>NC_140590.1:1386594105-1391594105 GCF_964204655.1 Triturus cristatus
CAAGTGAGAATGCCACTCCATCCTTTGTGCCTTTGTTTCCACATGCTGTCTGAGTACACCCACCTCGACCCCTTCTTCTTAGCTATGTCTGGGACAGCCTATTTGACACTCTCTAGCACCCCAAAAAAAGACGTATCCCAAACAGAGAGGGGCTCTGCAATTCAAATCTGCAGCAGTCCTCTATGGAAAGATACTTGACCTTAACCCTAAGTCAATGTTCCAGTGATTTCTAACTGACCACTTCCAGGCTCCACACAGCAGTAAGGGAGAGCTAAATTTCTGAGTTCCAGGGATGGTGTGCTTGACAGCCAACTCCCCTACTCCATTAGGAACAAACCTAAAACGAGGTCCTGGAGGGAGATATGAAAACTGCCTGGAGCGAAGAGGTACGGCCTCATGGACAAAGGGTTTGCTGGATTGCATCCCCAAGAGGCGCACCTGCCAAGTGGCACCATCAACCCAGCTTTTTATGACTTGGAGCTGGAGAAGTGGTGCCTGAATTTGTTTTGAAGGACAAAGTCAGCAAGTGTACCCATGCAGGAGGTAAAGCTGTTCAGAAGAAGAGATCACTTCACTGTGGTCTGCTGTCTGAGAAAGCTGGGCAGAAGGACCAGGGAAGCATCTGTACAGCATAATTGTGAGGCCCAGGTGGAGGATCACCTCTACAAGGAACTGTGGTGCTCCTCTTCCCTCCCTGAATATCTCCTTGGTTTGCCTTGGTTGCCCCCAATAAGGCCTCTAGCTTGATTCTTTCTCCCTGTCCTCAGCAGGTTCATGGGGTTGCCAGTGAGGTTGTAAACCTTCAAGCACCACAAATCAAATCCCTAACCTCCCAGTGGTTTAGAAGATGTTTGGATTAAAAGTCCTTCTTGATGGAAGCCTTTATGTTCCTGCTTGTGCACAGCATTTCTGAAAAAGAAAACACACGTCTTGCTTTCATGCTGTGTCACATAAGCCCTTTTGTCAGTAGGTAACTGATTTTGAAGAACCTTTGGATGAAGCTAAAAGGAAATGGTTTATTGCTTGTTAAAAAATAACCCTCTGTGAAGTTCAGCAATTTTGCTAGTTTTCAATTGATTTCTCCAAGTTAGTTTGTAATTTCATGTATAGTATCAGGGTGTGTGTGAACTGAAATATTTTGTTTCCTTAATATAAAAGCACTGACAGAACTGACAGCATTACTGAGTAATAGTATTGCCTTAGCTGAGTTCTAAAGCAAAAACAACTAGATGATGGATGAAATGCCTGAATTAATCTCATCCATTGGCAACCACTCAGGACAGGTCCTCCCTGAACTGGAATACAAGCAACTAGGACAGGTTTCGCCCTTATTATGAGCACTTCAGCTAGGTATATCCTTATTCCAGTGGCACAGTGAGCACGGGACCCACATCTGGGCATACCCGCCACACTCAGGGCATCAACTGCAACATCAAGGTGATGGATGACATCATCCCAATCAATTGTTTTTCTGGTTCAGAAAGGACCTGGCCTGGCAGTTCGGGCTTGACTGTTCCCATGAGGAACAGGGTCAGGACTGATTTGCATATGGCTGGGTCCAAGCTGAGGTGGCATGACGGGCAAAAACTGATGGAATGGGATGTGGCCCGAGCGATTGCCAGTGGTTGAGATTAATTTATGCATTCTATTCATAACTTTGTGGTTGTTTTATCTGAATTCTAAGTCTCTAGCTCACACAACCTACTTGAGTAAGGTTCGAACTGTTCTGCATCACTGTCTCAGGGTCAGTCGTTAAAGGGGGGGTCCCTGATGCTCAGTTTTGGGTCCCTTTATAAAGTGATAGCAGAACATGTGCGGTAAATGTCCCTAATTGACTCAGCTGAAGTCCAGTAACACAAGACTATCCGGGGAAGTCCAGCATTGGCCCACGTGTGCCACAGTCAATTTAGAATATCGGCATGAGATAAATGTACAGGCTGGGATCTAAATGGGAATCTGTTTTTTAGTGCTTGGTTAGCCTGAAAATATGGCATGGCTTCAGACCTTCTGGAACTGTGTGAGGCATTCCTTATGTTGCTATGACATGCTTCTCACCTGCCTTGCCTCTGATTAAGATAGCCACCCTAAAGCTATATGAGAGACCACAGAAAAAAGGTGATATTTTGAGTTGTAATATACATTGCTATATGCATTGACTATTGACATGTAAATCACTTTACACATTTTTCTCTTCAAAAGCCGGGTTTCTCTGGTGGGAGATAGGGGTGCTGGTAACTAATACCACCAAATTCACACCCATTTGAAATATTTTTCCTGGGTGGTCTCAGAAGCGTCTACGAGGGGTCAGACCATTTTATCATATGATTACTGATAATGTCCACTGATGTAATCAAAAATATGACCCTTAACCCTCACAGAACTAGGCCTTCAAAGATGAAAAGATATAACCTTCCCTTTCCGATCAAACTACATCCAATGAATTCTCTAATTGTACTCCTCACTTGGGCCCTCGGTATGAAAGATCATACCAAGAAAATCACGAATCGGATCATGGCGCAGACGCCCCTGCCTGACAAGATGAAGTGCCCCGTGCCGTTTGCGTCTGTGAACGCGAGGCACGCGCCCAAAGGGTAAACTCATTATGGCCTGTTGTCTGAACGCCTTTGTAGGAAGCAGCCGATCGGTGACGATGGGCGGGAGAAGTGGCCATGAAAAATGAGGCGAAACCCGGTGCGTATTAAATATTTAATATTCCCTCCTTGGGAGGTGTCAGGAAAAGTAGCCGATAACAAATACTACCACGGATAATTTCATCACAGAGTCTGTCCACTAATGACCTGGTTTGTGGGCCAGACAGGAGCAGCACACCACAGAGCGAACGCCCGTCAGCGTCTGACACCTTTGTACAAGGAGCCACATTTCAAAGCCTCTGTGCTTTGCCATCTTAGCCTGGGAGAAGTGACGTAAACATAGTAATTGATGTTTTATCACGCGCATACTCACTCAAATTTCAAAAGCTGAAGACATACGGGACCATTTATCATTCAACCGCTCTTATGTCACCAATACAGGGAGGCTCAATTCAATCTGTCTCGGATTCTTGTAAGAATGAATTTAGGTTTATTACTGTTTTTTTAATCGTGTGGAATTATAAAAGCTTCCTTGGGACATTAATCACCAGAGATTGCAGCCATGCCTTGCTCTCTGACCTCTGGATGATGAGTAACTTGCGTTCCTAATATTTGTGGACGCTTTCGCTCACCAGTCTCTTGCAGCAGTTGTAAGGTTACACTGGCCAACGTCTATGTGGTAGAAATGAGGCCGGAGGCCTGTGCCACTGGGATTAGGAAAAGCTCCTTCAAAGACATTAGAGGAAGGTTCTAGATCTAGATTTAGCAATGTCCGGTCGGATTAAGCCAGAATACAAATATCCCCCTACAGGGAAAAGGCTTGGCCAGACCAGACCCTCAGCATAACGTTGTGTCCCAAAGTCTCCCCCTTCAGATGAAGCCATTCCCAGACTGCGTTTCCTATCAAATTAAGCTACGCCCATAGAAATTCCATTTTACCCTGACAAGTCAGGGTCCACCAGCCACCATTTTATTGATGTCAAGCAGCACTCCAGAGACATTATTTTGGGTATAATTCCACTCACAGATATGCAGTTTTGTGGAATTTACTCCAGTCATTAAGGCTTAGGCGTCCATATATCATTTAGAAACTTTTTGACAAGGCAACAGGACATAGCAAATGATGCTGTTGTTTAAAGGTTCATGCTGTGCACTCCATCTTTTTAGAGGTTCCAGATGAATGGGTCAGCTTCACTGACATTGCCCTTTTCCCATGGAATGGGTGCCTAAAGGGCAAAAAGCCCTTCCTCAGGAGCCTTCAGGCTTCTTTGAAGGAGAGTAGTGACGAGCTGCTCCTAGTTAGGGAATATCTTAAAAAGACAATGAAGACGTTACATGTTGTTGCATACTTTTAAATCATATGGTGAAAGATTGAACTTAACTTCCACCTGAATCTCTGACTTTGTGAACCTACACAGTGACATTCTGAATGTCCACTGGTCCTAGGATTATTAGTCTGTCACCTTCCCTTAAGACAATATATACAAGAGGTAACACAATTCCTAATTCCAAAGCTCACCGAAACCGGGCCCTCTGTTGGTGTCTCCCAGATATTTCACATCACACATTTTCAAGGCCCACTAGGGATTCTTTCTGACGCTGTCCACTGAGGCATAGGTGTCATACTCAAGCCTAATCCAAGATACTTTATATTGAGTGCCATTCCTTGGGAAATGTTTTTCAAGCTTCTATGGTACTAGAACTTAGAAATGTAAAGTCTGAGCATGTGGAGCTTACGGGAGCAGGAGCACCTTTTATGCTCTATATCTCAAGGCCATGGCAGTAGGGTGAGCATGAATTGGCCTAAAATTGTCAACGTACACAGCCTGTTCTCTTCAAACACAACTTATTCAACATGGGCTCAAGGCAGGCTTATGTTTGCTCTGAGCGATGAGGATTATCTTGTTCCCTTTTCGTAGACCAGACTCCGTGCCTTTGGATCTGTCCCTCTTGGTGTTAACAGAGGATGTAGAGAGTGCAGGTGGGCACTTGCAAACTTTAGAATATGCTGGGGGTGTAGCCAGGCAACATTACAGCTTAAGGAGACCCCAAAAGAAGCATCTAGACGCTCCGTCATTCCTTATTTTCTTTTATGTCAAGACCCTCTTAAATAAATGTTCCTCAATTTAAATGAAGAGGGAGCTATCCTAAGGTCAGTCAAATGGTAGTAGCGTCAGGCACAGTATCCTTGTTTCCGTGGTTGAAATTTTGCAAAAATGTGATGCTTTACAGTTTAATATGTCTGCAATTTTCCAGTTTGTTCCACCATTCCCATCTTTGATTACTCTTTGTAATTTGCTAGTCATCTTTGATTACTCTTTGTAATTTGCTAGTCATGGCAAGCTGAAACCAGTTTTTGCCCTGCCAAACCACATAGACATACCACGTGGGGAATCAAAGATGCCAGACCCCATAAGAACCCTCTACTCATGTGGATCTGTGTCCAGAAAAGGCCCTGACACAAAGTAACCGGGAAGGCGGGGTATTGCAACCTTGGCAGTAGTTACAGCTCAGGAGCCATGGAACAGCAATGATATGGCTGTACATGTGCCCTAAATAAAGGTGCATTTGAAAATGGATTTGGGGCTTGACGAATGAAGGACTGATGACTGAAGAGACACACTGAGAAAGAGGGATCTCCAGCGACCCTGGGAGAGAAAACAGATGTAGGCTAGCATTGGCAAATACTATGGATGTTGGTGATGGAAGAATGTGACAGAGGTGGGTGTTCTATCAGTATTGAGTATTTAATATCATCTCGATACAATATTGAGTGCAGTATATCAACTGCCACAATATTTTCAAGATAAATGGAACAGGGGAAATTATAAAATGACTATTCTTAACTCAATATCTGTGAATCTTAGTGATCTATATATTCAAGGTATTGTTGGTGTAGGGTTAAAACAGCAAATCTACCTCTATATATTTTTACCCATGAATATTATATGACTTACAGCATGTGAAATCATAGCATTCATAACAACGCTTATGACATCTGAAATTACATAATTCAGTAGAACACAGTGCATGGTAGAGTAGCGGGTTATAGTTAATGTAGTGTGGCAATGCGGGTTGACAAGACTGCATACGGAGGTGCGCGACATAGCACATTGAAGGTGGTGCGTAAATTATAAATGTAAGTTATAAATGGTGATGGGTAAATTATAAAATTAAGTAGTAACTACAACTTTAGAATTTCTAATGTTTCTACAGTACAAGTTGGGTTTGTATAGAAAGAATAAATATAGTTTCCCTAGCTAGAACTAGAGTGGAATAGAGTGTTGTGCAATGTAGTGGCAAAGAGTTGAATTCAATAGAGTACAGTGTTGTATAGGACAGCGTTTTCAAGTGGAGTATCACATAGTAGAGTGGCAGGGAGTATTGTACACTGTAGTGTCATATAGTCAAGTGTCGTAGAGTGGTGTGTCATACAGTGGACTCTCGCATAGTGTTGTACAGTGGAGGAGAGTGTCTTACCGTGGAGTGCTGTGTTATATTGGGAGTGGTGTGTCATAGATAGGAGTTAGAGCGGCCTGTCCTATAGTGTCTTACAGTGTAGTACAGTGGTGTAAAGTGGATGTGCATGGAGTGAACAGAGTATCATAGAGTGCCATACATTGTAGTTGTCTTATAGAGTGGAGTCTCATGGAGTAGAGTAGGGTGTTCTACACTGGAGCAGAGCAGAGTGGATTGCTGCATAGTAGCATAGCGTTAGGTAAAGTGTTGTGTAGTGGAGTAGACTAGAGTGGAGTTGAGTGGAGTAGCTCAACGTAGTGTGGAGTGAAGTATAACAGAGTGGCATGAAGTAGAGTAGCATATAGTGGAGTAAAGTGTCATAAACTGGAGTCTGGTGGCTTAGTAGACTAATGTGTCTACTGTAGGGCCCTGTGATTGAACTCATGGTCACTGGTTCAAATCCTTGTGGGTCCTCTGAGCCTTACATCTTTTTGAGGTTGATAAAATGAGTACCATTGAGTTGGGTAACAATAAACATCTGTTATTCAGCATCAAGATGGCCATGGGGGAACGTGCACTTTACAAATACACGTTATGCTATACAGTGGAGTGCTTTGTGGTAGACTGTTGGAGAGTGGAGTAGAGTTTTGTGGAGTGTATGAGTTTAAAGTGTTGTACAGTGGAGTGTACAGGGATAGAGTGTATAGAGTGGCATCCAGATAGTAGAGCTTTGTGAAGTTAAAAACAGTGGTGTAGGGTGGAGCGTCGTGGAGTGTCGAACAGTGGTGTTAAGTATCGTACTGTGGACTCTAGTGAAGTGGAGTTGAATGTAGTACTGTAGGATAGAGTGGAGTGTTATATTATAAAATTTAGTGGCGTTGAGTGGAATATAGTGGTTTGGCGTAATATACAGTGTAGCGAAGTTTCGTGGAGTGCTGTGTCGTATAGTGGAGTGGACTGGCATGTAGTAGAGTGTTGGAAAGTGTCATAAAATGGACTACAGTGGAGTGCCACAGAATGGGTTAGAGTGTCCTACAGTAGAGTGGCATGGAGTAGAATAGAGTGCGCGACAGTGTGCTAGAATGGAGTGGCATACAGTCTCGTACACTTAAGTTGCACAGAGTAGCGTAGAGTTTAGTGGTGTACAGTGGACTACTGAGTAGAGTGGAGTAGAGTGGAGTAGAGTGGATCAGTGTGTCATAGAGTAGAGTGCAGTAAAGTGGGGTGAAGTGGTTTAGAGGGAGTTGAGTACAGTGTTGTAGAGTGGAGCAGTGTTGTACAGTGGAATAGAGTAAACTAGAATGGTGCACAGTTGGATAGACTCGAGTACACTGTTGTATAGTGGAGTGCTATAGAGTGAAGTATTGATTGGTAGATTGGGGGGAAAGAGTGCCATTGAGTTGAGCAGAGTAGAGTGGAGTTGAGTGGAGTGCTGTGGAGTTGGATAGATTAGAGTGGCATACAGTGAAGTAGTGTAGAGTGGAGTGGCGCAGAGTGGAGTGTTGTAGAGTTGAGTGGCGTAGAGTGAAGTGGCGTACAGTGGAATAGCATACAGTGAAGTATCAGAGAGTGAAGTGACGTGTTGTAGAGTGTTTGAAAGTGGCGTAGAGTGCAGGACAGTGGAGTGGTATATAGTAGAGTAGAGTGTTGTAAAGTGGAGTAGTGTATAGTATAGAGCAGAATGTGGTAGAGTGTAGTAGCATGGAGTGTTGTAGAGTGGAGTGGGATAGAGTGGCATAGAGTGGAGTGGCATTCAGTGGAGTACAGTGGAGTACACTGGACTAGTATCTCATAGAGTGGCGTCGAGTAAAGTAGGGTGGAGTGTCATAGAAGGAGTTGCGTAGTGTGTCTTTGAGGGAAGTAGAGTGTCATACAGTGGCCTAGAGTTGAATAGAGTGTTGTTCAGTGGAGCAGAGTGTGGTACAGTGGATTGCAGGGGCAAATAATGTAGTACAGTGGCTGACAGTGTAATGGAGTGGACTTGTATAGATTAGAGAAGAGTGTTGTACAGTGTAACAGCATAGAGTGGAGTGGGGCAGAGCGGCATAGAGTATGGTGGCATAGTGGAGAGTGGAGTAAAGAGTCATAGAGTGGAGTGACTTGTCAGACAGTGGAGTGGCATGACGTGTTGTACAGAGTGAAAAACTGTCATAGAGTGGAATGGCATAGCATGGATTACAGTGTTGTAGAGTTAGTTAGAGTACAGTAGGGTGTGGTACAGTGGGGTGGCATAGAGTGTGGTAGAGTCCAGTGGCACATGGTGCAGTTGAGCGGAGTGGCTTAGAGTGGAGTAGTGTATTTTAAAGTAGAATGGAGTAAATTGTGGTGGAGTGACATAGAATGAGTTGCACAGAGGGTCATAGAGTGTGAAAGAGTGGCGTAGAGTGGACTGCAGTATTGTACAGTGACATAGATTGAAGTACAGTGTTGTACAGTGGAGTAGCATTGAGTGGTGTAGAGTTTGGTAGAGTGGAGAGGTGTAGAGTGTTAGAGAGTGAAGTAGAGTGTATCAGAGCGAAGTAAACTTGACTGGTATGACTGGAGTGGCGAGAGTGCAGTATCATGCCGTAGAGTGCTGTATTATAGTGTATCGTGGTGTAGAGTGTTATGGCATGGAGTGGAGTGGCATACAGTGCAATAGCTTAGAGTGGAATAGTGTACAGTGGAGTAGTGTACAGGGGAGTGGCATACAGTGGAGTGGCCAAGACTGGAGTGGTATACAGTGGAGTGTGTTAGAGTACAATAGCAGACAGTAGAGTGGCATAGAATGGAGTAGTGTACAGTGGAGTGGCATACCGTGGAATTTCATAGAGTGGAGTTGCATGGGGCTGAGTACCATACAGTGGAATAGCGTAGAGTGGAGTGGCGTACAGTGGAGTGGTGTAGAGTAGAATAGTGTAGAGGGGCATACCGTACCGTGGTGCGGTGTACAGTGAAGTGCTGTAGACTGGAGTGACATACAGTGCAATGGGGTATAGTGGAATAGCACAGAGTGGACTCCACCAATGTAGAAAAAGCAATAGACCTAGAACATTTTTGTGGGGCTTCATCAAACGGAGGCAATGGTATTGGCGAACAAAAATCTGAGGAAATCCAATACTATATATTATTTGCTTTTTAGTGACATTTACTTTGTACATGGTTAGTTCAGAACATTTTCTAAGTGTGAAATCTTTCTAAGAAAAAAAAGTTTTCCAAACTTACAGGCAACTAAATAAGATGTTTTTTATGTCAAACACATTGCAGACCAAAACTGTACTCTGTTTGACATCCAGGAAACGTAACTAGGTGATTTTCCAGTCTGAAAAAAGTTTATAAACATACATCCTTTATATATTTTACAAAATGACTGCTCTTGCTTTGAACACAGCTCTGAAAATACCCAGCCGAACCCCCTTTTTGTAGGGATACAGATTCGAGTCTTTCCCTCCCAATTGTTGTACTTGGAAGATTACCTGACAGGTTAATCCACGATACCTTGTGCACCTAATATACAAAAATCACGTCATGTGCGTGCAAAATTGCCAGATTAAACCAGATGTTTGTGATCCGCGCTGCCTTTAGGGAAGCCGCGGCAGGGCGGACTCTATTTTAAATATGAAAATTGGATTTCACTGACAGGGCAGAGGCAGATAAACAGAAATGTACTTTGATTTATAAAAGACCCTCTCCTTTGCCTGAAATTGCTTCTTAATTACACCTTGAAATGTTTATAAAAATACATTTCAGACGTGCCGGGACACGAACACGCGAGAGACACGCACGTTTAGAATGGCTCAGTTCAGACTGGCGTAAATGTGCGCCACAATCCAGCTGCTTCTGCACACGCCTCATATTTCTATAAACTGTATATTTAGTGGTTTCCTCTGATCAGCCCATGGCCGAGGCAACTGTTTACCCGCTAGTTAGGGTGGCTAAGATGGAATATGTTTGTAGTTAAGTCCAAGAAAGGGCAGAAATATGACTGATGTTGCTTCGGTTTATCCTCAACCCACGTGGTTAAAAAATAAGATTTCAAAGATGTCTTAAAGAAAAACCATCAATGGAGAGCCAGGTACAGCCAATCAACTTAAATCTTTGGAGCATCGTAAAGCTCATGACCACTGAGATTTCTCATTGATGCCATATAAAAATATTGACTTAGCTGTGGTAGAGGTAAAGGTGAGAATCCATGAATGTATACATACAGAACAACTTTCATAAAAAAAATGTTTTCATCCCATTTTCCTCTCTTCACCAAACTCGAAGTTCCCTAAGCTGATCTGGAATTTAGAGTGGACCTGTGCTTTAGATGTGCTCGTGGTTGCATGTGGTCTCCACCGCCACTCATTTTTGGTGACCAAGACCCATATGGTCTGGTACGGCCTACCGCCCCCTCCTCCCCTGACTGTGACAAAAACCAAGATAGCCTTCTTGCTTTTTGGAATAGGGGGTCGTTGACCCCCGATCGTATTTATTAACATACAAAACAAGTTATATTCATAAATACCATAACGCAGAAATGACAAGACAGGATTCGGTACATTTGCTTCAATCCTAGCTTTAACAAAACTCTAATACATAAATGTTCCTATCCTAGTCTAAAACATTGCTGATCACATTTCTGCGTACTCCTCTGGGCCTACGGCAAGGTCAAAACGCTGGCCCCTCCCCCTTACACCGAATTGTCCTGCGCACCCCAACCGGGATGCGCATGCGCCGGAGGCCCAGCTGACCCGGAAGTACTTACCCCCAGGCAACCCCCAAACGTTCAGGACTTACTCCATAAAGGGGCCATGCAGACAGCGCAGCTTACTTACACCCGCGTGCGGGGTGGCCAACCAGCCAATGGAAAGCGTAACCCCCCCTTTGTCCCCGCACCGTTCCAACCAACCGGTTGTAACTGCCCCTGGAGTCTGGTGAGAGCCAAATGTCCCTCCCCTCTGGGCGGCCCACGTAATAAGACGCCCCAAAATATGAGTCAATTTAGTCTGTCCAACCTATGACCTTACCGCCCGCCTATGGAATATCGCCTAAAAACACGACAAAAAAGGCATAAACAACATATCTACAAATTGGCATCCTGTGGAAAAAATACAGAAAACATACATTCTTCAACAAACTCTTATTTCAGGGTTGGTGGGTGGGGGAAAAAACGATTAAAGATCCTCCCGAGGAAGTGGTGGCACATGCAACGGATGTGCTGCCGAGGGGAGAAAGAGATCGTCTCGGGCTCCCCACGGCTTTAAAGGACCCTGAGGGTCGCCCACGCCCCCGGAAGTGATCAGATCACTTCCGGGGCGCGGGCGAGCCTCCCATGACCCGGAAGTGATTCAATCACTTCCGGGGCATGTCCACCAGCGCCGGCGGGGACCATGATTGGGGCACGATTCCGGGGGGCACGGCCGACCACCATAATGGCGGCGGGGCCGATGCTGGCCCCGCCTTCCTCTATGGTCTGGTACTGCCTACCGCCCCCTCCTCCCCTGACTGTGACAAAAACCAAGATAGCGTTCTTGCTTTTTGGAATAGGGGGTCGTTGACCCCCGATCGTATTTATTAACATACAAAACAAGTTATATTCATAAATACCATAACGCAGAAATGACAAGACAGGATTCGGTACATTTGCTTCAATCCTAGCTTTAACAAAACTCTAATACATAAATGTTCCTATCCCAGTCTAAAACATTGCTGATCACATTTCTGCGTACTCCTCTGGGCCTACGGCAAGGTCAAAACGCTGGCCCCTCTCCCTTACACCGAATTGTCCCGCGCACCCCAACCGGGATGTGCATGCGCCGGAGGCCCAGCTGACCCGGAAGTACTTACCCCCAAGCAACCCCCAAACGTTCAGGACTTACTCCATAAAGGGGCCATGCAGACAGCGCAGCTTACTTACGCCCGCGTGCGGGGTGGCCAACCAGCCAATGGAAAGCGTAACCCCCTCTTTGTCCCCGCACCGTTCCAACCAACCGGTTGTAACTGCCCCTGGAGTCTGGTGAGAGCCAAATGTCCCTCCCCTCTGGGCGGCCCACGTAATAAGACGCCCCAAAAGATGAGTCAATTTAATCTGTCCAACCTATGAACTTACCGCACAGGCCTGCATAGTAGACCGACTATCAGGCCTCCCCCTAAACCCAAGATCATACTTACCAATGAAAACCCTCCAGCCAAGCTAAAATGTTGCCCAGGAATAACTAATTACCTAAGCGTGACAGGTGCACTCCGTCTTGCACATAGCACATGTCCCCTCTAATGCATCCATGAGCAATTATTTGTAATCTAGGGGTCCTAAACAGCCTGTCTATTTTGTTATTGATCCTCTGGGCAGAGTGATTGAGAGCCTTCACTGATACCCCCCCACGCCACTGAAGTCTTGGTATCATGTGTGACCACACGATAACCGTCTCAGGGCACTGCTTGGCCAGCCATGCCGACTCTGACAGCACCGTTTCTAGCAGGACCCTCCTATTGAGATGTACCAAGTCGTTGCCCCCCAGATGCAAAATTATAGCGTCGGGAGGGGTATCCAAAGAGGTGAGCATGTGACCTACCCGTTCTCTGAACCTGTCAAAACGCAAGCCCCCATGGCCTAAAAAAGGAAACCCTGAAACCTAACCGCTTTGCGCGCGCTGCCCCATCGCCTGCCCTGAAAAAACTGCCCAACCGGGACACATAAGAATGGCCAAAAACACATGCATGATGTTCCCGCTGTGCCTTCGGGGAAATCCTCGTCGACTTGACTGTGCCACGTTCTTGCTAGGATGTCGCCTTCTCTCTTCCTGCGTGACAGGCCGAGGGAACTGGTAGTAGAACAAGAAAAGAGTGCCATCAGTACCGTTAACATATGGAGTCACAACATATCAACACGCACATAACGCCTGAAGCAATTGGAGGACCACCGCCCAATCCTATGCACAGCCTCCTCCCCAAGACCCTGCGCAACCGCCTCGGTGGCGGCACCAATCCTGAAGGAATGTGTCCCAAAACTACCGGGGTCCAGACCCGTCCTGCCTATTGCCTTATCTAAAACCCGTCTAAATTGGAACTTTGTCAGTGGATCCCCCCCATGTGTATTAGCAATGTCCCCCCCCTAACACTCGGTCTGTATGGCAGGAAAGCCTCCACATGAAAAACCGGGCAGCAGGGATTGCCCGGTGCCCGTCTGAGAAACACTACCTGACCTCTTCCCTGCTGATCGGTCTTTGAACGCCGGATTGTAACCTGCAATGCCCCGTTATGGAAATGAATGTCACCCAGCTGTAAGCCACCCCCCAGGTCCCTTTTGTTCTTAGCCACTAATTCCCCTATTCTAAAGGCCCCATAGAAAGCCAAAGTAAAGGCTGCCCTGAATAACAAGCATTCAAAGACATTGTCGCAGATCTGATCTAACGCTGCCATAACTGCTGTCAAGGTATTCAAACCTATAGGGCGTCTAGTATCCGGCTCAGACCCCTGTAACCGCTGCCAACCCTTCAATGCCTTGCGCACTATGAATGACTGCGTAGGGTCCCGCCCGCCGCCCATCTGTGCAAAGAATGAAATTGCTGCTATGTGTCTCCTAGCCACCCCAACCGACTTCCCTTCGGCCCGCAGGGCTTGCAAGAAGCAGCACACCCCGGCAGAATCAGCCCAATGTGTCCCACCCTGATCTTTTAAGAAATTACAATATGCCCCAAACGCCCATTCGTATGCCTTTCTTGTTCCTGGTGCTAGGCTCGCTGCCACCAAGTCTGGTAGGTGTGGGCACCAATCTGCCAGAGCTGTTCGGGAAAAGGCGTTGGGCATGGTGCTGCTCCCGGGAGATGAGCTCTGTCTGAAAACCTGCATCTTGAAACGAGATAGAGCGTCAGCAGCATGGTTCAACACCCCCGGGACATGTTTCGCCCTAAACTGCAGATTCAACTGGAGGCATCTCAATACTATTTCCTTAATCAAACGCAAGATCATTTTACATTTTGCTGCCTGGTTGTTTATACACTCCACCACTGTCATGTTATCAGACCCACAACGCCACCCAAATGGGGAATAGTTCCAGAAAACCAATGTTAGCTGTGAGTCCATTGTCCACCCACCATGCTGGCCAACGCTGCGCCACCCACTGAATGCCCAGAATGGCGCCAAACCCCTCACTGCCCGCGGAGTCCGTCATTAAGCCCAACTCCGCGCAAGAAGTGACTGGGCCGGGCCACAGGACCGAGCCATTGAAGTCCCGCAGGAATGCTAGCCAAATCCGCATATCCTACTTGACCTCGCTGCACAATCTGGTGTGGTGGTGTTTCTGCTTGAGGCCTGACATTGCCTGTGCAATGGACCTTGAAAAGGGGCGTGCCATTGGTACAATGCGTAATGCAAAATGTAACTGCCCCACCAGCTGTTGTAGCTGATGCAACGTCACTCTTTTAGCTTCCAGACATTGCCTCAGTGTCTCCCCGAACTTAGTCACCTTGTCGGCGGGAAGCCGTGAGCACCCCGCGACTGAGTCCAGCTCGATCCCTAAGAATTCTATAACCAGGGAAGGGCCCACGGTCTTTCCCTTCGCCAGGGGTACCCCAAAGCTCGCCATCAATGCACAGAACCGCTCCAGCGCCTGCTCACACCCCGCGCCCCCCGGTGGCCCCAAGAAGAGAAAGTCATCTAGGTAGTGCAGCACATGCCTATGCCCTGTCACTTGTCTGAAAACCCACTCCAAAAACGTACTAAACATTTCAAAGTAGGCGCACGACACCGAACACCCCATTGGCATGCACATGTCCATGAAAAACTTGCCCTCAAATTGGAATCCCAGGAGGTGAAAATCGCTCGGGTGGACGGGTAGTAGCCTGAAGGCAGACTCTATGTCTGATTTTGCCATCATCGCCCCCGGACCCAAACCCCTCAACATTTCAATAGCCTGATCAATAGATGCATAACGCACAGAGCAGCAAACATCATCAATGGAGTCATTCACAGACTGCCCTCTTGGCGCTGACAAGTTGTGAATCAGCCTAAACTCCCCAGGTTCTTTTTTTGGGACTACCCCCAGGTATTTTGTCAAAGGGACCTGCCACTCTACCCAATCTACATTCTTTGCCGATCTTGGCTGCTGCCACCCCAGCATTCTGGGTGACCGATACTTGATTCTTGAAGAACGAGGGACCCACAAAATTCTCCACGGGAATTCTAAAACCGTCTCTGAAATCCCCAATTAAAGTTTTTGCTGAAATCGCGCACTTATATCTATTCAACCAGGGCATCATGGCGTGGAGGAGGATGGGTGTCCTAGCTCTGGTGGAAACCCCTTCCATCTGGTTTCTTCCCCCCCTATCCTTCTGTTTTTTAAGGCACTTTGCCTCACCATGCCCTGAGTTGCCACAGAAACTGCACGCATGTCTAAATCTGCATGTCCCTGGTGCCCTAACGCAGGAGCGCCTGTTGTAATCCCAGCAACATCCCTTCTTTCCGCCCCCCCGCCCTGCGCAGTTGGGGGGAACGCACGAAAGGGCTGGGGTTTAAGCGGGTCACTGGCAGCCTCAGTTGAAAGACCACCCACATGATCCAACCATGAGATTCCCTCCACCTGATTCCACTTTAACGTAGGATCAGATGCCCTGATGCGCCTAAACTTCTTGTCATACTCCAACCACCCCGAGCCCCCTTTTGTCGCCTGCGCCGTGCTGATCCTAGACATATAGCAAGCCATCGCAGGTGCCTCCTCAGGGAAACGCTCTGTCACCACTGCCATGTAAATGTTGTAGGCCAGCATCCAATGCCTAATGTTCTCCTCAACCCTGTATTTCAACATTTCATTCGCCCACTCACTCGCAGGCATATAATCCTTCTTCCTCTTCATTTCTTCCCTCTCAACCTCATCTATCAAAAGTGAAAAAATATCGATATATGTCCCTTTCCAAATTCTCTCCTTAACCTCCTGCGACAGGTGGCGTGAGAGAGATTCGTAGGACGTGCGTTCCTCACCCATGCCCAACATTGGCAACGTCTGTGTCTTACCCTGCGAAGGTCCCGGGGTTTCCTTGGGGGCCCCGACCGCTGGCACGTCCTTAGGCTTGGCTAGATCGATAAGCTGCTTCGCCCTTTCCAATGCGTCCGCCCCGACAACACCCGCCGCACTCACGTTCAAACCCATGCCCCCCAGCCAGGGAAGCACAGCTGCTAGACTGGAAACAAAATCGGGAGGAAGTGTTGGCACCTCCCCGGATGCACTGGAACTGCTGGTACTGGCACCGCTGGCGCGGGGGTAGGGAGAGGGTGCGCAGGTGCTGGTGGCGGGATAACGGGCGTCGCGGGGAGCAAAGGAACAGACCCCCCCACTGGGTTGACCGGAGAAGGCTCGCCCCCCGGTGCATTAGGGGATGCGGAAGTATAGGCAAAATTGGGGCCCCACCATTCCCTGGGACCACCTGCGGGCCTTTCTTTGCCCTACTCTTCCTTGGCAAGGGGGGAAAAGCCTCCCTTGGTGGTAAAGCGTCCCTGCGCGACCTCCCAGATGGCCCTTCCTGCGCATCCAGCCTCTCTGCCAGCTGCGCCATGGTACTATCCATTTCCCCAATCTTTCTCATGAGCGCGTCTAAGACAGTCGCTATACCCGGGCGCCGCTCGCCACGCTTAGCCTTTGGGGGCATGACTACCCTGCTACCTGCACCACTTTTACCAATGTGTTGATGGAGGAAACACGCCGGCCACTTCACCCCCGCTACCGGAGCCTCACTACTGGCTAGCCCAGCAAGGCATGTGGGCAATAGGCTCCAACCCGCTTGGCTCCCAGCAGCGCCGGGATGCAGGCCCTTCTCCGTGTCCTCAGGCACCCTCTGCGCTGGTCCCCGCGTCCTTGTGCACCGCTGCTGGTCACTGCCGCGTCACACCAATGAGAAGGCACCTGTAAGCACTTGGAGCTGCTTTTACACAATCCGCGTAGTGTCTTTAACCAAACTGCGATACAGACCCCGCCTTCCTGTTATGCAATACAAGAACAAAGTGATTAATAAATGTTTCTGCTGTGCAAAATATTAGGCGACCTGATGACACACTTCGTGTCCTAGCAGCTGTGAAAACAAGATGCGAATCAACCCGATGGACGGGCAAAAATGCTGGTAAAATATTGTTTCCCCACACGAGGCCCCTGATGACCGTGTTATCTCCCTGCAGCCTCTAAACAAACCCCACGTTGTAAGCGATCTGCTCCACGGGCTGGCACCAAACGCTTCCAAAATCCCGCAGACGCGCTGTCCCCTTATGACCGTTTCGCCCTACTTCACTCGAAAAGCCCCGCGTTAGAAACGCCCTGGCCGAAGGCTGCACAAACGAACAAATTGCAGTTTTATATAACGCGAACTCGTACCGGAGGTATCAGAAAGCTTTAACTGAGCACCCTTCGCAATTTCCCCAAAACCCGCGGTGTTCCTAGCCTGGGCCGAGAAGCTGCGAGCGGCTCGGGGCAGCCTCCGGGGGCCGACAACGCTACCTGCCCGAAATCCTGCAAACGGCCACACGAGTCGACCCCCGGAGGCCGCACGAACACCGCCCACGCTCCCGACACCTTACCTCCGTCAACGGAGATCGCGAAACGCGCGGCACTGCCCGCGTCCCCCACCACGAGTCTGCTCGGTTAAAAGCAGCACGATCCGCACTCCACAACTCCTGCCTCGATACCCGCAGCGTAACCAAGGGAAACCTCTAGCTGAAGTCGGCACGTCGACGTCGCGATTCCGGAGCAGGAACGCACAAAACCTGCAAACACAAGAGGAAAAAACGATTAAAGATCCTCCCGAGAGAGGGGTGGCACATGCAACGGATGTGCTGCCGAGGGGAGATAGAGATCGTCTCTTGGGCTCCCCACGGCTTTAAAGGACCCTGAGGGTCGCCCACGCCCCCGGAAGTGATCAGATCACTTCCGGGGCGCGGGCGAGCCTCCCATGACCCGGAAGTGATTCCATCACTTCCGGGGCCTGTCCACCAGCGCCGGCGGGGACCATGATTGGGGCACGATTCCGGGGGGCACGGCCGACCACCATAATGGCGGCGGGGCCGATGCTGGCCCCGCCTTCCTCTTTATCATCATCAAAACTTTGACCTGAAGTAAGAAAGAAAGGCTAAAAAGGGAGAAAGATAGGAAAACACACACACGCAGTTTACAAGTTGAACAAGATTCTGGTAACTTAATGTTTGTTCAAATCTATCTAATGGTGCCAAAACTGTTAGCAAATCAAAACTGTTGTGAGCACCCATTAACCTTATTCTCTGTTGTCAAGTGTGCATTAAACATGAGATCCATATGCTGTGCTTAACGTGTCATAGTAATGAAAAGAAAACATTTACAATCCTGATGATTTTTCAGTGGATTAATCAAAGGATGCCTCTTTATTAATAAATAAACACTTTGACCACTTCTCCTTTAACCAGTCCCTCCATATCAGATCTGCATGAATTGAATTTAGAAGTGAGCTAAACATGCCAACTCACTGCCCCATTCTGTTCAGATCTATGATATGCCATCAAAATCTTTAGAAGAGCAATGAATCTGTCTGTCTGTCCGTCTGTCCGTCCGTCCGTCCGTCCGTCCGTCTGTCTATCTATCTATCTATCTATCTATCTATCTATCTATCTATCTATCTATCTATCTATCTATCTATCTATCTATCTATCTATCTATCTATCTATCTATCTATCTATCTATCTATCTATCTATCTATCTATCTATCTATCTATCTATCTATCTATCTAGCTAGCTATCTTTGTCGATATATATATGAATACATATATATATCTATAGATATATATATATATTCACTGAAAAAACAAAGGTTACAGGGACATTATAGTTAGGCTCCGATTTCATACAGACAAAAACATACAAATTCAGCAGTTATAGTTACCTGAGCTAACTATACACTTACTTCCTGCAATGCACTGCTTATGACCTCACACATTACATGGTCAGTGATACCACTCATGACATCACTGATAGCATCTCAAATAAAATCACTGATGAATGCTGATGATGCCATCTAGTGAGTGTAAGTGTTTTGTAAATGTTTCTGAGACTTAAATATATATACTAAACTCCTGCATAAGTGAAATTACTATTCTTTCTGTCAGTCAGTCAGTCAGTCAGTAGGTCTTTATTCGATTCACATCATAAAAGACATTCTACACAAGTAAAAGCAATTCATATATAATACAATTCATGTTATAATACAAGATAAAACTTATGTATTATTAATGAGTGATTCTATTTCTAACATAAGTCATCTCAGTGGCTGTGTGACTGTCTGTATCAGTGTGTTAGTGGGTGTTTGAGTGGCTGTATGGGTGTGTGAGTGGGTGTGTGAGTGACTGGATGGATCTGTCAGTGGGTAAGTGAGTGGCTGTATAGGTCTGTCAGTGGGTATATGAGTAGCTACATGGGTCTGTGAATGGATTTGTGAGTGGCTTTCTGGGTGTGTGAGTAGCTGTGTGAGTGGTTGTATGGGTGTAGACTGGCTGTGTGAGTGGTTGTATGGATATGTGTGTGGCTCTATTGGTGAGTGAGTGGGTGGGTGAGTGGCTGTATAGGTGACTGAGTGCCTGTGAGAGTGGCTCTATGGGTAAGTGACCGAGTGTGTAAGTGGGTGCATGGGTGAGTGGGTGCATGGGTAAGTGAGTGATTGTGTGAGTGGGTACACTGCCCAGCCAGTCTCTGTGTGAGTGGCTGTATGGGTGAGTGAGAGTACATGTGAGTGGTTGTACGGATGAGTAAAAGCGTATGTAAGTGGTTGTGTGAGTGAGTGAATGGCTGTAAAGGTTGAATGAGTGGGTGTGTGAGTAACTGTATGTGTGAATGAGTGGCTGTTAGATGAGTGAGTGGCTTTGTGAGCAGGTGTATGGGTAAGCGTGTGGCTCTATAGGTGAGTGAGTGGGTGCGTGATCGGGTGTGTAAGTGATTGTGGGGGTGTATGAGTGATTGTATGAGAAGTTGTATGGTGCTGTGAGTGGTTTTGTGGATGATGTAATTCGAGATGTTATCAGTGATATAATCAGTGATGTCACTGACCATGTCATGAGTAATTTAATATGTGAGGTCATAAGCAGTGCATTGCGGGGGCTTAAGTTATAGTTAGCTCAGGTAACTATAACTGCTGAATTTCTATTTTTTTTATGTGTGAATTCTGAGCCTAACTATAACGTCCCTGTAACCTTTGTTTTTTTCAGTGAATATCTAAGGTTTTAAGTTCTTGCCTAGGCAGCGCTTGCACTGTCTCTTCGAGACATGTTTTATTCAGAATATGGGCTTTAAGCTTTAAGCCCTGGCCAGTGCTTCTGGTTGGTTGGCCTGCATTTGGAAATTACTTTACTGTGGTTGGTCAATAATGTCCATCTGTCCCGCCTTTGGGTGCTTGGTCCCTTCCATGAGATATCACCTGATGTTTCTTTTAGTTGGCCATCTCTTGCCTCATCGCCCTCCCATTATTGCCGCTGCCCATCCTGGTTTTCACAGTAAAACATTTGTTTTTCAATTTCTTGACTTTCGTGGCAATGGCGGCACATTTAAAGCTAAAGCACGGCGTGCTGCCATTGCTACAAATGTTAATAAATAAAAAAACAAAGGCGGGCGGACGCCGCATTTTTGTTTTCCATTTTAATACAGGCACCCCGTTACAGGCTCATGGGGCATTTTACCACTTGAATACAAGTAGGTCGCTTTTCTCCCCCACAATGCCTTTTCCATTCAACTGTCATCAAAAACCAACTCCTCTTTATTTTTTAAGACATTACAGAACCCTACCATTTGGATCGCTAGACCTGATCCCTTGACATAGTGTGTGTGCTTTATGTTTCATGTGCGTAAGTCCTTGTCTGTCTCTTTTTTCTCCTACTGTTTCAGCGGGACACACCACCATCCAACTGCACTATGATTAATACTAAGGAAATACATGGTCACTCATCTCACTTCCTTTTTGCAGGTTTATTTTACTATCACGATGGCTGGCCACACTGTATGTCGCGCATTATGATACGTGTACCTCCATTCTTTATTTCAGATGAACTGATTCATGATACCTAATCAGGTATCAAACACGTGCATTGGGAATCGACATGTCAGGGTCTAGCCCTCGCGCCTGCCGAACGAACTACATTTCCCAGAATTCCGGGGGTTGGAACTACTACTCCCATCAGCCTTTGCGGTAGGACCGGATATAGGAGACGCTAACGGAAACAAAGGCGTTCGTGATTTTGTGGAACCGAGGGAGCGGCGGCTACCATTCAAATGTCCGGTAGTTTTCCCTTTGTTGGAGTGGTAGAGGTGTACACGGACCGGGGACTTTGTGACGTGCTGGCGTGCGGTCGACTGAATTCCCGAAGACGCACTCGACCAGACACTGACACCCAGGCGATAAACGGTGAGATTTAACCGGAGCCGGACGACTGTACGGTGAGTCCGGGAGCAGCCGAGAGGCGGTGCCTTCGTGCAAGTATCCCAGCGTACATACAAGTGGCGGAGTGCGAGGGGCAGGTATACTCTGCATTGCCGTCACGAAGACAGCCTTAAGTGGATTACAGGTGCCAACGCGGGCGGCGGTAGTTGATCACTACGCCCTACCGTGGTTGGAGGAATCCCAGTGTGGGGACAAAGCCTTGGTTAAACATTTCGGGGTATATGCTGTTAATATACCCCGCAACACGATATTCTTGTTTAGTTTACTTTGCTGCTACTTTCGGGGGATTTGTTGAGGAGCAAAACCCTTCGTACTCAGGAGTTAGCTACATGGATTCTCTTAGAGGTTAAGCAGCCCTCTCATGAGGGTAGGTAGTATATATCTGCATTTTCTAAAGAGCATGACAGGTGACTTGTCTTCATGTTTATGGATCTGGGTTCTTGTGTGTCCATAGGAAGAAGGGATAGCGGAAGCGTTCCAGGGATAGAGCCAGTGTGCTGAGCCCTCACAGGTGAATCATTAAACGATTGTAGCGAGAATCTAATGAGAGTAGCATGTATGCCTTATGTTAACCCTTTTGTTTATGTTTTCCAGCTTCCTTTCCCTGCTGACCCTCCCTTTCCCTTCCTTTTGGGTTTTTTCCCCTTTTGGGGTTTTTCCCTCACCGTATCGTTCGAACACCCTGTGTTTCATACTTCAGGGTGTTGGGAAGGTCCGGAGGTGGAGCTTATTGCTGCGTCTGGATTCCGCAGAGTGAGAACCTGACAGAATCACGAACCCACGAATTGCATTCTGCCCGATTCAGTCGCAGCAATAATGGCGTCCATGGAGGAGGTGTTACATGCCTTAGTATTGGTACACTCGGAGATAGTGGCACTTAATATCATAGCCGCCCCTCAATACGAGGTGATCTTAGGTATGCCCTGGTTACGCCTACACAACCCTGGGGTGGATTGGAGGTCTAAGTCGATTCGTTTTTTGCCTGAATACTGTCAGGAACACATGTCACATTCTCCTTCGACTCATATAGCAGTGTTAGCTTCCCCGTACTTGGCTGCCACTGCAGTGGAAACCGATGTACGACTTCCTGTGGAGTACAGTAGTTACAGTGATGTGTTCAGTGAGGTCAGAGCGGAATCATTACCCCCTCATAGGGAGTACGATTGCCGCATAGACTTGGTGGAGGGGGCGAACATCCCAACCTGCAGAGTATATGCCTTGTCGGTTCCCGAGACCATCCACCTCAAGGAGTACATTGATCATTATCTTCGGTTGGGTTTCATCAGGCCTTCACGCTCTCCGGCAGCCTCTCCCATATTTTTTACAGCGAAAGCCAATGGGGATCTAAGGGCATGTGTGGACTATCGCGTCTTGAATAAAAACACCGTACGCAACCGTTATCCTCTCCCCCTCATCCCAGTGTTGCTTGACCAGGTGAGGGAAGCCCAGATCTATACCCGCTTGGACTTGCGGGGGGCTTATCACCTGGTTCGAGTACGCGAGGGGGATGAGTGGAAGACGGCGTTCAAGACGCGATACGGCCTCTACGAGTACACAGTAATGCCGTTTGGGCTATGTAATGCCCCGGCGGCTTTCCAATTCTTCATCAACGATGTGCTGAAAGAATATGTGGACCGTTTCGTGGTCATGTACATAGACGACATCTTGATTTACTCCACGAATGAGTCTTGTCATACCGAGCATGTGTGTCGGGTATTAGAAAAACTGAGAGAAAATAGTTTATATGTCAAATTGAGCAAATGCGAGTTTGGTGTACGTGAGGTGGAGTTCCTGGGGGTGAACCTCAGTCCCCAGGGGTTACAGATGTCGGATAGAAAGGTCAGGGCGGTAGTGGATTGGCCCACCCCAAGAAACGTTCGTGAAGTGCAAAGTTTTTTGGGGTTCGCCAACTACTATCGCCGGTTCATAGGGCAGTTTTCTCACACGGCTCTTCCTATTACTAGGTTGTTGAGGAAAGGGGTTCCCTTTGCGTGGTCCCGAGAGGCCGATGAGGCCTTCCAGTCCCTAAAAAGAGCGTTTACTACAGCCCCAGTTTTGGCGCATCCTGTCCCAGAACATCCGTTTGTGGTGGAAGCAGACGCTTCGGAGGAAGCAATTGGAGCTGTGTTATCCCAGCGTAATGCACTCACTGGTTTTCTCCACCCGGTAGCCTTCCTGTCGATAAAATTGAGCCCTGCTGAAGTCAACTATACTATAGCAGAAAAAGAGCTTCTGGCTATCAAGAGGGCTTTCCAGGAGTGGCGGCACTATCTGTGGGGGGCCAGTCAGGCGGTAACCGTCTATACAGACCATAAAAACCTGCAATACATGACCTCGGCGCGGCATTTAACGCAGCGTCAGATGCGTTGGATGTTGTTCTTCGCAGGGTACAATTTTGTGGTCACCTATAGACCGGGCTGTGAGAATCGGAAGGCGGACGCACTGTCCCGTCAGGAGGTGCCGGGGGAACAACCGAAGACCACCCCTCAGGCTATCATTCCGGCTACCAAGGTACTTGGTGTGATTCGGGTTGAGAAGTTTTTGGACATCATTAGGGAGTCCAGATCCCTAGGAGCCTGGGAAAGATGGGCGGCGAGGAAACCCGGCAGGGCAGTGAAACAAGGGCTACCTTTTCAAGGAGAGGGACTGTATGTACCCACGAGGGAAATGCAGAAAAAGGCCTTTGTCTGGTGCCATGTAACACCCATGGCTGGTCATCCAGGAGTAACCAAGACTGTGCAGTTACTTCGGAGACACTTTTGGTGGGATTCGATGGTAACGGATACTCAGAGGTGGGTAAGGGAGTGTGCAGTTTGCGCCAGAGCCAAGGGGGAGAACACCCGCAAGAAAGGTCAACTAATGCCCATGCCCATGCCAGCTCGCCCATGGCAGAACATAAGTTTGGATTTTATAACTGGGTTGCCCAGGGATAAAGGACATTCAGCCATCTTGGTAGTGGTGGATAACCTAACCAAGATGGGTCACTTTGTGCCATGTTCAAATCTTCCCACCGCCAGTCAGACTGCTCAACTACTAGCCTCTCAGGTTATACGATTGCACGGCCTGCCCCGAGTGATAGTGTCTGACAGAGGACCTCAGTTTGTTGCCCGTTTTTGGAAAACATGGTGTCAGGCACTAGGGGTGGAAGCGGCGCTGTCAACAAGTTTTCATCCACAGACTGACGGGCAGACCGAAAGGTTAAATCAAACACTGAAGAAATACCTCCGGTGTTATTCCGATGCAGCTCATGAATCATGGGTGGATTTGTTATGGGTGGCCGAATTGGCGTATAACAATGCCTGGCATTGTTCTACGGGCATGTCACCGTTCAAGGCCAATTTCGGGTACGACGCCAACACGATACCCATTGACATCCCTTCGGCCGTTCGGAATCAGCCTGCTGTACTGGCACACGTACGCAGGTTGAGGAAAGTTCACGAGGCGGTACACACCCATGTGCTGAAGGCAAAGGCTGCATACAAGCATTGGGAGGATAAGCACAGGATCCCGGGTCCTCAATTCAGAGTGGGGGACAAGGTGTGGTTGTCGACCAGATACATCCGTTTCAAGCTACGAAGCATATTCCACCCACGCTTCATTGGTCCGTATCCTGTGGTGAAACAAGTCAACCCCGTGGCCTACAAATTGCGGCTGCCGTGTTCGTTACGGATACATCCTGTGTTCCATGTGCATTTACTAAAGAAGGCCTTCACGGCTCAAAGGAGGACACCCCCACCGGTGTGTGGGGATGACGGGCCTGAATATGAAGTGCGGTCGATCCGCGATTCAAAGCTGCGTAGGGGACGGTTGTGGTACCTGGTCTCCTGGAAGGGGTATCCGGTGGAGGATGACTCCTGGGAACCCTGGAGCAACGTGCATGCCCCAAAAGCCGTGGCGTCTTTTCATCGGAGGTTTCCATCTAAGCCTGGTCCTAGGAGGCGCTGGGGAGGGGGACGTACTGTCAGGGTCTAGCCCTCGCGCCTGCCGAACGAACTACATTTCCCAGAATTCCGGGGGTTGGAACTACTACTCCCATCAGCCTTTGCGGTAGGACCGGATATAGGAGACGCTAACGGAAACAAAGGCGTTCGTGATTTTGTGGAACCGAGGGAGCGGCGGCTACCATTCAAATGTCCGGTAGTTTTCCCTTTGTTGGAGTGGTAGAGGTGTACACGGACCGGGGACTTTGTGAAGTGCTGGCGTGCGGTCGACTGAATTCCCGAAGACGCACTCGACCAGACACTGACACCCAGGCGATAAACGGTGAGATTTAACCGGAGCCGGACGACTGTACGGTGAGTCCGGGAGCAGCCGAGAGGCGGTGCCTTCGTGCAAGTATCCCAGCGTACATACAAGTGGCGGAGTGCGAGGGGCAGGTATACTCTGCATTGCCGTCACGAAGACAGCCTTAAGTGGATTACAGGTGCCAACGCGGGCGGCGGTAGTTGATCACTACGCCCTACCGTGGTTGGAGGAATCCCAGTGTGGGGACAAAGCCTTGGTTAAACATTTCGGGGTATATGCTGTTAATATACCCCGCAACACGATATTCTTGTTTAGTTTACTTTGCTGCTACTTTCGGGGGATTTGTTGAGGAGCAAAACCCTTCGTACTCAGGAGTTAGCTACATGGATTCTCTTAGAGGTTAAGCAGCCCTCTCATGAGGGTAGGTAGTATATATCTGCATTTTCTAAAGAGCATGACAGGTGACTTGTCTTCATGTTTATGGATCTGGGTTCTTGTGTGTCCATAGGAAGAAGGGATAGCGGAAGCGTTCCAGGGATAGAGCCAGTGTGCTGAGCCCTCACAGGTGAATCATTAAACGATTGTAGCGAGAATCTAATGAGAGTAGCATGTATGCCTTATGTTAACCCTTTTGTTTATGTTTTCCAGCTTCCTTTCCCTGCTGACCCTCCCTTTCCCTTCCTTTTGGGTTTTTTCCCCTTTTGGGGTTTTTCCCTCACCGTATCGTTCGAACACCCTGTGTTTCATACTTCAGGGTGTTGGGAAGGTCCGGAGGTGGAGCTTATTGCTGCGTCTGGATTCCGCAGAGTGAGAACCTGACACGACATGCATGAAAATTCTTATGACTATTAGTGTAATTTTGCACTCCACATAATCTCGTGAGTGTAGATAGGGATCACACTAGTCCTGACGAAGAAGCTGGGGGAGCTTCGAAACATGTTGACTCACCTAGGAGGCACAGCTCATTGATGCATATTTACCTCCGTCCCCCCATTTTAATAATACTAGCTCACAGGTATATTAAAAATTATTTTCTAAACCGACGAGCAAGGTATTTTTTAACCTCACTCACCCATCCACTCCTGACCCTCGCACTCACTCCCCTACAAAACACATAGTCGTTTTCACAACAAAAAGGTGCTCCCACGTAATCATAGGTTGTGGCACTCCCCGTCCCGTAGAGGGGCGGGAAGACCCCTATGATGAAGCATGACACCAAGGGTCCTTTTGGTGTGTGAGGGGTATTTTTACAACACTGTGTGTTTTTCCCACCATTGTAGGAAACATACTTTACCCGGGAGACCATGCAAATATTCTTTCTGAACCTGTTCTGAGGGTCCATGTTTTCTTTACAGCAGGGGAGGGGAGCTGCGCTGACCCCATTCCTGGGCTGATTTCGGCCCTGGGGTCCTCATATTCCTGGTTGAAGTTTTGGCAGCCACTCAGATCTCTGCACGATATCGTCAATATTCACAAAGTATTTACAAATCTAGATAAAACAAATGTGTTTTTCTTTAAATATCTCAAAAGCTACTGAATGGATTTACACCCAATAACAAAAAGGACTCTTTCTGCTTCAGTTTCTGCCAAATTTGATGTAATTCTGTCCAGCGGTTCGGGCTGTAGTCATGTTCAAAATCCATATGGGAATTAACATAGGAAATGTACTTTTTGACCACCCTTTTTCTTGGCCCCGCTTAAAGGATCACCCCAAAACTTTCCATGCACAATAATACTAACTGGCACACTGTGTTTGGAAAATTTCGTGTTGATTCGTCTACTGGCATCAAAGACAAAAGCAAGTAAAAAACACT
Organism: Triturus cristatus; assembly: GCF_964204655.1. Lineage (NCBI taxonomy): Eukaryota > Metazoa > Chordata > Amphibia > Caudata > Salamandridae > Triturus > Triturus cristatus. The sequence goes on from NC_140590.1 coordinate 1,386,621,610, forward strand.
TTTCCTACAGAAAGTAAGTCCTAATTATATATATATCCTCCTCATAGCTGTCCTCGTATTCTCCAAACCCTGCCGTAAAGGTGCGTGCCCAGGTGCCGAACCTGTCAATCTTCAACACACTTACCTTATCTCTCCTCCAAGAGAGACATGCACACTATTGATGCTGAATCAATGCTGTTTTTAATTAATTTTACATGCAGCAATCATCGTGCAGTACAAAAAACACCAGGCACGTTTCAGTGTTCCTGATGCCTTGATCTCAAGTAAACAATGTTTCCCAGAAACACCTAAAATTACACCGGAATGTGATTAACAACAAAAAAGGGCAAATGGACTCACATTAATTCACAAATGAGTCGGCCATCTTGGAGTGTGACAAGATCTGAATCGATATTCGCGAGACAAGCGCAACCCAAATGTCCATGCGAACTTGGGTATTAAGACACAGTTGAATCAAGCATTCCCATGAAACTCATATACATAGTATACAATAAGACAGCGAAATGTCTGACCTTATTGAATCTAAAAAAGAATCTAAAGAAAGTCAGCATGTAGGAATTACTTTCAAATAGTTTGAATTAAATATATTTATGCAAAAAAATGCAATTGAATAAACAGAATTGAAAAAATCTGTGAAAGGTGCGCAATACCCCAAGTGATATACTATAACCAAGCAAAAGTTGTGAGAAAAGTGTGTGTACTACATGTATATTGGAAATAGCAGACAACCATATACAATTTTGGTTTCTGGAGAATGCAGGAACTCTAAGGAAGGCTCACATAGTTTTATAACAAACAAATGGTCTGTCTGTGAAAATGTTGATGGCGTTCAGGGCCCATGGAAGCATAAAAGGGTCTCTCCAGGACTGAGGATGACCTGGGTAATGGTGTTACTTGCGAAGAAATCAATAAACAGGGAGACGAATCCCTGTATGGAATTAGTCAATGACACCAGAAAGTGCACAACAAGATAAGGTTATACTCACGGGACAGTGCTCGATGAGTATTCAAGCATACACGAGAAACAACAGACTGTCATTTAGGAGTCGGTCATGGAGGAAATCCGGGAGTTCATAACAATGTCACCAATGGTGCCTAACAAGATAGAACACACTCATAGGGCAGTGCCCGAAAAGTATGAAGGCACACTGGGGGATCAGAGGGCTCCACGGTAGAAGCCTGTCACTTAAGCAGTCCGGAATTTGTTCCATTAGCAGCCATGTAACGGCTGTTGGACCAGGCGGGGAACACCTCAATTGGAGAATCCCTCGTATCGGTCAGATGGACTGTTCTAACAGTGCATGCACAATATTGTTATCAATTATGTTGTTTCAGATGTTGTAGGGATGTTATCAATAGTGTCATAGAACTTGCCATGAGTGATGTAATATGAGAGGTAATTAGAAGTGCATGGAGAGGTTATAGTTATAGTTACTTTAGAGGACAAGTTATAGTCACCTGAGATAACCATAACTGGCGTATTTCAGTGTTTTTATTCATTTAAAATGATATGCTGCTTTAACTGACATTCTCACCTGATGTGGGTTGGACATAGGGTCAGGCCTGTACCCAACCCCCTGAGGGCATGCACGGCTGACTATGTGATGTAATGATATATAGGGTGTCATTTTAAGGTAGGCAGGTTTTGTCAAGGGGTTAGAGCACCAAATTATAAACAGTGAGCCTATTGGCTTTTGTCAAAGTGTCAGGACCTCAGCATATATAAATCAGACCTATTGGTTTTGTAAACATCTATAACCAAATGTATGTTTTATAAATTCATAGAGTGCAGCGTTTCTTAAAAATGATTGTCATAAAATATTTTCAATAAAGCCTGACTAAAAAAAATCAATGTTTTTGTGTCTTTTTCAAATAATTTTTAGGTTCACAAAATGCAACCCTAGAACCCACCACAATTGGTCCCTGCCTCCAGCTGAACAGTATACGGCTCCAGCTTACGGCTCCAGTACTTAACAAAAATATAGTAAGCTCTCCTGGAGCATAGATTCAGTGAACCAGGAAACTTTTTTTTAATGTTGCTGGGGGGTTTCTGCACCCCCTGCAGCTCACAACAAAAATGAAAAAAGGGGGGAGTAGTGATTTAGTTATTTGCACTTCATATAGGAAGAACTGTATTTGTCATGGGAACAGTGTAGCAATAAATTATTTACAGTATAAAGATATGGTGCTGTCAGGTTATAAACACCCTACTGCCCGAGGTGTTAAATTACACACTGGATCTAAGAGAAACAGAATGTGCATAAATATTAATCAAAAATAACCCAAGCACTCCAACAGTGTTGTAGAATAATGTATGGTCCAGACCTTAAGGACTTGTCAATTCAAAACAAAACATAGTTTATTATCCGTATGGGAACTTATAGACTTCAGCATATTAAAAAAATCACAAATGTATTTTCTTCGAGAACAGTCAACACATGTTTCATCACACAGTGACTTTTTCAAGGTTCAAAAGTATAGAAATGGAGGTCCTTAATCTAAATAGTAGGCTTGGTTGGTGAGGGTTTGATGCAGCGCCTCTGAAAATGTATACACACACCATGTAATGTTGAAACAACACCTGTGGCGGGTTGAGCGTGATTCGGTTCTCGTCTGGTGAGAGCGCTCACCAGACGGGAACAGAATCACGCCCAAGTGGCCGTTTTTTGCTGTTGATTTCACTAATATTACAACAAATATGTCCTGCAGCAAACACAAATGCTTGCAGTCTCCCCTACATTGCAAAATACCCTTACAGCATGTCTTCAAAACTGGCATGATTTACAAAAGTGGGCAACTTTTTAGCTAGTCTGATGAAATTCCATTCAGCAGTTTTTGTGGTATTGTTGTTCATTTCCTGATTGAAAAATGAATGGAGAAAGATGACACATCTCTTGACTGGGGGGTGAGTGTTTGAAAAGTTTCAGCACTCCGTCAATCATCTTGTTGTGTTTGCTATGTTCGCCCTTAGTGTCTAAGGGTATACCCAAAAGTGTGTCCCTTGTCCGCTGTGCCACTGGATTTAAGCAAGCCTGGCTAGTGAGGGGTGATACCCCAAAACTGGTCCGGGGTTGCCTGTTTCTAATCGAGGGAGGACCTGGCCTGGTGGTTCAGGAAGGACTGTTCCCATGAGGAGCAGAGTCAAGACTGGTTTGCACATAGCTGGATCCAAACTGTGGTGGAATGGTGAGCAAAAGAATGATGGATTCAACCTATATCTGTTGACTGGGGGAGGGGGGTGTTTGTAAAGTTGCAGCACTCCGTCCACCATCTTGTTGTGTTTGCTATGTTCGCCCTAAGTGCCCATGGTTATGCCCAGAAGTGGGCCCCTTGCTCGCTGTGCCACTGAATTCAAGCTAGCCGGCTGATAGGGGGTGATACCCCAAAACCGGTCCCATGATGCTTGTTTCCAGTCCAAGGAGGACCTGGCCTGGCAGTTCGGGCTGGACTGTTCCTATGGGGAGCAGGGTCAAGACTGATTTGCATACAGCTGGGTGCAAACTGTGGTGGCATGGAGAGCAAAAGAAGGATGGATTCAACCCAGCTCTCTTGACTGTCGGTGAGTGTTTGAAAAGTTTCAGCACCCTGTCCATTATCTTGTGTTTGCTAGTATCACAGTGCAGCAAAATTGGCATTAGAAAAACATGTTCTACTGAAACACATATTGCATGTAGCATATCATACCCCCAATATCCCCTTAATGCGAGTTTATCTTTGTGCACAAATGTAACCCCTTTCATCCTGAGTTTGGTTAAATAACTTTTGTTAAGGCAAATGCAAATGAAAAAATGTCATAGCATAAACCATATAAGCAGATGTGCAAAGTACAATATGCTCTTTATTACATTTGTTGAGGGAGGTTTGTAACATTATGACTCACTTTAGGTTTTGCCTATCCTGAGTTATGGTCAACCTCCCACTTGCCAATGGTAATAAATACCATATTATACTCTATGCATCTGCATGTTTGCTATTTATGTGTGTGTGTGTATATATATATATATATCACGCTCTGAACTCCGTCTTTTTCTCTTCACTCTCGATCGGGTGCTCTCATAGCGGTGACGGACACCGCGTGTGTGATCAGGCTCGTGGTACTCCAAATAAAATACCAGCACTCACGGGAACAGTGTCTTTAGTTTATTGAAAGACAAGCCTCACGACAAAACGCGTTTCGGCTGCCGCCTTCGTCAATTGTGTTAAAACGCCTTCGTCAATTGTGATCGGCGCGCGCGTTCGGTAAACAGAAATACATTTCATGTATCATTGCAATGAACATAGGACTTACGTCAGTCCCAGAGTGGCAGCCATTATTAAACGTGCAAAATCTGCCATAAACTTGACGTTTCATATTGTTTACAAATTACAAATTACAGCCCTGAATGGGCTTTCTTAAACAATAAGGACAAAATAATACATGTAAAACAATTAAACCCTGGATGGGTGATATTGCTGCCCAAAAACTTCAATGCTGCATCCTAAATTTCAAACAGATTCTTACTGTTACAGGTGAACGGACATTTCTTCTCCACTATTTAAACCAAAAGGCATCCTGGTCTGATTGTCTATTATGTGTCTTGATTCTAATCTTCTCAATTGAAGTTGTCTATCACCCCCTCTAACACTAGGTGGTACATGATCTATGCAAAAGAAACTAAGCAAGTCCCTATTACTTTGGTGAAATTTTTCAAAGTGTCTTGCCACCGGGTAATTTACATCCTTGTTATTTATGGCCCTCAAGTGTTCAAGAATACGGATCTTAGTGGGGTGTATGGTGCTGCCTATGTAGCGCAAGCCACACGGGCACACCAAACAATACACCGTGAAGCAGGTATTGCAATTCAACAATTTGTTGATCTTTCTGGGGTGATCAAGACCAGGTATGCTGTAATTAATGACCTTCCGACTGTTTTTACATGCTCTGCATTTAGTACATGGAAAAAAGCCTGTAATCTTCCCAAAGGGTGGTGTAGTGCTCATTTTGTTACAATGACTCTGGACTAGATCGTCCCGTAGAGTCCTCGCTCTTCTGAATGTAATGAGTGGAGCTTTAGGTATCTCCCTACCAATGATGGGATCTGCTTTCAAAATGTGCCAGTTCTTTCTAAAAATTTCCCTAATAGTTTGGGCATCCTCTGAGAAATTAGTGATCATTCTAAAGTTGTTGTTCTTACTTCTCTTACTACTTTTTTCCCTGTTTGTACTTCCTTCCCCGATGATCAGATCAGTTCTGGATTTTGCTTCAGCCTTTCTCTTGGCCACTTCTAGAATATCCTGATGGTACCCTCTGACCTTGAATCTATTCATGCTCTCTTGTGCTGCGGAGACATAATCGCAATTACGTGTGCAGTTTCTCTTAATCCGAAGAAGTTCGCCATATGGAATGCTAGTTTTAGTTATCTCCGAATGGCAACTTCGAGCATGCAACACGGAGTTTCCCGCGGTGGGTTTCCTGTGCAAGCGAGTGCACAGTCTGCCCTCCGCGGCAAACACCGTGAGGTCCAGGTAGTTCACGGAAACCTTGCTTATCTCCCCCGTGAACTTGAGGTTAAGGTCATTATTATTCAGTACTCTCACATATTCCAGTGCCTGTGTTTCTGTTCCTTTGAATACAATGAATAAATCGTCAATGTATCTGGTCCAACTTACGACCCTATGGGTCCAGTTACAATTGGACTCCGCCCAGGCGACCTGCTCCTCCCACCAGCCCACGAAGAGATTCGCGTAGCTGGGGGCGAAGCAGGTCCCCATCGCGGTACCTCGTACCTGTCTAAATAGGAAATCCTGGAACAGAAAAATATTGTTGCTCAGGCAAAATGTTATGAACTCTATTAGCATGTTGTTATGTTCTACCAGATTAATAGAGCGACTACTCAGAAAGTACTTGATTGCCTCCAGTCCTTGCATGTGGTCAATACTGGTATATAGACTAGAAATGTCAAGAGTCATCATTACATAATCGTTATCCCAAGGCATGCTTTCTACTTTGATCAAGAAGTCCTTAGTATCCTTGATGTAGGAGGTGAGGTTCGTCACGAATTCAGACAGGAAGAAATCTACAAAAGTTGACATATGTTCAGTCAAACTGCCCAAGGAGGAAACTATGGGACGGCCGGGTGGGTTGATGGCGTCCTTATGGAGTTTCGGAAGGTGGTAAAAGGTTGGTACTTTAGGATGTTTACATTCCAGGAAGCCATATTCTTCTTATGCACACATATGATATATTTATTTGTTTCTGTGTGTTCACACAACATGATCAATTATTTAAGTTCACATAGATTTAGCACACACAGACACACTCATGCTTATGCAAGCCTAACTAACCATAAAAGCCCCCACACAGACCAGATACACGTGTTTGATCATTCTTACACAAAAAAAGAGTTGCAGATCACTCTGATCTGACAATCACCTTTGCTTATGCATGCATACATACCTACTTTAGTGGACACAAAATCTTGCACGTACTTAGATCATAGTGAATAGTAGACCGCACACGTGTAGAATCAAGCATGCATACAATAACACAAGGGCACACATAAACACACAAGAAAACATAGGCACTGGCCACACACATTTATGCTGCCACTTGCACACAGACAACACAAGTTTACACCGACTGATTCCTTACCATAGTATATTCTAGGCTGAAATGTCAATGGGAACTGAATTTCCTTAGGAAACATGCCAAAGATTCTATTTTGTGGGGAAATTTCCTTGCCAATCACCTATTGGATCAAACTTTTTTCTGTAAAACTTTCTTTTTCCAGAGAAAGGTTTTTTTGCTGAAAAATACACTTTTGTTTGCCCACCCTTGCAGAAACAATTCCCTCTTTGTCATATTTTTGTGGAAAGTAGGTGAACCCGTCCCAGTAGATGTACGTGGGAAAACTTCCAACTCCAGGTGATTTTGCAAAATATTAATTGTAACTGCTAGCTTTTGATTTTCTGAAATTCATCCCTACCTGAGGGAAATTCAGAGTTCTCTGCCCCGTGAGATTCATCTAAGTTTAGACATAGTCCCTGTATTATTTTTTCCATGAAGTGACAATGGCTAAGGTCAATTTGTAAAAAACATGAGTGCCCTTACCAAAAGCTTTGCAGAGAAGCCCGCGATGGGTAATATCAAATGTCAGCGCACCGAATATCAGGGCTGAGTCGACTTCAATCCACCTCATACCTCGAATCCACGACAACCATTTCCCCTTTAGCTCAATTTTGCAGGTTCCCTATTTCTCCCTTGGTGACGGTTTTTAGTCTTTCTCTTTCTCCTGCATTCCTCTTTGTTTTTCTCTCTCTGGAAATGCCAGATCAGGAAAAATAAGTGCCAGTCCCCAAAAATGAGTAGTCCCCACCAGCAACCACCAGCTCATATGAAGCACTTGATAACTGCCAAACTTCTGCGGTGTGGCAGAATTTTCACTCAGACGAGAACTCTACACCAATATAAGGTCAAACAAGTGTTGCATATCTATAGGCGTGAGTGCAACACACGACACGATCAGTTCATCATACATGTCAACATTTTAGAACAGAAAAGTGGGACATTTGGGAGAAATCAGGGAATGTATTTTCGCCATTGACTTCTATTGAAGAAGAGGCAATTTCAGGCGGGAGACCACTAAAACAGAGATATTTTGGGCTTTGAAAGTCAGGGCTCTCCCGCCTGAATCAGGTCTATTGCCATGTACCACTGGACTCCAGCCCGTAGATCGGAACATGGGAACAAGGACAAGCAAGTATATAAATGCCACATTCAGAATGGGTGTAGACAAGACTTTAACTGGGCCGGGTCCTGCCTGAAAAGCAGGACCTGTGACCGGTCCCTATCGGGCTCTCCATTGTTGCCCTCACCTTCAGGCTATGGTGAAAAATAAATCTTAACTCTGCAGCAGTACCACCCTTCACTGCCTTTGACGTAACTTCAAATAGACTCGTTATAGTTCTCTCACAGTCTCATTATTTTAGAACTGAAGCATTTTCAATATTATTTACAACGCAGCCATGGTTGTTGCTTATTTATCCTATGCAACTAACAACCATTGGCAAAGCCAACAGTCCTGGATTGTTGTAGCTGTGATGTTACCTGTTGTATTATATATCTGGATACAACGACAGAAGCAGCAAAATACCAGTCAGGTGACACACTATGCTAAGCACAGAATATTTATTTTAGTGTTCTTACGTCACGCCGTTGATGCCATCAGCCACGCCCCTTTCGAGAGATCCCCCAGTTTTTGCATCCCACTTAAAGCCCTGGGTGTAGACATTGACGAAATACTGTTATGTCACGTGACGAGTCAGAGCGAGGAGCAGGCCGTTCGGGATAGACAGTCACGCTGACAGAGAACTGCCAGTGAGTTTTCCCGGAAACGCTAAAAATGCACAGGTTGGATTTGTGACGTCATCCTGATCCCTACAGCATGACAGAACTGCACGAAGAGCGTGCAAGGCGTGAATCTCGTGGCCGTTTACTACTCCTGCCGCGTGCAGCATGTGTAGAGCCGTGCGAAGGACATGCTGCGGGAACAGCAGGGGGTGCTGCAGGTCAGGCTTCAGGTGGTCGTGGCACCAACAACACTAGGAGAGGAGCAGAGGGCTGCGGGATTGACAGTGCAGACTCACCCACGTGCACAGTGCGAGGTCAGGAATGAAACAAAACAGAAAAGAAGATTGAAATTTAAGGGAAGGAGGTGATGCGGCTTACAATCGTTTTTTTTTAACAGAGCTCTGCCCTCTTTTTTTTAAAAAAGTAACTAGCGTGTAGTATGCCATAATAGGAGTGGAGTGACACAGATGTCTATTGCCACTTATTACTACAGTGTAGTGTGCTGTAGCCCATGGGTGAGGCGCACTGTAAGAGCTGTGTGTTTCCAGCACCAAGAAAGCCTGGTGCAGGTTAAAATTGACACGTGTGTGCGTGCGTGCGTGCGTGTGTGTGTGTGTGTGTGTGTGTGTGCGTGTGTCTGTGTCATCGTAGAATACCAGGCAAGGCTGCCGCTCAGGATAAAGATACAATGCAAGAACTGTGTGATTTCCCCTTTATAGAATAGGAGACAACGCTGCAGGTTAAGATAGAGTTGCATTGCCAGAGCCGTGTGTGTGTCCCTTTGTAGAAAAGCAGGCAGAGCTGCAGAGCCAGATAGAGATGCAATTAGAGAGCTGTGTGTGTTCCATGTTGTAGAATAGGAGGCAGAGCTGCAGCTCAACCTAGAGATGCACTTAGAGAGCTGTGTGTGTCTCAGGTAGAGCTGCAGCTCAAGCTAGAGATGCACTTAGAGAGCTGTGTGTGTCTCAGGCAGAGCTGCAGCTCAAGATAGAGATGTACTTAGAGAGCTGTGTGTGTCTCAGGCAGAGATGCAGCTCAAGCTAGAGATGCACTTAGAGAGCTGTGTGTGTCTCAGGCAGAGCTGCAGCTCAAGATAGAGATGTACTTAGAGAGCTGTGTGTGTCTCAGGCAGAGATGCAGCTCAAGATAGAGATGCACTTAGAGAGCTGTGTGTGTCGCAGGCAGAGCTGCAGCTCAAGATAGAGATGCACTTAGAGAGCTGTGTGTGTCTCAGGCAGAGCTGCAGCTCAAGATAGAGATGTACTTAGAGCGCTGTGTGTGTCGCAGGCAGAGCTGCAGCTCAAGATAGAGATGCACTTAGAGAGCTGTGTGTGTTCCATGTTGTAGAATAGGAGGCAGAGCTGCAGCTCACCATAGAGATGCACTTAGAGCGCTGTGTGTAGGAGGCAGAGCTGCAGCTCAAGATAGAGATGCACTTAGAGAGCTGTGTGTGTCTCAGGCAGAGCTGCAGCTCAAGATAGAGATGCACTTACAGAGCTGTGTGTGCGCCCTGTTGTAGAATAGGAGTCAGTGCTGCAGGTTAATATAGAGATGCACTTAGAGAGCTGTGTGCGTGTTCCCTGATGGAGAAAAGGAGGCAGAGCTGCAGCTCAAGATAGTGATGCGCTTACAGAGCTGTGTGTTTTCCCTGTTGTAGAAAAGGAGGCAGAGCTGCAGCTCACAATAGAGATGCACTTAGAGCGCTGTGTGTAGGAGGCAGAGCTGCAGCTCAAGATAGAGATGCAATTAGAGAGCTGTGTGGGCTCCCTGTTGTAGAATGAGTCCATGCTGCAGGTTAATATAGAGATGCACTTAGAGAGCTGTGTGTGTTCCCTGTTGTAGAAAAGGAGGCAGAGCTGCAGCTCACGATAGAGATGCACTTAGAGAGCTGTGTGTAGGAGGCAGAGCTGCAGCTCACGTTGAGATGCAGAGAGCTGTGTGTGTTCTCTGTTGTAGAATAGTAGGCAGAGCTGCTGCTCAAGCTCGAAACACGCCTATAGAGAGCTGTGTGTGCTCCATGTTGTAGAATAGGAGTAAGTGCTGCAGGTTAATATAGAGATGCACTTACAGAACTGTGTGTGTGCTCTGTTGTTCAATAGGAGGCAGAGCTGCAGCTCAAGACAGAGATATGCTTGAGAGCTGTGTGTGTCCCATTGTAGAATTGAAGGCAGTGCTGCAGGTTAAGACTGAGTTCCATTGCCAGAGGCGTGTGTGTGCGTGTATGTCTCAGGCAGAGCTGCAGCTCAAGATGGAGCTGTGTGTGTTCCCTGCTGTAGAATAGGAGGAAGAGCTACAGCTCAAGTTGGAGATGCATTTAGAGAGCTGGGTGTGTTCCCTGTTGTGGAATAGGAGGCTGCGCTGCAGGCTAAGACTGAGTTCCATTGCCAGAGGCGTGTGTGTGCGTGTATGTCTCAGGCAGAGCTGCAGCTCAAGATGGAGCTGTGTGTGTTCCCTGCTGTAGAATAGGAGGAAGAGCTACAGCTCAAGTTGGAGATGCATTTAGAGAGCTGGGTGTGTTCCCTGTTGTGGAATAGGAGGCTGCGCTGCAGGCTAAGACTGAGTTCCATTGCCAGAGGCGTGTGTGTGCGTGTATGTCTCAGGCAGAGCTGCAGCTCAAGATGGAGCTGTGTGTGTTCCCTGCTGTAGAATAGGAGGAAGAGCTACAGCTCAAGTTGGAGATGCATTTAGAGAGCTGGGTGTGTTCCCTGTTGTGGAATAGGAGGCTGCGCTGCAGGCTAAGACTGAGTTCCATTGCCAGAGGCGTGTGTGTGCGTGTATGTCTCAGGCAGAGCTGCAGCTCAAGATGGAGCTGTGTGTGTTCCCTGCTGTAGAATAGGAGGAAGAGCTACAGCTCAAGTTGGAGATGCATTTAGAGAGCTGTGTGTGTTCCCTGCTGTAGAATTGAAGGCAGTGCTGCAGGCTAAGACTGAGTTCCATTGCCAGCGGCGTGTGTGTGCGTGTATGTCTCAGGCAGAGCTGCAGCTCAAGATGGAGCTGTGTGTGTTCCCTGCTGTAGAATAGGAGGAAGAGCTACAGCTCAATATGGAGATGCATTTAGAGAGCTGTGTGTGTTCCCTGCTGTAGAATTGAAGGCAGTGCTGCAGGCTAAGACTGAGTTCCATTGCCAGCGGCGTGTGTGTGCGTGTATGTCTCAGGCAGAGCTGCAGCTCAAGATGGAGCTGGGTGTGTTCCATGCTGTAGAATAGGAGGAAGAGCTACAGCTCAAGTTGGAGAGGCATTTAGAGAGCTGGGTGTGTTCCCTGTTGTGGAATAGGAGGCTGCGCTGCAGGTTAACACTGAGTTCCATTGCCAGAAGCGTGTGTGTGCGTGTATGTCTCAGGCAGAGCTGCAGCTCAAGATGGAGCTGTGTGTGTTCCCTGTTGTGGAATAGGAGGCTGGGCTGCAGGCTAAGACGGAGTTCCGTTGCCAGAGCCGTGTGTGTGTCTCACTCTGGAACAGAAGTCAGAGCTGCCGTTGAGACTGACGTGCTCTGCCTAAGCCATAAAGTGAGCTATGCAAGTGATGGCTGACAGGTGCTCCTGCCTATGAGACATATGACATGTTTGCCTGGGCTGGCAGGAGGCTGTGGGGTCGGTATATAGGTGAACTGTCATGGAGATATAGGGCCCTACTCATAAAGGGGTTTTTCGGCTGCAAACACATGTTAATGGCGGGAAATGCCTCCATGTATGCCTCTCAGGGATTCTGAAAATCATCAAGGGCAGGCTCACGTGTACTTAACACCTGCAGGTTTCTCTGTCACACGTGGGCGCTATTGGCAGCTTTCTACTTCACTCGAGGGGTGGTTTGCTCTGGAAGCTTCTGAGACGGACGTTAGTGGCTAACTATTCACAAACGTTGGGAATGCTTGGAAATTTACTCCAGCACAGGGCTGGAGTAACTCCGCTTCCAGGAGGGGAAAGGGAACTGCTCACCCTCACATTTCTTAGGGGTGCAGGCAAAGGGAGTTCTCCACGGGGAAACATATTTTGCCTGCAGAAAAAAACAGGAAACAATGAGATTCCTTGCAGATGGGGCTCCATTCCACCTGAGCAGAAAAACCCACTGTGTAGAAGTTCGCACAGGGAGAATAGAAACCCATGGGAAGTGTTAGATGACATTCCCAGAAGTGATTCTATATGGCGCAAACTCGACCCGAAGGTATCGGAGCCCTTTATATAAGCACCCGTTGCCTCACACACGGTTGTGTGGTCTGCCTGACTCGGCAATGGCAGGGCCAGCAAGGTAATGTGGCAGACGATGTGTGCTTTCTTTACATTCCTTTCTATAGGGAGGAAGAGGCAAAGGAGCTGTGTTGCTATAAGCCACTCCATTGGTGCGTACCGTCCAACTCCGTGCAAATGCCCCACAGCCCCCACCCACGAAGCAGCTCCTTATTCTCTTTCACTTAATGTAACGAGCAATCGTTTTGCATTATTACCACTGTTCCAGAACAACCAAAGGTCACCTACTGCTGTGACCCCTTCAGCCCTGTCCGAGTTGTGGCCGTGAGGGTCACCTGACACGATGTAAAGGTCTCCCCAGGTCAGCGGCACGCGCCACCCGCGCTGCCCCAAGGCTGTAATTCGCATAATTATTTCAGTTTACAGCTTCCAGGCCTGGAGGGATGGAGGGAGGGGGAGCTAAAGGGGACGAGGGCTGGGGGAGACAGTGCAGTGCAAGGCCAGCAGCAGCTTCAGCACAGTGTCAGAAAGCAGGGCAGGTGAAAGAGGCGTGGACCACCGCGTTGCCTTCCCTGGGGTGCCTATTAAAGCCTCTAGTGCATGGGTAGTCAAAAACATTTCCTGAAAGGCCAAGGTAGGCTGACCAGATCGTGCAATCCAAAATCCGGGACATTCTGCAAAAATAGAGGAAGGACTACAATTTTACATCAAAAAAGTGGCAAAGAATGACCGAGGTCATCCTCATAGAAACACAGAAGAGGCACTAAGAAAAAAGATGAAATGTAATTTTTAAAACCAGCATCATGCCTGTTAATTAAATTGCTTACTCATAACAGCTGCTAACTAGCCCTTGTTTGGAACACCTAAACAAGCATTGGCATAGCCAATAGGTCTCGCCTTTGGGACCTTATGTGTTTAGCCATGCAACAGTTGCATAGCTAAATACTTATAAGGTCCCAAAAGCGAGACCTATTGGCTATGCCAAGCGACCGAGAAAGTGAAAGTGATCGTGATCGCGAATAAACATCAAAGCGGCCATGAAAGTGAAAGTAATCGCGGTAAAGTGCGGCACGCGCGCCCGCGCACATGCACTGTAGCTCTAGGCTGGCCTGGTAGCACTTTTTGGAGCCCTCTCAATAAGTCTCGCCAGACCAGCGCATGCGCTAGGTCAGACGAGACCTAAAAAGTGCCTCTCACTGTTTTCAGTTTACCTTCTCAAAAAACAGGGACATGAGCCAAATTTACCAAAATCTGCCGGGACAACTGCTGAAAACCGTGACTGTCCCGGCAAATCCGGGACACCTAGTCACTCTACCAAAGGGTTCGGTTCTGTGGTGTGACCGAGGGACTGATGCTAACAGTGTGGAGGTCAAGGCCCGGGAGGTGTAAGGTGGGCGTAGGGGAAGTGGCGCATGTCCATCTAGAGGTTGAATTGCGCTAGGGATCAATCTTGGCTTCCCCACTTGACCAAATTGTGTGATCCTAGGCAATTTTGGTCTCCATTTTCCTTCTTTTTTCACCACCACATATAAGAGCACCTTGAAATATATGACTTTAGGATGTGCCCTTTACAAAACCCTCCCTTGTGTTTGATTTAATAAACTATAGTGTTGTCCATATGCAATAGCACCCAGAGGGTGCACATAACAACTCCTTTGCCTCTTATTTCACTATTGCCATTGTTTTCAGGGTGGGGTAGGCATGAATGTTTCTAAATCCATGTTTGAATGCAGTCAATTAAAAAAAATTGATGAAAAAACCATCTCAATGAATTGATTTACATCCTATGTACTAAGGTGAAAGGGTTTTGCATGTTAATGAAATGCACTTTTTTGAACTTTGAAAGGAAGTTTGATCATATTTGCACACGTTTGTAGCAAGATGGCTTTAAAAATGGAGGTGTTCTTAAAGTTAGCTGGTACTGGAAACCTTCTGTGCATTTTTTTTAATTCAGTTCACCTGTAAATAAATCCTTGTCCTGTCTGTAATATCTTTATGAATGTAGTGCTTTGTAAAGTACGCACAAAACCGAAGTCCTGATTTTTGGCAACAATCAGGACTGTTGGTCTAATGAGTGGTGGCCCCCTTCGTTGGGATCCTGCCCTATTCCATCCCACTCCGCTAGGAATTTGGGCGTTATATTTGACACCTCACTGTCCATGACTCTCCAGGTGAACAGAACGATAGCTACCTGCTGGGGGGTTATTAAGATTCTTAGGAGAATCGTTCACTATCTCTCCCCCCAGTCACGTATGCAAACGGTGGTTGCGTTGGTTGGGTCAAGATTGGACTACTGCAATACCTTGTATGCAGACATTAATAGGGGCCTTATCTATCGCCTCCAGGTTGTACAAAATTCTGCAGCCAGATTTGTTCTGGCTGCACCTGCAGCCTCATCGGCCACCTTAGCCAGGAAAAGCCTGCATTGGCTCCCTATTCAGTACAGGATTTATTTTAAACTGTTAATCCTGGTGTTTGGAGCTTTAAGGGCTGGACCCTCTAGCGCTTTGGGTTCTCTCTTAACCTACTATATCCCTAGCAGGTGCCTTCGTTCTTCAGAGATGAACCTTTTAGTAGTTCCCCGTTTCAAGAAAGTCAGATGGGGAAGTAGGGCTTTCTCCAATGTGGCTCCCCGGCTGTGGAATGCTCTCCCTGTAGAGATTAAGGCCCAACCGTCAATAACCCTCTTCAAAAAAGCACTTAAAACTTGGTATTTTAGTAAAGCCTATCAGTAAGCAATTTCTATTTTATTCATGATTTAATTAGTTATCTTTTTTTTTAGGTGCCTTGACGCCCATTGGGCTAAGTAGCGCGTAATAAATCTGATTTCATTCATTAGTTCTGATGCTCAACAGGAGGTCGAATGTAAAGTTCAGGAGGGCCGCATATGGCACCTGGGCCATACTCTGAGTATCACTGCTCTAGTGTCTGAGCAGATGCTCTCTTATGCTTGGGACCACAAGGCGTCCACACATGGCAGCGACATGGATGGATTTAATCATTCTCGTCTAGTGAGGCATTCAAAGACCCCCCTAGCTTCTGTTCTCATCTACTCTACCTGCTGGTCGTTATTTTCCTAGACCTCACCAGAGACCATTGTGCATTTGCCAACCCTCTCGACCCTCCTTTTCTACAAAAAGACACCCACTATACTTCCACTAATCACAGGCGCTAGACAGGGCCATCTCAAGATGGTTTCGCACAGTAAGGGAGAGATGTTTGGGCCCCTTCTTTTCTTTGTGCACATGAAGTGTGCACAGCTCCCCATCTGTTTTTGTTACAATCCATGTAGGGTTTGGATCAGGAAATGGCTGAATGAATGCACAAATGAAGGATGGTTTTTAAAGGTGACAGGATTCATCAGTTTTCGGAGTGCTTGCAGCTGACTTCGGGTGTGGCCTGAGGACATGACTTTGAATCTTGGCATCGATACATTTTCATTTGATTGATTGTTAC
Organism: Triturus cristatus; assembly: GCF_964204655.1. NCBI lineage: Eukaryota > Metazoa > Chordata > Amphibia > Caudata > Salamandridae > Triturus > Triturus cristatus. The sequence continues at coordinate 1,386,637,579 of NC_140590.1, forward strand.
TTTGCATCTTTTAGTACAGTTTGGGATTTTTATATTTTCTAAATTTGAATTAGCAATTTTTAATTTTTCTTCAGATTGCTGGGTTTACAGAGGATTAGGGTTGGAATTTATTAAAATTGTACATTACAGTATTTTTAAATTTATAATGAATTTTATGATAATTAAAATATTTGTTGTTTTTTAATGAATTGTTCTATACAAAGGTAAATGTACGGAACATGGAACAGTCTGCTTAAATGTTAACCATCTCTGCACTTCACTGACGTTATACACTATTTCAAAGGAAAGCATACACCGCAATTTGGCAAAAAATAGATTACCAAGATATTACAAATTCTGAGAAGCGGCCTGCAGCTTGCTTTTAGTTTACTGGCTGGCAGGGCAAATTTCACCGGGATGTAGTTTGTTATACTTTATTTATTTTTTGCATTAAATTTAAACTGAGGAGTTGTGGGAAGGAGTTAATTTGCAGTTCAGTTCATGTGTGTGAAATATGCATTGTAATAAATTATACATGTATATTTGCTCATTGTTCAAGTCGGATGTGGAATGAAAGTACGAGACCCTCGGTAACTCTGTGGATCTTGGATTTAAAGACTAGACCTAACAAAAGTGAAACGCCAGAAAGAAATGAGGAATAACTAAGGGAATCAGTACCAGAGTAGCAGATTCTTCCTATAAATCCTTTTTTTTTAAGTCCGCTATCATGGACTAACTTGTAATTGGCCATTAATCTTCTCACAAGAATTACCAAAGCCCCTGGTATTGGCAGCTCTGGCTGGGTGAATACGGAACTCTTTTCCGTGACAGTCAGGAAGGGGGTCCGTTTTGTCACCCACACATGTCGGCAGCCCTGGGAGAAGTGGCAACTGACACAAAGAAGAAGTGGTGGGCGATGGAGGGGGCGCGGTGGTAGCACGGGAGGTGGGGATCACGGGGTAAATAATTAGAAAAAAAGTGTTACCTTAAGCTACTTGCCTCCTTGCTTCTCACTGTCCCTCTTTTTCCCAGTACCAGCAGACACTAGGACAGCATCAGAAACTTTCTGTGCAGTCCCATGCTGCTCTCATGCTATGAGAAAAGTGCGGGGATTAGACTGAACGGGCTGGTTTAACATTTGTTCAGGCACAGGGAGTGTGGGCTGTTTCTCTAACCCTGCTGTGCAATACAGCTGGGTTTGAGAAACCTAACTGCACATGTCTGTTTGGCCGGCCTAAGACGACCGGCCAAACAGACAATCTGAGAAGCCCCTTCTGCTTGTCGCACAGCAGAGCACAGGATCAGGGCACTCTCCTTATTTTGTTGAGGCGGGGATTCACAACGTTTTGTTCCAGCATGTATGAGGTGTGGCTGGGGTGAAGAGGTATTATTTAGCCCCCCAACAGGATTGGGATAGATGGTGCAGTCCAGCATGCATTTTTGGGAAGGTGAAAATCCTAGTACCCAGCTACTGGGGATTCGAGCACGCTGCTTGTGGCTGCCCAGTAGCTTCAACACTGCCACCTAGTCATTCTCCTTTTACACACTGTCCAGTGACAACTCTTTTTCCTACACTCCACTATCTTTTTGCCATTTTCTTCCAAACTATCCCTTGATCGTTGTACTCCTGGTATCTGCCAGTCACTTTTATGATATATGCATCTTATATTCACCCTTCTCCACTCAACTACCCTCATGGAAAAAGCTTCTTAAACAAAGAGCTCCTCTTTACTCATCTACACAAAGGCTCAGATTTACTGAGGTTTTGCGTTAGGGTTGCATCACTTTTATGGCGCAGCCCTGGCACAAAATTCTTTTGACATTTACTAAGCGACACAAAGCCACTTTGCGTGGCTTTGCTTGGTTTACTAAATTCAAAGTAAAACAAGGCAGTGTATAGTGCTGCCTTGCATTAGTTCACGTCACAGTGGCGTTCTGTAGGTGGATCATGGGTGTTCCAATGCATTCACGCATGGATTTTAATGCAATCCCAGATTTATTAATGCAAGTAAATTTAGGATTGCATCAAAAAGATGCGTTCCGTGAACCAGGCATGAAAAGGAGAAATATATATATAATTCTTCTCGTTACTTCTTCTTTCCATGCATCCTGCATTCAACAGCTCACATAGAAATAGGAAAATGTCTTTTAAGGAATATTTTTGTGCAGGAAGATTTTCTTCCTGCACAAAAAACAATCCTGCCTGTAATGCAGACACCCTTGCACCATGGTGTTGGTGCTAGACTGCATAGAGTGCACCAGCGCAAGGAGACAGCAGAAGTGCACCATATCTTAGCAGATATTGCAAATTTTTGCTGTCTACCTTTCACATAACGCAGTGCAGCAATATTGCTTGTTGCTCTGCCATGCTTGAAAAATTAGCAAATGTCTCCCAAATTCTCTGGTATTGCTTCTCCACAGTGCCATGTGGTCATTACCCCCAATGTAGAGGCTTTATCATAGAGTAAACTGCCGTTGCACTCCTCCATTATCCTTGACATACTAGTCCCTCCCACCCACTACATCATCAGACTAGACCACGCAGGCTGTTCCGGGGGTGGCCTAGCCTGCACTTTAAGATCTACGCTTTCTTTAATACAAATACATTCTCTGTCACTGCCCTTCTGCAAATACCTCAGGATCAACATCACCACCATCGACAACTCACCATGCTCCTGTCACACATTTTACCACTCTACGGTCAGCAAGCACACATTTATTGAGCAGATCATGGACATTATCGCCCTCAACAACGAGCAAGCATACCGTACAGATTTTCTTTGGTGACTTCAATATTCATTGGAACAACACTAATGACCCTCTTGTGAACAGCTTTAAATCCTTCCTCCAGGACCTCAACTTTATCCAAGCCTGCAATAGCCCGACTTATAACAAGGGGGCTACCTTAGATTTAATCATTGCAAAAGAGAACACCTTACAAATTGTATCTATCCTACCTTGCAACTGGACTGACCACCAGTGCATCACCTTTCTCATAACTGTAAATGCATCCTTCTCAAAGGGCCAACCTAGGAAGGCCATACACTGGATCAGAAACACCTGTAATATCAACCCAGTCTTGATGACAACTATTGATAATCAGAACTCTATCTCCCCCTAACATTGGGGAGAGGAGTTGGCCTAACGGCTAGGGCAGTCGACCTTGAATCTGGGGAACTGGGTAAGTGTCTCGGCAATGACGCTGAACATCCTGTGATTCTGGGGAAATCACTTAATCTCCCTGTGCCTAACAAAAATTAATGTATCCTAATGTAACACAAATGGTGCTATGTAAAGCGCTCTGACACCCTATTTTTGTCAAGTTCGCGCTATATAAAACTCTATAAAAAAAATATTAAAAAATGGGGGACCTCTCTGACCACTACTTCAACTCCATGTCCATGTCCAAAATAATGGACAATATTACCCATATAAAACTTAAAAGATCTTCGGTTAAAAGATCAACCTCATGGTTCAGCTGTAACCTTAATGAGGAACGACAATGCCTTGGGCTTGTTGATAGATCATAGGCGACACACTCCCTCTTTATCAAACCTTAAACTACTATGACACAAATGAAATGCCTACGATAGACGCATCAGAAACACCAAAACTTAATCAACTCGACACAGCAATTAATTGACCAAAAAAAACTGTTTGAAATTGTCAAAAAACAAATGAACCTAAGTAATGTTCCAGCCTCAGAATGCAAATCACCTCCAGAATGTGAATGTTTTGCCCCCTTCTTTGCAGAGATCCCCGTCCAATATCCAGATCTCCTCAATGCTCTTACCGCGCAAACCCTCCTTACACGCCAGCCTGTCCAACAGGGACTTATGCACAAGACACTTCCCACACACCCAAAACAATGCCACCTGGTCATGTTTCCAAACCTTCAAGGGAAATGACATCTTTAAACTTCTCTCCTCTTTGAAATACTCCAACGCTTCAACAATACCCCTCCCTTCAAACGCCTCAGTGATTTCTCTCACCTCCTGCTACCCTCATGGACTAGGATTATCAATGCCTCAGTCACTCAAGGCTCTTTACTGGACTGCCTCAAAAGTGGCCAGGTCACCCGATCTCAAAAAAGTTCAACTTAGACCCCAACAAGTGCGGCCCTATCTCCAACATCTGCACACTGACCAAACTCTTGGAAAAATGTGTGCTCCTACAACTTAAAGGCCACATTCAACATTTCCAACTCCTCAAACGATACCAATCAGGCTTCAGACAAGGTAAGAGCACCGAAACTGCCTTGATCCATATTGTTGATGATGCACTATGCTCACTCGACTAGAATGAATCGTACTAACTCATCTTACTTGATCTATCTGCTGCGTTCGACATGGTCAATCACAAAACCCTGTTGAATCTTTCGGAAGACATGATGGGTCTCTCTGGTACAGAACTAAAATGGTGCTCCTCATTTCTTAGAAACAGATATCAATGTGTTTTAATCAACCACACTCTCTCTGATCAATTACCAGTGATGCTTGGCATCCCCCAGTGCTCTATTCTCTCACCTACACTGTTAAAACTTTACATGGAGCCCCTAACTATAATCCTCAAACTCTCCCACACCTCCTACCACATATATGCGGACGATGCTCAATTATATATGAAATTACACCTTCAGATGACATAAGCACCCTTAATAATACCTTGACAGAAACGCAACAATGGCTGTCCCGTAACCATCTCAAACTCAATGCCAAAAAAACTGAATTTTTACTGATCTTGGCGCCCAGTATCACTCCACGTATCATTGACTGGATGACACATCTTACTGCCCTGAATTGTATTCCACACATCATTGACGTAGCAAAATCCCTCTGAATAACCTTGGACAATACACTTTCCATGAAACATCATATTAGCGCCACAACTAGAGGAGCTAATCACAATCTTCATGCACTTAGGAAATGTAAACCTTTACTTCCCGCAGCTGATCTAAAAACAGCGGTTGAAACACTTGTGATATCGAAATTAGACTATGGCAGTGCTATCCTCGTGGGCCTTCCAAAAATCAACCTAACTCCGTTGAAGGCTACCTTGAATGCTGCAGCACACCTCATCACGGGCTCAAAAGAAAGGGAACATATCACCTCTATCCTCCGTTTTCTGAAAACCTACAAGAGTTCCTTCTTCAATATGGTCTAAAAAATCTGGAACTCTCTCCCTCCGATGACTCGGTGCAACCCGTCTCATCCACTTTCAGGAAGGAATTAAAAGCTCTACTAGTCAAGAGATTCCTCCCACAATAAGGCCCAACTGTGCTCAGCTGCCAATTTCTATAGTATCAAGTCTTCCCTATACCACTGAGAAAATCACTCAGACCACTGAGACCAACGCTGTCTCTGCCATTTCCCACCCACTACACATTACCTAGATAACTCTCGAACTGTGCCAATTTCAGGATTTTTTGTATTGTCTTCATGTCTTTTGTCTTATATCTTGCATATATATAACTCTTACTGCTTGTGTTTGTAACTACTTTTGTTATTCATGTAAAGCGAAAAGGAGAGATTACCAATCACCAGCTACTATAAGAGGATTGCTGAAAAAAGGAATGAAAGAACCCTTCTGAGTGGTTGGAATCCCATCAAACACAGGAACTTGATCAAACGTATCATCTGGGTTTCCATCCTTCCATCCACATGCCCTCTTGATCATAGAGGGATCGATTAGTGGAATCCATCAGGAAGGGGGTCTAGAATAAAGACCTAGGAAGAGTTGCAGATGTATCTAGACTCATACAAGTTCTGTCTAGTAATGTGAAGTGGGAAGGTGCAGTGCAATGTGAGTGAGTGAGTATAAAACAGGAGGTATAGCAGAGCAAAGTATTTTTATTCTGGTGTCTGATATACTCCTAGATTAAAAACAGTGCATTGAGGCAGTATCATAAATCACTGCCTACTTATGTGGTCAACATGTTTCAGCTATGGGGACAATTAGTCACTAGCTTTCATCAGGACCTGTTAATTCATTTGCAACTGCATTTGTATAGTGCCAAAAAGGTGCAACGCGTCAAAACCAGAACACATAATTTGAAAAGTATACAAAGGGGTTGGAATCAATACAACCTCACTTTCAAATGCAAATCCTCCGTATCACCAGGCGATTATTGCACCTAGAAGAGAATAGTGAGTCGTAATACACTCATTAAGAATAAATTAAACAGTAGTAAAACATAATGGCAGTGTAGAACTCTTACACCTACCGACAATCTAGTATTGTCAAAGAACATCACAATAAATGTCTTGCTCACCCGTGAGATATGAGGAATGGGCCTCACCTCGCCTGGAAACAACTCAGGTATCAGAGGCCCTGCTCTAAAGAGAAGTTGGAGAAAACGGACATTATTGTAATCCGTTACCAATGCTTAAAAAGACCACCTTAGGTCAGCCGCTTTGTCAACAAGTACAAAACAGTAGAGTCAAAACATCTCACCACTACTGTGTATAGTAATGTCTGTGCACATCAAGGTCCAGAATAGACAGGGTCAAAACTACCAAGAGACAAGAAAAAGAAGAAAAAGGGGTATTCCACATTGGGGGAAAAAAAAAAAGCTGGTGAAAACCTAACGTTGTTTCAATCACCAAATTCACAAGTTAAAAAATACTCCAGCCGCGCAGTCGCATAGGGGAACTGGATATGCACATATATGTAGGTGCCATTTTGTAATAAGAAACCCCATACGATAACTAACCCACTGGTATCAATACATCAAATAAGTGTGTCAAAATCTGGGGGTCTAAAAAGGTGCAGTGATAGTTCGAAAAATTACCACAGTAAATCGTATCGCACGCAAATAACAAAGGTCACTCATAATCATAAAAACAAATCTCACAATCAGCCATACCTTACCTCTCCGTCGTTGCCCCACGCAGTGCCTGAGCTGTGGGTGGAGGTAGACGCAACCGCGCACGGAAGTGTTTATATAGCTAAAATGTGCTGCCAGCTGAAAGATATCGAGCTTCCCGCCGGCGTGTTTATCATACGTCATTAAGGACTACTGAATAATGTGACGTAGAACTACAAAAACGCATGCTGTATCGATAGACGAACGTAACCATGTAGAAAATAGAATAGTAAAGTGAAGATGTTTATCACAACACAATGTTTATCACAAACGTGTTTACTGTACAGGACGGTTAGATCTGTTGTTACTACTGAGGCAAATCCGGCACATCCACTCTACACCACTCTAAGATGGCGTCTGAATATCAGATCCACGTCCATACCACGCAATATACCTAATTCATGGCGTGCGGACAGATATAAATGCTAAATATAACTCCGTCCACAGTATATTGCTCATACAACAACGGCAATAAATGTGCATTACATCAATTCTTTCACATTTGTCTCGTTCAGGAGTTCCGAGAACAGCACTGCAATGGCCCCGTAGATACTCCAGAAACGTTCCACAAATAGCGCATCGAACTACAGAATGACCTCAGACCAACAGGAAGTGGTAGTTTTTGATCTTACAGTCTCCTAGATCAGAAAACAGGGGGCGAAGCTCAAAATGCTGCATCTAGCAATGTGACCTTATTGGAGGAGTGTGTAGAAGACTAAGAAGAACTGACAATTAAAAGGAAACTGCCACAAATCGAATGCACTCACTACATGTGTATGATCATGTGCAGCTACAACCAAAAGCTCACCCGGAAGGTAAAGCTTGAGGACTGAGTCTCGATATACCACTGATACGAGTAATGCGAGCACAAAAAAGAAGAGCATGATGTGCTCACCCTCTATTGTATAAAATGTCCACTGCTAGTTATTTGCGCAGGGCGGTCCAGGGAATAGCTTCATTTAATCCGGAAATGTCACTATGTAGTTTAACCCCTTCGATGCTGCGCAGATTCCGCCGCTGTGCTGGCGGAATCTTGCGCGGGTGTGGTCATGACGGAATGGTTCCGTCATGAGCACAGCTCAACCGTGGGTCATGACGGAACCATTCCGTCATGAGCACCGAAGGGGTTAAAGACCCATCTTTGTTCCTTGTAAAAAAGAAACTTAGTTGTGTCGCTCACATGTGAAGGTATATTAGGTTTTTCTAGGACTGTCCAAACAAAATCTCCTGCCTTGTGCTGGTACTCTAGGAAATGTTTCGTCAAAATGGTGTTGGATTTTTTGCACCTGAAGGTACTCTTATGCTCAAGCATCCGTAATCTAACTTTCCTTGTCGTCATCCCTACATATTGTTTAGGGCAAGGGCAAGTGATTAAATAAATCAGGTTGTCACTATTACAATTAGTAAAGTGAGTCTGTATCCAGGGCCTACTGGTGCCTATATCAATAGTTTTGGAATGGCTCGTCTGAGGGCAAATGGTACAAGTCCCACAGGGGTGGTGACCTTGAACAGCAGGTAGATTCCAAAGTGTCCCTACAGGTCTGGGGAGCATGCCCCGTGGTCGAGTGTGAACCACTCTATCCCGTAAGTTAGTACTTCTTTTTAAGGAGAAGAGGGGGAAGGGAATCTTATCATTACTGAAGTTAAGGATCAGCCAGTGTTTGCGGACGCACTTCTGTATGCCATTGGTCAGATTGCTAAAAGTACTCACAAAGGTTAGTCGCTCTACTGCAGGTTTTTCAATAGAGTGTTCCAAAAGTGACTCTCGATTATTGTTAGAGGCACGTTTGAAAGAACGTTTCACAAGTTTGTTGGGATATTTTCTGGCGAGCAATTGAGCAGTCAAATTGCTAGCATGTTCCTTGTACTTAACCATCGTCGAACAGTTCCTCCGAACCCGGAGGAACTGTCCATATGGCAAGTTGTCTCGCAAAGATTTGGGATGTTGGCTATCGTAACATAATAATGAGTTGCGAGCCATAGGTTTACGATAAAGTTCGCTTTCTAAACCTGTAGGTGTTGAGAAGATAGACAGATCCAAAAATGCTAGTTTGTTTTTGTCAAGTTCCACCGTAAATTTCAAGAATTCATTGCGGGTATTAAGCCATTGTTGAAATGCTAAAATAGACGCAGGATTGCCTCGCCACACCACCAGGATATCATCAATATATCACTTCCACAAGCGGACACTCTTGTGGAAGGGATTGTCAGGAATCAGAACGTGTTGTTGTTCGAAAGCATGTACATATAAATTGACCAAACTAGGCGCACAAACACTACCCATGCTGGTACCTGAGGTCTGAAGGTATATAGTGTCCTCATACCTGAAGAAGTTTTCTTTCATTACCATATGGGCACATGCCATAATGAAGTGCACTGGTGTTATCGAGTTGAATTCTGTATCAGTCAGAATGCCTCTGATGGTCGCTAGAGTTTCATCTTGTGGAATAGACGTATAGAGTGACTCAACGTCAAAAGAGACTAAATAATCTCTTTCAATATCAAATTCGACTGATGGTAAAAGACGAAGTACGTCTTTGGTATCCTGAAGATACGTGGGCATGTTCTAAACTATTGGTCTCAAGAAATAGTCTACGAAAGTAGACAAAGTTTCTAAAATAGAACCTAAACCAGATATAATAGGTCTCCCCCGAGGAGGTCGTGGGGGCTTATGTATCTTGGGTAAACAATAAAAATAAGGCATGGTTGGATGTGCAGTTTGAAGAAAACCTGCCTCATGGGTAGTTATCGATCCTTCGCTTAAAGCTTCTTCTACCATATTACTGATAGTTTCGCGAATCCTGTCTGTGGGATCTTGTTGTAAAGGACGGTAAGATTTAGTGTCAGAAAGTTGGCGTAGGCATTCAGTACGGTATGTGTCAGTGTCTAAGATCACAATAGCACCGCCTTTTCTGCAGGTTTGATAGTTATTGATTCATCTTCAGATAGATGTTTTTATACAGATCTGTTCTTTCTTAGGCAGGTTAGTATAGGTACATTTCTTGTTTTTGCATAGTAGTCCTATCTCCTCTTTCACTGCTTTCTCAAAAGTAAGCACCTGCGATGGCACCATGTTAGAGGGAAGATTAAAAGTAGAGTGTTTCTTAAGGCCAGTATTGAGTTCTACTGTAGAGATATCTGTATGCACCTTTTCTTTAAAGAAAAAATGAAGCCGTATTTTGCGAAAGAACTGTGCCAATTCACATTGGACTTGAAATTCATCTCCAGGGAAAGTAGCTACAAACCCTAAACCTCTGTTCAGGACTGATTCTTCTTCAGTTGTCAGTGTCCTTTTACTTAGATTAACTATTAAGTTGTCTCTACACTGGTCCCTGGTTGAGGAGTCTTCTTCGTTTGACTCCGAGTGCCCATTGATGGCACTACTGGTTGGTTCCAGTGGACTTGGGTCTGAGAATTTCGTCTTTTGCCTCGAGTACATCTTGGGCCAAACCCTAAAAAAGGCTGGTTTGTAAATTCTTGTGGATAAGTCGGAAAATGAGTCATAGGAGGTTGAAAATGTTGAGGTGGAAAACCCCATGGTGAGGGAGGCCACCACTGTTGGTATTGGGATGTTGGTTGACCACGTCACCAATTCGGTCTATTCCACCTACCTCTACTTCTAAACTGGTGACTGTTTCCACTGTTATTATCAGAATCGCTAGATACATCATCTGAACTGGATCCCGAATAGTTCGAGCCATATCTGCGCCCTTTCTTATTAAATTCAGGAGGAGTGTAGTTCTCACTGGTGTAGGGATAAATGGTCTCGTGTTTAAACCGTGCTAGGTCTTTTTTGAATTTCTCTATTTTGGTAATAAGAATGGAGTCCTTAAATTCTTTGTTAGATTTATTGGATTCCTCTTGATTTTTTCTGAATTGGGTTGCTGTAATAGTTGTTTTAATTTGAGATTGTAGAACTTGATTTTCTATTCAAATAGAATCAACAACTCTTTTAGCGGTACTTATTATCAAAATTAACCAATCGCGCGTGCAGCGCCAGGCTATTAAAGACCAATCTTTCAGAAAGGCTTTATGACCTTATGAGGGTTCAGTCAGAGCATACTGAACCCTCATAAGGTCGTTAATTCCCTTAGACCCTACACTAAAGTGTTTTTGATCTATTGTTCTTGTGCAGCTGTTTGGCTGCGGGTTGTCTTCAGGTATATAGACCGATGTATAGAGGTTTATCTACCATCTCACAGTGACACTACTAAGAGTTTAGTGTTGGAGCTGTGACACAGTACGAGGTCTACTAGACATCATTTTCTGGTTCTTTTCTTCTTCTTTTTTCTTTCTTGAACAATGGCAGAATTCAGTGGTTTGACATATGATGATGCCTTTTACCAGTCCATATTGGACACTACTCCAAGCATTCTAGACAGCGCTGCACATATAGCAGGACCTAATACAGATGATTGGGGTCAAATACTAATCTTGAAAAAATCACATTCCCGTACCTTGGCAAATGGGGCTATCATGGCTGAGTACCTAAAAGGTAACTGTGCCCCTTCAGGATTGATAGTTACAAATGTCCCTCGCCTATTTCTGCAAGACAAAGCCTTTCTGAAAGATTGGTCCTTAATAGCCTGGCGCTGCACGCGCGATTGGTTAATTTTGATAATAAGTACCGCTAAAAGAGTTGCTGATTCTATTTTAATAGAAATTCAAGTTCTAGAATCTCAAATTAAAACAACTATTACAGCAACCCAATTCAGAAAAAATCAAGAGGAATCCAATAAATCTAACAAAGAATTTAAGGACTCCATTCTTATTACCAAAATAGAGAAATTCAAAAAAGACCTAGCACGGTTTAAACAAGAGATCATTTATCCCTACACCAGTGAGAACTACACTCCTCCTGAATTTAATAAGAAAGGGCGCAGATATGGCTCGAACATATTCGGGGTCCAGTTCAGATGATGTATCTAGCGATTCTGATAATAACAGTGGAAACAGTCACCAGTTTAGAAGTAGAGGTAGGTGGAATAGACCGAATTGGCGACGTGGTCAACCAACATCCCAATACCAACAGTGGTGGCCTCCCTCACCATGGGCTTTTCCACCTCAATATTTTCAACCTCCTATGACTCCTTTTCCGACTTATCCACAAGAATTTACAAACCAGCCTTATTTAGGGTTTGGCCCAAGACGTACTCGAGCCAAAAGACGAAATTCTCAGACCCTAGTCCACTGGAACCAACCAGTAGTGCCATCAATGGGCACTCGGAGTCAAACGAAGAAGACTCCTCAACCAGGGACCAGTGAAGAGACAACTTAATAGTTAATCTAAGTAAAAGGACACTGACAACTGAAGAAGAATCAGTCCTGAATAGAGGTTTAGGGTTTGTAGCTACTTTCCCTGGAGATGAATTTCAAGTCCAATGTGAATTGGCACAGTTCTTTCGCAAAATACGGCTTCATTTTTTCTTTAAAGAAAAGGTGCATACAGATATCTCTACAGTAGAACTCAATACTGGCCTTAAGAAACGCTCTACTTTTAATCTTCCCTCTAACATGGTGCCATCGCAGGTGCTTACTTTTGAGAAAGCAGTGAAAGAGGAGATAGGACTACTATGCAAAAACAAGAAATGTACCTATACTAACCTGCCTAGGAAAGAGCAGATCTGTATAAAAACTCTATCTGAAGATGAATTAATAACTATCAAACCTGCAGAAAAGGGGGTGCTATTGTGATCTTAGACACTGACACATACCGTACTGAATGCCTATGCCAACTTTCTGACACTAAATCTTACCGTCCTTTACAACAAGATCCCACAGACAGGATTCGCGAAACTATCAGTAATATGGTAGAAGAAGCTTTAAGCGAAGGATGGATAACTACCCATGAGGCAGGTTTTCTTCAAACTGCACATCCAACCATGCCTTATTTTTATTGTTTACCCAAGATACATAAGCCCCCACGACCTCCTCGGGGGAGACCTATTATATCTGGTTTAGGTTCTATTTTAGAACCTTTGTCTACTTTCGTAGACTATTTCTTGAGACCAATAGTTAAGAACATGCCCACGTATCTTCAGGATACCAAAGACGTACTTCGTCTTTTACCATCAGTCGAATTTGATATTGAAAGAGATTATTTAGTCTCTTTTGACGTTGAGTCACTCTATACGTCCATTCCACAAGATGAAACTCTAGAGACCATCAGAGGCATTCTGACTGATACAGAATTCAACTCGATAACACCAGTGCACTTCATTATGGCATGTGCCCATATGGTAATGAAAGAAAACTTCTTCAGGTATGAGGACACTATATACCTTCAGACCTCAGGTACCAGCATGGGTAGTGTTTGTGTGCCTAGTTTGGACAATTTATATGTACATGCTTTCGAACAACAACACGTTCTGATTCCTGACAATCCCTTCCACAAGAGTATCCGCTTGTGGAAGCGATATATTGATGATATCCTGGTGGTGTGGCGAGGCAATCCTGCGTCTATTTTAGCATTTCAACAATGGCTTAATTCCCGCAATGAATTCTTGAAATTTATGGTGGAACTTGACAAAAACAAACTAGCATTTTTGGATCTGTCTATCTTCTCAACACCTACAGGTTTAGAGAGCGAACTTTATCGCAAACCTATGGCTCGCAACTAATTATTATGTTACGATAGCCAACATCCCAAATCTTTGCGAGACAACTTGCCATATGGACAGTTCCTCCGGGTTCGGAGGAACTGCTCGACGATGGTTAAGTACGAGGAACATGCTAGCAATTTGACTGCTCAATTGCTCGCCAGAAAATATCCCAACAAACTTGTGAAACGTTCTTTCAAACGTGCCTCTAACAATAACCGAGAGTCACTTTTGGAACCCTCTATTGAAAAACCTGCATTAGAGCGACTAACCTTTGTGAGTACTTTTAGCAATCTGACCAATGGCATACAGAAGTGCGTCCGCAAACACTGGCGGATCCTTAACATCAGTAATGATAAGATTCCCTTCCCCCTCTTCTCCTTAAAAAGAAGTACTAACTTACGGGATAGAGTGGTTCACACTCGACCATGGGGCATGCTCCCCAGACCTGTAGGGACACTATGGAACCTACCTGCTGTTCAGGGCCACCACCCCTGTGGGACTTGTACCATTTGCCCTCAGACGAGCCATTCCAAAACTATCGATATAGGCACCAGTAGGCCCTGGATACAGACTCACTTTACTAATTTTAATAGTGACAACCTGATTTATTTAATCACTTGCCCTTGCCCTAAACAATATGTAGGGATGACGACAAGGAAAGTTAGATTACGGATGCTTGAGCATAAGAGTACCTTCAGGTGCAAAAAATCCAACACCATTTTGACGAAACATTTCCTAGAGTACCAGCACAAGGCAGAAGATTTTGTTTGGACAGTCCTAGAAAAACCTAATATACCTTCACATGTGAGCGACACAACTAAGTTTCTTTTTTACAAAGAACAAAGATGGGTCTTTAAACTACATAGTGACATTTCCGGATTAAATGAAGCTATACCCTGGACCGCCATTCGCAAATAACTAGCAGTGGACATTTTATACAATAGAGGGTGAGCACATCATGCTCTTCTTTTTTGTGCTCGCATTACTCGTATCAGTGGTATATCGAGACTCAGTCCTCAAGCTTTACCTGCCGGGTGAGCTTTTGGTTGTAGCTGCACATGATCATACACATGTAGTGAGTGCATTAAATTTGTGGCAGTTTCCTTTTAATTGTCAGTTCTTCTTAGTCTTCTATACACTCCTCCAATAAGGTCACATTGCTAGATGCAGCATTTTGAGCTTCGCCCCCTGTTTTGTGATCTAGGAGACTGTAAGATCAAAAACTACCACTTCCTGTTGGTCTGAGGTCATTCTGTAGTTCGATGCGCTATTTGTGGAACGTTTCTGGAGTATCTACGGGGCCACTGCAGTGCTGTTCTCGGAACTCCTGAACGAGACAAATGTGAAAGAATTGATGTAATGGACATTTATTGCCTTTGTTGTATGCGCAATATACTGTGGACGGAGTTATATTTAGCATTTATATCTGTCCGCACGCCATGAATTAGGTATATTGCGTGGTATGGACGTGGATCTGATATTCAGACGCCATCTTAGAGTGGTGTAGAGTGGATGTGCCGGATTTGCCGCAGTACTAACAACAGATCTAACCGTCCTGTACAGTAAACACGTTTGTGATAAACATTGTGTTGTGATAAACATCTTCACTTTACTATTCTATTTTCTACATGGTTACATACGTCTATAGATACAGCATGCGTTTTTGTAGTTCTACGTCACATTATTCAGTAGTCCTTAATGACGTATGATAAACGCGCCGGCGGGAAGCTCGATATTTTTCAGCTGGCAGCACATTTTAGCTATATAAACACTTCCGTGCGCGGTTGCCTCTACCTCCACCCACAGCTCAGGCACTGCGTGGGGCAACGACGGAGAGGTAAGGGACGGCTGATTGTGAGATTTGTTTTTATGATTATGAGTGACCTTTGTTATTTGCGTGCGATACGATTTACTGTGGTAATTTTTCGAACTATCACTGCACCTTTTTAGACCCCCCGATTTTGACACACTTATTTGATGTATTGATACCAGTGGGTTAGTTATCGTATGGGGTTTCTTATTACAAAATGGCACCTACATATATGTGCACATCCAGTTCCCCTATGCGACTGCGCGGCTGGAGTATTTTTTAACTTGTGAGTTTGGTGATTGAAACAACGTTAGGTTTTCACCAGCGTTTGTTTTTTTCCCCAATGTAGAATACCCCTTTTTCTTCTTTTTCTTGTCTCTTGGTAGTTTTGACCCTGTCTATTCTGGACCTTGATGTGCACAGACATTACTATACACAGTAGTGGTGAGATGTTTTGACTCTACTGTTTTGTACTTGTTGACAAAGCGGCTGACCTAAGGTGGTCTTTTTAAGCATTGGTAACGGATTACAATAATGTCTGTTTTCTTCAACTTCTCTTTAGAGCGGGGCCTCTGATACCTGAGTTGTTTCCAGGCGAGGTGAGGTCCATTCCTTGTATCTCACGGGTGAGCAAGACATTTATTGTGATGTTCTTTGAAAATACTAGATTGTCGGTACGTGTAAGAGTTCTACACTGCCATTATGTTTTACTACTGTTTAATTTATTCTTAATGAGTGTATTACGACTCACTATTCTCTTCTAGGTGCTATAATCGCCTGGTGATACGGAGGATTTGCATTTGAAAGTGAGGTTGTATTGATTCCAACCCCTTTGTATACTTTTCAATTTATTTGTTCTGGTTTTGACGCGTTGCACCTTTTTGGCTGTGTACAAATGCAGTTGCAAATGAATTAACAGGTCCTGATGAAAGCTAGGGACTAATTGTCCCCATAGCTGAAACATGTTGACCACATAAGTAGGCAGTGATTTATGATACTGCCTCAATGCACTGTTTTTAATCTAGGAGTATATCAGACACCAGAATAAAAATACTTTGCTCTGCTATACCTCCTGTTTTATACTCACTCACTCACATTGCACTGCACCTTTCCACTTCACATTACTAGACAGAACTTGTCTGAGTCTAGATACATCTGCAACTCTTCCTAGGTCTTTATTCTAGACCCCCTTCCTGACGGATTCCACTGATCGATCCCTCTATGATCAAGAGGGCATGTGGATGGAAGAATTGAAACCCAGATGATAAGTTTGATCAAGTTCCTGTGTTTGATGGGAGTCCAACCACTCAGAAGGGTTCTTTCATTCCTTTTTTCAGCAATCCTCTCATAGTAGCTGGTGATTGGTAATCTCTCCTTTTTGACTTCATTGAAATGAGTAGTAGTTACATAGGCCTTTGGGTTTTTCTGTTTAATGTATTTGTCGAGCTTGGGGACTGAACCCTCATAAGGTCGTTAATTCCCTTAGACCCTACACTAAAGTGTTTTTGATCTATTATTCATGTAAAGCGCTCTGTCACCCGTCCGGGCCTTGTTTGACCCTGGCATGTTTTATGCGGTGGCTGATGTCCACTGTACAGCGCTTTTGGAGCGCAACTCCACTACTGCCTGTGGAGCCATAGCCTACCTTTTCAGTGGTCGGTACATGCATCAAATGTTTCAAGGTATATTATATACCTTTAATAAGCTGGGGTAAGGGAGGGCTTTAGGAAACAGATACTTTTGACTGTCTCACCCTTGAGTAGTTTTGTTTTCACCTTTCATGGTCCTGACGAATTGCCACGATCATCTCTACGACACATAAACGGCAAGAAACAAGTTGACCTGTATTTAGAGCTACGGAATCTTAAAAGAACTCCGGCAAAGAGCTCCCCTGTGGGGCCCGTTGGGCATTGCAGCGCCGGCCCAATGAGGAGCTGCCCTATGATGGAGCATGACACCCCTCTGGGTGTGTGGTGGCTCTTGCTCCTGATGAAGCAGATGTCCAGACTTGGTTCGCCAGACACTTCCGACCTATACATTCTCTTCATTTCCCCTTTTCCCTTTCAGTAGGAACTGCACACCTCTGTGTACTCATATATTTCTGGGTACTTGTGTGCTAGACCTTTATCTGCCATCCGTACCTCCTTTTGTAGATTGACATAGTAACAGTAACCATGAACAGGGAATTGGGACATTGGCAGCGAGCAGGATGTTTTATTCAACAGCAGAGATGTTTTTCCTTAGCCCTGAGTGTCAGTGTGTAAACAGCCTCTGCCTCTGCTCTGTAGTTGAACACAGAAATCCCTTCCCATTAGGGTGTGTCTTAGCAGAAGGTTGTCTTCTCCAGTAGCACAGTTGCCATGTCAAGCATGGCATTAGTTGTGGCACACAGTAGGCAAATGTATTTTATTTTATTTTATTGGAGGGGTTTTATATACAACAGAATTCTGTGAGGGTAGCAAAAAGCTTCACATAGTAACTGGGAGATACATGGCAATGCTTTTGGTCAAATAATGCATGGAGGGATGTTCCCTGCTCTCCTGCCAAACCCTCCGTAAGAAGGAAACCAGACGTAGACCCAGATAAACTTCCCAACTACCATCCTGCCACCCATCTACCAAAAAAGCGTAAGATCCTTGAAAGAGCCAGTACCGGGTAACCATGAGGGCCACATAGGTCATCACCAATTTCTCGAAGTGTAAAACTTGTGGTTGTGTCCTAGCTGTGGCATGGAAACATTAACCATTCAGGTCTCGAATTATTCCATCACCATCATGGATAAAGGGGATACTTTCTCCCAGACTGCTGATATGAAGGACGTAATTCATCATCTTCAAGGCCACAGACAAAGAGGCCAGAAACACTCTTTTAACTCTGCCCTCCTGCGTACAACATGGAGTACTGGTCTAGCAAGGCTAGAAATCCATAACCTGCATTAGTAGGGCACAAGGAAGCATGCATTTTATATCTAGACTCCGAGGGGTGGGAATGAGTTCCTTCTGAATGTAAGTCAATCTCTCACACGTCAACAATTCAGAGAGGACATTAACCTCCATTAAGACCCACTTTGTGAGACACTACCTATCACTTTCCAGCAGACCTTATCATCACCAGTCCCAGGGTCCCTACTCTTCACAACCTCTATTAGCTCCACCGCCTTTTGAGCTACATACCCAGCTGTGCAAGCATCATGTGTCTGCCTCATAGCTTGTAATGCAACCTTTCACTATTGAGTTGTCTACAGTGATAGATCATATAGGCGGTTGAGCTTTACTGTTTATATCAACTCAAAGCTACATAAACTATCCTATGATTCAAGTAAACTATACCACATTCAAATATTTAATAAACTACCAAAGGCTACTTAGATATGTTTGTTATTTAAAACACTCTACTGCCCTTTGGCTTTAGATTCATGGTATATAAATACACTAGATGAGTAAACAAAAATACATATGTCTCTCCATAACTCAAGCGGTGCGCTATGTAGCACAGCTAACCCCGGTGCCTCTTTTTTTCAAATAACTTCATTGACATTTCAAAAGCAGACACTTTTTGTACAGGAGGTATCAGAGGGTTGTTCAATACCATCCCCCTCACCTCTCACTCCATTTACCATCACGTAGGAACTCCTGCTTTCATATTATACAGTTTATAAGGAGATCTTTACCCCTAGTGGCATTCAAAGGTCCATGCCAATGTGTAACCATAGAACTCCCTCCCGGTCCTCCCCTCTCCATGTCTGTGTGTCGAGACTGTCCGTGTGTTAACCTTTATACAGTGTATGTGCATTGCAAGTGTCCCAGGGTGTCATTTTCCCATCCATTAATAACCAGCCTGCCAAGGGCAATCCAATCCACTATTCAGCTATATCGTCCAATTCAGTCAGTCAGTCAGTCAAAAAAATCTTTATATGGTTTATCACAACCATAAAGCACGTAATAAATAATTAATGACAGTCAAAATTTTAAAGCATAGTGTTTCCAATAAAAACATTGTTTAAAGTGTTTACAATTTTTATAAAATTTCCAGTCCTGTTCCAACCCCAATTATTTATTC
This sequence comes from Triturus cristatus, assembly GCF_964204655.1. Taxonomy (NCBI): domain Eukaryota; kingdom Metazoa; phylum Chordata; class Amphibia; order Caudata; family Salamandridae; genus Triturus; species Triturus cristatus. Next base: position 1,386,656,894 of record NC_140590.1, read on the forward strand.
CTTGTCCGCTTTCAGTAGGAGGTTGTCTACCAGTGTCATGAACTTTACGCCTCGGCAAATTAAGATGTTTGATGAGCCACGCATCCAGCTTGTTACAGCCTGCCTGCAGGTGAGGATGTTTAATTAATTTAGAGTTATGTTTAGGAACTTCCTTCTTTTGTCTTTTACAGTGGCGCAAACACACATCAAGTGGCATATGGATTCTGTGTGGTAGCCACATAAACGACAATTTTCAACCTGATGTTCACCTTTCCAGGTGGGGACCAAGTCCTTCGAGTTATGATCTCCTAATCGGTACAGCATAAACCTCTTTTTTAATGTTAGTTGAAAGTGGGCCGCTAAATAGGCTTGCGGTTTTAGCTTTGTATACGAGTTTATTACAGCCCAGGCGTGTCGGCGTTTGGTTAATCTACTTTTGTCTTCCATAAAGGATAATTTCTTGGCCGTGGCATTGCACACTCTGTTAAATGCTGTTCTTTCCATCTTGCTATTCTAAGCTTCGTCGATGTCTAAAACTCCCAGGGCTGTACCCAAGTAATTGCCCTTTGTGTTTGGTGTTTTCTGATCAAACTGAGACCTTATTTCGGTCTAGCATAGGTTGTTTAGAGATCCAGATTCTGATGCTCGGAATTTCCAGCACAATTTTGCAAAAGTTGCTTTTCTTTGATATTCCTGGTTCTGTAGACCAAATTCCAAGCGTATCTGTGCTGGAGATGCTCCTTTAGGAAGGTTAAAAACTGCTGTGTATACTTTTGTCTGCAGCTCATTTAAATATCGATTTCTTGACCACGTCATATTTCAAGGCCATAGGTCAGAGTTGGGAGTAATTGTGCTGCCATTATTTTCAAAAGGTGACTGTGGGAAGGACATCGCAGTTTCTTATACAGCTGTTTGTAGGCAAAAATTAATGATTGGGCTTTTGCTTTTATATCTGTTTTTTGATCCGTAAAGGACATACTTTGGCCCAGTTTAATGCCCAGGTATTTATATGAGCTGATTTCCTCAATTTGTGCGCCCTTTGCGTACCATTTATATTTTCCTGGCCTAGGGCCTGCTAGTTGCACCACCTTAGTTTTTTTCTTATTTAATTCCAAGCCTAAGTGATCAAAATAATCGGTCAGGTTGTTGATGACTCTTTGCAACCCTGATTGGGGTTTGGCTCACGACCACAATATCGTCCGCATATTGCAGGAACTGAATTGGCTCGTTTGCCAGTTTAGGATGAAGACCATTTACTTTTAACAGGTAGTTGTTTAGGTTGGCTAGATATAGGTTGAAAAGGCATGGTGAAAGGATACAGCCTTGTTTTAGTCCGTTGGTTATGTTTATCTTGGAGGATATTCTGCTGCCGTCTCCACGCTTCACCCTGGCCCATGTTTCGTCTAATTCATTCAAGGTCAGCAGGTCCCTTAAGTCTGCTAGCATCGATGCCCAAGCCCTGAGTTCGTCCTCAAGTTTATCGTCTTTTTGAACATGTTTTATGCTGACCACTTCCTCGGTTGCACATTCATTCATGTCTTTCAACCACATGTCTTCAAGCGGAGATGTGGAGCACAAACACACCATTGCAAAGCGCCTTTTAGCCAGTCCCAACCCCAGGAGGATGAATCGTCTACTGATCTTCTTTTTTTTGGGTGCTGGAAGCAACCCTAGCAACACTGTTTTGACCTCTCTAGGCACCACCCAGCCTGTAGCGCCTCTTAGTTGTTCTAGCACGGTGTCCCAGGAAGGCTTCAGGGTTCGACACGTCCATACCATATTGGGGAATCCTGCCTTGTCCTCTTCACACCAGGGACATATAGCCACACGGTCTGGGTAGATTCTATTCAACCCCGGTGCATCTTAACATAGGTACTTCATACCCACTAGTGTCATTGTATGTAGGTGGTTGTTTGTGGTCTAGTGGTCCATGGGATATTAGAATTCATATTCCCTTCTTTCTCCTCTGGCATTGGTTAAACCAAGAAAACAAAGGTTAGAATTGGGGACTGACCTTATTCTCCTTCACTTGGAAAGAATGTCCCACCAGTTCTTAAGTATTAGGGCAAACTCCTTTTGGTTTCACATGACTTTCCTAAGTTAGGGTATTCTATTGGTGGAGCTCTTCCTGGACTACCTAGTTAGTGCTTACTGGGGAACTTACAACGTGCCTTACTGCCTACATGCTGAACAGTTTCTTCGTTCAACGGTTTTAGGTTTGCTGACTATGAGTCCACCAAACACAGCTGCAGTTCCACATGACTAGTGATAATATGTTCTTCAGTAGTAAAAAGGTCCTTGAAGGCTGAAACATCCACTTACCAACTCTCAACACTGCAAGCCTGTCTCCAATCAATTCACTTCAGCTCTGTGCCTTCCTTTTTTTACCAGTCTCTCTCAATCCTTCTTGGCAACAGTATTTCCAAAATCCCCTTAGCAAAGCTTCATTCATTCAAATGAACATCTATATTCTTGAGTTGTGTGCTACTATAGTCCGTTTGTGCCTGAAACCGGCCTGCCAGTTCTGCTTAAGAGAGTGCTCCAAAAACGGTGAGTCTATGATTGCTGATTTCTGTTAAGTCTCTTCTGTGGTGGATACTCTCTAAACGATTTGTGTCCATTGTCCAGATACGCTCTTGTGCACGGGCATTGACTGAAAATGGTCTTCATGTACCCATCGCCCATTTAATACGATGTATATTTCTATCACATGGACATTTCAGTGATCATTTCTACCATACACATAAATATTCAGTCTGTTACCACCAATCAATGTTCAACAGATACAAGTCCATTGAAGCCTGGTCAAATCAAATGTGGCAGAATTCTAAATGAATAATCTGGTCAAAGCTGAGATGGTTCATGTAGGAAGGTGGATATCTGACTATGGTTACTCCCAAATTTTTGCCTAGTGTCTAGCTGGTTTTTCGACTTAGTTGGCCTGAGATCCTGCCATTCAGGATCTCAGCCTGCTGTTCTCTCTACTAAATTCACACTATGCACCATAGGTGCATAACCAATTGGAAGTGGATCACCCTGTGAGCCCCTGTACCAGTGTACACTAGGTACCCAGGGCATTGGTGTATCTAAGGCCTGCCAGGGGCTGAAGCATGTATTATGCCACCCCAGGCTTGGCCTAACAAATTTGACACAACTGGCTGATCACTCAGCTGGGGTAAGTTGGTGTAACCACCTCTTACTTAGGTGTAGTATACCTATACCTAACCTTAAATGGAACACATGTTAACCTATAAGTCACTCCTATGGCAGGCCTTAACAATCCTGAAGGCAGAGTGCTTGGTTCCATGTGAGATGGTGCTCTGGCATGAGCTGAGCCTGTCTGCAGTGGTCGGAACAACTTCCTTCTACTGTTTCCAGATATCGTCATACCATATACTCTTAAGTGCATTATGAACCTCGCGGTTAAATGCTAACTTTGGTTTGGCTTTATCAAAACATGTCGAGTAAGGTGTCATACGAATTGGAATACTAACCCCTCGCCAATTCTGGCGACGGGGTTAGCATTCCACCCTTCTAGAGGGACACGACATGTACAGTACCTGAAACCCGGGTAAAATCAGACATAGCCTCAGCTCCACAAAATGGATGCTGCCACCACAGACACAAGTCTGCCCTCCTGCTGCTGGGAGTCCTTCCAGCTTCCATCAGTAGCCCTGATGGAAGAGAAACTGAGCAAGGCTAGGCAGCATAAAGAGAGTGGGTCTATACCCACTGGTGGCAGCATTGTCCCTAGGGACAAAGATAGGGTCTTTGATAATAGGAACCTGTCTAAGGTTGTGCCCCCCTACAAAAGTGGGGATGACATCCACAAATGGATGACTGCTCTTGAGAGAGCCTGCAAAGTGCAGCAGGTTCCTGAAGACCAGTGGGCAGCAATCCTCTGGCTCTCCTTTGAAGGAAGAGGCAGAGACAGACTCCTCACTGTTAGAGAAGAGGATGTCAGAAATTACAGAGTCCTGAAGAGTGTCCTAATTGATGGGTTAGGCCTAACCACTGAACAGTACAGGTTAATGTTCAGAGACACCCAGAAGACACAGACTCAGGACTGGTCTGAATATGTGGAATGTGCCACTAAGGCTTTGGAGGGTTGGTTGCTGGGAAGTAAGGTGTCTGATTATACAGGATTGTACAATTTGATGATGAGGGAGCAGATTTTAAGTAATTGTCAAAACCAGCTTCTCCATCAACACCTGGTAGACTCAGATTTGACCTCTCCCAAAGAATTGGGAAAGAGGGCAGATAAATGGGTCAGGACCAGGATCAGGCCTAAAAACCAGAGTGGTGACCAAAAGAAAGATACCACCAAGCCTCAAGAGAAGGGTGGGGATAAAGCAAAAGAGAAATCTTCCTCAGGGCCCCAAAACTCCACACAGGGTGGTGGGTCCCAAGCACCCTCCTCTACGACAGCTAAAAAGCCTTACTGCCATGAGTGTAAAACTCCTGGGCATTGGAAAACTGACAGCAGTTGCCCAAGGGCTAAAAACAAAACTGTTCCTCCAATTACTCCTGTCACACCACCTATTACTGTCAGCAGTAATCCCCCAGGTGGTGGGAGTGCCCCCAGAAATCTGGGTGGGTTTACTTGGGGAACACAGGGGGACCCTGGCTTAGCCAATTCCCCTGCAGCAACTACTCTCGTCTGTGATGGTGGCATGGGGTTTGCCAACTTCACTGCCTGTCCCAACACTTTGGGTAGGTACAGACAGGAGCCCTATATCAATGGTACCAAAGCTGAGGCCTACAGAGACACTGGAGCTAGCATCACAATGGTGGCCCATTGGCTAGTTCCCTCTGAACAGCTTTTGCCTGGTTGCTCCTACCAGGTAACTAACATTGATGGCAAACAGAACAGTCATCCCATGGCAGAGGTGTGTCTCAGCTGGGGAGGTGTCACTGGCCCTAAAAGGGTGGCAGTGTCCCCAACCTTGCCTGTAGACTGCTTACTGGGGAATGACTTAGAACTCTCAGCTTGGGCTGGAGTTGAACAAGACACCCATTCTAAAATGGTAGGCCTTTCAAAAAAGGGTAGTGGGGTTGTGCCAATCACAACCCCTGTCCAAATAGATTTCCTCTCTGAAAAGGTTGGAAGGGCAGTGGTAGCCACAGCCCAGGCACAGACAGACTTCCCTGTAGAGACTGGCAGAGCTGTGACAGTCACAGCTCAAACACAAACTGAGTGCCCCCCTGAAAAGGTTGGCAAGGCTGTAATGGTCTCAGCCTATACTCAGACTGACATAGGTGTAGTGAAGCCTGAAACTATGGATCACTCCACACAAACAGAGAGTAGTGGGGAGGAAGAAAGGTCTCCCTCTCCCCAGACATTAGGAAAAGGTCAGCCTCCTCAGGGATCTGACCTCACCCCTTGTGAAGGAACTGCCCCAGAGGTAGACAGGCCTGGCCTGGCAGAGCCTCTGATGTCAGTGGCCCCTTCCAAGGTGGGACCCAGTCTGGTGCAGGTAGCCTGCCTCTCTCTACCCTGCCTCAGTCAGCCCAGGGCTGCAGAGGTCAGGGAGGCCAGTGGACCCCCAGAGGGCCCCTGTCCACAAGAACCCCCCCCCCCATCAAAAGAATGAGGATTGCCTGGCTAGTAGCCCTAGTCAGGTGATGGGTAAAAACATTCCTGAGGGATCTCCTTTACAGGTAGTTAGGGACCTCCCCCAGAGGGATTCTGTTGGGCACAGGCAAACATGGGACCTTAGGGCCCCAAACCTGACCTGTCCCTCCAGTAAGCCCACAAAAGGGACCCAGCCTCCAGCTTTAGGTAGCCAGAGGCTGACCCTGAGAGCACAGTGCAACTCAGTTAAGGAAAGAAAGGCATCCATGGTGGAGGATGATTGGAGGAAGCTGAGGCCTCACTTTGAGGACACTCACTTCAGTACTCCACCTCAACACCAGCCTTTTACTTTGCCAAGACACACCAAAGGTAGAGATTCCCTATGGTGGAGACCCTCTGATACCCTTAGGGTGAGGGATTGCTTAGTGGACCATGAGACAGGGGGTAACCATGCCAGTGCTGGTTCCTCCTTATATGGCCACTTGGGCAATATAGGCTTACCTGGTCAAGGTCAGCCTTATCTCCCTTCGTTTGGGGGGGGGGTTGTGTAGGAAGGTGGATATCTGACTATGGTTACCCCCAAATTTTTGCCTAGTGTCTAGCTGGTTTTTCGACTTAGTTGGCCTGAGATCCTGCCATTCAGGATCTCAGCCTGCTGTTATCTCTACTAAATTCACACTATGCACCATAGGTGCATAACCAATTGGAAGTGGATCACCCTGTGAGCCCCTGTACCAGTGTACACTAGGTACCCAGGGCATTGGTGTATCTAAGGCCTGCCAGGGGCTGAAGCATGTATTATGCCACCCCAGGCTTGGCCTAACAAATTTGACACAACTGGCTGATCACTCAGCTGGGGTAAGTTGGTGTAACCACCTCTTACTTAGGTGTAGTATACCTATACCTAACCTTAAATGGAACACATGTTAACCTATAAGTCACTCCTATGGCAGGCCTTAACAATCCTGAAGGCAGAGTGCTTGGTTCCATGTGAGATGGTGCTCTGGCATGAGCTGAGCCTGTCTGCAGTGGTCGGAACAACTTCCTTCTACTGTTTCCAGATATCGTCATACCATATACTCTTAAGTGCATTATGAACCTCGCGGTTAAATGCTAACTTTGGTTTGGCTTTATCAAAACATGTCGAGTAAGGTGTCATACGAATTGGAATACTAACCCCTCACCAATTCTGGCGACGGGGTTAGCATTCCACCCTTCTAGAGGGACATGACATGTACAGTACCTGAAAACCGGGTAAAATCAGACATAGCCTCAGCTCCACAAAATGGATGCTGCCACCACAGACACAAGTCTGCCCTCCTGCTGCTGGGAGTCCTTCCAGCTTGGGAGGTGTGGACAAAGGGTTTCCTGCCAGGGGAGGTGCGTGCACCACCCCAGACAGGATTTTGTGTATTGGTCAGGTAGGGCTTGAAAGAAACCAGACATGCCTGAGGCTCACAAGGAGCCTCGGTGCATATGCCAGTCCATACCGGTCCTGGGGCACACCAGTCCCGGGCCTGGGGCGAGCTGGACAAAGGATTGGGGGTGTAACCACCCCCCTTCCTGGTCCCACCCTTAGGGAGGGACCTAGCAGGTAGTCCGGCCCCTAGAATCCGCTTAAAGGTAGGAGCTGTGTCCTAAGACTTCAGACATCCTGGAATCAACTTGAAACTAAGAAGAAGACGGGAACTTCGACGCTCTGCCGCACAGAGGACTGAAGCCAATCTCCCCTGTGGTCAGGGAGTGACCACCTTGCTAACGCAAGCACCATCCAGCGAATCAACGTCTACTTTGCCGCCGCCTCCCGCCGGAGCCGGAGCCCAGAGACTGACAAGACCTGGACCTCCAGACCTCTCACCGCCCGATCCACAGTCCCTGAAAAGAGGAGACCCGTGGAGGCACCGAGACACGTGGAGCCAGCCATCTTGAAAACACCATGACAAGCTGCAAGTGCAACAACCGAGGCTCCCTCCAAGTTGTGCTTTGGGATCTAAAAAGCCCAACCCTCGAGCAGCATCTGCACCAAAGGTGAGCCCTCCAGCATATCCACGATCTGCGTGGGGCCCTTATGCATTTTGCCACTCGACGCGCCTAACCGGTTGCTGGCCCGCTGGCTAGTGGCCATCTTGGCGACGAACTTCAAGAAATACACCGCTGGTCTGGTTGCTCCAGACTGGCCCTTGCTCCCCTCCAAAGGAGCAGTCCCTCTGACCTTGCTGGTCAGAACCATCAGCTTATTTCATCTCCTACAACAATTGCTTTTGCCAAAGCTTGTTTGCTTCGATCAAGTCGCCGACACTGCCGACAGCGAGAGCCTGCGTGGGACAGCTCGTGACCCGACTCCTGGACGTCGTCGACCTTCAGGGACCACGTGGCTGCAGAGACAAGCTACACCTTCCTTCCTGTTTGCACCCGACATCGCCTGGTACCCACCTGGTGCCACGCTGGTCACTGGCTAGTGACTGTGAACACTGTCCCCTCTGCTTACAGGTCTTCAACATCTCCGATCCACTCTTGGATCCACCGCATCTCTTCCGGGGCGACCGCCTGCAGCATCTTTATCTACAGGCTCCATTGAACATATAGAAGAAACCCGACGCACTTCGACACCTACGCACCCGCTTCCTGTGGGTGAGGTAAAGCTGGCACTCCGGTGCCCAAGTGTAGAGTATCATCTCTAGTGTCTGTGTTTCGAATGTTAAGTTCCTAGTCCATCCGGAAGATCCTTTTTGCAGTAACTTTGTACTTTTTACGCACCCATTGAAAACCTATGGGAGCTCGCGTGTGACTATTTGCTCTGCACACGCAACCCGTGGACCTCCTGGTCACTAACTGAAGTTAGCTCCTTGTAGGCCCAGCGATTCTAGAGGCCCTAGGCCTTTCCCCTTTTCTGTTCGTGGTACTTATACCACTATTTTAGTATATGGTTTGAGCGGCCACCAGGGCCTATCCATATAAAGTGCAACTTCTGTGTATTCTACTGTAATCTTGTTTGACGATTTGTGCTCCTGTGCTCATAAAGAGACTAGGGGTTACTTTGAGAAATAAATACATATATATTTTGAATATATATCTGTGTGGTGTCCTTTCATTGGTATAAAAGGGGGTTGCATTTGGTAAAACAGCTTGCTTAACACGTTTCACGAGTTTAGCCTCAAAGACTGCTTAGCCTACGCTACCACTAGGGCAGCTAGTCCGAAAAGGTTGACTTACAACCACACCATAAGGGTTGCTTGGCATGGTACAAGGTGGTCACTTTAACTAGTGAACATCATATACCAGGCCAACTTCTCACAGTTCACAATAAATTGGCCTGGCCTAAAGTAACTTGGGGTGTCATTTAGACTCTGTGGGGTATCCTACCAGCCTGGCATCCGCCAGGTCCTGGAGGACGTTGGCCGTGCCACACAGAAAGAAGACCGCCTGTCATATTTGGAGATCCCTGCAAGCCTGGCATTGATCTCCCTGCCTTCTATAAATTTGTCTGTGCAACAAATGCATTTTAGGCATGGAAGTATGTTGAGTGGGTGTTGTGTTTAAAGGCCGCATTTGGCTAACTGTTTTGCTTTACTGAAATGAACTTTAAAAGTCAGAGTTTGTTTTAGTAGCACAAAATAGCAATGGCCATGATGTGCAGGGAGTTTTCTCTCTGCATCTCGCTTTATGTTGTTATTATCTCTGCTCTGGTCTGCTGTGCATCTCGTTGTGGTCCTGGGCAGGGAATCACATTGACCTTTGCCCTACACTGAAACTGATGGGCTGACTATCACTGTATCCAGGCTCCCAATGACAGGAAGGACATCAGGTCAGGGGTTTCACTTGTGGTCTAAACTGAGGCTCAGCTAGTGGAAACCGTAGGATGCCACATCTAAATAGGGTGGGGTAATTGCGAGGCTGTCAGACAGGGCATTGCCACTTTTGGCAGGTGCCCCATTTTCATGACTCTCTAAATGTGGACTTAGTCTGCATAACTAAACTGTGGTCAAAAGTGATTTGGTTCTGAACCAGAACAACTACAAGATGGCCCACGTGCTTCTCCTCCATCCTTTCCACGTTGCTCTCTTACCCGTTGCTTCTCCTCTGCACCCCCTTCTCTGTATTGCTTTCCCACACCCATGCCCTTCTTCTCTGTCACTACCCGTTACTTCTCCTGCTTTCCCGTATTGGTTCCCTCCACCAGCTCCCTCTGTGTTGCCTGCTTGCACTCTTTGTGTTGCTACCCCTACTTGCACTCTGTGTTGCACACCCTACCTGCGCCCTACTTGTTACTCCATCCAGGGGCTTAGCTTAAGGGGGGTGTTACACCCCGCTAAGAAATATATTTTGTCATAAATAGTTGGGTACAGATGCTATCAGTCTGATATGGTGAGATGTCTGCCGTATTTCACCAGGAATTTTTACACACACAGACAAAAAACACACACACACTCTCCCTCTCTATTTAGAAAGACTTAAAAAATGTTGGTTAGTTCACAAAAGAATGTGTTTTCTGAATGAATGTAATTAATTGTATAAGTGCGCACATGCTCGAGGGTGTCATAGCGCTGCAGAAAAAAAAGTTAAGAAAAATAATAGGGGCGGACAGAAAGCAGGTAAGTCGTAGGGACGCAACATGACTCTTGCAGCAGCTTATTCTGCTACTTTGGTAAACAGCCATGTTTTCAGCTGCTTCCTAAATTGAATCAGGGAGGATTGACATCGCAGCGTGAGAGGGAGTAAGTTCCACCATATACCTGCACAGATGGAGAAGGCCCTACCCTTCATCTTGCTTTGTTTGATCTAGGAATGATAACAAAGAGCAAGGAAGTGGATCTGAGGTTCCTACTTGGCTTATACCAAGAGAAACGATCTTGCAAATACTTTGGGCCGGTCCAATGAAGGGCCCTGTGAACCATGCACATGGCCTTAAAGATAATCCTTTTCCTTACTGGGAGCCAGTGAAGACTTTGCAATGATTCAGACACAGGACTAAATGTAGTAATTTTTAGCAGCAGTCTCGCCACTGCATTTTGCAGAGCCTGCAGCTTCTTTATCACAGATTTCTAAGCACACAGATACAGAACATTAATGTAATCCAGCTTAGAGAAAATAAGAGCTGATATAACCGTCTTCTGGAAATCAAGGGGAATAAATGGAAAGATGTTTTTCAGAATCTTCATCACAAAAGAACAGATGAGGCGATAGAGTTTATTTGCTCTGAAAAAGATAATTCAGTGTCGAATATGACTTCCACATTTCGAACTTTCTGGACCGGAGTTGGTAGAATACCTAGGCTCGACGGCCACCATTAGTCGTTCCAGAATGAGGTCTCCTTTCCAAAAAGCAGCACCTCCGTTTTGTATGTATTCAATTTCAGACAATTATTCTGCATCCACAATGCCACTTGGGACATGCAGTTACAGAAATTTCTGGCCTCCTTGTTTACGTCCGATGAGATTGAAACCACTGTCTGTGTATCACTGGCGTAGGAGAACACAGCTAAACCCTGGCTTTGAATGAGCCTGATAAGGGGGCTAACATACACATTAAACAATGTGGGGCTGAGAAAAGACCGCTGTGGAACACCACAAGGTAAGGAGAAAGGTGATGAACTCTATTCCCAGAATCTCCACCTGCTGCTGCTCATCGCTAAAAAATGAGCTAAGCAAGGTCAGAGCTGAGTTTCTGAAACCAAGCAGATGGAGACGTTGCATGAGGAGTGAATGGTGAACTGTTTCGAAAGCAGCAGAGAGATCCAATAAAATCAGTGCCGCTTTTCCATCCTTATTGATTACTGTTTTACCTTCCTCCGAGGCTGCTACCAGGGCAGCTTCAGTACAATGATTTGCTTTAAAACCATACTGTGAGGGATCGAGCAACAAGTTAGCATCTTAAAATGCAAAGATCTCCTCATCAAGTGATTTCTCAAGCATTTTAGCTGGGAAAGGTAGGCGAGATATAGGCCTATAATTTTCCATCTTCAGTGGGTCCAAGGAAGGCTTTTATCAGTGGTAAAATAGAAGCCTTTTTCCATATGTTCAAAAATTGCCCTGAGATCAATATCCTATTCAAATGTTCCATAAGCGGGCCGGCAACAACATTGGCAACTTGTTTAAGAACCTGTGGTGGACAAGGATCTGATGGCGCCCTGGATTTAATGAGTTTGATAAGCCTAATTACTTTCTTCTTAGTAAAAGGAGAGAAGCTACATAATTGTGGGTATCCTGAAGGGGTAACAGTGTTATGTAAGTCAGATTCCTGCATGTACATTGAAACATAATTTCCACTTAGTGAGTTTGGGGAATATGAAATGTTTTGATAGATAGAATTGACTTTAGACTGGAAAAGGGTTGCCAACTTATTGCAAAATGCTTCATTAGGACTAAAAGAGAACTCAGTGTTCAATTTTGACAAGGATTTGACTGTTTTAAAAAGTTCTCTAATTGAGTTTTTTGATACGCTTATGCTTTCTGTAAAGAATTTCATTTTGGCTGTTTTTATTAGGCCTTTTATTTAACCCTTTTGTTTGTACAATATTCTTTTCTCCATAGATGCTCTTGCAACATGCATTTCCCTTGGAAAGCCTTTAGTTCCAATGAAAACCAGGGAGCTGACGGATGCTTTCTTTAGTTTTTTACTGTCTTTTCCGGCACCAATTTTAGTGCAGCTGAGTTTAGCCACTGAGTATAATTCACTGCTGCATGGAGAGGATTGCCGTAGGGGACCGGGTAAGTGTTGGAAAGAGTGTCCCTCAGTTCACCGACATTCAGCGTTTCCCAGGGCCCATAGATTAGGCCTTATGATCCGACCACACTACCGGCAAAACCTTCTCTATTTTTAACCCCAGATTATTAGTGAATATTCCGTCCAGAGTATGGTTGGTAAGGTGGGTTGACTCTGTTATTAAGGGATTTAAATTAAAACTCTTGAAAATATCAGCTATGTTGTTTGTGTCTGAATTATTCTGCAGGTCCAAGTGGAAATTGAAATATCCCACTAGCGTAAAACTGGGGTAGTTTATACAGGATTCCGTAAAGTCCTGTATTTTATGAATAAAGTTAGCCTTTGGACCTGGAGGGCGATAAATCAGTAGGCCCTGGAAAGTAAATGTATTGTTCAATTTTAAGGCAGAGCCAAGTGCTTCACAGTCCAGATGGAGTTTCGGCTGAAAATTGGCCTTTATTGTACTATGAAACACAATCACAACCCCACACCCTTTTTTGCCTCTTCTATCCAGGAGCTCTATATTGTATCCCATTGGAATTGCGATATTTATGTCTGGGTCGTTAGAATTATCAGCTCAAGTTTCTGTGAGAAAGGCTATATCTGGATTCTATTGTTTCAGGAAGTCTGCAAACTCATATTTGTTTTTTTATAAGAAATCTTGTGTTGAGAAGCATACACAAGACCTCCCGCCTTAAATCTTGCCTCTCAATTTTCCCTATCGGGGCTTCTTGAGATCCTGCTGCTCTAAATAAGTCTCCTTAAGGTCATAGTTGCAGTTATGACATTTATAAAATTTTATCTCGGGGGATAGAGTATGAGGGCGACAGAGAGATAACTCACCAACTCTCTGAATTGCCAGAAGTTTATCACTCGTATATTTGAACAGTTGAGCAGGGGTCCTGGTGCCTGACGCTGTCCAGGCGCAGACAGGCTTGTCTTTGGTGTGCCTTCAGCGTGCCTTCGGCATGCCAGCGGGGTGCCCGCTGCAGGCCCGGATTTCTATGCTCATTCATCACTTGATTGCCTGGAAATCCTCCCAGCAGCCCAGAACAACTAGACCACTAACCGCTAAATATGGCGGCCGTCTAACATGGAAAGGAGAAGCCTCACTACACACTTTCTCTGCACAAACGGGACAAAAAAGCTGCGGCGGGCCAGAGAGTCGGAAGGCCCTTGGGAAGGTAAGATCAAGTATTAAAAGCAAAAGAATAGCGGTAACCTGTATTAAAATCAGATAAGTACACTAAATCGCTAAAACAATTAGAAAAAACACAATTGGTGATTAAGATCGGTAGTTCAAGAACAAAAATGTTTAAAAGCTAAGTATATATAGCACACAAGCAGCGCCTTACTAACTCTTGCGTCTGCTGCGCGCCAGGGTTACCATGCTCATTTATCCCTTGATTGCCTGGAAATCCTCCCAGCAGCCCAGAACAACTAGACCGCTAACCGCTAAATATGGCGGCTGTCTAACATGGAAAGGAGGAGCACCACTACGCACTCTCTCCGCACAAACGGTATAAAAAGCCTGGGGCGGACCAGAGAGTCGGAAGGCCCTTGTGAAGTTAAGATCAAGTATTAAAAGCAAAAGAATAGCAGTAGCCTGTATTAAAATCAGATAAGAACACTAAATCGCTAATCGGTAGTGCAAGAACGATGTTTATGGAACAAATCTATTTTATTAGACATTTGAAAGGAGACTCATTAGCTGTACACAGCCTTCAGCCTACAACCACATGGGCCAGCGGCTACAAACAGTGCTTGCAAGGGTGTACAGAAGGCGCTGTAATAGGGCCAACATCCCGGAGGCAGGCAGCGGCCTCTATCAACTGAGAGTCCGTGTGGCCCAGAGCAAGAGTCAACACAGAGGGGGAGACAACAATAAGAAGAAAAAGAGAACCCCCACCCTCCCACCCCTCCACCCCCCATGACAGAAAAACAAAAGATAAAAGGGGGGATTCCGTATCTAATGGCCTAGAGTGATAGAGGAACCGTACTCCACTAACTCACCCGCTCTTGCTCCCGCTACTTAGGGGTCTGCGCAGTTTGCTGGGGGAGGTATCAAATGCAAAACTTGCAGAAGTTTGGGGCAAGTGTCCTCACGGAGATCTTTTGATAGCAATGTAATAAATGGAGCCCAGAGTTCGGCATATTTCTCATCTGTAAGAGTTTGGATTAGTGAGAGGTGCTCCATTGCTAAGGTCATCCGAAGTCTATGGAGCCATGCAGAGTGATCAGGCACTGTCGTAGTGCCCCAGTGTAGTAGGATCGCCTGACGCGCTGCAAGGAGAGCCAATGCCATTTGCCTGCCATGCAGCAACCGCAAAGGGAAGGTAAGGGGTTTGATAGCCCTAAAAGTGCATAGGCTGGGAAGCGGTATATCTCGGTATCGAAGGCCGCATCTATATCATTGAGAACCAGTTCCCAGAATCGCTCTAGCCTCAGGCAATGCCATATTAGGTGCACAAGGGAGCCTTACATCCCACAGCCACGCCAACATTTTCCATCTTCAGTGGGTCCAAGGAAGGCTTTTATCAGTGGTAAAATAGAAGCCTTTTTCCATATGTTCAAAAATTGCCCTGAGATCAATATCCTATTCAAATGTTCAATAAGCGGGCCGGCAACAACATTGGCGACTTATTTAAGAACCTGTGGTGGACAAGGATCTGATGGCGCCCTGGATTTAATGAGTTTGATAAGCCTAATTACTTTCTTCTTAGTAAAAGGAGAGAAGCTACATAATTGTGGGTATCCTGAAGGGGTAACAGTGTTATGTAAGTCAGATTCCTGCATGTACATTGAAACATAATTTCCACTTAGTGAGTTTGGGGAATATGAAATGTTTTGATAGATAGAATTGACTTTAGACTGGAAAAGGGTTGCCAAATTATTGCAAAATGCTTCATTAGGACTAAAAGAGAACTCAGTGTTCAATTTTGACAAGGATTTGACTGTTTTAAAAAGTTCTCTAATTGAGTTTTTTGATACGCTTATGCTTTCTGTAAAGAATTTCATTTTGGCTGTTTTTATTAGGCCTTTTATTTAACCCTTTTGTTTGTACAATATTCTTTTCTCCATAGACGCTCTTGCAACATGCATTTCCCTTGGAAAGCCTTTAGTTCCAATGAAAAACCAGGGAGCTGACGGATGCTTTCTTTAGCTTTTTACTGTCTTTTCCGGCACCAATTTTAGTGCAGCTGAGTTTAGCCCCTGAGTATAATTCACTGCTGCATGGAGAGGATTGCCGTAGGGGACCGGGTAAGTGTTTGAAAGAGTGTCCCTCAGTTCACCGACATTCAGCGTTTACCAGGGCCCATAGATTAGGCCTTATGATCCGACCACACTACCGGCAAAACCTTCTCTATTTTTAACCCCAGATTATTAGTGAATATTCCGTCCAGAGTATGGTTGGTAAGGTGGGTTGACTCTGTTATTAAGTGATTTAAATTAAAACTCTTGAAAATATCAGCTAGGTTGTTTGTGTCTGAATTATTCTTCAGCTCCAAGTGGAAATTGAAATATCCCACTAGCGTAAAACTGGGGTAGTTGGTACAGGATTCCGTAAAGTCCTGTATTTTATGAATAAAGTTAGCCTTTGGACCTGGAGGGCGATAAATCAGTAGGCCCTGGAAAGTAAATGTATTGTTCAATTTTAAGGCAAAGCCAAGTGCTTCACAGTCCAGATGGAGTTTCGGCTGAAAATTGGCCTTTATTGTACTATGAAACACAATCACAACCCCACACCCTTTTTTGCGTATTCTATCCAGGCGCTCTATATTGTATCTCATTGGAATTGCGATATTTATGTCTGGGTCGTTAGAATTATCAGCTCAAGTTTCTGTGAGAAAGGCTATATCTGGATTCTATTGCTTCAGGAAGTCTGAAAACTCATATTTGTTTTTTATAAGAAAACTTGTGTTGAGAAGCATACACAAGACCTCCCGCCTTAAATCTTGCCTCTCAATTTGCCCTATCGGGGCTTTTTGAGATCCTGCTGCTCTAAATATGTCTCCTTAAGGTCATAGTTGCAGTTATCACATTTGTAACATTTTAGCTCGGGGGATAGAGTATGAGGGCGACAGAGAGATAACTCACCAACTCTCTGAATTGCCAGAAGTTTATCACTCGTATATTTGAACAGTTGAGCAGGGGTCCTGGTGCCTGACGCTGTCCAGGCGCAGACAGGCTTGTCTTTGGTGTACCTTCAGCGTGCCTTCGGCATGCCAGCGGGGTGCCCGCTGCAGGCCCGGATTACTATGCTCATTTATCACTTGATTGCCTAGAAATCCTCCCAGCAGCCCAGAACAACTAGACCACTAACCGCTAAATATGGCGGCCGTCTAACATGGAAAGGAGAAGCCTCACTACACACTTTCTCTGCACAAACGGGACAAAAAAGCTGCGGCGGGCCAGAGAGTCGAAAGGCCCTTGGGAAGGTAAGATCAAGTATTAAAAGCAAAAGTATAGCGGTAACCTGTATTAAAAGCAGATAAATACACTAAAACGCTAAAACAATTAGAAAAAAAACAATTGGTGATTAAGATCGGTAGTTCAAAAACAAAAATGTTTAAAAGCTAAGTATATATAGCACACAAGCAGCGCCTTACTAACTCTTGCGTCTGCTGCACGCCAGGGTTACCATGCTCATTTATCCCTTGATTGCCTGGAAATCCTCCCAGCAGCCCAGAACAACTAGACCGCTAAGCGCTAAATATGGCGGCTGTCTAACATGGAAAGGAGGAGCACCACTACGCACTCTCTTCGCACAAACGGTATAAAAAGCCTGGGGCGGACCAGAGAGTCGGAAGGCCCTTGTGAAGTTAAGCTCAAGTATTAAAAGCAAAAG
Organism: Triturus cristatus; assembly: GCF_964204655.1. Classification (NCBI taxonomy): domain Eukaryota; kingdom Metazoa; phylum Chordata; class Amphibia; order Caudata; family Salamandridae; genus Triturus; species Triturus cristatus. The sequence continues at coordinate 1,386,673,999 of NC_140590.1, forward strand.
AATAGCAGTAGCCTGTATTAAAATCAGATAAGAACCCTAAATCGCTAATCGGTAGTGCAAGAACGATGTTTATGGAACAAATCTATTGTATTAGACATTTGAAAGGAGACTCATTAGTTGTACACAGCCTTCAGCCTACAACCACATGGGCCGGCGGCTACAAACAGTGCTTGCAAGGGTGTACAGAAGGCGCTGTAATAGGGACAACATCCCGGAGGCAGGCAGCGGCCTCTATCAACCGAGAGTCCGTGTGGCCAAGAGCAAGAGTCAACACAGAGGGGGAGACAACAATAAGAAGAAAAAGAGAATCCCCACCCTCCCACCCCCCCACCCCCCATGACAGAAAAACAAAAGATAAAAGGGGGGATTCCGTATCTAATGGCCTAGAGCGGTAGAGGAACCGTACTCCACTAACTCACCCGCTCTTGCTCCCGCTACTTAGGGGTCTGCGCAGTTTGCTGGGGGAGGTATCAAATGCAAAACTTGCAGAAGTTTGGGGCAAGTGACCTCACGGAGATCTTTTGATAGCAATGTAATAAATGGAGCCCAGAGTTCGGCATATTTCTCATCTGTAAGAGTTTGGATTAGTGAGAGCCGTTCCATTGCTAAGGTCATAGAACCCGGACACCCCCCATCTCCTCCCCGCTCCCCCCATGTAACCACAAAGTAACCTCACTCCTGATGTGGGAAAAAACAGGCCATGTTTAATACAATAAATCTTCACAAACATGACAATCAAATATCATTTGACAATTCTTAGGTCATGAAGTTTAAGAACATCACACAATTAAACCAAGTGTTCATATTTCACAACCTAACTATCCTTCTAGACCATAATACCCTCCAGCACCAAGGGGCCTCCAGGCTCGCGTGTCCGCCGTTTGAGAACCACGCAAGGCGCAACCCACCTGCGTCCATGAGTGGTGAGCCCCCAATGCCCTTGATCCTTGTCCGTGTATTACCGGGGGCCCACCCCTCGCCACCAGGCTGTTCAAGGAGGCTCGTGTGACCTGTCGCCCTTGCCTCCCCAACAGCCGGTGTCCCTGTTCTCCCTGCGGAGAGCTTACCATCTCTCCCCTCAATGCTGGGTTCAGGAGTATGCCAACAGGCCTCCCGTTGTCTTCATATCACAACCCTGTGACCTCTATTCCGCAACCCACTTGCCCCAACCAACCAGCTGAAGCCCTAACTCAAGGGACGGGTGGGTGGGAGATTCCGGAGTCGTCGTTGTCCCCGCAGGAAGAGAGGATGAGTGAAGGTGAGAAGCGGGCCTAAATAGCCCCTACGCCCCACCTCCACTCATCTTGACCGGAAATGCGCGTTCGCCCAACGTTGCTATAGCCCGGAAGGACAACCGCTGCCCGGCAACCACTTAGGCTGCCGGCCAAGCTGACGCCCCCAAGGGGGTGTGTCGCACGGGGCGGGGGGGAGCCGGGTCCTAAGGGCGCGCTTCCGGATGGTGGCGCTTGGCATAGAACCCGGACACCCCCCATCTCGCCCCCGCTCCCCCCATGTAACCACAAAGTAACCTCACTCCTGATGTGGGAAAAAACAGGCCATGTTTAATACAATAAATCTTCACAAACATGACAATCAAATATCATTTGACAATTCTTAGGTCATGAAGTTTAAGAACATCACACAATTAAACCAAGTGTTCATATTTCACAACCTAACTATCCTTCTAGACCATAATACCCTCCAGCACCAAGGGGCCTCCAGGCTCGCGTCTCCGCCGTTTGAGAACCACGCAAGGCGCAACCCACCTGCGTCCATGAGTGGTGAGCCCCCAATGCCCTTGATCCTTGTCCGTGTATTACCGGGGGCCCACCCCTCGCCACCAGGCTGTTCAAGGAGGCTCGTGTGACCTGTCGCCCTTGCCTCCCCAACAGCCGGTGTCCCTGTTCTCCCTGCGGAGAGCTTACCATCTCTCCCCTCAATGCTGGGTTCAGGAGTATGCCAACAGGCCTCCCGTTGTCTTCAAATCACAACCCTGTGACCTCTATTCCGCCACTAGGGTGACCAGGGGCCATCGGTCCTTCACCCTCCCCACCAAAGAAAAGGTTCGGCACAAAAGACCAAATCCCTTTGATCCATAAGTCCGTGCCGATGTCCGATAAGTGCACCCCATCAGAGTGAAACATCTGCTCACCAGAAATCAGTCTATGAGGGATGTGACATAGACGGCCCGATACTGAGCACAGCCTAGCCAACTCCCCATTCAGGCGTCTCACCGAAACGTTCAGGGCACGGGATCTGACCCCTCCCGACCATACCCGGCGGGGGATCATGCACGACCAAGCAATCCTGGCCTGTGGGAATGTCCTCCCTAGCCAAGCAAATTCCGTCAGTAAGTCCTCTCTGACAGCCATGCGACCCAGATCCACCATGTCGTTGCCACCCACGTGCAAAATGATCAAATCCGGGGACGGAAGTCCCTCGCGTTTCTGAGTCTCCAGAACCAGCTGGCGCAACTGCCGGATCTTCAAGCCACCGACGCCTCGCCACAAAAAGGATGCCCTCTTCAAACCGGCTGGTTTCACCACTCGCCTCTGCCGCAGCCGAACCGTGGCGCGCCGCACGAATGAATGCCCCAGCACCCAGACTACCTTCGTCGACATACTAATAAATGAGGGGAAAGAAAGCCATGTCAGCATAAGACAATCCTGAATCAAAACAGTCCGTCAGAGCAACTCAGGTCGCACATAGCGTTTGAACCATGATGATGACCAGCGCCCCACCTTCTTAACTGCCTCAGTCGTTAGACCAGCTCCCGCTGCGAGAGTTGCTGCCCCTATCCTGAAAGAATGCGATGAATAACCTGTGGGTTCCAGCCCCAAAGCGCTCAACGCCTGCTTAAAGACTGCCTTGAACTGAAATTTTGACAAACAGGCGCCCTGCTCATGAATAAACAGCGCCTGCCCAACCCCGCTGGGGCGTATTGACAGATAAGCTTCCATATTGGCTATAGGGCAGGCCACGTCCCCTGAGGCTGGAGATAAATAAATAATGGATCCCTTCCCCAGAGGGTCAGTTTTAGAACGCCTCAAGACCACCTCTAACCTGCCAGAGACTAATTTTGTGTCCTGCCATTGCAGTCCCCCTGTCTGATCCTCCTTAGAAGCTCCCACCAACTCCCCTAAGCGGAAGGCCCCATAAAAGGCTAAAGAAAAAACTGCCCTGAACAAAGTGCACTCATACCGTGATGTGCAAACAGTCGGCAGTACTCCCAGGATGTCCCTTAACAACTGTACGTTAAGAGGCCTGCGTGTATCCCTCCTAGACCCCTCAAGTCTGGCCCAACCTGACAATGCCCTCCTTACCATGAAGCTAGCCCCAGGGTCTTGGATCCCTGCCAACTTTGCAAAGAAGCCTATCGCTGTTACGCGCGCCCTGGCATAAGACGCTGCTCTGCCCTGGTTCCTCAATACCATTAAATATTCACAAAGTGTCACAGCTGAAAAAAGGGGGGGGCGATTTGGGCTTGCATGCCCCACAAAATTCCTGTAATCCCTGAAATGCTGCTGATAAATTCGACTCGTGTTTCTGCTCAGAGATGCTCCCACCAGCCCTGCTAATCCGGCACTCCAATCCTCCATAGCGAAGCTGGGAAAGCCGTCATCTGCTCGTCCGCCAGCGGATGGTACTTCCTGAAATCCTGCAACTTGAGGCGAGACAAAGCATCAGCGGCCTGATTACGTACACCAGGAATATGTGCGGCCCTGAACACCAAATTCAATTTCAAACAGGCCAAAACCAGATGCTTCAATAGTCGCAACACATGCTTACATGAAGCCCCCTGCCTATTAATGGCTTCCACCACCGCCAGATTGTCAGACCAGAAGACCACAGTTTTGTTCCTGAAAAAGGGGGCCCAAATCTCCACCGCCACCACTATCGGGAACATTTCCAAAAAAGCAATGTTTCTGGCCACCCCGTTCTCATGCCATGCCAATGGCCAATCGCCCCTGCACCACTGGGTCCCCAAAATTGCCCCAAAACCAATGCTGCCCGCTGAGTCCGTAATTAAGCCCAATTCAGAGCAAGACCGTGCCGGTTCTGGCCATATTACCTTCCCATTGAATCCCTTCAGGAAATCACGCCATACCCTCAGGTCCTCCTTGACCTCAGCCCGTAATCTTACATGATGGTACTTCTGCGTGAGCCCAGTCATGGCCCGAGCAATGGACCTCGAGAATGGGCGGCCCATAGGAATAATACGCAGTGCAAAATTCAACTGACCCACCAAAACCTGGAGTTGATGCAGGGTCACTTTGGGGCCTGCCAAGGCGGCGTCAATGGCCTGAGAGAATGCTCTCACTTTGTCCAACAGCAGTCTGCACTCCCCTGCCACGGTATCTATTTCGATCCCCAGAAAGGACAGGCTAGTAACAGGACCTACAGTCTTCCCCGAGGCCAAGGGCACTCCCATTTCAGTCAACAAAGATACCAGCTGACCCAAAGCCCACCCACAGCTCTCAGACCCAGGAGGGCCCATGATCATGAAATCGTCTAAGTAATGCACTATCTCCCTATGCCCGGTTTTTTCCACAAACAGCCAGTGTAGCATCGTGCTGAACGTCTCAAAATATTTGCAAGACACAGCGCACCCCATAGGCATGCATTTATCAAAGTAATAGCGGGAGTCAACCTGAAAACCTAATAGGTGATAGTCCTCCGGATGCACCGGCAGGAGCCGGAATGCAGACTCAATATCAGTCTTTGCCAACAAAGCGTGTGGCCCCAGGGCCCGCAGTTTCAGTAATGCTGCATCAAAGGAAGCATATGTCACCGAGCACAATGCTGGATCTATTGCATCGTTTACTGATGCCCCCTGCGGGGCTGATAAATTATGAATCATCCTGAACTGCCCAGGCTCTTTTTTAGGTACCACCCCCAGGGGAGAGCACACAAACCCGGGCAAAGGAGGCAATCCAAAGGGGCCCGCCACCCGCCCCAGTGCCAATTCCTTGCTCACCTTACTTGTCAACACATCTGAGTGCATCCGTGCTGACATTAGATTCTTACAGTAACCCACCGGTGGGACCCCAACGGCAGGAATGCGGAACCCCACAGAAAAACCCTCAAACAACATTCTGGCTGCCTTCCTGTCAGGGTACCGATTTAGCCAGAGCATCAGTTTCCCCACGTTGACCGGCATCGGTAACTCATTGTGCAGATGGGGGCTTAGCTTCTCTCCCTTTTTCCTTGGACTTTTTGATACATTTGAACTCGGGATGGGAAGGGTGGCCACAGTAACCACATGCATGCCTGAACTTGCATGTCCCTGGAGCCCATGAGCATGTTTTCCTGTTGAACGCCCAACATGTGCCTTTCTTTTCACCCGGGCCTCCTTGGGAAGTCCGAAAGGGCTGCCTCACATGCAACTTGTTCACACTTTCTAGCCACACGTTCACCTCCGTCTGGTCCCACCCCATATCAGGATCTTCAACTTTAGCCCACCTAAAGTCCCTGTCGTAATCTAACCAAGCGCCACCCCCGTATGTCACCTGTACCTTCAAGATTTTATTCGCATAACAAATCAATGGCACTGCCAACTCTGGCCTTTTTTCAAGCATTATGATTGAAAACACGTTAAAACCAAACAGCCAGTTAGAGATGGATTCCTCCATCTTTGGCTTTCTATCCTTAAAGGAACCCTCCTTCTTGTCCTTCTCTCCAGTGGCCTCATCCCTTCGCTTTGGTCTGATCAGTGAAAATATGTCCACAAAGTCACCCTTCCAAATCTTTTCTTTCACATCCTGTGCCACATGCGCCGCCAAGTTCCCTCTCTTTGACAGCACCGTTTCCACACCCCTTGGCACTTTAGGTTCATTGCCTCCCCCATTAATTGAGCCTTCCACTGCCTTACCTGCAGAGGTCACCTCAGGCACTGCATGCGCGGGGGCCGCTTGACCCACCGCTGGTCCAGGCGCATTCGTCGCTGTCTCCTGTGCCTTACTTAATAGCGCCACCTGTTTGCCCAGCTCTGCCAGAACTGCCCCCCCGCCTGTGGAACCCATGGGGCAGTCGCTGTATCGGTTGTTGCTGGCGCTCCCAGCTGTGACAACAACGTTGCCACGGTTGCCAGAATACTAGAGTGAGCAGTCTGACCGCCTCCCCCTAACGTACTAGGCACTTGCGCCCCCACTACCTCAGCTTGTCTAACTGGTATCACTGCTGGTGGTGAAAACGCCACCGGAACTTCCGGCACAGGGGGGGCCGGGGTACTCGCGGGTGGCGCCAAGGTCTTGAAAGCTCCCCTAATTTCCGCCAAAATCAAACCAATATCATCCCTAGCTAGCCCTGCCCCCTCTTGTGGGGCTGGTGGGGCCCCTATGGGCTCAGGAATGACCGGCGGTGGCGCAGGTGTTAGTATAGGAGCCAGTGAGGGTACTACAGGAGCGGGGGGCGCAGGTGCAGGCAGGGGGGCTATAGGAGTAGGGAGCATGGCTGGCGCAGGTTCTACCGGCAGCTGCGGCACATCTGGCTGCAAATCTAGCCTCCCCGGAACAGCCCCATCACTCCCTTTCACCACCTTCCTCCTCTTGCCCCCTTTCGCTTTCTTCACCAACGGCGGAAAGGCCGCCTTCGGTGGAACTATCGCCCTTCGTGGGCGCTCCGGCGCTACTGGCACTGCCACCCCTTCGGTATCTGACTCGGGAGCCTCACCCCCTTCATCTTCCGGTATTTCGGCCTCACTGTCCTCATCTCTACTCATCTTTGCTAGCACCAATTTCAACAATTGCGCTATATCTGAATCCCCCCCTTTTCTCTTCTGATTCCTTTTGGGAGGCATATTGCAGCAAGCGGATCTGGCTGGTTCAACACCCTGGCAGCTCGACGGCGCTCGCCCCCTCACAAGACCCTGAGGATATGGTTGCACAAACAACCGTCCTCCCCCAGCACCCTTTAACAAATGTAATGTGTCCTGCCTACACCACCCGTGCTCGCAGTGCCCTTGATCTCACAGTCCCCTTGTTGATACCACCCCCACACTCCTCGTGCGCACGCCGACCAAGGTCTAAAATTCAAACAAGGCCCTCAGATTCACGAACACGCCCACCATACGACGTATCCAGTTCCCTGCCTTCACACCCGGTGACCAGCCCACGCACCGCCAAAGGCCCTTCCTTACGCGTTTAAAAAAGCAGCTCCCTCCCGATCAGACAGCAGGCGCGGGTAAAACACCACCTATACCCCCCCTCGCCTAGCCAGCGATAATGCAATAACCCACAGCGCGGCCAGAAGCGGAAGCCGGTCAACAATACTCCCGTCCAGACCACACAACGAGCAATACGAATCGCCCGCGAACTCTTCGTGCCCCAAATTGCCGCCGTTTATCGAGACAGGAAGATGCACCCCACTGTAAAGTTAAGCCGAACCTCTCCTCGTACGCTGAACAAACTCACGCGCCTCGATCCGCACCCAGATGCTCAGGGAAGCAGGCCCGTAACACGCCCAGAGCCCCGTGGGAGCAGCAAATAAAATATACGCTGCCACCCGCAGAACCCCAGCGGCCGAGCCCGAATCCTCACCCCCCAAAGCACCTTACCTAGCAACAGCACCCTCGACTCAACCGCCGAACACCGACACCGTCGTAGCTCCGAGCCCCAACCAGCATGCACCCAGCAGCACGGCAACCGACGAGCAGCAGTCCCGACGACCGACAAAGTTCCCGGCCAAGCCCAACGTCTCGCCAACGAACGCCTACACCGCTGCAAGTAAGTAGATTCCGGAGTCGTCGTTGTCCCCGCAGGAAGAGAGGATGAGTGAAGGTGAGAAGCGGGCCTAAATAGCCCCTACGCCCCACCTCCACTCATCTTGACCGGAAATGCGCGTTCGCCCAACGTTGCTATAACCCGGAAGGACAACCGCTGCCCGGCAACCACTTAGGCTGCCGGCCAAGCTGACGCCCCCAAGGGGGTGTGTCGCACGGGGCGGGGGGGAGCCGGGTCCTAAGGGCGCGCTTCCGGATGGTCGCGCTTGGCATCCGAAGTCTATGGAGCCATGCCGAGTGATCAGGCACTGTCGTAGTGCCCCAGTGTAGTAGGATCGGAAGCGGTATATCTCGGTATTGAAGGCCGCATCAATATCATTGAGAACCAGTTCCCAGAATCGCTCTAGCCTCGGGCAATGCCATAATAGGTGCACAAGGGAGCCTGACATCACACAGCCACACCAACATTCTTCGGTGTGCTTTTTGTTCCATTGGTGGATCCTAGCAGGGATGAGATACCGATAGGTCGCAACGTTAAACGTGGATTCAGTCCCAGCTGTATTATATGCAGTGTGGTGAGCTCTATAGTGAATGTTATCCCATTCCTTGTCTGTGAGAACCCTACCTAGCTCCGCCTCCCACCTGAGTTGTCCTCGAGTGCGAGTCCCTTTCTGATTTTGAGTAAGGAGCATATATAATTCCGTTATGAGATGTTTGTCGTCCTCTTTCTTCGCTACCCATTGATCAAAAGAGGTAAGTTTACGTGAGGCTTGTGGAAGGAAAGACGATGTTTAAAAGCTAAGTACATAAAGTACACAAGCAGCGCCTTACTAATTCTTGCATCTCTCACTTAGTACCCCTATCAATCCACATTCCTCTCCCTTTCCACTTCCCCTTAAGCCCCTCTTGTGCAACCTGTTTGTTGTATGATGTATTTTAACATAACGTGCCAGCGCAATTTCTGGGAAATCGGAAGCACCCCCCCACACACACAATCTTACTGATCAAGGTACGCCATCTTACGCCATCCCCAACCTGCCCTTCAAAAAAACTTGGGGGCATATTTACAAGCAGGCGATAAAAAATTATCGCCGCTCTTGCGGCCGTTTTCGGCCGAAAAGCAGAGATAATTTTATCGCCTAATTAGCAAGGCCACGCTAACGTGTGAAACCTTGCTTTAGCGTCAGGATTCCTAACGCCCAGCTTTGCATCTCTAATGAAATGCAAAGTGGGCGTTCCTGAACTAACATGACAGGAGAAATGTCGCTAAGCGACATTTCTCCTATCATCAAGCCCCACGCTATGAAGCATAGCGTCAGGAAAAGTAGCGATAACCCCTGTTATCGCTACTTTCCTTACGCCTGCTTCAGGACTGACTTAGCCATGATATCCTATGGAAGGTGGATATCATGGCTAAGTTTGTGAGTCCCTATCAGCAAGCTAACGCCACATTGCGTGAGATTATTGCTGGGTTTCTAGCGATAATCTCACGTTAGGCAGTTAGCGTAAGGATTTTTATCGCTGAGGAGATAAGCGTTGCTAATAGCACGCTATCTCAGCGATACAAATCCACGTTACCCGGCGATAATTATCCTCACGCTAAGAGCGCTAAGCGATAATTATCGCCGGGTGTTGCTGATATGCCCCTTTGATCGGCCAATAAAAAGAAAGAAAGCAGCCACATAATTTTCTAGCCTTGTGCAGCGCCTCCAAAATTATGCCGCATCATAGCCTTTGATTTTTGCTATTTGATCACGCTACACAGCCTCGGGGATGCTGCACAGCATGGCTTTAGTCAATTAACAATTCAATATATCTCGAAACTAACACCTATTGGCTTTGGCAATGGTTGTTTAACTCTACCTTCCTTGTTTATTTCTCAGAGTTTGCGTTCAAGTCACAGACCGAAACGGCCGCAAATGGAATAATTTCCTCCACCTTCCCCATTAACATATTTCCTTTTGAACCCTCATGCGGCCGGCCTCCATGCTAATGGGAAATGCTGCGCCCCTCCAGTGGGGGGTGTATTCCGATCAACTCTTTTAGCTTAGAAGATACATGTCTGCTCTGCAGGGAGTCCCGGCCTTGATTTTCCAAACCAGCTTCCGTTCCCTATGACTTCTGATCTCCGAGTTAACGGGGCACGCTGCTCTCTTTTTTGTGTCTCTTTAATAATAAAGAAAAAGTTGAACTCCATCCTTGATGTAGAAAGTATTCTTTGAAAGCCAAGAACATAGAAGGCGATTTTGGAAGATGCTGAAACTTCATCAGGAAGCTGAGCGGGGCCTGGGAGAAAATGATATGGTTGAAACAGGCTTTTGAAACGTCCTGCATAGCATTTAATGTGGCAGCTAACGAAACTGAAGCAATGCCTTCCGTTATAAAAAAATAAATAAAACCTTTTACGAAAATAATACTATTAGCATTATATCTGGGTTCACAAGGGATGTGCTGAAAGTAAGGGATACATTTGACGCGTTTGCTTTATTTTCAATCTCTTTACTGAATTTCAAACTTGGAATAAGTATTTGCGGACTTGAAGAATTTTCACTAATAGAATGTTATAATTAGAGCTGTGCAAGATTGATAAGCTGAGGTGGCTCGTATCTTCGCAATTTAAGATAAATCGCCAGGTTTTTGAAACATGAACCTGTTAGTTTTTCTCCAAGCAAAAGATGCAAAACATAAAATAGTAATTAAAAAGGTCCTGTTCTGCAACAAGACCCTTTTTTTTTTTTTTTTTTTTTTGCTTCTTTTCCATAGCGCAAACTCGACCCGAAGGTATTGGAGCGCTGTACATGAGCACCGTATTTACATTACACATTCAGGCACGGCGACATTAAGTGATTTGCCCAGAATCACAGGATGTGGACGCGACCTCGAGGCTCGAACCCTGGTTTCCTGCAGCAAGATGCCTTATAGAGTCAGGTACAGCACCCATCTACCTTTTTCGGCCCCAATGGACTCAATCTTCGTTCGCCAACAGTGGCGTAGCTAGGCCATTTGACGCCCGTGGCAGTCGGGGCGTTTGCCACCCTGCGATGGCCGCAGGTAAGAGGGGAAGATGGGCGGTGGTGAATTGTGGTGTCTCCGGCCCTAGGCCCACATGCTGACTAAATGACCACACAGAGGCACGGTATGTTGTATTGGAACTGGCCTCGAGCATGTGCGCCCGGCCCCTTTTATTAGCAGGGTCACCTGACTGGTGACGCCTTTGATGGGAGGGGGTTAGTGTGAGTGTAAACCAGAGATAAACACTGGAACGTGTCCAGCAGGACACTACAGTGACGGTCCCTGCGTTTGCCGCCCCTGCCGGCCGCAGGTAAGAGCGGGGGAGTTCCACCACCCCCAAAACTCATGCCACCAGGGGCGGACCGGCTCCCCAACCCCCTTTGCTACACCACTATTTGCAAATCTTCAAAATCGTCCTGGAGGACTTTCAAAGCCCACTCACTGCTTACTCCATGGATTGTGGAAATCACCACAGGGTGGCACAGCCAAAAGTCCCTGCATCCTGATGCCCAATCCATGTTTGACAGCACATCAGGTTGCTGGGACTTAGAGAAGTGTAACTAGAGCGCTTCAGTTAAACTCCCCGGGAGATCGGGAGGAGACCGAGGACTTTACACTTCTACATCAGGTGCACATTTCACAAATTCACACAAGGCAGTCCCAAGGCAATCAGAGAAACAAACTAGCTAGGTTTGTAGGCACAACTCTGGTGAGATAAGTTGGGAAGTTAGCACCTAACACCCCAAACCTGAAGCTCAAAAGAGTTTTTCGGTTGCCACTTCCATAGGACCATGGGACACTGGATTCTGGAAGAGAAACTTGGTACTCCGAGAGGTAGTTTCTGCTCCATACTTATTCTAAGTTTGCAGACAGAGTTGTGTATTCCACAAGCCCATTCTGGGATTGATTTCAGCAGTTACTGACTTTTTTGCGTATTCCTCCCAGACTCGTCCAGCACAGTCTTTGTTTTACAGTGTCAACATAAATTGTGGGATGGATTTGGGAGTTTCCTTCCAGGGGAGACCTAAAACAAAGGCCCAGATGGGGGTAACACTTCTAGAAACAATGGAACAGTGTAGAGCAGGAGAATTTCCCTACACTTCAGAAGGCCCTTCTGTCTCCTCTCCCCCACACACCGGAGTCTGGTCCACTACAAAAGACCAGAGGAGTACTTCAGATATGCCCAGTGATTCACATTGCTGTCTGGGCTCTTTCCAATATCTACCCCATGTACTAATTTGGTTTAGGAAATCAAAATGGATTCCTGGGTATCATAGTAACAGGCATCACTCTTGCTCCACACATATTCTACTTTACACATATACAGCACACAGGGGTGTCATCCATGTCACACATTTATGGAGTGAAGGACTCGGTTGTAGAGGACTGAAACCTCAATTTAAAACATGGACGAGGCCAATAGATGTGTGCCCTGGCAGGCGAAAATGAAAATTGCATGTCTGGCCACTCAAATCTATCAGTTGCTGCCACTACTATTAGTCTACTACAGCCTGGAGAGCTGACATTGGTCATGCAAAAAAAAAAATAGTGCACATTTGATGTGGCCCTCCAGAACACATAACACTTATATGGGTCTCTTTCGGTGTCACAAGTAACCTCCAACACAGGTGCACGATTGTTCTGTGTGCTGAGGTGAAAATAAAAAAAAAATATGAGAAGCTCCTTATGGGAACCAGGTAGGGACGTCCGCTCCCGAGGGCTATGCAGGAGACCTTTTCCATCCGTAAATTTTCTAAATTGTTATGAATAAACATCCATAGGGATAATATACATTCAGCAGTAATGTAGGACATTCTGATAGCTGGTTGTCTTCCTTTTCTTCAACACTAATACTATGTTGGGGGGCAACAAGGGACGTTGATAATTCTGCAGTGGGATATGGTATTCCCTATCTTTTGGTAATAGAAAGGCATATCCAACAAGCCCGTTTTCACTTATTTGGTTGTTCCTTTGTCTACCTAGGGCCATATTATGGAAAGTGCTCCGGGGCACTTTGGTATTTTAGAAAGGGTAGCAGACGCTTGTGCGGTACTTCTGTATTACAGATATCGCTGGCTCATATAGAGCACCTGCGCTATCACTGGAGGGTGTCCCTTCATTTGCATGGGGGCGTGCCCCATGCAAATGAAGGAATCTATGCCTCTGAGCCCGCGCCATATTATAGATATGGGCGCAGTGGTAAAGAATCTGTCAGGAGGCGTACTGATAGTGCACCAATTAAAAGCTGGAGCACTGTCAGCGAACCCCCTGATAGCAGCCCTCTGAAGGTGAGGAAAGTGGGTCCTATGGACCCCCACAGACCGCTCCCTGCAAGCGGGTGCAGTCACTCTCTGCTCCCACCTGCAAGGGGATCTGTATTTACCCCTTAAAAGTGCAGGCGGGCTACCGCCTGCACAGTGAAGCATGGAGCAGCTGCTTCAAAGCCTCTCCGTATTTCACTTGAATGCGCTGCCCCCAAGGCAGCATGACTTCGTGGCTGCCCTGGCGCAGCACATTCAATACAATATGGCGCACTCTCCTTTTTTGGGCAGGGCGCACCTTTTAACAGGTCCGCCAGATGCTTCTCTGGTTGCTGCTTCTCTAGGTACTAATCATTCCATATTTTTATGTAGGCATATGCCCATCCTCAGTATGCCACTGCAATGTGGTGTTCACCTCATGTGCATGAGCCCGTCTGCAACACTTTATTCAAAGAATGCCTTCTGTCTACTTGGTGTGGCACTGGTAAGCTCTCTCTGAGATTGTCAGGGTGCCCACTGCTTAATTTGTCCCAAAAAAATAATATTAATAATAATTGGGAGGCCCAAAGCTTTCACTAGAAGCCCGTTGTCTGAGTCGCCCAATGCTGTGTTGCCGAATACCAAGACTATCAATGCCTCTTTTTTCCACCACTCTACACTTTGTCTTTTTTCTCAATCTTGTATTTTTTTTCATGACTGGTTTCTCTATTTGTCAGTTTTTGATCTTTATCTTCCACTTTCTTTCTCCATTGTCTGCCTTATTTAGGTATCCTGTTAGCCAAGTCCTTTAATTTAAAAACAAATGTGCGTAATATACTTACTTATAGGCACTTTCAGTCATTTCTTGTCATCCATTGGTTTGTCAGTGTGTCATTTACTCTTTTGTTCCACTCACCACAGCTTACAGCTGGGTCTGTGGCTCAGTGGTTTAATGTTTCACTCCATGGTTCTGTGTTTGACCTCCTGGTCACAGGTTTGAATCCAGTGTGTCCATTCACCCTTTCACCCTTCTGAGGTCAATACAATTAGTACCTATAAGTTGGGTAGCAATAAGCATCTGTTATTTCGGTGCCAAGAGTCCCAAGACTTGGGTGAATGTGCACTTTACAAATACATCTTATGATATACATAATGGGGCACAGTGTTAGCCCACTTCAGCCATTGGCTTACCATCTGTGAGTGACAGCATTCTGCTATTGGAAAATAAGCACTTACACAAAAAGTACTACACATATGCAGTTTTACATTAATATTCCCAAGCATTAGCAAAGCCAAAAAAGGCAGCCAACACCAGACTTATTGGCTTTGCCAATTCTTGGTTCTCTCTTGCACTGGGTCAAATGCTGTTGATGAAAACCTGGATCCTGTCTGGAAAAATGAGTCCCTGTGCCCACCACCTGCAACCACCAACACATATTCAGCTATGGGGATCTAATCCACTCCACCAATATTGTTTCATTGACTAATGTTGACATTGCAAGTTGATTGGGCTATTTACTCCCTCTTATTTTGCCGTACGTATCTTTTGCTCTTTCGTAACCGCAACATGAAGTAAATTCAAGGTGGACAGTACACAGTGCTTAATTTGTAAAATAATGCTCAAAATCCCTCTACAGATATTAAATGTCAGTGCACTGAATACCAAGGCTGTATAGCTTTACTACCCTGGGCAGTTTTAATTCATTGCCAGACACTGCCTGCCCCTATATCTCACTCTTGTGGCTTCCTGCTTTCTCCACTATGATGGATTTTCAGTCTTTCTCTTCCTTCCTTTTTAAAGTAAGCTCGAGACCTATTGTATGTACTTTATTAGGTCGCGCTCAAGCCCTGTAGTATATACTTTAGTATATACTTCTCTTGTGGGATTAAAGCCCCCTTCCTGCTTTTCATTTGTTTGTTTCATTGTCCTTTAAAAATTCTTGCTTGCTATTTCGCTTAGAATCTATGAGATTTCACTGCGCCACTTCTAAGACGCAAATGCGTCAATATCTTACGCCTGCCTCACAGCAGGCGGAAGATTGATGCAGGCACATTTGAAATGGGACTTGCCCATGTGAAATGACCCATTGCTGAAGTTGCGTCACTTTTGTGACACAGTCCAGCAATGCGTCATTTTTGCACCTACAGATACGTCAGAAATACTGGCGTATCTGTAACTCCATGCGACATGATGCGTCATACTGTAAATATGATGCATCCAGCATGTCGCAAGGAGGGCGCAGTGAGAAGTCACGCAGCGATGCGTCACTGTTCGTAAATGAGGCCCGATGTATGTATGTGCTGCATAACTAAACACTTATAAGGTCCTAAAGGCGTGACCTATTGACTATGCCAATGCTTGTTCCTCTTTGTGGGCCTGATTCACAAGGTAAACGTACACTTATTTGTGAGTTTACGTTTGTTTTGGAATTCAAAAACTCAGATTTAATAGTAAGTGAACGACTGCGGAGATTTCGCAGTTGGGCCAGAGAACTCCGCACATAAACAAAATGCAACATGCCTATTTTCTTATGCATGGGGTTCTCCACCCGACTGCGGAGCATCCACAGTTGTAAACTTACTATTAAATAAGAGTTTGTGAATTCCAAAGTAAACGTAAAACTTACAAAAAAAAGTGTCATTTTACCTTTGGAATCAGGACCTGTGTGTTTTTCCCTCTCTTGCTCTCAGGAAATGACTGATGAGGGATAATAATATTCGGTCTTATAAAATGAGTGCCGGTGGGCCCCACCTGCAGCCACCGGCTCAAATTAAGCACTGACAGTGCTACAAGATAGGCCAGGCTGTCCTGACCACGAAAAAAAACAGTAAAGCAGGCAAGAAATGCTTTAGAAATGGATTCGCTTTAATGTTTCTACGTCCCCTTATGTTTAAAGATAGAAGCCGGGGTAATTTCTCATCTCTCTCGACTTCTCGCCCCTTGACTGCCTTACAATAAGTGCTTGCATGTAAACAATTCACCGGAAGCTCGCTTGCCGCGGCCCCGGTTAATAGATTATATGCAAATGGCGCTTGTTCTGCTGAAAGTTTGCAAGATGTGAATCCTGCCACTTAGCAGCAGTTATGCCGAGCTAAAAGGTTTTCTGCAGATTACATTTTTCATCTTGTGCTGCTGCATTGTACATTAATTGAGCTGCTGCAAAGCGCCTGTAAATCAGGCCGCTATAGATTTGTCATATATTCAATTCGGCAGATCAAATAAACTAGTAAAAGCCGCAAAAGAGTTTGAGAATGGAGTGAAACCGCTTTGATTGACAGCGTGCCGGCTGAGGCCTTCACCAGTGATGAAGTATCCTGGCAGTGAAGTGTGTAGTGTGTTTTTTTTTTTCTTGGACAGTCAGGCCTCTGCAGCGCCGGGTCAGGATTGAGCTACTGGGGCAGAGTGGCGCGTGCAGAGCTGCAGAACCGCCTCTGCCCCCGCCCTCTGCGCCATCTGTATTTGTGCCTGAAAGATGGCTCAGTGACTTGAATGCATGCTGGTAAAACATAAAGGAAAAAAAATACAGTGATCTCGAGGCCAAGAGTGTGAGTCTTGCCAAGGCCAAGTCACACTTAAATTCTTTTGAGGCCGGTAACTTGAGTGCCATTCTACTGGGCAGAATCAATGCCTGTTATTTTAAGCACTTATAATGGCAAATGCGCATTGTGAAGCCGCTACAAAACAGTGGCGGCTCCTCCGGTAAGGCGTAGGATCGTCGCCCCACTATTTTAAGCAGTTTATCTAAAGGAAAAATAAAATGATAATAACTGAATGTTGTTATCGTTTTATTTGTTCCTGCTGCATTGCAGCCGGGGCAGGAGGGGCTGCTCTGCCCCCAGAGCAGGGCAGGGAGGAGGGGTTTGCCCTCTCTAAGTGCGCATGAATGCTTGGCCGGCCGTCTCGGGCCGACCAAACATTCATGTGCACTTTGCATGTTCTCCACGCAGGCAGCACTACAGCCTGCGTGGAGAACATGCCCAGGCCCCCATTCCCTGGCTGAGCACCGCACTACGGCGTTCAGACCAATCACAATGCTGCATTGCAGCAGTGTGATTGTTCAAGGGAGCCTGGGTGCTTACTGGTTCCTGTTCTGGCTGAGTCTGGACGTGGAGGAGAGACTGGAGAGACGCAGTGGAGATAAGGTACGTTTTATTTACTTTTTTTACATCTCCCGTCCCTCACCCCGCCACCCCTGATCTGTACCGGCTACCACTGCTATAAACAGAAAGGTATTAATATAGCCATTACACCAGCCCAGCCATGGATAAAGGAGGTCTCTTGACACTCTAAAAAGGTTGAATTTGTTGCAAGAAGACGCTGACGAATCCATTTTTGAACCTCCTTAAAATGGAGGAAGTCAATGTATGCACCATTTTTGCAGTGTGATAAGTTTATGTATTAATTGCAAGAGAGTTTGGAAGCAAAGTGGAATTCTTATCATATACCGCTTAATATTATCTATCATATCATTTTTTTTTGCAGCTCAACCTTGCACTTTCATTGTCAATCTTTCTACCATCACGAACCCCATAAGTACATACTACACCCATTGAAGCATCACCCTGGCAATCTATCCCAAGTTAATAAGCCTTTGACTGCCTGGCCTCACACCGGGATCAGTGTTGTGCGTATACTGTGTATAGCTATGGCAATTCCTGGCCTGGCTACTATCCATTGGAGAACCAGGCAAACCAGGAAGTCGATAGCCCCCAGGGTCGGACTGGTATCACAATTAGGCCTGGACACTCCCAAAAAAAGGTGGCCAACATACCCAAATGGTTAGTATTTTTTTAGTAGCCATATAAAGTGTGAACTTGGTCTGAAGGCATTGGAGCAATTACCATGGTCACCAGCTACATTGCACAAAATCAAATTCAGTTTTATTTTAGGTAGATTAAGTGATTTGCCCAGAATCACTTGATGTTGAGCTGATACCAGAACTCAAATGTACTTCCCCAGTTCCAACGTCAGCAGCTCTGAGACCATAATGCTACATTTATGTTTTTTTCCCCCTGGGAAAGGTGACCTCACCGCGAGGCCTATGCAAATACTCCCCCACTCCTCCATCAAGGCCTACAAAAAGACTAGGACTGAGGTGAGAACACCTGGCCCCTAGCGAGCCCACTTCTCTTGATCACCCCCTCCCCAGCCCACTGTAGCCTCAGGGTAGGACCTGGCAGGGGAGGGGTTCAAGAAAAGCTCACAGCTGATGCTGCTACTCCAAGGGGGCTTAGGTGAGAATGGCTCTCCCTGAAAGGCCCCTGCACACTCCCACCCACCATGGCCTGAAAGTGATGGCCCAGCAGGCGAATGACACTGCTTCAGAGCCGGGCTGGTCAAACAAGGCAGGGGGCCCGAGGTAAGAATGCCCTAAGGGCCAGAACAACACCTGACCTCCAGCCTCAGTTTGGCAGCCTGGCAGGGGGTGCCCTTGATACTGGCAGCGCTTTACAGTGGACTGGCAGGGCCCTGGAAAGATAGTACATTTATGTGGGCTGGTTTACAGAGGCCCTAAAAATACCAGCCCACAGATGACCCCGAGGCACCGGCCCATCGCCCAATGCCGACTGCCCACCTTCTCGATCCGACCCTGAGAACCGCATTTTTTAAAATTTGGTATTTTTTAAAATTTGGTATCTTTCCATAAATGTGGCACTCCACTTAGCTTGCCATCTTACTTAACCACCTAGTTTGCCAACGTGGAAGAATCACTTCTGAGTAAACAGCATCTACCCTTTTATCATGTCGGTAAGTGATGGTTATGGTTTGTGCTGTTTAATGTGAGAACTGAGGAGAAACGGATCCCGGCGTTGGCGTTAGGAGTACATACACACAGGCCATTCTGCAGCCAGCAAACTATTCTGGGCAAGTTATACGAACATTGTTAAATGAACGTATGGTTAGAAAGAAGCAGCTCAATTTAAGAATTTTAGGATGCCCCTTGATGCTTCAGGGGTGATAATGTTATGCAGCTGGAAAGCTCAGAATCTTAGCAGCAGCTGTTGGTGGGGGGTAGTGGGTGCTTGATTGAATGAAACTTTGAGGGTATGACAAGTCTCTTTGAGAAGGATTCTTGTAACTTTATAGTATGAAGGCGCAAGGACAGAGGGAAGTTCCAGACAGTTTGCCTGAAGTTTAACGTATGTGATGGGGTCGTCCAGATACAGTCAGCAGAACCCTGGATGAGGAGAAGGTCCTGAGGAGGTTGAGATGGTGGGGCTAGCCTGTTGACAGCATATGGCCAGGTACTACCTACATCCCCTCCTCCCCTCTCAAGGCCCAGAAAGTGACAGGAGAGAAGTTTGGATGCGGGGAGCGTAAAACCCCCCGGCCGTATTTATTAAACAAAGATTAATAAACATTTATCAAAATGTACAATATTCACATAATTTAGCAGAAAATATACATTACATTGATTACAATTGATAAGTACAGATGTCAGATGGCTAACCTTAACATAACTCTAATACAAAGGTTTCCTATCCATATCTAACATATCTTTAATAATCATTATAGTATTTATTTTCTGCATACCTAATTGGGCCTACGGCAAGGTCACTAACTGGTGTCAGATCCTTATCAATTTCTAACCACGCCCTCCAGCCGGAGTGCGCATGCGCAGAGGGCCCGTTCACCGTGAGGGTACTTACCCCCCCCCCCCCGGTTACCCCCGTACGCTCTGTACCTTATCTCCATAAAGGGGCCCTTGCAGCTGTGTGCCATTTACTGGCGCCGTTGTGCATGTGCAGGATGGCCAACCAGCCTAGAGAAAGCGTGACTCCCTCCTCCTCCGCACCCAACTGCCCCTGGAGTTCTAGGAGAGACCACTTGTCCCTCCCACTTGGGCGACCCCATTCAAGAATGGCGCCGCCCTCTAAGGACCTTAAATTTACTGCTCACCAATCATTCCCTTACCGCCTGACCAAAATTAATCATAAATACGACGATTGAAGGCCTGTGGATGCAACAAATTGGTATTTTTACACAATCATGAAAATACATCTCATCATCCATATACCACTAAAAGTAATACTAACAGCTAATTAATACGCCTAACAACCAACTTGCTTTTAAGGGGATGGTGGGTGGGAAAACAAAGTTACTGCCTCCTAGCGAGGCTGGGGGCAGGCTGGGGAGCAAGGAGCGAAGAGACAGACTCCTGTGCCCCCCAGCCTTTTATCCCCTTACGGTGGCCAGGCCAGTTCTAACTGGCCTGACCTTGCCCATTCGTGTGACCGGGAAGTGATTCTGATCACTTCTGGGTCACGCCTCCGGGCCGGGACCTATGGTGGAGGAGGCGCACCTGTCGCGTCACTAATGTGCGCGACAGGCCCGCCTCCTGATCCGGAGGGGGCCATACTTTTGGCGTGGCCGATGCCGGCCCCGCTGTTCTCTTAGAAGGGTTGACCTTCTCCACATAATGCCTAGCATCTTTAGGATATGGTTTGAGGGGCCTTATCACAGTCCGAACTACTGCACAGGTGGAATAAGATGACATCTGAAAGTTGGGCTCAACTTCTGAAACCCGCAGGGTCACCTTTAAGGGGTGAGGGTTAGGCTTCTGGTGTTTGCCGGTAGATCATTCTCCACCAGTCCAGACAGAACTGTTACAAGTGAAGGATCAATTCGCCATTCTGCTAATTTTTATTTATTCATTCACAAATATTCCTTGCTTTCTTGTTGCATTTTCTCTTCAAGTGCAGCGCATTTCTAGAATGTATCTCTTCACCAAGGGCCCATTTTCACATTCATAAGAACGAAAATGCAACAAAAGCTTTCAATATTCCATTGCTTGGTAATTTATCTATAAACACAATAACTTTTACCCCTTTTAATATATGTAACTTCAGATTTATTTATTTAGTCCTCTGTTGTTCTTCTGCCTGCGTTCAGATGCTGAACTACCATTTCAAATACGATTTCTCATTACTTTTTTATTGTGTTCCCTTGATACCTTCAATTGTTTCTGTATCCGTCTCATTCTTAATGTGTTATGTTATGTTATGTTAGTTTGGTCTTTTATAGCGCACGGCTACTCCAGAGAGTGTCCCGGCGCTTTTAATGACAATCTGCGGCAGAGAGACACAGCACAATAAGAAACGGGCCCAGCAAAAAAAAAGAAAGAAAAGAATGTGCAAAACTGTTTTCAATCTTTATTGCTTCTGTCAAAATCCTCTCCTCTCTGTTTTAGTGTCTATAGTGGTTTTTATAAAATATCGATTTGAAATTATAAGAAACAGGTCATATCAAATTTTGTATTCAATATTTGAGTGTCACCGTATTTAGCCTATCTATCAACTATATTTCACTTCTCAAAATAAAATTTTCATGTCTATTCCTTCTACTTCCACGTCTACTTCTTCGTTCTTATAACCTTCAAAATGTGGAACCTTATTTGATTTAGGTGGTAATTCTCCTTCTTAATGTGTCTCACTATGAAGAGCACCAATTTTGATTCCTGGCCTGGCTTTTCTGTTCGTCCCAAAGTTGTTTCACCTGTCTACCGGTCTTCCCAATGTACAACACTGGGCATTTTTGCTCTCATTACAATTTCTACTTTCACAAGGAGCATAAGAAGTGAGTGTTTTCTCCTTACCCAAAAGCAGATGTAATATTTTATCTGATTTTTTTTATCATAGTGACAGTGAACACAATGTAAACAGGGGAAAGTCCCTTTCTTGCTGGTTTGTACTGCTTGTTATCAGTGACCTATTTTTTTTTAATGTATGTGTGCTTTCTTATACTTGTCAAATTACCTACTCTTAGATAAGCAAACATAGATTTCCACTTAAATACCTCTAAAATGATCCTACCATTATGTAAAATCAGCCTGTGTTTTAGAAATATTTCTTTTATTGTCTTTCCCAATGTTGAGTATAGCAACACTTGTGCTATTTTTTCAGTTTCCAAAGTTTTCCTTACTCTACTCTGTAATAAAATGTCTATGTTCTTTTTCCGCTGCGGCGAATAAAATTGCTACCGGTTATTGTCCATTTTACTAAATTTGTAAAGCGTTTCTTTACTCTTTTATTCAAATGCACCCAAATTTCATATACATCGAAACATTATTATGCTGGTGGTAATGCAATAGAATTTTCTACATTTTCTATGAGGTTTATGGTTATTTATGTAATGGCAGTTAATAATTGTGTGGTGAGGATTTACCCACAACAGGGATGGCTGGCTTACCCTCATGCAGGGCAAGGGAGGTGGTTATGAGACCAGACATCAACCAGCGTACCTGTATTGGACCCCGGGACCTCAAGGAATATTAGTCTCTCCATCAGCAGCAGACAAACATCATTGAGAAAATAGCCAATAAAGTGCTGGGGCACTGACTAACCCAACAAGCATTGGCATAGCCAATAGGTCTCGCCTTTGGGACCTTATAAGTGTTTAGCCATGCAACAGTGGATGTTGTTGCACCAAGGATATTGTGCTGCATAACTAAATACTTATAAGGTCCCAAAAGCGAGACCTACTGGCTATGCCAACGCTTGTCCTTGGTGGTGGCTGGTGAACTCTTCCATCCTATCCTGGTGGCTCCAGAACTCACTTCTCACAATGACCGATCTCACCATATCAATGACAAGTATCTGTCACTCATTTCACTGATTATGGTCCATATATTTTCCACAAAAGCCCCAAACAATCAGCTACAATCAAACTACGCAGGGACTGCTTTTTATCTACCAGGACTGGCTCACACTGTGCACCATCAGCCATCAGACGACTGAACAAAAGAAATCAAGCTTACTCGTAGAGCATTTGACTCACAGGGTCTTTGGAAGATAACTATATTTTAATACGGACTAGACAAGAAAACGTACTGGTACCTAGTCATACGGTGTGACCTAGCTGGAGCCACACAACTGAAAGGGACTTCATATTAGAGCTCAAGGAACAGATGTTAGTGAGTAAAATAGGCATCCACAGGTGAGACTAGCACATCATCAGCTTATGAAAGGATATAGTGCCATTCAGAGGTCGCCGGGCCTGCCCACAGCTCTACTGAAATATTAAAGCGGGCGCCGGGCCACACCATAATGCCCACCAAAAATATCTTCAGGAGGGTGAGGGGAAACTCCAGTTTTGCTATAAATGCAAGTTATTTTGACAACATTCAAATTGTTGCTGCTGAAATGGGCTACCTGAGTTATCCCACCACAGGATGATGGGACACGATGTTGCAACCCCTAGACTTCCTTTAACGAATCTACTGGACCAAAGAAAACCCTACGACTATCAGTAAGGAGTCTTCTATGGGGACAGACTTGGCTAAGTTAGAAAAAGTAATTCTGAACTCTTAAGGGCTGCCACGGGTAAGGTAAGTGGCAGGCTGTGGGCCCGGCATGATATTTCTGCTGTCACTTTATATGAAATGATCGGTTTCCATGGTAACGAAGTACGGCATTGTTTTTGGGAGTCAGAGGAACAATGACTTCTTATGCTCACTGTAGGGGGGGCAGGGGTGGCACTGGCAGGCTTGCCTCGACTTATGCAAATGCAGCGCAGGGAGTTTCTCAGACTCTGCAGCGAGTGATTATGTGAGACAACAAGGGGTGGAAGGAACGAGCCGAGCCCGAGGCTGCTGGAGAAGGTACAAGAATAGAGAGACTTGGTGATGCCAAGGTTTGCCAAACTGGTTCAGAGGGAGAGGTGAAGAGGCCTGGTGACTGAAAGAAAGATGGACGACAAGGGGAGATAAGTGATAGACAGGGGGGGGTAGCAAATAAAGGAAAACCAAAGAAGTGGCAGCAGTAAAACTGTGAGAACTGATCTGAGGACAGGAAAGGGGGAGGGAGGTTATCGGGAGATTTCCGAACCGGGAGTTCAAAAGAGTCAGTGACTGACTATTCTAAACATGTACAGGCAAAGCATATGGATTCCCAGGCACGCTCAAATGCGGTTTGCTTGAGGTGCATGCACAAATCCCTTTGAGCACATTAAATCCAGGTCCACTGGCTTTGCAGACTAGAAACAAAATGCAGGGAATACATATAGGAAATAAAGAGGTGAATGGGACAAACACTTGATAGTTCACTTTTCCTTCAGCTGTAGGACAGGCACTCGTGCATTTCAATGGAAGCACTTCCTGGATTTAGAATAATAAACTAAACCTGCAATACCGAGAAGTGAGAGGGAAATGTAGATTATAAATCAGCAGCAACCATAGATCAAGGAGGATCTGCGCTGCGAAGCCAGACCTAACAAGTGCGCGCAAAAAGCATTGGCCGCGCGGGTGCCGAAAGTTAAAGTGATCGCGATGCACTTAATTACCCGTGATGGAGAAAAGACAGATGGTGTCTGCGCACGCGCACATGCACGCAAGCTTGAGGCAACCAAATGCCTCTGGTAGCACTTTGAAAACCCCCTTACTAAAAGTCGAGCAAGCAGCGCATGCACTGCACTAGGCTCGACCTAAAAATGAAAATGACAAGGTAGAAAATAAGAAAGGTGGGTGGAATATAGAGTGAAGTGGACAGAACTAAATAAAAACGGAGAGCCAATATAACTATGAATTGTTGCCAGGCAAGGAGATGTGTGCAGTGCAGGTATGTATGTGCTCTATCACTACTGACCTTGCAAGCGAAATCCCATTCTAGGAAGTTCCCACCGGCACAGGTAGAAATATAGTCTTTCCAAGATACCATTGTTCAGTCTGGTTTAGTTTCCAGTCCATTGCTTGTCAGAATTGGGTGATTATAGGATTAATTCAGGGTGTGGGGCAACCATAGTGTAACTTCCTATGGAGGGTCTCTTCTGGTCAAACACACAAAAGGAGATGAAATAAATGCTTGCAATTTGTCTAACCACTGGCAATCATTCGGGGTAGTATTCCTGTCCATCGTACATTTGCCCACGTGCCACCTCAATTTGGACCCACCTCATTTGCAAATCAGCCTTCACCCTGCTCCAATAGGGACAGTTGAATCCGAACTTCAGAGCAGGTTCTCTCTGAACCGAAAAACAAGCAGCCCAAGGCCATATTTGTGCTAACTAGGGCTCATCAGTTTGGTGTAGCTTGGATTCAGTGACTCAGGGAACATGGGACCCATGCCTGGGCATACCCTTGGCATGTAGAGCAGTACGTTAAACACACAAAAGTACGATGGGGTTGAATGTTATGTGAGTGATTGCCAGTGGTTAGACGAATTGCAAGTATTCCTTCCACAACCTTTTGTGAGTCTGTACTGATCTCAACGTGAGCAACGTGGAATAGCCTTTCACTCCACATCACAGACTCTTCTTCGCTCCTTAAATTCTGCAAGAAGCTGAAGACCTAGCTTTTCAATTAACCAACCTACCATAGGCAGGGTTAGTGACACAGCTACTCAGCACCAGGATACCCTTGCAGGGAATAGTGCGCTTTACAAATACATGTGACAGGGGCAATATTCCTTCCCCCGTAAGATTCCAGACTGGTAGGTCCTCTCTTTCCTTCCATAACCGCCTTTGTCTAGGAGCCATGAATGTCCGTCTAATTTTCAACCAGATTAGAAAATCGTGATACGAAGTCTCCCCTTGGGCCAGTGACATTAGGCGTTTGATCAATTTATTAAAAGAGTGATGTATGTCGTGAGAGATGTTTGTGAGAACCAGTGCTTGCCAAAGCGAATACATTCACTTTGACACAGTTAGGGATTCTTTCCTTTTCCAATCTACGGCGATGAGCCTCTTCTCTGTTCCCAACATACGGCATAGTGGAGTCTTTTGTATTTTTGTATTCTCATTTCCCAGCTCTACCAGATGTAATGAATGAGGCTGCCCAAGGGTCACATCCTACCATTGAACCCATAACCATATAAATGTGGCTAAGCACTTCCTTCCATAATGTCTGTATCATGTAACATTGCCATAAAATGAGAATCGCGGAACCCACCTTCTCTCTATTCCTGCACCATAGAATCTGGAGTGTTCTGGTAGAACTGTTTCAATCTTTTGGGGGTGAGGTACGAACGCATCTATAGCTTGTACGCAGCTTGTATTTGGATACCCGATGCTGTAAGGTTCAGGAGCATTTGGGTGCATCTCTCCAGCAACATTCCCAATTTACACCAGGGACTGCTCTCACTACTTCCTACTCCCATTGAAACTGATAGCCCTATATGCCCTGTTCGATGCGCTGGTTGGGATGGAATAGAGTTGATATCAGGTCGTTCTGTAAGTTTACATATAATTTTCGAGCAAGGTTAGTTGTCAAGTGAATGTTTCCCTATTGGATGGTTGCATAACCCAATGTCTAATTTCGGCATATTTGATCCAATGTTCTTCTATACATTTAAAGTTCCTTTTATATTTGATAAATGAATTGACCTGACACTTAGAAGCCATGTCTCTCAGTGTGAGGCACCCCCGTTCCTCCACATCTCAAATCTTTCCCCTTCCATCACTGGTGTTAAGTGTGGATAGTGGCTTATTAAAAGCTCCCACAGCCCCCGTGGTGCAGGGGGCCCAGTCTAGCACTGGCAGGTCTTTGGCCTGAGAGCTCCGGACTGGGTCCTGAGCATGACGGGCCCCCAGCATTTACTTTGCAGGGGGGGGCCTCAGGTTTCGTTACACCACTAAGTGGGGATTGAAGTGAATTGCAGTGTAGGATGAATGGAATGTTGTGGGTCCCTCTCTAAAAGCAACTTAAGCCCATACCTCTAGTGGAGTGCTATTTATTTCAGAGGTGTATACGTTCTGCGGACAGGCTTCCTTTTTCGGCCAAGCAATGTCCCATAGTAATCCCCCCTCCAGCACTCTCTCTATATGGAGCCAACATTTCTCTCACTCACTTGCCAACCATTCAACAATGGCTCATAAATGTGAGAAATTAGTACTTTATTGTGTCCAGGCAGAGTAAGGCACCTTTTTGCCATTATGCTATCTGCACTTTCTTATTTATTCTAGTTCAAACTCCCTTTCGGATAACATTTGGCACTATTCTCTGCACAGCCTCAAGCTCTACCACCAAAATGAGGTTTTAAGAACGTCTGGAAGTTGTGTAGCAGTCGGCAAAATCAACATTTTAATCACGCTAATTCACCCAAGCCAGGAAACATATAAGAGCATATATACAATGGAAGAGAGGTGTTAGCATTCCTGGCTTAACGCCTCTCTCTGCCACTTCATACACACAGGGCTGCACCATATTTATAAGAATTTTGTGCAGCCCCACATTTCCCCTTTTGCTGGCGCTAAGTTTAGCAGCCTAGCACCAACGCAGGCACCCTTGCACCATAGTGCAAGAGTGTCTGCGTACAGAGGAAGATTGTTTATGTGCAGGAAGGTGTCCCTTCCTGTACATAAACAATCATTGGCCTTTTGCTGTTTTCATGTGTGCTGCAGAACGCAGCACACACTAAACATTTCTCCTCATTGCGCCTGGGTAAGATCAGGTTTTCCCTGGTCTTAATTCTGGCGCTGCCTCCTTTTTCCGCCTCGATTGTAAATAGGAGGCAGCGTCAGAACCAATGGGTGTTGCGGTGGAATGCTAACTGCAACACCCATTGCCCTCCCCTTTCACGCTAAGCATAGCGTGAAAGGGGGCCTTATTTACAAGGCAGAAGTAAGCCACGTTAAGTGGCTTAACACTGCCTTGTAAAATGGCGAAGCCCCTATTGCCACATGAACGTCCTAAAAAGTGACGTTCCTCTGGTGATAGGGGCTTGAACATATGCCCCATAGTTTGCGCCATTTGCTTAGATCTACCCCTATCTGGACTCTCAAGGCCAGCTAATTGGTCCCTGTCCATTCCCCCCACCAAGATTATGATGTTAATTCTTTAGTACTTACGTTTTGGCTCATTTCATATGGAATATCTCTCTCAGAGCTATTTCCCTCTTTTGTGGGAGTGAAATGTCCTTAATCGTTTGTTTGTTTTAAATCCCCACGTGTTCTCGAATCTCTCAGGTGCTGGTAGTAAAATGTTGGACTTTGTAATAGCGAGGAGCACGTCGTCCACAAAGAGACTTACTTCATGTTCCATACATCCGAATGGGATTCCCTTATCCCACCTGACATGCCCATGTGAGCTGATAAGGGTCAGTTGTTTGGAGAATAGACTGGGTAACAAAGGACATCCCTGCCTCATTCTCCTCTGCAGGGGCATCTTGTCTGAGGAGATGCCGTTCGCTCTAAGCCTTGCCTCAGCTGTGCACTAGGTACACAAGATCCAGCCCTGCATTCTCTGACCCATTCCTATTGTGGGAAGACCGCTGCCAAGAACTCCAAACTTACTCTATCAAATACTTTCTCTGTGCCCCGGGCATGAGGATGGCTGGGATCACCCTTCCGCTATGCCTTCTCCAGTAAGTAAGCCACTATGTAGGTGCAATCCTGGCCATGGCTGCCCTGAACAAAACTTACGTTGTCCGCTTTGACTTGTGACCGCATGATCTTTTCAAGTCTGTTTTTAAGCATTTTAGTGAAGAGCTTGATGTCTGTGTTTAAAAAGGCTATGTCTATGTGATTTATATTCCGTCTATGTGATTTATATTCCTCTGGGAATTTTTGTGACTAAGTTATCAGTGCAATGTCAGCTTCATGCCCTGTGGGTGTGACTCCTGTGTCTCTGGAGAAGGAATTGAATATATCGGTCAGTGGGCAAACAAGGAGGCGCACATATTCATTATACCACCTGGCTGTAAACCCATCTGGGCCTGGGGCTTTATTTGGGTCAAGAATTGGGTCAACTCCAGTGACCCAATGGACCTGTCTAGCTTATCCTTCCATTGGGATTGGTTAGTGGCCATCTCAAGATAGTGCGATATACTTCTCGTTTCACAGCTTATACGGTATACAGTTGCCTATAGAAGGAGGGGAATAGATCTCTCTTCCCACTTTCATCTGTCACTGGTCTGCCCCCTGATAATTGGGATTTTGTTACATATGCCCTGATTCTTTGTACTCTATGTTGCAGTGGCAGCTGTCTGCCTCCTCTGTAGCCCTTTACATAAAATGTTTGCTTCAGGCCAGAAGCGAAGCAAGGATGCAAGGGGCCCAGTGAAAGCAAGGAAAATGGCCCCTTAGACTGCTGTTAGGGTAGTGGCCTATAGCAATTACCATGTGTCAATGGGCTCCTCAGGGCTCTGGACCCCGGTGCCAGTGCACCTGCTACAACAATGGTAGCTACGCCCCAAGTAGTGTGCATTCCAGTTTATTCGTTCTTAGGATTTAGAGTTGTCCCCTAGCAGATGCGATTGTTCTTGCAGTTTATTTCTGCATTTACCACTTCTAATTCCTTGAGCAGCTGCCTTTTAATGAGGCTTCCTCCCTCCGGGCTCTGATTTTCATGGCTGTAGCTGCGTCTCAGAAACTTTTCTTTAATGCGCAATAAATGTTATGAGTACTTGAATCCTGGGGAACTTTTTCTGAAAACATTATTTTAAATCCCCTGGGTTTCCTCCACTCTCCTGGCTGGATCTCTAAGTAGTCTACATGTAGCCTCCATTTCTTGGTAGATTGCAGTGTACCCCCACCCCCATTCTATCTTTATATAGGAATTGTCAGATATTGTTCTCCCTACCATATGTGCCCTATGTAACCTGCCCAGGAATCTGCATTTTCTCATTTACTACTAGCCAACCAGTCTCTCTTTGCTTGGGGTGCGACGTTCATCGGGCACCCATGCCAGCACCACCCTGAGATCGCATCAGCATCCCACGTCTCATCCTCCACCATCATGCAGCTGGGTCAACATCTTCCACTTGGCTGGAGAAGTGGTATTGGTTCCAAGCCTTCCATTTAAATTGTAAGCCTTTTGGTATTACCCATCAGTAGCAGATCTGTCATCGACTGAGTTACTCTACCGAATCTATGAAGTCCTCTTGTCATTGCGGGGTTGCCGTGGACAGATCTTGAAACAAGTGAATATCGCTGTCACAGGATGAAAGTGACTTATGTGGGCGAGCTTGCGTCATGATTCTATTCTGAAGATGGTAGCCCGAGAGCTTGAGACTACCACCTCCTTTCCCATGCTATCGCCTCCTGGCATTTGTGATGAAGATAGTTTCCTTCTCGGTGGGGATGATTTCTCCAGACCACCCCACCTCCACTATTCGGTAGGTATATCTTGTGGTCTGCCCGGCTAATCTCTGCACACTCCCCACACCTCGAGTCATTTCACAAATTCCCTTCACTCAGGTTTATAACCTAAGTGTCACACCCATGCTCCAGGACAGACCTTATCTGCAGTTATCAGCAGCCTTTAGTGCCTCCCCATACCCATCTGATGTCCCTATTGTCTTCACGGAGTGCCCATCAAGGCCACTAACTTCTCTCATTCGAGGCTCTCCCAAAGTTCACCTCTATCTTCTTATCGAATTTCAGAACATTTGCCTCACAACATGCATTATCTCAGAGATATACAGCTCTCCCCACTATGTAGCTCTGTCAATATTATTGTTACCAGGGGATCTGACTGAGTACCTCGCTGCACAGTTTCTGCTGCCCCTTCACCATTTTGGGGGAATCCACGTGCTGGGCTAACCCCAAGATCAACGAATGTATGACGTTTCTACATTCACCACGCATGGCTTTACAACGCGGTCGTATCAACGACTGCGTTGTTACCACGCGTGCTATTACATCGCAAGTAGTATCAACGACTTGCTGTAGGGGGCGCGCTGGACTTAGTAATAGTATTAGTTTCTATTCCTACTCCAGTTTGTGCAACAACAGGGAAGGTGTTGGATTTAAAATCCAACACATTCCCTGGTGTTGCCTGCCCCCTACAGCAAGTCGTTGATACAACTTGCAAAGTAATGGCACGTGTGGTAACAACGCGGTTGTTGTAACGACCGCGTTGCAAAGTCATGCGTTGTGGAAACAGTGTTGTAAACGCTGTTTCTCAAGATGAACGCCACTCGCAGCTCGACCTCACCTGCAATGCGCCTGCAGCCACCGTCTCCTCAGGGGTGCTACTGGCCAAGCTCCTCTGAATTTCCAGCTGCCTTCTGCTGACCTTATTGGCTTACATTCCCCTCTGCAGTTCCCCACTGCCACCAGCCGACTAATGGGGTTGGATGTGGTGGGTTACCATTGCGTTCAATTGCTGGGGCCCAGAGTGATGAGCGGCCATCTTGGGTGGAGTCTACGAGAATAGCTTTTTATGAAGCTGGTTTCAGTTGCTAGAGCTATGTGTCTGTTATCAACCATTCGTTGTTGGCAAGCTTCAGAATCATAAAACATACAATGGGCCATCATCAAGCATTAAATGCGCTTTGATCTGCCACTTCCTGTGCGCTCATGTGAACGATTGTTTGGGTCTGAAAAATCATTCAGAAAAAGTGAACATATCTAAATGAGATAGACATTAAACTTCAATCTTCGATGTTCGACCAATCCAATAGTAAAGCACGTCATCACCCCAATCCCTGTGAATGGAAAAGTTCAGTTTTGACACTGTGCCCTTCTATTCAGAGGTGAGATTTAGGTATCAGCATGCCATCCCTTTTTGCCTAGGACGGGCTCATTCTTTGAGCCTTACAGGCTTCCTATTTTGATTATCCAATTAGATTTTACTTCAAGATGACTGATGTATACATATGTAAAAGTGTGTTGTACAACTGACAGTGTGCATGGCTGCTTTGGATAAATGTGAATTATCGCTGGGGTCTTCCAGAGAAAATTGTAATGAGGAAGCTGATCAGTAGAAACTCTACGCATGTCAACCCTCAACAGCGTAATGAGGCCATCAGTGATGGTCTACAATGGGGTGCGGCCTCTCCTCTCTGTCCAAGCTACATTTGATTGGAAGTGACGTCACATAGAATTAGACAGCAGTCAAGGACACCATGAAAAAGTGATGGAAATGCCATTTGGGAAGGCCGAAGAGATGGCACTGAAGATGTCATGACTGAAATATTCTGACCACAGTCGCCCTAAGTTCTTGAAGTCTACTGAAGAGAGGTAAACTCCCTTCCACACATGGAGAGTTAACGGCTTCGAAATACATCTCTTCACAAAGCAAATAAAGGGGCAGATTTATAAGCCCCTTGTGCCACTTTTGCGTCACTTTTAACATGGGAAAAGTGACGCAAAAGTGGCGCAAGGGGCTTATAAATCTGCCCCAAAGTCTCCAAGAGCGATTAATTCACATGCTGGTATGAAGAGGTGATCTACACAGTAATAAGAAACAGTGTGATATTCTGCAAACACAAAATAGTTACAGGACTACATTTTTCAGTCTGAAGGAATGAACGATGTTTGACGTAAAAATGAATGGGGGCTTATTTACAAGCCCCTTGCGCCACCCGTACGTCACTTTTCCCATGTTAAAAATGACGCAAAAGTGGTGCAAGAGGCTTGTAAAATAAGCCCCATGGAGTGAAAAACTAAAGACCACATGCAGCCTGAGCATGCTATTAGATGTCTTTGCATGCTGACCACTATTGGTTTTACCGTCTGTGACTCTAATAGGACGATGATGAATGGGCCCTCTGTCCAATAAGGAAATGGAACTCATTCATTACCCCACATTTGCTTGTTGTTGACACATGGTCTGGAGTCTGAGCATTTCCTGGACACATATACATGGCCTATAATAAATGTGAAATCTTGGTTGTGGCGAAACATAAACTCATCATCTCAGATTGCAGAGATGGGTCTTAATTACCGTCATTCAGGAGTGGTGCATTTTCTCTGCCTGTCCACCTTTCCTCCTTGTACTCTGCTGGTTTGAATCCCTTGGTACATTCCTCTTTTTTCCACAGTCCGCATCTCTCACACTTTTTTTTCTCTCTCATCCTTTCTCTTCTGGAAAAACAAAAGAGGGTGTGTGAGGCTGGTAGGTTTGGTGCATTGGAGGGTGGTGCTGTTGTTTTAACGCCACAGAACATCCACGGAGAGGCAGATGGGAAATATATTTTGATAAGAATACCACAGCATAGACCCCCCCACCCCTCGAAGAAAATTAAATCTCCCAATCAGCCACAATAGTACAGTTCACTGTTATTAGCTTTCTATGTACAATAGAAGAAATAGTAACCACTGAAGGAGTCCACGGATTCCTATGTTAGAGATATTCACTGTGGAAAATAACTTTCTTTCTGGCATTTAAGAAAAAAAAAATTAAATCTCTTGACAGATATATTTCCCGCTAACCCACCCCATGTCCTGCCCCTCTTCCCGCGTTTTTGTTTACTCAGGAGGCCAAGGTTGTTTTTAAATATATCTTATTGCCTGCAACAAAGCCAGTGCCTCCCCTCACCCCCCTCCGTTTTCTAAGTTCCCCTCACTGAGCATCAGCATTTGTTTTATTTGTATTTTATTTTCTAAAGTCTATGGGGCAGATTTATGTCAGACTTGAGCTACTTTTACACCGCCGTGGCGTCACTTTTGTGACGCAGCGGCGGCATAAACCCTGCGCCACGTTGCGCCCTATTTACATCGTGACGCATCTATGGAGATGCGTCACGGTGTAAAGCCCTGCGCCACATTAAACCTGCGTCAGGTTTAATGTATGCAGGGTGGGTGTTCCAGCGGAAAAAGCCTCGGAAAAGTGACGCAGTGAAATCTACAAGATTTCACTCAGTCACTTTTCCGACGCTGCTGCGTCAAAACCTTGCGCCTGCTTGAAGCAGGCGTAAGGCATGACGCAGCATGTAAGGTATGGGCAGCCCCTAAACATTGCTGGAGTTGCGTCATGCTTGCGACACGACTCCAGCAATGCGCCGCCCTTACGCCATCAGATGCGTCACGCATCTGTTTATCCTTGCGCCACGATGCGCTGCATTGTAAATGCGGCGCATCTGTAGTGGCGCAAGGGTAAACTTGCGTGACGCATCTTTCCTGGCGAATCCCTGCTGATTTGCAGGGATGCGCCAGGAAACATAAATCTGCCCCTATATTTTTAGTCTGGCCTGTCTCGCCTGCCTCAAGTGATCAAAAATTCATGTCATAAATAAAAAAACAAAATCAAAAAACGGGGGGAGAAAGAGGGA
Source organism: Triturus cristatus (assembly GCF_964204655.1). Lineage (NCBI taxonomy): Eukaryota > Metazoa > Chordata > Amphibia > Caudata > Salamandridae > Triturus > Triturus cristatus. The sequence goes on from NC_140590.1 coordinate 1,386,707,902, forward strand.
TATGCTAGGTCCACCCTCCTAATTCAATCATAAACCCACAAAAATCCGAAATCTCGGACAAAGAACCTAGCTAGTAAAAAAGACGAAAAGAGGTTTTCCGCTCAGTCAGAGTCAGAAAAATGGCAAGAAAGGAAAAATGTCCCAATGATGAAGCATGTCACCGTGGGGAAACCCTGGTGAGTGAGGGGACTCAAGAAAGGATATTTTTCCTTTCTTGCCATTTTTTCTGACTCTGACTGAGGTTATTTATCCGAGATTTTGGATTTTTGTGGGTTTATAAATAAAAAACCAACACCTATACATACACTGAGTAACTTGGGGTCAGTCACCTTCATCTATTGGTCTCTTGGGCTTTGATTCAAATTTCTCTTCCATCTACCACAGCATAAAGCAAGAGACAGTGGTTCGGCCAACTTTAGCATCTGGTTCCTTTGCAACACGAGAGAATGCAAGTTTTCTTATTTCATGTGCACAGCCTTCTAAAAAGTGATTTTCAGACTTGGTGCTGGTTGAACAATACTTTACACATATAATGCTTTGCTTTTTCTTTACATTTAGTGTTCTATTTTGTTTTTTAAATTATTCTTGAGTGTTTAAACCAATTCTTCAGGTCACAGTAATTCAAAGACCAAAGTACCTTTTATTTGCACCAAAAATAATCATATTTTGCAGTGATGTCAATTAAAATTAAGGACATCATTACGAGTTTCGTAGTGAGGAAGAAGGCTGCCGAACACATGGTTGAACCGCCCGCCAGATCAGGAGATTTCTACTGTCTGACGACTGTTTCTTTGGCGTTCCCATAGACACTGCAATAGGAATGTCAAAATCAGTATCTGCACAGCATGGGCTGCATGCCGTGCAGGTACTCGGGTGCGTACACACAGGCGGGCACAACATGTGCCCCCCTGCATGCATCCCATGGCGCATTTGTTTCCTCACAGCAACACTTTTCATAGCGGTCGCACCGTCAAGAAAACTGTGGCAGTCAGGAAACTCGTCATATGCTTGGCAGGGCCGAAGCAGCCTCGTCAAGAATATTGCAGCCTCTAGACCGCCGTACCACCGCCAGGGATCCACGATCCCTGGTGACTGTGGTGGTCCCAGGTCGGCCTGACTGCCTTGGTTTTAATAGGGTGGTCGGAAGCCTACCACTGCCGCGCCCCGATGAGTCTGGCGGTCCGTGTACCGCCAAACTCACAATGAGATCCTAAGAGTTATAGTATGAGTGCCCTGTATGAAATCCTATTCTCTGAGTTCATAATTTATCAGGTCTGATATATGACACCTATACTGAGTTTTGGGGGAGTAACATATTTATTTTCTTGCTTCAAGATCTGTATTTTCTAGCAAATCCTCTACTATTTCCACCTTTTTAATTTCAGCAGGTTTAATTTGCAGGAATTTTAATGAATAGAGGGAACTTCACCGCACATAGTAGTTACAGAGTGCAGTAAACTCGACACAGCTTGGAAAATCTACTCCTGTGTGAGCAGTGGGTTTTGCCAAGGTCATAAACTCCACACCCATTCATTGGCAAGGCGTAAAAAAGGGGTTGTATACATATTTTAAGTAGACAGGCCTATGCAAGCTATTTTTTTAATTTACCACTTTAATTGCAAGTGTGGCCACCATGTTTAGGCAGCAGCAAGCCTTCTTTTTTTCTTTCTTCTTTTTTGAGCGTATGTTTGCAATAAAAAGTATTGTAAAAATGGGACAATGTCTGACCTATTGAAGATTTTGCCAAGGCTTGTTTGGAGTTATGTTCTTTTGCCTCTCACCTGCACTATTCAATGTGATGTGTTCCCAGCATGCATATTCTCCCTCCTAGCCAACTCTTTTGTTCCTGGGAATAGCAATGTGAACCCAAATTCTTTTAGAAATTGGTTAGAACTGCCATGTTTCTGTCTTAAACTATCATTTAGCAACCTGGTGTAGTCTGTATTGTAATCCTGATACCAGCAATCGTGTAAAAAAGATTTCATATTCAAATATCAAGTTTACATAGTAAGTATGCAAACTGCGAAAATATGGAGTCAAAATTATATATATATATATATATTCACTTAAAAACGATAGGTTTCACACATGTTATAGTTAGTTGGACATTTCACTCGTGAAAAACCATTGAAATTCCCCCGTTATGGTTAGTGCAGGCAACTATAACTCACGCGACTGCAATCCTCTGCTGATGACGTCAGATATTACATCACTGTATTTAGACACTTATTTACCCATGTCTTCTTCCATTAATCTTTAGCTATACATATATTACAAATATTTATTTTTCAGAAAGACACATATGTCATCAGTGATGTAATATCTGACGTCATCAGCAGAGGATTGCGGTCGCGTGAGTTATAGTTTCCTGCACTAACTATAACGGGGGAATTTCAATGGTTTTTCACGAGTGAAATGTCCAGCTAACTATAACATGTGTGAAACCTATGGTTTTTTAAGTGAATTTGCAAGGTTTTTTAAATGCTAATTCCTAACTATAACGTGTGTGAAACCTATGGTTTTTTCTGTGAATTTGTACGTTTTTTTAAATGCTAAGTTATGTTTTTTGTTTGTTTTTTTTTTTAAGGTTTTTTACCGTGCGCGTACCGTACGCGCATGGTGCGCTTCGCGCGCCCACGTTACGCAGTTCGCGGAATTTTTCCGTGTCTACCGTACGCGCACGCTACGCATACTCCGCGATTGTTCGCAAAAAAATTATAGCAAATTTTGGCCCTTGGGGGTCCTTCTGGGACCCCCTGACAAAGGCTAGGGGGTCAGGAACTGTCCACCATGCCCCCTTTTCACGTTCTCCACCTTTGTTTTTCACCCCCTCAGACTGCGAGAGACAAAATGGCGGCCGACACTTCCTGGTTTCGACCGATTCGAATGTTTACTAAGATCTAACAACCAATCAGAATCGCGCTCGCGCACGGCAGCGTGCGCGTACGATAAGTTTACCGTACGCGCACGGTGCGTGCTTATAGATATATATATATATATTGATTTAAATGCTATTTTCTCAGGAAATACTGAACAGATTTACACCAGCCCTGCAAAAGGCACATCCCTGACACGAGGACTACCTCTCTGCCAAATTTCAAGTAATTCTGTTCAGCCGTTCGGGCTGTAGCTTGGACTAAAGGTCCTATGGAAAAATGCATGGGGAAAACACGTTTTGGGACCCCCCCTTTTTCTCAGCCCCTGCTTGACGAATCCCCCCGAGACTTTCAGGGAAGGAGCGCAGCGGAGCGCCCCACCTATTTTGAAAATTTCACGAGGATTCGTCAATCGGCGCCAAAGTTATTCCAAATAAAATGTTGCGGATTTCCTATGGAAACACGGTCCTAACTATAACTATCTACTGGCGACCGCCAGTAGATAATATATATATATACATATATATATATATATATATATATATATATATATATATATATATATATATATACATGGATAGTACAGTGCTATCCACCCCGAGATAGAAAGGGACACAGTATTTTGCCATTTCTACAGCAAAGTCGTTAAGCATAAGAATTGCACAGTGATAGCCATGCAGAGCTGTTAAATGACAAAGGCCATTTACCACTCCAGGCTCAGTATTATAGCTTTGGATTGGTAAAATACCATCCAAGCCAACCTGAAATGAATGAAAGCAACCGCTGACACGTGTTTCGTTGTCATTACAGCTCTTCAGAGAGGTTTAGCTTTGTCCAGACTCAAGGGAGCACTCAGTATAAGTCAAAAGAATGCCCTTGCAGGCATAGAGTGACACATAAATTATGCAAAAAAGAAGAAGAAAACTCTGGGTAGTTCCCAAGTTTAGGTGGAAGGCAGCTTCTGTATAGAGCACCCTCAACAACAGCAACACTCTAGGTTTGCTCACCTGAAATGTCTGCTTTTCTATCAAAGTTTTTAAGCATAGGATTAGCACAGTGCTATCCACGCCGAAATAGAAAGGGACAAAGTTTTTTGCAATATCTACAGCAAAGTCTCTAAGCATAGGAATAGCACAGTGTTATCCATGCCGAGCTGTTAAATGATAAAAGCCATTTACCACTCCAGGCACAGTATTACAGCTTTGGATTGGTAAAATACCATCCAAGCCAACCTGAAATGAATGAAAGCAACCGCTGACACGTGTTTCGTTGTCATTACAGCTCTTCAGAGAGGCTTAGCTTTGTCCAGACTCAAGGGAGCACTCAGTATAAGTCAAAAGAATACCCTTGCAGGCATAGAGTGACACATAAATTATGCAAAAAAGAAGAAGAAAACTCTGGGTAGTTCCCAAGTTTAGGTGGAAGGCAGCTTCTGTATAGAGCACCCTCAACACCAGCGACACTCTAGGTTTGCTCACCTGAAATGTCTGCTTTTCTATCAAAGTTTTTAAGCATAGGATTAGCACAGTGCTATCCACGCCGAAATAGAAAGGGACAAAGTTTTTTGCAATATCTACAGCAAAGTCTCTAAGCATAGGAATAGCACAGTGCTATCCATGCCGAGCTGTTAAATGACAAAATCCATTTACCACTCCAGGCACAGTAAAATACCATCCAAGCCAACCTGAAATTAATAAAAGCAACCGCTGACACGTGTTTCGCTGTCATTACAGCTCTTCAGAACCAGCACCTCCGGTGATTAGGAAGCACGCCAGCAAGCCATATATACGTAACGAGGAGAAAAGAGACAGGCATGCCCCCCTCTTACCTGAGCAAGCAGCCCGCCAGGAATGGGTTGGAGCACGATGAACCAGGGGGCAGTATCAGAGGACTCCGGTCGGCGTTGAAGTACTCGAGCGAACTCGGGTAAGCTGGGCAGCGAGGTGTAAGAGGAAGCCGGGCTGAGAACATGACAAACTCTGCCAGAAAGAGGATAGAGGGTGAGTGAAAGAGTCGTGTGCAAGCTTGGGGGTCTTTCACCAACAGAACAAATATGAGTGATGACAAGTGTGCAGACAGGGAGCTGGAAGCTCTCACACTCTTTGAAGAAACAGAAATAACATTAAATAAGGATAGAGGAGAAACACTACCCTCAACCAGTAATGAAACTGGAAAACAATTACAGGAATATGAGAAGTTAAAAAAAACGTGAAATCTCTCGCTGGTGGGAAGTGGCATCTTTGAAACAGTACATCCAAGTTGGCAGATTCCCAAGAGGATTGCGTATTATGATTATGCCGACATACACAAATCCTAACCCAGAGCTATTACGCGAATGGGCTGAAAACAGTGCAAATAGCTCTACCAACATGATAAGGATGCTCATCAAATATGCAGAAATAGAGAGACAAGAAGTAGTGATGAAAAGTAAAGAACTCACTGAAATGTTAGATGAAAATGTGGATCAAACAAGAATAACGAAATTGAAAGGAGATTTAAAGAAGAGACTTGAAAAATACAAAAAAAAGGATTAAAGATAGAAAAGCGACCAAACTTTTATGTGATCGATTAGATTACGAAAATGGACAAATTTAAACATTTGCTAAGAGATTCAACTCGGAAAAGAGACAAAAAGTGCAGAGTGGCAGTCCATTTCGCCAAGAAGCATCAGAGAGTGACGTAAGCTCAGATACGGGTTTAGAAGTTGAACAGGAGGAGTCGACTAGAAGAGGTGTGCCGAACATAAGACTCAATGTTACTGAAGAACTTTGTTTTTTACAGTTGGATCAGAAGTCAGACCATCAGACAACAAGAGGTCAAGGGAAGGTAAGATGACGAGGAAGAGTAAACAGAGAAGAGGAGGGGAAGGATATCGGAGAAACTGTAGGAGGGCCAACAGACAGATCAATGCACTCCAACAAAAACAGATATCGAAGAAGTAACTCCCAATAATACAGTGATAAATCTTAGCGATACAATATTAACTGGGGAAGACAAAGCAGTATTGGAACTGGGCCTTTTGTATTGCAAGAAAAATGGATCTGTATAGATTTATAAGGAAATTAAAATTGACAAAATTACATAAAAACCTCCAAAGAACCACAATGTCTCCCTCCCCACCCGACTGGAATACATCAAGTTGAACTGAATAATTTAACAGTGACAGACATACCTACTCTGGAAGAGTTGTGGGCACTACAAAATGAGAACAATGTACCTGATCCTACAAGTAATGAAGATCAAATTGAAAGTGGTGAATCTAACTTTGGTATCATGCAAATGGAGGAAACTGATCACACTCCTTTCCGTCCATGGTCACGTTATATACCTCAAATGACACGAGATAATCTGGACATCTTTTCAGATAATGTAGCCATGGATTTGAGACGCTTGTATTACCAAATGGGGAATCAGAAATATAAAAGGGATCCCAAAAAAGCCCAAATACAGAGTGTTATATTGAGAATTAAAAAAGAAGGAACCCTGGTGAACCCTGGTGAAGCACTCGGACAAGGGGGGAAATGTTGCACTTTGGGAACGTGATCTATACTGTAAAGAGGCTCTCAATCAATTAAGTATTCGAGAATGCTATAAAAGAATTGAGAAATTTGAATATGAAAGAGTAAAAGATCAGTTTTTTGCAAGACTGGAAGATTGGAAAGAACATAATTTATTAAGCTGGGATGAGTTTAAGTTCATCAAACAGGAGAACCCGATTATTCCAGTCTTCTATATGTTGCCGAAAGTGCACAAGAACACTATAAATCCACCAGGGAGACCGATTATATCATCGTGTGGAAGTGTTTTTGAAAATGTCTCCAGATATATTGATTATTTTTTAAATCCCATTGCTAGAACTCTAACCTCTTATATTAGAGATTCTGCTGAGTTTTTTAAGCATATTTATGATGTACAATGGGACAGCAGCATGTGGTTACTAACGCTAGATATAACCACATTGTACACTAGTATTAGACATATTTAGGGATTAAGGGCCACTAAACATTTTTTTTAAACTAGACCTATCAGATTTGCACATCATAACAGAATGATTTTAGAAATGATGAAATGGTGCTTGACAAAAATCATTTTTATGTTTGAAACAGATTTCTACCAGCAAGAGCAAGGGACAGCCATGGGCACCTGCTTCGCCCTCAGTTATGCTAATTTACATCTAGGCTGGTGGGAGGAGCAGGTGGTCCGAGGTCCGGGGCTGGAACATTTGATGACAAATGTACTGCTATGGGTCAGGTTTATTGATGATGTTTTTGTGCTGTGGCAGGGCACAGAAGAAAATATTGAGTTGTTCATCAATGACCTGAATGATATTAATCTAAACCTTAAATTTGTGGGACAACATAGCAGAACATCTATTGATTTCTTAGATGTTAGAGTTACCGTAAAAGAAGATAGGTTGGAGTCTAGCATTTTTCGGAACACCATCTTACATGTGGGCAATGGCCACCCTGCACCACTCATTCGAAGTATACTCTTTGGTGAGTTCTACAGGGCTAGGAGGACCTGCAGTAATTTTGAAGAGTATGTGAGAATAGAACATGAGATGACTGAACGCTTCATACAAAGAGGATATTCTAAAGGAATCATTCAGACGGCATCTGAGAAGGCAAGGAAATTAAATAGGGATAACATATTATTCGATCCATCAAAAGCACAAATGAGGATAAAACAGAAGGAAGGCCCTGAAACCCACAGATTTATAGTAACTTTTAATACAAACAGTAATGAAACAAGAGCTATTTGAAGAAAACATTGGAATCGTATTGGTGATCCTGTACTAGGTCATGAAAGTGGGAAATACCCTGACAATACTTATAGAAAATCAAAGTCTCTTATGGATGACCTGGTAAGTAGTAAATACCAAGAAATAGCAAGCAAGCAGTCATGGCTTGTGGTGAAAGATGGTTTCAAAAAGTGTTTTAAATGTAAAGCCTGCCAACATGGAGAGAACATTGCAGATTTTAAAACGCTTATCCCCTACAGATTTGAATTTTTAAAATAAATTGTGCCACAGTACCATGTTACCCAGCTGAGCCCTCCCATGAGATACTGCTTTTCTTCGGCAGAAGCTGCTCTAGAAGTTCCCACCTCATGATTCCGTGGTACGGTGCAAACTTCCCCAGTAAGCTTGCATGCTACTGTGGTACCATGGAGTGGAAGCATGCATGGTGGGTGCTAAATGAGTCCTCTGTACCTAAAAGGAGAAGGAAATGCAGGTTAAGTGCCCGTAGGGGATTAGGCACGCACAGCAGGTACATTGGCCATATATTGCCTGAGGGGATTGTGTGTATGTTCCGGATTTTATATATATGATAAAAAAATAGAAACTCACTGAAAAAACAAAGGGTAAGGTGATGTTATAGTTCGGTAGGGTGATAAGATCTTATCTTATAATAAAAGAAACTGAAATCCACTGATAAAAACAAAGGTTAAAGTGACATTACAGTTAGGTGTTAGAATTATATAAAAGCTAAATTTATCGTTTAATGAGCTAACTAACCTTACATATTACATCACTCATGACATGTTAGATAACATTGTTGATGATATCTCTGAGGACATGAAAAATAACATCACCAATGACATCACTGACAATATTTTCTTGTCATTGTGTGATTGTCTTTTAGGGGTTGTGTACTTGAAGTAATTCAACATGCTACACCTGTGGCTATTTTTTTTTTATTACTAAGCAAGTTATAATTAATATAACCTTTGACCACATGCTGGACATATCACATGTCTGTCAAGTCAACCACATACAGTGAATATTACCATATATTTACTGGTATTAACTATCTAATAACCAAAATGCCTCCACAGACTTTGATGGAGTCACCCCCTTTTTAAATCATGACCACCCTTCAAAAAAAAAGTTTGTACTCTATTCACCTTAATTGGGTTAACATCTTAAAGACTTCATATGACTTTCAATTTTAAGTCATGGAGTTGACAGGTATGTATTTGCAACTGAAAATACATCTCTGCCAGGCCCTATGAACAATCCTCTGTAGTTTAGTCAAATATAATGCACACATTCCTGAGACTTGCAAAATAGCATGCATCCTGTTGTCATGCTTACAACCCCAGTGTGAGATACTCCACCTTTAAGTTGGACACTCCCAATTCTCCATTATTCAACAATCTGTAATGCCTCAAAATCTTCAGCGAAGTTATGGAAATAAATAGTCACTCCTAATTAAAGTCCTCTGTTACATAGTATGTGTCTAAAGCACTGTGTTACACATATTTAATATGGGCATGGGTCTACATTTCCACGGATCTATAATTTCCTATAAACAGATGCTTTGGCTTTTCTCAAATATTTTTTACAATGGGTTTTGGCCTTAAGCCACAACCTCAATCGAGACATACTTCTGCAACCCACATTAGGTGCACTCAGCCTTTACCTGGTTTAACATGAGGTATTACTTACACCCCAAACTTTAATGACTTGTAACGGTGTGCCATAATACTTTAAACATGCACAACCACACTTGTCTCCAGGATTTATACTATTTCCTTGCTATACACCCAAAAATGTGCACTCAGTAACTCTGTGCTGTATATGACTATGGCTTTATCAGTGGTGTCATTAGTGATATCATCAATGATGTCATTTGAGATGTCATCAGTGATGTAAACTATTACATCATTTATTGGGCGATAAGTGATGTAATATGGGACGTCATAAGCAGTACATGATGAGGCACAAGTTATAGTTAGTTCAGTAAACGATAACTGATTCATTTCAATGTTTATTTTTCATTTTTAGAAGTTAGTGTTGATCTCATTTCAACACCTAACTGGATTATTATGTTAACCTTTGTTTTTTTTTGTTTTTTAAGGTAAACTGCATGCAACCAAATGTTATGTAATGTTATGTTACAGGGTATTTGTAGAGCGAGTGGCTACTCCTGGGAGTGTCCCAGCGCTAGCGTGACCCCTTGACAGAGCAGTGAAACACAACAGCAGGCACCTCCTCTACTGTTGAAAGAGCCAAGTTTTTAAGATTCTCCTGAAACTAAGGAGGTCCTGTACATGTCTCAGGGAAGGTGGCAGGCTATTCCATAGCTTCGAGGCTGCCACCTGAAAGAAGCGTCCCCCCTTATGTGACCGAAAGAACTTTGGCACGATCGTCAGGCGCTGGAGCGTAGACCTCAAGGTTCTGGGTGGTGTATAGGGCTGAATTCTATTCTTAATATAAGGGGCCCCAATGTTGTAAAAGGCTTTGAAGGCCAACACCAGGTCTTTAAAATGTACCATTTTTCGTACTGAGAGCCAGTGCATGGACTTCAAGTAAGGGGTCATGTGTGTCTTGGGTCCGACCATAAGTACTGCCCTTGCCGCCGCGTTTTGTACCACCTGCAGGCGGCCTTGTAAGTTATCAGGGAGGCCAAAGTACAGCACGTTGACATAGTCCAACCTTGACGTAATCAGGGCTTGGACCACAGTTTACCTATGTGAGATTGGAAGCAAGGGGAGGAAGTTCCTCATCGGTTTTAATAGCTCATAACAAGTGCCGGCCACTGATTGGACCTGGGACTTTATGGACATATCAGTGTCCAATTTCACCTGAGGTTTTTTACGGTGGTGACTGGGCTTGCTGGGGGGACAAATTCTGGGGCTACCATTGGTGCCATTCATCGCCTAGAGTATGTCCAAAGAAAATAATTTCAGACTTTTCTGAATTACATTGCAGTTGATTTTGCCTAAACCAGGCGAACACTTTTGCCAAGCACGTGTTGATTTCATTTCCTCTTAACGCCTCATCCTTCTCGCAGGTAAACAACAACTGAGTGTCGTCGGTGTAGGATATTACTTTTGCCCCATGTTCCTCTGCCAGGGATGCAAGGGGGACATATATATGTTGAACAAGGTTGGGCTTAGAACAGAGCCCTGTGGCACTCCTACTTTCAGCGGAGGGATGAGGGCCCGAAAAAGGGGGGGACCAAACTGTTTGCTGTCGGCTTTCCAAGAAGGAGGAGAACCATCTAAGGGCCGTGCCCCCAATGCTGCAGCCCTGAAGTCTTCGCAGAAGTAAGTCATGGGGCACAGTATCGAAAGCCGCGAAAGGTCCAGTAATATCAATACAGCTTTTCCTCCTCTATCAAGAGTAGTTTTAATCGTCTCTGAGACTTCCAGTAAGGTCGTCTTCGTACTAAAGTTGGCTCTAAACCCTGACTGGCTCGGATGTAGTACATGGGTTGCCTCTACAAAGTCAGTGATGACAACATTTACATACTTCTCCAAAGCCTTGGAGAAGTAAGGCACCAACGATATTGGCCTATAATTGCTGGGTACCGAAGGATCAGCTGAGGGTTTTTTTAAGGAGCGGGAGGATTTTTCTGTGTTTCCAACTATCAGGCATCAATCCCTCAGACAAGGACAGGTTCAAAACCCGGTTGGCGGCGGGATTCAATACCTCGGCGACGGATGCCAAAGTTTTGGCAGGACAGAGGTCCGAGGGAGAACCAGAAATACTGTGCACAATGGGTGTTTGCTGCACATGAAGGGTAGGTTGGTGGTCAATCTACAATATGATACCAAAACCTAACAATGAACTGTAAATACCAAAGGTTAAAGTGACAATATAGTTAGAATAGATTTGAAGGCCTCAACTTACATTTTTTTTAAACCTAGATTTTCACAGAAAAAAACAACGTTTAAAGTGATCTTGTAATTATGTGTTCGAATGAGGCATGAGCTAAAGTTAAAAATAACATATTACATCACTTATGACACGTTAAATTATATCATTGTTGATGTGGATGATGTACACGTTATAAGTTGCTAACTAAACTATAACTTGTGTATTACGATGTTTTTTTTTTTTTAAACATTAGCTCCTGGTTTATTTTAAAGCCTAACTCTAACGCCACTTTAACCTTCTAAAGGCCTGCATTCTCCACCTCAGGTGCCTGGTCGTACACACATACGGGTAGGCATATAAAACGCACGGCCGTACACTCGCGGGCACACTCACTGACGAGTCTTGGGGCGGGTCCAGGAGATGACACTGCTGGTGGGAAAGTGGTGGGCACTCCCTTCACTGCGCATGCTGTGTTTGGCTGGCCAAAGCCCTCATGCGCAGTGAAGCTCTATCTAGCCCCAGTTCAGTTGCTGGAGTTGGAGGCAGCAGGCACAGGCTCCAAGTCTGTCTGGTAGCACAAGTTGCCGGCGCTCAGGCCAATCCTGACGCTGCTTTCCTGCAGCGTCAGGATTGGCCGCAGTGCATTCTGGGAGCCTGTGCCCAGAACCAGGAAGAGCACGATGCGGCGGAGATGGCAGCAGCGTAAAGGAACGTTTTTTTCTTTTTTTTCAATCTTCTTTTTGTCCCCCGACCAGGGCTTTAAGTGGGCCGGGTCCTGCCCGTGCCCAGCACAGGCAGTTCTAAAAATCAGGTGCCGAGACCGGTCTCAATCGGGCTCTCCATTTTTGCCAACACCATCAGGGTGAAGAGAAATCGTTTGCTCTGCAGCAGGACTACCCTTCACTGCCTTTGATGTAACTTCAAAGAGACTAGATATAGTTCTTTCATAGTCTCAACATGTCAGAACTGAAGCATTTTCAATTTTCTATACAACGTAGCCGTAGATGGTGCTTATTTATCATATGCAACTGACAACTATCGGCAAAGCCAATAGTCCTGGCTTGTTGTGAGTGTAATGTTAGATGTTGTATTATATATCTGGATACAATGACAGGCAAAATACTAGTCGGGCGGCACACTATGCTAAGCACAGATTTTTACCTTACATGTTTTAAGCCACGCCCTTGATTACATCGACCACGCCCCTTTATGAGACCCCCCCAGCTTTTTCATCCCACTGAAAATACCCACCTCCCTCTTCCTTCCTCAGGCTCGGCCTGCCACTCAAACGTGCATTTCTTTGCACACTTACACATTCACAACTGTACAACCAGGGCTTTAAGTGGGACGGGTTTCACCAGTTCTGAGTACCGGCAGTTTTTAGGTCTTGCTGAGACAGCGAAAGCTGTCTCTTTGAGACATTTTGTAAGTGGGTTTTTAAAGTGCTTCCCCTGGCATAGAGCTACAGTGCACGAGGCGTGCACGCGCGCAAAGCAGCCATATGGCTTTACGTCGCTCTCCCTCGTAGCCCGTCTCCGCCCCCTTCCCTGGTGCTATTTCACACCAGTTTTCATCAGAACTCCCGCTTCTCTCCCCCACCCCCCACCATCGCGTCTCGCGCGTCCAATGCTTGTCTTTCCTATGTCCTTTCATATCTTACATGCAGTACCAACCTTGCTTTCACGCTCCTCCGCCCCTCCCCGTCACGTCGCGCTGCTTTCACTTTCGCGCGCGGCCAATGCTTGTTTTCATTAAAGTGAAAGAATGATGGCGACACCTTGTTTCTTATTTGCAGGCACGATGTGCTTTGTTACATTCAGCACGCCATGCCCGCTTTCTGCCCCGTTTGCCCGCCCCACCACCGTTCCGAGATCGTAACTTTAAATTTTTAAACTGATGCGGCTGTTTACAATGATTGCTGTGGTTTCTGTGCTCTGTGGGACACTGCGCGCCAGGGCTTTCTTTGTTGTTCCTAAGCCGCCTGTCCTGACAAAATGCGTTATCGTTCTGATTGCAGCGTAGGGTCGGAGTAATCTTGTCTGCCTCTTTAGACACTCGTACTGTCAGACAGCTTCTAGGCGCTTTCTTCCGTCTCACGTGTGGTCTCAGAAGGCGCTCCTATCTATGCCCCCGGCACACATACACAGGCTCCATCAGAGTCCTCCGTGCTGTCTCTTTAGACTCACACATTGTCCCAGTGCCTCTGGACTGTCTGTTCAGAAGAGCAGACTGTCAAGGTGCTTCCTAGCTGTCTCTTCAGTCTCACAGAATCTCAGTGACCTCTTGACGGTCTACTTAATACCTCTGACACATACTGATAGAGTACCTCTTCTCTGCTTATGCGGATGCACACATACTGTTGGAACGACTCCGGGCATTTCTGAAGTCTTATACGCGATATCTGAGCCAACACAGGAACTTCTACTCCCACACAGCTGTACTGAGCATGCCCGTAGGTTCTCCGCCAGCTCAGCCCAGAGTTTGCCTACGTGAGCTGCGTGCATGTAACCTGCTGCAGGAGACTACAGTTCCCAAGCTGGCAAGTAATTTTCGAAACGATGCTTGCATTAGTCACCTGTAAACAAAATACAAGGAAGAGCATCCCCGATCCAAGGTGGTGGTAGAAGAATATTATAATATTGGTTGATAAGGATGCCCCCAACCTTCTACTGTTCACACGCTCTAATTCATTGAAATCTAAATACTAACAGCAAACCTGAATGTACCCGTCGTTCAAGCACGGCAGCAGTTTGCATCTAATTTCCCCATTAAATTCCCTCTTAAGGCTAATACAATTACTCCCGTTATTGCTGTTTTTTTGCAGCGGAATGTGTTAAAAATGTACGTTTGAACATAATTGTCACTGTCTCTAGGACATTACTGCCAAGTTTTCAATATGCCTATGTGTGACATTACCATGCTTTCGGTGTGCTTAAGTGTGACATTTTAAGTAGAGAAAAATCAGATTACCTTGTTTGGTCTGGTTTGAAAGCACATCTTCCACTAGACCTCTTAGCCTCTGTGTGACACGAGAAAATACAGTTTTTTCCAGCCAACAGCGCTCTGCATTCTGGGACATGTAGTTTTGTTTGCTCATTAAAGACTGGCTTGCTGTGAGCTAAAGTGTGACCATGTGATGCACGCATCTACTTCGACCAGATTATATGTTTGTCCCAAACTCTTAACCTCAATAATAAATGCTTACTTTAACTGTTCGTCAAAAATGTTGCAAAATTACAAGGAATTTTCCGTTGTAAAGCGCACACGCTGACAAAACCTATTACTCCGGGTTATTACACATGCCCAGTATAAACTGCCCTGCTGAGTCCCCGTGCAATCCTGCCATTTTCGCCATTTTTTCCACATAACTGTTACAGGACGCCGTAGTGTCCTTTGACAAATTGTTGCATGTTTTACGGCAAAATGCCAAACAGCAATCACTATAGCCTCATATCTAGTACTCATGCCATATTGTGAGTAGATCACTACTAATATGACTAACTTTGAATGAGGGTACCTAATCAAGCAATTATGAAGATAAATATGCGCCAGGTAGGGTTATAGAGAGGTAACTATCTTTTGTTAATAACTGTGACAAGCTACCATTTCACAGAGTGTGACTACGTGCTGACCAGACTGGCCCTTCACCCACTCTAGCACATATTAGCTACTGGTAACACATTTGAACAAGCATTGGCATCACCAATAGGTCTCGCCTTTGGGACCTTAAAAGTGTTTAGCCATGCAACAGTGGATATTGCTGCACCAAGTATATTGTGCTGCATAACTAAATACTTATAAGGTCCCAAAAGCGAGACCTATTGGCTATGCCAATGCTTGTTTAAAGGGGCCTCGAAACGGGTCTCTATCGGGCTCTGTTTTGTGCCCTGGCACAGGCGGTTCGTTTTTTTTTCCGACTGCAGTGACAGCAGGCAAATTGATGTGTGCGTTCTCGCACTGCTCACTTCTCACTAGTGGAGAAGTTACGGCATACAGTCATGCGCGTTGTAAGGGGATGGAAATCCTTTAAAGAGAGTCATTTTCTCACTGGATTTTCCTTCTCTTTTTGAAAAGCAGGAGCAGCAACATTGTCGTGGTGTGTCCCGGGCTTTAAGTGGAAGCTTTTTCAATATTATATACAAGCCATAGTTGCTGCTTATTTATCTTATGCAACTAACAACTATTGACAAAGCCAATCAATAGTCCTGACTTGTTGTAGATATTACTTGTTGTATCATATATCTGCAGGGCTCAAGTCGGGGTACGACGCGAGTGGACGGCGTCCCACCACCTATTTTACCGGGAGCTCGATAACTGGAGCAAATGGAGCCACACATTCACTCTTTGGCCTCTCTGGGGCGAGACATGAGCTCATTCAGAACTCTGCTCATGCGCTGCCTTCTCTGATGCAACCGCATCTAAGGGGTGAGCAAGGGGAGGCAATGAGTCGGATGGTGCAAGCCACCTTTCGTGACGTCACTTCCTGTCATGACGTCAGCGTCCCACCACTTCTTTTTTTAAGGACTTGTGCCCTGTATATCTGGATGCAATGACAGAAACAGGAAAATACAAGTCGGGCGGCACACTATGCTAAGCACGGATTTTTAACTCTCGTGTTTTTAAGCCACGCCCTTAATTACATTGGCCGCGCCCCTCTGAGAGACCCCTCCGTTTAAAGCCCTGTGTACAACAACAGCACGTGCAAAGACAAGCACGCTTTGCCGGACGAGCACTGCCCTATAGGTTTTGTGGAGTGGTATACAAAAGCAAGCCTGAAAACAGACCTAATAACATCCTTATTATACATACACTCGCCCGCAGCTTTGTGAATACCTCCGCGCCGCCGTACACACGCACTCATCCCTTCTTCCCCACGCAAGAACCCGTCTCTAATTTCCACCTTCCGCGCTGTGGCGTCCCTCGCTTGTGCTTATCATCATATTATTGAAATAATAAGTATTGACAGAGACTCGAAAACAACTTCTCAATTTTCCTGAAAATTTAATTACAGTTCGTTTATTCTGCGGATCGATACAGTTAAAATCGGGAGGATTCCAGGCGCCCTGCTCGCTGCCGTCCTTCCTAGCACACGGTGTCTATCAGCCTGATGTGATCATTGCCCCAATCAATTCTTTGAAAGCATTTAGCAGGCCTGATAATGAACTTTTGTCAAAATAGCCTTACAGAGCAATAAATGAGAGCAGATTAATATTTCGTCGTAAAGCGGGGCGGGGTTTAACACTGAAAAGTTGATGCATGTTTTATGGAGATCTTTACTCATCCCTTCTGTCCGGGGAGAGGGTGGGCTGCGCCGCCGCGGTGGAGCCCAGCCGCCCCCGGAGAGCCTCGAGATTCCCTGCTCCCCCTGGGGCTGTGCTTGTGCGGTTTCTGTTTGTGTACGGGATGGTGTTGGGAATCATATAGCGCCTTTTATTCTTAGCTATGCACTTTTAAGAAATTTTATGTGTATTTGTATATGTTTTTACTAACTTTCCTGGTTTTATTTATGTTGTATTGTATTTACTTTTATGATACCTTGTTATCGAATAAAGTATGTATCAATCAATCAACCATATAGCGCCACATGTTACTCATGGGTCTGTGATGGTGCCAGGATTTTCAGGGCACCAGGAATAATGTTATTTTGCCTCTGGAGCGCTCTTATGAACAGAAGCGGGCCATTTGTGTTTTTAGATGTCCTCTATTGGCCACTGCCTTACTTCACTCTATGGAAGCGACGACTATGTCTCAGAAGCTTTATGATACTGCTAGAACCACTGTGGGCATGACCACAGGCCAGTGTACAAATATGCTAATAATACAAACCCTTATTCCTCAGGGCTTGAACATGCATTCCTCTCCCCTGTACTGAACTTATTTCATTCCTCCTATGTGCACGAACCAGATGTGTTCCATATTCGCTGTCAAGTGCTGCATAAGTGTCAATGCATAATAGGCACTTAAAACAACTTCCCAGACACACGTTTCAATACATTCATCTAGGCCACTTGATTCTGCGTACGGCCAACTACTACCTTTTCTACCGTTCAGCATATTTATTTCTGAAGCTACTATAAAAGGAGGCAATCTTTTTTTGCATGAAGGGTCTGCAGCAGCCCCCCGCCCCCTTCTTCTCTAGTCTGTTACTAATCCAGATATTAAGTATGGATTTTGACTTATTGTTTTAGGTGTGGCATTGGCCTATAACTTTTGATTTTACTAAAATTACACACACACCTATGAATAAACTTATATTCCACCACTAAGGTTCAATCCACTACAACCTGGAACAACGAGTCCGCCCACTTCAGCCATTGGTCATCTTCCCTGTGATTGACAACATTCTTCTCCTTCTCACATAAGTACTTTCCTTCAGTGCCAAGGACTACTAAGCCTAACGGTCACCGATAACATATTTTTGCTTTGCTTTTTTTTTGTTTATCTGTATTTGGGAGGGCCTGACTGCTCTGCCAAGAATAAACTTCACAAAAAATAACAAAACAAAGCCGCATTTGCAAAGCCAAAAGGCTGGCAGCCAACAAAAGTCCTATTGGCTTTGACAGTGCTTGCTAGCAGGGTGCATATGTTCCGCGCACAATGAAAAAGCCTGTGGACTGAGAACCATGTTGTCCTTCCCTACGGTGATTAGCAAATGTCTTCAACGCTCCCTTTAGCAAAGACAAGTGAACCAATACTTCTAGCTTATCTTGTTTGTTTCTGAAATTGAGGAATGGATGGACTCCCTTTAAAAGGTGACAAGGAAAACAGCACACTGCACTGGCCCTTGCCTTCCAAGCCCAAAAGACACATAAGTATGACTTCTGTAAACTTGCCAACGTGCTGGGGTGTTTTATGTAGCGGTTATTATTGGTAGTTGGGTTTACCATGGAAATCATTCAGCGCATTCCCTCCGGTCTCGTTGTGGTAGATCATTTGGATGTGGTCATCCGTCGGGGTATGTATGTTTATGTGAGTTCATGCAATGGCTGGTGGGGTGGTTAAATAGGCAAAAAGAGATCGGGTGCTGTCATGCTGCAGGGCTATGGTTTCAAATAAGCAGATTGTGATCTACAGGGTGAGGCGGGCGAAGTTTTCAAAAATACAGCTATATAGAGTAAGCAGACAGACATGACGCTTAGGGTAGGCTACGCTCAGAGAGAATAAGGCATACAGTGAATGGAGGGAAAGAAGAGAGTCATTTGATAAAAAGGGGACGCAGTGCTTAATTTGTAAAAAATAAATATCAGGGCCCTCGTCAAGAGGCAAGTGTAGCTTTCACTACCCATTGCCCCTTCTAGGGCTGATACTGACACTACCAACACAACTATTAACCATCACACTCCTACAAGTGAGACAATTCAGAATACTTAGGGCCTCAAAAGCTTTAAGAATGGCTTTGGTGGCAAGTAGTAGGCATTTTTAGTGTATATTAGAGCATTGGAATGTTGGGAGCTCCATTGAAAACAATGGAGTGCTCCGGGCTTCTAATGGCCGGTAGAAGCCCGGTGCTCCAAAATTCAAATGTTTGTTTACAGCTGCTGCTGTGAACAAAAGAACTCACACAGCCCAAGGGGATTTCAATCTCCTCAGCCTCCGTGATGCCTTTGTTTTACAAATTAGAGCATTCTGCCCTCTAGGAACAGAATGTTCGAAGAGCCTTAAAGCCCTCCGTAGCGGGCTCTACCAGCCATTTAAGGCCCGCTCCCTTGTTAAAGGCCCGAGCCGAAGTGGGTATTTAATGGTCGGGAGAGCCCGCTACGGGGGGGGGCTCTAAATCTATATTGAATTAGTAAGCAACTGTTGTTGTGCTCATCTCTAAATTAGATATACGGCTCCACCATGTAGCAGACTGCCATAAGGGCCAGTGTTGACATTTAAGTGCCGCTGAGGAGCACTGGAAATCACTGGCTCAAATTAAGCACTACAGAGGAGAGAGAAACATTCACTAATTTATAGTTAAGGTACATTTTTCAAACGTAGTTTTAGAAACATAGAGCAGGCTTTTGAGAGAGCAATGTTTACATGTGGGATAGCATATTTCACTGTAGCATTTCCATAGAGCTTATTATACCCATGTGGGACGCCCCACCTCCGATCCACACAGACAGCACGCTTCATCAATATATGTAACATGGTGTAGACAAATGCCTCATCCCACAACCAAAGTATAAACAGAAACTTGTAAAGCACCCACTAAGCTGGTTCTTGCTTGATCTTAGAAAGAGGATGTGCTAATGGGTTTGGGTCAATTTGGTTCTCGCATGATCATTAGTGGGTAGGGCAAGGCATTTACATGTAGACAGGGAGGCCATTTCTTGTGCTGACACTTGTCGTTGTGAACAAGGTGATACAGATTCTCTGATGAATCAGGTTGGGCGAAAAATTCTTAACCATTCTTCAGAACTCCAAGTGATTGTCAATGGCTCTAGGCCTTCCAGGTAGGGGATTCCATAATTTGTCATTTTGAATACACAAAGTAGTACCAACAATGTTTTTCTCCCTGTAAATTGGAATTAGTAGAATCTGTGCCACGTTATCAAACATAATTTAAAATATCTGCGCTGTCATACATGGGAGTACTGTAACCAAACATGGTACCGCAAACTCAAAGGTCATGAGCAACTACACATGACCCCATGGCCACATTGACATCTTATATGAAACCAAAATGGTGTCAATGTTGTCAAATGCAGGGTATGGTGTGCTCTCTCCTGGACCCTGCTGTGACGTCATCGTACAGTGCCTCTGCACTGCCACGTCTCTAATGGCAGATATGAAGACCTGATGCAATGAAGACGACAACTACAGTTTTTCACCATCTCCTCATATAGTAAGTATTTCATACGTGTGGAAGCTTTGTACAATAGCGGCAGGATTGTGCTTTCTTTGGGAGCTTTTTTCAGGTGCAGCAAAAATGTTTTCTTGGGTGCAGCAATTTTTTTTATATTTAGCATATATTTAAAAGCTGTCAGGTGGGACAAGATACATTTGGTGCTTTGTATTTCCCCTCGCATGGCGTGCATCATCCGTTTTGACAATTAAGTTATCTTTTTAAGTACACAAACTCCTCTTCTCAATGAGAGTAAACTGGGCCTCCTCCATCCACCTTTGTTGCAGGCTTTCACAATACAGCAACCTGGTGTGAAACCAAAATGGCGGCTGCGGAAGTTTTTATCCAGTGAATACAAGCTCACCAGCGAACTGCAGCTGCATCTGTAGGTGATTCTGCACTAGTGCTGTGCGACTGACTCTGCCCCAGTTCGACTGGACTTTCTGAGCGGCTCCCTCGTCGGGAGATCTCACAATTTCCCACTAGGCCGCCCCACCTCACGGTGACTTCACAGTATCAACTGCGCCACAGGAAGGCATTTAGAGTGTCCGCTCATTATGGACTCATTAGTTATTCATTGCAACGGCGCCGATCGTAATGAATTCATTTCCTATTCATTGGCTGTCACAGGCACTTCTGGATGTGTTCAACTGTAATTTGCAGAGAATTAAAATGAAGTGTCGGCGGCCATGCTTCCCCGGCATTAACACGGCCTACGGCATTTTTGGGAAGGAAGGGCGCCTATCCATCACGTCCCGACTCTGTACTGTAGGATTGCTCGTTGGGTTGACAGTTTATATAATTTTCATAGATTTCAGTACACCAGTGACAAAAAACACCCCCACATAAAACACAGCAAACTGAAAGTCTGTTGCTATTATTCACCTCGGTGAGTGACCTTGGAAGGATGAAAGGTTAACTAGACATGGATTTTAAAATTTCAGCAGACATATAGATGCATACAATGGTTACTCAGTGAGTTTGTGCAAAATGTATGTTTTGCGTAATTACTCAGACAAAATGTGCAACTGTTTTGGTATTTCGAGTGATTTTTTCCTTTGAGAGTCTGGCTCAAGTTAAATTGTCTCCCTGGAGGACATTTTCTGCTCAAATGAGACATTACCTTCCCAAACCCCAACAGTATTTCATTTGAATTTCTTATGCGTGTTAAGCAGTCAGAAAAAAATATACGAGATACCAGCGAAACGTATTTCTGCATAAAATGCATAATTATGAGAAAATTAAATAGATTTTGTAAATATAATATGTACCCTAATCCTATCCCACCGTCAGGCCCATTGTTGGAGAGAACCCCATTAAATTCCATGCCTGCAATCTTAGAAGTCATGGCACTTTGTATTTAAGGGCCTGATTACGAGTTTGGCACAGTTGTGCCAGCTCTCCGCCGGCACAGTTGCACCAATGCCGCGCAAGCACCGCCGACCTGATTGCGAGTTCAACTTAGGCAGGCCTTTCCCATGGCGGTGCCTAAAAAACAGGCACTGCAATGGGAACGGCAAAAATGTTCCAGCATGGCATGGACGATGACGTCCATGCTGGGTTGGAACTGGAGGTGCAAGCAGACAGGGGAGCACATGTTATGCCCCCCTGAATTCATTCCCATGGCGGGGGGTGAATGGGGGCCCTATAGAGCCCTCTTTGTTCCTCCACCGCCAGCCTTTTCATGGCGGGGAGCCCGCCATGAAATTTCTGGCGGTGGAGGGAACTCGTAATATGCTCAGCGGGACTGCGCCAGTCCCGCTCAGCATGTTACATTGGGCGGTTCCCTAGCGCAGGTAGAAGTCCACCAAGGTACATCTTTGAAAGTCATAATCTGGCGGACGGTGGACCGCCACATCTGCGCCACCGCGAGTGCGGTGGTCAAAGGCCGCCACACTCCTAATCATGCACAAAGTTCAAATAGTTCCATCCCTCACATCTGGCAGTTAATTACTTCCAAAATGTAAAAAATGGAGGCCAACATCTATATGAGATTCGTGGCAGAATCAAAGCTTTTTTCACTTTTGAGAGTAGAACAGAGGGAATCCATCGAATTGTATCTGTAAGGGTCCCAACGGAGGGGGAGGCATCAAGGTGAACGAACTTGGAATTCCAGATAATATTTTTGGAGTTTTGCAATATTTTTCTTAATTTAGAAGCCTGGAAGAGGCCTTTGTTAAGCTCATTGTCACCAAAGATTCATGGTGCCATGAACACGCTTGTATGTGATCTCCTCGTTCAAATCGGATCAACTCCTTTTTGAAGAATTTAGAACATTTGGATATTGTCATTTCCACTCTCATAAGAAAGGGAAGCATAAACTATTCCAGAGCTTGTCAATAGCTACCCGAAAGGTCTTTGTAGCAATTCTTCAATTTTTTTGTCTTAGGTACCCATAGAGTTAACTTTGATGTGGTCTTAAAAGATCCCCTGGTCGATAGCAATTTCATTTTTCTGCAGGAAACCCTCATGTTTTGCATAAACTGCGCAGCACATATATTTAAATACTTATCTATGTGTCTCGGAAACCAGCGGTGTGAGGCCAGCGCAGGTGAAACATAATCGAATTTCTGGGGCAGAATCAATGATCTCGGTGTGCGTTCTGAAGTGACTGGAGTCAGTGTAAAATATGATCAGTAGCTCCCAAATGTATGCTGTCACCATAATCAAGTTACAACTGCAGATGGATAATAATTGGAAATATTTGATGTCTTCAATTTATTTTCCTTTTTCCTTTTATTTTAAGAAAATTCCATATTATATCTTATGTTTGTGTGGTGAAACTAGAAAACAAAAATGAATCATCTTCACTTGAATCTCAATGAAGGGAAACAGGAGTTTCAACATTCTGAGGAGATAGAAATAGCTTACAAAGAGCAAGTTCTCTTGTTTTTCCAGTTTTAGTTTTGCCTCATGTATCAGCCCAAAATTCTCTAGAGGTGATACCTCCTGTGGACAGCTGATCATTGACTTTGGTACAATTTTGCCTCCTGTAGATGGAGTTTCAAAATTGCTAGCAGCACCTCGGGATTTTTTAGGGATAAGTGCCAAGGAAGGTGCAAGATAAAAATATTATGTCTACATTTTCACAGGCAATAATATTGACTCCCACTATTTATTTATTTATTGAGAGTTTTATAAAGCGCAAACATCATTTGAGAGTATCAGAGTGCTGTACAGAATAAGATAAAGTACAGAATACAAGATAACAGAATATTTACAGGTAACTAGCCGATTAAGAATGTGTGCCAAGATAAATAGATGTGGAGTTATGAGTTGTAAAACTATGCTTCCATATATATATTTACAATGTTTCATTCTATGTCACCCCTCTGAGAGTGACGGCATTCTGTTCCTGTTCAATGTGCAAAAAAAGCAGCCCCCTTGTACAATTTTGCAAAAATTGTTCATCAACATTGAGAAAGCCAAAAGTCCAAAAGTTGGCAGCCAAAGGAAGACCTACTTGCTTTAATAATTTGTGTTTAAGTAGTGTAAGGGGCTAGGGCACCAACTGTGTGTAACCAGCAATGTACAGGTTCTAGAATAATACAACTCTGGTGGTTAATGCACTTGCTGGAGAGATCTATGTGCATTCTGGTCACAGGTTTGACTCACTATAAAATAGCAAAAAGAGTTAATGTGCTTAGCATGTAAAATGAACGTGACAGATTTGTATTTTATGCAGAAGGCTCTGGGGTTACGGCTTTTGTTGCAGAGATCCCCGTGATACCTGCAGGTCACTATCCTTGATCCTTGTGAAGCCTGCAGTTTACAATCCTTGCAATATAGCTCTGTGAATTATGGCATCAAGGAGCTGCATGAAAACTGCAAGGATTAAGCGAACATCCTTACACTTTTCCCCTTAATTTCATTATGATATTTACTAAAAAACGTTCCTTCGGGTAGTAATGCAGAGTTACTAGTAGGTGCTGTATAAATGGTTGTCAGTGTAATAACTCATAGACAGATTCCGCTAATAACTCATAAAGACAGATTCAGCTAACCTTTCTACAGTGCCTACATATTTCTGACTCTGACTCCAAATAATACTCTCTCGCTTATAGCTTTGTTCAGTGACAAGTTTAGTGTATTTGTTTCCTCAATGGCACTTGCATCCAGGTGTTAGAAACGAGCTAGGTTCCAGTCAGTTTAAGGCTCAAACAAAAGAAGTGCTGATGGCCCTTTAAGTGAGGCATTTGTTTTGAGCCCATCTAGAACAGATAATAAGAGATCTCCCTCACCTCCTGCAAGTTTTAGCTCTGAATGCGAAGCCTACGAAATGAGGGCACCACTGAATGTGTTCCCCATCGTCGGTAGATTGCGCCTAAACCCAGTCATCACATTTCACTAAGACTGGCTCAGATCACTAACCGCTGCTTGATCCGTGATCTGGCTGGATCCCCTTATTTCCAGCTTTGAATGCCGAATTGTGCTAATCTCTGTAGGAGGTAGGGATGATGGACTCCTGTCACAATTCAAACGGGTCAAGAAGAATCAGTACCCTGCTTCCAAAGTCACCCTTATCCATCCTTGATTTGAATGTCTAATTTAAATATTTGGACCCCATTTATTGAAAGAACGAACGCATAGTCAAGCAATGAATTGTAGGTGCTGGCTGTTTGTCAGGGAAGTGACACTTCATGTTGTAAATTAGACAATATTTCATAATCACCACAAAAACCAAAAGGGGTCGGGCCAATGGAGCGAGACAGTCAATTTGTGACCAGAATTCCAGCTCTGTTTGAAAACACAGTGGCAACATAATTCTGCATTTCCATGTAATTGGTGGAATCGATGGGCAGGCCCGCCTGATGCATGGCAAGATCATTTTTTCCCAACAATATCGTTTTCTGAATTCGTTTGTCTTGAGACTAATTATCCCATATTCAGCAGTAGACTGTCACACTTACATGCTCCAATAAATGTAGTTTTAAATCAGTAGATTACTCCCCCCTCCCCATGGCGCGTCGGCGCGTTGCGTCTAACTAGATCCACTCATCTGTGATCACAACACCGAGGGGAGAACAACAACGTTACGGTTTGTATGAATGATCATGCTTATTTATATGCAAATACATTTGACGAATCAATAATGTATGATTTAGCCAGGCGGCCTGCATTAGTACAAGGGCCGGCAATCCCAGGTGGCAATCACTTCCAATGGAGACCTTTGCCGCACTCAAACCAATTTTTCAATCGCACCAATGAAGTGTGTCAAGATCCCGCCCTAGAAAATTTGCAGAAGAACACAACAAGGGCATAGAGCAGAACCAGTGAGGCTGCAGAGGACTGCGGCGTTTAGAGAGTTCAGACGCGTGCCCTGATATCGACTGATGTGTGTGGCAGAGGGATGTAGGAGTGAGGCCTTACGGAGGTGCCTGAGACCACAGATGTGAAAGAAGGACTCAAGTGAGGTGTTTGAGGCCAGAGATGTGCATAAATGTTTCCATTGAGATGTTTGTGGGCAGACAGGTAAATAATTAACTCCACTAAAGTGTGATAAACTGAAGAGGTGAAGGAATGCCTTCTGTGAGGTGCATGAGGGCAAACATGTAAAAGAGTGGTTTCACTAAAGTGTATCAGATCAAAGAGCTGAACGAGTGACTTCATTAACATGCATGAGGCCAAATAGGTAAACGAGTGACTCAGTTGTCGTGTACAAATAGTTATCAGTAGGAGTGTGGTACTAAAAGGTGCACATTGGAATCCCTTTGAGTTGCATACGCTCACAGCTGGGAATGAGTATCTCTACTGAGAGGTTTGGGAAGAGAGGTTGTGATTTCTTTGTGGTCTGTGACACACCATACATGGAAACGTCACTTCACTGAGGCGTGTAAGATGTAGTGGTGAACTAGTGACTCCGAAGAGCTGTGTGAGATCCCAGTGGTGAATGAGTGACTCATTGGAGGCATATAGGACCTGAGTGAAGTGCACGAGGACAGGGAGCTGAGTGTGTCAGTCCCATGCAGTGTATGAGAGGAAAGGAGTGAAAACACAACTTCGCTGAGGTGCAAGTAGGGTGTGTGAGGGTTATGGGACCAGTGAGATGAATGAGTGACTCATCTAAGGTGTATGTCAACAGAGGTGCCAACAAGTGAATCAACTGAAGTCTATAAGACACCATAGGTGAACCGGCATCTCTGTTGCAGTCTTTAAGATCAGAGGTTAATAAGTGTCTCATTTGATATTTGCTACATTATATGGGTGAAAAAGTGATTTCGAATTCGACTGAGGTACATGATGCAGAGTGGTGAACTAATGACTTCCCTAAGGTGCATGAAGACCAGCCGATGAGCGAATAACCCCTTGAAGGAAAGTAACCAGAAAAATAAACAAGTTATACAATGTGTGTGAGCCCTTATCAATCAATCAATCAATTAATCAATCAATCAATCACTCATTTGTAAAGCGCACTACTTACCCGTGAGGGTCTCAAGGCGCTGAGGGGTGGGGGAATGCTGGTACTGTTTGAAAAGCCAGGTCTTGAGGAGTCTTCTGAAGGTCAGTAGGTCCTGGGTCTGCCGTAGGCGGATGGGGAGGGTGTTCCATGTCTTGGCGGCAAGGTGAGAGAAAGATCTGCCGCCAGCGGTCACTCTTCAGATACGGGGGGACAGTGGCGAGGGCGAGGTCGGCAGAGCGAAGCTGGCCGGTGGGGGTGTAGAAGCTGAGTCGTCTGTTGGGGTACGCTGGTCCGGTGTTGTGGAGTGCTTTGTGTGCGTGGGTGAGGAGCTTGAAGGTTATCCTCTTGTTGACGGGGAGCCAGTGCAGGTCTCCCAGGTGGGGTGCGATGTGGTTGCGGCGAGGGATGTTGAGGATTAGGCGTGCGGAGGCGTTCTGGATGCGTTGGAGCTGTTTCAGGAGTTTGGCTGTGGCTCCTGCGTAGACGGTGTTTCCGTAGTCCAGTCTACTGCTGACGAGGGCCTTGGTGACCGTCCTTCTCGTTTCGGTGGGGATCCACTTGTAGACCCTGCGGAGCATGCGGAGGGTGTTGAAGCAGGAGGAAGAGACTGCGTTGACCTGCTTCGTCATGGAGACAGTCGAGTCGAGGATGACCCCTAGGTTGCGTGCGTGGTCGGTGGGTGTTGGAGCTGTTCCTAGTGCATTCGGCCACCAGGAGTCATCCCAGGCCGAGGGCGTGGGTCCGAGGATGAGGCCTTAGAGGTAAACATGTGACTTTACTGATGCAGGAGCAACACATCACTAAGGTGCTTATTGTCAACAAGGTGAAGAATAGAGACCACACTGAGACCCCAACACTATGAAGGTGATTAAATGACACCACAATGGTGCCTTTGACACCAAAGGGTTGCTGAGGTGTATGGGTCCAGTGAGGTAAATGAGTGAGTTGATGAGACCAGATAGGTGAAAGAATGAGACTGAACCGAGGTGCATAAGACCAGAGAGGTGTAGGTGTGAAATGCCACTGAGGTTTCCAAGGCAAGTGAGATAAGGTAATGGGACTCAAAGGAGGTGCAGGAGGCCTTATAGGCTAGTGAGTAAGGCCGTACCAAGGTAGGACTACACAGACGTGTATAAGGCCATAGACATGGCATAAGATTGCCCTGAATAATATGAAAACATGGAGATGAAGAAGAAAAATCTTTTTGAGGTGCCCTTTTCAGTAGCTTCATTGGGTGGGTCACTACATTGTATGTCAATAATATCACAATCCACTAAAGTGACCTAGCACAGTATCGTAAGTTAAGTATATGGTTACTACTCCGAACTTTGCTTATACTTACTTTCCTTGATAAGGATTCCTCAGAGGCTAGTGAGATTTGAATTTGGTCAATTCTTCCTGCAAACCATACTGGCCCTGGCCACTCGATGACTGCAGACAACATATTTTATGGTCCATTTTACGTCTGGCTTGACAGTGCCACAGTTGGCAGACGTAATGTGATCAACCTAATAAAGAGCTTTCTGGAGTAGTACAGCTAGGGGCTTTGATCCTGCCCACATGTTGCTAGACAGGAGTCAATGTTTTGATTAGGCAGAAATTGTGCGCATCCACAGGAAAAAGTGTTTCCCCTCCAAGCAGCTGTGATTATTTCGTGTATTTCTCCAGTTGCCTTAGTCAGCAGTAGTATTCCTGCTGGAGCTTGAACTTTCAGGCATTGTGATGCTGTTAAAGTGTCTTGGATAACTGGGTCCATCATTTACTATGTTTGTTTTTCTCTAGCAGCAGCAGCACAGACCCTTTCCCCTTCAATCATTAACGTTAGACTTCAGACTACCATTTTCTGTTTGAGATTAGTACGGATGCCCTGGGCGACACTAATCTTCGTGGATCTTTAGGTCTGGCTTGACAGTGCAACTGTTGATTGGCCTTATTTGATCAACAAAAATGATTTTCAGAGTATTACTGAGAGAGGGGATTTGGCTCCACCCACATGTTGGTTTCCTGAAGTAGAGGATTTGATTGGGCCAAATTTATGCATGTCCCCTAAAATACTGATTGTATTGGACTTTGGGCCTGCGTCAAAACGTATACTCGCTAAAGCATGCTTGAGATGGTTATGCTGGCATGCCAATGATCATTGCTATAGTCTTAAAATGTTTGTTATGAAATATATGATAGGTGCACTAGGCCTGATATATTCATTGTGAACAACACATTAAAGTCAATAGGCAATAATTTACTATAATTATTGCTCTATAGTAAAGCCCACAGAAACATATTTTGTTGCATTGAACCTCGCAGATTACTGTTATAGGAGGTGGTTTTGGTGTTGGTAACCCAGGTTGACAAACCCTGGATAAAGCTTTGCTCTTTGAGAATCATTGTTATGCTCTCTTAGGGGAAAGAGCATTTTGCTTAGCCAACTGCAGTTCTGTATACCTTTCATGTATGTGCGTCTGATGTTTCTTTATGCTCAAAATTATAGGCCTGGCTTGAATATGGTTACAAGCTATAGGGTTTATTGATGCACTGGGAACTGTTAAATCTGATGCCATAGGTCCGGTCTGCTTGTTACGAAACAATATGACAAAGGGAGTTGGTCTTATTAATTGTGGAAGCATTTGCTAAAGCCAGTAAGCCTTTAACAGTTGGTTGTTATCACATTGTGTAACAGGCCATAGACAGATAATTTGTTACATGTAATCTCACAGATTACCTTAGGAGGGAGGAGTTTATATTGGCCAGACACTCTGTCAAAAACAGTGGATTTTCACTGTGATGATTCTTGCTAGGCCCTGTTGAGGGGGACTGTTTATTGTATTGCGATTTAATACCTGTGTGCATGATGACTGTCAATTTATGAGCACTTGAATAGGCTGGTGTTGAGTATGGTATAAAGCCAATGGTAAAGGTAAAACCTTACTGTGCTCATTGGCAAAAGTCATGATAGATTTTATAGGTTTGATCTGTTTATCATGAAATATTACTGCAAGGCCCGATCTACTTTTAAAAGAAGAATGTGGTTAGAAAATAGGCATTTAAGGATGGGTTGTTATTAAACTGTGCTAAACATGTAGGCAAGTAGTTTGCTACATGGAATATCACAGATTACGCCCCCCCGCGTTAACGACATGGCTGGATATGTTTCATTAAGTATTTACTTTTAACCCCTGAGTCTGCTTACAAACTGGACTGTATAATGAATTAGTGCTGCCACTGCATGTTTGTAAACTATTTATCTTGGTTAGTTTTTTAGATCCACATGTTAGCTGTTTATGTACACTTGCTGATATTGTATCAGTATTATTTGATGAGATTTTTTTTTTTTTTGTTTTTAAAGACAAAAAAAAGGAATTTCACAGATTACTGTTATAAGCAAGGCTTTTAGCATTGTTGATCCATCTGAAAATGTGTATAATAACACTATAACACTAATAACACTATTATACACGTTTTGCACTTCTGGTTTTCCTATAATTCTGACTAATCCTCATAATGGCCTGCATTACACACCAATCTTACTTAACACACCACTCTTTCCTCAGCACAACCTAAATATAGCATTTGGCTGTCCCTCAGCTACACACAACAGGACCAAACCTAGCACAACTCTGGTGCCTCTTGGCTCACTGGGAACATTTATGTCAGATTTGTTAGGTGTACTTTGTTTATAATGAAAAGTTATGACAAAGGAAGTAGGCCTTACTTTTTGTGAAAATCATGTGTTAAAGGTAATAGGCTTTAATGACTATTTTTACATTGCGCTAAAGCCAGTAGGCAGGTATTTTGTTACATGGACTCTTGCTGATTATATTAGTAGGAAATGGTTTTAATATTTGCTGAACCACCCGAAGAAACCATGGGGAATGACAATTTTCACTATGGTAATGCCTATTAGGTTATAAGAATAGGGTTTGATATTGTTTTGCCAACTGTATTTTGTACATATTTGTATACCTGATTGTTGCTGTGAGGGAAGGCTTATGACTTAGGCTGACTTTCTGCCTGCAGAATTGACAGAATTTGGTACCTCCGTGTTACTGTTTTAACTCGGAGTTCCTGACAAATTCCGCCAATCACCACGTAGAAGAATTTTTTTCCGCGAGGCTCCAGAAATACGAGCGAGATTTAGCAACCCCCTAGCGCTATTTTCTAATGAGAGAGGTGATCGCGAGCGGTCACAGTCAGACCGTTGTCTCTCGAATGGTTGCGTGCTCTTGCACAATGCATGGTGCTGCTCAGGTTGATTTTTCAGCACCGCACTCACTGCTGGTGCTAAATTGCAGTGCAAACAGCACGACATGAATATTTCCACCCGTTGGCAGTACTCCATGGAATCTCGCAGAGTTTTCACGTAACCTTGCGAAATACCATGGAGTGAAACTCCGTAAATTCCGCCTACCCCTACTTATGACCAACACAGTAGGTCTGAGTTGGTTATGGTGAGAAGCCATAGATAACGAGTATAAATGTGATTGTTTATAATGAAAAGTTAGAATAAAGGCAGCAGGCTTGACATATTAGTTGTGAAAATCATATGTGCAATCAAGAGGCATTTAAGGATATTTCTCTGTTTTAAAACCACCGACAAGTAGGTATTTTGTTACATGTGATCTCCCACATTACCATAGGACCAGTGCTTAATTTGTAAAATATTAAGTGCCAGTGCTCTGACCAGGAGGCCACTGCAGCTTGCACCACCCATCGCCCTTGTCATCGCTGCCAAAAATCTACTAACCTTCTCTCTTGCATATAAATGAGACAGTTCAGATTATTCCAGGTCCCCAAAGCTAAATGGATGGCTGGAGAGGCAGGTATTAGCAATTTTTTTTAATGTATATTGTTTTCCTAAACAACTGTTATACTGTTCATCTCTAAATTACATGAGCAGCGCCACCTTGTGGCAGACTGCCCTAAGTGTGGTGTTGACAATTAGGTGCCGGTACCCAGCACCGGAAACCAATTAAGTGCTGGTGCTCAGCACCAGCTTAAATTAAGCACTGCATAGGAGGCACAGGGTTTGGGTGCTGGTAACCCTCTCTGACAAGCCATGGGTATAGAAGATTTGCACTGTAAAAATATTAGTTAGGCTCTCTTAGGAGAGATTATATTTCGCTTTTCCAACTGTAGTTTTGTATACTAAGCAATTTTATGACTGTGCCGGATAGTTGCCTTGGTGGAAAGCTTAAGCTCAGTGCAGAAGGCCCCAGTTGGTTTCAATGACAAGCCAGTGATACCAGCTAGAGGCCTGTTTGGTTTACTAGGAAAAATATTTCTGATGCCATAGGTTCTCTGTGTTTATTATGAAAAGTTATGATAAAAATAGTAGGCCTCACAATTTGATTCTGAAAAGCATGTGTTAAAGTCAAAAGGCATGTAATGGAGGATTGATATTACTCTGTGTTAAGGC
The DNA here is from genome assembly GCF_964204655.1 of Triturus cristatus. Lineage (NCBI taxonomy): Eukaryota > Metazoa > Chordata > Amphibia > Caudata > Salamandridae > Triturus > Triturus cristatus. The sequence continues at coordinate 1,386,740,029 of NC_140590.1, forward strand.
CTACAGATAGGTACATAAAATGTCGAAGATTACCTTTCTACGGAAGGATTTTGTTGTTGTTTACTGCCTCTGACAAACCTAAGCAGTCGAAGATTTACACTTTAATCACTCTTGCTAGAATCTTCTTTTTAACTGTTGGCCAGGATCTTGTAATAAATAATCATTACCTGATACACACTTCCATATATAAAAATACATACACATTTAAATACCTAAAGGGCCTGTGAGTCATCTCTGTTCTGCCACTGGTCTGTCTGATTGTCATTTAAAATCTGCTTTTACCTGTGGCAGCATAATGCATAGGGTAATGGTTCGCTTCAGTCCACTTCCATCATTGACTCTCTTACTTTGTGGATGACGGAATTCTCATGTCACATATAAACATCCCTTCGAAAATGAGTATGCATCAGTGTCAGGGCCGATTGGCCGCTCCTTTAGTTTTCAGTTTTCCCCTTTTATTGTTCTCCTTTCCTTTCTTTGCTTCTCCTCTTTTAATTTGAATGTTTCTTAAGAGGACACTACAGCTGTCCAAGTGTCGCTTGCTTGCTGAGCATTTCATCTGCAGTGCTTCGCATCCCACGTGGCCTCTTTCTCTAAATCAGGAGACCATGATGGAATGCTGTTGTCCATAATGTATCATTGTTTTACCATTCAAAGATGGCCATCATGTTGATTCTAAATTTGGCAGCATAGCTGGAATTTGAAAACAATAGACTATTTACAATATATCTGCAAGACAGACACGTGCTGCAATGTCTAGTTTAATTATGGCAAGCATATGCCCGCAATGCTAAAACAGCAACACATTTTCTTTTTTCTACTTGCTTCTTCTATTTATCTTGCACATGTTGTTCAGTTTGTGTGCATTTTATTGCAGTTGTGTCAGAGCTGAATGCAAGAATGAGTCAGTGGATGGCTGAATGGATTCAGAAGTGGTACTATCAGTAGAGTGGTGAGGGGTTAAGGGTTCAACGATGGGTGGAGTTTAGATGTAGAAAGGGTTTTTAGGACTCAGGGATGAATGGTGTTTAGGTGTTGTGAGGTGAGGTTTTTTTTATTGTTCAGGGATGGGTGAAGTTTAGGGCTGGGGAGGGTTTTTTAGGGGTCAGAGATCGGTAGAGTTTAGGGGTGATGAGGGGGTTTGAGGGTTCCGAGTAGATGTACTTTAGGCATAAAAAGAGGTTTTTAGGGTTCATGAATGGGTAGATATTAGGGCAGTGAGGGATTCTAGGGTTCAGTGATAGATAGAGTTTACCGTTAGAAAGGGCTTTTGGGTTCAGGGATGGGTGAAGTTAAAGGGTCAGGGATGGGTATTGTTTAGGTAGAGTGAGGGGTTTCAGGGGTTCAGAGTTGGATGAGTTTAAGGGTTTAAAGGAATTTTAGGGTTCAGGGATGGATGTTGTTTAGGTGGGGTGATGGGTTTTAGGGACAGGAATGTATGGTGTTTAGGGGTTGTGATGGTGCTAGGCATGGATGGTGTTTAGGGGTGGTGAGGGGCCGGCAAATGAAAAGTATTCAAGGGGCACGGCGAATAAGACGAAGATAGGACAGAAAAAAAGAAAACAGCCACAGGATATAAAATTAACTAATTAGACTGCTACTGGATTATACCACTTAACAGACTACTTGAGAGACTTGGGGAAATAGTGGGGCAGATTTACAAGCCCCTTGCGACACTTTTACTCTGCCCTTGCGTCAATTTTGTGACTCAGCGGCGTCGTAAACAATGTGGCATGTTGCGACAGATTTACAACGTGACGCATCTAGGGAGATACGTCACGTTGTAAAGCTCTGCGTCACATTATACCTGCATTGTGTATAATGTATGCAGGGTGGGCGTTCCCACGCAAGAAAGCCTTGTAAAAGTGACGCAGTCACTTTTACGACCCCCCTGCGCCAAAACATTACGCCTGCTTGAAGCAGAGTAAGGAGTGAAGCAGCACAATAAGTATAGGCCGCCCCTCAGCATTGCTGGAGTTGCATTGCGCTTGCAACACGACTCCAGCAATGCTTTACCTTTACACCGACAGAAGCGTCATGCATCTGTTAATCCTTGCGCCACGCTGTGCGCCGCATTGTAAATGCGATGCATCCATGGTGGCGCAAGGGTTTTTTTACGTGCCGCACATTAACTGACGCATCTCTGCTGATGTAAATCTGCCCCAGTATGTTTAATGACAGTATCTGAGGGTTTTGCTCCAGTTTGATTCCTCAGTTTCATTTTTATTTATTAAATTCAGGGCCTCAAACCTTCAGTTTTATCCAAACCTCTATCAGAAGTCAAAAGGACAACTCTCAGCCCCAACACCCCCCATTCTCCGTTTTCTTGCCATTGCTAGCCCATTACTTCACTCAAATAAATGTTTTCTTACTATCTATATCCACATTCCATTATATAGTGTGAATCAATAAATTTCCCAAATATATATTGAAATCTGCATTTTTCAAAACATTTTCTTGCTATAAAGTCTCATTTTGCATTGAAGCTCCCTGCCTCCAGAAGCTTCACTTTGAAAAAAAAATCCGTAAAAAAAGCCTTGATTATTCCCTGCCTTTTCCTCGCTCCATCATTCGGTTCCTCCGGGATCTCCCCGAACTGCTGCTTTAACGGCTCCGCCAGCCTTTTTCACCATGATAGTCAGCAGATGAAGGCCGTCACATTTAAGTGTAATAGCGCCAGAGAGACCACTGCTCCTCAGAGTTACGGCCTATAAATGTCGCTGGCGCGTCAGGGCCAGACCGCGCCAAGCAAGATGCTGAAGTCTGCAGAGGTTGACCTGATGGTTCTTGCATGAAGCTGCATTCCTCTTTTTTCGCTTTGAGAAATCTTGTCCTCTCACCTAACTTTTTATCTTAACTCTTGCTCATAGTTTTCTTTGAAGTGATCACACTGAAAACCACGTTAGTTCATTGCTTCGAATTTAGTCAACATGTCTGGCCAATGGGAAGTTTGGCACTGAAATCTTTTGCCTTTTACAGTATCATGTTCCTCACAGGTCTACAATTTGAGTAATAATAAATGCATGGCATCATTGATGGGTTTGTTATTACTAGTAAAATGGCCACATCACTGAGGGCCTCATTTATGAGAAGTGACGCATCGCTGCGTGAAAGCAGCGATGCGTCACTTCTCATGTGAAAGGGCCTGCGTCACCCTTACGTCTGCCATGAGGCAGGCGTAAGGTTTTGACGCATTGGCGTCCTAGTAGTGGCGCAGCAAAATCTCATAGATTTCACAGCGTCACTCTTCGACCCTTTCTTGCGGGGGTACGCCCACCCTGCAAACATAATACCTGGCGCAGGTGTAATGTAGTGCAGGGGTTTACGAAGTGACGCATCTACCTAGATGCGTCACATTGTAAATATGGTGCAACATGGCGCATGTTTTACGCCACTGGTGCGTCACAAAAAGTGACGCACCGGTGGCGCAAAAGTGACGCAGGGGCTCATAAATGAGCCCCTGAATGTTTTCTTAAATGTCAACATTTATTGCAAGCATTTGGCTGCCACGTTTAGGTGGTAGTATTTTTTGTGGCGTTTGGTCGCAATAACAAGCACTGTAAATGCAATAGGTCTCTCATTTGTTTGATTGTGTGTAGTGGAATTATGTGGCTTGCGTTGGAACTGTTAGTTGGGCAGCAGCATGAAGCATAAGGAAGGCGAGTGAGGAGGTGAAGAGCAGCATAACGCACAAGCAGGGAGAGTGAGAAGAACAGCAGCACGTACAAGGAAGGAAAGGGAGGAGACGAGCAGCTTGACGCACAAGGAAGAAGAGTGATGAGAAAAAGATCAGTTTGAGGCACATGGAGGGAAAGTGATGAGAAGAGCAGCTTGAGATACAAGGAAGGAGAGTGAGGAGGAAAAGAGCAACGTGAGGCATACGGAAGGAGAGTGATGAGAACAGCACCGTGAAGCACAAGGAAGGAGAGTGAGGAGGAAAAGAGCAACTTGAGGCACAAAGAATGAGAGTGAGGAGGAAAAGAGCAGCATGAGGCACAAGGAAGGAGATGAGAAGAGCAGCATGAGGCACAAGGAAGGAGAGTGAGGAGGCGAAGAGCATCATGAGGTACAAGGAAGGAGAGTGAGGAGGAAAGGAGCAGCCTGACGCACAAGGAAGGAGGGGGAGGAGAAGAGCAGCGTGAGGCTCAAGGAAGGAGAGTGAGAAGAGCAGCAAGAGGCACAAGGAAGGAGAGTAAGGAGGAAAAGTGCAGCGTGAGGCACAAGGAAGGAGATGAGGAGAAGAGCAGCGAGAGGCATAAGGAAGGAGAGTGAGGAGAAGAGCACCATGAGGCACAAGGAAGGAGAGTGAAGAGGAAAAGAGTAGTGTGAGGCACACAGAAGACGAGTGATGAGAAGAGCAGCATGAGGCACAAGGAAGGAGAGTGAGGAGGAAAAGAGCAGCTTGAGGCACAAGGAAGGAGAGTGAGGAGGCAAAGAGCATCATGAGGCACAAGGAAGGAGAATGAGGACAAATAGAGCAGCTTGAAGCACAAGGAAGGAGAGCGAGGAGAAAAGCAGCGCGAGGCACAAAGAAGGAGAGTGAGAAGAGCAGCATGAGGCACAAGGAAGGAGAGTGAGGAGGCGAAGAGCATCATGAGGTACAAGGAAGGAGAGTGAGGAGGAAAGGAGCAGCCTGAGGCACAAGGAAGGAGAGGGAGGAGAAGAGCAGCATGAGGCTCAAGGAAGGAGAGTGAGAAGAGCAGCATGAGACACAAGGAAGGAGGAAAAGTGCAGCATGAGGCACGAGGAAGGAGATGAGGAGAAGAGCAGCGAGAGGCATAAGGAAGGAGAGTGAGGAGAAGAGCACCATGAGGCACAAGGAAGGAGAGTGAGGAGAAGAGCAGCACGAGGAATAAGGAAGGAGAGTGAGGAGGCGAGGAGCAGCATGAAGCACAAGGAAGGAGAGTGAGGAGGAAAAGAGCAGCTTGAAGCACAAGGAAGGAGAGTGAGGAGGCAAAGAGCATCATGGAGCACAAGGAAGGAGAGTGAGGAGGAAAAGAGCAGCTTGAAGCACAAGGAAGGAGAGTGCGGAGAAAAGCAGCGCGAGGTACAAAGAAGCAGAGTGAGAAGAGCAGCATGAGGCAGAAGGAAGGAGAGTGAGGAGGCGAAGAGCATCATGAGGTACAAGGAAGGAGAGTGAGGAGGAAAGGAGCAGCCTGAGGCACAAGGAAGGAGAGGGAAGAGAAGAGCAGCTTGAGGCTCAAGGAAGGAGAGTGAGAAGAGCAGCATGAGACACAAGGAAGGAGAGTGAGGAGGAAAAGTGTGGCATGAGGCACGAGGAAGGAGATGAGGAGAAGAGCAGCGAGAGGCATAAGGAAGGAGAGTGAGGAGAAGAGCACCATGAGGCACAAGGAAGGAGAGTGAGGAGAAGAGCAGCACCAGGAATAAGGAAGGAGAGTGAGGAGGCGAGGAGCAGCATGAGGCACAAGGAAGGAGAGTGAGGACAAAAAGAGCAGCTTGAAGCACAAGGAAGGAGAGTGAGGAGAAAAGCAGCGCGAGGCACAAAGAAGGAGAGTGAGAAGAGCAGCATGAGGCACAAGGAAGGAGAGTGAGGAGGCGAAGAGCAGCGTGAGGCTCAAGGAAGGAGAGTGAGAAGAGCAGCATGAGACACAAGGAAGGAGAGTGAGGAGGAAAAGTGCGGCATGAGGCACGAGGAAGGAGATAAGGAGAAGAGCAGCGAGAGGCATAAGGAAGGAGAGTGAGGAGAAGAGCACCATGAGGCACAAGGAAGGAGAGTGAGGAGAAGAGCAGCACGAGGAATAAGGAAGGAGAATGAGGAGGCGAAGAGCAGCATTAAGCACAAGGAAGGAGAGGGAGGAGAAGAGCAGCTTGAGGCTCAAGGAAGGAGAGTGAGAAGACCAGCATGAGACACAAGGAAGGGGAGTGAGGAGGAGAAGAGCAGTGTAAGGCACAAGGAAGGAGAGTGAGGGAAGAGCAGAATGAGGCATAAAGACAGAGAGTGGGGAGAAAAGCAGCGCGAGGCACAAAGAAGGAGAGTGAGAAGGGCAGCATGAGGCACAAGGAAGGAGAGTGAGGAGGCGAAGAGCATCATGAGGCACAAGGAAGTAGAGTGAGGAGGAAAAGAGCAGCCTGAGGCACAAGGAAGGAGAGGGAGGAGAAGAGCAGCGTGAGGCTCAAGGAAGGAGAGTGAGAAGAGCAGCATGAGACACAAGGAAGGAGAGTGAGGAGGAAAAGTGCGGCATGAGGCACGAGGAAGGAGATGAGGAGAAGAGCAGCGAGAGGCATAAGGAAGGAGAGTGAGGAGAAGAGCACCATGAGGCACAATGAAGGAGAGTGAGGAGAAGAGCAGCACGAGGAATAAGGAAGGAGAGTGAGGAGGCGAGGAGCAGCATGAAGCACAAGGAAGGAGAGTGAGGAGGAAAAGAGCAGCTTGAGGCACAAGGAAGGAGAGTGAGGAGGCAAAGAGCATCATGGAGCACAAGGAAGGAGAGTGAGGAAGAAAAGAGCAGCTTGAAGCACAAGGAAGGAGAGTGAGGAGAAAAGCAGCACGAGGTACAAAGAAGTAGAGTGAGAAGAGCAGCATGAGGCAGAAGGAAGGAGAGTGAGGAGGCGAAGAGCATCATGAGGTACAAGGAAGGAGAGTGAGGAGGAAAGGAGCAGCCTGAGGCACAAGGAAGGAGAGGGAGGAGAAGAGCAGCTTGAGGCTCAAGGAAGGAGAGTGAGAAGAGCAGCATGAGACACAAGGAAGGAGAGTGAGGAGGAAAAGTGCGGCATGAGGCACGAGGAAGGAGATGAGGAGAAGAGCAGCGAGAGGCATAGGGAAGGAGAGTGAGGAGAAGAGCACCATGAGGCACAAGGAAGGAGAGTGAGGAGAAGAGCAGCACCAGGAATAAGGAAGGAGAGTGAGGAGGCGAGGAGCAGCATGAGGCACAAGGAAGGAGAGTGAGGACAAAAAGAGCAGCTTGAAGCACAAGGAAGGAGAGTGAGGAGAAAAGCAGCACGAGGCACAAAGAAGGAGAGTGAGAAGAGCAGCATGAGGCACAAGGAAGGAGAGTGAGGAGGCAAAGAGCAGCGTCAGGCTCAAGGAAGGAGAGTGAGAAGAGCAGCATGAGACACAAGGAAGGAGAGTGAGGAGGAAAAGTGCGGCATGAGGCACGAGGAAGGAGATGAGGAGAAGAGCAGCGAGAGGCATAAGGAAGGAGAGTGAGGAGAAGAGCAGCACGAGGAATAAGGAAGGAGAATGAGGAGGCGAAGAGCAGCATTAAGCACAAGGAAGGAGAGGGAGGAGAAGAGCAGCTTGAGGCTCAAAGAAGGAGAGTGAGAAGAGCAGCATGAGACACAAGGAAGGGGAGTGAGGAGGAGAAGAGCAGTGTAAGGCACAAGGAAGGAGAGTGAGGGAAGAGCAGAATGAGGCATAAAGACAGAGAGTGGGGAGAAAAGCAGCGCGAGGCACAAAGAAGGAGAGTGAGAAGGGCAGCATGAGGCACAAGGAAGGAGAGTGAGGAGGCGAAGAGCATCATGAAGCACAAGGAAGTAGAGTGAGGAGGAAAAGAGCAGCCTGAGGCACAAGGAAGGAGAGGGAGGAGAAGAGCAGCGTGAGGCTCAAGGAAGGAGAGTGAGAAGAGCAGCATGAGACACAAGGAAGGAGAGTGAGGAAGAAAAGTGCGGCATGAGGCACGAGGAAGGAGATGAGGAGAAGAGCAGCGAGAGGCATAAGGAAGGAGAGTGAGGAGAAGAGCACCATGAGGCACAAGGAAGGAGAGTGAGGAGAAGAGCAGCACGAGGAATAAGGAAGGAGAGTGAGGAGGCGAGGAGCAGCATGAAGCACAAGGAAGGAGAGTGAGGAGGAAAAGAGCAGCTTGAGGCACAAGGAAGGAGAGTGAGGAGGCAAAGAGCATCATGGAGCACAAGGAAGGAGAGTGAGGAGGAAAAGAGCAGCTTGAAGCACAAGGAAGGAGAGTGAGGAGAAAAGCAGCGCGAGGTACAAAGAAGGAGAGTGAGAAGAGCAGCATGAGGCACAAGGAAGGAGAGTGAGGAGGCGAAGAGCATCATGAGGTACAAGGAAGGAGAGTGAGGAGGAAAGGAGCAGCCTGAGGCACAAGGAAGGAGAGGGAGGAGAAGAGCAGCGTGAGGCTCAAGGAAGGAGAGTGAGAAGAGCAGCATGAGACACAAGGAAGGAGAGTGAGGAGGCGAAGAGCATCATGAGGCACAAGGAAGTAGAGTGAGGAGGAAAAGAGCAGCCTGAGGCACAAGGAAGGAGAGGGAGGAGAAGAGCAGCGTGAGGCTCAAGGAAGGAGAGTGAGAAGAGCAGCATGAGACACAAGGAAGGAGAGTGAGGAGGAAAAGTGCGGCATGAGGCACGAGGAAGGAGATGAGGAGAAGAGCAGCGAGAGGCATAGGGAAGGAGAGTGAGGAGAAGAGCACCATGAGGCACAAGGAAGGAGAGTGAGGAGAAGAGCAGCACCAGGAATAAGGAAGGAGAGTGAGGAGGCGAAGAGCAGCATTAAGCACAAGGAAGGAGAGGGAGGAGAAGAGCAGCTTGAGGCTCAAGGAAGGAGAGTGAGAAGAGCAGCATGAGACACAAGGAAGGGGAGTGAGGAGGAGAAGAGCAGTGTAAGGCACAAGGAAGGAGAGTGAGGGAAGAGCAGAATGAGGCATAAAGACAGAGAGTGGGGAGAAAAGCAGCGCGAGGCACAAAGAAGGAGAGTGAGAAGGGCAGCATGAGGCACAAGGAAGGAGAGTGAGGAGGCAAAGAGCAGCGTCAGGCTCAAGGAAGGAGAGTGAGAAGAGCAGCATGAGACACAAGGAAGGAGAGTGAGGAGGAAAAGTGCGGCATGAGGCACGAGGAAGGAGATGAGGAGAAGAGCAGCGAGAGGCATAAGGAAGGAGAGTGAGGAGAAGAGCACCATGAGGCACAAGGAAGGAGAGTGAGGAGAAGAGCAGCACGAGGAATAAGGAAGGAGAATGAGGAGGCGAAGAGCAGCATTAAGCACAAGGAAGGAGAGGGAGGAGAAGAGCAGCTTGAGGCTCAAGGAAGGAGAGTGAGAAGAGCAGCATGAGACACAAGGAAGGGGAGTGAGGAGGAGAAGAGCAGTGTAAGGCACAAGGAAGGAGAGTGAGGGAAGAGCAGAATGAGGCATAAAGACAGAGAGTGGGGAGAAAAGCAGCGCGAGGCACAAAGAAGGAGAGTGAGAAGGGCAGCATGAGGCACAAGGAAGGAGAGTGAGGAGGCGAAGAGCATCATGAAGCACAAGGAAGTAGAGTGAGGAGGAAAAGAGCAGCCTGAGGCACAAGGAAGGAGAGGGAGGAGAAGAGCAGCGTGAGGCTCAAGGAAGGAGAGTGAGAAGAGCAGCATGAGACACAAGGAAGGAGAGTGAGGAAGAAAAGTGCGGCATGAGGCACGAGGAAGGAGATGAGGAGAAGAGCAGCGAGAGGCATAAGGAAGGAGAGTGAGGAGAAGAGCACCATGAGGCACAAGGAAGGAGAGTGAGGAGAAGAGCAGCACGAGGAATAAGGAAGGAGAGTGAGGAGGCGAGGAGCAGCATGAAGCACAAGGAAGGAGAGTGAGGAGGAAAAGAGCAGCTTGAGGCACAAGGAAGGAGAGTGAGGAGGCAAAGAGCATCATGGAGCACAAGGAAGGAGAGTGAGGAGGAAAAGAGCAGCTTGAAGCACAAGGAAGGAGAGTGAGGAGAAAAGCAGCGCGAGGTACAAAGAAGGAGAGTGAGAAGAGCAGCATGAGGCACAAGGAAGGAGAGTGAGGAGGCGAAGAGCATCATGAGGTACAAGGAAGGAGAGTGAGGAGGAAAGGAGCAGCCTGAGGCACAAGGAAGGAGAGGGAGGAGAAGAGCAGCGTGAGGCTCAAGGAAGGAGAGTGAGAAGAGCAGCATGAGACACAAGGAAGGAGAGTGAGGAGGCGAAGAGCATCATGAGGCACAAGGAAGTAGAGTGAGGAGGAAAAGAGCAGCCTGAGGCACAAGGAAGGAGAGGGAGGAGAAGAGCAGTGTGAGGCTCAAGGAAGGAGAGTGAGAAGAGCAGCATGAGACACAAGGAAGGAGAGTGAGGAGGAAAAGTGCGGCATGAGGCACGAGGAAGGAGATGAGGAGAAGAGCAGCGAGAGGCATAAGGAAGGAGAGTGAGGAGAAGAGCACCATGAGGCACAAGGAAGGAGAGTGAGGAGAAGAGCAGCACGAGGAATAAGGAAGGAGAGTGAGGAGGCGAGGAGCAGCATGAAGCACAAGGAAGGAGAGTGAGGAGGAAAAGAGCAGCTTGAGGCACAAGGAAGGAGAGTGAGGAGGCAAAGAGCATCATGGAGCACAAGGAAGGAGAGTGAGGAGGAAAAGAGCAGCTTGAAGCACAAGGAAGGAGAGTGAGGAGAAAAGCAGCGCGAGGTACAAAGAAGGAGAGTGAGAAGAGCAGCATGAGGCACAAGGAAGGAGAGTGAGGAGGCGAAGAGCATCATGAGGTACAAGGAAGGAGAGTGAGGAGGAAAGGAGCAGCCTGAGGCACAAGGAAGGAGAGGGAGGAAAAGAGCAGCGTGAGGCTCAAGGAAGGAGAGTGAGAAGAGCAGCATGAGACACAAGGAAGGAGAGTGAGGAGGAAAAGTGTGGCATGAGTGTCAGGATCGCTCCCGTTTATGCTAGGCATCACGATGACAAGGAAAGACATGTCTCCATAAAGATCCCGGCAGCCAAGTATCCGCGTTGGAGGAGAATTAGTCCTGGTTGGAGGTCCTTCTTGTGTGCAGTTATTGGCAATTTGAAGCACCCCTTAGCAGGGGATCGAGACTCGACTGTGTCCACTTCCAGTGGTGGTGCGCGGTCTAGTAGTACGCACTCGAGACGCTTCGGAAGGACTGATGCGCATGCGCGGAGATCGCGCGGCGCACTTCAACGATTTGAAAAACGTTGACAGGAGCGTTCTCCCTCAGCGCTTCTCGTCAACCTAGTGAAGTACCTCAGAGAACTTATAAGGCGACTCAAAGTTATCAGTAGGGAAGTAGCGAATGCTATCTTGTAATTTTTGCATGTATATTAGTTTTCTCAAACCTTTTCTGAAATTCTTTACCAGAGAAAAAAGGTGAAAACCAGAGCAGCTTCAGACCTCCGTCGAGGAAGAAAGGCAAGAGTCGAAGTTTGGTAAGGGGAGTTGCTTCTGTGAAGAGAAGAGCCCCCCGTCTCACAAGTAAGAGTGTTCAAGTGATTTTCAAAGTCCACGTATGCAGACTAAAGATACTGTTGGCGATTAAGAGTAGCAGTAACAAGGAACCATTCAACCAAGAGCTCTAGAGGTTATCAAGAACCGAACTAAAAAGAACTAAGTTATGGTTGGACTTCCAAATTGATTGAGAACTACTAATGAGGAACTCAGTATATTCTTCTATTTATCCTTGAGGGATACACATGTTATCAATGTGAGAAACTTCCTAAAAAGCAAGGTGACATTCAAGCTCTTGAGAGTGGTCCTTCCGGTCAGTCAGATAATTACACAATCCAGACAAGGCATATAGAGAGGAGCTAGCCTCAGCTGGGACTCAGGTAAATAGGTATAAAATAGAGAGAGAGAGCAAGAGAAGTAATTCAGAACTTTGGGCAAGTTTATGTTGTGTTCTCTTTTGCAGGTGACTTTCTTTCTGAACATAGAAGTGAGGAGAGCGACCTGAGTCAAGAGGCAGTCTCTCTTGTTTTGTCTTCCACTTCCCCTTTCCCCCGGGCTGAAGTCAGTGACAGTTGTCTTCACCTGTCGCTGGCTTGGGCAGGAAGGAATTGGGACTAGTCATCTGCCTCCGAGGGAATCGTCCCCCTGCCGTTTAAGCAGTTCTGACAGATTGAAGTGCCCGCCTCTTAATTGAGGATTGCAGATTCCCTCCTGGGCAGTATGGCTGAGGGTATAGATTTAAAATCCTTGACTAGTATTTTGACCAATATGCAGGAACAATTAAATAGTGCCCTAGACGATAACAAATCCCTGAGGGAGGAAGTTAGGAGGTCTAGTCAAGAATCCATGCAAACTAGGCAGAAATTAGATGAGTTGGTGGCTTCAGGGTCAGTTCTTAAGGGTTCCCTACCTACGTCAAGTTACCCCTCCTCTGCAGACATTTCCACTCAAGTCATTCACGCAATCTCGCCAATCATTCCTTTGGCGCCCCCAGAAAGATTTGGTGGAGATCCTCTTAAGGCGCAAATATTTTTGACCCAGTGCTCGTTGCACTTTTTATGTCGCCCAGTGATCTTTGCTGAAGATCAATCTAAAGTGGCCTTTATCCTGTCGTATCTGAATGGCGATGCAGCTGCCTGGTTTATGTCTCTGGTCACCCGGAATGATCCAGTTTTGTATGATTTTGAAGGTTTCAAAAAAGAATTTTCTAGGATTTTTGATCGACGCTCTGCATCCCAAGCAACGGATAATGAGTTGTTAGAACTCAAGCAAGGATCTCGAGACCTTGTAGGATATCTGGCGCAGTTTAATAAATTAATTGTAGAGACCAATTGGCCAGAAGAAAAAAGAGCAGCCATCTTTTATAGAGGATTGAAGGATGAACTAAAAGATGCGCTCGCCCAAATTCCTCGAAGACCCACAGAAATTTCAGAACTGATAGATTTGGTGCTACAGCTCGATCACAGACTGAGTGAGCGGCGCAGTGAAAAGAAAAAAGACTTTCGACCTTTTCCTCCTCGCTTTGACCGAGTTAAGACGGAAACTCACAAGACTTCCGAAGGGGCTTCCACCGAAGAACCAATGCAAATTGGATCCGTCAGAGGGCCCCTGACTAAAGAAGAAAAAGAGCGTCGACGAAGTGCGCAACTCTGTTTATATTGTGGATCAGCAGGGCATTTTGTAAAAGAGTGTCCAAAAAGACCAAAGGTTTCTCAGCAGGGAAAAGACAAGCTTCACCCGTAGAAGGAGCTGCGCGGGTGGAAGCAATTACTAAGTCAGCTCAAGAACCTCAGCAAGTTGTGAACACTTTACAGTCTGCTGCTCCCCATTTGGTAGTCTCCTTTACCATAAGTTTTCGAGGATTGGAAATAAAGAAGGTCTCAGTGATGATAGATTCAGGGGCTACCGGAAATTTTTGTGACATCAATTATGCCCGTCAGCAAGGAATCAAGTTTGTCAAGAAAGAAATTCTGGAGGCAGTGAGGGCTGTGGATGGTACAAATCTATCTTCAGGACCTATCACTCACGAAACTGAAATAGTTCAATTGAATGGACTAAATGGTCATTCGGAGCAAATGACGTTCAATCTAATTGATGCTCCTCAGTTTCAATTAATTTTAGGACTTCCGTGGCTGACAGAGCACAATCCAAGCATAAATTGGAGTAAGAGAACAGTTGTCATGGACTCCCCCTTCTGTAAGGAAAACTGTTTCAACGACCAGATCCAATCAAAAGAAGAATCGCCAGTTCAAGGTTTGGTCCACCATCCAGTTCAAATTTGTTCTGTGGAAACCAAAGAAATTTCATTTGAGTACAGGGATTTATCATCAGTATTTGACAAAAAAGAGGCCGAAAAACTCCCCCCTCATCGCCCATATGACTGCAAGATAGAACTAGAGCCTGGGGCAGTGCTCCCGTGCAGTCGTATATATGCCCTTACCGAAACTGAGAATCAATTTTTGAAATCTTATCTAGATCAATATCTAGCAAATGGATTCATACGCCCCTCCCAGTCCCCAGTTTCCTCTCCCCTATTTTTATCCCCAAGAAAGATGGAGATCTTCGAGCATGTGTGGATTACAGAGCCTTGAATCAAGTGACTGTAAAAAACCGTTACCCTCTTCCTTTGATCTCAGTGTTACTGGATCAAGTAAAAGATGCCAAGGTATACACTAAATTGGATTTAAGAGGGGCATATCATCTGATTAGAGTGGCAGCTGGCGATGAGTGGAAGACAGCGTTTCGCACCCGTTATGGATTGTTCGAATATCAAGTAATGCCATATGGGTTGTGCAACGCTCCCGCAGCCTTTCAGCATTTTGTAAATGATATCCTAGGAGAATTTTTGGACAGAGTGGCGGTGGTGTACATCGATGACATTTTGATTTTTTCACAAAACAAGGATGAGCATGTGCAACATGTGCGAGCCATTCTCACTAGGTTGTTTGAAAACCACCTTTACGTAAAATTGGAGAAGTGTGCGTTCCATGTTGAAAGGGTTGAGTTTTTGGGTTTTGTGCTCACCCCTCAAGGCGTCAGTATGGATACCACCAAGGTGAAGGCAGTGCAAGAGTGGCCATCTCCAACGAATGTCAAGGAGATTCAAAGTTTTTTGGGATTCTCCAATTTCTATCGAAGATTCATCTCAAATTTTTCCCGCGTGGTAACCCCCATTACTCGTCTCTTGAAGAAAGGAGAGAAGTTTGTCTGGGGAAAAGAAGCTGAAGAGGCTTTTCAATTTTTAAAGAAATCTTTTACTCAGTCTCCAGTTTTACTGCATCCCAAGACTGAAGATCCATTCTATGTAGAAGCAGATGCTTCGGATGTCGCCATTGGGGGAATTCTCTCTCAACGCCATGCAGACACCGGACAACTTCACCCAGTAGCCTATTTTTCCAGAAAGTTGACTCCACCAGAGTGTAATTATTCAATTGCCGACAAGGAGTTGTTGGCGGTGAAATGCGCTTTTATTGAGTGGCGACATTACTTGATGGGAGCTAAGCACAAAGTCACAGTGTTCACTTACCATCGAAACTTGCAATTTTTAAAGTTTGCTCGCACTCTGACTTCCAGGCAATTGCGATGGTCCTTGTTTTTTGCGGACTTCAATTTTGTGATCACTTTCCGGCCAGGGGCCAGTAATGCTAAAGCAGATGCACTCTCCAGAATCGACTCCAATTCCCAAGAAAAGATCCAGGAGTCTCAATTTATAATTCCGGAGGAGAAAATTATATCAGCCACAAATCTTTCAGATTTTTCAACTGAGATTAAGAGATCGATGACTAGAGCAGAAATGAATCAATGGGCCTTGGAGGAAGAAGGTAGAGAACTAAAGAATGAATTACCTTACTATGAAAATCGTCTTTTTCTTCCAACAAAGGCTCTCCAGGAAAAGGCCCTGAAGTCCTGCCATGACAATCTGTTAGCGGGTCATAAAGGAATTTGCAAGACAGTTGAATTAGTGGAAAGGAATTTTTGGTGGCCAGGGATGAGACCGCAGATACGACAGTTTGTGTCCACTTGTGAACGATGTTTAAAAGGGAAATCAGACCGTAAGGCCCCGCAAGGGTTGTTAATGCCATTGTCCACGACACCACATCCTTGGCATACGGTTTCTATGGATCTAATTGTAGATCTCCCTCCAAGTCAAGGATTTAATACCATCCTTGTAATGGTAGATACCTTTTCAAAGATGGCTCATTTTGTCGCACTTAAGAAAATTCCCAATGCTCCAAGTTTAGCTCAGTTGTTTTCCCAACACATTGTGAGGTTACATGGAATTCCAAAGGTTTTGATTTCAGATCGAGGCTCGCAATTTGTTTCCCATTTTTGGAAGGCCTTCACTAAGAGGTTAGGAATAGATGCCCGCTATTCCACAAGTGTTCACCCGGAAACAGATGGGCAGACAGAAAGGGTGAGGGAAGGAGGAGAAGAGCAGCTTGAGGCACAAGGAAGGAGAGTGAGGAGGAGAAGAGCAGCATAAGGCACAAGGAAGGAGAGTGAGGGAAGAGCAGAATGAGGCATAAAGACGGAGAGTGGGGAGAAGAGCAGCGTGAGGCAGACTAAGGGAGAGTGGTGGAGAAGAGCAGCGTGAAGCACAAGGAAGGAGAGTGAGGAGGAAAAGAGCAGCGTGAGGCACCACGAAGGAGATGAGAAGAGCAGCAAGAGGCATGAGCAAGGAGAGTGAGAAGAGCGCAGATGTGCTCGTTAATTTGTAGGGGTGAATTATAATCATGAGCAGGTTGCACCTGCATTTATTCTTTGTTGTATCAAAATAATGGTGTTAGAAATGTGCCGTAATAACATAAAATTGTTGTGTTAAAGTTGCACTTACACAACTGTGATAGATTTTGCATTTAAAATAGCTCATGTATAGTCAAAGGCCTAACGCGTAATGAATTGTGTATGCCACTTACAATTACTCACGTATTTGATGTGCTCATGTAATGTGTTGATTTAGTAAGGCTCTACAAGCATTTATTCATATGTATTTTTATGAGGCTCGTATGCCATTTTTCTTATGTTGGCCGAAGTCTGTGGGCCTGATAATGTATTTTACCCTGGTCACTTTCTAGTGGGTTTAAACGTGTAGGTTTGAATTTCATGTGAATGATTGAGTTGTTCTTTTTCACTATTTTCTGTTGCAGGTGGTGAATTCATAATTGTTGGTTAGAATAACGCTTTTGTTTAGGAGTTAGGTTCGAAGAGCAGTGGATACAATAAGCATATGAGAAGCTGATATCAGGAGACGGTGTTCTTTTTCGTTGGAACGGTCCTGGGAAGCAAGGTCATCGAGCCAGGAGCTGGAAGAGCAGAGGTGGGGTGGAAATTCACAAATGAAAGATATCTAGTGGGATGGACTGATGAGGAGACCCGACTGGACGTATTTTGTGATCTCGAAGTTCGAAGTAGGGACAGTGTCCCAAGGGTGGAGAGAGAAGAAGATCAGGAGACACTAGGAGAAAAGAAGCATCTCAGAACGAGCTCTGTGGCTTATGCCACTTGACCTATACAACGTGACTGAACTTCTTAGGAAGTCTTCACCCCCTGACACCTTTAATTTTTCTAACTTACCTGGGGGAATTCTAAGTAGGGAATTCACCTTAGCGATAGTGTAGGGATAGATTGATGTTTTTCACTTATGAAGCTGTGATGAATTCTGGCATAGACGTGGGGGCACTCATTGCCTGATTTCTGTTTCTGGAAGTTGTCATTCTGTTTATGCTTCACTTTGCCTGCAGGTTTGGTTTTGTATTAGTTCCAATATATTTCTACAACCTCGTCTTGAGGTGTCTGCATGTCCAACAATTTTTTTGCTTTGTAATAAATCAACTAACTTGGAAATTGGAGTCTGTGATTCTTAAGAGTAATGAATTATCGAGGCTGTAAATGGTGTTGTAAGTAGTGAATACGGTACATCTCTTCCCTCTACACTGCTGTGCAGGAACAGTCCATCCGCCAGAGAGTGTTCCTAAGTAATGTATAAGTGGAACCTAATCCCGATCAAGAGTGAGGAGGAAAAGAGCAGAGTGGGGTACAAGGGAGGAGAGTGAGGAGGTGTAGAGTAGCATGAGGCACAAGGAAGGAGTGTGAGGAGGCAAATAGCAGCACAAGGCACAAGGTAGGAGAGTGACAAGGAAAAGAGCAGCGTGAGGCACAAGGAAGGATATGAGGAGAAGAGCAGCAAGAGGCACAAGGAAGGAGAGTGAGGAGAAGAGCACCATGAGGCACAAGGAAGGAGAGTGAAGAGAAAAAGAGCAGTGTGAGGCACACCGAAGACGAGTGATGAGAAGAGCAGCATGAGGCATAAGGAAGGAGAGTGAGTAGAAGAGCAGCACGAGGCATGAGGAAGGAGAGTGAGGAGGAAAAGAGCAGCTTGAGGCGCAGGGAAGGAAAGCGAGGAGGTGAAGAGCATCAAGAGGCACAAGGAAGGAGAGTGAGGAGGAAAAGAGCAGCTTGAAGCACAAGGAAGTAGAGTGTGGGGAAGAGCAGCGTGAGGCACAAGAAAGGAGGAGAGTGAGAAGAGCACCATGAGGCACAAGGAAGGAGTGAGGAGGAGAAGAGCAGCGTAAGGAACAAGGAAGGAGAGTGAGGGAAGAGCAGAATGAGGCTTCGCTGTGGGGGACAACACACCTTTGGGCATTGAGCCTCTGAGCCTTCTGTTTCAGCGCGAGATACCGGGAGTGGCGGCGATGGCGAGACCAGCGGAGGCCCCGCCCCCTTGACCCCTGAACCTTCTTCAGCGCCTCGCGCCTCCCGCTTCGCGGGACGCGCTTCGCTGTGGGGGACAACACACCTTTGGGCATTGAGCCTCTGAGCCTTCTGTTTCAGCGCGAGATACCGGGAGTGGCGGCGACGGCGAGACCAGTGGAGGCCCCGCCCCCTTGACCCCTGAACCTTCTTCAGCGCCTCGCGCCTCCCGCTTCGCGGGACGCGCTTCGCTGTGGGGGACAACACACCTTTGGGCATTGAGCCTCTGAGCCTTCTGTTTCAGTGCGGGATACCGGGAGTGGCGGCGACGGCGAGACCAGCGGAGGCCCCGCCCCCTTGACCCCTGAACCTTCTTCAGCACCTCGCGCCTCCCGCTTCGCGGGACGCGCTTCGCTGTGGGGGACAACACACCTTTGGGCATTGAGCCTCTGAGCCTTCTGTTTCAGCGCAAGATACCGAGAGTGGCGGCGACGGCGAGACCAGCGGAGGCCCCGCCTCCTTGACCCCTGAACCTTCTTCAGCGCCTCGCGCCTCCCGCAGCGCGGGACGCGCGCTGGCGTGTGCCGGGCTAAGCCCGGGCAAAGGGCGGGCCCTCTGAGGCCCTCAGAGCACCGAGTGAGGCCGGGTCGGGCCACGTCATTAAGGTGTCAGGTATTCATCCGAGATTAGCTGGACTTGGTGAATTGGATTGTCCCACGAACGGAGGCGTGATTGTGCAGGATAAGAAACTGCTTGATGCTTTCTAACTGAACTATTTTGGCTAACTCTTATTTCGTGTAGGTGTTATTACATCCTGCTATTGTTTAATTCATTTTTAATAAATCCTGAGGCATCATTGAACATGTCGAAACCCACGGTAGGAAACAAATCCTCCACTGCTACTACATTAGATAATTATTTAGTAATAGTGGTCACTAAAATAAATAGTGAAAGACGTAAATCATTAGGACAGGGTTACACTCCCACTACCATTTCCCCTTTATTGATCAGCGCACCCACTACACCATCTCCGCCATCTCATGGTGTGAGTTGTAGCATTGAAAATCATGACCCGGTAACTCTGGTAGATCTAACCCCTCTTTCTGCGGATTTAGAGCTGTTCGAAGCCAATATGGACGTCCCAAAAGACATTAATGAGGCTCCATCAGAGGAGTCTTTGGTTCCAGCAATGCAGAGAGTCCTGAGACCCCGTAAACTTATACAAACTAAACGGGGAAGTGGTCAAAGTAGTCACAAAAAAAAAGGTCCTGTGCCTATAACGGGGGATACCTTGAGGGAAGCTCCACCTAATAACCCCAAAACAAAAATAGATCCCGAACAATTAGATTGTCTGGTTGCCATTATGGAGGCTAAAATTCTTAAGATAGTCGAACCCCTAGTAACCAAAATTGGTGAACTATCGGCAGAAATTGCTAGTCTACGAAACCTTCTGGGCCCTCGCAGTAGTTCATCTGTAAAAGCTAGTACTGCAGCTGGGGGTACCTGCGGAACTATTGAGCCACATAATTTCATAAAGGTAGTATTAAATCCTGTTGAATCCCCAGAGGTTGTACCTATGACACAAGTTAATAATATTACACCTTTAGACATTTGTCCAAAGAGTAAGAGGGAAACCAGGATTACACGTATGGCAGGGGCACAACCAGATTTACCCCCTGAGTGTGCCCCTTTTGTGGCAGTATTGACAAATGTCCCACCTTTGCCGGATGGTGACCTGTCAAATAAATCAGAATCCCACGATTCTCTTAAGAATAAATCTGTTTCGTGGCTAAATAAACAGTGTGGGTTCCCTGTACAATTTTCACATCAGATATTAACTACCAGGAGAGTCTCATGGATAGGGCACTCATGTAAGAACACTAAGGGGGATTGTGTCATAATAAATTTCAGAAATCCATACCTGGTTAATAATACCCTGTTAAGAGCCTCTTTGCTCCCTCACACTGACCAGGGTATCACTCTCCGCCCACTGGGATACTTCTATAGGCATCAAACAAAGCATCCTACTAATGATCCCTCGAGGGGCAGAGTATTTATGTCCGAAGGGCAGTCATTCCATGGTGTTGCTACATATAATCGTTTTCAACCTTTGAGTGATTTAGACTCAAATGATTGACTCGATTTTGATTGGGATCCTTCTATATCTATTATGGAAGCTCCCACTCTGACCATGGAGGAGGACCAGGGGATAAACGAAATTCAATTATGTACGGGGGTGGAGGGCATCCCAAATATCATGACTGTGGAGATGAATACTAATGATGGAAATATGGATAGCTCAGCTGGTGTGCCATCCCAGTTAGTAGGTACGAGGGTCCTTAGTTGGAACATAGCAGGGCTTAATAGTAAAGCGCAAGATCCCCTGTGGAGGGACTGCTTATTAGGCTGTGAAATTATTGGGCTACAAGAGACCTGGGACACGGAAAGTACCTTTTTGTTGGATGGGTATTCTGCTTTCTGGTCAGCTGCGGTGCCCTCTTGCAGGGGGAGGGCAAAAGGCGGACTCTTAACCCTCATTTCTTTGAAAATTGAGGGTACTTATAGTAAAGTGGAGACAGGTTCGCCTTATTGCCTTGCTGTAGAAATTCAAACCAACTCAAACGGGAATTGGCTTATTGTTAATTTTTATAATTCTTTTGCTAAGAGTGCGCCAAATGAACATTTAGTCAGTCTTCATGATTTCTTGGAAATCTATAATGATAATAATAAGAATCCCTATTCGGTTATAGTGCTCGGAGATTTTAATGTTCATCGTTGTTTTAGCAATTGTTTTGTGTGGGATAGTTTAGGTCCATCAAACCAGGAAAATATTCATTTTGAACATGCCCCGCAGGGCATGTACTTAGAGGAGCTCCTCGCTGGAAATGCTTTGGTTTATCCCGCTAATCATACAGATGATTTCCCAACATACAAAGGAAGTGGCTTGGGCTCTACCATTGACTATGTTTTTGTTAGTACAATTCTAGTAGATAGTGTGAGTCAGTACAGGGTCAACTGGTCTATTTATGGTGACCATAATTCTGTCCAGTTGACCCTGTCTGACGACTTAAGGAAAAGAGAATCTGACACTCTTGCCGCTGGAATTTTGGACATAAGGCCCATTGACCACACACGTCGTCTGAAATGGTGCCGAGTGGTACCGAAGGACTTTAACGAAAATTTGTTGGGAAAGGTTGGGGAGGAAATGTCTACCTGTTTGAAAGATGGGATTACTGGCGATGAGGTCCTGGTAGCCTATGGTAAAATCTGCTTACAGGTCAATAGTGACCTTAAAAAAGTATGGAAGGGGCAACCCATGAACGGGGAGAAATGGTTTGATCATAATTGCTCAACAGCCCAACGGAAGTTAATGAGAGCATTGAAAGCTGTGCCATCTGACAAAACAGAAATCGCTGTACTCAGGAAAGCTTATAAAAAGGCACAGAGTAAGCGTAAAAATGAAATTAGGGAGGAAGCATGGAATGAACTTTTATCTATAGATGTAATTAAAAATAGTGCCAAATTTTGGTCCGTGGTCAATAAGCCTTTTTTTCATGGCAAAAATAACAATGAGCTTGACTGCGGTATTCAAGAAAAAAAATGGTTTAGTCATTTTAAACAGGTGTATGATGGAGATGGGACAAGGGTGGCCCCTACACTAAACTTGGAGGATTATACTCTGTCTTTTACAGAATTAGAGGTTACACATGCCATCATGCAAATGACAAGCAATAAGGCACCGGGACCCGATGGAGTCCCGGCAGACCTTTTTAAATCAGACATAAAAACTTGGTCCAAAATTTTATACAATGTCTTTGTTAATGCCTGTCAACTGGGTCTTCCTCCCACTTGGGCGAAATCGGTTATAATACCTATTTATAAAAAAGGCGACAGAGGTGACCCGAGTTGCTATCGCCCGATATCCCTAATAGATTCTTCAGTGAAAGTGCTGGGAAGGGTGGTCCTTGCCCAACTGACAGGTTGGTTAGAGGAATCAGGAACACTCTCCATGGCTCAGTATGGATTTAGAAAAGGGATGGGCACCATAGAACAATGTATAAATTTGCAATTATTAATAGGCAAATACACGGTGGCCAAGAAGGGAGTCCTTTTGGTAGCTTTTATGGACCTGTCATCGGCCTTTGACCGTGTAAATAGGTCAAAATTGTGGTCCTTGCTCCTATCCTATGGAGTAGACAAAAACATCGTCTACTTCTTAGCTGATTTACATAGGGATTTATCGGCCACGGTTCGGTATGACCAATTGGGCAACTGTACAGAAGGCATACCCATATCTAATGGAGTTAGACAGGGGTGCATCTTGGCACCCCTGCTCTTTACCCTATATATAAACAAATTAGATAATGCTTTAATCACCTCATGTAATGATATTCCGCGTGCAGGGAAATGTCTAATTCCCGCACTTTTATATGCGGATGATGCCGCCTTACTTGCAAGAACGGGGGTGGGACTTCAGTTATTGTTAGATTCATTTGCGGGTTTTATGAAGGCATTGGATCTTACTGTCAATTTTTCAAAATCGCATGTAATGGCCATTGGACCAAAATCCTCAAAGATTAAAACCTTTAAATGTGGGGGCCATCCACTATCCAGGGTATCAACATTTCCCTACTTGGGCGTTCTTTTTGATGATCAATGTTCTCGGGCAACCCAAATAACAGCCAAAAAGATTGTCTTATCTAGAGCGACTGTGGCTGTTCTAGGTTTTGCCAGGAAGTTAGGTGCCAGGCCAATGAAGGCTCTTATTCAAGTATATAGAGCCAAATGCTTCTCTCTAGCAATGTATGGAGCCGAGGTATGGGGTATTAAAAATGCTAAAAGTATACAGATTGTTGAGGACAGGTTTTTAAAAAACCTTCTTTCAGTTCCGATCTCAACTGCTAATTATAACACCCATCAGGAGCTTGGAATTGGTTTTGTAGAAGACTCTATAGCCTTGGCCCCATTATTGAAATGGATTAGCATTTGGTTAAACCCGGATCTACAGTTAAATCGCACGATCATGAGAGATTGTATGTTATTAGATCATGGGTCATCTATACCCTGGCTGAAATACATTCAGAAAATGGCAAAAAAGTTGGGTCGACCTGAATTATACCATTCACCAGAAGCCCTAGTCAAGGGAGACATAAAATGGTGTAAGGAAACCTTTATGTACATAGCTACTATGGATCGGGAAGGAAATGAGCTGACAAAGGTTACTGTCAGGGCCCACCAGCTATGTAAAACAACACCATCTATGGAACCATACCTAGGATATGTCACAAATGCAAATCACCGTTTTTTATTGACTAGATTTAGACTAAATCAATTACACCTATTGTTTGGAGATAAGAAAGGTTGGAAAAGGGTAGAGGATCTCGGCCCTTGTTCCTGTGATAATTTTTCGCAACAGGATATCACACACTTTCTCTTCTTTTGTGAGCACTTTATTGACATTAGGAAACGCTTCTTACTCCCTATTTTAAAAAACAAAGGTTTTGTGCAGGTGAGACCTGCTCTTCTCCATCTTCAAATGTTAACCGATGTTTGGGAAACTTTTAACATTGCAAATTTTTTATCTGTTGTCATTAGATCTTTGAGGAAATGAATTGTGTCCTCTTTTAAATGCTTTTTAAATGGGATTGTTTTTCCTTTTTAAATTGCATATTTAGCTGTTTTTATATGTGTATAGGTGCTATAGATCATTTGAAATGAATTTCGTCTTTTATCCATTATATTGTAGTATGCTTTTATGGTTTGCACTTAAACCGAATAAAGACTTTTGACTGACTGACCGAGAGTGAGGAGAAGAGCAGCGTGAGGCACAAGGAAGGAGAGTGAGGAGGAGAAGAGCAGCGTGAGGCACAAGGAAGGACAGTAAGGAGGAGAAGAGTAGTGTAAGGCACAAGTAAGGAGAGTGAGGGGAAGAGAAGAAGGAGGCACAAGGAAGGTGAGTGAGGAGAAGAGCATCATGAGGCACAAGGAAGGACAGTAATGAGAATAGCATGAATTGGTGCTCCGCTGATGCCGAGGTGATGCTGCGCTGATGCTGAGCTGGTGCTTATTTACTGATGAGGAGGTGGTGCTTTGGTGCTGCTCAAGTGATGCAGAGTTAGTGCTGAGTTATGCTGAGGTGGTGGTGCTGCACTTGTGCTCAGGTGGTGCTGAGTGATGCTGAGTTGGTGCTGTGCTGAAGTGATGTTGCTTGATGCTGAGATGGTGCTGCGCTGATGCTGAAGTGGTGCTGCGTTGGTGCTGAAGTGGTGCTTCATTAGTGCTGAAGTGGTGATGCTTTGGTGCTGAATTACTGCGGCGGTAGTGTTGAACTGAGGCTGAGCAGGTGCCCGGGCCTTTTGCTGCCTCAGTCAATGCCAACGGAAAGGGCGGGGGTGGGGGAAGTAAAAAAAGTTATGTTTTTAAGAAAAATTTAATTTTATGCTTTTAAAAAAACAACACTGGCAACTTCAAAGCAAATGGTAGTCGTGCGTGGTATAGAATTCACACCTATGACCTACTCCTGACCCACAGTAGAGAACATGCTAAACACCTGAGGTATTTTACTATTATAAAAAATACATACTTTCTGAATAAACACATTTTAGTTGTAGTACCTTCCACTGAGCTTTATTGCCAGCTGATACACTTGGCTAGCAAATATGGTCATTCATTCTCAGGGTTCATTTCCTACTGAAAAAATGGGTAAGCTACTGGTCAAACATTAAAAACTCATTGTGGCCAACAGCCCTTTTCAAACTTCCAAACTTGATAAAACATGCATCACTGAGATGGCAATAACACCTATTATTTGCAGTGCTAAGTAACAAAAAGACCGGAGAGGAATAAAAGGTCCCATGGGAAAATAACCACAAATGTGCTGTGAATACCTTTACATTTGTATTTGTCTATTATATGATGTCTAAATTAGTTCTGGAAAGGGGAATTTATTTTTTGATATGAAGTCCAAATTCCGTAGGTGTAAACCAAAGAGTGTCAAGCACGGGTTTCTTTTTCACGATGATTGAAACAAGCCATAAGTCAAACTTCCAGAACAAACTCACTTGACGTGTTAGGAAGTGGTATTATCAACAGCAGTGTAAAACGAAGGAAACTTGTGAGTTTTGACCGAAAATGCAAGATTATAAGTGAGCCTGATCTGTTGGCCTTGGTGAGTCAACAAACACCTTAACCTTATTTTATATAATGTTTAGAATCTTCAGCCAAATTAAAGTTCCACACATTGACTGTAGATTTTGGGAAGGGTAACTTAAAGCACTATGCACATAACACATTCTTTCACTACGCAAAAGATGAATGAAATAATTTAAAGGAGGGATTGTGTACCAAATCATGCAGCCTAAACAACTTGAAAACAGGAGTGTGTAATGATGCACCAATGTATAAAAACCAAGGGGCATATTAACAAGGGCTTTATCTATGCTTTTTTGGCTTTAAAAGCCAAAGAAGCGGAGATAAAATATCGCCCTATCAACAACAGGGTGCTAACATGCAAAATCGCATGTTTGCACCCTTTTTCACTACGCTTCCCTTTGCATCTCTAATGAGATGCAAAGTGGGCGTTCCAGAGCAAAATAATAGGAGAAATGTCGCTAAGCGACATTTCTCCTATGCTGAGGATTGTAGTTTGTGCCCCCTGCTTGCTGCCGTCGGTAAAAAACAAGTGAACAAAACGCGAAAAAAACATGCGATGTAGTATAGAAAATTTGCAGTGAATTAGAAATTTTCCACTTGCAAGATAATGTGCATTAAATGAAACAGAATGTGCAGTGATCGAGATAAAACCTACGGTAATCTCGATTCCTCACTGTAGAACGGACACGTAAAACCCCAGAAAGAAAACTCCCACCAATGAGTGAAACAGCCCGTTCACATACAAAACGTGGATCGTGGAAGAACGCTTTTATTTCTGTTGCCGTAACTAGCTGTAAATAAACGTACAATAAACAGATGGGAGGAGAGAGAAGAGCCCATAACACGCTATAACAGTGTGATGGCCAAACAAAATGTCTCTTAGTGAAATCGCCAGAGAGGGAGTTAAGCACACAAAAGAGGGGCATTTAAAGAAATGCAGCAATACCAAGCCAGCATTTTTAAATGACACAGATGCCAACCAATGGCAATCAGTGGGTGTGCAAAAAGCCCATAGAAGAGACACAACTGGTCTTGCAGACAGTGCAAGCGCTGTCAAGGTTCGAACTAAAATAATCATTACACTAGCTTGCCAGGGCTCCCCAGTTTGGCTTTGCCAGTGATTGTTCTATTTAGTATGTATCAGATGAACCAATAGTTCAGGTTGAAGTTGAATATTTTGTACAAAGACACTTTCACAGAAGGCCAATACAATTCAACTGTGAGTGATGGTGTGTAGGAATAATACCATTCTTGAGGGTTAGCTGCGATAGGATGGTTAGCTACAAAGAAATTAGACTGTTTGTTAAGTTTAAGAACAGGGACATTTTTATTATAGCCACATAGTTGTGTGAAATCAGAAACTTTCAGCCTTTGCGAATTTGTCCAATTTCGACAATTTTGTCTGACTGTCTAAGCCTATACACACGAGTCTCCTACTGTTCACATGCTAAGCTAAGGGGGTCCCTCCCTAAGGAGGGGCTGGACAAGGGGGAAGATACTCCCCTGTCCTTTGTCCAGTTTTGCGCCAGAGCAGGAGCCAACGGCTCCCTGAACTGGTTTGGACTGGACTATGCATGGAGGACACCAAGTGTGCCCTGCACGCAGACTATGTGGCGCTGGCGAGTGCCCCCACCCTGCACCAATACACTAAACCCTGCCTGGGAGGTGATTACACCACCCTGTGACAGGATACCTATTGTTCTGCCTTCCCCTGCCCGAGTTTGGCTCAACTGCAGGAGGGCAGAAATGTGTCTCTGGCCCGGTAGCAGCCCTAGCTTGCTGTCTGGGCCTGGAAGACTGGTACCGGGAGCACCGAGGGCCTCCCAAAGGAGCTTTACAGTGCATGGAATCATACCTCCCACACCGTTTATGGTGTGGCAGGTATGGTTCCAACATGATTGATACCAAACATGATAGGATTCATTACAGCCAGTTTCGAGATGGTCATTGCGTAATCATTCGGTGCCCCTCTATATGTTATATGGCTGTCTCACTTACAACCTCGGAGAATGGACTCTGTAGGCTGTAGAGGTGTCCTGCCCATGCAGGGGCACCCTTACACTTAGAACCAAGCACCCTGCCTTCAGGATTGTAACCTCTTTGCTTGCGCACAATGGAGTAATTTGCACATAAATGTAATATTTTGAGATTTCATGATCTTATTCCAACTCGTATTCAGGTGGCTGCTACAGAATTGAGATCAATGTTTTATACATTTTATGTTTAATTCTTTTTAATCATTTTAATGTATAATTTAAGTGTATGATATTTATTGCACTGTCTTGATTTTATGTGAACTTCTTTTGAGCTCCAAATCATAAATATAGAAATGAATTGAATTGGCTCACTTCTGGCAGGGAAGCATATCCTAATGTATGCTCCCAGGCTCTAGACTCCTTGATACCGTGGGGCCTGCTTTCCGACCACCCACAAACATACCTACTTTACGATGTTGCCTGTCTGAAGCATGCAATCTGCTGAATTAATCTCTAACCCCCTTTTCTAGTGGGTTGCTACCCATTCAATTCTTCTTTGGAATGGCACCAGGATTACACATTGTGGTGCTCACATCACTGGCATCCTCTGGCATCCCACTGTTTGGACAGACCATTTGACCTAATATCGCCTCTGCCACAAATTTACCAATCTTAATAGGACCTCCGTCCCATTGTCTTTCAGCCTCATTGCTAGATACTGGTTGCCGGATCTACGTCATGTTCTGTAATTCTCTTTCATTTTGATGATGACCCTGGAACCACTCTAAGGGTCAAAATGCCGTCAACAACTTATTGTAAAAAAAACTTTATGGAATTCTACTAGCCCACTCAGAACATTCAACTTTTGAATTTGGGATGTTACTTAAATTTATGTCTGTTCCATCAGAATTAAACTTGAAAAAGGCTTTACTGACATTTTAGGAAAAGCCAGCGTGAGCATGCGCTAGCACATGAGCTCTCTCTTGCAAGAATTTTTGCTCAAAAATAGGCTTTGAATCTGCCCACTGCTTACCATTTGTTCGCTTTAATGTCATTCATCTTTGCTGCCTCCTAATTGGCCAGCACAGGCCAAGAGTTACTGTGTTCCTTTCTGTGGAGCATGGACCAAGCACAGATTGATTCCACTTAATTAGCAACCGTTCAAGGCTCCCGACATGCTCGAAACACTATTTCCTTCACTACTGCTACCTGATGTTTCAGAATGTGCTTCAGTCCAGGAATCAATTTCAGAAGATTACTTTTGTGTAAATATATGCAGTGGCCCTACAGCCTTTTGCTTTGCCTTGTTCCCTTCTCTCACCAGGCCGCTGTTCTCTTGCATTCCCAGACGAGTCCCTTTCTGCAAATTCCCTATTGTCCATTTGACCGCCAGGCCCCTCCTCTCATGTGTGCTGGGTAGGGTCCTTACCTGTAGGTCTCACTCTTCTCTCCATACTGCCATTGAGCCACTCTTCTCATGAATACCTTCCTGCTACTTATGCTGCTCTCCATTCTGCAGCCAGGAAGCTCCACGTATGCATGCACAGGGGGTCCCTTATATCCCTTCTACTGCTCTTCATTCACCTGCCAAGCCACTTCAATCATGTGCCTCCTTGCCTGCAGGTCCTACTGCTCGCTATCCCTTTTCCCACCAAGCCGCCCCTTCCATGCGTCACTGTGGTGACCCTTCTTGCAGTTCCTTGATCTCCCACCAAACCTCTCCTCTCATGCGTGCCAGATGGGTTTCTTCCGACCGCTCCAGTGCTCTCCGTGGCTGCTCAACCCTCTCCCTTTTTTCAGAAAAAGGAGAGCCCTATTAACTTTACCAGTGCTTGTTATTTAGTTATTCTCAAGCCTAAGCTCCCCCTCTCAATGTGTTTGAGGCCCACAACTGCGCTCTTCTGCTTTTATTTATGCACATATTGCTAAGGCTGAGCTCTTTCTCCCCGGGTTCGATGCTGTCCCCTTGGGTTCCTGAAGGGTTACCACCAACATGCCAGGTGACCTCATATGGTTGTGATGCAGCAGCAGCCAAACTGTGCTCCCCACGACCCCCAACCCACATCCTCTTACCACGCCCACACAAACTGCCCTCCTGTAAATCTGTATATTTATGCTCAGTGTTATCGAAACTGAGTACTACTCCTCTGTTTGTCCTCTTCTGTCCTCCAATATTTGATATAAATTGTAACTGCATTATATAGTACTTATGACCCCTGACGAGGCATTGAAACATGCTTGCAATGCTGGGCTCTCTGCCCAAGCCCTTGGCTGCTCTTCATGTATTCATGCAAAATCAAGGCTTCAATCTCATGCCTCTTTCGTCCGCCACCAGATCCACTCTGCCCCTCTATCGTACTCTTTCAAGTCCATTTTTATACTTGCTCTGTTTCTTTGTTCCTTTATTCCAGTATTTCTCTTTCACCATATTTCCCCTTTTTGTGTTTGACTCTGGGTCAAAGTCTAATGAGACTAATAAAATAATAACACAATAAGTGATGGAACCCAAAAAGGAGCGTTGGGGGCCCCCCCTGCAACCACTGGCTCAAATTAAAGTCTGACGTTCTGACTGACCTAACATTATTGTCCCTTGGTTTGTGGTCCTGCTGTAGAAGTAGCACAAGAAGATTGAGAAGCAAACGAGACGCTGCCTGTTCAATCTCTCAGCGGATGGGGCTGCACCACTGAACAGTCTAATGCCCTATCTCCCTCCTTAAGCCTGTGCCATGGGTAATGAATGCAATGTACCCATTCCTGATAAAATTCTACTTTGTAATAGATGTGCCTACCTCAGAATGATGGAAGACTGAGTTGGCTGTGCTGGGATCTGATCTCATGACCTGTAGGTCGTAGTCTATGTTGGGGCATATGTTGGCACATTCCATGTTGGAGAAACACGAGATAGCTGGTCGGGTTAGTGATAAATAATACTCAACTTTACTTGTCCCCTCCCGCTTACCTGTGACTCACACTGTAAATCGTGGGAATGTTTTTTTCTTCTTCACCTCACTTTTCCCAACTGAGAAGATAGGGGGCCCTCAGTGGCTCTTCCGTTCCAGATGTGAGGTACGGCTCCAACAAGGACACTCTCCACTTACACGTGGCTCCACAATGACATGCTTGCCCTGCAGTAGACTTGTTTGCTATGGGTTCATAAAGTACGATCTCGTTCGGAAGGACTCTGAGTCGGATTCAGGCTTGCCTAATCTGATTCGGAACCCTTGTTGCCGACCGAATCGTACCCAGTTCCGAACTACCGATTACGATGCTTGGAAAACCATTCAGGCTGACCGAATCGGTTCCGAAAGGCATTTGTACAGGTCTAGCCTAGGGTGCCTGAATTGTTTCCACTTGTCTTGCAGAAAGGGTATTGAAAAAAACACACGATTAAAAAATACAATAAACAATATAAACGAAGCATACATATGAAACTCATAATGAGCAAAAATCATAGTCTTTTGACAGAAGGCTGCAGCACACAGTGCATTTCCTGCTTTTACCAGCTATTGAAAAAAGCTGATATGACAATTGAGGCGTTTACCAAATTTACTATTTTTTTGTAAGTAGCTCTCTGGGAGATTCTAACCTGTGACTCTCAGGAAAACTTGAGCTGAGATACCCTGCTCACCATGAAGCAAATCCTATTAATCCTCTCACCCCGTCCTTGCCTATTCATTTTTATACATGCTTTGTCGTCTCAAACTACCAGTTTCACTCACTATAATAACAGACACGACATCCCTCTAAGAAGCCTCTAAGAAAAATTCAGAAAATAAGCCCTCACGTAACAGCGCAACAAGTAATGGACCGTGCGTTTATTGTTATATATGTCCACGTTATGTAGATACGGTAAATGAGAATCTATGTCCCGAGCCTTCTCATATTTCTTCATTTTCGGCGCCTGCCCACTTGGTATGTAAATAAAGTGCAGCGCTTGGACGCAGTGCGCAGGCGCCATGCATTATTTAAGCGGCGCGAGCCATGCATCATGCGCGCTGCGCCTCGTTGGCGGAGCCCCGCTGCGCGCGCGACAATAAAGCTTCGGCGCACCTCATCAGAAACAGCAGGGGGCCCCGTGGAAACTCATTTGGGCATGAAATATTCACAGAGCAGCAATGCAAACCTTTAAACATCGGTAATTGTCGGCTTTCGATTGCCTTTAACTACTGACTCTAAATTATTGCAAAAGACCGGCCAATTTACAAATTACATATATTTGTCACGCTCCTGCACCTTTACGGAAGGAACCCTAATGTCAGTGGCGGTTGTCGGTGCGCGCACTGCGCAGGGGGCATCTCTCTGAAAATTAGCCAGATTTCGTCTGTGGTATCGTTATTTCAAATGAAACTGGTAGAACTGTCTTCTTGTCGAATGAAGTTTGTATCTTATATAAAGTACTTCTGTCACAAGCTCAGATGGAGAATGACAAATTCAACCAGTCCCGATATTGTATCCAACAGCACTTTAGATGCCAGCTCGTGCCAGTGGTTAACTTGTAAAAAAAAATAGTGATAATAAGAGTAAGGGCCCAAAGTTTCTGTTAGGAGCCTGCCAGCTGGATTGTCAGAGTTGACGAATACGGAGACAGAAAGTAGTTGGTTCTCCGAATCATGCTTTTTTTCATCCACCATCTTATGCTTCTTGTTTTCCTACCTTAGTCTTAAATATTATCTTTTATGTGTGCTTACTCTCCTTGTTACTGTTGTTCTGTCTTTCTCTTTCTTTTCCTGTTTTTTTCTCTGTCTTGCTCTGGATCAAAGTTTGATGATGAAAAATAAGCATGTGCTACCAAAAACGAGAATCAGCAGTGCGGTACTGGCATAAACCATCTGCATAAATTGAACTCTAGTGCTTCTCCAGTTCCATGATGAAGAGCTTGTGTCAGAATATTCTGGCCCATGACCAGTGCCACTAGAATTTTACAGCACAGGAAGACTAAATTATGTGGGAGATGAGGACCAAATTATGTGGCAAGAAAAGGCACATTTTGTGGCGTAATGCAGCACATTCTTTTTATGATTATTGCTTCCTTATATAGTCATTTTTAGGTCAAAGCTACCAGACAGTGCAGCTGTCTGATATGCTAAAGGCACATTGGGGACATTTGGAAAGTTTCCCTGGGAATGCATTTCGTCCATTATCTACCATTGGCTTTGTGGTTTGTAACTCACATTTGTCTGCTTCCTATTTGCTGGCTTTATTTGTTTTCAGCTATCCAGGTTGAGCTCATCCCTCACAAAGAGCAATCCTTATTTTCTGTATCCTTTCGAGTTCTTCCTTTCTGTAAAAAGGCCTCTAAATCTTGTTCTTATCTTATCACATTTGCTGTGCATTCAAGGACGGACGTCAATTGTCAGGCTCTGTCTTCTGAGGGAGCTTGGTGTTTACTTTTCTTTCTCTGATTTCAAAGTGAGAGGATTTATGTGAGAATCTTGCGTGAAAGCCTTTTTCTAGTACACAACAATGTTTACATGTCTAGAATGAACTGTGCAGACATTTTAGAATATATCAGAATTAGGGAAGAACAAATAAAGCACACTTTTTGTAATTCCGAATTGTGATGGAAACAAATTTTCTCATACGATCAAAACAAATCAATACACTAGGTGATTTTATTTCCACACATCGATTGTGGGCTGTAGTCTTTTATAAGCAAAATTGCTTGTTTGTGCAAATGTAATGGTCATTACAGTTGAAAATGTGTTGTCTGTAATGACTGTGTGCTACCACACCATGCATACTCCACTCCAATTTACTATGCACTACTTCATGCCACTGCACTCTACTCTGCATCTCTCCACTCTACGCCACTCCACTCCACTCTGCATAACTGCACTCTACCATGCACCACTCCACTCTATGCCATGGCACTCTATGCCACTTTAAACCACTGCACTTTATGCCAATGCACACTATTCCACTCTTCTAAAAACCAATGCGCTCTACTCTACGTCAATCTACTATGCACCATTGCACTCTATGCCACTATACTCTACTCTGAAACACTCTACTCTATGCCACTGATACACGATACGGTCTTTCATGCGATTCTGCTTGAGTGATTAGAAGGATTTGCCATTACGAGATGTGCCTTATCTTGGTTCAAGTCCTTTATCTGTAACCACACTCAGTCAGTTATTCCTGTGGATCAGCAGATACCATGATCACTTCTAAATTGGACTGTTCCAATAGCCTATATCTTGGACTCCCCTCCTATCTTCTACACCGGCTAAATATTATTCAGAATGTTGCGGCCCGACTGATCTTGAACCTTCCTACCTTGTGTTCTGTTTCGGATCACCTGCGCCAGCTCCACTGGCTGCCAATTGGCAAAAGGATTCAGCTCAAGGCCCTCACTCTTGCTTTCAAGATTTTTAACTCCAGGGGTCCTTCATCTCATAGGTGTCATTTAAAACTCTCTTTCCAGGCTCAAGCTCTTTGCTCTAATAATCTTAAACTGTTTCAAACCCCTCAGATTGTTCAATCCAGAAGAGGAGGCCGCTCCTTTGCTTACCTGACAGACAAACTTTGGAATGCCTTATTTGTGGTTTTGAGAAGCTGCCCATCCAAAACGGTTTTCAGGAAGAGGATTAAAACGTTTCTCTTCAACTCAGTAATAAACTCAATCCTTATCTGGTTCTGCCCCTGAACTTAGTGGACACGCTCAACTCTAATGGTGGGACACCTTTTTAGGTAGCTGCGCGCTTTATAAATATATTGTATTGTACTTTATTCCACTTTGCACCATTGCACTCTATGTCACTGCACTCTACGCCACTCTCTTCTACTCTGCACTGCTGTACTCTATGCCACTCTACTCTACTCTGCAACATTCTGCCATACGCCACTGCACTCTATAACATTCTACTCTGCCCCAGTTTACTCTCAACCCCTGAATTCTACGCTACTCTACTCTGCAGTACTGTACTCTATGCTACTGCACTCTGTGTCACCACACTCTATGCCACTCTACTCTGCATCTCTCTATGCCACTGCAATCTGCAGCATTACACTCTACATCACTGCACTCTGCTCTTCACTAATCTGCACTCTATGGCACTGCAATCCATGCCACTGCACACTACGACACTACTCTGCACCATTCTACACTGCTGTACTCATCTACACTCTAGACCACTACACTCTATGCCACTGTACTCTACACTGCACCACTGCACCCTATGACACTACACTCTATGCCACTCTACTTTGCATCATTCTATGCCTCTGCGCTCTATGCCATTGCACTCTGCAGCACCCCACTCTAAACCTCTGCACACTACTTTGCACCAATCTACTCTACACTAACCCTCTGCTCTCTACTCCACTGCACACTATGACACTGCACTCTATGACACTACGCTGCACCACTGTATGCCACTGTTCTCTACTCGCGCAAAAACAACAGTTGATGGACAGAATGCAGAACAATGTCATACATTCACCCAAGTACAGAGATCTGGGCCTAAATCCATCGTTTTTTTGCTCACCATGCCACCGAAGTTTAGACCTGGCCATATACAAATCAGTCTTGACCCTGTGCCTCATGGGAACAGTCCAGCCCGAACTGCCAAGCCAGGTCTTCCCTGAACCAGTAACAAGCATCCTGGGACCGGTTTCAGGGTAACACCCCTCATCAGCCAGGCTAGCTTGAATCCAGTCTACTAACCACCAAGGTTTGCCCCCAATTGATGGATCACACAAATTATAGAGCTATTGTTAGCCATGTGAAAACTAAAATTAATGAAACAGAATGTAAGACAAAGGGCCTGATTACGATGTCGGTCAGGTCCGACCACTCGAGGAGCCCATCAGCTCAGCTGTCGGAATGTAATCTTTACAATAAGAGCGGCGCCTTCTCAGGTAGTGCCATAGAGATTATGATGTCAGCTGCGGTCTGCATTTCTATGGCGGTCTGTCCACTGCTGAAGTATAAAGACCTTCTTGTGTGCTTTCATACATCCAGGTCCAGGGATATCTTCAGACAAGTCATGGTAAGCCCACCACTTCCCCATGTTCCCAACCTCAAGGGGCTTGCCGAGGTCCAGTGTCTGCTGATGTCTCTTTTGACAAGCATGGTTCCAATCCCTACCAACATACGATCTCCCTGGATCCCCCCTTGTCCTCCAGTATGCCCAATATTTCTGGGTGAGGGCTCTGAGACCCCTCTGAGAACTCTTGAGAGAGTACCAGAAATTTTCAGCCAGTATGTTGTATTGACTAGACAGCTCCAGACCATATGAAAGAAGTCGCCTTGTATCTCAGGGCAACAGAAACAGGTAGGTGCCATAGTCTGTTTGCCTACTATAGGTGCAGGCGTGTCAGGTATGACATGTAAAAAATTCAGTTTGATGAGCTGAAGCTTTGGACAAACATGTGTCTCTCGAGTCAATGTCATCCAATTGTCCTACCCAGTCCTCCCATCTTGCCCTTGGGGTCTTGAAGAGATCCAGAGAGTGAATCACTAAGGATTTATATATTTGTGACACACCCCCTTCCCCAGCAGATCTGTTAGGACATTAGCCTCCAGTGGGCTGTAATTCGGTATTGTTTTGAGAGAGATGCTGTAGGATTGGAGTGTGCTACATTCTTGCAAGTAGTGAAATAATTATGACTAATATAATATAAATTCCTGTTGAAGGTCCATTAAGGATTTAGATTTGTGTCCCTTGCCATAGGTCGCCCTGCCTTGTTATGCCAAATAGATCCCAGAACTTAAAACCCTCTAGGGTCGCCATGTGTCTCGGCCAGTTACCCCACCATAGGGGAATGTCAAGCACAGGCTTTCTATCCCATCCTGTCCACCTCAACGTGGATCTCCAAGCCTACAAGATCACCTTAGTGATTTTTAGGGACAGTGAGTGGCATGGGATTTCCATAAAGCCGTCCCACAATTGCCTCTCAGTCCAACATTGCCACCTCCACTCATCCAGTCATTTACTACCATGAAGTGCACAGCCCAATTATAGAGACGGATGTCTGGAGGACCTAAAGCAGCTGTGACAATGCCATCATTTTAAAGAGGGCTACTCTACCCATGACATTTATTGGAAGTTTGACCCATCTAGTAAGGTCCATAGATTGTCTTGAGCAAAAGAGGTCGTAGGTTCAAATTCCTTTAATTGGGATTCTAGGGCTATGTGTACTCCCATATATTGAAATCTAAGTCTGGGAATCGGCAATACCAATTGTCAGTCTATCCAGTCTTATAGCCTTTAACAGAGACCAGGGGGGATTTGGCCCAGTATACTGTGAGTTTGGAAGCCTCCCAATATAGGTTTAGCATCTGGATCAAGCAAGGTCCAGTGAGTCAGACCGGTGAAAGAAACAATAGTATATTGTATGCATACAGGGTTATCCAGTCTTCAGTTGCCAATCCCCAATCAAACCCCCAGACCTGGGTATCACAGCAAACCCACACTGCCAGAGGTTTTGCAAGGGCAAAGAAAAGAGAGGATAGGGTAAAACTCCTCCCCATTCCCTGCCAATCGGGAATGGGGAGGAGAGAGTTCTGTTAACTTGGACCTGTGCTAGCGGGTGGGCATACAATAGACGAACACATGTTCTGAATTTCCAGCCAAGGCCCATTCTTTGTACTACCTGATTCAAGCAAAGACCAGTATACAGAGTTTAATGCTTTCTCAAAGTTTATTAGCATGAGAGCCCTAGATTTCTTCAAAGCTCGAGATGAGCCAGGGCTATGGACCCTGCATATATAGTGCCTGGTTTTTTGCCGTAAGGGATAAAGCTACACTGTTCTTGTTGGACCAAATGTCGTATGAGGTAGAGCAGCCTATTCGCAAGGACATTTGCATATATTTTGAATTCTGTGTTTCATGAGAGCTATTGGTCAGTATAAGGCACACCAGTCTGCATGCTGCCCCGGTTTATGGTGCCAGGTCTAATTTGGATGGGGATTTGCAGTTTATAAGAAACCCCTGGTACATGTCCAGGATTAGAGGAATGAGAATCGATTGAAAGTGCCAATAGTATTCCACAGGGTACCATAGGGGCGAGGGTTTAGCCTGAGTTCATGTCTGTGCGGGCCTCCCCAATCTCTTACTTCTTCAGTAATGGGGTGCCTAAGATCCTCCCGGTCGCTAGAGTTTAACTGGGGCAAAGGGAGGCCTGAAATAAGTGGGTTAGAGGCCTCCCTTGCCTCACAAAAGGAGCGAAAGCATTCTGCAAAGGTAGCAGCAGCGGCCTTCACAACTTGAGTATCTTGTCGCCCTCAACAGTGAGATGCAAGACCAACAAAGAGTCTGTGCCCACGTGGCCAGCCAATATAACTTTTTTCTCTATTTCTTCCCTCATTCATATACTCTCCTCATTGAAGCCGTCCAGCATTGGCGCGCCTCACCGAGAGAGGCCTGTCTCAGGGATGCCAAGGCAACATCTGATTGGCATCTCACTGAATCTGATGGTGGTTCAGATAGTCCCATTCGAGGGGTAAAGACCTTAGTTGCCAGGTCGGTTTTTTGGCATCCTTTCTCACGTTCTTAAGCTTTCAAGTAGGATCTGGCAATGCCCTGTTCAGGCCTCTTCTTCACTGACCACAGTCTGCCTGGGGTGACCACAGATTTATTGTTGAGGTCAAAAAGTGCCTGCACCATCTCAGCCAGATATTGTGTGAATTGTGTATCTACAAGGCACCAAGCATTGAATCGCCAACTAGGACGGGAAAGGCCAGCGAGGCCATGGTGGAGCATTACAGGGAGTGGTCTGAGCTCCTGCGTAGTAGTATGTGGAACCCGGTCGTATGGGTGAGGTCAGTCGCAGGAAGGAGCTGTAAGTCGATGCTCAATAATGTTTTGTGTGCAGCAAGCATATAGGTATAAGTAAGGGTGTCTGGATTCCATATTTGCCATGCGTTGCATAGTCCCAAGGAGTTGATGCACTGACGTAACCCCCCCCCCTCAGTCCACACCATTCCTTTACTTGGGCCAAGTAGAGTCTATTTCGGGTGACAGGGAGGCACTTTTGAAAAGTACTGTGTCACATCTCGATCTCCTGGTCAGCCCAGCATGTATCACCTGTTCGTTAAGTATGACATATATTCCTTCTATGTGTTATCCGTGGATTGTTAATTTGGCAGTTAGCAGCTGGTGGACTGGAATCATGGACCGATCATGGGAACCAGGCACAGATGTTTGAGATATATAAATCCGGTAAGCAGACAACTTGCACATTGATTGAATGGAAGTGCCTCCTGTTCCGATAAACTTGTTCTCTGGCTTGCAGAGATACTATGCAATATGGGTGCCGTCAATGGCTCCAACAACATGTGAGAGGTGACCAAATTCATAGAAGTCTTCACATTGGCTAAATCTTCATGGCTAGGGATCTGGATGTAGCTGTTGATGTGTCTCATCATTGCTGAAAACATGTCTTATAATGCACCATTGAACAGTGGTTCAGACACCCCACCAGATATAGTCACAGTGTATTGAAAGGAACTTGTGCCCAGAAAATGCAATACCACCATAAGTTTAACAATTGGTGGGATACAAGTGGGATTAGTGTTTTGAGAAAGGAGATCAGGCTACAACTGATGACATAAATCCTGTATTTTTTGCCTATTCAAATGAAACCTCTTGATGACATCCCTTTCTTCCATGGTCTGAAGGTTTGGAAATGGGCTGTGCACTGGAGGCTGTTGACGCCTCCCTCTCAAGGGTACCTATGTGTGATTTAAAAACAGTTTTTTAACATTGGCCCCAATGTCCACAGTAACATATGTGAAGTCACCCAAAAGCAATGTGACAACACATAACTGGCTCAGAAAGCATAACACTTTATCCATATGATAATTGTCTACTGTCCAACATCCACCAATATTCCCCATTGTGGCCTTCACAGGCGCCTGTAACATAAATGTGCAAATTATACATTCCGAAATGTATTCTTAGCACATTAATGGTAATTTTAGGATATTTCAGTTCAAAAACTGTCAATCGCGTTTGCAATGCACCACGTACATTTTGCATTTATGCACAGTAATGCACTACCAGGCTGCATGGACCATATGCATCAGGTCAATGAGCCTGGCTGCAAAGGTGTTTGTGCAATCATGCAAAAGTAGTTTACCCTTCATAAGGTCACAGTAGTGTGTTGTGTTTTACAGTAGCTCACATCACATTACATGTAAGATGGCCCTGGGCTACATGATGTTAGTGGGCTGGCTTAGTCAGTGTAGGACATGACCAGGGTTGAAGATAGCCAGCAGATGACTCCAAAAGTGTGCATTCATGTCTTTGTAGTGCTCAGCATGTGAGAACTACACATGTAGTGTGTTGACTATTGATTTAGGTTTGCGCTAGATGTAAATAAAATGCGTCAAACAAATAGATATCTAAAAACTTCCAGTTATAATATGTGTATTCATCTATTTGAATCTATAAATGTCAACACCCATCAAAAGCAATACATTTGGAAAGCCGTTACCCGGAAGGTAATGACCCTGGGGGTCTAAAGTCAGTGCAGCGTCCATTTTTGGAAGAGGTGGGAGGATCTGAAGCGCTGGGCTCGGAAGATCACGGAGGTCCAGCTGGGGATGTCCTCCCAATGTAGACAGGGCGCGCGCTGGACCCTGACCCCTCTAATGGCCAGCATACTGGTGGTGACCTAGCCGGAGCTTGATGGGCAGTTGAAGGCCCAACAGCAGCTTCAAGGGGTTAAGTCCTGGCCTGAGTCATACATGTTACATTGCCAAATGTATATGTTACAGGCAGGTATTTCCCATCAATTTTGGGGTGGACCATGTGCGACGCACAAGAAGAGTTACTGTTTGTGTAAGTCTGTGCATGCTGATGTGCTGTGAATATTGTCTTTATGACCAAGAACACAGCAGACTGCAGTCCACTGCCAATTTACTGTCTTGAGCAAACACATGGCTGAGTGAACTGATAAATCATCTCATGTTCTTTGATGTTCTGGGTGACATTTGTACCAAACAGGCCACTTGTCATCTTTGTGTAAGGAGTGATGTTCTCTCACTACTGTCTCTCATGTAATGGTGACCCTATTACATATGACATGGCATACAGTGAACTCTTTTATGCAGTGACTGGACAACACTTCCCATCTGTAAGTTGGGATTCAACAGTGACATGAGTGTGCAAACATCACTGGTGCCATCAGCATTAGTGCCTACACGTTGCTCAGTGTAGATTTCCCTGTTGTTAGTTCATCTGCAATAGTGCTTCAAAATTCATTCACTGACTGGTGACATGCATCAGGGAGTGAGATGTAGAAATTTACGATCATATGTGAGTGTCTACACTCATCCTCACAAAGCAATTTGTTTTGCTATATCAAATAGTGCTGTGATTTGCCATTCCCATTAGGACTATAGTGATGCCACATCTACATGACATAGATATTCACTGACACCCAACAACCGTCAAAGGTGTATTGACCTGTAGGAATGCAATCTATGAATGGTGTTATCACCTGTGCCAAGCAGGATTGGGGGATGTTCATATAGATATAAGAAGTCTTATGCTGTGTGTATTTGGAGTATCTATCTCCCAAAACATTGTCCCTCAATGTCTCCATGCTACTTTTCTATGCTACATGTGATATGTGTCTAAATTACTTCAGTACAGCTTTCATTAGACTTTTTCGGAAGTCTCCATATGATGAAGTCTCAAGTCCAAAGTGTCATCAGTGTGCAATGAGCATTTGCATGTGACATGATTTCGGCTACAGCACATATTGATGGTACATTGGTCTTTAACTTGACCTTCATGACGTCATGATGTGTTGTAAGGTAAATGAACATTTTGTGAAATCTGGGACTTGTGTGAACATTGTGGAAATGTATATTTTATAGCCATCCTATTTGATAATCTCATTTTACTATTGTAATTGTATAGTAATTGCATTTTTATAGCACTTTCTACACAGAATGAGGCGTCAAAGTGCTTTTTCGGTGAGTAGCACGCTACTTCTGAACCCATAAAGGATTAGTGATGAATTAGTATAGTGAAATATGAAGGTAGTTTGAGTGGTGGATATGTTAATCAGTTTTTTGGATTGAGAAGGATAGTGAAGGGATAAAAGAGGGAAAAAGTCTACATTTATATAGCGCTTGCTACCACTGATGAGGTGTTGAAGAGCTTCTTCATCGAGTAGCACACTACTCTGGAACCCATAAGGGATTAGTGGTGAATCAGTATAGTTAAATATAAAATGTATTTGAGTGGTGGACAGTTAGTCTGGTATTTGGGTTGGAAAGGATAGTGAAGGGATAGAAGAGGGAAGGATTTAGATTTTTTTTATAGAGCTCATAGCAGTAGGAGGAGGCTTGGGATGAGTAAAAGGGAGATGGAGGGGGAAGGGTTTAGAAAGGCTTGTTTTGGGAGATCAGTATAGTAAAAGAGGTATGAGATGATGCACCGAGGGGTAGAGTAGGGAAGAGTATGAAAAGGGTTATTTTGTGGGTCATAGTAGTAGTTAGGGGTTTGGGATGAATGAGAGAGTGGAGGTAGAGGATATATTGATAAAGATATAGAGTGAACAATAGGATAGTTGAATGGAAAGAGTAGCAGAAAGAGGTTTGAGATGAGTCAGAGAGTTGAGGTAGAGGATATAATGAGAGTGGTATAGGGTGAGAAATAGATTAGTGCATTGGATGTGCTAAATTAGAAGAAAAGTAATAAATATATAGATCCATAAGTACATGGAAGATATATAGATGCATAAAGGGAGGTAGTATATGTAGATTAAAGATGCATAAAATAAACTTCAGCTTTCAAGTATTGTTGTACTTTAAATTATTATTATTTTTTTTTTCTAATTAAATAGTGAAGCAAGTGTAGATAAATAGTTATGATAAAAGATTTACTTATTCATGCAGTCACTTATATACATGTTAAAGACATAGAATAATAAACTATCAGAAATATGTACATTTTTTAAGTAGAACTGCTGAATATCTATATTTTTGAAAAAACATAATTATTCTACATGTTTATACAAAGCAATATACATAGATAGGTACATATCTATAGTACAAATAAATGCTTATATACAGAGGGATATGCTGTATATTTCTGTTTGCTTATTGTGGTTGTGTGGGGAACAGCCAATTCTGGAGTAGTTTTCTGAAAATAAGGTGGTTATCCGTGGATCTGAAGTTGGGGGTTAAAGAGTTCCATAGTTTAACTGCTTGAACAGAGAAGGATGCGCCACCCATGGTTTTTTCTTGCACATTGGGATTTTGAGGCAAGGTGCCACTCCAGAGCGGAGGTTCCTTTGTTGAATGTGTTTGCTCATTTTATTCCTGATGAAGAGCGGTCCTGTTCCATATATCGCTTTGTCAGTGATATGAAGCAGCTTGAACGTGGATCTTCTGGCAACCAGTAACCAATGCAGGGCTTTCAAGGTAGGAAAGATGTGGTCTTGCGGTTTAATATTTAAGAGTAGTCTGGTAGCCGAGTTCTGAATCTGTTGTAGTCTTTTCATGGTGGTTAAAGGTGATCCGTGGTAGAGGCTATTGGAGTAATCGAGTTTGGACAGAACAAGGGAGATGCAAGCCTGGACCTTATGAGGAATTCTCCAATGGTGGAAGATTTGTTGCATAGTTTTTATAGTAGCAAAGCTTGATCTTGCTAGTTTGTCCAGTTGGTCATTCATTGATAGCTTGGAGTCCATGTTCATTTCGATGTTTCTTACTTCCTTTAATACTTTAGGTGGTGTTCTCAGATCGTCAGGCCACGCGGCGAGCGGGTCATAATGTTTCCAATCGCCACATGTGAGTATTTCCGTTTTGGAAGCATTCAATTTGAGATTGCTCCACATCATCTATTGACAATTGAAAATTGGTGAGTTTTTAATGTCTTTGGGGCATTCAAGTTGAAGGAGTATTTGTGTGTCATCAGCATAGTTATAGTACTTGAGGTGAAATTGATTGATCAGTGCCGGTATTAACTTCACCTAGATGTTGACAAGCATGGGTGAGAAGATAGAGCCTTGGGGGATCCTTGCTTTTGTGAAGTACGGTTTGAACGAGAAAGGGGGGTATGGATGACATTAGTTCTGTTGCGAAGGTAGGATGTGACTATGGTATACGAAAAGTGCCAAAGTATTTAAGGTGATCAACTGTCCTAGTATGGACATAAGGATGGAGTGTAGACAAGTCCATCAATGCATTTGGAGCTGTCTGGGGTTATGACATAACTGAAACCAACTGTTCCCAGGTTATGTAGCATGCATGCATGTGATCGTGCTAATGCTAATGCCTATATTGAAACATGAAGCTGGTGTGATATGTGCACTTGATACATGTTTTCTGTTGATATATGATGGTCAGGTGAGGAAACACAGTTGCAATTAACCAATCTTTTATGTCATTTTAGAGTTATACAGGGTAAGCAAAGGGCAAGAGGCCAACGTCATTCTGGACACAGCTGGTCACCATAGGTCTGGACATCACAGTTCGAACATGTAGGGACCCAGTGACCAGGAGGGTATGGGGAGTGCCACTGAGGACACAAGCTCAAGTTAAAGAGAAAAAAGAGAAAAACTATGATTGTTCTAATACTATGTTCACTGGGGAGTGTCCTGATCTTGGAGCCCTCACACAACCCGAAGGATGTCATGCTTCATCATTGGGCAATGCTCCTCGTTGGGCCGGCGCTGCAATGCCCGGCGGGTCCCCCGAAGGGTCTCTTTATCAGAGATCTTTTCAGGATAAAGCCATATGGGTGCGTGGGGGTGAGTGGCAGTGATGTCTTAACATGAAGTCTAAAAGATGACTGGAGGGGTGGCTAAACAATTTATTATAGAAAATGTCCCTCTGCCGTCAGTAAAAAACCAGAAGGTTGTGCTGCTTAGAGGGAGATAATGGCCCTCAGTAGCTGGGAGAATGTAGCATGCCCCTAATGGAGCATTAGCTTTCCCACAGGACAAACATCCGGCATACAATTGAAAAATTAAACATATGCACAGAATTACAGTTTACAGAACAATGTACAATCCCTCCTATGGGGTCCTAAAATGGATTGCAGCATTGCAAATCTTCTGCCCTCACGGTTTAAAAGGGCGTAAATAACATCAGCCTCCTTGCCTGGTATGAAGATCTGTGAGTTTACATATAATAAAATGCCTACCTGCAGTTTTTAACATAGTATAAAATGAATACTCCTTGAAAGGAACTGCAACTTATATATCAATAGTTCAGCAGTCCATGGATGTTGGAGGCCCATTCCACCTAATTTCTGGCTGCCTTTTACTATCCAAGTAGTTGATGGGGGCCCATTCCCATTCCTTGCAGTAGGGTCCATAACACTTTATTCACCCCTCTGAAAGGCTGATTGGCTTCAACAAATGCTCCTCACAATAAATATGTCAAGTCCACTGCCTTTGTCATGACATTTCATAATTAGCAGATGAGACTTATGAAATCTTCCATAGCTTGTTTTAATGAACTAGTCAAGCACTCTGCATTTACCATTGGCTTACATTCCTAAAATTACAAATATCTTCAAAATTATTGCTAGTAAAACAAGATGCAATCCTTCTCAAAAAATTCGAAAGCGGATTATCACAATCTACAGCCCCAAGAGTTTGTAGGAGGGAGTGACCCTTACGAAAACCCTTGCCCAGACTGTTAATTTGTTGAGATTTAATGAAGCAAGATATTTGTCTACAGCCTTTGACATAGTGTCATAACAAACCACCCTTAATAATGTA
Source organism: Triturus cristatus (assembly GCF_964204655.1). Lineage (NCBI taxonomy): Eukaryota > Metazoa > Chordata > Amphibia > Caudata > Salamandridae > Triturus > Triturus cristatus. The sequence goes on from NC_140590.1 coordinate 1,386,784,659, forward strand.
TTGCCACGTTAACATCTGCTTTCCACAACAAATAAGCAAGGTCTACTGCCTTTTTCAAAATGTTTCATAACAAACATATAATAATAGATCAGACTTATGGCATGACTTTGCCCAGTGAACCAATGAGTGCTACTGTACTCATCAGTGGCTTTTCTCCGAAAATAGTTCAGGCCTACGGCATTGCGCATAAGTTTGCCAACAAGGCAACCATCAGGCAAACAGTCATAAAATTATAATTATATAAAGTAAGAGTCGGCAAAGCAAAATGCAACTCCTCGTAAGAGGGGTGTACAATTATCACAGTGAAAATCTACTAACTCCATAGTTTGCAGGTGGGGATTGCCAACATCGAAATCCTTGGCTACCATAGTAATCAGTGATATTCTAGGTAACACAATACCTTTCTACAGCTTTTAGCACAGTGTAATTACCACCCATCTGTAAGGGCTTATTGGCATTAACAACAACATTTTTTCACAATGAATGTGCCAGGCCTATTGCCTTAGTCGTACCTTTTCATAATAAACAGATCAGACCTGCAGCATCGGTCATCATTTTTTCAAATGAACTAACGAGGCCTGAAGTATGTATCATTGTATGTCACCTTAGCCAGCTCAGACCTACTGTATTGAGAAAAAGCTATCCCACAATGCAATAACCAGGCATAGGGTCACAAAATAAACAAATGTACAAAATTACAGGTGGCAAAAAATACGCTCTCCCTAAAGGGGCCTACAAGGTTATCATTGTGCAAACATTCTACCACAAGATTATCTGAAAGAGTAAAATACCACCAAAACCATTGCCTACCATGCAAATCTGCGAGATTCCATGTAACAAAATACCTCTGTACTGCCTTTAACACACTTTAATAACAATCCACCCTTAAAGGCCTATCGACTTTTAGCATAAGCTTTTTTACGATAACTACACCAGGCTAACTGCCTTTGTTGCAATTCTACATAATATACGGGTGAAGCCTTTAGCAATAATCAGTCCTGTTGTGTTCAGCATAAGCTTTCCCATTAGGCAAAGGTGCAGTAAAAGTCCTCTTTTCCTGCAGAAGGTCACACATTCTGCCCAATCAAATGTTTTACTTAAGCAATTCTAAGGTATACAAAAAAATGATGGAAGGTATGCTTGAATTAGCCTCAGCCACTGGTGATTTCTCGGTCAACATCCTACATCATGATTTTTCACACCATGTCACCTCAGCTTGGACCCAGCCATATGCAAATCAGTCTTGGCCCTGCTACAATAGAAACACTCCAGCTCAAACTGCCAGACTAGATCCTGCCTGACCCGGAGTGCAAGCAACCCAGGACCAGTTTGACCGTAGTTAGGGCTCATCCGCCAGGTATAGCTACATTCCTGTGACTCAGTGTGCACAGGACCCACATCTGGGCATACTTGTCCTACTTAGAGCGAAACTAAAGTATACAATAAAGTGATGGGTAGTATGCTTGAATTAATCTCAGCCATTTGTAAATACTCGCGCTGCATCCCAGTCCATCTTTTTTTTGCACACCAGTTCAACTCTGCTTGGAACCAGCCATATGCAAATCAATCTGAACCCTGCTCTAATGCTTACTGTCCAGTAAATCTGCATGTGGACAGGAAAATATCCCTCTGTCAGTCGTGCTTCCTAAAACTATCTCTCTTTTAATCACCTGGTGAAAGCTGTTCTCTAAAGCCAGGCCTAAAAATGTTCAGGGCCCAAAGTTTTTGTTAGGACTGTTGCTGACAAATGCTGTTAGCATATCTAGGTTTCCTGGTGTTGATTTCATCTCATGCCAGATTTTTCCACTAATCTACTCTTTCTGGCCTTGATTGTCAGTTAAGGGATAAATCCTTATCCTAGTAAAAACACTTGTTTGCAAAGAGATGAGAATTATAAGTTGTATGATACTTGTCACAGCCTCCCTCTTTTTATCTGATAAATTTCAATAGGTCAAAACTTCTGAAATGTATTGGGCGATGACGCTTGGAGACAAGGCAAAACGTGGAATTTGGTGAGTTAAAAACTGATTCCACGTTATACTTAATTTTTCTGTTGAAAAGTTGGAAGGTATTTACTACATGTGGGAAAAACCAACCTCTGGGGTACCACGCGTGGTAGTTACCCCATCAAACTCATATTAGGGCCGTACACTCTTTAGGTCACTCATGCAGGTTCTTTTTCATCCATGCTGTCTCCCTTTTCACTTTTTTTCTATCTTTGTCTTCATCCTTCTTACTTTTCTCTCTCCCTCTCTCTCTCTCTCTCTCTCTCTCTCTCTCTCTCTCACTCTGTGTAAAAGTCTGATGATGGAAAATAATACGTCCTGGTCCCTAAAAGTAGGTGCCGGTGCCTGCCACCTGAACCACTGGCACACATTAAGCAATGGCTAAATCTATGGCAAAATTTCATGATAGCCAAAGAGGATACATTCATATACAACTAACCTAAATGAACTCATTTATGTAGTCAGTGCTGATCCTAAATATTTGTCATGGATTTGGTCATCCTGGACCAACAACAGACACTCTCGTTGCATTTCATTCCCAAAAGCCTAATATTTATGCGTGCAGTTTGTGGCAGCGGGTAATTCTGACCAGAGGAATTTACTATAAACTTCTGGGCACTTTTTCTGCAAATATAAGAAAGCGCCCAAATGTCCTCTTTTATTCACTTAATGAATGATGAATCTGCGGATCTGGCATGTAGGGTTTCGCTCTCCCGAGCCCAGAATCTACTTTGACTTGTTTTATGGCGTGTAGGGAAAGGTCTGGGATGGAAATCTTTTGCCAACTTTTGAACTGCAGATGATTGATGTGTTGTGTGAATTTGGATGGAGGAAGGAGGGAACACTCCTGTAAATGACTGGCTTGGCACATATGTCTGGGCTGTTGCACCAGCATCTGGGTGGGAAGATTCAGCCTTTCTGTCACTGTCATTCTAATTCCTTAATTCCGTATTCACGCCTTATTAATGAACGTTGTTGCTTTTATGAACAACTGTACCCAGCCATGCGGTGGTCTGTATTTAATCCGGCGCTTTGTCCCTGCAGACTTCTTTCTGATTACTTGCATGGCGCTATTTGCTTTGGTTTTGCCATCAGGCCTCCAAGCATGGTATCACATTAGGCTCCATACAATTGTAATTTATTTCCTGTTTTAAAAACGCAACGAGTCTAAAGTGACCAGTAGTGGACATTTATTTTATTTTCCATGAGACAAATTTTAAGCCTGAGCTGAGCTTTTTCCAGATGCGCTGCAAAAATCCACCAGGTTAGTGGGTTAGTTTAACCGAAATTTTGGGGCTTTCCACATTCAGGAACTAGTCCTTGTGTTTTTTTGGAATGCTCTTCTGGCAAGGTGGATGTTTGTAAGGTAGTATGTATGGAAAAAACAGAAAAGCACCAGGCTAAGTGCGTAAATATAATAACACAAAGCGCAGTAACTCCAGAGACACAACAATAGTCAATACTAGTGTATAACAAAAATTGTTAAGAATTAATATTTTTATTTGATATTCTATTTTTTGTTTTTATTATTTTCTTAGTATGCACGATAAATTACTTTTGTGTACATGACTATTGATAATCAGTCAAGTAATACATTTTGTTGTGGAAAACACATACATGAAATAATCATTAATCAACAGTTCGAAACATCACTTAAATGAATGACTAAAACAATTAGTAAGAAATCTATTCAATAGCAAAAAAACACTGAACAAGTACACGTAAATATGAAGCGTTTCGGCTAAGCCTTCTTCAGAATATTCTTGTCAGTGGTTACTATAGCGTAGTGAGTTATCCATTCAGTAGACAGTGAATTCCTTGATCATGAAACCATGTAAGGTAGTGTCAGCCACTAACCTGATGTTCCTAGGTTGAAGGGCCTTTCTGAAGGATAACACGCAGTGGCGGCTGGCACTGATTGGTGGTGGTGGAGCTGGGAGGTGGGGGTTGGGGGGGTGGTGTGGACGGGGGTGAGGTGGTGGGACGAGGTGAGGAGTAAATACAAAATAAAATTAAACTTACTTCCTCCTGCGTCCTCATTGTTGTGTCTCTCCTCTGGCCAGAACAGGAAGCACCCAGGATGAGGCTCCCCTGAGCCAATCACAACGCTGTAGTGCAGTGTTGTGATTGGTCTGAGCGCCATGGCTCAGCACTCAGACAGGGACAGGGAACTGGGCATCTTCTCCACCCAGGCTGTAATGCAGCCTGGGTGGAGAACATGCTAAGCGAGCATGAATGTTTGGCCAGCCGATAGGGCCAGCCAAACATTAATGCTCACTCAGGGAGTGAAAACCACTCCTCCCCTTCCCTGCTCGGTCAGAAGAGCAGCCCCAACCTGCCTGGAAAGGCTGCCACGCCTACAACAGGAAAAAAAATGATAATAACTTTCAGTTATTATCATTTTATTTTTCCTAACACTGCTGAAAAGTAGTGGGGCGCCACTGCTCCACCTTAGCGGAGGAGCCGCCACTGATAACATGCAACTAATCGAAGCATCTTTGAGAAAGTACTGTTTGGTCTGTACTTCCACTTATGTCAGTTGTGTCCCTTTTTCCAGTTCCATGCACAACTAACTGCTCCAGTCCAGTTTCTTTAAGCACTCTGAAAGCTGGATTCTGTAAGATCTCTTTATAAAACCAGGACTACAAGTCCCAGAATCCAAAAAATAAACTAGGCCTATAACAACACGTCACACATGAACAACAGAAACTAGGCAGCTGTGCTAAACTTGGTCTTGCAAATATGAAATTTAGCTGCCAGGAGTGTAGAGATGAGAACGTCCTTCTTTGCTTTCAAATCGATGCATGGTGTAATGCCTATGTACAACATTTAGGAACGTGAATGTGTTAACAAATTGATCATGTTTGCAAAGGAACACAGATTTTTTGTTAGGGACTTCCTTACTTCAGTATCTATGATAAGAAGCCCCAGCTTTATGTCTTTGTCTTTAAATGTGTTTCCAGATTGCAGCTGGACTATTGAGTGCTTGCTCCTGACAGTGCACTCGATATTACTTCAGTCACTTTACAGGGTGTCTTAATGTCCGAGCCAAAATCCCCTAGAGCTCCGAGAGGCTTTTGTTCAAACCACATTGGAATGTTGCTCTGCAGGCTTTTACCGGCCCGTAGAAGCACGGAACACTCCATTGTATTCAATGGAGTGCTCCACATTCCGATGTTCTAATCAGTGATATGGCCTCCTTTGCATCAAATCCTCAAGTCTTGGCATTGAGCATCATGAAGTTCTTCTGCATCCCATTGAAATGTCAATAGGTTCATCCACCGCACTGAAAAGGTAGATGGGCTGGTAGCATTCAATCTCAGAAATATATGAGCTATGTGAGGAATTGGAGACCATGGCTGTCAATTGGCTTAGTAACATAGCTGATACTCTCATGAAACAAGTCCAACCATAGTACAAAGCCCGTTACACACCACACATAAAAGATTGCTTGGTTGAGATGGAGAGGTGAAGCGATACTTGTTGGGAGCAATTAGTGAGAATAGTGTTACAGCACAGGATGTATTTTTTTTAATTCTGGGACTTGTAGTCCTGGAGAATGGAGGTAAGCCAATTTAAAGTAATTCAACCCAGGAACATAACATTTTCTGGGTAGGGCATGCTGGAGATTGGCTAGTAGTGCTTCAGTTCCGCCAGCGGCGGCTGCTATTTCATGGGGGGGGGCCACGCAAGGTGGCCTCGCTTGGCTTGAGAAATCGCATTTAAGGATTGCATAGAACAGGTACCCCTATGTCAGGTGCAAAAGTGACGAAACCCTTTCATAAATATGGCCCTAGGTGCACAGACATTTAAAATCACCAGCGGCGGGTTGCTGAGCAGATCTTTGAACACTGCCACTCATTTTATGATAAATTAAGCACACGTCGAAATATACCGCTGGTCCCTGGAAGAAAGAAAAAACAAACACGTATCTCTGTCTTTATGACCTTCTATTAGTTGAAGTCTCTTGATCACCAATTTCACTAACGTCAGCTGCTGTGAGCACCAACAAGTATACTGGTGGTACTTATGAGTACCTCTACTTGTGCCTGTGGTTTTGGGAGAAAGATTCAGACCTACGTCCCTTTGAGTACTAAAAGAAATAGAGGTAAAAAACTCTGGCTTCATTTTGTTTTGATGTAAGCTGTAGTTCTCTACAGTAATTCCAGTTCATTAGTGTCATACCTGCTAGATCTCCTTCATTTTGCACCCCCAAACATGATTGCTTTACATCTTTTTTTTTCCAGATGGATGTATGATTTTTTCCAAAGCTTGTCAATGAGAAAATTTGATTTTTCCAATTTTGTCTCTGAATCTCCCTGATTTCCCCTTCCGATATCGTAGATGTATCCTCCTGATCCCCGGCAGTTGCATCCCGAATGATGGGTCCAGTTCTCACTAAATGGAGTACTTCAGGGGCTCCAAGTATATGCACAAAAGAGGACGTGCGAGTCCCACATGAAACGCACTTAGTTCAGGGGCGGCTCCTCCACTAAGGTGTATGAGCGACTCCCTACTGCTTTAAGCAGTGTAAGAAAAGGAAAGGAAAAATAAAATGATAATAATTTTTTGTTATTATCATTTTATTGTTTCCAGCTACTTTGTGGGTGGGCGGGGCTGCTCTGCTCTCAGAGCAGGGCAGGGAAGGTGTGGTTTGCCCACTCCAAGTTCACATGAATGCTTGGCCGGCCATCTTGGGCTGGCCTAACATTCATGCGCACTTTGCATGTTCTCCACGCAGGCTGCATTAATGCCTGCATGGAGAACACGCCCAGGCCCCCAATTCCCTGTTATGATTGGTCAGGGAAGCCTGGGTGCTTACCAATCACAATGCTGCATTGCGCATTGTGTTAAGTCAGGGGAGCCTGGGTGTGCTTCCTGGTTGCTGTTCGTCCGGAGTCCCACGGAAGAGAGACACTGCAGAGGCACGGGACGCGGCAACAAGGTAAGGTTTTTTTGTTGTTTATTTTTTACATTCCCCTTCCACCTCCAATCCCCCCGCCTGCTCCCTGCCTCGTCACCCCTGATCCATGCTGGCTGCCACTGGCCTAGTTTTAGCACCAGTTGCTAATTCACACTGAATTAATACCTCAGTCTTTCTTAGCATGCAGGTGCCAGAATTAGTGCTTCGACAGTCTTTCATTTTGACTTTTTTTGTTTACAAATATTCATGTGACTGCTGTGGTTTTATTTTTAAATATTTCAGCGGCTTCTGATGGACTGTAAAAATGTTGACTTGACGCTGTTTTTTTTTTTACATCCACAGAAGTGTGAAAATACTGTGTAAGTCGTTATTTGCAATGGTTGAAAACTCATTAGCAGCATTACGATTGCGATGAATTAGCACATGGTCAGCACAACACCACAAGTAGCGGAGCGATCCTTTTACCAAACATTTAAAGAATGAGAGAAAATATCTGAATTGGACCCAAGGTTATTATTAATGGTTGCATCCTCGACTGCAGTAAAACTTCGAATAGGATCATTTGAAACCAATGTATTGTAGGGTATAGGAACGTAGGGTTGTCAGTTTTCTCTTCAAATTTTAATTCATGTTTATATTCTCAACATGAGATCAATCCAGCAAAATGGGTTTTTGAAAATGCGTTTCCGGGTATATGTCTCAGGATAAAAGTAGGGGGCGTATATCAATATGCGGAGTTATTCAACGTATTGCTTATTTAATATTTAAAAAATGAGGTACACCTTTCTGACGAAGCAGAATGAGATGGAAACACATTCGAGGGTCTTTGTGGTCACGTGTTAGGGTGGGGGTGTGGTCTGGCAGGTGGAACTTTACTTTCTGCTCTACCATAAACATCCGGGGCCTCTTTTACAAGCAACTGACGCAGCTGCATAGATGTGTCAGTTTCCTTGCTCCAGCAGAAACGCCAAATGTCCTTGCACCACCTGAGATGCACTGCATTTATAATACAGTGTTCCATTGCACACGGATTAACAGATGCGTCACAAATTCTGACGCATCTGTTGGCACAAAAGTGACGAATTGCTGGAGTTGCTCATGAAAGTGATGCAACTCCAGCACTGCGCCACAACAGATAGTTGAGTCCCATTCAAAAAGCCCTGCGTCATTCCTTATGCCTGGTTTTAGCAGGCATAGGCATTTTGACGCAGTGAAGGCGTAGAGTGATGCTGTGAGATGTTGCAAATTGCACTGCTTTGGTTCTACATGGCTTTTTTTGCGTGGGAACGCCCACCCTGCATACATTATACCTGAAGCAGGTATAATATGGCACAGGGCTTTACAACGTGATGCATCTTCCTAGATGTGTCCCGTTGTAAATGGGCCACAACGTGGCACATTGTTGAAGCTGCTGCTGCGTCGCAAAAAGTGATGCAAGGGTGGCACAAGAGTGTTGCAAATGACTTGTCAATCTGCCCCCAATGGTTAATCAGTCAGCTCTTTAGTCCTTTGCAGAAAGCTGAATCTACTTATGTGGGCAAAGCATGTTGACACAGAACAAAAAAACTTTAGGTAGATTGGTGCTGCTTTAAGAAGACATCATTTAATAAAATAGAACATGAATACCATGATACAAAGTGAAATATATTGATGACCATGCGTGACATGCAGACTGCCGCAGTGAGAGTGCGTGTTCCTGGAAGCTGTTGCATACACCATGTCATGCATTCCACACTGTGCAGGAATAGGGGTGTAATTCCAGGGAGGCAGGGCACAACATGTGCCCCCTTTAATGCACCCCCAGGCCCAGGATTGGCTTTTAGTGCCCCTTTAGTTGCCTCTCAACAGAGGGCAGCAAGGACAGGTTCACTCCTGAGAAGGATTGTTGGCTACTTCGCTTGTGTTGTATTCTGTGTCCACATGGTTAAGGTGAGGTAAACTTCACATGCATTGACCCATTTGCATCTTGAGCCGCTGTGGTCCCAAGAGCATTTAATCTTTGGTTTAAGCCCGCCTTCGGTGTATTGTTAAAGTGACCTTTTTTTACTTGAATCTGCTGCTGGTCTGGACTTCGCTGCTCCCAGCTGATAAGGCGATTTTTGTCCCATCAAAAAGAGCAGATACTCTCTTATTATGAGTCTACTGAGGAAGAGCCTGAGAGGAGCCACTGTGGTTCCCATGCCTTGCCTGGGTCAAAAAAATAAATAAATAAAATAAGAAAATAACAATAAACAGGAGTGAGGCCCATTAACCCAGGTGCGACCGGGCGAGATATGCAACAAAAAACAACGTCTCAACTGGAGGGTATTTTAAAAGAAGGACAATGTTCGAGGTGAGCTAAATCACATAGGCGCGGGAAAAAGAAGGGGAGACCACAGCAAGGGGTAAGAAGGTAGAAGTGTTTATACAATTCTGTAAGTAGTTGAAAAGCACTACAGTACATATATTTGTACAATGACCATAACACACAAGGTGAGCACTGAACGTGCTAGGGAACTTGTGAACAGCGCAGTGACACAAGTGCAAAAAACAGCATGAACGGCGCAAAATGAAAAGTAATATAGTGGTCAAAAAATGCAGATATATACAATTATGTACAGAATTATTCAGATGGTTTAATAGACCACAGAGGTGCCTGAGTTCTAAGCTGTGTAGTCTTCACATCTAACATGGGCTTCAATTGGAATTCCATAGAGCATATTATCAAGCCCATTATCGCCATTTTAGTGGCAGTTTTCTGCCGCTAAAGCGGCGATAATTTTATCGCCTGGCTTGATAATATGCCCCTAGGTTACTTAAGGAACTTCCAGCATAAAATCAAGGTGAAAACCAATGCAGTTCCAGTGGGTCATAAGGTCTATACCACATTTAATGCGTGCACCTTTTAAAGAGGAATTAAATACATTGGTGCTGCAGGGCATTATTGAACCTTCTGAGAGCTCGTTATGGTTGGCTCCGATTGTCGTTACCCAGAACTCAGGGGGGAGGGGCTGACGACTCTTTGTGGACTTGAGAGATCTTAATGCGTACATTTGGGTGGACAGGTAACCCCTTATGAATGAGAGGATTAGTATGATAGGTTATGCTGAACATTTTAGTGTTATAGATTTTTCCTCTCCGTACCATCAAACAGAGCTGCATTTTGAGTCTAGATCTTTGACATCTTTCATTACACCTTTTGGGGCCCATGGTTTCGCAGGATGCCATTCGGCATTGGATCAGTGGCAGCAGTTTCTCAAAGGGTGATGCCATAGGTCCTGGAAGGCATAACAAACGTCCTTTGCTTCCAGGATGACATTCTGATTTATGGAAGTTCAGAACAACACCACAACAACTCCACTTTAAGAGAGGTACTGTCAGCGCTAAAGAGGGCAGTATTAACTATCAGAAAAGATAAGTGTTTATTTGGTGTGGATTCTGTTGACTAACTAAGCCATACTATTTCGAAACACAGTGTCTAACCCAAGTTTGATCTTGTTAAAGCTGTAAGGGAAGCACCCCCCTCTCTAAACAAAGAGAAACTTAAATTGTTCCTTGGATTGGTGGAATACATGTCCAAATATGTAAAAAGTGTTGCTGACCTAAAGGTACCTTTGAGAGCTTTATTGAATTAGGGAATCCCATTCCAATGGGATTCGGTTTGCAAAAGTTCCTTCGCGGTCACCAAGAAAGCTATTATTGCGGCAACATTTCTAGGGAACTTTGGGCCATATTATCAAGGAACGGAGATAACATTATCGCCGCTTTAGCAGCAGGAAACTGCCGCTAAAGTGGCAATAATGGGCTTGATAATATGCCCTTGTGAATTCCCATAGAAGTCCAGGTTCTGGTGTGAACCTGGGCTTCTATGGTAATTCATAAGGGCATATTATCAAGCCCATTATCGCCTCTTTAGCTGCAATTTCCTGCCGCTAAAGCGGCGATAATGTTATCGCCGTTCCTTGATAATATGGCCCGTTGTCACTAGCAGAAAGACCATTTTGACTACTGATTCAAGTGGTAATGACTAAGGTGCATCATTATCTCAAATAGTGGATGTAAAATGAAAAGATTTTAACATTTGCTTCAAGAACCCTTAAGGATGTGGAGCGTAACTATTCCACTGTCGAGCGTGAGGCTTTAGCATGTTGTTGAGCCATTGACCATTTTAAGTTTTTTTGTGGGGTTTTGGCTTTTACTCTCCGTACAGACCATAAACCCCTAGTGTACATATTTTCCACTAAAGGGAGAGAGATTACCACTCCTCACATTGCTAAGTGGCTCACTGATATGGAAGGATATAACTTTAAAGTTGAGTACGTACTGGTCAATAGAAATTTGGTTGCTGATTGCCTTTCTAGGTTGCCGTGTGAAGGGAAAGATAGCATTGACAGAAATGTTGCAGATCTGTTAGGTTTAGTGGAGGTCCCGGGTATCTCGAAAGAAGAATGGGATGAGTGCATGGATAAAGATCAATCTCTTAGGCAAGTAAAGGAGAAAATTGTCCAGGGATGGCCGGTTAAACCTGGTTATCTGGATGAGGAGGTAAAAGATTTCCGGGAGGTATGCCATGTTTTAAGCATTGTTAAGAATCAGGTTACGAGAGAGGAAAGACTAGTACCCCCCAAAGAGTTATGGAACAGGATAGCGGTGCTAGTTCACAAAGGACACCTGGGGATGAGTCTTACCAAGTACAAAGTTAGAACCCCTCACTGATTCCCTAGGATGGACATGATTGTTGAAGCTAAGGTTAATGATTGCTTAATATATGCTATGAGTGATAAAACAAAATGTACTATGGATGCTCAGTTGTCACCAGTGGAAGTACCTGCTAAACATTGAGACAAACTGGGTCTTTACATTATGGGTCAGTTGAAAGTTTCCATGTAAGCAGGTCCATTTATGCTGGTTCTTGGGAATTACAATTCTCATTGGATTATGACCAAGGCAGTGGGGAATATTAATACCTCATCTCTAATTAAATTCCTTACGGATGCTTTTTTGACAGCAGGGGTGCCAAGCACTATTATAACCGACAATGGGGTTCAGTTTAGGTTGGAGTAAATGTGTGATTTCCTTGAAAAGATGGCCATAAAACACTTTAAGACTGCGTTATATTGTCCTAGGGCCAATGGCTCAGTGGAACGGGTCAACCGAATGATCAAGGAGTGTTTGCAACTGGCGTGTATGTCTGGGCAACACATGGACAAAGTCCTCCAGAATATGCTCTGGTCTTATCATACTACACCAAATGCAATTACCCCCAAGTGTCCCATTTTCTGGTGCATAAAGGCGTGCTACCGAGAACTAAAATGTCTTTTAATTGGCTTAGGGGTAAGGAACCCAAATGGATAGACAGAGAGAAAATGGGTAAATTGGTGAGAGCTCCTCAAGAAGAGTACAGAAAAAGGTATAATGCAAAACATGGTACCAAAGAAATGGACTGGAAGGTGGGAGATATAGTTATGATTAAACTCCCGGTCCAGCGTCTGAAGGGTGATCCCAAGGTATCCAAACCCATGATAATTCTTTATGTTAAGAATAATGTGGTAATACTGGAAGGTTTATGGGAGAACATGGAGTATGGTCAGGGTGACGCGATGACCTTCACAATTGGAAAGAGGAACCTTTGCAGGAGGTCCCGATGATAATAACCCTTGGCGTAGCATTACCAGAACTGTAAGGCTTCACAATGTTCCTACCTGGCACAAAGACCACTGTTTTGTATAATACTATTGTGTTGCAACCTGTGCACATTGTTTTACTCTTCTCCTGGTATATATTTATGCTGTTCTGGCTTTAAGGTCATGTGCTGGATGATTCCATTGTTTTTATTTTTGCGGAGGGAGAAGTGTTGTGTTTAGGTTATGCTATATTTTCATACGTTTCCCTCTTCCTTCCCTTTACAAGTATTCCTCCCCTGCCTTTGTGTAGTCATTTTCAATATTCCAACTGTCATTGGAATGTTGGCTCATCAACTGGCTCTGTAGCTGCTGAACGGGATGAGCTGAGGTGTTTGTGGAGCTGTCGTGATTTGACTTTGAATAAACTGTCACCCGCCTATTGGAGTCTTGTGATTCTAAATAGTAACATTCCAAAGTTCTACATCTAGCAATAAACTGCCTAGGTTGCCATTCTGTTGATACTCCAGTGTTTGTGTTCTGATGAGTGCATTCGTTTCCATCTCGGGCGCACTGGATATAACTCAGCCATATTTGTTCTGGAGTACAGCAGATACATATGCTTTGTCAGGGATGATTACAGAATGAGCTTGATATCACAGTTGTACTCGACGTGCTAGATATCTAAGTGATCATAGAAAAGCAATTTGTACTAAATGACGCATCAGTGAATTAACATGGCTTAGATATGGGGTCTGATTATGAGTAGGTCGTTAATTTCCGACCCGTGCATAAACCCCAGTTTGCACAGAGGTCGTAATTACGAGTTGAGTATTATTTAACACTTGCGATAATTATCAGATACGTTAAATACCTCAACCTTAGTAAACGTTTGGCAGGATGAACCTGCCAAAATTCAACATGGGATGTTGTATTGTAATTTCTGTATCATGTGGATTTTGGTGCATTAAACACCAAAATCTGCATGTTATTCCCCACAACTTTGCAATAGGTGTTATGTATCACACACAATAAATAAAGTACCTCTTGTAATCGTTATTTATCATGTCTAATAAATGTCACAAACTCGTAATCAGGCCCTAAGAGTGCTAGTTACCAGCCCGCTGTTATGGATACTAGAGTTTTCTGAGGGTGAACTCCATCTTCCAGACTTTTGAATCAGTAGAAAGAGATTCATCTCTAAGTAGGACTCCTGTCCTCTAATTGAAGAGGAAGGCAGGTTGGTGGGCTTAGTGGTAGTAGGTTGGTGGAGATATTGGGTAACTACCTGGCCATCAGTGTCCTTGCATCGGTTTTTCTTTGAAGCTGAAAACACACTGTAAATGAGCTATTCGTAACCCATCTTGTGAAACGAGTGAAGAGAAGGTGTCTCTTGGTCAAGTAGTTGATAGCTGCCATGAAGGTGGCACCATTAACTCTGAAGCAGGCACGTCTTCTCATAATTCTATCACTAATCCCGGTTGCAGTTGTATAGAGTTGTCTTAAAGAACAGACTTGACAGATGGGAAATCACTGCTGAGGGTTCGTATACTGGGCAAATATTTAGAGTCTGTGTGTGTGCCTGCGTGTGTATGCATGTTTGTATGGGTGTGTGCACACCGAAAAGTAATCCAAAAAGAAGGCTCTAATCCCAAGGCTACATACCCCTCCCTCACACAATGCAGCCTCCAGACTCATTATTATTCTTTCTAGCTCTAGAGAAAACGAAATGCTAGAAACAAAACCATATTTTCCTTGTTAATGGGGATCGATGGGCAAGTGTTGTAATGTTTTTTAGTCGTTCGTGTCGTTAGATCCCAATGTAAAAATTGACCCTTTTTGAACTCCCCTTACCAATTAACTGTGGTGTACCCTCAGGCTCCACCCTTTCTGTAATAACATTGTAATGTATAATTTTTTAGGTTGCTGAAATTTGAGTTTGGGAGGCAGTGTTTTTAAAATGTATGTAATATTGATAATTAAATACATTACATTTTTGTTAATTATTTTAATTGTTAGTCATTTATTTAAATGTTGTATACATTTTAGACTATGTACTGAATTAAACAAATTTGTTTATGGGCTTATTAGGGAATTGAGTGGGTGTTTTAAATTAGTTTTTAATTAACGATAATTCATTAATGTGTTAAATATGATGTATGTTGTACTAACTTGCTAATACTTTACTGTCTTTTCACCTTTGTTTGCTGGACTAGAGTTAGAATTGTCAATCTGAACCATCGCATCAAAACCATGGATTCACTTTTCTGAATGTTTGTCATGCGGGAGTTTGAATAGTAAATCCTCTCCACCCTCCCCCAATGTGTACACTTTCCTCATCTCTTGTTGAATTGAAGTTAGAATTGTACATTAAAACCCACAACCCAATATGTACACTTTTTCCAATGTTTGTTGGACTTTAAAATAGGGAATATTACTCCCACACAATGTAAGCTATTTCCTTTATGTTTGTTATATTGGAGTTAGAATAGTAAAGCTGCCACCTCAATGTTGACACCTTCCCAATGTTTGTTAGATTAGAGTTGCAAATGTAAAATAGTAAATGTTAATCGTCTAATGCATGCACTTTCTGCATTGAATATTCTACTTGAGCTAGAATAGTAAATCTGACTACCCTCTTTTATTTGTAGTTTCCCTAATGTTTGGTTGATTGGAGGTAGAAAAATATACTTGATCCCCAACGCATGCCTTTTCTATTGTTCCTTAGTTGGACTAAGACTAGTAAAGATGATCGCCACACAGTCTGTATGTAATTTACTTAATGTTTGTATGATTGAAGCTACAGTGGTGGATTTTGATTTTTACAAATATTTGTTTATGTTTTTTGATTGGAGGTAGGTAGTATTTTTAGTCTGTTTTTATAAAGTGTTGTATATATTTTGTTCTGTGTCTTAATATTTGATAATACTTTAGCAAGATGTTTTTTAAAACTCATATTTAATGTTTTATTATGTACATAATATATCAGTTTTTTTCAATTATTATTTTATATATGTTTCCAATTAATGCTATTATACTTTCTGATGTAGGAATTATATATATTAGTATGATCCATTTATTTGAAATTATAAATTAATGTTAGAATTTTTGTAAAATTTGTTAACTTACATGTATTTTTAATGGTATGTATATTTAACATTTTTTTTTAAATTCTGCCAAAAACAATTTCAATTAAATATATATTTACCTATGTAATGTCAATATTTTGCTCCATAATATTTTTGCAGTTGAGAGTCTGGTACTTTGCATTATAAAGTTTCTATTTTAGAGATCAATATTATTTCTACAATATTTTTGTATTGCAGTATTTTGGTGGTTGATAATCTGTCATGCAACCACATTGTGCAGATATATCACAGTACAACACTACTAAAAATGTTGTGAATAAAATTGAAATACTCTGGGCACTGTATTGTTCTTTTCACTTCCCTTGTTGGATTTAGAGCTTTCATGAAAACCTCTCGCTGAGTGAAGACTAGGCGTGTGCAAAATTCATATAATTAGCTTTCGCATACATATGTGAAATTCATATCTTTCATATTGCACTATGTTTCAGTGTGAATGGGCCCTCGCATCAATTTTTGACATGAGGATGCATATTGTGGTAAAAAAATAGCACGTGTGGAACTGTCACTAGCGTTCTGGCCCTTTGCGGTATTCCCGCACACTCGCAGTTGCATTTTACTGCTAATGGCATGTAATTATGTGACTTGGCACTACAATATGATTGTAGGAATTTTGCATAGCAAGCAATGTGCAGGATTCCCAAAACTACTTGAATTACACTGGTATAATTTAAATTCTACCCTTGCCTAGTGGATGCCCAGACTGCCCCTCATGTGCCACTCTCAGATATGCTAGGATGCTTCTCTGCTCAGTGGTTTCACCTCTTTCTTGACAACCTGAAAGTCTTTTCTTCTTGTCTGAGTAGCCGTACAAAGGTTGGAAAAATGTGAATCTTGCTAATTTTCCAGGATAGCCCCTTGTTTCTTTGTGGCACATTTAATTAACTCGTCTCTTTGTTTGACACTGCCTAAATGTACTACAGTTGTTCTTGTTCAGCTTGAGCCACCCTCAGAAATCTGGCAGGAATATCTGGTATTCCACAGTTAATATTCGATGTTAGGGGTGGAGCTCGCACAAATATACACTATGGAACAAATCCAGGGATGTTTTTGAACATCATCATTCTTGGAGATGGGACGAAAACCGAGCTCTCCGTCTGTGGTTGCTCTCTATGTAATTTCTAAATCCGCCATCTTGGTCTCCATACTGATCATGGAGGGAAAAGCACATTCTCTAAATTTCCTTTGGAGTTGGTTGTTCATGTCGTGCTGCTGGAGTTGTGCGCTTACGGATCAAACACTGTTCTGCAGTTCCTGCACTTCTCACTCTGAATTGATCACTCTGGTTGGCATCTGTGTGGTTGTGGGTCATTGTGGGACAGCAAATAGGTCCGCCAACATAAAAGCATTAGTAAAGCAGATAGCTCAAAAAGTAGTAATAACAGGGAAATCAACAGTAAAAACCGACTCACCTTACCATAAAACTGGTCCAGAACTGCTAAAAATCAGTCCCACGCACTTTATATTCCAGACCAGCTCAATAGGCCTGCGGCCCTCTCCATGACTGAGACCTTTCCATTTATCTCCCATGTAGCGCTGTGCGTCTTGCAAGATTTCGAACAAAATAGATTAACCTTTGTGAATCTGTCTAGTAATGTGTCATCTCAATCCCAGTTACATCTTTTTAGTCGTGTTCTTTGGAAGCTGTGGCATGAGCCGTCACCTTCCCTGCAATCCCCACCCCTGTGCGCATCAGCATCACTGGCGATGCTCTGTGGTGGTTTCAGTATGTCTTCTCTGTGTCGTTTATCTGTGTTTGAAACCCACAGCCTGCTGAACTAACTGCGGGGTACCCCAAGACCCAGCGTTATGTCCTAGCTTAATGGTCTGAGTCAGGTGCGCAACACCCATTGGGCTCACCGGGCTTCAGCCCCCCGTCATGTGTGTCAGTCCGGCTGAGACAGCCTCGCGGGCTGGCGTCCGTCTAATTGCAGCCGGACCCGAGTACTTCACATTACTCGTTAATGAGGCTTTTGTTGTGTTTTCACCCCTTTTTACAGCCACTCTGCCTATGGCTGGAAGACTTAGCCCCCCCCGAAATCTTTTTCAACCCCCCCCCGAAAAGTAATCCAAAAAGAAGGCTCTAATCCCAAGGCTACATACCCCTCCCTCACACAATGCAGCCTCCAGACTCATTATTATTCTTTCTAGCTCTAGAGAAAACGAAATGCTAGAAACAAAACCATATTTTCCTTGTTAATGGGGATCGATGGGCAAGTGTTGTAATGTTTTTTAGTCGTTCGTGTCGTTAGATCCCAATGTAAAAATTGACCCTTTTTGAACTCCCCTTACCAATTAACTGTGGTGTACCCTCAGGCTCCACCCTTTCTGTAATAACATTGTAATGTATAATTTTTTAGGTTGCTGAAATTTGAGTTTGGGAGGCAGTGTTTTTAAAATGTATGTAATATTGATAATTAAATACATTACATTTTTGTTAATTATTTTAATTGTTAGTCATTTATTTAAATGTTGTATACATTTTAGACTATGTACTGAATTAAACAAATTTGTTTATGGGCTTATTAGGGAATTGAGTGGGTGTTTTAAATTAGTTTTTAATTAACGATAATTCATTAATGTGTTAAATATGATGTATGTTGTACTAACTTGCTAATACTTTACTGTCTTTTCACCTTTGTTTGCTGGACTAGAGTTAGAATTGTCAATCTGAACCATCGCATCAAAACCATGGATTCACTTTTCTGAATGTTTGTCATGCGGGAGTTTGAATAGTAAATCCTCTCCACCCTCCCCCAATGTGTACACTTTCCTCATCTCTTGTTGAATTGAAGTTAGAATTGTACATTAAAACCCACAACCCAATATGTACACTTTTTCCAATGTTTGTTGGACTTTAAAATAGGGAATATTACTCCCACACAATGTAAGCTATTTCCTTTATGTTTGTTATATTGGAGTTAGAATAGTAAAGCTGCCACCTCAATGTTGACACCTTCCCAATGTTTGTTAGATTAGAGTTGCAAATGTAAAATAGTAAATGTTAATCGTCTAATGCATGCACTTTCTGCATTGAATATTCTACTTGAGCTAGAATAGTAAATCTGACTACCCTCTTTTATTTGTAGTTTCCCTAATGTTTGGTTGATTGGAGGTAGAAAAATATACTTGATCCCCAACGCATGCCTTTTCTATTGTTCCTTAGTTGGACTAAGACTAGTAAAGATGATCGCCACACAGTCTGTATGTAATTTACTTAATGTTTGTATGATTGAAGCTACAGTGGTGGATTTTGATTTTTACAAATATTTGTTTATGTTTTTTGATTGGAGGTAGGTAGTATTTTTAGTCTGTTTTTATAAAGTGTTGTATATATTTTGTTCTGTGTCTTAATATTTGATAATACTTTAGCAAGATGTTTTTTAAAACTCATATTTAATGTTTTATTATGTACATAATATATCAGTTTTTTTCAATTATTATTTTATATATGTTTCCAATTAATGCTATTATACTTTCTGATGTAGGAATTATATATATTAGTATGATCCATTTATTTGAAATTATAAATTAATGTTAGAATTTTTGTAAAATTTGTTAACTTACATGTATTTTTAATGGTATGTATATTTAACATTTTTTTTTAAATTCTGCCAAAAACAATTTCAATTAAATATATATTTACCTATGTAATGTCAATATTTTGCTCCATAATATTTTTGCAGTTGAGAGTCTGGTACTTTGCATTATAAAGTTTCTATTTTAGAGATCAATATTATTTCTACAATATTTTTGTATTGCAGTATTTTGGTGGTTGATAATCTGTCATGCAACCACATTGTGCAGATATATCACAGTACAACACTACTAAAAATGTTGTGAATAAAATTGAAATACTCTGGGCACTGTATTGTTCTTTTCACTTCCCTTGTTGGATTTAGAGCTTTCATGAAAACCTCTCGCTGAGTGAAGACTAGGCGTGTGCAAAATTCATATAATTAGCTTTCGCATACATATGTGAAATTCATATCTTTCATATTGCACTATGTTTCAGTGTGAATGGGCCCTCGCATCAATTTTTGACATGAGGATGCATATTGTGGTAAAAAAATAGCACGTGTGGAACTGTCACTAGCGTTCTGGCCCTTTGCGGTATTCCCGCACACTCGCAGTTGCATTTTACTGCTAATGGCATGTAATTATGTGACTTGGCACTACAATATGATTGTAGGAATTTTGCATAGCAAGCAATGTGCAGGATTCCCAAAACTACTTGAATTACACTGGTATAATTTAAATTCTACCCTTGCCTAGTGGATGCCCAGACTGCCCCTCATGTGCCACTCTCAGATATGCTAGGATGCTTCTCTGCTTAGTGGTTTCACCTCTTTCTTGACAACCTGAAAGTCTTTTCTTCTTGTCTGAGTAGCCGTACAAAGGTTGGAAAAATGTGAATCTTGCTAATTTTCCAGGATAGCCCCTTGTTTCTTTGTGGCACATTTAATTAACTCGTCTCTTTGTTTGACACTGCCTAAATGTACTACAGTTGTTCTTGTTCAGCTTGAGCCACCCTCAGAATATCTGGCAGGAATATCTGGTATTCCACAGTTAATATTCGATGTTAGGGGTGGAGCTCGCACAAATATACACTATGGAACAAATCCAGGGATGTTTTTGAACATCATCATTCTTGGAGATGGGACGAAAACCGAGCTCTCCGTCTGTGGTTGCTCTCTATGTAATTTCTAAATCCGCCATCTTGGTCTCCATACTGATCATGGAGGGAAAAGCACATTCTCTAAATTTCCTTTGGAGTTGGTTGTTCATGTCGTGCTGCTGGAGTTGTGCGCTTACGGATCAAACACTGTTCTGCAGTTCCTGCACTTCTCACTCTGAATTGATCACTCTGGTTGGCATCTGTGTGGTTGTGGGTCATTGTGGGACAGCAAATAGGTCCGCCAACATAAAAGCATTAGTAAAGCAGATAGCTCAAAAAGTAGTAATAACAGGGAAATCAACAGTAAAAACCGACTCACCTTACCATAAAACTGGTCCAGAACTGCTAAAAATCAGTCCCACGCACTTTATATTCCAGACCAGCTCAATAGGCCTGCGGCCCTCTCCATGACTGAGACCTTTCCATTTATCTCCCATGTAGCGCTGTGCGTCTTGCAAGATTTCGAACAAAATAGATTAACCTTTGTGAATCTGTCTAGTAATGTGTCATCTCAATCCCAGTTACATCTTTTTAGTCGTGTTCTTTGGAAGCTGTGGCATGAGCCGTCACCTTCCCTGCAATCCCCACCCCTGTGCACATCAGCATCACTGGCGATGCTCTGTGGTGGTTTCAGTATGTCTTCTCTGTGTCGTTTATCTGTGTTTGAAACCCACAGCCTGCTGAACTAACTGCGGGGTACCCCAAGACCCAGCGTTATGTCCTAGCTTAATGGTCTGAGTCAGGTGCGCAACACCCATTGGGCTCACCGGGCTTCAGCCCCCCGTCATGTGTGTCAGTCCGGCTGAGACAGCCTCGCGGGCTGGCGTCCGTCTAATTGCAGCCGGACCCGAGTACTTCACATTACTCGTTAATGAGGCTTTTGTTGTGTTTTCACCCCTTTTTACAGCCACTCTGCCTATGGCTGGAAGACTTAGCCCCCCCCGAAATCTTTTTCAACCCCCCCCCGAAAAGTAATCCAAAAAGAAGGCTCTAATCCCAAGGCTACATACCCCTCCCTCACACAATGCAGCCTCCAGACTCATTATTATTCTTTCTAGCTCTAGAGAAAACGAAATGCTAGAAACAAAACCATATTTTCCTTGTTAATGGGGATCGATGGGCAAGTGTTGTAATGTTTTTTAGTCGTTCGTGTCGTTAGATCCCAATGTAAAAATTGACCCTTTTTGAACTCCCCTTACCAATTAACTGTGGTGTACCCTCAGGCTCCACCCTTTCTGTAATAACATTGTAATGTATAATTTTTTAGGTTGCTGAAATTTGAGTTTGGGAGGCAGTGTTTTTAAAATGTATGTAATATTGATAATTAAATACATTACATTTTTGTTAATTATTTTAATTGTTAGTCATTTATTTAAATGTTGTATACATTTTAGACTATGTACTGAATTAAACAAATTTGTTTATGGGCTTATTAGGGAATTGAGTGGGTGTTTTAAATTAGTTTTTAATTAACGATAATTCATTAATGTGTTAAATATGATGTATGTTGTACTAACTTGCTAATACTTTACTGTCTTTTCACCTTTGTTTGCTGGACTAGAGTTAGAATTGTCAATCTGAACCATCGCATCAAAACCATGGATTCACTTTTCTGAATGTTTGTCATGCGGGAGTTTGAATAGTAAATCCTCTCCACCCTCCCCCAATGTGTACACTTTCCTCATCTCTTGTTGAATTGAAGTTAGAATTGTACATTAAAACCCACAACCCAATATGTACACTTTTTCCAATGTTTGTTGGACTTTAAAATAGGGAATATTACTCCCACACAATGTAAGCTATTTCCTTTATGTTTGTTATATTGGAGTTAGAATAGTAAAGCTGCCACCTCAATGTTGACACCTTCCCAATGTTTGTTAGATTAGAGTTGCAAATGTAAAATAGTAAATGTTAATCGTCTAATGCATGCACTTTCTGCATTGAATATTCTACTTGAGCTAGAATAGTAAATCTGACTACCCTCTTTTATTTGTAGTTTCCCTAATGTTTGGTTGATTGGAGGTAGAAAAATATACTTGATCCCCAACGCATGCCTTTTCTATTGTTCCTTAGTTGGACTAAGACTAGTAAAGATGATCGCCACACAGTCTGTATGTAATTTACTTAATGTTTGTATGATTGAAGCTACAGTGGTGGATTTTGATTTTTACAAATATTTGTTTATGTTTTTTGATTGGAGGTAGGTAGTATTTTTAGTCTGTTTTTATAAAGTGTTGTATATATTTTGTTCTGTGTCTTAATATTTGATAATACTTTAGCAAGATGTTTTTTAAAACTCATATTTAATGTTTTATTATGTACATAATATATCAGTTTTTTTCAATTATTATTTTATATATGTTTCCAATTAATGCTATTATACTTTCTGATGTAGGAATTATATATATTAGTATGATCCATTTATTTGAAATTATAAATTAATGTTAGAATTTTTGTAAAATTTGTTAACTTACATGTATTTTTAATGGTATGTATATTTAAAATTTTTTTTTAAATTCTGCCAAAAACAATTTCAATTAAATATATATTTACCTATGTAATGTCAATATTTTGCTCCATAATATTTTTGCAGTTGAGAGTCTGGTACTTTGCATTATAAAGTTTCTATTTTAGAGATCAATATTATTTCTACAATATTTTTGTATTGCAGTATTTTGGTGGTTGATAATCTGTCATGCAACCACATTGTGCAGATATATCACAGTACAACACTACTAAAAATGTTGTGAATAAAATTGAAATACTCTGGGCACTGTATTGTTCTTTTCACTTCCCTTGTTGGATTTAGAGCTTTCATGAAAACCTCTCGCTGAGTGAAGACTAGGCGTGTGCAAAATTCATATAATTAGCTTTCGCATACATATGTGAAATTCATATCTTTCATATTGCACTATGTTTCAGTGTGAATGGGCCCTCGCATCAATTTTTGACATGAGGATGCATATTGTGGTAAAAAAATAGCACGTGTGGAACTGTCACTAGCGTTCTGGCCCTTTGCGGTATTCCCGCACACTCGCAGTTGCATTTTACTGCTAATGGCATGTAATTATGTGACTTGGCACTACAATATGATTGTAGGAATTTTGCATAGCAAGCAATGTGCAGGATTCCCAAAACTACTTGAATTACACTGGTATAATTTAAATTCTACCCTTGCCTAGTGGATGCCCAGACTGCCCCTCATGTGCCACTCTCAGATATGCTAGGATGCTTCTCTGCTTAGTGGTTTCACCTCTTTCTTGACAACCTGAAAGTCTTTTCTTCTTGTCTGAGTAGCCGTACAAAGGTTGGAAAAATGTGAATCTTGCTAATTTTCCAGGATAGCCCCTTGTTTCTTTGTGGCACATTTAATTAACTCGTCTCTTTGTTTGACACTGCCTAAATGTACTACAGTTGTTCTTGTTCAGCTTGAGCCACCCTCAGAATATCTGGCAGGAATATCTGGTATTCCACAGTTAATATTTGATGTTAGGGGTGGAGCTCGCACAAATATACACTATGGAACAAATCCAGGGATGTTTTTGAACATCATCATTCTTGGAGATGGGACGAAAACCGAGCTCTCCGTCTGTGGTTGCTCTCTATGTAATTTCTAAATCCGCCATCTTGGTCTCCATACTGATCATGGAGGGAAAAGCACATTCTCTAAATTTCCTTTGGAGTTGGTTGTTCATGTCGTGCTGCTGGAGTTGTGCGCTTACGGATCAAACACTGTTCTGCAGTTCCTGCACTTCTCACTCTGAATTGATCACTCTGGTTGGCATCTGTGTGGTTGTGGGTCATTGTGGGACAGCAAATAGGTCCGCCAACATAAAAGCATTAGTAAAGCAGATAGCTCAAAAAGTAGTAATAACAGGGAAATCAACAGTAAAAACCGACTCACCTTACCATAAAACTGGTCCAGAACTGCTAAAAATCAGTCCCACGCACTTTATATTCCAGACCAGCTCAATAGGCCTGCGGCCCTCTCCATGACTGAGACCTTTCCATTTATCTCCCATGTAGCGCTGTGCGTCTTGCAAGATTTCGAACAAAATAGATTAACCTTTGTGAATCTGTCTAGTAATGTGTCATCTCAATCCCAGTTACATCTTTTTAGTCGTGTTCTTTGGAAGCTGTGGCATGAGCCGTCACCTTCCCTGCAATCCCCACCCCTGTGCACATCAGCATCACTGGCGATGCTCTGTGGTGGTTTCAGTATGTCTTCTCTGTGTCGTTTATCTGTGTTTGAAACCCACAGCCTGCTGAACTAACTGCGGGGTACCCCAAGACCCAGCGTTATGTCCTAGCTTAATGGTCTGAGTCAGGTGCGCAACACCCATTGGGCTCACCGGGCTTCAGCCCCCCGTCATGTGTGTCAGTCCGGCTGAGACAGCCTCGCGGGCTGGCGTCCGTCTAATTGCAGCCGGACCCGAGTACTTCACATTACTCGTTAATGAGGCTTTTGTTGTGTTTTCACCCCTTTTTACAGCCACTCTGCCTATGGCTGGAAGACTTAGCCCCCCCCGAAATCTTTTTCAACCCCCCCCCTCCCCCCCCCCCCCCCGAAATTTGGCTCTAGTTGCCCGCCTGGTCTGAGTAACCTTAAAGCATATCAAACAACCAGTGTGCCATCGGTAACCTGTGTGAGAATACAGTGGTTTGACACTGGTTCCTTTCCCAAGGAATTACATTAAGGAAAGAACAGACATTTTTGCGTAAATAAAATGTGTGTAAACAGAAGAACACTCATCTTAAGTTTTTTCTCTCCATGTTAGTCTATGGTTTAGTGACAGGCATCTCTTTGGCTAAACCTGTGTGTCCTGCTGTCAGCGAGGTTATGACCTCTTTTCAGCTATAGAAGCATCATCAGGGAAGACAGAATGTGGAACACCTATGTGGAAAAAACAAAGCAATGACAACGTTTGTGTGTGTGTGTGTGTGTGTGTGTGTGCGCGCGTGTCTGTTTGCGACACGAGGTGTCAGCATCTGCGGACACCTGCCAGTGCTGGTGTGAGTGTTTGTGTGTGTATGTGCATAGCAGGCGCAGGTGATGAGTTGCTACTTTGTACACTTGGCTATCTGTGAATATCCTCGTTATCCTGTCTGTATTAACGTGTATGTGTGAAGCTGTCAACAAATCTCCAAAGTAGAGGTTTTTGAGAAAGCTGTCAAATGACCATCTGTTTTGTTAACTTCCCTGCAACTGAAGTACTTTAATCACCTGCACAATGCTCGTCTCAGATAGACACTGGGGGCCCGATTCACAGAACTAACTTAAGACAAAATCCTAAACTTACTACCATTTTGGTATTCACAGAAGGCACTTACTCATTTCGGTATTCACAGAAGTTAGGAGTCCTAACTTTAGGACTCCTAAATGCCTTCTGTGAATACCGAAAGTCTTAAAATTAGGATTTTTCGCAGTTTAGTAGTAGTATAGTTAGGACTCCTAACTTTAGGACTCCGAAATGCCTTCTGTGAATACCGAAAGTCTTAAAATTAGGATTTTTCTCAATTTAGTAGTCCTAAGTTTAGATTTAGGACTACTAAATTGAGAAAAATCCTAATTTTAAGAATTTCGGTATTCACAGAAGGCATTTAGGAGTCCTAAAGTTAGGAGTCCTAACTATACTACTACTAAACTGAGAAAAATCCTAATTTTAAGGCTTTCGGTAGTCACAGAAGGCATTTAGGAGTCCTAAAGTTAGGAGTCCTAAATTTAGGACTACTAAATTGAGAAAAATCCTAATTTTAAGAATTTCGGTATTCACAGAAGGCATTTAGGAGTCCTAAAGTTAGGAGTCCTAACTATACTACTACTAAACTGAGAAAAATCCTAATTTAAAGACTTTCGGTATTCACAGAAGGCATTTAGGAGTCCTAAAGTTAAGACTCCTAACTTCTGTGAATACCGAAATGAGTAAGTGCCTTCTGTGAATACCAAAATGAGTAAGTGCCTTCTGTGAATACCAAAATGGTAGTAAGTTTAGGATTTTGTCTTAAGTTAGTTCTGTGAATCGGGCCCTGGATGCGCCCTATATTTAGTTCAAGTCACTTTTGCGCAGGCAAATTAGTATTTCCTGTATAGTGAAAGGGGGGAGGGATCTAATATCCGGCGAGCTTCCTCCTTGTGTCATGATGGCACTATCATGCAATGGGGCTACCAGCACGCTGGCTGTACCATGATTTTGGTGAGTGATATTGCTGGTGGGCACCGTGGATATATAGGGGGCAGTATCAAAGGTGCCTGGTGAGGGGCTGAAGCGTTCTGACATTAATACTTGCCCCTGTGGGACCTGAAACTTGCCGCAGGCAGGATTCCCACCATGGAGGGGCCTGCTTGCAGAAAGTTGGCAGAGCACCAGTGGAGATTCCCACTATTCTTTTATTTGGGCAGATCTTTTATTTTTTTGCTATAAATAGCAAACACGATTTTAAATGCACTAACTATTGATATGCCGCTGCATCATTGGGTATCAATCCCAAAAGATTGAGGGAGCCCAGTTTGAAACAAATTAGGCCTTGCTCAGTTCCTGAAACCTGAACATATTCATGTCATGTTACTGGTTCCCTAGACAACACATGGGTAAAGGGGCGCTAATGCTGGAGCTCTGGCAAAACCCCATGGGGCATATCAACAAGGGCTTTATCTCTGCTTTTTTGGCTTTAAAAGCCAAAAAAGCAGAGATAAAACTAGCACCCTATCAACAACAGGGTGCTAACATGCAAATTAGCATGTTAGCCCCCTTTTACTCTACGCTTCCCCTTGCATCTCTAATGAGATGCAAAGGGGGCGTTCCAGAGTAAAATAATAGGAGAAATGTCGCTAAGCGTCATTTCTCCTATTATCAAGAATATCGCTAACCCTGTTAGAGACAAAAAAAGCAGCGCTAACCGCGGTTAACGCTGCTTTTTTACGTCTGGTATTTTTCTGAATTAGCCATGATATCCTATGGAAGGAGGATATCATGGCTAAGTTTGTCTGTCCCTATCAACAAGCTAACGTGAGATTATCGCTGGGTTTCCAGCGATAATCTCACGTTAGCCACTTAGCGTGAGGATTTTTATCGCTATTGAGATAAGCGTTGCTAATAGCACGCTATCTCAGCGATAAAAATCAACGCTAGCCGGCGATAATTATCCTAGCGCTAAGTGCGCTTAGCGATAATTATCGCCGGTTGTTGTTGATATGCCCACATATTCGCTAGTGAGAGTCCCAGGCCTATACTGCTACCCAGGACTAGGATCAGGACCTGGGGCCTAGCTCCAGGAGTGGGTGGCGGAGGCGGGGTTTGGGGTGTGAGCCCCCTCCCCCCCCCAAGTACATACATTTTTGGATTTATAGGCCTGGAGCCCCTGAGTTGGTTTCTGTGTTGGGTTTTCTCGTCCCTATATAACTAAGAGAAGGTTTAACTTGTTCATTTTTGTACCAGAATCTTAAACATATATAATGACTGATTGATAAAGAAAGTAGTAAATGTGCACCCCCAGAAGCACTCCTATGAATGGCTGCAGATTTACTGCCTTTGGAATTCACAAACATTGGCAGTTTTGGGCTTGGAAAGTTGCACCAGTCTCAGGTTTCCAGGCATAATAATGGCAATGTCATGTGACATTTTGATTGTGTGGCAGATTTGGATTTTGCTATTTCCAAAACACTCATTGCAGAACAGTTCATTTTGTCCCTGAGAAAGGTTGCTTTGCACGTGTGTTTTTTTTCTCAACAGGGAAAATATTGTTTCTGCATTGAGAAAACCCTTTCCCTGCACCCCACAAAATTCTAGCCTGTTCTATTTCCCTTCCCATGTTGGTAGTGGATTTACTACTTTTGTGGAGCTTATTTCCAAGGTGGGAAAACAGTTATACAGGAGTTTGAGAATGCTCACAAACCACAAGTTGGTGGGCAATTGCAGACTTTCAAGTCCGACCTTGGTTGAGCCTCCCATTCCCATCTCCTTTCCCAGGATTTACTACTGCATAATTATACTAAGGCCCTAATTTTTTTTTTTTCTCAATTCTTTATTAATGTTTTTTCAAAATAAAACATACAATGATTAACAAAAGACATGCCAGTTAAACAATATCAGATGTGGGAAATGACATTGATCACAAAAGAATTAAGGCCCTGATTTTGATGTCGGTCGGGGGCTTTCCTACCGACATCTTCAGTTTCAATTCCGACCGCTGTATTACGAACAAGGAAAGTTGCAACTGAAACCGGCCAGTCATTCAGACTGGCTTCCGACAGGCTCAGGGGGCCCGAAGGCCAGTCGGAACCGGCACGTAATCCCTTAAGGACAGCATTTCCGCCATTGGGATTACGATGCCAGTTTCCCACAGGCTTTTCATATTGGGTTTTCCAACATGAAAAGCCTGTCAGAAAGTGACGTTGGGGGCCTTTAGCAGGGCTTCTCGCAACAGCGGCCTCCGATTGGAGGTCTGGGGGCACATATGGTGCCCCCTGTCAATCCCTGCACTGAGAGGCAGGCACCGTGTGGTGCTTTCCACGCAGTGAAGGGATTAACAAAAATTCCCATTTCTCTATGGTAGTGTTTGACTGCACCGTGTTTGGTTGCATCCTAATACTGAGGTCTGGACCACTGACCAGAGGTCGGTCGGTCCTGATTCCGCAACGGTGTCATCCGCCCAACATCGTAATGAGGCCCTAAATTGTGATGCAATGATTAGGGCTCCCGGTTTTCCGTTTTTACTGATTTTTACAGATAAATACAGGCAGAAAACATTCTGTTTCCTGTCTGTATTTAATTTTAAAAGCTGAAAAATACAAATAATTTGGCTTCTTTTGAGTAACTCTCCATGCAGAGAATAAGGACTTTCGGGCCAATAGCTGTACACATTGGCAGCATGGGAGTTACAAAGCTCAATAGAATTTGCTTAAAATACTGTATTCCTCAATATGTATTGGTTCTGTTATGCTAAATTATTAATGTGGGTTTGTTCTTTTATTATGTTTGGCTGTGTAATGTGCTAAAACCCGACGGGCATCAATATGAGTGCACTTTTATTTGTTAAATAAATGTGGAAATATACGAGTTATCACATCATCTGTTCACAAAACATAAAACAAATATGGATTAATACCAATAAAATGACCAAAAAATAAATATGGATAAATACAGACGGAAATGTTAAAAAAATAAATAACATAAAACCGGGAGCCCTAATAATGATGCAGTGATAAAGGTTAGGAATCCTTTGACAGAGGCCTGCTAGAGATACTTTTTCGTTCATAAATTTCGCTTTGTGAACTGGGCCCACAAAATCAATATATTATGGGATGGAGGATCCCAATATAAATATCCAATACTCTTGTTTTTGGGAGACCCTTCATGCTATTTTAAGCTTGATATTGCAGAACTCGACATTGAGCTGAAGACAGTTCTAGAAAATGTGTTAATGTAGTCCCTTATTGCACAGACCAGGCAGAGCAAGACACTCTGACTCTCTGCAGGAAGGTTTAGGTTATCCCACCAACAAAATTTGAAACACATTTGAGGCTTAACAATTTATTGGAACCGTCAGAAAGCTGCACCACAAGTTTCTGACCTCATGGGGGTTATACCCCTTGATCATTTCACCCCTCTACCCTGCAGCGCACCGCTTTTTTAGGTGGGAAATTGATAATCGCACCCCCTCCCCCACCAAATCTCACTAAGCACAACCCAAGATAAGAATGTTCTAGACCAGCGGCTTTTAACCGATGGTCCGGTGACCACTGGGGGTTCTTGCTGCCTATTTAGGGTGTCCACAGCTGTTAAATATTGTTAGCTGATTGATAAAGTGTAGATACATAAAAAAGCAAAATTGAAAGCTTTAAAAAGTTCTGTCTAAGTGAAAAAATTTGAAATCAAAAGCTACAAATGAAGTTGGTATCATTATCTTGATTTACAGGAGTAGAGCAAGTACAGCAGACGGACTATAGCATGGGCTGCTGGTGGCCTCTATTGAAGCAGCAGTGGTATCCCCCCAAAAACAAGAGAGCATGCAAGAGGAGTAGAAAAAGACAAAGGGATATGCCAGATTCTAACATATCGCTTTGTACTTTGAAAATTAAACTAGATTTTGAAAAGCTCAATTTTTTCCTTTTTTTTGTTTTGTTTTTATTGCATTTGCATAATGTATATAAATTTCAAGAATACATGAAACAAACGGAAAAGCAGTTGACTCTCCTTCTCCCTTGCCCACCCTGACCCTCCCCGTTGGTCCAGCGTTCCATCAATAATAAGTCCAATCTAGTGATAAAAGTGCAGTAATAAACATATAGGGGCATATGAGCAAGCCCTTTTTCGATTCTTTAATAGCGATTTTTTTGCGAATTGCTATTAAGGAATCGCAAAATGCTATGTATGTAGGAATCGCAATAATAATTGCAATTCCTTAATATTCCTTAATTGCAAATCGCGATTCGCAATTAAGGAATACCTTCCCGTTCATTCCTATTAGCGTAGAGGACCATAGGAATGAATGGGAAGACATTCTCAATTTGCGATTACCAATTAGAGAATCGCAAATTGAGGATGCGATTTCAAGGTTGCAAGGGTGTCATAAGGACACCCTGATGCACCCCTGAAATTAGCACGTGGCACTAAGGGCATGTATGTGTGCCACATGGCACTTTGAAAAAAGCAAAAAAGTGCTTTTTTCAAAGAGTTCGCGAATTACCAACAACTGTCAGTTGGTGGTTATTTGCGATTTCTTATTCTAAATTCGCACAAATTAGGTGCTTTCTACATTACATTTAAAGAATCGCAATTTGCGATTCCTTAAATGCAATCGCAAAATAGAGAATCGCAAATTTAGCAATTCTCTAATTTGTGATGCCCTTTTGGGATGATACATCCCAAAAGGCCTTTTCTCGTTCACAAACGGGCCGATTGTGAGAATCGGCCCATTTGCGAACGGAAAAAGGGCTTGATACATATGCCCCATAGTCACATATCCATCCAATTAGTAATTCATTTTATAAACTATTTACATATATAATATAACATATTGTTATTAATGCTATTATTTTCACCCTTCCTCCCACAAAAACGTACCCTTGCATGCCTACCCGCATGGATGTTCCAAACATTTAACCATTTCTTCCTGATTCTCCCTCTTCCCCATCCCAAGACCATCTTATCAGGGGAGGCCAGATTTCATAACCTCTTTTCTGCACTGTGCGCCCCTTCCTAGCATTTACTGCGGTTTCTAGCCGATATACCGCTAAAAATCTACTCAACTATTGCTGACTGGATGGCGGCACCTGATCGAGCCAATGAGTGGCTAAACATAACCTGAATACTGCCATAGCAATAAAGACGAATACCCGCACCTGTTCTGAAATTGAGATATCGCCCACCCCTAGCATAATCACCTGTGTTGACATATTTATTTTCCTTCCAACTTGGGATTCTAAGATGGCACCAACATTTCTTTTGACAGCATCCAAGCTAGGGCATGATGCAAACATATGCAAGCTATCGGCTGCATAAAACCAGCAGCGAGGGCAGGATGTGCCAGCAGATCCGCCCCATTTAACAATCTTGGCCGGCGTGATGTATAAATTAAACCAGGTTTTAAAACACTGGAGTTGTAGATTGGCCGCCATAAAGGATGTTCGGGCTAAATGTAGTGAGTTATCAACTTCTCCAAACCCAATTTGTAGATGTTCCTGCCAATAATCATAATGTTTGGTTAGATCATCAACCATTATTTCATTCAGAAGTTTATATATCCTGCCAAGTGTGAATGATTCTTTGGATAATACTTCCAGCACTGTTACTTTGACAAAACCACAATGACCCCCAACCTTTTTTATCAGGAAATCCCTAATCTGGAGATATTTGAAAAATTGATTATCCCCAAGTTTTTACTCATCCCTAATTTGATCAAACAATCTAAATCCAGTCTCGTCATATCCCCGCTATCCTTATTCCCTTTTCCAACCATATTTTCATGTATCCATCACAAAAGATATCGGGACGGGACTCGTTTTTGTATAGCGGAGTGTAGGCGTTATATAATAATCCCAAACCAAATTTTTTGCGGCCCACCGACCAGACCTTAAAAGCGCAGAAGAGGGTCTTAAATTTGATCCTTTTGTATTAATTAAATTTGGTGTGTCGCAAAAGGCACCCATTGGCTTCTCTACCTAGTAACAGCTCATATATTGAAATGGGAGTTGTGTCCTGCCCATTAAGTAGATTCCCCATTTTATGTAATATTGAGGCCCAGTGGTACAGCTGAAAGTTGGGAACCCCCCAGCCTCCTCTTTTCCTTGGGAGCGTAAGGAATCTTAGCGCCCTCCTAGGTCCGCAGTTTGCCCATAAAAATGTTGATATCATCTGATTTAGGGTTTTAAACCAACAGCTACTTATGATTAGAGGAATGGCTCTAAAAAAGTACAGGATTTTTGGCAGAAACAGCATCTTGATGGCATTGCTCCTTCCAACCAGTGTCAATTTAAGATTATTGAGTTGGGTAAGACCTAGTTTAAGTTTTGCGAGAAGCGGGTCTAAATTTGCTTCAACAATTTTTGCCACATCTGCCAGGAGCTCCACCCCTAAATATGTAGCCTGTTGCACTACCTGTGGGTCATTCAGCTGATTACATTCTTTGCCTCCTGCTTTTTTTGCCGAGATATCGAGTATTGATTACTTCAATAACACCACCTTTACATGCACTTGTCCTATATCTCCCCCCTCTCTAATTACCCGACCAATTGAGTTCCCGCTTCCAGTAGTTTTATGTATAGTTCCTGCATAGGTTGCTTCTCCTTCTTCTGAGCTGTCCACCCATATCTTAAAGTTTCCCCTCTTATTCCTGCTTTCAGAGCATCCCATACAACATCTAGCCTTGTACTCTCTTTATTTTCAGCTATGAATCTTGGTATCCAATTCTTCATGTGGTCTATATATTCCTGATCATAGAGTAGAGCTCTGTCAAAAGTCCAGCATGATGTTGGAGGGTTCTGCATTTGTATTGAAAATTCTAAAACCAGCGGGTTGTGATCTGACATAATACGGGGAAATTTAGATATCTGACAATTTGCCAAAAGCCTATGGGATACAAAGAAGTAGTCAAGTCTGGCATGCGATTCATGCAGGGCAGAAAAAAAAGTATATCCTGGGTCCTGAGGTTCCTGTGCTGCCCAGGCATCTGTTAAGCGATGTGTCGTACATAGGTTAACTAAAGATTGAAACACTTTTGGGTTACGGCCCGAGTATGACCTTTTCCCCAGCTTAATAGAGCTGGAATTCAAATTAATATTGAAGTCCCCACATAAGATTAGTGGAAGTGGCCAGCTTACTAGTTCTATATTTAGTCAGTCCAGCAAGGAAGGATCATCTAATACGGAGCCGTATACTGAACATAATGTGAACAGGTCATTATGAATACAACCTTGAGTGATCAACCACCTGCCCATCTGATCTGATTTTGAACGTGTGAATCTAGCTACATTTTTACGAGCTATAATAGCAACCCCACTTGTCCGTGTTCCCTGCGTTGTAATAGAAACTAGCTGATAGCCTGCAAGTTCTGCCACTTTGTGTCTGCCAACCTCAACATGTGTTTCCTGTAGACACACTATATCTGCCCTGAGATGTCAAATGTCCTCGTCAATCTTGCGTTTTTTAAGGGGACTATTCAATCCGCAAATATTGATAGACGCTATTCTGAGTTTATTCATTTCTTCCCGTGGTATTTAACAAGTCCCAGCAACATTTTTAAAGTTAGTAATATCATCTAATCCTGAAGAGACATCTGGACCAACCCCTTCTCTCCCCCCTCCCTTCTCCTACCTTCATCCCTAACATTAGGCAAAATAGGTCTAGGGACCCTTGTGATGCCTCCTGTATAGTGCTGCTTCCCACCGCCACCCACCATCGCTCCGCCGTCAGATCGCCGTGAGAAAAGAAAATCTTCCATTATAATAACTAGCTTATAATAAATCTGAAAAAAAGAAGAGAGAAAAAAGAAAAACACAGCAGGCAACCAAAAAGGGAAATATCAGACAGAAAAAAAACAAAAAACAGCTGTCTTAAGCAGGTATAATATCCCCTCTCTCTAAATTCCTTCTATTTCCCTGTCTCAGAAATCTCACAAAGGTATTTTTTTGCCTGTATTTCTGAGGGGAACACTCTTATGACCCCCATGTGAATGACCTTGAGATGTGTGTGGCTACGGAGATAGACCTCACACCCAATCTTTTGAAAAGGCAAGATTGTCGAAGTCTCCACCTTCTTTCCACAGTAATGTGGCAAAAGTCTGGCCTAACAAAGAAGGTATGCCCTTCTGCTGAGCGTCTTGCTTCCGGTCTTGCTTTATCGAAGACTGCTTGCCTAAGAAGAAAATGATCACAAAAATAAAATAGCTCTAGGCCTTTCGTTGCTTTCTAGTCCCTTCTTCTTTTTCTCACTCATTTGTGAAGAAAGTATTATATTTGCAGGTCTTCAAACAAAGTCATGAAATGTCATGGCATGAGAGCTGTCCAAGAACTCAATTAAAATTGCGGCGCATGTGTAATTATGGTGACATGGTGACTAAAGTGACAAAGTGACAGAATATTGTGTATTTATACAAGGTAAAACAATACTGTACAGGTGATGAAATAGGGAAATCTTGAAAAATCGGTCCAATTACAAATCAAGTCATAAAGGTTCAATTAGCACGGTAAATAAATCACATGAACTAGTATGCTAGTGAACCTATTACTTGGCCCCAAAAAACAACTGTCGATGTTTCGACCCAGACAAACTGCATGAATTAAAGATGTCAAAAGGGTCTTCTTCAGGACAAAGGAACGCGGTGGACAGCCTGTGGGGAGATAACTGAGAGGAGTGTTTTCAAGTCTATGGAATACATGTCAAAACCTGCGGTGTGTATGTGGTACTCACCAAGACTAATGAATTGCATGTAGTATAAAGAAAACTCAACCCCAAAGCCTTGGGAGGAGGAGGAAACCAGGGGCTCGATCCGGCTGGTGATTAAGATGACCTAAAACGGAGGGTGGGTTTTAGAAAAGGGTTTTTTGTGACTTTGTTTAATCTAGGGTTTACCCATTAACCGGTAAAGGCATACCTGATCGATTGAGGTCAGGCAGAAGAATTATTTTATGCTAAACCAGTCTCATCCTGGACGGTGGGGAACAGTCAAGAGATCACTGTGTGAAGAAAAATAATAATAATAATAAATGTCCTTAGTGGCAGGTATTGATTGGAAGGACAAACTGTGAGGACATCAGCATGAAGGCATACCTGGAGGAATGTACCATATTCTTTACGGGATAACTAGGACGTCTTTTTCGGGCAAAAAATCACAGCGACATGCGGAGTCTGGGCTGCATTATTTCTGTGTATGGATAAAGTGACAAAACTTCGTTTGATTTAGAGGAGCAATGCAAAATGTATACGGGCCAGGGTGAGTGTTGGCACATACCTTGCAGGAGCTGACTCATTCCATGGATTGCCTCGCGGACCGCTAAGAAGCGTGGAATTGAACGCAGCATCTTACACTAAATGCGTGTGTCAGCTGGGGCCGGCAAAAGCTCGGAAGTTAAATGACGTGTCAGGTGTGCATGTAATACGTGCAGCAGGTATAACCGGCATGTTGCTCGGTAGTTTGCAGTGAGAAAAGACTTCCCGGTCAGTTGTGATGTCGATGTCATTGGGGCTAACAATGGG
Source organism: Triturus cristatus (assembly GCF_964204655.1). NCBI lineage: Eukaryota > Metazoa > Chordata > Amphibia > Caudata > Salamandridae > Triturus > Triturus cristatus. The sequence continues at coordinate 1,386,820,705 of NC_140590.1, forward strand.
GATGAGAGAAGTGTGTCATGTGTATAAGAGACTTATATACATCGAGGACATGATAAAACTGTTATGGCAACTGGTCAAAACACAAAGGCTCTTAGATCAACATGCGTTAAATAAATGTGTACTATAATCGAAGTCTTGGGTGAGGAAGACAAGGTTAACGTCATGAAGTATAATACTTTCTTCACAAATGAGCGAGATAACTTGGTTTATTCTCTGATGTGTTAAAGGCATTTGCTGTTACTTAATCACTTTGGCTTTTTCATTGAATATCGAATACTGCAAAGTAATTGTTTGCACACCCGACAGAACCGATTGTTATTTGCATCGTATACGCCAAGGTTCTGATGGATACTGGGTTACCCCATAGCTTTAGATAATACCTTCTTCTTTTTCAGCATAAGTGGAAAACGTTGCACTTTTTGCACCTCCATGTCCAAGTCCAAATGCGCTAGTTCTGGAAGGCCCCCTTTTAGCAGGCGTAGCACGAACCCTCTGATATCCTTGCCTTCTGCATTTTCTGGTATGCCCAAAAGCCTGAGATTGTTGCGCTGTTGGCGATTTTCAAAGTCCTCCAACTTCCACATGACATCCACCATCCTAGTCTCATTGATAGTGACTTGTTGTACAGTAGCCTCGACACCCGCTTCCAAGGCCACCAATCTGTCCTCCAGTGCAGTTGTCCTCTCTGTAATTTCTGTGCATGTCTTATTAACCTTCCTAATAGCACCTTGAAGCTTTTTGGTTGCCAAATGAGACCTTTTATGCTCCTGCCTTGCTTCCACTTGCATTTGCTTCAGGGTAGAATAGATCAGCCCCATTGAGGCAGATGACTCTGTTCCTGTTTTCATCTCAGACATACTTTGCTTTGACCCGTGTGAACCATCTTTACCATCTTCACCAGCAGGTCCCTCATCATCTATCAGAAAATGCGTAGAAGAGTAGTCCCATTTCAGTTGACTATGATCTGAATCGAATTGTACTTCTTCCGTTTCTTTCCGATCTTTATCCTTCCTTCTCCTTCTCTGGGCTGATAGCCGCTTCTGGGTGCTAGGATTGGAGAGTGAGCTGTCAGAGTCGCGTCTGCTGATATATCATTCTCACTGATATCAGACAGTTCAGAGTCCTCATTTAGAGAAATAACTTTCCTCCCTCCCCTCTGGGGTTCCTCAGACCTTGCATAGAGTCTGGGCTAGCTTGGGACTAATTGCTGTAGCCTTCGCTGGTGCCTTCTCTTCCTTAACATCCTCCCTCCTCCATATCTTTATTATTTTTGTTATTCTCTGAGTCATCAGTGTTAGTGTTATTCAGGTTTTCCCTGTCAGCCCCCTCCACTACTGCATTACTTCTGGAAAGTCCTGTACTTGCAGCATCTTTGGAGGGAAGCTCACTGTTCGCTGCTGTTGCTGACTGCAAAAGAGTCTCCCCAGCCGTAGTCTCACTTTTGCCGTCCGACCTGCTACGGCCGGAGAACATCCCTGGAATAACTTGTTGCTTTGTCGAGGTCTCGGCCTCCTCATTAGGACACTGCTCCTTGGATCTCCGTTTTCCCGCCTCCAGCTCTTTGCGTCTGACTACGGAAGTAGCGTCTCCTGACTTCGCAACAGTGGGCGTTTTCTTAGCAGCAGGAGGGCCGTGTAGGTTCCCGGCAGTATTCGAAGAGCCATTCTCCGGACGGTCCTTCAGAGGTTTAGATAATTTTGGCGGCATGCTGCTACACCAAAGCCAATCTCTGCCAGCAAGCCAGCCAGCCAGGATTTTCCAAACAGCACGTACTGCCAAGTAAGTCCGTTTACCGAAGCCTGTATGATTTTCCCCAGGGTCGAATCTCAAAGTAGATGGGTTTACCACAAGGGTCATTGAATAGTTTTTATGCCTGCAAGAAACTCCTCATAACATCAAGACATTTACGGAGCGGTAGGTGGGTGGTTCTTGCATCACCTACACAGCCGCCATCTTGCCAACAAAAAGCTCCAACTTTTCCATTATAATAATAAAAAAAAAATTGTAAATTAAATAATTACCAGAATTTGTGTGTCTGTTTGATGTATACTTGTTTGTGTGTATTGTTTTGAGATTCACATCATAGAAATTGTTTGACAGGGGTCATCGGCTTCCAGTAGTGATTTACTGGGGGGAAAGGGGCTCGTAGTCAAAAGCTTAAGAACTGCTGTTTTAGTGGATGTTGCTAGCAAGGAGCAGAAACTTGCTAGTTTTCAAGAAATGTGGCTGAAAACTACTTAAGAGGGCAGAAAAATACCATATCCCCTAGGATTGCAACATTCCATCTCCTGCAACAGAGGAATAAGTATCACATTGTGTAGACCACTTACTTTTACAGTAAAGACCCGCAAATGTGAGTGGGCCTCTGGGTAATCTCGGTGCAAAGCCCTGAATCTATCCCTGTAACAGTAACAGAGTGATGATGGGAACCTTATGGGGATGGTTGGAGGACTGTGAACACTGGACCCTCTTACGCTGGAGTTGAGGTGTTCTGGGATTCTGTGCCCTAACTCAGCCCAGAGACGTTTTAAGGCATGGGCAAAGGGGGCTCTGGTCTAGGGCCCCCACCTTTTTAGAGGCCCCATCATTAAGCATCCAGGACAGTCCCAGACAGTGGCATAACGCAAAAATGGTAGGGCTACCTACACAGTATGAAAAGGGGGCTCCCAGGTCTCCAATACCTCGTAAATATTCAGAGGCTTTGCACTGAATGGGGGCCCCCTGAAGGACTAGGGCCCCCTTAAAAAAATTGAACCAATAAAGATGGTTGTTGATGGATCAGACTATAGCTGCTGAGGGATTTTATGATCTGAAAATGGATAATAAATTCAGAATTTTTCTGAGCATGGGGCCCCCAAATAATGTTTGGCCCAGGGCCCCCACAATCCTTAAGATGTCCCTGACTCAGCCCTTACCACTCTCTCTTCCAGTGATATAGGTGCTGTCTGCTACTGAATGAGGGCAGTAGGATTTAGCCCTCGTGCTTTAGGGCTTTCAGAGATATTACTGAGCAACCTTCTCTTTTTTACACCACAGCGGTATTTGCTGACTAGACCCCAGTATCTTAGGAACTGAGTAAAACAGAGATTGTGATCAGTTTGGAAACTGCATTGAACTTCTGTGTAGAAAAATAAAGCCCTCGTTTCGAAAAGAATTCACCTATAGTGTAAAAGAGACATGACATTTTGAGGTAAGGACATAGCAATCAATTGTATGGCAGAAAATGTAATAAATAACTAATTTGGGGTAAAGGGCGTTTGAGAAAACAGAACAACAAAGAGAAACACACAGTTGCATTTCTTACTCTCACAAACTGACACCTCTTCCATGCACCAAATTCACAAAATCAAAGGTGAATCACCATCAATTTATCTTTAAAGTAAGGAACATCGCATACAAATGAGACATAATTATATCTAGGAAAATTGAAATAATCCTAAAAACTGCAATGAAAAAAATAATATTCCAGAAGGGAAATGTAAACATAAAAAGGAGGCCATGGAGCAGGCTTAGAATAAAAGTGCGAGACTCGGTTTACTAGTTCTTGTGGCTCCCATTTCTGCACCAACCTTTAGGGAAAATAATAAAACGTTAATAAGACGAACATCTTTCCGAATAATGGGGCATATGCATCAAACCCTTTTCCCGTTCGCAAACGAGCCGATTCTCAGAATCGGCCCGTTTGCGAACGGGAAAAGGCCTTTTGGGATGTATCATCCCAAAAGGACATCGCAAATTAGAGAATCGCAAAATTTGCGATTCTCTATTTTGCAATTGCATTTAAGGAATCGCAAATTGCGATTCCTTAAATGCAATGTATGAAGCCTAGAAAAATTGCTATTTGGCCGTAAGAAATCGCAAATTACCACCAACTTCAAGTTGGTGTTAATTTGCGATTTCATTGAAAAATGCACTTTTTGGCATTTTTCAAAGTGCCATGTGACGCACAGACATGCCCTTAGGGCATGTATGTGCACCACATGTGCATACATACATATTTCAGGGGTGCAACAGGGTGTCCTTTTGACACCCTAGCACCCTTGTAATTGCATTCTCATTTTGCGATTCTCAAATTGCGAATCGCAAAATGAGAATGTCTTCCCATTCATTCTTATGGGCCTCCTAGCCCATAGGAATGAATAGGAAGGTTTTCCTTAATTGCGATTAGCAATTTACTAATCGCAATTAAGGAAGCCAAGGAATCGCAAAACATTTGCGAATATTTTATTACATCCCGTTTTGCAATTCTCAAAAAGCAATTCCCTAAAAATCGCTATTTGAGGTTTGCAAAAACGGAACTTGATACATATGCCCCAATATTCTTTACATTCCTAGTCCTTCTACAGAAGGTTTGATACCATGGGGTTGTTTATTGTGACTCTTGGTTGACTGATATATGTTTAGTGCTATTTGTGGCTCATGGGAAATCGATAGCGCCTACAGTACAAAACCTCAAAAGAAAAGCACTAGAATAAGACAAGGCAGTAAGTTGACCTTAACATGGACATGTCTAGTCTGCCCTTCTCACTATTCAGCTGAAAGCTTAGATATTGGAGTGTAAAAGGGTTTTTGTGACGCACTTCAATTACCTGGAAAGGAATGGGCATCAACAGCGTAACTTGCACGTATTGAGGGGGGCACACAAATGCTGCGTAAACAATATGGCACAGGGGTTAAAAAATACACCATCTTCTTAATGGGAGAGAGGGAAGTGCCCTGAGATGGTGGCACATGTGATCACATTTCCAGAACCAGCTGGGTTGGTGCATTTTGCTAATGAACTGAGTGCATTAGAAAACTCTCATATTCTAAGGCCCTGATAACTAGAAAGGGGCTGGATTCGGATTTGTGTAGTGTCACGGTACCACATATATTGGAATATCGACTTTCGAGGCAAACAGCCCATCCACTACAAACTTCCAGAGCTAAATTTCCACAGGTAAAACTTGCTGAAATTTACCAGGGGAAAATGTGGCATAAGCTTAGATTCACGCGGAGAACAACAGGTATTTACTGCTGGTACTAAATACCCCTCTGCAGTATAATCATTTTAGCCCACCCCATTCTGGGGCACTTGTAAACAAGGCCTAATGGAATCCCAAAAGTGCAGTAGTGGCTGCCATGTTGATTTTCCTGGAAAGGGAGAGGGACAAGCACAATAACACACTGATTTGATTTGCTACTCAGATTGGCACCCATATAAAGATTATACTTTTGACCATTGTCAGTCGAGTGATGCGTAGATCCCATTCCTCCAGCCACAGGGCAGGGGTAGGGCCAATCTTGCATGGTCCTGCGTGGCTTGATAAATCTAGAGTAACACAGTGCAGTGCAAATCGCTTTGTTGCATTACTCTTTCCCAGGGAGGAGTTCCCTGGGTGGTGCGTGGGTGTTCTCATGCATCCATTCATAGATTTTGGCTCATTCTCAGATTTACCATTACTGGTAGACCTGGGAATGCGTCAAAATGCTATGTCTCCCCACGGGAGGTGTAATGAGGAGAAATATCTTTAGATCTCCTTGTTACTTCCTCTTTCTATATGTGCTGCATTCTTCAGCACGCATAGAAAGAGAAAAATGCCTCAGGGGATTGTTTTTGTACATAAGGGTGTAAATTCCTGCACAAAAACAATCCTGCTTACAACGCAAGCACCCTTGCACCCTTTTGCAAGGGTGCCTGTGCTGGCGCTAGGCAGCACATTGTGCGCAAACGTAGGGAAAAAACAGGAATGTGCCGTGTAATGTTAGATCGGGATCATTCCTACCCTTTTCCTATTACACAGCACAGGAAGGTGAATTGCTGCGTTGCGGGATTTTTTTTTATAAAGATGCCCCTTACTTTTCAACTAAACGACATATACATATGCATTTGCACACCCTGAGACGTGCACGCACGACACACACACACACAACATGTTCTACGAATTGCACACCATTACGCATACCTTTAGGATCCCATTAAACCATATAGCTCGGATCTTATCTTTCCTGTGTTTTTGATACTCTGTTGCTTTTGGTTGGAATACGTATTTCACAGGAATGACGTAATTCCCGCGGAATTCTAGAAAGGAGTTCACATAGCTTATCACATGAAATGTTTTTTGGAAACACTGCCTGTGTGTCTTAGGAGTCGCCGTTTATGATCTGCAGTGGATAAATTGTACATCGCAGTGGCACTGAAATTATGGCTAATGAAACCGTATAAAAGATATCAAGCACTAAACAAATGCACATTCCATAGCATATTATTTTACAGCGCATCACATTTGCCAGGTTATTTAATTGTTTATGTGACACGTACACAGAGTTTTTGCTTTAACTGATCTAAACCCTACTCTCTTCCTTTGTTGCTCGCCTGGGCTGGTTCTGTGCAGGAGGCAGAGAGAAGTGGGCAAATAAATCAGCGGTTGTTGCCATATTTGCGGAGCGCCCTGTCTCCTCTGTAAGCCTGTCGCTCCTCGCGTACTTGGCACTGTAATAAATCTGTCTGGCGTGACGCGCGGATGACAGATGTCTACATATCCAGCTCACGCACCCCATGCCAAGATGGCGATCCTGGCAGCAGGGGTAGGGTTTCCGAACCCTGGGAAACCCAGTAGCAAGTGGAATGCACAGATGTGAGCAACCTGTCGGCCCGACTAGGGGTGCGACAGTTCAGAAGGTATAAATAAGTGTGCCGGTGCTGTGCGGCCCAGGGAATTTACAATATGCTTCAATACTTAGGGCAGGATTGACTTACATTTGACGCAAGGCAGCGCAGCAACCAAAGTACATGCACTGTTTATAGTTGACAGCAGAGCGCGGTACACCACTATACCTATTAATCTATTTCACTGTCGCTCTCTCCCCCTGCGGTGGTGCCCTTTAGGCAGTCTTGCTCAATGCATACGCCCTTGCACCATAATTCAAAAGGTGTATGAAATCTTGCATAGATTTTGTACCGGAAAGGTACCCTTACAGTAAAAAATTCTAACATATCCACCACTCAAATTCCTTTCATATTTTCACTATACTAATTCACCACCAATCCAATATGGGTTCCGAAGTACCGTGTTACTCACCAAAAAAGCGCTTCAACATCCCATCAGGGGTAGTAAGCGCTATATAAATGCAAACCTTTTCCCCTTCTCTATCCCTCCACTATTCTTCTCAATCCAAATAACTGAGTAACATATCCGCCACTCAAATTACTTTTATATTTTTACTATTCTAATTCACCACTAATCCTTTCTGGGTTCCGGAGTAGCGTACTACTCGCCAAAAAAGCGCTTCAACACCCCATCAAGGGTAGCAAACGCTATATAAATGCAAACTTTTTTCCCTCTTCTATCCCTCCACTATCCTTCTCAATCCAAATAACTGACTAACATATCCACCACTCAAATTACTTTCATATTTTCACTATCCTAATTTCCCACTAATCCTTTATGGGTTCCGGAGTAGTGTGCTACTCGCTGAAAAAGCGCTTCAATGCCACATCAGAGGTAGTAAGAGCTATATAAATGCAATTACAATACAATAAAATACAATAGTTAACAAGCATTGGCATAGCCAATAGGTCTCGCCTTTGGGACCTTATAAGTGTTTAGCCATGCAACAGTTGCATAACTAAACACTTATAAGGTCCCAAAAGCGAGACCTATTGGCTATGCCAATGCTTGTTTTAACTGCTGCAATCTATTGAAGCCTCACGGAGAACATCAAAGCTGCCGTGCGGCCGCAAAAGTGATCGCGATCAAACATCAAAGTGGCCGCGAAAGTGAAAGTAATAACGGTAAAGCGCGACGCCCGCGCACATGCACTGTAGGTCTAGGCTGGCCTGGTAGCACTTTTTGGAGCCCTCACAAAATGTCTCGCCAGACCAGCGCATGCCCTGGGTCAGGCAAGACCTAAAAATGTTTCCAAGTTCCACTATAGCACACATACAAAGCTCGTAGAGGCATATGTTTTTGGTGCAAAGCTTTGTCTACTTGTATTAATAGATAGAACTTTGCATCAGAATGCATGGCTGATTGCTTGGTAATGTCCATGTATCACGCATGGGAATCATCCTTGCACCAAAGTAGCACAAACTAGGCCAAATCCCTACTTTGCATTATTTTGAGGCCACATTTCAGAACAAATCAAGATTTGCACTGAAAAGTAAATCTCAATTTGAGCAATTTCATCTGTTTATGTCTCTTTTGGTGACACTGCACCAGTGAAAAGGCTTAATAAATCTGGCATTTATTGTGTTTTTAATAGTGCATACATAATGTCTATTCTAACAAGCCTCATTTGGGCCAAATTCACGTTGCCAGTCCTGCCATACAGCTGCTTTATAGAGAGGCAGTTGCAGGTTATTTTATGCTGGTAGTGACCACCAACTCTTATTTTTGGGAACTAAGGCATATTTTTTACAATGAGACCTTGACATGGGTGGGGGGGGGGGGTGAGGGGAGAAGACAAAGAGAGAGAAAGAGAGAAAGAGAGAGAGAAATAGAGAGAGAGAGAGAGAGAGAGAGAGAGAGAAGGGAAACAGACTGAAAATGGACAAAAGGGAAAAAACAAAGATGGGCAATAGTGACAGAGGGAAAAAGCAGGGATGAAATATAACCTGCAAGACTGAATAGAGACAGGAGGTGTAGGGTGGTGAAAGACAGAGAATGGAGATGGAATTAGGACTTGGAAACTTTGGTACTCTGCAATTGCAGCATTCGGCAGCTCAGGTTGCAAGCTTCTGAGAAATAATTTGGCCCAGGGAGTAACTCAGAGCTTAGCAGCCACTGCGGTGCCAGGACGGCAAGACCCTTCAGACCACTGGCATAACGAAACTTGAGGAGGGCCCCTGCAAGGTACGTGAAGGGGCCCCCTCCGGAGCTAATCAGGAGCTCTCTAGCCAGAGTATTGTGCTGAGGGGGCTCACTGGAGCTTCAGGGTCCACCCCACATGAGGTCTGCTTCAGACCATCCTCCAATGCTTCAAGAGAGTGCCTTTCAGCCCAAGGCTGATGAATATCTGTGAGATATCTATGGCAGAGTTAGGGGCCCTCATCCATAATTTTGTGTTACACCATTGCTTTGGGTCCCTGCTCTTTTGTGGGTTTTTTTCAATTTGAGCACTGTGCGCCATGGGTTATGTAAAGGGACCGTGCTAAATCCTACCTAATGAACTGTCACTCTGCCAGAAGGGTGCAGTGACAAGGCCAGCTTACAATGTACTTCTCTTTCAAAGCAGGGAAGGGCGTAGTGGTGTCATAGTGCAGTCCGAAATTAACTGTAGGGCTGCGTGCCAGGTTAAGCCATTGGCCTGCTGCCTGGAAAATGTAAGGAAGGGTTTCCAGGATCCTGCCCAGACTTTAAATGTGGACAATTTACCTCCTTTTGTTAGTTAATTCAATGCAAATGTGTTAGGTGAAAAAAAACAATTATTTTACGCTCAATAACCTATTTGTTTTGTTTGAACCTGTGTGTTCAATTCATTTTTTTTATTCTATTATTTTAAAGTGTGGTTTTACATTGAAAATGCTTTTTGTTTAAATGAATTAGTTGGAAGGTGCTTTTTGTTGGAATATTAATCTTCTTAAAATGGGTGGGTTCCAAACAAGTTCCACCCTCCTGTAACAACCCACTCTTTACTCTGATCTATCCCTTTCATTAGTCTCCAAGTCCTACTTTGCTTTACTAGTATTTGATTTGTTTTCTTTTAATTAAAGTGAGTGCATTTTTAGACAATTCTATTTGCACTCTTTGTTCAGTCTCATTGATGATTATATATATTGTTAGAACTAATTGCTTTTAATTTGTTGTATTTATCAAATGCTACCATACAATCCTAATAATAAAACATCAGAACACCTAATTTATGGAAGTTAATGAATAGTTACCCATTCAACATGCTGATTCACCAAATTGTCAGGAGTAATGGAAGTGACACCATGCATCCTTGACCCCTGATGATATCAAACTGTTGATTCCTTCTATCACAGCACACATAAAAGATAGGAGAGGCTAAGGTATAAACCTCCACACACTGGTATGTGAATAGCATTTTGTAGTACATTAGCAGTATCACTGTAGTACTACTAAACATATTGCAAAATGCAATTTGTGATTAGGCATCCAAGTGTCGGGTCAGTGCTGCATCCATCTCTATCCCCCAAATCAGTTATTTTAATTTTCGCAAGTCCTCAAGCTTTGAGAGTGTGGCTTAGCAATTTTTTAACAAATCAGGGTTAAACTCCTCAATGCCCCTGCTTTTTGGTAGGGGTGGGCGGAATTTGCGAAATTAACTTTCGCAAATTATCGCGAAAATGTTTAAAATTATCGCAAACAAGCGGACATATCGCGAAGATGCGGAAGTTTTTTTCCCGCATGTTCGCGAGATTTTCTGCATGGTTGCGGGTCGCCAACTTACGCACGTGGTTGCTTGCGGGCGCGGCCATCTTGTTTTGAGTTGTCTCGCGTTGCATGATCGCGAGAAGAAAGACGTGATCGCGCGACGCATGACGTCACTGCGGGCGCGAACTGTTGCGAGACAGCGCAAATGGCTAAAAACAATACAACATCTCATGCAGAACGCGACCGGATAAAGAAAACTTGTCGGCGAACGCAGGGATTTAGGTAAGGCGATCGCGCGCGCGCCAGAATGTATTATTTTACAGCGCGAGCAAGAAACAAATTATCGCCAAGCTGCGGAAACCGGAAATTTTGACATTTTCGCGCTCTCCGTGTAACGCGAAAATGTCAAATTATCGCAATTTCCGCGAACGGAACGAAACTTTCGCCCAGGCCTACTTTTTGGTGATTATGTGGCACTGAGGGTGCCATTCGCATAGCAATGGCCCCATGGGCCCTAATGCAATGAAGTAAGTGGACCTCACTGGGGCCATGGTTAGCAGCAGCGGCCCGTGCAGGTAAGAGTGGTGGGGCGGCGGGGCTGGGTGGGGCTGGGTGGGTTGGGGATTTCATCATTATTTATTTAATTTTCCCACCTGGTCGTTTGTCGAAATCCCCCCCACCCGGCCCCACACCGCCCCACCACTCTTACTTGCACGGGCTGCTGATGATGGTTAGGTAGTAAAAAACAGCAATAATTGGTATTCAATGTCCCATTCACCCTTCCGGACCCAGGTGCCACTGTACCCGCTACAGCATTTATAGCTACAATCATGCAGGGAGCAGTGGTATGCTTTAAACGGGTCATGTGTCACTAACAGGCCCAACAATCTTAACACTCCCCTGACAAAATCCTTGTCCTGAATATTTACCTAACTGAGACCATTCTAGATATAGGTGTTCCCAGACAGGAATTCTCACCTTAAAATGTTTCCTTGGTAAAAAACTGCTGCTTGAATCTCAAAAGGTTGCCTTGAAGCCTGTATTCGAGATGTCATTAGCACTAGTCTTTTGTTTGTTTCAATGAGTGCTGGTTTCAGTGGATGGTTAGCCCTCTGGAAGTCAGATTTGTACAGAGGGTTTTTTGGCTTCATGTTACAGAACAGTGTGATTTCTTGTTTTTTATAAGATATTTAAAATTTGTGCTAACCCCTTATCCTGAGTCTGGCATGAATTCTATGTTTAGGCGCAAACAGTGTTTGCTCCCAAATCCTGCTTCAGCGTGTGGTAGTAATTTAGCTATGACCCTCACATTTTCTCTGCACTAATTCCTGCATGTACTTCTTTATGGAATTTGCATATAAGCACAGGTCAGAAAGAGGAATAATATGTGTTGAAACATATAGCCACGCTCTCTAGTAAATCTTATAATTTAACTGACAGTGGGCTGTACTTATTCGATTTCAATTTCATTTGTTACAGAAAGCCTGGCATGCAAGCGTTCATAATATAAAACCCCACCCATATGTAAATAATAATAGACACAATCATATAGCACAATATGTAGACCTTGGGCATTGATTTGAGTTCGGTGGCACAGGAGCCACCGTAAATTGGCGGTGCTCCTATCATACCAAACACAGGTACCTCTGCCTCAGGTAGAATGGTAGGCCTGCCTGGGCAGGGCCTCACCTCGCTCCACTGTTGGAAATAAATGGCCCAGTGGTCCACCCACCACTGGCAGTCACCCACTGCATTTAGTGGAGGGTAACTGCAGAAAGGACATCGGTTTTGTCATGCTCCCCCTACTTTTTGTGGCTTTAGAACTCTGTGGGCTATGTCACTGCTAAACAGTGGTACACTGTCTGTGCTTTACTCTAAAAGCATGTACTGTGCATTGATTTCAACTAATTGGCTTATTTAACTTTCGAGGAAGGCTATGGTAGTTAGTGCAAGAAATGCACCTGTGCACTGTCGTTAAATGTCCTATATAAGCTGCACTGTGTATTTACACCACCTACATATATGACAAACATATATGGCTCAGCAAGAATCATACTGCAGTTCAAAAAATGCAGTATCAAATAACAAGGAAAAGTCTACGCCATGTAGGCAAACCTATTTTTATATATTAGTTAAGCCACCGTAAAGGGTGCCCACATGGCTGATTGCTTAATACATAAGAATGAACCATTGGAAAAGTAGGCCACACAGTGAACAATTACAGAAAGCGGTTTCCACTGAGATGGTAAAGTTCCATTTCCCAGGAACACACTTAGTTATGAATTAAATCACTCTTTCATATTTAGTCATGGGAAAATCCAAGACCATCATTAAACTTTATTTTTCCACTTTGCTTTAAAATTGAATTAACTGGTTAAAGTACATATTTGTTAACTTTATTGGAAAAGTAACTTTGGAAAAGTTTACTTTGTGCTGCATATACGTAAACTGGTTTATAACTGGTTTGCCAATCAGCCCTGCTCCAGAGACTGAATAAACATCCTGGGCTGACTTGTTAACAAACTTCCTTCTGAAACACAATGGCTTTGCATGTGCAGCATGAAGGCAAGAGTGGTGTTAACAGTGGTCATGTACCAAGGATTAGCTATCAGGAAAGTGAACTGGCTGGCTGATAACATAAAAGTGCTCTTTTCACAGTGCTTTATTTGAAGTGGAAATGGCATGAGCGCGGTCAGAAACTGCAACAACTAACTCCCAGATCCATTCTAGACATTTTGCCTGCATAACCAGCAGGTGGGAAAACTGTTTTAGCATTGACAAAAAGGGTCACATCATAGCACCAACAGACCCCTTAGGGTGTACATGCACTTAATAAATGTCCTATAACATGAATTAACATAACATCTCCTAGAGGCTAGTAGTTAGAACTCGGGGCAAATCTCTAGCAATTGAAGAAGGCTAGGTCAATTTTGGTTGAGGGATGTTGAGAAGATTTGCTTTGAACGTAGGAAGGGAGTGCTGAAAAAGAAAGTGCAAATTTTGTAGGCCGGTTTGGGAATAGGGAATTCTTAAATCACTGGCTATGTATTTGATAAGACGGACACCTCACCACCACCTCGGGGAAATTCCTGGACCTGGGAAGAAGCCTCTTGAATCAGCCCCTTATCATTTATGAACAGAAACATTTATGATACATATATATACTAGAATATGTTGATTCTATTGATAATTTTGCAAGTGTTGCAGATTGAAAAAATTGCAATCTCAGAGCTCCTCGTGAGGTGGGTGCCTAGACCACGTTTTGAGGCAGCTAAGTCTTGTAAGTCTCAAAAGAGTGACGTCAATCATCTTGAATATCTCCTGTGGAGGTTAGACCATGAGTGTCTTAAATGCCTCTTTGTTTGGAAAGGGACCATTATTGGTATGTGTACATTTTTAGGCATTTGAGTGTGAATTAAGAAATGTTGTTTCTGGGCATCCTATCTAGATAACATGAAGTAAAAAAACGGAATTAATTTGAGGATTCATAGGACTCAAGGCAAGAGAGTGTCAATGTATGTGGCATGGGTGGCACAATAGATTTAAAAACTTTTTTCTACATAATCACTCTAGTAAAATATAAACATACACACCCATTCACCCTCACGTATTATACAATTTAATAGATGGGCTCTATCCCACTAGCAGCAAGATGGTGAAACAATCTCATGCACAGTAAGTATACATAGTAAGCATGTGTTTGACTCCACCATGTATCCCACTTTTTTGTCCCATGCTTCTGCTCATTTTCATGGTATCAAATTGCTACTCATCCTCCACGTCATCTGGTTATTCACCCTCAGCTCTTCACATTTTCGTTGTACTCCAGATGAAAATACGTGCCTTGTTTTAATATAACTATGTTGCTTTCAGGTGGCCAATGCCTCTTCCTGCTCCTTCTTCAGCACTGATTATCAAGCCCATGATGCCTCCAACATGCTGGTCTCCCACCTACCTTTCATTTGCTCAAGTATCATAAAGCTAGTGAGGCCAGAAGGCATAAAAGTAATAAAGGGTTAGATAGAGCCTCCCACCCCGTGTATGTTCTGACAACAGAATAATGGTCTCAGCCATCCCTCAACCGGACAGACTCAGGAAGCCATTATTATTAGGCCTTATTATAAGTTTGGCGGTGGGGTACTGGGACTACCACACTCCCGCACCTCCAAACCCATGTTTGAACAGCCTGCCAGATTAGGAATTTCTCCTGTCTGGCGGATAGTTCTTTGGCAGGGGCCTATGAAATAGGCACCGCAATGGGAACGTAAAAATCAGTACCTGCACGGCATGGACTGGTGCAGTGTATGTTGTGCTGGTACAGGGGGTGCATACACACAGGTGCCCCCCTGTCTGCACCCCACAGCGCAGAGGGACTAGGGGGCCCTGTAGAGCCCCCTTTGATTCTTCACTGCCACACCTTTCATGGTGGTCATACCACCATGAAAAGTGTGGTGGTGAAGAAATTCTTAATATGCTTGGTGGAGCCGCAGCTGCCCCGCCAAGTATATTGCAGCCTCAAGACCGCCGTGCCACCACCAGGGATCTCTGATCCCTGGCAGTTGCAGAGGTCCCAGGGTGGCCCACCCGCCCTAGTCGTAATAGAGCAGTCGGATGACTGCCACTGCCGCGCCCTGCAAGTCTGGTGGTCCGTGGACCATCAGACTTTTTAATAAGGCACATTGTTAGGTCTCATGTGGTAGTTTTGCATTAACAAATAACCTGAAGAATAATCTTGGGTGATTGATTTCGGAGCGTTTTGTTTATCTGATGTTTTATACAGTGCATACAAGGCCCTAGAGCAGTGTTTCCCAAACTGTGGGATGTGACTAACTAGTGGGTCGCTAGCCGATTTTTGGTGGGGCTCCAAACTCCAAGCAATAAATAAAGATGGCTTTACATTTTTTGATTATCTTGACACAACAGTGACAGAGGTCAAATCTCAGGCTATCTTCTGCTGCGTACTTTTTAAGATAAGGACTGATGTTTACAAATTACTCTAATTTTGCAGACAGAGAAAGAAAAATAAAGTAAAATATGTGACAATGACAAATTCAGCAGTTAGGAAAGCAAAAATGAGGTAAATACTGTTTCGTAATTCTGAAGTGTGATGAAAACAAAGATTATAATAGGTTCAGAACAAATCAAGACACTTTACTTGATGATGCAAAATTAATACATATTCACTGAAATCCTATTTCTACACATCATCATTTGTGTAAAATTGTATGTCTGTGAAAATGTAGTGACCATATCATCTGAAAATATTCAGTCTGTAAATGACAATGCACCACTACACAATGCTTTAGTTACATGAAAAAAATCACCCTCCTCATGTCAATCAAAGCTAGGTGGGTTGTGAAAGTTTGCAGTACCAAAAAGTGGGTCATGGTTGTTAAAAGTTTCAAAAGCACTGCCCACCAGCATTAGAGCACTATACAAATTTTGGTTAATGATGGAATCAAGTGTGTTTTTATTGAATTTGTATTAACCTTTGAGTTTTTTAAGGGAACTCCGAATTAAATCTCACAATTCCCATTTTTATTTTATTGCATTCCTGTTTTTGAGTGTGGGACACCCTGTAGCGTCCCTTCTTTCTTTTACTTTAGTTTTTTTCTCTTTACTCCCTTTGTTTTAGTTAACTGTTCCTTTCCTGTGTTTTCTATTACTAATATTTAATTAACAAGGAATATTGCCATACTCCTCATTTCCTTATATATTTAAACTATCCCCTATTCATTATTTTTACATCTGTTATTTTTTGCATGAAGATTACCATTTTCTGAAGTAACCAATGTAAAAAAAACGCATCACCTGTTTATTACCATCACTTATGCAACTTGAAAAAAATGATTGGGGAGGTTGATGGCATTGTTGATATAGGTGAAGGATGGTGATTCCACTGGGCACCAGTATCAGTGGTGCCAATATAACTTCAGCGTGTGAAAGGGAGAGGGCAGGAATGCACCATATTTAACATTATATGGTACATTCCTGTCATTTCCTTGCATTGGAGCGCAATGTGCTGCCTTACACTAACGCAGACACTTTTTGGTCAAGAGTGCCTGCGTTGTAGGCAGTATTGTTTTTGTGCTGGAAGGGGCACATTTCTGCACAAAACCAATCCTCAGTGGCTTTTTACTTTTTCTATGTGTGCAAAACAGGTCAAAAGAGCAAAAAAACAAGAAGAAAAAAACATATTTCTCCTTGTTACACCTCCCCTGGGAAGGTGTAGCATTTTGACACATTCTCTGGGCTAACAATCATGAGGGAATGCACCACTACCCATGGGTGGTGTGTGGGAACACCTATACTCCACCCTTGGGAAGCCTTCTTGGAGCAGAGTAATTCAAGGCAGCGACTTGCGCTGCCTCTCATTATTCCAGATTTACCAAGCACTGCAGGGCCATGCAAGGTGGCCTTGCATTGCTTGGGAAATCTGACTTTAGTTTTGCATTGCCCTTGCGTTACTCTGCGTGATGCAAGGGTAATGCAACACTATGATAAATCTGGCCTTGAGAGTGGTATTTCCTAGACTTTGCCTTCTCCATCTATGTGGAGCAATGTTTGCTGAGTTAGGGCATGATGGCCAGGTGACCATACTTCCTCCTGTTGTGATGCCTGGAGTGTGGCTGTGTCCACGTTCTTCAAGTCACCATACAAGTGTATTTCTTACACATAGCAATGTTTAATTTTTACCAATTCAAAATCACGTATCTGACCACCGAACGTAGTGTATTTAAAATCTCCACTGTCCGCATTTAAATGCCCTGTCATTCTGTCATTAAATGTCTCTCAGAATTCTGTTAATTGCTTTTTCATCATACAGAACCTTATGACTTTGGTGACTTATAGCTGTATGAAATTCAGCTTATTTATCATTACACCATTTTCATTTCCATTTCCATTTCACCACAACATTAATTTCTAAGTCACTGTCCCATTAATTGTGCTGCAATCTTGTCCTTAATTACCCCGTCAAGTCATTAATTGCCTATCATTGCAGCATTAATTGCCTGACTCTCACTCATTGCCCCTGACATTACAGCAATAATTGCCCCTGTCTTACCTCATTAAATCCCCTTTGATCACTCCGACGCTTATAGGACATCGTAGGACTGAACAGAGGCAGCAGAGGCTGGTCCAGGGCCCTAGCAAAGTTTCCTGGTCTCAATCTTTGATGGGGGGGATTAAACCTATGCCCATTTAAGCCCACTGTGAGCCTATGCTTGCAGTGGCCGTTCCTCCGCTAAGGTGGAGGAGTGTCGCTCCACTGCTGAAAAGGAAAAATATAATGCTAATAACGTATCGTTATTATCATTTTATTTATCCTATTGCAGTCAGTGGCGTGGCGCGGCAGGGTTGATCAGAGCAGGGGGGGGGAGTGGTGTGCGCTGCACTCCCTAAGTGCGCATGAACTGTTTGGCCAGCCCTCTTGGGCAGACCAAACAGTTCATGCGCACTTTGCATGTTCTTCACCCAGGCTGTATTACAGCCTGAACGGAGAACATGCACAGGCTCCCTGTTCCCATCTGAGCGCTGAACCACGGCGCTAAGACCAATTACAATGCTGCATTGCAGCGTTGTGATTGGATCAGGGGAGCCTGTGTGCCCGAGTGCTTCTTGCTGCTGGCCAGGACAGGAAGAAAGAAGAGGACTTAGAAGAGGCAGCGGTTGGCTGGCTGTTTCAGGTAGGTCCTTCTTTTTTGATTACCCCAGCCTACCAACCCCGACCGGCAGCAGCCGCTACCTGAGTCCTTGAGTGGCACACATTTTTATTACAGCTCTTGCCTGCCTCTTGTTCTTACCCGAAACAGATGCTATTATGGCACGGGGCAAAGCAATGGCTTTGGAAAGCTTCTACAGCTTGACTTGAAACTTCTCCTAGGGCGACTGATTCACTGTAGTTTATTTTAAAGCACTGGTGTTACCTTGTTAAAGGCACAGTCTGACATGACTACTACACAATTTGGGGGTCGATTTATCAAACATGTGCATACGCATAAGTGCTATTAAAATCAGTTCCACAAAAAGAACAAGGTATCTAACAAGCCATATTTAAACCTCTGATCAGTAATAGTATCGTTAGAAGTAGTCCTAACTTCCAACCCTCTGCACCACCTTGCTGCAAAATTTGGAGATAAAATTATTAGACATCAAGAAATTCCCTAGTGAAATCAGCTGACTACATTCTAATCTGAAAGGCACACTGAAAATCAGTCACAGAGAAATGAATCCATGCCAGACTATTTCCAAGGAGGTCCATTCCATACATTTTTGGGATAAAAGCATCCATGATCTGAGATCCATAAGACCTTAAATCATCTGCAGTCTCCATAAGCACTCTTCTTCCCTCTATCAGTGAGAACAACGCTTGGAAATAAACAGTTGTATCTGAACTCCTACAGGCTTTGTTGCTTTCCCAGTTGGAGGCAAGGGACATAGAGCTGTAGTCCATGAACAGAACGAACAGGTGTAATGTGTGCCTTGCAATATTATTAATCAGTACATTCATTCGTGTTTTATTAATGTCTGGAGTTTCATGCTTTCACTTTTCCACCTGTCAGGTGCCCCGACGGTCTCCTGATTTTTGCTCTTACGGCATTCTCCAGGATCTCCATTCTCAATATACATTGGGCACCTGATTAAGTCACATGATCAATGCTACAGAATACTACAAAGGCATTTGGTAATCACATGTGTCACAATGTCTAGTTCCACACATTTCCCCTACACCCAGGCCTAGGTGCAGCTACACACTTGGTGCAATATGGTTTTGAACAGTCTCAGCCAAACTTGCATGACACCAAACATCTGTCACATAGGCCATATTGCACTCAATTTACTTTCATCCATCCGGAAACTAACATCCAAGCTTAAGTCGTCAGTTCCTCTCCCCTTTTCACTTCGAATTCCTGCAGAGGCGCAGCAAGAAAACACAATAGGCGCAGAATGCTGGTCGTCAGAAATGATGTGAAAATACCACAAATATAGGCTGTGGCAGAAAACTATTCTTATATCCATAGCACTCTCAGGATCTAGAGTGATGGTCGTCCAATGAGATTCAGTGCCTCCCCAGGGGTTTAAAGCGCTATACTAATGCAATGGCAATGCAATGTGTTATGTGTTTTTTTAATGTTCAAGCCTGGAACTTGCAAGATTGATAATTCTTTATTGAATGATTTTTTTAATTCATCACAATAGTGCCAAAGATTCCTTAGGGAATGATGTATAAAACATATATATTAATTAGTCCACAAATACAGTTAAAAAAAAGAAAAAGAAATACACTTTTAGATAAAAAAATCCAGGGCTTGTGACATTACTAGGCTATATTTCTCCAAGGTCTACTGTACTTAAAAAAAATATTTGCCAGGTCCCTGAGGTGCAGGCTTGTCTTCTAGTTGTAAGTCCATCTCTGAGATCAAGGTAAACTGCAAGATGTTTAGCAGCATGTCCATATGGACCACCTACAGCAGCAGTACTATCTGTCCTCCAGCAGAGACTATGTCCTCTGCAAAGCTGCTAAACTGCCTTTAAGGAATTTCAGAAATCGAACAGCTAACTGTGTTGATTCCCCTTTCAAGCATGCTTGTAAGGTGTCCTGACAAGTCCAGCTTTTCACAAATGCAGAGGATGCGAGGCAAGGATTCCTCTGCCTTTGTACGAAAAGCCTTTTGTCGTCGTTGTGTTCCCTCCGGCCATACCAATAGACTTTTAAGGGGATTAAACTAAATCTTTGTTTCATCAGCTGCTTTTTCATTTCCTTGCCAAGTGGGTGCGAGAGATAAATCGGGGGAACAACTGGTTCATACAGCATTACTGCCCAGCTGCCATGTGCTTTTTCCTTCAGTGCCTGCACATCCTGTTCCCTCAAGATTAGTTTTGCTTGTTTAATCAACAGCTTCAATATTGGGGCTGCAGGAAGGTTACTTACCCAGATCTCGCGTACCTTCAAGACAATCAGTGCGGTATTCAAGTAACAATGCCAATTTTTTGGGTGGGTATTTATTACTTCCCAAATTGAATGTTTTATTGTGTCATTCTTTGGTTGCTTAGTTGTGAGGCAATAAGCTAAAAACTTTGCCTTCAATATCAAATGTTGCTTGACCAAGCAAAAGTCGCTATCAAATGCTGTTTTGAAGTCTATAAACCCTACATATTGGGCCTTACTCTTGCTCGCCATTGTCACTTCACTCAGGTGACAGATGAACATTAGATTGTCTTCAATATGGCAACCCTTTTGAAATCCTGTCTGGTTTGAAGGAATCCGTTTCTTAGCTGTCGCCCATACTTGCAATTCCTTATTGAGGATGCTTGCATAACATTTCCCCTCTGTGTCCAGGTGCAATCAGCCGATATTTCCCCAGGCAGGAGCGGAACCCTTTCTTGTAAAGAGGTACCAGAAGTGAACCACTCCACGTGTCCAGTATGGATGCCCCTAGCACAGGGGCGGATTGGGATAGCAAATCAGCCCTGGCAATTATGTCTGACCGGCTGTGCTTTTGTTACAAGGGGACAATTTTGCAGCACTGCTGCAAAACCAGCCCCCAGTAACAAAAACAGCCCCCACCGGTCCAAAACCGTCCCCCACCCCTCCGACCCACCGGGGAAACGCCCGGTGCCTGCTAGAGCCAGTCCTGCCCTAGCATTTGTGATTGAAATACTGGGGTAAATATGGTAACACATCTTTTGGAGGCCCATTTTAATACTCCGGCTAGGAGGCCACTTGCTCCTGGTGCTCCATTTGTGCGTATGGCATTGATTACTTTTTCCACCTAGTCCTGTGGTATTTGCATTGTGCCCGCATCTTTTTCGGGCTGAGGTTCTACAACTGGAGGGCCAACTCCAGATGGTTCTACGTATAAAGTTTTGATGTAGCTCTTTCATTCAGCAGGGGAAATATTTGCTACATCCGCCTGATGTTTTGGGGCTGAGATACTGTTTATCCATATCCAGAAATCCGTCTGGTCTTTTGACTTCATTATCTCGTGGGATTGAAACTACCTGGTTGATTCCTCCTCCTTTCTTCCGGCGTGTAGGGCTTTCCTATATCATGACCTTATCGTTGAAACCTTGCTCCGCAGCCATAGGTTTCCATCCTTGTGTCGGCTTTAAGGGCTTTGTTTAATACTGTTTTTAATCCGGCTATTTGCCCCATGGGATTGCTTCTTTTGGCCAAGAGACCCATATAGTCAATGTTCCTCTCAGAATCTACACTCGGGCTCCCAGCCTAGTTGGACATTCGTATTCCATTTTATTCCTCAAATAAGTTATAACTCCCCTTGCATTCAGATGTGGTTTACTTTCGGTTGGTGAGCTCTTAGGGCCAAGACTTTGCATTTTAGCATTGCATGGTCATTTGCCGGGGTTGAAACTACTTCAAAATTGCTTGTGTACTGACAATTGTTCTTTCTCTTGTCGTTGCCTGTGCCGCTGAAAGTCTTAAAAGCCCTATCTGAATATTATGGAATTTTTATTATTATTATTATTATTATTATTTATATTATGAAGGGTTTAAGGGTTTTTAAAGAACCACACACAACTTATAAGAGTCTCCCGGCGCTACAGAATAATATATTTAGAACCTCATCATGGGTTGTGTTATGTGTTATTTCACCCTGGATGAAATAGCACAATTCACAATAACAAGTGTCTCAGGGCCAAAATTATCGGGTCCAACATCTCTGAACCGTATAACTCCTGGCCTGGAGGCACCAGGAATCTCGGAGGGGTTGCAGCAAGCAGCAATGCACAGCTACTGCCCACACCACTGTCTGCAGCAGTCGAGGGCTACAGGTAGTGATACCCCTCCACAGACACAAATGTGCCTTTCACCTTGGACCCTGCATTTAACACCCAACTACCACCATCAGTCCCACTGACCTCTGTGTTTTTTTCCTCCGAAAGGATGAAGCAGTAAAACACTCAGGAGTATATTCACAAGAACGTGTGATAACTACTGCAAGAGTAGCTTAACTCAACTCAACTCAACACGGCGGTAGCATGCGATAGTCACCAGATAACGCGCAAAATTCGCAGCCATGCTGCAAAAATGCGAAACGCAAATGCAAACAATCATGCGATGAGGCCAATTGCGGTACAAAAAGTAGCGAAAAACAGCCACAGGCTTGCAAATCCCACGCATCTGGTGAGAAAATGCCCCATAAAACCACAGAAACAACACACCAGAAACAAGCCAAAGCAGGTAGCAACATGGACGCGTCCTGACCGAGCACAGAGGACAACGCGAACCCCACAACCCCCACAGACCACCAGCAAGGAACAACGGGGACGGGGACGGAGCAAAACCAGATCAGCGTCATAGAGGTGACAGAACACTACCAGCAACTGACCCACAAGTAGACCACCTGGAATGCAGTCGGAGTGCCGAGGAGGCCAAGAGGCGCTGGTATGATGTGACAACCTAAACCAGGCACAAACCTGCTGCCAACAGGAAGGTTGCAACGGCGACAGGATGTGGCAGTCCTGCGCCACACGAGGAGCTGGAGGAAACCGAGGCCACAGTCATCAGTGTGGAGACAGTGAAAGGAGTAGGGAGTATGGACACAGCTCTAGAGGACCTGACACAACATCAACAGGGAGTGTAATGAACAGGGACTGGGGGGACAGGGGGAGATGGGCACAATGGCACACATGCACAACGAGGTGTAGCACACTGCACATCCACAATTTCCCAGGATCATGTCCCTGATCCCCTTGGCACACTGCAGCACACACACATAGCAAGAACAGCACACCCACATTGACGAGAACGTGGTACAATGCACAAAGCTGACACTGCAGAACAGAGGACACAACTGGCTCCGCACATGCACAGAAACATGCCTACTACTACTACTGACAGAGCAGGAAACTGTGAAATGGAAATTTACGCGTACGACCTCACATCCGTCATGTAGTCCAAATGTACACTGTCCCGCAGCAGTATTCAGCACCTCCCAAACAGTCACAATGTACATTGCCATACAGTCTGCATGTCAACCAGAACAATGAACCGACATACATGTCAACACAATGTCAACATGCATCTACCCTTCAAATTGCAGAGGGGCACACAACACCTCCAGCAGAGCACAGAAGACAACACATCTGTGATGCCGGAGAGGACCACCACACCTTCAACACTGACGCCCTACAACAGCCCATGGACATCCCACGTAATCCACCACCACGACCAGGGCAGCCAAGCTACTTAGAGGAGAACACAGAGCCTGCAACAGACCATACAGCAGAAAGCACCCGCAAGCACAGCTGGCTCATGACACTTCACCCACCCACACATGGCACCCCAATGCCATGTGACAGCACACCAAAAGGAGGTGGCCGAACAGGTGTGGGTGGGGTCCGAACCCATGGAAGGCGAACTAGATCACGTACATTGGTGTCAATTACCCTTCAGGGACCACCTACACCCCACAAAGGAGACCCACACTGCCATAGAGACACATGCAGATGCACATTCACAGTACAGAACCACGTCCAGGGGCACACAAATAGCAGTCAAAAACCCATGTTGGCTCTGCGTACGACGGGCCAGGCCACTCCCCTCACAAATTGAGTGGGTGACTAAAAAGGTACATGTCCAAGCTCTTACCCGCTGCCTGCGGTGACATGTCTGCATCCGCTGTACACAGCACAATGTAATGTCCTAGGGCCCAGGGCCCTCATGCATACAAAATGACCACAGGGACACATGCATATAGTATGTTGAACTGGCTATGGGCACGTGCGCCCGGCCCCATTAATGGCAGGGCCACATGTACAGTGATGCCTGTGCTGGATGTGTGTGGGATGAGTGTAAGCCAGCCTGCACGGAGTGCTTGGTGCTGGCAACCACTTGAACAGTGAACACCAGTTCAGTGGAAACTGAAAACACCTGCATAATAGAGTCAACTGCTGAGCAACATGGGGGGAGCCGGAGAAAGTCCAGAGGACACACAGCATGCAAACAGAAGTGCCAGTGAGTTGCAGTGCACTGAGGTTGGGGCACTACAGCTGAGCGCGCCCATGTGAAGAAAAACTCTCGGATTGTGTCCCCTCGAGATATTCCTGATGCAGATGTAATGGGGTGTGTTAGAACTGCATCATCTTCCTCATCAACGTCCCAGGTCTCTCACACTGCTTGAGGTGACATTGCTGCGCAACCTCTCCACAAAACAAAACTCAATCAGTAACGGACGATGGCTTGCGGTGCACTGAGTCAGTGGCACCTGGAGTGCCGTGCAGGGTATCAGTCTGATTATGGCATCCACGACAGGCGTGAGCAACTCTGTAAGTCTGTCAGGACCACCGTTTCGACTCTGGCAGATGGCGGTTGGAGGTGGTCCTGGCGGTGGTGGCGTGTGCCTCCTGCAGTGATGCAACGTCCGGGCCGGTCAGGACTCGATTTGATGTGAGAGCCCTGGTGGACCGCAGTTGGGGCCAGAGGCCGCGGACAGCGCAGGGCCACAGACACATGCCGTTGATGACCCTAATGCCATCCCCTCAGAGGCCATCCAATATCTCAGAAGAAGAGGTCCCGGACATGAGCACCACAGAGTTAGTGGCCCCAGATGCACTACGGCCGGTACAGGCACCCAGCCATGGGGCAGGGACTTGCAGTGCAGTCAGATGGGCCATGCGACCTGAGCGAGTCCTCATCAATGTCCGAGGTGTATGTTGCGGAGGGTTGCAGGGGACAGTGGAAGGTGTCCTCCAGGGCATGATGCAGAGGGTGGAAGCTGTCCGGAAGCAGAAAAAGGAGGGTTGGAATGCCACGGCCTCGTTTTCGCCGCAAAGTCAGTATCACTGCCATGATGGCGACAACAACCCCAAGTTGCCACCAAAGTCCAACAAGAAAGTGTCCAAGGGTCTCAGGGAATAGACATAGTTGCACCGGGGCTGAAAGGGGATGCAGTCTGTGATGAGGCCTGTACAATGACATCAAGTCTGCCATAAATAAACCAAGGCTGAATTCCAAGGTGTGTGTGACCTATTCGACCACAGTGTAGGCCGGGGGCAGCGGTCAGCAAGGGCCCACAGCCACTTGTTGTTGGGATGCTATGCACATGGTTGCAGCCACCTGACCAAAGGGAGTACAGTGAAGTAGAATCTTCCTTTTTGTGCGCACACGGACAATGTATGATCAAGACTCAGTTCTATATGTGTGACCTACTTGACCGTGGTGTAGTCTGGAGGCGGCAGTAGAGTATGTCAACAAGAAAGGACTACAGCGGGCCTGTGTCATGGAGGCCGTGATGGTCTGAGAGGCTGCCAAGGTCACGGGCCTCAGGCTTGGAGCTTGCGCAGGCACGTGGTGGGCCATCCTTGACACACGCCGGTGTCGGAAGGTGATCAGTGTGGCCTGGCTGCGCAGGGGCAGGCCTGACGGGTTCGGGGTCCAGCGGGCCGGGGTACGGCAGGCGCACAGGATCTCAGGCAACTCTGCTCACAAGGATGGCGTCGGCCTCCTGGCATGGTGAGAGGCGCCACCCTGGCAGAGATGTTGGGCTTTCCGGAAGAGGACCATGCCCAGGGCTACGTGCTTTTTATTCACACCCCTACACTGGCCTGGCGTACGCTGGGCCATCCCACTCTGCTCAAGCTTACGGGGGGACGTAACAGGCAACATTTCCGCGAACTCCCCCACTGGCTGGGGTGACATGGTTGTGTCCACTGTCCACTAAACTCCATACACCAGCGGTGTATGTCGCCATGGATATGGTGTGTTCGGCATACTGTAGTCTGTCCAGCACATCTCCACCACTCTTGGCATTGTGTACTTTCCCAATCATGGTTCTCCTGCATCCTTCACACATGCCTGGTTGCCAGCTCTCCCCACATTCGGCTAGTGTGTGGCTGAGGTGCCATGCTGTTGATGGTTAATGTTCACGGCTTGCCCAGGTTACCATGGTTCTGTCGTGTCTGGTGGGTGGGCATGTGGTTTTGCATGTTGGTTGTGATTTAGTGACATGTGCATTGCCAGAGTTGTGAGTTGCATGGTTGTGGAGTTGAGGTGAGTGGGGTGTTCATTTGGAACTTGCCAAGGGGTTGTGTATTTCCCTTGGTGCCATCCTGGGAACGCTGGTTGCTGATGGACTGTCGGAGGATGAAGGAATCATGCGCACTGGCTGGGTATTTGGAGGCGACATTGGTGGAGGTTCCCCGGTGTTCAGTTGTTGACTGCACATTGATGTGAGATGTGTGCTTTCTGTTGCGGTGATTGTGTGCTGTGTCACCAGGGGGCACAGGTAGGGCATGTGTGCTGTGGATTGCCCCCAACACGTGCGTGCATCCAGCTATGGCGTATGGTCCTTGCTTGGTCTCCAGCGGATCCTGCGCAATGTGTTGGACGTATAGGGACTGGGGTACCAGGCTGATGGTGATGTCCAGGACAGGTGTGAGGGACTTGGATGTGGCTGGCTGTGAGACTCCTCCGACACTGGTAGGTGTTGGTTGGGGGTACCAGGGGCCAACAGGTGCAGCACAGCCAGCAGCTTTGTGTGGGGTGGGATGTTGGTTGTCCGCTGTGTTGGTGCCGTTGGCCTGTTGGGCGTTGTTGGTCAGGATGCGTACGATGGTTGTCCTTTTGAGCCTGTAGTGGGCAATGACATTGTCAGGTGTTGGGTCTGTGAGGCTGGTGCATTTCCTGGGGGTCCGCTGTCTTTGTCTTCGCTGCCTCTGTGGTGGTCTGGGGGTGTTGTTCCGGGTGGGGGTTGGGGCCCTGAGGTGGTGGCGGTGGGTGTTGTGGCCCTCTTGGGTGTCCGGGCCACATGACCAGTGGCTCCATGGCATCTAGTTCCCTTCCGATGTGGCTGTGGTCTGGGATCCCTTTTGTGGTGCAGGCTGTGGTCCGACTTTGCACCAGGTCAGAGCAGGTGTTATTTTCCTGCTGCTAACGCGCCTTATCTCCTGTTTTGTGTTCTTATCGCAGTTCTGGCTGGTCGTTGTGAATGTTGTGGAGTGGTGTTGTTGCGGCTTTTAGCACGGGAACGCCTACTCTGCACCTCATTAACGATAGTTGCGGGGGTCATCTGTGGCGATGTTTTTTGCGGCTGCTATCGCGGGTAAAGTGTTGCTGTGGGATATTAACACCAGCTTGTGATTGGGGCGATAAGTTTATCGCAACTTTGGCTGTGATAAAGTGCCTTTAACTCGGCGATAGATCCTTCTGAATATCCCCCTCAGTAAATACTGGTGCAACAGTTATTCCCAATTTTGATGGGGAAACTTATAATTGCTGGAGTTGGCAGTGGAGATACTGGACTGTAAGCTTAATTCCTACATTCCGGCATCCCTACTGCAAGGTCTAGCCAACTGGTAATGAGGGCTATGAGTGAGATATATCTTCAGTGCTACATCAATAGCCAGAAGCCAACTTATTAGCAAAAAGTCATGATTTTAGTAGGCTGCGGGATTTCAAATGATTGTCTTCCATTGACAAATTTGAAGGGCTGAAACTCCATAATCGTGATCCTTTTACACCGATGGTAAAGCAACAACATATTATCAAATTCACTTTAGAAGTAACAAACAGTATTTTATTACCTGATCTAAGATATTTAAACAGGAGTATTTTGCCTTTTTTTCTTTCTTGAAACAACAATGGCCCTTGTTGTAATATATATATACAGTGCCTCAAACAACCTTCTTTAGAGAACATTCTCTTATTGGCCAAGTAACTGATGTAGCTAGTGTAATACTTCTGAAAAATTGTCAATTTTTTGTAAAACGAAAAATCTTGCAGCTGAGTTTTAGAAATATTGGAAATTGGAGATAGTTTTCTTAATGTTTCATATAAACCAAAGAAATTACTTCCACATTTTTCTTGATGGCCCTCTTTCCCCGCCCTGACTTTTTGGAAAAGGGATCAGGATCTTGGTGAGACTGGGTAGGGAGCAGTTTCAGCCGCCATTTACCGAGGAGGGCAGGGTGGGGAGATGTGGAGGGTTGTAAATGGAGAAAAAAAAACACTAACATTCCGTCCGACTCTCAATCCGCTCGCAGTTGCCTCTCGCAATTCATCGCTGTGATTGGTCTGAGTGCTGTGGATCGCCGCTCATGCAGGGAATGGGAGCCTGGGCATGTTCTGTACCCAGGCTCTAATGCAGCCTGGGTGCAGAAAATTCAAAGTGCGCCTGACGGGTTGGCCGGCCCCAGAGGGTCGGTCGACCCATTATTGCGCACCTTGGAGGGGGCAAACCACTCCTTCCCTGCCCTGCTCTAGCAGTCCAGCCCCACCCCACCCGTACCAGGAAAGGAAAACTAAAATGATATTAACACTAGTGATTATCGCTTTAGTTTTCTTTAACTACTGCTCTGTGAGCAGTGGGGCGACGCTCCTCCGCCTAGGCGGAGGAGGCCGCTACTGGTAGGGAGGAAGACATAATAAACACTTAATCTTGCAGTAGTCTGGAAAACAGTAAATGAGAAATTGCCAGCTATGAGTATTTGGTTTTATGATTTTGTCTTACGCTAACGTTTTTCCGCTGTCAAAATAACACTCTAGAATTTGAACGAAAATCAGCAAGTAAACCAAATATCTTGCAAAGTTTCTAGGAACATAAATAAATGCCACAGATCTACTCCTTGTACATACTCGCCTAAACCTATAGTTTACACCTTTAGGAATTCTGCAAGCCCAATTTCTTTACAAATTAGAAAAATAGACATAAAAATTCTAAATTCTGTGAACCAAATGTCAGATTCAAAACACTTTTTGGCATAATTTATCAGTTCTCCAAACTCGCTCTTTCTAAGGAAAATTATGGCATTCTGTTAGAGAAATGTGTGCTGTATTTCATGTAACATGGAGTACCATAGTTAGGCACACACCCAGGGCCGGCTTTAGGGCAGTGTGACTTGTGCGGCTGCACTGGGTGCTGACCTGTGGAGAGGGGCGCTGACCTCAGGGGGGGTGCTGTGTTTAGCAATAACATGATTGGAGAGATGAGGGGCACTTTTGCTCAGTGGTAATGAGAGAATCCAAGTAGGCGGTCATGGGGTGTGGGGGCGCTAAAAAGTATTGTCGCACTGGACGCCAACCGCGCTAAATCCGGCCATGCTGACACACCGCTCCACTGCTCTTGCCCAAATTTGGCAGTTAAAGACCACCCAAATTGGCATGGAGATGAGATCAGAGAATTTATGATGATCATCATTTATAATGAATATGGTTCGCCCAAAAAGTGTGGTAGTGTTGTAGTGTTGTACTGCATTGGAATTTATCTAGCGCTGTCCAAACCCCCGTAGAGGTCTAAAGCACTTTCTCCTTTTTAGGTCTCGCTGAGCTACCGCATGCGTTGCTCCGAGACATTTAGTATCGGGGTTTTTAAAGTGCTGCCTGGTGGCCTAGCGCTTGCGTTCACGCGAGCGTGCGCGCGCCCAGCCGGCATCTTTTTTTTTTCTTTCACTTTTGCGCGGCCGTGTCACTTTCACGGCCGCGCGGCTATCTGCTTCATTTTCCTTTCACTTTCGCGCGTCCGTGTCACTTTCACGAGCGGCTATTGCTTGTCTTTCTTCCCTTCCTCTCCCACGCAGCTCTCCCTTTATCATTCGAGTGACTGTGCCCACCATGCCTACTCCTAAACTGCGGTGTCTGTTATCTGTATCAATTTTCAATCATGTTGCCGCCATTTTCTGTCTCCTAGCCCCAAGTTTTCTTGCCAAACTCCCTTTCTGTCTCGGATCTTTCTGAGAAGGAACAGAGACATTCACACTGCTAACCCTTCTATTCCATAACCAACTGCAAGTGTGAAGTGATTTGACGCTAGATAACTAATGCCAGCACATTAACAGCAATGATAAGTGTTTTAAAAATAGACCCAGCACATTTTGTTTACTTACTACATGCGGTTCAAAAATGCATTTTCAAAGTTCCACATGTGTGTTTAATAATATGTCACTTTCATTCTTTTCTCAGCTTGGTTACGAATGTATATGTGGAAAAAAGATAAGCGCTTTATAAAGAGTAAAACCTGAAACATGTTCTTTTCACATTCCTTTGTTGTTATGTTCATTTGTTGTTGTTGTATAGTAGGCCATTTACCTTTTAAGTGAGGATTATTATAAGGGCATGACACTACTTCTTGTTATGTCCCCTAGCAGTGACGTCATTGTGAATTGCATATAATAGTATATAATATATATATAATAATCATTAGTCTCTCCCACTATTCTCCTTTGGACTTGTACCCTGTGTTCCTGGGTACCCATGGGTGACACTTGAAATTGGACAGCATACGTTACAGAGGTTTCCTGCACATACTCATAATTTCAGTATTGATACCTCAGGCTTTGTCCAGAGGCCTCAGGGGATATATTACTAATCTTTACCATACCTTAGGCTGGCTTCTTATGCAAGGCCCTGAGCACTTGAAAGTTGTCTGATTGCACGCCTAATTCTTGAGCTTCCTATGTATAAGTAAAGACTGGGCTTGGCACATGGAGCTACAGCAAATAAATGTCAATGCAGTTGTCCTTAGTCTATCCCTGCTCAGGACTGCTTTCTGCTGCTGTGAAGGCACTAAGACAGATAAGCTTGCTGCTAGCCAGGGCTTTACCTGGGCCAGGTCCCTCTGCATTTCAAATAGACCCAGCTTACTGTTTGATCAAGAGACAATAGCTCTGGTCTTAAAGCACCTGCTGGATAAATTTACTCATAATTGCCTTCATTAGTAGATCAACTGATAAAGCACCATAGCATACAACATCACACCGTTAAAAAGCATTTGCGTGGCCATTGACAAGGTTTTTAAAACTACTAAATGTTTATCCTGTTTCAAGTCATTTGCAAAAGTGAGACCCAAGTACTTGTAAACACTAACTCGCTTTAATGGAACTTTATTAGGAAACCATATAAACTTCTTAAAACTCTACAAAAAAAGCCATTGCCTTTTCTACATTAAATTATACATGTCTTTTGGTTTCATAGTTTGTGATAAGTACATTAAATTTACGCTGTAACCCAACAGTGGTATGGTTGGGCTAAATAAAAATAGACTAAATAGGAAGGTCGCTAAAACACACCCCTGCTGAAGACATTTTTTGCACAGGAATTATTGCTGAGTGTTCCCTGTCCAGTCAAATATACATGAACCCAATTTCTTATATGAAACTGCTGAATCTTAAATAATAGGTTGTGTGGGATTTTGAAGGTCTTTAATTTATTCCACTGTATCTCATGGTCGACCAGATCAAACGTGGCTCGGAAGCCTACAAAGCAGCAGCATAATTTGCCAGCTGACAGGATTGACTTCCTTGACGCCGTTTAAAGGGTCAAATAGTGATCCACAGTGGAGTAGTTTTCTCTAAATCCATCTATTCTCTAGGGATAATTCCTGATGTAAATGCCCAATTTTCAAGGTGGGTTAAAAGTGATATTGCTTAGATCTTTGAGGTAGTGTCAAGAAAGCAGCCTGTAGTTAGCAGGTTCCAACCGACTGCCTTTCTACCACTAGACGACACCCACTTAAACAAGCATTTGCAATGCAATCAGTCTTGCTTTGGGACCATATGTATTTAGCATGCAGCACATTAGCCTGGGTGCTGAAACATCTACTGTTCTTTAACATTGAGGGAAAGTAAGCACTTGATTCCAATGAAAGTTTAAAAAACTCACGTTTCTTTTCTATCAAATGTGTATGATATTTTTTTTTCCCTGCATTGGACTTTTGTTTTGCTGCTTCGCTTTTATTATTGATTAAACTGAGACGCATCATATTAAGGAAAGTTATTTGCAGGCGGCATTCTGAATTTAACCATCCCAAGGGAAATCTTTTCCTTTCAGCATTTTCCCAAGGGCATGAGTTGCTTTGTGATTTCAAATAGGACAAAACTTTTTTTTAAATAAATTTGTTGCACCACTCTAAATTGCAAATATAATCCCGGCTAATTACATTTTTATAAATACTAATTGTAAACAGGACTTGTAAATTCTCATCTGACATTGTAACCCTGGGTGTGTGATTATAAACCACGTTTGATTCAGCAGATTGTTTTGGTATTGTGCCCTAAAGGCCAGTATCATGGCGAGGTGATCAATAAGACCCATAACGAGTATGTTGAAATCTTCAATTTTTTAAAAACTGTTCTACAGATACTAGAGTAGTCAATCAGCACTAGAAGATTGCCATGTCCAAAAGCAGTCTGTGCTGGCCAATCTCTAGGAAAGCGGCCATTAAGTTTAATAAAATTGTGTTGCACTACAAGACACAGCACCTTATATGATCTATACATTACATTTACCTCTGCGATCAAAGGATTGCCACGGGCGCATGGATCATGGGCACAGCTACAAGAAATCTATGCCTTTTCAAACGTTGGGGCATATCATTCTCTTTAAAAAAAATGAATATATATTGAGTTCCATTCTGCTCAGAAAACTGGTTTAAACTGGTTTACAAAGGCCTTGGATTTCACTGATAGTATTAGATAAAATCAAAGATGCTACTGCAACATCTCCCCCCCCCCCGCTTTAACAATTTCTGTAGTCCCTTTGATAACCAGTTTCTCATTGCTTCACAACATAGAGAATCCTCATTACATAAATGTAAAAACAGATTTTAAAAAACATAAAATCTTAAAAGCTTCAAAACATTATTAACAGAACAAAGTACACGCTATTTTTCGGTATTCAAAGTCCCATGCTCTCCACGGAGCACATGACAAGCATTTAACTAGTATGTATGGACAACTAAAATACACGAAGTAAGAAAAAAAATGCAAAAGTCTCATATGAAGACTCCTCGCATCCACACAAAGAAGAGGAAGAGCAACCAGGTCTAGCACAAGTTTCAACAAATGATTGAAGGACCCCAATGTAAGTCAAAGATAAAGCCTTCTAAAAAAGTAATGGAAATATATCATCTAAAAAAGGAATCAAATAATAAGCATTGGCATAGCCAATAGGTCTCGCCTTTGGGACCTTATAAGTGTTTAGTTATCCAGCACAATATTCTTAGTGCAACAACATCAAGTGTTGCATGGCTAAACACTTATAAGGTCCCAAAGGCGAGACCTATTGGCTATGCCAATGCTTGTTTGAGTAAGTAGCAATACCTCCACATCAGTAGAGGCTCCTGGAGAGAGTGCTGCGGGGCGGTTAGGCGGGGAGGGGCAGGATGGGGGGTTGTAAACTACCACATACGGCTGAACAGAGGTAAGTAAACAAATAAATAAATAAAACGAATTTCATTGCACGCGCTTCATCGCCAAATGCGATGCAGCGTGCGCAACGTAATTCGTTTTATTAATTTACTTACCTCTGTTCAGCCGTATGCCATAGTTTACTAACCCCCACCTTGCTCCTCCCCCACCCCGCCCCACCGCCCCGCAGCACTCCCTCCAGTAGCCGCTACTGCACCACATGTACAATACAATTATTTAGCACCTTGGAGCCCCAATAAAAAGTAAGTTTTTTGCAAACTTCCCCTGAAATCACGATTTGCGCTCTGAAGTCTTTGGGGGAAGGGCATAGCTTTTATTAGGGCTTTAAAGCACTAAATAAAAGTTCATTTGTTTTGTTTCATTTTGTTTAGTTTAATATCAGTTAATGAGCATTCTCGGCGACTGTGTCTTTGAATCAAGTTTTTTTGTATGGTCTGTTTCTCATAATATAAGCGATTTCTGATGAAAGGAGGTCACGAAAAATTATAATTTTGCAAAAGGACTGAAAACATCAAATTAACGCCAGATTTAATGGCTCCGATGAATCAAATCAACTGTGCTCTGAAGTCTAGGGGCGCTGTCTGAATTGGGGCACATTTGAAACGTCGCTTTTGACTCTATAAATGCTAATTTCTGTGCTCGTGTATTCTTGTTCAATAGGGTAGGGGGCAAATCAGTTTGCAGAAACACGACAGCGTTCCAGAAGCTAATTAGGGAAGTGAGGCCCGGTTTTTGAAGCATTTTATTTTTAAGCAGCAATTGTGCTGTGAGTGATTGTGCTCCCATGAAGCGTTGGTGTAGATACCACATGTGATTCTTCCTATCAGATGTTCAAAACCGGAAGTGCCTTTTGCTCTTTTAAAAAGTAAATGTACTCTGGGGCTGCACAAATAAGCTCAACTACTGGCCATAAAGGCATACATAGGATGGAATTTTTAAAAAATAATTATTAATAATCATGTGCTTCTTGTCTTGTATATTTATAGGGTCTCCAGATGACCTTTTGGTATGCCTTCACACAAGCAGCTTAATTGATGCCAAGCAACACATACCGAAGTCGAGTGCTTCCGAGGCTCAATAAGAGAAGGGCAAGACTTCAAGACAGAGCTGCAACTGGCAAAGCCTGTTGGTATGATCATTTAATAACGTGCTCTTCTGTTCTTTGTGTGTTTTTTAAAGCACTGCAAGTGAGAGTACAACTTGCCAGTCTTTCTTTTATTTACATACCTATCATTTAGCTGCTGCTCCTTTCATATTCTTCTCTCATTTCCTGTGGACTGTTCTAAAAATGATGGAAGAGTTGTGGAAGCTAGAAAAGGTAGACACAGAGCTGGTAGAATGGCCTACCCCTGGATATCACCTATTGAGGCTGCATGTAAACCTAAGCTGCCAGGAGAAGTTCAACTGTGCATGGACATGCGCCTCCCGAACATGGCCATCAAGAGGAAGAGGTACATCAGACATACAGTTGATTGATTCCCAGTGATTCTCAAATATTTACCTATGATCAGGGAACCGCCAGATCATGCTAACACCTGAGTACAGGTAAATTACCCGATTTTGAACGCACTTTGGGGTCCACCGCTATAAGCGGCTGAGCTTCAGGATTTTGCACTCAGCCAAAGTGTTTCAGAACGTGGTGGGAGAGTTGTTTTCAGGGCTCTCTAGCATTTTGAATGTAAGTCACATTATCCTGATCTATGCCTCCTCTCTTGATGAGTACCATAAGCCGCTGAGAGAGGTTTTGCAAAGGTTGCAGCATAATGGGCTAACCTCGACCTGGAACAAATGTGAATTCTTCGAAGAAATCATGAGTTTTGTTGGATAAAGGTTATCAGCTGGGCATGTAGCCACTGACCCTGAGAAGGTGAGAGGCATCAAAGTAGCCAGCACCCAGTTCCCGGTCATTGAGGTGTGGAGTTTCTTGGGCATGATAAATTACTATGATCAATTTATTAGAACCTGACTTTCCTCACCAGCCCACGGCAAGAGCTGACCAAGTTGTCAACACTGTGGTTGTGGGAAGTGTTCCAAGAAGAAACTTTCACAAAGACCAAAGAAGCACTCTATGTGAACACCACCCTGTTGTACTTTGATCCAGCACAGGAAACTGAGAACTCTAATGTTGCCAACTCGACTGCGCTGAGAGCAGTGCTATCACAACATTTTGGGATGTGGACAGTGGGCCCCTGTGGCCTATTCAAGTCCAGCCCTCACTCCAAATGAGCAGCGTTATTTGCAAATTGAGAAGAAGGCCATTGCAGTCCAATGGGGGTGCTGACACTTTCACTTACTTGTGTATGACCGCATATTCACTGTGTACACTGACAATAAGCCCCTTTTCCGGTTGTTCGAAGGGTTGGCTTCTAAACCTCCAGCCTGAATTCAAACAATGGTCCTGCATTTGTAGGAGTACTCTTGCACGCTGGAATACATACCTGAGGCTCAAAATTCTGCTGACTATTTGTCCCGGCATTCAGGGCCGGACTGAGAACCCAAAGCAGCCCTGGCAAATTTCTCAGACCAGCCCCTGGGGAAGTGCTGGCTGACCCCGGGAGGCTGGAAATGCTTGCTTGTTGCTTTTGCTACTGGGGCTCGATATTGCAGCACTGCCGCAAATCTAGCCCCAAAAAACAAAACAGGGCCCCACCCTTTCAGCCCCCCAGGGAAACTCCCGATGCCTGGTATGGCCAGTCCAGTGCTGGCATCCCAGACCAGTAGAAACTCGAGCTCTGAGAACAAAGACTATATAAGGTTAATTATTGAGAGGTCCTGGTTGCTTCCCATGTCCGAGCAGACATTGGAAGTGCAATCGTTCAAGATGGCAGCCTACTCACCCTTGAAGCGGGGAAATAAGGAAAGGTATCTTGAAGCAGGATTTGTCCCTCTGCAACCTGTAGGCTCAACAAACTCTGACATATCTCCACCAAGTGCAGGCCGAGTTGGCCTCATCCGCAGAAGGGTGCCTGTTGAGAGAACATTGATTTGTATTTCCTCAGAGTCTAGTGCCCCGGGTGACTCAGTTGGCTAATGGGGGGGGGGGGGGGGGGGGTTAGACAGGCGATGCTAAAGATAAAGATCTGATTGTAAAGCAACGTATGGTTCCCCTGCAAGATGAAGATATGGAACACCCGGTTCAGGGCTTTGCAATGTGCCTGGAGGCTGAGGGGGATATTTCTCAACAGCCCTCTGTAAGGGCCAGTGCAGTCTTTGGAAGTCTCCCTGATGGCCGGCATGTGCTAGTAGTTATAGAGGCTTTTTACAAGTATCTAGAAGAGGAAGTGGTTGCCAGTTTGGCGGCTGAGGAGGTTGTCCCAAAGGAAGAGACAATCTTAGCCACTCAGAGATCATGTAGGAGCTGTGAACTGATAATAGTCCCCCATTCCATGGACACAAAGTATCTGAATATCTGAAATGCCTGCGGGTCAAGCACCTGAAGATTGCTCCTCAGTGGCTGAAGGCTAATGGTGAGGTGGAGCAGTTCATGCAGGCTGTCAACAAGGAGGTCCGCATTGCCCACTCACTGCCTCAACACTTGGTGTGGGTCTTGTACTCATTTGTTCAAGACTACCAGTAGATGCCTCACTCTCCAACTGGCCAATCTCCCAGCCACCTGTGCATGGGCCATCCTGGTGAGATGCCACCCAGCACCACCCCTCATGATCTCCAGGTGACATTGATGAAACAGTAATAACTGCTTTGACAAAGCATGCAATGACATGATGGAATTGCACGGGCATGGATAGGCAGTAATAGTGCAGATTGGTGACTTGGTGTTGGTCCAAAAGCCAGGCCGGGGACTACTTGTAAACACCCTTTCAAGCACATCCCCTGAAGGGTACACAGCACCTGAGTTATAGCATATCATGCCCCCCCCCGAAGTGACTAGGAATGTGTACCTGTTCAATTGATGGGTTGGCCCATGTACATAGACCACCTCGGAACAGGCCTATGTTCAGGATGTAGAAACCCTGCGTTTAGTCGGGAGAACTGACCCGAGAATTGACAGTCAGGTCCCCTCCTGAGGAAAATTAAGTTGATTCAGAACTACCGGCAAGTGGCTGGAGCAGAGATGATTCTGACTTGCCCGTTGGGGTACAAGAGGGTGAGGGCCATCAGCATGTTCTATACCACCTAGCAGTCCATCACAAACACTTGATGAGGTATCAAGACTATGGGGGGAACTTACTGATAGGAAGGATTGCTTAGGTCGCTACAGGAGTTTTTGTGGGGAGGTCTGGATTATTTCTTTTTGTTGTTTTCGTTTTATTTGGGAGGAATGTTGAGTAGGATCTCAGTATATTTGTGCTAATCTTACTGTGATCTCTACCCCTGAGTTTATGGAGGAGGGTGGTTTGACCATTTACCTGTGGCAGAGTTTAAATAAGGCTGAGAGTGTGTCTGTTTTCTCCCACCAAATGTGTCCTGTAATTATTGTCCTTAGTCTCTATACAAATTGTGGACATAATTGGTTCCTTCATAAATAGTACTTTGGGATACAAACTAACGATTGCTGAGAGATCATCAGAGGCCACGCCCCTTTCGCCAACAGTCTGCTAACGTGCCTCCTGGCGCACTACTGGTTGGGGAATGAAGTCCTCTTGAAAGTTGAGGGTCCTTAAGGGCCAAGAATCCCTCCTATTGTCTAGTAAGTGTGACACATCAGGATTCATGGTTGCTGGTCGGAGGCCCTGTCCCCTTTCACCATCACTCTACAAACGTGACTACTAGTTAAGAAAACCATAGACATTCACTGAAAAAGCAAAGGTTACAGGGATGTTATAGTTAGGAAATAGATTAAAAATACCATAGAAATTCAATGAAAAAAACAAAGGTTACAAGGATGTTATAGTTAGACTGACATTCAACTCGTACAAGACCAGAGAAATTCAGCAGTTATAGTTAGCTGAGCTAACTATAACCAATGGCCCTGCAATGCACTGCTTATGACCTCACATATTACATCAATCATGACATGGTCGGTGACATTACTCATGACATCTCAAAGGACATCATCCATACTCACACACCTACTCACAGAGCCACTCACACATCAACTCACCCATACAGTCACTAACGCAACTGCTAACTCACATATACAGCCACTCATGCAACTACTCACTGACCAATACAGTGACTGACACATCCAGGTCATACAGATATACAGACACATAAACACACACTCATACACCTATATAGCCATTCACCTATACAAATACTTACATACCTACTCATTCACCTATTCAGTCACTCACACTCACACATCCACTCACTCACCCATAAAGTTACTTACACATCCATTCACTTACTCATAGATATACTAACACATCTACTCAATCATCTATACAGTCACTGAGACAAGTACATACTCTCCCATAAAACCTCTCTCACACTCACTTACCCACGGAGACACCACTCACACACCCACAAAACTACTCACACACCCACTCACTCACCCATACCCCTACTTATACACCCATTCATCTATCTATCTATCTATCTATCTATCTATCTATCTATCTATCTATCTATCTATCTATCTATCTATCTATCTATCTATCTATCTATCTATCTATCTATCTATCTATCTATCTATCTATCTATCTATCTATCTATCTATCTATCTATCTATCTATCTATATACATATCTTCAACGTACGTACATGTGGAGTTAAGGATCTGACAACTATGCATACAGAGTTGGCACAATGGGCTTCTTTTTGGCCTTTTACTGTGAGAGCAAATAACTAGCACTATTGACAAAGGTCAGTGCCAGCGCTGGCCCCCCACCCTACTGTACCTCACCCCTTCTTTCTCTCCCTACACATCGCTCTCCACTTCTGCCTCTGTGTTTCTTTGTCATCTGGTCATCTATTCTACTTTTAGGGTTTTACCCCAAAGGCAACCATTTCCCATGGCAGCTTGTTTTGAGGTTTGTAAATCTTTTTGATAAGTCAGCTTAAAAGAGAAGACTTGCAAAGGAT
Organism: Triturus cristatus; assembly: GCF_964204655.1. Lineage (NCBI taxonomy): Eukaryota > Metazoa > Chordata > Amphibia > Caudata > Salamandridae > Triturus > Triturus cristatus. Next base: position 1,386,860,174 of record NC_140590.1, read on the forward strand.
ACTAAAAAACCTCATCTGGTGTTGGGCTCATGATTTGGTTGATATCAGTGCCATTTTCGACTTCACTTCAGGCCACTTGGTTGATTTCTCAGTCATTGCCAAACTTTTAGTCTATTACCCTAAAGTATTTGTTATGGGTTATAGAAACGTGTTGTTGCTTTCTTTTCTTTGTCACTTTTTTATGTCTTTCACCCTTCTTTCAGTGCCTTTGTTTCTTTATATATTTGCCTTTTATTTTTGCATTTCTCTCAAATCTATGTTTTGTTTTTTCTGTATATTTTTTCACTCTTGTTTTTACTTGTGAAGTGTGTTTTATAGTTTGCCTGAGGCCTGTCTCGTCTTGTGAGCTGCCTGCTTTAGACATTCCATTTAAATTGTGTATACCCGGCTTTGCAAGCAAAGCCAATAGATTATGCCACTCCATAACACATGACCAAAAGACAACAACATTGACACCGCCAATAGTTCTGAGATTGCCGGAACATATTATCTTTGCCAATGCTTGTTTCTACCAGTCTCAGTTACTAACACGTTAGTGGTAGGAGAATCGCTCTCCAGTTGCATAATTCTTGACTAGAACAGTTTGTTAGCGTTTTGTTATTTTGTTGACACATATGTGAATAATACAATCTATGTTGCTATTGACGCAAGCTGCAGCACACAGCGCATCTGATTCTTCCAGGCATGTGTCCAGACTTGAGGTGGCCAGTGGCACAGGCAAAAATCTGAGACGTCCCGAGGCAGTGTTAAATAGTTCACTTTGCTCTAGCAGTATCTGTTTCTACCATGGATTAGTGCTGAGAGCAAGTGCAAAGCCAAGTCTCATAGAAGAAAGGTCAGGCTGTACCCAATTCCTGGACCTGCCTTTACTCACTCTGCTTGCTATACGTGGAAGGCAACCGTGTCCTTCTCTGAACTAACCTGTGTAGAAGTTGTCTTACTGCGTCATTAAAACCAGGTGTATGGGCTGCTTTGCCACTAGCAACTGCGGGGGCAGCAAACCATGGACGCCATTTGGGAGTAGTCAGGGGTCGCAGCTGTGACCTCTAGCTTTCTCCCTGCTACTCCTGGCACTTTCTTTGCGACCCCTGGCCTCGGAGGAGGCAAAGCTTTTGCTGCCCTAAGGCCAGGAGTCACAAAGGAAGTGCCTGAAGTAGCAGGGAGCAAGCTAGAGGTCGCAGCTGCGACCCCTGACTACTCCCAAATGACGTCCATGCATCAAACCGCTTGGTTTTTGCCTAATCCTTAGATTTTATGAAACCTACTGGTCACCCATACCGATTTATCACTACGGATTAAAACCACCAAAACAAATAAAGAAACTGAATCAGTGGACTGGTGCGGCAACGGTTTGTACGTGGAAATTAGTCAAAAGAAGTGGTGAAATGAATAAAAGTAAAAAATATGGAAGGAGGCTTACACCCAGATTAATAGTGAAGGAATAGAGAAGCTATACATTTTTTCGAATACTTATTTCAGAACTACAGCCATAAAGTACACGTGACATGGTCTGAAAGAGCAAAATTCGACCTCCTAAAGTTTAGTTGTGTTTGGTGAACTTACCTGCGATCCTGGAAGGGCTGTGCACAATTGTGGATCTGCAACTATAAAAAAAGGTTTTAATAGATGTTCAAATCGCCAGTATTTGTTGATTCGGTGCTATCTGTCCAGTGCTAGAGGCACACTTAAAACCCACGTAGACACTCCCTTCATTGCTTGATGATAGAGGGATAAATTTATGAGCCTCTGTGTTTTCGATGTTTTTAATTGAGTTGAATTATTTAAAATCTTAACGGATCAGTACGATTCATCTGAGTTTCCTTCCCTCACTGCCAGCTTATGATCCTTTAGACTCCAGTGGGGTGTTTCAGGAACACACATAGGGGCATATTATCAAGAAACAGAGTTAAAATTGTCGCCACTTTAGTGGCAGAAAACTGCCGCTAAAGCGGCGATAATGGGCTTGATAATATGCCCTTGAGAATTCCAATAGAAGTCCATGTTCTGGTGTCAACATTGGCTCCTATGGGAATTCTCTGCGGCATATTATCAAGCCCATTATCGCTGCTTTAGCGGCAGTTTTCTGCCACTAAAGCGGCGATAATTTTAACTCCATGCTGGATAATATGCCCCATATTCTCTTCTCTCTCTCAACAAATGCATTGTACTTGTAAAGTATGTTATGTAGCTGAGTCACCTAAGAGCCCTTTTAAGGGAGTATTGAGCAGAAGTGGTTCTTATAGAGAAACAGCAGCACCTCTGAGTGTTGAAAACTGGGCACAGGGAGTTTACATTTTGGAGGTTTCTGGAACGTTAATTTGAAGATCTCTGTGGATTAGTGTATCTATGGAGGAGCCACAAATCAATAAAAAAAATCTCACTATTGGACTAGGGAACTTATTCTTCTGCTGTCCGTTCCGGACTCCAACATCTACCATGCTCTGTTTGTCGAGTCGTCATAGAAAATTTCTTACTGCACCACTTGGGAAAAAAGTGAAAGGGTGTAATGGGGTGGGGAAAACCTACTCACAGATCCTATTAGGGGATATCAAAGGGATATGAGGGAAAATAGAAGGTTGTGCCCTCTTAATTGATCAACGTTGATAAGTAATGAACATCAGAGCAGTTTATTGGTGTTTGTCACGTGCTTGATTTTATTTTTTTATCCATAAATGGAGTGTGGAAAGAGTTTGTGAAAAGAAAAGCCGACACGTGTTTCGCCCTAGTGGCCCATTTGGCCGTGGGCTTTTTCAAGGCTAGGGGTGGTAGAGTTAGAGAAGGGGTGATTGAGGGTAGATGGATTAGTGATAAGGCGAAAAATGGAGGATAAAGGTCACAGGGTAGAGGATTTCATGGTGATGGTAGTGTAAATGAGACATGTGAAATTAGGAGAATAAGTAGTGTGGGTTAAAATAGAAATGATTAAATAGAACAGTATCAAAGGGATAGATTGTTACATGTAAAGAGATGTCCACTGGGCCAGCGGACATCACTAAATTCAGAGTATTATTCAGAGCACTATTACTGCTTCAGGGCACTGCTTTACTCCAACACCTTGACAGAGCAAATAACATAATCTGTACTCTAAATCAAACCCAGAATGTTGGTGTTGTAGTTTTTCATTAGAACACTGCGGGAAGTGGCAGTACAACACTGTTAATCAACTGACAAGCGATTGGTCAGCTTGTGGCCAGCCAATCACGATTGACTAGACCCTTCAACTTGCCAATCAGAACATTTGTAGACACCAAGAAATACTTAACTATTTAACCCCTGTTCATGCTTGTGGCACACTTGAAACGCACGTAGACACTCCCTTCATTATTTGATGATAGAGGTATGGGTTTATGAGCCTCTGTGTTTTCGATGTTTTCAATGGAATTTCATTATTTAAAATCTTGACGGATCAGTACGATTCATCTGAGTTTTCTTTACTCACTGCTAGCTTATGATCCTTTAGACTCCAGTGGGGTGTTTAAGGAACACATATATTCTCTTCTCTCTATTGTACTTGTAAAGTATGTCATGTAGCTGAGAGTCACCTTAGAGCACTTTTCATGGATTGTTGTGCAAAAGTGCTTCCTGATGAGAAATAGCAGCACCTCTGTGAGTGTTGCAGACTGGGCATGAGGAGTTTAAATTTTAGAGTTATCTGGAATGTTAATCTGCAGATCTCTGTGGATCTGCACTGCCCTACCTTCTCTTTAAACGCTATTTTCTCCCAAAAAAAGATTGAACAGTTTTTACCCCTAAATACAAAAAGCAAACTTTTTGTGGAAACGTTTACATTTTGCCAAATTTGGTGTGGTTCCATTCGGTCGTTCTTTCTGTATCTCTTACAGAAGCTTGCTACGGGAATTAATATGGGAAATTAACGTTTTGAGACCACCTCTTTGTCTTGGTACCCACTTGATAGATTGACACAAAACTTCACTGGAAGGAGATGAGGTGGATGAACATTTGTTTGGCAACGTTTGGTGTAGATTTGTCAAACAGTGCCAGAGTTATTAACTAAACAGAAATTTTCTTCTTACGGAAAGTATGACTACTAGTTAAGATGTGCTTGCTCACTCCTATGGTGTCACAAAACACTATGCAAAATCTTAGATCCACCACTGAACTGCTGTCATCACAATGGACTGCAATTGATTGTTGCGAGGTGCAAACGCTACCTTATGTTAAGGTTGTCCTGGCAAACTCAGAATTAAGGTAAAATGACCAGTAAGACCTCGGCCCACATATTTGCACTGTAGAAAGGCGAGGGGAAAGCTTTTCATAGATCTTGGAGATTCTTGGATATCCTTTTGGCACTCAACCATACCACCCCAAAGCCCCAATGCGTGTCGGCTAACATTTGCAAGTACTATTTGTCAGTATCTACCTTATTTTCCGGGATGTAAGAAATAATAATTATGCTAGTGTAGCTGGGCATTTTTCTAATTGCAAAAAATTGATAAATTTTTTATGACGTATTATGCCTCTGGTAAAATTGTCCGATTTTTATGTTAAAATCTCAGGGTGGTTTTCTAGAAAAAAATATTGATTTTCTAGTTTTACACAGAACACAAAACTGCTTTTGGTTACTTTTTCCGATAGATAAAAAAAAATAGAATGTCAATCAGTATCCAATGTCTTACACAGAATTTTACAACAAAAAAACCATGCAGATGCAAAGCCCTGCAATGTCATACTCGCCACTTACCATTCTGGCACAGTGATATTGTCCCACTTTATTACAGATCTTACTGAAAGGAGCAGACTTTAAATGTCTATGGGAACTTAGAAAGTCTAGGTAGGAGAAACGTGTCTAAAGCATGTCTGAAACAGACCAACATGAGGGATTTCTACTGCTACCAACAATGGCACCAAAAACTCCCTTTTTGCCAGAGACCCCAAGCTCACCCCCTGCTCGTTCGCATCCTTGCCGACTTTGGTGCTGGAACCAAGGTTCGAGCTTTGGGGTCGCGTCCACATCCTGTGATTCTGGGCAAATCACTTAATCTCCCCGTGCCTAACAAAAAAAATAATAATGAATGTGTCCTTGTGTAATGTACCTGGTGCTCATGTAAAGCGCTCCAATACCTTTGGGTCGAGTTTGCACTATATAAATCTGCAACAACAAAAAAAAGTAACCCATGTAGAAAAGCCATAGTAAAGAGCACTACAAGTGACGACTGGACGCATACAACCAAACCAAGTGATAACATGGCATCTGAAGGGTTAAAAACTCAAGGGCAGATTTACAAGCCCCTTGCGCCACTTTGGTGCCGCCGTGGCGTCACTTCTGTGATGCAGCGGCGGTGTAAACCATGCGCCACGTTGCGCCCTATTTACAACGTGACGCATCTAGGAAGATGCGTCACGTTGTAAAGCCCTGCGCCACATGAAACCTGAGTCAGGTTTCATATGGGCGCTCTGGTGCGGGGGGGGGGGGGGTGTTCCGGCTCAGTAAAGCCTCGGAAAAGTGCCTGAGTGAAATCTACAAGATTCCACTCAGTCACTTTTCCGACGCAGCTGCGTCAAAACCTTGCGCCTGCTTGAAGCAAGCGTAAGGCGTGACGCACCACATTATGTATGGGCAGGCCACGAGCATTGCTGGAGTTGTGTCGCGCTTGCGACACGACTCCAGCAATGTGCCATCCTTCCGACGGGAGATGCGTCACGCATCTGTTTATCCTTGAGCCACGATGCGCCGCATACCAAATGCGGCGCATCTGTGGTGGCGCAAGGGTAAACTTGCGTGACGCATCTTACCTGGCACATCCCTGCTGATTTGCAGGGATGCGCCAGTCGTCATAAATCTGCCCCTCAGAATCACTGGTTAGAGGAGGCATACCCTGAAGCAGAGGTCAGACCCGGGACCAGGGTTCAATTCCCGACGCGGCAGGGTCCGGAACCCAATTGTCCACGGACTCGATAATTCTCGCTTTGGTGCCCACTCTAAGCACGAGTTCACACTATGCAGCTCTGGGCAACAAGCTTGCTTAATCTCCACAACGGCCCCCCGCGGCGGGATGCCTGGCTTTCACCTTGGGGATGCCCAGTACGGGTTATCTCACAGGGAAAAACCAGGACGGGTTCCCAATGCAAGCGCCAAGATGCCCAAGGGTAAGTTGAGCGCTATATAAGAACACATAATAATAATAATAATAATCTTAAATGCACATAGCAAGTCGAGCAGCTGCTCTTCTTTAGATAATACTGTCAGCACAGGCAGCTTGTAGCCTGAGCATCCCAGACCTGCCAACTCACATGGTGGCACAGTGTCTTACAGAATATCAGCTTTCCTCCCTTGTTACTCAGTGAAGAACCAATATCACACAGTGGAACAAAGGGTGTTCTGGAAAATCCTGTTTTTCTGCTCCTGTGTTAAGGCTGTGCATAGCTGATGTCCATGGAAGGATTTCCAATCTCCCCAAGACATTGGTGGCAGGCTCAGAACATTTAGTTTTGCTTTATCTTTGAGGAGGGGGAGGGGAGCTCTCAAAGAGCAAACAGTACTCAGCAGGAAGCCACTCCCCTTACCCATGGCTCTGCTTTGTCAGCAGACCACCTAGGGCCAATCAGACACTAAAGGGCTCAAGGCCCTTTTTCCATTTCAGGCCCCACCCCTTCAAGGTCCCCAGAGTAAGATTTTTTTCGGTGTTGGCAGGCTTGGCAACCATTTTTAATGCACACCAACAGGCAATGAATCTTAACTCTCACAGAACCGTGTTTCTTTTACTCCAGTTAGGTCCTCCTTTTGTTTTTCTTTCATACTTTTAACATGATCCATAAATCTTGGTGGACTTAATTCTCGTCTGCAAGCCAGATCCACAATGCAGAATTGTTCAAGCAAACGCGTAATTAATTATTCTATTTTCAGCCTTGTACTGAAAAGGAACTTTCATGTTTCCTAATAACTTTTAGAATGATCAATTATTGGAAGCTTTTCCACTATTTTCACAGCGTGGCTGTACAGTGGACAAAAGAGTGAGTTAATACATCACCTCAATTAATTTTTATATGTACATAGCAATATACAGTATGTGTGAGTCAATTGATGAGATGAGTTATAAACAATAAAACAGATGTAAGGCAGATTTAATGATGTCAAGATAACATTGAAATCTCTGCACACAAGACTTTCACCAGCATTGCATGACGTGAAATCATAATATCTGAATTTATGGGTCTACTTGCCAAAATCTGCAAATGTGCACTCTCTGTCGGGGTTTGTGCTCAGCAAAATTGGAAAAATAAATTAAGAAAAGATTTTATTTATTTCGCTCTTCAAACAATGTGCCTAAAACGGAATTAACCGCAGTGCAACCAAGACCCTATAGCTGGTTTAAGGGATAGAAGACAAAGGGAGTAGTTCATGCTTTGAAACAGATCTCACAGTTAAGTCGGATATTTCTAGTGAGTCCTTGTGGCATATGTACAAGCCCCTATCGCCACCAAAACCACACTTTTATGGACTATGTGCTGGCGATAGGGGCTGCGCCTTATGTAAAGACAGCGTTAAGCCACGTAGTGGCTTAAGGCTGCCTTGTACATAAGGCCCCCTATCAAGCTATGGTTAGCGTGAAAGGGGCGTGCAGTGGGTGTTGTGGAGGGCGTTCCACCGCAACACCCATTGTATTTGACGCTGCCCCCTATGTACAAGGGTGGCGTACATAGGAGGCTGTGCCAAAATTAAGACCAGGAAAACCCTGCTCTTAAGTTGGCGAAACAAGGAGAAATGCATTATTTCTCCTCGCTTTTGCTTTTTCCATGTGTGCTGCCTTGTGCAGCATACATGGAAAAAGCAAAATGCCATGGTATGTTTATGGTACATAAACAAACCTTTTAAAAAAATCGCATTTTGTCACTTTGGAAGTGACAGAATTGCATTTTAGGATTGTTTATGTGCAGGAAGGGACACTTTCCTACACATAAACAATCCTCACCTGCAGGCAGACACCCTTGCACTATGGTGCAAGGGTGCCTGCGTTTGCGCTAAGTTGCTAAACTTAGCGCCATTGCAGGGGGAAAAGCATGGCTGCCCCACATTCTTGTAAATATGGTGCAGCCTTGCATTTCAGAAGTGGCGGAGCGTGTCGTTAAGCCAAGGAGGCTAACGACACGCTCCGCCACTTGCTTGTACATATCCCCTCTTGAGTCCTAAATACATGCCACGTGAGCATGTTGTTCTCCAGAAAGATCACGACTAACGAACTATGGTTGTACATTCCACAAGCCCAGGCTTTGTTTACCTAAGTCTGACAGGAAATTTTCTTGAAGCCACAATTATGGGCCTTAAATAAATGTGAGGCCCATAAAAAGGGGTGGTGGGAAATAAAAAATGTTATTTCCTGGCAGGTAACGGCAATATGGTTCTTAGAAGGTCCTTCCTACCAATAGTGAATTCATTTCACCATGGGGTGAGAAAATTGCCTCAGCTCTAACTTCACTTTTCCAGCCCCGCCACATCCTTCACTAAAGGGATAAGTAAGCCAAAATGTCTATGAAGAAAACACCCTAACATGCCAGTTTGCTTATTGTTTTCAACTTTTCATTGGTTATCGTGGGTTACATTACCCACGAGTGAAGGTGGTGAGGGCAGGGCTCAGGCCTTCTGCACCCAAGTCTATACACGTAGGGCCACATGTAGACCGTCATGTTTTGCGACCCGCAAATCGAGTTTTTTTGTGACTCGCAATTTGTACGTCGCAAAACCTGATGTACAACAGTGTCTCAGACACTGTTTGCGATTGCCAAATGAGTCACAAGGGCCCTGCCTCATTTATATTCATGAGGCAGGTCACAATTTGCAATCCATTGGGAATGGCCGGCACTCACAGGGATGGTGGCCTGCTTGGGTCAGCAGGCGACCATGTCTGTGACTGCTTTAAAAAAAAAAAAAAACTGTTTTTTTTTAATGCAGTGGATGCATTTCAAAAATAAAAATGAAAAGATTTCTTTTAATTTTTTTACAATCCATGGACGACTAGCAGCTCTGAAAAATTGTTTGTGCCCCCATTCACACCCTTCCCGTTTGCGGATGGCTTATCATCAGTTTGAAATTGGTGTTAATCTGCGAATATTTTGCGACCGCATTCCCGGTCACATAACATTCATACATACCAGTGCAACTCGCTATTAGGAAGGGACACCCTTTACATGCCCCTTCCTAATGGAGATTCGAAAACCCTATTTTGCGAGTCAGTAATAGGTTACCGAAGCGCAAAACAGGGTTGGTACATAGGAAAATAAATGTTAACGGTCCCAAACAGGACCGGTAAAATGCATTGTACATCTGGCCCGTAATGTTCTACAAAGATCGCATACTGTATCATTGCGTCCTATTCTGCTCATTACCCAATAATTCTTTAACCTATAATATATGCATTGCCTTTGGATGTTCTTTCTGTTCTACTGGATGAGAACTTTTATTACGTCTTACTTAAAAAGGTGCGTACGATGCCTTATTTGTCTTCCTCTCCTTTCCCTTCACCTTTTCTCTGTCCATTGTGCTCCTGCTCAACTCTGGGATCTACCAACATCCCTTGGTATGTTGGTAGATCCCTCATAGAGGTAGGTGAGCCAGCAAATTAATATTAAGAGCGAAACAGAGTCAAGCCAGGACTCAAGCTTGGCTCGAAGAGCCAGGGCCAGAGCCAAGTCCTCAACATAAACACCATGTAAATTGTGCAACTAACACCATCTTTACAGATAAGATAAATTCTCTTTAAAAGTCAATAAAGTGTATTCGTTTAACATGTGGAAGCGTTTCACTTTAGTATATTAGATTATATGACTTCCATGAATAGCTTTTAATAGTAGCAGTGCCTAATTTGAGGCGATGATGGCTGCTGGCTGAGGACAACGGCCCTTATTTTTGAGGACCAGCAATTATTTTCCTTATAACACATTTCCCCGAGAGCCAAAGAGGGGAAAAAACAAAGAGGGGAAAAAAGGAGAAAGAGAAAGATGGTAAACCCGTCGCACAGGGAGACAGCAGGAATGAGATAAAGGGGCAGGGAGTGTCTGGTAGTGGAGGGAAGAAGCATGAGGTAGTTTCAAGACTATACATCCTTGGTATTCCCTGCGCCAACAGCACGAGCCACGGGTTTCTGAGCAGCGCTTTGGCCACCAGCACTCATTCTATTACAAATTAAGCACTGAATAGAAGTGATAGGGGCATATTTACGGGAAAATGTTGGAGCACAGAGCGGCACCAAATTTTGCAATGCCGCACTTCGACATTTTCAAAATGCAGGGATGCGCAATAGTCACAAGAATATGGCACACCCCTGTGTTTTCCCTAGTGCTGGCACTAAATTTAGCTGCTGAGGGCCAACGCAGGTGCAAGGGAGCCTGTGTTGCAGGGAATGATTGTTTGTGTGCAGGAAGGTGGCCCTTCCTGCACATAAACAATCACTAAGGGTGATTTGTTACTTCTATGTGTGCTGCAGAAGCACACATAGAAGTAGCAAAATATCATTATATAATGATTGTTTATATGCAGGAAGGGGCACCTTCCTGCACATAAACAATCATTTATGGCATTTTGCTCTTTCTATGTGTGCTGCAGAAAGCAACACACATAGAAAAAGCAAAAACGAGGAGCACCTTTCTAACGCCTGCTGTTGCATGTCATTCGTTTTTGGCGCTGCTTCAGATTTACACCTCCTTGTAAATCATAAACCGTCGATGCCGAACCTGACAACTTTGCCGTCAGCGAGCAAATAGACTAGTCAGTTTTGAGTTGCCATGTTGTCTCTACAGATAGTCAATGTTATTATTATTATAGATGGAGCAATATTATAATCTATAAAAGTGTACACACAAAGGGGCATATTATCAAGAAACGGCGTTAAGATTATCGCCGCTTTAGCGGCAGAAAACTGCCGCTAAAGCGGCGATAATGGGCTTGATAATATGCCCTTGAGAATTCCCATAGAAGCCCATGTTCTGGTGTGAACATGGGCTTCCATGGGAATTCTCTGTGGCATATTATCAAGCCCATTATCGCCGCTTTAGCGGCACTTTTATGCGCCGCTAAAGCGGCGATACTTTTAACGCCGTGCTTGATAGTATGCCCCTAGAGCTTTTTGCAAAGCGTGTTTTCAGAACTTTATTATTTGTAAGTGCACTCAAATACTACTATCAGGCAAAGGAGACAGAGTGAAGTAACCCATTTGTCTAGGATCACACAATTTTAACCAGTGAGTACAATGAGTCACATAAATAACATTTGCCACTGCTTAAATGAAGCTGACACGATAAGTCTCTCTACAAAAAAATAAAAATTTAAGGGAAGGTAGAGACTATTTTTATGCTGCTGTCACGGTCATGCTTCTCATCAACACACATGATACACGTAACTTAATAGGCGTACTTATGTGTCCTTGTGTTGGTGCTGGCTGTGACATGCCTTTCAGACGCAATGAATCAAATGAGCCGGACACAGGCAGATAATAAAACTCGACTAAACATAGCAAACATCCCCTTGCTTCATTGTAAAATTGCAAGGGCTTAAAATATTTTTTTTTCTCAAACCATATCTGCTTTTTCACATATTCAGCTGCATTTAAGCAAGGGAATGATTTTGCTCCATATAGTAAAGATTTCACTTTCAAAGAATAGGAAATGCGAGGTGGGGCGTAGTAGTGGGGGACATTTTTTTGGAAAAGGAGAATGGTGCATGCATTGTTTTAGTAGATATTTCTTTGAAGAGCTTCCAAAATAATATAAGTGGAGAAGAAAGGCCGAAAATGTAATTCTCAGCAGTATATTCCACTGGATGAAGAAGAGCAAAAACTTCAACATTAAAAAGAAAGTAGCAGTTGGGACAGCGGTGCTATCTCTCTGCAGCTAGATACATGATGGAGCACGGCTGCAGAGCATTGATGGCACTGCACTGACAAATGATACCTTTCATTGCAGGTTTATATTTGCAAACGTGATCGAATTAGACCGATCATGAACAGAAGATGGGAGGGACAGGGGAGGTGGGGACTAATCCTGGACTATGTCTGCTGTAGAGGCTCAAACATAAGCAGCTGCACGAATTAGCGAGGGAGTGCGGCCTCAGAATGGCCAGTCTTCACTGAGGCGGAGCGCAGAGCTGCTCTCGAGCCAGACCCACTCTGTGTTTGTTTTGCTCTGGGTGGGGTTAACAGCGGGTTTGGTGGGCTCAGTGCACATGTGCTGATTGAGAAGAGAATCTGAAAGTGCTGGCAGAGGGATGTGATGCTGATTGAAAAATCGTTAGCATAGTGTCTCCTGCTGAGCACTTTTACTCTGGGCCATTAGGCGGTAAGGGTAACACAGCCCCCTGCTGTCCCTGAAGCACGGGGGGGGGGGGGGACTCAGGGGCAGAAACCTGTCAGAATACCACCTGCCCTTCAGGGGGGCCCCTATTCAGCCCACGGTGAATGGATTTCTGTGAGGTATAGGAGACTCAGGTGGGCCCTCTTCAATTTCTGGAGGGCGCCCCCATCATTTTGGCGTACCTCACTGCACGCTGTGGCATCTATACAATCAACCTGTCTTTCAGATGAGTGCTGGGCAGAATCCACATTTAGGCTCAGCTCGTTTTCAGCTTGAGGGTACAAAAAGACCTCGAGCCATGCCAGACACAGGCATCTGGTGTGAGCCAGGCTCCATCCTTCATTGGCTCGCTCACCTCCACTGCCCTACAGTATTATAATGGAAAGTCGGTGCCAATGACCTGTGAGGTCTGATGGTGGAGCTTTGAGTCCATAAAATTTTTCTCTTTTTGGATCATGTACTCTTGTGGATTGCTTCATTACCACAAGAAGCTATTACTGGACAATCCCGGACAGGCCAACCTGCATCATAACACAATGACAAGCTTGACTCCATTTAGTGAAAAGCACAGACTTTTTAGGGTACCAGATGCCAAAAACGCATTAAGACCAAAGATTCATGTGAGTGTGCTAAGAGGTTCTGGCAACATAACACATTGATCACATTTCCTCATTTTGTTGTGTTCTTTATTTCTCTTGTCATCCAAATTAGAAGCCACACAATCAGTTCCTCTACTCTGAGACCTCTTGCATTTCCTGTGATTTTCTGTGACATCACTGTCTGGCTAAAGTAGTTTCTATTAATGCCATTGATATGCCAAGTCATTGGTTTGCAACTTTAAAAAGCTTAGCCTTTTGAGTAAAGAATGCTGCCAACTGACTGTAGATTTCTGAGACCTGGTGAGGAGGTGCTTGGCCCTCAACATTATTAACACCCGCTGATGTTGAGTATAATCATGGCACTTCCAAAATCAGGAAGGACAGGCAAATTAAGCAGCTTCCTGGTGTTTACGGTCTTGGCGAACTCTGCAAAATAAGAATAATAAGTGTTTTAGCACAGAGCATTCCTAACACATTCTGAAGGGAGGGCACTATAGTCTTCAAAGAGTAGTAAGGGGTTAAGACTGTTGGGTGGGAATATAGAGGTGATGTATAATTTGGATGGCAGGATACTCCATTGCAAACGTGACGGAGTACCCTGTTCACCAAAATGACATTACACCCCCCTCCCCACTTAGAGTTGGGAAGACAATCAACTTTCTGCTAATGGAGTCCCCATTTGTTGTCAACTGAAAGCTTTCTCCGATAGCCCAATGGAGTATGGGCATTACATTGGCCCCCCTAATAAGGTTGAACTGGGTGATGTCCAATTTCTTACTGCCTGCCAGGGGCGTAACACAGGCCCCCGCAGCCCCCGCGCTGCTCAGGGGCGTAACACAGGCCCCCGCAGCCCCCGCGGTGCGGGGGCCCCAAGCTCCAGGGGGCCCCCGTCAGCAGAGCACTCTGGCTGCAGAGCTCCTGATTGAGCCCAGAGGGGGCCCCTCCATGTGCCGTGCAGGGAGGCCCCTTCGAGTTTTGTTACGCCAGTGCTGCCTGCCACTGCCAGGAGAGCCAAAAAATCAAATAATGACACCTACACCCAAGGAAACAACTCTTTAGTGTTTTGTTTTTCAGTAACAAACTCCCACTTTGGGAGGGGAGTTTATTTTAGAAAAATAAAAAATGTGGTAAGCTTTGGTGGATGACTGTCAAAACCGATGGCGGACCTCCACCAAACTGTTTGTACCTTGACAGGAACCACCATGATGGCTGTTCCTGTCAAGGTACAGACATCACCGTTGGACCAGCGCTGATCTCTACATGTTCTGGACTGTAATCCATCTTGGTCACCACTTCATCAACACAAGCCGGGAGAGCTGCTTGTCTCCCGATTTTCCCATTCCTCCGGTGAACAGCCAGCTCTTTAGTGGTCCGGTCGCATACGGCGTATTTATTCCTTGACTCAGTCCAGACCACCGAGGAGCGATTGAGTGCCCTCGTGGGACACACGTTTTGGGATTAGACCAGATGCAGTTACCATGCTCTCCTTTCAATGATCCACAGTGCCTGATTTCTCCATGATTTGGTCCTTTAGGGTGCCCAAATTCCCCTACACAGTCCTGAGGAAGACCCCCCTGTAAGGTGGACATTTACCTACACATCTTTCGGGTTGAAATGTCGACACTTTTCCTTACACCAGCTTTAAAACAACGGATATTTCTGTACTGTGTTTTACCAAACAGCATGGCCAAATGTTAACTATGTAATTTCTTATGTTAGAGTGGCTCAATAAATAAGCCCACCCTGTATGTTGAATCTAAATCATTGAATTGCACCAATTCTTTTGTCCTTCCACAACACTTTATCCTCACACAGTTCACCTTTTTTCCCCTCTACCCCTGTCCTTTCTTTCTGGGCACATTGTTAATAATAATAAGTGTATTCTGCATAACAATTGTGAGAATGAGGGTGTGATTAAATAACACTACTCAGTTAAATCTTTGTATGTATTACCCTGACAGACAGAGCATCATCCATCAAATGCTAGGTCTCGTCCTTAGACTACTGGGAGACTGCCATTGGGTACTGGGAGGGTCCATATTTTGCACTGGAGGGTGGTGCTGTGGGTACTAAAAAAAACAAGAGTTTGTAAGAAAAATAGGTGACAGCGCTGAGCCCTGGCCAATACCAGCACA
Source organism: Triturus cristatus (assembly GCF_964204655.1). NCBI lineage: Eukaryota > Metazoa > Chordata > Amphibia > Caudata > Salamandridae > Triturus > Triturus cristatus. Next base: position 1,386,875,208 of record NC_140590.1, read on the forward strand.
AATTAAGCACTGATGCTGACACTTTGAAGCTCATGTCTCCACAGCTGGGGTTTTAGGATTTGCTACTTATTGGACTTGGCCCTTCTGGCAGGTTCACCCCTGAAACGTTTTGCTTTTTACTGGTGACCTGGTGGTAGTGATTTTTGGTTTCTGCGCACTTTACCACTGTGTCCCAGGGTAAAGTGCGTGCGTGTAGGGAGGTTGGCCTGCCCTCCCATAGGAATGCATGGGGGAATGTATGTGTCCCTGGTAGTTCCTGATGCGTGGGGAGTGCAGGTGCGAGTTTGGTATGTACGGACTCGTGTGATTAAATGCTGCGCGATGATGTGTGCGGTGTCCATGTACCTAGTGTGGAAGTGCCACTTCTAGACGCTGGCATAAATGTGCAGTGACTGCCTGTCGCGTGATTGGCTGGCTGAGGTCATGTGATGGGCTAGGGAATCCCCAGAGTCAGGAGGAGTCACCCAGTGGTGAATGGGGAGATCAGCAGCCAGATGGGTGGGAGGAGTACACCTAGGACCTGAATAGGGCTGGGCTTTCCCCCACACAATGCTGGCTCCGCCCCCTGTGGTGCGGCTGCTGAACCTGGCCTGTTCTCTGAATAGGGAGAGGGGCTGAGCAAAACAAAGTGCTCAGGAACCAGTTGTAACTGGTTCACTCCTTCCCTGCACCTTGAGACAAAGGTGAACCTGTGTATAAGAAGGGGCTGTGACCCCATGTAAAATGTTCTCTTTCTGATCCTCACTTGAGGGGGGCCTGCTGCTGCTGGGCGCCAGGAGAGACCGCCACTGGGGACTGCCTCCCTGCTGGAGGGCCCTGTGAGCTGGCCCCTGGGCCCAGTCTTTGCCCCCCTGCATCTGAAGACTTTTCCTGGACCTTGCCTTCAAGCACCTGGGGAGCGCTTCACCTTTACTTGCCTCCAAGCGCCTGGGAAGCGCTATCTCTTTATTTACCAGGGAGCACCTGCATTATGGCCAGCAGCGCTGAGCTGCGATAATTTGCGAGGGAACCCCGACGTAGGGATTCCCCCGCTGTTTGCCTGTGTTATTTTGGTGCTCGCTCGCGGGTGCCTACCCTGCTTATTTAATTATTTCTATAGCGGGAGCCCACCCCGCATACTGGTGCTGTCGCGGGTGCCCACCCCGCTTATTGCCTCGTTTTAATTGAGGGAGCCCACCCCTCATTGCCGCCGTAAAGAAAGTCACCGCCGCGGCCTCTGCGAAACCAGGAAGTCAGGCGCCTGAGTGAGGACGTGGGCGGACTTCGAACAGGAAGCGACGGGAGCCTACCCTGCGCTCCTGCGCTGGGAGGAAGACAAGTGCTTCAAGAAGACCGGAGCTCCAACGTTGGCCCCCACATTTGCTCAGGGTCCAGAGTGACTCCACCGACGGGGGCACATTGTTCTTGAGCCACAAAGGCTCTAGGGGGCATTTCTTGTTGTTAGAGCCCAGAGAGGCTCCACGTGAGTGCTGTATATTGTTTTGAGAAGGCACAGTGGTGCCCCAGTATTTCTCCAGCTGCCCAGCCCTTAGTGGGCAGCTGCAACGTTTAGGTTGTGGCCTTTACGCTTTGGCTTGCGCCGCCTTGCCCTGACTCTGCTGGACAAAGGGCGTTTGAGCCCCTGAGAGGCCAAGTTGGCCTGGGGACAGTTTCCCTGTGTTGTGCCCTCCCCTAGGGTACCTGGGGACTTATGTGAGTTTGGCGCAATTGTGTTTTCCTGCACCGCTGAATGTGTTTTTATGCGTCATGTGCCTTGTTTCTACACCGCTGAATGTATATTATGCATCATGTATTTTCCTTCCCTACACCTCTGAATGTGTTGTGATGCATCATGTGTAATGTGCTTATACCCCTACAGGTATTGTGATACTTAGGTGGTTGTTTTTCTCCTAGTACAGGTGGTGCTAGTGAGGTCCTGGTTCCCTGCACAATATTCTCCTAGGGTGGTTAGGGTTGCGTAGGTGGTACTTAACGTTTACCAGTGGTTACTGGTTGTGCGCTACATTTTCTAATTGGTGCTACAGTGATTATATGTGCTATGTTATAAAGTGATATTTGTACAACGTTCTAGTTCCAAAAGTGCTTATTCCTGACAGTGGTCCAGGTGGCCCTGTCTTGTACATATCCCCTGTAAATTCTGCCCGTGCCTGTTGGCATATTGTAAAGTGTGTGTTTTTATCTAATGTGTTTTGGTATAATACAAAGGCTATTTCTATATAATACCTTGTGTGGAGTTTCCTTTGTGGTGGGCCTTGGGTGTTGTTGCAGGGTGCGCGCGCAAACGCTTTACACATTGCCTCCGGGATAAGCCTGACTGCTCGTGCCAAGCTACCAAGGGGGTGAGCAGGGGTTATCTTTGGCGTGTAACTCCCCAGCCCTGACTAGAGTGGTGGTTTCTGCCTGGCTTTGGCGCAAGCCCTAGCCAACCAGAAATCGCCATTTCTAACATTGGTGATCAGCGGTGGGATTAGGACTTGCGTTTGCGCTGTACCGCAGCAGCAACTGGCTGCACTACAAAACTCTGCATTTTAGATAATCACATTTTGGGGATTATTGTTTTTGAGTTCCATTATTTCCTCTCCTGAAGGTATCATTGTGTAATTGTGTCCAGTACATTTGTCCCCGCCCTTCGCTTAGAGTTTGGTACCTGTGTCAGGGGTGGTAGAAACTGCCTTACCTGTCCGAGGGGGGGGTTGTGTGTGGATGAATGGTGTGAGGCACTAGACAAGTGAGTGTGAGTTCTCTGGGATAGAGAGCTTGCTGAATCCTTTGTGAATTGTGTACTCCTGTGTTAAGCTCAGACACCTAGGTTCCTTGTGTTGAACTTTTCTCGAGAACGTCCGCCAAAATGGAGCCAGCTTTTAATTTCTGTGGTCTGTTTAGATACAGTATGTTAGAGTTGGTCAGGTTCTGTGAAGAGAGAGACATAGAGGTGGGTGACACCCAGTCCAAACTGAGGGACAACCTGATCCTATGGCAAAAGGATGAATGGGAACGTGAGCGCAGTGAGGAAGATAGGGCCCGGGCCACACGCCAAGAGGGTGGTGGGTCTGAGGGGAGCCCTGAGGAATCTGAAGAGGAGGAAGAAAGTGACCTGACAGGGACGCCAGTAGATAGTGAAGACCCCAGAGATAGGGAGTCTCTTGCTGGGTCCAGTGTCAGGAGCAGCACCCCATCCCTTTCCCTGTCCCCAGAGGAGTGGGTAGATAAGAGGGAAGAAAGGGAGCATCAGCTGGCCATGGAGAAGCTCAGGTTAGAGCATGCCAAGGAGATGGCGCAGCTGAATGTGGAAAAGAAAAAGTTTGAGACCGAGAGGGTCTTAGCGCAGGAGAGGATAGAGGAGGCTGAGAGGGCCTTCACCAGGGAGAAATCAGCTCTGGAGGGCAGACTATCCCCTGCGCGCAGTTTTAGTTTTTTGGGTTCCCCAGGGAGGGTTGAGTCCAGTGGTGGCAGCTATATAGATTTCAGTGTAGGAAATCCCAGTCCCAGTTCCCCCAGTCTGGTACCTGTTTCCCAGGAGGAGGAGTTAACCCCTTCAGTGCCACGCCCTTTCCCCGCCCTGTGCCGGGCGTTACATTAGAGGGCGGGGTTCATGACGAGATAGTCTCGTCATGGGCACAGCGCAACCGTGCTCCATGACGAGACTATCTCGTCATGGGCACTGAAGAGGTTAAGGTTGAAATTCAGGGGCTGTAAGAAACTGCCTTACCAGACTTGGGAGGAGTTTGCGGATGAATGTGATGAGACACTGGACAATTGGGTGAAGGTTAGCACGGAACCTAAGGATGACAGACTGCTCAAACTGATTATCAAAGAGCAGATGCTCAGTAGTTGTTATCCCGGGTTGCGCCAACACCTGTTGAGGTATGACCATTCTTGTCCTTGTGACCTTGCAGAGGAAGCAGACCGTTGGGAAAGGACCCAAGGTTCTGATGAGGAATGGGAGATTACTTCCAACAGTAGTGGCTCAAGTATCTTCCCGTCCAGTATTGGAGAAGAGACTCAGAGTAGCCCAGCTAGGTCCTAGAGTAGTGAGAGGGGTGTAGGGGCTCACGTCCTGTCTCAGTGGAGTAGGAGTGAGTGGGTGACTTCGAGTCCCCAGAGGCCCGAAACCCAGTCTCAGAACCTGGATGGTTTCTTCAGGGAACACCAGGTTGGGGGCCTAGGCTGGCCTGTTAGTCCATTTGAGGAGGATCGCCTAGTGTATGGAGGACCTGGAGCGTCTGTAAGTAGAGCTCCAGTGGTTCTGGTGTCAGGCACTACCGCTCCAGTAGGGAGGGTACAGAAGTCCAGCGAGAGGGGTGGCATGGGGCTGTGTTTCCCGGTGGAGGAGCCAGTGGGTCAGGGACCAGCCGGGAGGGCTGAGTCTCCTAGAGGTGACCATGGTGACCACACATCTGTCCTGGGGGATCTTCGCGCACTGTCAGGTGGACAGGGGACGGGAGATCTGCGCCAGGCAGACTGTCACGCAACATATGAGGCATATGTTACTCTCGGGGGGATGGTGTGTAAGTCCCCAGAAGTCCTGGAGTGCCAGGCAAGTGCTCAGCCACAGGGTTTAGACCCATGGTTGGGAGGCCAGGTGCAGGATCAGCCTGACCTGGAGGGAAGGACGACTGTAACCAGTGTCCTGACCGGTTCTTCTTCCAGAAGTACCGCCCCAGTTGGTAGGGAGCAGGACTCTGGAAGGGGGTGCAGAGGGAGGGAGTTCTCGCCTCTGACCCCGGTGCAACCTGAGGGGTTAAACCCTAGGTTGGGAGACCAGTTCTCAGGGAGAGGTCCTGAGCTGGTGGGAAAGTTGAGTTATGAGGGTGCCTCTCAGAGGAAGAGAGGACGGAACCCTAGAAGAAGAGGTAGGGGGAGGAGAGCCTCGCCCGTGACTTTTGGTCAGCCTCAGGGTACAGACCCTAGGCTGGAGGATCAGTGGCAGTTTAGAACTGCCCTGATGAGGGGTAGAGTGGAGAATGGTTGCTATGTGCCAGGGGTTACCACCCCCCACTCTGTGGTTAGGCAAGGACCAGTGGTATCTGGGTGGCCTAGGGCCTGGTCCTGGCCGCGGACAGCTGAGGAGTACCAGTGGGGTAGCCCAGTTAGTCCGCCGAGTTTTTTCAGAGGGAACTACGTGAATTCAGAGTGGCGTAAAACCGGAGAGTGTCCCTGCCGTTGCGGGCCTGCGTCCGTGTTTTATCGCCCCAAGCAGGGAAGACCATCACGGTGGTGATTGGTCTACCCTGCGTTTTGGCTGGAAGGGGGTTGTGTTGGACTTGGCCCTTCTGGCAGGTTCACCCCTGAAACTTTTTGCTTTTTACTGGTGACCTGGTGGTAGTGATTTTTGGTTTCTGCGCACTTTACCACTGTGTCCCAGGGTAAAGTGCGTGCGTGTAGGGAGGTTGGCCTGCCCTCCCATAGGAATGCATGGGGGAATGTATGTGTCCCTGGTAGTTCCTGATGCGTGGGGAGTGCAGGTGCGAGTTTGGTATGTACGGACTCGTGTGATTAAATGCTGCGCGATGATGTGTGCGGTGTCCATGTACCTAGTGTGGAAGTGCCACTTCTAGACGCTGGCATAAATGTGCAGTGACTGCCTGTCGCGTGATTGGCTGGCTGAGGTCATGTGATGGGCTAGGGAATCCCCAGAGTCAGGAGGAGTCACCCAGTGGTGAATGGGGAGATCAGCAGCCAGATGGGTGGGAGGAGTACACCTAGGACCTGAATAGGGCTGGGCTTTCCCCACACAATGCTGGCTCCGCCCCCTGTGGTGCGGCAGATGACCCTGGCCTGTTCTCTGAATAGGGAGAGGGGCTGAGCAAAACAAAGTGCTCAGGAACCAGTTGTAACTGGTTCACCCCTTCCCTGCACCTTGAGACAAAGGTGAACCTGTGTATAAGAAGGGGCTGTGACCCCATGTAAAATGTTCTATTTCTGATCCTCACTTGAGGGGGGCCTGCTGCTGCTGGGCGCCAGGAGAGACCGCCACTGGGGACTGCCTCCCTGCTGGAGGGCCCTGTGAGCTGGCCCCTGGGCCCAGTCATTGCCCCCCTGCATCTGAAGACTTTTCCTGGACCTTGCCTTCAAGTGCCAGGGGAGCGCTTCACCTTTACTTGCCTCCAAGTGCCTGGGAAGCGCTATCTCTTTATTTACCAGGGAGCACCTGCATTATGGCCAGCAGCGCTGAGCTGCGATAATTTGCGAGGGAACCCCGACGTAGGGATTCCCCCGCTGTTTGCCCGTGTTTCGTGGCGGGTGCCCACCCTGCATTTTGGTGCTCGCTCGCGGGTGCCTACCCCGCTTAAATTATTTCTATAGCGGGAGCCCACCCCGCATACTGGTGCTGTCGCGGGTGTCCACCCTGCTTATTGCCTCGTTTTAATTGAGGAAGCCCACCCCTCATTGCCGCCGTAAAGAAAGTCACCGCCGCGGCCCCTGCGAAACCAGGAAGTCAAGCGCCTGAGTGAGGACGTTGGCGGGACTTCGAACAGGAAGCGATGGGAGCCTACTCCGTGCTCCTGCACTGGGAGGAAGACAAGTGCTTCAAGAAGACCGGAGCCCGGCCGGCTCCGCTCCCAAGTCCCGGGTCCCAGGAGGGGGACCGGGTGAAAGAAGGTCCGCGCCGCAGAGGAGGCCCCCGAGGGAGGAGACGCCGCCTCTGTAACCGAAGGTGAGTGCTGGCGTCCCCGTGGGTCCCTCCTCTGCAGCGCCCAGTGCTTTTTCCTGCTGCTCGGCCCGCAGCGGCAGCCCCAACAACGGGGCCGCCGTGGTGTAAGAGCCGAGTGAGGCTCCAACGGGGCCTGCATTGTTTTCTTCGAGCGCTGGTGCGCTCCAACGGACCGTATTGCTGCTTAGGAGCGCAAGTGCACTCCAACGTTACGGGGCCAATATTAGTTCAGAGCCTCGAGGGCTCCCACGTTGTTTAGAGGGGCATTTGTCTTGGGAAAAGAGCGGCCCCGGAAGGCAGCGGGCCGCTCCAACGTTGGCCCCCACATTTTCTCAGGGTCCAGAGGGACTCCACCGATGGGGGCACATTGTTCTTGAGCCACGAAGGCTCTAGGGGGCATTTCTTGTTGTTAGAGCCCAGAGAGGCTCCACGTGAGTGCTGTATATTGTTTTGAGAAGGCACAGTGGTGCCCCAGTATTTCTCCAGCTGCCCAGCACTTAGTGGGCAGCTGCAATGTTTAGGTTGTGGCCTTTACGCTTTGGCTTGCGCAGCCTGCGCCGCCTTGCCCTGACTCTGCTGGACAAAGGGCGTTTGAGCCCCTGAGAGGCCAAGTTGGCCTGGGGACAGTTTCTCTGTGTTGTGCCCTCCCCTAGGGTACCTGGGGACTTATGTGAGTTTGGCGCAATTGTGTTTTCCTGCACCGCTGAATGTGTTTTTATGTGTCATGTGCCTTGTTTCTACACCGCTGAATGTATATTATGCATCATGTGTTTTCCTTCCCTACACCTCTGAATGTGTTGTGATGCATCATGTGTAATGTGCTTATACCCCTACAGGTATTGTGATACTTAGGTGGTTGTTTTTCTCCTAGTACAGGTGGTGCTAGTGAGGTCCTGGTTCCCTGCGCAATATTCTCCTAAGGTGGTTAGGGTTGCGTAGGTGGTACTTAACGTTTACCAGTGGATACTGGTTGTGCGCTACATTTTCTAATTGGTGCTACAGTGATTATATGTGCTATGTTCTAAAGTGATATTTCTACAACGTTCTAGTTCCAAAAGTGCTTATTCCTGACAGTGGTCCAGGTGGCCCTGTCTTGTACATATCCCCTGTAAATTCTGCCCGTGCCTGTTGGCACATTGTAAAGTGTGTGTTTTTATCTAATGTGTTTTGGTATAATACAAAGGCTATTTTTATATAATACCTTGTGTGGAGTTTCCTTTGTGGTGGGCCTTGGGTGTTGTTGCAGGGTGCGCGCGCAAACGCTTTACACATTGCCTCCGGGATAAGCCTGACTGCTCGTGCCAAGCTACCAAGGGGGTGAGCAGGGGTTATCTTTGGCGTGCAACTCCCCAGCCCTGACTAGAGTGGTGGTTTCTGCCTGGCTTTGGCGCAAGCCCTAGCCAACCAGAAATCGCCATTTCTAACACTACTGTTTTTTTGTTCTTGTGAGTATTGTGCATGGTGAGATTTGTGTTCATATTTGTTCCCCAGACTCAGATCCTGCATGCCTGGAGGATTGTCTCATGGGCACTTCCCTTGACCAAATGCTGGCCAATGAGTCATGATTAGTGAATGACCAAATAACCTCATGGAACTTCATGCAGTATTACTGAAGCAATCACTTCAGAGTACCTCAAAAGGTGGTCCAAGGACTAGTACCAAAGACAACATTGACCAGCTATTATCAAAAGTGAACAAATGTGAATATCTAGATTCACCAATTCCAAAAGGAAACATTGCACTTTATATAAAACAGGCCAAAAACACTCAGAACATCACCACTAATTTCCAACCACAGTCTCTCCTAACATCATCTGAATCCATGCAAGTGGTCCAAAGATATGAGACTTCCAAGACCACAGCTAGTTATTTCTAGGTCCCTGGAACAGAATCTCTCCTCAAACGTACACCATGAGTGAGAATTGTGAGTAGGGGATTTCAAAACCTGTAGATTTGTGAAGGCGATATAGGGCTGGCCCTGCAAACTTCCATCTTGTGTGCTCTGGTTTCTAATATTATGGTGATGCAACACTTTAGAAGGTGGTAAGTATAAGAGGGTGAATTATGTCATCTTGCGCCAATGGCTGAATTGGTGTCTATGGATGTGCTGTACATCTAAGAGCGTTATTAGTTGCCAGAGTGATGTAACTAAAGGGAAAGCGCCCAGAGGAACGTGAAGAACAGAGACTAATATAATTGACAGTAAGGGCCTGATGATAATTGTTTGAGAGACTGCAGGTAAGTGACAGTGGGCACTTAAGGCAAGAATGTTAGTCTTCTGTGTCACAGTTACAGCCAGGTTGGTGCATAAAGGAGCCACTGAGTGGGCTTGTCCCATAGACAAGGAATATCTTCCTTTTGGTTTGATTAGACTAACTGAAGCCATCAGCAGATGAATCACTTATGAGCACCTCCCCCTTGACCGTCTCCGCTGCTGTTAGATCAGGTGGGAGAGCTTTTATGACCAAGAAAAGACAATAAATGAGGGGCACATGGCAAACCATTAGAGGAGGGCCACAAACAAATGTCCATGATAAAGGAATAACTGGGCTCTTTTCCTGTGTCTTGGCCAGAGATTGCCTAAATTGTGGTAGGTCGTTAGGATGACTGGGAAGCTCAGATACTGTTGTGAATTAGGTTGTAAGAAGGAAAGTCTAACGCCCCATTCCCACCAATTTACAGACTCAACTCGCCTCTTTTATTTAAGCGTGTGACTTTACGGATTGGAAAGCAAAATAATGAAGGGTGTAAGTATCTAGTCCCACTGTGAATCAGGTGAAGCAGTATATGGATACTCATTCCCAAGGGTAAGAGCACACCTAGAGCTTGGCTGACTGTGTTGTGCACAATGCGTATTGCATGAGCGGATTTGTGAGACCAGATTCTGCTATTGGAATGACTGAGTTGTTTAATGTTGCTCAAACGTTATAATCCTCCTAGGCTGCCAGAAGAGCAGTTTTGCCCACTCTATGTCAGTGAATATGTAAAGTGAAGATGGATAACAGCCTCAGCCATCTTCATGAGCATCTCTTTTGCTTCATATCGGTTTGTTTTATGAATGCTGGACCCTGAGCTAAGTGGTGGCTCTTGTGTATATATGTTGAGAAGACAGAAAGACTGTGAGAAAAAGTCACAGTATGCCATCCCATCCCTGTTACCCTGGTCACAAGATTAAGGGCCTTAGTATGAGTATCATGGTTCAAAGGATCTCCGTACTCACTGTGGTGGTCCGACCACCGCAACCACTGGAGGTTCGCCCGCAGTATTCAGAGCATGGCAGTCGTACTGCCACAGGACCACCGTATCCACCAGGGATCCAGGATCCCGAGGCGGTCGTGCAGTGGAAGAGAGCAACAATATGGTGGTGGTGCTGCTACGGCACTTCCGTGCATATTACGAGCTGCCTGTCCACCGCCCTTTTCATGGCAGTGAGCCTGCCTTGAAAAGGATGGTGGAGAGGCAAGTAAGCCGCTCCTGGACCTGGGGGTGAATGCGGGGGCACATGTTGTGCCCCACTGGAATTTCACTCCAGCTCATGCATGGTGTGTCATGCATGCCACACCATGCATGAATGTTCTGCAACCGCTGTCATTGCAGTGTCTGCAGTTAAGGTTCACCTATGAGCCTTATACAACCACCGCATGAGCCCACCACAGCACCACTTGCCCGCCATGGATTACAGTTGTAATCCGGCAGGCGGGTGCTCAACAGGTTTGGCGGTACTCCTGTAGGCGCGGCAGTGGCAGGCCTACAGAGGGACCACCAAACTCGTAATAAGGCCCTTAGTAACACTAACCTTTTTATAAACAGGTTGGAGTCAAACACTTTTTAATTCCCTGTTCCACTACACAAGAGTCTGAATGGCATTCAGAGGAGCCACTAAGGGGTTACACCGAAGCCTTGAATGATTTTAGTCCTGTTGAGCTTGTGGTTCCTTGTTCCTTTGGTACAACTGCAAAAAATAAAATTGAAAAATCGGTCTCTGATCAAAACAAGAAGACAATGTCCGAATAGGAAATAATAAAATTAAAGATTTAACTCAGAAGATGAAAATACCATGGGCCTAACTCACAAAATGTGATGTCCATTTTTGGCAGTAAACTGTCTTTATGGCAGAAAATGGCTTCATTTATGCTTGTCAGGAAGTCACATGTGTTGATTTAGGGAACAAAGTGCTCGAAGGTACAAAAATAGGTTAATCATCATAAAAGGACTCCTGACAGGCATAAATGGTTTTACTACTCTGGATTTCTCCACTGCAAAGGCAGAAAATACTAGTAATAAACCCCATGCAAAGGTAGAAGAGGGTGGAACCAAGGCATGGTTTGCCTTGAAAGTTTCTGAACGGCCACAAACTTGTACATTTCTTTGCATTTCCAACCTCGAATTAAGCCCTTTCCCATCATGGAAATGGTTGAAGTTTTATTTCAGTAAATGGCTAGAGTAAATCCCCTTACATGGTGAGAGCGTGAACGTATAACCTTCAGACATGGGTCTATTTAATAGATTCTCATGCAATTCAGTGCAACAGCCAAAAATGCTGCCCTGCGCTATGTTTTGTGTAGAGAAAGCAGGACAGCACCATATCTACAGATATGGCACTCTCCTCCTCTCTCCCTATGTCCTGCGCGCTATCAGACTGCTGAGCGCTACACACACACATCTTTGCACCATAGTGCAAAGTTCTCTGCGTAAGGCTAGTATAGTTTCCGCGTAAGGCTAGTATAGGTTGTGTATTGGAAGGCTACCCTTCTAGTTCAAAATGCTATGCTTACAATAACTTTTAACACTTTTCCTCCTTTGCATGTTTGCTTTACAGTGCAAAGCCCAAAAAGAACAAGCATTGGCATAGCCAATAGGTCTCGCCTCTGAGACCTTATAAGTGTTTAGCCATGCAACAGTTGCATAACTAAACACTTATAAGGTCCCAAAAGTGAGACCTATTGGCTATGCCAAGCGGCGTGCGGTCGCAAAAGTGAAAGTGATCGCGATCAAACATCAAAGCGGCCGTGCGGCCGCTAAAGTGAAAGTAATCGCGGTAAAAGTGGCGCGCGCGCCCGCGCACATGCACTGTAGCTCTAGGCTGGCCTGGTAGCACTTTTTGGAGCCCTCTCAATAAGTCTCGCCAGACCAGCGCATGCGCTGGGTCAGGCGAGACCTAAAAAACAAATAATAGCATTTCTCCTTCTTAGTGCATATTTCTAAAGGGTGTTATTTTTTTATGCAAAACCCTGTCAATGTTTTATAGTAGTTAGGGTTTTGTATCAAAACCTGTGGGTGGTTGGATGGAAACACCCATGCTCCACCCATGGAATGCCCTCTTAGCACTAAGTAATGCAAAACAGCTCTAGGTGCTGCTATGAACTATTTTCAAGGGAATTTCTAGCACAAAACTAATTTTACTCTGGAATGTACATTTTAAAAAAAAGATTTTGCATCGATTTGCATCACTTTGGTGAAGTAAACACGGCATAAAACCTTAGTTAAAATAGCCCTTGGAGTTAGTGCTGGGTAAAGTGCTTCTCATTGGGAAATATATTTTCTACATGGAGAAAACATTGGAAAAAATGTACTTTCGCACCTCTGGTTGCGCCCCCAGTGCATAATTGTACAACATGTACAATTAGGCATTTTGGAAAAAGGCAAAATATGTCACATCAAATATCAAGAAATACTCCTGGAAGCCTGTGTCCAGCGCCTTTTCTGACGCTCTGCTGGGAATGCTTGTGAATGTTCAGAAGTCTTTTAGCAGTAGTAGTACGGATGCAAATGAATTACTTTTCATTTTGAATCTGTCCCTATGTTCCCAAATGAGCCTTATAAGCAATCAACCACACCTTTTATAGGACTAGGTTTATTCATAACTCCTTGAAAAAGATTGAATAAGCACGTCCCCCCTGAATGTCCTGAAATCTCACTGAAATGCAAACAGTGACCACAAATCTCACTGTTGAGGATGCAAATATTTAGAATTCTTGGACAGATAGATGCATTGTCTAAATAAAATGCACTTTATATCAAAATCCCTGTGCAGTGGACGAGGAAAAGCAAAGCCTTTGCAAGAACACCAGGTGTCCGCTTTCAGTTGACATGAAAAGGCAGACTTCTGAACTCCAGGCCGTACTTCTTTTTGTTTGTGGTTTAATGGGGCCTCAGCTATCTCGCTTTTCCTTTCCCTTACGTCCACCCCAATGGCCTTATCTGAATCAATAAGGGGAATATTACCTTTCCTGTGTGCCCTACTATGTAAACACACTGAAACGCCAAACAACATATGTCGAATTTGGTTTCCAAGGCCTACTGGCTTCATTTTGAAGTGTTTTCACTAATTCTGATTTCAGGCTTGGTTGCACTCAAGTGGACAGAGTGCCGCCTTTGAGATGGGCGGTCAGGCTCCTGTCTGTCTGCCTCCGAGCTGGGGTAACAGATTAACCATTACATTTCTAGAGCTGTCAGGTCAGCAGCTCCCCTGGACCACCTGGCTGCCTTTCACTGTTGTTTGCCTTGCTGGCTGGGAGGCCATCCACTCATTGGCATGGTCCACAGCTCTGGGTAATAAACTATAATGCCAAGAAGTCTATAATTCTCGCACAACAACCTGGTGTTAATTTTCTTATTGGAATCTAGCTCTGAAATCCCAACTCGCCTGTATTAAGAAAATGACATACCTATTGGACGGTAATTTTTTTTGTGTGCATTTCTGGGGTGCATAGACGGCTATATTTGCATGTTAACACAAATTCTAAAGCTTTGATGTAAACCTAAATTAAACTACTTATGACTAGGGGATTTACAGTTTGGCAGATGCAGGACAGCTACCAAAAAGTGGCAGATGTCCCATTTACTGTTGCTTTTTTGGTGAGTGACTCACATCCACCAATCTCTAAATGCACCCCTTTGTATTTGCAAGGATGTATATGCAGTTTGTAGGCGTGTTAAATTTCACAGTATAGTTTGTATTCATATTGTATATCAAAAGCCAACAACAGATCTCCTTGACCAGAAGGAGCAAAAGACAAACGATTTCATTGGTTGTTTAATAGATGGTGATGAGTGTATAAGGAATACAGTTCTCCCCGTCTGGCATAAATAATTTGTTGTAAGTCAGCTGGGAGTTGATGGACCAAGTTATAGAAACGGAACCTGTTGCGTAGTTTCTCTGTTTAGTCATGGAAATACTCAGTGATTTGTAATATTTTTATATTATATGGTAGTAGATCATGTATGCATACTATAGCAAGCCTACCGGCTTGAATGCAGTGTGCACTGTTCACATTTGAAACTGTTAGACACTTTATAATCACAATATACAAAAAGACTTAATTCTATCTCATTTATCCCATGCATGGAGGTTTAATATATCTGTATAAAAGTCTGTCACCAGATGTCCTTGTTCCAATCTTCTGACATCACAGCTCTCAATTAGTAAGAAAACAACATCACTACTGAACTCTCATACGTTACTGAAGTTTGGTTGTAACATCACAATGTATTTTGCTTGAGCCTGAAGGAGTGCAAAAAACATCTCCAAGAGCCCAATGCCAACCACTCATGACAAAACATGAAGCAAAGTCCACTGTTTCAGAGCCGTTTCTTCAACATGTCCTGAACAATTAGAATCATGTACTGACGAGGCAATACTTCTGGAAGCATGATTATGTGTTGCACTGCCGGAGCCGAAATCGATCTGCCTGTCATCAGACATTTTAATCTACAAAATTGATTTCTTGTATTTTTTTCATCATAATTAAGGCTCCCTGTTTTCCGTTTTTACTGATTTTTACAGATAAATACAGACAGAAAAACATTTATTTTCTTGTCTGTATTTATTTTTAAATGTGGATAAAAACGGAAATTGCGTGCTTTTTTAGTGATTCCAAATACACTTTGCCAAGACTGCCAGGCCATTAACTGTGTGGATTGATAGGTAAGGGGGTAAAAGAGCAATTTTAGTAAAGAGGCTTAAACAGCAGTAGATATGCACAAGGCTGATACTGAAATGTGCATATTTTCATATAAGTGCATTGATTTATCTTCTGCAGGTGTTCATATCTCTGAAACCTGGCAGGCATTCAAGCACGACTGCAGATTTATTGGTTAAATAAATGCGGAAATATACCAGTTTCAAATTTATTTTTTTCTCAAAACCCATAATAAATATGGATAAATACAGATAAAGTTGACAAAAAATAAATATGGATAAATACAGACGGAAATGTCAAAAAAATAAATAACATAAAACCGGGAGCCCTGATCATAATATAAACTTAATAGTGGCGAGTGTTTAGTTCCACTATACAGTTATCCCACATGCATTCTACAGTTCTTCTAGAGGAAGGTCTTCCTGCGTCGAAGACAGAAAGAGAACAAGTATTGAAAATAGGGGAATGATGACAACGTAATTGTGCATTACAAAGAACAAAATACCCCCTATGGAGGGTATAAAGGATATTGCTAATGAGTTAAAAGTTCTATAAGCATATAAAGGAACTCAGGTTTCAGTCCCTTGCCAAAGTGTGGTCAAAAAACTACTGTGTAACTTGCAATCCTTAAACACATGCAAGGGGCTGCTTCATCCAAAATCAGTTCCCCGGTTTTGTAGTAAGTATCTATGTGATATCTAAAACAGAGTTGTAGATGTGGGTGCTAACTAAATGACTATGGGCTTGATTACGAGTTTGGTGGTCCTGGAGCGGACTTCCATGCCAGCGCCCTGTTCCAGGACAGCAAAACTCGACTGCTGCCTGCCTGCCAGATTATGAGTAATTTTGTTGTCTAGCAGGCGGGCGATGTGGCGGTCCCACAGCGGTGCAGTTTAAAGTTCAGGCATATTGCTTCCCCAGACCGCCGCTTGACTACAAGGGATCGCAGATCCCTGACGGTTGTGGCGGTCCTTAATGCTCCAACCGCCATACTCATACTAAGGCGCTCAGACCGCTCGTGTGGCGATCCCCGACCGCCAGCGCACATCTACCACGGGTTCGGCGGTTTGGTGGACCACCAAACTTGTAATCGGGCCCTAAATCTTTTCAGGTAATACCTCACACAAATCCCTTACAGAATTCAGGCAGCCTCCATCCAAATGTAATTCATCCATGAGCACCAATTTAGTCCACTTCAGCTTTGCCGGTCACTAGCAGATATAAACTCACTTCTAAATAATAAGAAATACAACTACATATCAAATCACTGACCACTTTGACTCCTTTCAACAACAATTCCTGAAATAAAAATGGTGCCCAGATTCCAAAAGCGCTTTGGGACCATGCATAGTATGGGAATGAATTACACTAATGCATTTTTCTTGACACATCATAACATAACGGAGGAGTGAGAAACTCCTGTTAGGTGGTCTTTTATCTACAAGTCTAATTTGCTGAGGTGACTAGTGTTACATCTAACACAGTAACCAATTAGTTCTCAAAACTAGTCCAACTGTTCAACTTTCAATATGAGCTACATTGATATAAAAATATTTAATGAGCCTGTATACTTGTTAACTGTTAAATTAGTAAATAATGTGTTTGACATATGGACAGTGAATCAACCATAAAAATACTCAAGATGGGAAATAAAATTATCAACAAATGTTTTGTATAAATATGAATGCAGGCCCTTTCACAGTGAGCTTATTCTAAAAATAAGATTTTCAGGATATGGTTAGTGATGTAGAATGAATATGAAACCATTGCCAGACTTCAGTTGAAGACCCATCTTCGAGTTGTTTCTGAAACTCCAAGAAGCTGGGGCATGATCACAGCTCAAAAGGTAGAGCCGTCCAGACCTATGCACCAATTACTGTAATGTTATTTTCATCTAAAAGGTATTAAGTAACAAAGAAAACTTTTTATGATTGAACCAATGAGTGTCTAATTAGTCTTAAGTGTTTAATTTCGATTCACTTGTTTGGTGCATAGGAATGAAGAATTCACTTTATAAATAATGGAGCTGGTTAGACAAGATGGCTGCCAAAAAGGCCACTCCTGTCTTAGTTGATGCGGCCTGAGTTCGGCAATCGGTGTAAATCCCGATGGGCAGAGCCCATCTAGAAATATTTAAGTAAGGAGAATGGATGATTGCTCGCCCTTGCTACCTCTGGAGAGTCCAGTGTACAAGACACGGCCCATTTCAACGTCTCCTGTGCCTTCACTGCCAAACCAACTGTAAGGTGAGACATGATGATTGGCGGCTGTTGACTGCAGGCAAGCAGGTGAGAATATGTTGCTCTGCATCCTTATTGCCTTCCTGTTGCTGATCAGAAGACCCATGAATGACGGGGAGGGGATTCCTCCGCTGCTCCCTCCTGCACTCTGTTCAATTCCCTTTACTTCGGCTGTGACCTCCCCTGCCAAGGCGGGTGCCCCTCAACCCGCTATGGTGGTTAATGCAACACACAGCTTTTTCCTGTTTAACCACTGGGCCTAGGGGTCTTTTATCGGACATTCATATGTTAATCTTATCGGACATTCATATGTTAATCTTTGGCCTTATTAGCCCAGGCCTTCCAGTCCATGTGAATGTGTTTCAGGCAGCCTGATGCCCTATGTCCAACAGTTCTAAGGGCAGGACAGGGACAGATTTCAATTACAACATAATTAAAAACTAATTCTTATAATCTTGTGAGAAATTTTTCCAAGCAACAACCTTTACAACGCAGTCTTAACCATGCAATACCCTTACCATAGTCATTATCACGCATGAGTCTTTACCACTCATATCACTACAGCGCATGTCTTTACCACGCATGTCATTGCCATATATGCCATTACCACGCATTATAAGTATATACACCTACCATGCATGCCTTTACCACACATTATAGGCTAAGTATATAGGTAAGTATATGTTATATTTAAAATATATATATTAATTAATAATTTATATTAGTAATAGCATTATTAATTGTAAATATTTTTTACAACTGTAACACTAACATTTAGCGACGGGATGCAAGGGATATAGGGGTATTGGGTGGGGAAGTGTATTAATGCTCATGTATCAATTTTAATACCTGAGTATCAATATTTAAGTTTTTTAACATATGTTAATTAACATCAATTTTCATTATTTAAAATAATTTTAACAACTGTACCACTTACTTTAAGAGACCGATGCAAGGGACATAGGAATAATGGGTGGATAAGTGTATTACTCCTCAGGTATTAATTGTAATACTTGAGAATACATATTCTCAAAAAAAGCCAGCTTCCAAAAAACAACAACATGAAATTAGGGAAAAAAGACAATGCAGGGATAACAGGATTGGATAGGGGAGTTAGAAATAAAGGAGTCAGTATAAAAAAATAAACAAGGGAAAATAAAAAGTAGTATAATAGTGAGCAGAGGTAAACGTTAGGGAAATGATAATAAGAAATAATAGGAGGATTTATTGGGCTGAGCAGAGCACTCAGCAATATCATCAGTGGTGACATAAATGATGTCATAGAACGTGTCTTGAGTAATGTATTATGTGAGGTCATAAGCAGTGCATGGTGGGGGCACAAGTTATAGTTAGCTCTGCTAACTATAACTGGTGAATTTCTGTGCGTTTGTTTAGTTCAAAACATTAATGTTGTCACTGACATATTCATTTAACTATAACGTTACTTTTTGATACGTTTTTTCTGTGAATTTCTAAGGTTTTCATTTTAAACAAAAATATTTATATATATCGATCATCATCATATATATCTGTCATTTTGATTCTTCCTTGTCGATAGATTCTGGCCGGCTGTGGGCTCTTTAGCAACAATAACACTTCCTACCATTTCCCTCCTCCCTCATTCTTTCAAGAATCCACTGCATACGTTCTTACACCATGTTGATAACGCATTAAATGGGTGGAGCAGGGGCATTCGGCCATGTGTTGTGACGCAAACCGAGATAGACAAAGTCTTGTAAACCTGGAGGCGTAATGTGGAGAAAGAGCTTTCTTTCTTCTTGTTACTTTCTCTTTCCATGTGTATTGTATTCTGCATTGCACATAGAAAGAGGAATAAATATGCCTCAGAGGGTCATTTTTTTGTGCAGGAAGGCATTCCTTCCTGCACTAAAACAATCCTGGCTGTAACACGGGCACCCTTCCAATATGGTGCAAGGGCGCCAGCGTTAGTGCTAGGCGGCACACAGTGTGCCAGCGTAAGGATAGAGCAGAAATGCTCCATATCTGTGTAAATACGCGGCATTACTGCTCTCTCCCTTTCACACAACACAACGCAGCAAGTTACTTTGATGCGCCGCGTTGTGTGATAAAAATTGTAAATCTGCCCCATTGTATATTAAGAGAAATTAAAAAAACATGGCAGTTTGAGAAATGGGGCACTGCTGCTGTCAGGTAGGAAGTCTCCCTGATGGGGCCCGACGAATAGGCTGCACTTGCCAGTCAAAAGGCCTCAGGCATTCCCGACATTTCATGGCCTATTTACACAACCGCAGTGAGAGATTAAGAGATTCACAGGTTTGGAGGTGCTCCAGCCATTCCACTGTGCGACTGGGCCTGGGGCCTTCCTGCGCGTGCCCGCCCGCCTCAGACACGCGATCGAGCCCCTCGGAGTGTGGGAATTCCACGCAGCGCCCGGGAGTGACATCTCTGGAGTCCGCATGCCGGCAATTCGAGAAGGGGGCCGGTGTGTCAGCCATGGGGTTACATGAGCTCTGCGAGTTTAAATAGAGTGAGGGATGGGACTTCCAGTGTGTGGCCGGCAGCTGCATGTAACCTCACGCCCTCCTCCAGGCACGAAACTCTGCTACGAGTGAAGGAGAAAGCAAACAAAACACGTAAACACCCATCAAAGTGAATGGTGTACTTGTTGATGACTGCACCACCGCGGTTTCAATAATTGGGTCAGTTGACCAGCTGTATTTTTCTGTTGCGCAGATTCGACTTCTGTGTCGCTCTTGACCCCCCGCCTCAGTGTCAGGGGCGTTCCTTCTACCGTTGATGCAGAAGGTTCAGTGGCACCAGAGACAGAGCCCGGAGGGGCCCACTGAACCCGCTAATTGTTGTATTATTACCAGGGGCGTAGGAGACACTAACATTCTGGGGGGGACAGGGACAACCTTGTGCACTTTCCAGTGACCCTATACAAATCACTGCCCGTTAAACAAATACAATTGCATACTTTCTAAGTGAAATATTGAGAAAAGCAGGCATGTAGTCACAGTTTGCATGTATGCTTTATTGTTATTTACATTCATATAGTAATGAGACCAAATGTTTAAAAAAAAACATATATATGAATCTTGCATCTTAATGCACAAAGCAAACAAAGGCCGCTGACTTAGGGTGGGGGCGTCGTGTTTGCAAGTGCATTATGGTATGAAAAGTACCTGCTGCTGCATTCCTGGTCTCCGACAATTTTCAGGCAACAATAAAAATGTGAAGATAACTTTGGTGATTAATGTTCTTTTTTTGAGAGAGATCGAAGGCTTGTCTAGTGAAAGTTTTAATTGAAAAGGTCAGTGAGTTACTGCTTTTGTCTGAGATATTCTTTTGGTATTTGAAGTTTATAAGTTAAAATCCTAACATTGAACAGTGAGCTATTAACAGTCATCAAAGAGCTGCATAAAAACTTCAATGTATAGATTAGAATGTTATGATTTTTCCCCAGTCTTTCCCCATCCTAATGTCGGAAAATGGGTTCATTAGGATAGAAATCAATTCTGATTATTGAAGAGAAACCCCCCAACCATGGTGTTATGTTTTACATTCTGAGTTTGTTTTTCTCTAGTGTTGCAAAGCCGCCCTAGGCACTCCCCAACTTTTTGCTGACTGGTACTGGTGGTACCTGACTGACTGACCCTGGCCTCTGCCTAAACAGCCAGTGTTATTCTGAAAGAGGCACTTAAAAATACAGTGAAAACACCTACATACACTAGGGTGCACTATGGGTTAGGGTACCCCTATGATTGGCATGACCTCTCCTATAAGGCCCTAGTACATAATAGGGCAGGGGGATTAGAACTACTTTTAAGTCCCTAGAATATAATAAGGCATGACAGTTTAGAGGCCAGCAGCCCTTTCTGCGCTTGCATGTGTGCACTGCTGAAGCCTGAGGTCAGTTTAAAAGTAGCCCTGTGTTATAGGGCTGCTTTTAAAATGCAAATTGTTATGTTATGTTATGTTATTTATTCTTTTGTATAGCGCAACGGTTACTCAAAAAGAGTGTCCCGGCGCTTTTAGGTAAGGGGAACAGACTTCAGACTAACACAACACAACTAAAAACAAGTTGAAAGATAAAAGAAAACAAAACTACTGGCAGACCTATTGGGAAAACAGCCAGGTTTTGAGACCTCTTCTAAAATCAAGGAGAGTAGACGTCCCCCGCAAAGGGAGCGGTAGTGCATTCCACATCTGTGGGGCCACCAGACTAAAAGAGCGGCCCCCAAGGCGGGCCCTCTTCACACGCGGAACAGCCGCCAAGAGTAGAGATTCTGACCTCAACGAGCGAGTCGGATGGTAAAAGGTCAGTCTCTTTTGCAGATGTTTAGCTCCCACAGCATGGAGCGCTTTGTAGGCCAAGGTCAGAGCCTTAAAGGCAACCCGTTTGCGAATGGGTAGCCAGTGTAACGTCACCAACAACCCAGAGGCGCTGGCCCGTCTACTTAGGCCAAAGATGGCCCTGGCCGCCGCGTTCTGTACAACTTGAAGCCTTTGTAGCAGATACTCTGGCAGGCCCAGGTAAAGAATGTTGGCATAATCCAACCTGGAGCCTATCAGGGCCTGCACCGTCAGCCTCCTGTGCTCCTGGGACAAGAGAGGCAAGAACCTCCGCAGCATTTTTAGCAGGCCGAAGCAAGTGCCGGTTACCCCCAGGATCTGGGCTTTCATCGTCAGCCCCTTGTCCATCTTAACCCCCAAGTTTTTAGCTATGGGAGAAGAACCGGACGGAGGGAACATGTCGATGGGCCACCAGGCCTGCCAGCCAGGCTCCGTATCGCACCCGAAGAAGAGTAACTCCGATTTGTCAGAATTGCACTTGAGGCCGTTCCGTTGGAACCATGCGAACACAGCCCCAAGGCAATTCTGGATACTCTCCCCGTCAAAGTCAGCCCCTCTCTCGCAAGAGAAGAGGAGCTGGGTGTCGTCGGCATACGACACGATCCGGGCACCAAATGACTCCGCCACCGCCGCCAAAGGGGTCATGAAGATGTTAAAAAGGGTCGGGCTCAATATAGAGCCCTGAGGGACCCCGACTCCCAGAGGCGGCATTACGGCGGTGTCAGATGATGTCCAGATCGTTTGCCGGCGGCCGGCCAAAAAGGAAGAAAACCATTTGAGCACCGTCCCCCGCAGACCAATCTCAAAGAGTCTTGCGAGCAGGCCCTCATGGGGGACGGTGTCGAAAGCCGCCGACAAGTCCAGCAACACCAGCATGACTTTGCCCCCGGTATCCAACACCCCTTTATTGGTTTCAAAAACCTCAAGGAGCGCGGTCTCGGTGCTGCGATGTGAGCGGAAGCCCGACTGGGAGTCATGTAAGATCTCATGGGACTCCAGAAAATTGGAGAGCACCGACTGAACGTGCTTCTCCAAAATTTTTACAAGAGCCGGCAGCAGCGAAATTGGCCTGTAATTGGCTGGGGCTTTCGGGTCAAGTCCCGGCTTTTTAAGCAACGGGATGACCATTGCCTGCTTCCATACTGGCGGCACCTCTCCCAGACTCAACGAGAGGTTGAGAAGAGGGTGCACCAGCGGATTAACCACCTCCGCCAGTTTACCCAGGAGCTTAGCAGGGCAGGGGTCAAGCGGAGACCCAGATTTTAAGTTGCCCATAAGCGCTAGAGAAGCTGAGGCTGGCAGAGATGGAAACTCAGCCAATAAGGCGCCCTGCGCAACTGAGGGAGACGAGCCCGCCTCGTGCAGCGGCAATGTAACCTGTTCACTCGATAGAAAGGAGTCCTGGATAAGTTTGATCTTGCCTGTAAAAAAACACGCAAGATCCGCCGCCCAAGATTCTGCGGGCCCCTCTTCCGAAGCAGTAGTCCGAGGGGAGATGAATTCTCGAACGATGGTAAAGATCTCCTTACTGGAGTTCGAAGCTGCTTCGATTCTCCCCGCAAGATAGGCTTTCTTTTCGAGGCGGATGTCTCGGTGGTAAGCTTTAACCACAGCCTTATAGGCAGACCTGTCCTTGCTGTCATAATGTGCCCGCCAGGCCCTTTCGGCTACCTTGCACTGCTGCCGCGTAGCCCACAGAGCAGGGGTAAACCAAGGGGCCGAAACCCGCTTAGGTGTCGGGCGGGGGGGCAGGACTGGGGCCAGGTCATTCAGCCTCTCCGTCAGCCATTCTTGCAGGGATTCCAGGTCCCTCTCTAGCTCGCCAGACAGAGGACAAGGGTGCGTCGCAGCAGCCCGAGCCAGCATCTCAGGGGTCACCCTGCTAAATGCTCTAGAGGCTCGTCCCCGCTGCTGTGAGACAGGGTAAGGCGCCCTGGCGTTGCCACTGATTACAAATTTGGCCAGCCAGTGATCCGACCACAAGACCGGGAGAATCTCTTTCACCACTAAAGGGGAGGTCGAGAAGACCTGGTCTAGAGTGTGCCCCTTGTCATGGGTCGGGCCCTGCAAATGCGGGGTGAGACCCAGCGGAGTCATAGCCTCCAAAAGCTTAATAGCGGCGGGGTCCGACGGATCATCCATCCGGATGTTAAAGTCCCCCGCCACTAAGCAGTGTTCTGCTCTCAGTGCTAGACCCACCAGCACCGAATCAAGATCAGCAAAAAACGTCCCAAGCGGACCAGGGGGGCGGTAGACTAACAGTCCCTTCACTGATTGATGCGGCGCTAGCACAATTGAAAAAGCCAGCGATTCCGAGCCGCGGATGTCCTCAGTGGGCAGGATAGTGCAGGGCGTGCCCTTCTTTACCATCAATGCAACCCCGCCACCCCTGCCCTTAGCTCTGTCCTTCCTGAAGATGTCAAAATCCGGCAGGATGGCCATAGCCACATCGGGATTAGAAGCTTCACCCCACCAAGTCTCCGTCAGCATTAGGCAAAGTGGCTTCTCTGTCTCGAGGAGCTCAAAAATGTGTTGCGCATGGCTGCGTGCTGACCTGGTGTTTAACAGCATGCAGGCATACTCTGCACCAGCTATGTCGATAGGCGGGGCTGATGACAGAACCCGTGTCGGATGCCAGCCACAACCCGGACATCGCGACTTACCCCTGTAGCGGCCCGGAAAGACAGTACAACAGCAGCTCTCCCTATGATTCAAGGAGGGAATTGTGCCCAAACTCGACTTTTGGGTTTGGGAAACTTACAAATTGATCAACTACAATGTTGGGGCAAAATTAAGTGGAAAAATGTTTTCCACTTAACTATGGCTATATCATATTTGTTAAACTAAACACAGAGGAACCACATTATGGGAACCCTTCTGGCTGCACAGCCTAGTCCTGGACTATGATGAGTCCAATAAATCAAAATATTCAATTTTTCTTCTTTGTACTCTTATTCATTTTATTCTTTAAACCGCTTCTTCCATTGTTATCAATTTATTTTACTCATGCGTCAGTTGTACTCCAAAAGGTAACACAAACGAGGAAGGAGTGTGTTTTTCCACATGTCACAACTTTATTGGCAACACCCAATGCATTTCGGGAATATCTATTCCCTTCGTCAGGGGTATCTACAAAACAAACAATTAAACACCGCCGTCAGTGAACATGACATTTCTACTTATTTCTATAAAAGGCTGTATTTAACGAATTTTAACTGCAACCAGTTAAATGATTTAATTTAACTTGCACATTTGACAAGAATTCAAACATTGCCCATTTCTTCGTACTGAACATGTCTTGACAAACCGCCCCTGCATCCTTGATAATGCCCATTCAGTTCAACCCCCACATAACTATGATTAACCAAACCTTCCTTAATCCCCTCTATTTATATAACCCCATTCAGAGATGTTAACCTGCAATTCAACATTCTAACTGTGCCGGCAATATTTTACTCCACTCACCGTAACATGTGTTTAATTTAAAATCCCAACTGCTGGACTACCTTGCATCTTCTTCACTGAATATCAGCGGTGCGCCGGAGCGCACTGCTCTGTTACAGCACAACTCTCATAAGCTGCTCTAGTTTGGCTTATATCATATTTGTCACATAATACATCATCTGCTGCATAATCTAACGATTTCCTCCAAAACAATTTTGTAGCTCAAACGGATCCCAAATTACTAAAAGAAATGTGACTTGTGTTGCTGTGAAGTTTAGGGCCCTTTGCAAAGGTTAGTAAAGAAAACAATTCCTAAGAAAACAATTGGTCCCAGACACTCCTAATGACACTCAAATTAATACATGTAGGAGAGTGTAGTATGCAATCAATTCATACAACCGAAAATGTATAATGTAAAGGCACATTCAACAGGGAAATCTCATAGATAAGAGGCCAACCAAAGTCAATTAAATTGCAAACATCAATTTATTTCCCGCTGAATCATATTTATAAAATGCAAACTTAGGGGCTGACTACGATGGCGGACTTCAGTACCACCGCCATCGAATCAGGGAATGGGACCGCTGGCCTTCAAGGTGGAGGCCCCACGATAGGCATTACAATGTGACTGCCACTACGGTGTTCGCAGTGCCTATCTTTTACATTGCAGCAGGTGCTGCTGGCTGCATCATCCGCCGCAAAGTAAAAAAAAAAGGAACATGTTAAATAGATCGGTGCCTGCCACATGGTGCAGTAATATGTTGTGGGGCATCATAGATGCCCCCCAGGACCCATGTCTGGGGGCCAGGGGTAAAGGGGCCTGCTACGGGCCCCCAATGTCCCTTTCGCCAACATTTCCATGGCAGGTGAACCGCCATTGATAAGCTGGCGGGTAAGGGACATCGTAATCCCTGCTGCGGTGCATGGTAGGCACCACCAGCATTGTAGGAACCACGAGCCCCTCCACCACACCGGCGGGCTCAAGAAGCCCGTCGGGTGCGTGGTGGTTGGTCTTTCCGACCGCCAGGTAACCACCCGCCATTGTAATATGGCGGGCTGTGATGCAGTCACCAATGGCGGTGGGACCGCCACCGACGGGGTGACGTGGCGGTCCCACTGCCATTATAATCACCCCCTAAGTTTGGTGTGCATGCAAATCCTACATTGCCAACCCCTGGCAAGTTGCACTGCTAGTGCTGGAAAAAGGCCAATGGAGGTACCAATGGGTGAGGTGGACTGGCCTCAAGGGTCTTGTGACCTCAGTGACAGATTCACTGTCGATCTAGGATGTGCTTCTTCATATGCCTGCCCGTAAGACTGGAAGTGAACTGCAGTATGGATTGTGGTGGACAGGTCCACCTGCGGGTGCTAAGACACCTGGGCTTCTAAGGTCTATCGGGCCTTCTAAGGTGTAGCATCGGAATAAGCTCTGTCAGGAGTGTGGTATGATGAACTGGTCATGAAGGTCTGAACATGGTTCTCCAGTTCCAAATTCAGCAGCTCTGGCCAGAGTGCCACATTCTCTCCCACACTGAACACCATACTGCCCCACTGAGAGAAACTCGCACTGCCTTCAGCACAACTGAATTGTGCTGCGACTAAATTCAAATTATGCACTAGACAACAGGAAAATGCTGCCTGGAAAAAAATTAATAACACCCTGGAAAAAGCAAACACTCATAGGGAATGCAAGAATAAGCAAAGCATGTGAACTGTAATCAGAAAAAAACATGGTTACCTTAACGGTTTTAAACTCATTATTCAGAAATCAGTAAGTGATTTTGGCTGAATAGTTCAAGACATGGCTACAGGACCAGGAAGGGACCCCTTTCAATGTCCTTGCCTATATCCTTTCAAAATGTATGCAGTTTGGTTTAAAAAAAGACCACATCCCCAAACACAGAGCCGCATTTTATAAGCTAAAATAATTAAAAAGTTGAAAACGATCATATTAAACGTTTCCACTCTACCCATCAACCAGGTATTGCAGTCCCTTTAGGAATGGCGCACTTACCCACCCTGGGAAAACAATGTTGTTCAAAGAAAGAAGATAAAAATAAAGTAGCGCTTTCACTGGCAAACTCTGTAAAGTGGCGCTAATGTGTGTGGGTGTAAATAACAGTCTGGCCTGTCTGCTGTCCACTCTGTATTGCTTTATTTAGGTATTTAACTATTTTTTTCTCTCCATTCCGAGGTTTTTCTTTTCCATAGAAAACGGTCAGAAAATGAGGACATTTACAGCCAAAGTGTTCAGCCTTTTTTGGATCAATTTCACAGGGGAACAAATAAAGAAAAGGAGAGTCAAGAGAGAGTACCTTAAGAGCTGCCTCTTGAAATCAGCACGTAAGCAGGAGCGAGACAGAGGCAGAAAGAGATGGAGGAATAAAGAGAGGGGGGCAGCCGCCAGAGGCAGATCAGGAGTAGTGGACACGGTCCTTGCCATGAAGGAAAAGAGACAGTGTTTATTTTTTCTCCGTTCTCTGCCCTTCCCAGAACGGCTGAGCCTTCCAGCAGCAGAACAAAAGGCAGAGGGCGGGTGGCCTCTGACTCCAGGCAGGTCAAGTGCAGGGCCATTAGGTAGCGCTTTCGTGTGCTAATGGCCCTGCGATAACAGAAGGGAGAGGGGAAATTCCTTTGTCCCCTCGTCCCCCCCACTCCAAAATCTGGGGGGGATATATCCCCCGCGTCCCCCACACTTCCTACGCCCATGATTATTACCTTAAAATCATCAGACAAACGGATCATTTCCTTTGCCTGCCCCAGCCAGGACCAATGGCATTCTTGCTTCTACGCAGCTTACTGCGTCATCGATTCAATGCTGTTGAATGTGTTGTGCATAGTGCTCGCAGCCCACTTTTGGCAGTTAAATCAAAGGGCTTGTTACCCGATAAGAAATAGAGAAAACAAAAATGAAATCTTGTTTCTATGTTTATAATTTTTCACAGTTTCTGTACATAAAAAGTAGAGTACCCAGTAATAATAATATCCACATTTGTAAAGCGCGAACAATCACCCATAAGGGTCTCTAGGCGCTGGGGGCCGTCGAGAAGATTAAGCAAGCTGTTGCCCATAGTACCCCCAGGGGCACTCCTCTGTCCCCCCTCCCCCAAATTGCATACCCAAATAACACACACACAGACTGTTGAGTTGGGTAAAATTGCTGCAGGTTTATTACATAATCCAGAATATGTAATGTGTGGGTTATTTTACGGGCGATCCAAGGGCAGGCAACCAACTGGGTCGCCTGCCCGCCTGATGAGCCGGGCAGCGCGGGAGCGATACCCGCCGTTGCTGCCTTCCATGTGATTCTTTCTACGATCACGTGCCGTTGGTAACTTCTACTCACGCCCCCCCTCTCGGGGCGGAGCGTCGCTTAGCAAACCCCCGGTTGTTCAGGCCCACAACTGCCCGCACGACAAGTGGGGCGCCGACACGGCTTCCGGGATCCTCCCATGAGGCTCCTCGGTTTTGGCTCAGGCACCCCCTATGGTGCCGCGCAGAGGTACCCTTTGTACCGGCCTGCTTCCAGATCGCCCTGTAACTCCGCCACAGCCCTGGAGGCGGCTCACCGTCGCAACCAGGGCCCCCCACCAACCCGCTATAGTCTTACCTGCAACCTCTCCTGTCTAGGGCTTCCTGCAACTAGCTGGAAGGAACCATCCCTGCAGAACGGAGAGTTTGAAAAGTTGCCACCTTATGACACTTTGACAGCGCTGGCGGGACTCAACCCTTGTCCTGTGAGATCCTTTACAACCTCAGGCACAAGACTTACCAGTGAGCAATAGCTCCTGGTGTTGTAGATGGCCCCATCTACGTCCCCAAAGCCCTATACGCTATCCTGGGTCGGATAGGGTCTGCTGAAATAAAGGACCCGTTGGGCCTGAGAAGAGTGCCAAGAACTATTCGCCCCCCTGCGGGAAAGTTACACCTCTTCACAAATCTAGGCGGGAGGATGCCGGCCCCCAGGCTCGCAAAGCCCCATCAATTTGATGATCTCACCTAGCTGCCGCCCTCCGCAACGGGTGTGCCTGAACCTGCGTGCCCATCTCTGGGACAGCAGCCCACTTGCTAGGTGCCACTCCCCCATCCGCCTGCCTTGGCTTTTATGGCGAGAAGGGTTTCGCTCAACCTTTGGACAGTCCCCTCTGTGTGCTAAACCTGGAGCACAGAAGTGCTCCTAGCTGACAGCGCGTGACCATGGGCAAGGGGCGACTCTTGCCCCTGCCCACTATCCCTTATTCCTTATGGGAATTATGCCCCTACAGATCCCTCAGTGATGAAACCCCCTAGGCATACCAGCTTCGGGAATCTGTCTGGTTTAAGCAGTGCGCACTGTCTGTAAAGTTCAAGCAATGAGGATTGACTAAGTCCTACTTCGCCCCTCCCATCATGCTCCCCAGTGGAGGGTGGCAGGGGGGTGCCCCCCCGCAAACCCAGAGCATCCCCAGCGGTGCCAAATTCCTGCTCCGTTGAAGTAGAGTTTTAGTGACACCCTGGGCGTGACAAATGTTCTATTGACATAATGTTCCCTTGTGTTTGCCTCGCTGGCACCCCAGTTATTGGGACGGCAGCACCATGTGTTGGCTGGCCGCGTCCCCTAAGCGAGGTAAAAGTATCCGTAAACCAGGTTCCCAGTTTCCTGCAGCTGCGGTACGCGACCAATGATTCCGCTGGGGGATACCACCAGCCGCAGTGGTCCTCCGGACATTAAGAAATGCCCTATTTTTACCTGGGCCTATCTCTAAATGATGGTGATTTCACCGAGCTGTAAGGACAGAGGCCTGCCTATGAAAACTATTTACTTGTTTTTTGCTACTCGGCCCCCTTATGGGTAGGCCTCAGAGTATGGGAAACACGCGTGCTCCCAGGGCACGGTGCTGCTGGAGAGCAGATGTCTGTTACCCACACGCTGATACTTTATCTGTTGCTAAATGCCCTACCGCTGGAAGCTTCCCAAGAACCGTGGATTTCGTGGTCCCACCTAGATTGATCCCATCGCCTGGGGGGAATCCAGTGGTGGACAGGACCTGCACGGTAGCTCCACCCCAGCGTGGCTATCGACTTATTTGGGACGCCGAAGCAGGAGATGCCTCCTCAGTCTCAAGTTCTAACCCATAGAGGATAACCCTAGGGGCAGGCAAGTCTGTGGGAACCAACAGGAAACTTTGGTGCAAATACCGGCCCTATCCTGAATGTTGAGAGTGCTCTTTACCAAACTTTGAAGCAACCCGAAAACTGCCTTTGGTTGCAGGGGAATGCCCCCCAAGTGTGCATCTGGACCTGTTTCTATATGGTGCCTTCTGCTGATCCTCCTGCAGGCCTAACCCAGCTCAGTGTGATGCCAGCTGGTGATTTGCGGCTTCCCACATGGCCTCCAAATGTATATTTCACGATCACACAACCCCTACAACACCCCAGTGCCGATGGCTTGACGAGGCTTGTGAGTTGTAGAAGATGACCGAAGCCACAGTTCTGGCTTCGCCTCGTAGCAAAATGCTTCCATTCTGCAATGGTGGGACTGTCACCTTTCTGTGTTGACTAGCCTAGGTGTCTCCCTTCAGTGAATAGCAATCTCACCCCTGGCATGTGCCGCAGGCACTGCGTCGCCATGCGGCCAACGTTATACTAAGTAACGTGGCATGTGGGTAGTCCCATGCTAGTGTTCTCTGCCTTACACCCCACTGGGCGCTGTGCTTACAGCCTGCCCTGTGCAATGTTGCGCCTACCAAAATTCCAGGCCGCATCCAAGACAGAGGTTATTCCCGCAGTTCCACTGCTCCTCACTGCGGGCCCCCTCTTCGCATGCAGTGAAAATTGGATTCCCAGGTAATCTAGTGGCGGGGGTCCTGGGAAGCAATGACCGACTGAGTGGTCACTTGCAACCCGATCGGGTTGATTGCCCAGACAGAAGTTGTATTGAATAATTGCAACCTGCATGGTCCAAGTTCTAACTTGGGCGCCATGAGGCGGTCTGGAACACGGACCGGTGGCCAGTAAGAAATCGGCCTAACAATGAACTATTGGTTGGTTTGGGACAGAAGTACACTCCAAAACACCGAAATAACAACGGTGAGAATAGTTCTATGAAGAAATCCTTGAATGAATCGCTCCTCAAGTGAAGGGACAAATACCCTGTCCGGACACCCCCAAGGCAGGCGTACTGCAATGCCAGCTGTAGGCAGAGTGACACACAACCACCGACCTAGAGATATTCACGGCAAAATGTACTTAGAGAACCAGATTGCGCAAGACTAGAAATTGGTATACACGCGCGCTTTCACCGCAGGCAGTTCTACGGAACCCTGTATACTTATTCAGCTGGCAACAGTGAATTTAAACCCAAATGCATAGATCCAAGCCTGTTGGGTCATCTCTACTATATACAGGCCGCCCCGGCTTGTGGCAGACTGTCCCCAGCGCCAGGTTGCAATTCGCTCGCGAACGGCGCAACCGCAACCACTTGGTCAAATCACACCGGTAACTTTGTGCCGTGATTTTGGCCCTAGAGAGGCGCTATGTGGTGACCACTTATTCTTTTGCCGCTATGACAGTGCATCCCAGTATTCAATGCGATTGGGGCACTGAGCTACACCCATATCTACACCCATCCAATGGCTTAATCCAGGCTTCCATTAGCATTAGATAATAAACTACCATTCTATCTTGGTTGCGTTGCCCTCCCAGGACTAGGCACCCACCTGGGTGGCTAGGTTTCAGTTAGATATGTGTGATTTCTCCCATATCTGTACAACTATGAGTGACAGGTGAAGGCCTAAGACTGGCCCTTTCTTGCGAGCAAAACCGCACCGGGCTCAGGTCAAGGCCCACATAAGCATGTTGGAGGGCAGAGTTGCGGACTTATAGCACACCTCTTTTAGACAGTCGGCAGCGTCCCGTGTTTAACTGTTACTAACATAGCCCAATGATCGTTCTACGTTAGGACTGTCCCCACTCTGGTCCGCCCTGCCCAAGGACTAATGCACTTGGGAGCGCGGGGCCTTAAGCAATGGGGGCTGGATGTCAAGACAACAACAATAACAAACTACCCAAGCCCCTTTTCAGCAAAAGGTTGGGGACGAGGGACACATGATGCAATCTGCCGGTATAATTCGAATTCCCTCGATGGCTCCACTACTTTCAGGCTTAGCGCTGGTACAGCATAGCCACAGTGCCAACCGGTGGCGTACCATTTGCAACATGGGCAAGCCTGTAACTAGTGTCTGTCTTGTGTACTAGAAGCGACACCTTCTAGAAGTGACACCTTCTAGATTAGACATTCAGTCAGCAAGGCGCGCGGACTTGACCCGAAGGTATAGGAGCACTGTACCTGAGTGCCGTATTTACATTACCTATTCGGGCACAGGGGGAGATGGGGTGATTTGCCCAGAATCACAGGGCGCGACCTCGAGGCTCGAACCCTGGTTTCCTGCAACAAAGTGAACAGCTGCACCTTGAGCACCGTGTTTACCTATTCAGGCCCGGGGAGATTAGTGATTTGGGGGGTGCCTCCTCCCACCGCAAATGTCTAGCCGCGGCATGCATGCGGGTGCTACAGCGTTGAAGGGTTAAATCGCGGCGGCACGCGCACCCCTACGCCCCACCTCCCCGCTAACCGCTATTCGTCTGCCGAGGTCTGGACCGGTACCTGGAGGCGCGGGCCACAAAGCTACTTAATTGTTTATTGCATATTTATATAGCGCGAATTCGCCCGAAGGTATTAGAGCGCCTTAAATAGCACCGTCTGTACATTTCCGATTCCGGCACGGGAGGATAAGTGATTTGCCCAGAATCACAGGAGTGGACGCGATCACGAGGCTCGCAACCTGCAAATGAAGTCCTCGTGCCTACTGTGGGGATCGATCCCACGACGTTGAAATCGAACCCAACCAACTGAGCTAGCTGCAGAACTTTTCCCGCACCAAAGGCGGCAGCGCAGCCGACGGACCACGCCACCGTCAAGGAGATTACGTGATTTAAAAATTTTGCAAATTTTATGGAGAGTGCGGGCATCGATCCCGCTACTCGGCTGCCGAGAACCAGACCTGCGCCCGGAGGCGCGGGGCCCTAAGACTATCTTAATTGATTTTGTTGCATATTATATATATATAGCGCGAGTTCGCCCGGGGGTGTTGGAGCGCCTTAAATAGCACCGTATTTACCTTGACCATTCAGGCACGGGGAGAATAAGTGATTTGCCCACGATCACGGAATGTGGACGCACCTGCGGGGCTCGCAATCTGCTTACCGCACCTATGGCGGCGGCGCAGCGGACGGACCACATTCTTGCCGCGGCGAGTACGTAATTTAACGTTTTTTTTTTTTTTTTTAAATGGAGTGTGCGGGCATTGACCCCGCCACCTCCCGCGTGCCGAGCAAGTGCTCCGCCATAACGGAACTGCCTCCCCAGCGACATCATGCACCTCTTCGAGTCTTTTGTCTATCAAAAGCCACTCAAAACTTTTTTGGGTGATTTGGCATAAGTGACAGGGTTCCATTTCCCGTGATACCATGCACAGGCCATTAAGCGTGGCACCAACAGACACGTCGTACACTGTATGGTACCTATACCGCATTACCTTTGTGGTATTGGTGGGTGGCTTGCCAATACTAAATCAGGAAGCCATGCACTAAGACAGCAGCAGCAGAGCATGCAGCCAGTTCAGACCGGGAATATAACACGTATATATCAAAGGCAAATGGGGGATAGCGCGACTAGGGTTCCCGCCTAACTCCAACCCGTGAAGACACCTAGTTCAACCCCCGCCCTTTCCGACGACAGGATAAAGAGAAGGACTCATAATTGCATATTATATAGCGCGAGCTCGACCCGAAGGTATTGGAGCGCTTTACATATTAGTGTTTACATTACAGATTCAGGCACCGATAAAGAGAAGGCTTCTTGAAATTAAGTAATTTGCTCATATAATATAGCGCAAGCAATACCCAAAGGTATTGGAGCGCTTTACATAGTACCGTGTTTACATTACCGATTCAGGCACCGATAAAGAGAAGGCTTCTTGAAATTACATATTTGCTCCTATTATACAGCGCGGGCTCAACCCGAAGGTATTGGAGCACTTTACATAGTACAGTGTTTACATTACAGATTCATGCACCGATAAAGAGAAGGCCTCTTGAAATTAAGAAATTTGCTCGGGATCCCATAACGTGGACGCGACCCCGAGACTCGAACCCTGGTATCATGCAACAGAGGCGGCAGCGCAGGCGACGGACCCCATCCTCTCCCCTTATTTCGAACAAGGGCCCGTTCTACCCGCTCTCGAGAAGCATTTCGGGCCGTTCGGCGAAACAACTTCTGCAATGACGCATTGAAGAGGGGTGCTCGCATAAACATACCTCAGAGGGACTGACCCGCTGCGCTACGGTTGAATGTACACAACCGGTAGCCCGCTGCAAATACGAAAGGTTCTTTGCGAGAAATCGCAATTACGTGGAGAAGCCGTGGCTCGAACCCGGGGCCTGTACCTACAAAGCATACGCGCTACCCCTGAGCTACATCCTCTCATTGCGACGTTAGCGCAGCAGACGACACACCTCCTCGCGGCCCCCCCCCCACGAACAGAATCGCACCCGGGGGGCCCAGTAAAGGACAGCACCACCACCGCGAGGCACGCAACCTTCCTCGTCGACAGCGCACCATTATGCCCCGGGAAACGAGGCCTGCTGCCTACCCCCCCGCACCTTCGGCGGTCGAGCAAGTTGCTTGAGGGGGGGGGGGGGCGGTGGATGCTTCCCTTAAATCAATAAAGCACTGTATGGGAATCAGACTTGTAACCTGCAGGCAACATTACCATGGGCAAAAATCTTGGGGGGTGGGTGCGGGCGTAATCTCGCTACCATTAAAATTGATCCCGCTACGCTTCCGCCCCTGTACTACTCATAGCCGCCCACTCAAGACGCCAATCATGCCTGAATCTTGCGCCCCCTCCTCCCGGGCTCCGTCAACCTGGTGCTGCCCAGGGACAGGGCCGGGGCGGAGTGGGAGCAGCAAGACTCACCGTAGATCTGAACGAGACGAAGACCGAAGCGGCGTGGATCCGGGGACACGGCGACGAGACACGACCGATGATGTGGCGTGGTGGGCGACAAAGAGGTCGCCAGGAGGGTGGGGAAGGCTAAATAGCCTCCCCTTCCCTACAGGGGCCGGGAAGTGACGCGCTTGCGCGTCACTTCCGGCCAGCACAAGGAGGGGGACACTGGTCGGCGTCCCTGCCCCCTCCCCTTAGGAGGGGGTGGGGAGGGGTGACCGGTGCCCCGGTGGCACTAGGGTGCCGACCGCTGTAGTGGCCCCCTGCGGGGGCCACGCTCAGCGGCAGAGTCACATGGTGCTGGACTAATCTGCCACCAGCGCCGGGATCGGGATCGAACCGTGTTCCTCAGATTCCGGAATCAGTCCCCTGGCCGGGGCGCCACACCTCTTCCACTAACCTTCAAGGAAAACGATACAAAGCAGACCGACATAATCAAATATGCACTTTAACCTAAATTATTTTTCAGTCTAAAGAATAAAGGGGCATATTATCAAGACAGGCGATAAAATTATCGCCGCTTTGGCGGCAGAAAACTGCCGCTAAAACGGCGATAATGGGCTTGATAATATGCTCTATGGAATTCCAATTGAAGCCCATGTTAGACATCCTTCACATCTAACATGGGCTTCTATTGGAATTCTCGAGGGCATATTATCAAGCCCATTATCACCGTTAAAGCAGCGATAATTTTATCGCCTGGCTTGATAATATGCCCCCAGGTTAGGCTGCATCTGAAACTCTGGTGCTTCACTAGATTTCCACTTATTTGTAATCAATGTTCTAGCTCGTGGCTTTAAGTGGGCCGGGTCCAGCAGGTGCAGTTTTATTTTATAAGCGCATTGAAGCGGGTCCTATCAGGCTCTGTTTTCATGCCAGTAGCACAGACTGTCTGGTTTTTGCTCAAGAGGTAGCATTGGAGTGAGCACTATATAAAACTGCAAAACAATAATATAATAAGAACTACTTTAACACTGAAATTAAACCTTGTATTTTCTTGTACCCCGTGCACGTCGTATTTATATGGGGAGTGGCAGGGCTTGTGAGTTGTGTGAATTGTAAAGAAAGAGTGTTCTGTGTGACGACACGCACATGCTTCAATGCACATCGTGCAGGGACCGGGCACCAGAGGCGCAACTAGAGCCAAATTTGGGGGGGGGGGGTAATAAAAATTGCGGGGGGGGGGAATAATGCTTCCAGCAATAAGCAGAGAGGAGATGCAGGGGCTCTCAGAAGGGGTGAAAAAACATCAAAGTTTGTTAACATCTAAATGGTCTTTTAAAGACCTGTGAAGTACTGGGGTGCGGCTGCAATAAGACAGTCGCCAGACCAGACAGCCCACAGCAGCTCAAAACTGTCTGTTGTGGGCCTGGGAAGCTGTTTCAGCCCGGGCTGACAGACACAACAGGGAGGTCTGAAGCCCTTTGAGCCCTATGGGCGGTGCGCGCCTGTCTGCCACTGTGTTCCGTTGCACCAAAGACCTGGTGGTGGTCTCCCCATGCAGGGTTTTCGGGTGTACCCCCTCCAACTGTTTCTCTACTTGAAGATATTGTTCTTCACATTTATGCATTGGGTATGGGCCAAAGCGCAACAAGAGCTTTTTGTAAAAATGTGGATGTAAATCACACAACAAACTAAGTTAAAAACAGATGTTTTAACATATATTAAAATAAAATAAACATTTCTGAGTAATAGTTTTAAACTTAGACACATTCACGAATACCTTGACAATGTTGCCATGAGTAACCTCATTTCTCCAAGTGTCGCTCACATCAATTGGCCAAAGAAAACAAGGCGTGGTCTAGTAGCCTTATGACAAGGATCATGCAGTTAAGACAAGAGTAAATGCTAGGATTTGATCCCAGGATTCGTAATTACATCTAATGTACATCTCCCTGTAATTCTTCCAAGATAAAAACATGTGTCTTGACTTTGTCAAGTTGCTCATGGTAGGAGTACATTTTCATCCATTTTGCTACTGGAGGAGGAGGCAAGTGAGGTTTTGGGAGACTTCAAATCCTGTATCTCCCCTAAAATAACAGTAAGCAATGATTTGATTTTTAAATTAGTGATCTAATCTTTGACCTGGCAAACATCTGCATGGCTACTGGTTGTGCCTGTGTAGCTACCGACTGTGGCTCCTCAAACAGCATTGTACAGATCTCCTTGGTAGGAAAGTTTCCCTCACTTAGGCCACCCATAGTCCCTAGATCCTAGTGTTGCTGACTATTCTTCTTTGAGTCATTCTACTGTAGTTACTGTAATTTGGGAGTATCTCCTTTCTCACTTTTAGTCCGCTCATCTACTTTTCAATTACTTAGCTTTTTACTCAGTTTTCCTCCTTTGAGATCCTGATTCGCCGAAACAATTCAGCTCGTGGGTGGTGCAACGTTATTACCTTTAGCACAAAAAATGGGGTATATTTCCCCCATCTCCTATAGTGCCATAGGCATTATTTGGGAGTAGGTTCTGGGCTGCCCCAATTTCAGTTTCCGAGAAGGGTGGAAAGGAGCTTGAGGGTCTATTTTAGCTCCTTTCACTGGATCAAAGACAGGCCCCTATGGTCCATTACTATTGAATCCACTTCTGTTATTGCTAACTCTTGGGGCTCACTGTCCCTTGTAAAGTTTTATCGCCCATTGGAAGATAGCCTCCCTCTGATGGCTCTTTTGGGCTGGCAGGGTAATTGTATTGGGGTCTGGGGGAGTGCAAATAGCACAGAGGTTCCTGCTCACCAATGTTGATATGTACGCTGCTTTGTCGCGGCTGTCGTCCTCCTTCCATCCCCAAGGATGACCTCCTTCACGTTCTCAGACAAGTTCGCAGAGAGTTTCTTAGTACAGAGAGATCTCTTTGTCCTTTTTTCTGTGAGTGTCCAAAGCTTTTCCTTAAAAGAGACAAGCTTTGCTTGAATGTGGGCATTTGTATTTTTGTGGCCAACCAATAGAGCAATTAGCATGCCTCTTTCTGAGTTTTTTGCTCACTGACCCGTTCTTTCTTCTTGTGCAGTTCCTTAGTTAGTAATTCTTAACAGTGATGAAAAGCGACTTTCAAGAGCTGTTGCGACCGTAATGTCCTGCTTATATTGCTGCCCCTCCTGCACCAGATACCGGTTCAAAATCATGTGCTTGAAAACTCCAAATTTGCCATGGGATAATTTTCCACTCACAGTCCATTATGCCCTGTCGCTGCCTCCTGTTAGTACCCCTTAATTTACCTGGAGCTTTGTCGCGGCCCACCCCCAGCTCCCTTGATAACACAAACCGAGTACTGTCTCAGTAGCCTTGGGGCAGAGTATAGTTGGCATCACTTTGCAGGAGCTAGGGGGTCTATGGGAAACTGCCCCAGAGACAAATCCATGCTGCACCCCATCAGTGGGGAATATGACCTCTCCAATGTCCGGCTCCTGGAACTCCGCTCTGATGGCTCAAGCCCTCTTGATCGCTCAATACAAACTTGTGTGCTTGTTGTTTGTGGCTGCAGTTCAGCCAAACCTCCTGAAGTGTCGCCCTCCCTTGCTGTCTCCTTGCCACGGGTGGAGATCTATAACTGAGAGAAGCTCCTTCAAATTCTGATGGAGATGTCTGCCTTCTCTTTTGGTGCCACCACTGTACCTTTCGCCAAGATGGGCAGCCTTCAGCCCCTTCGCTTCCATTGTCGCAGCCATGATGTCAGGCTGGAGTGGTCTCAATCAGCGACACCTGCCACACGTCATCTCCTGTCACAAATATGAAAACATATGCAAATATGTACTACTGGTTGTGGTGGCACCTTGGTGATGCAAAGTAGCGGAAATTCTAGTGTTGATCAACTTTTGCACCGAAACGTTGATGCAGGCAGACATCAATACAGTTTTGCCTCACATAGCACCAAACCTCTATTATTACAGTGAAGGGGACATAAGGAGGGGTGGGGCGGTGGGGAGGTGTGGGGAACAGTATGAACACACCTAGAATTCCTTGCAAAGCTAACTCTTCTGATGCAGCGTGGCTTTGGGTGAAATCCTAGCATTCAATACAAGCAGTGCTTTAAATGGGCCGGTACTGTCCGGTGCAGATACAAGCACTTATTTATTTTGAGAGGGAGAGTATCAGCACTTCTCAAGAGAGAAGTAATAATTTTAATTGGTGAGTACTGGCAATTCTCAGACACAAGCAGATACTCTGGTACAGAGTACCTGCACATTTATTTTTCCATTTCAAGCACTGAATTTAAGTAGGTGAAAATAATGAGCAAAAGAAAAATCTCATGATTTGCCAACTAGTACATTTGAGCACACTTATTACTGAATTTACCCTTGAGTGGTTATCTGCACATAGAAACTAGTACAGGAGGGTGTCTCAAGAGTACAAATCTCAAGCATGGTACTGATAGCTCACCTTTGCACCACAGCACAACACTTAGGGGTATATATTCACAAGAACGTGTGCTAAACATCACCAAAAAATGTTAACGCAACTTTACACATCGCAGCCTATCGCGGTAAAATAACCCTGTGTCAACGTGGAATTCACATCAAGGCGGTACCATGCGATAGTCTTCCGAAGCCGCGGACAATGTCTGCGATACATCAACCTCGATGGAGATAAAAACACAAACCACAACACCAAAAAACCTGCGATGGGCCAAAGCGCGAAAAGAAAACAGTGACAACCAGCGCGAGGGCAGCAATACACATGCGTAATGCTGGAAAAAGCACAAGAACAGCATACAGAAAATGCCACAGAAAAAAAACATCAACAGCAGAGTACCAAGGATGCACCCTGACTGATTGCAGAGGGCAACATGTACACCACAACATCCAAGCACCATGGAAGAACAGAACCAACAGGCACACCGCATGAAAGAGACCAGTGGCAGACAAATCAGAGCCGCAGGAGCGACTCGCCCACTGTGCAGCATACGCACATAAGCAGAAGTGCACCTCGACATTGACAAAATCCCGGTACAAACAGCAACCCCTCCACAACAGAATA
This sequence comes from Triturus cristatus, assembly GCF_964204655.1. NCBI lineage: Eukaryota > Metazoa > Chordata > Amphibia > Caudata > Salamandridae > Triturus > Triturus cristatus. Next base: position 1,386,914,832 of record NC_140590.1, read on the forward strand.
CAGGACACTACAGGTTCCGCAAATGTGCACACCACAGCAAATCACATCTGAAACCGCAGGAATATGTAACATGATAATGTACAAGTACAACCTGTAACCTGCAAATATGTTTTAATCACACATGCAGCGCTATTGGACATCCTCAATTGTCCCATGATTGCCATGGATGGCTACAGTGTGACGTGCTCATGAGAAGTAAGTGTCAATGATGGAGTTTCTACGAGCCATTCCTGCTGCAGCTGCAGTGGGATGTGGGACACCTGCCCCACCGTCACCATCATCGTCCGGTACCTCTGGAACTGGGATCCATGGGGCATTGGTGCGAACACAGACGTTGTGCAACACACAACATGCAACGATCATCTTGCACATGATGTCCGGGCTGTACAGGAGCTTTCCACCTGTGCCGTCCAGGCACCTGAAATGTGACTTCAACACGCCAAATGTGCATTCAACGATGCCCCTGGTGTGTATGTGGGCCGCATTGTACTGCCTCTGTGCAGGTGTGTCCAAGTCTTGGAGGGGTGTCATCATCCAAGGGCACAGTGCATATCCTTGATCACCTGTGACAGTGCAGGGAGAAAAGAGTCAATACTTGGTTCGGCAGGATGTGATGGCAGGCCCACCAATACAGTGACGCCTGTGCTGACTGTGTGTGGGGTGAGTGTAAGCCAACCCCCAGGGAGTAGCTGGTGCTAGCAGCAACTCCAACAGTCATCAGGCACTCAGAAATGCAATGTCAGTACAACAAGGGGGAATGACTCGAGTCGCACAGGGCTAGTGGCCCCAGATGCACCGCAGCCGACACAGGCCCACCGCCGGGAGTGGACCATGTCCTGCGCAACGGGGTTTGCCACCACACCCCTGTGCAGCCCTGGCGTACTCAGAGCCAAACCACTACGCTCACGTACACAGGGGGGGGACGCAGCGTGCGACACTTCCGCTATCTGTTCCACGGCCTGGGGTGACATTATTGCTTCCACTACTCACTACTCTCTAGTCACCAGCAGTTGTGGTCTGCATGGAAATGTCTGTGGTTTGCATAGCCATATCTGTCCTACACATCCACACCTCACCTCTCGTTGTGTACATTCCCATTCACGGGTCACATGCATCCTCGCACATGGCTGCATTCCACATCTCCACATGTTCAGCTGTTGTGTGGCTGTGGTGCCATGTTATGTCTGTATTGGGTGCAGGGGTAGCCCAGGATGACCATGGAGCGGTGTTGTTGTGTCTGGTAGGTGATCGTGTAGTTTGACATGTCTGTGGTTTGGTCACGTGTGCCTTCCCACAGTTGTGCGTTGTGTGTTGGTAGCTTTGGGGTGTGTGATGTGTTGATTTGGCACTTACCAACGAGCAATCTCGTTCCATATGTGCCATCCTGGAAGCGCTGGTTGATGATGGACTGTCAGAAGATGAAGGAATCATGCACACTGCCTGGGTTGTTGGCGACGACATTGGTGAAGAGTCCCCAGTGGTCCACTATTGCCTGCACATTGATGGAATGCTGATGCTTTCTGTTGCGGTAGTGGTGTGCAGTATCCGCAGGGGGCACAAGTGGGACATGTGTGCAGTTGATTGCCCCCAACACAGCCTGGAATCCGGCTATGGCTTAGAAGCCTTGCTTTGTGTCCAGCTGTTCCTGCGCAGTGTTGGGGAAGTGAAGGTACTGGGGTATGAAGCTGAGGATGGCATCCAGGACAGGTGTAATGAACTTTGATAGCTGGCTGTAAGACCCCTCTGACTCTGGCAGTTGTTGGTTGGAAGGTACCAGTGGCCAACAGGCGCAGCACAGCCAGCAGCTTTGTCTGTGGAGGGATGTTAGTTCTCTGCTTTGTTGGGACCGTCAGCCTGTGGGCGATGTGGTTCAGGATGCGGAGGATGGTTGCCCTTTTGAGCCTGTAGTGGGCAATGACTACCGCGGGCATTAGGTCTCTGAGAGTGGGTCCATGTCCAGAAGGTGGTGGAGGTCCTGGGGGTGGTGGCGGTGGGTGTTGAGGCTCTGTTGGGGCTCCGAGCTGCATGATGAGTAGCTCCATGGCATCATTTGTTCTTCCGATGTGGCTGTGTGTGGGGCTCCGTTGCCTACTGCAGGGAGTCGTCCGACTTTACACCTGCTTGAGGCAGGTGTTAAATACCTGCGGCTAACACGGCTAACGCGGCTAACGCGGCTAGCGCGGCTTATCGCCTGTTTTCGGTTTGCATCGCAGATCTGGCAGTAGGTTGTGAAAGTGGTGTTGTGGTTTATTCGTGTGTTTTTAAAGGGTACGCCGACTCTGCATCTAATTAGTGTTAGTTGGTGGTGTCCACCGAGATGTAAAATTTTGGGGCAGTTATCGCGTGAACACTGGCGATGTCTGCAGTTTGCACCGTATTGTGAATGGGGTGTTAATTCTATCTCCACTTTTGGTGCGTTAATGTGGGGATAAATCGAAGATGGGTCCTTGTGAATATGGCCCTTAGTGGTGCAAAAAAAGCAGCACCTCAGATTTTTATGTAGCTCAGATGTGTGCAAATTTTAGAAAAACTGAGCCTTACACTCTTGGCTACTCAGAAACACTTTTAGCAACAGGGCATGTATAATTATTTTCACATTGAAGACAATAAATCAGAAGTTTCCAGCGGGCAAATTATGTTATAGCACTACAGTAGGCACAGTACAGTGTACTACACTATATTATGTTTGTCACTCTTTGGTTCAGAGCTTTTTAATATGGTACTTACGTTAGACTACAGTTACATTGCACCAGAGCCACACAACTAGGGATAGCTAGTGTGTGTCTTTAAAAAAACAAACCAGCCCAAAATTCTTAAAAATGATGCCATTTCTGTGCACACGCCTATTAAATAACCATGACTACCCAAAATATTACTTAACTGCGACACCGCTGATAGAGATTGCTTGTCATCTCTTGAAAAGGAAAATTTGTTTGTGAAATTCTATTTATACTCTTTATATAGTAGATTAATACTGTGGGCTGGCAGTAAAACCAATGGAAATAAAAGCAGTAAAAATCAAAAGAAATGGCAGGACCTCTGCTCAGGGCCGGCTCTAGGGCAGTGCGACCGGTGCCACCGCACCGGTTGCTGGCTTCCTGGGGGCGCCATGTGTGCAAAGTTTATTATGTTTAGAAGCACCTGCTGCAGCGTTCCTTTCCTCCAGCAATTGCCAGCCCTCACAAAAATGTCAAGATAACTCGTGTGATTAATTATCTTCCTGGCGAGAGATCAGCATTTTGTATAGTTAAGGTTTTGACTTAATTGAAGTTAGTGCAAAGGGTTAATATGCCTGCTGCAGAGAATGTATACTACGTAGATTGCAGAGTGCATATAATGTAAAACTATCAGCAGGTTACTGCTTTTAAAAGAGACAGCATTTTGTTACTTGCAATTAGTAACTTAAAGTCCTTATATTCAACAGTGAGCTATTAACTTTCATCATAGAACTGCATACACACTGCAAAGTATACATTCAAAGTATACATTAGAACATTGATTAATGTTGCAAAAAGGGTTAACTTGGCTAGAAATCGATTCTTATTATTAAAGAAAACTCCCAACTATGCTGTTTCTTTTTCGACTCTTAGTTTGTGCTTCTCCACACCAAGCACTCTTAAACTATACTGCCTACCAGTATGGATGGCATGTGACTCCTACACTTTTAGTCCTTTGGCTTATGTAACGTTTCCTATACACTGATTTACACACGTATGATTGATTGTCTCTGTGTAAAGTGAGTGTGATGCAAAGTGCTCTAACACCCTACACTGGTGTGAGTGGCGCTATAACTATTTCAATGCATCTGAGAGGGTGTGGTTATGGAGACTTGGTCACTGTTAAAGGGCGCTAGTGAGAGAATCTGTGGTAGAGGTGGTCATTGGGGGGGTGTGCCAACAAACATTGACGCACAGGGCGCCACCAGCGCTAAAGCCGCCCCTGCCTCTACTGTGCTAATCAAGAGAGGAAAGAGGTGAAAATGGATAAATACCCCACAGGAAATGTTGGCTAAAGTTTCTTTTGCAAGAGAACAATAAATTATTACTGGCTAGATGTACAAAACTGTTTGAGGTCTCAAGCAGTCTGCTTCGCAGAATCCCAATAGGATCCCCTCCCCTTTGAAAACTAATGAAACCTAAACGTTTAATATTTTTTCTTTTTAAAAACGTGTTGGGGCCGCATCCTGGCCCTAATTTACATCAATTTTACCACAAAGGACGCAGCACTCAAGGCTTGGATTTTAGCTTAATTAGGTCAGGATTAAGCACTCAGACCAACGCGTTTCAGCCCTCCCACGCAAGTTACGAGTGCGGCTCACCTTCTTTCCGTTGTGGGGGAGTATGCAAATATACCATCGGTCTACTTCCACCGAAGAGCGACGCACCACCAAAAAGAGCGCCATCATTGCCCGTCCTGAACCACTTTTGATGCTCATGAAAACGCTATAGGGTAATGCGGTACCGACGAAGACTGTCTTCGGTATTGGATCCCCTTCAGCCTTGAAAATGGGACTGAGTAACAATTTGCTGATGGGAACAACTATAAAACTGAGCACACATGAGGATGCACCAGCAAAAAGAAAAAAACACCGCTCACTGGAGGGCGTTATTCACGCACCACGGGCTGGACCACATGTCCCAGAATGCAACTATAGTGTTATCCACTGGAGTATGTAAAACATTAATGCGGTCATTTTCCTGTGAACAGCAGTGCTGTGTATGGTGTTGGCTACCTTTGAGAAAGTTCTATGGAGAACGAAATGCGTCAGGATTGCCATGCTGTTACTCAAATTAAGAAATAAATATCATCAAATAGCAAGTTACGAGTGTGGCTCACCTTCTTTCCGTTGTGGGGGAGTATGCAAATATATATATATATATATATATATATATATATATATATATATATATATATATATATTCCCCCGTTCTAGTTAGTTCAGCTAAGTATAACTCGCACGCCCGCAATGCACTGCTGATGACGTCAAATATTACATCACTCATGACATGGTCAGTGACATCACTCATGACATCACTCATGACATCTCAAATGACATCACTGATGACATCACTGATGACATCATCCAGTGAATGTGTGTTTTTCTGAAAATTACATATGTTTTATATATGTATATCTCAAGGTCGATGGAAGAATAAATGGGTATATAAGTGTCTAAATGGATGATTTGCTTTTGAAAAATTGATTGTATAACTGACTGATTAAGTGCATCTTAGTGAATACATGGCTTAGTAAGTAATGTTTAAATATGTAAATATCTGTATCAGTCTCTCACTTTGTGTATAAGTGGCTGCATGGGTTGGTGAGTAGCTACATGAGTGTCTATATAGGTTATTAGTTGGTTTTTTGAGTATCAGTATAAGTGTCTGAGTGTCTGTATGTTTCGGTGGGGGGTATTACGTAGTGCATAGGTGCATGAATGAGTGACTCACTGTTTGTATGTGTTGAAGACAGCATGTGTGCAGGACTGTATGGGTGGATGATTGTGTGCATGGGTGTGTTAGTGAGTGAATGACTGTCTCAATAGTGTCTTTATGAGTAACTACATATGTTTTAAACTAGTATATGTGACTATTGGTGTATATAAGTGAGTATATGTGAGAGTGAGAAATTGGAAGAGTTTCTGTATGAATAAGTATGTGTTTCTATAAGTGATTGTTTAAAAGACTAAGTATGTGTAAGTTTCTGTAGAAGTAAGTGTGGTGGTGTGTGTATAACTGTATATGCAAGTAAATGGATGTTTGATTCTTTATTAGCATGAGTGACTGTGTGTGAGTAACTCTATGGATGAGTGGCGTTGTGTAACAGGATGTATAGGTGTATGAGTACATATGATGAGTGAGTACATGTATGAGTGACTGTATAGGACTGTTGGTGAATGAGTGGATGTGTATGTGGATCTTAGAATTACTGAATAGGTTGTTGTAACTGGTATTGGTATGTCCATTGTTTTGAAAATTTTAGTTTCTATTTTTGAATGTGTGTATCAAAGGTTATATTAGGGGGAGAGGAGGTCTGCCACTCTATCACAAGGATGATGTCATCAGTGATATCATCAGTGATGTCATGAGTGATGTCACTGACCATGTCATGAGTGATGTAATATGTGACATCATCAGCAGTGAATTGCGGGCACGCGAGTTATAGTTAGCTGAACTAACTATAACGGGGGAATTTCAATGGTTTTGTACGAGTGAAAAGTCCAGCTAACTATAACGCCCCTGAAACCTATGGTTTTTTCAGTGAATTTCTAAGGTTTTTTAAATGCTAATTCCTAACTATAACGTGTCTGAAACCTATGGTTTTTTCAGTGAATTTCAAAGGTTTTTTAAATGCTAATTTCTAACTATGCCTACAGAGATAGGACATGTGAAGAAAGAAGAAAAAACGCACAGAAAGAAAAAAAAGAAATGCAGAAAGAAGCAACAGAAGTCCTCAAAGACAAAGAAAAGTGCAGAAAGAACAAACAGAAGAGCAGAAAGAAGCCTTGTTGCAAAATCATTCTGTACCCTCAACTTTTTCAGACGGATACTGGTGGTAACTGAGTCTGACTAACCAGTCCTAGAGCCAGTGCTATGTTAAAAGACACTCGGAATACAGTGAAAACACCTACATACACTAGGGAACACTATGCGTTGGGGTCCCCCTGTGATTAGCATGACCTCCTCTGTAAGCCCCTAGTATATAATAGGGCAGGGGATTAAAACTACCTCTTAAAACGCGCCACAGGGCGTGTTTGCACACGTCACCTCAGGCCCCCTCCCCTCCATTCACCACTGTGTAAACACGCCCTGTGGCCGTTTTTAGTTGGGAGATTAAGTTCATTTGAATCCTGAGGGTCCCTAGGGTCCAACTAGCCCACTAGGTACCTCCAGTAAGCTCCACAGAGCTGCGTTGCAGAGAGGTGTAAAAAGTGGCACGGCCTGGACCACCTCTCTGCAATGCAGCTCAGTGGCGCTTACTGGAAGCACCTGGTAGGCTAGTTAGCTCCCAGGGGCCCTCAGGATTGAAGGGGAATTATTTCCCCAACTTAAAACGCGCCATAGGGCGTGTTTGCACACGTCACGTCAGGCCCCGTCCCTTCCCTTTCCCACTGTGTAAACACGCCCTGTGGCCGTTTTAAGTTGGGAGATTAAGTCCCCTTGAATCCTGAGGGTCCCTAGGGGCAAAATAGCCCACTAGGTATGTCCAATAAGCGCCATTGCAGAGAGGTGTAAAAAGGGGCACGGCCTGCACCATCTCTCTGCAACACAGAGCAGTGGCGCTTACTGGAAGCACCTGGTGGGCTAGTTGGCCCCCAGGGTCCCTCAGGATTGAAAGGGAATTATTTCCCCAACTTAAAACGCGCCACAGGGCGTGTTTGCACACGTCACCTCAGGCCCCGTCCCCTCCCTTCACCACTGTGTAAGCGCGCCCTGTGGCCGTTCTAAGTTGAGAGATTAAGTCCCCTTGAATCCTAAGGGTCCCTAGGGTCAAACTAGCCCACTAGGTAACTCTAGTAAGTGCCACAGAGCTGCGTTACATAGAGGTGTAAAAGGGGCGTGGCCTCAGAACACCTGTCTGCAACGCAGCTCCCTGGCGCATACTGGAGATACCTGTTGGGCTAGTTGGCCCTCAGGGACCCTCAGTATTGAAGGGGAATTAATTCCCCAACTTACAACTGGCCAGGGGGCGCATTTGCAGAGTGCTGCAAGGAGGGGGCGTGGCCTCCGGCGCGATGCCGGTCTTTTATTTATTTATTTTTTTAAGAAGGAGGGCTGTGTGGCCCCCCTTCTTTTTCTAATTTATTGGCCCCGGGGACCCCATCCCCCAGGGCCTGCACCCTAATTTGTTTTGTTGAAAAAAATAAATTGTCGTTTATTTATACAAACATGGGTAGCTATTGATGGGCACATTTAATACACACGCACACCAAGCCATTCAAAGGGGATTCGACAAAAATTCGACCAAACTATGCAAGAAACCCCCCTCACGGTTAATAAAACACACATCCACCGCCGGATGTGTAATACTTTTTATTTTACTCTCTGGAAAGGAGACGAACCTCACTTGAGAGTCACAGCGTGCTCCTGGCTGAGCCCAATACTGTGTTACACCCACCAGTGCCCACCGAGTGCTACACACCTCTTTGTTGTATTCCACCAGCTAGTGCGTATGCTATGACACTCTCTAGCCCATGTGCACTGTAACACCACCCTGTGAATATGTCATGCCACACTTGCCTTTACACAGGTTATATTGCCCCATCTAACGTGCCTTCCTCGATGCCTATGTTATAACCCACAGCGCTATGCCATACATATTACAATCTGGGATCAATATCTTTGTCACAGTGCATATGCAACGTTACACTCCCCAGCATATATTTTATATTACAACTTTAGAGACCAGTTAGGTTACACAACACTGCCCTGTGCATATTACACTCCAAGGCGCATATCGCATAGCACGCGCTAGTGCCTGTGCTATTTTGCGCTCTCCAATGAATCTGTCATTGCGCACAATGTATTGCATATTATATTTCACGCCCCGGTTCATCGTATATCACACTTTTTGGTGCATAGTTTATACCATATACTATATCTAGTTTTCATTTTCAATCATGCTCTCAGTAATATGTTCTATATAACACTGCGTCCACCTACCCTTTTCACGGGCATTACATTTTGCGATGGGGGGTGGAGGGTCAGGGGGTGTTTCTGCCAAGTGAGCCCGGAGTCACAGTCACAAACCCCCACTTCTTTCTGAATAAAAGTGAGATTATGCTGCATACTTGTTCATATTTTAAGTAGTTTGTACAGATACACATTTTAAAAACAATAAAGTTCCTAATACCCACCTTCTCTGAACAGTTAGCTTGCTGCCCCATCCACCTCCTCCCTATCCTCTGTTGTCTGAATCCATGGACTAGCCTCCTCCCTCCTACCATGCATGGTCTGATGTGCTGTCACTGCCCTCCATTTAGCATGATGTAGCAGTCCACTCCTCCTGCCCTCCATTGCCCAATTCTATGGCCCATCATTGACCTCCTGCTTAGCCTCTGTGCTTAGCTTGCTGCCCCTATTCTCCTTCCCCCTGCCCTCCGATGCCTTTGTGCATGCCCCTGCTCCATCCTTTTTGCCCACCATGTTCCATGGACCTGCCACTTCTATCTACTCTGAGTGTTCTGTTGAGCTGCCACTCCCCTCCCACCTGCCTAGCATTGTCAGATGACTGTAAACTGTCCCTGCCACCTCCACCCTGCCTGTCCACATGCCATGCCCCTATCCCCTTCCTCCTGTCCTCCATGGTCCATTTTACTACCACAACCTTCTGCCCTCCCTGGTCTGTTGTGCTGCAACTGCTCCTCCTGCCTGCCCCACGCGGTCTGTTGTGAGGCCCCTTCCCCTGAACTCTCTTGTCTGTGCCCAGGTCCTGACCCTCCCTTCTATCCTCCACTACCTCTTCCTTCTGCCCACAACGGTCTATTATATTGCCATAGCCTCTCTTGCCAGTCCTGTATTGTTGGTTTGTTGCCCCTGCCCCCCTTCCCACTGCCCTCCATAGTCTGTTGTGCTGCCACTGCCCTTCCTGCCTGCCCAGTGTGGTCAAATTGTTGCCTCTGCACTCTCCTACCTGCCTTCAATTTTCAGAGTCCGTGCCCCTGGCCTCTGCCTCTCAACAGTATACCAATGAACAACTAGATTGCTAACGTTCTATATTTATTACAAAAGTGTGGAACTCCTGGCGTCATCTTGATGTAATCAAAACTGTAATACCTAGAGCATTTCCTTTAGAAATTACATATATGAGAGGGTCTTATTTACATCAAAATTATGGTTAGTGCTCTAAAAAACTAAAATGAGGACATATTTTCTGAGTTTTCAAATAGCGACAAAGAACTTTTAAATTATTTGTAATCTTTATGTTTTTTTATCCAGTTGACCACTTGATTAAATGTTGCACTTAGGGGAGAGGATGTGGTGTTACTTCCAGAGCTGCAGACTTTGCAACTGGGGAACGAGGTTGGAGTTTCTGCTTCAGCTCAACATTCTGTGATTCTGGTCAAATCACTTAATCTCCCCATGTCTACAACCAAAATGAATTTGATCTTGTGTGATGTAACCAATGCTCATGTAAAGCACAAAAAATAAGTGTTTTGCACACACACTTCTGTCATTGGGCTACATGTGGGCTACATCTGGGTGATATTTGTGCTGCATTTGGGCTCTTTTGTCTCTGGTGGCCATCTTGGGAGATTTATTTGTTATGAAGTTTCCTAATTTCCTAATTTACTGCAGTCTCCTCATTAGGAAATACTTTCAGTTTTTTACTTTGGTTCCATCAAGAAGGCATTCAGATGTGTCACACATTTGCCATAAATTCTGAATGTTAGCACTCTAGTTGCTCATTAGATCACTGTAGTAAAGCTATTGCTCACCAGGGAAGTCTGCTGCTGGTATTCAAAGTGCATGTTTCAGTCTGCATGTCAGAATGTTTTTATGAAATAGAAGAGGATGTGAGAAGTCAGAATGTGCCCTAATTTTTCTTTCTACAGCACTAATCATAATTTCTACGGCAAAATGAACCCCCTCATTTTGTTCCTTTGTAAATTAAATGTTTTAAGTGTCACCACTTTATTCCAATCAAGATGGCTTCAGGCGTGCCACACTTTTGTCATAAGTAAGACTGTTAGCGCTCTAGTTGTTCGTTAGAACACTCTGGGACATTCTGTCATTGGGCTATACTTGGGCTACATCTTGGTGATATATGTGCTACATTTGTCTCTGGTGACCATTTTGGGAGACTTATTTGTTATGAAGTTTCCTAATTTCCTCATTTACTACAGTCTCCTCAGTAGGAAATACTTTCAGTTTTTTACTTTGATTCCATCAAGAAAGCATTCAGATGTGTCACACATTTGCCATAAATTCAGAATGTTAGCACTCTAGTTGCTTATTAGATCACTGTAGTAAAGCTACTGCTCACCAGGGAAGTCTGCTGCTGGTATTGAAAGTGCATGTTTCAATCTGCATGACAGAATTTTTTAATGAGATAGAAGAGGATTTGAGAAGTCACTCAAAATGTGCCCTAATTTTTCTTTCTTCAGCACCAATCATACTTTCTATGGCAAAATGAACCCCCTCATTTTGTTCCTTTTTAAATTAAATGTTTTAAGAGTTACCACTTTATTCCAATCAAGATGGCTTCAGGTGTGCCATACGTTTGTCATAAGTAGGACTGTTAGCGCTCTAGTTGTTCTTTAGAACACTCTGGGAAGCTGCAGTAGAACACAAAGGAATCAACTGACAGTCTCTGCCCTTGTTGGATGTACATGTTGTATTGAGAATGTCAGACTTCATTCTCACGTGACTGAGAAAGATAATGTGAATTTACAGAAAATATGCTCTCAGTTTAGCTTATAGATCACCTTCCAAACCTCTGTGGGAAAAGCATGAGAAAATAGTTTTCTCTCAAACATGATTCATGATATCACAGCAGAAGGCTTTTTCACATGGTAAAATCACCTTAGAACACACCACAATTCCTAAAATGAGTATGGTACCATCAACAAATGATTTATAATGTAACTAAAGTCTTAAAACCTTCTATTAACTGCAATGCTTTTTAATGAGGTGCTATCATGTATATTGGTCCCAAGATGGCTGCCAACACTTCTTGGATGAAGTACTGACAGCCAATCAGATCTCACAATGAGATGGGTGGTTAGGCTCCGCCCAGATATATCTATCTTTTTAACTCTAATTTTCTCAGGAACTACTGAACGGATTTACAGCATAAGCAAAAGGTACGAGTCTGAATTGAGGACTACCTCTTTGCCAAATTTGGTGTAATTCCGTTCAGCAGTTCGGGCTGTAGCTGCGTCAACAGGTCCTAGGGGAAAATGCATGGGGAAAATGCGTTTTGGGACCCCCCTTTTTTCTCGGCCCCCGCTTGACGAATCACCGTGGAATTCACAGGATAGAAGCGGACCTGAGCTGGCCAAAAGTTTGGAAAATTTTGCGAAGATTCGTCAATCGGCGCCAACGTTATTCCAAATAGAATGTTGCCGATTTCCTATGGAAAATAGGTCCTAACTATAACTACCTACTGGCGACTGCCAGTAGGTAATATATATATATATATATATAATATATATATATATATATATATATAGATATACCGCTCATCGTGCAACCAAGCATTACACGTTTCAATGACGTAAAAGTTTGTGTATAGAAGGAATTATGTGCCAATATATGCTTTAACCTTACACAACTTTAAAAATTACTTTAAAAATCACTTTAAAAGCCACTGTAAGATGGCCGACAGTTTTCTGTTCTCCTGAATTCCTCTTGAGCATTAGTCCTTTTTCATTGTCAACATGTTTTACGTCATTGAAACGTGTAATGTTTTGATTAAATGGCTGTCTGTAACAGAAACGAATTTACCCGTGAGCAAGGCGGTTTCGCCGAAACGTGTAGGGTGTTTTTGTTTGGCTCGATGAATTAAAACTCTTTGGAGCTTTTTCTGGAGTTGGCGTTATTATATGAGAGGAGTGCACGCGTGCTTGGTTGCATGAGGAGCGGTATAAGAAACCGGGTTGCCTCGGACCCGGAGGTGCACCACGGCTGAAAGTGTCCCGGTTCTTTCTGAGGGTGTGGAATGAATATATCTATATATATGTATATATACAATCACAGACTGGTGGTCTTCTGATCGCAGCAGGTCACACACCATGGCAGCTATTCCTAATTGGTCACAAACTGCAATAGACCTCAATAATATTCATGAGGTAGCTGGATTTGCGGCCCACTAGCAATCGCTAAATGAAACGAGTTTCATACATTGCGAATTCTCAGTAAATCGCAATTAGGTAATCGCTATTTCCAATATTGACACATCTGGCCCTTTATATTATTGTACGATCATGAGACCTTTCTCACCCGTTGAAATCATTGTACCAACTACAGTCCTCTGCTGATTGATATACTGCTTATTAAAGGTCCTCTACTTGAGCTATAGGCATGAGCTGGAGAAGGGTAATAACGGGGCGGATCATTCCCCTATGGTAGAATACTCTAAATTAAACAGGGAGAAACAGAATGATAAATATTAGAATATTGGAGCAGAAGGTCTGTATCTGCCATCATTGGCCATCTGTCTCTAAAATTATCATCAACAGAATTCCCACCATTTAAGTGTTCCTAATTAAGCAATATATGAAAGCAAAGAAGCTGCAGACTACATTAAAACTTAAAGAAAATGCCAAAATCGAACCATCAGTGCAAATAACCCAGGAAAACTCACTTTTATTAATATATGTATATCAAGATGTCCACACAGAGTTGTGGGAATGATGTGCTGGACAACCCGGCACTATGACATAGCCTATAGTGTGATTTTGGAACAGGTAGCAAAATAGACCATTCTAAATGACACATGTCAAGATTATTGATTCATTGTGGCATCCTTAAACTAAAAAATTAAGTCAATGTTCTATATTTATGATATGAGGCTGCACAATCAGCCACGCATTTATATAAAACAGATCATCCAATCATTGTTCATTTATTGAGTGAGGCACAGAACCAGTGCGTAATATAAATAAATAAGTGCAGGGTGCTAAGTTTTTTTAGGAGTATGTCCCTACCACTACCAAATTCCAGGGTGGCCAAATAATAAAGGTGCTTATTCTTGATTCCACTTTATGTCTCTTTCCCACCCCGTCCTTCCATCTCCTTTCTCTTTATCTCACACTTGCATGTTCATTTTTATCCTTACTTTCTCATGTTGTCAGTGTTTATACCACCTTTCTCATACTAATTGTATCTTTTCTTTTTGCGTTCTTTCTCTTGCTCTGGGTCAAAGTCTAATGATGAAAATTAAGTAAAAATCCCCAACATTCTTTGCTGGTGCCAACCACCCTTAACCACCAGTACAAATTAACCACTGCATGGACCTAAATATTTTATGTTTTTCATGTGCAGAAGATGCAGTTGGCTAAAGCAAGCAGTGTTTTGTAGGACTTCATTCACAAGATAATGAAAAGATAATCTCAATGTTCACGATGCCTGACTGCAAAAGTATAGTGTAGATCATGAGCTGAAACCAAATCAAGATTAAGTTACCTATCAAAACCAGGGGCATGTTTGGCATCCAGTATTCTTTTAGTTCACGTGCCACTGAAAGTTACACATGATGCCTAGTGCACCAAGACAAAGACTATTATATACTATAGCTAGGTTATTGTATGCAAGACATTAGGGTTGTGTGAAGTTACATTTTTTTCTCTTGAACTTCTTGTAACTCTCACAAATTCTGTAATTAGCAAGCATAGCTTGTAAAAGTCTTTGCATGTGGGTCCACCAGTGGTTTCAATAATGTCATCAGTTCATTTAGTAAAAAATAGCACAAAATACACAAATGGTATGAGTAACAGCTGCTTGCGCTCTGGCCATATGTGTTATTCCCATACACATGTGCTAAAGATTTGGCAGGAACAGAGTGTAATTACTTGATGTGACATAATGAGAATTTTGGAAATTTCACATCACTAGCACATGTCAAGTTCCCAAACTTATGTAAACTTGACCCAGGCCTAGCTTCCTTACCAAAATCTGGATGTTGGCTCTCTTTTTAAGTTGTTGCATGAACGAAAAGATCAAAAATTTCCATCCAGTTTCAAAGTGACAAGGAAAATGTTTTTAAAGTTAAGGCCAATAGTTGCATGTGTGCTTTCCTGTTTTCATCTTCTATTGGTTGTCACTTATGGTCACATAGAGCCTGATTTAGAACTCAGTGGACAGGTTATTCTATCACAACGGTGACGGATATCCCGTCCACTAGAATTTAAATCCCATTACATCCTATTGGATTTATATTTCGGCTGGTGGGATATCCATCCCCGTTGTGATGGATTAGCCAATCTACTGAGTTCTAAATCAAGCCCTTAGGGCCCTATTCTGAGTCTGGCGGTCCAATGGCTGCCAGACTGGTGGTGGCGAGGTGGTGATGGTCCAGCTACTGCCAAACCGGCGGTCTGACTGCCTAATTGTGAGTGGGGCAGTCGGACCATCCTGGGACTGTTGGCTCCGTCACAGGTTGGAGCAGCGGTTACACCACTCCTCCAGGGTTTGCATGGCAGTTCCTCCGCTATGTAAACCTTGGAGAAGAGGAAACAAAGGTGGCCCTACTGGGCCCCCTGTGCCACCGCCCTTTGTGCCTGCACACAGGGGAGCATAACATATGCCCCCTGTGTGAAGGCACAAAAGTTCCTGCATGGCATGGACGTTCGAGTCCATCCCATGCAGGAACCTTGTAAGTCATTCCCATTGAGGTGCCTCTTTCAAATGCACTGTAGCCTTTAAAAGAGGCACCACCATGGGACCACCATGCTGCCCACTTGCCAGACTACAAATAACTTGTAATCTAGGGTGCGGCGATAAGTGTCGGCGGTGCCGGGTGCGGCAGTGGAGTACCACCTGCCTTTCACTGCCGTAACTCATAGTGTCCAATTACATCATTGTGCGGGGGCAGGCGGTATTCCACCACCACATCCCCACATGGCCAAGATTCACCGCCGCCCCCCTGCCAGATTACAAGTTATTTGTAGTCTGGCATGTGGGTGGTGTGAAGGGCCCATGGCAGTACCTCTTATAATGGCTGCGGTGCCTTTGAAAGAGTTACTGCAATGGGAATGCCTCACAAGGTTCCTGCACGGCATGGACTCAAAAGTCCATGCCATGCAGGAACTTTTGTGCATGCACACAAGGGGGCACATGTTAGTCCCCCCGTGTGCATGCAGAAAGGGCAGAGGCTTTTCCTCTCCTCAAAGGTTAACATGCAGGAGGAACTACCATGTAAACTCTGGAGGAAAGAAAACTCATAATATGCTTGGCTGGACCACGACGGTCCCTTCAAGCATTTTGCAGCCTCTGACCGTTGCTGCAACACCAAGGAACGGTGGTTTTCAAAACACATAAAAACCAGTGTGTAGTATCCTGCATTTGTAATTAAATGTATGTTACTCCTCCTGCTCAGCCAGTGCCTGTGCTCTGTGCCCAATAGAATGTTGGAGTGTGATGAGCCTCGGAATGTTGGGACACAGAGAGGTGAAGTGACAGTTAGGCATGGGCTGAGCAGCAGACAGGCTGCTCCTGGTGGGGCTCTGATTTACAACTTAACTATTTGATGTTCTGAACTTTACTACTTGTTATCTACTTGAATAAAACATCCTGAATTACATCCTTCCTGCGTGGACCTTCATCACTACACAGTGGTTATCAGTTTCCCCATTTTTTGTATAGTAAAGGTTCATAGGATCAGTGTTTTCCAGAGCTTGAAAATAATTTTCTTTCTCTCATTCCTATGGCATGATTTACAAACAAGGCTGATGGGACACAGTGTCATATCCACAGGACATACAATTGGAGGGCTCCAAAGTGAGTGTATTTATTTACCTGTGTGTTTTAATGGCACAAACCAGCTGCTTTGTTTGTGGAGAATTGCTATCATCTACATGAATTCTTACAGACAAGTCTGTCTTTTAACAACGGTGCTCACAGTTAGTGCTACTTTCTTTGTATATCACAAGCGTGTGTGCATGTTTTCTTGGATCAACACATGATTCCTTTGTACAGTGGAACAGCACCATACCCCTGCACATGTCACAACTTGAATCTGAGAGGGCTTGGCTTGTTGGTAAGTACAATCTGTCAATATGTTTTTTGTTAATTTCAAGTTTATTGTTTAAAAATAGTATGTCATTTTTTGGCTCATTCTTTTTTCTTTTCATATAGGAAAGTCAGCTTATCCTAACCAACCATGGTTGTTAGCACCACTGAGGAATCCAACAATGCCAAGGGAAGTCCGCTTCAATGAGGCTCATGGAAGAACACGGAGGCCAGTGGAGGCTGCTTTTGGGCTCCTAAAGGCCAGGTTTTTATGCTGGGATAAGACTGGTGGTGCCCTCCTCTACTCACCCTATAAGCTGTGCAAAATCGCCATGGCATGCTGCATGCTCCACAACATAGCCTTGCGACAGAACATGCCGTACATTGCAGAGGAAGGAAACCATGATGAGCCAATGGGTGGGGTGGTTGAAATGCCAAATGAAGGTGAAAGTGGTGAAGAGGAAGGAATAGACTTACATCAAAATGCTATTGTTAGAATTAACATTTCTTAGTTATGTTGCTTATATATTGTTCTGCATAAGTTAGCATTCGCTGCACCATTTTATGTTTGGCCGCCATTTTGAGCCATGATCGAAACTAATCTCTCTCTGCGAGAAGCAGCTTTGGTAGTTTTCGTTTTCTCCAAGTATTCATTAGTACAACGCCTTGTTGTAATAATGAATACACTGTTCTTATTAGCGCATACCTTTCCCACTAGATAGAGGCCTCCTCCCACTAGTCCAGCGGTGGGCACAGGCAGAACGACCTTGGCATAGAGATAGTGTGTGCCCGGTCTCCGGATCCAAAACTTATCCTTCTGTACCTTCTTTGTGTAGCTGCCTGCATCTGGAAATTTCCAGTCTGGGGGAGTCTTCATCGGTTTGGAGTCGTACATAATGTATCACCATGTTTGCTGATGTCAGTCCCTCTGCAGCAATCAACAGAGACTGGGCAGACTGGGCTCCTCTCGAGTGTATCTGAATAAATATACTTGGTTTGTATTCTCTACTGTCTGACCGACTCTTCATTTGTATGGAAGGCTGAGAGGTGGTTGCGAGTGACCCGTGGCCCTAATTGGGTCACTTCCTTCACTATTGCCAACTTCTTCACATGAGTTTAAGTATATATTCACATATTATTACATTATATTTAACGCCAGCCAACTTTAAATCTAATGGAAAAAAGTTTGTGTCAGACATTTTTGAGAAAGGACAAGTTAAGGTGTTTATTTACATTATTTATCTTTGATTGTTTTAAGAAAATGTGTCCTCAAAATATTTGTAATGTGTCTGTTTTGAAATGTCATACAAATAAATTATTTTTGTTTTAATCTGTTGTAGGTTACTTCAGCATGTCATCTTCATTTGGATATTTCAAAGTCAAGATTTGCAGTTATGTGCTGCTGTTGCGAAGTACAAAGGCAACATGGGTTGATTCTGTGAAAGACACAGACACTTTGGATGTACATATCTTGTACAAAGACAACTTGCTCAGTGATTGAATTGTATTTTTTAAGATTGCATTAGTCTTTTTTCTGTTGATTTGTTGCCACCAATGCCACACATGGGAGGTCACCCAAAGCATACAAATCTCCCTACCTATAGGCAAAATTCACATTTTGTGTTAACTGTATGAATCTGTTGATGTGGCTCATCATTGAAGGAAGAACTTCTTGTAGCACACCACTTAAAGTCGGTAGTAACATTCCACCAGATACTGCAACAGTGTATTGGAATGATCCCGTAGCTACAAAAGGGAGTACTGCCGTTATTTTCACAATCTGGGGCCGATTCTGATCCGGGTCGGAAGGGCACCGAATGTGATCCGGCCGGAAAAACTACGAACCGTACACGTGTTTTCCTCCCGACTGGTACAGCTGTACGAGCGAGCAAGTACGATGCGAGCTATGTGAAATTCACCGACCAAGTCGTTTCCGAGTCTGAACCGCTCCGTACGTCTCAGTCGTAAGCTAACCGTGGCGTACAATGGATGTGATTTACGACCGAGCCAGTACGATGCACGCGTCGGACAGCCGGTGCGAGCCGGAGTGTCCGGCTCGCAAAACGTCCAGGAAGTTGCCTTTGGGGGTCTACGTTGGGGATGGCACCGACGCGTACCCACTGTAGGGGGCGCCCTTGTGCGAGACGTACCCATTCAGTCAATGGGAGCCCATGTACGAGTCATACTACTGGCTCCCATTGACTTCTATGGGAGTCTGACCGAACCGAGTCCGGCAGCATACGGCCGCATCGTACTCGCTCGGTCGGACTGCTGGACTCCGGCTTGGTCTGAAAACACTCCGGATCCGGCTCGGTCGGAGAGCTTTCCGAGCCGGATCGGAATCGGCCCCTTGG
Source organism: Triturus cristatus (assembly GCF_964204655.1). NCBI lineage: Eukaryota > Metazoa > Chordata > Amphibia > Caudata > Salamandridae > Triturus > Triturus cristatus. The sequence goes on from NC_140590.1 coordinate 1,386,933,859, forward strand.
TGCTATTGTTGTGGGTTTCCTATTGTGAGGCAGAAGATCTGGCTCCAGCTTATGACATAAATCAATAAGAGCTTATTTAATCTGATATTTTTGGTTGTATCCAATTCTTCCATGGTGACAAGGTCTGGATCTGTAAATATAAAATATAGCATGACGTTTTTGGATTATGGATGGGTTCTAATGTATTAGGAAAATATGAAAAAATCTCTTTGTTCCAAATAAATCAAAAACCACGGGGGGAGCCAGCTCTGGTTCCACCAAGTTGCACAGCCACAAAGACTATGAATCCAATGAATTAAATCCACTTTTATAATCTTCACTTTTATCCATACTTTTCTTTTCTAGTGAAAACACTTTGAGCATTGGTTAGATTATTCGCAGCATTTTTATTCACTGTTTATGGTAAATATCAGTCGCGTGCATAATAGATGGATTTCGTTTTTTTAATTTACGTGAAGCACAATTTTAAGCACAATTTTAAGTCATGTGAAGTGCATCATTACATTGATGGAGATGGATATAATATATGTGTTTATTTTTTTAGATGCCCCTGACGAAGGGAATGCTTTTCTGAAATGCATTGGGTTGTTTTAATAAATCATGACATGTGGAACCTACTTGTGCTCCTGAACTTTTGTGAATAGCGATGCAAAGCAGCAGATATGAATAAAACTAATTGAATGATTAGTTGAAAAAAAAAGAATAATAGAAAAGAAAAGTATGGATAAAAGTGAAGATTATAAAAGTGGATTTAATTCATTGGATTCATAGTCTTTGTGGCTGTGCAACTTGGTGGAACCAGAGCTGGCTTCCCCCGTGGTTTGTGATATTGCTGCGCAATGAGGCAAAGCGCGGAACAAGTATGCACGCTGAAAAAGTGTGAATGGTTAATATGGACAAGATGTGATGATACGGTGTGCATCTCACCATCTCCCAAATAAATCAAATACACATTTTTGATTTGTGAGTATTGTTCTTTTGTGTAATTTAAAAAAAAATGGGAAAAACTTATCTTCCTGGAATTTATTTATAAATAAATATTCTTTTCTGTCTTTGAATTTTGTTTTTTCATTTTATTCAACAAAACTAAATAAACTAAAACAGGATGAATACAAAAATCAAACAAAAACATTATAAATCAATCATGGTGAATGAAACTAATATTGAAGAGCCAAACGTGTTTGAAAACCAATGTCCAAAATACAACTGGCATCAAAAAGGTTAATGTGTCCAGAAAATAGTCCACAGAGTGAATGGTAGTCACACACTGAAGGAAATCAGGAGGGGTATTTACACGGGGATTGTAACACAAAATACTTAGACAGCCATTAATACATCAGTATGGCAAATTGAGATAAGAGAAAGTTAGGTGCGTAGAATCTATAAATGTCAAAAATAGTACCCGTATGCTACCAAAGTTTTCAAAATTAGGTCAATATAACTCCAACTCACCAAGCAGTATAATATCAATACAAATCCGACTTCGGTTCAGTTACATGTAGTAGTCACAATCTGAAAAGTGTAAGACTGACCATAAGTCCATCTACGCATTTTTGCAATTCTTTTTAAATATGAATTTTATGAACACCAATAAGTACTGTGATGTCATTAATTCACAATATTTTAAGGTAAGGGAATCCAGGATTATATCTTTGCTGTATCCTTCTTTTCCAAAATTTCTTTGGTCTAGATACACAGAATGTGACTTTGGCCAGATTGAATTGACCTGTGTGACAGTTTAGCATTTAATTTTTGATGTTGATTTTTAAACCAATATACTTATTATTTTAGCCCTGATGAAGCCTGAAGGCTAATGTACCCTGTGAGACCAAACACATGTTGGCTTGGAAATGTTAAGGCTATGGTAACTGTTACTATAAAGGATTTCAGAAAACTGAATATGCAGGAACATCTGTATTGATTATTTGGAAGTGCTTGGGATTTACCAATATATCGTAGACTTTGTTCCTAATGAAGAACATTTTGTGGCTCCTCTCCACCAGTGAGTACCTGTAATATTTCTGCTATCATTTCTATTATTTTACCGACTTTGAATACTAAATGTGTGCACACCATATCACCAAGCTGAGTTGAGTGCTTACAATTTACATTTTGGGTGGCAGCACCACTCTGACATTATAATATGTACACAAGTTTGTAGTATCAGATATAACACTATTAGTGGAATGTGAGAAAATTGCTGAAGAGCTCTTTAACAACTTGAACATTGGAATATCAGTATCCTGTAAAGTGTTTAGAAAACAGAGTTTGAAGAACAAGTTTACAAAACTGGAAAAACTGAAAATTAATACATTTTCTAAATGGTGTGATGTGGCAACTTTAAAAACAACACATCAAATTGAATAGAATCCCTAGGGGTGTCAGAGGCTGAAGTTTTCCTACCTATGATGATCTAGACAAAGACCTCCTGCTACTGTGGGAAAAAGAGCTAACAAATAGTTAATGAACTTCATTGAGTTTCTATTGTCAATGCAGAAAGTAAAATAACTGGATTCAAACTAGAAATAAAGGACGTAGGGCCAGATGTACAAGCATTGAATTTTGTGACTCGCAAATTGCGACAAATTGCGAATCACCATTTGCGAGTCGCAAAATCCAATGTTCAACAGTGTCTCAGACACTGTTTGTGATTCCCAGTGGTGTCGCAAATTGCATGCCTCATGAATATTCATCAGGCTGTCGCAATTTGCAACCCCATTGGGAATGGCTGGCACTCCCAGGGATGGTGGACTGCTGGGGTCAGCAGACTACCATGTCTGAGACTACTGTGTCAATAAAGCAGCTTTTAAAAAAAAAAATGCATCCCATTTTCCTTAAAGGAAAACGGGATGCATTTAAAAAATAAAAATTAAACATTTCATTTTTTACGGGCAGGCAGTGGTCCCTTAAGAAATATTTGCACATCCATTCCCAGAGGGGAAGGGATCCCCTGGGGACCCCTTCCCGTTTGCGAGTGCTTTACCACCCTGATGAGAAGGGTAGTAAAGTGCGAGTGTTTTGCGACTGCAATTGCGGTCGCAAAATATTCATACATAGGTTATGAACTTGCTATTAGGAGGGGACGCCCTCGGCACGCCCCTTCCTAATAGTGAGTCTCTAACCCTATTTTGCGAGTCGCTAATTCATTAGCGCCTTCAAAAATATGGTTAATACAATGGACTGACTTATTTTGCGGTCGCAAAAAAATGGTAGTAGATCTGGCCCATAGAGAAAAAGATGCAAGCTATAAGTCTACTAGATCCAACCCAAAAAACTGATATTCTTAATGACATATTACATAGACATCAAAATGAAATTGAGACAAGAATAGTAAGGAAACTAGGCAGAGACAAGAACGACTATTTGGGTGGAAGGGTATTTATGTTTGCAAAGAACTTTGACCATTTGATTACTAAGATATCAGGACCATCTACTGATACTCATGTTGATAATGTAAGTATTAGCTCTTCTAGTATACCCGCTAGTAGTGACACAGAGTGTAATCCTGACCCGGGAGACTGTACCTCAGATGGGTCTGCCAACAGAAATCACTTTTTAGAAGAGATACGCCAAATTAGGATCGGCAGTCGAAATATTAATACCAGGCCTACAAATTCAGAAAGACAGGAAGAGGTAAAAGAAACAAGAGAACAACCAAAAAAGGGTGGGGATGCAAACGCGGTCATGGACTAGCAGGAAATAAGTGTTATGACCCAACCTAAGAATGTATCTGATGTTGAAATTGTAAATTTGTTTGATAACAACCTATCTGTTGATATGATTAATTGTTCAGAAAAAAGGATTTACTTTCTCTCCTTTTGCTGGTATGTTCCTGAATTACGTCAAGGTCGATATCTTCAAATTTGTGCGATAATTGAAACTGACAAAAAAAATACTTTACTGAACTCCCAACACACCGGGCAAAAACAACTGACTGGTTACCGCCTACTAATTTGACCATTCAGGATACAGTAGATACATCTATCCTGATCTCATTGACCGAAGGGGATGATGATCCAGTAAATGTGTTGACTATTACAACAGCATTGGAGATTGACAGATTATCCAGTGCTGACAGTGGCTTATGACCAAAATCAAAATGGACCCCTATGTTGTTTTCTGATACTAATTGTGACATATTCTTTAAGAATATATGTAAAGATAGTGATCACTTAATGTATACCAATGCTGAATTGAAATATAGATCTGTGAGAAATTATTTAACATATCATGAACAGAAAGCTTTGAAAACACTCCAGGGGACAGTAGTGTTATCAGCAGAGAAATGGATAAGGTAGGATGTGTAATAATTTTGACCAAGATAGATTACAATACAGAAATCCATAGGTAACTGAATAATATATTGTGCTACGCCCCTCTTACCTCTAACTCCATCCATGCTAATGCAACCAAATTGAACGGGGAACCTAAGACCTGTATGACACCAAATTGCTAACTGATGAGAATATGTTTTTTTAAAGATTTAAAAATGAAGATACCCATGCCTATGTGCAATTCCCAAAGTGCATAAAGCGGGCCACTTTCTCCCAGCAGACTGATCGTATCAAGTATAAGAGGGCCCACAGTAACGATCTTACAATTTATAGATATTTTTTAGGAGCATTTGTCTTTAACTTACCTTCATGTATTCAGGACACAAAGCATATCCTAGATATTTTATGTGATAAGACTTGAGAGGACACTATGCTGTTGGTTACACTACATGTGGTCTCCTTGTACACAAATATTCTGCATTAATTTGGAAGGTTTGCAGCAGAACACTTCCAAAAGCAATTTGAATTGCTGTTGCACATAAACATGATCTTATAGATGATTCAGTTGATTCAGGAAAATAGTGTGTTTTTGTTCAGTGGAAAGTGGTATCTTCAGACGTATGGGAAAGCGATGGACTCCAGATTTGCTCCTTCTTACCCAACTCTTTGTGGGGGTGGTTTGAGGAAGGGCAAGTCTGGGGTCCAGAAGGTGCACAGTGATCAGAATATATTCATTTCTGGGGCAGATTCATAGATGATATCTTGTTCATTTGGACTGGATCACCAGAGATATTACTTGACTTTGTGTGCCATTTTAATTCTAATTTGTATAACATGTCATTCACTCTTAATTACAGTAGGGAAAAGATTAAACTTTTGTATGTGGAACTATATGTGACTAATGAGGTACTACTAAGTCGCATGCATAGAGGAGAGACTTCATGTAATGCAGTATGACATTCTTCTAGGGCACACCACAAGAACCAATTGACTGCTATTCCATTTGGAGAGATGGTCAGATGAGAACGAACTGCAGCTCTGACCTTGAATTTAAATAAAATATTGAGGACATTATACAAAGATTTCTGATTAAAGGCTATGATAAGCAAATAGTGCTGTCTGCTAGTGCCAATGTGTTGAAACTTAACAGATTAACTACCCTGAAAGACAACAAGAATAGAGACTTGTGTCACCGGGGTGCTGTCAGATACATTACTGAGTATGGCAGGGAAATGGGAGCAAGATAATAAAGAGAGACTGGTATCTTTTGTTGAATGATAATGTTCTCAGATGTTACATTACAACAAGATCAAATATTACCTTTTGTAAGCGACGGACACTAAGAAACATTATCAGTCCCAGTTACCCTACCTTTTCACACGAGGCACCATGGTGGTCTTCACTGATCAGTGGTTCCTTTAAATGTGGACACTGTCCTGTTTGCAGCTTTGTGAAGAATAAGGTTACTTCCTTCAGCTACAACAATAGCCACATTTTTTAAATTAAGAGCAACATTACTTGCACTACAAGATTTGTAGTGTATGTTTTTCTTTGTAAGTGTAGAAAAAAATATGTGTATTATAATACAATCTTCATGGAGAGAATATCTGAAAACTTTAGGGCATTGAAACAAGGTAATCCAAAATATCCATTTGCAAACCCTACACTGGAATGCAAGATGCAGGACATTCATAACAACTTTCAATTCCATGGACTTCAGATGGTTCAACCAGATACCCGAGGTGGCAATCGGGAATTAAAAAATTGAGAAGACAAGAGGCACTTTGGGTAATGAAACTGAAAGTATTATTATTATTATTATTAGGAGTTTTATATCGCGCACGGTTACCCTTGGGCATCCCAGCGCTTGCATTGGGAACCCGTCCTGGTTTTTCCCTGTGAGATAATCCATACTGGGCATCCCCAAGGTGAAAGCCAGGCATCCCGCCGCGGGGGGGCCGTTGTGGAGATTAAGCAAGCTAGTTGCCCAGAGCTGCCTAGTGTGAACTCATGCTTAGAGTAGGCACCGAAGCGAGAATTATCAAGTCCGTGGACAATTGGGCTCCAGACCCTGCCGCGTCGGGAATTGAACCCTGGTCCCGGGTCTGACCTCTGCTTCAGGGTATGCCTGCTCTAACCAGTGAGCTACACTTCTCCTTCAAGTAGTTGAGGAAAGCCTCAACATTGATCATGAGTTACATTGCTTGCTTGGAGACTGAGGAAGTACATTCATGTGAATATGCCTGTGTCTTTATTCAGTTTGCTACTGGGAGTTAGACATATAGGCCCTAATTCGGATGTCGGTCGGAGTTCCCTCCGACCGACATCCCTGCGGTTTTAGAACCAACCGTCCTAGGGTCGGCAGTCTGAAACCACAATTACGATGTGACCGCACATGGTGCGGCCGCAGACTCCCATTTCCCTATGGGAGCTTGTGCGGCGGTCGAAAACCATCTGCAGCACAAGCCCCCTAGAGAAATGGGAATCACTGTAAATCCCTGCACCGTGTGGCAGGCATCTCAAGGTGCCTGCCACACGGTGCAGGGATTTACAGGAGGGCACCATAGGTACCCCATCAGTCCCCAACTGGAGACGGCAGAAGCAGGGGGCCATGCTAGGGGCCACCAAAGTTGCGTTCCAACAGGCTTTCCATGTCGGAAAGTCTGACATGGAAAGCCTGTTGGAAACCAGCATCAGAATCCTGACGATAGAAACGCAGTCTGTAAGGGATTATGTTGTGGTTCTGACTGGCTGACGGGCTCCTTGAGCTGGTCGGAAGGCAGCTGGATTGACAGGCTGGTTTGAATTCTGACCACTGTAATCGAAATACGGCGGTTGGAATTCAAATCTGCAGTCGGAGGCTTTCCGACTGACATCCAAATTAGGGCCATAATTGTATAGGTTTAGTGACTCATGTTGTTAACTCCCCCAATGTATAATGGGATCTGACCGTTGAGACAGACTTGTTAAAATTATGGAACATGCACATATATATACATCCTGCAAAACAATATAGGTCGACAAAACACTGAATGTGCTCTGACATTTATTTACAGGATTATGCTTTTCATTTATATTTGGACCTTGTATTCTCTTTTCTACTTTTTCTTTCTTTCTAGTAGAGTACCAACTAGTAATACCTTTGGGGAGGCATTGTGCTTTATTATTTGTATCAGATAGTATTGTTTTTAGGTTTTTGATATCATTTTAAAAGTATCTACTTTGTATTTTAACAGAAGCCATACCTATGCCATAGTGGTTGGCTGTATTATTATGTTGTATGTCACTCCTTTCTTAATGTTGTCTGGACTGTACTACAATGGCATAAATTGACGCACTCATAGTGGTATGGCCTACACAAATGCCATATAGATTAGTCCTTCCTTTAATGTTGCCCGCACCGCACCACACCAAGATGGCGCATGTGGACGATGCTGACAGGGTCCACGATGGGTTAGTCTGTTTTTGTAGGGCTATTTAAACTCAAACCAAGATGGCACCTGAGGAGAAGGCCAATACGGTCCCAGAAGAAACACCCGGTGCTAATGGAGTATTCTCTAATTGTTAAGAGTTCTAGATAGAAACGGACCTACAAGTTAGTATTGTGTTGAATCTTTACTAAGTGGTGTGAGAGTGATACGAGCTGCCTTTTAAACTGGTCAGTATAGTTTGAACTGAAGGTTGGATTATAACACTTGCTAGTACAATGTGCCAATGTATGACCCAATTGGGTAAGATTTCTATATTGAAATGGACCTGAAAGTTGGTATTGTGCTGGATTTTTATTGAGTTGCGTGAGTATGGTCCAGACTGTTTTTGACTACGTAGCTAGAACCTGAACGGGAGATTAGATTTTCACTCTTGCTTGTACTGTGGGCAAATGTTGAACACAACCCTTTGTTGATACTATTGAAGGATTATTGCACTTTACAAAAGTGGCGGGATGGTAGAGAATTTTTACTGAGTAGAGTGTTGGGGACATGTATCAACTTGCTTGCACTAAGCTCAATGAGTGTAATGCAACCCTATGTTGCACTGTATTGAGGTGGTGTGATGATAGTATGCTTATTTTGAATCCATCTGTGTATACTGTAGCTTCCAAGAGTAAATTAGTGCGACAGCTATGTAACTATGACTGGCATATTTAAGACGGCATGCGCTATGCATGATATAAGTGATAGGACACAAATAGATGGACTTAAGGCCAGTCTTATACTTTTCAGATTGTGAATGTACATCTAAGTGAACCGAAGTCGGATTTGCTTTGATAATATACTGCTTGGTGATTTTGAGGTATATTGACCTAACTTTGAGCAATTGCTGGCTAATGGGTACTATTTCTTTCATTTCCGGCTTCTATACAACTAACCTTCTCTTATCTCAATTTGCCGTACTAATGGCAGTCACTCGCTGTCTAGGCATTCTTGCTTTGCTGATTAAATATGATTGTATGAACACTAATAAGTACTGTGAAGTCACAAATTTATAATATTATGAGGTCTGGGAATCCAGGATTATGTCTTTGCTGTATCCTTCCTTGCTAAAAGTTCTTTAGTATACACCCACAGAAAGTGACTTTGGTCAGCTTGACCTGGGTGATGCTTTAGCATTTTATTTTCGATGTTGATTTTGAAACCAATATACTTATTATTTTAGTCCTGATGAAGTCTGAAGTATTTTGTGTCATGTGAGGTGAAACACGTGTTGGCATGGGCTTTGAAATGTCAATACTGGAGTCTCTGGTACAAATAAAGGATTTCAGAAGACTGAACACCTGTATTGATTATTTGGGAGTGCTTGGGATTTGCCTATATATATATATATATATATATATATATATATATATATATATATATATATATATATTTATATATATACATTTTTATATATATATATATATATATATATATATATATTATCTACTGGCGGTCGGCAGTAGATAGTTATAGTTAGGACCGAGTTATCATAGGAAATATGAAAATTCTATTTTGAATAACTTTGGCGCCGGTTGACGAATCCTCGCGAAATTTTCAAAACTAATGGGGAGCTCCGTTCAGCTCCTACCCTGAAAGTCTCGGGGTGATTCGTCAAGCGGGGGCTGAGAAAAAAGGGGGGTCCCAAAACGCGTTTTCCCCATGCATTTTTCCATAGGACCTTTAGTCGAAGGTACAGCCCGAACGGCTGAACAGAATTACTTGAAATTTGGCAGAGAGGTAGTCCTCAGGTCAGGGAAGTGCCTTTTGCAGGTCTGGTGTCAATCTGTTCAGTAGTTCCTGAGAAAATAGCATTTAAAAGCATATAAATATCTATAAGCGCGCACCGTGCGCGCATCGTGCGAGCACCCTAACGTGCGCGAGCGTAATTCTGATTGGTGGTTACATGTTAGTCAACGTTCGAATGGGTCGAAATCAGGAAGTGTCGGCCGCCATTTTGTTTGTTTTCAGTGCGAGAGTGAAAAAGGAAGGTGGCGAACGTGAAAAGGGGGCAGGGTAGAGAGTTCCTGACCTCCTAGCCTTTGTCAGGGGGTCCCTGAAGGACCCCGAAGGCAGAAAATTTTTTCAAATTTATTTTTTTTTAAAAATCGCGGGGGTGCGCATTTAAAAAACCTACAAATTCACTGAAAAAAACCATAGGTTTCACCCACGTTATAGTTAGGAATTAGCATTTAAAAAACCTTGCAAATTCGCGTAAAAAACCAATGAAATTCCCCCGTTATAGTTAGTTCAGATAACTATAACTCGCGCGACTGCCACTCTATCACAAGGATGATGTCATGAGTGATGTCATGAGTGATGCCACTGACCATGTCATGAGTGATGTAATATGTGACATCATGAGCAGTGGATTGCGGGCGCGCGAGTTATATTTATCTGAACTAACTATAACAGGGGAATTTCATTGTTTTTTTACGAGTGAAATATCCACCTAACTATAACATGTGTGAAACCTATGGTTTTTTAAGTGAATATATATATATATATATATATATATATATATATATATATATATATATATATAGTAAAGGGTGGAGAGAGAGAGTTTTCCTTATCTTATGTTTACCATGCGTGGTAAAGGCATGCGTGGTAAAGACATCTGCATGGTCAAGGCAGGCGAGGTAAAGGCTGCATGGAAAAGGCATGCATGGTGATACCATACATTTATTTAAAAACTCAAATTTATCATCATCTCAGAAACACATAGGGGCATGTTCTCAAGAACGTGTGATAACTACCGTAAAATTAGGTTAACGCAACTCTTCACATCGCAGTCTATCGCCGGAAAATAACACTGTGTTAACGTGGTATTCCCAACACGGCGATACCATGCGATAGTCTCACAATAACGTGTCAAATGAACGCGTTAAAATAAACGCGACGGTGCAAAAACACATAACCCAAACGCAAAAATAGTAGCGATGACGCCAATCGCGATACAAAAATCAGCGAAAACCAGCCACAGGCCTGCAATCCCCACGCGTCATGCAGGAAAATGCACAATAAAAGTAGGAAAAAAACATGCAAACAAAAGCCAAATAACAGTGAAGCACAATGGAGGTAGCCAGAGCAAGTACAGAGGACAACCAGAACCCCACAAGCCCCCCGGAGGACCAGCCTGGGACCTCGGGTCAGGGACGGGCAAGGACAAGAAGAGTAGGAAGAAGCGGTTCAGTCCACAGCAAAACAGGATCCTGATAACGGAGGTGGTGGAACACCATCAACTACTGTTCGTCACCTCCACTGTGTCACTGGCAACTAAAAATGGAATATGGCAGACCATCGTGGACAAGGTGAATGCAGTCGAAGTGCTGAAGAGGACAATGGAAGAGGTCAAGAAGCACTGGAATGATGTGAAGCGCAAAACCAAGCAGAAACTTGCAAACAACCGGAAGGCAGCAATGCAGACTGGAGATGGGAGTCCAGCGCCACAGGAGGAGCTGGACGTGATGGAGGCAATGGTGTCCAAGTCATCAGTGGGGAGATGGTGGCAGGAATTGAGGGCCCAGACACTGCTCAACATGACCAGATACAACAGCAACAGGGTGAGTAACGACCAGGGACTGGGGGGACGGGGGGAGATGGGCACAATGGCACACATGCACAATTAAGCATAGCACATCTGCGGACAAACCATGCCCCAGACCCCCAACTCCCACCAAGAGACCAATGCACCCAAGTATGCAACATCTCAGCACTGTATAAGTACAGAAGCCAGAGGCACACCGCATGTAAGGGATAAGGGGCAGCTAAATCAGAGCTGCAGGGGCGACTTCCCCATAATGCGGCACACACACATTACATGCAGAGCACATCAACATTGACAACGATGTGGTACAAAAACCGCAAAATGTCCCCAACAGAACAGAGGACACAACTGGTGCTACATGTGCGTAGAAACCGGCCAATCACATTTGGCATTGCAGAGGAATGTGAGTTGTCAATGTACAAGTACAAACACACATCCATGATGTTGTCAGAATATCCACTGTCCAACATCAAATAGGCAGCTCCCCCAAACAGTCACAATGTACACTGTCATGCAGTCTGAATGTAAACATGTACAATGCGTCAACATACAAGTGAACACAACTGCATCTCCCCTTCACATTGCAGTGGGAAATCCAACACCTCCTGCAGAGCAGGCTGAACCTCTCTTCTCTGATGACGAAGAGGACCACCACACCTTTGACTCCGACGCCCTCCAACAGCTCGTGGGGAGCCTCCGCAGCTCACTTTCAGGAGCAGGGCAGCCCAGCTGCTACGAGGAGAACCCACCCCCTGCACAGAACACACAGCAGGCAGCACCCACCACCACGGCTGCCTCCCAGGACCCCCACGATGAACACATGGCATTCCAACACCATGTGTTGGGGTGCCAGGAGAAGCTGGCTGAACAGGTGCTGGTGGGGTTCGACCGCATGGTAGCCAAACTAGACGCCATAAGTGGGTGTCTAAGTCCCATCAGGGACTACTCACAGTCTCTAACCGACACCCACAGTCTTCTCCATGCTCTCCAATGAACCATGGCTGACATCGCTAGAGTCCTGACTCTGCGACAAGAACAATTATTTGGGCAGAGTGCCTCCAGCGATCTCACCTGGGAGTTGGGACACATGCGGAGGATCATGGAGAACATGGAGCGGATGCAGGCGGAAAGAGCGGCTGCCACAGTTACACACCAGCGAGAGGTAGCAGGGTCCCTCACTGCCCCAAAGACCCACCTCATGGTATTGCTGTCACAAGGCCTGGCGCTGATGCATGCTGCTGCTACCTCCCCATCCACATCTCCGGCCCCTGATGTGTCAGTGCCACACAGTGTGGCAGACATTCCACCTCCGGCCCCTGAGGTGTCATTGCCACACAGTGCTGGAGACAGAACACCACCACCCACATGTGAGGCACATGCAACAGCAGAGGACGAAGATGCGGATGAATCTGCCTTTGTGGTCAGAAAGAGGCAGGAGCATTAATCTCCGCCATGTGGCCTGTTTCTGCTTGGTTCTGCCCTCTGCATCATTATCTTCCGCTGTCCCCCAATGCACACTGCGACACTCACCTTGGACCTCGACATGGACTGCCATATTCTGTTTGGTCACCAATGACACAGCTATAAGACTGCAGACTGAACTCCTCCTCTTCTGATGTACTCGTCATTCCCTGAAGGACTCTGGCTGGCCCTCCACGGGCCAACAATGTAAAGTGGGGTTTGCATGGCCCTGTACTTCTCCAGTTGCAACACTGCACCGAATGTGCAATAAACATTCATATTCACACAGATGTGTCATGTCTATGATCTTTCAAGTTTGGAAGAATGGATGAATGTAGGGTCAGTGATTCCCCCTTACGTCCATGTTGCTCATGTTGTGGGACTTGAGTCACAGGGTGACATTTTGCCGATTGCGTTCCGGGTGGTGCCGACACTACTACGGAGACACACGCATTAGTTACTTCCTTGTGCAGGCCAGGACGAAACCATGCCCAGAGCCCAGGGGTCATTGTTCACACCCTTACGCTGGACTGGCATACACAAGGCCAGCCCACTCTGCTTATGCTCACGGGGGGACAACGCTACATGTCCCAGGTCTTCCCTGTAGGGGGCTGCTGCTCACAGGTTTAGTTGTCAGCATGCCACAGTCACTCCCTCATGGCTGGTTTACTCCCACACCACACTCATCCAGCACAGGCGTCACAGGACATGTGACCCTGCCAATAAAAAGGGCCTGGCGCACGTGCTGTACGTCATTTCCACTCTCTAACTGTGTGTCTCCCTGTGGTTGTCGTTTATGCATGAGGGCCTAGGGCCCTGCCACCTCACATTGCCCAGTGCCGGGGGTGGCATGATGGCGATGCACCACGGGACTAAAACATAAGGGGTCCATGGCTAGCGGTGCACAAACTTGGTGGCACCGGATACACTGAGGCAGGCACAGGCACACCGCCACAGGAAGGTGTCTTACCATGCACTGAGGTCGGGGCACCTAAAGTGCTGAGCGGGTGTGCAGCCTGCGATGATACACCGTCCTGGCGATCCAGACTGGTGAGTATTAGTGTGAACCCTGCTGGACCGTAGTGTAGACCTGAGCCAGTGGGCAGTGCGGGCCTCACGCCATGTGGCGTTGCCTCACAGTTCACAGACTTAGTGGCACCGCAAGAACTGAGCAGGTGTGCAGCCTGCAATGATGCTGTGTGCACTGATATGGTCACTGCCATTGCGAAATCAAGACCCAGAATCAAGTGGATGACCTGGTGGCCGGCGGTGCGGGGCTGCATGATGTGGAGGGTGCCATGTTCGCGGGCCCCGGGCTTGGAGCTCCCACCGGCACGTGGTGGGCCCTCTTGGAGACACACAGGTGGCGGAAGGTGAGCAGTGAGGCCTGGATGCACAGGGGTGGGCAATCACCGCTGGGCGGCGGGAGGGGACGGGGTGCAGCAGCCTGTGTGTGCAGGGGCGGGCAAGCGATGGTGGCGTGTGCAACTGTATGGACTCTGCCATTCATGTCTCTGGAAACTGTGTCAGATATGGGACCTGGGGTACTGCAGTGTATACCGGCACATGGCTGGAGACACACCGGTGGCAGTAGGTGAGCAGTGAGACCTGGGTCCGCAGTGTCGGCACTCTCCCTCCCTCTATTTCTCTCTCCCTCTATACCTCTCTTTCTCTCTCCCTCTTGTTCTCTTTCCTCTCTCCCTCTCTTTCTCTATCCCTCTCTTTCTCTCTCCCTTACTCCCTCTCTTTCTCTCTCCCTCTCTCCCTCTCTTTCTCTCTCTTTCTCTCTCCCTCTCTTTCTCTCTCCCTCTCTCCCTCTCTTTCTCTCTCTTTCTCTCTCCCTCTCTTTCTCTCTCCCTTTCTTTCTCTCTCTCTCTTCCTCTATCCCTCTTTCCCTCTCTTTCTCTCTCCCTCTCTCTCTTTCTCTCTCCCTCTCTTTCTCTCTCCCTCTCTCCCTGTCTTTCTCTCTCCCTCTCTCTCTCTCTCTTTCTCTCTCCCTCTCTCCCTCTCTTTCTCTCTCCCTCTCTCCCTCTCTTTCTCTCTCCCTCTCTCCCTCTTTTTCTCTCTCTCTCCCTCTCTTTCTCTCTCTCTCCCTCTCTTTCTCTCCTAATCTCTACCTCTCTCTCTCTTTCGCTCTCTCTCTCTCTCTCTCTCTGTACTTTGATGAGCGCATGATACACCTTCTTATCTAGATTTCTGTTTTGCAGGCTGTGACTTACAGGATGTCCTGAGAAGACCCGCCATAACTCTTCGCAATTGTTGTTTTGGGTTTATTCTGTAATAAACGTATTATTAGGATATTATGAGATGGATGGATGATTTCCATTTTTCTGACCACACATGTATGTTAGGAGTTGTGATTGTGCGACTTAAGGCAAATTGTTTGGTTCATGATTTCGTAGAGTTGATGTGTAATATCTTTGTCGTAAGGGGGGGTGGGGTGGGGGGTGTCCGGGGAAGGGCCCCGGGGGGGTGTCCTGGGGGTGGTGGTGGTGGGTGTTGATGCCCTTTTGGGGCTCTGGGCTGCATGATCAGTTGCTCCAGGGCATCTGTTGTTCTTCATGTGTGGCTATGAGCTGTGCTCCCTTCTCTGGTGCTGGTTGTCATCCGACGTTACACCAGGTAAGAGCAGGTGTTAAAATCCTGATGCTAACGCGCCTTATCGCATGTTTGTTGATCTTATCGCCGATCTGGCTGGTCGTTGAGAATGTTGTGAAGTGGTGTTGTCACGGCTTTTTGCACGGGAACGCCTACTCTGCATATCATTAGCGTTAGTTGCCGGGGTCATCTGTGGCAATGTTTTTTGCAACTGCTATCGCAGGTAAACTAGTGATATGGGCTGTTAGCACCAGTTTGTGAATGGGGCGATAAACTAATTGCGACTTTTGCTGCGATAAAGTGCCGGTAACTTGGCGAAAGATCCTTGAGAATATGCCCCATATTGTGATCGGTGAATGGAGAGACGTATGAACATAGCCTTGCACAGAACACAAGCATATGGCTCTCCATTCACTAATCACAAACGGTGTTTCAGAGGCAGTTTGGAGACACTGATCCATTGTCTGGGTTCTATCCACAATTATCTCATTAAGAGACAAGGATTTCATGTCTTGTAGCACACCAATCCTTGATGGTCTACGGATAATGTTTTGGAAACACTGATCATATGTCTGTCACTTTCGTTCCTGTCAACTGATGAACTGGAATACCAGGGTATTAAGTGAGATGAAAAAACTGGGGGGGTCTTTCAAAGGGGTGTGGCTGATGTAATTTAGGGCATGGCTTAAAAACATGTAATCTAAAAATCTGTGCTTAGCATAGTGTGCCACCACACTGGTATTTTTCTGCTTCTGTCATTGCATCCAGATATATAATACAACAAGTAACATTAATACCTACAACAAGCTGGGGCTATTGTTTTTGTCAATGGTTATTAGTTGCATGTAATAAATAAGGAACGACTATCGCTTTGTTGTATATAATATAGAAAATTCTTCACTTCTGAAATGATGAGACTGTGAAAGAACTAAACTGAGTCTCTTTGAAGTTACATCAAAGGCAGTGAAGGGTGGTAGTGCTGAAAAGTTAAGATTTTCCTTTCCAACCTGAGGGTGAGGGCAGAAATCGAGAGCCTGATAGGGACCCGTCTCGGCACCTGCTTTTAAGAACTGCTGGTGCTCAGCACCAGCAAGACCTGGTCACTTAAAGCCCTGGCAATACTGAATAATTTGCTTATTCAGAGTTGCTTCCTTACATAGAACAATTGCCAATATCGTTTGATCTGGAGGCACTTCTTACACAAACTAGAATTACCTATCCAGAGTGTAATACACATCTCCAGCCGCCGGTGTCAATCCATTTCCACAAGGTGATATTAGATATCTACCTCTGGAGTACCATCCTCTAGGTCAGAGGTCTTCAAACTGGGTGGGGTGCCCCCTGGGGGTCCGTGGCAGCTTTCGCGGGGGGCGCAAATGCCTCATTAAGGGGCAGATCTATGTTGCAGTTGCGCCACATTTACGCCGCCGTTGCATCACTTTTGTGACGCAGCGGCGGCGTAAACCCTGTGCCACGTTGCGCCCTATTTACATCGTGACGCATCTATGGAGATGCGTCACGGTGTAAAGCCCTGCGACACATGAAACCTGCGTCAGGTTTCATGTGGGCGTTTCCACGCAGGGGGGTGTTCCGTCGCAGGAACGCCCCTGAAAAGTGACTCAGTGAAATCTATAAGATTTCACTGAGTCACTTTCCCAACGCTGATGCGTCAAAACCCTACGCCTGCTTGAAGCAGGCGTAAGGCTTGACGCACCATGTTAGGTATGGGGGGCAGATTTATGTTCCCTGGCGCATCCCTGCAAATCAGCATGGATGCGCCAGGGAAGATGCGTCACGCAAGTTTGCCCTTGCGCCACCGCAGATGCACCGCATTTACAATGCGGTGCATCGTGGCGCAAGGACACGCAGATGCGTGACGTATCTGCCGGCGTAAGGTTGGCGCAGTGCTGAAGTTGTGTCGCAAGCCTTTGTTTATTTTTCACGTTTCCTTGCTGTCTTCATTTACATGAAAGTTGAAGTGTCGAAAAAAGTGAGGCAGCTGTGATCCTGAGCCCTGGGGGTGGCGGGATCAACGGCTAGGCTAAAAACAACAACATATTCTATAAGTATTTTGTTGTATTTACACGTTCATAGCAACTGCATTTAAAATAATGTACACACCTAAAAGTGTAAAATGAGGTGTAAAATAAAATGCACATTAAAATAATTGATGGGAAATGCATTTCTTCACACTATGAAACTTGGTTATTATGATCACTGCAGATGTCTGTATGTGAGACCAGAGACTCACAGAACTGCAATCCTGGTTGGTGCACAGCATAATAGTGACTAGTGTATTTATAGTGTTATAAGGTCCCAGCATGTAACAGAAAGCAATGTGAATATGTAAATGTAAGGCATTATTCTAAAATTGTACTAAACATTGTCTAAGATAGACTGCCACACACATGATTTTGTGTACGTGATCAGGTACACTGGAATTATGAGGCAAAGGACCACCAAATTATGCAACAAGGAAAGGTAAATTATGCAGTATAATGCAGCACATTTTTTGCTGGTATTACTTAATTATTTTGAAGTTTTTTCACATTTCAGTACTGTTTGGTCAAAGATTTAACCTCATTAGTATCAATTTAACAGCCAAATACAGTAATAAAAAATTGAAAGATGACCAGTTACCCTTTGTGATGGGAAACCACTGCGCGCAAACCTGTCATCACGTTTTTAGTAACTTTTATCCGTTTGAGCGAGAAACAAAATTGTTTTTGTTAAAATCTCCATATTATACTGCAGGTGGTGGATTATGTGTCAAATGCAGCCAATCCATAATTATGGGAAAATTGCCACTGCTACAGAATCACATAATTGCAGTGGCCCGGCATAAGATAAAACAAGTGCTTTCAAAGAATATATATTAGTGTTAGCTAACCAAACTGTACCTAGTGCAGGCATTTCTTCTTTTATAAGTCCATTAAAAGGACGCTTTCCAAAACTCAGCATCCTTACATTACCTCTAAAAGAAATCACATTTTTGTTATCATGATGCTTCAAATGACTCTATAAATTAAATCACCTTAGACCCCTCCTTTAATTTTCACACAGAGGTACCTTCAGGTGCCCATTAACTAATCTGGAATGGTTGTTTTTAGCAAAAAGTATGGACATTTTTTGTAAAATTAAAAATATATGGGAACCTTAGCCCTTACACCCCCTGCCAACTTTGGCCTCTGTTTACATGCAGAGTTCCTTTCAGATGAGTTGAGAGGGTAGAAGGGAGGATGCCAAAAGGGTCATATTCAGTGGCCTTATCGTCCAGACCCCTGGAGTTTCTGGGTAATGGCCCAGAAGAAAGAGTAAAGGAGTGAAATCCATGGATAGCTTCAAAAAGATGGCACAGAGGATGCGGCACGAAGTGGTATTTAATTTTTTCATTTATAAATGAGACAGCTTCTCGTCTTCCTCAGGGAGAAGTCCTGAAGAAGGTGTTGAGAAGTACTGGCTCATTTGTTTTTTTAAAAATGCCATCACTACCATTAGTGCAGTAGACGCATTGACACTGGGACAATGGTGTGAGGGGCTATTGCACCCCAATAATGGGTGTAGTACTAGCACAAAAGGTTGGAAAGTAATTTTCCTTGTTAGAAATGGGTCCCAGATTACAGGAAACCAGGTAGGAGGATGTGGATATTTTCCCCAGTTTTTCAAAACAGAGTGTCAGTCAGTCTGCTTTGGGTCTCTGGCCTTGAAATAATGGTCAGTGGAATGGGCAGAGGAGTAGGCACCATTGGTGCTGCAGGAACAGTGGCACAGGACCTAGAAGTGTGAGGGCCCAACTGAACCCCTATTATGGTGGCTTTACTTATACCTTTCTTGCATTAGTGCTCAGTGCACCCTTGCCTTGCCAGTGTTGTTTGTGGCATTGAACCAATGGCCCAAGAGAGGGGATAATTGGAGAAGAGGGGACACCTTAGCATTAGGCTTCAGGGAGATGACAGAAAGGAGGATGGGAGGAGAACTTTAACAAGGGGCGCTGAAGATTTCCTGCTTTGGAAGGCAGTAGATCTCCTTAGTGAAGCAAGGGCACTGAGGCCCAGGAGTGTGAAGGGCCCACTGCATCACAATTAAGCCTGACTTATTCTTTACAATAAGACATGGGGAGAGCATTAGGGATGAGGTGGGCCACATGTGGGCACTAATTTTTACAGAAAGGGACAGGCAATCTGTTTCAAGAATGGAGTGATGGCCAGATGTGGTCGTGAAGGGGTGAAAGAGGGAGAGAGGATAGTCTAATATTCAGGGTCGCAGCTATCATTGGTGCTGAAGGCACAGTTCCATTTGGACCCCAAGTAGCTGTGGAGTATGAGCTTCTGAAAAAGTGCCTCTGATATTCTCTTATAAACCCCACCCCCTGAGCTCAACCCTAACCCTCCCAATTACCCAAGACCTTTAGGTGGAGAGGGGCTCAGAGAAAGAAAGTTCGAAGACCTCTGCTATAGGTGCTTCCAATCATTTTCTCTTCGTCCTGATGATGACCTTTTATGAATAACTGTATGTGGTTGAAACGTTAAGACAATATCAGTGGACTGTTAAAAATTTGATTTGGAGCATATCACTCTGTTCCAGAGTGTACATCTGCCACCTGTGTATACATAACAGTCACCATTCTTGTGCATATATTGCATAGCACTTGCACACTTTAAAATCACTTATTTCCACTTTCACTTCACCGTTGCAATATTGGGGGCACCACTTTACCCGTAAACAGCCTTAAGAGAAAAGTCTAACTCTATTTGTTTTTTTAAAACTAAGTAATTGACTAAAATGGTAATTTTTTTATCAAAACCAAATCTTTTGATGGTTATGTATCATTACTGAAGAAGTTGAGGCTCACACTTCCCTCAGAGGGACCATTGTTCCCTTTAATTATTGCACGTCCAGGTTCCAGGGTTACTGGGTTGCCCCTTTTTTCTTTCGATCAGTGTGAGCTGCAGCTGGTAAATTGCTGCTGCTAATCAGCAATTCTATGTCAGGACTTTAGGCGAGGATTATGCCTTCTTTCTTCACTTTAGGTCCATTAGCAGCATTAAGATAACAAAGACTACGTTTCCCATGAACCACAGGGAAAAGTAGCAAAGAAAACGACATGGTAATATCCAATCACAAACAGGTATCAGTGTCCAATTAGGGGATGTTGAGCCCAACATAGTCCCTTGCTCGTGTCCCCTCTTCCTCTTTCTTCGCTGCTCCACAGCTAGATAAGTGTGCTTCAGTTATTTTACTGTCTAGTGCTTGCATGCGTTTATACTGTGTTTATTCCAGGTGTCTATGGTGTTTATGCTGATTTATGTTGTATTATGCTAATTTAACTTGCTTTGTAAGCGCCTGTGTGGATGGTGATGGCACCCGCTGTGTTCAGACTTTGACGCAATCATGCATTCATGTGCTGCTTCCGACCCCCTTTGGGGTTGCGTGTTGCCGTTTGATCGTTTGTGTCAGTGGATTCGGCGCTTTGTTCTAGAAAGGGCGCCGTGGGGACAGGGTTTTCCTCGTCCTTACGTGGCGCATCGCTGGCTGTGGCTCTGCGGACCTCACGCCGCTAGGGGGCGCGGGAGGCCACCTACGGCGTGTCGCTGGGTTTGATCTCTTCAGAGATTCAAACACTGCGTGTGCATTAGCGGGCCCGGTCTGAGGAGAATGCCTGTAAGCTGGGTCTGTTAGAGGCAGTGGCGGAGAGATTACCGCGGACTGCTGAGTTTGATTGCACGCTCTGCTTTCCTGTGGTGTAGTTGCAGAAAGAAGGCGATTTCAGGTTCTGTATTTTTTTCCTTAATTGTACGCATCGCTGGAGGTCCGTTTTACGCCTGTGAAAGCTTCAAAGGGGACACAACCCAGACCGGCGATTACCCCTCAGGTACTGGGGTTGAGGGACGGTTCTCTGTATTTTCCATACTGCCAGCAGTTGTCCCCTGGGGCTAGAAACCCGTGTCATTGTGGTTTCCTTCCGCCCACAGAGTGGGCTGACACCCAGCCTTTAACAGCTTAGTCCTTGTTACCAGCCTAGTGGATTACCACTTACATACCCCCTTTTTGTCTACTCCACTGGGGTCATGGATTATTATGATGACTTCCCAGAGGAAGAGGACCCCCTTGCAGATATGCCATGGGGGGATGCCTTTTACGAGGCTGTAGATTCCTCTATTTATCAAGAAGTGGGCCAGGCTATCTCCCCTTTGGAGGATAGGCTTTCACACCAGATCAATCAGGAGTTTGCACACTTGGAGCAATGCATGCGGGCGCCCCCCATGACAACAGCCCCTCCGAATCCCACTACTGTTGGCTCCCCACCACCTAAATGCCCCCGGTGCCTGGGATGGATTCGGATGCTTTTGAGCATTTGCGGCAGGCTTTTGTGGATAGCCAAGCAGAGCAGCCTGCTGGGGACCCCCTACCTCCTCCCCCGGCCCTCCCGCCTACTGACCCGGATACGGCCAGTGACCCTGACTCCGACCCAGGTCCTTCACAGCCTTGGCACCCCACCCGCCCTTCTGTTCTCCCCACAATCACCTCTGACATGTTAGATCCTAATGATATTATCCACCCTCGCTCTTCGGAGTGGGTCCCGGGGGAAAAAGTTGCTGCATATGTGGCAGAGCACATCTGCCGTCCTCTTGAAAAGGAGACCTGCAACTGCCTATGGGCTGAGTGCCCCCGCCCTTCTTTGGAGGGGAAGGTAGCTCTTACCCCTGAGATTGTCCCCAGAATGTCCACCTTTCTCCAGAAATGTATTCGCAATCCTAAAAAGGGATCTATAGGTCCTGGAGGGCTTGCCAGGACAAGCTCCTGGATGCCATCTGCCCCGCTACCAAAATACTCTATATGGCCGAGGAAGCCAAGGAATCGGGCTCTATTATTTCCCCTGAGGCCCTATACAGCTGGGTGCAGAGAGGGGTTATATTTTTGGGCAATGCGAAACGTGCCCTCTCCACAGAGCGCCGCAGGTCTCTCCTCATAAAGATCATTCCCAAGTTAGGGGACCTGGTGGATTCTGAGGCAGGCGCTGTTGCCCAAGGGGGTTTGTTTGGCGAGCCCTTTGTGAAGGAGCTCGGCAAGTTTGTTAATACCGTCACGTCCCTCGACAGGGCTCAGTCCACAATAAAGAAGGATTTTCTCTGTGTTTTTTGCGGGGTACCAGCAGGGTAACCAGAGAGGCTCTGGTCAGTATCAGGACCAGTCCCGCTTCGGAAACTTTTATCCCACGACAGGACGTAGGAGCAAAGGAAAAGGATTCTGAGGAGGATCCTCCGCCTCACATGGCGGTGAGTTTCACCTTTCTTCCTCATTAAAAATAGGGGGGCGGCTGGCAAATTGTTACCAGGCTTGGTTGTCTTTCACGCACGATGCATGGGTTCTCCAGACAGTGCAAAGTTTTCATATAGAGTTCATGGGGTTCCCAGTTCAGTGAGCCAAACCCCGACCCATCCAGTTTTCCGCGCAAGACGCTGCCCTTGTGGACGAGGAAGTTGCATCCCTCCTCCGCAAGGGCACTATCTCCCCCACATTCCTCCACCCACAGGGTTTTTAAGCAATATTTTTTTGGTGGACAAGACAGATGGCGGCAAGAGGCCCGTCATAAATCTAAGCGAGTTCAACAAATGGCTAGTCTATCGCCATTTCAAAATGGAAGGAATTCATCTCCTTCTGGACATTCTTTTCCCTCAAGAATGGATGGTCCGCCTGGATCTAAAAGACGCCTACTTGGTGATTCCAATTTTTCCCCCGCACAGACTATTTCTTCAGTTTGCCTGGAGGCACCTTGTTTACGAGTTTACAGCCCTTCCGTTCGGCCTCTCCTCTGCACCCTGGTGCTTCACCAAGGTACTCAAGCGGGTGGTGGAGTTTTTTAGAGCACGAGGTGTCAGAATGATCGTGTATTTATATGATCTTCTCTTGATGGCTTCATGCCCCCGTCAGCTGGAAGCTCAGCTTCAGATGGCAGTGACTCTCCTTCAGGACTTTGGCTTTGTGATCAATGAGAGCCAGTCCCTCTTACAGCCAGCCCAGTCGGTTAACTTCTTGGGGTTCGTAATCGACTCCAAGTCATCCACTCACGATCTGCCCGCCCGAAAAGTTACCAAGATCAGAAACGAATTACGTCATGTTCTTTCCAGACAGCAGGTCCCCCTCCGTCAGCTGGCCCGGGTGGTGGGCCTCCTGTCAGCTTCCATTCAAGCCATCTTCTCAGGTCCGCTTCACTACAGTGCCCTTCAGCGCCTCAAAGCATATTTCCTCCGGAAAGGTTCTTCATACTCTCACAAGGTTTCCCTGACACCCGAGGTGAATTCCAATGGTGGTTAGAGAACATGGAGGCCTGGAACGGCCAGGCGATCTTTGGCTCAGCTCCGGATCTGGTGATCGAGTCAGATGCCAGCAGACTCAGCTGGGGTGCGCGATATGGGGATCTGTCCACAGGAGGGTTGTGGTCACCTTACGAACCGAAGTTACACATAAATTGTCTGCAACTCTTGGCGGGTTTGTTTGCCGTACGGTGCTGGACGAGAGACTCGGTGCAGTCGTGTGTTCTGCTAAAGATGGACAACGTCTCCGCAGTCCGGTATATGAACCACTTGGGTGGTACCAGGTCCAAAGCCCTCTCAGATCTGTCAGCGAGTTTCTGGCAGTATTGCCTGGACAGCCAGATCTTGGTCACAGCCGAGTACCTTCCGGGTCGGGACAATTTGGAAGCAGATTTTCAATCGCGCCACTTCCAGGATTCCAGCCTGTGGAAGCTGGACCGGGCCATCTTTACGATGCTGAGCGACCACTGGAGTCCCTTCTCAAAGGACCTATTTGCGTCCCATTTTGACCATCAGACTCCTCGGTTCTTCAGTTGGAGGCCAGATCCCTTAGCAGCGACCACGGACGCATTTCTCCAGGATTGGAGTCTGGAACGGGGATACGCATTTGCCCCCTTCGCGATGATCACGCGGTCTTTGGCACAGATTCGCAGGCAGGCGGCGGATCTGGTGCTGATTACCCCGCTCTGGAGGTCGCAAGTTTAGTTTCCAGTTCTTCTGGAACTTTCTTGGGATTTTCCAATCCTACTTCCCCACTATCCCACTCTTCTCACGAATCCCAAGGGGAATCCTCATCCGCTGGTGTTAGCGGGCTCACTGTTTCTCATGGCGTGGTGGATTTCCGGGGCAGATGGGAAGCCCCAGGACTTTTGCGGGAAGCTGAAAGCCTCATCTCCAAGGCTTGGGCGGACAGTACAGTCAAGAGATACAAGTCCGCGTGGGGCAGATGGACCCATTGGTGTCTGCCACGGAGTTTCGATCCCTTGGTCGCGGACGTTATTCATGTAGTTAATTTTCTAGCACAACTCGCTTCGGACAGGTTTGCATACCGGTCAATCAACACCTTCAAGTCAGCTATTTCATCTGGCCATGTTCCGGTTAGTGGAGCACCTATAGGCGAGCACCCCTTAGTTTGCAGGTTGCTTCGGGGTATTCGGCTTTTCTTACCTCCAGAGTCACGCTACTCCGTGCTTTGGGATGTTAATCAGGTCCTCAACCTCGTTCCTTCCTGTCAACCTTATAGGTTTCTCTCTAGAAAGGAGCTTTCTGCGAAGCTGGCTATGCTCCTCTGCCTAGTTTCTTGCAGGTGGGTCTCGGATGTCCGGGCACTGGATGTCTCTGGAAGAATGTTCACCCCTGAAGGGGTCACCTTCACGCTGCTACGTCGCACCAAATGCCATACCAGGGATATATCATACCCGGAATTTCCTGACTCCCCGGAATTATGTGTTGTTAGATGTCTCAAGGCATATGAAGAGATGACGGATGAGTTCCGCCCTCCAGGGTAACGTCAACTCCTTATTGCGCTCCGGAAACTCTTTAAAGCAGTTTCCTCGCGCACCATAGCTAGATGGGTTCGTTGGGTGATGCAAGAGGCTGGCATAAGCCTCCGTGACTTTGGGGCACATTCAGCTCGAGGGGCTATGCTTCTAAAGCGTTTGGCTTGGGTGCACATCTGGAAGATATCCTTAACGCCGCCGATTGGTCTTCAAACTCTACCTTTAGAGGTTCTACTTTAAGCCAGTGCTTAATATAGCTCAGCTGGTTGTGGGCAAGTTTTAAACAAGCATAATCCTCGCCTCCAGTCCTGACATAGAATGAAAAATTTCCTAGCTAACGTAACGGAAAGTTTCAATTCTATTAAGGACTCGGAGGCGAGGATTATCCCGCCCTTTGCTCCAGGAGGAGATCCCTCCCCGTACTGAAGTAAGTACCTGTCTTCGAGTTTGATTTTGTGTCACTTGGCTGAGTTGTGTAATCTGCTTTATGCTCTTTTACAAGCTTTAGCAGTATGTTTCTCTGGGTAATGTGTCTCTGTTGTTTTTAGGTTCTGAAGCGCAGAAACAAGACGTCTGAAGAGTGCAGAACAGCTGTCGTCGCGCTCCGAAAGAGGAAGAAGGGACACTAGGAAGGGACTATGTTGGGCTCAACAGCCCCTGATTGGACACTGATACCTGTTTGTGATTGGATGTTGCCATGTTGTTTTCTTTGCTACTTTTCCCTGTGGTTCATGGGAAACGTAGTCTTTGTTAATTTTAATACTGCTAATAGAATTAAAGTGAAGAAAGAAGGCATAATCCTCGCCTCCGAGTCCTTAATAGAATTGAAACTTTCCGTTACGTTAGCTTGGAAATTTTTCATTCTACCTGAGCACAAGTCCTACCTGATATCAAGGTTGAGACTAGACCCCAACTTTAAGGGGGAGGATGGATGTAAACAGGGCTAACGCTTCAAATAATGGTGCAGAGCTGTCCATAAAGCCAATACAAGAAATTAGAGTGTTAATTTGTGTATTTTAAACATACGGGTCATACTCAATGCAATTACAATAAAAAAAATTTAATACATTTGACCATGTTTATAGGTTACTGACAGGGCACTTTAAAAAGGGGAATGAGTAACTGTACAACAAAAAAAGATGATACACCACATTGAGCAGTACTTTCATGAGATGAGTGAGCTACATCCATGCCGGAAGCCACCAGGCCTAAAGAACTGCCAAAAAAGGTAGTTGTTCTGAAGTAACTTTGCAACGAATTGTGTTCAAGCATGCAATGTCTACAGGTATTCCTAAAAGCTCCAAAACATCTAAAATGTTTGGTTGATAGGCAACCTCCTGCAAAGAGGTCACTCTGACAGAATCAGAAATTAAGGCTCTTAGCAGTATTTGTTATAAAAAACAACTGTACTGTTCTAAAGCCCCTGCACATACAGTGCCAAAACCATTAAAATACCAAAGTTGCTTTCTAACTTTTCCAGGGGCAATGTGCACTATAAAATGCAACATTTGTTACACATTCCTCAAAGATTACTTTGAGAAGAATTACCATATTCTCTATTTTGATTGTTCCTAAATACTAACTATAGCAATTATACAGTCCTTGGTAGAGAAAGGGAACATTTTGAATAGAGCCACCAGGCAGACAACATGCTTACCAGTTTGTCACTGGAACAGGTCCTGCACAAAGTAGTGTTTTCATTATACAGGGCTTTTAAGTTGGTAGCCTATTATACTCAATATCAGATGTATACTGCTGTTGACAACCCAGGCTTAGCTTGACAGCAGAATAAGGTTTAATAGGCATTTTGTTACCAAAGTACGCTGGTATGACTAGCAGGACAGAGTGATGAAATTATTACACAAGGGGAGATTGCTAGTGTACTTCCTGTCCATTGGCTCCATCCTGAATTAAAATCACACAAAGCATACATAAATTCTAATTCTACATCCATCTTACAATATACTCAGAGAAACGAATCAAAGAGGCATTTGCCTTATTCAAAAGAGGTATGCCTCCAGCTAGACATAATTTAAGGCACAGATTTACCGAGATGTTCCATCAGGTGTACATCGCTGTTTGGACGTAGACCAGATGCGAAATAAATTTTTGGGTATTTACAAAGTCACAAAAATGTAGATTTGTGTTGCTTTGTAAAAATAAGTAACGAAACAAAGTGAATTGTGCTGCCTTGCATTACTTTGCAACAGGGAGGTTTTCCAGGGGTGATGTATGGGGGTTTCTGTCCATCCACCCATGGATTTTGATACAAATCCATATTTACATAAGTTATAGACATGAGTTTGCACCATACTGGGGCGCCTGCCTGAGGCTGGCATAACAGAGAAATAACTTTATTTCTCCTCATTATTTCAACTTTGCATGTGTGCTACATTCTGCACCACACATGCAAAGAGTGAAAACCCTCCAAGGATATTAAAAAGTATCCTGACCATAACAAAGGTATCCTTGCACGATAGAACAAGGGTGCCTGCATTAGTGAAAAAAGTGCTGCAGCAAAAAATGATGGACGGATTGCTGAATGAATCAAACATTCACCCCTAGTCAAGAGATCTGGGTTAAATCCATTGTTCTTTTGCTCACTACGCCACCCCAGTTTAGACCCATGTGGAAATCAGTCTTGACCCTGCACCTCGTGTGCACAGTCCAGCCCGAACTGCCAAGCCAGGTCCCTCCTGGACCGGGAAGAAGCATCCTGGGAACTGTTTCAGGGCAACACACCTCATCAGCCATGCGTCCATCATTTGTTGCCGCCGTTGGTGCAAGGCACTTCATTGTGCACCAGTGCAGGGAGGGAGCAGAACTGCACCATTTCTTTGAAAATGTGGTGCAGGTCTGCTCTCTCCCTTCTTTCACAAGGCGGCGCAGTAACTTCACTTTCTGCGCTGCATTTTGTGAAATGATTTTAAATCTGGGCCTATATGAACAGGCTTCACTTAGCTGAACTACCTCTCAGTCTAGCCACAGGTCATGTGCGAGACACCTGAGCTAAGCAAACACAAGGAGATAATGGACGGAGCACTGAAACTTTTCAGACACTCACCCCCAGTCACAGATCTGGGTTTAATCCATCATCATTCTTTAGCTCACTTTCCCACCCCAGTTCAGACACAGTCATATGCAAATCAGCCTTGACCCTTTTCCTCATGGGAACAGTTCAGCCGAACTGCCAAGCCAGGTTTTCCCTGGACCCAAAACAAGCATCCTGGGAGCGGTTTGCCACAAATAACTGTTTTAAACACCTCCCAAATCATTACCACAGGCTGTCCGAACCCAACATTGTCTACCATATATTTCTCAGTTGCTGTTCACAAGAAATACTTAGTGTCATATCTTAAATGTGGATCCGACCACCTCTTACATCATTGCAACTTCATCTCAGTACACAATCTTGTGCGTAGTGTGGAATGGTCAGAAGTTCCCCTCTGCAGAAAATGCATGCATTTATACCTTCCTGAATGAACCATGTGGGCCATACAGTAATCAAGTCTTGACAATATCTGCATATTATAGTCCTTTGGAAAAATTGCTTCACAATGGGATGTTCCTCCCTCTAGAAATTCCTCAGTTGCAAGACATTGGCGAAACTTCTAGTTGCCTTCAATAGTTGTTTCAAGTAACTTGGTTGATTACAGTCTTCCCTCCAATTTTACTTGCTCAACTTTTTCACTGACCACCACCCTGGTCATTCTCGTAGACCGCCCTCAAGTCAAAGCTGGTTTTTCAAAGCTGGTGTATTTTATAGTGCTGCTGATTCCACTGCATCATGATCATCATGGCATTTTCTGTTTCCGGCATCCATGTACTCTTACTTTCCTGGGGTTGCCATCCCTCCAGCCATCTGGTGAGGTAAAGAAATATGATTTACCCTCGCCTGTACCCTGAACTTGGCCTGGAAGATCATAGCATATTTCAAGTCTTGTTTGTGAAGCTCAACTTTCACTTTGTAAAATGTTTGGGGCTGAGCTTGTGCTACTTGGGCATAATCTGGAAAGACCAGAATCATCCTGTTCTCAAAGATCACTGGAGCTTGCAGGTAGGCTGTTTTAAGGGTAGTGTCTTGATCCCTGTAATTTAGTATATCTGCTATAATTGGTCGTGGTTTAGCTCCTAGGCTCGGTGGGAGACAAAGCAGCCTGTGTGCTCATTCTACAATGAACTGGATGGACAGAACCCTGGGTTTCACACTGGTAATCACAAAATTCTCAACATAGCTTTCCATATTTGTATCTTCCACTTTTTCGTGGAAGCCTACCAGTCTGGTTTAATTGCATTAGAATCTGCCCTCCACATCCTCCACTTTAACATGTATCTGTGGTATTGTCTTTAAGGTGCTGCATTGGTATGTTCTTTCAATGTAGTTTCCACTGATTGAACCCTCGTCATGATTTTCTTTATGTTGGTGGGAATTAAGTTAATCCATCATCACTATGTATGTTTTGTGTTCCAGAGCAGATCTAATATCTTTAATAGCCCGTAATAGTTCTTTCATCGAAGGTATATCTTCCAGCTTCTTGACGCGGGCTTTGAGGTTGGTTGGCATCGGCTCCCAGCAGATTATCTTGTGGTCAGTCACTTTTACCCTATCCACACTATACATATAGATTCACCTTACACCCCTTTCTGCTTCCAATCGTTTGCCACCTCCTGATTTGCCACTGCCGTCTCCACTCTAAGCCTTCAAGGCACTGGCTATGTCTCAGCAATGTTGCGCCATCCCCACCTAGAATGTCGGATGTCTTGTCTGTTTGGGTCTCAGGCTTCGGCGCTGTCATGCTACATTATGGCCAAATTTGGCTAGCAAGCCACCATTGTGCACCCCTAGCTCATTGGCACCACTACCCAGTTTCGGTTCCTCTGAACCCCCTGAATGATTGCCGGCTTTATGTTCACCGTCCGGAGCCCGCTACACCTGTGCCATTTCTCTGTACATCATAGCCATTTCCTTGAGTGAGAGATAGGTTGCTTTAACATTGAATTCTAATTAAAGGACAAAAGTGTATGACTGTAATCTGGCCTATATTTGAAATATTTTGCTATGTGGATATGGCTGAAACTGTTGTAAATTTGTCCTACACAAGCGTGTAGCTGCGCTTCCTTGTGGGTGTAGGAGAGACGTCTGAGGAACAACGAGACTGCATAAGCCAATACCTATATACAGTTGGAACCACATAGAATATGGGGCTAAGAAAGTGCTAAGGAATTAAGGGAGCTATCCGTGGGAGTTGAAAACGCAGGGATTCAGCTAGTTATGAGGTCCTAGAGTGCATCCAATAAACCCCAAACAACCTCTGTGGAAGGAAAAAATCCATGTAGACTCCTCAGTACAACAGGTCCTTCTGCACCCACACTACACTTTGCTTCAGGCAACACCTGTGAACAGGAAATTTGCTAGGCTTTGTGGGGCTGGGGCATTGATGAGAATCAATGATAAAGTCTGATGACATAATATATAATTGTTTTATTCAGTTACTACTTAAATAGTGCTAGGTGTTATGAATGAATTGAAAACATTAAGAAAATAGGGGAAACATGTCCAAATGTTAAAGAAGCACATGCAACCTTGCCAAGTACCACACATTAGGGGTTAGAGGAATTGATTTTTGTAGTGGTCCGCACCACCACACTAAAATGCATTAGTCACACAGTATTAGTGCCTTGACACCACCTGCGCACTACTTGGCAGGAGCTGGGAGTGGCTGCAGCAAATGTCCAGAGGAGAGTAGACTCGTACTGGCATCAGTGTGGTCTCTGTGGGCCTCATTTAAGATGCCCTTTGCAGCACTTTTGTGCCTCCAGAACTTCACTTCTTTGACGTTACATTGATGCAGTGTGCCTCAGCATATTTACAAGGCCACATAAAGCCACTTTATGTGGCTTTTCATGGCCTTGTAAATGTATGTCCCTTTCACCCAGAACACTGCATGAAAGGGGCGCTACATGGGTGTTGTTGTGGGTGTTTCCACGCAACACCCATGGAATCTGAAGCATTCCTAGATTTACGAGAAATT
Organism: Triturus cristatus; assembly: GCF_964204655.1. Taxonomy (NCBI): domain Eukaryota; kingdom Metazoa; phylum Chordata; class Amphibia; order Caudata; family Salamandridae; genus Triturus; species Triturus cristatus. The sequence continues at coordinate 1,386,965,061 of NC_140590.1, forward strand.
TTAAACCTAGGAATGCATCAGAATCTAATACCGGTTCAGGGCTGGGGTTAGGGAGCCGCAATGAGGAGAAATGTTTCATTTCTACCAGTTTTTTCCTTTTTCTATGTGTGCTGCATTCTGCAGCACACACAGATAGAGGAAATCACCTGAATTGATTGATTTTGTTCAGGAAAGTGTCCCTTCCTGCACAAAATCAATCAGCCCCGCAATGCAGACACCCTTGCACCATGGTGCAAGGGTGCTTGCTTTGGCGCATGGAACACCATTGTGCGCCAGCACAGGGGAAAAGGGCAGGAATATGCCGTATCCAATAGATACCGCAGATTCCTGCCCTAATGTTTCGATGTAGGGCAATGTAGCAAGAGTCCTTGCAGTGCTGCCCTGCAACAAAACCTCATAAATGAGGCCCTGTGTGACAAGAGTTTAATTAATTCAACTGACAGTCATATTTAACATTAATTATTTGCAATTGTTGTCTTCTGAACTGTGCCCAGTTGATTGTATTTCACTATGCGGCAGTGTCCCTACATGAATACATGCATCCAAGGGGTATGGTGCCTTGCGTGTTGTTGTTTTCTGCCAGGTCACTACCCCACAGATCATGCTGCATTGTGTGATTGGCTGGCCCCAAGCAGTCATTGAGTGGCAGCTTTGTTTTTCTTTTAGCACAATGCTCATTTACTCGTAACACCCCAGTGCTGCTGAAGAGGTTGCACTCAGTGTGAGGAAGTTTTCTATGCCACCGTCTCACTCCACCTCAGCAATCCCACCACACCTTCCAATCTATCCAGCACTGTCACTTTTCCAGGTCTGCAAAATCGTCAACAGCATCAGCTCTCTTTAGTAACAAAGCATGGCCGACCGCGCTACTTGGTTTGTGATGGCCGTCAAGTTACTGGTGAGCACGAGGTATGACGAAGCAGGATGTTTTCGAGCCAGAGAGAAAAATGATCATGCTCCTTTCTCCTGACCCTGCCTTCCCTGAGGACATAATTGAGACCAAGTCTCAGATGTTATGTTATATTGATTTGTATAGCACATTTATCACCCGAGAGCATATCCAGGAACTTTGGCAAGATGTGTAGGTGTGTGGTCCCAAGGTGCTTATATGAAGAGCCAGGTCTTCAGCTTCTTGTAGAACTCAAGAAGTGAGGAGGAGGGTCTGATGTGTTGAGGGAGATAATTCCATGTCTTGGGTGTGATGTAGGAGAACAAGCAACCTGCAATCCATGTTGTTGACTTAAGATGAGTCAACTTGTTAACCTACCAGCTATCCAGTCACAGGTGCGGTGAGTCCCTGTGCTCTCTGGTGAGTGGTCACATTGTTAAAAGCACTGGCACTCACCACTAGCCTCAACAAGCACTCCTCTTCCATCCGGCAGTGGCTTTGCACCGGCGTGCCAACGCTGCACACACCAGCTGAGCTACACAGAGGCTAGCAGCCTTTCTGAGCATTATTGAGAGCTCACCTTGCCGCAGCACTGGCTGTTCAAGTCAGGCCAGTCACCAACAGGCCTCTGTGGCACCTTGTTGCCTGTAATTATAATCATCGGCAGTCAGTGAGGTGAGTGAGAGTGAAGAATTCTAGTTACAGTACTGAACATAGGCTTTACCCTCTCTGTGACCGCATTAGTGCTAAGCTCTCTCATTGAGATTTCTTGTTTACTAATATGCAGTTGGTTTAAAAAAAACTCAACTGCTGTGAGAGTTGCAAACAGAGAAATGTAATGCTGAAATACTGATCAAAACCTGATATTTGTGCTGAATTCATTTGTTCTCAATGCTTGTTTTGAAGGGTTTCATGACATTGCCCTGTTTTTTAGGTCTCGCCTGAGCCAGTGCATGCACTGGCCTGGGAGACTTTTAGTTAGTGGTCTTTAAAAAGACGACCACAGCTTTTTGTGAGGCATAGAGCGTGTCGTTACGCGCACAAGCGCGTGCGCCTCGCTCCCCCTCTCCGTCTTGCGCTTCAGCGCTCCTCCCCCTCCCCCAACACAGAATGCGTCTCGGGGTCGCGCCTCTTTTTGTTGCTTGTTTGCGGTAGGAGCTTCAAAATGCAAAACTTAATTTAGGCTTAATTGCGTGGGGCTGTTATTAATGTTCATTTGCACTGAGCTGTCGCTTGTGACGGCGGCGTCTCTTTTGACATCAGAGTAAAACACACTTGGAGAGCACTATGAGAATTCCATGGCATGGGTATTTAATTATCAGCGATTTCTTTCAGACCTCACCATAGGAAAAAATCTGCAAGAGTGCAACACCTCTCTAATGGCAATAACACAGGAGTAGAAATGTTATAAATGGATGGTTAAAAACAAGTTTTTTTGTATCTATCTTTAGATTCTCTTTTGCACATGTGGGTGATTACAGAAATGTACTGTGGTTTGTGGTACCGTGCGGGAACCGGCTTTCGCAGATGTGGCTTCTCTTTTCTCCCCAAACCCCTCTCGCTTCGCTCTTGCTTCCGTGCACTAGCACACTAGGGGTACGGAGATCTTGCCTCACCCCTTTTGTTTATTGCCGCGCACTACCACCAAAGCTTTTTGCCTTGGATTCCTGTCTCCTCCTTGCCGAACCGGAGGGGCTAGCGGGAACATTTCCGTAAAGCACGTCTTTTGTCACTAGCGCTATTAGCTTGGATTCCCTCAATACTTCAGGACAGATTATTTTCCCTTACTACAAACACACGTGGTCCCAACATGCTAAACTTCACTTCTCCCTGTGATCTCACATTTTATTCCAATTACTTTTATAGGAGCACACTAGTTTAAAGCCTCGGGCCCGGCCCTGGACTACTCACCCTGACGTCTGTATCTCTCAATACCATGTGCGTCTTGTTCTGCCCTCCTTCTCTCCCTTCGTGTTTTTCTCTCCCACCACTATGTATGTTTCTTTTGGCATCCTTCACTCCTGTGCTGGATGCCACCACCCACAGCCTGCTTGTTCTTGTCTACTTTGTTAAACTTCCCCTCCCTTACTCAACCTTCCATCCCCCAAAGCCTTGCATTATATATGTTCAGTATAAAAAGAAATATCTCTTGGGTATACATAAAGATCCACCTTTCATCAAGTGTGTACTGCTATATCATACATACATATATCAACAACCGCATGTGACAAAGAGATAAGAGACTTCAATTCATATAATGCATACACAATTTATTAAAAAATATAATCACATTAAAAATATCAACAAGATCATACAATCACAATGATAAAATACATAAGTTCAAATATATAGAAATGTATTTATAAAAGGAAAAACCTGAGAGAAAAAGCACTGCGTGAAATCATTACATTCATCAAAGACCAGTTATTCCCAGCAAGAATCACTATATAAAACCCCCCATCAGTCTATTATTTCATCATCAAATTATACATGTTCACCCCCCCCTCCCCCCTGTTGCATCAGTGCAGGAAGCAGAAAACTAGGGACCAGCGTAACAACCTCCCAGACAGTCAAGCCGACAGGCTCTGCAGCTGGTTCAGCCCACTGCCTTTAACAGTAAACAAAAGATGATATATTGAGTGGCAGCAGTCGAACAACACCTTTGGCGCTCAGCCGACGGCCCGGAGGAGCAAAAATTGTCCTCATGGTTTTTCTCCCCCCACACCCCCCTTTCCCTCCGTGTGAACAGCCTTTGGTTCTTGTCATATTGCTATTTTACCATGGTGAACGTGACTTTTTTCCTACTTTATCACCATTTTCCACCAGCTGCTGCTTAGCGCTCGCGCACGTGCACTCCCCCACCCCTCCCACTTGTTTACTTCTTCAAGACTCAAGCCCACCCAGCTGCAAGTGTTGTTTCCTGTCCGTGCACGCGTGTACTCCCCCTACCCCTCCCACTTATTTTTTTATCTGTGTTCGGCACTCTCTCTCACACCGACACGGCCCAGATCTCCCCCCCCCCACACTCTTAGCTGCTACAACCAAAGTTCTGTCCCTTGGAAGGAAGTTACTCAAAACATTCCCAAAAACATCAGCAGTGAAGTCACCGGCGTAATGTTTGTCAAAATGACAATTCCCTGTGAAGGTAAGGGGAGGCAAGCTACTCAAACGACGTCCTCTTTGGTAGTTTAGGGCAACATACATGTAAGACCACACCAAGAGTAAACAGGCTTTTGTATGTCCCCAGCAGTAACTACAGAGCGGGAGCCTTCATGCTTCCGCCTCGTTGCTCACCTCTGCCCCCCAGCTGGCCATCTGCTAATAACCAAATACTAGAACCAATCCAACACCTGACAGCCAGCTGGTGCAGCCAAGTTGGCAGCTGCATAGCGTGTGAGCGAACATTTTTAAAACATTCCCACTGCATTTGGGACTCTCTAATAACCGTTCAGCAGGAGAATTGAGACACTTTTTCATACAAGTTGACAATGAGCTGCACAGTGCACCACTGGACACACACTACTTGTACACCATTCTTGTGCTGAAGGGCGTGGCTCATTTGCTACACTTTGCGTAACACTTGGATTTCTACAGCCCCTACACTTCAATGCAGGGCTCTGAGAGTGCTTGTTGGACTGGAGCTGTCAGTTGTCATTCACAAAATTAAGTTGAATTGAGGTTTTCAACCCTCAAATGGGTTATTTGAAAAGTACAGACATGTCTCCACAGAAAGTAATTCTAAGTCAAAAGACATTTCATTCAGTCAGTTGCAGTTTGAACACCATCAGGCTACTTTATTGGCAAATAAATGAATGAATAATTAAATAAAAACAATAAATACATCTCCATCAGCTTTACAGGTCATGGGCAATAATTTTAGTTCAATCTAGTAATTTATGTTACAGGTCCTGCATGTATGATGACATTGGCATAGCCAATAGGTCTCGCCTTTGGGACCTTATAAGTGTTTAGCCATGCAACAGTTGATGTTGTTGCACTAAGAATATTGTGCTGCATAACTAAATACTTGAAAGGTCCCAAAAGCGAGACCTATTGGCTATGCCAATGTTTGTTTTTAATTGCAAGTGAAGGTATCTTTGGAGACTTCCCATCAACAAAACTCAATCTCCACTCATTCACTGAAGCATTATATTTGTGGTGAGAATATTGTTTTCTGCACTGCTATTAAAGTTTCACTAATTTGCACTGATCTTTAAAGGTACACATGTCTGGGCCATATTACGCAGAAACAAAGAATGGCAGGTTACAACCAGTTTCAAAAAACATTTTCACACATGTGATCTATGTGCAGACAAACTGGACACTGAACACACAAAATTCCAACCCTGATAGCAAAGAACAGAATTTTAACATTCCGTAGATGTCACTTCCAACTTCAAAAAATCAACATGCTGGCACATTTATTCCAATATCACATCAGTGTTCCCAAGGAAGTAATAAATGTGAAGTTTGTGGGTGTTCATAAACGTGCAACAATTTAGCTCTTTAATTGGATTTCATTGCTTGGTTTTACTCCCAAGGAAGTGTCACTCAAAGTGTCACACATTTCACAGTAGAATGTTACTCACAAGTACACTGAAACCCTGAAAATGTCACACATAAGCAATCTGAAAACTTGACAGCTATGTAAATGATATGTGTCACTTGATTTACATGCCAAATATTTTCAAGGATCAGATCATGCTGGGCTCTTGGAGCCAAACCAGGCCCTTGGCATGGCTCTCTCCTTGTTAATTTGTTGGCTCGCCCACTTCTATCTGTTGACGAAGTCAAGAGAGAGGCAAACAGTGAAAGAAGAAACACACTTTCTCGCCTGAAAGAAATGTAAACGTCTGCAATTGATTAATCAGGAAATATGAGGGCTGCTTGGGAGCCAGTATATGGCTTTAATTGATGGAATAATTTGAGGGTTAATTGTGCCAAAGATTTTTTCTTTTTGGGTGGTAATGTAAGGTTGTTATCAGCTCAGTTCTGAAGTGTATCCTTTTAATTGAATCTAATAACAAAAACACACTTGCTTTACCTTAAAAACTAGGGCACAGATGCAGAGTTTTTCACAATCCAGGTGCTTTTTATTGCACCAGATAAACCCCAACACCCAGAGGTATGTTATTTATCAGTTTTAAAAAATGGCCCCTTTTATAAGTATTTGTGGCGTAGGGCAGCGCAGGAAGTCACCTTCTTGCGCTGCACTGCATCACTAGGAAAGGGCAGGAATGCTTTGCATTTAAGGCATATGGCGCATTCCTGTCGCTTCCCCCTCCACTGGGGCACAATGGGCTACCTAGCGCTAATGCAGGCACACCATGGTGCAAGGGTGCCTGTGTTGCATGTAGGATTGTTTTTGTGCAGGAAGAGGCACATTCCTGCACAAAAACAAACCTTAGAGGCATATTACTCTATCTATGGGTGCTGCAGAATAGAAAGAGAAAGCTACGAGGAGAAATAAAGATATTTCTCCTCATTACAGCTATCCTGGGGAGGCATATATTTTTGGCGCATTCCCAGGTTTACCAGGTTTGGTAAATCTGGAAATGTGTCAAAAACCTTAGGGAATTGCATGGGAACACCCTTGCAACGCCCATGGAACGCCTCCCTTTCAATCCTAATGCAATGCAGCGATTTGCTTTGGTTTGCATTACCACAGATGTTTGGGGCCATTCAAAGCCACATAAAGGGACTTTGAATGGCTTCAAAAATCTGACTTAAGGTTTGCGTCAATTGAGTGGTGCAAAAGTGACGCAATCCGGGTCATAAATATGGCCCGAGGAGAACAGCTACTGTTAATGGTTCTCAGCCAGTTCTAGTTCATTCTGTGATAAAACCAAAACACTTTTAAGCTCACTTGTGGCACCGTTCATTCACAACAGTCACAAATCCCAACCTTCCAGGAAGCCCCCAACACTTCAAGGGGCCCCATTTATCCAAGGTACATGAATGTGTTGGATATATGGGAGACTCAGCACCCCGCATCAAATCCTGCAGGCGAGACCCATCATTTTGTGCTACGCAACTGGTTCCCATGGTCTGTTTAACTAGTGGTTGTGAGAAGTTGGCCTGGCATATGCTGGTCACTAGTTATAGTGGCCACCTTGCACCAGTCCAATTCGACTCTTATGGTGGATAGGTTTAAGACAACCTTTTAAAGAAAGCTATCCTAGTGGTAGCTGTGGAGAGCAGCCTTCAGGCTAAGTCTCTGAGGAATGTAATGCAGCTTGTTTTACCTTATAATCTCTTGAATTACCAAATGAAAAGGACACCACACAGGTATATATATCAAATATATATGTATTTATTTCTAGATACACTCTACTAATCCCTTTATGAGATTAGAACCCAGATACACATTCAAATGTCAACAGTTCTCAATAAATTAAGCACAAATATGGCTGTAGCCCTAGGGGCGTACCAGACCATATACTAAGAAAATGGTTAAACAAAGTCGACTTGCAAAATGACAAAGCCTAGGGCATTGGGAATCGCTGGGGCTTCACTACTGCAGTGTTAGCAGGTAAGTAACAAGCCCACGGGAGACGCGTGCAGTGTCTAAACACAGCCGTGGGTTTCCTATAGGTTACAATAGAGCAAGTCGCGGTTTGTATTTTAAAGGATTGTATAATTTGATTATGAGAGAGCAGATCCTTAATAATTGTCAAAACCAACTCTTACACCAGTACCTGGTGGACTCTGATCTGACCTCTCCCCAAGAATTGGGAAAGAAGGCAGACAAATGGGTCAGAACCAGGGTTAGGCCCAAGAACCAAGGTGGTGACCAGAAGAAAGATTCCACTAAGCCCAAAGAGAAAGGTGGGGATAATAAAACAGAAAAGTCCTCTGAAGGGCCCCAAAAACCCAGTTCTGGGGGTGGGTCCCAAAATCCTTCCTCTTCCAATAAAAACCATATTGCCATGTGCGCAAGCAACCTGGACACTGGAAAACTGACTCCAGCTGTCCAAAGAATGGCAATAAAGAAAATGTTCCTCCCACTGTAGCTCCAACACCTCCTGTTACTACCAGTAGTAATCCCCCAGGTGGTGGGAGTGCACCCAAAAACTTAGTTGGGTTTTCTTGGGGAACTAAGGGGGACTCTGGCCTAACCAGGTCCCCTACACAAGCAACTCTAGTCTGTGATGGTGGCATGGGGTTTGCCAACTTTACCATGAGTCCCAATATCTTGGGCAGGTACAGACAAGAGCCCATGATCAATGGTCAGAAGGCTGTGGCCTACAGGGACACAGGGGCTAGTGTCACCATGGTGACAAAGAGACTAGTGCCCCTAGAACCGCTTTTACCTGAGTTTAGCTACCAGGTGACCAATATTGATGGAATTAGGACAGACCATCCCATGGCAGTGGTAAATCTCAGCTGGGGAGGGGTCACTGGCCCAAAGAGAGTGGCAGTGTCCCCAACCTTGCCTGTGGATTGTCTACTGGGGAATGATCTGGAAATCTCAGCCTGGGCTGAGGTAGACCACAATGCCCATTTAAGAATGTTAGGCATCCCTGAGAGAGTGGATGAGACCCTGAGGGCCTCACCTCCACCCCAGGAGAAAGTAAGGAGAGTGAAGCCTGAAACTATGGATCACTCCACACAAACAGAGAGTATAGGGGGTGAGGAACAGTCCTCCCCCCACCAGACTAAAGGTAAGGGTCAAGTTTCTAAGGGAACTGATCCTGCCCCTTGTGAAGTAACTGCCCCAGAAGTAGACAGGCCTGTCCTGGCCACATCTCTGATGGCAGGGGATCCTTCCAAGGTGGCACCCAGTCTGGAGCAGGTATCCTGCCCCTCTCTACGCTGCCTCAGTCAGCACAGGGCTGCAGAGGTCAGGGAGGTCAGTGGACCCATAGTGGGCCCCTGCCCAGAGGAACCCCCTCATCAGCAGGTTAGGGACACCCAGCAGAGTAGTTCTAGCCAGGTGAATATTCCTCTACAAATTGATGGATCCCCCTTACCCCTAGGTACAGGTACCCCCCAGGAATGGACTTTGTTGGGCACAGGGAAACCTGGGGCATAGTTGCCCCAAACATTCCAATGCCCTCCACTATTCCAACCAGAGGGACCCAACCCCCAGATGTAGGCAGCCAGAGGTTGACCCTTAGGGCCAGATATGACACAGTCATGGACAGAAAGGCTTCCATGGTGACCAGTGTCCTGAGGAGGTTGAGACCACCCCAAATAGGGCCTCACTTCCAGACTCAGACACCCCATCAGCCTATTTCTGTATCAGAAAACAATACAGGTAATTTCCCTAGACTTTGGAGAAACTCTAAAACCCCTTGGGGTAGGATTTCCCAAGTGGACCATGAGACAGGGAGCAACCATGCTAGTGCAGGTTCTTCCTTATATGGCCACTCAGGAAATAAAGGCTTAACTGGGCAAGGTTAGCCTTATCTCCTTTTGTTTGGGGGGAGGGGGTTATGTAGGAAGGTGGAATCTGACTATATGGTTGCCCCCACTTTTTTCCTAGTGTTTGAATGGTTTTTGACTAGTCTGGCTGGGATCCTGCCATCCAGGACCCCAGCCTATCTGCTTACTCCCTTAAATGATTGGTGTGCATATTAGATGCACTAGTGATTGGATACTGTGGTACCTTATGAGCCCCTAGTATATGGTACCTTAGGTACCTAGGGCATTGGTACTTCACAGGCCTACCAGGGGCTGCAGCATGTATTATGCCACCCCTGGGAAGCATTCACAATCTGACACCACAGGCCTGCTACTGCAGCCTGTGTGAGGTAGTGTTAGCACTCCTCACTGAGGTATAGGTTCCTATATCTCACCATACACACACATATAAACCTATCAGCCACCCCTATTGCAGGCCCTAACAATCCTGAGGGCAGGGTGCTTGGTTTACTATGTCAGGGGGTGCTTCTGCATGAGCAGGACCCCTCTGCAGCTGGCAGAGTCTATTCTCTCCTACTGTTTGTGGATGCAGTTAAACCATATACTCTTAAGTGCATTATAACCTCGCGGTAAATGCTAACTTTGGAATGACTGCATCAAAACATGTCATGTTTGGTGTCAAACAACTTGGAATCATACCCCCACACCAGTAACTGGTGTGGGAGTATGATCCCACCCTTCTAGAGGGGATGACATGTACCCACTGTACTAACCGGTAGAAATCTCCTAGAGCCCTGGCATCACAAAATGGATGCCACCAGCACAGACACTGGGCTGCCCTCCTGCTGCTGACCAAAACTCGCAGTGGAGGAAGCCCAACAAAAGGTATCCTGTCACAGGGAGGTGTCACCACCTCCCAGACAGGATTTAGTGTATTGGAGCTGGGTGGGTGCACTCCTAGAGTGCTTTGAAGTCCTGCACTGGGGGAGCAGTAGGCTCCTCTGTGCATATGCCAGCTCAAACCGGTTCAGGGGCTACCTGCCCCTGCTCTGACGTGAAACTGGACAAAGAGAAGTGGGGGTAACCACCCACTACCCTGACCCTCCTAGAGGAGTGATCATAGAGCTAGTCCCTCCCCTATCTTCACTATAAGATACCAAGCATTGCCAATGCAATTCAGATTACCCTGGACGACGCTCTACAAAGAAGAATCCTGGCCCTTCGATGTTCCACTATCTCTGGAAGACTGAAGAATCTCCCTTGGAGTCAAGGAGTGACTCCCCTGCTTGGCAGGCACCTGTAACTTCAATCAATGGTTACAAACTTCACCGCTCCCACCGGAGTCCGAAGTCTCTGTGTACCCTGAAGTGGATTTCCAGACCTCTTGACGGCCATTTTGAGTCCCCAGCGAAGCTGTGGCATCTGGACCCCACGAGTGACGAGGAACAGCAATGCCAGGGAACCGTGCACTGATTTCGAGTGCAAACCCTAAACAACATTCTACGAACTTGTGCTTTGGACCATTTGTAGTCCAAGTCCCTAGCAGGTCTGGTTCCTAAAGTCAGCATTCTACCCCATCCCGAGTGACCGTGGGCTCCTGTGAAACTTTTCCTGCAAAGGTGTCTCTGCGGTTACTTGCCCGTTGGCTAGTGACTCACACTAAGACTTTCTCACCAACTTCAAGGACTCTCCTGGTTGCTCCGGGCCTGCCCTCACTTACCCTTGCTGGGTAAGTCTATCAGACCTTGCTGGTCTGCATCACTGACTATCTTGGGTTCACACAAGACTTGCAGTTGCCAAGACTTGTTGGCTCCAATCTGGTTGCCAACACTGTCATTAGCTGCAGACGTTATGGGATACTCCGAATCCAGCTGCTGGTCATCTTTGATCCCTCCTGGACCTCGTGAGCGAAGAGACATATCACCATCGGAGACCTAAAATGGCGCGACATCAGTGGTCATCCATCCTGCTGGCCACCGGTCACTGGCAAGTGACTTTGAACACTGTCCCCTCAATTTTCAGGTCCTCTTCATCTTCAATCCACCTTCGGATTCCAGCGGACACCTCTTCAGTCGTCTCAAGCAGCAAGTCTTCATTTGTCTCCATTGAAAACAGCATCGCGACCCGACACCAAAAGATACCTATGCACCCGGCTTCCCTGGGTGAGGTAACTCGTGCACTCCGGTGCCCAAATTGGTGTTGGCCCTCGAAATACTTACCCTGTAAGTGGCTTGCTTGTTGACTTCTTCGAAGTGCCCTAAAACTTTAAAATACAAACCGCGACTTGCTCCATTGTAACCTATAGGAAACCCGCGGCTGTGTTTAGACACTGCACGTGTCTCCCGTGGGCTTGTTACTTACCTGCTAACACTGCAGTAGTGAAGCCCCAGCGATTCCCAAGGCCCTAGGCTTTGTCATTTTGCAAGTCGACTTTGTTAAACCATTTTCTTAGTATATGGTCTGGTACGCCCCTAGGGCTCCAGCCATATTTGTGCTTAATTTATTGAGAACTGTTGAAATTTGAATGTGTATCTGGGTTCTAATCTCATAAAGAGATTAGTAGAGTGTATCTAGAAATAAATACATATATATTTGATATATATACCTGTGTGGTGTCCTTTTCATTTGGTAATTCAAGAGATTATAAGGTAAAACAAGCTGCTTTACATTCTTCAGAGACACAGCCTGAAGGCTGCTCTCCACAGCTACCACTAGGATAGCTTTCTTTAAAAGGTTGTCTTAAACCTATCTACCATAAGAGTCGAATTGGACTGGTGCAAGGTGGCCGCTATAACTAGTGACCAGCATATGCCAGGCCAACTTCTCACAGTGGTGACTGACAGTCTGTCCTGCCTGGCATTTCCATTTCTCTCCCGCTACCCAGCAAAGGCAAAGGATTTGAGTGTGAGTAACCTACAACTATAAACGTCCCGTCACTGGCCACACTTCCCAGTTCATCCTGACACATCCTTCTACTGCCAGGTTCAGCCTCTCCAAGCATCCAGAAGACTCCTTAATTTGTCCCTGAGCATCTGATGGAAATGGTGAAGCAAGCGGCAGAGGCCTTCATGAGAATGGTTCATGACATGCTGTAGTACAGAACAGAACGTATTCATTCAACTGATGACCCACAGGTACAATATTTTCAACATTAGTCTTATTCGCACACATCCACACCCTTGCTAAATGTCAGCATCACCTTGCTCACCATCATGTCTGCAATAAGGACCAAACAAGGAATCATCCCCAAGACCATCAACATTATATTTATGTTGTTGGCATACGTCATTGCCTACCCTGTGCTGTTTCCCTTTTTTGCACAGGGTTCACATTGAAGGCCATATCTCTTACCCAGCTGAAAGGACATCCCATTGGCTGTCCCTTCTGATAGTCGAGAGAGATGCCTGCAGAGAGTGGGATGTTCTGTGATAGAACTTATCCCTGGCAAACCTCTTGTCAAATGGGGCAACAACCTTTCCAGCCAAGTACCCAAGGTACGGCTCTAATTACTTTTACGATGTAGAAAATATGCAATGGTTCAGTAGCTTCGTTTTTTCTGTGCATCGGAAATGCAATGATCAGCAAAAAAAAATTGAAATTGCAAAAAAAACCAAAAAAAATTCTACCAATTAAGTGTTTGATTAACATGCCACACCGTTCAACTTCAAAGTCTTTAAATAGAATGCTACAGACCTCATCTTTTCATAGGTGTTTTTGATTGGGCTGTTGTGTTCATATGCACATGTCTGCCATTGACCCTTCACTCTTGTGCGCTATATTCGTAGATCAAGAACCATATCACATAAACAGTTTTGTGTCAGTGGTATTTCAATTTCTCAGTGGCATTGGTTAAACAGATTTTTTCAGAATTGACAGTAGTAAAGCTGCCTGTGCTATTTTAATTTTTGGGCTAAATATTCTTTATTGCAGACATAATTAATAACAATACAAGATACATTGCGAGCCCTGATTACAAATTACACTGTAATGGAGTAATGGTAAAATGTCATACCATGTGGTAATTTCGCGCCAGTACTGCGCAATTACGAGTTTAACCCTATGGAATGGGGTATTACACTGTAGGGCTGATTTTCCCGCAATTTCCAATTCCATATGGTTTTACCACACTCATATGCCACCTGCAAGAAGGGCAGCGGTTAATTTGTAAAAAAACATAAGTGCCGGGGCTCTCTTCAGGAGGCAGCTTACACCAGTCCATTTCTCCTGTTAGCGACGCCTAAAACAGAGCCAACTACTGACCATTAAAGCGGGGAGAGGATGTGGCCTAATGACCTTAGCTGCAGACCTCAGAGCTGGGGAACCAGGTTCAAGTCTCGGCATTGGGCTCAACTGCAACATCCTGTGATTCTGGGCAAATCACTTAGGGGCATATTATCAAGCACGGAGTTAAAATTATCGCCGCTATGGGCTTGATAATATGCCCTTGAGAATTCCAATAGAAGCCCATGTTGACACTAAAACATGGGTTTCTATTGGAACTCTCAAGGGCATATTATCAAGCCCATTATCGCCGCTTTAGCGCCCGTTTTCTGCCGCTAAAACGGCGAAAATTTTAACTCCGTTTCTTGATAATATGCCCCTAAATCTCCCTGTGCCTACCATAAATGAATGTGTCCTGAACTGGTGATCAGGACAAGCTTGTTTATGATGATTAAGGGGCATATTAACAAGGGCTTTATCTCCACTTTTTTGGCTTTAAAAGCCAAAGAAGCGGAGATAAAAATATCGCCCTATCAACAACAGGGTGCTAACATGCAAAATCGCATGTTAGCACCCTTTTTTACTACGCTTCCCTTTGCATCTCTAATGAGATGCAAAGTGGGCGTTCCAGAGCAAAATAATAGGAGAAATGTCGCTAAGCGACATTTCTCCCATTATCCAGCTTCACGCTAACCCTGTTAGAGACAAAAAAAGCAGCGCTAATCACGGTTAACGCTGCTTTTTTACATCTGCAAATTTCAGATTTAGCCACTTAATCCAATGGGAGGTGGATTACATGGCTAAATCCACCATGGGCTATCAACAAGGATATCCCTATCCTTGTAGCTTTATCGCTGCATTACCAGCGATAACCTCCCCAAATGCCGCTATCGCTGGATTTTTTATCGCCTAGGCGGTTAGCGTTGTTAATAACGCGATAACCAGGCGATTTTATCCAGTGATAGCGGACGTTAAAAAAATTAACGGTAAGCGCCCTTAGCATTAATTTTCCCTATTCCTTGTTAATATGCCCCCAAGTGCCGGTGCTGAGCACCGGAAACCACTGGCTCAAATTAAGCAATGAAGAAGGGATGGGGAAAGGACAAGGTATTAGGGTATACTTTTCAAGCATGGGGTCATACTATGCTCTCAAGAATGTTCTGGCTGAAATATTTGGCTGGAAAATGTGGGTGTGATTTTTTCCCGCACCCCGTAAAACGTGTGCAAATAGAGCTGAATTCCATGAGGTAATTCATTTCTGCCTGACTCGTAACCGGCCTCTTTAATATGGTGATTTCATCTTCGACTGTCCCTTCTTGCTGGTGGCAAGTTCAAATATAGTGAACAGATTTTACGACTGACAAATTCAAATAGCGCAGCCACGGGCTTGTTTCCGCGAGTCTTTCGTGTTGCCTGTGCTGATATCACAGCTATCACAAACGTTCTCACCCCCAATTACCGCACTCTCGTAACAACTGCTGAAAAAGGCACTTGTCTCTGCCCCTTTCTTTAGCACGTTCAAACGCAATGTGTTGGAGCAATTAAGAAATTGCACACCCTTCTTTCGGAAACCCGAGCTCCTTGCTCGGGGTGGAAGCTGTAAAACTATAGGCTGGGGGGTATTTTTAGCGCGTCTTCTTCGTTTCTGCGGGCCCTTCCAGCTGGGATGTGCCCGAGACCGCTCCAGCCTGTCAACTCGCCTGTCAAACCCCACTGACGTCATCCTCTTCCAAGAAGTTCACTCTTAGCGACCGTCCTATTAATATATCGCGCCATTTAGAATTAGATAATAATAACAATAAAAATGCGCCACGGATATGGCACCTTAATAGGACTTAATTGAGGGTGACTCAAAACATGTTCTGTATTTTACCTTGGGGTGTTAGTTTGGAATTACGATGCATATCAGGGATTGGAGCCCCTATCCAGGAGTGGGAAAATGTATAGGGGAATACTGGTGCACGGGAGAGAACCTCATATAACATTATAGTCAGTGCTTTAAATGGGGTGGTACAGTCCGGTACAGAGTACTGGCACTTTTTTATTTTGAGAGGGGGAGTACCTGCACTTCTCAAGAGAAATGTTATACTTTTAATTGGAGAGTACCGGCACTTCTCAGGAACAAGCAGGTACTCTGGTACAGAGTACCTGCACTTCTATTTTCCCATTTCAAGCACTGATTATAGGCTGATAATCTCGTTATGTTCCTCAGAGATAAAACGAATGATGTTTCAGGCAGGAGGCAGTTGCTGGACCAATTCGGTAGGTTCTCCGGACTACTTGTAAGCGGGCCCAAATCGAGCCTCTTCCCAATGCAGGCCACTACACTACCACTGCTGGACCTAGGCTCCTTGACATGGGACCTCACTGTATTCCATACTTGGGCATGTAAATATTTCATAATTCCACCAGTTCACTTGATGGCAACATTAGACGGACAGTTCGATCCTTACAACAGAGCGTAGATTTTTGGACCGCTCTCCTTCTCTCAGTAATCGGTAGAATGGCTTTACTTAAAATGGTAGCCCTACCTCATCTGCTCTACTATTTCGCAGTACTACCAATTGGGATCAGAAAGAATAATTTCCTGGAAGCTCATATCCATGACAGTGACGTTTCTCTGGGGTTGTGGTCGCTGTCGAGTAGCCCTTTCCACGCTCCCAAGGGCAACGGGAATGGGGGGACTGGTGATACCAGACTTTGAAGCATACTACATAGCTGTGCAGCGACAGTGGTTCAAATAGTGGATTGCGATGCATCCAACAACTGATAGGGAGGGGGGGGCAAGACACGCCTCACCCTGAAAACATGGTTATGGTGCTACAGCGCCTCCTATTGCCCAGAGCCAATGACACCACAGAATTCGCAGTCACTAGGCAATGTTGGTTACGCTGCTTACTCGGAACATGAACAAAGGTTCTTTATTCCCATGACATTCCGTTGACAATGTTACAATCCCTTCCCTCAAAGCTGTACGTACAGAGTCACATCCTCATGTTAAATGGTAGCGGCAATTTCAGTCGATAACCCTTCAAGTATTGCCCGGCGGTAATCGCCTCTCATACCACTCGATAATTTACCAATGAAAGAGGCAGGCGCCGGAGACTGGAAGGCAGGAAACAAAGTTTTATTCCGTCGGAGCAGAACACATCAGATCAGACAGCAAGGTATTGTCACGAGGTGCTCTAACTGCATCTCTGAGGCCTGGCCTCTTATACACAGGTTTATTGCTTTATTACACATGGTACATTCTTATTGAGACTTTGATGTACGGAAAGGCATCCTTGGAACCCCCACTTCAAGCTCGTTCCCACACATATCTACAGTAGAAGTCCCCACCCCATCTACAGTAGGAGATGGCTATCACGCAGCTGGACATTCCGTCAATTCCCGGGGGTGTGTGTAACCGGCCGGGTCTCAGGGGGTAGGGGCTTTGATCCACTGTAATCCCTTTGATGTGGGGTGTTTCCCTTACAGTAGGGGCAATAAACTTCATCCGCAGGGCTAGGTGATGGCCTGGGATCGGTTCGGACAATGGGGCGCAGAGGAAGGGGGTTATCAAAGAGAGGCATGACCATGTATGGGATGTCGGTCAGGCGTGGGATGTGGTTCCATGGCAGGGTCGCGCAGAATGAGAGGGTTTATGGTCCGTGTATGAGAGAGCGGGGGTGGCCGGCGCACGGGGGATGCTCGCAGCGCCAGGGGAAAGCGCTGGCGATCGAGAATGAGCAGGGAGAGAGTGGGGTGCCTAAAATGGCGGCCGTGCATTCGCTGTGCGTGGCGCTGGGGAGAGGCAAGGTGGCGCAGATAATGTTCAGTTACAAGCTAAATTTCCACAGTCCTCCCTTTTAACATATCTCGCCAGCTTGTCTAGTTCGGATCTATCCCCATAATACTTCGAACTTCCACCTCATACAGAGCTTTCATTCGCTCTGTTTCAAAGTCCAAAGTCTTAGGGCAGATGCAGTTCATAAAAAGCGAACATAAAGGTGGCAGACACTGAATCCCCAAGCAACATCCACATAGTATCACAATCGGTATTAGGATAAATGAAAACAGCCTCCATCCCCAACTTTTAATAGTGTCCCAAAACCAACTCCCCAGTGACCATTCTTCTTGCTCTTGATGGACCTCTGCGGACAGTCTGTGGAGGTGTTCAATTGCTTTGTAGACTGAGGGTGAGTTATCCGGTACGTAGGTACAACAGCTGGACCCAATGATGCGGCATGCTCCTCCACGATCAGCCAGAACCACATCTAGAACGAGGCGGTTCTGAAGGGCCACTAAGCGGACGGCCTGGAGCTCGGCGGTGTTGTTGGCGAGGGCGCCAGCCGTAATGTTCATCGCCGTTTCGACTGCCTGGGTTAAGTGGCGGATGGCACGGCTGTTTGCCATTGGACCCCAGAGTGGAACAAGGCCTTTTACTGCGTCCATGAACTGTGCTCCGGCGGAGTCGGCTTGCACAATGTCTTTGGCCCGTTTCTGTCGGTGATGGTTTGCTGGAGCCACATATGTCGGAGGAAGGACAAAGGCGATGTAGCAGGTGCCTCCCCAACCTTTCGGAAGCCAGGTGTAGGCCTTAGTACCACAGACGAAGTACATATTCGGGGAGGCAACAAAGGAGGGTGGGTCAACTGAGTCCAATGTTCGGGTGATGAGGCAGGAGCTGTGGCCCACCAGCTGCGCCCCCAGGCCTTCGAGGCACACAAATCCAGTGATGTTGATGATGGACAGGGCCACTGTTAGGGTGGCGGCCGTCCGTTTCCGGAGGTAAGAGAAGGTGGGTCTGGCTGGGTTGTTGAACACTTGCATTTCAACTCGTTCTTTGGCAGGGATGTCCATGTGAAAGGAAGTGTTCGATCTCAGAGGGCAGAAGAGGGCAGAAGTTCTTCCAGTTTTGTTCAGCCAGAACCCATGGTAGAAGTGTGACATGGTTCTGCCGGAAGTGGCATTGTCCTTGTAGCTTTCTTGCAGGAGGATTAGCCAGGCGAGGCAGGAACCATGGACAGAAAAAGGTGAAGGGATGAAAGGGATAGAGTGTCCAGTGGCATGTGGTAGCAATCCACAGATCCAGCAATTAGTGGCGTTGGCAGCAAGATTGTGTTGTTGGAGCAACTGCACAAAAGAGTTATTCCAGAACTCCTTACGCCTTTCTCGGAGTTGGGGTGAAAGTGAGATCAGATGGTGTTCTTTCGTGGTGGTAGGTTGAACGGTGGTCAGCAATGTCTTATGAGCGGGTGTGCTCTCCTCCATGATCCAGAAGGTGACCACGAGGAGAAGGCAAAAGAGAAGGGTAATGAAAAGTGCAATAGTCTTTAAGCTGTGCAT
This sequence comes from Triturus cristatus, assembly GCF_964204655.1. Lineage (NCBI taxonomy): Eukaryota > Metazoa > Chordata > Amphibia > Caudata > Salamandridae > Triturus > Triturus cristatus. Next base: position 1,386,983,866 of record NC_140590.1, read on the forward strand.
TCGGTCAGTCTTTGGGTTTTTGTAGTGGATCTTCGGACGTCCGGTTGCTTCCATCATCTTCATGTCGGGCGCTTCCATCACCTTCAAGAGACTCGGTAGCGGGCAGAACCACAGACTTTGTTTAGTTTCTCTCCTGGTGGCCTTTGAGGTGACTAGGCTACCGCTCTGAGATTTCCACTTAGCCTGCGGTCTGCTTAGCCGAAGTTCTCTCCTTTCGTCGCAAGTTATACCCTTCCTTGGATGGCACGGTGGGATCAGGATATCTTACTAACTCGAGTGTCTCTGTATCTGGGCAGCGGCTCAGGGATGGTCGGTCTTTGTCCAGAAGTTCTTCTTGGGCGGTGATGTTGTCCGTGGTTGTCAGGGTCGGTGATACCTTCTTGCAGTGGTGTGCATGCAGCCAATTGCGTTTCCCCTCCACTCGAAGAGCTGTTCGGGTGGTGATCAGGACTTGCAGGGGGCCCGTCCACCGGGGCTCCAGACTCTTGGTGCGCTGGAAGTTACGCACTAAGACGAAGTCACCGGGTTGGATGTCGTGTCCGGGGCCCCTGGAAACATCGGGAATGGCGTGCAGCACCTGCTGATGGATGACAGACAACGTTTTAGTTAGGTTATACAAATAGTCAGACATGAGGACGTCCGGGACGTTGTGGATGGATGTTGGCTTTGGAGCAGCCCAAAGGTTCATGGGCCGCCCGAAAACGACCTCGTAGGGGGTTAAGTGGTGTTTAGTGGGGGTGGAACGCATTGATAGCAATGCTAGCGGGAGAGCGTCTGGCCATCTCAGTCCTGTGGTGGCGACTATTTTTGCTATCTTAAGCTTCAATGTGGCGTTGTGTCGCTCAACCAAGCCTGCAGATTGGGGATGGAAGACCGCATGGAATTTCTGTTTTACACCCAACCCTTTTAAGATGAGTTGGATAACTTCGGCTACGAAATGGGGGCCGTTGTCGCTCCACAAAATTCGACAAAGGCCGTATCGGGGGAAGAATTCCTTCAGTAGTACTTTTGCGGTAGTCATAGCGGTGTTGTCATGGGTTGGGTAGGCTTCCACCCACTTGCTGAAGGCACACACAACGACAAGTACATACTTCAAACCTTGGCACCTTTCTAACTGGACATAGTCCATTTGTAGGACTTCAAAGGGGTGATTGGGGACCCCAAACCCTCCCCGGGGTACAGCAGTTCCCTTCCCAGGGTTGTGTTGGAGGCATACTAGGCATTGTTGGACCAGACGTTTGGCTGAGTCTGGGATTTTGTCGTTGTGCCAGACTTTGGAGATGAGCTCGATCATGGGGGCAGACCCTGTGTGCGGGGGAGTGTGCCATGGTCAGCATGGGGATCAAGTATGAATCTGGTAGCAACCATTTGTTCAAGTCTTTAGTTCGCCAGCAACCGTCATCGTCCTTCAATCCCACCCGGGCCCATTCAGTTAATTCGTGTGGTGTGCTGGCTAGTTGGATATCCCTAATTGTTTCCCTAGCATCCTTCCATTTCTCAGTTTGTGACCTGGTCACGTACATACGGGTCGTGGACCTATTCTCGGCTGTGGTTCGGGCAGTAATGTCAGCCAGTGCATTTCCCTGTCCTATAATGTCTGTCACCTTCTTGTGTGCCTGGCATTTGATCACAGCTAACCGTGTGGGGAGGAGGACTGCTTCGGTCAGGGCAGAGACTAGATCTCCATGCAGGATGGGTGTGCCATGAGAAGTCAAGAATCCCCTCTCTTTCCATAAGAGCCCAAAGTGGTGAACTACCCCGAAGGCATACTGACTGTCTGTGTAAATGTTTGCGGTTGTCCCTGCTGCCAGGATGCAGGCTCGTGTGAGAGCAATTAGTTCCGCCGCCTGTGCGGATCGCTGTGTGATGCGGGCTGTCTCAACAACTGTTCGGGCTGTGGTGACTGCATAGGCAGCTGAGGTGGTGCCATCGGGAAGCTTGATGCATGAGCCATCCACCCACAGTTCTCCGTCAGGGTCCGGGAAGGCAGTATCCCGGAGGTCAACCCTACTCTTGGTTTGTTCGTCGGTGAGGGTCACGCAATCATGTATAGGGGACGCATTGGGGTCAGCGTCAGGGAGAGGCAGTAGAGTAGCTGGATTCAGAGTGGTGCATCGTTTCAATGTGATGTGGGGTGCAAGCAGAGTCAGTTCATAACCAGTCAGTCGTGCGCTAGTCAGGTGTTGAGTCTTGGTTTGGTTCAGGAGGGTGTCAACCGCATGGGGTACCAATACTGTGAGGGGGTTTGAGAGCACGATCCCCTCGCTTTGCCGGATAGAGATAGCCGCGGCGGCTACTGCTCGAAGACAGGCGGGCAAAGCTCTGGCTACAGGGTCAAGAGTGGCAGAGAAGTAGGCACAAGGGCGTTGCTTAGGGCCTATGGACTGGGTTAGGACAGACAACGCACATCCCTCCCTTTCGTGGGTGTAGAGGGAGAAAGGTTTAGTGTAGTCTGGGGTTCCTAGGACTGGGGCCGAGCAGAGGGCGTCTCGTAATTCTTTGAAGGAGGATTGACATTCGGGTGTCCAGGGGAGGGGGAAGGGGACATCTTTAGCCAGCAGGGAAAGCAGAGGTTTTACGATAAGACTGAAATTTGGCAACCACTGTCGACAAAAGGAGGTGAGGCCTACTAGGGACCGCACTTGCTTCTGAGTTTTGGGAACAGGGGTTTCTAGGATGGTTTGAATTCGGTCAGGGGTAAGTTTCCTCCCGTCTTTGGATAGTAGGTGGCCTAGATACGTTACTTGGGGCTGGCAGAATTGCAATTTCTTTCTGGAGACCTTGTGACCGTTCTCCGCAAGGAAGCGGAGGAGGTGAATGGTGGCTGTGACGGCAAGTGGAGTGGTGTCGGCCGCCAAAAGAATGTCATCGACGTACTGTATCAACACCACTCCATCGGGTAGTTGGACTGCATCTAGTTGCCTCTTGAGGGCTTGGCTATAAATACTGGGACTCTCAGTGTAGCCTTGGGGTGCCCTGCAGAATCTGTACGAACGGGCTTTTAAAGTGAAGCCGAACAGGTAGCGGCTGTCTGGGTGGATGGGGATGGAAAATAATGCGTTCTTGAGATCAATAACAGTAAAGGTGGTGGCAGTGGATGGAATCAGGGTGAGGATGGTGGTGATGTCTGAGACCACGGGGTACTGGGGTATGACTACTTTGTTAACCTCTCGCAAATCAACAATGAAACGGTAGGCTTTCTCATCTCCCTCGCCTTGCTTCTTTACAATGGGTAGGATAGGGCTGTTGCAAACATTACTGACTACTTCTTCTACCACTCCTGCCTCGACTAGGGACTCGATGATTTCCACCAATGCCTTCTCGCCTTCGGGTGATATCCGATACTGTGGAAGCTTTGGGAGAACTGCGTCCGGTCGGACGGTTATGTGTACCGGGTCGATCACCATGCGCCCTACATCTGAGTCGGTTTTAGCCCATAGATGTGAAGGTAATGTGTCGAGTAGGGACATGTCAGCATCGGTTATAGAGAGCATACGCCGTGTGTGACAGGGTCTGGACAGATCTGGGTTATCGTGTAGGATGACTCGAACTCCGTCTGGGGAGCATCTGATGGTAGCTCGAAAATGTTTTAGCAAATCAAGTCCCATAATAGCATCGGGGGTGTTGGAGGAGAGCAGAAAGGTCGTGTCAGTGGTGTTATCTTCTAAGTCAAAGGAGATTGGTGCTGATAAGGGGTTAGTGGAGGGCGTTCCATCGAAGCCTATTGAGGTTACATGTGAGCCAGACAAGGGTGCCCTAGGAATCAGTCGTTTGGATAACGCACTACGTGTCGCCCCAGTGTCTACCAGGAATGGAGATTTTGTGCCCAAGACCTTAGCAGTGACGTAAGGACCTTGCTGGTCAACACGGAGTTCGACTGGATCCCTCCCTTGCCCCTGGCGGTCCTATGCGAAGTCATGGGTGCTTTCATAGTCTGACTGTTGACACTGGTTTTGTCGGGGGCGATCAAAGGTGTTTGGTCTGCCTGGCCTGTCGTTGATGGCGTCGTTCGTGTACCCTCGTCCCTGTCCTCTATTTCTGGGGTCATATGCTGTGTCTCTGGGGTCCCTATTTTTGTTCATTTCCAGAAGGACCGGGCACTGGGATTTCCAGTGTCCGAACCCTCTACAGAACGTAGATTGATTCCCATCTAAGTCTCTCCGTCCGTTGTAGGGTGCAGGGGTATGGTCTCTAGGGGGTAGCTTTCTAGGGGCGGTTGGTTGGTAATTCCCTTTCGGGGGTTCTCTTCCTATGGTCACCCCTTGCAACTGTGCTATCATTACCCTCTCCTTTAGTTCCTTTTTCTTCCTTTCTGACGCCCTATCGTTCTCATTCTTTTGGTTTTCGTAGTATTGGGCCATCTGGAGGATAGCTGCGGGTTTGGAGGCTGCCCAACTACTCTCGCTGGTCTGCAGCTTCTGAGAAACTTCTTGTGATAGACCCTTCACATAATTCTGGACAAAGAGGTGATGTCCGGTTGCAGTGGTCATGTCCTGGCCACTATAATCGAAAAACACAGTCTCGAACCGAGAGAAGTATTCAGACTCATCCTCCTGGGGTTTCTGGCGACAAGCCGTCACTATTGACCAATCTACCTTTCTTTCTGGGATTAGAGTCTTCAACTTAAGTACAATCTTGTCTGGGAGCTCTAATATGGCTTTCGGGGGTTTCTGTCCCGGTTCTCGCTGTTTATCTATGGTATCGAGTTGTACCCAGGTATATCCGAACGGCTCAGCGTGGTCAACTTTCCGGATTTGTTTCCAAACATCAGCCGGCAGACATAATCCGAAGAACAAGTCGATATCTGCTAAAGTCATTATTGTTGAGCCTAAGGCTGTACCTAGTTCGGTGTAGAAGGCAGTCGGGTTCTTTCTTAAGTCGGGTAGAGTTTTTCTAAAGGTCAAAATATCTTGTCGGTCCCACGGCTGGTAGACCCAATTATATACAACCCTCCCCTTCGCATCTTGGTGGTTGATGTCGTCATGTGTTCCCTGACCTCGTGGGGGGACCCAGTAGGGGGCGGCCTCTTTGATGGGCATCATGGTATCAGTCCTTCCTTCCTGGGGCTTAGCCGCTATGGGGGTTTCTGTTTTGGTTGTCTGCCTGTGTTCTTTAAGGTGTCGATAGACCTCGAGTGTGCGAGTGAAGAGGTTCGTCACATCGCCCTCTCCTTCTTCCCCAATGTCTACCTTCCTATATAGGGCCGCTAAGCCTTCGGGACCTTTATCGTGGTACCTATCCTCATATGCATTCAGGGCGTGATAACAAAGTCGTACGACAAAGTGTCGTCTGCGGCTGTCGGCATACGAGTTATACGCGTCTGTTATATACTCCTCACTTTCCTTCCGCTCCACCAGTGTCCCTACTATCTTGTCAATTCCTGCTCGTTCATCCTTTGTTAATCGATTCATTCTGGTGGAATCTTTCTTTCTTATCTCAGGGTCATCCAACGTCGTTGCCGACGTTGTGTTCAGTACAAGAGGCTCGGCCGGCGCGGAGGCCGTGAGGACCGAGGCCCCTGTACTGCTTTCGCTCGTGTTTGGGGGTTGTGGGTGTTGCACTACCGATTGGGAGGGTGCGTACGGAGGGGGCATGTAAATGATTGGGGGACCTAATAGTAATTCGTCATTCGTTCGTTGCTTAGAGGACAACTCAGGGTAGAGCATAGAGGGGGTCCTAACAGCGTACTGGCCTGAGGTTTCGGGCTCCTGTCTTAGTTTAGTTTCCCTTCTCTCCTTTATTTCTTCTTCTAGCTTTCTAGCGGCAAGGTGAGCTGCCTTTCGTAATTCCTTTTCTGCTTTTACTTCTTCCCTCTTTTTCCGTTGCGTTGCTTCTTTGCGCCACATGCCGATACTGTCAAGCATAGTAGGCGTTGTCTTATTGCTACGCAGAGCCATTTCTAGCACTTCTATCTTATGGTCGTCGAAGGATCCCATCAGTGGCCACTGACTCTCGGGGTCCTTCTTTGTATAATTATGCCATAGCTTGCTATAAGCTACGGCGACTAGTCCATATTTAGTGAACATGTCCTTATTAGGGGTGCCTTCCAGTGGAGCCGGATGGTCCACCTCTAATAAGCGGTCCGGGCAGAACCAACTACCAATCAGTGGGGAGAAGATAGGCATGACGGGTTTCAACGGGGACAAAAGTCAGCACTACCTATCTTTTCACTGCTTGCAAAGACTAGACAGAATATCTCTATTCCTCGTTATTTGTAAGCAGAGAATACCTCCAAAGAACCAATATCGAAGAACTAGTGTTCGGACAATCAATCAATCAATCAATGGGGAGATAAAGATAGGCACGACGGGTTACAATGGGGACAAAAGTCTGCGTTACCTACCCTTCACTATTTGCAAAGACTAGACAGAATATTTCTATTCTACGTTATTTGCAAACAGAGAATATCTCAAAGAGCACTATTCTTCAAAACAATCAATGTTCGGACAATCAATCAGTGGGGAGATAAAGATAGGCACGACGGGTTTCAACGGGGACAAAAGTCTGCGTTACCTACCCTTCACTATCTGCAAAGGGAGAGAGAGAGAGTATTTCTACTCCTCCCCGTTTGTAGACAGCGAATATCTCAAAGAGAACAATCAATGAGCACAATCAATGAGCAATACTAGTATTCCAAAACTTCAAACAATCAATCAATTATTTCGCAATTTGTCGTGTATCACGACCTTACCCGGACCGCGTGGACAGTTTCTCGTCTTCCGCCTCCAGCGCCCGATCGTCCTCTACTCTCCGTATTTGCCGCGGCACTCCTGATGGTTCCCAGTCAGGACCGTAGATCACTCGAGAGAGGTCTGCTCGGAACCAGTGAAGTTCGGATGATCGGCTGCCAGACGAGGGTCTATTGGGCAGGAGCTCTCCCGATCGTTGCAGTCGTTCACTCTGTCGTCAGGACCTCTCCCACTGGATCCACGTGTCTCTGAGGGGCCCCACGCTTGGGACGCCAATTGTTAAATGGTAGCGGCAATTTCAGTCGATAACCCTTCAAGTATTGCCCGGTGGTAATCGCCTCTCATACCACTCGATAATTTACCAATGAAAGAGGCAGGCGCCGGAGACTGGAAGGCAGGAAACAAAGTTTTATTCCGTCGGAGCAGAACACATCAGATCAGACAGCAAGGTATCGTCACGAGGTGCTCTAACTGCATCTCTGAGGCCTGGCCTCTTATACACAGGTTTATTGCTTTATTACACATGGTACATTCTTATTGAGACTTTGATGTACGGAAAGGCATCCTTGGAACCCCCACTTCAAGCTCGTTCCCACACATATCTACAGTAGAAGTCCCCACCCCATCTACAGTAGGAGATGGCTATCACGCAGCTGGACATTCCGTCAATTCCCGGGGGTGTGTGTAACCGGCCGGGTCTCAGGGGGTAGGGGCTTTGATCCACTGTAATCCCTTTGATGTGGGGTGTTTCCCTTACAGTAGGGGCAATAAACTTCATCCGCAGGGCTAGGTGATGGCCTGGGATCGGTTCGGACAATGGGGCGCAGAGGAAGGGGGTTATCAAAGAGAGGCATGACCATGTATGGGATGTCGGTCAGGCGTGGGATGTGGTTCCATGGCAGGGTCGCGCAGAATGAGAGGGTTTATGGTCCGTGTATGAGAGAGCGGGGGTGGCCGGCGCGCGGGGGATGCTCGCAGCACCAGGGGAAAGCGCTGGCGATCGAGAATGAGCAGGGAGAGAGTGGGGTGCCTAAAATGGCGGCCGTGCATTCGCTGTGCGTGGCGCTGGGGAGAGGCAAGATGGCGCAGATAATGTTCAGTTACAAGCTAAATTTCCACACTCAGGGATGTGATATCACACCTGGATTATGCCAATTCTCTATACTTTGGCATTCCGCTCTATCTCACCAAAAGACTTCAGTTGGTTCAGAACCAGGCAGCAAGGTTGATATCCCAACAACCCAGATGGGACCTCATCTCTCCCACTATGAAAGAGCTACATAGGCTTCCCATCCCGCAAAGATGTGCGTTTAAAGTTGGTTGTCTTATTTTTAAACCCTAGCATGGTGCTAGCCCAACATTTATATCTAGACTCGTCCAGAAATACCTACCTGCACAGAGCTTATGCTCTGCCCACAAGAACCTTCTAACCATTCCTTCCTACAAATGGAAACGAATAGGTGGCTGCAGGTTTGCAGTATTGGCCCCCAGCTTCTGGAACACTCTTCCTTTAGATATAAGAACCTGCGCTGAATTCGTTAGATTCCGTAGACTTCTTAAGACTTGGCTATTTACCCAAGCTTATAACTAGACTTTGTTGACAACTAAACATATGAGGTCCCAGCAAAATTTTTAATTTCGGCTCCAAGAAACCAATCGGTGTACGAGCGCTTTATAAGAAATTTTAACATACCATAAGATAACATGTGTAAGACAATTTTTTGCTTGTATAGAGCAGTAAGAGATGACATCATAGCCCCATTGACTACACTGCGATAAGATGGGAAGAAGACGTAGGAAACCCAATAGCTGACCAGGACTGGGCCTATCTCTTGGAGAGAGTGCCTAAGATCAGTAGAAATGCCAGATTTAAGCTTATTAATTTCCACATATTACATAGAGCGTACCTTACCTCTGCAAGATTAATAGAATGTTCTATACGACAGACGCAAAATGCTTGAGGTGTGGGAAAATAGATGCCGAGTTCCTCCATAAGATGTTGTCCTGTCGGAGATTGTGACCCTATTCGGTAGCTGTTACCACGACTATTAAAGAGCAATCCCCTGTTAACCGAGCTATGTCTATTGAGTAACTTCCCTCAATCTGCAAAAAACGAAGGTCACTAGTAAGTTTCAGGTCTAGCCCTTTATTCTCGCTAAGAGGGAAATCACCAGGCACTGGAAATTGATGGGGCTCCCTGAACTGATGTCGTGGTGACATGAAGTGGAGAGATGGGCTGACTATGAGAGAGTGGTACTGCTCCATGAAGCCCGAAGTGGTCAGGGGTTCCTCGAGGTAGCCAGAGCATGGAAAGAGCCTAGTGGAAGAACCTAAACACCCAGTTGACCCCTCCCTGACTCGTCACTAGATGCTCCATGATACCCTCTTACTGTAGGGGAGTTATTTCGGCAAGGGCGCTATTATGGGGAACCAATGGTCGGAAACTACTACAATATAAGGCTTGAGAGGGCCTTCACAGTTCTCACCTCTTTGTCTACCCACCCAAAATATGTCCACTGACTTTGGAGCACCATGGGGGAAGAGGGTAAAGGGAGTAGTAATCCCAGATTTACATTGCTTGACTAAACGTGATTTCAATATTTGTATGGTAATTCTGCGAAGTATGTTTCTTGTCTGCTGGCAGTTGTTTATTGGAAAAAATCAATAAAATCTGTTTACAAAAAACAAAATCATATCCGTGATACCCCTAAGGGCTGGCAATAAACTTTGGGCCAAGATACACCAACATTCGTGCAACGCCATGCAGCACAGAAATCTTTAATTTGCTCATATGGAGAAAGAAATGTGCAGCACCTGTAATTGGTATAGCTCGCAGGACAATAATGTAATCGAATGTGCACATGTCATGTCATGTTAGAGCAATGATATGCGGTGAGCCACGTTGCAAAGGTAAGCAAGTGGTGTCTTGCACAGGTTTTGTACTTGAGGAACATCCTTGACTACAATAGTTTTGCTGCAGACAATCTTTCAGGCAACAATTGGGTAATATGTGTAATTTATTGGCAAATTACATGTATGACTCGAGTGAATATCATGAACTTTTCCATTTTCCCTTTTTTGCAACTGTTTCATTTGACGCTAGGATTTCACGTAAAGGGTTCTCGTGCTTGTGTAGTATTATCTGGTAAATAAAGTTTGCAAAGAACTGAGAGAGTCTGTTTCGGGTAATTTTGCCTGGCTGGGATGAACCTTTCATGGGGCACTTATAAGACGGTCACACATGATCCAGAGGAGAGTATGGGGTCCGGGCATTAAAACGAGGTCAAATAAAGTTTCTGTAAGGCACCTAAATTCAGAAATGAGCATCTAAAACAAGGCGATGGAGTGAATACTTGAATTAATCTCAGCCACTGGCAATCACTCTGGGCCGCATCCCAATCCATTTGTTTTCACCCATCATGCGACCTCAATTCCGTCCCAACAACATAGAAATCAGTCTTTACCCCGCTCCATTGTAAACCATCTAGACTGAACTGCCGTTCAAGGTCCTCCCTGAACCAGAACACAAGCAACCCTGGGCTGGTATCACCGTTATTAGGGCTCATCAGCCAGGTTGAGCTTGGTACCTGTGGCACAGTGAGCACGGGACCTACATATGGACATACCTGTCACACTTAGGGCATCAAACACAAGGTGATAGATGGAATGCTGGCAATCGCTCTGTGTGCAACCCAATCCATAGATTTTTGATTGCCAGTGGATCCCTAACTGGGGGCCTCCAGGGCCTATGAACAAACGGCTCCACCGATTGTGGGGGTTCAGTACTTACAAAGACCCGTAGATCCATACCCCTCCTGTGCTCTCCCGACCCTTTGGCCCAGAGCAGGAGACCGGTAGGTGTCATAGAGGTAGTGCAAAGGGTTTCTGGCTGGCCACCTTTTGGGAGTGCTGAGGGGGTGGGCAGTCGGAAACAGGTGCTGCAATAATCACGCCACCGTGCTTCCTGTTGTTGCGAGAGCTGGGTGCTTTTTAGGTCTCGCCTGAGCCAGCGCTTTAGCGCTGCTCTGGCGAGAGCTTTAGTAAACGGGGGATTTGGAAGTGCAAACTAGTGCTTTCAGGCCTCCAAATACAGTGCATGTGCGGCGGGCGCGCGCACCATTTGGCAGCCTGCGTGATCATTTCACGGCCGCTTTGATGTTCACAGTGAGCCGCGCGGCCACTGAGAACATCAAAGCGGCCGCGAAAGTGCTCACCATTTGCCAGCCTGCGTGCCTCTCTCCCCTACCCCCTCCCTTATCCCACTTCCTGCTTGTTTTGTTTAGGAACCTGTGAACGACTATCGTCTTTTCTTTGTGTTGTAAAAATAGTTTCTATTTTGTATGAGGCTTTTACAATAAATGTTTTAAACAATTGCCCTTCTTTTAAACCCAACCCTGACACTTGCTTAGTTTGACAATCTCTCAGAATGGAAGTTCAGCTCAACAAAAGGAAGTAGACAAAATTATACACTATTAACCAAACTCTAAGCATACTTACCTTCGTATGCTGAATGGAATTTAGTGTTCGCGTTAGATCCGTAAACTAGCAGCGTAGCTTCCTGTGGTAGGTTGTTGATCTCGTCGCTACAAGGCTCGTGAAATGAGTGATCCACCGAGTGTTTTCCAGATGTGCAATACTGGGCCTTTGAAATGTTCAGTTTTTCAAGCTTGAACTTTGGAGCCCCAGTGAGCGGTTTTAAAAAAGAGAAACAGGTTGCCCTCAACGGCAGAATACAATATGTTTTTGAGTGCATCGACTTCTGTATTTAAAGCCCTATGAGACAGCACAATGTACAGTTGTGTTTTGATTTTTTTTTTTATTCATATCTGCATCGTTCTCGCCACTAGATATGGTCTTTCATTGTGACGTGGACATTTTGTAGATACAATGTTGCTTTAGTGAATTTTGAACAGGGAATGTCTAGCAGGCATCAGGATAGGCAGGTCATTTATTCTGAATTGAGACTGTGCATTATGTTATCTGAAGAATCTATTAATAAACTTGGTGAATGAAATATAGTGTTGCCACCAAAAATCGAAATGCATGCACCATGACCTGCTCCTGTAACGCTTTGCAGCTATATATGAATCCTAAAATTGCAGCTTAGTTCCACTGACCTTGCCCTACTCATAGCTAAATGCTCTATAACAATGAGATGGCAATCGGCCAGGCCCCCAGCGGTCCACATCTGTCATGGGGAGGTGGTTCGCTGGGGAGGAGCTGAGAGTGCAGGCATCGGGCGGGAGGAAGCCCAGGGATTACGGAAGAATATGCTCTCTGTAGACTGGGACCTTATGCTAGAGGCATTCCAAGCCCTCAAACCCGCACCCTTTCCCGCTGCACACGACACATAGGAGAGGCCTCGCAACTCGTCACCACATAGCAGGGCCCGGCCCAGGAACAGGACAGACGCACAATACTATGGCACACGCAATCTAAGCTCATACATCTACACCAAGGTAACTGAGGAAGAACAGCATGTCAGCAACATAAACCGGGGAAGAGCCAGATTGGGAGGGTGGGAGTGGTTGTTAAGTTAACACTTTTGTAATTATATCTAGCTATGTTATTGCCTGCACTAAAGGATAAACTCAGAAATGTGAATACAGTGTCATAACTATGCAAGTCAAGAAATAAATACCAGATTTAAATTACCGGTACTTATAAATGCATGACAAACTGCCTTTCTAATACAACAACGTACCAAAAGTATTCAAGCTCATTCAAGGCTCAACAAAATAAACAAGCATTGGCATAGCCAATAGGTCTCGCCTTTGGGACCTTATAAGTGTTTAGCCATGCAACAGTTGATGTTGTTGCACCAAGTATATTGTGATGGATAGCTAAACACTTATAAGGTCCCAAAGGCGAGACCTATTGGCTATGCCAATGCTTGTTTAAGGTGATGCCATGTTTGACTTCCCCTATCTCTCCTGTGCAACAGGACCTGCATCACCAGGAAACAACAGTGTCATTGGCGCAAATTCCCATCCGCCAATAACCTATGCTTCTCAGGGACCGACCACTGCATTGGAATTGACAGACTTATCCCGTCTGCTAGCCAGTTGAATAAGCAACTTTGCAATCAACTGCAAGTCGGATGCCGTGCTATCAGACGTACCGCCCGCCTCGTTCGCATTAGTTCCCTGACTCTCTCCTTGGCCTTTAGACTGCAGGGTGGTTGTGGTCCAGTAAGCATAGACCCTTCTTCATCAGAGGAAGGGGTGTGGACACCACTCACTGGAGCAGAGGCCACCAGAGCAGACCCCTTCTCTTTGTTGCCTTGTGGGATTCCCTTTAACGATTGATTAATCTCCTACAGTATTCTCAACACTTCTGTATTCTCATTGTCCTTGTTCCCACTAACCTTCCCTTGTATCCTATCATGTCAGCCACTTGGCTCCTCCTCCTCCAAGGTGTTCCTATGTTGAGAAGCATTCAATCCACCTGCACCCCCTTTGTGCTGAGCAACTTCTGTCCCCTCTACAGGCTCCCACTTTTCACCATCTGAATCTCTGTTGTTCCGCCTGCGGCTATGACCCCCTTACCTAGCCGCTGGGCCTCCCACCAAATCCACATCCCTTTATCTACACCTCTTTCTAACTGCGGGAAAAGCTGCACGGGGGATACCCCTGCCCTCCCAAGGAGTTCGAATATGTATCCTGGTCAGAATCTGGGTTGCCAGGAGACCCCCCATCATCCCCCAGCTTGGCAAGCACCAGTTTCAAAACCTGGGCCAACTCAGGATCTCTGCCCTTCATATTTTCAACCTGCCCAGAAGCCATCACGACTTCACAAAGGAAAGAACGATTTGGAAAAGCAGCCAATCTTGATTTAAAATTAATAAAGCAGTGCTGCTGTCTAGCAACCCTCCATGAACTCTCCTTCCAGTACCACCCTCAACGCCACCAGCAGAGAGCAACTTCTCTTCCACCTCCTTCGCCACCTCACCTCAGAAATTCTTGGCTGTTCCTTCTGGGCAGGATGGGAGCTTCCTGCTGCCCTCCACCTCTCTCAAACAAATTGCCCTCAACGCAGCACATAGGGGCGCTACACGCCTAATCAAAGGCACACGCTTAGCAGTAACTAAGTTCTCGAGGAGCTGCCCTACCCATGTCAGAGAAGACGAGGAGGCATGCTTGTCCTCACAGGAAGGGCTCAATGGTGGGCCAGAGGAGATGCCAGGAGCAGGGCACTCCATGCAGGATGGGATCCACACACAGAAGTGCCAATGGGGCAATTCGCCCCAGAGGTGCCAGTGTATCCTGGTGATGGGGGTGCTGGTGTTGCAGTAGCAAAAAGGGGAAGCCCAGCATGGTGTCACATTAAAAAGGCCTTTGGCCCCACAATAACAAGACCCACAGTGACATGATTATGGCAACACCCGTTTCCAGGTGCCCGCTCCCCAGCAGTACTCATGAGACGTAGCCAGCCGGAAACAGTTTATGCTACCTGTGTGACCCCTTCCTATCCTCTTCTCTAGGACAAAGAGTCGCAAATGAAGGGGAGGGGTAGGGATACATGAGGGCCCTGGGTGTAGCACTGTGCCCCTCCTAATCGGGAGAGTGCTTTGCTAATATATTGTGCATTTTGAAAATAGGTACTAACAACAATAAAAATGTGCTGTGTATGTAGCATCTCATTGGTTGCCAGGCGTGACTGACAAACAAGTTCTGTATTTTACCAAGGTTTGCTAGTTTGGAGTCAATCTGCATACCACTGATGCTAGTGTTAAACTTCAGAATGAGATTCAAAATCATACCTGCCAACTTGAAGAACAATCTCACCGTGTGAGGAGGGGGTGGGATTTTGTAGGGGACGGGGCCTTGTGCTAAGAAGTACCTACAAGGCACTTTTGAACCCAACCCCGCACCCAAGCCCCCTCCTTCCAGAAAGTTTGCTGAGGCTGGTGCCGGTGTCCTGGGGTGTTTTCACACCCCTTAATGGACGTCAGCAGTTCAAAGCCTATGAAAACGAGCTGGAAAACCACTATTTACAGTGGTTTTCATCTCGTTTTCCCTGCCACTGTGTGATATCGGCTCCTCACTGGGAGGCAGTGTGATGGGAGCCGATATGGTGTGCCATACACTGGCACTGTGTGAGTTGGCAGGTATGCAACATGATTCAATGAATGCAATGCGGCACATAAATCTTTAATTTGCAAATATTGGGAAAATAATGTGCAGCCCTTTCTTTAGTATAGGTCGCAGGCCAATGATGTCATTGTCCATGCGCATACCATGCTGTGTAAGCGTATTGGTAAGTGGTGAGCTGCGTGGAAAAAGTGAGTAATACTGGCTTGCACAAGTGTTGTACTTGATGAACATCCTTGACACCAAATGTCTTGGTGCAGACAATCTTTCAGTCATCAACTGAGTAATATGTGTAATTTCATGCCCAAATTACACATATCATGTGAGTGTAAATTTTCCTTTCTTTGCACCTGTTTCATTTAGTTTCTCGGATTTTAAACAAAGCTATCTCACTCTATTGTAGTAAATCAGACTTTGTGTGATTCCTGGAGTTTTTGTGTTGTTCCCATAATGTTACGCCCAGTTCGCATGAATTACTTTGGGGTCAAATTTATGCAAGTTGCGGGGCTGCGTTGCTTGAATGGAAGAGAGCTGAAAACCCTCATATTTACTGTGACATGGCACTCTTAAACTCCCTCCCTGCGCTGACGCACTTGAGGCTACTTAACACCAATGCAGGCATAATGGCAGGATTGCTTTGTGTAGGAAGAGACACCTCCCTGCATAAAAACAATCCTAAGAGGCGTATTGCTTTTTGTGTGTGCTGCAGAATGCGGCATATGTGGAAAGAGGAAATAACAAAGAAAAATAAAGATATTTCTTCTTGTTACGCCTCACCAGGAAACGTGTGGTATTTTGACACATTCTCAGGTTTACTAGCATTAGTAAATATGGGAATGTGCCAAAATCCATGGGTGGGTGCATGGGAATGCCCATGCTCCACCCATTGAACGCGTTCCCAAAGCAAGATTATGCAAGGCAGCGATATGCGCGGCCTTGCATTAATTTTTATTTGCGAAAGCACGCAAAGCAATGCAAAGTGTTTGCATGACTTGGTAACTACCAAAAATGATTTTGCAGCGCGGGTGCACCACAAAAGTGACGCAACCCCGATGCAAAATTATAGTAAGTCTGGACCATGGTGTTCAGCACCAGACAAAGCCATCTAGCACTGCTATTGCATGAACCTTCCAGGTAAATATATCACTACATTTGCGTAGTTGTGTGCAGAGTGAGTGTCCATGGTAATGCTTGGCAATTTTGAGCCAATGTATGGATTAAAACAGCAAAATTGCAAGCTTGCTGAGATCCTAAGGGCATGATCCCCTAAAAACAAATGAGTGAGAAATCCTCCAATGCTGCCTCAGTAGCATCTTTACATATAGTGCATGGATTTCAGTAGCCCCAACAAGAGTACTAGGATTTATACAGGTCAAACCAAAACACTATAGTGCATTGCTGAGAGTTAATGACTGCCATCTTTATACAAGGTGAATGGGATTTCTGAAGCTCAATCCACCCGCAGTGCAGCTCTAATAGGAAAAGACTATGAGCCAGATGTATGTAAGCTTTTTTTTGGTCACAAAGCGTACAATTCACAGAATTGGGTCGTTTACGACAGCAAAAATAGTTTTGTATGTATGAATTACAAATTGCAATTTGGTAACATGTAACAGAATCACAATTTGAGTTTGCAACCAAAGTACGAATCAGTATTTGGAAAGGGCATGTTTAGGGCATCATTTCCAAATAACGATTTGGATTATACTGTTTTGGATTGGTATGTATTAAAGTTTTGCAACCGAATTCAGGTAGCAAAACATACATTTTTTAAGGAGGTGGTAAGCCATAGGCAAACGGGAAGGGCTCCCCACGGGACCCTTCACCTTTGTGAATGTGGACAAACACATATTTTAAGAGCTGCAATAGTCTCATGGGCCACTGCTTACTCTTAAAAAACAGAAACGTGCACATTTAATTATATATTTTCTTAAACACATCCCATTTTCCTCTAAGGAATATAGGTTTAAAAAAATGCTTTAAAAGAAATCCCAGACATGGTGGTCCGCTGACCTCAGCAGGCTATCATCCCTTTAAGTGGATGTGATTCCAGGTGGGTCGCTATTTGTGACTGCTCTCATTAATATTTATGAGGTAGGTCGAATTGTGACCCACAAGGAATAGGTCATTTGTGTATATAGGTCCATTCGCAAATTAGCACACTGGTTGGAAACTAGGACAGCATTTTGGGAACAGTGCTACTTACATCTGGCCCATTCTACAATCTCTCACTTTTCTGTTCTTCTAGAGCGCTGTCATCTTACATCTTCTCGAACAATAGACGACTACCTCAAATCAATACACCTTTCCTGAGATCATAGCCAGTCCCACTGGGAGCAACATTTTTTCAGGAGCACACAAGCAAGGGAGAGTGTGTGAGAACGCCTGCTTTGCTGATACAGTACAGTGCAGCAGCTGTCTACACGAAGTCTACCAGGGCTGTAGCCAATAATTCATTTTGTTTTATTTTTTAGATAATAGACATGCTAAAAGATAGGCATTTTGACAGCAGCAATTCATCATCAGATACTGAGCACCCCCGCTGGCGGTGGCTCACACCTACCCACCTAAGGCTTGCACATTTATGGTAGAAAATGACAAGGCATGTAGTGCTGTAGAGCAAGGATGCCGCGGGTGCACCTGATAATTTTTGCTCTCCCTAATGTGCGAAGAAATATGAGGAAACAAAGACAAAAATAGGCAAGGCAAACAACACGCAAACTGTATCCAGGCCCACTGTAAATGATCACTGCATTAGTGCAGAACTACTAGATTGCCCAGCAGCAAGCTAAAACCTTTTGCAATTACACACACACTCAGGGCATGGAGGTACTGTACTGGGTCTGGTGACTTAGTGGATTAAAGCATCCACTGTAAGGTTCTGTGTCTGACCTCATGATCGCATGTTCAAATCCCAGCAGGTCCACTCAGTTTTTAATCCTTCTGAGGTCGATAAAAATGAGTACCATTGACTTGGGTAACAATGAACGTCTGTTATTCAGCGCCAAGATACCCTTGGATGAATGTGCACTTTACAAATACACATGATATCTTAACACACACCTAGGGGTGAACCTACTTCTACTTTCAGAAGTGCGGCAAGAACTTTTGTTTTCAATCACGTGAACTCATTTTACGGGCCCTGTGAACCAAGCCACAAAATCAGCAACCATACTTGCTGTAGCAAGGGCTCAACCTGGGCAGACCAGATAGTTTGTGCCATCACCGAATTAATCAGGTATACTTTTAACGTGCGCTCTACTCATACACGACAAATGAGGAGGCCAAGTCATTTCCGTAATGTATCCCACATCCTAATGATAATACTACTAGTGATAATAATCTCTTAATTCGAAAGTTAGAGACAATCATAAAAGCATACATATAAAAACAGGAAAACAATGTACACATAGCAGCTATAAATCCATACGTTTCCGATAAAATACTGCAGATTTAGGAAAACCCCTATTCTAAGACACACGTCTTTGATAGATAATAATTGTAGGAAGCGTAAAGCAGCTATATATTGCTTTAATTTGTGTGCCCTTAAAAGATGAAGCAAAAAACGTGATGTAAAAACACTATACAATTTACAGAAAAACTGAAGTGCAAAGTTTATTGGGCAGAGATACCATCACAGGCACATACCCTTTCTTTTTTAAATTACCTAATTGCCCAGGGAGGAACATAAAAGATAACAAATTGTACCTGCTCTGAACCTTAATATCAAAGCCCTCTCCTAGCTACTACATACTAGAGTCAAATAGGGCCCTATTCGAACATTAGTTGTCACGGAATAGTACGGGTGGGCGTAGAAACAAAAAAGAAGAATTCACCTACCTGCTGACTGCCGCCTCTTCCCCATCGTCTTCAGTCGACGCTTGGAAGCACACAGGCTTCCAGACTCCCCTAAGTCAATAACGACGCTGCTACCAAGTCATGCTGGTAATACTATTACCAGCATGACAGCAGTGTCATGATTGGTCTGAGTGGCCTGGTTCACCAATCAGAAAGGTACTGGGAGTCTGAGACGGTTCTCCACCCAGCTGTGCAGCACAGCCGGGTGGAGAAATGCTAAGTATGAATGTTTGTTTGGCTGGCCCAAGACAGTCAGCCAAATCATCATGCGCACTTAGAGAGTGCCCACCACTCCTCCCCCTGCTCTGGACAGCCCAGCCCCGCTCCGCACCTAAAATGAAAACAAACTGAGCCACTACGGAAAAGTAAAATGATAACAGCATTGTGTTATAATCATTTTATTTTTCCTTTTTGCACTGCACAGAGAGTAATGGGGCGGCCGCTGTTGCTTACTTCCATGCTTTCCCTTTGGATGTGTTCCCGATCCAAGTACAGATGCTTGACATCCAAATTATCATTTTTTACATATAGTTGTTGAGTTTGCAAACAAGGCAGGCCTTCCTAGTTCCTGGAAGTTCTGCTTAACATATTTAATCCATGGAATTTTCAGGCCATGCTTGCAGCTCAAGCAGTCATTGACCATGACTAGGCTTAGGGTAGCCCCAGAATTATTCCATATTGAGAGCCACAACAAAAGTGGCCCAATTTAATATAGTTCTCTATTTATTGCAAGGCAACTTTATTGTGGCAAAAATAATGTGGGGTAGAATGAGGGAGGAAAAGAAGATATCTGCAAAGTCGATTCTCCTCTACTTGGAGTGCTCGGCAATCAGCAGCACCTCAAATGCCATTCCTTTAACTCACAATTTGTACACATTGCTTTTATAAATCTCCAAAAGAGAAGGGATAGGCTTACCCCATTACAACTTGTAAAATATAAAAAAAATAACAAATTGAGCTCACTGTCTTAGAAAACTTCTCATTGTAGTATATAATGTTTTTATCCCATGAACCAGTGGACTCGAAAACAAGCTAGACACCTCCACAATTTTATTTTCAGTAGAGAGGGCGTGTAATGAAAAATGTTTGGCACCACTGGCCATGGTATGTGGCTTACAGAAGATAGTAGATAATTAAGGTCAGACATAAATTCCGAAAACCAAAGTTTACAAAAAGGGATGGATGGAATACTTGAATAAATCTCAATTACTCGGCAACGCATACCAATCCATCAAATTGTTGCACACCATGTCACCTCAGTTTGACCCAGGTATATGCAAATCAGTATATATACAAAATAACAGAGGCATAAATCAAGAGAAATTCTAGCAGCGATTGTGATTCATAACAAAAAATAATGCAAGAGGTCTCATTCTTTTGTATCTTGGGCTTCTTTATTTTACTCCATGTCAACAGACACAAAATTTTCTGAACAGCCAACGCGTTTTGCCCACAATTAGGGCTTTTTCAGGGCATAGTAGGACTGGCTAGTTACCGAACGTAACAGGCCTCTTCTGCTGCATAATATTCCCCAATTAGTCAGATTCAAATCTTAATTCATTGTACAAGGTAGCGTACATGAGCTCCAAACAACAATCCAACTTAAAAAAATCGACTGTCTCATACTTCACAATCGCTGACTGTGCTTACTGTTAGAATTACTCTTGATTTATGCCTCTCTTATTTTGTATATATGTTGGTTAATGAAAGGCCATTGATGGTGGCTGGCCTTTAGAGGTGGGCATTCGTCGGAGCTTTAGTTGATTGACCTGGTGTATTTTGGATGTCAAACACTTGTAGTTGTGCAGCAAACAGTTTCCCTTGCTGCCATTTATATGCAAATCAGTCTTGACCCCTACTCCAATGGGAACAGACCAGCCTGAACTTCCAAGCCAGATTCTCACTGAACCGGAACACCCCAGGACCGGTTTCGCCCATGTTATGGGCTCATCAGCTCATCACATCTGGGCATAACTGTCCCACTTAGGGTGACATACTAAAGTATACAAAAGGTGATGGATGAAATGCTTGAAATAATCTGAGCCACTGGTAATTACTTGGGCCGCATTCCAGTCCAACATTATGTGGCCCACCATGCATATAACTGGGTCCAAACTGAGGTGACATGGTGTGGAAAAAAACGATGGACTGGGATGCATCCAGATAAATTATCAGTGACTGAGATTAATTCAAACATTCGATCCATCACTTTTACAATACTTTAGGATAAGTTTAGAAACTGCTCTAAACAGGCAGTATAAGGAATTTGGAGTTTGTGTAAGAAGCACGCCATTGTCCGTATGTAAAAGAACAGGTATATGGACAGAATTAAGCAAAGGGAAGTGCTTTCAGATAATCATTAAGTTTGTTAATGTACAAAGTATACAAAAGAGGGGGTAAGACACAGCTTTGCCTAACTTCGCAATGTAAATTGATAGGTCAGAACGTTCACCACTAGGTCCAAATTTGACCCTGGTGCAGAGTTGATAAAAAATGTACAAGAGTTGCATCTAGCCCTATCTCTCATAGGAGTCGCCATAACTTAGTTTGGTTAACCTTATTAAAGGCAGAAGATATCTCCATTAAGGCCAGGTACAATGGACTGCGCCTAGCTGTAGTGCTTTTACCTATAAGCAATGAAGGTTTGGACACATTTTCTATTGTACCTAGTCTTTCCCTAAAGCCATATTGACAAGTGGTCATGACGTTGTTTTTGCACTCAGTCCCGTATTCAATTAAAAATGACCCTCCCTATGATTTAGACCAAATAGGGAGATTGGTCTGTAACATTTGGGATCTCTGCAGGTTTATGATGATAATGAGGAGATTTCACCCCCATCAGAGAACATTGCGGATTGACACTCCAACCATACATGTTGGAACCGTCTTTGCTGTCAATAGACACCTATTCAAGCAGTTTAAAAACCTCCCCACAGGATGAACGAGAATTTGCTCCTTGTAAGTACATTGATGTTACTCCAGAAAGAGATGGAACTTGTTAGGCTGGAAAACACCAGTTGGCATTACTAAGTCCTACTGCTAATGCACAACATGGCAAATGGCTTTCTGGTTATTTTTACAGAGCCCAACCAAGTCCATGGCACATCTATACGCACATGTGGTTCCCATGTTAACTGTGCCACTAGATCCAAGCTACTCTCGACTGAAGAGCCTAAATCAGTGTGACAGCGGTCTTGCGTTGGTTGTGCTCTTGTTTGGAGAGGACGTGGCATGGCAGTTTGGGCTCCTATTAGAGGAGGGTCCAGACTGATTTGCAAACTGGGATGGCATGGTGTGCGAAATGACTATGGTCTGGAATGAGGTCAAAGTAATTACTAGTGGCTGAGATTAATTCAAACATTCTACCCATCACATTTTTGTATACTTGAATGTGAAGCCCCAAGTGCGATTGGATTGCCCAGACGTGGGTCTCTTGCTCGCTGTGCCACTGGAACAAAGCCAAACCAAACTAAAGAGCCCCAGTCAGAACAAAACTAGTCATGGGTTGCCTGCGTTCCGGTTCTGGGAGGACCTGGCATGTAGTTCGTGCCTGGACTGTTCCTATTTCAGCAGAGTCAAGACTGAATTGCATATGGCTGGGTCCAATCTGAGGTGGAATGGTGTGATGCACCCAATAATTACCAGTGACTGAGATACATTCAAGTATTCCACCCATCACTTTTACCATATGCAGCACGGGGCTGTCCATGGGGCTGTCAATGGGCCAGGCCCTGCAACCAACCGTTCCTGACCACCCCTGCTTCGTGCAAGCCATGTGCAGTGGGGGGGGGGGGGCGGGGGGGGGGTTGGGCATGGGGCCAGGCACCCAAACTCCTGTGGACGAGCATGGATAATTATAAGGGGATAATTATAAGGGGTGTCATTTTGAGTAAGGCTGAACTACTGACTTTGTCAACAGGCCACAACTCTAAAAAATAAAAGAGTGGGCCTTATTGGCTATATGAAGGAGACTCTATATCAACATATATAAAGTACACTTATTTTTTTTGTATTAAAAAATCACCAATAGTTATAACCAAATGTTCAAGCCATTAATTCACACAGTGCAGGCTATCCTAAAGGAGTCTGCCATTTCTTGGATTTTAGGTGTGTGCCTCAATGCCCACTGGGACACCCACAGCGCAGGGCATGTGGAGGGCTGCACAGGATGGCATACTGGATTCTGGCTGGAGCTGGCACCTTTCCTTTGCACCAGCCTGATAAGGAGCAGCATTTTTTTTTATTGCTCCCAGTGGGTGGTTGCAAAGTTCTGTTCCCCGCCCAAGAGAGTGTGGGCAGGTTATGCCTGCACTCTCCTGGGCAATGAACTACAATGTTCCGGGGTGGGGGCCCAGGGGTTGGGGTCCCCAGAGCCAATCCCGGCTCGGCGAGGGGGGATTTGTGCCCCCTCCCCATTTTAAAGAAATGAATTCCCAGGAGGAAAAGCTCTGGAGTGTAAACTTTTTTTCCATTGTGCCACTGACTTGTGGACCCACTGCGAATTTGCAGCTAATTAAAACATAATACATGTTTCTGGCTCCAGGAGGGTCCCACCATTCCTTGGGAGGTCAGGGTATCTCTACCTTGCCTCTTACATCTTTTTTTTATAGGACGCAAGACTGAGTCCTGAGTCTTTTAATGGCTGCTGCTACATTCTTGTTGATATGTTGGCAGTCAACCAGATCGAATCAAGTGATCTGTGGGCTCCATGGGTCCTCCGCGGCATGAAATATGCAAAGTTCTTAATTACTCAAAAACTACTGAACTGATTTAGACTAAATCACAAAAAACATGCTTTCTGGACCAAGATCTAGCTTTCTGCCAAATATGATGTAAATCCATTCCGCAAATTAGTCCTTTTTTTCCCCAGTTTGCAGTGGATAGCCTGTGATGAACCTTTGCTTATAGATTTTGCTGATAAAGACATTATCATTTTCTAGCTTGCCTTGGATGGCACTCTATGTTGGACCTGGCCCTTTTTGCAGGGTTCTCCCCAAACGTTTTGCCTTCTTCCTCCTGTTTTTCTAACCATATTTGTGTTGGCTTTAGGACTCTGGGCACTTCACAACTGCTGACCAGTGCTAAAGTGCATATGCTCCCTCCCTAAAATGTAATGGTAATTGGTTTCTCAATGATTGGCATATTTGATTTACTAGTAAGTCCCTAGTACAGTGCATCATGGGTGCCCAGGGCCTGTAAATCAAATACTACTAGTGGGCCTGCAGCACTGATTGTGCCACCCACATGAGTAGCCCTGTAAATATCTCCCAGGCCTGCCACTACAGTGTCTGTGTGTACAGTTTTAAACTGACATGTAAACATGGCAAGTGCACCCACTTGCCAGGCCCAAACCATCCCTTTCATCACATGTAAGGCACCCCTAAGATAGGTCCAAGGTAGCCCCATGAGCAGGATGCAGTGTATTTAAATGTAGGCCCTGTGCTGCTGTGTTTTACATATCCTGGTTGTGAAATACTGCTAATTCAGTTTTTTACTACAGCAAAGCCCATCTCTCCAATAGCTTAGCATTGGAGCTGCCTTGTAACCTCTTCCAAGTGTAACTTCCAGTTGGAAGCTGACAGAAAATTGAAGTTTGAGGTCTCTGGACTCACAGTTTAAAAATACTTCTTTTAGTAAAGAAGGTTTTTAAATTGCAGGTCTGAAAATGCCAAAAGTTGGCATTTTCTTACTTTAACCATTCTGTGTCTCTGCCTTCTGCTGTGTACACATCTGTGCTAGAATGACAGTTGGGCTGTTTGTGCATTCACTCTAGACACTCACACAAATGGAGCTGAGTTGTGCCCTTCACCAGTCTGGTGGGTCTTCCTGAGTAAGAGTAGTCGAAGGGATTGACACTGACACCTGAAAAGGGCTGTGCCTGTCCTCACACAAAGCCATCTCCAGCCTCTTGTGGTGTGTCTGGAGCCAGGGCAGGAAAGGCCAGGGTCTTGTGCACTACAAAGACTGTCCTTTGAAGTTTGCCTGCTTCAAAGACTAAACTGGGTAAAAGTGTTGGACCTATGACCCCATATTTTTAGAACACTTCTGGACTAAGGACATTCTGCCAGGAAGAAGAGCTGGATAAGCTGTCAGGAGGGACTGCCACTTTGCTGTTTGCTCTGCTATGTTGACCTGCTGCTTGCTGCTTCTGTCCTAGGAACAAAAGGACTGGACTTTGCTTTTCGTATCCTGCTTCCAAGGTTCCTCAAGAGCTTGATTTGATCTTGCCTAAGGTTAAGAAGTCTCAAGGCCATCAAAGTCTTCCCTGCCAGTACCTGGCTCCTCTAATGAGAGTCCTGACTTGCCAAGTGGTGCCAAATCCAGTTCCTGGACCCTTGGAAGTGAATTCTGGTGATTTCAAGGAGAATGTCCACACTTTGACTTCAAGTGTCGCTATGATCGGTGCAGCACTGCCTAAGCATGACACATCACCGCTACCTGCACCGGAGCATGGTTCCTGCTGAATGCAATGACCACGTCTTACAACACAGGCCCCTGATTTTTGTGACAGTGCCTCCAAAGAACTGCCACTGCATGAGTCTTGAGCACCGCATCACCAAAGTCTGTGACACATCACCCCGACTCCGATGCCGGCCTGCTTTAATGCTGTGGAAGTGACTCAGCGCGATATGACCTATGACACATCATTGACGCATCATCCCTGAGTGCCATTTATTTTAATCAACACCGCAGTAAGGAACCAAGGCTTCTTTTCCAAAAATTGTGCATCACCTGCTCAACGACAGTAAGGGACAGATGTATCACCTCCCTTGGACAGACGTAAGGAACCAACCTCTCACTTCATCTGAAGAAGTAAGGTACCAACACATCGCCTAATTGTCTGGCACCTCACATCCCCTGCGCCTCGCATCGCCTTTGATTTTTGATGCATTTAAGGTACTTTGTCATCAGTGATGTCACTGACCATGTCATGAATGATGTAAAATGTGACGTCATCAGCAGTGCATTGCGGGGGGGCGGGTTATAGTTAGCTGAACTAACTATAACGGCCGAATTTCTCTGGTTTTGTACCAATGAAATGTCCAACTAACTATAACGTCCCTGAAACCTATGCTTTTTGCAGTGAATTTCTAAGGTTTTGAAATGCTAATTCCTAACTATAACGTCCCTGAAACGTATGTTTTTTTCAGTGAATTTCAAAGGTTTTTTAACTGGTAGTCGTGTTTGCAGAGAGGTGGAGAAAGGGGGCTGGGTGATTTGAGCAGTGCATGGATAGTGACAGGGTGATTGCTGGACTGCATGGGTACTACCTGGGTAATTGAAGGAGCGAATGTGTAGGTGGTTAGAGGACTGCAAGGGTAGTGCACAGGGGATTGCAGCAGTGTATGTGTTAGTGCCTAGGTCATTACATGAGTACATATGTACTGACTAAATGATTAGAATACTGCAAGGAGAGTGCATAGTGAATTTATAACTGCTTGGGTATTGGCGGAGTGATTGGATAAGTACATGGTACGGGCTGGGTGATTGGAGGAGTGCATAGGAAGTGACAGGATGATTGCTAGACTGCATGGGTACTACCTGGGAAATTGAAGGAGCGAATGAGTAGTGTGTAGGTGGTTAGAGGAGTGCAGTGGTAGTGTACAGAGGATTGTAGCAGTGCATGTATTAGTGCCTGGGTCATAAAATGAGTACATGGGTACTGACTGAATGATTAGAGTACTGCAAGGAGAGTGCATGGTGAATTTATAAGTGCTTGGGAATTGACAGAGTGATTAGATGAGTACATAGTACTGGTGTACCAAAAACAAGAGAAGAAAATACCCTAAGACAACACTCCACTGAATGTGTATTAAACATTCAAATTCCCACAGATGTCTATGATCATTCAAGTGTAGAAGTATGGATGAATGTAAAGTCAGTGATTCCCCCTTACGTCCATGTTGCTCATGTTGTGGGACTTGAGTCACAAGGTACAACATTATTGATTGCACTCCGGGTGGCACCGACACTACAACAGAAACACACCCATTAGTTACTTCCTTGTCCAGCCCAGGACGGAACCACGCCCAGAGCCCAGGGGTCATTGTTCACACCCCTACGCTGGACTGGCATATGCCAGGCTAGCCCACTCCGCTTACGCTTACAGGGGTGGGGACGACAACCCTACAGGTCCCAGGTCTTCCCTGTAGTGCTCTCCTGATCACAGGTCTAGTTGTCTGCATGCCACAGCCACTCCCTCAGGGCTGGTTTACACCCACACCACACCCATCCAGCACAGGCATCACAGGACATGTGACACTGCGAAATAAAAAGGGCAGGGCGCACATGCTCAATGCCATTTCTACTCTCTATCTGGGTGTGTCCATGTGGTTATTATTCATGCATGAGGGCCTAGGGACCTACCACATCACATTCCCCACTGCCGGAGGTGACATGATGGCGTCCGCACCACGATATTCAATCAGAAAGGGCCCATGTCTTAAGGTGCACAGAGTTGGTGGCAGCCGAGGCACTTTGGCCGACACAGGCCTCCTGCAACGTGGCGATGACTCGAGGTACTCAGAGTTGGTGACAGCGAGGCATTTTGGCCGACATGGGCCTCCCGCCACGTGGCGATGACTTGGAGTACACAGAGTTGGTGGCAGCCGAGGCACTTTGGCCGACACAGGCCTCTCACGACGTGGCAATGACTTGAGGTGCACTGAGTTAGTGGCAGCCGAGAAATGTTTGCTGACACGGGCCTCCCGCCACATGGCGATGACTTGAGCTGCACTGAGTTAGTACCACCAGAGCTGAGTGGGTGTGCAGCCTGCGATGATGCATAGGCCTCGATACGCCATCCTGGCAATCAAAACCCGATTTGAATTGTGAGCTCAGCTGGACCGCGTGTACACTAAAGGCAGCAGGCTGTACAAACAAGACTCTTCGGTGTGGTGCAGAGGATGCGCTGGGGGTCTATGCCGCAGAATTCAGTGACGGCTGAGGAGGTTGCTCCGGCACTTGGTGGACCCTCTTAGAGACATGCCAGTGGTGGCAGGTGAGCATTGAGGTCTGGGTGCGCAGGGTTGGGCAGTCCTTGCCGGGCGGCGGACCGGTCTGGGGACTAGGGCTGGGGTGCTTGCGGAAGATGTAGGAATCATGCACACTGCCTGGGAAATTTGTGACAACATTAGTGTACAGGCCCGATGGTCCAGTTTTGCCTTCACATTGTTAGAATGCGTGTGGTTTCTGTTGCGGTGATTGTGTTCAGTGTCAGCAAGGGACACAAGTAGTACATGTGTGCAATCAATTGCCCCAACACGTTTGGCGTGGTTACCTTG
Source organism: Triturus cristatus (assembly GCF_964204655.1). Taxonomy (NCBI): domain Eukaryota; kingdom Metazoa; phylum Chordata; class Amphibia; order Caudata; family Salamandridae; genus Triturus; species Triturus cristatus. The sequence continues at coordinate 1,387,011,790 of NC_140590.1, forward strand.
CTTAGTCTATAGCTATTCCTGCGCAGTGTGGGTGAAGTGAAGCTGCAGGTGTATCAAGCTGAAAAGAACTGTGATGCTTACAGGTATGATAAATCCTGCATAATTAAACCGTAACAGAAGTTTGTGTGGTCGTAACCTTCCTTTTCTTTCCTATGAAGGCTACGACCACACAAACTTCTGTTATGCTCTTTCTGTGCAGTAATGATCATACCTGTCAGCATTCCGGTTTGTTTAAGTGCAATACAGTGTACCAGATTACGTTTGTGATCATACTAACGCTTGACCATTGTCACCATTTATCCAACAGGTTTCTGAATCCAGACTCTCGGAATCTTGAATTGTATTGGGATTTCCAGGAGGATCTGCAGTTATTAGTTCCCTGATGTTGTTGACTACTGGACTTCATGACCTGGTGCACACCCATTTCAGAAATCACATTCTTGGATCTGGAGAACAGAGGCGCAAGGCAACGACTAGGGTTGGGGTTGGTTGAGCAGGAAGACTACGAGATAGGACGAGTGTGTGGTGCGGATACAGGGGCCCGCCATTCCTTTTGTGAACATGAATCCAAAACATGTTTGAGGAAGTTTAGTAGGGCTGGCTGTGAGACTCCTCCGACTGGCAGTTGTTGGTTCGAAGGAACCAGAGGCCAACAGGTGCAGTACAGCCAGCAGCTTTGTCTGCGGAGGGATGTTGGTTGTCTGCAATGTTGGTACCGTCAGCCTGTGCACAATGTGGCAGTGTGCATCAACTTGAGAATGGGGCGATAATTCTTTAGCCACTTTTGCTGCGCTAAAGTGCTGATAACTCGGCGATCAGTCCCCACTGTTGGGTTATAGGGTGGCTCTAAAACAAGCCCTTGTGTTTATTAGCAGTTTGTTGTAGCTATATGCGAATCACAAGAACATTTTTTAAAAAGGTGAAAAAACAAGAAAAGTGGGCAGGGTACAAACACCCTGACCCTCTAGGCCTGCTCAGGGGATCCCACAAGAACTCCCAGGGCCCAAACAATCTTAAAAAAAAAAATAATCCGGACGAGAAAAAAAAATACGATGGGGCGTATTCTCAAGGACTTATCGCTGAGTTATCAGGACTTTAGTGCAGCAAAAGTGGTGAAAGAATTATCGTTCCATTCTCAACCTTGTGCAAACTGCCGATCTCACCAGTTTTCCAGCGATAGCTTCCACAAAAAACATTGCCACGGATGAGAGTGAGAACTAATGCTAAAGATATGCAGAGTAGCCGTTCCCGTGCATAAAAACATGAAGACTACACTTTCCGATATTTTCAACGACCAGCCAAATCTGCGATCCAAAAACAGGCAATAAGACATGTTAGCAGTAGGAAATTAACACCTGCCTTTTACTGGTGTAAAGCAGGATGACTACCTACAGTATGAAAGGGAGCCAAGCCTAGAGCCACATCTGAAGACCAACACATGTCATGGAGCTACTGGTCATGCATGGTGACCCAAGATGGCCACAACACCCACTGCCACCACCCCCAGGACCCCCCCCGACTACCACTGAGGCAGCACAGAAAAGGAGAGTGGACGTTCCGAAAACGGCATGACCCCTCAGCCACACAATAGCTGAATGTTGGGAGAGGTGGGAACCAAGTATGTGTGAGGAGGCAAGTCACCCATGAATAAGAATGCACACAATGCAAAGTGTGGCGGTGATGTGTTGGACAGATCTCACTATGCAGAGCGCAGACCTCTCCATGTGAACATATGCTGCTGGTGCTTGTAGTGTTGTGGACAGTGGACGCAACCATGTTACCTCAGGCAGTGGGGAAGATCTTGGTCATGTAGCTGTGTCGCCCCCCCCTGTAAGCGTAAGCGGAGTGGGCTGGTCCGACGTACGTCACTGTAAATAAATAGGCCGGGGCTCTGGGTGTGGTTCACTTCCGGGAAGGCCAACATGTCAGCTAGGGTGGAAGCCCTCACCCTGCCACGAAGCCGCCGCCGTGATCGCCAGCCTCCTAGATGCAGGCCCCCTGCGAACCCAGTGGCACAGCACCACGTTATGTCTGTGCTAACTACTGCCTTCGATCAACACTGCAGACAGCTGGGCTCACAATTCACATCGAGTCGCGATTTTAGATGACGCAGTCCAGTAGGCAACAGACATTGCTACCAGTGCGACCTGCCCGGATCACGCATCATCGCTGGCTGCGCACACACTGAGTGCTTCAGGTGCCACTATCTCAGTGCACCACAAGTCACCGCCACATGGCCTTATTGAGGCAGAATTAATTAGGCAAAAGACATTGCTCCCAGTGCGGCCCACCCAGACCACACATCATCGCTGGCTGGGCACACGCTGAGTGCTTCAGGTGCCACTATCACAGTGCACCACAAGTCACTGCCACGTGGCATTATTGAGACAGGATTCATTAGAAAAAGTCATTGCTCACAGTGCGACCCGCCTGGACCACGCATCATCGCTGGCTGCGCACACGCTCTGTGCTTCAGGTGCCACTAACTCAGTGCACCACAAGTCACTGCCACATGGCCTTATTGATGCAGAATTCATTAGGCAAAAGACATTGCTCCCAGTGCGGCCCGCCCGGACCATGCATCATCGCTGGCTGCGCACACGCTGAGTGCTTCAGGTGACACTAACTCTGTGCAGCTCAAGTCAACGCAACTTGGCAGTGGGCCCCAGGTGATATCTGCCTCCAGCTTAAACTGCGGTCAGCAGGGCTCACACTTCAAATTCAGTCTTGATTCATTAATTGCAGAGTCCAGTAGGCAACTAACTATAACTTCAATGAAACCTGTGCTTTTTTAAGTGAATTTCAAAGGTTTTTTACATTTTTATTTCTAACAAAAAGATTGTACTAAGAAGATCCAATATTTCGACAATGTATTCCATGCATATTTCATCTTTTGCTCCATATTGCCTACACAGCGGTCAGCAGGGCTTACAATTCAAATTCAGTCTTGATTCATTAATTGCAAAGTCACTGGCTGCGTACACGCTGAGTACTTCAGGTGCCTCTAACTCTCTGCAGCTCAAGTCACACCACGTGCCTGAGGGCCCTTGCTTACCACTGCCTTCAGCTTACACTGTGGTCAGCAGGGTCCACAATTTTAATTCAGTCTTGATTTATTAATTACAGAGTCTAGTAGGCAACAGACATTGCATCCAGTGCGGCCGCCCAGACAAGGCATCATCTCTGGCTGCGCACACGCTGAGCGCTTCAGGTGCCACTAACTCTGTGCAGCCCAAGTCAACGCTACGTGGCTGTGTGTCCTTGCTGACTGCTGCCTCAGGCCTACACTGCGGTCAGCAGGGCTCACAATTCAAACTCAGTCTTGATTCATTAATTGCAGAGTCCAGTAGGCAACAGACATTGAATCCAGTGCGGCCCGCCCGGATGACGCATCATCGCTGGCTGCGCACACGCTGACTGCTTCAGGTGCCACTAACTCTGTGCAGCTCAAGTCAACACCATGTGGCTGTGGGCCCTTGCTGACCACTGCCTCCGGCCTACACTGCGCTCAGCAGGTCTCACACATATCCAATCCAATCCTGACCTGCAAGAACACGCCATCATCGCTGACTGCGCACAGACTGAGCTTTTCAGGTGGTACTAACTCTGTGCATCACAACTCATGGACCCTTTATGATTGACTTTCGTGCTGTAGACACCAGATGCAACAATGTCACCTCAGGCAGCAGGAATATCCCGAAGGGACATTAACATTTTCTTCACATGAGCATGCTCAGCTCTAGTGCCCCTACCTCAGTTTACCACAAGTCATGGACCCTTTATGATACAATCTTTTGTGTGTGATTTCAGATATGGTGCCCCTACCTTAGTGCACCACAAGTCATGGACCCTTTATAATTGAATCTCTGTGTGTAATCCGATGATCACTGTTGTAGTTTTTGCCAGCACCAACCATTCCCTGAGGTCTGGCTTACACTCATCCCACATGCCCACCCAGACCACACATCATCGCTGGCTGGGCACACGCTGAGTGCTTCAGGTGCCACTATCACAGTGCACCACAAGTCACTGCCACGTGGCATTATTGAGACAGGATTCATTAGAAAAAGTCATTGCTCACAGTGCGACCCGCCTGGACCACGCATCATCGCTGGCTGCGCACACGCTCTGTGCTTCAGGTGCCACTAACTCAGTGCACCACAAGTCACTGCCACATGGCCTTATTGATGCAGAATTCATTAGGCAAAAGACATTGCTCCCAGTGCGGCCCGCCCGGACCATGCATCATCGCTGGCTGCGCACACGCTGAGTGCTTCAGGTGACACTAACTCTGTGCAGCTCAAGTCAACGCAACTTGGCAGTGGGCCCCAGGTGATATCTGCCTCCAGCTTAAACTGCGGTCAGCAGGGCTCACACTTCAAATTCAGTCTTGATTCATTAATTGCAGAGTCCAGTAGGCAACTAACTATAACTTCAATGAAACCTGTGCTTTTTTAAGTGAATTTCAAAGGTTTTTTACATTTTTATTTCTAACAAAAAGATTGTACTAAGAAGATCCAATATTTCGACAATGTATTCCATGCATATTTCATCTTTTGCTCCATATTGCCTACACAGCGGTCAGCAGGGCTTACAATTCAAATTCAGTCTTGATTCATTAATTGCAAAGTCACTGGCTGCGTACACGCTGAGTACTTCAGGTGCCTCTAACTCTCTGCAGCTCAAGTCACACCACGTGCCTGTGGGCCCTTGCTTACCACTGCCTTCAGCTTACACTGTGGTCAGCAGGGTCCACAATTTTAATTCAGTCTTGATTTATTAATTACAGAGTCTAGTAGGCAACAGACATTGCATCCAGTGCGGCCGCCCAGACAAGGCATCATCTCTGGCTGCGCACACGCTGAGCGCTTCAGGTGCCACTAACTCTGTGCAGCCCAAGTCAACGCTACGTGGCTGTGTGTCCTTGCTGACTGCTGCCTCAGGCCTACACTGCGGTCAGCAGGGCTCACAATTCAAACTCAGTCTTGATTCATTAATTGCAGAGTCCAGTAGGCAACAGACATTGAATCCAGTGCGGCCCGCCCGGATGACGCATCATCGCTGGCTGCGCACACGCTGACTGCTTCAGGTGCCACTAACTCTGTGCAGCTCAAGTCAACACCATGTGGCTGTGGGCCCTTGCTGACCACTGCCTCCGGCCTACACTGCGCTCAGCAGGTCTCACACATATCCAATCCAATCCTGACCTGCAAGAACACGCCATCATCGCTGACTGCGCACAGACTGAGCTTTTCAGGTGGTACTAACTCTGTGCATCACAACTCATGGACCCTTTATGATTGACTTTCGTGCTGTAGACACCAGATGCAACAATGTCACCTCAGGCAGCAGGAATATCCCGAAGGGACATTAACATTTTCTTCACATGAGCATGCTCAGCTCTAGTGCCCCTACCTCAGTTTACCACAAGTCATGGACCCTTTATGATACAATCTTTTGTGTGTGATTTCAGATATGGTGCCCCTACCTTAGTGCACCACAAGTCATGGACCCTTTATAATTGAATCTCTGTGTGTAATCCGATGATCACTGTTGTAGTTTTTGCCAGCACCAACCATTCCCTGAGGTCTGGCTTACACTCATCCCACATGCATCCAGCACAGGCGTCACAGGACATGTGACCCTGGTAATAAAAAGGGTCCGGGCGCACGTGTCCATAGCTAGTTCCACTATCTATCTAACTGTGTCCGTGTGTTCATTATGTATGCATGATAGCCCCGGGCCCTACCACATTACATTGTGCTGTGAACAGCGGACTCAACCATGTTACCTCTGGCAGTGGGGAAGACCTTGGTTATGTAGCTTAGCCCCCCCGTAAGCGTAACGAGAAATAAAGGAGCGCAAGACCGCTCGGGTCTTGGCTCATTCATGCCAAGTGTTGTGTGTATCTGTATTGCCGCAGCATGAGCCAAATGCCTAGCCCTATTCACAGCGCAACTTCACCAGGCATGAACTTTACATCTGTGTCCGCCCTATCCTAACCATAGGCCTACACTCACGTGGCCACCCACCTTCAAAGGCCAACATCAGTGTGTCATTGTCAGGCTTGTGGACATGCACAGAAAAGCATGACAATTATGTGCCGTAGGAGTGCAAGTGATACAACCACGCAGCACACACAAATAAATAGGCTCGGAAGGAGGAGCAGCTGTGAGGCAACGTAACGCACAGTGATGCCGCACATTTGCCACATGCAAGACATGTCAAACATGAATCCCAAATTTGCACACATCCTACCCCACCCCCAACAAGCCACATTACATTGCTTGAATGCAAGCAGATGACAAAGTAACATTAGGGTTGAAAGCTCCATTGTCTGAAGTATCAGGTGGGAGCACATCTTTTGGTTACACTTAATAACCCTTAGCAACTGACTTCTACCCCCATTCTGCTTAATGCCAGTTTCCTTAGTAATAGTTCATGAAAATGTCAACTAAACTGACAGGTCACAAGTTCACCATATTTTCAAGTTCACCACACAATGGTGCAAATGCAAACAGCAGGTGTGGTTGACCTTGCAAAATATGACCTTATCCTTTCTACTATACCTTTTGAACATTTTTTATTAACCAATAAGAAACCTGTTTTTTAAAGAAAGTAATATGCACCCTATTTTTGAATGTACAAAGTTCTTAAACAGCCTCTACTTTCTTAAAAACAGCATCTTGTCCACCATTTTAGATACCTCTCATTCTACTAACTGACTACTTCAGCTAGAGACATCTTTTCATTGCCCAAAAGCAATCCTGCTTTGCTTCATTGAAGTGAGAGCAGGTTGCCCTGCTCTTGTGTCAATGAAGCAAAGCAGAGTTTGGTATGACAGGGCGGGAGCCGTGCTCCCGCCCTGCCATAGCAAACAGCAGGGTCCTGGGGTGGGCACCCTGACAGCAGTGTCCCGGAGGCGGGCACCCCGGGACACTGCAGGAGCCGGCCCTGGGTGGTGACGGTCCCCATGGCCACTATGGGCTCCAGGAGGGGGGCCGCGCAGCCCCCCTTCCAACATTTCTAAAGTCCCAGGAAGGTGGTGATCCCTGGGGCTTGGGGGTCTGTAACGGATCCCGAATTTCAATTTTAAGCGCCCCAGGGAGGTGGTGGTACCCGAGGCGTGTGGGAAGGGGCTCTTTCCACCCACACACATAATTTCTATTTTAAAACAGAGCCCCGGGAAGGTGGTGGTTCCCGGTGCTGGGGGGGGGGGGGGCGCGTGCCAAACCGCAGTATATTATCAAAGCCCCGGGGAGGTGGTGGTCCTCGAGTCAGCGTGTGGAGTTACGGACCCCAGACACATTTTTTTGTTTCAGCCCCGGGGAGGTGGCAGTCCCTGGGACCTGGCCCACCCGGGGGATTTGAAAAAGGAACCGTGTGTACCTGTGCTTGTTTTTTTTTATTTTCACGGCAGGAGGCGCGCACCCAGCGTGACTTCAAATTGTTTTTAAAAAAAATAATAATTAGGGGGGCCTTGTTGAACTCCCTGAGCAGGCCTAGGGGGTCAGGGTGTTCCTATCCTGCCCTCTATTCTTGTTTTTCATCCTTTTTTCCACAGTTAACTTCTGACTCGGTAACCGAGTCACAAAATGGCTGCCAACACTTCCTGGTTTGGAGTGTTGGCAGCCAATCAGAGTGTAGCTTGTGCACGGGAGGGTAGGCAAACCCTCCTCAGTGCTCAGATATCGATATTTTTTTTTCTTCTAATTTCTCACCAACTACTGAACAGATTTACACCATTTAACAAAAAGGGCTCTTTCTGAAGCAAGGGCTACCTTCTTGCCAAATGTGGTGTAATTCCGTTCAGCAGTTCAGGCTGTAGCTTTGTCTAAAGTTTCCTATGGAGGACAGATATCAAACCCATTCTTTTTCTAATCCCTCTGGAACTACTGAACGGATTTACACCATTTAAAAAAAAAGGACTCTTTCTGAACCAAGACCTACCGTCTTGCCAAATGTGGTGTAATTCCGTTCAACAGTTCGGGCTGTAGCTTTGTCTAAAGTTTCCTATGGAAATTAACATGGGGAAAACAAGTTTTGGGACCCCCTTTTTCTCAGCCCTCACTTGACAAATCACCCCAAAACTTTCAAGACAAAAGCTGCCCTGGGCTGGCCACTTTTTTCGAACATTTTGTGAAGATTTATCAACCGACAAAGTTATTGGGAAAAGAAAAAATGCTTTTCCTATGGAAACTATCTGTCTATCTATCTATCTATCTATCTATCTATCTATCTATCTATCTATCTATCTATCTATCTATCTATCTATCTATCTATCTATCTATCTATCTATCTATCTATCTATCTATCTATCTATCTATCTATCTATCTATCTATCTATCTATCTATCTATCTATCTATCTATCTATCTATCTATCTATCTATCTATCTATCTATCTATCTATAGTGGTTGGGGACCCGAGGAGGCGCTTATTAATGTCAACACAAGCAGGAAAATGGTTTTAAACTTCGCACAATACCTTGCATCCTGCGCAGCCATTTGGCAGAATTACCCCCATGCATCACCTACCTGGAAGCATTACAGTGCATTCGGTGCTTTGCAGTTCACAAGAGATCTGAGGACTGGCAACAGGTGAGCTGACACTCCTGGGGGCGGAGCACGCTTGAACAAATAAAAGGGTGGCAGGACTCCAACAATGCGAAGGGAAGCCTCCTGAATTCTTGGGCACTGAAGAAGGCAAATATATGCCGAAATGCATTCACCACTACTTTAAAATAAAGGGCTTCCTTGAGTTTCCCCTGTGCGGCCTCTGCTCTTTTCTTGTGAAGGAGTTTGATGGACATAGTTTCCACGTCAGCCAGAGATGTGGTACAGAGGCCCCCGCTCCACAAGTGGCCCAGACTTCACTGGCTCTGTCTTGTCAGTTTTGGGATTTCCGAAGAATCGGATGGTCTGGGCCCGCCTCATTGTTTGGGAAGAGAAAAGGGCGGTTGTGAGGTATTCCACCTCATGTAGGGCGGTATGCACTGTCATTCTGCCCCCGTTGAACGGACTCCTGAACTTAGAGGCTGAAGCAGTTGGAGACCCAATGAGGTGCTTTTAATGTCAACACAAGCAGGAAAATGGTTTTAAACTTCGCACAATAACCTGCATCCTGCGCAACCATTTGGCAGAATTACCCCCATGCATCACCTACCTGGAAGCATTACAGTGCATTCTGGGCTTTGCAGTCCACAAGAGATCCGAGGACTGGCAACAGGTGAGCTGACACTCCTGGGGGCGGAGCACGCTTGAACAAACAAAAGGGCGGCAGGACTCCAACAATGCGAAGGGAAGCCTCCTGAATTCTTGGGTGCTGAAGAAGGCAAATATATGCCGAAATGCATTCACCACTACTTTAAAATAAAGGGCTTCCTTGAATTTCCCCTGTGCGGCCTCTGCTCTTTTTTTGTGAAGGAGTTTGATGGACATAGTTTCCACGTCAGCCAGAGACGTGGTACAGAGGCTCCCGCTCCACAGGTGGCCCGGACTTCACTGACTCTGTCTTGTCAGTTTTGGGATTTCCGAAGAATCGGATACTCTGGGCCCGTCTCATTGTTTGGGAAGAGAAAAGAGCGGTTGTGAGGTATTCCACCTCTTGTAGGGCGGCATGCACTGTCATTCTGCCCCCGTTGAACGGACTCCTGAACTTAGAGGCTGAAGCGGTTGGGGACCCAAGGAGGCGCTTTTTAATGTCAACACAAGGAGGAAAATGGTTTTAAACTTCGCACAATACCCTGCATTCTGCGCAACCATTTGGCAGAATTACCCCCATGCATCACCTACCTGGAAGCATTACAGTGCATTCTGGGCTTTGCAATCCACAAGAGATCCGAGGACTGGCAACAGGTGAGCTGACACTCCTGGGGGCGGAGCACGCTTGAACAAACAAAAGGGCGGCAGGACTCCAACAATGCGAAGGGAAGCCTCCTGAATTCTTGGGTGCTGAAGAAGGCAAATATATGCCGAAATGCATTCACCACTACTTTAAAATAAAGGGCTTCCTTGAATTTCCCCTGTGCGGCCTCTGCTCTTTTTTTGTGAAGGAGTTTGATGGACATAGTTTCCACGTCAGCCAGAGACGTGGTACAGAGGCTCCCGCTCCACAAGTGGCCCGGACTTCACTGGCTCTGTCTTGTCAGTTTTGGGATTTCCGAAGAATCGGATGCTCTGGGCCCGTCTCATTGTTTGGGAAGAGAAAAGAGCGGTTGTGAGGTATTCCACCTCATGTAGGGCGGCATGCACTGTCATTCTGCCCCCGTTGAACGGAATCCTGAACTTAGAGGCTGAAGCGGTTGGGGACCCGAGGAGGCACTTTTTAATGTCAACACAAGGAGGAAAATGGTTTTAAACTTCGCACAATACCCTGCATTCTGCGCAACCATTTGGCAGAATTACCCCCATGCATCACCTACCTGGAAGCATTACAGTGCATTCTGGGCTTTGCAATCCACAAGAGATCCGAGGACTGGCAACAGGTGAGCTGACACTCCTGGGGGCGGAGCACGCTTGAACAGACAAAAGGGCGGCAGGACTCCAACAATGCGAAGGGAAGCCTCCTGAATTCTTGGGCACTGAAGAAGGCAAATATATGCCAAAATGCATTCGCCACCACTTTAAAATAAAGGGCTTCCTTGAATTTCCCCTGTGCGGCCTCTGCTCTTTTTTTGTGAAGGAGTTTGCTGGACATAGTTTCCACGTCAGCCAGAGACGTTTTACAGAGGCTCCCGCTCCACAAGTGGCCCGGACTTCACTGGCTCTGTCTTGTCAGTTTTGGGATTTCCGAAGAATCGGATGGTCTGGGCCCGTCTCATTGTTTAGGAAGAGAAAATGGCGGTTGTGAGGTATTCCACCTCATGTAGGGCGGCATGCACTGTCATTCTGCCCCCGTTGAACGGACTCCTGAACTTAGAGGCTGAAGCGGTTGGGGACCCGAGGAGGCGCTTTTTAATGTCAACACAAGGAGGAAAATGGTTTTAAACTTCGCACAATACCCTGCATTCTGCGAAACCATTTGGCAGAATTACCCCCATGCATCACCTACCTGGAAGCATTACAGTGCATTCTGGGCTTTGCAATCCACAAGAGATCCGAGGACTGGCAACAGGTGAGCTGACACTCCTGGGGGCGGAGCACGCTTGAACAAACAAAAGGGCGGCAGGACTCCAACAATGCGAAGGGAGGCCTCCTGAATTCTTGGGTGCTGAAGAAGGCAAATATATGCCGAAATGCATTCACCACTACTTTAAAATAAAGGGCTTCCTTGAATTTCCCCTGTGCGGCCTCTGCTCTTTTTTTGTGAAGGAGTTTGATGGACATAGTTTCCACGTCAGCCAGAGACGTGGTACAGAGGCTCCCGCTCCACAAGTGGCCAGGACTTCACTGGCTCTGTCTTGTCAGTTTTGGGATTTCCGAAGAATCGGATGCTCTGGGCCCGTCTCATTGTTTGGGAAGAGAAAAGAGCGGTTGTGAGGTATTCCACCTCATGTAGGGCGGCATGCACTGTCATTCTGCCCCCGTTGAACGGAATCCTGAACTTAGAGGCTGAAGCGGTTGGGGACCCGAGGAGGCACTTTTTAATGTCAACACAAGGAGGAAAATGGTTTTAAACTTCGCACAATACCCTGCATTCTGCGCAACCATTTGGCAGAATTACCCCCATGCATCACCTACCTGGAAGCATTACAGTGCATTCTGGGCTTTGCAATCCACAAGAGATCCGAGGACTGGCAACAGGTGAGCTGACACTCCTGGGGGCGGAGCACGCTTGAACAAACAAAAGGGCGGCAGGACTCCAACAATGCGAAGGGAAGCCTCCTGAATTCTTGGGTGCTGAAGAAGGCAAATATATGCCAAAATGCATTCGCCACCACTTTAAAATAAAGGGCTTCCTTGATTATCCCCTGTGCGGCCTCTGCTCTTTTCTTGTGAAGGAGTTTGCTGGACATATATATATGTATATATATACACACATATACATATGTATATATATCTATATATTACCTACTGGCGGTCACCAGTAGATAGTTATAGTTAGGACCAAGTTTCCATAGGAAGAACATTTTTTGTTTTGCGGATAACTTTGGCGTTGGTTGATGAATCTTCATGAAATTTTCCAAACTAATTCTTTGTTCATATCAGTGTCTGGAATCGGGTTAGTGCGCCTACAAAGACTACAGCTCCCAGAAGGCCATGGGACTAGGGGAGGAGCCACAAGCATAAGAAGACGCTACACGCACAGCATGCTGCGCGTAATTCCTGGTACGAGTCCGTCATCGATTCCGTTCGGAGCAGAAAGCGTTCCGATCGGCGAAAGCCCACAGCTGGAGGAAACCGCGAGCCGGTAAACTGCTGGTGGACGCTGCCGTTTATGTCCCAACCACCCTGAAGCAACCGGTGTTCAGCAACAAGAGCAAGCCAAAACGAGTGCCCGGGAGCCGTCCTCGTCTGCGGCCAGATAAGTACACTGTGTCCTCTGTGTTGTTTTAAGCGTATTCAGAGACAGGAGCGCTGTTGCTTCTGTCTCCCTCCAGAGTAACCGTAGTGCCTGCCAGTGAAGAGCTGGAGAGCAAGTGTTCAGTTTGGATTTTGTCCTGGTCCTGAGAGCAGTGAAGTAACCGCTGGAACCTCGCCAGAACTCATATGTACTAGATTGGGGTACCTTTTGCCATAGAGCGGTAATGTAACCGCTGGAACCTCGCCAGAACTCATATGTACTAGATTGGGGTACCTTTTGCCATAGAGCGGTGATGTAACCGCAGAGAGCAAACCGGAACCTACAGTTCGACTTCAGGGGGGTGCCTCTCCAGTGGCGATTCTTTCCACAGTACTCTGCCCTCTGTTGGTACATTGGGACAATACGGGTATCTGAAGGGTTCCTACTGGCCAGAATATACCACAAGTCCTTTTCACTGATTCAAGGGGGTGAAGTGTTTTCTTTCCTACACTCACATGAAGAGTGTGGTTGTATGATGTGTGTGTTGGCTCTAGCTTCTTGGGCAGCAAGGATATGATGTAATATGGTTGCACAAGAAACAGAGATTTAGAGTTTTGTTCCTGATAGCAGGCAGAATGGAGCATTGGTCCTAGCGAGAATTTATGAGTGTAGCCTTACCTGCATCTGTGTTTCGTTTGATTTTGTGTGCTTTTCTTTTACAGGTTCTACTCCCCGCTGTTCCCTTCCTTCCCTTCCCTCACTTGATCGCCCTAACCTTCCGTGCCATAAGTGCAGGAGTTGGGGATGTCAAGAGGTGGACACCCTATAGCATCGCACGAATCCTGAGGAGTGTTGGACTGGGGACGGAAACGTGACAGAATTACGCACCCATGTATTGAGACTCCTCCTGGTTTGGGGGGTGCTGTAGGGCAGTGTATGGACGAACTGTTGCTGGCTCTAGCCGCAGTGCAGCAGGAGCTGACGGCATCTCGGGCAGAAACAGCGGCGTTACGGGAGATGGTAGAAAGGCTGACTAGAAACCCTTTTGACGTAAGCACTGGGTCTCCTCCCATTCAGGTTACCGTACTCCCACCCATTCCGTTAGCCAACCCCGAAAGATACACCGGAGACCCCCAGAAGATCCAGGTGTACTTGACACAAATATTGATGCATTTTTCTTGCAGGCCATCCTCTTTCCCGAACAAGCACTCCAGGGTGGTGTTTGCCATCTACTACTTGGCAGGCGACGACGCCAATTGGGCGGTGCCATTGGTACGAAACAACGACCCTGTCTTGTCCGATTGAGACGAGTTTAGGGCCGCCCTAGAAGGGGTATTTGATAGACGTACCACCACATTCAGCGTGGACAGGGAGCTTCTAGAGCTGAAACAAGGGAGAAATGAGCTGGTGACGTATTGGACCTCTTTCACTCGGTTGGTGGCTGAGGCAGCATGGCCGGGAGAAAAAAGGATGTCACTGTTCTACCAGGGTCTATGCGACTAGATAAAGGACGTCATAGCGAGGATAGACCCCCAACCCCGTACCTGTAATGATCTGGATAGCCTGGCCTTACGTTTGGACGGGTGCATCACCGATAGAGGCGGTGAGAGGTTCCAAGGAGAGAGAGCCAAGAAAGAGGCATCTGGTAGCGAAGTTGCCCCAGAGCCCATGGAGGTAGGTGCCATCCATGCTCCCCTGTCACGCCTAGAACGGGAGAGCAGGAGAATGCAGGGGATTTGTATGTATTGCGGTAAAAAGGGACATTACGTCCGGGAATGCCTCGCTTGACCTAAGAGACCAGGAGGGAACTCCAGGAACCGAAAGTCCATAGCCACAGTCACGAGCCCTGATCCTCACAGCGCATCACTGGTTACTCCCGAGAACAGGGACGACAAACAATGGAGAATCCCTTCCCTTGCTACCACCCGACAGGGAGACACTGAAACACACATCGAGTTGGTCATATGGTTGGATAATTGTCATCAACCATATCAGGCTAAGCCCATGCTGGATTCAGGGGCCATGGGGAATTTCATAGATAGTGGGTTAGTGGAACATTTAGCAATAAAGAAGGTATCTAGAGACATCCCCGAAGAGGTACTGGCGGTTGATGGTAAACCACTGACCTCGGGGTTACTCATCGAACAAACCGAGAACCTCAGACTGACCATCAGAACAGGAGGGGGGCGTCACATAGAAACCTTGGTACTGAACATCATAGAAGCACCCCAGTACGAGGTCATCCTGGGGATGCCTTGGTTTAGTCTTCACAACCCGACCATAGACTGGAGAGAGAAGACGGTACAGTTCCTTTCTGAGGGCTGTCAGGAACACCTTGTGCCTGGGTGGGGCTCCTGTGAGGCGGCCTTGGATCATCCTTTCGTAGCAGCTACGGCTGCGGAAAAGGAGGTTTGTCTGCCCAGCGAATATACCCTCTTTTCTGACGTATTCAGCAAATCCCAGGCCGGGAAGCTTCCACCACACAGGCCCTACGACTGCCAAATAGACCTGGTGGAGGGAGCCACCATCCCTACGTGTCGGGTCTACGCGCTCTCAGAACCAGAGACCAAGCATCTCAGAGAGTATCTGGACTGTTTTCTGGAAATCGGGTTCATTAGACCTTCCCGTTCTCCTGCTGCGTCCCTTTTATTTTTCATAGCTAAAGCCAATGGGGAGTTGAGAGCCTGCTGTGATTACCGCATGCTGAACAAGAACACCGTTCGCAATCGGTATCCACTGCCGCTCATTCCCGTCCTGTTGGACCAAGTGCGCGAGGTGAAGGTATACACCAGACTAGACCTTAGAGGCACGTGCCACTTGGTGCGTATACGAGAAGGGGACGAGTGGAAGACAGCTTTTAAGACCCGTTATGGTCTCTTTGAGTATACGGTAATGCCGTTCGGGTTGTGCAACGCCCTGGCGGCATTCCAGTATTTCTTAAACGACGTGTTAAAAGACTATGTAGACAGGACAGTGGTAGTCTACATAGATGATATATTGATATATTCGGACTCCGTGAGCAGCCACACGGAACACGTTAGACAGATGTTACGGGCTTTAAGGAAGCACAGCTTGTTCTGTAAACTGAGCAAGTGTGAGTTTGGCGTGTCTGAAGTGGAGTTCTTAGGGGTGATTCTCTGTCCTGAGTGTCTGAGTATGGCAAAGCGAAAGATCCAAGCCGTGCAGGATTGGCCTGTTCCACGCAATGTTCGGGAAGTGCAGTGCTTCCTGGGCTTCGTCAATTTTTATCGACGCTTCATACAAGGGTTCTCACAAATGGCCCTCCCGATCACCAGGCTTCTCAGAAAAGGTGTGCCTTTTGGTTGGAACCACGAAGCCGAAACGGCCTTTGAGTACCTGAAAAGGGCGTTCACCTCAGCACCAGTGTTGAGACACCCCCAGCTTGACACCCCTTTTTTAGTAGAGGCCGACGCTTCTAACGAGGCCATTGGGGCCATCTTGTCACAACGAGACAAAGACACAGGGCAGCTGCACCCAGTGGCTTATCTATCCAGAAAGCTTCTACCGGCGGAAAGGAACTACAACATCGCTGAAAAAGAGCTGCTGTCCATCAAGAAGGCCTTCCAGGAGTGGCATCCCTATTTGTGGGGAGCTAGGTTTCCGGTCTCGGTGTACTCTGACCATAGGAACCTGCAGTACCTAAGAACAGCTCGACACCTCTCCCCCAGACAAATGAGGTGGATGCTCTTCTTCTAGGAGTACAATTTTGTCATCACCTTCAGACCAGGAGCGGATAACCGTAAAGCAGATTCCCTGTCCCGGGTGTTGGCCAAAGAAGAAGATGCCGAGGTCCCGGAAGAGGCTATCATACCCCGCCTCCAAGGTGATCTGCGCGCTCCAGGCCGAGGACTACCCGAATGCTATACGAAAACACAGGAACCCCGAGGCATGGAACCGATGGGCAGATAAAAAACCCGAGAGACACCTCCGGCAAGGACTACCCTTCCAGCACAGCCGTCTGTTTGTACCTACACAAGCCCTGCGAAAAAAGGCGTTTGCCTGGTGTCACGACTCACCGTTAGCAGGACACCCCGGCATACAAAAGACCACCCTTCTGGTACAAAGATACTTCTGGTGGGCCTCACTGGTTCAGGATATCAACCAATGGGTCACCAGGTGTGAGGACTGTGCACGGGGCAAATCGGACACATCAAAGAAAGAGGAAAACTCATTCCACTGCCCACGCCTCAATCACCATGGCAGAACATTAGCTTGGATTTCATCACTGGACTTCCGGTGGATCAGGGTTGTTCCGCCATCCTGGTGATAGTGGACAGCTTGACTAAAATGGGACACTTTATCCTGTGAAAGAACTTGCCAACGGCTAGCCAAACGGCACAACTGTTGTTACAACACGTAGTGCGGATACACGGAATCCCTCAGGTCATAGTTTCGGAACGGGGTCCCCAATTCATAGCTAGCTTTTGGAAGGAGTGGTGTCGGTCCCTGCACATAGAGTCAGCAGTATCCACTAGTTTCCATCCTCAGACGGATGGGCAAACAGAAAGGTTAAACCAAACCGTGAAGAAATACCTGAGATGCTATGCAGAGCAGGCCCAGGACTCCTGGGTTTCCTAGTTATGGATGGCCGAGCTGGCATACAACAACGCAACACATAGCTCTATAGGCGTCTCTCCATTTGCAGCCAATTACGGCTTCAGCGCCAGGATTTTGCCGATCGCTATACCAAGGCGTACACACAACCAACCTTCGGTACTAACACACATGCGGTTGTTACGCAAGGGGCACGCAAGCGTGAGGAAACACTTGATGAAGGCGAAATTGACATACAAACGATGGGAGGATCGCCACCGAGTAGAGGGCCCGCAGTACAAAGAGGGGGACAATGTGTGGTTATCCACAAAGAACATAAAATTCAAACTGCAGAGCGTGTTCCATCACAGGTATATCGGCCCCTGTTGAGTAGTGAAAAGAGTCAATCCTGTGGCGTACAAACTGAGGCTTCCGGGCTCACTTCGAATCCACCCGGTCTTTCATTGTAGCCTTCTGAAACCCGCCATGGGAGGCTGAGGAAGCCTCCCCCAGCAGTGTCCGCGGAGGAGGAGCTGGAGTACGAGGTGAGGCGCATTGTGGACTCCAAGTACAGGGGGAGGAACCTCTGGTACCTGGTCTCGTGGAAGGGATACTACGCAGAAGATGATTCGTGGGAACCCAGCAGCAATGTACATGCCCCAGCCAGAGTCTGTGTTTCGTATGTTTTGTGTGCTTTTCTTTTACAGGTTCTACTCCCCGCTGTTCCCTTCCTTCCCTTCCCTCACTTGATCGCCCTAACCTTCCGTGCCATAAGTGCAGGAGTTGGGGATGTCAAGTGGTGGACACCTTATAGCATCGCACGAATCCTGAGTGTTGGACTGGGGACGGAAACATGACAATCAGCTTTCATGTTGAAAGTTTGGGGGTGATTCATCAAGGGGGGGCCGAGAAAAAAGAGGGGTCGCAAAACATGTTTTCTTCATGTTAGTTTCCATAGGAAACTTTAGACAAGGCTACAGGTCGAACGGGTGAACGGAATTACTCCAAATTTGGCAGGGAGAAGGGTCTTGGTCTAGAAAGCATGTTTTTGTTTATTTGGTGTAAATCTGTTCAGTAGTTTTGGAGAAATATCGAAATTTACAGATATCGATATTTGGGAATTCTGCCTTCTGATTGGCTGAGGCGTTACGAGCACGAGCTTGCAGCTTATTGGCTGCGAGAGGTGCGAGCGGTTGCAACTAGGAAGTGTTGGCAGCCATATTGTGATTCTGTTGAAGCGAGTAGGGGAAAAAGGGCAAAAAGAGTAGGAAAGAGGAGGGTAGGAGCGCTGTGAGGTCTGTGGGGTGGTTAGGGTGTGCTACACAGGGAGTGTGAAGCGATGTATTCACCCCTACTGGTGTGAAAGTGCTGTTATGCCCAGAGTGAGATGGTGCTGAGGTATGGTGCCGGTACACTCAGGATGAAGCCGTGAGCTGATTGCTGTAAACTGATGTGCTCTGGGTGCTGTAGCATACTGGCCACTGTAGCATAGCTGTGCAGGTGGTGTTAGTATGGGTTTAGAGAATAGCGCTGTAAGGTCTGTGGGGTGGTTAGGGTGTGCTATACAGGGAGTGTGAAGTGAAGTATTCACCCCTAGCAGTGTGAAAGTGCTGTTTTGCCCAGAGTGAGATGGTGCTGAGGTGAGGTGCCAGTACACTCGGGGATGAAACTGTGAGCTGATTGCTGTAAACTGATGTGCTCTGGGTGCTGTAGCATACTGGCCGCTGTAGCAGAGCTGTGCAAGTGGTGTTAGTATGGGTTTAGACTATAGCGCTGTGAGCTCTGTGGGGTGGTTAGAGTGTGCTATACAGGGAGTGCGAATCGAAGTAACCCCTAGCGGTGTGAAAGTGCTGTTTTGCCAAGAGTGAGATGGTGCTGAGGTGAGGTGCCGGTACACTCAGGGATGAAACCGTGAGCTGATTGCTGTAAACTGATGTGCTCAGGGCACTGTAGCATACTGGCCACTGTCGCATAGCTGTGCAAGTGGTGTTAGTATGGGTTTAGACTATAGCGGGAGTGGGAAGCAAACTACTCACCCCTACCGGTCTGAAGACTTGAATGGAGTGTTTTGCAAGCAGGAATAAAGAAATAAACATGAAGAATATAATGCAGAATGTTGCAATGCCACAGAAGACAAATGGTGAAATCAGTCGTGTTTAAGAAAGTGGCTGTGTGGGATAAAGCGATGGAGTCTGCAAGTTATATAAAAAGTGTCTTTATTTAAGTGCCATAAATGGAACCACTGGTGCAAGAGCTAAGGCATCCAGCTGAGGCAAACTCCAACCGCTTCTGCTGTATTGAAACCTAAGCTCCTGCATCAGTCAATTCCACATTACATGTTACAGTTCCATGTGACATAAACAATACCTATTAGACATGAATGACTGTAAATTGTAGAATGAAAATAAAGGTAGGATACGATTACCACACTGTGCCAACCAGTTCCTAAACAATGCCGTGTTTTTTCATCTTGATCGCCAGCTCGTGAGCAGAGGCTGAGCTAATTTGTGTGAAAGGGCTTCGTGGATGACAGGCAGGCAGAGAGACGTGTGTACAAAGAATAGCTATGGTTTCAAAATGGATGTCTGGTTTAGCCTAATTTAGCAAGTAAATAGCGTATTTGCATAGGCCATACATTATCCATCCCTGGTTAGTGTGGAGACGTAAGGGCCAATAATGAAAACAGAGTTCAAATGCCTAAGCATACTTAGAAAGTTATTATATGAAAATAGTTCAATTGAAGTGTATTAACAAATTTACTAGGAAAAAGTAAAAAAAGTTGGAAAAAATCAATCCAAGAATAAAGTGAATTTCTTACAAGTCTTGGAGATTGCAGTCCGGAAGTTCTTCAGCGGCTTGAGATGCGTAATGTTCTAAGAGGCGATTGTTGCCATCGTGTGAGAAAAGCAAAGCGATCCAATTCATATCCTCGAAGGGACAGTAATGTTCCTCGAATGTTGGAGCGGCAATTTGAATTGGCAGGCAATCTGCGATGTTGTCAAAGGTTGCATGTTGCAGGAGATCTTTCGCCACTACGCAGAAATCCCATTCCATCAGGATACCTTTTTGCGTTGCATTCGCCATTGGTCCACTGCCCGAACAATCAAGTTCATGGTTTTTAAGATGCTCCATTACCTGCTGGATATCGGGAGCATTTGCTGGGATGTTGGCAAGGCATAGATCCATTCGCCAGTCGATTGGGCAAGTTTTGCAATAAAAAGATGGTTGCACGCAGATTGTATATGTGTAAATAAATGTCATGTTGTAGCTGGCTCCGATAATAGATAGAGGCAGGCAGCCGAAAAGTTGTTCAATTTTTTCATGGTATTGATGTAGCTTTGCGTAGAGGCATATTCTGTTGGACATGCTTGTTACCACAGGGAGCGCAGCCATTTTTAACAAGCTAAAATAGTAGTAGGATGGCCGCAAATAGAGCGAGAATTATGGGCACTGTTGCTGTTATTCCAGAGATGCTCGAATGAATGAAGTCTGGTATTAGACTAAAAACAGTTTGAAAGCCTGTGAGAAGGCCGGAGGAGACAGTGTTAAAAAAGTGTGCCAGAACTTAAATGTCAGATGTGTTGAAAATTGTGTAACAATTCACAAAGTGTAATGGGAGGTTCGTATTTAAAAGGGAGTGTATTTTACTTGAAGTTCGTGCTATTTGCAGTCCATAAATTATTTTTGGAGAAGTGAGGGACACTTCTGTTTGAAACAAAAGCGCTTTCAGTTTGCTCCGTTTAATAAAATCTGTTTTCAAAGTATCTATTGAAGGCCAAGTTGAACTTTGGGAGTTACTTTGTGTGGGTGGGAATAGAGATTGCCAGTGGAAGTTATCTGTTTGAAACAGTAAGGACATACGGTATGCCAGCTCACATTGCGTAGCAGTCCATGTTATTAAGAAGCAGATAACTGCCGTTAGAAAGCTGTGTGAATGTTGGTCTGATTGTGGGAATTGGTGGGCTTTTAAGAAAGCACGCAAGATTGGGGGCTGTAAGCTTAGAAGCGTCGTGCAGTTGGACATTCTTGCATAGTAATGAATGACTGCCATTGTGGTCCCACTTTTCACCTGTGAGAAAAACTTCGGTATCCTCTTCAAGACAGCGATATGTAAATGGGAGAAACCACTGCTCGTAAATAAACGAGCTACCTTATATAATCACATACAACATGACAAACAACATGTACACCAAACAGACACAACGACACTACGTACTGTGGGAACCATGGCTAGCCATGTACACAAACCAAACATAGCACCTCTGCCACACAATGTAGAATGCGGGGAGAGATGGGAGCAAAGCATGTGCGAAGGTGCCAAGTGATTCTCCATTATAAAAGTATATAATGCAAAGTGTTGAGGGGATGTGCCGGACAGACTTAAGTATGCAGAGCACAGACATGTACATGTCAACATACACTGATGGTCTATTGAGTGAAGTGGACAGTGGACGCAACCATGATAGTACAGTCAGTAGGGAAGATTATGAAAACATAGCGCGTATGTGCCCCCCCCCCAAATCTTTAGCGTAGTTGGCTGCCTCAGTGTACGCAAGGCTAGCGTAGGGGTATGAATAAAAGGCACGTTTTTTCTGGGTGTGGTTCTCTTCCGGAATGGCGAACATGTCTGTCAGGTCTGCACAGCTTACACCGTCACGAGGCTAATGCCGTGAGCGAAGGTGGCTGCAAGAATAATGCTCTCAGCCTGCTGCTACCCAGAAACCGTCATGGCCGCTGCGATGCACATATGCCCCACAGTTCACCTTTCGACACCGCTGTATGTGAAAGAGGGCCAACCACGTGCCGGCAGAAGCTCCTGCGCTGAGGTCTGCGAGCTGGAAAGGCTCCTGAGATCAACGCTGGCTACCATGACACAGGCAGACAGCGCCCAGCCTGAGGCCCAGCACCGTGGAGTGCTCTGTATACTAGTAACACAGTAGTCCAACAGGTACCAACAGTGGAACGGTGTCTTGATCCCACAATGGACGATGTTAGAACTGCATCTGAGAGTGCAGATGAAGGTACTTCTTTTGACCAGCTGTAACCAACTCTATGTCCCAACAGTGGAACGGTGTCTTGATCCCACAATGGACGATGTCCGATATTACCTGCTGCTTGGTTTTCACAGAACTCCCTCCGTTGAGGTGCATCAGACTCTGTGTTTCCGTAGCTAATTGCTGCACATGATCATTGGGCTTAGTTGACTGCAGTCGGTGGAGTACACCGTGGTACAGCAGGTCCGAACAGTGGAACGGGGTCTTGATCCCACAATGAACGATGTTAGAACTGTATCTGAGAGTGGAGATGAAGGTAGTCCCTTCGACCAGGTGCAACCAACTCTAGGTCCCAACAGTGGAACGGTGTCTTGATCCCAAAATGGACGATGTTCGATATTACCTGCTGCTTGTTTTTCACAGAACTCCCTCCATTGATGTGCATCAGACTCTGTGCTTCCGTAGCTAACTGCTGCACATGATTATTGGGCTTTGCTGAATGCAGATTGTGGAGTACACCATGGTACAGCAGGTCGGAACAGTGAAACGGGGCCTTGATTCTGTGATTGAGAATGTCAGAAGTTAAAGTTTGTGATGATTTGTGTGTACTCCCTCCGATCAGGTGCAACCAACTGCGTGCTTCCGAATTCAACGGCACGTGGCTGTGAGGCATTAATGACCACTGCCTCTGGCCTAAACTGCGGTCAGCAGGGCTCACAATTCAGATCGAGTGGTAATTGTTTAATTACAGAATCCAGTAGGCAACTAACTACAACGTCTATTGAAATATACACAATAGCCTTTTAGTATACTTGCTTGAAGAATTTTTTTAACATGACTTATAGGTCTAGTACAATGACCAAATTCTTCTTGGTAGTGGTAAAGAACACTGAAGAACAATGTACACAGTGGACAGCAGAGATCGCAATTCGAATTGTTTTGATTTATTTATTGCAGAGTTTTGTGTAATTTATGTTGTTGTATTTTGTGAAGAGGAAGTGAGAAAAAGTATTCATGGAAGACTGTGCTCACTACTGCCTTCAATTTACACTGCAGACAGCAGTGTTCACAATTCAGATCGAGTCACTATTGTAGATGACGCAGTCCTGTAGGCAAAAGACATTGCTCCAGTGCGCTCTGTCCGCACCACGCATACGCATCATCACAGGGTCCGCACACGGTTTTTGTTGCTTCGCGTACGGCAAACAGGACAGCTCAAGTCAACGCCACTTGGCTGTGGGCCCTTGCTGACCGCTCTCTGGCCTACACTGCAGACAGCAGTGTTTAGAATTCAGATCGAGTCGCTATTGCAGATGATGTAGTGTTGTAGGCAACAGACATTGCTCCTAGTACGGTCCGCCCGCAGCACGCATCACCGCTGGCTGTGCACATGTTGAATGCTTTTGATGTGGCTATCTAAGTGCACTAGACCTGACGGACCCTTTATGATGCAATCTTTTTGTGTATTATTTCAGATCTAATGTCTGTATCTCAGTATACCACAAGTTATGGTTCTTTTACGATAGAATCTTTTCTGTATTATTTCAAATCTAGTGTCCCTACCTTACTGCAGCACAAACTATTGACCCTTTTATTATTGAATCTCTGTGTGTGATCCAATGATTACTGTTGTAGTTGATGCTAGCAGCAACCATTCCCTGAGGGCTGTTTTACACTCACCCCACACACATTCAGCACAGACGTCACTGGATATGTGTCCCTGGTAATAAAAAGGAGTCGAGCGCACGTGCCCGTACCCACTTCCACTATCTATCTGTGTCTGTGTGTTCATTATCTATGCATGATACTGCCCCTGGGCCGTACCACATTCCATTGTGCTGTGGACAGCGTATGCAACCATGTTACCTCTGGCAGTGGGGAAAAGTTCTGTTATGTAGCTTTTAGATGCATGGCTATCACAGGTGGAAGGCTACTTTACAGAGCATGAATATTGATCAAGATGATGGTTGCATGTTGTGTGTAGTGTCAGATATGTGTACATAGCAAAATGTTTTCAAAAAAGCTCGGAAAGCAGAAGAGGAGTCTCTCATCAAACGCTGTAGAGAGAATGACTAAAATGGGTGGGGTCCTCCAAGTGTTACAATGGGAAATGTTATGAACCAATCAAATGCTTTTCTTTAAGGTCACATGGCAATTGAGCACCTAGCGCGCAAGGAGGCCGCACCCAACACGATTTTGAGAAAATATTACCATAATATAAGTTTATTACAGTTACAAATATATAATTGTTTAAAATATTTTAGATTATCGCTTGTTCTCAGATACACTTTAAACTTATTTAGATATAGTTTTGAGACGAAAAAAAATGAGGGAATGGTGTTCCCGGTGCGACACCATACGTCTATGATGTAACAGAGGGCCTGGCAGTGTGCACTCGTCGCATACGTAACACGCAGCAGGCGTGTTCCCATTCGTACATGATGTAAGGCGTGGCTTGGTACTGCGTACCCGTTGCATACCAAAGTAGCAGCTGGCGCGACCACATACGTATATGATGTTACACAGGACGCGGTGCCACGAACCCGTCGGATACGAAATGCACATCCTTTACGAGTTTAGCAATATGGCGGATAGGATTCGCGTGCTGATGGAGCTTGGTACACTACCGGTACGGGACTTCAGTTTTCTCCCCCCCCCCAAAAAAAAATGATATACATAATTGTTTTGGAAGATATAAAACATTACATATTTTTCAAATTAAAAAAAAAAGGATAATAGAGTTCCAAAATATTACAAAATAAAATAGAAAAAATATAGGTTTTCTAAATATTAAAATATGAAACTAACATTTAAAAAACCTTTGAAATTCATTGAAAAAACCATAGGTTTTACAGACGTTATAGTTAGGAATTAGCATTTAACAAACCATAGAAATTCACTGAAAAAACCATAGGTTTCAGGGACGTTATTGTTAGTTGGACATTTGACTCATATAAAACCAGAGAAATTCGCCCGTTATAGTTAGTTGAGCTAACTATAACTCACGCGCCCGCAATGCACTGGTGATGACGTCACATATTACATCACTCAGGACATGGTCAGTGACATCACTGATGACATCACTGATGACATCTCAAATGACATCACTGATGACATCACTGATGACATCATCCACCTGATAATCTGATGCACATACTGATGGCCTAATATGAACTTTAATACACGCACTCTAAAATGCAGACTACTATTTCTGAAACCATACACACAACAATGCCAGATACTACATACCACCCACTATTTCCTAGGTCTACACTCACATCCACTCACTTATACATGCAGTTACTCATCAATACAGTACTATAATATGCACACATACACCTATACATACAGTCACAGTCTGCCACTCATCCATAGAGTTACTCACACACCTAGTCAGTCATGCAAAGAATCAATCACATACCCATTTACTCATGTTTACAGTTATACACACCAACTGCGTTATTTATACACACACCACATCACTTATTTATGCAGATACTAACACATACTTACTGTCTTATACAATCACTGATACAAGCAGACACTCTTTTATACACCCACTCTTCAAATAACTTACTCTCACGTATAGTCATTTATATACTCCAACAGTCACATATGCTACCTTAAAACATATGTAGTTACTCACACATATACCAGTGAGACATTAATTCACTCACCAACGCACCCATACACACACTACTCACCCATAAAGCCCTTCCCAGATGTACTTTTGACTCCATACAACCAGTGGATCACCCTCTCAGACATGTATGCACAGAGTCACACACTCCCCCACCCACCCACACTGACACTCAGGCATTCATACAGATACTCAGACAACAAATCAATAACCCATATAGACACTCATGTAGCTACTCACCAACCCATGCAGCCGCTTATACCCAACTGAGACGCTAATACAGATTTCACACAGTTTAGTCACTAACCCATACATTCAGTAATACATGTTCAATCACTCACTTATACAGTCAGTCACGCACCTACTAAATAATCCATTCAGGGACTTGTAAATTCACTCTTTCTTCAATACACCTTGGCATAGATATATATGAAAAATATTTAAACTTTACAGAAACACACATTCACTGGATGATGTCATCAGTGATGTCATTTGAGATGTCATCAGTGATGTCATCAGTGATGTCACTGACCATGTCATGAGTGATGTAATATGTGACGTCATCACCCGTGCATTGCGGGCGGGCAAGTTATAGTTAGCTCAACTTACTATAGCGGGCGAATTTCTCTGGTTTTGTTTGAGTCAAATGTCCAACTAACTATAACGTCCCTGAAACCTATGTTTTTTTCAGTGAATATATATATATCTATATGAATAAAAAAATTAAATTAAAAGATTTTAAAGATCACTTACTTATCAGTGCTGCCGCCTCAATTCCATTCAGGACCAACAAGCAAGATATGACTAGTCTATAGGGCTTTCAGGCAGCCCTAAAATTATTGGTCTGACAGATCAGTGTGTGGGTCTATTTTATCGTCTTTGGGATTTCCCTGATGTTAAAAAAGCATTGCCTGCTGCAAACTCAAATCCATTCAAGCTTCCACACTTTGCAAAACAGTTATACATCACAGGGTAGATTTACTTACATTCAACAAAGCGCAATGCAGCAAGACAGATTGCTGCGCTGAGTCATGTAGAGAGGGCAGTAATGTGTCATACCTACCAAGATATGGTGCCCTATTGCTCTCTCTCTGTGCTGGCACACTAGTTGCTGCCAAGTGGCGGCCTCCTTGCACAGTGGTGCAAGGGTGCCTGTGTGACAGGCACAATTGTTTTTGGAGAAGAAGGGACACCTTCCTGCACAATAACAATCCTCTGATATGTTTTGCTCTTTTTATGTGTGATAGAGAATGGAGCACATGTAGAAAAAGGAGAAATTAGGAGAATTAAACATATTTCTCCTTGTTATGCCTCCTCTCGGAAAGCATAGCATTTTGATGCATTCCCAGGTTTACTCTCAGTAGTAAATCTGGGAACGCACCAAAGACCATGGGTTGGATGCATGTGAACACTCATACTCCAACCATGGTACGCCTTGCAAGGGCAGAGTAACGCAAGGCGGCAACTTGCTATGACTTGCACTACTCCAGATTTCCTATTCCAAGGTGGCTCAGCATGTTTTAGTAAATCTCACTTAAGGGCTTGCATTGCCCTTGTGCCACCTTGTGCAATGCAAGGGCAATGCAGACCCATACAAAATCTGGGTTCAGGTCTTTAGAAGTTCAAACGTTCCCCGATTTCCAAAGATGAACAACTTGTGAAGCTATCTAATTCACTAATTGGGCACACTTACATTTTGGTGCCCAGGCCTATTGTCTGACCCAATTCCGCCCTGTCCACCAGTGAATTTCTGGGCACCTGTCCCTGTTGAATGGTTGTTAGTGCAAAAGAGAAATTCTGAACTACCTATGATGCGCATCCTGGCCATGCACGGCTTATGAGCTTATTTATTACATCAATCTTGACGTGTTAATTAACATCATTGAAGACTATATTTTCTATATGGGAGCTGAAACTGGCCAAATTTCCAGAGGTACTCACATCACAAAAAAGGGTCGTTTTTCATGCCAGAATTTGATCTCTAAACATCGTTTTTAAAAACCTTTCATGGAGCAGGTACTAGGACGAGGCACACAAATGGGGGAAGTTATGGAACGCTGGGTGGTAGGAATTTTGTGGATCTCTGCAGATTCAGAATGTGTCCCTCATAGAAATGTGCAGATAGTGCATCATTTTAACCCAAGTTTACGGTTTGCAGGGCATTGTAGGTAAGAAAACATAGTGATATCCATGGAAGGCACACCACCCTGGACTCCCCTGTGGATCTACCTTTAAGTAAGCCCGGGTTTGGTAGGTTTACCTGGGTGGCCGTTGAGACTCCACCTGAATAGTGCAGCAATTCAGCATCTCAAGTGAGAGGAAAATTTGGATTCACCCCATCCTGCTCGACCATAAGTCAACAATACACACACAAGTATAAAAGTTTTTCCTTGCTTGCTATGGGTATGCTCTAGACTCCAAGAAGGCAGAAAGACTGTTGGGACTTTAGGAGTCGAGGATTAGCCAAATGCATAGGCGGCCTGCCACCAACCCATTTGTTTCCTAAAAATATATATACATATCCTTTCTTGTTTAGTGGGTAATCCCCCATTCTACCCCAAAGGGGACAGAAAGACTGCCAGGCCTTTTCTGAGGTGAGGGCACAGTCCTACGCCTGTCTGGGCCACCTGTACCCATATTTGTTTCCTCACCATTGTTTTCCTGGTGTCTATTGGGGTTTCTGCCTCCCAGAGAGGTAAAAACTGAGGGTAAACCCCCTCAACCTGCATACAGAGGCAGAAAGCTGTCCAGCCTGCTGGGGAGAGGAGAGCAGGCCCATGTACACAGGGGCCTTTCCCCCATATGATATAAGAACATGTTCCTGGTGGTATGGTGGAGTGGATCCCTGCTTAGGAATTGAATGGCCAGCACAATCCTAGACAGGGATCCACTTGGGTGGGACAGTGCAGTAAAATAACTTTGCCCCCTTTCCAGCACTGCCTCTCCCATGCTGATCAATGCTCTGGAGGCAAAGTTATGCCCTCTGGGAACCAATCAGAAATGAAAGTAGACCACCCTAATGGTTCGGTCTGCTTTCTCTTTTGTGAAGTTGTCTTTTGCTGCGACTTTAGCATGCATAGCACACTGTGCATCATAGCAGACAAAATAAAATTAAACTCGAAATGTGAGAGAAAGACTTCGGTTAAGTTCTGACTTTGATTTTCAAAGGCTGTGCACAACCTCCACCCATGCCCTTTACCTACCCTTTCCTGTACAGCTACCCCCATAGCACATGGCCTTCAGTATGGCCCTGTGCCTAAGCCTCAGTGGATGGTCCACCCTCCATGGATGCTCAATCCCTGCTGCACACTACCAAATCCAGAAGTCTACTCTTCTTTTTAGTATCTGCAGTTACAGGAGCAAGCCCTACCATGGTCCCACGCAAGCTAACTATAAATATAATGGTCCTAATATCTCTCAGTTGTAGCCCTTTCAAACCCACTGACTCCTTACTGTGACACTATTTATTGAAAACTACTGAGTAGATTTACCCCAAACCAAGCAACACCACTTTCCAGAGTAAATGTATGCTATAATTCTTTCCACAGAGTCTTCCTGTAGTGAAGTGCAAACATTGCTATGGCAAAAACTGCTTTTGTAAGTGCATCCTGCCTGATGAGTTTGCATGAAATTGAAAATATCACAAGAAAGATAAACATGGAGTTTGCCATATGTTGTTCAAGTCTGTAAAATGTACCAAAATTGCTAGCAAATAAATAGCTTTCAACTGCCAGCCACATTTAACTCAATGCCCCCCGTCTTCTCAGATGGACATGAAACCTGAAATTCCTGCACTGGGCTTAACATGCTAAGAGCGTTACAAACTTCGTGCAGAATAATAAGAGAGCACCGAAGTTCATAAATATTAAATCATTTTTGTTCTCCCATTTATTTTGCCCCTCTCCTCACTTAATGGAGCCCCACAAAAATTGCCAAAGCCATGGGGGATTACATATGCTAAATAGGTACAAACATTCATGTAGATTTGTCAAATGACGCCATAGTTATTAGCAAATTAACTGCTACTGATCCCACTCTTTTAAAAGTACCCCCCTTGATGAATCCGCACAAATTTAATAATATTAATGGCAAGTTAAACATGCTAAGCATCTGCCAAATTTATTGCAAATTCATCAAACAGCTCTAGAGTTATGGGTAAATCACAAGTACAACTTTCCACTGTCAAGATATCTTTAAAATGTACCCTCTTCAGGCCCAATCTGAGCACTTCTGTAAACCTTAATTTCTCGAAAACTTTGGATTAACACCAAACCAACAAAAGCCCAAACCTTGAGTAACATTTAAACTTTGTGGTAAGTTGGGTGTGATTCTGTACAGCTGTTATTTTCAGTAGCACAGAGCAAAGAACCCGATGGGAATTAAAATGGCAACTTGCACTTGTGGGTCCTTTGTTTTTTCTTTGGCCCTGCTTCATGAATCTGTCTCAAACTTACAATGCAGGATTGAAACTGGATGAACTTAAATATTAGAATGCTTTGTGCAGCTGTTTTTAACATTGACAAAAGATATGAATTTTCTATAAAAACACAGATTTAACTATAACTACACTGGCGCTACCGCCACCAGTGTACTAGTTATTTATATTAAATGACAAAAACAAAGACTAAAGTGACTTAACGTTAGGCCTTGTGCTAATATAAAAACAATTGTTT
Source organism: Triturus cristatus (assembly GCF_964204655.1). Taxonomy (NCBI): domain Eukaryota; kingdom Metazoa; phylum Chordata; class Amphibia; order Caudata; family Salamandridae; genus Triturus; species Triturus cristatus. The sequence continues at coordinate 1,387,042,094 of NC_140590.1, forward strand.
AAAACAAAAAAATGCTGAAAGTCACTGGTTGTTTTTTACGGCACTAACCATAACATGCCCCCCCCCACATGCACTGCTCATGACCTCACATATTACAAATCGTAACAATAATGGCACTTTAATCATTGGTTTGTTTTAGCGAATATCTAGGCTTTATTAAATATAAGCTATAATCACCATGCACAGTACAGGGTTGAACACAAGCACTCAGCCCCTGTGGGTGGCCAATTGCCCCTGCATACAGTCTTCAGCTGTGCGTAGCACGTGGTTGGCCACAGGGCCGCTACCATGCCACACTCCCAACCCCCCCATAGGAGGCACCCCACTGCCTTGGAGGGTCTTTGGCCATGCATAACATGATGCTAGCTGCAGGGTCTGGCCTGTGCCTAGATCCTGCACCCAACCCCCTTTGTGACCAACCACCTGCAAGTGGCCAGCCCCTCACAAAATCACATCCCATATTTTCAATTTATTTGTTCACATGGTGGGTACATACTAGAACCCGCAGGAGATCCTTAGGACCACAAGTGTGGCCTTGCTTAGTCCAGGCTACATACAAAAAAATTTGCTTGGCCCACGGTGTTCCTCTGGGACAACTCGCAACTGCCAGGGAGTCCGGGCGCCCCTATTAACTTACTTGTTTTTCTACGTTAAGACCGAGGACTGAGTCCCTGTGTCCTGTAATGGCAGCCACAACATTTCTGTTGGTGTTGTGGCCACCCAATGAGATTGTTCAGTGCCGTAGGACTGATGCTGTTAGATGGTTTAGAACAGGTTAATGGGAACAAAGAACTTTGGATCAATAAGAATGCTCTAGTTTTTAATTTGTGGTTGAGTGTGACTTTTGCTGGAGTCTCACGAGACCAACTGCTCAGATTATTATTAACATTTGAACTTTAATTTCTCAAAAATGGCTAAACAGATTTAGAGAAAATCAGAAACAGTACACTTTCTCAGTAAAGCTCTATCTTTCTGCTAAATCTGGTGTGATTATGTTTAGCCAGGTAAAAGGGGATGGGGCCCCAAAACGTATTTTATCCATACAGATTCCCATAGGAATGTAGACAGTGATACAGCGAAAAAGGTTGAACAGAATTACACACAAAAAATTCTGAAAAATAGCTAATGCCCAGAAAGTGTTTTTTTGTGATTTCGTGTATATGTGTGCAGTAGTTTATTTAAAAATAACATATATGGCAGCAGAGTAGGGAGTACCCTGACCCACTCGGCCTTGTGATGGGTACCAGAGGGACCCTGTTGGGGCTGAAATGAAGACAAAAAACAGTACTGCTGGGGTACCTCAGTAGCACAAGAAATATTTTAAATAGTATGGGCCACCCTTTTCCATTAAAATCCCCTGCTGGGTGAGCCAGAGCTCGTGGGGTTGGTGTATGTGTTTTTTTCTAACATATTTTACATATTGTTTAACACATTTTGAGGAGGAGATGTGTGTGTGGCACCCACCCGAAGTGTATATGCCCCAGGGGCCCCATCCTACCGGAACAAGTGCTTCATTTATGGAAAACCAGGACCCCGAAGTCAAGAAAACTGGGAGGGGGGCACTGCTGCAGCCCCCCCAAGACAATGTGCCACTCTAATTCCCCATTCCCATTACAAGGGAGCGGGTGCACACCACAGCTGAATACCTTGTTTGCGTGGAGCAGCAGGGCAAAAGAAGCTGCCAGCTCTGGCAACAGGCTGTGCTAGTGGGTGAGAATCCAACTCAGCAGGGCAAGATTTGGCACCCTGTATTGCCATTAACACAAAAAGGGAAGGCTGTGTGTCCACCCACAATATAAAAAAAAGAATAAGACGAGTAATAGCAAGCAGTGAGGCCACCCATTATTTCATTTCATTTCATTAGTCTTTATTCGATTAAAAAAATCATAAAAGACACAACAGCGACAAGATATACAATACTATATCATAGAGTGCAATTAAAAGGAAAAAACCCATCATCAATAAGTTACGTTAAAAAGATATTAAATATTCCAAGACTAATGTAATAACAATAAAAACAATACAAATCAATAATCCATAAGATCCTAATGTTAAATTTTTAAGTCTGGAGAAATTTTCTTCTTATGACCCAACACGAAGACCAAAACTTCGCCACTGCAACTACAATAACTTCCTTTGTGTCGCACTTAAAGATGCGCAGGGCTGTTTGCGCAGAAATTATACCTATCTGATTACACAAGGGCTTGATCCACTTCATACGTGAAACTCTATATGCAGGACAAGCAAAAAGAGAATGTGGAATAGTCTCTGGAATCCCTGGGCAACAATGACAGGAAGTATCCATATTTGAACCCAAATTCTGACCCCATTTTTTAATAAATGATTTTAAAGGTAGGGATCCGACTCTGAATTGATGATACAACTTCCTATCTCCAGTTCCAATGATAATGTCCCAATAGGGTTCCAGAGAGTAAACAAGCTTATGGTCCATAAAGAGGTCAGTTAATGAGCCCCCAGTGATCATTAACTGAGGCCACCCATTAAATATTCACTGCACTCCGGATGGAGCACCCCATAATCGACTTTCTTTTAAGGATTTTAGTTCTAGATGTGCCCCAAAGAGTGGCAGGGGCATCACTAACTTTTGATTTAAATGTTGTAAGGGGCTGCAGGGAGGGCAGCAGCCCTCAGTAATATGGTAAAAAATATAACACTAAGGGGCCGATTACAATGGCAGGCGGACTTGGTCCGCCCACCATCGTAGTGGTGTTTAGGACTGCCCGCCAGACATGCGGCGGTCCCACCACTGCGATAAGGATGCGCCCACCATACTGTCAGGCGCACCCTGGGTTTTTAACATTGTGGGCTGTGCTGCTGTCTGCAGCATCATAAGCAATGTTAAAAGTGCTTGCACTGCATTTCCCTGCACTACGTGGCAGGTACCAGGCAGTGCCTGCCACTTGGTGCATGGAAATGCAAGGGGGTAACATGGTACCCCCCAGTGCAGCGACACCCCCCAAATGAGGGGGGCCTGCAACGGGCCCCGAAACCCAATGCCCGTCAGCCTTTCCATACCCACATCCTGTTTTGGTGGACGGTGCCATCTCAGGGGCCCTGCACCGTCCGCTAGGCAATCGGTGCGATTGCCTTTGGCGGTGAAGCGGCAGACAGATTATGCGCTCCGCCGTGGTACCCACCGCCATCCTAATTTGGCAGTGGGTAATAAGCTTGGTGATAGCAGAAGGAACGCCATCACCGGCCCAGCGGTGGTGTTCCTTCCACCATCATAATGACCCCCTAAGTTTCCTCTGTCTTTGAATTGATAACCCCAGGAGAGGTTTTGAAATATTTCCAAGCACTTCGAGAGCTCTAACTTCAGTTCTTGAACTCTGGAGTGTGTGAGCTTCGCGTCATTGGACCTACGGCTAATTTATGTGACTTGGAAAGTGTAAAATAAAAAAAGACACTAACACATGTTGATGATATTTTGAATACTAATGCTTTATGATAAAATGTTATCAGCGAACATTCAAATGTTTATATTGATAATGGATATATTGCAATAGTATTGTTATTTTCATTGTTTTTAATGAGATTAACAAACATGCGGGTACTGATGGTATTAATGTTGTGACCCTTTGACGAAGCCAATAGATCTGTGTTAAATATTGATATAGTTATCCCTTTACTAAGCTAGTAGGCTTGCCTTATATTAAATGATACCCTTTGATATTGTGATGTATCTGATGTAGGTGAGGGGTCTCATGATCATGGGGTGAAGAGCCACTAAGAGTCAAGGTTCACTGATAGAATATCGACAGTCAAAATATCGAGGTACAAAAATATCGAAGCAAAAATAGCGATGTCCAGAATATCGATGTCCTATCTACGTAATGGTAAGTACAAAAGTATCGGAAAAAATATATCGTTGTTAAAAATATTGTTTTTTTAATGTTTAAAAAAGAATGTAAAATTAAGTAAATAATACATATGGGGGCCGATTCCGATCCTGGAGAAACCGGGTACGAACCGTCGGTCGGAGCGTTTTCTCCGTCCGACTCGTACCCGGTAAAAACACCATACAAACATGCAAGTACGATTCGTACGGAAACACCATTTCCGTACGATTCGTACAAAACACCGACCGACACAAAAACACATACAAATGTGATCCGGGAAGGCGCGTACGCGACATGCGAACGGAGTCAGGCAGCTTTTTACGTACCAGCAAGTACGATTCGTACCGACAGCACTCCGGACGGCTATATTTTTACAGCACACAAAAAGTGCCGGAAAAGCTGAGTACGCCACGAAGCAGGAGGAAAAGGGGGCCCGGTACGTGCCAAACACCCCTCCAGCCCCCCCATATGTCTGCGCCGTACTCCTAGCCCCCCCGTATGTCCGTGACGTACCCCCAGCCCCCCCGTATGTCCGCACCGTACCCCCAGCCCCCCGTATGTCCGTGCCGTACCCCCAGCCCCCCCGTATGTCCGCGACGTACCCGCACCCCACCCCCGTATGTACGGTGCGAACCCCCACCCCCGTATGTACGGTGCGAACCCCCACCCCCGTAGTGCTGGGGATCCGCCTCGTACATATGGGGGTGGGGGTTAGCCCCGTACATACGGGGGTGGGGGTTCGCCCTGTACATACGGGGGTGGGGTGGGGGTCCGCACCGTACATACAGGGGTGGGGTGCGGGTACGTCGCGGACATACAAGGGTGGGGTGCGGGTACGTCGCGGACATAGGGGGGGCTGGGGGTACGGCACGGACATGGGGGGGCTGGGGGTACGGCACGGACATGGGGGGCTGGGGGTACGGCGCGGACATGGGGGGGTGTTCGGCACATGTTTGGACGTCTCCATGGTTGCTATGGAGGTTCGCTCCGAACGGTGTTTTTACCATACGGTTGTGGATTCGGACGGACGGGACGGATCGTACTTGCGTGTTCGGACGTCGGTTTACCGAGTCGTACGTAAAACCGTCCGGGGACGTGTCGGACACTTTTTCTGACCCGAGGACGTGTCGGGGTATATTCCCAATGCGATTCGTATGGTGTTTTTTACATACGAATCGTACTTGCCACTTTGTACGGGAATTGTACGATTCGTACGTAAAAAAATCCGGATACGATTAGTACGGGGAATATTTCTCCAGGATCGGAATCGGCCCCATGATTTTTTAAAAAACATAGTTAGAATTATTAGAAAATGTTTGAAATTATAAGTAATACATATAGGGGCCGATTCCGATCCGGGTCGGAAGGGCACTGAACGCGATCCGGCCGGAAAAACTATGAGCCGTACGTGTGTTTTCCGGCCGACTCGTACAGCTGTACGAGCGAGCAAGTACGATGCGAGCTACGTGAGCTTCACCGACCGAGTCGTTTCCGGGTCCGAACCGCTCCGTACGTCTTGGTCGGAAGCTAACGTGGCATGCAATGGATGCGATTTACAACCGAGCCAGTACGATGCACGCGTCGGATAGCCTGTGCGCAAAAGCTCCCGGAGTCGGACTTCGGGGGTCCGCATCCGACCCCCTGACACCCGCAGCCCTACGACTCGAACACAGGGGGAGACCTATGGGTCTCCCCAACACAGGCATGTACGGCGACCGACGTGTACCCACTGTAGGGGGCGCACTTGTTCGAGACGTACCCATTCAGTCAATGGGAGCGCATGTACGCGTCGTACGACCGGCTCCCATTGACTTCTATGGGAGTCTGACCGAACCGAGTCCAACAGCATACGGCCCCATCGTACTCGCTCGGTCGGACTGTAGGGGTCTGGCTCGGTCGGAAAACACTCCGGATCCAACTCGGTCAGAGTGCTTTCCGACCCGGATCGGAATCGGCCCCTTAATGTAAAAATAAATTAAACATACATATGTATAAAATATAATATATATACTTACTTTATAATATTTATAAATAATAATTTTATTAAATTATAAATTGTTAGAAATATTTTAAAAATTAAAAATACACATATATACACATACACCAATAAGATACAAATAAAAATAAAATATATATATAATAAATTAAAATATAAAAATATTTTTAATCTTTTTAAAATACATTTTACGCAACATTAACTAAAACAGTAGAGAAAATATTGAATAGCGGAGGGGATAAAATTATTATTCCCACTCCAGAGAATGCAACAGTAGGGAAAGTGTTGGATAGCGTAGAGGTAAAAATTACTATTCCCACTCCAGTCAGTGCAACAGTAGGGAAATTGTTGGATAGCATAGGGGTAAAAATTATTATTAATTCTCCAGAGAGTGCAACAGTAGGGAAAGTGTTGGATAGCAAAGGGGTAAAAATTACTATTCCCACTCCAGTGAGTGCAACAGTAGGGAAAGGATTGGATTGCGGAGGTGTAAAAATTACTATTCCCACTCCAGAGAGTGCAAGAGTAGGGAAAGGATTGGATTGCGGAGGTGTAAAAATTACTATTCCCACTCCAGAGAGTGCAAGAGTAGGGAAAGTGTTGGATAGCGTAGGTGTAACATTTACTATTCCCACTCCAGAGTAGGGAAAGTGTTGGATAGCATAGGGTTAAAAATTACCATTCCCACTCCAGTGAGTGGAACAGTAGGGAAAGTGTTGGATATCAGAGTGTTAAAATTAACATATTTATCAATTAAATAATTATTAAAACTAAATAACCAATTAATAATTAATTGATAATAAATTAAATATAAATACTAATAACTATTTATAATTACTTCATTATAATTAAATTACTTCCCACCCTATTCCCCTATAAACCCACAACCCGCTCCTAAGAAAACACAATGAATATAATTATCAATTAATTAATTAATTATAATTATTAACTAAATAATAATGAATTAATAATCAATTGATTATAAATACTAATAAATAAAAACTAATAATTACTTTATTATAAATAAGTTACTTCCCACCGTATTCCTCCATAAAGACACACCCTCTCCTAAGAAAAAGAAAAAAAATTAATTATCTATGAATTAATCAATCAAAATTAATAACCAATCAATAATTAATTAATTATAAATTAATTATTAATACTAATAAATAAAAAATTCTAATTACTTTTTTATCATTAAATTACTTCCCACCCTATTCCCCTATAAACTCACAACCTGCTACTAAAAAAATAACACAATTAATATTACTATCTATTAATTGTTAATAAAAATTATTAACCAATTAATAATAAACTAATTATAAATAATAATAAGTCAAAATTAATAATTACTTTATTATAATTAAGTTACTTCCCACCCCATTCCCCTATAAACCCACAACCCGCTACAGAACTAAAATACGCAAATATTAATTTACATAAAAGTAATTACTGCTATAAATGTAACCCATATATTTTTAAAAAAGCTACACTTACACCAAAAATGTCATCACATACTTTTAACACGTACTAAAATACAGAACACTAATATAAATATCGATATTATTAACAACAATATTTTTACAAACGGTATTACTGTCTTCGATATTTAAAAAAATTATATTTCTTACCTTACTGTCGATATTCTGTACCACGATATTCTTGCAGTTGATATTCTTTTACCTCAAAATTTAAAACTCGATATTATGGTACCTCGAAAAAAACAACTCGATATTCTGTCTGTGCACCACGAGTCAAATGTGATTTGAGGTTGTCACCAAATGTATGTATGTAATGCAAAATATATAATAATTCAAGGGGGATGGGAAAATCAATTGAAAAAAAGTTGGGTGGCTGTCTGTTGAGGTTAGCCACCACAGGGGGTTGGTGCAGATCGGCCTTTTGAAGATGTTCAGTTATCGATCTCTCAGGATGTCAGGGAGTTAATAGTATAAGTGGCGAGCGCATATGGCCAAAGGCCAGTCCTGCAGACTTTGGAAACTAGAGAACTAGTCTGAGGAGTTAAATGTTGGTTTGATCAAGTCTGAGCCAGAGGATAATTAGGAATGTTTGCCCCTAAGGCAGGAGTTGACTCTGAAACCCCCTTTTGCTTGAGGGTCTGACCCACTCACATTTTTGATGGAGAACTTTAGATTTCATTTTGAACATTTGAGACTCTGTTAGGACTTTTAAGTATTTTTTATGGACTGCTTATTTTGAATACTGTTTAATACTTGTATTTATCACCTCCTTTCTCCTTTTTAAATTGTTGAGGTCTCTGACATTTCCCAATGTGTTTTTTTAATTGCCGATTCCATCCAGATTAAAAAAATTACTGTGAAAAATACCATATTTATTTTCCTTTTGTCCAAATCCCAAAGACAACATTTTTTATTTAAAAAATCAACATAATGTGTTTTTAATAAATATAGTTTTGACATACTAAAAACCTTTTTTAATTACTCTTTTTAAATCTATTTTAATAATATGATTTCGCTCATGATAATAAAATGTAGTTACATCATTGTTGTTTCATATGACTTTCATAAAGAAGAAAACTTAAAATGCAAACAAGTAACAAAAATGTAATAACATTTGTGTTTAGTTTCTAATAACTATAAATTAAGAAATAGATCTATGTTGACATTTACACACAAGTATTATTATGAATGATGCAGACAACAGTTATTTTAACAATATTAGTTGTTAGTGTTGTGAGTTTTCTTATGATGGTTTTTGTATTGGGGTGTTTGGTGGGATGGTGTTGGAGGCGTAGGTGTTGGAGTTGATGATGGTGGAGGTGGTTGTGGTAGAGAAGGTAGGGTAGGTTTGTAGGTGCTGCAAGGAAATGGACCACAGTGTTTGTGAGTGGTGTGTGCCTCATAAGTTCTGGTGCCTCTGCACAATCTTGTGCATACGTTTGCACTGAAGAGTGACATTGGCATTTGTTTGTTATTGCGGCTATAGTTTTCAGGAGATTGTTGAAAGGGGGAGCGCCATTGCCCACCGCAGTGTTCTTTCACTTAGATGATCGAAAGAAGACTGGAAATGCACCTACATGGGGAGAGTATAGGGGGGGTTCTACAGAGTTCGTAGGTTGAGTGCTTTGGGGAACTGAATCTTGAATAGGTGGGACAACCACCCGTGGGTGTTTAGCTAAAAGCTGGGAACTTGCAATCTTCAGTAGTGAGTTTGAAAGAAGGCTGCTGCTTGGGTGTGATGTGCTTTGTCTGATTTTTATGTGTGGTGGAAGCAACATTCTTCCACGTCTTCGCTCTCACTTCCTCGACCGTCTCCTGCACCTCCTCCCTCTCTCTTTTTTTTTTTGACAGTGTTGGTCACTTAGATAGTTGCTTGAAGGGGGACTGGATTTTCTCCTGGGATTGCAACCTATCCTCCACTTGTATTTGGTTTGTCAGTCTCAGTGTCCCCAAGCTCCATCTAATAAAGTTTTGTCATAATGCTGCTACAGACTACTATACTAAAAAAAAAGGTAAGAAGAACTGATTTAATCTCATAAGGGAAGAAACATATGAAGGTACGCATTGAGTCTTGCATGGAATTATTACATATATACTACGTGAACTCACCGGCTCCTGCCACAGATGTTTCCTTTCTGGACGTCCTTGAAATCATGTGCTGATACAGTGTCCTTGAATTTGGATTTGATATGGTATCCCCTAAACCAGTAGTTGGAAAGAAGAAGAAGAAGAATGTGAAATGAAAACTGCAATTTTATTAATCTAAATATGAAAGTGGTATTTGATAAAGTAACGGCGAATACAAGCAAATAAATCACTATAAATTCACCTTTATAAAAGAAAATATTTAAAACACTGTACAGTAGATGCTGTGGAAGTGAAAATGATGAGATATACAATTTATTTCCAGATGTTTCCAGATTTCTCTGATCAACGGATGGCCAAGGGCCTTACTGCTGCTGCTGGTTTGTCCTGTGATGTGTTCTATGGTGTTGGCTGCAATGTGGACACTACGGGCTGTTGTTTAGGTAACTGTAGCTGACAAGAAGTAGAGAGATATAAAAAGGAATAACCAATACAAGGTCATACATAATGGCGGTATGTTGGTGTTTTTATTACAATGTATGAGATATACTCAAATCACTACTGAAATATAACACAAGGGTTATCAGATATTTTATAGTGCTGCCATTACCATGCTAAGTCTAAGGTTCAATAGAAATCAGACGTTATATCACTGTGAGCACTTACAATGAGTGTGGACATGAGGGGATATATGGTTATGGAACAGTAGACAAGCACCTACCCTGCCGCTTTCAAAGAGTGAGTTACGGCTAGACAAAAACCCAAAAGAACAGATGTTATATTTACCTTATTTACCATCTGTCTGTTCTGAGTAGCAGGCCTGATTTGATTGCAGTATTGGGAGCAGAAGTATAGGTTGTGGCAGGTGATGGATGAAACAACTCAACAGAGCCTTAAAAATACCAATAAAACAAAAGTATGAGCAAATAATGTATAAGAACATGATTACCCAACTTACATTTAGCAGTTAGTGATCACAATAAATCTCCATTTTTAAAATGAGGTAGGGTAGAACAAACCAAGTTACAGAATTATCATAAACTGTGCCAGTGAAATTGTTATCCTAAGGGCATATCTGTGTGTGTTGCAGGGTTCCATTAAGGGACAGGCATTGTATGTTGATCTGCCACACTAGGAAGCCCTCTTGTCCAAGAAGGAGCAACCAACTTTCTTGGGATAGTTTTCATACAAGAGGAAGGAAATATAAAAGAAAAGTAATATAAAGACCAGGTTATTATAGGAGCATGTGCTAAAAGCAGTGTTTGAGGTGATGTTGTGAAAACAGTGTAGGGTTAGGTGAAAGACACTGTTGAGTGATTGTTTGTGGGAGATGTTGCAGAGACAGAGAGGGAGCTTCTGTCTTACCTGGTGTAACATTAGTGTTGTCTGCAACAGACAGAACAGAAAGCATGTGAAAGTGCATAGTGGCAAGGATAGCCTCCTTAACAGGGGTGGGATGGAGATGAGATGCAGGTGTTTCTCCACGAAAAAGTGTAATCAGCTGAATACTGGAGAACGTCTCTTTCATACTCCTCCTCTTTTCTTGCCGTTTCTCCTTTCTGACCCCGACAGTGCCTGTCTCTTCCCAAAATGCATTAACAGAGTCTGTCACCTCTCGCCATAAGACTGCCTTCAGTGTTCTATTGAGGGAGAATGCAGGAAGCTGATGAGGCTTTTTGTAGTGCAAAAGCTCTCTCTTACTCAGTAATGTTCCTCTTACGTTTCAGACCTGTCTGCATCATGTTGGTGGAGAGAAGTCCTGGTTGGTGTGAAGTAGAAGAGGAAAATGTCATACCCTAGGGTATATATGCTGTGCATTTATGTGGTTTGAAGTGAGTATGCATCAGGTGAGTGTGAGTTAGTTGATAATTTTCGTTTTCCCTAGTTGGCGGAAGACTCCACATCTGAGTTAGAGGTTGCCCCCACAAACAGACATGCCCTCTAAGTAAGCAGCACTTAAAATACAGTCGTGAAGTTACTAGTAGTATCTTTATGGTTGTAAATTGCATTGTAAGAGACTCAATCTTCCGAACCGAGGGGGCAGGGATGTAAATCTACCCTTATATGTAATCTCCAATTGCAGTCGCGGCCGGCAAGACTCACAAGTGAGGGGGCTGGGGGGTCGTGCAGGGATGTGGACAGGTTGGGGGTAATTTAAATTAAAAATAAAGAAGTTAACTTACCTTTGCAGGCCTGGTCCTGCGTCATCTGCGCCTCTCCTGTTTTCCTGCCTCCAGCAGGAACAGGAAGCTGGCAGTCTCCTCCCCCCCCTTAAGCCAATCACAATGCTGCAGGCTCCTATGGGGAGGGCATTTTCTCCATGTAGGCTGCATACAGCCTACATGGAGAAAAGGCAGAACGCGCATGACTGGTTTGGTCGGCCCCAGAGGGCCGACCAAACTGTCAGCGCCCTCAGTAGTGGGTAAGCCACTCCTTTCCTGCCCTAGAGAAACATCGCCCACCCGCCCGCCCTCAACCAAACACTTCTGCTTTCTCGCAGTGCGAGAAGCAGAAACATAAAATGGTAGTTTTACCATTTTATGTTTCTGCTTTTCGCACCGCGAGAAAGCAGTAGGGTGACATCCTCCGCCTTAGTGGAGGAGCCGCCCCTGTCCAATTGGAAATGGTGAATTGTGAAAAAGTGAAGAGTTGCACCAAGATCCAAGAGTAAATTTTCACAGTACATTGAACTTTGTGTATAGGGCCTATTATTTCTATTATGCAAGCAAAAACATATTTTCAAACCAAACCAGTAAGGTTCATGATAATTATTTATTGGAAAATATTTTTTTCGGATGATCTAGTTTCATGGTAGTCAACCGGCCCCATGTTATAATGTTTACATTCATGCAAAAACAAAAAGCATGCTGGGATATGCAGTTTCAATGGTTCTTCCTGTAAGCATGGACCTGTAATTCACAACAAAAACAATGCTGCTGGCTGTGGAACGAAGAAAGAGTGAACGCTGGGGCAAAGTAAGTAAGTAAGTTTATTTATTTGGACAGTTGTCCATAAAACATTCTAAAACACATATAACAATGAAGATCATAAAAACGTGCCATCCTAACTACCCAACAGCCCCGACCCACTACAGTGGGGCAAAGAGTGAACATTGTGGCATGGCGCTAGTTCTAGCTAAGCGCGTTTATTTTTAGACCACCTCGGAAAAACTGCTTTGAGTTAAAAAAAAAAAGATGTATGGGGCACGATTGTCCCTGTTAGCTTTGGACTGCAAAGCCATTTTAAGAACCACACAATGAAAAACTTGCTATTAGTAAAATAGAACGTGTTGGAGGCACTCTGTCAAATCCTATTACAAAAGAGCATTTTCCTCATTTGTCATTTCGCTGGCTAATTGCTCCCTTTTATGAGCTGCGAATGTCTCTGCTGTTCCACCTGGAAGCTTCCCTTTTGGTTGTTAATTATCTTTAATTGTTGTTAAAGGTATTGAGGACACCACTGCAGGCATGCGTGTAGGAATAGATGTAATGGGCGATTTGACATGGTTGGGTGAAAGTAGTTCTACGAAGTTAAAGGGCAGCTATGCCGGATCTCGGCGTTTATCTCAGAAACGTAGACTTGGATCAAGGACTTCAGAGGAGTGAGTGTGATCCATGGAGTGCTTAATTTAAGCCGGTGGTTGCAGGTACTGGCCGCCTCCACTCGGGCTTATTTTTATCTTCAAACTTCGACCCAGGGCAATAGAGAGAAAAAAATAGAAAGAGTGACTAAAGGAGGAGGAAGAGAACAATAGGAAAACAATGATAAAAGCAGCAAGCATAGATAAAAAGAACCTGGGGAGAAGATGTAGCCTAACGCCTAGGGCGGTTGATCTCAAATCTGGGGAACCGGGTTTGAGTCTCGGTTATAACGCTCAACGTCTTGTGATTCTGGGCAAATCACTTAATCTTCCCCTGCCTAACAAAAATAAATGTGTCCTTGTGTAACTAAACTGGTGCTCGTGTAAAGAGCGTTCATACCTCTGGGTCAAGTTTGCGCTATATAAAACTGCGCGGAAAAAAGAGAGACAAAGGGACAGATAATGTTGGGGCATATTTATGTAGGTTTTACATTGCCCTTGCACCATGCAAGGGGGAACAAGGGCGACGGAAAACCGAAGTAGGATTTATCAAGCCATGCAAGGCCACCATGCATTGCCCTACGTGGCTCAATAAATCCAGAGTAATGCAGCGTTGTGTTACTTTGCACCAGGGAGGCAGGCATTCCATGTGTGGAGCGTGGTTGCTCCCACGCATCCACCCATGGATTCTGGCGCATTTACAGATTTATCATTAGTTGTAGACCTGGGAATGCATCAAAAGGTTACGCCTCCCCAGGTGAGGTGTAACGAGGAGAAATATCTTTATTCCTCCTCGTTACTTGCTCTTTCTATGTGTGCTGCAGTGTGCAGATCACACAAGAAGAGGAAAATGCCTCAGGGGATTGCTTTTGTGAGGGAAGGTGCCCCTTTCTGCAAAAAAACAATCCTGTTTACAACACAGGCACCTTTTCACCATGGTGCAAGGGTGCCTGCGTTGGCTCTAGGAAGCACATTGTGTGCCAGCACTGGCAAATGACAGGAATGCACTGTATTTTGTCAAGTACTGTGCATTCAGGGCCGGACTGGCCGTAGTGGGCACAGGGCATTTCCCTGGTGGGCTGGAGGGTTGGGGGCCAGTTTTGTGCCATTGGGGTCCAGTTTTGCAGCAGTGCTGCAATATCGCCCCCCCTGTAACAAAAGTGGGAGCGATGCTTCTGGCTAGCACCACAGACCCCCCTCTCCCAGTCCAGCCCTGTGTGCATTCCTACCCTTTCCTTATCACGCAGCGCAGCAAGGTGGCTTGCTGCGCTGCATGATAATTTCAGAGAAATGGCACATAGTAACTAGGGAAATACATATAGTCGTGTTGCAATTTGTTTATATATATATGTATATCTATGGTCTTAAAGAGTGCAAACATGACTAGGAGGCAAGAGAACCCCCTAAAATTTGGAGAAATATGTGTGCATGCAGAGGAGTAGCCAGACAAATAAAATACCTCCACTTTGAATCATAACTCAAATGCCAGAAAGTGAATGAGGCTAGTGAACCTGGCAGCCATTCAGAAGAATGCTCCCGCCTCTCTGGGGAATTATGAAATTTCCTTCCCTACATCCTACTGTCAGTATTTTTTCCTTCTCTCCTTCCTTCCCTTCTTTGTTCTTTGTCTTTTTCTCTTTCCTTCCAAATTTCGATCCTTGTCTGTCCTTGTACTCATTGATCCGTCGACCCAGTATTCCTCCCTTTTAGTCATCTTTTGGTCCTATCTACCATCCAGCCATTCAACCTTCTCTCATTCCATATATCCATCTTTCTTTTTCTTAGAATCCATGATCTATCCTTCTTTCTATTCATCTATCCACTCTTCTCTGCATCCATCCACTCTTCTTTTTATCTGTTCTACTCTCCCTTTGTCCAGCATTCACCCACGTTTTTTACCATCCACCTATCTATTCATCCATCCATCCTTTGCCTTCTCCATCCATTTCATTACCCCATTTCATTACCCCATCCATCTAAGCAGGGATAAAAAAAAAAAACGATAAGCCTGAAATAAAGAGATCGGAAGTGCAGAGTGGTGGAAGAAAAACACATGAGGTGGAATATAATCTACTCAGTTTAGGCATTCAGGAACCCTAGCATTTGGCAGAACCGGTATACACAGATGATGGAATGGTTCTGCAGTGCAGCTCCTTAGTGGCAATGTAGAGTGCGCCCCCCTTCATGGGGGGGGCGACATTTAGGACCCTGGACCACCATGGCCCAGGCCGTTTACTGATCTTGTGATGTGCTGGCCAGCAACGACTTCCTGTTGCCTCACCTCGCAAAATGTGGGGGGCGACAGGAAGTGGTCAGGCCGCAGGGGATGTGAGTCTCTTCCACCCGCAGCAGCCACGATGACCAGGGGGTATAAAGGATACCTGCTCCCTGGTCTCTGCCTTTTTATTACAAGTGGAGCATGGCGGCGGCGTTGGGCGTACCAGCGGCAACTTTGGAGGGCATTGTTGCTCGAAGGGGGGTTTGGGGGGCAGCCAAACACCGCGAGGTCTGCCCCCCGGGCAGATTGGGAGGGGGTGGGGCCAGCCAGGAGTGGCCATTTTGTGGCCTTTGGGCTACATTGGGGGTTGCCCAATTGTAGCCCAAATATAGAAAGGAGCCCAATTGATTTAAGGGGTTTGCGCGCTTTCCCAGCCACCATTTTAGGTTTGGTGACCTGGTGGCTGGGAGCGCTATATTGCTAGGTTTTTGTCGGTTAGGCCTAGGTTTGGTTTCTACGGTGTGGATTATTCTCATCGTTTTGGGGTTGTACCTAGGGGTTGTGGTTTAGCGGGAGCATGGCAGGTGAGGACTATAGGGTGTTGGAGGCAATCCGCCTCCTCAGCGAAGCTGGCCGGATGGATCTGCTCTTGCCTGGCCCATCGGGTGGATCGCGCCTGGTGAGGCGCGTGTCCACGGGGGTGGCAGCCGCTGTGGTGGCTTGCTCGCCCCCCCGCAAGGCTGGGAAGAAGAAGGTGAGCGTACAGGGCCGTGCGGATGCTAGGAGCGTGGCCCTGGAGGTGCGGCAGGCAGAGCGAGAGGCTGCGGGGGAGGAGGAGGCCTGGGTTGTGGGCGGAAAGAAGGCCTGCTGGGGGAGCGCGTCTCGCGTCTCCCCACCAGGGCCACATGTGAGAGCCGGCCGCTCCGGTTTGCAAACCAGAGCGGCCGTGAGCGGGGAGGGGGGAGTGGAGCTGGAAGCAGGAAGGGAGGAGGCCCGGGCCCTCACGGCTGGGCCTTGGGGAGGCAGACAGGCAGCACGGCGGGGGAGGGTGGTGAGCCCCTCCCTAGCCCACACGCAGGAAGAGAGGGGGCGCTCGCAGGGGAGGAGAGCGGCTCCTATTATGAGCGGTAGGGTGGGCATGATGAGGCAGGCCACAGGTGGAGAGGAGGGTATGGGTCCGGAAAGGGGGGGGGCTACAGGGCAGGGGGCTGAAGCCCCGGGTTCCGGGCAAGGAATGGAGATGTGGAGGGGGAGGGCTCCAACGGGGAGGGTGGAGGGCCCGGAGCAAGTGGCGGGGGGGCACTCCGGGGGGACCTGGAGGGAGGCACTTTTCAGGAGTTCGAGAGGGACGGGGGAGCGGGGCCTGGCGCGCAGGTGTAGGGGAGATGTCCCTGTTGCTGTTGGAGTCGGATGAGAGCGAGAGGGACTGGGTGGGGTTGGATGTCTTTGATTCTTGGGCGGAGGGGGTCAAGGACACCCACGGGGAGGGGAGGCCGGCGGAGAGCCAGGGATGGGATGTTTCCCCTTCCCAACGGCTGGGGGGTTGAGGGGTGCGACGGAGGGTGAGGGGAGGCCTTCTGGGGGGGATGGGGTGGGGACGGGGATCCCTGGGGGAGGGGGGTATTGGGGCGGTGGGGTTGGTCTGGAGTGAGGAGGACGGGGATGGGGAGGACGTAGGGGATGGGGTCGACCTTAGTGTGGTAGGTAGGGCGTGGGCGGCTAGCACGTTGGGGGTAGGGGCGAGGCACAGTGGGATAGGTAGGGGGAAAAGAGTGGGGCCCAGCACACCAGCCCTTACGTTTATATTGCAGGCGGCGGACCGACGCAGGGCACCAGACTTGGCAGGGCTGGGAACGGCCCACTGGCGCCAAGGAGAAGTGAGGGTTGAGCCTCAGGCGGCGTGCCCGGTACCGGCGGGGGATCCCGTCGAGGCCGGCAGAAGTAGGCCCACAGCGGGGTCCCCGGCCCCAACAACCACGGGGCCGCGACGGCCCGGGGAGCACCTTCGGAGGAGGAATGACGAGAAAGTTGATTTGCGTGTGGTTCAGAGGGTGCAGTCAGCGCCGCCGGCCGTGAGGGCTGTTTGTTCCCAGGATGAGGAGTTGTTGTATGATGAGGATAGCATGGAGGAGGGAGAGTTGAGAGAAGGAGAGGGGAAGGGGGGCCGAGAAATGCTGTGCGTAGAATATTGCAGGTGTCACGACACCAGGCGGGGCCCACAGATCGGACATCGCGCTTGGAGGACAGGTAGGCCTCTCCGGGGGGAAGAACAAGAGAAAGGCGAGCGGAATCTCTAGCTCCAGGTAAACGGGTGGCCGGTGCGGCCACTTTTATGGTATCGGTGGGGGTGGGGGGGGGTAGGGGACGCGGGGGGCAGGTTACGGAAAGGTACATATGTGATGGATGTTGGGGTGGGGACAGAGGACACAGACAAGGGGGCACCGGAGGACGCAGGTAAGGCGCCCAGAGGGAAAGATGGCCTAGATAAGGGGTCTGCAGACAAGGAGACTGACGGGGGCAAAGAGGATGACGGGTCTGGAGTGGCCAAGACGGGGTTGGGCGACGTAGCGTCCAAGGAGGGAGGAGTCAAATTGGAAAGTAAGGAGTTGAAGATAAAACGTCTACCGTATATGGGTGTCACGAAACCTTTGGGGGCGCATTTAATGTTGTCCACCAAGGAGCGTATTTGGAAGGGAGAGTATGTGGAGATACTGAAGCTCCTGCATACGGAGGTCAGGGCCAAAGAAGGGTCAAAAGAGGAATTATACGAGTTACAGAAACGGCCGAAGGTGCCGCTTACGATAGAGAACTTGACAGCGGCTTTCCTTATTTATGCCAGTGTGTACTGCGAAAAGTTCCCGGAGAGGTCGGTGGCCATGTTTAAATACATGGACGTGGTTAGAAAGGCCCAGATTACTGGGGGGGATACGCCTGGGCTCAGTATGATGAGGAGCTTCGGGCTTGCATGGCATGGGACCGGGAAGCGAAATGGGGCAAGCTGGACACAGACCTGTGGCAGCATACGATGGGTTTAGCTGGGTCGGGAAATACCATTTTTACAGCCAGCGGGCTGCCAATAGTGTATCAGCCTTTTCAGGGCTGCTCCACCCGAGGAGGGTTGGGAGACGGGGAGAGGACAGTCGGGACACAAAGGGACCTGTTGGGACTATAATAAGGGTTCCTGCACACGGGAGTACTGTAGGTTTCGCCACGAGTGCTCGGGTGTGGAAAGAGCGGGCATGCCTTGGTCAAGTGTTGGGGGTGTCAGGGTCAGCAACAAGGGGGACAACAAGGACAGGCAGGGGGGTTCCGGTATGGGTCCCAGCAACAGCCCGCGGGTGGACGAGGGGCCAAAGGGTCTGGGCCAAAGGGCTCGTACGCCAGTTAGGAGGGACAATTTGATCTCAGCCCTGCAGGGATATCCGGACGCGGGGGCTGCAGACCATTTGCGGGGAGGGTTTCTAGAGGGGTTTCGCTTAGGGTACGACGGACCGAGGACACGACGATGAGCAGACAATTTGAAGTCTGCAAAGGAGCACCCCGGTGGTGCAAGATAAGCTAGACAAGGAAGTGCGTGAGGGCCGCATGGCCGGACCCTTTGAGGATTGGCCGCTAACAAATTTGATTGTGTCACCCATTGGAGTGGTGCCAAAGAAGGAGCCAGGGCAGTTTCGCCTCATACAGCATCTGTCATGGCCTGAAGGTGGCTCGATAAAGGATTTTATTGATGAGAAAGAGGCAACAGTGTCATATTCATCAGTTGAAGCAGTCATGTCACTAGTAGTGACCGCGGGCGCAATGGCGATGATGGCAAAGTGCGACATTAAGTCGGCTTTCCGGCTGCTTCCAGTCCACCCAGATGATTGGGCCTTACTGGGGATCCAGTGTAACGGGCGCTGGTACGTGGACAAAGCATTGCCAATGTGCTGCTCTATGTCCTGCGCACTGTTTGAATGCTTCAGTACGTTCCTGCAATGGCTATTCTCGGCACGGATGGATCACCAAGGAGTAACGCACTACCTGGATGACTTTTTCTTCGTGGCCACCCCAGGCTCCGCGGACTGCCAGGAGGCGCTGGACAGGTTCCAAGAGACCATGGGGGAATTGGGCGTGCCACTGGCGCCGGAAAAGACGGTGGGGCTTTGTACGGCACTTTCATTTCTAGGAATTGAATTGGACTCTGAGGCGCCTACCTGCAGACAAAAAGCAACAAATGCTGGAGCTGCTGGCAGCTATGTTGGCACGACACAAAGTCACAGTGATGGACATACAGGCGCTATTGAGTCACCTGAATTTTGCATGTAGGGTGGTGAGAGTAGGGCAGACTTTTTGTAGACGACTGGGCAGGGCACTGGCAGGACGGAAACCTCCGCATCATCACGTGCGTTTGTCAGCAGGGGTGAGGGAGGACCTGAAGATGTGGCAGTTCTTTTTACTGAACTTCAATGGCGTACCAATGATGCAGGAGGACGACATGGCCTGGGATGTGCAGATCTTTTCTGACACGGCAGGTAGCGAGGGATTTGGACTATACTGGCAGGGAAAATGGTGCGCAGAACAGTGGCCTCCTGAGTGGGCGGGAGGGGGACGAAGCATAGCGTTTCTGGAGTTCTTCCCGCTGGTGGTAGCGATATCGCTGTGGGGGGAATCGCTGGCTCACAGACGGGTGACGTTCAGAGTAGATAACATGGCAGTGGTGGAGATTGTGAATCGGGAGTCTGCGAGGGATGTGCAAGTTTTGAAGCTGCTAAGGGTGTTTGTGCTGGGCTGTTTGCGGCATGATATTGCCTTTCGCACAGTGCATGTGCCAGGAGTGGACAATGACATCGCCAATGCTTTGTCTCGTTCGCAGTGGGGGAGATTCCGTGGGCTAGCCAAGGACGCGGACAGGACCCCAACCAGCTTGCCGCAGCATTTGTGGTACGTAGGCAACACAGGATGTTGCAGCTGGTTCTAGGTTCGCTGGCGCAATCAACGAAGGTGGCATACATGGCGGCATGGGCAGAGGTTTTAGGCTCGGGAGCAAAGTGGCGGTCTTCACTGGTGAGTCGGCAGGAAGATGTGATACAGTTTATACTGTCTTTGATAGAAAAGGGGCTCACGAGGGTGACGATAGCGGGTAAATTGGCAGGGATCGCGTTCATGGGAAAGCTTTTGTGGGCTTACGTGCTGTCGGCGGGGGGAAATAGGGTCGGATATGTTGGAAGGGTCGTGGGATCTTCTGGAGAGGGTGTTGCGGACTTTGCCACGGGTATGCAGGGATGAATCGGAGCTTTGCCAGTTTTCCACGTTGATGTTGTGGATGTTTTTCGGGGCTTTTCGGGTTTCGGAGTTGTTGGGTTCCAAATGGGGGGAGGGTTTGTTATGAACCGAGGTTTCCCCTCCAGGGGAACAGGGTCTGCCTGTGGTTGAGGAAATCGAAAACGGATCAGAGGGGCGGGAGACGATGGGTCTCTTTACAGGCAGCCGATTCAGGTTTGACCTGCCCGTGTAGGTGGGGGATGAGATGGACGTCTTTAGCCGCAGACACGCGAGGATTCGTTTTCAGGCATTCGGATGGTCGGGTGGCCAAGGGGACCCAGCTTCTGGCGGTATTGCGGAAGGGTTTAGCCCAGCTGGGGTTGGATGGCAAATGTTTTGGGACTCATTCTTTCAGGATTGGGGCGGCGTCAGAAGCAAACAATCGGGGTTGGGGGTGTGGGGACATAATGAGATTGGGTAGGTGGTCTTCCGACTGTTACAAGCGTTATGTGCGCAGCGCTCCCGGCCCATTGTAGCGCGGTTATGTGTTTTCCCTGTGTTCATTCATGTTTTTCGTTTCAGGTTCCGTGATGGGTCCCCTCGCCAGGGATATGGCCATTTGGATCGTGGGCCATTCTTTCTTGAAGTGGACTCGGGTCCAGGCCCGCACCAGCTATTTCGGGGAGATCCTGGGTTTTAACAAAGAACTTTTCAATGTTTGTTGGAAAGGGAAAGGGGGAATGCTATGGAAAGATCTTTTGCAGGTGTTGAATAGGATGTTGGTGGCTGGTAGGTGCCCCGAGGTATTGGTCATTCACATCGGCGAAAATGATATGGTGAGGGAGACAGGCTTGGCACTGATGAGGTGTATGAAAAGCGATTTGGACATGATCAAGCGGCAGTGGTCAGGGTGAGCAGCAGTGTGGACGGAATTTGTGTGGCGTAGGGTTTGGAGGGGTGCTGTAAATCCAGGGGCCGCATACAAGGCCAGGAGAAATGTTAATGTGGAGAAGGTGCGTTTTTGCCGCCAGTTGGGTTTTGCCAGAATACGACATAGAGACATTAGGTACGACATGCCGGAGTTTTTCAGGGGGGATGGGGTCCATTTGTCCAGGATAGGCATGGACTTGTATTTGTTGGAGTTGAGGGAAGTACTGGCCAGAATGTTGGGGGTGTGTAGGAGCTGAACGGGGGGATTTTCTGGACGGCCGTCAAAGGGTGGGGGTCTGGGTGGGGTTAAAGGGGGCAGGGGTTAGGGCTAGGGGGCAGGGGGGGCAGGAAAATGGGGAGGCGGCGTTTCTACCTACGCTCCCGCCTTTTCTTGGGTGCCGGGGTTGTTTGGAAGTTGGCCAAGTTTGGCTGGAGTTTTGTAGTTTCTTGTTAAGTTTGAGGAGTTTGTGAACAGGAGCAGGGAAAGGGTAAATAGGCAGGAAGTTTACATTAGAGGTTCATTAGTTACAGTTGCAAAAGGCAGGTAGGATTTTAGGTCAGGGGAGGTTAGGATTTAGAAATTATATATTGTAAGATTGTGTAATATTAGTGTTCTGGAAAGTTATTTATTGTATGTTGCAGGGTGTGGGTTTATGATGTGGGGATCGTAGGGGTGGGGGGAACAAGGGGTCAGGTAGTTTATGTTTAGAGAGGGTTTAGTTTTGTAAGGCAAAGTGCCAGAGTTAATAAAGTTGTGATATGCACCTGTTTCAATAAAGCGGCCTTTTGCACACACAAAATGGGTGTCAGTGTGGCTTGCCCCCCCTGTCCCTCCCAAGCCTGAGGCATGGCTCCACATCTTCGTCCTTCCTGTAAGTGCAGGCACCCACTGTCCAGAGCTCTTGAGGAGCGGGCTTCGTGCCCTTCTGTTTTCGCCCCCCCTTGCCTTCACATGTCACCTGTGTTGCAGATTCTCCGTTTGGGCTCCATTTATTGCACTTTTCCACGTCCCCGGCCTTATAATCATTTCCTCGTTTTACAGACACATCGGCTAGAAGCCTTAGGTGCGCGCTTCCATTGTTGTATTAAGTACTCTCCTTTTTACAGTTCATATAAAACCAGCAATCCCCTGGTTAAAGGGCTACCACATCAGCGCGGTTCTTAGCCACCCATCCTTTTTCCTGCCCTCCCCCCCTTTTCTGCCCCAGCATGGCTGACCAGTGTTTGTGGTCCACTGTGCTTGCATTAACCTAAACTGAATATCCAGCCTCGGAGGTTAGGAATGCGGACCAGGTGATCATAGGGTAAGTACGAGAAGAGGGGGCTTGCAGGGTTATTATAATTTAGCTGTTATTCTTGAGTCAGTGCATTTCATTTGATGGTATGGTTAACCTTTGATTGCTAAGTGCATACTTGTTTCTTTCTGTGCCTTCCTGGGCTTCAGTGGGTTCTGGGTTCCTGAATTCAACAATGTAGTGTTGAGGGTGGGGTGGAGGGCCGAACTAGTGCTCAAATACCACCTATACCTGCTGTTCCCCGCAGATGGTGCACCTCCCCCACAATCACCTAGCAATGAGACTGAGTCCCAGGGGGCTTATGCTGCCTTAGCGGACATTAGGCAGGCACTCCTAGCCCTGTCTTTAGGGACAGCGGGCCTTGCACTGAGCAAACCCAGAACAAGGCAGTGAATTAGTCTGTAGCAGCCCGCCAAGTCCATCCACCCGCCATGCATTGTGCTGCCTGCCCAGGAGCAGCCGACCACTTTTTCCCATGCACAACCAACAGACTCATGCAACTCTACCACGCAAGCTTTGATTTCGGTGGCTCAATTGCTGTCCAAGCTGGCCACACCTGCGGACAAGGTAGCTGCAACCCCACACTAACTACTCCCTCATCCAATGACATTATGGTAGCCATTGTGGACCTTAAGAAACAGGTGGAGGCCTTTGGGATGGCATGACGAGGGGTCAGGTGACTCCCACCCATCAGTTGTAATAGAATAAGGTAAGAAAGTTGAGCAGAGGAGGAAGAAAGCAGGTTTGGCTTCTTTTTCTGCATGTTGGGCACAGGACACTTTGCTATCATGACTTGGGAAGTTGGCCTCACGTACAAATGGATGTGAATGAGCAACCCCAAGGAAACCCCTATGGAAAGGGGAATTTGTTGACATATTTTGTTTGATACGAGCTAAAAGAAGGGAGTGGGAACAAAAAGATAAAGAGGGTAAAGATGCTTCATCTACGGACAAGAAATCCAAGGTTAAGGAGACAAATACAAATTGGCTATTTGGGTTCAATGTATTCATGTCTGTTATGCTAGAGAAGAAACAGAGGTCGCAACGTCAATGATATTTTATTCTCATAAGATATTGAAAGCACATCATGTGTATGGGGGTACTGCTTGGTTAGATTATGACCGGGATTTCAGGTGGGCAAAAGCAGCGCACCCAGAATTAGGGTGGGACCAGACAGAGGTCAATGTATGGCTAGAGAGCGTTAACAACAAGACCCCATTGAAGCCACTTTTTCCCCAGCAACACACAGGGGATAAGAAAGGCTTGTGTTGGGCCTTCAATAGGAAGGTATGCATGGGACCAGCAGGATCCTGTAAACACAAACACATTTGCTCCTTTTGTGGCCATCTATCCTACCCAGAATTCAAATGTAACAAAAAGTTAAGAGATAAAGGGAAAGAGGGAGTTAAGCCTTCCAGCTAGTTTTGAGCTGCCCACCCCTGTCTAGATCACTAGGCTAATTCCATGGCTTATCTCGTACCCAAGCAAAGACACAGCAAAGTTTTTGTATCTGGACTTTTCTTTAGGTTTTATGATTCTGGCACTCATTGTAACAACTTACTGTCATCTGGTATGCATCAAGATGTGGTGTCCAAGAAAATAAAGAAAGAGAGCACTTTGGGTGGGATAACCGGCCCCTTTTCTTCCCCAACTTTTGAGGACTTTGTGTTTTCTCCATTGGGGTGGTCCCAAAGAAAGAACCAGGGAAATTTAGATTAACTCATAACCTTTTGGCCCTCAAGGGTTCATCAGTGAATGAGGCAATCGACCCGCAGTTATGTTCAGTGCGATATGCATCAGTAGACCAAGCACTAGCTATGCTGCACGAAGTTGGCCAGGAAGCCCTTCTAGCAAAATAGGTATAGAGCCTGCATTTTGGCTACTCCCAGCCCACCCTGAGGACTTCCACCTCTTAGGATTCCAATGTGCGGGCTCTTACTACTATGATAAATGCATGTCGATGGGGTGTAGTGTGTCATACACCTATTTTCAGCAGTTCAGCTTGCTTTTACAATGGCTATTCACCTCACGCATGTGTCATAAAGAGGTGATTCACTACCTGGATGATTTTCTAGTCTTGGAGCCACCAGACACTGGGGTGTACTCATGGACACTGAATGAATTGACTACCCTTTTCGAAGAGCTGGGGGTGCCCATAGCTCCATAAAAGACTGTAGGTCCCTCCACGTGCCTTACCCTTCCTTGGAATTGATATTGGTACTGTGGCCTGTGAGTACTGCCTCCTTCTGAAGAAAGAAAGTTAAAGTCTTCAGACAGTCGATTGACGCTGTCTTGGCCTTGAAAAAGGTAACGTTCCATCAGCTACAGGTTCTAGTTGACCAGTTGAACATTGCTCTACAGATCATTCCCATGGCTCGTCCCCTTTCACAAACTATTGCAAGGGTGATGACCGGCCTCAGAGAGAAATACCACCATACAAGGCTGTTAAGTGAGGTAAATGAAGACTCAGGGATATGGTTCACTTTACTGCAACAATTTAATGGCTCCATTATGTGGTCCTTGCGCCTGATTTCTAAACTCGCCTTGGGCCTCTTCACAGATGCCGTTGGTAATGCTGCATTTAGAGCTATATTAGGCACTGAATGAAGTAGGGCAGACTGGCCATAAACCTGGCATGACAGCGGCATCACTAGGAATGCTGCCTCCCTAGAGCTGTTCCCCATCGTGGTAGCGGTGACTAGATGGGCGGAGGTTCTCAGAGATAGGAGTTTGATCTTCTGATTTTACAACATGGCAGTAGAAGAGTCTATTAACAGGCAAGAGGTATCTTGCAAGTTTGTCTTGCAATTGTTGAAATATTTGGTTTTATTGTGCTTGAAGTCTAACATTTTGTTTTTTAGCTAAGCATGTGCCTGGTATTCATAATAATGGAATTTCTA
Organism: Triturus cristatus; assembly: GCF_964204655.1. Classification (NCBI taxonomy): domain Eukaryota; kingdom Metazoa; phylum Chordata; class Amphibia; order Caudata; family Salamandridae; genus Triturus; species Triturus cristatus. Next base: position 1,387,067,679 of record NC_140590.1, read on the forward strand.
GATTTCCATCCACAGGCAGCTTAGAAGATGGCAGAGATCCCATCATATCTTTGGAGGACTGGAGTTCTGCCTTACTGGATTTAGTGGTGGCCTCCCTTGCAAAGTGCACGCGGATGTCTTATGAAAATAGTTTTGCACAGTGGAGGTCTTTCTTTTATGCACGTAACATCCCTGACATGTTTACTCGAGATGCAATCTATCTTTTTCTGTGTAACCTCAGAGAGCAGGGCAAGCCGCTATCTTGGGCACAGGCCCATCATTCAGCCATAAGGGTTTTTGCTAAACTGAGGGGCGGAGCGGACATGGGTGGTTCCTTTCTCATCAGGAAGGCATTAGAAGGGTGGGTCGGACTCAATGGCTGTGAGAAGGATGGCAGACGTTCCCTCAAAGTGTATGTCCTGGGCCTCCTTTTGTCTAGCTTGCCAAGGGTGTGCACTTCTCCATAAAAGACAGCATTCTTTGCTGCTGCCTTCACTGTGGCCTTTTATAGCACCTTCAGGGTGAGCAAACTGATAGTGTCTGCCAGAACTGATTTCGCAGGGGTCTTCAGTGGGGGGATGCCTGGTTAAGCCACGAGTGGCTACTGCTCTGGTTGAGAAAGTCCAAAACTGACCAGGAAAGAAAGGGGGCAGCGATCAAACTGAGAGCAGCTCAGGGCTCCCATTTGTGTCCCGTGGCTCGATTACGGTATTACCTGGCAATTCAACCCAACACGTGGACATCTGCTTTGTTCATCCACTCGAATGGAGACTGCCTTTCATGTTATCAGTTTACAGTGGTTTTGACTTCTGCCCTTAGGGCTGCCGGTGTCAATCCTAATGGTTACTCTTCACACTCCTTAAGAATAGGAGTGGCCACAGTGGCGGTAGGTGCAGGCAATTCTTCTGAAGGAAGAGGTACAGAAAATAGGAGGGGGGTTGTCAAGTCCAACAAGCACTACATTTGCCTTGACTTGCAATGCAGCTGCTCTGTTTCATAGTTCTCACACTCTCTTTGTATGCTCATGCTTGTATTTTTTTCTATTTTTTAGCAGGATGCCGTCCAAATTAGTGTGGGTGGTTGGTCACTCCTTTTTCCAGCGGGCAGCTCACAGGTTGCAACTGCTGTGTAAGCCAAAGTCGGCGGCCCTGTGTGATGTTTCCTTCTGGAGATGCGGGATCAAAGACCACATCTCACAATTACAATGTCTGATCAAGCTAACTAGGGGTTGTGAGGGACTCCATTTCCCGGATTTCATTGTTGTCCACCTTGGAGGTAATGACTTGGTGAAAATGGGCCGCAGTTCCTCAGGGAGGGGATTCTGAAAGAATTTGTGCAACTGGGCAAGGTTTTCCCTGGAGGCTGCCATTGCATGGTCCCACATGGTGCCACACTGGAATTGGAGTAAGGGCGTCAGGTCTAGGGCAATCAACGTTCCCGTGAGGCATCTGAACTCTGCAGTGCCCAGGCTGTTCCCAGACCTGGAGCACTTTTGTAACATTCCGCATAAACTGCTGAGGGGCAAAGACATGTTTCATAAGGATGGTGTACACCTCTCAGATGCAGTTATTTATTTGTTCATCAAGGACATTAGGGGCGTTTGCTGAAGGAATGTTTTGTGGTGGTCAGGGTGAAGGACCTTGTTGCCCTGGTCACCCTTGTGGCAGGATCTAGAATCAGAAACTCACCCCTAGTTAGCAGAGGGGTCCTCCATCGCAGACTCCCCAGGACAGCACTAAGGGTAAGGTCCAGCAGTCCTGAGCCAACCAGAGGAAGCACACACCAGCTTGGGGGCTAGGGTACACAGCTCATCGGGGTGGGCACAGGGCTGCTGCACCTTCTTGCAGTACTCAGGCAGCATGGTGTTTGGGGAGCGGTGCCCAAAATTAAGAACAAGGGTACAGTGATGTGGGATGACCCCACGCATATGCAGGTGGTCACACCTATTTGGTCTGATGGTGTTTGAGATTGCTGAAGGCCCTGGTGTTGTTGGTGCTCTTGAGATCACATAATTAAATGCTTAATCATGTGATTTTTTTTATTTCTCATGTGTGCCGAATTCTTTGCGGTGTGTCACACGGATCTGACACAAGATTGTTTTTCACATGAGTGTGTTTTTCATCTAAGCTTGTTGTTCTTACTTGACTGTAATAAAATCTTATCCACCAATGCCACAATCTCTGTAAGTTTTGTTGGTGCCTTGTTTGGGGTGTGTTTGGGTGCGGGCCATACTGGGGTTATCCGGATCCTATGGGGAATGCTATGTGGAGCTTTCAGACTTCTGGGGCAATCACAAAGTCATACAATGGGGTAGCTGCTGTCTGGATATTGTAAGAGAAAGGCTGCATCCATCCACAAGTGGCCTGGCAACATGGGATTGAGGACTCAGGTTGCTGATCTTTACTGGATGACAAACAAGCCGGGTTCTTGGTGGTAGAGGGAGCAAAGTAGGAAAGCTACCTCTGGCACCTGCTGGCATCCTGGGGTGAAGGCTCTGAAAAACCAAGCATCCGGAGATGGTTTTGTTGAATCAGCATTCAGGATGGGTGCCATTCAAAAACTGAGGAAAAAATAAGCAAACTAATGGAGTGTCAACAGGCTCTGGCAGTACAAACTGTCTATGGGGGTAGACACTTAGCGGTCTGTTGGTGGAAGGCAAGGTTAGCTGCCCACTGCTAACTATGCAGTTCTGGCCCTTACAACTTTAAGGTATCTGTCAAAAGGTTCAGAGGGGGCCCATAGGAGAGCATCTTAGTATCATCACTTTTCCAGTGAATGCATGCAAGCTCCTATGTGCACACATGGGTACACAAAACATCTCTTAAAGGACAAGGCATTCCAGGCCAGTGGAAACCAAGCTCACTCAAAGATGGAGCTCACCTTTCAGGTGGAGTGCCAATGAGATGTCAAGACATTACATGTCATTGGTTTATTTCTACTGGTGAAGGGATGAGGCTGGCCTTGAGCCATTCTGCTCGTGGACCAGGATCAATGTAGCAAATTGTTGAGGAGGCCACCACGACAGTCGCGTGGCGCTCACAACCTGAGGCATGCTCACTGGGATGTACTCTGGTGGAACGTCACACTGTCCACAGGATGCCTCCAATGGTATGCTGACGCTCAGTGTACAGGAAAAGTGTGAGCCTTACACCACACTAGAAATTCTTGAGCCAAAAAATGCCGGAATTATGGCCCACTCGCCAAGCTTGGCAGCTGAGATTTGGCTCCTCTGAGAGTGGGGCCTCGACTATCTGCTACCTGAGCCCGCTTACCTGGCCAGAAATCAGGAATTCACAAGCATGCCAGGCTCCTGGGCATGACTTTCCACAGACTTGTCTGTTCTAACAGAGTTCTTGCGAGACCAGTTTGTAGCTACTCACTCTCTCACAACATGGCAGAATCATGGGAGGCCAGCTGCCTCCTCAGCTCTGGCCTCCCTACAGACTTCCCCAGGCAACTTGGATAAACCTATCGTGGGCAAGACCGACGCAGAGCTGGCACCCACCAAACTAAAATGGAAGAGGGGTGAAGATACAGGAAAAGGTGCAAGCTTCTAACTGGACAAAGGCTTCGCTGAACACACTGAATGATACTCCTTTCTTTGCCTTTCCCTGAAATAAAGGTTAAAAAAACACCTTTTGCCATAAAATTCTCCCCAAAGATGCGTGATCTGAAAAAGCTGACAGTCGCAGACACCCCCGCCAATAGTCGCAGAGCCGAATACCTCTCACACTGGTATGTATCCTGCTGCCACTGGATCTCGCAGTACATGCATATGTGTGCTGTCACTGAGAGTTATCTAGCTACAAACCCCTTTGCTTGTCTGCTTTCCATGCCATGCTCCCCTCTTAATTCATTTTCAGCCTTTAATGCACTTTGTTGTTTAGCTTCCTCTCACATTAGGCCCTGTAATGTGCTCCGATTGCCTTCAGCTTCACTGCACTTAATAGCCAGCGTAAATAGAACTTAGTGTAGCATGCACTAACATCTCTACCCATTGTCCGGAGATTAAAGACATGCCACAAATGGTTCACGCATCATCAGCCGCGAGCCCCGGTTTCATAGCTCCCGACCGAAAGAGGATATTAAATTAATTTGCAGGTTGCTTTAGCAAAACCTAACAGAGGTAAAAAAAAAATAAGGGTCATTATGTATGTTGTAACCATCAATCAAAAAGAAAGAGGCACAGGTCAAGGATGGCGGCAGGGCATTATGGGGGCGAGACAGGTGCGCGCCCATCGAGTACACAGTCTGTGGCTGAGGGGAGATCTTAATGGAATTACAAGCAGCTCGCGAGGAATTCGATTGATGCCATATGTTGGCAAAGCACATTAGGGATGTGCTCCAGTGGGGCAGTGCAGCCAGGTGGCATCCTGGGAGTTTTCCATTAGGGAAAGGGTGTGAGATGGAGGACAGATGCTCCAGAAAGTCATAAATTCATAGCTTCTGTGGCTTAGGATTGTTGTGTCGCCCTTAATAACAAGCATTGGCATAGCCAATAGGTCTCGCCTTTGGGACCTTGTAAGTGGGTGCCTCGGGGGAACCAAGAGCTTGAAGAAACGAAAGGGATAAATAAAAATAAACAAATCAGCCGTGCACTTTAAACAATAATTTTCTTGCAAAACAACAACAAAAAATACACGCTATTACTGCACACCCCTTGCCTTACATTGTGGCTGCTAAAATAAGGATGGTTGTGAACTTGGGCATAAGCGAAAGCTGAAATATCGAACGAAAGTACCTGCTGCGCAAGTTTCTTTGTTGCATTGTGTAGAAACAAGGTCCATGCAGAATGAAATTCAGGAAACTTTATTTAAGCTAGTTACATGTTGATAGTTCCAGAACAGTAGGTAGTTAGGTTCTGTAGATCAGCCCAGATCTTATAAAACGAAAGCAATGGTTCAATACCTAAAAGAGATGTAACAATAAATAACCCAGTAAGGAAAGAGCTGAAAGGAATGCAAATGCAACAAAGGAAGTAAGGTCAAGAAAAGGACAGAAAAGAACGAGCGAAGAGATAGGTTTGGGAAAGCAAAGAGGAAGCAAAGGGTGAGAGGCACGAATGGAAATAATTAAAAAAACAGGGGAGATACCCTTATGTTTAGAAAAGGGACAGGGTGAGTACACACAGAAAACAAAGGTCCCTAATCAATGTGTCAACTGATTTGGACCATGGGCATTACACAATACTGTAACTTAAATTAGAGTAAAAAATACATAGAATCATACAATCTTCAATCACAAGAGTCAGTACCATATGAAAAGCTAATGACAAACTGAATGGGACATATAAAATGTATTCTGTATAAATGTACAAATAAAGTTAAAAAACATTTCATATTAAAATACAATTTATAATCATATATAGCACAAGAAAACAAAAGTCAATGCTGCGTTTCGGTGAGTTGGTAATCGTTCACCTTCTTCAGAACAGTTTTCTAAATAACAGAAACATTGTGTTATTAACATTCTTGTATAACTTGTAACCATCTCACTTGGCCTGCAGCATTACACATTTTTATAAATGCATCTGACTTAAAAAAAACCTATATACATCAATCAATGCAAATGTCTATTATATAAAATTTTTATCTGATTTTCAAAAATATAGTACTAAAAACAAAATTCGAACTTCACATTACAATTTGACCCCTACCCATGATCCATGTTAGTCCAATAAAGCAAAAGTTTATTAAAAACCTACCAAAAGTAGGAAGTCACTAGGATTCAATTTCACTAGACATTTGTAGAGGTAATGTGCTTAAATGAAGTTTGGGGTTTGAAAATATCCCTCTTCGTATTTGAATTTTTATATCAAAACCTTAAATTGGAGAAAGGAACATAGGGTTGTCCACAATGGTAACTCCAGAAAACATATCCTCCCATATAGGCATACACCCGTGTTTGTACATGCCTTAATCTACAAATCAATTGATATTTGTTTGGTTTGTTGGTGCCACCGGTATATTGTTGTTCATGAATTAAGAACAAGGTCTGTGGGGGAAATTTACAAAAAGCATCACTCATAGATTTTTGCTTTTTGTAAATTTCCCCCATAGACCTTGTTCTTAATTCATGAACAACAATATACCGGTGGCACCAACGAAACTAACAAATATCAATTGTTTTACCTGCATAAGGATTAAGAATGTTAAATTAAAATCCTGTTTTTAAATTATATAAAATGAACGCACTGGTCCAATGCCCACACAAAACGTTGTGGCGCGACATAGCGGTGGCATGCTTTGTCGTTGTGCAAACCTCCACACAAAATAAACAACAGACGACTGGTGACTTGTTTGTTGATTGAATATATTTAGAAAATACGAAAAAACAAAGCATACATGCCCAGCAGTTTGACTGCACTTGAGACTCACAGGCACTGATACAGGTAGGGTAAGAGTTCGCAGGGCACACTGGATCATCAGCAGCGGGCAAAGTGATTTTCATAGGGCAAAGACACTGGCTCCATGGACCAATGAACCCACATCAGAGACCCAATGACCACAGGTTTGATCTCTATGGATCTCTATGGGTCCTATCAGCCCTTCATCCTCCCGAAGTCGATCAAATGAGTACCATTGAGCTAGATCTCCCTCCAAAAAATTCTGTTACTCAGCGCCAAGAAACATATGAGTGAGTGCGCGCATCACAAATACAAGTTATGCATGAAAAAACACATATTCCTACATATTGCAGCAAAGCTGCATGTCGTGTTTAATACAAACGTCAAAGTGGAACAATATTTGCACTGATATACGTTTTAAAAAAAATTAAATCTTAAGTCCAAAAATATAAGCAAATGTTTTATTCGGCAAAAAGCACCCGGGAATATCCCAAATGATAAAACAACACAAAAGCAATTGGCCTTATTGCAACACATTGCATCGAGGAAAATGAGCAATCAATTGTTCTCTCTTTTAAAAGAAGATTAAAAAGCGACCCGTGATGGTTGGTGTCACGGCTTTGTCGTGGAATGGTACTCATTGGAGCTATGTTGGAAAGACTACGGGGCGAGTAAAAATAAAAGTAACTGCGGCACCAAAGCATGTCCGCTCGCTCCCGCAGGCAAAACACAATGGGAGTGACCCACGAGAACGAGGAATGCAGCTGCCAGCCTGCGCGCCGCTCTCGCCGCAAGCCAACCGCTGTGGGAGAAAACATTTGCCAAAAAGGTGGGACATGCGCCCGCCTTTAGCCATTTGCAGGTTACAAAAACAAAATGACACAGGCAACAGCCAACCAAATGCATGGGGGGAGTCAGACCCACACAGGAAAGTTTAGAGTGATTACAAGAAGCCTCGTAGTGCAGCGCCAGCGTGCTGTCTCAGGCTCGACCTAAAAAGGCGCGAGACCTCTAAGCCCTCTTTTTTCCATGACCATTCTTAACAAGCATTCAAAAGCCAACGGATTCTACCCGACACATTTTTCTCTTAGGATGACCACGTTTTGCATTCTACTTAAATAGTCCGAACCTCATTAGTTCAGACACATCGTGAGACAGGAAGGAATGCTCCATTCAAGTACTTCCTCTCAGTGGGGTAATGCAAAATGGTAGCCCCAGCAGAATATAATGAGGGGCCCCAGAGCACCCATATCTCACAGATATTCAATGGCCTAGGGTAATTGGGGGCCGTTTGAAGAGTCAGGGTCCTCTTGAAGGGTTGCCCCCCGCCTCTCAGGGGCTGCTGGGTCCTGTTTTACGCCCCTGCTTCGTGTAAAGTGAACTGTGTCCTTTTAGGACTAGCAGTCTTGCAGCATGATGTCACTTCCGTGGGTAATTTTTTTATTACTTTACTATCACACTACCAGAAGGACCTAATGTACATTACTTCACGATCTAATGCTGCACAGTAGAGCTGTCACCTGATGTTATGAAATCTACAGAAACAACAACTTTAAGAAGCACTGTGAGAGAGGGTTTGGTTCTGCCCACACATTGATATCCTTGAGTATAGATTTCAATTGGACAGAAGTTGTAAGTTTCTGCTGAAAGAGAGTGCTTGTTTTGACATTGTTGCATTGTGGGGAAGCTAATATTCAATACAGCAAGACTCAGTTGGCGATATTGACAATTCATTGATCAAAGCTGAAAGCCTGATCTGTTTACTGTAAAAAGTTATAACAGAGGCAGTAGATATGACGTATACATTGTGGAAAGCATGTGTTAAACTTAAAGCCAATATGCCTTTCCGGTTGGATTGATATTACACTGTGTTAAAGCTAGCAGTCAGGGTTTTTGTTACAGGGAGTCACACAGATTATCATAGTAGGCAAGGGTTTTTATGTTGGTTACCCCCTAGAAGATTTGCACTTTGAGAATCATTGTTAGGCCATTTTAGAAATTGTTATTTTGTTGCCAACTATAATTTTGCATATATTTATAATTTTATGACTGTATAGCAATAAGTGTCTTGTGGGAAAGCCAATTTGGAAATCTATAAGCATGATTCGGTTATAGTGGCAAGCCAGTGATAAAGACAAAAGGCCTGATTGGTTCGGGGAAAAAGTTTGGTCATCAGCCATAGGTTCAATTATGAGGTTAATTTATGATACATGTATTATAAAAATTTACAAAAAAGGCATTCGCCCTAGCTTGTTTACTGAGAAAAACATATCTTAACTTGAATAGGCCTGTAACCCTGAGTCGTTAATACACTGTGTTAAAGCCCACGGATAGGTACTGCATTATAAGGTTACTCACAGATTACTATAGCAAACAAAGGTTTTAGTGTTGGCTTCCTCTATGACAAACCAAGTGGGTAGGTATGCAATTTGATAACCTTGTTTGGCTCGCTTAGAGTTTAATATTTTTCCCAAACTGTAATTTTGTGTATATTTGTAATTATCTCACTATATGTTTGAGGACAGCCACGTGGGAGGGTTTGTTCAGAAATTAGTATGCCTGAGTTTGTTATGGTGACAAGCAAACAATAAAGGCCATATGGTTCTTTGGGAAAAGCATATGACAAATGGCATAAGCCTGAAATATTTATTATGAGAAGTTAAAACAAAGGCCATAAGGCTGACCAATTCATTGAGAAAACCATTTGTTAAAGCAAATAGGCTGATTGATGATGGATTTTTATTACACTATGTTAAAAGGATGTAGACATATATTTTGTTATATATAATTTCAGATTACGGTAGCAGGCAATGGTTGTGGTGTTGGCTACCCCTGCTGTCAAATACTGAGAGCTTAGGATCTGCAATGTGATAAGCCTTGTTGAGCCCTTTTTAGATGGGATGGATACAGTGGTGGCTGCTACGTGGTACAAGTGGTGAGGTGGGGGTTAAAAGACAACAAAATCTCACTTCCTTGTATCTGCAGCCTCTCCTCCGTCCTTCTTCTGTTCTTCAGTCGACGATGCATGGAAGCAGGAAGCACACAGGCTCCCAGACTCCCCTAGCCAATCACGACACTTGTATCACCGGCATGACAGCAGTGTCATGCTTGATCTGAGCGCTGTGGTTCAACGCTCAGACAGGGAGTGGGATTTTGTGCATGTTCTCCACCCGGCCATGGTGTAGAGCCGGGTGGAGAACATGCTAAGTGCGCCTGACTGTTTCGCCGACTCAAGACGGCCGGCCAAACCGTCATGCGCACTTAGAAAGTGCCCACCACTCCTCCCCCTGATTTTACCATCCTAATGCTTCCTTGGTGGCCAACTCACCCTGCTCCAGGTCAGGTCCCACTGTCACACAAGCTTCCATGGCCCAGCTCTCCATTTGTAATCATTTTGCACCTCTATCAGGCCTAACAGACAATTATGGATTTGACAGCCCCTACACAGCCTGTCATCAATCCATACTTCGGCCGTTGCCTACGCCTAAGTTACTAAATTCACGGAGCATTTCCTTTGAAGTGGAGCCTGCTCAGGAGACATTGGAGGGTCTGGCTATCCTGAAACTCCTCTCTTGGAATGTTGCGGGGGTTCAACTGAAGCTGTCAAACGACGACTGGCTTGGATACATTAAAAGCATTGATGTTGTATGTTTTCAAGCTACTTGGGCACTAGATAATTTTTACATTAACGGCTTCATATCCGTTTGAGTACCTGCCATCCCATCTTTTTCAAGAACAGACTATGGGAGGTAATCTCTAAACCCAGTTGAGACCTGGGTAATAGGCATGTGCAACATATAACAATGTCTCAACAGGTAATATTTAGAGGCGAATTTTAAGAACATGCACAATAGTTGCAGAGAAAAACAAGAAAACAGGGAGACATCAATGAATTATGCAGTAATTGCTAGAAACGGTTTATGTACGAAAAATGAGTTAAAGAAGAGGCACTGTATTACATTAAATGATGTGTAACCTGTACCACTTGTACAAATTTGTGCCCGTGAAAAAATGAACGGTGCAAAGTGACAAGTGAAACCAGCGAGAGGCGGCGCAGGAGACCAGTGATAACAATATTTACAAAAGAACATTACTAGTGGTCCAAATACATTTGAGAATAGCTTAGCAATGGGTCAATTGATTAATAAAACAGAAAAAAAAATGGACGAAACAAATGCACTAGGAAGTCGACGGCGTTTCGACCTGATATCAATATAGGTCATCATCAGGACCAGGTTACAAAATATTTGAAGTGCTAGAAAAAAGAAAGAGACTATGAGGGAAAGATTATTCAGGGCAGAGTAGAGAGTAGTCAGGGAATGCTACCTGCGAAATATCATTCACAGAGGGGCCTACATCTAAGGCACCCAATTGGGTGATCTGCGGAGTAAAGGTCGAGTAGATCGCCTAATAGGTCCAGTTAGAGGTCTGTGGAAAAAAGAGGCTGCTATCAAAGGATGCCACGGTAATCTAAGGTGCAGTAGGAGGACTAAAAATTTAAATCAATCCATTTTAGGAGAAATATCTGAAATGGCTAGGTGAAACAATATGAACTCAGCCAGATGTTTTTACATTCAGTCATAAGAAGGGATTCGTGGTAAATACGGGTCCAAAGTGGAGGATCACATAGAGATTTTGAGAGACATGCGACCAGGGAAATAGGTATATCACGTAGCCGTCTGAAAATGTACAGGACGCGGGATTAAAATCAGATGGGAGCGCAAATAAAGCTCGCATATGACACAAAGAACATGTCCATAGCATTGCACTCACCTTACGGTACAATGAGGCTATGGTATCGGCAGCAGGGTTCCGCCGAGGATGGCTGGAACCGCAAAATTAAAACCACGGATATGAGCCCAGTGCAAGAGGTAAAAAGGAGAAGTCTTTGGGACCGGCGTCCTGGGTAATGGGCATCTGGCGTGGGCATCCAGGGTAATGGGAATCCGGCGTGAGCTTGCATCTGGCATAGGGAAAGGTGTTAGCAGGGAGTGTGTACTCACCATCCTGAGTATCAGACAGCCAGTTAGGTTCCCACACTGGCAGCTGGAACCATCAGGGGGCTGAGCGGCAGCAGCTTTATCCCGTGCGGGCTCAGAAAGGCCCCAAAGTGTTCAATCAAGGAGAGCGAGACTGGCAACATATACAGATGTTATACGTGCTAAGTGAGGAGGGGCAAAGAAACAAGGACAAAATTAAAGGGGCCAGGCAGGCAATGACACGTGAATTGAAAAACAAAGGGAGTATGTGAAAAGAAATGGAAGATAGATCTAAGAGACAGTTAAGTAAGGCACACCATTGAGTTATAATTACAACTTATTACAGTCAAGTAAAATATACAATATAAGTTGATATGGATACATGATTTAGACCAGAGAGATGAAATACACAATTTTGAATAAAGAGACATTAACTAAGTCCGATGTAAATGATGTCAAAGGAGAACACAACAGGGATAACATACAATTTTCAAGACTTTTTAGGCAATGCAATTTACAGAGAGACATTATGTAATCTAGAGAAAGAAATATGTGTCACAAGCAGGTATCATGTACGGGGAAATGGACTGGAGGAGAGGCCCAGAAGAAGGACTGAGGGAGACAGGGGTATGGGCATCTAGGATATGCACCTAAACCAGTAAGGGTGGCAAAAAGGGATATGTAGATGGAAACAGTATTGTTCCACTCGTCCAAAATGTTAAGTCCAAGGTTAACTGAGTCACAGCGGGTGATCCATTAACATTCACACTTGTTCAAAAGTAGTTGTAAGTTGCCGCCTCTTAGAGGAAGTATAGGTTGATCAATGACCTGCCAGGTAAAATCTGTCTCGCCATGGCCTTTCTCAAGAAAGTGTGTGACCAAAGGGGTGTTCTTTACTCTGCAGAAGATACGGCTCTTATGTTGTATGATGCGATTTGTGACCATTTGTGTGGTTTGACCAATGTATATTAGATTGCAGGGGCAGTGTATGGCATAGATACAGTTAGTCAAACAGCAATTTGTGAAGGTCTTTAATTTGTAGGACTGGTCATTCACCTTGAATTCATTTATGTTAGTTGTAAGGGCACAGACAACACAGTTGTGACGTTTGTAGTGTCCCACTACAGGTGGGAGATCCCATGCAGATGTGATGGAGTTAGCATTATCAGGGTTTGGTAGCCACCTGATGGCATGTACAAGATGGTCCGCCAAATTTTGGCCTCTTTTATACGATAATAGAGGCGGTTCTGAAAAGGCCTCATGTATTCGTAGGATGTGCCAGTTTCTTCTGATGATTTTGCTTACTTTATTGATGCAATGGCTGAAGGTCGAGACAAATGGAATGCGATTGTTCTTTCGTGTCTCTTTGGGTGTGAGGAGAATGTCTCTGTGACTGTACCATGTCACGTTTGCGGGCTCTTGTGATCAAGCAGCAGGGATAATCCCATCTTTTTCAGGAAGGGCGAAAAGGGGGCTAGAAGTTTTAGTTTCCCTTCAATGTGCCGGCATGTCCATAGAGGAATTGTGTCCACTTCATGTTATCAAATTTTAAAATTGTCTTTTTGGCTGATCATGTTAATATCATCCTAGTCAACTTCTATTTTAATTTGTTTTTGCAAACAGCCTTGTGCGAACAGTCAGTTAATTTACTAGAAGAATTGGAGTGCCATATTTCAGACTTTGTGCAAGGCAAAGGGAACCATGTGTCTCTTGTTTGGTCTCTGGGATTTTAACATTGCCAGGTGCCACTTCCGCAGCGAATGTGTGTGTGGGGTTAGAGATTCGCACGGTGCAGACATCTCCCATTTTTAACAATCCCCCAGTGGGAGAGCTTAAAATCAATCAAAATAAACTTAACACATAATTTTATCCTTCCATCCGATCTGTATAGAGAGGGAGATCCTTGCCCACCATCTTTTACTGGGAGGGGCAAAGGAAGCACCATTGATTTTAACCTATTATCCCCAGAATAGCAGCTAAAGCTGTAAAGCCTAAAGTTAGACCTACCAACCTGAGGAACTACAAACCTATTGACTTTCTATTCCCCTCCCCCAGGACACCTAAGTTCGGGAGCGGGCCTTCCTTATACTAGCACCCTAATAAGGGAGGGGCATATTATCAAGAACGGCGTTAAAATTATCGCCACTTTAGCGGCAGGAAACTGCCGCTAAAGCGGCGTTAATGGGCTTGATAATATGCCCTTGAGAATTCAAATAGAAGCCCAGGTTCACACCAGAACATGGGCTTCTATTGGAATTCTCTACGGCATATTATCAAGTCCATTATCAATGCTTTAGCGGCAGTTTCATGCCGCTAAAGCGGTAATAATTTTAACGCCGTTCTTGATAATATGCCCCGGAGTCCATATGAGGTGGTATAGTATTGATACAAATCATTTCATTAAAGGCCTCATGGTAGGTAGTTTGGGGGGTTTTATGTGTTGTCTGTCTGATGAGGCGGAGCCTGACAGGGTTAAGGAGGGCTTCTCAGCAGTTTGTAATAAGACATCTCTACAATGCAAGCACTGCATATCAAGAGGGAAGGATACACCAGGCAGCAGCATGATGTGAGAGAGAAATAGTTCTTTGGTGGGTGAAAAAGCTCACTCTATGTATATTTTAAAGTGCTGTTAACAATAGGTCGTGCTGACACTGTGCTGTCAAACTAGACCCAAAAAAGGGAATTCTTGAGTAGGATATCCTTCAAAGGCAATGACAAAAATCAGACTGTTTTATTGTTTAGAAAGTTTGATTGTTTAAACCTGCTGATTAAAACGACACCAAGAAGTCAATTTGCCGAGTGCCAAGTAACCTAACTAGTCATTTCAATCCCGCTTAATAATATGGACACCTATGTATCAGACAATGTTTCCTCTGGTAGGAGTATGCTCTTTAGAAGATCAGTAACAACATTAGCCAACACGTGTTGCACTTCTTTAATCAAGTTGACATTTTTATATGAACAGTTGGCGTTTAGATTATTAACCGGTCTCTGCGGCAGGTGCTTCAACCAGTATAGCTATCTCATCCCTGCTCACTGGCTGCTCAACAAACAAGGTGTGAGACTGGCAAGAGGTGTGATTAGCAATGAATGGTATGGCATCTTCTCCTTTTTAAATTCCACCAGGGAAGCACTAGACAGACTATAGATGTTTCTCTGGAGTCAAACTGCTTGATTATGGGTGTTGACTATAAAGAGCGGGAGCAAAGACCCAGTGCTGCGTTCGCTGACTGATAGCTTTGACTTTGCAATCTGTGAAAAGAGTGAAATGGCGGCCACTTGGGTAGCATTTGACAGACTTCTTATTGATCTCTCTCCTCTGTGAGGTTATACAACTCTTGAGGGAAGAATTTGATACTGTCAACTCATTTTTGATACAACGTTGCTCCTATTCTGGTGCTGGATGTTTTGGTTTGCTTGTAGAAGGGGGTCCTTGATGTCAGAGCATACCAGCAGATCATCATATTCTATTTTGGCCTAGACTTTAACTGTTTGACATAGGCCTTTTTGGCAGTAATTGTCACAAAGATATTTGGCATCAGTAACTTTTTCATTTGCCCTGTTAGAGGAGGTGATATGCTCAAGAGCTGGACAATAAACCATCTATTATACCTGATGAACCCCTGACCTCTTTCTTGGTGGGTGGATGGGTTAATTATTTTAATGTTATTGTCCATGCTTAGCATCGAGTAAGATCATTACCAAAGGTATTGCT
This sequence comes from Triturus cristatus, assembly GCF_964204655.1. NCBI lineage: Eukaryota > Metazoa > Chordata > Amphibia > Caudata > Salamandridae > Triturus > Triturus cristatus. The sequence goes on from NC_140590.1 coordinate 1,387,082,698, forward strand.
CTAGTAAAAAACTTTGGTTGTTCCCAGCACACTTATCTTCGGATAAGCAGTTAGTCCTACTACTATAGGGCCTCATTTACATGGCCCCTGCGCCTCCAGAACGTCACTTTTAATGACACTCCGGCAGCGCACATTACAGTGCCATATCTACAAGGACACGTAAAACCACCCTGCATGGCTTTTCATGGCCTTGTAGATATGGTGTGAGGCAACACAGCACAAGTCGTTGTATTGTCTCACACTGCGCTGGAGAGGTGTGCCATGGGCGTTACGGTGGGTGTTCCCATGTAACACCTATGGCATTTGACACATTTCCAGATTTAAAACATTCTGTAAACCAGGGAATGCTTCAAAATCCTGCTTACATCCATAGTGCTAATCTAGACTGCCTGCTCAAGGCATTCTGTCATCCCTCTTGACATTGGGTTTGAGCTCCTGAAAAATATAATGGAAAATTAATTCATTTGAGGGGAACTGCTGTCTTTTTTTGGGGGTTCGATGACACTGCATTTCCTCCATCCTCCTCAGAAAGGCCTACTGCTGACATGTCTACCACCAGGTGAGACCTGACAAAAGTGAAACGTGGGTAAGTAAAAGGCAAGCAAAGAAAACGTGCCCAATGTATACTACTGGAAATATAGGCAGAGGAGTAGGCTCAACCCAACAACGTTTCTTGATCTAACATTTTTGAGTTCACCTTTCAAGTAGTGCCCCAAAAAGACAACACAAATTCCCCCCAAACTAAAAAGAAATACAAAATCTTTGAAAAGAATAACACAGAGTAGGACACAGAAAGGAACATTCAACCTAAAGCTTAATAATCTCCAGAACGCCAAATCATATTTCTCATAGTTCATTTTGTTTTATTTATTAATGTTGCAAAAATACAAATTCTTTTAAAAGTAAACTACATCTTTAGAAATATATATATCTGTATAAATATATATGTGTATGTATATATGTGTGTGTATGTATATATACATATATATGTATGTTCTTATAGCATATCAGACTGAATCAGCTAGTTCTCTCTTGACCCCTTTGTCACATTTCAGTGCACTTACACATACACTTGAACATGCGCACACACACACACGCTCCCGTGCTCGCACACACACACACTCTGTCAGGAATCCTGGAGTTTGTACTCTCCTGGGATTGTGTCATAGTGCAGGGATGCAGTTACATTTCTCAGACTACACCACACAAGCTTGCTCGGGGTCGGCATGTGAGACTGCCCCAGTATCAGCTGAGGAGGATAAGGAGTAATGGGGTAATAAACATCATCACTTCTGGAAATGCCAGAACATTCTGAAAGAAGCTAAAAGGTTCCAGACACTTCTGGGTCAGTAAGAGCTGGTAGGTTTTAATCACCAGTTACAGCATTACACTTTGCCTGACAAAAGTGGTTGATGGGTTCTCTATTTCAGTCGCTTAGTTCGCACCATTTGAGCTCCCTGCACCTTTTTTCTTTGACTCCCCTTTGGTTTGCTCAAGTGGTTAGGCCAGCTCAGATTATCCGTTCCTTCCATTGATAATGAGCTTTACTAGCTGCTATTCTGGTATTTCTGTTCCTTCTTCGAACGCTCCAAGTCATCTTGGCTCCCATCGTCTCTACTATTGGCTGCAGATTTCAAATTTGGTTCCTGGAATATATACTGGTCGCTTGACGGCTAGTCGCAGCTTCTCCACTTCATATCCTCATAAGCCATTCTGCTGGTGCTCACAAGACTGTATCAAGTTGTACACAGGTATACTTATATTAATGTTACCTAAATCTATAAGAATATAGGGGGCATCCGCCAGTCCACTGCAAATGTGGGGTTCATGCTACACACCTTTCACCAGCCTGAGGTCTGCGTGCCGTGACGCTTACGGAGAGTTTGTTTTTTCTTTATCTCGCGTCCTCTTTTCCCCCTATACAGTCACTTCAGATTATTTGAGGGTTTCAGGGAAGGAGAGGGATTAGCATTGGAATACTGGCCTGAATTGAAATGTGCAAACACACAATATAAGGACCGATCCAGTCCTCACAGCGTGGATTATACATGCAACACACACACACACCACAAACACGAAATAACAACAGAAATGTCTCACAAGAAAGATATGTCACATTTTCTAGAGTTTGTTGAGGCAAAACATGTATCTCAACTAGGCAAGGACATATCACTCTAGTAGGATTCATAAAAGTTTATGGAAAAACATCAGCATCATTGTTTTGGCCAAGATGTCAAAAGGACAAGTCTTTATCGGGATGTATTAATTGAAGTAATAAATGAGTACACAACAATGATGGTTAAAATATAGCTTCAAAATGTATTGCTATTTTTTCTTCCTTAAAATTGTCTCTCAAATGATTATTAATCGCATTTGAAATATTGTCACATGTGCATCTCAATCATATCCTCAAATCATTCTGGGTCTTATATATTTTCATGAAAACGAAACTTATATGGAACAGTGTCTACAAGTAGCAAACCAAAAACAAGGTTAAGTTGGTTCCAACCACAATTATATAATAACTGACCAAGTTGAGTGCTATTGGTTTAACTTGTAAATCATACTTCCATATCAGTATTGCTTAAGCTTATATAGCTTGTAAATGCTGTGTACATTTGTTGAGCTATAGCCCCTTATCAGCTACATTGCCATACAAAATATACAAAAACCTAGTTAAAAATAAAAAAAGTTGGTTGGTCCAACTTCCGCACATACCTACTCACGGTTCGTCCCTCCAGTCAGTTTATCTTCATATGCATGACTACTTACCTCACACCAATTTAAGTAGATGACAAGTAGCACCTCGGTTTGGTCAAATATAAGCACCCTTTGATTTGGATTCATGGTTCAGGATGGGGAAGTTGGGGCGACACAGCTGAAGTCTATGCTAAACATAGACAGGTAGCACTGAAGGTAAAGCAAATAAAATGACTCTTACTTTTCCCACTCCAATTTAAGCAACATAGGGAAATAGTTCGGCTCTGGATGGTTAGATTTACTATTTCCACTCCAGTCTAAGCAATAGTAGCTTAAGTGTTTTCTATATCCACTCTAGTCTACCCAATAGATGATTGGTAACAATGTCTTTGTGTAATTAATTGACAGGTTTTGTGAGCATGTGGGATATTTTATATACAATGGGAGACTATTCTCTTTTAATATTGGCGTAAATTCGTAATCTTGCTATGTTTATATTAAGGTTCATGAGTACTGTATATTTATTACATTGTTCATTTTTGAAATAGAAGAGACTAGTTTGGGGTTTGCCATGTTGTCAAAACAAAATGTCTGTACGAAGCTGGATTATTTTTAATGTAGGCTACTGTGCAGAGAGTTAGGGGCATATTTACAAGCCACTATCACCACCACCACCAAGTCACTTTCAGTGACGTTGCGATGGCGGTAGGGGCCTTGCCTTATTTACAAGGCAGCGTTAAGCCAGGGAAAACCTGGTCTTAAACAGGCGAAATGAAGAGAAGTGCTTTATATATCCTCGTTTTGCTGTTTCCATGTGCGCTGCCTTGTGCAGCACACATAGAAACAGCAAATTGCTTATGATTGTTTATGTGCCTTCCTGCACATAAACAATCATTTTTTAAAAAAAAGCAGTTTTGCAACTTTCATGTGTGGTGCATTAAGCAGCACACATAGAAGTTACAAAACGGCGTTTAAAGATTGTTTATGTGCAGGAGGGCTGACCTTCCTGCACACAAACAATCATTTCCCCCAACGCAGACACCCTTGCACTATGGTGCAAGGGTGCCTGCGTTGGCGCCAGGCAGCTGAACTAAGCGCCAGCGCTAGGGGAATCGCAGGGATGCACCGCATTTTTGAGAATACAGCACTTCTCAGCGTTTTCGGAATGGAGAAGCGTGGCTTTAACAATGTTTGCTTAACGCCACGCTTTTCCATTCTGCTGTAAATATACCCCATAGTTCCCTAAAGGTACAGCTCAAGTATCTCCCTAGACAGAATTAAAAGAATTTTGGAGGAAGACGTTACTGTGTGAGACAGATATTCGCTGACGCTCCGAATCACCATTATTGGGCACACCTTGTTGGTTTATTGAGGGTAACCCCTCCCCCTAAACAATAGCACAGAGAGAAACTGATAGGACAATGAGAAGAAAGTGGGTAAAGACTAGGGGTGGGCGGAATTTGCGAAATCCACTTTTGCAAATTATCGCGAACATTTTTAAAATTATCGCAAACAAGCGGAAATATCGCGAAGATGCAGAATCTTTTTTCCCGCATGTTCGCGAGATTTTCTGCATGGTTGCGGGTCGCCAACTTACCCATGTGGTTGCTCGCGGGCGCGGCCATCTTGTTTTGAGTTGTGTCGCGGTGCATGATCGCGAGAAGAAAGACGTGATCGCGCGACGCATGACGTCACTGCGGGCGCGAACTGTCGCGAGACAGCGCAAATGGCTAAAAACAATCCAACATCTCATGGAGAACGCGACCGGATCAAGAAAACTTGTCGGCGAACGCAGGGATTCAGGTAAGGCGATCGCGCGCGCGCGAGAATGTATTATTTTACAGCGCGAGCAAGAAACAAATTATCGCCAAGCTGCGGAAAGCGGAAATTTTGACATGTTCGCGCTCTCCACGGAACGCGAAAATGTCAAATTATCGCAATTTCCGCAAACGGAACGAAATTTTCGCCCAGGCCTAGTAAAGACGCTGGAGGGCTTGTATTCTCACAGCACAAAACATAAAACTGGAGAGAGGGTTTGAAACGTTCAGTTACAAGGCCAAATGGCCCACTGACCTAGCAATTTCAATAATCCCGCGATGGCACATCAAGAAAAGAGACTTTTGGGGGGAAAGAAAGCATGCTCTCTGTATGAACCTAGAAAGACATAAGGAACCAGAGGAACAGAGAGAGAGCAGCACGGAATGTAAAAAAGATTTACGTTATGAGAGCGGCAAACTCCTAGAGACCCACGAAGGAAAAGAGAAGACAGGAAAGGGGTGTTGGTCTTAAAAGAGATGTTTCCAGAACAGATTGATCAGAAAGTATGAAAAAGTATGAGGGAGCTCACAGAAGAGGCAGGAATTTAACAGTTTTGGAAAAATGAAGGAGAATAACAGAATATTTTTTTGAAGTAAAACAGCATTTGAAACAGCTCGTTGAAGCTGGCAAAAACAAATACAAGGGGCATTCACCAATAAGAGAAATGTAATTGAAATATTATGATCACGAGTCTTTGCAAACGCAAATTTAGTTTGAAAAATTGGAAAACTTGTAGAAGCCAATCAGCGCTTTTACAGAATTGCAGAAGAACTTCAAACACCACCTCGTTTAAAGTCACATTTGCTAAAACTCCTTTCTAAGACTTATATGCTTGGGGAGAATGTATGTCAAAAAGAAGCTACTGGCAATTGACAGAGTTCTAGCACAATGTATTCCGACAACGAGAGGGCTTACGCCCTCTGTATAACCTTATATTAACGAGTGATTATTTTCTGGATGTATCTGTGAAACACAGTTTAGGGCTCAAGCAGGCTGAAGTATTAACTTTTCAGGCAAATCAGACGTACCATATGTGATGGAAAGAAGCAGTGACAATCAGGACATTCAATCCCTAGGTTTAACAAGCATTGGTAATGCATCGATTTCTCCTATGCAATGAATAAAGATCTGTTTTCATCAATCATCGTCCGGGAGAAGGAAAGAGCTCCCTGATAGATAACATAAAAGTGGACAGGATGTGGCGCAGCGGCCAGAGCTTCTGATTCGAGAGCTGGCGATCCCTGTTCGAGTCTCGGGGCGTCGCGCAACATCCTGTGATTCTATGCAAATTACTTAATGTCTCCGGGTGATTAACTGTTATATAAATATGAAGCAATAGTAAAAGGCAAAACTTTATGAAAATACAGGTCCACCAAAGCGGATGTTAACAGTATTTAGGGCAGCAGGGAACTGATAAGAGAAGCAGATGGGAAAAAAGCATTGGTAAATACAGGAAAATATGCTACAGCCAATAGAAGTGGAGGAAAGGTAAGTGGCACACAGAGGAACCAATGAGAAGCCGGGAAAGAGAGGAGTCGGGATGTAAGTCCCTTTCAAGTTTATATTAAAAACAAGAGATTTCTCAAGCACTGTGTAGGCGAAACCTTTAAATGTAGGGGCAACTTGTGCTATCGATACTGCATTATTCAAGACTCTGTTATTAGGTAGCAATTCTCCTGCATGCAACAACTGTTTGTACAGCTGACCAATTGGTTTAATATGAGAAGTTACATGAATTCCCCAAATTTGCAAGTATTTGTGTCTCTCCAAGACTGCGATTGCACTACGGAATATTGAGGCTAGCAATATTGAGGTACACTAATAAAGTGGACAGAACATCGAGGAACAAAATTAATTCTACATCTACGTACCTTGAAGATATATCTGTCTTCAAGCTACATATATGTGCAGTTGTCTATAGAAAATCTATGCTTCCTTACTTTGCAACATTCTGTCTTTTCATATTGGGTCCACAATATTTGGTGCCATCCAGATTCCTTTCTCGACAACCGGGGGCACACCAATGACTAGAATGCCATATTGTTCAATTTGTGGTTTCAACATCACCAGTGAGAATTCAGATACATCCCTGGTGTCATCATCTTATCCATACCGACAGCTACCTCATGCAATCTGTTGTTCTTGCACCTGTTCTCAACAATAAGTCATGCAGTAGGACAACTTGTTGGTGCAACACCAAAAACTACACCAATCCCAATAAAATGCATGTCAAACGGCATCTGCCACTGTTGCCACTGCACCACTATTTCATCTGTAGTTTAAACAGGGACTCTCTATTAAAATATGGATGTAGAAAGTGATGTGTTAGAAGAGTTGACAATGCTTATTCATCTAAAGAAAATGTGTCATGCTTGCAAGGGGGACTTGCCATTAATGTTGGATTAGGTGGCTGCCTTATTTCTTTGTTTATAACACACCAACATGTCACTTTGGCCTGTGTGCAGCTGAAATGAGGAAGATGAGTGGAGGGAGGAGACAATGTATGGAGAGAGGGAGATGGCAGAAAGACAAGTTCTGGAGAAAAAACAGACCATGGGGAAGTGATTCGAGGTGCAACAGTGAAGGAGAGACACTGGCCTAAACGGAGGAGAAATCATGGATGCAGATACAGAAGGGTCAAAGGCTTCTTTGCCGTAAGGTATTCTGACACAGAACTACTGTTTTGGAACATTTTTAAACCTGGTTGTTTGCTAACTAGATGTCTGCCGTTCTTGTGCTTCTGAGTTTTTGGTTGGTGTTTTGACTTTAGCACTGGGACACTCCTATAGGAGTAGTTATGCGCTTTATAAGCTCATTTATTATTATTATTATTCAAAGGGGGGCTACTAACTCTTGTTTCTGCCTTGTCCATATCTCTGTTTAACACACAATCTGTTTGGTATCTCATTTGGCCAAACTGGATTGAGTTGAAGGCGGTGAATGTGTTTGGTGCAGGAAACGCCCATGCCCTTTTTTCACAGGAACAGGAAATGCCTGGTTGTCCGCTCTAGTTGAGGTGATAGTTAAAATTAAATTGAATTGTGTCTGGGAAGCAGAAAAATTATATAGGGGAGGAGATGCGGCCTACAGACCAGATGTAAGGTTTTTGGAACTGGAGAATCAGGTTCGAGTCCCTGCATTGGTTCAACATCCTGTGATCCTGGGCCAACCACTTAATCTGCCCGTAGTTTATAAAACGTCTGGCCTTGTTAAATGTAATTTAGTTCTTTATGGCCTTGGGCCAAGTTGGTGCTATATTATACTTCAAAAACATAATAAAAAATAATATGACTTGTAGGAGAGATAAGAGAGGACAACTAGACTTGAGCAAGGAAAAGCCTACAGTCCATAGATTAGTCTATAGATTGTTTCCTGAGGTCCAGATAGCCATTGTCATTTTCCCTAAGTTAGCATGAGCCCGAGCCAGCCTGTCCTCTGCTTTACACATGCTACTATACAAACATATTTTGCTTTGTGCCACATGGTAACTGTCACACAGAAACCTGCTGTAGTTTTTGCGTTCTGTAGTTTCTTCGGATTTAGTCTGCACACTGCAGACAAGGTTGAACAACAATGCACATGTTCGGGTCAGGCCCTAGCACCTAGACAAAACACGCAGATGTAGCTGTTGTTTGGGAACATGTACTTTGGTCATATAGGCATACACGGATGGGTAACACACAGTTGGAGTGGGATCTTTCCAGAGAAGAGAGTGTGACAGCACCTGTGATGTAGACCTTTCATCTACAGACTGCGGTATGGGGTCTGCTGCTAAACACAGAGAGCTATTCTAACATATAATCAGGGGAGGGGGCTAAGGTCTCAGTGTCATATATAATGACAGCACCATTAATGATTTATGGACTACTTGCTATGCTAACCGAATTTGTGTTAGTAATTTTCCTACTTGTTGTGGCACGTATACTGCATACTAGAGCACGTTAGTTAAAATAAACATTTTAAACTTTTCTCGTGTCTCTGTCTAATCTTTTGTGGACTGGTACAAGCATGAGAGTGAAAGGGCATGTATTGTAACTGTGATTCCTGAGATAGTCGGAGTGTTGTGTTCTGGGATGTCTAACCACTTGGTCCTCCGTGAGTCATTAGGAGGGCAAGTGAGTCACTATAGCTAATCGGTCCCCTGGCTCATGGGTACTCAGGTGGTAGGATGACTCAGTCCCTGCCCACTAAGGTTCCGGTATCCCAAGCATAGTTCTGTGATTCCGCAGAATCCCTGCAACATGGCGCCACCAACGTTTGGTCTGGTACTTATTCACGGAATGCCTGAGTAGCGCTTATTCTGGTCCACAATATCCTCACAGCGGTTTCCGGAGACGTCTGTGGTGGGAGGGCTTTGCCTCCTCGGTCGATAGGGTATACCTATTGCTGACGGTTTTTCAAGCTTGAATTCTTTAAAATGTGCTTGACTCGATTTTATGCTACCGATAGCTCAGTTGCAAATTTTTGTTAGGGCTGAACCAGTTGCGATTCCGGCACACTGTCGTGCCACAGTTACGCACCATTTGTTGCACCATCGAGTCCCCAATGTGGGGTCTCCTATTTCTTTTGTGGTTGAAGTGGAAGCAGCATACCACTTCAAAGTTTTTTATTCATGGGTTACAATACCTGCCATACCTGCCATTGATGCAAATGATAATACCTTTCATGCCTATACCACGGCTGCGGTGCCTGCGGCATATCGTCCTTATGCAGTGATTAAAGTTCCTCTTACTGCCTGGGAGCACCGGATTTGGTTTAATGGCGCCCTTCCCCACACTCTTTCTATCGCTCGTATGGGCCCCTTAAATATTGATGGAGCCACATGGCTAGTATTGACCGGTTTTACTCCACACCCTAATTATCTTACTGCTAACTTGACTGAGGTTCGTTTACCGTACGCACAAGTCTGTCTTCTATACAGACGTGTGATTCAGTTTGTCTCACGTGCCTTTTTGGTGGCTCCTTGGGCTGATGTTTAAAATAGTATCTAATGAAAATAACCAGCTGCATAGATAAGCGGCATACATATCAGAAATGAAAACATTATAAGAACTGCATAGATATCAATGGCTAATTAGATATTACGAATTAGTATATTGGGTGGCCTCATGGCATCACATAACAATTTTTATCAGATATATATCTTGATCTTATCATTATCCATATCTGGTTCTCATCCTTTGTTTGCCTGTGCCACAGAGCTACAGCCTTTACATACTTGAGTTATACTTGCTTTTTATATATTTTCTTTCACGTATAAACTATCACTGCAGATGCAGTTATCATCATAATATACAGGTACAATTATGAATTATTGACACCCTGTGTTTTGCTGTATGTATTACTATATCAAATATATAGCTCTAGTTCTTACATATTAGGACTTATGAACGTCCTTTGACCTTTTTATTCCATGGACTCCCCATGGTTATGATCATTCTCATGGCTTATGTTTCAGCTATTTAATAACATTCTAATTATTTAGTATATGTATAACATATATGTTTTTTACCACCATATTATTTGGTCTTGGTAAGCAAGCTCTTTTTCAACCTTAATCTATTTTATTCACTAAGGTCTGCATGAGAGCATGATTTTGGGTTTTATCTTTTTGCACATTCTCTTTTCAATGTTTCTCTTCCATTCCATGGCAAGTTTACATATTCCCTGATTGTGAACCAGCGAGTGATGCACTTGACTTGGTGATGGTGACTTTTTTACATGTTATCATTCTTTCTGCTTTCTCCTATAGTCACAGAGTAAGAAGGTTTTTAACTATGTATTACGTGTTAGTTTTTACTGAGACTCAGTGTACATATTTTTTCATTTATTTACACTTTTTACTGTTAGGCATGAGATTTATTGTGGCTTTCCTGATATAGGTGCTCTATTCGCCGAAACGGGCGTAGACACTAAGAAGATCCATCATTAAACTAAAAGCCACTCAATTGCACTTTCTGATTTATTGTGTTCTTGATATTTTCATTTGTTTATCATTATCTTTATAAAATTATAATTAGTTTACTTTATGATTGATTAGATCATTCTTACTATATGATCATGTGTACAGGATATATGCCTATGTATGTTGTATGTTTTCATTATTGTCAATTCCTTTATTTCTAATCATCCATTCAGGTGTTTTACCTTGATCACCGAGGTCCTTTAACATCCGACAAGGCATTCAAATATATTTTGGTTACAGTGGATTCATGCACTGGGTTCCTCTGGGTTTGGCCACAGCGCTCTGCTGACGCTTGAACTGTTATAAAAGATTTGCATGTCTTTGTTGGGACTTATGCCTGTGACGCTTTCCATTCAGACCAAGGTTCAGCTTTTGCCTCTAAGACATTTTGAGATTTGATGAAGTCAATGGGAGTGCAGGTGCATTTCTCACCTCCATATGGGCCCAATGGCAATTCCGTTGTGGAGCGGATGAACTGTGACTTAAAGCAGTCTTTAACAGCTAAGATATTTGGTATGGACTGTGGCTGGTTGACTCACCTCTATGCGGTTCAATGTGCACTTATTAATCTCCCTCGAAGATCTCTGGGTGGCTGGACCCTGTACAAAATGCTCTTTGGCATTAAAATGTTCGTACCAGACCTTGATGTTCAAGATGTTGTGGTGGCTGCCACAACGTTCAACGTAGATAACCACTATGGGGCCGATTCCGATCCGGGTCGGAAGGGCACCGAACGCGATCCGGCCGGAAAAACTACGAGCAGAATGCATGTTTTCCGCCCGACTCGTACAGCTGTACGAGCGAGCAAGTACGATGCGAGCTACGTGAAATTCACCGACCGAGTCGATTCTGGGTCCGAACCGCTCCGTACGTCTCGGTCGGAAGCTAACCGTGGCGTGCAATGGATGTGATTTACGACCGAGCTAGTACGATGCACGCGTCGGACAGCCTGTGCGAGCCAGTGTCTGGCTCGCAAAACCTCTGAGTCGTTGCCTTTGGGGGTCCGTGTCGGACCCCCTGTCAGCCGCAGCCCTACGACTCGGACACAGGGGGAGACCCAAGGGTACCCCCAACACAGGCATGTATGGTGCAGATGGCACCGACGTGTACCCACTGCAGGGGGTGCCCTTGCGTGAGACGTACCCATTCAGTCAATGGGAGCCCATGTACATGTCGTACGACCGGCTCCCATTGACTTCTATGGGAGTCCGACCGAACCGAGTCTGGCAGCATAAGGCCGCATCATACTCGCTCGGTCGGACCACAGAACTCCGGCTCGGTCGGAAAACACCCCAGATGCGGCTCGGTTGGAGTGCTTTCCGACCCGCATCAGAATCGGCACCTATATGGTGTTACAGGATCTACAAAAGAGTTGTGACGCTATGGCGAAAACACATTTGCCCTTAACCTCTCCAGCGGATGCTGCAGTTCTGATTCCTGTTCCTGACTGGCCTCCCAAAGTTGGTGATCTGGTTTGTGAGAAAATAAGGGTCAAGAAAGAATTTGGACCGACATACTGCGCTCCTGTCCCAGTCCTTGGTCTTTAGAACATCCGAACAGTGATCTTACCTCCCCTCCTGGATGCAAAGATAATCGTTTCATTTCTATTGAACATGTCAATTTACACCATAGGGCCAATTCTTAATAGTATGCCTGGAGGTGTCCCACAAGGGAGTATTTCTTTACAGTCTGTGAGCCTCGTAACTTCTGATTCTCCCCGGCTGCCGGAGGGGGACGTGGAGTCTTCAGTGAACCGATTGTTAGTTTTACCATTCTATAGTACTTGGACTCTCAGCCTCTGCTGTTTCAGCTGAGGTTTCCCAGATAATATATAGGTCTTTTCGAACAGTTCCTCTACGTCTACAGTCCTCTCCTCTACACTGGCAAGGATTTGTGTCCTCATCCCTTGGAACGCTGAACCACACTTATCTAGTTCCCCCTTGGACAAACATCTGGATCATGTTTTCCATGGTGTTCCTGTTCATGTGGATTGGATTTGTGACTGGGTTCCTCCTTTTGATCAATGGCCACTACTTTCCCGAGCACACCAAAGTGGAATCGGTCGACGGATTGTTGGCCCCACATTTTTCCTCCCATAGAATGAAAAGAGACCTGTCCCTTGTTAACATTTCAGTGGTCTTAGTTTCTGATGGAATTGTATGGGATAAAGTACCATTCAAAATATATGTTCCTACGAAGACCCTACAGATACCATATGTATTCCGTGTTTCTATGGGTGATGTGATTATGCCTGGGTTACAGCCAGATGATTGGGATGTCAGTGCTGTGCATTTTTTGTTTTCTGAATTACAATATTACACTGTATTTTGATACTGAAGATTTGTATTTGAATTCTGCTAACTATGCCGAGTTAGTTTGTTACCAACAATATGATCATCAATTTTTACATAGAACTAATGGATAGCGACCCTTTTTAAATTATACTCAATGGGAGCATTGCCCTATTCCATCACAGGGTAGTTCAAATACGCAACAGGGAAAATACACGAATCTTACCAGTTATAACCTTTCAGACTCGGTTCCTTATTTTTTTAAATTAGCGCCCATGTCTTCAAAAAAATATATGTTGCCCAAACTAAATTAATCTATTCCTTTTCTTTCATTGATAATGTAGCATTGAAGGGATGTGATTATTGGAAGGATACCATTGATTTAAAATCAGTATGGAGCACCAAGTTTTGGCAGGTGCAGGGCACTGAGTCTTTGTTCTGTGCATGTCTAATACCGGCTTAAAGCATTTTTCTTAATGACACCGGCCAACAAACTTCTTGTTTGGCATTGGCTAAAATTAAAGAATTAAATTCTCTCACTACTCCATCATTGGTACTTTATGACAGTTGGCAAACTTATACAAACTACACGGAAGATCAACTTAATTGCATGATAAGAAATGGTACATTTAATTCCTCTATGATTAACCCAGCGAGGTGGGCTCTGTGGCCGTTGGACACAAATATTTGCCATTTCCGCTTTATGAATACTAATTCAGGGTTTTCACTACATAGACCTGATCCCCACTACCCTCAAACCCCCCATTCTAACACTGTCACCACTTATTCTGTTGGAAAATGATGTCAACAATGGTTAGAACATTCCTCACTGTCTTCTGTGAAACATCTTTCTCTTTTGACCAGTGACATAAATCTTGCAGATTACCTTTTAGGTCCTAAATCACCCCGTACTAAGCGTTTTATTTATGCTGCGTATAATGAGTTTTGGAAATTGTCACAACGAGAAGCTGCTACGACAAATAGTTCAGGACAATTTGGAGAAAGTCCTAGCTGTAGTCGATAACAGTAGTAACACATTGTCATCTTGTATTTACACTTTAGACAATATTGTATCTTCTGTTATTGATATTGAACAAAATTAAGTGTCCACATTATATCACGGACAACACCAACTTAGATCAGTTATGCAGTTTTGGTGGACCCTACAAACACTTAAAATGTGAAAGTTCCCTGGGATTATTTGAATGCAAGTGCACTGCTCCTTACTTTCAATTTAACACGTAAACAGCAATTAATGGCCATGAAAGACGCTACATACACTATGTTACATATAGAAAACTTGAACAACTTCAATTTACGGTAGCGGAAACGGGTTTTGCAGTATGGCTAATACATGGGGTCATTTCATTGTCCATCTCTATGTTTCAGTTTACAGCTTGTATGAAGCACTTTCCCATAGGTAGATATGAGCCCCTGGGTAGTAGTTACATACATGAGTTGTGGACTTTACCATTTACATATCGCTGTCAAAGAGCAGAAAGAGAGGTTTTTCTAATGGGGGAAGAGTGTGACTCCACAGCTGGCCATTCTCTTGTATGTGAACAAGTAAAATTGCTTGGTGCTGGTAATGTTTCTTCCCCTAATTTGCCTTGTTTTCTGAAAGGAACTCCTGTTCCCGCTTTTATTCCCACTCTCACATTGCTTTCCAATGGCAGTTATTTTGTCCTTAATAATCAGGACTGCTGTGGTCTGTGGGCGGCAATCCTGTAAGTGGTGACTGTTTCCAGCTAGTTACTTGTTGGAACAACGTACTGTTTGCCTCTCCACATGGGAGTGTACATAGTTTGTTGTGGCCTTCAATTCCAACCCTGAAAACAGACTTCAATAAGCTAAGCAGACTCAAAGCGCTATTGTTTGAACAAGAAGTGGCTCTGGCGTCAGCCCATGAGACCTTCGAATTGCAGGTGTTGTTGTTATGTTGTTAACAGGCAATTTGTAGAGAGCGCAGCTATTCAGAAGAGTGTCCCGGAGGTGGGAGGGTGAGACAGAGCTGGCTAAATAAGAGGCTATTGCTGAAACAACCAGGTTTTTAGGGGCTTCCTGAAGGAGAGGAGATCGTGCATCTATCTTAGAGTTGGTGGCATACAATTCCAGAGTTTGGCAGCTTGCACCTGAAAGGATCGGCCTCCTATTCGAGATCGGAGGAACACAGGGGTGCGTGCTAGCGACAATGACGAGGAGCGCAGGATGGTAGCATTGGACTCTTTTCCTAAGATAAGGCACTCCAGTTTCATGTAGGGCCTAAAAGGCCAGGACAAGAGCTTTGAAGTGGATCCTCTTATGGATCGGGAGCCAGTGGAGAGATTTCAGGTGGGGAGACATCAGCGTCCTCGGGCCGAGTAAGAGTATCGCCCTGGCTGCAGCATTTTGGACCACCTGTAAGCGGGTAAGTCAGTATTCCGGAAGTCCTAGGTACAGGATGTTAACATAGTCCAGCCTGGATACGACGAGGGCCTGGACCACTGTTTTCCTGTGGAGGACCGGAAGGAGGGGTAAGAACTGTTTTAGCATTTTCAGGAGGCCGAAGCATTGTCCGGCTACCACTTGAATCTGTGATTTCATGTTTAGGGTGTCTTCCAATTTCACCCCCAAATTTTTAACTGACCTAACCGGGGTTGAAAGCGGATGCATATCCTGTGGCCACCAGTTGCGCCACATATTGTTAGGGGGCAGACCACAAAATTTTAATTTCAGATTATTTGGAATTGCATTTCAGTTGATAAGCTAGAGCTAGGCAAACACCTCGGATAAACAGGAGTTGATTGCTTTGCCTCTGAAGTCTACGTCCCTGTCGCAGGTGAATAGCAGCTGCGTGTCGTCTGCATACAACACTATTTTTGCTCCATGAGTCCCAGCCAGATTCACTAGGGGCCACATGTAAATATTGAACAATGTGGGGCTAAGAATAGAGCCCTGTGGGACTCCCACCTTTAAGGGGGGAAAGGCAAACCACTTGAGTACCATCCCCCCAAAACTGGATTCCAGGAGGCGGTCGTGAGGGACGGTATCAAAGGCCGTCCATAAGTCCAGTAGTATCAGTACGGCTTTGCCACCCCTGTCAAGGATGTCCTTGATGGCCTCTGAGATTTCCAGGAGCGCCGTTTCAGTACTGAAATTTGACCTGCACCCAGATTGGCTCTGATTCAGTATGTGGTTAGTTTCCTCAAAGGTGGTAGTGACCAAGTTGACATATTTTTCCAACGTTTTAGAGAAAAATGGTAGAAGAGATATGGGCCTATAATTAGAGGCTATCTCCGGGTCCAAAGTCAGCTTTTTCAGGAGGGGGAGTATTAGCGCCTTCTTCCACCTAGCAGGGACCAGCCCAATCTACAGGGAAGTATTCAAAATCCGATTTACCATTGAGTTGATGGTCACAGCTATTGATGCTAGGGTGGTAGCTGGGCATGGGTCAGAGGGAGCCCATGACTTCAAAGTTTCCATAATTTCAGATGAAGCAGTCAAGGGGAGGGGGGAACTCAGTAAAGGACGGGACCCTTGTCCGAAGGGGAGGGGAGGTGGGCTCAATAACTGGCACTAGAGCAGGGAGGTGAAGGAAGAAGGTGTCCTGTATCTTTTTTATTTTTTCAAAGAAGAACGAGGCCAAATGTCCCACCCATGTCTCAGAGGGGGTGAAAGTCCTAGCCACCGCTCTAGAGGAGGAAAATTGTCTCACTATTTTCAAAATCTCCTTGCTTTTGTTATCAGCCGCCTCGATTTTCGAGGAGAAAAAAAGTTTTTTCTCCTCGAGAATGTGTTTGTGATGGGAATTGAGAGCTTGTTTGTAAGCTAGTTTATCATTATTGTCAAAATTTTGTATGCCACGCTCTCTCTAGGCACTTGCAGGCACTTGAACCACGGAGCAGAGGCACGCGCGGACTTAACTGAATGGGAGGAAGGGGGGGCAAGCTCCGCTGGTCGAAGCAGGAGCCAGTTGGCCAAGCAGGCAGCGTCGTCCTCGAGATTGCCGCTCAGAATAATAGGGTATTTTTCGAGAGCCACACTCAGAGCCTCAGGAGTAATGCGGTGGAAAGGTCTAAAACTGGCCATGCGGGGCTTCCCATGGGAATTAGGATGAATGGACTCACGTTTAATTGTAAACTCAAGGAGAAAATGATCTGACCACACAAGCGGGAGAGGGGGGCTGGTTACAATGTTTACAGTGGAAAAAACCTGGTCCAAAATGTGTCCCTTCTCGTGGGTAGGGGACTGAATAAAAGTAGTTAACTTGAAAATGTCCAAAGATTCCCTTAGTCTTGTGGAGTCCGGGTCGTCGGGTTTATCCAAATGGATATTGAAGCCACCTAACACTAGACTGTGTTTGTATTTCATCGCCAAAGGAGAGACTGCATTACTAATAGACTCATGGAACAAACCGGTGGGGCCAGGGGGTCTGTAAACTAAAATGCCCGCCAGCGATTGATGGGAGGATACCACCAGATGGAACCCGAGAGTTTAATTTCCAGCAACTTCATCCACAGGGACAAAAGTGCATGAATAATGGTTTATAAAAATAATATCAGTGCCCCCGCCCGTACCACTAGGGCGATCGTTTCTGACCAGCTGATAGCCCGTAGGGATCGCCGTAGTGATAGTCGGGTTAGAGGCATCGTTAAGCCATGTCTCAGTTAAAAACATAAAATCCGTACTTATGTCCTCTAACAAGTCATGGATATTGAGGGCATGTTTCCTCATTGACCGGGTGTTGAGGAGTAGGCCTCATAGTTTGGCGGGCTCAAGGGACTACCCTACTTTGAAAGGGCCGGAATTACCCGGCCCTCTCAGATTGCATGAAAAACCTTTCTAAGCAATCGAGGCTGCCCACCTGCATCAGGAGCAAACCACTCTGACGGGATCCGGGTGGGGGAGCAGGGGGGAGCAGCAACTCACACCCTCATTCAGTTCCCAGAGCCTGTTACTACTGTAGCATAGGCGAGGATTAAAAGCAGGGATCTTACCGGCAACATGGCTGGTGCAGGCCGCCTCTGATACACTGACAGGTGCAGACAGGCTTGCCTTTGGCACGCACGCGCCTGCTGCGCAGTCTAAGCATCGCGCTATTTATTGTAATGGGGGAGAGAACAACTAGACTGCTAACTGGCCCTGACGGCCCCGCTCTGACAGACGGATAACCGCCGGCATGAATCAGTACAAGAATAGGGAGGTCGAGAGGGAGCTGGTATTAAAACAATTAGGAGGATATAAAAAGTTTAAAAAAAATGTAAGATTCAATTACAATTCTATTAAATTTTAAACGGAAAGCAGTGCAAATTGCAAATCAGTGCAAATGAGTGAAGTAACAGCAACGAGCAGCGATCACGTGCCACGATAGAAGCAGCCACACATTACCCACTGTGCGGTCGAAGCATTGCGCTATTTAATGTAATGGGGGAGAGAACAACTAGAACGCTAACTGGCCCTGACGGCCCCGCTCTGACAGACGAGTAACCGCCGGCACGATCCATAAAAGAATAGGGAG
The DNA here is from genome assembly GCF_964204655.1 of Triturus cristatus. Classification (NCBI taxonomy): domain Eukaryota; kingdom Metazoa; phylum Chordata; class Amphibia; order Caudata; family Salamandridae; genus Triturus; species Triturus cristatus. The sequence goes on from NC_140590.1 coordinate 1,387,100,969, forward strand.
GTTGAGAGGGAGCTGGTATTAAAACAATTAGGGGGATATAAAAAGTTAAAAAAACTATTTAAGATTTAATTACAATTCTATTCAATTTTAAACTAAAAGCAGTGCAAATTGCAAATCAGTGTAAATGAGTGAAGTAGCAGCAACGAGCAGCGATCACACACCGCGATAGAAGCAGCCACACATCACCCGCTGGGCGGTCGAAGCATTGCGCTATTTATTGTCATGGGGGAGAGAACAACAAGACTGCTAATGGACCCTGACGGCCCGCTCTGACAGAAGAGTAACCGCCAGCATGATACAGTACGAGAATAGGGAGGTCGAGAGGGAGCTGGTATAAAAAACAATTAGGGGGATATAAAAAGTTAAAAAACAATTTAAGATTTAATTACAATTCTATTCAATTTTAAATGGAAAGCAGTGCAAATTGAAAATCAGTGCAAATGAGTGAAGTAACAGCAATGAGCAGCGATCACGCACCACTATAGAAGCAGCCACACATCACCCCAGAACGTCCAGTGAAATACAATCATTGTTAAACACGAATCTCTCCCTTCATTTTGGGGAACTGATACATCAAATTTTTAATGCGTCAGATAGGACAGACCTAGCATATTTTTTTTAACTTGTGGGCTCAGGCCTCGTTTCCTCTTTCCAGGCGATTTTTGGAGTAATTTCTACCTTTATACATTCTATTTTGTCCAGCATGTTCAGCGGGTTCCCACTGCTGCGTGTCTTGATTTGGGGCATTGTTGTCCTCTTCCTACTGTTCTGCTTCCTACTGGCTGCTTGATCTGTGTTTCTGCTTGGACAGGAACAGCTGCAGCTGTACCGTGAGCGGATGCATCATTTTTTTGGATTGTTGCCTCTCGAAGCACTGGATGTCGATTTCTGTCTGACTTTCCGCTATGCCTCTTTCACCTGTGTGCAACCTGTGTTTTCCTGCATCCGGTGCCCGTTCCAGCGGGCTCTGGATATTTGCCTGGCTTCACCATCCCACACTGCCCTGGATTATGAACTGTTGATGGGTCCATTGATGTCCCATAACCAGAACTGTTCTTTGGGTGTGCAGCTAGTGCATAACCCATTGTTTGGGCCAATGGCTGACACGGTTTCGTACGCAGGTGCACACCGACTCTTTGATCTCCGTTTCATTGAATTCAATAACAGCACTCCTTGGATGGTCTGGACATCCTCTGGATATGAGGATCATGTCTGTTCATTTCACATGCTCAATTGGATGGCTTCACGGTTCAACTTGGAAGGTTCTGATGCATTACTGGAGTTGATGGCGTTCCACTAGGGCCCTGACGACAAGCTGTAATTGGATATATTTTTCTCTAGAAAAGATTCTCCTATCAGTTTATTAGGCCTTCTTCAGGATGCTCACCTATAGCTCTTTGACTCTGTTTTCTGATTTCTATGTCGATTTAGTGCTACTGTACTGACCAAATGGAGGGTGTCATGTGCATGTGGTCCAGATAGCCATTGTCGTTTTCCCTAAGTTAGCATGAGCCCGAGCCAGCCTGTCCTCTGTATGCACACGCAACTAGACAAACACATTTTGCGTTGTGCCACACTGTAACTTTTACACAGAAACCTGCTGTTGTTTTTGTGTTCTGTACTTTCTTGGGATTTAGTCTGAACACTGCAGACAAGGTCGAACAACAATGCCCCTTGTTATTTTGTTCTGGTCATGCCCTAGCACCTAGACAAAACACACAGATGCAGCTGTTGTTTGGGAACATGTACTTTGGTCATATAGGTATACACGGGTGGATAACACACAGTTGGAGATGGATCTTTCCAGAGAAGAGAGCGTGACAGCACCTGTGATGTAGTTCTTTCATCTATAGACTGAGGTACGGGTCTGCTGCTAAACACCTAGAGATCTTCTAATATATAATCAGGAGAGGGGGGTTAGGTCTCACTGTCTTATATAATGACAGCACTGTTTATGATTTATGGGCTACTTGCTATGCTAACCGTTTTTCTGTTAGTCATTTTCCTACTTGTTGTGGCACGTATACTGTATACTAGAGCACGTTAAATAAAATAAACATTTTAAACTTTGCTCGTGTCTCTGTCTAATCTTTTTGTGAACTGGTACGAGAGTGAGAGCAAAAATGCTTGTAACCGCGATTCCTGAGAAAGTCGGAAGTGTTGTGTTCTGGGGTGTCTAACCACTTGGTCCTCAGTGAGTGAGTAGGAGGGCAAGTGAGACACTATAGCTAGTCGGTCCCTGGGTTCATGGGTACTCAAGTGGTAGAATGACTCAGGCCCTGCCCACTAAGGTTCCGTGATCCCAAGCATAGTTCTGTAACTCTGCAGAATCCCTGCAACAACTGGTGAGATATAACCTTTGGATGGAAACATAAAACACCTCCAGAAAAGGTCAGAATTGTAATGTGGTCACAAATAACAGCTTACGTTTGTATAGCTGTTCATACTGCAACCCTGGCGTTTCTGTGAAGTTCCCGCATCCTTTGTCCTTCCATACCCCACAAAACCTGTTCCCTTTGACTTGCTTTTCTGTTCAAACCCCAGTGCTTTTCAGTCATATACTCGTTATCATATGGGATCTCCTCAGCCAGTGTTGGTTTTTAACCCAAAAGGTAAGTGCCTCGCTTGTAGAAAGGAAAAGAACAACTACAAGCTCCAGAAAGACACTCCTTGTTTCCTTGTTGTGTAAAACAAATAGCATGTCACAGAGGAAAAATGATCACTTGGCAACACTGTTAATATGATATTCAGATTGACTATAGTTCTGTCTACATTTAAAGACCAAAATCGAGCCAATCTATCCACCCACAGCCCCACCCAATCTTGCCAGTTATATGTTAAAGGGTCTAGGCACAAAATGGCAAGACCTGGGTCAAACTTACAAGAAGGTAACGCAGCGCGTTACTTTCCGGCACTGTTTTAGAGGGGAAGGGCAGGAATGCACTGTATTAATTACAATACGGGCATTCCTTTCTTCAGCGCTGGTGCACAATAGGCTGCGTAGCGCCAACGCAGGCCCCTTTGCACCATGGTGCAAAGGGTCCTGCATTGCATGCAGGATTCTTTTTGAGCAGGAAGGGGCAACATCCTGCACAAAATAATCCTGAGAGTTATCTTCCTCTTTCTATGTGTGCTGTTGAATGCAAGACTGCAGAATAGAAATTTGAAGTAACAAGCAGAAATAAAGATATTTCTCCTTGTTACACCTCACCTGGAAAGGAGTAGCATTTTGGCACATTTCCAAGTCTGCCACTTTTGGTAAATCTGGGACTACATCGAAATTCATGGGAGAAGCAACTCAGGGTCACTCAAGGTGGATTTGCATGCCTTCATAAATGGCATTTTGGGCTTGTGTTGTGCTTGCACCAGGTTGCGTGGTGCAAGAGTGATGCAACACCCCTCATAAATATGCCCCCTGGTATCGTGTAGAGTAAGAAAGGAAATGTTCATGCACAAAATCCATGAGACACTAGAATATTCACCGAAAGAGCTTTATACTACCTGGTCACTAAGATCAAGACCTCAGGACATCTTGTTATGACGTACAACAACAACATAAGTAGACTTAAATCCAGGATATACTGAAATAGAAGGTACAATGGCATGCTTCCTCCTGCTCCACCCTGACTGTCTGGAATCCCATACTAGTGGAAACCTGCTAGGCTCCCCCTCCACTGACTCCAGGAAGGACTCAAAACCAGTGCTTATTTCAGAAAAAAGTATACGTTTTCCCCCGCTAATGGCACAGCAAAATGTTGGGTTGCCAAATATCAGCGTTGCCTTAGCTTGAGCCTAACTCATGCCTCTTTCTATTGCCACAACCCTAGCCTACCTGTCTACTTATCTCACTCCTGCATGCTCTATTTTTTACCTCTGCTTTCTCCCTTTGTCAGTGTTTTCCCATCCTTCACTTCCTTCTTTTCTGATTTCTCTCTGTTGTCCTCAGTCAAAGTCGAAGATAATCAGTAAGTCTCAGACCAAAAAAATGAGTGCCAGTGTCCCCTGCCTGGAATCACAAGCACAAACAAATCCTTCTCAAGACACTCCCACAATTCACCAAAGTGTAGCTAAGACTATGGCCGTCTTTAGTGCTGGTGGCGCACGGTGCAACAATGTTTGTTGGCGCCCTCCATTGACCACCCCTGCCATGGATTGCCTCACTACCACCCTTTGACAGTGTCCCTCAAGTCGCCATAACCACTCTCTAATAGATGCATTCATTTTGTTTTATAGCACCACTCATACCAGTGTGGGATGTCAGTGCACTTTACATCACACACATGCACATTACACAGACAATCAATTATATGTATGTAAATCAGTGTATAGGAAATGTTACATAAGACAAGAGTGCAAGGTGTAGGAGTCACATGTCAAAGAGTGCCTGGTCTGGAGAAGCACAAATTAAGAATTTACAACATAACACCATAGCTGGGGGTTCTTTTTAAAAAGAAGATTTGGGGCCAGATGTATGACTCACCAATTTGCAACTCACAAATTGGGATGTACAACACTGTCTCAGACACTGTTTGAGATTCTTAATAGGGTTTCAAATTGCATGCCTCATTAATATTAATGAGGCAGGCCCAATTTGCGACCCCATTAGGAATGGCTAGCACTCACAGGGATGGTGGCCTGCTGGGGTCAGTAGACCACCATGAGTGTAACTGCTTTTAAATAAAGCACTTTTTCTTTTTAAATGCAGCCCGTTTTCCTTAAAGGAAAATGGGATGCATTTTACAAAAAAAGAAACATGAAACTTTTCAGTTTCATTTTTAAGGGCAGGCAATGGTCCCTGGAATCACTACCTGCCCTTACACACTTTTTTTGACCCATTTACAAAGAGGAGGGGGTCCCCTGGGGACCCCTTCCCATTTGCGAATGGTTTATCACCTACTTGAAGTAGGTGGTAAATTGCGAGTGTTTTGCGACCGCAATTGCGGTTGCAAAACATTCATACATACAAATGAGAGTCGCCATTAGGAAGGGACACCCTTGGAATGCCCCTTCATAATAGCAACTCGCAAACCTCATTTTGTGAATCGGTTACATTTACTGATTCGCAAAATGAGGTTTGTAAATGGCCATGCCCTAAATTGCGGTTGCAAACGGGCCGATTGCCAGTTTGCGACCGCAGTTTAGGGTCATACATCTGTCCCTTGATTTCTAACCAAATGAATCCTTTTGGCAACAATGGGATAATGAACAATTGGGAAAAAATCATAATGCTCTAATTTGGACCTTGCAGTTTGTATGTAGCTCTTTGAGGCCACTTAATAGCTCCAGCAGCGGCTGCTACCAGACCCGGATGGTGAGGCAGGACAGGGGGGTGGGGTGTACGGAAAAAGTTACCAAAAATAAAAACACTTACCTGTGATGGCCGTCTGGCTGCTGCCTCTCCACCATCCTCGGAGCCACGTAGCAGGATGCAGGAAGAACAGGAAGCACCCGGCACCCGGCCTCCAGATAGCCAATCACAACGATGCAATGCAGTGTTGTGATTGGTCTGAGCATCGTGGATCAGCACTCAGCCAGGGAATGGGGACCTGGGCATGCTCTCTACGCAGGCTGTAATGCAGCCTGCATGGAGGTGATGCAAAGTGTGCATGAATGTTTGGCCGGCCCAAGAGGGCTGACCGAACAGTCATGTGCACCTAGGAGTGGGCAAACCACTCCTACCCTACTCTGCTGTTGTAGGAGCAGCCCCACCCAAATGCAAAGCTGCAACAGAAGGAAACATACAATTATAATAACACAAGTTATCATTTTATCTTTCCTTTACTTCACTGCTGCAAAGCAGTGGAGTGAGGCTCCTTCGCCTTAGCGGAGGAGTCGAGCCGCCACTGAAAATGGTTCTCTAGTATGATTTTAACTTAGAAACTGTAAGTAACAAAAGGATCTCTCTGACAAAAGCAGCAACCCACTGACCTATTCACTTTATATGTACGTTGTGATCAGCATTGTACATCTTCTTTGCAGCAGACATATGATAGACAAAACTTCGATCTCTCTCCAGGAAGAACATTATTAACCGGAGATATCTTGACATTTTTATTGTTACCTGAAAATTGCTGGAGGCAAGAAACATGACAACATGCGCTTTTAAAACGGTAATATACTTGCAAACACGGCTCCCAAACCTGAAGTCAGCGCCCAGTGTGGTGGCACTGGTTGCACCGCACTAGAAGGCCCTGGCTAGGACCGATACTGCCCTCTGCCCGCATTAATAATCCTTCCCCCCTAAATTATGCCTGTTGGTTCTGCATGTCTTTTCCACCACACTCATCCTCCCAATGTCCCTTCTACAGCTATTCATCCAAATTATAGTGGTCCCCTGCTTTTTAGCTATGTTTTCCATATGTAAGCTCACATACATAGGCTTGCTTATAAAAAGACTGTAGCAGTATTTATCCATTTACTTAATGTGCAATAAAATAAGTCTTCAGTTGCTGGAAGGCCCTAAGAAAGAGCAAACTTAGGGGGATATTCTCAAGAACGTGTGAAAACTACCGCAAAAGTAGCTTAACGCAACTCTTCACATCGCAGTCTATCGCGGGAAAATAACACTGTGGTAACGTGGCATTCCCAGGCTGGCGGCACCATGCGATAGGCTCACGATAACGCGTTAAAAGTCCGCAACAAAGTCAACGCGACGCTGCCAAAATGCAAGACACAATCTCATAAAAAGCTGCGATGATGCCAAGCGCGATACAAAAATCAGCGAAAACCAGCCACATGCATGCAATCCCACGCATCATGCGGGAAAATGCACCATAAAAGCACAAAGAAAACACACCAAAACCAAATCAAACTGCGTAGCACCATGGATGCACCCGGACCGAGTGCCGAGGACAGCCCGAACCCCACAAGCCCCACGGAGGACCAGCCAGGAACCCCGTGCTCGGTAACGGGCAAGGAGAAGAGGAAGAGGAAGACGGGGTTCAGTCCACAGGAAGACCGGATCATCGACACAGTGGTGATCGAACACTACCAACAACTGTCCGTCACCTCCACTGCCGCATTGACAACCCAAACGGAAATATGGCAGTCCATCGTCACGAACGTGAATGCAGTCGGAGTGTCAAGTAGGTAAATGGAGGAGGTCAAGAGGCACTGGCATGAAGTGCACAGCCAAACCAAGGAGAAACTCAATGCCAACAGGAAGGCAGCAAAGGTGACTAGAGGTGGGACTCCTGCACCACAAGAGGAGCTGGGTGAGCTGGAGCAAATGGTGGCCACAGTCATCAGTGCGGAGACAGTGCAAGGAGTTGGGGGTCTGGACACAGCTCGATATGACCCGACCCAACAGCAACAGGGTGAGTAACGACCAGGGACTGGGGGGACGGAGGAGATGGGCACAATGGCACACGTGCACAATCATCCGCAGCACACTGCACACCCACAATGAGTGTGTAATACGTCCCTGACACCCTTGGCACACTGCAGCACAGATAGAAACAAAGTAGGCCCCCGTCCACAATTTGCACAAATGGGCCCCCCTCCATATCACCAATGCCACAACCTACCCATGCATATGTGCTGAATCCAGAAAAGCGGCGGCTCAATGAGCCACACGGACTGTGCAAGCTACACTGCATGACAGATAGAATGGCTGCACTCACAATAAATGACATGGTGCACGAGACGACTCTGAGGTGGCTGAGTGTGAATCACATCCGTAAAGGAGCAGGTCACACTCTGACACATTCACGTGCACCTACAACCCATGACGTCAAAAACACATCTGCAGACAAACAATGCTCAAGAGTACCAAATATGTCCAAGAGCACAAATGACCCAAGTCGCAAACATCACAGCACCCGAAAAGCACACAAGTCAAAGGCACACCGACTCAAAGGGATAAGGGGATGCCAAATCAGAGCTGCAGGGCAGACTCGCCAACAATGCAGCACACACACATAGCAATCACAGCACATCAACATTGACGACAATGTGGTACAAAGTGCACCACAGGACAGAGGACACAATTGGTGCCGCTTGTGCGTAGAAACTGGCTAATCACATCTGGCATTGCATGACACCATGACATGAGAATGTACGAATACAACCGCACATTCGTCATGTAGTCGAAATGTCCACTGTCTGCCATCAAATAGCCAGCTCCTCCAAAACAGTCACAATGTACATTGTCACGCAGTCTGTATGTAAACATGACAATGCGTCAACATACATGGAATACACTGTTAACCTGCATCTCCCCGTTACGTTGCAGAGGGACAAGCAACACCTCCTGTAGAGCAGACCACACATCTCTACAGTGCTAATGAAGAGGACACCCTGCACATTTGCTCAGACACCCTCCAACCGCTCGTGGACAGCATCTGCACCCCATCCCCAGGAGCAGGGCAGCCCAGCTGCATCGCGGTGACCCCACCCCCTGCACAAACAACACAGCAGGAAGCACACACCACCATGGCTGGTTCACAGGACCCCCACGACCAACACATGGAATTCCAACACCGTGTGTTAGCGTGCCAGGTGGAGTTGGCAGATCAGCTATGGGTGGGTTTTGAGCTTGTGGTAGCCAAACTCGATGCCATACGTGGGTGTCTGAGTCCCATCAGGGACCATGTACAGTCCCTAACGGACACCCCCTGGCCGCACCATGCTCACCAACAATCCTTGGCTGACCTCGCTGGGGCCATTACTCAGATACAAGAACTGTATAGTCAGACAGGCTCCAGCGATGACAGCACGGAGTTGGCACAGATGTGGAGGACACTGGAGACCATGGAGCGGATGCAGCCTGGAAGTAGGGCTGGCACGGCTGAACACCAGCGAGATGTAGATGGGATCTTCCATGCCTTGCAGATCCTCATCTTGCCATTGCTGCCACAGAGCCTGTCCAGACACACACATCTCCACCCCCTGATGTGTCATTGGCACAGTGATGCAGCCCTATCACCTTCGCACCCTGATGTGTCAGTGGCCCACAGTGAAGCTGCCATAAAACCACCACACACACCTGACACACCGGACACAGAAGACGTCTCAGAGGAGTAAGATGTGGAGGGTAATGACTGTGTGAGGAAGGAGTTAGTAGCATCCGTACCTGCCACATGGCCTGTCCCTGCCTGATTCAGACCTATGCATCATGCCCTGGAACAACACCTCCCACTGTCCCCCAGAACACTCTGCCACATTCACCTGGACCCCGACATGGATTGCCATATTTGCTCCTGTACTAATCACACAGAAATCCGGCTGTGGACTGAACACCTCTGCTTCCGATTAACTTTGCAGTTCCTCAAGGACTCTGGTTGACCCACCACTGGGCAACCATGTCATGTCGGCTTGTACTGGCCATGTACCCCTCTGGCTCCGAGACTCCCCAGAATTTGAATAAAACAATCCAAATCACACAGATGTGTCTTGACACGGCTTCCAAGCCCCGCCCATTACAGTGTGGTGTCCCGCAAGGCTCATCACTGAGCCCAATTCTTTTTAATGTTTATATGGCCCAGTTGGCGGACATTGTTGCCCCATTTGGGATCCATATGGTATCATACGCTGACAACACCCAACTGGTCGTAGCGCTGAATCAAGCAGATCAGAGGGCCAATGGCCTCCACTTATGCCTTGAAGAAGTTTCTAAGTGGATGAACATGTCACAGCTCAAGCTCAACGGTGAGAAAACCGAACTTATGGTCCTGGGCAACCCCTACATTTTAATTCTAGCACAATGTGGCCAGTTTGCATGGCCCCGGCACCGGTCCCTAAGACCGAGATAAAGAGCCTAGGCATCTGGTTAGATCAGGATCTAAGTTTCAAGGGGCAGGCCAAAAAGACTGCAGCTATCTGCTATGGCTTGCTTAGAATGGCCCGCAAAGTGCTGCCCCTTCTTCCCTCTCAAGCAAAAAAGTTTTAGTCCAATTGCTTATACTGTCTAGAATTGACTATGGTAATGCCCTATATCTGGGTGCCCCTATGGCAGTAATAGCAAAGCGCCAAACTGTACAAAATTGTGCAGCCAGACTTTTAATGGGAGTTTCCAATCGCCAGTCAGCGAAACCTGCACTTCACTTCCTCCATTGAATCCCAGTGCAGGAGAGAATCAGTTTTAAGGCCACAGAGCCCTGCAAGGGACTGGGCCACCAATAAATTCATCTATGATCTGCCCATATAAAGCCAAAAGGAAATTGTGATCTGACGAGCTCCATTTAGTGGAAGTCCCAAGGATTAAGAAGGCCAGAAGTGGAGGCCGGTTGTTTTCGTATAATGCAGCTAAACTTTGGAACTCTCTGCCTTTGTTCCTGCGAAAGGAATCCAACCACCTGGTCTTTCGTAAACAATTAAAGACCATTCTCTTTCCTTAGATTCTGCTACCTGTCTCTAGTTTGCTCAGCGCTGGAATGCTTCCAGGTAGCCATGCGCTATACAAATGCTTATTTCATTTAATTAAATTTCACTCAAGTGTACAAGTATGGATGAATGTAGGGACGTTGATTGCACTGAAAAGTACACCCTGGTAAATGTCATCAATGCGCATGTTTGAGCCTGACCCACATGGCCAATTAGATGAATGTGAAGGTGTGAACTAGCTCTGGCCTCATTGCACATTAACAACAATCTCGCATACCCCAACGTAGCCCCACGTCCATGTGTCATATAGGGCTGTGTGTGTAAATGTCAGAATAGGTAGCCCGCCTGAAGTAGTGTCCCCCGTCGCATGTGGCTACAGTACATCTCTTCACATGACGTACTCACACACATCAGTGTGGACACAGCCTGTTTTAATGGATCATTTTGATCTACATGGCAAGAAGTTGGACACCATGCTCACATTGCTGAAGACACGTAAGCGCACAGGTCTACCAGCAACTATCTCAAACACAATGTGAGGCTCACAGTGGCGGAGCAACCAATAGGGATTCACCTATTGGTGGTGTTGCGGCTTTTTGCTCGGGAATGCCTACTCTGCATCTCATTAGCGATAGTTGCAGGGGTCATCCGTGGGGATGTTTTTTGAGGATGCTATCACCGGAAAACTGGTGGTACGGCTGTTAGCACCAGCTTATGAATGGGGCGGTATTTTATCGTGACTTTGGCTGCGCTAAAGTGCCGATAACACGGCGATTGCTCCTTGAGAATATGCCCCTTAGTGTAGCTCTGCCTGTATATCTTTGTTAAAAGCATATTTGACAATATAGGGCAAAAAAAGGAAGATATATGTACACTGAAGCAATATGGACAATGTATTCTTTCAATGCAGTCATATTTCCGCCAAACAAGCTGGCACACTCTATTAAATACTTGTAACTAATTTGTAATTGGATGTGAGCAATGTTAAAATGAAAAGTTTAATTGCATTAAACTGAATTTATTTAATTTTCTAATTAATTGATTCAAGTTAGGAGAGTAATCAAAATGCTGCAGCAGGGTAGAGGAATAATGAAAGGCGATTTAGCCAATTTGATTAAGTGGCAGGCAACGTTTAAAATGATCTTTCGAGTTAAGAATTTGTTTGCAAATTAAATAGATCACCCTCTCCGAAGAATGAAAACATGATGGTAGGATTCACTGCAGTCTGAGCGAGTAAATAGAATGTTCTGGAATTAAAAGGATGGCAGTGTGTAGAATAAAAATAGCAGATCCAAATTTTGAGAATGATTTGTTAATTTGCAAACCTCACATGGTGCCATTCCACATCCAGAAATATCCTTTCACCAAAAAGCCAGGTTCAGGGGAAGTGACATCACCCACCTTTTGACTCTAGGACATCATAGGGTTGACCCCCTGTCCCACTCCTCACCACGTCACAGTTTCATATTTTCCTTTGAGTGTGAAGGAGAAAGTCAAAGAGTAAGACCTACAGTAACTATTTCTGGTTTCTGCTACTGCCTTCATACCCCTCAAAACGGAGGTAGAAATGCAGTACCAGGATTACCTACGGGAAGCCATTGTTAGCCACGGCTCTGGTGTCTGGCTTTAATATCCGGTTTTGAGATCTCTGAATTCATTGTTACGAATTTTTCCATGGTCAAATATGGCATGCTGGTGTATTTTTTTATTGCTTTTTGGTTTCATTACCAAAAATCTAGGTGAGATTTCTCTTTGTTTCTGTTGTCAATTAATAAGAGCATTTCTGGCTACCCGTTCTTTCCAAACAATATATTGTATTGGAAGACCAGATCTAGAAGAAAGGTAGTTTGTGTGGGAACATCCAAGCATGGGTTTGAAGTTTCAGAGGGTAGACGCCATGACCAGATGATTTTCACAGAAACTTCTCAAGATGACCTCAAAAACGTTCAAGCATTGCTAAAGTAGTAGCAAGCATTTACAAATCCCCGTCTGCTTAGAAAATAGACAAATGTATTAATTTATTTTGTGTTATTTGGCACAAATCATAACTTAAAGGTCCTTAGAGGGCCTTAGAAACAAAGGAAGTGGGACAGGAGGTACGACTAATAAATGTACAAACATCGAGTAGGAAGCAAGAATTACAGTCCTCCCACTCTGGACAACACAATGCATAATCATCATGGGACTGTATACAAAGGGGCCCATTATGATATCGGGCGGATCCCCACTGCCGGGCCAGTGGTGGCCACCGCCAGGCCGGCGGTGGCGATTCGCCCGCCAAATGTCCCTGGTTCACCCTCTGCCATATTAGTATGGCGAGGGGTATCGCGACGGACGGAAAGACCGTCTGCCGCATTTCCGCATGTCAGATTGCCGGCTGGGCGGAAAAGGGGCACAATATGGTGGTGGTGCCTTGCAGGCATCGCCATCCATATTAGTATGCCTGCGGTTGGATGACTTTCCATGGTGGAGACTCTGCCATGGAAATGCATGCGGTGAAATCTTTTGGGGCCCGTTGCAGGCCCCTGGGGGGTTGGGGAGGTGGGTGGCTGCCCTTGGGGGGTACCTATGGTACCTCCCAAAATTGGCATGCACAAGGTGCTAGGCACCGCGCGGTGCCTGTCACATTGTGCATGCCAATGCACAACATGCTTATTTAACAATGTGGCGGGTGCTGCTCAAAGCACCGCCTGCAACAATGTTAAATATGCGGGATGCGATCGCCAGGGTGGCGGTCACATCCTAATGGGCACAGCGGGACCGCCTCACCTCTGGCAGTCAGTCCCGTTTACCGGTACGGTGGCGGGCATCGTAATGGACCCCATAGTGTCGAGGTGCACAGGAGATAAATGCAAATGTGTATGCTTGAAAAATAAGAACATTATCAAGGCATGTGGAAAGAGTTTCAGAACCTCTTGTACATCCTCTGTCACTTTCAAGTCAATCACTTCCTGGGCAATTGCTCTTCTAGGTGCAGATACAGAATATCGAGTAAAAAATATTGAGTTGCACAAATATCGAGTCATTGATATCATAGTTCAGAAACATCGACAGCAAGAATATCGTGGTAAAGAATATCGATTTACGGTAAGTAATATCGATTTTAAAAATATAGAAGTGTTTAATATTGCGTGCAAAAATTTAGGGGCCGATTCCGATCCTGGATAAACCGGGTATGAACCGTCGGACGGAGCGTTTTCTCCATCCGACTCGTACCCGGTCGAAAAACCATACAAACATGCAAGTACGATTCGTACGCAAACACCGTTTGCGTATGATTCGTAAAAAACACCGACCGAACTAAAAATACCCACAATTCCCATCCGGGACACCGCGGACGTGACGTCCGGACGGAGTCAGGCAGCGTTTCACGAACCAGCAAGTACGAATCGTACCGACGTCACTCCGCACAGACAATATTTTACGGGAGCCAAAAACTGTCGGGAAATCAGGACGACGCGCACAAGGAGAACCTGTACGCGACGGACAGCCATGGACCCAAACCTACGTGTCATCCCGGCCCTCATTGCAGTCCACCTGGTGTACAGGAACCGACGCAGATGCCGCAGAAGGTCAGAACAACACCCAGGGGCAAAGGGGGGGGCAGGGGCAGGGGAACATAACCCCCACCCAAGTACAAAATCAAACGTGCCCTGTACATACCTGACCCCCAGGGCCTGGTCACTTCGGGGGTGGGGGCGTCTCCACCAAGGCCTGCGTCCGCCACAGCGGAAGTCATCATGGACGCGAACCGGCATCACAACAATTGTGCTACGCACCGTACCCACGCCTCAAGAGTGTGGGTACGAGTCGTACCACGCCCACCCCTATGTCACCCCAACAATGGCGGTACGGACCGTACCCACGCCTTAAGGGTGTGGATAGGGGTCGTACCATGCCCACCCCTATGTCACCCCAACAATGGCGGTACGGCCCGTACCCACGCTCCAAAGGCGTGGGTACGGGCCGTACCGCCATTGTTGGGGTGACGTCGGGGTGTCCGTGGTATGGCCCGTACCCACGCTCCAAAGGCATGGGTACGGGCCGTACCGCCATTGTTGGGGTGACGTCGGGGTGTCCGTGGTACGGCCCGTACCCACGCTCCAAAGGCGTGGGTACGGGCCGTACCGCCATTGTTGGGGTGACGTCAAGGTGTCTGTGGTATGACCCGTACCCACACTCTTAAGGCGTGGGTACGGGCCGTACCGCCATTGTTGGGGTGACGTAGGGGTGGCCGTGGTACGACCCGTACCCACGCTCCTAAGGCGTGGGTACGGGCCGTACCGCCATTGTTGGGGTGACGTCGGGCTGTCCGTGGTATGACCCGTACCCACGCTCTTAAGGCGTGGATACGGGCCGTACCGCCATTGTTGGGGTGACGTAGGGGTGTCCGTGGTACGACCCGTACCCACGCTCCTAAGGCGTGGGTACGGGCCGTACCGCCATTGTTGGGGTGACGTAGGGGTACGGCCCGTACCCACGCCTTAGGAGCGTGGGTACGGGCCGTACCACGGACACCCCTACGTCACCCCAACAATGGCGGTACAGCCCGTACCCACGCCTTTGGAGCGTGGGTACGGGCCGTACCGCCATTGTTGGGGTGATGTCGGGGTGTCCGTGGTACGACCCGTACCCACGCCCTTAAGGCGTGGGTACGGGCCGACAGACACATAGGGGTGTGTGGCCATCAGCCCCAGCAGTGCCCAGACATAGGAGGGGTGGGTGCCTATCACTCCCAGCAGTGCCCAGACATAGGAAGGGTGGGTGCAGAGTCCTCCCAGCAGCGCCCAGACATATGAGGGGTGGGTGCCTATCACTCTGTGGTACGACCCGTACCCACGCTATTAAGGCATGGGTACGGGCCGTACCGCCATTGTTGGGGTGACGTAGGGGTGTCCGTCGTACGACCCGTACCCACGCTCCTAAGGCATGGGTACGGGCTGTACCGCCATTGTTGGGGTGACGTAGGGGTACGGCCCGTACCCGCGCCTTAGGAGCGTGGGTACGGGCCGTACCACGGACACCCCTACGTCACCCCAACAATGGCGGTACAGCCCGTACCCACGCCTTTGGAGAGTGGGTACGGGCCGTACCGCCATTGTTGGGGTGACGTCGGGGTGTCCATGGTACTACCCGTACCCACGCCCTTAAGGCGTGGGTACGGGCCGACAGACACATAGGGGTGTGTGGCCATCAGCCCCAGCAGTGCCCAGACATAGGAGGGGTGGGTGCCTATCACTCCCAGCAGTGCCCAGACATAGGAGGGGTGGGTGCAGAGTCCTCCCAGCAGCGCCCAGACATATGAGGGGTGGGTGCCTATCACTCTCAGCAGTGCCCAGACATATGAGGGGTGGGTGCTTATCACTCCCAGCAGTGCCCAGACAAAGGAGGGGTGGGTGCCTATCACTCCCAGCAGTGCCCAGACATAGGAGTGGTGGGTGCCTATCACTCCCAGCAGTGCCCAGACATAGGAGTGATGGGTGCCTATCACTCCCAGCAGTGCCCAGACATAGGAGGGGTGGGTGCAGAGTCCTCCCAGCAGTGCCCAGACATAGGAGGGGTGGGTGCAGAGTCCCCCCAGCAGTGCCCAGACATTTGAGGGGTGGGTGCAGAGGACTCCCAGCAGTGCCCAGACATAGGAGGGGTGGGTGCCTATCACTCCCAGCAGTGCCCAGACATAGGAGGGGTGGGTGCAGAGTCTGGGTGCCTATCACTCCCAGCAGTGCCCAGACATAGGAGGGGTGGGTGCCTATCACTCCCAGCAGTACCGAGACATATGAGAGGTGGGTGCAGAGTCCTCCCAGCAGTGCCCAGATATATGAGGGGTGGGTGCCTATCACTCCCAGCAGTGCCCAGACATAGGAGGGGTGGGTACCTATCACTCCCAGCAGTGCCCAGACATAGGAGGGGTGGGTGCAGAGTCCTCCCAGCAGTGCCCAGACATATGAGGGGTGGGTGCCTAACACTCCCAGCAGTGCCCAGACATAGGAGGGGTGGGTGCCTATCACTCCCAGCAGTGCCCAGACATAGGAGGGGTGGGTGCAGAGTCCCCCCAGCAGTGCCCAGACATATGAGGGGTGGGTGCAGAGGACTCCCAGCAGTGCCCAGACATATGAGGGGTGGGTGCAGAGTCCTCCCAGCAGTGCCCAGACATATGAGGGGTGGGTGCCTATCACTCCCAGCAGTGCCCAGACATAGGAGGGGTGGGTGCCTATCACTCCTAGCAGTGCCCAGACATAGGAGGGGTGGGTGCCTATCACTCCCAGCAGTGCCCAGACAAATGACACATGCATACCCACCCCTGGTGCTGCCAGCACAATACACACAATGAGAGCATGCAACAAGACTGTATACTCATGTGCCACCCTACTAAACTAAGAGACCCAAAGGAAACACACACTGTCACGCACATTCCAGGACTGACAGGAATGTACAGGTGCTGGGGCAGCCAACAAGTTATTGCCTCCCATGGAAGGAAAAGGGTGGAGTACCCACAGATACAATGCCCACAATTGTCAGTCAGGTGACCAAAGACCCTGCAGAACACGTAACACATGTGTGCGAGGCTGGGAGCACACACATGCATAGGGCGTAAAAGGGAACATGTCCACATGAAGTCATGTCAATATACTCCATACACTAGTACAGTGACCACCAAGGATGCCACAAATGATGCAGGTGGAGACATTGCTGAGCAGGCATAGCCAAAGTTGAAGGGATCCCGCACACATCCAGGATATGTAGACACAGCTCAGCACTACAATTGGGAAACAGCCTGCAGGGAAGATGTCAGGGTCCACAGAGGAAGGAACACACCATGGGACAATATCACAATACAGTAAGAGCACACGTGATCAAAGATTATTTGCAGAGCCCTTGTGATGGCACACAGATACCAGGGTCCACCCCATGAGCAGCACACTACAACATTTCCCAGACACCTAACACATTATCACCACCCCAAATCATGGAGCAGCACCACCAACAGCAAGTCCAGGAAAGCATTAGTGTGCAAAAGAAAAAAACAATGCTTTATTCAGCAGAAAACAATATTTTCAAAAAGAATGTCCAGAATATAGAGGGCCCATAGGCCAGGCCATGTGAATAGTCCTGGTGGGGGACACTTAGGGACGTGTCTCCCCTAGCTTGCCTGCACAGTTCACTGTTCCATTTCATCCACAGAAGGGGGGGCATCATGGGGGGTGAAGGACTAGGCACCGCAGGGACAGGAGGGGCAAGGGTAGGTGTTGTGGGTGCAGGGACGGACGACTCCACCACAGGGGGTGGGGCAGCGCCAAAGGTGGATTCCAGCACGGCGCTACACACTACTGCCAGGTCGCCCAGCGTCTCCCCTGCACCCGAATGAACCACAGGCCCCAAGGAGGGGGAGGGGGGTCGGAGGGATGGGTTGCAGCGCTACTGGGGGAGGGCGTAGACAGGGGGGGGACTCAACTCCCCTGCCCGGGGACTCTCTCGACCGCTTGCGGGGTGGTGTCACACTGGGGCTGAGGGACAGACTGGCCATGAAGGACTCCTTGTCCGACTGTTGGGCAGGGGAGTCAAGGGGAGTGGATTTGGAGGAAGTGGGTCTCGAGGAATGTGGACTCCCACTCTGGCTGCGTGCCTGCGGTTTGCCCCCAGACCCAGTAGATGTGCCTACTTCCCCCTGTGTGTGCGTGACTGGAGGAGTGCGCTTTGCCTTCCCTGGTGGTGTGCTGCCTGTGTCTGGTGGGGTGCGTGCATGGGGACGTCTGGGTGTGCGTGGGACAGGCATGGGAGTAGGAAGTGTGGATGGTGCAGGGGTAGGAGGGGACGGAGCATTGCTGGAGATCCACTGCTGCAGTCAGTGAGGAATCTATGGACTTCAGCAACATCCGTTGATCAGACATCGCTGCTGACATGCCCTCCATGTATGACAACATCTGTGTTAGCAGTCTGGTGTGCTCATGGAGGACAGTAAGCATCGATGCCTGACCAACCTGCAACTGCAGCTGAATGTCCACAGACTCGGCATTGACGGCAGCAGGGGAGACAGGGGCAGGGGGTGCGGTGCCTGGCACAAAGGAGACCTGTTGGCGCCTAGCACGGTGGGAAGGGACCCGAGCAGGTGGGAGGCGGGTGATGGCAATGGAGGGGGCGGCGACAGATGGAGTGCTGCTCTCAGCACTGGGAGCAGCGTCCGCCCTCTCAGGGAGCTCAGCCTCGGACCCGTCAGCGTCATAATCGGTGGTGGGACTGGACAGGTCCTCCGCTGCACTCCCCTCCGCCTTCCTGCCACTCGCTGAGACAGACTCGCCAGCACTGGTGGCACCGCTGCTGGATCCCTCCTCAATTTCCGTGCCAGTGTCTCCCTCGGTTTCCCCCGACGCTGCTGTGGGCAAGGTGAAGAGACAGGAAATAATCAGACACCTGTATACATATGACACATGATTCAAAACTACATAGGTCACAGTGCATAGCATGAAAAGCAACATGAGTAACATCAACAATACTACGCACATATGTAGGCCCTGCACCACACAGTTGGTTGACCCACCATGCCACTGAGACACAATGGAGAGCATGACACAACAGCAAAGAACTTGATATTAAATTAGACAGAGGAGCAAGTCTCTGGGGACAGTCGAGTACAGCATCTGGACCACACACCGTAGCAAAAAAAGGGATGAGCAGGAACCATGTCTTGTAACTTTTGGCACATGCTGCTTAGCAAATACATTAAACCCTGCCAAACATGACTGGGTCACTGCATGTTGAGTGTATGTCTAGACAATCATCACACACAGGCCAGACCTGGCAAGGACACATACGGTTTGGACATGTAGGCCTTTCCCGCACAAACACCCCCCTACCTGAGACAATGTGAGTGACACAGAGGAAGTACTTACACCTCTTCCTCAGGGATTACTAAAATGCCCTTCAATAAATCCTGAATGTACACTAACTAACCCTTCTGCGCCTGTCCACACATAAAATTGACAAACAACCATCATCAGATAGTTGTACCAAAACAGACTGGCACCGGCCACTGTGAGTATGCACAAGCCAAATTGGGTCACCCTGTTTAGTGGACACATGTAGCACACTTTACGTATATACACATTAGGCCAGGGTACAATGCCACAGAGCCCAACCTATGCTGCAGAAACAGTGAATGTCCACATTGTTGGATGACACACATGATACCTAGGAAAAGGTGCCCCAGGGGACTGTAGTGGCCACACTCCTCCATGGTCCGGGATGGATATGACTGCAACAGAAGCAAACGTCCCTGCACTATGCATATCTCCCCCTCATGCACATCATGTCTGAGGCCACAACATTGGTCGTGCATGCTGTAAGGCAGTACACTTGTCAGACACACTCCTAGGTCGGGACTCAGCATCAGTACCAACTAACATGGACCCCACATTGACTGAACTGGCCAGGGCACAGGCAATGTCCCAACACATGTTACACACCACCCCCACACATGATGCTGCAAGCATTGGGCACTTGGATTAACTGCCAGCCTAGATGACCTTGTGCAAGAGTGACTACACAGACCAGGGAACACGTGTCAAGGAGGGGAAGGGAGGAAGAACAGCACCGGTTTACTTTGGGGAACAGGATATGTACTGCACATATGAACCCTGGCAGTGTATCCATGCAACTGCGCACTTCCAAAAGCTGGTGACACACAAGAAACACACATGTACCTACCCCCTTCCTGCTGCTGCTTCTCCGCCAGGCGCCTATCCAAGTCCGGGAAGACCACCGCCAGCATACGCTTCATCTGGTGGGTCAGACGCCGGCGCCCACGGTTCTTATGGCTCTCTGGTGAGTCCCCCAGCAGGACCCGTGCGATCCTCCTCGTCCAGCACCGGATATCCTGCCAGCGTTTCCTCACCTGGGCCAGGCGCCGCTTCCAACCCTCCACCGTCCTCACGGCACTGACGGCTTCCCTCCAAATCACCCCTTTGGCATAGGGTCCTACCTGTGAGGATGAGAAAGTGAGACCACTTAAATATACATGCAACATGTCACAGAGACAGACATTAGAACAATTTTGCTGGTTTGAAGAGGGCATATTTTTTTTATTTTTATTTATTTTGAAGGTTTTATATAGCGCGAACAAGACTCTTGCGAGTATCAGAGCGCTTTACAGGATGGAAGGAGGCAAAGTATAGTGTACATAGACAACAGACAATAAGACAAAATCACAATGAATAGATATAGAGTTCAAGTGAATTTAGCCATGAAGATAGCTTTCACTTCTCTTTTGAAGGATGAAGTGGAAGGGTTCATTCTTGTTTCACTGGGCAAAGCGTTCCATATCTTAGGCATCATACCCGAGAAGGAACGGTTATAAGTTTTTTTCTTGGCAAAACGTTGAGGTTGAAGGAGAAGGGTTTTAGCACTCCTAGAGGCTCTGTTGCCCGCAGAGAGAACCAGTTTCTGTGCTAGGTATTGTGGGGTTTTGTGGTAGAGGGCCTTGAGCGTCATGCAGGCAATTTTTAGGTGAATTCTGGCTTCAAATGGAAGCCAGTTGATGGCTCTCAAGTCAGGGGAGATGTGAGCGTTTCTTTTTGATCCTGTGATGAGTCTCGCAGCTGAGTTGATCGTGGCTCTTAACGGTGCTGTTGAGGATCTTGGGAGGCCGCATAGGGTAACTGCTCCATATTCCACTCGGGGAATTACTAGGGCTTGAACTGCTTGTTTGAAATCGTGTGCAGGCAGAAAGGGTTTCAGTTTTCTTAGGGTCTTTAGTTGGAAGTTAGCTCCTTTAGTAGCGGTGCTAATGTGTTTCTGCATCTTTAAGTTGCTGTCTAGCGTTATCCCCAGAGAGTCGACTATGAGCGTGTGACCGTTTAGAGCTGTTAGGTGCTTCATCCAGTCCAGGATAGTGTGGGTTTTGTTAGGGGGGGCGATTAAAAGGAATTCCGTTTTGAGAGAATTAAGTTTCAGATGGTTTTCTGCCAGCCATGTTTGGGTTTTTTGAAGTATGGTGTTGAGCGATTTGATATCCTCTAGTGAGTGTATCTTGATGTATATTTGTGTGTCGTCTGCGTACATGTGGAAGTGTATCTTGGTGAGGCTTAGAAGATCTGTGAGAGGTTCCATGAAGAGGTTGAACAAGGTGGGTGAGAGAGAGGAGCCTTGAGGTACTCCTAATGTGACTGGCATAGAGTTGGACAGGGATTGGTTGACCTTGAGTCTTTGGGATCTATTTTGGAGGCAGGAGGGGAACCAGTTCAGTACATTGCCAGATATTCCCATTCTGTGTTTTAGGAGGTCAAGAAGGTTGTCGTGTTTGACGGTGTCAAAAGCTGATGACAGGTCGAGTAGGATTAGTAGACAAGCATCATTTTGGTCTAGGATTTTGATCGCATCGTCTACAACATGAGCCACTATGGTTGTGTCGCCGTACGCGTACGCCATGGTGATACGGTCCGTACAGGCGTCTGTAGGGTCCGTATCACTATGGTTGTGTCGCCGTAGGCATACGCCATGGTGATACGGTCCGTACACGCGTGTGTAGGGGCCGTATCACTATGGTTGTGTCGCCGTAGGCATACGCCATGGTGATACGGTCCGTACACGCGTGTGTAGGGGCCGTATCACTATGGTTGTGTCGCCGTAGGCATACGCCATAGTGATACAGCCCCTACACACGCGTGTACGGACCGTATCACCATGGCGTACGCCTACAGAGACACAATCATAGTGATACGGCCCCTACACACGCGTGTACGGACCGTATCACTATGGCGTACGCGTACGACGACACAACCATAGTGATACGGCCCCTACACACGCGTGTACGGACTGTATCACCATGGCGTACGCGTACGGCGACACAACCATAGTGATACGGCCCCTACACACGTGTGTACGGACCGTATCACCATGGCGTACGCCTACGGCGACACAACCATAGTGATACGGCCCCTACACACGCGTGTACGGACCGTATCACTATGGCGTACGCCTACGGCGACACAGCCATAGTGATAAGGACCCTACACACGCCCTCAGAGCGTGTGTACGGTGCGTTTCACACCTTACGCTGGTGACAGGCGGCACACAGGAAGGAATTGAGCTGTCATACTTGGCCGAGGCTGGACATAAAGTCATTGTCAGTGCAGTCCTACATGTCTCGGGCCTAGGTGTGTCAGGCTGTGATGTGGCACAAATCTCCTCATGTTTGAACCCAGTAGATGTGTGATGAGCTGTGTACACATGTCATGTGTCAAGCTGCACTATGTGCCACACATCCCCTTCACACCTTTGACATGTGTGCATGTAGTACAGACTTGTTGATCACTGCGTCACTGGCATGGCACAGTCGCCAACAATCACAACTGTCCCCTGATGCCAGGTACACGGATAATGACACCTGACATGTGACTACCGGCTTTGCATGATGTGAGTATGTCATGTGTGTGTCATGTGTTCCCATAAGCTTGCTGTTGGTGTACCGTCCAATGCATCTGCAGTTGCTGCATCCAACATGTGCATGTGTGTGGATGGGCATGGCACACTATTATGCACACCAGGACACATGTGGAATCAGACGTAACGTGTGTATGTATGCATCGAACATGGACTTGCGAGACAAGGACATATCTGCGTAGTATCAATGTATGTGTGATCAGTTTTGACATGTACCCCTTCATGGCAAGGTGTGTGGTCTGTGCTTTTTTCAGGGACATGTGACCTGTGCCTCAAGTGTTCCGCAACCTGTCTGTATGATATACATCCTTCTCCTGCACACATGTGGATGTCTGTCACTCCTGTAATGCATCTGCCTGTTCACTTACACTGGCCCACAGCTAGTCTCATGCCGTGTCATGTTACGCATGTGAATCCACGTTTGTAGATGGCCCTTGGTAGGAGTGTCACCTGCCTGGCATACGTGTCCAGGATATATTGCACAGACCTGACTCTGCATGTAGCATATGTGTATTGGCTGTTCAACATGTGCTCAGTACATTGACAGTGTTGTTGTACTGTACTCACTCTTTGTTGTCCCTTCCAAATTACTGCAGGGCTCCGCCTCTCCCCTGACCAATCCCAGACTTGGCTGCCCTGAGGGAACGTGACTGTATACGCCGCTACCGCTTCACCCAACGGTTGATTCTGGACTTGACAGCAAGGCTGGCACCACACCTCCAACCGCTACACAGGTATCCTACTGCACTAACACCCAAGATGAAGGTGATGGCAGCCCTACATTTCTTTGCCACGGGTACGTTCCAACATACCATTGCTCATGTTGGTGGCATGTCCCAGACCATGTTCAGCCGTGTCCTGCATGATTTTTTAGAGGCCATGTTGGTTCACCTGGATGAGTTTATACATTTCCCAACTCCTGAGCAGTTGACAGGTGTCAAGGGTGAGTTCTATGCCCTGGGAGGGATGCCCCATGTCATTGGGTCTATTGATGGGACACATGTGGCTTTGGTACCACCACAGGCACAGGAGGTAGCCTATAGGAACAGGAAACATTACCACTCCATTAATGACCTTGTGGTGTGTCTTGCTAACATGCTGATTTCCCATGTCTGTGCTCGTTTTCCAGGATCAGCACACGATGCCTACATCATGAGGCGTAGCAGGGTGCCTGAAATGATGCTGCAGCTGCACAACGAACGAGCATGTCTTGTTGGTGAGTATACTCTGTTACTCCTGTATTTAGCGTCATCTTTCTGTCTTACTGCCTCTCCTGACCCACTTCTGTCCATGATGTTTCCATGTAGGGGACTCTGGCTATCCCAACATGCCATGGCTGATCACACCTCTCCGCAACCCCAGAACGGCTGCCGATCACCGGTACAACAACGCCCATGGGCAGACCAGGCGAGTGATAGAGAGGACCTTTGGCCTCCTGAAGAGCCGCTTCCAGTGCCTCGACAAGACCGGCGGCGCACTCCCATATGCACCGGTGAAGGTCTGCAAAATCTTCCTCGTGTGCTGCATGCTGCACAACATGGCAGTGAAGAAAGCCGTGCCACTCATCCTGGATCCGGATGAGCAGGAACATCCAACCGTGGAGGACGAGGGGCTTGGTGATGAGGCAAGTGATGTAGAGGAGGAGGAGGAAGAGGACATCCGGAGTCGGCTCATACGCAGCTTCTTTGCTTAGTGGTGAGTTGCAGTGTCTGAGTGTGCACGCATTGAGCCTTGTGTGGCATGTGTTACAATGTGTGGGTCCATCTGCATGTCTGGCAAGTGAGTCAGAGGTGTGTATGGATGTGTCACTCGAATGATGGTCTAATAACAGTAAGTCTTACCTGAGACACTATTTTCACCTAGCATGTTGACAACCTTATACGTGTCGAGTACATGCCCATGCATGCGGATGTGCTCCTTTTGGCTCACTTCTTGTGTGTCTCTCATCCCCAGGTATTTGCGCATGCTGTCTGCTGGTGGCATTGTTGTGCTCCTGCTATTCCTCATGAATACAGCACCGTGTGCTGGATCAGCGTAATATGCACGGACATGTTGAAAAATCATCTTAGGGTAAGGGATGCACCACGGCTTTTTGGGTGTGCTATGTGTTTGGAATGTGTGTGCACTGGTCCTGTTCATGTTTGGTTACTTTGCATACATGTGGTATCACCATGGGTCACATGACATGGAGCTGGATTCACCTGAATTGATAGTCACACTTGGTGACAGTCATCTGTAATGTGATTGTGGATTGTGATGAAGGCATCAATGTGTGTAACGCTGCCCTCGGAAACATACGGGATGCACCGGGTTGACATAGTGTGGGACATCCCCATTAGTGGTTCAATGGTGAATTGCAGGCTCTCCGTGAGCAGCACGGGGTGTTTGCCTCAAACCTGTCACTTGTGTGCCAGTTCTATGGGTTTCCTGCATCTGTGGTGCAAAGGGGGGTGCCAGTGTAGGTTCTACATGTTCATCCACATGACCTGTGCATCTGTTAATATAGATGCATTTGCCTTCCGGGAAACATGACTAATAAAGGTGTCCCTCAGCCTCTAAGGTGCCTCATCTCTGTCAATGCAGGTCTCTTGCCACTGTGCATGCGGCATGTCTGGCATAGTTGTCACAGATTGTGCATATGAGTCTATGTGTAGAGTAGCAAGATGCAAGCTGTTTGTCAGGGATTATGATATGTATTGTGCACGATGTACATGGCTGTATAGGTATTTTGCCATCTCAGTCCCCACAACGGCCACTTTGCTGCATGTGCATCCTTTGTCTGTGTGTGTGCCATGTTGAACCAGACACTCCTCCCTTCTCATACACCTTTTGCAGTAGTCCTTTCTGACATGCTTGTGTTAGTGTGCAACTTGTGGCATGGTTTCCAAGACATGTCGCCTGCTGCTGCAGGCCCTGCAGCAAGGGCACACGGAGTTCATAGATTTGGCCTCACACACACGCCTCTAAGACGCACCCCCCTTCCTCCCTCCACCCATTCATTTTGGTGTAATCTGCTTGTGTGGCAAAGGCTGGACCGTCTGCACATGCTACGTGACATGCCTCATGTCCTTGCATGTGCCACATCATGCTACACCATGATGTTGAGGCCACCCACCAAGCAATGTCCATCCACTACATCTGTTGCATGCACTCAGGCATGCACTCATCGCCCACACAACACCTTTGCATAATGAGTGTGCAACTCCAGCTGCCTACACAGCGCTGGCACGCCTTCCAGGCCCTGTCACACCATCCCGGTCATGTCCCTCCTACTCCCCACCGGCTCTGTACCCCAACATGGCCATGTGAGTGGTACTCCAGGCCTCTGCATGTAGTATGGTGTCGTTGTGGGACACATGGCACAGGTATCATGTCTCAGCGTGTCAGTGTACAATGTGTCCAGGATACCCCTCTACACCATGACATGCACACTGCATCTCATCATCATCTGGTGTCCCATTGACAGGCAGGTGCTCCTCACCCTCCCCAAAGACGCATTCCTTGCCAGTTCCCATATTGAATAATGCATGGTATCCATTGGCAGATGGCTGCACGTTGGCCACCTGATGCTGGACTTGTACACGACTGAGGTGTTCATCTGCGGATTGTCCCCTTACAGCTGGGTCAACTGCTTGTGTCCCACCCGCAAGGGCCCTGCACAGGCACACAGTGTCCACGCACACGAGCTGGTGTGCATCATGGAATGCTTGCTCACATGTGCTATGCTGATCACCAGCATCTGTACCTCAGGCCTCAGAACACTCTGCATTATGCACACGGTCCACTGTTCGATCCACCTCAAGGCAAGACAGACCATCCCCCAGGTCAACTTCGACATCCATGTCCAATCCTACCCTGCACTCTTGGGAGAAGTACCTTCCAACTCCCATGACACTTGTCCACATCCAGGGTGCATCTGCACAGCTCTGCTTCAACATCCGGCAACCCAGCCACATCACCGTCCAACAGGGATAGCGCCAATGGATCACTGTTATCTGCAGGATGAGCTTCACAATCCATGGCCACACTCAGGATGCAGCCCACGACCACGCCACCAACACAACCATGTGGCACTGTCATCCAAGACCCCATTGTGCCATCTCCATGCATCCAACCTTGGCCTGGCCACCATTCTCCACATCCACCTGACTCCTGCATGCAGGACATAGTTCTCCCACCTGGCTACACATACCTGGGACTCCCACCCCAGGACACTCCACATGATCCCTGACCTCTGCGCATGACTGTTGCTCTTCGAAATAGGTCTGTCCGCACAGTTGTGCAGGCACCCCCTCAGCTGGTTGGGCCCATCACGGGTGAGTATGGTGCTCCATGTCTGTATTGGATGATACATTGTGAGCCATGTGTGTCCTGTGCCAGACTCAGACCCCAGGGTATGCATAGTTGGAGTTACTTCAAAACTGAGCCATGGTTTGACTTTCCAACACACACATGTGATGGAATAATGCTAAATGACGGCATCATCTCGTTATTTCTAATATATTTATTGGTGGTGGGGTACGTGTTTGGGGGTATGCAATTAGGTGCTGTACCGGGGGTATGGAATCCAAAGTTCACACGGGGAGATGGTATCCTTGCCATTGGAAGTCATCAGAGTCCATGCCACAGTCTTTGTCAACATTGGTTAGCAAGTGACCAGCAAGTCCATGTGGCAGAGAATGTCATTTGATGAGGTGCTGCTGTTGCGCCAGAGGGCCAGGTGCCAGGCCAGGTAACCTGGGAGATGGTGATGGTCCGCTGACTCTCATGGTCTTTTACGTGGACGACCCACTTTCCTCCGGGGACCCTCAGATGCAGGCCTTGACGATGCTAGGGTAGCTCCGTCAGATGAATCCTCCTCCTCCTCCTCCTCCCTCCCTGTGTCTAGTGCTGGTCTATGCCTGGTGGCACAGGGAGGGTTTGCCAGGCTTTGGGCGATCTGATGGAGTGATTGGCTCACGTCCCTGTGCACCGCCAGGAGCTCTGCCAGTCTTGCCTCCATCCGTCCTTGGTGTTGTTGATGACTGCATGATGCTCGACCTGCAGGTTCTTAATCTCATCGAGGGTCCCCTGCATCCCGGAAAGTCTGGACACGACCTGGTCCATGCCTCTGGTGTCAAGCCGGTATGTGTCCAGGATGTTGCGGACGTGTGACATAACCGGTTCCTCAGCTGGCTGGTCAGGCTCGTGCCTCCGCCGTCCTCCACTCCCACCACCCCTGCCCACTTGAGCCTGGCCTGCCCTTGTGGGCACGTCGGGTCTCCGGGACCCCTGAGGGATGGCATTTGCGGGGTCGCCTGCCTCCTCCTGGTCCCTTGTCCCTCCTGGTCAGACTGGCTGCGTTGTGTGCGAACAGGGCTCCTGTGTGTATCCTGGGATGTGGCAGGAATGGGGGTGGTGGTTGGCACAGTTGTACCTGATGCAGGTGCTGCAGGTGGTTGGGCACCAGAGGGGCCAGGTTGGTCGGGGTCATCCACAGTGTGGTGAGAGTCGTCGCTGCCGGTGGGATCATCGTCACGCCGAGCCTGGTCCTGTGTGTCTTCCCCCCCAGTGTTGGGGGGAGATCGACGACGTTGCCCTGTGTGTGAGAGAGAGACAATGTTAATGGTGTTACATGCGTCATCCATGTTTCATGCATTTTCAAGTTAGCACAGTTGCTCTGGGTAGTTGGATGTGTCTGGCATTCCTCTCACAGTGCACTTGTGGATGGGTATGTTGCGGGGGTCAGATTGATATGTACTCCTGGTTATTTGGCCTGTCTAATGAGTGTTGGGATGGTTATTTGGCTATGGACTGGTCTTGTTGTGTCACATATCCATTGTGGGAGTGCCAATTTGCGTTGGCTGCCCCGGGGGCGTGTGCTTGTGTAAGGGGGGGGGTGACCGGGCATGCTGTTGGGTGTGGTGTGATTTGTCATTGGGTCTACCAGGTGATGTGTCTATCCCCTCATGGTGCCTGGTGGCATGACAGTGAATGTGAGTTCCTGTGGTAGGTAGGTGGCATGTGGAGTTGTTGTTTGAGTGTAGAGTGGTCACAGGTTTGCCTTGTGCTGTCTACAGCAGGGCCAAGTGTCATCTACCTTGTCTGTACTTGGCAAGTCCCTGTGCATTGTGCATGGTGCATGGGTATGTCCCTTGGCCACGGCTGTCAACACTTTTCCTATGTGTGACACACTCTTTGTTGTTGCATCAGTTTTGAACGCAGGGAGCAGTGTAGCAAGCGTGCGTAGTGAGCGCTGCAGAACCAACTTACGTGTTGCACTGTACGCGGCCAAATGTTGCTTTGTCATGTCTATTGGAGAATGCAGGTAGGAAACTTATGCATTTGTGACTGGGTTCTAACAAACACTGTGAGTGGGTATACTGGGTGTGAGGTTAGGTTTGTGCCTGCAGCGAGGATCGACTCGTGCACAGTTTGACACAAGGGCCAGTGCTTTCCAAACAAATGAGGGGTGTTTCACACACTGCCAGACCTTGTCAACATGCACACAGTCCACCTGCTGATGTGCGTACATGCCCACACCACCCAAGGGTGATTTTGTCTCCCTGTGTCTCTCTCTCTCCCTCCCTCTGTCACCCTCCTCCCTCCCTCTGTCTGTCTCCCTCTTTCGCCCTCTGTCACCCTCTGTCGCCCTCTGTCGCCCTCTGTCGCCCTCTGTCGCACTCTGTCTCCCTCCCTCTCTCTCCCTCCCCCTCCCTCTGTCTGTCTCCCTCTGTCGCCCTCTGTCACCCTCTGTCTCCCTCCCTCTCTCTCCCTCCCCCTCCCTCTGTCTGTCGCCCTCTGTTGCCCTCTGTCTCCCTCCCTCTCTCTCCCTCCCCCTCCCTCTGTCTGTCGCCCTCTGTCGCCCTCTGTCGCCCTCTGTCACCCTCTGTCTCCCTCCCTCTCTCTCCCTCCCCCTCCCTCTGTCTGTCGCCCTCTGTCGCCCTCTGTCCCCCTCCCTCTCTCTCCCTCCCCCTCCCTCTGTCTGTCGCCCTCTGTCGCCCTCTGTCACCCTCTGTTGCCCTCTGTCTCCCTCCCTCCCTCTCCCTCTCCCTCCGTCTGTCTGTCACCCTCTGTCACCTCAGCCCAGCCTCCTGGGCACACACACTTTGCAGGTCTTTCAAAGGCCATTGGCTTGTTCATGTGGCTTTGTATAGAATCTCCCGAACCCCATTGGGCAGGGTGTCTCTGAGTCTGCTCTGCAGCGGCGGTGTGTGCTGACACTCTTTCACAGTGTTGCCTCTTCATTGGCTGCTGTTATGTGGGAATTGGGCCTTCATACCCATGTCATCCTGCGACGTGGCCGCCATTTGCAGGCGACACAGTACAGTGTCGGGACACACTGTTTGTATGGCTATGCCCTAGGCCATATGGGCTGAGGGCATTGGTGTCTGCTTATGAGTTGCACAATGTGATTTTGGAGGCCCCCCCTCCCGGCATCACGGACATCCTGTCTTGTGTTGGTGTTTTGTGTGGCCTGTGACTTGGCATGGCCTTACTTGGTGCATGGGCCATGGAGCCGATAGTGGCATGTGCGTGTTGTTGGAATGTGGTTGCGTCCGGTGATGGCTTTGGGGTAGTTGCATGCATTATCGGAAGTTGGGTTGTGGATGCGGTTCCCCCCATGTGGGGTGAATTGTTTGTGTACTCACCAGGCTCAGCGAGTCCTTCTAGTCCGTGGACTCCCACCGGCGGCAGCGTGCGCATCACCTTCTCCTCCCAGGGATGGTATTGTACCGGTCTGCGGGGCGGGCCACCTCCAGTGATGTTCCCCTAGTTGTGTTCATCGGTCATTTTGGCGCAGACCCTCCTCCGCAGATCGTACCACCTGGCTTGGCATTCATGCCTGGTCCTTCGGATGGGCGCAACAGCATTCACCCTGTCGATGATCCTCTGCCACATGGCAGATTTTTCTGAGACGCTGGTGTTTCTGACCAATGTTCCAAAGAGCTGTGGCTCGACTCTGATGATTTCGTTGACAAGGATCTCCAGCTCCGCTGTTGAGAACTTTGGATTCCTGACTGTGGGCATGGTGTGGGGTGTGGGTGTGGATGGTTGTGGGTGTGTGGGTGTGGTTGTGAAGGTGTGTTTGAATGTGATGAGGGGGTGTTTGTGAAGGTGGTTGTGTGAAGGTGTGCAAGTGTAAGGTGTAGTAAGGGTTCAAGTCTGGTGCGGTGGGTCGTCTGTGGGGTCTGGCAGCAGTGGGTCTGTTGCAAAGGCTCATGGTTTGTGTGTGTGGGCCCTTTTTATTGGTCCATTTGTGGGTGTGGCTGTGTTTGAACTTTGGGTGGGTGTGTTATAAGGGGTGGTTGTGTTTTGGGCCTCTGTTTACCTGTTTGGCTGTTGCAGGTCAGTGTATTGGGTGTATTTGGGCTTGTTGGACGTGTTTTGTGGTGTTGTGCGATTCGAATTGACTCTCCTTGTGGTGTTTTGCAGTGTCCTGGTTCAGTACGTGTGTTTTTGGCCTCTGTGCGGTGCGTACATAGGCCATGTTGTTGTACAGTGCTCACATTTGCTATGGCTTGGTACGACTCGTACATGCGCACGGCTGGGTGAGGGTGCTGGTGTAGGGGCCTCGGATAGGGTGCGTACAGGCACGAGCAGGGAGTGGGGGCCTGGGGGTACATGCCGTACATACGTGAACCCAGGGTACGCCGCGTACGGGGGGCTGGGGGTACGGCACGTACATACGGGGTGCTGGGGGTACAGTGTGTGCCCCCACCCGTGTATGTACGGCGCGTCCCCCCACCCGTGTATGTACGGCACGTCCCCCCACCCGTGTATGTACGGCGCGTACCCCCACCCCCAGATGTACGCGCAGTACCCCCAGCCCCCGTATGTACACGCCGTACCCCCAGCCCCCCCTATGGACGGAGCGTACCCCCACCTCCCCCCTAGGTACGGAGCGTACCACCACCCCCGTAGGTACGCTGTGGAACCCCCCAGCGTGTAACGCGCCGTACATACGGGGGTGGGGGTACGCGCCGTACATACGCGGGTGGGGGTACGCGCCGTACATACATGGGTGGGGGTACGTGCCATACATACACGGGTGGGGGGACGCCCTGTACATACACGGGTGGGGGAACGGGCCATACCTACGGGGGTGGAGGGACGCGCCGTATATACACGGGTGGGGGGACGCACCATACATACGGGGGTGGGGGGACGCGGCGTACATACACGGGTGGGGTGGGGGTATGGCGCGTGCATCCGCAGGTGGGGTGGGGGTGCGGCGCGTACATCCACGGGGAGGCTGGGGGTACGGCGCGTACATCCACGGGGGGCTGGGGGTACGGCGCGTACATCCGTGGGGGCTGGGGGTATGGCGCGTACATACGGGGGGCTGGGGAGGGTGTTCGGCGCGTACCGGGCACCTGTTTGGACGTCTCCATGGTTGCTATGGGTGTTCGCTCCGGACGGTCTTTTTACCATACGGTTGTACAATCGGACGGACGGTACGGATCGTACTTGCGCGCTCGGACTTCAGTTTTCCGACTCGTATGTAAAAATGTCCGGGGACGTGTCGAACACTTTTCCCGACCCGAGGACGTGTCGGGGAATTTACCCAATGCGATTTTTATGGACTTTTTCACATACGAATCGTACTTGCCAGTTTGTACGGGACTTGTAGGATTCGTACGGTAAAAAACCAAGATACGAGTCATACGGGAAAAAAAAATACAGGATCGGAATCGGCCCCATAATTGTTAAAAATATCGTCTTTATATTAAAGATATGTATTTTAGTGTATACTTTATATGTATGTGTTGTATTTTTTTGTATAAGAATTATTTGTGGTTTTAATATATGTGTTACATTTTTAGTAGTTATTATTTTTTTTTAATTTGAATTTTGCGTTTTTAGTTTCGTAGTGGGTTGTGGGTTTATAGCGGAATAGGGTGGAAGTAATTTAATTATATTAAATGTATTGATTATTTTGTATTTATTAATATTTGTTGAATTGAGATGTTATAGTGTTAACTGTGCAAAGTAATTTATTAATAATTATTTAATAATTGGTCGTTAATTATATTGGTAATTAATTATTGTAATTGTGTAATTAATTTTAGGTGTGTGTTGTGATGTTTATAGGTGTAACGGGTGGGAAGTAATTTGTATTTAATTAATTAATATGTAGTTGTTAATTAAAGTTAATTATTTTATCTTTATTTTGCATAATTGTTTATTGTTTTGTGTGTTGTTTTTACTTTTAAAGGGGTAAAGGGTGAGTATTAAATATATTTTAATTACTTAATATTAGTTGTTAATAGTAATAGTTTTTAATTTAAAAATAAGTTTTAATTGTGTTTTATTATTTTATCATTTAATTTAGGTATGTGCTGTGGATATTATAGTGCTAAAATGTGTGGAGTAAATTAGTGTTTATTAGTTTTTTATTAATATTTTTTCATTGATTATTAATTATGTTAATTATGGAAGTACATTTAATTTAAAAAAATGAAGTTTTTATTATTGGTGTGGTATTATAGGGTAGGAAATTAAATAATACATTTATGTATTAATTCATTTTTTGGTTTGTAAATATTTTCTAGTTTAAAAGAAGTATTTTGTATAATTTTTAAATTATTTTATTTTATATATTATTTGTAGGTTTTTGTTATGTGTAATTAATATTGTAATATGCTTTCTTTTTATGTATCTCATATATTAGATTTTTCATTTTTTAAATATTGTTTATTTATTTTTATGGTATTTTTTAATTTTTAATTTTCGTTTCAAGTGTTTGAGTGTGAATAGTAATTTTGGTCTCTCCGCTATCCAACACTTTCCCTAATGTTGCAGTCACTGGAGTGGGAATAGTAATTTTTATCTCTCTGCTATCCAGCACTTTCCCTAGTGTTGCACTCACCGGAGTGGGAATAGTAATCTTTACCCCTCCGCTATCCAACACTTTCTCTACTGTTGCATTCACCAGAGTGGAAATCAATTTTTTTACACCTCTGCTATCCAACACTTATCCTACTGTTGCATTCAGTGGAGTGGTAATAGTAATTTTTGCCCCTCCTCTATCCAACACTTTCTCTATTGTTGCTCTCACTGGAGTGGGGTTAGTCAATTTTACCCCTCCGCTATCCAACACTTTCCCTACTGTTGCACTCTTTGGAGTGGAACTAGTAATTTTTTCTCCAACACTTTCCCTACTGTTGCTCTCATTGGAGTGTGAATAGGAATTTTTACCCCTCTGCTAATCAACACTTTCCCTACTGTTGCACTCACTGGAGTTGGAATAGTAAATTTAATTCCTCCGCTATCCAACACTTACCCTACTTTTGCACTCACTGGAGTAGGACTAGTTATTTTCACCCCTTTGCTATCCAACACTTTCCCTACTGTTGCACTGATTGTATTTGAACCCTTCCATGCTCATGACGGAACGGTTCCGTCATGAGCATCGGTTGAGCTGTGCTCATGACGGAACCGTTCCGTCATGGCCCCGCCCGCGCTCGAACCCTTCAGCACCGCGGGGGAATCCGCGCAGCGCTGAAGGGGTTAAGATGTAAGCCTAAATATTTTTTAATCGTTGAATTCTTTAATTTATTATATATTTCAGTTTTTTTATATTTTAAATCATTAATATATATTGTCATGTTTTAAGAATATTTTAAACTTTTAACATAAATTAAAAATAATAGCTTGTTATTTGTTTTAAAGTAAATATATATGTATAAATGATTATGTTTGTGTGTTTATTTTTCTATTAAGTTTATTTTTTATATTTTATTAAAATATATATTAAATGTATTTTATTGTGTTAAAATGATATTTAATATTAAATATATTTAATATATATTATTTTATTTGATATTTATATAAACGTCGATATTTTATACATCTATATTTTTTACATTGATAATTTTTAGTCCATATTTTTGTACTTACTTGTCTAAGTATAGGAGTCAATAATTTTGTTATCTATATTTTTTACTCAATATGTTTTACATCAATATTTTTTACATTGATGTGTCAGTGAACCGTTCTTCCATACGTGCTCAACCACCCTGCAACATTCCAACTGGTATCATCTATCATCATCACCTTACCAGTACCAGATGTCGTTAACCTTTATATTTATAAAATTAGAGTATGACCTTTCAGCATTGTTTAGATGTTCAAACATTCACAAAGTACCCTACTATTAAATCCACCTCTTATGCACTTCTCATATTTTTCTGCATATGCATCTTGAAGTTTCCTTGTTATTTTATTAACTTTATGATAATCTATCCCATTTTTCCCTCATCTAGTCATTCATGCCACTTCATCTTATGCCCACCTCATTAAGGTAAAAGGGTTTAGACAGTGTTGTTATACTTCGGCACGTCTTTACCTACTTGATGTAGAAGTGATGTGTCCTCCCTTCTCTAAGTGTTCTGTGATGAATATTATATCCCACGATGTGAACAGGAGCCATTTGCAAGAGGGCCTAGTGCATGAACACTGATCTTGATGGGGGCAAAAATGCCATATGCTTGTTCAAAGATCTCTGGACCTGATATATGCTCAAAAAGCAGGCTCCGGGTAAAGAAAATCATTTGTGTTCTGTGTTCCTCTTATGGTGACCTGCTGGCAATGGGACATGTTGTGGTCCTGAGTTGTATGAGCCTGCTGAGCTCTAGAATAAGTGAAGGAGTTTTTGGACTGCAGGAGTAGGAAGGTCCTTCTGGTAAACCGTTGTGGGAATGAAAGCAGGACTGCAAATAATTTGTGTAACCTAACTCGGTCTAATTCCTGCAGTATGCCAGAATACCAGAATACTAAGATCTAGTGAATGGTCAATTACAAAAATAGGATATTTTCTCCCAATATCTATTTCAAATTGCGGGCAAGTGGTTTAAATTGAAATGCTTATTATTCATGATATCTGTACTATCAGGTTATGTGCACCTGTTTAATGTGTTCAATCTTGCCCTGATGGAGTGCTTTGCTTCGTGCAAATTCGGGTGCAAATTCAGGTTTATGAAGCGCTCTCTGATTAATCTTTTAATACGACTGGGGGTAATCATCAAATATCAATAAATTTCAATTAGGTGAAGGAGTTTATGCGCCACAAGGAAGACAGAGAGCAGGTAAGTTTCTAAGCATGAAGCCTATTAAAAGATTAGCAGTGTTACAAATTCGAACCATTAAATTAGTTACTAATCAGTAATCGATAAATTAATTCAGTAATCAGTGTGTAGATCAAAGCAATTCAAAAATCATAGAACAAAGACAAACTATTACATTATTGTCTCAAAAAGAAGGTTTAGTAAAGCCAGTTCTCCCATAAACCGGCACCCCACTCGGCTAGGTCAGGGAAAGGTTCTACTAGTACCTTAAGTCAGCAAAGGCAGATTTTTGCTAAATGTCAGGCAAGGAAGCTGGCAGAAAATCTTCTGAGTGCTCAGCTATATGACATTAGCTTAAATCACACAATTCTAACATTTGATACACCTACACATGGGTTCCATATAATGGTCCAATCCGATTTAAGGCTTAAGCAGATAACTAAGCTCAATTACTTCTCAAGCTACTGCACAATGATGCTACTCTTAGAGTCCTTAAAACTTACAGTTTTCTGCAACATAATGAGATACATTGAACAAGGCTATACCCTGCATGTGCATTGCAACAGCTTGTTACCACATTCTACAAGGATCAAGTAGAAGAAAATCATTTCACATACCAACAGGAACATAAAACCAAGAGCACATTATTTTTTCCTCTATGTGCAACAAGAAAAGTGCTTTGTGCACTACAGCTAAGGCTGCTTGCACTGAAGATAAGCAATAACTTAATGTGCATGTGCATTGTGCAAGCTACCAAAATCAGTGGTATTGTAAGGGTGCCAACCAGAAACAATTACCCTCCCCACACCTATGGGTTGCTATTAAAATACATCCATTACTGAGGCTTCTTGCACCCCTGGGCATGGGTGTCACTGCATCTTGTTACCTAATCATAGTACCTATAACTCTTCTCTATCTGCTATTTCCATGGCACTCATATCTCCTCCTTGCACCTTTTTTTTATCCCTCTCCACTTCCACTCAATCTACTAGATTGTCCTTATTGCCTTCCTGCCTTTTTTGTTTTTCTCTCCTTCCTTTTCCTTACTCACCCAGTTTTCTTGCTCGATACCCTCTCTGCTGCACGTTTTCCCGCATTCTGTCCCCTCTCTTTAGTCTACGTCCTACTCTTCTCTCTCCCACAAAGTCTCTCACATCTCCCTGTTCTCTCTCATTCCACCCTTACGATCTATATCTTAACTATGCTTCTCTCTCATCTTGTTCCTCTCCTTGGCTCCAACGTCCTTGTTTGTCACCTCTTGGTCTACCTATCTCCTTTTGGTTGTTTTATACTCCATTCCTTCTTTCTTTCTCTCCCTTCTTCCTCTTCTTTTTATTTTTCACTCCCCTTTCTTTCTTTTTCTTTCCATATCTTGCTTATTTGCGTCTTCCTTTTTCTATCTCAGTTCCATAGCTCATCATTTCCATACATGCCTCCTTTTCTCTCTACACTCAAATCTCCCCTCTTCCTCAGACTCACTTCTAAACCATCTTTCTATCATTTTTTTATCCTTTCTACATTTCTCCTTTCCTATCAGTACATTTTCTTACCTTCCAATCCCCATTCTTTTCTTTTCTCCTTTCCTCTACTCTCCAATGTTTCTTCAAATCTTTCTTTCCTTTGTCCTTGCTCCTTTTCTTACCTTGTCTCTCCTCCTTCTTTATTTTCAATACTTCTTATCCCAGTCTCTCCCTCCATTCTTTACCTCTCTAATATCTCGCCTCCATAGCTGCCCTCTACCTCCCAAAGTCATTGTATCCATATCTATTTCATTCCACCCTTCATTTCTACTGCCTTTTCGCCTCATACATTAACTTCCACACTGTCTCCTTGCTTTCTTTTCTACCTCATGACAAGCTCCTGCACAAACCCATTGAATGAATGTTTGGCCTCTGCTCCGCTATAGTTTCCATTCTGTGTTTTACCAGTGCCTGTTTGGGATTGTTTTCACTCTCTGTGGCAATGACTGTTCCTCAACCCCTCTCAAAGGAGGAGACAACACAAAGTTAAACCCAGGGAGACACTTCAAAAACAATTGTAGAAAATTCAGGGCAAAATCTTTTCTGGGTTGCTTGTGTTCTGGTTCAGGGAGGACCTGGCCTGGCAGTCGGGCTGGAATGCTCCTATTGAAGTAGGGTCAAGACTGATTTGCATATGGGTCCAAGCTGAGTTAGCCTAGTGAGCAAAATAATAATCACTTGGAACTGGGACATCTTAAGGATTTTGGGGGCCCAGTGCCAAATGTATTTTGGGGACCCCTGTTCAGGACAGCTTTGAATTAATGATCCAGTTTCAGCATTTTCATGCCCTCTTTGGCCAGGTCACTGACAGTGCACAGGCACACTGGTCTAAATGCTAAATGTGTTTACATCTAATAGTTGGGGATAGTGATTTGTTTTCAATATTGTACCACATCAGCAGTCCATTAATATTACTGCAAATAATTTGTAATAACCTCCCATTCCTCATATGTAAGGTCCTGTTCTGATCTAAAATAAAGGTTTTTCATGGATGCTGCATGCAACATAAACACAACATTTCTCTGCAAAATGTCTGTAAAAGAATCTTACACATTGCCCACATTGTAAATAAATTAAAGGAAAACGATATTTAAAACAATCTGCTTAAGAATTATTCAGGGACATCAGGGCAAGACTCTGCAGTACAGTGCTGGCTCTATCAGGGGGCCCCCAGTAAGGCTGGGGTCCAGGGCCAGAGCCCATTTTGCGCATGCCTTAAAACATCTCTGGTTTGGAATGCTACCCCGAGTGATTGTCATTGGTTAGACCTACTGCAAGCATTCCTCCCATCACCTTTGTTTTTTTAATGTAACGCACTAAGTGGCCAAGAGCATACCTAGGCGTGGGTCCCTTGCTCACTGTGCCACTGGAACCAAGCTACGCCCAACTGAAGAGCCCCAATCAGGGTGAAACCCAGTGGTGTAACAAAAGCCCTCACAGCCCCTGCGGTGCAGGGGGCCCCTGAGCTCCGGAGGCCCCCTCCGGCACTGGCAGGGCCCTGCATTTACTTTGCAGGCCCCCCTCAAGTTTCATTATGCTACTGGTGAAACTGGTCTTGATTGCTTGTGTTCTGGTTCATGAAGATCCAGGTCTGGCAGCTCAGAGTGGACTGTTCCTATTGGAACAGATTTAAGACTGATTTGCATATGGCTGTGTCCAAACTGAAGTGGCGTGGTGGCCAAAAGAAGACTGGGTTGGAAATCTACCCAGAGTGACTGCCAGTGGTTAAACTTATTGCAAACATTCCTCCCATCACCTTTTGTCCCTCTGGTGTTACATAAACTGCAGCCAGTACAGAGATGACTAGGCCTCTCTCATGTCTTGGCCGTGGTGCCTTTGTACATGCTGGAGTAAAAATAGCCATGTCACTGACTAAAATCATGTTAACAGGTGGCACTCACTGTCTGCCCCATTTGTCTAACCTCCTCTAGAATCCTTAAAAGTTAATGAAGCAGACAGCCTTGGCTAGACTATGTGCCACCACCCTTGCTACCAATAAGCGGCCTGAATCCCCACCTCACCACTGATGGCTATAGAACAGGAGCACTGATGTGGTTGTTTGATCCTATTATATTTATATAGCTCCTAATACTCTGGACAAAGCTGTGAAGTATTCTGATTTACCTTGTGATTCTGGGCACCACTTTGGACTGCATAATTAATAAGGATGTTGGATGTAGTGAATTCTATGTGGGAGTTTTTGGGTGAGTGGCCTGAAATTCAAAGACATGATGCAAACATTCTTTTGTGAACATCGCTGCAGATAAATAGGAAGTGCCACGGAGAGAGTGAAAATTGATACACCAGTTTGCTAAAAACACTAATGTACAGTTAGGTGAGTTGGCACAGCTACATTTTGTGTCACCCCTGAAATTTTAGGTGCTTGTAAATGTTATGATTTGGCACTCTTCAAGAACATAATTAAATGATAGCTGTTGGAACAATTTTAGACCTTCTTTCCAATCTGGAATATGTCTACATAAATTTGCCATGCTTAATAGCAGGTGCAAACCATTTTTCTCTCATGCCTCAGGGGCCCCTTCTCTTTGGCATCTTCATTGCCTTCTGATTTTACACAGTACAGCACAATTTGCTCTAGATTGATTATTTGGTAACCTTACATTACCTTCCAGTAAGAACACAAATTGTCCTCATAATATTTCCAAGTACCTGTTTAAAGGTTCTGATCCAGATTTATTAACACTTTGACCTGAGTTTGCATCACTAAAGTGACACAAACCCAGCATATGGTGTTGTGGTGGGATTTACTTTCCAACGCAAACTGGGATTTTTGTAGGAAAGTTGCCCACAGTAACACAAAGTAGCACTGTGCCCTAACTTGTGCTAATAACATTTATAGGCAGGGATTTGTGCCAAGAAATTATGTCTCCCCAAGACAAGAGTAACTGTGAAGCAACTTTTAAAAGGCTTCATATTTTTCAAATTTTGCAAGTGTGATGCACAGTGGGAATATTCTTACAGAATATTTTCGTACTGGAAGGATACCCTTCCAGTACAAAACCTATGCTGGCCAGAATGCTTACATCCTTGTACTTAGGTCAGGGTCACTGGAATTATAAAAGTTTGTGGCAATGGCCTTTTCCACATGAGCAGGTATTTGCCACATGTGCCACATAATCCATCATCTGCTTTATAATTTGCAAATTTAAACCCCCAAAAGTTGTTTCTAGCTTGAATGGATAAAACATTACTAAATCTGGGACTATCCATATTGCTGTGAAGTGGAAGATCCTTTGCAAAGGCTGACTGATCACCTTTCTGTTGCTCATTGTTGTATATGGGTGTATATTGGTACTAATGAGGCAAAACATTTGCCCATATAGCGTTAGCATGAGAGAAATGTCAAAATAATAAAGTAATACTATCACAAAATGTGCAGCATTATGCCGCATAACTTGCCTTTTCTTGTTGGATAATTCAACCCTGCCACATAATTTGATCTTCCCTTGCTGCATAATTCCAGTGGCCCTGACTATGGTGCAAGGCAGAGGTAGGCACACCAATAGATTAACGGGGACAGCTGAGCCAAAGGTCTGCTCTGGCTCTTAAAAGCCCATACACAGGCTGAGCCTTGAATATATGTGGCATGTCAATCATGCAGCACAGATTGTGTTAGAATATGGTGAGGTATCTTCAAGATTCAAAAAATTAGAACACAGAGCCACTTCACCATGGTACATCAGATTATGTGTGAAATATGTATTAAAAGTAAGAGCTTTTAAACATAAAGGTGCCAATTCCGATCCGGTAAAAAAATTCCCCGTCCGACTCGTATCCGGATTTTTTTCCGTCCGAATCGTCAAAGTAGCGTACAAACTGCCAAGTACGATTCGAACGGAAAAAAGTCCATACGAATCGCATTGGGAAGATTTCCCCACACGTCCTCGGGTCGGGAAAAGTCACCGACACGTCCCCGGTCGAAAAACCCACCGTGCGGAAAAATAAAGTCCGACTGCGCAAGTACGATCCCTCCCGTCCTCCCCATTTCACAACCGTACGCAAAAAACACCGTCCGAACCGAACTCCCATAGCAACCATGGAGACATGTGCCCGCATACGCGCCAAACACCCCACCACCCCCCCCGCCCGCGTATGTACGCACCGAACCCCCACCCCAGCAGTGCATGTACGCCCCGAACCCCCACCCGTGTATGTACGCCCCGAACCACCACCCGTGTATGTACGCACCGAACCCCCACCCCAGCAGAGTATGTACGCCCCGAACCCCCACCCGTGTATGTACGGACCGAACCCCCACCCATGTATGTACGCACCCAACCCCCACCCCAGCAGTGTATGTACGCCCCGAACCCCCACCCGAGTATGTACGCACCGAACCACCACCCGTGTATGTACGCACCAAACCCCCACCCCAGCCGTGTATGTACGCACCGAACCACCACCCGTGTATGTACGCCCCCGAACTCCCACCCGTGTATGTACGCACCTAACCCCCCCCCAGCCGTGTATGTACGCACCAAACCCCCACCCGTGTATGTACGCACCGAACCCCCACCCGTGTATGTACGCACCCAACCCCCCCCCAGCCGTGTATGTACGCCCCGAACCCCCACCCGTGTATGTACGGACCGAACCCCCACCCGTGTATGTACGCACCCAACCCCCACCCCAGCAGTGTATGTACGCCCCGAACCCCCACCCGAGTATGTACGCACCGAACCACCACCCGTGTATGTACGCACCAAACCCCCACCCGTGCATGTACGCCCCCGAACCCCCACCCGTGTATGTACGCACCGAACCCCCACCCGTGTATGTACGCCCCCGAACCCCCCCCAAGCCGTGTATGTACGCACCAAACCACCACCCGTGTATGTACGCCCCCGAACCCCCACCCGTGTATGTACGCACCAAACCCCCCCAGCCGTGTATGTACGCACCAAACCCCCCCCCAGCCGTGTATGTACGCACCGAACCACCACCCGTGTATGTACGCACCAAACCCCCACCCCAGCCGTGTATGTACGCACCGAACCACCACCCGTGTATGTACGCCCCCGAACCCCCACCCGTGTATGTACGCACCCAACCCCCCCAGCCGTGCATGTACGCACCGAACCCCCACCCGTGTATGTACGCACCAAACCCCCACCCGTGTATGAACGGACCGAACCCCCCCCCCAGCCGTGTATGTACGCACCGAACCCCCCCCCAGCCGTGTATGTACGCACCGAACCCCCCAGCCGTGTATGTACGCACCCAACCCCCACCCGTGTATGTACGCCCCCGAACCCCCACCCGTGTATGTACGCACCGAACCCCCACCCGTGTATGTACGCCCCCGAACCCCCCCCAGCCGTGTATGTACGCACCGAACCACCACCCGTGTATGTACGCACCAAACCCCCACCCCAGCCGTGTATGTACGCACCGAACCACCACCCGTGTATGTACGCCCCCGAACCCCCACCCGTGTATGTACGCACCCAACCCCCCCCAGCCGTGTATGTACGCACCGAACCCCCACCCGTGTATGTACGCACCTAACCCCCCCCCAGCCGTGTATGTACGCACCGAACCCCCCCCCCAGCCGTGTATGTACGCACCGAACCCCCACCCGTGTATGTACGGCCGTACCCACACCCCACCAGGGAATGTACGGACCGCACCCCCACCAGTGCATGTACGGACCGTACTGACGCCAAAAAAACACGTACTGAACCAGGACAAACCATACTTACACAAGGAGAGTCAAGTAGAGTTTCCCCACACCACCAAACATGCCCAACAACCCCACAAACATCACATACACTCACCTGCAACTGCCAAACTGCCAAACAGAGGCCCAAAACTCAATCACTCCTCATAACACACCCACACAAATTTCAAACACAGCCACACCCACAAATGGACCAATAAAAATGGACCACACACACAAACCATGAGCCTTTGCAACAGACCCACTGCTGCCAGAGCCCACAGACGACCCACACCACCATACTTGAACCTCACACTTGCATACCTTCACACAACCACCTACACAAACACCCCCTCATCACATTCACACACACACCTCCACTACCACACCCACACACCCACAACCATCCACACCCACACCCCCACAACCATCCACACCCACACCCCCACAACCATCCACACCCACACCCCACGCCATGTCCACCACCAAGAATCCAAAGTTCACAAAGGAGGAGCTGGAGATCCTTGTCGACGAAATCCTCAGAGTCGAGCCACAGCTCTTTGGGACATTGGTCAGACAGACCAGCATATCCGAAAAAACGGCCATGTGGCAGAGGATCGTCGATTCTGTGAATGCTGTTGGGACCACCAGAAGGACCAGGCACGAGTGCCAATCCAGGTGGTACGATCTGCGGAGGACGGTCAAGAGGAAGATGACTGACAATCACAACCAGGGGAACATCACTGGAGGAGGGCCGCCCCCCAGACCGGTACAATACCATCCCTGGGAGGAGAAGGTGATGTCCACGCTGGCGGTGGAGGGACTACACGGACTGCCTGGACTCCCAGACCCTGGTGAGTACACAAACAACTCACCTCACATGGGGGGGATGCCATACACAATCAATCATGCATGCCACCCCCCCCAAGCCACCACCGCACACAACAACACTCCACAAACACACACATGCCACTAGCGCCTCCATGCCCCATGCATCAATCAGGGCCATGCCAAGTCACAGGCCACACAAAACACCAACACAACACAGGATGTGGTCGATGCTGGGAGTGGGGGCATCAAAACTAACATTGAGCAACTCACAAGCACAAAACAATGCCCTCAGCCCATATGGCCCTGGGCACAGCCATACAAACTGTGTGTACCCACACAGTACTGTCTTGCCTGCAAATGGTGGCTGCCATGCAGGATGACATGGGTCTGAAGGCAGAATTTGCACATTACAGCAGACAATTAAGATGCACCGCTCTGATAGAGTCTCAGCACACACCGCCACAGCAGCAGCCTACACTCAGACACACTGCCCAATGGGTGCCCGGAGAACAGGGACTAACTCACATGAACAAGCCAATGGCCATTCAAAGACCGGCTAACTGTGTGTGCCCAGGAAGCTGGCCTGCGGTGACAGAGAGTGACAAAGAGAGGGAGGGAGAGGGGGAATGAGAGGGAAGGAGACAGAGGGGGACACAGGGAGACAGACAGAGGGAGGGAGTAGGGTGACAGAGGGAGACCGATAGAGGGAGGGAGGAGG
This sequence comes from Triturus cristatus, assembly GCF_964204655.1. Taxonomy (NCBI): domain Eukaryota; kingdom Metazoa; phylum Chordata; class Amphibia; order Caudata; family Salamandridae; genus Triturus; species Triturus cristatus. Next base: position 1,387,145,525 of record NC_140590.1, read on the forward strand.
GTGACAGAGGGAGGGAGGAAGGGAGACACAGGGAGACTAAATCACCCTTGGGTGGTGTGGCCATGTCCACTCGTCAGCCGGTGGACTGTGTGCATGCAGACCAGGTCTGGCAGTGCCTCAACCCCCCCTTCCGTAGATGAAGACCGGTCCATGTGTCAATCTGTGCACGAGTCCATCCGTGCTGCAGGCACAGACCTAACCACACACCCAGTATACCCACCCACTGTGTCGGTAAGAACCCTGTCACAAATGCTTCAGTCCCCCACCTGCAACATCAAATTGCCTTGGCAAAACACCATTTGGCCACGTACAGTGCAACACGTAAGGCGCCTCTGCATGGCTCGCTACGCCCGCACACCACACTGCTGACTGTGTACCCAAATAGATGCATCAACTAAGATTGTGTCTCACACATGCGTAAAGCCCTGACAGCTGTGGCCAAGGGACATAGCCATGCACAAGTGCACTGTGAGAGGAATGCAGGACAGATCCAACTACCCAGAGGAAGAGTGCCAAATCAGAAATGCATGCAACATGGATGCCACATGTGACACTGTTAACATTGTCTCTCTCACACACAGGTCAACGTCGACGAACACCCCCCAACACTGGGGGGGAAGTCTCACAGGACCAGGCTCCGCGGGATGAGGACCCCACTGCCAGCGATGACTCTCACCACTCCGTGGATGACCCAGACCAACCTGGCCCCTCTGGTGTCCAACCACCTGCAGCACCTGCGTCAGTTACAACTGTGCCAACCACCACCCCCATTCCTGCCACATCCCAGGAGATGTCCAGGAGCCCTGCCCGCACACGACCACCCAGCCAGTCTGCCCAGGAGGGACACGGTCCTCCGGGCACCCAGGAGGAGGCAGGCGGCAACGCAGATGCCATCCCTCAGGGGTCCCGGAGACCCGATGCACCCACAACGGCAGGCCAGGTGCACGTGGGCAGGGGTGGCGGGAGTGGAGGACGGCGGAGGCGCGAACCTGACCAGGCAGCTCAGGACCCGGTAGTGTCCTAGGTCAGCAACATCCTGGATACATACCGGCGTGACACCAGGGGCATGGACCAGATTGCGTCCACCCTCAATGACATCAAGGGGACCCTCCAGGAGATGAAGACCCTGCAGTCCCAGCAACATGCCTGTCAACTGCAACACCAAGGAAGGATGGAGGATAGACAGGCTGAGCTCGTGGCGGTGCAAACCCAAATGACCGGTGTACTCCGTCGGATTGCCGACAACATGGGCAACCCTCCCTGTGGCACCAGGCGAAGGCCATTACCAGACACAGGGAGGGATCAGGAGGAGGAGGATTCATCCGACGGAGCGTCACAGACATCGTCACGGACTGCTTCCGAGGGTCCCCGCAGGAAGGTGGGTCGTCCACGAAAAAGACTGTGAGAGTCAGCAGAACATCACCATCTCCCAGGTCACCTGGCCTGGCACCTGGCCCTCTGGCCCAATAGCAGCACATGACATTCTCTGCCACATGGACTTGCTGGTCACTGTCTGACCTATGTTGACGAAGACTGTGGCATGGACTCTGACATTTTGCTACGGCAAGGATACCAACTCCCCCAGTGAACTTTGGATTCTACACTCCCGCTGTGCACCTCTTGTCATCCCCACAAACCCGTACCCCACCACAAATAAATTAATCACACTTACAAGATGATGCCGTGATTCTGCATTATTACAATACATGTGTGTGTCGTAAAGTCAAAGCATGCCTGATCTCAGAATTAACTCCAACCATCCAAACCGTGGGGTCGCAGTCTTACCCAGGACACACATGGGTCCCAATGTATCATCTGATACAGACATGGAGTACCATACTCACCTGTGCTGGGCCCAACCAGCTGAGTGGTTCCCGCACAACTGTGGCTACAGACACATTCAGGGGAGCAACAGTCATGCGCAGAGGTCAGGGATCATGTGGAGTGACCTGGCTTCCCGCTCCCAGGTATGTCTAGACATGTGTCCCTACAATGTGCAGCATGCTTGCGTCAGGCGGATGTTGAGAATGGTGGCTAGGCCAAGGTTGGATGCATGGAGATGCCAGAATGCAGTTTAGGTTCACAGTGCCACATGGTTGTGTTGGGGTTGTGGGCTGCATCATGAATGTGGGCGTGGATCGAGAAGGTCATCCTGCAGCTGGCTGTGAAACATTCCCCCCATCCCGTTTGGACGTTGATGTGGCCTGGTTGCCCGACGCAGTAGCAGAGCTGTGCAGATGCACTCCGGATATGGACAAGTACCATGGGAGTCGTAAGGCACATGTCCGTAGACTGCAGGGTAGGATTCGACACGGATGTTGTAGTTGCCCTGGGGGATGGTCTCTCTTGCCTTGAGGTGGATGGAACTGTGCATCTTGTGCATAATACAGTTCCCACTCCCTGACAAACCCCTAGCATCTTGTCACTCTACACATAGACACATATGCACCACCTATGAAAACTATGCCAGACATGCCGCACGCACAGTGGCAACAGGCCACCATTGACAGGGAAGAGGCACCTTGGAGACAGAGGGACAAATTTATTAGTCATGTGTGTTGGAATGACAATGATACTCTGTCAACACATACACATGTCATGTGGATGAACATGTGGGAGCAACACTGGCACCCCCCATTGCAACACAGATGCTGGTATCCCATTGACCTGGCACACAAGTGACGGATAACAGCTAAACACCCCCTGCTGCCACGGAGAGGCCGCTATACACCATTGAGGCCCTGATGGGGCAATCACACACCATGTCAACCCGGTGCAACCTGTATGTTTCCGAGGCCAGTGTTACACACAATGATGGCCTCATCACAATCCCCAATCCCCTGCCACATGACAGTCACCAAGTCTGACCATGGCTCCAGGTGAAGCCTGCCCCATGTCATGTTCCCCATGTAGGATCACCATGTATGCAAATGGAACACACATGAACCGGAGAAGTGCACACAGACTACAAACAATTCACACACCCAAAACGACGTGAGGCATCCCTTACCCTAAGGAGATTTCAACACTTGCCCGTGCATGTGACGCTGAATCAGCACATGTTGCTGTGTTCATGAGGAGTAGCAGGAGCACAACAATGCCACCAGCAGACAGCATGCACATGGACCTGTGGAAGAGAGACACACAAGGAGTCAGCACAAAGGAGCACATCCGCAAGCATGTACTCAACACGTATCATGTTGTCAACATGACAGGTGACAATGATGACCCTCAGACAACATCCTTCCATTGCGCCATCACTTGAGTGACACTTCAATACACACCACTGACTCACTTGGCAGACATGCAGATGGACACACACATTGCAACACATGCCACACACGGCCCAATGCGTGCACACTCAGACACTGGAACTCACCACTAAGCAAAGAAGTTGCGTATGAGCCGACTCCGCATGTCCTCCACAGCCTCCTCCTCCTCCACATCACTTGCCCCGTCACCAAGGCCTTCATCCTCCACGGGTGGATGGTCCTGGTCATCTTGATCCAGTATGAGTGGAACAGCTTCCTCCACTGCCATGTTGTGCAGCATGCAGCAGACGATGATGATCTTGCACACCTTCACCGGGGCATATGGGAGTGCTCCGCCGGTCTTGTGGAGGCACCGGAATCGGCTCTTCAGAAGTCCAAACGTCCTCTCAATGACTCTCCTGGTCCGCCCATGTGCGTTGTTGTAGCGGTGCTCGGCAGCCGTGCTGGGGTTGCGGACAGGCGTCATCAGCCATGGCATGTTGGGATAGCCAGCGTCCCCTACAAGGAAACATCATGGACAGAAGTGTGTCAGCACAGGCAGTGAGATTGGAAGATGACGCCAAACACTGAACTGCCAGAGTCTACCCACCAACAATACATGCTCGCTCGTTCCGCAGCTGCAGCATCATTTCAGACAGCCTGCTACGCCTCATGATGAAGGCATCGTGTGCTGATCCTGGAAAGCGAACACAGACATGTGAAATCACCATGTTGGACAGACACACCACAAGGGCATTAATGGAGTGATAATGTTTGCGATTCCTATACACCACCTCCTGTGCCTGTGGTGGTACCAACGCAACATGTGTCCCATCTATGGACCCAATGACATGGGGCATCCCTCCCAGGGCATAGAACTCACGCTTGACATCTGTCAACTGCTCACGAATTGGGAATTTAATGTACTCATCCAGGTGAACCAACATGGCCTCTAAGAAATCATGCAGAACACGGCTGAACATCGTCTGGGACATGCCCCCGACATCAGCAATGGTATGTTGGAACGTACCCGTGGCAAGGAAATGTAGGGCTGCCATCACCTTCAACTTGGGTGTCAGTGCACTGGGATACCTGTGGCGCGGGAGCAGTTGTGCTTCCAGCCGGCCAGTCAACTCATCAATCAACCGTTGGCTGAATCTGTAGCGGCGTATACAGTCCCGTTCATGCAGGGCAGCCATGTCTGGTATACGTCGAGGGAGAGGCGGAGCCCTGCAGTGAAATGGAAGGAACACCGAAGAGTGAGCACTGTACAACGACATCGTCAATGCACTGAGCACATGTTACACAGCCAATACACATATGCCACGTTGTGAGTCAGGTCTGTGCCACATTTCCTGGACACGTACGCCAGTCAGGTGACACTCCTACCAAGGGACAGCCACTAACGGAGGGGGGCAAGATCACGATGACATGGCATGAGACTAGCTGTGGGCCAGTGTAAGTGAACATGCACACGCATCACAGGATTCACAGACATCCACACATGTGCAGAAGTAGTATGCGTATGGTACAGACAGGTAGTTGGATGCGATATGCACTGGTCACATGTCATAGGAATAGGACAGGCCACACACATTGCCTTTGAGGAGTACATGTCGAGACAGAACATACATAGGGAGCATGTGGATATGTACTTGTGTTGATACTCCGTGTAGTTGCATACATACACACCTCATGGCAAATCACATATGTGGGCTGGTGTGCGGAACAGTGTGCCATGCCCATCGACACACAGACACATGTTGGCAGCAGCAACTGCTGATGCATTGAACCACACACCTACAGCAAAATCATGGAAAGACATGCCACACACATGACATGGTTGCAGCGTGCAACGCAGCCATACACATGTCATGTGTAATATTCCGTGTACCTGGCATCAGGGGACAGGTGCGGGTGTCCGTGACTGGGACATGCAAGTGACTCATGGCTCCACTAGTGTGTACGACATGCACACATGTCAAAGGAGTGCAGGGGATGTGTGGTACAATGCGCACCATCACACACGACATGTGTACACAGCTCATCGTACATGTGCTTTGCCCACACCTCAGGGGTAAAGTGCCACATCACATCCTGACACACCTGTGTCACACACATGTGGTATTGCACAGACAATGCATTGGTGTCCACCCTTGGCAATACCTGTCCGCTCCATTCCTGTCTGTGTGCCGCCTGTCACCACTGACAGTTGTGAAACGCACCGTACATACGCTCGGAGTGCGTGTATAGGGTCCCTGGGCCAATATTGCCGCTGGCGTATGCGTACGCCACAGTAGTACGGACCGTACAAGCGCTTGTGCGGTCCGGATCACAATATGGGCGCTGGCGTATGCGTACGCCACAGTAGTACGGACTGTACACGAGCTTGTACGGTCCGTACTACTGTGGCGTACGCATACGCCAGCGCCCATATTGTGATCCGGACCGTACAAGCGCTTGTACGGTCCGTACTACTGTGGCGTACGCATACGCCAGCGCCCATATTGTGATCCGGACCGTACAAGCGCTTGTACGGTCCGTACTACTGTGGCGTACGCATACGCCAGCGCCCATATTGTGATCCGGACCGTACAAGCGCTTGTACGGTCCGTACTACTGTGGCGTACGCATACGCCAGCGCCCATATTGTGATCCGGACCGTACAAGCGCTTGTACAGTCCGTACTACTGTGGCGTACGCATACGCCAGCGCCCATATTGTGATCCGGACCGTACAAGCGCTTGTACGGTCGGTATCACTGCTTGTGGGGTGCCCTAGGGCGTGGAACGCACCGTACCTGTGTGTAAATGTATGAAAACACATAGGGGACACATGAGGGACAAGTATAAGGGCCTAAATGCATGATGGTTGCCATGGAGACTGAGTTAAATTTTTGAATTTGAGCACCAGGTGCACAGCAGAAGTCAGTTTGAAAGAATCTACATTGTTGCAATGTGGATGTTGACTTGACATCATTATCAAAACTGAAACCATGCAAAGCCACACACTGGGGTAGGTTTGAAGGGATTGGATGAAACGTAGGATGCTAATGTGACTGACCAATCAATCTGTACTCCTATACATGAACAGGCCAGCCAGGCATATATAAGGCAGCCAGGTCCCATGAGAGAGCACTTGCCTGCACATCCATTCATCCATGACCACTGCTGCTGATAGTGATTCCTCTGGCACCATGTCCAGGACTGTGGAGAGGTCACAGCCATTCACCCAGGAGGAGAACCTTGCCCTGATAGATGTGATCCTCCCACAGTTCCAGAGCCTGTATGGTCGACCAGGGGTTCAGGTGAGTGCAGACTCCACTAGCTTAGACTGTGCCCCTTTTGTGTGACAGTGACTTCTGGCATTGTGTCCATGTGTGACAGACATGCACTGTTGTTTGGAGTGGGTCCCAGGGTGTGGAAGGCCTCATGTCACCCATGCAGAGCATGCTGTGTTTCCTGTGTGCACTCCTCACTTGCATAGTGCCTACTGTGACAATGAATGCAAGGTGCATGCCACATTCTGCCTGCATACTCCTCCTGGGGATGTTGTTTCCACAGTCCTGATGTGATCCTGTGTTCCCCCCAGTGTGACAGGTGTCAATACCCATGGATGTGTGTTTGTTCAGTGTACCTGTGCTGTGAGTGTCCAAAGGCCGTGTTCGTCCCCTGCACATTGGTGTGTGTGTTAGTCCCCTGTCATGTGGGTGAGTGCATATGGGGAGTGTTGCACACAAGCAGCATGAGGGATGGATATGGCCTGGCCATCCGATGTGAGCAGGGAGCAGTGCTGTGTGCATGCCGTGCTGAGCCAGCCCCACACCTGTGACACCCCCGTCTACTGGCACATGGGCAGAGTGAGGTGTGTACCCGCAGTTGGCAATGCCATGTGATTGTCCTGTACCTGTGTGTGTCTGTGTACTCTGCTGAGGTAGCATCAGTGTGCTGGGGCAGGTGACTGCTGTGAGGTGCTGTACATAATCCTGGTGTAGCCTGTGAGGCACAGTGTGATCCCTGGTCAGTGAGTGTGTGGTACCCCTCATGCCACCCGTGTGCTTTCACTGGCACGTAGTGCATTTGGCCTTCCACAGTGGATAATGTCCCTATGACAAAGGTGCAATTAGTTGCATGCATACCATGGCCTGTTCATAATGAGGATTGTTCTATATGTGTGTCTCTGTGTCTTTGCTCATGTGGATTAATGTATTCTCTCTTTTGCATCCTCACAGGTAGGCGCCATTGCCAAGGGGGAGATCTGGAGGGAAGCCGTCAGTGCCGTGAGGGGTACAGAGGGTCGGAGGCGGAGCCTGTCTCAGGTGAGGAAACGCTGGCAGGACATCCGGTGCTGGACGAGGAGGATTGCACGGCTCCTGCTGGGGGACTCACCTGAGAGCCGTAAGAACCGTGGGCGCCGTCGTCTGACCCACATCCAGAAGCGTGTGCTGGCGGTGGTCTTCCCCGATATGGACAGGCGCCTACAGGAGAGGCAGCAGCAGGAAGGGGGTAGGTACATGTGTGTCAGTTGTGTGTCCCCAGCCAATGTAAGTGTGCCGTTGCATGGATACACTGCCAGGGTTTGATTGTGCAGTGCGTCAACTTCTCCACAAAGTAGCACAGTGCTGTTCTCACTCCCTCCCTTCCCCTCCTTGCCATGTGTTCCCTGGTCTGTCTGTAGCCACTCTTGCACAAGGTTATTTAGGCAGGCAGTTCATGCAGGTGCCCTATGCTATCAGCATCATGTGTGGGGGTGATGTGCCACAGGTATGGGGACCTTGCGTGTGCCATGGCCAATTTCAGTCATTGTGGTGTCCATGTCACTTGGCACTGATTGTGAATCACGACATAGGGGTGTGTCTCCAAAATGTACAGCCTTCCAGCATGCATGTCCAATTGTGTGCCCTCTGACATGATGTGCCTGAGTGGGAGGCCTGCCATTATCCTTCTGGACCTCAGCGCCGCCTTCGACACAGTTAACCACCATCTGCTGCTGACTCGACTCCGGAATCTTGGGATAACCGGAAAAGCCTGGAGGTGGCTTAGATCCTTTTTGGAGGATAGATACTTCCAGGTATTTGAGGGCAATAGCTGTTCCCGCCTGTTACCGTTACAGTGTGGGGTACCACAGGGTTCTTCCCTTAGCCCCACACTGTTTAACGTATACATGGCCCCGTTGGCAGAACTGGTTGCCCCGTTTGGCATCCAGCTAATCAGTTATGCTGATGACACCCAGCTGGTGTTTTCTCTGCAACAAATAGAGTCCTCGCCGAACAACCTGGCAAATTGTCTGGAGACGGTGGTAAATTGGATGAATCTGTCTCAACTGAGACTCAATGGAGGAAAAACGGAGCTGATGCTCTTAGGCAGACAGGATATTCCCGACCATCTCGCCTGGCCTACCAGTATGGGTGCTATACCATCTCCTAAGACAGAAATAAAGAGCCTAGGCTTTTGGCTTGATAATGGTTTATCTTTTGAGAGTCAAGCCAGGAAAACATCCGCAGTCTGTCATGGGATACTGAAATCCCTCCATAAAATCTTGCCCCAACTTCCAGAAACAGCAAGGAAGACCGTAGTCCAGGCGCTGGTCTTGTCGCGAATCGATTACGGGAATGCTATATATCTAGGGGCCCCAACTTCCACTCTTAAAACCTTGCAAGTGGCCCAAAACTATGCTGCTAGGATCCTAACGGGCACCAATAGATATATGTCGGCAAAGCCAGCCTTGAGATCGCTTCATTGGCTCCCGGTGAAGGAGCGAGTGCGATTTAAATCGCTCTGTATCACACATAAGATCCTACATAGAGAAGGTCCTTCCATATTGGAAAACATGATACGTCCTTACAGGCCCCAACGTAAGCTTAGATCGAGCGAACTTAATCTAGCAATTATCCCGAGGATAAAACGAGCCCGCTCAGGCGGCCGACTCTTCTCTTTGCAAGCAGCAAAAGAGTGGAATTCCCTCCCGGATTATTTAAGACTGGAACACACCTTCCTTAAGTTTAGGAAGCAACTTAAAACGTTTCTATTCCCCAGAATTTAATGCAGCATAACAAAGTGATGTGAATCAACCCTAGGCCCACTCTGTACCAAAAGCGCTGGGATGCTTACGGGTAACCATGCGCTATACAAGTGATTTTACAATTACAATTACAATTACAAGTGCAGGGACGGTTGCTTAATTTGCAGTCATGTCCATCCTGGACCATGGAGGAGTGTGGGCACTACTGTGCCCTGGGGCACCTCTTCCTAGGTATCATGTGCGTCATCCAACAATATGGCCATTCACTGTGTCTTCTCCATGGGTTGGGTAGGGTGGCATTGTACCCTGGGCTCAACTGTTAGGACCTACAGGTTGCTACATGTGTCCACTGTACAGGGGGACCCATTTTGCTTGTGCATACTCACAGTGGGCATTACCTGTGTGTGTTGTTGAGACAATCTGATGATGTTTGCCTGTCAATGATGTGTGGACATGGCCACCAGGGGCTGTGTGTGTACAGTCATGAATTAGTGGAGGCCATGTGTTTCCATCCCAGAGTAAGAGGTGTACATACTTTCTCCGTCTCAATGAGATTGTCTCAGGTGTGGGTGGTTTGTGCGTACAAGGCCTACATGTCAGAAGCTTCATCCTCCTTGCTGGGTTTAGCCTGTGTGTGATGTTTGACTGGACATACGCTCAAGGTGCAGTGACCCTGTCATGTGTGGCCTGGTTTCATGTATTGCCTTTGCAGCATGCGGCAAGAGTAAATGGATATGATTCATGCTCATCCCTTTTTGACAACGCAGTGTGGTGCAGGTGCTGTGCACATTTGTCCCCAGAGGCTGGCTCCTCTCTAAAATTTCAGGTGCAGTGATTTGCTGTTGTGTCATGATCTCCATTGTGTCTCAGTGGCATGGTGGGTCGAAAAACTGTGTGTTCCATGGCCTACATGTGTACATTGTTTTGTAGGTGTTACTCCTGTTGCTTTTCAGGCTATGCAATGTGACCTATGTATATTTGACTCATGTGACATATGTGTACAGGTGTCTGATTTTCTCCTGTCTCTTCACCTTGCCCACTGCATCGCCGGGGGACACGGAAGGAGACACTAGCACGGACCGGGAGGAGGGATTGAGCACCAGTGCCAGCAGTGCTGTCCTGTCTGGCACATGGAGTGGCACGGAGGCCGAAGGGAGTGAGGCAGAGGACCTGTTGACTGCCAACACAGACTATGACGCAGACGGGTCCGAGGCTGAGCTCCCAGTGGTGGCGGAGTCTGCCCCCCCAGCTGATGGCAGCCCTCCACATCCCCCCGCCACCTCAGGTTCCATCACCGGCCTCCCACATGCTCGTGGCCCTTCCCTCCGTGCTCGGTCCCCACATGTCTCCTTCCTGCCAGGCACCGCACCCCCTGCCCCTGTCACCACTGCTGCGGTGAGTGCGGAGTCTGTGGACATCCTGAGGCAGTTGCAGGTTGGTCAGACTGCGATGCTAAATGTCCTCCATGCCCACACCCAGGTGCTGACCCAGATGGAGGCATACATGGGGGGCATGTCGGCTGCGCAGTCTGACCAACGGCAGTTGCTGAGGTCCATAGACTCCACACTGACTGCAGCACTGGATCTCCTGCAGCGCTGCGTAACACCCCCTACCCCTGCCCCATCCACAATTCCCACTCCCGTGCCTGTCCCACGCACATCCAGACGTCAGCGTGCACGCACCCCAACAGACACAGGCACCACACCACCAGGGAAGTCGAAGCGCACACCTCCTGTCACGCACACACAGGGTGAGGAAGGCACACCCACTGGGTCGGGGGGGAAACTTAGAACACGCAGCCACAGTGGGAGTCCGCATTCCACACAACCCACTCCCTCCAAATCCACTCCCCTTAGCTCTCCTGGCCAACAGTCAGTGACAGCATCATCCACTGCGAGTGTGCCCCCCAGCCCCAGGATGACACCACCCCGCAAGCGGTGGAGGCGGGACCCGGCCAGGGGAGTTGAGTCCCCCACCCTGTCCACACCCTCCCCCAGTGGCGCTGCGACCCATCCCTTTGCCCCCCCCCTCCTTGGGGCCTGTGGTTGGATTGGGTGCGGGGGAGTCGCTGGGGGAACTTGCCGACGTGTGCAGCGCCATTCTGTCCTCCACCTTTGGCGCTGGCACCCCCCCCTGTGGCAGAATCATCCCTCCCTGCACCCACAACACCTACCCTTTCCCCTCCTGTCCCTGCGGTGCCTGTTTCCACCCTCCCCCCTGATGCCCCCTCTTCTGTGGATGAAATGGACTTGTGAACTGTGCAGGCAAGCTAGGGGACACACGTCCCGATGTGTACCCCCCCCCCCGGACTTTGCTGCTGGGCTGGCCCATGGCCCTTGTACATAGTGGACATATTCTCAGATATATTTTCCTGCTGAATAAAGCCTTTTCTTTTGGTTTTGCACACTGATGCTTTCCTGGACTTGCTGTTGGTGCTGGTGCTCCCTGCGTTGGGGTGGTGATAATGTGTTAGGGGTCTGTGAAATGTTGGAGTGTGCTGCTCATGGGGTGTACCCTGCCATCTGCGTGCCATCACAAAGGTCTCTGCCAATGGTATTTGGTCATGTTTGCTCTCACTGTATGGTGACATTGTCCCAAGGTGTGTTCCATCCTCTGTGGAGCAGGCCATTTTCCCTGCAGGGTGTCTCCCAAATGCTGTGCTGTGCTGTGTCTACATTTCCTGGATGTGTGAGGGTTGCCGTTCAATATAGCCATGCTGGCTCAGCGATGGCTCCGCCTGCATCTGGGGTATCACCCTTGTAGGTCACTGAACTTGTTGATGGGGTATATTGTCCTATGTCTGGGCACTGTTGGGAGTGATAGGTACACACCCCTCCTGTGTCTGGGCACTGCTGGGAGTGATAGGCACACACCCCTCCTGTCTCAGGGCACTGCTGGGAGTGATAGGCACCCACCCCTCCTGTGTCTGGGCACTGCTGGGAGGACTCTGCACCCACCCCTCCTGTGTCTGGGCACTGCTGGGAGTGATAGGCACACACCCCTCCTGTCTCAGGGCACTGCTGGGAGTGATAGGCACCCACCCCTCCTGTGTCTGGGCACTGCTGGGAGGACTCTGCACCCACCCCTCCTGTGTCTGGGCACTGCTGGGAGGACTCTGCACCCACCCCTCCTGTGTCTGGGCACTGCTGGGAGGACCCTGCACCCACCCCTCCTGTGTCTGGGCACTGCTGGGAGGACCCTGCACCCACCCCTCCTGTGTCTGGGCACTGCTGGGGGTGTTTGGCACACCCCATTCTTATTGCAGGTTCGGTGCGTACATACACGGGTGGGGGTTTGGTGCGTACATACACGGGTGGGGGTGAGGTTTCGGTGCGTACATACACGGGTGGCCGGGTGGCGCTTGGGTGCGTACATACACGGGTGAGGTTTCGGTGCGTACATACACGGGTGGCGCTTGGGTGCGTACATACACGGGTGGGGGTTCGGTGCGTACATACACGGGTGAGGTTTCGGTGCGTACATACACGGGTGGGGGTTCGGGGCGTACATACACGGGTGAGGTTTCGGTGCGTACATACACGGGTGGCGCTTGGGTGCGTACATACACGGGTGGGGGTTCGGTGCGTACATACACGGGTGAGGTTTCGGTGCGTACATACACGGGTGGGGGTTCGGTGCGTACATACACGGGTGGGGGTTTGGTGCGTACATACACGGGTGGGGGTTCGGTGCGTACATACACGGGTGGGGGTTTGGTGCGTACATACACGGGTGGGGGTTCGGTGCGTACATACACGGGTGAGGTTTGGGTGCGTACATACACGGGTGGCGCTTGGGTGCGTACATACACGGGTGAGGTTTCGGTGCGTACATACACGGGTGGCACTTGGGTGCGTACATACACGGGTGGGGGTTCGGGGCGTACATACACGGGTGGGGGTTCGGGGCGTACATACCAGGGTGGGGTGGGGGTTCGGTGCGTACATACACGGCTGGGGGTTCGGGGCGTACATACACGGGTGGGGGTTCGGGGCGTACATACCAGGGTGGGGTGGGGGTTCGGTGCGTACATACACGGCTGGGGGTTTGGTGCGTACATACACGGGTGGGGGTTCGGTGCGTACATACACGGGTGGGGGTTCGGGGCGTACATACACGGGTGGGGGTTCGGGGCGTATATACACGGGTGGTGCTTGGGTGCGTACATACACGGGTGGGGGTTCGGGGCGTACATGCACGGGTGGGGGTACGGGCCGTACTTCCACGGGTGGGGGTACGGTCCGTACATACCCCTGCCCACGCTCTGCGTGCCTGGGTACGGGCCGTACCCATGCCTTTGGTGGGTGGGTACGGTGCGTCCCCCCATTGTTGCGGTGCCGTGGGGTCCGCACCGTACACAGGCCTTGGGGGCGTGGCTACGGGTCGTACCACGCGTACCCCTACATGACCCCAGCAATGCTGGTACGAGCTGTACCAAGGCCTTTCTGACGTGGGTACGGGCCGTACCGCCATTGTTGGAGTGACGTAGGGGGACGCGTGGTACGTTCCGTACCCACGCTCTTGCGGCCTGGGTAGGGTACGTATCGGTTCGCGTGACCATCCACTTCCGTTGTGGCGGACGCTTGCGTTGCTGGCCTCGCCCCCACACCCTGGCAGTGTCCAGGCCCTGATGGTCAGGTATGTCCAGGCCATGTGTGATTTGGTACCATGTGTTGGTGTTGTGTGTCCTGCCCCTGCCCCCCCCTTTGCCCCTGGTTGTTGTGCTGACCTTCTGCGGCGTCTGCGTCGGTTCCTGTACGCCAGGTGGACTGCTAGGAGGGCAGGGATGGCACGTAGGTTCGGGTCCATGTCTGTTCGTCGCGTCCAGCTGCTCCTTGCGTGTGTCGTCCTGATTTCCCGGCAGTTTTTGGCAGCCGGTAAATATTTACCGTGCGGGATGACGTCGGTTCGAATCGTACTTCCTGGTTCGTGAAACGTAGGCTGGATGCGTACCGACGTCACGTCGGCGCCTTTCAGGATCGGAATTGTGTTTAGTTTCTGTTCGGTCGGTGTTTTGTTCGATTCGTACGGAAATGGTGTTTCCGTATGAATCGTACTTGCATTTTCGGATGGATTTCGCACCGGGTACGAGTCGGACGGAGAAAAGGCTCCGTCCGACGGTTCGTACCCGGTTTTTACCGGATCGGAATTGGCACCAATGTGAGAAATGTTCCTGCCTCCCCCCTTAATGACGTTAGAGAACTAAAAGGCAATACAGGGGTCATGTGTACCCTATATGTGGCCTGTGTCATAAATATAAATGGAGCAACGCTATAGGCTATTAAATCAAACACAATAATTGTTTTGTGCAGTGCAAAACCTGAGTTTCCATATTTGAAAGTACCCTCATATGTGATGATGAACAAAAAGGAGGATGGGTTAATAAGTATTTGTCTATTCATTAAGGTGCAAGTTACATTTTGAGCAACCTTGACCGGAATATATTGGAGCACTTTACTTGAGCATCAAGACTGGAACCTGTTTCCCCAGTTTCAAAGTCAGCAGCACTGGCTGTAATGCAACATACACACCCTCTCATTACAGTGCACATGTGTTTTGTGTCACATTGCCTGCTAAGAGCCTCTTCCAACCCTCTGCTCTTATGAGAAGCCTTTGTCATTTAATTTATTTCCTCGGCCTCCTGTGCGCAGCCTGCCACAAACAGGGAAGTTTTCACCCTTCCCTTTTGTTATGTATTTTGGTCCTCTAGGAGAGGGTGCACTCCCAGAGAGTGTCTGGGCGCTGTAAAAAAACAAGGCTGTGCATGTGCAAATACATAGGCTAGAGGGAACCTAGCACAACATAATAAAAAACGTGGAAAAGAAAGATATGTTACTGTGAAGCAAGATGGCAATTATATGTTAGCCATTTTAAAATGCAGTCCTACATAAGCTATAGTCAATCTAAATGTGAAAAATACACACTCAGTATATTTGGGGAAGAGGGCGGCAGCACAGACCACTGACATCAGGTTTGTGTGGAAAAGGCCACTTTATTGAAACACGTGCACATTACAAAACGATCTGGGCCTTTGCCTTACAAAACTACAACCTCACTACATATATTAAATCACCTATGCTAAGCTACCCCCACCCCTAAAATATTTCCCCTTCCCCACAACAACATAAATCAGCAATAAAATACTTGCACCAGAGCTGGTCAACAGTAACTGAGACCTGCAAAATCCCCTTCCTTTTTTCTAACTCTATTAACCTTTCAACCCATTCAACAATAATAAACTTCTGTAAATCATGGCAACTTTTCAGCCGACCGCCTATGCACCTGAATCAAAGCGACAACCTAATAACATAGCTTCCGTAGCACACCTGTATTCAATAGAACCAGCCCAGTCCCAAAGTGGACAGGAAACCCAAAAAACTTTAAAAAAGGGGACCGGAGGAAGGGGGCAAAAAATGCTATCATGCCAGGTACCAGCCACTGTGTCACCTAGACAAAATTGCGGCTGGTACCACAAAATGGCAGTTTATATATCCCTTGGGCTACATATGTAGCCCAAATCAAACACAAACCCCTGAGCAGTCATCAGACTGCTCTACATCCCTCAAACACCCGGGGGTAGACCTCCTTCTGGTCGGCTGCCCATCAAATCCTCCTTCGGTAATAGGGAAACAGCACAGACCACTGACACCAGATTTGTGTGGAAAAGGCCACTTTAATGAAACAGGTACACATTACAAAGCAACCTGGGCCTTTGCCTTACAAAACTACAACCTCACTATACATATTTGATCACCTATCGTAAGCACCCCAACCCCTAAAATATCACTCTCCCCCCAAACCAGCTTAAATCAGCAAAAGAATACATGCACCAGAGCTGGACAAATGTAACCGAGACCTCCAAAATCCCTTCTCTTTTTTTCTACCTCTATTAACCTTTCAACCTATTCAACTTCCAACCTAACCTTGAACTTCCTAGGTCATCCAGGCGGGAACTTGCCTACCCGTTCTATTTCAATCTGAACTGCCGCTAAAAACAACAATAAACTTTTGTAAATCATGGCATCTTCTCAGCCAACCACCACCAAGAATAAGGGTGGAGAGGAGAGAAGCAGGACATTTCTCACCCTCCCTTATTCTGCCCCCCCACACCCCATACCCTCCTGTGTTACTGAAGAGAAATGCCCCGCCACTACTGAATTTTCAGTACTTGTACCAAAACTAACTTTAACTGTAACAGGTATAGTTCCATGCCGATGAGGGACAAATGGACACCATCTCCTCTAAAAAAATTCCATGCCCTCATAACGGAGATCTGAGTGAACTACTCTACCAATCCTGGTGTCCCTACAGAAAGTGTGCATTTCTTTATTTAGTTTCCTCATGGCCTTGTCTATGACTGATGGCGTGACTGCCCCACGCCAAACCGTCGGGGTATGAATTCTGTCCACAGTATGTGTTCAAGCTGCCCAAAGCCCATGGATCTCTCTCAGGTCCTCCTTCATAGATTTTATTAGTGCTAAGCCCTTCTGTACCACCAAGTCGTGTTGCCTAAATGAAGCAGAAGTATGTCGGGATATTTACCACCAACCAAAAGCCTGTTCAGATAGGGAAGAAACTCCCTCAAACTCATCTCTCCTTTTCCCACCCAAGTGATGGAATATGAAGCATTGTTAAAACCCCAAATTTGCCCCGTGGCTGGTGGCCCTCATGTGACGCTCTGCCCACTTAATGAAGGAGTGGTCCACAGTCCGAATCTTCAGTCCTGCCGCCTGGCGTCGGGGAACAGAACCTGTAACAGAAACAAAGTTTACTTACTGCCTCACATCTACCTTCCCCTTGACATATCTTTGGAAGCAATTGGACGACCATCTATCCAGCTCCATGATGTTCCCCCAGCCTTGCCTACCTGCCTCTGTCCCTCCCCGGATTCTGAAGGAATGAGTCCCAAAACCGCTCGGGTCCAGGCCAATCAGTGTCAATGCCTTCTGCATGATGGATAACAGATGGAAAGACGTAACTGGCTTACCATTCTTGTGTTTAAATACCTTCTCCTCAATTACTGCTCCAGGTCACAGTCCAGGCCACCGGGCAAATGCTCGCTAAGGTGTATATGCTCAATAGAATGCTCCTGCCGTCTTTGATCTTATTTGTATTAGATTTGTACAACCAACTACACAAGCCTTCCTAAAAGTACCTAACCTCCTCTCAAAGTAAGCCCCTGCTTTTCCTACCCTCCCAGCATCTCCGACTCCCGGAAGGCCCTAGAAAACGTCCATGAAATAGGGATTGAAAATATAACTGTCTTACTGTCCACCCTGTAAACCTTGGGAAGGGCTTCAATTCCATCACCTAAAATGTCCAGTGTCAAAGGCCTCCGATTTGTACCGCCTTGACCAACTTCCCCTACCCAGCCCCCTAGACTCCTTTTCCCAAGTTCGCCAGCCAATGGGTCACTACCCCTCAAGAGCTTGCCCATAAAGGGGATATCTGCTAGCTTGCCCAAAAACGTCACCTTTGACTGTCCTTTGTCTATGAGGGAGAGTATAAATTGCACCACATCTTCTAGCCTGTCCCATTTCCACGACCTCCACCTGGCCCCCATAGCTAAGAATTCAGACCAAGCCTGATAGTATTCCCTCCTCATAGAAACTGCTAATGAATCCGCTACCAACTGAAGCATCCTCCCTCTCGCCTAGGGATCAAAGTTTCTGCAGCATCCTTGTCCTCACTCGGATCACCTCCATGGCAAGCCCATGGAAACTCTTCCACTGTGAACGAGACAAAGCATCAGCAATGTCATTGTCCACACCTTGGACGTGTCGGGCTCTAAAAATGGTGTCAAGTTTGAAACAGTGCAAGACAAAAACTCTCAGCAGCTGCCACAACTGTGGCTCCCTGACTGACTGCCTATTAACCAGATGCACCACCAACATATTGTTGACTCTGAAAAGAACTCTCCTGTGTGCCAACTGCTCTCTACGTAGCACTGCTGCCACTACCAAGGGAAAAGAATCTAGGAATGCAATACTATGACCACCTTCTTTCCACATCATTGGCCAGTCTCCTGCACCCCAATGACCTTGCCAATAAAGGCCAAAGCTGCAACTTCCCACTGCATCAGAGACAATCTGAGCATCCCATTCCATGTCAGTCATAGCTGTGAGTTGAATCCCATTGAATGAGTGTACGAAGGCTCTCCACATTCTCAAGTCCTCCTTAACACCTGCTGACATCTGATATGATGTTGGAGTGACAGTAGTCCTGATAGAGGCATCCCTAACCATCTGCAAAATATTTTTCCTGCTCTCACCACCCTGCAGGCAAAGTTTCGATGACTGAACAGGACAGGACCTCTTTTACTGTCACCTTTTGTTTTCCGAACATTGTGTTCAGCAGAGTTTGCATGGTACGTTTTTTCCTTTCTAGAAAATGAGCCTCCAAGGCCATGGAATCAATCTCAATACCCAAAAAAAACAATACTGTGCTCGATGTCACTGTCTTCTCTTAGGCAAATGGCACCCCTAGGTCACCCATAAGCTCCCGGAATCTGCCCAGCATTCGCTGATAATCTTCGGAGCCGTGGTTCCCCACAAAGAAGAAATTATGCATGTTATGTGTCATATGGTCATGCCATGTGAACCAAATAAAAAGCCACTGCAGAAATGTGCTGAAGCACTCAAATAAAGAACATGAAATGGAGCAACCCATTGGGAGTGCTTTATCCACATATCATTTTCCTTCAAATTGAATGCCCAGCAATTGAAAGGTGGTAGGTTGTACCACCATCAAAGAGAAGGCGGACTTAATGTTGCTCTTAGCCACCAGCGCCCCCTGTCTAACTTTTTCTACTAACGCTGGGGCCATATCCACTGATTAATACGTCACAGAAAGCTGTTCTGCGGGAATGAAATCCTTAACTGACTGTCCTGCAGGCCATGACAGATGTTGAATTAGCCTAAACTGTCCATGCTCTTTTTTGGAAACTACGTCGATCGGAGACACAATGAGGTGTTCCATATGCCAGTCCTCAAAGGGGCCCACCATCCTACCTTCCTGAATCTCCTTAATTTCTCCCTCTCTACTTGTGAATGCTCGCTTGCAGACTTCTAGTTCGCTGCCAGTGGCTCACCCTTGGACCATCATAACCCAGTCTGAAACCTTCTCTGAAATCTTGAAGAAGTAGCCCAGTGTTGTCTGTCTTGTCATATTGTGAAAGCCAAAATTCAATTCTCAGAAAATTAATGGATGTACGAGCCATTTCCTCCAGATCCATGTCCACCCCTACCTGTCCTGGAGCCCACAGTCTGTCCATGTTGTTGACCTGATGCGACCCCCTGCTGCCTCCCCCGTGGCCCCTTGTCGTTGTTCGTAACCTGTTGCATAACTGAATGACCCACCCTACCGAAAGCAGTTGACCAATGGGTGTCTGCCTGTGCATTTAGAAAATTCATGTCGGAACATACAAAATTCCCTCGTGCAGAGCCCTTTATTATAGTACCAACATGACCCACTCTGGCTTCCCTGCCCTTTACTTGAATCCCCCACCCGTCCCCGGGTTGGGCACCTTCTGAAAGGGCTTATTGAATTTGAATTTAAAAACATTTATTGAGCGCACTTATACCATGCGGTTTCATGGCGCTTTAAGTGATGCAGTAGCAGTCGGCAGTAGAGGCTAGACAATGTAGGCTTGCTCAAATAACAGGGTTTTAAGATCTTTCCGAAACTGTATATATGAGGGAGAAGTACGGAGAGCGTCAGGAAGAGAGTTCCAGAAGAGCGGGGCGAGAACAGCGAATTTCGCTCCGCCAGATTTCTTTTTCTTGAAGCGAGGAGTGGTCAGGAGAGCCATATGGGCAGAACGGAGTACGCGACCTGGGAGGTACGGTTTTATGGCAGCGCATATGAACTCGGGGGCTGTACCCGATCTGGCCTGAAAAGTGAGGCAACCGAGTTTAAAAAGAGCACGCTCCCTCACCGGGAGCCAATGCAAAGCTTTAAGTAGGGGAGTGGCACGATGGTATTTGGGTAAGCCATAAATCTAACGAGCCGATTGATTCTGAATGAGCTGCAAGCGATAGAATGCATAGGCTTGAGCTCCATTGTAGATGATGTTGACATAGTCAACTCGCGACAATACCATGGCCAACACAATAATTTTTAAGGCAGAAAGGGAGAAAAAGCGGGATACTTTCCTAATTAGTCTTAGTGAAAAAAAACAAGCAGAAACCACTGAACCAACTTGTGAGTGGATAGAGAGTTGTGAGTTAAGAAAAATCCCAAGAGTTTTGACCTTAGGGACGGGAAGAGGGGGAACACCAAGTGACAAGGGCCAGTGGGAGGAGGTCCATGGACTGCAACCACCTCCGGTCAGGACTAGCTCAGTCTTGTCCGGATTGAGTTTGAGGTGGTTGCAGTTCATCCAGTCCTGAATGAATGTCATTACAGTCTGAACATTGGAGGCAGATGAAGGGGAATTAGAAAGGTTAAAGATTAGCTGGAGATCATCGGCGTAATTAAACACCGTGACCTCCATCTGCTGTAACGAAAAAATGAGGGGGTGGATGTATAAATTAAATAAAAGGGGGGAAAGTGATGAGCCTTGAGGGACCCCGCATTCCACCTTACGAAAGTCCGCGGTGAAATTGGCCAGATGGACAGCTTGGGCCCTCCCTGTGAGGAAGGACTCAATCCACGAGAAGGCTAGGCCTTCTATACCCGCCGCCCTGACACGATTGAGGAGAATGGAGTGATCCACCGTGTCAAAGGCGGCGGACAGATCTAATAAAATCAAGGCTTGCGGGAGGTTGGTGTCAATGCCTTCACGTAGCGCATCCATTACCGAGATCACCACTTTCTCGGTGGAGTGCAATGGGCGAAAACCGGCTTGACGGGGGGAGAGACAGTGATTGATTTCGACATGAGTACTTAGGGTGGTTGTGACATGAGTTTCCAGAATTTTTGCTAGGTAAGGCAGTAGGGATATGGGACGATAATTGGAGGGGGAGGAAGGATCAGCGTCAGATTTTCTAATAATAGGTATTACAACCGCTGATTTGTGTATGCCAGGAACATTTCCTTTCCTTAACGAGTCATTAAGGAGGGTCAGAGGGGGAGTGGGGGAGGTTAAGTAGATTTCCCTAAGGATATGGGCTGGGGCAAAATCTAAGGGAGAACCAGATTTGACTCGGTGAAGTAATGGGAAGAAAGTGTCCTCAGTTAGTAGTGGAATGAGATTGAGTTTAGGGACAGTGGGCGGAGGGGAAGGATTGACGAATGTGAGGGAGGGTGGGGGAATGTTAAGTTTAATTTTGGCTACTTTGTCAATAAAAAACTCATTGAGCGAGTTACAGAGGGACTGAGAGGGGAGAATGGTAGCCGTGGTTCTACTGGATAGCGCTAGTTCATGGACCGTGGTAAAGATTTCCTGTGAGCGAGACTCAGCTGCCATAATCCTGCTGGTGTAGAATTCAGTTTTAGCCGCAAGAATGCCCTTTTTATAAGTTTTTAAAACAGACAAATACATTGTCTTTAGCTCTGGACTATAGTTTTTCCTCCAGGCTAGCTCGGCTCTTCTGGCTGCTAATTTCTGTTCTTTTAGTTCTGAAGTGAACCATCGATTGGCTGCATGGGCCCGCTTAACAGTGAGTCGCCTCAGGGGGGCGAATTCGTCGCCCGCCAAAGTCAGCCAGTTGTCAATGGCGGCCAGTTGAGAGGTAGCAGTGAGGTCTGTAAGATCGGGAGCGGTTTTGGCCAGGGTAGAACAAAAAGAGGGCATGTCCGTTTTTCCCCATTTCCTGACCCAGATGTTTTTGGGAAGTGGAGGTTTGACCAACGCGGTCAGTGCAAGGGAAAAGGAAATGATAGAATGGTCGGACCAGGAGCACGGGGAAATTATGGGGGATGTAGATGGAATGTTTAATGCCCAGATTTGATCCAACATGTGAGCGTGTGTATGTGTGGGGCCATGAGTGAGCAGTGAGAAATTTAAAGAAATCATAAAGTCTGTAAATTCTTTGGATTGAGGGCTCTCAGCAGGTTCATTGGGCCAAAAGTTGAGGTCCCCTAGAACTAGTACCGATGAGTTGTTAACCACCAGGGTGGCTAAGAGAGCCTGAATGCTAGGAAGGAAGGATGGAGTAGGCTGGGGAGGACGGTAAATTAAGACAAAAGTGAATGGTACCTGATGGAAGGTTGAACGAGCTACAAGGTAATCTACCTCAGGAATGGGTAGGGAGGGGAGAATCTGGAAGCTGAAGTCGGTCCGGGCTATTAAGGCTTATACATGATTGGCAAACCACTAGCGGTAAAGATGATCTTGTCGAATTTTTCTGGGCCCATTGTGTGTTGCCATAAGTCTGTGTCCAGCTCCCCTTATTGTGCATATGGGTCTACCGCCATATGAGCACGGAATTTCTCGTCGTACTGGACCCAAGCATACCCTTCATACTTCAACTGAGCTTTTTGATCACATCCATGTACTTAAAAAAGTCGACCGACTTCTAAATGACAAATGCTGTTGTCCAATTCTCTATTGTCACTGGCACCTTAGTCCTTTGGAAAACCACAGTTCTTCTTCTTTAAAACCTTCCTTAAACCTAAGCTCCCTATAGAGCAACTTCCACTTTTAAATGTACTCCCCCTTCCAAATCCTCTCCTTAGTGGACTGCATGAGGTGTGCCCCCAATGGCTTAGACGTCCCCATATAAGGCAACTTTTTAAATTTCACCTATTTACTTTCCAGCGTTTTACCCGATTCCGTATTTGTGTCAATTCTTTGCTCACCCCCAGGCCCTGTACCTACCTCCATGGCCCCCACTGTCTACTGACACGTAAGCGAAAATATCCTTATTTCTGAATGAAACAGAAAGACAAATGGGCCAAATATTGTTATATTGCACAGATGTCTTTACGGTCAACTCAAAATGTTCACGTTCGGAAATAAGCGCCACCAGAACATCATTGGCGGAGCAACGTGGGTTGCAATTTTCATTCGGAGAATGTAATTGTACCTGAAGGGATATTATTGCGTACGCGTCAGGAGACAGTGTGGAATCAAGAACCACTCGTTTGTGAATTGTCTGACGCATTTAGACGTACGCGCCATTGGTCAAATCAGGAGTTAGATGTTTCGAACCCTGAACAAATATCTTTTGACCCCAACTAATTTTGAACTGCATGTGCCTTTTAGAATGTGGAGACAAATTACGGTGCACCTGGAATTTTTCTGGCACTGTCAGTGGTTCTGATCATTGGCCCTGATGAAGCCTTCTTTAAGGTGAAACGCGTTGGTTGCGCTTGTTTGGAAATATATATTAAAGAAAAGTTCTGCATCAACACTCAAGATTTATGATCATCTGTCTACACTAAATGTACATTTCTGTTGCCTCTCGTTTTGTGCATTCAATGTTTATCAAAGATAGTACCCTTACTTTAGGATTCAAACTTCAAGTAAAGTTGGCCGACTCATTTTCTAACCACTAAAAACACAGCAGAACTTGTGTACCAGATGATCCAGGAGGGCTATAGTACCAGAGCACTATCCACCTGCTACGAGATGAGAAAGGCAGCCATGTCAGAGACTTCTAGGCCCAGTGTGCACACTGTACACAGTCTCAAAATCACCATGACTGCTGTGCTGTCACTTTGCTGCAAATGAATCGACCACAAAGGGGAACAACATTGATCAAGAGCAGAAGCACGAAAGAACTAACGCTGCGTATTCTGATTGATTATCCACTGAGGAGAGCGGTGCCAAATGGATTCCTGAATAGATTGAGCACTCCATTTGCTCTTGGAGAGCTTCATTGCAGTTCCATAGGATGATTTCCTCCGTGTCAAAGCTTGGCTGAAACACCAGCACACATTTTCAAGAAGCAGGACTTATTTTTCATCATCAGACTTTGACCCAGAGCAATTGAGAGAAAGTCAGGAAAAAAAGAAAGGGAAAGAGAATGAGAGGAAAACGGGGGACAAAGAAAGAAAGGGAGAAAGCAGGGATGCAAAAATAATCTACAAATGTGAGATAAAGAAACAGGAAGTGTAGGGTAGTGGAAGAAAGAGGCACCGGACAGAGGCAAGACGAAGCAGCCTTCATATTTGGCAAAATTGGCATTCAGCAGCGTCCTAGGCTGACCAACACGAAAAACCTCTGTTCCCTGCACTTATTTTGTTTCTTAATTAAGCACTGGCCTCAGGTGGTCGGGCCACCTCATATTCACAAGGAAAAGGTGTATACTTTAAAATATAACTGACATTGTGTCTACTTCTATCTGACACAAATATGAAAAGCTTAAACAAACCATGAGGGCAAGATTACACAAACGTACACCAATTTAGGATAACTTTCTATTGACAACTGCACAGACTGACCAGTATCACATGATAATTGCACCAAGTGACGTACGCAAAAAGATAACTGTTGCAAAAACTGCAGTTTTGCATTGATAAGTTGTACACCTTCTCTGCATACCTAGGGCCAGATTCACAAAAAAAAGGAGTAAATCTGCACCCGCAGTAGTTCTTTTGAACGGGTGCAAATGTATTGCTTTTGAGAATTCGCAAACATTCCCATTAGTATGTCTGAAAAGCTGCACCAACCGCAGGTTTCCAGACATGCTACAAAGTAAGTAATATAAAGTTCCCCAATGCAGAATTGTGTAATTGTAAGTGAAATTGTATTTCTATAGCACTTACTACCCCAGAGGAGGCATTGGAGCGCTTTTCAACGAGTAGCATGCTACTCTGGAACACAAAGGATTAGTGGTGCATTAGTTTAGGGAAATATAAGTTGGTAATTTGTGCGGAGGACTTGCAAGTCTGTTAGTTTGATTGAATAGCATAAGGTTCATTTCTGCCCTGAGGAAATGCAGCCTGGAGTGCAATTGCACATTTAAAAAAGAAAATGTTATTCCTCCACAGGAGAAACATTTGTCCTGGTACAGAACCCCTTTCTCCTATATCCCATTAAAATGTGGAAGTGATCCTTGCTCCTTAGCACCCATGAATGAGAGTTACTCCAGCCCCTTGACAATTTCCAGGGTTTAAATGGGTCAGATTAGAGTTTGTGAATTGAAGAAAACTCATGAGTTTGTGTACTTTTACATTTTTTCAAAGCACACTACAAACCACACCTTGAGCTGTCCATCCCCTACCTATTACTTGAGATTTTCTACACTGAGCTCTATCCATTCTCAGCAGAGAAATCTGCAGTAGTAAATGCCATTTACACCTGCCAGGAATCTTTCTGCGAATAGTTGTCAATAGTAATTAGAGACATTTTATGAACTGTGCCCTTAATTTGTAGACCCCACGAAGTTTACTCTCCTGCTGTGCCTTGGCTGTCACACTATGATCACTTTGACTGGTATTATGGGCATCAGGTTTTGTAGGCCTGAATTATTTGAAGACTCAATTTTAAATTTTAACATGTTGATATTATTTATTGTTCTCTGACAAAGATGGAGGAAAACGTTTCGACCAGAGATGCTGTAAAAAATTATAAAGAAAAGTAAAAAAAACCTTTGCCGTAATGAATGGCAACATTTTGAGGTAATTGAGACACTTGTGGACAGGCGATGGTGACTCCTGCAACAAAATATAAAATTAGACAAGACAAGTAAAGCGCATTACAAATAGTAAAGGCCCAACTTCTGTAGCGTCATGTAGATGAGTTGTAGTCCTGGACAACCGAGCTGTTAGTAGTCATCCTTATTGATGTCCAGTAAAATAAGGTGTGTGCTTAGGACAGTGTTGAAAAGAGGAAGGATAGTGATGGGCTACCTGTATCAGGGATTGACCCCTGGTGCAGATACGGGGACTCTTGATGCAGGGCAGAGTGGAATGGGGGTTGAGAGCATACTGCCTCACATCCCAACACGGTTCGGCCATTTGCATACTGGTAAATGCAGTACACAGTTCATGCTTACTCGAAAATTAGCTGGAGTTGTATATCTCTAGACACGTGTTTCTGGGTTGAGCCCTTCATCAGGAGAGAGCAGCAGTATTAGAGGGCAAAGAAAAATCATCTGGGGTTGCTGGAAATGCTGCCAAGTCTCTCTCAGGTCACAGTACCACTCACAGGCACACAGGTGCATCTCCAAAGCTTGTGAGCTTGCTGGCTCAAGGGAGCCTTTTAAATAGAACGGGGGTTGGGAGCACACTGCCTCACATCCCAGCACAGTTCGCCCGTTTGCATCCTGGTAAATGCAGTACACAGTTCATGCTTACTTGAAAATTGGCTGGAGTTTTCCACCAAAGTTGGTGCAGACATTACTGTATTTCTCTAGACACGTGTTTCTGAGCCCTTCATCAGTAGAGAGCAGCAGTATTAGAGAGCAAAGAAAAATCATCTGAGGTTGCTGGAAATACTGCAGGACAGAGTGGTCTGGGATGATCTGTCAGTTATGGTTGCCAGAGTGAGTTTTGTGAAGGTGCGTAACAGAAGAGCATCCATGTATGAGGTCTAGTGCTGTATTTGTTGAAGAATAGTGAAAGCACTTAGACACCTACACCAAGATTTGAAGTGCTATATAAATAATGGGCAATAAATAAAGCAAGAAACCTTTGCAGAATATGAAATGCAGTATGTGTCAAGAGAAGTTAAACAGGTTTAGCATGAAAACGTTAAGAATCTTCACTAGGCTTAATAAAGCATAAAAGGTGGGGCAAACATGGAAGATTTTAGTGTCATTAGCGTAGGTGAGAGGGAAAGCCAAATGACACTTCAAAGAGATGTAGCGAACTGCGAGAGGTGAATATGTTTGAGGAATGAGCCTACGGCATCTGCGCCACCCTACTTGCCTATAACACTGCCCAGGTTTGTGAAGCTGATCCCAGGGCAAGAATCGGGAAAGCAAGGGCTGCCTTCATTCAGCTAAAGAAGACCTGGAGCTCCAAGGACCTAATGCTGCAAACCAAGATCAGGTGTTTTGACACCAGCGTAAAATCGGTCCTTCTGTACGGAGCAGAAACTTGGAGGACAACAGTGACCACGAACAAAGTCCAGACCTTCATTAACACATGTGTGAGGAAAATCTTGCAATTCTGCTGGCCAAACATGATCAGCAACAACAACCTTTGGCAGCAGATTTTCCAACTCCCTGCTCATGAAGAAATTATGAAAAGATGCTGGATAGGTCACACCCTCTGCAAGCTCGCATTAAAACCCGCCAGACAAGTCCTCACCTGGAACCCTCAAGGGAAAATGAAAAGAGGATGGCCAAGAAACACCTGGTATCGAGGCCTCGAGCTGACTCCCAGGAGATGGGTTACACCTGAAGTTAGACTGAAAGAAAAGCCCAGGACCGAGATGACTGGGGAGTCCTGGTTCATGGTGTATACCCCAGGAGGGGTAGTAGGCATTAGTAAGTAAGAAATGAGCCTATTGGGCACCAACTGGTAAGGAAGTTGGTGGAGGACAAAGTAACACAAGAAGAACCAGAAATTGGGCTAAGAAATAGAAAGAGAACTAATTTAGAGCTGTTTTGGTGATGTCAAGAGAGGAGAGAGTTTTCCCGGGTTGCACATGATCTACAACTGTGAGGGCCATAAGACCGTGAGGTAGGTGAATGGGGGTAGGCTTCAGCAGTAGGTCTCATTATCAGAGGCAAAGCTTTGAAGTCAGAAGAACAGTGACTGAGAAGGGAGGGATTAAACAGAGAAGTTAGACAAATGGGAGACATGGATTTTAAGCTCTCGTGCCAGTCTGGAGTTTAGAAATCATCTCTGATTCTGGAATAAAAATTGAGAAACAGGTGTAACAGGGCCTCCCGCCTTTGGGCACTAAGCCTAAGCGCGCGGCGCTGGAGCAATGATACAGACACGCAATTGATGGACGGAATGCAGAACAAATCAAAACATTCACCCCTAGTCAAGAGATCTGGGTTAAATCCATCATTCTTTTGCTCAGCATGCCACCCCAGTTTAGACCTGGCCATATGCAAATCAGTCTTGACCCTGTGCCTCATGGGAACAGTCCAGCACGAACTGCCAAGCCAGGTCCTCCCTGGACCGGAAACAAGCATCCTAGGACTGGTTTCGGGGTTTCACCTCTCTTCAGCCAGGATGGCTGGAATGGCATGGTGAGCAGAAAACGATGGATTTAGGCCCAGATCTCTGCACTGGGGTGAATGTATTACATTGTTCTTCATTCTGTCCCTCAATTGTTGTTTTTGCAGGAGTAATGACACACAGCTATAGTGTGAGCCAAAAGACCATGTGCGGTGTGCGGTCTCTGCCTGTTCATTATATAGCCTCTGGGCACGTCTGGCCCGAGGATGCATTAGGTGCAGTTCTGGGGCCTGTCGTCACCACGGGGGCGGTGCCTGGAGGTTGTTACATTGTGGTGAGGGATAATTGGGGGGGGAGGGGGTTGCAAAAGCAGGGAAAGAGATAGTGAGCAGAGGTGTAGTGGTTGCTTGAATTGTATTGATTTTAAGGACATAGGTGTCAAAGGTCTGTGGCTGAGTGTGTAATGCTTCTGTGAAAGGGGAGGATGGTAAGATATGGTCCAGGCCATGCACTGAGTGTGCGAGCTTTGGGATGTTGGGAAGTTCATGGAGGTAAGTCAGTTTTGCAGAGTCGAGTGAAATTAAAGACTTCCAACCAGTTTGTGAGATGTTAGGGAGCACAGGACTTCTCGAATCAGAAAGTACTGTGGGCAACGTCGGGCCCTGTATGATATTCTCTGTTACATTAGGAATGGTACACAAACTCATTAGGATCCCATTGTAAGTATTATTGAACTGCATGTACCAGAATGCATTGGGGGCGAGAGCCGGCCCCTTTTAGTGACCTCCGCGCTGCAATGCGTCTACCAAGGGCGATCTGCCACACACCCTCAGAAGAAAGGTGGGCGAGGAATGGCTGGAGGGTGAGACAGTCTGCAATCAATCCCTGCTGCTGCTGGATGTTGCTTGTTCTGGAACAAAAGCCCATCCCTCTTCATTAGGGCAGGCTGAGCGAGCACTACCATTGTGGCAGCTCCATCCCACACATTACCTGATCAATACCGCCTTAATTGTCGAAGAAAGGGCCGATCATGCGCAATTACAGCACAAAGCTTTAACCACGCCGAGGCCGCGAGTTAATCTAAGACAGTTCATTTCTCAGCAATGCTTCCGCTTCAGCGCGCTGCCTCCCTCGTGCTCCAAACAGGTGGTGCGCGCGCCTGCCTGCCCTCCACCAAAGGTGGTTTATTAATAGCTTTTAACAAGATCATTTAGGCTAATTGAAAATGTGAGGAATGCTAATATCGTGCATATGTTTCATTAGCTCTCCTCTCTCTCGTGGAGAGCAGCTAAAAAGCCTTGAGGTGCATCTGTGGGGAGAGAAAGAGTGCGTCTTCCACTCTGGCATTTCTGCTTCCCTTCCTATAGGTGCCTGTGTCACTTTTAACAAGTTTCTTATTTTTTTTGGGGGGGGGGGGGGGGGGCGGGGGCTACGAAGACAGATCCCCATCGGACGCAAACGAGAGGTTTGGGAACAGATGTGGGGTATGGTCTGAATATGTAGTAAGGGCCCTACAGATCATAACCACGTCTTTTCTGGGAAATCTGCAGTGCTTTAGATGGGCAGGTGCTGTCCGGTACGGGGTACCTGCACGTCTTTAATTTGAAAGAGAGAGTACCTGTACTTCTCAGCACGGTTTCAGTACATTTAATTGGAGAGAACTGGCTCTTCTATATTCCATTTAATGCACCGGTCACCCATAATAAAGAATCCCAAGGGATGTGTCAAACTGTGAATTTAACTTGTAGCAGTGGTTTCAGGGGGTGGGCACCAGTACTCGTTTGTGGGGGACCAGGATTTATTTTTAATCTACATGATTTGATCCAGAGCAAGAGATTGAAAGGTAGAAGTGGGACAAGAGAGGAGAAATGGTAAAAGACACCAAAACCATAACAAATGGAAAACCAGGAAAAAAGGCTTGTAGAAGTGAGATAAAAAGATACAGAGCATTGGGTGGTGGAAGAAAGAGGCAGGCGGTGTAGTCAAGACTAGGCGTCCGTGGA
Organism: Triturus cristatus; assembly: GCF_964204655.1. Classification (NCBI taxonomy): domain Eukaryota; kingdom Metazoa; phylum Chordata; class Amphibia; order Caudata; family Salamandridae; genus Triturus; species Triturus cristatus. The sequence continues at coordinate 1,387,175,769 of NC_140590.1, forward strand.
ATTCGGCAACATTGCCATTCGAAGTGTCCGGTTTAAAAAATAAAAAATTGGGCCCCTGCATTTAAAAAAAGAACCGTGTGAGTCTTGGTCCACTCCATTCTCTTTATGCGAATATATCAAACCGGTGCAAACTTTCTAATTATGGATGCCTCATAGTTGATGAGTGAAACATACATTCTGATAGTAAAAATACATGACATTTTAGTGTCAATAGACTGAAAAATAAGGTTGTGCTTCCACTGTCTTGTGACACTGTGGTGCATGAGACATGGTTGCTTCATCTTGCCACTTCTTTGTGCTTAGCAGTAAATTCTATAATTCAGTTGTAATGCTTCAACGCAAAGGAAAAAAAGATGATCCTCTTCCAGTGCAATGTATTGTGAACACAGCATCTCAGGTTGCAAGCTAAATCTGAGGGGCTCAACTTCATCCTTGACCTGGATATAGTGTCTGAAATCCAATGGACTCTCTCCTTCCAGTAGGTTTCCGTGTCTTTTTCATTCGTGGGATCAAGTGAACCACCTTGATTGAGGTATATATTAGTCTAATTTTCTACACCTGCTTTCTGCATTGATTATTGACTTGGAAAAACGGACAGCAATATTCCTTACTTGGTTGGGAAGAATGGATTTGGTCAAAACAAATATTATGCGTCTGTCAAGCCCTGCCCGTCTAAATAAGACATTTAAGATACGTTTCTGAAGATGAAGTCCAATTTCATTTGAAAAGAGAAGCTGCCCAGGTTGCCAATTGCACTTTTTTACAAGTCTAAGATGAAATGAGTTGTCTCTTCCCAGATGTTTGTTGCATTGCCAGGCCTCTCTACTGCAGATCCTGACTGATTGGTGCAGATTGGCACCATACAAATTATCGGTCCACTTTTTTTTTTTTTAAATATCTTTTTATTGGCATTTATATAGATAGGTACACTTAAAAATCAACATAATTTTTTAGATAAATCCAGATCTTACATATTGCAGTAGTTATCGTTTACATCTGACAGAATAACACAAATGAGTTCTTGCAAAGCAAAAAAGGTTATACAGAGCCGTAGTATCATACATACGTTCAATTGCACGCAAAATAAGTAGTTACATTGGAGGCAGGTCCTCTTTATAATAAGTTTTAGTTATTAACTTCAGTTCAGTGGGGAGTGGTTGAACATCTACTCCTGTGGCTGTTTAAACACCTACATGTCTGTGCAAACTACAACATGTCTTCTGTCTAGTATTCTCAGTCAGTGCTAAGTCGATAAAAGAAATGCCACCCATAAAAGTAAAACCAAATAATACAAACATTCAACTATAACGAAATCTAACCCACCAGAGGTCCGCACCGTGTACGAGTAACTGTCTGGTTGTAAAATCACCAACAGTGTGTGACAGGGGAGTAGGCGAGGGGGGGGAGAAGGAAAGAGAGGCCCCAAAACGAATGGGTGCAAAAAGAGGAACCGTGGTGTCCGAGCTGGTGTCCTTCGCTATCCCTCAGAATTAGTCAGGATTGAAATCGGGGTCTGATTCAGTGTGTCTCGTGCCTCCCATATCTTCACTGCATCAGCCCATGGTTCAGCCAATGGTGTACGTCTTTTAGTAATCCTATCCTCCTGGAGTAAAGCTTGTTCTTCGGCTCTGACCCAGCGCGTAATGTCCTCCTCCCAAGCCACCACCAGCGGGGCATACCTTGATTTCCAACCCAATGCTATCCTTCTTTTGGCCAGGATAAGAGCTAGGTCAATAAACCTATTTCCTATTTTGCGTGCTTTGGGTCTCGGGAACAATCCCAGTAGGCATATCTCTGGAGAACACTCTAGGGTTCTGGCCAAGACCTTATTAAGCATATCTACAATCCTGTGCCAGAAATCTACTAGTCTGTCACAAGACCATATCATATGGTAAAAGTCTGCATCCAATTGTGAGCACCTGGGACAAGCCTGATCCTCCCTCCCATAGATTACATTTAACCTGTGTGGAGTAAGGTAGGTTCTGTGGAGAATGTTAAAGTCTACGAACTTAAAAGCAGTGTTCCGAGATACCTTTTTTGGGCCACTAAGGGCTTTCTCCCATTCCTTCTCAGTCAATTTTCTATTGAACATGCTCTCCCATCTCTCTAATAGTCTAGGCAAAGAGTGTGGTGCTGATTCCCTTATTGCCAAATACAACCATTTTATCAAGTGCCCTGCCGAACCCAAAGTTAACAGTGCCTGTAAGGTGGGATGGGTACCCGGTTCATTCCTGGCTATACCCCATAATTCTGTCATTGCCCCTCTAAGTTTATGGTAGTTTAAAAATTGCCCTGGAGGGAGTTCGTGGTATTCCAGAAACTCATTTAATGGGAGCAATTCCCCTTCTCTGTAACAGTCACTGATTGAATGTATGCCCGCCTCTTCCCAACCCACCAATTGACGCCCAGTGAGGGGTGGACCCATTGCCGACTGGGGGATACCTGTAAGTGGAATACTTGGTGCGTAAAGCAGGGTTCCCTTGGAGCATGCTATGCATCTGTCCCAGCAAGTCACTGCCACAGAAAGCGGCACCCCCATTCGAACAATCTTCTGCCGACGATTAAGTAGCCTAGGGAGTAGGCGCATGTGTAAGGCACCAGGTGAAAGTGATAATGTAGTCGAGTCTCTCCCATCTAACCATATAGCAAGCCATTGGAGTTGGGCCACCAGGTAGTAGGCCTCAAACTCTGGGGCCCCCAATCCCCCACTCATTAATGGAAGTTTCATGGTCTCCAGCGATACTCTGTGATGACCACCATCCCATATCAAATCCCGGAGTATCTCATGCAGAACACTAAACCAGTGTTTGGGAATTATCACCGCTAGGTTGACAAAGTAATATAAAAGTCATGGCAATATTACCATTTTAGTCAATGCTACTCTAGTCATGACTGGGAGTTTAAGTGTGCACCAAAAGGCCACATTTGCTCGAAGCCCTCTCAGAGCGCCCCCCAGGTTACCATCAAAGAGGTCAGCTTGCGTACAATAAATCTGTATCCCCAAGCATTTAAAGGAGACCGATACCCAACTGAGGTTGGGTGGGAAATCTGGCCGCTTAAGGAGAGTAGAATGAAGCGGGAACACAAAAGTTTTTTGGGGATTCGAGCGTAAGCCGGAAAGCTCCACAAATTCCTCAAATATGCGTAGCACCGTGTGGATCCCGCTGTGGCCATCTCTGAAGTATATTAACACATTTTCGGCATAGAGCAATATAATATGCGATGTCCCATCAAGAGGTGTCCCCGGTCTACCCTCTTCTTGTCTAAATTGCAAAGCCAGGGGTTCCATCGCCAGTGCAAAAAGCAATGGCGAAAGGGGGCATCCCTGTTTGGTGCCCCCATGGATAGGGTACGGTGTTGATATCACATGACCAGTACCTACCCGTGCCCGCGGCTGTGTATATAGAAGGCAAATCTTTTCCATGACTGCCAATAGAAAATCCCAGTGTAGGGAATCAAAAGCTTTCTCTAAGTCGATCGCCACTACCACAGCATCTGGGAAACAGCCTATCTCTGGAAGGAACGTCACATGGAACAATCTCCTAAGATTTATGGATGTGGATCGTGTAGCAATAAAGCCATTTTGGTCTACATGAACCAGGTGCCGCATATGAGGCAAAAGCCGGTTTGCCAGTGCCTTGCTCAATATTTTAAAATCCATATTTAACATGGACAGTGGTCTAAACTCCGTCAAGTGGGCATGAGCATGTTTGGTTTTGGGCAGGGGAATCACCAGCGAATCTCTGAGAGAGGGTGGCAGTTGTTGATCGTGTAGTGCAAAGGCATACATCGTTTCCAGCTTCGGGGCTAAAATATCCACATATGTGGCATAGAATATGGCAGGTAAGCCATCTGGACCCGGCGTTTTCCCCCTAGCCATATCTCTAATTGCCATCCTGATTTCACCCACTGTGACTGGCGTTGCTAACAAACTTTCTGAATCTCGTTCTATAGTTGGAAGCCGCAGTCCGTCGAGATATGACAATAGGTCACCATCCCGAATCACTCCCGGTAACCCGCAAAGCGTCTCGTAATAAGCTCTAAAAGCCATATTAATAGCCCTTGGAGAGGAAAGTATCTGGTCTTGCTCATCAGTTATACTGGGAATAGGTGTACTTCTGCTCTCTGATTTAATCAACCAGGCCAATAATCGTCTATCTTTACCTTCCTCCATGTGTTGTCTCGTTTGATATGTTTTAAAGTCCAAGGCTCTCAATCTATCCCAGGTAGAATTATAGAGGCTTTTCACGTCTGCCAATTTACCTTGCCATCTAGACCCTCCTGCTATTTCTCTGTCAAGTGCCAGTATTTTATCCTCTAGATCATCTAATTCCTGTGTCACCATCTTCCTGAGTCCAGTCTTCTGTCCCAGGCAATGCCCCCGGGTCACCACCTTCAGCGCCTCCCATTCTACCAATGGAGAGCTGGCAGTACTCTGGTTTTCTGTAAAATAATGTCCCAGGGTTGCCGAAAGAAGCCGGCAGAAACCATCATCCTCCAACAACACCGGGTCCAGCCTCCATAAAGGTATGGGTGTCCTCTCTGGGGAGGGCGTGAATCGCAGTAGCAGGGGGCTATGATCCGACAGGGATCGACCTAGGTATTCAGCTCCTGACATCATATTCGACAGTACAGCAGAGCAGAGGAACATATCCAATCTAGTGTGTAAGTCATATAAATGTGAATAATAAGAGTATTTTCTGCGCTGCGTATTTTGTATTCTCCATATATCTAGCAGTTCCCACCCAGCAGCCCAACTCCTAAGTCCCTTTGCAGTAGTAGCGGCCAAGGTACCCCTTAGTGGAGGGGTGGATCTATCCCAACCCACGTCCCACACACAATTGAAATCTCCTCCCACAATCAGGTTGTCATAAGATATCCCTGCCAGCTTATATGATAAAAGGTCCAAAAAGGGAAGCTGGTTCTGGTTAGGGGCATACACACTACCCACCGTTATCTACTTCCTGCTTTTATGCAGTCCAAGGTGTCCCTTCCTGCACAACAACAATCCTGCCTGCAACACAGGCATCATTGCAAAAATGATGCAAGGGTTCCTGCGTTAGTCCTTGGCAGTCAAAAGTGTGCCAGTGCTAGGAAAGGACAGGAATGTGGCGCATTCCTGGCCTTTTCTTTCAAAACAGCGCAGCAAATTGCCTTGCTGCGTTGCCTCGCCTCGCTGCGTTGCCTCGCTGCGTTGCTCTGAGTGAAAGAATGATATATCTGCCCCTTATTATTCTCAGCTATACATAGTCATAGAGGCATATTTATTGTGTGGGTAGGGATCGGTTCTAGAGAGATTCTTGCAGGATGAGGTGTCCTTCAAGTAGGTAAAAAATGAGATTCTGGGTATTTTAAAGGTAGAGAGTTCCAATTCAGTGGTCCTATTGATAGAATAAATATAATCTACAGTACCCGCTTAACATAGCGCTGTTGGCATTATTTTAAATACTATGGTTGGCTGATCAAAAAATCATTGTTGGGATTCACGATTACAAGGCAGTAGTTCAAGGAGACAACAGTTATGGATTTAAAAAACATGGTCAATATCTTATAAAGAGCTCTGTCCCTTGTTTACAGCAGGCTGGCTTGGTGTTCTGGGGTAAGGTACCAGAGTATTGCAGAATAAATATCATCTGAAAAAATTGTTGTGTCCTAAATATCATTTGCAAAAATACTGCCCCATTGGTGTTAACAATATGAAAGCTACACCTAATGGGACAATTTGAGTAAATGTGATTTAGAACAAGATATGTCAGACAATATTTTTGTCAATGATAATCTGGCCTTCAATCATTCGAGAAATTTCCAGGTGGACACCAAAAACCAAAGGTGCTATTTCTATAATGTGTCCTCTGCTGGGGGCTCCTCCACCCCCACCTGATGGAATCTAAGGTATAAGTATCTGAGAAAGATGTTTCTAGAACTGGACAGGGAATCCTTATAGGATGACGTGTCTAACACGTGATAAGTACACAAAGCAGAGATATTCATTACAAAACGTTAAAGGGTGGGTACTTTACCCCTTTCAAACTACATTGCATGTATACTTGTGAATCCAGCAGTCAGACAGTGTTTAGGGTGTACAGAGATGTTGTCCATATTTGGTAGCCCTCTCCCAAAATGAGTATATTTGAAAAATAAATCTTTGGTGCCATTAAATATTTTTTGGATACCCAATTCCAGCAAATTCTGAAGTGGTTATTCTGGGGCTCGGGTCCGCTTTTATGTGGATTATGTGAAAATCTGATAGACTTTTAATGTAGCATTGCCTCTAAGAATGAATCACTTTGCATAACAATACAGAAATCTCCAAATTTGAAGCCAACTCGAAATCTATCCTCGACATATATAGCGGGGGTAGTCTGATCAGAAGTGTTAATGTTTCTTAGTTCCAGACACCCTTGTGGGTTCACCATGTCCTCCCTGAACCAGAATACAAGCAACCTAGGACCGGTTTAACCCTGATAAGGCCCTGGCATGGCAGCTTGGGCTGGACTATTTACACGAGGAGCAGGGTGAAGGCTGATTTGCATATGGCTGGGTCCCAGGTGTGGTAAACATTTGGGCAAAAAATAATAGATTGGAATGCAGCCCAAAATAATTGCCAGTGGCTGAGTTCAAATCAATCATTTAATCCATAACCTTGGTGTTGTTTTGTTACATTTGATGCCCTAAGTGTGATGGGTTGGACTAGGGTCCCCTCCTCACTGTGCCACTGGATTCAAGCTATACCTGGCTGATGAGCCCTTATCACGGAGAAAACTGTCCCTGGTAGCTTGTATTCTGGATTAGGGATGACCTGGCTTGGCAATTCAGTTAGGTCTCTTCCCATGAGGAGCAGGGTCAAGGATGGTTTTGCATCTGACTGGGTCCAAATTGAGTTGGCATTTAGGGCAAAGAACGATGGATGCGACCCGAGCAATTGCCGGTGGCTGAGGTTAAATCAGGCATTACAACCATCACCTGTTTTGTTTCAGTTGACGCCCTAAGTGCAATGGGTACGTCCAGCCATGGGTGCCATGCTCACTGTGCCACTGGAATCAAGCTATATCTGGCTGATGAGCTGTTATCAATGGAAACTGATCCTATAATGCCTGTATTCCAGTTCAGGGAGGACCTGGCTTGGCAGTTCGAGCTGGGCTGTTCCCAAGAGAAGCAGGGTCTAAGCTGATTTGCATATGGCCGGTTCCAAGCTGAGGTAGCATGGTGGGCGAAAAACGATGGATTGGGATGTGTCCTGAGCGACTGTCAGTAGATGAGATTAATTCAAGTATTCCACCCATCACCTTGCTGTTTTGTTATAAATACTACACATCTCATAACATACAATTTTAGTTGCTTTACGCCAGTATAGATCAGATCAAAGGGCAAGACACTGACTTTTATTTTTAGGGGAAAGAGTGTAGGCAAGTTGGGCCATGTTTTATCTGTTTTATATTCTTGTGAAGATATACATGGTCTTTCCATGGCTTGGAAATGTGTACTGTACTACATTGCCTCTGTGTGAATGTGCTTAATATAAAAATGTCCTTGCGATGCATACATGAACATTATAACAAAAAAAGAAAAAGTTCTTCCTGCAAAATGACACAATTAAAAATTGGAAATGTCATACTAAGGACGCTAGAACAAACAAAAAAAGCAGCCTTTGGAGTCATAACATTTTCAAGGATATATTATTCAAATATTGCACCTTGAGTACCTGGTACAGCCAAAGCAGACTACACAACAAAGGATGGAGCTGACGTGTAGGGGCTCCAAGAAAACCTGCTGAAACTGGGAGTTCCGAAAAGAAACATAGAGAAAACAATGATGACTTCTTCCATATCACTGTAAAGCTTGTGCTTGAAGCACCTTTTGTTTCTATGATTTGTGTAGTTTTGTGGAGCTACTACTTCTAATACAAAGGTGCACCTGTGTAGAATGTAACATTTTCAATCTATCCCCAAAACATACATTTTAGATAGATAGTTAGATAGGTGAAGATTTAGGGGCATATTTCCGAGAATGGCAGCGCAGGCAGTGCAGCAAGTTACCTTGATGTGCTGCCCTACATCATAGGGAAAGGGCAGAAATGCACCGTATTTATCCAATACGATGCATTCCAGTCCTTTCCCCCTGCGCTGGCACCATTTCGGAAGCCTAGCACCAAAGCAGGCACTCTTGCACCATGGTGCACGGGTGCGTGCGTTACAGGCATTGTTTTTGTGCAGGAAGGGGCACCTTCCTGCTCAAAAACAATCAAGAGAGGCAGAATGCAGCACACATAGAAAGAGGAAAAATCAGGAGAAATAAACATATTTCTTCTTAGAAATAAACATATATCTCCTTAGAATTAAACATATTTCTCCTTGTTACGCCTCACCTAGGGAGGAGTACGATTTTGACGCATTCCCAGGTTTACAAGTCCTTGTAAATCTAGGAATAAATAAAAAAATCCATGGGAGTTGCGTGGGAATACCCACTGCAACGCCCAAGGAACGCCTCCATTGGAGTAAAGCAACACAACAATTTGCGCTGCGTTGCCTTTCTCTATATTTGTGAAGCCATTCAAAGCCATGCAGAGTGGCTTTGTGTGGCTGCGTACATATGACTTAGGGGTTTGCGTCGTGCACATACCACGTTGCGAGCATGATGCAAAGCCCTCGTAAATATGCCCCTCACTCTTCAGTAAATACATATATACAAATATTAAATACAACCTCTTACAGTGTGCAGTGCTTGATGATGGTGCACATATACATTCGGAAGACCCACACTCAAATATATAGTAGACAGTTTTGCTATAAATTAGAAACGCACTTTGATTTTATGTCGCTTACTAAAATAAAGGAATGGAGGAAACAGATTGTGTCTTTTTTTCCAAGTGTAAAATTTGGGACATAATCTGGGGTAAAATCAATTATTCTGTTTCTAATTTAATTAGAAGTAATAATGACGCCAAATCAAGACGCTCCATTTTTTTGCCCGAAGCCGAGTTTTATAGAGTGTGGTAGATATAACTGTTAATTTTCGGGAAACCCAGGGTAAACTTGTCACTTAAGCACATTCAGACGCAATTATCAGTTAACATAAAATAGGTGTTGCTAGACTCTAATGGGTGTCTAATGTTTTCAATCAATGGGCGGCTAATGGCTCAATCCTTCCCCAGAGCAGAAGTGGTCGAGTGAGCATATCACGTGTCCCTATAGCTGGGGTCTTCCACCCACTCAATAGTAAACCGCAGCCGGGATTTACTAATATCTATTGAAATTCCTAATATGTAAATGTGTTTGTACAATTTCATCAAGGGTATGCAGAAAACCTGCCTGAACATGATTTTTCAGCCCAGCCCTATTGATATATTTAAATATGTTATGAATACATGCAAGAAGAGAGTCAAACTATGCTGGTAAATTATTGTTCTTTTTCACAAAACCCTTGTGTTAAAAATCAGTTATTTGATCTAGTGGGTTTATTCCTGCTTTAGAAAATTTGGAGTACATTTTCTGCTTTCTAGACTTTACAAAAAATTCCCAGCGCTACATTCGGAGACGCACTGTTGACATTTTCTGCGATACTACAATGTATAATTACGCTTGTGGACTTTTTAAATCTTTGAATAATCGGCATGCCTAGAAGTGATGGAAATGTGACTTTGCACATGTAACTTTTTTCCACAGAGAAATATTTTCCGTTGGGGAAAGCCCTTCACCTGTACCGACGTTCACATGTTCATGTTTCATCCCAAGTTCGATCATGGAAAGCTTTTTCATAGGAGCAAATCTGAATGTGAAATTACCTGCAAGAGTATGTAAGTACCCAAATACATAGGAGCTTGCGGCTGTTCACCCACATCTTGTGGAAGGCGGTCCACTCAGAAATTCCTAGAAAGCTAGCCCTAACTCTAAATTTACCAGCCGTAGCCCGTGAAGGTAAGAGTGGTGGGGCTGGGTGGAGCAGGTGGATTTCGACAGACGATGACGAGGGAAAATGAATTATTTATTTCATTTTCCCTCGTGGTTGTCTTTCGAATCTCCCCCAGGCCAGCCCACCGCTCTTACCGGCAAGGGCCGCCGCTGAAATTTACATATGTGAGAATTGCACCGTACTGGTAGAATTTCCCATTCATAAGTATAGTTTTTGAATCCCAGATCCACCAATCCTATTTCTTTGAATTAGATGAACTGGAGACTGGTTAAAATCTCAACTTGTATTGCCCAGTGCATGAGTGCAGAAACTTCTCTTCCTTCTCATTTTACAAGGTGGAATGATGCTAGCTCCTTAAGATGCCTACATAGAGGGGGAATGAATGAAGAATGGATTCGACCTATAAAAATTATTCTTTCACAGGGTCTATCCAGAAAAAGATATACAGACAGGCATTTCCTGTACAAGATTATGATAAAAGCATGCTTCGGTGTTTTCAAGACAGCAGATCTATTGATCACCCTGCCGTCAGCACCAAAACTAAGGGCATACTCAATTTATGTGGTGGGTGTTGTGGCCCTCTTAGGTGTCTAAGCTGCATGATCAGTAGCTCCATGGCATCTGTTGATCTTCAGGTGTGGCTCTGTGCTGGACTCCCGTTCATACTGCAGGTAGTCGTCCAACTTAACACCAGGTAGGAGCAGGTGTTAAATCCCTGCTGCTAACACGCCTTATCGCATGTTTTGTGATCTTATCGCCGATCTGGCTGGTCGTTCAGAATGTTGCAAAGTGGTGTTGTCGTGGCTTTTTGCACGGGAACGCCTACTCTGCATATCATTAGCGTTAGTTGCCGGTGTCATCCGTGGCGATGTTTTTTGCGGCTGCTATCGCAGGAAAACTGGTGATATGGGCTGTTAGCACCAGCTTGTGAATAGGGCGATACATTTATCACCACTTTGGCTGCGATAAAGTGCCGCTAACTCGGTGATAAGTCCTTGAGAATATGCCCGCCATGTTTCAGTAAATCCCACTCTCTTCTACCTTTGATCTCTGCTGGTTGAGAGGTGGATTCTGAGGCAACTAGTCCTCAGGTGAAGAATCATCATGAGTCCATGAAGCACTTAATTGAAGAAAATATTTTCCTTTTTCTGATTTTGTAAACAACAGTCCTGTAGGACTGGAAGAATATGAAGGATGAGAGTACTCTGTGGAAGGTGGTTGAGAGTAATCAAGAAAATATGTAACCTCTGTCATAGAATGTAGATAAGCGAATCCCAAACATTAAAAGCAAAACTGGTTCCTATAAATGGGCAACAGAGTTGCAACAAACTATTCAGTAAAGTCATATGTGAACACAATACATTGAATTGAGATGAGGCATACATGTATGGAATTCACTATGATTGGCAGAATCTACTGTGGCAGTATTTAGAACCTTCAAATGATGATGACTTCCAGATGAACACTACAGCTAGACACAGGCTCAGAAGAGCTGTCCTCATGGCATTGCAGAATACATTTCAGATTAAAACATAATCCTGGCCCAAGTTTAGAGTAATTTACACAGAAAAGGATGGTATCAACTTTAAAGGCGAAGCAGATACTTTCACCTTTTGTTATTATCAAGTTTGTTCAAAATGATAAGTAAGTAATTAAATGTTTTACAGCTCCTTGAAGAGTGGACAGTGTTTTACAACTAAAGAGCTGTGTATATTACATTTGCATACACAAATGTGTTTGCTGATCTTGCAGGAAAGCGTATTGAAATATGTTTAGTCTTCATAGGCAGAGTGAAATAATTAATATATAAAATGAGATTAGCCCCTATATCAGGTTGTACACGAATTTTAATTTTAAGTTATATTTGGAATAGGTTCAGGTAGGTTTAGCCTCAGGCAACTCAGAGAGTGGCGCCTCACCTCCTATGTCCACCTTACAGTACCAGTAGGTAAAATGGAAAGACTTATTATTTCATGCTTTTTGCCGCATAGCCCATAGTTGTATATCCCAGCTTAACTGATGACTTATTAACTGGTATAAACCTCAGTACGTGTTGGGCGCATCCTCAGCATTGCCTCTAGAATGCTAAAGATATGTACAGCATGGCATAACCCTCTGGGCTGGGCAAAGGTTTGATGCCACAGTAGAGGGCTTAACTTTGTGACCCCAGCCTAGGGCTACAGTGGAATCACTTTTACGCCAGACAGAGGTGTTCTTTTTATGAACGCCAATCAGCGAGCACAGTGCGCCAACATCATCACAACTGAAAGTGAAAGTATCTTGAATCGTTTGACTGGAGCTGCTTTCTTTACCTGGGGATTTCAGGCACAGCTCTGTTCCCCTTCGCACCGACCAGCCTGAGGGAGGTGGTGTTAAAAAAGGGGAGACTCACTTTTACAGCAGTACCTATTGAAAGTGGATTCTTGCTTGGAGCTTGCTGCAGAAGGTCCATCCCAAGCAGACATACACCTCCCTGAATCACAAAAGTAAATTTTGATAGGGGAGCACCCCTCAGCAAGGATCAAGGCTCCCTCCACCAACCATGGCATTGCCAGTCTCTCTGTACCAAGAGTGTCATTTAAGGCAATTTAGAACAGTGTGCTCCAGGGCACCAGATGCACCATTAGTCACTAGGAAACAGGGGCGGCTCCTCCATTTTAGCGGAAGAATGTCACCGCACAAGCACCAGAGCTGAAAAATAAAACAGTAATACATTTTATTTATTGCCGTTTTATTTTTCAGCAACACGCCCCAAACTGACTGTCAGGACGGGGTGGGGTCAGTGATGACAAGTGGCAGCAGGGAGCTGTGCGCTAAAGTTTAAAATGCGCTGGTCTCTTTGCCCAGTCGTCTTGCGACGGTCAGCCAGACATGCACATTTTAAACCTCTCTAGCCCAACTGTCTTACTGGGTTAGAAAAAGCTCAGGCCTCCAGTGCTCTTCAGAGTGCTGAGTGAGGCTGCTGCCTCCAATCCTGGCTCTTCTCTAATGCTGGTTAACAGCATGAGAGCAGTGGCAGGATTGGTTAGGGGAGTTGGTTGGGCCCCTCGTTGGAGCCTGCCTCAAAGAGAGAAGACCCATGCGAGGTGTACGTCATGCAGCAAGTCAGAAAAGTACATCTATTTTATTATTATGTTGTGCCCCTACTACCCTCGGTACATGCAGCCGCCACTGCTAGGAAATAATAAACAAATGAAAACTTGATAAATGGTGCAAGGGTGCTGGACCCTCCAGCATGGGGCCGCACCAACCCAACCTCCACTACTGATGGCAGCACTACTTTTTTACCCACCCCAGGGTGGCAGATCAAGGTGTTTATCCACAATGTGCCCCCTTCTGGTGGGAGAGCATCTATAGAAGTCATGCTACACATATACATATTATTTATGTGCACTGCACACTTATACTTGTCTGGTGAAATCTTGTTCTATAAAAAAGTTAAATAAAGAAATAAAAATGCATTGATTGGTGGGAGTGACCTCTCCTGGCACTCGGCCAAATCCTACCACTCCCTACAGCCCATTCCACTATCAGTATTTCTGCCTCAAATCACCACTAGTCACCAGGGATTCATGAGAAATGCAACTGTGAAGAATGGAGCAAGGGGCAACCCGCATGGTATCATTCTACACCCCCATTCCCCACTGTCATGTCACTGCCAGCCTTTCTACTCCCTGAGGTAGATTGGTGGGTCTGCTCCCAATCATTCAGCCACAAATTAATTTGTAATGTATTCAGAAATGAATAATGGGGATCGGTATATACACCTAACACATCACAGACTTTCTGACTACAGTCCATCCAGGATTGAAGATTTAGGGGCACATTTACAAGGAAGTGGCTGAGTGCAGCGTTAGCCTCCGTGGCTTAACGCCGCACCCCGCCACTTCTGAAATGCAAGGCTGCACCGTATTTACAAGAATACGGTGCCTAACAGCTAGGGCGGTCGATCTCTAATTTGGGGAACAGTGTTCGAGTCACAGCAATTACGCTCAACATCCTGTGATTCTGGGCAAATCACTTAATTTCCCTGTGCCTACATGTCCTTGTGTAACGCAACTGGTGCACATGTAAAGCTCTTTAATACATTTGGGTCAAGTTCATGCTATATAAAACTACGGAAAAGAAAAAATAATATTAGGAAGGGGGTGTCAGTAGGGCCCCCTCCCAAACACATTTAGGGCCCCAGGGCCCCCTTCCCCCGGTTCCAGGTATATTTTCAATCACTCAATCAATCAGGGGGTTTGTAAAGAGTGCTACTCACCCGTTAGAATCTCAAGGCACTGGGGGGGGGGGGGCAGCTCTGGATCAGATGAAGAACCAGGTCTTGAGGTCATTCCTGAACGTGTGCAGGTTCGGGTGTGCTACCACCCTCCCCAATCAGGTTTTGTCCTGGGGATTCCATGCCCCAGGGTCCAAAGAATTTTTTAAGGGGAGTGGGCATGCGGTTTCCCTCCCTGAGCCAGTTTCGGCCCAAGGGACACCAACTCCGATGCTCAAAGTATTTTTAAGGGGAGGGTTGCGCAACCTCCCTCCATAAGCCATGTTTGCGGCCCCAGGGACCCCATCACCCAGGGCTCAAGAGCCAAGTCTTGAATTCCTTTCTGAAGTCGGCGAGTGAAGGGGGTGTTCGGAGGTTTGGTGGGAGGTCATTCCAGAACTTTGCGGCAAGGTAGAAGGATCGACCTCCGCTGCGGCTCTGTCAGATGTGGGAGATGTGTGCAAGGGCGAGGGAGGTGGATCGGAAATGCCTGGTCGCCTGGTGGAAGGTCAGGTGGTGGTTCAGGTAGGTGGGTCTGGTGTTGTGAATGGCCTTGTAGAGAAGGGCTAGCAGCTTGAACTGGCATATCTTCTAGACAGGGAGCCAGTCGAGGTTTCTGAGGTAAGGGGTGATGATGGTCCATTTGTGTAGGTTAAGGATGAGTTTCATTGTGGCGTTCTGTATGGTCTGTAGTTGTTTTAGGAGATGGGTGGTCCTTCCAGCATAGAGTGCATTTCCATAGTCTAGTTGGCTGGTGACGAGGGCTTGGGTCACTGTTTTCCTGGTATTGATGGGGATCCACCTGAAAATCTTCGAAAGCATTCGAAGGGTGTGGAAGCAGGAGGAAGCTATTGCATTGACCTGGTGCTTGACAGAGAGATCATTGTGCAGGATGATGCTGAGGTTGAGGGAGTGGATGGTGGGTTGGGAGAGGGCATTGGGCCACCATGTGTCATCCCAAGGGGAGGTGTTTCTTCTGAAGATAACTACTTTTGTCTTGTGTGTGTTTATCTTCAGGTAGTTGGATCTCATCCAGTCTGCGACGTTGATCATGGCGTTCTGGAAGTTGACTTTGAAAAGGGTTGGGCTGAGGGAGGATCCTTAGGGGACTCTGCAGATGAAACTCTTGGGTTCTGAGGTGAAGGGTGGTAGGTGGATTTTCTATTTGCGTCCCGCTTTTTGCCTGGTGCTATGCTGGTTTTTGACTAGTCTGACTAGGATCCTGCTTTTCAGGACTCCAGTCTATCTGCTTTCTCCCAAAATTGTTATGTTGGGTACTTAGGTACATCCCAGATTGGATACTGGGGTACCCTTAAAAGACCCTAGTATATGGTACTAAGGTACCCAGGGCATAGGTACCACAGATGATTCCCATGCGCTGAAGCATGTATCATGCCACCCATGAGAAACCATTCAAAATGGAACTACAGGCCTGGCATTGCAACCTGTGTAAGTTAGTGCAAGCACCACTTGCTAAAGATATAGGTTTCCTATATCTACGGTCACTGCCCTTAAAATCTATAGGTCACCCCTCTAGCACGCCTTTGCAATCCTGAAGGCAGGGTGCTTGGTTCTAAGTGAGAGGGTGCCCCTGCATGAGCAGGACACCCCTGCAGCCTACGAAGCCCATTCTCCCAGGTTGTCAGTGAAGCTGCCATGTACTATATAGAGGGGCACCGCGTAATTATGCGATGACCATCTCTAAAACGGCTGCAACGCATCCTATCATGTTTGGTATCAAACATAATGGAATAATACCTCCCACCCCATTTACGGTGTGGGAGGTGTGATTCCAAGGACTGGAAAAGCCCTCCGTTAGGCTCTCAGTGTTTCTGGTACCAGCCTTCTTGACCCAGACAGCACAAAATGGTTGCTGCTGTCCAGAGACACAATTCTGCCCTCCTGTTGCTGAGCCAAGCTCAAGCAGGGGAAGGCACAACAATAGGCATCCTGTCACAGGGAGGTGTGACTGCCTCTCAGACAGGATTTAGCGTATTGGGACGGGGTGGGTGCGGTTGGCAGCTCCAGAAACTCCACATGAGGGGCACATTTGGTGCCCCGTGCATAGTCTAGTTCAAACCAGTCCTGGGAGCTGTTGGCTCCTACTCTGGCGCGAAAGTGGGCAAAGGACATGGGAATAACCTCCCCTGTCCAGACCCTCCCCTGGGAGAGTCCCCTGAATCTTCCCAAACCGTTCAACTAGGGTACTTAAGGGCTTACCTGGGTGAAGGACCCTAGAATTGTAGCGGAATAAAATTCAGATCAGACAGCATTGCTTTCTACCGCCTGGGCACTCTGGACTTCGTTTGAGCCTGACTTCGTCTCCCTTCCAGTCATCTGCATCGTCTGTGTCTATGCATCATACAGGAACCTTCCAAGGCTTGTGAAGCCTCAAAGACACCTGATGAAATCTCCTTTGGAGTGAAGGAGTCACTCCCTTGCATCTGCAGGCATCGCAACTAAGTCCACCGGTCTGCTTAACCTGACCTCCTCCAGACTCCAAAGGCTCTGCAACACAGGTGGAAGTTTTCCATAGCTCCCAAGGCCTGCCCTGCCCTCTCACCAAGCTTCAGGCCAGTTTCCCTCGTGGGGGTTGCAATAACTGAACCCCTGTGCACCTCGTCAATTTGCAGTTGCTAAGGCTTGTTGACTTCTTTCCAAGAAGCTCTTCGGGCTCCAAATAGCGCTAACCTCGAGCACCTCCAGTGACCAGAATCTTCAGCCACACCACATCGTGTGCATCGTGGCCTGCATCTTTTGGTGAGCTGCTTGAGGTCCTCTTGCGACTCCAGTGCCTCCAACCTTTGTGTCCCGTTGAGGGTCACACTTGTATCTTTGGTGCTCCATTGATTGCTCAGGCCTGCCCTGACTCCCCTGCTGCTGGTGAGTCCCCTGGACCTTGCTGGTCCCGACGTTGCTCCGTCTTTGATGCAGGCGTTGGTTGCATTTGCCAAGGCTTGTTGGTGCTACTGTCAGACACTGACCCCTCAGCACTCGACATACTTTATGGGACAGCTCGTGCATGGCTCTTCATCCTCCTCAACATCGCCTGGTCCTCACAGCTGCAGAGTCAAGGTCCTCGTCATCCATCCTGTTACACCCGACATCAGAAGGCATTCGTCTTCCAAATCTCCTGGTCACTCCCAAGTGATATAGACTCTGTCCCCTCTGCTTGCAGTTAGCTCTCATCAAGAATCCATCCTTGGATTCCACCAGACACTTCTTCCTTCTTCCACAGCGGCACTTTCCTGAAGTCCTCCATTGGGTTTGACGGCGGTTTCCGACACCACTTCACACGTATGCAGCCGGCTTCCCTGGTGTAGGTAATGTGGGTACTAGGGCATCCACGGGTGGGGTGGCTTTCCAACTTTCTGTCTTCCACTGGGTTTCTTCAGAGTCCACTGGGAAGGGCCCTTAATCTTTAAAAATCCAATTGCGACTTGCACATAGAGTTGCACGAAGCACTTGGTCGTGTTTCCACACTGCACACGCTCTCAATGAGGTCCCTATCTACTTACCATGTAAACTTGTAAACTTGTAAACTTGGGGGTTTATAGAGCGCAGTTGTTGCCCGAAGGCGTCCAAGCGCTAGGATACCCGAGACCTACAGAGAGCAGGGAAGGGAAGAAAAAAGAAGAGACAGTGGTTTAGCAGGCAGATGTGAACAGGAGGGTCTTCAGTTGCTTGCGAAACATAGTAAGGTTCTGGGTGGCTCTAAGATGAAGCGGTAGGGCATTCCAAGCCTTAGCTGCATTGTACATGAACGTCCTTCCGCCGGTTCTAGATCTTTTTATTCTTGGAACTGCTGCTAAGAAAGTCTGGCTGGAGCGAAGACTGCGATTTGGGATGTAATGAGTGATCAGATCACGGGTAATGATGGGTCCCATATCCCAGAAGGCTTGGTGGGCTATACATAGCGCCTTGAACAGAACTCTCTGCCGGACCGGTAGCCAATGGAGGCTAGTTAGTCCGGTCCTCACTGAGTGCCTGTGCGGGATTTTAAGTAGAAGGCGAGCTGCGCTGTTCTGTACAGTTTGCAGCCTCCGAAGAGTGTATTCTGGTGCACCCAAATAAAGTGCGTTGTTAAAATCAAGACGGGAATGGATGAGCCCTTGAATGGCAGCCTGTTTGGCTTCCAGGGGGAGGAGGGGGAAGATTTTATTTAGCACTCTCAGAATGCCAAAACAAGTGGCTGACAGTTTTGTGGCTTGGACATTGAAAGACAGTGAGCTGTCCAGCCATACCCCAAGACTTTTGATGGTGCTTTTTGGGGTTGGAGGCGGTCCTAGGCATGGGGGCCATAGGGGAGGGGGAAGTGCCGGCTCTGAGGGTCCTAGGAGCATCAGCTCAGTTTTTTCTCCGTTCAGTTTCAGGGATGATGACGACATCCAGCTCCTCACTTCCTCCAGGCATTCTCTGAGCCCGCCTGGCGCAGTTCGAGATGCCTCTTGCGCCAGTGAGACCACCAGCTGCGTGTCGTCCGCATATGAGATGATTTTAATTCCAAATGGGCGGACGACACTGGCCAGTGGTCTCATATAAAGGTTGAATAGAGCAGGGCTCAGAGAGGAGCCCTGAGGAACTCCACAATTTAGAGGTCTACTGGAGGAAGCTGAATCGCCATTAAAAACCCTGAAGGATCTGTTCCCCAGAAAGGATTCAAACCATGCCCAAGCCTTATCCTTGATCCCCACACAGGACAGGCGGCTTAGTAGGGTGTCATGACACACTGTGTCGAAGGCCGCGCTTAGATCAAGGAGGATCACTGCCACTGATCCTCCCTGATCCAGGATTTTTCTCGCTTCCTCTACGACCATGAGGAGAGCGGTCTCTGTCCCGTGCTTAGGTCTGAAACCCGTCTGAGTGGGATCCAGTATGTGGTGGTCCTCTAGATAGTTCACTAACTGTTGGTTCACATATTTCTCCAAAACCTTGCTCAACCAAGGGAGCAGAGAAATAGGGCGGTAGTTAGCCAACTCAGACGGGTCTAGATTGGGTTTCTTGATCAGTGACCTAACCATGGCCTGCTTCCATACGGGTGGAACGGTGCCAGAGGAGATGGAAGAGTTGAATACCTCTCTGATGACGGGCAGGATGGTATGGGATGCTGCCATTAGGATGTCAGGAGGGGCAGGGTCGGCCGGAGAACCTGATTTGACACTGAGGGCTAGTGATTCTAAAGTGGGGAGGTCTAGTGGGGGAAAGTGAGTTAAGCTGTAAGGGGTGGAGGAATGTGACAGGCTAGGGGGGTTATTAGGCTGAGTAGACCGGTCGGTGTTTGGGGAAGAAAAAGTTGAATAAATTTTATTAATTTTCTGATAGAAAAATTCGGCAATGTCATTACATTGAGTGACCGATTTCTCGACATGCACCATAGGGGATGGGTTCGTTAGCTTTTTAATGATCTGGAAGATCTCTTTGGGTTTGGATCTTGCATTCAGGATTTTTTCGGCGAAATACGACGACTGAGCTGCTTTTATTTGAGTTTTGTACTCGTTGATGGTTTCACGGTACCGGGTTTTGTTATCCGCTGATTTGTCTAAGCGCCAGCGTCTCTCCGCCCTTCTACAGATACGCTTTTTTTCTCTGAGAGACTGGGTGTACCAGGGGGCGGTTTTTTGAGGCCGCTTCAGTACAGTCTTGCTCATTGGGAGAGTAGAGTCAAGAGTGTAGGAGATCCAGTTGGTATATGCCTGATTTGCTAGGGCGGGATCATCCTGAATTTCTGGTTGTGAGCTAGCCAGTTTAGTGCACCACTTATCAACCTCAAGGCGCGTCCAGGCTCGTCTTAGTTTGGTGGTGGGAGCCGGAGGAGAGAATTTGGGTGTGGTCCATTTGAAGGGGATTAAAAAGTGGTCAGTCCAGGGTAGGATAATGCCTGGGTCCACTGTGATCTCAGAACAATTTGAAAAAATAGGATCCAATAGATGGCCTTTTTCGTGGGTGGGGGAGGAGACACGTTGAGTAAGTTGTAGAGCCGCTAGATCATCTGATAGGCTAGCAGCTGAAAAGTCCGAGGGGGAGTCAAAGTGTAGGTTCAAGTCGCCCAACACGGTAAAGCTAGAGGAGGTGCTGACTCTGCTGGCCACATTCGATGGCAGAGTTAGAAGAAACTGCTTAGGGGGGCCGGGCGGGCGATAGATTAAAGTGCCTGAGAAGCAGATGTTAGGAGAGAGGTTGATGTTAAAACCCGTGCTCTCGCAGTCCGAGATGGTCTCAGGAGAGAGTCGACAATGATATTGCTCCTTATGGATGATAGCAAGGCCTCCTCCTCTCCCTTTTGGCCGGTCTTGCCGTGTTATTTGATAGCCGGTGGGGAGGGCCCCTGCTATCGCCGGGTTGGACTCACTGGTAAGCCAGGTTTCCGTAAGGAACAATATATCCGGGGTATGCTCTTCTATCAATAAGGCCATTTCGGCGCTATGCTTAGGCAGCGAGCGGCAGTTTAGTAGGAGCATTTGGAATTCCTGTGTGACTGTTGTGCGCAAGTTAGGTTTGAGAGGCGCAGAACAGGTAGGACAGGTTGAAGGAAGGTCCATGGCTTGGAGGGAGTGCCGAGGGCATGTGTTGACGGGAGGCCTTAACTTGTAGAGGGTTGCTAGCGAATAGCATCTTTGTGCTGATGGCTGGGGGGCAGGGGGGGTGGCCCAAGGCCCTGACTCGGCGCGGACGAGCGCAGACGAGCTTGCCTTATGCGCGCCTTCGGCGCGCAATCGTCGCGCCCGCTGCACTCGTCCGCTGCGCTTCCGGTGGAGACACATGCTTTATGGTAGTGACGGGTGAGTAAAAGAGGGCGTGGCTGTAGTCGTGGGCGTGCCTCTGGCGAACCGGCCAATCACGCTACTGCAGCTGGGAATCCCTACCCACGTCAGCTGCTTTGGTCTGCTGAGCGAGGGAGAAGGGACAGAAACGCCGAGTAAAACAACAGAACAACAATGGTGGCAATACAAGTTAAAATGCTAACTGTTCCCTACTCCCGGCTGTGCCTCAGGAGTTTTAGCTCTAAAACGCAGCGCTCGAGGTCAGCGTTTGTTATATTGCAAGGGGGGCGTGGCTGTAGTCGTGGGCGTGCCTCTGGCGAACCGGCCAATCACGCTACTGCAGCTGGGAATCCCTACCCACGTCAGCTGCTTTGGTCTGCTGAGCGAGGGAGAAGGGACAGAAACGCCGAGTAAAACAACAGAACAACAATGGTGGCAATACAAGTTAAAATGCTAACTGTTCCCTACTCCCGGCTGTGCCTCAGGAGTTTTAGCTCTAAAACGCAGCGCTCGAGGTCAGCGTTTGTTATATTGCAAGGGGGGCGAGGCTGTAGTCGTGGGCGTGCCTCTGGCGAACCGGCCAATCACGCTACTGCAGCTGGGAATCCCTACCCACGTCAGCTGCTTTGGTCTGCTGAGCGAGGGAGAAGGGACAGAAACGCCGAGTTTCTTCATTGGGGTCCCAGCACTTCTACATCCTGCCGACCCTGTCTTGATCCAAGTCGTGGTTCTTATACCACTTTCTTAGTATATGGTTTAGTCCCCCCTGGGGTCCACTGTGTATTTTGTGCTATTTACTGTGTTTATTTGTTAAAGTATTGTGTGCATTGGGTTTTGCTCCATGTTGGCGATATTGGAACATACTAGAGAGTATTATATAATAAATACATGTTTTAATAAATACGTGGTGGGGTTCTTTTTTACTTAATCTATACTATAAGATTGCATTCTGGTAAAACAAGCTGCTTTACACTCCTTCTGGACTAAGACTGAAGGCTGCTCTCCACAGCTACCACTTAGAAAGCTTTCTAATGTTGTCTAAGACCTCTTAAATCACCATAAGGGTTGTCTGGACTGGTGCAAGGTGTCCACTTACATAAGTGGACATTATATACCAGGCCAGCTTCTCACAATGCTGGTGAGTGCGATGCTGATTGTCTTTTGTCCCAGGTTAAAGGCATGGTGGGGACAGGGAGCAGGACCCCAACCCACAATCCCGTAACTCCGTTTTATAGCGGGGAGGCTGGGTTGGCCCCCCGAGCCTTTAATAGCCCCGGGGACCCCATCCCTTGAGGCGGGCTTACTTGCTGTGTTCCAGAAGCCTACCCCTGGGACACAGTAGTTTCCCTGACCGCACCTGCAGGCGAACGTATTTGCTCTCATCTGGCAGGAAATTTTTCAAATCTCCCGTAAAAAGGGAGTAAATACAAAGTGTTCTTCCAGCTGGCGGGAGCTTTAAAAATGCTCCCACTGGCTGGGAGCAGACTTGTGTTCTGTTTTCCTGCCCACACCTTGCCGGGAGCCAGCTGTAGCCATGGGGGCTTCGGAACTCGCCCCACTGCCCCCAACGTGTGCTTGGTGGGTGCCTCGGATGGGCACCAGGGCACCCACATATTTAAATTCGAGGCACCCGGTGATGGGCTCCATGAGCCAAAATAGGCTTAGGGAGCGGGAATGCACATATCCCCTCCCCTTTTCAAAGAAATATGAATGGGTCCCCATTTTGGCCTCAGGGGATGGAATTCATAAGGGGCCTAATTAGGCTCAGGGAGTGGGGCTGCACACCCCCTCCCTTTATTAATCTCTTGTCCCTGAGGGCTGGGCTCTCCAGGGCATAATAAAGCTCTGGAAAGATTGGCCGCATGTCGCTTCCCTTATTTATTACATTTGGCCCCAGGGGTTGAGGTCCCCAGGGCCCAAAAATGCTTGGGGAGTGGGTTCACAAGCCCCCTGGCTTTTTCATTGATATTAGCCCTAGGGGATTGGGTCTTAGGGCCTAAGGCTTGGGGAGGTGGCCTTGCAGCCCCCCCTCCACTTATAAACAAACAAGCTTCCCTCAAGGGGAGGGGTTCCTGGCACCTATGAAGGCTTGGGTAAGGGGGCCACATGCCCCCTTCTACTTTTGGATTGGTTTGTCCCCGGGGATGGCATCTCCAGGGCCTTATATGGCTCAGGTAGAGGGGCTGCACTGCCTTCCTCTTTTTTTATTATATTTGGCTCCTGAGAATTGAATCTTGAATCCCTGGGGCCTAATAAGGCTCTTGAGGGGAGCTGCATGCCTCCCTCACCTTAGGTTTTGGCCTTGGGGGCCAAGAAGGCTTAGGGGAGGGTGCTGCAAGCCCTCTTCTCCTGTTTAATTAAATTTGGCCCTTGGGGATAGGTTATACCCAGGGCATTTTAAGGCTGGGAGAGAGGGAGGTCACACACGGCTGCCCTCCCAATTGTATCAGAACTAGCTCCTAGGGCAATTAAAGGTCAAGACGGGGGCTGCATGCCCCCCCCATAATATATATGTGTTGGCCCCAGGGGATGGGTTCCCCAGGGTCCAAAGGCCAAACCTAGGCTGTTCATGCCAAAGGCTGTGTGCAGTGTGGGGCTGGCTGCATGTGGAAGTTGGCATCAGGGCCTGGCTGCAAGACAGGCCTTTTGACTAACCCCACCACACGCACGACCAAAGGCCATGGACAGTGTGGAGGTGGATGCATCAAGGTGGCTGCCTGCAGGGAGATGGAAGCAGAGCGCGGCTGGGTTGGGTTGGCCACAGATTGCCAGCCCTCTGCTATGCACGGTGAAAGGCTGTGCGCAGAATGGGGTTGGCAGACTTTCTGGGGTATACCGCAGGGTCTGACCACATTCTAGGCACTAAGGACAACTCCCCGCAATGCATGGCTAATGGCCGGGTGGGAGGGTTGGCTTTACGTATGGTAATAAAAAAGTACTTTATGTTATAAAAATCCTAGAAATTCCCTGAAAAAAACAAAGGTCAAAGTAACTTTATAGTTTGGTGTGATGAAAAGATCTGGTTTTGTTTTAAAAAACTTTAGAAATCTGCTCGAAAGACAAAAGGTTAAAGTAACTTTATAGTTAGGTGAATATGCCAGTTGCAACATTAACATTTTGAAATTCAAATTGTAGTTAGCAGAGCTAACTATAACGTGCACCCCTACCATGCACTGCTTACGACCTCACATATTACATTACTTATGACATGTTCTATGACATCACTGATAATATCTTAAATTGCATCAGTTATGACATCACTGATGACATCCCTGATAACATCATCCAAACTTCTTTTGTACACATTACTAGTATGGCATTAGATGCCTGAATGCAAGTACAAAATAGCTCAGAATAATATGAAGCATCATTAATGCTGTCACATATACAACTCCCTTAGGTGTAACAAGCATTTGTTATGTGCAGCATTGATCCCATGCCATGCACTTCATGGGTAGCCTAATTCACAGTAACAATCAACCACAGATATAAGGGAAACCCTCACAGCACACGTTCAATATGTATAGAACTGTTTGGAAAAAGCCAAGTTCCCTTAAGATATTCAATGCCTGTTCCTAAATTAATGCCCTATTATGGACAGCTGTTATCTGTATCAAACCCCTCAAGTCCCTGAACCTACATTGAGAAATGAAATTTATATGAGTAGAAAAGTGGATACTACAAAAAGTGTTTACTCTATGGAGAGTGTTTACTCTGTACTACACTGTTTGCAGACAGTGAAACTCTCGTGCAAAATACACCACAAAGTATTAAATGTTATCTTCTGAGAACAGTATACATTCTATGCAACACTTGTCAAAAAAACACAAATTGCTTAAAATAACCAATGCCTGAAGGTGCTAAAGTTCATACTACCTTCAGCCTTCATACTGTGGCGAAAAGTTTACAGATAGCCCATCTTCTGCAGCAAAAGAAACAAATGTACATAGGTTAGTACCTGGTGCACACAGTCTCTCTGTTATGTAGAACTCATCAGGTTGAGACGATTCTAGTAACTCAAGGCTGCTTACATTACTTAGTATTGATTTCATAGAATCTATGCCCTGTAGGAAACTTTATCTGCAGAACCCAAAAAAACTTGTGTGGAACATACTGCGCAAAAGCAATCAACTGTTACCTTCACACAGAGTTACTCTTCGATACAAAGATTTATAATGTGTTCAATATCTCTACACACCTATAGTGCATTAGGAGCACATGCATTTTGTAAACACTTACACCATTAGCTGTACACAGGCGCAGGACAGGCCACAGGCAGTACAACATTAGGTAGAAAAGTAATATGGTAGTTAGTTCTGCTAAATATATCCAGGGATTGTCTGTGTTTTTTTTTGTTGAAAATGTTAATGTTGTGACTGACATATTCACCTAACTATAATGTTACTTTAACCTTTGGTATTGCCAGTGAAACAATATATACACATCCTAAAGGAAAGTAGTTTTGAATAGTAACTCGACACTTCCATATCTATATTTGCCTTGACAGTGTAGTTAATATTCTGGATACACTAATAATGCATAGCCTTAAGAAACCAGGAGGCATATTCTCAAGCCCCTATCGCCACGGGAACGTCACTTTTTTTGACGTTCCCGTGGCGATAGGGCCAGCGCCCTATTCTCAAGGCAGCGTAAATCCACTTAACGTGGCTTAGTGCCACGTTAAGTGGCTTTACGCTGCCTTGAGAATAGGGCCCCTTTCACGCTAAACTTAGCGTGAAAGGGGCGTGCAGTGGGTATTGCAGTGGGCGTTCCACCGCAACACCCATTGAATTCGATGCTGCAACCTATTATCAAGGGTGGCGATAATAGGTGGCAGCGCCGAACTTAAGACCAGAAAAATCCTGGTCTTAAGATGGTGAAACGAGGAGAAATGCTTAATTTCTCCTCGTTTTTGCTTTTTCCATGTGTGCTGCCTTGTGCCTTGTGCAGCACGCATGCAAAAGGCAAAATGCCATGGTTTGTTTATGTACAGGAAGGTGTCCCTTCCTTACATAAACAAACCTTTTAAAATGCTGTTTTGTAACGTACATGTGTGCTGCATGAAGTAGCACACATGTAAGTTACTAAGCAGCAATTTAGGTTTGTTTATGTGCAGGAAGGGACAGCTTCCTGTACATAAACAAACATCCCTGCTCGCAGACACCCTTGCACTCCGGTGCTAGGGCGCCTGCATTGGCGTTAAGTCATGAGACTTAGCGCCGTCGCAGGGGGAAACGCCAGGCTGCACCACATTCTTGAAAATAGGGTGCAGCCTGGTGTTTCCGAAGTGGCGGTGAGAGGCGTTAAGCCAAGGAGGCTAACGCCTCTCACCGCCATTTTCTCGTGAATATGCCCCAAGATGTATTCATAGAATACACTTTGGCTTTAAAGTTCTCTTTTGAAGTTACAACTTGAGAACCTCAGGGCATATCATCAACGAGGCGATAAAAAATTATCGCCGCTTTTGCGTCCGTTTTCGGACGAAAAGCGCGGATAATTTTATCGCCCTATTAGCAAGGACATGCTAACGCGTGAAACCTTGCATTAGCACCTGTTTTTTGAACGACCAGCTTTGCATCTCTAATGAGATGCAAAGTGGGCGTTCCTCACAAGAATAACTGGAGAAATGTCGCAATTATCAAGCCTCACACTAAGAAGCATAGCGACAAGAAAAGTAGCGATAACCTCTGTTATCGCTACTTTCCTTACGCCTGATTTGAAACTGACTTAGCCATGATATCCTATGGAAGGTGGATATCATGGCTAAGTATGTGTAGCCCTATCAACAAGCTATCGCCAAAAGTTGTGCGATTATCGCTGCATTTCCAGAGATAATCGCACAGTTGGCAGCTTGCGCTCAGAATTTTATTGCTTTGGAGATAAGCGTTGCTGATAGCACGGAATCTCCCCGGTAAAATTCAGAGTTGGCCGGCGATAATTATCCTCGCGCTAAGTGTGCTTAGCGATAATTATCGCCGGCCCTTGCTGATATGCCCCCTCGTCGGATATCTATAAAGAAACCGAACAATCTCATACGAGGGAATTTGGAAGAGAGATATATTGGAACTAAAGATACAACATCCTCTTCGCTCTTTCTAAGTAGCTCCCTGAAGTCCAGGATTGTGGCCTATAGGGTCTTCTGGGAGTCAACAGCCAGGAGACCCTTCCACCTGCTGTTCCTTTGAAACTCCACACATTTCTGAATCAGCCCTGATTGAATGAAGGCCGACGGAGGAAGGCAAAAGCGCACTCTTTTTCCCCCGCAATGCTTTAGGCTAACTATTATTCAGTCCTTCACCCAGCTGGATCTTTGACGATTTGCTTAAGTGATTTTAAATTACTTTTATGATTCAGTTTGATGCGAGGGAGGAAATAAATAAAAAAGGACTGGTTGCGAAATAAGAAATGGAAGCAATCACTGTGGGAAGAATGGGAGTGCCCTGTCCTCGAATGAATATGCTGAAAAGTCATGTCAATGATGAGGTGTTTTTGCCAAATAGCAGGGGTGACACCCGAGATCGAAGTCAGTCATACTGCTGGTTTCTGGTCTCCTGAAGCCAGAGTAACAATGGCACCACTAAA
Organism: Triturus cristatus; assembly: GCF_964204655.1. Lineage (NCBI taxonomy): Eukaryota > Metazoa > Chordata > Amphibia > Caudata > Salamandridae > Triturus > Triturus cristatus. The sequence goes on from NC_140590.1 coordinate 1,387,203,282, forward strand.
TAACAGCGCCTCACTGCCATGCTGAGGAGCTGTCGAACTCTCAATTATGAGCAAGGTGTGCTATGTTAACTTACACTGTTGGCTTTGGTATAGGGCACGGGCACTGCTATTGGTAAAGTAATTCCTATTTGTAAAGCGCAAACATATCATCCGTTAAGGTTCCAAGCAGTAGAGGTCCGTGGAGGGAGTTCGGTGGGGCAGAGAGGCGGGACGGGGGAGGGGCAGGGTGGGGAAATGTAAACACCGGAATATGGATGAACGGAGGTAAGTACACATTTAAATAAATAAAACGAATTTCGTTGCGCGCGCTGCATCGCATTTTGCGATGCAGCGCGCGCAAAGGAATTCGTTTTATTTATTTAAATGTGTACCTACCTCCGTTCATCCATATTCCGGTGTTTACATTTCCCCGCCCCTCTGCCACACCGAACTCCCTCCACGGACCGCTACTGGTTCCGAGGCACTGGGGGCCGTCGGGGAGATTAAGTGAGCTATTGCCCAGAGCCACATGGTGCTGAGCTGAGCTGCCGCCGGTGATCGAACCGTGAACCCCGTGATCCAAAGTCAGCTGCTCTGGCCACTGGGCCACACCTCTCCCATAAACTGCTAATGTCAATTGGGTAGAATGAGGGGTTTAGACCCATTTACCTCAGTGCCAGCATATTCACGGGGCACTTCAAAGAGATGTGCTTACAGGGAAGCATCTAGGACCGTGCATCACTCTTTTCTGGCCCACAAGTCTGTGGTCTGTTATAGACATTGGCATTGAACATGACAACCAGCATCCCCATGTCACTGGAGTTTGATATGCATTCTCTCAGGGTCAGTGACCTACCACTAACTTTACTCGGTGCCCCATGCAAATCGGGGAGGGGTACCATTAGTCGCTCAATGGGCACAAGCCTTGGTGCAGAGTCCCTTGTTTGTGTTGCCACGAAGCGAAGGAGGGCCGACCATGATGTCATCATGAGGTGAGCGGGACGTGTACATTTAAAGCATCGAGAGGCTGGGGATTGGCCTCTTTTCTCTCCACCACGCTCCAGCTATCAGCATACCTGGAGTTGACCTTTTCGGGGGGTTTGCCTGGTGCCAGGTACCCCGGCATGTATTGAGCGCTATACGGTACCATGATGCAATAGTTATATGTTTTGTTATAGAACTGCGGGAATTACCCATCCCTCTGTGTGATGAAGGGAGGGGAAGTTGCTACTAAGGTCTGCTTACCAATAATCTCCTGTTTCCCCTTGGTTGAGGGCATGGTCAATGGTTAAGGAAAAGGGTCCTTCTGGCGCTTTGCATTCTGAGTGTTGCGCTGTAATGGAAAGCGGAGACAATTGTTGTAATGCTTGTACAGTCCTTGAGCTGTTTTTCTGATCTTTCTTCCTGTATTCTCATATCAATAATGTCTGCCTAAATATGGTTATCAATTCTCACTGATACTGTGTGTCTATGTGAATAAAAGGTTATGCCTTGGTTAAACTACTTTTTGAGTGCACTATTTCTCAGTTATTCTTTTTCCCACGCATGCCCATGTACTTTGGCCAGGCCATGACCTTATCTGGCTTGGGGGCAGAATCCACTGCTCCATGAGAAAATCTTTTGACCTTTGGGCAGTTTTGTCAATATCTTGATGCCTTACGCAGGCCCACACACTTCTGCTTGATGGTACCCTGGGGTAGTGACATCCCAATATCTAAAGCATGCAGACTGAACAAGGGCCTTCATTAATGCAGGGAAAAAGATGTTTGCTTCTGATGACGCAGCCCATGCAGGTAAGAGCGGTAGAGCGGTGGTACCGGGTGGGGAGGGGGAGATTTCGACAAATGAGGGAAAATTAATTATTTATTTAATTTTCCCTCAAGGTCGTCTGTCGAATCCCTCCCGAATCCGGCCCTACCGCTCTTACCTGCACGGGCCGTGGCTGTGTGTCTGGTGTTTTACACCAACTCCAAATGCCACCTCGATGGGAGGACCGCACAGTATTGAGTAAAACAAATGCTCATCTCTTAATTAACTGCCTCTGCCACATTTGGGATTTTAGCATTCCTGGGGCAGAGCGTTCCCTTCTGCAGCTGTGGGCAAGGGAAGCACATCTGGTAACTCCACATGCTTCTTTGCACAGCGCAGATGTAGAGTCTCCATCTTTTCTAATTAACAGCTGCGAGTATATCTCAATATTCCATGTTCTCCCTAATAATGTGGTAATAACGATGTTACATTTATACCGCATTTCTCCCGTCTATAATTGGAACAGATCTGAGGCTGGGTAAGTTTTGCTTCCCTTCCCCTATATGTCTTCCCTCACAAAACACTCCTCAGCACCAAGGCTTCACCCCCACCTCTGTTTACAAACCACCACTCCTCCCTACTTCTCAATTTTCCTTTTTAGTTCTTTCCCGACCTCCTTTCCACACGTCTCTCTTCATTCTGAACTTCTCTTTCATCCCTTTTACTTCTACTTTTTTATATATACTTTTTACACCAATAGTGTGTTGCCCTTTCTCTTCTCTCTCTGTCACTCCCTACTTCTTGCAGCCTGATTTAATAGCTAAAAAGCTGTATTTACAGCATGCATGTATGTATTTGCCATGTTGCTCTGCTTCCTAAAATGGGACAAAGCAGCTCATAGCAGAGTCTACATTTCATTTAGGGTACATTATGAGATGTATCCCCTCAGCGCTTTGGATACAGGGCTCAGGATAGTGACGGACTGTGAAAACAGGAGGGTGCATTTGTGACTTTAAAACATAATGTGAGGGCACTTAATAAAACTAGCCTTAATCACTTTCAGTGGCATTTCTTGGCTTTAGTTGGCCTTTTTCTCTTTCTAGCCACCCACTGCATTGTGGATCTTGTATTTAAATATTTCGCAGGTACTGTAATAGTTAATAGTTGCACCTCGTCTTGGCTCAAGAGCCAGTATATAAAGAATCCAATGCATGATGGTCATAGCAGTTTCAGCACATTCTGATTCTTTGAAATTCCCAATACTAATTCCTTTGTCTGGATCGAAATTATTTAGAAGGTTTTGCCAAAAGCGCCTAAAATCTGCCAAGCCACCCCTCTGCCGAAGCAACTGTATTGGTAGCCAGTTTAGCCTGTTAAAGTTAGGTACTCCTTCTAGATGCGGAGTTTCACTCTCTGAGTAGTCCCTGTCAATACTACCACATTCCTCAGATATAATATCATCAGGTTTGCTTTCTCTCACTTGCCGAGTCAAAATAGCCAGTTCCTGCGTCAAGTCCCTCGCTTCCGAAAAGAAACTAAGGGGCATATCAGCAAGGCGAGGCGATAGAATTATCGCCGCTTTTGAGGCCGTTTTTGGCCGAAAAGCGGTGATAATTTTATCGCCTAATTAGCAAGCTCACGCTAACGCGTGAAAACTTGCGTTAGCGCAGGAGTTCCTAACGCCCAGCTTTGCATCTCTAATGAGATGCAAAGTGGGTGTTCCTGACCTGACCTGACATGACAGGAGAAATGTCGCTAAGCGACATTTCTCCTATCATCAAGCCCCACGCTATGAAGCATAGCGGCAAGAAAAGTAGGGATAACCCCTGTTATCGCTACTTTCCTTGCGCCTGCTTCAGGACTGACTTAGCCATGATATCCTATGGAAGGTGGATATCATGGCTAAGTTTGTGAGTCCCTATCAACAAGCTAACGCCACATTGCGTGAGATTATCGCTGGGTTTCCAGCGATAATCTCACGTTAGGCAGTTAGCGCAAGGATTTTTATCGCTTTTGAGATAAGCGCTGCTAATAGCACGTAATCTCAGTGATAAAAATCCACGCTAGCTGGATATAATTATCCTAGCGTTAAGTGCGCTTAGCGATAATTATCGCTGGTTGTTGCTGATATGCCCCTAAAGTGGGCAGAATATTTCAGTTCTGACCCCCAGGCTCTGGTGCACTCTTCCTACTAGGGAGCTAATCTGGAAGCCCTTAGCAAATGCTAATGTTTGACACTCTTCATTCTACAAAAGGTATTTGCAAATTAGTGATAGTTTGCTTTCAGCGAATCAATAGCTTGAAACGTATTTATTTCAGTTTTTCTGTTTTGTGTACCGCTTGCATCACAGAAAAGTACTTACAAGGCAGGGTACGAACAAAATTACATATGTAGCCAAAAACCGTTTGGAAGAGAAAAGTGGTCTTTAGTCCTTTCTCTGTGTTTCCTAAAACCCATCTCAAAGAATAGTAGCAGGGGCAGAAGAATTTTCCAGAAGTTGGTGATTGATGATTGTACGGCTGCCCACCCAAATTTTATATACGGCGGGACAGCAAGAGATGGTTTTGGACGAGTAGATTGTGGTGTTTCCTACCACAAGTGTTTAAGACACCATGGAGACGCCATTAAGACAACATTGTACTATATTTTATTTCAGAAATTTCAACAGAGAAATTATTGACACTCCATATGACATCTTAAGGATTTTGGGGGCCCTGGGCCAAACCTATTTTGGGGGCCCCTCTTCCGGATAGCTTTGAATTTATGATCCAATTTCAGCTCTTTATACCTCTTTGGGCAGGTCACTGACAGTGCACAAGCACACTCGTCCGAATTCTAAACGTATTTACATCTGATATTCAGGGAAAAGGAGGGTTGTTTTCAGTATTGTAACACAGCAGTAGCTCACCAATGTTACTGCAAATAATCTCCGTGCCCTCCTCCCATTTCTCATATGTTGGGTCCTGTTGCGATCTGAAAGAAACTTTTTTTTATAGATGTTGTATGAAACATAATCACACCGCTGCAAAATATCTGTAATAGATTCGCACGCTTCACTTACATTAAAAATAAATTAAACAAAAGCGGTATTTAAAACAATCTATTTAAGAAATATTCATGGTCATCAGGGCAAGACTCTCTGCAGAACAGACCTGGCTCTATCGATTCGCCCCATGAAAGGCTGGGGCTCTGGGCCAGAGCCCACTTTGCCCATGCCTTAAAATGTCTCTGGTCATCTCACCTGGCCTTTTCCATCACACTACCAGGGGCTGAGCCCTAAGAGAAGATAAAAGCTCCTACACCACATCAAATGCCTCCCACCTCCACAGTGTAGAGTTGTACCCTTCTGATAGTACACCTCGGCACATCACAACAAGGTATTAAGTACTGCAAAAATGCAAAATACAATACATAGGTTGCATCCCTAAAAGAGCTGGGATTGGCCCAATATTGCATAATTTCCACAACAAGGCAGTTTTGGGAACTGCGAAACAGGCCTACGCTGCAGCCACCATATTGTGAGGCGTGCGGCGGCGTGGTTCCCTCCCCCCTCCGCTGCCAAGTCATCAATCAGCATCCCTGACGGACTCTCAGGAAAAAATCTATTCGGTGTAGCAGACCTCATTATTAAGATGCAATGGTGGACATCTCCTTTCACAGCTAAAAAAAATAGCGGCGAGAAGAACTCCCTTCCTGCACTCACTGTCACAGCAGCAACCCTGATCCAACAGGGCGATTTGTCTCTGTCAAGGCATTCAAGTGATTATGCCAATTAAACCTCACAAGTAATTGCTGTTGGTTCCCGGCGGAATCCCCTCAGCATATTCAGGTGGAATATGAATGAGGAGTGGACAGATCAGGGGGAGAGCGATGCGGCGCGGAGCCCGAGGGGTGGTGCCGCAGTCCTGAGGTCTGAGTAGGTGGCATCTGCATAGACCTGCAGGACAGATTATCTGGGACTTAAAGGCATGCTGTGTGAAAAAGGTGGACTCCTTGTATAAAGAGAACCAGAAAATCTAACCAGCTAAAAATTATTATGCGGCATGCTGGGAAACCTTAAAGTGTTGCAAACCTACAGTTTGCTCAATCTCGAAACCTAGGATCATGCTCGAGGCCTCTAGTCCAACATCAGCTTAGGTCTCTTCTAACTCCCAATTTGCCAGTACTAGCCAGTTCTTAATGTGTTAAACATATAAGTTAAAGAGCTCAAAGTCTGACCACCTGACTGATGTAGGCATAAATAAATACTTTTTTATACAGGCTGATCGATCATATGTGTGCTATAGAACACATACACAATTTTGCAAATAACCTACGATATACTCATTTTTGTGTTTTCTTCACATTGGGACAATCTGCACAATTTTTGCCTTGTTTATGACTATTTATGTACATGTCGTGTTTTCTTTGCTTTGTCAAGAACATCTACATACTAAGCTTATTTTTTATTAAATCACTGTTGGGGCCATAGTTTGGTTGTTGTGTTTTCATTAATTGCGTGCCCATAATCTGTGTTGTCTTACTTTTATTATTATATTAATTCAGACCAGGTGAAGCATTGTTTTGATTATACGTCATAAGGTTCCCGCTGGCATAAGGCCTGCCTTTCTTCCTTATATTGGGTGAAATAGGTGGGCTCCTTGTATAAAGGTAACCAGACCAGCTAAAACGAATCATTTGACATGTTGGCCAATCTTAAAGTGCTGCAAAACTATAGTTTGCTCAATATCAACCCCTGGAATCTTGCACAAAGCCTGCAGTCCAAAATCAGTTTAGGCCTCTTTTAAATCCCAAATTGCCCGTAGTAGCCAGGCCTTAAATAAGGAAAAATGTAGGCACTCGTGCTCAAAGATGCCACTGGTGCTGCTAAATGCCAGAGTTCCTGAATCCGAAGGAGGCCTCGTCTTGACCCCACCTCATGTACCTCCCTTCCCCCACCCTTCACGCTCTGTCTATATTTAACATTCGACTTTTTCAATCCTGCTTCTCTCTTTGTCATTGGTTTCTTGTCCTTCTTTTCGACCTTCTTTCTCCCTCTTCCGCCTTTCTCTCACTTGCTCTGAGTCAAAGTCTAATATTGAAAAGCGAAAACGGGTGTTGATCTTCCCCACCTGCAACCACTGTTCCAAGTTCAAGTGCTTAGATACCCTAGCTAAGGCTCTATCAAGGGCCTGTTGAAAATGCATATCTACGAGGTGATTCAGGGTAACCCAGCCAGAACCGGGCCTTTATATCAGGGTTCCAAGATGTCTGACACTGTCAAGATAGCTGTCTCCCTATGGGGCATATCAGCAACAACCGGCGATAATTATCGCTAAGCGCACTTAGCGCTAGGATAATTATCGCCGGCTAGCATGGATTTTTATCGCTGAGATAGAGTGCTAGCCTATTAGCAACGCTTATCTCAAAAGCAATAAAAATCCTAGTGCTAACTCCCTAACGTGAGGTTATCGCTGGAAACCCAGTGATAATCTCACGAAATGTGGCGTTAGCTTGTTGATTGGGCCTCACAAACTTAGCCATGATATCCACCTTCCATAGGATATCATGGCTAAGTCAGTCCTGAAGCAGGCGTAAGGAAAGTAGCGATAACAGGGGTTATCGCTACTTTTCTTGCCGCTGTGCTTCATGGCGTGGGGCTTGATGATAGGGGAAATGTCGCTTAGCGACATTTCTCCTGTCATGTCAGGTCAGGAACGCCCACTTTGCAACTCATTAGAGATGCAAAGCTGGGCGTTAGGAATTCCTGCGCTAACGCAAGTTTTCACGCGTTAGCGTGAGCTTGCTAATTAGGCGATAAAAGTATCGCCGCTTTTCGGCCGAAAACGGCAGCAAAAGCAGCAATAATTTTCTATCGCCGCGTTGTAGATATGCCCCTATGTTTCTCTGGATTAGTTAACAGTATTCTGAAAGAGACCATGTAAAGCAATCTAAAATATTAAAGGCCGGAGCTCTTCCTGGGATAAAAAAGCAAAAAACAGTTTGAAAAGAAACGTTGATGTCCCTAATCTCCCAGCGTCAGAAGGCAGTACCGAGGGTTGCGTTAAAGTCCCAGGAGCCAGAAAAATAAAATAAAGGTAGAAGGTTCACAATATTGCACATCAAACAGTTATAAAGGAAAACGTGGTGACGTGAACAAAAAGCTCGCACATTCCTATTTTATGCAGATGAAAAGTTTACAGAATTTGCTGCAGAGAAGTAGAGCCATTGGAATTAATTATGTGATTCTGTGGCCACAGCATTTTCCACATAATTATGGTTTTACTGCACTTGTCACGTGATCTAATTTTCAGCTTTTAATAAAAATTGTTTAAACTCAAAGGTATCAAAACTTTAAAAAAAGAAGCTCCACACATGGTGCCGCGACGCTGCAGTTATTTTTTACAAAGGTTAACTGGTTCCTTTCGGTTGCTGATTGTTGTATGGAGGTATTAAACTCTTACTAATGAGATAAAACTTCTGCGACAGTTTTAATGTGAGTTAAAATCATGAAGTAGCCAAATGATACCGCTTCAGAATCTGTCGTAAAACTTGCCTCTCCATGCCGCATGATCGGTGTCGCATAATTTAGTCCTGTATTGCAGCATAATACCAGTAAGATCTTGATGCAGCTGAACTAAAAGTGTCTATAAGCAATACACTAACAAAACTGTCCTGACTCTGGTAAGCCACTTGACATTTCACCCAGAAATTGTCCCTTTTCTCTTCAAAACCATAGGACTCATATAGGGCTATTATCTCCACAAGGTGCCTCGCATAGTCAAAAAGTACTAAATAAACACCTTCTCAGGGAGTGCAAAGGCCTACACTTGCTGGGCAGTGGACACCTGTGATGTAATAAACCCCAGAGGCAATGCCCTGTCCCAAAACCCCCATCTGTGCCACACGAATGAGTGCCTCACACGGTGCTCCTTCTGGTGGATGGAGAAAGTAATTGTACCACATTGCTCCAGTACTTGCTGATTGCTATTGGCTATTTCTAAAACCATACATCAGCCTAAACATTGCGGGGCTTATTCACAAGAAACTGATGCATCTGTATAGATGCGTCAGTTTCCTTGCTACTGCGTGCAAAACCCTTGCACCACCATGGATGTGCCTTATTTACAATACGGTGCACCATTGTGCAGGGATTGAAAGAGGCGCCAGAAATTTTGACGCATCTGTCGGCGCAAAAGTCATGCATTGTTGGAGTTGTGTCGCAAGCATGATGCAACTCCAGCAATGCACGGGGAGGACTATTCCTAGCACACTGCGTCACTCCTTATGCCTGCTTGTAGATTTCACTGCGTCACTTCTACGAGGCTTTACAGCGTGGGAACGCCAACCCTGCATACATTATACCTGATACAGGTATAATGTGGCGCATGGCTTTACAAGGTGACGCATCTCCCTAGATGTGTCACGCTGTAAATGAGCCGAAACATGGCGCATTGTTTACGCCGCCACTGCGTCACAAAGAGTGATGCAGCGGTGGCGCAAGAGTGTTGCAAGGGGCTTGTGATTCTGCCCCTGAATGTATTACTTCAGAGCCAATGTTAGTTTTTATAATCAAAGCCGTTAACAGGTGCCTGTTATAAACCAGGCAGAAAACAGCTTAGTATTCCCTCCTCCACCATGCGCTGGACTTACTGAAGCTGCAGGCATCTATAACTCAGGCGGGAATGGAACTACTCTCCATTACAATCCCTTCTGTATTACCGGGCCCCTAATGATAAGGCCCTCAGGAGCAAATTACCACAGAATTGAAAATTACATTTTTTAATTGAACTCCACAGGTGCTTTAGGCTCCATTGGAAGCTGCTTTTCTATCTTATCTAAATAGTTTGATTGATTTGGGTAAAGCAAGACACCAGTTCGCATAACGAGTTGGCTGGTATGTTGCTTGGTAGATTTTATTGACATATTGGATTCTGCTATTCTGTATTATGGCTTGGTTTTTAAGACTCCTGCATGTTTGATTGTGTCATATATCCCTCCAAAATGTTTTCTTATGCATATGGTTTCAGTAAACACATCCAAAGTCTATTGCTGTCAGGTTACCAGATAGAAGGGCAAGGAGACAAGGAAAAGGGAGAGGGTGAAGGTGGAAACAGAACAATGTAGAATAGGGGGCCACATCACCAGAACTTCAACTTTCAGAGTCACTCATGCAGCCTCAGCCACAGGTGGGACATTCCCCACAAGTATACTTACAGGTTCTTCGTGGGAGACGCCTGGCTACATCGTTTGTCTTGACTCACTCAATACTTCGCTATAGTTCACACACAGCTATTTTGCTCCCTTGCCTTTGTTTCCTCCCTCTTTGGTTTCTTCAGTCTCCATGTGTTTTCCTGATTTGTGACTCACCTGTATCCTGCATTGCAACCTTCATTTATCAGTAAGCTTTCCTCTAACAGGCTCCCTCCTTCCTGGTGCCGCAGTGATGTTCATCCATTCTTGTTCGGTTTCTGATGGGACTCCCAGTATGCTTGGGGACTAGTTGCTGCCTATATCCTCCTTGCACTGGGTAAGTCCATCTGTAAGCCCTCTGGGTATATGTTAACTCTTTCTGTTTGGCATGATCCCTTTAGTGATGTGTGTGTCCTTCCACCTAGAGGAGGATCCCTGGTCTGACATCACTTCTAAAAACCAACCTGCAGGAGCATATCTCTCATGTTCTCGCCCAACCCCCCTTTTCTCCAAAGTCTGGGCCATCTTTACCACTTGTGATCCTTTACCAGAGCTGTAAGTGGACTAATAAGGCAGAGAAGGAGAAATTTGCCTCAACGTCCACACAGCAGAACTTCAAGGCCATGACATTTACTTACTAGGTCTAATATTTTACATTAGAATATTGTCGTCATCAATTAGTGTCTACAACTATTAGGCACTTAGGCACACATTTCGCTCTGGGTCAGTATGCACACATTGAGCTTTATCAAGGCATGTAAACCATTCCATTAGTGGTATTGTGGTCTTTTTGTGGTGGATGAAATTAGAGTCATGGATTTTATTGTCTTGTATTACTAGAAGTATTATTGTCTGAGAATTGAACAAATCAATTGGCTCTGTTAAAGCTGGGAGGGCTGGTCATCAGCCGAAGTTCAAAGGTGAGACCTTACAGCTAGTACAGGGCTTTAAAGCTTTAAATCTCTTATACCGGATTTTCCTTAGAGCAGAGTCACTTTTTTGGGTGGCTCATATGTTATGAGAGGTAAAACAAACTGACCCTGGATACCACGCAAACCTAAAACCTCTAATTCAAGCATACCCTCTCTTGGAAGCATTGCCCTGGACAACATCAGAAAAAATATTTTTCATAAAGGACAAACAATCACCTATTATTATATAGATGATATCATTTAAAAAAGCAATATAAATATCAACTAAAGACAATTAACCCCTTCGCTGTGGCGGAAATTCCGCCGCAGAGCTGGGGGGTGCGGGGGGGCAGCGCGGTGGCGCGGTGCTCATGACGGAGCCACTCCGTCATGAGCCACGGTTGGGCTGTGCTCATGACGGAGTGGTTCCGTCATGACTCCGCCCACGGCGCTAATCGCCCGCACAGGCGGGGAATTAGTGCCACGTGGGCGGCGTGGCCGCCAACGGCCGCAGCATGACGGAACCACTCCGTCATGAGCACACGGCAACCGTGGCTCATGACGGCGTGGTTCCGTCATGAGCACGGAATGAGTTAAAAGCAGAATAACCAATAACATTGACAAAAACGACATAGTTGAAATGGAACAACAATGCAATAGAAGCAATAACAATTAACATCGGATTTACAGAAACTACAGCCTTCAAGAGGCCTCTATAGAAGGAGTCTTCTCACTCTACTCATGTCTTTTAGCCATGTAGAACAGCCTGGCTGCTGTGCAGCATGGCGAAAAGGTATTTAAAGAGTGCTATAAGCATTTTTTCAGTTACCTTCCCATTTAATAGAGGATTTTTAAAACCTTTTGGCCATGCTGCTCTACACCAATGTTAAAAGACATTGGCAAAACCAATTGCTTTCACATAGTAGAGACCTATTGGCCTTGCCAATGCTTGTTGTAAGGCATCCATGTTAGATGAATAACAACTAACCACGGGGCATATTAGCAAGAAAAGGTGACAATTATTGCTAACCCATGTTAGCGGCATTTTTTTTATCGCCATCTATCGCTGGATTTCTTCGCCGAGATAGCGCGTTATTAGCAACGCTTATCTCCAAGGCGATAAAAAATCCAGTGATAGCGGCGAAAACCAGAAATAGCGTGAGAATACCAGCTCTAAACTAACTGAGCTAATGAAAAGCTTGCTAATAGGCAAGTGTGTACTTAACCTAACAATCCACCTCCCATTGACAAGATGGCTTAGTCAAGTTTTTCTCAGGCGTTAAAATCCAGCGATAATCTCGGTTAGCGAGACTTTTTTTATCGCTTTGTGGGCATTGATAATAGGGGGTAGTTGTGTTTGCGACTGTTTCCCTTTAATTTTAGTGAGGAACGCCTATTTTGCATGTCATTAGCGATAAATATCGCTGACATGCAAAGCGGCGAAAAAACAGGCTCTATTGCAGTAAACTGTCGCTAACAGCTGTTAGCAACAACTTGCTAATAGGGCGATATAAATATTGGCGCTTTAGCGGCAAAAAGTGCAGCTAAAGTGGCGATACAGCCCTTGATAATATGCCCCCACATTCCTTGTTCTCCACATGTTTTTTTTAACAACTTTGGGGCATATCATCATGGGCTGGTACCATAATTATCGCCTCTTTTGCGGCCTTTTTCGGCCGAAAATTGGCGATAATTATATTGCATTATTTGCAAGGACACGCTAGCATGTATTTCCTTGTTTCAGCTCCCGTTTTGTTCACGCCTCGCTTTGCATCTCTAATGAAATGCAAAGGAGGCATGCCTGACATAACACCAGAGGAAAATATCGCTACCCCAGCTTCGTGATATCATCAACGAGGGGTAGCGATATTTTAAATCCCGTTAACTATGCCTTAACACAGGAATGTAATGTCTGTTATATTCCTGACTAAGTCATAGCTAACATGGGAGGTGGATTTTGGTGATACGACCACAGGGTAGTATCGCCAAGGCTATCTCCGTTTTGGGTGCAACATCGCTGGTTTTCCAGCGATGTTGGCCCATTTCCCTGGAACATTATCACCCTGGAGTAACGCGTTGTTAATAACGCGTTACCAGGGCAATAAATTCCTGCGATAGACGGCGATAAATAAACAAGCTCTAAGCACGCTTTGCGTTTATTTATCGCCGTCCTAGTAAATATGCCCCTTTGTATTTGTATTTTCAGCAACGCTTGCCATAGGTACTATCTTGGGGGCATATCAACAAGGCGGCGATAAAAAACTTATCACCGCTTTTGCGGCCGTTTTCAGACGAAAAGCAGCGATAATTTTATCGCTTTATCAGCAAGGTCATGCTATCTCGTGAATCCTTGCCTTAGCGCCCTTTCCTGTAACGCCCACCTTTGCATCTCTAATGAGATGCAAAGTGGGCGTTCCATCCCAAAATAACTGGAAAAATTTTGCTAACCGACATTTCCCCAATTATCAATGGACACGCTAACAAGCATAGCGATAAGAAAAGAAGCGCTAACCTTGGTTATCGCTACTTTCCTTATGCCTGCTTTTACTTTGACTAAACAATGTTAGCCAATGGGTGGTGGATTATAGGGCTGAGACCACCCAGCCCTATCAACAAGGATATTGCCGTTTTTCACGGAACATTGCTGGAAAACCAGCGATGTTCCATGGAAAACATCGCTATCACAGGAATAATTATCGCCATTGCGCTATGCGTTGGTAATACAGCGCTAGCATGGCGATAATTATCTGTGATAGCCGGCGATAAAATTCCTCACGCTAAGGGCGGCCTGCGATAATTATCGCTGCCGCTTGTTGATATGCCCCTTGGACTTTCAAGAAGATGTCAGTTTTCAGGTAAATATCAAGCAGACTTAAACATATGAACATAAATTAAAGCAATAATCAATTTAAATGGAGTTAGGAGCTGCTTATTCCTAGCAACATTAGGGATCAAACGTCAGCAAATACTGCCATTCGTAAGTTTCCACTGTTCAAAGTGCTTCCAGGAATGTGCACATTTTGTCCCTGCGTAAAAGCGGTGTGCACGTGCAAAGGTGCACAGTCCAGCGAGCTCATGCTACTCTCTATGCCGCTCTTCTTCGATGTTATCTTGGATGCCTAAACTTTAGTCAGTTGTTTAAAATGAACTGAGATTTGTAACTCAGATTTCCTCTCATCTCGGAGGACTCAATGTTTTGACTTTATTGGGAAACTGCAAGCTTTCTTTCTGGGGTAGGTTGACATATCACCTGGGTGGCGTTTGTAGGTCATTGCCCTTCCTTACTCTGAAAATGCATCAACTTCTCTACACCAAACATGGCCCAAGTAGAGTAAAACGCATCTGTGATTGTCGAATATCTTTCAGCGAGTGCTACTTTTGGTGAAAGGGCTACACCTCATTGGGTTTTCAGAATCACCAATGAAAATGCAACTGCTCTCAATTTACATCCATTGTATGTAAACTTATCTTTTAATGGTGGCACCCTGAAATGGCTGCACCTATTTGTTCCTTCCAGGATGATCAATACATGCCTGGGTTTGAGGCCTGTTGTCAAGCTCTTCTGGACATTTCCGCTCTCGCTGGGAAGTCTGAAGGTCTGGAGTCCTAAAAGATGCTTCACTTTTTAAATTCTTCCCAGCATGGGCCTAGTCCAGTCAAGCATGGACATGTATAACCGGTAGAATCCTGGCAATTGTTTCTCCATTAAGATTCTGGTTATGAAGAGCTAGCTGCCTGCTCTCCCCTTGACTCGTGCAGTTCCAGTTAATGCTTAGGTGAGCTTTGCTAAGGTCACAGTCAACGTGGGTCTTTAACTGTAGCTGTTCATATTGTGCATTCATGCCAAAAGCATGCTTCTGCAATCCACAATGGAAAACTAAGAGCCCATTCCTGGGACTGGAACAGGTAATCACCGCCTGTCATTGCTGATTCGGGCCCCCAAAAGTGGATCCCCGGACTATTACATGCAGATCATGAGAGGGGCCCAGATTGCTCTATGAAGGGTGTTGATGCACATTCTCAGAATCTTATGTTGTGTGGCCTATTCGTCGCCCTTGACTTGTCCAAAGCAGTGACCTTGGAGTGGGAAAATGCTGGTGTGCTTAACCATTGCTGAATGTGGAATGGCAGGAAGTATAGTGACAATGCAGTTGATTGGTTGCAAAGTAGGACTGATATATTGATGGTACATACAGTACTTCATTCACAATGTCGCTGTCTCCCAGTACGGAACCAACATTTACTATTATTATTATAGAATTGCATTTTAAGCTCCATTGTGCCATGATGAGGAGCTGTGGCGAGGTCACACTGGGACATGTTAACAAATATCCTAGCAATCTGATGGTTGGTGGTTTAAATCGTCTTGAATGGGTTTCCATAAAATACACATGACCTCTGTGAGTTCCTCCAGCTGCAATTTTAGTGCCTGATGCAAATGCTTCTGCCCAATGATCCTGATGGGCAAATGTTATCTTGAACCCCAATTTCTAGGAGCATAGGTTTACAGAGAGGTGATTATGGTTTTTTTTTTTAGAATTTTATATAGGAATCGGGTATCGGAGCGCTTTACGTGAGCACCAGTTTCGTTACAGATGGACACATTCATCTTTTTGTTAGGCATGAGAGATTTGCCCAGAATCACAGGGTGTTGAGCGTTGTTGCTGAGACTCGTACCTAGTTCCCCAGCTTAGAGGTGAACCCTCTAGCTGTAAGGCTACATCCTCTCTTGGCATAGCAACTCGAGGCAGTGATCCAGATAAATGTACTCTCACATGAATAGTAGAATAGTTCCCTTGTTCCATTACATAGCTGCAAAATAAAACAAACATAGCATTGTAATTCAAGAGGAGCTGGAAGGGTGAAGTATGGATTTTTAATCAGAAAATTGACCAGAGGATACAGTCTTACAATACCCCCCACAAAGGGAGTAATGATTGGATGGCCAAGCTGTCAACTGTGGTGCCACTACCAGTAAAGCGACAGGGTGCTGCATATTGTATCTGATGGTAGTTTAAGAATGTGTGTGTCAGTAAGCATGGACATCACTTCTGGGGTACCAGGGGTCGCCAGTGGTGGGTCCTGCTTTTCCCGCCTTGTCCTTTGGTTCACCTTGCTCTGCCCTCACCACCCTTGGTTGCAAGGGACACAAAAGGATTTTTAGGGTCAGAGTGCAATGTTTAGATTCTATTTTATTCCCTGCTCTATGCCCTTTCCGCATCCTCTCAGCAACAATCAGGGCTAACCACACGGGAAAAGAAATGGATCAATACTGTGATGTCATCGGGTCAAAGGGTGCATAATGTCACTTGTGCCACCCCTGCCATTTTGGTGAACTGACGTCCATGGTTGTAGGGACGAATGGGAATTCTCTTCAGGGTTTAACCTGGGAGAAAGTTGAGCCACAATCCTGACTAAATGACTTTATCACCCTATGATTCCAGCTCGCCATGGACCAATATAAGAAGGTCATAGAATCAGGCTGATTCAAACATTAAGTGCCATGCAAACATGGCACACATACATCTATGCAAAGGGATTAAAGCCATGCTTAGTGCACGGTGTCCTTTTTCCAGGCTAAGCCGTTACCAGACGCAGCCTCTTACTTATTGAAAATTTCGGTACTGGATATATTTTTTCTTAGAAAGAACGGTAAAAAAAATGCAACAGCGGTAAAGGATGTAGTAAATATAACACAGCGGCAGGAGAAGGCGGCAAGTGTGCCGCCAAGGGACAGCGAGCCTCTCCTCTTCTTTAAATGAGCTATGAATAATTGATTGGGCTCCTGAATAATGGATAGTATATTCAATAATAAAGGTAATTGTTTGGCACTTCCCCCCATTTATAATAGAGTTAATCTTTAATATATATTTCATCTTTACATATGGGGGCATGGCGGGACAGGAGCGCTAAACTCACAGTTTATTGGATGCGGTGGCACACGGCTGGAGATTCGGCAGGTCACCTTGCTGGAATATATCAACCAATAAAAACATCCGCCATGTTTTATGCCCCACTAAAGGGACAAGTCTCGAGGCGTACTGAACAGCCTAGCGACGTGTACCCAAGAAGGCTGCGTCTTTGGCTAGGATACACTCATTGGCTCCACGGGAAACAGAAGTAACTAAGTTGATGATCAGGATATCATGGGGTCAAAGCTTTTTGGGAGCTTGCAAATAAACAGCGTAAAACAACCACACCGTTCCAGTGGGTGTTAAGATGGATGGCTGCCCCCACTCCATCATTCTGTCATGCTTAGTGCACAGGGTCTGACTGGGACAGAAAATAGGCCAGGGCACAGTGGCGGCTCCTCCGCTAAGGCGGAGGAGAGTCGCCCCACTGCTCTCGGAGTGTCGCCCCACTGCTCTCGGAGTAGTGTAAAGGAAAAACAAAATGATAGGAACAGAAGTTATTATAATTTTATTTTTCATATCTTCCAGCCGGGTTAGGTTGGGGCGGGGCTGGTCTCCTGCGATGTCGAGGGAGGAGGAGTGGTTGCTGATGCACCTTAAGTGTGCATGACTGTTTGGCTGGCCGTCTTGGGCTGACCAAACAGTCATGCACACTTTGTATGTTCTCCACCAGGCTGCATTACAGTCTGGGTGGAGAACATGCACAGACTGTCAGTCCCGTACTGAGCGCCGAACCACGGTGCTCATACCATTCATGACCTGCGGCCCTGGTGACAGCAGCGTTGTGATTGGCTTAGGGGAGCTTGGGTGCTGCTGGGAGCCAGCACAATGAGGACGAAGAAGAGGCTGCAGCTGGTGACAGCAACGAGCAGGTAAGTTTTTTTTTTTAACTCCGCCGCTCCTCCCCCCCACCACCGTTACCTACAAGCTGCCACTGTCAGGGCACCAAAATAAAAGTGCCCCTATTAGCGAATAAGGTAGATAAAAAAGTGGCCTATGTTTGCAAATTGGGAAGGTTTTGAACTTGTAAAGGCACGCTGTGTAAGTGTTTTGCAAGGTATGGAAGACTGCATGCAGTTGTGCTTGCTGCAGGCAACGTTTGTGGTAATATCAGGGAAATCAACAGTGAAAACCGGCCCAGCAGATCATAAAACAGGCACACAAACAGCCATAAAAACGGCCCACACACTGACCTGTCTGACCAGCCCTGATTGCTGCTGGTCCGACCCAGTTAGTGCATGCTCATCTGAGGACTCTGTGCACTTCGCTCGGGGTACCACTGTTAGAGTACAGTCAATCGATTTCCGCTGAAATGGCTATAAGGAAGGTGCGTAAAGCACCCAAAAAAAATAGAAAGGGAAAGATCTTTCATGACGTCATTTTCTCTTTTTAAGGTCTCGCCTGACCCAGCGCATGCGTTGGTCTGGCGAGACATATTGAAAGGGCTCCAAAAAGTGCTACCAGGCCAGCCTAGAGCTACAGTGCATGTGTGCGGGCGCGCGCGCCGCGCTTTACCACGATTACTTTAACTTTCGCGGCCGCTTTGATGTTTGATCGTGATCGCGATCACTTTCGCGGCCGCACGGCCCCTTTGCATAGCCAATAGGTCTCGCTTTTGGGACCTTTTAAGTATTTAGTTATGCAACTGTTGCATAGCTAAACACTTATAAGGTCCCAAAGGAGAGACCTATTGGCTATGCCAATGCTTGTTACTATATGGTTTCATGCATAACCCAACGGAACAATGCTATTCTCCGCGTTCCTGCTGCCAACAGTGAATAGGATGACACCATATCGCAGGCAGAGAGGGCCATATAACATTTTATTGAGAGGGACTAGGTAATCCATACAAATTTCATCAATGCTCCTCGGATTGATGTCCAGGCCACAGTCTGCTCCTTCAGCCCCCTGCATATCTCTTCAGTATAATTTAGCATTTCTCCATGAAGTCCCATATCTCCTCTCATTTTTGATGCAACCTCATCCCTCACATATGTGAGTTCCCATTCACAGGCTCCCATTTGTATTACAGTAAGGCTCATAATGCGGGAAACTGCCTGAAAATGCACCAATACACAAACAACATGCACAAGGATACTCAATGAAGGGGGCTCCTAATGGGATTAGGCGCACTCCACAAACAAGTGATAGAAATACATGGATATTTATTCCTCTTGCTAATGATGCACTGGGGAAACGCTCTCAGTTGGACAATGCAGACTGTGTGGCCACCAGTGGTGGCTGGTCTTTGAAGGCGGTGAGGGGGTGGAGGAAATGACCCATCTGTCTCCCCCGTCGCCTCCTCTCGGTCTTCTTCCCCGCTTACAAGGCTGGAAACAGGATGCACCCAGCTCCCGATAGCCAATCACAATGCTGCAATGCAGTGTTGTGATTGGTCTGAGCACTGTGGATCGGTGCTCAACCAGAGAATGGGATGCTGGGCATGTTCTCCATGCAGGCAGTAATGCAGCCTGCATGGAGAACATGTAAAGTGCACTAAATGTTTTGCCGGCCCCAGAGGGCTGACCAAACATTCATGCGCACTATAGGGAGTGCATACCACTCCTCTCCTCCCCTGCTCCGTCAGCAGAGCAGCCCCACCATATCTCACCCGCAAAGCTGCCGCAACAAGTAAAAAATAAAATGATAATAAATTGGAGTTATTATCATTTTATTTTTTCTTTAGTGACACTGCTTAAAAGCACTGGGGCAACGCTTCACCACCTTAGCAAAGAAGCCGCCTCTGGTGCCCGCGTAGGTAAAAGAACTAGATCAGAATTATAGTAGCACCTTGCTCTACTCAGCATTACATGATTAGCGCCCTTTTAATGCACACTTAGGGGCCGATTCCGATCCTGGATAAACCGGGTACGAACCGTCGGACGGAGCGTTTTCTCCGTCCGACTCGTACCCGGTAGAAATACCTTACAAACATGCAAGTACGATTCGTACGCAAACACCATTTGCGTACAAATCGTAAAAAACACCGACCGAACAAAAAATACCCACAATTCTGATCCGGGACACCGCGGACGTGACGTCCGGACGGAGTCAGGCAGCGTTTCACGAACCAGCAAGTACGATTCGTACCGACGTCACTCCTCACGGACAATATTTTACGGGAGCCAAAAACTGCTGGAAAATCAGGACGACGCGCACAAGGAGCACCTGTACGCGACGGACAGCCATGGACCCCAACCTACGTGTCATCCCGTCCCTCATTGCAGTCCACCTGGTGTACAGGAACCGACGCAGACGCCGCAGAAGGTCAGAACAACACCCAGGGTCAAAGGGGGGGGGGCAGGGGCAGGAAACATAACCCCCACCCAAGTCCAAAATCAAAGATGCCCTGTACATACCTGACCCCCAGGGCCTGGTCACTTCGGGGGTGGGGGCGTCTCCACCAAGGCCTGCGTCCGCCACAATGGAAGTCAACATGGACGCGAACCGGCAACACAACAATTGTGGTACGCACCGTACCCACGCCTTAAGAGCGTGGGTACGGGTCGTACCACGCCCACCCCTACGTCACCCCAAGAATGGCGGTACGGCCCGTACCCACGTCCCAAAGGCATGGGTATGGGCCGTACCGCCATTCTTGGGGTGACGTAGGGGTGGGCGTGGTACGACCCGTACCCACGCTCTTAAGGCGTGGGTATGGACCGTACCACGCGTACCCCTACGTCACCACCACAATGGTGGCACGGCCCGTACCCACGTCCCACAGGCATGGGTACGGCCCGTACCACCATTGCAGTGTTGATGCAGGGGTACGCTTGGTACGAGCCGTACCCACGTCCTAAAGGCATGGGTACGGTGCGTACCCCTACGGCACCCCAACAATGGGGGTACGACCCGTACCCATGCCTCAATGACGTGGGTACGGCTCGTACCAAGCGTACCCCTACATCACCACTGCAATGGTGGTACGGGCCGTACCCAGGCCGTAGGACGTGGGTACGGGTCGTACCACGCCAGTGGACAGACACATAGGGGTGTGTGGCGATCAGCCCCAACAGTGCCCAGACATAGAAGGGGTGGGTGCAGAGTCCTCCCAGCAGTGCCCAGACATAGGAGGGGTGGGTGCAGAGTCCTCCCAGCAGTGCCCAGACATATGAGGGGTGTGTGCCTATCACTCCCAGCAGTGCGCAGACATAGGAGGGGTGGGTGCAGAGCCCCCCCAGCAGTGCACAGACATAGGAGGGGTGGGTGCAGAGTCCTCCCAGCAGTGCCCAGACATATGAGGGGTGGGTGCCTATCACTCCCAGCAGTGCCCAGACATAGGAGGGGTGGGTGCAAAGTCCCCCCAGCAGTGCCCAGACATAGGAGGGGTGGGTGCAGAGTCCTCCCAGCAGTGCCCAGACATAGGAGGGGTGGGTGCAGAGTCCTCCCAGCAGTGCCCAGACATAGGAGGGGTGGGTGCAGAGTCCTCCCAGCAGTGCCCAGACATATGAGGGGTGTGTGCCTATCACTCCCAGCAGTGCCCAGACATAGGAGGGGTGGGTGCCTATCACTCCCAGCAGTGCCCAGACATAGGAGGGGTGGGTGCAGAGTCCTCCCAGCAGTGGCCAGACATATGAGGGGTGGGTGCCCATCACTCCCAGCAGTGCCCAGACATATGAGGGGTGGGTGCCTATCACTCCCAGCAGTGCCCAAACATATGAGGGGTGTGTGCCTATCACTCCCAGCAGTGCCCAGACATAGGAGGGGTGGGTGCCTATCACTCTCAGCAGTGCCCAGACATAGGAGGGGTGGGTGCAGAGTCCCCCCAGCAGTGCCCAGACATAGGAGGGCTGGGTGCAGAGTCCTCCCAGCAGTGGCCAGACATATGAGGGGTGGGTGCCTATCACTCCCAGCAGTGCCCAGACATAGGAGGGGTGGGTGCCTATCACTCCCAGCAGTGCCCAGACATAGGAGGGGTGGGTGCAGAGTCCTCACAGCAGTGCCCAGACATATGAGGGGTGGGTGCCTATCACTCCCAGCAGTGCCCAGACATAGGAGGGGTGGGTGCAGAGTCCTCCCAGCAGTGCCCAGACATATGAGGGGTGGGTGCAGAGTTCCCCCAGCAGTGCCCAGACATAGGAGGGGTGGGTGCAGAGTCCTCCCAGCAGTGGCCAGACATATGAGGGGTGGGTGCCTATCACTCCCAGCAGTGCCCAGACATAGGAGGGGTGGGTGCAGAGTCCCCCGAGCAGTGCCCAGACATAGGAGGGGTGGGTGCAGAGTCCCCCCAGCCTTGCCCAGACATAGGAGGGGTGGGTGCAGAGTCCTCCCAGCAGTGCCCAGACATATGAGGGGTGGGTGCCTATCACTCCCAGCAGTGCCCAGACATAGGAGGGGTGGGTGCCTATCACTCCCAGCAGTGCCCAGACATAGGAGGGGTGGGTGCCTATCACTCCCAGCAGTGCCCAGCCATAGGAGGGGTGGGTGCAGAATCCTCCCAGCAGTGCCCAGACATAGGAGGGGTGGGTGCAGAGTCCCCCCAGCAGTGCCCAGACATAGGAGGGGTGGGTGCAGAGTCCCCCCAGCAGTGCCCAGACATAGGAGGGGTGGGTGCAGAGTTCTCCCAGCAGTGGCCAGACATATGAGGGGTGGGTGCCTATCACTCCCAGCAGTGCCCAGACATAGGAGGGGTGGGTGCAGAGTCCCCCCAGCAGTGCCCAGACATATGAGGGGTGGGTGCCTATCACTCCCAGCAGTGCCCAGACATAGGAGGGGTGGGTGCCTATCACTCCCAGCAGTGCCCAGACATCGGAGGGGTGGGTGCAGAGTCCTCCCAGCAGTGCCCAGACATATGAGGGGTGGGTGCCTATCACTCCCAGCAGTGCCCAGACATAGGAGGGGTGGGTGCAGAGTCCTCCCAGCAGTGCCCAGACATATGAGTGGTGGGTGCAGAGTCCCCCCAGCAGTGCCCAGACATAGGAGGGGTGGGTGCAGAGTCCCCCCAGCAGTGCCCAGACATATGACACATGCATACCCACCCCTGGTGCTGGCAGCACAATACACACAATGAGAGCATGCAACAAGAATGTATACTCATGTGCCACCCTACTAAACTAAGAGACCCAAAGGGAACACACACTGTCACGCACATTCCAGGACTGATAGGAATGTACAGGTGCTGGGGCAGCCAACAAGTTGTTGCCTCCCATGGAAGGAAAAGGGTAGAGTACCCACAGATACAATGCGCACAATTGTCAGTCAGGTGACCAAAGACCCTGCAGAACACGTAACACATGTGTGCGAGGCTGGGAGTACACACATGCATAGGGCGTAAAAGGGAACATGTCCACATGAAGTCATGTAAATATACTCCATACACTAGTACAGTGACCACCAAGGATGCCACAAATGATGCAGGTGGAGACATTGCTGAGCAGGCATGGCCAAAGTTGAAGGGATCCGTCACACACCCAGGATATGTAGACACAGCTCAGCACAACAATTGGGAAACAGCCTGCAGGGAAGATGTCAGGGTCCACAGAGGAAGGAACACACCTTGGGACAATATCACCATACAGTAAGAGCACACATGACCAAAGATTATTTGCAGAGCCCTTGTGATGGCACACAGATACCAGGGTCCACCCCATGAGCAGCACTCTACAACATTTCCCAGACACCTAACACATTATCACCACCCCAAATCATGGAGCAGCACCACCAACAGCAAGTCCAGGAAAGCATTAGTGTGCAAAAGAAAAACAAAATGCTTTATTCAGCATTCAAAATAAATTGTTTTAAATGTCCACTATTTACAAGGCCCATGGGCCAGGCCATCAGCAAAGTCCTGGGGGGGTACACATCGGGACGTGTGTCCCCTAGCTTGCCTGCACAGTTCACATGTCCATTTCATCCACAGAAGGGGGGGCATCATGTGGGGGGGAAGGACCAGGCACCGCAGGGACAGGAGGGGCAAGGGTAGGTATTGTGGGTGCAGGGACGGACGACTCCACCACAGGGGGTGGGGCAGCGCCAAAGGTGGATTCCAGCACGGCTCTACACACTACTTCCAGGTCGCCCAGCGTCTCCCCTGCACCCGAATGAACCACAGGCCCCAAGAAGGGGGGGGGGCGGAGGGATGGGTTGCAGCGCTCCCGGGGGAGAGTGTGGACAGGGGGGGGACTCTACTCCCGTGGCTGGGCACTGCCTCCACCGCTTGCGGGGTGGTGCCACACTGGGGCTGAGGGACACACTGGGCACCAAGGACTCATTCAGTGACAGTTGGCCAGGAGAGCTAAGGGGAGTGGTTTTGGAGGAAGTGGGTCTTGAGGAATGTGGACTCCCACTCTGGCTGCGTGCCTGCCGTTTGCCCCCAGACCCAGTGGGTGTGCCTACTTCCCCCTGTGTGTGCATGACTGGAGGAGTGCGCTTTGCCTTCCCTGGTGGTGTGCTGCCTGTGTCTGGTGGCGTGCGTGCATGGGGACGTCTGGGTGTGCGTGGGACAGGCATGGGAGTAGGAAGTGTGGATGGTGCAGGGGTAGGGGGGGACGGAGCGCTGCTGGAAATCCACTGCTGCAGTCAGTGAGGAGTCTATGGACTTCAGCAACATCCGTTGATCAGACATCGCTGCTGACATGCCCTCCATGTACGACTGCATCTGTGTCAGCAGTGTGGTGTGGCCATGGAGGATAGTAAGCATCGATGCCTGACCAACCTGCAACTGCCGCAGAATGTCCACAGACTCGGCATTGACGGCAGCAGGGGAGACAGGGGCAGGGGGTGCGGTGCCTGGCACGAAGGAGACCTGTTGGTGCCTAGCACGGTGGGAAGGGACCCGAGCAGGTGGGAGGCGGGTGATGAGAATGGAGGGGGCGGCGACAGATGGAGTGCTGCTCTCAGCTCTGGGAGCAGCGTCCGCCCTCTCAGGGAGCTCAGCCTCGGACCCGTCAGCGTCATAGTCGGTGGTGGGACTGGACAGGTCCTCCGCCGCACTCCCCTCCGCCTCCGTGCCACTCGCTGAGCCAGACACGCCAGCACTGGTGGCACCGCTGCTGGATCCCTCCTTAATTTCCGTGCCAGTGTCTCCCTCGGTTTCCCATGACGATGCTGTGGGCAAGGTGAAGAGACAGGAAATAATCAGACACCTGTATACATATGACACATGATTCAAAACTACATAGGTCACAGTGCATAGCATGAAAAGCAACATGAGTAACATCTACAATACTATGCACTTATGTAGGCCCTGCACCACACAGTTGGTTGACCCACCATGCCACTGAGAAACAATGGAGAGCATGACACAACAGCAGAGAACTTGATATCAAATTAGACTGAGGAGCTAGTCTCTGGGGACAGTCGAGTACAGCATCTGGACCACACACCGTAGCCAAAAAAGGGATGAGCAGGAACCATGTCTTGTAACTTTTGGCACATGCTGCTTAGCAAATACATTTAACCCTGCCCAACATGACTGGGTCTCTGCATGTTGAGTGTATGTTCAAACAATCATCACACACAGGCCAGACCTGGCAAGGACACATACGGTTTGGACATGTAGGCCTTTCTCGCACAAACCCCCCCCACCTGAGACAATGTGAGTGACACAGAGGAAGTAGTTACACCTCTTACTCAGGGATTACTAAAATGCCCTTCAATAAATCCTGAATGTACACGAACTAAACCTCGTGCGCCTGTCCACACATAAAATTGACAAATAACCATCATCAGATAGTTGTACCAAAACACACTGGCACCGGCCACTGTGAGTATGCACAAGCCAAATTGGGTCACCCTGTACAATGGACACATGTAGCACACTTTACGTATATACACATTAGGCCAGGGTACAATGCCACAGAGCCCAAACTATGCTGAAGACACAGTGAATGTCCACATTGTTGGATGACACACATGATACCTAGGAAAAGGTGCCCCAGGGGACTGTAGTGGCCACACTCCTCCATGGTCCGGGATGGATATGACTGCAACAGAAGCAAACATCCCTGCACTATGCATATCTCCCACTCATGCACATCATGTCTGAGGCCACAACATTGGTCATGCATGCTGTAAGGCAGTACACTTTTCAGACACACTCCTATGTCGGGACTCAGCATCAGTGCCAACTAACATGGACCCCACATTGACTGAACTGGCCAGGGCACAGGTAAGGTCCCAACACATGTTACACACCACACCCACACATGATGCTGCAAGCATTGGGCACTTGGATTAACTGGCAGCCTAGATGACCTTGTGCAAGAGCGACTACACACAGACCAGGGAACACGTGTCAAGGAGGGGAAGGGAGGAAGAACAGCACCGGTTTACTTTGGGGAACAGGATATATACTGCACATATGAACCCTGGCAGTGTATCCATGCAACTGCGCACTTCCAAAAGCTGGTGACACACAACAAACACACATGTACCTACCCCCTTCCTGCTGCTGCTTCTCCGCTAGGCGCCTATCCAAGTCAGGGAAGACCACCGCCAGCACACGCTTCATCTGGTGGGTCAGGCGCCGGCGCCCACGGTTCTTGTGGCTCTCAGGTGAGTCCCCCAGCAGGACCCGGGCGATCCTCCTGGTCCAGCACCGGATATCCTGCCAGCGTTTCCTCACCTGGGGCAGGCGCCGCCTCCGACCCTCCACCGACCTCACGGCACTGACGGCTTCCCTCCAAATCTCCCCCTTGGCATGGACGCCTACCTGTGAGGATGACAAAGTGAGACAACATCAATACACCTGCTACATGTCACTGAGACACACATTTGAACAATTTGGCTGGTTTGAACAGGGCATACTATGCAGCAAAATCATTGCATCTTCATCATAGGGACATTATCCTCTGGGGAAGGCCAAATGCACGACGTGGCATTGAAAGTACACAGGTGGAATGAGGGGTGCAACACAATCACTGATCCCGGCTCACACTGTGCATCACAAGCTACACCACGATTATGTACAGCACCTCAAAGCAGTCACATGCCCCAAGCCACTGGTGCAACCTCAGCAGGGTACACAGACACACACAGGCACAGGACAATCACCTGCCATTGGCAACTGCGGGTACAAACATCACTCTGCACATGTGGCACTAGACCGGGGGGTGTCACAGGTGTGGGGCAGGCTCAGCACGTCAGACACACAGCACTGCTCCCTGCTCACATCAGATGGGTAGGGTATATGCATCCCTCATGCAGCTGGGGTGCAACACTCCACATAGACACTCACCCACATGACAGGGGACTTACACACACACCAATGTCCAGGGGACGAACACATCATTTGGACACTCTCACCACAGGTACACTCAACTACCACACATCTGTAGGTACAGTCACCTGTCACACTGGGGGGACCACAGAATCACATCAGGACTGTAGAAACAACATTCCCAAGAGGATTAGCCAGGCTGAATGTGGCATGCACCATGCAGTGATTGTCACAGTAAGCACCATGCAAGTGAGGAGTGCAGACATGCACTACAGCATGCTCTGCATGGGAGACATGAGGCATTCCCCCCATGGGACCCACTCTGAAGAACATTGCATGTCTGTCACACCTGGACACAATGCCAGAAGTGACAGTCACAAAACAGGGGCACAGTCTGAGCTAATGGAGTCAGCACTCACCTGCTCCCCTGGTCTCCTATACAGGCAAGGGTACTGTAGGAGGATCACGTCCAGCAGGGCCTGGTTCTCCTCCTGGGTGAATGGCTGGGCCCTCTCCACAGACCTGATCATGGTGCCAGAGGAATCACGAGCAGCAGCAGTAGTGTGGAATGAAAGGTTGTGCAGGCTAGTGCTCTCTAATGGGGCCTGGCTGCCTTACATTTGCCTTGCTGGCCTGTTTCATTTACAGGAGTACAGAGGGATTGGTCAATCTCATTTGCATCCTACGTTTTCTCCAATCCCTTTAAACCTACCTCAGTGGGTGCCTTTGCATGTTATAAAAAATGAGCATGATGTCAAGTCAACAACCACTTTGCAACTTTGTATATTGTCTCCAACCGACTTCTGCTGGCCACCTGATGAAAAAATTTGAACTTGAAACTGGGTCTCCATGACAACCAGCATGCATTTAGGCCCTTATAATTGTCCCTCATGTGTCCCCTATGTAATTTCACTATACACACAGAGGTACGGAGCGTTCCACGCCCCTAGGGCACCACTACTCCAGTGATACGGTCCGTACACGCATGTGTAGGGTCCGTACCACTATGGTTGTGTCGCCGTACGCGTACGCCATGGTGATACGGACCTCACACACGCGTGTACGGACTGTATCACTATGGCGTACGCCTATGGTGACACAACCATAGTGCTACGGATCCCACACATGCGTGTACGGACCGTATCACTATGGCGTACGCCTACGGCGACACAACCATAGTGGTACGGACCCCACACACGCGTGTACGGACCGTATCACTGTGGCGTACGCCTATGGCTGCACTACCATAGTGATAAGGCCCCTACACACGCCCTCAGAGCGTGTGTACGGTGCATTTCACACCTTACACTGGTGACAGGCGGCACACAGAAAGGAATTGAGCTGTCATACTTGGCCGAGGCTGGACATCAAGTCAGTGTCAGTGCAGTCCTACATGTCTCGGGCCTAGGTGTGTCAGGCTGTGATGTGGCACAAATCTCCTCATGTTTGAACCAAGTAGATGTGTGATGAGCTGTGTACACATGTCATGTGTCAAGCTGCACTATGTGCCACACATCCCCTTCACACCTTTGACATGTGTGCATGTAGTACAGACTTGTTGAGCACTGCGTCACTGGCATGGCACAGTCGCCAACACCCGCAACTGCCCCCTGATGCCAGGTACACGGATAATGACACCTCACATGTGACTACCGGCGTAGCACGATGTGAGTATGTCATGTGTGTGTCATGTGTTCCCAAAAGCTTGCTGTTGGTGTTCCGTCAAATGCATCTGCAGTTGCTGCATCCAACATGTGCATGTGTGTGGATGGGCATGGCACACTATTATGCACACCAGGACACATGTGGAATCAGACGTAACGTGTGTATGTATGCATAGCACATGGACTTGCGAGACAAGGACATATCTGCGTAGTATCAATGTATGTGTGATCAGTTTTGACATGTACCCCTTCATGGCAAGGTGTGTGGTCTGTCCTTTTTTCAGGGACATGAGCCGATTCCGGTGCCTCGAAAAGACCGGCGGAGCACTCCCATATGCACCGGTGAAGGTCTGCAAAATCTTCCTCGTGTGCTGCATGCTGCACAACATGGCAGTGGAGAAAGCTGTGCCACTCATCCTGGATCCGTATGAGCAGGAACATCCACCCGTGGAGGACGAGGGGCTTGGTGACGGGGCAAGTGATGTTGAGGAGGAGGAGGAAGAGGACATCCGGAGTCGGCTCATACGCAACTTCTTTGCTTAGTGGTGAGTTGCAGTGCCTGAGTGTGCACGCATTGAGCCTTGTGTGGCATGTGCTGCAATGTGTGGGACCATCTGCATGTCTGGCAAGTGAGTCAGAGGTGTGTTTGGATGTGTCACTCGAGTGATGGTGTAATAACAGTATGTCTTACCTGAGACACTATTTTCACCTCGCATGTTGACAACCTTGTACGTGTCGAGTACATGCCCATGCATGCGGATGTGCTTCTTTTGGCTCACTTCTTGTGTGTCTCTCATCCCTAGGTATTTGCGCATGCTGTCTGCTGGTGGCATTGTTGTGCTCCTGCTATTCCTCATGAATACAGCAACGTTTGCTGAATCAGCGTAACATGCACGGACATGTCGAAAAATCAGTGAATCACCTTAGGGTAAGGGATGCACGTCGGCTTTTTGGGTGTGCTATGTGTTTGGAATGTGTGTGCACTGCTCCTGTTCATGTTTGGTTACTTAGCATACATGTAGAATCACCATGGGTCACATGACATGGAGCTGGATTCACCTGAATTGATAGTCACACTTGGTGACAGTCATCTGTAATGTGATTGTGGATTGTGATGAAGGCATCAATGTGTGTAACTCTGCCCTCGGAAACATACGGGATGCACCGGCTTGACATAGTGTGGGACATCCCCATTAGTGGTTCAATGGTGAATTGCAGCCTCTCCGTGAGCAGCACGGGGTGTTTGCCTCAAACCTGTCACTTGTATGCCAGTTCTATGGGTTTCCTGCATCTGTGGTGCAAAGGGGGGTGCCAGTGTAGGTTCCACATGTTCATCCACATGACCTGTGCATCTGTTAATATAGATGCATTTGCCTTCCGGCAAACATGACTAATAAAGGTGTCCCTCAGCCTCCAAGGTGCCTCATCTCTGTCAATGCAGGTCTCTTGCCACTGTGCATGCGGCATGTCTGGCATAGTTGTCACAGATTGTGCATATGAGTCTATGTGTAGAGTAGCAAGATGCAAGCTGTTTGTCAGGGATTATGATATGTATTGTGCACGATGTATATGGCTGTGTAGGTATTTTGCCATCTCAGTCCCCACAACGGCCACTTTGCTGCATGTGCATCCATTGTCTGTGTGTGTGCCATGTTGAACCAGACACTTTCTGACATGCTTGTGTTAGTGTGCAACTTGTGGCATGGTTTCCAGGACATGGCGCCTGCTGCTGCAGGCCCTGCAGCAAGGGCACACAGAGTTTCTAGATTTGCCCTCACACACACGCCTCTAAGACGCACCCCCCTTCCTCCCTCCACCCATTCATTTTGGTGTAATCTGCTTGTGTGTGACACAGTTGCGGTGGCAAAGGCTGGACCGTCTGCACATGCTACGTGCACATTGCACGTGACTCATGTCCTTGCATCTGCCACATCACACTACACCATGATGTTGAGGCCACCCACCAAGCAATGTCCATCCAATACATCTGTTGCACGCACTCAGGCATGCACTCATCGCCCACACAACACCTTTGCATAATGAGTGTGCAACTCCAACTGCCTACACAGCGCTGGCACGCCTTCCAGGCCCTGTCACACCAACCAGGTCATGTCCCTCCTACTCCCCACCGGCTCTGTACCCCAACATGGCCATGTGAGTGGTACTCCAGGCCTCTGCATGTAGTATGGTGTCGTTGTGGGACACATGGCACAGGTATCATGTCTCAGCGTGTCAGTCTACAATGTGTCCAGGATACCCCTCTACACCATGACATGCGCACTGCATCTCATCATCATCTGGTGTCCCATTGACAGGCAGGTGCTCCTCACCCTCCCCAAAGACGCTATCCTTGTCAGTTCCCATATTGAATAATGCATGGTATCCATTGGCAGATGGCTGCACGTTGGCCACCTGATGCTGGACTTGTACATGACTGAGGTGTTCATCTGCGGATTGTCCCCTTACAGCTGGGTCAACTGCTTGTGTCCCACCCGCAAGGGCCCTGCACAGGCACACAGTGCCCACGCACACGAGCTGGTGTGCATCATGGAATGCTTGCTCACATGTGCTATGCTGATCACCAGCATCTGTACCTCAGGCCTCAGCACACTCTGCATTATGCACAAGGTCCACTGTTCGATCCACCTCAAGGCAAGACAGACCATCCCCCAGGTCAACTTCGACATCCATGTCCAATCCTACCCTGCACTCTAGGGAGAAGTACCTTACAACTCCCATGACACTTGTCCACATCCAGGGTGCATCTGCACAGCTCTGCTTCAACATCCGGCAACCCAGCCACATCACCGTCCAACAGGGATAGCGGCAATGGATCACTGTCATCTGCAGGATGACCTTCACAATCCACGGCCACACTCAGGATGCAGCCCACGACCACGCCCCCAACACAACCATGTGGCACTGTCATCCAAGACCCCATTGTGCCATCTCCATGCATCCAACCTTGGCCTGGCCACCATTCTCCACATCCACCTGACTCCTGCTTGCAGGACATAGTTCTCCCACCTGGCTACACATACCTGGGACTCCCACCCCAGGACACTCCACATGATCCCTGACCTCTGCGCATGACTGTTGCTCTTCGAAATAGGTCTGTCCGCACAGTTGTGCAGGCACCCCCTCAGCTGGTTGGGCCCATCACAGGTGAGTATGGTGCTCCATGTCTGTATTGGATGATACATTGTGACCCATGTGTGTCCTGTGCCAGACTCAGACCCCAGGGTATGCATGGTTGGAGTTACTTCAAAACTCAGGCATGGTTTGACTTGCCAACACACACATGTAATGGAATAATGCTAAATGACGGCATCATCTCGTGATTTCTAATATTTTTATTGGTGGTGGGGTACGTGTTTGGGGGGATGCAATTAGGTGCTGTACCGGGGGAATAGAATCCAAAGTTCACAGGGGGAGATGGTATCCTTGCCATTGGAAGTCATCAGAGTCCATGCCACAGTCTTTGTCAACATTGGTCAGAGTGACCAGCAAGTTCATGTGGCAGAGAATGTCATTGGATGAGGTGCTGCTGTTGCGCCAGAGGGCCAGGTGCCAGGCCAGGTGACCTGGGAGATGGTGATGGTCCGCTGACTCTCACGGTCTTTTGCGTGGACGACCCACCTTCCTCCGGGGACCCTCGGATGCAGGCCTTGACGATGCTGGGGATGCTCCATCAGATGAATCCTCCTCCTCCTCCCTCCCTGTGTCTGGTGCTGGTCTACGCCTGGTGGCACAGGGAGGGTTTGCCAGGCTTTGGGCGATCTGACGGAGTGATTGGCTCACGCCCCTGTGCACCGCCAGGAGCTCAGCCAGTCTTGCCTCCATCCGTCCTTGGTGTTGTTGATGACTGGCATGATGCTCGACCTGCAGGTTCCTAATCTCATCGAGGGTCCCCTGCATCTCGGAGAGTCTTGACACGACCTGGTCGATGCCTCTGGTGTCACGCCGGTATGTGTCCAGGATGTTGCGGACATGTGACATAACCGGTTCCTCAGCTGTCTGGTCAGGTTCGCGCCTCTGCCGTCCTCCACTCCCACCACCCCTGCCCACTTGAGCCTGGCCTGCCCTTGTGGGCACGTCGGGTCTCCGGGACCCCTGAGGGATCGCATTTGCGGGGTCACCTGCCTCCTCCTGGGTGCCCGGGGTCCCTCGTCCCTCCTGGTCAGACTGGCTGCGTTGTGTACGAGCAGGGCTCCTGTGTGTATCCTGGGATGTGGCAGGAATGGGGGTGGTGGTTGGCACAGTTGTACCTGATGCAGGTGTTGCAGGTGCTTGGGCACCAGAGGGGCCAGGTTGGTCGGGGTCATCCACGGTGTGGTGAGAGTCGTCGCTGCCGGTGGGATCATCGTCACTCGGAGCCTGGTCCTGTGTGTCTTCCCCCCCAGTGTTGGGGGGAGATCGACGACATTGCCCTGTGTGTGAGAGAGAGACAATGTTAATGGTGTTACATGCGTCATCCATGTTTCATACATATTCAAGTTGGCACAGTTGCTCTGGGTAGTTGGATATGTCTAGCATTCCTCTCACAGTGCACTTGTGGATGGGTATGTTGCGGGGGTCAGATTGATATGTACTCCTGGTTATTTGGCCTGTCTAATGAGTGTTGGGATGCTTATTTGGCTATGGATTGGTCTTGTTGTGTCACATATCCATTGTGGGAGTGCCAATTTGCGTTGGCTGCCCCGGGGGTGTGTGCTTGTGTAAGGGGGGGGGGGGAGTTGTGACTGGGCATGCTGTTGGGTGTGGTGTGATTTGTCATTGGGTCTACCAGGTGATGTGTCTATCCCCTCATGGTGCCTGCTGGCATGACAGTGAATGTGAGTTCCTGTGGTAGGTAGGTGGCATGTGGAGTTGGTGTTTGAGTGTACAGTGGTCACAGGTTTGCCGTGTGCTGTCTACAGCAGGGCCAAGTGTCATCTACCTTGTCTGTACTTGGCAAGTCCCTATGCATTGTGCATGGTGCATGGGTATGTCCCTTGGCCACGGCTGTCAACACTTTTCCTATGTGTGACACACTCTTTGTTGTTGCATCAGTTTTGAACGCAGTGAGCAGTGTAGCAAGCGTGCGTAGCGAGCGCTGCAGAACCGACTTACGTGTTGCACTGTACGCGGCCAAATGTTGCTTTGTCATGTCTATTGGAGAATGCAGGTAGGAAACTTATGCATTTGTGACTGGGTTCTAACAAACACAGTGAGTGGGTATACTGGGTGTGAGGTTAGGTTTGTGCCTGCAGCGAGGATCGACTCGTGCACAGTTTGACACATGGGCCAGTGCTTTCCAAACGAATGAGGGTTGTTTCACGCACTGCCAGACCTTGTCAACATGCACACAGTCCACCTGCTGATGAGCAGACATGCCCACACCACCCAAGGGTGATTTTGTCTTCCTCTGTCTCTCTCTCTCCCTCCCTCTGTCACCCTCCTCCCTCCCTCTGTCTGTCTCCCTCTGTCTCCCTCCCTCTCTCTCCCTATCCCTCCCTCTGTCTGTCGCCCTCTGTCGCCCTTTGTCTCCCTCCCTCTCTCTCTCTCTCTCTCTCCCTCTCCCTCCATCTGTCTGTCACTCTCTGTGCCCTCTGTCGCCCTCTGTCTCCCTCCCTCTCTCTCCCTCTCCCTCCCTCTGTCTGTCTCCCTCTGTCACCCTCTGTCTCCCTCCCTCTCTCTCCCTCTCCCTCTGTCTGTCTGTCACCCTCTGTTGCCCTCTGTCGCCCTCTGTCTCCCTCCCTCTCTCTCCCTCTCCCTCCCTCTGTCTGTCTCCCTCTGTCGCCCTCTGTCTCCCTCCCTCTCTCTCCCTCTGTCTGTCTGTCACCCTCTGTCACCCTCTGTCTCCCTCCCTCTCTCTCCCTCTCCCTCCCTCTGTCTGTCGCCCTCTGTCGCCCTCTGTCTCCCTCCCTCTCTCTCCCTCTCCCTCCGTCTGTCTGTAACCCTCTGTTGCCCTCTGTCGCCCTCTGTCGCCCTCTGTCTCCCTCCCTCTCTCTCCCTCTCCCTCCCTCTGTCTGTCTCCCTCTGTCGCCCTCTGTCTCCCTCCCTCTCTCTCCCTCTCCCTCTGTCTGTCTGTCACCCTCTGTCGCCCTCTGTCGCCCTCTGTCGCCCTCTGTCTCCCTCCCTCTCTCTCCCTCTCCCTCCCTCTGTCTGTCTCCCTCTGTCGCCCTCTGTCTCCCTCCCTCTCTCTCCCTCTCCCTCCGCCTGTCTGTCACCCTCTGTCGCCCTCTGTCTCCCTCCCTCTCTCTCCCTCCCCCTCCCTCTGTCTGTCTCCCTCTGTCACCCTCTGTCGCCCTCTGTCTCCCTCCCTCTCCCTCTCCCTCTCCCTCCGTCTGTCTGTCACCCTCTGTCACCTCAGCACAGCTTCCTGGGCACACACACTTTGCAGGTCTTTCAAAGGCCATTGGCTTGTTCATGTGGCTTTGTTTAGAATCTCCCGGACCCCATTGGGCAGAGTGTCTCTGAGTCTGCGCTGCGGCGGCGGTGTGTGCTGACACTCTTTCACAGTGTTGCCTCTTCATTAGCTGCTGTTATGTGCGAATTGGGCCTTCATACCCATGTCATCCTGCGACGCGGCCGCCATTTGCAGGCGACACAGTACAGTGTCGGGACACACTGTTTGTATAGCTCTGCCCTAGGCCATATGGGCTGAGGGCATTGGTGTCTGCTTCTGAGTTGCACAATGAGATTTTGGAGGCCCCCCCTCCCGGCATCACGGACATCCTGTCTTGTGTTGGTGTTTTGTGTGGCCTGTGACTTGGCATGGCCTTGCTTGTTGCATGGGGCATGGAGCCGATAGTGGCATGTGTGTGTTGTTGGAATGTGGTTGCGTCCGGTGATGGATTTGGGGTATTTGCGTGCATTATCGGGAGTTGGGTTGTGGATGCGGTTCCCCCCATGTGGGGTGATTTGTTTGTGTACTCACCAGGCTCGGCGAGTCCTTCTACTCCGTGTACTCCCGCCGGCGGCAGCGTGCGCATCACCTTCTCCTCCCAGGGATGGTAGTATACCGGTCTGCGGGATGGCCCACCTCCAGTGATGTTCCCCTGGTTGTATTCGTCGGTCATTTTGCGGCGGACCGTCCTCCGCAGATCGTACCACCTGGCTTGGCATTCATGCCTGGTCCTTCTGATGGGCGCAACAGCATTCACCCTCTCGATGATCCTCTGCCACATGGCTGATTTTTCTGATACGCTGGTCTGTCTGACCAATGTTCCAAAGAGCTGTGGCTCGACTCTGATGATTTCGTTGACAAGGATCTCCAGCTCCGCTGTTGTGAACTTTGGATTCCTGTCTGTGGGCATGGTGTGGGGTGTGGGTGTGGATGGTTGTGGGTGTGTGTGTGGTTGTGAAGGTGTGTGTGTGAATGTGATGAGGGGGTGTTTGTGAAGGTGGTTGTGTGAAGGTGTGCAAGTGTAAGGTGTAGTAAAGGTTCAAGTCTGGTGCTGTGGGTTGTCTGTGGGGTCTGGCAGCAGTGGGTCTGTTGCAAAGGCTCATGGTTTGTGTGTGTGGGCCCTTTTTATTGGTCCATTTGTGGGTGTGGCTGTGTTTGAACTTTGGGTGGGTGTGTTATAAGGGGTGGTTGTGTTTTGGGCCTCTGTTTACCTGTTTGGCTGTTGCAGGTCAGTGTATTGGATGTATTTGGGCTTGTTGGACGTGTTTTGTGGTGTTGTGCGATTCGAATTGACTCTCCTTGTGGGGTTTTGCAGGGTCCTGGTTCAGTACGTGTGTTTTTCGCGTCTGTGCGGTGCGTACATCGGCCATGTTGTTGTACAGTGCTCACATTTGCTATGGCTTGGTACGACTCGTACATGCGCACGGCTGGGTGAGGGTGCTGGTGTAGGGGCCTCGGGTAGGGTGCGTACAGGCACGGGCAGGGTGTGGGGGCCTGGGGGTACATGCCGTACATACGTGAACCGAGGGTACGACGCGTACATGGGGGGGCTGGGGGTACGGCGCGTACATACGGGGTGCTGGGGGTACGGTGTGTGCCCCCACCCCCGTATGGACGGTGCGTACCCCCAGCCTCCGTATGTAAGCACCGTCCCCCAGCACATACCCCCACCCCGTATGTACGCGCAGTACGCCCAGCCCCCGTATGTACGCGCAGTACGCCCAGCCCCCGTATGTATGCGCCGTATACCCGCCCCCCCTATATACGCGCCGTACCCCCAGCCCCCCTATGGACGGAGCGTACCCCCCCCAGGTACGCAGCGTACCACCACCCTGTAGGTACACTGTGGACCCCCCAGCGCGTAACGCACCGTACATGGGTGGGGTGGGGGTACGCCTTGTACCTACGGGGTGGGGGTACGCTTTGTACCTACGGGGTGAGGGTATGCTCCGTACCTATGGGGTGGGGGTACGCTCCATACCTACGGGGTGGTGGTACGCTCCGTACCTACGGGGGTGGGGGTACGGCGCGGACATGGGGGGGTGCTGGGGTACGGCACGTACGTGGGGGGTGTGCTGGGGGGGGTTGTTCGGCGCGTATGCGGGCAACTATTTGGACGTCTCCATAGTTGCTATGGGAGTTCGCACCGTACGGTGTTTTTTACATACGGTTGTGCATTCGGACGGACGGGATGGATCGTACTTGCACGCTCGGACTTCAGTTTCCCGATTCGTAGGTAAAACTGTCCGGGGACGTGTCGGACACTTTTTCTGACCCGATGACGTGTCGGGGTATTTTCCCAATGCGATTCGTATCGATTTTTTCACATACGAATCGTACTTGCGCGTTTGTACGGTACTTGTACGATTCGTACGGTAAAAAAAACAGATACGATTCGTACGGGGGAAATTTTTAACGGATCGGAATCAGCCCCTTAATGTTAGGGCATTTTACTGATGATGCTAACATGCCTTTCTTGCACCCCAGTCCTATCTTTTACATTAGCTAATACTATTTGGACCTATATTGGACACAATTCATTACTATTTACTTCACAAGTGGTCTTCTCTTTCTTCAGTTTTCTTTTGGACCATCACATCTAATAGCACGTACACAGCACTAAGATGTATTCCGTTTCCCTGTTGACCAATGGGCAATGATGTAAGCCTTACATTTGCAATCTTTGAGAAATGCTTTGCTCCATGATTTATGCTTACTTCTAAATTATGTGACGGACGAGACTTTTGGAACAATTTCCCTGATTTTAACCCATACATACGTAATGAAATCCAATCCCAGCTTTCGTAGTACCTGTCAACTTTTCCACCCCATACTAAGATGGCCTTTTCACCACCATAATACACCCTAGTTATAGCGCACATAGGGCCAGATGCATCAAAGGGTTTTGCCCATTCTGTGTCTATGGGAAAATGTGTTCATGCATATGGCCCAGATGTAGGTACTTGTTCTCACCTATATCTGCTCCTTTTCCATTCCAAGTCTGTACTCAATGCTTTTCTTCGTATAACAAGCTCCCTTACATGTCTCTGTATCTTTTATTTTCTGTTCACATTTGTGTGCACTACTGTAGCCATTAAATTGCTATCCCCCACTTATTTGGTGAGTACTGCTGACTTCTTTTTCTTTTATACCTGGGTGATGGCCTCGGACTGCATGGACTATACAATCCTTAGATGTCAAGGTATTACAATGTAGCCTAGTATGCACAAGAAAAATTCATTGTAGCTTATGCATTATCCTGCATCAGAAACCTGTATGGCCGATAATTTGTTAGTGGCCTCAATACCTTCAATACAACGCTGCTGTTAAGACATGGTTATTTCCATATGAGACACACTGGGCACAATGTTTGTTTCTTAGGGCCTGATCGCGATATCGTCGAGTGGGCAGCCGACAGCCCATCGTTCGTGGTCCGACCGCCAACAGCCCTTCGGTCCGACCACCATATTATGATACTGGTGGTCGGACCCAGAGCAGTCAGGCGCAACACCGCCGCCACCGCCATGATCATAGATCCCGATGGTGCAGCGGTTGGAAAAGCGTCCCAGACCCCACCATGAAAAGTTTGTTGGAAAGGCAATCGGGGGTCCCCAACAAGGCCCCCGGGCATCGCAGCCCGCAGCAACACGTGCCTGGGGACTCATTTAGTGCCCCCCTACCTTAGCACTGCCGCGTGTGCACGGTGTGCCATGCACAACAAGGTGCATGGCAGACGGTGTACTGACATGCTGAAGGCGCTGCATTTCGGAGGCATCTGCTGCATCATATTCCTTTGGCCGAGCATGCCCCCGCCATGGTACCACTGACTTCTGACAACCAGCCCAGCGGTCAAATGAAAATACAGTGGTCGGACCATCGCATGCTTGTCGGCAGTCTCCTGACCACCACAATAACGTCCAGCGGTCCAACCACCCAGTTAGGGTTTTTGCTCCTCTGGCATAGGACCAAATATTATTGAATTCTCACATCTCCAGTTACTTGGCACTCAATTTAATGCCCTTCCCACTTCAATATGACTATGCATGTTTTAATGTAAAATTGTCTATCAACCATAGAGTACCTGACCTACTTAGTATAACAATGAATGTGTTTATAGATGCCAGATTGTACACTTGGAACTGATATGATTTCAACAGTCTGGCACAATGCAGGTAACTCACAATTATTTATTTAATCTTTATTTCGGCCAATTTGGCCATAAAAGATATACAAAGAAAAAGAAAAAAAAACACATATGAAACATGTAAAACCATCAAAGAAAAATAATCAGGAAACACATTTGGTACAATATAAAATCATTCCACCCTACGAAAAAAAAAAAAAAAAAATACTACTAGGGTGAATCAGATAAAAGGCCATGCGATTAAAATTATGAACTTAAAATTAGGTGGGAGCCTGCGACTTTAGGATACGGGTGCGAATATACCAGACATTAGTAAAAAATTTAGCTAGTGCAAACACAATTGGACCTGAAACGTCAGTTTTTAAAATTCTATACACCGGGAGGTACTCCCTAAAACCAAGGTTTCTGATGAGTGGTAGGAGCCAATGTTTCCTGGCGGCCGTGTAAGTTGGACAAAACAAGACCACATGCAGATCTCTTTCCTCGGCACACACACATGCCGGGCATTGCTTGGTAGAGGGCGGTGTTGACCAGGAGCTGGTGTAAGATCGCAGAGGCAATGTGCCATATCTCCATTGGAGAAATAGCTTCCTGGCCAACACAGGAGACATAGCGTCCAGGACCCTCTCCAGCCTGTGTGAGTCCTTGCTTTGCGCGAATACAGATGTTAATGACCCCTCTTCCTTGCAGTCTAGGGCCATACATAATTTCTGCTCGTGATAAGCGTTGGCCAAAGCTCTTCGTGGGATCCTTAGTGAGGCGTTAGCTGGATCCGACCACAGGTCGGGGAGCCCCAGTCTCACACAGGACTTTTTTATATATTTTATCCACGGGATCTGTAGAGCTTTAGGGTGGGTTAGAAACTCCCTCAGTTCCGCCCTGTGGGTAGAAAGTTCTTCACTGCTCCATAGCCTTCGCCAGAAGACTATGGGTCTGAGACCTAGTTCATCTGCTATTGGTCTCAGTCCCAGATCCATCCTCAAGGGGAGGAGCGGAGTGCTAGACGGGAGTGCTACTATCTGTCTAATGAAGTTATTCTCAGTTATAGACAAACTGCAGGAGGTTATATGACCCCACAGTTCCGCCCCATACATCAGAGCTCCTCTGGCCTGTGCCTTATAGATCTGGATAAGCGGCCCCAACGGTCGATATGTGGGGCTTTTCATCAACCGAGCAATGCCGCCAGTGGTCTGCACTAATTTAAGATTAACCCTAGTCTGGTGTGTTCCCCAAGACATGGTTTCATTCAACGTTACACCAAGATATTCAAAGGTGGAGACTCTCTCTAAACGTGATGATCCCAGTAGGGGGTTCGGGCGTGATCTTAGGGTTGGGTTCAGGACCATAAACTTGGTTTTGGTAGCATTGATTTCTAACCCCCTGTCTGTGCAGAATGCCACAAAAGAATCAAGGATCCTCTGTATCCCCATAGGGGTTTTGGACAGCAGCAGGGTGTCATCTGCAAACATAATTGCAGGCACCCTGCTGCCATTCAACTTTGGGGCGTCAGTGTATTCGGTGCCATTGAGATGGGCGATTACCCCGTTGACAAAGAGGCAGAACAGGGTCGGTGCCAGTACACAGCCCTGTCTAACCCCCCTGTCAACGGGGAATCTGTCCGTTAATTCCCCAAGTTTCCCGCACCTGACCCGGGCATAGTTATTATGATGCAATCTCTTTAAAATTATCAGGATATCCGGGGGGACCCCCATCTCAGCCAGAACACTCCAGAGTTTCCCTCTGGGCACGAGGTCAAAGGCGGCCCTCAGGTCCACAAATATGGTGTATAAACTGCCACCTTCCAATATCGCTGCCCTCCAATAGATAACGTTCAAACGAAAAACCTGATCCACTGTAGAGACTCCCTTCCTAAATCCCGCCTGATACGGACTAAGGGCGCCCGTCTCCTCCACCCAGTCCTGAAGCCGATTCAGCAGTATCCTGCCAAACAGCTTCTGTGACACGTCAATTAAACTGATTGGTCTATAATTGGCTGGGAGCAGGAGCGAGCCCTTTTTAAATATAGGAACCACCTCTGCCCCCAGCCAAGTACTCGGGATTTCCATGCCGTGCAAAACTCCATTAAACACAGCGGCCAGATAGGGGGCCCAAACATCGGGCTCCTGCTTAAACAGGTCCCCGGGCAGGCCATCCAGTCCTGGCGCCTTTCCACCTTTAAGTCCTGTTAATGCTACCTTCACCTCCCCCACTGTTATCAAATCCCCGTCATACTCTGCCAATCAAGTACCGATATCAGTCATAGTTTCTCCCAGCTCAGAACTGTAGAGAGACTGGAAGTGTGCCTGCCACACCCCTGCTGCAATATTTGGCTCTATTGCCGAATGGAGGTTCCCCGACCCCCCATTTACTACTCTCCAAAACATTCGGTGGTCTCTTGTTGCGAGGGAAGTGGTGAGCTCCTCCCACTGGTTCTCCTCCCATTCAGTTTTGGCGTGGGTGACTAGTTTTTTATAAGCCCGTCTACTTTCTCGCAGCTTCTCTCTGCCTATTACCTCCTTGATGCTTCTGAGGAGTTCTCCCTTAGCCTTCCTGCAGGCTGCATTGTACCATGAGGACTTGTGTTGCTGGGCCCTCCTCTGGTTCTGTACCTTACTAAAAAGCTCAGAGGCCGCTCCCTTTATAAGGTCCTCAT
Organism: Triturus cristatus; assembly: GCF_964204655.1. Taxonomy (NCBI): domain Eukaryota; kingdom Metazoa; phylum Chordata; class Amphibia; order Caudata; family Salamandridae; genus Triturus; species Triturus cristatus. Next base: position 1,387,245,020 of record NC_140590.1, read on the forward strand.
GAGCCTGATATAATTTCTCATGGGAGTCTTTATTGCCCACGTCATTAGCTAGATCTCCCACTTTTTCCAAAATAGGAATTAAACCTGCATAGAGCTTCGAGAGTTTCACTTGGCTCGTGGCTAGTTTTTCCCACCTGATTCTTCTCCTGTTGTTATCTAATATAAGTTCAGGTTTGATCTCCTCAATGGTTGTTATAGAGGCTTCTAGCCCGGGATGGCTAAGATCGAGTTCAAGGGCATTATGATCACTATCTAGTCTCTCCATAACCCTAAAGTCCAAGATAGAAGACCAGTTCACTATCTGTACAAGGGCATAGTCCAAGCGGGACTCTCTTCCCGCTCTGTTATGCGTGGTTTTGCTTGGTACATCAGACTTAATGCGTCCATTGCAGGCTCTAATTCCATGCTTTAGGGTAAGGGCAGTAATCTGCAGTGCTACAGGCGTCCATGCCTTCGGGGAGGGTGCTACTACAGAAGGTACTGACCACCTGGACTCTTCTTCCATGGGGAATCCCTCTAGGAGGCCGACCAGCGGCTCGAAATGGGAATTTAGATCCCCTCCCACTATATAAGGAATGTCTCTTGGCATTTCCGATAAATAGGCTGAAAGCTCCTCTAAGGTGGAAGATTCACGCGAAGCTCCCACTGGCCTGGAGTAGATATTTATCAGAGCAAGTTTCGCTAGGTTCGGCCAGGCTAATAGAACCACTAGGATGTCGTCTGATGGCACCGGTAGGCGTGAAGCCTGGCATCCTAAGTGGGATGCCACCCAAGTTATGAGTCCACCGGAGGGGCGGCCCTTACCCTCCCACCTAGCCGGGATGGAAAATGACAAGTAACCTTGGTGCTTATATTCTTCCCTTGCCCAAGTCTCTTGGAGCATGCAAACATCCCCGGACTCGATGTAAGTTATCCAATCTTGAGTGCCCAGTTTATTGGCTAGGCCGGCCACATTCCACCAAATTAATCTCATGTGCGCCGGAGCAACCACAGAGGGGATTGCAGAGGTGGAGTGGAGGGGGGAGTCAGTGCCAGAGCCCGATACTACCCCAATTGCTCTATCAGGGTCATTTTCAGAGGTAGGTCTAGCCGGATCAGAAGGTTCGCTGGGACCGTTGCCCAAGGTCACAGGATTTGAGTCCGGGTTTGAGGACAGTCAGTCAACCCCATCCAGTCCATTCAGACAGTTGAAACGATTGTGATCCAAAAAGGGTGTCTCCGGAGGTCGATAAACTGGACGTGGAGCATATCCCCTATGTCTAGATCTCCGTTCCACCCTTATCCAGTTACCTTGTAACAAATCATGATGCATGCGAATGGGGGGGGAAAAGAAAGAAACTGGCAAAGTCTGTATGGTGGAATCCAGTGATCTGTTTGACCCAGCACAAATGTGTAGTACTGTCCCAGGGTCTCGAAAAGACACCATGATACAGTCCCCTGATATTGATTTTCCCGTCTTCCCCAACCATGGTACCCTTCTCACCATAATGATCTCGTTATTGAGGTGGGCTGGGAGAGGTCTGTTCCAATTCAACCATTTGATGATTTTCCTCTTGAGTGAGTGAAAGTTCTCGTTTTCACCCATTTCGAGAGGAGGAACACCTGCCAAAACCACCATGAGGCTGTTAGCCTCCGGTGGTAAGTCGGGTCTCCGTGGTCTAGGGGCAGGCTTACCAGGGAATAGGGGGGCAATACTAGCATTAGGTAGGACCCCAGGGTTTATGCCAGGGGCTATACAATGGGAAGCTGGGCCTTCTGTCTGTGGAGGTAGGATGTTAGGATTGCTAGGTGGAATTGGAACTGAAATAGCCAGAAGTGGCTGCAAAAGGGGAACGGCAGTGGTGCCCAAAGGAGGACCCGTGTGGGTCGGGGGGTTTTGAATATCGGGGAAGGTTCCTATTGGTAGATTGGACTCAATGGTTCTACTCTGTTTGCTGTCCGAGGTTTTCAGGCTGGTTAAAGTTGCCTCCAAAATGGTCAGCCTGATTTCTATTTTCTTCAAACTCTCGCTAATGGGCAACAGGAGTGATCTAATTAGAGATTCAATGTTCCCCAAAGAGATGACAGGGAGTGATATATTAAGTGGGTTGTTCCCTTTGTCGCTGATGGAAGCAGTGGTAATGGTATTAGTACCCTTGGGGGGAGTAGCATTATGCACATTGACTAATGGCCTGTCATACATAGATACGGACTTAAGTGTCTTTCCAAAGTCAGAATGGGGGATCTTGGTCTTCCCCTGGCCACCCCTCAGCTTCCTTCTGCGCTTGTTTGGTGGTAGGTCATGCACCTCTGCCACCACAATTTGCTTTGGCTTATTATTCCTGGTTTTAACTATGGGGGGCGTTTGGGTGAGTAAGTCAGCAGCCAAACTACTGGCAACTAGTAGTGGAATGATGTCCGTAGATTGTTTAGGAAATGAGCCAGGGTTGGGAATGCTATCCCGTAGTAATAGGGGAACGTCTTCTTGGGATAAAAGATCCTGGCTACCATTAAGGGAACCTTCCTCTTGGGAGATAGGATAGGGAGTTATATCACTGAGGGGCCTATTTTCATGTGTTCGATCGAGCGACGGCGCTCCGCCCTACGCATCTCCAGAGAGGTTTCGTTTCCCCCATCACCCTTTACCGATTTAAAATAATTGTCCAGAGTCCCGGTGTTGCCTCCCCCCTCCTTCGCTGGTGTTCCACCTAGGGCCGATGATGGCATACCCAGAACCTATTTCACAAACCAGATAGGATCAAGGAAATGCAGGTGAAAGAGAGTGGGCCCAGCCCAGCCTCCTGCGGCCCCTGACGGCCACAGACGGTCCCGCCCTTGTCCCGGGCTTATCCCCGGGCGCTCCCGCGCGCTCCCGCGACGCGGAAGTTGCTGTTTAAATTTGTAGGAGGAGAGTTAAGCTGTAAGTGGGGCGGGGCTTGCAGGGAGAGCGGCCAGGTGGCAGGTGGCGCGGGTTGACAGGACTGCTGGGAGACGTAGTCCTGTCCCGCCGCTCGCAGCCCTGCACTCACCCAGTCCCTCACTGATGAAATCCACAGGTCTTGACACAGACGGCTATCGCGCCGCAGCGGGACCCGCGAAGCGGGTTCCGCAAGGAGTGGTGGTGAGTCCGTAGAAAAGCCAACAGCAAGGAGCAAAGTCAGAAAGGTATCCCAGGGCAGTGGAGCACAGATGGGCTTTTTCAGGCTGTAAGTGGGGCGGGGCTTGCAGGGAGAGCGGCCAGGTGGCAGGTGGCGCGGGTTGACAGGACTGCTGGGAGACGTAGTCCTGTCCCGCCGCTCGCAGCCCTGCACTCACCCAGTCCTTCACTGATGAAATCCACAGGTCTTGACACAGGCGGCTATCGCGCCGCAGCGGGACCCGCAAAGCGGGTTCCGCAAGGAGTGGTGGTGAGTCCGTAGAAAAGCCAACAGCAAGGAGCAAAGTCAGAAAGGTATCCCAGGGCAGTGGAGCACAGATGGGCTTTTTCAGGCTGTAAGTGGGGCGGGGCTTGCAGGGAGAGCGGCCAGGTGGCAGGTGGCGCGGGTTGACAGGACTGCTGGGAGACGTAGTCCTGTCCCGCCGCTCGCAGCCCTGCACTCACCCAGTCCCTCACTGATGAAATCCACAGGTCTTGACACAGGCGGCTATCGCGCCGCAGCGGGACCCGCGAAGCGGGTTCCGCAAGGAGTGGTGGTGAGTCCGTAGAAAAGCCAACAGCAAGGAGCAAAGTCAGAAAGGTATCCCAGGGCAGTGGAGCACAGATGGGCTTTTTCAGGCTGTAAGTGGGGCGGGGCTTGCAGGGAGAGCGGCCAGGTGGCAGGTGGCGCGGGTTGACAGGACTGCTGGGAGACGTAGTCCTGTCCCGCCGCTCGCAGCCCTGCACTCACCCAGTCCCTCACTGATGAAATCCACTGGTCTTGACACAGGCGGCTATCGCGCCGCAGCGGGACCCGCGAAGCGGGTTCCGCAAGGAGTGGTGGTGAGTCCGTAGAAAAGCCAACAGCAAGGAGCAAAGTCAGAAAGGTATCCCAGGGCAGTGGAGCACAGATGGGCTTTTTCAGGCTGTAAGTGGGGCGGGGCTTGCAGGGAGAGCGGCCAGGTGGCAGGTGGCGCGGGTTGACAGGACTGCTGGGAGACGTAGTCCTGTCCCGCCGCTCGCAGCCCTGCACTCACCCAGTCCCTCACTGATGAAATCCACAGGTCTTGACACAGGCGGCTATCGCGCCGCAGCGGGACCCGCGAAGCGGGTTCCGCAAGGAGTGGTGGTGAGTCCGTAGAAAAGCCAACAGCAAGGAGCAAAGTCAGAAAGGTATCCCAGGGCAGTGGAGCACAGATGGGCTTTTTCAGGCTGTAAGTGGGGCGGGGCTTGCAGGGAGAGCGGCCAGGTGGCAGGTGGCGCGGGTTGACAGGACTGCTGGGAGACGTAGTCCTGTCCCGCCGCTCGCAGCCCTGCACTCACCCAGTCCCTCACTGATGAAATCCACAGGTCTTGACACAGGCGGCTATCGCGCCGCAGCGGGACCCGCGAAGCGGGTTCCGCAAGGAGTGGTGGTGAGTCCGTAGAAAAGCCAACAGCAAGGAGCAAAGTCAGAAAGGTATCCCAGGGCAGTGGAGCACAGATGGGCTTTTTCAGGCTGTAAGTGGGGCGGGGCTTGCAGGGAGAGCGGCCAGGTGGCAGGTGGCGCGGGTTGACAGGACTGCTGGGAGACGTAGTCCTGTCCCGCCGCTCGCAGCCCTGCACTCACCCAGTCCCTCACTGATGAAATCCACAGGTCTTGACACAGGCGGCTATCGCGCCGCAGCGGGACCCGCGAAGCGGGTTCCGCAAGGAGTGGTGGTGAGTCCGTAGAAAAGCCAACAGCAAGGAGCAAAGTCAGAAAGGTATCCCTCTCACAATTACATATATTTAGTTTTGTGCTTTGGTGTTAGGAACAACTCACCCTAATAACATCAGAAGGTATCATTCAGATGAATTCATTGTGTACCTGTATGTATTTCTTTTAGCCTGATTAAGTTTTTTTTTTTTTACAGAGTTTTATATAGCGTGAACTTGACCTGAATCAGGTATCAGTGCGCCTTACATCATTGGTTTGACAAAACACATGTTGGCTGGCTAGAACTTGCTTCACTGGAAAACACCAGAATATAAGAAGACCTGTTTGAATGTCTGAGAAGGCAACTTGGTGTTTCATTTGGGTGTATTCTAAGCCATATTTTAAGATCACGCCTCACTACAAATCCATCAATCCCAATCAGCCAGCCCCCACCCCTAAACTTCACATACTTTGATTAAATTTGTTCATCTTAAACAATCCATTAACTACTACCAACCCTTACCCATATCTATATCCTCCTTTCTTTAGTCTAACGTTAATACTTCTGCCGCTCTCACCTCTTTCCCCCGACCTCCCCTGCACTCCTCTTAAAACTGATCAACCCATCCATTTGCATGACAAACCAGAACTCCATCCTATTTTTCAAATATCAAACCCTCCTGCTCATCATTGACAAGTACATATCAATCAAAAAGATGCACCTGCTTCAGAAAACCTTGACTCACCCTAATAAAGCCCCTTCTTCCCCTGAGAACATTTCTTATACTCCTGATGCCACTCCAAACTTGCCTCTTTCTGCACCCCATTATGACTACTTGCCAAGATAATCCCTTAAAAAATGAAGAGTAGTGTAGTTGAAAATAATGCCAACTCACTCTGCCGCTACCCTGAGCAACGTTTGTAATTTTTGCCTCAAGCCAGCACATCATCTAAAATCCATACTTAATATCCTACCCCTAGAGCACACCAATAGCTTTGTACAGCATGGGCTGCACCACTCTCTCCAGTTGACCAGGCAACTGCATGCCTTATGAATGTTGGTCAGCTTGCTAGTTACCTACTTCACAACTCATGTGACTTCAAGTTCTCGCCATAATCACACCCACTGCTAGACCTGAAATGCCACATAAAATAGAAGAAAAAAGAAGCATATAAAACATATCATTACAACTGCCCTTACTACTCAGACCTGATGTAGTGCCTAAAAAATTAAATTTCCATCTCTATCAATCCCTTATCCTCTTAACCGCTCAGTCTCTGGCCTCAGCCTCTGTTGCTGCCTCTATTGTAAACAAATGCATTCCAAACAACCGCTCCTCACTCTCGTCAAAACAAGTCTCCCTTAGCACCCCCTATCAGTCTGCTCAACCAATGCTGCATGTTCCCCCACACCTATCTGCCATCTTAAATTCTTCAGGCCATCTTCTAAAATATGCCTCCTCATCTCCCAGACTGAGAGTAAATAACCCCAAAACTGCTTTCTTTAAACGCAACCCCTGCCAGTTTACTATTTTTATAGATAGGCAGACTGGTTGCTCCATCAAGATGTGATGGATGTCCCGTCCACCTTATTACAGGGGTCATAGGATATAATGTACTTGTAATAGGTCTGACAGGATGTCCGTCATGTTTGTGATGGAGTAATCCCTCAGCCAAACTCTAATTAATTGGCCCATGAGGGACCGACCCTTCTCTATCTAGACCATAATACATACTACTACATCATCCCACTGTTTTCTAAGAAACCATTGCCTCACGGACCATTTCTTGGCCCAGGAGCCCAAATATTCTAGCCTCACGTGCCCATATGCCCTTCTGGTTAATGTAACCCCCAACTTCTCTATAAACTGATACACCTTCCATCACCTACTCACCAAAAATCCTGTGGCATCCTGAGTACTTCTACTCCCAGCTCCAGCTCATGGAATCTCCTCCACTGTGAAAGAGATAATTGCGGATGCACTTTCATTGTTAACTTTAGGTACACGCCTTGCTCTAAACATAATATTTTGTAGCAAACAACATAGCACATAGAAGTGTAATAATTTTAAAACTTTCAAATACTTGGAGGCTGCCTTCTCACAGTCTGAGCCACAGACTCCTCTATTTCTGAAATGTCCGCTCCGTAAGACTAGCACAACCCATAAAAAAAGAATTGCACATAAAGACAATGCTTCTGCCTTTCTTCAAGCATGCCTCCGGTCACTATTCCACACACCACTAACATTTCCATAACAGCCCCAAACCGCCTCCACCTGCTGCTTCAGAAAATATTTTAATTCTCCACTCCGTGTCAGCTTCAAAATCCTTCAAATCAACATTGTTGAAATTTTTAAGAAACGCTTTCCAACAGTGGTTAATTTGTAAAAAAAAAGAGAAGGGGCGCTCATCAGGAGGCAGCTTGTACCAGCCCATTTCTCCTATTAGCGCCACCTGAAACAGAACCAACTACCAACCATGAAAGTGAAGAGAGGATGTGGCGTAATGGCCAGAGCTGGCAACTGCAGAGCTGGGGAACCAGGGTTGAGTCTCGGCATCTGCTAAAAATCCTATGATTCTGGGAAATGTACTTAAGATCCCCATAAATAAATGTGTCCTTGTAAATGTAAATGTAAGGTGGTTCTTTTATAGCGCGGGCTGTCACTCCGTAAGGAGCATCCTTAACTGGTGCTCATGAAAAGCACCAGTGTTGAAGAATAAGGGTCCGATTCCGGTGCGGTTAAGAAGGCCTTCTAACAGCATTTGCTCCATCTGAGTCGGATCGGGAACGTGTCTTTCCCACCGAATCGGAAAGGTTTCCGACCGACTGAGTACGATGCGAGTTAGCCGTTAGGAATATCCCAATCCGAACCTGATGGCATTCGGAATGACTGAACCGTATGGAGCAGAATCGTACGTCTCTAAGGGCCGCTTTTCCGAATGATCAATTATGATGCTGGATTCAGACAGCCTTTCTGAATCGTCTGACTTGAATCGGCAGTCAAAGAAAGACTTTGGGGGCCTGTAGAGGGCCCCCCTGCACTCGGAGCCTCCCAATCTGGCCCGTGAGGGTACACCTGTCAGGATTTCCTGGGCTGCATGCCGCATTTTCCCTCAAGCAGGGTTGGAGTCATCAGGCGAGGGGGCCCTTAGTAAATCTCATACCGGTTAACCAAAAAGACTGCTTGGGCTTCTGATATGATTTTCCATTCCCCCATCAGCACACCCTCAACACGCAGTTTCCCTCTGTACATGTGTCTCCTCCCAGGGTATTATCTCACCTGTAGCATGTGTTATGGCAGTATAGGCTTGGATATGTAGTCTTGTCTCTGTCCTTATGGTGTTTTTCCTTAGCTTTGTCCCCTTTCAGCCAGCACCAACTCTGGACAAACATTGCCGTCCCTTTGCGGCTGGTGCTGCACCCTCTCCGGTGAATATGGCAGGCCCTTAGTGGCTGGACCGGTGCGCCTCTGCCGATTTGGATGAACAGCCCGCTGCAGCTGGGGCTCACGCTACCGGTATTTAAACCCCACCCTAGCAACGCCCAGTGCTTCTCATTGAGACCATTTCCCGGTGTGGTCCCGCGGCTCTTCTCTTCTTCCTTGAAGGCTCAGGTTGGCGTTTCTTGGCAGCAGCGAGACCAGCCATCGGAAGCTAAGTCCTCAATCTGCATTCCTCTTCTGATCCTTTTGTTTTTGGCAGTTGCTGTGATATTCTTGACCTCGGAATAGTCTTCCAGCATTATTGGGGTTTCTTATCACTGGAAGACATTACTGTTATTTTCCCTGTGATGACTTTACCTCTATTTAAGCAAATTAAGGCTCAATTGACTTTGCCTGTTTGATGTTAATATTCAGGTGCTAGTTAAGCTATTTTTGTTATGTAATTCTTTGTGTTATAGGCATTATACTTTTCTCTGATTTGTGCCTCAGTTTCCTATTGACAAAGGATTTGGTAATGCTCCCTAAACCTTTTGGGAATCTATAGCTGTGGTGCTCATGTCAATTAGTCTTGAAGATTATTTATATATATATCTATATATATAGTCAATAAATATGAGTGTATGAGTGTTTTGATTATTAATTTTCAGTTATTCTTGAGACTGTGCCTGCTTCCCAAAGTATCTCCAGATGTCAGACCAAAGGGGATGCCAGAATATCATTTAAGTCTTGTCAAGGGTTCTAGGTGTGTTTGTGTAAATAGGAGCTGGTCTCCTTTTACCTTTCAGGGTCTAGGTCTTCCAAGCGGATTCTGTGACCCCGCGTTTGCATTCTCCACCAGCATGAATGCGCACCAGTTGTTTCCTTCTTTATTTTGCCATTTTATTTTAATTTCTTATTTTAGTTTTTTGAGTGTTCCCAAACCCCCTTCCAGTGAGGTCATCAAATAACCACTGGTGTAGCTGGTAAAGTGCTCAAGGATGGTTTCTGGGGATTCTTGAGTTCCAGCTGCCTCTGCAAGTCCAGCAGAGAGAAGAACTTGTTCCAACGTTCATCACCCCAGTTTCATTCCTGATAACCCCCCAGGGGGTGCCCGCCACAGGGTGCCCGATTTTCCCCAGCCACCCCTTTCATCAATGGGAGCCTATGCATTCGGTTGGAACATAGGCTCCCATTGAAGTCAATGGAAGTCCAACCAAATCGTATCTGGAAGCATCCGGATGCATCGTACTCGGTCGGTCGTACTCTCCCGATCCAAGGAGGTCAGAAACCATTCCCAAACTGATTTGGTCAGAATGATTTCCTAACCACATCGAAATCGGGTCCTATGTGCTGGTGCTGAGCACTGGAAACCACCGTCTCGAATTAAGCACTGCTCTCCAAACGCTCAGATCGGCTTCTATTCCTAATTAGAAGCCTGCCCTATGGTGCAGCAAGGCGTTCCCAGCCAGCACCAACCCTAGTCCTCTGCATAACGTTCTCCCTGTCTTCGGCCACTCTACCTGCAAAATGTAAATTACCAAGCAAAACTTGAATGTCCCTCGCCCACACCTTCTTGTTTCCCAGAAATGTCTTTATCAACCACAACATCACCTCTTTTTTGCATACTGGCAGGCTTGCCTCCATCACAACTGAATAATCAACTCAATTCTAAAAAATGACAGAACTGTCCCAGGCACAACAGTTTTCTCTAGTGCTTATGGGACTCACCAGGTAATCCATCACATCTTGAAAATCTTGCAATGCTTTTTGACAGGCCACCTATTCATGCCAAATTACAAAAAATAAATCATCTAAATAATGCAACACTGCTGGCTTACCAATCACAAAAAGAAATAACCATTTAAGGAATGTGCTGAACTTTTCAAACAATAAACAAGAAATTGGGTAACCCATCCGTAATACTTTATTTACAAACTGTAACTGAATTCTCAGCAACTGATGGTCATCTGGGTGCACCACAAGTAACATGAAGGGTGACTTTACATCATGTTCCACAAAAGGCCCCTGTCCTGCTGTCCTGTCAAAGCTAATTTATCATTGATGCATGCATACCATGCTGAAATGGGCTTCTCTGGAATGAAATCATTAACAGACTCCCCTGTTTCGGCCAAGATAGATGCAGATTTGTGTAGAATTCACCTGTTTTTTTCTTCGGTACCAACCCCACGGGGACACGAACAACACTTTTTTTGGGTCAGTCTGAAAGAGCCCCTCAACTCTCTCATATTCAACCTCCTTCAACAATTTATTTCTCAAAACATCTGGGCACTGCTTAATGGAACTGACATTACCTGCCCACCACTGAACTTGTGGTCAACATCTTTTCGGCTAAAACCCTGTTCAAAGCCTACTAATAGTGCTCATCATCCTTAAAATGTGTGTAAAACTGTAACCACCTACACACATATCAACTTCAACTTGAGTATGAGCTTCTTCCCTTGCGCCCAACCCATGCTACCCTGCCTCTGCGAATTTTAACCTTTGTCTGTGGACTTCCAACTGGTAACAGACATTGCATCACTGGATGTTTGGCCCCCATTGTGAGCACTTGTGCTTGAATCTATAGTATTCTCTATAACAGAAGCCCACATCTAAAATTCAGCATGCTCATTTCCTATCGCCTTGCCTCAACCTGACCCTCTCACACCCAGGGCACCGGACATTTCCCTGGCGGGCTGCCAGGGTGGGGGCCGGTTTTGTGCCCCTGGGAGGCCGTTTTTGTTACAGGGCCATTGCTCTGGCTGTATATGCAACAGGCACCAGATTAGTAGATACCATCTGCTGAAACCATAGGTCCACATCTTGCTCATACCACTTCACATCCAGATTCTTGGTAAGGCTGACCTTACACTCCTCATCATAGCTCAACCAGGCAAAATTACCAAACACAGGGGCATATGTACAAAGAAGTGGTGGAGTGAGGCGTTAGCTGTCATGGCTTAACGCCTCACTCCGCCACTTCAAAAACGCAAGGCTGCACCATATTTACAAGAATATGGTGTAGCCTTGCGTTTCCCCCTGCACTGGTGCTACGCTTAGCTGCCTAGCGCCAATGCAGTCACCCTTGCTTCATAGTGCAGGGGAAGATTGTTTATGTGTAGGAAGGTTTCCCTTCTTGCACACAAACAATCTTTTTTAAAAAGTGCCATTTTGTCACTTCCATGTGTGCTGTTTAATGCAGCACACATGAAAGTTACAAAATTGCACTTTTTTTAAAAAAAAAAAAGATTGTTTATGTGCAGGAAGGGAAACCTCCACACATAAACAATCCAAGGCATTTTGCTTTTTCCAAAAGTGCTGCACAAGGCAGCACACAAGGAAAAAGCAAAAACGAGGAGAAATAAAGCGTTTTCTCCTCGGTTCGCCGAGTTAATGCCTGGTTTTCCCTGGCCTTAATTTTGGTGCGGCCTCCTATTTATGCCACCCTTGTAACTAGGAGGCAGTGTCAAAATAAATGGGTGTTGCAGTGGAACGCCCACTGCCCACCCCTTTCACGCTAAGCATAGCGTGAAAGGGGGCCTTATTTACAAGGCAGAGTTAAGCCACTCTAAGTGGTTTGACGCTGCCTTCTAAATAAGGCGAAGTCCCTATCGCCACAGGAATGTTGGAAAAAGTGACGTCATGTGGCGATAGGGGCTTGTACATACGGCCCACAATGTGTACATTCATCATCACTCCTATATGCTTTAATAAAACCAATGTTTACCTACCTGGCTTCATTGTCATCACTGTTCCCATATTCATTGTCTGCAACACAACTGTCTTACTAGCTCCTCTATTATCACCACCATTTCAAGACACTAATCTCCCCCTACATCTGCATGGTCAGAGAAACTTTGTAACTGATACTTTGCATGTCGGGTGGATGCCCTAAACCAATCTTCACCAGCATCTGCAAGGTCCAAAATCGCTGCCAGGCTGGCTGCCCCAGACCCTGTCCTCGCTTTCCATTAGGGATTAATGGCTGCACCAAACCCTTCCAACTGCATTCTGCTTCTTCTGCACTGTCACTTGTTGTAACCATCAGGAAGTGCCCTGCTTGGTCACCACAATTCCCTAAATCTTCATATCCTCTCATTCTAACTTCATCTTTGTCCTCACTAACCAAGACCCAGCTCCCTTTCTCCTGATCCTACTACCCATCCATAATCTCCCAACTTACTACCCGTTCATGCATTCCTATCAACAAACCACGTTTTGCCCCGCCAATCCGCCTTGCACCTTTGATCCCACCATACTTATTAACCCTCTTCAACTCTGTTTTCCTATCCTCCTCCTTCAAAAGTCCTAGCAGAACCTCAGTTTTACTACGCTCCTTCCCCCCCTTTCCAAAATTCACACGGCCCCACAATTGTTCTTTTTTGTTTTCCTCCTGAAAATCCATCAGTCTCATTGACCTTTTGTTTCTGTCTCTTTTGTTTTTTCCACCGTCTCTGCCCTGGCCTCTCGGCCCAACTGCCTATTTGTGATCCCCGCCACATCTGTAGAGGTCTGCAGCTCAACTACCTCTGTCTTGTTGCTTTTGTGTTGTGGAGCCAGCTGCTGGTGGGTGCTTCCCACCACACTCTGTTGCTCCTGCCTTCGATCCAGAGCAATGCAAACCTCCACCACACCTCTAGCATCTGCCTCCTTTGGGGCATGCTTGTCCTTTTGCCGGACCCAGTAAGTCTGTACCCACAATGGCTGGAGCAGAAAAAACAGCAACTTGCAGGATGCCACCACCGGCTTTAATTTGCATGGCCTGCCACCAGGGGAGTCATGAACCCCTTACTTTATCAGCTATAGCAGGGGTTGAGTTCTTCATGGGCTGCTTCCATCTGCAACTGGGCGGATAAAAGCCCATAAATAACGTGAAAGGCCATGTGAGTGCGGGAGGGAGTGAAAGTATGGATGGATGGGTGTGTGAAAGAGTTAAGGAAAGGGTGGCTGAGGATGGGTGAGTGAAAGGGTGGATGGGTAGATGGATGGATAAATGAGTGAAAGGATTGATGTAAGGTTGGATGAGTCAAAGAATGGGTGGATGAGAGAAAGAGAGGGTGGATGGAGGGATAACAAGTTGGCTGGATGGATGGATAAGTGAAAAATGGAAGGATGAATGTAAGGGAAGGTGGATGGATGGATGAAATAGTGGATTGATGGATGACTCAAATGATGGGAGAACTTATGGATGCATGAGTGAGTGATAGTATGGATGGCTGAGTGAAAGGGTAGATGAATGGAGTAACAAGCTGGATAGATGGACAGAGTGATAGATGAGCAAAAGAAAGGATGGATGAGTAAAATGATGGATGCTGGGGCTTCATGAACCCCCAACATTAGCAGCTAGAGCTTAGGTGATGTTCTTGATGGCGAACTTCTGCCTGACACATGGTAGACAAAGGTGAGTGAGTGATAGCATGGTGTGAGTGAAAAGATGGATGATGGGTGAATGAAAGGATGGTTGGGTAGATGGCTGAATGAATGAAAGAATGGTTGTAAGGATGCATGACTGAAAAAATAGATGGATGAGTGAAAGGGAGAATGGGTGGATGTATGGATGAATGGATGGATGAATGGATTTGTGAAAGGGGAATGGATGGATGATGCAAAAATATAGATGAGTGAAAGAATGGATGGTTGGATGGATGGATGGATGAGTGAAAGGGGGAATGGGAGGATGGATAAAAGGGTAAATGGATAGACGAGTGATAAAAATGATGAATAATTGAAAGCGAGAGTGGATTGGTGGATGAAAGGGTGGAATGGAAGGACGAGTGAAAGAATGAATGGGTGAGTAAAACAGAGAGTGAGTGGATGAACAGAGGAGTGAAACATGGATGGAGTAGTGAGTGAAAGGATGGATGGATGAGTGAAAGGATAGATGGATGGAGGGATAGGTGGAAGGGTGGGTGGATTATTTATTTATTTATTTATTTATGCGATTTTTAAAGCGCTGCAATTACCCATAGGTGTCTCGGCGCTGAGAGCTATATCTGATACCAGTAAAGTAAATCTCTGAGGCAGTTTTAGAGTGGTTTATGAATAATCATGTCGTTGAGAAAACAGCCATGTCTTTAGCTGCTTTCTAAAGATGATCAGCGTTGGACTGGATTTTATATTAAAAGGAAGGGAGTTCCATAGTTTTGCAGCTGCGATGGTGAAACATCTGTCTCCCCAGTTAACTTTCCTTGTTCTGGGTATATGAAGCAGATGAGCAGTATTGGAACGAAGCGTTCTGGAGGTTGATAAAGGCTTAAGTGAACTCCTAAGAAATTTAGGTCCCATATTATTTATTGCCTTGTAGACAATACAAAGGGCCTTGAATTTCGTGCGACTTATGACCGGAAGCCAATGCAGTTGGTCCAAATGTCTAGAGACAGAGCTAAATTTTGGAATGCCCAATAAAACTCTAGCTGAGGCATTTTGTATCATTTGAAGTTTGGAGATGACCTTTTTTTGTGCATTGAGGAAGAGGGCATTGCAGTAGTCAGTGCGTGAAAACACCAGTGTTGAAATTAGTGTTTTTCCTGTAGTTGTAGGAAGATATGGGAGAAGTTTCTTTATTTTCCTTAAGATGTTAAATGATGATGATACTACAGCGTTCACATGATGATGGAAAAGAAGTTTATCATCAAATATTACTCCCAGGTTTCTGACTTTACTGACTGGTTGAGGTGGAGTCCCCATTTCCTCCGGCCACCATAAGGGAGACCACAGAGGCTGAATCTTACCAAAGAGCATGACTTCCGTCTTTGATGAGTTAAGTTTTAGACAGTTGGAAGCCATCCAACTGCTGATGGCCCTCATGCCATCTTTGAAGTTTGCTGCTATCTTGGAGCCGTTTTTATGTATGGATAGTACCAACTGGGTATCGTCGGCATATGTTGTTAGGTTGATGTTATAAGCTTTTATTACCCTCGCTAAGTCCGAAACATAGATATTGAAAAGGGTCGGACTTAGCGAGGAACCCTGTGGAACTCCACAAGGATGGCTGAAAGTAGGAGAGGTGAATGTACCTAACTTAACTGCCTGTTTGCGGTCAGCCAGGAAAGATGTAATAAGATCTCTGGCTTTGTGTTTAATACCGATGGCCTCGACACGGCCGATCAAAGTAGAGTGATCGACCGTGTCGAAAGCCGCCGATAGGTCCAGCAAAGTATGGATGGCTGAGTATTATGGTGAATGGGTGAATGAGTGAAACACAGGATGATGGATGGAGCAAAAGGATGGATTCATGAATGACTGAAAAAGATGGATGAATGGATGAGTGAAAGGGTGGATGGAGAGATAGATAGGTGAAAGGATGGATGGATAGGTTTGGAGATTGATGAATAGGTTTGGATATGGATGGGAAGATGGACAGAATGGTGAAAGGATGAATGATGGATGAAGGAATGAAAGGATGACAGAATGTAAAGGAGAAATGGTAGCTATCAGCAGGTGGATGGAAGATGGAAGGATAAATGGATAGATGCTTGGATGAAAGAGGCAAGACAGCTTTTCTGTTGAGGTTTGTGATGACTTGCTTTGTTTGCTTGGTGTCGAGCTTTGGTTCGAAGTTGGGGCTATTTTAATTTTCTGGCTACTCCCTTGTCTAACACCCCATGACAGCCACATCCACCACACCACATTTTGCTCCTACCTTCACCCGTGGCCTCCAACTCCTCCTTCATAACTTTCCATTGCACCAGCAAAAAAAAAAGCACAGCCATCACAACATCTACCACAAAGTGCCTCAAGGTCCTAGCCCATTGGGGAACCCATGCTTGTTCAAGGAATCAGAGAGAAAACCCACTCTACTTGCATCCCAGAGCACCATTAATACCTCAATCACAACCTTCTACCACCTGCCATTGCTCACCACCAAACTAAATAGACCGCTCCTCAAAATAACTCCCACCTGTCCCAAATTTCCTGTGACCAACGTGCTGGCGCTCACCCAAAACAAAGTTGCCTCAAGCCAGATGGTCAAATAACACCCCTGCTTAGTCCCTCCCCTATAACCAACCAATTCCCACCTCTTGTAGGTATGGATCGCACCACTTTTCTGAGTTGCCCGGAGGTGTTCTAATTATGCCTCTACCGGGCCCCAAACTATGTGCCTTTCGGGGCACTCATTAAGAAGCCAGTTGCAGGTAGATACTATATAAAGGGAAAAGAGAGACTAAAATACCAACAGATAACTGAAATTGAGGCCAGTATTGTGGTCCTGGAGCATCCCTGCCGAGGTTGAACCACTGAACAGATACAACAATGACTAGCCATTGAAAAGATGACCCTCTGACAGCTGCCATTCGATGAGGCCCACCAGTCTTAGCTGGCCTGAGTGAGGAGAGTGTATGAACGGGGCGATAAATCCGGCAAGTTATTGTATTGGCTAGCAACGAGGGATACGGCCTTCCAACTGACCATGTCCATCTTTGTGGACCATGGGAAAAAGCTATCTAAGGCCTCAGGCATTCCTGCTACATTTGCAGGGTAGTACCAGATGCTGTAAGCAGCATGCAAATGTTCCCCGAGGGAAACCTCTACACTGCTTTTTTGAGCTCTTCCTCTACCGTCACTGTGCTGAAGCGATCGCCAAATGCTGAAACAACCTCTCGCGCAAGACAAAATCAGGCTTGCTCTTAAAGTTTTTAATTCCAATAAAAATCCCTGACCCAGACTAATATCCAGTGGAGTACTATTGTTGATTCTCACCACTCCTGTTGCCCCCTCTTCTGGCCATGTATCAAGAAGCAATAACAAATGGGTGTTTTCGTCTGGAACCCGCCCTAGCCACCATTACAGTGCTACTCATATCAGGTCACCTTCCTGAACGTTATGCTTCTTATCAGCCAATATCTCTTATTAACACTAAACTCAAAATATAAGGTCCTGGCCAATAGACTCCTGAGAACTCTGCTCCACATGGTCCACCCAGATCAATGTGGGTTTCTGCAGCACCGGAGCACTAGAAATTGAATCCATAGAGTCCAGACAGTCCTAGAACATCTACTCTAACTGAGGGACCCAACTGCATTAAGGTTTATTGGCTTTGAAAAGGCCTTTGTTTCAATTGATTGGACCCTTACTGAGGGTGTTCTGATGAAAATGGGGGTTGGATCAGTAGCAGCATGTGCAGGTAAGAGCGGTGGGTTGGTGTGGCAGGGTGGGGGTGACTCGAAAGATGATGATTAGGGAAATTAAATATTTTACCTGCACGGGCCGCTCCTGTTTTGAACCCTGATTCTGGATATATGTCCTGGTCTTATAGTTGTACCAGTGTGCTCAGGTTCAGGCCATTGGCATCCTGTAGTTGTATGCTCCTTTATATGAGGCACAAGACAAGGGTATCAGTTATCCCCCCCTTGGTAACTGTAGTCGTAGAGTCACTAGCGGTCTGGGTCAGGTGTGATGCTCGAATCTGGGGGTTCAAATGGTGGCTGCCGTTTGGTTATATAAAAAAAGAAACCAGTAGCTTGAAACAAACCACATGTATACCTATGTGAAATCTGTACATATATATTCAGTAAAAATAGGCAAAGGGCAATATTGCTATGCAAAGCGTCAGCATATGCCCTCTATTAGAACTGAGCATCTAAAGATAACCCCTCCCCAATTTGCATTACTTTTTATAGGTTTTCTAATACACTGCTTTAAATGAGAAAACATGTGAGAGAAAACGAAACTCACATATCAGATAAATATCATTCTCTAGAGGAGAGTATGAAAGGACCCTGAAAGAGATTTTAAAAAAATATTTGGCCAGATGTACGGACATTTTTTGCAGTCACAAACAGGAGATCGACCTGTTTGCAACCTCAACAAAGGGCCCTGGCATGTACAAATGCAATTTTACGAGTCACTCACTCGCAAAATAGTGTTTGCGACTCTCGCTTTTAAGAAGGGGCGACCCTTCCTAATAGCGAGTCTCAATGCAATGTACTATTGTTTTGCGACCGCATTTGTGGCCGCAAAACACTCGCAGTTCACCACCTACTACAAGTAGGTGATAAACCACTCGCAAACTGGAAGGGCACCCATTCCCATTTGTGAGTGTGTGTAAAAATATTTTTTAAGAGCAGGCAGTGGTCCCAGAGGCCACTGGCTGCCCTTAAAAAATGAAACTAAAAAGATTTATTTTTCTATTTTAAATGCATCCTGTTTTCCTTTCAGGAACACGGGCTGCATAAAAAAAAAATACTGCTTTATGAAAAACGCAGTCACAGACATGGGGGTCTGCTGACCCCAGCAGGCCCCCATCCCTGGGAGTGCTGGCCATTCCCCATGGGGTCGCAAATTGCGCTTGATATATGACTATCAATGAGGCATGCAATTTGCAACCCCATTGGGAATCGCAAACAGTGTCTGAGACACTGTTGTACATCCACTTTTGCGAGTTGCAAATTGCGAGTCGCAATTCGACGCAATTTGCAACTCACAAAAGTGAATGGTCGTACATCTGGCCCATAAACTTTCAGATTTTGAACTAGTCATTTGTAACTACTATCTTAGTAGTGCGGAGCATGAAAGTGAGGGTGAATATGACAGACGCAATAGAGCAGAACATGGACTGAAGATACAAGAGCAAAATGGTAGTAAATCAATCAACAAGGTGTGAGCCATTATGGAGAATTGCTTTCAACTTTTCACACAATTTCTCACTTTTCATACAGGTAGTCTATATATACTGCATATACTAAGACAAACCTAGAACAATTGAACATCCACTATAATCGTACAAATGTAAGGAAAGAGACATAATAAAAGGGGTGCATAAATAAGGGATTACAAAAAGGGTATCCAAGAATATAGTGAGTCAATAAGTTAGCTTAGCATCCACTGCAATGCAGATAAAGTACGTGGAATTCTGAGGTTGCTATAAATAGCACCATTAAGATCGATAATAGTGCCTTCCATTTGTGTGGCAGGTGTCATGTCACTTTGTGAAGTGCACAATTATGGGTGATTGTTCAATTTGGAAAGTCAAAAATGCAGTGTGAGGCAGGAGGAGGATCTGATGAAGCTTGACGTCTCACATCCTAGGTTTGTCCATTCTGCTACATGGAGAGAAAGGTGTTGTGTATTTCTTTGAAGGTGATTCTCTGGAAAGAAGCAGAAGCTTCTAGAAGAGAAAAAAAAAAGAAAATTTGCAAAATGACAACAATGAGAAAGTGAACTTCCAGTACATCAGGGTCTTGAATTTTTACTCTTTTAAACAACAACCCCTCTTACTTCACATACACTAATTTGAGCTTGACAGGCCTAGAATATCCTTTAGCTACGACTTTTCAGTCTCTTGTTTTTACTATAGCATAGGATTCCAGCCAATAAAGAACAGTGTGGGATTCCTGTAGCTATTTGTTATCTTGCACACAACTTTTCCCCACCTCTACTCATACCACTGTTAAGCACACGCCCCTCCACCCCGTCCATCTCACACCAGCAAAAAGAAAAGACCTCCAGCAAAGATACCCCTCAAGGGGCCCGTTGGGAATTGCATCGCCGGCCCAAAGAGGGCTTGCCCGATTATGAAGCATAACACCTCTTGGGGTGTGTGAGGGCCCTTGCTCCTAAAGAAGCTTCTCCCCATCTGTCCTTCTTTCTTTGACACCTAGAACCCAACTGCCCCCTCCCCCGCTTCTGTCCCCCCACCCCTGTTGCCACCATTAGGAACTGCATACCCTTGTTCTTTCTATTAAACAACAAACTCCCACTTCGGAAGTTTGTTTTTGAAGACAAAAAACTTTGCTATGCAGTTAAATTGAACATGCTGTCTGCACAGTAAAGCTTCAGCATCCACATCTGCTCAAGGCACAGAGATATCCCCCTACCGGGTGGAGATCTCTAAATGGTGGGCTGTACTCAGGGCAGCAGAATACACTCTTTTGCTGACCTGGCAGGAGAGTGCAAAGTCTTCCAAGCCCTAAATTAGTGCCTAGTGTGTAATCAATAAGTACAAAACAGACTCACATTTCAAAATTAAAATTAAATATTGTAAGTCCACCTGACCTGATTCACAAGTGCAACACCGAGTCATCCTCTACTCGGGAAGCCTCTGTCTTACCTTTGGCGCCTTGGGTGGTGGAGTTGAGATTCAGTCCAGCTCTATCCGCTGCTCCCGTCAGGTTGTTGAGATTCTCACCCAATGCAACTGTCAGGGAAAATTCGATCTCATGTTTAGTTTAAGTCTAAATGTTCTTGGAAACATTAATAGTCTGTGAGTCACAAAGCAAGGTAATCCCCTTACACAGATAATGGATACAAGCTCCCATATAGAAGGTGAGAAGCAAATATATACCCAATCACATAAGTGTTTAGTGATGTTCCATAACTAGATTCTCACCCAGAAAACAAGAAGAAAAATACATGATCTCAAGAGAGAGTTCATAGGGGGCCTTTAAAAGTAGCAACAATGTTTACTCACAGCAGTCAGTTAGCTAGAAGGGTGGAACAGATGTTATCTTCATCATTGATTAGTGTGATGGAACTATACAAGGCACATAACTAGGCTTAGTGATCAGGCCTGGGACGCACCACAATAGTTGCTTTTCTCAAGTTGGGGGTAGTTTCACAATTTTGGTAGATTCCTTCATTCCTCAGCTTATGAAGGATAGTTACATTAGAGACTGTTAAAAAATAATTCTAGTTGGAAACTATTCAGTCCTGGAGTCATTCCCAATTGAAGTGGCTTAAGGGATAGAGATTTCTGCCTTGTGTGTTGCCTTAAGATTGCTGCTCATCCAGACTAGGGTATGAGAAACCCAACTACTGGTGATGGTACTGGAAACTTGCATGATTTTTTCTTTTTAGAAAAAAAAGACCACACTCATGCTGCTTCACACTAAATACTCTCAGAATCTCTCCCTTCCATCATAGATACACGCAAACACCTCAGCTGCTATCTTCAAGAGAAGCGTGAGATCATTTCTGTTCGAAAAACATTCACAACCCCAAGCTGCACCACGTCTCCAACCATCCACCATTGGCAATGATTACCTGCAAGCATTTACATCACTGTAACCTGTACATAATGTAAGTTAAATGTAACTTTTTGTAACCTCATGATCTTTGTAATTCCTAATGTCTCGACAAACCGTACCATTTGCACTGTACAGTGGTCATATACCCTTGGATCATGTAGGCGCTTAATAAAACTCTCAAAATAAAATAAGATAATATAAAAATATATACTCAGGGAAAGAGGCCAGCTTTAATATATACTGTCTCTTAAAAAACTAGCAAAGACTGTCTTCTCATCTCCGGTTTCCATTAATATAGTATACACTATCCTACTCAAGCCTAGAAACCTCTTTCTTATTGTTCAGCTAAAGACAATCCCTTTTTTGTCCCAACATTCTTAGATACATCTCTGGAATGATACCTAGGAAATACACACATTATTAATCAAAGTCTGCCTCAAGGACAGCCTGTTAGGATTCGTAAAGGTACCCCAATATAGGCTTAGTAGTCACCTAACCTTTCACCTACATTTTACAGCCATTATACTACATAACGGTTTGGTACTGACCTTTTCCCTAGTTATGTGCTGCATAAATGTCATATGGTTTTCTCTGAAAACTAGCCTAATTTATTATGCATAAGGATTCTCAGAATCACAGCAGTACTACCATCTTCTGTATAATAACTATGTATAAGGGTCATCCCTTTTGTTATCCTCGATCGACATGACACAGCAAGGTAGAATCACTGAGGGTACCTTTTTTGGGTATATAAACACCATATCTTTGCTGGGGCAGTCAGAGGAGAAATACTTCCATGCTGACGCACTGACGCGAGTCACTAAAGCTTCTGCACGCGGACACTCCAGCATGCAGTGGTCTGACATCCCTCGCAGGGTGTCCATCTCGAGACCAAGACAGGGCCCTACAGTTTCTCACTTCAGGTAATGGGGTTGGCGTCACCCTATGGGGATTCTTGGCTCTGCACCTACATACACGCTAGGTACACTGAGGTACATCTAGTTAGGTGTAGCATCTTAGTAGTATGCATCATTACTGTCATGTGTATATATGCTTACATATACTCAATTGTTTTAGCACTATGGTAGAAATCTACCATCCATTTACTCTTCTGGTGCTTTTAACCAATTTTATTTGGTTCTGTCTTATGGTTGTTACAGCACACATATCTTCCACTAGAATGACGCTGGCTCAATAAATGTTTATTGAAAACGTCCCCATCTTTTATTCTGCGTATCTCACTGAGACAAAGTGAGCATGAGTGACTGAACAAAAAGTACTGTACTGTTTCCATGATCCCTGAGGGGTCAGGGTTGTCATGTTTGATATTCTCTCCTTGGTAAGAGGAATTCACAGTGGCACTGTGAGCTAGCAGGTATACAGGTAAACATATCCTGTGGGGTTGTCTGGAATCAGTCTGGACATGATCCCATGGTTTATGTTGTCTAAACACGCAGATCCTATATAGATTTATAGAAACAACACGACAAGCCTACTTTGCTCAAGGTCTCTCAAGGTGTCAACATCGCCAGAGACAAGGTATTCTTTCTCCAAGGTAAGCACTAGGGCTGCTAGACCAACCACTACCTATACAATTTCATTGTTAGCTACTGCGAATTAAGCCATGGCCCTTTCTTTAAGGACGCACTTATAAGCCTTGCAGAGGGTCTGACTCAAGTCAACTGATCCGGTATTGGTCTGGAAGAAGAGGTCTGTTTCAACATTCAAGTTCTCATTAAAGCACTAATCAGTGAGCCACAAATCATTAAGGCTCCATGTTCGACTACATCCCCATTGGCCCACCCAAATAGAGAGCCACAGGAGAGTAATCCAGTAAGCTCATGATGGCATTTAGGGTATCATCAAACATGTCCTACATCTACTTGTGTGCCTAGTTACATAGGTTGGTGCATGCTGCTGGATAGTGTAGTTGGGTGTGCTTCACAATGTCTTCTTGGGAGTTGATGTTAATCAAAACACAAAGGTTTGGAATTCCTTTTCAGCTGCTGGGGATAACAGTAAATCCCAGAACTAGGGATGATTAGCAAAGGCTTTTATTTGTAAGGTGTAGTTGGTGAGATGAGGTACTGAAATCTCCACGACTATTTATTAAACGTTTTCTTCTGTAGAAATTATACTGACAATTTCATTTTGGCTTAGAAAGATCCATTGGAATTGTTAAATCATTGTGTTAACTTTTTTAAGGATAGGAAATTCAGTATTACATATACTTCCCAAACACAGCTACAAGGGAATTTAATAAAGTGTTCAACAAAAAGGCTAGATTTACTTCTGTATTCTATTTTTGCCATCCTATTATTCGCCACCCGTGGCCACAAATCCACAGGCTAAAGGGTGCATTTGTCAGACTCTAAAGGAATTGGCGCAATTCAGTGGAATTTATAGCACTTGTTAGACAAACTCAGGAAAGATTTATTAATGTCTCAACCCTTCATCCACCCCAACATCGCCATAGCAGTACCCAGCAGACACAAGATCACCCACGCAGAGCGCATCAACAATCCCAGGGGAGGAATTGTCATTCTTTACAGACAGGGCCATCCAGTGCACCACTACAATGGACAACCCCACCCCAGCCATGGAACACCCCAACTTCAGGCTCCAAATTGATGGTAAGTCACCAACAGAGGTACCTTCACCTACAGGCCCCCTGGACCGTGTCTCAACTTCTGCAACTCCCTCACCAACTTCATCACACCCATCACCATTGACTCCAATGACTTCATATTCCTTGGCTACCTCAATTTCCACCTCAACAATCACAGTGATGCCAAGACCATCAACCTCCTTGAATGCATGAACAACTTAGGACTCACCTGAATCATCACAGACTCCACACATACCCCTTGACACATGCTGGACCCCATAGGCAACTCCTGCGGGTGCATCAC
Organism: Triturus cristatus; assembly: GCF_964204655.1. Lineage (NCBI taxonomy): Eukaryota > Metazoa > Chordata > Amphibia > Caudata > Salamandridae > Triturus > Triturus cristatus. Next base: position 1,387,269,112 of record NC_140590.1, read on the forward strand.
ATATAGCCATTTCACCAAACTCACCTGGACCAACCACTTCATCATCCACTTCAACATCACCAGCACACACACCACCATCCACTCTTGACAGAGAGCCCCCCACTGCAGCTGGAGCAACATAACAGAGACACTGTGGACCAACGCCCTCAATGGATCCAATCCCGACTCCGTCACATCCCTCAACCAGGGTGCGTGGAAGTTCAACACATGGAAGTTGAACTGCCCCAACAACATCACTTCCATCAAAGACAGCAATCACAAAAGGGTCCACAAAACTGGCCTGCTGGTACACTGAAGAACTTAGAAATGCTAAGCACAGCTGCAAACAGCGGGAAAGAAGATGGTGCACTAGCAAGGACCCCACCAACAGGATCTCCTTCAAGACCTCCCTAAAACTCTACTGCCGGCTGATGAGGGAGAAGAAGAGGGATGCCCTAGCTGCTCGCATGGATTTCAGCTCCAACCACAGCAAGGAACTGTTCAACATAGTCAGGGAGTTCTCCAACCCTGCATCCACTGAGAACAGCATATCCTCCTCACAGGAGCTCTTTGAAACAGTCTAGTCATTTTCTTTCACAACAAGATCACCATCTACAAAAACTTTGAACTCCAACCCAGCCTACTGACTTCCTCAACCTATACACCCCCACTGCAACCAGCTCAGCCCTACCGACTGACCACATGAAATCTGCTCACCATCCAGGAAACCACTGAATTCAGGATCTCCTTCCACTCAGGAGCATCCAATGACCCCTGCCCACATCACACTGCCAACCTAAGAAGCGACAAAATCAGCCATAAACTTAACTCTCTGCTCAACACCTCGATAACCACGGCCTCTTTCCCAGAAAACTAGAAACACCCTAAGATCAAACCCTCTACTCAAAAAGCCATCAGCCAACCCCAGAAAAATCAAGAACTGCCGGCCCATCACCTTACTCTCTTTCCAGCCAATCTACTGGAGAAAGCCATCAATAAACAACCCACCATACATCTCGACCAAAACCATCTCCTCGATTCTTTCCAGTTCAGATTCCACAGCAATCACACCACTGATACCACCCTAATTGCATTCACAGATCACATCCGAGCCCTCCTCGACATCTCAGAAGCATTCAACGTGGTATCCCACCATGTGCTGATCACTAGGCTACACAAAATCAGCATCAATAGGAATGCTCTTAGATGGATCACCTCATTTCTCGTCAAGTCTGCCTTCCTCAGTTTATCTTTGAACCCCAGCACATCATCTGAGATGTCCCCAGGGCTCTTCCCTCAGCCCCACTCTCTTTAACGCATTCATGCCAGCCTTAGCCAACATTGATAGATCCCACGGGGGCAACATCATATCATACGCAGACAACACAAAACTCATCCTCTTCCTCTCGACAGCAAGCTGACCATGAAGTCCCAGCTCAACGTAGTCTCCTCGTCCAGCTCCTTCACTCTGTACATGCTACCAAAGATCTTCAAGCAACTCCCCATGAACACTAGATGCAACGTCACAGGCCTTCATCACTAGCAGATTGGAATACAGCAACACTCTCTACTCAGGGATCACTGCACACCTTCTCCAGAGACTCCAGTCCATTTAGAACGCTGCAGCCAGACTCATCCTTAACCTCTCCAACGGATCCACATCTCCCCACACCTCAAGGAACTCCACTAGCTCCCAATACAGAAGAGGTGCCAATTCAGTCTATTGACCCTTCACAACCTAGAACTCGCATAAATCAACCACCACCTGAACTTCCATCAAACAGCCAGAAAACTACACTCCATCTAACTCTCGCTCGCCCACTCTCCCCACATCAACAGAAGCACTAGCAGAGGAAGCTCCTTCTCCTACCTTGCAGTGAAAACATGGAACAGCCTCCTCCTGCAGCTCCGGACCTCCCCATCTCTACTGGAATTTCTGAAAAGCCCTCAAAACCTGGCTATCCCACTGAGTCTCTTGCACCCTCCAAGCGCCTGGATACCAGCACCCTCGTGCTCTTAGCAGGCCAGAAATCTTGGTATTATCGACAGCAAGCTGACCATATAGTCCCAGATCAACGTAGTTTCCTCGGCCTGCTTCTTCACTCTGTATATGCTACCAAAGATCTTCAAGTGGCTCCCCATGAACACTAGATGCACCATCACAGGCCCGTATCACTAGCAGATTGGACTACAGCAAGTCTCTCTACTCAGGGATCACTGCACACCTTCTCCAGAAACTACAATCAATTCAGAAAGCTGCAGCCAGACTCGTCCTTAACCTCCCCGATGGATCCACATCTCCCCACACCTCAAGGAACTCCACTGACTCCCAATACAGAAGAGATGTCAATTCAAGCTACTGCCCCACACATACAAAGCCCTTCACAACCTAGAACTCGCATAAATCAACCACCACCTGAACTTCCATCAAACAGCCAGACAGCTACACTCCATCTACCTCTCACTCGTCCAAACCCCCACATCAACAGAAGCACTAGCAGAGAAACCTCCTTCTCCTATCTTGCAGTGAAAACATGGAACAACCTCCCCTTGCAGCTCCAGACCTCCCCATCTGTACTGGCATTCCGAAAAGTCCTCAAAACCTCGCTATTCCATGGAGTCGCTTGCATTCTCGAAGTGCCTGGATACCTTCTTGGTGAGTAGCCACTCTATAAAAATGACTGATTGAGTGACTGATTGATGCCACTACAATAAGGGAAGGCAAGTGAGACTGCAACTGCTGTTTTCCAGATGTCATCTATATCACTAACTCTTAAATGTAGTATTCAGTATACTTCTTCCCTGTCAAATTATTTCTATTATTAAATTCTTCGAAACCATCTGCATCTTCTGTTGTTAGTTGCAGAGTTGCAGAATAATTTTACAGACAAGCCTTTTTGCCTTTTGATAGAAAATTCTAAGAAATAGTCTGCCAGGAACTTGAAAGTTATAGGGCCTTATTGAGAGTTTGGTATACAAGATAGTCCATCACAAATGTGGTGGTGTCCCGTCCGATGCATTACAAGTGTATTATAACCACGACACCTCCAATACGGCGGACAAGATATTCACCTTTGACAGACTATCCCATCCGCCAAACTCTAAATAAGAACCTTTAGTGTGATTCAGGTCTTTCTTGTTAAGCAAATCCAAATCAACAATATGGCTGCTGAGATTATCCTGTGTTCTCATTATTTCTTTGATTTGGTCTCAAAAACACCAAGATTTTAATCTGTGTGGTTACCTGGTACAGTATTAATTGTAAAACCAATTATGTGATTTACGTGACCTTGCAAAAGGATCTATATTGGCCTCATTGCTGGAAAGTTGAGATAATGCATAATTGAGCACTAATAAAAAGGTTAAGCAGACCTTAAAAAACCAAGGCTCCTTATTCTACGTAGAAAGCCTTAAGGGGGTCACAGTTTTCAAGGTTACTTATCTCCTCCAACATATGGGTGCATGAGTGTTATAGGTCCATAAAACCAAAAGCAATTGGTTTTCATGATTAAGCACTGTTGATATCTATGTCATTCAGGATTCTAGTTTGAACCCCTTTCTGTAACTGCTCAGTGCATTACTCTTTGGGAGGAACACTGTCTGATATTATAAGCAAAACATGAGAAATGGAGGTCTGATTGAGCCTACTACAATGGCTGCTGTGCAGATCCAGCAACAGAGTTTCATCAAGCTCACATCATAGCAGTTTTTATAAAGGATCATAGTGCACTCAGTTTTATGTGACAATGACCTTCTTCTTTTAACACAGAAACATACACTTATTATAGTTTTGTAACTTTGCATGAAAATTAGATTTTGGGTTGTACCTGACACTATATACTAGATCCACACAGGTAGTCACATTTGGCATATATCAAACTGTCACTTACATTGTACGAATTCATCATTGATGTTATCGACAATGTTATTTGAGAAGTCATCAGTGATGTCATCAATTTTATCAGTGACTTAATATGTGAGGCAATGTCAGGGGTGAAAGTTGCATTAAGCTCTCTAAACAATAACTAGTGAATTTCAGGGTTCTTTGGTGTAAAAGTCATGTTCTCATTGACATTGTCATCTAACTATAATGCCTATTTCACCTTTGATTTTTTCAGTAATTTTCTAGGTTTTGTTGCAGAAATTAATACCACACCTAACTATAACATCACTTTTACCGTTGTTTTTTTCCCAGTGAATTTCTAAAGCTTTTTTAACATCAAGTAAGATAGTATTACTATCTAACTGTACATAGTACGCTCTTGGCACATTAGGAAGCTTGAGTATGTGAAGGGAGTGGGCTCTCCATGAAGACCTGTGCAGAAATCGAAGTATGTGTGTAGTAGGGGCTTTCCACTTAAGGGCGCTTAGACGTCTGGAGGGAGTGTGCTGTACACACACACTCTGTGTACAGAACGCAGGCTATGCATAGTAGGGTTTGGTGAGGGACTGTCTCATCGATGACCTCTGTATAAAGTGTAGGCTATGCATAATTGGGATTGATGTGGGACAGGCCTCTGGACGAAGACCTACCTACAGAGAAGAGGCTGCATAGTAGGGTTTGGTAAGGGACTAGCCTCTTCACAAAGACCTCTATACAGAATTAACGTTGCACAAAGTAGGGTTTGGTGTGGAACTAGTTTCTCCGTGACAACCTCTGTACAGGGTGAAGGCTGTGAGTAGTGTGATTTGGTGAGGGACTGGCCTCTTTGCAGAAACCTCTGTGCAGGTCCAAAGCTGTGCTTAGTAGGTTTTGGTGAGGGACTGTCCTGTCTGCAGAACCTTCCGCAGAGGGCAAAGGTTTTGCATAGTGGGGTTTGGTGTAAGGCTGTCCCTTCAGCAAAGACCTCTGTGAAGGGCAAAGTCTGTGTGCAGTAGGGATTAGTGGCCTGTTGGCAAAGACCCCTGTGTAGGCTGAACGCTGTGCGGAGTAGAGTTTGGTGAGGGACTCAACTGTCCACAATTCCTCTCTACAGAGCTAAGGCTGTGCGTAGTAGGGCTTTGTGAAGGGATTGCCTATTCGCAAATACCTCTATGAGGGGAGAAAGCTGTGCGTAGTATGGTTTTATGCTGCACTGGCCTGTCTACCAAGACCATTGTACAGGGTGAAGGCTGTGCATTGTAGGGTTTTGTCAGTGATTTTCCTGTCTGCAAAGACATCTGTGTGAAAGTGCTGTGTATGTAGAAAGTTGTGCGTAGAAGGGTTTTCTTAGAGACTGGCCTGTTCGTAGAAACCTCTATGCAAGGAAAAGGGTGTGCGTAGTAGGTTGTGATGAGGGACTGGCCTGTCTGTAAAGACCTCTCTACAAGGTGAAGGCTTTGTCTAGTAGGGCTGTATGAGGGACTGGCCATTCCAAAAAGACCTCTGTGCTGGAGGAAGGCTCTGCATAGCAGTGTTTGTGATGGGACTGAGCTGTCCTCCAAGACCACTGTAAAGGGGTATCAATGCCAACTACACTAGATGCAACATCACAATATAAGGGGGTGCCATTTACAATAAGGCAGACTTACTGGCTTTGTGAGTATGCCACCACACCATTATCTAAAAGGCAGGCCTATTGGCTTTGTCAAGGAATGACCACATCAATATAAAAGGCAGTCCAGTGACTTTTCCAAGGGGTCACAACATCAATATCAAAGGGCAAGCCTATTGTCTTTGTCAAGAGATTACTGTCTTAATAAAACAGTAATCACATGCTAGGATTCAACATTAAAATCAATTGAATCAAAAACCATGTTCAGATATATTGAACGTTATTAAACAATCTGCAATAAACCTTTAAATAAAGCATCTGTATCCAAAACATCATTAAATAAGTGTCAGGATCTTTCTTCCACATTCATCATGCCGTGTTATGCAACAATAGGACCAACCACAATCCTCAGCAGAAGAACAAAACCTCTGCTTCTTGGAAAGCTTATAAACAACATCAACCTTACCTAGGGTCACGTTCTTTAGGCCCCAAGAAACCATAGGGTACTTTTAATAAATCATTTGTAGGGTGATACTGCATTCCCCTACAACACTTTGAGAAGATGTTTGTGGTGTCCTTCTCCAGCCAGGGCACACAAAGGTGGAAAGAATATGCAAATTAGCCTATAAAGGGCATTATGGTGCTCTCCCTACCAGGAGCAGAGAATTTCCAACTAATGGGTGTGGCACCCTGGTTTTGTTCTTGCATTTCCTTTTTTCTCTTTTTTAGTGGGGAGACCTGGTCCTACCCAGGGCACCCAACTTCCTATTTTTTTATTGTGGGCTGCAGGGAGAGGCCTGTGGCCCCTGCAGCACTGGCAGCTCCCAGCACTGTGAAGGAGACAGCATCTTCACTGTGTGGGGTGCCCTGAACCCAGCCAGTGTGACCACCTGACCTTCTTTTTCATTGGGGGCCTTTGGAAGCTTTTTCATTGGGGGGCTTTGGGGGAGGAGTGCGAAGGCCCCCACAATACCGTCATCTCCCTACACTCTGCAGCAGCCGGGATGTACATAGTTCTGCTCTTGCCTGGTGGGAGCAGTTTATTTTCTGCTCATGTGGTGGGAGGGAGCGGCCCTGTAGTCCCATTCCAGTGAAGAGTGCAGTCAAGTAGTAAATTGACTGGGGCACCTGACAACACCACTCTGCTGTTCTGAGGCTGAGATCCCTGGAACTTCTAATTTGCATCGGCCCTCAGGTGATGGTGTCACCTGGGGCCAATACGTGGCTTCAGGAAGGGGATTTTAAGCCCCCCACCAGCAAAGAAATAATTATGCACCAACCCCGGGATAATTAAATGAAAAAGGGACCTGCCTTTTTTTCGAGGTCCCGCAGTACTACAGCGGACTGTAAAACCGAAAATTATTTTTTCATGTTGGCCCTATGTGGGGCACTCGTGGACCACCACTACGAGGTCTAAGGGGTCAGAGTTTCTCTACACTGCCCACTATTTCTTTGTAGGATAGAGGACCAAGTCCCCGAGTTCTGTAATAGCCGCAGCAACATTTCTATTCCTATTGTGGCCAGATAATCATAGCCCTCGCTCCAAAAAAAGCCCCCTCAGCCAATCACAAGGCTTGAATTTTTAATTTCAGTCCAATTGTCAATATATCTATATATTTTTAATCTTAATTTCTCCAAAACTCCTGAAAGGATTCAGACTAAATCACAAAAAGAACTCTTTCTGGGTAAAGATCAAGCTTTCTGCCAAATTTGATCTAATTATGTTAAGCTGTTTTGGCTGCAATAGTGTCTTAAATTCCCAATGGATATTGCATGGGAAAAGTGTGTTTTGGGGCCCCCCTTTTCCCCGCTTGATGGATAACCCTAAAACATTTCAGGATAGAGCTAAGGTGGAACAACTTATTTTTTTTCGGGAAGATTTGTCAAACTGCGCCAAAGTTATTAGCGAAACAGAAAACATTCTTCCTATGGAAAGTCTAACCAGACTAGACAGTTGTGACCACCACTTCACTATATAACATATATATATATATGTGTGGGTGGGTGTGGTGTGTGTGTGTGTGTGTGTGTAATTGCAGTATTTAGCTTTGTATGCATTTTCAACAGTAAAAGAGCTGTCTGAAACAAGGTTGAATGTTATTATGTGTGCTATTGTGATCTGAATTTCCAAACAGATCAGCTCCATGTGGGAGTCTTGGACTACTCTATTGTCAAAGTCTTGAGGGTTAAGTGCTGAAGAGTGTGCTCGGTTTTCAATTTGCTGAAGTGCTGTACATATTTTTAGCAGGAGCGACAGCCAGGACATGAGTGTTTAATGATTTCACTTGACACTCAGCAACCAATTAATGCCCCTGGGACTCTGAATGAGTCCTCGCAAATCTCAATTCATGAGATAACTACTCATAGAAATGTGAAAGTTCTGAACTTCGGAATGGTAAGCACAATAGTGTTCAAGAAAGTAAAATAATCAGTTTCATGCAATTATAACAAATTCATATTAGCATGAATGCATGGTTTGCTAATTTTTATGTTATACCTGCTGATTGTTGTCTGCTGTGATCATCAAATCATTTAACTTTTCCGTTATTTAATGCATTAGGCTTTGGTATTGGCATATAGATGACATAAACAAGTGTCCTTAGGGCAACATTAAGACGTATATATATATTTCCTACTGGCGGTCACCAGTAGGATGTTATAGTCAGGACCTTGTTTCTATTCAAAAAGCATTTTTTCTTTTGCCAATATCTTTGGCACTGTTTGACGAATTTTCAAAACTAATGGACCACTCACTTTAGCTGCTGTTTTAAAAATTTCAGGGTGATTCGTGAGGCGGGGAATGAGAAAAAGGGGGGGGGGTCCCAAAATGCTTTTTCTCCATGTTAATTTCCATAGGAAACTGTTGATGCAGTTACAGCCCGAACTGCTGAATGGAATTGCACCAAATTTGGCAGAAAGGTAGCACTTGGGTCCACAGTGCACTCCTTTTGTTAAATGGTTTAAATTCATTCAGCAGTTCCTGAGAAATTTAAAGATTTCTCAGATATACAAATTGGGATCCCGAGGACCCACGAACCCTCCCGATCTCGAGCCTGCGATGTGATTGGCTGCCAACACCTCAAACCAGGAAGTGTTGGCAGCCTTCTTGTAACTCGGTTGAACGGTGTCGCAAGAAAAAAGGTTGAAAAACATTAAAAATCAAGAAAAGGGGTCAGGGTAGAAACATCCTGACCCCCTAGGCCTGCTCAGGGGACCCACAAGGACCCCAGGGCCAAAAAATCATTTACATTTTTTTTTTAAAAATCTACGGAAGCCGCGGTGACCAGCGAATCTGACCGAAACGTTTAAAAAAACGAAGAGTGGCTTCCCACGCTTTGTTTCCTTTAAGCCCCCAGGTGGGCGAGGTCCCGGGAGCACTTTAAAAATGAGATGCCCCAGGGACCACCATCTCCCTGTTTTTTAGGTCTCCCCTAGCGATGCAGCGCATGTGCTGCACGCTTGGCAAGATCTATTGTTCTCGATTTCTTTTTGTAAGGGGGACAGGAGATGTGCACGCGTACGGAGGACAGGAGATGTGCACGCCTACGGCTCATGGTGTTAGCACAATGCGCGCATGGCGCGCTTTCACTTTCCCTCCCTCCCCCGTCGTTCTTAACTTTCACACTGAGTGCAGAACCCTCTTTAAGGACACCGTGCTCAATGTTAAATAAAAAAATTAAAAAACGAGTGCGGTGCCCTTCAAGCGGCGCCGCACTCAGTTTTAATTGCTAGTGATGATGTTACTCGTTAAATGGGAGAACGAATAACACTATTGAACAATTTATGAGTTTTTGTTTAAGGTCTTTTTCTTTTGTGTAAATCTCTAGTCTTTGGGTAATGGGATTCTTTTCTTTACATTCTTCTGAATTTTCTGCCATTCCAAGATGGCCGCGGTTCCTTTGGCCCGTATATAGTTGGAGAAGTTATTCTAATTATAAATACACATATAATCAAGGGTTTGTGTATTATACTTTATGTGGTAGATTAAAACTCGCGCTTGCCCCTCTATTCAATCTCGCTAAAAGGCTCGTTCGTTTTCATGAGACGAGTTCTCTTTTTACTTCTATGAACGGCACATTATAACATCTACGTGCCGCTGTTCCATTTCCTGTATCGGCCGCAACTTCGTTTGGAGCCAACACGCCGACCTGATGCAGTGGATTTCAAGTTATTACCGAACATTAATTGTTTGTACCGACTTTGATTTTCTATAATAATATGACAGTTGGTACCATCGTTTCTTGGATACCCATTTGGATCCTATAGCCTTCGTTGGCACATTTCCTCACTATTTTGCATTTGAGGACCCTCCTGTGAACCATTCTGGCATACCTACACATTGGGATTCAATCAAATTCCGGTTTAAGTGCCCGATGCACGAGGTATGGTGCCCCTTCTTCGTGTTCATTGAGGTGATTCATTGAGAAAATACAGTGGACGCTCCTACATATGATGCTTTTGTCCTGAAGATGACCCTTAAAGTACCCTTGGGTCGAAACGCCATTGACGTTTGTAACGTGGCCTAAATAAGAGAGAATTTTGGGGATAAAGGTGCACTCCTGTTTGATCAAGTATTAATTAATCTTTTGGTATGATAATAATGGGTGCTATGGTACTATATCCGCTGTCACATCGGATAAATTTGAGAAGACAAAAAATATATCAGGAAAACCTACTAGGTACCGTGCACTGTTCACTGGTTTGTAACTAACAAACCCATATTTATAATAACTAAACAAAATGTAAGCCAAAATGTATTCAATCAGCGTTTTCAATTGGTATTAAAGCATTTCAATGCAAAAACAATGATAACATCCTCAATATGAACACCAAGTTACAGTGTTTAATGGTACAAAACATTAATAATTCTTAATGATGTGTACAATGTTCATGAATGATATTCAATAATACAATGATAATACAATTCTTCATCCATTTTTGAATATGCGGCCCGATGTATTTCGGGATAGAAAAATCCCTTCGTCAGTGGCAAACCATGACACATGAAATAACTCTAGTCAATGAAGGGTAGTGGCACTAAAGTGTATTGGCGGTAAACGCGTCATTTGGCAGGATTCAAAAATAGAGACTGGGAGTTAAAACTTCTCGGACGCTGAATGAAAATATTGAAAAAACCAGGCAGTTCAAGATGAATCGTGCAGATTCTCGATGATTAGAGAGGACACAATTGTTGTATTGTGTATTTTTATACCTGTTTCTCTGTGTTTTTTTCTCTGCCATTGTCCGTTCAGTTTACACTTGTCATTATCCACAATTTTAACATTGTTTGTGTAACTGTATGAGCGCCATTATTAATGTGCCTATGTGTTTTTTTGTTCAATTTACATTAAATAGTAGTTTTTGAAATAATTACTGGTACATGAGTAATGTGAAATTTAGAAAGCACTGGGTTTTTCTTATTCTAGGTTCTTTTCTATATTCTATACATAACCAATTTTATTTGTTAGTCTGGCTCACGAACCACTGTTTAGATTAGAGCATTTATTACCCCAGGTTCTTGTTCTAGGGTTGCCGTTGTTGTTTATAAATCAGTTTTAAACGTAAGCATTTGCAATGCAATCGGACCTATTGCATTGCAAATGCTTGTTTTAATAGCTAATGTCCTTGCATTTTTTTTCTTTTTTTATATACCTGCCTTGTTCTAATAGTATGCTCTCATTTGCTATCACTTCGCCTCTGTAGCCCCTTTTTTGTTTCCACTGGATGTACCGCCCCAGCTCTTTCCCTGCTTGCACACACGCCGTTGTACTTCATCGGTTTGTGTGATCTGTGGGAACCAGCTAAGGCAACATGGAGGAGTCGGAAAATTCTCAGAACCCGGAGATGGGGTTCAGCGACTTTGTGGTGCTGCATGCCGCGGGATCCCCTCACTCTACTGGGAGAGCCTGCACCACAAGACGGCCCACGAGGTAGTTCGGAGTCACTTATTTTTAGGTGGTAGTACTAGAGGACCAGTTGTGCTACATCGAGTTGCCAAACTATGTAACTGAATTTAAATTGCTAATCCTTAACATTTCGATGTCTCATCACTCCTTTCCTTTAGGCCTGGCTGGGTAAATACCACTTCCTACATTATCCAGAGGGAGTGAGGTGCATACACCCTGTTCGTATCCAATTAGATTGCCCGTATGTCTTTACGTATGCAGAGTTTTAAGTGGGCCGGGTCCTATCAGTGCTCAGCATCCGCAGTTCAAAAAGCAGGTTCTGAGGCGGGTCCCTATCGGCTCTCCATTTTCGCAATCTCAATATTTAAAAACTGAGGCCTTTTCAATATTTTACACAACAAAGTCATAGTTCTTGCTTATTTATCTCATGCAACTAACAACCATTAACAAAGCCAATAGTTCTGGCTTTTTGTACGTGTGATCTTAGTTGTTGTATTTTACGTCTGGGTGCAGTGAAGGAAGCAGCAAAATGCCAGGCGGGCGGCACACTATGTTAAGCACAGATTTTTAGCTTGCATGTTTTTAAACCACACACTTAAATACATGGGGTAGGCCCCTTTCAGAGTCCCCCTCCCCAATTTTTTCATCCTACTTAAAGCCCTGTACATTTGGATTTTGATGTGTCATCCTAAACATACAGGACGCGTGAAAGTGGAATTTGTGCATTTTGCCAAAACAAAATTGTGCACAAGTCCGCACATTTTCAAAAGCTCAGTGAAGTATCCTAAAAAGTACTGACATTTATTTATTGGGGGAAGAGTCCTATGATAAAATTCACCACTTAATTGTCACCTTGAAGTATACAAGTGGTTTACGTTCCAGTTTTATATTTTTTAAGGCATATTAAATAGCCAAATACCTCACTAACGAAACTCTGCTAAAAAAATGCACAAAATGACACCATGCCCTGTTGGTCTTTACCAGGGCCGGCTTTAGAGCAGTGCGACAGGAATGACCACACTGGGTGCTGACCTGTGTAGGGGGTGCTGACCTCAGGCTGGGGGCGTTGGTTTTGGCAATAACTTTTGATTGGAGAGATGAGGGGCACCTTTGCCTAGTGGTAGTGAGAGGGGTGTGGGGGCGCATAAAATGATTGTTGCACAAGGTGCCACCAGCGCTAAAGCTGGCCCTGGTCTTTACAAAAAAGTGCCGGAACCAAGCACTGTCAAACACCGGCACAAATTAAACACTTTATGACACATTTTTAAATAACAGAAAAAGAATACTGCATCACTTTGTTAAAAATATATAGTGTGGGATTACTGACAGAACAGTACTTTGTAGTAGCCTGCCCCTTGGTGCAAGCCATTTTGGCTGCGGTAGCAGTGTAGCACAATAAAGCCACACAAGGCCAGTGCCCAGTTGCTATGGGACATACTTTGAAACTCCTGAATCAGCCTGATGGTGCATTTACATTATGGGAGCATGTGGAGGACCTGTATGGAAAATGGTACGGATGGTGAACCCAATGACGGGGATAATTTCCCTGAGGTGGGGTTTACAAACAGGGTAACACAGGAGATGCCTGCCTTCCTGTCTTACGATGGCTCCACTTCATCAGTAATGCATGCTTTTTTTCTTAAATAATCACACCACTGCAAAAAAAAAAAACATTGCCTTTTACAATGCCAATAGCTCCAACTCTGACAAATGCGAGACCTATTGCATTGCAAATGCTTGCTAAATTGAAAGCGGGGGGCCACGCAGTCCCCCCACAGGCCCTGGACCGCCACCTCCCCAGGGCTAAATTTAGAAAGATGAGGGGGGGCTATTTTTAAAAGTAAAGTATGGGGGGGCTTGAGCCCCCTCACACAGCCCTGGGGACCACCACCTCCCCGAACCTAAAACACTATTGGAGGGGGCTGCATGCCCCCCTCATCCTCATGGATCCACAAATGGCCCTGGGGACCACCAGGGCCGTCTCCAGCAATGTACTGGGGTGCCTACTCCTGGGACATTGTAGTTTGCTATGGCTTGGCGAGAGTGCTCCCGCCAAGGCATAGCAAACTCTGCTTCGCTTCATGGAAGCGAGAGCAGCAAAGATGCTCTTGCTTCCATGAAGCGAAGCAGAACTGCTTTTGGGCAGAGGTAGCTGCATGTTAGCAGCTCCCTCTTCCCAAAAGCAATGCCGTCTCCCGCAGGAGACACGGAGCATGCAGGCACTGCGGTGGCCTTGAGGCTTCCCAAGGACGTGGCCACGCCCCAGGGGATAGAGTCCTCAGGGCTAAAAATGGCCCGGTAGGGGGTCGCGCATGCCCTCCTACAGATTTTCTTTTTTTCAAAGGAAAGGATGTGACCATGCCCCAGGGGATGAGGTCCCGGGGGCAATATTGTCCTCAGGAGGGGGGCCGTGTGGCCCCCTACAAAAATGTTTTAAAAAATAGTGGGCAGGCAAAACTGGCCCAGGGAAGGAGTGGTCACGAAGCCCCATTTCCTTAAAAAAATAATCAATAAAAATAGAAAAGAGGCCGGCCCAGGGGGATGGGGTCCTTGGGACCAAAATCAGCTGGGGGGCACACGGCCCCCCACCTATTTCAAAAAACGAAAAGCAGCAAAGGCCCAGCCCCAGGTGATGGGGTCCCCGGGGCAAAAATTGACCTCAGGAGGGGGGCCATGTGGCCTCCCTCCCATTTTATTACAAAAAAAAGTGGGTCAGCCCCAGGGGTTGGGGTCCCCGGGGCCCAAAAGCATCAAGGGAAGGGGGGCCACACAGCTCCTCTTCATAGAATGTTTTAAAAAACGGAAGCCGGCAATTCGCCGAGGCCCTTCCCCCTTTCTCTACTACTCTGCAAACGCACCTCCTGGCGTGCTCTTGGTTGGTAGATGAAGTCCCCTTCATTTCTGAGGGTCCTTAGGTGCCAACTAGCCCACCTGATACCTCCAGTAAGCCCCACACAGCTCTGTAAACACGCTTCTCGGCGCACTGCTGATGGGGTGATGAGGTTCCCCTTGCCTCTTGAGGGCTTCAGGAGTAAAGTAGACTTCATCCCCCAAGCAGCTGTGTGCCAGGAGGTGCATTTGCAGAGTGGTGGAGAAAGGGGCGTGGCCTCTGACCACCTATCAGCAATCCAGCTGTGTCGGGCTTGCTAGAGGTAACAGTAGGGTTAGTTGGCCCCCAGGAACCCTCAAGAGGCAAGGGGTCTTCATCCCCCAACCAAGAGCGTGCCAGGAGGCACGTTTGCAGAGTGGTGGAGAAATGGGATGTGGCCTGCTATCAGAAGTCAGCAATCCTGCTGTGTGGGGCTTACTGGAGGTAACAGGAGGGGTAGTTGTCCAACAAAGACGTCCTTGGGGCCAACCACCTCTCTTGTTACCTCCAGAAAGTCCCACACAGCGGGATTGTTAAAAGGTCTTCAGAGGCCATGCCCCCCTTTCTCCACCACTCTGCAAACACACCTCCTGGCGCACTACTGGTTGGTGGATAAAGTCCACTTTACCTCTAAGGGAACTTCGGGGCCATGAAGCCCTTCTGGTACCTCTTGTAAGTCATACGCAACCAAATAACTTAAAGCTGGTCGAAGGCCCAGCCCCCTTTCTCCACCACTATGCAAATGCAACTAATACTTAAACAAACAAAGAAATTCGCAGAAAAAAACAAACGTTACAGGGATGTTATAGTTAGGAATTAGCATTTATTTTAAACTTCGAAATTCACTAAAAAAGCAAAGGTTTCAGGGTCGTTATAGTTAGGAATTAGCATTTGAAAAACCTTAGAAATTCCCTACAAAAAACAAAGGTTACTGGGACGTTATAGTTAAGCTGACATTTCACTCGTACAAATCCAGAGAAATGTAGCTGTTATAATTCTGCTGGCCTAACTATAACTCCCACCCCTGCAATGCACTGCTTATGACCTCACATATTACATCACTCATGACATGGTCAGTGACATCACTGATGACATCTCAAATGACATCAGTGATGACATCAGTGATGACATCATTCACAGCATCTCTCACACACCCACTTACACCCCTATAGAATCTTTTATACATCCACTGCCACTCCCACACAACCATTCACAAACCCATTCACAGAGCCATACCAGTACTTACACACCCACTTACAGGTTCATTGATCTACACACACATCCACTCGCTCACCCATACTGCCATTCATAGACCCACTCACTCACTAATACAGCCCTCGAAATATCCAATCATACAGCCATAATGGTGCTCACACACTGAGTGAGTCACCCATTGAACTACTCACACACCTAGACACTCATCCATACAGTCAATCATACAGCCACTTACTCATCCAAACAGTTACACACCCACCCACTTACTTACTCACCAAATAGCAACACCTACTCACTCAGCTATACAGTCACTGACAGAAGCATGAACTCATCCATATAGCCACTCTCACATTCACTCACTCACTCACGAATGCAGTCACTCATATACCCCGTCACTCAAGTATACTGCCTTTCACATACTCAGTTACTCACCCACACTGACACATGCACTCAATCACCAGCACAGTCATATAGACACTCACTCACCCATACAACATCTCACACACGCAACAGTACCCCATACAGCCACTGACTAACCCACTCACTGATCCATACAGGCAGTCACACACCTTCTCACCCACAAACACAGACACCCAGATAACCATAGACGTAGTCAGACAACCAATCAATCAATCACCCATCTAGCATACCCACTACCACACTCATACACCCACTTAGACATCAACTGACAGATACACACATTCACACAACCAGTCACTCACCCATACATTCACTGAGACACCTAATCACTCACTTATACAGTCAGTCACGCTCCCACTGAGTCATCCATACAGTCACTCATACACCCACTGATTCAATAATACACCTTGGTATATATATTTAACGCTCATAAACTTTCAAAAAACACTCAGAGTCACTGGATGATGTCATTACTGATGTCATTTGAGATGGCATCAGTGATGTCACAGACCATGTCATGAGTGATGTAATATGTGAGGTCATAAGCAGTGCATTGCGGTGGCGCGAGTTATAGTAATGACATGGTCAGTGACATCACTGATGACAGCATATATATATATAACATGTTGTGGACAAGAGCCACAAATGCTAATGGAAGTGCCTCTACAATTTCATTGGAGAAAGTATCTGCCACTGTCGTGTTTATACACCCATGCACCAAGGAGTTAGCTCTTCCTTTCAGACAAAGGCGAGTTTGAAGAGTTCTCTTTTTAGTCGACTATAGGAGTACCAAGTAGGCCCTAAGTTCAATATAAAGACACAATTCATCATTCATGTGTGAGAGATTTCTACACCACCTCTTAAAAACGAAATGTATCTTTTTTTAAACTCCCTCAGCAGAGGAAAGGAATTGAGTTTCAGATTTTAGGATTAGTTGAAATTATTTTAGGGAGGTGAAGTGAAATATAGATGCAGCAAGTCATTTCTAAAATTGAAGGCCCAACCATCTGTTTTCACTGATCAGTGTTGGTCAATTCCACTGTTTTTGTGTTGATGTAAATATGCCACTTCTTCCAGTGTACGTCAAATCTACTTTGTGCAGGATGTCCATTGGAGAGCTGCTTCTTGAAGTTTAACGGTAGGTAACTCCCCTGAATATGTATTACTAGTTATGTTTATTTTATTGGTATCACATGGTACCATTTTAGTCCTTCGACATTATTATCCTCTTAATTAAACCAGAATGTGAAAAGGGAGAGGAGTTCTGGACTGAAATTGGACAAGCTGTGCATGCAGGAGGAAGTAGATGCGTGTACATAAAAGCCTGCATCACAGATGGATTCAGGTTTATCCATAGGTATGAGAACTAGCCGAAAGTCTGGGTTTATGGGTCATATGTGAGTAATGGCGAAATGCGTGGTTTTTTTTGTACACAAGATTCCTTCAGGGATTGGTCTAGGATTCAGTGATGAAGAAAAGGAGTTTTGGACATACAGCTTCACTAGCCGGTTAAAGGTAAGGTGTGTAGCCGAGGTTGCGGTTCCTCAAACCTATTAAAACGTAAAAGAGGTCTAGTGGGTTCACGTAGGGTTATGGGAGCCACTCCTCCTAGCTCAAAATGATTAGTGCAAGAGCCAGTAAAAAGAAGAGGTGAAACAGTGCAAAGGATTGGAGTGGGAGTGAACAGGGGACTCTTCGGAGGCCAAGCAGACCTCCACTGGGTCTCTAGATAGCACTAGACAGATTACCAAGCAGCAGGTGACCAGTGGGCTCTTCATGGGACTGGGACCTGACCTGTTTGCACAAAACTTCAGGGGTGCTACCTGCAAGAAAGTTCAAGAGAGCTACCTACGAGTGTCTCTCAAATATATTTTTCTCTGCGCCTGCTCTCTCGCTAATGCGACTAGGGCTATAATACAGGGAGCCTGCAATCCCTGTATAAATGCCTGTCTATAATTACCTTATTACAGGTGATGTCTATAGTCGTCTGTAATAAAGAAATTATGTAGTGGCTCAACTGTAATAAATTGTAGTTCAGTTCTGACAACACAGTGAATACTTGCAGAGTCAGAAGCCAGGAAGAAAGGTCAGGATCTTAACTGCAGACACAATTTTAACAATCAACACAAGAACTGGCTTTTCATTCTAATATCTTTTTATGTAAAAAAATGTGATCAGCAGAAAGGAGATATTTATGGCAACATGTTTACTTTTTTTATTTTGTAATAAGTCACACTATGACTTATTACAGGAAACATAGAATCTCTACATGTTACTTCATAATCTGAGCCAATGTTCTATGTATTTCAGGAGATGGATTATGGGATGACCATGTATTATAAAAAATAGAGTATCCCCTGATGTGCATTATATGGACATTGCAATTGACCTTGGAGTACCATGGCCTTATAAAGGAAATCAGCCATCAGCCTTGTTCATCTACATGAGTGTGGAACTCCTATGTGATTTGCAATATCCTGATAATATATATCCTTACAATTTACATCAGGCGGTACTTTATCCCATATATATTTTACCTATGAGGGCGTGGTACCTCACCTGCAAACTACAAGTTAGTTTGTATCCTATTCTTCTGTGAGATGAAGCACTGATCCATAGGGTCCTTCATAGTACATATCCTCCAGTTCTGATGGCAAGCCCTACCAGCATGCCCTCTGTAAGGTCTGCTAGCACCCCTTGCCAACCCTCTCCTGTTACTATCTTGGTTGGATCTTAAATGGCTATCTGCTCAAGCAGCACCATCAATTTACTAACGATACAAACATGAGTCCCTGAAACCAGCACTATTACTCCCTTGCAATGGCAAGTGATACATTGTGCTTCCTGAGAGGCTCAGTCATATCAGGTCAACTCTGCACCATGTCCAGATTTTCCTGTTGATCTTGTGCTCCCAAGGTTTGAGCATAGAGCACTCCCAGATATGAAGCTGACACTCACCCAAATTTAATGAGGTCATTTCTAGGAGGGCAGAAATTAACTGGTAGGTCAGTACACACCCTAGCCCTTACTCGGCTAGTCCTCTATGGTGAGCTGTACCAGTAAAACTCTTACCTCCACCACACCCAGGACCTTGTCTACAAAAATACAAGTTCTCTGCATGTGGCATGACCCAAAATGTGGGCCCCCCTGCAGAATGTGATGAATGGCCCTGAGTCTCTCATATAGCATAGGCGTTCACAGGTCTTGGGCTGACTGGGGGACACCTAAAGGACTGGAGCAACTTGAAGGGTTGAGGGCCCCTGCTGATTTGAATGTCCTGTGTTATGGCTCTGGTTTCCGAGTTTTTGTGTTCTCTGCTGCTGCAAAATGCTATAGGGCCCCCAGGATGCCAGAGGCCAGCACGCACCATGGGGGCTGCGGGCCAAATATTGCGCTGTTAGTTCCCTGCTCCTCAAGCTAGATTTTCAGGAAATAGCTTTGTCCTCCACCATTGCCAAACTGGCTACACATATAGAATTTCCACCCACTGGTGTTTCTTGTGGGACATCCCGTTCAACACATTTGGGGTCTTTGTGTTTTCCATGTAACAGTTGTCATATATCCTCGTGTGAATCTTGAACACAATTCCAACAGGTCTCACATACTGGTCTCCCAGATTATTCAGTCCTTAAATTCTGATTTTAATTTCCTATAAAATAAAATGCTGTATGCGTTAGTTATTGCAGTTAGTGCGCTGCCTGAGATATTTCATAGTCAAAAAATGTATCTGGAAGTTGGAAAACAGACCAATTTAATCACAAAAAAATGACAAAACCGCTTCTGATAGGGAAGATACGTCCCATATATGAACCCATGTTATTCTTTATCATAACTTTGTGGCACATCCTTAAGAGGTTGTGTTGGATCGATTTTTTGAGCACTCTACAAAGTACTCCTGACATCAGGTTACTACTGTAAGCACATTTCAAGATGTCAAGGATACACAGTAGCAAAACGTGCTGGCAAAATAGATCTCAACTACTAGTTCCACTTTAGCACAGCGAATCTGGATTTCCCTGCTGGGCAAAGCAAAATGACTAGTTAGGCCCTACCTGGGAAAGTGAAATTGTTGATGGAACTGGGGAACTTTCACAAACTTTTGCAAGGGATGTAAAGTAAGATGTACCCGGTGGCCCACACAGGAGGAAAAAGTGCAGTCTTACCATAATACAAGGGCGAACACTTATGTGGTGCAACGGGTGTTTGAATGGATGTACATGGCCACGTGCAAAGCAAACACAAGGAGATGATGGACGGAGCGCTGAAACTATTCAGACACTCACCCCCAGTCACATATCTGGGTTGAAGCCATCATCGTTCTTTAGCTCACTTTGCCACCCCAGTTCAGACCCAGCCATATGCAAATCAGTCTTGACCCTGTTCCTCATGTCCACATGCATCTATTCCCATGGGAAAGGGATTCAAGTCATGTTTAATCTTGAACAAGACACCCACATGGCCATGGGAGAAAACTTGAACAAGGAATAAGTACAGTGGAGCTGAATTGGGAGGGTCAGGAGACTTCACCTTAAGGGTACAAATAAAGGTGGCCTCCCAACTATCTAATTTATATTACAATAATCACGGAATCTAAATTGATCATTTGGGATGAGTACCCTCATGTGGATGAAAGGAGGTGTACTTTTAGAGCTTCTCGACCTGGTGAAAGTCCGATCCTGCCTTGAGGCACACCAGAGTTGGCACCAGCCAGCTGAAAACTCGGTAATGCAGCAACTCACGGAGGAAATGAAAAATAGTACAGGCACACACCGTTTTAGAAACGACATGGTCCCCTCACACCATGGGTTGCCTCTTTAGCACAGTCACGCGACATGCTTGAGGGGAATAGCAAGAGGCGTGCACGCCTGCTGCGCGCGCCATCCCTAAACTGTAGATAAATGGATGGCAATTATTTACACCTCTGCAAGCTGCACTTTTCACCGGCTCTAAATTTCTATCAATAAAATCCAAGAGGAAGCGATATATCCCATTCCATGCCACGTAGAGACGGACTTTGTTACCGTGTACGAGCCTGCAGCAAATCTTTGCGGATCGCATCTGTTGTTATGTATCCGCGTGGACGGCATGATGCTGAGAACAAGACCAGGGGCTGCGAAGGCTTTATGTGACGCTGACACTGCAGGCGAGTGATTGGGGTGATGTACAGCTGAGGTGAGCCGCGGTGACCGAGCGGTGAAGGAGCAACGGGAAGGCGGGAAGCTGCCGTCCTGGAGCCCGGAAATACTGCGCAACAGCCGCGCGCCTCAGGAGTAAGGCCTGGGAGTTATTTATTTACACACATAAACAAACAGTTTTATGCATTCCGCCCTCCATCTTCCATCCCCCCCAAGTACTCCTGAAATTCCTGTTATTTTTCAGTGGGTTTTCCGTTCCTCTTTCGGTCTGCCTTAGCTAAACATTTCCAGTAAATCTGTTGCGTTGACCATTAAATCTGAAGGCGCCGTGAGCGATCGCTTCAACAGGCGCGCTGACAGCCTGAGTGTTAATAATGATGCAAACACTAACCTGTTTATTGATTTGCTTTTTGTACCCTTCATTCCTATCTCACTCCTTTTCACTCTCCAAGGAGAAATTTTAGAATTAGTAATCAGACGACAGCTTGGAGCCCCGACTGCTCCCAGCCGTGTCACGCAACCCAAACTCCGGGAGATAAATCACAGGTGCCCCTCTCTTCGGCTGCAGCCCTTCCATATATTCTCACGCGAAGCCAGATGCATTATTTGTCACTGGCGCCAGAAACGGGAAACATGACTAGGCCTTAGAAACTGCAGGGCAGATTTACAAGCCCCTTGCGTCATTTTTGCACCGCCGTTGCGTCACTTTTTGTGACTCAGCAGCAGCGTAAAAATGTGGCTCATTTACAACGTGATGCACGAGCCACGTTGTAAAGCCCTGCAACAGATTATATATGCGTCAGGTATAATGTATGCGGGGTGGGCGTTCCAACGCAAAAAAGCCTTGTAGAAGCGACGCAGTGAAATCTACAAGATTTCACTGCGCCACTTCTAGGACGCCACTGCGTCAAATTCTTACGCCTGCTTGAAGCCGGCGTAAGGAGTGACGCAGCACAATGAGGATAGGCCTCCCCCTGCATTGTTGGAGTTGCGTCGTGCTTGCGACATGACTCCAGCAATGCATGACTTTTGAGTCAACAGATGCGTCTGAATTTCGGACGCATCTGTCAATCCTTGAGCCGTGGTGCGCCGTATTGTAAATACGACGCATCCATAGTGGCGCAAGGGTTTCTCAGGGTGGTGCAGGGAAAGTGATGCATCTTTACAGATGCGTCACTTTCTTGTAAATCTGCCCCTGCGGGCCTTATTTATGAGGACTTGTGACAGTTTTGGGGTGCCGTTGCGTCACTTTTTGTGATGCATCGGTGGTGCAAACATGCCCCCTGTTGCGCCCTATTTACAAAGTGACGCATCTAAACAGATGTGTCACTTTGTAAACCCCTGCGCTACATCATACCTGCGTCAGGTATAATGTATGCAGGGTGGGCGTTCCCCCACAAGAAACCCTCATAGAAGTGACGCACTGTGCCACTTCTAGGACGCAAATACGTCAAAACCTTATGCCTGCCTCATGGCAGGGGTAAGGGTGACGCAGTGTTATATTCATAGCCCTCCCCCCTGCATTGATGGAGTTGCGTCACGCTTCAGACACAAGTCCAGCAATGCGTCATTGTTGCGCTGACAGATACGTCAGTAAAATTGACGCATCTGTCACTCCTTGCGACATGATGCGTCACACAGTAAATATGACTCATCCATCTTGTCGCAAGGAGGGTGCAATGAAAAGTGACGCATCGCTGTTTTTACTCAGCGATTAGTCACTTTTCATAAATGAGGCCCTGCTTTTCTACCTTTGGGGGTGGCGTCTTCCTGAAAAAGATACACTTTATTTCCCGGAAACGACCCCTAACCGGAAGTCTGACACCAATACCTCTAGGGCCCAATTACAGCACTGGGGTGAGTGCTTGCAATGTTAAACACTCCGTCCATCATTTCCTTTGGTTTTGCTTTGTTCGCCATAAGTTGGCAGGGTATGCTCAGACGTGAGTCCCTTGCTCACTTTGCCACTGGATTCAAGCAAGCCTGGCTGAAGACGGCTGAAATGCCAGAAACCGGTCCTAGGAAGCTTGTTTCCGGTCCAGGGAAGACATGGCTTGGCAGTTCGGGCTGGACTGTTCCCATGAGGCACAGGGTCAGACTGATTTGCATATGGCCATGTCTGAACTGGGGTGGCAGAGTGGGCTAAAGAACGGTGATGGATTAAACCCAGATCAGTTGACTGGGGGTGAGTGCTTGCAATGTTCAACACTCCGTCCATCATTTCCTTTGGTTTTGCCCAATTACAGCACTGCCAAGTTTCCCAGGTCCATGCTGATGTGCTGCTCCAGTTCAGTTTATTTTTATTTGAACCCTGGTTTTTGTCCTCTTGTATATTCTATTATTAAACAGGACCACAAGTCCCAGAATTCAAAGAAATCAAGCATTTGAAATGTAACAGGTCTCACATATGCGATAGTTAGAGCTATTGGCGTAGTAAAGGATACCGTCTCTTACCTATGTGTTTTGGTTTGGAGTGCAGTGGCCTTGGGGACCATATAAGTGTTTAGTGATGCAGTATATTATCTTGGGTGCCGTATTTCCACGGATGGAATAGCTATACAATTATTATACAGTGGCTTATGCAGTCTGATTCAGGAATACATGCTTGCCCAGACTACATCCTTAGATGACTTTGCAAAATCAAATAGTGCCCATTGCCCTCAGCTGGCATTTTGTTATAAACGCAAGATTATCCTTATCGTTTTTCATGCACATATATTGCAAAGAGAAAAAGTCCATAAGCAACCACTGAAGTTTGTGGTAAGAGAAAAAAACAGTGCACACAGATGCCACAGACAAAGCGACGGGAGTGCAAGTGATTCAGTGGGAGTTCTACTGGCTTGGGCGCTACATGGGTAATGCAAATTTACCATAGCTCATTGGGTTAACACGCATTTTATAAGGGCATCGTGGTTTGAATCCAACTAGCACCAATGTCATTCCTTCCTCCCTCCCACAGAGTTTATGTCTGAGGTCTATTAAGGGAGTACGCTGCACTAAATGAAAGTGCATACTACAAGTCTGGTTCCTGATCCCAAAACTGAATATAAACTGGTAATATAGCTCAGTGAGATAATGCGCATGTGGCAGGAAACTGGACGAAATACACTTTAGTAATGAATAGCAAAGGCCACACTCCAACCTTTCTGACTTAATCGGTAACCTCCCTCTCCAACCAGTCTCATCACGAGCATGCAGCAAAAAATTAAAAGCATTGTTTGGTTTATCACGGCACAGTGCAGGTCAGCCACCGTGAAGTCCAGACAAAGCAGATGCACAAAGCAGCAGGACGACAGCAGACATGTTGAGAGCGCCAAGCTGTGGCACTCCTGCACCAGAGACACCGGAGTCATGGCCAGTGTTGCAATATTTTGAGACCTGTCCAATGCCCAATGCTGTCCTAGTTCAAGCCCACATTCATCACAAATCAGAACAGTTTGAGCCTAAAAACCAGCCCAAAGTTGCATCCTTCAATTTATGGAAGAAAAGCCTTTAGGAAACACCTTAGCATAATTCTAATTTGTTTTCAAATGCATATAGTGGGAGCAGGTTCAATGGGCCTCTATGCCCTTCTGCAATCATGTCCCAATTCTACTAGTAACTACTGATTGTGAAGATCTGTACCCATTAGAACCTGTTACTTTGGTCACCACAAATCCACACCTGAACCTTGGCATTCATGAACAACTTTACAAGACCAAACTATAACTCATCTTGATGAAGTCCAAATGCTGAAACGTTAAAACTCTTTAAGCAATGTTCCTCCTAAAACAGGACCTTTAATGCATTTCATGGATCTCTCAGGATTAACACCCCTCAACGATAGACATATAAAGAAAGCCCCCTACATTACAGCAATTCTAGCACAACCTGTTTGGCAAGCTACGATTAGAGGCCCACTTCCCTCTAGATAAAATGTGGAAAGGCCATGAGAAAGTCACTTACTCTGATAAGTCCCGAGCCCTTCACTCCAAAGTCCTTCATCATGGCGAGTTATTGTGACACTAAAAGTTATGCAGGACCTACGTCTTTGCCTTCGTGTTTTTCAGCAAAGACTAGACTAAAGCTCCCAGTTTTGTCAAGAAGCAGATTGGTGTGTGTGGGGGACCAAATTAAATCTATTAGAAAGGCCAGGAAAAAGACTTCTTTCCCAAAACCTTAGGTAATACACTCCGCCAACATCTCAACACTAACGCTCCCTCATGTCTGATCCCACTGTCATCACTTGACTTTTTCCATTCAATTCCATTCCCCTTCATCAATCACACTGTCTATATCTCATATCACCATGCAGTGAAATCTCACTAGGATGTACAGCTCAGTTAAACCTATCACCCACAGTTTTAAGCAGAGCAGTTCCTAAAACTGACTTTGAAATGGGTCACTAATGGGCTCTATATTCAGGTCCCATTTCAAGGCAAAAGTATTGATCAATTTCTCAATAATGCTTAAAGTGTGAACAAAAATATATAAACCGTTTTTAATAATGGCTGTAAAAAAACCCTAAGGTAATCCATGCCAGCATCGCAGTTCCTGTTTACAGTACAGAGCACTGCGTCAACGAAGCAGATGTTTACAGTTCATCTTCATTTTCATTACATCCTTCATTACCTAAGAGTATATTCTATTTTGCCATTTATGAAATATGCATTGGTCCAAATTAACTTCTATTCAAATAAGCAGGTGTCCTGCACCTTTCTTCTGACAAATAGAAATGTGTCTACACAAACTTGTTTTTAAGTAAGATTAAAGTAGAACATAAATGAGTTCCACAGGATTATTGTTGGAATATAATACAATTACCCTGGTTTCGTGGGGGCATACAGGGTTCTCTTTCTTCTGTTTACATACAAACAGGATAGGGTCAGCTCTGGTGAGTATGGAGTGTGCAAACTGCTTATGGTGCATGTTCTAAATGACATCTCTCAAATCATGAGTACCATTTAGTATGTATGGAAGAATGCTAGTGGCTAAGCTCTGAGACACCCCTTCCTGCTACTGCCTTTGGAGAAAGAAGGTTCAAAGAGAATGGGAGCTGCACTGGAGAGTGCTATGCGCGTATACAGCATAGGGTGCATGCCTCTTTATAAGATCTGTCATGGTAGAGGTACCATCTAATATGCATCGAATAATGCAATGGGTGAGGCTAACTGTTACTGCTCTGAGACAAAGAAGGTGGAAACAGAATGGGACATCATTGGGGAGTATTGTTTGTGTATGCAGCATAGGGTTTATGCGATTACATGAGTTCTCTCACAGCAGAGGTCCCATCTAGTATTTATGAAAGATGCTTTGGGTGAGGCTTGGAGACATTCTTCACTGCTACCCAGTGTGACCATGTCTGTTATAAGACAAAGGTGCCAGCAGGATGGGACCAGCAATGGTGGCAAGGGGGCTTGCATGCACAAGATGCCTATGTGTGCATGCAGTCCCACGGGCTGGAAGTACAGTTTAGTGCTGTCAGTGGGACTCACTCACAGCGCCCATGTTAAACTGTCTAGCAGTGGCCCTTCTGCTGGAGAGAGGATGTACACAGACAGGGGTCAGTGGAGGGAAGAGCTCTGCCTATGTATCACATGATATAGCTTAAATCAGATCTCGTATGGCACAGGTATACTTCTGTGCAGTTTTTGGCTCTTGGTGCAGCCTGCACACGAAGTACCTGGGGTCACACAATGTAAACAGAAAGGGTCAGTAATGACGAGCACTTGACATACTGAATACACGTTTGTGCACAGTGCTCTACACAAAGACAGCGGACTCGGACCACCCCTCTATGCTGCCCTGACTGACAGTGCTTGCCCTGGTTGACACAGGACCAAACAGACAATGGTCAGTAAGATGATGAACGTCGCATTCACATGGCATGGGTGCCTGGCTGTGCTTTAGATCCCTTATGGCTGTTCTGCTTCGTAATCCCACCTGCCCATGATGTGCATGAGTGCCCCAGCTGTAAACAGACAATGGTCAGTAAGATGATGAACGTCGCATTCACATGGCATGGGGGCCTGGCTGTGCTTTAGATCCCTTATGGCTGTTCTGCTTCTTGGTCCCACCTGACCATGATGTGCATGAGTGCCCCAGCTGTAAACAGACAGAGGTCAGTAGCGGGGACAGCCTTGAATGCATACTGCATGGTCATTGTACCTGTGTATGAGATCTCATATGGCACAGGTGGAGGACAATGCTGGCCGCGTCTAAGTCACCTGTGCAGACTACACCAAGGAACACATAGTATAGAGAGGGGTCAGTGGCTGGCATAGTTGTGCAAACAGGCAACAAGGAACACATAGTATAGAGAGGGGTCAGTGGTTGGCAGAGTTGTGCAAACAGGCAACAAGGAACACATAGTATAGAGAGGGGTCAGTGGTTGGCATAGTTGTGCAGACAGGCAACATGTGACTGTGCAGAGGTGCAGAATCATATAGACTCTGTTGCATTCCAAATGCTTCACCGACTGGCAGTGCTTGCACTGGAGGGCAAAAGGTACCAACACCCTGGGCAGCTGCATATGTATGGCACAGGGCACCTGCACCTGGTATTCTGGTTGTCAATTACACCCCTCCATAGGACACCAGTGTCATGGGGCACGAAGTGTTGGGGGGCGAGAGGGGGCAGACAGGGGACAAAGCTGTGCATACATGTGGAACAGGATGCCTGTCTGTGCACGGGCTCGTGTGAGGAAGGTGTCAGTGACATTTCTCTGTGGAGCACAGGGTGGAGGCAGTGACTGCCCGGGACGGAGAGGACACACAGGTAGTGTAAACAAACGAATAGTGGGGATAGTGTGCACTGAATAGCACTCATGGTGGGTGCATGAGATTCCACAGGGCTGTGAAATGTACACTCTCAAGCACGTCCTGCATAGGGTGCACTCACCCGTCGAGTCAGACACAGTGGTGATTCAATTGGCATGCGGCTGCTGCTGACTCAGCGGTCAATGAATGTTGGAGAATGGACATCAAGGGCAGGAATATGGGGGCACAAAAACACAGGTGACAGCGGCTCACAGAGCCAGTGATCAGTTGTGCCACGGATCAGGTGTACTCATGTAATCGATTGCATGTCACCACTGTGCAGCCAGACATCGAGGCGACGCCACCTCATCTGGTAAAAAGATGCACACAGGGCACAACCCAGCCCGAAAATCTGTCACTCACCAGGTGAGTTTTTTCCCACCCACATGGGAAAAATGTCACTCATTTGTGTGGGAAGAAGCCCAATCTGGCAACACTGGCCATGGCAGTTGTTCGTCTTTCGCGTTGATGCCTGGGGTGGGGTAGTTGCTGCATGGGCCTTTGCTACCGGGGCCATGGCAGGCATCCGCCCTCCGTGTTGATGCCTGGGAGCAGGGCTAGCTGCTGCATGGCCATGTGCTTTGCCAAAAGAATGCCTCCCAGATGGAGAGCAAGGAAAACATGGAAACAACGTGTGCATGTCCACTGGTTCTTGTTTATGCTGCTTTTGAAATATATTAAAAGAAGCACCCAAATTGGCAAAGGCAAGTAGCCACCTGGGAGGGGTCGTGGGGGCAGGTTGCAGAGATGGGTGAAGGTGCTAGAGGCTGGTTTTGAAACATGTTGAAAGAAGCAGCCAAGGGGGGGGGGGGGGGGGGTAAATTGGCAACGGGCAAGTAACGACCTGGAAGGGGTGGTGGGGGTGGGTTGCGGAGACAGGCGAAGGTGCAGCGCTTGGGCAAGCGTAACATAGTGCTTTGCTGTCGTAGTGCCAACAGGATCTACGAATAAGCCAGTAAAAAAAGAGTGCTCACAAACTGTAAACAAGCATTGGCATAGCCAATAGGTCTCGCCTTTGGGACCTTATAAGAGTATGAGGAATTACTGTAAGCAAAGATACAGAAATCCAGTTAACATTCTTCTTTATTGTCCTGCATGTGTAAATATTTTAGTAATCGACTGATTCATGTTTTTATTGTTGTATGTTCATCATTGTAATGTTTTTTATTAATCAAACAATAAAGTCATATATTTTAGATAAAGTCTCAGCCAGTGGCAATCACTTTTTATCCACTGTGCTACTTCACACTGGGAGTAATCATCAAGTGCAAAGATATCTTAGTCGGGGTTTGTTTGTGTTCCCATCCAGAAGGGACATGACCTGGCAGTTTGTGCTAGACTTATGCTACCACAGCAAAATCAACAACTTTGGGATGGAGTGTAAGAGCAGGGCCAAGCCTGATTTCCATATGGCTTGCTCCCAGTCTGTAGTGGAACAGGTAGCAAAAATACCATGAAATGGAATGCGGCATAGCGTAATCACTGGTGGCTAAGATTAATTCAGGAATTCTATCAATCACTTTTTTGTTCTTGTACTATTTCACATAACATATTTTTCCTGAACGGCTAACATCCTATAATGGAATTTGATCAAGCACGTTAAATGGGCACGTGTACAGGAGGAGGGGGCAGGTGTACGGGAGGAGGGGACATCTTCGCCGTCTTGTGCTGGGTTTGGAGTTCAGGGATCTCTGCCTTCCGAGAAGGGGGAGGGGGGGATAGATCAATTTACAACTCAAAAATGAAAGTGAAAGTGAAAGGCGGCAGAAATCTCCAGCTGGAAATCCCCTATCTGAGAGACACTGGGACTGAGGGGAAAAGAGACACTCGGAGACAGGACGGAAAGAGATGCCCCGGGGGTTGTGAATGGCCCACGGGGTGGAAGAGAAACACCTGTTGTGCGAGACGGAGAAACAGACACCAGATGCAAAGGAAATGCAGTTCAAGTGGGTATGAGACCTGAGAACCAGGATAAGACAGCCATGCTGGGGATGAGACGGCCACCAAGGGACTGTGAGATTCATTCTTATGTAGAGACACCGGGTTAGGCAGACAGACAAGGAGACAAGCAGCCCAGGTACAGACAGCAAAGCGGCTTTGAAAACGCCCATGAGGGAGAGATACTCACACCCAGAAATTAAGTCCCCCCCAGTGCAGAGACTCACCCGCAACAGCACACAGCAGCAGAGAAAGTTTGTAGATTGTGGACGGCTGCGCCATCTGGAGAGTGCTAAAGAGAGGACGAGAGACCGCAGCAGGGTGCAGGAGATGTGTGATCCTCTGCTTCCAAGTCAAGCTGCCTCCGACGCTTGGCTTGTCAATACTGGCGATGCATCCTGCGCTGGTGTCTGTCTTTTCCGTGTGCCTCGACTGTGCTGTCGTCGCTGCTGCAGTGCCCGCCCACTCAGGTACAGAAGCACTGCCACGAGACACCTCTTGTTGCGTGCGTCACTTGTTGCTGTGCAAGTAATGCCTGAGAACTTAAGGCAGCGCAAGGTGTGCTGCAGGCTCAGAAACTGCAAAATCTAATCTCGATGGCTGCTGTGCCTCGAAAGTGGGAAGGAGGCATGGAAATACCTTGACAGAAATGATTTATTGTGATTGTATTGAAGAGGGCGTGACACTGACTGCAGCCCTAATTTACTATTGCTAGTCTTCTGGCCAGCACCATCTGTTTCCAATTAAGACGAACGCGAGACGTGGGCGCGATAATTGGAAACAGATGGCACTGATGCTCGCTCCCGAGCACCCTAGGCCAGAGGACAGAGAAGGCAGGACATGCACCTGCCTTGGGCCAATTGCGCGCTGTCTTTATTAGAAAGACGCATGCAAAGCCCAATAGCAAGTGATAAAAAAAAAGCGTGTTTGGAGTTTAAAAGCCCTTACTAAATGTCTCGCACAGCCGCGCATGCGCGCTGGCTCAGGCGAGACCTAAAAACTTAAGGATGTGACAAGGCAGGTCTGTCATGGGAGTGACTTAGATAAGTCATCCTTGCGTACAGTAAAGACGAGAAGAGTGAAGCAGGCCTGCATCCTGTTTATAGGGTGCTCCACCAGTGGCCTGCTGAATGATGAAAGCCCCTACTAGTGATGGTAGACTCGACTTTCTCCCGCCAAAGGCAACATTTAAAAGGTAGACAAAATTGCGTTGCTGGAGAAACAAACCACACAACTAACTTATACCGATTTTTTAAATCAGAAATAGAAGTACTTTCTCGTGCAATAACAAATCCACTTTCACCAGAAGCATCCTCCAGATAAATGGGCGAACCTTGCAACAAATTAGTGCTTCCCCGTGGGCAAAAATGGCACGGTGTAAATGCACACATTTAAAGACTTGCACAGACTACAGGCCCTTGTTGTCTACCACAACTGACAGCCAACACTGTACACTTTGAAACATTTCACAAAGTGCATTTACACACAGGAGACCTCTAGTAAAAACAGTAATTTATATTCCCACCAGCACTCATCTTATAATGAAAAATATCTCTATTTTGTTCTTGGAATGATTACATTGTAATTACTAGAAATATGGTTTGACCTGGCACTGCCAACACCTTTCTATCAGTTTTCCACATGTCCACAGGGTTTAATCATAAAGGTCAGGCGATTTCTCTTGATGCAGGATTTGAACTATCGATATGCAGGTTCCTTTGAAAATATTTAGTGATTCTACCCTGCTTTCACAGAAACACTTGTGTCATTCAATTAATCTTTCAAAAAGTAACTAATGCACCTTTAAGTTTTCATCCAGTATTAAATCACTATTGAAGGGATGTATGTCGTTACAACGCACACTTTTACAACGCATGCACTTACAACGCATTTTTTACAACGCAACATCCACTACAACGCATTCCATTACATAGCATGACACTACAACGCATGTTTAAAAACTACCTTTACAACGCATTCCATTACATCGCATACTACCTTTACAACGCATACAATTACAACGGATAGTATAGGGGTAAAAATTACTATTCTAACTCCAGGGGGTGCAACAGTAGGGTAAGTGTTGGATTGCGTTGTAATGGTATGCGTTGTAAAGGTAGTATGCGATGTAATGGAATACGTTGTAAAGGTAGTTTTTAAACATGCGTTGTAGTGTCATGCGATGTAATGGAATGCGTTGTAGTGGATGTTGCGTTGTAAAAATTTCGTTGTAAGTGTAGTGCGTTGTAACAGTTGCGTTGTAAAGGTTGTTCACCCTATTGAAGTAATGGAAGAATATGTATGTAAAGGCCAAAGAGCAGAACAGAAACTAGGCTCAGATGCCGGAAGTGCTGAAGGACCGGAGAACCACTGCCATCTGGCTGGACTGATTTGCAAAGTCAGAGCCAAGTACTAGAGAAGTAAGGACTCCCACTTTCCAACAATGTAGCCACAGCAGGGCAAATAAATAAGGGCCTCTGGGAATCACATCACCACCAAGCTCCCAGCATGGCCAGCTGCCTGAGAAACAAATAGACTATCACTCTCTCAGCGAGGCTTTGGGTCTTTCGATACAATCACCCGCTCCACCACAGAGCTTAAATGTCATTGTTACTGCTGAGCTGTGCTGTGATTTCAGAGCCATGTTTGGGGGTGGCTTCCAGTCAAATGAAGACCTTCAAAATTGTAAAGATCTTCCTTGGTTTATTACTGACCCCTTCTCAGGTACAGCACGCGTTTTCATCAGGGGTGATAGCAGGGCTTTAAGCGGGCCGGATCTGTCCGGGTCTGAGCACCGGCAGTTATTTTCAGGGGGCCTTGAAACAGGTCTCTATCGGGCTCTATTTTCAGGCCTCGTAAAGGTAGTTTGTTTTCTTTTTTTTAAATTGGACTGCAGTGAGAGCATGCACATCGCTCACTACTGAGAAGTGGAGACGTCATGCCAGGTGAGTCGCGTTGTAGGGGAAGGAAAATCCTTTAAAGAGAGCCATTTTCTCTCAGGATTTCCCTTCTCTTTTTGCAGTGCAGGAGCAACATCATTGTGGGATGATTAGGAGAGAGATGACCAGGCGTGCAACGCCCATTGCCCCGGGCTGAGACAGCTGCCTGGGCGCACACACAGTACTTCACAGGACTTTAAAAGACCATTTGCTTGTAAATGAGGCTCTGTTGTTTTACACCCCTTTTTAGAGCCCCTGCATCCCCACTCTGCCTATTGCTGGAAGAATTAGCCTCCCCTGGAATTTGGCTCTAGTTGCACCTCTGGAGACGACCACAGGCAGCCAGCTCCAGGACGACCCTGCTCTGACCTTTCACAGTGTCTTGTTTTAGTGCTATGAAAACACACGCTTTACCTGGCTCACTTAGTTCTCACACTCCCTATTCACATGAAAATATAGAAGGGCAGGTTCTCACCACCCCAAATTAGCTGTTTGGTATACTCTCTCAAATGTAAGAACTACTGGTATTCAGTATCTGTCTGTCACGGCCAATTTAAAGCAGTGTTCCTATATAGAAATGGACAAAAGGCTATGTTTCTGAATTAGCGTCTTACACTGAAAAGCTGGTTTACATTTCTTTCCCTGGATCAACCTTTGTTTAAAACACCACCAGAGAAAGATGGTGAACTATGGTCCACAAAGAGCAACTGAAAGCTATCAGAAACATATGCCTGTCAATGGCTATCCCCAGCCTTTTCGGTCCATTAAGAGGCTGGGTGGATGAGTATTATACGGGGTGTCTAGGATCGGGGCAGTGGGTGCACGGAAAGATGGATGGATAGGTGAATAAAGGGCGAGTGGATGGATGGCCAAATGGATGAATGGATAGCTAGATGGATGGATGAATGAATGTATGGATGGATGGAAGGATGAATGGATGCATGGACCAGTACTTAGGATAGGCGGGTGGGCTGATAGATGCTTAGGATAGGTGCTGGGACAGATGTATGTATGTATGTAGGTAGGAATGCATGGATGGATTGAAAGATGGTTGGATGGCGCAGTGCTTAGGATGGATGGATGCAGGGCTTTAAGTGGGTCGGGTCTGAGCACCGGCAGTTATTTTCAGGGGGCCTCGAAACGGGTCTCTATCAGGCTCTATTTTCGGGCCTCGCAAAGGTAGTCCGTTTCCTTTTTTTTTTATTGGAGTGCAGTGAGAGCATGCACATCGATGTGCGCATGCTCATTTTGCTCACTACTGAGAAGTGGAGACGTCATGCTAGGTGAGCCGCATTGTCGGAGGAAGGGAAATCTTTTAACGAGAGTGTTTTCCGAAGGTAGGATAATTGGAGGGGATTTTCTTAAGCACACAATGCTAATTATCTTGATTTAGACCACGCCCCTACTCAGATAGGCCACACCCCTTTAAGAGGTTTGCCACGCCACTTTTAGAGCACACCCAGGTTTTTTTTCCCACTTAAAGCCCTAGGTGATAGTAACATCACAACTAGTTACCATCACACTCCTACACGTGTGATCATTCGGACTATTTCAGGCCCCCAAAGCTATAAGAATGGCTAATAGTAATTTTTAATTTAGAATAAATTGCTAATTACCTGTTGCTGTGGACATCTTTAAATTATCAAGACAGTGCTCCCTTGTGGCAGACTGTCACAAGCTCCGGTGTTGATAATTAAGTGCCGGTGCCGAGCACCGTAAACCACCGGCTCCATCCATCATTTCACTTTATTTGGTTATAAAATACAATAACCATCAAAGTACAATGTTAAAAGACACATATAATTTGCAACAGTAAAATCCCAATCAAAACATAAGTGTTTTAAAAATCATATAATCATTGTTTTCCGACATCTAAAAACATTTTTAAGAAATACAGTTACAGTAGCAATGATGAATTTGTTCTCTAGAAATTGCAAGGCTAAGAGGGCAGGGCGACAACGTCTCAAACCAAGGGTCCTCAAGGCTGGTACAATCCAGATCTTTCTTGGCACTTCATAAAATTTGCAAAATAGAATAACATGAATAGTGGATTGCATGGATGTACCATCACAAGGACAATTGCACAAATGTTTGGACCAGTCGTTCATCATTGGGAAGCTAAGAAGTCTAAATATCAGGTTAAATCTAAAACGAGTCAACAGAAAACGATCAAAATCATTATCAGTTAGGGATAGGTATAGCTGGATGGTGGGTGAGGACAGGGTCAGATAATGAGCTTGGGCAGTAGGTTTTTTTAATTCAATAGCTATTCTTTTATCATCAAGATGCTCCATGCAGCAAGCCTTAAGATCTTTCCTGGAAATAGTACGCATGGTAGTTGGATCTATATAGTATTCTGGATGGCCTATGTCTAGCATGAGTTTTTTCACGTATTCCAGCCACCTGATGGATTTAACACCGTCTAATTTCAGTACATCGGTGAGTAGGTAGCGGTTAAATCCTGTTTCCTCTGACATCCAGATACTATGCCATAGAAGGACGGGTTGGATTTTAATGATATCTTCCAGGTATGGGATACCCAATTCCATATGTATTGCATATGTTGTGGTGCTTTGGGGTACTGCTAAGAGGAACTTCAGGAACCTGTTTTCCGCAGTCTGCATAGTGTGTATATCAGCATATCCCCAAACGCCTGCTCCATAGATGGCAATAGGAACACATTTTGCCTTGTAGATGTGTATAAGTTCAGCCGGTGAGCGCTTGCCTAATTTTCGACTGAAGTTCGACAAGGCCGCTAAAGCCCTGACGAACAGTAGATGTCTATTCTAAATCGACTCAGTCCAGCTACCTGTCCTCTCAAATAAAATCCCCAAATAGGAAAATGTTTTAGTTTGCTCAATAGGGCTGGTATTAATAAATATAGTCTTAGCCCTCCTGTTTGTCCCAGTCCCGCAATTCATAGTGTAAGTCTTTGTACAGTTTATAGACAACCCCAAATTTGACATAAAACTAGTGTAAGAATTAACTACCCTCTGTAGAGCAAGTGGGGTACGGGCCATTAAAACAGCATCATCTGCATACAGAAGTGCCGGGATGAAACGTTTTGCTGCCTTGGGTAGATCCCTACACTCCTTGGTTAAGATAGTTTCCAGACCATTTATGTAGAGTGTGAAAAGAAATGGAGCAAGGACGCAGCCTTGCCTCACCCCTTTCTCGATACCAAAGTGCCTCGTGCATTCTCCATTTCTTCCATATCTTACCTTAGCCCTGGCCCCCGAATAAAGTTCCCTTAAAAATGAAATGATTAAAAGATCTACGCCGAGCCCTTCTAGAATCAACCACAGCTTGTCATGCAGGACACAGTCGAAAGCTGCCGTAAGGTCGACAAAGGTCATGAATAATCTACCCTTTTTTGCCTTTGTATATTTTTCCATCAAAATATGGAGGTTCAACCCCTGTTCGACTGTGCCCAATCCCTCGCGAAACCCGTATTGGAGGTCACTAATGATAGCTTGTTCGTCAGCCCAGGTCTGTAGTCTATTAAGTAGTACCCGGCCTATGATTTTGGTGGTAGAATCCAGCAACGATGTCGGACGATAACAAGCTGGATTTGATCTATCACCCTTTTTAAAAATTGGCACGATCAAAGATTCGTACCAAGTTGGTAAAAAGGTAGAATTGCATGCATTAGAAACCTGGGTTAAAAGAGGACCCCATAATGCTGTACTAGATTTAAAAAGGTCCGCAGGAATGCCGTCTGGGCCTGGAGCTTTACCAGAAGGGCTAGAATCAATAGCTGTAATAATTTCATTTAAGGTAAAATTCATTTTAAAATCATTTACTATATCCAATGTATTAAGAGTGGGACCTTGTTCCTCAGAGTTTGAATTCTTGTACAGATTGGAGTAGTGTTGGACCCATTCAGATTCCGAGATGGCAACCTCCATTACTGCCATATCTTTATCTGCCATGAAAGGTAAGTTCACCACTTTCCAAAAGGCAGAGAAATCAAGACTATCTGCAGCGTCGCGTAATGCCCGCCAAGTATTGAGTTTTAAAATAGACTTAGCATTTTTAAGGACATTTTTGTAATTTCGCCTTGCCTCCCTTATGTGTTCAGTGTTCTTAGGTGATGCATGAATACAGTTTTTAAGGTAAGAATATGCTTCTGAACACTCGATGTTAAACCAGCCTGATTTGCTTCTCGAGGTCTTATTCTTTTTAACAGATAATGACTCTTTTATGTATTTCGAGATTGCCAGAAAATTCTCCCTAATCTCAATACTGGATGTGGTCTCGTCGAGGCACTTCAGAAACATGTTTTTACAATTGGTAACTATATTTGAGATAAGTTCATTAATATTTACGTTGGACCATTTTAGTGCAAACCCATTTTGTCTAATGCCAACAATGTGGTCAACATTGTCAGCAATTATTGATCTAGTGGTACAACTCTGTTTGGACGTAGTTACGTCAACACTAAGAGGAAAATGGTCACTAAGGACTATCTCATGTGTCTTAAAGTTATTAATACAAGAAGAATATCTGGATGAGAACAAGATAAAATCAATAGTAGATAATCGACCATGTGCATGAAATGTAGGGGAAAAGGGAATCATAGGGGAGCACAGTCTATTAGCAAACCCTATATCAAATGTAAACATTAGATCGTTTAAAACATCTCCATAAAGCGTGTGTGAGAAATGAGCGAAGTTTTCCCCGTTGCCATAAGTTAACCCACATACATCGTCATCAAAGTGTTTACATAAAGAAGAATTAAAATCCCCACCCCAGATCACAAGCACCTCTTTCTTTAGTCGGGCAATTAGTGTGTGCAGGAAGTCGGTCAATGATCTCAGAGTAACTGTAACCAGAGTCGGTACAATGTTATTATAATAATTTATAATTACTAGACAGAGGGCACTATTCAGATGGAGGGTCACAAGATGATAATAGGGATTGGTGGAAAGAAAATCAATTTTATCGACAATAAAAAAATTAGAAACATATGTGGAGAGGCCCCCCTTGGCTCTCCCGTGTGGTGCTGCAATGGCTGGCGTATGGAATGTTTTATAACCATTGATATGTAGGGGGTCTTGCATCCAGGTTTCTTGTACATTGATTACATTAGCATTATCGATAAACTCGATCCAGAGGGGGTTATCCACCTTTGATTTTAGCCCAGCGATGTTCCCAAAAATTATTTTGCTCTTAGCCTCTTGGGCTCTTTCATGATCATTAATCCCAACTCTGTTGTCTTGGGGTTGTAATGAATCAATTCGTTGATCTGGGTTAAGCGCTCCCTCCCAGGTACAAGGACCCAGCACAGCTTGCACTAAGGTAGTGTTTGCTGGGTTATTAAGCGCAAGTGGCTCTTCCAGGGTGGTGTCAGATTGTAATTCAGGGAAGTTTGCTGGGTCATTATGTGCGAGTGGCTCTTCCAGAGTGGTGTCAGGTTGTAATTCAGGGAAGTTCATTCTGTCCACCCGTTCTTTGGTATTGAATACATCAGTGCTGGGAAGTTCTCTCAGTTGTTGTCAATCAACTGAGTTGAGGTTTGAGAAAATTTCAAAGCGGTTTTGAACAGGGATACTAAATGAACTTGGGGGGCCTGAAGTAGATGTTTCCCTGAAATGGGCCGGTTTACTTAGGCTATCTGGATGGTAAAAAAAGCCTAGTGGCACCAAATTTATGCCCTGAGTGATGGTAGAGAGGGAGCCTGCTCTGTGCAAAATTTCCCGGACCAGATTTGGGGTTTTAAATGACAGGATCACACAGTCCCCTCTCATAAGTTTCTGGCCTTTGCCAATCCACGGTGCCCTTCTGGCCAACTTGAATTCATCATACAACCTTTCTGTGAGGCCGGTTCTAGTGCCTAGCCAATGTAGTGACTTATTTCGTAAGCTCTCCCAGGATTCTATGGTTCCCTTTGGAAGGCTCGGTACATTGGTTAAAACGGCTACATAGGGGGTCACTGCGGGTGGTAAATCCGGATTATTTTTCCATTGATCAACTGCACGATCTTTACCAGTAACGGCGGGGATGTAGTTTGGACCCCCGACATTCAAAGTTGTGAGCATAGTTGGGGAATGTATGATTGAATTGATCTCAGGTTTGGAAGAGGGGTTGTGAGCAGAACTACGTGGTAAGCCTCTAGTCTGTTCCTCGTTGCAATCAGGCAGGGTACCGGTCAGCTGACAGTTGTCTCTCTTTTCGTTACCTCCCTTTTTTGGTTTATGCATATCTAATAGACCCTCAGAGAGCTGCTGGGTACTACTAACGCTGGTATGTACTAGATCCTCTAACTTCCCAATTCTATAAGTTAAATTATCTAGGGTTGCCCTAATAAAAGCATCCAAAGAATCCAATTTAACATTCATCTTGTTTACCTCCTTTGTAATCTGTGCGTTTGAAGTGCCTAATTGCTTGCTCCTGTCCCCTGGTTTATGGTACCCTATCTGGGGAGCCTTTTTATAAGTCTTTTGGCGCGTCGTTGGTTGGGGTATTACCGGCGGTACATTAAGATTTCCCGCTGGTTTTTGTGTGGGAGCTGGGTTTCTTGGTCGTTTCGGGGGTGGTTGGTCTTCCTGCTCGTGATCACTTTCAGAGATGTGATCTGAAATATCCGCACTGCACCCATTAGTAATAATATTTGCTGGTGCAAGTGTAGCAGAAGTGTAAGAGTGCCCCTGCATATTGTTATCGGCCGTTAACTTAGTAGAGGGTTCTAGGTTGGCAGTACTTATCGACTCCTCCACCGTTAGTATCTGCTGCTCAATTACTC
Source organism: Triturus cristatus (assembly GCF_964204655.1). Lineage (NCBI taxonomy): Eukaryota > Metazoa > Chordata > Amphibia > Caudata > Salamandridae > Triturus > Triturus cristatus. The sequence continues at coordinate 1,387,308,529 of NC_140590.1, forward strand.
CCACTGCCCCAGTTAAGTAGGTGAGTAGTGACTGTCGTGAGCGCGTCTGTGGGTTGGATTGTTTATTAGCATTATGGGGACCAGTTTGTGCCTTTCGTTTACCCATAGTTAGTACTCTCCAACCTCAGTTTTGGAGTGGATATTACTCTCCCTCCTTAGGTATTAAAAATATGTAACTAAAAGATCACACCCGGAACATCAAAAGCGTATGATCTTAATATGCAAACACAAGAGTAACAGTCACAGGACCAGCTCACACAGTACCTTACAAGCTCAAGGGATGTGGCCCAGAGCAGTCTCATTCAGTCTATGACGGGCTAAGACGGGCCCGTCTTGGCCCGGTCTTCGCCCGGGCGCGCCCACGCGCGTCCCGCTGTGCGGGACCTCGTCCGTGCTTTTCACGTCCCTCCAGGGACCGGGAACAAAGTGCTGCGTGCGTCTGCAGGGCCAGGGCTCAGGGTAAAGTGCAGGGTGCTTCACAAGTTTCTAGCGGTCTCCCGCCGATGCGGGACCGCGTCCGTGCTTTTCACGTCCCTCCAGGGACCGGGAACAAAGTGCTGCGTGCGTCTGCAGGGCCAGGGCTCAGGGTAAAGTGCAGGGTGCTTCACAAGTTTCTAGCGGTCTCCACCGGCTCAAATTAAGCACTGTAACCAGCCACATTATGGCCATCCTTTTGTATTTGACCAGTGCACTTTTCGATCTCTGCTGTCTACACCCACAACTGCCCCCTCCCGACAGCCTGGCATATCAGCTTGACTGGAAGGCATGCTGCCAGCTGAGATAATGTTTTCAAGGCCTCACTACTGGCGTTATCTGTGTACGTGCTAACAGAGCCCCTGTTTCTCAGTGATGGGGTCAGCGAGGTGGCGGCTTGCTTCCCGGTTGCTTGTTTCATTTGCATGACTCCAGAATAAAGTGATCCATTTAGAACAGCCAAGAGATCGTCCTTCAAAGCCCGACTGGATAACAAACGTACACGACAGCAAAGAACTTTTCAACATAGTGAAGGAACTCTCCAACCCCAGCGCCAACACCAACGACATCCCCCTATCACAGGATCTGTGCGACTCACTGGCCACCTTCTTCCATCGCAAGATCGCCGACATCCACGACAGCTTCAACTCCTCATCCGCCCCGACCGCAACAGACCACACCCCGAACGCCACCTGCACCAATCAGCTGACCTCCTGGTCCCACGTCAACGATGAAGAGACACGCAAGGTCATGAACTCCATCCACTCAGGATCTCCATCAGACCCCTGCCCACACCACGTTTTCAACAAAGCTGACGCAACCATCGCACCCCATCTGCGAAAGATCATCAACATCTCCTTCGACACAGCGACCTTCCCGGAAAGCTGGAAGCACGCCGAAATCTACGCCCTCCTCAAGAAACCCAAGGCGGACCCCAAAGACCTTAAGAACTTCCGGCCCATCTCCCTGCTCCCCTTCCCGGCGAAGGTCATCGATAAAATCGCCAACATGCAGCTGACCCGCCACCTCGAGGACAACAGCATCCTAGACCCAGCCCAGTCCGGATTCAGACGCAACCACAGCACCGAGACTGCCCTTATCGCCGCCACTGACATCAGGCACCAGCTAGACAATGGCGAAACCTCAGCCCTCATCCTCCTGGACCTGTCTGCCGCTTTCGACACGGTCTGCCACCGCACACTAAGAACACGCCTCCAAGAAACCGGAATCCAGTAGAAGGCCCTGGACTGGACCACGTCCTTCCTCTCCAGCAGAACCCAGAGAGTCCGCCTCCCGCCCTTCCGATCCGAAGCTACCGACATCATCTGCGGCGTACCCCAGGGCTCATCCCTCAGCCCGACCCTGTTCAATGTCTACATGGCCCCCCTCGCACAAGTGGCCCGCCAGCACAACCTGAACATCATCTCCTATGCCAATGACACTCAGCTCATCCTCTCCAGCAGAACCCAGAGAGTCCGCCTCCCGCCCTTCCGATCCGAAGCTACCGACATCATCTGCGGCGTACCCCAGGGCTCATCCCTCAGCCCGACCCTGTTCAATGTCTACATGGCCCCCCTCGCACAAGTGGCCCGCCAGCACAACCTGAACATCATCTCCTATGCCAATGACACTCAGCTCATCCTCTCCCTCACCAAGGACCCGCACACCGTCAAGACCAACCTCCATGAGGGAATGAAGGCCGTTTCCGAGTGGATAAGGAACAGCCGTCTGAAACTGAACTCGGACAAGACGGAGGTCCTCATCCTAGGTTCCACCCCCTCTGCTTGGGATGACTCCTGGTGGCCGACTGCACTGGGAGCAGCTCCAACACCCACGAACCACGCACGCAACCTAGGATTAATCCTCGACTCCTCCCTCTCCATGTCGAAGCAGGTCAACGCCATCTCCTCCTCCTGCTACAACACCCTTCGCATGCTTCGCAGGATCTACAATTGGATCCCGACCAAAACAAGAAGAACAGTGACCCAAGCCCTCATCAGCAGCAGGCTAGACTACGGCAACGCACTCTACGCAGGAATCCTGGCCAAACACCTGCGACGACTACAATGCATTCAGAACGCCTCAGCCTGACTGATCCTCAACGTCCCCAGCCGCAGCCACATTTCCCCCACCTCAGAGACCTGCACTAGCTCCCCATCAACAAGAGGATTACCTTCAAACTCCTCACCCACGCAAACAAAGCACTCCACAACACCGGACCAGCATACCTGAACGACAGACTCAACTTCTACACCCCCACTTACCAGCTCCGCTCCGCCAGCCTCACCCTTGCCACCGTCCCGTGCATCCAACGAACAACCTCCGGTGGGAGATCCTTCTCCTTCCTCACTGCAAAAACCTGGAACACCCTCCCAACCCATCTACGGCAGACACAGGACCTGCTCACCTTCAGAAGGCCCCTCAAGACCTGGATCTTCGAGCAGTAGCAGCACCCCCGCCCTCCCAGCGCCTTAAGACCCTCACGGGTAAGTAGCACGCTTTACAAATTCACTGATTGATTGATTGATTATAATTATCATAAAACATGCTATCAAAAATGCCTGAATGCGCCCAAATAGTGAAATGCTACACTGGCACCAAAAAAGGCGGAAATATACGGGAAAGGGAAGGCGGCCAGTAGTTTATGTCATGTAGTCACCAGGTAAAAACCATGCTATTACCTTGAAAAGAGTTCACAAATGGAGCAGCGGTGCAAACTACTTCTCTGTCAAGCGCCCTTACAACAGCACAATGCAGGATGTGTATCGCGGGAAAGGGCAACATTGGTTCATTCCAAAAAAGTGCGCGTGAACCCCCGACCGAGCCTCAATACCCTCTCCTTTCATGCCACTTCACTGATGCAGGGTACCCAAGTAAAGGCCTTATTTCATATTTTTTGGTCTTTCCCGTTCCGAGAACAGTCTGGAGAGCCCGTGCATCTGTGTATACGGTTTTAGATCCCCAGCTTCAACAGGGAGCAGTGCTGCCCCCAAGCCCATTCCACCTCCTTTCGTGCCACTGCGCCACCCACAAAGTGTCTACAGAAGTTCAAATTTCAGCTAGCTTCATCGAGAGAAAAAAAGAACACAAGGGAAGCCTGCTTTCAAAGCTGGTGCACCCATACAATGAAAGCTTTCTTCCACACTGGAGTTTGGAAAATGTTTAAGACTGGGCAGGAAATAATACTGCTTGTCTGTAACCTACCCCCAGCGCACTTAAAACCACCCAATTAAAATACCCCCTTCGATGCAGCCTATAGGTATCCATATGTTTACGTTTCCTGCCAGCAGCGATGCAGAGACTGGGACAAATAACTCCATGAGACAAACAAGCGCTCTGAAAGGGAAAAAAAAGACAGGAACAGCACGAGTGCAATCTGTTTCCAATTAACGCGAACGCGAGACGCGGGCGCGATAATTGGAAACAGATGGCGCTGCTGCTCGCTCTCGCAAGCCCTAGACCTGGGCGGATGCAAAGGTGGGACATGCACTCGCCTTTACCCAATTGCGTGCTGTCTTTCTTAGAAAGACGCACGCAAAGGCTAATAGCCTGTGACCAAAAAAACAAACATATCCACGAGCGTGTGGTCAGAGTTTGAAGCCCTTACATCAAGCCTCGCAGAGCAGCCCATGCGCGCTGGCTCAGGTGAGACCTAAAAATACATACAGAGTTAGGTCACATGTAACATGGACAGTCCTCATGGGAGGTTACAACAGTAGCGAAGTAGGGACTACTAAACAAAATAACCAAACAACAGAAGCATTAAAGAAGTGCAGTCAAAGGAGCCAATTACAAAGAAGACCGGAGCTTAAAGCCCATATTCTGGATACAGCATGACTCGAAGAGACAGTTCACATGCGCTGCCTAGGCGAGATCTAAAAACCTGGACAGGAGCAGCACATTATGCATGGCCCTGGGAAACTTGCAGCCCAAATTATGAGTGGCCTGGAATTTCTGATCCTTGTCAGTGACTGAACCTGGTATTTACAAGTGTAGTAATTCCCAACTTTAAAATTAGGACAAATTGTACAGGGTGTACTTGGGATACTATGTTCTTAGTAAAAGATCTGAAATTACAGACTCACATTTAGGAATACTGATGTATGCATGTTACTTTTGATTTAATAGAGTGCTATAATGGGATCAACTTGGGATCTCATATTAACATTTGGAGCTTGTGTTATTAATATCCCTGGTGTTGCTATCACCTCTAAAGTACAAGACACTCAAGATCATGGTCTTAATGTTGTTTCTGAGTGACAATTTGTAGATCATAATTGTATGTGAATTTAGTTTATGGGTAAATTCCATAAATCTGGCCTGGATTAAGCCCTTCTTGATGGACGATGGATACCCATGTATTACATCCTTACACGTAAAATAATTCTTTAAAAACATATCTGACGGTTAAATGTATTGCCAGTTGATTTTTTGTTATTTGCACCATTCTAATTCTTGTGATAGAATCCTTTGAAAATAGATTTGTCCTCATTCCAATGTTATATGAGCATCAGGCTGGAATATCGGAATTTAATCAAAGGAATGAAGGCAAATGTTTGAAATCAATGTACAGCTCCGAGCAGTACAGGGCAGAACTTAGATGTCAGAATATCATCTCGCAAGATTCAAGCTTGCTTCTATGACTACTGAAGGATGACTCGAGTGATATGAGAAGCTTTACACATATTATTAGAGGTAAAACATTCATTTTTCACGTGCTGCGAAGGTGCCCTACTTTGTAAGACCTTTGTATGCAGGTATGGGTCAGCATACAATCCTGTGGGAGCCCAAGAAGTAATGGCGCGACCATCCATTTTGGCTTGTTTGGCCTTTACTACTAAAAGATGCCTCATACATGATGCGACAGATAGACGCTTATTTGTACCTTGATGAGACCCCTTTGACCACTCTGGGGCGAAATGTTAAGTGCTTATAACAGGACTGGATTCCTGCAACAGTCGTTCAGGGAGGTGACAGAGACGGTTTCCTTATTCTTGTTCATTTCTTTTAATCTTTATCCCACCTGTACACCCTGGGCCAAATTTGCAAATTGCTCATGCAAAGCAATACAGCAACCGGGGTGGCTGCGCTGCATTGCATGAAAGGGAGAAAGTAGAAAAGCACCATATCTACAAAGATATTTCACCGTGTCTTTCTCCCCCAAGCTGTTGCCCTTTAGGCTGCCTTGCACCACACACACACACACACACACATCCTTGCACTATAGTGAAAGGGTGTCTGCATGAAGTCTAGCTTAGGTGTACTTCTGGAAGCCTATTTATCCAGTAAAAAACACTTTGCTTAGACCTAGTTCAAAACTTTTCTGACTTTATACGTGTGTCATACAGTAGATCATAAAAGCAACGTTGAAAAAGCGTTGGGAAAAGAAAAAAAATCTTTTTCCCAATGTTTCCAATGTTACACCTGCCTCAAGGAGGCGTAAAACATCAGCTTACCCAGAGAGGTGGTCTTCTAATATCAGTTTTTGACATTCATGACTGAGACAGCCTGAACAGGATAATTTGATGATTAAACACACATTTCTTCCCAGTCGTGCAAACCACACCTGAGACATGGGGATATGAGCACTAGATTTCTTAGATTTTCGCTCCACTTACCTGAGGGTTCTAGAGCATCTGATGCTGAAGGGTAGGTGACTTTACTAGGCATCCTTACACCATCAGGTCTCTTTTATTTCTTTTCTAACACTAATGGGATACGGAGAGCATTCTAGCACCACTTGATGGAAAGAAGTTCAGCCAGCCCCTATACATCCATGCTGTACAGGTTACCCACTGAACAGAGCTGGGTATTGATCAGAAGGTGCTGAAGTTGCTGTGTTTTTTTTATCTGATAAATGTCAGATTGTTTCTCGTCTTCTTTTTAAATCGAAGTCTTCTATCTCTCATTGTAGAGTGCCGCAAGCCTCCTTGCTTAGTCGTGCCTTATTAAATAACTACATGTCTCAGTTAGCAGCCATAGTAAAGATCATTAGGGTTCAGTATTGTATCCTATCTGGCAAACACCCAGAGATTACAAAACACCTTCATACTATCTCTGTAAACTTCAGGCATTGTATGAAGAAAGTCACAGGCTGGATGACTTCAAATTGTCCAAAGATAAATTTAGGAGAAATCAGAGGTGCTTCTGCTCAGCAAGCATACCCTGAAGAGCTGAGTGCCCTTCCATTGCCGGTAAGCACTGCAAGACACCTTGGAATCATCTTTGATAATGACCTTTCTTTCTCCACCTGGATTAATTAGGTCACTTTACCTACATCTTCATTCTGTGCAAACTAAGGAAAGTTTTCCCACAAATTCTGATGGTAAATTGGAAAACGGTGGTACAAGTTCTGATGTCTTCTAAATTGGATTTATTTTTTTGGTTGCAGATTTATATAGCGCAAACTTGACCAAAGGTATTGGAGCGCTTTACATGAGTACCGGTCACGTTACACAAGAACACATTCATTTGTTTGGTAGGCATGGGGGGATTTGCCCAGAATCACAGGATGTGGATGCAACCACGAGGCTCGAACCTTGGTTTCCCAGCTCCAAAGTTGGCAATCTAGCCGTCAGACCACATCCTCTCCCCAATTACTGTGATTCCTTCTACGTAGGTGCACCACAATCACTTTGCCAAAGGTTGCTGGTGTTCAGAATGATGTGGCACTTATTATTTTGGACATCCCAAAACGCAATTCAGCATTGTCTGTGCTGAATACCTTATGCTGGCTTCCAATACCAAAGTGACTGACATTCCAGGCACTATGGTGAATATTTACAACAGAATAGAGAAGCTTGGCATTAAGTAAACATATCAAACGCCATGTTTCTCCATTCTGAAAACACAGGGATGTGCCGTATTCACAAGAATGTGGCGCACCCCTGCGTCTCCCCTAGCAATGGCGCTGAGTTCAGCTGCCTAGCGCAAACGCAGGCATCCTTGCACCATAGTCCAAGGGGGACTGCGTTGGGGAAAATTATGGTTTATGTGCAGTAATGTCTCCCTTCCTGCACATATACAATCATTCATAGCATTTTGAAACTTCTATGTGTGCTGCTCATAGAAGTTGCGGAAGTCATTTTTTGGGGGATTGTTTATGTGCAGAAAGGGTCACCTTCCTGCACATAAACAATCATAGGCGATTTGCTGTTTCTATGTGTGCTGCACAAGGTTTTCCCTGGTCTTAATGTTGGCGCTGCCTCCTATTTACGCACCCTTTTAAATAGGGGGCAGCATCCTAATCAATGGGTGTAGCATGAAAGGGAGCCTTATTTACAAGGCAGTGTTAAGCCATGTTAAGTAGCTTAACGCTGCCTTGTAAATAAGGCAAAGCCCCTATCGCCAACACAACATCACTAAAAGTGATGTTGTGGCGGCGATAGGGGCTTGTAAATATGCCCCTATGTCTGGTACACCAAGTTCTCTACAAATGGGATCTGGCCTCATTACATCTAAATTTGCATGGTACACCCCCACACAGAATCTTAGATCCAGTCACCTGTTTAATGCAGGTATTCCTACAACTTAGCTCAGTAGATAGCTTAACTTTTTCTGGCTGCCTAGCTTTAGAACGCGTTTCCCCTAGACATAGAAAAGTTCATTACTCATCTGCAATTTAGGAAAAAAATAAAACTTGGTGGTTCCTGCTCAATCTTTAACTTACTGGGATTCGTTCCCTCCTTTAGGTACGGCTACTTAGCATTTGAGGGCGTTAGTGCGTGCTTTAGAAATCCTATTCTTTCATTCACTCAGATACAGATGAAGTCTAATATAGGCACAGTCTTCAGAGAAAGATAGGGGCTAACCTGTACCCCATAGGTTAGGAACTTTTGGCCTAAGTGGCAAAAGAAAATCCTCAAAATTCTGGATGAAATGCTACATCGAGCAGAGAATCTACCAAATAAATGTCTCCACAACACTAAACCTATGTTTGAGGAAATTCTGCTTGCCTTTTTTTGCGGTTTTAGTAATTAGTCCAAGTATTGGAGGATCTTCCATATTCATTCATCTTTAAATTTGGTTCTCTGCGACTAAAGCCCAACATTACATCCATGAGACAGTCTTCCAAATTGACTGGTTCACTTCGCAGACTAACAAAGGAAAACCCTTTGGACAGGGCTTAATTTGTAAGAAAAATATTAGAGTAGGTGCCCAATGACTTTCTTAGGACCCCACTGTTAGTGCTGACAAATTCCTGGGCTGCTGAATACCAAGGATGCAGTCTTGATGTCACCTCATGCCTCTTTATTCCACCAACCTGCACTTCCTGTCTCATTATCTTACCCTCACAGATTATTCTTCATCTCTGCTTTCTCCCTTTATCACTGTTGAACTATCTTTCTCTTCCACCTTCGTTCGCCCTTATTTGACTTTTTTCTCTTTTGCTCTGGGTTAAAGTCGGATCATGGGAAATAGGCCCTGATCCCCTAAAATGTGTGCTGGTGCTCATCACCTGTACCACTGGCACAAATTAGGCATATATCTGGCACCTGTCACTTGAATGTTCTTGATACCTAATTTCAAGCGCATTAAACTGACAAACACACTATAAAGATAAACAGGTCTGATAAATCTCTTTAGCAAGAAAAGTATGTACATCATTATACCATAGTTATGCAAACGCACATTTTTGACCAGCATTTATCATATATTGGAGATGCACCGAGCCCCTGATCCCTGGTACATTGCACACTTAACCCCCCTCCCACCTCACCACATGAAATAGACCTGAGACCTCACTCAACTTTTGGAATTGAGATTGTTAAGAATCTCAGGGTGTTATTGCACAATAACACATTTTATCTACATGCATATGACATTCAATGGAAATGAAAAACACAGTATGCTAATACATCGAAATTCCTGATTATATGAATATCGTTCCTGTGCATCCATGCTTTTGTGCTAGATTATGACTGGCTCCTACCGTGAGGTACCCCGTGTAGAAGGCCCAGATGCCCAATCTATACCCACCAGGGGCGCCCCATGCATCCAAGCTTGCCTTCCCCAAAGGGGACAGTGTTCTGCTTTATTATTCTGCTTTGCCCACTAAGCATGTACGAAAGGTGTTAGGTAAAGGGCCACGTGCTAGCGACCACCCCGACCCACCCACGATATTGCAACTCCTTTACTGGATGCTTCAAGGATCCTCTTTGAATCCAGGCACCTGTGCCCCCCATTATCAGCATTAAGCCCATGAAGGGGGGGGGGGGGTCTTTGGCCCATTATAAAGTGAGCTGATTCCAGGGTGTTTTGAGGAAATAGTTGGTGTGTCCAAATTAAGCCTTTACTTCTCCAAGATTTCCAATAAAAAGTTTTTCCACCGATTAAAATGGATGTGCTATGCCACAAAGAGAAGTTAAGGAAGGAGTCTGGATCGGTAGGGAATGGGGTTGGAGAAAAGCCCAAAAGTTTGCAGGTATATTTGAGAACGGGGGTAGAAAAAGATGGTGGTCTACGGGTGAAGGAAAGAAATTCTTTAAAAGAGAAAGGGGTAAGAAAGGAACGTTCAAGTACCACCCATAAATGACATTCCGAAGGGGAATCAGAGAGCCATCTCGAGACCTGTTGAAGTAGAAAAGATTTATGGTAAGTAGGGAAATCAGGATAATTAACTCCGCCCTCTGCTTTTGATTGTCTTTATCGCAACAAGTACATGTGAGGTGATTTTTTGTTCCACGGAAAAGATGATAAAATAGAATTAATCTTAATAACATTTTTTAAAGGAATGGGGACAGGGATATTAGAAGTGGTGTATAAAACTAATGAGGCCAGCATCATTTTGATGGTATCTAGACGATCCCACCATTAGATATACAGGGTGCTATTTAGTGGTCAGAGAGGAGATTTTATGTAAACATTTCTCCATGCAAAGGGATAATGTTGTCGAAATTAAAGGGGTAAAGTAAAGACCCAAATATTTAATATGATGTGAGTTCCAAGCAAAGTTGGAAGAGCTGAAATCATCTTTGAAAGTATATTTAGTTAGAGGCAATATTTCACACTTATCCCGATTAAGCTTTTAACCAGAGACAGAGGCAAAAAGTTCCAATTCTTGTAAGAAAGCAGGGACGGAAGATTGAGGTTCAGAAAGAAATAATAATATGTCATCAGCATAAGCTGCTAACTTAATTTGAGTGTCCTTAGTTTCAAAACCCTTTATGCGAGCATTTTGTTGTATTTTGGACAAAAAAGGTTCCAGGGCTAGATTAAAAGGGAACAGAGATAATGGGCAGCCCTGACGTACCCCTCTTTTTAATTCAAAATAGGGAGATGAAGTATCATTCACAAAAACGGCTGCTCGTGGATTAGAATATAGGAGAGAAATCAGAGAAGTGATTTTTGAGATGAAACCGAACCATTTCAATGTGTGAAAGAAATACGACCAATTGACTCGATCAAACGCCTTTTCAGCATCCAATGCTGTTGCAGCTAATGAATGAGGTAAGTGTGGGGCTTTTGATAAAATATCAAAAAATAAACAAGTATTATCAGAGATGAGACAGCCTTTAACAAAACCAGATTGTTCTGCGCCCAATAATTGAGGGAGAAAGGATTCAAGGTGATTAGCTAGGACTTTAGAAAAATTTTTATAATCAATATTTACAAGAGAAATGGGTCTGTAATTCTTGCAATATTTCAAATCTTTCCCTTCTTTGGGCATTAGACATATAAGAGCTTCTAAAAAGGACCCTGAAGATTCTCCTGATTTTGTAAAAAGATTTAAGAGATTGAGTAGCTTAGGAAGAAGGATGGGAGCGAAGTGGGTGAAAAATTCAACTGTAAATCTATCAGGCCCTGGAGCTTTGTCCTTCTTAAGTGATTGTAAAGCACTGAGAAGCTCCTGTTGTGATAAATCAGCTTAGAAGAGGGTAAAATCAATTTGAGTATTAAACAATTTATGGATACCTGAAAGAAATTGTGTAATATCAGAATCTGAGGGTGTGGTTTCAGGAGAGTATAGTGATTTATAAAAAATAAGGAATTCATTTAAGTATCTCTGGGTCCTTAGTTCGTAGTATGTTGTGTTAATCGAAAATAGCTTCAATATCAAACTTATTATGTTTAATTTTTAAGTAATTTGCCAAAAGTTTGCAAGCCTTATTCTGACCACCATAGAACTTTGCTCTAGACCTCAACAAATATAGTGAGGCATTATCTGTTGATTCCTTGTTGAATTGAAATCTAGCCTTAATAAGTTGTGAGGGACAATTTTTGGATTTTGAGGAGTAATAGGAGTGTTCCAATCTCTTTATCTCTACCAAAAGATCACTGGTTGCCTTGCGGGAATTTTTACGTTTTCTAGAGACAAAACCAATGATGAAGTCTCTAGCAGCTGCTTTGAATGCATCCCAATTTACAGAAAAATGAAAAGTATCAGTTTGATTTAAAGAAAAATATTCATTAAAAAAGGAAACAAAAGAGGAGTGAAATTTTGGATCTAGAAGAAGTGAGCTACTAAATCGCCATCTTCTAGGTAAATTAGAATTTGAAACTATATCCAATTGAATGGAAATGGGAGCATGGTCTGAGATCAAAATAGAGCCAATATCAGCGCTTTTTAAAGTTTGGGATATGTTATGTGAAACAAGGAAATAATCCAATCTGGATTGAGTTTGGTGGGCTGGGGAGAAAAACGTAAATTCTCTAGTTGTGGGATTGCAAATTCTCCAAGTATCTATGAGTTTATATTGCTGAATGGTCTGAGTAAATAGTTTGTGAGCTTTATGTGTTTTAAAAGAAACCAGTGAGTTTCGATCTAAGAAGGGATCTATCACTTGGTGACAATCACCAGCGCGGATAAAGTTATTGTCAATACACGAGGAAATTTGCGGAGATAATGAAGACCAAAACAAAGGATCGCCATTAGTGGGAGCATAAACATTAAACAAAGACATTGGAACACCGCCAATTTGCAATTTAGTGTATAACCATCTACCCTCCTCATCAGATTGTTGAGAAAGCAAACTAATTTTTAACGAATTATGACAAAAGAGTAATAACTCCATTGCGTTTACCGTCCCCTGGAGAGAAAGAGACAATCCCAACCCATCCCCTCTTCTACTTCAAAGATTTTATAGCATTCAAGTGGGATTCCTGCAAGAAAACAATATCTGCTCCCAATTTGGATAAGTGCGTTAAAACACGTTGCCGTTTGATGGGAGAATTCAGACCTCTGAAATTCCATGATACAATTTTCAGGGACATAAAAATAACAATAAAGTGTCAAGAAAAAGAAGGCCAACAATGACCTTCAAAGAACAGAAGGTTAAATATGTAACATTTCAACTATAAAAGCATAAGATATAATGATAGAGAGAAATGAAGATCAAAAGATATAAAAGTGAGCTTGAGATAAGAAACCAAGAAGAGTAGGAAATGAGAGACTTAAGTAGAAAAGTGAGATACAGCAAGAAGAAAAAAGGAAACAGAGAGAGGAAAGAATAAGGAGGAAGATGTTGAAAATAGAAAAGACAATAGGAAAGGAGAACTGAGCTAAATAGATACGCATGTGAGGACATAGTAGTGAACCAAAAGAAGGAGGAAAAGAAAAAAGAAGTAGAAGAAGAAGAAGTAATACAAGGATTGGAAACAAGAAGAAAAGAAGAAGGAGGGGGAAAGAAGAATGACAAAGAAAAAGATACAACATACCTAATTCAAAAGACTGATTCCAGGGTGTTTTAATGTCTTCCCGTGCCAAAATGACTAATTGTCATTGGAGTTGGTAATTAGCCGATTAATAATACATTTAGTGTGCCTTGACAGAGTTGTGCGAAACCTGTCCAAATGCAAACTTTTTTTGATAAGCGCTATGTGTGTCAGAAGAACAGCTTCTGAAGGCCAATTTCTCAACAACCATTTAAGCAAATGCTGTTTTAGAGCTTTATGCGAGGTCCATTTTCTAGATTGGCATGTGATGCTTCGGGTCACAATTGAGATGGATCGGTGCAGCTTTGTGCACATATTGAACACTATAAAACAATAGTGTCGAGGAAACGGAATACAGCATTCAGAAATAACCAAAAGAAGCACTTACCACTTAACAAATAAATAGACTAATACAGAAAAACATTCAAGATCGTTTAAGCCTGAGCCCTAGTGGTAACACAAGTTCAAATGTCTTGATTGTATTACACCTAGTATCTAGGCCTGTGCAGAATTTAGATTACTCCGGAGTATTTTGAGTAGTTTTGATAGTTACACATGACTCTTTGATGTGAAATTACCAATAATTATACAATTACACCTGCTCCCTTCATTAAGAGTAATTTGGGGGAAAAGTCCTACCCCTAGTGCACAAATATTGCAAATGTGAGCAGCTGCTAGCGCTTGCTATTCATGTTCTGCTGCATTTAGAGCAATTTATTTGCACAAAATGCATCATCACGACCATCTTCAGCAAGAGGGTACGTTTTGTTCTAAGAAATAGCCCTAAATGCGCTTGTAAGTTGCATTTGGCGCTATTTCTTAGTGTAAAATGCATCCTCATCTCCATTTTGGATCTGCTTTATGGTTATGTGAGGGCATAACGCAGGCCCCTGCAATCCCTGTGGTGCAGGGTGGCCTCCAACACTCGAGGGGACTGTAACCATTCATGGGGTGCCTCAGTCAGCCCAGGGTCTATGAATATCTGCAATATATGGGAGACTAGAGGTGACTCTGATCATATTCTGCTGGAGGGCCCATTCCTTTTATTTACAACACTAAGTTACCTTCCTGACGTTAGCGAGGCATTCCGGCTGCAGACGGACTCATTGAAGCACTGGGCTTCTTGCACAGAAAGTCTTTTTTCATTCCTCTTCCTTTCTCTTCTCTGGATATAGCCTGAATCTAGTGCATCATGTCATACACCAATTAATGACATGCTCGAACTGTCCACAGCTGAATGATGGTAGTCAGGAAAGTAACTAAGAAGAGGAGACCAAGCATAATGATGATTACAACAAGTAATCCAGACATTACTATCACGTCTCTTCTTTCTTGTTCCATTCCTAACATTTTGAAGATATACAATAGAGTAAGAAAATACCTAGGCAAAAGACACACCAAAACAGAGGCACTTGCAGCACATGTTAAGTGTATTAAAACAAAGGTAACGTTTAGACACTAGAGGTAGCCAACATAACAAAGCCTTCTACCAAATCAGCCTTGTTTGGAATCTGCCAATAGTGTTGAGTAAAAGTTGAATGTGAGACAAATGTGGTCACCTGACATCCATCAGTCAAAGGAAAGCCAGAAGTGGAAGCCATGAATGCTGCTTCTCCCCTGATTAATCAACCATGAATAGAAGAGAGCACAACACAAGCCAACCCATAAGACCTGGAGATGCGGTCCTAACAAATCTGATCAGGGTAACCCGGCTACTTTCCACACTTAACAGGACCAAAGAATTAACAAACAAAACTACACAGGAAATAAAGGCTGCGGTGCGAGTCAAGTATGCCAAATGACTGACTTGACCAATACTGAAATGGCTAGCAGATTGATTGAGACAGAACCAGGAGGAGATCTTAGGGAAAAAAAGGGCCAGGTCGGAAAAACACAAAGATACCCGAAAGGATTCATAAGTAGGACTCAATATAGTCCAATGAACACAGGTCCCCCAAACATCAAAAGCACATTAGCACCTCAGAAACACCCATCACTTTATGTGAAAAAGTGGGTAATGGAATCTCAACTGGTGGTACAAAATGGGAACCTTCCAAAATATTTTCTTGACCTTATACAAATTCCAACTAGAAACCAACATCTTCAGAATAGAACATCCAAACTGCCTCACTTTATGTGAAAAACTTTAATTGCCACTAATTGCAGTCCCTTAGAACTACTCAAGCATAAAATACAGAATATTTGAAGAGGATAAGAAAGAGACAGCACCTTTTTACAAAAAACACAAGATTGACAAGACACTCTTGGGGCCTGTTCGCAAACTGTATTCAGTAGCACGTTAGTAGTACTTCAATAGTATTGCTAATTCAGTACAGAATGCTATTCACTAAACGAGGTGCAGAGGTCTATGTCTCTGCCCGTCCTATTTTTATGTGCAGGGATCTCTTATCTGACTGCAGAGATTGCAGCACACATAGGTATAGGTTTTAGTCGTAAATGTGGAAGGAACAGCGAGAGAGAGGTTAGAAAATCGGGAATACATATGACTAAAGGGGAATGGCTAAGGGAGGAGTAAGGAGGGGTAAGGGAGGACTAGACAGGGGCATAGGGGGATAGTTACCCACCCACAAAAGAGTAAGCCTATTCCTAATCAAGAACTACCCTTCTATAGCTACTACAGCCAAAAAGACCCACAGCAGTCCTAACTGTACTTCAGTTTACCAGGAGTAAGTTGAGCTGCCACTCATTGGCACTCAGAGGGCATGCAAAATCCTTCCAAAGAGTATGATAAAGGGAGAGGCTTACAATTAAACCCCATAGGAAATAGGGGTAAAACAATACCTAATTTGAAATATTTAAAAAATATATGTATATATGTATGTACCTCAGGCTCTCCAAACATCCTTCCGGTGAAAAGAGAGTCACGAACTCAAATGAACTTCCCTCGATATCACTAAAGAAATCGCTCATAACATTAGACGTTTTTTCAAGAAACATATTTGTTGCGCTTGGAGTTTGCTAACTCTTTGTGGAATTTTATTATTATCATTATTGTGTTGTTTTTTCACTAATGACTCAAAGATGGATTACACATCTGTTTGTAAAGTGCTACAGTGCGTAGCAGCTCCAGTTGTATGTGCAATGTAGCAAAATTGAAAATGCTACGTGCTAAAAGAAAGTGCTACAGATAATAAATAGATAGGAAAGTGCTAGTGCCAAGTTAAAATCAAATTACATTATATTGCACACGTGGGATTTTGAGAAAAAATATTAGGTTAGTTTGGCAGTGGTAATAGCTTAATCTCTTATTGGTAGGTTTCTGCCGTTTCATTTTACGTGGAACTTGATGGTAGGATTATTGGGGCCACACTTAAACCAAAAAATTAAAAAATTACTGCAAAATATTTCTCGGAATGTCAACCATAATGTATTAATAATAATTAGAGAAAGTTGTGAAGATCATCTGTATTGGTTAACCCATTGGGTGCTTTGTTGTCAAGCTCAAGGATCATTCGGGACTCCAATTGTCGCAACAGCCTTTCTCTGTTGCCTCCTCTCCAGAGGTTGGGGTTGGCATCTATGACAAAGTATTTGAAGCACTTCAGATCGTTATTGTGCTCCAGCTTGAAATGTCGTGCAACCGGGTATGTGGTATCGTTGTTCACAATTGCACGCAAATGCTGCAATATTCTAACGTGCACCTGTAGCTTCGTACTTCCGACATAACGCAAGCCACAGGTGCATGTTAGTACCTATACTGCATATTCTATCCTACAATTGTAGCTGCCCTTGATAGTAGACATGTCAGGGCTAAATGGGATGGAGTAGTGCGCGGTATTTTCTCTGAATTTACATGCTCTACATGTTGAGCATTTGAAAAATCCTTGTCTAGGTTATAGCCACATATTTTTAGTTGTCAGTTCAGGGCTGCTCTTTACAATCTGAGATCTTATAAATAATCCTTTCCTGTAAGTAATGGTTGCTTCTGCGGGGAGTCTATGTGCCAGTACTCCATCGGTGAGTACAATGGGCCAATTAGGTTTAATGATTGACCTGATCTTCCTTTCCTGTTGTTTATAGGTAGTTATAAGTCTGGGAGCATTGTCAACTACCTTAGGTTTCCTTCCCTCCTCTTCCGTTGGCATCAATGATTCTCTAGGTCTATCTCCCACTTTCTTTACTGCCTCCTTGAGAATAGAATCACTATATCCTCTCCTCTTAAATCTGGTGAGTGCTTCTTGTGTGCATTCATCAAGATCTCTTTGTGTACTGCAAATTCTTTTAAACCGTAATAGCTCACCAAAAGGAATGCTTCTGACTATGTGTTTTGGGTGCGCACTGCTTGCGTGAAGCGTGGAATTGCTTGCAGTGGCTTTTCTATGCATAGTGGTCGCTACCTTGCCATCTTTAATATACACCCTCACGTCTAGGAACTCAATGCTTTCCTTACTCAACTGTGATGTGAACTTGAGATTGGCAGTGTTCACGTTGATACTTTTAGCAAACGTCATCAATTTAACGTAGCCAATACTTTACATGTTGTGAATACATACCAGAGTGTGTTGTTTTGATAACCTGTTCCTCCCACCAGCCAAAGTGCAAGCAGGCATAGCTGAGGGAGACACAGGCTGCCATCGCCACACCCCTCATTTGTTTATACAGGTCTTTGCCAAACATAAAGTAATTGTTGTGTAGGCACCATGAGATAAGGCCTAGCAACATCTTAATTATGATCGTAGCACTTCAAGGCTCTTGTGTCCAAGAAATGCTTAACTGCATTAATGCCTGTGTGATGTTCAATGCTAGAATAAAGTGATTCGATGTCCAATGTTATAAATATTAGGTCATCTGTCCATTGAATACCATTTACTTTTTTTAGGAATTCCCCTGTATCTTTCACATACGTTGGAAGCTTTTTGACAAAGTCTTGAAGAAAGTAGTCCACATATTGTGTAACATGTTCCCCCACACTGCTGATAGCAAATATAATTGGTCTACCCGGTATTGGTGTGGTATTTTTGTTGACTTTGGGGATGAAATATATGATGGGAAGGACTGGATGTTCAATATTTATATATTTTTACTCGTCCATAGATATTAGGCCATCTCTTTCCATTGTTGGAAGTACTTTCTAAGTGCTTCTTTAGCCTTATTGTATTCTTTGATATTAGTTCTCTCATAGCATTCCTGATCAGTGCCCTTTTGCTTCCTGTAGGTATTCTATTTTGTGCCAAATCACAATATTCCCGCCCTTATCTGATTTGGTTACTACAACTTCATGATTATCACTTCGTTTTTTCATCAATTTGGCGTATTCAATTTCTTTGAAGTGTTTGATGCGTTTTTTGTGCTTCACTTGATGGTATAATGTATTTATATCTACAGTTACTCACTCATGGAAAATGTCTGTTGCATTTTTCGGCTTGATTGGGAAGAATGTAGACCTGATTTTGAATGGACTGCTGCCTGCACCTCGCTGTGCTATATTTGTGTGTTGAAGTTGTTCTTGAGTTGACTCAATATGACAGAGCTCCTGACTTGTCTTGTTCGTTTCTTTGCTTAGCTCATGCAGTAAAGTTCGAATATCGATTCTGCTTCCTTCAAGCCTGTTTTAATAGTGAAGAATTTTTGGAGCTTCAGTTTACGAATGAAACAAAAGACATCAACTCTAGTGCGTGCATAGTTGAAGTCACTTACTGGGCAAAAAGACAGACCCAATGACAGCAGTTGTTTTTCCGCCTTTGTTAGTGTCATTGGTGATAGATTAATGATGATATTGTCATCCGTTTTTATTTCCTGTGCCATTGCATTTTTTTATATACATATATATATATATTCCATAATTCTTCCAACAACAGCCCCCTCCCTCCCAGGGTGTTGAAGAGAAGCAGCACGGCCAGGCACAGCAGTTTGTAAGTAGTCCTTTTTATTTTTATTTTATAATCCACTGACAGTGCAACAAGAGGACCTACGCGTTTCGGCCGGAGTCTTCAGCTGGGTCTGAAGTATGTGTGTAAAGACAGGTAATGTAAAGGGAAACTTCCCTCCAAAACGACCTCCACAATTTAAAGGGGCACACACAAATATTTTATATTTTGAACATATACATATATATATATATATATATATATATAGATATGAAAAATCACCGTCCCGTTCTCCGTAGTCACCAAGGAGACACACAGGTACAGACCACAAAATATTATATATATATATATTCGACGATCCAATTCAAACAATATTGAAAAGGCGCTGACACCGTGGGGAATTTCGTCAAGAAAATGTGTTTAATTCACATCAAAGCCAAACGCGTTTCGACGTACTTGCCGCCTTGGTCACTGAACACAGGTAAGACGTAATTGTCACGTTTAAATACACCAATGGCTTGACTGCCCAAAGTGGTTAATCATAAACATAGAAAGCGTCACAGTTGCGAGTGCGAGTCTTGTAAGAGAAACAATAACCAAATGAATGTAATCTCCTATCGTGAAACACTAAGTACATAATATACACATCAAAGTTGTTAATTGACTCGCTTTTTTTCTTTCTTTTTCGTAAAGAAAACATTTGAACCCTAGTGGGTAGTGACTGCAAGTGAATCCAACATTTCAAACCACGGGAAAAAACCATGCCAAAAATGCTAAGTGCTTACCAAAGTGTCAAACCTGTGTTTTTAAAGAGTGGGCAAAACTCAAAAAAGAAGTCTTTAAAGTAAATATTAATGCTACAGTGTTATGTGTGCTGTATTCATTGCAGATGCACACTGAGGGCCTCATCAGCATTCAATCCTCTCGGAATCTTGCTATCTAGTAACAAAATGTATCTAGATTCAAGTTTTCGTAAAGACAGTAGTCTGTTTCCTCCTCGGATGTTCTTAGGGACACTGTCTATCACGAAATATGAGAGATCTTCACTTCTACCCCTGTGTACAGTGTTTATATGACGTGCCACGGGATATGAAGGATCATCACTGCTAATGGCACGAAGGTGCTGCAAAATTCGTATATGCACCTGATGGATGGTGCTGCCTACATACAATTTATTGCAGGTACACTTTAAAACGTACACTGCAAAATCTGTCTTGCATGTAAAGTTGCTGCGGATTTCAAATGGAATATGTTTAAATGGTAAACTAAGGCTGCGGGTGTTAATCCCATGCTTGCATGCCTTACATTTGGCACATTTGAAGAATCCGTTTCGTGCTTTAAGCCATTCTGCTTTTGTGTCTGATCTAGGGGAGTTGCAAACAAGCTCCTGCCGCATGGATTTTGCTCGTCTAAATGTGATTTGTGGGGGTATTTTGCATATCTCTCCTATTGTTGGATCACTACGCACTGATGGCCAATGTTTGATGAGTATTTTGCGTATGTTGTTATGATAGATGTTGTAGCCAGTGATGAGTCTTGGTGGTGTGCTGGTTTGGGAATCTTGTGTCGAACTGGAAATGGTTTTGTCTACTTTGAGTAGCTTAGCTCTTTCTATTTTGGCACATTTGTTCTCTGCCTTGTGTAAGATCTCAGGATTGTACCCTCTGTTGCTTAGTCTATCAAAGAGTCCATTCTTAGCTTGATTGTAACTGGAAACAGAGCTGCAGTTGTGTTTCATCCTCAAGCATTCACCGTAGGGGATGCTTTCGATGAGCTTGCTTGGATGGAAACTGCTCGCGTGTAAGATAGAGTTTCCTGAGGTACTCTTTCTATAGGATCTTGACTCTATGTTACCATCGTGGATGTACAATTCCAGATCTAAGAAATGAATTTTCTCTTTACTAGTAGTACAAGTGAATTTCAAATTCAACTCATTGTTGTTGAGATCTTTGGAAAATGTTATGGCAGTTTCCTCTGTGCCTTTCCACAAGATAAAGATATCATCTATATATCTTGTGTAAAGTTTTATGTTTTCTAGCATTTGTGATGGGTAATCAGCCATGAGTAGCCGCTCCTCCCACCAGCCCATATGCAAATTAGCATAGCTGGGGGCGAAGCAAGTACCCATGGCCGTACCTTGAATTTGCTGATAGTGTAGCCTGTCAAACAGAAAAAAGTTGTTAAGCAAACACCATTTTGCCATGTCTAATAGCATGGCTGTGTGTTGGTAAAGTTCCAATGCCATCCGTTTTTATTTCCTGTGCCATTGCATTTTTTTATGTACATATATATATATATTCCATAATTCTTCCAACAACAGCCCCCTCCCTCCCAGGGTGTTGAAGAGAAGCAGCACGGCCAGGCACAGCAGTTTGTAAGTAGTCCTTTTTATTTTTATTTTATAATCCACTGACAGTGCAACAAGAGGACCTACGCGTTTCGGCCGGAGTCTTCAGCTGGGTCTGAAGTATGTGTATAAAGACAGGTAATTTAAAGGGAAACTTCCCTCCAAAACGACCTCCACAATTTAAAGGGGCACACACAAATATTTTATATTTTGAACATATATATATGTTGGATTATGGGCACTTGCCCACCAGAACTTTGAATTTTTAATATTTTGAAAATTTTAACATTTTAAAGTTTTTTAATATATTTAAAAATCATTGTGTGTATAATTATACTTATAATTGTCTGTATTCACACATCTACTCCTGCAAATTGCAAAATATAGATATTGGATTAGAGATGTACATATAACAATGACTATGTAACTAAAATGACTTGAGAGTATAGTCTGTTGTCCCTATTTACTTCTGGGAGGGGCCAATGTTCAATTACACCTGTATTTAAACACGTAGGTGATCGGGGCATGTCATGTGATCAAGACCGGGTTTCCCGGTCGAAACGCGTCATGCTGGCTGAAAATATGGAATAAAGCACTGAAATTCAAAAGAATACTTGGCTGTGTGGTGGTCCGTTCCTGCTCTTTCGTTTAACGGATTTATGCTGGATCGTGCTCGATATATATATATATATATATATATATATATAGATATAAAAAATCACCGTCCCGTTCTCCGTAGTCACCAAGGAAACACACAGGTACAGACCACAAAATATTATATATATATATATATATATATATATATATATCCACATCAAGGTACTCAAAGCTTGAAAGAGCCTCAGCACCGATGATGTACGAGGTGCTGAAGGAGCAGTGTGTCCTGTTGGCTCGACGTTGATAGTGCGAGGCAGTTTCATGGGATGTTTCCTGCAAACCCACTGTGGTAAGAGACAATAGTAGGAGGAGTGTGTAGGTACCTAATAAAGGATCATGAACTCCAAAGACCACAAAGCACTGCGTGAACACGCCCACAAGGGCGGGATTGATAAAGAAGCTGCGAGTGCGGCGTTATTTTCCACCTACCTGTTCTCCACGATGCCTAGCCAGTGAACAAGGGACGAGGCTCCTGAAACGCGTATGGCGATAATGGGCGTATTATGTTGAAACTAGCTGTGTTACTACCCCGCAGTCCGCCAATAAAGAGGGAAAGAAAACACACTGCGTGAGGCTCTTTCAAGCTTTGAGTACCTTGATGTGGATTTGTTAGCGGCCTGCTCCGGTCGCGAAAGAGCCCCTCGACTGACAGAGTGAATCCACAGCACCGATGATGTACGAGGTGCTGAAGGAGCAGTGTGTCCTGTTGGCTCGACGTTGATAGTGCGAGGCAGTTTCATGGGATGTTTCCTGCAAACCCACTGTGGTAAGAGACAATAGTAGGAGGAGTGTGTAGGTACCTACTAAAGGATCATGAACTCCAAAGACCACAAAGCACTGCGTGAACACGCCCACAAGGGCGGGATTGATAAAGAAGCTGCGAGTGCGGCGTTATTTTCCACCTACCTGTTCTCCACGATGCCTAGCCAGTGAACAAGGGACGAGGCTCCTGAAACGCGTATGGCGATAATGGGCGTATTATGTTGAAACGAGCTGTGTTACTACCCCGCAGTCCGCCAATAAAGAGGGAAAGAAAACACACTGCGTGAGGCTCTTTCAAGCTTTGAGTACCTTGATGTGGATTTGTTAGCGGCCTGCTCCGGTCGCGAAAGAGCCCCTCGACTGACAGAGTGGATCCACAGCACCGATGATGTACGAGGTGCTGAAGGAGCAGTGTGTCCTGTTGGCTCGACGTTGATAGTGCGAGGCAGTTTCATGGGATGTTTCCTGCAAACCCACTGTGGTAAGAGACAATAGTAGGAGGAGTGTGTAGGTACCTACTAAAGGATCATGAACTCCAAAGACCACAAAGCACTGCGTGAACACGCCCACAAGGGCGGGATTGATAAAGAAGCTGCGAGTGCGGCGTTATTTTCCACCTACCTGTTCTCCACGATGCCTAGCCAGTGAACAAGGGACGAGGCTCCTGAAACGCGTATGGCGATAATGGGCGTATTATGTTGAAACTAGCTGTGTTACTACCCCGCAGTCCGCCAATAAAGAGGGAAAGAAAACACACTGCGTGAGGCTCTTTCAAGCTTTGAGTACCTTGATGTGGATTTGTTAGCGGCCTGCTCCGGTCGCGAAAGAGCCCCTCGACTGACAGAGTGGATCCACAGCACCGATGATGTACGAGGTGCTGAAGGAGCAGTGTGTCCTGTTGGCTCGACGTTGATAGTGCGAGGCAGTTTCATGGGATGTTTCCTGCAAACCCACTGTGGTAAGAGACAATAGTAGGAGGAGTGTGTAGGTACCTACTAAAGGATCATGAACTCCAAAGACCACAAAGCACTGCGTGAACACGCCCACAAGGGCGGGATTGATAAAGAAGCTGCGAGTGCGGCGTTATTTTCCACCTACCTGTTCTCCACGATGCCTAGCCAGTGAACAAGGGACGAGGCTCCTGAAACGCGTATGGCGATAATGGGCGTATTATGTTGAAAATAGCTGTGTTACTACCCCGCAGTCCGCCAATAAAGAGGGAAAGAAAACACACTGCGTGAGGCTCTTTCAAGCTTTGAGTACCTTGATGTGGATATATATATATATATATATCTATATATTATCTACTGGCGGTCGTCAGTAGATAGTTATAGTTAGGACCGTGTTTCCATAGGAAATCTCAAAATTCTATTTTGAATAACTTTGGCGCCGGTTGACGAATCCTCGCAAAATTTTCAAAACTGATGGGGCGCTCCGTTCAGCTCCTACCATGAAAGTCTCGGGGTGATTCGTCAAGTAGGGGCTGAGAAAAAAGGGGGGTCCCAAAATGCGTTTTCCCCATGCATTTTTCCATAGGACCTTTAGACACAGCTACAGCCCGAACGGCTGAACAGAATTACTTGAAATTTGGGAGAGAGGTAGCCATAAGGTCAAGGAAGTGCCTTTCGTAGGTCTGGTGTAAATCTGTTCAGTATTTCCTGAGAAAATAGCATTTAAAAGCATATCAATATCTATACCCGCGCAGGGTGCGCGAAGTGTGCGCGCACCCTGCTGTGCGCGAGCGCAATTCTGATTGGTTGTTAGATCTCGGTAAACATTCGAATCGGTCGAAACCAGGAAGTGTCGGCCGCCATTTTGTCTCTCGCAGTCTGAGGGGGTGAAAAACAAAGGTGGAGAACGTGAAGTGGGGGCAGGGTGGACAGTTACTGACCCCCTAGCCTTGGTCAGGGGGTCTCAGAAGGACCCCCAAGGGCCAAAAAAAGATTATTTTTTTTTACGAAAAATCGCCGAGTGCGCGCACCCGGCGTGCACGGTAGAAACGGAAAAAATGCCGCGAAGTTCGCGAAACGTGCGCGCACGGTGCGCGCAAGCTAAAAATTAAATTAAAAAAAATACATAAATTAGCATTTAAAAAACCTTTGAAATTCACTGAAAAAACCATAGGTTTCAGGCACGTTATAGTTAGGAATTAGCATTTAAAAAACCTTACAAATTCACTTAAAAAACCACAGGTTTCACACATGTTATAGTTAGCTGGACATTTCACTCGTAAAAAAACCATTGAAATTCCCCCGTTATAGTTAGTGCTGGCAACTATAACTCACGCGACCGCAATCCTCTGCTGATGACGTCAGATATTACATCACTGATGACATATGTGTCTTTCTGAAAAAAAAATAATAGGAATATATGTATAGCTAAAGATTAATGGAAGAAGACATGGGTAAATAAGTGTCTAAATACAGTGATGTAATATCTGACGTCATCAGCAGAGGATTGCGGTCGCGTGAGTTATAGTTGCCAGCAGTAACTATAACGGGGGAATTTCAATGGTTTTTTACGAGTGAAATGTCCAGCTAACTATAACGTGTGAAACCTATGGTTTTTTAAGTGAATTTGCAAGGTTTTTTAAATGCTAATTCCTAACTATAACGTGCCTGAAACCTATGTTTTTTTCAGTGAATATATATATATATATATATATATATATATATATATATTTATTTATTTATTTATTTTAATGTTAAAATAATTAGAAATAAATTATAACTTTATGATTTTATTATTTTAAAATAATTAAAAGACCTTTTTTAATTTAAAAGTAAATTTATCTTGCAATCTATAATGTGTATTTTTTTAATTTAGATGCATTTTATAAATTCCGTTAGAATTTTAACTTTTAACACATTATAGATTAATAGAGACATTTTACTTTAGTTGGGTTTAGTTTAAACAATAATCTTTCAAAATAATTTAAATTTACTACACTTATATTTATTAAAAATGATATAAAAGTTAGTTAATGGTGCAGTAGCATTAAAAAAAATAGTCTACAGTTAAGATACATATATAAAATTATTTAACATTAACATGTAGCTTACAAACATGTTACTTTTTCTTTACAATTAACTAAAGTTTCCTATTTTTTACCATAAGGAGACCCCTGCCCCCCCCCCGCCCAATTGCAGAGGTCTCTGCCAAGTGTGTGGAACATCAAATACAATTGTTAAGTGACTACTAGTAACAACCTTACAGTCATAGTTGTTATTTTTTATTAACTCCACCTCCTTTGTCAGGGGGTGGAAACATGTGAGTCTACACTTTTGAGTAACTTTACGCTCTTCAATGGTGAATAGCCAAAAGTAGTAACTTTTTCCAAGCTTGCAGCCTGATTGTTGCAGGACTACAAAGAAAAAAGGCCTAGAATTTGTGGAGACCCATCTGAAGTTGGATTGCTGCATACCAATAGCCACTTCAGACTCTCTTGGGCAGCAAATAACTGGTGTTTTGGAGATTTATCTGATGGTAGGTTCACCAAACCTAGGAAGAGGAATATCTTTTGTACCCAATGTTTGCTTTAAACTACCTGATCCTGCAACAGCCACTATTTGCTCCACCAGTGGTAGCACTAGAGAAGGCATTAAAACCCAACTCCAATACTATATTAAGCAAATCCATATCTTATATGACCTACTATCACTCTTCAGACCTATGTGAGGAACAGAAACTGCAGTCACTAATATCAGATTAGACCTACTCATCACCTTAGGTGAATGCTTCCAGTTCCTTCTGAGATTCCTAGACCTCTCAGCATCATATGCCAACGTACACTAGGAAATCCTCCTAAACAGAATCAATGCATGGTATGAAATAACTGGTAGAAATCAAAAGTGAATCCTCTCCTTACACCTTGACCACAGCCAGCAAGTGCATCTTGGCCTAACTGAATCTTAACCTGAAAGGTGAAATACAATGTTTCACTGAGGTGATCTCTCACATCATCTTTGTTCAACATATGCATATTCTGACCAACTCCAAATGTAAATTAATGATACCCGAATTCATGGGTATTTGAACAAAGTGCCAGGAAACCAGGCAAATATCACTGTACACGATGAGCGCAAATACTATATGATGAAAGACACTAGAATTGAAGCTACGGATATCAGAACTGCCAATTATTGTCAGTATCTCCCCCGACACTCCAGGCATGAAGAATAACCATGCAGACCTGGGATTACCGAGTCCTTTTCTGGCAGAATATCTTCCATTCTGGGGACATTTCCTCTCCCATTTACCACATATGAGAGAAAGGAGACAATGCAGGCCCGGGTTGGAGGCATATAAGGCTCAGGTGCTGCTGGGGGGGGGGGGGGCATTGTATTGTAGGAGGAGATGCAGAGGAGGCTAGGCTGTGCCTATGCTGTGTTCCTAGCCAGGGCTCACTGGCGGTTTCACCTAGTGTAAATTCGCACCTGGTTAAACAACATCTAGAATTCCCTGTCCGAATCGGGAAAGAGCTCCACACTACTCAGAGTGAGTGCCTATGTGGAGCTGACCAGAGCTTTAATAATGGGCTGGCTGACTTTCAAATATAATGCACAGGGGGCTCCTTGCAAAGCTTATGGAAGGACTGCAAAGGGTACAAAACAAGATGGCCAGACTATGCCTCAACCTAACGAAACATGACCATGTTAAGCCAGTCTTGAAAGCACCCCAGTGGCTTCTGGAGGAGTAAAAAAACCACATTTAAGATACTTTATATTATCCATGAGGTTTACTGGAACAGAGGGCTGATATATCTTCAAGTTCTGACTTCCCATTACACCCTTTGCTGAAACCCTTGGTCAGAAAACTACACCATCAGACAACTGAAACAGAGGCAGGGCATACAAATGAATGTTAGAGAAAAGCCCTTCAAGACAGAATTCAGGTAGAATTTAGGAAATTGTAGGGCAGTGCATGAGATTTGACCACAGCTGTGATGGTAGTAAGCAGTGAATATGGGATCAGGGTCATGACCCATATGCAGTTGGGCTCCTGCTATCCAAATATCATGTACAAAAGAATCTTGCACTCTGAAATAACTATGAGGCCCACAATGTGCCTGGATGCAGTATTGCCAGAACTGATAACTGTTATGCTGACAATAACCTTCATTATGCTTGAGATGGACATAATTATGCAAGTGATAGCCATAATAATGCCAAAGATGTACATAATATGCCATGGATGCCCACATTATGCCATGGATGAGCACACTATTACAGGACAGCCATGGCTCTCATGTAAGTGATGGCCACCGTCATGCCAGAAAACCACAAGCATGTAGGTCTGGCCATCATTAAAACAGAGATATTAATCATAAAAACAAGGATCTTCACAATAGTCTATGGTTCCTAGTGTAGATAATGCAATTTCAAGATGGTCTCACAGTATACAGCACACTATAGATTAAATGAGCAGCAAGCAAGGGGCCTGGTTAAACTATCTGAAGAGCTACAGGATGCTTTAAAAAAAAGGAGAAAAAGGAAGGAAATCATAGGGGACCTATAAAAGGAAAACTTCAAAAAATAAAGGACCGGCCACCCATACAGACATTGACATGCACTCATTAGCAAGTAGATGTGCACATGTGATCAGGCAAAATGCTTTTACTCCCAGTAGAAAAAAGCCAATGGGAGTAATGGGCTAATCGACGACTCCTTGCCTTATGCTGTCATGAGGAGTAGCAGAATGTAAATGACACTGGAACAGACAAAGTAAGGCTGACACAAAGCCCTTCTCTCTAGGTATGTATATGTAGAGTTTTAAAATGTATTTTAATTACAAGGGCTTGTAAGAAGTTTGCAATGGCCAGAACCTCCTAAGATTGTTTAACAAAGATTATCACAGTGCAACAACTCAGAGTATTTGTCAACGGAAGGAACCGACGCTAAAATCTTTGCTTAATGCAGCAATCTGTCAAATTCCATGTGACTTAGAACACGATTCACAAACTGCATTTTGTAGTATGTAATGTATTACTACAGTAGTACTACTCAAATAAAACAAAATGCAGTTCACAAAACAACAGCCTGAGACCTCCACCTTTGTGATCTTTTATGTGCGGAGAGGTCGGCACACGTAGATATATAGTTTTGTATTAAATGCCTGATGGACAAGTGGGTGGTTGCAAAATTGGGAATACCTGCTACTAAATGGGAGATATTAAGGGACATTTAAGGAGGGGTTTGAGAGGGACCTGCTAATACAAAAGACACACCTGCAATAGAGTAAAACAATTGTAATTCACAAAATGCACATCTAAAGTTACTACAGCTTGAAATGTGTCAGAACAGTTGTAAATGTGAACCATCCAGCCCAGCCTTGGAGTAAGTCATGCATCGCACAAGACCAAGCACTTGTACTTCAACGCACTCCAATAAAACTCAAAAGAGGCAGAGAATTAAAATAACACCCCATAGGAATTAATGTTAAATTATTTAAATTAATTCAACATTTAAAATGAAAATATTAATCATTACCATATATTATGCCAACTCAGCCATACTATATTGTGCATAAGCTTTTCTACAACTTAACCATTAAGTATACAGATCAGATTATTGGCGTTTACAATAACCATCTGAGGTACTGTGAATTGCACTTAAACTGACAGCCATCAGGCACACAGGCAAAAGGGTGCAAATGTTTACAGTATTACAGTTTGAAAAACAATGTACAACTCTTCTGAAAATGAACTTACAAGGATGGTCACATTACAAACCTTTAACTCCATGTCTTTCTGCAGAGGGTATAATCAACACAAACCCCTACCTACTTCAGTATCTGATATTACATGTAACAAAACACCTGAGTCCAGCCTTTAGCAGCCTTTAGGACAGTGTACTGACAAATCACCCTTAAAGACCTATTGATTTTAACAAACACTTTTCATAATAAGTAGGTCAGCCTTACTGCCTTTGTTGTAACTTCTCATAATAAACATAGCAGATCTCTGTCATCCCGAAGAACCAATAATGCATATAGCCTTCATCAGTGGCCTGTCACCATAACTAACTCAGACCTACTGTGTTTTGTATCAGGTTTACCACAATGCAATCCTCAGGTATGCAGCCATCAAATTATGGATATACTCAAAATTAAAGTTGCCAAAACAACATTCGTCTCTTTCTTATCAAACTGTAGCCGCAAGGTTTGTCAGAGGGGGTAACCAGAGAGAGACTTCAACACAAAACTCTTGTACACTACATTAACATTTGAGCTTCTTTCGACCACAATATCTTCCTATAAGCTTTAACACAGTATAATAACAATCTGCCCTCAAAGGCCTCTTGGCTTTAGTATATGATTTTCACACTAAATAAGTAAATCCTACTTACTTTTCATAAAAACCAGACAAGGTCTAGTCTTTATCAATGGCTAACTCTGTCCAGCTGGCAAAAATGTAATACAAACACTCTTTTTAAGGGGGAGCACACAAGTCTGCCAAATCAATCAAAATCTGTCCTGAAGGGATTCAACATCGAGGCATAACCAATGCCCTTCTCTTATTGGTGCTTCCGAAAGCTCTTTATCTGTTAATCACATAAGGCCGGGAGAGAGCTGAACTGTCAGCCCACACCTAAAGGCCCATGTTTCCTTGGTCACTGTGTGGATGCCAGGATTCACTTTGTGTTTATGACAAATGAAAGCAGAGGACGGTCCATACTATTTCGAAAATTATATTACCACCTACCAACTATGCAGAGTACCCCACACAGCCCTGGGACGTGCAGGTAAGAGCGGTGGGAAACTAGGGGAAATGAATTATTTATTTGATTTTCCCTCCTCGTCGTCTGTCGAGATCCCCCCCTGACCCGCCCCCCTCCCACCAGGCCCCACGGCTCTTACCTGCACGGGCTGTGGCTGGCCCCACCCCTCCCAAGACACCTTACTGGGGCAAGCAGAGTTTTCTAAACTACTTGCTATGTGAAGCCAAAGCTTAGGACTTATTGGCAATGTGTCTGGGATGCTCTCCGGATGTCCACTGCCAGGAATCTAGTTTTAATAAATCTAAACGAAATCTAATAGTATGCATTCTAATCTATCTGTCTATTAAGGAACCACCACAATGGACAGCACATAGAGACAACCTATGTTGTACTGAGTGCTACATAAAAGTTCTCCTCTCATTATTTTTTCAAAGCAATTCTTGATCAGATACACAGTTCTTTCCACCTCGATCCATTGGTCTCTTTTTATTGAAGTTTTCCATTTATTTCATGGTTCAAGGGTGTAAAGAGGCAACTGATTGTGCCCTGAGTGTCATACAGAAGGGCCGATTAAATCAAATCAATCCTCCATAATATTTTTGCAATATGTAATAGCTGTTAAGTCTCTTTTTGAAAAAGCGCGTTTGCAGTCTATGAATTTCACACCATTATATTTTAATAAATACTATCGATAAATATTGTTTGCCTCATTTACTGTTTTGCCTAAATCAGGCATAAAACGCTATGGTGCAATTTATATCCCATCTGTTTCTGGATTTACATTTGTTTGATAATTTTGAGATAATAATAGGGTATAACAGACCCAAATAAGTTTTGCGTCTGATATTGTTCTCTGTGCTGTTTTATCTCACCTTTTTTTATGATATCATTCCTTGTGTGTATTATTAATAAAACCGAAATAAATAGCATTAAACAGTTGAATTGATAGATTTTATATGTTGCACTATTATGAAGTGAATTGTGGCAATGCAGTGTAGCTCTTCCTCGTAGATACAGAAAAAGGCTTAAAATGAGTTACAGCACCAGTGACAGGTGATGGTATAGATTTTCCTTTAATTGATGTGATTGGAGGGTGTTGTGTACCAATTTATCTGGAGGATGCAAATGTGGTTCATCTGAGTGGTGGTCTTGGTTTGGTGGCAGTAGGTGGGGTCATTAAAGGTCTTTGATAAAAGTGAGTTTTGGGGTTTTTCCCAAAACATAAAAGATTACCTGTGATAGTACCTCAAGACAGTCACATTGTCTGGTGGCTGCATTTTAAACTCACTGTGGAGTATGGATGGAGGTTTCTCAAAGGTACTAGGAACAGCAAGCTGCAGCTGTCAACCCAAGTAAGAAAAACTCCCTGACTACTGGCTTATTGGGTCAGAAAGTGTAAGTTCTCAGATGCTTCTAAAATCAACCTGGGTCAATGTTTGTTGATATGCTAGAAGAAGAATCAAGAGTTAAAGATAACCCATTCGAGAAAATCTTTTTTGCATTCCATAGAGAAATAAGGAGTTTAATACCTCTTGGTCAAACCTCAAGTCACTCCTGAAACAAAGCAGACAGCTCCTTTAGCACATTAGAGATACATAGAAGATTCTCTTGAGTGTGTCAGGATCTTAAAAAGGAAGAACAATATCCTGAGAAGTTGATTACCAAACTCAGCCCCTTGATCCAACCTTATGTCTACTTTGTGATCCACCTCGTCTACCTTCCTGGCCTACCAAATTCACTCTCCGACAGTTGTTTCAACAAATTCAGTCCACAATAGGAGTGTGGCCTTCTGCCTTTAGGACCTCATTACGAGTGGGCTGATTCCTGCCATTATATTTATTGCACCTGATAAACTAAAACTCCACTGGGTTTGGCTTCATAGGTCGCAATAAATACTACTCAGATACCAGTTTTTCCCCCAAAATTGGGAATTACCTATGCATTTTGGTTCTTATGACAGCAAAATCTGAAGGTGCCAGTATTAACCAGGCATTGTTCATTCAATACATTATGGCGGGTTTTACATATCTCAATATTGGTAATTCCGATATGTGAAGTAATACTGTACTTATCCGAATATAAGCACAACTCTCAATGAGGAATTTCGATGTTAAACAGATGCCCAGAGGATCTCTCATTGGTGGCTCCTCCGCTAAGGCGGAGGAGCGTCGTCCCACTGTTCGTTGAGCAGGGGAAAATAAAAATAAAATGTTAAAAACAACTACTTATTATCATTTTATTTTCCTTTGCAACTCCAGGCGGGCGAGGCTGGCTGACGCAGAGGGAGCAGGAGTGGCTTGCACTCCCTCCCTACATGCGCATGACACTTTGACTGGCCCTCTAGGGCCAACCAAACAGTCATGCGTAGTTGGCATGTTCTCCATTGGACTGTGCTTCACAGCCCCATAGAGGACATGATCAGCCTCCCCATGCATTACCTGAGCGGCCACCCAGACCAATCAAGCCACTGCTACTGCAACGTCGTGATTGGCTGGTAGAGTCGCAAGCATGGGTGCCTCCGGTGCAGGCTGCAGGCAGGAAGAAGAAAAGAAGACAAGGAGAGACTTGCAGATGCAGCGGCAAAGCAGGAAAGTTTTTTTTTTTTCCATCTCGAGTTCCTCCCATCCCCCTCCCCCCCCCCCCCCCCCACCACCCCCGTTCGGAGGCACTGTGATCTCTAGATATCAGATGTTGGCTTCTAGTACCTAAGCAGCGTGGCCATTGATGTAGCATTGTTCCAAAGCGTGCGCCAGGCACACAAGTACTGAGGTGGGAGGGTGGCAGGGTTTAAGCGATATTGCGGGGACAACAAGGCAAAGTTTTAAAATCACAAGTAGGTGAAATATGCATTTTCTTTCCTTTTAGTGAAGCACCTCGCACCCATTGCCATCTTTCTCGTTTGAATCAAAGTCCCCTCAAATCCCCTAAGCTCCTCGTCCCCTCCTTGCCGCTTTATTTACAGAGTGTGGCCTTGTCTTTTTGTTTACCATATGCAAGCTGTGATTTATTACCGAGTGGAAGCGTTGTGTCTACAGAACAGTCACGAGGAAGTGTTGTGCGTTCACTAAGAGATTGTGCCTCGAGGGACTGCGGAAAGGCTTCAAGCTGCAGCCACGAGGAAGGGCAAAAATAATATACCCGCATATGCAAAAAGGAAGCGAAGGAGGCCTTTACAGATAATGATGGAGGCAAAGCGACCATAATGCACACACGTTCCTGGTGGAAGGTTAAGATAATGATATACACGCTCCCATGGGATCGCAGGTTAATTTAGAGGAGAATGCATTTGAAACTTTTTTTTCAAACATTCTATGGCTTATCCAGCAATTTAGGGCCTCATTTACTAGTTTTTAGAACAGGGCAGCGCAGTAAGTCACTTGCTGCGCTGCGCTGCCCTGCATCAAAACAAAAGGGCAGGAATGCGGCGTATCGGTGAGATATGACGCATTCCTGTGCTGGGCAGAGGCGTAGCTAGAGCTTGTGGCGCCCGGGGCTATCCCTCAGATTGCCGCGGGGGGGGGGGGGGCTGGGGAAAAACTACCGGCGAGCACTTGAAAGAGGTCCGAGACACACGTAGTATCGCCGCTAATAGTTACCTCGATCATGCAAGTTACGCACATACATGACACTGTCCCCCGTCCCAAAAATAGTGCCGCCTGGGGCGGACCGCCCCCACCTAGCTACGCCGCTGAAGGAAAAGCAGCAAAACGTACATCAGTTCTACCTACTCTGTTTGAGACATCTCACTCATAACATCACAGATTGTGCAGGACCCCTGTCCCCTATCTGCCCCGTCCATGACATCTCACTTATGACATCATAGCACGTGCAGGACCGCTGTCACCTGTTCCTTACCTGTCCCATCCATGACATCATAGCTGGTGCAGAACCCCTGTCCTCTGGTCATATTCAAGCCACCTACCCCATCATGTGCCCAGCTTTTGTGGCACGAACACCTACTCCTCTAGGCATAAGCTGCGATTGTAGAGAACTGGTTTTAGAGTGTGCTGATCTGGTTAAATTGACAAGATCTCACTAGAAAAGTCACCCTGACCATCTTGTTGGCCGGAGAGATGCTTCTATACTTGCACCGATATTAGGCTCTCAGATAAATAGTTGCACGTTCAACCCAACACCTAATTGGTGCAAGAAAAAGGTTGTTGGTCGTATGCAAAAACTGATTGCCCCACTATCACTCAAACAAAGTCTGAACACTTTTCAAACTCCATGGATGTGTCTGCTCAAAGAAGAGGTTCTGTAAGACAATTAGAGCGGCCAGACAAAAGGGTGCATATCTTGTTTCTCAATGAAGCATAAACATTTATCAAATAGTTGAATGAAAGGCTAAAGCAAATCTAGACTAATTATAAGACGTGGATGAATAGCAACATTATCATCATGAAATGCATATCTTTCCATAACTAAAGAGTACTTTTCTACACCTGCACTTAGTTTGTATCGGCTTAATATACCCTTAAGATATTGTGTATAATAGTTTGAGGCAGGAAAACTGCCTGACTAAAATGCTGTCACAAGTTAAATACATTTTTGTCGTCCTGTTGTCTCATCACAAACATGAAAATAAGACTACTCCCCCAGGGCCGGCTTTGATGCTGGTGGCACCCAGTGCAAAGAGTTTGTTGACGCACCCCCCCCCCCCTCCCACCCCCATGATCTCCTTCGCTACGGTTTCCCTCATTACAATCCTTCACAGTGCCCCTCAAGTCTCCTTAACCACTCTCTCTCACATGCATTTTTGTTTTATAGTGCCACTCATGCTAGTGTAAGGTATCAGAGCATTTTACATTACATACATACATATTACACAATGAATCATACTGATGTGTGAATCACTGTATAGGAAATGTTACATAAGACAGCGGACAACTGGGTGTAGGAGCCACGTGTCATCCAAACTGGAAGGCAGGATAGTTTATGAGTGCTTAGTCTGGAGAAGCAAAAACTCAGAATTTACAACGTAGTGCCATGGTTGGGGGTTCTTTACTAATAAGAATAGATTGCTACCCAAATGAAGCCTTTTTGCGACATAAGGATAATGAAAGACTGGATACGAAAACAATGTTCTAATCTATGCCTTGCAGTCTGGCAAGCTGCTTTTGATGATGGATAATAGGTACTTTTTCTATATTAAGACTTTATTTTATAATCTGCAAGTAACAAAAGGATCTCTGTGACAAAATCAGTAACCTACTGAACTATTTACATTCTATGCACTTCTGTGATCTGCATAGTGCATATTGTTTGTAGCAGGAATATTAACCCTCTGAGCTACCTTATGAGTCAAAACTGCCTGTAGACAAAGATCCAACCTCCCTCCAGCAGGCACATTAATCACCAGAGTTATCTTGACATTTTTATTGTTGTCTGGAATTCACTGGAGGCAAAGAAAATGCAGCAGGTGCTTTTACATCCACAAAGTATTTGAAAACACGGCACTCCCTTAAGTCAGCACCCAGTGCAGTGGCACCGGTGTCACCACCTCAAATCTGCCTCCACCCTGATCCAGTTAAGATAGGCATTTAGCGTTGAAGAGAAGAGTCTCAGCCTTGGCTATGAAGTTGATAGGACGATAATTGTGCAGAAGACTGGTATGTCAGAGCTGGCCTCCGCCCTTCTTCCAGGCAGCAATATGGCATGAGCATGTGAAGCCGTCCCACGCCTCCCTTTGCTGCCAAAGTGTCCACCATTGGGTCAGGCTTCTTGGCTGATGGGATGGCTGGTCAGTCATTTTAACCTGTTTCCCCTTTTTTTAGTCGGGACAGCTTTGGTAGAAGGGTGGATTTGCCCTCCTTCTTTCCCAATGGAGGCAATTCTAATTTCAAAGATGGATCTTAACACCGGGGTGAGGAACCTGCCCGTTTTTGCCCATTAACTGCTAACTCATCACACAAGGAGAAAGGAGGAGGCAGCCGCCTATAGAATGCCTTTGTGGACCCAGACCACATCAGCTCAGTTAACTCTTATGAGCCTCATGATAAAGAGGGAAACCTGCAGAATTCCTATCATTCCAGTCCGTCCCCGATGGCAGATTTTCAGGTTGTGAGCTAGCCATTGGCTCGATGCCTGCTGACGCAGAGGGTATTGCCTAAGTTAAACCTGACGCACCTGCAGCCAAATATCACTTTACAGCAGTTGCTGGCTGATAACAAGGTGACTGATACTTCATATCTTTGTCCTGGCATTGGTTCAGACATCTGGCACCACAGGCCAAGATGGACGTGACACCATGCACAGCAAGACCATAGAGTCATGTAGCATTAAGATGGACAGACTATAGTCGGAAGCTTTTGCTCCAAAAGCCACAATGGCTACAAGCAAGTTCCATAATATTGAAGCAATAGGTAACATGACACTCACCAGGGTTGGGTTGGCGGTCTTGGGACTGGTTGTCACAATAGCACACTTCTGAAAGTCTGTCCTGGAAGAGCACAACCTCCTCTGCCTTTTTTGAGAGGTGTAGCAGCTCCAACTCCGGGGTGTGAAAGGTCGCAGGCTCTTCCCACAGACAACTCTAGCAATACACTCCTGGAAGAAAATAACCTCCAATTCGGTATCAACCAGACCAGGCACCAAATCTCGTCCCATTATGGACTACAAAAGGACACTGTTTCTGGAAAAACAAAAACTCCAACCTGAAAGCCCCGCTGCTCTGGAAACCGAACCGTTCCTTTTCATGACACCAAACAGCCTTCACCTATAAACTGTGATACCAAACCACCTGCATCCTGGGCACACGCACACCTCAGTCTTTGTATCTAATCAGCCATTATTCACAAAAGAGAACTTGCTCCTCTGAATGCCAAGTGCTCATTCACCCCAAAACTACCACACATTTCCTACTGGAGTAACTAGACTTCAGCAGTTGAAGGAAGTGAAGTTACCATCCCGCGCGCAGAAGTGAAAGTCCCTCACGGCCCGCGCGCGTCACTGCTATGCTACGTTCTCAGGCGCGAGGGCGGGCCAAAAATGATGCCCTGGGACGGACGTCACGGACCCGGGATCCACAGACAACCACAAACGCGGAGGTATGTCGTGCACCGCACCACCACTAAGCTAGCTGGTAGTGCGTGCGCTGCATGTAGCATTTGTTGCTTTAGGCAAGCAGGTGCGCAGCGCCTGCACTTCAAACAGCGGCCGCGCAGCACTGGCCCGTTGCGGCGGCCTTTATAATTTATTTGGGGACACTGACTGACAGTAGTGTCAGTCAGTGTCCCCAAATAAATTATAAAGGCCGCCGCCACGGGCCAGTGCCGCGCAGCCGCCGCCTTCAAAATAGTGCCGCCTGGGGCGGACCGCCCCCGCCGCCCCCCCCTAGCTACGCCACTGGTGCTGGGGCACAAATGGCTGCCTTGTGCCAACGAAGGTACCCTTGGACCATGATGCAAGGGTGTCCACGTTGGTGGAATGATTGCTTTAGTGCAGGAAGGGACACCTTCCTGCTCAAAAACAATCAATGAAGGCGTGTCCCTCTTTTCCGCAGCACACATTGAAAGAGGAAAAAACGAGGAGAAATAAAGTTATTTCCACTCGTTACTCCTTCCACGGGGAGGCGCACAGTCTTGACAGCATTCCCAGATTTATGCTAAGGTGTTAATCTGGGAATGTGTCAAAATCCATGGGCGTTGCATGGGAACATCCACTGCAATGCCGATTGTACGCCTCCCTGACTCAGTGTGAGGCAACACAGCAACTTGTGCTGCGTTGCCTTACATCATATCTACGAGGCCACGAAAAAGCCAGGCAGGGTGACTTCTACATATGATAGAGAGGTCTGCACCACCTGAGCATCATTAAAAGTGAAGCTCTGGCGGCACAGTCCTCTTGTAAACGAGGCCCTTAGCAAGCGAGGCTGGCACAGGTAAGAGTGGTGGTCAGGGGCTTTACGGGGTGGGTAGAAAGTCGACAGATGGTAAAATTAAATAAAAAAAATAATAAAATCACTTACCATGCACTCGCTTCATCGCCGACCTGCTGATGCAACGAGCGCCAGGTAAGTGGTTTTTATTTATTTAATTTTACCTATCCCGTCATCTGTCGACTTCCCCCTCCACCCCACCCCGCCGCCTCCCCACTCTAACCTGTACGGGCCACGCCTGGCCCTTAGTTTCATGAAATAGAACAAACTCTGGGTGTTATTCCAGAGGTTTCTGTCTGGGAAGTTGCTGCTTGCTAGAAATGACCACTGTGATCTGGAATTTAACTAGATTTTTTAAAAAGGGCTCTTGCTGTGAATTATTTTCACAGTGTCTCAAAGCCCAACGAGATGCCGTCAAACTTAGTAAAATTTTCGAACTGTTGGTGATACAGTTGTAGGTACCATAAACTGTATTTTATTACTTTTTGCTTGATATCTTTAACATTTTGCTGCTGTCTATGCATAAATCTGTGTATAGTTACTAATGTATTCACATTTCACTACTAGGCCAGATCCATAAACAGACAAAATAATGACCACGCCAAATAGAAAATGCAAGTCTAGATCACAAGAACAGGCATTAATTCCCTGGCTGACTCCCAAGCGTCATAAGATCAGATCATTTGGTCAGCTTTATCTTATCTTGGCTAAAATCACATTGCTAACATATGGTTTGGGCGTTTTCCCTAAAATTGTCCCTGCACTAGTCTGCAATTTGATTAGCCTTTTGACGTGGAGTTAAATTGAACACACTTAAACAGGCATCCACGGCTGTTGCAACAGTTAGTTGTGTACACTCTTATAGCGCCGGAACAACAAACCTTTGTGAGGTGTGCCTTCCAGACCTCTACATTTGTGGAAAGGGGTTGGTTGTGTGTGAGTTATATCCCAAGGCATTGCAGTAGCTTTAGCTATCTTTTTCTTGATGTATTTCCCTTTGTTTTTTTTGTTTGTTTTTTGTCCTCATCTCACCAATAAGCTTCTGCAGATCTTAAAAAGCCATCATTCTCCGACTGGGCGCCCTACAGCTTACTGCACTTGCTTAGGTCAACCCAACCGGCCCCGTTTGTTGGAGGCTTGGTGTAATCATAGGACCATGGGGAAAGCCAACACAAGTTATATTATTCTCAAGTCTCGGCCCCAGCTCATTAGGGCCTGCCAGATGTTTATAGAGCTATCTCCTGTTCCATCCTGGTCTAGGCGGGCCATAGCAAATGAAGCTTTAAGCCAATCTTCTCTCTTTGGAGGGTGGGGATCTTTCCACTTCATACATATCTCTCTCCGGGCGAGTAACACCAAATATAACAGCAACCCACTATGAATCTGTGATAAATTCAAAGTCAATAAACCATCATTCCCGAAAAACACTAATGATAAATTAACCTCGATATTGAATTTAAAAATGTCACAGAGAGTATCTCCCACCCCCTTCCAGAAAGTTCTTAATTTGATGCACTCGTAGAAGATATGTATTTCATTGGCATTAGATGTCATACAACTAGAACATTTTGGAGTAGGCAACGAGGCAAACTTGGCTTTCCTGGCAGGCGTGTAGTAAAGTCGATTGGTGACATAAAAGTGATTCTTCTTTAGACTGGCTGGTTTAATGAATTTGTAAAGTAATTTCAGAGAGGGCTCAAGTAGGTCTACAATATTGGGCTCAAATGGGGATTGGTTCCAGACAAGATTGTGGTGGAAGTTCTATATCTTCTGCATCTAGAAACTTCTTATACCAAATAGAGATTTCTTTCATCTTTGCCTGTACTGATTGAAAAAGAATCCCTGTGTCCTAATCTCCACTTATATCCCCCTTTTCTGCTTCAAACCAAGATTTACGTTGTAAGTACTTACATTTAGAAAAAACAGGGCCTATCTTAGCTCTTAATAGCTCCCAAGGGTGGATTTCTTCTACGTCCACCAAGTCAGACCAGATGGTAATGCCTGTTCTATTAATTGGTACAGCCAGACTATCTTGTAGACAGAGTGGTGTCCCAGGGGAGTCCCAAATAGGTGCAAATTCTGAGTAATATCCAATTCCCCATCTACATCTCACTTTATACCAGGTTTCCAGGGCGGCCTTAAGGACCTTCAGACATACTCGTTTAAAATACCTCGGGCCCCAAACTTATATAGAAAGCCTTCTCCACCTCCTTTGCCCTCCATCATGACCATCTCGCCCAACAGCCTTCCCCACGATGTCTCCGCTGGTTTAGAGAGTAGCATCCGAACACCTCTGAATTGGACTGCAACTGAGTACCATCTGATGTCTGGGAGAGCCAACCCCTCTTTCGTAAGCCTGCGCCTAAACTTCTTCCAAGATAGCCTTACTCCTTTGTCTCCCCAGATAAAGCTCCCGATCTTACTTTGAATCTTGCGAATATACATACTGGGGAAGACCAAGGGGACTGCATTAATCAGGTAAGTCAACTTGGGGAGTATGACCATCTTCACCAGGTTAACCTTCCCGTAAATTGTCAGGGGAAGATTCCTCCATCTAGAAAAAAGGCGATCGATTTCCTTAGTAGTTTTTTACAAATTGATCTGGGTAATTTTATCCAGTTCTTTAACAATATAAATACCCAAGTATTTTAACTCTTTACTAGAGGAGCCCTCCATTTGATCGATGTTCCAACACATCACGTCCGTTTTGGAAGAGTTGGCTAAGTAGCCAGAGATAGAGCCAAATTCTTCCAAGAGGGCTTCCCTGGATTACTGGTATATAGTATTATATCATCAGCATACAGGGCTAGTTTACATTGGTAATGCTGGGATTTGAAGGGATAAATTGAATCATCCAGTCTAATGGCTTGCACCAATGGCTCTATGTAGATATTAAACAACAGAGATGAAATAGGACACCCCTGTCTTGTTCCCCTCTGGATATTGAAACTGGAAGTGAGCACACCGTTCAACAGAATCTTTGCGGAGGCTCCCTGATAACATTTTCTCAGAGTTTGAATAAAAATGGGGCCGAAGCCCATTGCCCCTAGTACCTCCCAGAGATACACCCAACAGACCCTAACAAATTCCTTGGCCGCATCCAAGGTAACTACTGCCAAGGGATCTGATTTTACTACGGCCAGGTCGATATTGCCTATCAGCAATTGTGTCTGCTCCTGGATATATCTCCCGGTTACAAAGCCCTTCTGATCAATGTTAACCAGGTTAGGGACCAATTTGGCCAGTCTCCCTGCCAAGATACCCATAAAGATCTTATAATCGGCATTTAGCAGGGAGATCAGACGATAGGAGTCAGCTTTTAGTGGGTCCTTTCCTGGCTTTAATATCAGTATGATGGTTTCTTCCTTCCAGGATCTAGGGACCTGGCCTGTTGGGCTATATACTGAATTAAACAAGGTACCCAGTGCCTGGGTCAATTCATCTGATAGGAGTTTATAGACTTCATTTGGGAGTGCGTCGATTCCTGATCCTTTATTATTTTTAGATTTCTTTATTTGAAGTTTTAATCCCTTCTGAGGTAATGGGGGCATCAAGGAGGTCGCGACTGGCTTCAGTTAATATTGGCAAAGATTTACCCCTTAACCAAGCTTGTATTTGGTCTAGGGAAGGGGCTACGTTCTCTTTATAAAGGTATGAAAAAAGAGAGAGGAGGCAAGTTTGCATGTCCTCTACACTACTTGATTTTTCCCCGTTGTTATTTATTATGAGCTCATTGATATTATTTTTTGAGCGGTCAACTCTGGCTTTCCAAGCCAGTAAAGCACCAGCCTTCTCCCCATACTCAAAATTTTGCATGCTCTTAACACTTCTGGTCCAATTTACCTGTATACTACTGCCTGGCCCCCTCCAGATCTCCCTGGACTTTTGCCAACCTCCCTGGGCTCCCGTGGCTAAGTCAATTCCTCTCAGCTTCTAATTGCAGGATTCTTCCCTCAATAATGTGCAGCTCCCGGGCTTCAGCCCGATTCTTAGAGCAGATAAGGCCATGCAGCCTGCCCCTCAGGTTGGCCTTAAAGGCATCTCAGACAAAATCCATGGTCGTGGAGCCGATATTTAATACAAAATATTCAAGTGAGGATGATTTAATGGCCCGGATAATTTCGGGGTCTAACAGCTTTGCTATATTGAGCGTCCATCTAGTTTGTAGCGTATTGCTCTTCCTAAGATATGAAAATGACATTGGAGCGTGATCCGAAAGGTGACTTGGCAATACTGAGACCCCCATCAGGCTATCCAGGACATACCTATTAGTTAGAATGTAATCAATCCTGGATGAGTGCCGGTATTTTTTACTGTAAAACGTGAACCTCTGAAGATCTCCCCTCTTTGCCCTCCAGACGTCCACCAGATACAAGTCGTGCAACAGATTTTTCATAGCTCGACGGATTCGGGGGGCCCCTATGTAATGGCTTTGGTTTGACCTATCTGTTAATGGGTCAAGTAGGACATTAAAATCTCCCCCTATAATCAAGGGGGGAGTTGCCACCGTTAATTTAGATTGCAGCTTACAGATGTAAGTTGGGTCATCAACATTAGGCCCATAAAAAGGAGACACAGACTAATTCTGTCCCTCCAAAATCCAACTGTGCACTATCCCCCTCCCTGTCTGGTCCGTCTGCACGGATTCAATAGAACAAGAAGCCCCCTGCTTAATCAGAATTGCAACCCCCCTACTATTGATCGTTTGTTGTGAGGAGCAATAATATTTTATCCAGGTGTTTTCAGAAAATAATGAGCCACATTCTGCAAAACTCAAATGTGTCTCTTGTAAGAGACAAACCTGAGCTGGGGAAAGCTCTAAATATTTCAGTATCAGCCTTTGTCTACGTGGACATCTTAACCCATTTACATTCCTGGAAATAAAGTTAACCTTACTATCATTTGTAGAAGTTCCTGCCATCAACTGACAAACCCTTGGTGCTGGCTAGATGAACAATTCCTAAAATTCAGATAAGACGAGGTATATATTTTTTATTGTATACACTGCTCCCCACCCTGTGCTCCCCAGCCTCCCACCCCCCCACACCCTGTGACCCCTTCACTCATGAGGAACCCTCCCTTCCAATAGGCTAAGCCTATTCGATCACCGCTCCCTCGGGCTTTCTAACAAATATGTAAGTACTATTGGTTAAATCTAGGGACTTGATGTCCAAAGCCCCATAGCTTCAACGCCCTCCCTTTCTGCCCTCCGTCTCCATTTTGATTTTAACTATGAAGGTATCCACCTCCTCAGTCGTGTGGAACTCATGCATATGATTGTTCCACAT
The DNA here is from genome assembly GCF_964204655.1 of Triturus cristatus. Classification (NCBI taxonomy): domain Eukaryota; kingdom Metazoa; phylum Chordata; class Amphibia; order Caudata; family Salamandridae; genus Triturus; species Triturus cristatus. Next base: position 1,387,352,133 of record NC_140590.1, read on the forward strand.
AACGCGCAATTGCGCAGGGAACCTCAACTGGGCCTTGGCCCCAAACTTTTTAAATCCTCAAGCCTCTTCCCCAACTCCCACTGTCTTGTTACTGTGATATGTGAAATATATGATCTTATAGAGAAGGAGAATGGATTTTGACCCGTGAATGTAGATGTTATGGTGCCTTCCTTAAGAGCAGAAGATAAAATGAACTCCTTCACAGAGTATGACAGAAAATTAACCAATATCTTCCTTGGCTTTAGTCTGCCGGGATTCCTCTTAAAAGGGTCGCGGTGTACCCTTTGGATCTCGTGTAGAAGATCTATACTAGGCGAGTTCTTTAAGACTGTTCCCTTTAAAAAGGAGATCAAAAACCCCTTTATATCCGACCCCTCAAGGGTTTCAGGAATGTTTAGGAGCCTTAAGTTATTTTTCCTAAAACGGTTTTCCAGACTCTCAAGATCGTCTTTTAGTTCCTTGTTTTGGGCCGATAATTTTGCCACATCCGCTGAAGTATCATGTATGGCTTCCTTAAGTTTGGGAATCTCTGACTCTATTGCATCTGTCCTCACTGTGACTTCTTCCAATTTCTGGGCCAACACTTCGCAGGATGATTGAATAGCCGCCTGGTTTGCTTCTGACACTGAAAACCTACTGACCATCTCGGCCTGGTTCGTCTCTGAGAAAGTAAACCTACTTGTCATCTCATCCTTCATAGCAAGTAGTATATCAGCCAATGAGCGAGTCGTAGAATCTAAAACAACGTAGTTCTCAGTGACAGTGTCGCTTATAATTTTAGTGACCTTCTGCTGGGCTTCCTGAATATCTTCTGTTTCCAGGACAGAGTATCTATTGGAGAGGCTCACTGCAGGATGAATAGCTGATGCAGTTGCTGCTGATGCCAATAACCCATCTGAACTCTCAGCTAGCTCTCTCGGAGAGACAAGTAACTTTGGCCCCTTCAGGTTGCTCTGCTGGGTGGAAAAGGCAGCTTCTAGAGCTACACTTATTTGGTCTGAAATGTTACTTGTGTCAACAACTGGGAGGCTTTGTAGACTGTGCACACTTCTCAAGGAGCTATCCTGAACAACACTCTTTATAGTCTCACCAGTAGTTGCTGTAGAAGTAGACATAACTTTATAATATGTTTTCAGAGATGGAGTAATTTTCACCTTTGAGGGCGGAATCCTGGCGTCACCACACTCATGCAGCTTCCTTCCAGCACCAATCTCCAGCCTTGGATGGGTCACAGCGGGGAACCAAGACCGCACGTCTGCCGGAGCCAGAGAAGGAAAACTCACTGAACATTACAGCCACTAAGGTAGGAGGGAGACAGAGGGGCAGATTTATGTTCCCTGGCGCATCCCTGCAAATCAGCATGGATGCGCCAGGGAAGATGCATCAAGCAAGCTTGCCCTTGCGCCACCGCAGATGTGCCGCATTTACAATGCGGTGCATCGTGGCGCAAGGACAAGCAGATACGTGACGCATCTGCCGGCGTAAGGTTGGCGCAGTGCTGAAGTTGCGTCGCAAGCGTGACGCAACTCCAGCACTGTTCCAACCTACCCTATCCCTAACATGGTGCGTCAAGCCTTACGTCTGCTTCAAGCAGGCGCAGGGTTTTGACGCATCAGCGTTGGGAAAGTGACTCAGTGAAATCTTATAGATTTCACTGAGTCACTTTTCAGGGGCGTTCCTGCAACGGAACGCCCCCCCCCTGTGTTGAAACGCCCACGTGAAACCTGATGCAGGTTTCACGTGGCGCAGGGCTTTACACCGTGACGCATCTCCATAGATGCGTCACGATGTAAATGGGGCGCAACGTGGCGCAGGGTTTACGCCGCCGCTGCATCACAAAAGTGACGCAACGGCGGCGTAAAAGGGGCGCAAGTCCCACATAAATCTGCCCCAGAGTTTTTAAATTAACAAGAAAAACAAGAAAAACATCGGGGCTCAAACATCAAGACCCCCTGAAGGGAGCGTGACCGTGGCCATTTAGCTAGCGGCCGCCATGTTCCTCCTCCATGCCTGGAGCGATTGAAAAGGAGTCCTAAAACCGATGTGTTTCTCTTTGTGTGTTTCTAGTGTGACATGGTATCTAGTCCAACTAATTACTTTGCAAATCCTGTTGTGTAGTTTTAACATGTTGTGAAGGCCATCTAGATATTAAATTCAAACCTTGGTGACTGATTTGTGGAAAGGAGTCATATGGTGAAAACACATGGTAGAAGTGTGAAAAGGGAAGGGTTAGCAAATGGGAGGGGGGGTTACATACAGTGTTTGCCCTTTCCTATATTAATGAGGACAGCGTTCCACCTTCCAGCCTCCCACACTTCACACCCAATGCAGTCTTTCATTCTGCTTCACTCTTGATCACCGGTGAACATAAATTTGATTAAATCATATTACACAACAGAATCCATACTGACCCTACCCCCCCAGACCACTTTCAATATCTAACTCACATCCTAATAAACCACTTACAAAGCTATACACACTTATAACCATGAATGGCTGGTTGATAAGCTCTCCTTAGCTGTTCCCTCATGTCTGACCCATGGCACCAACCAAATGCTCATTCTATCCAGATCATATGTCACCCTTTAACCTTCTCTCAGAATTCATAGGTCTCTGTCTGGTGAACAAAAACATCAATATCTATCAATATACAAACAACACCACACCCTGCCCAAAAATTAAATCAGGGATCAGGGAATGGCACCAGTGGCTCTAAGTCTGTCTGTACACCATCCTTCACTAGATCTCCAAGTGGTCCTTGAAGCTGAACCATCTGAAGACAAAGTTTGTGCTAATTACCTGCGAGAGCCAAAAAGAAAGTGTGCACAAATGTCTCACAGAGATGAACCTCAATGGCTTCAGTTAGACAGCTAAGACAGCATAAACGAGACTGCTATAATGAGTGAAAATCACATTGGACCTTGATAGGAAGATGAACAAAATGCAACATAATCTGGATATTCGGAATTTTTAGGAAGCCATGATTCTTGAATTAAAATTATATTAATGAATCATATTGTGTTAAACAATGATTTGCGATGGCTACATTTCAGGATGTACAATTAACCATGGAAGGTTTGTCTGGGACAGCGCATTCCTTTCTTTGGATGCCAAACTGAGACAAATCCTTCTTCGGTTCTGGACTATAGGTGGAATTGACCTAATATGCAAAAGAATCCTTTTCACAATCAGTGATACTGTCAACACTATAATGTTACACGTTCTGCTCTTTCTGATATTGACAGACATTGCCAAGCATGTATCTATTTAAGGTACTGAAGGAGTTGCATAGTCACTAAATCATGGTTCCTGTTTATAGCTAGTTTACATTTGTCAGTATGAGGCTTCCCCCAAATTACCTGTTCTAAATTCAATACTTCAAAATTAAAATTAAGGGGAGGCTGTTAAAATCGTTTTTTTATTGATTTTATGTTTTAAAGTCCCAATCATACTTTCTCATGACAGTTTGCACATGGCAACCTTCTCAGCAATTTTCACATAGAGCTATCATATCACTGACTTTACAGTACTATGCCACGTGTCTGTTCGGCATCACTTAGTTCCTTTTAGAGCCTAGATCTACGTATAAGTGGAGCCTGCTCAATAACCAAATACAGAACTGATTAATATACTTCATAATCAATCCTCGTACCACAACACAGTAAAATATTACTTCAGAAGCGTTAGTAGCATTCAAATACTTATTAATGGGGCGTGGTTTGAGCACCGATGAAGATGGGGGCCAACTAATACCGCTCCAAGCCGAGGTCGGAGGACTCGGTGAATTTTAACCGATGGAGTGACTTGCCGGCAAGTATTTTGCACAGGACCTGCCTGCGGAATGTATACTGCATCAGAAGAAGTTGTTCTCTCGTCGTGGTAAGCCCGCATCTCTCCAAAACCCATTCTCTACAAAGTGGCGCGCTCCGTAATCGGAACGGAAGGCGACTGCCATTTTGTGATTTCCCCTGCGCTTCTGAATCTGCCAACGGTCTCCCTTCACATGGTTACGGATACAAATAATTAACCCAATGCAGTGAAGGACACTTCTGCTTTTTCGGCGGTAAGCCCACTTCCTTTCTGGCATTTATCCTGACATGTGGCACGCTTTGTAAACGAAAAGGCAATTAGTCAAGTTATGCACTTTTTTTGCCCAATGCAGCAGTCTTCCCTTATGTACTACTACCGCGCTGAATAAAAATATACTGTTTTGAGAGACACTCCTCTTTTTTGGCGCTGATGTTCCCAAAATATGGTTCAAAATTCATTTTTCACTGGGGAAGTGCCTTGTAATTGGGCTGTAATCCCCTTTTGTTTTTTTGACCTCCTGAGTGTTTGTCTCGCACAGCGGTTCCTCTTCGACAAAATGCAACTTTCTGGAGGAACCCTTTTTATTTGAGGTCCTGGAAGAGGTTTTCTTTTCTTCTATTTTACTTTTTAAAGAATGTTAATTTGAGCTCTGCGTTGCTCCTCTTGGCTAGTTGCAAGCGTTTTTCTTTAACATCAACGGTATTTCACGTGCTGGACATTATTTCACAATTTGGCTACTAACTTTGATACAGTGCTACTACTTTCACTCTACTCATTTTGTTATATCGGTACTTTTCATTGTGAGTTCTTGGCATAATATCCAGTAATCTCTTGTCTATTTTTCTCTCTTATGTCTATGGGGAGAACCAGAGGTGGACGAGGTAACGTTTTATCTAACTCGTCTATTTCTCATTTAAAATCTACCATAATGCCTACCTCTAACCGCTTTTCTGTCCTGCAAGACGACATGGAAGTATCTATGCAAACTAATATATCTCAGCTCACCGAAACATCATGCAACTTACCCTCCTCTGTGCCTGCTTCTGGATCACCTTCCTCTCAAGGCAATGTTAAATCTACATCTAAACCAATTACTTCATCATTACTACCAACTGTCAAACGAGTCAAAAAAGATTCTCCTACACCTACTGTCTCTCCTCCACCTCCATCAATAGAACTTCTGTTAGACGAAATACGGGCTCTCAAACAGTATATGGAGGAAACGAACACTCGTTTACAAAGCTTGGAAGACAATTGTTTTTCACTCCATAGTAAAATCACTTCTGTGTAAATTCAAGTTGAATCACTGCAAATCTCCTCACGACAAATTCCTCCTATGAAAACTGGAATTTTACATCTTCAGAAACAAATCGAAAATCTCTAAAATCGTAGTAGGCGTAACAATTTACACATTTATGGTCTATCCGAAGGATTGGAAGGATCCAACCCTTTAGACTTCTTTCAGTCTTTTCTCCCGCAATTGCTTGATATTCCTGTCTCTCCTCCACTGAACATACAACGAGCTCACAGATTACGTAGTCCTCCCTCTACTTCTTCATCTCAACTTAGGCCAGAGGTGTAATAATCTATTTCTTGGAATATACTGACTTATTAAAAGTTTTACAGGCAGCCAAAATCAAACGTCGTATTTCTTGGCAGGGCTCACAGCTATTTTTCTCGTAAGATTACGCCAAAACTACTGCGGATAAAAGGAAAAGCTTTCTTGCAATGCGACCAGCACAACGAGATTTCAATGCAAGATTTGGTTTGATACACCCGTGCCTCTTTAAAGTGACGTATAAAAATAAAACAACTACATATGAGGATCCAGCTTTACTCCAACGTTTTCTTGAGAACTGTAGAGAGGAGTCTTTTGACTTTGCAAGAGCGTCCTCTTCCTGAGAACTACATTATTTGTTTATGTTCTAAATATTGTAGTCATGTATTTCTCTCATGTCTGCCTCATTCATGTTTTTTCTGAGAATTCTGTTATTTTTTCAATGTCATTTTTGTAGTCATGTATTTATCCTATGCTTTCCATGTCCATGACAAATGATCTAATTTTCTCTTTTTTCCATGTCTTCCTGTTTTTATCCTCCATTGTTTAATATCGTCTAGAACATTCCCTTCCTCGTGACCTCCCCCGGAAGTGTTGTGCTGGTTCGTCTTCTCATCTTGTCGCCTCAACACCCTCCGCCCATGTTTGAGTCTCTGGTACATTTTGATATTCGTTTTTTATCTTTCTTATACATTTCCTTACTCTATTCTTCCTTTTCTTTCCTCCTTGTTTCCCTTTGCTCTTCCCTTTATTTATATCTATTTCAAAATTACTCTCTCTTCTTCTCTTATATTCCAATTCAATCTTTATTTCATCATCATTTTCTTTTCTTCTTTTGTATTGTAAAACCAAATTTGATATGGTTGTTTAATGACTTTGCGTATTATCTCTTGGAACGTTAAAGGTTTGGGTACACCTATTAAAAGACAACGGGTACTCTCCCCCTTATCTAATCTTAAGTCAGATATTGCGTTCCTACAAGATTCCCATTTAATAGCTTCAGAAGGTCTTGCGCTTAAGAGACAATGGGCAGGACATGTTTTTTCTTCTCCAGGCACTAGTAAAAGAAATGGTACCGTAATTCTTATTCATAAAAAACTTAAAGTTTCTTTTCTCTCTCAAGACTTAGATGACGATGGTCGATGGCTCATTATTCACCTTAAAATTAATGATGTTCCTTTTACCTTATTTAACATATATGCACATACTAAACCGGACAATACCTTCTGGCCACATATTTCCTCTCTTTTGATGTCAATTGATACACCATATATTATTTTCGGTGGAGATTGTAACCTAATTGTTGACCCTTACATTGATCGTACATCTCAACACCTTTTATTCCCTCACCAATGCACTGACAATTTACCAATCTCATTTCTCACAGATCCCTCGTTGACTCTTGGAGGCTCTACCACCATCAACGTCATGAATATACTTTCTTCTCTCCCACTCACCTCTCACAATCACATATAGATTACTTATTTGTCTCAAAGGCACTCACACAATCTATTTTACATGCAGATATTGGATCCATTTTGATCTCTGATCATGCTCCTGTAATATGAGACCTAGAACTACTCCCCGTCGCTAATTCTAAAAAAAGATGGCGTTTTAATACTTCCTTATTAGCTGATCAATTTTTCACTTCCTCTTTTAAAAGTTTCATTACTGAATTTTTTTAAGCATAATTTATCTTCTGTTTCATCTTTTACCATCGTTTGGGGCTCTTGTAAAGCTTCAGCCAGAGATTTTATTATTTCTTATGGTGCTAAAAAGAAATGACAAAATTCCCATAAAGCAAATTAAATCCTTAAATCCATTAAATTACTAGAATCCCTTTATACATTAACTAATTCCGCAACTGATCTCAATAATCTAGTCAAAGAAAAATTTAAATATAATAAATTATCCACAGAAAATGCTTCTGCCTATCTTCTTAGAGGTAGTGCTTGTTACTATGGTGGTCAAAACAAAGCGGGCAAACTTCTTGCTTCTTACCTCAGAATTAAAAAAGACCGCTCTATCATTGATTATGTACTAAACTCTGCCTCTGCCCCAGTCACTAAACATCTGGAGATTTTAGATGAATTAAAAAAATATTATACCTCTTTATATACTCCTGAATCTTCTCCATATTCAATAGACATACAAAATTATCTTGCTTCCATTCAAAAACAATTTCCCACAGATGTTGATCTTTTTTCATTGGAACAAGATATCACCATAAAAGATATTTCTCAGGCTCTAAAGCTTCTGAATACGGGGAAAGAACCCGGTCCAGATGGTTTCCCTGTGGAATTCTATTCCCATTTCTCTAAAGCTCTTCGGGCCCGATTCACAGAACTAACTTAAGACAAAATCCTAAACTTACTACCATTTTGGTATTCACAGAAGGCACTTACTCATTTTAGTATTCACAGAGGCACTTACTCATTTCGGTATTCACAGAAGTTAGGAGTCCTAAAATTAGGACTCCTAAATGCCTTCTGTGAATATCGAAAGTCTTAAAGTTAGGAGTAGTAAAGTTAGGACTCCTAACATTAGGACTCCTAAACTGAGAAAAATCCTAACATTCAGACTTTCGGTATTCACAGAAGGCATTTAGGAGTCCTAAAGTTAGGAGTCCTAACTTTACTACTCCTAAACTGAGAAAAATCCTAACTTTAAGACTTTCGGTATTCACAGAAGTCATTTAGGAGTCCTAAAGTTAGGAGTCCTAACTTTACTACTCCTAAACTGAGAAAAATGCTAACTTTAAGACTTTTGGTATTCATAGAAGGCATTTAGGAGTCCTAAAGTTAGGGCTCCTAACTTCTGTGCATACCGAAATAAGTAAGTGCCTTCTGTGAATACCAAAATGAGTAAATGCCTTCTGTGAATACCAAAATGGTAGTAAGTTTAGGATTTTGTCTTACGTTAGTTCTGTGAATTGGGCCCTTCTCCTTTCATTGTTTTCACACTTTATCTCTTCTAATGCTTCCTTTGGCACTTTTCAGGATGCTCTTGTTTGCTTAATTCCTAAAGAAGGGAAAGACCCTCATCTCTGTAAAAATTACAGACCAATATCATTAGACAATTCTGATTATAAAATGTTTGCTAAAATTTTTGCTCTTCGATTGGAACCTGTCTTACAATCTATTATTTGCAAAGAACAATCTGGCTTTATTAAAGGACGGAATATCCTCTATAAAACCCGGACCTTCTTTAATATATTACATAAAGCAAACAAATATCCCCACTCTCTTGCAGCCATCTATTTAGATGCAGAGAAAGCTTTTGACCATATGGATTGGTCTTTTATTTTTCATACTTTATCTTCGTTCGGTTTTGGTCCCAAATGTATTTCTTATATTTCCTTATTATACACCTCACCCAAAGCCACCCTTTTTGCTAATGGTTCTTTTTCTAATTCCTTTACATTACAGAGAGGTGTCTGCCAAGGCCGCCCCCTTTCCCCTCTCCTTTTCATTCTAGCTTTAAAACCGTTCCTAGCCAAAATCAAACAGAACTCTAAGATACATGGTTTCCAGCATGACAAAATCCATGTAAAAATGAGTGTCTATGCTGACGACATTCTCTTATTTTTATCTAAACGACAACTCTCCATTCCAGCCTTTATGGCAGAAGTCAATGCTTTTCCTCTACTTTCTGGTTATAAATTAAACCCCGAAAAATGAAAAATACTACCCTTGAATATCTTTTGTTTTAAACAGGACTTCCTTTCTACAAATTTTTCATGGAATCCCCAACAAATTAAATATTTGGGTCTCTTGTTTGCTCCCTCTATTAAACAAACACTCTCCCTAAATATGACCCGTCTCTTGTCTACTCTATCTACTTCTACTTCTAACTGGCATTCATTATACTTGTCCTGGTGGGGCAGACTTGATACCATTAAAATTATGCTTGCTCCTTTCATTTTTTATTTGATAGCCATTCCTCCCAATCTCCCTGCATACTTTTTCAAAAAAATTATTTCTAAAAAACCACGCATTTCTTTACTTAAGCTAAAGCACCTGAAATTGCAAGGTGGGGTTAATTTTCCAGATTTTCAGCTTTACCATAATGCCTTCCTTCTTAAATAACTCTCTAAGGGCCTCATGTAGGAAGCCAAATACCGGTCGGTAACGGCCGAAATTCGGTAAATATCCCATTACCGACCGGTATTTAGGCATTTGAGATGCAGGTGGCAGATTTTCTGGATTCGGTATTTACCGATTCGGAAATTAAGAAATCAGTAAAATACCGATTCGGTAAATACCGAATCCAGAAATGCTATGTAGGGGGCACTCAAGTGAGTGCATCATTGGTGTCTGGATTCGTTATTTACCACCAACTACTAGTTGATGGTAAATGACGAATACCTTTCAAAAAGGATTTTTGTGCTATTTGAAAAGTGCAATGTGGCAGACATACATGCCCTTAGGGCATGTATGTGCGCCACATGTGCACACATGCACGAATCGGGTGCAACAGGCTGTCAATGTGACACCCTGCCACCCATGATAATGCCTCCCCTATTACCGATTCGGTATTTACCGAATCGGTAATGGTAACTGGCTTCCCATTCTTTCCTATGGGCCTCCAGGCCCATAGGAATGAATGGGAAGGGATGCATTATTACCGATTCGGTAAATACCGATTCTTAAATACCGATATTTACCGAATCGGTATTAATTACCGATTGGTTACCTACATTACATTTACCGATTCATAAATACCGAATCGGTAAAATTCGGTATTTATGAATCGGTAAATGTGATGCTACCTACATATGGCCCTAAATCATTAAAGAACTCTACTCCTAATCCTTCTCCATTACGGAAAGATTTAGAACATTCTTTTTTATCCCCTTTTTCCCTTGATGAATCCCTTACTTTCACCCACAAATCACATTTTCTACCTTCACCTATATACAACACTACTCACAAACTATTTCACTCTTTTATGCTTTCACACCTCTCAGCTAAGGACCGATTTCTTAATTCGTCTATCTGGCATAATACATTTCTTAAAATTAAAAATAAATCAATTTTTTGGAAGACTTGGCGAGACAGAGGTTTACTTTTGATCCATCAGATATACTCAAACAATTCTTTTCTTACCTTCTCTGATGCACAATCACTCTATCAACTACCAAAATCTTTTTCTGCCAAATTTAATCTGTTGGTCAAATATAACCGATTCTCTACTTTTTATTTCCTCTACTCCACCCATCTCCTTATCTCAACACAACATTCTTCCTATCTTAAGTGCCCAAGCCAGCGCCTCATCCATTAACAAATTCCTTAGTACACCCATTACACTCAGACCCAAAACTCAGACTGAACTCCAATGGGAATCTGAATTCCACTCTTCATGGCCTACTGTACTTTGGGATAAATTATGGCTGAAACTCCGCAAGACTTCAAGATCAGCCAGCAAAACTCAGACTCTTTTCTTTTTATACAATCGACTACTGTTTACACCACTATCCTTGCATAAATTTCAACCCACACTCTCTTCTGAATACTGATCTTGCAATGCTTCTCACGCAGACTTATTTCATATGCTCTTTTTTTGTCCCTTTACACATCAGTTTTGGTTGAAAGTATGGTCTCAAATTAATACCATTTGCCATACCCGTTTGCCTTTCTCCCCTGAGGCTATATTTCTAGGCACATTATCTGATCACTGGCAATCCCTCTCTCATAACATAGACATTGTAGATGTATTGCTTGCAATTGCTTTCCAGCAAATGACAAAAAATTGGAAACAATCCACACAACTCTCCTTTCAATCTTGGGGGTACAATGTATGTTATAACCATTGACTGGATCGTGCCTATGTCTCCCCTTTGTCTCTGCTCCTGAAAAGAGAACGCATATGGTCTCCTGTGACTATTTTCTTAGACACCTCTGCACAAAGATCTACCCGTCATCACCCTTTGTCGGAAGAAGTCCCCAAACCAACATGAATTGTTTATAATGATATATTGTTGATTTATATTTGTAATTATATATTTTCCTTCTTTGTCTCGTTTTAATTGTTATTTCACTTTGTTTTACAGCAATTCTTCTTTATATTATTCAATAACTTTCATAGTGTATTAAGCTTTTTACCTTCATATGCATTTATTTAATCACGTTATTAGGGTTTCCCCTATCCATGTTTTCCTTTCCCCCTCCCTTTTTTATCCTTCCATATGTCTTTTAACAAAAGTTCTATATGCAACTATTTTCGATTTGTTATTTCTTGTTTCCACATTACATACGTTTTTATTTCACTCAATGTTTTAAATTGTCATTTAACATTTATTTGACTGTACTTAGTTGCATTTTTTTTCAAAAATAAAATTTATGTTTAAAACTAAAAAAAAATACATATTAATGATCTAAATTCTGTACAAGCTGACTAACATCAATATCAAATGACCAGGCTAACCCAGCTCTTGAAAATTTGAGGATATTCGTTGTACCATACTGCATCTATAAGAAGGATCATCCTATTTTGATGTATGGAATATAGGAGCAACTAATTTAATTGTAGGTTTCCCTTCCTGTTATTTTTTTTAATTAATTAAAAGGAGCATCTTGCAATCTAACATGTTTGTTTTCAAGCATAACATTTACAATCTTAATCTCTGCTGAAAATTTCACCCTATGCAAAGATGTGTTTGAATTGTTTAAGTTATTAGCTTACTTTGTCATCTATTTCACATGATGTCTCATTTCTCTTGTTCATGGTCAGCTGTGCCTTGTTTCAAAGACTGAAAAACACTTTTGGGCTTTGTTTAAAGTATGAACGATTTAGGGAAATGGTCATATTTCGTGCTGATTTTTCCCTTTTTCTTTTATTCTTCTTTTTAAAGAAAGACTCAGTTTTGGGAAGAAGAAATTATAGATCTTCGAGTAATATGGGCTCAACATTCATATTTCGCTTGTTGGTGTGGAGACAAAAGCAAATGCTTTATCCAAGATAGGTCTGAAACGGTTTTTAGCAGAGAAAATTGAGAGGCACAGTGAGAGTTGCCATCTTTTCAGGAAGGAACTCAGTCAGGCATAACTATAGGAAAAATAATATCACTCTTTTTTTCCATTCAAGACATCTCCACTACATTCGAAGATCTAACTGACGCACCCTTTTCACCATGAGTTCAGATGTTACCACTACCTACTCCATAGGATAATTTGTATGCTCAACAGAGATCCAAAAGATTAGATGTAAGCAATTCTACTTCTTACATTTCTCACCTCATCCTTCGTAATTGTGAGTTTTCTTTAGCAAGATAGGTGGGAAAGGTAGTTCTTCTACCCATGCTACTCGGTGCACGGCCGACACACCACACCATCATCACTGCGGCTTTAGTAGCTTAAGTAAAGGTCGTGTCAAGTGCAAAGACTGCCTTGCAGGAATCATCATCACTTTCTTAAACAAGGAGGACATCATGTGATTGCAGACCCTTGCAGACCACAACAGAATCCTATACAGAATCCAGTGGCAACTCTCGGTCCTCCGCTTTTCGAGGTGTTGTACTTCCAAACACAAAAAATGCTGATTTTGAGAACATTAAAATCCATGTCTCCCACAACTGGTATTATGATATTGGGAAGCTGTATATTTTAGAGACTATAAATACGGGTAAGCAGCAGGCCAACTCCCTCTCCCTCTGCCATACTCTGCCATAGAGTTTATATTCCAGTACCGGAAATATTACTTTCCATAAGAACTTTAAAGTGATAGTATTGAAGAAATGGTAAAGGAGGTAAACCCAATGAATCCACCTCAGTTGCCTAAAACAGGTCTTAGGCTGTCAAGAAGTATACAAGTTCTTGACTAGGACGATGACTTGATCCCATACGAGCTGGCTCTAGCCTTCGTGTGACAACCCCAATTGTCATGTTTCCAGGGCATGTAGCAGGCTTTTCGCAGTCAATAGCCATACCTTAATATTTGGAACACACAATCCAAGCTGAACCGTGAGGCAAAGCCCACTAAAATACTGACTACAGAAAGTGTGAGTACTCAATTAGTCTTCTCTGTAGTGATGAAATCCTGCACTGCAGGTTCAAGAACGGAAAGGTAAATGCATATACAATGTTGCCCATAGATAGCAACGGGGCAGCTGGAAGCCTAGAAGGCCTAACAATGCCACGTTACATGGGAAAAAAGGCTGACAATAGGTGTTTTGGAATTTGTCTGACATTCCTTTACATGATTCTTTTTAAGTAGGTAGTACATTTGAAGACCTTAAGAAGAGGCATTGGCCTCAGAACAACACACTCCTTGCGTTCTTTGATACACAATGTCACTTGGCTTAATCTTTTAGCTTGTATTTTTTTAATCCTGACTGGGACGATCTAGGTGTACTATATGATAGGCTGTGGGGCCTCATAATGGAGTACACTCACAGACACCGTCTTGGGTCCAGTCAGCATTGTTTACTCAACCTTAAGCTGAGCCCTAGGTAGCTGTGGCTGTGAGTGGTAAGGCTTGCCAAAGGAACTTAGTCTAAAGCATTTAACAGCACCAAATAACGAAATAAGAAAATCAAACATCAATAAAAAGACAATACAACAAATTATAAAAAACAGAGCGTATTTTTATGTATTTTTGAGACAGTTTTAGAACTTTTTTTCACTTTTAAATGCAAATGCAAACAAGCACTGATGAGCATAATGTTCGAAAACTTTTCAAACGTTTGGTAAAGTTAGTGTGAGTACTCCAGCCCGACTTGGATGACCAAATCCAGCAGGAATAAAGTTTAGGGGCCAGAAAGGATACTTTCAACAGTTACCTGGCCACCAGAGTGTTTTTGAAGCAAGTTCCAAACGTTAAAGGACAAAGGCCATACAAGTCAGTGAAGTGGTCCTTATTCTAAGGGATGCAGGCAAAGATGCTCAAAGGATGCTCTAGTTGTGTTGCAGTCAACAAGGGTGTCTCAGTGGTGGTTCCTCGGTCCTCAGATGATGTGGGTAGACTTTGGCCATGGACACTGAGGTCTCTCGAAGTCCTCTACGTTGCAATAGATGGACAGCCCATGCTGCACTACTGATCATGCTGCACCGTGGTTGGATGCAAACTCATTAGTGGGGGCTGGTATCCCTTGGCAACAACAAATCTGATCTTGGACAGCACTACCGGGTCCACCAGACTCTTGTGCAGGTTTGGATATTTCAGATTTGCCCGTCATTGTCCCCGGTGATGGTAGCAGCAAAACTTGTCCAGTGGCTAAAACTTTGTTTGTTTTGGGCTCTTTCAGCTCATGTTGTCCTGTAGCTGGTTCCAGGAGATCAGCAAACTGATCCTCAGAGTTGCTGTCTTGGTGAAGCTGAAAAATAGACTTTTCCCGAGGTCAGGATCTGCATGCTCACTCCCAGTCTCATTAGCCCAAAAGTTCAGCATGAGCAATCCTCTCGATGGTGCAGCCTTTCTTTGTGCGGTTCAAGGGAAACCGGACAGTCCTTTTTCAGTACTCTCTTTTTCTCCAATGTGAACTGAGGGGCAGGGTGCTGAGGGTGCCCTACTTATCCCAGGAAAGTGCCCCGAGGGGACCATCTGGTCACTAGCCAATGGGCTACTGGGTCCCCACCTCTTTAGTGACAAAGTTCCTGTGATGTGTGGCACATGGCTAGCCCAGAGTGCTTCATCATTGCCCAGTTCAAGATGGCATAACCCTTTTTCGGTTGTTGACAGTATTGCAGCCAACCCTAGAGCTGTGGCTATCAGTGGACTACATACCCACGGGAAAACCGGCTTGAACCAGGATTCCCTCCCTTAACTTTGCTTTCTATTTGTCTGCAGGAACAAAAGGCATTCTGCTCTGGAATGTTGTCACAAGCGGCCCTTCAAATGGTGGCTTCACCTTTGAAGACTGCCTTTTTGGATAACACCCTGAGTAGTAATCCTGGGAGAGAAGGTGACACCTTGCCCTGTGGCAACTGCCTTTGTTTCCAGGCCTGAGAGTCATTCACAAGTATCCCCAGGCGGGATTTTCAGATGCCACTGTACTATCTGGATTGCAGAGCGACAACTTTTTAAAAATACTAATAGGGACTTTAAATCTGTCCTGAACATCAGGTCAGAATTAATCGCCCAATTAATCTAATACCTTAATTGAACTTGTTAGGTGGTACCAGAGAGAGACTGGTTAGGGGGCCGACCGTTTAACCCTGGTTTAGCCAATGGGCCTCCTACCCTTTCCACAGCAAAACAACACAGTGTTGCTGTTAAGGCATATAGAAAATCATATGTCTTACTTAGTCATATATAGCTCCCTGCCATAGGATTATATTGGCCTTCCTTAGGGAAGACTTACATATATGATTTAAGGGAAGTGGTGGGTTTGCCATTGGGTTTAATGGGAAAGTCGAATTGGCAGTGTTACACACTGTCCTGTCAGTATGCAGTGGCAGGCTGGGGCCCATTTTGTCACTGTCGACACAACCAGGGCTGCAGCCATGTGTGAACACTCTGGGACTGATTTAGATCTTGGCGGATGGGGTACTCCATTACAACGGTGACGGATATTCACCTGCTGAAATATAAATCCCATTATATCCTATGGGATTTATATTTCAGCGGACGGGAAATCCGTCACTGTTGTGGCAGAGTTACCCATCCACCGAGATCTAAATAAGGTTCTCTGTCTTACATGCCCTGGGTACCTGGCTGCCATATACTATGGACCTCTAACTAAGTCAGTACTTGCCAATTGGGTGTATCCAATTCAATATAACTTTGTATTGCGTTAGAACACTGGTATTAAGGTCTGGTTAGAAGGCCTCAGTGAACTCTCAGAGTTGAAAAACCAGCAGCATCAATCCAAAAATGTGGGGGTGACCATGCAAAAAGATGCATTTCTTGACATAGATATTTAAAATAAATTGGCATTCTTAAAGTGTCTCAAAGGGCTCTGACAATCATTTGTTCTGAGCTACATGGGTTTGCACATATGTGGGTTCTGTACTTAACTGATAAGTCACAATTAGTTCATAAACAACTCTGGTTGTGATCCAATTCAGCAGGCTCGGCTGGTACAGGTAAGATTGGTGGGGCGGTTGGGGGGGAGTCGACATATGGTGGGATAGGTCAAATAAAATAAATAAAACCACTTACCTTGCGCTTACCGCATCACCGAGTTGGTGATGTGGCGAGCTCAAGGTAAGTGGATTTTTTTATTTTTTTTATTTGCCCTATCCCGTCTTATGACGACTTCCCCGCCGCCCCGCCCGACCACCACTCTTGCCTGTATCGGCCAAGCCTACAATTCAGGGAGTGTAGCCTGATAGTTCAGGTGATATTTGGACAAAATGTCGAGTTGTAAATATCATAATACAGAAATATTGGCAAACAAAATATCATGATACAAAAATATAAGGATGCAGATGTATTGTTGTCAATAATACCCATTTTTCAGACAAGTAATATCATTGATACGAACATCGTTGTTGTTAGTATTGTTTTCAATAGTATAGTTGTAACAAGTATTGTTTTTTTAATTAACTCAATGTGTTTTAGTTAATCCATTAATTGTATGAGTTATTATTGTTTATATAATTGTTTTTTTTTTGGACACATTTTATTGAGGTATATGTAGAGATTCAACACAGCCAAGGCGGCCTGTAAAACAAATAAACTGGGACAACAAAAATATCTTATAAATAAGAAACAACAGTCCTGCCATTCTCCCCCACCCACCATCCAACTGCAAAAGGAGTTAAACAATAAAAGGAATACATCTCGATGGCATAACCCATAACAGTAAGTAGTTCATTGTGATACAGTCTCTTTTTGGCCATGTAATGTCTTAATTTCATCTTCCAGGAGTTGATGCACCTGATGGACTGGCGATAATTTGATTCCTCTATATTCTGCCCACCTTTTCCATATATTTGGGTGCTTTGGGGGGCAACCTCTATCTGTATACACCACAATCTCCATTCCCAGGCATTGTTCCATACCCTTTTTCCACACCTACAAGGATGGAGGGGCCCGCCTTCCACTCTTGACTATATCACGTTTAGCGAGCATCAGTCCTAGACTTAGTTGAAATATTTTACATTTATTTCCACCCACATCATCCGTAAGGTGTAGGAGTGCCAGCCACAGGCTAGATGGGATCTACTAGGTGTTTGTATAATTTTTAATAATATTTTTAAATATAGTTTGTAATTTTAAGTGATTTATCATTTTTTATGTTATTGCTAATAGTAATTTATAGTGTTGTAGCAGGTCACTAGGTTTGTAGGGCAATAGGGTTGGAAATTCATTATGTAATAAGTAATAAACAATTAGTATTTAATTTATTATTAATGATATAATTGATCATTAATTATATAGGTGTGAGATGTTGGGTTTGTAGGGGCATAGGGTGGGATGTTAATTAAGTATTAATTAATTAATTAACAAATAATTGTTAATTGGTAACATATTAGTTAGTTGATTATCAATTATGTAAATTCTGTTATACTTATTTATTTAACTATAATTTAAGGGCTTTATTATGAGTTTGGCAGTTCTCCTGCTGGCCCGCCACTGCCGTGATGACAGGTGGACCGCCAAGCTTGTCGAGCACCCGCCCACCGTATTACAACTGTAATCCACGGTGGGCGGGCGGTGCAGTGGCGATTTCACGGTGGCAGCTGTATAATGGCTCATAGGTGACCCTTAACTGCAGACGCTGCATGCTAGCGCCTGCAGCACATTCTTCCATGGTGCACCATGCAGGAACTGGGGTGCAATTCCAAGGGGGCACAACATGTGCCCCCCCCACAGACAACCACAGGCCTAGAGTCAGTGGACCCTATTAGGGCCCCTTACTTTCCTCTCCGCCACTCTTTTCATGGCAGGTTCACTGCAATGAAAGGGGCAGTGGACAGGCAACTCGTAGTATGCATGGCGGTGCCGCAGCAGCTCAGCCAGCATATTGCTGCCCACTTTCGCTGCGCGACCGCTGCAGGATCCTCGATCCTGGTAGACACGGTTGTCGTGTGGCGGTCCGACCCCCACACTGTAAATACTGCAGGCAGATCTGCAGTGGTGCCGGTGGTTAGACTGCCACCGCGAGTACGGCAGTCCTCTGGACCACAGTACTTGTATTAGGACCCTAAGTGTGGGCTATAGATAAACTATAGAGATAAATATACAGTAAATCTTTAATAAGCATGTGTAGGTATGGCTAAAAACGACATTTTATATGAAATATGCGTGAAACATTAATGAAATCCATTGTGGTTTCTAGAGGGAACACTTTCTAAATATGGGTAGATGGTTTACTCATCAAGTCTCCAAAGATTATCTCATTTAATAGGTTAAAGCACACAGTGTTATGTAATATTCTCTAATTCTACAGTAAATGCACTTCCATAATGATGTCTAGCGCAACTTTTCATATCACTGTCATTAGGCCACACAGAAATAATGTACTAATTACACTTTTGTGTTATACATTTGTGACATGTAAAGGCGGGGGGGTCAAAGTTTTGCTGTACCACATTCCGCATCTCAGGAGTTAGAATGCAACTCAACTTCAAATGAGTATGCACTGTGGAGATTAAAACCAGACATCAATCAATCCGTCAGCAGTCTATCAATATAAGACCAATGCAGGAGAGAGGAAACGCAGCTAATCATGAAGAAAAGAAGGAAAGAGGCACACAGCACTTAGCCAGAGAGATGACAGACACAGGTCCAGGAGCGTCCTGGACCAAGTTGTATACCCCATAGAAACTCCAGACCAATGGGCTTGTTGAGAAATTTAACATGCTCTTGAAAGTAATGATCATGGGTCTACCAGAAGCCTTGAGACGTAAGTGGGACATCATATTGCCATGCCTTCTGTTTTCATACAGGGAGGAACCCCAGAAGTGAGTGGGATTCAACCCCTTGAGTTTCTGTTTGGGCACTCTGTGCAGAGACCTTTCAGTCTTAAGAAGTAGGGGTGAGAGCAAGCTACCAAGACGTCCCTACATGATATTGACAATTACATGCTAGTCCTAAGAGCCAAGATAGGGCGCTACATGAAAGAGGCAATGGCAAAATAGAGGCCAGCCATGAGATGATTAAACAATAGTGCAAAGATCACAAAAGTGTTATGGGCAGGGGTTGTATAAAAATTATTGACAAAACAACTCCCACCAACCTCGGTGGCATCCTTAACATCAAGTTGTCACATCTGCCCAACAGTTTTTTAGGTGGATAGACAGGATGCTTATTGTACCAGGAAGCACTTTTGTGAAGGTGGGGATTCCCACCATAAATGCAGTGAGCGATCGGATTAGATCAGTATAGGGAAATATCCCCTATGAAGGATATCACGGCCCTTGCTTTATTATTTGACTCTCTCATTGATTTTAAAAACGCTTGTGGCGGTACACTTGGCATAATTTTGATGCCTCTGTCCCAATGATCAACATGTTTCAGCCTTTCATGGGCCCCATGGGGATCCAAGGCTTTCTTCAGTTATGTGATTCCCTTGGGGCACTCAACTCTCATACAAACATGTACTCATACTTACAATTGTTGACAATGGATGTAATACACACAGTTCTTGGTTTAGTAAATGTCCTCTTGTTTTGTGTTCCTGAAAAACAAAAATAAAACACACAGAAATAAACAACGCAGAGGCCAAGAGAGTGTCTTTTCTCCCAGGGCGTTGTCTAAATTTTGGATATAATTAATGAGCAATCAGCTGATGCTAAAATGTATATGACAACAAGTGAAAAACATAGCAAAACCATACGAAGTGATAGGGCAAGCACAGCACAAAACAGCAAGACAGCACTCTGTGGTATACTGTAGTGTCTCATTCGCACTGCACACCCTTACTCTTATTAGGGATATTTAAAGTCCCCTAAAGTTGGAACACTCAGGGGGCCTTGTAGTCACACACTTTTGTGGAGGAATTCAAAAGAAGCATTATTAAATGTAAACAGATTTGCAAAATGGGAAAAGGAAATTCCCTTGCAACTGATATTTCCGATCTTATCAATTCAGTATCCACGTCATCTTAAGACATGGGGCTGCTTCCATATAACAAGGAGGCGCCCCAGACTCGTTTTGGTGTCCTAGCCCCTGTGAAGCAGCAGCACATTTTTTAACCCCATTTCTCTAAGTCTTGTTTCTAGCACAGCTAAATTGAGTGGGGGAAGTAAAAATGCGTTCAGTACTGTTTTTCTATTCCATAACTTTACATCTTATGTCTAGCAGCAAATAATTGAATTAGTAAAGGTGGGCACAGTGACATTTCTTTAACTCTATAACAACAGAGTCTTGTTTCTGGAACTATTGAATTGAATGGGACAACTAAAAGTGTGCCCAAAACAGTTGTGTTAACTACATAACTCTAGGGGGCATATTATCTACAGTCCGCGATAAATATCGCAAAGCGCATTTAGCGCGATTTTAATTATTGATGGCTATCGCAGGATTTCATCGCCGTGTCAGCGGCATATTAGCAACGCTTAGCTGACAGGCAATGTAAAATCCTGCGATAAACTGCGATAATTAACATTAGCGTGTGAAATCCTGCGATTATTTCACAGCGCTAATGTCAAGCTTGGTAATAGGGGAGTGCAGACTTAACCTTACAATCCACCTCTCATAGGCATTATTGGCAAGTCAGGTTTTATTCTGGCGATAGAATTTTGAGATGATGGGGGCTTAGCGTGCCTTTTCTCATCGCTTCGCTGTTCAGGGGCAGCGTTGGTAATACAGCGATGTAGGTTTTGCGGGCATTGCACAGTTTGTCCTAGGAGGTAATGCCTACTTTGCATCTCATTAGCGATGTATATCGCTAAGATGCGTGGCGTTATTAATTCGGCTGCTACATGCGCTGATGCATGTTAGCACCGCCTTGGTAATGGGGCGATGGGATTATCGCCGCTTTAGCGGCTAAAAGTGCCGCTAAAGCGGCGGAACTGCCCTTGATAATATGCCCCTAAGTATCATTTAAGGAACCGTTAAATTGAATCGAACAAGTAAAATGTGAACAGTGACAGTGTTTTCATTCTAGAAGTGTAAGACATCTTTCTGCCACCTTCAGTCTTGAATTGAAGTAGAAAAGTAAAGTATGCACAATTGTACTTCCTTACATATACCTTTAACTGGGTGCATTAGTTTACACTGTTTTACGACCTTGTTGATTTTTAGTGGCTTGAAGGAAAATGAGCACCCATTTTGGGGAATTTCATATTAATTTGGGTATTTTCTCATCACAGCTTTATCACTGCTTCTTCCTGCTTTCTGCCCAAACCCCTGCCTTTGGTGTCTGCAGGACTTGTTCCTCCACCATCCTCATTTCCAGTTCTTCTTTTCCATTATAAGTTGTTTTTACAAGCCTTGCTGAGTTACCACGCTCACATTTCCCCTCTTACCAGACTCCACTGTACCACCATGCCCAGCTGCTCCTCTCTGCTCTGGTTTTCTCTTCTTAGTTTCATTGGGGGGTTTAAATGGTCCTGTCAACCAGACAGACAGCTTGTACGTGTACCTCTGTTGACCTTGAAGCCATTGTGAAATAGTTGGAGCAGGTTGCACGTCTTGCTGCAGTCCCAGCTGAAACAATGTAAACAGGGTAAGCCTCCTTTCACCACATTGTCTCTTTTTAACCCTGAAAAGTCACTTACCACTAGTAATAAAAATGGAAGCTGTCTGGGAGTGAATATAAAGGAATATAAGAATGACTTATCATGCAAAACTAAAAAGAGTAGGGATCTCTAGCAACTAAGAAAAAGTATTGGCCTCTCCTTGAGGGGTGAAGATAGAAGGAAGACACTGGCAGGTTGCTTCGTTGTGATGCTGTCTGGGCAACACCCTACCAGTTGCTTTGTTTCTCACCCTTGCATGTGTAAGGTGTCGTTATGGTACGAGCCATGACCCACAAGGACTCAGCAGATCGGGGCTCTTCTGTCTTTGGGAGCCTTCAAGAGCATGACAAAGGGCTGGGGTATGAGCCCCTACTCAGGGTCAGATTGGGGCAGAAGAGAGACTCAGGCACCAAATTTAAGGTGACCTCCTTAGTAAATCAGGTCGCTAAAAAACTGCCCACATTTGTAAAGCAGGGCACTTTTAAGCTTCTAAATACAAGCTGTACAGGTGTTGTGGAAGGCTTGGATACTGCTTGCATTTCTGCTTGCTGCAGGCACTTTTTGTGGTATTATCAGAGAAATCAACAGTAAACAAGCATTGACATAGTCAATAGGCATCACATTTGGGGCCTTATAAGTGTTTAGCCAGAGCTATTGACTTTGCCAATGTCTTCAAGCTGTGCTGTAGAGAAGTGTGGCTGCTGTGCAGATTGCTGAAAAGTTATAATAAAAAAGTGTCAGAAGCGTTTTTGTTACCTTATATATGAACAAGAAGGCATTATGTACAACTGGTTGTTTGTTAAAGCATTTTTTTGAGGGGGCATAAACAATCGGAGCGTTAAGGTTGGAAACTAGTACCTGTATTATAACACTAGCAGCGGCCAGATGCTAGGGGAAAATCAACAGATGCCAGATTCCGAGAGCAGGTTGAGGTGGCGCTGAGTGAGACTGAGGTGGTAGTGGTGGTGGTGACTGGTGCGGAGACGATGCTGAGGCGATGATGATGATGTGGGGGTGTACTAGTGCAAAGGCGATGATGAGTGATACTGATGTGGTGCTGATTGATGCTGTGGTGGTGCTGAGTGATATTGTTGTGTCAGTGAGTGATGCTGTTGTGGCGCTGAGTGATGCTGTTGTGGTGCTGAGTGATGCTGTGGTGGCATTGAGTGATGCTGTGGTGGCGCTGAGTGATGCTGTGGTGGCGCTGAGTGATGCTGTTGTGGCGCTGAGTGATGCTGTGGTGGTGCTGAGTGATGCAGTGGTGGTGCTGAGTGATGCTGTGGTGATGCTGAGTGATGTTGTGGTGAAGCTAAGTGATGCAGTGGTGACGTTGAGTGATGCTGTGGTGGTGCTGTGGTGCTGAGTGATGCTGTGGTGATGCTGAGTGATGCTGTGGTGGTGCTTAGTGATGCTGTGGTAGCCCTGAATAATGCTGTGGTCTTGCTGAGTGATGCTGTGGTGGTGCTGAGTGATGCTGTGGTGGTGCTGAGTGATGCTGTGGTAATGCTGAGTGATGTTGTGGTGGTGCTGAGTGATGCTGTGGTGGCCCTGAGTGATGCTGTGGTGGTGCTGAGTGATGCTGTGGTGGCCCTGAATAATGCTGTGGTGGTGCTGAGAGATGCTGTGGTGGTGCTGAGTGATGCTGTGGTGGTGCTGAGTGATATTGTTGTGGCACTGAGTGATGCTGTGGTGGCCCTGAGTGATTCTGTGGTGGTGCTGTGTGATGCTGCATTGGTGCTGAGTGATGCAGTGGTGGCCCTGAGTGATGCTGTGGTGGTGCTGAGTGATGCTGTGGTGGTGCTGTGTGATGCTGTGGTAGTGCTGAGTGATGCTGTGGTGGCCCTGAGTGATGTTGTGGTGGCGCTGAGTGTTGCTGTGGTGGTGCTGCTTGATGCTGTGGTGGTGCTGAGTGATGCTGTTGTGACGCTGAATGATGCTGTGGTGGCCCTGAGTGATGCTGTGGTGGTGCTGAGTGATGCTGTGGTGGCGCTGAGTGATGCTGTGGTGGCACTGAGTGATGCTGTGGTTGCGCTGAGTGATGCAGTGGTGGTGCTGAGTGATACTGTGGTGATGCTGAGTGATGCTGTGGTGACGCTGAGTGATGCAGTGGTGACGCTGAGTGATTCTGTGGTGGTGCTGAGTGATATTGTTATGGCACAGAGTGATGCTGTGGTGGTGCTGAGTGATATTGTTGTGGCACTGAGTGATGCTGTGGTGACACTGAGTGATGCTGTGGTGATGCTGAGTGATGCTGTGGTGATGCCGAGTGATGCTGTGGTGGCCCTGAGTGATGCTGTGGTGGCCCTCAGTGATGCTGTTGTGGTGCTGAGTGATGCTGTGTTGGCCCTGAGTGATACTGTGGTGGTGCTGAGTGATGCTGTGGTGGTGCTGAGTGATGCTGTTGTGGTGCTGAGTGATGCTGCGGTGGTGCTGAGTGATATTGTTGGGGCAGTGAGTGATGCTGTGGTGGCCCTGAGTGATGCTGTGGTAGTGCTGAGTGATGCTGTGTTGGTGCTGTGTGATGCTGTGGTGTCCCTGAGTGATGCTGTGGTGGCCCTGAGTAATGCTGTGGTGGTGCTGAGTGATGCTGTTGTGGTGCTGAGTGACGCTGTGGTAGTGCTGAGTGATGCTGTGGTGGCCCTGAGTGATGCTGTAGTGGTGCTGAGTGATGCTGTGGTGGTGCTGAGTGATGCTGTGGTGGCGCTGAGTGATGCTGTTGTGACGCTGAGTGATGCTGTGGTGACGCTGAGTGATGCTGTGGTGGTGCTGAGTGATGCTGTTGATTTTTTCTAATATATGTACAATATACCTTTTAAATTCCTTACACAATTTCTCAGAAGTTAAAAACTACAGAATGCAGGTTCAATGAAAGGTTTATGGAGAAGCACTGGAGGTGCATTCTTCTGAATGGCACAAAAATACAGAGAAATTAAGATTAGGATCAATATACACACAGAGCCATGAAGAGGAGCTGTTTGATGAATAATAAAAACAACAGCATGTTTCAGTTCTTTAGGGCAGGTGAAGCTAGCTCTAGTTAACGATCTAAATTTAGACAGATTAAAAAGGACTTGGGGCAGAACGAAATTTGTCCCAGGAGAGCTAAGGCATGGGCCTGATAGAGTAAGGCTGTTGTACATTAGCGATAGCCTCTTTTACCATGTTTGTAAGTCACAGTGAAGAATTCCTGGGTCTGTACTGGAGATTGTTTGTCCTTATGGCGGAATTAGAATAGTCAATGACAGAGTCAGACCATGCACTATTCTTAGTAGAGCTGCCACTCCTAACAACTGGGAGGTAAACAAAAATGCAGTGAATACACTAAGATCACCTGAACAACATAAGGGAATGTCTGTAAGATATTTGGAGCTGAACCTCAATAAGAAAGTAGATCACTATGTATGAAGTTCTAAAAGCAGTTAATAAAGTGAAAATGTTAGAATTTACTGCATACAGGTGCCTACTACAACAGAAGTGGGAGGGAACTTTTTGAGAAGCAAGATGGCGGCTGCTTGACCACTGCAAGAGGTGCTCTGGCGCTTTGGACCTAAGAAAACAGAAATGATGTATTAGTATGCTGGAAGATACATACATCGCTGACCCTTCGTGGCTCTGCAGTGGTGTCCAATCTCGAGGAACACGTAGCACGTTTGTCGCAGCTCTGTGGGTGATCAAGTCGGTGATCAGCACCCTGCGGATGAGGCTTGGGCTTCTCCTAATGGAAATAGCCAGTATTTCCCATGTGACCGCAGATATTTGTCTGCTCAGTCTTTCAAGCAGGCACGCCATCTTCTGAACAGTGCATTTGATGTTGGTCATGAAAAATGGCTGTGTTTCTGACCCTTAAAGCACAGAGCTAGTTCCACTTTGGAAGAGATTCTATTTCTAAGTATACATTAGAAGTCAATATGATTGGGAAAAATGGCTGCGGTGTGCAGCATTTAGCCTTGTTTTTAAACATAACTCGTCTGGAGGAGGGGCGCGCTTCCCAAATTCCCGTGAGGTGTTTGAGGCTCTCGATTAGCTCACTACAGTTCGGGGCTCGTATTACACACATGGTTCTCAATTCGGAGGGAGCTGTGCAGTAGAGATGGAGGGAGAAAGGGTGGTGTGAGGTGGAGAAACGGAGAGGTGGAGAGAGCATGGAGTTAGTAGAACACTAGGAAAATTGAGACCTGGAGAGCGGACGAGCCAGTTGAACAGGAGGAGGAAAATAAAAGGTGACATAAAAAAAAAAGCAGAAAGGGATTCACAGAAACTAGAGCCAGAGGTCAGCGGCAAGATGCAGAGAAAAGGCAGGGGAGGATCTATAGGTAAACTTGCTTGGGGTGGAGGGGAGTGGAGAAGATAGGATTAATTTTCAGGGAGTCATGAGTCATGTCTGAGTTTGGTTAAGGAACACATTGATTGGAAAATACAATTTATTTCAGTACTGTTATTTTTCACATATTAACGATGTTTAAACTGCAGGAAAGCAATGCTGAGGAAGGGGAGGGGGGTCGAGGGTTCTTATAACTTTAATGGCTGTGACTCATGACTCGTAAATCTGCGCGAGGCTGCCAACTGCAATACACGGGCTTATGTCGTCAGTCTGATGGATGGTGCCCGGCCTGCCCTGCGAGGCTGAGCCCCATCCATATCCCGAGTAAAAAAGGCAGCCTGCCTCTCTCAGGGAGCACAGACCTATCTTGAAAGATAAAAAAGAAAAGTTTCCCTACCATTAATAAAGTGAGCGGGCGAAGGGAGCTTTAAAGCCCGTAATCTTCAAAGAAGGTAATGACACATCAGTGGCTCGCGCTGACTAAACATGCGGCGGGAATCAAAAAGCCCAGTTCTGCCAGTGATGGGGGGAAGCTGGAGACTTCCGTATGGAAACAATGGGGAGGACGGTGGGGGGACAATGCTTCAATCTCGACCGAGGGAAATGGAAGCGAGGCGAAGCACAGCAACACAGCAACTTTTCACGAACGGAGACGGCAGCCTCGCAGGGCTGGTGCCAGCAATTCTGGTGGGGGTCGATGAATGTAAACTCAGCAGCCATGCCCCCAAGAAAGCAACAAAAAGACGCGCGGCCGCGAGACACGCTCGGTGGTGGGGGAGGGGGAGGAGCATTGAAGCGTGAGCAAGACGGAGAGGCGGAGTGGGGCACGCGTGCTTGTGCGCGTAACCGCACGCTCTGTGCCTCACAAAAAGCTGTGGTCTGCTTTTTGACGCCCAGTAACTAAAAGTCTCGCCAGTGGAACGCATGCGCTGGCTCAGGCGAGACCTAAAAACTGCCAACAGACCTTAAAACACACCTACAAACAGCAATAAAAAACAGCCCATACACTGATCTGTGAGATGGGTACTGCACGGGTTCTTGATAGGCCAGTGCAACCCTGCCCCTGCTCAAAATGTTTGGCCTCCTTCTGTCTTTCAGGAATACGTGGAATCTGGGTCGTGTAAAGACAGTGTAGTTCATGCTCAGATTCCCAACCTTGATTTCTCTTCCATTTTTCAGCAGTCAGCAGTATATTTTCCTTTCCTTTTATGTCACCAGCTTTACATTTTGGCCATTTGACATGATTTTATGGATGTGAGCGCATTTGTGCCTTGGGCGTGCTGCCATATGGATTAGTGTGACTTCTCCTATTACCCCAATCTTTGTGTACACATACACAGAATCCACCTCCTCTCTGGGTAGTGTGGTGCTTATAGGTTTTAGTCCTAATTGCAATTATATTTGCCTCTCCCTCAGACTGCTTCTTCCATCGCACTGCTAGATGCTGCACCTCAAAAAAAGAAGAGTGACTGTCTGATAACTCACGCACGACACCAAAAAAAAAGCTTCATACAGAGTATCACAACGAATGCACTTTACCAGTTACGCACTCACGGTGGTGTATCTTGCTACCGCCCTGAAAAAACAGCTTCGGTGCCATTTGGGTATGAAGGACGATGTAAATGTTACACTTCTGCAAGGTAAAACAGCACAATAGGGCATAACAATGAAATGTAGTGCACTGAAGCTCAGTATCCGGCGAAAAGTATCTACAAACAAATACCCAGTGCCAGATTAAACCCTGTGGAGGCCCCTAGGCAGTTGAAATTTCAGGGTCCCCCTCGCAAATTATCTCCTAAAAAGATTTTAATTTTACCAACCAACAATTTTAATAAACCAATTTTATTACACAAAACTAAACATTAACAATTATTGATATGAAACAACAATTAATTGGAAACAATTTAAGAAAGCTTGATTGTAATTTTCTTTCAAGATCAAATCAATATTATTTTGATCCGTTGTTGCAGGCCCCTAAAAGGAGTGGAGCCCATAGGTCGGTCCCTACTTTGCCTATTTGGTCATACCGACCGAACTGCGAATACCTTACCCACTGGTGCATTAGATGTAATGTGAAGTGGACAGAAATGAGCCCTTACGAAGAGTGTTTGGATAAATAAAAATTCCGATGAGAGACCTAGGAAAGCCGAGATGCAAAAGTTCAACTTGAAGAGTGTGAACTGCGCCAGATTCGGTGTGACCTGAGGGGTTTGAAGCGCGCGTTAAAGGGCCGCGTGACCTTCCCCCTTTGCTGTGGCGCAGGCAGGAGGACAGGACACCCTGAGAACTTGACCTCCGCGCGCGCGCTGCTGCGCAGCATGACATTTATTGAGTGCCCGACCTTTTTGTTGTCTTTTTTTTGTTTTGAGCATCCACACCTGGGGGGACACAGAGCACACCTGCCCTTGATGCTTTGTGTTTTCATTAAATTAATTGCAGTCGCGGACTTGGCTATTCCACTCTGCAGCCATACGCAGCACAGCCGGGCTGCCTTTCCTTTCTTCATCACCCCTCCCCACCTCAACCTCCCGCCCCAAATAAGAAAACAAGCTGAAGGTCCGTTGACGTTGGTTGCTGCTCACGATGTGTTCTCCTGGCTGGTTCATTATTCATGGGCAAGCAGTTGTTGTAAAATGAGCAATGCAACACAAAACCATGCATCACTGCTCGGGCAAAACAAATGGGCTGTCCGCTAGTTATTTACCTGTTCACATTTTCACAAATGAAGGCAATGTATCGTGATGGAGGGGGTTGGGTAGGAAGCAGGGCGAGAGCGACGTGACGTATCCGCCAGTGTGCCACGCGCACAGTCTCTGCTGGTGCCGGGGCGTCGCCTGTGCTTCTTACAGGTTAATAGGAGGCCAGGATGCTACATCACATGGCAAAAGAGATGTCACCTACACCAGTGAAAGGCTGTATTATCAGTGTGCGAAGCTCGGAAATTCTCTGATGGTGGCAATGTCGCACAACGATTTGGAGAAAGATCCCACAATTGAGAAGGATCCCATTGTACAGACCTGTGACTAGGTTTAGATTATGATGCATGCGGGGGAGTCTCACGTCTGGAAAAAAAGCGTCAACATTTCACATTTCACTTCTTTACTTCTTGCCTAGCTGCCTGTCACCATGAATGAGCGCCTTCTGGTACTGCACACATCGTAGTTCCCTACACAGTGAGGCACACCATTGGAGAGACAAATCACTTGTAAGGTAGGTTGGTGTCCACATTATATGCAGAAGCAAGACGCACTAGGCGTTAGACTAAAAGGGGCCTTTTGTGGAAATTGATTTGGAGAGAGTTCACCAGTTTGTGCATCATTTGAAGGAAAACTCGAAATCCAGCTGAGATGTATGAAATCCGTATCCTTGTGAATCCTAACCGTTTAGTGCTGATTCATGTTCCAGCAACTGCACTGTAGCCTTTCACTCTTCTGAAATATTTGGAATGGATTCTGCCTCTTTGTTATGGCTCCTGACATCTCCTACTGTCTTGTAAGACAGTGGCAGCTGGTTGAGAGATACAGGCTCATAGACCACCAATGTTTCCATGCTCCTGTCAACAACCAAATGCTTTTTGCTTCAGCTCCTGCACTAGTACGTCAAAGATTAAACACAATAACCAATAATCATAGTAGTAAGTGGTATTTAAACGCAGTAGCAATCCAGCACAATATGGGTACATTATTTCTCAAAAACGTAATCATAAGCATTACATGAATATTCTGATGGTGAATGAGTCAATGGTGGGAGTCCATCACTTAGTGATAAAACTCAATGTGGGCCCTAAAAAATATCGGAGTCCATCAGGGAGTCAAACAACGCAATAGCAGGCATTCAAAAATATGGGAACCAATTCATGAGTCATAAAACTCAATGATTGGCCTTCAAAATAAGTAAGTTCATGAATGGGTCATAAAATTCATTGGCCGGCCTTAAAAAAAGTTGGAAGTTTGACAGATGTAATTTTCTCATTCAAGTATTCAGGGGTGCCATCTTGGGTAGCCTTGTATACGATGCAGTTGGTCATGATTGGGATGCAGGAATGGACGCAAGATGATCTGCAACACAGAATGCTTTTCAGTAGGGCTGGTGTGGTTTACTATAGGCTTATAGCCCACTGCTGAGGGGCCTACCAGTTGTTAAAGGTCCTGAACCTGAGTTATATGCCTGAACTGCAGGCCTATAATGAGGGAGAGGCCTTTAACAACTGGTATAGCTTGAGGCTATAAGGCTATTAGAACATTCCACCAACTAAGGGTAGAATGTTCTAAATGGAAAAGGGAGAAGCATGAAGGCAAACATTGGAATGCTGGAGTTCCGGGTTTATACCGACCATTATAAGCCCGGAGCTACTCAACATTCCAATGTTTAAATGGAGATTATGGTGCAAGGGATTCCTTTCTTCCTGATGGCAAGGCTTGGACCGCTGCTCTGAAGTCGGTTTCTGGGTGGAAAGGTTTCACTTTCTGCAGGTTCAAGCGTCAGAACTAGCGGTTTTGCTTTGCTTGTGATATCACTTTTGAGGATGAATCCCAGAGTTTTCCTGTAGGGGTGAGTTGAGGGTTGAAGTCTTCCCTTTGATTTCAGATGACTGTGGTTATTTATTGATGTTGGCAACCAGTTTAAATTCTGTCTTGAGTGAACTGAGTTTTATGTAGGTACTTTACACCCAGTTCTGAAAAGGGTAGATTTTAAGTCACTAAATGACATGAGCCATGGAGATTCTCAAGTAGACTTGCATGTCATCAGCATACTAATGGATAATAATATTGTTGGTGGACACCAGTGTACCATGATGTTCCATGTATAGGTTGACATAATATGGGATAAAATGTTATTCAATTTCCCCAATCCCCGCTACTCCCTCTCAGAGGCACATCTATTGCACCCAGAACACCTGGGGGACCATTTTTCTTTAAAACATTTTTACATGGCCCAGCAGCTGCTATTTGATCCCGGGCAGCTCTGCAGAGCATTAGGTGTGTTTACCTTTAAAAAACCCTTTTTGTTTTTTACTGATCCATTTGGCGTCCACCATCTTGGGTTTGTAAGTTAGAAGAAAATCAAAGAAAATGGTGAAAGCGTCATGATGTTGGTGCACTTGTGAATAGTGATGTAGGCTCACATACATACGTCATCAAGTATGCAGGTGCTAATGCCATGTCCACAGCTCTTTCACTGTGGCTTTTAAAAAAATATATTTAAATAAGAATTCCCTTGATGCTGTACAGCAAAAGCATTTTGCTTCTTTTCCCGATGCTGTCGAGCATTGGCGAAAAGCATTGGCAAAGCCAATCGGTCAAGAAGGCATGACCTATTGGCTTTGCAAATGCTTGTGTTAGTCTGTGAAGATTCCTTCAGTGACGAAGGCACCAGCGACACTGAGGAGGGTATTCAGAGCATTACCATGGAGGAATTTCATGGTGGATGAATGTCTAATGTTGTCTTGGTATATGGTGGATTTGAAAGAGTTGACAATGAGCTTACAGTCAGTATTTAAAACCAGAAGGTGGTCTATTTGGGATGGGTTGAAGTAGTGATTGAAGGCATGGTGGATATCTGCTGGGTGTTAATAAAGTAGAATCTGGCTTTCTTTATAGTCTTGATGGAGAAGTGGTTCCTGATGTCGTTCTTGTCAAGACTGGAGAATCCAGTAGGGCATTGACACAGCGTTTGACTGCAGTGACGAGTGCTTTGTTTTTTTGTTTTTATTGGATTCCCCATTAACAGTATTATTGTAGAAACAGGTTCGGAAAAAATGGTGTATATCATGTTTTTAATATCACAATACAAAAATATTGTGTCAAAAATATAATTAGTACAGAATATCTTTGTCATTTTTGGGTATGTAATATCATTTTTAATAATATAGTATATTTAGTATCGTTTATTTTAATATAGTTTGCAAAATAATGTTTTTTGTTTAATTTGATATATTAGTTAAAATATTAATGTAGGTGGTAGTATTGTAAGTATTATTGTTATTAATGTTTTGTACTACAGATTTTAATTTAAAATGTTTAATTTATTTTTATAATTGTTAGTAATTTATAGTTTAGAAGCACTTTCTCCACTTTTGCGTAGATTGGAGTGGGAATAGTAAATCTAACAGATCCAGAGTCCAACAATTCTTTACTGTTGTGATTGGAAAGGGAGTAGTACATCTAACATCTCCCAAGTCCAACACTTTCCCTACTGTTGCTTAGACAGGAGTGGGAATAGTAAACCTAACCCCTCTGAAGTCCAACAATTTCCATACCATTTTGAACAATGGACTGAGAATAATAAAATAATTCTTGGTAAGTTAAATACTTTATGCAAAATTTGTTAACCTGCCTTTATAGTTATTTTAATGTCTATTTAGTATTGTATATTTATATTTTTAAATTATTTACATTTTGCATAGGGGATTATAATTGTATTAAAAGGTTTTTTAAACCTAATGTTTTATTGTTATTACATTAGCTTAATTGGTGTATTTTGTTATGTACATGGTTTTACAGTTAACATTTTTTAGATTTGTTTCATTGGAAATATGTTGCTAGCATTATTAAATATAAAAGTACTATTAGAGCTCATCTTCCATGCCCCCTTTATCGTGCTGGTACGCGGATGGGTGGGAAAACATGTTTAACATTCACCTCCATGGTTCACTGCTGCTCCACAAAGAACCACCGCATACTCTTGCAAGTGCTTCCAAGATGTATTTATTAAACAACCAGATGCAAGCCCTGACACTTTTCAGCTTCCGGTTGTTATGCTAAAGGGAACTGTGTGGCCACTTGATCTGCTATGGATGCAATTTAGATTATTCAAGTGGCAGTCTTAACCAGATCTCAAGACAAGATTGACACAGATATCATACCAGCCATAAATGCAACCAAGCAAGGCAGGAAACCTGCTGCAGCCTTAATTCGGAAAACATTCCCGTAATCACACTACCAGGAGTGGGAGACAGAATATTACCTAATAATCTGTCCATTTTAGATTTAATCAAAGAAGTTTATGAGGGATTGGCATCTGCCCATGAAGCGTCAATGCAACCGTAGCAATGCTATACCGACGCTACTGGTGGCCTGGTTTATATAAACATACTAGGCAGTGTGACATTTGTCAAAAGATTAAACCCTCCACGGTCAAAAGATATTCATCAACTCATCTCACAATTTCTAACATCCCCTTCCGGGTGATTTATTTGGATCTCATTGGTCCACTTCATTCAGCCAACCGATATAGGTACATTATGGTAGCAAATAATTCATTTTCTCGATTCCTATAGGTTTGGCCACAGAGAAATTTTAATGCTTCAGCATTAGTAAGAGATTTGCATTGTTTGGT
This sequence comes from Triturus cristatus, assembly GCF_964204655.1. Classification (NCBI taxonomy): domain Eukaryota; kingdom Metazoa; phylum Chordata; class Amphibia; order Caudata; family Salamandridae; genus Triturus; species Triturus cristatus. Next base: position 1,387,385,731 of record NC_140590.1, read on the forward strand.
AACGATTTGTGCAGTTCATTCATTTCATTCAGATAACGATCCTGCGTTGCCTCTAAGGCTTACAGGGATTCAATATCTCCGCTGAGAGTTTTACTGTAATTCAGCAACCTATTTAAAGCTGAATCAAACGGCATTGTTGAAGATACTTATGGTATGATTACTTAAGCCTTGACTGCTAGGGTATTAAGTTCAGGTCTTAGTAGGGTCCATAACCTGTATGGAGTTCAGAGAGCATTAAATAACTTGCCTAGATGGGTGTGGGGAGGATGCACTCTATATGAGGCTCTCTTTGCAGTTCTTATTTATGTGCCTGGCTTAAATAATACTGGGAAGGTGGAGGATGAAGGCAAATTTGACTTGGAGTAATGTTTGACTGCTTTGTAGAGTATCCAAGAATTCAGAGACAAGCTGTCTAATGCGAACCAATCTGACGTGGCTACCTGTGAAGAGAAGATTATCACTGCTGCCGACAGTTAGGTTCCCAAAGTTGGGGACCTAGTTTGTGAAAAATCCATGACAAGAAAGCATTTGACCCATCCAACAGACCACCCAACACTGTCCTTTGGGTTAAAAGCAACAGAAGTCATTCTGCATCCTTTGCTTGGCTCAAGGAGAAACAGACAAGTGTCCATCGACGATGTGAAAAGGCACTCTGTGGCATGCTCTGTATAGCAGACCTTTACAGACACCAAGAAGTATTCAGAGTCGTGCCTCTCAACTTCTCCCTTCTCTGAATACAGAACCCCTTGAACAAAGCAGTAATATTACTAGCTTGAGTTCCCAGACAGGGATATTTCAGCGCAGTACTCTACGCAGAACACTGAGTTCTACAAATGCACCTGATGTTGACATCACTACTGTTCAATACAACTTTACGACTTATGAAATACCACGTGATGCAACATAAATTGAACTGGGGCCCTTTTGAGAGCCTGGAGAGACCAACCATATTGAGAATGACTCTGGATATTTTACAGATGACATTTCAACACCGTCAGAGACTGCTTTCCACTTATCAATGGTTTTGTGACAAGAGCTTGATTCCACCGTGGTCCTATGCATGGATTTCTTTGGAAACCTTTCTTTTCAACCTGTGGCTGTCAATGATACCTGTTGCTCTACTGCTACTCAGTAGACATTTTATCCCTGCAAGAACAATCGCATCATCGCGGTTTGTGAACTACAATCGCACTCTTCATTCCACAGAGCTCAAAGATGTCTTTATGCTGTGAACATTGCAGCATGTCCTGTGCCTGAGGGCATGGCATGGGAGAAAGTCCCATATCAGATTATGGGACCTATTGAGAAATTGCTATCACTATATGTGATAAAAGTTTCAATAAAAGATATTGTTAAACCTGGTTCTAGGTCACATGACTGGGACACTGAGACTATTAAAATAATGAAGTCTGATCTACAGACATATGCTTCTTTGAATAATGAATATCCTTATCTGAATGAAGCTAATTACAAAGAGATGTATTGCAATCCTCACTGTGCACATTTTACATTTTGCGATACACAGGACAAAGTATCATTGATAAATTTACAATTACACACAGTGGGAACATAGTGAGACTCCGCCTCATTATAGCAATCCTAATTTCTTGAAGAAATTCTCTTATTTTCAGAGTGCTGATAGATCACACCCTCTAACTTTCTATTTTTTTTATAGACTCGACAACAGCTTCCAAAGAATTTAATCACTACCAGCAAACTGATTTACTTTACAGAGTTTAGATGAAATCTGGCTAACCAAGTTTATGAGTATTGGAATGCAAATGCTGATGAAAAGAGTATTTGAGGAACCAAATCTTGGAAAATCCAAGTTCAAGAAGTTTTATTTTGGGCTTGTATAATACCAAAATAAATGATTTTTCTGATCAAAACTATCCAGGAAACTACCTGTCTGGAATTTGGATCAAGGAACGGTTTAAAGAAACCTTCTATAGCCAAAGGTCAAATTAACTCTGTTTACTAATTGGCAATTCCAAATAAATGTGTCAGACTCAAATATAAATGATTAATCCAAAATAGAACCTCTAACTCCTCTCAGTTCTCTACTGAAGATTTAGCCTTATGGTTATATGATTTTAACACAGGCATTCCTAAACTTCCGTCAGAAATTTCAATCTCTAATAAGAATTACTAGATAAGGACTGCTAATTAACCACTAGTGAAAAGAGGTAATTTGATAAAATTATCGCATTAAACTCTGCCAGAGACGGTCTCACCTATTGCCAATGCACTTTAGAGATGCTACATCTCGCCTGATGCTGATAAAACCGAGTCGCAGAGGAAGGCTGCCATTGCAGCGGAAATTTGTTTTTCACAAGGAACACTGCCTTCATGCCTCTGCTGATAACAACAGCTCTTGCTGTCAACAAGGTATGCGGTGTGTCTCTTCACTCTAAGAAACTCTAGACTGCAAGTTATTCTACTTTCCATACTCTCTTAGCCTAGCGCATAGAAGTAGGTTTTAGGATGATAGATTTCAGATGACATTTTAATCAGTTTAGAAATGTCCATTTTATTCTCATTGTTCACAACATTCCTTCTAGCTACTTTTCTGATATGCTTCAGTGTCCAGGGACGTTGATATAGCTGAGCGCCTTGAGGTGAATTTTCTAATTTGAGGCAGCAGTGATTAGGCCCAGTATTTTTACAGTGAAGTCCTTGGTGAATCCTGGAGGTCTGTAAATCAGGCTGGATGTGGCAGTTTGGTGTGGTGAGAGTAGAAAGTGCTAGATGAAAGGTTCAAATTACTTGAGTGCTGCTGGATTACTTTGAGTGCAGGACCAGGTGCCTCTGTGGATGAGAACAAGTTGTTCTCCAGTCTTGTACATGCATTCTACACAATGGCTGTTCTAGCCTCCAGGTTTGAGGACATTTAAGATGTGTGTAGATGGGGTGGAGCCATGTCTCTTTGATGAAAAGTGCATTCATTTAAAAAAAAGTTTTATTGAGACAAAAGAGAAATGACATACAAATTATATAAAAAAATAAGACAAGTTTGAGAAAAAAATCAAGTAAATCACCATACAAAAAAAGCAAATACACAATCTAATATAAGGGGAGATTATTCGGGGGGGGGTGCACCATTTCGTGTTCTCAAGTGATTATTCTAGCTATCAAGGCAGGAGAGCGTTGTTGTTCATCTTCTGGGGGTATGTGCCATAATAGGGTTCGTATGGGGGGTGATATTACTGCATCCGAGCTTCAATACGCGTCAGGGGTGGGTCTAGCCTCTTCGTTATCAGCGGCTTCATGAGGACCTGGAGAGGAAGCTTGGAAGGTGTCATTAACCTGTTGTAAATATGTGCGATAAACACACCATATATATTTTGGTCGGGAGGTGGGAGGCTGAAGTGTGGAATAGATATCCGTCTTCAGACTGCAGTGGGACAAGCTGCGTATCCATGCCGCTTTTGTAGGCCTATAATGAAAAGTGCATTCATGATGTGTTGTATGATGAATTGTGCAATGACCCGAGCATTGAAGACTGGGCAAAATGATCATGACTGGGCTGAGGTTGTAAGTGCTAGGTGCTAATGAAAGGGATGTGAATGGGGTTTAGGTTTTAAATTTATAGTCTGGGTGTGAGTGTGAGTATGGGGCCGTGTGTGGAATGTGAGGCACATGGTAATGATCTTGACTTTAATCAGCCTTTTCTGAGTTCAGACACACCGAGGACCTATTAGAAATAAAGAGGAGGTGCAGAGGATCATAAGACCCTTCTTCTGCTCCTGGGAGGGCAGTACAACATAACATTTCACTCCCGTTTCGATTTGTAGCCGCCAGGACGTCAGGATCGCCTTTTGAGTAAAATTATCGCGAAACATGCACACGTGTTTCAATAGGATTAATACGGAGAATTTCTTTTTGGATATGTAATTGTTGAATTTGGGAGGATTTTCCCTTTGTGGGTCCGTACTGGCGTATAGACCGTTATCAATACTCTGAATAGATTATTGGTATAATACCGCAGTTTAAGTTCGCTTTTTACTGACAAGAGTGCTAGTTGAATTCTTCACCTTCTTGTACTTACTAAGTGATTTATCATACCCTACCGGGTTGGAATTATCACCGGCTTGGGGACACTACGTAGTTTGGATACAGCTATCAAGCCCTGAAGAGTCAGAGATTACTGTTTCTCTGATGAAACACGTGTCGGCTGGCTGTGTACTTTTTACATGATGACTAATTAAAGGAATGAAAGACTTTAACGCTGGATTGTTTCCATTCGCTTTCGAGACACGTTTACACGATGTATTAAAATATTGCATGAGTGCACGGGATTATTGTTAAATTTACATGTGTTAGGATTCTCCTTCACAAATTAAGGGGTATTAGGGTCTCCCCTTCCCTGTTAGCACCATACCAAATTGTTTCCGTTCAAATAACAATACGTGAATATAGGCTGAGCGCCACTACTTCCTGTCTACGAAAACCCTCTTCTTTGTATTCAGTGCAACATAACATGACACCAGGATATCATGGCAAAAATATTGCCTACAATAATATTGATTTACATACATTGTATGTAAACTATCAAAATATGAAGTCAAAAATATCATGGAACCGAATATTGTGAAAATAAGGTATGGGTATAGAAAGAATCATGTTTATACCATTATAAATGATTTATATAAAATATTAAAATAAAAAATAATGGAATGAAACATTGTTTTAATTAATATTCGAAATGAAATCTGTATAGTTATTTTTAGACTTGTGTATTCTTTAAGATATACAAAAACAATAATTGAACATTGTTTAAAAAACAAACTATAAATATTAACAATCACTTAAAAGTAAAAATTGGCAAATGTAACTATAAAAAAATGCACATCTTAATAAAAAAATGTAAATTACTATAAAAAGTGTTTTCATTTTATTGCAAGCTAAATATCTAATCAATCTATCTATCTATCTATCTATCTATCTATCTATCTATCTATCTATCTATCTATCTATCTATCTATCTATCTATCTATCTATCTATCTATCTATCTATCTATCTATCTATCCACACACACACACATATATATATATATATATATATATATATATATATATATATATATATATATATATTCACTGAAAAAACCATAGGTTTCACACAAGTTATAGTTAGCGGACATTTTATTGATAAAAAACCATTGAAATTCCCCCGTTATAGTTAGTGCAGGCAACTATAACTCACGCGACCGCAATCCTCTGCTGATGCTAATACTGTATTTAGACACTTATTTACCCATGTCTTCTTCCATAAATTTTTAGCTATACATATAATACAAATATTTTTTTTTCATAAAGACACATATGTCATCAGCAGAGGATTGCGGTCGCGTGAGTTATAGTTGCCTGCACTAACTATAACGGGGGAATTTCAATGGTTTTTTATCAGTAAAATGTCCGCTAACTATAACTTGTGTGAAACCTATGGTTTTTTCAGTGAATTTGCAAGGTTTTTTAAATGCTAATTCCTAACTATAACGTGTGTGAAACCTATGGTTTTTTCAGTGAATTTGTACGTTTTTTTAAATGCTAAGTTACTTTACGCCGTTCGTGGCGTGCGCGCCCACTTTACGCAGTTCGTTCCGTGCGCGCACGGTGCGCTTCGCACACCGTGCGCGCACAGTGAGCACGCGGTGCGCTTCGCGCACCGCGCGCCCACTTTACGCAGTTAGTGCCATGCACGCACGGTGGGCACGCGGTGCGCTACGCGCACCGCGTGCCCACGTTACGCTAAATGGGCCATGTACGCACGATGCGCTTCGCGCACCGTCCGCACACGGAGGCCGTATTAGGCACATCGTTGTTAATGGTTATCTACAGATTGTCTTTAGGGTGCATATGCCATGCACAAAAGGTGCACTTCGGGCACCTTTTGCACACGGGGTGTGGAAAACGTGGATACTGTTTTTTTTTTTTGTTTTTTTTACCATACGCGTACGGTAAGCGTAATCGGCGATTTTTCGAAAATAACATTTTTTACATTTTTGGCCTTTTGGGTTCTTTAGGGACACCATAACAATGACTGGGTGGTTGGGAGCTGTCTATCAAGCCGCTTTTACTGTTTTCGGACTTTGTTTTTCCTCCACTCCCCTCAGAGTGCGAGAGAGAAAATGGCGTCCGACACTTCCTGGTTTCGACCGATTCGAATGTTTACTAAGATCTAACAGCCAATCAGAATCGCGCTCGCGCACGTCACCGTACGCGTACGGTAAGCTTACCGTAAGCGCACGGTAAGCGCACCGTAAGCTGGCTCAGATATATATATTGACTTAAATGCTATTTTCTCAGGAACTACTGAACAGATTTACACCAGACCTACAAAAGGCACTTCCTTGACCTGAGGACTACCTCTCTGCCAAATTTCAAGTAACTCTGTTCAGCCGTTCGGGCTGTAGCTGTGTCTAAAGGTCCTATGGAAAAATGCATGGGAAAAACGCGTTTTGGGACCCCCCTTTTTTCTCAGCCCCGGCTTGACGAATCCCCCCGAGACTTTCAGGGTAGGAGCGGAGCGTAGCGCCCCACCTATTTTGAAAATTTCGCGAGGATTCGTCTACCGGCGCCAAAGTTATTCCAAATAGAATGTTGCGGATTTCCTATGGAAACGTGGTCCTAACTATAACTATCTACTGGCGACCGCCAGTAGATAATATATATGTGTGTGTCTATCTCCTTGGCGGCATCTGAAGAAGTTTTATCCAAAACGAAACGCGTCATGCCAAACGCCAAATAAAAGAGGAATTTTTACAATTTACCTGGAATCCTGCGTGTGCTCATTTCCTCTGCATGCTGGGGGAGAGTGGAGTCGATGTTTGGGGATGCAGCCACGAGCGTCCCAAGAGCACCCACCCCGTTAGAGTCCGGCGATTCTGGTGGCAACCTTTGTATAACCACATGTTCTGTGGTGGCGCCTGGACACGCCGCTTACCTGGGATCAGCTCGGCCACTACCAGTGGACTACGACTACGTGAGGGACCATGCCCCCTACTGAGGGGACAATCACGAGCTCCGGTTGTGGGCAACAGAGCGGTGGGGTGAGGGAGAAGATAATTTGTAACACCGCCAACTTGAGAGGACTCGGTGTGCTTTGGGAAGAAGGGAGCAGACACCGCCCACTGGGGCCAGTACTGACGTTTGGTGTCTGCTCCGCGTGAATCCACTCCTGGGTTTGCGCCTCTCCCAGTGCTCACACACCAGGGAAGCCCTACCAATCAGAGCGAGGCATCCTGTTCAAAGAGAGGGCGGGAGAAGCACTGTCTATTTCCTTGGCGGCATCTGAAGAAGTTTTATCCAAAACGAAACGCGTCATGCCAAACGCCAAATAAAAGAGGAATTTTTACAATCTACCTGGAATCCTGCGTGTGCTCATTTCCTCTGCATGCTGGGGGAGAGTGGAGTCGATATATATATATATATATATATATATATATATATATATATATATATATATATATATATATATATATATATATATATATATATATATATATATATATATATATATTATATATATTCACTGAAAAAACCATAGGTTTCAGGGGTGTTATAGTTAGCTGGACATTTCCCTCGTACAAAACCCTAGAAATTCCCCTGTTATAGTTAGTTCAGCTAACTATAACTCGTGCCCCCGCAATGCACTGCTGATGACGTCACATATTACATCACTCATGACATGGTCAGTGACATCACTCATGACATCACTGATGACATCATCCATGTGATAAATTACTGCATCTTCTCACACCCTAATTTAAACTTTGATACACCAACTCAAAATTTCAGACGTCCATTCTCAGAACCATAGATACTCCAATACCAATAGCTACATACCCACTCATTAACTCTTAGGTCTACATACACCTCCACTCACTCACCTGTACAGTCACTTATACTTACAGTCACTCTGTACAAGACTATCATATGTATTTATACACCTATATAGACACTCACAGACTGCCAATTATCCATTGATGTACTGACACACCTAGTCAGTCATGCAAGTAATTAAACACAGTCCAATTTACTCACCTATACAGTTAAACACACTCAAGTTCACTTACTCATAAAAATAGTACCACATTCTTACGCTCTTATACAATCATTGATACAAGCACACACTCATCCATACAGCCACTCTCACAATCACACACTCTCACATATACCCACTTATATACTCTTACACGCATATATACTGCCTTTAACATATGTAGCTAGTCACACATGTACCACTGAGATATACATTCAATCCCTAACACACCCATACATACACTCACCCAACCATACAGTTGATCACAGATGCACTGTTAAAACCATGCACCCATAGAATCACCCACTCACACATCTATGCATAGAGTCACACACACCCTACCCACACAAACACTCAGGCACCCATACAGATACTCAGACAACCAATCAATAACCCATATAAACACTCATATAGCTATTCACAAAACCATGCAGCCACTTATACACCTACACACAGACACATACAGACATTCACACAGTTTAGTCACTCGTCCGCAATAAGATACATTTAATGACTCACTTATAGAGTCAATTACGCACCTAGAAAATCATCCATTCACACACTTGTACACCCACTCATTCTTCCACAGGCCTTTCACTATAAATATATAAAATATATTTAAACTTTACAGAAACACACAGTCACTGGATGACGTCATCAGTAAGGTCATCAGTGATGTCATTTGAGATGTCATCAGTGATGTCATGAGTGATGTCACTGACCATGTCATGAGTGATGTAATATGTGACGTCATCAGCAGTGCATTGCGGGGGCGCGAGTTATAGTTATCTGAACTAACTATAACAGGGGAATTTCTAGGGTTTTGTACGAGGGAAATGTCCAGCTAACTATAACACCCCTGAAACCTATGTTTTTTTCAGTGAATTTCTAAGGCTTTTTAAATGCCAATTCCTAACTATAATGCCCCTGAAACCTTTGTTTTTTTCAGTGAATTTCAAAGGTTTTTTAAATGCTAATTCCTAACTATATCAGGCCTGAAACCTATGTTTTTTTCAGTGAATTTCAAAGGTTTTTAAATGCTAATTCCTAACTATATCAGGCCTGAAACCTATGTTTTTTTCAGTGAATTTAAAAGGTTTTGTAAATGACAATTTTTAATGTGTTAATTGTTATACTGAATATTTTGATACTGATTTACTACATTTTTTAAACTATTTATTTTTAGATATATTTTTTTTTATTACATTATAATTACATTATACATTACAATTCAAAATATACTTTCTCAGAATGAATCACTTTAGTTTAAATACTTGGCAAATAGGCAACAGACTTTTAAGTACAGTAGTTACAGTTGTTGCAATGGCCAACCCAATTTCAAACACAAAGCAACATTGAGCTCAATGTGAATTTCTAGTTAAATGCAATTAGTTAATTTATGGATTACTTTTCTAACCACAGGACTGGATCCTAGATTCAGTCCTTGGACATCTCCTGTAAACAGTTGAGTAAAAGCGTTTTGGTTACAGTAGTTATATTGAAGGAATATTATTGTATTTTAAAAGTTGACACAGAAATTTTTTCACATAGAATCACCAATGTTATCCTATGGCAGAAAATTCACTTAGCATGTAAGTAGTGTTATCGTTACTTTTTCTTACTCAGTGGTGGATCCTGGATCCAGCACTGGCCAACCTCCTGTAAACAGTTGAAAGAATGTGTTGAAGTCATACAGACGATTTTTTAGGAATATTATTTGTTTGTGAAAATAGACACTTTGAAACTTTTCTGAGGAAAACCACACAATTGATTCCTATGGAAGGAAATACAAGTTACTGGTAAGTACGCTTAGAATTACTTTTCAGGGTCAGTGCTGGGCTAAAAGATGTAGCCCAGGGTTCTCTCCTGATGACAGGTGAGTAAATCGGAATTCGTAGTTTGGCTGATTTTAGAGGAATATTTGTACAATGGTGAAGGAAGGGGGTGGGGCCTGAGGTGATATGTGTGCAAACACGCCCTGTGGCGCGTTTTAAGTTGGGGAATTAAGTTGGGGAATTAATTCCTCTTCAATCCTGAGGTCCCCCGGGGGCCAACTAGCCCACCAGGTACCTCCAGTATGCGCCAGGGGGCTGCATTGCAGAGAGGTGTCAAGAGGCCACGCCCCTTTTTACAACACTCTGCAACGCAGCTCCGTGGCGCTTACTGGAGGTATCTGGTGGGCTAGTTTTGAAGATTGAAGAGGAATTAATTACCCAACTTAAAAAGTGCCACAGGGCGTGTTTGCACAGAATCACCTCAGGCCCCGCCCCCAACCTTCACCGCTGTGCAAACACACCCCGTGGCGCGTTTTAAGTTGGGAGATTAAGTCCCCTTGAATCCTGAGGTCCCCTGGCGGCCAACTAGCCCAGCAGGCACCTCCAGTAAGTGCCATGGAGCTGCGTTGCAGAGAGGTGTAAAAAAGGGCGTGGCCTCATTACACCTCTCTGCAATGCAGCCCCCTGGCGCATACTGGAGGTTCCTGGTGGGCTAGTTGGCCCCCAGGGACCCCAGTATTGAAGGGGAATTCGTTCCCCCTCTGCAAACACGCCAGGGGGCGCGTTTGCGGAGTGATGAAAGGAGGGGGCGTGGCTTCCTCCCGATCACGTCATTTTTGTTTTTTTGTCTTTTTAAGAAGGGGGGCTGTGTAGCTCCCCTTCTTTTTCTTATTTTTTGGCCCTGGGGACCCGATCCCCCAGGGCCTGCCCCCTATTTTTATTTTATTTTTAAAACTGTGGAGGGGGGCCGCGTGGCCCCCCTCCGGAGGCCTTAATTTGCCCCGGGGACCCCATCCCCGGGGCATGGCCCTTTTTTTTTTTTGGAGGGGGGCTTCCTTGCCCCCCCTCCTGTGGCCTCTTTTGGCCCCGGGGACCCCATCCCCCGGGCCGTTTTTTTTATTTTTATTCTTTTTAATTTGGGGAGGGGGCCCGCGTGGCCACCCTCCCGGGTCACTACTGGCCCCGGGGACACCATCCCCCGGGGCCTGGCCTCCGTTGGGGACCGTGAGGGGGTCCCCAATTCCCCCACTACCCCGCCGGCTTCCCGCCTCCTGCGGGAGCCGGCATTGCTTTTCCACATGGGGAGCAGCTAACATGCTGCTCCCCATGAGGAAAAGCAATCTGCTTTGCTATTTGGAAGAGAGAGCAGGTTTCCCTGCTCTCTCTTCCAAATAGCAAAGCAGTTTGCAATGGCAGGGTGGGAGCCGCGAGGCTCCCGCCCTGCCATTGCAAACAGCAGTGTCCCGGGGGTGGGCACCCCGGGACACTGCAGGAGCCGGCCCTGGGTAGTGGCGGTCCCTAGGGCTATGACAAGGCTCCAGGAGGGGGTCCGCGCGGCCCCCCTCCCACTTAAGTTAAAGCCCCGGGGGTGGTGGTCCCCGGGGCTTGGGGGTTCGTATCGGACCCTCTACTTTAAATATGTAGTGCCCTGGGGAGGTGGCGGTTCCCGGGGCTGCGGGGGGGCCATGAGCCCCTCCGCATACATTAAGATAAGCCCCAGGGGGTGGTGGTCCCCGGGGCTGGGGGGCCCCTCTTGGCCCCCCATTACTATGAAAAATTGCCCCCGGGGGCTAATTGTAAACGAAGCGCGGGAGACCGCGCTTCGTTTTTTTTTCCTCAGCGGGATGCGCTGACCCCATGCGCATCCCGCGATTTTATTTAAAAAAAAAATATTTGGGGGGGGCCTTGGGGGTCCTTGTGGGACCCCCTGAGCAGGCCTAGGGGATCAGGGTGTTTCTACCCTGCCCCCTTTTCACGTTTTGCGATGTTTTTTTGGGAGCTTCTTGTGCCTCGGTTCTACCGAGGCACAAGATGGCTGCCAACACTTCCTGATCTGGAGTGTTGACAGCCAATTAGCATTCAGCTCGTGCACGGCAGGGTGCACGCTGGGTGCGGGGAGGGTCCGCGGATCCTCCCCGGCCATAGATATATATGTACTTTTAACTGTAATCTTCTCAGGAACTACTAAACGGATTTACACCATTTAAGCAAAAGGCACGAGTCTGAACTGAGGACTACCTCTTTGCCAAATTTGGTGTAATTCCGTAAAGCAGTTCGGGCTGTAGCTGCGACAACAGATCCTATGGGAAATTGCATGGGGAAAACGTGTTTTGGGACCCCCCTTTTTTCTCAGCCCCTGCGAAACTTTCAGGGTAGGAGCGGAGCGGAGCTGGCCAAAAGTTTGGAAAATTTCGCGAAGATTCGTCAATCGGCGCCAGACTTATTGGGAATAGAATGTTGCGGATTTCCTATGGAAAATAGGTCCTAACTATAACTATCTACTGGCGACCGCCAGTAGATAATATATATATATATATATATATATATATATATATATATTGTAATTTTTTTTACAGAATCGTTATGGTAAGGCTAAAACTTCTCTAATACAAAACCAGAGAAATTCAGCCGGTATAGGTAGTGAGCTAAATATAACTCGCACCCCGCAATGCACTGCTTATGGCCTCACATACTGCATCACTCATGACATGGTCAGTGACATCACTCATGACATTGCTGATGACATCTCAAATGACTTCACTCATGACATCACCTCGTGACTGTGAGTGTTTTAAAAATTATATACCGAGGTGTATTGGTGAATCAGTGGGTGTATGAGTGTTTGTATGGGTGATTCATTGGGTGTTTGACTGACTGTATAAGTGTGTGATTAGGTGTCTCAGTGAATGTATGGGTGATTGACTAGGTTGTGCAAATGTCTGTATCAGTCTGTCAGTTGGTGTGTAAGTGGCTGTATACATTGGTGAGTGGGTACATGCGTGGCTGTATGGGTGATCTGTCGGTTTTATGAGTACCTGTATGGGTGTCGGAGTGTCTATGTGAATGGGGAAGGGGGTGTGTGACTACCTGTATAGATGAGTGAGTGGGTGAGTTAGAGGTTGTGTGGGTTACTGAGTGTGTGTGTGAGGGCTTGTATGTGTGAATGAGTGTGTGTATGGGTGCATTGGTGAGTGAGTGCATGTGTCAGTGGGATATGGGTGAGTTACTGGGTATGTGAAAGGCATTATAAGTGAGTATATGAGTGACTGTATGTGTGAGTGAGTGTGAGGGTGGCTGTATGGGTGAGTGTGTGCTTGTGTCAGTGATTGGGTATGTTTTAATATATTTATGAGTAAGTGGGTGTATGTGTAAGTGTATGGGTGAGTAAGTGGTTGTGTGATTGACTGTATGGGTGAGTGAGTAGTTGTGCGAGTAGCTTTTTGGGTGACTGACAGTGTGAGCGGCTGTATGAGTGGATATGTCAGTGACTGTATTAGTGGTAGAATGGGTGTGTGAGTGGCTGTATGGTTGAGTGAGTGGATGTCTGTGTTGATCTATGGAGCAGTGAGTGGCTGTGTAAGTACTGGTATGTGTGTGTGAATGGATTTGAGAATGGTAGTGTGGTTGTTGGAGTGGGTGTATGAAGGAGTATATGGGGGTGTGAGTGTGTGCGTCAGAAATTCTGTGGATGATGTCATGAGTGATGTCATTTGAGATGCCATCAGAGATGTCACTGACCATGTCATGAGTGATGTAATATGTGAGGTCATAAGTTGTGCAGTGCGCGGGCGCAGGTTATGATTAGCTCACTAACTAGAATGGCTGAATTTCTCTGGTTTTGCACAAGTGAAATGTTTTCCTAACTATAACGTCTCTGTAACCTTTGTTTTTTTCAGTGAATTTCTAAGGTTTTTTAGAATCTAATTCCTAATTATAATGTCCCTGTAACCTTTGTTTTCACCGTACATTTCGGAGTTTTTTTTTAACTAGTAGTCACGTTTACAGAGTAGTGGAGAAAGGGGGTTAGGTTTTCAACCAGCTCTCAGGAATCCCACTGTGTAGGACTTACAGGAGCTACCAAGAGGGATTCTTGGCCCCCAATGTCCCTCAGGAGTAAATCGGAATTCATCTCCCAACCAGTAATACACTTTGCATAGTAGTGGAGAAAGGGAGCGTGGCCTCCAAAGACCTCTTAGCAATCCAGCCGTGTGGGACTTATTGCAGATAACAGGAGAGGTAGTTGGTCCCCATGGACATTGCTGGAGCCGGTCCTGGAGGGTGGCGGACCCCATGGCCATGTACAGCTCAAGGAAGGGGGGCCACATGTCTTCCTCTCCTTCCTTGAGCAGGGACCTGCCCTGTGGAGTTGGCAGTCTCCAGGGCCACCCGCACTTTTTTTTAACAATAAGCTCTGTGGAGCTGGCAGTCCCGGGGCTGCAGGGGGCCCTGTGGGCCCCCTGGACCTCTTTATATATGTTTGTCCCAGGGAGGTGGTGGTCGACGGAGCAGGGGTGCCACATAGGCACCCTGGCATTACCACATAAACCTACCCCGGGGCCTTCATTTAATGAAGCATGGGAGACCACGCTTCATTTAAAAAATAAAAAAAAATCGTCTGGAGTCTTGGACCCAACACAACTCTTGCCAAAATCTTTTTTTTTAAATGCTTTTTTGGTCTCTGGGTGGTCAGAATGTTCCTACCCTGACCGCCTTTTTGTTTAATGTTTTTTCCTGTGAATTGGTTCAACCAAGTCACAAGATGGCTGCCAATACTGAGATTTCTGAGGTATGTATATGGTCGCACAGTAATAAGAACAAAGAAGGTTGTATAATTCTTTCTTCCTGAGCTCTTCTCGCTAGAACATTATTGCACATGTAGGTTTTGCGCTGTCACAGGAAGGCCACAGCTGTTCATATACCAATCATGATATAGTATAAATAATTTAGCTTTAATATTTAAGTACCGTTCCTTTTGTTTGTCTGGGCTGCACACAATGAAGCTTCTCGGAGAATATGTAAAATGGAGACAACCTGTTGACTCTAGCTGAGGGGTTCCTGTAATATTGGTGCACTTTTTCCGAGCTGCTGCTGGTTAGAGACATCAGCTGCCGTTGCAACATCTAAACCTTGTACTATTGACTACTCTCAGCCCCTGCCATGAATCTATTAAAACATCTGACAAAGTAACGGGAAGATGTCCTATTTAAAACCTGCTCTTCCGATCAAATGATGTACTCACTTTGAATTATATTGTTATAAGTTCTTGTCACTATTAATCACAATGACTTTCAACTCATCATCCCCTGACTCCGAGTCATACTGAACCAATTATCTGTGTTGCTCTATAAGAGTACTTCATACAAGGATGTAACAATTTTCTGACAGTGTCTAAAGGGAGTTTCGTTAAAGTCCTGTAGATGACACAGATCATGTACTCATGAGCAAAATACTGGGAAATTGTTATTCAAATCATGAAGTCGATAAAGAAACCATACACAAATTTTAACTTCCTGTACTAATGTGTGCCTATTCTGTGGAACCCTTAAAATTAGGTCAGTTGAATTTGTGCAGCTGCTCACCATTAGCAGACAAGAATTGACACAACCAATAGGTCTGACTTTCATTTTGAATCCTGACTAAAGTGACACAAATGTTTGCTGTAGTCACAAAGCAAAAAGGTTTAGCTTTTTCTATATAATGCACATACGAAATAAATAATTTAACGTCTCATTATTCACTCTACTTTGGTCAAGTAATATAGTCCCTTGTGCATTACAATGCAAGCACTACATAGGAGGTGAGCTGATACACTAAAACAGCCAATAGCATGAGGTAAGAGAGTAATATTCTTCTAGGTGGAACGAAAGCCCACTCTATCTACATTTTAAAGACTTAGGAGCATATTTACTAGGAAACTGTTGGAGCGTGGCATTAAGCCAAGAAGGCTAACACCGCGCTCCAACAGTTTCCAAGAGCAGGAATGCGCCATATTCACAAGAATACAGTGCACCCCTGCCTTTCCCTTAGCTCTGGTGCTTAATGCAGCTGCCTAGCGCCAACACAGGCACTCTTGCACCATTGTGCAAGGATGCCTGCGTTGCAGGGAAAGATTGGTCATGCACAGAAAGGTGTCCCTTCCTGCAGAAAAACAAAGAATAATGGGGTTTTGTAAATTCTATATGTGTGCTGCATTCAACTCGTCATTTTTTTAAATGATTTTTAATGTGCAGGAAGGGACATCTTCCTGCACATAAACAATCATTCATTTAGTTTTGCTCTTTCTACGCGTGCTGCACAACGCAACACACATGAAAACAGCAAAAACAAGGAGAAATAAAGCATTTCTCCTTGTTTTCCCATGTTAAGACAAGGTTTTCTCTGGTCTTAATTTTGGCGCTGCCCCATTTTACGCCACAATGGTAAATATAGAGCAGCGTCAAAATCAATGGATATAGTGGCAGAACGCCCATCGCAACACACATTACCCACCCGATAAGTGTAGCGTGAAAGGAGGCCTTATTCACAAGGCAGAGTTAAGCCATGTTAAGTGGCTTAACGCCGCCTTGTCAATAGGTGAAGCCCCTATCGCCACAGGAACGTCAGAAAAAGTGACATTCCTGTGGTGGTAGGGGCTTGTAAATATGACCCTTGGTATCAATAAACAATGCAAACAGCTGCTAAATCAAACCAGACCTAAAACGGTTGCTACCAGGTGGCTGATAAAAACCTACTTACAAAGGATTCACCCTCTATCCTTTGGTCAGCATTGTTCTAAGGCGAATTAGGATATACCAAGGTGGTTGTGTTTCATGAAACCGAGTGTCAAAATTGCTGCGGATGTAACATCCGGAACATTTCATTTGCAGTCTGGCTAATTACAGCAAACCCACTGTGTGTAACAGTTGTGAGTCGATCTTGCTGGCGATTTCAAAATACCGCAGAACATAAGTTGTTGAAATTACAAATTGAGTGAAGTAAGAAATAGTATCACTAAAATGATACAAATTCAATCATTATAAAATTGAGTGAAGTGAAAAATAGTGTCATTAAAGTGATGAAAATTCGATCAGCACCAACAACACCACACTTAGGCCTCATTTAGAGAATGTTGAAATTGTGCAAATGTTGCGTTACTTGTGCTACAAATAGTTTACATAAGTAACCACCACAGGGGCAGCCCTAACCACCTGAACCAGGGGCAATCAATATTTTCTCCTAACAACGGTTCACAGCGTACACAAAATATTCCCTTAGAGTCAAAATTATTTAGATGAAACAACACAAAACATCAAAAGAGTGAAAAAATGAAAATGTGGCCCATGTATAAGAAACAGATTTAGTTACAACAACATATAAAAAACATTTTTATTTTATAAAAGTTAATATCGTGGGGTTCAAACATATAAGCTGGTACATATACTAATTAATAAACATACAAAACCAGACAAGTGGCATACAAACAGAGGTTACATAAAAGTAGGAGTTCCAAAGCAACACTGGAACTACAACACACAAAACAATGTGTCCTCCATAAATTATGGCCACTATTGCGTCGACGGCGTTTCGACCTTTGTCATAAGTACATGGTCATCTTCAGGACTGATAAATAATTGAACATCCCACCAAATAATATAATTCGCAGAAAAGTCACAAGCAAATTGTAACTCAATGCTTATGTTTTGTAAGTCTTTGAATGTTTGTGTAGATTGAAGAAATTAACTGGACAATCTATAAAATTCACCTTCTTTCAAGTCTCTAACTCAGCGGCTGTATGAGGTTAATCTTATGCAGCCAGGTAGATGAAAGAAGTCCTTTCACTATCTTTCTCAAGGAACTCTCGAGCGTCACTAAATTCACTTAGTTGATCTCAACTCAATTGCCGAATGTCCGTTTCTACACAAGTAGTTTACAGCACACTTAACACTTTTTTTGTAATTTAAAGTCATATTTTAGAATTAAAAATCCCATACTGTCATATTTGCTTATTGTGGTAGCACTTTACAGCATATAATACTTCGCAAAATGTTGGTGCTAAGTGTGTACCTAAAAAATTGGAAAGAATTGAACAAATATTGTTCCTCATTTAAAGGCAACCTCATTTTGGTGATACATCTGTACTGGTTGCAGTAGCTGTATTACAGTAAATTCACAGAGAACCTCTAAATGAGGGCCTTGGGGTGCAAGAAATTCTACGTAGCAATGGATGTTTCATAGGTGCTTATTGCATCTATAAACTTTCACAGTAATACTCAGAACTTGTTACTGACTGTGTTACAGTGTTGCGAGAGCCTTCGGTCAGGATATGTGGAACAGTGTCATAGTTAGAATCATGGCTCTTGTAAAACTTGTCATCTCACACTGTTTACACGTTTTGAGATAGTAAATGCTGTTTGAGGAGGTAAGAGAGATATGTTTCTTACGAATATTTGAAATGATTATACTAGACAATAAGTTAAATACACTGAGCAATGATGCTCATGCAGAAGATATGTCATAACATGATATTTATCAAAGCACAAAAGGGAATGTTGATACTAGTGTGGCTTATTGGATTACATAGACTTTAAGCAGCTTCCACTATATATATGATGATAATATGATTGTCTTTTAGGCAATGGGTCTGATAAACCGTTTCTGAATGTAAGCCTGACTTATGCGTGGAAAAAGTCATTATGTATTTATGCAAACTGTACACTTGACTTTCAAAAGAGAATAAACATGCCTTGCACATTAATGAGGCTTATTTGTGCAAAATGAACTTAATACTTTTGCAACATTTGGACGTAGAAAAGTGGGTCTATATGTATGCGATGCATATGATGCAAATCTAGCTACAAAGTAAAGGAGGGCCATACTCCCTGGGCTCCGAAAGCAAAATGAGCTGGCAAAGTAAAGCTAAGGATGGTAGAGTAGAAAGTGTGGCGCTTCAGGGTTGAAAAAATATTTGTTTGAGGGAGTGAGTTTGTAATTGAGAGTGGAACCGCAGGTAGAAGACTAGTGCAGAGGAGAGTGGTGGAAGGATACATTTGTTTGATAAGTGGAGGGGGACATAGGAAGGGGTGTTCTCTTCATGGAGGCCAGTAATAAAGTGATACATTGGGGTGAAGTGTTGTTTGAAGAGATTGTCTGAAGCTCCATTCAGAAGAGGAGAAGACAGAGGCTTAAAAGGTCGTGATTAGAATGAAATTTGAGAACCTTGACACATTTTTTCATCTTTTTTCTGCATTTACTGTTTTTTGCATGGTGACGCTGTTGCTGTGGGTTACCTGGAGGTCTTAATCTTGGATGATAGCTGCAGCAAGGTGATATTTGCTTTGTAGATAATGCAGACTGCAATGCATGCAGGCAGATGGAGCCAGTGGCGATCTCTAAGGGTGGGGATGATTCTGTCAAATCTTCAAAGCAGGGAAGGCTGACACAGGTAGACTGGTGGGGCGGGTGGAGGTGGTGTAGGAGGGCAGTGGGAGAAGCATGGGGAAGTGCATAACGGGGGGGTTTAATAATAAAAAAAATAAGTAAAAGACTTACCTGGTCCTGCTGTCCTTGCGCTCCTCTTCTTCCAGTTTCGGGTGCCAGCAGTCCCTGGGACAGCATCACAAACTTTCCATCCAATTCCCACACTGCTTTAGGAGCGTGGGGATTGGCTTGAACGGGCTGGATTAACACTCGCTCAGGCACACGGAGTATGTGCAATACAGCTGAGTTGGAGAAACCTAAGTATGCATGTAAGTTTGGTTGGCCTATGACGGCCGGCCAAACTGACATGTGCACTTAAAAGTGCACCTACCACTCCTCCTCCTCCCTCTGATGGCCTGGCCCCTCCCTGCACTTGCTGGCTCAGCCAGCAGCTAAAAAATAAAAGGAAAATGTGAGCCTTAATGCTGCACTGCTGCGGGACCACCACAGTGCGTTCCAGCATGGCATGGACTGTGACGTTCATGTCGTGCTGGAACTGGAGGTGTATGCACACAGGGGTACATAATATGTGCACCCCCTGCATGCGCCAACATATATGGGCAAGCTTTGTTTACTGACCGCCAACAGTTTCAGGAGTAAGAACCTCCGTGAGACGGTTGGCGGTCAGGAACCTCGTAATGTGCATGGTAGTATCGCAGATGAGCCCCTGACTACCATGCCACAGCTAGGGAACGCGGTTCCCTGGCGGTTCCGGCAGTCCAATGGTTGTCTGACCTCCAAAATTGCAATACAGCGGTCGGACTGCTGGTGTGGCGGTGGCTGGACCTCCAACGCCGCGCCACCGGGAGTTTGGCGGTCCACGGGACTTGGGGACTTGGGACCTTATTGTGAGTCTGGGAGGTCTTGCTGTGGAAACTAGCTGCCATGGCTGTTAGCATCAGCTGAAGCCATTTTGTTTGTGGCAGCCATTTTAGTTAGCCATGTGCTCGCCATATGCTTTCTCCCTCTTCACTGTTGACTGCCCTTGTATTCTGCTTGTGTCATGTGATATAGTTAACTCCTTCAGCACTGAGCCAGAGCCTTGCACATGCTCAGAAATACCTGTAGCTGCCAATACACCTGCTCCTAGTGTATAACTATCAGGCTGTTCTTACTGATGTAAGGAGAAATGTCTCCCCTCCCACTTTGTTGAGCAAGCAATTTTTGTATACCCATATTAGTCAATAACTATTCTTGTATGTGCCAGTACCTCCCTTGGTCTCATGCTGACTATGGAACAAATGCATATATAATGCCCCTGTTCTCTGTACTCCTTAGACTGCCTCCTACAGTGACCTGAGGGTACCGTATCGAAGCAGTCTCCCTCATGTGAGGTTAATAAATGCATTCTTTTGATATTACAGCTTCCGTGCCAATCTCTTCTTTGTTGGTTTAAGGACCAGGTGCATCAGTGAACTCCTTAAAAGGTTTTTGATTTCTACATTGCGACCACCAGACTCGCAGTGGCACAGGAGTGGCTGTACACCGTTTTGCTGATTACCACTTACAAAGTCGTATTGGCGGTGGACCGCCTGCTGCATCAGGGAACAGTTGTTCCCTGGCATTGGCGCAGGAGTGCCACAATGCATTATGCTGAGCAGGTACTGGCGCAGTCCCGCTCAGCATATTTTGAGTTCCAGGACTGCCAGCCTTTTTCTGTGGAAGAACCCCACCATGAAAAAGCTGGCAGTGCAAGAACAAAGGGGGCCCTTCAGGACCACCATGTCCCCCACACCATGGGGATACATTCAGTGAGGCACAACATCTGCCCTCCTGTCTGTATTTCCCCCAGTCCCAGCATGGCATGGACATCACCATCCATTCCATGCTGGAACGTTTTGGCCATTCCCATTGCTTGTACCATGTTGTAATAGAGGATTTAGGCACTTATTCTTTTCTTCCTCTCCGCATTTCCAGTGCTGTAACTTTCTCTTATTCCCAGAAGTATGCTGGGCGTAAAACCTCGCAAACGCAATCACAATGTGTATTCTATTACAATAGAAGGCGGCGACTCTATTCCAAAATGGCGCTTATACTTTAGACGTTGCGCACGACGCCGCAAAAGATCCGTCGTCAGTTTAAGATGACACAACACATCACATGACCTATTTCAAACCAGTAGCCGGTGGACTACAAAAGGAGTGCCACCTCTAACAAACACCTCTATGTCCAAGTAGGTTGGAAGCCAAAAGCACTGAGAGTTTTTCTCTTAATAAACAATTGACATGAAACAATGCAGAAGGGCGCTAGAAGTTCGTTTTGGCCCAATATCGCGGGTGGACTACTACTACTACTCTTACAGTATTTTGTCCATCATTTGTACTGACATCTATACTCCAGGAAGAGACCACCCCTACTTTTACAAACATCCAGCAGATCTCTTTCTTATTTTTATTTTGGCTCCAACATCGCTGTATCTCCGGTGGTACTGCAGGTGGTATAATCGCAAAGTTTTTTAGGAGGATCACCTCCTGGCCATTTGCGCTGCATCATTCAAGAGCCATTTACTGACCCATCAGGTCGTGTTAGAGTTAAGTGCAGAGCCAGACAGTAGGGACCTTTAGAGGTCCCCGTGGCCGCATCTGTCACATAGATGATGCACAATTATAGACCTAGCTAATAAGCAAGATCCAATTACAGGTCCACCTAATGGGCATTGACAAGAGACAATATTTGCAGGTACGGGTTTTAAAAGGTAATGTTAGATTGACAGAGCATCTGTAAACGTTTTGTGATATTGGCTGCGTCACCTTTTCTCTGTCTATATAAAGAGAATTATGAGAGAGGTGCTTCACCGACCTCCATTTTAAGATCACATTGTGACACATAGTCGAGTATAAGAGGTGAACGGAAGACGCAGATGTAGACATTGATAACTAGAGATATAGCTTATATAGCAGGACTCATTTAGGTACCAGCACTAAAGAGTAATTACAGAAGACGAGACAAGCAAGTCCAGGACATAGTAGCTTATGGGGAATTCTAACGTCGGATGTCGTACTGTCTTCTTTCTCAAATTAAATAAATTATCACTATGTGGAGCAACTAAGTCAGTTAGACTGGACTAATATAACCATACTGACCAGATGGAGTAGTACTCTTGCACATCATTAAGGTAAGATTTTAGGAGACAATAGATAACAACTAGATGTTTCCTTGAAAACCAGAACATAACTTACACATCTTCATTTCACTCATGTTATCCTACAGAGTTGGATACCATTGTATCACAAATCAAACTCAACTTCAGACTAATAAGGAGCTACATGACCCATAACGCACGACACTCAGAAAAAGTGTCGCCACATCTACCTGCGATCTGCGAGCCATAGCCATGTATCCATAAGAGTGAGAACCTAAGACTCCCATCTCCGAATAATAAGGTGCCACATGGGCAATATCGCCTTTTTCTTTTCCCTTTTCTTTCTTTCTTCCTTTTCCAACTTGTTTTCTTCTTTTTTCCACACTTCTTCCTCTCTGCCCACCTTATTTTTTCTTTTCTTTTTTTTTCCACCTCTCAGGTTGGTGGCATTGAATAACACTATTTAGCACCACTGAGGGGTTTTCATGGTAGACACAGATAAATTCAGAGTATGGTGGTAACTACTCTCTGGACTATAGTTGAGAGTACGTGCAATGTTTTTGCACTAAAGGAAGTAATTACATCTCTAAATCATAACCTTTTAATTTTAATTTATCTCGGGCAGTTCCCATTATTTGTTGGTGAACAATTGAGTTTTTCTCAATAATTCAAAGAGAACCCCCGTCTACTCACCTGCAAGTTAACTACTATGAGTGGTCCTGATGAAGATGGTAGTAATGTACATCCACTGAAATATACATTGACCATTTTTGGGAAACCTGTTAAAGACAACACAATAGTGGAAAATTTTGAGATTGAGTCAGCCCACTGGATTGCCATCAGTGTATGTCACATAAATAGACATGAGTTTACCCAGGATTGTTTTTTGAGTGTGTTGCCTGTGAGAGATCATTTTGGTTGGTGAGACTGATTGTTTGATGGTTTGTTTTGGGGGTTCATTATAGAATGATTTTCTATGTCTTTCCATGTATTTTACCTGTAAATAATATGTATTTGCTTATGTGAATCATGAAATATTTTCTATCAACTTGAATGTATTTCCTCACATTGATACTTGAAAATAATTGTACATGTTTGCATTGATTGATATTTCGAACGAAAATTATAAAATTGTATAAAAAATATGAGAAAATGTTAAATATACACAAAATTAAAAAAGAGTTTTAATAAAAATCAATGATTTTTTGATAACTTTGAATGGAAAGACTTACTGCTGTGGAACCGCCCGTGTGTTGAGCCCATTGATGGCCACTAGCAAAAGGATATAGGTCTGACAAGAGTATATGTAAGAGTATTATTGTTTTTTCTCCCCCTTACTCTTTTAGGGGGAACGTTTTTTGATATTTGTTTTCAAGCCACCGCCATGGGAACGCCAAAATGATCGCTGACCGTATTGCAAGTTGCACATTTTTAACTCATAATACGATCAGCGGTCCTTTCGTTGCTTTGGCGCAGCGAAGGCGGCTTTGCGCCGGCACCTCTGCACCAAACTCATAATCAAGCCGATAGAAGAATCAGGGCTTCAACCAACTGACATGCATATTTGCTACTGTGCCTCTGGTGCCCAAGAGCGGCCAAAAAAAGGGCACGGTCAGAGCCTGGACTCCCAGACCACTTCTTCCACAAGTACCTTAAAGTATGCATTTGCAGCTATATAACATTTATTAAGATAACACATACTACAAATGTAGAGCACACTTTACAACATACGCTATTGTTTCTGGGTGCTGATTAGAGTAGTAGTTCAAATCAGCCCACTTAATTGGTTCTCAATGTATTCACTTTGGTAGTGTGAAGGGTGATCAGACTCATACTGAAGCACATCTGCGACCTGCAGATTACAACAAGATCTCTGCTGTGGATCAGGATGCATTAACTCACTGAACCATCCAACTGCCTTACACATTAGTGCTCAGATTTGCTATGGCTTTGCACCAATACAAAGCAACATAAAGTGGTTGTAGGAGAGTGGAATCTGACTAATGGTTGCCCCCAACTTTTTGCCTGGTATTTAAGTGGTTTTTGACTAGTCTGGCTGGGATCCTGCTATCCAGGACCCCAGCCTATCTGCTTTCTCCCTAAAACTGTTGTGAGTACTCTAGGTACAAACCTAATTGGATGCTGGGCATGCCCTACCAGTCCCTTGTAGATGGTACCCTAGGTACCCAGGGCATGGGTCCCCCAGTAGGCCTACCAGGGCTGCAGCACTTATTGTGCCACCCTGGGACAGCCACCCAAACTGACACCACCAGGCCACTACTGTAGCCTGGGTAAGGTGGTGCTAGCACCCCTTACAGGGATGTAGGTACCCTATGTCCCATACCATACAACACATATACTCTCATAGGTCACCCCTATGGCAGGCCCTGGTAATCCTACAGGGCTGGGTGCTGAGGTATGTGTGAGGGGGGACCCCTACGTGAGTAGGACCTCTCTGCAACCTTCGTAAAATCGTTACTGGGTTGTTTGTAATGTAGCCATACCATATACTCTTAACCGCATTATAAGTTATTGCGTCATCGCTGTAACTTAGGAATGGCTACACAGAACCATATCGTGTTTGGTGTCAAACATGAAGGAATCATACCCCCAGTCCAGCCATGGGCATGGGGGCACGATTCCCCCTTGCTAGGAGGGTGATATGGGAAAAGCGGTAGAATTTGGACACCAATTTAAAAGTGCACATGTACCACAAAATGGCTACTGTTCGCCACCTACACGACTCTGGCTGGCTGTTGCTGGGGAAAACCCCAGCCTCGCCATCTGGACAATAGGGCTCCTGTGGCAGGGAGGTGCCAGCACCTCCCCAGACAGGATATGTGGATTGGAACAGGGTGGGTGCACCAAATGTCCTTTCAGAGTTGCACGTAGGCAGCTGCAGAGCCCCAATTCTGCATACACCGCCTGGAACCGGTTCAGGGGCGTCCTGCCTCTCGCCCAGGCGGGAAACACACAAAGGGGAGTGGGTGTAGCCACCCTTTCCCGCCTCTTCTCTGATTGGTAGGCTCTCTTTTTGACCATCCCCTAATCTTGGGGATATATGGGAATAACTTTGCCCTAGAGCCTTAGATTCGTACAGGACTTCACAGAACTGACCTTCGACGAGCTGCTGCCCAGCTGACTGAAGAAATCTCCCTTGGGATAAAGGAGTTATCCCCCTGCTTGGCAGGCACCTAAAAGACTACAAGATACCCGGTTGGAACTTCGTTGCTCTCACGACCTTCGACGCCTTCCAGCAACCTCGAGGTGGGTCTCCAGTGCATCCCAGCGTCCTGTGAGTGTGCCCAGCAAGTCTGAGCACCCTGGACCACGTGGGTGTCGAGATCCCCGCATACCCCGAGACACCGGCCACCTCTTGTCCAGCACACGACCCCGACCAGTGGGGAAGTTGTGCTTTGGCCCATTCTTGAGTCAACCTTCAAGCAGCATTTGTGCCGACCCTCAGCTCCCTGGCCCGCTCCGGTGGCCCGTGGGAGCCCTTTTACGCACTCCATTTTGCTGCCTTCCGCGGTCCCTTGTCTCTCGACTTGTGGGCCCTGACGGAGGACAATCTTCTTTTCTAAGAGTTCCCTTGGTTGCTCCAGGCCTGCTCTACGCTCCCTGCAAAGGAGAGCACCCTCAGACCACGTGGGTCTGCACCAGCAGCTGCTTTGTTTATCTTGCGTGGGTTGCGGTTGCCAATGCTTAGTGGATCCAATCGGGACACTAACACCGCAGCGACCCTCAGCCGACGTGGGACAGTCGCCCTCCAGAAGCTGGCCTTCCTTGAATCCTCCCGGAGCCCGTGACTGCAGAGCCCAGCTGTACCTTCCACACCTGAAGCACCCGACATCCACAAGCTCCTTCCTGTGAGCTCCCTGGTCACTGTGCTGTGACCCAGACTCTGTCCCCTCTGCTTTCAGGTTCATCTTTGTCTTTTCTTCAACTTTAATCTTCACGACTTCAACGACACTTCCAGCTAGCAGCAGTTTGGACTCCTTTTCCATAGAAAATCAGCCCGCGACCCGACACCAGAATCGACCTATGCACCCGGCTTCCCTGGGGCAGGTAACAGTGGTACTTCGGTACTTCCGTGGTGGTGGGCTCTCCAAAGCCTTAAGTCTCAAGCCTTAACTTTGTACTGTTGTTAGAAGTGTCCTTAAACCTTAATTATTCAACCGCGACATTCTCCCTAGGCTAACATTGCGATCCCGATAGCAACTTCTCGCACTGCACACGCCTCCCGTGGGTCCCCTTCCTCTTAACTGTGGGTGGATTCTGAAGGGGCCAGCGAACCTGAATGCCCTAGGCATTGCCTGTAGAATTGTCGTGGTTCTTATACCACTATTTTAGTATATGGTTTGGTCCCCCCCTGGGGCCCATTGATTTCTGTGCTATTTATTGTTTATAAATGCTTGTTTGAAGTGTAACTTTGCCACTAGCCACATAAAGTGACTGTGGGATTCTGTCTAGAATAAATACATATATTTTATATATATACCTGTGTGGGCTACTCTTTCATTTGGTGATTCAAGAGGTTATTATGGTAAAACAATAAGCTTAACACTCCTTCAAGACTTAGCCTGAAGGCTGCTCTCCACAGCTACCACTAGGATAGCTTTCTTTAACGGTTGTCTTAAACCTATCATCAATAGGAGTCGAATTGGACTGGTGCAAGGTGTCCCTATAACTAGGAACAGCATATGCCAGGCCAACTTCTCACATTGGTGTGCAGCGGTTGGATTCAAGCTTGCCATTGTTTTACCAGATAACAAATTGAATTTCTAAAGTGAAAGCCACAAGGTACCAAAGGTACATATAAATTCAAGCTAGAATACAATAAGTTCTACTGAACTTGGAGATGTGTGTAGAGGGTTTAGCACACCTTGACTACAACTCAAGAGAGGGTTCAGTAGGCCACACTTAGTGTAGGTAGATACATCACTACACTAAACATGTCTTCATGTGGCACTAAGGCTATGGAAGGACCCCAGAGGGTCCCAGTAGATAAGTATGATAATTTCACCTTTGCAGAGCTCAGGGAAATGTGCACCCTTAGAAAACTGAAGACAAACAAAGGTGCCAACACAAAACGTCTCAGGGAAATCCTGCTCATAGCAGACTTTATGGAGTCCATAGGGTCCAGAGGGACGGACAGAGTGGGAGGGCATCCTTCAGAAGAGGACACTCCCAGAGTGGACTCTGATGAGGAACAGGAAGAGGATGAAAATCCTGACCTGGAAGAAACAGACCACTCACAGCATGGAGGTGATGGCTCAAGAGGCACTCCCTCCACCCTTAAAAGGAGAATGGTGGATCCAAGAAGGAACAGATCCCCCTCAGTGGGATCCAACCATTCTAGGAGATCCAAAGGGTCCTCTGCCTCTTCTCAGAGAAGAGAATCCTCCCATGAGAGGAAATGCAGACTGATCAAATTTGAGCAGGCTAAGCTTGAGCTTAAAAGAGAACAGTTAGCATTGGACAGGGAAACCCTGGAGCTTCAGAAAGCTTCAAGAAAGTGGGGTCTAGAGATCCCTGGTGGCAGTGATGAAACCCCTAGAGTTAGAGAGAAAGTCCCTGACAATAGGAACCTCCACAAGAGTGTGCCCCCCTATCAGAATGGGGATGATATCCACAAATGGATATCTGCTCTTGAAAGGGCCTGTAGAGTACAGAGGGTCCCTGTAGAGCAGTGGGCAGCAATCCTGTGGCTCTCCTTTTCAGATAAAGGTAGAGACAAGCTCCTCTCTGTAAGAGAAGAGGATGCTGATGATTATTATATCCTGAAAGCTGCTTTGATAGATGGGTTTGGCTTAACCACTGATCAATACAGACTTAAGTTCAGAGACACCCAGAAAGCACAGAATCAGGATTGGGTAGACTTTGTGGATTGTGCAACCAAGGCACTGGAAGGTTGGTTAAATGGCAGTAAAGTTAATGATTATCAAGGATTGTATAATCTCATTATGAGGGAGCAGATCCTTAATAATTGTCAGAACCAACTTTTACACCAGCACCTGGTGGACTCTGATCTGACCTCTCCCCAAGAATTGGGAAAGAAGGCAGACAAATGGGTCAGAACCAGGATTAGGCCTAAGAACCAAGTTGGTGACCAGAAGAAGGATTCCACTAAGCCCAAAGAGAAAGGTGGGGATGATAAACAAGAAAAGTCCTCTGAAGGGCCCCAACAACCCAGTGCTGGGGGTGGGTCCCAAAATACTTCCTCTAATAACAAGAAACCATATTGCCATGTGTGTAAGAAACCTGGCCACTGGAAAACTGACTCCAGCTGTCCAAAGAATGGCAATAAAGAGAATGTTCCTCCAAAACCATCTCCAACACCTCCTGTTGCTACTAGTAGTAATCCCCCAGGTGGTGGGAGTGCACCCAAAAACTTAGTTGGGTTCTCTTTGGGGACACCAGTGGACTCTGGCCTAGCCAGGTCCCCTGCATTAGCAACTATGGTCTGTGATGGTGGCATGGGGTTTGCCAACTTTACCATGAGTCCCAGTATTCTGGGCAGGTACAGACAAGAACCAATAATCAATGGTCAGAAGGCTGTGGCCTATAAGGACACAGGGGCCAGTGTCACCATGGTGACCAAGAGGCTAGTGCCCCTAGATCAGCTTTTACCTGGGTTTAGCTACCAGGTGACCAACATAGATGGAATCAGGACAGATCATCCCATGGCAGTGATAAATCTCAGCTGGGGAGGGGTCACTGGCCCCAAGAGAGTGGCAGTGTCCCCAAACTTGCCTGTAGATTGTCTACTGGGGAATGATCTAGAAATCTCAGCCTGGGCTGAGGTTGACCACCAGGCCCATTTGAAAATGGTAGGAATCCCTGAGAGAGTGGATGAGACCCTGAGGGCCTCACCTCCACCCCAGGAGAAAACAGAAAGAGTGAAGCCTGAAACTATGGATCACTCTACCCAAACAGAGAGCATAGGGGAAGAGGAACAGTCCTCCCCCCACCAGACTACAGGTAAGGGTCAAGTTTCTCAGGGAACTGATCCTGCCCCTTGTGAAGTAACTGCCCCAGAAGTGG
Organism: Triturus cristatus; assembly: GCF_964204655.1. NCBI lineage: Eukaryota > Metazoa > Chordata > Amphibia > Caudata > Salamandridae > Triturus > Triturus cristatus. Next base: position 1,387,415,135 of record NC_140590.1, read on the forward strand.
ACAGGCCTGACCTGCCCCCCTCTCTGATGGCAGGGGATCCTTCCAAGGTGGTACCCAGTCTGGAGCAGGTATCCTGCCCCTCTCTAACCTGCCTCAGTCAGCCCAGGGCTGCAGAGGTCAGGGAGGTCAGTGGACCCTTATTGGGCCCCTGCCCAGAGGAACCCCCTCATCAACAGATTAGGGACACCCAGCAGAGTAGTTTCAGCCAGGTGAATATTCCTCTACAAACTGAGGGATCCCCCTTACCCCTAGGTATAGGCACCCCTCAAATGGATGTTGTTGAGCACAGGGAAACCTGGGGCCTAGCTGCCCCAAACCTTCCAGTGCCCTCCACTATTCCAGCCAAAGGGATCCAACCCCCAGCTGTAGGCAGCCAGAGGTTGACCCTTAGGGCCAGATATGACACAGTCATGGGCAGAAAGGCTTCCATAGTGGCCAGTGATCTGAGGAGGTTGAGACCAACCCAAGTAGGGTCTCACTTCCAGACTCAGACACCCCACCAGCCCACCTCTGACCCAAAAACCAATACAGGTAATTTCCCTAGACTTTGGAGAAACTCTAGAACCCCTTAGGGTAGGATTTCCCAAGTGGACCATGACACAGGGAGCAACCATGTTAGTACAGGTTCTTCCTTATATGGCCACTCAGGAAATAAAGGCTTATCTGGACAAGGTTAGCCTTATCTCCTTTCGTTTGGGGGGGGGGTTATGTAGGAGAGTGGAATCTGACTAATGGTTGCCCCCAACTTTTTGCCTGGTATTTAAGTGGTTTTTGACTAGTCTGGCTGGGATCCTGCTATCCAGGACCCCAGCCTATCTGCTTTCTCCCTAAAACTGTTGTGAGTACTCTAGGTACAAACCTAATTGGATGCTGGGCATGCCCTACCAGTCCCTTGTAGATGGTACCCTAGGTACCCAGGGCATGGGTCCCCCAGTAGGCCTACCAGGGCTGCAGCACTTATTGTGCCACCCTGGGACAGCCACCCAAACTGACACCACCAGGCCACTACTGTAGCCTGGGTAAGGTGGTGCTAGCACCCCTTACAGGGATGTAGGTACCCTATGTCCCATACCATACAACACATATACTCTCATAGGTCACCCCTATGGCAGGCCCTGGTAATCCTACAGGGCTGGGGGCTGAGGTATGTGTGAGGGGGGACCCCTACGTGAGTAGGACCTCTCTGCAACCTTCGTAAAATCGTTACTGGGTTGTTTGTAATGTAGCCATACCATATACTCTTAACCGCATTATAAGTTATTGCGTCATCGCTGTAACTTAGGAATGGCTACACAGAACCATATCGTGTTTGGTGTCAAACATGAAGGAATCATACCCCCAGTCCAGCCATGGGCATGGGGGCACGATTCCCCCTTGCTAGGAGGGTGATATGGGAAAAGCGGTAGAATTTGGACACCAATTTAAAAGTGCACATGTACCACAAAATGGCTACTGTTCGCCACCTACACGACTCTGGCTGGCTGTTGCTGGGGAAAACCCCAGCCTCGCCATCTGGACAATAGGGCTCCTGTGGCAGGGAGGTGCCAGCACCTCCCCAGACAGGATATGTGGATTGGAACAGGGTGGGTGCACCAAATGTCCTTTCAGAGTTGCACGTAGGCAGCTGCAGAGCCCCAATTCTGCATACACCGCCTGGAACCGGTTCAGGGGCGTCCTGCCCCTCGCCCAGGCGGGAAACACACAAAGGGGAGTGGGTGTAGCCACCCTTTCCCGCCTCTACTCTGATTGGTAGGCTCTCTTTTGGACCATCCCCTAATCTTGGGGATATATGGGAATAACTTTGCCCTAGAGCCTTAGATTCGTACAGGACTTCACAGAACTGACCTTCGACGAGCTGCTGCCCAGCTGACTGAAGAAATCTCCCTTGGGATAAAGGAGTTATCCCCCTGCTTGGCAGGCACCTAAAAGACTACAAGATACCCGGTTGGAACTTCGTTGCTCTCACGACCTTCGACGCCTTCCAGCAACCTCGAGGTGGGTCTCCAGTGCATCCCAGCGTCCTGTGAGTGTGCCCAGCAAGTCTGAGCACCCTGGACCACGTGGGTGTCGAGATCCCCGCATACCCCGAGACACCGGCCACCTCTTGTCCAGCACACGACCCCGACCAGTGGGGAAGTTGTGCTTTGGCCCATTCTTGAGCCAACCTTCAAGCAGCATTTGTGCCGACCCTCAGCTCCCTGGCCCACTCCGGTGGCCCGTGGGAGCCCTTTTACGCACTCCATTTTGCTGCCTTCCGCGGTCCCTTGTCTCTCGACTTGTGGGCCCTGACGGAGAACAATCTTCTTTTCTAAGAGTTCCTCTGGTTGCTCCAGGCCTGCTCTACGTTCCCTGCAAAGGAGAGCACCCTCAGACCACGTGGGTCTGCACCAGCAGCTGCTTTGTTCATCTTGCGTGGGTTGCGGTTGCCAATGCTTAGTGGATCCAATCGGGACACTAACACCGCAGCGACCCTCAGCCGACATGGGACAGTCGCCCTCCAGAAGCTGGCCTTCCTTGAAGCCTCCCGGAGCCCGTGACTGCAGAGCCCAGCTGTACCTTCCACACCTGAAGCACCCGACATCCACGAGCTCCTTCCTGTGAGCTCCCTGGTCACTGTGCTGTGACCCAGACTCTGTCCCCTCTGCTTTCAGGTTCATCTTTGTCTTTTCTTCAACTTTAATCTTCACGACTTCAACGACACTTCCAGCTAGCAGCAGTTTGGACTCCTTTTCCATAGAAAATCAGCCCGCGACCCGACACCAGAATCGACCTATGCACCCGGCTTCCCTGGGGCAGGTAACAGTGGTACTTCGGTACTTCCGTGGTGGTGGGCTCTCCAAAGCCTTAAGTCTCAAGCCTTAACTTTGTACTGTTGTTAGAAGTGTCCTTAAACCTTAATTATTCAACCGCGACATTCTCCATAGGCTAACATTGCGATCCCGATAGCAACTTCTCGCACTGCACACGCCTCCCGTGGGTCCCCTTCCTCTTAACTGTGGGTGGATTCTGAAGGGGCCAGCGATCCTGAATGCCCTAGGCATTGCCTGTAGAATTGTCGTGGTTCTTATACCACTATTTTAGTATATGGTTTGGTCCCCCCCTGGGGCCCATTGATTTCTGTGCTATTTATTGTGTTTATAAATGCTTGTTTGAAGTGTAACTTTGCCACTAGCCACATAAAGTGACTGTGGGATTCTGTCTAGAATAAATACATATATTTTATATATATACCTGTGTGGGCTACTCTTTCATTTGGTGATTCAAGAGGTTATTATGGTAAAACAATAAGCTTAACACTCCTTCAAGACTTAGCCTGAAGGCTGCTCTCCACAGCTACCACTAGGATAGCTTTCTTTAACGGTTGTCTTAAACCTATCATCAATAGGAGTCGAATTGGACTGGTGCAAGGTGTCCCTATAACTAGGAACAGCATATGCCAGGCCAACTTCTCACAGTGGTACAAAGTGGTGCATGGTATTTACTATCCAGCGCAAAAGGTGTTTGTGCTTTTCTCAGCACAAACAAATGCTTTGGATAACTTTCCGTCTAGGGAGTTATAAATATGGTCGATCAGCGCAAACAGCAACAGGCTTTGACATAAGCCCTGTTCTGCTACAATAGCAAGACTGGGCTTTGTTTAAAAATCTAACACCTGCTTGAAACAGGTAAAAACATGGTGGAAAGTGTTTATTTTTCAAAGTACTTAGCACAGGTGCAATGTGTGGGATCCTTCTGAGTTTGTCTAGGCATAGGAATGTGTGCTGGAAGAGTATGCTACCAGAACAGAGCCTATGCTAGACATGGTGTGAGGCTGTGCATCACACAAGGCTGCCCCGTTAGAGCGCAAGTGCCGGGGATGACACCAGCAGCCGGCAAATCTTAGTAGAAATGGATCTCTCCTGTGTTTTCCTCCTTGCACAACACAGCACAGCAAATCTGTTTGCCAATTGTTTTCAGTGATGCTGTGCTGCATCCTGAATGCTGTACAGCATGGCTACAGCGAAACCCCCCCCAAAAAAGCAACATGACGCACGCTAGATGCCACATCATTTTGTAGATGAACATACCATGCACGAACCCGCCCAAAAAATAATGCACATGCTTTTTTTCCTTTTTATTTACTGATCTGAATTGGATCAGGATTTCTAGTGGCACAAAAGATTTTTTTTTCAAAAGCTGGTGGGACGAAGCAAAACGGATGGTGCAGGCCGAGGGAAGCAACACAGAAGCAGGTGACAAAAGCGACACAGAGAGCGGGAGAAGTATGCAAGATGTAATGTGGACTGTGGGAAGGTAAGACAAGTACATGGGCAATAGAGAGAGCAACAAGTAGTGGGGAGTGGATTGGTGGAAGAAGAACAAGGACGAGAAAGCAGCATGGGGCGAAAAAGGGGTGGGAGAGAAGCACATGGGTGAGATAGAGCAACACTTAATGCAATGGATGGGGGAACAGAAGTACATGAGGGAGACAGCTGCAAAACAAATGCACTTTCTTGGAGTCCGCAACAAAAAGAAAAAAGTAGTGCCTGAAAATTAAGCAGTGGAAGCATACAATTAATAGGATCATGCCCCAGGAGAGGGACAAACACAGGAAGAGCAAGGAAAGCCCACTCAAGCTAACAGATAAAAAAAGCAATACAATGAGAGAGACAATAAGCCAACCAATGGTAAGCCCACTGTTAGATGACAAATAGGCATTTTCACAAGCAGACAGCCTGTGCTGTCTGATAGGCACGACCTACAAATGACCTGCTGTTGCCATCACCCCTGTGGCAGAAACAGGCTTCCTAGCGCCATGCACAATGTTTGCACCATAGTGCAGAGGTGTGTGTGTTTGATGTGTAGCATAGGAATTCTGACGGAAGCACACACCTCCAGTACAAAATCCTGTGCTTAAACAAAATGCAAATTCAGCTACATTCAATACATTGGGTATGCTCTAGAGTGCACTTGCAATGTGTGAAATGGTAGGAGGAATATAAACATGACTCCAGCTTAGCACCCTCTTCAAGCAGGCCACAAAGCCCAGTCTGGCTATTTTAGTAAATCACGCTTGCATCAACAAGTGGTGTTTCCAGTGCTGTGCCTATTTCGCGCCTGTCTAATGCCCCCTTGATGCAAAGGAATGCAAAGCACTATTTTTGCTTAGTGATCAGCACCATTTGTGCTGGAAAGTACATAACCTTCCAAGACTTTTTTCTGATTTACGTCACTTTGCTTGATTTTTGCGCCATTGCAAAGTCTTAGTAAATCTTCCCCATTGATTGTGTAATGTGTGTCTAGGCCGATGTAGCTTGTATATGGTATCTCTGCAGTCAGGCTTCACTAGTGGCATTCAGAAAAGGGAAAACTGAAATCTCTTTTCAGGAAAACCTCCAATCCAAGGGCTAGGTCACCACAATGAAGGGAGCTGGGAAGTGCTTTCCTTTGGCCATGTTCAGGCATGTGTGAGCGAGTGTATGTGGGTGAGGTTGCGTGGGCGGCCCGCAATAATGTGCAGTTCCACACGCTGACACCTAGCACACATCCATCAGTCGGTGTGACCGCACAGCCAGGGTTCCATCAGACCGTTTCGACAACGATCAAAAAAGAATGTCCTCTGTGACCTTTGATCTCTGGGGTGCTTCAGAAGGAATTCCACAGAAGATGCACTCAAGCGTGCGTAATCGACATAGTATAAGCATATTGCTTGACTGGTTAGTCCCCATAGGTGTTTACAGTAAATTAGCGCGAGGGCGCTCACACGCGCACGATAACTTCCTGCTGTTTGAAATGAGGCAGAGACTCTTGCTGCTGGTCCCAGCCATCCACCCACTCACCCTCGCAGCAGGAAGCACGTGCGCACCATTGGGAAGGAATGCGCTGGCTCAGCCCCTCACTTCCTGCCGCCATGCCTCTCAAAATGGAGGTGCATTCTTGCCACATCCCCATCCTATTCTGTCTGGAGCACTACTGTTCGAAATCTATATCTAAAGACCTCGGTAGATTTGATCCTGATACAGCTGAGCGTGCATCAGAACCACGACCTGGGATGTGTTTTTAATTGTGCTGATCCGCTTTGGCATGCTGTGTAGTAATTCCCAGCCTCTTTGAGTGACAAACATTTGCGCCTTTTTGATTCGGAAGTGCTCGCTCAGCCGCGCCTCAGAGGGCACCGAGGAGCTGAACAAATGTTTATCGGGTGACAGACTATGGAATACGCATGTCGCTTATACAGTTACCTTAAACCATGCAATGCATGGAGAAATTATGTGGCATTTTTTTTGAAGATCACAAAAGCTGCTTCTTCATCATTGATGCTTAGCAGGGTAAAATCAGCTACCCCAGCATGTCACTTATCCCTGACGCGGGCAGTTACAGGACCAAAAAGCAATCATGGCTCTGAAGTACTATTTACTTTCTGCAGTTCCATACCCAGACCCTGGCCCCTCAGTAGCAAATCGCGGGCTGTAGGGGGTGAAGGGTGGGACAATTGTAATTATAATTGTGATTGCATTTATATAGAGTTTACTACCCCTGAAGAGGCGTCAAAGTGTTTTTGGCGAGTGTCACGCTACTCCAGAACCCAAAAAAGATTTTATTACAAGACCAGAGGCTCATATTATGCTATCTTGTCTTGCTATTTATTAACAGTGGCCAAGTAAAACGAAAAAACTACATTACCCAGAAAACCTGGAAAAGAACTACAAATAGCTACATCATAATAGAACCACCAATGGCATGTCAATTAACCCAATAATTATCTTGATGGAGAGCAACAGTTCCTCTTTTCCTGCTGCTCACAGTCAAGATAAGTGTTCTATTCACTTTCTCTTCATATGGTTAAACATTTCTTGGTATACACTTAGCTATATTTATGGTTAACGTTTATTTTTTATTGTACTGTATTTGTTCAACCTCTGTTGAATCCATGTAGTTGAATGGCTATTGGGACACGTCAAATTACCTACTCTCCTCAAACCAACATGCTAAATTGCTTCACACGCTAGTGTGCGTAGCAGGAAAGTCAAGGAAAGGCAAAAAAAGTAACATTATACAACAAAACTTTTTTACAATGAGGATTTTCCAGGAGAGTGGTGCAGCATTTTACTGAACTTGCTGTATGCCTTAAGTCCTGTGTTTACTTCAGTACCTCAAAACCCATAGGGTGTACAGCCACGTCCTTTACTACATGCATTGTTATGCATACTACAGACTACATCATATGCAACTTAGGGGCATATTAACAAGCCAGGCGATAAAATTATCGCCGCTTTAGCAGCAGAAAACTGCCGCTAAAACGGCGACAATGGGCTTGATAATTTGCTCTATGGAATTCCAATTGAAGCCCATGTTAAATGTGAAGGACATCTAACATGGGCTTCAATTGGAATTCCATAGAGCATATTATCAAGCCATTATCGCCGTTTTAGCGGCAGTTTTCTGCCGCTAAAGCGGCGATAATTTTATCGCCTGGCTTGTTAATATGCCCCATATTTCCATGAGGTACACTAGGCAATCAATGACAATGATATAGTCGACGCGATGAAGTAAACAGAGGAAGCAGGTAGACAGGATGATAGTTTTACTGAAAGTCAAACAAAGGCTCACAAGAAGGATGCAGCACAACCACATAGCCTGTACACACAGAGTGAAGACTGCTCTCCGAATCCCAACACTCTATGTCCCCTCCTATATATATATATTATAACGTTCTACATTCTAACATGACATAACATGGATACTAGCTTACCCACAAAGTGAACAGCTACAAAAGCGAAGAAGCAATACACTGTCTATGCGAGAGGCAAGTAATAATGTATCTTCTACGTTTGATTAAGGCTTTTGATTTTAGCATCCAAGGAGGCGGTGAGGACCAAAGACTGCACAAATGGTATGCCTATAACACGAACATCTGGAGTTAAGTAGGAAGCTTTGTCTTGTTTGCCCACAGTAAGTGAGATGTTGGGCAAAGAGTGGGATATTGCTGCCTGGCACTACTGAGCAGTTGATTAAATCCATTATTTATTTATTTATGTGTTTTTATAAAGTGCAACTTTACCTGAAGGTGACAGAGTTCTTTACAGTAGAACCAAGCACATCACAAAAGGACTTAAGAGTACATGGATTAGATGTAAGATACGAAACAGATACATGAGTCTAAACATAAAAAGAAAATGTTATAATGGTGTGTAGAAAGATGCGCAATTTAAAGTAACAGTGTAGATATAATCTTCCAGTATTGGTGGGATGTGAGCACAAAGAGTATTGGCGGGAAGTGAGTGCAAAGAATACATAACATAATGATATTATATACCATAGCATTATGATCCTGACTGGTTGGATAGTTCAAAAATACATCCAAACAGCATCCAAGGGGCCCAGCTGCAAGCCCGGTCTCCACGATCACGCTGCATAGGAGAGAGCAAGCCAGGCTGTAGTCAACGTGCCCCAGGTGGAAAAACCTTCCCAGTTATTCCACTGCACTTCACCAGGCATCAGGGAGGCTCAGCAGTCCGACCACTTCATTGAGGGTCGATTGAGAGCCGCAGGCTGGGGGAGGTTGAACCGCAGATGTGAGCAGCGACAGTGTCCTCACCCACAATATGGCTGCCCTAGTCTCAATTCCCTGCACCAGCAGGTCGCGATGTCCTGGAGACTGGAGAGTCAGCAGCAGCCTGCCGCCTGCAGCTGGTCCTGGCTCGTGTTCATCCCTTTCCTGTGGGACGATATCTCCCCTTGTGGCAAATGGGGTGAACAGGGGAAGCAGTGCTGGTGGCCATCTGCAGGCACTAAGCAGGCAGCAGAGGAGGGTGTTGGCAGGCTCTCCCACACTGGCTGGATACAGGGGCACAGGAGAACGGGAGCAGCAGCGGGCTTCTGCAGCTAGAGCATGCCAGATTCCTGTTCCCCTGGGAGCCAGGAGGGTGCAGCTGGAAGGCAGCACTGGCGGTCATCGGGAGGCACCCGGAGGCCCAGGTTCCTTCCCTCCTCATGGTTGCTGCACGGTCCTTGCTGTGAACCCCACCTCGCTTGTTTCTGCCCTGCAGAATCATGGGATGGCTTCCCAAAGATCCTGAGGGAAGGAGGCTCAAAGGGGGCCCACTACCGGGGACCACACCCTATTGCGATTCCGGGTCTGGGAGCTCCCGACAGGAGCTTTCTATCAGTCAGTCATCTCTCCCTCTCTCCCACATAATAAATGTCTGCAGGCCACTGTTTGCTCCTCTATTTGCAGAGGCTACTGTGTCAGTGAGACTTTTACAAATGCGGACATTATGTATCAATCATCTCTAGTCAGTCTTGGATATCCTGATAAATCCTTAAACAGTCGAGGCTTTCCACTACTACGGCAAGAATATTTCGCACCAGTGGTCTCTGGCAAGTCCCTCATTTCAATTGGTTGTACCACAAAAGGGACCTCCTTCTTCCAGACTCCTGTGCTGTCAACCCAAGCAACTTACCTACGGAGCTATATGTAGCGAGCAACCTGATAAGATGAGGAAGAAGGACTGAAGTAGTGAGATTATTATAAGTATTCAAAAGAGTAATTTGGCCACATCTTTCTTGTCACAGTCTTATATTTGAAGATATAACCAAGCAAAGCTGCGTACGCTGCTTAATCTTAATAACCTCAGACACTGGATAACTGCAAGGAAAAGAAACCAAGTTTACTCAAGCTTAAATCAGTGAGTTAGATGTCCATACAGAAAACAATTGTCCTAAAGTCCTCAATTGGATGGTGATGTCTCACATACATCTAGCCTCTAGTGAGGTATAAAGATGAATGGAACAGTGCAAGAAGCTGCGATGTATATTTCAACTGAGAAGGATTCTTTAGACCCCGCTGAGTATACTTTCAAACTTCTTTTTCATGGGTGAACAACACCGGACAGGTAGGGTCAGAACCAAGGCAAATTTCAGGCTATCCACATAAGATAAGTAAACTTTTGGACCTGGCCCTCTCTCCAGGTTCACCCCAAAACATTTTGCAGTCACTGCCCCCTCCCTCATTTTGCTGAATGTGTTTATATTTGCTTTATGACTCTGTGCACTTTAGCACTGCTAATCAGTGCTAAAGTTGGTGTGCCTTCTCCTTTAAACATGTTAAAATTGGCTTACACCCAATTTGCACACTGAATCAACTTGTAAGTACCTAGTAAAGTGGTATTACATGTACCAAGGGCCTTTAAATTAAATGTTACTAGTGGATCTAAAGTGCTACGCATACAAATGATGGACAGAATGCTGACTAAACCATACATTCACCCCCAGTCAAGAGATCTGGTTTAGGTTTATCATTCTTTTGCTCACCGTGCCACCCCAGGTTAGACCCAGCCATATGCAAATCAGTCTTGACCATGTACCTTACGGGAACAGTCCAGCCCAAACTGCCAAGCCAGGTCTTCCCTGAACCGGAAACAAGCATCCTGGGACCTGTTTTGGGTTATTACCCCTCATCAGCCAGGCTAGCTTGAATCTAGTGGCACAGCGAGCAAGAGACCCACGTCTGAGCATACCTATCCCATTTAAGGCTAAAAGTGCTACGCAAACAAATGATGTATGGAATACAGAATAAATCATACATTCACCCCCAGTCAAGAGATCTGGGTTAAATCCATTGGGGCAGATTTATGAGCCCCTTGCGCCACTTTTGCGTCACTTTTAACATGGGAAAAGTGACGCAAAAGTGGCGCAAGGGGCTCATAAATCTGCCCCATTGTTCTTTTTGTCTCACCAAGAAACCCAAGTTTAGCCCCAGCCATATGCAAATCAGTTTTGACCCTGTTCCTTATGGGAGCAGTCTAATCTGATCTGCCAAGCCAGGTCTTCCCTGGACCGGAAACAAGCATCCTAGACCAGTTTCGAGGTATTACCCCTCATCAGCCAGGCTAGCTTGAATCCAGTGACACAGTGAGCAAGAGACCCACGTCTGGGCATACCCATCACACTTGCAGCACGTATTGTGCCACCTACTGAAGTAGCTCTTTAAAACACTGTCTGTGTGCAGTTTTAGACTATCATTTTGACCTTGTAAAATAAACTTTTTACCAGGCCTAAACCTTCATCTTTACGCCCCTGGGGTAGGCCCTATACAGCCAATAGGGCAGGGCGCAGTGTACTGAAAAAGTTGGACATGCACTTTTAAGCTTTACCTGTCCTGGTAGTAAAAATCTCTTAAATTAATTTTTACTGCTGCAAGTTCTACTTCTCCCATAGGATAAAATTTGGTTTCCTTATTACATTAAATTAGTGATAACTTTTGATTGGAAGCAGGTCGGAATGTCACATTTTGTCTCAAACGAATTGTAATTTTAAACCCTCTTTAATGGTAAAGTTGGATTTTGAGTCACAATTCTGAAAATGCACTTTTAGAATGTTGGCATTTTCTTTAGGTGTGGGCAAAATAGTCTGGTCCGCCTGTGGGATTGGCAGAATTTTGGTGACTCTGTGTTACTCTTGAAATGTAGAGTTCCAGGCAAATTCACCCAATCACTGGGTGGTAGAATTTTTTCTCATGCACAGCTCCTGATGGTAATTTGGTGAGCACAAGGGAGAATTGGCATCCCCTAGCATGATTTTAAGTCACTAGGAGGGTATCCAGCGAAATTAGAGCAGTTGCTGGAGGTTGCGGCTCTTCACGGTCAAAAGGCTGCCAATCGATTAGAAAATCTACTCTAGCAGCAGAGAAATCAACTCGAGTAGCTGCTCTCTATGGTGCACTGCATAGTGCTGTTCATGCTGATTTTTCAGCTCAGAACGTGCTCCCGGCACTAAATCACAGCACTAGCAGTATGACATGCCTATTTTCGCCCGTTGGGGAAACTCTGCAGAATCTAGCAGAGTTTTTATGTAACATCGCAGAATGTAACTTCGCAGAATGTAACTTCGCAGAATTCCACAGACAAGTTCTGCCCACCCCTGATTTTCTTGTCTTACTATTTGGTGCCTGCAAGCCATATAATGGGTCATATGTCTAGGTGTAGTTGACAGTTGGCCTTTGTGTATTTCTCCCAGACAGTATAACAGAGGGGGGACTTGTTGTTTGCAGGATAGGCTCTCCTGACCTGATGGGAGGGGGGAGCTGTCACCTACCACACTTGCACCTCAAATGAGCTGCCTCAGCACACACACAAAGAACTTCACACTAGCTTTTTAATACTCCAGAGGTCCTGGGACCAGGGCACGGGAAGGAAAGAAATTCCAGAACCAGATGTGGGGGGGAAGTGTAGACATTTCTCCCACTTCAACGCTGGCACCTGGTATAAATATTAGACCCTGCCCAACTCTTCAGTGCACTCAAGGACATGTGGCTACTACAGAATAATGACTGCCCTGCTAATAGAGGACTGCCCTGCTGCCTGAAGTCTGTCCTGCTGTCTGGGAAGGAAGTCTGGACCCACTTCCTTCATCTCAGGCTACCTGAAGTGACTTCATGGTTAAGCTAACTGACCTCCTGTTCAGAGCTACAAGGACATAACATGTTCCAGAGACCTCCCTGCAACTGCCCAACTGAACTGCTACTACTGGACCTGCCTGGTCCTGTAACCGTGCCTGTCTGAGCCCTGTTGACCTCTGCAACAAGAGTGAGTATCTGACCCTAAGAGGTGCCCCCCCAGGTCCTGGGCCCTTGGGCGGCATCAGAATGCACTCCTCTGAAGAAGAAGGAGAAACCCTGAGGTTTTGGTCTCTTTATGACCCTGAACGGGCCCATAAACACCAAGATCTAGCCACCCGTGATGACCGGAAACTCTGGTGGACCGAACTCTTCACGCTACAGCGACCACCAGTGAGGATGGCAACTTGAGATCTGCACTTTGCGCTACAGCATCCACAGCTCGCTGTGGTTACTAATTTAAAGTTCCAGCAATGATCGTCCGTAGTGCTGAACAGTATCTTTGCTCTACTGCGACAATAGTCTGTGACGTCCATTCTGCTCTTTGTGCTACAGCAATGACCATCCACAATGCTCTCCCTGCTCCTCGCAGCCTCCTCCACTGCAAACTGGACTCTTCACAACAGAATTTGAGAAGGTTAATCTTCAGCTCGACTAACTTAGTCTCTGTATCCCCCCTGCGCTCCATCGCAGTCGGCCAGAAGTTGTGACTTTCACTCGGTCTCGCACGGCCAGAGAATAGCCAGCGGCACTTTGTGCTTTTAGGTGCTAGACTTACCTAAAACCTTTGAAATTGCATAGCTCTGGTTCTACTGATTGGATTTTTGTTGTTTTGTGCCAAATAATAAATTACATTTCACTCTCTGTTTCAAAATTGATGTGGGGTTTTTATTGTACTGTGCTTTCATTTTCATTTTATTGCTGTTGGTGTGCTACATAAATACTTTACACATTCCCCTAAGTTAAGCCTCACAGATTTTGGGCTAAGCTGCTATAGGGTTAAGCACAGGTTAATTTAGTGACTTTGTGGTTCAACTAGACAAGGATTGTGGTTATGAAAAAAAATTGAACTCACATACATATTTATTACCTTTTCTGAAAATGTGGTTTAGATCGCGCCCTACTGGACCTATGTTGAGGATGCCTACTGTAGTTGAACTGCTTCCTTGCTTATTTCTGAATAAACATCTTGCTTTAACGCCCAAGCCATTAAAGTTACAGTTCTAAGCCATTTGATTAGTGTCATCTTGGCAGGTTTAAGGCTCTCTCTAGGTGGTCAACAAAATACAAATATATTTACACAATGTGGGATCCCCAAAAACGGTCCCAAGCAGTCCACTACTGCATATAGACATCCAACACTCCAATATTAGACTGCTCTGGGTGGGATACATCACGTAAAAAGAGAGAATCATTTTTTGATCACTGTGAAAGGACAAGGAAACCTTTGAAACAAGCCCCAACCAAGCCTTGGTTCAGGATGGTAACTACCCTCAATTCCCATGGCAGGGCACCCCGATATAAGGAGAATCCAGCAAAAAGATAATAATTCAAGAGAAAAGCAAGGCTAGGAGTGAAGGGGAGACCGGAGAAGTCCAATGCCCCTGGGCTGGGGCTGGAAGTGGTGAAGCTTCATCATATATTAGAAAGAATTGTCAAGGTAAAGGGCACCATCGCCTCTTAGCTGAGCCAAGTAGGGAAGCAGGGGATTGAATATCAATAATGCAGCATATAGAGTGACATCCGGGCCCAGAGGCCTGAGGAATCCACTGAACCCTGATTATTGATCTGTTTGCCTACCCCTACAGCCGCTAGGAGGTCGGTTTTACTTGCTTGCAATGGGGCCAAAAGCACCTTGCTATGCTACTTATAGGGTGTTCATGTGTACATACCAGTGGGGAACCTCCTCTAATCAAAAGAAAGTAGGGACACAACATCAACAAGAAGAAAAGAAATTAATGAAAATAATTAAATATTAAATATAAATTCATATAACATTTGAAATCATCGAAGAAAAATAAATTACTCTCACAGTAACTGTTATCCACGTTGCTATTGTAATCCCACTCAAATGCAGGGATTTCAAACGGGGGTGTTGGATGGTGTCCAGGTAGTCCACTTATCAAGTAGGGGTTGGGATAAAACAAGGGATCAGAAATAAAATAACCTAGGGACCCATGAGTACAACAATAGCTTACAGTTATAGGACATGTAACGATGGACGTAACTGAGCCAAAAGAGAGAGAGATATTTCAAATTTAATTTGATCAAAACAGCAAGTTACAGCAGCAAACTATTAAAAAAAAATAACACTGTATACATGCAACAACCACAGTGTTTCTCCTCACTCAAAAAGTTTACTGACACACAGAGATCCTTAGTTTATGATCCTGTATTGTTGCTTGCCTGCAGGAACTCCACACTCCCATAAACCACCTCTACGATGCCCATGCAGTGTAGATGTATTTGATGGTGAAGGTGTGGAAAAGTAAAATGATCAAAACCCACTCCAGGCTTATAGGGGAAATGTTCATTTCAAATTATAAATGAACCAATCCAGAGAGAAATGCCTTTGTGCTGTGACGTCATACGCAGGCTAGATGGCAAAATCAGTCAAACAACAGAGAGAATTGGTGGATGAATAAATATGCCCTCAATCGCAGTCTCAATAAGGGTAGCAGGATTATTTAAATATATTTTCAGTGTTTACAGATTTGTGAGGAAGAAGTAGACATGGAACAAGTGGTTCAGTTTGAGTTTGATCGCTCAGTGAATGGCTGCAGCTGGAGTGCTGCCCAGTGCTTGGGACAGAGGGCCTGAGTTTGGAAACAGATGTAAATCAATGGCTGTGGTCTTCTACTGCAGAGTGGGACCTTACATGCATGTGTGAGATCTCTGGTCAGTTGGCGGAGGCGGCAACTATGGAGAGGTACAGCACCGGTCGCTTGGAGGTTAAGTAGACCCGAGGTAAGAAGTTGGGTGCTAATGTACACAGCTGTACAAGGATCAAGCAACCTTCCACTGAATTGGCACACCAATGGTTGTCTCCAATCCCAAACCAATATAAAGGGGCAGAAGCCAAGTGGTTCCTCAGGAATGCTCTGATGAGCATGCGGCACTGGGATCTGATTCCTCAAGCGTTACTCAGCTAAGGAGCCCCTTCAGTCATGTCCTGCTTCATTTTGCAGAACATGTATGACAGGATTTATCTTCTCCTGCCCTCTATCCTTAAGGTACTCAGGCACATCTTCCAGACTGAGAGCTGACTTAGGGTCCTCCATCTGGATCATGCCTTCCCTACTGTGCTTCTTCTGGCAGGAACATATCTGGCAGTGAGCTCGCCTCTCGGGGGAGCACAGTAACTTTCACTGCCCAACTATTGCACTTGATATAAGATTAAAATGCTTAAACATGCCCCTTTGACTTAAAAATGGGTGCCTTATATACTGTCACTGATCTTAACAAGAACTATGTACCATGCTGATGAGATATGTTTCACATTTAGATCCCCTAAAACATTTGCCAGTGTTCAAGAAATGCAATGCAATTCATTTGACATGCCTCTCAAAGTACATTATTTTTAGACACAGTAAATTATCCTCCTCCTCCTCGGGCCTCGACCATCTCTCTGATTGTACCTCTACAGTGTTTTGCTGCCTTATGGCTAAATTCCTGCGATGATAAGAACACATACAAACAAGCAATGCTAATTTGCTTCCATATGAGACACTTTTGTCTCCAAAATTAAGATTTTGCAGAACATCAGATAAGAGAATGTGATGGGTTAATCTGCCACTCTTTTCCTGTTACACACAGCTCTATCTTTTGCATCCTGCTGAATAGCATCTTCAAATGAGCAGTCATTGTGGAAGTAAGCATCTCCATTGATCTTCAGTGATAAGCAAGACAAGGCAATTTGGTGAGGATTATACAGCCCTGACAGAGAGGACCCCAGCCTATTCTCAGCTCTGGACGAAATGAGCAGGATGGAAGTCATTGATTTCTCTATCCCAGAGGTACTGTCCACATTTTGATTTGCTGATGGCTACTGACTTTGATTTTACTTGATTGACATCTTGTGTGGCTAATGTCTGATACATAAACCCACTAACTAGTGAGAAATAATTTATTGGCATGAGTTGGTATACGCTAGTTTAGTGCTGGAACCCCTTGGAGACAGCGATGTTGCAATAACTGATCATGCATTGGAGGGCTGTGGTCTTCATTTTGATGTGGGAGTTGTAAGCCTATATTGGGCATCAGAAGAAAAAGTCTTGTTAACTTGTTGCATGTCAGTATGCACGCACATGGATTATATCCTGGGCTCTTTGAAGATTATTCAGAGTTTTGTGAAGTCGGAGCACTGCTGTAAATTGGTGTTGCCTCCACTCTTTCAAATTTGCAGTTCCCCAATCCTATTAGAGTGAGTGGAAGCGCTTAGCTTACACTAGTAGAGTCAGAAGTAGCTCTTTCTGGCATAAGCCATTTCAGTTGAGACCCAAAGGCTAGCATGTTAGTGGCACTCAGCCCACCCTATTTAGGACAGGACGATGGTTCCTCCTTTTACCCTCCCCGAAATGCCATGTAGGTCAGCACCAGGGAGTAAAAACATGGACTAGCCACCACGCACTGTGAGAAACTTCCTTGGAACAGGACACTGGGTTTTTTATTTTCTGAAAACAAATTCCTGTTTTGGGATTTTGTTTTCAGCAAATAAAGACATTGCAGAAAGATCAGATGGAATAGAATTATATTTAATATAAATTTCAAGCATACTTTTTTAATTCAAAGCAATGTTGATTTTGAATAAATACCAATGATGTGTACAGCACTAACCAGGCATTTGTCTATCAATAAAAGACTCAGGATACTCTTAATTTCTTCAGGGAGGGACGGTAACACATACTGAGTATGATACATTTTTAATATCACTATTACAAACTAGTGGCGTCATTACTCTGATACTCTGCACAGCATCCAAGGCCATACTACAGGACCAAGTGCATATGTGCAGTTGCATGCTCCTTAGTCTAAAAATGGGAGCCTGAATCTCATTCTCTGAATATAGAAGTGAGAAGGTCCCCTGATCATTCTGGTCCTCAGTGAGGTTTTATATGTTAATACTCAGTTAAATTTGTTCCAGTTACAGGCCTTTCCAGAAGATTATCTTAATCTGCCCTATCGCATCCTAACACAATTATATTTCCTATACCACTGATAAAAGGTGACAACATCTTTTTCTATGTAAGTGTGAACTTGCCACATAATCCATCATGTACTATGAAATTTGGTGATATATGTATGTATGTACATATATATGTAATTTGATGATATATGTATGTATGTGCATATATTGCCTACTGGCGGCTGCCAGTAGGTAAATATAGTTAGGACCATGCTTCCATAGGAAAAACATTTTTTGACTTGCCTATAACTTTGACGTAGTTTGACGATTGTTCATGAAACATTCCCAAAAAAGTGTCAAGTTAGGTCGTGTTGTGAATGGAAAGTTTTGGGGTGATCTGTGAAGCAGGGGCTGAGAAAAAGGGGTTAAAAGAACTGTTTCCTATGTTAATTCCCATAGAGTCTTTATACACTCCTGCTGCCCGAATCACTGGACGGAATTACACCAAATATGGCAGAAAGGTGGATTTTCTTCCGGAGATCAAACTTTTTTTTATTTGTTGTAAATCCGTTCAGTAATTTTGGAGATATTAAAGGAAATCCAAATTTGTATATCTAGGGTCTCTAAGCCTTCGCAAATAATGACGAGCTCATGCAGAAATCTGCAGAGCTCTGATTGGCTGCCAACCCTTCACCTAGGAAGTATTGGCAGTCATCTTGGAACTCGGCTTCAGCTGAGTCCAAAACAAATGCAAAAAAAAGAAAAGGGGGCAGGGTACGAACACCCCAACACGCTATCCTTGGTCCTGGGGTCCCACAGGAACCCTGGCAGAGCAAAAAGCATTTTTTTAAATTCACTGCAAAATTTGTGAATATTTTCAAATATCTCTGTTAATTTTAAAACAAAACTTCAAATGTAGTCCCTGTTTGGCCAGGTTCTGGGTGCCGTGCAGCACCCCCAGACAGATATATGGCCCTATGGACCACCACGTCCGTTGAGCTGGCTGTGCAGGTCAATGGGGGGCTGCGTGGCCCCCCTCCTGGAGCCATATATGGCCCTTGGGACCTCCACCCCCAGGGCCAGCTCCTGTTATCTCCTGAGGTGCCCACCCATGGGAAATAGCTGTTTGCTTTTGCTTGGCAGGCGCTGAGACAGCACCCGCAAAGCAAAAACAAACACTCCGCTTCCAGCAAGTTGGTGCTGTTAAAGTGCTCCTACTTGCTAGAAGCTGAGTTTTCATCTATTTCCCTGCCCGCAGGGAGCTGCATTTCCAGCAGCTCCCTATGTGCGAGAGCAAGAAGGCAGGGAGCTGGCTGGGGCCGCGGTTGCCTTGTGACTTCCTCCGCGGTCCCCAACATTCACTCTGAGTGCCCTGGGTGTCGCCAGGGCACCCAGGGAGATGTCGCTGGGCCACAGGGGATGGGGTCACCGGGGCCGAAATTGGCCCAGTGAGGGGGGACGTGCAGCCTCCATCTCCATTTTCATTAGTAGCATGTAAAGTGCCTCTAAGCCCAATCAGAGGACATTAGTCACTCAAAAACCTCAAAAACCTGCAGAGAAATACTTGACTTTCCTAGCAGTCTAAAGTAGTGCAGGAGTGAACACTCCCCAGAGTCATTCGGGGAACATTTGCAGCTCAACAACATGCCATTTAATTACTAAGTTACCTGTAATAAAATAAATAAAGGCGTCAGAGAATTTTGCCATTAACCATTGATGGCCCTTTTCAGTCTCTCAGACAGGGATATTCTCCTCTCCTAAGAGCAGCTAGAAGGACCTTCAACTGCTAGCATACATTGGAAGGTGTGCAAGTGCTTCATGTGATCTGTCATGCCTCTCAGGACAAAAAGTCATGTTAGAATCAGTCATTGCAAATAAACCTGGTCCTTCGATGGAGGTCAAGGCATGTGATCCAGTGTACCTCACTCAACACATAACAACCGTCAAACATTTCAGCATAAGGACCCTTCACAACAATTCACTCTGCAGAATTGTACCAACCTTCAGAGCCTCTTTTCTATTTTGGCTGCCAGGTCTCAACCAGCAAGCTCATGTATCCTAAAATAAAATAAAGCTCTCTAATATTTTTTTACAACACAAGCTTTGTGTGGTCTAAACAGCTTTATTCTTAGATGAGCTGAACCAACGTTTGACTCGAATAAACAATTCTTCTAAACCATGTTGCTATTGATGAAATAACGACGTTCTTCCAGAAGGTTCCATCCTTTCTGAGGTGTATTAATCTATCCTCCTCCACACCCCCCACACACACACAAAACACAGAAACATGCCATTCCTGTCACATAATCTGTACAGTTATGCTCTCTGTAAAAAACATGCAAACCCCCAAAACCGTTCCTAGGATGCTTGTTTCCAGTCCAGGGAGGACCTAGCCTGGCAGTTCAGGCTGGACTGTTCCCATGAGGCAGAGGGTCACGACTGATTTGCATATGGCTGGGTCTAAACTGGAATTGCATGGGGAGCAAAAAACAATGGATTTAGGCCCAGATCTCTGTGCTGGAGTGAATATATGACATTGTTCAGTATTCTCTCCATTAATTGTTCTTTTTGTCTCTGTAAAAAACATGGCAGTGAATCACTCTCGAAGCCTCACTGCTTTTATAGAGCTTGCCTGACTGCTGTCAACGTTCGTGCACCACTCTCACAGCTGCACTGTGCTCACAAGTTTACATGAGTACTGTCACAAACCACAGCACTCTCACAGCCAGGCTGTGATCTCGTTGTCCGTTCTAAATGCATTCGCAGTCTGCAGCAGCCTTTTCACAGCCACGATACAAAAGCAATTTTCACTTGCCAGGGCAACTAAAATGATGCAATTCTGCATCAACAGCACTTCCTGCATAATCTGGGATTTACAGCACTGTTCACACTATCCACAATCTCCAGCAAAAATGTGTTTGGAGATCCAACGTTACTAAAAAGAAGCCCAACAGAGAAGCGTGTTGCTAGTTGTTGCAGTTCATGTTAAACATGTGCTAAGGTGGTGAAACTTGTGCTCGTGCTGAATACATGTAAAAAAAGTGACGGAATAGCAAAGCAATACTGCCTTGCAATGGCCTGCATTATTCTACATATTTAGCCTATTGTTGTGGCACAATTTACTTACTCTACCCAACCACAAAATAAGGTTCTCCATCATTGCTGTATAATCCCAGCGGCCATGCCAATAATCCATTAGAAGATAGGGCATATGTGTGTGTTGTGGCGTAGAGTGGAGTGGTGTAGAGTAGAGTGGTGTAGAGTGGAGTTTCTTAGTGTAGAATAGCATACTGCATAGTTGGGTAAAACAAATGGCATACTGTGTCGTGGCATAGAGTGGAGTGAGGTACAGTGTAGTGGTGTAGAATGGACATGCATACAGTGGAGTGGCATAGATTGGAGTGTCGTAGAATGGAGTGTCACAAAGTGAAATAGAGTAGAGTGTAGTGTTGTAGAGTGGAGTTACATACAGTGGAATAGTGTAGAGAGGAGTGCCGTACAGTGGAGGATCGTAGAATGGAGTGGCATATAATGGAGTGTTGTAGAGCAGAATAGCGGAGACTGTAGTAGAGTAGAGTGGAGTGCCGTAGAGTGGAGTGGCATACAGTGCAGCAACGTTAAGTGTAGTGGTTTACAGTGGCATGACATAGAGTTGAGTGCCATATAGTGTAATAGCGTAGAGTGAAGTGTTTGTTGTGAAGGGATTGTTGTACAGTTGGATAGCTTAGGCTGAGTAGCGTGCAGTGGAGTGGTGTACATTGGTGTCGTATAGAGTGGAGTGGCATCGAGGGGAGTGGTGTAGTGTGTTATACTGTACAGTGGAGTATCATAGAGTGGAGTCACATATACTGAAGTGGCATACAGTGGAGTGGTGTAGAGTGGAGTGATGTACAGTGGAGCAAAGTACAGTGCAGTAGTGTACGATGGAGTGGCGTACAGTGGTGTTGGACAGTGTGGAAAAGCATAGACTGTAGTGTCATAGAGTTGAGTTGCATACAGTGAAATAGCGTAGAGTGAAGTAGTGTATACTGGAGGGGCTTACAGTGTAGTGACGTCTCAGAATGGAATGGCATAGAGTATAATTGTGTACAGTGAAGTGGTTTAGAGTGTAGTGGCATAGAGTAAAGTGTGGTAGAGTGGAGTGGCGTACAGTGGATTAGCACAGGGTGGAGTGGCCTACAGTAAATTACCATAGAGTGGAGTGATGTATGGTGTAGGGAGGTAGAGTGGAGTGACATAGAGTAGAATAGCAGGGAGTATAGGGCGTAGAGTGGAGTGTCGTACTTGAAACAAATGTAGCATGAAAGTAGGTGAATAGATGTAGATTTAATGTGCCATGAATATAGGTTATGAGGTGTAAATGCAAATTTTTAGTAGTAGGTGAAAATATTGTAAGTAGTGTTAAAGTTATGTGTTAAAATACTTAGCAATATATTGCGTCATGGTTAACTGTGGTAACTTTGTGGTATACCACTGTATATGCCGATAACAATGCAGAGTCTGATTGGTTGATGGCTGTCTTTATCAAACGTAAAAGGCAGCCATGTACTTTTCAGAACACATTTGCTGCATTCTGGGTTAGGGCCTTATATAGGCAGCCATGTACTTTTCAGAACACATTTTGCTGCATTCTGGGTTAGGGCCTTATATAGGTATGTATTACATGTTATAATTGTTCCCTATCTATACCACTTTATAAATGTGATAATAGAGAAATGTATTTATAATTTTTATATATTTTTCCTGCAGTGTATGGAGAACTGTGCATTTTTTAGCATAAGTAATTTCAGGTATTGCCGTGGTACTCCATTGACTTTTTGTGAAGCTTTAAATATGTAAAAAATTGAAAATACATTGCACTGCACTATATTTGTAAAATATATTTGTAAAATATAGTCAGGGTCACTAGAATTATGTGATTGTGCAGCTGCGGTGATTTTTGCATATTTATAAATTTGCCGCATGTGCCACATAATCCACCATCTGCTCCATAATCTGCAGGTTTTAACAAAAACTAAATTTTGTTTCTAGCTCAAACGGTTAAAAAAATACAAGAAATGCAGCAACATGTGTTGCTGCGCTGTGGAGGTCCTTTGCAAAGGTTGACTTGTCACCTTTCTGTAGCTTATTGCTATATATGGGTGATAAACTGGTACTAATGAGGTTCAACTAATGCCCAGTTAGTGTTAACAAATTTAAAAATGACAAAATAATGAAGTAATACTATTACAAAATGTGTGCATAATTTGCCTTTTCTTGCCCCATAATTTACTCATTCCTGCCACATAATTTGACCCTCACCTGCCGCATAATTCCAGTGGCCATAATTATATAATGTAGTACGATGTATTTCAATTTTTTTTAACAATTAAATATTTGTTAACTTTTTTAAGTACCACTGTACTCCTGACACAGTACTGCAGCACTCCTTACATTTAAAAAAAAGTACATAGACACTTACTTTAATAAAGTGGTAATAGGCAGAGGAAAAATATTAAACCTAAAGCTTACCTATATCTAAGGGTGAAATGTAGAACACAGCTAAAGTATACCTAAAAACAACATGGCTGCCTTTAACTTTTGTAAAGGGGGATTGTAGCTACAAGAGCAACCCTCCAACACGTGGGAACTTGGGTATAAAATTCTAAAGACCTACAGTGGTTATCATAGTAACCAAACAAAATTGTACACATATAAAGAATATTTAGGATGTGAGAGAAGGATAAGAAGGTTGTCTGTGTAAAGACACCCACCAAACAAAATGACAATATCACAGAAAAAGTCACATACATATAATAATAACCCTCAAAATAATGAACAAATAATAATAATCATGAAAAACACTAACGAATTTAAGTGATTTTTCCTATTGTTTTTCGTGCAAATTATAGTTAACCTAGGACCCCAATTGACGTCACTGGTGAGTCTAGGGTACTTATAACCACATATATTATGTCCCATGTGCTAAGAAACACAGCAAAAACAATTTACAAACACAGAAGTATATCAGAGAGAAGGAAGCTGTTGTTTATGCAACAGACAACTTATCAAAATGATTAGTAATATCGATAGCATCCAGGAATTCAACAAGTTTACTGTATGATTTGTCAACGGTGTTACGACCCACAACTAGATGATCATTAGTTTAAGTTTGTGTTTTCAGAAAGAAACTCTTGATTTAGGAGTTTGTTTATGAAAAAAAAAATCTTTTAAAAGGTCAGTGTTCGTTTGTCAAAACCAACAGCAGATGCCCACCAAACTTTTAGCACCTCTCATCATGACAGAGGTTCCTTTCAAAGTACAGAGATTACTGCTGCGCTAGTCGTCACTAGACGGGGTACCATCGGAATGGTGGAAGTAAAGTCCTCCTCCAACCTGACGACACTACTTTGTCTGTCAGAGCATCAATAAGGACCTTGATCTTGAGCCAAGGAGCATTAATAGGCAGCTAGGTGATCCCATACGTGGTGCCCAGTAAGTTAGAGGGATACAATTCCTTCATTCTAAACAATAGAGCACATACCATGCCCAAAATTTAGATTTTATTGACTTTAACATCTGGTAGAATTTCTTAAATACACTTTAATAGCAATTAGAGCATTGGAATGTTGAAGACAATGGAGTGCTCCGGGATTTTAATGGCTGAGGGAAGCCCAGCGCATCAACATTCAATATTTTCCTTTCAGAGCTGTTGCTGTCAACAAAGGCCTCATGGAGTCTGAGAGGATTTCAACCCCCTCGGCCTCCATGGGGCCTTTGTTTTACTAATTAGAACATTATGCACTTCAGGGGTGGAATGTTCTAATAGCCCTATAGCCCTCCATAGCGGAGTATACCAGCCATTAAAGCTCGCTCCCTTGTTAAGGCCTTTAATGGCTGTATATCCTGCTTTGGCGGGCTATAAGGCTATATTATACTTGTTTCAGAAAAGCCTCAGATTTGGTACATTTTGGAAGAGAATCCTTCAAAAATCCAACATTTTTTCATGGAAAGAGCTTTGAAATTCAATGTAGCCTTGGACAGTACGAGGAAGTAAATTGCAGGTACAAAAATGTCTTGTAAAGCAGAACCAAAATAAATATCTGTTGGGATCTGCTTGGAACATGTCTTGAACTTGTGCGTAAGCTCGTTTAGCTTAGTGGGGTTCCACTCTAGAATGTGGCTGATTTCCTGGCCGGTGCGTGGCGCCCGCTCCTGTGCCAGTTGGCGTTGTCCTCGCGGTGCAGCGAAGGCTCACGCACCGTCACTTGGTTACTGTTCCTGTTCCCACGTGCACCGTTGCCAGGATACCGGTCCTTGTTACTCGAGCCTTACGTCTCCATGCACTATGTCCACCATGTCAGACACCCCGACGTGCCACCCGCCATCTTGGTTCAGGCTGTTTCGATCCTGTCCAGTCCTACATCTGTTGTTTGGCCTAAGATCGAATTCCTAAGTGGCACACAACAGAGTTCCTATCCTGTGCATTCAGTGATATACACACCGCTTTCCTGCTAGTCCTGCTTTTGCCAGTTCTGCACTTCGACTCTGCGCATTCGGTGATGCCCACACCTTTCTTCAATTCTGGTATCATTACTCCATTTTATTCTGTTATTGCGCATTCCGTGATGCGCACACCCTTGTTTCTCTCTGCATTCTCTGTGGTTTCTACATTCCTTCAATGATGCGCACATTTTATGGCAATTTCGATATTGTGCATCCGGTGATGCACACACCTTTGTTTTCTCTCTACATTCCTTTGTCGTCAGTGATGCGCACACTTCATGACATTCTCCTGTGACGTATTTGCACATTGTTACTATAGACCTGCACCATTTGCGCACTCGGTGATGCGCACACCACCTATCAACTTTCAAGCTTCCATATAATTCTCTGGGCACTCTCACGTAATTTTTTACCATTTTGTCTGGGTTTATCGACTTGCTTAGGTTTGCAGTTTGTGTTGGTGTTGGGCACCAATTCACCCACGCTTGGCCATGGATCACGTTTCGGTGCCTCCACCCTTTTTACAGTCTGCTGGTACACCACCTGTTCAGTGGGAACAGTGGAAAGATACTTTTGAAGCATACTTGGAAGCCATTGACGGTGAGACCTTTACTTCTAAGAAGAAGAAAGCACTCTTGATTTACAATCTAGGCTCTGAAGGTAGGAACATTTTGAAAACCTTACCTTTAGAAGTGGTAAGTACTCTTGTAAGTGGTGGTGACAATGGAGATTCTCTACTCATTGATGACTATGCTTCTGTTGTCAAAATCTTAGATAAAAGATTCAGTCCTAAAAGAAATATTGTTCTTGAACGTCACAAGTTCCTAAAACGCGCTCAAACTCCCGGTGAGTCCATTCATGATTTTGTTGCTGCTCTTAGAATCCTAGCTGTCACCTGCAACTACAGGGAGTTTAGAGATGAGATTATTTGTGACCAATTAATTGAAAAGACGTCTAGCAAAAAGATCCAAGAAAAATTATTGTCCTCTGATGATCCTGACTTAGAAATTACACTCACGTTGGCTAGGAGTATTGAGCACTCCCAATTTTTCGTAAAAGAAATGGGTTGTACTGCCTCAACAAGCGAAGTCAAACTCTTAAATATCAAAATTGTCTCTAAATCATCGAAGGGATCCACCGCTAGTGTTTCACATCCTACTACACTTTACCCCAAAGCCAAACCTGAACAAAATGAGGTCATGTGCTTCCGTTGTGGGAGAAAGCCATATTTAGGCAATGTCAAATTTTGTTTTACCTTGAATTAAACTTGTTATAAATGTGGAAAGAAAGGTCACTACTCCAGAATGTGCAAAGCTTTCATGGTTAAGAAGAGTTCAACTCAGGTGGTGAAGGCCATTGCAGAAAACCTGATGGATTCTGATGATGAGAACTATGAACTGTTGATGTTGTCCCCTTCATCGTCTCACGCTGAAGGTGTTGTCGAACTATCTTCTTTTGGGGGGGTCTCAAAAATGGAAATCTCCTTCCTGCAACATTGGTGTTAATGGGATTTCCCTTAGTTTTCTTGCAGATTCGGGTTCGCCTTTTACCATCATCAATGTCAAAGATTTTAGCAAAGTAGTCAGCGTCCAATTGGAACAGTCTAAGATCAAAATCTTTGCATATGGGGGTTAAAGAGTGGAAGTTTTAGGAAAGTTTTTGGCAAATCTGGCTTTTAATACTGATCAAGCTACAGAGACTGTGTTTGTAGTCAAGGATGGTGCGAACTTATTGGGGTGGGACGAGCAGGGCGCTCTTAATATCGTCCTAGACCCTAATTATTCTGATATGGTGGTATCCCGCAACGCCCTCTGCCAATTCTATAATCTCACATCTCCTGATGCGTCTCCTGCCCACACTGTTACTCAGCTATCCAATGACAAGTGGACACACATTTTTCCTGAGGTATTTAATGGTGAACTTGGGAAACTAAAGGGCTTTCAGCATTGCATTGTACTCAAGGATGGTGCAAAGGCTGTAGCTCATAAAGTTCGCAAGGTACCCTTGAGACTACGTAATGAACTCAAGCGTGAATTGGAATGTCTGTGTACAGCAGGGCTTATTGAACCTATCGAAGGTTCGGAATGGTTGGTCCCCATTGTTTTAGCGCGGAAATCTGACAAATCTCTCAGGATGTGTGTTGACTTGAGAGATCTCAACGCTAACATCTGGGTTGATCGTCAACCACTATCAAACATCAACGAGATGTTGGCCGCTCTGGAGGGTGCCAGGTTTTTTACCTCCCTTGAAATTTCTTCAGCGTATCACCAAATTGAGCTGTGTAAGGAATCTAGACATCTAACATCTTTTGTCACTCCATAGGGTGCATATCACTATATTTGCATGCCTTTTGGCCTTGCCTCGGCTTCAGCAGTATTTCAGAGATTGATGAACAACCTATTTAGGGACATTGCTGGCATCGTAGTTTTTTCAGGACGATATTCTTGTTTATGGGAAGACGGAATCTGAACACGATGAGAGGGTCAAGCATGTTCTGAGCATTATTAAATCTTGTGGTTTAACGTTGAGGGCAGATAAGTGCAAGTTCCTCCAAGAGGATGTTGATTACCTTGGTCATCATATCTCACACAAGGGAATTGAACCCAAACTTTGAACACGGACCAACTTCCCTCTTATTTAGGGCTGGTAGAGTATTACGTCAAATTCGTCAGTAACTTTTTCACCAAAACCGCTTCAATGCGGAACTTGCTAAAGAAAAATGTCAAGTATTTATGGGATGTTGATTGCACCAACAATTTTGAATCAATCAAACAAGAAATTGTACACGCTCTTCCCCTTAAACTTTTTAACATTAATGACCTATGTATTGTAGTCACTGATGCAAGCAATGTTGGTTTAGAGGCATTCCTTCTTCAGAGGAGGGGTGATGGTCGTGAAGAAACTATAGCCTTCGCTTCAAGGACCTTAAGGGGTGCCGAGAGCACCTACTCGACCATTAAAAAGGAAGCCTTAGGTTTGTGGTGGGGAGTCCAACACTTCAGAAATTTCTTGTGCGGCAACGAGTTCATCTTAAGAACCGGCCATAAACCCTTGGTCGATTTGTTTACCATCAAGGGAGGTGGCAGGGCCATGCCACGCATTTCTAAATGGCAATATAGACTACAGGAGTTTTGCTATCGGCTTGAGTATGTTGCTGGAGCCAAAAACCATGTTGTTGATTGCCTATCCAGATTACCTCTCTCATGTGAGGATGATATGTTGGAGTGTGATGATTTGGAGATGGTTTGTGCGGTGTCAACAAGAAATTTGGTGTTCATTCCCCCTCTACTATTGTGCCCTCCAAATGTTCACGGGATGGAAACTATTCATTCTGACCGTGTTCCTTCTAGGGGTGCATCCACCAGATTGAAGTCTGTTCGTGCAAAGTTTCATGGTTACAAAATGCTGTAATGTTGTCTCCGTATTATGCTATGTTGCATGTTCTTAGTCAGCATTTGTTTACTGTTTTTTCCCTCATCTTTATTCAATCTTTGTTCCTCATGTTTTTCTTTATTGTGAAGGAAGGGGGGTGTGTTGGGATTTGCTTGGAACGTGTCTTAAGCTCGTGTGTGAGCTCGTGTAGCTTAGTGGGGTTCCACTCTAGAATGTGGTGTCCCACGGTGGCAGTTGCTGCCGGGACCTGGAGGACGTTAGACCCAATAAACTTGCCTCCTACCTTCAACGCCATGTCTTCTTTTCAATATCTTATTTTGAAAGTCTCAACATTTTATGACAATTGAAGAGTAATTTAGAGCTTGATTATGAGTCTGGTGATCCACGGACCGCCAGATTCGTGGGGGCGCGGTTGTCGCCGTCTCCTGACTGTATTGTTATAATTAGGGCAGTCGGACCGCCATTGCTCCACCACAGCTGCAAGGGAACGGCCGGTGGTGCGGTGCTGTAAAGGTAGTAATATGCTTGGCAGGATCACAACAGGTCCGTCAAGCATATTGCAAGTTTCTTATCCACAACTGTTTTCATAGTGGTTCCTCCTCCATGAAAACTGTGGTGGAG
The DNA here is from genome assembly GCF_964204655.1 of Triturus cristatus. Taxonomy (NCBI): domain Eukaryota; kingdom Metazoa; phylum Chordata; class Amphibia; order Caudata; family Salamandridae; genus Triturus; species Triturus cristatus. The sequence continues at coordinate 1,387,444,135 of NC_140590.1, forward strand.
AGGAACAAAGGGGGTCTTCAAGGGCCTCCTGGTGCCTTACGCCTTGAGGATGCAAACAGGGGGGCACAACTTATGCCCCCATGTGTGCATGCACACCAGTTCCTGTACGGCATGGACGTAATAGTTCATGCCGTGCAGCAACTGTTTTTGGCATCCCCACTGAGGTGCCCATTTTGAATTGGAAAGCCAAAAAAAAGCTTGCCAGACAGGAGGAAACTCCTAACCTGGTGGATGTATTGACCACTGTTATGGTGGTGCATTGTGGGGCGGACACGCACCACACCGCCATTCTCGCAATCAGGACCTTAGCCTACAATTAAATAATAGCAAAGTAAAAGTTCATTATCTTGATTTAATTGTTTGTGGGTTTTGAGAAATTATCTAGAACATGAAGCCCAGCTGCGGTGCATTGTAATGTCTTCTATTTCACGTCAGCATGGTATTTGTTCCATTTAAATGCATAATTTACTGCGCTGGAACACAAATGTTTTGCATTGCACTTTTAACCAATGTCAGTTTTTCAGTTAAAAACACAATCCTGACCAAGTTCAACGCTATGAACTCGGTAGCAATATTTTTTGTATACACTTCATCAGGGCTTTAAGTGGGATGACAAAAATGGAGGGTCTCTCAAAGGGGTGTCGCCGAAGTAATTAAGGGCATGGCTTAAAAACACGTAAGCTAAAAATCTGTGTTTAACATAGTGTGCCGCCCGACTTATTTTTGCTGTTTCTGTAATTGCATCCAGATATATGATACAACAAGTAACATTATACCTTCAACAAGTCAGGACTATTGGCTTTGTCAATGGTTGTTAGTTGCATAAGATAAATAAGCAGCAACCATGGCTTGTTATATGTAATATTGAAAAGGCTTCCACTTAAAGCCCTGGTGACACCACGATGATGTTGTTGCTCCTGCGTTTCTCTCTTTCTAGTATTTCCCGTCCACTACAGCGCTCACCTGGCATGACGATTTGCCGTAACTTCTCCACTAGTGAGAAGTGAGCATGCGCACATAATGTGCCTGCTGTCACTGCAGTCCGGAAAAAAACGGACCGCCTGTGCAGGGCACAAAACAGCCCGATAGGGACCTGTTTCGAGGTCCCCTTTTAAAAACTGCTGGTGCTCAGCACCAGCAAGACCCGGTCCACCACAAGCCCTGCATACAACTATGGCTTTTTTGTATATAATAATGAAAATGCTTCAGTTCTTGCGCGAGAGGTTGTGGCATAATAGCTAGAGCTGCCAACTTTGGAGCTAAGGATGCAGGTAAGAGTCTCAGCGTCGGCTCAACATCCTGTGTTTTTGAGCAAATCACTTAATCACCCATGCTTACCAAAAAATAAAAGAATATGTCCTTGTTGCTCATGTAAAGCTGTTCGAGTTTTGCAATATAGAACTGTAACAAAACAAAAAGTTACATCCAAAACAGTGAACTGCTCCAGAGTTAAGATTATTTTTCCATTCTCAGAGGGAGGACGAAAATGAAGAGCCCAATGTGGACCTGCTTTTAAGAACTGCCAGTGCTCAGCACCGGCCAGAGCCGGCCCACTTAAAGCCCTGCACTTCATCAAAGGTGTCCAGGACTTTCAAGGCAAAATGATCTTTTATGAAGGCCAAAGAAGAGTCCAAGATGTGGCACGAGAGTACAAGTAGTTTATTCTTGTAGGCAACAAAGTATAAGAGATGGAGTGGACATTGAGGAAATTTGCAGACCCCCACCACTGGAGGTGGCGGCGGAGACGTAGATTCTCACACTTTCCTGGCATGGTCACGTCTACACGGAGACACTTGGGGGCATATTATCAAGCAGGGCGTTAAAATTGTCGCCGCTTTAGCGGCAGAAAACTGCCGCTAAAGCGGCGATAATGGGCTTGATAATATGACGCAGAGAATTCCCATAGAAGCCCATGTTGATACCAGAACAATAAAGCGGCGATAATTTTAACACCGTTTCTTGATAATATGCCCCTCGGTAAGCTGCAGTCCACGCGCGCAGATGGAATTGACTCTAGTTCGCACGCGCCTCTCTGGCATTGTGCATTGCCTGGCTAATATTGTTGAACGCTGAACAGGAAGATGTAAGGATGTGGTAATGACATGAGAAGCGCTGTTTCTTTGCGGGCTGAGGCGCGCTTCCTCTTCAAATGAAGATTACTCCTCACTTTTTCATCTGCATAGGCCTCTCACAGTGACACGACAGTGTGACTTTCATTAATGGGACTCTCAGATTTGAATGCGCATCTTCTTAATCCGCGAGAGCTAACATGGGGGCAGTGGAGGGTGGAGAGTCATAGAGTCAGCTAAGAGCATTCTTTCTGAGAGGAGCGATCTATTATATTGAAGGCTTGACTAGCAGCACTGGCTCCTTTGGCTGCAAACCAGGCTGCAGTCAAAATCATCTTATTAGCAGAGGCTAGGAACTTGAGCAGGATTGGCTTCACATAAAGAGGTGGTTAACAGGCATAAAATGCTTTCTAAATAACAAAAGATTACCATCGTCGAAAAATGTGCATGCCCAGAAAATAGATTGTGGTTTCTGTGTGTGCTCGCGCGCCATAGGCCAGTTCCTGACTGCAAATTGTGATATTACACTCTCTACTGGCGCATATATGTATTTTGTGATATTCCCGTGTTTTTCAATCTTTTTAGTGGAGAAGTTTTATCCACCAATGTTAATACTCTGTAAGAATCTGCTTCTTAGGTGGGGCTGGGCTCGCCGACCCACCAAATAGTAAAATGCAGTCAAATATTAAAATTGACCAGAAATGCAAATTCATCGAACTCAAATTTATTATATGTCAGTTTTCCTCATACATATTTATTGTGGTAATCTTGAAACACGGTCTGGATTTTCATATTCAATGAGTCGGCAAGTCGAGTTCTAGTCCTTATAGCAGGACGGAAGGTCTGAATTGAGTGGCATTACTAATAGTTTTACATTTTGGTATTACTTGGTGGAATTATCACTCAAGAAAGTTGGTTTTCAGGTGAGCGCTTGCGACAGAAAAGGGTTTTAAAAGAAATGTTGAAATGGGTAACCTCGAATAACTGATTGGCAGAAATCAAAGTTAGAGACATAGGGGCATATTTACAAGAAAGTCACGGAGCGCAGCAAGTCCATGACAGGGAAAAGGCAGGAATGAGACTTATTCAAAACAATACGGCACATTCCTGCCTTTGTCCCAGCACTGGCGCCCAATGTGCTACCTAGTGCCAACGCAGCCTCCGCTGTAAGGAGGATTGTTGATTGAACACCCACTCAACGCCCATGGAACTCCTTCCCAGGGCAGAGTAATGCAACACAGCAATTTGCTCTGTGTTGCTTTACTACTGATTTATGAAGCAACCCAGGGCCGCGCAAGGTGGCCTTGAGTGGCTTCGTAAATCTCATTTTGGGCCTTTGTCGCTCTTGCACCAAGTTACATGATGCAAGAGCAACGCAACCCCTCACATAAATATGACCCACAGAATGTGTGAAGACGAGGGTAAAATGTAGCATTTTTTGAGAAAGCAGATGTCATGCCTTTCTTTGAAGCCGGGGTCTTACATATTGTCTTAAAGTGATATTTGATTATTTACAATGGGATCCTCAGGCAGGGCCGGACTGGGAACCGAAACCAGCCTTGGCAAACTGCTCGGCCACCCCACCTGGGGGGGCTGATGGGGTGTGGCCGAGCTGTTTGAAAGGGCCGGTTTCAGCCGATTTTGTTACCGGGGGCCGATATTGCAGGCCCCCAGTTACAAAACGGCCCCCCATGGCAGCTGACCGGGAAAACGCCGGGTACCCGCTACGGCCAGTCCGGCCCGGTCCTCAGGTCACATATAACCTTGTTTACAATGGGATCCTCAAGTCACATAGATCATTGTTTACAATGGGGTCCTCAAGTCACATATATCATTGTTTACAATGTGTTCTTCAAGTCACATATATCAATGTTTACAGTGGGATTCTCAAAGCACATGCTGTATTAATTTTTGTATGGTTGAGGAAGTACTGTATGAATCAGGTAATTCTTTTGAAACAACTTTCAAGATTGTTGTACTTGGTTGTCCGGGGGTCAATTTACGAAAATTGGAGAAGGGTGTTTTGGGAAATGGAAAGCGCACTTATCCCAAGCCTCTACACCCTTCCCAGCACAGGTGTAGCTATCATAAGAACAGCAGGTGCAGTTGCACATAGAGGAAGGGGGAATGGGGACCCTACTCTCCCAGCTTGTGGTTGTCTTTCCCTACTCAAACAGTAAGGAAGTGGACCGAATTTCCTTGCTCGTATTAAATTCCATGGCACCCTTGCCATGCCACTGCTTCCAAGAGAGTGATCTTCTTTCTGAAGAGCAGGCTCGGACAGGGACAAAAACTAGGCCCGGGCACCAAAATAAAAGTGGCCCCCGTTAGCAAACCAAGTAGGTAAAATTGGGGCCCACATTTGCAAATCAGTCCAGGTTTTAACTTGTAAAGAAACGCTGAATGGGTGTTTGTAAGGTATGGGACACTAGATGCATGTGTGCTTGCTGCAAGCAATGTTTGTGGTAATGTCAGGAAAACCAACAGTAATCAACAGCCTACCTGGTCATAAAGCAGGGCCCACAAACTGCTGAAAAACCGGCCCACACACTGATCTATCAGACCAGCCCATCGGGAACTGTGTTATTGCCCGAGAGGCCAGTCCGAGCCTTCTAAAGAGTGGCAACTTTCTAATGTCAACCTTGAATCTGTTGCCACATATAAGTTTGGAGTCCACAGGTGGCACTGTGGTACTTTTGAGGGTCTAGGTGACATACCATGACAAACAATGGATCCGAATAAAGGGCTCCTTCACTGGTGTAGCGAAGACTATTAACGGGCACCCATTATCTAGCGCAGGAATGTCCAACATAAATATAGATTTCCAAGATATCCACAAGATATATATTTGCCTGCAACAATTGTAAATGGTACTCATAATCACTGGTGATCCTGAAAAATCTAACATAGGCCTAGCCATCCCGAGTCCACGTTGGACACCCCTGATTTAAAAGATAAAAGAAACTTTTTAATTTGGATGTAGAGTTACCCACTTTAAAGTGGTTGAAAGATCAGAAAAATGGGAGATGGAGCAGCTGGCAGTAAATGGCATGGATCACATTCAATAATTGAGCAAAGTTTTGTGAGGGCGAAGCCTCGAGTTGTTTGATGCATCTGTAGACTGCATATTTTTTTTTTACATTTTCTCCTGGAAAATCACCATTTTGTTTTCCTTGGGTGGCCTCTGACCCCAGATTCTGTACAGTTCGTATCATCTCTCTATGAAATCAGTGGCGCTAGTTACTGCAACTATCGATGAAGAGACGGAGAACTCCCTTGTTGCTTGGTTCCTCTGGCACTCTGTCAGATTGGGTGAACAGTCTTATTACTATGCCACTGGGGTGAGGCCTACTTCTCCTCCATCTGCAAGAAGAGGCCATCTTTAAAGATAGGACCCTGCCATTTCTTGCTGAGTGTGTGGTCAGAATGTGATAAGGAATGTCGGAGATCCCTGTCTGAGGAATTCCAGTAGTGTGACACACGGTTAGTGGTCCATCCTGTGAGCTTGAACGTTTTATGCCCTGTAGTCCCTGCCAACATCCTTTATGGCTAACAGCTGTTTTTGAGATATCTCATTTGGGACTGGGATGCACAGCCTGCTAGTCCAGGATAGTTTCGAACAATTTAAAGAGGAAGGTTGCCTGCTAACATGCTCCTTAAAAATTTGGCAGAAGGATAATCCCTTTCTGAGTGAGAACTGGAGTTCTTTTCATCACTTTTGGACTGCATAGTCACTGGACCTTTAGAGCCAGTACCTTCAAGATTAAAACTCAGAAGAAATCTTAGAAACCTCTAAAATGCTTTATGAACATTGAAGCAGCACAAAGTATGCTCCTGTGTAGCTGGAACCAAACCGGTAAGTGGAGAACTGTCTTAGACCTTAAACAATTTCCTAGCCATGCAGAGTCTGTCTGGGGGCTGGAGTATCACCAGAAAAACAGGGACATTAGCCTGTCAAGGGCCTGTCTGTGCCTATTTCCAGAAACCTTAGAAGCAGCCTGAGGGAGGACCAGCTACAAAAGAGAAGCAGACCAGACTGATTGCAATGACAAAGGAAGTGTGGAAAGGCAGCGAAGGAATGGCTATTCTTGCTTGTAGACATACCTTGCTGTACCAATTAAGACCCCTTTTCCCATACTACAGCACACTTGCCTGTCTTGCTGGCACAACAAGGAGCTGTGATACCTCCCTTTGGTGCACCAAAGAGTTTCTGGAGACACTTGTGGTCCTACCATCCCCTATCTACAGGCCTCCACCTCATGTGGCATCAAGAGCTATCAACCAGTAGTCCAATTACCTGACCCAGTAATATGGACTTTGCATTAAGCAGCGGTCTACATTCACCAGAGAGCCCTCTAAATTTGTCCAAAGGTATCTCCAGTCCAGTAGGCACCATCTGGTGAAAGACATTTCTATCACAGCTGCGGGATCTTGAAATATTATCTTTCTTAAGTGCCACTGGGGCCAAACTTTAATTGTGAGGCTCCTAGGGTGACTGGAGGCCCTTTGGGACACTGAAAATTCAAGAGATGGCAACTGAGTTTCTAGACAAATAGCCAGCAAGTGTTCAACATCTCAGTATCTGGTACCCATACACAAAAGCATACCTCAAGGACACCAGAAAAATGTGTCACAGACCAATTTTGAGAACCAGGAACATTTATGTCTAACTGCAACCCCAACTCTAACCACATGCTAAGAGAGCTGCCTTGCCTCTGTTGGATGTTAGAAACTTTGTACACAAAATCCAAACAATTTTTTAATATCAATGAGCATTTGTATTTGATAGGTATTGTGATTTGTTGTCAAATCACCACTCAGGAACAAACCACAGGCCAATGCCTTCGAAATTCCTTCTGGACTTTCTAGAACTGTTGCGCTAAATTTGTCTGGCACTTCCAGATGCAGTGTATATCTTGATAGGACATTCGATCTGCATGTATGCAAGAAAAGAGCAGAAATTTTCCGGCAAACCAAAGACAAGAGCTTTGCAGAGATTATGACCTGTGATCTTTTGGGTGACCAGGACGTCTGGCCTGTTATGGGTCATATCTCTGTAACTGTAAGTACTTTACTGTTTTGAGAAATATCTCTGAATGTAATGTGGGATTGTTGCTTCAGGCCTCGTCTTTTCCTTTCATTTTCTGTGTGCTCTTTGCTGCTTGCTCCGAACTACTCTTCCTCTGTGGGGAAGGGTTCAGCACAGCTAGTGTTGATATGCGTCCTTTGGGAGGAGTGGGGCCCCAAGTTGCCTTGTGTTTTCACACTTGTCAAATGAGCCATCATGTGGCACAAATTAGTGTTTTAACCAATGGCGTGTCGAGAATCAACTCTACTGTCTTCGGAAAATGTATTTAATGGACAGTAGGTTAGCTAGGCTTGCCAAAGATGTTTTTATGAGGCCAGGCGGCAATCCATATTATCAGAAGAATGTCAAAGATAACCAGGTTAGTTTAACTACAAATATGCTTATTTCCCGTAATAGCAGTGACGGCCAGCACGGATCGGAGGTAGGGGGTGGATGCAGAAGGGGGGAGGATGTGGGGGGAAGTGGGTATAAAAAAGTAAAATAAAAAATTAAAACTTGCCTTCATGCCGCTCCCTCGCTGCGCCTCTCCTCCTTAGTCCTCCCTCGCTCGACCTCAACAGAAAGCACACCCAGGCTCCTAGTCAGCCAATCACAACGCTGCCTTAGCAGTGTCATGATTGGTCTGAGTGCCGTGTTTCAGTGCTCAGACGCTGACTGGGGAGCTGGGCTTGTTCTCCACGTAAGCTGTAATGAAGCCTGCATGGAGAACATGTGAAGTGCGCAAGACCGTTTTGGGCTGCCCGAGAGGGCAGGCCAAGCAGTCATTGCGCACTTAGGAGGGTGCTACCTACTGTTTTTTTCCCTACCATGGACCATCATGCGAGCCATGTCGGTATGGAGTAGGGAAAACACATAATAGCCCCCAGGAAAAAGCTCCCTGTAAATCAGGTCCCCTTTTGTTTCTCTGTTGTTTCTTTGCAAGAAACAAACTTCCACTGTAGGAGCTCAATGGGCACAAAAAACATGGCATCTACTAGGTAAACCTCAATGGCGTCTATGGAACCACTGCACAGGCAGCTCACAGAATACACTGAGATATCCACCTATCTGGTGGGGATCCATAGATTTGACCGGTGTCCTCTTCTAGAGAGCTGGGACCATAACCTCAACTAACCGGGCTGGTTAGCAGGCCACAATTCATGTTATCTTAAAGATATATAAATGTACTACAGGTAGTAAGGAGGTGGGGGATTCCTCCTGTCGGAACTAGGGCCCTCACACATCTAGCAAGCTAGATGTCATGCTTCATCATATGGGCCTGCTCCTCGTCGGGCCGGCGCTGCAATGCCCGACGGGCACCCTTGAAGGGGCTCTTTTTCGGAGATCTTCTGTTCCTCGCCGTATGGGTGCTGTGGGTGTGAGGTACCTATGTGGATGTAGATGTGCAAAGTGAATGGTAAGACAGATAAGGGAGTCCGCTGTGGTAAATTTTATTCTGAGAGGGACCCAACCTGGTTTAAAAGTCAACAGGGAGGGGTGACTACTTTGTTATAATGTGACTAAAATTGCACTCAAATCCCAGGTGATCAACATGTTTCTCGCCTCAAGTTGTCAAAAAATGTTCAGTGGCGATTCTTCAGGACCAGGTGAATAATAAAAACTATCTACACATGTGTGGCAAGGTGCAAACCTACCTACCACTAGTTGTTCCCCTGGGGCTACTACCCATAGGGACAGAGGCAACATGTAGTACAAAAGAGAACACAACAGTCTACGTAAGTTCACTCAGGGCGATAGTTGTGTGATGTGTTCAAGTTACTTTTTTTAGAATCTTAAAAGAACTTTAAAAAACAATGCTAGCATGCATTTCATTCTTGCGCTGTATGTGTCTCTCATTAGGAGACCCCTTTAGTACACCCTTATACATGGGTGGTGATAAAACGTGGTGGTGGGAGGTATGTAGACTCACATATTTAGGTATCGAGTACTGCCTCATAAGTGGCAGCGGAGTGTTAAAGACCCAGTCTGTGGTGTCTCTGAAAATATAGAAGCGACATGTATCTCACTGTAAGGGGTTAGTGCACTGATCTTTTGCTCAGTGTCTGTGCCCAGTAATGCAATAAAAACAAAGGGTGCTGGTCAGTCCGGGTGATGCCTGTATTGGTGACCCTGAATCTCCTCCAAAATCCATTAAAAACTCCATTAGAAACTGCTTAGGCCAAAGTCAGTGTGCTTGGGGGATAGTAATTAACGTACCACACCACTGGGGGCTCAAGAGGGCCGGTGTGATAACAGCCGCATACAGACCCCCTAGGTCCCGACTGCGTGAATGGCAAATACCCGACTAGATTAAGGCATAAGTTACAGGTTCCAACAAATGGCAAAGGACAGTCACTAACACCGGTACCCCTTACCGCTATACGTTGCGGTAGACACGTAGAGCCTCCAACAAGTAGTACCAACTTACCCGCTCCCGCTCGGAGCCTGCTGGCTCACCTACCCCTCTCCGCTGCATCCAGGAAGGTGTCTCATTCCTGTTCTGCACTGCATTAAATACCCTCCGTGGCTCAGGCAGTGACGGGCGCGGGAAAGCCAAACGGCTGCAGCTGGTGTCGGTGCAAGTCATGTGATAGTGAAAGTGCTCAAGTGACTGATCAAACACGGTGGCCATCTTGGAGTCCACATGCAAGATTGTGCTGTAGTACGTTGAGGTTTAGCACGGCTGTGTAGTCGTGTAGATGAATGCATGTAGGGGTACTCAATCAATTATTATTAATATAAGGATGGGGCCTCCATGTGGCGGCCATTTTGAAAAGAATTGTAAGTGTGTGGCCATGGGGATAATGAGGAAATGACTAGTGAACTCCTCAACCAATAACATCAATGTTTGTAATTTTAGGATGATAGCTCCACGGTGTGCCAAATCTTATGAGCTGTGTAAGTGACGGCCCGTGTAGTTAGAGTATGTAGGCATGTTTGTGGGGGTGCGATCTCGGGGCGCTAGTGGGGTTGGTTCAGTGTGGTAACCTATGGGTCCTGGAACTAGTCGGTACGGTCCTGAATCTAGTAAGTGGTGAGAATGCAACTTTTACAGGGGTCCTGCGGTAATACAAGGTGCAAACCCGAATTTGAATTATTAGGGTGCATTCCTGAGGCTCTCTGGGGCCTAAGAGGGGGTTCACAGTGATACAAATAAGGTCATAAGGGTTGGCAAGGTGTCATTCAATGATTCAGAGTGCTCCACGGGATTTCGTCATTGAGGCCACAATTAGCTGAATCAAGACGATACACCCATCTCTGCTCCATCCTGAATAGGGCTGATTGTGTAATCTGTTGGTGTGCTTCCAGGACCACTCAACGTAAGCTCTCAGGAGGGTGTTGGTGTTCCGTGAAGTGGGTGTAGAGTTTCGTGTTTGTCTTAATGCAGCGGATATTACTTTTGTGCTCAGTTATTCTGGTTTTAATGGTTCTCATGGTCATACCTATGTATTTTTTCTCACAGGGGCATGTCAATAGGTATACGCAACGTGTCGTGTTGCAATTAGTATGTTTTGTGATTCTCCATGTGAACCTCTCAGACAGTTCAAGTTCTTTAGTGGGTTTTGTCTGGGGGCAAACGGCACATGATCCACAAGGGAAATGCCCTGTGATAGGTGGAAGATCCCATATAAGTCTCTGGCTAGTCCCGGTTTTGTTTTGAGGTCTTGTGTGTATCAACAATTCTTTAAGATTGTTTGTTCTCTTAAATGCAAATCTTGGTTTTGGAAATTCAAGGGACCCAGCATTTAAAATACCCCAATGTTTGTTCACGGCTTTCTTAATCATGTTCGATCTGGGCGTGTAGGTGGTAACACAGGTGAGGGTATTGTTGGGTTCTTTTCTTTGTACCTCTAAGAGGGTCTCACGGTGATTGTTTCAGGCTCGTTTCATGCATGTTCTGACTTGTTTTCTAGGGTATTCTCTTTTCAGTAAGTTTTTGGACAGTAGTTCAGCTTCAGTTTTTTAGTCCTGTATTGAGCTACAATTTCTCCTTATGCAGGGGAATTGGCTGAAAGGTACGTTGTCTTTGAGGGTCTTGTGATGATAACTGCTGTATAATAGCAAGCTGTTTATATCTGTAGGTTTTTTGTACAGGGTTGTGTTCAGTTGACCTCTTGTAATCTGATCGTCAGATCCAAGAATGGAATTTCTGTGTTGGAAATAGTGTAGGTAAACTTCAGGTGCTGGTTCTTAGTATTGAGCCACTCACAAAATTCATTGCAAGTTTGTGCTTCGCCTTTCCAGAAGATGAGTATATCATCTATGTATCTCTTCCACAGTCTCAGGCTAGCTCCGAAGGGGTTGTTGGCGTGCTGGATTACCTCTTGCTCGAATGCCGCCATGTATAGACATGCTACACTGGGTGCAAAGGTACTCCCCATCGAAGTACCCTGAGACTGGTGGAAGAGTTGTTTGTTGAATTCGAAGAAATTTTCTGTAAGGGCTATGGTGGCACACTGCATTATAAATGAGATGGGGGTAGATGATACCCATTCACTACCCATCAGAGCTGTTTCTATCACCGTCAGTGTCTCTCTCTGTGGGATATTTGTGTATAGTTATTCTACATCCAAGGTGACTAATAAGTTAATGTCAGTAGTGTCTTCCAAATTCCCAATGATACATAAGATATCAGTGGTATCTCTCACGTAAGAGGGAGTCTGTTTTACCAATGGTTGCAGATAGTGGTCACAAAATGTGGACATGGGTTCCAAAAGAGAACCTATCCCTGATACAATTAGTCTACCTGGGACTGGGGTGGTCCCCTTGTATATCTTTGGTAGCGTGTAGAAATAGGGAGCCTTGGGGTCTTTAGTGATTAAGATATCTGCCTCTTTTTTGCTGACCCAACCGTTGCTCTCTGCTTCAAGAACCATAGAGGCAATCTCTGTTGCCAAACGGGCTGTAGGGTTCACTGTTATCAGGGTATAGAATTTTCTATTCTGAAGTTGGCGTAAGCATTCTGTGTCATAATCCCGGGTGGATTGTATGACTGTTGCTCCTCCTTTGTCAGCCTGTTTAAAGGTAATGCTGGTGTCCTCTGTCAGTGATTTTATAGCTGCACGCTCTTGATTTGAAAGATTGTAGAAGGGGACTGGAGTAGTCCCAGTCTATGGTTCTTTTAGCACTGCTTTTTCCAAAGTCAATACTTCTGCTGGCACCATGCTCGTTGTTGGAGTAAAGGTGGATGGATTGCGCAGACCTGAGTCAGTTTGACTAGTTTCTGGTGTGTCCTGAAAATATGCTCTCAGGCGCACCTTCCTAAACAGTTTCTGGATCTCACATTGTTCTTGAAACCTGTCTACCTTAGGCGTAGGCACATATCCCAGCCCTTTTTCCAGTACTGCTTCCTCAGTGGTTGTCAATTGTCTATGTGATAAGTTCACTACAAGACTATCCTGCCCCATGTTTTGCTCTGGGTGTCTACCCCATTGGGTTGTACATCCTGCCATTGTACCTGTTTTTGACCTCCTCTTCTGCGCCATTTTCCTCTGCCCCAGCCTCTGCCTAAAAAAGGTGGGCTATCAGTGGGATAGAATTGAGGTTGATTAGGAGGGTACATCAGAAACGGCCAGTACGGTGGTTGTGGGCCATGAAAGTGCTGCATGTTATAGTTGGGATACTGCTGGTGGTTCCTCTTCTTTTGGTTAGAACCTCCCCAACTCTCATTGCTCGAGTTACTACTAGCTGAACCTCTTCTGTTTGTATCACTGCTTTCATCAGAGGAATAGCTATTCTTGTTAGACGTATAATCTGTCTTTAGATATGGGTACACTTTTTCTTTTCAAATCTCTGTATATCTTTCTGAAGTTTGCTGACCTTCTGTTTCATCAGAAACTCCTTCTGCCCTGCAATTTCGTTGTTAAGTTCAGTTAGTTTGGATTTGAAAAGGGTGATCTGAATGGTAGTTTTAAGTGCCCCTTCTGCTATCTGTATTCTAATAAGGAGAGCGTCCGCTAACCTTTTTGCTGTGTTAATAATGAGGATGAGTAAGTCCCTGGTGCATTTCCATGCCACCAGGGACCATTCCTTCTTAACGCTGCGTCCTCCAGAAACAGTCTTGGAATTTTTTTTTAACTATCAGACCATTAGGTTCTGCTATATTGGTCCTTAAGTACTCTGTCATCATTGCTCCATGGAGTGTTATTTTGAGCCATTCTCTCTTCATTGTTGCAAGGGAGGACAAATCCTCTGTCTGTGTCCCTGAGGCTGAAGTGCCTCCTGCCCCCAAGATGGAGGGGGTATTCCTAAGAACTTCTGCGGCCATTTAATCGCCGAAGCTGAGACCTGGGTTGTCATCCATTGTGATGGAAGCCCAGTGGTGATATAAAACAAGGGGGGATTGCTAGCAAAAGTCACGAAGGGTGGGCCAGGAAGGAATATTGTCCTTCTGGTAACCTGATTAGTCCCACGGGGATGCCCGTGTAGAAGTCTATCAAACAAAAGGAGGGACGAATAGGGGTTGTGTAGGTCCAACGTACATGTCGCTTCCATTTTTTCAGAGACACCACAGACTGTGTCTTTCACACTTCGCTGCCACTGATGAGGCAGTACTCGATACCTAAATAGGTGAGTCTACATACCTCCCACCACCACGTTTTATCACCACCAATGTATATAGGTGTACTAAAGGGGTCTCCTAATGAGAGTCACATACAGCGCAAGAATGAAATGCATGCTAGCATTGTTTGTTAAAGTTCTTTTAAGATTCTAAAAAAAGTAACTTGAACACATCACGCAACTATCGCCCTGAGTGAACTTACGTAGACTGTTGTGTTCTCTTTTGTACTACATGTTGCCTCTTTCCCTATGGGTAGTAGCCCCAGGGGAACAACTTGTGGTAGGTAGCTTTGCACCTTGCCACACATGTGTAAATAGTTTTTATTATTCACCTGGTCCTGAAGAATTGCCACTGATCATTTTTTGACAACTTGAGGCGAGAAACATGTTGACCACCTGGGAGTTGAGTGCAATTTTTGTCACATTATGACAAAGTAGTCACCCCTCCCTGTTGACTTTTAAACCAGGTTGGGTCCCTCTCAGAATAAAATTTACCACAGAGGACTCCCTTACCTGTCTTACCATTCACTTTGCACATTTACACCCACATAGGTCCCACACACCCATGGCACCCATACGACGAGGAACTGAAGATCTCCGAAAAAGAGCCCCTTCATGGGTGCCCGTCAAGCATTGCAGCGCCGGCCCGACGAGGAGCAGGCCCATATGATGAAGCATGATATCTAGCTTGCTGGGTGTGTGAGGGCCCTAGTTTCGACAGGAGGAATCCCCCACCTCCTTATTACCTGTAGTACATTTATATTATTTTTTTGGGTGGGTAATATACCGCCAAGGAACTTCGTACCCTTCTTTTTTGTAGACTGAGCACAGGGCACGTACGTTGGACCTACACAAGCCCTATTCGTCTCTCCTTTTGTTTGATATCTTAAAGATCTATCTCATTTACCTAAGATGCTCTGAATCTACGGATTTTGAAGATTTCCGTATGTGCTATGTACAATATGTGAAATGAGACTTTCAGTGGTGAGCTGCACTTTCACTCATCTTCAAATTTAGCTAGAAGCTGAAGTAGTGTGATCACATCATAAAAGGAAGGAGAGTTAAAATTGAGCCACAATGGCTGGTCAATTTCCCGGCTATTCCCGGATATGACTCAGCCAGCTAAAAGGTAAAACAATTGCTGTCCATACAGCATGGCACGTTTTCCTTGGTACTGGTGTGCCAAGAGTCGGCCATCTTGTAAAAAAAATGTAGCATTCTATAGCCATGTGATGAACAACATTAGTCATTGGCTATCACTGGACTTGTAGGTCCAAACCAAAGGCATGTGGAATTAAGAAATGTAATGGACAATAGCTATCATTACTGACCATCTCCAAGGTCAGCAATGACAGCAGCAAATGGATGTGTCATGGCTGTCATCTCCCTGCTCCTTTCCATCACTTTTTGTCGCTACTCTTCCTCTTTGCAACAGTTTCCTTTCTGCTCATTGCCACTGCTTAAAGTGTGTGTGCGTTCTGAAAAAAATTCTAAACAGTCATATGCCGATAGTTACAAAGGGATCTGCATAGCTCTCAAAATCCTATTCAATAAGTTAAGGAAGAGCTACAGTTGTATGATCAATTCATTAACAGTAGGTAATGCCCACAATAGAAAGCATTAACTATTGTTAATTACAAGACACACAGTTATGGGTCAAAGCCAAAGTCACAGGATCATAATGTTTCACAAGATGGCATCGGTTTACTATACTGGCTCAGAGAATGCTTGGAGAGACACACAAGTGGTGTTACCAAAGTAGGGAATAGTTTAGCATAAATGTTTAAAAGTTGTGTGATGCATTTTTCACAAAGCTACTTTAAATGGCATTGTGAATGAATCAGTGCTCTAATTGGACAGGTACTGTCTGGTACTGAGTACCTGCACTTCATTAATTTGAAAGAGAGAGTACCTGCACTTCTCACCACTGCTGCAATGCATTTCATGGGAGGGTACCGCATATCTCAGGAGGAAACAAGTACTCTAAGAGCGAGGGCCTCATTTATGAGGTTTTACAGTAGGACAGTGTGGTAGGCCTTCCTGCTGCGCAGCCCTACAGCAAAAGAAAAGGGCAGGAATGCACTGTATCTATGAGATACGGCGCATTGCTGTTTGTTTCCCTGGCGCTGGCGCACAATGGGCTGCCATGCGCCAACGCAGACACCATGGTGCAAGGGTGCCTGAATTGTAGGGATGATTATTTTTGTGCAGGAAGGAAAACCTTCCTGCACAAAAACATCAAGAAGAGGCTTTTTGCTCTTTCTATGTGTGCAGCGCACATAGAAAATGGAAAAACGAGGAGAAATAAAGATATGTCTCCTCATTGTGCCTCCCTTCCGCCTCCCCTGGGAGGCATACATTTTTGGCCTGCCTCAGATTTATGATTTCTCTGTGTCAAAAAGCCATGGATGTTGCTGGGAACGCCCCCAGCAACACCCATTGCACGCCCCTTCAACGCAGAAAGCTGCTGTTAGAAGGTGGTTCTGACACCATGGGCCGCCCGGATTTTTCGCTTTTTGAGCACCTTATTGTGGAGCTTTTACTGTGGGGAGCCTCATAAGTTGGGACTCACCCAGAGTGAACTCAGGATGGAAGAGACATGCCAGGGAAAGTCAGTGTGTTTTACTGTGTTTTCACTTCCTTGTTCCCCTATGGGAATGTGGAGCCAGGGGCTAGTTTAACTTTAATTAGGCCTACAGAGTCCAGACACGCACTTAAGTCCACTGTAGCATATGTGAAAAGAAGTATTCTGCAGAGTCCAAAGTCATATTTGTACTGCATTTGGGTCATCCAGAACTGTCATATTCCTCTGAGCCAGCCAGGACCAGACCCAGGCTGAGGGCTGACCTCAGCTGGATGGATTGATAACCTTTCTTCCACGAGCTAGGGCCTCCTCTCCACGAAAGGAAGATGGGAGGGGCTGCAGGCCAATGCATCAACTGCTGTCGCTGGATGCCAGGCACCGGGCTGCACCAAGGAGGGAAGGTAGCATGGAAGGAGTTGGGTTTCAGAGGCCATGTGGCCAGAGACACTGGACGACGCCATTTTTCACAAACACAGAGGCTGGACAAGAAGGAGGGAGCAGGGGCAGGAAAGTGATGTGTCGCTGTTTGATAGGACCAACAGGGACTTCCTGCCAGCCCCCTACTCAACTTTTAAAAAGTGCTTGCACAGGAAGAGAAGCTCTCTCTGGGGTGTGGTCGGCAGAGGCAGAAGGTGCTGGAGCCTGGCGCAATGGGCAGTTGGAAGGAGAGACCCCCTGACTGCCCCCAGGACCCTAACAGCACCAGAAGGAAAGCCCAGGACCGGTGCGCAGGAGCAGTGGCCCCAGCGCAGGGAGAAGAGAGGCCCAGGGCCAGGCGAACGGCTGGCGCAGGGAGCCAGTGAAGACCGTTCCCTGCAGAAGGCACCCCCTTGGAGACCCGGAGGAGGAAGGAGAGTGCGCCCAGTGGCTGGGGGGCGCCACCAGGTGCAAGAGGACGCGAAAATGGAGAAGATCGGACCCCTGGGGGCTGAGATATGCCCCCCAGAAGGTACACGACCTTTAACCTTTGATGGGACCGACGACGAAGCACGTGGGGCTCCGCCGCCGGTCTGGCAACTGCCCCCGGGGTGGGTCAGGTCCCGGGGGCTGCCCCCCAAAGAAGAAAAGTCGAGGTGCGCCGTCGCGCACTACGTGAAAGTACCCCCGCGGGGTGCCAGGAGCCCACCCTGGCCCCCGCCGAAGAAGGAGGATGGGGAGCGCCGGAGCGCTCCCCGGGAAGCTGATCGTAAGCCGGGAGCCAGGAGCCCACCCTGGCCCCCACTGATGCTGGGGGTGGGGGAGCGCCGTTGCGCCCCCCGAAGATGTGCGGGGGCCCAGGACCCCATCCCCGGGCCCCGAGGGTGGAGAAGGTGGGGGGGACGTGCCGTCGCACTCCCCCCGAAGAACCGCTCCATGGAGGAGGCGGCGTGTCTGCCCGCTGGAGCGGGCAGACGAGAAGAGTCGTGCCGGCTCCCGCGGCAGCACGCGAGGGTGCTGTCCGGGCCGGGAGCCGCCGGGGGCAGCCGGGGGTGGGCTCCCCAGGCTGCCCTCCATCGTGGAGGCAGGCGGGGGTCCCGGGTGGGACCGGGACCCCGAACCCGGAGATAAGGCGCGAGGGGCCCGGGTGGGACCGGGCCCCCGAAAACAGAAGGAGCGGCCGGGGGTGGGCTCCCCGAGTCGCCTCGCAGCACCTGGGGGTCCGGGTGGGACCGGGCCCCCCACCGAGGGGAGAAGAAGCGGCGAAGCCACCAGCATCGCCAGCGCGGCTCTCCCCGGCACAGCGGGAGAGCCGCTCATCTCATATTCATGGAAAGGAGCTCTAAGCGCCCCATAATGCCTTGCAAGGCATGGTGAGAACATAGTTTTTGGCGCCGGGTGGCCTCCAGAGGAGGGGGTCACCCTCATGAGTGAAAGACAGTGCATGGGGGCTGCAGGAGCACCTCAGCCTCCCCCAGCCTAACGGAGAACCGTCCCCCCCATAAGTTTCATGGGGCATCTGAAAGAATAACCCCTCAAGGGCGCAGCCAGCATCTATCATCTTCTGGGCTGGAACTTATGTTCTGCAGCGGAGGGTGTACGACGAAGGACATCCCCTGGAGGTGAAGTGGTGTAACTGCACCGAACTGCATTTACTAATAGTTATTTCTTTCAGAGGGACTGAAGTTCAATGGTTTAATGTAATGTGCTGGTGTAAGGTGATGTCATAA
Organism: Triturus cristatus; assembly: GCF_964204655.1. Taxonomy (NCBI): domain Eukaryota; kingdom Metazoa; phylum Chordata; class Amphibia; order Caudata; family Salamandridae; genus Triturus; species Triturus cristatus. The sequence goes on from NC_140590.1 coordinate 1,387,462,564, forward strand.
GCCAAGTGGGGTTATGTTGTCAGACAGTCCTGCTAGGGTGTCTGGCGGTATATGCGTAATCCTGTGATTTAATCTGTGATGCCTTTAGAGGCTGTAATTGCAATGCATTCAAGTGATCAACTAAGGTAATGAGTACTGTCATTCTAAAGTGTGCGTAAACATGGATTCTTGCTGCTGCGCTTAGGTGAAGACCCCAGACTGCTAGTCCTTAAGATATAGAGGTGCATACTTTATGGTCAGTAGGAGATGCTCAGTCAGGGTCATGTGTCACCAAGGCAGGTTTACCCCTTTTTAATGCTGGTTGAGGTAATGGGGTGGGTCGCCACTGGGATGGTGCCAGTGCGCAGGGCCCTCGCTCCAGGTTATGTTCAACTAACTGCATTGGGGGCAAGTTGATGTGCATACATGGGTGTGGTGGTACTAGACCCCACCCCCCCCTGCGGGAGGGGTGGAGATGTTATGCAATGTCACAAAGTAATTCCAACAGCTTATGTATATTTGTAAATTGATGCATGGTATTGAGTAGTGTGTGTGTTTAATAAATGTACTCTTACTTTTATAAAGCAAAGTACAGACTGGACAATCAATTATTGAGTGTTATTTTTGTGCACCAGCAAATGGCGATTACTAGCCCACACCACCTCCCTTGAGTAAGCCTCAGACTGCTCTGCAACGCTACCCTCTGAGAGTCAGGCGCTACAATTGGGTGTTTGGTTCCCAGTGAAGGACAAATGTAGTCATGTTATTTGTGCAGGCCTCACAGATGCTGCCTCGTTTTCCAACATTGGTGTCTAGCGGCGGGAAACATAGTATCCCATTCTGGTGTGCATTTATAGCATTTGATAAGTCCAGTTTTGCCACACATTACCTATGCAGCAATGAGCAAATGGAAGAGCGCAAGGCTCTGAGAAGGGTTCAAGGTTTTGGTTATGTGAACTAAAGGTATGGGAAAGGAAAGCCCAGCGCCCATAGGTGTCATGTGAAGTTATTATGGTTTAAATGTAAGCTGTATTGATATGACCGCGCTATGTTGATTATAATGTGCTAGCGGGATGGTGCTTTCCAGGAAATAATTACATACAAATGTTCTAAGCCATATGGTACACCTTTGAACCCTAACACTACATACACTACACCTGCAGGAGGAGGGTGTCTCCTCGAGAGATAGGGACAGCAACTGATACCTACATCACAGGTGGGGGTGTAGGGGCGGATTGACCTTCAAGGGGGACAGGAGAAGTAGGGGTCCTGGGAGGTTCCCGTGCTTTGGAAGGGCAGGGAGGGTTCCCACAGGAGGGGCCCCAGATATCCTTCCCCCACTGGAAGTTCTTGCTAAAGGTGCAGGCCAAAACCACTGGAAGGGTGGGGCAGGAGGTTCCTTTACCCCGGGTAGTAGCGCCCCAGGGGTTCCCATGGCGGGGGACCCCAAGAAACTTTTCCCACTGAGGGAGGAGGGTGTGGTAGAGTTGAGTGTCAGGCAGGTCCCCCAGGTTAACTGGTGGGGAGGTGAACAACCCAGGGGTGGCCCCTGGTAGTGGGTGGCCCCCAAGGAGGGTCGTTCGTGAGTGATGGTGTGTAGTGGTAGCCCCTAGGTACCCTAGGTGGGCTAGGTAACTGACCCAGTGGAGATCTGAGTGGGGGCGATGTGCTCCCTAGTTCCAGGTGAAGGGTTAGTGGTGGACCCTGAGGTGTCAGGGTCGGGTGACTGGTGACCAGTCAGGTAGGCCCTGTGGGACTTGAACCCCAGGACCAGAAGATGGGGGTGATCCCCTAGCTCGAGGCAGGAGGTGGACTTCTGTCAGGTAGTACCACCCTGAACACAGGTGGGGCCTATCTTAAGTGAAGGGACCCTGTGTTTCGCGAAGGGGTGGTGCAGGCCTAGCCAGGATCTTTAGGGTCCCTGGCTGAGAGTGGTAGTACTACCCTGAAGGCAGGTGGGGCCTATCTTAAGTGAAGGGACCCTGCTCTTCAGAAGGGGTGGTGCAGGCCATCCAGGGACCATGTAGGTCCCTGGGCGGTCTCCCAAGGCGCTGCAGGGAGACCGGGGAGAGCCATGAGAGGTGGGCCTGGGTCTAGCTAACTCGGGGCCCACAGGTTCTCTAAGGGTACTCCGGGAGGAGAGCGCACCTCTCGGAGGGAAGGGTACATAGGCCCTGTTCTCGCAGCGGAGAACAAGGAAGGGGTCTAGGTTCCCGGGGTAGTTTCCGTGTGGAGCTACTGACGGGGGGAATGAGCTGTAGGATGTCTGATGAGGCACCCTCAGTGTTCCTCCCTGGCACTGCCAGTGTGGTGGTGAGGCCGGTCTGAGGTCCTATCAGGGAGCCAGGCCAGTGGCCAAAGAGTGCTTTTCTGTGTGGGGAAGCACAAGTGGCTGTGCTTTCTTTAGGGAAGACAGTCGTCCCGAAAGGGTGGTGGCAGCAGAATGACCTCAGCGGCAGGCTGAGGGTGAGGGTCCAGAGAGATTGCATCTTTGGGGTGCAAGGACCAAAACGGAGAGAGGGTACTGGTTGGAACAAACTCTGGAAGGGAGACCAGCTAGTGACCCAGGGGATGGGATTTAGACCTATCCCAGAAGACCGCATCAGTGCTGAGGCACTGGACCCTTGTCCAGAGTAGTGGTAGGCATAGTTTTGCATGCCCAAGGGCAAAGGTGAGCCTAGTTAGGCTGTGTCCATGTAGACCATGAGTGACCTAGAGGTATCTAACCTAGAGCCCGGAGGGTTCTTAGGGTAGTCTGGGATCCCTGTCATGGGTGGAGATTTCATGGATGGGAGGAGTAGGTGGTCTAAGCGGATAACTTGTCAGTAAGGGGGGTCTGGTCAGAACCCCTTATAACTAGTTATCGCTGACTACGGGAAGTGTACCCATGTAGAGTGGCTACTTCTTCCCTGTAGGAATCAGCTGGGCGCGGCGTGTGTTAGAAGGTGGTTCTGACACCATGGGCCGCCCGGATTTTTCGCTTTTTGAGCACCTTATTGTGGAGCTTTTACTGTGGGGAGCCTCATAAGTTGGGACTCACCCAGAGTGAACTCAGGATGGAAGAGACATGCCAGGGAAAGTCAGTGTGTTTTACTGTGTTTTCACTTCCTTGTTCCCCTATGGGAATGTGGAGCCAGGGGCTAGTTTAACTTTAATTAGGCCTACAGAGTCCAGACACGCACTTAAGTCCACTGTAGCATATGTGAAAAGAAGTATTCTGCAGAGTTCAAAGTCATATTTGTACTGCATTTGGGTCATCCAGAACTGTCATATTCCTCTGAGCCAGCCAGGACCAGACCCAGGCTGAGGGCTGACCTCAGCTGGATGGATTGATAACCTTTCTTCCACGAGCTAGGGCCTCCTCTCTACGAAAGGAAGATGGGAGGGGCTGCAGGCCAATGCATCAACTGCTGTCGCTGGATGCCAGGCACCGGGCTGCACCAAGGAGGGAAGGTAGCATGGAAGGAGTTGGGTTTCAGAGGCCATGTGGCCAGAGACACTGGACGACGCCATTTTTCACAAACACAGAGGCTGGACAAGAAGGAGGGAGCAGGGGCAGGAAAGTGATGTGTCGCTGTTTGATAGGACCAACAGGGACTTCCTGCCAGCCCCCTACTCAACTTTTAAAAAGTGCTTGCACAGGAAGAGAAGCTCTCTCTGGGGTGTGGTCGGCAGAGGCAGAAGGTGCTGGAGCCTGGCGCAATGGGCAGTTGGAAGGAGAGACCCCCTGACTGCCCCCAGGACCCTAACAGCACCAGAAGGAAAGCCCAGGACCGGTGCGCAGGAGCAGTGGCCCCAGCGCAGGGAGAAGAGGGGCCCAGGGCCAGGCGAACGGCTGGCGCAGGGAGCCAGTGAAGACCGTTCCCTGCAGAAGGCACCCCCTTGGAGACCCGGAGGAGGAAGGAGAGTGCGCCCAGTGGCTGGGGGGCGCCACCAGGTGCAAGAGGACGCGAAAATGGAGAAGATCGGACCCCTGGGGGCTGAGATATGCCCCCCAGAAGGTACACGACCTTTAACCTTTGATGGGACCGACGACGAAGCACGTGGGGCTCCGCCGCCGGTCTGGCAACTGCCCCCGGGGTGGGTCAGGTCCCGGGGGCTGCCCCCCAAAGAAGAAAAGTCGAGGTGCGCCGTCGCGCACTACGTGAAAGTACCCCCGCGGGGTGCCAGGAGCCCACCCTGGCACCCGCCGAAGAAGGAGGATGGGGAGCGCCGGAGCGCTCCCCGGGAAGCTGATCGTAAGCCGGGAGCCAGGAGCCCACCCTGGCCCCCACTGATGCTGGGGGTGGGGGAGCGCCGTTGCGCCCCCCGAAGATGTGCGGGGGCCCAGGACCCCATCCCCGGGCCCCGAGGGTGGAGAAGGTGGGGGGGACGTGCCGTCGCACTCCCCCCGAAGAACCGCTCCATGGAGGAGGCGGCGTGTCTGCCCGCTGGAGCGGGCAGACGAGAAGAGTCGTGCCGGCTCCCGCGGCAGCACGCGAGGGTGCTGTCCGGGCGGGGAGCCGCCGGGGGCAGCCGGGGGTGGGCTCCCCAGGCTGCCCTCCATCGTGGAGGCAGGCGGGGGTCCCGGGTGGGACCGGGACCCCGAACCCGGAGATAAGGCGCGAGGGGCCCGGGTGGGACCGGGCCCCCGAAAACAGAAGGAGCGGCCGGGGGTGGGCTCCCCGAGTCGCCTCGCAGCACCTGGGGGTCCGGGTGGGACCGGGCCCCCCACCGAGGGGAGAAGAAGCGGCGAAGCCGCCAGCATCGCCAGCGCGGCTCTCCCCGGCACAGCGGGAGAGCCGCTCATCTCATATTCATGGAAAGGAGCTCTAAGCGCCCCATAATGCCTTGCAAGGCATGGTGAGAACATAGTTTTTGGCGCCGGGTGGCCTCCAGAGGAGGGGGTCACCCTCATGAGTGAAAGACAGTGCATGGGGGCTGCAGGAGCACCTCAGCCTCCCCCAGCCTAACGGAGAACCATCCCCCCCATAAGTTTCATGGGGCATCTGAAAGAATAACCCCTCAAGGGCGCAGCCAGCATCTATCATCTTCTGGGCTGGAACTTATGTTCTGCAGCGGAGGGTGTACGACGAAGGGCATCCCCTGGAGGTGAAGTGGTGTAACTGCACCGAACTGCATTTACTAATAGTTATTTCTTTCAGAGGGACTGAAGTTCAATGGTTTAATGTAATGTGCTGGTGTAAGGTGATGTCATAAGCCAAGTGGGGTTATGTTGTCAGACAGTCCTGCTAGGGTGTCTGGCGGTATATGCGTAATCCTGTGATTTAATCTGTGATGCCTTTAGAGGCTGTAATTGCAATGCATTCAAGTGATCAACTAAGGTAATGAGTACTGTCATTCTAAAGTGTGCGTAAACATGGATTCTTGCTGCTGCGCTTAGGTGAAGACCCCAGACTGCTAGCCCTTAAGATATAGAGGTGCATACTTTATGGTCAGTAGGAGATGCTCAGTCAGGGTCATGTGTCACCAAGGCAGGTTTACCCCTTTTTAATGCTGGTTGAGGTAATGGGGTGGGTCGCCACTGGGATGGTGCCAGTGCGCAGGGCCCTCGCTCCAGGTTATGTTCAACTAACTGCATTGGGGGCAAGTTGATGTGCATACATGGGTGTGGTGGTACTAGACCCCACCCCCCCCTGCGGGAGGGGTGGAGATGTTATGCAATGTCACAAAGTAATTCCAACAGCTTATGTATATTTGTAAATTGATGCATGGTATTGAGTAGTGTGTGTGTTTAATAAATGTACTCTTACTTTTATAAAGCAAAGTACAGACTGGACAATCAATTATTGAGTGTTATTTTTGTGCACCAGCAAATGGCGATTACTAGCCCACACCACCTCCCTTGAGTAAGCCTCAGACTGCTCTGCAACGCTACCCTCTGAGAGTCAGGCGCTACAATTGGGTGTTTGGTTCCCAGTGAAGGACAAATGTAGTCATGTTATTTGTGCAGGCCTCACAGATGCTGCCTCGTTTTCCAACAGCTGCGTTAAAGGGAAAAATATGTACGAGGCAGCATTTAGACCAGAAAAGTGGCTTAGTGCTGCCTCGTGACTATGGAGCAGGCTCCGGCGCCACAGAACATCACAAAAAGTGACATCCGGCGGCGCAAGGGGCCTCATAAATGAGGCCTTGAGTACCTGAACTTCTACATTTCTATTAAAAGCACTGGAATGACTGCCTTTCGAAGGATTTGCGAGGTACTCGCCCTACTCAATAGATGGCATTGGGTAGTACAGACGAAAACGGTTTATTTTGCACGAATTTGCGACATCATTGGGTCCCGTTATTACAGGAGGTGACTGTTCTTTGGATAACAGAACCGAAAACTACATCTATCTCAAATTTAAATAAATAAACATTGTTAATCATTGTACTGAGGTAAGGATAGAGCCGGTCTCCTTTTCAACGTCTCCCTCTACCGTAGGCGGTGCTTCCTCTCAAATCTATAATCAGGACTGCTGTCTCCGCTCCTTATCTTGACACAAGCATTTCATTTTCTACACTTCCTTTCAAAGTGACTGCATTTTTTTCTTCTGACCGGATTCTACTTCACAATACGCGAAGGGTCTGAATTTAATTTGTGTAATGTTTCTGCTGGAAAAAAACCCTAATTAAAAAACCTGTTTAATGCTTGCAATTCCAGTATGATTGTATTACATTCTCTCAGGAAAGTTAATGTTACAGACGTTTTACACAGATGTTTTAATTAGACATCGTTATTAAAGAGAATATTGTAGAAATTAACACAAGACCCTGCCTGCGTAATATGGTCCTTTGTCTGTATGGTTACAGTCCCTGACTGCATAATAAGGCACTTGGCTGTTTTACTACAGTCCCCGTCTGCGGCGCGTGGGCCTTGGCTGTGCTACAATAGAGTCCAGATTCTGGGTACGTCCCGCTTCCTGGAATCTTCTAGAAAGTACCCGTTTTTAATTAAACCGTAAATAAAAAGAAATAAAAAAAGCACTTGTAAAAAGAAAGCATGAAACAGATAATTGTTCTATTTTATTTGCTTTTGGGGGTCTACTGTTAGGACTTTTTGACTAGGGCAGCGACGTCAATAACAGTAACACCCATGCATTTACAGTCTCAAATGTAGAATGGTGGGTTGGAACCCTTTGACAGCAGGCAAGATATTAGTGTAATTTTATGTAGGCATCGTGTATTTATTCTTTGCACACAGAATTGTGCAAAGTTCCTCATTCTGACCTTTGTTAAATTGTGTAACATATCTATGCTTTTTTAACCAATTATGGCATACACAAATATTTTTCACAATCACAATTTTGCTGTGCATAGATGCTGACATGATGCAAAGCTAAGCGAAGCCAAAACAGCGTCAATCAAACGTCGTCTGCAAAACAATTTTGCATCGAAAATTGATTCAAGAAATATGGCGCAAAACCCGATATTTCATGCAAAGTGCGGCAGTAGTACAGTCAATGCACATAACATACATATTTCCAAAGTGTATGTTCGCCACTTGAGGCATGCTGATGTGCACTAACAGATGTTCTTTGTTACCCAACTCATTAGTACTCATTTTATTGACCTTGGAAGGATGTCAGGTTGAGTGGATTTGCAAAGTGTGATCATGAGATCCAACACAGATTCCATGGGAGAACGCATTAGTCTTCTGAGGCCCGTGGCCACAAATATCCCAAGATTTCCATGCAAAGCTACAGGATCTTAAGTTATGCATGTAAGCGCAACCTAGCGTTCTGATGAATGCTAGCACCAAATGGAAACAGATGCCAACAATGGACGAAAGTAATTGAATTATATTTCTATGCATAATACTTGCCATTTTCATAAAAATACGCATATTATGGTATTTACTAGGCCTGGGCTAAAAGTCCGTTCCGCTCGTGGAAATTGCGATAATTTGAGATTTTTGCGTTCCGCGGAGAGCGCGAAAATGTCAACATTTCCGCAATCCGCTTTTTACCGGAAATTTTTTGCTTGCTCGCGCTGTAAAATAATACATTATCGCGTGCGCGCGATTGCCTTTCCTGAATCCCTGCGTTCGCCGACAAGTTTTTCCGATCCGGTCTCGTTCTCCACGAGATGTTGGATTGTTGGTAGCCATTTGCGCTGTCTCGCGACAGTTCGCACACGCAGTAACGTCATTCGTCGTGCGATCACGTCTTTCTTCTCGCGATCATGCACCGCGAGACAAGTGAAAAGAAGATGTCCGCGCCCGCGAGCAACCGCATGGGTAAGTTGGCGAGCCGCGACCACGCAGAAAATACCACGAACGGGCGGGAAGAAAACTTCCGCATCTTCGCGATATTTCCGCGTGTTTGCAGAGATTTTTAACATTTTCGCGATAATTTGCAAAAGTGAATTTCGCAAATTCCGCCCACCCCTAGTATTTACCCCTGGGTGTTGTCTGTGTGGAGAAAATTGGGCTAGTGGGTATGCGATTACAGAACTCATGCAAGATACCACTTGTTTTGTTTTTGTGCTGTGGAACAAAGCTACGTTGTTTATTGTGACATAAGAATGAAATTATTTGACGCACATGGCTCATGACATAAGTGGTGGTGGATGTGTTGTAAGTAGTATGCTAGTCAAACAAATGATGGACGGAATGCTGAATGAATGAAATATTCACCCCTAGTCAAAAGGTCTGGGATAAATCCATTGTTCTTTTGCTCATCATGCCACCCCAGTTTAGACCCAGCCATAAACAAATCGGTCTTGACCCTGCTCCTCATGGGAACAGTCCAGCCCAAACTGCCAAGCCAGGTCCTCCATGGACCAGAAACAGCATCCTGGGACTGGTTTCAGAGTATCACCCCCTCATCTGCCAGGCTAGCTTGAATCCAGTCAGACTAGTGACGCAGTACTATGAAAACCAAATGGCATAGTCCATTTCACTAAAATGTTTGCAAAGTGTACTTCTACAGAAAACAAAATACACAACAATCGCCTTGTAGGGAAAAAACATGCTATTTCATGATGTTTGCAGAAGCGAATGCACACAATACCACGAGGCACCGGTATGGTACCAATATGATCCGGCTGAAATATCATGTTCAAAATATTGAGTTAACACTAGAAAACCAACACCCAATGGGACAATAGTTTTTAAATAGTATTTAGAACACAGTACGTCTGTCATACAATTTTGTTTTACAATATTTTGGCATACTACCACTACCAGAAGAAATGCTAACTTACATCTAATATTCCTAACCCTTTAATCCCTGTTATTAAACTATAATGTGAGCCCTATGGGGGTAGTGTAGCCCTTGACTAGCACAACAATTGTGTTACACTAGGGAAAGAAGAAAAAACTCTGAAATGAGTACGTTTCAGTTATGCATTATTTAATTTATTTATACATATCTCATTTGTGAATATATTCATCAATTCACACAGTTAAATATCATACTTATACAAGGTGCACCTAAAGAATGACGGTGCAGTGAGAGTGATGTATATGGTAAATAATAAATGCATTTGTGACATGCACAACATATATACATGTGACTGATAGGGAAAATAGAATGTTTTGAAGTCCACACTTGTGAAATCAGTGTTGAGATCTGATTTCTAACCCTGGGCGGAGAAGGCAAATCTCCGCACACTCCGCAGCGGAGCGGAGTTGGCCAGCCCCCGTCTCCACCCCCTATTAAGAAGTAAGTTAATAGTAACTAAAAAAAAAAACTTAAAACCACTTACCTTTTTACTGCATTGTCCCCGGGCTGCCCTCCTCCTCTTCCTTGCTGTACCGGTAATGCTTGAGAAAACTGCACATGCGTGCATGCCCGCACATGCGCATTTCTTGCTTCATGGGTGTTGACTTCAAAACATTCTATTGTCCCTATCAGCCACATGTATATATGTTGTAAACAGCACAAAGGCACTTTTTACTCACCATTTATCACTCTCACTGCACCATCACTCTTAAGGAGCAAAGTGAAAAGTTAAAAACGATCATACCTGGATTTCGTCACCGACAGGGTCGTTTTCCTCGGGTCAAGTTGCTGATGTGAAGGGAGGTCCTCGAGACTGAAGGTAAGCAAGGGAAATGGGTGAGTGTGCACCCTAATTCAGTCAATTTCGCCGGCTCAAAGCAGGTGATCAGCCCACCATGGTGGCTCGACGGAAAAAAAGCACCTCGTAATCTGTACAGCGGTGACCTTGTCTGTATCACCCTCTGACAGCTGCCTTCCCTGTACCACCATCGCATTGGTCTGCGAAAAGCTGGTGGTGTCGGGCAGATTCTGGCAGTCTTTCCTTTAGCAACCCCCCAACATCGTAAAACTGCCAGCAGACTACCAGCAAGTTGGGCGGAGAATCCAATGCCACCACGGCGGTGAGACCTTCACTGCCAAGATCGTAATCAGGCACTCAGTATCCAAAGATTGATTCAGTGATGTCATGAGTGATGTCACTGACCATGTCATGAGTGATGTAATATGTGAGGTCATAGGCAGTGCATTGCGTGGGGCACAAGCTATAAGTAGCTCAGTTAACTATAACTGTGGAATTTCACTGGTTTTGTGTGAGTGAAACCTGAGCCTAACTATAAAGTCCCTGTAACCTTTGTTTTTTTTCAACTAATGTCTAAGGTTTTTATTATTCCATTTCCGAACTATAACGTCCGGTAACCTTTTTTTTTCAGTGAATTTCCAAGGTTTTTTAAATGCTAATTCCTAGCTATAACATCCCTGTACCCTTTGTTTTTTCAGTGAATTTCTGTGGTATTGTAAGTAGTAGTTTTGTTTGCAGAGTGGTGGAGAGAGGGGGCTGGGCCTCTGACCAGCTCTCAGGAATACCGCTAGGTAGGACTAACAAGAGGTACAGGGAGGGCTTCTTGGCCCCAAGGTCCCTTAGGAGTAAAGTGGACTTCAACCCCTAAACAGTAGTGCACCAGGAGGTGAGTTTGCAGAGTGGTGGAGAAAGGGGCATGGCTCCGGAGACCTCTTAACAAGTCCGTTGTTTGGGACTTACTGGAGGTGACAGGAAGGGTAGTTAGCCCCCAAGGATGTCCTTGGGGGCCAACTACCACTCATGTTACCGCCAGTAAGTTTCACACAGCGGGATTGCTGCGAGGTTGTCGGAGGCTACGCCCCCTTTCTCCACTACTCTGCAAACATGCCTCCTGGTGCACTACTAGTAGGGGGATGAAGCCCCCTTGGCTCCAGAGGGTCCTGGGGGGCCAACTATCCCTCCTGTTACCTCCAGTATGTCCCACACAATGGGATGGGACTGCTGACAAGTTTTTGGTGGACATGCCCCCTTTCTCCACCATTCTGCAAACGTGCCTTGTGATGCACTACTAGTTGGAGGGTGAATCCCCTTTGGCTCTCGAGGGTCCTTGTGGGCCACCTACCCCTCCTGTTGCCTCCAGCAGGACCCACACAGCTGTTTTGCTGAGAGGTTGTCAGAGGCCATGCCCTCTTTCTCCATCACTCTGCAAATGCAACTCCTGGCGCACTACTGCTTGGGTGAAAAAGTCCACTTTAGTCCTGAGGCCCTCAGGGGGTAAAGTGGAATTCATTCCCCAACCTGCAGCGAGCCAGGAGGTGCGTTTCCAGAGTTTTGGAGAAATTGGGCTTGGCCTCAAGTCCTCCCAGCAAACACACTGTCTGGGACTACTGGAGGTAACAGGAGGGCTTGTTGGCCCCCAAAATCTTTAGCATTCAAGGGGACTTCATTCCCCAAAAACAACTGCACCAGTAGGTGCGTTTGCAGAGTGTTGGTGAAGGGGGCGTGGCGTCCAGCGAATTGCCAGAGTTTTTTATTTTATCTCTTCTTTTTTAGGGAAGGGGGCTGCAGAGCCCCCCTTTCCTGGGCCGATGGGCTGTCAAAAAGAAATTCTGCTCAGCTCTAGTAAGTGAGAGCCTTTTTTGCTCTCGCTTACTAGAAGCAGAGCAGTGTTTCTTGTGGCTTGGAGGGAGCGGTGCACCCGCCAAGACATCCCAAACTGCAATGTCCCAGAGATGGGCACCAGGGACATTGCTGGAGCCAGCCTTGGGGGGTGGCGGTCCCCAGTGCCATCTAGGGCTGCAGGAGTGGCTCCATGTGGCCCCCCTCCTTTCTTTATATACATCAGGGAGGTGGTGGTCTGGTGGGTTGCGGTGGGGCCGCGAGGCCACCCGCACTTAATCTAAAAAAAGCCCTGTGGAGGCGGTTTTCCCCGGGGCTGCGGGGGGGTCCGCATGTCTTCTCCAAATTTCTTTTAATTAGAGCCCCGGGGCGGTTGTGGCTGTGGGGTGGTCCATGCAGCCTCACTATAATTTACAATAGAGCTCTGGGGGGATGGCGGTCCTGTGGGTGGGGTGACCGAGAGGCCCCCTGTTTAAAAAGAAATAAGGCCCGGGGAGGTGGTGGTCCCCAGGGCAGGGGGGAGGCCATATAGGTCTCTGCTGCATTCATATTTTAAGAAGCTCCAGGGAAGTGGTGGTCCCGTGGGCAAGATGAAGCCCTGGAGGTGGGCCTGTGCACCCCCTCCTTAAGAATGCCACAGGGACCTGGCCCATCCAGGGGGGGCGATACTAAACTTAGCGTCAGAGGCCACGCTGTATCATTTTGTAATTTTCAGCCGCATCCGCGGATCCTGCCCCAAAAAAATTTCAAATGATTTTTTGGGCCCTGCGGGGTCCCAGTGGGACCTCCCCCTCAAGAGGCCTAGTGGGGTCAGAGTGTTTCTACCCTGCCCCTTTCCTTTTTTTCTTCTTTTTTTGTGGGACTCAGTTCAATTTAGTCCCAAGTTGGCTGCCAACACTTCCTGGTTGAAGTGTTAGCAGCCAATCAAATTTCAGTAATGTTTCAGTAGAATTTTGGGCTACCAGATATCTATATTTTTTTAAACTTAAATATCTCTGAAACTTCTAAATGGATTTACAGCAATCAAAAAAGCATGCTTTCTGGACCAACATCTAGCTTTCTTCTAAATTTGGTGTAATTCCGTTCAGTGGTCCGGGCTCTAGTCATGTTCAAAAATGAAAAATCCCCTAATACATAACATGGGAAAAACGTGTTTTGGGACCCCCCCTTTTCTTGGCTGCTGCTTGACGTATTGCCCTGAAACTTTCAACACAGCAGCTGAGCGAAAAAGGGGACGATTTTTGAACATTTTGTGAAGATTCGTCAAGCGGTGCCAAAGTTATTGGCAAAACAATAAACGCTTTTCATATGGAAACGTTGGTCCTAACTATAACTACCTACTGGTGACCGCCTGAGATTATATATACATAAGAAAAACACATATGAAACATCATTTAAAAACTATAATTAATACAAAAATAATTTTAATTAATGTGAACTAAATATAGAAATCATATGCGAATTCCCCATTCACTGAGACACCTAATCACTCACTTACACAGTCAGTCATGCAACCAATGAATCATCCATACAGGCACTAATACACCCACTGATTTACCAATACACCTTAGTATATATATTTAAAACTCATAAACATTTTTAAAACACTCACAGTCACCAGATGATGTCATCAGTGATGTCATCAGTTTTGCCATTTGAGATGTCATGAGTGATGTAATCAGTGACACTGACCATGTCATGAGTGATGTAATATGTGAGGTCATAAGCAGTGCATTGTGCGGGTGCAAGTTATAGTTAGCTCAGCTAACTGTAACTGCCAATTTTCATTGATTTTGTATGAGTGAAACCTAAGCCTAAATGTAACCTTTGTTTTTTCAATGAATATATTTATATATATATATATATATATATATATATATGTGTTTGTTATTTTTTTACTTTTAAGTTCTAGTTAATGTTTAATGTAATATATTTTAAAAAAATGTTAGTTATTGTTTTTTATAGTTACCACAGAATATAAATACATATAACTGAATTTATGTATTTATATATTTATTTTGCATTACTATTTAAAACCACTTTTAAATTATATTAATATTTTGCTTTTCTATAATCTAAATAAATCACACATAATTATATACCTATGAATATTTCAATATTCTTACCTTTTTTCGGTCCCTACGCTATTACATATTATTTTTCACTTGATATTTTTGTAGTTTACATACAAAGTATGCAAAATTGATATGTTTTAGACAATAATATTCTGATGTCTTAGTATTGTTCTCAATATTATATCATACAGACCTAACTATACCTGCTTCAGCTGTAACCCACTTATCCCTCAAGCCACAGCTGGTGGCACGACAGAAGCAAATAGCTTTGTGAAGGACATTAAAGTTGACCATTAATCTGAGTTCTCATCTCTCTTGTGCTATCCACGTATGCCTTCAAGCGCCTTACAGCAAACACATTACAGTTTCATGGAAATCTAGGCTAGGAAATGGAACTTGTACTGGACTTTCTTCTCTTTTCTATGTTAAAGGACACATCCTCTTGTGTAAATATGTTACCTGCTAAATTCAGATTTAAACATCAGGAAATCTCTGGCAAATAATTAAACAGAGCAAAATTGCCAACTTGGCCAATAGCTGCTTCCTTGTCAGATCCTCATTTCCAATTTGTTTTTTAATTAAAAAGCATAGAACAACATTTGTATCCCACTTTTAGTGTAGTTATGCACTGTGGTAAATACCAGCCTACCTCTCTCAAGAGTTTCCCAACTAATGGGTGTTGGGAAAGCATAATCCTCACCTTGGGTCTTGGTGCAGAATCTGTGCAGGAGAGGGGAAAGATGTGTAGCTCATCCGCAAAGAAGTGGTAGGAGACATATAATGAGGAATCAGGAAAAACATGCCATTCATTTTTGAATTATATGTGCACTCACAGGGGCAACTAAGCACTATGAAAGGTGACAGTGCTGCTGCCCCCCAACCCAGCTGGGAATATAGATACTCACAGTGGCAACATGATAACATGTAGCATCAAACCCCTGAGGCCACAATGGAACCTCTTCACATCAGATTGGAAACCAGTTCTATTCACTAATCATGACCACCAGAAAAAAGCTGAAACAAAGAAAACAGGGGAAATCAGCAATACAGAACAACAGTAACCTGAAAATCAAGAGGACAGTGTGTTGGAGTACAGTAAAATGTGTTATTGTGCTTTGGACGATAAGCCTATCTCCCGATATAGGGTTAGGCTGGGTCGGTACCTTAAAATTCGACAGACACTACGTAGTACTGAGGCAGCCACAACCTATGTTCCTAATCCCAGATGAAAGTTAGCTTGAAGGTGACTTTACACTTCTATTGTTTATAATTTCATGATGAATAGGAAATGATGCCTTCCCAGGGGTTTTTGTATGTCAAAAGTGAATTCATCAAAATCGAGGTCAAATTCACCAATTTACCTGATATGTGGTGGACATCAGGTATTATTTTTAGAAGATCAACTACATCTGTCACCAGTTCTGATAAAGTTAAGCTACCCCAGCCGAAAATCTGGAGTTGCTTTGGAGATTTTTCAGCAAATTTGTCAAGGCAGCACCCCAAGGACCGGTAGCTATACAATTAAGTGGAAGAGTACATATAGAGACAAATATGCACTACTAGTGTTTCTGGTTCTGGGCTTATAAAGGCAGGGACAGGTGTAGATGTGTTGTGAAGCATGATTCAGTGTTGCAAGGGGTGCATGCTGTCATATTCTTGTGACTTAATGAAATGATATTAGGTGTGGTAATGCGTGGCTCTGTGGGATGTCTTATGTGTAGGGGCAGAGCAATATGTTGTAATAGAGTGACAATGCATGGCAAGGTGTGGTATGGTGTGGTATAGCATGGC
This sequence comes from Triturus cristatus, assembly GCF_964204655.1. NCBI lineage: Eukaryota > Metazoa > Chordata > Amphibia > Caudata > Salamandridae > Triturus > Triturus cristatus. Next base: position 1,387,478,256 of record NC_140590.1, read on the forward strand.
ATGTTTGGATTTATGATGTATAGTGATTTCCTTGGTGGGATGTGAAGATGGCTTGGATAAGAAGGTTTGGTGATGAGTGGCATCAGAAGTGGTGTGATATGGTGTGGTGAGGCGGAATGTGCGAAGTGTGATATGGAGACGGCTTGGCTGAGAAGATTCAGGGATTTGCGAGTGGAAAAGCTGCAAGATTCTAATTTTTATTGCTAGCAGTGGGAAAAATGAGAGGTATCACGTTATCCCCTATACCGACCTGTGAAACTCATAATCTGTACATGATTATAGTGAAGAGGAGGATGCATTTTATAGAAATATGCACGTTGATACTCCACAACCTGGTATTGACAATAATCCACATAGACCTTCTCCACCCGATGTTCTCTCAAAATATCCTGTAGTTATAAAAAAAGAGCAACTTAGATGTATGGTGTTCAGCTGGAACAGGCACAGGAGGATTCATGTTTCCTGTTGGAGACAGGTCTTAACACAGGAAAAATCAGTTCCTACCTATATGGCCAGGTATTGCTGAGTCTCCTCTCCAGAAATCCCCAGTCTCATCTGACACTTGTCCCGCCCACGCCCCCGGGGGTCCCAACCCCTCCTCTCTCCCCCGAGGCATAAATGCACAACACACAATGTCTTGGCTTAGGGGTCTTAAAACCCCGGCCTTACTTTATTCACACATAACAAATAGATTTAAAAATGTATACTTACAACATTTACAATATGCAGAAAAGACCCGTCCATCAATCCACTGCATCAGTACACCAAAATTCGTATACATGAATATGTACATTATTTCAGATGGCTAACCATAACATGTTATCTAATACATAGCCATTCCTGACATAAACTTAATTATATACATTATTCCTTTCCTGCGTATCCCGAGTTGAGCCTATGGGCAACATGTCTGGTCCAACAACGTGCTAGGTCCCACCCTCCTACCGGAGTGACATTGCGCAGAAGGCCCAGTTCCCCATAAGGTTATATCCTTCGGGCACCCCCTACGCACTCTATATTATCTCCAAGGGGCTGTGCTGTTATGCCAATTTTTGAGCCCATGCGCGTGTGCAGGGGTTGGCCCAAAAGGCCACCGGAAGCAGAACTTACCCTCCCCCAGCACCTTCCAGCCTACCGGCTGTAACTGCCCCCTGGATTTCCATGAGAGACCACTGCCCCCCCCCAGGCGTCCCCAATGACAATGGTGATGCCGTAAACAAATTCCCACCAATCATGACCTTACCGTAGACCAAGGATTTAAAGAAGAAAACAATTTGGACCATCTGCAAAGAAAACACAAGAAAAAACACACTGCACAACATCAAATCCTGCTGCCTCAGGGAATGGTGGGTGGGGAAAAAAGAGTGTCAGTCTCCGTCCCATAGATGGCCTTGCGGAGGATACCAGCAGTGGAGCGGCGAAGGAAAAAACTGTCCTGCCACTCCACAGCCCCTTTTAAAACCCCCCTTGAGGAAAACTGTCCAAATCTGGCTTCCGGACTCGCTATTCCCTCACTTGAGTGCTTCCGGGGCCAAGCTTGTGATGCCCAATCAGTGCGAGGGGCAGGGGAGTGACAGCCGCATCACGCAGTGCCCAACCCCTGCCACGCCCCTTTGTTGTTATGGGGACCGGCACAACTGCAATTGGTGCAGCGTGCCCGAGTCCCGGTTGGTACCTTGACATGCAGCCTAGTATGGTTCACCAGGAGGATGAGGTATTCAAAAATCTAACAGTGGTCAAATCAGTTACTCCTAGAATTGAAAAGAAACATAGGGCATCTGCCACCAACCTACATATATTAAGAGTAACATGAATCCAGACTCCCTGATAAAGTATGGCTAAGAGGAGATTGCAGAATCTGTCCTCAACAACAAGCCTGCCAGCAAAGACAGCAGATATCTGGTTGAGGTGGTAAAGCAGGTGCGGATGCAAGCAATGGGAGGAGAGAGAGGAGCTGTTTTAATGCCACTCTTAACAACAAAAATAACAAGCATTTACAATGCTATAGGTTTTGCAATTGTGAGTTTTTGACCTACTGGCATTGTAAAAGTTAAAAAAAAAAGAGCATGGTGTCCCTGAAGAGGGCACCGCGCTCAGTATTAAAGTAAAAAAACAAAAAAAAAACAAGCGCGGTGTCTCTGACGCGGGCCCCACGCTCAATATAAAAAAAACAGTGTGCGGTGTCCCTGAAGCGGGCACCGCGCTCGACATCAAACTTTATAAATTAAATTTAAACTGAGCACAGTGTCCCTAAAGCGGGCGCAGCACTCAGCATGCAAATACAACAAAAAAAACGCAGCCGCCATTGTCCCTGTCAATGTCAATAAACAAAATAGTGCTCACCCACTAGATAAAGCAGAATATGTAACGAGCCAAGTAATAGGTCCAGTCCTTAAGGGCAGTGACAAATTGAGACAAGGTGGTACCAAGGAGGAACTAACAAGCCTCATAATGAATTGGAAGCCAGCGTTTACACAGGACATTGACACAAGCCATTTCAAAATATGAGCGGAGAGTGGGCGCGGCTTCTACTCCCTACTCTATTACAGCATGCCTCGCAGAGCGAGCAGCACATGTGCACTGCTGTTAGGCTCGACCTAAAAAGCAAAACCTATTGTTCAATAAGACATACCATATCAAGAACATGATAAAGATCGTTTTAGGAAATTAGCTGATACAACAGGTAGGCTGCATAAAAGAACTGTATTTTGAAATCATGCATGGCCTAGAATTTGAGGCTCCAACTGGCATTTCAATTATATGTTATAGATAATCCAATAATGAGTGGACATATGTTTAAAAGTGCAGTTAATGCGAAGCTGAAAAGGGACAATTGAAATGGCAAGTACTACGGAGCCGTAGAAAATAGAGGGACCTACTGCAGAGTGATATCGACCCAAAGAAGCTTCATGGTAGACAACCTTTTTTGCAAAACTTAAAGATACTCCCAAGAGAAGACTTCAGGCACTACACATACTCAAACACAACAACAACACATGAGCCAACTGCAACATTGCTTTTGAGGACAAGGCAGAGGGTAGAATCCCCCAAGGTGCTGTCAGCAACCACTAAACACTTTTATGTTCAAAAGATTTTATTGAGTTTTTTTATTAAGCAAAACATAAAGACAATGCAGAAAAAATATTATTGAGCGAAAATACCTAATCATAATATAGAGATACAAAAGCAGCAAATGGATTGCAGTAGGTAACAACATTACAATTACTCAATGAAAAATTAAAAGGGGACGGAAAGGGAGACAATTAGAAAACTATTGCATTAACTAGTAGATAAAGAGCTACTATAGCAAAAACATTTTTCTAATAAAATTACAATACCACTTAACACTTTTAAGTGGGAAACTGAGGTTTACCCAGTGGAATGAAGAAAACCCCCCTGAAACAAATGAATGTTCATATCTATGACACACAGACTTAATAATTTCAAATTCCTCACATTGCTAGACCAAAATGACAGCAATAAAAACAGATTGCATTGCTCTACTTCTAAATGTGTTACAGACTCAACTTGTGTAGGAACACTAGAGGAAGAGCCACAGAAAGAACAAAACTAAAGATTATTTTAGCTTTATTTTCAGGCACCAAATCCTCAATTTGCAAAGCCTAAACTAATATATGACAGAGAATCAAAGATGACAAGAAATAATGCCGATGCTCAAGCAGAAGGATGTCCTAGGCACATTAGACATTGTGGAAGCATTTTCTCACATGCATTTTTTCACATCCTTTTGACCTAGAAGCACAGAAAACATCTATGGTTTGTGGTGGAGGAGAAAACATTGCCAATTTGAGAGCATTAACTTTTGGCAGAAAATCAGCAGCAAAATGCCTATCTCATTACCAGCATATCTAGAGTACATACATGTCTACCCGAATCTGGAGAGTGAGCTCCTGAGATCTCATTTTAAACCCAAATCAAAAAAAGTGAGCAGAGATGTATTGTACGTGAAGAAAACACTATGATGTATCTTCTCTCCTGTTACTTAGGCCTTTCTCACAGGATACGGGTAACACTAGCTTTATCTTTGTAGTGTCTGGATTACACCAGTAGGCTCCATCACAGATGCTGTAACCACTCAGGGCCTCATTTATTTATTTATTTATTGACGTTCCAGTGGCGCAATGTGTCACAGCACATTTACATGGCTTTTTATGGCCTTGTAAATATGTGCCCATTTCATACAGAACACTGCACGAAAGGGGGGCGTTCCATGGGTGGTGCTGTGGGTGTTCCTACGCAACACCCATGGAATCTGACACATTCCCAGATTTACGAGGAATCGTACGCCTGGGAATGCATCAGTATCTTAGGGAGGCGCAATGAGGAGAATTTTTTTATTTCTCCTAGTTATTTCCGTTTTCTATGTGTGCTGCATTCTGCAGCACACATAGAAAGAGGAAATCCCCTGAATTGATTGATTTTGTGGAGGAAGGTGTCTCTTCCTGCACAAAATCAATCAGCCCCACAAAGCAGGCACCCTTGTGCCATGGTGCAAGGGTGCCTGCTTTGGCACATGGCAGGCAAATGTGCACCAGCGTATGGGAAAAGGACAGGAATGTGCTGTATCTCATAGATACTTCATTGCGGCGCAGCCCTGTGCCAAAACCTTATAAATGAGGCCCACAATTGGAAAGTGACAATGAATTCAGAATGCTGCAGCCAGACTGGACCTAATCTGAGCAGACAGGGCCGCCCTGTTCTAAAGTTACACTAGTTACCAGTCACATGAAGAAACCCGTATATAGCCCTCTACAATGCTAACTTGCAGTGTATGGGAAATTACCAATCTTCTTACAGGCTAAACTGAAATTTCACAGTCAAAGTAAACATCTTAGAAGCCTTATGGTTCAGCTACTGATAAATTAAACCTTTTATCTAAAAAAAAATGGATTAGGGAAACTTGATATTCATTTGTACATGCATGCTCTTTCTCAAGCTCCCAAAGAGAATAAGCGTCATCAAAAGCTGGCTTGGATTCAGGAAAGCAAACAAGATCTGACGGTTCCCAAAATTGCATCTCAAATGGCGCTCAGGCAATGTCATTCTGGTTGGTATATGGAGCGGTAAGCTATCCTGAACCCTACCTTCACATGACACTCAATGTGTAAGCACTGCTACAAACCAAAAGTTTCACATTTGGAGACGTTCTCTGGGCCCTATGCATGACACCAAGACACACCACCCATGGATGGAACTTCCACTAGCACTTGGGGCTACATCAAGTTGTAGTAAAGCGCTATGGAAATTCTTCCAGGGAATATAATGGAATCATGGTAAGGTAGCATTGTAATGGGAGCAGGTGCCTAGGCCCAGCCCCTACTTACTTGAGAGTGGTCCTCCTACCAGTCAAAACCCTATCCCACCCGGTTCCTTCTCTAGGCACTTCCAACTTGCTACTTATTTCACTTGCTTTTGGCTTGCTCTCCTTTCACCCCTTGTGCCTCCGTGCGATTTTTCACTTGTTTTTGTCTTTCTTTCTCCCGCTTTTGCTTGCTCTTTTACACCCCTTGTGCCTCTGTGCCCTTTTCCCTGTTTCTTGTTTTTCTTTCACACGCTTTGCTTGCTCTCTTTTTCAACCCTTGAGCTTCTATTCCCTTTTTCACTATTTTTTGTATTTTTTTCATCCACTTTTGTTTGCTCTCTTTCACTCCTTGTGCCTCTGTGCTCTTTTCAATCATTCTTGTCTTTCTCTTACCTGCTTTGGCTTGCTCTCTTTTCACCCCTTGTGCCTCTGTGCTCTTTTTCACATGTTTTTCACTCTATTCTCCCATTTTCCTGCATGCTTTCTCTTTCGCCCCTTGCGTCTTCTCTGACTTTTCCACTCAGTTCTTGGGTCTGGTTCTCCTGCTTTAGGCCTTCCAATCCCTCTGTCGTTGTTTCTCCTCCTGCACTTTTTTGCTGCCTATCCAGGCTCCTTACCTGCTCTTCCTGACAATTTTTCCCATGGCTCTACAGCCCCACCCACTGTTCCCACGGGCTCCTCCCAAGACTTACTTAATGGCGAGGGCTGCATGACTGCACAACTGGCTCACCAAAGGCAATCTTGTCTCCACCCATCTGTGCGTGGACCACACCCAATACAAGGAACCCTGGTCCAATCACCCCGACCCAGCATTTCTCTATAGTGCTCGTTGGATCACTCAACTATGGCTCCACTCTCCTGCTGCTGTTGCACCACACCACCTTCGGGAGCGTTCACCTGCTTCTACTGTCAATTTACCTACAACAACCTACCCGAACAACCCACAAAAGCACCAGCAAGAAATACAACATCCTCACCCAACAGCATACACCGCTGAAAACCTGCACTCCAACACTCACTTGCAGGCGTGCTACTGAACACACAATGTCTCAAAAAACATGTGAGCGAAATCTGGGACATGCAGAGCAGTGATACACTGGACCTTCTCTTCCTCATGGAAAACTGCCTCAACCCCACATTGGCACCGACATCACCATGGGAATCACAGTGGGCTGCAAGATAGCACAAGAAGACCTCCTTCACAAACTAGTAGGAGTCATCTACAAAGACTCCATCAAGTGCTTAATGCCCACGGAAAGCATCACTCCATTCATGGAACACCTGCACTTCAAACGTCAAATCTCAAAACAGTTCACTCTAAATGGAACTCTTGTATACCGACCACCCGAATCACGAACTTCCTTCATCAACCTTCTCACCGACTTTATCACTCCCTCATCATCGACTCCAGAGCCTTCATATACCTCGGCGACCTCAATTCCACCTAGATGATGGTACCGACCCCGCTCCACAGCCCTCTTTCAAAGCCACAACAACATTGGACTAACACAACTTGTTACAGAACCAACACACATAACAGAACACATACTGGGCCCCTTCTTCACCATCAATGACAGCATCAAGTACAACCGCATGTCCCTGCTCACATGGACTGACCACTACATCATCCACTTCCAAATCAACAAACCGCAAATCAACACGCCCATTAGCGCCAGCCTACCCAGCATCAACTGGGACCAAAATCGTAGAAGCAGACTGTCCTCAGCACGGATCAACCAAAATACATGGACAACCTAAAGAAAGACATCACCAACTGGATCAAGAACTGTGCAGATTCCCTTTCACCCACCAAACTCAATGAGCAAAGAAGTATCAACAAGCAAGCCATCTGATGCACAGAGGACCTCCAAGACTTCAAATAGCACAGCAAACAGCTAGAAAGAAAATGGAGAGCCGGCTGCACAACCAACGACAGAACCACATACAAGGCTGCACTGAAGTACTACCATCAGCAACTGAGAGACACCAAGAAAAGAGTACTAGCTGAATGCATCAACAGGAGCTCCAACAACTGCAAGGATATCTTCAAGGATCATCAAGGACTTCACCACACTCCCGGCCTCTTTCAATAGTGTCACCCCCTCTGCAAAGAAATATCAAACTTCTTCCAAAACTAAATCACAAGCATCTAAAGCAACATTGCACAGCAACCAAGTCCTAGTAATCTCATCGCCAGCCTGCACATCACTAACCAAGATGACCACATGATTGAATGGGAAACTCTCACTAGAGAAGACACAGTCATGATCATGAAGTCCGCCTACTCACTGGCTCCTGCAGATCCCAGTCCCCACCAAATCTACAACCTAGGAGCAACACCAATCAGCACCACCCAAATCATCAACACCTTTATCAAATCCCTGAAGACTGGAAGCATGCTTTGGTCAATGCTTTCCTCATGAAACCGTCGGCCGACCTTAACCCACTGAATAACATCCGTCCGATCTCTCTGCTCCCCTACCCAGCTAAAGTGATAAAGAAGGCCATCAACAAATAACTCACAACCCACCTCAAACTACACCTCTTACTGAACTAAACTCAATCAGGTTTCAGGAAAAATCACAGCATCAAAACTGCCATCTTCGGTGATACCTCAACTATCATAGACCTAGGAGAGAAAGCCGCTCTCATCCTGCTCGACCTCTCTGCAGCATTCAACACAGTCTCTCACAGCATACTCATCAGAAGACTCAACAAGATCGCCCTCCAAAGACCCGTGCTCAAATGGATTGTCTCCTCCCTCACAGGGATCAGTATCAAACAAGGGAGGTACCCTTCAGGTCCAATCAGGGACAGGGAAAGTACAAACAAAAATACCAAACAAGTCCCTACTGAGAAATAGTTTGTGACTAAAAGGCTATATAGTGCTGGTGTCCAGATGGTCTGGAGTCTCCGTATGAGTTGCATAGAGATTCGGCATAGAGTGCATTGCATTAGTCAAGTCTGCTAGTGATGAGTGCTCGCCTAACGGTTCAACTGGTGTTCTGTGATAGCCTTCTGAAGATCTTTCGGGGCATGCATAGGATATGGAAGCTGCCAGTTCTCACTACTTTGACTTGTGCCTTCATGTTGAGGTTTTGTTCAAGATGATCCTCAGGTTTCTGACATGGTCGGTCAGTGTAGATACTAGCTCGGTTGCCCGCCAGGTGGCGTCCCATGGGGATGTGTTGTTTCTGAAGACTAGTTCTTGTGTCTTGTTGGAGTTAAGTTTCAGGCAGGTGATTCTTCTCCATTCTGCTACCATGGTCATACAATTGTTGAAGTTGATTCTTGTGATGTTGGTGTTGACTGTCAAGGAGAGGATTATTTGGGTGTCATAGGTGTAGAAGATGATGTTGATGCCTTGGTATGGTGTTGGCAAGAGGTGTCATGTAGACGTTGAAAAAGGCAGGGCTAAGGGACAATCCCTGAGGGACTCCTCAGATCAAGTTCTTGGACTCCGATGTGAAGGGTGGCAGTTTGACTTCTTGGGCTGTTCCTGTGAGGAAGGATACCAAACAAGTCCCTACTGTGAAATAGTTTGTGACTGAAAGGCTATATAGTGCTGGTGTTTAGAGAAATAGATAAAATCAATACAATTGTATCATATCAGTGAGTCAAAGACAACATGCAATCAAAATAAAATATGTAAATGACTAGGATTCACATGGGCATATAGCAATTAATATTTATTAACATTTATATATACAATCAAATTCTTTAAAAAGATTAAAAAACATTTCATAATGCAACATACAATCACAAGAAAACAGAGTTGTTGAAGCTGCGTTTCGGCGAGTAGATAAATATATACCTTCTTCAGGACAGTTTTCTAAAAAGTGTTAAAACGATTCTAGAATTTAGTATTCCTAGATCTTTGTACAAATCTATTTGTAGAAATGAAGGAATAAGGATGATCACCTCGTCAAAAACCTTGCAACTAAAAAATTAGTCGGTATATGTATGTCCATTGGTGCCACAGTTTATTTATCATGCACTGGAAGTCCCCGAGTGCGGAAATCAAGAAAACTGGACCAAATCACAAGTCAAGGGATGCGTCGCAATAGGAATCCCCAGAATAGACTATTGTGCCGCTAAATTGGGTCAATATTCAGGGCAGCAGTTTGTTGTGGTTGTTCTGGCGCATATACAGCTGTAGTGATAAGAACCTCATAAGGATAGTCCAGCCTCCTCGCAACCAATGTACAGCTTCCGGGTCCTGACGACCTGGCGAGCACTCATCACTAGCAGACTTGACTAAAGCAATGCAGTCTATGCCGAATCCCCATGCAACTCACATGGAGACTCCAGACCATCTGGACACCAGCACTATAGGGCCTTTTAGTCACAAACTATTTCTCAGTAGGGACTTGTTTGGTATTTTTGTTTGTACTTTCCCTGTCCCTGATTGGACCTGAAGGGTACCTCCCCTGTTTTTTACTGATCCCTGTGAGGAAGGAGACAATCCATTTGAGCACGGGTCTTTGGAGGGCGATCTTGTGGAGCCAGAAACATAAGCTCGACCTCCCTCTCACCACACACTTCCACTGTGTTCGCAAAAGTACAGCAGGAGGGCTCAGATTCTCCTACTTTGCACTCAAAACTTAGAACGAACTCCCTCAGCATATCAGAGCTTCCTCCTCTCTTCTTCAGCTCTGCAAGAAACTGAAGAGCTGGCTATCCGAATGAACATGCGGGTCCGCTCGCCTTACTCCTGTGCTCGTGTCTGGATACCCTCAAGGGTGAGAAGCTCACTCTACAAATTAACATAGCATAAAATAACGAAAATACTGTGCCACACTTTGTTGTAACAGTATTTCCCCAAGTTGTATTACCGAACCCAAATACTGAGACACTCATAAACAGGGCCGGACTGTAAACACAAACCGGCCCTGGCAATTGAGTCAGACTGGCTGCGGTGAGGGGGCGCGCGAGGAGGGCGATATTGCAGCACTGCTCTAAAACCGGACCCATGTAGCAACAAGCATTTACAATGCAATGGTCTCGGCAATATTACAGGTAGAGCTATTGGTATTGCTCATTATTTTTTTATTATTTTTGTATCCCTAAATAAATGGCATTGTTATTTCTATTGGCATTAGGTTTTTTTTGCATATGTGATACCTATTGCATTAGCAGAGAGAGAGTGAGGTAGTGAGACAGAGAGAGAGAGTGAGGTATTGAAATAGAGAGTGAGGTAGTGAGAGAGAGTGAGGTAGATAGAGAGTGAGGTAGTGAAAGAGTGAGTTAGTAAAAAAGGAAGCAGGAAAAGTGGATAGAGCGGCAAGTGAGAGAAAGGCTAGAGGATGGAAGAGCGAGGAGGGCAGAAAAGGGAATGAAAGGAGGAAAAGGGACAGCAAGAGGAGTGCGAGAAAGGAGAAGTAAGAGAAAGAAAGGAGAAGAGTGGTAAGAGTAGAGGAGGAGGGAGGCAGACTCAGAACGGGGAGAGCTGAACCGGCTGCAGTCAGTGCAGTCGATGCTGGTCCGCACATGAGCCTCACTGAACTCTTGATGTAATCCCTACATGTTCATGTTAAGCTAGAGCTTTTGAACTGTGGTGTTCAATCCGTGGCTTTGGGATTTTCTTCCACAGCAGCCAATCAGCAAGCAGGTTCCCGGGGAGGCGAGCAGACCGCCATCAGAGCCAATCAGCAATCACGCTCCGCTAGACTTTTACCGGTTCCTAAAACAAGAACTCAACTGCCACTCGGCATACCTCCGAGTCAACCTCAAACATATGCCAGAGCTTATCTGCTGACACCCAAACCGGATCGCAGGAAGGGTGGGGTGGCAGTGGCCGGCCAACCACATCCACCAGCAAGGCCCTCGATCTCTGAGACCGGCGGGTGTGCCAAAACACAACTCACAGAGGGAGGGGCCCCGCGGGGAGTCACAAGAGCAGGCTCGCGTCCATTCCGAATGTCTCTACCTGAGCTTCTCGCTCGCCCTTCACTGTGTGATGCGATGCCCCTGGTGGGAGGGGGGGGGGAGTTTGGCTGTAAAGCCCCAGATTCCGCGCTCGGCTCAGTGGCCTGTTTCTCACCTGCAAGCCAGTTCTTGAGCTGCACGTTTCATTCGCTGCTTTCCGGCACTCGTAGTTCGAGTGTTTCAAGCAATGCCTCCGCATGAAAAGAAACTAGCTGAAAAGAAGCAGTACGCTTGACACCAGCAACAGCAGACCGAAAAGGACCCCAAATGGTGTTCTGGAACTTAAGGTATTCCTGACGCCTCTCACAAAGCTCTAGTACACAAAACTAACGATACCCAGAAGATGGAAACACGGAACAGGCACTGATGTGTCGCATTTGTATAGCCCCTCATACCCCGACGAGGCTCCAAAGCGCTTCTGGGCTACCACGGAAAAAGCAACTCAGTTTGCTGTGCCTGCTTAGTAGATTGTGGATTTATACTGTGGGTTGTGGGCCAACGCGTTTACAAGTGCAACACACATTAACACAGCACACATTTTACCTCAAAGATCAGTAACATCCTTGTCCGATGGGTATAGAGAAAATGCCTCTCCCTGTAATAGATTACAACCTTTAAACAACTGTTACCAGTACCTGGCGGTAGTAGCCGCCATCGACTATGCGCTAAACCACACTCTCTGTACTGCTGGCATTGAGAGGAAAACTCGAGTCCATGACACAGAAAAGATGCGAGAGGAGGACGAATGAACAAAATGGAGGCAGGGTGGCACCGTTCTGACACAAAGGAAACGAGTCTTTCAAAAGGGAAGTAGGTAGGAGACACCACCGCCTTTCTCCGAGGCGAAGCAGAAATGCCTCGGAGAAACGCAGTGGCGTTTTCAGATTCGGGGGCGTGTTTCTTTTTCTCTCCTCTTGCCATTGGCTGGAGAAGAGAAAAACACGCCTGAGAAAGGGCGTGGCTAAAAAGTGGAAAGAAGAGCACGGAACACGCCCCCGAATCTGAAAAAGACGGAGCCTATTTGGAGGGACGGCTCTCTCCTCCAATGGCTGGCCTCCATTTAGGAAGCCAGCCAATGGAGGAGAAGCAAAAAGAGAGGCGGGCTAAATAGCCACTCTAAGAATCATTAAATCTCCGACTTCCGGTTCTGCCTTCGGCAGACCGGACGGTCCTCGACCTAAAAACGGCCCCCACAGGTCCCAAACTGGCCGGACACTTCTGGCCCACTGGGGAAATGCCTGGGCCCGCTACGGCCAGTCCGAAACCTGCTCATAAAAAAGACCAAAAGAGTCTTACTTGCCTTCTGTAATATCCATGATTTTTTCCCCTAGGTATTTAGCAGCATATACTAGGCTGTTCACCGGCTAAAGGCAGGTTCAGGGTTCAAGTATGCTCCATTATCAGGGTGCACAAAGGGAGCGTGTTGTCACCTCCGCTACCATTATCATTTCGGATGGGTAAGACACTCAGCGACAATATGCTAATTGTGGCTGCAGCTAACAGTCTGTTTACTGTGAGCCCTGTTCCCGGTTGAGTGTTGGCACTCGCAAACTTCCGCACGCGCCACCCTCTAAATGTTTTGTGAGAGATTTATCTCCCACTTTACAAAGAGAGAAAAGGGAAAAAGAAAATTAGTTGAAAGTGAAAATGGTCCTCGCGAACGTGTTGGAGCATTAACTGAGACAAATAGCTAATTAACTGATGTAGAAATGACAGGTAATGATGACCAACAATAGCAGCCGCATGAGAAACCGCGCGCCAATTACTTGCAAAACAGCACTCTCCCAATTAGAGCAATTTCGAGAACTTTAGCTAATTACACAGCATTTTTTTTAGATATTAAGATTACAAGTCTGTGTTTGTGACGAGTGAGAAAGTGCTGGCAATTGCAAATTGCCGTTTTATGATAAATGAGCCGTGCAGATGTTTTCACCCGGCTGAGACCCCGCCGGATGTTATTACACTTGTTTGGCGTGACCTGGCTTGCACCTCCTCATCACGGGTTACGGATCCACCTGAGAACTGCTGTCACCCGGAAGAGTTCACGCTCACTCAGCTCCATGTATCCTAGGGCGGCTGCCACTCATAAGCTATTTTGAGTGAAATTGGCGGGGACAATTGTGAACATTTTTGGGTGGTTTTAATGGGAAAAAGTCAAATGAATGATCGATTTCTCATTTTCTAAATTCAAATCCATGGCAGGGTTTTTGGGATAAGTTGCGTAATTTTGTGGTGATTTATTTATTTATTTATTTTTTATATCTTTGTTTATTGGTTTCGATCGCAGCCATACATAACATAAATGGACGACATGTATAAAGCTTTCAATATAGAGTAATTATACACAGTTTTTTAATACATATTAAGCATTTCCTACCCTATTTGCTGGTCTATGCATCTCCATGTCCACCGTATTTGAAGTAAGATTATGATAATTTAAAGGGTTTTCTGAGGGACCTTACAGAAAAGCACTGGCGCTAGGAGAGAGGGGGTATTTTTTGCCAAAGTAAAATTCGATCCAAAATAGAAGGCAAATGTCAGAATATTCTCTACAGCAATGTCGTCTGACATATATTTTCTTCAAAAATATCCCCCCTTTGTAGAATATATTGAAAAGTCTGCACCCAAAGTGGCAATAATTTTGTAACAGATATACAGAACACAATATGGGGCATATTATCAAGACAGGCGGTAAAATTATCGCCGCTTTAGCGGCAGAAAACTACAGCTAAAACGGCGATAATGGGCTTGATAATATGCTCTATGGCATTCCAATTGAAGCCCGTGTTAGACGTCCTTCACATTTAACATGGGCTTCAATTGGAAATCCATAGAGCATATTATCAAGCCCATTATCACCGTTTTAGCGGCATTTTTCTGCCGCTATAGCGGTGATAATTTTATCACCTGTCTTGATAATATGCCCCCAAGTATGTTAAACAAAAGTTTCTGTGTGCAATAGTCTGACATGTAACCACCTTGTAAGTTTGATAAAAACAAGCATGCACTATATACCACCATCAAGGAACGTTTGAAAGTGCTCTCTGCATTATATAGCATCTAGCTATGTGGTACTGCTGCTAAGGGTCTGATTACGGGCATAGGTGCTTTTTATCGCACCTGATAAATAAATATACCACAAGGTACGTTATTTACCAGGTGCAATACATAGTACCTATTATGAGTTTCTGGGGAGATTAACACACTAAGGGGCAGATTTATGACTGCCGGCGCATCTCTGCTAATCAGCAGAGATGCGCCAGAAGAGTTGCGACACATCTGCCCACCCGTGCGCCACCACTGATGCGCCGCATTTACAATGCAGCGCACCGTGGTGCTCGGATGGGCAGATGCGTGACGTATCCCCCGTCGGAAAGGCGGCACATTGCTGGAGTTGCGTCGCAAGCGCGACGCAGCTCCAGCAAGGCTTAGGGGTGCCCTATCCCTAACATTCTGCGTCAATCATTACGCCTGCTTCAAGCAGGCACAGGGTTTTGATGCACCATGGCCTTCAAAGTGACTCAGTGAAATCTTGTAGATTTCACTCAGCCACTTTTAGGAGGTGTTCCTGCGCCGGAACGCCCCCCCCCCCTGCGCCGGAACGCCTATATGTGGCGCAGGGCTTTACAACGTGACGCATCTCCCAGATGCGTCACGTTATAAATACCCCGCACCATGGCACAGGATTTGCGCCGCCGCTGCGTCACAAAAGTGACGCAACTGCGGCGTAAATGAGGCGCAAGGGCCTTATAAATCTGCCCCTAAATCCGCATGATACGGTAAAAACCAAATGCTTTTCCCACATTAAGTGCCTGAGTACAAGTTGGAAGGTTAATTTTGTTCCTTCCGTAAACCCGTGTTTATGCATTAGATGGAATTACAAAATTTGGTTGTATTCAACACATTCTGATAATTATCAGATACGTTGACTAGCCCAACATTTCTTACATTTCGGCAGGTCAAACATGTGAAAATTTAACAGGGGAAAAAATATGGGGGCCTCATTTATGAGGAATTGGTGAAGGGCAGCTATGCAACTCTTTTTTGCTGCTTTGAGGTATGGCAATGTGAAAAGACAAGAATGCACCGTATTTATGAAATATGGTGCATTCCTGTCGTTTGTCCCTGCACTGGTGCACAATTTGCTGCTTAGAGCCAACGTAGGCACCCTTGCACCGAGGTGTAAGGGTGCCTAGGTTGCAGGCCAGATTGCTTTTTGCAGGTAGCTGCACCTTCCTGCACAAAAACAACCCTGAGAGGCGTTTTTCTCTGCAGCACACACGGAAAGAGGAATAAGCAAGGAGAAATAAAAATATTTCACCTTGTGACGCCTGCTCTGGGGAGGCGTAAGGCTTTGGCACTGCCTCAGGTTTAACTGATTAAGTAAATCTGAGGCAGCGTCAAAATCCATGAGTGTTGTGTGGGGTGGTGATAGCCTCTCATAATTAAGCCCTGCAGTATTTACCGTATCATGTCGATTTTGGTGCGTTAAACGCTAAATCCGGATTTTGTTCTCCATAAGCTCATAATAGGTGTTATTTACCGCACTCGATAAATAACGTTGCCCGTGGTATTGGTATTGATCAGGGGTCATAAATAACACCTCAACTTGTAACCAGGCCCTAAATGTCAGGTTTGACCTGCTGAAATTTAATGAAGGTTGAGGTATTTAATGTGCCTGATAATTATCAGATGTGTTAAAGAATACTTAACTCATAAATCCTACTCCTACACAAATAGGGTTTATGTAGTGGTCAGAAAAACATTACCCACTCGTAATCAGGCCCTCAGTGTTGTTATGTTAGCAATGTCCACACTATACCGGCTCTTGTTGGACACTGATGCACAAACAGAAGTGGACTGTACCAACAGGGATGTTCTTAATCCAGCCTAGCTAAATGAAAGTATTTCACATCTATTTAGAACCGGATTGTGATTCGACCTAAAAAGTGTTTAAATATGTTTTTTAGATCAGTGAATGATATACTTGCATAATGCAAACGCACATTTACAATCAAACCACATCACAACTACCAAAATCAGATTCTCTTCTCTGAGACAATAGGGGTGACTGAAATTACATATTTTTTTCAAATGCCTTATAATCGTAGGTCCCACAAGAATTATGACCCTCAGACGTATTATATGTGGATGATCATTTGCATACAAAATATCTGTGAGGTGTTGCGTGAACGAAAATGACCAGGCAGTGTAAGCAAAACACAATTAACCATGTATTATAAACCCAGTCCAATAATCTGGGTTTACACACCCTGCCAACGCACACAGTGCCACTGTGTGACACAAGATATCGGCTACCATCACACGTTCTCCCGATGAGGAGCCGATATCACAGGGTGGCAGGGAAAACAAGCTGAAAACCACTGCAAATAGTGTTTTCCAGTTAGTTTTCCAAGACTTTGAACTGCCAACGTCCATTAAGGGGTGTGAAAAACCCCAGAACATCGACAACAGCCTCAGCAAGCCTTTTCTTTTCTGGGAGGAGGGGAGTTGAGGGAAAGCTGGGGTTCAAAAGTGCCTCCTAGGTACTTCTCGGCACGAGGCCCCGCCCCTTTCAAGGCCCGCCCCCTCCTTACACGGTTAGATTGTTCTTCAAGTTGACAAGTATGCTGCACACATATGAAAAATAATGTGCAAACATCTTGTTACCACTACATTATAAACATTGGGTCTCAAAAAGATTTTAGTGCTAGTCTAAACCCTCAGATAATTGTTTGTCCAAATATGTCACAATGCTTACACATGAGGCATTGGGTCCAATCGAAAAAGCAAGCGGCCATGCTTTTAACACAGGGAGAGTGGATCTAGCTGGCATGCTCTATTAACTCATTGATGTGATGCATACAGAAATAAAGCATGCTAGGATTTAATCAGATAATCAGCCAAACCACTGTAAACCTCCTATTTTACACGGAAAGGTCAGTTACAGTCTACATCTTAAATGTGCACCTCACTGTAAAACGTTTGACAAGAGACAGGTTATGGTTCCTCAAATCTACACTGACAATATCCAATTTCTCCAAAATGAAAGATATCATGACCCATCAGATGAAACACTGTTAAACAAAGGAAATGCACTCAATACACAAGCAAAGGCAGACTGATTCTTATTCTATCGACAACTGGAAATATTTATGTAACTCACATTGCCATCTCTGTTAACCTCTTGGGGCAGTGACCCACACTGGCAAGGAGTCTGACCTAGACAAACCTCCTTAAACTCGAGCCTTTCATAAGCTCTATCTGTGTTTTCCAAAATAATCTAGGACCTAATAAAAGTCCCTGACAGCACCAGAGGTGGTTCAGTCAGGGAAAGGGCACAACTGCTGAGCCTAACTTAGAAGGCATTCAAGCAATGGGATTCAAGGGCAAGTATGTGAGTGTTGTGGACACACAGTCAGAGCACAGAGGGGAAAGTTGATTTGGAGAGCATGAGGAAAGTGTTTTAAAGCTTTGTTCTCAAGCTGTGCACTATAGTTGTGGGTTTTCCCAACAGTGGATATCCATAAGCAGTTATTGTTGGCCATTCTTTAGGCTCTCTATAAGCATTGGTGATCTGATTTAGAGGGTATAGATTGTGCCTAAGAGGATACTCTGTAGGGTGAGGTGGGAAGAGGGATTCACGGCCTTACAAATCTTTTTGTACGCACAGTTTATAGGGCATCTCAGTGGGGCGATAGGCTGTTGAAGTTCCTGTGATCCTCCACCTCTCTGAGCTCTGTTTTTGGAAAACCATGAGAAAGCAACATGTGCCTTTGCCTATGGTCTAGGGATCTCTCCGCTAGAGTAATAGTTATGTATTGTGCTTGACTCAACAATAAGAGGCCGAATACGATGTCGGTCATAAAGCCTCTGACCTTAGGTCGGAGGCTTTGCAACAGGCATTGTCAGTTTCAATTCCGACCGGCTGATTACTATACAGCCGTTCGGAATTGAAACCAGCTAGACACTCCGGGTTGCTTCCGACGGGTTCAAGGAGCCCATTGGCCAGTCGGAACCGGCCCGTAATACATATGGACGGCAGTTTACGCCGTCCAGACTACAATGCACGGTTTCTGGCAGGGTTTCCATGCCAGCCTTTCCGACAAGGAAACCCTGTCGGAAAGCGTGTTTGGGGGCCCCTAGCAGGGCCCCCTTTCCCATGCGGCCTCCGGTTGTAGCAGGTACCTTGAGGTGCCTGCCATGGGGTGCAGGGATTAACACAAGCTCCCATTTCTCTATGGAAGCCTGAGTTTTAGCCGGTGTACGGCCTTAACACAAGCTCTGATAGAGAAATGGGAGACTGCGACCGCACCATGTGTGGTCGCATCATAATTAGGCTGTTGGGACTGCTGACCAGAGGTCGTCGTTCCCGTTTCCACCTCGGCGTTGGTCGCAAAAAACTCAGACTGAAATCGCAATAGGCCCCTATGAGTTGAGTTAAATTAAGCTACTAAGTTTCCTTCCTGGCCTCTGAGCACGTGGTTGAGGTGGTGAGTTCCAGTCAGGTGCTACAAGGCACTTGTGTCAGAGAGTGTTGACTTGCTGCTCTTTGTTGGGGATGTCCCTCTACAGTCTGCCAATTCAAAGGGCTCCTTGTCGCTGTGTTTTTTATTTCCATGATAACTCTTGGCACTAGTGAACTCAGCCCCATGCCTCTTAATGTTCTAAGTTCCTACCCCATGGTTCTTGATGTTTGTTGCAGTATGTTTTATCATTGAGTCGTACGTCAAGTCTCTTCAACTCTGATTCAATTCTTTCTGATGGAAGGTGAGTTGAGGTCAACGTTTTTCTGAAGCTAGCGTTCTGGCCTACCTTAAAGAGGAAGACAGAGCCACTAACTTAGCAGGAGAGCCGTGTCAAACACTTGGCTGCACTTCCAGCATAGTTTCCCATAATCTGGTGCTTCTGAATTGCTGGATCAAACTGTAGGCCTTTACTTCTTTAAAAACGACTTTGCCTGAAGAGAAGCGTGTCCTCTCTATTTTTTGCACATGCAGCCCAAGCATCTATCTGTTTGGATCCCCGCGATGGCGGCCCGCCAAGAGCAATACAAATTGAAGACGTACCCCATTGAGCACTGCCGCTTCTTCTTAAAAAAAATAACAAAATATCTTGAAAAAATTCTTTGCAGAGCTAGGTTATATGAATAGACACTGCCAACATCTTTTATTAAACTACTTAGAAAAAAGAAATTAAAACCGGAACATTTGTGGTGGGAGGAAGTCTTTGCCTTCTGAGATGTGTGGCTTCATTTTTCTCTCAGCGTGCTCCCCTCTTTCAAGTCATAATAGCTGCTCTCTGTTAATCAGCCTTCAGGAACCGCAGATAGGGATGATTGTTGATAACAGGGAAATATGCAACTCGCTTCACGGGCACTCCTTAGAGGAGTGGATAAGAGAGGAAGCAGCACTGGTGTTCATACTCTAAAGATGGGGCCCCACTGCGCCCCTCCTCCCATCCACTAATACTTTCCAGACTCCGTAGAGTATCAAGGAAGCAAGATGGCCGACACCCACTTTTCATTATAAAACTCCATCTTTTCCACTAACTAACAATGATGTTTGCCTAACATAGTTTCCAAACAGCATGTACACCACAGAGATTGTGGACAACTGCCCTATAATTAAAACGTAGAATATGCAACCCAGCTGCAGTTAATTCGTTCAGAACTGGGGGGGAGGGGCGAATTTGCAAACAAATAGGATTACTCTGCGATTTCTTTAGCCGCGTGGAAGCTATGTGAGTTGCAAAATTTAAAAAAAGCATTGGCAAAAGCAATGGGTCTGGCCTTAATGTGCTAACTAACGCATGTAAACACATGCATTAACCCTTGCCGTTTGCACAAATTGCATGTATGAATGATGCTTAGCCACATTTAAACCAGCCTTATTGGTTTTGTCAATGCTGAGAAAAACTAGCAAAAATGATTACTTTTGGTATAGAATGCCTCCAGGAGATAGAGGATTTAATGCAACAAACTTTGTGGCCATTGATACGTGTACATTTCAGATATATAATAGTCCCTCATGCATTATAACATAAGCATTTCCTAAGAGGCAGAATGATACATCAAACAGGTAATATCATTAGCAGAGAAACAAATAGTGCTGCCAAAGCCCCACAATTCTTTTCTGTGATGTCCCAAAATAATTTTGCCATAAATGTTTTTGCTGGCTGTAGAACTCTGCACACTTTACCCCTGCTTACCATAGGTAAGATTCCTGTGCTTTTCCCAATTGCCTGATTGGCCTATTTAACTTCCCACTAAGTCCCTAGTATATGGTACAAAATGTGTCCTGGCCTGTAATTTAGCTGTCACTAGTCAACTGCAGCACCTATTGTTCCATCAGTAAACTGACAGTGTAAAACATGACTTCAGGCCTAACACTATAGCCTGAGTGTAGCTGTGTAAAAACTGTGATTTGGACTGTCAAAATAAACTCTTTTAACAGATCAAAACCTCCCTTTTAAATATTAAGGAGTCACCCCATGTAGGCCTCACAGCCCATTAGGAAGTAGCACATGTAGATGCTTAGGCCCAGATTTATTAAACCTCTGTGTTGCCATTGCGCCATGCCCAGGAAGGCGTTCCATGGGTGGAGCGTGGGAGTTCACATGCGTCCACCCATGAATTTTGGCACAGTCCTAGATTTACTAAGGGTAGTACACCTGAGATTGCATCAAAATGCTATGCCATCCCAAAAGAGGCGTAATGAGGAGAATTAATTTTTTTATTACTTGTCTTCATTATTTTCTCTTTGTACATGTGCGGAATGCAGCACACATAGAAAGAGGAAAATGACTCTGATGATTGTTTTGTGCAGGAAGGTGCCCCTTCCTGAATTAAAACAATCATCCTTGTAATGCAGGCCCCTTGCACCAAGGCCCAAGGGTGTCTGCGTTGGTGCTAGACAGCAGTGAGTGCGCCAGTGCAGTGAGAATGCAAGAATATGAGAAATCTTAGTAAATATGGCACACATTCCCTCTCCCTATTTGACCCAGCGCTGTACAGCACAGCACAGCAAATTGTCTTTCTGATTTGCATTATGTCGAATGTTAGTAAATTTAGCACTGAATGTTAAAATATCCTTACATTGATGAGCATCCAAAAGCTATTTTCACTGTGACAGGCCTGGCTATGATTTGTAGAAAACCTGAGTACAGATTAAGATCCTAATACTGTATCTTGGAAATGGCATGAGCTAGAAAAATAATTAAACAACAATTTTTGATAGTTATTAAAATCCATTTCAATGGTGAAGACGGATTTATAATAAATATTGAGGGAAAGTAACTGTTAGAAAGTTATCTTTTACCTGCTTGAAGTTCCTGGAGGCTAAATTTGCATTTGCATTCTTACTTGCCCCAACCAGTAATTAGAATTCCAATAGGTCTTACAAATCTGTGAAATTCCTCCAGAGAGGACGCAACAGACTGACTTGATTGGCCAGACAATCAGAGAATACTCCTCTAAGCTTCACAGAATATGCTGGATGGGATAGGGAGCATCCTTTTTGACTTTACAGTGTCAAATCCTGCTTGATTGTCAAATCCTGCTTGACAAGTCTGCAGGGGTTTACACATAACACTGGGGCACAATTGAAATGAAGGAAACCAATATGGCAAGATCATTACTGTGTATCTACTGTCTGGTTGCTGATGAAACCCGCTTTGTCTTCCCAGACTTGTGTCTCTGGGTTTATTGTGGGTACAGTGGCTGTTTCGAACTGGATTTTAGTGTTAGATGTGCAACCCCATTGAAGTGCCATAGTACATTTCCCACACACACACCCAACCTCAGAGCACAAGTTTAGTCTGGCCAAAGACTTTTGCCATCTTGAAAATGCCCAAATCGGGTAAGGTTGGCTGCGGGAATGTTTACCTCATCAGTTAGGGCATGCCCAAGAGCCATTCCCACCCACTAGCTCATGCCAGGCATAAAGAGGCATTTCTAGGAACCCACTTCAGAACACTCCTCGACCTGAGGAAGAACAGAAGAGGACTGAGAACAGATATGTACGTACTCTGAGCTTATGCCGCCTACGTCTAAGCCCACGGATATTTGGGCGCCGCTGCAATGCTATCTCCTAGTTGGGGCGACTGCCGCGGACGACGTGTTATCAGCTGAGTGAGCTCGGCCTGGTGACCTCGGGTGCGGGCGGGAATGGCTGCCCTGGGCTACTGACATGGTATGCTAGCACTGTGGGCGCTGTGGATATGGGCCGCAAATCCGACTGACATGTTGTGCTCTTATTGGGGGGTGTGTTTTGTTGGGGTGCCCCCCCTGGGGTGTGGGAGCCATGCGCTGACTTCTTTGGGTGATTGACTGGATGTTGTTCTGCACTGGTCTATGCTGCTGGTCTCGCCAACAATGCCTGAAATGTATTACCTTTTCTTGCTCCACGCCTTCTATGTATCAATACTGTGGATTTTATGTACTCTTTGTCACTCTTTTGAATAGAGCTGTATGTTTTGCTCTAAAGTTTCAAAAAAAAAAAAAAAAAAAGAACAGAAGAGGACTGGACCTGCTATCTGAAACCTGAGAAGAAACTTGAAAAATTGAACCTGCTCCCTCTTGTACCCTGGACAAAGAAGTGGACTTCAGGAGTAATAAGGATTATCCCCTGTTCAAGCTACAGGGATACAACAAGAAGATTTCACTATAATTGCCCAGCTGGCCATTGGCAACTGGATTTGGATAGGATTCTGCTGTTTGCCTCTGCCTGACATCCTGTGAATCTCTACGTGTCTCCCCTGACATCTGGGGGGATTTCAAAGTCTACTCCTGTGGTGGATTGGGACTTAAATGACTATTGACTCTATTTATATTCTGGCGGACAGAGTATTCTCCTTGGCCTGCAGAGGACTTTATTTCACCAGACTGAGAGTACTCCACCAGCCAGATTTATAAATGACCACCTATCTGGCAGTGTATCTAACTGCGTTCCATTGTGGTCAGACTCAAATTGTGCCTAGCTCATGGTCTATCCTGACAATTGATTATCATTGGAAATTTGGGCTTCTTGGCACCATTACAACTTGAAACATATAAAAAAAATTGTATCTCTAGTTCCTCTTGTGGCATTGTGTCATTTTTGCATCATTTTGTTCATTAAATATATTCAAATTTTTTCTACTTCGGTTTGGGTTTTTTACTGCTTTTAATTTTGACTTTATTACTGTTTTAGTACTGAATAAATTCTTAACACATTGCCTTAAGTTAAGAATGTATGCTCTGTGCCACAGCAACCAGGAGGCTGAACTCAGGTTAATCTTGTAACTTTAAGGGTTTATCCTGACAAGAGTTGTGATCATTCCTTGTGGTGGGTAATCACCCCAATTAATAATCCAATTTCTTACACTTGCTTATACAACATGTTTTGTACCTCTCACTTATTTACATTCTTATTGGAGATTTTGGTATTCTTCAGGGCTTTTCCAACCACACAAACAGATGTATGTTTGTAATTTTCTCTGCAATGATAAAATCTCGGCCAATGTTTACTTCTTCCTGACAAGGAAGTGAACAAAGGGTAGAAAGATGCAAAGGCTGCTAACTCTGGATGTTCTGTGGTTTTCGTGCCTTACCCTTGCTGTGTCTATTCTTGACAGTTATGTGGGCAGTGCAAGAAAAGATAGTAAATATGGCCCAAACAGCTAGACAACAAGACATTAAGTTCATCTGAGAAGCTGACTAATGGTTCACCAGGGAAGCTTGATCCCCACCACCTACTTAGTTGGGACAGTCTCATCTTAAGTTTATTTAATTTAAAATGCTACGGGACTACCACTGGATTCCTTACAAACTACACAGGGCAGAAATGGCCCATATGCTGTTTGCTACATCCGGCGTATGAGACATGCTACTTGTCTTCTGGTAATGCCCGAACATTCAGTCTTATTGGTGACAAATATGAAACCCTATCAGCAGAGCAAATGATTTAAACATCACCCCTCACCAGGACTGGCTCTCCTTCATGACACTCATGACATTCCAGGTGTGACTATCCATAAGAAAAGGGGGATTGCTTTGGCCATTGCAATGTGAAATTATGTATCCTCAGAAAATGGAAAACTGTGATCTTACCAACACATGAGGAACGAATCAGCAGCATATGAGAGACTAATATAAAAGTTTAACGACCAGCTGCATCTATTCTATTATATCCGGGGGAAGAGGGCATTCCTCCCAACGTGACCAACAATGTTGACTGCTGATATTGTCATTGCCCTAGATTAACTTAAGCTGTACACACTACTATAGGAGGTGCCTCAAGATTCCAGGGCAAGATGTACAAAAAAGTCAGTTTGCGATTTCCTAATTGTGATGTTTGTGATTCACAATTAGGAAATTGAAAACAGCTATGTACAACAATGTCTCAGACACTGTTTGAGATTCCCAATGGGTCGCAAATTGACCTGCCTCATCAATATTCATGGGGCAGGTCGCATTTTGAGACCTATTGGGAATGGCTACGGGGATGGTGGTCTGCTGGGGCAGCAGACCACCATGTCTTTGCCTGTTTTTTAAATAAAGCTGTTTTTTTCTTTTGAATTGCAGCCCATTTTCCTTAAAATTAAACAGGATGCATTTAAAAAAACAAACCTTTCTGTTCATTTTTTTAGAGTGGGCAGTGTTTCTGTGGGGTCACTGCCTGCTCTGAAAAAATGCTGGCGCCCCCATTCACAAAGGGGAAGGGGTCCCTTGGAGACCCTTTTCTGTTTGCGAACTTGAAGTTGGTAGTAACTGCGAGTGTTTTGTGACCTAATTTCCGGTTGCAAAACATTCCTACATACTAGTGCGACTAGCTATTAGGAAGGGATGCCCTTAACACGCCCCTTCCTGATAGCGACTCGCAAACCCTATTTTGTTAGTTGGTAATAGTGGATTGCCTCACAAAATAGGGTTGGTACATGCCAAAAAGCATTTTACCAGTCGCAAAAGGCCCGATGGGCCATTTGAGACCACTAAAATGCTTCGTACATCTGGCCCCTAGTGTTTACTAATGTTTTTTGAATAATCTTTTTATAAATTGAGACTTATGCGACATCGTTAGTAATTGATGCTCTGTTGTGATTATATGAGTTGGTTACTTCCTGAAGTTAATGTCCATTATTGGTTCTTATACAAGCAAATGATAGCTATTATTGTTAGATTTCCTGCAGGAAAAATGTAAAACCTAATATAGATTTCCAAACACAGGTGTCACCGCTGGAGTCCAAAGTGTATCCCACTAAGACTCTGGGTGGGAATTCCTCTTTTTAAATAAAGATTGGGTGCTGGCCCCGCCGATTGGTGGCGTGCTTGCCTAGCATTACGGATTCCACCGCTAGGACTAATAATAACCACCTATTGAAAACATTACCAGAGATGAATGGAGCAGATATCCGTTAGATTAGCTGAAGACCTAGGGTCATGTTTATGACCCAGTTTGCGTCGCTCTTTCACCACGCAAAGTGGTGCAAGAGCAACGTAAACCTTAAGTCAGATTTCTGAAGCCATGCAAAGCCAATTTGTGTGGCTTTGAGTGGCTCCAAAAATCTGGAGTAACGTAATGCAGTGCAAATCGCTGCGTTGCGTTACTCTGCCCTGGGAGGGCTCGCCATGGGCATTGTGTGAGTGTTCTCAAGTAACTCCCATAGGTTTTGATGCATTTACAGATTTACAAGACCTTGTAAACCTTGTAATACACCAAATGGATAGGCCTCCCCAGGAGAGGTGCATGGGCAAAATTTGGGGCTAGTCCGGGGTCACAACAGCGACATGTAGCTTGCTCTCTGCTACTCATGGCACTTCCTTTGCGACCTCTGGCCTCAGAGGGGGCAAAACATTTGCCTCCTCTGAAGTGAGGGGTTGCAAAGGATGTCCCAGGAGTAGCAGGGAGAAAGATAGAGGTTGCAGCTGCAACCCCAGACTAGCCCCAAATGACGTCCATGGAAAGGTGTAACAAGGAGAAATATCGTTACTTCCTCTTTCTATGTGTGCTGCATCCTGCATCACACATAAATAGAGGAATATGCCTCTTGGGACTGTTTTTGTACAGGGAGGTGCTCTTTCCTGCACAAAAACAATCGTGCATGCAACAAAGACAGCCTATTGTGCGCAAGCACAGGGGGAAAAGTCAGGAATGCGCCGTATGCCTTAAATACGGCGCATTCCTGCCCTTTCCCAGTGATGCCTGCAGAGCAGCAAGTTGACTTTCTGCGCTGTGCCACAAAACTCATAAAGGAGGCTCCTAGAAACTACCAAATGACATTCCTCTCCTGCCCTGGGGTGACCAAAGATGGTTAGGTTTGGGGTGGCACCGCAATGGCTAACCAGAGTCGGATTACCAGATAGCGCTGAGACAGCAGTCTAAGACGATGATGTTCATGTATCCGTGAAGTTCTTGTCCATTTATCGTCTGGGTAAAGTTGGCCTGGGGGGGCTGGTTTAACTGTACTGGTGTAATTAAAGAGCATCTACTGTTTTTTTCCCCAATGTATCTCCTTCCTAGGAAAATCAAAACGGGCCTGATATTGAGCAAATGGGGGTGTCATTTTTGCATCTCGAAATGGAAGAGCTTGGACATGTACTCAGTTATTTCTTCCTATTCACCAGGTGCACATGATATATTAAATATATGCTGTGCATATTGTAAACTACATGCACGTTTTTACACAAGTGAAACTCTATACAAGAATGCCTATTGAATATGTACTCTTTCCCTTTAAACGTGTTTCTTTGCCCTGTCAGCCATTCAAGGGACTTTGCTTTGGCCTCCCAACAATACCCCATCAGCAAACTAACCTTTCCTCAGCAGCACCCTATAGTGTGCTTTGTCCAGAAAACGACCTTCTTTGCACCATCTTGACTTGGCCTATGATCTCTTGGTCGCATTCGGAACTGGATTGTGACCTTTTGCAGCACTGAACCTTATATCTCTAACACATAAAGATCATACACAGAGAGGCAACACTTCAAAATGTAAGAATTGTATATAACGTTTTAGAGTCCAAGTTTTTTTCACAAATACAAAGTAGGTTCTCTTATTGTTGCAAGTTGAACAGCAGCAGAAATAAAGCCAATGCGTTTCGCCCGACAGCGGGCTTCCTCAGGGCAAAATCGGAAAGTAATCCAATCTAGTACAGATCCTTTAGATTGCCACAATCCCAGCTTGAATTGCTTGGCACTTCAACACCAGTTCTCCTCAAATATCCAAATTTGTAAAAACGAGAAGGTAGAGAATTCTTCAGTTAATCCCAAGTTTGAGGAAAATGTTTAATCAAAAAAACTGTGACATATATAAGTCCACAAATCACGATTAAGGATCCAAAGGTTAGATACAATCACGAAAATTCACTGCGATTGGTGACATTTTCTGAACATGAACTGTTATTCAGTAAACGGCTCCATGAGACGCCGAGTCCTTCGTTCCTGGACCCGCCGATAGTCTTCGGGTGTTGCCCTTTAAACGTGTTTCTTTGCCCTGTCAGCCATTCTAGGGACTTTGCTTTGGCCTCCCAACAATACCCCATCAGCAAACTAACCTTTCCTCAGCAGCACCCTATAGTGTGCTCTGTCCAGAAAACGACCTTCTTTGCACCATCTTGACTTGGCCTATGATCTCTTGGTCGCATTCGGAACTGGATTGTGACCTTTTGCAGCACTGAACCTTATATCTCTAGCAGGAGTGGCCCATGCAGGTAAGAGCGGTGGGTGGTGGAGTGAGGTTGGGGGGGGATTCGACAGACGACCACGAGGGGAAATTAAATAAACAATTAATTTTCCCTCGTCGTCCTCTGTCAAAATCCCCCCCAACCCGGCCCCACTGCCCACCACTCTTACCTGTATGAGCCGCTCCTGATCGCTCGTCGACCAGCACTGCGACCTCCCTGTCATATGTTCTGCTCCTTAATCTCTACATAAACCTGACTTGCACTTCCTCTGTGAGTGCTGCATTTGTAAACAAATAAGTACAGGGCCCAAAGCGTTTTGCCTTAATGACATTACCTCTGCCCTGCTTTATTGCAGGGATGATGAATACCAAGGCTGCCTAGTTTTTATTCCAACTCATGACTCCTTTTCGTACCACCTTACACTTCCTGATTCCTTATCTCACTCTTGCATGTCCTTTTACTTCCCTGCTTTTTCCTTTGTCACTGTTTACCCATCTTTCTCTTCCTCCTCATTGTTCCCTTTCTTCCCGTTCTCTCTTTTGATCTGATTAAAAACCTGATAATGAAAAATAAGTCTCGGGCGGAAGTAGATCACCTGAAAGCACCCGCATAAATTAAGCACTAGTAGCTTTGACCTACCTGCTGCACCCCACTTACTGGTATCCCTGAAGCAAACAGCTCTGTGCTCTGATGTTACACATTACTATCTTCATCCTTACCCGAGGATCTGGAGGCGGGTGGCTCATCTACAATTCTTTGCTTCGGTAACACTCTGGATCATGGCTGGCACTGGGTAACTGGAGGTTAATTTTGGTCGCACAATCCAGTCCTGCCCTGGCTCTCAAAGTTTTAGCTAGCACTGAAGGGACAAGCCCTGTAGGAATCTTGTCCTTGATAGCGCTTGGTGGGTGTCATAGGGTTGCACAGCTGGAAGAATCTGACCCTAGTGCCTGGCTCCTGTTGGGTGTTGGGTGGCTGCTGCAGGGTCATGCATGCACTGCTACAAGAAACCAGTGCTCGGTACTCCTGACTGGCTCCTTACCCTGGCTAGTGCTGGAAGGCAACTTTAGGGTTACTATGGCATACTGTAAAGAAACTGGCCCTCACAGGGCCGGACTGGAAAGAGCAACCAGATTGTTGCTCGACCGGCCCTGGGAGCAGGGGTAGTGGGGGTGCTAGTAAGTTTGTTACAAGGGGCTGATATTGCAGCATTGCTGCAAAACCGGCCCCCAGTGGCAAAACCGCCCCCACAGCCACAAAACCGGCCCCACCCCTCCAGCCACAAAACAGCCCCCCCACCCCGCCAGCTCACTGGGGAAACGCTTGGTGTCTGCTACGGCCAGTCCGGCCCTGTGTCCTTGGTCCTCTTGAGCTGGGTGGAGGAGGTTCGGAATGGAACCTGGAGACATTGATGCTGCCTCTGCAAGGAAGGAAGGGAAAGCCATTTTAAATGGTTCTCTTTACAGTGATGCCCCGTTTTTCATCAAATTTATTGGGGACACGGCCAGACTTGGGGAGAGCTGAGCAAGGGATCTGGCTTGGTTCTACGAGCTAGGTCACAAGCTCAGACATCAAGGGCCATATGTGCAACTCGCAAGATAGCGCCTTGCAAATTGCGAGTCTTTTGCGACTCGCAATTTGTGAGGCGCTATTTTCCATGTACAACAGTGCGTTTAACACTGTTTACGATTCCCAATGGGGTCGCTAATTGCAAGGCTCATGAATATTAATGAGCCTCTTGCAAATTTGCGGGCCTATTGTGAATGGCAGACCCTCCCAAGTATGGTGGCCTGCTGGGCTCAGCAGACCACCATGTCTGGGACTGCTTTTAAATAAAGCTGTTTTTTTTAATGGAGCCCTGTTTCCTTAAAGGAAAACGGGATGCATTTAAAAAAAAAAAAAAAAAAACTTTTTTGTTTCATTTTTTAAGGGCAGGTAGTGTTCCCTGGGACGACTGCCTGCCCTTAAAAAATTGTTTGGGGACCCCTTGCCATTTGCGACTCTATTACCACCCTCTTGAAGAGGTTGGTAATTTGCGAGTGTTTTGCAATGGCAATTGAGGTCACAAAACATTCGTACTTGGGTTACAGAGTGGCTATTTGGAAGGGAACACCCCTTCCAAATAGCGAGTCTCTAAACACTTTTTTGCGAGTCGCAATTTATTTGCCACTCGCAAATTTGTGTCAGTACATAGCCATTCCAATGTTAGCATGCGCAAACGGGTCGCTAACCCGTTTGCGTATGCTGAAATTGGTGGTGCATCTGGCCTTTAAAGATGTAAATCAGTCCACAAATGCAATGGAAATATAATAAAGGCTTGACAATAAAAAAATATTTTTAACATTTCTCAGTGTCTCAAGTACTTATGATTATATCACTGAATTGAGTGACATTTATTGAAAGTAACACTTTTTAAACATGGCACATTCAAAAATAATTCCATGCTCTGATGGCAATGCCAATAATTACCCAAAATTTGTAGGTTTGTTATATTTTCTATTTATATAGCCTATATTGTTATTGAAGGTGAAGCAAAATTATTTTATATTAATCATATGTAAGCCAGATTTCTTTAGAACGCAGATCCTGTCTGAACTCTGCCCTCAAACTGGATGGTTAAGAAAAATGACACATGTAAAAGTAAAGTGGTGGGCAGTGGATCACACAATTTGGTCAAGTGGGGAAAATGAGAATTGAGTCCAGGATCGGAAATTGTGCCGTTCAGAGGCTGTAGGGTAACATCCCACTCTTTTTCATGAAACACCAAAGACCAGTATTTTGTGTACAGGTATATAATTGTTGCCATTTATCATCATAAAAACTTTGTTAAATTTTTGATAAAAATAATTAAAACTAAGTCAATCAGACACAATTTGAGAGCATCCATTAAAAAAAGATTATAAAATGCAATAATACATAATACAATCATTAAAACCATCAGTAAAAAATAAAAAATAGCCCAGAGGGAAATGGCAGCAATCACAAAATATACATTTACAGAAGCATTGCAATTATTGTTATTCAGTTAGTTACAGTATACAGACTTCAATAAGTATCATAATCCAATCCTAAATCAAACTAACACTATAACACATTTACATGTGCATTGTCCTAAGAATTAAAGGCATGTTTGGGATGTTTCTACATACACTGAAGATAAAAGACAGTGACAAAAAATGCCTGTCTGAAAGAATTATGCACTTCACAAGTGTCTCCCTGAAGATCTGTAATCCAAGGAGCAAACCATAGGG
The DNA here is from genome assembly GCF_964204655.1 of Triturus cristatus. Classification (NCBI taxonomy): domain Eukaryota; kingdom Metazoa; phylum Chordata; class Amphibia; order Caudata; family Salamandridae; genus Triturus; species Triturus cristatus. The sequence continues at coordinate 1,387,509,420 of NC_140590.1, forward strand.
GGCTCTGAGACCTCTTTGTTTTGCTAATTATTTAATTGGGCATTTGAGGTGTTGAGCCTCTTGTAAAATCTTATTTTCTTCAAGCTAGAGCAGTTGGAAGTAACATTAACATTAAATCGCATTTACTGCCTTCCCTTACTCTACTGACTCGCCTAGCTTGACAAACATTGATTTCAGGAGAAGTTCAACACCTCATTGTTAGCAATTAAATAATTAACAAAACAAAGGGAGCACAGAACCACTCCTCCCCCAGACTTTGTTCTTCGGGTAGCAGTGCTTCAAGGAAAAGGCAATGTGTAGCCATGGCTTAAGTCAGACATGTTGTGTCTGCCACTGTTAAATATCCAGGGCCTCATTTACGAGGCCCTAGCAGCTCATTTGAGCCGCCGAAGTATCACTTTTTGAACGCCTTTGTGGCGCAGTGTGCCGCATTGTATTTACAAGGCCACACAAAGCAACTTTACACTGAACACTGCTTGAAAGGGGCGTTCCATGGGTGTTGCTGTGAGTCTTTCCACCCAACACCCATGGAATCTGAAGCATTCCCAGAGTTTATGAGGAACCGTAAACTTGGGAATGCGTCAGATTCCTATGCCTCCAGTGGCGAAACAAGGAAAAATACTTTTATTTCTTCCAAAAATGCCATAAACGATTATTTTTGTGCAGGAAGGTGTCCCTTCCTACACAAAAACAATCATGCCGCAATGCAGGCACCCTTACAACATGACGCAAGGGTGTCTGCATTGGCCCATGGCTGCTGTTTGTGCATCGACGCAGAGAGATGGACAGGAATGCACCGTATCCTATAGATCCAGTGCATTCCTGCCCTTTTCTTTTGACGCACGGCAGTGCAGTAGGAAGGGCTAATGCACTGCCATGCGTCAAAGGTTTGTAAATCAGGCCCCCAGATTCTACTTCAAAATCTGGGGCAGGATATTGTCCAATTTACCCCCGCCCTCCAAAATTTCAGCAGAGGGATTGGGGATGTTTCTCGTCTTTCTGCCACATTACCTACGCCTATGGCCACAAATAATCACGAGTAGAAACTACTCAGCAGGTGGTTCTGTAGGGTATTGGTGCTCCTAGGCAGTGCGCAGTGAGTATATACTAATGATGTATCAGGATTGCGGTGCATAAGGTTAGGGAGAGCCACCCTGCTCCCCAATGCGTGGATATCCACTGGTAGAACAAAACAACAATCCCTTGCACATGCCAACGGTGTGTATAGTATGTCAAATAACAGTGTAAAAAAATGTGCTTGATTCTTTGCTGGAACAGTCACTTCATTTTAATCTCGAATGCCTTAGCCAACATGTGTTTCGTCACGCTTTACGGTTGTGCACAGCAACTTCTTCAGGGCTATAGTCTCTTCGTTTGAACCCTTAATTCAGTTAGTATTTCCGTCTCGAAAGGGATTCAAGAGGTCCAGTGTTGAGCACACAGTAAAGACTGTAAGGTATAATATGCTCGAAAGTAATCACTCCTATTCAGTGTAAATATGTCTCAGTAGTAATTCCTTATATATAGAATTTGTGGTGTGCTAGTTTTTCCTAACGTTGAGATGGATGGTGGAGTGTTGCAGTAGAACCACTCGATAGTGGTTTTATCAGTTCCACGTACCAGCCGCCAAATCCTTGCTGGCATCTGTGCAAGCCCTCTTTGAGTAGCAGAGCTTCCTCCGGCGTGTCCCCTGGAGATCTCCCGAGTACAAGACTGTTGGTACTAAAACCTCTGACAGACCCAATAAGAACCGGGATTCTCACCTAGTCATGGAGCAGTTCAAAGGGGGGAAAATTATAAGTGCAGTTACTCAGTACCTGTGAGCACCAGCCCATTTAAAGCACTGCTTCCAATGATACCCAGAAATTGTAACCCTTCTTCCCTAAGAAGTCCTTGATAATATGAGTTTTACTTCTGAAAGAGCAGACATTCATGAACTGGCCTCCGACCTCTTTATTACCCAACTTTCTTCCTTGTCTTTAGTCCTTGTTTCTACACCTGTCTGTGGACAAAAATAGGGTGCACGAAAGTGTAGTTGAATGCAAAGGTATTTTTGATATTTTCAATATTTCACCAATAGAAAGTGCGTGGATCCTCTTAGCAATGGGGTTCTAACAGACGTGTACAGGAACTCTAGAGAAGAACAGTGAATAGAAGCAAAAGGAAACCCAGAGCAAGGGTTCAAATAGGCTGCATGGAGATAGAGACTGGCTGGACATGCTGTACAGACAGACACAGAGACACATACATGCTATACATAAATCAGAGATTTTCACAGACAGGCATAGCAATATGCTGCTGGTAGAAGTTGAGAGATCTTGATTTTCACATTTTTTTTGTATGTATACATTTATCATTCAAGTAGCATTTATGGAAAAGTAGATGCTCCAATAATGCTCTATACTTAAGGCCTTATTACGAGTACGGCGGTCCATAGGACCACTGTACTAATTGTGGTGGTCGGACCACTGCCACTGCAGTCATGCCTGCACTATTATGAGTTGGGCGGTTGTGAAGCGGTCAGAGAGGGGCAATATACTTGGGGTGCTTGTGCGGCACCGTCAAGTATATTACGAGTTGCCTGTCCGCTGCCCCTTTCATGGCTGTGAGCCCGCCATGAAAACAGGTGCAGAGAGGCAACAAAGGGGGCCCTTGCAGGCCCCCCTGCCGCCCCTGGGCCTGGGGGTGCATGCATGGTGTGGCATGCATTCCACGCTGTGCAGGAAAGTGCAGTCGGTGCTCTCACAATAGGCAATAGGCAATAGGCAATAGGCTGCATGTTAGGCTCTCCTATGTGTCTAACAGCCCAACGCCGTGAGACCATCTCAGCACCACCAGCCCAACGACGATTAAACTCCTAATCCAGCAGGCAGGCGCACCACAGCTTTGGCAGTCCTCCAGTGGACAAAGCTGTGGGGGCGCCGCTGGATGACCAACAAAGTAGCAATAAGCTCCTTGTCTTTCTTGTTAGAGACCTTAAGCGTTCTTTGTTATCTCAAAAACAGTGAATTACATCTCCCCTGCAATGTTACATGTTTCAGTAAAGCCAGACAGCTCTGTGCATAGGAAAATGGAACATTCTTTCTGTGCACAATTTATTGCTGAAAACCACTGATGACAAACTATTAGATAATCTAACTGGCCAAGGATACTTACAGGACATTATGGTGGGATTGTTACATTTCTTTCTCATGAACTCCTCCTCTGTTCTGTTCCACCACACATTGTACTCTTTACGTCTTCCAAACATACCTCGTGCTCATCTTCTCTCTGTTTTTTCACACATTTTTCTGACTGTTTAGTGCTGCAAGCAACTGTTATCATGACCCAGGTACTGGGCTCACTAGGATCCCTTTCTTGGACCTCCTTTTATTGGTTTCCTCTAATCTTTGATCATGCAATAACTGGTCCTACGTGAAATGCTCCAGATCTCAGGTGGTGGCAATGAAATGTAGCTATGGCCAATATGTATTTATGCTTTCGCATAACTATCTGGCCTACCTAAATCAAGCATATTCTGCTAATGAAAGAAAATGGTTCCCAGATGACTCATGGGGTATATGAACACACCATTGAGCTCATCGTTCACACTCTCCAATTGTGGCAAATTGTTGAAGTTCTCTTTCACAGTACTATAGTAACATTAGTATGCCATTCCCTAGTGCAAACTGTCTCCAGGATCCTGAAAAGAGACCACGTTCATCAGCCCTAAGGAAAGCATGCTGTGTGATCAGTACTTAAATTGTAAAAAGATAAGTGCCAAAGCCCTCATCAGGAGGCCACTGAAGCTTGCACCACACATTGCCCCTGTCATATTGTCAATGATAGTAACAACACAACTACTTGTGGCAGCAGTGTAATTGGTACTTTTTTTGATTAACCATATAATCATAAAAGTAAAACATACATACAATACATATACAAAACTGAGAGGTTAAGATGACCAAAATGTAATAAGACTACACATTTTAAAACCACATTGTCTTTCGGCATGTCAAGACAGATTGTGAAAGGAACTTACAGCAAAACAAACAACATCCCCTTTAGTAAAGGTAAAAAGCAAAGAACTGTTCAATGCTGAACAAAGTTGTATCTTTTCAATGTAGGAATTAAAAAAACATTTTGAGTAAATACAGAACAATTTGCTGAAAGATTCGAAATGTAAAAATGCATGGACAGAGACCCCATCACAGTTACAAACACACGTAGTGGTAATACCGACCCAGTGGGAAACAGATTTAGAAATGAGTAATACCGGTCCAACAACAAGTAAGGAGTGTCCTATTCACACACCCAGCCACCTTCGATTAATTGGATTCAGTTCTTAGGCATGACTGCAGCATGATATAAGGTCTAAAGAATGGTTTGAGTAGTTCCACATCTTCATTTTCCAAATATCTATTGTTCATGAACTGGGCCGTTAAATTATACATATCCTGTTTACAAATAATAACTGGGACTGTGAATGGACTAGCTTTACCCAAGACCTCTAAAACATCTTTAATGTAAGGCAACCAGGGAGCTTTTAGACGCTCCTTGCAGCCATATGTGCGGTGGTCCCGTGGGGGGGATTAGGATGCGCCCACCATACTGGCGGGCTCATCACGCATTTTTAACATTGCGGCGGGCGGTGTTTTCAGCAGCACCCGCCGCAATGGTAAACTGCATGTTGTGCATTTGCATGCACAAAGTGGCAGGCACCGTGCGGTGCTTGCCGCATTTTTCATGCAAATGCAGGGGGGTACCCCCAAATTCCCTGGGGGCCCACAACGGGCCCCCCCAAGTCACTGTCCTTATGCATTCCTAATATGGATGGCGGTGTCTAACAGACACCACCACCATAGCAGGCCCCTTTTCCGTCCGGTCACCTGTGTGACCGGCAGAAAACCGGCAGACGGTCTTTCCGTCCGCCGGTGTTCCCCTGCCATACTAATATGGCGGGGGAAATGGGTGGCGGGCGGGGGAAATGGGTGGTGGGCGGGGAAGGATGTACGGCGGCTCGCCACCGCCATGCGGGCGGTGGCGATCCGCCCTACATCCTAATGTGCCCATAAGTTGTAAAGTGTCCCAAAGGATAGGTACAGTTCGGTGTGGCAGCTGTCAATTGTCGGTAGTCGATGTCGGGTCATCAGGATCGCGTTCCATATTATTGCAGGGGCAGAGTACACAGATTTTGCTGGAATAGTGCTTCGTGGATATGCCGTTGTTTTAGTCACCTTTGCACATTCCTTGAGGTTGGTACAGGGCCTGGAATTTGCTGGTTGAGCTTGCGATATGCACGGTGAATAAAGAATGTGAAGCTTATGTTTAAAGTAGTGTTCTCTGGGTTCAATGCCGCGATGATTGCCTGCCTACAGGACCGTACTCCCAGTCTGTTCCACTCTGGCCTCAGTTTTAGTCTGCGCTGGGCCAGGAATGCTGGGCAGAGGCATACAGTGTGCTCCAAAGACTCCACCAGGTTCCCGCAGCCCCTGCACTGTAGCTCGTCTGATGGGCAACACAAAAGTAGTAAATGTTTCAGGAAATGCCATTCCCTCAATCTAAGTGCCATAAACCGCAATTTTAAGTACAGGGGATATGTGCAGAGCAGGTATGGTGGAAGAGAAGCCAACTGGTAAGAGTTGATTACTGCCTATGCATGCTTGCGTTTGGCAAAGAATACTTTGTCGGTAGTATGTGACCACATACGGATTCGCTTCTTGATACTTGTTTTTAAAACTGTATTACTAGGTTTAAGGTTCCAGAGATCGCTTGCTGATAATTGCTGTACGCATTCGTGAAAGAACCGACTGTAGGACCCACCAGGATTACTAAAGCTAATATCTGACCATAACAGTGACTCGAGGGAACCAACTCCGGCCTGCCTTAACTTGTGGCACAGTTTTAAATAAGCACCTGCGCTTAGCATTTTGTGATTTAGAAGGCCCAGTTCTAATCGAATCTGTGCAGCAGATGCGGATTTTGGCATATGAAAGACTTTTGTAGATCTTAGTCACATGTTGGTTTAATATTGTACTCAGTTTGCCCCGGGACATTTCAATGCCATACAACAACGTGGGGCCTATTTTGGCTCTCCTGACTTCCAACATTGGGGTTAAACTCAGGCCTGTGAATTTTTTAGAAAGTTTTGAAAGATTCACTTGGAGAGCCATAGCTTTCATTGAGATGTCACTGCGATGTTTGACAAAGGTGCCCCTAGAGTCGAAGTTAATCCCTAGGAATGTGTAAGATTTTCCTACCACGAGTCCAGAGTTGTATACGTCCAACCACCACCTCCATAGTGCTTTCTGCCGAATATGACCACTTGGGTTTTCTTTAGGTTTACCTCTAAGTTGTTTGTGGTGGTGTAACTATGTAGTTTGTTTAACAGTCGTTGCAGCCCTACTCGAGTGAGTCTGAAGAGGGCAAGGTCATCGGCATACAGAAGGTTGCTTAACTGGACACCACCAATCTTAGGGGGATGGCTGTTTATCGCATCTAGTTCCGCTGAAAGATCGGCGATGAACAAGTTAAAAAGCAATGGAGCTAGCACACATCCCTGTTTGATTCCCCTTGTCGTCTTGATTTTTTGAGACAGATGTGAGCCGGTGCCAAGCTTGACTTGTATCCAGGTGTTAGTATGTAGTTGGACTATGGCCTCCAAAAGTTTGACTGGGATTCCCCATTTCGTTAGCTTCACCCAAAGTGCTGCCTTAGGGACCCGGTCAAAGGCAGCTTTAAAGTCAACAAAACAACAATAAACCACCTTAGATGAGATTAGTGCTTTTCGATGAGTATTGATAATGCCAATAAATTAGACATGGTGCCCGAGTTTGCAATGAAACCGGTTTGATTTTTTGGGATCAGACCTTTCTGGTCAGCCCAAGAGCTCAGTTCTTTGAGTAAGATACTCGCAAAGTACTTTGCCTCATTGTCCAGTAAGGCTATCAACCTGTAATTGTTTGGGGACGAGTGGGGGCCAGACTTGTGGATTGGGTGGATTATTGCACCTCGCCAGGAGTCAGGTATGTTTGAACTCCTCGGTGTAAAATTGAAGAGGGTTGCTAGTTGTTTTGACCAGAGAGGAATATTGGATTTAAACAAGACCTGTGGCAGGCCGTTTGGACCTGGCACTCCATCTGGTCTTGCTTTTGATAGTATTTTAGCCAGCCTTACTTGGGTGATGGAGATTTTCTCGCATTGATATTGCATCGACTCATGTGTACAGTCCTGGCACTCCATAGGGCCATCTTTAATCAGTGTGGAATTGTTTTAGCATCTGCTCCTCCAGTGGCTCTAAAATGGCCAGTCAGAAATATGACCCATTCTGCCTCTAAGATGTTTGCACTCCCCTGGCTGGTTGTTCCGTTGATCTGTCTATTCATTAGCACTCAGAATTTTCTTGAGTTCCGGTTTTTGCTTTCCCAGAGAAGATTACACCAGAATTGTTCAAGGTGGGATTGCTTGTCCTTTTGGTATGCCTGTCTGTAGTTTTTTTGTGCGATTTTGTAGTCGTACAGTCGATCGTTAGATTCGGGGTGCTTCCTAATTGCCCGTAGGGTGGTGTTTCTGGTCTTCTTTAGCACCATGGTTTGGTTTAAAATAGGGAACTGGGTGCTGCGAAAATCCGTATAGGAGTGCGAATGAGATGGAAAAAGGCTTAACAAATGAGAACAGAAGTTTGACCAATCAGCGATGGGAGAGGCTGTCAAGGGGAAACCACCTAATGTAAATAAAAGGCATTCCTTAATGATGTTAATGCTGATGTCATCAGTCCTTTTTTTTTTTTAGTTTTATTGTATAGAGCAAACTAGACCCGAGACATCGGGTATCAGAGTGCTTTACAAGAGCACAAGTTTCATTATAAAAGGACAAATTCATTTTTGTTAGGCAGGGGGAGATTAAGTGATTTGCCCAGAATCACAGAATGTTGAGCATCCTTGCCGAGACTCAAACCCGGTTTCCCAGCTTCAAGGTCGACCGCTCTAGCGATAAGGCTACATCCTCTTCCCATCTTAAACGTTTTAAGTTTCAGAGTGAACTCCCTTGTGAGTATTTGGAGCAGGTTCGTGGTGAGCTGGGTTTAAGGTGACGGTGACGACTTGTGGGCGGTGGTTGCTCTCAGATTGCGCTATGATTCTATAGTTTTCCAAGCATGAGAACAGCGCTGAGTTACAAATAGTGTTGTCTTGGTAAGAGTACTTTCGACCATTTGTCCATGTCCTATTTGGGGGCATGTCCTGCGTGAACCTACCATTCATTATGATGAAACCGGCGCTATAAAGTTGCAACACACAGAGCTCCCCTAAACCACAATGTGGTTGAGTTGGGGGTTTAAACTGATCCTTCAATGCCGGCGGAAGGAGTGGTAGAAGACCTCCAAAATCCGACGGGTTACCCTGGAAAAGGTTGGTGTTAAAGTCCCCGGTAAGCAAACAGTCTGCCTGATGAAAGTCCCCAGCCAGGTCACACAGAGTTTTGAGCAAATGGTTTAGGTGAGCCCTTTCTGTTTGTGCACTTGGATTGATAGAAAAATTAAGAAGCAGCAGGGATTGCTGTTGTCGCCACAAGTTGATTTTAACTCCAAGCAGCCAGTCCTCATCGCAGTTTAGTAACTTAGTTGGACCGTTTAGACTGCATGAAATGTAAATGGACAGACCCCCCTTGAGGCGTCCATAGTTACAATCCCTTACAGATGGTTTCCAATATTCGATGAATTCTACAATGGGGCAGTTATGAGTGACAAAATGATTGAGTACGTGTAAATATTTCGCAAATGTGCAAAAGGCTGTGCAACTCACTGTGACATGAAAACTAGCGTGTCACAATCCTGGGCAGCTATGAGTGGCCCATGTTTACTGAAAGGCAATTAAGTTGTGTCTAAAGATGAAATTTCTGGTCTCCAATGAGGCCATTTTATGATGAAGACCACTAATATTCCACGAACACAGAGATAGGGGAGGCTACAGCTGGGGATTAGTGAGGTTTATAGATTGAAGCTGAGGATCACTGGGTTTAGCAGCCTCCAATGGATTTGATTTTAGTGAATGTTGGCCGAATGGTCAGGCTAGACATTTACGGGACTGTCACGGTCGGTCACGTTGGTTCAGCCCTCGGGATCGGATTGTTGCTAATAGGGTTCCACCTCTTGATATACCCAAGCCTGACTGCCGTAACGGCACAGGTCATTAGGAGGATCATGTGAGGGAAGGAAAGGATGGGGACAGCAGGGAGGGAGACCTGTAAAACATATGAAACATGATCAGTACCCTACCTAGCTTCCCTAACGTTCAGTCCCTTAACCTTCACTGATACATAGGAACATCTCTGTACCTGTAAAGAAAATAGAACAATCGGCTTCTTTGGCGTACTCTATATGGTGGTTCTAACAGTGAGTCTCCGTGGTCTGACTACATAAATGGATACATAAACATAAGAGCATCATAGAATAATACCACAGCGTCAGCACTGAGCTCAGCTACATATTAGACATCCAACACAACTGCGTAAATCCCCCCTTCCACACCTACCCCCAATTAGGGCACCACCTTGCTTCACAGGGAGAGCGCGTAACCGCTACCTTGGGATGTATCCCTGTTCAGAATGGAGTCAAGAACATACATACATCAAGACTGATACAGACGTGTTGACATATAGAGTTATCGCTACTAGCAGAGCCCTTCCTCTAATTGAGGCCGGTGAAATTGATGGAGGACTTTCGTAATGAAGATCAAACAAGCAAAGGAAAACGCTGGGTGTCCCAGATGATAATCTGAGAATATATGAGCTCGAGTTCCTCTTGTTACCACCAGAAAGTTTCGTGGCTATTCTCTGAGGATTACGAGTCTGAGGAGGACGGGAAATGAGCCTGAATGTCTCCGTCCAATTTCTATGACTGAGGTTGCAATGATTGTAGCGGAAGAGGTAACCGCTACTCAGGAGACGATGGCTCTCCCTCCCCTACCTCCGCAAGAGCCAGCTCTGAGCTCACCAACGGAGTAGGGGCTGTGTATCACAACAATGGGTTTCACAGGGTTGGTGCACAGCACCCTTACCAGACCTTCGGGTCGCTACGAGGCCCCCTCGGCAAAGGAGCAAACTCAGGCACAACTTGGAACTCCGCACGAGCAGGAATCTCCACTGGATGCGCCCGTCGATGCTGTGGCCGTTGGAACGAATTTCCGACGCGTTGTGGTCCGGCGCTGGCGTCTAAGTAGCAGACGTGTTCCGGTGACGTTGCTGTTTCGCGTACAACGTGTACGCATCCTTGGGCTTCTGGGATACGTAGTATTGGGGAGGGGTTTCTGACCATAACTTCTCGAGCGCGCTCGAGTACGGTCCATAACAGTACATCCCTCCTTTCAGCGAGAGCGCGCTAGAGGACTGGGCTTCTGTGGGTTTTTCTTATGGAATGCGTTCACCAGCCGGTTAGCATGTACGTTGCTTGCGGGTTCCCATGAGTCTTCTTCGGGTCCGTACCCCTTCCATGCAACTAGATACCATAATTTTCTTCGATAGAACTTGGAATCTTTAATTCCCTTTACCTCATATTCAGGAATGTCTCCCACCATGACAGGGTGGGGGCGTACCACACCAGCCGAACTTGCAGGTTTCAATAGCGAAACATGAAACACCGGGTGGATCCGTAGGTGTGAGGGTAAACGTAACTTCATGGTTACTGGATTGATACATTTCTCTATCTTGTATGGGCCTATATATTTAGGATTGAACACGCTATGCTTCTTGAAGCGAAAGTTCCGTGTTGATACCCAAACGGCGTCTCCTTTCTGGTATATAGGCCCGGGTCTTCGGTGTTAAACCGCAACTATTTTGTACTTAGATTTCGTGATTTGTAGATTCTTTTGTGTAGTCTCTAGGATTTCTCGAATGTGTTTCACTCTTTTTGAAACTTCAGGTACACTGGCTGTGTCATTTGGGTGAATAAAGGGTAAGAACCTGGGATGGTGTCCATATGAGTAATAGAATGGTGAGGTCTTCGTGGAACTGTGGGTGGCGTTGTTGTACGCTATTTCCGCTATCCACAAGTGTTCTACCCACTTCTCGGTGCCTTGGTTCACATAACACCGCAGATATTGTTTGAGGGTCTGATTGAGGCGTTCGGTTTGCCCATCCGTTTGCGGATGATAACTCGTGGATAGGGCGGTGTTAATATGGAGAGCGGAACACCATTGTTTCCAGAACCTTGCTGTGAACTGGGATCCCCTGTCTGACACAATGACCTGGGGTATTCCATGTAATCTCACAATGTTTTTCATCATCAGGATGGCCAGTTGTCCAGCCGTGGGAACTGCCTTGCAAGCCACAAAATGCCCCATCTTGGTTAGGAAATCTATGACCACCATGATCACGGTGTAACCGTTATCTGCGGGTAATCCCACTATAAAGTCCACTGAGATGTTCTCCCACGGATAGCTAGGAGTGGGGAGAGGCTGTAATAGTCCTTGTGGGCGTCGATGGTCTGCTTTCATTGTGGTACATATCTCACAGTCCTTGACCCATGATTTCGTATCAGGCCTCATGGACGGCCAACAAAAGTGTCGGTTGAGAAGGCTAATGGTTTTCTCTGTTCCAAGGTGCCCCGCACTTGGGGATTTGTGGCACCAATTAAAGGCTTGTTTCCGGAGTCGTGTAGTAGGGAGCAACAGGCGCCCTTGGTTCATCGGGAAGCCTTTCTTGATTTGCCATTCTCTGTGACTTTTCAGCCATATCCTCCAAACTCCTGTAGATACTCCCTTGAGTACTCCTTTAAGAAAGATATCCGGTTGTATGACCCCTATTATTTTTGAGGGGTGAATGATAGACTGTTTTTGTGTCTCTTCTTCCAAGGGGGTCGTCTGTCGGGTTAGCGCATCAGCTTTGCGGTTTTCCACTCCTGGTCTGTACGTGATAATGAAATGATATTCTGAAAAGAATAGCATCCACCGTAGTTGTCTTGGGGTTAGGTGTCGTGCAGCCGTCATGAACTGCAGATTTCTGTTGTCAGTGTATACGGTAATGACGTGCCTAGCCCCCATCAGGAAGTGTCTCCATTCCATGAAGGCGACTTTTATGGCCAACAGTTCCTTTTCTGAGATATTGTAGTTCTTCTCCGCATCATTTAGTTTCTTTGACATAAACGCCACTGGGTGTAGCTGCCCAGTGGTGGAGTGTCTTTGTGATAATACCGCCCCTAAGGCGACGGCAGATGCGTCGGCCTCAACAATGTAAGGTTTTTCAGGGTCGGGATGGGCCAGGACTGGGGCTGTCACGAAGGCGTTTTTCAACTCTTCAAAGGCCGCTTGTGCTTCTTTCGTCCACAGGTACTTGTGGTTTTTCCGTAGCAATTGTGTTATTGGCGCTACAAGGTTAGAAAATTGATGAATGAAGCGCCGGTAGAAATTGGCGAACCCTATGAAACATTGTACTTCCCTTACGTTCAAGGGGGTTGGCCAGTCCTTAATGGCTGCTATCTTTCTTTCTGCCATCTCTTGTCCGTGCGGGGTGAGCATCACCCCCAAGAACTCCACTGTGGTCACGTGGAATTCACATTTGGTCAATTTGCAGAAGAGGTGGTGCTGTCGTAGGATCTGCAATACCTTTTTCACGTGTTCCACGTGACTTTCTGGATCTTCAGAATAGATGAGAATGTCATCTATATATACAACCACGTAGTGGTCCAAAAGTTCTCTTAGTACATCGTTCAAAAAATATTGAAACGCGGCCGGGGCGTTGCATAGCCCAAACGGCATGACCAGGTATTCATAAAGGCCATAGCGGGTCTTGAATGGCGTTTTCCATTCGTCGCCCTTTCTCATTCTTACCAGGTGATAGGCCCCCTTGAGGTCGAGCTTCGTGTAAATCGTGGCCTTCTTTACCTGTTCAAGCAATACGGGGATCAGAGGTAAGGGGTAACGATTCTTCACTGTGACGGCGTTTAGCACCCTGAAGTCTATACAGGCGCGTAGCTCGCCGTTAGCCTTGGGTATGAAGAAGAGCGGCGAAGCAGCTGGGGATTTGGAAGGCCGAATGAATCCTAAGCTCACATATTTATCCAGGTATTGCCGAAGATGCTTGTTCTCTGGTTCTGTTAAGGCGTAGATTCGACCACTTGGCACTATGGCTCCCGGCACCAGATCTATTTGACAGTCATACTGTCTGTGAGGTGGAAGTTCTTCCGAGTGTGCCTCGTTGAATACCTCACGGTAATCGTGATACTCTCTGGGCAATTGAACGTCTTTCTCCGCTGCCGTGGCGATAATTAATCTTGAGGCTAGAGCGGTAGCAGGACCTTCCCATCGATTGCGGCAGAACGCCTGGCAATAGGGCGAGTTCATGAGCACGGTACGGGCTTCCCAGTCGATAGCAGGGTTGTGGCGCCTCAGCCAGGGTAGTCCTAGAATGATTCCATACTGCGGGGCATGTATCAGGTTAAAAGACAAGAGTTCGCGGTGAGATGTGCCATATTGTACCTGAATCTCTTCAGTGTTATACCCTACTGGTCCTGTGGTCAGTTCCCTACCATCCACTGCATATATTGGTTCGTGCCTGGTTTTCGGTACTAGCTGCATGTTTCTGCGTCTTGCTTCTTCAATATCCATAAAGACCCCTGTGGCTCCGGAGTCGATCATGGCTGTCATTCCAACCCATTCCGTCTTTATACACAGTACCAAGGAAATGAACAAGTGTCCTTGTTCCACCATCGTAGGACTGCACAATGAAGGGATATACTTTGCTCCCCAAGAAGCCCCTTCCTCCCTTCTTGGTTCCTTTAGTTTTCCGGGGCCTTGTCCCCCACGGCCATTGCTGCTTTGCCCTTGAACCTATTGGTCTTTGGTTTCACCGGACATTCTTTAACAAAATGCCCCTTTTTGCCGCAGTAAAGGCACAAGCCTTGTTTGCGTCTGGTTTCTTTTTCCTCCAGGGTGAGAGCAGCCCTTATTGACCCTATGTCCATTGGTTCTCCTGAAGGCACCACACGAGCCTCTGAATATCTAGACCGCTCTAACTGGGGCACCTTTCTTTCTTTCCTCTTGTGGTCGCCTTGGCGTTCACTCAACCGATGGTCCAGTCTTAAGACCAGATTGATCAGATCCTCACAAGTAACTGGCTGAGGGTCTATCTGCGCGATTATATCTTCCATGTCTTCTCTCAGTCCCTGATGGAATATGGCCGCTTGTTTCGCTTCTGGCCACTTGGTTTCTGTTACTAGCCTTCGAAAGGCATTAAGGTACATTATTAAATCCTTATTACCTTGCCTCAACTCTAAGAGTTCTCTGTCAGCTGCGTACGACTCGGTTCTCCTGTCAAACACCCTTAGGAACTCGGCCCTGAAATCTTCCCAATCATATAGGAGTGGATCGTCTCGTGTTACCAATTGAACAGCCCACTGAGCGGCATCCCCCGTCAAGTAGGAAATAAGAAAGGCGACTCTCGCTTGGTTAGTAGGGAAAGATTTTTGCTTACAGGAGAAATGAAGCAGGACCTGCGTTAAAAACACCTGGACCTTGCTTGATTCCCCCTGAAATCTCTCAGGTGTGGCGAGGGGTACCGAAACAGGCATTTCCACTACTACAGCGCTTGTTGGTACCGCTGCTGTTGTAGACATGCCTCCCGCATTGCAGGGGTTACGTTGCATACTTTCTACTCTAGCTCTGAGATCTGCTGTTTCTCGTCTGGACGCGGTTAGTTCTACCTGCATACTAGCAAGAGCCGTCAATACATCCTCTAGCGCAGCCATCCTCACAATCCGACCAGGAGGGCTCAATTCGTGGGTCGGAAATTCTGTCACGGTCGGTCACGTTGGTTCAGCCCTCGGGATCGGATTGTTGCTAATAGGGTTCCACCTCTTGATATACCCAAGCCTGACTGGCGTAACGGCACAGGTCATTAGGAGGATCAAGTGAGGGAAGGAAAGGATGGGGACAGCAGGGAGGGAGACCTGTAAAACATAAGAAACATGATCAGTACCCTACCTAGCTTCCCTAACGTTCAGTCCCTTAACCTTCCCTGATACATAGGAACATCTCTGTACCTGTAAAGAAAATAGAACAATCGGCTTCTTTGGCGTACTCTATATGGTGGTTCTAACAGTGAGTCTCCGTGGTCTGACTACATAAATGGATACATAAACATAAGAGCATCATAGAATAATACCACAGCGTCAGCACTGAGCTCAGCTACATATTAGACATCCAACGCAACTGCGTAAATCCCCCCTTCCACACCTACCCCCAATTAGGGCACCACCTTGCTTCACAGGGAGAGCGCGTAACCGCTACCTTGGGATGTATCAGAGTCAAGAACATACATACATCAAGACTGATACAGACGTGTTGACATATAGAGTTATCGCTACTAGCAGAGCCCTTCCTCTAATTGAGGCCGGTGAAATTGATGGAGGACTTTCGTAATGAAGATCAAACAAGCAAAGGAAAACGCTGGGTGTCCCAGATGATAATCTGAGAATATATGAGCTCGAGTTCCTCTCGTTACCACCAGAAAGTTTCGTGGCTATTCTCTGAGGATTACGAGTCTGAGAAGGACGGGAAATGAGCCTGAATGTCTCCGTCCAATTTCTATGACTGAGGTTGCTATGATTGTAGCGGAAGAAGTAACCGCTACTCAGGAGACGATGGCTCTCCCTCCCCTCCCTCCGCAAGAGCCAGCTCTGAGCTCACCAATGGAGTAGGGGCTGTGTATCACAACAATGGGTTTCACAGGGTTGGTGCACCGCACCCTTACCAGACCTTCGGGTCGCTACGAGGCCCCCTCGGCAAAGGAGCGAACTTAGGCACAACTTGGAACTCCGCACAAGCAGGAATCTCCACTGGATGCGCCCGTCGATGCTGCGGCCGTTGGAACGAATTTCCGACGCGTTGTGGTCCGGCGCTGGCGTCTAAGTAACAGACGTGTTCCGGTGACGTTGCTGTTTTGCGTACAACGTGTACGCTCCTTGGGCTTCTGGGATACGTAGTCTTGGGGAGGGGTTTCTGACCGTAACTTCTCAAGCGCGCTCGAGTTCGGTCCATCACAGTGACAAAGCTGCTGGCAACCACCCCCAGTCTTGTACTTTATGAAGATTCGAAGGTATGGTCCATAAACTTTCTGTTAAGGATGCGTCACCTACAGCATTTTTTAAGTTTGAGTACGGCTTGTTTCTGTCACCATTCAGGGTCTGATGAGCCCTTGTCTGGGTAACTAGTTGCTTGGCTAGCGCTGTAGGATAGCCTGGTTTAAGATGTGGGTAGATTTTGATTCCCCATGACCGAAAAATGTCTTTGCAGGCTAGAAGGGTTCGAGCCCAGGTAGTGGATTTGAATGTTACCTATGTTACTTCAGAGGGTTGCGACCCTCTTGGGGGAGAAGTTCATTGTACTCGATGTCTTCAGATACCAATGTGTCAAATCCCAGTACTCCTTTCAATATTTGATGAATTTAGCTCTGTTAGGACATCGTGAAGTCCTTTTGATTTGTATTCAGGAGCAAGGAGAATTTTGGAGTACTGATGATCACTGGCGGCACTCTGTTGGCGAGGACCCTAGTCGGGTAGGGCATATTTTTCAGGTGATAAGCCAGAAACTGTTCCTAATTTAGGCAGAGGATTTTTTCGAGACTCTTGCTGACTTGTCAAAGGATCCTCAGATGACATTGGTACGTGCTTGAAGGTTACTTTTAAGTAGTTATCTCCAGCACTTGGTAGAGCAATCTGAGGGCAGGAGTGAGGAGAAGGTTGAGTTGAAGTGGTCATTTCTGTTGGCAAGTTTATTTTCACTACTTGTAGTTGACCAGTTGCTTTGTCCGTGCCAGTTAAAGGCTCTATTGCTTTTTCAGCAACTGCAACTTCGTGAAGATGTAATGGGGGGTCCTCTTGAGCAAGAGGGGGAAGCGTGTTGGACCTGGTGTTGTACAGAAGTAAGCTGTTGAGCATTTAATGTTTGGTGAGCAGTAATGATCTGTTGATCCTGTTTTAGGGGAGTAAAACTTGGAACTTGTTTGTTGTCCAAGGGTTTAAACAATGGGAACAGTTTAAGAGGTTCAGCTGTAGATTTTATTGATAACTTATTTCTTTATTTACGTTGGCGTTTTCTCTCTCTCTTACTGAGAGGATGGAGTGGTTGGGGGTTTATCTTTGGGTGAAGTGGGACAGGTGTGAGTGACTTATGATCCGGCTCTGAATGAGCAGAGTCAACTGAAGAAAGCTGGAAGCGCTGAAAGGCTGTCAATAATGGGTGAACAACAGCAAACTGACTGGACCAAATTTGAAGATGATTGAGCCCTTGTTATTAAGTTATTTAAATTCTCTAACTTGTTGTCGATACCTGCTGTAAACAGGGCTAAGGTGTTCAAAAGATCAACTTGAATGTCCAGTTTATCTGAATGGTAGTTTAATGCCGTGACTATTGTTTGCAAGGTTTGCAGCAGTTGTGACCATATGTTCGACATTAATTTGGGGGTCGGGACCCATGAGTCGGTTCCGATTTCTGATTGGATAGTTTATCTGTATCTTTAAGAAAGAAAGATAGATCCAATAGTGATTGGTCATTTAGGTCGGTTCCTGTTTGGTACTTTGTAGGAGCTATGACTGTTACTGTGGCTGAGTTCAAAGGGGATTGAGGCAGAAGCGGTTTAATATTTCCCTTCGGTGATCTGTCCCATTGGGCTGCAAAAGGACTGAATACGCCAAAGCTTGGTGATTGATTTTTTTGTGTGAGTAAGAAACTTGGAGACTAATGTTGTTGTAACGTGGTCATAGGGATATCTGTTTGTTGAGGCAGAACATTAAGTTTTGACTCAGTGGTTTCGATCCAGGAATGATCGTTTGAAGAGTGTGATACGTGACTTTCCTGGGGGTGAGATGGATAGCAAAGTGGGGAATGCTGGGAAACCGAGAGAGCCCCGGAGGGTAGACCAGGGGCATTTTCTGATCATCCACAATTGCTCTTACACTGGGGATGTCCAACGGTGATAAAGTTTTATTAATTTGCGGCATGTGGACAATTGGCTCTGTTATTTGTTGTAAATTGCTAGCCTTGGCCAGCTCCAGAACTTGAAAAAGAGGGGAAAGCTTGACCCCTCCTGGTGTTTTTTTTAAGTAGTCTAGGGTAGAAAGAGGTTGCGAGTGCTTAGAGCTAGACAGAGGAAGGCGATCCCTGTTACTCTTAAGGTCTTATGGTCTGGTCCATGGAGATGAGGACTCGGTGAATGCGGCGGGGCCATGGGCACAGACTGTTTAGTAATGTTCGCTGCGGCTCCTTCTGCCACTGCTGCCATCCGTTTATTGTTTTTTGCTTAGGTGATGGAAACGCCCTTGTTTTCCCAAATCTCATCACTCTGCTTTGTTGGACTGCCTTGCCGATGGGGCACTGCTTCTGCTGAGACCTGGGTTTGCACTCAACAGCTGGTAACTACTGGCGCTGCAGCTTGGACACCCCCCCGTTCTTCCCCCTCCTCTTCCCTGCCCACAATAACCTGCCTTGTGACCCTTGTGACCCTGCCACCTCAGCCACGTTTGAAATGGAGCTGGTGCAGAGAATAGTATGCTGCGTGGGGTATATGCAAGGGCCTCAACAAGAGGTCAGTATGGTCAGTATGAGAATGTGGGCAGGGGTGACAGAGGAGGGAGGGTGCTGGGGGAGCGAAACCGGGCAAGGCAGGGCAGGTCGACTCTAGATCAGAACTAGGGTAGGGCTAGAGCCGACCAGGCCAGGCCAGCGAGTACGGCAGCTGCAAGCTGCAATTCAATACAAACTAATGCAGCCAAGACTGGCCTCACTCTCACTCTCGGAGATCAAGTGGCAGCAGTGAAGCAGTGTGTCCTTCTTCTGGGTCCAGTAGTCCTTTGGTCTCTACGTGTACAGAGGATTTTCAGGTACGACTAACAATCACACTCCTACAATTCGGACTATTTCAGTCCTCCATAGCTATAAGAATGGCTTGGGCAGTCAGGTATAAGTAGTTTTTAATGTATCTTGAATTAACAATTAACTGTTGATTTGGTCATTTTCTAAATTAGCCAGACAGTGCCACCTTGTGTGCAGACTGACACCCCCCAGTATTGACAATTAAGTGCCGGTGCCGAGCACCGGAAACCACCGGCCAAATTAAGCACTGTGTGTAAAGCCACCACGCTGTCAGCGGCTCCAGATGCATCCACTTCCTTACATCGCTACGCCACACCACACCACAAAGAATACATGTACAAGCCTTCTACAGAACACACATCAGTGGAAGTACCTCTTGCATTACTAATCTCTCAGTAGTTGAGGTTCTCTGCTTCCATAGTGACGATGTACTAAGTAATCAACTGTCTTCATATTGAAGAAAAACACCTGCACCGCACGTACACTGAGCGATGCAGGAGAATAGTACACCATCAGTGCCACAATAATCAGTCATCTGGCACTTGTTTTCCCTCACAGGCTCTCCACACTGAAGCTTACACCTATGCCGGTTTGGAAGTGGCTTCAGTCCTCCTTGCCAGTGTAAAAGAGAGTAAGTTAGTGCAACATGCTTTATACAAGATATTTATATTTTAGAAGATAAAAGTCATGCCACTTTGGAGCCACTTAACCATCACCCTGAAGGAACTATTCCAAATGCTTAGCAGTACTTCATTTCCCCTCACAATAGCCTTCAGGAGACACCCAGGTTGAGCTGATCATGACACATGCACCCTGAAATCACTGAAAGTAAAAGAGGCGCTGGCCAAAGCAAATTATAATGCGAGTATGCTGTGTGAATCAGGCAAACAGAGCCGTAGAACGTTAGCTCTGAGGCAGAGAAAACAAGAGAGTGAAGGGACACCCATGAGGAGAATGCATGGAGTGCAGACGATATGAAAAAATAGAGCGGCAGCTAAGACTTAAAAACACTGTAGCAGTCTGAGGTGATATAGGTTCAGATTTATGAAGGTTTAGCATCACCATTGTGCCACACAAGGGGGCACAAGGGTGACACAAAACCTAAGTGAGATTTATCAAGCCACACAAGGTCACCTTGTGTGGCCCTTAATGGCTTGATAAATTTGGAATAACGGAAGCATGGGTGTTCCAACATATCCGTCCATGCATTTTGGCTCATTCCCACATTTCCCATTGATGGTAGACCTGAAAATGCATCAAAATTCTATGCCTGCCCAGGTGATATGTAACAAGGAGAAATATCTCTATTTCTCCTCGTTTTCTTCTCTTTCTTTGCGTGTTGCATTCTGCTGTACACATAGAAAGAGGAAATGCCTCTCAGGATCGTTTTGCTGTAGGAAGGTTTCCCTTCCTGCACAAAACCAATTCTGCCTACAACACAAGCACCCTTTCACCATGACGCAAGTGGCCTTTCATAAATTGCGCCAGCACTAGGAAAGGACAGGAATGCGCCGTATAATTTTAAATACAGTGCATTCCTGCCCTTTACCTTTCACGCAGCGCAAGGTGGCTTGCTGCATTGCGCTGCGTGAAAAAATGATAAATAGGAGCCCGAATAAGGGAGGGCATCTATCAGGAACAATAAGCCAATACAAACACCGACAAAGGAAGATGTTTGCTATGTGGGAGCCCCAGGAGGGCTGGGAGTCGCTCAGAAGATACAAAAGGGGTCTGGATTCTTGAATAAATACTGGTTGCCCAGCCCTGTCATTAGCTCATCTGGGGCCCTGTCAAAATATATTTGTGAGGCCCCACCCTAGTACTCTAGAACCTTCAAAAAGCCCTGATGATTAAGCCCACAGCACTAAGAGGCTCTTTGTTTCACTTTTCCCATCCATATGAAACTTTGGGCCACTTATAAGCTGTGATCTTAGAATAAGTAACATCAAGTGTTCCATTTTAAAGATCACTGCGCACATCATCAGTAGCGGTCTGTGGAGGGAGTTCGGTCAGGCAGTGAGGCGGGGCGGGGGAGGGGCGGGCCCGGGAAATGTAAACACCGGAATATGGATGAACGGAGGTAAGTACACATTTAAATAAATAAAACGAATTCCTTTGAGCGCGCTACATCGCAAAATGCGATGCAGCGCGCGCAAAGGAATTTGTTTTATTTATTTAAATGTGTACTTACCTCCGTTATTCCATATTCCGGTGTTTACATTTCCCCACCCTGCCCCTCCCCCGCCCCGCCTCACTGCCCCACCAAACTCCCTCCACGGACCGCTACTGCTCATCATATTGTGGAAAATATGTAAAGGATCCAAAGTCTAATTCACAGGGCCGGGGTTCTCTCCCAAGGGTTTCACGGTTCGTTTTAAAGAAAAAAAAGGCATAACATTTAACACTTGCTAAGATCTAAAGGCAATTTTAAAGTGAGTTCAACAGTTCATCCCCTCAATTAATCGTTGTGATAATCAATGGCGAAATGTGCATTTTAAGAGCACATTTTCTAAAAGCATCAATGACAACTGATTTATATTAGTGCCATCTCTCCACAGTGCGCCGGGTTTCCCATAAGCAGGGTTATCATGTGTGAACGATCACCAATACCTTTGCAAAGTCCTAACACTAGTGAAATGACTGTAGCAAAGTGGATGGGTGCACCAACAAGAAGTCCAAAGCGTATCCAATATGTTAATTGCAAATATTCTTATTTATTTTCATCCATCAATTTCAACAAAATGCAGCCAACGCGTTTCGTTCCAACAACTAATAGAACTTCGTCAGGGCTTATTGCAATAACATGTCAGTACATCCGTATCATGCGTAGTGAATTAATACAATTCCATCCAAGTCATGGTTATGTAAGTACATCCATATCATACGTAATAAATTACTAAAAATGCATCCAAGTCGTGATCAAAGGTAACTCATGACAAATTGTGTCACTGTATCTCAAAATATAGCGGCTGAGATAGTGTAGTTCATGGATCAATACCTTAATAAGCATTTATTCCTCCAAATTTTGGTGTCGGAGCATGCTAGTGAAATGACTGCACTTTTTAAGTGAGATTCGGGTAAGGAAGACTACATGAAACACTCATTTAAATATACACTTAGAGAGCTTTCTCACCAGACAAATACATTTGAAAGGTTGATGTGAAGTGGACAATGTTAGTTCCAGTCTTAACATGTGACAGACACCATCTATTCAGAATATTAACTATTGTCCTTTTGTAGACCCTTCCGACCCCACAACTAATGGCAGTTTAAGAGAAGGGGCATTGTCAGAAACCCATGTCATAACATTTTTATTCCACTCTTTTTCCATCAATCAAAGAGTGTTCTGTAATCCGTAGAAGTGGAAGCTAAAAGATAAATACATTTTCAGTGCTGAAGGAAACCCAAGGGGCTGCCTCCGCTCAAAGGAGGTTAGAAGGTGCTGATGTTTCTAACAACAGTTGCAGCCAACATTGCAAATAATAGCCCTGGATACCAATGTAAAGTATGGTGACCTCATGCTGCCAAGTTACATGGATCGCCATTAAAGTCATGCAGAGGTCTTGGACAATTTCCGAACCTTAGAGGGCAAACACATATGATTATTTCAGACAAGACTTCCAGGGTGGAGTGTTTAGAGAAGCCAAACACGGACAGGCAAGCTCCCCCTGCACGCAGCATACAGTGCGCCCCTTCTCATGCCAACTGCATGGAAGTTGGGCAAAGTGCCTTCACGTCTGAGCACAGGAACTACACCTGGGTCTAAAAGAGCTACATGCACATGTTTCCCCCTCTGTTGAAAGCAGAGAAGATTAATAGCTCACCTGCTTTGCTTGGGATTTGGGCACCTGCTGCCAGGTCCCTTGTAAGTGCAGGGCCGGGGTCAAACAGACGCGGTTGCCCTCCACACCTCTGGTACCCACCCTCTGTGTGGCACAGCAGTTAAGCAATGTGGTGACTGGATTATATTTTCCTTTAGGCCCAGCTAGATGCCATAAGACTAAAGAGTGTGTCCCAGTTACATTTTTTCCATCTAGGAGGAGGGATTGAACAGAAATAGCTGTCCCAGACATGAGAGACTCCTTTGGGTTTCCTATAGAAGATTCTTGTAGTAACCACAGGGACAGTGGTTGTAGTTTAAGTCCTTTATTTCTCAAGATGATCAGTACACATCCATAGAGTAACCTCCAGCTTCATCAACTGGCAGCATTCACAGAGTCTCTCAGTGATGTCACTCTAATGACATCACTGAGTTCTACAGCATTGACTAGAAACTCCACACATCTCCCCCCTTACAAAGAGTTTACAATAAAACAATCCAAAAACAACAACAACTGTACAGGTTAGCATTCATAGGAATAACAAAACACTCATTAATCCTAAGAGATACAGAAATATAATCATTCAAAAGAATTTGGGACATCAATCTTGCACAAGTTCCCCATGCTCCATATTTTCCCATCAGCAAGAGTTACCACATAATTCATTACCTTTACCACTTTTTGAGGTTTGGAAAACTTATTTTCCTTTTTTTTAACCAAGCCCATTCTTTTAGTGATCACCCAGTCACCAACTGCAATTTATATATCCTTCACTCCTTTTCTCTTATTATAATCATCTTTATTTCTTTCTTGAGACTCTCTAACTCTTTCTGCAATTCTTTCTCGATCTACCCACACCTGATTTTTCTTTTGTAACAATACAGGTGACTCTTTCGTTGCTGGTTCTCTCCCTTTTAAAGCCACAAAAGGGGATACACCTGTGACAGAATGTGGAGTTACTCTGTGTGCCCACATCATTTTATTTAACTCTTCTCTCCATCTCAATCCATTACTTAATGACAATTGGATATTGTCCATTATAATACGATTCACTCGCTCAACCAACCCGTTTGAGGCCTGAATACTGCCACCCTTTCATGTTTGATACCAAGATTAGAAAGAAACCTTGCCATTATCGTGGAAACAAGTTGCACTCCATTGTCTGTAACTAAGCATTTAGGTATTCCCTCTTCCAAAAATGCACTCTTTAAAAAATCAATGACCACCTCAGATGTAATATGTTCTACAGGCTTTATCATAAACCACTTGCTATGGTAATCAACTAGAACTATTAAGAATCTACTTCTCATACCCAGCCTGTTAATAGGACCCAAAAAAATCCATTGCCACTTTCTCCCATGGCCGATCCGGAACGTCAAGGGAGCCCAGAGGAGGCTGACGAATTACTCTGCATTTATCACTATTGCAACATGGCTGACATTCTTTTACAATTGCTTCCACATCTCTGTCCATTTCAGGCCACCAAAAACTCTGCCTCAACCTTCTTTTACACATGCTTCTACCTAGGTGACCTTCGTGTACCAATTTAAGTAACTTTCCTCTCAACATCTTAGGAGGAACCACTCGGTTGCATCTCAAAACTCTGTTCTTTTGAATGCTTAACTGGTCCTTAACTTTTAAATACTTTTTCAACTCTTCATTTATATCAACTTCACTGTTCCAACCATCACGTATGACTTTTTTAAGCACCATGTACTCTTCATCCTTGTCTAAAGCTTCATTCCATTCTTCCTGTTTTAATGCTAAACTCAAATCATTAATGTCGCACATAGATTCTACTTCATATACCAAGAATGAATCTTCCTCCTGTCCCTCAACTGGCATACGCGACAAACAATCAGCAATGATATTTTTTTTACCTCTTACAAACTCAATCGAGAAATTATAATCTAATATTGATAAAAGCCACCGGGATATCCTTGGAGTCACACCACCTTCAAGCCCCTTTCCACCTTTAAAAATGTGTACCAATGGTTTGTGATCTGTTTTTAGAACAAATGGTAAACCCCACAAATAAAATTTAAAATGGTTTATTGCCCAACAACAACCCAACGCTTCCTTCTCAATGGCGGAGTAGGATTTCTCTGCTCCCTGCAAACGTCTTGATGCAAACCCAATCACACTTTCACCCTCCAATGATTTTTGAGTTAATACAGCACCCAATCCTATATTACTTGCATCAGTTGTCAGAATTGTTATCTCATGCCCTAAATAATCCACTTTTTCCTTTCTTATCTGACACTTTTCTTTCTTGATGGTCAACCCATGACTAGCAATCTTTTTCAAAACATTATTTAACAATTCATCATGATCCATAAAAGATCTTCCCACCACCATGATGTCATCCTGAAAGCACAACACACCATCCATCCATCCGTGGATTGGCGCTCAGATGGGACTGGGGTCCTTTGCATGTTCCCTACAAGGCTGTGTAATGCAGTCTGGTGGGAAACATACAAAGTGCGCATGACTGTTTGGCCAGACCAAGACAGCCAGCCAGTCATGCACACTTGGAGTGCGCAAACCACTCCTCCCCCTGTGTCTCCAGCCCCACCCTGCCCTAACCCTGCCCTGAACCTGAGAAAAATAAAACAATTATAACTACGTTAATATCGTTTAATTTATCTGCTCAAAGAGCAGTGCGGCGACGCTCCTCCGTCTTAGCGGAGGAACCGCACCTACTTCCTAGGGATTCCAAAGATGAAGGTGGACCACAATAAATTATAAAAACTCAAACAACAGATTTGCTGAAATGATTAATTAAATAACTGTTCATGTAGAATGATAGGGGTTACAGTGTTTACATTAGAAAAATGTGTGACAATTTGAAACTGAGTTGCTTGTACTTTAGGACATGGTTAGTATACGAAATCTGCCTTGTCTGCGTTATAACCACAGATTTTTTGCTTTTTATGGACCCTCTTTCTCCTAGTATTAAGACGCTTTTCAGTGCAGTGTGACCCTTCCATTCAAAGCCACAGAGTGTGTTTGTAAGTTATGTCCCTAAATCTGTAATGCAACATAGGGTTCACTCATTTCATGTGTTTAACTTTGCACTAAGGCTACTGTACATCAGCCACCGGGATATCCTTGGAGTCACACCACCTTCAAGCCCCTTTCCACCTTTAAAAATGTGTACCAATGGTTTGTGATCTGTTTTTAGAACAAATGGTAAACCCCACAAATAAAATTTAAAATGGTTTATTGCCCAACAACAACCCAACGCTTCCTTCTCAATGGCGGAGTAGGATTTCTCTGCTCCCTGCAAACGTCTCGATGCAAACCCAATCACACTTTCACCCTCCAATGATTTTTGAGTTAATACAGCACCCAATCCTATATTACTTGCATCAGTTGTCAGAATTGTTATCTCATGCCCTAAATAATCCACTTTTTCCTTTCTTATCTGACACTTTTCTTTCTTGATGGTCAACCCATGACTAGCAATCTTTTTCAAAACATTATTTAACAATTCATCATGATCCATAAAAGATCTTCCCACCACCATGATGTCATCCTGAAAGCACAACACACCATCCATCCCATCCTCGTCGCCATAAAAATGTAGTAACCACAGGGACAGTAGTTGTAGTTTAAGTCCTTTATTTCTCAAGATGATCAGTACACATCCATAGAGTAACCTCCAGCTTCATCAACTGGCAGCATTCACAGAGTCTCTCAGTGATGTCACTCTAATGACATCACTGAGTTCTACAGCATTGAATAGAAACTCCACAATTCTCTTCCTAGCGGTAGCGGCTGGCAGGGAATGAGGGTGGAGGGTGGGGGTAGAGTGGGGATGCAGGGGGAGGAGCGTGAGTCAAAATAAAATAGAAAAAAAAACACTTATCTATTTCGCTGTCTGTGTTTTTCTTCTGCTTCTCTGGGAGTCCTAGAATCAGGAAGTACCCAGGCTTCCCACAGCCAATCACAATGCTACAATGCAGTGTTATGATTGACTCCCCTAAGCCAATCACAACACTGCAATGCAACGCTATGATTGGTCTGAGTGCCGTGGATTGGCGCTCAGATGGGACTGGGGTCCTTTGCATGTTCCCTACAAGGCTGTGTAATGCAGTCTGGTGGGAAACATACAAAGTGCGCATGACTGTTTGGCCAGACCAAGACAGCCAGCCAGTCATGCACACTTGGAGTGCGCAAACCACTCCTCCCCCTGTGTCTCCAGCCCCACCCTGCCCTAACGCTGCCCTGAACCTGAGAAAAATAAAACAATTATAACTACGTTAATATCGTTTAATTTATCTGCTCAAAGAGCAGTGCGGCGACGCTCCTCCGTCTTAGCGGAGGAACCGCACCTACTTCCTAGGGATTGCAAAGATGAAGGTGGACCACAATAAATTATAAAAACTCAAACAACAGATTTGCTGAAATGATTAATTAAATAACTGTTCATGTAGAATGATAGGGGTTACAGTGTTTACATTAGAAAAATGTGTGACAATTTGAAACTGAGTTGCTTGTACTTTAGGACATGGTTAGTATACGAAATCTGCCTTGTCTGCGTTATAACCACAGATTTTTTGCTTTTTATGGACCCTCTTTCTCCTAGTATTAAGACGCTTTTCAGTGCAGTGTGACCCTGCCATTCAAAGCCACAGAGTGTGTTTGTAAGTTATGTCCCTAAATCTGTAATGCAACATAGGGTTCACTCAATTCATGTGTTTAACTTTGCACTAAGGCTACTGTACATCAGTGCAGGGATGAAACCAGTGGTTTGAAAGTTAAATATCAAATGTAATTTGCAGTGTGTATTTACATCACACACATGACTAAAATATAAGGCTTCATGGAACACCACTGTGCTCTGGCTGGGTTGCAGTTTAAGATCATTGCAATGACGCATCAAAGAAAAGTGCCTCTGCCAGGTAGGAAAGCGTGTGTTATAGTGCCGAATATAACCAGGCATTCTAGATACTGAGAAAAGAATACCCTCATGTAGTGTCCATTGTCTAATCAACCTGATCATTGATCCTCCCTCTCCTGTGGTCACACTCACTCTTGCCTACTTCTAGCTTCTGCTCATCTGTTGGCTGCAGTTGTCGCTGGTGTGAAAACTGAGCGACTGTGTCTCTGTCATTGTGCTGGCTTGTTCAACAGCCCAACAGGAGAGAGAGACAGCACAATCCTCTGAAGCTAAGGATGCGCTGTAGACCCACAGTGGCGAATCTGCAAGATTGCTGTGTGCTACCCTCTTCCATCCTTTTGGGGAAGCTCCCATTCAATGTGTTACTCATAAGTGCCAAGAGGTACCTACACACTTTGGTAGTCTTTCATACAAAAACAAGCATAATACATTGATCACAAATTACTGACACTGGTTTCTGTAGTTATTTATTTATTTTTTTCAAAAAGGAGACATGCAGATAATAATACAGTTAATAACATAAGTGCAGGTGACACAGTGCTCCAGTGTGAAAAAACAAATACAAATTATACACATAAGACACACGATGTAAAAGTTCACTGGTTGTAAGCATTTGCAGAGAAAAGGCACATGTGTATATCACATCACAACATGTGAAACAATTGCTGATCAAAACAACAAAGGGAAACAATTGCTGATGTTTTGACCCCTATTTAGTCTCAGGGTCTCCTCAGGACAATCGTCGTCTGGCTTAATCCATAACTAAGTAGCCACTATTCACTGTCCAGTGTATGATCCAGTATGTGGAATCAGATAAGGCGCGCAGTTAGAAGTCAGGCTTTCTTATTGCGCAACCGCACACAGGCAGATTGACACATGCCCGACGGAATTTGCAGTGACCTTGCAATTTCCACCAACAAGTATTATTTATCCTGGACGATTTAAGCCAGACCTGTATCTGATTTCCCATACTGCATTATACACTGGCCAGTGGATAGTTACTACTTAGTTATGGTAATATGTCAGATGATGATTTTCGGGAAGTAAGGGTGTCGGAGCTAGTGGCCAATGGACAGCTAGTCCCTGTAGCTAGTCTGCCCCAAGGCGACCACATTTGGTGGTGTAGGTCACCTTTTCTACCTGGAACCCACTATTTCTGCTCTCCTAAAGATGGCAGAATTCAATTTTAGGTGTACAGACCACATCTACTGCATAGCTAATTTCCCTCCTTGGCCAGGTGCAAGCACATCTGGGGCAAAGGGAGGGCTATTTCCTTCTCAGGAGAACAGCCTAGATGCATATCAGAGACAGTGTAGCCTTTGAAGCTCACTGCTCAGATGCGCCAATTCACTAGCCAGGCGGATAGGAGGCAGGTGTGATCTCCTTCCTGCCAAGCCATTTGTTCTGACTCCTGGGAGTGATCACATTGCCTGGCAGGAGGCCAGAATCCTGTCTTGGCAACAGCAGGCACAGGAAAGCACAGGCTGGTCAGTCAGAGCTCAGTAAAGCTGGTGGCAACCAGGGGACAACCTCTATGGTGCCTACTAGGTGCATGTCACATCACCCAGGGCACAAGAATCATGACATGGGTGAGAAGGTACGTTGTTTAATGCCAAACATTATTTTAGGGGCACCCTGATGGAGCGGCCAATCTCAAGCATGCCCATTTGTCAGCCCATGTCATCTTATGGACCACTAACACATATAGTAGTTTCCAATGGGGAAAGCTACTGGAGGACATATAGGCTTGCACTCATAGGTACACACCTTTAATATGATACACCCTGTCTCCTGGGCTGAGGAGGCCTTCCTTAGGTGTCTTACATATATTAAAGGCAGTGTAGGTGACTGTGCCAAACATGGTGAAGGCCCAGTCAAGTTTGAGCAGTTTGTACTATTCCTGCAGTCTGCAATGGCAGGGCGGTTGTCAGTAGTTTGAATGGGTTGCCCAGGGCCAAACCGTGTTGCACCCCTGTGGACACCTTTACCACCAATAGCCTGGGTACCCCTGGCACCATATTCACATATAAGAGAGTTACGTTTTTGCCAATTTGGGATTACCAAGTCAATTATTACAGTTTTAAGAGAGAGCCCAGGCACTGGAGTCTGGACAGCAGTCTCCAGTGCACTGTCAGAGTCATAACCATCAGCATTTGGAGCAAAAATGGGGTGGGGTGACCATACAAAAGGAGTACTTTCCTACAGTATATTTGGATCAGATTTCAGATGAAATGGAACAGTTCATATTCTACTTTGAATTGGGCACAGTCAGAATGATGACTTTTAGAAAGTGTTCAGAAAATATTTGCATAGAATGATGTTCTCTGTTTCTGGGACACATGGTTGCTTGGAAAAAGATAATGTTTGAGGGGTTTTCCCAAATAAATATAAATCCAAGCGAGAATCAAAGGTACTAAGCAACCATCAGGGGGTATCATAACCCTAGTACATACAAAGATATCAAGAAATATAAAGTAAGTATATTCTAAATTCAATTGGATTCAGGCATGTAATATCAATTTATATATTAATTCTGTATCTATTGATGATAAAAGTAAATGCAAATGCAATACTGGGTGATAAATTATATAACAAGAATCAACAAAATCCTTTTAATGATTATTTAAGTGATAGATGTCCTTACTTTCTAAATAATTTGATTTCAATTATAGGTGATTGTAGGAAAGTAAGATCTGCTTCTTATGATTACCCCCACTTTTTGCTTGAAGTTACACTGTTTTTGAATAGTCTGACTGGGATCCTGCTAATCAGACCCCAGTCTATCTGCTTTCTTCCTAAAATGTTATGTTATGTACTTAGGTACACTCCAGATTGGATACTGGGGTACCCTTGTAAGTCCCTAGTATATGGTACCTATGTACCCAGGGCATAGGTAACCCAGAGGCCTCCCATGGGCTGAAGCATGTATTAAGCCACCCATGAGAGGCCAGGTAAAATGGATCTACAGGTCCGCCATTGCAGCCTGTGTAAGTTGGTGCATGCACCACTTACTTAAGATATAGGTTTACTATATCTAAGTGTCACTACACTTAAAACCTATAAGTCACCCCTAATGCAGGCCTTGACAATCCTGAAGGCAGGGTGCTTAGTTCTAAGTGAGAGGTTGCCACTGCAAGAGCAAAACACCCCTGCAGCCTACGGAGTCCATTCTCCCGGGTTGTTAGTGCTACAGTCATTTATGACATATAGAGTGGCATTTTACGACTGTATGATGACCAACTCTAAAATGGCTGAAAGTAACCCTAATGTGTTTGGATTCAAACATTGTGGAATTATACACCTATACAGGTAACCAGTGTGGGGGGTATGATTCCACCACTCAGAAACAAGCATTGTGAGGTCCCTGGGGTTTCCAGTACCAGCCTTCTAGTCCCGGGCAGCAAAAAAGGGTTGCTGCCGACCAGAAACACATTTCTGCCCTCCTGCTGCTGAGCCAAGCTCAAGCAGGGGAAGGCAGAACAATAGGCATCCTGTCAGAGGGAGGTGTGACCACCTCCCAGACAGGATTTAGTGTATTAGTCCTGGGTGGGTGCGCTTGCCAGTGACCGAAAGTCTGCATGAAGGACACATTTGGTGTCACTGTGCATAGTCCAGTTCAAACTAGACCTGGGAGCCATTGGCTCCTGCTCTGGCGTGAAACTGGACGAAGGACAAGGGAGTATCCTCCCCACTGTCCTGACCCTCCCCATGGGAGGGTTCCTTGAATCTGTCTGACGCTCTCCCGTGGGTACAAAAGGGCTTACCTGGCTGTAGGACCTTATATTCGACGTGGACAAGATTCTAATCAAGAAACCCCTGATCTTCGACTTTCTGGACACTCTTTACTTCCCTGGACTTCGTTTGGGCCCGACCTTCTCTCCCACTCCATCCAAAGCATCGTCTGTGCCTGTGTACCATACAGGCTCCGTGAAGGACCAGTGGAGCACCAAGGACAACCGAAAACAGCTCCCTTGGAGTCACTACCCTGCAACCGTAGGCACCGTAATGCAACTGACTGGTCTGCTGATCGTGAGCTCCTGCGGACTTCGAAGGCTCCAGCAACACAGGAGGTGGGTCCCATGCCCCTCGAGGTCCGAGCTGCCCTTTCACCAAGATTGAGGTCAGGTTCCATCATGAGGGCTGCAATACCTGTACCCCTATGCACCCCGTACTTTTGCAAGTGTATATGCTTGTTAGCGTTCCCAAAACAAGTGCACTGGGCTCCGAGTGGCCCCAACCTCTGGCATCATTTTTACCAAAGAACTTTGGCCTCCTCACACTGTGTGCTCCGGGGGCTGTTGCTTTGTAATCTCGCTCGAGGTCACCTCTTGACTCCTGTGCCTCCGGCCTGTGGGTCCTCTTGAGGGACATCTTTGCTTTTCTTGGGCTCCCCTGGTTACTCCAGACTTTCCCTGACTCCCCTGTGTTTGGTGAGTCTCCTTGGCCATGCAGGTCCGAACTGAAACTCCTCGTGACCATCTTCGTGGGTTGCTTCTGCCAAAGCTTTTTGGTGCTCCAGCCAGACACCGACCCCTCAGTACTCGACATCCTTTGTGTGACAGCTTGTATACAGCTCCTGGTTGTCCTCAATGTCTCCTGGTCCCGGTGGCTGCAGAGTCAAGAACCCCCTCAACGCACCTAAAGCACCCGACATTGGTGGGTATTCGTCTACCGAGCCCCTGGTCACTCCTGAGTGACCCAGACTCTGTCCCCACTGCTTTCAGGTACTCTTTGACTAGAATCCACCTTTGGATTTTAACAACACTTTTCTTCTTTCCCACACTGGCATTTCCTTGAAGTCCTCCATTGAGATGGACAGCGGTTTCCGACACCACTTCAGCCCTATGTACCCAGCTTCCCTGGGATAGGTATCTCTGGTACTATAGTATCCACGGGTGTGGTGGCTCTCCAACCTCCTACGATCCAAGGGCTTCCTCGTAATCCACTGGGAAGGGTCCTTAAACTTTAAAACTGCAACCGCGACTCTCCCATTGAATTGTACGTAGCACACGGTTGTGTTCTCACACTGCACCCGTCCTCCGTGAGGTCCCTACTTACTCACCTTGGGTGGTTCCTTGGGGTCCCAGCAATACTACATCCTCTAGACACTATCTTGATTCGAGTCGTGTTTCTTATAACACTATTTTAGTACATAGTTTGGTTCCTGGAGCCCACTGTGTATTAGTGCTTCTTACGATTGTTTCTGTGCTACAGTATTGTGTACTTTATGATTATCTGCATGTAGCAGATACTGTAAGGTATTTAGAGTGTGTTATAATAATAAATACATATTTTGTAACTACTGTGTGGTTCTCCTTTCATATAACCAATACAAAAGGTTGCATTCTGGAAAAAACAAGCTGCTTCACATTCCTTCAAGACTAAGCATGAAGGCTGCTCTCCACAGCTACCACTTGGATAGCTTTCTTTGGTTATCTTTGACCTCTTAAATCACCATAAGGGTTGCGTGGACTGGTACAGGGTGCCCACTTTAATTAGTGGACAGCAAATACCAGGCAAACTTCTCACAGCGATTTTAATTTATGTTTGATTCCGAAGCAGGAAGAATAATTCCAGGATGATCTTGAAGAACCAGAACCAATTGGGCCTGGCGGCGCAGGGTACGCCTTAATCTCCTGGGTTCTCCTGCTTCAGCTAACAGAGACACGGGGACACTCTGTCAGCGTAAAAGATCAGATTGTATTAGCTGCAGCTAGTACAGTTGTCCTAGAAGTACACACGGCTTTTCTCAGGAGACTGCCACTTCACTCCGTGGCGCACAATCTTTTATAGTACATAGGTGACATATACATTAACGAAGGACACACCTAAAACATACATGAAAAACCAGTAGGAATAGTCCGAAAGAAAGTCAGAGCCAATAGAAAAAGACGGAAAACAAAAGTATCGAGTAACTCAAAGAAGCCTCTCCTCCAACTGTGTTTGCCACCCCTCCCACAAGTTAAGGTATTAACATGTCTGTAGCTGGCTTGCAGGTGGCGAGATACATTTGTGTGTTTTGGAGGACAGTTGTGAAATGAGAGAATACGAGCAGAGGACAGCGAAGGCCAGAAGATAAGATAAAGTCAGAAGAGAATAGTGTGAACCAACCGATAGTTAAAACAGGGATTAGGAAAACCAGACAGGGATTAGTGTACTCGACCAGTCTCTAATACCAGCTTTGTAAACAGAGGCACAAGGCTATTTTGATACAATATTGCAGGAAAAAGCAGAAAAGACTTCGTTCATCGTGGTGCCTGAGTGCGGGCAACACAAAAAGGCGGCAGAGCACAAAATGGCGGCTCAATGCGATCGTGATCGAAAATCGAATTTCCTCAGACCCTCCTTTTGCCAGAACTCAGGCAAGATACACAGACTCATGTTAATCTGAGTCGATGTCGATGGCCATGAGGTCATCAAGCTGTTGCTGTAACATCATTCTGATATTCTCTGTTCTTTGTGTCTTGGGTTTTGGGATGCACACAGTAGCACAAAGGTCGCAGATGGCGGGACCACAGTGCATACAAAGACAACAAGAGAAAATTATGGCTAAAACCATACCAAGGAATGTTAGTATTTTCCAACCCCATTTGGACAGTAGTCCCCAAAACCATCCCAATAACGACCAATCTCCTTCGTCCTGATGAATCGACTCGGAGATTATATGTAATTTAGAGATGGCTTGGTATACTGTCGGAGCATCATCAGGTATATAAATGCAGCAACTTGATTTGATCAATTTGCAGACTCCACCACGATCTGCAAGAATAACATCTAAGGCAACTCGGTTCTGTAAAGTCATAAGACGATCCGCCTGTAGTTCCGCTGTAATATTACTTAAAGCTCCTACAGTGATGTCTATGGTAGTCTCTACAACACGAACCAGTTGTCTCATATTCCTGCTGTTTGCCATAGGACCCCAAAAAGGAAGAAATCCTTTTAGGAAGTCTCCTCCCTCTTGACCTGCTGTGTCTTTGGAATTAATAATTCCTCTGCCATATTTGTTTTTATGGAAATTCGAAGAAGCAGTGTATGTAGGGGGAAGAAGAAAAGCTATATAGCAAGTTCCAGAAAAACCAGTCGGCAACCACGTATAGGCTCTATCGTGACAGATGAAATATGTGCCCTGAGACGGCACTAATGGCGGCGAATTCTGAGAGGAGTGGATGTAAGTATGGGAACAAAAGCTTTTTCTCTGTTCGGGGTCAGTAGTTTGGCCATTTATTTGCAAACAGAAATTGCCTTGATGAGGTACAGTCCAAATTGGTGGAGATTTTCCTTGTTTAACCTTATCACTAAGGCTTGTGATATAATGAGTGACATTCCAATTAGTATATGCTTTTCTCTCATCAGCAGAAATTTTACTATTTTCCATGATTTTAGCCACAGCTACCATTCCCTTAATCAATGAACTATGACTGAAATCTGGTCCACCAATATAGGAACTGACAAGTCGTTTGAATCGGCTTTGATAGGCGTTAGAGAAAATTACAAAATAATCCCAAGCAGAACCTTCATAAGAGAACGGAAGGACTAAATATGGCATTCCTTTTTCTGTGGTATGAGGCATTAGTCCACACACCCAACAATCGGTTGTATTAATTACTAATTGGTGTTGGTGTAATAATTGAATAAACGAATTATTGTAATATTCGATTCTTCTAACGAGTTCATGTTGAGGAAGTGTATGAAACAGATGCGGAGAAATAGTAGAATAAGAAGGCACAGAGATAGAAGAAGGGACAACTTTTTGCTGCATAGCGTAAACAATCCAACCTATACACACCAATAAAATACACAATAATATAAAAACACATAAAGTTATACCACAACGACTGTATATTATTTTACAATGATTGTCTTTCATTTTGTTCCTTCTCTCTCTTTCGCCTAATGTAGTTTCCATCTTCTAAATGGATGCTCACGGCAATCTTTCTTAATCACTTGGTCACGATTGTCAGCCGTCCTATGACACTGCAAGTCCTGCAGGCCTATTGCCACTACTCAGGTCACAACCAAGACTCCTTCCGTGACCCTGCAAGTGGGATAGAAACTACATAGAAGAGAGAATCTCAAGTTTTCTTCTTCAGTCTGGGTCTTAAATCGTAATGAGCCTTATCAGGTACAGTCTGATCCTGAAACAATGTTCGTGGATTTGTGGTGTTCAGATGAAAATGTGATGGTACAGCTTCTTGGAGAATGTCGTCGTTTTCTTTTTCCGACAATGTTCCATTCAAGCGTGTTTCAGAGTCATTTATACCCTTGCGGACCCACTGATCAAAGGGCAAAGGCAAAGGAACCTTCTTGCAGTGCACGCCTTGAATCCAGTTCTTCTTTCATTCAACCTTCACTGCTGTACGAGTAGTTAGGAGAACCTGACAGGGTTCTCTCCAGCGAGGCTCCAAATTCTTCGTCCTTTGGAAATTCTTCACACAAACCCAGTCACCTGGTTGGATGGAATGACCTGAGTCTGTGGAGGCCTCTGGCAAAGCGCTCTGAACCTGTTGATGGAGAACACGCAATTTAGTTGTGAGGTCGTGCAAATAATCAATCAACATTGGGTATGGCAAGTCTGAATACTTCTTAGGGCGAGGGACTCCCCATGTATTACCTGGGCTTCCAAAAACTATCTCATAAGGGCTAAGTCCCAAACGAGAATGCACAGCCGTTCTGGTGGATAGAAGAGCCAAAGGTAGTGCATCGGGCCAACTAAGGCCTGTACTGGCCTGTACTTTAGCAAGTTTGAGTTTTAGAGTGCCACTATAGCACTCCACTAGACCCGCTGACTGTGGATGGTTTGCCGCATGGAACTTCTGTTTTATACCAAGACCTGCACAAACTTTTTGCATGACTTGGCCCACAAATTCACTCCCATTGTCACTCCAGACAATGCGCGGCAAACCAAATCTAGGGAAAAACTCTTTTAGAAGTACTTTGGCTGTAGATAAAGCAGTATTGTCTTTCAGGGGGTAAGCCTCTATCCATCTGGTAAAGGCACATACCACAACTAGAACATATTTGAGATTGTTGCATCGTTCCATGTGAATGTAATCGATTTGCAACACTTCAAATGGATAGGTCGGAGGAGCAAAGTGACCTGCTGGAGTTGGGGTTCCCTTTCCCGGATTGTACATTAAGCAAATAATGCAATGTTTCACTACATTGTCTGCACACTTCGGGATTCCTTCGTTTTGCCACACTGGAGCCAGAAGCTTGCATATTCCTTTCGCACTTAGGTGGGCTGGACCATGCGCCATAGTAACTACAGGTAGTACATAGGCATCTGGTAACAGCCAACGTTGGTGCTCGGACAATTCTACCCAACATCCCATCTCATCTAACATTCCTGTACTTTCTTTCCACCTACTCAATTCTTTCTCTGTAGCCTCTTCTTGAATTGATTTCACACTTTCTACTGTATCCTCATACATTCCTCTTTCTCTGACCCAATTTGCAGGGCCCGCAACATACATGCGACTTGTAGCATCTCTGGCTGTCTTTTTCGCTACCTCATCCGCAAATGCATTCCCGCGACCAACATCGTCAGTAATCTTCTTATGTGCACTACACTTCACAATTGCTATCTGGATAGGCAAAGCAAGTGACTCAAGAAGGTCAGTTACCAACTGACCATGTTGTATCTTAGTGCCGTGGGAAGTAAGGAATCCCCTTTCTTTCCACAAACGTCCAAAATTGAATGCCACACCAAAAGCGTATTGGCTATCAGTGTACACGTTCACTCTTTTCCCTTTGGATAACACACACGCTCTGGTTAAGGCTATCAGTTCAGCTGCTCGAGCTGAATTATGTCTGATGCGTGCTGTTTCCACGACTGTATGCAAGGTAGTAACAGCATAGGCTGAAGTTGTCTCTCCATTAGGAAGCTTAAAACAAGACCCATCTACCCATAGCGTTCCATCCGGATTCACTAATGGCGTATCTGTTAAGTCAATTCTACCTTTTGTCTCTTCCTCAGTACGAAAGAAACAATCATGTTGTTCCTGAACACCTTTCTCTTCTGGAAGAGGCAACAAAGTAGCTGGATTTAAAGTATTACATCGTTTGATATGCACGTGGCTAGCCAAAAGCGTCAGCTCATATCCAGACAAACGAGCACTCATAAGATGCTGTGTTTTTGTTCGGTTTAGCAAAGTATCCACTGCATGTGGCACCATAACAATGAGAGTATTATCTAGCATCACTCCAGCAGACTGTCGAATAGAAATTGCTGCTGCTGCTGTCGCTTTAAGACAACTAGGCAATGCTTTAGCTACTGGATCTAACGTAGCCGAAAAATAGGCACATGGCCGCTGTTTATCTGCAAATCGTTGTGTTAAGACTGACAACGCACAACCTTCTCTTTCATGAACATAGAGCGTAAAAGGTTTACTGTAATCAGGAGTAC
Source organism: Triturus cristatus (assembly GCF_964204655.1). Taxonomy (NCBI): domain Eukaryota; kingdom Metazoa; phylum Chordata; class Amphibia; order Caudata; family Salamandridae; genus Triturus; species Triturus cristatus. Next base: position 1,387,547,391 of record NC_140590.1, read on the forward strand.
CTAGTACAGGAGCAGAACACAGAGCAGAACGTAAGTCAGTAAAACTCCTCTGACATTCGTCAGTCCATGGAAGGGGCTGAGGCGTATCTTTCAAAGTGAGTGCCAGCAAAGGTTTAGCCAACAGAGAGAAGTTAGGGATCCACTGCCTACAATAGGAAGTAATGCCCAGAAAGGCACGTACCTCTCTTTGTGTGGATGGCACAGACATTTGCGCAATTGCTTGGATACGTTCTGGGGTTAATCGTCTTCCCTCCTTTGATAAGAGATGACCCAAGTAGGTAACCTCTCGATGAACATATTGTAGCTTAGAAGGTGAAACCTTGTGATTGAGATTGGATAAGTGTCGCAACAATGCAACCGTCACATTCTTACATATATCCTCTGAATCAGCAGCGATTAACAATTCGTCCATGTATTGAATGAGAGCGGCACCAGACGGCAAGGAAAAAGCATCAAGATGACATTTCAGGGCTTGACTATAAATAGAGGGACTTTCACAATAGCCTTGAGGTGCGCGCTTGAACCGGAAGCTTCGGCCTCCAAGAGAGAAGCCAAAAATATCCCTACTTTCTTCGGCGATGGGAATACTAAAGAAAGCATTTTTCAGATCAATAACAGAAAACCAAACCGCTGTAGAAGGTATCATTGTCAACAGCGCAGTGATATCTGGGACAACAGGAAACTGTGGTACAACAATTTTGTTTACCTCCCGAAGATCAATTACAAAGCGATAAACAGGAGGCTGAGAAGGATCAGTGCGTTTAAGAACAGGAAGAATAGGGCTATTACATATGTTACCTCTCGTTTCCTCAACCACATCTTTCTTAATCAAGTCATGAATGATTTCCAGAAGTGCTCTTTCACCTTCAGTGGAAATTCTATATTGAGGAACACGTGGCAATTCAGCATTGGGCTTGAGAGTAACAACATAAGGTGGGATTTCAAGACAACCAACATCATTTGGACCCGTAGCCCAAAGCGTTGTAGGAAGAGAGAGCAATTCAGGTGGGAATTGATCTTTAGACAAATACATTGGAGAAGTCAGTTTTTGTCCTAAGTGAGATATACACCGGAAGGAGAACAAGATATTGTGGCATGCAATCTTTTTAATAGATCCAAGCCCATTAGATTCTCGCCGCAACCATTCGTTAAGAGAAGTGGAACTTCTAAATCATAAGGGCCAATTGAAATAGGCAAAGGGCAAGAAACCGGATTACGAACTGGGGCGCCAGAAAAACCTACAGATACATTCATTAAGACAGACAAAGGTGCCCCAGGGAGTTTTGAATGAATGATAGAACTTCTCATCGCACCAGTATCTAAAAGAAATGGCTCTGAAACACCCATTGTAGTGACATTAACATAAGGTCCATTCTGATCTACTGGAATCGACACAACTCCCTTACTTTGTCCATGGCTGTCCTAGTTAACATGAAGACTTTCATTCCCGTCTTCAACATAACAATCCTCATTGTAATACTGTGTAGACCGAGCGTTTTGCTGATCAAAGTAGTTCACGGAATTAGAAAGAGGAAGGGAACGCTGTTCTTGGGTCAACATACCTCGACCTCTACCCCTGTTTGCTGACTGGAGGCCAGCACGACCTCGTGGAGCGGATAGTGTCCCATTGCGCTGCAATAAAACCGGACAACTATTCTTAAAATGACCTTCCTCTCTACAATAGGCACATTGATTAGGACCTAACAAAGGTCGTGGAATATATGGCTCAGGCTTTTGATACACCCTTTGAAACTGTGGAGGTTGTTGAAACTGGGGCTGAGCATAACGAGGTGGATAAGCCTGTTGCAAGAGAACCTTAGTTTTTAATTCTTTAGTCTTTTTCTCTTGCTTATCTTTTTCTTCTTTATCCCTATTTTCATAATATTGAGCAGTAGCCAATATCTGGGCTGAAGAAGAAACAGCCCATGAACTTTCGGAGTCTTTCAGCTTATGCGACAGCTCGGGAAGCAAATTAAATATGAACTTATCTACAAATAATCGCTGTCCACCCTCCGTAGTCATGCCCTGACCACTGTGATCAATGAATGTTTCCTCGAAACGAGTGAAGAAATCGGAGACACTCTCATCTTTCTTCTGTTTACACGCGGCTAGTTTATCCCAGTTAACTCTCAAGGCAGGCATCATCGTTTTCATTAATGTAATAATCCTACCAGGGAGTTCTGAAATCAAAGCATCAGTCTTCGCACCACCCACTTGGTCTCTATCTGCGGCAATTATAGCATCCCAGTTTCCACCTAATTCTTGGGCATGATTCTCTTTACGAATCCTAGCCCATAACGCTTGTGGGACTACATTCCCCATCAACATATCGATATCTGCTAAATTCATGATGCAGGCATCAATAGTTTGTGACAATTCTTTATAATAACCTGCAGGGTTTTTACGAGGATCCGGTAGAGACTGTTTAAGAGCCAAAACTTCAGATCTTTTCCAGGGGACATGTACCCATATTCGTTGGAAGTGAGCAGGAATAGCTGGATTAGCACCTACTGCTGCACCCTCTTCTCTCCATACCGGAGGAACCTCTCTCATTGGGTAATTTTTCAGTGTCAACCTAACTGAGGGATCGGAATCAAGAAAAGTCTGTGAGGTAAATAATGTTCTAAAGGAAACAAGTGTCTTTACAGCGTCCTCAACCTTAGAACCCACAATGAGTCCCTTATCAAAATTAGCCTGAATATCTAACAGACCCTGAGGAACCGAACCCAAGTCCATATCCTCCCAACCTTTAACAAGAGTATCACACATAGCATTGAAAACATATCTCTGCGTAGGCGTATTCCACTGTGAGAAGGTAGGCATAATGTCGGGTACACTATACCGAGGACCCTTCTCAATCCATTTGCGAGCGAGAGAATCCAACCTTTCTCGTTCTTCGGAAGCTGGGAACTGAATACGAGACTGTCTTCGAGAAAAAGCCGGAGACACATTTAACGCCTCAAAAAAAGGAGATAAAAGACCAGAGACCGTATCTGTGAGTCGTTTACGCATAGACGGAGAATTGGACATAAGGATAGGGGACAAGGTATTAGGCGAATTAACTAAAGAGGAATCAGTAATTACTGGGGGAGCAGAGGGCGAAGAAGATGAAGGTAAAGGAATCGAAGGCAAAGCTGGCAGAGCCGGCAATACTTGAGGGGGCAAATGTGGAAGAGCCGGAGCAAGCGGAGGCGCAACTGGCGGCTGAACAGGCTGTAACAACGGGGGTGCATTAGCACCTTGTACATAGGGCGGAGGCAATCTCAGTAGGTGAGACATCAAAGGATCTTCCTCTAAATCCTTTCTTTTATCAGAAGGGGAAACTGGCAACATCGGATAGCATTTATCTATTGCCATACGATGCTGTCTCTCTGAAATTTCCATCGCATTATCAACTTCATCATCTTTAAGTTGCTGAGCAGCCTGTATAATTGTCATACCCTGTGCTTTCCTATCTCGTTTTTCTTGCTTAATTTTTCTCTGTTTGGCTTCCTTACGCCAAAGGCGGAAAGAGTCAAACATTGCCGGCCGGGCTTTTCTTTTAAATAAAATAGTTTCCAAATTATCTAGTATATCAGGCTTAAAGCTACCATTTTCTGGCCATTTTAAAACACCATCATTCTTCGTGTATCGGATCCATGCCTCATTAAAGGCAATGGGGCCAACACCATGTTTAGAATAGTGCTCATAAGTGGGAGTTCCAACCGAAGGAATCGGACAAGAGTCTTCCAGCCGGGAATCCCTATTACAACCAAAAGAACAAAGTTTCTCAAACTTAGTCAGACCAGGCATCGTTATTTCACTGGACTGTTCACAAACATCAAGGGGGTTAACTCAATTAACACAGCACAAATGTACTTACCCCTCGGCTTCGGTTATTGCAATACCCGAATCAAAGACCCAAAGAACCTAAGAACCAAAGAACCACAGAACCTAAGGACCAAAGAACCAAAGAACCCAATGTGGGAGCGACCCACCAATACTTAACTAAGATGTCTTCTTACACCAACAGAGGCCCATCTATCATCTCGCTTTACCATACATCACCACAAAGAGGGCCAAGGCAGGGCGGCAGTCAGGGCAGCAGTCGTCAGTAGCCGTCAGGAAGGAGTAACCACGCTGCAAAAGACCTTTGGACCACTTTCGACATACAGGGGTCGCTTGACGTGGCTCGTGATTCCTCCAGAATTTTCTTGCGGGGTTCCTCACGACCTTCAGGCAGAACGACTACCTCTGAAGCCGCCCCACGTTGGGCGCCAGTTGAAGAACCAGAACCAATTGGGCCTGGCGGCGCAGGGTACGCCTTAATCTCCTGGGTTCTCCTGCTTCAGCTAACAGAGACACGGGGACACTCTGTCAGCGTAAAAGATCAGATTTTATTAGCTGCAGCTAGTACAGTTGTCCTAGAAGTACACACGATATGTTCTCAGGAGACTGCCACTTCACTCCGTGGCGCACAATCTTTTATAGTACATAGGTGACATATACATTAACGAAGGACACACCTAAAACATACATGAAAAACCAGTAGGAATAGTCCGAAAGAAAGTCAGAGCCAATAGAAAAAGTCGGAAAACAAAAGAATCGAGTAACTCGAAGAAGCCTCTCCTCCAACTGTGTTTGCCACCCCTCCCACAGGTTAAGGTATTAACATGTCTGTAGCTGGCTTGCAGGTGGCGAGATACGTTTGTGTGTTTTGGAGGACAGTTGTGAAATGAGAGAATACGAGCAGAGGACAGCGAAGGCCAGAAGATAAGATAGAGTCAGAAGAGAATAGTGTGCACCAACAGATAGTTAAGACAGGGATTAGGAAAACCAGACAGGGATTAGTGTACTCGACCAGTCTCTAACACCAGCTTTGTAAACAGAGGCACAAGGCTATTTTGACACAATATTGCAGGGAAAAGCAGAAAAGACTTCGTTCGTCGTGCTGCCTGAGTGCGGGCAACACAAAATGGCGGCGGAGCACAAAATGGCGGCTCAATGCGATCGTGATCGATAATCGAATTTCCTCACTCTAATGTCAGTTTACAATTTTCCTGCAGTCATATTTTCAAAATGTGTTACATCTAAGGCAGCTTGTGAAATGCAAATGTTTTATATACTTTGGGTTCGCTGTGTTTGAATGGTGCCTTTACATCTGATATTCCTGCAATCTAAACTTTTGCTCAGAGTAAACAAAGGTGCACAATAGATTGGCTGTATGATGGAACCACACGTGCCATTACTACGCATGCCTTAACAAAGCAGTCTTAACCACACATTAGTCTTTACAACGTATTTCTTTACCACAAAAGATTTACCATGCATATACTTTTACCACGCATGTCTTTACAACACACATGTAAGTATTTTGCAGGTAAGTATAAAGTAAAGAGTTCCACAACACCAAGGAGCAGAAATCCACAGGTAATTACCAAAAAATGTGCTTTATTAATACACCATTGTGCAGAGCATGGACGGTCTACGCGTTTCGGCTCTCCGCCTTCAACTGGACCATAGAGTCCTGCTGTCTAGATCATCTATTTAAAGTGAACAAGTGCAAATGGATCCCGTTGTCTGTTTCTACTGTTTGATACATACTAGACTGCTGACTCTCATCATGTACACAGACATGGCAATAAGCATCCGCCATTTTTACTCATGTTCGTATCTGTGAAGTACATTTGGTGATTCATCTCAGGGCAGTAAGATGCAAATACATGAATTCATAGTCGCTCTAAGAGGAGATGTAAACATTAAAGGTTTTTGTGCAAAGTACGCAGTTTAAAAAGGAAAAAAAATGATTTTAAGATTGTTATATGTATATATACATTAGATGGAAAGCGCAATTGTGCCAATAACAATTAAATGAACATTCTGATTGTTTGAATTCAACAGCCTAAGTATCTGTAAAGTACTAGATGATTAATCAAGCTATTTATTGTCATGAGTTCATTTTCTAAAGTGAAATATTCAATCATTTCTAAAAGAATAAAATGGGAACCATGGGCTAATCAGTAAGTTCATAACAATTAGTCCGTGCCATAGTGTTTTTTTCTCTCTTTTTTTTCTATTTTGCCAATGTCAATGCCAGAGGAGAGTGATGTATTATATATATCACAACGAAAAGTGCTTGGTGCTTCGTGCAATAATCTCTTGGTTTTTACCCCTTAGATGTTTCCATTTAGTCTTGGGGTTTGAGTTTATATAAAGAACCACTCTCTGAATTTCAACATTGGATTTAACACATGTGGGCATCAAAGAAAAGTTCATTGGACATGGTCCCATTGTACTTCACTTGCTAAAGCACAACATTATAATTCTTGGCCATTCTGTTCGTCTTTGCCTTTCTTATTCTTAACTCCTCTGAGTTTCTTGTCGTGGCTTTTTATATGACAACTATTTCTCTGAGCAGTGGTTTGTCTTAACTGTTCCCTGAATGGTATATTCTATGCTATGGTCCTGATAGAAGATCTTTTCTTCAATTCTTTATTGTAGATGTATATGAAGTTCTGTGTCCAAATTATGGCTGAACGGATTTTCAGTCCCAATAGCTAGAATATATCAAGACTCTGTTTTTCTTAAATCCAAGGTTCGATCACCTCCTTGTTCTTTCTGCCTCACTATTTTGAGGCAAAAGTATTTTAATAGTTGACTGTCACTTGAGTGGCGTTCCAAGAAGTGTATCACCATGGGATAAGAGAAATCTTTTTTTATAGCTCTTAAGTGTTGGAGTATTCTTAGCTTTAGTTTGTTGACTTTACTCCCCACATATTGCTTTTTACAGGGGCATTCCAATATATATATCACATACTTAGATTCACAGGTAATATGATTTTGAAGTTGGTATGAGTTGGGTGTTCTGACCATGTTCGCAGGCCCTGCATTTTGAGCACTTCCAAAATCCAGGTGTGATTAGCGAAGTGGATATTTCAGGTTCTTTAATCTCCAGATGGATATGTGTCAGGAGGTCTCCTAAGGCCGCTGTTTTCCTGTATGTTATGCTCGGATTTGGTGGTAACTTTCGCTTTAGTGTTTCATCAAGTAATAGGATCCCCACTTTTTTTTCTGCAAAAAGAAGTGTTGATGGACAGAATGCAGAACAATGTCATACATTCACCCCAATACAGAGATCTGGGCCTAAATCCATCGTTTTTTTGCTCACCATGCAATTCCAGTTTGGACCCAGCCATATGCAAATCAGTCTTGACCCTGTGCCCAATGGGAACAGTCCAGCCCGAATTGCCAGGCCAGGTCCTCCCTGGACTGGAAACAAGCATCCTAGGACCGGTTTCGTGGTTTCACCCCTCTTCAGCCTGGATAGCTTGATTCCAGTGGCATGGAGAGCACAGGACTCACGTCTGAGCATACCCATCCCACTCGGGGTGACAAATGCAAAAAGAACTGTTGATGGACAGAATGCAGAACAATGTCATACATTCACCCCAGTACAGAGATCTGGGCCTAAATCCATGGACTGTTCCCATGAGGCACATGGTCAATATTGATTTGCATATGGCCAGGTCTAAACTGGGGTGGCATGGTGAGCAAAAGAATGATGGATTTAACCCAGATCTCTTGACTGGGGGTGAATGTTGTGATTTGTTCTGCATTCCGTCCATCAGTTGTGTGTCTTTTGCAAAACAAATTTATGACATCTTTCAACTCTTTATTTTTAGTGTTGAAGTCAATAATCAAGTGTGTTGTGTCATCCTCTTCATGATCTTCCTTTGTTTTAAAAAATTCTGGTCTTGATTTGAGTCTGACTTCTGTTCTCGCAGTTTTAATGACTTCCAATGGGTAGCCACTCTCCAGGAATCATCTACTCATCTCATCAAGAGTTTGTTTGATGTCCAGTGATTCTGAACAATTTCTCTTGGCACGGAGCATTTCTCTATAGGGTATACTCCACTTCAGATGTTTTGGATACCCACTGCTGGCGTGGAGTATACTGTTACAGGCGGTTGGCTTCCGATGCATCTTCGTGCATATTTTATGATCTTTGATGAACACTTCCACATCCAACAATATAACTTGATTTTTGCTGTATGTTGATGTGAAAGATAAGTTGTAATTGTTGTTATTCAATGTTTGGCTGAAGATTTCAAGATCTGATTGTTCTCCTTCCCAAATCATAAAAGGGTAATCTATGAATCTTGTCCAGATTTTGATGTTAGACCTGTATTTGCTGTTTAGTGTATCTGCTTCCCAAATCGCCATAAGTAGATTTGCTTATGTGGGGGCGAATGAAGTACCCATCGCCGTTCCCTGTTTCCGGAGGAACAGTTCCTCTTTGAAAAGAAAGATGTTGTGGGTCAGGCAGTAGTATAACATTTCGATGAGCATCTCTGAGTGTTCTAGGAAGTTCAATGATCTAGTTTTCAAGAATTGTCTGACAGCTATTAATCTGTCAGAATGGAGAATCGATGTGTACAAGGAAGTCACATCTATCATCACCATGATAAGTTGATCATTCCACTGTATATTCTGAATTTTCTTTAGGAAATCGGTTGTATCTCTCAAATACGAGGGTAAAGATGTTATGTAATCCATTAAGAATATGTCTATGTAGCGTAATATTTTCTCGAGGAGGGATCCTATTGAACTTACTATGGGTCTTCCTGGTGGATTGATGATTGACTTATGTACCTTCTGTAGAAAGTATATGGTTTCCATGATAGGATGATCAACCTTCAGGTTGATGTATTCCTCAAAGTCAATTAATCCTCGGTCCTTCCATGTTTGTAGTTTCAAGTGATATTCTCGGGTCCAGAGCTCCATTGGATTCTTATCCAGCTTTTCATAATGGTCTTTGTTTTCTGTCTACTAGCCTCATTTATTTATTGTTCCAGATCTTGCACAACAATATTACCGCCCTTGTCAGAGGCTTTCAAGATTATTTTAGGATTGTCTCTTAGTTCCTTCAGGGTTTTATGTTCTCCTGGCGTCAGGTTCCAAGATCTATTTTTGTTCCTTTTGGATCTCGATAATTTATTAACCTCATTGACCACAATTTCAAGTAATAGATCTACTTTATTCTCCAGTGGGAGTTGTCTACAGAATTTTGATTGAGCTCTTAGTCCACTGTCTCCACCCTTCAATGTTACAATACCCATGACTTGACATAATTGTACGTTGTCATTTGCTTGTGACTTTCTCACTGTGTTTGTATCCTCAGGAATATTCCCTAATGTTCTCAAAGTCCTCAGAGTTAAGACATCTCCTTGATTTAGTATAGATGTGGTAACAAATGTCTGATTAGAATTTTGTGGGTTTGGTGGCTTGTCCTCATAGAATTTGTAACGTTTTACTTGGCAACAACATTTGTACAAATCAATCCCGAAGTTTGGAATGTCCATGTTGCGGCTGGGGCAGAAAGTCAATCCCTTGTTGAGCAAGCTTATTTGATCAGGACTTAGAGTTTTACTGGAGATGTTGATAACTAAGTCCTTTTTGTTGGATTTTTTCATTATTTTTGCTTTTTCTTTTCTTCTCATCTTTTGTTCTTTGCTCCGCTTTCTGCTTCTTTGGGTTGGGGTTTGCACTGTCCCTTTCCCCATGTTGTTCTTCTTCCTCTTCCCCGTTGTCGCGTTACCATTTGTACAAGCCTCATTTCCCCCAAAAAATCCAGATTTGATGTACTCACTTCTTCATCTGCTGAGCTGATGTCCGAGCTGTCTATTGTGCCAGTAGTCTCATAGCCCACACATTTATCCATCACAGCCCTATTCCTGAGTGAGTCGTACTTTCTGGCGAATGTGTAAATTCGACCACTTCCGTAATCGATTTGATCACGATTAAGCTTGTTGGCCTTCCTCTTCTCTACGTCAGCTTCATATTTATTGATTTTTTTCTCCATTGATTCAAGTGACTCTTTCTTTTCCTCGTAGTTTGAGAATTTGTCCAGTTCTTTTTCAGTTGTTTAATTTTAGGAGTATAGCCTCTAATTTCTTTTCTGCGTGTGTGATCAGTGTTCTCATTAATCTAAAGGAGTAGTCATTTGTGTCGGATTGCCACTGTTTAATTAAGTTCAAATCCAGGTAATTTGGTGTTGGCATTTTTAAATTCTCCGGCCTCTCCGCACCCTCTTGAATTCAATATACTTTTCCAATGTCGTTTTCTCCCACCATTTATTGACCTCAACGATCCTGGTTTGCTATAGCTCTCAGATAACATTTTAAACTGTTCTCCTTTTCCCTTCTGTTTGAACATTCTTGGGATTAGAGCTCTCACCAGTTGCCATGTTGTCGTCTAACAATTCATTGGCACGTTGGGCTCTGTTTTTGCTTCATTCTGCCATGATTAGTTATATTGCTGTCTGAATGAGGGTTCAATATAGTAATTGTTTAGCTCTGCACCAGTTGTATTGTTTTTCTGATTGTTTGAATGGTTTCCTTTGACATGGTGGGATCGCTCCTAATTTTACACGCTATAATCTCACAGAGCGTGCAAAAAATCCGGAAAATGCCACGTTAGTATTTTTGAAGCAAGACAAGTCTCCGCTACACTATGTGAGCACGTACTCAATCAGGGAGCGGCATTTGCTTAAACCGCTCAGTTTCCCCCGACTCGGCTGTGAGCAGTGGCAGTTTTCTGAGAAGTGAGTGTCAGCAGTGAGGCGTGTCTTCTGCGCTACGTGCACAACGCGATCGGCCATCACTCACAATGCCTCCCCCCACCTCTTGTACTCACTACCAAACTTCACACCATTTCCGTCTCGTTTTCTGTGTCAGATGCCAGGCGGCGTTCCTTTTTTTCTTCGTGACAGGGGCGTCGGTTTGGGAAATCCGTTGCGAAAATGGCTGAATGTACAAAACCAAGCCACTTCACCTCGATCCCAGAGTGCTCGTGGTATGCAGTCCAGCCACTGCACAAATATTTTCAACAAGCTCTACACCTCCACACGGCGAGAGTTCCACATGCACTGCTTATGACCTCACATATTACATAACTCATGACATGGTCAGTGACATTACTGATGACATCTCAAATGACATCACTGATCACATCACCCAGTGAATGTGAGTGTTTTCTAAACGTTGATGAGTTTTAAACATATATACTAAGGTACCGCCAACAGTAAATTAGTATAGTTTGTGGACTACTAATGAGTGATACTATTGGTAACATATATTATGTGAGTGACTGTGTGACTGTGTGCATCCCTGTGTAAGTAGGTGGATGAGTGACTCTATGGGTGTATAAATGGGCATGTGAGTGGCTATATGGGTGAGTGAGTGGCTGTATTGGAGAGTGAGTGGGTCTGTCAGTGGCTATATGGGTGAGTGAGTGGCTGTAGGGGTGAGTGCATGGGTGTGTCAGTGGCTGCACAGATGAAAGAGTGGGTGTGAGGAGCTGTTTGGGTGATTGACTGTCTGTTTAAGTCAGTGACTGGGTGTTTAAGTGTCTGTTAGAGTGTGTGCTTGGTTAATTGAGTTGGTGTGTTAGTGCCTGTATTGTAGACTGAGTGTCTGTGTGAGTTGCTCTACGGGTTAGTGAACAGGTGTGTAAGTGGTTGTATGGATGTATGAATGAGTATATAAATGGTTTTGTAAGTGTGTGAGTTAGTGAGTAAGTGGTTTTATGGGTGAGTGAGATGCTGTCTGGGTGAGTAAGTGGGTGTGTGAGTAGCTGTATAGGAGAATAAGTGGGTGTGTGAGTAGTTGTATGGGTGTGTGATTGTGAGCATCTATCAGTGAATGAGTGGTTGTGTGAGCAGTTGTATGGGTGAGTGAGTGGTTGTATGAGTTGCTATATGAGTGAGTGGGTGTGTGAGTGGCTCTATTTATCAGTGAGTGTGTGTGTGAGTATTTGTCTAAGTATGTAAATGGATATGTGTGTGGTTGTGCGGGTGTGTGATTGGGCGTATGAGAGGCTGTATGGGAGTGTGAGTGAGTGTGTGATTTGTTCTGTGAATGATGTCATCAGTGATATCATAAGTTATGTCATTTGAGATGTCACTGACCATGTCATCAGTGATGTGATATGTGAAGTCATAAGTAGTTCATTGCAGAGACATAATTATAGTTAGCTTAGGTAACTATAACTGCTGAGTTTCACTGGTTTTGTACAAGTGAAACCTCAGCCCAACTATAATGTTCCTGTAACCTTTGTTTTTTTCAGTGATTTTCTAAGGCTTTTTACTCTATTTTCTAACCATAATGTCCCTGTAATCTTTGTTCTTTTCAGCGAATTTCTAAAAAAGTTTATCGTTGTTTCCTAGCTATAATGTCCCTGTAATCTTTAGTTTTTTTAAGTTCATTTCGAAGTTTTTTTTTACATTTTATTTCCTAATTGTAACTTGGAACCTGTGAGTGTGTGAGTGAGTGCATGAGTGTCTCAGTAGGTGTGTGAGGAAGTGTATGGGTCTGGGAGTGGCTGCATAAATGTCTCACTAGGTGTGTGAGTGGGTGTGTGACTGTCTGAGTGGGTCTTTGAGTGGGTGTGTGAGTGTCTGAGTGAGTGGTCTGTGAGTAGGTGTCACAGTGTCTGAGTGGGTTGCCGCTGCCTACATGAGTGTGTGTCAGTTGGTCTTTAAGTGTGTGAGTTAAACTGTGAGTGGGTGTTTGAGTCTCCGGGTGAGATTGTGAGTGGCCGTGTGAGTGGATGTATGGGTCTGTGAGTGGGTGCATGAGTGTCTGCGTGGGTCTGTGAATGAGTGCATGTGTCTGAGTAGGTATGTGAGTGTGTGAATGGGTCTGTGAGTTGCTGTATGGGTTTGTGAGTGGGTGCATGAGAGCCTGAGTGAGTGTCTGAATACATCTGTGAGTGGTTGTTTGAGTGTCTGAGTAGGTCTGTGAGTGGGTGTATGGGTGCTTGAATGGGTCTTTGAGTGGATGCATAACTATCTGAGTGGGTCTGTGAGTGGGTTCAGTAGAGTCCCGAGGAGTAGTTCTGCAGGTCAGTGTATGGGCTGATTTATTTTGCTTGTTTGTTGGCCTGTTTGGTCTGGTGCTCTGTGTTTTACTGGTGATTTCTGGGTATTACAACAAACTTTGCTTGCAGCATCAATAAATACAGAGCATCTCCCATACCTTGATAAACACCTACAGCATGTAAACTGGCAGGTGGCAGCTAAGAGCTTTTTTACTCCTTGCCTTGTGCACCACCAGTACTCTCCTCGAAGAGTAGGTGTCACCATGTGACAAGTCAGAGTGTAGGCGGATTTCTATGCCCATTTATCGGACTGTTGATTCTGGTTTTGTGGGTTTTGCTGTTTATTTTCATTATATTACCACAAATCGTATGTTGCTTCAAGCATAAATGCACGTATTCTCCCATAACTTGGAAAACACCTACATCGTGTATCTTGGACAAGTTCAAAATTCCCAAGCCTGCCCTCTGCTAACTGAGAACTGCAGTCACGCCGTCTATCTCTGGTTAGTGTACTTGCATTTCTGGTGCTTTGCAGAAGTTTTAACATCTTCTTAGAGTGTATCATTGGTCAAATGGTTATAATTTCTGATATTTACATGTTTCCCTCATCTTCATTTCTTGATTTTGCTCTGAAAAACTGTCACTCATTGTAGTTGAAATGTCACTCCTAATTACACTGAAATCATGAAAATGACAAAAAATACCAATCTGAAACCTTTGCAGCTATGGAGGGGGGTGCCCGGCCCTCCTCCCCTGAGGCGATTTTGGCCCTGGGAACCCCATCCCCTGGGACACAACCTTCAAATACTAGGTGCCCTGGAGCCCACCCAGGGCAGCTAGTTAGCACCTTTTGGGGGCCACAGAGAAGCCTGAATACCCTCATGTCCCTGCGGGCTCCCTGCCTTTTGCAAGAGGCATAATTGCTGTTACACACAGGGTGCTGATAAACATGCAGCCCCCTGTGTGTGAGAGCAATCCTTTCGTCCGTTTCCTTTCTTCCTTGGCAGGGAAATAGATGAAAACTCTGCTCTCAGGAAGCAGGAGCGTTTCACAGTTCTCGCTTGCTGGGAGTGGAGAAAATCAGCGAGGGGCTGCGTGGCCTCCCTCCCAGGCTGTTCTCTGGGGCAGGCCCTACTACATTAAAGGAGGAGGACCACGTGGCCCCCTCCTGCAGCCAATAATACCTTGGGAATCACCACCACCCAAGGCTGGCTGCAGCTATGTCCAAGGGTGCCCTCCCCAGGACATAGCTGTTTGCTGTGGGTTGGTGGGAGCTTTAACCGCTCCTGCCAAGTCACAGCAAACACTTTGCTTTCAGCAAGCAAGAACAGTAAAAATGCTTTTGCTTGCTGGAAGCAGAGCTTTCGTCTGTTTCCATGCCAGCTGTCAAAGAGCAGGGAAACAGACAAATTGCTTTCATATGCATATTTAGCAGCTCCGTCTGTATAAAAGCCATGCTGGCGCCCACAGGAAGTGGGGAACCGGCAGGGACTGTGGAATCATCATGCCCCTCAGTGGTCCCAATGCAGGGTACCCAGAGAACCATAGCCAGACCCTGGGGCCAAAATCGCCCTAAGGAAGGGCACCACACAACCCCCTCCCCCCATTTGGTAATGGCTGGGCCTGTGGGATGGCGTACCCTGGTCCAAAATCAGCCAATCAACAAATCAGCTTCCCAACCTCCTTCTTTATTAAAAAATAAAAAAGCTAAAAGGGTGGGCTCCGGAGGATGGTGTCCTTGAGTCCAAAATCGGCCGGGGCAAGGGGGCCGTGCGGCCTCCCTCTATTTAAAAAAAAAAAAAAGGTCGGGCTCCAGGGGACAGACTGCTGGGACATCATCTGAGGCCCCGCCCTCTTTCCCAACCACTCTGCAAAGGGGCCACCTGGTGCACTACTGGTTATGGGATTAACTCCCCTTGGCTGCTGAGGGTCGCTGGAGGCCAAGAAACACTATTGTTGTGACAAGTAAGTCCCCCACAGTTGGATTGCTGAGATGTTGTCCGAGGACCTGCCTCTTTCTCAACCACTCTGCACAGAGGCCTCCTGCCACACTACTGGTTGGAAGATAAACTTCCCTTGACTGTTGAGGGACGTTGGAGGCCAAGAACCCCTACTGTTGGGACAAGTAAGTCCCCCACAGCCGCCTTGCTGAGACCTCATCAGAGGCTCCAACCTCTTTCTCTTTCTCAACCACTCTGTAAAGGGGTCTCCTGTTGCACTACTGGTTGAAGGATGAACTACCCTTCGCTGCTGAGGATCATTGGGGGCCAAGAACCCCTGTTGTTGAGACAAGTAAGACCTCCACGGCAGGACTGTTGAGACGTCATTTGAGGCCCAGCCCCCTTTCTCAGCCACTCTGCACAGGGGCCTCCTGGCACACTACTGGTTGGGGGATAAACTCCCCTTGGCTGTTGAGGGTCATTGGGAGCCAAGAACCCCTATTGTTGAGACAAGTAACTCCTCCACAGCAGGAGTGTTGAGATGTCATTGGAGGCCCGCCCCCTTTCTCAACCACTCTGCACAGGGGCCTCCTGGCACTCTACTGGTTGGGGGATAAACTCCCCTTGGCGGTTGAGGGTCATTGGGAGCCAAGAACCCCTGTTGTTGAGACAAGTAAGTCCTCCAAAGAAGGACTGTTGAGACATTGTTGGAGGCCCCGCCCCCTTTCCCAACCACTCTGCAAAGGGGCCTCCTGGCACACTACTGGTTGGGGGATGAACTCCCCATGGCTGTTGAGGGTCATTGGGGGCCAAGAACCCCTACTGTTAAGGGAGATGATGTGGTCCGTCGGCTGCGCTGCCGCCTCTGGTGCTGGAAACCAGGGTTAGAACCTCAAGGTCGCGTCCACATCCTGTGATTCTGGGCAAATCACTTAATCTCCCTGTGCCTGAATGTGTAATGATAATACAGTGCTATGTAAAGCGCACCAATACCTTCGGGTTGAGTTTGCGCTATATAAATATGCAAAAAATAAAATAAAATACTGTTGGGACAAGTAAGTCCCACAAATCCGGATTACTAAGACCTCGTCGGAGGCTTCACCCCCTTTCTCAACCACTCTCCAAAGGGGCCACCTGGTGCACTACTGATTGGAGGATGAACTACCCTTGGCTGCTGAGGGTTGTCCGGCTGCTGGCGATCGCCCGTCAAGTCTCATCGTGCTCACTGCGTATGCAAAATTACGTATCGTGCATGCGCCAACGGAAAAAAAATTCTGCTCCATTGTGGAGATCAGAATTTATTGTTAACTCTGTGTTCTCCGTGAAACGCAGAATTGCCAAACTCTGCAAACTAGAGAGCGGAGCAGAATTTTATACCCAGGACTAGAAAAACACAAAGGTTACAGGGGCGTTATAGTTAGGAAATTGAATTTAAAAAACCTTAGAAAGTCACTGAAAAAACAAACGCTACAGAGATGTTATAGATAGGCTTACATTTCACTCGTACAAAACCAGTGAAATTCAACAGTTATAGCTACTTGAGCTAACTATAACTTAATCCCCCGCAATGCACTGCTTATGATCTCACATATTACATCACTCATGAAATGGTCACTGGCATCACTGATGACATCTCAAAGGACATCACTGATGACTTCATCCTCAGAAGCACTGACACACCCACTCCCATCCCTATAGAACCTCTCTGACACCCACTCACATACCCACACAACCACTTACATACTAATTTGTAGACCCATAGAAGTACTCACACAACCACTCACTAATCCATAGAGCCACTCAGACACCCACTCACTCACTCATACAGGCACTCACACAACCACTCACTCACCCATAACGCTACTCATACAACCAGTCACAAATTAGGTTCTCTTTCTTGGCTTCTTCTTTTAAAGACGGTTTGGTGGGAAACCAGTGATGTCACTTCATGTGTAGATTTATGATGAAAAATGCAGTGATGACTTCCTGTGCCGATGGATAATGGGAAAAAACTGGAAGAAGTTGAGAACTGCTGCTGGTTACTAGGGTCTTGTTAGGACAAAACAATGTTGTAATTGCACAGATATCATGGTAACCTATTACTTGAGTCATCCACTAAGATATCTACTTCCAACTTGTTACAGTGCAATGTCTTGTCCATACCCAGCCTTCAGGTTGGGAATTTTTCCACTCTGTAAGGCTGCAGGTGGAGCATCAGAGAGCCCAGGACTTTCGGCCATCGCAGCCTGGTGTAAGCTGGAGTGACATTAGTGGGAGCGTGGCCTGGAAACCTGGGCAGGGCTCCAAGCGGTTTCAGTTTGAGCTACATTGGAAAAACTTGGGAGTGGGTGGGACTGGAAAGAAGGTGGCCACTACCACCTAGGCTAAGTACCTGAAAGGCTTCTGAACTGGAGTTTCCTCCATGTGTGTCCCGTCGCATAGGCGGTTATGAAATCCATAATGGAGTTTAATACTTCAGAGCCTTCACACACGACCTGGAAACCAACTCAGAGAAAGGGTTTCAGCCTCACTATGAGATCACTGTGTCAGATCGTCTGTTTACCGGAGGACTGTGTGAAATGAGACCATATTTTATTTTTTCTCGTAGTTTTGTATAGAGCAAACTAGACCCGAATGTATCAGGAATTAGAGCACTTTACATGAGCACCAGTTGCGTTACACAAGGACACATTCATTTTTGTTAGACACGGGGAGATTAAGGGGCATATTATCAAGCTTGGAGTTAAAATTATCGCCACTTTAGCGGCAGAAAACTGCCGCTAAAGCGGCGATAATGGTCTTGATAATATGCACTTGAGAATTCCAATAGAAGCCCATATTTTCACCAAAACATGGGCTTCTATGGGAATTCTCAAGGGCATATTATCAAGCCCATTATCACCGCTTTAGCTGCAGTTTTCTGCCGCTAAAGCGGCAATAATTTTAACTCTGTTTCTTGATAATATGCCCCTAAGTGATTTGCCCAGAATCATAGGATGTTGAGCGTCATTGCTGAGACTCGAACCCAGTTCCCCAGATTTGAGATTGACCGCCCTAGCCATTAGGCATATTGTTATACATTGTGGCACCTTGTGATTTAGCACCTCTGCCTTCCCTCCTGCCACCCCATGGGGTAACGCAAAATGATGGAGACCCCTGCAGAATGTGAAGCATAGCCCCTTATGCTCCAAGATTGGCTTCAGGGGCCTCACTAAAGAGTTGACGTTACAGGGGGCGGCCTTACACACCTGCTGCCACCAGCAGTCGTCCCTCAAGTCCTAACACGCACAGATCTAACAATCATGTGCCATGGACAGCAGGGGGCTCCCTTGGGCGCATTAGGGGGTGGTGAGCTGGCACAGAGAAGCAAAGAACTCGGCTTCACCCAATCACAGCAGGGCGGTAACAGGAAGAGACTCGGGCGGCGAGAAGCGCCAGGCCAGGCTGTTTCTTTTCGCCCCTTCGCTTTGTCCTCCCAGTGATGAATCCTCTTTAATTACAGAACAAGAGTTTCCTGTCACAGCTCTCAGCGTGGCTTCCATTGGCGAAGATTAAACAGCGCCCTACGAGAGCTGAATTACCTTCTTAAACCTATTATTTCGATGTGATTAACTTTACTCCCTTTCATTTAGCTGTAAGCAAAATCTTGTTTGCAAGCAAAAAAAAAAAAAGATATGTATTTGGCTTAATATCGGCAATAATAATAAAAACGAACAAGCCTGAGAAGTAATTTATGGGCGAAGCGGCTGCCCGTGGCATTGATACATGGACTGCTTAGTCAATTAATGAAAAGGAGGAAATATTTAAAAACAATTTATCAACGGAATGTATACAGTTCATGCATCATGCGGTTCGCGAAGAATGCGCTCATATTCATTCCACAAATAACTGTGCGACCCGCGGTGCTCCCCGCGTGCTCGGATTCCTTTGTGTGACCTAATTTAGGCTGCGGTGGAGGGAGCCATCGACGGAATTTGGTAATTTCCACCAGGAAGAAAGCCTCGGTGGCAATAAACAAGAAAGGCACGCGCTATAAACAAATGCCTCTCGCTGCTCTTGAGTTAATAATGTCATATCTGGGAGGCTGAAGGGATTCCGTTGTTTTCCTCCTTATGCAAGAGTTGGAAAGAGATGCGTAGTTTGCAATTAAAAACTGCCAATCACTGTGTTCCTCTAATTTTTTATGTTATTTGATATGTCGTGGTTGTGTCTTTCACCTGTCAGCGGGAGGCGTGGCTTTGTCCACAAGGCCCTGCTTCAGTTCTCAGCTGCGTCCTATGACATATAGACAAGCATATGCGTGCCTATGTGCTGCCAAGGGTGCACGTCCTCAACTGCTTTTTCGATGAACAGGCCCTCAAAAAGAATGCCACTGGAGCCTGGCGGTAAGTCAACCCCTGGCGGTAAGTCAACCCATTGGGTAAGAAAGTTCAAGATGCGATAAGATGTGAGGTGTCGGGCCTCAGGCCCGCATGACGGTAATAACTGACACAGAAACCTGACGATGTACTACAGTAAACTGGCCACGAGCACGTGCACCCGGGCCTTTTTATTCGCAGGGCCACGTCACTCGTGACACCCGTGATGGATGGGTGTGGGGTGCAGTGTGTCCAGCCCTCAGGGAAGTGGCTGGAAGTACAGCTTCCTGCGGGACACTAGAACGTGTCTCGTAGGACACTACAAGATGGACCACTTCAAATATCGTACGTGGGTTGTTTTTTTCTCACGGTTGAAAGGAGTTTTCTTGTATCTGAAAGTATAATACTGAAGGGGTCTTCAAGTGACGGGCTTGCAGTTTGAGACTTTGACCAATTATGTGTTCCGAGCCTTGACTTTATTCTGGGAATTGCTAGGAATAGGGATCGACCTGATCCATGCAATATGTGGCACCACCAAATTTCCTCCGCCTTGTTTATTATCGTTGTATTTATTATCGTTTTATTTTCCCCTACCGTGGAGTCTTGGGGGAGGGGCCAGGGTGATGACAGGCTGGAGGGGGGAGTGTTGGGCACTGCTATTCAGTGTGCATGACAGTCTAGCTGGTGGTCTCAGACCGGCCAAACCATCATGCGCACTGAAGCTCTCTCCCACCCGAGCTGCGTTGGAGAGAAGCAGGCACAGGTTCCCAGTCTAACTGGGAGCACAAATCCTTGCCGCTCAGGCCAATCCTGACGCAGCATGAAAGTGGTGCCAGGATTGGTCACAGTGAACTCTGGGAGCCTGTGCCTGCGGAAGAGGGGGACTATTGCAATTCATATCCTTTACCTGTTATTTGTTTCTATCTTTTATTTTCTTCTTTTTAATCTTTAATATTCAAATTCTATTACGATGCTGTATTTTTAATCCTATTTTATTGTGCTTTTATGGCAGTAATTGCCGGAATAAAGCTTTTGACTGACTGGCAATTCATATCCTCAACGGTGAACCATCATTGTGACAACCATGTAAAGGAATGCTCCTCAGTGTTGTTAAAGGGTTTGTGTATTCCCTCATATATCCGCACTGTATCGGGTAGGATTCTTCCGATTCTGGAAAGTAATCAATACATCACAGTCTTTTGTAACTCAAATGATCATTTTACATGATTGTTTATATGGAGATGGAGAATTAATCATGATATAAATAGTCTATAAGGGCTTGTAATCAGCATCAAATATTTTATCATATCCATAGCTTCAAACCAACTATTTTACATGCCAGTTCCTTTTCTAATTCTAATTCAATAAAAGTGAAAAAAGCATCCTCCATGGCGAATTTTCCTTGCCTAATCATTTGTGTTTGTTGTTTAAAAGACACACTTCACAAACCCATGTAATTAGCATACAAATGTGGAAAAGTTCATTCATATACACAAATGTGTCCTAATTGCAGTGGAGCCATGAAACAGACATTTGTGTCTGATCAAATCGATACATACCCGCTCAGCGTAAAATGATTTTCCTTAATACGTTGATTACCGACAATGACCCCCAACACTTATAATGAAAAGGCTGCATCTTAGTAAAAAAAAAAAGAACAACATGCCGATTAATACATTTAAGACAGTTGAATTCCCCTGACCCATCTAGTGAAAAAAAATTCAAAAGGGATATCATCCCGATATAATTATCCCCATGTTGTCCTACTAGTCGCAACCACCAAATATTCGATTTAAAGACATGAATGCTATAAGTTATAGTAAAAAACTTTTCCCATTAAAATTATTGCAACTGTAAGCCACATTTATCTAAAATCAACAAATATTCCCTCCCGTGTTTACTTACTATCCAACACGATAGCTCTCGTCAGACTCCAACACTGCTGATTCAAGCCAAACGAAAAGATTGCTGTCGGGAAATCGACAATTATCTTCACCTGTGTGTTCAGATCTAGCCTTCTGTCTGAAAATAATGCCCACATAAACAAAGGGATCCACCCGCAAGTACAATAGATCAAGAGACTCCCGTTCATACCATGTGTGTCCCACGGTCGTGGAGAATACACATCAGTTGTTAAAATACCCCTCACACACCAAAAGGGCCCTTGGTGTCATGCTTCATCATAGGGGTCTTCCCGCCCCTCTACGGGACGGGGCGTGCTACGACCAACGTGTACGTGGGAGCACTGTTCTTAATGAGACTACTATGTGTAGTGCAAGGGTGTGCAAGGAAGGGTCAGGAGTGAATGGAGAGTGATTTAAAAAATACCTGGCTCACTGGACTAGGAACATTTTTTTTATTCTGCCATCTAAGCTGGTATTAGTAAAAAGGTGGGGGTGGAGGGTGTATGCCTCAATGAGCTTGACCTCCTGGTGTCGACATGTTTCGAAGCTTCCCCAAGCTTCTTCGTCAGGACCTAAAAGATCCCTTCCAACGACGCACTGTGATGTGGTAAAAAATAGTAGGTGAAAAAATCAAAGAGGAGGTAAATAGCCTCCAAAAGTTGGTAACGCCCCAATGGGTCTTACATACTCCTTTTAACCTAAAAGGAGAGAATGGTATGAATGAGAGATACACAAGACATTTTTGTAATATGGATAGAAGTTCATTCCGTCGTGTTAGAACAGTGATCTGAAAAAGGAAGTGAATGATGATCGTCTTCTAACGCTATCACGTGATCTGTGATAAAAATACTGTATGACATACTACATCAAAAACATAACATAACAAAACACAACATAAAACACACACTCTATTCAGAAAGGAAATGAAGTTCCTGTAGGGCGAAATATAATAGTGGTTGTTTGCATGCCCAACAAAGCAAAGAGTAAAACATACTTGCTGCAAAAAGAACAATATCCTCATGAGCTCAATTACCGAGTGGTTGGAGTGCCAAAATAGGCTTCCTAAGTAACGGGAGAGAAGAGACTGTAATCCAATCGTCAATATTGCAAAGGTACATCCTCCACCTGCCGGCTGTGCCGTACTTACGCCTCCAAGGATCAGTGTCCTGCCCAAATAACCACCCCGGTCGGCTCCGTCGATAAATTCAGACTGGAGATTTCGTAGTTTAAATACCCACACCAATTAGGGAATACGCGCCAAACAGCCCCGTTTGACGGACCAATAGAAGGCAACCTGTTCGCAAAGTTAGTGGAAACCTGCAGGCGCTGCTTCACGGGACCCGGTGCCGGAAGTTAAAAGCGGCCGGGTCACCGTGGTGAGATCGCAAAGGACCCCTAGAGGGAGAGAGGTGTCTATGTAAGATGCCTGATAGAACGCTGACGAGACACAATTATGAAGAGGGAAACATGTTCCAAACTGCGTAAATAGACAGTTAAAATCACCAGATTTAGGGAGAGGGGGTTAAGTGTAAAAAAAAAAAACAAATAAACTGGGAAAGGGTTCAGATGTGCATATATCGGTAGAGAAGTATCTCTAGGTGTCCATGTAGGATGCCTGAATAACATAGGGACGAAGGAAATTAATAAAAGCATGAAACAAGTAGGAAGAAATGTCCCAACCTGCGTGCTAGAGACACCCAGCTGGTACACAGCTAAACCAAGAGGGGCACATATACATAAGATAGGCAATGCCCACACGAATAAGAAGGCGACTACAGGGGGGCCTCTGCTGTGGTCAAAAAAGGGGTATTGACAAGTGCATGAAGAAAAGAAAATTACACAATTGTCCTAGAGTGGTACTCCACTGGTTCTGGACAGGTACGGGGGGCAAAAAAATGTGAAAGGAATAGTCTCGTCAGGTGGGAGAACAGATAGCTGAACAGTACTCAGTCAGGTATGATGTTGGTCAGACTCGGAACTGATTCCATGGTATATCCTCATTTAATCCATGGATATGTGTTTTGAGACGGAACACCCATCGTTGTTCCTTCTCGAGGAGGCCGTGTTCGTTACCCAATTGTTCTATCACTGTCCACTGTAAATCGTCTATACAATGTCTTTTGGAAATATAGTGATTAGACATTTTGGTAGTGCTCCTACCGCATCTGACATTACTGCGATGTTCGCCAATACGTACCTTAATTGGTCTGGATGTCATCCCCACATACTCAAGGCCGCACGGACAGGTGATTAAATAGACAACATTTTTACTATTACAATTCGTGAAACTTCTCTGGTCCCACTCATCGCCATTCCGGAATGTAATGTGTGTACTTTTTCTCGTCAGATGACAGGTGCTGCAGTTCTCACAGGGATGATGCCCTTGTACAGGGGGTAGTAGACCAACAGGTCTTGGTCGAGATGTGTTCTTTGGTCTTGTGTGAACAAGCATGTCTCTCAGGTTGCGTCCCCGCTTGTGAGCGAACATAGGTTTTGTTATGTTCAAGCCGCAGGAATTAAGTAGACGCCAGTGTTTATTCACTATCTTAGTGATCTGGTTAGAATGTGTATTGTAAGTTGTTACACAGATCGGTCTCTCATCGATCTGGTTTGCCACTTTGTCTTCCAAAAGAGCCTCTCTGTTATTATTCCTTGCTCTCTTCAAGGCCTTGTCAACGATTTTCTCAGGGTAATTGTGTTTTATCAGTTTGGTACGCAGTTCAGATGCTTGTTGTTTGAAGTCACTAAGTTCAGTACAGTTTCTTCGGAGACGGAGGAACTGACCGTACGGTAAGTTTTCCCTCAGGTGACGGGGGTGGAAACTGTCAAACAAAAGTAAACAGTTCTTAGCTGTTGCCTTAAAGTGTGTGGTGGTTTTGAGTTTCCCCTGTTCAGGGTAGATATTCAGGTCCAAAAACACCAGGTTTTCCGCTGACACACTATGTGTAAATTTCAGAAACGCATTCTGTTGATTGAGCCATAGCATGAATGCCTCAGTTGATTCGACGTCACCTTCCCATACGACCAAGACATCGTCAATATACCTTTTCCATACTTTGATGTGAGCGAGGTATGGGTTCATCGTGTGTAGGATTCTGTTAGTTTCCAGATGGTGTACATACAACCCTGCTAGACTTGGAGCGAAGGTACTCCCCATGCTGGTACCGTGGCGTTGTTCGTATATATCTTCAGCATACATAAAGAAATTATGGGTGAGTGCCACTGAAACACATTCCATCACCAGACTACGAGGTGTCTGGTACTCCCAGGGAGTAGCGTATAAAACCTCCTCAATGATTAGCAGTGTTTCGTCGTGTGGGAGGCTGGTATATAGGCTCTCCACATCTAATCCCATGAGCAGATTTTTGGTGGGGTCAAAGTCAATGTCCTGCAGAATTTGCAGGACGTTCTTGGTATCACGCAGGTAGGTGCTGGTACTTTGAACCAATGCCCGCCATATAGGAATGTTTAAGTTCCAGTTTGGCAAGCTATTTGAAGTGCCATACAGTTGCCTTTTCTATCATATGCTGCAATTCTTGTTGTGAGTCAAATATTACCATTCCTCCTGCGTGCACTGAAAACCTTAGCATATGGTGTTATGTACGTTATGACTACCAGAGAAGAATTTGGAGCAGGTGGGTTTGCTGATTGCCTCAGGCCAGGGCTTTGGGACCATCAGGGAGGTTCTCCCATTTGGAAAGAATGCCTTGGTAGCGACAAACGTCCCAACAACTTCAGAGATTCCTTCATGTCGCTAGGTTCAAAACTGAAATACTCAAGGCAACACAATTTTTTTGAACCTGTGGATGGGAAAAGGAAGGGCACCACTTAGGGCACTCCATTGATGCTTCAACGGAGGTAGTGACCACGGTGCCGAAGGATCGTGCAAATATAAAACTGTCTACCAGCACTGTTGATGACATAGTATCCACTACATCCGCGGAAGTTCAATCCATGGGAGGGGACATTAACAATTTCAACTCCAAGCTCTGCAACTTGGAACAGAAAGTGGCGGGCTTGGAATCCAGATGGGACAACACTCCTGAATGGGGC
Source organism: Triturus cristatus (assembly GCF_964204655.1). Classification (NCBI taxonomy): domain Eukaryota; kingdom Metazoa; phylum Chordata; class Amphibia; order Caudata; family Salamandridae; genus Triturus; species Triturus cristatus. The sequence goes on from NC_140590.1 coordinate 1,387,572,504, forward strand.
CCAGAGATCTAGGAGCTCCATTGGAGAACCACTGATTTGCAAGACAGACCCTGGAGGAATAACATGCGGATATCAGGGAACCCCAAGAATGTAGCAAAAGATAATATGCTAGACTTTATTGGCTTTCCATTCCACAGCCTCATGAACTTGACCTTCAATCCTCTCCTGGGATTCCAGAGAGCTCACCGGTTGAGATCACGCCTAAAACCCTCTCCATCAAGCCCAAAGCAAATTCTGGCATTCTGCTTGCAGCGTCAAGAGGAGTAGCAAATTTTGACTGCGGAAAAATGACATGGGCCACAAATAAGTAACCAGATACTCACCCTGCAGTATTTTTTTGTTTGGCACTAACATGAAACAAAAACGTTTTCTGGTGCTTAGACCCCAACTGAGGAAGAAAGGCATGAAGTACTTTCTGTTAGAACCAGCGAAAATGCTGATCACCATGAATGGCCAGACATGCATGTTTAACAAAGAAGACGACTTGGAAAGATTTTTAACAACAGTTGAGGGAGGAAAACACCTGAATGGACAATATTTCTCAGGAGAACTCCAGGGGCCAAAATAGGGAACATCTGCAGCTCTGGATACGGAGGATTAGTAAGAACAATAATGCTTGGAGAAGGTGAGAGGGAGATGGCGAAGAACCCCAAATAAGGGCAAAGGGAAGCCTGCACCGGCAAAGACAAATCACACTCTCCTCCAAAGCAGAAATCTCCTAACTGTAGACATGTTCGACTTCGTGGGGTGGGGGTATAAGAATTCAGGACTGCCTTCTCCTTCTTTGAGGTATTGTTCTTGGGAGTTATAGGGGTGGTGGAATCCTCTCTTCAGGAGACTCATGGCGCTTTCTATTCCTGGGCGAGGGGACTCTGGTCTATTTATATCTCCTTGTGTTGGCAGGGTTCCTCTGGATAGGCCTCCCTCCTTTTTATGCTCCTGTGGTGGAGTGGTTTGCACAATGTACTGGACTTTTAATTGAGTGCCTGGGAGTCTGATGGGATTCGCTCTCCCCTTGTAAGCTTCAATACTGTGGCTCTCATATGCAGGGAACTGAAAAGGTGTCAATATGAAGGGCTTTATGGGAGGTCACTCTCAACTTTGAAACTGATTCCTTCTCAGGGGTGTGGGGTGCGCGAGGGCTTGGGGGTGGTATGGAACCACTGATTTTCTCTTATGGATTGGTCTCTATATGATTCACTGTTAAATTTTGGATGTCAGTGCTGGTGTGGCTGCTGCAGGTACCCCAGAGTTACAGTCTTTTTTCTTGCAGTGCAGAGGTTTAGTGTGTTTGAACCCGATACCCCGCTCTTTCTTGCAGGGATTGCAGCACTGGTCATTCGCAGTTTCTTCTCCTCTCCAACTGGGTATTCCCTGGAGACCCGCTATAGGGGGTTAGATGATCCCCCTCCTTTACGTGCTTTGAAGGTCATACCAAAAACACAGTGTTCAATGCCCCCTCCCACTACAGACCCTTGATAGTTTTGGGACGGGGTGGCCCCTCCAGTGCTTCCTAACCAATTACTGCCAAGATACACTGGGCAGTTTGTACTGAGATTGTGGAGGGGTGCAAATCCGTAGCCTCATTGAACCACCCCTCTGATTAACTTCCCAATGCTCTTATTCACTTGGCCTTTCTGGGAAGTGCAGCTTAGATGTCTGTAACGGTGAAATTGCTCACGCTGTTGATAGAGCGCCATGTGATTCTGAGATTTGTATGGGTGCATCATATTCACCGGTAGTCGGCACCCGCATATAATCGATGTATGTATAGAAGCGTCATAGAAATGTATTTGCTATAACCATTTAACATAGAAGTGTTAGACATGTAATAACGTTTTGCGAAGTTTAACGTTGCAAGTTATCGTGAATGTATTTGGAATAATGTAGATGATTAGGTTTCACAATCAATGTAATGGATTAAATGTGTGCCACGTTAGAATTAAAAAGTAGGTTGCTTATTTACAAGATTATTATGTTGAATTAATGCTTAGAATGTGATTTCGTAGTATGTTTAAATTTGTTAGGCCTAACTGCATAGGTAGAAGAGAAGGCCTGTTCATTTCTTATTTTACCTATATTTTACAGGCTGATAGGGATTTCTTGGTTAAGGCTTGAGTTGCCGTGAAATGTAAAACTTCAAGATGTGAAGAGCTTTCCTTTTTGTTCCCATGTTTCTGTTGCAGGTGCAAGGACATTTAGCTCGTTAGTGAGAATAAGTCTTTATTTTAGGAGTTGAGATACGGCGAGAAGCCTACAGGGGAATGCATTGGAATGTGCAACTGTAACTCTTAGTATGGAAGGTGCCTGGGACCCAAGGTCAAGCTAACGGACGATGGAAGATGGATAGCTCTGGATGGAAATTTACCGGAGGAAGACCTGGCTGAAGAGGTGTGCTGAAGGGCGTGTTCTGCGATTTTGGGGTTTTGTATTAGGGACAGTCTCCCGTGGGTTGAGCAGATGAGGTTTAGGCGGGAAGCTAGAAGGAGCATCATAGATCGAGCTCTCACTAAGTGAAGACTTCTTAGGAAGTTTCACTCCTGACACCTTTTCCATGATTCTCTTGCTTGGGATGGAATGCTAAGTAGGGATGCCACTTTAGAATAGAGTAGGGACAGAAATGTTTTGACTAATGATTCCAAAAATTTATATCAGCATAACGATTCTTTATTTGATGCTTTTAGAATCTGTAATTCTTTTTATTTTTAGTTGAATGCAAATTCTTCGTAGGCTAGCTTTTGTATTAGTGCCCATTTATATTTTGTGCCTTGTATTGAGGTGCCTTTATGTTCAGATGTTTTTGCTCATAATAAAATCTCGGAAATTTTAGATCCTGAGTCCTCCATCCTTTAATGATGTCAACTTACGGTAGTTATATTCTGATAATTGTGTTTACTCCCTCTATGCTATTTGGCAAGTAAAAAGATCCTGGCGACCTGAGAGGGTTCTTGCAGATAATTGATTAGACAAGAATCCGGCCCTATCAGTTGGTAGCAGAGACGGATGGTTATTTCCGATAGCGAGGGAAGATTTAGATTAGGATAAGTGATCCTTGAGGTCCATAGACGCTAAGTGATGGTGAATCATCAGATGGTGAGCAGCAGACGACGGCGGCTGATGGACATCGATGGGGAGTAGCAGTGCGGCAGAAAGCAGCAGTTCGAGGAGTGATTATGAATAGGGTGAGATGTTGTAGATTGCGGTGTTGATTTGTTGTGTGATGTCTTGCGGAGTTGGTGTGAATGTTGAGTGATTGTGAGATCAGGCTGTGAGCGCGCGCAGCCCGGGAAAGTCTTAGGCTCGACGAGTAGCTTAAGCGATTGGGTGTAGAAGACACCCGCGGTAGATTTTGTTGACCACCCGAAGGAGATCCTGAGGCGCCATCGATCACCTGGACGAGATAGGGGGAGCGAATGTGTGAGTGCATGGCAAACCGACGCTGGTCGTGGGTTGTTGTATGTGAATTTGAGTATTTGTAACCTATCAGAGGCGATCTGTCTGGCCGGATGGGGACGGACAGTTGCCAACCGAGGTCGACAACTTCGAGAGACTGTGGACGTACAGTCAGAGAAGTAACTTGTTTGGGACAAACGGTTATTTTAGCGTATGAATGGGACGAATCCAAGGGTGAGACGTGAGTTGTGAAGGAGAGGAATTGCTGCGAGTGGAGGAAAAGTGACGTCAGACGGTGTCGCGCTGCGATAGGTTGGTTGGTGTGAATCGCGTTGTCATTGGTGGATTGATATCAGGAAGTAACGAAAAATTGTGTGTGTTCAGAATTTGGTCATTATGAAATGCTTTAAAGTTTTCCGAGAATTGTGTAGAGGTGACAAACATGTGGTTACTCGTGGGGGAGAAGGAGCCCCTCCCGAGGATATTCCGGCACATTACATGGCAAGAAATGTGGGGTTGCATACTATAATTTGGCTTGAAAATTGTCATAAAATGACCCAAGGCGAAGGAGAATTAGCTTTCCCGAGACATGGTTTATTCAGGTTGGAAGTGTTGTACCAGTGGAAGTCTGTGATAGCGGCGTTACGACCTTTGCCAAGGCCAACACAATTTGAAGCATTGCATGCGTGGATTAGAGCAGCGCATGATAGGAAAAGAGATTGAAACCAGAAAAGGATGAAAAAGTCGATTAAGTTGTTCCAGGATACCAGATGGGATGCAGAAGAGAAAACATGGAGAGTACAGGCAATAGAAGGACACAGGTTGTATCCCTTACTAGTAAAGACTGATAATTCAAAGGAAAAGAGAGCGGATGATGAGGATGACAGTGATACTGATGATAGCCTATAAGAGAGGTTATTATCTGAGAGACCACCTCAATACAACCCAGATGCCCCGGAAGGGAGGTCAGCTCAGATGGAAGGGACTGGGGGAGTACCAACCCAGTCAGATGTGAGAGTAGAAGGAAAGATCTCGACAGGAGTTGAGGGTACGAGGAATCAGTCTGTAGCTAGCGCAGAGGTTGGGAGAGGTGCGAGGTTACCGGATGCTCTAAAGGTACTGGTCACTATTGGACCTATTTTTTCTGTTTACGACCCAGATCAAGAGAAGGTTGGAAGCTCAGTACAGTCAGCTGTAGGCATGTGGAGTGTGACCGAGGGAAGTGGGTCAGTGAGTGGAATGGAGCAGACTCCGAAGCCTATTGAATGGAGTACGCCATTGCCAGCCACAGCAGACTCCTCTAGGGGACAGGGAGAGCCGAGACCAGTGAGACCGAGGTCTTTGGCCGAGTCAAGATCAGATTTGCGAATGTGGACACCACCAGTGAGAAACCAGAACCAGAGTGTGTTAACAGCAGAAAGCGAACGAGGCACAATAGTGAATCGTTCTGTTCCAATGAGTATGTCAGAAGACAGTAGGCCACAGGAACGAGAATGTGAATATAATGAAAGGGATGGTATAGGCTGTAGAGAAGTACTGAAGGGAGCCCTGAAAGGGAGGATGTTAGATGTTGTAAGATTGAAGGCAGAGGTGGATGAGATAATAAGTGGAAATTTACCTCTTGAGAGAATCTTAATGTACGAACAAGATGAATTACTCTTTGTAGCGAAGGATGTGACTTGCAAAGCACGAACTGCTCATGAGAAATTGTCGGAATTGGCCAAGCGGTATGATGTGGATTTGTCTAAAACTAAATCATTGCAAGGAAGTCATAGGTTGCAGTACAGTGACCAGGAACTAGAAGAGAAAAGAGTCATGGGATTGAGAACCCATATCAGAGATTTAATCATAGCAATGCGTGCATGGATTATGCTTGACAAGTGGGAAGAAAGATGGTCCAAGAAGAAAAGCTCTAAGAAAACAATAGGAGAGACACCACCTCCGGGTGGGGTGGAGGGATGATGGAGATAGGGAATTACCCTTTACGAGAAGTGCAGAATGGAGGATATGTACATGTACCTTGGAGTAGGGGTGATTTGGCTGCCTTCACAAATGATTTTCCCCAACTTAGGGAGAAACCTGTGGAGTGGTATAAGCAAGTCGATCGCTTTGTCAAAATTTCAAAGGTATTGTGGATTGATCTCAACACCTTATTTGACATTGTGGTTCCGAGTGATTTGTGGTCGGCATGTAAAATTGCTGTTGAGTGGCCGACTTCGGAGCCTGACAGGGACCCGATTTTGAATGGTCGTTGCCTATAGTGATGAAAAAGTTCGAACAAGTGATTACTTGGTTGAAGTCAAAAATCTCACCTCAGGACATCGATTGGGTGAAGATAGATAGGACAGTGCAAGAGCCTAAGGAGACTGTGCATGAGTTTTATGAGAGACTTTTGCAGGCTTTTAAACAGTACAGTGGTCTAGATGTGTTGGATACGAAAGATATGGGACAGTTTGTTTCTAAGTTTGTGTTGGGATTGAGGCCAGAGGTTACTCTCATGATACAGCAGCATTTGATTTGTTGGCAGAACAAGCCTGTAGATGAGATTTTACGGTATGCTAGATACTGTAGTGATGAGATAGAATCCAAGCACAGGAAGTTGAAGGATAAACTGATGCTTGTGCAGATGCAAACAGCCCAGGGACAGCCTAATGGGGGAACGTTGGGAAGGAAACAGGGAAACAATCAAGGAGGAATTCAGAATTCCCAGGGTCAGGGAAGGTCAAAGTCAACAGACCCTAAAACAGGAATGGATGTGGCGACATTGAAAAAGACTACAGCATGTCATCTTTGTCACCAGATTGGACACTGGAGACGTGAGTGTCCTTTGAACCCGTTGAACCAGATACAGCAGGAAGGAGAGATAGTCCAGGTTCCTGTGGCGGACATGGTCCCTACAGTGACTCGACCTAAGATGGTCAAAGGGGGGACAGGTATTCCGCAGATGCAGGTTCCCCAACCACCCAAGTTACAGAATATGCAACAGGGAGCTGGGACATATTTGCAGATGCCCATGTTTGAAGGGAGTGAGGAAAACGATCTAGACCCGCTGGCACAACCATGCTCGAGAGGAGAAGAGGATTGTGCGCTTGGAGCTATCTTAGAGGTAGATCAGAAGGGACCCTTTGTGGAAGCAGATATTGACGGTCACCCTACGACCTTTTTGGTTGATACGGGCGCTACTCGATCGACTGTAAGATCTGCAGTGGTCCCACACCTATCCCTTTCTGGACAATCAATCCAAGTCGTTGGCGTGGCAAATAAAAAACTGACTAGTCCATTGACGGAGCCAATACCAGTCAAGATAGGGAATTTCAGCGATCGACACCAGTTTGTGGTGTGTGATTCTAGTCCAATTTGCCTGTTGGGTAGAGATCTATTGTGCAAGCTTAACTGCACTATCTATTGTACCCCGAAGGGAGTGGAAGTACAGACAAGGGATGACGATGCGACCTTTAAGGTTGCGAATCAGCGTGTGTGTGGAAATGTACCCAGCATTGACAGTGGAGGAACTTCCACTTGATCTGAGGGACTCAGTGTCAATTGACGTATGGGACCTCAGTGGAGAGGAGATCGGATTAGTCAAGGGAGTAGACCCAGTGAAAATCCAGATTAAGCCATATGTGGAGTTCCCGAGGACGCCCCAGTATAAGTTGTCACCTGAAACTATTGCAGGGATTAAACCTGTAATTGAGTCTATGATCAAGCAGGGAATTCTGAGGGAGATCATGGGTACCCATGCAATTCACCTATTATGGGACTACAGAAGCCAAGAGGGAAATTCAGGATTGTACAAGACTTGCGAAAAATCAATGAGATAGTTGTTCCATGTTGTCCAGTGGTACCGAATCCGTCCGTGATCCTGTTTCAGATCCCATGTGAAGCTGAATGGTTCACAGTGATTGACTTGTGTCAAGCATTTTTCTCAATTCCTCTGCATGAGGAGAGCCAATTTCTTTTTGCTTTTCGGCTGGAAAATCGTGTGTTAACGTGGTGTCGTATCCCACAGGGGTATACGGAGAGCCCGTCTATCTTTAATCAGATCTTGAAGAAAAATCTCGAAGGTCTTGTGTTGCCACAGAACTTAGTTCTAGTGCAGTACATTGACGATCTGCTTGTTGCGTCAGAAACTGAAGACGCTTGCAGGATCGATACCGTTGCTTTGTTTAATTATTTAGCGGAGAATGGGCATAAAGTGTCTCTGAACAAATTGCAGTACTGTTTGAGTGAAGTACAGTATTTGGGTCACAGAATTGAGAAAGGCAAGAGAAAGGTGTCACCAGATCGCATTGAGGCTATTCTGAAAATGCCTGTTCCCACTACTCAGAGAGAAGTCCGAATGTTCTTGGGAATGGTTGGTTATTGTCGCCAATGGATCCCAAACTTTTCCTTTGAAGCGAAGCCTTTACAGCGGCTGACGCGTAAGGATGTGAGTGATCCGGTACCATGGGACGAAGACTGTTTAAGGTCATTTTTGAGGCTGAGAGAAGCTTTGTGTTGCGCTCCAGCTTGGGGAATGCCTGATTACAACAAGGCATTTGCCTTATTCTGCTGTGAAAAGGAAGGTTGCGCATTGGCAGTTCTAACTCAGACTCATGGAAGTGTCCATAGACCAGTTGCCTACTTTTCAGCTACTTTAGATCCAGTAGCTTCTGCGTTGCCCGGATGTCTCAAATCGGTTGCCGCAACGGGTGTCAGTATCGAAAGATGTCAGAGCATTGTCATGGGTCATCCGCTTACTGTTTATGTACCACATTCTGTTGAACTGTTGATGACCAGGACTAAAACACAGCACCTCTCGAATAATAGGTTGACGCGTTATGAACAAGTCATCCCTGCTGCAGATAACATGACCCTGAGGAGGTGTTCTGTTTTAAATCCTGCCACACTGTTGCCTATTCCAAATGTAGACGATGAAGACTGTGAGGACCATGATTGTCTTGATGTGACTGAATTGTGCACCAAACCGAGACCTGACATTGTCGATGAGCCGCTTCCAGAGTCGGATGAAATTTTCTTTGTGGACGGTTCATGCTTAAGAGACAGTGCTGGTCGACTGAAAGCAGCATTTGCTGTATGTACCCTCACTGGAGTGGTTGAATCCGCTTATTTAGAAGGAGTATACTCCGCACAGGTGGCTGAACTTATTGCTTTGACCCGTGCCTGTTTGGCTGCTGACAAGATCCGTAAAACGATTTATACAGATAGCCAGTATGGGTTTGGTGTCGTTCATGACTTCGGACAGCTATGGTCACAGAGAGGGTTTATGATATCTTCTGGTTCACCCATTAGAAATGGGGATTATGTGAGGCAATTGTTGGAAGCATTGCAAAGTCCAGAGGAAATCGCAGTTGTTAAGTGTTCTGCTCACTCCAAGGGGAATGACTTTGTGTCATTAGGTAATAACTATGCAGATGAAGTTGCTCGATTTTGTGCAGAACAGGGATGCACATTCACTGAAAGGCATGTCGAGGGAAGCCAAGAAAGAACCGATTTCAACGTGATGTTAGCCATGGCTGATACATGGGAAGAACTGAAACGGTTGCAGGATGAAGTTTCCGATCAAGAACGGGATAGGTGGGTGCGAGTTGGATGTGAGAAGGATAGGATAGGATGTACATTTGTATAGCGCGAATTGCTGCCCGGAGGCGTCCAAGCGCTAGGAAAACCGAATACCTACAGCAGGCTTAGAAGGAGAATTAGGAATGAGATTAGCTAGATTGAGTGAGAAGGGAGATGTGGATGTATGGATTTCGAATGAAGGAAGAGCTGTGTTACCGGAATGTCTGTTGAATCCTATGGCAAGACTGATACATGGTGCTGTACATCTTGGCAGAGAGGCGATGGTGCGAGTGTTTCGTCAAACGTGGTACAATCCGAAGTTTCGTGCAGTAGCTGAAGCTGTGTGTCAGAGATGTGTTACGTGTCAACAAATGAATGTAGGGAAAAGGACGGCTGTGACGCTGAGTCATATTGGGAGGTCAGGCGGGCCTTTCAACAGAATGTAGTTGGATTTCATTGAAATGCAGAGGTGCAATGGGTTGAGGTACATATTAGTTGTAGTATGTGTCTTTTCTAGATGGGTGGAGGCTTACCCAACACGTAGGTGTGACACACTCACCGTAGCCAAGTTACTACTGAGAGAGCTTATCCCGAGGTTCGGTTTCCCGACCTCTTTTGAGTCGGACAGAGGAACGCATTTCCATAGTGAGATCATGAAATTGCTTTGTGCGTCCCCTGAATGTAGACCAAAGGTTGCATTGCAGTTATCGACCAGAGGCTTCTGGGATTGTGGAAGAAGTTAATGGGACTTTGAAAGCCCGGATGGCAAAAGTGTGTTCTTCGACATCTTTGAAATGGCCAGACGCATTACCCTTAGTTCTCATGAGTCTCCGTAGTGTGCCTGATAGGAGGACTGGATTGTCGCCTCATGAGATCCTCATGGGGAGAGCGATGCGTTTGCCGGCAATACCTGCCACTGCTTTGATTAACATCACTGATGATTTGATTCTCGACTATTGTAAAGGCCTGGCTGACGTAGTCCGTTCTGTGTCTCAGCAGGTGCAAGCAGCAGCTGTTCCAGCCGCAAGTGACCTGTGCCACGACTTGTGCCCAGGGGATTGGGTACTTGTGCGTAAACACGTGAAGAAGAGTTGCCTGGATGCTCGTTGGCGTGGGCCGTACCAGATAATCTTGGTTATGAATACAGCAGTGAAGTGTGGGGGATTGTCGAACTGTGTGCATGCCTCCCATACCCGCAGAGTTCCAGCACCCTTGGAAGAGACAGCCCCTCTCGTGAATGAAAATCCAGCTGAGGTGGCAGAGCCATCTGAGAGGGCAAATCAAGCTGTGAGGGTTGCTGACGCAGTTGGTGGTGCACTAGACCGAGCTGAAAGGGGATGTGCAAGTCGAAGTCCCGAATTTGACTCAGACGAAGAAAGTGTTGCTGTGGGTGGAGTAGAGTCAAATTCTGCTGAAGAAGGAAGTGGTGCACAGGGTACTCAAAGGGAGAGCAGAAGTGCCACAGAAGCAGAAAGAGTTTGGCCCGTGAGTCAGAGACAGGTAAACTTGCGAGTGGCGCCGGGAAGAGATCTTGCCCCAGGTTCCGAAACGTCCGAATCGGAGCAGAGTGACGAAGAGCAAGCTCAAGGTGGTCTGAGAAAGTCAAGGAGAGCAAGAGTGCCGTGTCGAAGGTACGCCTCACCAGAGTGGACATACGCTGTGACTGATGCCAGGCATACCGAGCACGGGGAGGCTGAAATCCTTGACACTGGTCAGCAGGTCTCCGAACCTGAAGATAGAAGCGTTGCTGAAAATACCAGGATTGGAGATGGATGGGATATTGCCCCTCAATATTCCGAGTCCACCGCTTCTGAGTAAAGTTCGTGAACTGATTTTGGAAACCTTAGTCTTTCCGACTTTTGTTGTTATACCAGCACCTCAGGAGTTGATGACACTTCGAATTGAAATCTTGCAGAGGGTCCTAGAGCTGTTGGGACCGAAAATTGTTCTGGACTGATGGTGAACTTGTGTTGTATATAAGCCTGAAAGAAGATAACCTAGGCCCGAGTGGAAGAAGAATACATTTAGGGATTTTCCGTTGAAGAAAACGAAAGAGGGCTAAGGAAGTCTTTTTCTGGACTGTGTAAATAAGGAACTGAAAATTGTTAGGGGCTTTCCAGCTTCAAAGTGATGACTGAACTGAGTTGACAAGAAACTTTGGATGAGAAAGAGACTTTTACCTGTTGTCATTGAACTGAACTCTGAGAACTATACGAAGATGGCAGATGCTGGAAATACTCACCGTAGGGATAAACTAGTGATAGCTGCTATAGTTGCGATAGTTGTAGCCTCATATATAGTGTCGCAGGAGGGGGAGGTACAGGGGACACCTACACCTACCACTTCCAGCCAAAAAGGAGTTACTATAGGAGCTCAAAGAGCTTTGACACTTGAAGAGAGTCATAGACTTCATGTAGACCTGTCTAGAGGTGATTTCAAGCTTAATGCTTATGCGAAGCTGTTGTATGAGTATGTTGACGTGATGGATGCGAAGGATTGCTATGTGTGTATGCAGTTGCCTTCTTCTGTAGACTAGGGTATTATATACCATCACCTTCCACTAACATATGGGATTTCTAGCAGCTTATTGCTTAGCCTGTTCTATGAGAGGTAACAGTTCGAATATTTCTTCTCAAACTACTGAAGTTCCGGCATATAAGCATTTTAATAAGTATGATTATTATAAGTCAGAAGATAGACTTCAGACTTATTTCATACCGACTACGAGTTTAGATACAGCTTATGCTCATCGACATAATTTGACGTGCTTATTGTCGGAAACTGAAAAGAAGTTTATTGGTCAGATTGAGGATAGATATAGAAAACTAACCCAGACACGAAACACAGGAGAGAGTCCAGTAGATTGGACTGAGGAGGAGAGATTACACAGATCCAAGGGAAGCTATGGACCTATAGCATTAGATCAAGCACAGAAGGGGAATTTGTGCGTAGGACGTCCTCAGACCTATTATGATAAGGTTCCAGTGGGACATAGTACGTGTGACCATACTTTTACTATGGAAGATTCTGCTAAGAACTTTTTGCAGGGTCCGGTGCAAGTGATTCCAACGGTGTATTTCGTATGCAGAAAGAATCCGTATGTGAGATTGCCTGTGAATTGGTATGGTACATGCTACTTGGCTATCATTTTTCAGAAGATTTACCATACAGAAGATTTAAATTTGTTAGAGACAGGACATCATTCTAAAGTGCGAAGAGCTGCGAGTGCAGGAGCAGTGATTGGTGATATCTTTGGAGCAATGATACCCGGTTTGGGTGTGGTCTTGAATGACGTGAAAATAAGAAAGCTGCCGACTGTGGTTGATGAATTGTCAATGAACACGGCGAGGTCATTGCTGTTGGTTGATGGAGAGATGTTATCGAGAAGAACGATGGTTTTGCAAAATCGCCTTGCTTTAGACGTGCTATTGGCAAAAGAGGGCGGAGTCTGTAAATTGTTGAAGGTCCAGGAATGCTGTACGCATATTCCAGACAATAGCAAGAATCTGGAGAAATATATAGACAACATTACCACGATTCACCAGGAGATTGTGGCGTTGACTGAAGAGAATGTGTGGGAAAAGATTGGTAAAGGATTTGGTCGTATTGAAAGTTGGTTTGCAAACTTGGGAAAAGGGTTCCTCGGATTTGTGCTGAAGCCACTTATTATCGTTGTGGTTTGTGTGATCTGTTTGTGGGGACTTATTAGAGCCTGTAAATGTTACAGGGGAAATAAGGTTGAGAGAGCTCTCAGAGCGAATGAGAGAAGAATGGCGAGACTGCAGGACAGTCAATATCAGAACCTAAAAAGGATGGAGGGGTTCCGACAGAGTAGAATGGCAACAAGCACTGTTTAGGTCGGTTCTTTCTCCAAAGGGAATGAAGTTGTGATGGTGTGATGACAATTGTCATCAAAGGGGGGAACTGATAGAGCACCATGTGATTCTGAGATTTGTAGGGGTGCATCATATTCACAGTTAGTCGGCACCCGCATATAATCGATGTATGTCTAGAAGCGTCATAGAAATGTATTTGCTATAACCATTTAACATAGAAGTGTTAGACATGTAATAACGTTTTGCGAAGTTTAACGTTGCAAGTTATCGTGAATGTATTTGGAATAATGTAGATGATTAGGTTTCACAATCAATGTAATGGATTAAATGTGTGCCACGTTAGAATTAAAAAGTAGGTTGCTTATTTACAAAATGATTATGTTGAATTAATGCTTAGAATGTGATTTCGTAGTATGTTTAAATTTGTTAGGCCTAACTGCATAGGTAGAAGAGAAGGCCTGTTCATTTCTTATTTTAGCTATATTTTACAGGCTGACAGGGATTTCTTGGTTAAGGCTTGAGTTGCCGTGAAATGTAAAACTTCAAGATGCGAAGAGCTTTCCTTTTCGTTCCCATGTTTCTGTTGCAGGTGCAAGGACATTTAGCTCGTTAGTGAGAATAAGTCTTTGTTTTAGGAGTTGAGATACGGCGAGAAACCTACAGGGGAGTGCATTGGAATGTGCAACTGTAACTCTTAGTATGGAAGGTGCCTGGGACCCAAGGTCAAGCTAAAGGACGATGGAAGATGGACAGCTCTGGATGGAAATTTTCCAGAGGAAGGCATGGCTGAAGAGGTGTGCCGAAGGGCGTGTTCTGCGATTTTGGGGTTTTGTATTAGGGACAGTCTCCCATGGGTTGAGCAGATGAGGTTTAGGCGGGAAGCTAGAAGGAGCATCATAGAACGAGCTCTCACTAAGTGAAGACTTCTTAGGAAGTTTCACTCCTGACACCTTTTCCATGATTCTCTTGCTTGGGAGGGAATGCTAAGTAGGGATGTCACTTTAGAATAGAGTAGGGACAGAAATGTTTTGACTAATGATTCCAAAAATTGATATCAGCATAACGATTCTTTATTTGATGCTTTTAGAATCTGTAATTCTTTTTATTTTTAGTCGAATGCAAATTCTTCGTAGGCTAGCTTTTGTATTAGTGCCCATTTATCTTTTGTGCCTTGTATTGAGGTGCCTTTATGTTCAGATGTTTTTGCTCATAATAAAATTTTAGATCCTGAGTCCTCCATCCTTTAATGATGTCAACTTGCGGTAGTTATATTCTGATAATTGTGTTTACTCCCTCTACGCTATTTGGCAAGTAAAAAGATCCTGGCGACCTGAGAGGGTTCTTGCAGATAATTGGTTAGACAAGAATCCGGCCCTATCACTGTTATCTTTCAAATTTATCTTCCTGAAATATTAAGTGAAAAGTTAAAGTATTTTCCTTCCTAGGTCATCAGAATTCCAACATTGCACTGATCCAGGAAACAAATTTGACAAAGCAAGAGTGTGACAAACTCCATAGATTCAGGGTAAGATGGGCAATGTACCCATGCCTCCACACTCAATCCCCAACACAGACCATACCCCTTAGCCACGGGACCAGAGGGGTAGCGATACTCCGCCTCCAGTGTAGGATACATAACATGTGAATAGATGAGGGGAGGTATATGTTTTTGTAAAGCTGCAGGTTCAGGATGCTTACCTATCTATAGGGAATAAATCTTCTTTCTTCTCTAGACTGGCCATTCTACTGACCAATAGTGACTAGAATGTAGCTATTGACCTGATACGTGACAGGTCAGGAAGGTCAGACATGAAATATGACCAAGATCAATTTACTCTTGGATTTAGCCTTAACTGACCCCAAGAGATCGAGATTGCGCTTTTACTTCATGCATTCACAGGAGGTGCATGCCAATACACTACTTCATCACCACGGTGACCGTACTTCACAATATTGGGGAGGCACGGAATATACCAGAAGGGGTCTTGGATCATGATATGGTGACATTCACGCTGGACTTCAACACAGCCTCTCCTCCTCCTCTAGGTCTGTGGCGAATAAACACAGCTAAATATAAAGACCCTTTGAACGAACGGTGATTGCATTCCCAGGTCCAACGCGCTTTGGAAGAGAATGAAAGATTAGTTTAGCCCCCATTGACCCTTTCAGGCAATATAGGCTTGTATACAGGGTGAAATGATGCCTGGCTCGGTAGTCACCAAAAAAGCAGGCAGACAGAGATGTTATGTTACATACATTTTGTACAGCGCATGACTCACTCCTGAAGGAGTATCTCAGCGCTTTTCTGTTCCGGGCAGGAGTGCGCTATTTAGAATATCCACATCTTTAACAGCTTCTTGAACATAGCAAACTCAGACGAAGAACATATGTGGAGAGGCAGTTTGTCCCAGTGGTATGGGCCAAGTGAGAGAAGGATCTGCCGCTATATTTGGAGGTGTGAATGTGTGGAATTTTAAGAAGGGCTTTATTTGTGGATCTGAGCAGTCTGGTGGGCTGGTAGTGATGTAGCCTGGAGTGCAGATAGGTGGGAAGGGCCTCATTTAGTTCTGTATGGATCAGGCAGCCGATTTTAAAGATTACTCGTTTCCTGATTGGGAGCCAGTGCAAGGTTTTTAGAATAGTGGCGGCTGAGGAGTGCGGGAGGGCAGGTTACAAATTTGCTGAGCAGTTGTATTCTGCATGGTTTGCAATTCGGACAGCAAGGAGTCATTTGCTGCCACTAACAATGCATTCCCATAGTCTAGGTGTCTGGTGATTAGTGCCTGGACTAAGGTCTTTATAGAGTTGGATGGAAGCCACAGAAAGACTTTCCGTAAAAGCCGCATTGTGGCAAAGCAGGTGCCGCATGTGTGTTAACTTGGTCTTTCATAGGTAAAATTTGGCCAATCTTAATACCAATAATTTTTTACCACCAGTTTAGGAGAGGAGGCAAGACCAAATTCTGTAGGCCACAAGTCGGGTAACCACATCTCCTGTGATTTACCAAATAGTTTATCTCCGTTTTCTTACTGTTTAGTTGGAGACAGTTGCTGGTCATCCAGTCGGCGATGTATCTCATGCAGCTTGCAAACAGAGATCTCACTTTTTCTGGATATGACCCAAAAGAGATGAGGAGTTGTGTATTGTAAGCATAATAAATTACCTCAAATCCACATGATTTCACTATATGTGCTAGAGGCACTACACAATTGTCATAGTGTTGGACTCAGGCAGGAACTCTAAGGGACTCCTTTATTGATTGGCATCATTCTTGATTTGAAAGAGTCCAAGCCGATAGATTGGGTTCAACTGTCGATAAAGCCCATGAGCCGATGAAGCGCAATGCCGTATATTCCTGCCTCGTAGTCTGTAGATGGGGATTGAGAGTAAGACCGTATCAAAGGCCGTGAAAAGGTCCAGTATTACCAACAGGACTGGGGCACCTGCATCTGGTGACAGTCTGATGGTATCAATGGGTACTATACCACTAATGCGAGCTCTGTGCTGTGTAACACTTTCAAACTCGACTTGAAGGGGTCTAAGATCTTATGTTCTAGGAAGGTTGCAAGCTGTTTATTGATGTAGCTTTCTAAACCTTTTTCTAGCAGAGGGAGAAGAGAGATAGGTCGATAGTTGGAGAGGATCTCTGGGTAAGCAGAGAGCTGCTTAAGAATCGGAGATACTAGGGCGCACTTCCACTCAGTCGAGAGTTTGGCTGAGGTTATGGAAAGATTATGGAGCGCCGTTACAGATGGTGCAATGGAATTTCCTAGAATCGAAAATTGGTCGCCTCACATCTGCATATGCACGTCTCCCCTCCTCAGATTAGCCTAGGCCAAATATGGCCTGAATGTGCTATACACCAAGCAAGTGGAGAAAGCCCTATTTTTCTTAAGACTGCAACACTACGACAGTGGGGAAGGGTGGATTCCTCCTGGCCTCACAGCTAAAACAGATGGGGGGGGTTGAACTATCCTGGCTATCCACAATAAGAGGGTGGAACTCTTGATGCACCCATGCGGTATGATTTGAGAGTTTCATTACTTCTACTCCCAGCTGTATAGGACTGAATCTCTTCCTAATCCAACAGAGGAGGATAGATTTTTCAGGTGCTCCCTATCCCATGACTCTCAGTGGAGCAGTCAGATCTGCTAGATGCAGACATTACAGGGGGAGGTGCTGCAGGTGATAGATTATCTACAGACTGGGAAAGCCCCAGGAGATGAAGTGCCCTGTAAAATTTTACTAAAGCACCAAGTCCCTGGTCGCACCTTTTATATGCATGGTATTCCAAGAAGTACTTGCCACTGGAATAGTTCCCCCAGACTTTACCAAGGCTAGGATTGTACTAATCCCCAAACCAGATAGGGATCCCCCGGAGTGGGCCAATTACAGGTCTATCTCCCTGATCAGTGTGGATGCTAAGATATTAGCGAAACTCCTGCCAGCCCGCCTGAAGAAATATATTACCATGCTAGTCCAACCTGACTGGGAAGGATTTGTCTCTGGACACACTTCCACTAATGAGCTTCGACTACTATCTTATATTATTTAGTAGGTTCAGGATGACAGTGATGTAGATGCCGAGAACAGTTTTGACAGAGTGGAGTGGAGGTACCTACACCGTATAATGATGAGAAAGGGCTTTACTCACAAGTTCCTGACCTAGGTGCGGAGTAGGTATCATGATCCAGCAACTGTGGTTCGCTCTGGGGATTTTACATCTCTCCAATTCCTGGTCGGGCCGGGCACATAGCAGGGATGGCATTTATCCCCGTTGTTGTTTCGCCCAGCACTAGAACTGCTGTTGATTGAGATATGCCAGGAAGGGGAGATCAAAAGAGTACGATCGGAGGCAGAAGATCATAAAACGCTTCCTTACGCCAATGATATCCTTCAAATATTGTATCAATTCCGTCAACCTGCGGAACAGTTGGTGGTCATGATCGACCTCTTTTGGGGATTTGTAGGCTATCTCATTCATTGGGCCAAACGTGAAGCCTTGCCCCTCACCCAGACCACGATTCAAACTTTATTAGGTGATTTTTCTTTTACGAGGAAACGCCACTGTATTAAATACCCAGGAATCTAACGTCAATAGGGGCGTGGAGAACAAGATACAACATAACATCCTTTCTCTGATAGAGAAAACATCGACTGATATTGAACAGTGGGTGAGCTTGAACCTGTCTCTAAGGGGGAGGGTGCAAGTAATGAAAATACGCCCAGATTTAACTATTTATCCATGATGCTGCCTCTATCAATCAATAAGGCCACTCTGCAAAACATTGGCCACAGTAGACGCTCATTCATATGGTTTGGGGAAATCCGTGACTGCAAGGCTCAAAGCTCTATGCTACCGCGAAAATGGGAGGAGTGCTACTGGCTCTCCCACTAGGTAGCCCACTTCATATACATGATTGAGACTTTTAGGGAGACCCCTAAGTGAACCCCTTTGGAACACCACATCACAGGGGCAAAGGAGGATCATGTGACTTACTTGGCTGACTTGCTCAAAGATGGGAAGTTTAAATCCTTCCAGGACTTGCAAAAGGCCTATAATCTCCTGACCACACAACAATGGAGGTACACCCAATCAAGGGGGTCCTTACGAGCAAAACTTGGGAGGGCTCCATACACTTTAACACCATGTTCTATATAACACTATATCTACACATGGGAAGGCTTGAGGGGGTACCAACTCAGGGCTCTACTTGCTCCTCATAGACCACGCCTTTTTCCTAAACACACGGCGTGGGTTAAGAAGATGATAAAACCGCCTTGTAACCAAAATTGAAGATGAAGATTGGGGAGGGGGCTGCTCGAGGATCGTGACCGAGGTTTGAAGGATGCACGGTTGAAGTATAGATACTTCAGCATTCTACACTGATGGCGCTGGACCCCAGTAAAACTGCAACAGACGGCCAAACTGAGTCCACATTCTGGATGTTGAAGATTTGTTATGGAAGGGGTGGACATTGTGCTGACCATCACCTGGACAGTGACTGGAACTTATTTCATTGTGCTGTGTTTTGCACGCTGCAACCTATCAGATCTGTAAGAGAAGGTCAATAGTTATGTTTATTGTTTGATGTATTACGCCAATATCCATGGCAGAGTTGAAATACAAATTAATAAAAAATCAATAAACAAATTGTTAACAAAAAAAGTCTTCCATAGATTACAATGTGTTTAAAATATCATTTAAGGCTGTAGATCCTCCAAAAAATGACAAACTGACTGATTGTGTGCTCAAACTCTTTGAAAGTTATGAAAGGACTAACATTTTCGTTGTTTTCTCTTTCAGATAACTGCTGTTCCTGACAAAGAATGCAAAGCGTAATATTTGGAAATTGACCACTGAAGAATACCATAATACAGCTCAATCAATCAATTTTGAAATCAAGAATTAAGTAATACTTCATTTAATCACTTTTGAGTAATTTGGAAAACGCGAGTTTACTAAAAGTGCGCCACAAGTGGTGTTAAACTGGCTGATTGGCAGTTTTGTCCTCCACTCCTTGTGCACTGTGCGGACTGCTGCACATGATGGTGGCAGCTGTAAATTTAATTTTATTCAAAAGACTGAAAAATAGAAAGCGGGAGACTTGAACCTTGAAATGCACTTGCCATCACCAATCGCTTCCATTTGTTCATTATGGAAGTTATTTGTTCCAGAACTATCGGATGTTCCAAAATGGTCACTTATCCCTGAACTCACCCAGTTTTAACAGCCTTGCAGTCTCCTGCCCATAGGGAGTTTTAGCAATTTTCAACAGGTCATCTTGACCTTTGCCCTCTGCCTTTGTCAACTGTTAACACTTTGGGACCAGTCACTCCATTAGTATTTGGAGCCACCTCACCTGTGGTCTACCACGTCGACGACCCAAGGAAGCAGAAAAAATGTATGGCCGAGTTATCAAACTGCCCCAGCAAACAATTATGGGGCAGATTTATAAGCCCCTTGCGCTGCCGGTGCATCACGGCGCGTGACGCACCAGCGGCGCAACCTGCTGAGTGATATTTACAAGCACATGCAAAGCCACCCTTCGTGACTTTACCTGTGCTTGTAAATTTCGCCCCTTTTCACGGAACACTTTGCGTGTTAGGGGCGTGACATGGGTGTTGCTGTGGGTGTTCCCACGTAAAACCCATGTCCACTGATGCATTTCCAGATTTACAAGCAATCCTAAATATGGAAATGCGTCAGAATGTTACGGCACCCTAGGGGTGGCGTAACGAAGTGCAACGAGGAGAAATGTTTTCATTTCTCCTCGTTTTTTTCCTCTTTCCTCTTTCAATGCGTGCTGCTTTCTACAGCACACATTGGAAGAGGAAATCACCTCAGTTGATCTCCCCATGACGCAGGCATCCTTGCACCATGGTGCAAGGGGGCCTGCGTCGGACCATGGCAGCAGTTTGTACGCCAGCTCAGGGGGAAGCTCAGAGATGCGACATATTGTTGTAAACATGTTGCATCCCTGTGCTTTGTGCAGCAAAATGACTTGAGGCTCGGCGCTGCGTTCGTTTCTTGTAAATTTGTCCCTATATATTTCTGAAACGCAACCTACAGAGAAGACACTTTTAGGACCAGTGGGTCCTTGCAACCAGAGCGCATGGGCAGCACACCTCGAGGAGGCACTAACAGAGGAGCTGCCGGTAGTAAAATCTGCCCTCCTGGGCGTACCATCCCCCACTCGTCTTAGACATGTTACCTCTTCACAGCGCTGGGGAAATACAAACAGCGCTATTTATTTTTATCACAAAGACGTAAGAGTGTTTGTTATTTCGAGCAGCCCCGGGTTACTTGCACTGCCCCACATTCTAGGCCCATATTTCATCCTCAGCCCCAAGCCCCTGAGGAAATCTGTTTGCGGTCCTCTTTTGTTCCGATGCCTGAAATCCGGAAAGCAGCGGCCCTCTGCACACCTGATCATGGACTCGAAACAGGGAGGACTCTCGCAGTTTTGTGTATGACAACTTTCTCCATTTATCTACCTGACAGATCCGCCTGGGCGCAGATTAATCTAACTCTTCCAGCAGTTGCAGAGAGATGGCTGAAAAAAACACACCGGCGAAATGAGAAAATAAATATTTCAGTCACTGTGCAGGGTCTTGTTTTGAGATTGTGAAACGACAGAAAATGAGGGGCTTATTTACAAACCCCTTGCGCCGCCGGTGCGTCACTTTTCATATAGAAAAAAGTGGCCTACCGGCCTTGCAAGCGGCTTGTAAATAAACCCGTGAGTGTTTTGTTTCAGTTTTACCCCTGGTCGAGAACAGCGCAGAAGAAAGATGATTGCAAAGTGCTTGACAGATAAGTCTGGAAACGATGGGCCTCATTTATGAGAAGTGACGCATTGCTGTGTGAAAGCAGCGCTGCCTCACTTCTCAGTGCGCCCTCCTTGCGACATGATGGAAGCGTCATATTTACAGTATGACGAATCATGTCGCAAGTAGTTACAGATACGTCAGTATTTCTGACGTATCTGTAGGCACAAAAGTGACGCATTGCTGGAGTGTGTCAGAAAAGTGACGCAACTCCAGCAATGTGTCCTTTCACATGGGGCAAGCCCCATGTGAAAGGGCCTGCGTCAGTCTTACGCCTGCCATGAGGCAGGTGTAAGATATTGACACATTTGCGTCCTAGAAGTGGCGCAGTGAAATCTTGTAGATTTCACTGCATCACTTCTACGAGGCTTACTTACATGGGAACGCCCCCCCCCCCTGAATACATTATACCTGGCGCAGGTATATTGCGACGCAGGGTTTTACAAAGTGACGCAGCTACGTAGATGCGTCACTTTGTAAATATGGTGCAACAGGGCTAATTTTTTACGCCACTGGTGCGTCACAAAAAGTGACGCACCAGCGGCGCAAAAGTGACACAAGGGCTCATAAATAAGCCCCGATAAGTTTATCAATACTGCGGAAATTATCGAAGGAAAAGAATGAGTCCTTACTTACTGGTAATCTTCATTACCCCGAATAAGGTCCTACTCGTCCTAGTCCTTACATTAGTGAGGCATCCCCGCCACCCGACAGGCCTCTGAAATGCCTGCCTTTTTTAAAATTTGAGTATATAAACCACTCCCACCCTCCACCATGCCTGCTAGTAACAAGACCAGACTCAACAATAGCGGGAGGGAGGGAACAGGCTTGGGACGAACATAACCGGTAAGTAACAACACATTACCCCCTCATAGGACCTACTTGCCCCAGTCCTTACATTAGTGGGGATCTCACAAGCTAAAACTCAAAGTCAAAGCGTGACACAAACGATACATGCTGAACACAAAGCTGAATCGAAACAAGTTTAAGACAGAGCTGCGTTCATAACACCAACAACAAAATCGTCCACAGAAGCATGTAACACATCAAGATGATAATGCTTGATAAAAGTGTGATGCGACTGCCAGGTAGCTGCCCTACAAATTGTCAGGATAGAAACACCGGCTGCTCAGCCCAGGAAGCGGACACAGACCGAGTGGAGCGTCCCGGAACATGAGTTGGAGGAGCAAGCCCCACAGATATAGAAGACTGGAAAACTGCCAAGTGCACCCACCTACTGATGGTGGAAGTAGACACCTTCTTCCTCTTAGCCACACCCCCACAAGACAAATAAAGAGCAGTGAAAAGACAGAGAAATTTCACGAAGCAAAAGTGAAATTACATTCATTATAGGAGAAAACCAAAAGTTGCACTTACATCTTTTACAACCGCACATCGCATTCCGACAGCCCATCTAGGGACAGGAAAAAAAGGCATGGGGGTTTATATACTAAGATTAAAAAAGTCTATCATTTCAGAGGCCTGTCATTAGGCGGGGACGCCTCACTACTATAAGGACTGGGACAAGGAGGTCCTATGAGTGGGTAATAGAAAGCAAGGGAGCATCCATTAATACCTCTTCTAGTTTGTCTGAATGAGGCATATAGATACATGGGCAATGCTGTGTATGTGTGTGTGTGTGTATGCGTCAGATAGGTTTTTGCATTTTGGTACCTGGATTGCTACATAATGGGTTTTTTTATGTCCCCTTAAAACACAGTTTCCTTTGAATGCTGTTCTTTCTATGAGCAATGTCTGCTCTTGTTATGTGTCAAAAACATAAAGATGCGGGTGTCTCACAAGAGGTATAAGTGGCCGATGCCACACATAACTCTCCCAGCATCCAACGCATGTACAAACACAGCCCTGTGCCGCTAGACCTCTCAGTGCAACCTCTCATTCCCACAGAACCCCAATAACCGGGTATCAGGATACCCCCTCACCTCTCTTGCACTGTTCTCATAAGCCACCAATGCCATCCAAGGCCTGTCTTGAGGGGTCTGTGCCTTGATGAGTGGGTTCCTGCGGGAATACCAGCGCAAACATTCCGAGACTTGGCCTGAAGTTAGAAAGCGGCAGCTTGTTTTCCCAGAGACATTGGGCCGGCTATGGTCTTTGGATGGAGTGGATGCGTGTTTCTTTTGACAGGAGTGGTTCACTGTCATGGTGAATGGCTTTTGCAGGGAAGGTGTGAGAGGTGGACCTTGCATAGATCTATGGAGGCAGCACTCGAACGTGAAGATTGCGGAAGGCTAAATAAATGCACAGCACTCTGGGTCAATCTTTCTGGAGAGGAAGCACTTAACACAATAATGAGGTAGTCTAGACAAAACATCCCAGTTTAGTTAAGGATGTAAGCTTTTGGTTATATGGATAGACTTGAGGACATGGTGGGTTTTCTTGAAGGTTGGAAGAGTTTGAATAGTATCAGACACATGTAGGCCTATCGGAAATAAAGGTTTTACTCGACAGTCAGTGAAACGGCTTAAAAATATATACTATGGGACAGACGTACAAAAAAGTACGTTTGCAATTTCTAATTGCGAATTTTTGCCATTCGGAATTAAGAAATCGCAAACACCAATGTACAAATGTGTCTTAGACACATTTAGCGATTCCCAGTGGGTTGCAAATAAGCCTACAACATTGATATTTATGAGGTAGGTCTCACTTTGCGGCGCATTGGGAATGGCCTGCACTCACAGGGATGGTGGCCAGCTGCGGTCAGCAGACCACCATGTTTGTGATTCCTTTTTAAATAAAGCATTTTTTTCGTTATGTAGCCAGTTTTCCTTAAGGGAAAATTAGATACATTTCAAAAATAAAAGTGAAAACCTACCTTCTTATTTTCTAAGAGTAGGCAGTGGTCCGTGAGAGCACTGCCACTGCCTGCTCTTAAAAAATGTTGGTACCTACATTTACTAAGGCGAAGGGGTCTCCTTCCTGTTTACGAATGTGTTACCACCAACTTGAAGTTGGTGGTAACTGTGAATGTTTTGCGACCACATTCCTGGTTGCAAAACATTCCTACATACCAGTGTGACTCGCTATAAGGAAGGGACACCCTTAACACGCCCCTTCCTAATAGCTACTCGCAAACCCTATTTTGCGAGTTGGTAATAGGTCGCCGACTCGCAAAATTGGGTTGGTATATGCCAAAAATATTTTTATCTGTCGCAAACAGCCATTTGCGAGTGGAAAAATGCTGTGTACATCTGGCCCTTAGAAAAAGAGATTCACTGATCTAGCCCTCCAGCATTAACAGCTCTACAGAGGCACTCTCCAACTGCAAAACATCCTGCATTCTCCTTCACGACAGCACATGTACAAATGCAGAACCAAGTGTAGCCACAAAGGTCTTCCATCAATTCTTCTATTTGCATTTGTCACCCCGAGTGGGACAAGTATGCCCAGACGTGGGTCCCTTGCTCTCCATGCCACGGATTCAAGCTAGCCTGGTTGATGTGGGGTGAAACCCCGAAACCGGTCCCAGGATGCTTGTTTACGGTCTAGGGAAGACCTGGCTTGGCTGTGGAGGCTGGACTGTTCCCATGAGGCACAGGGTCCAGACTGATTTGCATATGGCTGGGTCTGAACTGGGGTGGCACAGTGAGCTAAAGAGCGATGATGGATTCAACCCAGATCTGTGACTGGGGATGAGGGTCTGAAAAATTTCAGTGCTCTGTCCATCATCTCCTGGTGTTTGCTTAGTTTTATGTCATGGCACCACATCTGTGGGTGCTCCAGTAACAAGGTTGGATTGGGATGCAAAATAGGCCTGGGCACCCTACAAAAAGTGGCCCACATTTGCGGAATGTTACTTTTCACAAAACGCTGCTTCAGTGTTTTAAGTATTATAAAAAGGTGGAAGGGGTATTCTCTAAAAGAGGCATATTTTCTTAACTTCACTGAGTTAAAAAAATGCTTATGTTGTTAGGACTCTTTGTGTATGGATTGTCTCACAATGGTGAGCCACACCTGAATATAAGTGAAGCCACTTCTGCTCAAGCCCTCTACCCCTGCTCAATCTGTATACTTTAATAGCCCAGCCCAGCAACTGATTGAGAATGACACTTCTGCCTCGTTGGTCAAAGGGAGGTAATAGGGGCCCATCTGCCTCCAGAAAGGCCGCTCAGTCCCCCACTGGGCTGCTGGCGGCATCTGTAACAGCACAGACAGAACCCAAACGGCCTCCACGCTGCCCAACAATGTGTCCCACAGATGCAACTCAGATATCGGCCCATTGCCCGAGTGCCCGCCTTCCCTATCCGACCCTACCCAGTACAAGACTGCAGTCTCACTTCTGTTGAAGTCTCAGTGCTTGGATAAGATGGTATCGTAGAACTGAGGACTTAAACCTATGGCCAACTACTGCTCAAGTAATTATCTCTCTCTAACAGCCTGAACAGAACATACAGGTCACTGTTAGTAATGGCCTGTGTAGAAAGTGTTTTGCTTTTCCATTTGTATCTTAGCGGCAAGATCCATGAACTCCCTAGGTGCACTAGTGTCCAATATGCCCGTCCACAAATGTTACTGATTATTCAATTCCACTGAAAGCTGATCACACCTGACTCACGTCTGCACCCACCAATGGTGGGCCTCAGGTTTGAGGAACGTGAACCAAATCAAAGGCATATTTTGAAACTAGTAAATTGTAGCAGGTTAGCCCATGAACAAAAGGCAAGACATCACAGTGATTAAAAAAACGCATGTGACACATTAATAGAAGTCTGATTACTCGTAGACCATAATTTACTATCCTTTGCGCTGTTGCAAAGTGATGCAAATAATTGATATTTACTGTATTCTGCACTGGTAAGCTGCCATTTTATGAGTGCAAAAAGCAGTTTGCACTTCTTTGTGTTGCTCCGCATCAAGGGGGCGTTACCGGGGCATTACTTGGGCGGATCAGCACAAACACCCAAAGGTGTTGATGCAAAGCTGTATCTGTTAAGATATCTATATATCTATACCGACCTTTACATAATTACATCAAAAGATAAGAAGGCAATAACCAGTGGAAGTGTGTTCTTTTTTTTTTTTAAAGCCATGCATTGCATATATGCAGAAGTGCACAGCAAACATCCAATTTGTGGGTTCTTTTGTGAATTTGTCTAGGCATAGGAATTTGTACGGGAAGGGTATACTCCCAGTAAAAATCCTTGGTCAACAACATGCACTCAGATCTGCTCAATGGTGCAGGGCACTAGCAGGCCAATCACAGTAGGTACAGCTCTGCACTGTTTTTCTTCCTTTCCATAACACAAATCAGCAAATGTGGCCCTTGTGCGGCTTTGCCTGATTAAATACAAATCTGCACTGTAGCGTTGACCTCCTTGACTGAAGAAATGGAACTACGGTCTGAGAACGCCAGTAGCATTACAGTGGGCATCCATGTACATGCCCAGGCTTCAAAACGGGTTACTCTTTTCTGCTGTGAAAATATGCCATGACTATTTCTCCTTCTGGTATTGGCATTACATCAGTCTGAAGATCGGCGGATTGCTCCTAGAAATATGTATTACAATGGAGGATTCTACATAACACCTCCTGTCTCCTGCAGAATGGGGCCATGGGGAGTGGGGCATGAAGCTGGGAGCCTTGCTCCCCAGTGGTTTTTGGGCGAGTGGAGCAGGCCAAAGGGTCTTGCAGCTCTGGGCAGACTGAGGAGTAAAGGGGTGGGGTTTTAAGAGAAAAAAGCAGGAGTTTTCAGGGGAGGGTCCTCTTTTTGTAAGTAGACAAACTGGCCAAAAGAGGCAGGTAGGGCATGGGAGTTAGCACTGGCGCAAATATATACATAGTAGGGGCTAGTGGAACATGCACATGTGCCCCTGTTTCTATCACAGCATGTGTTGCCAACCAGTTTGGGTCCTCAGCAGCTGCTGGCCGATTGTCAGCATGCAGACAAGGGCATGGGCCGGCTGCCTACCATTTGTGCAGGTATGGAAAGCCATGACATGGAGCTTTCAGAGGTTTTGAAGAATAGTGCAGAAGCACGGAAGGGAGGAGGTGGGTGTGAGTTGAACAGAAACAGTCCGGGGGCAGTGGAATGGCTAATTGTGGTCAGGTTTCCGGGCAATCTTCAACAGCGTTAGAAGGACACAGTTCTTTGATCAGCCAGTGCAGTCTCATGCGGCATCACTACACTGGCCTGAAGTGAAGGTGTGGTCTGCTAGAAAGCAGCGATGGACAGGTACACTGGAGGGCAAGTTGGAGTCACTATGGTCCCCTTACACATGTCTTCTTTGATGGATGTGCATGGGCTTGAAGCCTGGGATGATGGTGGAGTGGGCAATGAAGAGCGGCCAGACACAAGCTTCGATTTGGAGGTGAAGGGGGTGAGGGAGTCTTAACGGACTACGCGGGATGACACTTTGTTGGATTATGACAAAGAAATGGAGGAGTTGGAGGAATGCGAAATTTTAGAGCATACAAAAGGTCAAGCCATGGATGAAACAGAATGGCAGTGGAAGTCAGATGATTGGGTGGTACTGAAGGGGTAAGAGGTCAACAGGCAAAAGGTTGGTGTATTGCAGGACAACCTATGGACTACCAAGTTCTCTGTGGATGCAGCGAATCAAACAACAAGAATACAGAGGGCTTCAGCGCGGGCCCCGACATTGCGGCCAGGAGAGAAAACAGCGAGGACACAAATGCGGTGGGTGGGGGTTGTAGGTGATTGTGGCACAGAAAAGGTGTCGGCATATTTGTGAAAGGGGAGGTGCGTAATGGATCAAGGAACTATTATGGAGAATAACGCAAGCAACAACGAGACAAGTAAATCTAAGGTGACAAACAAGCAAGGGAGCGTGAAGAACAAGAAGCAGGGGGATGAGGTTAAGGAACGGGGGATAGTCAGGCTACGTTGGAGAGTACCTATTTGTCGAGAAAGAAAAACTGCCATATATGGGTATAACCAAACCATTAGGGGCACATCTAATGTTATCCACTAAGGAACAAATCTAGAGAAGCAAGTATAAGGAGGTTTATAAATCATTGCATAGAGATGTGAGTGCGAAGCAAGGGTCAAAAGAAGAGAAATATAGACTGGCAAAGAGACCTAGGATACTGATAACATTGAAAATTCGATGGCAGCTTTTTAAATATATGCCACTGTTTACAGGGAAAGTACCCGGAGTACCCCATTGCACCTTTTGAATACATGTATGTTATCACAAGAGCTAAAATAACTTTCATGGGTTTGACTTGGGTCCACTATGACAAGGAGTTTAGAGCTCAGATATCAGCAGATGCGGAGGGTTGATTTCGACAATGATTTATAGCTACACACTATGGCACCAAATAAGCCAGCACACACAGTCCATATGGTGAGTGATTTACCATTGATATATTGCTTCTTTCCAGAACGTCCCACCCAGACAGGGGTGGGTCTTGCAGGCAGATCACAAGGGACCCAGGGGTTGTGCTGGAGCTTTAATAAAAGCTTCTGTATTAGGGATTATTGCAAATTCCTGCATGGCGGCTCCCATTGCAAAAGTAGATGCCCACTCACACATTGTGGTGTACCCGCCAAAGCACCAACAATGAGTCATGGTAGATAATCAGGTACCTTCACACAGTAAGCACGGGTTCTGGTAGGCCTTCCTCTACTGAGAGAAAAGGCCCATACACCAATTAAGCTGGATTGATTATAGATATGGTTGAAGGAGTATGGGGGAGGTAAAGAAGCGCAGAAGTTGTGGCGGGGTTTCCGGGAGGGTTTTCGTCCAGGTTACAGTGGTCTATGAAAGGGTAGATGGGCAGACAATTTACGGTCAGCAAAGCCCTCCCCGAAGTTGTGTGGTCAAAGTTGATGAAAGAGGTGAGTGAAGGAAGGATGGCGGGCCTATTCACTGATTGGCCTATGCAGGGTCCTATAATATTCCCTATTCAGGTAGTTCCCAAGAAAGAGAAAGATAAGTTTCATTTGATAGCACTTGTTGTGGCCAGAGGATATTCCATCAATTATCATATAGCAGAAGAATTGTAAAAAAAAAAGTCCACTATGCCTCTGTAGACATATCATTTGCCTTAGCAGCACAAGCAGGAGCAGGGGATTATTTGGCAAAATCAGACAATAAGTCTGCCTTTCGACTATTGCCATTGCATCCAGACGATTATCAGTTGCTGGGACTCCAATGCCGAGATTTCTTTTTCGTAAATAAAGCTTTGCATATGGGCTGTTCGGTTTCATGTGCGGTGTTTGAAAAATTCAGTAGGTTCTTGCAGAGTGCTTTTGAGCACTATTGGGGAAAACATCAGTGACACACTACCTAGATGATTTCTTGCTGGCGGGAACCCAAGACGTGAAAGTTTGTGAGAGGATGTTAAAGGATTTTCAAGTGGTAATGTCTGATTTAGGCATTCCTTCAGGACCAGAAAAATGGTTGGTCCACAAAAAGTTTTGGCCTATCTAGGAATTGAGATAGATATGCAAAAAATGAAGGCCAGGCTACCTGCGGACAAGTAACAAACAGTAATGCACCTCATCAATGAGATCTTAGACAAGAATAAACTGACAGTGAGAGAGATTCAGGTATTGCTGGACCATCTTAATTTTGCTTGTAAAGTGGTGAAAGCTGGACACTCCTTCTGCAGGAGACTGGGTTTGGCCTTGGCAGGTAAGCATTTGACTCATCATAGAGTAAGACTGACGGCAGGAGTGAAAGCAGGCCTATGGATTTGGCATGTGTTTCGGAGAGCTTTAATGGCGTGGCTCTAGCTGGAATGGGAGAAGAGAGTGAATAGTCCATTCAGATTTTTTTCTGTGCCGCTTTTAGTGGTGGCTTTGGTTTGTACTGGCAAGGAAGGTGGTGCGTAGAAGAATGACCCGAAAGTTGGAAACAAAGGGGGTGACAAATTGCCTTCTTGGAACTTTTTCCATTGAAGGTGGCGGTAACACTCTGGGGTAGACATTTTCAAAAACAGTAAGGTGTCCTTTAACGTGGACAACAAAACCGTAGTTGACGTAGTGAACAGACAATCAGCCAACGATGTTAGAGTCCTTTTACTGTTGAGGGTGTTTGTTTTGATCTGTATAATGCATAATGTGCATTTCGGGAGAGGCACATTCCCGAAATCAACAATGACACTGAGGATGCACTATCTTGTTCACAGTCAAGGAGATTCTGTGGAATTGCACCAGATGCAGATAGGGAGAAAATGCTTCTGCCGATAGAGCTCCGGTCAGTAGGAGACGCAGGCTGATAAATCTGCTGGAGGGGTCACTGTCTGCATCTACGAAGAATGCATATCAACTGGCCTGGATGGAGTTAATTAAGTCTGGGGCAAGGAGAAGGGATTTTTGAGGGAGGGACAGAGGGGAACTCAGTGAGAATGTAGTGAACTTCATGTTGGGACTTATGGACAGAGGCTTGTCTGCAGTCTCTATTGCAGGAACATTTTCAGGTGTGGCATTTTATGGTAAAATGTTCTGGGGTTATGAGCCCTCAACGGCAGAGATGGGGAAAAGGATGCTGGAAGGTTGGGCATAGCAAAGCAGGGCTGAGCACAGAATAAGAAGACCAAAGATGTACCACATACTGCAGAAGATTATTCCTTTCTTAGGGGCAGCATGTCAGTCAGTTGACAAGGTGTTACTATTCAGGATTTTCATGCTATGGTTGTTTTTTGAAGCCTTTCAAATCTCAGAATTACTAGACGGACGTTTGGGAGGACGTTTACAGCGGGAAGATGTGTGGCAACATGGACAGTGGCTTTAAGGTTTTATAATAAGTGGAAAAATGATCAGAGGGGGCTGGGTAGACGTGAAATTGAGAAGGTACCCAATTGCTTAAATATGGGCGGTAAGTGCCTGGTGCAAGCTTAAGCGTACGGTAGGTGCTGGGGAGTTTCTATTCAGTCACCAGAATAGGACAAGTGGACAAGCCTTGGCCATATTAAGGAAGTTTTTGAGGAAGTTGGGGCTGCCGGCACATGAATTTGGTATGCATTATTTTCGTGCAGCCATTGCTACAGAAGGGGTTGTGGGGAGGACCAAATAAAAAGAATTGGTGGTGGAAATCCGAGTGCTTTAAGAGGTATGAAAGGCCAAATTGGGTTCTGGTTTAAAAAAATAGTGTTGATTATGTGTTTGTAATGTATCAGTCTGGTTGTTTACAGGTTGCATAGCGGGTACGCTGAGAAGTGTCATTACAATTTGGATATGTGGACACTCTTTTGTAAAATGGGTGGCACGGCAAGCTGGGAGGTGACAATACGGCTACCGACTGAGGCTGGATGACCTCAGTTTCCAGATAACATGGACTGGTACAGGGGGAATGAGATGATGTGAATTTGTGTCCATATTGGCAAAGCTGCAAAAGTTGGGTGGTTGCCCTGATGTTCTTGTGCTACATTTGGGTGAAAACGACTTTGTAAGAATGAAAGGGCTTGGCTTGCTGAAAGACAAGAAGAGGGATCTACAGGAGATTTGTTGTTGTTGGGCTGGGACGACAGTAGTGATTTCGGAATTGATCCGTGTGCCGCAAAATGCGGGAAGGAAGAAATTCCTTTTGTTATTTAACCCTCACACACCCTATTGGTGTCATGCTTCATCATCGGGTTCACCCTGACTCCTAAAGGTCAGGGTGGGCTCAACCGTATTTCAGGGAGCTTTTAGGAAATGTAGGCCAGGGGGACTTAAAGATAAAAATCCTACTACAACTCCCAGGTATCCCTTTATTAAC
Source organism: Triturus cristatus (assembly GCF_964204655.1). NCBI lineage: Eukaryota > Metazoa > Chordata > Amphibia > Caudata > Salamandridae > Triturus > Triturus cristatus. The sequence goes on from NC_140590.1 coordinate 1,387,604,317, forward strand.
AGGGATGTAGTGGATGTTAAAAGGGTAAAAAACGGGTCTTCTTGGAGGTTAAGGTCCTAAGACCTTAAAAAACTGCCAACATGTTTCAGCCCAAAAATTCAGTGGCCAAAAATAGACCTGGGCTTTCGTCAGGGCACAGTTAATATTCCCTCCCTGGTGTTTCCCCCAAAAACGTTTTCTTGACCTATATATTAGTGTTGAAGGTACAGAAAGCTTCACCCTTCGTGACAATGATAACAAGAAAATCAATGACAGCGGGGAGAATACTTATCTCTCTTCTTCTGATAACGAAAAATTCCGCCCAGATAGAGGGGAATAATTATATCTCATGGGTCACGGTGGGGTCGCCTTGTAGTCAAACGTACTCCAAAGGTCCTGCCCCGTGATCAACCTATTTGGTGTCCATTTGCGAATGCCGGGGCTCACGGACACCAAATAGGTACTTCCAGGTACTGCAGGCTGGGGACAGCATTGTTTGAGACATGCTCTGTTAGATGCAGAAGACCAACCTTTAGAGAACATTCTGAATGTGTGGAGAGAAATGACACCACACAGTCCTACACTCGAAAATGGCTTCTAAGCATGGAAAACAAGAATACAGTTTAGACAAGCTTTGGTTTATTTTCGTTCCGCAAATTGGTATTCCAATATTGTTGCAGATCTGTTGCACCTAACAGGTACTTTCTTGATGTCTGGACATATAGATTAAAAAACACAAACACGTGTAACATACATCCCAGCCAATGCAAATTAAATCTTAATCTTACACCTCGCAGGGAGACTGATACAGCAGAAAGCATCATTTTAGACGAGTTTCCCCTTTTATCTGGCTGCCGCCCGTCTCTCTATCCTATTTTTATTTTACACATCATGATTCTAAATTTAAAAAATGTATAAACACATACATGCATGCAAAACCAGGTAAAATGAAACGCTCTGCTTTTAAAATGATTCCGCTGTCACTTTGCTGCAGAAAACCGATAACAAAGCAAAGTATGGAAATTGGCGGTAGGGGGCGAAGGAGCCGGAAGGGAATAATTTAGATGTCAGAGTTTGCACAGTAATAACTGCAACATCAAAACAGACCATCACAACAAGAGCGCCCTGCCATTAAAAGCGACACCTTTGTCACGAGTAGCCAATCAGCGGAGAGCGCTTACGTCTCAGCGCTGGCAGTGGCGAAAAACCTGACAGGAATTTCATTCCACATGGCTATGCTCACGTTAAGATCTTTTCTTTTTCAAAAAGGCATTTAATCGTTTTAGAGATGGACCCAGACTATTTAAGGTAAAATTAAATAGGGCGGACTATTAAGAAAAGTAAGCGAAGGACGGATGCATTTAAAGTCACATACATTCGAGTTCTAAAAGCAGGTAAAAAACATTTCTTGAATCCAAAATAAGGAAGTGACACATGAGTTGCGCTGCAGGTCCGTATCTCTGACATCATCGAAAATCCCTCTGGGGTGTTCTGAGTGTATTTTACATCTACGCCATAATGACACTCTAACCATTTTCAAATCACAGACACCAGCGGCATCGCATCAGGTTGTCGATTGAGCAAGACAATTCCCATTAATTCAGTGGAGTGGAGAATAGCGATAAAATATCCCCACGACTAGAATGTGAGAAATTCTTGCCGTGGAATGAAAACTCCTCTCCCAGAGCACAAATCCTAAAGAACAGAAGTAGGGGGAGTGACCAAGGGGCATATCAACAAGGGCTTTATCTCTGCTTTTTTGGCTTTAAAAGCCAAAAAAGGAGAGATAAAACTAGCGCCCTATCAACAACAGGGTGCTAACACGCAAATTTGCATGTTAGCACCCTTTTACTCTACGCTTCCCCTTGCAGCTCTAATGAGATGCAAAGGGGGCGTTCCAGAGTAAAATAATAGGAGAAATGTCGCTAAACGACATTTCACCTATTATCAAGAATGTCGTTAACCCTGTTAGAGACAAAAAAGCAGCGCTAACCGCGGTTAACGCTGCTTTTTTACGTCTGGTATTTTTCAAACTTAGCCATGATATCCTATGGAAGGAGGATATCATGGCTAAGTTTGCCTGTCCCTATCAACAAGGTAACGTGAGATTATCGCTGGGTTTCCAGCGATAATCTCACGTTAGCCTGTTAGCGTGAGGATTTTTATCGCTATTGAGATAAGCGTTGCTAATAGCACGCTATCTCAGCGATAAAAATTCACGCTAGCCGGCGATAATTATCCTAGCGCTAAGTGCGCTTAGAGATAATTATCGCCGGTTGTTGTTGATATGCCCCCAAGTTAGGCAGTATGAAAGTGACATCCTAGCACATGACAGCACGGCACATGACATCACGGCGCATGCCATCACGGTGCATGACATCGCACGTGGCATCACAGGAATAGGCATCACAAGCCAAGACCTCACAGGAAGTGACATCACATGAAGTGACATCAGATCTTATCACCTCACACATATATTTAGCAGGTCTATCATGAGTATATTTGAGCGCATTATGAGATTGAACGAATTCGATTTTGCGTTAGGGTTGTGCCCAAAAAATAATGCAACCCGAGCCAAAACCTGGACCTCAACTTATACATTTAGGGCATTTTTAGCATACTTTCACACAAGGCTATGCAGCAAGTAACCTCGCTGAGCTGCACTGCATGGAAGGGAATTGAAAGGGAGGCAATGCTCCGTATTTAACATCATACCTGGTAATTCACTGCACTGGTCACTTTCGACTACCTACCGCCAATTCAGGCACCCGTGCACCATGGTGCAAGGGTGCCTGAATTTTATGCAAGATCTTGTGTTTGTGCTAGAAGGGATACAATCTTGCACAAAAACAATCCTAAGGGGTATTTTCCTCTTTCTATGTGTGCTGCAGAATGGAGCACACATAGAAAGAGGAAAAAACGAGGAGAAATAAACATACTCCTCCTCGTTATGCATCCCCTGGGGAGGCGTAGCATTTTGACACATTCCCATGTCTACCACTAATGGTAAATCTGGGAATGTGCTAAAATCAATGGGTGTATGCATGGGAACACCCAAGCTCCACCCATGGTACGCCTCCCTGGTGCTGAGCAACGCAAGTCAGTGAATTGCCCTGCTGCAGAGATCTTTGTGTGCTCAGAAAATCTCAGGGAATAATAATAATGGAAAGATAACTCTGGAGGTTAACACATTTGCTGGAGAGATCTCTGTTTTATCTAGTCCCAGTTTTGAATTAAAGTAGCATAAAGGATTAATATGTCTCCTGCAAAGCACTTCATGTAATATGCAGATGACAGACTTTTATTTTATGTAGCTAGGTAACTGAGTTACTGCTTTTATCTCCGAGATCCTTTTGTTACTTGCAGTTCATAAACTGTACTCCTTCTAATATAGCTCAGTGACTTATGAAGGGCACGTGACTACTCCACCATGTAATCCTTACTGTCTTAAGTAACACATCCTGTACATTGATTGACAAACTTGCATGATTTATTGTCAATGTACAATGTGTATCTGTGATGTAAAGTGTTCCGTAAAGAAATAAAACAAAATAGTGGTATTTAAATTATTCGTGTAAATATTGAAACAGATCAACACACCTGACATTCTTGCAGTGTATGCATATCCTTCTAAACAGGGACAGTACAAAGTCAAAACCATGCCTCTCTTAAGTACTTGTGAAGTAACAGCAAGCTGTATGCCTTCGTTTCACCTTCATTGCGTTTGCATTTAGGTGTGAGGCTCCAGATAGCTCCCAGCCTGAATACTCGAAGAGAAGGAAGCCTGATGGTGTCTTAACTTCAGCCTTTGTTTTGTGCCAAGCTGGAATAAAAAAAAACAAAGCACTCCTCCCTGCTTGCCCATTGCTGCTCGAAACTAAAGCACACAACGTGCAGGGGCTGTTGAATGTGTTCTTGTGTCTGAAAATTACACCGGGGCAAACATATTTTAGGTGGGAGCCAACTTCTTGGCTGGGTAGACCGCTTCCACCCAGTAAAAATAGGCAGTAGATGCTGTCTACAAGAAAGGAAGGTGCACTCTGATAGGAGTCAGACAGGAAAGACACTTGTAGTCCAAAAAAAGTTATTCTTTTTATTCAAAGTTTTTTGATTAAAACCGGCACACAGCCAACACGTTTCATTCCCTAGTGCCACAGGAACTTCGTCAGGGCTTACTAGGAATGTCAGATAATTTCTGAAAGACCACACTATTTCAACTTCTGTCCTTTAGGGTGTGTAGAAACACTAATGCGAATGATTCAATTCAATCGGTCCACATAATTCTGGATCATAAACCAGTCATAAAAATTGTTCACATCGATTCAAAAAATGGCTCCCAATTGTCCAAGAGAACAGGTCTGCATGTGACCTGAAGTAATTTCTTAATAAAGGGAGAACGGCATCCAAAGTAGGTCACAAAGGTTAGAGCAGTGGTTCACAAATATAATGGTACACGGGTGCAGATAGAGCCCGCTATCAGTATCTCAGCGGCGGCGGACAACTGACTAGCAGCATGGTGGCTAACGACAGCGTAAATGCAAAATTAAGTTGACCGATTGAATCGTATCATTCGTATTAGTGTTTATACACACCCTAAAGGAACGAATGTGAAATAGTGTGGTCTTTCAGAAATTATCTGACATTCCTTGTAAGCCCTGACGAATTTCCCGTGGCACTAGGGAACGAAACGCGTTGGCTGTGTGCCGGTTTTAATCAAACAACTTTGAATAAAAAGAAGAACATTTTTGGACTACAAGTGTGTTTCCTGTCTGACTCCTACCAGAGTGCACCTTCCTTTCTTGTGGACTTTCTTACCAATTTGGCATCTTTCAACAGCGGATGCCGGGAGTTGTTGCACTCATTCATTGATATATGTAACTAGTGGAATTGAGGTGCTTGACCTTGGTCCGCTGTTGTGTGCTTTATTGTTTTAAGTAGACATTGTCTACCTGCATGCACCCTCGACTTGTGCCCTGCCCTCTGCACTCGGTCTTCATTTGCTTCTTTTATTTGCCAAATCATAGATCATGCTCTCCCTCTGTGGCCCTATTATTTTGCAGTAGAAACCACAAGTTCCTTTGGTGGATCAAATGGCTGGCAGAGTTTCTAGAGCCAAAGTCTGATAATTATAGATGGTCTCACCACTCACTTACATATGCACGGCACCCTCCCTAATGATTCCAATCATTCTTCTATAGAATTGGAAGTTGAATTAGTGCCGCTCATACTTAAGAAATGCCTTTCTGTAGAGCGAACCTGCCAAAAGGAAATGGAGTGCTGTATACTGTTGAAGACAAGCACAAAAGCCAATAATTAATGGGAGAGTAAGTTAGGATGTGGATGGTTAATGCATTGTGATGTAGTGTTCTATAAATAGGTGAGTCTTCAAGTCTTTCCAAATTTGAAGCAGCGTTTATTCATTCCTGATGCATACATGAATGTTGTTCCAGATCCTGGGTGCACAGATGAAAAGACCTGTTTTTTAGGGTTTTTTTTTAAACTTCTTAGTTTGCAGTCGGCTGATGTCCTGGCTGCAGGTGCACTGGAAGCCAAAAAAGATGGTGAGCTTGTCTGCAAGTTAAGCGGGGGCACTGGTTGGGATGGCTTTGTAAATGATGCAGCTAGTTTTGGAGATGGTGCAGGCCAGCAAGGGTGCCAATGTATGTCCGTTAGTATGGGGGTGATGTGGTCATATTTCTTCAGGCCCTGGATGAGACCGGCAGCAGTGTGTAGGATGTGCCTAAGGAGTGCCACTGTGAAGTCTGGAAGTCCATGGACTGGGGCATCATCACTATCCAGAAAAAAAAATAGGAGGGCTTGAATAGCAGTTCTGATGTCTCTTTCTGGAAGAAAAGGTTAGTCTTTTTTTAGAAGATATATATGGTACCAGACCTTCTTTGTTTTTTTAAATAATTTGTTCCTTTGAGGTAAAGGTGGTGTCCAAAGTGAATCCATGTGACTTAGAATTCTATGAACATTGGTGTTCAAAGCTGATAAGGTTCATGTCATTCAACCATTTTTGTACTGTATCATACGTGTTGTTCACTTTAGCACTGGTAAAATGCACAGAGTCCTAAGACCAAAAACAACAGATTTAGAAAAATAGGAGGGGTCAAGGCAAAGAGTTTGGGGATGACCCTGTAGACAGGTTCAAAGTCCAACATTGGCAAAATGTTGGGTTGAGCTTCAGGAAGGCACTGGTCATCAAAGTCTGGATGATGTGCACGTAGTGTTTGAGGCTTAGGATGCCTGAAGCAGAGCAGACTTTCAAGTGGAGTTGTGTATCATAGGGATATTGGTGAATCTTCATACTGTTATCTATGGGAAGTGCACCAAGCATCTCCATGTAAAGGTTGAAGATGACAGAAGACTGTATGAACCCCTAAGGGTTAACAAATATCTTTTGTGACATGGAGGTGCCCATGTGAACAAATTGGTTTTGGTTGGAAAGGTATGAGGAGAACCAGTGAAGGACATTGCCAGTGGATCCCATTCGAGACTCTAGGTTGTATTTGAGGGTGGGATTTTCGACTGTGTTGAAGAGAATTGAGAGGTCCATCAATATCAGGAGGCTGTGGTCATCTTCATCTGTGGTAAAGAGGGCATCATCTATCATGTGTAGGGTAGCAGTCTTCATGCTGCAGCGTGATCTGAAGACATGCAGTTGTGCGATAGATCGTTAGAATTTATGTGATTATGGAGTTGGACCCGTAACTATTTATTCAACAATCTTACCAAAGAATGGTAGATGAATGATAGGCCAGGAGTTGGCGATGTCATCTGAGTGTAGTGTGTATTTGTATGTTTCTTTTGGAGTGGGAGGTTCTGGCCTGTCTTGACAGCTTCTGGGATGTGGATGCATTGACAATGGTAAGTAGAGGTAAGAGAGATTGTCCACAGTGAGTGCTTTGACGAAAGACATAAGACATAATCTTCATAAGAAGTGGCTGTGAGGGAGTCAAGTATATTAACAAGATCTGGGAGGGACAGAGCTTTGAAGGTTGGACATTTGAGGATTTTACAAGTAAGGTGTGGGCTCAAGAATTGAAGCAGGCTTGGTGTCATTGATGTGCTATTGGATCATCTGTAATTTTTCAAGAAAGAAAAGGTTGATGGTATTGCACTTTTCTTTTCATTGAGAAATAGGTGGGTCCGGCAGGGAGTCAAGGCAGTGCCTGATTGCTTTGAACAGTGTCGCAAATTAATTCTGTCCATTTAGTCAAACAGGATTTTTCACTTTGACTACCCAGTCTTTCAACTTTTACTGTGAGTAAAATTCACAGGGGCATATGTATGAACAAACTGTTTTGCGAGTCCTTAATAGCGATTTTCAGAGAATCGCTATTAAGGACTCACAGACTGGAATCGCAATAATAATTGTGATTCCTTATTGTTCCTTAATTGTGGTTCGTATATTGCGAATCGCAATTAAGAAATACCTTTCCATTAATTCCTATGGGCCTAGAGACCCATAGGAATGAATGGGAAGATATTAGCAATTTGCGAGTACCCATTAGGTACTCGCAAATTGCGAATGCAATTTCAAGGGTGCAAGGGTGTCAAAAGGACACCCTGTTGCACCCCTGAAATATGTATGGTACACATGTGTTGCACATACATGCCCTAAGGGCATGTATGTGCGCCACATGGCACTTTGAAAAATGCAAAAAGTGCATTTTTCAAAGAAATAGCAAATCACCAACAACTTGAAGTTGGTGGTAATTTGCAATTTCTTAGGGCAAAATCACACAACTTGGGTGCTTCCTGCATTGCATTTAAGGAACCGCAATTTGTGATTCCTTAAATGCATTCACAAAATAGGGAATCGCAAATTTTGCGCTTCCCTATATTGTGAGTGCCTTTTGGGATGATACATCCCAAAAGGCTTTTTCCCATTCGTAAACAGGCCGATTCTGAGAATCGGCCCATTTGCGAAAGGAAAAAAGGCTTCATACATATGCCCCACAGTGTGTTAACAGGCTGTGTCCGCCATTTAAGATAAGGCCACTGCTGTACAATTAGCGTAAGAGGCTCTGGTCTGACTACATGTGAACAGGTGAGCACACACTTATGCACACTATGCAGGCTGCACGTTTGAGACTACTGTTATATACAGTAACAGTACTGGTGCACAGATAGTCTGTCGAAGAAGGGACTCTTCAGGGTTGGAATTGATATGGGGTAGGCCTTATAATGTGAGTGGGCACCCATAGTGTAGGTCTGTAGTGCTTATTAAGGTCAGTGGGGTTTTCACTGTGTACACATTATAGGTCAAATCTGCCCTCTGAAAGTACCGTTTTGTCACACTTAGGTATCCATGGTCTCAATCTTGGGAAGAACATGCACCCGAGTTTGAACTTACAGTTCTCAATAACCCATAAATGTACCTTATGGCCCTTCAGGATTTGTCATATTTCTCTGTCAGCTCATAATCAGATTCTAGATCTTTGCCACCGCTACTGGGTCAAGTTAATTACTCTGCTAGGAAAGAAAAGGTGTTGGTACGAAATCGGCATCTGATAATTAGGAGGTACTCGCCTTTAAGGTTTTGATGGAAAGGGATAAGGAAGCTGTGTCAACTCGGGTGGAAGTTCCCAGGGGAGATCTTAACAGAGACAGCTCAAAGTTGCCATTTTCGATTGTTCCAGAATTCTGTGCAGATGGGTTGGGGCAGGGGTGAAGAGATGATGTGGCATCCTAGGATTAACCAGGAGTGCCTGAACCCTAAAACTTTCAAACTCCGTTTAATAACACCTGCACAAGGGAGAGACTATTGAGAAGATACTGGACCTGAGAGTGATACCCAGCTGGAAGGAGAAGCAACCTGATGGACTGCAAGGATGAACTAAAGACTATGACTTCAGATGACCCCCACAACTAGGATGGGTCTCTCAAGGGTCAGCGGCGCTGGATCTCTAATGTCTCCTGAGGACCAGTTGGGAGAAAGGACCTGCTTGGGGAAAGGGTTGGTTTCCCAAGAGGTTCTGTGGGCAGGACTTGAAATCATCTAACACACCAGTGTCCTTCCAGAAGCCTCTAAGATCTAAGATGGGGGAGTTTGGCAGGGGAGGTGTTTTGCTTGCTGGTTGCAAAACGGCTACAGAAGACACCCACACAAGCAACAGAATAAGAACAGAAGCGAAGGAGAGAACAGTTCCGGAACAGGGAGCAGTGAGAATCCAGGTTCCGATGTTAAGACCCTCTTAAAGGCCAGGAGCCTGAAGAAAAAGCTCCTGGTGGCTAGGGCTGGTCACAAGGAACAAACCAAGCCAAAGATGATAATAACATAAAAGAAACTGAGTGCATGGCACTCTGCCCAATTTCTCTAAATTACCCACAGTGAAGTCCATGGCCAGGTGGTCGGTGCTTTGTGATTCTAACTATCCCTTTGGGGAGGAGGCGTGCATGGGGTTCCAACCCAATTTTATTGTTTGCTGGGGCCCATCAGACAATCTGTTTGGGCATGTTGCCTTCCTGTCAACACCTGTGTCTAGGGGTGGCACTGAGCTCATTGCTCACACTTACCATGGGCAGGGGACCTTACAGAGCTCCTGTTCGCAGATGGTAGCAGAGCGAAAGTACTGAACGAGTGGGTTCCTGTGCGCACCAAGGAATGGTGCTTTAGTGTAGCATCCCACCTTCTCACAGACCCCCTTAAAATAAAAAAAGCGAAAGGCATGTTGGCAACCCTGGTGGGGCTGGTCACCCCTGAGGGACAGAAAATTGCAGCACAAAGCTGCGCTATCTGCTTCCCACCACATAAAAGAGCAGAGGAAATCAGCTCATCAATTCCTTATAGTCCTGGGCCTGGCACTGCCTCATTACTTTGCATACTTTCTTTTGCTTGTGGTGGCCTCAGACTGAGCAGGGACACCACCGAGGTATTCCAAGTGTGGTGTTAGGTGCTGCAGGAGGTTCATTAAGACACCATAACACATTATTAAACCTTATACTAACTCTCTTGGGGTCTTAAAATTATGACCTCGGGAGAGGTTCGTCTGTGTTTTCAAGCATTCCTGGAACTAGGTTTTGGTCTTGGGCTCTGGAGTGAGGGAATTCTTTGTAATCAAAATCTAACTGAAAGACTCAGACATATATGTTGTGAAGTAAAAATACTATATTGACAACACTGATACTCACAATGCAGTGTTCTCCATTATATTGAACACTATTGATTATTAATTATGTGCTTGATGATTTCAACGGGGATATAATGTTGACTTACTGTTATTAATGTAGTGACACCTTGACAAAGCCAGTAGGCCTGACATATATATATATATGACACCCCATATATTGTGATGTTGCATCTAGTATAGAGGCAGGGTGTTGTAATGTATTATTTATTCCTAATAAATAGGAATGAATACTAGCCATGAGACACCCAAAACACCTCAGTGGGTAGGTAAGGTTGTAAAGTGAGATACTGACTCAGGGGGCTCAACCCTGTAGAGGTAAAAGTACACAAAAAGGTTACAAGGGCCATTAAAAATGTTTTTATGGGGTAAAATCCATAATCATAACATAGTGAATAAGGAAAAGGATAGGGTTCCCCCCTGGAAGTAAATTCCTTAATTAATTAAATGAAGCTACAAAGGGCCTTGGAGGGCAGCGAGATTCCAAATGTACCCTTGTAACCTAGTAAGAGTCGAAACATCATCGACACATAATAAACCAGTAAAGGCAGTATTACCTACTGAACTGATCTGAGAACTTTAGGTGGTCATGTGTTACCAATAAGCTAGCCCTTTTGTTACCGTACCTTGATGTATATTATTTCTGTTTGTGATGGGGGTCACACTGGGGTCACATTGAACTTATTTACCTATTTGTCAGTTTTTTGTATTTTTTGGGATTGATAAGTGGTGAGATAAAAGTGTTCTTCATTTTACTTGTGGTGGTCGTATGTGTCCTCATTGTTATATAAGCATGGGCTGCATGAGGTTATTTACAAATATTAATTCTGGTTCGGATGATACCTATAAGAACCATTGTTGCATAGTAATTGTATTATGCCCAAGTTCTCATGGATCTTTGGGTTGCTCTTGTAAAATGAAAAAAATCACAGAGGAAGTAGGGCATTCAGGGCTAAAGGTCAAGTACAGGCCACTCTGTGCAGGGAAAGGAGATAGCCTGACATTGCTGAGGAAGGCGGAAGTGCAAGTCTGCAAGTCAAGCCTGAAATGAGCAGAGAAAAGCCAGCAGTCAAGTTAGTCCTCCAATTTATAATTAATTTTGCTGCAATCTGGCTTCAACATAAGGCCTTTGGGCCCACCCTCTTCTGCCCAATGCACAAACAACTGGGACTGGATACTAGATGTGGTATGCAGACTCAACCATGACGAAAAGAAGAGCAACCACACAAGCCCATGTACCAATCATGGCTGGTGATTTAGAGAGAAGATGAAGAACCGTGGATCCACTGAAAGATAAAGATAAAGGTCATGTATGCTTTTGCAAATACATAAATGAAAAAGACTGTTATGGTGTACAACTCACACCGTACAGATTATAACACAGAAGGCCCATCATGATTTACTCTTTATTTTGTGCTTTATTTTCAAATGCCATCGGTCAAGTGGTACAGTGAGCAGGGCAGTCGCGTAAGCTATGGTGTTCAATGTGTGCATTGCCCCACGTAACTTGTGAATTTCATGGCTTACTTTCAGTATTGTGTTTGGTGAACTATACCGATTAATTGTTTTCAGTGAATTTCGCTGTTAGGTCTCGCGTGAGAAAGTGCAAGCACTGTCGCTGCAAGTCTATTGTTTCATTAAAAAAACTTGAAAGGGATTCAAGTCTGCCTGTTAGTTACCATTGGTTGGCTGCTAATTTACTCTAAATTCCTTGCTTCTCATTGGTCAGACGGTCGGGGGTCCACTTCCTCTTTGCATGTTTGCCTCTTCAAGGGAGCATGGACCAAGTACTGATTGATTGCTTTATTGGTGTTCTTCCACTGCTCTGGCCTGGTTTGAGGTACTTCTTTTGGGTCCAGTTCCAGTTATCGCTTCCCTGTTGTCATTGCCTGTAACGCTGCTCTTACTGTTGATGCTTACTCAATCCTTCTTCTAATGCCACCTCTTGCAATTCAAACACAAAATCACGCTGTTGTTTCCTGGAGTCACTTATTGACTGGCGCTTTATGTTCACCTATTCACAGGTCTTGATAAAAGCACAGTAGACTGCAGAGGCATGCCACCCAGGTCAGATTCATCTTCCAAAGTCATGACAGCAGCGCACTTACCTGGGAGGCTGTACACTAAACTAAATGGCCACACTCCTGCAATACCTTCGCCCAGCAATCTGAGTATGTTATATCAAAACTTGAAGGCCAGAAACCTACCTGGATACAAAACATGGTGGCCTGTGCTTGTACATCCAAGCGTCTACTTTCTGGTAGACATTGTCCAAGCACAACTCATACTGAAGGCCAAGCCTCATTCTTTAGCTTGACCGGGACATGCTGTCTTCAGAGTTCCTTCTCGTTTAAAGGTAACCCAACTTCCTCCCTCATTCAGCCACTCATACCCTCAAGATTGGCCAGTCGCTGCAGCCCATAGAGGCAGGGGGACTCTTCATTGGCTGATCCCTAAGCCCCTTGCCACAAACACGGCTTTTGCACACTAATCTTGTGCCCAATGACGTTCTATTACAATTGTGTAAGCGCATGTCTTTCTATGTGCAACAGACAGTAAATAAATACCAAAGAACCCATATTAAGCGACATGTGTGCTGGTCATTTCAGAGTATTTTAAAAGGAGCAACGTGAATCGTTCTAAAGAGTTATCAATATACAGCACAGAGACACCCACAGACACAATTTCACAATTCTCGTCCACGGACGATAAACACAAAAACATTTTAGTGGACAACACCCAAGGTGTATATGAAAAAATACCTTAATTGTGTACATCTGTACTGCATGTACTGACCACGCTGCTGATGGCATCATATTATGCCGGCCTCTGGAACTTCCTGGTTGCCTGAAAGTGTAAAATACTTTGAAACCATGGGCTCCCTGTCATTCAGGTGTAAACCACCCTACACAACAAAGGTAAATAAGCTGCTCACAAATTAGCTATGAATAAAACAGCATTAAATGCTCCAAAATCGGGCCTACTTCCGAAAGACGTTTGTCCGAAATGACACAGATACCATGAGGTATCATGCACTTCAACACTTCAAAACACAACCCTCACCACCCTACCTACCATCACCATCCTAAATGCCACCACTACCACACTACCCACCATCCTAATTACCATCGCAACCACCACCACCCTAATCACAACACTTTCCACCACCACCCAGCCACCTCCACCCGACCAAACTACTTACCACCACCATCCTACCCTCCACTGAAACCACTACCACCATACGCACCACCACCCTACCCACCACCACTACTCTACACGCCTACCTACCACAACCCTAACCACCACCCAAACTACCACCCTAAACAGCACCACCACCCTAATCACCCTGCCACCAGCACCCTACCTGCCACCCCCTAGCCACCATAACCACCACCCTACCTTAGCATCCTACCCACCACCTTACTACTACCAAACTAGCAACTGTACAATGATCACCCTATTCAACGACAGCGTCCACTCTATCCACCACCACCCTACCCAACACCACCCTACCAACCCACTATCCTACCTTACCATGACCACTCTACCCACCACCCTAACCACCACCAGAATCGCCACCTTCCCGACCACAATCACCCTAACCATCACATTATCACCCCACCACTGATCACCAAACCTACCACCACCACCCTACACAACACTCTAAACACCATCACTGTACCACCATCACCCTCAACACACTCCCACCACCAGCCTTCCAACCTCCCTACCACCACCACCCTAACTCCCACCACCACCACCCTACTGTTTCACCATATTCTACCACCTCACTCTACCCAACCCCACCACTCTGTTACCACTCTAACCACCACCACCCTACACACCTACCTACCACAACCCTAACCACTGCCCAAACTACCACCCTAACCAGCACCTCCACCCTAACACCACCCTGCCACCACCACCCTACCCACCACCACCTAAACACCACCCTACTTTACCATCCTACCCACCACCCTAACAACCCTTCAAGCATCACCCTATTCACCATCCTAACCACCACCACCCTAACCATCACTCTACCACCAGCACAATCCTAAATACCAACTGCCTCCACCCTATCCACTACCACCCTACTCACCACCACCCTACCACCCCACACAACCCCACCACCCTACCTTACCATGACCACTCTACCATCACCACCGGAATCACCACCCTTCCGACCACCACCACCATAACTACCACCCTAACCATCACATTAACATCCCCATCACTAATCACTGACCCTACCACCACCACCCTACCTAACACTCTAACCACAATCACCCTGCCACCACAACCCTAAAAATCCTCCCACCACTACCCTTCCCACCACTCTACAACTACCACCTTAACTCCCACCACCACTACCCCTCCACCAACAACCTACTGTTCCACCCTACCCTAAAACCTCATTTTACACAACTCCACCACTGTCATCACCATAACCACCATCACCCTAAACACTCTAACCACTACCACCACCCTTCCATCACCTGACCACTACCCTACCATCATCCTGACCACCACCCTACTACCATCACCATACCCCCACCCTAACACCACCCTACCAACAAACTGCACCCAACCACCACCACACTGAACACCCTAACCACAATTCTACCCTACCACCACCACCCTACCCACAATCCTAAAACCACACCCACTCTACCCACCAGCACCTGCACACCACCACCCTATCACCACATTATCCTACCCTACCACCATCACACTACCCACCACATGAATAACCACCTAACAACCACACTACCATCACCCTGACCACCACCATTTTAGTACCACCACCCTACACTCCACCACCATACTACTACCACCCTAACACTACCACTCTACCCACCACCACACCCTAACCACCTCCACCATACCCTGCCCTACCATTCCAACCTACCCTACCCTACCCTACCACACCACTATACCCACCACCCTACCACAACCCTATTACCACCTTACCTCCCTACCACCATCTTACCGACCACCCTCACCACCATGACCCTAATCACCACCACCCTGCTACACTCTACCCTTCCACACTACTCTACCCCCACCACCGCCACCATCACCATACCAATCGTACCTCCCTTCCACTACCCTAACTACCACTACACTAACAACCATCACCCTAACCATCACACTACAAACACCTTGCCCACCACCCTACACACCACTCTACTCCATCACACCCTACCACCCTAATCACCACCCCTACGGCTATCAACATTCCCAACACCCTATTCTGCCACTGTACCCTACCACTCTACCCTCCACACTAATCCTCACACAATCCTAACCACCCTTCCATCACAATCCTAAACGCCACCCTATCCACCACTAAGCTAATCACTACTACCCTAACCACCACACCCCACCTCCACTATCCTACCACCATCTCATACCCTTCCACCCTATCATATCACCTACATCTACCACTCTTCCCAACCTAACCACCCTACCAGCACCACCACCACCACCCTAACCACTCTAACCAACAACCCCACTGGTCTACCAACCAGACCCTCAGCCTACCATCACCACCACCCTTCCAACGCCCTGCCACCACCCTACCACCTCCACCCTACCACCACACTAGCACCACTTTGCTATCACCACCACCCTACCACCCCACACCCCACCCTCCCACCTCCCCAACCACTACAGCCACCACAAACAACCTAACCACCAGCAGCCTACCCACCAATACACCCACTGAACTGTCCCACCCTGCCACCAATTTCCCAACCACCAACACCCTATCCACCACTGTAAGCACCTCCCCATCCTAAAACCACTCCCTAACCACCAACACATTACCCCTACCACCCTACTGCCATTAACCACCCTAACCACCACCCCCATTTACTTTCACCTATTGCTCATTACTTTTGTCCTTCCACTGCTTATTTTTCAGGCACACTTTTTTAGATCAAAGCCTACAAGACAGCACAGTTGTCTCGTTTGCTAACAACATCTTGGGAACATTCAGAAAGCTTCAGTTGGAGTGCATGCTGCACATTGCTTACCATTTGCTTTGTGGTTTGTAATTCACATGTTCTGGTTTTCTATTTACGGTTTTTATTTGTTTTAGTCTGTCTGAGATGAGTTCATCCACCCCAAGAAGCAAAGCTTTCTCACACTACCTCTCCTTGTTTTCTTCACAAGTGCTACTTTCTGTAAACAGGTCTGTAAATCTTGTTTTTATTTTGTCACATTTACTGTGCATTCAAAGACAGAGATCAAATGTCAAGCTCTGTCTTTAGAAGGAGATTGGGGTTTACTTTTCTTTCTCTGACTTCAATGTGAGAGGATTTATGTGACACTCTTGCTGGATACTGGAGGTAGGGACATGTATTTTATAGCACACAACATTTGAATGAAATGTTCAAGTATTTTATAATATATCAGTATTAGGAAGCCACAAAAGAAGCAGATTTTTTGTTAATTCTTAAGTGTGTTGGAAATAAATACTTTAATATGATCAAAAAAGATCAATACACTAGTTGTGCAATTTCCACTCATTATCATTTGTGAGCTCTCTAGTTTTATCAGTAAACCTGTATGTCTGTACAAATGTAATGGTAATTTCAATTGAAAATGTGTTGTCTGTAATGGCAGTGTGCTACCACATCATGCATACTCCACTCTACACCACTCCACTCTACTCCACACCACTCTGTGCCACTGCACTCTCCTCTGCACCACTCAACTTTAGATCACTCTGCACCATTGCACTCTGTGCCACTGCACTCTACTCCACTCTGCACAACTCCACTCTATTCCCCTGCACACTACGCAACTTCACTTCATGCCCCTCTAATCTACTCTGCACCACTCTTCTCTATGCCAATGCACTCTTTGCCACTCTACACCACTGCACTCTTTGCTACTGCACTCTACATCACTACAGTCATAGGTCACTCCACTGTACACTGCACAACTTCACCCTACACCACTCTGCAACACTGCACTCTATGCCACTGCACTCTATGCCAATGGTCTCTACTCTGCACCACTCAACTCTACGCCCCTGCACTATACACCAATTCAAAATATGCCACTCTAATCTTCTCTGCACCACTGCACTCTTGCCACTACACTCTATGTCATTACACTCTTTGCCACTCTACTCTATGCCACTGCACTCTACCCTGCACTCCCCCACCCCACTCTACTCCACTTCACTCTACTGTGAAACAATCTACTCTACACCACTACACTTTACACCACTCTACTCCACTCTGCAGCACTAAACTCTATGCCACTGTACTCTATGCCTCTCTATTCTAAACCACTGCACTCTATGCCAATGCACTCTACGCAACTGCACTAATGAACTCTATGGTACTGCACCCTAATCTGCATCACTCTACTCTATGCCACTCCTCTCTAAACCACTCTGTGCCACTGCACTCTGTGCCAGTGCACTCTACATCACTCTTTACCACTGCGCTCTACTCTGCAATACTGCACTCTCTGCCGCTGAACTCTACATCGCTCTACACTGCACTATTGAATTCTATGGCAATTAACTCTACTTTGCATTATTGCACTCTATGCCACTGCACTCTGGATTTCTCCACTCAATGCAACTGCACTCTACACCACTCCAGTCTGCACCACTCTACGACACTGTACTCTCTGCCACTTTACTCTATGCCACTTCACTCTGCACCACGGCACTCTATGCCACTACACTCTATGCCACTGCACTGTACTCCACTGCACTGTACTATTCAACACTCTGATCTTCACAACAGCATTTTACAATACTGTATTGTACACTGCTGAATTCTATGCTGCTGCACTCTATGTCACTGCACTTCATGCCACTGCGCTCTAAGCTACTATACTCTGCAATACGCTTCACCAGTCCACTCTACTCTACCCCACTCTACATCACTCTACACCACTGCACTCTAGTCTACTCTACACCACTCTAATGTACGCCACTGCAGCCTAGGCTAGGTTAGTCTGTGCTACTGCACCCTAGCCACTGCACTCTACTCTGCACCACTGTACTCAATTCCACTGCACTCTATTCCACTGCACTCTACACCACTGCACTCTATGCCAATGCACTCTACAACATACTATACAACACTCTATGCCACTCCACTGTATGCCACCGTAGGTGACTCCATTCTATGTTACTCCAATACCGGACCCTCTATGCCACTCCACTTTATGATACTCTACTCCGCTCTTTGCCATTGAACTCTGAGACACTCCACCCCACTCTCCTCTACGCCACTAACAATTAGCCATTCTGAACAGCAGTCACGCTAGCATGCAATTTGGGTAAAACACATTGGCAATGTCAATAGCTCTTGCATAGTCGAGACCGTTAAATTGTGTGCCGCTGCAGTCTACACCACCATACTCTACGCTACTATACTCTGCAATATTCTATGCTAATGCACTCTATAACAGTCTGCTCTACTCTACGCCACTCCACTGTACACCACTCTAGGCGACTCCACTCTATGCCACTTCAATACACAACATTTTATGCCACTCCACTCTACGACACTCTATTTCATTCTTCACAATTCCACTCTATGACACTCCATGCCACTCTTTTCTACGCCACTAACTTTTAGTCATGCTGAACACCAGCTGTGCTGGTGTACAAGATGGCTAAAACAAATTGGCACAGCCAATCGCTCTTACATAGGCCAGATTTCTTGGTTTTGCCTATGCTTGTTTCTTTTTAGACCTTGCCTGAGACAGTATTTTGTTTCTTAAAAAGAAAAGAAAACAGAAAGAGGACTTTCCTAGTTTCTCATTGGTCAGCAATTGCGATTTCACGTTTCTCCTTGGTATGTTTAGAACATGGACCAAGAATAGTTTAATAGCTTTATTAGTTTCCTTCCACTGCTTGCATTAAGGTACTTTTTTTAAAATACCTGATTCCCCTATCGTTGTTGCTTCTTCGTTATCGTTCCTTCACTTTACACCACTGATAAACAATATGAGGCACAGAAACATTTTTTTAGCCGATTTAAAACGTAACCTTTGACAGGATATAAAAACATTTTACTGAATAAGAACATTGCTCGTTGAGCTTCTATGGTCAAATACTATGTGCTGTGATTGGCGATAAACAACACTAGGGGGCAGATTTATGTTTGACTTGCACCTCATTTACGCCGCCGTTGCGTCACTTTTGTGACGCAGCAGCGGCGCAAATCCTGCGCCATGGTGCGGGGTATTTACAACGTGATGCATCTGGGAGATGCGTCACGTTGTAAAGCCCTGCGCCACATGTAGGCGTTCCAGGGCAGGTGGGGGCGTTCCGGCGCAGGAACGCCTCCTAAAAGTGGCTGAGTGAAATCTACAAGATTTCACTCAGTCACTTTTGAGCCCATGCTGCGTCAAAACCCTGCGCCTGCTTGAAGCAGGCGTAAGGATTGACGCAGCATTGTGCAGATAGGGCCCCCCAGAGCATTGCTGGAGCTGCGTCGCACTTGCGACGCAACTCCAGCAATGCGCCACTTTTACGGCACAGATGCGTGACGCATCTGTGCCGTTTTTGCCCCATGGTGCGCCGCATTATAAATGCGGCGCATCCATGGTGGCGGAACTGGGGCGCAAAATAACTGGCGCATCACTGCTGATATGCAGGGATGCGTCAGTTATTATAAATATGCCCCTAGGAGTTTAAAGTGGTGGTGGCACAGCTAGTCCATCTTCAGTGTTTATGGCTGGCCGGTCCTCTGCTTCCTGGTACCCAAGCTCCATTTCTATGGACACCAGCGTCTCAATGGATGCAGTGATGTCGCAGCACTTCTCAGAACTGATTGTGGGCAACCTTTTGCAAGAACAGAGTCGCAGAAGAAGAAGGACCCTGCACTGGAGAACCGTTGCGCAGACTTGCTTCCCAATCAACTCTAGGGTATGCAGGTGAGTTCCGTGCCCATCGCTGCTTATAGATGCGCCTTGTGCTGAGTCAATTTAAAATATGAATGGATTGTCTGCTGCATTGGCTGAGGATGATAGCAGAAAAATGCAGGAGCGTGCTGGAAGTCCCCAAACACTGCACCCTCCCTGGTCCCGGAGCAGGACAGCTTTGCCCGGCTGGGGGAGGAAGGAGGAGAACACGGTTGTTTCAGCGAGTGGATCCAGAAGAGCATAACTCAGAAGAAGGCCAAGATAGAGCAGGACATGTATGCGCGTGCACAGTCTTTCTAAAGCAGTGTACAGGCTTACACTACCGCTAACCACGCACATTAAGAGTGCTGTCACCAGTCACTGATAGAGCAAGCACAGATTATCTCGCAGCCTCCTGGCACATCTCACAGCTGCCACCAACAACCACTGCAGTTTTAGCCTCCTTTCATTGCTCAGCCTTTCGCTTCTAGCACCCACCCCACAAAGGATGCTCATACTACCTCAGCAGCGATAGCTATAACTCAATGACACTACAAACCATACCATACCATTCAATGACAGGCAGGGTCAGACTCGCCGTAGAGGGCATCAGGCATTTTCCCGAGAGGCTGGAGGGGTGAGGCGGTTTTGCAATAGTGGGGGCTGGTTTTGTGTAACTGGGGGCCGGTTTAGCAGTGTTGCCGCAATATGGGCCCCAATAACGGAGTTGCTTTATGATCTAAGGACAAAAAAGCGCGCAATATAGGACTTCATGTGTCCACTCCCACGAATGATCCTAGAGGTACTATATAGACTTATAATAAAAATAAAAATAATAAGTTTAAACTGGAAATCAGACAACTGATTCCTAATCAGGGAGTTCTGTTCCCCTGATAATCAAATGACTGGTTTAAAAAATATTATTATATTTCTCGACAGCTTGGGGAACTGTGAAACACTGAGATAATCTCATTCAAGATTTTAACCCAATATACGAGTTATCCTAGTGCGTTTGCACAGGTGAGTTACTCAGTAATTATCGATTGAATGGTATAAAGGTGATTCTTCACAATCATTAATGAGAAGTGAGAGTGCTAAGAATGTGTAGTACGAATGGATGGAAACACTTACAATGTAAAAAACGTTCTTTTAAACAAAGACTGTGCAGTTTGAAAAGTAGAACTTTTTGTGTATACTTGAAAAGTCCTGCAGCTACGTATGTACATTAAGGACAAAATCGTTGTTTTCTTTAAAGTAATGATGTCCATAGTGTATTGAAAGAGATGTAAGAGTAAGTAGAGCAATACTGTATGTAGAGAATATGATTTATATCAGAAAGTGAAAAAGAGTTTTTATTTCTGTATCAGGTGACTATTTCTGGACAAGGAGATTCAAATAGTTATTGTCCTGAAGAAGGAGGCTACGAACAGCGAAAGCCTCCGAAACGCGTCGACGCATTGTATATGTGTTAAATTCGGAAGGGGCATACAAACTTTTTGAAATAGGGAAGTGAATCCCTATTCGATGTTGCCCATGAGGGGTCTGAATTAACTATGATATGACAAAGTGCATTGTCTTTTATCCTCCTTTTCTCCTGTATGATTATATGCTAAAATGTTTTTAATCATTTTCGTCTTTTATAAAAATGAAGCGTATATTTTATACTGATCATATTCCTATGATAATATCTTTTGATGCAAATAAATAGCTTGCTCTGATATAATTGGCGTTTTGTATGTAAGTGTTCCATCAGTGGGAGTGATTTGTGTAAACCCGAAATTGGGATTCTGATTGAATAGAGTGATTGAATCATTTGATGAGTGTCTTATCCTAAAAGGAAAAAAATCTTTTTACTTTCCTGCTAAATGTATGCCAAATATTGCGTGAGCTCATCAAATGAAGCTACCATATTAGTAATGGAACACTTTTTACCATGTTCTTTAAATGCCCCCCCAGCCCCCTTGATGGACCAGCATGAGTTTGAACATACCAAGAACAAGGTAAACATGGAAAGTTTTGGCCAAATTTCATGGACCTCCATTGCAAGTTATTAGATTATCAAATGTGTTCTGACCCCCCCTCTTCTTCTCATGTTTCAGCCTCACCTCAGTGGATCTGTGTGAAACCTGAAATATCCACACTCGGTTTAACTTACTAACTAGCTGCCGTGATTCATGCAAATTCATCAAATACCTCCTTTTTTAGCAAATGAAAATTGTATTGCCTCTCCCCTTTAACGTTCTCCTCCTTGGCAGTTTGGCATGAAACTTGACATATCTAAAGAAAACTAATCAATCTAAGGCCCTGCCACAATGTAGGCATTTGTCACACACTGCCCAAGGTATTAGCAAAGGAACACTTTTTTGCTTTTTTTGATGGATCACTGTGAATTTGAGTAGGCTAAATATGCTAAATGTCTGCCACGTTTCATGCATATTTGTCAGACTGTGATAAAATTATAAGTACATCAAAAAATGCCTTTATCAACTAGCAGCATTAACAAATGTATTAGACTTTTGAATCCCTTTTTCAAATGCAAACACCTCTAAGACTACTGAACAGATTTGCATCAAACTAAGAAAAGAACCCTTTCTAAGTAAAATTTTGCATTCATGCCAACTATGGCATAAATACATTTAGGGGTATATTAACAAGAACGTGTGCTAAATATCATCAAAAGATGTTAACGCAACTTTACACATCGCAGCCTATCGCGGGAAAATAACTCTGTGTCAACGTGGAATTCACAACAAGGCGGCCCCATGCGATAGTTTGCCGACACCGCGACCAATGCCCCCGATACAGCCACCTCGACGGAGATAAAAACACAAACCCCAATGCAAACAAACCTACGATGGGCCAAAACGCGATGAGCAAATCAGCGCTAAGCAGCGCCAGGCCTGCAACACACACCTGGCAGGTGGGAAAAATCAACATAAAAGTAGAAAAAACACCCAAACACAACCTGACCAACACCCAAGCACCATGGAGGCAGACGAAGGAGGCGCAGAGGACGAGCGCAACCCCATAAGCACCCCGGACGACCAGTCCGGGACCTTGGGGACAGGGAAGGGCAAGGACAAGAAGAAGAGGAAGACTATGTTTAGTCTGCAGGCGAACAGGATCATAGTCACGGAGGTGGTGGAACACCATCAACAACTGTTTGTCACCTCCAACGTGTCATTGGGCACCAAATATGGAATATGGTGGGACATCGTGGACAAGGTGAATGCCTTCGGAGAGCACAAGAGGACAATGGACGAGGTCAAGAGGTGATGGAATGACATCAAGCGAAAGACCAAGGAGAAACTCGCAGCCAACCAGAAGGCAGCAATGCAGACTGGAGGTGGGGGCCCAGCGCCACAGCTCATGCTGGATGTCATGGAGAAGCTGGTGTCGACAGTCATCAGTGTGGATACTGTGGCCGGAGTTGGGGGACCGGACACTGCTCGACAGGACACAACACAACCGCAACAGGGTGAGTGACCACCAGGTACTGGGGGGACCGGTTGAGATGGCCACACCCTCAATGACTCTGGGTCATCGCCCAGATCTATAGACTGTCACAATGTACAATGCCATGCTGTCTGAATGTCAACATGTACCATGCGGCTACATACATGTGGACACACTGCAATACAATATCTCCCCTTCACATTGCATGGCCACAGTCAACACCCCCTGCAGAGCAGTCCCAGCCACTCTTCACTGATGACGAGGAGGACAACCCCAGCATCGATGCACAAGCCCTCCTAGACATCATTGACATCATCTGCGACTCACCTCCAGGATCAGGGCTGCCCAGCTGAATCAAGGAGACCCCACCCACCACCCAAACCCCCCAGCAGGAGGCACTTACGGCCCGGCAGTCTCCCAAGACCCCCAGGAACAACACAAGGTCTTCCAACGCCGTGTGCTGGAGGGCCAGAGGGTGACGGCTGAGCAGGTGCGGGTGGGGTTCGACCTCATCGCTACCAAACTGGATGCCATCCATGGGTGTCTAGGCCTGCTCCATGGTCTCCAAGGAGCCCTGACTGACATCGCTGGAGTCATTACGCAGAGAGAAGAACACCTGTCCGCTCAGAGGGGCTCCAGCGATACCAGCCGTGAGCTGGCACACATGCGGAGGCTCATGGAGGACATGGTGCGTATGGAGGCGGAAAGGATGGCAGCCACCGCTGCACACCAGTGAAATGTAGCTGGGATCTACCATGCCCTGCAGATCCTCATCATGGCATTGCTGCCACAAGGCGTGGTGATGATGAATGCTGCTGGCCCCACACCATCCACATCTCCGCCCCCTGGTGTGCCATTGCCTCACAGTGCTGCAGACGTATTCACTCCTACACCTGATGTGTCAGTGGCACACAGTGCCTCAGCCGGTACTGCAACACCCACAGGTGAGGCAGAGCACACATCCCGGGGCAAGGAAGTGGATGGGTTTGTGATCAGGAGGCACTAGCATTCATTTCCGCCACCTGGCCTGTTTCTGCTTGGTACCGCACATGGCCTCATGACCTTCCACTGACCCCCGATACACTCCGATGCACTCACCTTGGACAGCAACATGGACTGCCATATCCCGTTTGATGACCAATGACACGGCGACCAGACTGTGGACTGTAACCTTCCTCTTCCGCAGTATTTTTCATCCCCGGATGGACTCTGGCTGGCCCTCCACGGACCCATATTGTGTAGTGTGCTCGGCATTGCCTGTACCGCTCAAGCTATAGAACTGCACTGGATGTGCAATAAACATCCAGTGACGCACTGCTGCGTTATGTCGTTCATCATTCATGTATGAATTTGTGGATGAATGGAGGGACAGGGATTTCCCTTGCGTCAATGATGCTCATCCTGTGGGACGCCAGTCAGAGGGTGCTACATTGCATATTGTGTACCGGGTGCCATGGACACTACAACAGGGGCACACGCATCAGTCACTTCCATGTCTGGACATGGACTAAACCACACCCAGAGCCCACGAGCCATTGTTGCAAGCCCTTAGCTGGTCAGGTGTACGGCAGGCCAAACCACTCTGCTTACGCTCCGAGGGGGGCCCTCATTGCTACCCGTCGCAGGCTTACTCGCTGGTGGTGTGCAGGTCACTGGTCCAGCTGTCAGCATGTCACAGCCACACCCATCCGGCACAGGCGTCACAGGCCATGTGACTCTGCCAACATAAGGGGCAGACGACGTCACATTCCTCTCTGCCGGTGATGACTGGATGACGGACGCTTCACGGTTCTCAATCATAAAGGGCCCATGAGTTGTTGCGCACAGAGATAGTGGCACCCGAGGCCTTGCTGCCGTCACGGGCCTACACCACATGGCGCTGACTGGGGTTGCACAGGGTTAGTGGCACCTGGAGCATTGCGGCCGGCACAGGCACCCCGCCATGGGACAGTGACTTTGGGTGCACTGAGGTAGGGGCACCTTATGCTGCTGAGCGGGTTTGCTGCCTGCGATGATGCCCCGTCCCGGCGTTCCGGACAGCTCAGGTTTTGTGTGCCCTGCTGGATCGCAGTGTAGGCCAGAGCCAGCGGGCAGCGCGGGCCTACCGCCACGTGGCGCCGCTTCCGGGATCCTAGAGTTAGTGGCACCTATTCGGTTGAGTGCGATGAGGCCGGGTGCACTGGTATGTCCTCTGCCATGGAGTAATCAAGACCCAGCACCAAACGTAAGACCTGGGGGCCTGCGGAGCGAGGCTGAATGATGTGGAGGGTGCCATGTCCGTGGGCCCCGGACTTGTGGCTTGAAGCGGCACGTGGTGGGACCTCCTGTCTGCACGCCGGTGGCCGAAGGTGAGCAGTAAGGCCTGGGTGTACATGGGCGGGCAGGCGATGTTGTCTTGTGCAATTGTGTGTACTGTGCCAATCATGTATCTGGACTCTGTTTCAGATGACGGGTCTGTCTCAGATGTGTGACCTGGTGAACTGTTATACATACCGGCAAGTGGTTGGAGACACACCGGTGGCAGCAGGTGAGCAGTGTGGCCTGGGTGCGCAGGGGTGGCACTCACTCTCTCTCTCCCCCTCTCTTCTTCTCTCTCTCTCCCCCTCTCTTCTTCTCTTTCTCTCTCTCTCTATTTTCCCCTCTCTTCTTCTCTCTCTCTCCCCCTCTCTTCTTCTCTCTTTCTCCCCCTCTCTTCTCTCTCTCTCTCTCTCTCTCTCTACCCCTCTCTTCTTCTCTCTCTCTCTCTCTCTCTTCTTCTCTCCCTCTCTCTCCCTCTCTTCATCTCTCTCTCTCCCCCTTTCTTCTTATCTCTCTCCCTCCCTCTCTTACTCTCTCTCTCCTTCGCTCTCTCTCTGTCCTTTGATGTGCGCAGGACACACCTTTTCATCATGATTTTGGTCTTGCAGACTGTGACCTATGGATTGTCCCAAGGGGGGCCGCCATGTGTCTTCATTTCTTTCAGTGTTAATTTTAATAAAGTTTCATTTGTTGCTTTGAAAGTGAATGTGTGATGCTCATTTTTGTGATGACACATGCATGTCACCAGTTGTGATTGTGCGAAATTATGCGTCTTTGGTCGGGGGGTGCCGGTTAGGGGGGGTCGTGGGGGTGGTGGCGGCGGGTGTTGTTGCCCTTTCTGCCCTCCAGGCTGCATGTTCAGTTGCCCGGGTGCATCTGTTGTTTTTCAGGTGTGGCTCTGGGCTGTGCTCCCTTTTGTGGTGCAGGCTGTGGTCCGACTTTGCACCAGGTCAGAGCAGGTGTTATTTTCCTGCTGCTAACGCGCCTTATCGGCTGTTTTTTGTTCTTATCGCAGTTCTGGCTGGTCGTTGTGAATGTTGTGGAGTGGTGTTCTCGCGGCTTTTTGCACGGGAATGCATACTCTGCATCTCATTAGCGATAGCTGCGGGGGTCATCTGTGGCGATGTTTCTTGCGGCTGCTATCGCGGGTAAACTGGTGTTCTGGGATGTTAACACCAGCTTGTGATTGGGGCGATAGGTTTAACGCAACTTTGGCTGTAGTAAAGTGCTGTTAACTCGGCAATAGATCCTTGTGAATATGCCCCTTAGTGTTTTTCGCAGTGATGGTGAGAATATTTTTCTATGGGAGCAATAACAGGAAATCAAATCTTTTCCAATTTGATCCCTCCACTGCACAGAACCACACAAATATTGGCATACCTGACATTCACTGACTATAAATCGCGAGTACCAAATTTTGAGAACATCCGATGATGAGGACCAGAGGTTTAGGCAAATAAAAAAAAAATATTTGGAATGAAAAATTAGACTGAGGGCCAGATTTAGAAACGTTTTGCATCGGGTTTGCGTTACTTTTTTAATGCAGACCTGGCGCAAAATCTGTTTTTGGCATTTACAAACCGACACAAATTGGTATTTGTGTTGGCTTGTAGGAAAAAGTAATGCAAATCGACCCAAAGCACTGCATTGCGTTGCTCTGTGTCAATTGGACATTCCATGGTTGGTACATCGGTGTGCCCTACTACTACTCATGGTTTTTGATGCAAAACCCTATCTACTAACAATCATAGACATGTTTTTGCGGCAAAAATGAACACCCGTTGAAAGAAGGTGTTAAAAGGAGAAATACTTTCATTTCACCTTTCTTTTCCAACTTTGCATGTGTGCTGCACTGTACAGCACACACAAAGTAGGAACTGTTTTACATTTACTCTATGTATATTACTTTGTACTGGAAGGGGACCCTTCCAATGCATAAGCAATGCTAGCGCCATGCAGAGACTTCTGCACTATGGTGCAAAGGTGTGTGTGTGGCGCTCAGAAACAAAATTCTGTTCCAACACCAGACAGAGGGAAGGAGAGTGTCATATCTCTGTAGATATGGCTCTTTCCTCCTTTCTCCCTTCACACAACGCAGAGCAACAACTTTGGGTGCTCTGCTGTGCTCTTTGACAGGTACCTAAATCTGGGCCAGAAACTTAACTTCATATTGGCAACTGCTACGAAGTAATATATATGTTTAATATAAAGATAGATCTGACTTTTAGTAACAGTAGTTTTGACATTTTGGCAAGAAAGGTAGTATAAAGATGTTTTTCTTTTACAAAGACTTTAGGCCTTATTTAGAGTTTGGCAGATGGGGTGCTCCATCAAAACATGACAGATACCCTGTCCATGTATTACAAGTGCCATAGACGATACTACACGTGTAATATCCAGGACGGGACATCCACCACGTTTCTGACGGAGCATCAGTCTGCAAAACTCTAAATAAGTCCATTAGGCAGGAATCAGATAGTGACATAATACTTGGCAGAAATAGAGGATGCTGCACTAATAAATAAACACAAGGAGATGATGGACAGAGCGCTAAAACCTTTCAGACACTCACCCCCAGTCACAGATCTGGGTTGAATCCATCATCGTTCTTTAGCTCACTTCGCCACCCAAGTTCACGCACAGCTATATGCAAATCAGTCTTGACCCTGTGCCTCATGGGAACGGTCCAGCCAGAACTGCCAAGCCAGGTCTTTCCTGGACTGGAAACAAGCATCCTGGGAACAGTTTTGTGGTAACACCCCTCCTCAGTCAGGCTAACTTGAATCCAGTAGCAAAGTGAGCAAGGGACCCACGTCTGGGCATCCCCTGCCACCTTCAGGTCAACAAAGCAAACACAAGGAGATGAGGGACCCAGCATTGAAACTTTTCAGACACTCACCCACTAATTAGTAAAACAGTATGGCAAAGGGATTGATGAAGATTCAGTGTTAACAAGAGTTTGCTTGGGACCCTAGATTTTACGAAGTAGATAAATAGTACAGTGAGCTGGCATAGTCTAGCCCTGAACCAATAATCGCCAAGCTAGCCCATCGTTTTCCATCTTTGTTGAGCAAAGGAAAGATTTTCCTTAACAGTTTTAACTGATAAGAGCATTAGGTTTCCTGCGAGGATACCTGGTTGGCTGAGATAGTAATTAAAATTCACTCCCAGATTTTTAACTATCTCTATTGAGACCATCACAATAGGACAATTAGAGTCAAGCCAACTATTTGTTCTCCCATTTACGACCATTACCACTGTTTTCCCTGCGTTTAGCTTGAGCAATTGCTGCCATACACTTCTATATAGAGCTCATACATTTTTGGAAAATTGCTCTAGATGCCAAATAATTATCTAGCAACTCCTTATTGTTAGTGTACACATGTAAGTTAACATGTTTTGAATAAAAGAATCTGGCTAGCGGTCCAACATAGAGACTGGTAATGGAATAAGGCCGTGCCCTGGAGGACCGCATTTTTCTTTTTTTTCTTTTACAGAGTGTTAAATAGCGCAAACTTGACCCGAAGTTATCAGGTATCAGAGGGCTTTAGATAGCACCAGTTGCATTTCATGAGGACATATTCATTTTTATTAGGCACAGGGAGATTAAGTGATTTGCCCAGAATCTCAGGATGTTCAGCGTCATTGCTGAGACTCGAACCCAGTTCCCCCGATTCGAGGTTGACCGCCCTAGCCATTAGGCCAACTCCTCTCCTCATGTTTTGGGTTGCAGTCGAACTGAGTACAATCTGTCAAGAATGAGGTAAACCAAGTCATTAAGCGTCAACCATCCCCACTGCCTTCAGATGCTCCAACAAAATATCATGGTCTACGATGTTAAAGGCCGCTGATTCAGCTAATATTATTTGTTTGTTGACCTTCCAGCAGTCTGATTCTAATATGATATTCTCAAGAACAGCTAGGATCATAGATTCTGTGCTTTGCGCTGGGTATAAACCTGCTACTATGATCCCTGATACAGCAACAGACTGGATAAGGCTAGTTATTTTTATAGACACATGTAGGCATATTTATCAACACTTTGTGTTGCCCTTGCACCACGCACAGTAACACAAGGGTGACGCAAAAACCTACAGATTTGCCAAGTCACGCATGGCTGCCTTGCGCTGCCATGCATTGCTTGGTAAATCTGGAGTGATGCAAGGCAGCTCAAGTCACTATCTTGCATTACTCTACCTGAGGGAGGCATTCCATGTGTGGGTGATCCCACCTGTCCACCCATGGATATTGATGCATTTCCAGATTTACTATGAGCGGTTGGCCTGGGAATGCGTCAAAACACTATGCCATCCCATGGGAAGCGTAACAAGGAGAAATTTCTTTAATTCTCCTCGGTTTTTCCTCTTTCTACATGTGCTGCATTCTGCACTACACGTAGAAGGAAGAAAAAGACCCAAAGGATTGTTTTTGTGCATAAATGTGTCCCTTCCTGGACAAAAACAATCCTGCCGGCAACACAGGCACCTTTGCACCACAGTGCGAGGGTCCCTACGTTGACACCAGGCAGTCAAAAGTGCACCAGCGTAAGAGAAGAGAGCAGGAATGCACTATATCTTACTGGAGAGAGAAGAAAGTTGAAAGTGTTGATGTTGCAGGTCCATGTTCATTCACCGCTAATGGAAAGTGCTCAAGTCTTATCTCTTGTCTTAACTGTGAACATTTTCGAATGGACTGTTTGTCAAGGACATACAGTTTGATGTCTTAAAGTGTGGTCCATGGGTCACTTGAGAGCTCTGCAATGTAATGTAGCTGTTTTCTAGGGCTAAGAGGAGGTCGAGATTTTATCCAAATAAACTATCTGTTTGGGAGGTTTGACTGCAAGTTATAAACATTCATGAAGTCATCATCATATGTGCATCGCGAAAGGTGCTGCAGTTGAGGCAACTTAGTGTTGCTTTATTTCACTTCCTTTGAATGCCAGGAAGCTAGTTTCTTTCATTTCCTAATTGGATCTGACTCGTGCCAGAGGGGCTGCCACCTTTTTAATCCAATTATTATTTGCTGCACATTTTTCTCCACTGTATAATCTTCAATGGGTGTGAATTATTTCAAACTTCTTGGAAATTGGTTTTGATCAATTTTCAGTTAAGGACCAAGATTTATTATTTTTTAGTTTTAACTTTGATCTGATCAGCAGCAATTGAAGTGTTTCTATGATAAAGCAATCAGACCAGTAGCCTGGTTCGATCTGCACATTTTGAATGCACTTCTAACATCAACAATAAAGTGGCATACTAATAACAAGACAGTAAAATGAATTCCCCCCCTTGGAAAAAAATTCTGTTCCCAACTGACCAATCTGTCACTCTGCATACCAATCTTCATGTATCTCACTCAAGTCAGAAGGGAATCCTACAATCAGACTGGTACCACAACAATAGCACGGGTAAATGAGGGATCTCGAAATGACGCTCACCTGACAGTGCGACACAGTATCTTAGATCAAGAATTTAGGGAGTGGTGCGCACAAGGCAGGACTGTTTACCCAAAACTCCTGATCAGACTTCCTAAAGATAGGAGTCCTATTCAAAGTCAAACAAACCTTAGGCACACACTACACACAAGTTATATATCGCAGGTTTCTCACAGTTTAGTGGTCAACAAGCTTATATTTTTCAGAAAATCCAATTTCCACACATAAGTTATAATGATCCTAATCTTGGACTCCAGAGATCTTTTATTCATTGATCGTTTTCAGTGTTCAAGTAGCCAACACATGTTTGGTCAGATTATCGACTTCATCGGGGCTGTAATGGTTAAGAAGGATCAAATGGTAAACACGGCCATGCTTAAGGGTCAGTATGCCACCCAAGAAGGTTTCCTCGCTGTGCCAGTTTTCCAATGTAAAGAATTATTGACAGTAGATTCAGGTAAGAATCCGATATGTTTTAATTTTTTATTTTTCAAATAAGGGACCAATGTCGTTCTAGCAGAACGCCATCGGTCATGCCACAAGATACGCCATAGAAGGGCCGTACACGGACCTGACGTTTACTGACCATACTTTGAATATTACACATACTGGGAGCCTAAATACTGAAATTAAAAAAATAAAAGTGCTACTTAAAAATGTTAATTAAACAAACAAATAAGTAAATAAAGAGCAACTTGCAGGCACTTTGAGACAAAAAGTTGTTTTTACCAACACTTTCAACATTTCAGTGCCTTTCAAGTACACTACAAAAGGTAAATGTCTCAATATTACTCTTTCCTTTGCAAGACTTTGAGTGCATTTTGCGTGTTGCACCTCTATTATATTTGAGTTAGACAGCAAATAAAGAAAAGGGTAATGTTTTTAACACGGAGTAGTCACATTTTGCTTCAGCATAATATTAATTTAAGAGGCAACCAGAATTTATAGTTCAGGTAACACGCAATATATTCCTACCAGTATCATAAAAAGAGGCCTGTGTGAAATGTTATATACTCTGGAGTAATCAGAGTAATTTAGATAACTCTTTGATGTGGAAATACAGAAAATTAATGCAATTACAGTTGCTCGCGTAATTAAAGGTATTTTGGGGAACAAACCTTTCCCTCAGATCGCCTTTATTGAGCACAAGCAGCCGATGGCACTCACAAATTATGTTCTGTTGCATTTAGCGCTATTTCTTAGTGTAAAACACATCCTTGCATCCAGTTTGCGCACAAGGGTGCATTTTGCTCTAAGAAAATAGCACTAAATGCCACGAATACGTTAAGGGGGGGAAATCCTACCCTAAGTGCAGATTTATCAAGCTCTCGCACTCCTCATTCATGTTCTTTCGCATTTAGCACTATTTCTTATCGCAAAATACATTCGCACATCCCTTTTGGGTGCCATGGGGCATGTTTGCACTAAGAAAATTGTACTAAATGTAAAATTACTCTTCTTGAGTAGTTCTGCGTGACTACGCTATATGGAATTCCACGAGTTACGCCCAACCCCACCTTGAAAACTCACTTTTAGATTTCGCCAGTTTAAGTGTTATGAAACCTAGAGAGCCCTTTACGTTTGTTGTGGTAAAAAATGTTTGCACATCAACTGGAAAGACAGTGGTTTGGGTAAATGCATAAGATGCAGGCCTCTCCATTACTCCAATTTTATTTGATTGAAGGTCATACTATCTTGGCATATAGCAGGAATGTTTTTGATGATTGGACACATATTATCTACACCGTGCCACAATTTTTGTAAAAGCTACTTTTATTGCAGAGTCAGGTGTGTTTAATGGACCGATACATTTGGATGTATGAATGCACGATAAGTGAGTCCAGTGAGAAGCTACAGTCAGTTCTCGAACACCACTGTGCTTGGTTAAACAACAACAGTACTGGGTTCAAAGGCATATCACAGGAAACGGCACAAAGGGGCACTGAACAAAGTAGCAAGCTCTCCTCACTCCGCCACCTGGCCCTTTAACAAAGAGAGAGGTGTAATCTCAGCTGACAAGCTGTACAGAAGTGAAACAGCTGTGCAGAGATTGCCCCTCGCTGTGCCAGGCAGATGTTTGTTTTTAATCTCTGCTGGGTGCAGACCCTCGCAAAGCTTGTGTTCAGTTTTCCCGGCACTACAATGCAAATGTCGTCTCTCCAGAGTCCTTGCACTAAAACAGCGGGAAGGCAACTAGTTTAGGTTGACCAGATGTCCCAGTTTTCCCCGGACGGTCCCGGTTTTTCGTGAAGTGTCCCGGTGTCCCGGCACTTTACTCCAAACTGAATAAATGTCCCGTTTTTAGGTCTCGGCTAGCGAAGGCTGCGCTTGCGCAATCTCGCTCGCGAGACATAATGACTTGGAGAAGAGGGGCTTTAACCCGCCCCTCTTCTCCATTGGCTGGCCTCTTGAATGCTGGCCAGCCATTGGAGAAGACGTCCGTCACTCCGAACAGGCCCCGTCCTTTTCGGATTCGGGGGCGTGTTTTTTTCAACTTTTCTAATTATCTCCTCCAGCCAATGGCAAGAGGAGAGAAAAGCAAAACACGCCCCCGAATCCGGAAACGCCGCTGCCTTTCTCTGAGGCATTTCTGCTTCGCCTCGGAGAAAGGCAGTGGTGTGCTTGTCTCCTTTAGCCTTGTTTCACTTTCTCTGGAATTAAACATTGCCCGAACTAGGCAAAATTTGAGAGAAAGCCGCATCACCCAAGCACGGTCAGTCTCGGTGTGCTCCGGTCACAGTGAGGCAGCGACAACCTGAGCCGATTATTCCTTCCCAACTGACCGTGGTTTCATATATACGTGGTTGACCAACCAACGGGAAAACGGATGAGCGCGGCGTGATTGGCAGATGTGCTCTTATTGGTGATTCCTATGTTCCTAATACCGCTTTAAGACACTCGCCTACGCGCCATTCATAAAAACGTTTACACTTCCTGCACGGAAGGTCTTGGAAAGTAGCCAATTTGATGTAAATCGAACTCGAAAGTGCACTGGTCATTGCAATAAAAAACGGACCTGGTAACGGAAGTCGCTTTTAAGGCTAGTTTTGGATGCATTTACAATAAAGGTCGCTTCAGGTCAATATGAACATAATGAGAACCAGATATGTGATTTAAAATAAATAAAGGTCACACCTCTTCAGATTGCTTTAACGAGCACTTGTTTGTACAGTAAATGCTAATCTTTGCACACATTGTTTAAACCAGGCTTCGCTGTTACACAAACATGCCAATCGTAGAAATGTATATTCTTCATGAAGAAACTTGCGGGTTACTGTTAGTGGACACACCACAGAACATAACAGTTACAACCACATTTTCAAGATGGTCACTTATTTTTGCCCTGTGCATGGGACTTCCCTGGGTTCCCTTTTCCTTTTGATCACAGCCAGCGTCTTTCATTTTGGCAGTGGTGAGCGGATTTCTTCAAGCAGACCAGATTGATGTCTTCACCAGTTATGGTCACTTTAGGGTCTGTCAGTTTTTATGTGACCTGTAAGCAGCGATCAACCGATATGCGCGTCCAGAGACATTTTGACTGACTTTATGATGGCCACCACCAAACAGAAACCACATAAGCCCAGCAGGCAAGGTTACTTCTAAAACACGTATGTATAAACACATAACTTAGAGTATCCCACCCTTCCCTCCTATTTCCAAACGTCATCTCTGACAAGGAAATTTTTTTTGAATAACGAAAATAAACATCACCGTCTAGCCTCTATGAATGATTTATGGGACAAGAACGCAAGCATATTAAGCGCCGACAAATACGACAACACGTAAAAAGGTACGGGAGGTGGGGCGTGTCTCAGTTGTGTACTACGCCCTTCGCGGAGAGACCAACGCGAGGTGCAGGCACGCGTGACAAAGGTGCTGAGAAAGGTGGCGGGTTTAAGGTTCCCACGCTGCGCTCGTGCGTTTACACACAGTGCGGGGAGGGGCCGGAAGAAGGAGGGAACGCGGTGGCTGTCACAGAGGGGAAGCGAAGGCCTCTGCGCCAGAGGAAGAAGGGGGAACTTGTGCGCGCACAGAGCGTGAGTCACTTCCCTCCGTCGCCTAACCATTGATTCCTCCGCCCCCAGCCCCTTCAACCTCTGGGCTCAGCAACGATACACGGAGTAACGACGCCTCGGACCGGCAGCATCAGCGGCCTAGTACGCGGTGAGTTGTTTCGCTAAGCGCGTCTTTGCGCCTCTTTAGGGAGACCGACTTCCAGGCACATACTCTCCCATCAGTTCCTTGAGGGGGTTGTGGCGGGGGGATATGTTTATTGACCACGCTGGAATGCAATCTTCTTTATACAGTTAATCTTGTATTATTTATATTTCTGCCCGTTTGAAGGCCCGTATTCCTGGTATATACTGCTTATTCAATGACTCCAGGGGGCTCCACCCGCAACCCTTTTAGGAGGAGCTTAGAGTGTGGGCGTTCAGTGTGACTTCTGTTTGTTTGAAATGCGAAAGAGTGGTCAGTCTTTGGAGGAAAGCAATCGGGGTGGAGGGTTGCGTACACGGTACGTGGTCGGGAAGTCTACAGTGTTTTAGTGGAAAACGGAGCCTTTATTTCTTCTCCCTTCAGGGAAGTGGGAGGATGAGCCGTACTGCCCCGGCCTCAGCAGTTTAGTGTGGGCTGTTTTCCACATCCTTAAAGTTGCTCACAGATGTAGCGCCGAAAGGCGGGCCAGTTTTCCACATTACTATACCAGTGAGGAAGCGCCAAACTCGACTCATCAGATTATATAGTCTTTAGGTCTGGTTAATTGGTACGCTTAGCCTTCAGATAATCTTGATTAGGCACCATTCTCCGTTGTAGTTAATCTGACAACCGATCTGCATAACTTTGTTTTATTTGTATTATCTATAAAACTAGAACAAATATATTGTGTAAGTAAGTTAACCATTTTCTGTCTCAGTCTTCTAAAGTGAGTTATTTTTGATTACTAGTAGAACATGCAATAGAATGGTGAGACTGCAGTGGCCAATATTCTGGCTCAGAAATAGGCCAATAACTGGAATTAATGCCATGCTTTCTAAATATATGAATCGTGATGGATATCTCCTGGCGATCCATAGTCTGATCATCGCTGTTTTTCTGTTGCTCTTTATCCGTTATGATGGCATTCATTTTTACTGCTACACAGTTAATGTTCTTTAACTGTGGGGTGGTGGCCACAGAGCTGTTTCAGTAATGTACGAATTATCTTGCTGACCTTGGAGCCAGTCTTTAACCGTATCTGTTGCCCCCTAACCTTCATATACGTGGAGCGATGGCCAACTAACGTTTTTCACTTTTTAGGTCTCGGCTCGAAGGCTGCGCTTGCAATGCATTAAAGCAGCAAGTCACGATAGAGTTCTGATAAAAAAAGTTCACACAAGGTTGCCTTTCATTTGTTCCAGGACAGTGAAAGGTTTTAAGGCAGCCATGTGTTGGCCTGAGGTACTACTAATTCTATAGAGATCGGATACTTCCATTGGACCATCAGAAATCACATTCGATCAATTTCACGTCCAATTGTAGAATTATTGCAAAGGCACCTTGCACTGAATAAACAGATACTGTCAACACTAACGGCATAAAGAACGATCAACAATGCGGCTGTTAGATTGGCTGTTAAAATTGTCAATGTGGCGTAAAAACAATACATTTTGTGATGTACAATCGGGTATACTTTATACCATCAACTAATGCAATGTAAGTGTTCTAAAAACCCAGACTGAACGCCACCTTTGTGTACTACCTACCACTTAAAATCTAAGTTATTACAATGCAAGTCAGTGACCATATACAACCCGTATTACAAAACAAGCATTTACAATGCAACGGTCTCGCCATTGTTAAAGTTAGAGCTATTGGAATTGCTCATGACAATGCCGTTTCTTTAAATGTTTTTAAAAAAAAACATAAACAAAAATAATGTCATGAGCAATGCCAATAGCTCTAACTTTACCAATGCCGAGACCATTGCATTGTAAATGCTTGTTAGATAGTGGCTGGGATGAGCACAGAAATGTCCCGGTTTTTGAGTCGTGGCTGAGTACGCACTGGTGTTAAAAAGATGTGCACATGCTCACTTCTCACTACTGGAGATGTTATGGCGAGATGTCACTCCAGATGAGGTTGTGGTGGGAAGGGAAATCCTATAAAGAGAGACATTTTCTCTCTGGATTTCTCTTCTCTTTCTACAATGCAGCAAGAATGTCATTATGTCAGTCATGGGGCAACAGTGTGCCTGAACCACCAGCATGACCCTGCTCACTGGAGTCAGCGGTCACTGCCTGCACCTAGATGAAATGAAATGAAATGAAAAGGGGTTTTGTAGAGCGCGACTGCTGCCCGAGGGCGTCCAAGCGCTGACTGCTGTCCGAAGGCATCCAAGCGTCCAAGATCCAGCCAGCCACCAGTGTAGCGTTGCGCATCAATCCATTTACGGCATCGGCAACGGTTCTGAAACACAAGCTCCACACCAAGGAGTCAAGAGCAACCCTCAGATGAAGCTGGCACTGCTTCCGGCCATTCACAGGTTCCAAAAAAGCCTCATTGGTCAGACCTCCTTCGCGCTTCAGATGACCAAAGTCTGGAGATCTCTACCGGAAAGATTCAGAAACCTTCCTCAACACATGGACTTCTGAACAGACTCCCCCCTTCACCCCCTCACCACAATCAGAATTACCTAACCATCCATGCATGCTAGACAGGGCTGCCACAAAATCGACAGGTACCGGACATAGACATAGCAACACAGTAGACTGCAACCAGAACCACCTGCCCTTTTGTAACACAAACAGAGGGGACTAGCCGATTGGGAAAAGCCTGACATGTGGCCGACTTTGCCAAGCCCTATTGGCAGGGCTTTAAATGGGATGAAAAAACTCAGGGGGTCTCTCAAAGGGGCGTGGTCGGTGTAATTAAGGGCATCGCTCAAAAAACAAAAACTGAAAATCTGTGCTTAACATAGTGTGCTTCTATCATTGCATCTTGATATATAATACAAGTAACATTACATCTACAAAAAGCCAGGACTATTGGCTTTGCTAATGCTTGTTAGATACATAAGATAACTAAGCAACAACTATGGCTTCATTGTATATACTATTGAAAATGCTTCCGGTTCTGGCATGACGAGGCTGTGAAAGCACTAGAACGAGTCTCCTTGAAGTTACATCAAAGGCAGTGAAGGGTGGTACGGTGCAGAGCTAAGATTTCATTTTTCACCCTGATGGTGACGGCAAAAATAGAGAGCCCGATAGGGACCCGTCTAAGCACCTGCCTTTTAGAAGTCCCGGTGTTGAGCACCGGCAGGACGGGGCCCACTTAAAGCCCTGCCTATTGGACTTTCAGGGTCAGCTGCCT
Source organism: Triturus cristatus (assembly GCF_964204655.1). Lineage (NCBI taxonomy): Eukaryota > Metazoa > Chordata > Amphibia > Caudata > Salamandridae > Triturus > Triturus cristatus. The sequence goes on from NC_140590.1 coordinate 1,387,642,861, forward strand.
GGAAGCAGTACTCGTAATAGGAGGCAGTACTTTTCCTCGCAACAAACGAATGCCGTCTGATCATCTGTTAAATCTTATCAAATGAGAGGCACGCCTTTCGACAGAAACGTGACATTCTAGCACCTTTTTTTTAGCCCTGGACGTAAAACAACATGCCCCACGGTACTAACAGAGCAAGGGAGGAAGGCTGGGGCCGCCCCAGGAAGTGAATTTATCGTCAGATAATCTTCATTTCCAGGGATGCGAGCGCTCGCGCTGTGCCTTATCTCGTCTGCAGAAACTCATGTTGTATGCTATTGACTAATTAAGCTGTTGGTATCTGATACCGCGCGCGCACATACGTGCAGGGGGGCCCTCGTGCCGCGATCTCCCACCCACCCTTACAAGCTGCGGACAGGATGGGAAGTGAAAGGCGCATTGTGCAGCAGCGTTTCAATTGAATTGAAAACCTTCCAGGGAGACGATAACAAATACGGGTGAGCTGCGGAGATCTTGTGATACCCAAAGTGACTCGTTTGTTCAATGATGAGACTGAAATAATCAAAACAAGGGAAGGAGAAAGAGAAAAGTATGAAACAAATGGCAAAGAGACTAAAGAAACAGAGAAAAGAGAGTTTAAGTTGTTTACGTCAGATCTTTCGAACGAATCGCAGGGATAGACGGCAGACACGGTTCAGGTTGCAGACAGATGTCATGCATGACTAGCCGTGCATTCTAGACCAAGAAGTTGTGCACTCTTAACAGCTCAATCAAAGTTATAAGCTTGAGCATGTTAATAAAACCCGGACTGGATTCGGGACTCTCGCCTGACGTAGCCTCTTCTGAGCTATGAATTTGCCATGCCCTACAGACAACGAAAAACTAAAATGTTAACTTGTAGACATAACACAGAGTTACAACTAGGCTATAAAATAACGACAGATTCTTAAGAGTGTTACATAAAGATTTCATTTTCAGAAAACAGTAGGCATCTTTCAGGTTTTCCAAGAACATGTACTGGGGGTGGCGGGGCTTTAAGTTGGCCGGAGCATGCCGGTGCTCCGGCAGGTCTAAAACACAAGTGCTGAAACAGGTGCCTATCGGGCTCTCCACTTTTGCCGTCACCTTCGGAAAAAAAGCTTAACTCTGCAGCAGTGTCACCCTTCACTGCCTTTGATGTAACTTCAAAGACACTGGTTATGATTCTCTCACACTCTCATCTTTTTAAAACTGAAGCATTTTCAATGTTCTATACAACGAAGCCATAGTTGATGCTTTTTTTTTATCTTATGCAACTAACAGCCATTGACAAAGCCAATAGTCCTGGCTTGTTGTTGGTGTAATGCTACTTGTATTATATATCTGGATGCAATGACAGAAGCAGCAAAATAACAGTTGGGTGGCGTACTACGCTAAGCACAGATTTTTAGCTTAAGTGTTTTTAAGCCACACCCTTTATTTCATCGGCCACACCCCTTTGAGAGCCCCCCCCCCCAGTTTTTTCAGCCCACTTAAAGCCTTGGGTGGCTTTACACATTTTAAGGATACTTTGAGTATTCTGCGCCCATATTGGCAGTGCCATATTTACAGTCTGGTGCTCCTTGGTGCGGATGCTCTCCGAGTGCCCGAGGAGTGAAGTTCTAAGGGGTGTAGGTACAGTGTGCATGCCCTCCCATGTCTGCCTGGGTATGGGGCATCCTGGGGACGCATGCGACAACTGCACAGTACCTCCAGTTTGCTTTAGAAGAAAGAAACACTTGAGTCATGCACTTCCCAAGAGAAGTACTTTTCTATTTGAGCACTGTGAGTTTATTTCAGGGTTATACCAGGTGGGCATAACTGATGTCCATCACCAATGAAGAGGGTCCCTTTCATGTAGAAACCCCAACGCTGACCGTCTGAAAGCGACAAATGACATAACATAGACATTGCCGTAGGGCTATCTCTCACATCTTGCATTCTTGCAAGAACTTGCTTTATCTCACTGTGATGATGGTAAAAGGTGTTCTCACCTTGGAAGTTCAGTTCTCAGTAGGACCCAGGAGACTGCCATCTAACCCAACACCCACCAACAGCTGAGCCACTCATAACGCAAGGAGGAAAACATAACCAGCAACTATTTTTTAAAGCCTTGGGGTTATCCTGGTTATCTTCTGTCATCCCTCTTTAATGCTGACCAGCTAATTAGGTTACCAGGAATCAGGAGCCCTAGTTCCAGCACTCTAGGGTATAGACTAATCTGCTGTCCATTCTTATGGGGGCAATTGTGTATCCGACTCGATGCACAAGGTTTATTGCCATGAGTACTGGACCAAATATGTCTCCCACCTACTGTTTCTCTTCCCAAAATTGTTTCTGCATGCCGCAACCGAGATCCAAGCCCACTCAGCCTTGTGGCGGGGTAGGGGATAGGCACTCACCAGTGGTCCATCCACCAGTGTCTCAGAGGACCTAGAGCCACTCTAGCTTCGAAGCCCAACCCTACCGCTCAGCACAATGAACACAAACTAGGGGGTGCTCTATTAGCAACTGTCCTTCACAGCTTTTCTCTTTAGAGAATCCTAAAAAATAACTCAGAACTTTAGAACATTCTCTGTGCAGGTAGGCCCAGAGGCACCCCTACTCCATATCCACTGGGCAACCACATTCACGCATACCTGCTTACGGGCAAACCCTCCAAGTAGTCTAACCTCCACCCTCTCAGTACCGTCCCTCCATGGATAGTTTAGTCAGTCCAGGCTGTAGGTTCTTTTGACCCGAGATAGGAGAAAGTCAATAAAAATCTTAAGGATGGGCTTTCATCAGGACAAATTGGTGCGTGATGGAAGCAACCTAAATGAAGGGGAGAACACCAGTCAAAAGAATACTGAAGGCGTTTGTAACGAGAAAATAGACTCTTCCCTAGAGATCATAATGTTCACCTGGAATCACAAATAATCCCATGAGGGGGTAGATAGTTTGAATCTTGCACAGAACGAAGGTCCACCGGCTCTTCATCTTTTGGGGAAAGAATGTGCTCCTAAAACCAATAGTTCAATTGGAATCAGCCTTGAAAAGGTCCAATAATCATCTGTGCTTTTTTAGACAGGAGTGGGAGCACCCCAACGCCAAATTAACATTTTTTCTAATTACTACTAAAGCTTGAATTTTGCTGGGATATGAGTTTTCAAATAGCTTTTTTTCCCAACGGGCCAATAACTAGGCATGGCCATTTTTACTTTTTAATTTTATAATTTTAATTTTGATTGCTTGAAAATAAATAGTAGATTTGCCATAGCCAGATCTATTGGCTTTGCTAAAAGTACTTTTCTTTGCTAAGCACCTGCAGGACCTGCCTACTGATAACACAGGTTAAGGCATCTGCTGCAAAGTTCTATGTGAATCCAACAAGTCTCATGAAATAATGGTGCTATGTTAACTCTGCTGAATAAGACACTTGCTGAAAGGTTATTTATGCCATCTCAGGTCACATTTTTGAAGCATCATAAAACAGCACTAAGGGTTAATGTGTTTGCTGCAGATCCTTGGGTGTAACGTGCAGGTCACAGACTTGTGCTTTATGTGATATAGCTCAGTTTGTTAGTGAGCTTGTTGCAGAGATCCTATTGGTCACAAGGTACCACTGAGGTGCCATAGTTGAATGAATAATGTGATACTTAAAACAGATCCAGGCAAGATATAAAGCATTGGTTTAAACCTTTCAGCTTTTAAGGTTCAACAAATAATAATTTACATTTTATTTCAGATCAAAGGTGACCAACGTAAGGTAGATGTTATAACTTCGTAAAACAGCTTTTATCTCATTCTTTTGCTCATATAAGATTAATAACCAAGGGGATTTTATTCATTTTTATATAGACCCAACTCATAGTTAATGGGGTGCTTTATATTAGCACCAGTTGCATTACACAAGGTCAAGGCACGAGGAGATTAAGTGATTTGTCCAAAAAGTTGAGCTGAGGCCGAGACTGGAACATGGTTCCCTAGTTCTTCTAAACTCGACACGGCTGGATTTAAGGCCACATCCTCTCCCAGGGTTCCATTCAGATGTATGAAACACTCATTATTAGGCATAATCCAGTTATATACCACCAGGGATTTAAGTGCGATGAAAAAACTAGGGGGGTCTCTCAAAAGGACGTGGCCAATGATATTAAGGGTGTTACTTAAAAACGTATAACCTTAAATCTTTGCTTAGCATAGTGTGCTGCCCGACTTGTATTTTGCTGTTTATGTCATTTCATCCAGATATATGATACTAAAAGTAATATCATACCTACAAGAAGTCAGGGCGATTTATTGGCTTTGTCACTGGTTTTTAGTTGCATAAGATAGATAAGCGGCAACTATGGCTTGTATATAATTTTGAAAATGCTTCCACTTAAAGCCCTGGTGACACCACGCCAATGTTGCTGCTCCTGAGTTTCAAAAAGAGAAGGGAAATCCAGAGAGAAAATGACTCTCTTTAAAGGATTTCCCTTCCCCTATAATGATCACTTGGCATGACATCATGCCGTAACTTCTCCACTAGTGAGAAGTGAGCAGTGTGAGTACGCGCACAACAATGTGCCTGCTGTCACTGCACAGTCCAGAAAAAACAGACCGCCTGAGCCAGGGCACAAAACAGGGTCCGATAGAGACCCGTTTCAAGGCCCCCTTTAAATAACTGCCGGTGCTCAGCATCGCTGAGACCCGGCCCACTTAAAGCCAGTGCATGAAATGGGAAAATAGAAGTGCAGGTTCTCTGTTCCAGAGTACCTGCTTGTTTCTGAGAAGTGCCGTTACTCTCCAATTAAAAGTATTATGTAGCTCTTGTGAAGTGCCGGTAATCTCCTTCTCAAAATAAAAAAGTGCTGGTACTCTGGGCAGTACCGGCCCATTTAAAGCACTGCTTAAAACCCTGTATACCACTCTATTCCTTGACTGGTTTTTAACATTCTTTACATTAGGAGTAAAGAAACAGAAAATATTAACTAAAAGAGTCGATTTCCGATTCTCTTTTCTCTTCAGGTTCCAAATACTGTGTGGTGCTAAAATGCCTGCTATGGCTGTCCTTTCCCACATTGGGAATAAAGAAGAGTGGTAGTAGAGGAAAGTCACACAGAGCAGGAAAAAAGCAAAAATAACTCGTTGCATGTCTGCAGGGACACAGAAGTCATTGCCGGTCTCCGCAGACAGACTGCTTCTCTGATCAATGGCGCCATCTGGGAGCAGCTGCTCCCGGTGGCGAGGCCAAGGCAGCCTCCTGTACACAAGTCCTACAATGGGAATGTGTGTGTCTCGCGGCAGGTCACTGCACATGCGCAATCGGGTGCTGGCCGCGAGCACATTTCCACCAGGGAAGGCTTTCAGAGCAGGTGGGAGATGCCATTGTGAGGTCTCTCTCTATACCATCAGGGTGGTCTGTACATTAAAACTAGCAGGGGACATGGTACTGGGACTAGGGATGCGAGAGGCGTTGCTGCACCCCCTGCTTTCAGGAACTAAATGGCACATGAGGTTGCTTTCTGAAGTATTTTTTTTTGCAACATTTCTATTCAAAGACTTGTCTTGGAAAGGCAAGTGTCCCTCGTAATCAAATCATGGACACAGAACAAACAACATTTTATAACAGCCCACTGCTGATCCACTTGTAGTTTTTTAATCATGCAAATCTTTAAGTGTCAAACAGCAAAACCTGAAATTTTGGAATTTGAAGCTAATACCAAAGTCTTGGCTACAAGAGAAAGTGAAAGGTTTTTTAAAACATATAGATGTATAAACCATCTGCTTCTTCCTTTATAAGGTGCACACATATTTCCAGGAGTAAGACCCTGATTTGGAAGGAGAAACAAGACACGTTATCTCTTGAGCTCCGATTATGAGTCGGGAATGGAGGCATGCCCAGGTGGGATCCTACTCGCCAGGTGTTCCCAGACCCAGATGTACCAGGTGCCGGAACAGCAAGCCAGTTTAACTGGACACAGAATCTGGCTCGCAGAAGTGAATTTGGATAGCACAGTGGCGGAAGTGAAAAGGGCAGACTTGCCCACAAAAACCCCTTTTACAGCACAGGTGGTGGGGGAGTATATATGGCTCCTCCCTCTCTCTGCCTGGCATCCCGGGTTGGTAATGAGCAGGTTAAGGCCGACCCATATTCCCAGTGCAAGAGATCTGCCAGTGGGCTACAAACACTCGCTAACATAGCCAGCCACCTACACCAGCTAAGTTCAGTGGTGCAAGTCTGGTATGGTCTCTGTTGGGGGAGGGCTTTTGGTCTACAGACAAGAGTTCAACAGTATCCACTATGTAATGGACAAAGGATGAGATCAAGGTAGGAGAAGATGAAAAAGCATGCCACTTCATGAGGTCAGTCTTTGAGAAACTTCAAAAGGTTAAAGGTGTTTGGCAGTAGATCGCTTTTGTGTGGTTGCAAACCATGGTTAATACTACCGTCTGCTACTCCTACAGGTCTAAGAGTCAAAGATGGCTTCCTCAAGGTCCCCACAGGCATCAGCACTTGTATTTCCAAGAAGCCTAGGGCAAGTAGGAATTCCAACTCTACACAATTCTCCTAGTTTCAAAATCACAGAAAGTTTTAGCTCAACCTGTAGAGCACAAACATAGCTGTCCAGCCCTTAAGACCAGTCAACTAACAGTGACATTTTTGGACATTTTTTGGTTGACTTTCACCTATGGACATTCCAGGCTACTCCACGGTGGTATTAGAAGAGCATTGCCCTTTAAATCATACTCAGTATCAGCCATGAAACTGCTGCTTTATTTGCTCACACATTCTTAAACTTCCTACAAAAATTCTGTTGACATTCGCTAACAGAGCTCTCTAAAATCCCAAAATAAAGAAAAATAACCAATATGCTGGGGAATCTTCTGATACATAAATACGCCCATCCAATCTAGCAATGAACTAAACCATGGTGGAAATGAATAGGAATTTATTTCATACTCAATGGTTTTGCCAACTGCTCTGAGTGGGCTAGATATGGTCAATAACTTGGTTTGGGATTCTGAGGGTGATCAAGAGAAGATGCCAGAGTGTGGCTCAGCGCTACCAAGAAGAGTCAGTCTTTGAGTTACTTTTCAAAAACAGTGCTCTGGATGAATAAATATGTGTGTTACCGCGAGTAAAACTGAGGTCTACATGAGTTGTTGGTTATTACTAGGAGCTCAGGCGCTACTGTGAGTAAGTCTACATATTATGAAGAGCGGAGCTGTGAGTACGTCAGGAAATCATCACGAGCGCAGCTCTTGGCCTCGCGGGGATCTTTAGATGACAGCACCAAGTAACGCGCTGCATTTTTAGGAGAGAACTCTGAAGCAGTGTTTCATCAAAAGTAGATCTCTGAGCAATTCCGGGCAATGCTGGAAGCAGAGGTATGTCTTATTTCAGTTAAAACTCTGGAGCGAGGCTCTGGTGGGTTCCTGCTATTATCAAGAACATTATTCCAAATTAACCTGCACATAATCATAAGAAGAAGCATGAGTTACTCTAGTGTTATCAATAAGAGTGCAGGCTTTCTAAAGGTAGAAGACAGTGTTCTAAATCAAAAAGGATCTACACATTGTATGGTCATGGTGTAGAACATTGAAGAGTCTGTTCCTTTTAACCGACACTACTATGAAAAAAAAACAGATAGGATGCATCAGAAAATATTATTTTTGAACAACAACTGGCTGTATTCATTGTTAGTCAAAATGTTTACAAGTGAAAGGATGACCCAGGCCCAAGGTGCACAATGGGTGTTCGCGCCTGTAACACTGGTAATGCGGCACTCCCAGTAGGATGGATTGAGCAGGGGCAGGTTTGATGACTGAGCGACAGCAAGGAAAGGCACTGGTGGCTTATACAAACGAGTGATGACGGCACAGGGGCAAAGAGGCCGCCTAGTGGCACACTGATTGTGCAACACACATCAAGTGGTGGCCATCAGGCCTTCTCTTGTGAGAAGGCAAAGGGATTCCCAGGCGCCTTTCCCTGCAGGTGGCTGCAGTCACAGAGCACCCTCTAAGGGGTGCCTGGCCGTTCTTGCAAATGTATCCTGTTCCACTGGCGATCATAGAGATTCGACGGTTGCTCTCTACTCCGAGCAGCCTTACAATATCAGGAGTCGGTCCCACCGGCTTTGAAAGAGCTTTCACTGGTGAACTCTCCTCTGAGCAGGCCCACAATATCAGAGGTCGGCCCCACTGACAATTAAAGTATTTTCACTGAGGCGCTCTCCTCTGACCAAGCCCACATTATCAGAGGTGGGTTACACTGACAATGAAAGTATTTTCACTGAGGCGCTCTTCTCTGAGCAGGCCCACATTATCAGTGGTCGGGCCCACTGACAATGAAAGTATTTTCACTGAGGCGCTTTTCTCTGAGCAGGCCCACATTATCAGAGGTGGGTTACACTGACAATGAAAGTATTTTCACTGAGGCGCTTTTCTCTGAGCGGGGCCACAATATCAGAGGTGGGTTACACTGACAATGAAAGTATTTTCACTGAGGCGCTCTTCTCTGAGCGGGCCCACATTATCAGTGGTCGGGCCCACTGACAATGAAAGTATTTTCACTGAGGCGCTCTTCTCTGAGCGGGCCCACAATATCAGAGGTCGGCCCCACTGACAATGAAAGTATTTTCACTGAAGCGCTCTTCGTTGACCAGGCCCACATTATAAGAGGTGGGTTACACTGACAATGAAAGTATTTTCACTGAAGCGCTCTTCTCTGAGCAGGCCCACATTATCAGAGGTGGGTTCAACTGACAATGAAAGTATTGTCACTGCAGCGCTCTTCTCTGAGCAGGCCCACAATATCAGAGGTCGGCCCCACTGACAATTAAAGTATTTTCACTGAGGCGCTCTTCTCTGACCAAGCCCACATTATCAGAGGTGGGTTACACTGACAATGAAAGTATTTTCACTGAGGCGCTCTTCTCTGAGCAGGCCCACATTATCAGTGGTCAGGCCCACTGACAATGAAAGTATTTTCACTGAGGCGCTTTTCTCTGAGCAGGCCCACATTATCAGAGGTGGGTTACACTGACAATGAAAGTATTTTCACTGAGGCGCTTTTCTCTGAGCAGGCCCACATTATCAGTGGTCGGGCCCACTGAAAATGAAAGTATTTTCACTGAGGCGCTCTTCTTTGAGCGGGCCCACAATATCAGAGGTCGGCCCCACTGACAATGAAAGTATTTTCACTGAAGCCCTCTTCTCTGACCAGGCCCACATTATCAGAGGTGGGTTACACTGACAATGAAAGTATTTTCACTGAAGCGCTCTTCTCTGAGAGGCCCACATTATCAGAGGTGGGTTACACTGACAATGAAAGTATTTTCACTGAAGCGCTCTTCTCTGAGCAGGCCCACATTATCAGAGGTGGGTTACACTGACAATGAAAGTATTTTCACTGAGGCGCTCTTCTCTGAGCAGGCCCACATTATCAGTGGTCGGGCCCACTGACAATGAAAGTATTTTCACTGAGGCGCTCTTCTCTGAGCGGGCCCACAATATCAGAGGTGGGTTACACTGACAATGAAAGTATTTTCACTGAGGCGCTCTTCTCTGAGCAGGCCCACATTATCAGAGGTGGGTTACACTGACAATGAAAGTATTTTCACTGAGGCGCTCTTCTCTGAGCAGGCCCACCTTATCAGAGGTGGGTTACACTGACAATGAAAGTATTTTCACTGAGGCGCTCTTCTCTGAGCAGGCCCACATTATCAGAGGTGGGTTACACTGACAATGAAAGTATTGTCACTGAAGCGCTCTTCTCTGAGCGGGCCCACATTATCAGTGGTCGGGCCCACTGACAATGAAAGTATTTTCACTGAGGCGCTTTTCTCTGAGCAGGCCCACATTATCAGTAGTCGGGCCCACTGACAATGAAAGTATTTTCACTGAGGCGCTCTTTTCTGAGCAGGCCCACATTATCAGAGGTGGGTTACACTGACAATGAAAGTATTTTCACTGAGGCGCTCTTCTCTGAGCAGGCCCACATTATCAGAGGTGGGTTACACTGAAAATGAAAGTATTTTCACTGAGGCACTCTCCTCTGAGCAGGCCCACTTTATCAGAGGTGGGTTACACTGACAATGAAAGTATTTTCACTGAGGCGCTCTTCTCTGAGCAGGCCCACATTATCAGAGGTGGGTTACACTGACAATGAAAGTATTTTCACTGAGGCGCTCTTCTCTGAGCAGGCCCACATTATCAGAGGTGGGTTACACTGACAATGAAAGTATTTTCACTGAGGCGCTCTTCTCTGAGCGGGCCCACATTATCAGTGGTCGGGCCCACTGACAATGAAAGTATTTTCACTGAGGCGCTTTTCTCTGAGCAGGCCCACATTATCAGTGGTCGGGCCCACTGACAATGAAAGTATTTTCACTGAGGCGCTCTTTTCTGAGCAGGCCCACATTATCAGAGGTGGGTTACACTAACAATGAAAGTATTTTCACTGAGGCGCTCTTCTCTGAGCTGGCCCACATTATCAGAGGTGGGTTACACTGACAATGAAAGTATTTTCACTGAGGCGCTCTTCTCTGAGCAGGCCCACATTATCAGAGGTGGGTTACACTGACAATGAAAGTATTTTCACTGAGGCGCTCTTCTCTGAGCGGGCCCACATTATCAGTGGTCGGGCCCACTGACAATGAAAGTATTTTCACTGAGGCGCTTTTCTCTGAGCAGGCCCACATTATTTGTGGTCGGGCCCACTGACAATGAAAGTATTTTCACTGAGGCGCTCTTTTCTGAGCAGGCCCACATTATCAGAGGTGGGTTACACTGACAATGAAAGTATTTTCACTGAGGTGCTCTTCTCTGAGCAGGCCCACATTATCAGAGGTGGGTTACACTGAAAATGAAAGTATTTTCACTGAGGCGCTCTTCTCTGAGCGGGCCCACATTATCAGAGGTGGGTTACACTGACAATGAAAGTATTTTCACTGAGGCGCTCTTCTCTGAGCGGGCCCACATTATCAGAGGTGGGTTACACTGACAATGAAAGTATTTTCACTGAGGCGCTCTTCTCTGAGCGGGCCCACATTATCAGTGGTCGGGCCCACTGACAATGAAAGTATTTTCACTGAGGCGCTTTTCTCTGAGTAGTCCCACATTATCAGTGGCCGGGCCCACTGACAATGAAAGTATTTTCACTGAGGCGCTCTTTTCTGAGCAGGCCCACATTATCAGAGGTGGGTTACACTGACAATGAAAGTATTTTCACTGAGGCGCTCTTCTCTGAGCAGGCCCACATTATCAGAGGTGGGTTACACTGACAATGAAAATATTTTCACTGAGGCGCTCTTCTCTGAGCGGGGCCACAATATCAGAGGTGGGTTACACTGACAATGAAAGTTTGTTCACTAAGGCGCTCTTCTCTGAGCAGGCCCACATTATCAGAGGTGGGCCCCACTGAAAATGAAAGTATGTTCAAGGATGCACACTCCTCTGAGCAGGCCCACAATGTCAGTGGTCGGTTCCACTGACAATGAAAGGATTTTCACTGGTGCACTCTCCTTAAGACAGGCCACAATGTCAATGGTGAATGAAAGCGTTTTCACTGGTGCACTCTCCCCTGGGCACGCCCATAATGTCAGAGGTCGTTCCTGCCCTGGGAAGAGTGCATTCTTTTCTGTAATGGGGCGAAGTCCCAGCCTACACTGGGAACACCCAGTTAAGAGTGCTCAGCAATGCTCCAGATTGCAAAGAGGAACCCTGGTGGTGGTTCTGATGCAGGTACTTTGATTTAACCAGCTTTTCCAGGAGATCGTATGATGGTTAGTATATTTTACTCTGCATTCTGAGGTCATTTTCAATTGCTTTGTGTTCTATGGCATATTCTGAGTCCAATATTTGGTGGGTAATTATTGCACAGCATCTTTTTAATGGCATCATACTACTCATGCAGTAGAAAGGGGCCTAGACGATAAAAGGCTTCAATGTATGGGTAATATTTACTTTCATTGCATATATGATGGGTGTGTCCCTCAATGTTCCACGTTCCCTAACCTTCTCATGTTATGTGTGATTGCAGAATGCTTCTAATGGACACAATAAGGCCCTGGATGTGTACTTGTGGACTGCAAGGGATAGCAAATAGTCAGGAAGTCGAGGCCGCCATCCTTCACAGTAAGGATGGGAAATCTGTCCTGTCTAACTTATCGACATCACTAATACAATTATTGGCAGATTTATTTATGATTGCTTGGTCAGCAGCAGATAAGGACATACTCTCCCCTTTTCAATTTGGATTCCTGCCAAAACTAGGACCCAACGAACTATGTCTGAATTTAGCTCTGATTATTTCTAAATATACTAAGGCCAAGCGCTCTCCTATTTATTTAGCTTTCATGGATCTATCCACCGCCTTTCAGTCAGTGAACAGAACCAAAATCTGGCTAATGTTGCTGAATCAAGGTGTGGACCCCCTCTGGTGAATTTCTTGTACTCCCTGTACTCAGACCTTTCAGCTCGGGTTTGTTTGAATCCTCATTGGGAGCTTTCCGCTGAATTACCTCTAAAGAGTGATGTGAGGCAAGGATGTATACTGGCACCCTTATTATGTATTTTATATATCAACGGATTAACAGCCCATTTACCACTTCTCACACAAATATACCCAGAATCGCAGGCTCCCCAATTCCCGCTTTCCTGTACGCTGATGATGCGATATTACCAGCCCTCATCCCAAAAGCACTGAGACATCAGGTGACCTGCTTTGTTTCTTTTGTGCAAACTCTGAACCTAATTACAAATTATTCTAAGTCACATATCATGTCCTATGGCCTGGTCAAAATCAGTATTAATAGGCATGTCTTGACAACAGTTGACCACTTTTGTTATTTAGGATTAAATATTAGTTCATCAGGGTCATGGAATCCTCATCTTGCTCAGGCCAGTGTTAAACACAACTGTGGGTACAGTGTGCAACCTCATTAGACCGCCAATTAGGGGGACTGTTTATCCACCACAGAAAGTTTATAACTCGCAATGCATCAGTGTAGCCAACTACGGAGCTGCAGTCTGAGGTTTCAGTGAATGCTTTTGTCTTCAGGCCGATGAAAACCACTTTTTGCGACGGTTGCTGAGTTCACCGCCGTCCACTTCTAGTCTCATTATCCACTTTGAGTTAAACCAGGGTTTTATAGAGGATAAGATTCAAATGGCGCCACTTTTACTATGGGTTAGTATTTGGTTGGACCCAGCCACTAAGCTCTGTAGGGACATTTTATCTGATTGTCTGACGTTGGATGAGGCACGCTCCATACCCTGGCTGAGTTACACACGGGATACTCTTGGTTCCATTGGTCCATCCTGGTGCTTCACCAAACTCAGTTGTATGCCCAAAAATGCAAAGATGGAGGTGAAAACAGTATTTAAGGACCACTGTGCAAACATTAGGTCGGAACGTGAGTTATCTAAACTCACGTCGTTGCATTATTATAGTCTCTCATACACAGATGAACTCCCTTTGTATCTGTCTCTGGACCTGTCAAGATGGGAGCGGTCACTTCTTTTCCACTTTAGAGCAGGGACAATTTATTGGTACCTATTTTTCAAATACTTTTTAGATCCAGCAGGGAATACACAGTCTCCTCCTACCCCTGTGATAATCATTCTGCACAATCTCATCTGCACTTTATGCTCTTTTGCAAATTGCACAGCCTAGCACAAAAGCACTTTTTAATACCCTTGTTGCGTAGGCTAGGCCTACGCCATTGTAGACCAGCCATCTTTCATTTACAATCCCTGTGTTGACCCGAAATTGTTTTCACTGTCTGTGCCTTTTTGAAAGCAGCACTTAGGGCTAGACACTCAATGATGGGCTAGTCAGTTAGAATGTTATGTGCATTGTGGCTCAGTATATGGTGATGGTAAAGATGTTGGGTTTACTTTTGGGGGATAGTAGGAGCATATGGTGGACCCTATTTGAGGTTTTTGTTTTCTCTCTATCCCCTCCTCATGCTTTTTTTTAACTACACCTACTGCTTTTAACATTATAATGACTTCTAAAATCTACTCGCGCTCTTCTGTTCATTTCAAGGAATGTTATGTGATGTGATGATGAACTCTTAAGTCCCTGATGTACCTATTTTTAATTGTTTTTAATGTATTTTTAAAGATCAATGCGTGACTATAGCTATGTGGAATATTTCTATGTACTTTTATAGCCTATTATTACTTTGACCAAATAAAGTTATTGAATTTAAATTGAATTGGTAAATAGTCATCATGGGGCCATGCGCTGGGTGTTATCAACTGTGAAGGCCTGAATGAGTCTGTGCACTAAAAACGTTCAGCAGTGTGAGGGAATGGTTCCAGGTTTTCCTATGAGCACAGATCTCTGGTGAGGGTGTGTGTATTAGAAAGATCTAAGGCTGAAAGAGTCTGATATTTACATGACTAGAGCTCTCACTGATGTGTATTATAAGGAGCACAGTTCAGAAGGACTCTGGGTTTTGGAGCAGTGCTCTCTGAGTGAATCTTTGTTGTGCATCCAAAGTTTCAGGGGGCACACCAAACCTTCACGAGTGCGTTTCAGATCTATCTTTAAGAGACCACAAAGAGCGATAACAAGCTGATTCTTAACTTTTTTATTTTATTTTGTCCGCCTTACACCATCAGTTTCACAGAATGCTGTTCCTTCCACTAACGAAACTGACTCGCTGAGATAGGTGTCTCAAGCTTGTTGACTCCACCCACATAGCATCCACAGCTTTTCCAAGGTAATCATTGGACAAGAAATATGTTATTGTCTTTCGACATAGCTCTTCCGGACCTTGTCATTGCAGCCGGAGTCACACGCCATATGTACTCGGGAAACTCAATTACCATATTTCAATAGCTCTTCAATAGAGGGGGTCTGCTGATTTCCATTTCCTGCATATCTCTGGCCTTGCAAGCAAGAGGAGGTAAAAAAAAAGCCTCACCCTAGTGAGTTGTAATTTTGTACAAGTAAAATCTGCCCCTAACTATAATGTCTCTGTAACCTTGGGTTTTCTAAGTGACTTTCTAAGGTTTTTTAAATGCTAATTCCTAACTATATTGTCCCTGTAACCTTTGTTTTTTTCAGTGAATTTCTGATTTTTTTTTAACTTACAGTCACGTTTGCAGAGTGGTGGAGAAAGGGGGCTTAGCCACCAGCCAGTTCTCAGGAATCCCACTGTGTAGGCCTTACAGGAGGTACCAGGAGGGCTTCTTGACACACAAAGTCCCTCAAGAGTAAGGTGGACTTCATCTCCCACACCAATAGTGCACCACAAGCCGCATTTGCAGAGTGGTGGAGAAAGAGGGTATGGCCTCTGAAGGCCTCTTAGCAATTCTTCAGTGTAGGTCTCGCTGGAGATAACAGGAGGGGTAGTTGGACCCCAAGGACATCCTAGGGGGCCAACAACCCCTCCTGTTACCTCCAGGAAGTCCCACACAGCGCTATTGCTGAGACCTGGTAGGAGGCCACGCCCCTTTTCCTCGACAACTCTGCAAATGCACCTCCTGGCACACTACTAGTAGGGGGATGAAGTCCCCTTGGCTATTGAGGGTCCTTGGGGCCCATTTACCCCTCCAGTTAAGTCCAGTAAGTCCCACACAGTGGGTTCACTGAGATGTGTTTGGTGGCCATGCCCCCTTTCTCAACCACTCTGCAATCGCACCCCCTGGCGCACTATTAGTTGGGGAGGAAGTCCCCTTGGCTCTTGAAGGTCCTTAGGGGCCAACAATCCCTCCTGCCACCTCCAGTAAGACCCACACAGCTGGGTTGCTGAGAGGTTGTCAGAGATCATGCCCCCTTTCTCCACTACTCTGCAAACGCGCCTCCTGATGCGCTACTGGTTGGGAGAAATAGTCCACTTTAGTTCTGAGGCCATCAGGAGTAAAACAGAATTCATTCTCCAACCAGAAGCGCAACAGGAGGCGTGTTTGCAGAGTGGTAGAGAAAGGGGGCGTGGCCTTCAAGTCCTCTCAGCAATCTCACTGTGTGGGACTTACTGGAGGTAAGAAGAGTGCCTGTTGGCCCCAAACACCCTCAGCATTCAAGGGGACTTCATTCCCCAACCACCACTGTGCCAGGAGGCGTGTTTCCAGAGTGGTGGTGAAAGGGACGTGGCCTCCGGCAACTTGATGGAGTTTTTACATTTTTTATTAAATATTTGTTTTTTAGGGAAGGGAGGCTGCGTAGCCCCCCTTTTCTCTGTCAATTTCGGCCCCAGGACCCCATCTTTTTTTTAATGAGGAGGGAGGCTGCGCGACCTCCCTCCCCAAACCGATTAAGGCCCAGTGACCCCATCTTCTGGGGACTGGCCTTTTCCTTTAAAAAAAGAGATATATTTTTAAAAAAGGTAAGGGGGCCATGTGGCCCTCCTTCCCTGGGCACATTTTGGCTTGGGGGACTGCCCTTTAGCTTTTCAAATGGGAGGAGGGGCATGCAGCCCCCCTCCTGAGGCCCATTTCGGGGCCAGGCCTTTAGTTATGTTTTTTTTAAAAAAAGGGAGTGGCACACGGCCCCACTCCCCAGGCCTATTTTGGCCAGAGAATCCCATCTTCAGGGGCCAGGCCTTCATAATTTATTTTTAAAATGTGGAGGGGGCCAGCGCGGCACCCCTCCCCAGGCCGATATTGCCCCAGGGACCTCATCCCTGGGGCATGGCCACCATGTTGGCGACCGCAGGGGGAGCTTCAAGACCACCGCGGTCCCTGCCAGCTCCTCGCCTCCTGCTGGAGCCGGCATTGCTTTTGGACAGAGGGAGCTGTAAACATGCGGCTTCAGCTGTCCAAAAGCAAATCTGCTCCGCTTCATGGAATCAAGAGCATTTTCAATGCTCTTGCTTCCATGAAGCGGAGCAGTGTTTACTATGGCTTAGTGAGAGCAGTGCTCCCAACAAGCTATAGCAAACTGCAATGTCCTGGGGATGGGCACCCTGGGACATTGCTGGAGACGGCCCTGGGGCGTGGCGGTCCCCAGGGCCATCTACAGCTTCATGAGGGGGGGCCGCGTGACCCCTCCAACAAAAATAAAGCCCCAGGGAGGTGGTATACCCCAGGGCTGTGGGGTCTGCGGGGCCTGTGGGGGCTGTGAGCCCCCATATAAAATTTAGTATGCAGTTGCCCCAGGGAGATGGTGGTCCCTAGGACTGATGGGGGGGGCTAAAGCCACCCGCACATTAGGTGGTGGTCTCCGGGGCTGTTTGGGGCTGCCTTGCCCCCCAAATTTATGTGAATTTTCCCTGGGATGGTGGCAGTCCCTGGGCTGCATGGGGGGGTTGTTGCTACCCACTTACTGTAATTTATTATAGCCCCAGGGAGGCTATTTGCGCCCTGAACACATTTTTCATTTTTGGCTGCAGTCGCAAATCCAATGTAATTCGAACTGAAATCTTTTTTAAAAAAATGCTTTTTTGGCCCTTGGGGGTCCCTCTGGGAGGTCTAGGGGGTCAAAGTGTTTCTTCCCTGTCCCCTTATCTTATTTTTTAAAAATTTTCTTGTGACTCAATTTAAACGAGTCACAAGATGGCCGTCAATATTTCCTGGTTTGAAGCGTTTGCTGCCAATCAGATCCTAGGCACGAAATTGGGAGGGGTCGCAGATCCACCATGGTAAAGTTGAATAGCTGAGAAATCTTACACCATTTAACAAAAAGTGTGGTTTCTGGACCAAGAACTAACTTTTTGCCAAATATGTTTTAATTCTGTGAAGCAGTTCGGACTGTAGCAGTGTCTACATTTTCCTACGGAAAGTAACATGGTGAAAAAGCACTTTGGACCGCTCTCTTTTTCTTGACCCCCTCTTGAAGGATCGCCTCAAAACTTTCAAGACAGCGGCTTAAGTGCCTGCTCCGATAGTTTTGAAAATTTTGCGAGGATTTGTCAAACCATGGCAAAGTTATTGGCTAATGAAAAAACACGTTTTTTCATTTGCCGATAACTTTGGCGTCGTTTGACGAATCCTCGCCAAATTTTCAAAACTATTGGGGCAGTCACTTCAGCTGCTGAAACTAGGTCCTAACTATAACTAACTACTGCAACCGCCAGTAGGTAATATAGATATATATATATATCAGTGGTAGGTTATATATATATATATATATATATATTCACTGAAAAAACCATAGGTTTCACACACGTTATAGTTAGGAATTAGCATTTAAAAAACCTTAGAAATTCAGTGAAAAAACCATAGGTTTCACACATGTTATAGTTAGCTGGACATTTTACTCGTAAAAAACCAATGAAATTGCCCCGTTATAGTTAGTTCAGCTAACTATAACTCGCGCGCCCGCAATGCACTGCTGATGACGTCACATATTACATCACTCATGACATGGTCAGTGACATCACTCATGACATCACTGATGACATCTCAAATGACATCACTGATGACCTCACTGATGACATCATCCAGTGAATGTGTGTTTTTCTGAAAATTAAATATGTTTTATATATGTATATCTCAAGGTCAATGGAAGAATAAATGGGTATATAAGTGTCTAAATGGATGATTTGTTTTTGAAAAATTGATTGTGTAACTGACTGATTAAGTGTATCTCTCACTTTGTGTATAAGTGGCTGCATGGGTTGGTGAGTAGCTACATGGGTGTCTATATAGGTTATTAGTTGTTTTTTTGAGTATCAGTCTGAGTGTCTGTATGGTACGGTGGGGGGTATTACGTAGTGCATAGATGCATGAATGAGTGACTCACTGTTTGTATGTGTTGAAGACAGCATGTGTGCAGGACTGTATGGGTGGATGAGTGTGTGTATGGGTGTGTTAGTGAGTGAATGACTGTCTCAATAGTGTCTTCAGGAGTAACTACATATGTTTTAAACTAGTATATGTGACTATTGGTGTATATATGTGAGTATATGTGAGAGGGAGAGATTGAAAGAGTTCCTGTATGAATAAGTATGTGTTTCTATAAGTGATTGTTTAAAAGACTAAGTATGTGTAAGTTTCCGTAGAAGTAAGTATGGTGGTGTGTGTATTACTGTATATGCAAGTAAATGTATGTTTTATTCTTTATTAGCATGAGTGACTATGTGTGTGAGTAACTCTATGGATGAGTGGCATTGTGTAACAGGATGTATAGATGTATGAGTACATATGATGAGTGAGTACATGTATGAGTGACTGTATAGGACTGTTGGTGAATGAGTGGATGTGTATGTGGATCTTAGAATTACTGAAGAGGTTGTTGTAACTGGTATTGGTATGTCCATTGTTTTGAAATTTTTAGTCTCTATTTTTGAATGTGTGTATCAAAGCTTATATTAAGGTGAGAGGAGGTCTGCCACTCTATCACAAGGATGATGTCATCAGTGAGGTCATCAGTGATGTCATTTGAGATGTCATCAGTGATGTCATGAGTGATGTCACTGACCATGTCATGAGTGATGTAATATGTGACGTCATCAGCAGTGCATTGCGGGCGCGCGAGTTATAGTTAGCTGAACTAACTATAACGGGGCAATTTCATTGGTTTTTTACGAGTAAAATGTCCAGCTAACTATAACATGTGTGAAACCTATGGTTTTTTCACTGAATTTCTAAGGTTTTTTAAATGCTAATTCCTAACTATAACGTGTGTGAAACCTATGGTTTTTTCAGTGAATTTCTAAGGTTTTTTAAATGCTAATTCCTAACTATAACGTGTGTGAAACCCATGGTTTTTTCAGTGAATTTGCAAGGTTTTTTAAATGCTAATTCCTAACTATAACGTGTGTGAAACCCATGGTTTTTTCAGTGAATTTGCAAGGTTTTTTAAATGCTATTTTTTTTTTTTATTCTTCATTTTTTTCAAACATATTTTTAATTTAATGTTCTTATCTTTTATAAAGACTATGCTTAAATTTTTAAAATCCTTAAATATTTTTTTTATATATATTTTTTAAAATAAACATGTAAAATTTATTTCCAGATTTTTTTTTTTTTTTTTTTTTTTTTTTTATAGTACGCGTACCGTAAGCTCACGGTAAGCGTACGGTTTACGCAACGTCCGTAATCTATCTACGCTGCTTGCGTATAGTTACGTACTTTGCGTAGCCGCGCGTACTGCGCGTGGGACGCGTGCGCGCTTACGCAACACGCGCACGTTACGCGGAAGTGCCGGGAAATGACTGTTATGCGCATGCGCGCAAGCGCGTGTCTTTTTTACGCGCACGCGTACTTTTTGCCGTAAGCGCTCCGTAAGCGTACCGTAAGCGTACGGTAGGTCATGTGATCATGAAACACAACTTTTGATTGGTGGAAACTACTTTCAGTTCTAGAACTCTCCTACACCACACCCATTCCCCTCATTTCTGCTTGTGATCCCTTGGAAGAAGGAGCTGGTTTGTCTTTGGGATACGATGGCAGAACAGCAGAGCCCTTCTGAGAGTGAGGCTAGCACCAGCAGCACTGTCTTGAGGCAGAGAGCGAGGAAAGTAAAGCCTTCTTATGTTTGGGATTATTTTACTTTTCCAGAAGGCCAGCAAAAGGTGAATGCACCCTTAGTTACTTGCAGGCTGTGTCAGCGTGTACTTTCTAGAGGTAATCCTGACAGGAAGTATTCCTTTGGGAATCATACCATGATCAGACACCTCAAGGATGTACACAAAAGGACACATGGTCATCTTTTTGGAGGTAACTCTTCAGAAAGACGAGCCAGTACATCCACAGCAGCTCAGCCTGGACCATCATCTGCAGGGCAGACTCCTTCTTCTGCAGGTCAGGTGAGCCCTTCATCTGTGGGGGGAGAATCTCCTTTTGCTGGCCCTCTGGAAATTAACCCTCGGTTTGCGAGGGTTGAAGTACGGTGCGCCACTTGTCACGATCTAATTACTTATAGGGAGACCAGTATTTCCCTAGTGAACAATAAAATAGATCAGCACACTTGTCGTACCGTCTAATATTCCCAATCTTTCTTTCCTCTGTCCCTGCATGAACACAACGGCTCTTTTAAGAGCCAACCTTATCTTTCATCTTTTTTTTACATATGTTTTTAAAAACTTTTTTTTATTTTTTTTTTACCGTACGCGTACGGTAAGCGTACCTTTTTGTTATTTTTTTTAAAAAAAACACTAAAAATCATTTATCACATTACATTGACTTACCATACTCACTCAAAAAAATATTTATTCATTTGTTTTTTTTAAAAATAGTTTTTAAAATGGTTGTAGTTTTCGAAAATTTTCTATATCGATCTGAAAAAAAAGAAAAAAGTATTAATATTTTTATAACAATTTATAATACAGTACACATATTTACATTTTTTTCCCAAAAATATTTTTGCCTCTTTTAACAATTGGAAATCACTTTTACAGACTGACACATTATGAAACCACTATTTTTGATTTATTTAATTGCACGTG
The DNA here is from genome assembly GCF_964204655.1 of Triturus cristatus. Lineage (NCBI taxonomy): Eukaryota > Metazoa > Chordata > Amphibia > Caudata > Salamandridae > Triturus > Triturus cristatus. The sequence continues at coordinate 1,387,664,172 of NC_140590.1, forward strand.
TCCAAGCTGTTTTTTTTTCAGACCACCACCATGTGCATTCTCTGTGACTGCCTACACTCCACCAAGGGCAACCAGCCTTAATGATGCTGAATGTATTTGCATTACAGACTTAAACCTGAAAACCCAACTGGCTTGTAAATACTGTGCATGACTATACACGGCAAGGACATGGGTGTGTGCTAACCCTCTGCTTATTCCCCCAAAAATTCGCTCCCCCTTTCCATCTAATGCAACTGTGAAATCACCAGAGCAAGACGCAATAAATCTCTGCCTATAATTCTTCTATGCACACAGAGTCATGTTTTCACATTAGTCCCAAAACGAAATTTCTTTGCCAATTTGAAAGCACACTTACTGCTCTTTTTTTTTTCAGGGGCAAGTGTAAATCACTTTTACACACTGACACATTATGAAACCACCATGTGTAACTACAACAAAAACAATTCCCATTTCTATTATTCATTTCTTAAGTTACCACATACATACCCTCTCAAACTGTAAACTCACCTTTAAAATTAGTTAGTTGTGAAAGAAATGTGACACTCAAACAGCAGATTATCAGAGCCAGGATCTCTGTTGTGTTCACCTCTCTCCTCTCAGCAGAACCAGATAATGGCAAACTTTCCCTCTATTTTTCCACACATATACATGTAAGTTTCAAATCTCAGTGCTTCCCCCTTTTTTTCACATGTAATCACACATTTCTATTGGTTGAAAACGAACCCTTTTCCAAAAGTACCCTTCCCCCAACTTGACTTCTGCCTAGTACCCTTCCCCCAACTTGACTTCTGCCTGCTACCATAGCAACAGCTCATGGAACACTGCTGTGTGCAGTTAGGTCAGAAGTTCGACACACAATGTTTCAATTCCACAGAGCAAGAGTGCTTGACTTTTCAAACCTAACAGCAAATCCATAGTACTGTTCTTTGGTTACACATTTTTTTGTACCAATACAAAACATGCTTCTATTAATTTACACATACAGCCTAGTTTTTATTCTAGAATGGTATGAAACAGCCAATCAGTTCTTTTTGTTTTGAAAAAAATATGTATGCCTCCATTTCCAAACTGTCTTTCTTTTCATATTGCCATTCTACTGAAAGACACCTCCTGAGTGCATCCAGATCTCCTTTGAAGATGTTCACAGTGTGGATTGTAGGGCACAGCTATGTCTTCTGGAGTGAAAAGTTTGCAGAGAAAACAGATATGGTGAGAGACCTTGCTTTGCCAAATGTAGACATTAAATGGATTGGTCAGAGAGGGTTAAAGTGGCACCAATTGATGCCATTGGTGAAATCCTTCATGCAAATCCAACACCCTGACCTCATAATAGTGCACTGTGGTGGCAATGACCTAGGCACTTTGACTGGGGTAGGTCTGGAAATGCTTATGAAGGACACCTTTGCACAACTGTTTTCACTTTTCTCTAAAACTGCCTTTGTGTTTTCCAACATATGCCAAAGGCAAAAATGGAACTGGTCCAATCATTTCTGTCCACAGATTGACAAAGCAAGAAAGCACGTCAACAAATCTGTTTCTGCTTTCCTCCGTGACTATGGTATGGGTGCCATTTACCACAACAACTTGCGTTACGACATGCAAGACATTTATAGAGGAGATGGTGTGCACTTCAATGATGAAGGGAACAGAGTCTTCCTCTTGAACCTTAGACTCTGCATCGGTACTTACTTGTAGGTACCACTAAAAAAATGACTCCATAAACACAACAGCTCTTTTTAGAGCTCCCTAATTTCTAAACTCTTAAATCTGCTTTTCATTTATTTATTTTTATTTTTTTTACCGTACGCTTACCGTAAGCTTACCGTACGCGTACCCCGTGATTTTTTTTAAAATCAATAAATGTTTTTTTTGTACTTTTCTGTCCATCTTTGACCCCCTTACAATTGTTAGGGGGTCTGTAACTCTCCTCATTGCCCCCTTTCCTTGTTTTCACTCTTTTTTTTCAGAGTGAAATACACAAAATGGCGGCCGCCGCTTCCTGGTTTCGGCCGATTCGAATGTTTACTAAGATCTAAGAGCCAATCAGAATCGTGCTCGCGCACGCCACCGTACGCTTACCGTAAGCGTACGGTAAGCGTACCGTAAGCTGGCTCAGATATATATATTGATTTAAAGGCTATTTTCTCAGAATCTACTGAACAGATTTACACCAAACCTACAAAAGGCACTTCCTTGACCTAGGGACTACCTCTCTGCCAAATTTTGAGTAATTCTGTTCAGCCGTTCGGGCTGTAGCTCGTTCTAAAGGTCCTATGGAAAAATGCATGGGAAAAACGCGTTTTGGGACCCCCCTTTTATCTCAGCCCCCGCTTGACGGATCCCCCCGAGACTTTCAGGGTAGGAGCGGAGCGTAGCGCCCCACCTATTTTGAGAAATTCGCGAGGATTCGTCGACCGGCGCCAAAGTTATTCAAAATAGAATGTTGAGGTTTTCCTATGGAAACGTGGTCCTAACTATAACTACCTACTGGCGACCGCCAGTAGGTAATATATATATATATATATATATATATATATATATATATATATATATATATATATATATATATATATTACCTACTGGCCTACCGCCAGTAGGTAATATATATATATATATATATATATATATATATATATATATATATATATATATATATTACCTACTGGCGGTCGCCAGTAGGTAGTTATAGTTAGGACCACGTTTCCATAGGAAAACCTCAACATTCTATTTTGAATAACTTTGGCGCCGGTTGACGAATCCTCGCGAATTTCTCAAAATAGGTGGGGCGCTACGCTCCGCTCCTACCCTGAAAGTCTCGGGGGGATCCGTCAAGCGGGGGCTGAGATAAAAGGGGTGTCCCAAAACGCGTTTTTCCCATGCATTTTTCCATAGGACCTTTAGAACGAGCTACAGCCCGAACGGCTGAACAGAATTACTCAAAATTTGGCAGAGAGGTAGTCCCTAGGTCAAGGAAGTGCCTTTTGTAGGTTTGGTGTAAATCTGTTCAGTAGATTCTGAGAAAATAGCCTTTAAATCAATATATATATCTGAGCCCGCTTACGGTACGCTTACCGTACGCTTACGGTAAGCGTACGGTGGCGTGCGCGAGCGCGATTCTGATTGGCTCTTAGATCTTAGTAAACATTCGAATCGGTCGAAACCAGGAAGCGGCGGCCGCCATTTTGTGTATTTCACTCTGAAAAAAAAGAGTGAATACAAGGAAAGGGGGCAATGAGGAGAGTTACAGACCCCCTAACATTTGTAAGGGGGTCAAAGAAGGACAGAAAAGTACAAAAAAAACATTTATTGATTTTAAAAAAAATCACGGGGTACGCGTACGGTAAGCTTACGGTAAGCGTACGGTAAAAAAAAATAAAAAAAAATAAATGAAAAGCAGATTTAAGAGTTTAGATATTAGGGAGCTCTAAAAAGAGCTGTTGTGTTTATGAAGTCATTTTTATCAGGTTTATTCATGATAGACTTTGATGAGTCAAAAGTTAGTGCTGATACAAACTGTGTAAAAGAGTATAATAGATTAAGAAGAAGCTATGCTCCTCATTTAGGTCAGTATCCTGTGTTGGAGAAACGTGTAGTTTCTCGTAAAAGAAAAAATGAGAATATCTGTAGTGAAGATGTAGAGAAGAGGAAAAAAAAGAGGAGTGATGTAATTGCAAGCAAAAAGGAAAAGGAAAATGAAGAACAGGTTGTAGGATGTCATTTTGAAAATAGCTCTGGTGTTAACTGCTACGCAAATGTAGTGCTGAATGTTGCATTTTATCTGGAAAGTTTGCAAGAGCAGATAATAGTAAATCAGGGAAAAAGATTCTGTTCAGAGCTGAGTCTCCTTTTTCAAAAGCTGAGTAAAGATAAAACTCAAATAGAAAGTGCTACTGACATTAGAAAACTTTTAGATGTATGTTCAGGACGAACACAGTTTTCTCAAAATGAACAGCAAGATGCACATGAATTTTTGATGTATTTTCTTCAGGTAGTGGAAGAAGAAGGAGTTCCCATTGACATTTTTTTTGGTCTCTCTTATAAATGGGAACATAGTTGTGATAATTGTTATAATATATGTGGCTCTATTGTTGATAATGAAAGGTTTATTTATTTGACATTGCCAGAGAGTAAAACAGTCACTTTTGCAAAATTAGTTAAAGATGCTAATCATAGCATGAAATGTGGTGAGTGTAATTCTGACATGTTTTCAACATTAATTTTAAAGGAATACGGACAGTATGTAATTTTAATGATGCAACGATGTAGAGCTGATGGTTCAAAATTGGATACTTTAATAAAGAAGTTTACAGGACAGCAATTATCAATTTCAGGAAAAACTTTTTTAACTGTTGCAATAATTTTCCATGATGGACCTACTGTTACTTCTGGACATTACACAGTTTATCTTAAATGTGAAAAAGGCTGGACACTGTGTAATGATTCCCAATTGATTTTCAAACAACGTTTGCCTTTTGATTTAGCAAATTCCTATCTAATCTTCCTGAAACCTAAATTTTAGAGAGACTTGGCAAGATCTGGACAAAACAATTTTACCATTTTACTGGATTACCATTGCAATTTTGTAAAAAAAAGATTTTTTAAATTATCATTTGGCCTAATGGAAAGATAACCAATTGTAATGTGGACTTTTTTAATTTTTAATGAAACTTTGAAAAACCAATAATTTAGAGATTATCGGTAACTTCTGCACATTTTAAATTTTGGAATGTTATTGGACTGCCATTGGAAATTTTTTCAAAAATGTTTTAAAAAATTACTATTTGGCCATGTGGAAAAGTAACCAATTCTATTGTGGACTTAATAAATTATTCAAAAAATTTTCGGGAACCAAAATGTTACAGAGAATCGGTGAGATCTGGACAAATTAAACTTTAGAATTTTATTGGATTACCGTTGGAAATTTATTCCCAAAAAAAATTTTAAATTACTATTTGGTCTAAAGGAAATGAAATCAGATGTATTTTGGAGTTATTTGAGATATAATATTGTGATTATACTTCTGAAACAAACATATCAGACGGTATTTTAAAGAAATAACTATTGGTATTAGATGATATTTTTTTACAATATTATGCATTTCTATAATGTTAAGTTTAAGTAAAAAAAGAATCAGGGCATTTTTAATACAATCTTTGTGATTGGTATTTTTTTTTGCCCGCTGTAAAATGATGAATGCAATTGATTTCACAATTTATAGTGAAATGCAATATATTCTGAAAACAGCAAAAATAAGGCAAAAATATTTTTTGGAAAAAAATGTAAATATGTGTACTGTATTATAAAATGTTTTAAAAATATTAATACTTTTTTCTTTTTTTCCAGATAGATATAGAAAATTTTCGAAAACTACAAACATTTTTAAAACTATTTTTAAAAAAAACAATTGAATAAATATTTTTTCAGTGAGTATGGTAAGTCAATAATAATAATTGTCGCCTGTCAAGGACAATGTAATGTGATAAATGATTTTTAGTGTTTTTAAAAAAAAAAAAAAAAAAAGGACGCGCACCGTACGCGTACGGTAAAAAAAAAATAAAAAAAAGTTTTTAAAAACATATGTAAAAAAAAGATGAAAGATAAGGTTGGCTCTTAAAAGAACCGTTGTGTTCATGCAGGGACAGAGGAAAGGAAGCATGGGAAAATTATTCAAAGCGACAAATGTGCTGATCTATTTTGTTGTTCACTAGGGAAACACTGGTCTCCCTATGGCAAATTAGATCTTTACAAAATGTGCAATGAATATCAACCTTCCGAAATCGAGGGTTCATTTCCAGAGGGCCAGCAAAAGGAGATTCTCCCCCCACAGATGAAGGGCTCACCTGACCTGCAGAAGAAGGAGTCAGCCCTGCAGATGATGGTTCAGGCTGAGCTACTGTGGATGTACTGGCTCGTCTTTCTGAAGAGTTACCTCCAAAAAGATGACCATGTGTCCTTCTGTGTACATCCTGGAGGTGTCTCTTCATGGTGTGATTCCCAAAGGAATACTTCCTGTTAGGATTACCTCTAGAAAGTACACGCTTACACAGCTTACAAGTCACTAAGGGTGCATTTACCTTTTGCTGGCCTTCAGGAAAAGTAAAATAATCCCATACATAAGAGGGCTTTTGTTTCCTCGATCTCTGCCTCAAGACAGTGCTGCTAGTGCTAGCCTCACTCTCAGAAGAGCTCTGCTGTTCTGCCATCGTATCCCAAAGACAAACCAGCTCCTTCTCCCAAAGGATCACAAGCAGAAATGAGGGGAATGGGTGTGGTGTAGGAGAGTTCTAGAACTGAAAGTAGTTTCAACCAATCAAAAGTTGTGTTTCATGATCACATGACCTACCGTACGCTTACGGTACGCTTACGGTACGCTTACGGCAAAAAGTACGCATGCGCGTAAAAAAGACACGCGCTTGCGCGCATGCGCATAACAGTCACTACCCGACACTTCCGCGTAACGTGCGCGTGTGGCGTAAGCGCGCACGCGTCCCACGCGCAGTACGCGCGGCTACGCAAAGTGCGTAACTATACGCAAGCAGCGTAGATAGATTACGGACGTTGCGTAAACCGTATGCTTACCGTGAGCTTACGGTACGCGTACTAAAAAAATATTTTTTTTTAAAAAAAAGTACTGCAAATAAATTTTACATGTTTATTTTAAAAAATATATTTAAAAAAACATATTAAAGAATTTTAAAAATGTAATCATAGTCTTTATAAAAGGTAAGATAATTAAATTAAAAATATGTTAGAAAAAAAAAAAAAAAAAAAAAAAATTAGCATTTAAAAAACCTTGCAAATTCACTGAAAAAACCATGGGTTTCACACACGTTATAGTTAGGAATTAGCATTTAAAAAACCTTAGAAATTCAGTGAAAAAACCATAGGTTTCACACACGTTATAGTTAGGAATTAGCATTTAAAAAACCTTAGAAATTCAGTGAAAAAACCATAGGTTTCACACATGTTATAGTTAGCTGGACATTTTACTCGTAAAAAACCAATGAAATTGCCCCGTTATAGTTAGTTCAGCTAACTATAACTCGCGCGCCCGCAATGCACTGCTGATGACGTCACATATTACATCACTCATGACATGGTCAGTGACATCACTCATGACATCACTGATGACATCTCAAATGACATCACTGATGACATCACTGATGACATCATCCTTGTGATAGAGTGGTAGACCTCCTCTCACCCTAATATAACCTTTGACACACACATTCAAAAATAGAGACTAAAATTTTCAAAACAATGGACATACCAATACCAGTTACAACAACCTCTTCAGTAATTCTAAGATCCACATACACATCCACTCATTCACCAACAGTCCAATACAGTCACTCATACATGTACTCACTCATCATATGTACTCATACACCTATACATCCTGTTACACAATGCCACTCATGCATAGAGTTACTCACACACATAGTCACTCGTGCTAATAAAGAATCAAACATACATTTACTTGCATATACAGTTATACACACACCACCATACTTACTTCTACGGAAACTTACACATACTTAGTCTTTTAAACAATCACTTATAGAAACACATACTTATTCATACAGGAACTCTTCCAATCTCTCACCCTTGCATATACTCACATATATACACCAATAGTCACATATACTAGTTTTAAACATATGTAGTTACTCATAAAGACACTATTGAGACAGTCATTCACTCACTAACACACCCATACACACACTCATCCACCCATGCAGTCCTGCACACATGGTCTGTTCAACACATACAAACAGTGAGTCACTCATTCATGCACCTATGCACTGCGTAATACCCCCCACCGAACCATGCAGACACTCAGACTGATACTCAAAAAACCAACTAATAACCTATATAGACACCCATGTAGCTACTCACCAACCCATGCAGCCACTTATACACAAAGTGAGAGACTGATACAGATATATACATATTTAAACAGTACTCACTAAGCCATGTATTCACTAAGATACACTTAATCAGTCAGTTAAACAATCAATTTTTCAAAAACAAATCATCCATTTAGACACTTATATACCCATTTATTCTTCCATCGACCTTGAGATATACATATATAAAACATATTTAATTTTCAGAAAAACACACATTCACTGGATGATGTCATCAGTGATGTCATTTGAGATGTCATCAGTGATGTCATGAGTGATGTCACTGACCATGTCATGAGTGATGTAATATGTGACGTCATCAGCAGTGCATTGCGGGCGCGCGAGTTATAGTTAGCTGAACTAACTATAACGGGGCAATTTCATTGGTTTTTTACGAGTAAAATGTCCAGCTAACTATAACATGTGTGAAACCTATGGTTTTTTCACTGAATTTCTAAGGTTTTTTAAATGCTAATTCCTAACTATAACGTGTGTGAAACCTATGGTTTTTTCACTGAATATATATATATATATTTATATATATATATATATTACTGCTTCGACACACCAGTCAGGTGCACTCGCAGGCGGGTGCTTCTTAGCACGGGGGTGTACTCGCATTCAAATACTGCTACCACTCTCCTTCTCGCATTCACCATCCACTGGAGAAAGACAGCACTCGCGGGGGCCGTTCCCAAAGTTTTATTCACTGGAAACTGACACGTAAACAAACAGACGCGTTTAGGTAACAACCTTCATCTATGTTTACCGAAGCGCCCGCCCGCCATGATTTTTAAATCGTCGTGCAATTCATCAACATCGATAAGGGACAAGCGTCAATCACATAATTCCAAACATTTCCTCCCCAATGTCTGCGCCCTCTTGGAATGTCAAAATACCAACATTTCGAGATGTATAGACTTAGCAATTGCTCACCCACTCAGCATTTTTACGTATTGTTTGATGTTATTGATTACTAAATGTACAGAGAACCTAGTAGTAGGCAGCCCTAGCCATGATGGATTTTTTGTCAGAGAGTTCCTCCAGGCTTATGCCCATTCAGGGCTTTAATAACGTGCATTGATTATTTTCCAATCTTTGTATTTAGCAGATCTGTGCACATTTGTGTGTGTATATAACCTTAGCATGTTGGTATTTTGACATTCCAAGATGGCGCAGACATTGGGGAGGAAATGTTTGGGATTATGTGATTGACGCTTGTCCCTTATCGATGTTGATGAATTGCACGACGATTTAAAAATCATGGCGGGCGGGCGCTTCGGTAAACATAGATGAAGGTTGTTACCGAAACGCATCTGTTTGTTTACGTGTCAGTTTCCAGTGAATAAAACTTTGGGAACGGCCCCCGCGAGTGCTGTCTTTCTCCAGTGGATGGTGAATGCGAGAAGGAGAGTGGTAGCAGTATATATATATATATATATATATATATATATATATATATATATATATATATATATATATATATATATTATCTACTGGCGGTCGCCAGTAGATAGTTATAGTTAGGACCGAGTTTTCATAGGAAATCTGAAAATTCTATTTTGAATAACTTTGGCGCCGGTTGACGAATCCTCGCGAAATTTTCAAAACTAATGGGGCGCTCCGTTCAGCTCCTACCCTGAAAGTCTCAGGGTGATTCGTCAAGCGGGGGCCGAGAAAAAAGGGGGGTCCCAAACCGCATTTTCCCCATGCATTTTTCCATAGGACCTTTAGTCGAAGGTACAGCCCGATCGGCTGAACAGAATTACTTGAAATTTGGCAAAGAGGTAGTCCTCAGGTCAGGCATGTGCCTTTTGCATATATGGTGTCAATCTGTTCAGTAGTTCCTGAGAAAATAGCAGTTGAAAGCATATAAATATCTATAAGCGCGCACCGTGTGCCCACCGTGCGAGCACCCTAACGTGCGCGAGCGCAATTCTGATTGTTGGTTACATGTTAGTCAACGTTCGAATCGGTCGAAATCAGGAAGTGTCGGCCGCCATTTTGTTTGTTTTCAGTGCGAGAGTGAAAAAGGAAGGTGGGGAATGTGAAAAGGGGGCAGGGTAGAGAGTTCCTGACCCCCTAGCCTTTGTCAGGGGGTCCCTGAAGGACCCGGAAGGCAGAACATTTTTAAAAAAATGTTTTAAAAAGAATCGCGGGGGTCCGTGCGCGCACGGTGAAAAACCAAAAAAAATAAAAAATACATTTTAATACGTCGTTTATTGTAAAATAAATATATAAAAAAAATAATAATGCATAAATAAATTAGCATTTAAAAAACCGTACAAATTCACTGAAAAAACCATAGGTTTCACACACGTTATAGTTAGGAATTAGCATTTAAAAAACCTTGCAAATTCACTTAAAAAACTATAGGTTTCACACATGTTATAGTTAGGTGGATATTTCACTTGTAAAAAACCAATGAAATTCCCCCGTTATAGTTAGTTCAGATAACTATAACTCGCGCGACAAGGATGATGTCATCAGTGATTTCATGAGTGATGCCACTGACCATGTCATGAGTGATGTAATATGTGACGTCATGAGCAGTGGATTGCGGGCGCGCGAGTTATAGTTATCTGAACTAACTATTACGGGGGAATTTCATTGGTTTTTTACGAGTGAAATATCCACCTAACTATAACATGTGTGAAACCTATGGTTTTTTAAGTGAATATATATGTATATATATATATATATATCCAGAAAGGGGTCACTAGTAGTGCGCTCTCAGTCAACAAATAACAGGACACTCCATAGAATCCAAAGGAGTTTAATCACTCAATCCGGCGATGTTGAAGGAGTGGTCGGAAAACTCAGCACTCAGCTCTAGAAGAAGGCTAGAGATTCTGGTAAAATTTGCGTGGATCGACAGAGACCTCATCCTCAAACAGATTCAAGATGTACGTGATCAACTCAATAAACTACCTGAAGTTGAAACAGTGGAAAAACTTTGCAGCAGTATGAAGGATCGTCTGAAAAAGTATGAAGATGATATCAAAGCACGCAAAGAGCGTAAACTTAACCGTGATTATAATGATTATGAAAGCGGCAGAATTTTAACTTTCAGCCGCAAATACGATCACCTCTACAACGTTAAAGAACCATTGGCGACTACTTCCGTCAACATTGATGAGAGACAAACAAGCTCAATATCTACAGCCAGTGAAACTGAATCTGATGTTTCAGTAAAAGCAACCTCTAATATGGATTCTACAACATGTCCCGTCAATTTTTTAGAGGAATATCGTCATCTGCGCCGGAGCAGACGGACGAAGCAAGACACGCCGGCACTGAGATCACGAGGACAGAGAGGCAGAGGACGCGGCAGAGGCCGGGGAAATGGAGAAACCGCAGAAAGAGAATACAGCAGCGATGGCAGAAGAGGCAGAGCAAGGGGCGGCATGGGAACCAGCAGTACACGCTCCAGAAGAGCTCATTGATGGACAGTGACATGGTAAACAAGACTATCATCAATCTATCTAAGAGGGTGATTAATGACACTAAGAAAAGGACTTTATGTTTAGGACTCTCCTTTTGTCCCTCTAAATCATTCAGCTACACCGATGCCAGAATAGATTTATTCAAGCTCATTCGTAAACTGAAACTCAAAAAGTGGCACAAATTGAAGAGACTAGGCGAGACGAGAAAAACTAGGATATACACGCCCAGGGACCAGGACAATATCAATGTGGGTGATATTGACACCCTCATTGATATGGTACAACTTAATCAGGGAGAGTCAATGAATACCACAGAACAAATTACTCAGATTTGTGAACACATAGGTCTTGTCACTGACTGCAGTGAATCTTCAGGCTTCAGACCCAAATCTACATTTTTTCCTACACTCCCTTATGACACCATAGACACCTTTCACGACAGTGTCGGCAAGGCTTTGTGCAATTTTAGGGACAGAAGCAAGAGTCACATCTCTCCTAGGAACAACCTCTCATTCCTCCAAAAACAGGCACTCAAGTCACTCATGGACGACACTGACATCGTCATCCGCCCCGCGGATAAGGGTGGCAATGTCGTGATCATGGACAGGGACAAATACATTGCAGAAGCACATAGACAACTCAAGGACGTCAGGTATTATGAGACCATCAGTAGTGAAGGATACAACAACAGCATTACTGAGGTGTGGGACAAACTTACTACCTGGAAGGATAAGGGTATCCTCGAATGGGAGGAATTTTGCTATTTGAGGAATGACCATCCCATTCTGCCGAATTGTATCTGCTTCCTAAACTCCATAAAGATCCTATCGATCCTCCAGGACGTCCCATAGTCTCCTCTAGAGGGAGTGTATCAGAACATATATCCAAATATGTGGATCACTTCCTTAGGGACAGTGTCTTCCATCTTCCCAGTTACATCAGGGACACAAAAGATTTTCTCAAGAAAATAGATGGTCTTGAATGGGATGATGAGTTCCTCATGATCACTCTAGATGTACAATCTCTGTACACTATTATTGATCATGAGCAAGGACTAGAAGCCTGTGAACATTTCCTCAAAGGAAGACCTGCCCATTTTAGGGAACACAACAAACTGATTTTGGAAATGATCAAGTACTGTCTTTCCAATAACATCTTTCTCTTCAATGGTGTCCTGTACCGCCAGACCGTCGGTACAGCGATGGGTTCGTGCTTCGTTCCCAGTTTTGCAAACCTCTTCATGGGGCACTGGGAGGAAGAGATTTTCACTAACCCTGACTGAAAAGTTGATCTTGGTCATGTTTGTAGCTGGATGCTCTACATTGATGACCTGTTTATTGTGTGGAAAGGTGATCAACAGGACGCGACCCGGTTTATTGACAGGCTCAATATCAACAACAAAAACATTGTTCTCACCAGTAACATCAGTAAAACCCATGCTGAGTACTTAGATGTCAGTTTGGACATTGAGAATAACAAAATACATACCACCCTCTTCAGGAAGAGCACAGCGGGGAACAGTGTCTTACATGCCCTCAGTAGCCACCCCGAGACACTCAAATGGAGTATCCCCTACGGGGAGTTACTGAGGGCTAGGAGAAATTGCAACACTGAAGAGTCTTACCAGCTTGAGAGTAAAGAAATGATGGCTAGATTTAAGATCAGAGGGTATCCTAATTGGGTGTTAAACAAAGCTAAAAAGAGAGCAGATGCGATGCCCAGATCTCTTACCATAATTCATAAGGAGGCCGAATCCCCTGATAATGATGTCGACAACACCCATCTGATCCTGACCTACAATGCAGATTCCAAGGGCATTAGAAGAATCTTGGCAAAGAATTGGGACATTCTCAAATGTGACCACATGATTGGTGATCACATTTTGGACAGACCCAATATAACGTACAGGAAAGGCAGGAGCATTAGGAATATGTTGGTTCACAGCGATGTCACTATCTATCCTAACAGACATGAACCTGGTTTGAAGGGATTTTTTCCTTGTGGACATTGCAAGGCATGCAAAAACAGCATTTTTGTCAAAAGTATCTCGTACAATGGTGTCACCAAAGAAATTGCACAATTCCTCACCTGCAGTACTACCTTCGTCATTTATGCTATTGAGTGCCCATGCAAGCTCTGGTATATAGGTAGTACCACCCTGATGGCCAAAAAACGTGTACTAGAACACTATCGAGCTATCGTCCATAATGATGATAAGTATCCAGTGGCCCGTCACTTCAGGGACATACATTTCTCCAACCCAGCCCTTTTGAGATTTTTTATTCTGGAACAGATTACCATCAATCCCAGGGGCGGTAACAGAGTATTGAAATTGAGACAAAGGGAGTCAAAATTTATCATTGAATTCCAGACCAAGGTACCGGGTGGGCTGAATCAGGATGAGGAACTGGCAATACACCTCAGAGAACATTAGATTGTGAAGGTTCCCCTCATGTTATGCCCTCTAGGTCTTCCCAGTGTAAGAGAGTCTCTATATATCTGCAATATATATTTTTAATGTGTAATTCATGATTCTTCCCTCCCCTATGTGGTAGATGTGTGCATTTGAGAGTATTAGCAAGTTATATGTGTTTTAATTTTAATTCTTACATTTCTCTTTTTTCTCTCTTTTTCACAGGAGGAAAGGAAGGGGCCCAGACACTGGCACGTACACTTCACGGGCTACCTACACTCCCCCCCCCCCTTTTCTTCACACAGCACCATGACTGGTTATCTTCTGTGAGCACATATGAAGTACGCATTGGCACTTGCCGTGGAACTTAATCCTAATATTTGATTTCATGACCCGCACTTGTGAGATTTTCTAGCAATGGTCTAGTATATTTTTAAACACTGGCATTCTATTGTAAACACTGTTCTTTCCATTAGTATTTACCTTTGCATGGGGCACTTGCCCATGTTACTGTGGTCTATCAGGGTGAGGGTCGACAGTGGTATGGCATATCAATACACGATAAATGCACACTGTGTGCATCTATATGTTCAGTAGCCTTGCGATCGAACGGGTTCCTTACATACATTGAGCCTGCTTCTCTTTCTGATTTTCACTGATTTTTACTAGTGACTAGCACTATTTTAGTGTGATAGTCACTTTTTGCTTTGTTTGGGCATAAGCAGATAAATGTATTTAGACACCTGTCAGTATTTTACCATTCCAGGATGTCTGCCAATTTGCTTCGGCTTGACAATGTACGTCCCGGAGACATGCCACCCTGTATTTCCTGTATTCTGCACAGCAATTATGTTTAACTACATGATATGATTTATTGCAGTGTCACTTGAATGCCGTTATGAATGCACAGATATACGATTTGTATTATGTTTTAGACATTTATTCTGGCGATCAACATCATTCTAAGATGTCTGCCGTGATAACCACAGTGGGAAACCTTTGTCCTTTGTTTATGCTCAGCATTTGTAGCTTTATTAGTCATGGTTTTGCTTTGCACTGTTGGATTACGTGAACAAGGCTTCAGTGATTAAACTCCTTTGGATTCTCTGGAGTGTCCTGTGATTTGTTGACTGAGAGCGTACTACTAGCGACCCCTTTCTGGATTTTACTACCGGCTTGCTCCGTTGGTGCGTGAGCCACCTTCCTTGGGTCCCCGACTGTCGGCAGGAGCGACTTTGTGGAACTTTATAGTAGTGAAGACACTACTGCGTGGGGAGGGAGGAGCAGTACTGACTGCAGGGAGCATCGAGGGGTTTCAGTGAGGACATCTATTCAACGGAAAGCTAGGGTTGGGTGTAGTCCGGAGGCCATACTGATGGGATGCCACTTGGTGTTTCGGATTTCCCACTTACTCAAGGGGGATCTGCATATGGACTACGATTACCAGCATGCAGCAGTCCGTTCTAACAACGCGAATAGTAATATCTTTTTAAAGGCAAAGGAGGAGCCTCGAGCAAAACTTCAGGAGTGGTCAAGTGAAGACTCAAATAACCACCAGGTGCGAGACTTTTTGTTAGCAACAGGCACTGAAGAAAGCTGAATTGCTGAAACGCGTCTGCCACATTGTTGCCACATTGTTACCCAGTTTGCGCTTTGATTTACCTTGAATTAAATCCTCCCGCAAGTATCCTGGCGGTGTCGGACCCTTCTTTTACTGTTTGAGTGGGGATTTGGACTCTATGTTATGCCAGTATTGCAGGCACTGGCTTTCCGACACGCCCTCTCGATCAGGAAGCACCGCGTTAGCCAGCAACCTTTGGACTTGTGTTTCAAAATGCACAACGTGGCGTCCCGCTGCGCGGATCCAAACATCACAGAGTGAAGACACTACTGCGTGGGGAGAGAGGAGCAGTACTGACTGCAGGGAGCATCGAGGGGTTTCAGTGAGGACATCTATTCAATGGAAAGCTGCGGTTGGGTGTAGTCCGGAGGCCATACTGATGGGATGCCACTTGGTGTTTCGGATTTCCCACTTACTCAAGGGGGATCCGCATATGGACTACGAATACCAGCATGCAGCAGTCTGCTCTAACAACGCGAATTGTAATATCTTTTTAAAGGCAAAGGAGGAGCCTCGAGCAAAACTTCAGGAGTGGTCAAGTGAAGACTCAAATAACCACCAGGTGCGAGACTTTTTGTTAGCAACAGGCACTGATGAAAGCTGAAATGCTGAAACGCGTCTGCCACATTGTTGCCACATTGTTACCCAGTTTGCTCTGTGATTTACCTTGAATTAAATCCTCCCGCATGTATCCTGGCGGTGTCGGACCCTTCTTTCACTGTTTGAGTGGGGATTTGGACTCTATGTAATGCCAGTATTGCAGGCACTGGATTTCCGACACGCCCTCTCGATCAGGGACCACCGCGTTAGCCAGCAACCTTTGGACTTGTGTTTCAAAATGCACAACGTGGCGTCCTGCTGCGCGGTTCCAAACATCACAGAGTGAAGACACTACTGCGTGGGGAGAGAGGAGCAGTACTGACTGCAGGGAGCATCGAGGGGTTTCAGTGAGGACATCTATTCAATGGAAAGCTGCGGTTGGGTGTAGTCCGGAGGCCATACTGATGGGATGCCACTTGGTGTTTCGGATTTCCCACTTACTCAAGGGGGATCCGCATATGGACTACGAATACCAGCATGCAGCAGTCTGTTCTAACAACGCGAATTGTAATATCTTTTTAAAGGCAAAGGAGGAGCCTCGAGCAAAACTTCAGGAGTGGTCAAGTGAAGACTCAAATAACCACCAGGTGCAAGACTTTTTGTTAGCAACAGGCACTGATGAAAGCTGAATTGCTGAAACGCGTCTGCCACATTGTTGCCACATTGTTACCCAGTTTGCGCTGTGATTTACCTTGAATTAAATCCTCCCGCATGTATCCTGGCGGTGTCGGACCCTTCTTTCACTGTTTGAGTGGGGATTTGGACTCTCTCTATATATATATATATATATATATATATATATATATATATATATATATATATATATATATATATTACCTACTGGCGGTCGCCAGTAGGTAGTTATAGTTAGGACCACGTTTCCATAGGAAAACCTCAACATTCTATTTTGAATAACTTTGGCGCCGGTCGACGAATCCTCGCGAATTTCTCAAAATAGGTGGGGCGCTACGCTCCGCTCCTACCCTGAAAGTCTCGGGGGGATTCGTCAAGCGGGGGCTGAGATAAAAGGGGGGTCCCAAAACGCGTTTTTCCCATGCATTTTTCCATAGGACCTTTAGAACGAGCTACAGCCCGAACGGCTGAACAGAATTACTAGAAATTTGGCAGAGAGGTAGTCCCTAGGTCAAGGAAGTGCCTTTTGTAGGTTTGGTGTAAATCTGTTCAGTAGATTCTGAGAAAATAGCCTTTAAATCAATATATATATCTGAGCCCGCTTACGGTACGCTTACCGTACGCTTACCGTACGCTTACCGTAAGCTTACGGTGGCGTGCGCGAGCGCGATTCTGATTGGCTCTTAGATCTTAGTAAACATTCGAATCGGCCGAAACCAGGAAGCGGCGTCCGCCATTTTGTCTCTCGCACTGAGTGTTGTTTATCAAACATGATGGCCAAAAACATGTAACGGGGCTGTTTTGACAACTCCCTCCCACATAGTCATGTTGAGGGAGTCCCCAAACATCCCCCAAGAGCAAAAACGGTTTTATTTTTTTTTCGGTAATTTCGCGGGGTACGCTTACCGTACGCTTACCGTACGCTTACCGTAAGCTTACCGTACGCTTACGGTAAAAAAATAAAAATAAAAAAAACACTATCCACACTTACCCCACCCCCTGTGCTTTTGGTGGCCGCAGGCCACCAAATGTGCAGGGCTTATTAATAGAGAAAAAAAACGTAATTTTGGCAACATGAAATTATAAAATCGAAATAAAAAAAACACTATCCACATTGACCTCACCCCCTGTGCTTTTGGTGGCCGAAGGCCACCAAATGTACAGGGCTTATTAAAGTTGATAAAAACCGTGCACGGAACGAACTGCGTTAAGTGGGCGCGCACGCCACAAATGGCGTAAAGTAACTTAGCATTTAAAAAACCGTACAAATTCACTGAAAAAACCATAGGTTTCACACACGTTATAGTTAGGAAATAGCATTTAAAAAACCTTGCTAATTCACTGAAAAAACCATAGGTTTCACACATGTTATAGTTAGCTGGACATTTTACTGATAAAAAACCAATGAAATTCCCCCGTTATAGTTACTGTAGGCAACTATAACTCACGCGACCGTAATCCTCTGCTGATGACATATGTGTCTTTATGAAAAAAAAATATTTGTAATATATGTATAGCTAAAAATGAATGGAAGAAGATATGGGCAAATAAGTGTCTAAATACAGTATTAGCATCAGCAGAGGATTGCGGTCGCGTGAGTTATAGTTGCCTACAGTAACTATAACGGGGGAATTTCATTGGTTTTTTATCAGTAAAATGTCCAGCTAACTATAACATGTGTGAAACCTATGGTTTTTTCAGTGAATATATATATATATATATTCACTGAAAAAACCATAGGTTTCACACATGTTATAGTTAGCTGGGCATTTCCCTCGTAAA
Organism: Triturus cristatus; assembly: GCF_964204655.1. Taxonomy (NCBI): domain Eukaryota; kingdom Metazoa; phylum Chordata; class Amphibia; order Caudata; family Salamandridae; genus Triturus; species Triturus cristatus. Next base: position 1,387,682,577 of record NC_140590.1, read on the forward strand.
AAACCAATGAAATTCCCCCGTTATAGTTAGTGCAGGCAACTATAACTCACGCGACCGCAATCCTCTGCTGATGACGTCAGATATTACATCACTGTATTTAGACACTTATTTACCCATGTCTTCTTCCATTCATCTTTAGCTATACATATATTACATATTTTTTTTTTTCAGAAAGACACATATGTCATCATTGATGTAATATCTGACGTCATCAGCAGAGGATTGCGGTCGCGTGAGTTATAGTTGCCTGCACTAACTATAACGGGGGAATTTCATTGGTTTTTTACGAGGGAAATGCCCAGCTAACTATAACATGTGTGAAACCTATGGTTTTTTCAGTGAATTTGCAAGGTTTTTTAAATGCTAATTCCTAACTATAACGTGTGTGAAACCTATGGTTTTTTCAGTGAATTTGTACGTTTTTTTAAATGCTAAGTTATGTATTTATTAATGTATTTTTTTAAACAAAATTTTTTCACGGCACGCGCACGGTGCGCTTCACGCACCGTGCGCGCGCGGTGGGCTCGCGGTGCGCTTCGCGCACCGCAAACCCACTATGCGCAGTTCGTGCCGTGCGCGCTCGGAGCGCTTCGTGCCCAAGGACCAAATACATTTTTTTTTTCTATAAATCGCGTAGTGCGCGCACGCTGCGCGAACTTCGCAGAATTTTTCCCGTTTGGCTGGTACGCGCAGGGTTCACCACTCAGCGATTTTTCGAAAAAATAATACATTTTTTTTTGGCCCTTGGGGGTCCTTCTGGGACCCCCTGACCATGGCTAGGGGGTCAGGAACTGTCCACCCTGCCCCCTTTTCACGTTCTCCACATTTGTTTTTCACCCCCTCAGAGTGCGAGAGACAAAATGGCGGCCGACACTTCCTGGTTTTGACCGATTTGAATGTTTACTAAGATCTAACAACCAATCAGAATTGCGCTCGCGCACGGCAAGGTGCGCGCACCCAGCGCGCACGGTGCGCGCGTACAGATATATATATTGATTTAAATGCTATTTTCTCTGGAAATACTGAACAGATTTACACCAAACCTGCAAAAGGCACTTCATGGACCTTATGGCTACCTCTCTGCCAAATTTCACGTAATTCTGTTCAGCCGTTCGGGCTGTAGCTGCGACTAAAGTCCCTATGGAAAAATCCATGGGGAAAAGGCGTTTTGGGACCCCCCCTTTTTCTCGGCACCCGCTTGACGAATCACCCCAAGACTTTCAAGGTAGGAGCGGAGCGGAGCGCCCCATTAGTTTTGAAAATTTCGCGAGGATTCGTCAATCGGTGCCAAAGTTATTCAAAATAGAATTTTGAGATTTCCTATGGAAACTCGGTCCTAACTATAACTATCTACTGGCGACCGCCAGTAGATTATATATATATATATATATATATATATATATATATATATTACCAACTGGCAGTCATGATAGGTAGTTATAGTTAGGACCTAGTTTCCAAAGAAAAAGTTTTTTTTTTTGACTTGGCTATATCTTTGGTGCCATTTGAAAAATGTTCATGACATTTTTGAAAAAAAATCTCAAGTTGGATCTTGTTCCCCTGTTAATTCCCATAGAGATTTTAGACACGCTTACAACCCGAACTGCTGGCTGGAATTACACCAAATGTAGCAAAAAATTAGCTTTTGGTTCAGAAAGCAAGCTTTTTGTTATTTGGTGTAAATCCATTCAGTAGAGGTTGAGATATTGAAGGAAATCCAAATTTGTATATCTAGGGTAGCGAAGAAACCTTGAATAATCTTCAGAGCTCTGATTGGCTGCCAAAACTTTCACCAGGAAGTATTGTCCACCATTTTGGGACTCGGCTACTTCAACCAGCAAGTGTTGGCAGCCATTTTGGGACTCAGCTTCAGCTGAGTCCCGAAAGAAAACGCACAAAAAAAGAAAAGGGTGCAGGGTACGAACCTCCTAAGCCCCTTGGTCCTGAGGTCCCAGAGGGACCCCAACAGGGCAAACATTCATTTTTTAAATTTAAGGACAAATTCCAAATATTTGCAAATATCTTCATAACTTCAACAATAAGAAAAACAAGCACAACTCCTGCGCTTCTTATAATTGCAGCCCCCGGGTGGGCCAGGTCCCTCAGGTATGTAGATTTTATGTAACAAAAATGGAGAAGGTGCACTGGGCCCCCCTCCAAGGGCTTAATAGTGCCCCCGGGACCACCTCCTCCCCAGGGCTATTGGCAATCTTAAGATGTGGGGCCACAGTGACACTCCTGGGCTCCGCTGAAAACCACCTCCCCGTGTCTATAAATAACAAGCATTGGCATAGCCAATAGGTCTCGCCTTTGGGACCTTTTAAGTGTTTAGTTATAGTTGTTTAGTTTTTAATTGTTTAGTGACTATAAAGTAAGTGGGGCACCATATTAAAAAGTCTGAAAATTGAGTACACATGCTGAAACATTGAGAGCTTATGGGCAACATCATCAATAGTAAAATGTTTTATGAACGCTATTTGTGCATAACCTGAGAGTTGCAACTTTGGGCTGGTTTTTGGGCTGATACTTCTCTGTGTTGGGCTGAATTTGGGCTTATAACATGGACAGCTTTGGGCTTCGGATGGGTCTCAAAATCTGGCAACACTGCTGGGCGCGAAACTTGTAGCTTGGTAGGCAGAGCAAAAGTGTTCGTTGAGATTGGAAATGTGTGCCTATGGAATGAACACACATGTACAGCACAGGCTGAGCACAAACGCAGCGTGTGACACCTTGCAACCACCTTGCAGTTTTATATAGCGTGAGCTCGGCCCGAAGTTAATTGAACGCTTTACATAACAGTTGCATTACACAAGGTCACATTTCTTTATTTTTCTATTTTGTGGGCACGGCGATATTAAGTGATTTCGCCAGAATTACAGGGTGTTGAGCCGACGCCTTGACTAGAACCTGGTTCCACAGTATCAAAGTTAGCTCCACATCCTCTCCCTTGTACATGTGATACTCAACAAATGCCTCCTGAAGCTTGACCTGGGGACGGCTTTCTTTACTGAGACCTCTGCAGTGCTCACCGGACATGTCTATAGATTTTAACTGTGCAATATAGCGCAACCCTAAGTTCAAGGAGCACGAGGGACTTTCCAGAGGACATTTTATTGCACCGGTATAGCCCAGACAGGATTTGCTGTACCTGGAGCGTGCTGTCTTGTAAAACCGTACATTTAACAGACTAGTGGATAGCTTAAGTAATGGGGGAAGTACCTTAGGGCTTAGTATATTTTCATACTACACAAATCTGCATTGCACATCTTCCCAGATTGGGGCAAGGAATATAACATGATTTCCAAGATGAATACGATTTTCCCTTCAGTTTTGGCACATGTGACTTTATTCAGGCCCATCGCCCCATCCTTCCTCACACCAAATACTGTCACATTGGAATCAAACTTTCGATTTACAACCCGGAATATTTCAGTTTCTTCTCCTATTATCTACTGTTACGCAGGGCTGCCTCAAAATCCACCTTCCAGAGGTGTGCCCCCAGCACAGAGAGAGAAGGCGACACCCACGCAACTTTACTTTTTAATTGTTTGGAAACATTTTTGCTTTTCCTTTTTTTCACATCCGTCTCCGAGAGAACTGTGTTGGGATATGTGCCTACTACGACAACAATATGTGGTTTAAACTAAAGCCAACTTGAAGCAGAAACTATAGAATATTGCTAAAATACTCATGATTTGTGAGGCCCCAGGTCATCACACCCATGACCTTGGTGCCTGATAAAGTATGCTTGTGAAATCTTCCTTAAAGTTTATAAAGCTCTGTTCAAGCCATGCCCGGTTGTTTCCGGGACCCGAGGACATATTCTCAATAGAGTCCACTGTCTGACTTTCACATTCAGCAGCATCAGGTACCCAGCGTTCACTCACTCACTAGTTACTCATTAGGCCAGTGACTGACTCACTCTGACTGTCACTTTCCTGCCCACTGACGAGTATCCCAACAACTCTCCTATTACTTGTCCACTGACACTCTCTCTCTCTCATCACCCACCGGCTCGCTACGTCCCTCACCTCAGAGACGCAGCTCTCCTGACACAACCGGCCCTGCTGCTGGCACTGAGGGCTGCTCTGCTTCCGCCTCATACTGCATGCGCAGCTCTCGCCCCAAAGGGTGGATTAGGCTCAGCTGTGGAGGACAGGAGCTAGAGAGGGACACAAGGGTAGAATGGGGATCGGGGACCCATGAACTCTGCCCTCATTCACTGCCGGGGGTCACCCCCTACTGCCTGTGAGGAGAAAGATATGGGCCAAGAAGCGGCCCCTGGCAGTGCCTTTGGCCTCTTGGTACCAACACAAGGCACTTGTGCCGGAAGACCCGTGGCTAACACGACAAGAGATCACACGAACGACATCAGTCGGAACAGCCTGATAACACTGCTCACGGGTCTAGTGTGTGTGGGGAGGGGGGATAATGGGGGGAGGTGTTACTCAAACCCCATTTAAACAGATGAACAGTGGCTTAACGGCTAGGGCGGCCATCTTTGGTAGAACCAGGTTCGAGTCTAGCGGAAGGCTGAAACATCCTGCGATTCTGGGCAAATCACTTCATCGCCCCCTGCCTAGAAATTTATGTGCCCGTCTGTAATGCAACTTGTGCTCATGTAAAGCGCTCTCATACCTTCGGGTCGAGTTTGCACTATATAAAACTGCAAGTATAAAAAACACACACACAACACTGCCACAAAGAGATGCGAGTCTCTAGTATATTCACAAGTCACCCAGGTGACATTCTACGAAGCGGCATATAGTTAGGGGCATAAGCCAACCTCTGCAGCCCCTGGAAACAGCCCAACACCCCCCCTCTGCACCTCAAACCTCTAGGCCAATGGATGTCTGTGAGGCAATCGACACCTAGGGCACCTCATTACATTCCGCAGGGGGCTCCATTATGTTGTGTAAAGGCATTGCTCAGTGCGGAGTGTTGTGGGGGTGTTATGGGGTTAATGTCAGTGCGGGTCCACCAGGGGCTGTCCTTCACACACTTCAAGCCCCCCCCTTCATGTCCGCGGCCTTTCGCATACTGACTTATTCTGATAAATTCCAGAGCAGAAAAAAAGATCGTTATGAAGAAAACATATGACGTATTTACAAAATAATGGGGCACGCCGCTTTGTAGGTTGTTTTGGCCATAAACACGCGCAGCACAAGTCCGCTTTTACAAAATCCACTGCAGAACAGGTTATTCTTACATTTCGCTCCTCTGTGACTTCATTATTTTCTAACTTGTTTCTTATTATTAATATCCATCAGTTTTAATCCATGCGACTTTAAATTCAGCTCCCTGTTCGGAGGTGTTGTTATTAAAAAAGCGCCTTCGATCTGCAGCGGTATGTTCACACTTTTTCAAATTAAAATAATCACAGATTTCACCGGACGGCGACATCGAATCACTGAAGGGAAAGAAAGTAAACAGGAACATGTCATTTTTATTCGTACTTGTTGACTCCATAGGACATTGTTTTGACCAAGAGGGACACACAGAAAACAACAGAAGCTAAAGTCGAACAAGGTAGATTACAACATTAAAAAACAGGATCAAAGAAGATCGCGATTTGATTTTGTAAATTCATATTAATACTGATATTTAACTTTCCAGAGACATGAACAGATGTCAATAACGCAAAACACTGAAGAAAGTTACTCATATTTCAATGTATGCTAGAGAGTACTAATAACTATCTATCCGTGCACGCACACAGTTGAAGGAAGAAATTCATGGAAAACCAAACCAACTCAAACAAGGACAAATGCGTCTCACTCTCAGCAGGGGGAGTGCGGCCGAGAGCAGGGACGCACAGCGTTTACCTTGCGGGAGCGAGCGCAATAATTGCTTAAAGATGGCGCCGCTCGCTCTTGCAAGGGAAACGCCAAACGTGCACGCGTTGCAATTGAAAGCAATGCAAAGCGTGCACGTTTTTGGGAAAAAAAAGAGAATCGATTCCAAGAGGTCCCCTCCTAAGCAGCGCATGCGCGCTGCATAGGCGAGACCTAAACAATTATATGGGGTGGTCACACAGACACTTTCGGGTTCCGGGGACCACCACCTCCTTGGGGCTAAAATAAGCATTAAAGAGGGGGTCATTTGAAATGGCATCAGTAATGTCAGTGACCATGTCATGAGTGATGTAATATGTGAGGTCATAAGCAGTGAATTCGGGGCAAAAGTTATAGTTAGCTCAGTTAACTGTAACTGCTGAATTTCAATGGTTTTGTATGAGTGAAATCTGAGTCTAAGTATAAGGTCCCTTAATCTTTTTTTTTTCAGTGAATTTCAAAGTTGTTTACATTCTATTATCTAACTATAATGTCTATGCACCTTTGTTTTTTCAGTGATTTTCTATGTTTTTTTAAACTTCCTAATCCTAAATGTAATATGTCACCTTTCAGAGTGGGTGTGTAAGTGGCTGTGTAGGTCTGTGAGTGGGTCTGAGAGTGCCTGTGTGATTGTGTGAGTGTCAGCATGGGTCTGTGAGTGGGTATGTGAGTACATGTTTTAGTGTGTGTGTGAGTGTATGTGTGTGTCTGTGATTTGGTCTTTGAGGGCCTGTGTGGGTCTTTGGGTGCCCAGTGGGAGTGTCTGAGTGGATGTGTGAGTGCCTGTGTTGGTCTGTGAGTGCTTGTGTGGATCAGTGCGTGGGTACGTGAGTGCCTGTGTATGTCTATGAGTGGGTATATGAGTGATGCTATGCATTTTGGGCATTTGCATACTTAGAGCATTTAAAAGGGAGAACCATGGACTCTGCTCTCACAAGGAGATAACATGAAAGAAACCACTCATCACAGTCACTACACATCAGATTGTGCTGCCATAGATCAACGATGAATTCACCTCCATTAAAGATTTCATATAGTTTTTTAGCATGGTATACGAGAGGAAACACTTGCTTTGTCTTTGCCAAGCCATAGAAGTTAGGACCGTTTGTGCTTCCTGTTAAGGTTTAATTTCTGTGAAATCAGCTCCAGGGCCAGAATCGAACCTAATTTTTTACAAGAAGAGTCCCCAGTTTTACAGAAAAATGTATACCCAACTGGGGCACTTTCATTTGGTTAATTAGTAAGTGCTACCTCGTTGAGTAAATGTCTGTGTATACTGCATGACAGCTGCGTAAAGGACCATGAGGTGTACAGTAATTTTGGAAATGTGATTGTTCCTTGAGGGTCTTCATCCACAAATCTGTGATAATGGGACTATTCGGCAAGTGAAGGCGAAAAGACTACAAAGAGGTAAATCACCACCAAACAGGGGTACATCCTCTTAACTAACTAAAGTAAGTGCTTCTTTGTTTGGTGGAGATGTCCTCGCATTCCTCTGCATCAAAACTGACTGGAAATGCGCTCAAGGGCCTTTTGGTAAGCTGTCCATCAAATTGGGAAAAGGAGGGAAGACCTTTGCATTCTACTAAGGAAAATGGGGCGTGGCCTTATGGGCGTAGCTTGGAGATGATTTTGGGCATTTGCATTGTCAGGGTAATTAAAAGGGAGAATCATGTACTCTGCTCTCACTAGTAGATGGGATAGAAATCACTCATTTCAGTCACCCCAGATCAGATTGCGCTCCAATAGTTCAACAATGCATTCATCTCCATTATGGATTTCAGATTGTTTTTCAACGTGGAATACGAGAGGAGACACACTTGCTTTGCCTTCCCCAAGCCCAAGAAGTTACAATCCTTTTTTTGTCAAACAAGGGAAGGGGGGGCACGTAGCCCCCCTCATTGGGTGATTTTGGTGCTGGAGCCTCCATTCCCGAAGGCCTGGCCATGTCTAACTGGGTGCCCTGGTCCCACCCAGGGTATCCAGTGTGCATGCTGGGGACCGCAGGGGGAGCCTCAAGGCCCCTGTCGTCCCAGCCTACTCCTTGCCTCCTGCGGTGGCCAGCATTGCTCCTTCATACAGGTATCAGCTGGAAATGCAGCTTCTGCGTGTCGTAGCAATACTTGCATTCATTTTCCTGCCTGCATCTCTGCAAAAAAAGCCTTTTTCAGTTCCCAAACTCTATGATTAAAATATTCACAGGGTTTGTGACTGTATACATAGGTTTTTACAAGTTACTAAACCTCTTTTGAACTATGAAAACACTTTCCAAATCACAAAAAGAGTTCTACAACTCATTTTGAAAGGCCAGTAGGAAGGGCCTCTACAGGAGTGCCCCATCCTATTTATAATGGGTGGCAAACCATTGAAAATGAGGTTATAGCTCATTGGCAAAGGGGAAGTTTTCACTGTTGGACAGCTTCCCATTTGAGAATTATTTTGAGTGCCCTCTAGGAGAATAGACAATGGTCCCTGGATCAGTGGCCTTCTCTTCCCGATGTCTCTCCCCAATGTCTTCTCAAACAAGAAGCATAGTTTTTGCAAGTGCCCCTTTCTCTTTAATGGACATGGGCTGACAACAATATATGTATTTATAACCAACCACAGGGGATTGCACATAACAGTCTCCCTAATTATTATTCATTCATTAATCATGTTCTTTTGTGATGCCCTTTGGCCTGACCAATTAATACAAAGGTTACATCGCACAATGAAAGCCAGGCCACAAAATGTAGGTGCACAGTTTTCACCCATTACTTGTGACCTGCCTTTTCGCACATTGGGCACTACATCTCTGCCACTGTAATCAACTGTCAAGAGTGGCAACTCTAGGCCCTAAATCACATCTAATAGGGGGCAACAAAAATTAAGAAATATGAAAAAAATGGGAATAAATGGCTTAAATCTTTGATAAATAATATCCATTGGACCAGTAACAAAGACTGCTCACTAGTTTGTAAAAGCAAATATTTATATCCCCTGGCCCAGACTTATCAAACTTTAACGCAACTCAGTAAAACACCTTGCTGCGCTGTGTGAAAGGCAGAGGGCAGGAATGCACCATATTGAACATGATATGGTGCATTTCTGTCCTCTCCTTGCACTGGCTCACAAGGTGCTGCCTTGCGCAAGCAGACACCCTTGCACCATGGTGCAAGCATGCCTGCATTGCAGGTAGGATTGTTTTTGTGCAGGGAGGGAAGCCTTCCTGCATGAAAACAATCCACTGAGACTTTTTCGCAGAATACAGCACACAAAAAAAGGAAAAAACAAGGAGAAATAAACATATTGTTTTCTTGTTACGCCTCCCCTGGGATGGTTTAGCATTTTGACTCATTCCCAGGTCTACCTCTCATGGTATATCTGGGAATGCACCAAAATCCATGTGTGGGTGCAAGGGAACACCCACACTCCACTCATGGAATGCCTCCCTGGTGCAGAGTGATGCAAGGCATCGACTTGCACTTCCTTGCATTACACACAAGGTGGTTTCGTAATCCGATTGCAGTGTTGCTTTACCTTTGCAGTACCTCGTGTGACGCAAGGGCAACGCTACACTCTGATAAATCTGCCCCCATGTATTTACAATCACAAAATACATACTAAAGTATTATTTGGGAGGTAATCCCTCCTAAAACAAGAAAACAAAACAGTTCCACTGAGTGAACAAAAACAATATATCAAGATAACCAAGTGTGAAATCCTTAACACTAGGGCTATTTTTGACTTTTTCAATTTCACATAGAACACTGTGGTAGGAGAGTGCTCGTGGTCTGTTACTAAGTGTTGACTGCTTGCTTTTCAAGAGTGGTTTAAATGACTTGGACATGGAATGGAGAAGTAGATAGCCATGGCGTGGGTAGTTTCTACTGATGACCAAAGATGAACTGCTTTAAAAACTGCTCAGAAACCATGGCTGAATTAGAGCAACACAGTTAGGTGTTGCCACACTGGGTGTCTTTTTTAATTTAATTCATCTGAAAACAGCTGAATTTAATTAGAACCTTTTGTGTCTTTAGCACTCTCAGGGGCATATTAACAAGGAGCTGCGATAATTATCGCAAAGCGCGCTTAGCGCTGTTTTAAATATCGCCGGCTATCGCTGCATTTCATCGTCGAGATATCGCATTATTATCAATGCTTATCTCCAAGGCGATAAATAATGCAGCGATAGTGGCGAAATGCGGGATTATCGCTGGAAATCCAGCGATAACACTGCAGCGATAGGGAATTCATTGTTGATACGCCATTGTGGTCGCAGCCTGAAAACCCACCTCCCTTTATACATATAGCTAAGTCTGAAATTTAGCAGACGTTAGCTTACGGCGATAACCGCGGTTAGCAAAGCTTTTTATATCGCTATGGGTGTCAGGATCCGGCTTGTAAATACCGCGATGTGTGGTTAGCGACTTTTTCACTGTTGTTTTCTGAGGGAACGCCTTCTTTGCATCTCATTAGAGGTGTGATGCGAGGCTTTAGTGAAAGGGCGGCTGACACAAGGAAACGCGTGCTGATGCCTATTAGCGTGTCCTTGCTAATACTGAGGTAATTAAATCGCCGCTTTTCGGCCTAAAATGGCCGTTAAATCGGCGAGGTTGGACTTGATAATATGCCCCTCTGTTTTATCATTCAACGATACTCCCCGCAGTTTCTAATTGAGCTTATGAGCATGATACATAAACTGCCTCGAGTGTAAGAATATGCCGCTGTTTTTTTATTATTATTTATTAAGTCACAGCAGTTTTTAATTCTACTTTTCCATCACAACTGAACTTAGAAGTAAGGGCCAGATGTGCTAACATAAGGTGAATCGCAAGTAGGAAATCACTATTCCTAATATAAGTCTTTAATTTTATAAATATTGATTCCCAATGGGTCGCAAATTGACCTGTCTCATGAATATTGATGAAGTAGGATACAGTTTGCGACCCATTAGGAATGCTAGTTATCACACCGATTGGGGCCTTGTCGGGACAGCAGACCACTATGTCTCTGTTTTCGTTTAAACAAGGCATTCGTTTTTTTTGTTGAAAGGCAGCCTGTTTTCCTTAAAGGAAAACAGAATCATTTAAAAAAAAGAAAAAAGAAAAGTTTATCATCAATATTTTAAGAGTAGGCAGTGGTTGGTGGGACAACTGCCTGCTCTTAAAAGTATTTTCATTTAACATTCACAAAGAGGTAGGGGCCCCTTGGAAACCCCTTCCCATTTGCGAACGGGTAACCACCTCCTTTGAGGTGTTGATAAAATATAAATGTTTTGAGACCGTATTTGAGTTGAAAAACATTACTACATACAACTACTATTTGGAAGAGACATCCTAAACATACTTCTTCCATATACCAAACAATTTTTGGGTCTCAAACGCAAATTACAATTCAGTACCAAGTTACTGAGTTACAATTTAGTGTATGAACATTTAAAAAAGCTATTTTGTTTCCACAAATGGCCTAATTCTGCGCATTAGGCCCTTTGCAGCAACAAAAATGCTTTGTACATCTGGCCCTAAGTCCTCCCATGACTCAGATTCGCTCTATGAGTTAGCTCTACTCTATGTATGACAAAAACTGCATCCGTGTGTGTGGATGTACTTGTAGGGTATGAATGTCATGTCTCTTTGAATGCCAATGTAATTCATTTTGTTTAGAGGACAGTAGGCCTTCACCAACCCCTAGAGGCATGCGTCTTCATAGGGCCCTACTCACTCTGGTCATGGATGCTGTCCCAGTCTGAACTAAGACCCATCTTCAAGGGGAGCTCGTTCTGACCATGTGTATGAAAGTTGTGGAGGTGAGCTGATTCAAAAGAGGAACCGAGGGATGGAAGTGGTGAGATGCAAACTACCTACTGGTTGATGATTTTTGTGTGTGTGTCACCAGTGTGTATGATTAAAAATAATTCCAGGAGAATAATTCAACCCTGTTGGAAGGCCAACATATGTCAACCCTAAATCAAGTGCCTTCTTCAAGGGAGGAAAGGCTTTCTTCAGGACCAAAAGCCCTCTCTGTGTTCCTTTTAACTAACTGTTAAGCTCCATCAGTCTTTATATTTCACCATGCTCATAATTGTTTAAAAAATACTAGACCATGTTAGTCATTGGCTGGGCTAACGTTCCAGCATTCTAGACGACCCCTCTCTCCTATAAATAAAAAGTCTGGTTGAACTGCCATTCATAAACAACAGCGGCAGGACTTTCATACCCGCACTCATGCTATAGTTTTCTATACACCCTGGAGTAATGATGGCTGTGTGCACATGAAGAAAGGAAGGGTATCCACCACGGTTACTTGCTTCCACTTTCTTCCCCGTGGTATGTGTTGAATTAGTTATGCTTTATGTCACATGATTCGGTCACTGAATGTCTGACTTGGTCACTGATTATCAAACCAAATCTCCATATGCATAGGTAGGAGGACCAGTTTACACAAGCTTCAAGTGATGCACCTATTCCCTAAAGCTGGTTGCCGGGCCTCTTCACTATAAAATACCCACATGTATAAAGTTTCACTATTCATGTGCCCTGCTTGGTTCTGAAAAGTGCTCTCACCTGCTGTCTTTTACAGCTATAGTATGCATCAGCAATTATCTGCTTTTTCACCTGATTTGTCCACTGAGAGCTCTACCAAAATGGCTTGAGACCCCAGTGTGTAGCTCTAAGGGCAAGTGAAGCGCCCAAAGCGAAATCCTCCTTTGAAGGGAGACTACTGTTGTCTCACCAGGCTGAGAGGGGCTGTCATTGGTGGCAGCTTTCATTCAATTATTGTGAAAGGGAAGGACCCTATTGCCTGTCACCTTCAGAAAAAAAGACCACTCTTATTAAATGTTCTGCCTAGTCCATTCCACAGTCTGGGATATTGTTGGAGAGTGAAGTGTTTTTTGAGCTTTACAGTATGGGCACAGAACTCGGTGTGCTGTGTGTGGACAGGTATAGAAGATGCAGGGATCTGATAAGGCTGCCCATTTCCTTTTATTTGAACCTGCAATCTGGCCTGTAAGGTTCTTGAACCTTCACCAGAAGTGTTGACTGTATCTGCGCTTTGGAGACTGGTGAGCTGAGGAGGAATATTCTTTAATGTTTCACTTGGATGCAAATACTGAAAAATTCCTGATTTTTCCAAAAGGAATGTCGTTGTAGAAACTTTACAGCAGCTGGGAGGAAGGGGGTCTCTGCCTCCTCTTTGTAGTTAAGACTCCTGTTTAGTGTCAGTGCACTCCCAACCACACCTCCACCCGCTCTTCCTGGTGTATTTGGGTAAAAAGGCAGTTGGCTATACCAGTCCGGAGCAAATGCACCATAGTACAGGATTTGATCTGAAGAGTTTGAGGAGATCTTCTCTGGAAAACACAACTGACATGTTCCAATCATGCACTGATCTTGCAGGCAGCACACAGAGGCTGAATGAAGGAGTCTTACAAAATTTGAATGAAGCAGAGAACAAGATTGGTCAAGGCAACAGTAAATACTGCTCTGCTTGAGGTGCCAAGGAATGCAATTGGCCGGTCCAAGGCCCCATACAAGAGTGCAGGAAATAAGAGTTCTTAGCCGGGGCAGGGATCTTGACATGTCAGCTTCTCCTTTAGGTTGACATCAAACCTGAGGCAAGGTCCTGGAAGGAGACTGGAAGAGTGCCTCTAAGAAAGAGGACTGCCTCCTGCATCTAGGTGATTGCTGGACTGCATAAGAGAGGAGTGCCTGCCATGCGTAGTCAATGACTCATCTGCCCGGTGATTTAAGCTGTGCATAGAACTTAGGTAATAACCCTACCAGAGGTGCTACATCAGTCTCAAGGGAAGAGGTCATCTTGCTGTTTGGAGTAGTCCTGAAAGTAGACCCCGGCAGGATGATAACTTCTAGAAGGAGACCACATTTGTGCAGACTGGACAAATCACTATTATCAAACGCTGTGAGGGCCAGGGGGAGAATCATGACTACAAGATCCTTGTCTCTGACCCCCATTGTGCACACCTGGTAGGCCCTAACAGGAACCTTGAGGGCTCTTAGCCTGGAAAGGACTGGTGAGGTTTCTACAACAGTCCTAGAATAACAGATAAACTATGTCAAATACACCCAGAGGCTGCAGAGAGGCTGTGTCCTAAATCCCACTTCGTAGAAACATTGTGTGGTCGGCCATGTCCCCCTCAGTTCTGTGGGTAATGTGGGCACAGGAAAACATGTTCTTGGATAAGTCAACCCTTGTGGGGCATCAGAAAAAGTTAACCTCGATCATGTTATTAAAAACTAAACATTGAAACCTTGCGCCGTTTTGAAATATTGCCCTCTTCATTAATGAACCCATTTTATTGCCAGACCCTGTGATTCCAGTGCGCGGGCACTGATTCATCTCTAGTTTCCCACTGGAACTTCTATTCTCCATCCTCGGCGACTCCTACATCACATCATTTGACTATATTCAGTGTGTGCATTGTGGGCTTTTCTCTGTGTGGGAGTGGTAGAGAGCTGGGCGCCAAAATGGAAAGAAACACAGCTTAGTTTGCTCTGCAGGACAGAGGAAGCTTTTGTACAGCACGCTCCTGAGTTGATCCTGTACATTACCCTCCAAGAGCCTCCTGTCAGCTAGCCTGACTCCTCTGTTTGCCTTTCATCCTGTATCGATGGGTAGCAGTGACCGTGCACACACACAATGGGCCTGTTTCGCAAGCTGCAATTTTGAGTAACTTTACATTTTTGGGTAAGTTTACTAATTGTCTGTATTCACAAACTTCACTTTTGTACTAAATTACACTTTTCTAGTAACTTACACTTTTGTAGTTAGTACAGCTCTACACACAGCCAACCACAGGTACTGCAAAACGATCCCATAGAATATAATAGAGGTAGGGACTTAAAATAAAACCCCATAGGAAATAATGTTAATTTACATTGAATTATTTAACACATAAGTAAGTACAATAAAAATAGGTTATTACTTTTTTTTATAATTAAATAATAAACATGTATTTTTTAATATATTTGCATAACATTCATTTTACATTTATTATATTTTTAACTAGTTTAAATATCTACATTCGATTTAACATTAGTTCCTAAGGAATTTTATTTTAAGTCCCCACCTTCATTATTTGCTATGAAAGGGCATTGTAGTACCAGGGGTTGGTCATGTGTAGTGCTGGGCTTACTACTTTTTTTTAATAGTAGATACGATTCAGAGATTGTGGAATTATTTTTAAATAAAGAAAAGAGGCAGCAAAACTCTTCCTCCTCTGGATTCTATAATATATTATAGAAAAAATGATAAAAAATTAAAGTCTGGGGTTGACAAGGGAGAAAAATAGATTCCTATCACAGTCAGGGCTGGACTGTCTACCAGGCGTTTTGGCATGCTGCAGAGCTGGGGGCTGATTTAGTTGATGGGGACCTGCGTGTGCTGAACGAAATTCGTTTTGCTTTGTTTATTTCGAAGCACACGCAGGTCTCCATCAACGAAATTAGCCCCCACCGCACTGACATCAGCCCCCAGCTCGGCATCATGCCAAAACGCCCGGTAGGCAGTCCAGCCCTGATCACAGTCAATGTATTCCACTACGCCTTCAGGCATTGGTCATGCCACCCCACCATTTGCAGTAATGTCCTTCTCAGGGGTCTCTCCATCCTTCTGAGCTGATATCAATCTGAGCACCCACATCTTGGGATGGGGTTTGGTTTTAAGGATTTTGTTTTTGGGAACGCAGGACCGTGTAGTTCTTGGGAGGAAGACCGACGGGAATGGTGAGGTTTTGGGCTATGGGAGTACTATGAGTATGGCAATGTTTATGGGTTTTGGGTGTGGTTATGGCAGGTGGAATGGTGGAGGGAGGTATCGGAACTGGATCTGTAGGAGAAATGTGGGCAAGATGTGGAACAGGGACAGGGCTTTGAATGGAGGCAGGTGGTGGAATTGTGTCAGGGCTTTGGATAGTGTCAGGGGGTTGAATGTTGTCTGATGGGGAATGGGGCAGAAGGAGGAACAGGGGCAGTTGTGCCAGAAGCACATGTGTCAGCTGAGGTACTAGGAAATGTATAACCTCTGTGTAAGGCGGGCAGGGAAGAGTGCACTCTATCTAGAATGTCAATGGCTTCAGAGAGCTGCTGACTGACACCCTGGACAGCATTCAACAATGTTGTCTTCCCCACACAGAGGTCTTAAGTACTTTCAACTCCTCCTCTGGTGCTGGTGATATGGAGTTCCTGGGGAGAAAGAAAATCCACCAGATTACGGAACTGGGTCTTGATTCTTTTCTGGGAGTGTAGGAGTGAGGGTGCTAATTGCTGTAGTGGTGATGGCAGACACAGTAACATATGGTACATCCTGTGTTGGTTCATTCACCACCCAGAGGGGCTGACCCAAGTCTGAGGCCTCTGATACAGACATAGTGGCCTCCTGGCCAGTTCCATCACAGTCAGTGTGATGGGGCCCCTCAGAGGCTCCACCATCCGGCTGCAACATATCATCATAAAACAAAAGTATTATGCTTTTCAGCAAGCCATATTTGTAACCATCCCACATTCAAAGTGGAAAGCTGCCAGAAAGAACTTAGATCTCGGCAAAACATACAAATACTTGGGAGTGGTAATGGACGCCAGACTATAATTCAGGTAGCACCTAAACTAAAGAAGAACCCTTGCTAATAAACTATGGTTTGCTTTTAACATGCTTCAAAAAAGATTGTCAGTACATCACAGCATTATCTACTCCAGGTTATTGTCGCAAAGTTTCTCCCCTCACTCACCTAAGGCTCTGAACTATTAAAGGTGAGCGACTCAAGCATAATAAACCAACTCCAATCCTCCCTGTTCAAATGCATTTTTTGGCTTCCTCAATACATATCACATTCACAGTTGAGACTAGAGTTTGGCTTGTTCCATCAAGCCCTGATCAGGTGGGGTGCAGTCATCAAACTATGCTGGAAGCTCAGAGCAGCCCCATCGACCTCACTTGCTGCCTTGTGCTGGTTGGAAATGGGGAGGCAGCCCAACTATAAAAATTCCTCTCAGCAGGCTCTAAGCAATCTAAATTTGGACAATGCTTGGAAATCAAACCTTCCTTTCACCGCCTTTAAAAAGATCAGCAACATGGCTATAAAGTGTCCTAAAGTTGGACCACCGACAATGCAGAACTTGCCCTTAAAAGGCACGGATGGACAGTCCTTCACTCCTACACCTCTTGGATCCCACAACTGTCCCTCATAACCCATATTGCAGCACCCACCCAACATTCACTTCTTCTGTTCCATATGGGCGTCTTTCCATCAAAAGATCAGGTCCCTAACTAGAAGCAGTTCTGGCCGGACCTTCAATGTTGTCTATGTAGACATTGAGAGAAAAGTTTATTACACTTTCTGTGCATCTGTCCAGCCATCTTACACCTCAGACAGAAACTGTTACGTCCCGCCTTGAGGGCCCTTCATATTAGGTCCTGCCGAACTGCAGTGATGGCGCTCTTAAACGATCATAGCCTTCCGCTTTCCACCAGGTTTCTGCTGCAAGTAAAAAAGGGTGGTTATACACCAAACTCAGGCCTCCTCAATAGACTATTTATCGTTTCCTTCGAGCAGCAGCTCTCATCGCCATACAAGCACCACAGACTTCTCGAAGTGAATATAGCCATCCACGTTTATTTATTTATTTATTTTTAGAGTTTGTAGAGCGCGTAGTCACCACGAGGGTATCCCAGCGCTAGAACCTTGTTGCTCAGGAGGGGGAGCGGCTAGGTAAGAGACCGGATTAGGGGAAGAGGAGAGTTTTGAGGGTTTTTCTGAACCGAAGTAAATCGGGCTCTGTTCTGAGGTTCAGAGGGAGTGCGTTCCACTTGAGTCCGGTGTTTACCGAGAAGCGGCGGCCCCCTATCCGGGCCTTTTTCACCATGGGGATCGTGATAAGGTTTCCGTGCTCTGAGCGAAGCGCTCTCGTGGGTCTGTAGGGGGTGATCCAGTTGTTTAGTATGGGGGGGCCGGTGTTATGGAGAGCCTTGTGGGCCAGGCAGAGGGCCTTGAAAGTGACCCTTTCTTTGATCGGGAGCCAGTGTAGCTTCCTAAGAGCGGGTTTGGCCGATGATCTGGCCGGGGTGCTAGTTAGGAGTCTGGCGGCGGCGTTCTGAGCCTTTTGCAGAGTTTGGAAAGTGGATTCCGGGGCGCCCAGGTAGATGGCGTTGCTATAATCCAACCTGGATAGGATTAAGCCCCGGATCAGCATAAGGCGCGACTGGAAGGGTAGGAGAGGGATTACTTTCCTGCAGGATTTAAGTAACCCGTAGCAGGTTCCGGCCGTCTTTCTGGCCTGGGTCCGGAAGGTAAGGTCGGTCTCCAGCCACACGCCAAGGCTCTTGACCTCCTTTTTGGGAGTGGGAGGATCGCCCATGCAGGCGGGCCAGAAGTTGGAAGGGATGTTAGTGGTTTTTTGTCCGAGGACCAGGATCTCTGTCTTGGAGCCATTAAGCTTCAAGGCGGAGTCGCTCATCCACTGGTATACGCTGGTAAGGCAGTCGTGGAGGTTGGAGGGCTCGAGTTTGGGGTGGGAAAGAGTGACCACCAGTTGCGTGTCGTCGGCGTAACTGACGATGGTGACTCCGAAGGGTGAGACAAGTTCCTCCAGTGGGGCCATATAAACGTTGAATAATGTAGGGCTCAGGGAAGAGCCCTGTGGCACACCGCACTGGAGGGGGATGGAAGAGGAGCGGCTTTCGCCTTCCCATACTTGATAGGAGCGTCGGGAGAGAAAGGACGAGAGCCACTTCAGGGCTTTGCCCTTAACTCCAACAGTCCCGAGGCGGTGGATTAGAACCTGGTGGCTGACCGTATCAAAGGCCGCACTTAGGTCTAGGAGGACCACTGCCACTGATCCTCCTGAGTCGATGATTTCCCTGGTTCTTTCCACTGCCACAAGGAGTGCAGTGTCTGTGCCTTGGCTAGGTCTGAAGCCAGTCTGCGAGTTGTTGAGAAGATGGTTTGACTCGAGATATTGCGACAACTTTTTGTTAACTAATTTTTCAGCGACTTTGCCTATCCAGGGGAGAAGTGAAATGGGTCTGTAGTTGGAGAGGTTAGTGGGGTCAAGCGACGGTTTCTTGAGAAGCGCTTTGACTACGGCTTCCTTCCAGGTGGAAGGGACCACTCCGTGTTCCAGTGAGATATTGATCAGGGCAGTCAGTTGAGGGACTATGGTCTGCATGATAATTTTTGCGAAACGTATGGGGACCGGGTCGCTAGGGGCTCCGCTCTTGGTTGAGGCCAATGTGGTTCTTACTTCTTCTTCCGAGACCGGGCCGAGCGACTCTAGAAGGGGTTTGTCTACGGGAGGCGTCTGCTCCTTGGCTCTTTCTGAGATGTTGGAGTTGGCAGGTGGGAGGGAGGAGAGTATTTTTTTTATTTTTTCATCAAAGAAGGAGGCCAACATGGCGCATTTTTCCTCGGCTTCTTTGGGGTCCAGGGGTTTCTGGGGGGGGGCAGGGACACGGAGGAGTTCTTTAAAAATGGAGAAGGTCTCCTTGGATGAGCAGGCAGAGTTTTTTATCTTTTCCTCGAAATAAGTCCTTTTAGCGTCATGAAGGGCTTGTTTGTAAGCTTTCATGGAGCAGAGGTAGACGCTTTTCTCTTCAGCTGTTTTGTGTTTTCTCCATAGGCGTTCTGTCTTTTTACAATGCTTTTTGAGAGAGGCAAGGGCGGGTGTGTACCAGGGGGAGGGACTAATTCTTTTCATGTGTTTTAGCGAGCTCGTCAATGGAATGGAGCTGTCTAGAGGTTGGACTAGCCAATCCATGAGTTCTCTGTCCGCGGTATTAGGGTCCGTGGACAAAGGGGAGATGGTATTGCGTAGTTTGGCTTCCCATTCCTCTGGAACTGATTTATGCCATCGTCTGGTTTGTACCCTAGTTTTATAAGAAGGCCCTGGAGATGTGTCGAGTGGCCAGTGCATGGGAATCAGCATGTGGTCTGTCCAAGGCAGGGGGGTGGGGTCCTGGGCGTACAGGTTCGCAATGTTAGAGAAGATGGGGTCTAGGAGTTGGCCCTTCTCGTGGGTGGCTTTAGGATTTTGCAGGAGGAGGTCAGCTGTGGTGAGATCAGCAAGCAGGTTTGCTGCGGTGTTATTCGTGGGGTCCAGGAAATGAATATTAAAGTCCCCTAAGAGGAGGAAATTGGAGACCGAGATGGACTTGAGTAGGATATGGTCAATCAGAGTGCTAGTAAATTCCCCTAGGGATCCTGGGGGTCGGTACACGAGTATTCCGGAAAGGGAGGTGGAAGGAGAGATCTGGATTGTGAAGTAGCAGTTCTCACAGTCTTTAACAGATCCGGTCTCGATTCTGCATTTGAGGTGATCTTTGAAGAGTATGGCTAGACCTCCGCCTCTACCGATTGGCCTATTTAGGCAGCATATTTGGTAGCCGGGGGGAGTTGCATTGGCCACATCGAAGTCGTTGTGCGGGGTTAGCCAAGTTTCTGTCAAAAATAGCAGATCTAGCCGCGAGTCCTGGACAAGGATGTTGATTTCATGGGCATGCTTTACCAGGGATCTGCAGTTCAGAAGACCGAGCCGGAGACCTGGGTGGCATTCCGTTTCCTCGAGGTTATTACAGAGGGTGCATCCTACATAGGGTGTGTCCTCCTTGTGGATGTATTTGCACTGGGGGTGTTTTCCACGGTTCCAGGCAAGCAGTGAGTCTCTGGGGTATGAGATGCCATTTTGCCGATTGGGCATAGTGGCTAGGCCTAAGGCCGTCTTGGCCCGGACGGGCCCAGACGGGCTTGCCTTTGGCGCGCCTTCGGCGCGCTGACGGCGCGCCCGCTGCGCCCGTCCGCTGCGCGTCCGGTAGTTGCACATCTTAAATGTTGCAGAAAAAGGGGCGGGTGGGCGTGGCCTAAGTGGGCGTGGCCTCTCTCCCTCGCCGAGAATGGCGGCAGGGAAGTTTGTTTGATGCCTTAACGTTGCAGCGAGGGGGTCGCTGTTCTAGTGACTGAGAGCCCGCTTCAGGAGGAAAACGGGTGAGTGAGGTTCAGTTAAAAGTACAAAGTATTTCGGCGAAATTAGTGACACAAATGCAAATTTTTAAAAAATGAAGGTTTCTCTCCCGGCTTCCGCCTCAGGAGCTGTCAGGATTCTACCTCGTCATAAATGTTCTACGTGATAGTACCTCGTCATAAATGTTTTAAATGAAGCTAATGTTAGCGTTTGATTTTAAACCAAACGGCAAATTTCACACTGCAAATTCTCTAATGAAAAAATTGTTGTCCCCTTATCTATGCTAAATGCAAACTTTATATCATTGTTGTGTATATTGCGATGATTTTTATCAATCTGCAATGAAGAATTTAGGGGCATATTATCAAGCCAGGCGATAAAATTATCGCCGGTTTAGCGGCAGAAACCTGCCGCTAAAACGGAGATAATGGGCTTGATAATATGCTCTATGGAATTCCATTTGAAGCCCATGTTAGACGTCCTTCACATTTAACATGGGCTTCAATTGGAATTCGATAGAGCATATTATCAAGCCCGTTATCGCCACTTTAGCGGCAGTTTTCTGCCGCTAAAGTGGCGATAATTTTATCGCCTGGCTTGATAATATGCCCCTTACTTACTTAGGGGCATATTTACAAGCTGGCAATAAAAAATTATCACCGCTTTTGCGGCCGTTTTCAGCCGAAAATCGGCGATAATTTTATCGCCTAATTAGCAAGGCCACGCTAACGTGTGAAACCTTGCTTTAGCATGGCGATTCCTAACGCCCAGCTTTGCATCTCTAATGAGATGCAAAGTGGGCGTTCCTGACCTAACATGACAAGAGAAATGTCGCTAAGCAACATTTCTCCTATCATCAAGCCCCACGCTATGAAGCATAGCGGCAGGAAAAGTAGTGATAACCCCTGTTATCGCTACTTTCCTTACGCCTGCTTCAGGACTGACTTAGCCATGATATCCTATGGCAGGTGGATATCATGGCTAAGTTTGTGAGTCCCTATCAGCAAAATAACGCCACACTACGTGAGATTATCGCTGGGTTTCCAGTGATAATCTCACGTTAGGCAGTTAGCGTGAGGATTTTTATCGCTGAGGAGATAAGCGTTGCTAATAGCACGCTATCTCAGCGATAAAAATCCACGTTACCTGGCGATAATTATCCTCACGCTAAGAGCGCTGAGAGATAATTATCGCCGGGTTTGCTTACTTACTAATAAAAGCTGGGTGGTTGCTCAGGGCACTAAGTTTCTCACATTTCTAAGTTAATATTTTGCCTCATCTAGTCAGCATATTTAGAGTTTAGATACATAAGGTCAATATCAAATGCGGTACCTTGTGTTTAAATCACAAATTGCTACATAATAGGTTTAAACAAAACTAATCTTATGGAAGATGAGCATATTAAAATAATAATTAGAGATTGTGAAGTCACTCACAATCTTTGTAAAACAGAAACATCATATTAATGCAAGTGCATTTCATGTATATGGAGCCTACCTGACTCTTGGCTGCCCCCTATAGCTGTCTCATGATTTTAAATTCCCCAAACCCTATTCTTGTGCTGTTGGGTTACTGACCTTTGCCAAGCATTGCAGTGTGACATCCACAATTGATATTAATTTCTATGCTGGAGGCAGGATCATTGCTGTTGCAGAAGTGGAGATCCAGACTTGTCCCCTGATTTCTTGGTTGACTTAATACAGTGAATAGGGTAAGAGAGAGACAGAACATGTTCTCTGCCCGATCGGGCAATCCAAAGAACCAATTTCACAAATTATGGGCCCTCTTTTTGGTAAATTAAGGACATGTGGGAGTAACCGGTAGTTTTTTATGAGGGGGGGTCGAATTTCGGACTGTATGAAATTAATGTGTATATGCATTTCTCTAATGCTTGTTTGTGTTTATTTTATGTGCATCATGTTCTTTCATGTAGTATGGACAATTAGAGAGTATGATGTATTTTAGGAATTTGTGCTGTACATCCAAAGAAAAAGAAACAAAAAGACATTGCTTCCGTCAATAACTATTCGAACATCTGCAATCAAACTATAAATATATACCATTTGCAGTGTAATGCATTTCAACCTTGATTGACTTTTCACCAAATATTAATTATAAGAATGACATCATATATAAAAGAAAAATATTGTAAATAATTAGGAAATACTTGGGATTTTTTTTTTTAATTCTCTTAAGATTTATGTTCACATTTTTGATTGCCCGGATGCTTCAGAAAATATTACTATTGTAAATACTAGTTTATATATTTCAGAAAAAAATACATAATAAAGGAAGAAATATATACAGTTTTCATGTCAAAAGTGAAAATGTGATATATGTATTTCAGTTTAAAATCATAAAATGTTAAAATCGGTCTAACAACCGTGTGAAATATACAATATTGACACATGTTTCAAGTCTTTCTATCCTCCAGCTCAAGGAAAAAGGTGAATGATACGTCAACTGACTGAAAATTCTTCAGATCACGTGCTGATCTGGAAATCACAAAGGAAAGGCACATCTTTAAGAAGTGCAAGATGAACAGTAACACCATTGACTCCTTAACACTACAATTGCAATCTGAATTGTTGCAGGACATAGGAATTCAGGCTGCCATCCCACCTATTGTGAGGATTATGACAGCGTTACCTTTCTGTGCTGCTGGCGCCTTCCAGTACACAGTCATCAACTCCAATAAGATGTCCCTGCCAACTTTTTTCACCTGTTCTCAACCAAGTCCTGGATGATATGCTCTGGTGTATGAATGACTTCATCCAATTTCCAACAGATAAAGCTACACTCAACAATATCAAGACAGAGTTGTATGGTTTGGGAGGACTACTTCTCAGTGTTGGTGCCATAGATGGAGTAAGTTCATTGGTACCACCTAATGACTTGACACTGACATAATCCTCACAATAGCTGAGAGTAAGTGTACCGCAATAGCAATCATTTCCACTCCCTTTATGCGAAGGAGGTTTTCATATCAGCTGTCAATATCACCAGTGCATGTGCAAGATTTCAAGGCTCAAGCCATGGCTCGCTAGTGCTACGCAACAGTTCTGTACCACAACAGATGACAGACCCTGAATCAAGGAGGGCCTGGTTTAATGTGAAGTGTTTTTTAGTGTTGTGATATTTTTAATAAACGTTGGACCTTCCAGAAATAATTTCACGTAAGTTGAAGTTTGTGATTCTCTTTTTCAGGGAACTCAACTTACCATATCCGCACATGGCTTTAAACACAACTGAGAAACACAACAACTCACTGGGAATTCCGCTTCATGTGCGAACAAGGGAGGCTGTGGAGCGAACGTTTGGGCTCCTGACATATAAGGAGCACAAACTGACATATAATGTCAGTTGACATTATATGTCAACTGACATATAAAGCTGACATATAATGATAAGCATTCTATGCAAGATTGTATCAGTTGCAGATCTTGAAGTTTAATTCTTACATTAAAGGTTCAAATTATACTTATTCACAAACATATTGAACTGTCTGCTTAATGCTACCTATGTCAGATGTTTTTGAAAAGTGTTCTGATACACTTCCTTCCAGCCATTGAGTAATACCAATGTACCTGAGTTTAATCCAAGGTAATTGATATATGTTGTGTGTTTCTCCTAGCCTAGAACTTTTCCTTGATGAAGCCATCTGTAGCATGTCTGTAGAAACTGGGTGTATTTTTAACAACGTCTGCGTAACCCACGAGGACAGTCCAAAGTGTAGCCCAATTTAAGTTGCTGTTGTTTTTGGAGGAGAAGTTGATAACAGAATGTAGGTGGATTTATTGTATACATTCTATTGTAAAGTCATTATTTATTTTATGTTTCATTATGGCCCATAATCCGTTTTTTTTCATGTTCTGTCTTCTTGGTCTCAAGTGTTTGTACACACTGTTGACGTGTATTTCTCCCTTGCTGGGCTTTTGTGTGCAAAAAAAGTTGGATTACACACAAAATTTAACAAATCTGTCAATGAACTTCTACATACTGAGATGTTAGTCATTTAACTTTTGATTAAATACCGGTGTATCCAGTAAAGGTGTTTTACATTTTTGTACTTTATGACGTTGTATGTATATTTTCATAAAACATAAAGTATCATCTCATGTATTTTATGTGAATACATTCACAACTCACATTATTTAAATACACATTTTCAATATCTAAATAAAAAAGACAAAATTCAGATTTGTTATACTCTGAAAACAAGTTATGTATGTCGTTTGAGAAAATAAAGCAGCCCTTAGTGTCCTTTGAGAGGTGATAGTCCATGTGTGGTTTGAAAATGTATGGACAAAAGGTTGATAAGGTGAATTTTTCAAAGCCTCACACTAGGACATCACTTTTCCCACCTCTTGATGGTGGCTTGTTGGATGTTTGTCCTTAACCGGGCCAGATGAAAGACCCCTCCTAAGGGCCACTGAAGCGGTCTGATAGTTAACATGCGTGGAGGAGATAAGTTAGCCTGCGGACAACAGTGTCCTACTTTCCGTGGAACTGCCAGCAGCAGATGTTTCTGGGACCAAGCTGCTAAATTGGAAACTGTTCCAGATAATCCTGTACCACCCCAGAATTTCAATTATGGGCACTCAGGGGTTGCTCCAAGAGTTCATTTTGGTCCCTCTGAATCTCATTCTTGGCCCTCGGGAGATCGTTCTCCTCCCTTGGAAGTTCAATAATCTGGCCCAGCCGTTCCTCCTGCTGCCGGACTGCACCCATCAGGTTTCGGTCCATGGTGGTTAAAATGGTGGCTGGTCCTGGAGCCTCCCTCTCTGCACCTTCCTCCCAGCAGCTGGTCCTGCACTAGCCCTGTCAAAACCATCCTGTGACCGTGACTGGGTGGCCACAGGTGTAGCCTGCCATGGCTGTACAGTAGATTTTGTGGCTGTAGATGGTGCAGGAGCCAGGGCAGGGATGGCCACAGTTGTTTGGGGCACTGATGTAGGTAATGAGGACAGGACTCTGCTGTCTGTAGTAGGGCTAGGGCCCTAAGGAGAGGGAGATATGCAATGTATTTTTCAAGATGTTTTTCAATGGCATGAGTGATGCTCACATTAAAGGCTTCTGATCTTCTTTCCGCAGGCAGAGTTGCCAATCCACTTGAACCTGAAGGCTGAGATCTTGCTGCTTGACCTTGGAAACCAGACAAATAAAATGATTTAGCCAATTATAGTTTACATTATGTTAAGTGATATATTAACTCAGTACAATTTGGGACTGGATTTAGAGTTGTATGGACAGGTTAGGCCACCACAAATATGATGTATATCCACTACTGGTCCAAATGAGGGTTATTACGAATTTTATCCTCGTTCATGTATAAATCTTAGAAAACAGATTAATACTGAGTGAATTAAAGGTAAATGGAGTTTAACAGTTCAGAGCTGCAATAGTATGTGATCTATCAAAACTAGGGCTGGGTGACTCCCATGTCCCATGGTCCATTGTACTGTGCCTCATTCACAGTCTATGAAGTTGACTCCTTCATATAGTTGCATGTCAATATTATAAAGTTTGAGCAATCCTAGCCTTGGTATGGAGTTTATGAGGACACACAACACACAAGCAACATTGAATGTTTTCTCAATTTAAAATATGAGCCATTTGGATTTGAAGGACTTATAACAGTGCCATATTATTAAGAATGAAAATATGTTTTTTAAATAATATCTTATGGACAATATGCAGGTGTGATTCAACGATGTCTGTGTTAACTGATTCCTTCTCACGCCAGAAACCCCCATTTGTGGAGTTGGTTCTATTAGGTAGATACACGGTAAATGTAATGTATGCACGGAGAGGATGTGGCCTAATGGTTAGGGCGGTCGACCTCGAAGCTAGGGAACCAGTTTTGAATCTCGGCAGAGACGCTCAACAAACTGTTATTCTGGGCAATTCACGTAATCTCCCCGTGCCTAATAAAAATGAATGTGTCCATCGTTAACGCAACTGGTGCTCATGTAAAGCGCTCTGATACCTCCGTGTCTAGTTTGAGGTATATAAAACTCCCCAAAAATATGTATATATGCTCATCTGGGCAGCAGGCAAGTAGGCCTGTCTGGGTGTTATATGTTATTGAGTTATCTGACAAAGACCTGAATTTTAGGACAGGGACAACAGAGATGGTGACAATACAATAATGGGGCATAAATATAGGTTCTGACAAAGACTCCGCATCCCTTGCTGGAAAACCAAGAAGGCTGAAACATGTTGACACCTATCAGAGTGTAGGGATACTAAATTCTTTTAAAAACACACATGGAACATTTTTAACAATACTGGAGGCTCCTAATATTACAGGAATACCAGGGTCTCCTCTAGCTATTCTTAACTTTACATTAGGAGACCCCGTCAGATATAATATCACAAGTGCTCCCTCGAATATGGTTGAGCCCATCCCAGTTTATAGGGACCGGGATGTTACCCAATAATCAACCATGACACCAAAAGGTGTATGAGGGTCAATAAAACCTAAGCTAGGTCTTACCCGTGAGATTTTCAGACTAGCCGAACGGTGATCAATTAAAAATGTTTATAGGATATTTCTAGAGTGATATACAATAGTCAGGGAGACAGTATCATGTATCTTATGAAATCTCTATCCCCTTTGCAGAGTTGCTAAGAAAATTCTGGGGATTACATTTGAAAACAACACATTCTACTTCCAGGGCATGAGGTTGAGAGAGAGTCACAGGTCATCCCATCGCTTACGGATGTCCTCCTATGAGCGTCTGATGTTGGAGATAGCTTATGCACTAGTCTGTTCCATGTTTGCCTTCTCCTGCTCATGGTGTCTGTCTGGACCAGGCTCCAAACAACTGTAGCTGAAACTAAATTATCTCATTTACCATAACAGTTAACTCAAGTTTGGGTTGTATTTTTCCAAACAATGTAAAAGATGATCTATATCTGCTCCTGGTGCTTCGTGTTGGGAGTGGTAAATGGTTTGGCTTTGACTGGCCTCATAAATTATAAGTAAGGTGATGCAGCGTAAATCAATGTGTCACCTTACTCTGCGCCATGGAGCCTTTCCATGGGCATCGTGGTGAGGTTTTCCCATGTGACACCCATGATTTTTTACGCTGGCCCAGATTTGCTTGATAACATAAACCTGGGGCAGTGCCAAAACCTTACGCCTATCCCAGAGCAGGGTAACTTAGAGAAATATTTGTATTTCTCCTCATTTTTCCTCTTTTCATGTATAAGGCATTCTGCAGCACACATAGAAAAAGAAACCTCATGCTGCAAGGGTGCCTGTGTTGGCGCTAGGCAGCAAATTGTGCGCCAGCGCAGGGGGAAATGACAGGAATGCACTGTATTTCCTAAATATGATGCATTCATCAACAACAGTCTGCACAAGAAAGACCAACTCCCAACCATCAAATTTCTGAAAAAGCCTTGAGTGTGTGTTGTATTTAATAGAAAATGAAACTGGTTTTTCCGATTGCTCTTGGCCTATGGCCACGGCCTGTTGCATGTGCTCACGAACTGCCGGGAGCTTCGCCTCTGGTTCATTTGAATGTGTGGCGTTGCATTGCGGGCCCTCGGGCTCTGTAGCGGCCGGCCTTGGTGGTTGTAGGCCCTTGTATGTATTTTTACTGTGTAATAAAGGTTTCTTAAAAAAAATAAAAAATAAAACATTTCTGAAAAAGAATGACCAATGGCCGCCCCTCTCAAAGTGGACATCAGAGCACCAACAGACTGCATGGAAAATACATAGCTCCATTATAACCCATCTTAAATGCAAACACAATGTGTAGAAGAGTTGTTCATATAGCCTTGTAGCCTGATGATGAGGAATATACCTTTTGTTAGAAAGCCCTAAAACCGAGTTATAGGCCCGTGCCGCAGGGGTTAAAATCCCCCCGGGCTCTGTGAGGCCTTTGTTCAAGCAACAGCTGTGAACAAAGACAAATATTGAAATGATGATGCTCTGGGCTTCTACCAACCTTTATAAGCCAGGAGCACCCCGATGAATTCAATGGAGCTCCCAGCATTCCAATATTCTCCTACAGCTTTATAGCTCACTGCCGAGGGCTATACTGGCTGTTAACCCCTTGCGTGCGCATGACAGAACCACGCCGTCATGAGCACAGCTCGCCCGTGACTCATGACGGCGTGGTTCCGTCACGAGCATGGCGGCGCCGCGCTCACCCCACACACCCCCAGCGCCGCGGCGGAATTTGCGCCGCGGCGAAGGGGTTAAAAGCCTTAAACCCGAGCAGCGAGGGCCTATAATGAGGGAATTTAACAACAGATACAGCCTGAGGCAGAAGAGCTATAAAGCTATTAGAACACTCCACCAACTAAAGGTAGAATGTTCTAAATTAAAAAGGGAGAAACAGAAAGAAAAATATTGAAATGTTGGAGAAAAAGGCTTATAACGGCCCAGCCATTATAAGCCCGAAGCTACTCCTTTCTTTTCAATAGAGATCTCAACATTCAAATGCTCTCATTGTGACTTAGGCGTATACTTTCCTGACTTGGACCCACAATCGGTTTGGCTCAGCATTCCTGGTGGTTTAAACACTAATAGTCAAATACAGAAATGTTTTTTTAAGCTATGTAAATTTACCTCTGTGAAAAGCAAATTGAAATTTGATCTTCAATATCATGATTTGCTGAAAGAGTATTATATGAATTTCATAAAAGGCATAAAATCCACCCGTTTTTTGCGTAGTATATGAAGGGCCAATCGAAATATGCGTTTGTGAAGCTGCTGCATTTTTACATAATTATAGATTTTCCGCGTTTGCCACATAATCCACCATCTGCTCATAATCTGCAGATTTTCACAAAAAACGTGTTTCTAGGTCAAACGGTTCAAAAGCTACTAAAAGCAAGGTGACACGTGTTGCCGAGCAGTCGAAGGCCTCTTGCAAAGTTTATTGATCACTTTCCTGTTGCTTATTGATATGTTTGGGTGTTAAACTGGTACTAATGAGGTGCAATCAATGCCTAGGCACCCCCATATTTCATGCAGGTAAAGCTTCAGGGTTTCTTCACTTGGTTGTATTGGATTATATATGGATGTGTATTCGCTTTATAACGCATACGAGGTATAAGTGTATGTGTTTCACACTGCGTGGTGGGCGAGTGTTTGCTGGAAAGAGTGTTAAATTGCAGTGCTGACACTGTGAGAAGTGTCATGCTTGAGTGATCACAGGGGTGCACTAATCTTGTCTTAGGTCACACCAGTGCTTAATTTGAGCCGGTGGTTTCTGGGGCTTGACACCAGCACTTAATTGTCAAAACCGATGTTTGTGAGAGTCCGCCACTAGGTGGCACTGTCTGGAAAATTTAAAGAGGACCACAACAACAGTTAATTATAAATTTAATATAGATTAAAAAAATCACTATTACCCTAGCCACTCTTATAGCTTTGGGGCCTAAAATAGACCGAATAGGCACACATGGAGAAGTGTGATGGTTACTAGTTGTGTTGGTACTGTCATCGGCAGCGCTGGAAGTGGCAATGTGTGGTGCTTGCTTTAGTGGCCTCCTAACAAGAGCCGGACAAGAGCCCTGGCACTTATATTTTTTTACAAATTAAGCACTGGTGTTTTTTACAAATTAAGCACTGGTGTCAAGCGTTACAGCACCTATGCATTTAATGTTGGAAAGAGAAAAGAGAGTCGAGTCCAATCATTAAGGTTTCGGATTAATGTATGTTCATGTGAAACAATTGCACCTGCACACCCAGGGCATGTGCCCTATTAAGAACATGTGTACAGTTGGAAGTGAGTTACATAAAGACACGGACTAATAGCATGTGTCAATGTAGCACAGGTCGACATCAGAAAACCGGGGCTTGATTCCACACGGATGGAAGCACTGCCTATGTAGGTTGTACACTGGCCAGCCGAGCCCTCTGACCTCACATAACAGCTCCCAAATCGAACCGCCCTCAACACAACCTCTATATATACTTCTGCCTATGACCTATGCGTTTTCCTCCCCCAGGTACCTGTGCAGGATTGTACGACTAATTATAAGGTAAGTGTACTCTACAAAGAGAAAAGTATCTAACTGAAAGGCGCCGAGGTGCATAGAAACCCCCTGACATGCGCTTGAACCCCACGGATATTCTGTCAACAACCTGTGCAAACTCCCCCACCACCCCAGGCCCCCTTCCTGCCTTCAGCATCAGGTTAAAGCTTGTGATTGGTGCATAGCGAAGGACTGTGCAGTCTGCCAGAGTTTTTACATGCAACAACTCGGACTCCTAATAACTAAGCAATAAAAAACAGCTTGGTTGGCAAGGCAAACCGTGACCCCAATTCAGCAAGCAAGTGATGACAAAGGTTTGTGGTTGTTCAGAGATAAGAGCGCAGGGGGGAGGGCCCAATCAAAAGCCTCTCAGGGCAGTTTAGGATCTCGGTTTGATCTTGTAAGCCACAGGCCAGGGAGCAAGGAAGCGCCTCCGGTGTGGTGTGGGCAGGGAGGAGCGCCTAGAAGAGAAGAACCAAGTGGATAAGAATCAGGGCAGGGGGTGCGTCAGTATCTAACCTGCTATCAACTAATACGCGTCAACCTGCGTCTTTCAAGCTTCTGCCTACTCAAAAGATTTGGGCCTTGCCTACAAGCTTTCAGTTACGCCCTGCAGGTTGGTAGACCCACAGAAACATGGATGGAGCCCTTCTACGCTAATCAACAATAACCAGGCTAGAACAACTACTTTTACCTTACTTGTCCATAGTAAATAACAGTGTCTCACCTCTATGTGGTTCAAGCCACCAACCGTCAACTACGTATGGAGAGTGCTAACACATTAGTAGCCGCAGGAAAGTAAGCCAAACAAAGCAGTACTCAAAATATACAAAGCACACTTCTACATTGGAGAGGGATTGTGGTACTGAAAAGTTTCTGTACTCCGTCCATCATCTCCGTGTGTTTGCTTTGCTCACCCTAAGTTGGCAGGGTATGCCCAGACAAGGGTCCTTTGCCTACTTTGCCACTAGATACAAGCTAGCCTGGCTGATGAGGAGTGTTACCCCAAAACCGGTCCCAGGATGCTTGTATCTGGTCTTGGAAAGACCTGGCTTGGCAGTTTGGGCTGGACTGTTCCCATGAGGCACAGGGTCAAGACCGATTTGCATATGGCTGGGTCTGAACTGGGGTGGCGGAGTTAGCTAAAGAGCGGTGATGGATTCAACCCAGATCTATGACGGGGGTGAGTGTCTGAAAAGTTTTCGTGCTCTATCCATCATCTCCTTGTGTTTGCACTGAAAGCATTCTACCAGCTCAGATAAGCAAGGTGAGCAGTTGCCCACAAGAATCTGCGAGAACGCAATGCCAAGTAGGGGAAAGGAAGAAGAGTTAGTGGTGGTCCAAATACTCTCTTAAAAAGGAAAGCAGTATGAGGACAGTTGTCCTGACTCCAACCAAGGTCAAATCCTAGATAAGATGAGAAACACAAACCCAATTTTGTAAAAACATACAAAGGCATGACTTATAAGGTGGTCCAATCGATAAAAACTGTAGCCCATTTGAACGAAAGTTATAATGATAATTTGGGTTCATAACGTAATGGGTTCTATACCTATAATTCTCTTCTAAAAGTGCTTGAGGGGCTGCCAAATTACTGGATCTGGCAACTTCTTCATCGGCAACTGTGAGCCAGACACACCCGTATTAAACAAGCATTGACAAGGCACAGGTATGCATTTTGAGACTGGATTTAAACATTTAAAAACCCTCCTGCCCTTAAATAACCACAACAAAAAGGATTACTTTCTGTATATAATACATTTACGAGATAAACAATTTAATATGTGATGATGAGTATACTTTTGAAATGTAAAATAGTCCCTCATGCATTGCAAAGCAAACATTCCATATCAGGCAGAATGACAAACTAAACAGCCAATAGGATGAAGCGAGAGGGAAATACTCC
This sequence comes from Triturus cristatus, assembly GCF_964204655.1. Lineage (NCBI taxonomy): Eukaryota > Metazoa > Chordata > Amphibia > Caudata > Salamandridae > Triturus > Triturus cristatus. Next base: position 1,387,715,270 of record NC_140590.1, read on the forward strand.
TCTGTGTGGATATTTTTAAGAATTGATAACCATAGGTATGCATGAATCTGTGCTGTCAAGCCAGACATAAAAAGAGAGGCAGAAGGTCAGTGATTGACAGCTCCCTACACACTACTCTCAAACAGCGGTTGCCGGCACCGATTGGGAGTGGAGGGGTGGCAGCCCTTGGGTGGGGTGTGGGGGGATGGGCAGAGGTTAAATAAAAAAATGAATTCAACTTACCTGCTTGCCGCGTCCTCCTTGCTGCTCCTCCTGGTCGTGTCTCTCCTCCTCCCGTCGGCAGGAACAGGAAACAGCCTGGAAGCATCCAGGCTCCACTGAGTCAATCACAACGCTGCAATGAGCGTTGTGATTGGTCTGAGAGCCATGGCTCGGTGCTCAGATGGGGTATGGTAGCCTGGGCATGAACGTGCGCATCACTGTTATGGTCGGCCCAAGAGGGCCAGACAAACAGGCATGAGCTCTTAGGAGTGGGGGCAAACCACTCCTCGGCTGCTCTGTCAGCCCCACCTCACAAAGCTTAGCTGCCATGCATGAAAAAGGACAAAATAAAATGATGATAATTGAGTTATCATTTTTCTTATACTGCTGAAAAAAAAACAGTGGGGCGACGTTCCTCCGCCTTAGCGGAGGAGCCGTCACTGCTCCCTAGACTGTTAAGTAACATGCCTTTGACGCGATGGGTGGAGAACATTGGACAGTGACAGTGGGTTGTGAAATTTAGAGTCTGTGGAAGCGATTGATTTATATGTTAAATTGCCACGTGAGATGATTTTATTGTAAAGTGATGAGGTGAGGAGGAATTGCATTTCAGAATATCGCAATCAGCAATATTTCCGGACTCTAAATTTGTGTCCTTAGAAGTATTCCCAAAATTAGCACCCCTTTTGTCCAGATTTCCTGATATTAGCTGCAGTGGGGCTTTTGTGCACAATATTTAGAACATGATACTTACGTCACATGACATTCTGACACGAAGGGTTGCATTGCAGAATATCTCAATCAGAAAAATTGTCTGGCGTCAATTGTGTTAGCTAATTATTATTGGCAAAAATGGCATCCTTCTGTGTAGATTCTATACAGTCAGGGAGCGGGGAGTGGAAGACAAGTGGGGAGAGAATGGAGGGCCTGTGGTCTGTGTGACACAGACAGCAGAGAGCACTGCAAGTGAAAAGTCCAGGATCTGCGAATGGAGACAGATGGCTAAGGAATAGAAGTATAGATTTCTGTGTGATTAAGAAAGGAAAATGTGGTAGGTAGTGGAAAACAGGGATGTCCGTGACAAGGACAGGACAGCATGAAACAGGTCAGGAGAGAATAAAGGGAATTAATGGGAAATAAAGTTGGAAGCAGAAGTAAGTGATTGAAACATTTCTGGGGTTTAGGGGAATAAAAACTGGTGGGTGTTTGTGTACATTTGAAGCTAAAGCCAGAAGGAAAGACTGGCAAAACATGGGTATCGAGGGCATGAACGCCTAGCAGATCATTTCAAAGAGTCTTTTTAATTTTTTTGTTTTTAAGTGTTGACATAGTAAAACATAGGACTTGAACACAGCCAGCTATCGCGTGTCTGGTGCTGGTATATTAAAGTTGAGCAAGCTTGAGCCCAAAACCTAAATGAGGATCGGTCATTTGTTTTTGCAAACCCAGCTCAAAGCTTGTTTCAGAGTTCCTCTTCAGCAGAAGGCAGAGCAAAAGTGGGAAGGCTTCCATGCCTCCATGTTACATGCTTCTCAGCCTCCTGGTCCGAGCGATGATGGCAGTTTCCTCATTAATTCTGCTCTCTGCCTCCCTCCCTTGTTCACAAGCACCATATTATAAATGACCTCTTTCAAAGTCCAATCCATTCAAATGTGCTCCATCATTAATCTCCATGCTGCTGTTATGTACTAGCCACCTGGTCGTTTGCCAGCGTTTCCTGATTAATTTGCTCACTGTCCTTCCATTTCATCACAAGCTGATTCACCTCTTGTTCTTCTTGGTGACATTAATATTCATAATGATTCGTCCCTATTCGCTTCTAACTTTTTTGCTTTTTGTCCATTCTTTTCAAATGATTAATTTTTTTCCCCTTTATTTTAAACATTTCAGCTGGACAAAACTACTCCTTGGGTTATAGGCTATGGATAATATTCAGCAAAATCTGCCTCATGCTCTTTCAGTAGTTTAGCTAATAACTAGGTTTATTTTGGTTACGCCCACAAAAATGAATTTTGAATAAATTGTTCCTATAAAAGCATTAAAAAGTAAGGCTTCAGAGAAAAAAGGGTGTCCAGCGGATGAGCATTCCATAATCAAAGTGTGCTGTCATAATAAACCTGAATTGCGATTTTAGATTAGAATTTTTAATCATGATGGGCCATATGTAGGTAGCATCACATTTACCGATTCATAAATACCGAATTTTACCGATTCGGTATTTATGAATTGGTAAATATAATGTAGGTAACCAATCGGTAATTATTACCGATTCGGTAAATATCGGTATTTAAGAATCGGTATTTACTGAATCGGTAATAATGCATCCCTTCCCATTCATTCCTATGGGCCTGGAGGCCCATAGGAAAGAATGGGAAGCCAGTTACCATTACCGATTCGGTAAATACCGAATCGGTAATAGGGGAGGCATTATCATGGGTGGCAGGGTGTCACATTGACACCCTGTTGCACCCCTGATTCGTGCATGTGTGCACATGTGGCGCACATACATGCCCTAAGGGCATGTATGTCTGCCACATTGCACTTTTCAAATAGCACAAAAATGCTTTTTGAAAGGTATTCGTCATTTACCATCAACTAGTAGTTGGTGGTAAATAACGAATCCAGACACCAATGATGCACTCACTTGAGTGCCCCCTACATAGCATTTCTGGATTCGTATTTTACCGATTTATTAATTTCCGATTCGGTAAATACCGAATCCAGAAAATCTGCCACCTACATCGCAAATGCCTAAATACCGGTCGGTAACGGGATATTTACCGAATTTCGGCCGTTACCGACCGGTATTTGGCTTCCTACATGAGGCCCGATATGTCAGATTTAAGGAGATTTGTACTGTTATTGATCCCTCATAAACTGAAAATGTAGGCGCCGAAGCCAGATTGTAAAGTGCGCAGTGTGAAACTAGAGCAGCGCAGCTTTGTCCCTACTTTGCACAGACCAGTACAGGCGCGACATTTGTAGTGAATGACTACTGCAGAAATTGTACAAGGCATTTATTGCTTCGGTCAGTCAGTGCTAATCTGGATGCAAAATAGCACTGCTGCAGTACTGCTCCTGGACACACAGCCTGGGTAAGTAATAATACCTTGAAGAGTATGCAACTCGCCTTTGATTTCATCCCTCTTGGAGTAACCAACCTAAATCAATTTCAGCAAAAGCAATACCATCAAAGTGTTTGATAACCACATGGGTCACTAAAGAAACCATGTGGGGGATCGCTGGTTGGCTGCAGTGATCGTACACTCCCCGCTGATTGGTTTCTCTGTTCTCATTGGTAACAAAGCCCCTGAATGTTTAACCCCTTGTGTGCCCCGCCCTTTCCCCGCCCTGTGCCGGGTGTTGAATTAGCGGGCGGGGTTCATGACGAGATAGTCTCGTCATGGGCACAGCGCAACTGCGGCCCATGACGAGACCATCTCGTCATGGGCACTCAAGGGGTTAAATGTTCTTCAAAGTAGTAAATGTTCTGTTCACAGTGCTGGAGACGAGGAAAACAACTGCAGATTCACCGCCAACTAAAATATATATTTTTTTTAATGTTATATACCCTTCTCTCAGTCCAGATCTTACCCAAAGACTTGGAAATATGCCCCTAGCTTGCCAGTACAGTCAATGGAACATTTGATTACGCTGCCACCAACCCATGTCACTTGTAAAAGTAGTCCAAATGATTGATGTGGCTCACTGGGAAGCCATGCCCTATAGTTCATGAATTCTCAGCAAGCTGGTGGCTAGTTCTTCTTTCTGCAGTGGAGCCCTTTTATAGAGAAGGTGGGAACCATGGAGTAAAGCAAGGCAGGTATCTTTCATAAAGATGAAGCAACCACAGGGATCAGGCAGATGCCAGGGGCAGCCTAAGGTTGTGTGTTCCAGCTTTAAAATCCACAACACTAACATTCCGTAAAGATATATAAAAACAGGGTGAAATCGATGTCCCATATTCTGCAATGCGTTGGCCCAGCTCTGAGACGCTGGAGCTTGTTTCGAAAAGCAGTCAATGGCCCAGACGCGGAGTGGGTTTTCTCCATATAAATAGTGGCCAATATTTGATTTTCTTTTGCGGGATCACGTATCTCGCAGGGCGTTCCCAGGCAGGGACACCTAGTGAAGGCAGCTGTGCACTAAATGGGGCCCAGCAACCACTGCTATGAATTGGCGGTTCAGTAGCCGATGGACTTCTAGATCACTGCTATGAATTGGCGGTCCAGGAGCCGATGGCCTTCCAGACTACTGCTATGAATTTGCGGGCCAGTAGCCAATGGGCTTCCAGATGAAGGGTTTGCAGGGCCACAGCCAGCTGAGGTATAAAGTAGTATCCCTCCAACTCTAAACCGGGTGGATGAAAGTGGAATTTGTGGGGTGGGTGAACCACCATTATGATGGTTCATTGGTTTCGCTGTTCTCTCAATCCCCCACAATCCAATTCTGCAGCCAGGAGTGACAGACAAAAGTTGCTATGCACATTGAGTTTTACTTTCAATATACATTGATGTAAGATAGATGCCATCTTCAACCTGCTGATGATGCCTAGGCCTCTGCGGAGGCCTCACCCACAGAATGCAACTCTTGAGCACGGGAACACTGTGCGGATAGTTTGCGATGCTGCACTTTAAAAGATGACTCTACATACAAATAAATAATTTAATGAACAAAGGCAGTCATGTTCTCGTGGAGTGCTCATGTCAGAAAAAGACAGTACTTTATGGGAATAATGGTATGAACCTTACAATGAATTATACTATTTTCTTAGTGGAAAACAGTTAGGTCTGGAATACTTTCTGCTGCCTCTCAAAGTGTGTGCCTCATTTGGAGATATAACTGAGATTGTTTGGTACTGGGGCTGGTGAGTCTTTTCTATCAAAAAAGTCTAGCTTCATTGAACTGATGAAACCTAAATAGATCGAATCGTGTCTATGTTTGTTAAACCTCTTTGAGAGATCTTACTTTGGCTAATGTAACGATTACAGTGAATTGGTTTCCCTCTGCGAAAAACTGCACACTACCATTTCGGTTTGAGCCTTTATTTAGGTGTGAAATACCTTGTTCTGGGATTGCAGCGAAGTTCTGTGAAGTTTATAAAGGCCATGCTTATTTTCAATGACCCTTCAAAAGGTATTAATTCCGGCTTTCCAAGTCCCTGTAACAGCTAGGTTAAATTCTAGGTCAGAATAAAAGCAAAAAAGACCTTTTTGTCTTTACACCTAAATGAGATACAAGGGAATAAAGTAGACGAGCACGTGCACAGCTTGAATGATGGCTTAATAGATTTAATGCGTGCTACAGAGATGTGTGTGTGTGTAATCTCAGGTTACATCCCTAGCAGGACTGACTCCGCCTTTCATCCATCTCAGATCGATATAATAATATTATTTTGTTAGATAATCCTAACTAGCTGCCAGTTGGCGCCACTCGTGAGATACACCCCCGTGCATTTTTTTCATTTTTAGCCAACAGCTCTTTGAATTAGGTCGAAGGAAACAAAATCAGTCGTGGCGAAAAGTGTTCCACGCGGTTCCATACTGCAGGGGGCAGCAACTGGAATGGGCCATATGGGCTTTCAAGGCTGGACCAAGGCAGCCAGCCCACCCAGCGTTGGGAGTGGCCCGATGCCTCCAGGCCACCAGGTAAATGCCAGAGTGGCAGAATGGCTCGTCCGGCCCTGCTGCGCATGCAGGGCTAGTTAGATAATGTGTAGGATTTTACAAAAATTAAAGCGTGAATCCCGGTCCCAAAACACAATTGTTTAAAATAAACTTGGCAGCTATGAAAAGAACAGACGCTACTGAGCGCAAAGAGAGTCTTCAGTTCGTGGTGTGTGTTAGACATACAGGGGTGGTGTACAGAAGCATATCTAAAAAATATTGGACACCTTGGAAATTAAGAGCCCATCCTTTTGAGCACACGGTTCCAGAGACCTCTCAGAGAAGCACTCCCAGAACGGGCGGTTTTATTTACTACCGAAATGTATAATCTTAGCTAATCACCCTCCTTAGAAGTGCTCCTGCTGGGATAAGGAGGGGGCGGGGCCTAGCTTCAGCTGGCTAAGTGTCACTGTGCAGTTCCGGTTTTGTACTCTGAGCTCAAGAAAGAGCGGAGATGATTTATAAATAATGCGCCATTAGCAAGGGAATGGCGGGGTGCCATCTCGTGCATGGCTCACACGGGGGTGACAGGATTTAATCCTAGAACAAACAACCAACCTGTCTGTCCGCGGATCCCATCCATTAGGCGGGGGCGCCGCGTGGTTATAAATCCGGCCTGTCCAATAAAGCCAGCATCGAATTCATCAGCCTCCTGCCTCGTGGCCTGGCCCCTGGTATCTGCTCCAAACGCTCTCCATGCAGATAACAAGGTAGCGTACACGTCCCTTTGCTAAATGTCATGTGTTGCAGCGCCATAACACGCTATGGATCATTGCTCGCACACAGCAACCCAATTACATTAACCAGCGCGGCAATACGGTGTAATGACATGACATTAACGGCGCACTCCACGGGATCCAGGCTACCGGCTCGGTGATGGCCGCGCGCACGCCCCTTCCCGCCTCCTTCTTGTGCACGGTGCGTTTTATTTTAGCTGAGAAGGCAGAGCAGGGTCTGGTGCCCATTGCACCTGCTTTCTCCTATTAGTGTTGAATTGAAATCAACCCCTACACAAATCTGCAAGAGGGTCCAGATTTTCCCAACAATCACACTGGCATACGTTATAATAATACATTACATAATACATATAGGACAAGCGAGGTGTATGAGAGGGGCCTCGTGGGCAGTGGAAAGGGAGAGAATGCGGATTGGTAGTGGTACTAAGTGAGAGAAAAAATAATATTTTGTAAAAAAACATATTCGAGGACTTTCAAAACAGGGAGAGAAAGAGTGTATTGTGCGTTTTTGTCTGTGTGAATGTAAACATTCCTGGTGAAATCCGACACACAGCCCTCCATACCCAACTGAAAGCACCTGTATCTAACTATTTATCAGAACATAAATTTATTGGGGAGGTGGGGGTGTAACACCCCAAACACCCCCCCTGAAGCTACACCCCTGCTCTCTACACAAATGACAAATCTATACCAGAAGGCCAGGCCTGCCCAAACTACTCACCAATGTGTGAACTACATGCCTTTTCCATTTTAAACGGAGAGACTGCATAAAGGGAACAAGTAGTATTTCCTACACAATAGATTGTTGGGTAATAGTGGTAGCAGAAATCTCACCTCGTTAGAAAGCAACATAATAAACTATGGGAAAGCTATTGGTTGGGAGATAACCCAAGTATTAAGGAGGTGCTTTAACCCCTTCCCTGCTCATGACGGAACCACTCCGTCATGAGCCACGGGCGCCGTGTGCTCATACTGGAGTGGTTCCGTCATGCTGCGGCCGTTGGCGGCCGCTCCGCCCACGCGGCGCTGATTCCCCGCCTGTGCGGGCGATTAGCGCAAGTGGGTGGAGTCATGACGGAACCACGCCGTCATGAGCACAGCTCGCCCGTGACTCATGACGGCGTGGTTCCGTCATGAGCATGGCGGCACCGCAAACCCCCCAAACCCCCCCAGCGCTGCGGCGGAATTTGCGCCGCAGCGAAGGGGTTAATGGTTATAGCACCCTACTACCAAATGTGCAGAAACACACTGACAAGACAATAATTGTGTAAAGCATGAGTCATACACAAAACCAAAGCACTCTCAGACGTATTTGAACAGGATAAACATGTCCAGACAGCAAGGACTCTTTAACAAACACGGTGGCATATTTACAAGGGAAGTGGCGGGGTGAGGCGTAAGCCTTCCTGGCTTAACGCCTCAATCTGCCACTTTAGAAAAGCAGGGCTCGCCATATTTACAAGCATATGGTGCAGCCCTGAGTTCCCCCCCTGCACTGGTGCTAATTTAGCTGCCTAAGGCCAACGCAGGCACCCTTGCACCATAGTGCAAGGGTGTCTGCGTGCAGGGGAAGATTGATTATGTGCAGGAAGGGGCCCCGCCCTGCACATAAACAATCTTTAAATGGGGATTTGTAACTTCGATGTGTGCTGCTTAATGCAGCACACATAGAAGTTGCAAAACAGCATTTTTTTAAAAAATGATTGTGTGCAGGAAGGGGGACCTTCCTGCACATAAACAATCATTGGCCTTTTGCTGTTTCCATGTGTGCTGCACAACGCAGCACACATGAAAACAGCAAAAACGAGGAGAAATGAAAAATTTCTCCTCGCTGTGCCAGGGTAAGACCAGGTTTTCCCTGGTCTTAATTCTGTTGCTGCCTCCTATTTACGCCTCCCTTGTAAATAGGGGGCAGGGTCAGAATCAATGGGTGTAACGATAGAACGCCCACCACAACACCAATTGCCCTCCCCTTTCATGCTACAGCGTGAAAGGGAGCCATATTTACAAGGCAGCGTTAAGCCACATTAAGTGGCTTAACACTGCCTTGTAAATAATGCGAAGCACCTATCGTCACAGGAATGTCAGAAAAAGTGATGTTCCAGTGGCGATAGGGACTTGCAAATATGCCCCACAGTTCCTTATTTATTTTAACACATATGTAAAAGTCTAATTTACAAATACATGTCGTTATTACATATGTATGTATGGCTTAAGAAGAATTTCCTGTATACTTCCTGGTAATCTTCATTACTGAGTCCTATGTTTACCTCTAACAGTCCTTACAATAAGCAGGTGATTAATGACCGTGAAAGAACCTTTAACTTTAGCAAACATACTTAGCTTCTCCCCTCCCCACTCCATGAAACATTATCAAGCTTTACACATAAAAACTCTGTTTGTAAAAGCCAGGCAGTACCACAAGACTCAACAATAGCTCACAGAGGAAGGACGTTGGTAACGTAGGACTGTGATGAGGCATAGTAGATCTCTGAACACGGACCCCCGAGTTAGGAAGGCCTGAGATTGGGCCTGGGGTACCCCTGGGCCACTCATTGCTGGGAAACAACCTTTAAAACTCAGTCATTACATCGCACTACCTTTACATACCAGTCATTACATCGCAGGCATTACATAGCAAGTCATTACAATGCATACCATTGCAATGCATAGTACCCTTACACTATCCAACACTTATCCTACTGTTGCACTCACTGGAGTGGGAATAGTAATTTTTACCCCTACTCTATCCAACACTTACCCTACTGTTGCACTCACTGGAGTTAGAATAGTAATTATTACCCCTATGCTATCCAACAATTACCTTAAATGCGATGTAATGTAATGCATTGTAATGGTATGCGTTGTAAAGGTATAATGCGATGTAATGGAATGCATTGTAAAGGTAGTTGCTGAAAATGGGATGTAATGGCATGCTATGTAAAAGAATGCGTTGTAAAGGATGTTGTGATGTAAAAACTGCTTTGTAAAGGCATGCGTTGTAAATGTATGCGTTGTAACATCATACATTCCTCATTGCTCTACCTCGAAGACACAGTGGTTGAGTCACTTCCTGTTAACGTCACCTCCCGTGTTGGGTGTCACTAGACACAGTGGTTGAGTCCCTTCCTGTTTTGCTCGTCACCTTCCGAGTTGGGTGTCACTTCTGGTTTCAGCATGAGGGGCAACACCACAAGAAGTGGAGTTTGAGATCCATGACATGAGGTCAGGGTCACAATCACTTAAGTTTTAAAGGCCATCTGTGGTTTGCATTGGCTTTTTTCTTCTACAGCTGCTTTTCACTCTTCCAGCCAGCATTGTGGCCGGGGGGGGGGGGCTCCTCCTTGCTCTCCCGCTCCTGTTCGCTGCCCCTTCCAGCCTTTGCGGGATTGCGGCACTGTGGCTGGTGGCTTGTTGTGCTATGTGTGCAATGACTGCGGTAGAGGAAAGGCTTTGCCCACTTTGTTGGATCCTGTGCACCCAGCCTGGGATGTCAATCCCTTGGGAAGTCTTGAGCCACATTTTGTGGTTGACCTGAGGCGGTGAGGAGTTGGGGTGCAGCCGGGCCATGGGGGGCAGCAAACGAGTACACGGGTGCAAACAATTTGAAAGTATTTTATTGACCTATTTGGAATTGTAATACATTCTGTGCACAATTGACGGGATTAATCAAGAAAGGTTGAATCTGAAAAATGCTAAAACGAATGCCAACGCTAAAGAAATTGAATAACCCAAGCTTTATGAAGCAAAGGGCAAGAAAGGACTATTTTTGTTTTTAAAGCAAGGTGTAAAATCCCAGCGCGGGCTTAAATAACATTTTCAGCATGACGTATACCTTAATCTGGGGTATTGTTGTGCAAAGGCAATATTCAGTACTTTACAAGATTACTGCCGACTGGTGAGGAAATAAAAGGTTGGGAGCTGTGGTATATGTTATGGGGAATCTTTTTGTTCAAGTTCTGTCCACTTAGTTTGTTGCAGAATGGCATGCAGGGGTGGTAAAAGGAAGTCTAAGGACCCAGAGCTCACCCAACTAATCAAATTATTTTTGGCAAAGTTAGCGGATGCCGGTGAGTCCAGTTTATTTTTTTGATGTAACGAATAAACAGGAATCTCAACCTTTTGAGTGTCCTCAATGGTCCTAGTTGCACCAAGGGAGGGTTCCTCTCGCCTCAAAATAGACCTAAAGACAGTTCTGTGCTAGTGGTGAAAAAAAGGTCTGGGGTTAATACAAAGGCTGAAAGTTATTCTTCGTCAGGTTTGGGAGAGTATGCTGTCATAATAGTAAGGGACGGTCGACCTGAATTTTGAGGAGGGGTGTGGGTAAAGAGCTTCTGATGGAGAGCAAGCAGATAATCTGAACAATGCCTGGCCCTTTGGGTCAAGAGACAGAAGTTACACCACATCAGAATAATAGTGGGGACATTGCAATATCTTTGGAAAAGATTGGAAAGACTGTTAAAGAGATTGGAAAGATTCTGAAAGAGATTTGAAAGACTCTTATACAGATGTCTTCCCAGTTGTATGTGGGGAATACAGCAGACGCGTGTAGAGTTGAGTTTTCAGCAAGGCTAGGATCTGTGTCTTTATCTAGCAGTGAAGGGCTAGCAATGGGCTGGGAATTCTGCATCTCAGACCTAGGAGCTAGTAGGTCAGTGGGCAGGACTTTGGGCATAGGCTGCTTCTAATAAGGATGGTGGTAATGGACAGGGGCAGCCAGCTCAAGGATATGGCTCAACAAAGACAGTTAATGTAGACAAGCTTTCTGACCTGCCACGGATCTGCCATGGCTTCTTGTGAAAAGTGAATATTGTAAAGAAGAGTGACTTGGGTAAGCAGAACAAGAACTCAAATGCACCAGAAAATAAGAAGAAAGAAGCGGACAGTGGTGAAAAAGAGGAAGTGGTGAAAGAAATAGAATGTGAGGGCTAGGACGTCATGCTATCAAAACTGTAAAGTTGAGGGCACATGTTGCGCTTGAGATAAAAAAAAATAGAAAACTGATTTAGTGGAAAAGTTGTTACTAATCAGGGCTAAGAGAAGGAGGTTGAGGCCAAAGAGAAATATTTTAAGAAGCACTGGAGACCCAAGGTGGAAGAGAACATAACTAACTGGCTTTTGAGTTTCACTTCTATCATTTTCTTTGAGAAAAGAAATCCAAATTGGCTGCAAAATTGATTTTCTATAGTAACAAGGTTTTGAAGGTCCATCATGATTTTGGTGGCATGGATTGGCTGGGTAATTACAGGAATTGTAAGTCAGCAATGGTTGGTGATCTGAATGTAGGTTTGAATCAGACAGAGCTGTTGGTCTGATTGGAGTCAGTGTCTGGGAAGAATTAATTGAATAGAAAACACTAACCATCTCCAGCAGCAGCAGACAGGTAGCAACAAGAAGAGAACATGCTGGTTTTTTAATAAGAGGCTCTGGACTCGACCAGAAAGTATGTGCCAATAAAAAACAATTTTTTCCCATCTGTGGCATTACTTTCAAGCGTATTAAGAAGAGGAAAAAGAAGGGAAACAGTTCAGCAAAGCTACAATTAGGTATGTATCAACACCCATAAATGCTGAATGTTTGACCCCTTGGTTAAATAGATATCAAAAGGGACAGGCAGCTAGATTATTACACAATGGTCTTCCAGGATCCTGGCTACTAAAGTCAAGCCTATTAGTTATTGCAAGAATCAGTCGTCAGTGGTAACACATCCCTCCCAAGGCCATAAAAGCAAAACTGACAAAACAATTGGCTCTTGGTGACATTGCAGGCTTATTTAAAGAGCCCCAAATCAGGATTTTGTGTATTTGCCCCTTGGAGAGGTGCCTCAGAATGTGCCCTGGCAGTACGCCTAATTAATAATATCTCAGTGATGATAGGTGCGTCTGTATATGAGGTGATTGCTCATGGCCTGTTCTCTGTGCAATAAGCATTTTTTGATCAGGTACTTATTAAACTGAGAAAAGCTGGTGAGGGTGTGCTGTTGGCCACAGTGAATATTAAATCAGCTTTCAGATTATTACCAGTTTACCCAGAAGAGTACAGTTTCTTTGGTTTCCACTTCTCAGGAGCATTTTACTATGATAAATATATGTCCATGGGCTGTGCTATATCCTCTATATACTTCGAGAAGTTCAGCTACTGCCCGTAGTGTATTTTCTGTCATGTTTCAGAGTCCCAGAATGCCATCCATTATTTGGATGACTTTGTGTTTGGGGGTCCTGAGGTCTTTCAAATGTCCAGTGGGCTATCGATGTTTCACCCCCTCATTACAGAACGGCAAGTTCGTTAGTGAAGGCATGTAGGCCCCATAAACATTTGAAAGACCTCAGTGTCTTGGTTACCTTTTTAGGGATTGAGAGTGAGTGATTCATGTGCAGGCGAATATAGGTTTACATAAGAGAGAGTTAATGCATGAATTCACTCTACTAAGGATTGCCTATATCATAAGAAGGCCACCTAAAATCAGCTTCAGGTTTTAACTGGTCAGCTGAATTTTGCTTTGAGGGTAATCCTAATTGGTTGCCCTATTGCACGGTACTTAACTAGGGCAATGGCAGGCTTGCATTCGAAACATCATAACACCAGGCCGGATGCTAAGGTCGGAGGCAATTTGCTGATGTGGAGACCTTTTCGACTATGATCATTGGCACACTTGTTCTATGTTCAAGCCACTCCCTTGTCCAACAAAGCCCTTGGCTTGCATAGCAATGCTGCATGCAGTTTGGGGTTCACAGCAATAGTAGGAGGTGAGTAGTGAACGGGGGAATTGGCCCAGTAATTGGTTTGAATTTGGATTGGTGAGGAATGTATGGTGGAGTGGGAATAGTAAGTCTGACCACTCCAAAATCCAACGCCTTCCCTATTGTTGCTTAGGTTGGAGGGGGGAAAAGTAAATTTGACTCCTCAAAAGTCCATCATTTCCCTATTGTAGCTTAGGTTGGAAGAGTAATAGTAAATATAACCCCCCCAAAGTCCAACACCTTTCTTACTTGTGTGTTGCTTAGGTTGGAGTGGGAATGGTACCTGTTATTCCTCCAAATTTTAACATTACTTGATATTTTTATGTTGAAGTTGGAATGTAAATGTTGTTTTATTTATGTTTTGGGTTTTTATTTTTATTATAATGGAGTTTAATTGTTTGTTTGATATTCATCTCACATTTTTTATGTTTATTCGTTTGGATGTACACTTGTAAATATTTTCCTCCATTTGTTAAAGTTGTATATATTCTCAATAATTTTCACAGACTTTGTTTACATTTGTAGTGTTGAATTTGGTCATGTTTGTATTTTAATTTTTAATTTATTTTTATATATCTTTTGATATTATTTTACAGTATATTTGAATTGTAATTTTTGTAGTTTTATTTTATTGACTACTATGGATTTTAGTAATGTATTTTTTAACTAAGTGTTAATGATTTAATAATTATAATGTACAAAGTCATTTTGTAATAATTTGTTTAACTATTAACAACAAAATCCCATACGAACTGCACAACACCAGCAGGATGCTTTTAGTTCTTAATTTTCAACTCAGACACCAGACACAGGACGCCAACACTTTTCGTCTTCGCCTTCAACTGGGCAACCCTGGTTCCCACAACCACTGTGATTTTAAGGTAGTCGTTCCTTCAAAGCACTTCCCCCTTTGACAAAGACTAGACTGCTGTGAACATTCAACTACGACCCAATATAGCAGCCATGACAGTTGACAATAGCCCATTCAAAACATTACCTAGCTATGATCATATCGCTACATTTGTACCTAGTTGAAAATTGTATCAATTGATCTTGCAAATAGCTAAAACAATAAGGACATGATTACGATGTCGGGTGGACGTGGTCTCAGGACCCACCGACCTCCGGTCCGTGGTCCCGACACCGCAAATAAAATGAGAGCCCACATGATGCCTATGTGAGCTTGTGGTGTGGTCGTAAACTGGCCGTAGCAAAATCTCCCATAGAGAAATGAGAGCCTGTGTAAATCCCTACGCCATGTGGCAGGCACCTCACACTGCCTGTCACACAGTGCAGGAATTTACAGGGGGGGCACCCAAGCCCCTAATAGAAGGGCCTGAGGCAAGAGGGCCCTAATAGGGGCCCCCAAACGCACTTTACAACAGTAAATCCATGTCAGAAAGGCCAACATGGATTTGCTCTTGGAAAGTGCAATCATAATCCCAAAGGCGAAAACGCCTTCCTCATGGGATTATGCAGTCCCTGGCCGACAGGCTCCTCGAGCCTGTCAGACGTCAGCCGGATTGACCGGCCGGTTTCAATTCCGACCGCCGTATTTGTAAAACAGGGGTTGGAAGCCAAACCAGGGATGTCGGTCGGAAAGGCTTTCTGACCGTCATCCTGATTAGCCCCTAAATGTGAGCAAAACGTTTTGGGACGCACAAATCTCTTAAGCAAAGATTTTGTCACATTTTCCTTCAAATTTTCTTACAGTTTTATACTATGCATATATATTTTTTCTCAAAGCTGTGCAAACTGGACAAATAAAATGCTTCAGTGGTTCAATGTCATACAACCAATTGCTCATAATTAATTTAAATCAGTCTCCTAGATTAATAATAACTATTTGAATGATCCTTTAGAAGGGCAATCTGAAACAAAATATATAACATTTCCTATCCGCAGTCCTACATTTACCATGCTGTTTTCTGCACCTGTTGATAACCAACCTGTGCAAATTTCTCAATTAAAGCGCATCACCAATCTAATTGCTAATATAAGACTGAAGTCATTTAGACAACCTTTATCATGATTGTCTCACAACCCTTCTTAGTTTTTTCTGGTTGATTGATACCTGCAACTCGGCAAAAGTGCAATTGTACAATCCATTAAAAAAGTCAACGATGCACCATATAATGTTGCAACTGTTGTCTCCTCGGATTATCGGCTAGGCAATCAGTGTCCATTTCATAACAATTGCATTCTTTCACTTTCCCAATAAACAAAGACCAAACCTTAAATCATCTATAGAATATTACAATTCATCACCTGATGTTTTACAATCTAGAAATGCAACCCCTGGTTTCTCAAAATTAGGACACTTTACAATCTATGATGTCTAATTCACCCATTAGTGTGCCAATGCAGATAAAAGTGCTAATGCAAAAACAATTCTTAATCGGTCACATAACAAACTATGGTGTCCAGTTAATTTGTCAGAATGTAAGTCAAAGTGCTAATGCGGAAGGAACATCCTCCTCAAAAATCATATAAACAATGTGCTGAATATAAAAAATTAAATATTTATATATATGAAGCCATATCAGCGTTATTTTGCACATTACAATTGGCACTAGCGTTGTTTGCACATTCTTCTATGTTTAAGCTGCTAAAAATTCCAAACGGTCGCTATGGATGTAGAACATGCATTTTATTGAAAAAGTTCTTTTAAAATTGACATGTTATATGTTTATTCAATACTAGCATTTAATGGTACATGTGATGTCATAACCATGCTTTTTGTTTTATAATGAAGGATAGTATTTTTTCAGTGTCCCTGAACATACCTCCGACATGATCACCTGTATTAAGCACTGTCACTTTAAATTGCGCACTCTCTAATGGTACATTGTCATGTGAGCAAGGCTCGGAGGAGCCGAAACGTTATGGCAGCATACTTGGAATAAACTAAATTTGCACATACCTATGGTCCGTGTCCGTGGAAGCGAGGAGGACTCCTGCGGTCTTGACGCGGTGGCGATGATATATATATATATATACAAATATATGAAAATTATCCAAATGTGTTTAAAATCACCAAAACCACCTTAAAATTGTTCAAATTACTTATTTCAGCACGAATCCCCGACATTCACGTCATTATCTAGTTTTTTATATACATACAATTTCTATCACCTAATATTTCATATTTGACGATAACATGACATTCAGAACAAACATTACATTCTGCTCCCAATTTTATCACCATAACGTAAGTGTGCACTTATAGATGCACGTGAAGTGCAGCGTCCAGATTGTGTCCCTATGGTTTCCATGTTCCCAGCAAAATTATCATCTTGAATTCACATCTCCAGAGCTCCAGTTCTCTATTGCCTTTTCGTGGATGAGCCTTAATGTGTTCAATACCATAGTACTGCAGGCTACTCAAGTTTCTTTGGTGCACCTCCCAAACATGTTTTGCCATTGGATAGGTTCTATCCTGATGTTTTATGGCCCTGATATGCTGTAAAATTGGAACCTTTACTTTGTTCACTGTACTCCCAACACATCGCATTTTACAACCACATTCCAGAATGTAAACAACAAATTCTGTCTCATATGTAATTCTTTCTCTGATGGTGCACGTTCTTCCTTCAAATGTGTCATATGATGTACTATTGATTCCAAATTTACAAGTTTTACAGCTATAGCATTTTTTAAAACCCAGATTTCTATTGGTTAGCCATTCTGCTCCATCACTTTTAATCAACATATATTTTGTCAAAATATCACCTAGTGACGGAGCCTTGCGATATGTAATCTTGGGATGTGGGCGTAGCTGGTATTTGAGATGCTCAACATGTTGCAACACATGCCAACTGTGCAATAAAAAAGAGCAAATTAGGTGATGTTCATTATTATATCCAATAAAAAAGTGAGTGATTGTATCCTTGGGTTCTAAGTCCTGTGACCCGTCCCTCTGTTTCTTGTGTTTTTTGTTAAAAAGTAATTCATCTCTTTTCTTTAAGGGCAATCTTTGGTGGGCTTCCCTTAAGACGTTTTCTGGGTATCCTCTGTCTAAAAATCTTTGAATCATCGCTCTAGCTTCTGTTTGGAATAGGGCATCTGTGGAACAAACTATCTGTGCTGTAAGTAACTGGCTATTGGGTATGCTCCATTTTAGAGATTTTGGATGTCCACTATTTCCATGTAGGATGGAGTTGCAAGATGTTTTCTCACGGAATATGGTGGTGTGAATTGAATCATCTAGAACTTTCAATTTAACATCTAGGAAATCAATTTCTTCTGTACTCCAGTTAGCTGTTAATTATATATTAAATACATTGTTGTTTAAGATATCAATATATTCAAGTCAGAGTGCCTCCTCTCCATCCCACAATATAAAACGATCATCAATGAAGCACATCAGTAATACGATTCTGTTCATATAATGCACATTGCTGTCAGCCCATGCCACCTCTTTTTCCCACCACCCCATATATAGGTTGGCATATGTGGGGGCAAAAGATGCCCCCAACTGAACCCTGTTCTTGAAGATAGATATTCCAAAAGGATTGCATCATCATAAGCATGGTGGTATGTTGTGCATATACCAGCGAGCATGATCTCATAAAGTACTGACAAGCCTCTATTCGAAATTGATGTATTAATGATGTATATAATGAGCTGCTGTCCATTGTAACCATGATATAACTTCTGTGCCACGGTATATTTTTGATTTTACACAAAAAGTCATTAGCGTCCTGAATATTAGATGAGAGACTCGTCACATTTAACACAAGAAAAGGTCCAGGAATCTAGATGTATTTTCGAGGAGCAAGCCTACCATACTCACTATGGGTCTCCCTGGTGGATTCTGCAGATCTTTATGTATCTTGGAGAAAAAGCAGATAACTGGATTCCCAGGGAAGTCTATTTTCAAATATGTGTCTTCATCCAGTGATAGAAGCCTCTGATCCAGCCATCCTTTTAACATCGAGTAATATTGAATTTGAAATTCATTAATAGGGTTGTTTTTTAACTCTTGGTACCGATCTTAGACTTTTAACTGTCTATTCACCTCCCTGACATATTGGCTCTTGTTCATGATAATGATGTTCCCTCCTTTCGCGGACAGCTTGATGATAATTGAGTCGTTCACTTTAAGCACATTCAGCTCACGACACTCATTTGCAGTGAAGTTGTTGCAGCTTCGGAATCGTGAGGATTTGTAAAATGTATTAATACTGTCTACTACCAATTTATGGAATACATCAAGAAGATTACCAGTTGGTAACTGAGGAGTGAATTTGCTATGCAATTTCAACCCACAGTCAATGGTACAATCTGTAAGAAATCCCATCCGTTCAAGTTGTGCCACATCCATGTCCTCCTGTATCTGTGAGGAACAACCAGTCGGTTCATCATCATCCAACCTCTTAATGGCCAATAATTCAGGGATGTCACCAAAAGTAAACTGGGATGTTGTTTCCTTGGAACTGTTTTCACATATATTACCTAATGATTTTATTATGGCATTATATTTAAGAAGTTTTAATTTCCTTACAAATTTACATGCTTCACTGCAGAGGTTCACAAAGTTCAGTCCAGAGGAGGGACAAAAACTAAAACCATAATTCAATATCTTTTCTTGTGTGGCAGTTAATGAGACATTAGATATGTTGATGACACAGGTGTTACTAGTTTTATCTTCATCATCCATATTCAAACATTCCACAGAATCTGCTACTTTTCTGTTTTTTGTTGTTGCTTTTTACCTTTTGCCCCTTCTTGTTTTGTACCTCCTCATCCACGGCCTCTTCCTCTGCCACATTGTGCCATGACCATTCTTATTAGACACATCTCCTCATGAAAATCCAACACCTATTAGGTGTTTTATCTACTGATAAGTCTGGTTCAGAAAAGACATCTGTATAACTTAAGGCTCTTCCTGTTTGACCCATTGCACTCAACTTTTCCTTTGCTCTTAAAGGTTCAAATTTCTTGGCAAAGGTATATATTCTGCCATACTGGTAATCCATTTTTTTTTTTTTTAGTTTCAAAAACCTTTATTGCCATCTCAAAACAATTGTACACAATCACGCCTACAACCTCTCGGGCCGGCTATCATCTACCACATCTACTCGTTATCATCATGTATAGTCACAGCCATTTGTCCGACAACCCGGAAGTCCGGAGGCGATGCATTGCAATCGATTTCACATATCATCCATGCATATGTCCTATCCGTCTAAGGTCCTTATGGCGATGCTGTAGTCTTTGCCACGCTACTACAATGTGCCACTGCTACATAATCAAATTTGTGGAATGAGTGCACATCCTTCTCTCAGGTATTTGTTCTTTCACGACTATAACACCTCTTGTGATTACATCAACTCTTACCATTTCCTCTAGCATCAGCCAGCCACACATATCAGTACAGCATAACCCCAGCCTACTGTTCCGAACTCTCCGGTGCAGCAGTGGAACCAGCACCACTTGCCTCAAGAGTTCCGTTACTCTCAGTCACTGCCTGTGCTGCCAAGTATGCTCTAAACGGGTCCCATATATCCGTGGCTCTACTATTCAATGGTTGTGTGTCTGCGTATATTGTATTCTGTTCCTGACAATATAATAAGTCCGCTATCCACTCCTTAAATTTCGGCGCACGGCCTCTCCCCCACCTACATGCCACCCTCCTTTTCGCCATCAAAAGAGCAATATTCCCAAATTTCCGATGTACCTTGGCTATTCCCATAGTGTACCCCAGGAGCATCACTAGTGGATCACAGTCTATCGTGGCGCCCAGCATTGCCACCAGCGCAGTGTGCACCTGCGCCCAATAATCAGACACAGCCGGACATAACCATGCCAGGTGTAAAAACCCAGCTCCTTCCGAGCGGCACCGCTCACATCTGTCGTTATCCGCCAGACGAAATCGCAACTTCCGCACTGGTGTGCAGTATAATCGCTGCAAAAACTTATAGTGAATAATACGTAGTCTGCAGCTGGCCGATATCTGCGAGGTCTGTGCACAACAATACGTCCACTGCGCCTCCGTTATGTCTCTTCCCAGGTCCTCACTCCACTGTCCAAGCGCTCTGCATGCTCCACTCCCACTTTGCTCCCTAATGCTACGATACAGGTGCGATACTAGGTGTCTGCCGTCCGCAGACGTAAGTAAGACTCGCAGAGGCTGTACTACACCAGGTTCCTCTGGGAACTTTGGTAAGATATCTTGGAGCCCCTGCCTCAACCGAAGATAATAAAAGACTTCCAGCGGAGTAGGCTGACCCCCCTGAAACCACTGTTCTCTCGTTTTGAACCGCCCATTCAGGAATAAATCGCCCCAGCTGCAGATCCGCCACCTAGTGCACATCCCCTGGAACCCTCTTTCTTGCAATAATGACAACTCCGGGTAGTAAACTAGTGGCAAGGTCGGTGCATAGAAGAACTGAAGTGCCACCTTACGAAGAATCCGCTGCCACGCATCTATCATGCAAGTCACTGTAGTAGCCGGCGTCTCAATCGCACTAACCGGGCCGTGAATAATGCCGCGCAGTGGCAGCGGTCTAGCTATCCAGTCCTCCACAGCCACCTGTGGCATGAATGGAGTGGGCACAAACCAGTGGTATGCAAACTGAGCTTGAGCACTCAGGTAGTAGGTTAAAAAATCAGGGACATCAAAGCCACCTCGACCATAAGGCTGAGTTATAATCGACCACGCCAGTCTAGGCTGTCTCCCGGCCCAGAACTGTCTTATTAACTCTGAGTGGAGCGTCCGGAAAAAATAAGCACCTGGATAATACGGGACATTTTGGAACAGATACAGAAAACGGGGCAGCACCACCATTTTAATTAGTGAGGCCCTTCCCGCCATAGTAAAAGGCAAAGAAATCCATCTTGTCACATCAGCAGTTAACTTGGTAATGGCAGTTCCGTAATTTAGTCGCACCGTCTCCTCCTTAAGCTTTGATACCTCGATCCCTAAATAACGTAGGTCCGCATCGCACCACTCAATCGGATAGTCCAATGCGAACCGGGTCACCGCAGGAGTCAGAGGGAAGAACTGCGACTTCTTCCAATTAATTTGTATACCAGACAACCGGGCAAACACCAAGAATTCCCTCAGCAACGAATTAAGATTGGTCTGCGGATCCACCACGTATAACGTCAGATCATCCGCATAGAGTGACACATCTATTTGACGCTGCATACACTGAAAGGCGCTGCGCTTGTGTAACTGCCGGATACGACATGCCAATGGCTCAATTGCGATAGCAAATAACAGTGGAGATAATGGACAACCCTGTCTAGTACCTCTGGTTAATGAAATCAGGCTCGACATCTCACCATTGATCAGGACCCTTGCCTTCGGATCAGTATACAGCAACCGTACCCATGCTACAAATATTTTGGGAAACCCCATCCTATACAAGATAGCAAACAGATAGTTCCACTCGACGGAGTCGAATGCTTTAGTGGCATCAAGAAATATAGCAGCCACCGGCTTTTCCGGCGCTATGGTATGCATCAGAGAGAAAAGGGTACGTAGATTGTTAGCAGTGGATCTCCCAGGCACAAACCCGGATTGGTCCGGAAGGGCTATCTTAGTCATTAACAACGACAGCCTATTGGCTAGCACTTTCGCCAATATCTTAGCGTCACAATTAATTAAAGAGAGCGGCCTATATGCATCACAATCAGCAGGATCCTTGCCCGGCTTCAACAGCGAGGTAATCAACACCTCCCTCATCGACCCCGGCAACACGCCCACCTCCAAAGACTCCTCATATACCTCCTTGAGGACTGGGGCCATTATATCGATGTAACATTTGTAAAATTCCGCTGGCAACCCATCCAAGCCTGTCGCCTTTCCATTGGCAAGGGACATAATTGCTTCCCGGATTTCATCTAATTCAAACGGCGCACCAAGGAACTGCCTGTGGTCGTCGCTCAGCCAACACAGCGCCACATCATCCAGAAAATCCCCCCATGCAACCTCCCCCACATCGCGGGCAGTGTACAGCTCGGTATAGTGCTGAGTGAAGAGTTCCAAAATACCTTTCGTATCCCGCCGTGTGATCCCTTCCGGTGTGCGCAATTCCAATATATGCGTCATACCCCGCGGCGGCTGCCAAAGCACGTCCCGGCCGCTCACCCTCGCAATACCTTCGGGCCTGCCAGTATTTACCCCGGAACTTAGCCTCCCTATCCGCTTCCTTTTCAAACTGCGTGAGCCGTTCTCTGAATTCTGTCTGAATGGGGCCCATCGGTTCTCTGGTCATCCGAGACTCTAGGTCCTTAAGTTCTCCCTCTAACCTAGCTAGTGTCCCTCGTATGTTCCGTAGGACCCCGAAGCTTTTGGATATGTAATATCCCCTAACCGTTACCTTAAATGCCTCCCAGATGGTGTCCACACTCTCTACTGACCCCTTATTGCGGGGAAAGAACTCTGCTATCTCCTCTCCCAACTCTGTCTTAAACAAAGCATCCAACAGGGCCGTGGGTTGCATTCGCCACCGTGCACTAGCGCTCCCGCATCCCGGGACCGCTATCTGAACCAGAACCGGGCAATGATCCGAGTACGACCGCGGCAAGTGCGCAACCCTTCCCAAATCCGACGCTATACCCCGAGACAAAAAACAGTAGTCCAGTCGAGCCCATGTATTAGCATACGCTGTATAGTGCGTACCCTCTCGAAGTCCACCATGTACAAACCTCCAGCTGTCTATCAATCCCCCTTCCTCCACTATTCCCGCCAGAGCATCCCGTGCCTTTTTGTTATATTGAGGACTATTGTCTGACCTGTCCATTCCGGGGACTAGCGCCACATTGAAATCTCCACCCCATATGATATGCATAGAGCCAGTGTCTAGTATCTTTCCCCATAAATGTGTGAAGAAGGCTGGCGTATCCACATTAGGACCATAGCAGTTTACTACAGTGACTGTGTCGGTGCCCAGCCTACCCCATAACACCACAAATCTCCCCTCAGCATCCGCATGCTCCCCCATCTTCACAAAGGGTACCGTCTTTTTGATTAAAATCGCAACTCCCCTAGCATACCCTGAGTACGACGAAAAACTGCGTATTGCCGCCCACCTACCCGCCAGTGTGTAATGTGGCCTGGGACTAAGGTGTGTTTCCTGTAGTAATGCAATATGTACCTGATGCTGCTCTAAATAAGCCATCACCTGTCTACATTTTCTAGCATCATTTAATCCACGAACATTCCATGAAAGAACTGTGAGCCTTACCTCCCTCCTCACGTCAGCCATTTCTCATCAAGTCCCCACACCCCTAGCAACCATATGTCATCTGGCATTAGTCTTTGCATCTGCAGCAGCACATTGATCAATATACGCCTCAGCAACCATAGCTTCGGACCTCCCTGAATAAGTAGTACAAACGCCCCATACCCCATCATCCACACTTTTTGCTTGAGACCAACACCCAACCCCATCTCAATACTCCCTCCCCCCCCGCCCTCCGCTCCCCCAACCATGCCATAACGCCCCCCGTCCTCCCCCCTCCCACTGAAGCATACCCCAACTTGCCAGCCAAGAATGCCCCCCGCCCCTCCCACAAATGCCCCAAAAACAAAGGTTAGTCGCACTTCCAAACCACCCCATATATGCTAGGGTATTTCCCTTCAGGGATTGCGTCTAGGTGACACCGCTATTTCCCCCTCATCTATTCCAGACTCACAAGAGACTTGTAGTCTGGCTCGATGACCCAGAGGGGGTGTCCGGCGTTATGTCCAGCAGCAACTGAGAGATTTCACTCACACACAACGCCATATATAACCTACAGAAACGAAGCAGCTCTCGTACTCACGGAGCCAGAGCCAACCCCACAGTCTGCTCATCACTCCTCCCCAGGGCTCTTTACGCATCAGCATGGAAGGCTTATGCATCGCATTCAAACCAATGTGCCTTCTGTGGCCGTCAAGTTCCCCCATTAACGTGCTCTCACCAATTGTTCGTGCATCCCCATGTTATCAGTGCGCAAACATTATCAACCCCACTCACTGTCCACCGTCCACCTCCTCCTCGTGCTGCGGTGTCCGTTCTGCCCCTGCCGCAGCCCCGGACTTGGCAGCTCGTTTGTAGTGCTTGAGGAAATCCTCCACCTGTTGAGGGGTCGTGAAAAACTGTTGTTTGCCCTGGTACGTGACTCGCAGCAGAGCTGGATAGAGCAATGCATAGTCCAATTGCAAGTTCCGTAGTTTGGCCTTCACAGCTAGAAATTTCCTGCGTTCCTCCTGGACCATTGGCGTGAAATCCGGGAACATCGTGAAGGAATTACCTTCATAAGATAAGGAGCGCGTGCCGCGCGCCGCTGTTAGAGCCGCATCACGATCCCGATAGTTCAGCAATCGGGCAATAATGGGCCTGGGGTCGCACCCGGCTTCGGCCTAGGGCCCAGAGCGCGATGTGCCCGTTCTACGATAAAGTGGGGAGAAAAAGCCTCCGACCCAATCGCTGCCAGTAGCATCCTTTCCACATAGTCCTCCATTTTGCCTGTATTGGTCGTCTCCGGAATGCCTACGATGCGGACATTATTGCGCCGACTTCTCGCTTCTAAATCCTCGTTCTTGGATGCTATCACTCGCAGCAGGTTGTCCATTCTAGAAAGCTGCGAAGTATGGTGTGTTGCCGTGTCTTCTGCATCCGATATACGTTGTTCCGCCCCTTTAAGGCGCTCCTCATGCGCATCCAATTTATGCACCACTGCATCCATACGTGACGATATTCGGTCCACTTTGTCCGCAATCGTCGCAAACCCTTGGCGCATCTCTTGCAGCACCTCGTGTAGACTGGCCGCGGTAGTCGCAGGGTTCACCGCACCTCCTTCTGTAGCAGCCGGGTTGGGCCCCACTTCCCCAGTCTTAGTGGCCTTCTTTCCAGAGTCAAAAGTGAGCTTAGCTTGTCCGTCTTACCCATGGCTGTCTGTTGGCTATGCAATAGTTCTCACCGTTTGCGGGACCGCGCCGCAATTCTCAAGCCAGCTGAGTCAGCCGCACGTCAAGCACCGTCACCTCAACAGCTCCAGCCAGTACAGTCCCACCGCCAGTCCTTAGGCCTCCTGTACAGCCAGTAGCGTCGTTGCCAGAGCCAGTGTATGTGGTCCCTACCTTCCAACACTTCAAAGGAGGCGCGCCTGGCGCTCAACTGGGGGAGGCCGCCCAATTTCACCAGTAGCAACCACTCACCGCTCATGCACAGCTCCCGGTAACCAACAAGCGCCACCGATAGGGAGGATCCATGTATGGGTTCCACTAGGCTGCAATTATCCTGGCCGCGGGTCCTCAGCACTCATCTGCATGCCCAGGGCCCCAGGCCGCAGGCGCCTCGCCCGGCTCAGCTCCACACTCAGCGCCGGCCGCTATCAAGGATCCCGAAGGGGCCACGCCAGTCCCTTGTGCGCTGTTTGGGTCTCCCAACCTCCGTTCACCAGCGCCACCACAACCCAGTCTGATTCCGGCTCCCCCGCCGAATGCAAATGTCATCCACGCGTCTCCAGCACCCAGGGGCCCCACCGCCCCACTCCAAGGCCACGATCAAGGGGTAGCAAGGGGAAGTTCCAGCTCACCACACCACGTCCCCCGGTGGCTCCCCGCACTCTCTCCTAGCATCAGGCCGAGCACGGCAACACCTGGGCAGTCAAGATCCTCTCCGCCACAGCGCCAGCCGCTTTGAGCACCGCAGTCCTCCCGATTGGGGGGGGGGGGGGAAGAAGGCTCCTCCGCCTCCCGTGTCCCGCAGTATCTCCGCGCAAGTGGGCTCGCAGCGTCCGCCACTCACTCGTCTCGTCCCCGGGCTCGGCTGTCTCCGTCCGCGCTCTTGAGGCCTTCAGCCGTTATCGCGGCCACGCTCTGTCCCAGACTTCTCCGCCGGCGATATGCTCCACAGGCCCCAGTCACTCGGTCCGGCTGATCTGCCGGAGCTGCTACCGACTCAAGCGATGCACCGATTTCCTCCAAACTTCGCTCGCCAGCATTAGACCTCCCAGACGACCGTTGTGTGCAATTTCAGCTCTCCCAGCCACCGCTAAAGGATAATTCAGACGGATAATGTCACCGGACCGCGGGGAGCCTTACTCAGAGGCAACCATGCACTAGCGCACCACCTAGCGTCCCCCGGTAATCCATTTTTATCACAGTTGAATGTATGGGCTTTACACATTCTCGTTTCCTCCTCATGTTTTTTGATGCATTCCTCTATTTTGTTAAGCAGAGCCTTTATGTGTTTCTTGGTCTTTAACCACCGCAACTTCTTTCTGTAGAAGGTCTATTGTCGCAGTTTGTTCATCTATGCATCATTTGGCATGCATTATTGCTTCAAATAACTTAAAAGAACAACCCTCTGTGTTTAACCTCCATTTTTCAAATAAGTCCAGATCCATATCTTCAAACATAGGCATTATAAAAATTCGTAATCCACTTGGTACTCTCTTACACTCATTTGGTGAGTGATGTATTTTCCCACCATTTCTTGATTCAGCTATATAGGCTTTCTCCAACTCTCAAATTACTTGCTGCGGCATCCTCGTGCTTCTACCTGCCTCTCGCCTCTCATTGCCAGTAACCTATCACTGTTGAATACATCTTGAGGCACTTTCTCCCATAAGGCTTGACGCTCCAACATTTTGAATATCACTCGTATTTCACAATAGGGAGTTAAATACAGTGAACCTCTATAATTGCTTGCAATTGACCGGTGTACAAAAGTTCCACAAGCTGTATTACTATCACAGTCCACTGGACACAATTGTGCAGTCTGGTGTCCCCCTTTTTGAATTAAAACGGTCAAATGCTGCTGCACCTCACCAACACTTGCAGTGTTCGTGCAGGCTGTAAGACCCTTCTTGCTTAATATATATATATTTGCTGAAAAAAACAAGGGTTACAGGGACGTTATAGTTGGGCTCAGATTTCGCCTGTACAAAACTTGTGAAATTCACCACTAACTAACTATACATATGCCCCCCGCAATGTACTGCTTAAGATCTCACATATTACATCACTGATGACATGGTCAGTGACATCACTAATGACATCATTGATGACATCTCAAATGACATCACTGATGACATCATCTAGTGAGTGTAAGTGTTTCTAAGAGTTTATGAGTGTTCAAGATATATACTAACCTACTATCAACGCTAGATTAGTATACTAAGTGCACTACTAATGAGTGATACTACTTTTAACATATACTATGTGAGTGGCTGTGTGACTGTGTGTATCTGTGTGTGAGTGGGTGTGTGAGTGGGTGTGTGGGTATATAAGTGGGTGTTTGAGTATCTATGTGGGTGAATGAGTGGCTGTATTTGTGAGTGAGTGAGTGTGTGAGTGGCTCTATGGATGAGCGAGTGGCTGTATGGATGGGTGAGTATATGAGTGAGTGAGTGGGTGTCTGAATGGATGTATGAGTGAGTGAATGGGTGTGTAAGTGGTTATATGGGTGAGTGAGTGGCTGCTTTAGTGGGTGTTTGGTTAAGTGACTGGCTTTATTGGAGAATGAGTGTCTGTGTGAAAGGCTGCAAGGGAGAGTGAGCGGATGTGAGAGTGCTTGTATGGATGTGTGAATGGATATGCAAGTGGTTGTGTGGGCATGTGAATACTTATATGGGTGAGTGAGTGGCTGTGTTGAGAGACTGCATGGGTGAGTGAGTGGTTGTGTGAGTGGCTGTATGGGTGAATAAATGGATGTGTGAGT
Organism: Triturus cristatus; assembly: GCF_964204655.1. Taxonomy (NCBI): domain Eukaryota; kingdom Metazoa; phylum Chordata; class Amphibia; order Caudata; family Salamandridae; genus Triturus; species Triturus cristatus. The sequence goes on from NC_140590.1 coordinate 1,387,743,280, forward strand.
AGCTATATGGGTGAGTGTGTAGCTGTTTGAGTGGCTGTATAGGTAAGTGACTAGTTGTATCAGTACCTATATGAGTGAGTGGATGGTTATGTGAGTGGCTATATGAGTGAGGGAGTGGGTGTGTGAGTGGCTCTAAAGATGAGTGAGTGGTTCTGCAAGTACTTGTATGGGTCTGTGAATGGATATGAGTGGTTGTGTGGATATGTGAGTGGATTTATGAGAGGTTGTATAGGAGTGTGAGAGGGTGTGTGAGTGCTTCTGTGGATGATGTCTTCAGTAATGTCATCAGTGATGTCATTTGAGATGTTGCCAGTGATGTCCTGGCCATGTCATAAATGATGTAACATGTGTGGTCCTAAGCAGTGCTTTGCAGGGTCATAAGTTATAGTTAGCTCAGCCAACTATGATTGCTTAATTTCACTGGTTTTATATGAGTGAAATCTGAGCCTAACTTTAACATCCCTGAAACCTTTGTTTTATTGGTGTGGATTTCTATGTTTTTAAAAATTCTATTTCCTAACTATAACGTCCCTGTAACCTTTGTTTTTTTCAGTGAATTTCTAAGTTTTTTTAATGCTGTTTCCTAACTATAAGGTGCCTGTAAACTTTGTTTTTTAAGTGCATTTCTAAGGTTTTTGAATTTGAAAATTGAGTGTCTGAGTGGGTCTGTCAGTGGGTGAGTAAATGTCTGAGTAGGTCTGTAAGTGGGTGCATGAGTTTCTAAGTGGATCTGTGAGTGGGTGTGTGAGTGGGTCTGTGAGTAAGTACTTGAGTCTCTGAGTAGGTCTGTGAGTGAGTGCATGCCTCTCTGGGTGGGTCTGTGAGTGATTGCATGAGTCTCTGAGTGGGTCTGTGACTGGTTGCATGAGTATCTGAGTGGGTCTGTGAGTGGGTGCATGAGTGTCTGAGTGGGTCTGTGAGCCTCTGACTGGGTCTGTGAGTGGGTAAATGAGTGTCTGAGTAGGTCAGTCAGTGGGTGCATGGCTGTCTGAGTGGATCTGTGAGTGGTTGCAGGAGTCTCTAAATGGGTCTGTAAATGGGAGCATGAGTGTCTGAGAGGATCTGTGAGTGGGTGAATGATTGTGTTAGTGGGTCTGTGAGAGCATGAATGAGTCTCTAAGTGGGAATGTGAGTGGGTGCATGAGTGTCTCAGTGGGTCTGTGAGTGGAATCTGAGTGGATGCATGAGTGTGTGAGTGGGTGTGTTTGAGTCTCTGAGTGGGTCTTTGAAGGTCTGTGAGTGGATGGATGAGTCTCTAAGTGGGTGAGTGAGTGACTCAGTGGGTCTGTGAGTGGTTGTGTGAGTCTCTGAGTGGGTTTGAGTGGGTGAATGAGTGTCTAAGTGGATCAGTCAGTTAGTGTGTGACTCTCTGAGTGGATGCATGAGTCTCTGAATGGGTCTGTGAATGGGAACATGAGTGTGTAAGTGGATGTGTGACTAAGTCTCTGAGTGGGTCTGTGAGTGTATGGGTGTGCGTTTCTCAGTTGGCCTGTATGTGGGTAAATGAGTACTTTAATGGATTTATGAGTGGGTGCATGAATGCCTGAGTATGTCTGTCAGTGTGTGTGTGAGTCTATGAGTGGGTGCATAAGTGTATGAGTGGGTCTGTCAGTGGGTTCATGGTATAAAAAGTAGAGGGACACACAGGAGCATGTCCTCATGCCAGCTTCACCTGTGACGGTCCTCCTATCTAGCTTGCCTGCAGTCTGCTACCCTCTGTTGCCTTCGGTTTTGTGCCTCCACTGCTCATTTTCTGCAAATTTCTCTGCCTCTTCTCTCCTCACTCCGGCCCTCCATTTTGTCCCTTTCTGCTCATTCTGACAGATTTTTAGGCTCTTTCTGCTAGTTTCTCACTTTTATTTTGCCTCTTTCTGCTCATCCCAGACCTTTATTTTGCCTCTTTCTGCTCATTTGTCACCTGTATATTGCCTCTTTCTGCTGGTTTCTCACGTTTATTTTGCCACTTGGTGCTGGTTTCTGACCTCTATTTTGCCTCTTTCTGCTCGTTTCTTATTTTCACTTTGTCTTTTTTGGCTCTTTTCTCACCTTTATTTTGCCTTCTGCTGCTCGATTTTCACCTTTATTCTGACTCTTTCTGCTTGTTTCTTACATTTATTTTGCATTTTTAGCTCGTTTCTCACCTTTATTTTGCCTTTTGCTGCTCGTTTTTCACCTTTATTCTGCCTCTTTCTGCTCCTTTCTCACCTTTATTTTGCAACTTTCTGCTCGTTACTGACCTTTATTTTGCCTCTTTCTGCTCATTTCTCACCTTTATTTTGCCTCTTTCTTTTCGTTTCTGACCTTTATTCTGCCTCTTTCTGCTCCTTCTGACCTTTATTCTGCTCGTTTCTCAGCTGTATTTTGCCTCTTTCTGTTCATTGCCGATCTTTATTTTGCTTCTTTCTGCGGGTTGCCGACCTTTATTCTGCCTCTTTGTGTTTTTTTCTCACCTTTATTTTGCCTTTTTCTGCTCATTGCTGTTCTTTATTCTGCCTCTTTCTGCTCCTTTCTCACGTTTATTCTGCCTCTTTCTGTTGTTTTCTCACTTCTAGTTTGCCTCTTTCTCCTCTTTGCTGACCTTTATTCTGCCTCTTTCTGCTTGTTTCCCACATTTATTTTGCCTCTTTCTTCTCATTGCTGACCTTTATTTTGCCTCTTTCTGCTCTTTTCCCACCTTTATTTTGCCTCTTTCTGCTCTTTTCCCTGGGACCATTGCGGGGCCCTCAAGGCCCCAACGGTCCCAGCCGGCACCCCGCCTCCTGCGAGAGCCTGCATTGTTGCTGAACGGAGGGAGCTGCTAGAAAGGCAGCTCCCTCTGAGCAGGAACTCTTTCACTGGTCGCATCTATTTCCCTGGTTGCATCTCTTCGGTTAGGGAAAGAGATGAAACCTCCGCTTCCAGTGGGCAGGAGCACTTTGACAGCTAACTCCCGCTGGAACCAGAAAGTTTGTTTTTGCTTAGTGGGAGTTGTCAAAGCTCATGACAAGCAAAAGTCAAAAGCAAATGGCCCAGGGCCGGACATAACAGGAGCTGGCCCTGGGGGGTGGTGTTCCCCAGGGCCATGCATGACTCCAGGAGGGGAGGGCATGCGGTCTCCCTCCTTTAAAAAAAAGAAAAAACCAGGAGGCGGTGGGTCTCGGGGTGTGGGGGTCTGCGAGGGACCCCCACTCCATATTTAACTTAGCCCTGATGAGGTGGTGGTCCCTGGAGCTCAGGGGCCCACTTGGCTCGGGGGTCTGTGATGATGCCCCCCATTTCTTTGTATATAGCCCCAGGGAGGTAGTAGTCCCTGCCACGGGGCTTGTGGGTCTGCACGCCCCCCAGTCAATTTAATTATAGCCCTGGGGAGGCGGGTGGGCCCCATGGCTCTGGAGGTCAGAGCACCCCCTGCATTATTAAACCTAAACCCCAAGGAGGAGATGGTCCCAGGGCATAATTGAGCCCAAGGAAGAAGCCCCCATGGAGGGGTATAATGTAAACAAGAGTGGGAAACCGCGCTTTCTTTTTCATTTTGGTTTGGATTTGTGGCTCCACTGCATTTACGGGGATAAAACCTTTTCTTAAAGTGGTTTTTGGTCCTGTAAGCATCACAAGAGGACACCAGGACCACAGTCAGGGGGTCAGGGTATTCCTACGCCGGGCCCCTTTTAAAAAAAATGTTTTTTCTGGGACTCAGCTTAAGATGGCTGCCAACACTTCCTGCTTGAAGTGTTGGCAGCCAATCAGATCTCAGCACAAGATAGGGAAGGTTCGCTGAGCCTTCGTGTCCCTAGATATCTAAGTTTGTTTTTTCTTTAATATCTCCCAAACTACCTAAACAAATTTACACCAATTCTCAAAAGGTCACTTTCTGAACCAACAGCTACATTTCTGCCAAATTTGGTGTAATTCCTTTGGGCAGTTCGGGCTAGAGTTGTGTCTAAAATCCCTATAGGAATTTGCATGGGGAAAACGTTTTTTGGGACCCTCCTTTTTCTTGGCCTCCACTTGACAGATCACCCCGAAACTTTCAAGACAGCAGCTGAAGTGAGCGTAGTACAAGTTTTGGTAATTTTGTGAGGATTTGCCAAACGGCACCACAGTTACTGGGAAAACCAAAAATGCTCTTCCTATGGAAACTTTGTCCTAACTATAACTACCTACTGACTACTGTCAGTAGGATATTACCTACTGGTGGTCGCCATTAGGTAGTTATAGTTAGAACCTAGTTTCCATAGGAAATGCGTTTTTTGTTTTGCCAATAGCTTTGGCACCGTTTGACGAATATTCGTGAAATTCTCAAAAAAAAAGTCTTTCCAGGTCAGCTCCTCTCCTGAAAGTTTGGGGGTGATTCGTCAAGCGGGGGCCGAGAAAAAAGGGGGTCCCAAAAAGTGTTTTCTCCATGTTAATTTCCATGGGAAACTTTAGCCAAGGCTACAGCCTGAACTGCTGAATGGAATTACACCAAATTTTTCAAAAAGGTAGCGCTTGGTTCAGAAAGCGATCTTTTCAAATGATATAAATCCGTTCAGTAGTTGCTGAGAAATTTTAAAAATAAAAATATCGATATCTAGAGGCGCGGTGAATCCGCGGACCCTCCCGACCACGAGCTTTATTCTAATTGGCTGTCAACACTCCAAACCAGGAAGAGTTGGCAGCCATCTTGGGACTTGGTAGAACCGAGTTACAAGAAACCAGAGAATTATGCAGAAAAAACAAGAAAAGGGAGCAGGGTAGAAACACCCTGACCCCCTAGGCCTGCTCAGGCGGTCCCAAGAGGACCCCCAATGGCCCCAAAAAGCGGCTGAATTTGCGCTGGGTGCGCGAATCCATATGAGAAAAAAAATAACGAAGTGCGGGCTCCCACTCTTCGTTATTTTTAAGCCCCCGGGTGAGCCAGGTCCCTGGGGCATTGAAAAAAATTAAACATTCAGCAACTGAGAAGCCACTGTCTATCGCCACATATGCGAAAGTGTAATGTTTGTCGATCCTTCTTTTATGGGGGACAGTCTCATAGAATTAAGTGGTATTGTCCCCATGAGGTGGGTTGGGGAGGGGCGGTGGGTTTTGTTTTTCACTGAGAAACCTTGAGACGTGCTACAGGAGGTAGGGGTTAAAGTTGCAAGAAGGGGCTGCTACCACCCCACTGCAGCCGAGACAGAGGCGGCCCCGAAAGAGCAGGCACGCCGGCTTGCCTTTCAAATGAGCCCACGCAGGCAGCCGTAAAGTGCCGAAGCTCCACCGTCGCCTCCCCCATAATGAGCGCTTTGTGATCCCAGCGGCCGGTGGGGCCAGCAGCTGTAGCACTGTTTGCACTCGTAAACAGGCCTTGCACCCTGCGCCCATCGGGGAGGGGGCACCCTGGGCATGGGGGAGGGGCCTGAGAGAGATGCCAGGCATGATGTGCGTGCAAAGCGAGGGGGGAGCAATAGGGGCGCCAGGCACTGTGTGGGGCTACAGCTGTACATGCGCAGAGGGACGGAGGGTGGCAGGCATTGCGTACATGCATAAGGAGAGGGGTAACACGGTACCAGGTACTATGCACGCAGACGTGTACTTGAGGGGCACGACAGGTGCCAGGCACAGTGTGTGCCAGTAGATAGAGGGGAGCGGGGGTGCTCTAGCGATGCATGCAGAGGGTGGGAGATGTGCCAGGCACTGCGTGCATGCAAAAGGAGAAGAGACGATATAGTGCCAGGCACTTTGCATTCAGAGGGTTGCCGGGAGAGGCACAAGAGGGGTGCCAGGCCCTGTGTGCATGCAGAGGGGTGCCAGGAAGGGCACGAGAGGTGCCACACACAGTATGTGCATACAGAGGGGTACTGGAGAGGACCGAGAGAGGTGCCAGGAACAGTAGGTGCATGCAGAAGTGGACTGAGAGAGGTGCCAGGAACAGTAGGTGCATGCAGAAGTGGACCAAGAAAGGTGCCAGGCTCAGTATGTGTTCACAGAGGTACACTGGGTGGTGGTGGGTTGGTGGGGCGAGGCTAGAGTGTGCATGAAGAGGGACAGAAAGCGAGAGGTGCTAGGCACAGTGGGCATGTGCGGAGAGGGACAGTAGGGGTGCAAAGGCACGGTGCGTACGAGCAGAGGGGCACTGGGAAGGTTGGCCTAGCGAGACAGAAGGAGAATGGGGTGCTAGGCACTGTTCACGCAGAGGGGCGCCGAAGGGTATCGAGTGAGGTGCCAGGCACAGCGTGGGGCAGCAAGGGGAGCCTGGAGAGGTACCACGTACCGAGTGAGTACGTTCAGAAGGCATTCGGCCCTTCCCAGCAGCTGGACATGGGGACCGTCGGCCCAGAGAATGCCGGGCACTGAATGTGCACATGGAGAGGTGGGGGTGCTGCCCAGAAACACAGCCAGTCAAAGTTGGAGTGGTGCCAAGCACGGATAGTGTGCCCACAGGAATGAGGGAGGCACCTTGCCCGAGCCTACAAATGGAGGCAATGAGGTGTGGACACCAAGTGGGCGCGCCTAGTTGGACAGCCAGAGAGATGTCCGAAGAAGGGGCAGACACCGAGTGAGTGAAGGTCTCTCCTATGTGACTGCGCGGACACACTTATGCACTGTGGGGGGTGAGGTCAAGAGAGAGATGCTAGGTCGTGAGCCTGGGCATCAAAACGGCTGGGTTGGGGCGAGAGTGATGCCAGACACTTTGTGTTCACACAGGTGGGCACAAAGAGGGCAGCCGAGAGGGCCCAATCACTGAATGTGCGCACGGAAGGAGGGGGTGCTGCCCACCACCTGAAGCAGGTGGCAGGCAATTCTGTGCGGAGATCTGGGACGTGTTCAGTCCAAGGTTACACAACACCCACCGGGCGGCGGCTACGGGTTACCACGCTCACACAGGAGACACAGTGCAGCCGAGAATGTAGGTTCGACAGCACGGATCCCATTACTTGGTCATTGGCCACGCACCCTACAAGGCAGGGCAAAAGATTTACATTTCAACTTCTCCCCACAGACAGTAGGAGAATTAAGTCTTAAATATGTTTTATATATATATATGCCAAGGTGTATTAAAGAATGAGTGGGTGTATAAGTGTCTGAATGGATGATTTATATATTACCTACTGGCGGTCGCCAGTAGGTAGTTATAGTTAGGACCACGTTTCCATAGGAAATCCGCAACATTCTATTTTGAATAACTTTTGCGCCGGTCGACGAATCCTCGTGAATTTTTCAAAATAGGTGGGGCGCTACGCTCCGCTCCTACCCTGAAAGTCTCGGGGGGATTCGTCAAGCGGGGGCTGAGATAAAAGGGGGGTCCCAAAACGCGTTTTTCCCATGCATTTTTCCATAGGACCTTTAGACACAGCTACAGCCCGAACGGCTGAACAGAATTACTTGAAATTTGGCAGAGAGGTAGTCCTCAGGTCAAGGAAGTGCCTTTTGTAGGTTTGGTGTAAATCTGTTCAGTAGATTCTGAGAAAATAGCCTTTAAATCAATATATATATCTGAGCCAGCTTACGGTGCGCTTACGGTGAGCTTACCGTACGCGTACGGTGGCGTGCGCGAGCGCGATTCTGATTGGCTCTTAGATCTTAGTAAACATTCGAATCGGCCGAAACCAGGAAGCGGCGGCCGCCATTTTCTCTCTCGCACTCTGAGTAGGGCAGCATAAATGAAGCCCAAAAATGTGTAAAGGGGCAGTATATTGAGATAATAATCACCCAGCAGTGATATACGGGCCCCCAAACAACCCCCAAAGGCAAAAAAAAAAGTTATTTTTTTTTTGAAAAATCGCCGATTACGCTTACCGTACGCGTACGGTAAATTTTTTTTTTTTTTTTTTAAATTATCCACACTTTCCACACCCCATGTGCAAATGGTGCCCTAAGGGCTCCATTTGTGCATGGCATATCAAATAAATGAAAATAATAAACAAAACATTTCACAACGATGCGCATAATATGTCCCCCATGTGCGCACGGTGCGCGAAGCGCATCGTGCGTACATGGCCCATCGCGCATAATGTGGGCACGCGGTGCGCGCAGCGCACCGCGTGACCACTGTGCGTGCATGGCACTAACTGCGTAAAGGGGGCGCGCGGTGCGCGAAGCGCACCGCGTGCTCACTGTGCGCGCACGGTGCGCGAAGCGCACCGTGCGCGCACGGAACGAACTGCGTTAACTGGGCGCGCACGCCACGAATGGCGTAAAGTAAGTTAGCATTTAAAAAACCGTACAAATTCACTGAAAAAACCATAGGTTTCACACACGTTATAGTTAGGAATTAGCATTTAAAAAACCTTGCAAATTCACTGAAAAAACCATAGGTTTCACACATGTTATAGTTAGCTGTACATTTTACTGATAAAAAACCAATGAAATTCCCCCGTTATAGTTACTGTAGGCAACTATAACTCACGCGACCGTAATCCTCTGCTGATGACATATGTGTCTTTATGAAAAAAAAATATTTGTAATATATGTATAGCTTAAATTTAATGGAAGAAGACATGGGCAAATAAGTGTCTAAATACAGTATTAGCATCAGCTGAGGATTGCGGTCGCGTGAGTTATAGTTGCCTACAGTAACTATAACGGGGGAATTTCATTGGTTTTTTATCAGTAAAATGTACAGCTAACTATAACATGTGTGAAACCTATGGTTTTTTCAGTGAATATATATATATGTATGTATGTATGTATAAATAGCATTTATTAATACATTGCTTTCTATACATTTATTTGTTTGTGTACGTTTATTTTTAATTATATTTTTTGATAAACAATTAAATGTATTTTATATATTGTTATATTTTAATGTGCAATATTTAAAAAAAAATAATTTTAAATGTATATACTCGCGTGTATAATCCGGATACTTATTAGCTCAATAATTTAACAACAATATTTTTGTACTTTACATTGTCAGTTTGTAAAGTTGATTCTTAATACCCAATATTTTCCTGTGATAATTTTGTATCGCAATATTTTTGTTTGCGATATTAAGTAATAAACGATATGGTGCCTTTCACCACACCTCTCACATCCCTCTCATCCCTGGATCTCAATCCTACATTCTTATCTATTTCTTTATGCAAAAACAAAGGGGAAAACTTGTATTCTGCTTTCCCAGTGTGTCCCAGGACGCACAGGACAGTGTGCTCACCCTGTCAAATAATCAGCTCAACTTTTGTGAGCTGAAGCACTGGGTCCTGGGAGGTGTGGATAACAGGTAAGTAACCCTTGGTTGAGCAGTGAACATTGAAAATAGGTAGGGAATGAATAACTATTCTGAAAAGCATTGTGCAAGTGAGAGAAGCGAGCAAGCCAACCTCCCCCTTCCAAACCCAAACAGAGTTTGGCAGGTTTTCACCCAATTTGTTTTTAAAACAATCATGCAAGAACAGTTCATTTTATGACAAATTGTCCCACAGAATATAGCTAAAATGTTGCCAATTTCTCAGTTCAGAGGTGCAAGTCATGCAATGTTCTCATAAAACAGGTTCTTCCACAGGAAACCCATATCTGTCTCTCAGTGATTGACATTTTCCCCCAGAAAGCATTGCTAACAGGTAAGTGTACTGTTAGAGCAGGCCAAGTGGAAAATACCTCCTTCCTGCCACCACCTCAACCCTGTAAACGTGCACCGAACACTCATAAAACTGCTTGACAGGGAAAGGGCAGGAATGTGCTGTATTTAACACAATACAACGCACTCCTGTCTTTTTCCAGCTATGGTGCACACTGTCCTGCCCAGTGCCAACGCAGGCACCCTTTTACCTTGGCAGAAGGGTGCCTGTGTTGTAAGCAGAATTTGTTTGTGCAGGAGGGGACACCATCCTGCACAGAAGCAATCCCCTGAGGCATTTTCCTCTTTGAAAGTACAAGGAGAAATACATATATTTCTCCTTGTTACGCCTCTCCTGGGAAGATGCAGCGTTCTGACGCATTACCAGGCCTATCAGTATTGGTAAACCTGGGATTGCTTCAGAATCAATGGGTGGATGCATGTTATACTCCACCAATGGAACGCCTTCCCAGGGCAGAGTAATGCAACGCCTCGATTTGCGCTATATTGCGTTACTATGATCAAGCCACTCAGGGCCACGCAAGGTGGCCTTGAGTAGCTTTAAAAATCAGAAATAAGGACTGTGTCTCTTTTGCACCCCGTTGCGGGGTGCAAAAGTGATGCAACCCTATCATAAATATGCCCCTAAGTCTCTACCTAGGCCTGACATATGTCAAAAACAAAATGAGACGCTGCACCACCACTCTGTTAGGATCACTTAGTGATACTTAGTAACCACTTACCTTCTCAGTTCTGTCTGTTTCAAAGCGCTACAAGAAAAATATTTGTTACAAATACTCTTTAAACTAATCAACTGCCTGCACAATGGCAGTCTTGGTTTTCCATAATAAATACACTGTTGAGCCTACCCTGCTAACAGTGAACAGTGAATGCGTAGCAAATGGCCAGCTGTATTGCTCACGTAACATAACTTTACATATAAATGAGGGTTAAAAAAAGTATCAAACTCTGCCGTTCTGCTCTTTGCAAGATGGCTGAAACACTGCAGGCAAGATACACTAAAGTAAACCGAAATATTCAAGACAAATGCAATCACAGTAAAGCATTTTTTTTTATCAGTGGGTTTCTTGCCCTAGGGGGTATTATTTCTGTTCACTACTTTTCAGATGCCCTTCTGTAGTTGTAGATGCCCTCTTTCAAATATATGTGTTTTCAAATGTATGAAATGTATGTTGTCGGCTGGAATAGATGACACTGTGTGAGCTTAAACCACATGTTAATTAGATGGTGGAGGCCTCCCATTTGCATGGTATTTTGAGGTGTGTTCCTGTCCCAGTCAAGATCCACTTGATACCAACACTTTGGGCCATATTATCAAGGAACGGAGATAACATTATCGCTGCTTTAGCGGCAGGAAACTGAAGCTAACGCGGCGATAATGGATTTGATAATGTGCACTTGTGAATTCCCATAGAAGCCCAGGTTCACACCAGAACATGGGCTTCTATGGGAATTCACAAGGGCATATTATCAAGCCCAATATCGCCGCTTTAGCGGCAGTTTCCTGCCGCTAAAGCGGCGATAATGTTATCGTCGTTCCTTGATAATATGACCCCATGTTTGTCCTGATCTGTGCGAAACAAGGACGCAGTTTGTGGCGAGGCTGTCTGTGCGAGGACAGACCTTGTTCATCATCCGCCCCTGATATCTTTACCATCTGGTAACAACGGATGAGAACAGATGAATACGATTATTACAATAAATGAACATATTGAAACAAAGGTCTCCTGGCTGACTGGTGTGGCAGTGTAAAGTTTAACCGTTGGTGCAAATTAAGAGAAAGCAACAGCAGAAAGTCAGTACTTAATTTGTAAAAACACATAAGTGCGCCATTCTCAGGAGGCCACTGCAGCTTGCACCACCCATTGCTCCTGATAGGGCTGTTAGTGACAGTACCAACACAGCTACAAACCATCACACTCCTCCTACAAGTGTGACATTTCAGATAATTCCACGCCCCCAAAACTAGAAGAATTGCTTGGCTGTCATAAGTGACGGTGCTGACAATTAAGTGCCGGTGCCGAGTACCAGAAACCCCAGCTCAAATTAAGTAAAGAGAAAGATGCTGCTTGTTACCAAAAGTATCTGCCTCACAACGTCAGAAGAACTTGATGGTAAACGTTACTACTGAATCTTTTGAACAACGAATGAGTGTGTGCGCATTATTCGTTGACAAGTTGTCTTCCTTCGGATGGTAGAGTAGAGAAAGATGACATGTTCGCAGAATGACCTGGATGTGAAGGTTGGCTTTGTGCTGGTCGCCATCTTGAGTCAGGTTGTTATCACGCAGTTATACATAGAGCAGAAGTGAATATCGTTCACATTTTATGAAGCAAATAATCTCTTGGCAGAGTGGTACCCTATATGTCATCAGATTAAAAACTCAGGGGCAGATTCACAAGCCCCATGCGCCACCAGTACCTCACTTTTTGTGACGTACTGGAGGAGCATTTCACTTCTCCATATTTACAAGGAGAGGAAAAGCCACCCTGCGTGACTTTTCCTCTCCCTGTAAATATGGCCCCTTCACACGCAGCACTTTGCGTGGAAGGGGTGTTCCATGGGTGTTGCTGTGGGTGTTCCCTCGCAACATCCATGGAACGGGAAACATTTCCAGATTTACGAGGAATCGAAAATCTGGAAATACGTGTCGTTGCGTGTCATTGCTACGCTTCCCCAGGGGAGGCGTAGCGAGGAGCAACGAGGAGAAATGTTTTAATTTCTCCTCGTTTTTTCCTCTTTCAAAGCGTGCTGCTTTCTACAGCATGCATTGAAAGAGGAAAATGCCAGCAGTGATTGTTTTGTGCAGGAAGGTCCCCCTTCCTGCACAAAAACAATCTCCCTCATGATGCAGGCATCCTTGCACCATGGTGCAAGGGTGCCTGCGCCGTGGCATGGCTGCAGTTTGTGCACCAGCACAGGGGGAAGCACATAAAAGCGACATATTATTGTAAATTCCTGTGCGTTTGAAGTGCCACAGCGTGGCTCAGCCAAAGGGCTTGAGTTGCCGCGCTGCAGCACTTCCTTGTAGATCTGCCCCTGAGCATTTTTGCAAATGTTCCTTACCATTGGAGTTTTAGGTGATTCAACCAACCATTGAAAACTACCTTTCATTTGCCTATAAGAAACAGCATATGCATGTTGGAACAATGAAGTTATTTTCTTATTTAATTTTTAACCTAAGTAATTTTATTGGCGGCCCAGAGACATTATTACTATGGGAAAAACTTTGTGACCAAAAATATTTTTTATTGTTGCAGAGAAGTTTTCTCCAGCCAGAAAGCAGGGTGTATTATTGCATATTTTGAGCACTGGGCCAGAATTATTTATGACTGCCTCGAAGAAATAACTGTAGGTAAGGGAGATGGGAAAACTAGAGATGTTCATGAAATGTCAGTGAAAATGATAGAACAGGTGTCTTTAACATTTTAAATAGGGGAGCTACTTCTGATCAATGAAATGCTTCCTATGATCTTGAAGAAAGGAAGGAGATAAAGAAAGAAAAAAGTAAGGAGGGAAGGGAAGGAGAGGAAAGGGAGGGGAGAGGAGGAGAGGAGAGGAGGGGAGAGTAGAGGAGATGAGGGGAGAGTAGAGGAGATGAGAGGAGAGGAGAGGAGAGAAGTAAAAAGTGAGAAAACAGAGGAAAGGACAAAAATCATTTAATGGTGGGAAAGGAGAAAATAACCAAACACAAGCAGAAAAGGAAATAATTAATAAAGGAAATGAAAGAAAGAACAAAGGAGAGAAGGAGAAAATGAAAGAAGAAACAAAGAAGTGGAGGAGGGAAAGCAAGAAGGACCAAAGACGATTAGGAACAAAGGTGATATTGTTCAATGAATGGTCAGGGAAGAAGAAGAGAAAGAAAGGATAGTAAGAATGCAGGAGAGAAATAAACATAAATGAAGAAAGAGAAGGTATAAATGTGAAAAACAGGAAACATATATAAATAATGATAGGTAACAGAGTGACAGGGGACAGGGAAGAAAGGAGACAGAAAAGGAAAGAAAGAAGCAGAGCGAATGAAAGAAACAAGAAGAAGAGACAGCAAGAAGGGGAGATTGAAAGGAGAGAGAGTAGAAGAAAAAAGATAAAATTTGATTTAAAGAAAGGAGGAAGGAAAGAAAGTAGTTAAGAAAAGAGGAAAAGAAACAAGAAAAGAAACAAGAAAGAAGATAAATTATGAAAGAAAGAACTGAAATAGAAAGTAGAGAAAGGGAGAGCAAAAGGATAAAAGGAAAAAGAAAGGAAGAAACAAAGCAGGAGGGAAAGAGAAAGAAAGAAAGGAGGAGCGAAAGGAAGAAAGCAAGGGAAGATGAGAGAAACAAAAAGGGAGGAGAAAGACAGGGAAAAAGAAGAGAAAGGAAAAAAGAAAATAGGAATGAATGAGAAAGGAAATAATTATTAATGTAGTGTGCTCTACAAATATTTTACATTCAGCTTAATGAAGCAGAAGCTCAAAGAGGTAATATGTTACATGATGCCGGCTTTCAAACAGTGTCCTCATACCTGGGAAATGTATTTATGGTAATCCTTTTCCCCAGGCAGCAGCATGGCATGGTTTATTTAACGAGAAGGGGAGGGTGTGCAGTACCTGCCACATTTCCCTTACTCACAAGACTGGCGCACAGAGTTTTAAAATGCAGCATCAGCTGGGCAGCAGCAGCTTACCCCCAAACTCAATTGACAGGCAGAGAGCTTCTCCAAGACAGGCAGCGAGCTACTGGTAGCTCGCGATGGACCTTTTGGAAACTTCTGTTATAGAGCAACATTGTGTAACTCACATTAATGCAGTGCTCGAGAGGCTCAAGTTCTGTGCATGGCCACCAGGGGAAAAGGAGGAGTTATATGACCAGCTTGAGAAACATAACTATGACATGCTAATTTAGAGGATTAACTAACTTGTTAATCCGACTGACCTGTACATTGTATGAACAACTCGAGAGTACATCATCAGTTGCTGACCAAAATGCAGAGCTAAAGGAGTTCATAGTTATTACTGAAGGGATGGAGCATACTTCTGGGTGGATAAAGAAAATGAGAAATAAAGATAACAATATTAAGGAAATTGCCAGGGTGAAAGAGTCAAGTTTTGAGAACAGAAAGTAAAAAAATGTGGGGGACCGTAATAGGAGTGTGTGAACGAATTAGTTCAGATGTTACAAATGTGGTAATGCAGCGCACACCTCAAATAGTATGAATTGTTTTGCCAAGAACGTAACCTGCAGGAGCTATGGGAAGCAGGGACATTACGCATAAGTATGTAAGAATGAGAATGAGGGAGGCAAGGGTGAGAGTAGCGTGATACATCAACAGAAGGAGACGTAAGTTAGTATGAGAAAAGTTAGTTTGCAACTCACTGAAATAGGTGAAGTGGAAGAAGAGTGTGATGTTAAGAAGAGTATTATGAGTGAATGCAACATTGTGGTGGTTGCCAAAGAAGTGACAGTGTTGGCAGATTTTGGGTCACCAAATATCCTTATCTGTGAATAGAAATGTGAAAGCATTTAGGAGGTGAAGGTACTGTTACATCAGCCATATATTAACCTAGGTAGCTATAGGAAGACTGAACACAAGATTTACATCATAGTTAAAATTAGATAAAATTATTAAAAAATTGGTTAAAATATTCCATCTAGGAGCAGCATTTCACAAAGCAATAAAACACAACATTCTAGTAAAACCAATAGAACATTTTCACTTCTAGGAACTTTGTGTAACTGGATTTTTTGACAGCTTGTAACGCTTATTCCATGCACAGCCCAGGAACTTGGCCACCCCACAAACCAGTGAAGGGGTGCCATCTGTTTTTAAAATTCGAAGGCCGTCCAGGTGCTTTATTGTCCCAAGATTCCTGCAAACTGGTTTTAACCATCTAGCCCTTGCCTGTTTGTACGCTGGACAAGCAAAAAGAAAATGGGCAATACTTTCCTCCGGGGCAGGGCAACATGGGCATGATTGTGAAGAGAATTTTATCGAATTCCATTTAGCTGTAAAAGAATTTAGAGGTAAAGAACCTATTCTAAATTGGATGTACAAGGTTCTATCTCTTGGCACTTGTATAAAATCCATGTATGGTTCATAGCAGCTACAGGCGCGTAGCTAGGGGGGGGCGGTGGGGGAGGATCGCCCCAGGCGGCACTATTTTTAGGGCGGCCGCTCAGCACTGGTGGCCCGTTGCGGCGGCCTTTATAATTTATTTAGGGACAGACTTGACTGTCACTAAATAAATTATAAAGTCCGCCGCGGCCGCAACGGCACGCGCGGCCGGCGGCCCAGTTAAAAAGTTCAACTTCAAGCAGCGCGGTGAGCGCGCTGCGCACTGCGCGCACCTGACCAGCAGACCTACTTGTTTGTGGTGCGCCAGTGCATCAGCGCCTGCTGCAGTGCTGCCTTGCCATCATGACGTCGGTCGGTTCCGGTTCGGCAAGACTAGAGCCAAGACTTCGTATTGGTCGGTCCCATCCCAGCCTGCTCCAGGGCCGTCAATCTTGGAGAGCGCGCGCCAGCGCTACCAATGACGGCCCTGGGCTACATTTTTGCCCGGCCCTCGCGATGAGAACGTAGTGGTGACGCGTCACGCGCTTCACCACTACGCACTCTCGTGAGGACCCAATTCTGTGCAGCACAGATCGGAGTCGGAGAAAATAAGTTTGTTTATTCCTATTCCCCTTTCCTGACCCCTGCAGCTGCTTATCACATCAGGCTGTGACACAAAGTTCGACTAGTAGGTAAGAGAATGTGTTACTATTTTTTTTCTTTTAAAAATATGTGCAGGCCCAGCAGGACACATACTTCGTGTGCGCTTCATTTAAACAGTTTTTATCCTTCTCATGGCCGATGCAGGATACAATATGACAACGCAATTCAGAATGCACAGATAACGCTGGTGATTAATGATCCTGCTGGAGAGCAATCATTTGTCTGTTGGTAGTTTTTAAGTGCAGATGAAATGTATTTTATGTGGATAGCTCAGTGGGTTACTGCCTTTGTCACAGAGATCCTTGTGTTACTTGCAGTTCAGAAGTTACAATCCTAACATAGGACAGTGATCAATGAACTGTCCCTTGAGAGCTGCATACAAACATGAATGGTATCGTTTTTTTTGTTTTGTGATATAGTTAGAACTTCCTCAGTCTTTCATCATTCTAATGTTGCTAAAATGAGTATGTTTGAGCAGAGATACATTTTTATCAGTAAAGCTGACCCCCATGGAATACTCTTTTAAATCCTAAGGTTGTGTTTCCCCAGACCAAACCCTCTCAAAATATACTGCCCACCAGTATGGATGACGTGTGATTCCTACACCTTGTAATCCTCATTGGTTTATGTGACATTCCCTGTAGACTGATTTACATACTTGTATGATTCATTGTCTCTGTATAATGTGTTCGTGGTGTAAAGTGCTGACACACTACACTACACTGATATGAGTAGCGCTAAACAACAAATGCATATGAGAGAGGGGCTACGGAGCAACGAGGGGCACTGGTGGAGGGTGGCAGTGAGGGAATCTGAGGAGGAGGTAGTTGGAGGGGCTGTGGAGCGATGAGGGGCACTGGTGGAGGGTGACTGCAGGGCTCGAGTCGGGGTACCAGGCGGGTGGACGGTGTCCCCTCACTTATTTTAACGGGAGCTCGATTACTGGAGCAAATGGAGCCACACATTTACTCTTTGGCCTCTCTGGAGCGAGATCGGAGCTCATTCAGAACGCTGCTCACGCGCTGGCTTTTCTGATGCAATGGCATCTAAGGGGTGAGCGAGGGGAGGCAATGAGTCTGATGGTGCAAGCCACTTTCGTGACATTACTTCCTGTTGTGACGTCAGCGTCCCCCCACTTCTTTTTTTAGGACACAGTGAGGGAATCCGAGGAAGAGGTCATGGTGTGGAGGGGGAGCTAGGGTGAGATGAGGAGCACTGGTGGAGGGTGGTAGTGAGGGAGTCTGAGGAGGAGGTCATGAGGGGGAGAGGCTGCAGAGAGATAAGGGGCACTGGTGGATGGTGGCAGTGAGGGAGTCCAAGGAGGAGGTCATGAGGGGGAGGGGCTATGGGGAGATGAGGGGCACTTGTGGCGTGAGGCAGTGAGGGAATCTGAGGAGGAGGTCACTAGGGGGGCCATGGAGGGACGAGGGGCACTGTTGGAAGGTGGTAGTAAAGGTATTTACAGAGAAAGAGGTTATTAGTGTGGCGCCAAAAAAGACTTTCGCATCAGCGCTAAAGCCGGCCCTGTCATGGCCTTTCTGTTTTTGTTTATTTAATTAGCAGTCGGGTCATAAGGGCTACTGTGGAACATACTTTAAAGTGCTGCTAATTATATTTACTGCTATATTCAATGTTTTAAGTTTGAAGGTGATTTTACTAATGTTTTTACCGGGAAATAGCAACGTGGAGCCCGATAGTGCCTGATATGGGGCTGGGGCCCAAGGTCAGCTGTGAGATAAGGTACACTGGAGAGAGGAGAAGTGGATAATCAAGCCTGTAAGGAAGAGCGTTGCCGAGTCCGGGGTCAGGTGGAGGTAGTAATGAAGAGGGATCCTCCATGAAGGCTTAAACAGATGGAGCCTGAGTAGTATCACTTGCCTGATACTCCAACCTCAGAAACATCCTCTTCCCATCAAAGGAACATTACATGGAAAAAACACTTTTTGTGAGTGATAATATTTAGAAAGAGATTTGGAAAAGAGTGAGTTTTACTGGTCCTAATACGACTAAGAAGAGATAAAGGAGGGCCCTGAAGCAGGCCTGCCCAGACATATATGCGACAAATCGAGCCCGCAGTGGCCCACCCAAATGCACCCTTGGCCCACCCAAATAAAAATTCCTGGAGCCGGGCCTGATGTGTGGCAAGAATATTTGTGCATGTTTGTTGTGTGGCATTGCTCTGTGGTGGTGACTGTTTTTAAGCTGCCTCATCTGGAGGCATCAGACTGGGCCTCAGTGGGTTTATCCTGCTGGCTACGATGCATGCTAGTATTTTACAATGAACATTTATGTGCGATGGGGATAGTGATATGTATGGTTAGGGTTGAATGGCCACACAGTGTTAAAGATCCTCAACCCTTTACGTTCAAAGAATGGGTGAGCACAGCTCTAAACGGTTTGAAGCTGAAAGCATGGCTCTCCACAGAGAAGAGGCATGGGGCTTCAGAAAGCATTCCATAAGCGATCAATGACTGGGTGTATAATAATGTTAACAGACAAATCTTGTGGTTCCAGCATCTGAAAAGTACTTCCAAAATTAAGACCCATTACACACATTAAAATCCCACTCTACATTGAGGAAGAATGTAACAGCTTGGACCCAGGGGCTTAGTTGATCCTCGACCATTTACATTCAAACAATGGATGTCTGAAGCTGACAGCATGGCACTCCACAGAGCAGCCCTGCCCTGGCACTGCCTCCCAGCCCGTGTCTCTCTCGGCAGTGGCTCCCTTCCTGTGCCCTGGGTAGACTTGGGGGTAAGTTACAGGCTCAGCCCACAGGACAGGCGGCTCTCAGCTTCCCACCATTGGCTGCACTTCCAGCCCATTAGGAAAATGAAGACCTCTCTCCGGTTGCCCGAGCGGCTAATGCCGTTTTCTGGAAACCCTCCTCATTCTCTTTATCACTCCCTGGCCTCTCTCCCTCACACTGGCCCTCCTCATTCTCTTCCTGTCTCACCTGTTGGTCGCCCCCCTAAGTATGTGCATCTACAGTCCCTCTACCAATTTGCCTGCCTCTACTCCTTCATTACCTACCGCTGCTCTCTGACACAAGCCTGACCATGTTACTGCACGTTCTTTTTTCTTCCTGCATCGCGTCCTCTTCCATGAGGTCCCCTCCCTGTCCGGAGTGTGTCTTGCTGTGCATTGCCCTCCCAGGTTCTTTCGTGTCCTCCGTCCCCAGACGTGAACCAACCCCTGCCATAGAGACCCTGGCTCTGGCTGCCACCACTGTGGAGTGCTGCTGGAGGCTGAGTGAGGTAAGAGCTAAACGTTTTCAGAGGGGATATTTAGTGAGTGGCAGAGTGGCAGCATAGCTGCCAAGGTTTCAGATGTGTGACATTTTCTCACAACTTCAGTGTAATTATGATTGACATTTCAACGATTATGAGCATAGCTCCCAAGGTTTCAAATTGCTATGTGTGACATTTTCATAATTCAATTGTAATTGTGAGTGACATTTCAACGACTATGAGTGACACTTTTTTGCGAGCAAAACTCAAGCAATGAAGACGAGGGAAACATATATATATATATATATATATATATATATATATATATATATATATATATATATATATATATATCAGTAATTACACCCATTTGAGCAATGAGAAACTCTAAGAAGACTAAAACTGGTGTAAATGTCTGCGGCAGCGGACTCATAATTGCAATAAAATTATGAAAATATCACACCTAGCAATCTGAAAGCTTGGCAGCTATGCACTTTGAGGCTGCTCTTTACCAACTGACGTTGGAACTACTCAAAACAACAATGTACAGTAGAACTCTTCTTACTGTGTATCATCTGTGACTTGTCCATGCACATCAAGGGTTGAATCTCTTTGGCAGTACCCCCATATAAGTCATGGAGATTGCACAATTTTCTTCTCTAATGTATAATTCAGATGTAGCTTACTCAAATTATTTTAACTTATGTTGGTAATAGATTTTAATGGGCACATATAACAGGGGGGCACAGTAGTATAGCACAATACAGCCCATCCCATAATCTCCATGATTATCTCATGTACATCCAGGGTTCGATTTCCTGGCTTTACATCCCTTCATTTTCAGTTTGATTGTTATTGTCTTCCTTAATTTAGCCATAATGTATGTGTGGTATTAGTTTGGCAATATATTTAAATAGACACACCTAACAGCATCTCATGTAAGTTTAGCATAATGCAGCCTACCTGGTATGCTCAAGATTCACCTATGTACATCTACTTCCTTTAATCTAGATGTATTTCACTTAAATTTTAGCAGCTGACAATCACACTTAACATGCTTGATGTCGTCTTTGTCTTGTATCTATTTATTTGCCCTGCACATTTCTTTATTTCGAAACATTGACCATTCTTGGCCGACATCACTGTGGTTTAATATTTCTTGTTTCTTCTGAATATTCAAGGAGTGCTGCAGCGCTGGAACAGTTTGTCCCGGGTCTTGGATAGAGTTGAACAAGTTCCCATGGCCCCCACAACTGTGTTTAAGGATTGTGATCATAATGTGTCGCCCCTCCCTGTATTTTAGCTTTGGGCCCCCAGGCAGGCTGTGCACCATGTGTGTGCTGAGGCTGCTGTAAAGGAGAGATGCACTATTACAAGCTGGTTTTGGGTACCAAGAGCACACGTCTTTTCATTCCCAGGGAGTTGGTTGCTGCTGCTTGGAAGTAATGACAGGGAGCGACCCCTGGTTGTTGCCTTTGGGCCACCAGAGTGGGCTTTGTATCTGGTCTGTGTTGGCAAGGTGGAGCTGACTGACCCCTTTATGCTGCATTTAGTTTTAAGGGCACACAGTGAGTCATTCCCTGTGAATAATTCATTTGCTGTTTTTGAAAGATAAAGAATCACAGGCTTCGACACTGTTAAGTTGGTTTTGGGTCCCCAGAGCACATCACGTTTGTGCAGGTCCCCACTGCTTTAATGGTGGGACCATGATGTATGGTCATTTAATGTCAGCTGTAGATGAAGGTTACATGAACAGTGTCATGTGTGTGCATGTTTGCATTGTGTTGAGGGGATTACCAGGTAATTGTTCACGCAGCTCTCTGATGGATGTCATATGCGGTTTTTCTGAGTCCCCAGATAGATCCTGCAGTCTGTGTGTTCTCTTTTGTACTGCCAGTCACCGGTGTATTCAACTGTGTAGCCTTGGACCGTGTCATGTATGTGCATGCAACTTGCATGATCAAGGTAACTATTAGCGGCGATATTACGTTTTTCTCGGACCTCTTTGAAGTGCATGCCCTCCCGCCGGGGGGGGGGGGGGGCGGCAATCTGAGGGATAGCCCCGGGCGCCACAAGCTCTAGCTATGCCACTGAGTAGCTATAATATTTGTGGGAGAAAATCTCCTCAGTTAATGTCCCCAAATGGAGAGTTCTCAATTCACGTTCTGCTACCCAATTCCAATAAAGCAATTTTAGGTCCTCTTTGGGAGGAGGAATCTGGCTTGCCCATGCCCCAGACAACCCCAAGTAGCAATTTTTTAAGGTTAGTCAGCCATTTGACTTTATTGCCCGTATCTAATGTCAACACCTCAGAAAGTGCCGCTGCGTACCCGGAAAGCTCCTCTGTCCGCCGAAGGCGTGCCCAAAAAAACAGTGGGCGAGACCTGGCGATATCGCGAAAGGAGCGTCTGCCCATGTCAAATAATATTGGTCTAAAGGGGGTACTGATAGGGAGTGAGACCAGCTCTCTACAGAATTTGCGTTCAGACTTGGAAATATCATCTGTGTTATCAAAACCCCAAAGCTCTGCACCATACAAAGCCGAGTTCACTGCTTTGCCCTCATAAACTGCCAGGGCAGGAGCAACTGGTCAGCTTAGTGATAGGCTCTGTGCTTTCCTAATGGCACCTGCCGCACGCTTATGGTTTAGTAGCATTTATCTAGATGAAGTCTCCAGTCCATTTTGTCTGAGAGTCGAACCCCCAGATAATCAAAGGATTTGACCCTCTCTAGCTGGATTCCATCTAAAGTAAGGCTAGATCTAAGGTGCTTGGAAGAGCTAAAGGCCATAAACTTGGTTTTTGAGGTGTTAATCTTAAGGCCTCGGATGGTACAGAAAAGATGAAATCGATCTAATGACTTCTGGAGACCAGCTGGAGTCTTGGAAATAAGCAGTGTGTCGTCAGCAAATAGGAGTGTCACAATTTTTTCCCCAGCCAAGGTGGGAGCATCTGCAGGTTCTTTCCCCAAAAAATCAACCACCCCATTCACATACAATGAGAATAGGGTGGGAGCCATAACACACCCTTGGCGGACCCCCCTCCTGACGGAGATTCTATTGGTAACTTGGCCCTGGGCGCCCCATCTTACACGGGAATAATTATCCTCGTGCAAACAAATCAGTAAATTCAAAACTTGTGAAGGGATGCCCATTTCTCCCAAAATTGACCACAGGGTCCCCCTAGGTACCAGATCGAACGCGGTCTTAAGATCGATGAAGGCAAGATATAAGCTGCCCTTACCGATCACTACTACCTTCCAGTAAAGGAGGAGCAGCCGAAACACCTGGTCAATAGTCCCGGTGTTCCTTCTGAATCCAGCTTGATACTGGGAGATAATATCACCGTCATCTATCCAGTCCTGAATCCTGTGTAGGAGAACCCTGCCAGCCACCTTTTGGATGACATCTATCAAACTAATGGGCCTGTAATTGGCGGGGTCCTCCCTATCCCCTTTTTTGTATATAGGGACAACTTCAGCTCTTTTCCAGGAATCCGGGACTGGTGCTCCCTTGGCAATTGAATTAAGCACAAGTGAAATATATTTAGCCCATCTAACTGGATCTAATCGCAATAGGTCCCCCGGGATTCCATCCGGTCCAGCAGCTTTAGCGGGAACGATGCAATTAATTGCATCTATAGTTTTTGCGATGTTGAAAGGTGTAACATTATCAGCCTGACGTGTATAGCATGCATGATCTAAAGGCTGCTGGCCATCCAAGGAGTCCTGAAAAGAGTATAATCCAGAGAAATGAGCATGCCATTCTAAACTAGTAATATGATTGGATATGTGGACGATGCCTTTAGAATCGGTGGCTTTGATCGGATTCCAAGTTTTTTTTAGAATCCCTTGGGCTACAAGCATCTTTTAGGGCCTGCCAATGTGATTCCTCCCAATCACGTTTTGCTTTGTTGATAGTAGCATTATATTCTTTCCTGGCTTTCCTAATTTCAGGAAGTATTTCCGTTTTTAGGGCAAGAAATAAGACTTTCCTCTTTAAGCAACAATCGTTGGTAAACCAGGGATTAAGACCCTTTTTGTTATTGCCTTTATTGTTAGATAATTGACCAGATTGGAAATTAAGGCTCATCTGACTAATAGTTGTATCATAGATAAATGTAGCCTTGGATGTTGCTAATGGATCTTTTGCAATAACCTCTAGGTCCTTGATTTTGGATGTCAAAATTTCAGAAATGGAATGAATTTTAAAATCTTGCCCAACAACCTTCGTCCATTTCAGAAATCTGCCGCAGTTAGAAGAGACAACATCTTTAGTGGTTAAGGTTGGACCAGTGGTTATAGCTTGCTCAGGACATAGCCAAAGATTCACCAAGCTGCAGGACAGAAAGTTATGGTCACTATCCACCGTAGCACCGATTAACATATCAATGGAATCAGTCCAAAGACGAATATCCACTAAGATGTAGTCGAATGCCTGAAGTGGATCCCACTCTATTAAAGGTGTGGGCTCCCAAAGAGTCAGATGAAACTCTACCATTCAGTGCTCTCAAGCCAAATTCTAAAGCGATTGCATTAATTTTAATGGCCACCCGGGACCATTTCTTAATGGGTGCTAAGTCTAGGGGGTTATTCCCCATTGGAGATCTTCATCTAATGTCCCCAAGAGGTCAACCGAACCTAAAGGTTCGAAAGTACAATTGAGGTCCCCTGCTACCAAGATTTTTGCAGATACATGGCAACTGCTTAATTTGTCCACGAGAAGTGAAAGGGTAGGTGAAACTTTGGCCACAGGCATTCCTCTTACATAGATGTTAAAGAGTGTGAGTGTTTCCCCTCCCTTTGGCCCTTTTATAGTGAGCCACAAGATGTCTTGAGAGGGGACTGTCTTGTGCTTTATTGTCCATCCTAGATCGATACTAACCCAGACAATCAGGCCGCCCGATGGATGCCCCTTGCCCACATGAACCGCTGGAATAAAAAAGGTGGTGTAGCCTGACTTATAAAGCTGTGTCAAGCACCAGGTTTCCTGAAAAATACAAAGATGATGTTCCTCCACTAAACTATTCCAGTGGGGCAATAAGAATTTATTCCTGAGCCCTGCAACGTTCCAAGAAAGAACCTTAAGTGGAATGTTGCTTTTCTCGGGAACCATAGGCACCACATCAACAACTGTATCCATTATGGATGTCATAGGAATTGTTTTTGGTTGTGCAACACCCAAAGATAACTGGCCTACCTGAGCTAAGTTTGAAGTAGCCAAGGGAATAACAGGCACACATGGTCCCCCTGAAGAAGTGAAATCAAAAAAGAATTATACAAAAAATTGCATTTAAGAGTAGGCCCTACACCTGTCCTTCTATCCAAATCGACAATAGGGGCTATGCCATGATTTCGAGAGCTGGCGGTGGATGATATCAGATGCTGAGGAGATGGAACAGGATTAACAGAAAGAATTTTGTCCAAATGAAGATATGATTTCTGCCTTACAGACTGAACAGAGATATTAGGTAGTCAATCATTTTGAGACAAAGTTGAAGAGAGGTCATGCACTAAGCGCTCTTGTCTCAACTAAAGGTGGAAAGCGCCTGATCTGTATGGAGGACGTCTCTGGGGGGGATGTACGATATTCTAGCGCAATCAGATTATCTGCCAGTTCAGCGTTTGACAGTGTTAGTTCGATGTTATCAAACACCCCATTTGTGGATGGACACCTTCTTGCTCTTAGAATATCCTCCCGTATGATGGAACGGCATCCTCTAACGTGTCATAGCCAATGGATAGACTTGTTGGTTAACGAGTCATTACTCGCAGCACTATGGACGACATCTAGTTTAGGAACATTGACCATAAATACAGTATGCATTGTTTTTGGATGATCCCTATAATTGGGGCGGGATAAAAGATTTATTTGGGCCATTGAATAAGTTTGGTTTTGAGAGTCAGGCAATGATGGTATAATACTCCTGACCATGGTTTTTTTTTTAACTCGTAAGTGATTCTCATGATGGTTAATAGCACCAGAAACTTGGGGTATCTTAGGAACATTTAATTTGTTTTTACAGATATGATGAGACACATTGTCCTGTGCCATTCCAGGCTCTCCACATTTTTCCCCAATG
Source organism: Triturus cristatus (assembly GCF_964204655.1). Taxonomy (NCBI): domain Eukaryota; kingdom Metazoa; phylum Chordata; class Amphibia; order Caudata; family Salamandridae; genus Triturus; species Triturus cristatus. The sequence goes on from NC_140590.1 coordinate 1,387,768,812, forward strand.
CTCAACAAAACACTAGGATTCTGAATACACAATTATTTTTTTTAAAAGCAGAAAGACTGGTGGTTCCTGAGGTAAGAATGCTCCCAAATCCGATGTTAGAACCATTGAAGGCTGAATTACAGAAAGTGAGGAAAATGAGGTTGATTTAGGAGATAGAATCTTCTGAATGGCTTGTTCCAGTGGGGTTGGCACAAAATAATGGTGGAAAAAGTATATGTGGCCCTTTGTGACTTGATTAAGGGTATTTGGTTTGTTAGACAGCCACTACCCAATACTTCAGTGGAGTTATCATTTTTGAGTGACGTACAAATATGTATTGTAATGGACATGTCTTCGGCACAAAACCATGTGCAGTTACAGGTGCAGTGAAGATCACTGGCATTGTTTCTGATGCCCTTAAGGGAATTTCATTTTGTTAGGATGGTATTTGGACAGGTGCCTGCCTCCACCTGTTTTGAACTTGTAATAGGGATGGTGCTGTAAAGAGTCAAAAAGTTATTACTCCTTCAGTATCCTTTGGTATAGGGGTAGAACAGGATTAACCATTGTATTAGTTTAAGCCATCAGATTGTTTAATCATCTTCATTCACACATATATATGTATATTTGCCACAATGTGATCCAAAAAGATCCTGCGCGCTCGTTCGCGGGTGCTCTGCGTAGGGGTCGGATCCAGACCCGAATTCATTAATTTTTCTCCAAGTAACGCGGTACTCAGAAACATGAGTTTTAGCTATTTTATTTTCAAAGCAGCACTCAGACCAACGCGTTTCAGCCCTTCCTGGCTTTGTTCACGGTCAGTGAGCCCTCTTCTGTTTCTACCATTTATCCCATTTTTGCCGTCATGTGGCATTATGGGATTTGTAGTATTTGATTATATAACATATTTTACATATTGACAAGAGGATTTTTAGGCAACATGTTATTACATTTATAACAGTTATTGGCATAATTATTATTAGCGCTTGAAATTTTGCCGCATTCATGATTATACAATTAATTAACCTAAAAATGTCTTATTGTAATTGGGTATAGTACCCTTTCAATATTCATGAAAACATCTCTTAAAAAATAATAAGGTTTTATATAATCATCTTAATGTACAGGTATAGTACCCCAGCATTACAAACTTGGTTGTTCCCACAGGTGATCAGTTGTTATAGTGGCTTGATCCATTTTTTTATGACATTTTTTAATCTTATATTGTCTTTAGGATTTCAATTTAGTCCAAATGAACATACAGTTCTTCATCATTGTTCAACCCTTTTGGGGTCTTAGTTTTTAATCGAATAATGAACTTTGATTCTATTTGCCGAAGTTTTTTTATTCGGTTTCCTCCGCGTTCATTTTGTTGTATCATATGAATTCCAAAGAAGCTCATTGCTCTCCAATCACTTTTTTGACAGGATGCCATGTGTTTACCTGTTGCATAGGACATGTCCTTGTTCTTGACTGCTCTAAAGTGTTCAAGAATCCGCTTTTTTAACATGCAGATGGTGCTCCCAATGTATTGCATCCCGCATTTACATTCAATTATGTAAACCACATGTGTTGATATACATAGAATTTTTTGATCAATTTTGAACACTTTACCATCGTGTTCATTAAATGAGCTTACGTGTTTTCCAATTTTGCATGCCTTGCATATATTGCATTTTTTAAACCCTTTTTGTTGATTGTCCAGCCAATTTGTTTGTTCTTTTTCTTTAAAATGGCTCGGTACCAAGGCATCCCTCAAAGATCTTGTTCTCCTGTATGTTATCATTGGTCTGTTTCCCAATAATTTACCTATATCTGGATCTGCAGAAATTAGGTGCCAGTATTTTTTGATTTTCGTCATAATTTGGCCACTCTCTTTACTGTAAGTTGTAACAAAACGTGGTATGTCATGTTTATCTTGAGATTTGCTTTTTGATGTTAAAATTTCCGCTCTTGATTTCTTGTCAATTCTTTTCTTTCCTTTTTGTAAGTCTCTCTCATTGTAACCTCTTGCTCTTAGTCTGTTCATAGATTCAAGAATTTGATTTTCTCCATCTTTTGGTTTAGAACAATTCCGTTTCATTCGAGTGAATTCTCCATACGGGATACTTGTGATCCAGCTTGTTGGATGAAAGCTTGTCCCGTGGAGTATACTGTTTGTCGCTGTTTTTTTACGAAACAATGTGGAGTGAATCTGATTTCCTTCAATATAGATCTTTGTATCCAGAAAATCAATTTCCTTTTTACTTGAAGTACATGTGAAAGACAAGCCGATATCATTGTTACATAATTTCAAGTAATATTTATTGAAGCTCTGTAATGGTCCATTCCATATTATGAATAAATCGTCTATGTATCGGACCCATAGTATTATCCTATCCAGATCTTCTTGGTTTTCAGAGTTCCAAGCCATCATTTTTTCCCACCATCCCATGGTTATATTTGCATAGTTTGGTGAAAAAGATATGCCCATGGCAGTACCACATTGTCTGTATAGTTGTTTGTTAAAAAGAAACACATTATTGGTCAAGCACATCTCGATCATTTGGAGTAACATTCTCGTATGTTGTAATTCTGAGATGTTTCTTTGTTTTAAGAAATATCCGCATGCTTCTAGTCCTACTTCATGTCTAATAGACGTGTAGAGGGCTACCACGTCGATGGTAATTAGAAGATATTCTTTACTCCACGTGATTCCATCAAGAATTCGAAGAAAGTCTCCCATATCTTGTATATATGAACTCATTGATTTCGCAATTGGTGCCAAAAAGCAGTCCACATATTGCGAGATATTGTCATACAACGATTCACAGGATGAGACTATTGGCCTCCCTGGTGGATTGGTTAACGTCTTGTGAATTTTGGGTAAGAAATATATTGTTGGTATTACTGGAAAGTTGTTTATGAGAAACTTCAGTTCTTCTTTACTTAATAGATTTTCGCCATAACACAGTTGTAAAAACGTATTCAATTCCGTTGCCATTTTGTTAATTGGGTTCTTATCTATTTTGCAATAGTTGGTTGTGTCGTTCAGTTGGCAAAACGCTTCATTAACATAATCTTTCGTGTCCATAAGAACAATGTTTCCCCCCTTGTCAGCGGGTTTGATAGTGAGTTTGTTATTTTCCACTAGATTTCTTATTGCTTCCCTTTCCTTTCTCGTGAGATTTTCTCTTTTTTGTTTATCATTTCTATTTTTTGGCATTTTTTCTGAAAAAAACAGAGGTTTCAGGGATGTTATAGTTAGGAATTTGCATTTTAAAAAACCTTAAAAATTCACTGAAAAAAATCACAGGTTTCAGGGACGTTATAGTTAGGCTAACTGTTCACTCGTACAAAACCAGAGAAATTCAGCCATAAAGTTAGCTCAGAACTATATCTCACGCCCTCGCAATGCACTGCTGATGATGTCACATATTACGACACCCATGATATGGTCAGTCACATCACTGATGATATCTCAAATGACATCGCTGATGACTTCACTGATGACATCATCCACATAATCTCTTATGCACCTACTCACACCCCAATATAACCTATCATACAACCACTCCAAATTTCAGGCTACCGTTCTTGAAACAAATTTCTAACTATAACGTAAACAATACCTCTGTTTTTTCAGTGAATTTCGAAGGCTTTTTAAATTCTAATTTCTACCTATGCCTACATAGATACACCCTATGCACGAAGAGGAAGAACGGTGCAAAAAGAAGCAAGAGAAGTGCAGAAAGAGGCAAGAGAGGTGCAGAAAGAGGAAGAAAGGTGCAGAAAGAAGCAAGAGAAATACAGAAAGAGGCATGAGGGGTACAGAAAGAAGCAAGAGAGGTGCAGAAAGAAGCAAGAAAAGTGCAGAAAAAAGCCACAGCGGTGCAGAAAGAGGTAAGGGGCTTGACATAGAGGGAAGAAAGGTTCAGAAAGAAGCAACAGAGATGCAGAAAGGGGGAAGAGGGGCAGAGAAAGAGGCAAGAGGGGTGCAGAAGAAACATGAGAGGTGAAGAAAGAAACAAAAGAAGTGCAGAAAGAAGGAACAGAGGTGCAGAAATAGGCAAGAGGGCTGCAGAAAGAGGTCCTCAGGACACAAGGGGACCTCATCGCCCCAACAGCAGTGCACCAAGAGGTGCGGTTGCAGAGTGCTGTAAAAAGGGGCGAGGCCTCCTACCATCTCTCAGCAATACCACTGTGTGGGGCTGACTGGAGGTACCTGGTGGGCTAGTTGGCCCCTAATGACACTCACCAGTGAAGAGGACTTCATCCCCAACCCAGAGTGCGCCAGGAGGAATGCTTGCAGAGTGGTGCAGGGAGGGGGCAGGGCCTCTGGCGAGTTGACGGTTTCTTTTTTGGGGGTCCATGTGACCCCCATCCCTTGAACCTTTTGGGCCACGGTGTCCCCATCCCCGAGGCCTGAGCTATTTAAAAGAAATATATTGAAAAAGGAGAGGGGCATGGGGCCCCCCCTCCCAAGTTGGATTACGGCCCCGAGGACCCTATCCCCCAGGGCCTGGCTAAATCTTTTTTTTATGGAAGGAGGCCTTGTGGCCCCCCTTCCCTGGGACACCTTTGGCTCCGGGGACCCATCCCTCGGGCCTGCCCTGCCTTTTTAAAAATATATTTTGGAGGAGGGCTGCATGGCCCACCTCCTGGGGCCAACTTAGGCCCCAGGGACCCCATCCCCCGGCGCCCGTACTTATTTTTTTAAATAAAAATAAAAAAGGGAGAGAGCCGAGTGGCACCCCTCTGGAGCCATTTTTGGCCCCAGTTACATCACCCCTGGGGCTTGGCCTCACATTGGGGACCATGGGGTGAGCCCTAATGCCCCCGCGGTCATTGCTTTTGGGCAAAGGGAGCTGATGACATGCACCTCTGTTTGCCCAAAAGCCATACAGCTTCGCTTCATGGAAGCGAGAGCAGTTTTCCTGCTCTCGCTTCCATGAAGCGAAGCAGATGTTTGCTATGACAGGTAGGGAGCAGTACTCCTGCCCTGCCATAGCAAACTGCAATGGCCTGGGGGTGGGTACCCCGGGACATAGCTGGAGCCGGCACTGGGGGGGTTGCGGTCCCAGGGCCATGGAAGACTCCTGGAGGGGGGCCGTGCGGCCCTCCTACCAACTGGTTTAAAGCCCTGGGGAGGTGGTGGTACCCGGGCCGGGGGTCCGCTATAGATCCCCTTATTTAAATTAATGAATGCCCCGGGGAGGTGGTGATCCCCGGGGCAGTGTTGGGGGTCACACACTTCATTTACAAAATTGAAGCCCCAGGAAGGTGGCTGTCCCTGGGGCTTGGGTGCCCCATGAGGCCCCCACACTCATAATTAAAAAAAGCCCGGGGTAGGTGGGGGTTCTGGGGGCAGCGTGGGGGGCAGGACTCTCCCACATTTTTTTATTTACAAAAAGCCCTGTGCCCCCGCATATCAATAAATTTACCCCGGGGAGGTGGCGGTCCCTGGGCCTGCGGGTGCCCCACAGGGCCCCAACATCACATTTTAACAATGCCCACCCGGGGGCATAATTAAACAAAGGGCAGGAGACTGCTCTTAATTAATTTTTTTCAGCAGGATTTGCGAACCTTACATGAATTCCACTGATTTGGCCCTGGGGGTCCCTGTGGGACCCCCTGAATAGGCCTAGGGGGTCAGGGTGTTTCTAGTCTGCCCCCTTTTCTTGTTTTTTTAACCTTTTTTTCTTGTGATCCGGTTTAACCAAGTCACAAGATGGCTGCCAGCACTTCCTGGTTTTTAAGTGTTGGCAGCCAATCAGTGCCAAGCTTGAGATCTGGAGGGTTTGCAAATCCACCACGGTCACCAGATACTAATATTTCTAAATATATACATTTTTCAGGAACTACTGAACGGATTTACACCATTTAAAAAAAAGTTTGCTTTCTGAGCCAAGAATTACCTTTTTGCCTAATTTGGTGGAATTCCGTTCAGCAGTTCAGGCTGTAGTCTTGTCTGAAGTTTCCTATGGAAATTACCATGGAGAAAACGCACTATGGGAACCCCTTTTTTCTCTGCCCCCGCATGACAAATCACCCTAAACCTTTCAAGACAGAAGCTGACCTGACTGTAGCACCCCATTCGTTACAAAAGTTCGCAAAGATTTGTCAAACGGCGCCAAAGATACTAGCAAATCAAAAATGCTTTTCCTATGGAAACTATGTCCGAACTATAACTACCTTCTGGCGACCGCCAGTAACTAATATATATATATATTTCTGGCATGAGGTGAGAAAGGGAGAAAAGAGAGGTAACAACCTCTCTTGGACAATGTCGGATTTCCAGCATGACATAACATACTGGCTATTTTAAATTGACAGGCACATGAACACGTTATAATTATTTTTGAGAGACAAGATGCATGGACATATATTGCAATCCATACAGTGGTGACTTTAATGCTATTCAGCAGGATAAAACATTGCACCATGTGTATGGATGCTAAAACAACAGCACTGATGCACCTTGGGACATGTAGGAAGATGCCATCAACCACGTGGGTGTGTATATATAAAAAGCTCCTTCCAGTGATTGCAATCGTTCTCACCTGTGATCAAGGCCTAACGGCTGAAGCACATAAGGACATGAGGTTGCAGCCACCTGGAAAATAAATGCATGGCTTTATTCCGACACCAGGCTCTGCATTTTCCTTTGGCTGGATTAATGTGACAGGATCTCCATTCCTGTCCACAGAAGCCGCCTTGCAAGGTCGGGGGCCCCCAAGGTGGAGTGTTGCTGCTTTATGGAGACATAATTATGGGGGCATGGCCTTCTCACCTCGTACCAGATGGAAAAGAACTTGCTTGGGATTTCTGGTATGAGGTGAGAAAGGGTGAAGGGAGCGGTAACAACCTCTCTTGGACAATGTCAGATTTCCAGCATGACATAACATACTGGCTATTTTAAATTAACATGCTCGTGGACACTTTCTATTTATTCTTGAGAGACAAGATGCATGGACATATATTGCAATCCATACAGTGGTGACTTTAATGATATTCAGTAGGATAAAACATCACACCATGTGTATGGGCGCTAAAACAACAGCACTGATGCACCTTGGGACATGTAGTAATATGCCATCAACCACGTGGGTGTGTATATATAAAAAGCTCCTTCCAGTGATTGCAATCTTTCTCACCTGTGATCAAGGCCTACTGGCCGAAACGCGTAAAGACACGAGGTTGCAGCCACTATTCATCTGGAAAATAAATGCATGGTTTTATTCCGACATCAAGCACTGCATTTTTTTTTGCTGGATTAATGTGACAGGATCTCCATTCCTGTCTGCAGGAGCCACCCTGCAGGGTCGGGGGCCCCCAAGATGGGGTTTTGCTGTTTAATGATCATATATATATATATATATATATATATATATATATATATATATATATATATATTATCTACCGGCGGTCGCCAGTAGATAGTTATAGTTAGGACCGTGTTTCCATAGGAAATCCGCAGCATTCTATTTGGAATAACTTTGGCGCCGGTTGAAGAATCCTCGCGAAATTTTCAAAATAGGTGGGGCGCTCCGCTCCGCTCCTACCCTGAAAGTCTCGGGGGGATTCGTCAAGCGGGAGCTGAGAAAAAAGGGGGGTCCCAAAACGCGTTTTCCCCATGCAATTTTCCATAGGGACCTTTAGCCCAAGGTACAGCCCGAACGGCTGAACAGAATTACTTGAAATTTGGCAGAGAGGTAGTCCTCAGCTCAGGGAAGTGCCCTTTGCAGGTCTGGTGTCAATCTGTTCAGTAGTTCCTGAGAAAATCAAAAGTAAAATCATATATATATGTGGGCGGAGCCTAACCACACATCTCATCCTGAGATCTGATTGGCTGTCAGCACTTCATCCAAGAAGTGTTGGCAGCCATCTTGGGACCAATATACATGATAGCACCTCATTAAAAAGCATTGCAGTTAATAGAAGGTTTTAAGACTTTAGTTACATTATAAATCATTTGTTGATGGTACCATACTCATTTTAGGAATTGTGGTATGTTCTAAGGTGATTTCACCATGTGAAAAAGCCTTCTGCTGGGATATCATGATTGAGAGAAAAATATTTTCTCATGCTTTTCCCACAGAGGTTTGGAAGGTGATCTATAAGCTAAACTGAGAGCTTATTTTCTGTAAATTCACATTATCTTTCTCAGTCATGTGAGAATGAAGTCTGACATTCTCAGTAAAACATGTACATCCAACAAGGGCAGAGACTGTCAGTTGATTCCTTTGTGTTCTACTGCAGCTTCCCAGAGTGTTCCAAAGAACAACTAGAGCGCTAGCAGTCCTACTTATGATAAACGTATGGCACACCTGAAGCCATCTTGCTTGGATTAAAGTGGTAACTCTTAAAACATTTAATTTAAAAAGGAACAAAATGAGGGAGTTCATTTTTCCATAACAAGTATGATTAGTGTTGCAGAAAGAAAAACTAGGGCACATTTTGACTTCTGAAATCCTCTTTTATTTCATTAAAAATTCTGACATGCAGACTGAAACATGCACTTTCAATACCAGCAGCAGTTTTCCCTGGTGAGCAGTAGCTTTACTACAGTGATCTAATGAGCAAAAAGAGTGCTAACATTCTGAATTTATGGCAAATGTGTGACACATCTGAATGCCTTCTTGATGGAATCAAAGTAAAAAACTGAAAGTATTTCCTACTGAGGAGACTGCAGTAAATGAGGAAATTAGGAAACTTCATAACAAATAAGTCTCCCAAGATGGCCACCAGAGACAAAAGAGCCCAAATGTAGCCCAAATATCACCCAGATGTAGCCCAAGTATAGCCCAATGACAGAATGTCCCAGAGTGTTCTTAAAAACAACTAGAGCGCTTACTGTCTTCATTATGACAAAAGTATGGCACACCTGAAGCCATCTTGATTGGAATAAACTGGTAACACTTAAAACATTTAATTTAAAAAGGAACACAATGAAGGGGTTCATTTTGCCATAGAAATTATGATTAATGCTGAAGAAAGAAAATGAGGGCACATTTTGAGTGACTTCACAAATCCTCTTCCATTTCATTAAAAAATTCTGACATGCAGACTGAAACATGCACTTTTAATACCAGGAGCAGACTTCCATGGTGAACAGTAGTTTTACTACAGTGATCTAATGAGCAACTAGAGTGCTAACTTTCAGAATTTATGGCAAATGTGTGACATATCTGAATACCTTCATGATGGAATCAAAGTAAAAAACTGAAAGCATTTCCTACTGAGGAGACTGCAGTACATGAGGAAATTAGGAAACTTCATAACAAATAAATCTCCCAAGATGCCCACCGGAGACAAAAGAACCCAAATGTAGCCCAAAATCACCCAGATGTAGCCCAAATATAGCCCAATGACAGAAGTGTGCAAAACACTTATTATTTTGTTTTTTTTACAGTGTTATATAGTGCAGACTTGTCAGGTATTGGAGTGCTTTACATGAGCATTGGTTACATCACACAAGAACAAATTCATTTTGGTTGTAGACATGGGGAGACTAAGTGATTTGACCAGAATCACAGAATGTCGAGCTGAAGCAGAAACTCCAACCTGGTTCCCCAGTTGCAAAGTCTGCAGTTCTGGAAGTAACACCACATCCTCTCCCCTAAGTGCAACATTTAATCAAGTGGTCAACTGGATAAAAAAACATAAAGATAACAAATAATTTAAAAGTGCTTTGTCGCTATTTGAAAACTCAGAAAATATGTCCTTATTTTAGTCTTTTAGAGCACTAACCATAATTTTGATGCCAATAAGACCCTCTCATATATGTAATTTCTAAAGGAAATGCTCTAGGTATTACAGTTTTGATTACATCAAGATGACGTCAGGCGTTCCACATTTTTGTAATAAATATAGAATGTTAGCAATCTTTTTGTGGATACTGTTGAGAGGCAGAGGCCAGGGGCACGGACTCTGAAAATTGAAGGCAGGTAGGAGGGTGCAAAGGCAACAATTTAACCACACTGAGCAGGCAGGAAGGGCCGTGGCAGCACAACAGACTATGGAGGGCAGTGGAAAGGGGGGCGGGGCAACAAACCAACAATACAGGACTTGCAAGAGAGGCTGTGGCAATGTAATAGACCATTGTGGGCAGAAGGAAGAGGCAATGGTAGTACAACCATACATGCCAACAGACCCGATTCAGCCAGGAAACGTCCAATGTTTTTAAGCTCAAATGGGCTTTATTTGATCTGTCTCCTGTCTACAATCTCCTCTTTTTCAATGTAACTCAAAGGGGAAAATCAATACCCCAGTTTTTTTTCAAAATCTCCCTCTTACCAAGTTCAAAATGTTCGCAAGTATGGTACATTGGATCATGGAAGGAAATGGGGTAGGGACATGGACTTGGATAACAGAGGATAGGAGGGACATGGAGAGGTGCACCAAACTGACCCTGCAGGGCAGGCATCAGGGTTTGCAGCAGCACAATACACCACACAGGGCATGCGGGATGGGAGTGCAGCACAACAATCCATAGAAAGCAAGAGGGAGGGGACAGGACCATGCATATGGACAACAGAGAACAGAGGGGCTAGAGGCAATGGTAGCTAGCTGACCATAATGGACAGACAGGAGAGAAAGCTGCAACATAACAGACCATAAAGGACAGGAGGGAAGGATCAGGGGCATTACAATGGAACAGACAAGCCAGGAGGGAGGGAGTAGGGGTCTGCACATGTAAACAGAGGGCTGGGGGCAAGGGGGCAGGGCAGGAGCAGCAAGATAGCCATGGAGGTCAGGCAGGATGGGCACTAGAAGCAAGACACACCATGAAGAGCAACAGTGAGACTGTGATGGCATACACACAGACCATGGAGGGAAGGTGGGAGGGGGTCAGGGGCAGCTAACTGACCACACAGGGAAGGTGGGGGGAAGGCATGGCAGCACAGAAGACCATGCATGGCAAGTGGGAGGGTTAGTGGCAGCACAATGGCTATGATGGGCAAGAAGGAGGGTGCAGGGGCATGCACAAAGGACGATGGAGGATAGAAGGGAGGGTCAGGACCTGTGCACAGACAAGAAAGTTCAGGGGAAGGGGCCTCACAACAGACCGCACGGGGCAGGCAGGAGGAGCAGTTGCAGCACAACAGACCAGGGAGGGCAGAAGGGTGTGGCAGTACAATGGACCATGTAGGACAGGAGGAAGAGGATAGGGGCATGGCATGTGGACAGTCAGGGTGGAGGTGGCAGGGACAGGTTACAGTCATCTGACAATGCTAGGCAGGTGGGAGGGGAGTGGCAGCTCAACAGAACACTCAGAGTAGATGGGAGTGGCAGGTCCATGGAACATGGTGGGCAAAAAGGATGGAGCAGGGGCATGAACAAAGACATCGGAGGGCAGGGGGAAGGAGAATAGGGGCAGCAAGCTAAGCACAGAGTTTAAGCAGGAGGTCAATGATGGGGCATAGAATTGGGCAATGGAGGGCAGGAGGAGGGAACTGGTACATCATACTAAATTGAGGGCAGTGGCAGCACATCAGACCATGCATGGCAGGAGGGAGGAGGCTAGTCCACGGATTCACACAACAGAGGATAGGGAGGAGGGGGATGGGGCAGCAAGCTAACTGTTCAGAGAAGGCGGGTATTAGGAACTTCATTGTTTTTAAAACGTGTGTCTGTACGAACTACTTAAAATATGAACAAGTATGCAGCATAATCTCACTTTTATTCAGGAAGAAGAGGACGTTTGTGACTGTGACTCCGGGCTCACTTGGCAGAAACACCCCCTGACCCTCCACCCCCTATCGCAAAATGTAATGCCCGTGAAAAGGGTAGGTGAACACAGTGTTATATAGAACATAGTCCTGAGAGCACGATTGAAAATGAAAACTAGATATAGTGTATGGTATAAACTATGCACCAAAAAGTGTGATATAAGATGAACCGGGCGTGAAATATAATATGCAATACATTGTGCGCAATGACAGATTCATTGGAGAGCGCGAGATAGCACAGGCACTAGCGCGTGCTATGCGATGTGCGCCTTGGAGTGTAATATGCACAGGGCAGTATTGTGTAACCTAACGAGTCTCTAAAGTTGTAATATAAAATATGTGCTGGGGAGTGTAACGTTGCATATGCACTGTGACAAAGATATGGATCCCAGATTGTAATATGTATGGCATAGCACTGTGCGTTATAACATAGGCATCGAGGAAGGCACGTTAGATGGGGCAACATAACCCGTGCGAAGACAAGTGTGGCATGACATATTCACGGGGTGGTGTTACAGTGCACATGGGCTAGAGAGTGTCATAGCATATGCACTAGCTGGTGGAAAACAACACAGAGGTGTGTGGCACTCGGCAGGCAATGGTGGGTGTAACACAGCATTGGGCTCTGCCAGGAGCACGCTGTGACTCTCAGTGATGTTCGTCCCCTTTCCAGAGAGTAAAATAAAAAGTATTACACATCCGGCAGTGGATGTGTGTTTTATTAACCGTGAGGGGGGTTTCTTGCATAGTTTTGGTTGAATTTTTGTCGAATCCCCTTTGAATGGCTTGGTGTGCATGTGTATTAAATGTGCCCGTCAATAGCTACCCATGTTTGTATAAATAAACGACAAGGGTGTCTACCGGGATAAGGCACGGTAGGGCATCAGACATGTCAGAGCTTCACTAGTGGTGTAAATACATTCCACGTGGATTCATTGTATGCATAGTCGCCTTTTAATGAATATCACTCAAATCGTCATGGTGATAGGTACGTACGGTTTGTCCAGCATGTCCTAGGTGTGTCTATAAATATATATTTTTTTAAAATAATAAAAAACAGTGGCCGGCCCTGGGGATTGGGGTCAAAAAAATATAATTAGGAGACAGGCCCTGGGGGATGGGGTCATCAGGGCCAATAAATTAGAATAAGAAGGGGAACCACACAGCCCCCCTTCTTAAAAAATTAAAATAAATAAAAGACTGGCATTGTGCCGGAGGCCACGCCCCCTCCTTGCAGCACTCTGCAAACGCACCCCTGGCGAGTTGTAAGTTGGGGAATTAATTCCTCTTCAATACTGAGGGTCCCTGAGGGCCAACTAGCCCAACAGGCATCTCCAGTATGCACCAGGGAGCTGCGCTGCAGACAGGTGTTCTGAGGCCAAGCCCCTTTTTACACCTCTCTGCAACGCAGCTCTGTGGCACTTACTGGAGGTACCTAGTGGTCTAGTTTGACCCTAGGGACCCTTAGGATTCAAGGGGACTTAATCTCTCAACTTAGAACAGCCACAGGGCGCGTTTACACAGTGGTGAAGGGAGGGGACGGGCCCTGAGGTGATGTGTGCAAACACACACTATGGCACGTTTTAAATTGGGGATATAATTTCCCTTCAATACTGAGGGCCCCTGGGGGCTAACTAGCCCACCAAGTGCTTCCAGTAAGCGCCACTGAGCTGCATTGCAGAGAGGTGGTCCAGGCTGTGCCCCTTTTTACACCTCTCTGCAACGCAGCTCTGTGGCACTTACTGGAGGTACCTAGTGGGCTAGTTGGACCCTAGGGACCCTCAGGATTCAAATGAACTTAATCTCCCAACTAAAAACAGACACAGGGCGTGTTTACACAGTGGGGAAGGGAGGGGACGGGGCCTGAATTAACGTGTGCAAAAACGCCCTGTGGCCTGTTTTAAGAGGTAGTTTTAATCCCCCTGCCCTATTATATACTAGGGGCTTACAGAGGAGGTCATGCTAATCACAGGGGGACCCCAACGCATAATGTTTCCTAGTGTATGTAGGTGTTTTCACTGTATTCTAAGTGTCTTTTAACATAGCACTGGCTCTAGGACTGGTTAGTCAGACTCAGTTACCACCAGTATCCGTCTGAAAAAGTTGAGGGTAGAGGATGATTTTGCAACAAGGATTCTTTCTGCTCTTCTTTTTGTTCTTTCTGCACGTTATCCTTCTTCCTGCACTTTTCTTCGTCTTTGAGGACTTCTGTTGCTTCTTTCTGCACTTCTTTTTTTTCTTTCTGTGCATTTTTTCTTCTTTCTTCACATGTCCTATCTCTGTAGGCATAGTTAGAAATTAGCATTTAAAAAACCTTTGAAATTCACAGAAAAAAACATAGGTTTCAGGCACGTTATAGTTAGGAATTAGCATTTAAAAAACCTCAGAAATTCACTGAAAAAAACATAGGTTTCAGGGGTGTTATAGTTAGCTGGACTTTTCACTTGTACAAAACCATAAAAATTCCACTGTTATAGTTAGTTGAGCTAACTATAACTCGCTCCCTGCAATGTACTGCTGATGCCGTCACATATTACATCATTCATGACATGGTCAGTGACATCACTGATGACATCACTGATGACATCTCAAATGACATCACTGATGACATCACTGATGACATCATCCAGTGAATGTGTTTTTCTTTAAAATTTAAATATGTATTATATAAATACCAAGCTGTATTGAAGAATGAGTGGATGTATAACTGTCTGGATGGAGGATTTAGTAGATGTGTGACTCACTGTTTAAGTGAGTGATTAAATGTGTCTTACTGAATCCATGGGTTAGTGACTATACTGTGTGAATGTCTGTGTCAGTCCGTCTGTTTTTGTATAACCTGCTGCATCAGTTGGTCAGTAGCTCCACGGGTGTCTATATGGGTTATTGATTAGTTGCCTGAGTAATTGTATGGGAGACTGAGTGTGTGTGTGGTTGGGTGGGGGATGTGTGACTCTGTGCATAGATGTGTGAGTGGTTGATTGACTGGGTGTATAACTTTAAGAGTGCATGTGGCAACAGTTCTATAGGTGAGTGAGTGTGTGTATGGATGTGTTGGTGAGTGACTGGATGTCTCAGTGGTAGATGTCCAAGTAAGTACAAAAGTAAAAGGCAGTGTATGTGAGAGTTGGAGTATATCAATGACTATATGTGAGAGTCAGTGATTGTGGGAGTGGCTGTATGGATGAGTGTATACTTGTATTAGTGATTATATAAGAGAGTAAGTATGCGTTAGTGTCTGTATGAATAAATGAGGTGGTATATGTATAACTGTGTAGGTGAGTAAATGGAACTGTGATTGATTCTTTGCATGACTGACTAGGATGAAGGGTGGTGTGTGAGGTCTGTATAGGTGTATGAGTACATATGATAGTGTTGTATTGATCAGTGACTACATGTATGAATGGTTGTATGGATGAATGAGTGCATGTGTCTGTAGACCTAGGAATTAGTGAGTGCATTTGTAGTAACTGGTATTGGTGTGTCGATGGTTTTGAAAATGGTAGTCTGTATTTTACAGGGGGTGTATCAAAGGTTATATTAGGGTGTGAGGAGGTGCATCAGATTGTCACGTGGATGATGTCATCAGTGATGTCATCAGTGATGTTATTTGAGATGTCATCAGTGATGTCACTGACCATGTCATGAATGATGTAATATGTGACATCAACAGCAGTGCATTGCGGGAGTGCGAGTTATAGTTAGCTCAACTAACTATAACGGCGGAATTTCTATGGTTTTGTATGAGTGAAATGTCCAACTAACTATAACGTCCCTGAAACCTATGGTTTTTTCATTGAATTTCAAAGTTTTTTTAAATGCTAATTTGTAACTATAACGTACCTGAAACCTATGGTTTTTTTAGTGAATTTCAAAGGTTTTTTAAATGCTAATTTGTAACTATAACCTCTCTGAAACCTATGGTTTTTTCAGTGAATTTCAAAGGTTTTTTAAATGCTAATTTGTAATTATAACGTACCTGAAACCTATGGTTTTCTCAGTGAATTTCAAAGAATTGTTAAATGTGAATTTCTAATTATTTTCTTCTTTAAACCTATAGTTTTTTCAGTGATTTTAAATTATCACTGCATTGTCAACCTAGTGAAAACAGCCAATATCCCCAGTCTTCCAGCAATAGCTTCTACACAAAAAAATGTGTCACTAATGAGAACAACAACTAACGGTAGTCCCGTGCAAAAATGAACACAAAAGCACCAGTTCCCGATATTTTCAACGAGCAGCCAAATCTGGGGTGTGATCCAAAAACAGGGAATAAGCCACGTTTGCAGTAGGTATCTAACATCTGCATTTTACTGGTGTAAACCAGGACGACTACCTACAA
This sequence comes from Triturus cristatus, assembly GCF_964204655.1. Lineage (NCBI taxonomy): Eukaryota > Metazoa > Chordata > Amphibia > Caudata > Salamandridae > Triturus > Triturus cristatus. The sequence continues at coordinate 1,387,784,847 of NC_140590.1, forward strand.
TGTGAAAGGGATCGCAGCCCAGAATCACATCTGAAGCGCAACATATGTCATAGAGTTACTGATCACACAGCTTAAACACCCATGAAGGCCACAACACCCACTGCCACCAGCCTCAGGACGTCCCCCCAGACCACCACCCTCCCTACTACCACCGTTGCAGTGCAGAACAGGACAGCGGACCTTGCAAAAACAGCATGGTCCCTCAGCCACACAATACTTGAATGTTGGCAGATATGGCAAGCAAATATGTGTGAAGGACGCAACTCATCCATCATTAATAATAATTCACACAATACCAAGTATAGCGGTGATGTGCTGGACAGACCTCACTATACAGATCATGAACCTCTCCATCTGTACATATACTGCTGGTGCTTGTAGTGTTGTGCACAATAGATGCAACCATGTTACCTCAGGCAGTGGGGAAGATATCAGACATGTAGCTGTGTTGTCCTCCCCTGGAAGCGGATGTGCAGTGGGCTGGTTCAACGTACGACACTCCAGCGTAGGACTATCAATAAATAAGCCGGGGCTCTGGGCGTGGTTCACTTGTGAACTGCGAAGACCAACGAGTGTGCCAGAGTGGTGGACCTCACCCTGCCACGTGGCTGCCGTCATGACTGCGGGTCTCCTCGACACAGGCCCCCTGCAAACCCAGCGGCACAGCAACGCAGACTTATTTCTGTACAGACTACTGCCTTCGATCTATACCGCGGACAGCAGGTATCACAATTCAGATGGAGTAGCGATTGCAGATGACGCAGTCCAGTACGCAAGATACATTGCTCCCAGTGTAGCCCTCTTGGTCCATGCATCATCGCAGGGTGCGCACACGCTGAGTGCTTCAGGTGCCAATAACTCAGTGCACCACAAGTCATTACCACGTGGCCTTATTGATGCAGAATTCAATAGACAAAAGACATTGGTCCGACTCCAGCCCCCCGGACCACGTATCATCGCAGGATACGTACACACTGAGCGCCAAAGGTACTACTAACTCAGTGCACCATAAGTCATCGCCACGTGGCCTTATTGAGGCAGAATTCAATAGACAAAAGACATTGCTCCGAGTGCGGCTCCCCCCCGGACCATGCATTATCACAGGGTATGTACACGCTGAGCGCCAAAGTTACTACTAACTCAGTGCACCATAAGTCATCGCCACAAGGCCTTATTAAGGCAGAATTCAATAGACAAAAGACATTGGTCCGAGTGCGCCCCCCCCCCCCCCGGACCACACATCATTGCAGGGTACGTAACGTTCAGTGCCAAAGGTACTACTAACTCAGTGCACCGTAAGTCATCGCCATGTGGCCTTATTGAGGCAGGATTCAATAGACAAAAGACATTGCTCCGAGTGCGCCCCCCCTGGACCACGCATCATCGCAGGGTACCTACACACTGAGCGCCAAAGGTACTACTAACTCAGTGCACCATAAGTCATCACCACGTGGCCTTATTGAGGCAGAATTCAATAGACAAAAGACATTGGTCCGAGTGCGGCCCTCCCGAACCACGCATCATCGCAGGGTATGTACACGCTGAGCACCAAAGGTACTACCAACTCAGTGCACCATAAGTCATCGCAAGGAAGAGTGAACAGTTTAATGTCAGCAGTGAGGCATACTATCACTCGAAAATCACCCAAAAATACATTTAATATAAAAAGAACAGAAGAATTGAAGTACATTAATGATTACAATCCAGTGATTTTGAAGATGTGGAATGCAAATACAGACATACAATATGTTGCAGATACCTCACTTGCTGTTCCGCGCATACTATCCAAATAGAAGTCCATACCTGGAAAACATATGCCTATATGAAATACTGAAATATTATAGTTTTAAAAAAAATGTTACAGAAAAACAAATGAAGGAAAATCTGCTGTAATTGGATCTGATGGATGTTTGGTAAAGCATGCCAAAGGAAATTTGATTAATCACAGGAAATTAAGTTGTGATACTCCAGATAAGAGAGAGTTTTTCTATTTAGCTCTTCTGTAACTCTTCAAACCTTGGCGGACTGAAATGGAATTACTTGGAGTGTTTGACTGCTATGAAGATTCTTTCAATGCATGTAAAGATAGCATTGAATGTACAATTTTTCCAAATTATCTCCAAATGTTGAATGAAGAGATTAATCAAGAAAAAACTATTGCAGCTGAAATTGCTAGAAAAGTTCACAAATGGGAAGAGTTTGCTGCTTATCTGTTTGAGGAAGGTCGTTTTGAGTTAGGTACTGTAAAATGTATTTGTAAATATTGTAACAATAAATTAGAAGAAAACAAAATGCCAGCTAGAGCTGTCCATAATGACTTAGAATTAGTAGCTTTACCGCATGAACTTAAAGATTTAAATACATATGAGGCCATCCTTATTCAATCTGTGCACCCTTTTCAGGCTATAATTCGTATGGAGCCTAAAACAGGTAAGCTGCCTCCAACAGATCTACAAAGAGGTTTAAAGGTAAGAGTTGTGTATTTACCTTTAGATTTTAAGAAAATGTTGAAACTGTTAGCGTAGAAATAGACGATACTGAACCTGCAGTCATTCTTGTTAATGGTGTACCCACAATGAGTCGTAAAACATGGCAAGAGTTAGTACATGTCACAAAAGTCCAAAAGGCTACATTTTATCTGGTGCAAAACAATATTTACTATAGAATTGCAAATGTAGAAGGAGAATAAATTACTTTAGAAGATGAAACACATATTTGAAGTGGACAATTCAAGAAAAGAAAGAAATTTATGAACATTATACTATACATCCTCTACATTACAAAGAACTGATAGGACATACTATTGAATTGTTCCAGATGAAAAAAGCAAAACGAACTCCCATGAGTGTGTGGGAAACAAGTTTGGAAGCTCGTTGTTTTCCACAGGTCTTCCCTACTGAAAAAGGTAGACGATATGGTGAACCACCAGTTCAGATTCTAGCTTCAGAATACCGTACTTTACAACTGTACTCAGAACAACCAAGATTTCCTCAGTGTATTCCATAAATGTTTCATCTTTTGTTCCATACACCTACACTGCGGTCAGCAGCGCTCACAATTTAAATTGAAACATGATTTATTTATTAGAGAGAATTGTACTCTATGTCCTTGAACTTTGTCAAGAGGAAGTGACTAAAAACACTCCTTGATGTCTGTGCTGACTACTGCCTTCGATGTAAACTAGCGATAGCAGGGCTCACAATTCACATTGAGTTGCGATTCTGTGGCTCGCCCGCAACACGCATCATCGCTGTCTGCGCAGAAGCTAAATGCTTCTGATGCTCCTATCTCAGTGCAGCACAACTCATGCACCCTTTCTGATACAATATTTTGTGTATAATTTCACATATGCTGTCCTACCTCAGTGTATCACAAGTCATGAACCCTTTACGATGGAATCTTTTCTGTATGATTTCATATCTGGTACCTGCCCCTTTATGATTGAATCTATATGTCTGATCCAACGATTTCTGTTGTACTTGTTGCCAGCACCAACCATTCCCGGAGGGTTGGCTTACAATCACCCCACATGCATCCACCACAGACGTCACTGGACATGTGACCCTGGTAATAAAAAACAGTCGAGCACACGTACCCGTACCCAGTTCCACTATCTATCTGTATCCGTGTGTTCATTATGTATGTAATATGCTGCCCCTGGGCCCTACCACACTACAAGTGCTCTAGACAGCGTATGCAAACATCTTGACAGTGGGGGAAAACATTAGTTATGTAACTTTGTCTCGGTCATTGTACAAGTAGGTACATAGAGACTGCATCATTAGAGTACTGCAAGCAGAGTGTATAGTGAATTTATAAGTGCGTGAGGATCGTTGCAGTGATTGTATAAGTACATATGTTGGCGCAGCCTAACTCCGACAACAAGCTTGTTTCTAATTGGCTGCCCTCCATGTGCCAAAAACTGAAACTTCAACTTTCCATGGCCCTGTATTGCTACAGCTGCAACACTCCACTGAATGTGCAATAAACATTCATATCCACACAGATGGCTCATGTCCGCCATCTTTCTTGTGTGGAACTATGGATGAATATAGGGTCAGTAATTCCCCGTACCTTCCATGTTGGACATATTGTTGGACTTGGCTTTGGCTTTTGCAATCTGGGTGATGGTAGCACTCCAACACGGACACCCGCCACAGCCACTCCCTCACGGTTGATATGCACCCACACCACACCCATCCAGCACAGGCGTCACAGGACACATGACCCTACTAATAAAAAAGACTGGGCGCACGTGCTCTATGCCATTTTAGAGTTGCTTGCAACGCATGTACTGCGGCCGGCACAGTCACTCCGCCACTGTGACGGCCCGTCCCGGTGGTCCGGACACTTGATGTTTTGTGTGCTCTGCTGCACCGCAGTGTAGGCCTGAGCCCAACAGCGAAGGCCTACCGCCATGTGCGTGGCCTCACTTCTCACTGAGTTAGTAGCACCACAAGCACTGAGCGGGTGTACAACCTGCGATGATGATATATGCACTAGTATGTCCACTGCCATGGCAATATCAAGACTCAATTCCAAATGTGAGACCTATTAGCTTGCAGAACGGAGCTGCATGATGTGGAGGGTGCCGTGACCGTGAAAAGGTGAGCACTGAGGCCATGGTGCGTATCGTCGGGCAGATATCTCTGGACGGCGGGAGTGGATGGGGTACAGCAGCCTGAATGCAGAAAGACGGCAGAGCGATTTAGGCGTATGCACTCGTATATACTCTGCCACAGCGTCGGACTGGTAACGCGGGCACTGGTGCAATGCCTGAGGAGCCGAATCCAAGTTCCAACTGTGGGCTGCTTTTTGGAGCAGTCTGGGGGGCAGATTTGGGCGTTGTCACTGTTGTTTGGATACTGGTGGGTGTCTGAATGGCATTTCTGGAGGCAGATGGGCGTCATTACCTCACGTTTAGCAACAGGCAGATGTGTCACTTTCTTTCTCTCGCAGGGCCGCCCATTATTATATGCATACCTAGCAGGGCAGGGGGCCTGAGCAGAAGTGGTTTCGCTTGTTGTTAAGTCACCAGTGTAAACGAATCAGTGCATTTTTTTGTATCTCCCCCACCCCCACTTTTTTTAATAAAATTTCACCGAAGCAGTGTTTTGAGGAAAGGCAATATGCAAATGTGGGCCGCTTTTTTTTTAGCGTGCCCGGGCCGATTTTGAATCCTAATCCAACGCTGCTCTGCCATTACTAATTCTGTACTATCTTTCAGATGTGGGAGCTTGAGAGTTCCACTAGGTCGCAGCACGTGGTTAGAGACAGAGCGGTGGCGTGAAGGTAAGCTGTAACGGTTTTGTACACAGTGTGGGCAGTCAGTGTCCCAACTCATCTCTTCCTTTCTCTCCCTCACACTCTTTCTATCTCCCTCTTCTTCTTACGCTGTTTGTCTCTTTCTCTCTCTCTTCCTCTCTCTCTATTTCTCTCTCTCTCACTCTTCCTCTGGTTCTCTGTTCCTCTTTCTCACACTCTTTCGCTCTCTCACTGTTTCTCTCTCTCTCTTCGTCTTTCTCACTCTTTCTGTCTGTCTTCTTCTCACTTTCTTTCTTTTTCTCTCTCTCTTTCACTCTCACAGTTTCTTTCTTTCTCTCGTATGCTCACTCTTTCTTTCTTTCTCTCTCTCTTCCTCTCTCCTTTGATGGACGCATGATGCACAATCTTATCTTGCTTTTTATATAATAGGCTGTGAATTACGAATCGAAGTTCACCCCCCCAACACCACCAAAGCTGAACGCGCGAAAAATCTGCGATGTGGCGTGGCCATCCTGAACACATAACAAAGTTGCTTCGGCACGTGGTGGACCTTCTTACACACACGCCGGTGGCGGAAGGTGAGCAGAGAGGCTTCTTTATGCAGCAGGGGGCAGTCACCTCTGGGCTGTGGGAGTGGATAGTGTGCAGCAGTCTGGGCGCACAAGAGCGCACAGACACCTCCGAGCAGTGGGAGTGGATGGGGTGCACCAGCCTCATTGTGCATTAGCGAAACAAAAATTATGCGTGTGCAGTTGTATGTACTCTGCAATTACTAATTCTATACTATCTTTCAGATCACTAAACTTGAGGGCTGCACTATTGCCCGGCACGTGGTTGGAGACACACCAGTGGCACAAAGGTGAGCTGCGAAGATTTTCTCCAGTGTCAACACTCCCTCTCCATCTCTTCCTTTCTCTCTCTCACACTTTCTCTCTTTCTCTGTCTCTTACTCTCTCTCTCATTCTTTCTTTCTCTCTTCCTCTCTCTCACTCTTTATCTCTCTCTCTTCCTCTCTCTCACACTGTTTCTCTCTTTCTATCTTCCTTGTATTTTATTCTAGCTCTCTTTTTTCTCTCACTCTTTTTCCTCCTCTCTCTCACTCGTTCTCTCTTCCTCTCTCTCACTCTTTCTCTCTTCCTCTCTCACTTTCTCTCTCTCTCTTCCTCACTCTCATTCTTTCTCTCTCTCTCTTCCTCTCTCTCACACTGTTTCTCTTTTTCTCTCTTCCTTGAAACAGAGAATTACGCGTGTGCAGTTGTATGTACTCTGCAATAACTAAATCTATACTCTCTTTCAGATCACTAAACTTGAGGGTGCACTATGTCCTGGCACGTGGTTGGAGACACACCGGTGACACAAAGGTGAGCTGCGAAGATTTTCTACAGTGTCAACACTCCCTCTCCATCTCTTCCTTTTTCTCTCTCACACTTTCTCTCTGTCTCTTCCTCTATCTCTCATTCTTTCTTTCTCTCTTCCTCTCTCTCACTCTTTCTCTCTTCCTCTCTAACTTTCTCTCTTTCTCTTCCTCTCTCCCTCTCTTTATCTCTCTCTCTTCTTCTCTCTCACACTGTTTCTCTCTTTATTTCTCTCTCTTCCTCTCTCTCACACTGTTTCTCTCGTTGTCTTCCTCTCTGTCTCACTCTTTCTCTCTTTGACTGGCTTCCTCTCTCTCACTCTTTCTCTCTTCCTCTCTCACTCTTTCTCTCTCTCTCTCTACCTCTCTCTCACTCTTTCTCTCTCTCTTCCTCTCTCTCACACTGATTCTCTCTTTCTTCCTCGTATCTCACTCTTTCTCTCTCTTTCTTTGTCTTCCTCTCTCTCACACTGTTTCTCTTTTCCTTGTAGCTCACTCTTTCTCCCTTCCTCTCTCTCACTCTTTCTCTCTCTCTCTCTTCCCCTCTCTCACTCTTTCTCTCTCTGTCTTCCTCTCGCTCACACTGTTTCTTTCTCTCTTCCTTGTATCTTACTCTTTCTCTCTCTTACTCTATCTCTCTTTCTCTGTCTTCCTCTCTCTCTCACTCTTTCTCTGTCTTCCTCTCTCTCTCTCACTCTTTCTCTCTTCCTCTCTCTCTCTTCCTCTCTCTCACTCTTTCTCTCTCTCTCTATCTCCTTTGCTGGACGCATGACGCACCATCTTATCTTTCTTTTTGTCTTGCAGGCTGTGAATCACAAATGGACCAACGATGGCACACCACGGCTGTACAAAGTTTTATTTATTGTTGTTTTGTTTTAATAAAATGTTTTATATGTAAATCTATACATGACTAAGATTCTTATTTCTCCAACCTCACAAGCATCTTTTTATTAATAGTTCGTAGAGGGACACTTCCGGGCCCAAGAAGGTTGTTGGGGGTATGCTGGTGATGTGGGAAGAAGGTGCGTTACCTGCTAATGTGGGGAGACGCAGTGTGAAAGGGGTATCTCTCACAGAAAGAGCTCCGATATGTTTTCAGAAATGCCTCGGACAGGTGCCAGTTGATGGACTGAATCACAAAAGGGCTTTTCAATGCTCATATAGTGTGACTTATGAACAGTTCGTACCCAGGCTCGCAGAGGGACAACCGCGGCCCGTCCGCTTGTCTCACAGAGGCAGAACTACGAGCCGTCCACTCCCAAAGGAACAGCAGCGTAGTAGCTCACAGAGGTAGAGGCACAGCAGCGTACTAGCCCGCAAAGGTAGACAGCTGCGAGCCGACGGACTGGGTTCTAAAGGCATAGCTGCGAAGTGGTGATGTTGGGCACAGGGAGCGTGAAAGGGTTATCTTCCTACTGGTGTCCTGAAGTGGAAGTCGTGCTGCCTGGCGCTCACCTTTTTCTCCTTTATTGTTAATAAATCTTACACCTTCACTGCATCTAAATCATCATTACACAGAGCTCCGCTATATTAAATTGCCCCCCGAACCTTTCTTTTACATTTTCACTCAATGCGAGGCACAAGATGGCTGCTAACAGTTCCTGGTTTGAAGTGTTAGCATCCAATCAGAGGACACTTCCTGCTTTGAAGTGTTTGCAGCCAATCAGAGGCAAGCTCGTGCTCGGGAGTTAGGCACCGACCAGATATATATATATATATATATGTTTCCTTTAATATCTCAAAAACTACTGAACAGATTTACACCATTTCTACACAACTGAGCTGTCTGGACCAAGACCTTTCTACCTGCCAAATTTGGCGTAATTCTGTTCAGCAGTTTGACCTGTAGCCTTGTCTAAAATTTCCAATGGAAAATGCATTGAGAAAACATGTTTTGACACCCCCTTTTTTCTCAGCCCCCCCCTTGACCAATCACCCCTAAACTTTCAAGATAGGAGCTGATCAAAAAAGAGAAACTTTTTGGAAAATGTCATAAAGAATCGTCAAACGATGCCAAAGTTATACGCAGATGGAGGGCTCCAGTAGGGGGGCTGCGCAACCCCCCTCCCAACATGAGTGAAGCCCCGAGACTGCGGGGACCCCAGCGGGCCCCCGCAGCCCCAGCTAGCCCCCGCTATTATTTTTTAAGAAATGCCCTTGGGACCTAGCCCACCCCAGGGTCTCATTAAAATTAAACACGGGAACCCGCGACCCCAGTGCGAATTGCACCGATTTTTCTTTAAAAAATAAAATAAATTGACCCTGGGTTCCTTCTGGGACTCCCTGAGCAGGCCTAGGGGGTCAGGGTGTTTCTACTCTGCCCCCTTCACTTCTTTGCTACCTTTGTTTCTCTGTTTTCTAGCAACTCGCTTCTACCGAACCACAAGATGGCTGCCAACACTTCCTGGTTTGGAGTGTTGACAGCCAATCTCAGTGAAGCTCGTGCACGGGACTTAGGCTCCGCCCAGATATCTAAACTTTCATTTATCTAATTTCTCAGCAACTATTGAACAGATTTACACCATTTAAAAAAAGTCGCTTTCTGACCCACGCACTACCTTTGTGCCAAATTTGGGGTAATTCCGTTTAGTAGTTTCAGCTGTAGCCTTGCACAACGTTTCCTATGGGAAATTGATTTTTTGACTCTTATTTTTTGAATTTCTCAAAAACTACTGAACGGATTACCAGCATTTAAAAAAAAGGTCGCTTTCTGAACCAAGCTCTACCTTTCTGCCAAATTTGGGGTAATTCCGTTCAGCAGTTCGGGCTGTAGCTCATCGCAAAATTTCCTATGGAAATTAACATGGGGAAAACGTGTTTTGGGACCCCCTTTTTTCTCAGCCCCCCCTTGACGAATCACCCCCAAACTTTCAGGATAGGAGCTGACCTGGATAGACTTTTTTTTTTAGAATTTCGCAAAGATTCGTCAAACAACGCCAAAGTTATTAGCAAATCAAAAAATGTTTTTCCTATGGAAACTAGATTGTAACTATAACTACCTACTGGCGACCGCCAATAGGTGATATGTGTATCTATCTATCTATCTATCTATCTATCTATCTATCTATCTATCTATCTATCTATCTATCTATCTATCTATCTATCTATCTATCTATCTATCTATCTATCTATCTATCTATCTATCTATCTATCTATCTATCTATCTATCTATCTATCTATCTATCTATCTATCTATCTATCTATATATATATATATATGTATAAAAAGAACACCACAGAGCCCAACTCCGTCTTGTTGCCTGAAAAGCATTTAATAAACTGAATGTGCAGCAGCTTTTGAACACCTAGCTCCACCTACGCGTTTCGGCGTCTTGCCTTTATCCAGGTGAGTGTTCATAGTATTTAAAGTCACAGTGATAAAATAAATCCCAGTGGTCACATGGCCCCATACAAACTTCAGGCCCCAGAATGCACTTCAGAATACTGCAACGTGATGTGGCAAAATTTCAATAGTTGCTGAGTAGCATGATTTATTGCAGCCATTATCTCGTGTTCATTCTTGCATTTACGGTGCATCTGTCAATGTAAAAGCATAATGCTGGTAGCTGCCACGCAAAAATTGAATATTCAGGAATGCGAAGATTTTAAGAGGAGGGTGTCGCCTCTCTCAGCTCCCTTTCTCTCAACAGCTCGCATTACCAGATTGCCATGGAAGTCCGACGGCTGGTGCGAGTGAGAAAGCAGGTCATGTCCCCTCCATTAGATGCTTGCAAAAGACCTCCAGTTTGCTGGGGACACCAGACCTTGCAGGGCGGGCTCGTGAAAGACAAGACTGGAGAATCCTGACAAAACTTCACAAAAAGAACACCACAGAGCCCAACTCCGTCTTGTTGCCTGAAAAGCATTTAATAAACTGAATGTGCAGCAGCTTTTGAACACCTAGCTCCACCTACGCGTTTCGGCGTCTTGCCTTTATCCAGGTGAGAGTTCATAGTATTTAAAGTCACAGTGATAAAATAAATCCCAGTGGTCACATGGCCCCATACAAACTTCAGGCCCCAGAATGCACTTCAGAATACTGCAACGTGATGTGGCAAAATTTCAATAGTTGCTGAGTAGCATGATTTATTGCAGCCATTATCTCGTGTTCATTCTTGCATTTACGGTGCATCTGTCAATGTAAAAGCATAATGCTGGTAGCTGCCACGCAAAAATTGAATATTCAGGAATGCGAAGATTTTGAGAGGAGGGTGTCGCCTCTCTCAGCTCCCTTTCTCTCTCCAGCTCGCATTACCAGATTGCCATGGAAGTCCGACGGCTGGTGCGAGTGAGAAAGCAGGTCATGTCCCCTCCATTAGATGCTTGCAAAAGACCTCCAGTTTGCTGGGGACACCAGACCTTGCAGGGCGAGCTCGTGAAAGACAAGACTGGAGAATCCTGCCAAAATTTCACAAAAAGAACACCACAGAGCCCAACTCCGTCTTGTTGCCTGAAAAGCATTTAATAAACTGAATGTGCAGCAGCTTTTGAACACCTAGCTCCACCTACGCGTTTCGGCGTCTTGCCTTTATCCAGGTGAGAGTTCATAGTATTTAAAGTCACAGTGATAAAATAAATCCCAGTGGTCACATGGCCCCATACAAACTTCAAGCCCCAGAATGCACTTCAGAATACTGCAACGTGATGTGGCAAAATTTCAATAGTTGCTGAGTAGCATGATTTATTGCAGCCATTATCTCGTGTTCATTCTTGCATTTACGGTGCATCTGTCAATGTAAAAGCATAATGCTGGTAGCTGCCACGCAAAAATTGAATATTCAGGAATGCGAAGATTTTGAGAGGAGGGTGTCGCCTCTCTCAGCTCCCTTTCTCTCTCCAGCTCGCATTACCAGATTGCCATGGAAGTCCGACGGCTGGTGTGAGTGAGAAAGCAGGTCATGTCCCCTCCATTAGATGCTTGCAAAAGACCTCCAGTTTGCTGGGGACACCAGACCTTGCAGGGCGGGCTCGTGAAAGACAAGACTGGAGAATCCTGCCAAAATTTCACAAAAAGAACACCACAGAGCCCAACTCCGCAACATTCTATTCCCAATAAGTCTGGCGCCGGTTGACGAATCCTCGTGAAATTGTCTAAACTTTTGGCCAGCTCCGCTCCGCTCCTACCCTGAAAGTTTTGCGGTGATCCATCAAGCTGGGCCGAGAAAAAAGGGGGGTCCCAAAACGCGTTTTCCCCAATGCAATTTCCCATAGGATCTGTTGTCGCAGCTACAGCTCGAACCGCTGAACGGAATGACACCAAATTTGGCGTAGAGGTAGTCCCCAGTTTGGACTCGTGCCTTTTGCATATATGGTGTGAATCCGTTCAGTAGTTCCTGAGAAAATTAGAGTTAAAAGTACATATATATCTATGGCCTCGGAGGATCCGCGCACCCTACCCGTACCGTAAGCGCACCCTCCCTGAACCAAGCGCGCACCCTCCCGATCGCGCGCTGAATGCTAATTGGCTGTCGAGTGTCTCTCTACATTCGAAATCAGGAACTGTTGGCGGACATTTTCTGCCTCAGTAGAAGCGAGGCTGAAGAAGCAAGGGGAAAAAGTGTGTAAAACATACAAAGGGGGCAGAGTGGAAATACTCTAACCCTCTAGAGGTGCTTAGGGGGTCCCACAAGGACCCCCTGGGGCCCCTTTTAAAAAAAAAAAATACGGCGAAATGCGCGCACGGTGCACGCATCCTATCGCGTTGGATGCACGGATCCTCTCGCGGTGGGTTCGCGGATCCAAGGGAAAAAAAATGAAATTGTTGGGAGATAAAGATTAACCTTAAGTGTTTTGTTCTTGAGTGGCTCTAAAAAGAGCTGTTGTGTTCATTCAGAGTTTTTGGTACTTATAAGTAAGTACCTATACAGAGTCTAAAGTTGTTGAGGAAGACTCTGTTTCATTCATCAGTAAAGTGTACTCCATCTCTCCTATACATCTCTTGCATATGAAAGCGCAGATTGTTATTGTAAATGGATCCCATTCTGTAGTCTCGGAGAAAAGCAGAAGCAGAGGTGTATCTTTCTTGGCGTGGAGGTTCCACAACAAATTCCTCATCGGACGAAAGGTCTGATTCAGATGTTGGTTGTTGTGCAGAAGCCATTGTTTTGAGAAAAATTGCAGCTGTGGAAATCTTCCCCAAAAAGTTTCTTCTAGATGAGATGTTCCTCTAAAGAATCTCAAAGAAGAATGATTGAAATGGGTGGGGTCTTTCAGTAGTTAGAAGAGGAAGTGTAATGAACCAATCAAATCTCTTTTTTTGGAGGCCACATGGGATCCGCGCACCATGCGCTTACGCAGCACGCACCCGGCGCGCATCCGCGAAATTGAATTAAAAAAATTTATAGGATTAGATGTAAAAATATATTAGTTTTAAGACTAGTTTAGAGTTTGTCTTCAATTAATATTCACATGAAATACATATATATGTTTTTTTAAATGTTAAATACTTCGCGGGATCCGCGCACCTACCGCGTCATAGACGCAGATGACGCATCGCGGAAGCGTGTAAACGTCGCGTTACGTACATCGAACGTGTCGCGTATAGGCTGGGAGTTGCGTACCGGTCGCATAGCGATTGCGCACTAACCACGTACCCGACGCATACCATGCCTGGACGCTATCACGTAGGAATCGTGAACGGTGCGCTTAGGGTGCGCGGATCCAAAAACATTTTAAAAAAATATATAAAATAAAGTTTTGCACATATAGCTCTAATAATATTTTGAAAAATATAAAAAAATATGTTTGAAAAGCAATTAACTTCAAATAATATTTTTTAATTTTTAAAAGAATTAATTGAAAAAATAAGTTTAAAAACTGGTGATAAAAAAGTGTATAAAAAACAAAATTAATGAATTTGACACACTGAATTTGAAAAATATACAAATCCAATCAAAATCATTAAACATGACATCTTCAGAGATAAGTTAAAGATAGGAATTAGCATTTAAAAAACCTTTGAAATTCACTGAAAAAACCATAGGTTTCATGCACGTTATAGTTAGGAATTAGCATTTAAAAAACCTTTGAAATTCACTAAAAAAAACAAAGGTTTCAGGCACGTTATAGTTAGGAATTGGCATTTAAAAAACCTTAGAAATTCACTGAAAAAACCATAGGTTTCAGGGGCGTTATAGTTAGCTGGACATTTCCCTCGTACAAAACCCTAGAAATTCCCCTGTTATAGTTAGTTCAGCTAACTATAACTCGGGCCCCCGCAATGCACTGCTGATGACGTCACATATTACATCACTCATGACATGGTCAGTGACATCACTGATGCCATCACTGATGACATCTCAAATGACATCACTGATGACATCACTGATGACGTCATCCATGTGATAAATTAGTGCATCTTCTCACACCCTAATATAACCTTTGATACACCGACTCAAAATTTCAGACGGCCATTTTGACAACCATAGATACTCCAATACCAATAACTACTCACCCACTCATTGACTTTTAGGTCTACATACATGTCCACTCACTCACCTCTACAGTCACTCATACTTACAGTCACTCTGTGCATTTATACACCTATATAGACACTCACACACCGCCAATCATCCATTGAGGTACTGACACATCTAGTCAGTCATGCAAATAATTAATCACAGTAAAATGTACTCACCTATACAGTTAAAAACACTCAAGTTCACTTACTCATAAAAATACTAACAAATTCTGTGTATTCCTGCAGAAAAAACAAACAGCACATGACACAGATATCCTTGCACTATGGCGCATACAGCCACTCCCAAAATCACACACTCTCACATATAGATAGTTATATACTCTTACACACATATACACTGTGTTTCACATATGTAGTTACTGACACATGTACAACTGAGATATACATTCAATCACTAACACACCCATACATACACTCACCCAACCATACAGTGCATCACAGATGCACTCTTAAAACCATGCACCCACTTAATCACCCACTCACACATCTAGTCACAGAGTCACACACACCCTACCCACACAAACACTCAGACACCCATACAGATACTCAGACAACCAATCATTAACCCATATAGACACTCATATAGCTATTCACAAAACCATGCAGCCACTTATACACCAACACACAGACACATACAGACATTCACACAGTTTAGTCACTAGTCTGCAGTAAGATACATTTAATGACTCATTTATAGAGTCAGTTACGCACCTAGAAAATCATCCATTCATACACTTGTACACCCACTTATTTTTCAACAGGCCTTTCCCTATATATATTAAACATATTAAAACTGTTCAGAAACACATACTCAATGGATGATGTCATCAGTGAAGTCATTTGAGATGTCATCAGTGATGTCATCAGTGATGTCACTGACCATGTCATGAGTGATGTAATATGTGATGTCATCAGCAGTGCATTGCAGGGGCGCGAGTTATAGTTAGCTGAACCTGAACTAACTATAACAGGGGAATTTCTAGGGTTTTGTACGAGGGAAATGTCCAGCTAACTATAACGCCCCTGAAACCTATGTTTTTTTCAGTGAATATATATATATATATATATATATATATATATATATATATATATATATATATATATTATCTACTGGCGGTCGCCAGTAGATAGTTATAGTTAGGACCGTGTTTCCATAGGAAATCCGCAACATTCTATTTGGAATAACTTTGGCGCCGGTTGACGAATCCTCGCGAATTTTTCAAAACTAATGGGGCGCTACGCTCCGCTCCTACCCTGAAAGTCTCGGGGGGATTCGTCAAGCGGGGGCTGAGAAAAAGGGGGGGGTCCCAAAACGCGTTTTCCCCATGCATTTTCCCATAGGACCTTTAGTCCGAGCTACAGCCCGAACGGCTGAACAGAATTACTTGAAATTGGGCAGAGAGGTAGTCCTCAGGTCAGGGATGTGCCTTTTGCAGGTCTGGTGTAAATCTGTTCAGTAGGTCCTGAGAAAATAGCATTTAAATCAATATATATATCTGTAAGCGCGCTCCATGCGCTTACGGTAAGCTTACTGTACGCGTACGGTGCCGTGCGCGAGCTCAATTCTGATTGGTGGTTACATGACTGTAAACATTCGAATCGGTCGGAATCAGAAAGTATCGGCCGCCATTTTCTGTCTCTCGCACTGAAAAACAAACATTGATAACATGAAAAGGGGGCAACGAAGAGAGTTGCAGACCCCCTAGCGTTCGTCAGGGGGTTCACGAAGGACCAAAAAGTATGAAAAATAAATGTAATAATTTAAAAAAAAAATCGCGGAGTGCGCGTACGGTAAGCTTACCGTACACGTACGGTAAAAAAAAAAAAAAAAAAAATTAACAATCACATTTAATATATAAATCTAAGGACCCCCAAGGGAGAAAAAAACAATTGATATTTAATAAAAAATGGCGCGGCGTGCATGGTACGAAATGCGCAACGTGGGCACTCGGTGCGCAAAGCGCACCGAGTGCCCACAGCGAGCGCACGGTGCGCAAAGCGTACCGTGCGCGCCAAAATTAAAAATAAATACATAACTTAGCATTTAGTGCAAATTCACTGAAAAAACCATAGGTTTCACACACGTTATAGTTAGGAATTAGCATTTAAAAAACCTTGCAAATTCACTTAAAAAACCATAGGTTTCACACAAGTTATAGATAGCTGTACATTTCACTCGTAAAAAACCAATGAAATTCCACGTTATAGTTAGATCAGGTAACTATAACTTGCGCGCCCACAATAAACTGCTGATGACGTCACATATTACATCACTTATGACATGGTCAGTGACATCACTCATGACATCAATGATGACATCTGCAATGACACATTGTGCATTGCGGTCGCGCAAGTTATAGTTACCTGATCTAACTATAACGTAGAATTTCATTGGTTTTTTACGAGTGAAATGTACAGCTAACTATAACTTGTGTGAAACCTATGGTTTTTTAAGTGAATTTGCCAGGTTTTTTAAATGCTAATTCCTAACTATAACGTGTGTGAAACCTATGGTTTTTTCAGTGAATATATATATATATATATATATATATGGATATTAGAACATGACATCATAAATTACATAGAACAATTATGAAAGGACACATCTGATGGAATAAAATACATATCTTTTAAAAACATCAATAAAAACACCTATAAATGCATACTTCTCATTCCCAATCCAAGCATACTTCTCATTTACACTCCATATATTTAAACAAATCTTGACAGCGGAAGTGTCTCTTAGATGATGCACACTCTTGTTTCACTGTTTAGAAGGTCAGTTTTGTCTCTGTTAAAGTTTTAAAGAGTTGGCGGTCAGCTGGGTAGCTATGTCTCTCAGCATCCAAGAGGACTTTATCCCCCAACCAGTAGTGTGCCAGGTGGCGCATTTGCAAACTGGTGAAAAAAGGGGGCATGGCCTCTGATAACCTCTCAGGAATCCCACTGTTTGGGACTTACTGGAGGTAACAGAAGGGTTTGTTAGTCCCCGAAGGACCCTCAGCATCCACTAGTAGTGCTCCAGAAGGCACGTTTGCAGAGTGTTGGTGAAAGGGGGCAGGGTCTTCAAGACTTGCTGGGCCAGTTTAAAAAAAAAAGAAAAATGTCTTTCATTAGGGGAGGGGAACCGCATGGCACCCTTGCCTGGGCACATTTCTTCCCCAGAGAACCCATCACCCGGGCCCAGGCCTTTTTGAAATGGGCCCCCTCCCAGGCTGATTTCAGCCCCGGGATCCCATCCCCGGGTCCGTACAATAAAAAAAAAAAAATTATTTAGGGGAGGTGCCATGTGGCCACCTCCCAAGGCCGATATCGGCCCAGGGGACCCCATACCCTGGGGTCTACCATTTAGATACGTGGAGGGGGGCTGAGCAGCCCCTTCCCTGGGCCAAATTCAGCACTGGGGACCTCATCACCCGGGGCCTGGCCATCTTAAAGTTGGTGCCTCCAGGGTACCCACTCTTCACTGTGACTGCAGGGGGAGCCTGAAGGTCCCCGCGGTCCCTTCTGGCTCCCCGCCTCCTGCAGAAGACAGCATTGCTTTCACGCACAGGGAGCTTCTGGAAACGCAGCTGCCTGTGTGTGAAAGCAATTCTGCTCCGCTTCCAGCAAGTGAGAGGCTTTTGAATGCGGAGCATTTGCTATGGCTTTGTGGGAGCAGTAAAGCTCCCACCAAGCCAGAGCAAATAGCTATGTCCTGGAGGTGGGCACCCCAGGACATATTAGGAGCCAGCCCTTGGGGTGGCGGTCCCCAGGGCCATCTATGGCATGGACCTCCTCCTTTAATATTGTAGGGCCTGCCCCGAGGAGGTGGCAGTCCCCAGGGCCAACGGCCTAGGAAGGGGGTCGTGCAACCCTCCTCCCATTTATTAAAAATGAGCTTGGCAATGAGAAGCTGGTGGTCCCGGGAGGGTCTCTGGGTCCCCCCTACTCATTTATTATGGACCTGGGGAAGTGGTGGTCACCTGGCCAAGTGGAGCAGAGAGGCCCCCCATAATAATGCATTCGCCCTGAAGGTTGTGGTCCCTGGGGGTCCAAGAAGCTCCCCGATTTGTTTTTGGCATGTGACTCCAGGGAGGTGGTGGTCTCCGGGGTCAAGCAGGGTCCGAGAGGCCCCCCATTTTAAAATAAATAATCCTGCGGAGGCGGTGGTCCCGAGGGCATTAATAAGCTCCAGGAGGTGGTGCAGTGCGCCCCCTCCTTTATTATGAAAATGTCCCGGGACCTGGCCTGCTCAGTGGGTGATTACTAGCAAAGCGATGGAGCCCGCGCTTCAGTTTAAAAAAAATGTCAGCACAAATTCTGCCAAAAATGTTTTTTTAAAGGCTTTTCTGGCCCTGTGGGGTCCCTATGGGACAACCCCCCTCTGCCCTAAGAGGCTTAGTGGGTCAGGGTATTTCTCTCCTACCCCCTTTTCTTCTATTTTTCAACATTTTTCTGGGACGCAGCTCAAGCCGAGTCCCAAGATGGTTGCCAACACTTCCTGGTTTGAAGTGTTGGCAGCCAATCAGATCTCAGCACGAGATCAGGAGTGGTTGTGGATCCTCCATGTCCCTATATATACAATTGGAAATGTATTTTAAATACTCCACAACTACTTAATGAATTTACACCAAATCACAAAAACGCACTTCCCTGAACCAACAACTATCCTTTCTGCCAAATTTGAAGTAATTCCGCTCAGCAGTTCATGATGTCACTGACCATGTCATGAATGATGTAATATGTGACGTCATCAGCAGTGGATTTCGGGCGCGCGAGATGTAGTTAGTACAACTAAGTATATCGGAGGAATTTCGATGGTTTTGTTCGAGTGAAATGTCCAGCTAACTATAACACCCCTAAAACCTATTGTTTTTTCAGTGAATTTCTAAGGTTTTTTAAATGCTAATTCCTAACTATACAAGGCCTGAAACCTATGGTTTTTTCAGTGAATTTCAAAGGTTTTTTAATTGCTAATTCCTAAATATATCAGGCCTGAAACTTATGGTTTTTTCAGTGAATTTCAATTTTTAAAAAAATGCTAATTCCTAACTATATCTGGCCTGAAACCTATGTTTTTTTCAGTGAATGTCAAAGGTTTTGTAAATGACAATTTTTAATGTATTAACCTCTTCTGTGCCCATGACGAGATAGTCTCGTCATGGAGCACGGTTGCGCTGTGCCCATGACGAGACTATCTCGTCATGAACCCCGCCCGCTAATGCAACGCCCGGCACAGGAGGGGGAAAGGGCGTGGCACAGAAGGGGTTAATTGTTATACTGATTATTTTGATACTGATTTACTACATTTTGTAAACTGTTTATTTTTAGATATTTTATTTTTTTAATTACATTATACATTACAATACAAAATATACTTTCTCAGAATGAATTACTTTAGTTTAAATACTTTGCAAATAGGCAATAGACTTTTAAGTACAGTAGTTACAGTTGTTGCAATGGGCAACACAATTTCAAACACAATGCAATATTGAGCTCAATGTGAATTTCTAGTCAAATGCAATTAGTTACTTTATGGATTACTTTTCTAACCACAGGACTGGATCCTAGATTCAGTCCTTGGACATCTCCTGTAAACAGTTGAGTAAAAACCTTTTGGTTACAGCAGTGATTTTTAGGGAATATTATTGTATTGTAAAATTTGACACTTAGAACATTTTTCACATAGAATCACCATTGTTATCCTATGGCAGAAAATTCACTTAGCAGGTAAGTAGTGTTATTGTTACTTTTTCTCACTCAGTGGTGGATCCTGGATCCAGCACTGGCGAATCTCCTGTAAACAGTTGAAAGAATGTGTTTAAGTGATACAGACGATTTTTTCAGGAATATTTTTTTAGTTTGTGAAAATAGACACTTAGAAACTTTTCTGCTCAAATCCACACAATGGATTCCTATGGAAGGAAATACAAGTTACTGGTAAGTACGCTTAGAATTACTTTTCAGGGTTAGTGCTGGTCTAAAAGATGCAGCACTGGGTTCTCTCCAGATGACAGGTGAGTAAATCGGAATTCGTAGTTCGGCTGATTTTAGAGGAATATTTGTACGTTTCAAAAATGGACACAGAAACTTTTCTGGTGAAAACCACACAATGGATTCCTATGGAAGGAAATACAAGTTACTGGTAAGTATGCTTAGAATTACTTTTCAGGGTCAGTGCTGGTCTAAAAGATGCAGCACTGGGTTCTCTCTTGATAACAGGTGAGTAAATCTGAATTCGTAGTTCGGCTGATTTTAGAGGAATATTTGTACGTTTCAAAATTGGACACTTAGAAACTTTTCTGCTGAAAACCACACAATGAATTCCTATGGAAGGAAATACAAGTTACTGGTAAGTACGCTTAGAATTACTTTTAAGGGTCAGTGCTGGTCTAAAAGATGCAGCACTGGGTTCTCTCCAGATAACAGGTGAGTAAATCGGAATTCGTAGTTCGGCTGATTTTAGAGGAATATTTGCACGTTTCAAAAATGGACACAGAAACTTTTCTGGTGAAAACCACACAATGGATTACTATGGAAGGAAATACAAGTTACTGGTAAGTACGCTTAGAATTACTTCTCAGGGTCAGTGCTGGGCTAAAAGATTGAACCCTGGGTTCTCTCCTGATAACAGGTGAGTAAATCGGAATTCGTAGTTCGGCTGATTTTAGAGGAATATTTGTACGTTTCAAAATTGGACACTTAGAAACTTTTCTGGTGAAAACCACACAATGGATTCCTATGGAAGGAAACACAAGTTACTGGTAAGTACTCTTAGAATTACTTTTCAGAGTCAGTGCTGGTCTAAAAATGGATTCCTATGGAAGGAAATACAAGTTACTGGTAAGTACGCTTAGAATTAATTTTCAGGGTCAGTGCTGGTCTAAAAGATGCAGCACTGGGTTCTCCCTTGATAACAGGTGAGTAAATCGGAATACGTAGTTCAGCGGATTTTAGTGCAATATTTGTACGTTTCAAAAATGGACATTTAGAATCTTTTCTGGTGAAAACCACACAATGGATTCCTATGGAAGGAAATACAAGTTACTGGTAAGTACACTTAGAATTACTTTTCAGGGTAAGTGCTGTGCTAAATGATGCAGCACTGGGTTCTCTCCTGATAACAGTTGAGTAAATCGTAATTCGTAGTTCGGCTGATTTTAGAGGAATATTTGTACGTTTCAAAAATGGACACAGAAACTTTTCTGTTGAAAACCACACAATGGATTCCTATGGAAGGAAATACAAGTTACTGGTAAGTACGCTTAGAATTACTTTTCAGGGTCAGTGCTGGGCTAAAAGATGCAGCCCTGGGTTCTCTCCTGATAACAGGTGAGTAAATCGGAATTCGTAGTTCGGCTGATTTTAGAGGAATATTTGTACGTTTCAAAATTGGACACTGAGAAACTTTTCTGGTGAAAACCACACAATGGATTCCTATGGAAGGAAATACAAGTTACTGGTAAGTACACTTAGAATTACTTTTCAGAGTCAGTGCTGGTCTAAAAGATGCAGCACTGGGTTCTCCCTTGATAACAGGTGAGTACATCGGAATTCGTAGTTCTGCTGATTTTAAAGGGATATTTGTATGTTTCAAAAATGGACACTTAGAAACTTTTCTGGTGAAAACCACCCAATGGATTCCTAAGGAAGGAAATACAAGTTACTGGTTAGTACGCTTAGAATTACTTTTCAGGGTCATTGCTGGTCTAAAAGATGCAGCACTGGGTTCTCTCTTGATAACAGGTGAGTAAATCGGAATTCGTAATTCGGCTGATTTTAGGGGAATATTTGTACGTTTCAAAATTGGAAACTTAGAAACTTTTCTGGTGAAAATCACACAATGGATTCCTATCGAAGGAAATACAAGTTACTGGTAAGTACGCTTAGAATCACTTTTCGGGTGAGCCAAGATGGTGAACGAACTTTGAGCCTGCTCCCGCCCGCCCGTATCATTTATCCTGTTTAATCATCCTATTTTCCGGAGCGAAGGTGCCCTGCTTGACGGCGGTGAGGGGCGACTGGCAGCGGCGGCAGCCCGAGCGACTTTGAAGGCCCGGGGTCCCCCGCGAGCCGCAAGACGACCGAGCGGCGGTTTCCAGCCTAGTGCGGCGCTGTGAGCCGTGGCCTCTCGTGAGCAGAGAAGCGGGGCCTGGCCTGTCTGAGTGAGGCTGCGGCAGGGACCCATACTCGATCTAGCGGTGGCTGGACGGCGGCGATTGCGGCTGGAGGCGGAGCAGCGCTCTAGGGACGACAATTCAGCCCAGCCTGGAGGGGACCTGTGGAGGCATCCTGTGGCGCCCTAGCCTGGAAGGGCTCGCGTGGCAGTGAGGTGCGGCGAGTGTCCCGGCCGGGCGGTGGTCCCCGTGTTGGCGCTGCGCCCCGGCTCCCTGTGCGCCGTGCTCTGTTCCCCCTCCCCAGTTGCGCCAGAGATTCGGGGGTTCGGCGGACGATTCGGGTCGCAGGGGCTGAGGAGACCTGTGGGGGGCGGATGAGATGGACGGACGGACATCTGGCCCGGTCAGGGCGGGCTGCAGCTTCCTGGACCCCTGAGACAGCGGGGCCTGTCTCGGTTGGCCGGCTGGGTTGGTGTGGATGTCGCGCCTTCCCCGGGGCATCATCGGTGGGGCAGCGCCTGGATCCTGGCGGAGATCGGTCCTGGTCCGGAACGGGCTAGGGGCACGCAGATCAGGCGGCGGTGGCTGGGTGCCTGGGGCGGGGAGGCCAGGGCCCTGATCCCCATGGTTCTTACCTGACGATTGGCGCAGAAGACTCGTCTCAGGGGCAACATCCCGGAGGTGGCAACGTAGGTGGTGGAAGGGACCTGCCGTCGGGCCCGCCTGGTCGTGCGCGGCCGTGGCATTGGAGTAAAAGTCTGCGACAATGACCAAGGACAAACATGGTGGAGGCGCGGCGAAACAGGGGCCAATTGATAAATTCACAGGCCCGGGCCTGGCGGGGACGGCCGTGGGGGGCTCCTATGCGGCGACGCCGGACAATGCTGCCCTCCTAGCAGCTATAACGCAGTCCCGAGATATGCTGGATGCCAAGATTGGGGCAGTAGGTTCGGAGGTGATGCTGCTGCGCCAGGATCTGCGCAATGCGGTTGCCCGCATCAGAGACTGAAACCAGGGTGTCGGGTGTGGAGGACGAGGTGGCGACGCTGAGGAAGCAGGTTGCGGCCTTGGAGTCGACCCAGTGGGGCCTGGCGGGCACGGTCGAGGACGCAGAAGGGCGGGCCCGCAGAAATAACTTGGGCTTTGTGGGGTTTCCGGAGGGCTGCGAGGGGAGCAACATGGAGCGCTTTCTTTCCCAATGGCTGGAGGGCTGGCTCTCGCCTGAATCGCTGTCCCGCTGCTTCGTGGTGGAGCGGGCGCACCGAGCACTTATCCAGAAGCCGCCGGTGGGGGCCCGTCCGCGGCCAGTCATTGCTAAAATCCTGAACTATCATGACAGGGATGTCATTCTCCGCCAAGTCAGAGAGAAGGAGCCTCTTCAGTTTGAAAACTCCTGTATCCTCGTCTTCCCAGACTACACGCGCATGGTCCAACAGCAGCGCCAGTCTTTCCTAGCGGCCAAGGCTCGGTTGCGAGAGCTTCATTTATCCTACGCTCTTCTCTATCCAGCTCGCCTGAGGGTTGTCTATGAGTCCCGAACATTGTTCTTTGAATCGCCGGAGGAAGTATTTAAATGGACGGATGAGACAGTAAAGCTGCATCCTCATACACCCCCTGGTAAGGAATCAGACTCATCCCAGAATGAGGCGGCGGGAAACATTTCAAAGAGACAATGGCGTTCCAGATCCCGCCGTCGCAATAAGTCCGGGGTGGCCCGGCATGGGGCTGGCCCAGAGGCTGGCCGTCCGCCGGCTGGGTCCTGAGGGCCCGGGAGCTCCCTGGGCTCAGGTATTATTTGTCTCTGCATCATGGACTAGCTGTGGGCTGCTTCATTCTCCTTTGTGCACGGGGTTGCCTTGGCCCCGGAGAATGACATGAAGGGCAGATACCACCGTGGCAGGTTGCGGGTGGGGATTCTGGGGTTTAGTTGTGGGGGCAAGTTGGGGATCCATTGGTTGGGAACTCCTGAGGTTCACGGTTGGGGACTTGGGATGTCTCTCACCGCGACAGGTACTTCAATGTTTGTGAGGTATGGGGTGGGGGGGTGGGGTTGGGGGGTATGTTGGGTAGTTGGGGGCTTAGATTAGGGGTTGACTGCACCTTTGTGCAGAGCTGGGCATGGGTAGGGACAGACGCCGGAGTCCTTTCGTTGCTATCATATCATGGTTATACCTCCCATGGCGGCAGATTCCCGGGGGTCTAGTGGGCGATTAGCCACAATAAAAGTGTTGAGCTGGAATGTCCGGGGCACCCTGGATAAGATCAAGAGGGGGGCGATCCTGCAGTACGCGAAGAGGGCCTCTGCGGATGTGCTGCTCCTACAGGAGACGCACCTGTTGGGGACGAAAGTGCTATGTCTCCAGCGCTATGGATACACACAAGTGTTCCATTCGGGGTTTGTTCAGGGTTACAGGGGTGTGGGTATATTGGTACATAAACGGGTTCCATTTACGCATCATCGGACTTGAGCAGACACACATGGGAGATATATCTTTGCTATGGGGCGGATAGGGGCGGAACAGGTGGTTTTTGGCAGTGTATACACCACCCCCCGTCCTGGACATTTGCTGAACAACTCATGGCGCACTGGGCAGACATCCCGGAGGTTCTGGGGATTATAGGGGGGGACTGGAACGATGTGATGGATCTCCCTAGGGACCGACAGTCAGGGGGCCGTGTCCGACGGGAGGGTGGACAGACGAAACTCAATGCGCTGGTCGGTGGCCTAGCATGGGTGGATGCCTGGCGGCGCTGCCACGGCACTGCCCGTGAATACGCATACCTCCTTCTCCCGCCTCGACTACATCTTCCTCTCTGGGGCCGCGGAGTCCCGGTTGGAGGCAGCGGAGATTCTTTCGCGAGGGCTATCGGACCATTCCCCGGTGTCTGCGGTCCTACGGATGGGGGCACGGGGCGGTCGATTCGTTGGCGGCTCTCGGTGTGGCACCTGTAACACTGTGACTATAGGGTGCATATGACTACGGCGGTAGATCAATACTTGTCACGGAATGTGGGATCCGTGTCCGGGGCGGACATGTTGTGGGAGGCGCTGAAGCCGACACTACACGGGGCGGATATTTCATACTGCGCAGTGGCCCGCCGTGAGCGCCGAGTGGGGCTGGTTCGGGCGGAGGCCGAGGTCGCGGAGCTGGAGCGTAAGGGCCGGGAGGATGGGGGCGAGATGTATCGCCAGCAGCTACTTTCCGCACAGCAGACATACGGATCTCTATTGCTTGACGAGGCACGCCAGGTTTGGCTAGCCACCAGGAGTCGAGTGTACCAATGGGGGGACAAGTCAGGTGCAATGCTACACAGGCTGTGTCAGGGGGTGTATCATACCCAGGACCTCCCGGGGATCGTGGACCCAGGGGGCATGCCTCTTGCGGATCCAGGTGCGCTCGCCAATAGCTTCGCTACATACTATGCAGGCCTATATAGTCCCTGCGAATGCCTCACGGAAGCAGAGGTAGAGCGGTTCCTGCATGATCACCCTATCACGGCTTTATCAGAGGCGGCAAGGACTGCATTGGATCTTCCGTTTACGGTGGAAGAATTTGGGGAGGCGCTGGGTGGCCTCAACCCGGGCAAGGCCCCGGGCCCGAATGTGTTCCGAGTGAGTTTTTCAAGAAGTATTTCCTTCAATTAGGTCCACATTATACGGCGGCGGTGGAGGAGGCCCGAGATTGTGGATTGTTACCCCAGGACTGGAGGCATGCCGAAATTGTGGTGTTCCACAAGCCGGGCAGACCCCCGGAGGAGCACGCCTCGTATCGTCCAATTTCCCTCCTCAATGTGGAGGCAAAAATTCTGGCGAAAGCTCTGGCCAATCGTCTCCTGCCATACATCACCTCGTTGGTCCACCCGGATCAGGCGGGCTTTATGCCCTCCCACGCTACGCGACATAACATTCGGCGGGCACATGTGGCGATCGCTGAAGTGCAGCGGTTGGGGGTTCCAGCAGCCCTGTTGTTGGCAGACATGGATCGGGCGTTCGACTCCCTTAGCTGGTGATATCTGTTCCTGCTGCTGCAACGCTTGAATTTTGGCCCACGGTTCATATCCTACGTGCGTCTTCTCTACACGGAGATTACGGCCTCGGTCAGGGTAGCGGGGGCGTCCTCAAAGACGTTCCCCGTACAGCGTGGAACATGCCAGGGGTGCCCCCTGTCCCCGTATCTGTTTGCCCGGGCCATGGAACCCTTGGCGGCTTGGGTGCGGATGGACGTGCAAATCTCCGGCTTTGAGTGGGAGAATGGACTGGCCGATCGCATAGCTCTCTATGCGGACAACATCCTCTTTTTTCTGACAGACCTTGACCGCACGGGGCCCCGGCTACTCCGCATTATGCAGATATTTGGTGAGACGTCGGGTCTCTTCTTGAACCCCCGGAAGTCTACCCTGTGGGTATTGGGGGGTCCGACTCAGTTGCAGGGGTGGGCGTCTCCGGTGCAGATGGCGGCGGGGGGGCTTCAGTATTTAGGGGTGTTCTTATCAACTACTCCGGCGGTTTCTTGGGAGCATAATGTGGTGCCCGTGTGGGAGCGTGTTTGCCAAGACATTAAATTGTGGACCCGCATGCCGCTCACCATATTCGGCCGGTCTGCGATTTTCAAGATGGTGGCCTTTCCCCGCCTTTTGTACCAGCTGCAGAATCATCCGTATATGATTCCACCGGGCTGGTTCCGTCGGGTGAACTCGACCCTGGGTCAGTTCCTGTTGGAGGGTGGGGTGGTTCGGGTGGCCCTGTGGACGTGCTTCCTCTCAACCTATGAAGGGGGGCTGGCTACGTCAGATCTGCTTTCCTATTATCAGGCCTCCCACCTGCTAGTTCTGAATGAGTGGTGGTATGGGGAAAGGGGGGACCCGGCATACGCAGTGGAGCGGCGGCTCATGGTCCCACACACACTACACACCCTGTTATACTCCGCCGCGCATCGGGTGCGCTTGCCACCGGCGACGCAGGTAATATTTCAGGTTTGGCGCCAGGCGCTGACACGATTTGGGTGGTGGAACATGCTCACGCGGGAAACCCCCCTGTGGCACAATGGGCGACTACCACAGATGGCGGCCCTGTCCGGGTTTGAGGGGTGGGATCGGATAGGCATCTCCACCATAGGCGATGTGGTGCGGGGATGCGCCTTGAAGTCCTTCCAGGATCTTCAACAAGAATTCAGCATGCCTCGGACACAGTTCTATAGATACCTCCAATTCCGTCATGCACTCTCCCCCAGCCTAGCGGGCTTAGACTCCATAGCTGAATTTAGCCCAGTGGAAGCGAAGCTCTTCATGGGGGACCTACAAGAGCGGAAAATCATCAAGATACACAGAACGCTTGTCATTCACAGCTCCCCCTCGCTCCAGCATCTCAAGGGGAAATGGGAGGATGACGTTGGGCCCCCTCGATGAGACGGACTGGACAGAGGCGCTGGCCTCGCCCCGGGGGGCAGCCATAGCTATTCAACTATGCCTCATTCAATTTAAATACTTGCACAGGGCTTATTTTACCCGTAGGAGGCTGTGGCGGGCGGGCCTGATCGTTTCTCCAGAGTGTCTCCGATGTGGGCGGGACGAGGGTTCCTTCTATCACACAGTATGGCTCTGTGGGTCATTATCTCGTTTTTGGAGAGGGGTGTTGTCTTGCCTATCCGAGGTGTTGGGTTGGGATCTTCCCGCAGACCCTAAGTTGACACTTCTGCACGTAATGGCCGATATTGGCGGCAATATATATAAGAGACATTTGCTGCTGTTGGGCCTTACACTGGCCAAGAGGGATATCGCCCGGGCATGGAAGGCTCCGGTAGCTCCCTCTCTGAACGTGTGGAAGAGGGGTCTGGACTTTAGCATGGGCTTGGAGCTCCCCATATTTGCAGCCAGGGGGTGTCCCCGTAAACATTATAAGATATGGAAGCGTTGGGCAGTCTACAGGGGTCTCCCCCTGGAGCCAGTTCCGAGGAGCGGGAGGAGGGGTCCATCTAGTTCCCCGGGGGTGAGGGGGCTCACAGTGGGACTGGGGTCAGAACTGTCTAGCCTATGCTCATACAGGATGTCGCTTGTTAGGTATGGTATGGTGCGGTCGGGGGGGATCCGGGAGTTGGTGGGGGGAGGGTTGGGGGTCTGTTTTTCCACTGAAGTGCATCTTCAAATATTCTACTAATGTAAAATGTCAATGACATCATGGTTGCAATGCTTTGGTAGGTACCTCTGGGACTACAGGGGCCTGCAATTTATGTGTTTGTTGACGAATAAAAACTATTTAAAAAAAAAAAGAATTACTTTTCAGAGTCAGTGCTGGTCTAAAAGATGCAGCACTGGGTTCTCCCTTGATAACAGGTGAGTAAATCGGAATTCATAGTTCGGCTGATTTTAGAGGAATATTTGTACGTTTCAAAAATGGACACTTCGAAACTTTTCTGGTGAAAACCACACAATGGATTCCTATGGAAGGAAATACAAGTTACTGGTAAGTACGCTTAGAATTACTTTTCAGGGTCATTGCTGGTCTAAAAGATGCAGCACTGGGTTCTCTCCAGATAACAGGTGAGTAAATCGGAATTCGTAGTTCGGCTGATTTTAGAGGAATATTTGTACATTTCAAAAATGGACACAGAAACTTTTCTGGTGAAAACCACACAATGGATTCCTATGGAAGGAAATACAAGTTACTGGTAAGTACGCTTAGAATTACTTTTCAGAGTCAGTGCTGGTCTAAAAGATGCAGCACTGGGTTCTCTCCAGATAACAGGTGAGTAAATCGGAATTCGTAGTTCGGCTGATTTTAGAGGAATATTTGTACGTTTCAAAAATGGACACTTCGAAACTTTTCTGGTGAAAACCACACAATGGATTCCTATGGAAGGAAATACAAGTTACTGGTAAGTACGCTTAGAATTACTTTTCAGGGTCAGTGCTGCGCTAAAAGATGCAGCACTGGGTTCTCTCCTGATAACAGGTGAGTAAATCGGAATTCGTAGTTCGGCTGATTTTAGAGGAATATTTTTACCATGGTGAAGAAAGGGGGCGGGGCCTGAGGTGACATGTGCAAACTCGCCCTGTGGCGCGTTTTAAGTTGGGGAATTAATTCCTCTTCAATCCAGAGGTCCCCTGGGGGCCAACTAGCCCACCAGGTACCTCCATTATACTCCAGGGAGCTGCGTTGCAGAGAGGTGTTCAGAGGCCACACCCCTTTTTACAACACTCTGCAACACAGGTCCGTGGTGCTTACTGGAGGTACCTTGTGGGAAAGTTGGCCCCTAGGGGACCTCTAGATTGAAGAGGAATTAATTCCCCAACTTAAAACACGCCACAGGGCGTGTTTGCACACATATCACCTCAGGCCCCGTCCCCTACCTTCACCATTGTGCAATCGCGCCCCGTGGTGTGTTTTAAGTTGGGGTATTAAGTCCCCTTGAATCCTGAGGTCCCCTGGCGGCCAACTAGCCCACCAGGTACCTCCAGTATGTGCCAGAGAGCTGCATTGCAGAGAGGTGTTCAGAGGACACGCCCCTTTTTTACAACACTCTGCAAAGCAGCTCCGTGGCCCTTACTGGAGGCACCTGGTGGGCTAGTTGGCAACTAGGGGACCTCTGGATTGAAGAAGGATGAATTCCCCAACTTAAAATGCACCACAGGGCGTGTTTGCACAGTATCATCTCAGGCCCCGCCCCCTACATTCACCACTGTGCAAACGCGCCCCATGGTGCGTTTTAAGTTGGGGAATTAAGTCCCCTTGAATCCTGAGGTCCCCTGACGGCCAACTAGGCCACCAGGTACCTCCTGTAAGCGCCACGGAGCTGCGTTGCAGAGAGGTGTAAAAAGGGGCGTGGCCTCATTACACCTCTCTGCAAGAAAGCCCCCTGGCGCATACTGGAGGTTACTGGTGGGCTAGTTGGCCCTCAGGGACCCCCAGTATTCAAGGGGAATTAGTTCCCCCTCTGCAAACGCGCCAGGGAGTGCGTTTGCAGAGTGGTGTAAGGAGGGGGCGTGGCCTACGGCCCGATTCCGGTCTGTTTTTTTACTTCTTCTTTTTTTTAGAAGGGGGGCTGTGTAAACTCTTTTTCCAGTTGTTTTGGCCCCAGGGACCCCATCCCCCAGGGCATGGCCCTTTTTAAAAAAAAAATTACATTTTTTATGGAGGGGTGCTGCGTAGCCCCCCTCCTCTGGCCACTTTAAGGGCCGGCCATTGTTTTTTTATTTATTTTTTTTACTTAAATTTTAATTTTTTAATTGGGGAGAGGGGCCGCGTGGCCCCCCTCCCAGGCCACTTATGGCCCCGGGGACCCCATCCCCTGGGGCCTGGCTTCCGTTGGGGGCTGTGGGGGGGTCCCCAATCCTCCACGGTCCCAGCCGGCTCCCCATGTCCTGCGGGAACCGGCATTGCTTTTCCACCTGGGGAGCAGCTAACATGCTGCTCCCCATGTGGAAAAGCAATCAGCTTTGCTTCATTGAAGCGAGAGCAGGTTTCCCTGCTCTCGCTTCAATGAAGCAAAGCAGTTTGCAATGACAGCCCTGTCATTGCAAACAACAGTGTCCCGGAGGTGGGTACCCCGGGACACTGCAGGAGCCGGCCCTGGGGGGTGGTGGTCCCCAGGGCCTATTCAAGGCTCCAGGGGGGGCCGCATGCCCCCCCCCACATTGAAAAGTTGGCGATCCCCGGGGCTGGGGGGGCCTGAGAGCCCTTCATCCCAAATTATTTCAAGCCCCGGGGGTGGCAGTCCCCAGGGCTGGGGGTGCTGCGCGCCCCCCCACCCATTCTCAAGAAGCCCCGGGGGTGGTGGTCCCCGGGGCTGGGGGGCCATGAGCCCCCCGCCGATACTATCTTGGTGCTCCGGGGGGTGGTGGTCCCCGGGGCAGTGTGGGGGGGATTGGGACCCCCCACACTCATTTTTTTTAATCTGCCCCCGGCATTTGGCCTCCCCCGGGGGCCAATTACCAAAGAAGCCCGGGAGCCCCGCACTTCTTTTTTTTTTATTTTTGGCCGAAATTCGCAGTGGGTGTGCGAATCTCCCCGATTTTTTTTTTTTTTAAATGCTTTTTTTGGCCCTGGGGGTCCTTGTGGGACCCCCTGAGCAGGCCTAGGGGGTCAGGGTGTTTCTACCCTGCCCCCTTTTTGCATTTTTCGCATTTGTTTTTTAGGTTTCTTGTACCTCGGTTCTACCGAGGCACAAGATGGCTGCCAACACTTCCTGATCTGGAGTGTTGATAGCCAATTAGAATACAGCGTGTGCACGGCAGGGTGCGTGCTGGGTGCGGGGAGGGTGCGCGGATCCTCCGAGGCCATAGATATATCTATCTTTTTAACTCTAATTTTCTCAGGAACTACTGAACAGATTTACACCATTTAAGCAAAAGGCACAAGTGTGAACTGAGGACTACCTCTTTGCCAAATATGGTGTAAATTCATTCAGCAGTTCAGGCTGTAGCTGCGTCAACAGGTCCTATGGGAAAATGCATGGGGAAAACGCGTTTTGGGACCTCCCTTTTTTCCCAGCCCCCGCTTGACGAATCACCGTGAAAATTTCAGGATAGGAGCAGACCGGAGCTGGCCAAAAGTTTGGAAAATTTTGCGAAGATTCGTCAATCGGCGGCAATGTTATTCCAAATAGAATGTTGCACATTTCCTATGGAAAATAGGTCCTAACTATATCTACCTACTGGCGACCGCAAACCTCAGAAGTGCCAGGATCCAGCTGCCAGGTGCGCGTCAGGGTCTGAAGGAACCCTAATTTATTTTCTTTTGCACCAATTGCAGAAACTCTGCACAACACGCACTCCATCCAGAATAAAGTTGTGTAGATGCCGAAATGCGTGGGGTTTGTTTGGCTACAGAATAAACTCACTCTGGAACATTAGTTGAACTCTTCATGCTTTATTCTGGACCGAGTGCGTGTTGTGCAGAGTTTCTGCAATTGTCAGAATAGAAAAATATATATATATATTCCTTTCAACGTGTTTTTGCTGACTGGTGCCACACACCCGAGCTGGGGCATTTACCAGTATTAATGAGGTAAATATTGCACACAGCATGATGATTTCAAAAATTGATGATAAATTAAGTACTGCTGAAGAATGTTAAGAAATGTTCTATCATGCTGGAATGGTATTGTAATAATTAAATAAGTATTGGTAGACAAGTTGTGAAAACATTGCAAAGATGAAAGACTCTGATAATATTGTCAACTATCAGTCTGTTCTCATTATCTATGATTTCATGTCACGTTTGGAAATGAACAAAAGATTGGCTGTAATGGCACCTCGATATCGGAAAACAAGGCTGGTAACAGCCAAAACGCGTTTGATGGTGGACAGACATTGATAAAATCATGACTAACGACACGCAGCATCGTCATCCTTGCTGAGGAGGAAATCTGAGCATATATAAAGATTTATGTACATATATGTAAATACATTATTTACTGTCGGTCGCCAGTAGATAGTTATAGTTAGGACCGTGTTTCCATAGGAAATCTCAAAATTCTATTTTGAATAACTTTGGCGCCGGTTGACGAATCCTCACGAAATTTTCAAAACTAATGGGGCGCTCCGCTCAGCTCCTACCCTAAAAATCTCGGGGGATTCGTCAAGCGGGGGCCGAGAAAAAAGGGGGTCCCAAAACGCGTTTTCCCCATGCATTTTCCCATAGGACCTTTAGTCGAAGGTACAGCCCGAACGGCTGAACAGAATTACTTGAAATTTGGCAAAGAGGTAGTCCTCAGATCAGGGATGTGCCTTTTGCATATATGGAGTCAATCTGTGCAGTAGTTTCTGAGAAAATTGCAGTTAAAGTACATAAATATCTATAGCCGCGCACCGTGCGCGCACCCTAATGTGCGCGAGAGTAATTCTGATTGGTGGTTACATGTCAGTCAACGTTCGAATCGGTCGAAATCAGGAAGTGTCGGCTGCCATTTTGTTTGTTTTGAGTGCGAGAGTGAAAAAGGAAGGTGGCGAACGTGAAAAGGGGGCAGGGTAGAGAGTTCCCGACCCCCTAGCTTTTGTCAGGAGGTCCCTGAAGGACCCCGAAGGCAGAATTTATTTATTTATTTTTAAATCGCGGGGTGCGCGCACGGTGCGCGCAGCATGTGCGCACGGTGAAAAACCGTTAAAAAAAAATAATTAATACGTAGTTTATTGTAAAATAAATATATATAAAAAATATTATAATAAATACATAACTTAGCATTTAAAAAAACATACAAATTCACTGAAAAAACCATAGGTTTCACACACGTTATAGTTAGGAATTAGCATTTATAAAACCTTGCAAATTCACTTAAAAAACCATAGGTTTCACACATGTTATAGTAAGGTGGACATTGAAATTCCCCCGTTATAGTTAGTTCAGATAACTATAACTCGCGCGACCGCCACTCTATCAAAAGGATGATGTCATCAGTGATGTCATGAGTGATGCCACTGACCATGTCATGAGTGATGTAATATGCGACGTCATGAGCAGTGGATTGCGGGCGCGCGAGTTATAGTTATCTGAACTAACTATAACGGGGGAATTTCATTGGTTTTTTACGAGTGAAATGTCCACCTAACTATAACATGTGTGAAACTTATGGTTTTTTAAATGAATTTATATAATTTATATATATATATATATCTCCCTCTGGTGACCCAATGCAGGTCTTTGACTTTGAGAAGAATTTTGATTAATGCGCTGTGAGGTATGGAATGGATGAAATGCGCACAGAGTAGTGTTTGTTTTATTTTCTATCATTTGGATTAATTTTCTTTTTACGCATTCGATCAGGGTATCACTATTACTTGGTTTGAGACCGCTGACTTTAGGAATTAATTACACCGAAAAGGAGAGATTCTGTCACTTGGCGATTGTTGAGAATCAGAGCATTATGTTTGCAGACAATCTGTATTTTTGCTTTCTTGAGATGTGATTTATACAGCACAAGTATGGGGCACTTGTCAGAATCATGTTGACTGTGAACTACTTAACATGATTTTCCGTAAACCTGTGCTTCAATCATGATTTTAATTCATTTTGAAATTCATTTAGAAATATTTATGAATGAATACCAATTGACTTTGAATATGGTGATATAGTCTGTTTTCTCTCCAGGGAATGTACCATGTATACCACACTTTTTTCCGCTAGTCTGTCTTTCATTTTTATCTATGTTTATTCACTGTTTTCTTAGAAAATAGAGCACTTCCATGTGTGGTCAGTGACTCTGACAAAGACAGTTCAGGTCGAAATGTGTCAGTCAAAGTAAAAACGTTATTTTCACAAAACCCTGAAGTGCGGTTCTTTCTTTGAGCAGCAGTGCAAGGCTTTGTATATATATATAAATATTTAAAGTACTTGTAACATTATATATGTGTGTGTGTATATATATTACCTACTGGCGGTCGCCAGTAGGTAGTTATAGTTAGGACCTATTTTCCATAGGAAATCCGCAACATTCTATTTGGAATAACTTTGGCACCCGTTGACGAACCTTCGCGAAAGTTTCAAAACTTTTGGCCAGCTCCGGTCCGCTCCTATCCTGAAAGTCTCGTGTTGATTCGTGTAGCGGGGGCTGAGAAAAAAGGGGTCCCAAAACGTGTTTTCCCCATGCAATTTCCCATAGGACCTTTAGCTGCAGCTACAGCCCGAACTGCTGAACGGAATTACATCAAATTTGGCAGAAAGGTAGACCTTGGTTCAGTCGTGCCTTTCGCTTAAATGGTGTAAATCAGTTCAGTAGTTCTTGAGAAAATCAAAATCAAAATCACATATTTATCTGGGCGGAGCCTAACCACACATCTCATCGTGAGATCTGATTGGCTGTCAGTACTTCATCCAAGAAGTGTTGGCAGCCATCTAGGGACCAATATACATGATAGCACCTCATTAAAAAGCATTGCAGTTAATAGAAGGTTTTAAGACTTTAGTTACATTATAAATCATTTGTTGATGGTACCATACTCATTTTCAGATATCATCATCATAGTCTTTATTCGAAAATTCAAATTTCATAAAAGACACAAGTATCACAAAAATACAAGTACAATAAAAGCACCCTAATGGATGCAAGGAACCATAAAATACATCATATAATAAATATTAAAATATGAATATAAAAAGAGATTAAACAGTAATTCAGATGACTAGATGGTGGGATAACATATATAAATACAAAAAGATAAAACAGCAAGAGTACACCCTGGCCCTACCGTACAAGGCTCACTTGAGAACTAGCAGAGTGAGCGTACCGATTTATTCCTTAAATTCCATGCCCAGCCCAAATATTTGGCAAGACTAATAGAAATAATCGGAAGGGTATTAGTACGTGAGATCCTTAGGGCCGCAAGACTACTCCTTGTGCCCAAAACCCTACGCAATGGGGACAACCAGATACGCCTAGGGTCAATATAGACGGGGCAGACAAACAGAAAATGGCCAATTGATTCAGACTGCATGCCACATGCGGGGCATGTATCATTACCAGCACTCGACCACCTACTTGTAAGGGACCTGAGTGGCAAGGAACCTACTCGTAGCTGAAAATATAATTTCCTGTCACTTGGTTTAGTAATCAAGTCCCAGTAGGTTTCTAGGGCTGGAGTAACCTTTATCTCTAAGAACCAGTTAGTCATCCAAGAACGGTTGACTTGGCTCCAGGTCTTATAATCAATATGTTCCCAATATAACATTTTCAAAGAGCTCTTTGAGGGGAATATCGTTGTCATTGGATCATTCCACAACCCCACCAAGCCCAGGTCTACGAGGGCCGCACGTATCTTCCTCAGCCAACCAACCTTATGAAAAGTATCAGACTTGATGACATCCAAGAGCCCCCTGGCATAAGACGAGAGCTCCGGAGTAGTCCACAACCTCCGCCAGTATAAAACCGGACGGAGATTGGCTAGTTCCAGGATAGCTCTCCTACCTAGATCATATCTTAAAGGGACCAAGGGAGTACTCTGGGGAAGGCCTGTAATAGTACGTAAGAATTTATTTTCAACTACCATTAATGGGCTCAACGAGTCAAGACCCCATAGCTCAGCCCCATACAAGACAGAGCTTAGAGCCTTTGCCTCATAAACTTGGAGAACAGGTTTAATCGGCTTGGTGAGAGAGGTTTTGAACTCGTTGAGTAAGACCTAAGTAATCTGCCGAAATTTCAGGGAGGTTGTCATGATATGCTTGCTCCACTTGTTGTCATTAGATATGTGCATACCAAGATATATAAAACTATTGACCTCCTCTAGTGGCTGAGCATTCATGAAAAACTTCCTCGCTCTATAACTAGAAGGTGGATTAAAAACCATGAGTTTGGTCTTAGACACATTTACTTCTAGACCCTGGGCTAAACAAAAATCGTCAAAGACAGACAGGGCTCTTTGCAGACCACTTGGCGTTTTTGACACAATAAGAGTGTCGTCCGCAAACATCAATATTGGGGTAACTATCCCTGCCAGCTTGGGAGCATCTGTATGAACACTGAGCATAAGATCTACAATCCCGTTTATATACAAAGAGAAGAGCGTCGGAGCCATAGTACAGCCTTGGCGTACACCACGCTCAACTGGGAACTCAGGAGTAACATCATTAAAACCTCCCCATTGAACTTTAGCAAAATTGGACTCGTGTAGTCTCATAACCAGAGTCAGGACTTCCGGGGAAAGTCCCAACTTTGCTAAGACAAGCCACAGCCTAGAGCGTGGGACTAGGTCAAAGGCAGCTCTTAAGTCGACAAAAGCAACAAAGAGACTGCCTTTCCCCAGAGCCACAACCTTCCAATATAATTGGATAAAGCGAAAGACCTGGTCCACTGTGCTGATGGATCTACGAAAGCCAGCTTGAAATGTAGATAAAACCCCGTTGTCCTCTTCCCAATCTAATATTAGATTCAAGACCATCCTCCCAATGATCTTCTGAATGGTGTCTATCAGACTAATGGGTCTGTAGTTAGACGGGAGAGCCTTATTGCATTTTTTAAAAACTGGAATAATAATAGCGCCCCCCCACGATTTTGGTACAGGGGCACCTTCAGCCACCGCGTTGGCCACTAGTGCAATGTACTTGCTCCAACAGGTTCTATTCTGGAGAAAGACATCAGACGGAACTCCGTCAGATCCAGGTGCACTTCCGGTAGCTACTGAGGCCAATGCTATTAAGGCATCTTTAGGACTGAAAGGGCCTTTGCTGTAAAAAACTTATGAGATTGTTACAGAAGGAATATGTGAAAGGCTACAGGCATACTGGGGCTTAAAATACTTAAGCCACTCGTCCTGGGCCACATAATTTAGAGGAATATCAGGCTGGCCACCCCTATTCCATTTAATAATATTCCAAAACCTTCTAGGATCATTCCCATAACTGGCTCCCTTCAGATCTTGCCAAAAGAGCTCATCCCAATTCTTTTTGGCTTGCACAAGGCATTTTTTGTAAGCCTGCCTTGCCAACTGGATGTAAGTCCTATTGCTACTTGAAAGAGCAGCAGATAGATTCGATCTAGCATTTCTACATTCCCTGTCGTACCAACGGAGCCGCCTAGGAGGGTACTTTTTATTTTTAGTGACTGACTTCAGAAAATGTCCCTTTAATCCTTCAAAGAATAACTCATGTATGCCGGTTACTTGGGTCAAACCTTCGTCGGTTGCCAGTATGCCCTCTAGATGCAAAATAGCTCCGGCCAAGTCGGCTTCTATTTTTGCTATGGACATGTCGTTAGTCACCACCTCCCGCCACCTAAGCCTGTGCATATTATTAGAGGAGACAACTACAGGCGGGTGGAGTTCAATTACACCAGCTACAGAAGAGGTACCACTCCACCACTGGTGTGTGACACAAATGGGATTATGATCGCTCTCGACTCTGGGTTCCACCACCATATCTTTGATGGAATGCCATAAATTATTACAGCAGAGGACATCATCTATCCTACTTTTGGAGCGACCATTATCAAAAGTATTAGCACCCAACTTATCACCCTGGGTTCTGCCATTCAAAGCCCTAAGACCATGCTCATAACAAAGAGAATTTATCTGAACTATGACCTCGGACCAACGTTTAATTGGGGGGAGAGCCAAAGCTGGAATATCCCACTGACGATCCTCCTCAGGATCAAGACCCCATTCCGAATCCAAAGCTAAAAGGGGTTCAAACGTAACATTAAAATCTCCTGCGATAATCGTACCCTCCTTACTACCATAGGTATCCATAAGAGAATCCAAGGTAGCCAACACTTGCGACCTTTTCCCCTTTGTCCCTCTGAGATAAAGGTTGTAAATAACCAAATCCTGCATAGAAACCAAAGGCAACCTAATTATTTGAATGTCTAAGGACCCAGTCTGCAACTCACTGGCCTTAGGGAATAGAGCCTGACGAGCACAAATAGTTAGGCCACCCATAGGGCGGCCTATAGGGCCCTTGGATGCTGGAATATGGAAATTTAAATAGCCTGGCAAAAACAAAGGCTCAACCGACCAAGTCTCTTGGAATAAACAGACGTCAAAGTTACCTATGAACTCTATCCATACGGGAGAGTCCATCTTCGCCTTGAGGCCAGCAACATTCCAGGAAATCAGGGAACCAAACCTGAATCCTAATGCCCTAATCTGGGTGTCAAGACAAGGTATGGCTACCTGGGGACTCAAAGATTGGGTGGGCAAATTTAGGACCTTTTCCCCAGAAGGGGAGGGGGTGCTAGACTGAACCTGAAAAGAGACATCAGGGTACGCCTGAGGCACATCAGCAATAAAGGAAGCTCCCCCAGTAACGGATACACTAAGATGAACTACCTCCGGTCAATCTATATCGTTCAAGTTACACACACCGCTATGGCCATTATTAGTCAAAACAGGGGTTACATGATTAAATCCTCTCCCCATCCAGGCGTGGCCCCTCCTATCCTCACGGGTAGTAAATTGCATATAGAAAAAATGTAAATCATGCACCTGGATCCCCGAATGAGACCAAGAAGGAACATGGTCACATATGAAGCTAGCAACACGGCTATCTGTAAAGTTAATGATAATAGTATCACCCGAAACATCTTTGGGTCGTGATCCTACCCAGCTAACCCTTCTGACAAACAGAATTTTCCCATCCATATTATAGGGAATAGGCGTGTTCTTGTTTAGCCAGTGGGTCACTTTGTTCTTAAGTTCTTCAAAGGATTCAGGTTTTGAACTTTTTAATTCGGGGACACCAGTTAATACCACAACATAGGGAAGAGACTGGGGAGGAAGTTGAATATGGGCCAGGGAAGAACGAGAAGTGTTTTCAGTGGGACCAGTTTGTGTATCAACCTCAGTGTAATCGACTTCTGGATCGACAGTTGTCTGAGAGGCCTTCTTGGTAGGGGCGCGATTTTTGCTCCTAGGTTTTAAGGGACCAGAGCCAGGACTAACAGGAGTTGACATTAGCGGTATACCAGAAGGAACAGGAGCAGTAGGTGGTGGGGCGACTAAAGGTGTAGAGCTACAGTTATCGCTTACTTTAGCAGTATGTTTAACTACATTCTTTAAAGAACAAAAATTATCAAGAATTGTCTGCTCTAGGTTGTCAACTTTATCACTAACCAATTTAATTCTTTCCATACTCATTTTAGGAATTGTGGTGTGCTCTAAGGTGATTTTACCATGTGAAAAAGCCTTCTGCTGTGATATCATGAATCATGTTTGAGAGAAAATTATTTTTTCATGCTTTCCCCACAGAGGTTTGGAAGGTAATCTATAAGCTAAACTGAGAGCATATTTTCTGTAAATTCACATTATATTTCTCAGTCATGTATAAATGAAGTCTGACATTCTCAGTAAAACATGTACATCCAACAAGGGCAGAGCCTGTCAGTTGAATTCTTTGTGTTCTACTGCAGCTTCCCAGAGTGTTCTAAAGAACAACTAGAGCGCTAACAGTCCTACTTATGACAAACGTATTGCACACCTGAAGCCATCTTGATTGGAATAAAGTGGTAACACATAAAACATTTAATTTAAAAAGGAACAAAATGAGGGGGTTCATTTTGCCATAGAACGTATGATTAGTGCTGCAGAAAGAAAAATTAGGGCACATTTTGAGTGACTTCTCAAATCCTCTTCTATTTCATAAAAAAATTCTGACATGCAGACTGAAACATGCACTTTCAATACCAGCAGCAGACTTCCCTGGTGAGCAGTAGCTTTACTACAGTGATCTAATGAGCAACTAGAGTGCTAACATTCTGAATTTATGGCAAATGTGTGACACATCTGAATGCCTTCTTGATGGAATCAAAGTAAAAAACTGAATGTATTTCCTACTGAGGAGACTGTAGTAAATGAGGAAATTAGGAAACTTCATAACAAATTAATCTCCCAAGATGGCCACCAGAGACAAAAGAGCCCAAATGTAGCACAAATATCACCCAGATGTAGCCCAAGTATAGCCCAATGACAGAATGTCCCAGAGTGTTCTAACGAACAACTAGAGCGCTAACAGTCTTACTTATGACAAAAGTATGGCACACCTAAAGCCATCTTGATTGGAATAAAGTGGTAACACTTAAAACATTTAATTTGCAAAGGAACAAAATGAGGGGGCTCATTTTGCCATAGAAATTATGATTAGTGCTGCAGAAAGAAAACTTAGGGCACATTTTGACTTCTCAAATCCTCTTCTATTTCATAAAAATATTCTAACATGCAGACTGAAACATGCACTTTGAATACCAGCAGCAGACTTCCCTGGTGAGCAGTAGCTTTACTACAGTGATCTAATGAGCAACTAGTGTGCTAACTTTCAGAATTTATGGCAAATGTGTGACATATCTGAATACCTTCTTGATGGAATCAAAGTAAAAAACTGAAAGCACTTCCTACTGAGGAGACTGCAGTAAATGAGGAAATTAGGAAACTTCATAACAAATAAATCTCCCAAGATGGCCACCAGAGACAAAAGAGCCCAAATACAGCACAAATATCACCCAGATGTAGCCCACATGTAGCCCAATGACAGAAGTGTGCAAAACACTTATTTTTTGTGTTTTTGCGGTTTTATATAGTGCACACTTGTCAGGTATTGGAGTGCTTTACATGAGCATTGGTTACATCACACAATATCAAATTCGTTTGGTTGTAGACATGGGGAGATTAAGTGATTTGACCAGAATCACAGAATGTTGAGCTGAAGCAGAAACTCCAACCTGGTTCCACAGTTGCAAAGTCTGCAGCTCTGGAAGTAACACCACATCCTCTCCCCTAAGTGCAACATTTAATTAAGTGGTCAACTGGATAAAAAAACATAAAGATAACAAATAATTCAAAAGTGCTTTGTCGCTATTTGAAAACTCAGAAAATATGTCCTCATTTTAGTTTTTTAGAGCACTAACCATAATTTTGATGCAAATAAGACCCTCTCATATATGTAATTTCTAAAGGAAATGCTCTAGGTATTACAGCTATTTTGCCCCTAGGGACCCTCAGGATTCAAGGGGACTTAATCTCCCAACTTAAAACGTCCACAGGGCGTGTTTACACAGTGGGGAATAGAGGGGACAGGGCCTGAGGTGACGTGTGCAAACACGCCCTATGGTGCGTTTTAAGTTGGGGAAATAATTCCTCTTCAATCCTGAGGGCCCCTGGGGGCTAACTAGCCCACCAGGTGCTTCCAGTAAGCGCCACTGAGCTGCGTTGCAGAGAGGTGGTCCAGGCCACGCCACTTTTTACACCTCTCTGCAATGCAGCTCTGTGGCGCTTACTGGATGTACCTAGTGGGCTAGTTGGACCCTAGGGCCCCTCAGGATTCAAGGGGACTTAATCTCCCAACTTAAAATGGCCACAGGGCGTGTTTACACAGTGGGGAAGGGAGGGGACGGGGCCTGAGGTGACGTGTGCAAACAC
Source organism: Triturus cristatus (assembly GCF_964204655.1). Classification (NCBI taxonomy): domain Eukaryota; kingdom Metazoa; phylum Chordata; class Amphibia; order Caudata; family Salamandridae; genus Triturus; species Triturus cristatus. Next base: position 1,387,826,877 of record NC_140590.1, read on the forward strand.
GCCCTGTGGCGCGTTTTAAGAGGTAGTTTTAATCCCCCTGCCCTATTATATACTAGGGGCTTATAGAGGAGGTCATGCTAATGACAGGGGGACCCCAATGCATAGTGTTCCCTAGTGTATGTAGGTGTTTTCACTGTATTCTGAATGTCTTTTAACATAGCACTGGCTCTAGGACTGGTTAGTCAGACTTAGTTACCACCAGTATCCGTATGAAAAAGTTGAGGGTACAGAATGATTTTGCAACAAGGCTTCTTTCTGCTCTTCTGTTTGTTCTTTCTGCAAGTTATCCTTCTTTCTGCACTTTTCTTCGTCTTTGAGGACTTCTGTTGCTTCTTTCTGCATTTCTTTTTTTTCTTTCTGTGCGTTTTTTCTTCTTTCTTCACATGTCCTATCTCTGTAGGCATAGTTAGAAATGAGCATTTAAAAAACCTTTGAAATTCACTGAAAAAACCATAGGTTTCAGGGGCGTTATAGTTAGCTGGACTTTTCACTCGTACAAAACCATTGAAATTCCCCTGTTATAGTTAGTTCAGCTAACTATAACTCGCGCGCCCGCTATGCACTGCTAATGACTTCACATATTACATCACTCATGACATGGTAAGTGACATCACTCATGACATCACTGATGACATCTCAAATGACATCACTGATGACATCACTGATGACATCACTGATTACATCATCCTTGTGATAGAGTGGCAGACCTCCTCTCACCCTAATATAACCTTTGATACACACATTCAAAAATAGAAACTAACATTTTCAAAACAATGGACATACCAATACCAGTTACAACAAACTATTCAGTAATTCTAAGATCCACATACACATCCACTCATTCACCAACAGTCCTATACAGTCACTCACACATGTACTCACTCATCATATGTACTCATACACCTATACATCCTGTTACACAATGCCACTCATCCATAGAGTTACTCACACACATAGTCACTCATGCTAATAAAGAATCAAACATCCATTTACTTGCATATACAGTTATACACACACCACCACACTTACTTCTACAGAAACTTACACATACTTAGTCTTTTAAACAATCACTTATAGAAACACATACTTATGCATACAGGAACTCTTCCAATCTCTCAGTCTCCCATATACTCACTTATATACACCAATAGTCACATATACTAGTTTAAAACATATGTAGTTACTCATAAAGACACTATTGAGACAGTCATTCACTCACTAACACACCCATGCACACACTCATCCACCCATACAGTCCTGCACACATGCTGTCTTCAACACATACAAACAGTGAGTCACTCATTCATGCACCTATGCACTACGTAATACCCCCACCGAACCATACAGACACTCAGACACTCATACTGATACTCAAAAAACCAACTAATAACCTATATAGACACTCATGTAGCTACTCACCAACCCATGTAGCCACTTATACACAAAGTGAGAGACTGATACAGATATTTACATATTTAAACATTACTCACTAAGCTATGTATTCACTAAGATACACTTAATCAGTCAGTTATACAATCAATTTTTCAAAAACAAATCATCCATTTAGACACTTATATACCCATTTATTCTTCCATCGACCTTGAGATATACATATATAAAACATATATAATTTTCAGAAAAACACACATTCACTGGATGATGTCATCAGTGATGTCATTTGAGATGTCATCAGTGATGTCACTGACCATGTCATGAGTGATGTAATATGTGAGGTCATCAGCAGTGCATTGCGGGGGCGCGAGTTATAGTTAGCTGAACTAACTATAACGGGGGAATTTCAATGGTTTTGTACAAGTGAAAAGTCCAGCTAACTATAACGCCCCTGAAACCTATGTTTTTTCAGTGAATATATATATACTTACACACACACATATGTATGTATTTGTGTTTTTAGACATATATATTTATATACAGTATTAAATATTAGTGAGATGTATTTACCTTACATTATATTAATGGTACATATTAAAATATTTAAGATTTGCTACTTTAAACTATATATATATATATTAAGAAACAATATTTTGGTCTGTTTTCTAACAATATTAGTGGAAAACAATATTGTTTTCGATATTTTTGTACTTACCATAAGATAAGAAATCAATATTTTTGTAAACAATATTTTTGACACCATATTTCTGTTACACACTATTGTTGATTGTGATATTATCTCAGGGATACGTAAGAGATACTACCTGCTTTTTTGTCGCTTTGGTTGCATTTTTAATTTTTTTTACAACCTTTCATTTTTACATTTTGGGAAATATTTTGGTGGAATTTTTATTTGCTGCTCATTGGGGCTGGAACTTCTTCCCCTTCAGTTGTGGAGGGAGTTGCGCTATAGCAGCCCTTTTGACTGTTTCTTTATTGGGAGACATTTTTACTAATTTGAAGCCTAGTTGACAGGCACATAACCTTACTTTCATGCTGCACTCACCATAAAAAGAAGGCTAATGTAAGGATGCACCAAAGGCAAGCCGGTCTACGTCAGTCCCCGCCTGAACAGTGCCAGGAACTATGCCAATTTTTCAAGGCATAGTATACAACATTAATCTGCCCAATTTCTTGCACTTCCCCCTATGTTGGCTTCTAGTCGTGGATATCCTGTTGAGCTAGGTAAGTTGGAAAAGGGTTGTATATCCTCCGATTTTATGCTTAGAGCTGCTGATAAAAACTGCTGCAGTTTGAGGGGAATGAGAATCGATAAAAATGTTTGTGTTTAGCCTTAATTGTCATTCCCTGATTAGGCATAAAACTGACATTTTTTATTTCATTGTGGGCCACAATCCTTATGCCTTATGTTTAACAAAAACCTATCCGGATGTTGCTTTGACGCTTCCAGAGGTATGCTAAATTAAGACACTATAGCAGATTATAATTCTAGATTGTGAAAGGACCTTGTTCTCTATTGGTTTTACCAAAAACTTCACTTTCTCAGGAGTACTTGTGTACTGGCCACCTGGACCGGAAAATACATTTTGGGAAGCCTTTGTGGAGACAATTGCACATTGAGGACCATCAATTTGAATATATTTGGAGGCTTGAATCTTCACTTCGATTCTGAGACCTACATTAAATCTGATTAAAGACCTGGAAGCTATTCAGGTAATCCAGTTAGTTAAAGCATCGACCCACTCAGCTGGACATACATTGGATTTGTTTTTCTTAATTCAGCTTTACTGAATGTACACATCCCTATTCCATTGACTTGGACTGACCACTATGTAGTCCCTATTATGATGTTGGTGAAGTTCTAACCACTATAGAAGAATATAAGACATGCATCATTAGACGCTGGAATAAATTAGATGGAGGAGTTTCTGTAATCTGTTAAAGTGCAATGTATTGGTGCTGGACAGAATCTGTGATGAGAACCAACCGCTGGATTACTACTGCTTTAGATATCCTTATCTTGGAAATGGTGGTTATACCTAAAAAGTAACCACCTGCACCATGGTTTGATAAGAGCTTAATAGATCTAAAAACACAAAAGTAAAGTTCTGGATCAAGCATGACATAAATCATATGATCCCACTGCTAGAAATATCTACTCAGTAGCCATTAAAAATATCATAGGATAGTTAAAGGACGCATATTAGTTTTTATGCTTACAAATTTGAGGCTGGGCAGAAGTCTTCCAAGGAATTGTTTTGTAATTGTGTAATCCCTGTTAAATGCTTTGGATAAGACTTCTCAGATTGATACCTCAAACGATAAGTGTAATATGCTAGCAGACTACTTAGTAAAAAAAGTTACGGACATTTCCACCTGTTTTGCTGGAGAGGACCCTAGCTCGGTTTTAGATCAGCTCACACACTTTGAACAGGACAGAACAGGAGCCTTTTTTAATTCCTTGCCTAGCAGCTTTGAAACCCATGAATATGAAATGCCTCTTTTTTCTAGAATAAAATCTGGTTGACCGTGTGATTCGGCGAGGCCAGGTATACTAAAGAAGACAGGGTATGTTTTTTTTCCTATTGTTCTTGAACTTCTGAACATGTCTATCTCTACTGCTGCAGTTCCGTCTAGTTGGAAAAAAGCCATGGTTACACCCTTACTAACAAAACAGTCTATTGATCATAGGCTGTCAGAAAACTATAGATCTATATCTCTTTAGCCTTTCAGGCTTAAGGGCTTGAAAAATGTATTACTAGTCAAATGGTAGAGTATTCGGTTTTCCGCTTCTCATAGCACAGAGACTTCGTTTCTCAGGGTCACAGAGGAGCTCCACCGGATTGTGGATAAGGGAGGTTCAGCTGCTCTGATCCTGTTGGACCTGACCACTGCTTTTGATACAGTTTCCCATAACGTTTTGATAAAAAACTGAGGGCCTGATTTTGATCTAGGCGGAATCGGTATCGCTGTTGCTTTTTCAGCAGTCTTACCACCAGTTGACTTGGTGGCCCTATTTAGATGTTGGCAATTGTATAGACGAAAGACCGCCACAGTCCTGCTGTCACCACCAGGAAATCTCAACCGCGTTGACTGCCAGATAGGCAAAGGCGGCTATCGGAGGGAGGACCGCCAGTTTCTCTGCCTGGCCAATCACGATGTGCCTTCCAGCCAACACAACTGTGGCAGGGAAACCTCCACACCTGAACTGGTGGAATGGAACGTATTTAAGGCACAAACTCACCTTCCCACTTCCTGTTCCGCCATGGGTCCGATCCTACACATACTGCCTCTGCTGCTTCTGGCTGATCACGATGCAAATCAACACTGTCTTCACCGGAACCAAAGGTAACCTCCCCCTTTTCCTGGTACCTGTTTTCACTTGGCTGTTCACATATGTGCAGGACTCATGCATTACTAAATTACTCACACAAACTATAGCATGCCAATGTGCAATGCATTTGTCTATAATGTTAAGAAGTCTAAAGGAACACACCTCTATAGCCACATTATGTTCATAAATCAGGTGTCAGCTGCCTTACAACAAAAAAGTAATATTGCACAAAAAAGGATATCAAAACAAAAATCAGAAACTCACCACAAAGGTGTTTGGAAACAAAGTACGAAAACTGTCATATGAAAAACAAATGCATCACTCATTACTGGGATAAGTGCAATGTAACCTCATGTAGAAATGGCACTAGACAAGCTGTAACCCTCACCGTGTAGATTACCTGGAAAATTAATTGCAGTCCCAAATCTGAAGCACAATACATATTCATCTATGTTACATTGTCCCTTGTCTAGTGCAAGTCCTGTATTGCATACAATTTCATTTTTCACAGGATGCTGATGGAACTGGAGCAGTAGGGTCCACCACCACTAGGGCTTGCTCAATGGAAGAGGCCTCAGAAGAAGGCGTAGAGTCACTGGTGGCCTATATTGCACTCCTCTCACCCTCCAGGCCACTGTGTCCCTCTGTGTCAGTATCAAACCCGCTGTGGGCAGATGCTTAACTGCCTATGTTGACACCATCTTCTTCACCTGCCCCGATGATGCTGAAATTACATATACTATAGTGTTATTGGATCTGTGTAAACAGAACAGATCATGAACTTCGACCAAAAAACAATTACCAAGTTTTCTGTTTTCACCTGCTTCACGCCTCTCAAACTTTGGTTCTACATTAGCATAAGCACATGCATGTAGGCAACATTTTCAGAAGACACTTGGTCACAGTTATGTCATTCCCCACAGGAGCTCCTATATCATGTATGATGTTGTCTCTTATCCATTATTATGTCTCTTCAGGTATTGATTTACACCTCAGAATGGTTGGCCTTTGTTATACAGAAAAGTGAAATGATGTCACCAAAAAGGATATACGCCAACAATACCTTTGTACTGTGCGTTCACCTGTCCTTAAAATCTGCATACTTATCATTCTCAATAGGTTAAATATGAGTCAATGCCTGTCAACATATACTGCAATGTTGTACCAATAATAGCATACACTGAAAGCAGGTTACCTTTGTTTGGATATTTCATGATGGTAACATTCACTTCAAGTCCGTAAAGTATATATCAAGTGTCAACTTTAATACATGAATACTGCACTGAAGTAGCTTAGCAGTGTATCTACATACCTATGCTGTTGAAGACAGTTTGAAACTAATATTTCTGTAGATTAACAAATGACTACTGCAACATAATGAAAAACATAGCCCTGGGAACATTTGTGATACACTTCAGTACAAAGCAAAGCATCTTCACATTTGACTCCTAAACATCTATTGTTATTTCAACCTTGTTTCTTTGTCAAATGGTTTCACTAAAAATGCTGACTTTCACTGTAGTCAAAATGTTGTAGAACATCACACTAATCATTAAATACAATGATTCATATATGATAGTTAGTTCAAAGACTGAAATGTGAATCACAATATGTAACATAGTACACCTTTATGCATTTCAACATTTGCCTAATGAGTCATGAGTTTAGCCTGAATCTGAGTTTTCCTGATGGGATAATCATACATATATGTGACGGAACATTTCATCTTCCAAAATACCTTCAAGTTTCCCATTTTACTCCATCATTGATTGTTCATCTGGACATGACAGGATGACATTGAGGAATGGTTTGGGGGTATTTGGAGCCCTGACACCACTGTGTGCACACTCCTGTCTGTGTTTCATCCAAAATTATATGCCGATCACAACTATTTATTTGGCCAAAATCTGACTGCCTAACACACACATTTGTGAAGCAGTAAGTCATCGTGCAAATCTGTCACTGTTTAACATGTATGAAACATAAGTATTTCTGATGCTAAACACATTTTGGATTTGTCTTGATACTAATATGTAGCCATCAATTCTGCAGTCACTAGTCATGTTGGATCACATACTCACTCTGCTGTATGTAGAATCCCAACTTACCAATGTGACGGTTGGTACATCTACTGTTTCATAAGTACATAGTATGCTATGTCACCTGCAATAGGACTACCATGACAACATCCACATAAGTGAAGGAGCTTCACACCTGACACAATAAAGACCAGTTGCCTGTTTGTTACAGCTGTCCCTCATTACATCAAACAACATGATATATATGGGAAGTTTAGGCAGCCATGTGTCTGCTCAGAACAGTCCACTGGTTGTGGACAGGATACAGGTAGGATTATTATCCAAAAACAATAGACAAAGCACATCATAATTCACCTTGTACAAAACTAACACCTTCAAGAACTCTTCTTGAGCATAGGGCATGGATCACACTGATTGTTGATGGCAAAAGTCCTGGCTTTAACCTAAAATAGGTCATGTAACATGTACCCCCCTGTTGCTGCTGTTGGGCCCTCAACTGCTCATCAAGCTCCGGATAGGCCACTGCAAGAATGCGGTGTATTATGGTGGGTTTCACATGTTTGGAGGACTTCCTGAGCTGGACTTCTGTGATCCTCCGGGTCTAGCGCCTTAGGTCCTCCCACCACGTGCAGCAATGAATGCTGCGCCGCCTGTAGACCCCCAGGATCCGCATCTTCCTGGCGATGGCCTTCTATGTGTTGCACTTCTGATCTGTGTAAACCTGAATGGGTACATGAGAGTAAAGCACAAACAATGATATCGAGACTTTTTGTTTGTTGGTATTGCTGTCACAAAAATTGTCTTCAGCTATCAGTAGTATTATTCATAGGTTCCCATACAGCATATTATTGTCACATGCTGACCTAAACCAAATATCCTTATACATACTTTAATAGTGACCCGTTGCCCATCTTCATAACATGTCACGATCTAAACACACAGATCTAGGCCTGTGACATCATCTAGCCCAGATGCACCTACATAATCTGTGCTGTGACCTACTTCTGATCAGTGTTAAAGATTGTAAACTACTTAAGGCTAAACATTCATGATTGTCACAGTGAATAATGGCCACTGTGAGTAAGGAGCCTCAAGTTTGGACATGACATTCTTTGAAATGTGAGTCCATTGAAAGAGGTGTTAGCTCAAGAAGTCAGGGAACTCTCACTTTCAACTGTTGTCCTTTTAAAAGCTTGTTTGTAATAACTTTATTTCGGTCAACAGACCATAAAAAGTGCATATAAACTATATCAACACAAAGATTAAAACACTAAATGATCATAAATATTTAAAAACAGGTTAAACTGTAAGTTATCACAATACATAACATTGAAGAATCGATAAACACAACAATTAGGTTAAAAAATGTCGCCTCCTACGCCACATATAAAACAAATAACGAGAAACCGCACACACAATAGGAGGATGAGTATCGTGGGTCCATATCCTACAAGCCTGTGTCAAGTGCAAAAGTCCCAAGTTCTTACAGATAGGGGTCAGCCAGCGTTTTCTAATTGCAGAACAGGCAGGGCAAAAGAACAGTACATGGGGAATATTCTCAATTTCGTAAGTGCATGCGGGGCAAGCTTCAATATTGGGTTTAGACCATTTGGAGGTAAGTGACCTTATAGGAAGAGTACCGTGCCTTAGCTGAATATACAGCTTTCGAGCTGCTGGGGGTTCAATTAGGTCCATGAATTCCTCAGCCTTGGGCTCTGATTTTACTAGGAGGAACTCAGATGTCAGCCTACCCAGTGATGTAGAGCTCATTAGTGTTTGATAGTTTAACATAAGTATCTGAGAGAGGAGTATATTCTTAGATATCCCGGGGCAACAGGTCTCAGGGGTATCCCATAATCCGAAGAAGCCTAGCCGGGTACTAACTGTACTAATATACTGAAGCCATGGGATCGTTTTGTATTTAAGAATAGGCCACATCTCAGAAAATTCTGCTCTGTAATCAGCCAATTCAGGGACGGACCACAACCTCTTCCAATACATAATTGGTCTAGCACTTATGATCTCCTCTATTGGAAACAAGCCAAGATCAAATCTAAGAGGGATCAATGGCGTACTAGGCGGTAACCCAACTAAGTTTCTAGCAAAAGACTGCTCCACCTTTTTGAGATCCGTAGTCTGCTTGTGCCCCCAAAGTTCAGCCCCATAGATTGCTACCATTCTTGCTTGATGGCAATATATTTTAAGTGCTGGGGAGACCGGCCTAAAAGTAGATTCCCTAAAAACTTCACTCAATCCCCCCGCTAGCTGAGATAGCTTAAGCGTAGATTTGGCGATCTGCTTATACCAGTCAAAATTCTCAGTAAGAGTGACACCCAAATAAATAAATGTTTTAACCCTTTCCAGGGGGGTACCAAACAGTACTGGGTTTGGACGTACACGCTTGGGGGGGTTGAAGATCATAAACTTTGTTTTTCCTAGATTGATTTCCAACCCCCGAAGGTCACAAAACTCCACAAAGCCATCGAGAGTTTTTTGAATGCCCGATGATGTTCTAGACAGCAACAATGTGTCGTCTGCGAACATCAGAGCGGGCACTCTACCTGTAGCCAATCTAGGGGCGTCGTTGTTTATCACACCATTCAAATGTTCTACGAGGCCATTTATATAAAGGCTAAATAAAGTTGGTGCCAGCACGCACCCTTGACGAACTCCTTTTAGGACAGGGAATTGGTCTGTGAGTTCACCGTACCTTCCACACCTGACCTGCGCAAAATTATTTAGATGGAACCTCGAAAGCATGGCTAACAAGTAGGGCGGGAGGCCTATATCTGCTAGCACTCTCCAAGGTTTTCCACGCGGGACCAGGTCAAATGCTGCCCGCAGGTCCACAAACACAAGGTAGAGGCTGCCACCCTCCACCTTTGCTGTTTTCCAATACAGGACCTGCAGGCGAAATATCTGGTCTAAAGTGGAGGTGCCAGACCTAAATCCTGCCTGGAGTGTAGACAATATCCCCTTTTCCTCAATCCACCCGAGGATCCTATCCAGGATAACCCTCCCCATCAGCTTTTGTGATGTATCAATTAAACTGATGGGTCTGTAGTTAGAGGGGGTTAATGGGCATCCCATTTTTAAAATAGGCACGATTTCTGCTCCTAACCAAGTAGGAGGCAGATCATCACCCTGAAAAATACCATTAAATAAAACAACCAGATAAGGGGCCCAGATTTTTGGTTGCGTCCCAAACAAGTCCCCTGGCAGTTTGTCCAAACCTGGAGCCTTATTTGGGAGCAAATTTCCTAAAGCTGTCTCTACCTCGGTCAAGGTGATTTATTCATCTGGGGTAAGGCATGAACGGGCGGCAATCAACCGTCCCTGCTCTTCAGCCCCACTAACACTTTGGGATTGCTGGGGTTCAGTGGTGTTATCAGGCGTACCACCAGACTCAGAAATGCCATAGAGAGCACATAAATGGCTTTCCCAGATAGAAGGGGCAATGTTGGGGGCGGGTGCGGGGATATGCCCACTAAGTCTAGTTGCAACTATCGACCAGAATAATTTGGAATTTTTGTTGCTAAGTGCAGATCCCAAATTCTCCCATTTAGTAGCCTCCCATTCCTTTTTTGCATCGCGGAGTGCCTTTTTATACACAGTACGGTGAGCCTTAATGGCCTCCCTGTTATTGATTTTTAAAGCTCTAAAAAGAGCCTTTTTGGCATTCCGACAAGAGGCATTGTACCACTGAAAAGACGTGGTCCGTGGCTGATTTGCCCTTCTCTCAGGGCAAAGAATATCTTTAAGTGCTGTGACCAGTTGATTATGTATTTCAGATGCCCTGCCTAGATGGCCAAATTTCCCCAGCTCTTCAATAAATGGAATGGTAGTCTCATATAATGTGGCAAGTTTGCTGTCGGACATCTGAAGATCTGGCCATTTAACCCTACGCCTACAGTTTGTGATAATTAAAGGCACAGTGACACAGTGATCATCCGAGATTTGGCATTTCAACCCAAAACTCCCCATCTTGAGTGAGAGTACCAGGGCGTTATGGTCACTGTCAAATCTTTCAATGACCCTAAACTCGTACAGCCTATCCCAATGCCTAGCCTCTATAAAAATATAATCGATTATTGAGGACTGGTTTAATCGGTTAAATGTGGCTTTCCCTGGTCTATCAGGCTCCACCCTCCCGTTGCATGCTCGTAATGAAGTTGTGAGCGCAAATGACTGCAGTTGCAAAACTAAAGGGGTCCATGCCTTGACCCGAGTAGTCAATGGCTCAGGAATGGCCCACAGTGAATCAACATCATCCAAGCCACCCAAATTCGTATCCATGAGTGGCTCGAAATGAAAATTAAAATCGCCTCCCAGTATTAACACGGTAGAGGAATCCATTGACTGGATGAGGGTCAACAAAGTTTCAATGGCCTCTGACTCAAGGCCCCGCCTAACTGGCCTTGAGTATACATTAATCAGGGCAATGTTTGGCCCTTTTGGTATAGTCAGCAGTACGCACTGAACATCCAGCGAATTAGTTGGAATTTGCGATGCCTTGGCTCCTAAGTGCGTGCCAACCCATATAGACAATCCCCCCAGGGGTCTGCCCTTCTCGCCCTTACTTGCCAAGATATCATACGTAGCAAATCCCTGGGCTATACTTCTTTTTAATGGCCAAGTTTCCTGCAACATACAAATGTCGTGTAGGGCCATAAAAGAGCCCAACTCAGGAATGGGCAGTTTACTCTTAAGTCCCGCCACATTCCAAGAGAGGATTTTAACATGGGCAGTTGGCAAATCTCGCCTAGTTAAGTCGTAATCCAAGGAACCAAAGAAGTCATTAGTCACAGGAGGACTAATTTCTGTGGCCGACTCATACTCACAATTCAATAAATGTCGGTCAATAGAGGAAGGGGCAATTACAGGGTAGATAGTTTGTTCTGATAACAGAGTTTGCGCTGGAAGGCTTGGCTTGGCATTCACAGCCTGGTACTCGATGGTGGGCGGCATGTCGTTAGGAGCCCCCCCCCGTCAATCGCAATCATCAAAGCCTGAAAGGGCATCAAATATATTTGTGACTTCCAGCGGGGTGAATGGTGACCGATAATCTGTCCTCCTAGTTCCGTTTCTATAGCTCCTAAAAGGTACAGTATCCCATCCAGATGCATTTTCAGTAGCCATAGGGTTGGGTGCATACATTGTATGCCGGTTGTTAAAAGGTATGGGTGGTACAGGCAGTTTTATCTGCGGTTGAGCTATAACCCCGGGGTACATCATAGGGGTCGCTAGAGATCTTGGGTAAAAATATGTCAGTTCACAAGGCACAATAGAAATGCTAGTTTTCCCTGGAGTACAATTTAAAATATAGTTAACAGCTCTAGGATCTCTAAAGTTAATAACAATTAGGTCCCCCTCAATATCTTTGGCTCTACGTCCCAACCAGGGGAGTCGTCGGACATACAGGATCTCACCATTGACATTGAAGGGAAGAGGTCTATTTTGGCTAAGCCAGTGTATACTTTTGTTTTTTAGCTGAGAGAACCCTTCCCTCCTACCCTTTTCTAGTGTCGGAACTTCCGTAAGCACTACCACATAAGGAACCGCTTCTGAGGGTAATTCAACTTGGCGCCTCTTATGATCCACTGTCCTAAATGGGCTAGTGCTTCCCCTCTCATTTTGCATATTTCCTATAAGAGATTGTTTCCCTCCCTTAGGGGCTTCACCAGGATCATGCTGTACTGATTGTTGAACTAATTTAGGGGATATAGCCCTAAGTTGACTACTAGTAATGAACTTACTAATTTTGCTTATACCCTTGTGGGTAACAGGGGTAGGAGGTATCGCTGGTGCTGCGTTGGGGGGCACTAGATTTGCAAGGTCCTTAAGTACCCCCGCGTTATTACTAATGGCCAGTTCTAGATTCCCCAACCATTGCTCCATCTTTTTTAACCTCTCTATTATAGGTAGTACGAATGACCTTAATATTCGTTCAATACTCTCAAGAGGGACAGCGGGCAGTGCTTCCTTAGGCGGACAGTGTAGACGGGTAACTGGGCCAAATGAAGGAGATGCGGCCAATACAGGAACTTTTGGGATTGAAGCTATTTCCGTGGGAACCGCTAAGGTTGAAATAATTGGTACACTGAACTTTGACGTAGGTACAATAGTTACAGTGGCCCTTGGCGTTTTGCCAAAATCAGAATGGTTAATCTTGCTTCTTTGTGGGTCACCTACCCTCTTTCTTCTTTTAGTTGGAGGTGGCCCATGAGCTTTAGGCGTAGCTACTTTCCCAACCTTCTTTTTAATAATCTTAACCGCTGGTAGAAGGGGTTCTGTAATCATATCAGTTCCTATGATAGAATTGCTAGAGGGAGATATATTATTATTTATGTACGAACTGTTGAAAATATCAGGTCGAGAGGGGGTATCTCGTAAAAGTATGGGAACGTTATCTGTGAATGATGAATCCTGAGTTCCAATAAGGGAGCTTGCATCAGAAGGAATAGTTTGGTGTAAGAATTCCAAAAACGGTCTATTTTTCATACATTCAATAGAGCGACGCCGCTCAGCCCTACGCTCAGCGAGTGCACTCTCTCTTCCAATATCTGAAGCAGCCCTAGTGAAATAATCATCTAATGTTCCCTTGTTAATACCCCCTACATTTGCAAGTAAATGTTTGTCCGAAATTGCGGCCATAACAATGAACGAACAGGATAAATACCCAGGTAGTCCTCATCAATCTGTTAGTGTATGGGCCTGGTCCGGTCTCCGCGTGCCTCTGAGGGCCACAGAGGGCCCGCCCTTTGCCCGGGCTTCGCCCCGGTCTGCGCCCCGCTCGCGTCCCGCTCACGCGTGGGTGGGCGTATCTAAAATAGTAATAGAGGGAGGAGTCGGGAAGAGGCCCCCAGCTGCAGGTGATGATCGCTACACAAGGCCCGCTGGTCCTCGCAGTCCCGGTAAGGATTTAACAATAAACAAGCACCCGTCCCTCAATGACACCCGTCTCAGCTGCTCCACACCAGGTAGTAACTTGAGAGAATGAGGGAAATGTCCACGCCTACGAGCGGCTCCTGCGAAGCGGGGCCCGCGAGGCGTTATATTCCGTAAGAGGGAGGGTCGGGAAGAGGCCCCCAGCTGCAGGTGATGATCGCTACACAAGGCCCGCTGGTCCTCGCAGTCCCGGTAAGAATTTAACAATAAACAAGCACTCGTCCCTCAATGACACCCGTCTCAGCTGCTCCACACCAGGTAGTAACTTGAGAGAATGAGGGAAATGTCCACGCCTACGAGCGGCACCCGGACCCGGAAAGCATTCATGGACAAATGTTAAGCACACCTCAAATTTTGACCTACAAAGGATATATGTTCTTGACATCTGTACCTCAGTGCATCAGTTGTATGACCCTGTGACTCCGTCCCAGCCTGGCCCATGATTCTGAATGAGCACTGCTCAATGACAAACCTTGCTTTCTGCAGCCTGATGATCATGATGTCACATGAACACCGCCTTTCCTCAACTTTTACATTACAAGGGTCACCTCGTGTCTATCCAATAAGTGACCTCAAGGCTGTGTGCTACTCTGAAGGGGCCTGGCAGCTACTGGTAGCTCCCAAACTATTTTTTTGGAGAGCCCTGATCTAGGTTGAGTGATTTGTGGAACTATATAGATAGTTAAGATCATTTTCAATTTTTGTACACAGTACATACATATCTCCAAGTGTAAAGAGTTTATGGTATGTTTACCATTTACCATGATGTTATTTGGCAACTTATCACAAATAAATCAAACATATACATAACATATGATCTCTACATACACACCAATTTGAATCTAGGGATTTAAACACAGAATACATATTGATGGCGTTGTATATTTGACACTGGACAGTGCACAACATTTCCTACCATCATTGTCCTATGTAAGGACCACATGATGTGACACTTAAAACCAATCCCTACACTTCAGTCTGGAACTCAAAGGGACTTTTTAGCTTGTGTAAATGGAAAAGAGCCAGTTAGACAGATTCAAATATGTATGCCAAACATATATCTGTTCCTCTGGTGAGCCATAGAGATGGGCATACAGAGTTGGTCCTCCTTTGCCGGCAACTCCAGCTACTCTGGCATTAAGCCAGGGGCCCTCTCAGCTGTTGGGCCTGGCATGGTTGTTCCTAGAGGTCAGAAAAAACAGCAAAAGTGGAGGAGGTCTTGACAGCAGCAGTGTTAGGAGGCAAGTGAGCTTTTTTCCCAGCCACTGCGTACCTATACACAACGTACGCAATTTTCAGCAGGGACCGACACAGCCATTGGACTGCTACAGTTATATACACCAACGTTAGCCTATGGCTGTGTCCAACGTTAGCCTATGACTGCGTCCGTCATGGAGTTTACCGCCCACTGCACAGTCGACTGCTAATTCCTAATGTCCTATCAGCGAGGTCAGGCACCCGCCATTTTAGGACTTCAAACTAGTGTGTTAGTGAATGTTAGGTGCCACACCACCACTCAAAATGGAGGCTACTATGTTCACATAATCGCATTTCGATGGAAACTTATTTTGTTAAATAAACATTTATGTGTAGTATGCTACTGTGCTGAAACATGATATTATCACAGTGTTGTGTACACCTCCGTTAATGGTATTTTTGGGGGGCAAAAAATTTAAATAACAAAATGTGCAAATAATGCATTTGAAAAGGATTATTTACACATTTATTTTTAAGATTCATATAAAGGCCATAATGTCATTTGTGATGGTTAAAGGACAAGAAATTGCTTCAAAATATGTAATAACCCATAAACATTTTGTCTAAATACATGACTTTTGGGTTACTCATCAATTATGTTGCTGTGGATCCTGTAAAAAATGTTTACACGTTTCATCAATGCAGACATATGAACCTGGGAGAGTGAGGAGACGACAGCCTTGTGAGTACTGCCCATTTCCAGACCTTACCACCATGGAAGAAAGGGATATAATCAAGAAGTTCAGGTTGAATAGGCAAACTATACTAGATGTATGTCATCAGCTGGAGGCAGATATACAGCCTCCCAACAGAAATCCCAAATCTGTTATACCAATTATCAAAATTATGTCTTAACTTCATTTTGTGGGCACAGGATCCTTCCGATACACTGTGGCAGTATCAATCAATCAATCAATCAGGGGAATTATAGGCACACTACTCACACGTGAGGGTCTCAAGGCGCTGAGGGGGGGGGGCAGCAGTTCCGTATCAGTCAAAGAGCCAGTTCTTCAGCGCCTTCCAGAAGGTGTTCAGGTAGGGGGCGCGTCGATGAGGAGCTCGTTCCAGGGCTTGGCCACGATGTAGTATAAGGATCTTCCCCCTGCTCTGGCTCTGCGGATGCGTGGGGTTTCGGCGAGGAGGAGGTTGGTGGAGCGGAGGTTGGGTTTGGGCATGTGGAGTGTGATTCTGTCATTGAGGTATTGGGGTCCGGTGTTATGTAGGCATTTGTAAGTATAGGTGAGTATCTTGAAGGTGACTCTTTTCTCGACGGGGAGTCAGTGGAGCTTGCCTAGGTCAAGGGACCTCGAAAACGAGTCTGGTGGCAGTGTTTTGTATTGTTTGGAGCTTGCAGAGTAGGGACTTGTTGATGCCGGCGTAGAGGGCATTTTCGTAGTCCAGCCTGCTGGTGATGAGCGCATGGGTGACTGTCTTCTGTGCCTCAGGGAATCCATTTGAAGGTCTTACGGCGGATACGGAGGGTGTTGAAGCAGCTGGAGGTCACGGTGTTGACCTGTCGATTCATGGAGAGGGAGGTTCTTGCCAAGGGTCTTGGTGTGGTGTGTGGGGTTCGGGGGGCTGACGAGGGTGGTGGGACACCAGTTGTTGTAGCTCGCCAATGGGCTTGATTCCGAGGACGAGGACTTCTGTCTTCTATGAGTTGAGTTTTAAACAGCTGTTGTTTATCCAGGGTGCGACGTCCTGCATTCCTTCCTGGAAGATGAGTCTTGTGGTGGTGGGGTCCTTGGTGAGAGAGAGGATGAGCTAGCTGGGTGTTGTCGGCGTGGAAGATTATGCTGAGGCCATGCCATCAGAAGATGGTGGCGAGCTGGGCCTTGTAGATGTTGAAGAGGGTTGGGCTGAGTGATGATCCCTGTGGGACTCTGCAGTTGATTTCAGTGGGTTGGGACAGGAAGGGTGGCAGTCTGATCCTTTGGCTTCTGCCGGTGAGGAACGATCTGATCCAGTCGAGGGAAGAGCATTGTATGCCAGCGTCGTGAAGTTTGTCTGTGAGTGTGCGGTGGGAGACGGTGTCGAAGGCTGCTGATAGGTCAAGTAGGATCAGGGCCGTTGTGTGGCCTTGGTCAAGGAGGGCGCGGATGTCATCAGAAGTGGCAAGTAGGGCGGTCTCTGTACTGTGGTTGCTTTGGAATCTGGATTGGGAGGGGTCGAGGATGGTGTTGTCTTCGATTAACCTTGATAGTTCCGCGTTGACGGTCTTCTCAGTGACTTTAGCTGCAAAAGGGAGGAGTGAGATGGGCCGGTAGTTCTTGAGGTCCATCGGGTCTGTTGAGGGCTTTGTAAGCAGGGGCCTGACTTCTGCGCGTTTCCAGTATTCGGGGAAAGAGCCGGTCTTGAATGTGGTGTTAATGGCATGTTGTAATATCGGTGTGATGGTGGTGGTGGTGGCTCTGTGGTATATGTGTGGTGGGCAGGGGTCTGTGGGGGCCCCGGAGTGGATGCCTTTTATGGTTACGGCGGTCTCCTTGGTCATGATCGGTGTCCAGGTGGAGATGGTGGTCTGGCTGGCGTTGTCGCCGGGCGGCCTGACTGCAGGGTCGGGGTGTGGTGGTCGAAGTTCTCATTGAGGTTCTTTATCTTCCGGTGGAAGTAGGAGCCCAGTTTGTCACAGAGGTCATAGGAGGGGGTGATGTCAGTGGCTTCGCTGCAGGGCTTTGTGAATTCCTGAATGATGCTGAAAAGTTCCTTGGAGTTGCCGGAGTTGGCGAGGATTCTGTTGTGGATGAAGGTCCTTTTGGTAGTTCTGATGCGTTGGTGGTATTCTGTCATAGCGTCCATGTAGGTGGTGCAGTTTTTGGGTGTCTTGCTGTTTCTCCAGGCGTCTGCAGGTGTGTCTGGCTTCTTGAAGATCGGTGGTGAGCCAGGTGGCTTTTCTGGGACGTTGCTTGTCAGGGTTACACAGTTACACGAGTTTGTCTGCGCAGTTGGTGATCCTAGTGTGGAATTCCATGGCCACAAGATTAGCGTTGGTTGCAGCAGAGGGGTTGTTGCTGATGAGGGTGGAGTAGAGTTGTTCTTCTGCTCCAGTTCCTACGCGGGAGGTGCTGAGGCGGTTCAGGTGTCTTGGTTTTGTTGACTATGAAGTGTACGCAATGGTGATCGATCCATGTGGGAAGCATGGTGTGGCTGAAGTGGTTCTGCTATCCCAAGAGAAGATGGGGTCGAGAGTGTGTCCTGCCTTGTGGGTTGGTGTGGTGACAAGTTGTTTTAGTCCGATGTTGGTGAGGTTGTCCCAGAGCGTGGCAGAGTTGGGGTCGCTGAGGTTGTTGAGGTGGAAGTTCAGGTCTCTGATGAGTATGTAGCCTGTGGCTGCGATGTCTTGGGGTGCGAAGAGGTCAGTGATGGTGTCGGCAAAGGGTGCTTGGGGGCTGGGAGGTCTGTAGGTGAGGGTGCCGCTGAGTGTGGCGTTAGGGCTGGTCTGGACCTGGAAGTGCAGATGTTTGGTGGCAGGGAAGTTTTCCATGAAGGTGGTGAGGCGGAGGGAGATTTGTGCGCGATGGCGATGCCTCCTCCTGGGTGGTTGGGACGGTCCTTCCTCTGGATCTTGTACCCATCTGGGATGGTGATGGCGATGTCAGGGGCCGATGCAGCATTGGTCTAGGTTTCAGTGAAGAAGACGACGTCGGGTGAGAGCGAGCCCAGAAGGTTCCAGATTTCCACGGCGTATCAGTGCATGGAGTGCACGTTGAGGAGGATGCATCTTAGGGCGTCGGGGGTGTTGGCGGCTGGGGTGGTGGTGAAGGTCTGGCAATAGTGGTGGCAGGAGAACTGGCTGTGGGTTGTTAGGCGTGGCCTGCTGACAGTTGTTGTTTCTTCCAGGGTTGAGTGCGAGGAGGGTAGCTGGATTGTAGCGGTGTATGGTGGGAGATCTAGGGTCCCTGGCGCTAGTCACGGTCGGTAGCGGACGGGTGTAGATAGCCTTGGCTTTGGCGCGCCAGTGGCGCGACTGCACAGCGGCTGCCATTAAATAGGGGAGGGGGAGGGACGAGAGGCTGAGAGGCAGGAGCGGGGGCTG
This sequence comes from Triturus cristatus, assembly GCF_964204655.1. Lineage (NCBI taxonomy): Eukaryota > Metazoa > Chordata > Amphibia > Caudata > Salamandridae > Triturus > Triturus cristatus. Next base: position 1,387,845,904 of record NC_140590.1, read on the forward strand.
TCCGGGGTGGAGGAGCCGCAGGGGCAGCAGCTGGAGGAACAAGCAAAGGAAAATAACGTTAATAAAGAATAAATAAAGCAGGAGAAAAACAAGGTATTTAAAATAAAGACATAAACACGGCGACGTCTAAGGGCTGCAGTGAGGGGCAGGATGTGGAGCGGGCTGAGGCAGGCAGGATCTGGGCAGGCAGTATCAGGCAGCGGAGCGGGCAGCAGGTGCAAACCTCACAAGGAGGAGGTTGAAGGACTGTGGAGCGGCGACGGCACAGCAGAGCGGCTGGGGAGAGAGTTGACCCAGACCAGAGGTCAAGGTCTTACTCGCACTCCCCTGCAGCGGCCGTCATTAAATAGGGGAGTGGGAGAGACAACAGGCTGGGAGGCGGGAGCTGAGGCTGTCTGGGGGTGTGGTCACAGGGGCAGCAGTGGCGGGAACAAACAAGGAAAAATAAAGTTAAAAAAGAATAAATAGAGCGGGAGAAAAACAAGGTAGTTAAAATAAAAATAAAAAAGCGGAACAACTGGCGACGGCTAAGCGCTGCACCAAGGGGCAGGACGTGGATCGGGCTGAGGCAGGCAGGATCTGGGCAGGCAGGATCGGGCAGCGGAGCGTGCAGCAGGCGTGACCTCACCAGGTGGAGGTTGAAGGACTGTGGAGCGGTGACAGCAAAGGAGATGCTGGGGAGAGAGTTGACTAAGACCAGAGGTCAAGGTGTGTGGTGGTATGTCACAACCAACTTTCAGTGGTGTGCTACAAGAAGTTCTTTCTTCTATGATGAGACACATCAACTGCTTCATCCAGTTTCTACGGCAGCAGGATTTAGAAAATGTACAGGGTGACTTCTGTGGTTTGGCTTGCCTACCATATGTGGTTGGAGCAATGCCTTAGTGCCACTACACACCAGAGAACAGGTCTACTGGAATTGAAAGAACTTCCATTGAATCAACATACAAGTTGTCTGCTTACCGGATTTCTACATCAGAAGCGTTTGTCCCCATTTCTACAGCTCTGCCCATAATTCCATTGTACTACAGAACAGCCCCATACCACTGCAAATGTCTCAACTTGTACCTGAGAGGGCCTGGATGGTTGGTCAGTGCAATCTTTCATAATATTGTTTAGCGTATTGCTAGCAGCATAATCTGGAATTGTGTTACATAATTTTGGGCCTTTTTTGTCTTCCAGCTAGGCGACTCAGCTTATTTCAACCAATCATGGTTGTTGGCACTGCTGAGGAATCCAACAAAGCCTGGGGAAGTCTGCTTCAATGAGGCCCATGGGCGAACATGGCAGCCCGCAGAGCAGGCTTTTGGGCCCCTAAAGGCCAGGTGTCCTTGTCTGGACAAAACTGATCTAGCCCTCCTCTACTCACCCGCTAGGGTGTGCCAAATCATCATGGTCTGCTGCATACTCCACAACATCGTTCTGTGACAGAACATCCCTTACATCACAGAGGATGGAGACCATGAAGAGACCTCGGGAGAGGATCCTGATATGACAAATGAAGATGATAGTGGTGAAGAGGAAGGAGTTGACTTACGTCTAGATGTCATTGACAGCTTCCTCTCATGAGTGTAAGTGTATCTTTACATGTCATGTCTTTCACCAATACACCAACTATTGATGTGGTGATGAGAGACGTATGTGGTAGTACTTTGTTGAGAAGAGCAAGTTCTGGGAAAACCAGGCCAAAGGTGTTTGTAGATCAAAGTGTGGACAAATTGACTACTGTCTTCAGTTACATTTAATTACTTCTGATTGTATTGTGAAACTTTGTCCTCCAAAAGTTGACTTTGTAATGTGGCCATCATGCTCTGTGTGATTGGTAATGTTTTTTTTTAATCTGTTTTAGGTTCCTTCACCATGTTGTCCTCATTTAAACATTTCAGAGTTGTGACATTTGCTGGTATATGGTGCTGTTTTCGAGTACAAAGTGAACCTGGGTTCATCATGAGAAAGACAGACACAGACATTGGGTTTACAAATCTTGTGCCAAGGCAACGTGCACTGTGAATGGATGGGAGATTTGAAGATTACATTGGATTTGTTCTCTGTCATGTGTTGGCACTACAGCAATATGTGTGCCATCATTTGATCACAACACATTTGGCAGTGGATCCAAATCATGATACTCTCCCTTCACATAGATCAAATCCTCATTGTGTGTAAAGTGTATGTGGATGTTGGTGTGTTACATCATTGTGTGACATACTTCTAGTGACACTCCACTGAAACTTGGTTGTGAATTTCCGTCAGTTACTGGAACAGAGGTTTGTAATGATCCTGTGTCTACAAAATATTTGTCTCTTGGTGTTATTTTTTTTTTTTTTTTTTTTTTTTAAAAAACATTTATTTCTTCAAGAGTCTGGACACAGCTATTCAGCCGACAACCCGGAGGTTCGGCAGCTTCGACAGAGAAGGGCAAAGAAGCGTCCACATTGCATTAAAGGAGCAGTGAAAAGATTCCATTTTTAAATAAACACAAACACACAACAAACCCCAGCAAGGCAAAAACACTGAATGCCCATGGTGAAAGCCCCCCAGGGGAGGTCGAACCCCAATCATCTAACAGTCACAGTTCTATGATAAGAGAAAGAAGGGGGACAGCAGAGGCCCAAGCAGTCAATTAATCATCACATCTTATATACTGAGCTGGAAAGAATGTCAAGAAGAAAGTTGTTCCTCGGGGGGATCCAAATCAGGGGCAAGACATATTCCCCCCCTATATTGATTCCACCGCCCCCAGATGGCGTGCCACTTCCGAGGGCGGCCTCTAGCGCAATACACTGTCTTCTCCCTGAGCATACTCCAATCCATATTTTCTTTCCACGCGGTCAATGTGGGGGGCCCCACAGAGCCCCACAATCGCGCTATATCTCTCTTAGCGACCATATTACCCAGAGTCACCCATTGGGTCTGTGCCGCATCGTGATCAGTGGGCCCCCAGACATTCAGGAGACAACACCGCGCTTCCGGCTGCATAGCAATGCCCGTCACCTCCCCCATCACTGCATGGACTCTCCTCCAGAATTCGGCGATGACACCACATTCCCAGATGATATGCATGAAAGTACCCACCATACCGCATCCCCTCCTACATAGGCCTCCCTCAGAGAATCCCATATGAACCAGCCTTGGCCCCGTCACATACACTCGATGCAGTATTTTGAGCTGCACCAGCCTCAGACGCGACGGGATCGCAACCTCCTTGGGAGAGGAAACAGCAGACTGCCAATCCTCATCATCCAACTCGAGTCCATCCCTAGTCCACTGGTCCCGCAGCCCCAGAAGTGTATCCGCCCGGACTTTTATCAATTTCTTGTAGATGAGCGAGATCGTGCTCTCAGGCATATGGCCATCAAGGATCCGGTCCTCCAAAGGAGAAGACTCAGGCACCTTCTCACCCTCCACGAGGACTGACCGGAGGGCATGACGCACCTGAACATGGCGGAAAAACTCGGAAGCCCCCAGCTCATACTCCTTCTGCAACTCTTCAAAGGACTTCACCCTCCCCTTAATTAGCACATCTCCGACCCTGGAGATGCCGATCAGGTCCCATTTGTCAAAACATTTCGTATGCCAAAGCCTGCCCAATCTTTCAGATTCAAACAGCGGGGTAGCGAGGGTGAGCCTATCCTTCCAGCCCAGCGAGTCAGTTGCCATCTTCCACACACGCACCGCCACCCCAGTAGGCCCCGTGAGGGACGAGTCCAGAGACCGCGAGTACAACGCCCTGTGATAGTTACCACCACGCAGCAACCACCTATCCATGGCATAACCAGGGCTGAGGGCAGGGCCATAGAGACCATGATTAATCGCGCTCAGCTGGGTGGCCCAATAGTAGCGTCGGATGTCTGGAAGCGCAATACCCCCATCATACCATGGAAGCGTCAACTTAGCAATTGCTATTCGAGGCCGCCCGTCCCACAACAACGTTCGCTGGAGGCTTTCGATCTCCCGAAAGTATTTGGCCGGTACCCAATCTAAAGTATTCTGCAATGCGTAGAGGAACCGGGGAGGAGACATCATTTTGAACAAGGCAGCGCGCCTAACGAGGAAGGGCGGCAGCCTCCGCCAGCCCGCTACATCCCGCGGCAGTCGCGCCAGGGGGGGGAGCAGGTTCCTCTCATACCGCAAAGCGGAGTCCGTGGAGATAAAGATCCCCAGATACACGAAGCCCTGCTGAGCGATCTGGATTGAACAAGTTCGCAGGATCGGTGGAACCTCGCCACTCAGAACATATAAATACGATTTACTCCAGTTGATGACGAGACCCGAATTCCTACCGAAAGATGTAAGAACGTCACAGACCACTATCAGTGATTTCGTGGGCGAGGCAAGATACAACAGGATGTCATCAGCATATAACGAAATGCGGTCCTCGTGTTCGGGCGACCATCTAAGTCCCCGTATATCCGGGTTCCAGCGTATCCACACCGCCAATGGCTCAAGGGCGAGGGCGAACAACAATGGCGACAGGGGGCAACCTTGCCGAGTGCCCCTCCCAAGCTGAAACGGAGTCGACGCCCGGCCATTTACCACCACACTCGCAAGGGGTCCCTCATACAGCAACCTCACCCAGCTCACAAAGCCATGGCCAAAGCCGAACTTGGCCAGCACCGCCCACAAATATGCCCATTCCACCGTATCAAAGGCCATCGTGGCATCGAGAGACGCCACAACGGCTGGTTCACGCAGCGTGCCCGCCCTGGCGATTACGCCATGAAGGCGCCGAAGGTTTAACGCGGTGTTACGATGCGGAATAAAACCGGATTGATCAGGGTGGACCAAGTCTCCAAGTACCCTGATCAATCGGGCCGCCAGGACTTTAGCCAGAATCTTCGGCTCGGCGTTAAGAAGTGAGATAGGCCTATATGAGGCACACTTATCTCGGGGTTTACCATCTTTGTGTATAACAACAATCGTCGCCAGTTGCTGATCCAACGGGAGTGTCCCACTCCCCCGCGCCTCCACGAACATGGCGCGCAGGTGAGGGGCAACCATATCCGGAAACAGCTTATATAGGTCAATTGGCAAGCCATTCGGGCCCGAGGCCTTGCCCGAGTTCAGCGCGCGGATAGCTCCCGCCACCTCATCGACCGTTATGTCTCCATCCAAATCGTCCCTATCTACGTCGGAAAGACAGGGCAAAGCGATATCACGCAAGAGGTCACGCGAGTCCTCGGGCGGCCTATCCGACACTGAGGTATAAACCATACGGAAATAGTCCATGAAGCACTGCACAATCCTCTCCGGTTCCACAATCACCTCTCCCCCCTCTCCCGTCAACTCCGGCACTACTCTATTAACCCGTTCTTTTTTGTCCAGCCAAGCTAGGAGTTTCCCGGCCTTGTCACCAACATCATACAGGCGGCCCTGCTGTTCCCTACTGAGGGTCTTAGCGACATTCGTCACCAGGTCCTTATACTCGGCTTGCTTCAAGCTCAGCTCATGCAGTGAGGCCTCTGTAACCTCCTCCTCTAGCGCTCCCTCCAAAGCCACAATCTCCTCCTCAACCTGCATGACCTCGCCATCTCTCCGCCGCTTGGCCGCCACTACAAGGGAGAGAGCCTCCCCGCGCAGCACGGTCTTGAACGCTTCCCACAGCGACACTGCCGAGTCCACGGATCCCTGATTATCCTTGAAATTTTTTTAACTGTCTTCACCAGTGCGCTGCGCATCTTGGGGTCTCGGAAGTACCAAGGGTTAATAGGAGCCACTCTTCCCCCTCCCTCACGGCCAACATCCAGCCTGACCCACACTGGCGAATGGTCCGATATACCACGCGCCATGTGCCTGGCCTCGGACACCATAGAGGCGTGCGCAGCCAGAGTGAGCAGGTAATCAATCCTAGAGAGGCTACCATGCGCTCCGGAGTGGAAGGTGTATTGTCTCTGTGCGGGGTGCAGGAGCCTCCAGCAGTCTATCAGGCCAAGTGTGTCAAGAAAGTCTGGAAGCCACTTCTGAGCCCCCCCTGTGTCTCTGGGCGGGTATCTATCCAGCAGTCCAGAGCCGACAGCATTGAAGTCACCCCCCACCACCAGCACACCCCCCGGGAGATCCAGCAAAGCCCTACCCAAATCTGTAAACGTGGAGGCCTGCAGGGCCGGCGGGACATAAACCGAAACTAAAACCAAAGTTCTTCCTTCCCACCGCCCCGCCACCGCCACAAACCTCCCCCTATCGTCAACAATGGTGGAGTCCACCTCAAATGGTAGCGAGGCTCTGACTAGGATGCCCACACCCCTGGACCCAGAGGAAAATCCCGAATGTGCTATGAATTTATAACCCTTCCTATTAAGAGCATAGCACATGTTACCTATAAGGTGCGTCTCCTGCAGTAGGGCGACATCCGGTAATGACCGTTTCAAGAATTGCAAAACAATCCCGCGCTTAATGCGATCCCCCAAACCATTAACATTCCAGCTAATAACACTTAAACCCCTACCCCCCATCCCCAAATGTAAGGAGGCCCACCCCACACCCGAAGAGCCACCATGGAACAGCCCTGAAAATAATCAATACGCCTTGAAGAAACAAACCCCCCAACAACGAACCCAGAATCCCAACTATCCCCCCCACCCTGCACCCCTGCTGCAGCTTACAAAGCCCCCCCAACTTGCAGTGTGCCTGTCGCCCTACTGAACCCAAAATCTACAAAAAGTACCCTAAGGGAGGAAAGAGCTCCCCTCGTCCTCCCACAACCCTCCGTATTTACTGCATTCTGTTCAAGTCATTAACTAGAGTCAAATCGAGTCAGTCCGGTTCCGAAGACATCAACCTTGTTCATCCCGGCCACTGTCCCCGTCTGCGGCAGTGTCCTCTCCCGTCCGTCGTCGGGGCAGAGCGTCCAGCCATTCCTCGGCCATGACAGGCGACTCAAAAAAGAATGTTCGGTCTTCGTACACCACACGTAGTCTAGCAGGGAAGAGCATGGCATATTTCAGTTCCCTCTCCCGAAGCCGCCTCTTCACCCCCAGGAAGCCCTGCCTCTGCCTCTGCACCTGCTGGGTAAAATCAGGATAGAAATTCACTGAAGCGTTCTGGAAGGGGACCGGGCCCGTCACCCTCGATGCTTGCAGGATAGCGTCCTGATCTCGAAAATGAAAGAGCCGGGCGACAATCGGCCTCGGTGGGGCTCCCACCTTGGGCCTACCACCCGGCACCCTATGGGCCCTCTCAACTGCGAAAAACTTTCCAAGACCCTTAGGCTGCAGATGGTTAAGCACCAAGTCCTCCACTAGCAGGTCTACAGAAGTCTCGTCCGAGGACTCCGGGACCCCGATAACGCGCACGTTGTTGCGCCTGGCCCGGCTTTCAAAGTCCTCCAGCCGACGGACGGCGAGATCACTCTCGGTCCGCAACTTACGGACCTCGGTCTGTAGTTCCGAGACATCATCAGCGAGGCCCGTGGTCTTGAGGTCCAGGGTTTTAACTCGTTTGTTCGTTTTGCCCAAATCCGCATGGATCAGATTAACGTCCACCAAGATGGCATCCACTTTGTGCGCCAGGGCATCAAACTGTCTCCCAATCGAAGTCTGCAGTCCGTCGAGCGCGCCCATGACATCCTGGAGCGAGAGCTCCGGGGCCAAGGGTGAGGCAGCCTTCTGTGCATCCGGCGACTGGCTCGGTCCACCCGGTGACCCCTTCTGCTGGGCGTAGCGGTCCATATTATTGGCCTGAGTATAGGCTCCCCGCCTGGTGGCCTTAGGCTTCGGCCGATCCACCTCTGCTTTGCCCAACATGGTTGGCTCAATCAGGTCGGTTCAATCAGGACGACCCTCTCTCAGCGAAAGGAGGCAGGAGTGCGCAGTCCTGCGATGGGCCACCAGAGTAGCGTGCAGAGCGTACAAATAATAATAAGGCAGCCGAGAGCACTCCCTGGGCAGGGCCAACAAAGGGCGAGAAAGTGAAAGTGAAAGGATGTAGACCTCCGTCCGGTAGTTCACACCTCGCCTGGCCGCTGTTGTTCAATTAGAGGTCGGGCATCCTGCCAACTCCAGCCCCTGGCATCCTTCGGAGATAGGCCTCAATCTTCCGCCATGCATAACTCCGGTTCCCGGTGGGCGATCCGACCGCGGGTAGCATCAATCGCCTCCCTGACTAGTCATCTGCACGATGCCATGCATGCAAACAGGATTAGAGACAGGATAGTCGACGGAGAGCTCAAAGCTCACGCGGCCATCTTGGTCAAGCGCTAGGCTCCTCCCGTCTCTTGGTGTTATTGATATGGGCTTCCTTATGTGAGCCAGAAGATCTGGCTACAGATGATGACATGAATCAATGATATTTTGCCTAGGCTATCTTATTGTTTTGGACATATCCCCTTCTTCCATGTTGGCAAGGTCTTGAACTGGAAATGTGCAAGCTGGCAGTGAGTATTAGTGTAATGCATAGATTCTGTTAGTGCAAATGTTGATAGACAAGTATTGGTCAAATGGGATTAACATAGTAGTTCATAATTGAATGGTGTGACATGTTTTGGGAGTCATGTTTGGGAACTTAAAATTAACAATACCTCCTAGTAAATCATCTATGTTGACACAATCTTGTGATGTTATTTGACTGTCAAGTTATGTTGGAATTAAACAAATGCATTGGTAAAGTTGAGATATACAACACAAGTCAATGATTTTTCGACTTGTATATTTATTGTTTCAAACGTGATGAAATTAAAGAGGGTGAACATAGCAAAAGTAAAGCAAAAAGAGAAGAACTCGGTCATGGTGAATGAAACCATTATTGGAGAGCCAAAATTGTTTGAAGTCCAATGTCCAAAATACTACTGGCATCAATGATCATCAAAAGATTCACCTCCAGTTCCATATTAGATTCAAAACAATCTAAAGAACCATAAAAATTATTTCTAGTTCAGATCTTCATTATCATCCAATGTGTACAGTGGGTAAAAAAAGGACCGTTGCCTCTAGGGAGACTATGTATAGAGGCAATGCAGACTTGGACAGCAATGTAAATCAGTATAAAACCAACAAAGATGACCAATACAATTTCACGAATCTACATTCCCATCTTCCAAAAATGCTCTTTAGACTAGCTCAATCACTTCACCATTTAGAACCCATCCAGACATCTATCCTTAGGAACTTCTTAAAGCTGGAGCAACTCAGCATGTGTGGTCTGGTCACACATGATTTCAGCCTAACTCTCATAGCTGCAGCATTTGGCCTTACATTGCTACCACTTGGATAGCCCTTCGTCTGCCTAGGAAGGAGGAGGGTTAATACAGTGAGACTCTTTTTTTAACTGCACCGTTTTTCACATTCTTTGAAGTACGGTTGAGGCCAGTTTGACTCTTTGACTGAACCCTACCTTTAAAGAGATGGAAGAAGGTGTGGTCAAAAGAGGTGTTGTGTGAGCAGAACAGGCATCCGTGAACCCAGGCTGAAGAAATAATGTGCAAAAAGTACTAATGGTCAGGGATCCTCAAGATAATGGGAAGAAGGAAAACAATTGGTCTAGGAGTTCGTATTGTCGGTCCTATTCTCTATTGGAAAAAAACCCTCTCCCATCCGAGGGTGGCATGTTTCACATAGGCCCCTGTTCACACCATCATCACGAAGGATAATGGTGTGGGCTATAATCCTATGCCTAGTGAAACTCTTGAGATGTTTGCCAGTAGGCGGTCCTAATATGAGGTAGGTGTGGGTCTTTTGAGGAGATGAGACCCGAGGGAGCAGAAATCTTAAAACTACTTTCTGGACCATGGACTCTGTTAGGATCACTCCTTTTAGGTTTGGAGTGTTCATGTTGCAACTTTACTCTTTGACAATATGGTTCAGATACAAACGAACGGTATAATGTTGTTACACCCACTGTGACAAGATAATATTTGTTTTGAATATTCTGTATATGATTCAGAAGATCTCCAACACCTCCTATTTATGAGGTCAATGTCTTGACAATTGGGGTTAGACAAGATTCTATGGACATGGAAATTTTTTCAAATAGGGATTGGCAAGAGGAAATAATTGGTCTTCCAAGAGAAATACTTATGTACCCCCGAAAGAAAATATATTGTTGCTGCAATGTTATATTTACTTTTAGATATTTCATCTTCATTCAATAATCAATGTTCTTTCCTTTCAGAGTCATTGTGCCAGTTGGTTGGTGTTGGAAATAGATTATGGTCCAACAATTCGTAGCATGACTCATCCTGTAGTTGGTTTTGAGCTTTTTTGACATATTGTCCCCTTTCCAATATGACTATATTACCTCTGTTGCCTGCGGCCTTTGTTCCAATTGAGTTGTTGTACTTTAATGATTGAATTGCAAATCTTTCCCTCTTTGATAATATTTCCTGTTTTTCTTGTTGTGGCTGATTTCTCATTTTTTTATATTTCTAACCACTGATTCGAAGAAAATATACATTTTATTGCTAGGATTGTAGGAGGGATAGAAGCATGATCTGAGTTTCAAAACTGCTATCACTTTTAATTTTTTGTCATCAACATACATCCAGCAGTTACTGTGTTTCTTGGTATATCGTAATTTTTTCTAGTTCTTTTAAGATTTGGAGAGTGTGATCATTACCATTAATCAAGTGATAGATACCATACAATGGTTCTTTGTTTCCTTATTATACTCCTTTATCTTTTATTTAATGCGTGATTTTTGGACATTTTGGTTTCCCGTTCCAATTTAAAGACATCAATCTGTGTTTCCGCAAATTAATGTGTTTCTGGGCAAAAGCATATCCCCTTTTCCAGGACTGAAGTTTCATCCATTAGCAATGTTTTTTCAACAGATTTATTACTCTTATGGTTTCTTCACTTTCCTGTATCTTTTTGTTTCTGACTGTAGCTTGTTTTCTTCTCTCTCCTCTGCTTCTCTTCCTTTTATTCCTCATCGTGTGTTGCCCCATATCCTCTGTTTGTACCTCTCCTTGTACTGATAGATATCAGCTGCGTTTGAACTAAAAAAAAAAAAACTGCTTGCGTGAGGTTGTTGGTGCGAGGCAGTACCTTCTCCTTGACTCAATTCTATTTCCAAACGTATTGTTCTTCTGTGTGCTCTTTCATAAATGCTTTGTCCATGTTCTCTCTTTGTTATAGGCTCTCATACAGTTTTGCAAATGTATACATTTATATATATATTTCATAAATTATAATAAAAATTATAAAATATAATTAAGAGTTAATTATAAATATAAACAAATTACTAAATAAATTATTAATCAAGAAAGAGTGAAAAAATTAATTCAAAATTATAATACGCAATAAAAAATCACAAAATGAACCCAAAATATATATATATTCACTGAAAAAACCATAGGTTTCACACATGTTATAGTTAGCGGAAATTTTACTGATAAAAAACCAGTGAAATTCCCCCGTTATAGTTAGTGTAGGCAACTATAACTCACGCGACCGCAATCCTCTGCTGATGCTAATACTGTATTTAGACACTTATTTGCCCATGTCTTCTTCCATACATTTTTAGCTATACATATATTTCAAATATTTTTTTTTCATAAAGACACATATGTCATCAGCAGAAGATTGCGGTTGCGTGAGTTATAGTTGCCTACACTAACTATAACGGGGGAATTTCACTGGTTTTTTATCAGTAAAATTTCCGCTAACTATAACATGTGTGAAACCTATGGTTTTTTCAGTGAATTTGCAAGGTTTTTTAAATGCTAATTCCTAACTATAACGTGTGTGAAACCTATGGTTTTTTCAGTGAATTTGTACGTTTTTTTAAATGCTAAGTTACTTTACGCCATTCGTGGCGTGCGCGCCCACTTAACGCAGTTCGTTCCGTGCGTGCACGGTGCGCTTCGCGCACCGTGCGCACACAGTAAGCACGCGGTGCGCTTCGCGCACCACGCGCCCACTTTACGCAGTTAGTGCCGTGCACGCACGGTGGGCACGCGGTGCGCTACGCGCACCGCGTGCCCACGTTACGCTAGATGGGCCATGTACGCAAGATGCGCTTTGCGCACATGGAGGACATATGATGCACTTCGTTTTGAAAGGTAATATTTTAATTTTTCGTAATTTTTATAACCCATGCACAAATGGTGCCCTTCGGACATCATTTGCACACGGGGTGGAGAGAGTGTTGTTAATTTTTTCTTTTATTATTTTTGTTTAAAATATTGTGGTTTTTCACACCTCAAATAAGCCCAGCACATTGGGTGGCCTGCGGCCACCAAAAGCACAGGGGGTGGGGAGAGTGTGGATAGTGTTTTTTTTTTTTACATTTTTTACCGTACGCGTACGGTAAGCGTAATCGGCGAAATTAGCGAAAAAATAAAAATTGCATTTTTGGCCTTGGGGGGTCTTTGGGGACTCCCTCAACATGGCTATGTGTGTGGGAGCTGTCTAAACAGCCCCTTTATATGTTTATTGGTTTTATTTAACAACATAGCTCTCAGTGCGAGAGAGAAAATGGCGGCCGCCGCTTCCTGGTTTCGGCTGTTTCGAATGTTTACTAAGATCTAAGAGCCAATCAGAATCGCGCTCGCGCACGCCACCGTACGCGTACGGTAAGCTTACGGTAAGAGTACCGTAAGCTGGCTCAGATATATATATTGATTTAAAGGCTATTTTCTCAGAATCTACTGAACAGATTTACACCAAACCTACAAAAGGCACTTCCTTGACCTGAGGACTACCTCTCTGCCAAATTTCTAGTAATTCTGTTCAGCCGTTCGGGCTGTAGCCCTGTCTAAATGTCCTATGGAAAAATGCATGGGAAAAACGCGTTTTGGGACCCCCCTTTTATCTCAGCCCCTGCTTGACGAATCCCCCCGAGACTTTCAGGGTAGGAGCGGAGCGTAGCGCCCCACCTATTTTGAGAAATTCGCGAGGATTCGTCGACCGGCGCCAAAGTTATTCAAAATAGAATGTTGCGGATTTCCTATGGAAAAGGGGTCCTAACTATAACTACCTACTGGCGACCGCCAGTAGGTAATTAAAATATATATATATTTTTAAACAAAATACAAAACAAAACAAAATTAACATCAAATTACTCATTCCACTTTTTTAAGATCTATGTCGGTAGCCTACAAAAATAGCTGAATCCACTAAGACATATTTGCTATAATCGTATTGGGTTTAATCCATATGTTAAAAATGCACAATTTATCACTATATTATCTTGTATTGACTTAAGGATAACTCCACCTTGTTATATTAAGTGTTACCCCGCCTCCATTGGTTGACCTGTTAGCCCCCCCAAAACAATGACTCCCCCCACCCCCAACGAAGTTCAGGTCTAGTTCTGCCCCTGAGCTGGTATGTTTCTAGAAGAGAAAATCATGCTTCTGCTTATCAGTAAACAGGCCAGCCATGCCCTAGGCTTCATTCATATGTGTGTCTGTCTATATCACCAGATGTCTTGCCATTGAGATTGCTTTCTTTCACGTGGGTCAATTTGAATTTTCCAGGAATCAGTTTGAATATTCCTGGAATTCTGGTGTGGGATAACTACGATTAAATTGTAAAATGTCCCAAAAGTGATTGTTTCTTTATAGAAGCAAACGATCGGGATGAGGAAAAACAACACTTTGTCGAAGTAAAATGTTTTACTTTTGCAGAGTCCTCCAGGGCCGGACTGGGAACTTAAAACAGTCCTGGCAAAATTCTAATTACAGCCCCCATGTGCAGACGTGCTAATGTGTGCTAGAACCAGAGCAACTTTTTAGGTTTCGCCTGAGCTAGCGCATGCGCTGCTCTGCGAGACATTTCGTAAGCGGCTTTTGAAAGTGCCACCACAGGCTTTTGGTGGCCTCAAGCTTGCGTGCACACGAGCGTGCAAGCGCGCAGCCGCCATCTGTCTTTCCTCCATCACACAACTCCCACTTCTCCTCCTCCCCCACCACAGATCGCTTCTCGCAGCCACTCGCGCGCGCGCGCCCGGTCAATGCTTGCATCCCTCGCCGCGCTTGATCGCGATCACTTTCACTTTCGCGGCCGCGCGGCCAATGATTGTCTTTTCTATTTCTCTACAAGGTAACATCTTGGGACGTAAGCAATCCTTTCCAAAAAAAGTTCTTCGATGCACACAAAACCCCAACCCATTCGTCTCTCATCGTATATGTGGGAACATTTTGTAATGCTCACTTCAGTGCCGCATTTTAATATATTTCTCTGCACCAGAAAGTTCAAACCAGTGTCCAGGTGCCACTTTTCCTGGTAAACCCCATCTGAGATGGTTAGTCACCCCCAAACGAGTCACCCCTCACTTCAATCCATTCCTCATCATTAATGTCCGAATCAGTCTGGCTACAGTTAGCAGGAGTCTAACTCCTTAAACCCTAAAGCCATCGAGGAAACAACGACACTCAGCTTGTAACTTCAGGAGTTGTTAAGATAGGAGGAAGTTCTTTGACCTAAATGGTACACGATGCGCTTTACAGCAGGCACATTTACCATCTGCACTATTTTATGAAGAGTTAAACCTCATCTTAGAATGCATGAAAATGACGCCACCCAGCATATTAACCAACAGCGTTATCTTCCCACTAAGGCACTCTGGAACTTAGCTGGACACATTGAGAGCTAGTCAGAAGTTGCCTACAGCCCGTAAGATATTTTAGAACACAGTCAGCGACCAATTAATGAAAACAGAACATATTTAATATCACATTCCTTCATGCTGCCAATTTTTAGGGGCCAAAAAATGACACCCATTTTATAAATTGACTGTCAGGCTCCGCTGCGGACACACCCCTTATACTGACCCACCCCACCCCCAATGTATGCGACCTACTAAGTCCCCTCCACCACCCCAACCCTCCGTATAGCAATACATGCGATGTTGGAGTTTTCAGTGTTTTTTTATTTAGTGTATGTTTGTTAAACAGGACCAGAGGAACCTCTCTCTGAGCACTTCAAATACGGCAACATTTCACAAGAGATACAAATAGGACAAAATCAATGTAGCACCCCACGAGAAGTCACAAAACTATAAACACGTCAAGTTACAAGAGACGCTCAAAACGAGTAGACAGTTTAAGATGAAAGGTGCAGCTCAGCTCGGGTATTTTCTACGTCATTGATGACTTCTGCAGCGTTGCCATACTTTGCTCTGGACAGTGCCAGCACTTCCCTACAGAAGTGCCATATAGTAAATAGGGTATTGCCAGCTCATATCTTCGGTAACAAAACATTCAGAATATTTGCATCTGCTCGCTTACACTATCATTCGCACTTGCAATGGGTAATCATTGTCCACGTTACCAAACCCCATATTAGTTTAGTCCGTGGGCATCAGAAAATATATTAACTAAGAACTCTACGTGAAACCATCTTTATGTTATAAAGCGGCATATTTCCTATGTCAACACTCTTTAATCAAATGGCAGGTTCCAGAATTTAGGCTTACCTCCAGTCTCCCGGTTTGGACCTTAAACATTTTCTTTTCTCCACTTTCTAATTCCAAACAAGTCCCATTCAAAAGTACCCAAATTATGGAGTCAGAAGGCTAGTTTTAAACTGATAGGCTGAGAGATGGTTAGAGGCAGGACTTTGTGACTGTACTTCCCAGTGAGCCCTGCCATTGGTTAGAAGAAGTGGCCGGCCCAGAAAAACAGGGCACACCTATTCTCAAAGAACCCGCCAACGCAATGGAAGTGACCGCCCCATTGCTTCGGAAGATATACCCCCATTCTAAGTGAGCCACGCTCTGCTTCTTCTATCAAAACATAGCACCCCAGCCGTCTGTGGTGGTATGTAGGCAGACTGAATAGGAAAATCCCAACACTAGGACTGTCTCTAGAGAACTCGTTGCCATTTGGGTAAAAAGTGAAAACAGCACAACAGGGACCCGGTGGACTTCTAAATATGCTTTATGGCCGTGCTAATGAAACGGGGGTACAGTTAGGGTAGTTTCGCTATCTAATAATTAGGTTGAAGAAGATGCTGACTATGGTTGTTTCATCTAAGCGAAAAATGTTTCGGTAATTTGGTGACGGCCACGGCACATTATTTTAGACTTTGTGTTTCATTTCTATATGTCTATGTAGATCTGATGGTCGAAAGTAAGCATTAAATGCTGTTGTTGCATGTAAACAGACACCCATTATTACCAGCGCACATTTTCAACCTCGTTAATTGTTTTCCTAAAACGTCTCGTGAATTTTATACAGGAGATGATTAACAAAGTATTGACAACTGAGTGGCTGTAAGGAGGGCTTTAAGTGGTAAACAAAACTGGGGGTGCTCTAAAAGGTGCTCTAACAGTTGATGTTGTTGCACCAAGGCTATTGCGCTGCATAACTAAATACTTATAAGGTCCCAAAAGCGAGACCTATTGGCTATGCCAATGCTTGTTAAAGTTGCTGCTGGAATCGTGTAAGTGCACCACCACTCCTGGAGGCCGAAACCGGCCTCCAAGTGTCAAAACCGGCCTCCTGGGTCTCCAGCCTCCTGGGGGAATGCCCGCTTTCCCGGCTGGCTAGTCCGGCCATAGAGTCCTCCTGTACTAAGGTGTCGAGAATGACTTAATGTGCCAGAGCCTGACAGCAGGGCTACGGTTCAACATTTAATTTGGGGTGGGGAACAGGGAAACACATTTTAATTGTTTAAAAATCCTCAGGAATACAATCTGGAGTTGTTTATGAAGAGCCAGTGACACACGTAACTGGGCCAGCGCGTTATCATCTTCTAAAATAGAAGCGTCTCCTGTCACGCTCTCACGTTTGCGCCGAGAGGGGCCTGTGCTTGGGGGCGCGGAGGCAGGCTGGCAGGGGAAGGCCTGGCAGGACTGACACGGGCATCCGCTCCGTACGCCTGCCGGGCTCCATTCCTCACCTGCCGGTAGCGCCCTCCCAGAAATAGCCACCGAAACACACTGCGTGGGGTTTCGGCTTTCAAGGAGATTGGGTGTCCCGCTTAGGGCTGTCTGAAGGGCCGGGGGTCAAAGGTGAAGGGATGTCATGCCTGCCCGCGAGAGTCAGTGTGTCGGATGGCAGAAGGCCTGACATGGATCCCGGAGTCTAAACTCTCGCACCCCAATTTAGATAGAGCAGTTGTGTTTAAATGCCACAGCCAAATACCCTGTTGCGAAAAAAAATTCCGAGATTACTTTCCCTCCTGTTGTTAAGGCCTTCGGAGGATTTTTTTAAGGATCGTCAAAATTAGTGCAGAGATTACCGGCGCAGCCGAGAGGATTATCTGTCAATTTTGCAGGAACTTTAATGGCTTTTTCCTTCGGTGTTTTCTTCGCCTGCTAATTTAGGGTTAAATTCTGTTTGGTGTGAACTAGAACGGGCCCAACCCAAAGGGTGGGCGTGGCTAACTCCCCTTACATAATCCTGGTTGGGGATATTTCTGAACAGCGGCGTCTCGCGTTACTAGGCCCGAGATCTCTACCCTCTAGCTAGGTGTGAGGGTAGCGCGAGGAGGGCTGCAGCACGAGACTGGTTCAATCAAGCACTGACATTGAAGGCAGAAAAATACCCTTGTCAACCTAGTCTGTCCATTTTCTTGCCGTACATATATAGCCTCTGCTCATCACGTTAGGTCCTACTTGTTCCCATTTTGTGAGTTCCAGACCAGGGCTCGAGTCGGGGTACCACGCGGGTGGACGGCGTCCCCCCACTTATTTTACCGGGAGCTCGATAACTGGAGCAAATGGAGCCACACATTCACTTTTTGGCCTCTCTGGGAGATCGGAGCTCATTCAGAACGCTGCTCATGCGCTGGCTTCACTGATGCAATCGCATCTAAGGGATGAGCGAGGGGAGGCAATGAGTCTGATGCAAGCCACCTTTCGTGACGTCACTTCCTGTCGTGACGTCAGCATCCCCCCACTTCTTTTTCTAGGACTTGTGCCCTGTTCCAGACCTTTTCAATTGTTGCTTCTTGATTGTGGACCACATTTAATCCATCACCCCAAACTCACTTTTCCCATATGCCTACATTTATTCTCACATGAATCCTCTCGGATTGAGTTTATTCACTAGCAGTCACACATGCCTTTTCGTTGCTTTACTGGAGAAGATCTCTGAGGCGCAGGGAGTCCTGCAATGAAGGGACGCTGGTACTGGACTGGAGGCCTTTGTGTATATGTGAGTGTGAAGAATCACATTTAGAGGGGTGGGGTGACTACAGGAGCCCCAAGACCACAGACTGCACGGAAACGTGTGAAAACAGCCTTTCAGATAGATTCTCAGAGGGGCAAAGAAAGTTACTTTTCAAATGTTCCTTACTATGGGTCAGGACCTGGATGTGAGTTGAATGAGTACTAGTCACTCTTCTGACCACCAATGGACAGTCCTAAGTTTCTTGCAAAAAGTTACTATTTTTTTTGTCATTTTTTTCTTTATCTCCTGGTTCCAGATAATTCAAATATATTTCAAACATCTCTCAGAATGCTCGTTTTTGTCATAGAAAGCGTCATTATTGCCAATAGAAGGTGAAAAGGTAATGGGGATCAGTCGAGGCAACCTGCCAGGTTCTGAATGACACACCCACAGCTTCCCAGGTTCATGCAGTTCTTTCCACTGACCTTGTTGGATCCTCTAATGACATCCTGCGACCATTGCCAGGCACTACCCAGTGATGACCGCTCGTCCCGAAGAGCACTTGGATGGCCTGAGCCTGACTGGGACAGGCAGGTGCTGGTCTGAAGCAGTAGGGTGGGTGGTCCCAGACATGTCCTTCTTGGTTTAAGGCGAACATCGGCTACAATACACAAACATTACAAATAAATAGCTCAGGCTTCCTCTGAGGTATTCACATTTCAAAGCAAAGGGGGCCGCCAACTGCTTCTGAAGACCACCACCAAAACAAATCTTGCATAGGCTTCCATAAGGCACAAGTGTATAAATGAAAGTGTCAAAGACTTTGCTCATACTATGCAAATAAAATGTTTACATTTGTTATCAGACTAGTAACATGGCTATTTTTATCAATACAAAATAAATACCAACTTCATGTTACCGCTCAAGCCCATCATTTTAAATGGGCGACCACGGAGGGCATCAGAAAGTAGGGTCTAAAAATGTGCCAAAATAGCTCGGGGTGGTCCTTTGAGGTAGAGAATATGGATGATTTACACTTGCCACAAGGATAGCCATTTTTGCCAGAGTTGCTTGTGCACTCAGACAAATAGTAGGGGATAAGGAGTCTGGGGGACAGTCTTGAGGACTCTTGTACCGTTCCTGTACCATGGCTTTTGAAGAGAAACCTACTGCACCCAGAAACAATACAATAGTGATAAATGTAAGCCAGCGGGGCCTCTCCACTGTTCAAGTGTGCATTGAAGGCCACCATATTTGATAAGGG
This sequence comes from Triturus cristatus, assembly GCF_964204655.1. Classification (NCBI taxonomy): domain Eukaryota; kingdom Metazoa; phylum Chordata; class Amphibia; order Caudata; family Salamandridae; genus Triturus; species Triturus cristatus. The sequence goes on from NC_140590.1 coordinate 1,387,865,163, forward strand.
AAGGTCTACTTGGAATGCCTAATGATGGATGGGACATAATAAGGCCAGTTTCTTGCTGAGTTGAATGGTGCGTACTTAGGGGCAGATTTACAAGCCCCTTGCGTCACTTTTGCACCGTTGTTGCGTCACTTTTGTGACGCAGCAGTAGCGTAAAAGTAGCGGCCCATTTACAACGTGACACATCTAGGGAGATGCGTCACGTTGTGAAGCCCTGCGCCACATTAAACCTGCTTCAGGTTTCATGTATGCAGGGTGGGCGTTCCGTCGCAGGAAGCCCCGTAAAAGTGACGCGGTGAAATCTACAAGATTTCACTGAGTCACTTTTAGGTCCATGCTGCGTCAAAACCCTGCGCCTGCTTGAAGCTATGTTAGGCATAGGGCGCCTCTGAGCATTGCTGGAGTTGCGTCATGCTTGAGACACGACTCCAGCAATGCGTGACTTTTCCATCAACAGATGCATCAGAACTTCTGACGCATCAATTTCTGACACATCTATCAACCCTTGCGCCATAGTGCGCCATATTGTAAATACGGCGCATCCATGGTGACGCAAGGGTTTTGCATGTTGGCGCAGGGAAAGTGACGCATCTCTACAGATGCGTCACTTTCTTGTACATCTACCCCTTAGTTTGCGGGGCTTCCTACAGCACTGAACTGGTTACAGCTTTTCCTTCTTTGCTACCACCTCAGAGGAACTTCACCAACACTACCTGAACAGTGACGAGGTTTCAGCCTATTCACGTGAATGTAATATGTCAGGGTCTGCTGGATGCATTCAATGCCTGTGATGACTTATCTGTGAGACGGCATGGTTATCACTGGAAAGTGAGCAGGTCTTTATCTTCTATGCTTCCCAATTGAGTCCTGAATGTTTGTAGGGTGCAAGTATATCTATGAACCGAACTGGGGCCCTGTTTCCAAGGTCAGAGTATACTCTCACCCCATGTCCCTGATACCAGTACCTTCATTATAAAAAAAACAGAGAGCCTCCTGCTTATCTAATATGGTACACTAAGGGAGAACCCACATTTTCTTTAGTGGCCCCTTTCTTATCCCGTTTGATTTGATGTTGTGATTTTTAGGGCACATACTGCAAACTTAACTTGGCACCTTCATGAACTCACTGGGCCTTTGAACCAACTTTAGGAAATCACACATTATGGTAGCCGGCCGTAAATCAACAAACTCAAGAAAACACTTTGTTCAAAGACTATATTAGGGTCTTGGAGTTCCCCTATTTGGGTGTGACTTGTGACAATAAAGGGTCAGAGTCCATGCCTTGACCTCCAAAAAACAACTATTAGTAAGATCTGTTTCTGCTGTTTCTGACGTCACCTCTAGACTAGGGTACAAACAGTTGAAAACTATGTTAAAGACCTATCAATCTAACTGTCTTTCAGCAGTTTCATATGGTAGTGACATTTGGAGTTCTGTGGATACCTCTGCATTACCATCTGCTGAGAATAATTTTGCAAGACCTTTCCTCTCTCTCCATCAGAGCATCCCTGCTTATATAGCTCATAAGGAATTAGGTTTTGACTATATTTCTGATGTCCTCGGTCTTCGTCCCCTACTTAGATGGCATTTTGTCTGGGTTAACAGTGAAACTGAGCTTAATAGAGCCATTTTGAAGAATTGTATGAACCTTGATGGGGTGCATAGGATCCCTTGGCTGAATTACGTTAAATGTGTTTTTAGGGTGCTTGGGCATCCGGAATGTTTTGATAACCCGGACTGTATTAGGAAATCAGGCCTGAGATGGGCTCAAATTAACTTGGTCTCACATAGAAGGGACAAAAGAGGAATCTGCGAATTAAAAAAACCCTCGGTGCGAGCTCACACTCACCGGGATATCTATCTTGCTCACAGAACCATACTCGGCTTCAGAGCCAAGCACAAATCATTACTTTTTAAAAAGGTTCAGATTAAATTTAGTACACTTTTTACTTGCTCTGCCAAGGGTTAGTTCCAAATCAAAAGTCTGGGCCCTTGTGGGCTCATTTTTTGTTAAGGACGCGTTGCCCTATATTTTGTTCTGCAGGTTTTATGCACAATTGTGGTAGAGGTATATTTTACCCTTGTTAAGACTGAGGTCTGAATTTTACTCAAGCAAGGTCGGCCTCGTTGTATTTACAATTGTCATCTTATCGAAAATGTCTTTCTATTGCTTATGTTAGACCAGATGCAATTAAGTTAAGATCTTTGATGGATTTCGAATGAATTTAACTATTTTAACTTTTTATTGTATGTGCCTTATTTATTCTTTTAGGACTTTCTTTGTAAAATACAAAATAGAAATTGACTGACTGACTAAACTTGTACTAGGTGGCATAGACCGATCATCCCATATATCAAATAAACTAATCTAAGAATGGTTAAAAATACATTTTTTAGATCCTTTTGAGTTCATACTTTTTGTTCTTGGAGAAAGAAATTCCAAACTCCTTGAACAACTTAATTTAAATTAGAGTCGCATAGGAGGCAACGATTCATGAAAGCAAAGTAATGCAAGGGACATAGGGCCATATGCACGCGAATCAGGCTGCTTGCGACCGCACAAATTGTGTTTTAAATGTACAGAAGCACAAATTGTGATTCGATAACACATTTCCGGATCACAATTTGTGCTAGCGAGTCTGTATTCAGAAGGGGCATGTTTATGGTGTCCCTTCCAAATACCGAATTACACTGCTATGTATGTATTTATTTATTTGAAAAGTTTTATATAGCGCTGGCTAGACCCGGAGGTATCAGAGCTCTTTACATGAGATAGGACATTGCATCAGAACATTGTTACATAGTTAAATCAGTTGCAGTTACCAGTAAATGCTTGGGAGAAAAACGTGAGCTTACACAATAATACAAGAAATTAGCGCGTAGTATATCCAAGACACACGTCATATGGGGAATGGAAGGTAGGGGGGGAAAGGTAAACAGGGGAGAGGAAAGCAGACAGAGTCAGATAGATCTGAAGGGGGAAAGTACTCCAGAGGGAATAAAGCAGTCAAAGTAGTCAAAGAGAGAGACAGATAAAACCATGAAGAACCGTGAAAAACAATGTCCGATGTTCGGCTGGGTAGGTGACGGCCGATGGGTATGTTTTGCAACCGAATTACTGTCACAAAACATTTTTAGCTGACACCTGAAAGGAGATGGGACACATTTGCAAACGGAAAGGGGTGCCCAAGGGACTCCCTCCCATTTGAGAATGTAAAAAAAATATTTAATTTTTTTTAAGAGCAGGCAGGGGTCCCACAGACCACTGCCTACTCTAAAAAAATGAAACATAAAAGTTTAATTTTCCTTTTTCTTTTTTAAACGCATTCCGTATTCCTTTAAGTAATATTCATGAGTTAAGTTGATTTGGGACACACTAGGAATCCCAATTTAGTAGTAAAATGTTTTCTTACATTAGGTTTTTCGATTTCCTAAATTAAAAATCGCAGTTCCTAATTTCTGTACATCTGGCCCATAATGCACAATTTCGTATTATGTGAATGCCGTAGCAATCAGGCAATTCTGCAAGATAATATATAGAAGTCTATTTTAGCCTCCACTGGAAGCCAGTCATGGCCAAATGAAATAGGACCACAGCATCATAAAATGTTATCTCATCTTCAATTCAATTGCGATTTACATTTATTGGGATAGTTAGAGTTGTATATAATGGGGAGAACTGAATGTGGAAAATAGAAGCCAAGCAGTGTGAGGAAAGCTAGGAGGTACTAGATTTTCGCATCAGACCTATGTAGAGTTGGAGTACTGCAGTGCATGGAAGTGTTTTTATCAACAGGGTTAGGGTGCACAGGAAACTATTGGCATTGGTAAGTATTGGTAATGACTTGTGTGGTAAAAATGAGATGCCCGAAGGCATACATCAGTGTGTATTTGAAGAGCAAAGAGAGGGTGGAGAGTTTAGTAAGAATGGCCGTGCTTATACACAAGATAGAGACACTCAGCTCAGGAACTGGGAATGGCATCTGGGAACAGTGTTGTTCTGACAGAGTGAACATCAAGATGGGCCTCAAACCCCACCAGGAAGATCTGAACAAACAGGTTGAAAACGAGGGGTGGTGTACATTCTTTCCCTATCACGGTAGGGCTAAAAAGCTGTAGAGCTAAAAGAGAACAGATTTGGAATGCATGATCACACTCTTTTGAATGCTTCACAAATACAAACTGAACAAAGATCCAACCCCCTGCCTGATATATAAAGACTTTAGCTGCAGCAAATGATTGAAAAATGCTGAGTAAATCAAACATTCACCCCCAGTCAAAAGATCTGGGTTAAAACCATCTTTCTTTTGCTCACTACCCCACCCCAGTTTGGACCCAGCCATATGCAAATCAGTCTTGACCCTGCTCCTCATGGGAACAGTCCAGCCTGAACTGCCTAGCCAGGTACTCCGTGGACCAGAAACAAGCACCCTGGGACCGGTTTAGCTGCGTCTAAACTGAAATGACATGGTGTGCAAACCAACAATGGATTTAGGTCCAGATCTCTGTACTGGGGGGGATGTTTGACATTGTTCAGCATTCCATCCATCAATTGCTCTTTTTTGCATTTGATATATATAGAGACTGCACCATATCCAGGTTCATGACTTGTAGGTAATTCACTGAATACGAGACATGTGCATTAACAGAGGTGTGAAGCTTGATGCTCCTCTGACAAAACTAGTGTTATCTTATCTCTGATCTACTTTAAATGGGCAAACACAACGCGAGGCACAAATAACTGATCCAGAGTAAGGAGACTATGGCCTTTGTATTTGCCTCAGCCTTTTGTTATTGCTAGGTAATGGTGAAAAGCATGTATCTGGGATGGGGTGATCCTCTTGCTGAGTTTTATTGAACAGCAGGAAATTGAGGGCAGTACCCCAGAGCACTGGTCATATATCGGGATGGGAATTGACAGGTGGACCAGCTTTTGAGACCATCATCTGGGATGACTAGCTGCTTCGATTCAGGGTAAAGTCCTTATTGTTCCCTGCACAGAGGGCTGAACACCAATGATCACTGACCAACCCCCTGCCCCTGTTAGAGAATTTACCTATACCACTTCAGAATAAAGAGCTATTTGAAAGAAATAGTTGATGTTACACCTGCAAAAAAATAAAGCTCGCCCCCACAAAGAAAGATAGTGTCTGAACTCTCCATATAAATCCCAAAATGAAATGCATGTACTGCTGTTCTCTTCTCAAATAATAACACGTGAAACTATTGCACCTCCCCTGCTTAAACATTGGCTATGTTACATGATCAGAGCAGTGTCCGTCGGTGTTGGAAGGCGGACCCCGAGGAGTCGGCGAGACCCCCAAGGGGGGCCCTCCCTCTGTACGAAGTAGCCGAGCGCTGCCGAGAAGTCTCCTGAGAGATCCTTCTCCTAACACGTACTAGCACAGTAACACCACCACACAGGACTCGAGGAGGTTGTCTCAAGACAAGCAATTCTTTATCAGCAATAAAAAGGTTACGAGGTCAATATTTACACGAAGGGATCGAGGGATCCACCAAAAGTCTCAGTGTCTCTTTGGAAGGGTAGGGGTAGCGGGACAGTCTTTAGCAGGGGTGCGGTACGAGGGTACCTGGGGCCCAGTTCTTATCCTCAAGCTGGAGGGCCTCCGGACCTCGGAGGGGTCGAGCCGCGACGGCGTCAGCAGGGCTCTGGCGTATGGTTCGTGGAGGGCCGCGATCAAATCAGCAGGGCTCTCAAGATGGTTTCTGCTCAGCTCGAGCCGCGACGTCGTCAGCAGGGCTCCGAGGGAGGCTTCAGCGAGGTTGGGCCGCGACAGCGTCAGCAGGGCTCCGATGTTCCGGGTGGCTTCAAGGTGTTCACAAGAAGGAGCCGCGACGCAGTCAGCAGGGCTCGTGATGGTTCCGACAACAGTTCTTCTCCGTGGGGTCAGCCGCGATTCAATCAGCAGGGCTCTCGACTCCGGGACACAACTGCCGGTCTGTGGCGGGGTCGCCCCAGATATAGGTCTGGAGCCCTTTGATGTCCGGACCCAGGTGCCCGGTGGGGGCGGAGGAGCCGGGCGGAGGTGGCCAGACGCCCAGCATGAGAGGCGCCAGGCCCACGAGAGGTGCAGGGCGATCACACCTAGAGAGGGGAGGACAGTTGGGGGTCCCATCGATACTGTCCTCCGCCGGGGGCGATGAATGGTTTCTGCGGCACCCCCTGGCCAGTTCGTGGTGCCTCGATGTCGGGGCTTCGCTGGGGTCGAGGCCGGGTTGAGCGGGGTTGCACTGGCTGGTGCACAGTGTCACGTGGAGGCCAACAAGATGGCGGAGCCGCGAGGGGTACGCGACCTCGTGCAGCTCAGGATGAGGGGTCTCGGTGCAGTTCAGAAGGGTGGCCCGTGAAGGCCGGGGCGGGTAACGGGCACAATCCACGGGGGTAAGGGCCACGCCACGAGGCCGGGTCCAACAGGCGTCGCCCCCAGCCGAAGGCATGGAGAGTCACCCATCTCCTTGGGGATTCTCCTCGTCAAGGCGGAAGAAGCGGGACAGGCCGTCGGCGTTGGCGTGGTCATTGCCGGGCCGGTGTTCAACGTCAAAGTCCATCCCTTGTAGCGAGATGGACCACCGCAGCAGCTTGGGGTTCTCGCCCCGCATTTGCATTAACCACCGCAGGGGCCGGTGGTCGGTCTGGACCCGGAAGTGGGTACCGAAGAGGTAGGGCCGGAGCTTCTTGAGGGCCCACACTACAGCGAAGGCCTCACGCTCGATGGTGCTCCATAGTTGCTCCCGGGGCAGTAGCCGTCGGCTGATGAAGGCCACTGGTCGGTCGAGCCCCTTTTCGTCGGCCTGGGACAGGACGGCCCCGATCCCATATTCGGAGGCGTCCGTCTGCACCACGAACTCCTTATTGTAGTCAGGGGCCTGCAGCACCGGGGCAGTACACATTGCTGTCTTTAGGGTGTCGAAGGCTGCTTGGCAGCGGGGTGTCCAGTGCACCTTCTTGGGCTGCTTTTTGGACGTTAGTTCTGTGAGGGGGCCAACAATGCTCCCATAGTCCCGGATAAACCGCTGGTAGTATCCGGTGAGACCCAGGAAGGCCCGGACAGCGGTCTGGGTAGTGGGGGGTTCCCAGGCCTGGATGGCATCTATTTTTGGTTGGAGAGGGGCCACCCGCCCGCTCCCCACTTGATGGCCCAGGTAGGTCACGGATCCGTGGCCGATCTGGCATTTGCTGGCCTTGATCGTGAGCCCGGCCCGCTGGAGGGCGGCCAGGACGGCTTTGATGTGAAGGAGGTGCTCTGCCCAGTGGTTGCTGTACACGGCAATGTCATCTAGGTAGGCCGCGCTGAAGGCCTCAAGCCCGGCCAAAACCTTGTTCACCAGTCCTTGGAAGGTGGCCGGGGCGTTCTTCATTCCGAAGGGCATCACCCGAAAGTGGTAATGCCCATCCGGGGTAGAAAAGGCGGATCTTTCTTGGGCGCCGGGGGTGAGCTGGATCTGCCAGTACCCGGCGGTGAGGTCCAGCGTGCTCAGGTAGCGAGCGGCCCCTAAGCGGTCGATGAGCTCGTCGGCCCGGGGTATAGGGTGGGCGTCTGTCTTGGTCACTGCATTCAGGGCTCGGTAGTCCACGCAGAATCGCAACTCCGGGGGGTGACCGGGAGCTGCGGCCTTTGGCACCAGGACGACAGGGCTGGCCCACGGGCTGTCGGAGGGTTCGATGACCCCCAGGGCCAGCATCTTTGCTACTTCGGCCTGGATGCATGCCCGCACTCGGTCGGGTACCCGGTAGGCTCTGTGTCGCACAGGAGGGCTCTCCCCGGTGTCGACGTCGTGGACGCACCAGTGGGTCACCCCCGGGGTGAGGGAGAAGAGGGCTGCGTAGTCCTGCAGCAGTTGCTGGCAGTCGTTGCGCTGTTCCGGAGTCAGGGAAGAGGCGAGTTGGACACCTTTGATTGATCCATCATGGACGTTGGACTGCAAGAGGTCGGGCAGGGGCTCGGAGTCGTCCTCGCCCCCCTCGTCGGTCGCCAGCAGCAGGCTCAGTTCGGTCCGGGCAAAATGGGGTTTTAGCCTGTTAGCATGTAGGACCCGGAGGGGGTTCCGGGGGGACTCCAGGTCGACCAGGTAGGTGACGGGACTTTTCTTCTCTACTACCTTGAAGGGCCCCGTCCACTTGTCCTGGAGGGCGCCGGGTTCAACCGGGGCCATGACCCATACTTTTTGACCTGGCTCGAATTCTATGGTAGAGGAGTTCCGGTCGTACCACTGCTTCATGTCCTCCTGGCTGGCCTCGAGGTTGGCTTCGGCCATGGCTCGGAACTTGCGGGTCTGGTTTCGGAGGGTCAGGAGGTATCGGTAGACGTCAGGAGGGGCGCCTTGGGGCTTCGTCTCCCAGCCCTCCTTGACCAGGCTGAGCGGTCCGCGGACCGGGTGTCCGTACAATAGTTCAAACGGGCTGAACCCCAGGGACTTCTGCGGGACCTCCCGATAGGCAAACAGGAGGCACGGCAGCAGAACATCCCATCTCCGCCTGAGGGGCTCTTCCAGGCCCTGGATCATTCCCTTTAATGTTCTGTTGAACCGCTCAACCAGTCCGTTCCCCTGAGGGTGATAGGGGGTCGTGAATTTGTATGTGACCCCGCACTGCTGCCACAGGGACCGCATGTACCTGGAAATAAAGTTCGTGCCTCTGTCGCTCACCACTTCGCAGGGAAATCCCACTCGGGAGAAGATCCCCATTAAGGCCCGGCCTACCACGGGGGCCGTTATAGTTCTCAGCGGGACCGCCTCCGGGTACCTGGTGGCGTGGTCCACGAGGACCAGGATGAAGCGGTGGCCCAGGGCGGTCTGGGGGTCCAGGGGCCCCACGATATCGATTCTGACCCGTTCGAACGGGGTGCTGACGGCTGGAAAGGGCTGGAGGGGGGCCTTGACCCGACCCCCCGTCTTCCCGCTGGCTTGGCAGGTCTGGCAGGACCGGCAGTGGTTGTCCACGTCTCTCCGCATCCGGGGCCAGTAGAAGTGGGTCACCAGACGGCTGTACGTTTTGTCTTACCCCAAGTGTCCGGCGAGGGGCACATCATGTGCCAGGTTGAGCAGGAACTCCCGGAAGCGGAGGGGGACCACCAACACTCGGCTGGCCCCGAGTTCTGCCACTTTCTGCTCACTGTATAGCAGGCCCTCGGCCCAGTAGACCCAGTGGGTGCCGGTCTGGTCCCCGTTGGCTTGGGCGGACGCTTGTTTGCGGACCCCTTCGAGAGTGGGGCAGGACTGCTGCTCTTGTTGGAACTGCTCCCGGGTGGGGCCCCCTTCGTGTCGCCATTGTGTCCGCTCTGGTAGGGCGCACGGGGAAGCCATCTCCTCGGGGGAGGATTCACTAGGTCCAGGGTCGGTGTCCGCCTCCCCCTCGCTGATGGCGGGAGGGGGTGCGAGCCCCTCGGGCTGGGCGGCCCCGGAGGCCGAGGATGAGCGGGGGGCCCGGGCGGTCATGGACCGGGTGATGGCGCAGGCCCAGTCGGATAGTCCCAGCATTCGGAGGTGCTCTCGTCGCTCTACTTGAGCCCAGGGGGAACTCTCCAAGTCGTTCCCCAGGAGGCAGTCGACGGGGGCGTCGTCGCGTACCGTCACCTTCAGCAGGCCCGTCACCCCTCCCCATTCGAAGGGGACCAGGGCCATCTGGCACAGGCTTTCGCTGTTGTCGGCCGTCCGGACGGGGCACAGCACATTCGGTAGGATCTGTTCGGGGGTCACCAGGTGGCAGCGGACAGCGGTGACACTGGCGCCGGTGTCACAAAGGGCTTCGGCCCGTTGTCCATTGACCGTGACCTGCTGCCGGTACTTCTGGGTGTTGCTTGGAATGGGGGTGCAGGGTACCATTTCTCGGCTACCCAGGCAGACCAGGGACATGGCTGCCGGCTCCCATTCAGTGGTCCCTTGGTCGAGGGTCTCCTCTTCCTCTTCTTCTTCTCCCAGGGCGGCGGCCGCCAGCTGTCGGGGCGGGGGCCTGCCGGCCCCGTTTCGTCGGTTCAGGGGGCAGACCGGATCGCTGGCATAGTGTCCGGTTTGCTGGCAGCCGTAGCACGTTACTGGTGGTCGAGGTCCGGGTCTGGCCGGGGGCTCTCCCCTTCGGGCTAGGCTCGGGGAGAGTTGTTGCTGCGGTGGCCCTCGAGGGGGGCTCCTGGGGGCCCCGGCGGGAGGGTCTCGGTTCCTGTTCGGCCCTCCCCCTCCACCGCGTTGGCGGGGGGGTCCGGTGGGGTTCCTCTGGTACTCCCCCATTGAGTTCCGGGGGACCCGGGAGTTGACCCATCGATCGGCCTCGACGGCGAGTTTTCGCGGGTCGGTCATCTTGCTGTCGAGGAGGTGCTGCCTCAGTTCCACGAAGCAATTGTTGGAGAGATGTTCCCACACGATGAGGTCGACCAGCTGCCCGTAGGTTGTTACTTTGCTGCCTTTGATCCATCCTTCTAGGGCCCGACTGAAAAAGTCCACATACTCCACCCAGGTGGTACCCGGGATTTTCTTGCAGTCCCTGAACCGCTGGCGGTACATCTCCGCTGTTAGCCCGTAGCGGGTGAGCAGGGCCTCCTTCATGTGATCGTAGGAGGTCATCACCTCCTCCGGCAGCTGGAGCAGTGTGTCTCGACCCTCACTCAGGAACCGCCCCCACAGGCCCGCGCCCCAGTCTTTTCGGGGCACCCGATGAGAGGTCATGGCCACCTCGTAGGCCTTGAACCATTGTTGGATGTCGTCATTCTTGTAGTACTCCTTGATGACCTCTTTCGGGATATGTACCTTGGTCTCGGAAGGCGGTAGGGTGTCTCTAGTACTGGGGGCGTTGGTCCCTCCGTTCTTGGCCTTGATTTCGAGCTCCTTGAGACTGCGCTCGTGCTCAAGGGTCAGTTTATTTTCCTCCAACTCCCGGTGTCGCCTCTTCTCCTCTATCTCCTCTTGAAGCCGTAGCTGCTCTAGGGCCAGTTTCTTTTCCGCCAGCTGGAGTTCGCCGTCCAGCCGCAGTCGTGAGAGCTCTAGCTCGTGGTTCCGGACCTTCTCCCGCTCTCGTATTTCTTCTTCGGAGAGGCCGGTTTCTAGGCTCTTTCTTCCTCCGGTTGCCGGAGTCAGTGCGGTTGATGTGGTCTCAGTCAGGGGCAAGGGACCCTCTTCCTGGGAGGGGCCCGCCCCGGCCTCCAGCGATGTCCTCAGAGCTTTCTGCATCTCCTCTTTGGTACCTAGGCCGGTGGTTGTAATGCCTTTGGCTTTGCAGAACTGTTTTAACTCTTTGTGCGTATATTCTTCCAGCCGTTCGGGCTGGAACTCCATTGTCGCATTGTTTTCCTGGCTGCTCATGATTTACTGTTCGTTTGGATGGGTAGCTAGTGGGTACTGGCTGGTACGTACTGCGTTCGGCTCGGATCCCGTCGCTGGCCACCAAATGTTGGAAGGCGGACCCCGAGGAGTCGGCGAGACCACCAAGGGGGGCCCTCCCTCTGTACGAAGTAGCCGAGCGCTGCCGAGAAGTCTCCTGAGAGATCCTTCTCCTAACACGTACTAGCACAGTAACACCACCACACAGGACTCGAGGAGGTTGTCTCAAGACAAGCAATTCTTTATCAGCAATAAAAAGGTTACGAGGTCAATATTTACACGAAGGGATCGAGGGATCCACCAAAAGTCTCAGTGTCTCTTTGGAAGGGTAGGGGTAGCGGGACAGTCTTTAGCAGGGGTGCGGTACGAGGGTACCTGGGGCCCAGTTCTTATCCTCAAGCTGGAGGGCCTCCGGACCTCGGAGGGGTCGAGCCGCGACGGCGTCAGCAGGGCTCTGGCGTATGGTTCGTGGAGGGCCGCGATCAAATCAGCAGGGCTCTCAAGATGGTTTCTGCTCAGCTCGAGCCGCGACGTCGTCAGCAGGGCTCCGAGGGAGGCTTCAGCGAGGTTGGGCCGCGACAGCGTCAGCAGGGCTCCGATGTTCCGGGTGGCTTCAAGGTGTTCACAAGAAGGAGCCGCGACGCAGTCAGCAGGGCTCGTGATGGTTCAGACAACAGTTCTTCTCCGTGGGGTCAGCCGCGATTCAATCAGCAGGGCTCTCGACTCCGGGATACAACTGCCGGTCTGTGGCGGGGTCGCCCCAGATATAGGTCTGGAGCCCTTTGATGTCCGGACCCAGGCGCCCGGTGGGGGCGGAGGAGCCGGGCGGAGGTGGCCAGACGCCCAGCATGAGAGGCGCCAGGCCCACGAGAGGTGCAGGGCGATCACACCTAGAGAGGGGAGGACAGTTGGGGGTCCCATCGATACTGTCCTCCGCCGGGGGCGATGAATGGTTTCTGCGGCACCCCCTGGCCAGTTCGTGGTGCCTCGATGTCGGGGCTTCGCTGGGGTCGAGGCCGGGTTGAGCGGGGTTGCACTGGCTGGTGCACAGTGTCACGTGGAGGCCAACAAGATGGCGGAGCCGCGAGGGGTACGCGACCTCGTGCAGCTCAGGATGAGGGGTCTCGGTGCAGTTCAGAAGGGTGGCCCGTGAAGGCCGGGGCGGGTAACAGGCACAATCCACGGGGGTAAGGGCCACGCCACGAGGCCGGGTCCAACAGTCGGCCTCAGTGGGGCTAGCAGAGAAAGAGGGACTAAAGTTACTTTCCCCCAAATGCATTGGTTTGCGCAGTCATTTTAATCTATTGGCAAATGGTGGCAAACCATTGACATACAATTGGTTGTTTTATGTCAGAACAAACTAACCTATGATAGGAAATACACGTAAGATTGTCTCATGTAAAAATTTGAAACAATGTGCGGGAATAGCATCATGTTGCCTAGCGGCCAACAATCCTGAAGTTGGAAGTAAGTACTGTAGTTAGCAACATGATCCATCTATTCTTGTACAATTTAAGACAACGGGCAAAGAGAGTTGGCTAAGGGCAGACTAAGAGAGTGTACTAAATGTAGGCTAAGGGAGTGGGCTGAAAAATTTGGCTAAGTGCATCTAACAGAGTAGGCTAAGAGAGTATGCTTAAGGCAGGCTAAGGGAATGGGTTAAAGAGTGAGCTAAGTGTAAGCTAAGGGAATGCACTAAACCAGTTGGCTAAGTGTAGGCGAAGAGAGTAGGTTAAGAGTTCACTAAGTGATGGCCAAATTAAATTTATACCCAAACGCAGCGCGATCCCTGAAATTCGCCACTTACTCCAAGTTGTCCACACACCACTGCCAGACCAGTCTCAGGCACTTGCTCTCTCTAGGGACTTTCTCTATGCCACAATGGCTAATATGGGGTTAGGCAGTGGGCTCCTAAAATGGGTGTCTTCTCTATGCAGCCCAGATGTCCTGTGTCTGATTTGGGGATGTTATATCCGCACCCTGCAAAATTGAACGCGGCACCCGACAGGGCAGCCCACTGTCCCCCGTGCTCTTTGCGCTAGCCGTGGAACTGCTAGCACTTACGCTGCGTCCTGGCCAACACTATCGTGGTATACTGATTGACAGTTCTCCCCTGTAAACTTCCTGTATACAATGACCTATTACTATATCTGCGAGGGAAAAATCAGCGGTCCAGGGCCCGATTTGCGCACAAGAACTTTGGCCACGTATCCAGGCTTCAGGTAAACTGGGATAAATCCACTGTATTCCCGCTCCACACCTCAGTAATGAAAGTGTTCCCAGAGAACGTTGCAAATCCTTCCGCTGGGAACTGGTCACTACTTAGGAGTTCAAATATGCCATACGGTGAACGATACCATAGAGGTCAATTTCCAGTCAGCGATATCCTCTCTGAATGCTTCCTTATTGGTCGCAGGAGGGATTGCATTATTGAAAATGATCATTTTACCCCAACTATTCTAATATTTAGCAGCACTCCCAATCAGGTTGCCAAAGTCCATCTTTTGCGAGATGGATGGATTACTAACATGTGGTACTGACCATTGCCAACTGGCATCATCCAAATTGCAGCTTCCTACCAACAGTGGAGGACTAATGGTTCCTGACTTAGAACTGTGCCCTCCTGGTGGCTCAATTGAAATGGGTGGCATACTGGCGCCACTGCAGAGGGGAGGACATTGCACCACTAGTGGGCTACCTCCCAACTCTATCACATTGATGTCCATATTTATATGCCCTTATGCACACAGACTTGATGGCAACAGCGGATTGCTTGTGGACACATTGCAGTATGTCTGGCTATGGGCGCTGCAGCGGATTGAAATGAAGGTCCCCTTTGGGAAAAATCCTTTGTTATCGACGTTATTGCATATGCCACATATGGATAATTGGGACGGGGTCAGGGATTGGGAGACTGAGGGGATGCGCACAATGGGGGACTGGTACTTAGACGTGAGACTCCAAGGCTTTGCTGACCTGGTAGACAAATACTACCTATCCCCCTCTAGTTTATTAATATGTGGGGTCCTGCCAGCATGTCTATGTGGGATGTAGGGGGAGGATAGGCAGGAACTGACCACACACATAGCTCTTGCACTAATTTGTACCACCAGTGGCGAGTTCCATGCAATCACGCTCCTTTACAATGCTTTACCGACACATGCTAAATACACTGGCTGCCCTATGAGACAGATGGGTGTCGGACTCACAGATTTGGACCGCCAGCACATTTTAAGCACATCTACCCACACATCACACAATTCCTTGTTTCATATGATTCAGGTGTACGTCCTCCATAGGGTGCACTTAACCCCAAAACGTATTAATCTTATGAGCCCAGGGGTACAGGCAACCTGCCCCAGATGTTCGGAGATTGGAGTGGATTTCTATCATATGGTTTGGGCCAGTGTCACCCTGACATGCTACTAGGAAGCAGTGATCCATTATATTATTATTGCTACAGGACGTAATATGGTGCAATTTCCAAAGGTGTTCCTTCTGGGTCTCCTCCCCAAGTCTAAAACTAACACAATCTATTTGAGGTTCGCGAACCTAACTCTGCTCCGGGCACGGCACCAGATAACACTCTATTAGAAATAACCCAAAGGTCTCACACTCCACGGGTGGAGCAGTGAACGCTCCAAATGGGCCACATGTGAGGGAGGGCTACTAAGGACCCAAGGGCAAAATGGGTTGTGCAGCCCAGACCACGCACAGGCATGGGATCTGATACTTCAAGACTATCCCAGAAGAGATGACAGAGGTCACCTGCTACCGCTATTGGAGGACGAGTCCTCCGGGGAGGATTAGCCTACACATTTCCGGGCCCCACCACTCCCACCGCCATGCCTCTTCCGAAAGGGACTCCCCTGGATTACATGCCAGCAAGGCAGAGTGTGTCCTTCTTGTGCTGCCTCACCACCCCTTCCTCCTGGGACCCTGAGTTCTGATACCACCTATGACCCGGCCTCAGTGTTAGATTGTTCTCTGGTTCTTGATTGTTCACCTCACTTCAGATGGTGCATGCCTTAAATCCCTCACCTGACTTCATGTCATATATGTGAAACAGCAGAACAGTATTATATGATAGGACAAGCTTACATGAGTAAAACTGGGTGTTGGGAACATGGCTACTATTGTTGGAGATCGGACGATAACTGTATTGTGTTTTATTGTGTAGTCCTGTACTCAAGAGATGTTTTAAGGCATGGGTAAAGTAGGCTTTGGCCCTGGATCCCAGCCTTTCAGGGGCCCCGTGAAAGAGTCAGCTCTGTTCTACAGGGAGTCTAGCCCAGATGATCTTAAACAATTCTTAAACAGATTGTTTTAAAAACTGTTTTCCTTTAATTTATTTTTAATGTATGTGATGTGTGAGAGTTTATTACAGGCATTTTGCAAAGAAATGTGTTTATGTTGCATGCAACACCCATAAAAAAGTTTCTTTTAGATCAACATAACCTTATATATGACAAATGGGAGGGGTCACAGAGATATTTGCAGTAATCTTAGTGAGCTGCTGCTGTGTTACAATATTAAAAACACACATCACTATCCCTGAATGTTAGATGTAAACACATTTAGAATGTGGAGGAGTGTGCCTGTGCACTGTCAGTGACCTGCCCAAAGAGTGCGTGCAAGAGCTGAACTTGGATCACAAATTCGAAGCTGTTCCAAACAGGGCCCCCCAAAATACGTTTGGCCCAGGGCCCCCAAAACCCTTTAGATGCCCCTGTTGTACTTTTATACTAACAATGCTATATTATTTTGTCTCAACTTTGTATGCCTTATTATGCATCGCCTTCACCTCAATAAAATATGTTTTTAAAAAACGAGTGTGTGCGAAGTGCGGGTGAAGGAAGTAGGTTAAGAGAGCGTACTACGTTCAGACAAAGGGAGTATGTTAAGACAGTGGGGTATATGCACAAGCCCCTAGCTCCATGGGAACGTCACTTTTTAGGGCGTTCCCGTGGTGATAGGGGCTTTGCCTTTATTTATTTATTTGTATTTTGAAGGTTTTATATAACGCTGGCTTGACCCAGAGGTATCAGAGTGCTTTACAAGATAAGGATGTGTACATGGCAGCGTTAAGCCACTTAACGTAATAAGGCCCCCTTTCACACTATGCCTAGCGTGAAAGGGGAGGGCAATGGGTGCTGCTGTGAGCGTTCCACCGCAACACCCATTGATTCTGATGCTGCCTCCTATTTACAAGGGAGGTGTAAATAGGAGGCAGCGTCAAAATTTAGACAAGGGAAAACCTGGCCTAGAATTGAGATAGGCGGGACTTTATATAACAAAGTTATCAAAATGTTCTGATGTGAATGTATTGATTAGTGTTGATATGTATTTTTTTCTTGCAGCCCTGATGACATCCAGCACAGGACGAAACGCGTAGGCTGTCAAGACCGTTTTATATTGAACATGAAAATTTCTTTTTGAGATTGCTGGAATTAAATTGAAAAAAATTCATTACAACTGGAACCTGGCCTGTCGATTGTCCTTTGGACATTTGTGAATTATGGACTGATAGAATTGGGGATACTGAGAAGACGCTCCATTCATTTAAATTGTTATAAAACCTGGTCTTACCCTGGCGCAACGAGGAGAAATGTTACATTTCTCCTCCTTTTTACTGTTTTAATGTGTACTGCGTTGTGCAGCAACAGGCCAATAATTGTTTATGTACAGGAAGGTCCACCTTCCTGCACATGAATAATAATTTTTAAAAAATGCCGCTTTGCAACTTTTGTGTGCTGCATTAAGCAGCACACATAGAAGTTACAAAGCGGCATTTAAAGATTGTTTCTGCACAAGAAGGGGGACCTTCCTGCGCATAAACAATCTTCCCCTGAACGCAGACCCCCATGCACTATGGTACAAGGGTGCCTGTGTTGGCGCTAGGCTGCTAAACTTAGCTTCAGTGCAGGTGGAAATGCAGGGCTGTACCATATTATTGTAAATATGGTGCAGCCCTGCGTTTCAGAAGTGGTGTAGCGTGTCGTTAAGCCAAGGAGGCTAATGACACGCTCCACCACTTCTTTGTACATATGCCCCAGTGTGTGCTAAATTCAAGTGAAGGGAAAGTGGGCTTAGAAAGTGGGCTATGCGCATACTAATCAATTGGGCTAATGCAAAAACAACAATTGATGGACAGAATGCAGAACAATGTCATACATTCACCCCAGTACAGAGATCTGGGCCTAAATCCATTGTTTTTTTGCTCACTATGCCATTCCAGTTTGAACCCAGCCATATGCTAAACAGTCTTGACCCTGTGCCCAATGGGAACAGTCCAGCCCGAACTCCCAGGCCAGGTCCTCTCTGGACTGGAACGAAGCATCCTAGGACCAGTTTCGGGGTTTCTCCCCTCATCAGCCAGGCTAGCTTGACTCCACTGGCATGGAGAGCACGGGACCCACGTCTGGGCATACCCGTCCCACTCGGGGGTGACAAATGCAAAAACAAAAATTGATGGACAGAATGCAGAACAATGTCGTGCATTCACCCCAGTACAGAGATCTGGGCCTTAATCCCTAAAGACTGATTTGCATATGGCTGGGTCTAAACTGGGGAGGCATGGTGAGCAAAAGAACGACCCAGATCTCCTGACTGGGGGTGAATGTAGGATTTAGTCAGCATTCCGTCCATCATTTGTTTGCGTAGCACAATTGAGTGGCTAAGCATAGGGTAAAACGGTGTCCTAAATGCAAACTAAAGGTGAGTTAAGTGTAGGCTAAGGATGTGAGCTAAAAGAGCGAGCTAAGGTCAGGAGAAGGGAGTAGGTTAAAAGAGCGTGCTAAGGGAAGGCTGAGGGAGTAAACTAAAAGAGTGGGCTGAGTGCAGTTTAGGAGAGTGGACGGATTTCTACCAGTTCAGATCTTAAATGACCTTGAGTGCCAAATTCCACAGTATAATATAGATTGTCCTACAACATAAAGCATCTTTCCATTTGTTGGCGAGGTACATCCACCTGTCCTTCTCCTATGACAAAAAACCTAGTTGTCTCAAATGTATTAAATATTAGCAAGGAGAATTTAATTCGGAGTGCGTGATACCCAAATAAGTACATTTATTGCGATTCTAGGCCTCTTTTGCAAACTGCCTACCGTGCGAGGATGCTTCCTGCTAAAATACTAGTATCCTTGCTTTGCATGTGTGAGCCTTATTGGTCGCCTGCACGCCCCTTGGTGTGGTATCTGGAAGCTGAGTGGCTGTCAAGCTCTGTGTGTGTTGTACACTTGGCGTATGCACAGAACTACAAAACCCGGACCTGCTTTTGAGACCCTCTCTGGTAATCTTGCTCGGGAGCTGATTGTGGAATAGGTAAACGTGCACAAAATTCACTTGATTTGAACAGCCAGCACAGTCGGGAGCATAATTAGAGAACCAATTTGGAGAACTCTAACGTTTAATATTAGGATTAAATAGTTACTGCATCGCGACTGTGTTCAGATGGGTCATATTTTCTGCGACGTTTAATTTAGCAAGGCTCGTTTGAGGAAATATGCGGGCCAGCTCAGCTCGGACACGCTCCCTGACATGTTTCCCATGGCGTGTCATGTTCGATTTTCAATCAACCGCATACATTGGAATTCGAGCATTCGTTATGGCCTTCAGCTGGGGCCCGGGGTGTCGACTGTAAACCATAACTTGACAACGAAGTCCCGCGGATTCCGGTCCATCACACTGGGTGACAAATCACAAAGCGGCTGGGCTATTCCAAGGGACGGAAGACGACACGAGGGTCCCGGGGAATCTCTGGCATGCCCGCAGCTGGGGAAAGTATCCATGTCTTCCGCTCCCGTAGGCCTGGTCCTAATGGCAGTATGTTCCCTGCTGAGACTTTTGGACTTCCAAGGAAGAGGCGCCCCAGAGAAGCAGGGTTGGTGGTTAAAAGGCATCGAGGCTGTAAATTGGCTGCAGGTATTGCCAGCTCGCCCTGTTGTGTACTGTGGCAGGGCCGGCTTTAGGGCAGTGCGACTGGTGCAGCAGCGCTGGGTGCTGACCTGTGGAGGGGGGCGCTGTGACCTCAAGGGGGCGGTGTGTTTAGCTATATTTTAGAATAGGAGAGATATGGGGCACTTTTGCAGGTGGTAGTGAGAGAATCCGAGGAGGCGGTCATGGGACGTGGGGTCGCCAAAAGTGATTGTCGCACCGGGCGCCACCAGCGCTAATGCCGGCACAGTACTGTGGCAGTTTTCAGTAGTTTTGAATCTCGTCCTGAATACGCTCGTGACTCGGGCACGCACTTGCACTGTGTGAGTTTACCCAAAGGGCAGGAGGGCGACCACCACAGGTATGCAGCAGCGCTGCCCTGATGACAGAGCGGCTGCTACAACTGCTTGCTAATATAGACCTGCCAACTCACACGGTGCCACTGTGTGACACACGATATCGGCTCCCTCCATACGGTCACCCGGTGAGGCCATGATATCACATCACAATTTGGCAGAGAGGACTGTTTGAAAACCACTGTAAACAGTGCATTTCCAGCTTGTTTTCAGAGGCTTTAAATTGTGGACTGTAAGGGATGTGAAAACACTCCAAGACATCAGCACCTGCCTGACCACGTTTTTTTCTTTTTTGTGAGGGGAGTGTTTAGGGGCAACACTTGGTTTATGCTATGCAACACAGTTTTTGTATCGTGCAATGTTCACCACTTAGTTGGCCTCTTAGTTCCTTCTGGGCACTTGCTTGCAGCTGTCATTTGCAAGTGTTGAATTTGACCACACACTTTATAGGTTTTATAGGCTTTAGCCTTCTTCTGACCTCTGTCTGGCCTAATTTGAAGTGTTCAGATTGTACATTGTTGTAGTTCTCATTGAGGTTTCTGAAAATAGATGTGGTGGGTATTGCAAACCTGTTAGCATGGATGGCATGTGGCTAATACAACTATGTCCTAAACCATTTGAGTATGATCACTGCGTCTACGTGTTCTGGGTAGTACCAACAGCGAGTGCTCTGAAGAGAGAGATGGACGCAATGATCTTACTTCTAACATGATTCCACGTTCAGTGAGTTATGGTGTTATAGTTGCACATATGTATGTATCATGTTGTGCATGTGTATGTGCTGGTTTGTGTACGTAGAGGATCTACATTTTGTGGATGCTTCCCTTGGGTGGTGCCCCCCACCATAGTGCTGTGTCCTTTAGGCTTTCCCGCAGTTCGTGAATATGTGGATTAGTGTGTTTGTCTGTGTGGCTCTTCCTGTTGTTCTTTATCTTCTAGACCATGTGTACGGTGTTGCTGAGTGTGGTATTGGTGCCTAGTCTCATGCAGGATGTTTGGAGGGGCCCAAACAACCACTGTATCTGTGTGAAAGTCTTTCATCTGTGTAAAACCTTTGGTAAAAAAAATTCTGTGCAGTTTTTTAAAATAATCTTTTTATTTTGTTTTTGTATCCTTTTTTTGATATGTAGTGTTTGTTATTATCATTAATTGTTGGTAATATTTGTACTACTTATATGGAAATAATGTTATGGTTTTGATTATAATGTTTATTATTTTTTATAATTATTTTAAAGATAATAGTTTTATTTTATGTTTAGAAATTGCACATTTTTAATAACATTTCTATACAAGTATATATTTTAATGCAATATTGTTTTTAAAGGTAATATATATTTTAACCTAAATATGTGTATTTTGGTTAAAACTCGACATCCTAGCCTATTTTATATTATATTGTGGTATTCTATATTTTCATTGTTGATATTTTTGAATTGCCGTACAAATTACATAAATATAATACTTGTGTCCGCTATATTTTTTAGGCAATAATTTTGTTGCTGATATTCATCAGAGAACCTTAAAGAAAGACCTTATGTATGGTTCTACGGCTCTTATAAAATTTTGGATCCCAAACATACTTACATGTAGCAACAGTTGTATATATTTGCATAGAAACATAGAATTTTGGTTCTCAAAACTATTAGAATACTGAAAAATTGTACACAGGTAAGAAAATCAAGTTCCGTTAGACCTAAATATGTCAGAGATCTGATACAAAATAGATTAGATATAACAGGGAAATTGATTAAAAAAAGGAGATGACAGCTGTCCTCTGCAGAAGAAGGTATTTCTTTCAGGCACAATGAAACCACGCTTGTGTTCACAGTGCCAAAGTTTCTTTTTCGTAAATTGTTCAACAGAGCATCTCCTTCCTTCAAACAGAGATACATAACATCAGAAGTAATTGCGATTTGATTATTTAATAGAGAAGACATATTGAATACATTTATACAGGCAAGAAAACTCAAAATCTGGGAATCAGTCATGTGACAACTACGACTCCAAATAAATTGGAGAAAATGGATCTTTTGTTGAAATTACCACATCCATTCTATGTGGTAGGATCTAAAGTTGCTTCTGCAGCTCGCGGCACAATAGTACATTTTCTTGTATGTCTTCTATTACTTCAACTTTTTTAGTGAGGCCATATCATCAAATTGAAAAAGTGGTTTCTCAAACTCCGTGAGCTACTGCTGAGGGCAAGGGCTGTTAACGTATTGTTAACCAGTGTCCGTTCTTTTAACCAAAATGAGAATTTTGAAGGAAGGGGAAAAGGACAGAAGGGTGGAATGGGTAGGAAATTGTTTGCATGCACTACAGCATGTTATTGCCTGTCTATGCCAACATATGACCCCTTTTAAATCTTATACTGAGCATGTGTCTGAGCTAGTCTCCTGTCTGAGCTATAGAAACAAGCATGATTTGGACTGCCTCCTTTATGGAATTGATCACCACTCTATCCTGAAAAAAATGCCTCCAGACTTGAAGACATTTGTGAACTCTCCTCTGCTCTCCATGTCCACTTCCCTAGCAAAACTCATGGAAAGGAAGGTGAAGAGAAAACAACAGCGGATTGTGGAGCTAAACCGTCTTCTTCAAAACCATCAGTCAGGATTCAGGATTTTGAGGAAGAGTGAATTCACTTTAGTTAACATGAAGAAAGAGGCTCTTCTGCCCATGAATGAAGACAAGAAGCCCACTCTTGATCTCCTCATCGCTGACCACTGTAATATGGTTGAAAAGAATGGAACAATGAGTGAGTATACCTGGAACTGTTCTCCTTTGGATCAAATAATTGTTTTATCAACCGCAGTAAAAAGAAACACGATTGGGTCAGTAGAGTTTTCCACATACTCAGTGTCTTATGGTGCTCTCCATGGATCATCTTTTTTGTCTCCATTGAGCAACATCCTCATAAGCCCTCTAGAAATCGTTCTTGAGCTGTACTAGGTAAACTTCATATGCCACACAATGCAGTTTTGGCTGGACCATATACCAAAAAATGTAACCAACATTATCTTTCCTTTGAGCAGGCATCTAGTAATTGGAGAATCGACGTTTTCAAAGTATTCAACTGGCCTTCAGTCAATTGAGGAACCTGGCGTTACTTGTTAACTCT
The DNA here is from genome assembly GCF_964204655.1 of Triturus cristatus. Lineage (NCBI taxonomy): Eukaryota > Metazoa > Chordata > Amphibia > Caudata > Salamandridae > Triturus > Triturus cristatus. The sequence continues at coordinate 1,387,887,900 of NC_140590.1, forward strand.
GAACCTTCAGTTGCTCCCAAGAAAATGCATAGTTAATGGTGTCATCCTGAATTTTGCCCTACCTTAAAAACCCCTCCCACTAATGCAAATTGACTACCAAGTGGAGACGACAAAAGACCAGATTATGTTGTGACCCTCCAATGAGCTTGTAGCTGTGGAAAACAAGTTTCTCAGGAGCCAGATATCCCTACCCCCAAGCACATCCCTCTTCCATCTTAAACTTGATCTGGGTGTCAATTCCATCAACGATCTAGCGAGGCTCCGCCCACTGTTGTTTTGGCATAGATTGGCCTCCACTCCTGATCTGGCACACTATGTAGCTGCTTTCTGCAAGGTCTCCTACTTGGACACCACTAATAAAATCGGCTGGATTAAACAAGTAAACACCCTACGATCTAGTATTGGCTTGCCAACCCAGGCTATTGGCCATCAAACTTCACATACAAGAAGTCAAGTAAAACATCTGTATTGGGCTTGGGTCAAAGAGAACAACCTTTAGAAAAGTCAACTGGGCTGCCTAACAGATGCTTTTACTGATCTGAAATCGAATTGTCATCTGAAAAACGACTTCGACATCATTAAGGTGCCAGCCGATAGGAAGCTATATACAGTTTAGACATGGCAGCCTACCAATTAATGCCTTTACTAATTCCTGGCAGAACAACAAACTTCAACCCAAGGGCTTTCCTTCTTGCCCATGTCCAAATGAATCTATTGGGCATGTACTTTTTGCCTGTAAAGCATACTCTAAGCCAAGAAGCAAATGGTTATCTCCTGTGTGCAGGCAATTATGGACTCAAAGCTCAAAAGATGCCCTAGGGATACTAAAATCAGACGCTAGACCCCTTTTCGCTTGTGCCACTGTGAAATTCCTGGGCCATATTTAGGCGATTAGAAGGAGGGAACAGCTACATGGGCCAATTGGTAAGAACAGCTAAAATAGATTGTGCTGATTAATCAAGATTGCACCGACCAGTTAATGCTGCTTTTTTTTATAATTCTTAATAATTGTTTTATGGTTGTATTTTATGTATTTTATTCTATCTTTTGACTAGTCCTAGAGCTTTGTTCTTAAACTAGGGGCAATTCCCCCCTTTATTTCTGCTTAATGTGCGGGCTACCAACTGGAAACTGATTTGCACAAATCTCGATGATGCACTTGCACTTTGCTTGCACTCCATTTCCATAATCATGTTAGAGAGACCAAGGTCATGAATTGTGTGGAATTGTTTTACTCATACAATGTCAATGTTATTTTATCATGTCAACTCGAGCGCTTTTATTCCCATTTGTACATTTGCTCCCCGAAATGTTCTTTCAACCCAAAATGTCACACTCATGATTTGTATGGTTGCTTCTTTTATGGTGGGTTAAACCAAAATAAAGAATTATTTATGGTGTAACTTGATTACTGTAGAATCATCTACATTGGACTACTCAAGAAACTTATGGCGAGGTTACAAAGGCTCATAACCAGGTAGTATGTGCTTAAATCTTCGTAAGCGCTCCCATTTTAAATCCACCCTGAAATCATGCTATTTTATTGGCTTGCAGCATAAACTATCATCAAAGGTAATGTTCTCCGTACCATTCTCAAAACCTAACAGAGTAAATGTCCAGAATGCATGTGGAATCTGGCACTACTCCATGCTTAACGAGAAACGTTTGTTCAGCATCAACCCATCCAATTACCAATGAATCTTTGAAGAGTCTGAAACCCAAAGTAGGTCCCTGAGAATACTATGCCCCAGACTGTAGAACACTTTTAAGACTGCCATAAGATTTGAGCCCAACATATGTCCTTCAGCAAATTCCTTAAAAGTGAGCCAGTCAAAGTACCTTTTAATCTAACTACTTTTCAGTCAGGTGAGAGTGGAGATCAGAGTACAATGATAATCTTCTTATCCAAATGGACTCTAATATTCCACTTTGCATTTATCAAACTGCAGTTTTCCAATCCGGTTCATCACTCTGAACTAAACATAAGGCTATATATGCAGTTCTAAAAAAACCCTCTAACTACCTACAATGCAATATTCTCCTAAAAGACTAGTCATGGTTAACTAGTGGTCGAAAACTTGAATCAATGGTTCCCAGTCATCTTATATTTTTAAACAAGGAAAAAGGTGATAATAGCATCAATTTTATTCTGCATTCTGAGGCTGAAGGAGTAATATGAAATATCAATTTGTTATTGTGGCAAACTGACTGCCAATATCCATCCAACTGACCCGAGGGAACTTTTAAATTAATTAAAATCGGCGTTTGGTGGCCTAGAGTGCATGTGACATTTGAGTCACATGTACATGAACATCAAAGTGTGTGCTAATTATTATTTGCCAGTGGAAACACATTTCAAAATGAATGATGTCTATTTTGTAAGCATCTCTTCACCTGCTCAGACCTGAAATGGCTAAGAAACATAATGATGTGTTAGTGGGGTAGAACCAATCAGCCTCTGGTTCAAGTCTAACCCCTTGTAAGGACTATGTAGACTTTCATTTTTATGTGAACATACTTCAGCATTAATATTTATGCTCATCTGCCATCATGCTTGTATTTTACTTGGAAAATGTGTGCTGATGAAGACTCACTTAGGAGACTTTGGAGTCAATAATACATAAACACTGGAATTCAAAACAACAGCATAAAGCAAACACTGGCAATGCCAATAGGTCTGACTCTAAAGGAATGTTGTATGGTAATGTTAAGTATTGCAAGTAAATAGCAAGGAAAAGACACTTATTTGTGTGGAAAGCAAGAACTGTGGAATAATATTGCTGTAGGTTAAAAGATCAGGTGAGACTTGCACTGTCAAGCCAGACCTAAACATCCATGCTGGTTAATGACTGCTCTCCTCCCATCTGCGCTACTGACAAAGAAAAACACCATAAATTTTATAGTTATCTAAGACACATTTACGGCATTACAATGTCATGAGTAACACTGAAAGTTCAAGCTCAGGCAGCTGGATAAAATACAGTAAATGATAACAGATGTGCAGAGGGCAAGCACTTTTTTTGTGGAAGCAAACAACCTCTACCCAATCAAATCATGTTCTGGCTCCTGACATGAGGCAAGAGGCAAAGACCCTCTATAGTGATGCTCACATAATTGCCTGGCGACAGATGTCCGGTCAAGCAAATGGCAAGATTTGTATTTAGTTTCTCTATCTTTTGATGGGTCTCATTTTATCATATTTAACATTTGAGACAACATTTTGAATAATTAGCATTTATAACAACTTTTGGGTGTATCGGGTGGGTCTTAATGCTGTTGAACTGCATTTTTTAAAATAAAGACATGCTTAAAGGCTGTTAAAGAGGAAGACAAACTGGTAGGTAGAGAAGAGGTATTTCTTTAGGAAGGATCCTTAATAGAGAGAGATCTGTCATCTTTAGTCATGAGGTGTATTGAGGAGCCACCAGTAGGCATATTGAACAAATTGGTAAATGTTTACGGTTAGCTATATTTAAACTAATATTAAAATGTTACTTTTTCCGGTATTGGGTATATTTTCAAAAATGTCCAAAATTCTAAAGGCTTCCTGATTAAAGATCTGAAAGTTTTTTCTTTTCTGCTCACACATCTGTAGTGCTGGGGATAAGAGTCGACTACAGACTGGTTTAGAGTTTGATGGATGAGAAACATCTGCCAAAAAGCACCAAATGTTCCCTACACCCTGTTAAGAGTGTATAGAGTCTAAGCGCCCTAAATAGGACTGAAAGGACATCCAGATCTTTTTGTTGTTGGCTCACATGCTCCAAACTCTAAATCAGACCCTAGGACATCATTGGTTTTTATGGCTTATGTAGTTGAGAACTTTCAGCAATTTCTATCTGCATCGAACGTGAGTCACTGTAAAATGTAATAAGTGCAACACTATTCTTAAGAGATGCAATTTCTTTGAAGAAACGCTATGTCTGCCAGAACTGTGCAGCAAGAATAGTCTCAAATGCACGAGGTCAGGATCACGTTGAAACATTGGCACTGGCTTCCCGTGAAAGAGAGATGATAATTCAAGCTTTCAAACATAAAGTTATTTGCAAAACAGAACTGAATATTTGATTAACGGATTACTCTTAGGCAGGGAAGGGTCTCACAATATTTAGGGAGGTCCTTCACCAGGTGAGAGAAGGCCATAATAACTGCTGATCCTGACAGCCAGCCTACTGAGTTCTAAAAATCCTCCTTTGTGTTTTTCTCATATGTGATATCTAATAGGCGTGCTTTAGTAATGTTCAATGTTCAAATAAATAAATACATAAATACTGGGTGATGGGGCTAGGTCTTTCCCATACACCCTTTTGTAGTAATGGTGATAAGACACTTTTAATGTGTCAATTATGCCACATGCGGCAATGAACCGCTAACTATTTTTACCCACCAGTAGCACGTTATTTAGACCTCAGAATGAATGTGGTGATATAGCGGGAGCACTTTCGTTACAAATTAATGCTGAGCAGGCCATCATATGTTGACAACCAACTTGGCAATCTCTGTTTTTCAGAAACAAACCCCTAAAACTGGGCGTAGTGTATTAAACATGTAGCAAAGGTAGCTGGAGGAACAAGGAATCAAAATTGGGGTCTCGAGAAGGAGAGGAGACGAACCTTGGGGAGGGTTATTCTCTCATATGGTGGGTTCTGAAAAGATGCCCATTAAGTGTTTTCTAAAAAATCCTCCAGATTGATTGTTGTGCAAGTTTAATTTAAAAGTGGGAACCAGCACTGCAGGTAACGCAAGAGATGTATTGTTACACAGGTTTTAGCTTCTAGGTGCCTCCTGAAAATGAGGATTTATTATTTGAGTAAGAACTTTCACCAATGTGAATGGTTTTAAAGGCAGTGCAATATATATTCAGTTAAGTTACCTCCTAGGGAAGCCTAGTAAGATGCAAGGGGGGAATTGTGTCAGATTCTCTGGAACCCTAATTCTTTCCATGATGAATGAAGGGCCTCCAAAAAGGCCTTGCCACCATCAATGCCTGAAGGCACTGATGTTACTCCATTGTCTAGAGATTAAAGTCAGCATGAGAAATATGAATTTGCAGATAAAGTTCAACTAAAAGAGTGCAGCCTAAGGAACTGTGCCTATGTATGGTTGAAGTTTATACCGGGATTCTTTGGTGGTGGCAACAGTCTCAGCCTGTGCAATTAAGGGCCTCATTATGATGTTGGGCGGAAAGCTTCTGACGGACAGTCGGATTCCACTAGACCGTGTCAGAACACATCCGCCCGACTCAGTCGGAAACAATTGCAACTGACCCATTACGATGCTCGGGGTCGGAAGGGGAACTGTTCAGTCATTCCGAATCAGTTCTGACTGAAGAATCCGAGTCAGTCAGAGCCGATTTGTTCACCTCTATGGACTACGTTTCTGACCAACCGATTACGAGGTCAGATTCTGACAGCCTTTCCGACTCGGTCTGTTCAACACGAAAAGGCTGTCGGAAACTGACTTTGGAGGCCCCAGCAGGTCCCCCTTTATCCTGAGGCCTCTGATTGGGGGCCTTGGGGTACCCAAGGGACCCCTGTAAGACCATACACTGTGTGGTACGCACCATGGGGTGCCTGCCACAGGGTGCAAGGTTTTCCGCAGACACCCCTTTTCCCCATAGGAGCCTGTGTTGTCGGTCGGAACGGTGTTCGAAAGCATTGTAATTAGTCCTGCGGAACCGCCGATCGCGAGTTGGTCAGAAACCGAATCCAACAAGGAGTCGGGAGAAAAGGTTGAGCCTGACATAGTAATGAGGCCCTTAGTCGGAAAGTTGTCAGTGGAGAGAGTTTTTTTTACTCTGTCTTTATCAGTAAAGGGGATTCACATTAGTGAAAATAAAAATAAATTGGCATTGGCTGGATTTGTTTAAAAGTGAAGGGACTCATCCCTTTTTCTTGGCTGTCAAGGTGATGCTCCAAATTCTTTATCTAACCATGGCCAAGCAACCCCCAGGCAACACTGAATGATATCCGTACATACATTGGTGTTCACTGGGATACTACAATAGACTCCACGAGTTCCTTATAGATGTCAAATAGCAAAGGAGATGTGTTCAGCCTTATTATTACCCCATGATGTACAGGATGGGGAAATTTCCATTTTCCCAACCTGGCATATATTGTGAACAAAATGAGAGACCATTCAGAACAGAACTGCTAATGGACTTCTGTGAGAAAAGTATAGATATCGGAACCCCAGGGTCTGTGGCATGAAAAGTCACCGACAAATCAATTAAACAGACATCAGCCAGCACGTGGAGAGTGTTAGCTTCCATGCTACATCTCGTTCTACAAAAACATTTTAATAACCTGGTAGGATGAGGTTTGCAGTATGAACAATTGAACTGCTATTAAAGTCTAGGTTATGTTTCTTCAGGGTAGTGCTTAATTTGTAAAAAAAAAAGTGCCCTTCTTGGAAAGCCAATGCAGCCTGCACCAGCCATACCCTGCCAGTGCTGCCAATGGCAGTGCCAACATAACACCCAACCATCCCACACCTAGAAATGTGACAATTCAGGCTATTTCTGGCCATACAAAGCTATAATAATGGCATGACAGACTGGTATTAATCATTTTCAGTGTATATTGACTTAATAAACACTGTTACTGTGCTCATCTCAAAATTAAAAAGACAGTGTCTCCATGTGGTCGGCTGTCACTAGAGCCGTTGTTGCTAACAATTAATTGCCGGTGCCGAGCACCGGAAATGACTGGCACAAATTAAGCACTGCTTCAGAGTGTTACTTTGCATTAATGAAAATCGTTAGGATTTAAATTATATTAATATTCAGATCAGAATTAAGGGAAAAATATTTTTTTATGCTATAGGATAACAAATTGTTTGCTGGTTCCTAAACTTTCTGGATCGGCTGCCTACTATAAACATACACATAACTAGCTGAAATAGAGACAGAGGGGCTTATTTACAAAGCCCTTGCCCCACCGGTGTCTCCCTTTCAATATGGAAAAAAGTGACATACAGGCGGCGCAAGGGGCTTGTAAATAAGCCCCAGAGTGTGGTCTGCGCATTCGTGCTCCATCTCCCACTTTGTCTGAGGATAAGAAATGCACGAATAGTCAATTTCCTAAGAGGATAAACGAATCTAACTACATGTACAACTGCTTTCTTACACCTATACCTCGCAGCATCAACAATAGGGTACTCGGTTTACAGTTGAATACTCACTGCAAGGAAAGGAAACCCCATTAATATTCATCAGCAAGATGTCATAATTAAATTGATCAATGAATGACGATTTATGGCCAATTACCACGCTTAGGCCAGGCTTCACCAATTTAAGTCAGAGTGAGTTTTAGGAAGTCAGGAATATATTCGTCTGGCAAAACTGGTTAGTGACAGACGGGCAATTTGGTCTAAGATATGGCATTGCCGATAATGGGCGGTCCCAATGAAGCAAATTTCAACTTGGATTCTACAGTTCTCCTTATGTACCTCTTTCTTAGGGCCCTATTACGGCTTTGACGGTCCGCTGTAGGACCGCCAAAGCCGTGGTGTGACCGCCCGTCAGATTAAGAGTTAAAACCTGGTCTGGCGAGCGGTCCTGCGGCGGTCTGACAGCGGAAGTCTGCTAGGTTCATAGAACAGCCTTTCATGCAGACCGCCGCAGTCACAGCGCTGACTGCACATTCCTTCACGGTGTGGCATATCTGTCACACCATGCAGGAACTACATGTGGCCCCCTCATGCATCCCCAGGCCCAAACCTGGCGGGGAGCCCTTTTAGGGCCACCTTTGTTGCCATTCCATCACCCTTTTCATGGCAGGTTCACCGCCATGAAAAGGGCGGTGAAATGGCAGCTTGGAATATGCCTGGCGGTGCCGGCTGTGGCACTGCCAGCATATTCCTGCCTGTGACAGACCACCGGCCCGGCGAAATCCTTGATCACGGCGGTGCCGGCGGTTTTCAAGGTGGTCTGACCGCTGCAGACTTAATACTGCAGGCGGTCCCACAGTGTGGCGGTCGTTGGACCGCCACCATGGGTATAGTGGTCCTATAAACTGCCGTACTCGTAATCAGGCCCTAAGTTAGGGGGCAGGAAGGAAGAAGTTACGATTTCGCCTTAGATAATAACATAAGTGCTGGTCACCAATAAACCTGCAGCATTGAATGGTTTCCAGTATCTATTACCACTATCAACCAGTAACGTGTTTTTTAGTCGCATAGTACATGACTTTTACTTTGGAAGTGTCACTAACACTATTTTTAGACTTGCTTCATTTTCACCAAACAAACCTCGTTGTGACAGCACTTCCCGAAGTCTACCTCATAGAAATGCCCTGTCTTACCTCTTTTAAGGATGTTGGTAAATGCAAGCGCCGCCTCCAGCCTCTCCAATGCAGGTTAAGGTAACAAGGCACAGCCACAGCAAATATTTCATGGGCAATATGCAAACATAAGCTTTATGAACTACAGGAGAAACCTCGTGTGCATTTGCAATCGTAACCCTCCTGAGAGGCTGGACCGATGGCTGTGTTTTCATCTTTACTGGCACCAAGCTTTTTTGCTGGAAAAAAACACATCCCTAGTATAGGGTGAAGAGTAATTTTTTCAAAACACACTTTAACGTCTCTGCACGTTGCCTGTAATGCAATAAATACAAAACTTTGGGTTTAAGACATAAACAGGAGAGATGTTACCCATGGCTATGATCACAGGGAAACCAAGGAGGGGCAACGGTTGAGAAGATGTTTGCGAAATTGGCAGATTTCTAATATTGATTCACTGTATACATGTAAACACCAGACACCATCATCATGTCCATTCTGCATCACAATAACATAAGATTGCACCTCCTTAGAGCTTAGCTAATGGCAAATAAGCATCCCAGTTAATAAAGGCATGATCCGCAGGGAGCTCATCACATGCACTCAGTGTGAGCCTATGGCTTGCAGAAAATCTTTCGATCTGCTATTAATCACAAAGCTTTAATCTGTTCAGAGGAGAGTTTCTCCTTCCAAGCCTTAAAACGCTACATGTGAAAGGATCTGGCTGAGGTACCAATACATAGCAGGACAAGCATGTGGCTGGGACACGCTGACCCCAAATCAATAGCTCATTTAGGGACTGCATGCCTATTACCCTACGTATCCGACGATCAATTGCAAGAGGTCTTCAGTCACTGATGGCATGCAATCTTCATCACTGACACTCAGGGCTGCATGTGCATGTTCCTGTCACTGTTCCAGGCACACAGCACACCACATGTGTAATGTAATACCATGTGTAACAGCATATGCTCACTTAATTGGTAAACACATTTCATTCTGGGGGAAAAAAACTCAAATCTTTTTTTCTTAACTTATTTGGCTTGCTTTTAGTGCTAGGGGTATTAACAACTGCTGCAAAATAAACAAATACTTCCTAAAGTATTTGTATTGCAGCTTTTACGCACTCAGTAATAACGGTGACTGTAAGAAACTGGGTTTTTGTTGCCGTACCCCTCCACTTTTTTGCCTCGTATTTGGTGCAACTTTGACTGAAATGTACTGTGTTCCTGCTAACCGGGTCCTCAGTACCAACTTTCTTTCTTTAAAAACTGTACAAATTGTGCCACCCCAAGGGACCCCTCACCAAGCACCTGCACAATGGCTTTTGCAGACTGCATGTCTTGGTGCAGCAAAAGTGAAAACACAACATCTCACGCATCCCTGTATGCCACGTCCCCTAACACTGCTTGTAACACTTTTAGGTCACCCCTACAGCTGGCCTGACAGCCCTAAGGCAGGGTGTAGATTACTACATGTGAGGGCATACCTGCATGAGTAAATATGCCCCGGTGCTGGTCAGTTCCATTACTGCCAGTACAGGTGACAAGGGAAGCCATTTTAAAACATGTGCTAGACACTGGTGACAATGAGTTCCGTAGCTACATGATGGCTTATCTGAAAATAGGGATGTTTGGGATCAAACATCTCATATTGGTAAACTCACACTGATGCCAGTGCTGGAATTTACCAATACATGCACCCAGAGGGCACCTTAGAGGTGCCCCTTGAAAACCTATTAGCCTCTGGTGTACTTGCTGACTGGTTTCTGCCAGCATGCCACCCAAGACACTGTTCTGACTTCCTGGGTGAGAGCCTCTGCACTTAGAAGACTCAGAACAAAAGCTTGTCCAGGAAGAGGTTGTACCACCCTCTCCCACAGTATGACTTGCTGATCAGCCTTCCCTGGGCGGCAAGCCTCAAAGGGCTGCAGCCTTTGAAATGCAAATCTGGCTCTCCCTCACAGAGGAAGCCAACCCCTTTGTCCAGGACTCCCTTGGCACCTGGACAGACAGGAACATTAGCTAGTCAGGTAGGCGTGCCACATCCAGGTTAGTACCACCCCTAAGGTGGGCTACTGTGAGGTAGACATGATTTATCAGAAGTCGTCATCTTTGTGATGGCATACTTAGGAATTCTGGGACAGGGTAATGGCCATTTTCCACAGGATGTGGTCATATAAGGGGACTAGTGACCCCAAGGGACAGTAGCCCATTGGCTACTACCCTACACTCCTGTAATGCTCCTAAATTCTGTATTTAGGGGAGTCACTGGCACCAGAAAAGCAGATCCTGGTGACCATGAAGGGAGAGGACATTGAAGAGCCACAAAAGCAGAGGGGAGAGAAGAAGCAACTGACCTAGTACCAACTCTGCCGGCCTGTCTGCATTCTTTTTTTAAAACTGCGCTGAAGTCGACTCATCCTGTAGCTGTTGACCTCAGTAACCTGGGATGACTGCCTTCCTTTGAAAAAGACCCAAGATCTCAAGTGAACAGCTGACCTGTTCGTAAGAAACTCAAAAAGGGAAGACTCTGAGGCCTCCTGAACCGCCAAAACTTGTAACCCGAAGTCAGCACTGCACCTGTCACCTCCTGGCTGAGTTCAAGTGGACCACCGGTGTCAACAAGGTCCCCCAGTCCTCGAGAGCTCAAGTCTATCAAGGTTTCACCCCTCCTGGACTCCCTGACGTTGCCTGCAGCCTCTGCATACAGGCCCCTCGACATGACTGCCCCCAGTAAGGAAACCCAATGCCTTAAAACACCTTTGCATTTGTCGCCCCTGGGTCATGGAGAAGAGGACCCCAGGTGTTCCTACATCCCGAGCATGGCAAGCCTTGAACCCCCCTGTTGGTTCACCCCAACTGGCTTTTCCAGCTAGGACCTGCAGCCCCCTTTCACAGTGACTGATCTGCATACAAACTTATTGTACTTGCGACGCTGTTTTGCACCCTGTACCTGATGGTCGACAAATCATAAAAGGCCCGTCAAAGAGCATTTTTGGTTGAAGAAGGGGGTTTCTCCAATTTAAGAAACGTGTGCCAACTAATGCATTTTCAGATATTTTGGCAATATAAATTTGCTAAAATGATAATGTAAACTAAGATGGTCTCCTTAAATTTCTACCTTCCAGTTTGTTTATATTCCCATCTTTCCGTCTTGTAAAGTACTTCGATCCCCAGGTGGATATGCCCCTTTACATAAAATATTCTGATTTATAAAGAATTGGATTAATTGTCATGTACTATGGTTGAGAATCTATAAGGAGAGGAAGAATGTGGCAAAAAAGCACACAAATCTCACAATCTCACACCTTAGACAGCTAAACTATCCCTCTGGGTAGACAGATTCTACAGGCTGCTGCCACAGACAACATATAGACTTTGGGCCTAATTTAGATTTCGGTGGACGGGCTACTCCGTCACAACGGTGACGGATATCCTTCTGCCGAAATATAAATCCCATAATATCCTATGGGCTTTATATTTTGGCAGACCGGATATCCGTCACCGTTGTGATGGAGTAACCTGTCCGCTGAAATCTAATTTAGGCCCATAGTAATAATTACAAAAGAATACACAAGAGTCATGGATTAACTGCCAAAGTAGAAAGAAAGTTTCCCCTATAATCAAATCAATTTATGACAATACATTAGAACAATGTCAGCAGTCCTCAAATAAGTGTTAATTAGCACTCGAATGCCATCTTAAAAATATTTTGCAAATGCACACACCTTTCATCTAAAATATCAGCTCGTTTTTGCATGTTATTGTTATTCTCCAAAAATCACTTATTAAATTTAGTTATTACCTTGCCAATTTCTTAAAAACTTCTAACAGCATCCCTAAATACCAGCTTTTCATTTTCAGTTAACACACTGCTTGTTTCCAACTATAAGATTATAATTTTCTGAAAATGCAAGCATTTTTGCCCCAAATATCTGCACATGCCGTTAAGAACACTGAAACTCACCTATAAGTACTTTGTGCAATGGCAATGTTTTGGTGAAGATAGTGGCCTGATGCTTCCTATGAGTGGTAAACGGTGGTTATCAAATCCAGAAAAAATCCTTTATGTATCATCAAACGATAAAGTTTGGGTACTCACAGATTCTATGGAATTGCTCCCTTTGTTTTCCTCTCTCAAATAACCAGCATGGGAAAAGTGGCAACTCATAAATCACAAACCTTGCATAGACAGCTGCAGATGGGCTTGCATTTAGCATGTCCGCTCCATATGAGACCAAGCAGCTCTAAATAGGCACCAGTTGTCCGGCATATACAGAAAAAGCTGCACACCTCCTTCCAATGGACGCTCTCCTTCCAAGATGGTGGCCAAAATCACATCAGAAGAAGGGTTCCCCCCAGTGCTTAATTTGTAAAATATAAAGTGCCGGGGCTCTGACCAGGAGGTCACTGCAGCTTGCACCACCCATGACCCCTGTCATTGCTGCCAAAACAACCACTAACCATCTCTCTCCCATGTAAATGCGACGGTTCAGATTATTCTAGGTCCCCAAAGCTAAAGGAATGGCTGGTGAAGCAGGTATTAGTAATTTGTTTATGTATATTGTTTTCCTAAACAACTGTTAATCTGCTGCTCTCTAAATTCCATGAGCAGTGCCACCTTGAGGCAGACTGCCCTAAGTGTAGTGTTGACAATTAGGTCCCAGTGCCGAGCACCGGAAACCAATTAAGTGCCGGTGCTCAGCACCGGAAAGCTCCGGCTCAAATAAAGCACTGGCTCCCCCTCTCAGACCGGGAAAATAGAGACTGCCTAAATAGCCAGCATATTATAGCCAGGTCAATAAAATGGCCCTGGAATGCAGAAGCCTGCCTAAAGGAGGAAGCGTGTGAGTAGTGAAATAGGAACTCAACCTCAATCATTATAAACTAAAATACTGAAATAGTTATTGCGAAGGGTCAGCATTCATGGACTTCTTGGGCTGACTGGGAGATTTCACATGAGCGTGGTTAGCAGGAGTAGCAGGGCAGTCCAGCACACCTCGAACAGTGAATAAGACATCCCCCTAGCCTTGAGAAAATAGGCAGGACTCAGCTCCACATTAGGAAGAACAGTCCCAAAATGATGCATGTCTGTGTCTTCATAATGCTGGAGTATGTTTAGCTTCAGCATATATAAAAAGTCTTTGGCAGATGGCCAGCAACCCAATGCCAATCAATTAAGGAGCAGCTTTACAATTCATAAATCCAACCAATCACGTTGGGACAGATTTTCCGACCCTCCTCATAAACGATGCTAGATAGAGCAGAATTGTCTTGCTCCCAAGGTGAATTTTAGGGAATTGTGTCTATGTGACCCTGGGAAGGTAAAATTACCCATCATTCAGTTCTGTTAGTTCAATTTGTGTATATACTTCAAGACAAAGTGACAGGTGAAAGGAAGTGAGGGAGTAACGTTGGCTGACTCTCATGTGTATATGCACGCCATAGTCCTCTTCCATCTAACATTCAGCTATCCTACAAAGAAACGTTCTGTTTTTTAAGGATAAAGCTAACAATTGATTCCGATGTTCAGGATTGGTGTTTGTACAAAATATCTTAAAAAAGAAATGTGATGCAAAAATATTATGTCAAGAATATTGTGATGTCAAAAATATTGTCGACAGGAATATTAAAGGTAAAAATATTGTTTTAAGTGTTGTTTTTAATATTGTTGTAAAAAATATTGATTCAGAAAACATAATTGAATGTAGTGCTGTTTGTAAGTGATATTTTGTATGTAATTTATTGTAGTGTGTTTTATTCCATGTGTTTATTATGAGGAAATATGAATTTTTATGGTCAATTATGTCCCCTATCTTAGACCCCAACGGCTCCATGTACATGCTACAAGTACATGTATGTTCCCTCCACTTCAAGCTATGAGGACGCAAATACATATGTGTCCAACGTCAACATGTCCCCTTTCAGATCCACCATGAATGGGTTGAATATTCCGTTCCCAAGTATGCCTTGCCACCGCCTTTATATGGTATACTTTTCACGTTTTCCAGCTCTGGCAAGGTTGGCGCTGAATTCTGCCATCGAGCTTTTCCTGCTTCTGCCTCTGAATGCTCCAGCCTGGACCTGTATCTGTATCCATGACCTTTGTCTTACTTCCTGCGCGGCTAACGGTGCCTGGCCCGGCCTGTTGCCTGCCAAGACTGTATTCAGCCTTCAAGTTATCTGCTCCACTCCTCGAGAAATGCATTCCTGTCTAGTAGTTTAGGTAAACATTACTTCCAGCTACAGAGCAAAGGGCCCGGCCTTACTGTCTCCGAGCAAGTAATTCATGGCTTCTGTTGCCATGGTAGGCCCATGTCCCTCGCATCTCATGTAGACACGTAGACGCTTATACACGCACTAGTAGTTAGTATAGGATAGCCTCTGCCTGAGAGACCTTTCCCTCCAGATAATATAGTTCCTTAAACACAAGATATTAGATACGACTTGGGATTAGGTTGTTCTGACATCCCAGACTTCTGTCTCCTCATGTAGGGCTAAATGTCAAGTCCTCTTCACCCTCCAGTTACACGTCAATCACACGTCATGCTACTGTGCGCGCATATTTGGCAAGTATTTCTGCTGACTTTGCAGGATTCTCTTATGGATCCACCCACTTGTGTCATCATCATAATGACGTTTCTAGTACATGCCCTCATGCACGCCTATTGTAACGCCTTTTCATTACGTATGTGTATTCTTATCTCTCTTTCTCAGCTGTAACGCCTTCTGCATATGTCTTCACTGTAATGCATTTACTATAAATATGACAACCTGTCAATAAAGTATTGCTTCTATCCCTTCCCGAACCTTAGTGGTGACGGAATACGATTGCCTGGTTCGAACCAATTCCTTTGTAAGGAATAAACCCATTTTAAAAACCTCAAATGCCACGGATTCTGCCTCTTATTTTTACTGAGTTATTCTTATTTAATTTTACCGCATAAATTAAGTCTAGGTAATTAAATTTACCACATAATTGGCGCCCGAATAGGGACACCTCTCACACCCCACGCGCCGGAGGTGCGTTGCAGACCCGGTCTCCTGCCACAGCCGGACGGACAACTACGCGTACCCGCAGGATTTCCTGTATCTCCCTCAGGCCAACGGGGGTGACTGAGGCTGCGATCAACACCCAGACGAGGCGGTGAGGAGTGCGGAGAATCCCGACCAGAGCCTAGCTGAGAGAGCAAGATCCGAGGTATATAGAGGCCCACCAGATTCCGAAGTTCCGAAGTATCTAAGTCACGAGTCGAGTCCAGTCCAGTTTGGTCTAGTCCAGTCCAGACTTCCGAGGCCTTCTGTTCCGTTCCGTGCTTCCCGGTGAGTACCGTTTCTGGGGACGCATCTAGACGTGCACATTGGTTTGTGCCGGTCAAGACGGGTTTGGGTACACAGACCTGGTCTGCACTGTTTCAGCAGTGTATCTGTGCTGTTTGGCAGTACATCTAGTATTATGCAGTTGACTAGTTTTATTCTAATTATTATTGTCCGTTCTAAAATGTTTTGATATGTTTTAAATGTCGTGGTATGAGTGATCGTTCGATCTTCATTACTGTGTTTATTGTATTAATTGTGTTCAAGTCCGAGTAAGAACCAAGTAGCAAGGTTCAAGATGCCGTTATTCTCGAAATTAAGACAGATAAAAACTAGAAAAGGGATACTCGAGGAAGCTGTTCCCATTCCACCTAGGGACACTCCAGGGTACTTTATGTATCATAAGCATGGCCTAGATGCCGTATTATATCTCGAATTGTGGGTAGACTACACCAAGGATTTAGCAGAGAATCAGAGATGGCCCACTACTGGGACATGGGATGCAGATTGCATCATGAGAGTAGAAGAAGCATTATGGAAAAAGAAAGCCAGACAGTCACAGAAAGATGCCATTGAATTATGGCGTAAAGAATCGCATAGACGCACAGAGAAAGCGCTCAGAAAAGAAGAGAAAAGTAGGGAGGATTCAGACAAAGCCCGAGAAAATATATTAATTGAGGAAGGTATCCGAGCAAAAGCCGAACAAGTAGACAGACAACGAAACACTCTTATGAATGGTATGTATCCTCTTCTGGCCGAGGGTTTACCTAAGGCCACCCTGGAGGTACCGAAAGATCTGCCACCTCCATTGCTTCCGACTAAAGTACACCCCAAGACTGCAAAGGACATTTTCCTTTCTTCCTATTTAGACGATGTAGCCCCCGAATATGTTAATGCTCCGCCGCCACGTACACCACCTGCAAATGGTGCTCGACCCCGAGAAAATCTGTCCCCGCTTCTGCAGCAGCATACTCCTCCGTCCGTCCAAAACCTTCCGCCCGTTCCTCCACTTCTTCCTGCATCTATTCTTCCTACCTTACACCCAACGAATCCTTTTGGACCTAGCACCTCAGGAGGTGCGACAGGAAGTTTTCATACGCCGCCATCAGTGCGTCGATTGACTTATAGGGATCTAGCACACCAACGTACACCTCAAACAGCGAATTATGACATACTTAAAGAGCCTCTTACAGATTGTAGATATGATCCAGTACCAGGTAAAGACGACAGAATGATGCTATCATCAGTACGTCTACGACGAGTTGCGAACTATTTAATGATATTACCAGGAATGATTGAACATCTAGACAAAATATATCGCTTTGTCCAAACAGGGCAAGGTCCTGAAAGTATTGGCGAGGCCATGGCATACCAGAAAGTGGACACGCAGAAACTGTTGTTACGCTTCTTCATAAACTGTCTGATAAGACACAGAGATAGGCCAGGTGTAGACGCGGAAGAAATGAGAGCCCTTAACAAATGGGGCCAGAATATAGCAGACGGAAAACATGATAAACAGAATAGTATAGAAAGTATGCACAGAAGGATCAGGAAAAAAGTAGAACAAATATGTGAAAAAGAACAGCCTGAAAGAGAAACAGATGCAGATAAAACCGAGTCCTCAGGAGATGAGGAACAACTAGAAATGACAACAGGACAATTACAATTACCAGCTAGAGAAACGATAGCTTATGTAGGAAAAGGAAGATCCTTCAATACTCCAATACGTCCGATACGTCCAGAAAGTAAGAGAATGTTTCAAGCAGCTATGTCAAACCCAAGGACCCCTGAACATTTGTTTCAGGCTACTGATAAAATACTTCAAGAACGAATGGGGTACCATGTACTCGATTCTATGGATGAACAAGAATTAGCCAGGTCAGCAGTACAATGGGCTGACAGTTCTGATAAATATAGTGATGACGCGCTAGTACATACGTTTTTGAATCTCTCACCAGACGAACAGCGCTTAGCTGGTATATACATGATACAACATCTCCTTATATTGTATAAAGGCCAACACTCCGATCCTGGTCCCCTACCTGATATACTGATAGAACTACTCATGAATAAATGGAGAGGTCTAGGTACCGACCTAATTAAAGTAATTCTAGAATATCGACACAGATATAGTGCCTTTTTGTGTCCAGAACATGATCCAGCTCCCTCCATGGAAAGAAAAACGTATTACATAGACAGACAGAATCCCTTACGCGAAGTACACCCAGTTAGAAATGATGATAATACTTTTAGACGCGTGTTTGTGTACACGCCTATAACTAAAATAGAACTATTGGAAATGAAAAAACTAGTGCCCAGCCATGACAGAGATCCAGCAGGTTTTCACCGTGAAATAAAAGACATGTTACTCATGGGTGATTATACCTATCCTGACATTATGAAAATATTGAAAGTATTATTACCTGCCGGTATTTACGAGAAACTCAAAGAAAAAGAGTGGGAGGTGGGAGAACAAAAGATTGATTGGACAGCATTAGAAAACGAAGAAAATGCCCGAACTGCAGGCGTAGGGCTTGGAGACAAAACTAAAGCATTACCAGGATTATTAGTACAAGTATTGCCACGTCTATTAACTACGAAAAAGGAAGACTGGGGAGCAATCTCAGCTTGCAAACAGAAACCCGATGAAGACACCAGTGATTTTTATTCCCGATTTGAAAAATGTTTTGGTATAAACAGCGGCCGGAAAGCAAGTAGCGATTCATATCCACATCTTTTTGTAATGAAACTAGTCGAAAACTCCTTGCCTCAGGTTAAGAACAGAGTATTGAAAGTAGAGAGGTCTTGGCAAGCTAATACCCCGTCACAAATGTTACAAATGTTACAGTATCACCAGAATAGAATTAGAGAAGAACAAGAACACGAACAAAGACGTATGAAAGACACGAAAATGAAAATGCTCGTCGCCCAGTCAGTTCCGGCTGACAGTCATAAAAAGGGTGCAACACAGTCCAGTAATTCAGCGGTTCCCGTTAAAGGGACATGCAACTATTGTAAACAGCCAGGTCATTATATAAACGATTGTGCAGTTCTGAAACATAATATCTCTACGGGTAAAACCAAGGAGAGACCACGTCCGCCTAGACAGGATCAGATCCAACAACAAGTACCTCAGAATGTACAGCCTATGCAAGCTGCACAACAGACCGTAGCGGTACCACAGTCACAGCCTATTGCCGCAACACAAAACACGACACAACAGATGTACCAGTATGCACAGAATGACTATCCAGATTATCAGCGATACACATGAAATAGCCTAGAGAGGGAAGTTGGCTTACCCCTTATTGAGGTTCCCGTAGATCAAGAGGGTCCTTATGTACAGAGTCAAGTATTAGGGAAAGACAGAAAGTTTTTAATTGATACAGGGGCAAGCAGAACAACTATAAGTCACGACGAGGTTCCAGGGGCACCCCTCTCAGGCTCACAAAATGTTTCCCTTGGATTTTCAGGACAACCTATTGTTAATGAAGTATCGCAACCTCTGCCTCTTACAGTTGGTCCATTGACACGGACTACAGATCTATTGCTTACAAAATCATGCCCAGAAAACTTGTTAGGTATAAAGACACTGAAAGCTCTAGGAGCTGTAATATGTTGTTCCCCGGAGGGGGTACGACTATTTTTGCGTGATTTTAAAGGTCACTATGTATTTAGAGACATGGATCACAGGTTACAGAATGTCCCTGCACATTTATGGGCACAAGGCCCTACTGATGTAGGTTGTATGCACATTACACCATATCGAGTCACACTCAAAACAGGAGTGGTATTACCACGAATTCGACAATATAAGTTACCTCCAGATGCTGTAGTGGCTTTGCTGCAAATCATTGACGAGCTCATTGCACAAGGAGTGGTTGTGGAAACCGACTCCAATGTGTGTAATTCTCCTATAATTCCGGTTCTTAAACGAACTGATCCAAAAGCACCACCAGTTTATCGATTAATTATTGATCTGCGCGAATTGAATAAATGCATTGTACCACAATATCCTGTGGTTCCAGATATCTCTTCATTATTGACAGCTATTGATTCAGAAGCAACGTTCTTTACTGTAATTGACCTCAAGAACGCCTTCTTTAGCGTCCCAATCGATCCGGAAAGCCAATATTTGTTCGGATTTAGTTTAAATGGACGAAGCTTCAAATTTGCACGCGCACCTCAAGGATTCACAGAAAGCCCCAGCATCTACAGCCAAGCACTGAAAAGACAACTTGACAGTATCCACATGCCTGTTAACACTGCACTGCTTCAGTATGTCGATGATCTGCTGATCACCGCCCGAAGCGAACCCGAATGTGAAAAAGCATCACTGACGGTTTTACATTTTCTGGCCGACAAGGGGCACAAGGTGTCCCCTTCGAAGCTGCAATTCTGTGTTCAGCAAGTTGTGTACCTTGGGCACTTGCTGTCCAAGGGGGGAAGACAGCTCACACCTGATCGCATCCAGTTAATTGTAAACATGCCACCACCCAAGACACGAAAGGAGGTGCGGGCCTTCATAGGTCTCACTTCGTACTGTAGACAATGGATTCCCCAGTATGCATTTTTAGTAAAGCCACTCATTCAGTTGACAACCCAGGAGGCAGCGACTTCGACTGTCCTCCCGTGGACTCAGGCACATACACAAGCTTTTGAAGACTTAAAGAAAGCCTTATGTCAAGCACCTGTTTTAGCGACACCATGTTACAGTAAGCCTTTTACACTCTTCGTTACAGAACGCGAAGGTACTGCCTTGTCAGTACTCACTCAGGAACAAGCAGGTTCACACAAGCAGTGTGCTTACTTTTCCAGCACATTAGATCCAGTAGCTCAGGCTCTGCCTACATGCCTGAAATCAGTCGCAGCGACAGCTTTAGCGATCAGACAAAGCGATTCCATAGTATTAGGACATCAATTGACAGTACAAGTTCCACACTCCGTGGAAGTTCTTTTAAACCAAACTCAGACTCAGCACTTGACTATAGCACGACTGACAGGTTACGAATTAACATTGTTTCAGCCACACATAGAAATCAGACGCTGCAGTACATTAAATCCTGCCACACTTTTGCCATTAAGTGGAACAGACCCACTGGCACATGATTGCATTGAAGTCATTACTATTACGACAAAACCCAGACAAGACTTGACAGATGTCCCATTACCAGATCCAGACCTGACACTTTATGTGGATGGGTCATGCATGAGAACAAGTACAGGAGAATTAGTGGCCGCTTACACAGTCACGACAGACACCGAAGTCATTGAAACAAATTGTATTGACACATTATCAGCTCAAGCAGCAGAGCTCATCTCTCTGACACAAGCCTGTATTCAAGCCAGAAATAAAAGAGTCAACATATACACAGATTCACGTTATGCATTCGGAGTTGTACACGACTTCGGAGTCCTTTGGCGAGAGAGAGGTTATTTGACTTCTCACGGTGCCAACATTCAACACGGTCCCCTCATTCAAGCTCTGTTAGATGCAATACATCTGCCTACTTCGATATCTATCATGAAGTGCAAGGCCCATACAAAAGTCACCGATATCATTTCCCAGGGTAACGACCTAGCAGACCGAACAGCTAAGCAAACAGTACAGAATAGAACTCATGCAACTGACTTGACAAAAACAATAGTTCCGACACCGACACACTGCATGACAGTTAGGGATCCCGCCCTTGATGTAATTGACATACAGACACATGCTACGCCAGAGGAAACCAAGAAATGGACTGAACTAGGAGGGATCCAAACAGATCAGGGATGGATAACGAAGGGAAAATCTACATGGTTTCTCCCCGACTCAATGGTTCAAGTTATCATTAACACAATACATAGTCCAGCACATCTAGGAGAAAAAGCTATGTTAGACAGTATTCAAAACATTTGGTTTAATAAACACTTACGAGCTGCAGCCAAACAGAAAGTCCGTACTTGTATGATTTGTTGTCAGTTCAACCCAGGTAAAGGTGTACCTGTAGAGCAAGGTGGATTTCAACCTCCTGACCACCCTTTTGAAGTCCTCCAGATGGATTATATCCAGATGGAACGATGTCGAGGATTCAAATATGTCCTCGTAGTTGTATGCGCTCTTTCCCGTTGGACGGAAGCATATCCAGTCTCAGATTACACTGCCCCGACCACTGCCAAGCAGCTGGTTCGTGAATTCTTCCCACGGTATGGTTTGCCCCGTATCGTGTACTCAGATAACGGCCAACCGTTCTCATCCGAGCTGATGAAACACATTTCACTCCTGTTAGGCTATCAATGGAAATTCCACTGTGTCCGGCATCCCGAGGCCGCAGGTCTCGTGGAACGTCATAACCAGACTCTGAAAATTCGACTTTCTAAAATCTGTAGAGAGAAAGGCGTCGACTGGATAGTAGCCTTACCAGTTGCACTCTTTTACATGAGAATGGTAGCACATTCTCGAACAGGGCTATCCCCGTACGAGGTGGTCTTCGGTAGGCCACCAAATATGTGGGGGACGCCTATACCTCGTAAAATCACTGATGTTGATTGTAATATGCTGACAGATTACCTTGCTTCCTTGATGTCTGCACTACAATCTTGCCGTTCACAGGTAGCTGCAGCCTTTCCCGACAACACCGAGGTGAAGCCCCATGAAGTGGTTCCCGGAGATTTTGTCTTCATAAGAAATTTCGACAGGAGGAGCCCGTTGGAGCCTCGCTGGCAAACGCCGAGATTAGTACTCCTGACCACGAGGACAGCAGTGAAGGTCGAGGGTCGCCAGGGTTGGCTACACTCGAGCCATATCAAGAAATTTCATGGACTACCTTCTGATTTGAACTCTCAGCCCTGCCCCCTTCCACAGACTGATTCAAAACTTCCCCTGGTCGAGAACACTGCTTCCCAAGACTATAAACTGAAAATAAGGTCTAGCAAGTCAGACAATTTAATTGTTTAAGTCCTCTCCTAGGTGAATCGGTTGAATTAGTCTCTGACATGTATCCTCTAGACCGAAATCGAGAGAGAGATAGACAGAAACAGCTCAAGAAATGTGCATATTGTAAATCACTTCATAGTCACTGTACAGTGACATTGTTGATTATGTTTTTTCTAAATTTGTTGATTATTGCTGCAAGTATACTGTTGCACATATACTATCCTATTTTCAAGCGTGCTCATTCTGCTTACAATGATACTGCCGAACATTCTTTTAGCGAATTACCTTCACATGAGTTGCCCTATAGACTTGCGCTGCGCAACAACACATTCATTAGTATGTTACATCACTCCCATCAGGCCAGCAATGCTACAAATTGTTGGATATGTGGCCGACTCCCTCCCTATCAGAAATACAAAGGAGTTCTGCCTCTCTTTCCGTATCCATTCACACATAATGGTTCCTGTGGCGCATGGTTTAGTTTGATTAATTCTTTAGATTTAAATACTGTAGTTTACCAGAGCAACTGGGTATGGGGAAACCTGAACTTAGTTTTGCTTAAAGCCTGTTACCCTAACAAAGAGGGACTTCCCAAAAGGACAGGAACTGACCTAGAAAATGAAGTATATGGATTAGGTAATTTTACACTCAACCTCATGATTCTGAATGTTGAATCCGAAGCTGCACTAGTCTTGCCTGCTATGTCAGTATTACCAGTCAAAGGTGAATTATGTGTAAGAAAGAATGGTTCAATATACCTGGGTCATAGTAAATGCACCACTGTGATCGAATTCAGTGATAAAGGCAAGTCTACATTTAGAGCTTCCCGTCATTCCTACTTCATTTGTGGTCATACCGCATATATACGCTTACCTTTAGATTGGGATGGTACCTGTTACATTGCATTCCTTCTGCCACCTGTTTTCCTAGCCCCTCCTGATTATCATAGAAATACCCATCTAGTACACAATAGACCCCAGAGAGATATCCCGATTGTTGACTACACTGAAACAGCATGGGAACAATATACAGACTTCAATAAAGGTCTCTTTCCTTACATAGGTGCTGTCTCTAATAGTAAACTGATACGTAGACTAACCAGAACCCTTGAAGCAGTAGTGAATGAAACTACCTCTGCCCTAGGCAACTTAACAGAGGAGCAGTCTGCGATGCGGATCGTCGTTCTCCAAAATCGTCTTGTCCTTGACGTCATCCTGGCCGATAGGGGCGGAGCCTGTAGAGTCATCGGATCAAGTTGTTGTGTTTTCATTCCAGAAAACGCGCCATCCGTATATAAAGCCATAACTCGTCTTCACAAGATTGCAAGTCAGATACATCAGAATCCAGGCACCTGGACATGGTCCGGTTGGTTCTGGAGCGTGTTGTCAGCCTGGGGATGGAAAGTCCTATCCTTCCTAGGTATTGGCCTTCTCATAGTATTCAGTTGCTGCCTGTGTCTACAATGTGGACCAGCGATTTGCGGCCTGTGTGCCACATCATGTATTCCACGTTCAAGTTCTCATTCAAAATCCCAGAAGAAGAAAGAAGAGCAAATGATGTTACATGAACAGATTGATGGATTCCTGAGGATCGATATCTCATGAAGGGTCCGTAGGGGACAAGGAGGGAATGAGGAAATATGAATTTTTATGGTCAATTATGTCCCCTATCTTAGACCCCAACGGCTCCATGTACATGCTACAAGTACATGTATGTTCCCTCCACTTCAAGCTATGAGGACGCAAATACATATGTGTCCAACGTCAACATGTCCCCTTTCAGATCCACCATGAATGGGTTGAATATTCCGTTCCTAAGTATGCCTTGCCACCGTCTTTATATGGTATACTTTTCACGTTTTCCAGCTCTGGCAAGGTAGGCCCTGAATTCTGCCATCGAGCTTTTCCTGCTTCTGCCTCTGAATGCTCCAGCCTGGACCTGTATCTGTATCCATGACCTTTGTCTTACTTCCTGCGCGGCTAACGGTGCCTGGCCCGGCCTGTTGCCTGCCAAGACTGTATTCAGCCTTCAAGTTATCTGCTCCACTCCTCGAGAAATGCATTCCTGTCTAGTAGTTTAGGTAAACATTACTTCCAGCTACAGAGCAAAGGGCCCGGCCTTACTGTCTCCGAGCAAGTAATTCATGGCTTCTGTTGCCATGGTAGGCCCATGCCCCTCGCATCTCATGTAGACACGTAGACGCTTATACACGCACTAGTAGTTAGCATAGGATAGCCTCTGCCTGAGAGACCTTTCCCTCCAGATAATATAGTTCCTTAAACACAAGATATTAGATACGACTTGGGATTAGGTTGTTCTGACATCCCAGACTTCTGTCTCCTCATGTAGGGCTAAATGTCAAGTCCTCTTCACCCTCCAGTTACACGTCAATCACACGTCATGCTACTGTGCGCGCATATTTGGCAAGTATTTCTGCTGACTTTGCAGGATTCTCTTATGGATCCACCCACTTGTGTCATCATCATAATGACGTTTCTAGTACATGCCCTCATGCACGCCTATTGTAACGCCTTTTCATTACGTATGTGTATTCTTATCTCTCTTTCTCAGCTGTAACGCCTTCTGCATATGTCTTCACTGTAATGCATTTACTATAAATATGACAACCTGTCAATAAAGTATTGCTTCTATCCCTTCCCGAACCTTAGTGGTGACGGAATACGATTGCCTGGTTCGAACCAATTCCTTTGTAAGGAATAAACCCATTTTTAAAACCTCAAATGCCACGGATTCTGCCTCTTATTTTTACTGAGTTATTCTTATTTAATTTTACCGCATAAATTAAGTCTAGGTAATTAAATTTACCACAATAAGATAATTTATTAATAAAGACAATGGTGAAATTTTTGCTTTTAGTTGAATCAATGTATAAAAATAACAGATATATTTTTTTTTTTGCAGCAAGATATTGGGTTTTAACGGATACGGGTGGAGAGATAATGTAAAATATTTTAATGATATACAAATTAATATTGTAAACTGGATACATTTATTTTGTTACAATAATCATTTCTATAAATAACAAGTTATAATTAAGTAAAATATATATCACTTGTAATATATTTAAAAAATATTATTTTATTGTAAATAGTAAAATAAATATTTAAATAAAACAAATATTTAAAATGTACAAATATCTACACATTAAATATAATAAAGTAGATTCTTTAAAAAGATTGAAATAAAAATAGTTTTTTTATTATTTTGAAAAAAGATGTATTATAATTATAATATTTTCTGTTGAGTGGGCTCAAAGAGAAAACCTGGGTAAGTGTATTATTCCCCCTTTGTTTAACTCTGGAAAAGAGAAGAAAAAGACACAGTACTGGACTGACCGTAAAGAGAGGCAAATCGCTAAATTAACCTGTGGCACAAGTATCTGTAGAGGGGGACTTGGTTCCTAAAACAATGAATGTAACTGATTCTTGCAATCCTGCGCAAGTTGCAGAGGGTGAAGCTCTGACGGTGGCATGGGCGGGAGGGGGTGAAAACCACGGCATTGCACCGCTGGTCATAGCCATCCCCGTTAAAATCAATGCAGGATCCGAGATGGTGGCCCTCTCAAACCCAGAAAACCTAGGTGCAAAAAGTAAAAACGATATCCAGATCTCAAGTAAGGGAATTGATTCTGGGGATAATTTTTATTACTTATCAGACCACTCGGACTCTTCTGATGACGAGATAGTCTCAATCCTAAAATTTCGTGCAAGGGCTGCCTCTCATGGCAGTGGGTACAGTGATCTAAGCAGTAGACACTCCGATGATCCGTGCACAAATACCCCGGAAGCCAGCCCTCAGACAGTCTGTAAGAAACAGGAGTTGGGAGATGGGGCTATGCAGGCGATGGGCAACAATGCTCTGTTATGGGATTACTCTTTCTCGGCGGAGTTAGGGGTTGACAGTGGGCGTATCCCGGAGCTCAACAAGGAGAGTATGTCTGAAAAATCTGAGGAGATTTCATTAGCTCTGATATATCAACCTATAATGACTCACAGGGAAGAGACGTGCAACGAGAGTCAACAGATGCAAAGTGCTTGTCGCAATTTGCAGAATTCTGTCCGTCGTATTGCGAAGTCACGCTCTGAATTTACTAAGAGGTTCAACGAAGCAGAAGCTCGGATTTCGTGCTTGGAGGATGAGTTGGCAGTTCAGAAGGCGGCAACTGAGGCTATGCGGTCATTAAAGGAGGATACACAGTGGAAGCTGACAGATTTGGAAAACCGAATAATTTGAGAGTTTTACAAATCCCAGAGGGCTCAGAAGGCCAGGATCCCTGCAAATATATCATTGAGCTATTTACGGAAGCTTTTACTGAACTGACGCAGTCGGACTGGCAGAGAGAGATCCAAAGAGTGCATTGATTTCCGTTCACTCTTCGAGCAAGATCAGGACAGGCGGCCCCTAGACCAAGGGCGATACTAATCTCATTTAATAACTTTTTGGCCTGCGAAGCTGTATTTGAACTTTATCATCCTAGATAGAAAGAGGGCAGGTAAAGAGGCAGAATTTTTTGTCCAACCAGACTTTTGCCTACAAACGGTGGAGAGATGTTGGCAATTACATCAGCTCATTGCTCTTTTTCAAGGCAAAGGTGCTCAAGCCTTTCTCCTTAACCCAGCTAAACTAAAGGATGTATATAAGGAGCATACTTGTTTTTTCACCTCTGAGGTACAGTTAAAGGAGTATATACAAGCTATCTGAGATAAGGGCAGGCTGCTGATATTGGAGTAGGTGACTAAGTATGCATGTTTGCTGTCCTAACTATCAAGTGTTTTTTTGGTTCTGGGTTTTTTGTTGTTGTTTTTTTAAATTATATCATCTGTATTGGGTCAGGTTGTTTATAATAGCTATATGGCTCCGAGAATATTCACATTTGACAGAAAGTTCTTGTTGGATGCTGTATTCATTGACCACATGAATAATTGGATTAAGGATTTTTGGGAGATTAATCTCAACTCGACCTCATGTGGGTATGTGTGGGATGCCTTAAAAGCTGGATTTAGGGGGGAAGCTCTGAGCTGCGGATTATATAAACAGAGGCAAGTGAAACTAGCGGTTCAGTATTTATACATGAAATTTAAAATAGCTGAAGATAATCTAGCGCAGGGAATATTGGCAGGTAGAGACATCACAGAACTACAAACCAACATTGCCCGATATAAAGCTAATGTTAATCTACATTTAAAGGAAGGACAGTGACCTTAAATATCAGCGCAGTAAGGAGAACTGCTATGAATATGGTGAGGTCACGGGGCACTGTCTCGCACAAAAACTTTGTTCAAAACAAGCAGTGTAAACAATTGAGAGTATGAAAAATACACAGGGTAACCTGATGCACTATCCCCAGGAGATTTTAAAAGTCTGTCACACCTTTTACGAACAACTATATACAAAAGAAAAGGCTGGGGGACAGGCAAGTGTGATAGGGCTGCAAAATCTAGTCAACAAATGGCTAGGGCAGGAGGAGGCAGTGAATCTAGACAGACCCATCACTATGGAGGAATTGGAAGAAGCCATAAACACATTGGCTAGTGGCAAGTCTGCTGGGCCCGCTAGGTTACCCTTGGAGGTCTATAAGACTTTTTTCAGGAGCTAAAAGTGGATATGCTGGCGGTTTTTCAAGCAGCGCAAAGTTGGGTTGCTCCGGTATCCTGGGATCAGGCAAATATCATTGTATGTAAAAAAAAGATAAATCAGCAGACCTCCCGGGGTCCTATCGACCCATATCCTTAGTAAATTGTGACGGGAAAATTTACGCTAAAATTTTAGTAACCCGGCTGGCCAAAGTTATCTTCCTGTAAGTCTCAAAAAGACAACATGGGTTTATACCTAGTAGGGGCACTGTTAATAATATCAATAGGGTTGTGACCCTGCTTGATATGGAAAATGTTCAGTGCAGTACGTTCGGGCTGATTCTATTAGACGCTGAAAAGGCCTTTGATCAGGTTGCTTGGGATTTCTTGTGGGGAGTTTTACGACAGCTGGGGTTTGGCCCTGGTTTTGTTGCAACTATTCAGGTTCTGTACCGATCCCCCATGGCTAGAATATGTATGATGGGTCTAGAATCTGAACCAGTGTGTGTTACTAGAGGGACAAAACAGGGATGTCCCTGCTCTCCACTGTTGTTTGCCCTACACATTAATCCTTTCCTAAATATGTTGGAGCAGAGCTCTAGGATTAAACCTATTATCTCTAGGCAAGAGTTCTTCTGTGTTTTGGCTTATGCTGACGACATAGCGGTCGTAACATCTGACCCTGTGGTAGCTATGCAAGAAATCGAACAACTCGCACAAAGGTTTGGTTCTGTCTCAGGTTATAAACTTAACGTTACTGAAACTCAGATTATTTGTGCGAATCAAATCAGTGATAATTATGCTAGAATAGTTAAAGAAGGGACATATCTAGGAATTAGGATTAGGACGTGTCTAAGGGAATTAGTTGAGGTCAATTGGGGGGCCATTTTGGCCAATGTGAGGCAACATTTGGAGAGGTGGGAATGTCTACATCTTTCACTGGTTGGAAGATGTAACAGCTTGAAAATGAATATATTGTCTAAAGTTTTATATTTTTTCAGATGAGTTCTACTAGAACTTTCCCAAGATCAGCTACAACACCTGCAATCAATGTGTGCTCGATTTTTATGGGCTATGGGGAAACCGAGTAGAGAAATGCATTTTATGACTCTCCCCCGGGAGAAAGGTGGGTGGTCAGTTCCAGACTTTACAATATATTATTATGCTTATTGCAAAACATGCGGATACTGCTAACAGGAGAGGAGATTGATAATACCACTGAGGTCCCGCCTATATACCAGATGGTTTTGGGGGCAGAAGCTAAGAATTGTTTATTTAGAGTGTTTCAAGTCATAGTCACGGCCTTTAAGGTTTGGAAAGTGGTGCGAAAAATCTTCCAGATCGAAGGGCTGTCGTATTACACACCCACATCTGCTACAACCCTTATTGCCTGCTGTTTTCTGGGATCGGAAGGCCGACAGCTGGAGAAGAAAAGGCATTACGCAAATGCGGGATTTCTATGATGAAGGAGTCTGTGCTCCTCCTTTGAAAATTGGCTGATAAATGTCATCTACCTAAAAAACAATTTTTTAAGTTTTTACAAATCTGTGACTTCTTGGGTACACAGCAAAGTGTGATAGAACCAAATCAGCTAGTAGAAGCTATCAGACGCAGGGTTAAGATTGGGGTATTATACAATCTGGAGAGAAGGAGGGACGACCTTGGCATGCAAAATCTTAAATGGGAGAATGGCTTGGGGAGCAAGGTCTTTCTGTGGAACAGTCGATTGATATAGCTGGGAAAATCTTGGTTTCGACCAAGTTAAAAGCACAGCACTTTAAGGCGCTATTTAACTTGTATCATACCCCCACAAAGATGTTGAAATGGGGTGAAGTAAACAATGGGAAATGCTTTCATTGTGGAACAGGTATGGCTGATAAAGTACATATTTTTTATACATGTAAAAAATTGATACATTTGGTGGGACATATTGAGAGATTTCTTTCAGAGAAAACAGGGGCCGGGATAAAGATTTCGACCTCTGTAATGCTCTTAGGAATTGGGAAAGACCTGTTGGAGGGGCAACCGGCTTATAAATTCCGATATCTAGTGGTTATGGCCACAGCAGTGGGTTAGCTCTGCATATCATCCATGTGGTTAGAGCAGGAAGCCCCTTCTTTTGAGATGTGGAGGGCCAGATTTTATAGTATATGAATTTGGAGTACAGCCTCTATTCAGTTAAAGGGCTACGTAGGCATACATTTGGTATGTATATATGGGGTACAATGACAGATTTAAGTTTTATTGCTGACATCTGTAAAAAAAAATGTATGTCCAGGCATGTATTTAATTGTACATAGTTAATTTGTTTTTAGCTTAGTCGTGAACCTTCTCTTTTTATTAACTCTATGTTTGTGTGGTATCAGATGTCAATATATGTACTTATTTATTCTTGCTATGGATTAAAATAAAAAATCATTAAAAAAATCCAAAAATATTATAATTATAAAATTTTCTGTTGAAAATTATGTAATTTTAAAAGTATTTTTAAAATTTGATTTTATATATATTTTATATTTTATGATTGTTAATTTTGGATTATGATTTTATTTTTTAAGTTTAGCAATGGTAGTAAATGATTTGATAAATATATTAATTCTTAATAGTGTTAGTCTTTTATATGTTATTGTTAAATATGAATATATAGTTGTAGTTTTTGTTAGTGTGGTTTTCAAGTACATTGCAGTTTATATATTCGAAATGTTAAGTGAGTATGAAGTAATGACTGTATGTATAAACATTTTTGTTTCTACCACCTTGCATAAAATGTTTTAGATTGCACTAGTAAAAGCAAATGTAACCCTTTTAGTGTCCAACACCTTCTCCAAATTGCTTTAGATTTTAGTGGGAATAGTAAATGTTGCCCATTTAATGTCCAACACTTTCCCCAAATTATTTTAGAATGAATTGGGAATAGCAAATGTTACACCTCTAGTGTCCAGCACTTTCCTCAAATTGTTATAGATTGGAATGTTAATAATAAATGTCATCCTTGTAGTGTCCAACACTTTCCAATTTGTGCAAGTGAAAATAGTAAGTGTAACCCCTTTAGTAGGTAACACCATTCAAAAATTGATTATAGATTGGACTGGGCAAAATATATGTCATTCCTTTAGTCTCCAACACTTTCCCCCTGTTACCCCATGCAGAAGTGTGCATGTTGACTGTGTGTGTCATATGCATATGTATGCAATATATATGTGAGACAATACCATATACCAATTACGGTGGTTCGGTCCATATGTGGACAGTCCTGTCAATGGGTATATGGTACGAAAAGGACTCACCTGTAGATTGCCGAACACAGGGTCATAATCCTTGGGGTGACGACCCTGCTGTGAAGGGGGGCCTGGAGAAAGGGATCTGCGTTGTAATCTTCCTGGGAGCAGAAGTAAGGGGTGAGTATGCATCCCGAATCCTTTGTCACTTCCACCTTGAAGCGGGTGGTTGGACCATAATTATCCGCTCAGGAATCAGGCAACTCGTAATACGCACAGTGCTGCAGCTCCCCCATACTGCCCTATTGCGGCTGCCTTTCCCTGATCGCAAACCCGGCAGTCGGTGGTCTGCTGGCAGTCTGCTGGCCATCTCTGCAGTCCAGCGGTGGTCTTCACAAAGCCGATCCACTCAACTTGTAATATGGCAGGTGGACCACTGAGCTCACCGCGCTCGGACCACCACCGCCCACACTGCAGTCCATGGGACCGCCAAACTGGAAATAAGCAGAAAGATCAAGCGATGAACGGAATGCTGAACAATGCAAACATTCACCCCAGTCACAAAGATCTGGGTTTAATCGATCATTATTTTGCTCACCATGCCACCCAGTTTGGACCTAGCCGTATGCAAATCAGTCTTGATCCTGTTCATCATGGGAACAGTCCAGCCCGAACTGGCAAGACAGGACTTGCCTGGACCGGAAACAAGCATCTTGGGACCGGTTTTGGGGCATCACCACTTATCAGCCAAGCTAGCTTGAATCCACTGGCTCAGGGAGCACAGTTCCCACAAGTGGGCATACCCTTCCCACTTAGGGCGACAAAAGCAAAAATAACAAGTGATGGATGGAATGCTGAATAATGCAAACATTCACCCCCAGTCACAAAGATCTGGGTTTAATCCATCCTTCTTTTGCTCACCAAGCCACCCCAGCGGTGGTCTTCACAAAGCCAATCTGCCCAACTCGTAATACGGCAGTCACACCACTGAGCTTACCTCGCCAAACTCGTAATATGGCCCACAGTGTTTTATTCTAGGAACTACATGTTAAGAGAAAGAAGTTGGAGAGTGTTTGTTAATTATTTGCTATTTTATATTTTTATGTTTATTTGCAAGTAAAAATTAGTTTAAATATAAGTTTTACTTACTTGGTTAGGTAGTTGTAGAGATGTGTACTTTTCTTCTTTAAGTGTCTGGCAGAGAATCCAGCAGAGTTCCCTCATCTTGCAATGTTTATCATTTTGCTGGTGGGGTGATGAGGTTCTCTTGTGCCCTGAGGACCTCAGGACTAAAGTGGACTTCATCCCCCGAGCAGCAGTGCACCAGGAGGTACATTTGCAGAGTTGCAGGGCGTGGCCTCAGACCACTCTCAGCAATCCAGCTGTGTGGGGTTTACTAGAGATTACAGGAGGGCTAGTTGGCCCACAGGGACCCTCAGGAGGCAAGGGGACTTCATCCCCCAACCAAGAGTGCACCAGGAGGCGTGTTTGCAGAGTAGTGGGAAAAGGGTGTGTGGCCTGTGTCCACCTCTCAGACATCCCACTATCTGGGGCTTACTGGAGGTATCAGGTAGGCTAGTTGGCCCCTAAGGATTCCCGGCAGCGAAGGGGACTTTAATCCTCATCCAAGAGTGCCCCAGGGAGTGTGTTTGCAGAGTGGTGGGCAAAGGGGGCATGGCCTTTTATGAGAACTTACCAATCCTGCTGTGTGGGGCTTACCGGAGCTAATAGGTAGTTGGCCCCAAGGTTGTCCTTGGGGCCAACTACCCCTCCTGTTACCTCCAGTAAATTCCACACAGTGGGATTGCTAAGAGGTCTTTGGAGGTCATGATCCACTTTCTCCACCACTCTGCAAACGCGCCTCCTGGCAAAGTACTGGTTTGGGGATGAAGTCCACTTTACTCCTGAGGGACTTTGGGGGCCAAGAAGCCCTCATGGTACCTCCTGTAAATCCTATGTGGAGTAATTCCTGAGCAATGGTCGGAGGCCCAGCCCCGTTCTCCACCACTCTGCAAATGCGACTACTAGCTAAAGAAGCATTTGCAATGTAATAGGTCTCGCATTTGCGAGAGTTAGAGCTATTGGCATTGTAAAAGTAAAAGTTTTTTACTAATGTTTTTTGGAGTGGAGTGGATGTATGTTGTATGTAGTGAAATTATGTGGTATGTTGTGCAGTGAAATTATGTGGATAGAATGTATGTGGTATTTAGTGTATAGGAATTATCTAGAGTGGAATTATGTGTTATGAAGAGTAATTATGTGGTATGGTAGTCTGTGTTGTGGAGTGGTAACCTCAGGTTTAGTCTTCCTCGTTTCCATATAAGCTAAACTATAAACTCAATGAGCCAAAAAATAAAGGAACTACTGAGGAGCACTTCTAGACCTAGTCAGAGGTATGAGCAGGGCCACTGGAATTATGCGTCTGTTTGGCTGCACCAACTTTCACACTATTATACATTTTCCACATTTGCCAAATAATCCATAATCTGCTACATAATCTGCACATTTGAACAACAAAAAGCCTTGTTTCTAGCTCAAACGGCTCAAACGTTACCAAAAATGCAGCTACAAGTGTTATAGCATGGTGGAAGGCCCTCTGAACACCTAGAATGGTCACCTCTTACTTATTGCAAAATGTGGATGTTAGATTAGTACTAATAGTGTGCAAACCACTCCTGCTTGTTTCTGCACCTCCTTTGCCTCTTTCTGCATTTCTCTTGCTTCATTCTGCACCTTTCTTTCTTTTTCTGCACTTCTCTTACCTCTTTCTGCACATCTCTTCCGCTTTCTGCACCTCCCTTCTTTCTGCACCTCTCTTGCCACTTTCTGTACCTCTGTTGCTTCTTCCTGCATTCTCTTGCATCTTTCTGCACCCTCTTCCCTCTTTCTGTACTTCTCTTGCCTCTTTCTGCACCTCGCTTGCTTCTTTCTGCACCTCTCTTGCTTCTTTCTACACCCCTCTCTCTGCATCTCTGTTGCCTGTTTCCACACCTCTCTTGCCTCTTTCTTCCCTTCTCTTGTCTCTTTCAGCACCCCTCTTGCCTCTTTCTGCACCTCTTTTGCTTCTTTCTGCACTTCTCTTGCCTCTTTCTGCACCCCTCTTACTTCTTTCTGCACTCTTGCCTCTTTCTACAGTTTGCTTGCCTCCTTCTGCACCTCACTTGTGTCTTTTTGCAGCTCTGTTGCATCTTTCTGCACCTCTCTTGCCTTTTTCTGCACCTCACTTCCCTCTTTCTGCACTTCTCTTGCTTTTTTCTATACCTCTTTTTTCTTTCTGCAACTCTCTTGTCTGTTTTATCACTTCTTTTTCTGCACTTCTCTTACCTGTTTCTGCACCTCTCTTGCCTCTCTGCACCTCTGTTGCTTCTTTCTGCACCCCTCTTGCCTCTTTCTGCACTTCTTTTTCTTTTTTCTGCACATACCCTTTTGCCTCTTTCTGCACCCTTTTTCCGTCTTTCTGCACCTCTATTGCCTCTTTCTGCACCCGTTCCTTTTTTCTGCACCTCTCGAGCCTGATTCTGCAACTCTTTTGCCTCTTTCTGAAGTTCTCTTGCCTCTTTCTGCATCCCTCTTGTCTGTTTCTGCACCTCTGTTGGTTCATTCTGCACTCCTCTTGCTTCCTTATGAAACTCTCTTGTAAATGTCAGCACCCCTCTTGCCTCTTTCAACTCCCCTCTTGCCTCCTTCTGCACCTCTGCTGGTTCTTTCTGCACTGCTCTTGCTTCTTTCTGCATCCCTCTTGCCTCTTTCTGCACCTCTGTTGCTTCCTTCTGCACCTCTGTTGCTTCTTTTTGCACCCTCTTGCCTCTTTCTGCACCCTTATTCCCTCTTTCTGCACACCTCTAGCCTGTTTCTACAACTCTTTTGCCTCTTTCTGCAGTGGTCTTGCCTCCTTCTGCACTTCTGTTGCTTCTTTCTGCACTTCTCTTGCCTCTTTCTGCACCCCTGTTCCCTTTTTCTGCACCTCTCTAGCCTGTTTCAGCAACTCTTTTGCCTCTTTCTGCAGTGGTCTTGCCTCCATCTGCACCTCTGTTGCTTCTTTCTGCACTTCTCTTGCCTCTTGCTGCATCCCTCTTGCCTCTTTCTGCACCTCTGTTGCTTCCTTTTGCACCTCTCTTGCTTCTTTCTGCACCCCTCTTGCCTCTTTCTGCACCCCTCTTCCCTCTTACTGTACCTCTATTGCCTCGTTCAGCACCCCTGTTACCTTTTTCTGCACATCTCTTGTCTGTTTCTGTAACTCTCTTGCCTCTTTCTGCATGTCTGTTGCTTCTTTCTGCACTTCTCTCGCCTCTTTCGGCACCCCTCTTGCCTCTTCTGCACGTCTATTGGTTCTTTCTGCACTGCTCTTGCTTCTTTCTGCACCTTCTAGCAAATGTCTGCCCCACTTTTGCCTCTTTCAGTACCCCTCTTCCCTCTTTCTGCACCTCTATTGCCTCTGTCTGCACCCTGGTCCTTCTTTCTGCACCACTATTGCCTGTTTATGCAACTCTCTTGCTTCTTTCTGAACTTCTCTCAGTTCTTTCTGTACTCAAATGGGGAGTGCAAGCTGTCAAGTTTAAAGGTCTGCAAGCTCTCCTGACTGAGGTATATAGTTACTTGTACATGTATTCTCACATGTGTTATGCATCTGAAGATGGTAGCTTAAAAAGCGGGTAACTTCTCCTATAGGTGGTCAAATCTTCTCAGTTCTGCTCTGTCATTCGGCTGCACAGGCAGACATGTCTTATGTTTATATGTGTTATGGAGGCCCTCAAATATACTATTGAATACCCATGTGCCCTGTATTGTTAGCAGAAAGAAATGCATACACCATTGTGTACACAAATTTACAGAGTAAGCTGTTTGAAACACAGGTATTCAAGTATTTGAATGTTTATTTCATTTAACATGTCACTAGGTAAAAGCATAGAAAGCATGCATACCTTCACAAACCTAGTCAGACTTACAACAGTGATATGCTTTGTATTGCTGTTTTATATTTGGTAGGCCTAACATTCTGAGCAGTCGATTAATAGTGAACCTTCAAGAGAAAAGTGAGGTTAAAGACATCTTGAGAGAAGGATTAGTGATTAGGCTACTTTGCATGAGTCTGTTGTAAGGTATAGTCAAAGTAGGCCTGTTTTGGCACCTCTGTTGGTTATTTCTTCTTCTTTCAGCACCTCAATTGCCTCTTTCTGCACTTCTCTTGCTTCTTTCTGCACCTTTCACCTCTTTCTGCACATGTCTACCTATGTAGGCATAGTTAGAAATTAGCATTTAAAAAACCTTAGAAACTCACTGCAAACAATAGAGGTTTCAGGGATGTTATAGTTAGGAATTAGCATTTTAAAAACCTTAGAAATTCACAGAAAAAAACAGAGGTTTCAGGGATGTTATAGTTAGGAATTAACATTTAAAAAACCTCAGAAATACACACAAAATACACAGGTTTCAGGGGCGTTATAGTTAGGCTGACATTTCGCTCGTACAAAACCAGATATGTTTGGTGTTATAGTTAGCTGAAGACCTCAGGACACAAGTGGACTTCATACTCTGAGCAGCAGTGCGCTAGAAGCCGCATTTACAGTGTGGTGTAAAAAGGGACGTGGCCTCGGAACACCTTTCTGCAATGCAGCTCTGTGGCGCTTACTGGAGGTACCTGGTGGGCTAGTTGGCCCCAGGGACCCTCAGGATTCAAGGGGACTTAATCCCTTAACTTACAATGCCCCAGGGGGCACGTTTGCACAGTGGTGCAGGGAGGGGGCGGGGCCTGATATAACAAGTTAGCGATCTTGCTGTGTGAGACTTACTGGAGGTAATAAAACGGGTAGTTGGCCCCCAAGGTTGACGTTGGGGGCTAACTATCCCTCCTGTTACCGCCAATAAATCCCACACAGTGGGATTGCTAAAAGATGTTTGGAGGCCACGCTCACCTTTCTCCACCACTCAGAAAACGAGACTGCTCTGTTATTGTTAGAAATCAGCATTTAAAAAACCTTTTAAATTCACTGAAAAAAACATGGGTTTCAGGGACGTTATAGTTAGAAATTAGTATTTAAAAACCATTGAAACTCACTGAAAAAACCATAGGTTTCAGGGACGTTATAGTTAGTTGGACATTTCACTCGTACAAAACCAGAGAAATTCAGCCGTTATAGTTAGTTCAGCTAACTATAACTCGCGCCTCCGCAATGCACTGCTGATGACGTCACATATTACATCATTCATGACATGGTCAGTGACATCACTGATGACTTCACTGATGACATCTCAAATGACATCACTGATGACATCACTGATAACATCAACCAGTGAGTATGTGTTTCTTTAAAGTTTAAATATGTTTTATATGTATGGAAAGGTGTATTGAAGAATGAGTGGGTGTATGAGTGTCTGGATAGAGGATTTAGTATAGGTATACACACATATATACATATATATCTATAATTACCTACTGGCGGTCGCCAGTAGGTAGATATAGTTAGGACCTATTTTCCATAGGAAATCCGCAACATTCTATTTGGAATAACATTGGTGCCGATTGACGAATCTTTGCGAAATTCTCCAAACTTTTGGCCAGCTCCGGTCCGCTCCTATCCTGAAAATTTCACGGTGATTCGTCAAGCGGGGGCCGAGTAAAAAGGGGGGTCCCAAAACACGTTTACCCCATGCATTTTCCCATAGGACCTGTTGACGCAGCTACAGCCCGAACACCACATTTGACAAAGAGGTAGTCCTCAGTTCAGACTCGTGCCTTTTGCTTAAATGGTGTAAATCCGTTCAGTAGTTCCTGAGAAAATTAGAGTTAAAAGTACATATATATCTATGGCCTCGGAGGATCCACGCACTCTCCCCGCACCCTCCCCGCACCCTCCCCGAACCCTCACGAGCTGAATGCTAATTGGCTGTCAACACTCCAGATCAGGAAGTGTTGGCAGACATCTTGTGCCTCGGTAGAACTGAGGCACAAGAAAACCGAAAAAAGGGCACAAAACGCGACAAGGGGGCAGGGTAGAAACACCCTGACCCCCTAGGCCTGCTCAGGGGGTCCCACAAGGACAGGATGCGCGTAGGGTCCGCGCATCCGGCTGACGAAAACAAAAATGAAGTGCGGGCTCCCGCACTTCGTTTACAATTAGCCCCCGGGGGGGCCAAGTCCCGTGGGCAATTTTTAATAGTAATGGGGGGCCCCCAGCCCCGGGGACCGCCACCCCTTGGGCTTTTGAGAAATACGTAGGGGGGCTTTTAGCCCCCCCAGCCCAGGGACCGCCACCCCCGGGGCTTTATTATAGTTGGGAGGAGGGGCTCATGGCACCCCCACAGCCCTGGGGACCGCCACCCCCGGGGCTTGTTTGATTTTTTTTTTTAAACCAGTGTGGGGGGGCTCGAGCCCCCCCACACGCCCCTGGGACTGCCACCTCCCCGGGGCCATAATTATTTAAAATAGGGGGTCCGTTACGGACCCGCAAGCCCCGGGGACCACCAGCCCTGGGGCTTTAAATTATGTGGGAGGGGGGCTGCGCGGCCCCCCCTGGAGCCAATGATGTCCCCGGGGACCGCAAACCCCCAGGGCCGGCTCCTGCAGTGTCCCGGGTTGCCTACCCCCGGGACACTGCTGTTTGCAATGGCAGGGCGGGAGCCTCGCGGCTCCCACCCTGACATTGCAAATTGCTTTGCTTCATTGAAGCAAGAGCAGGGAAACCTGCTCTCGCTTCAATGAAGCAAAGCAGATTGCTTTTCCACATGGGAAGCAGCATGTTAGCTGCTCCCCATGTGGAAAAGCAATGCCAGCTCCCGCAGGAAGCAGGTGCCGGCTGGGACCATGGGGGGATTGGGACCCCCCCACGGTCCCCAACGAGGTGGCCAGGCCCTGGGGGATGGGGTCCCCGGGGCAATAAGCGGCCCCCCTCCCCGTTAAAAAAATTAAAAATAATAATAATAAATCAATGGCCAGCCCCGGGGGATGGGGTCCCCGGGGCCTTAAGTGGCCACAGGAGGGGGCTACGCAGCCCCCCTCCCTAAAGATATATATATATTTTTTTAAAAGGCCCATGGCCTGGGGATGGGGGCCCCGGGGATGGGATTCCCGGGGTAGATTAAGGCCTGGGGAGGGGGGCCACCGGCCCCCCTCCTCAGTTTAAAAAAAAAATAAAACATTAGGGGGCCGGCCCTGGGGGATGGGGCCAAAAAATAAGAAAAAGAAGGGGGGCTACACAGCCCCCTTCTTAAAAAGATTTTTTTTTTTTAAACGGGATCAGGGAGGAGGCCACGCCCCCTCCTTTCATCACTCTGCAAACGCACCCCCTGGAGTGTTTGCAGAGGGGGAACGAATTCCCCTTCAATACTGGGGGTCCCTGGGGGCCAACTAGCCCACCAGGAACCTCCAGTATGCACCAGGAGGCTGCGTTGCAGAGAGGTGTTCTGAGGCCTGTGGCACAAGTATCTGTAGAGGGGGACTTGGTTCCTAAAACAATGAATGTAACTGATTCTTGCAATCCTGCGCAAGTTGAAGAGGGTGAAGCTCTGACGGTGGCATGGGCGGGAGGGGGTGAAAACCACGGCATTGCACCGCTGGTCATAGCCATCCCCATTAAAATCAATGCAGGATCCGAGATGGTGGCCCTCTCAAACCCAGAAAACCTAGGTGCAAAAAGTAAAAACGATATCCAGATCTCAAGTAAGGGAATTGATTCTGGGGATAATTTTTATTACTTATCAGACCACTCGGACTCTTCTGATGACGAGATAGTCTCAATCCTAAAATTTCGTGCAAGGGCTGCCTCTCATGGCAGTGGGTACAGTGATCTAAGCAGTAGACACTCCGATGATCCGTGCACAAATACCCCGGAAGCCAGCCCTCAGACAGTCTGTAAGAAACAGGAGTTGGGAGATGGGGCTATGCAGGCGATGGGCAACAATGCTCTGTTATGGGATTA
This sequence comes from Triturus cristatus, assembly GCF_964204655.1. Lineage (NCBI taxonomy): Eukaryota > Metazoa > Chordata > Amphibia > Caudata > Salamandridae > Triturus > Triturus cristatus. The sequence goes on from NC_140590.1 coordinate 1,387,928,150, forward strand.
CTCTTTCTCGGCGGAGTTAGGGGTTGACAGTGGGCGTATCCCGGAGCTCAACAAGGAGAGTATGTCTGAAAAATCTGAGGAGATTTCATTAGCTCTGATATATCAAACTATAATGACTCACAGGGAAGAGACGTGCAACGAGAGTCAACAGATGCAAAGTGCTTGTCGCAATTTGCAGAATTCTGTCCGTCGTATTGCGAAGTCACGCTCTGAATTTACTAAGAGGTTCAACGAAGCAGAAGCTCGGATTTCGTGCTTGGAGGATGAGTTGGCAGTTCAGAAGGCGGCAACTGAGGCTATGCGGTCATTAAAGGAGGATACACAGTGGAAGCTGACAGATTTGGAAAACCGAATAATTTGAGAGTTTTACAAATCCCAGAGGGCTCAGAAGGCCAGGATCCCTGCAAATATATCATTGAGCTATTTACGGAAGCTTTTACTGAACTGACGCAGTCGGACTGGCAGAGAGAGATCCAAAGAGTGCATTGATTTCCGTTCACTCTTCGAGCAAGATCAGGACAGGCGGCCCCTAGACCAAGGGCGATACTAATCTCATTTAATAACTTTTTGGCCTGCGAAGCTGTATTTGAACTTTATCATCCTGATAGAAAGAGGGCAGGTAAAGAGGCAGAATTTTTTGTCCAACCAGACTTTTGCCTACAAACGGTGGAGAGATGTTGGCAATTACGTCAGCTCATTGCTCTTTTTCAAGGCAAAGGTGCTCAAGCCTTTCTCCTTAACCCAGCTAAACTAAAGGATGTATATAAGGAGCATACTTGTTTTTTCACCTCTGAGGTACAGTTAAAGGAGTATATACAAGCTATCTGAGATAAGGGCAGGCTGCTGATATTGGAGTAGGTGACTAAGTATGCATGTTTGCTGTCCTAACTATCAAGTGTTTTTTTGGTTCTGGGTTTTTTGTTGTTGTTTTTTTAAATTATATCATCTGTATTGGGTCAGGTTGTTTATAATAGCTATATGGCTCCGAGAATATTCACATTTGACAGAAAGTTCTTGTTGGATGCTGTATTCATTGACCACATGAATAATTGGATTAAGGATTTTTGGGAGATTAATCTCAACTCGACCTCATGTGGGTATGTGTGGGATGCCTTAAAAGCTGGATTTAGGGGGGAAGCTCTGAGCTGCGGATTATATAAACAGAGGAGAGTGAAACTAGCGGTTCAGTATTTATACATGAAATTTAAAATAGCTGAAGATAATCTAGCGCAGGGAATATTGGCAGGTAGAGACATCACAGAACTACAAACCAACATTGCCCGATATAAAGCTAATGTTAATCTACATTTAAAGGAAGGACAGTGACCTTAAATATCAGCGCAGTAAGGAGAACTGCTATGAATATGGTGAGGTCACGGGGCACTGTCTCGCACAAAAACTTTGTTCAAAACAAGCAGTGTAAACAATTGAGAGTATGAAAAATACACAGGGTAACCTGATGCACTATCCCCAGGAGATTTTAAAAGTCTGTCACACCTTTTACGAACAACTATATACAAAAGAAAAGGCTGGGGGACAGGCAAGTGTGATAGGGCTGCAAAATCTAGTCAACAAATGGCTAGGGCAGGAGGAGGCAGTGAATCTAGACAGACCCATCACTATGGAGGAATTGGAAGAAGCCATAAACACATTGGCTAGTGGCAAGTCTGCTGGGCCCGCTAGGTTACCCTTGGAGGTCTATAAGACTTTTTTCAGGAGCTAAAAGTGGATATGCTGGCGGTTTTTCAAGCAGCGCAAAGTTGGGTTGCTCCGGTATCCTGGGATCAGGCAAATATCATTGTATGTAAAAAAAAGATAAATCAGCAGACCTCCCGGGGTCCTATCGACCCATATCCTTAGTAAATTGTGACGGGAAAATTTACGCTAAAATTTTAGTAACCCGGCTGGCCAAAGTTATCTTCCTGTAAGTCTCAAAAAGACAACATGGGTTTATACCTAGTAGGGGCACTGTTAATAATATCAATAGGGTTGTGACCCTGCTTGATATGGAAAATGTTCAGTGCAGTACGTTCGGGCTGATTCTATTAGACGCTGAAAAGGCCTTTGATCAGGTTGCTTGGGATTTCTTGTGGGGAGTTTTACGACAGCTGGGGTTTGCCCCTGGTTTTGTTGCAACTATTCAGGTTCTGTACCGATCCCCCATGGCTAGAATATGTATGATGGGTCTAGAATCTGAACCAGTGTGTGTTACTAGAGGGACAAAACAGGGATGTCCCTGCTCTCCACTGTTGTTTGCCCTACACATTAATCCTTTCCTAAATATGTTGGAGCAGAGCTCTAGGATTAAACCTATTACCTCTAGGCAAGAGTTCTTCTGTGTTTTGGCTTATGCTGACGACATAGCGGTCGTAACATCTGACCCTGTGGTAGCTATGCAAGAAATCGAACAACTCGCACAAAGGTTTGGTTCTGTCTCAGGTTATAAACTTAACGTTACTGAAACTCAGATTATTTGTGCGAATCAAATCAGTGATAATTATGCTAGAATAGTTAAAGAAGGGACATATCTAGGAATTAGGATTAGGACGTGTCTAAGGGAATTAGTTGAGGTCAATTGGGGGGCCATTTTGGCCAATGGGAGGCAACATTTGGAGAGGTGGGAATGTCTACATCTTTCACTGGTTGGAAGATGTAACAGCTTGAAAATGAATATATTGCCTAAAGTTTTATATTTTTTTAGATGAGTTCCACTAGAACTTTCCCAAGATCAGCTACAACACCTGCAATCAATGTGTGCTCGATTTTTATGGGCTATGGGGAAACCGAGTAGAGAAATGCATTTTATGACTCTCCCCCGGGAGAAAGGTGGGTGGTCAGTTCCAGACTTTACAATATATTATTATGCTTATTGCAAAACATGCGGATACTGCTAACAGGAGAGGAGATTGATAATACCACTGAGGTCCCGCCTATATACCAGATGGTTTTGGGGGCAGAAGCTAAGAATTGTTTATTTAGAGTGTTTCAAGTCATAGTCACGGCCTTTAAGGTTTGGAAAGTGGTGCGAAAAATCTTCCAGATCAAAGGGCTGTCGTATTACACACCCACATCTGCTACAACCCTTATTGCCTGCTGTTTTCTGGGATCGGAAGGCCGACAGCTGGAGAAGAAAAGGCATTACGCAAATGCGGGATTTCTATGATGAAGGAGTCTGTGCTCCTCCTTTGAAAATTGGCTGATAAATGTCATCTACCTAAAAAACAATTTTTTACGTTTTTACAAATCTGTGACTTCTTGGGTACACAGCAAAGTGTGATAGAACCAAATCAGCTAGTAGAAGCTATCAGACGCAGGGTTAAGATTGGGGTATTATACAATCTGGAGAGAAGGAGGGACGACCTTGGCATGCAAAATCTTAAATGGGAGAATGGCTTGGGGGAGCAAGGTCTTTCTGTGGAACAGTCGATTGATATAGCTGGGAAAATCTTGGTTTCGACCAAGTTAAAAGCACAGCACTTTAAGGCGCTATTTAACTTGTATCATACCCCCACAAAGATGTTGAAATGGGGTGAAGTAAACAATGGGAAATGCTTTCATTGTGGAACAGGTATGGCTGATAAAGTACATATTTTTTATACATGTAAAAAATTGATACATTTGGTGGGACATATTGAGAGATTTATTTCAGAGAAAACAGGGGCCGGGATAAAGATTTCGACCTCTGTAATGCTCTTAGGAATTGGGAAAGACCTGTTGGAGGGGCAACCGGCTTATAAATTCCGATATCTAGTGGTTATGGCCACAGCAGTGGGTTAGCTCTGCATATCATCCATGTGGTTAGAGCAGGAAGCCCCTTCTTTTGAGATGTGGAGGGCCAGATTTTATAGTATATGAATTTGGAGTACAGCCTCTATTCAGTTAAAGGGCTACGTAGGCATACATTTGGTATGTATATATGGGGTACAATGACAGATTGAAGTTTTATTGCTGACATCTGTAAAAAAAAATGTATGTTCAGGCATGTATTTAATTGTACATAGTTAATTTGTTTTTAGCTTAGTCGTGAACCTTCTCTTTTTATTAACTCTATGTTTGTGTGGTATCAGATGTCAATATATGTACTTATTTATTCTTGCTATGGATTAAAATAAAAAATCATTAAAAAAATCCAAAAATATTATAATTATAAAATTTTCTGTTGAAAATTATGTAATTTTAAAAGTATTTTTAAAATTTGATTTTATATATATTTTATATTTTATGATTGTTAATTTTGGATTATGATTTTATTTTTTAAGTTTAGCAATGGTAGTAAATGATTTGATAAATATATTAATTCTTAAGAGTGTTAGTCTTTTATATGTTATTGTTAAATATGAATATGTAGTTGTAGTTTTTGTTAGTGTGGTTTTCAAGTACATTGCAGTTTATATATTCGAAATGTTAAGTGAGTATGAAGTAATGACTGTATGTATAAACATTTTTGTTTCTACCACCTTGCATAAAATGTTTTAGATTGCACTAGTAAAAGCAAATGTAACCCTTTTAGTGTCCAACACCTTCTCCAAATTGCTTTAGATTTTAGTGGGAATAGTAAATGTTGCCCATTTAATGTCCAACACTTTCCCCAAATTATTTTAGAATGAATTGGGAATAGCAAATGTTACACCTCTAGTGTCCAGCACTTTCCTCAAATTGTTATAGATTGGAATGTTAATAATAAATGTCATCCTTGTAGTGTCCAACACTTTCCAATTTGTGCAAGTGAAAATAGTAAGTGTAACCCCTTTAGTAGGTAACACCATTCAAAAATTGATTATAGATTGGACTGGGCAAAATATATGTCATTCCTTTAGTCTCCAACACTTTCCCCCTGTTACCCCATGCAGAAGTGTGCATGTTGACTGTGTGTGTCATATGCATATGTATGCAATATATATGTGAGACAATACCATATACCAATTACAGTGGTTCGGTCCATATGTGGACAGTCCTGTCGATGGGTATATGGTACGAAAAGGACTCACCTGTAGATTGCCGCACACAGGGTCATAATCCTTGGGGTGACGACCCTGCTGTGAAGGGGGGCCTGGAGAAAGGGATCTGCGTTGTAATCTTCCTGGGAGCAGAAGTAAGGGGTGAGTATGCATCCCGAATCCTTTGTCACTTCAACCTTGAAGCGGGTGGTTGGACCATAATTATCCGCTCAGGAATCAGGCAACTCGTAATACGCACAGTGCTGCAGCTCCCCCATACTGCCCTATTGCGGCTGCCTTTCCCTGATCGCAAACCCGGCAGTCGGTGGTCTGCTGGCAGTCTGCTGGCCATCTCTGCAGTCCAGCGGTGGTCTTCACAAAGCCGATCCACTCAACTTGTAATATGGCAGGTGGACCACTGAGCTCACCGCGCTCGGACCACCACCGCCCACACTGCAGTCCATGGGACCGCCAAACTGGAAATAAGCAGAAAGATCAAGCGATGAACGGAATGCTGAACAATGCAAACATTCACCCCAGTCACAAAGATCTGGGTTTAATCGATCATTATTTTGCTCACCATGCCACCCAGTTTGGACCTAGCCGTATGCAAATCAGTCTTGATCCTGTTCATCATGGGAACAGTCCAGCCCGAACTGGCAAGACAGGACTTGCCTGGACCGGAAACAAGCATCTTGGGACCGGTTTTGGGGCATCACCACTTATCAGCCAAGCTAGCTTGAATCCACTGGCTCAGGGAGCACAGTTCCCACAAGTGGGCATACCCTTCCCACTTAGGGCGACAAAAGCAAAAATAACAAGTGATGGATGGAATGCTGAATAATGCAAACATTCACCCCCAGTCACAAAGATCTGGGTTTAATCCATCCTTCTTTTGCTCACCAAGCCACCCCAGCGGTGGTCTTCACAAAGCCAATCTGCCCAACTCGTAATGCGGCAGTCACACCACTGAGCTTACCTCGCCAAACTCGTAATATGGCCCACAGTGTTTTATTCTAGGAACTACATGTTAAGAGAAAGAAGTTGGAGAGTGTTTGTTAATTATTTGCTATTTTATATTTTTATGTTTATTTGCAAGTAAAAATTAGTTTAAATATAAGTTTTACTTACTTGGTTAGGTAGTTGTAGAGATGTGTACTTTTCTTCTTTAAGTGTCTGGCAGAGAATCCAGCAGAGTTCCCTCATCTTGCAATGTTTATCATTTTGCTGGTGGGGTGATGAGGTCCTCTTGTGCCCTGAGGACCTCAGGACTAAAGTGGACTTCATCCCCCGAGCAGCAGTGCACCAGGAGGTACATTTGCAGAGTTGCAGGGCGTGGCCTCAGACCACTCTCAGCAATCCAGCTGTGTGGGGTTTACTAGAGATTACAGGAGGGCTAGTTGGCCCACAGGGACCCTCAGGAGGCAAGGGGACTTCATCCCCCAACCAAGAGTGCACCAGGAGGCGTGTTTGCAGAGTAGTGGGAAAAGGGGGTGTGGCCTGTGTCTACCTCTCAGACATCCCACTATCTGGGGCTTACTGGAGGTATCAGGTAGGCTAGTTGGCCCCTAAGGACTCCCGGCAGTGAAGGGGACTTTAATCCTCATCCAAGAGTGCCCCAGGGAGTGTGTTTGCAGAGTGGTGGGCAAATGGGGCATGGCCTTCTATGAGAACTTACCAATCCTGCTGTGTGGGGCTTACCAGAGCTAATAGGTAGTTGGCCCCAAGGTTGTCCTTGGGGCCAACTACCCCTCCTGTTACCTCCAGTAAATTCCACACAGTGGGATTGCTAAGAGGTCTTTGGAGGTCATGATCCACTTTCTCCACCACTCTGCAAACGCGCCTCCTGGCAAAGTACTGGTTTGGGGATGAAGTCCACTTTACTCCTGAGGGACTTTGGGGGCCAAGAAGCCCTCATGGTACCTCCTGTAAATCCTATGTGGAGTAATTCCTGAGCAATGGTCGGAGGCCCAGCCCCCGTTCTCCACCACTCTGCAAATGCGACTACTAGCTAAAGAAGCATTTGCAATGTAATAGGTCTCGCATTTGCGAGAGTTAGAGCTATTGGCATTGTAAAAGTAAAAGTTTTTTACTAATGTTTTTTGGAGTGGAGTGGATGTATGTTGTATGTAGTGAAATTATGTGGTATGTTGTGCAGTGAAATTATGTGGATAGAATGTATGTGGTATTTAGTGTATAGGAATTATGTAGAGTGGAATTATGTGTTATGAAGAGTAATTATGTGGTATGGTAGTCTGTGTTGTGGAGTGGTAACCTCAGGTTTAGTCTTCCTCGTTTCCATATAAGCTAAACTATAAACTCAATGAGCCAAAAAATAAAGGAACTACTGAGGAGCACTTCTAGACCTAGTCAGAGGTATGAGCAGGGCCACTGGAATTATGCGTCTGTTTGGCTGCACCAACTTTCACACTATTATACATTTTCCACATTTGCCAAATAATCCATAATCTGCTACATAATCTGCACATTTGAACAACAAAAAGCCTTGTTTCTAGCTCAAACGGCTCAAACGTTACCAAAAATGCAGCTACAAGTGTTATAGCATGGTGGAAGGCCCTCTGAACACCTAGAATGGTCACCTCTTACTTATTGCAAAATGTGGATGTTAGATTAGTACTAATAGTGTGCAAACCACTCCTGCTTGTTTCTGCACCTCCTTTGCCTCTTTCTGCATTTCTCTTGCTTCATTCTGCACCTTTCTTTCTTTTTCTGCACTTCTCTTACCTCTTTCTGCACATCTCTTCCGCTTTCTGCACCTCCCTTCTTTCTGCACCTCTCTTGCCACTTTCTGTACCTCTGTTGCTTCTTCCTGCATTCTCTTGCATCTTTCTGCACCCTCTTCCCTCTTTCTGTACTTCTCTTGCCTCTTTCTGCACCTCGCTTGCTTCTTTCTGCACCTCTCTTGCTTCTTTCTACGCCCCTCTCTCTGCATCTCTGTTGCCTGTTTCCACACCTCTCTTGCCTCTTTCTGCCCTTCTCTTGTCTCTTTCAGCACCCCTCTTGCCTCTTTCTGCACCTCTTTTGCTTCTTTCTGCACTTCTCTTGCCTCTTTCTGCACCCCTCTTACTTCTTTCTGCACTCTTGCCTCTTTCTACAGTTTGCTTGCCTCCTTCTGCACCTCACTTGTGTCTTTTTGCAGCTCCGTTGCATCTTTCTGCACCTCTCTTGCCTTTTTCTGCACCTCACTTCCCTCTTTCTGCACTTCTCTTGCTTTTTTCTATACCTCTTTTTTCTTTCTGCAACTCTCTTGTCTGTTTTATCACTTCTTTTTCTGCACTTCTCTTACCTGTTTCTGCACCTCTCTTGCCTCTCTGCACCTCTGTTGCTTCTTTCTGCACCCCTCTTGCCTCTTTCTGCACTTCTTTTTCTTTTTTCTGCACGTACCCTTTTGCCTCTTTCTGCACCCTTTTTCCGTCTTTCTGCACCTCTATTGCCTCTTTCTGCACCCGTTCCTTTTTTCTGCACCTCTCGAGCCTGATTCTGCAACTCTTTTGCCTCTTTCTGAAGTTCTCTTGCCTCTTTCTGCATCCCTCTTGTCTGTTTCTGCACCTCTGTTGGTTCATTCTGCACTCCTCTTGCTTCCTTATGAACCTCTCTTGTAAATGTCAGCACCCCTCTTGCCTCTTTCAACTCCCCTCTTGCCTCCTTCTGCACCTCTGCTGGTTCTTTCTGCACTGCTCTTGCTTCTTTCTGCATCCCTCTTGCCTCTTTCTGCACCTCTGTTGCTTCCTTCTGCACCTCTGTTGCTTCTTTTTGCACCCTCTTGCCTCTTTCTGCACCCTTATTCCCTCTTTCTGCACACCTCTAGCCTGTTTCTACAACTCTTTTGCCTCTTTCTGCAGTGGTCTTGCCTCCTTCTGCACTTCTGTTGCTTCTTTCTGCACTTCTCTTGCCTCTTTCTGCACCCCTGTTCCCTTTTTCTGCACCTCTCTAGCCTGTTTCAGCAACTCTTTTGCCTTTTTCTGCAGTGGTCTTGCCTCCATCTGCACCTCTGTTGCTTCTTTCTGCACTTCTCTTGCCTCTTGCTGCATCCCTCTTGTCTCTTTCTGCACCTCTATTGCTTCCTTTTGCACCTCTCTTGCTTCTTTCTGCACCCCTCTTCCCTCTTACTGTACCTCTATTGCCTCGTTCAGCACCCCTGTTACCTTTTTCTGCACATCTCTTGTCTGTTTCTGTAACTCTCTTGCCTCTTTCTGCATGTCTGTTGCTTCTTTCTGCACTTCTCTCGCCTCTTTCGGCACCCCTCTTGCCTCTTCTGCACGTCTATTGGTTCTTTCTGCACTGCTCTTGCTTCTTTCTGCACCTTCTAGCAAATGTCTGCCCCACTTTTGCCTCTTTCAGTACCCCTCTTCCCTCTTTCTGCACCTCTATTGCCTCTGTCTGCACCCCTGGTCCTTCTTTCTGCACCACTATTGCCTGTTTCTGCAACTCTCTTGCTTCTTTCTGAACTTCTCTCAGTTCTTTCTGTACTCAAATGGGAAGTGCAAGCTGTCAAGTTTAAAGGTCTGCAAGCTCTCCTGACTGAGGTATATAGTTACTTGTACATGTATTCTCACATGTGTTATGCATCTGAAGATGGTAGCTTAAAAAGCGGGTAACTTCTCCTATAGGTGGTCAAATCTTCTCAGTTCTGCTCTGTCATTCGGCTGCACAGACAGACATGTCTTATGTTTATATGTGTTATGGAGGCCCTCAAATATACTATGGAATACCCATGTGCCCTGTATTGTTAGCAGAAAGAAATGCATACACCATTGTGTACACAAATTTACAGAGTAAGCTGTTTGAAACACAGGTATTCAAGTATTTGAATGTTTATTTCATTTAACATGTCACTAGGTAAAAGCATAGAAAGCATGCATACCTTCACAAACCTAGTCAGACTTACAACAGTGATATGCTTTGTATTGCTGTTTTATATTTGGTAGGCCTAACATTCTGAGCAGTCGATTAATAGTGAGCCTTCAAGAGAAAAGTGAGGTTAAAGACATCTTGAGAGAAGGATTAGTGATTAGGCTACTTTGCATGAGTCTGTTGTAAGGTATAGTCAAAGTAGGCCTGTTTTGGCACCTCTGTTGGTTATTTCTTCTTCTTTCAGCACCTCAATTGCCTCTTTCTGCACTTCTCTTGCTTCTTTCTGCACCTTTCACCTCTTTCTGCACATGTCTACCTATGTAGGCATAGTTAGAAATTAGCATTTAAAAAACCTTAGAAACTCACTGCAAACAATAGAGGTTTCAGGGATGTTATAGTTAGGAATTAGCATTTTAAAAACCTTAGAAATTCACAGAAAAAAACAGAGGTTTCAGGGATGTTATAGTTAGGAATTAACATTTAAAAAACCTCAGAAATACACACAAAATACACAGGTTTCAGGGGCGTTATAGTTAGGCTGACATTTCGCTCGTACAAAACCAGATATGTTTGGTGTTATAGTTAGCTGAAGACCTCAGGACACAAGTGGACTTCATACTCTGAGCAGCAGTGCGCTAGAAGCCGCATTTACAGTGTGGTGTAAAAAGGGACGTGGCCTCGGAACACCTTTCTGCAATGCAGCTCTGTGGCGTTTACTGGAGGTACCTGGTGGGCTAGTTGGCCCCAGGGACCCTCAGGATTCAAGGGGACTTAATCCCATAACTTACAATGCCCCAGGGGGCACGTTTGCACAGTGGTGCAGGGAGGGGGCGGGGCCTGATATAACAAGTTAGCGATCTTGCTGTGTGGGACTTACTGGAGGTAATAAAACGGGTAGTTGGCCCCCAAGGTTGACGTTGGGGGCTAACTATCCCTCCTGTTACCTCCAATAAATCCCACACAGTGGGATTGCTAAAAGATGTTTGGAGGCCACGCTCACCTTTCTCCACCACTCAGAAAACGAGACTGCTCTGTTATTGTTAGAAATCAGCATTTAAAAAACCTTTTAAATTCACTGAAAAAAACATGGGTTTCAGGGACGTTATAGTTAGAAATTAGTATTTAAAAACCATTGAAACTCACTGAAAAAACCATAGGTTTCAGGGACGTTATAGTTAGTTGGACATTTCACTCGTACAAAACCAGAGAAATTCAGCCGTTATAGTTAGTTCAGCTAACTATAACTCGCGCCTCCGCAATGCACTGCTGATGACGTCACATATTACATCATTCATGACATGGTCAGTGACATCACTGATGACTTCACTGATGACATCTCAAATGACATCACTGATGACATCACTGATAACATCAACCAGTGAGTGTGTGTTTCTTTAAAGTTTAAATATGTTTTATATGTATGGAAAGGTGTATTGAAGAATGAGTGGGTGTATGAGTGTCTGGATAGAGGATTTAGTATAGGTATACACACATATATACATATATATCTATAATTACCTACTGGCGGTCGCCAGTAGGTAGATAGTTAGGACCTATTTTCCATAGGAAATCCGCAACATTCTATTTGGAATAACGTTGGCGCCGATTGACTAATCTTTGCGAAATTCTCCAAACTTTTGGCCAGCTCCGGTCCGCTCCTATCCTGAAAATTTCACGGTGATTCGTCAAGCGGGGGCCGAGTAAAAAGGGGGGTCTCAAAACACGTTTACCCCATGCATTTTCCCTTAGGACCTGTTGACGCAGCTACAGCCCGAACACCAAATTTGACAAAGAGGTAGTCCTCAGTTCAGACTCGTGCCTTTTGCTTAAATGGTGTAAATCCGTTCAGTAGTTCCTGAGAAAATTAGAGTTAAAAGTACATATATATCTATGGCCTCGGAGGATCCACGCACCCTCCCCGCACCCTCCCCGAACCCTCACGAGCTGAATGCTAATTGTCTGTCAACACTCCAGATCAGGAAGTGTTGGCAGACATCTTGTGCCTCGGTAGAACTGAGGCACAAGAAAACCGAAAAAAGGGCACAAAACGCGACAAGGGGGCAGGGTAGAAACACCCTGACCCCCTAGGCCTGCTCAGGGGGTCCCACAAGGACAGGATGCGCGTAGGGTCCGCGCATCCCGCTGACGAAAACAAAAATGAAGTGCGGGCTCCCGCACTTCGTTTACAATTAGCCCCCGGGGGGGCCAAGTCCCGTGGGCAATTTTTAATAGTAATGGGGGGCCCCCAGCCCCGGGGACCGCCACCCCCGGGGCTTTTGAGAAATACGTGGGGGGCTTTTAGCCCCCCCAGCCCAGGGACCGCCACCCCCGGTGCTTCATTATAGTTGGGAGGAGGGGCTCATGGCCTCCCCACAGCCCTGGGGACCGCCACCCCCGGGGCTTGTTTGATTTTTTTTTTAAACCAGTGTGGGGGGGGCTCGAGCCCCCCCACACGCCCCAGGGACTGCCACCTCCCCGGGGCCATAATTATTTAAAATAGGGGGTCCGTTACGGACCCGCAAGCCCCGGGGACCACCACCCCTGGGGCTTTAAATTATGTGGGAGGGGGGCTGCGCGGCCCCCCCTGGAGCCAATGATGTCCCTGGGGACCGCCAACCCCCAGGGCCGGCTCCTGCAGTGTCCCGGATTGCCTACCCCCGGGACACTGCTGTTTGCAATGGCAGGGCGGGAGCCTCGCGGCTCCCACCCTGACATTGCAAATTGCTTTGCTTCATTGAAGCAAGAGCAGGGAAACCTGCTCTCGCTTCAATGAAGCAAAGCAGATTGCTTTTCCACATGGGAAGCAGCATGTTAGCTGCTCCCCATGTGGAAAAGCAATGCCAGCTCCCGCAGGAAGCGGGTGCCGGCTGGGACCATGGGGGTATTGGGACCCCCCCACGGTCCCCAACGAGGTGGCCAGGCCCTGGGGGATGGGGTCCCCGGGGCAATAAGCAGCCCCCCTCCCCGTTAAAAAAAGTTAAAAATAATAATAATAAATCAATGGCCAGCCCCGGGGGATGGGGTCCCCGGGGCCTTAAGTGGCCACAGGAGGGGGGCTACGCAGCCCCCCTCCCTAAAAATATATATATATTTTTTTTAAAAGGCCCATGGCCCGGGGATGGGGGCCCCGGGGATGGGATTCCCGGGGTAGATTAAGGCCTGGGGGAAAGAAGGGGGGCTACACAGCCCCCTTCTTAAAAAGATTTTTTTTTTTTAAACGGGATCAGGGAGGAGGCCACGCCCCCTCCTTTCATCACTCTGCAAACGCACCCCCTGGAGTGTTTGCAGAGGGGGAACGAATTCCCCTTCAATACTGGGGGTCCCTGGGGGCCAACTAGCCCACCAGGAACCTCCAGTATGCACCAGGAGGCTGCGTTGCAGAGAGGTGTTCTGAGGCCACGTCCCTTTTTACACCTCTCTGCAACGCAGCTCTGTGGCACTTAATGGAGGTACCTGGTGGGCTAGTTGGACCCCAGGGGACCTCAGGATTCAAGGGGACTTAATCTCTCAACTCAAAACGCACCAGGGGACGCGTTTGCACAGTGGTAAAGGTATGGGGCGGGGCCTGAGGTGATATGTGTGCAAACACGCCCTGTGGTGTGTTTTAAGTTGGGGAATTAATTCCTCTTCAATCCTGAGGGTCCCTGGGGACCAACTAGCCCACCAGGAACCTCCAGTAAGCGCCATGGAGCTGCTTTGCAGAGTGTTGTAAAAAGGGGCATGGCCTCTGAACACCTCTCTGCAATGCAGATCCTGGCGCATACTGAAGGTACCTGGTGGGCTAGTTGGCCCCCAGGGGACCTCAGGATTGAAGAGGAATTAATTCCCCAACTTAAAACACGCCACAGGGCGTGTTTGCACACGTCACCTCAGGCCCCGCCCCCTTCCTTCACCATTGTACAAATATTCCTCTAAAATCAGCCGAACTACGAATTCCGATTTACTCACCTGTTATCAGGAGAGAACCCAGGGCTGCATCTTTTAGCCCAGCACCGACTCTGAAAAGTAATTCTAAGCATACTTACCAGTAACTTGTATTTCCTTCCATTGGAATCCATTGTGTGGTTTTCACCAGAAAAGTTTCTAAGTGTCCATTTTTGAAACGTACAAATATTCCTCTAAAATCAGCCGAACTACGAATTCCAATTTACTCGCCTGTTATTAGGAGAGAACCCAGGGCTGCATCTTTTAGCCCAGCACTGACTCTGAAAAGTAATTCTAAGCGTTATTACCAGTAACTTGTATTTCCTTCCATAGGAATCCATTCTGTGGTTTTCACCAGAAAAGTTTCTGTCTATTTTCACAAACAAAAAATATTCCTAAAAAATCGTCTGTATGACTTAAACACATTCTTTCAACTGTTTACAGGAGGTTGGCCAGTGCTGGATCCAGGATCCACCACTGAGTAGGAAAAAGTAACGATAACACTACTTACCTGCTAAGTGAATTTTCTGCCATAGGATAACATTGGTGATTCTATGTGAAAAAATGTCTAAGTGTCAACTTTTAAAATACAATAATATTTCTTAAAAATAACTACTGTAACGAAAACGCTTTTACTCAACTGTTTACAGGAGATATACAAGGACTGAATCTAGGATCCAGTCCTGTGGTTAGAAAAGTAATCCATAAAGTAACTAATTGCATTTGACTAGAAATTCACATTGAGCTCAATGTTGCATTGTGTTTGAAATTGTGTTGCCCATTGCAACTACTGTAACTACTGTACTTAAAAGTCTATTGCCTATTTGCAAAGTATTTAAACTAAAGTAATTCATTCTGAGAAAGTATATTATGTATTGTAATGTATAATGTAATTAAAAAAATAAAATATCCAAAAATAAACAGTTTACAAAATGTAGTAAATCAGTATCAAAATAATCAGTATAACAATTAATACATTAAAAATTGTCATTTATAAAACCTTTGAAATTCACTGAAAAAACCATAGGTTTCAGGCCTGATATAGTTAGGAATTAGCATTTAAAAAACCTTTGAAATTCACTGAAAAAATCATCGGCTTCAGGCCTGATATAGTTTGGAATTAGCATTTAAAAAACCTTTGAAATTCACTGAAAAAAACATAGGTTTCAGGCCTGATATAGTTAGGAAATAGTATTTAAAAAACCTTAGAAATTCACTGAAAAAACAATAGGTTTTAGGGTGTTATAGTTAGCTGGACATTTCACTCGAACAAAACCATTGAAATTCCTCCGATATAGTTAGTTGTACTAACTACATCTCGCGCACCCGCAATCCACTGCTGATGATGTCACATATTCATGACATGGTCAGTGACGTCACTGATGACATCTCAAATGACATCACTGATGACATCACTGATACCATCATCCATGTGACAATCAGATACACCTCATCATACACTAGTATAACCTTTCATCACTCACTGTAAAATACAGAGTGCCAGATTTAAAACCATTGACACACCAATACAAGTTTCTAAACACCCACACAGTGATTCCTAGATCTATACACATATCTAATCACTCACCTATAGATTCACTCATACATGCTGTCAATGATCAATAGAACACTATCACTTATACACCTATATAGACATTACACACCAGCACACATCCTAATCACTTATGAAGTCATCCTACTCACTTATGCAAGCAATGGATCATACTTTCTTTTACTTAGCTATACACTTATAAAAACACCACTTAATCTATTCATATAGATAATAACTCATACTTAGTGTGTTATAAAAACACTATTACGAGTATACAGTTATCCATACAGTCACTCATACAATCACTGAGTCTTATGTATACTTATTTATTGATATACAACAACTGACATATAGACTGGTTTTTATTTTCCTAGTTTGTTGGACATGTACCATTGAGACATATATTGGCTCATCGCCACACCCATAAAGATATTCACTGACCCAAACAACTGTTATAACATGTAGTTTTAACTTCATATACCTACTGAATCAACTATTCACACATCTTTGGGCAATCACATCCCCCCACCGAACCACTCAGACATTCACTCTCCCATACAAATACTCAGTTAACTAATTAATAAATAATATAGAGTTTCACATAGCTAGTAACCAACTGGAGAAGCAGTTAACACAACAACTGACAAAGTGATAGAGATATTCACACAGTTTAGTCACTATCCAATATATTTAGTGAGACACTATAAATTAGTCAAGTAAACAGTCGATCACCCTGCTACTAAATCCTCCATCCAGATATTTATATTTATATATCCACTCATTCTTCAATGCAAATTGCTATATATATAATAAATATTTAAATAACAAACCAAACCACATTCACTGGATGATTGTCATCAGTGATGTCATCAGTGATGTCATTTGAGATGTCATCAGTGATGTCACTGACCATATCATGAATGATTTAATATGTGACATCATCAGCAGTGGATTGCGGGCGCGCGAGATGTAGTTAGTACAACTAACTATATTGGAGGAATTTCAATGGTTTTGTTCGAGTGAAATGTCCAGCTAATTATAACACCCCTAAAACCTATTGTTTTTTCAGTGAATTTCTAAGGTTTTTTAAATGCTAATTCCTAACTACATCATGCCTGAAACCTATGTTTTTTTCAGTGAATATATATATATATATATTGTATTTTCGATATAACTTTAACAACTATATTTGTGTTCCTGACACTTGTGGTTTTATTAGTTAAGTATAGGGAGGGGATATTTTTGTTAATTAAATTTATTTTCTGATATTTTTGTGTTTCGATATTGTGTGCATCTATTTTATGGCAGTGATCCTCAGGATTATTACATATTTTGAATCCAGACAATAGCAAACATTATCATTCTATAGAAAATAAAAAACACAAATGGGTCCCTGGTATCAGAGGTCAAAGGAATTAAATTACAAGTGAGAAGCGGGCACCGTACCTGAGTGCAGCTGCTGCACACAAAACTACAGAAATGATGCCGGCAGCCAGGACTATTATTAATAATACCGTTTTGTAGAGCGTGCAGCTACCCGAACGGAATTCCCGGTGCTAGGCCTTTACAGGTGTGTTATAATTTTGAATAGTGGTGAGAGACTGACTGGATCTCAGTGACTGTGGCATTGTGTTCCATAGTTTGGGTTCTAGGTCAGAGAACATTCAGCCTCCTAGACAAGTTCTATTAACTCAGGGAACTGAGGAGAGGTTAGCATTAGAAGAACGTAGGGAGTGATGTGGTTGGTAGGGTAAAACCAGGTGTCTCAGATACTTTGGGCCAGTGTTTGATTGTAGTTTGTGCATATAGCACAGTGTTTTAAAATTAATTTTTCTTTCCGCTGGCAACCAGGGAAGATCATGCAGCAGTTTAACTCTATAGAGGTGAATTTTGCCAGGTTTAAAAGTAGTATGCTGCAGCATTTTGGACTAGGTGCAGTTGCTTGATAGCACCCTTTAGAGAACCCAGATATAGAATGTTACCATAGTCCAGCCAAGAAAGTATCAGCGCCTGTATTACTGTTCTTTGAGCTGAGGGCGGCAGGCAGCGGAGAATGTTTTTCAGCCATCTGAGTTTTCCAAAGCAGGATGCTTCTACTTTGTTGACCTGGGTGTTCATTGAGAGCTTGATATCTATCCACATACCCAGATTCTTGACAGCTGTCGTTGCACCGGGGCATGTCCCAAGGCTCTTATGCCAAAGATAATGGTCCTCAAGTTGGGTTGGTTGCCGCTACCAAGTTCAATATGCCACTGTTCAATTTGAGATGGTAAGTATTCATCTAGGTCAGTCCTTTTTCTATGCAGGTGTTCAAATCTTCTGCACTCTGGTTTTCCTGGGCTGTCAGAGAGACGACAATCTGGGTGATGTCCGCATATGAGAGCAGAGTCAGACCACAGCAAACTACAATGTCAGCCACAGGACATACATACACATTGAACATATTGGGGCTGAGGGTCGATCCCTGTGGTACCCCACAAGATTGAGGATAAATACGTGAGCATTGCTGTTTTGTAGGAACTTGAAAACCGCGGTCTGGTAGTAAGGACCTGAATCATTGCCAGGTGATGCCACACACACCAATGTCTTCTAATCTCTGCAGTAGAAGACTGTGACTCACTGTATCAAAGGCATCACTTAGCTCCAATATAATCAGAGCAGTGGTACCGCCTCTGTCTAACTGTGCTTTCAGATTTTCTGTCATTCCTAGTAGGGCTGCCTTCGTACCATATCCCGCTCTAACGCCTGACTGAGACTGGTGGAGAAAATCATTGTACTCAATAAACATTGTGAGTTGCTTATTTATGTGTTTCTCCAAGATCTTGGTCATTACTGAGAGAAGGGAGATAGGTCTGTACTTTACCCACTTTGCGCTATCAAGATGTGACTCTATCAGTAATGGTTTAACCATTGCGTGCTTCCATGCCTTGGGAACATACCCTTCCCTTAGAGAGACATTCAAATGCTGTGTAAGAAGTTCAAACACCTGTTGGTCCAGTTTACCGAAAACCAAAGGAGGTAATAGGTCTACTGGAGAACCTTATTTTATGGTATGTAGAAGCTCTTTGAATGTCCACAAGTCCAAGGAGTCAAGAGTGCTTAGCATACAGGGGCAGTCTGGACTCATGGGGTTATCCGCAGCAGTCATCATCTGATGCTTTCCTGTAGAGTTCTAGGTTGTCATTTCTCTTGAACCATCCCAAAACCTGTCAGGGATGGTGGTGGTGGTAGGAGGGATCAAAGAATCTACTATCTTTCTGCCCTTCTCAAGCGATCAGAGGAGTCCACCAAAGTAAAGGAGGCTTTAATTTCATCCACTTTTTTTTTACAAAAAAGCAGGCCAATTCATCGCATTGGGATTGCGATTGAGAGACTAGAGGGGCAGTCTTGGTGGAGTCTGATAGACTTTTCACTATTCGAAAGAGCGTCATAAAGCTGTTTTGATCTTTAATGATTTTGTCCAAGAAAAAAAACACTCTAGAGGTAGAGCATTTTTTATGATAACTCTTCAGCACTATTTTATAGGCAGTTTTGTCACTTTCCGCATATGATTTCAACCAAATTTATTCTAGGCCTTTGTATTTTCTTCTTTCTTCGCTCAGTGCTTCACTAAATCATGGTACTGGTGGAAGTATTCTGTGATGTGTGATTTGGGTCAAAGGTAGTACGACATCAATAGATTATCGGAGCCATCCGTCAGTGATAGTGGAGTCTGCTTCCACTGAGTGACTTATGGTAGGGCCAGTAGTCTTTAGACTACAATTCAAGGCTGACATATCAATTTCACTGTTGTGGGTATGTCACGTTTTTGTTTACTGTATGTTGCTGGTGTATCACAGGAGAATGGGACTGTTAAATGGACTGACCACACCAGGGGAATTGTGGATTCAGTGTAAATGATCTTTAAATTTGAAAATGGGGTCAAGCAGATGACCTGCCCTATTATTAACGAGCTTCATTTCTAAGGCTTCGAAATTCTCTAAAATTGTTGTGGCTATGATACATTCCTTGCTATCAAAGTGAATGTTGAGGTCCATTGTTAACGTGAAATTTGAATATTTCAGTATATGTGGCGAGAGTGTCTCTAAGACATGGGTGCACCAATTACTCGCTGGTTTTGGGGGGGGGGGCATATTAAGGCTCCTGACAAATCAACATTGCTCAACAGTGATATGGAGAAATGAAAACTCACAGTCGGGAATCTCAAAGTTCATCATTTTGCATTGGTATAACCAATAAAAAATAATTGCAAATACCAAGCACCCACCCTACCCAGGTCTACACTCCATAACCGAAGGGTCATATTTATGAGACACTTAAGCCACTGGAGCGTCACTTTTTTTGACGCTCCAGTGACACAAGCTCTGCGTGGCTTTGCATGGCCTAATAAATATGGAGTAAGACAAAACAGTGCATGTTGCTGCCTTGCCTTACTCTGAGTCAAGGAGGCGTTCCATGGGCGTTGCTGTGGGTTTGCCCATGCAACACCCATGGATTTTGATGCTGCCCTGGATTTACTTAATCATGTAAACCTGGGGCAGCGCCAAAACCAGAGCAGGCATAACAAGGAGAAATATTTGTATTTCTCTTTATTTCCTCTTTCCATGTGCGCTGTATTATATAGCACTCATAGAAAGAGGAAAATGCCTCTCAGGAGTGTGTCTGTGCAGGGAGGTGCCCCTTCCTGAACAAAAACAATCCTGCCTGCAATGGCGCAAGGTTGCCTACATTTGCGCCAGGCAGCAAATTGTGCACCAGCAGAGGGGAAAGGACAAGAATGCAGCATATTTCAAAAATATGGTGCATTGTTGCCCTTTCTCATCGACGTAGGCAAGCGCAGCAAGAAGACTTGCCGCGTTGCCCTACGCCAATTCCTTATAAATTAGACCCTAAGGGCATTAACGAAAGTGATAATATTAAGCCACAATAGAACAGCAGACTTGCAATACACAAACAAGAGAATCATTCTTGATATGCAATCTCGTCAACAAAAAATTATATGTCACTCTTAGACAATCAAACATTTATACAAGCATTGGCAATGGGCTGGCCTTGGAATTAAATAGTTTTTTTTGTCATTGATAGGTTTAAGCACTCAATAAGTCATCATACATGCACTTTGTCACTCATCCTTGCACTCATGCAGGCATTCATTCATCCACTGACTCATTATTGTATTCACCCTCTGACACAACCACAATAAAACACACACAATCTCAACAACATATACAAGATAAATTAAAAGAATACAAGTAGCAAAAAACAGCATGCCATCTAAACACTTTGGGCATATGCTTGTAATAACGAGATTAAACTCAGTAGCAGGGTGTTTTAAAGTTACAACATGGCTTTACGTATTTATTGCAGATTATGAACTGTACAGTGCAGCCTTTTGTTCTGAAATCCAATAAAAGGTTTATGAAGAATATAAAAGTTACATTATGGCTGCCACATTTTGGAACAATGTTTGCTGTCTTGAAATGGTAAAACAATTATATACTCTGGACAACAGCATTCCATAATGGTCTCCTGGTTTAGAGGAAGTTGCCACGTGGAAGGTGGCGCACTGTAGATGAAATTAGAAGTAAGCAAGCAACCCCCTTAGCACTGTCTTGAGAGCTGTAGAAGTGTTCTATGAAACATCAAAATAAAAAAGAGAACTAAAGGACTGGCCAACCAGCACTCACATTGAAGCTCACTCATTTTCAGGTGGATGTATATATATGATTAGAAAATACCGCCATTCACAGGGCAAGAGAGCAAATTACTGATATGGACTGAACCATTACCCCATGCGTAAAAGTACAGTTTCATGGATCGAAGCAGAGTGTAATTGACTCTCAGATAGACCAATGACAGAACAGAACTTACCCAGAGGATCTCTATGTATCTACATGGTTATATATTTATATAAACTGGTGTTTGTCTTGATTAATAATTTTGTTTATTACAAATGCCTGGCAGGCAGCTAAGAAGAGATTTTACGGTTTGCCAGAGGCAGTAACCAACACCAAAATCTCCTCTACAAAAGGTAATCTGTGACATTTCATAAAACGAAATATGTATATATAGGCTTTAATACAGAGTAATAACAATTTACTCTTAAATGCCTATTATCATAAACATATCCTTTTCAAATCAGTATATCAGGCCAACTGCCTTTATCGTAACTTGTCATTATAAACAATCAGCTCTATATCGTTAAGCATTAGCTTGTCACCCTAACCAACACAGACTGACTGTGTTGGTCATAAGCCTTCCCACAAGGCAACCATCTGGTATACCATATTAAAATTACAAAAATGCACAAAACGCAATTGTCAAAACAATTTACAATCATCACTATCCCCATGGTTTGGTCGGTGGGTCACCAACATCAAAACCGTTGCAAACTATGACAAACTGTGAGATTCCATGAAACAAGATGCATACCTACAGGCATTTGCACAATGTAATAACAATCCATGATTATTAGTCTACTCTCTTTAACACATGCTTTTCACAATCTGTACGCAAGGAATACTTGCTTCGTTATAACTTTTCATTATAAATAGATCACACCTACGGAGTGTGACAGAACTTTTCCCAGTGAACCGATAAGGCCTCCAGTACCAATGGCTTTGTACAATGCATAACACAAGCCTTCTGAAGTGCACATAAACTAGCGACTATGAAGCATACGTTCATGAAAGTACAAATATGTTCAAAATTGAAGTTGGCAAAACAATATTGAACCACTTTTAATAGGGGATAACAAGAATCATCAGAGTGACTTTAAAGGGTTTGTCAGAGTGGGTGACCAACACACCAAAGCCCTTGCCTACTATGGTAATCTGCGAGATTACATATAACCACATACCTTTCTACGGCCTTAACATAGCATGATAACACTCCACTGTTAGAGGCCTAATGACTTTAAAATAGGCTATTCAAGATGAAGATGCTAGACCCATTGCCTTTGTAATATCTTTTCATAATAAACAGGCAGATCTATATCATCGTGCATGACATTTCCCTCCACACCAATCAAGCCTGTAGCCTTTATCATTGGCTTGTCACATAACCAAGTCAAGACTACTGTACTGAATGTAAGATTTCCGTCAGACAACCATCAGGCACACTAGAGTATATAAAAAAGTGATGGATGTAATGCTTGAATTAATTTCAGCCAGTGGTAATTACTTGGGCAGCATCCCAGTCCCTATCCATCGTTATTTTGTGCACTATGCCACGTCAGTTTGGACCCAGCCATATGCAATTCAGTCTTGGCCCTGTTCCAATAGGAACAGTTCAGCTCAAACTGCCAGACCAGGCCTTCCCTGAACCGGAACACAAGCAACCCAGGACCTTTTTCACCCTAGTAAGAGCTCATCAACCAAGTACACCTTGGTTCCAATGACACAGTGTGCACAGGGACCACATCTGGGCATACCAGTCCTACTTAGGGCAACACGCTAAAGTATATGAAAAAGTGATCGATGGACTACTTGAATTAATCTCAGCCTCTGATTATTACTCAAGCCTGCATGACAGTCCATCGTTATTTGACACATTGTGCCACCTTAGTTTGGAACCAGCCATATGGATATCTGTCTTCACCCTGCTCCAGTAGGAACAGTCCAGCCCGAATTGTGGCATCAGGTCCTCCCTGAACCGGAACACAAGCAACCCAGGACCGGTTTCACCCTAGTTTGGCTCTAGTGATACAGTGTGCATGGGACCCACGTCTGGGCATACCTGTTTCACTTAGGACAGCGCACTAAATTATGCAATAAAGGGTATGGATGGAAGGCTTGAACTGATCTCAGCCACTGGTAATTACTCAGGCCGCATCCCAGTCCATCGTTATTTTGCACACCACACCACACCACCGCAGTTTGGACCCAGCCATTTGCAAATTAGTCTTGACTCTGCTCCAATGGGAACAGTCCAGCCTGAACTGCCAGACCAGGTCCTCCCTGAATGGCATACAAGCAACCCAGGTTTTTCCCTAGTGAGGGCTCATTAGCTAGATATAGCTTGGCTCCAGTGACACGGTTTGCATGGGACCCACATTTGGGCATGCCTGTCCCACTTTGGGTGACACATTAACGTTTTTCAAAAAAGTGATGGATGGAATTCTTGAATTAATCTCAGCCACTAGTAATTACTTGGGGTCGCATCCCAGTCCATCGTTATTTTGCACACTACATGGGTTTTTGATTGAGGGATATGAAAAATTCTTCTTAAGAAGCAACCACAATCCTTGTCAGGTATGAACCACAAAAGTAATTTTAAAAAACCTGTGCTTAACATTCTGGTAGCCTGGCACAAACACACTCAGGCTTCACAGAGGCATTGTGTAAAGCGTTTATGTCACACTTAAACTGTGTATTAACCTCTTCGATGCGGCGCCGATTCCCGCTCAGCGCTGACCGTTTCTTGCGCGGGCGGGGTCATGACGGAACGGTTCCGTCATGAGCACAGCTCAACCGACGCTCATGACGGAACCGTTCCGTCATGAGCACCGAAAAGGTTAAGTGAAAACACAACACAAGAAAAGTTCCACACCAATTTAGACAAATAGAGAAAAATGTAATAAACAATGTGAGGCCAAAATGACAAACTTCCAGTCGGTAGAACCAGAGGTATGCAATTTTTAAGATTTAAGTAAAAATAGTGCCAGGAAGCAGAAAGCTTTAACTGTGGGTATCTGGTCACGCTAGACTGCAGCAAAGTCACAAGCTCAGGCCGACTGTGATAGAGTGCGGGCTGGATCAGGGACCAGGTTAGTCCAGCTGAAAAAGTTACCTTCTCAAAGTCCAGTGTGCAGAATTCAAAACTTTAGGATTTTACAGAAGCGGCTCAACTGATGCCAGACAAGGGTCCAGGGCCTGTGGAGGCACCTCTTTGGGATCAGGAACTCACTGCAGTAGAAGCATGCAGGACTCAGGCAGGTCCAGTTGCAAGTCCAAACAGGGCCAATTGATGCAGGTCAGCTGGGAAGTTGCAGGGAGACCTCTGAAGCTTGTTGTGTCCCTGTAGCTAAGTGTATAAAGTCAGCCAACTGGGCCTTGGAGACACTCTGGTAGACCTGTGTTCAAGGACATTGTCCTTTCTTCTACCAGCAGAAGGGCAAGCATCTAAAGAAGACCAGTCTCAGGCAGCAGGGCAGTCCTCTGGTAGAAGCAGGGCACTCCTCTGAGAACAAAGCAGGCGTCAAGCTGCAGGGCAGTCATCTGGGTATTAAGGTAGGCCTCAAACAGCTAGGTAGTCCACTAGGGTCGAAGGCAGTACTTCTGTAGTCTTCCATAGGTCCTGTAAGTGGGGCAGGGAACAACTCCACCCCTCCCATCCTGTTAGGGTGACCCTATCCTAGTTACAACCAGGCCCTATTGTTCACTGGCTGGGCCCAATATACATTCCTGATGGGGATAAATTAGCAGACCCAAACAGCACAAAACTCATAGACGACCTCAGAAAGTTTAGTACCTGAGACATGTTGCAAAGGGATACTTAAAGGGGTAGCAGAACAAGTGCTGCATGTCCACTAAAAGAATTTATTTTACAGGCCCTGGGTACAGGTTGTACCACTATACTAGGAATTTACAGGTAAATTAAATGTAACAATTAGGTCTAAGCCATTGTTACCATGTTTTAGGGGGAGACCACAAGTACCTTAGTGCCGAGTAGCAGTAGTAAAGTGTGTAGGGTCATAAAAGTCATCAAAAACGTGTTCATAAAACAGGATTAAGGTACTCTGTACTGGGGTGAATGTTTGACATTGTTCAGCATTCTGTCCATCAATTGTTCTTTTTGCATTTGCCTGTAAATATGAGGCACACTACTTTAGGACTCGATACGCCTGCTGTAGGAGTGACATGCACATATTAAAACGGCTTTGCCATATGGCTTTAAAGTCGAGTCAGCAGCCTGCACTGCTCTTCCAGGCTACAATGGCAGACTGGGAGACACAGTTTTTCTTTGTCACACTCAGGGTGTTCACAGCCAGTGCTGCAGTCCCTGGGGTGACCCTCTAATGTACAGGCCCAAGGGTACATTGGGTACCATATGCCAATCAAAACATACACATTTTAAACACAAGGGCACTGCCACTGAGAACTAGTTAGCAGGCCTCAGTGCACTCTCAGAGTTGAAACTCCATCATCAGCAGTCCAAACTTTGTGGGTGCCATACAAAAAGAGGCCAAATTTGTTATCCGATTATTTATAATGGGATTTTAGTGTTACAGAAAAATCTAGATTTTCCTTGTTTTACGAAGAGAAGTCTTAATTTTATTAAAGACAAGGAGACGAGTATTATGCTTTCTCAACTTGCTTTATTTTCAATAGCAGAAGTCAATAGAAAAATAAGGAACCACTAGTCCCGTGACGCCGTGAACAACGCACCTTAAAGCAAACATCTTCTGACAATGTTGTTGCGCTTCTGATCTCCATTGAAGTATTGTGTAGTATTATGATGTTTATGTATTCTGACGGCAGAGACTGAAAATTGTAAAGTAATTACATTCCTGTGGGAATTTTTTTTTTTTTTTGATGGCGAACAGTAATGGAACCTGAGAATAACATATGCTAATAGGAATACTGCATACTCAATGCCTGCCTTTTGACATAATCCTGATAATTTCTTGTATGTCTGGACTGCCATCCTTCTGTAGAGAATTGTTTTGTATAATACAAAATCATAAATAAAGTTTAAAAAAAAAAAAAAGGAACCACTAGTCCCAAGAGGCTTTGAGACAACAGCCAGTGGGGAGAGCCTTGTAGTCCAACATGACCACCCATCAGGACACAATATAGCCTATAACACGTATCTGGACTGCGAACAGTCCTCTTTTCTTTTACAAGAAGTCATGAAGTATGGAATAACGGTAATAGTAGAAAAATCTGCAAAACCGCCAACACAAGGGTAAGCATATCCTGAGTAAAGCCCAAGAGAGTGGATCAAGAACTGAGAACTTCTGGAGGAATAAGACCATGCCAGGAAAGATGTGGAGAGGAACCAACTGGAATCCTGGAGTTGGAAGGGGTTGCAGACAAATCATGTAACTGTAGATGTTGAAGCACTGGTAACTGTAGGGTGGGAATGAACATTGTTAATAAAATGTTGCTGGGAGATAATACTCACCTCTGTGTCTTTAATAAAATTAAGAATGTTGTTTATATGACTAGGAAAATCTAGATTATATGGCAAGTCACGAAGGCTCCTATTATGTTTGTTTAAAGCATATTTATTACCACATAAGAAGCAGTATGTATCGGTTTGCAATAAAAGGTACGAAGAGTATTATCATTCAACCAATTGGCCGATCTCAGAATGTGTTCCAAATGAGAACCTGCCCAAAAGGCCTTGGACGCCATGGCCCCCCCTAGAGGAGTGGGCTCAAGAAATGGAGGTATCAATCCCGGCCAAGGACATGACCCACTTAACTCAACAAGCCTGGGTAGGGGAAGAAACTGGTTTACGTTTTTTTGTTTTAACCCCTTCAGTGCCCATGACGAGCTGGACTCGTCATGGGCCGCGGTGGCGCTGTGCCCATGACGAGTCCAGCTCGTCATAGACCCCGCCCGCTAATGCAACGGCCGGCACTGGGCGGGGAAAGGGGCGGGCACTGAAGGGGTTAAAGAAACAAGGAGTTTGGTATCAGAGGATATTCTGAGATTTATAGTTTGTTGTTCCTATACTTTCAATAAATTACTCACTCATAGTTGAGGATGGTCAGGAAAGAAGAGGTAAAACACAGAAGTTAAACTGGTCTTTGTGCGTTTTCAAAAATTGAAAAGGACCCCAATAGGAGTAAAGTGGTGAGAAGAAATATCCAGAGCTCTAACATCAGAAATATGTTTTATGGAAATGAGGCATAACAACTAGGCCAGGGCGGAGTTTGTGGAATTCTGCTACGTGAAACTCTGCGAAGTGACAAAAAAACTCTGCCAAGCTACGTGGAGTTCTGCAAGCAACGGAGTGCATTACCTCGAGCCGTTATCACAGATTTTTTGAAACGGGTGTTTGTCCCGCAGTGGAAAATGAAAATGAATGGCATAACGTGCAGCGCTAGAGGGAGCTGCTTCTTTCTGCCACTCAAATAGAAGTTCTACAGGAGCAACAGCTCCCTCAACGCTAAAGGAAGGTTTATCAACGCGAGTGGTAGCAACCAACCACGACCACCTGCAACCGCCCGCGTTGAGAAATCTCGCTAGGAAGCTGTCTGGCATTGGATTTTCCTCGCTCGCGCTCGCCAGCTTACTGTTAACGAGTGAGGAAACAACTTCGCACCACGGAGCGGAATTTGTCAGAACTCCGCGTGCTCCGTGGAGTGCGAAAAACTCTGCGACTGGAGCGAAGTTCAACGCTCAGTTAGTTTAGCAGGCGACATCTTGAGGGAGAGAGTAAAATTATCTGGCCAAAAAGTAATTGCAGAACCAAATTAACATTCCATAACTGACTATATTTAGGAAGAGGGGGAGTACAAAATGTTACTAACTTTAACAGATGGCACACCATTGAACGCTCTCTTACCGGCTATTCATCAGTTCTGGAATGCTTGGCTGAAATTGTGGATCTGTACAAATTGACAGCACAGTAAATTTTTCCCTCACTAGCCAGGAAGGCCAGGAAATTTACTACATAGGTGTCTTCTGCTGAAAAGGGATCAACCGATTTTCCCAAACACCTGCTTATCCATGTAGCCCAGGCTGACTTATAGACCTTTGTCGTTCCTGGAGTCCAGGATTTGCTGATATACTCTGTAGCTTCTGTTGAAATGCCTGGATTAGATTGAATCATCCCACTACCTTCCAAGCGGACAGTAAGAGTGTGGTGCTGGGAGAGTGTCTGGAGCCATTGGGGTCTGATAGAAGATCCAGAAAGACTGGGAGAAGCATGAGATAACATATTGACAGCTCTAGAAGGGTCGAGAACAAAACCTGAGATTGCCAAAAGGGGGCCACCAACATTGGGATACTTGCCTGACATCGTACCTGAGCCTGAACTCTGCTGATCATGACGAATGAAGGAAAAGCTTAATTGGTGTTCTGGGACCAATCCTGGAGAACGTTATCCATTGCCACTGCTAACATATCTGGTCTCCAGCTGAAAAACTGAGGGAGATTTGAGTTGAGTCTTGAAGCAAACTGGTCGGTGTGACAGGGATCCCATATGTGGTAAAAAGACTAGAATATGGAGGGATGTAATCGCCAATTGCTGAAATCGTGAAGGAAATGTGAATTCTAGTCTGCAACGGTGTTGAGAGTACCTTGGAGATATTCCGCTTGAACAGAGATATTGTGTTGGAAACAAAACTCCCAAAGTCCTTTTGCTAACTCTGCCAAGGGTTTGAACCGAGTGCCGCCAAGATGATTTATATACCGCACAACGGTAAGATTGTCTATGCAAAGAAAGATGGAACACCTCTTACAACCCCTTACAATAACTCTTATTCAGTCTTACTCACTTGCATTTGCTCTTAATTTCACTCATACTTATTGACTCTAAGGCCCAGGCTTACTAACTCTTTGCACCATGTTTGTGTCATGTGGATGTTGACTCGGCGATGCGGCGAGCGCAAGGCAAGTAGTTTTATTTGTTTATTTATATATTTTCACTACCCCGTCTTATGTCGACTTCCACCCCCAAACCCCTGCCCCGTCACACCGCGCTTACCTGCACGGGCTGCCACTGCCTCTGAAACCAGGGGTCGCAAAGCTAGTGTAAGGGGTCATGGCTCCTGAGCAGCTCACATAAGTGCGAAGGGCGTACAAAAGGTTCTGGATCCTGTTTGGTGTAATGCAAATATCACTAGAACAGCCACCGGCATTGCAGTTACGACCCCTCGTGACCCCTAAATAACGTTCATGATGCACATGAATTTTCCCAAAGGCCCTACAAAATCTGAAGAGTTCTTTCTGACCTACTCAGACTGAGGAGTTGCTCCCTGTTCCATAATCCTCAGAGACAACTAAATCCAAAAGGAATAGCTGTCAAAATAGTTGGAGCAGCCCAGGGGGAACATAAAAAGAAGTTTGAGCAAATAAATGCAACTGTGAAGAAAAACAAGCAGAAATCACTGGACCCTCCCCAAGCAAATGATGCACAGTTGAAATCATAGACATAGTGTCCTCTAGGGGGAATGGAGTTCAGAACACTTCTGCCTTATTGACTGGACTTTGTGCGCTTTCACTGGGGTAAATGTGCCCCTAAATAGGCACTGATTGCAGCCTTTTCTCTGGCAGATTGTTGTACCTCTCTGCTGTTGTGAAACACCTGAGATTCACACCTCAATGACATGGAATAATTCAAGCATGTGAATATTTAAACCTGGAGAAACACTGGTATGATGAATGGTAACGGAGAAAGGGTGTAAGCGAGAGGGGAAGCTGAGTACACAGGGAAGGAAACAATGGAAGGAAGAGAAAGGGAGGGAATGCAAGGGCGAAACAAAAGTGGCAGGAGAAGCAACTTACCTACAAAACCTTGGGGCAACCAAAACAAGCATTGTCATAGCCAATAGGTCTCGCCTTTGGGACCTTATAAGTGTTTAGCCATGGAACAGTTGCATAACTAAATACTTATAAGGTCCCAAAAGTGAGACCTATTGGCTATGCAAAGTAAAAGTGATCGGGTTCACGATCAAACATCAAAGCGGCCGTGTGGCCGCTAAAGTGAAAGTAATTGCGGTAAAGCGCAGCATGCGTGCCCGCGCACATGCACTGTAGCTCCAGGCTGGCCTGGTAGCATTTTTTGGAGCCCTGTCAATAAGTCTAGCCAGGCCAGCGCATGCGCTGGGTCAGGCGAGACCTAAAAAGGAGAAGGAGACGTGTATGCCTGTGATGCTGACATTCCCACTGCCCCTAGGATTAGGGGTTAACTGAAGAACTACATAGTGAAGGTAAAACTACATATCACACTATTACTGAAGGTGTAATGCAGTAGTACAGTTACTGAATTTTCACCCTGCCCTTGCTGTTATACAAATATGTTTGTTGTAACGACACTAAAATAAATTAGAGAATAAAAATCAGAGGTCCAATGTTACAAGCAATACTCTGCAGCAGGCACATTACCTCGCCAGACCAGTTTAGGATTTTCCAAACATGGCCAGATATCGCACACTCTCCAGAAAATTCAAAAGCAGCGGAGACCTCGAGCTGCACTGGGCTCTAGAAACACCCAGCACTTACAGCACTTTAGAACCGTACTGAGGCATGAAGAGCATCTACAAAATCACCAAATTATACCTTATATCAGTCAACTGCTGCCTAAATTAATAACTGTCTCAAAGTCCCTGGAACACATTCTGTGCTCAGGTAATATGCCCTGGCACAAGGGCCGGCTTTAGCGCTGGTGGCGCTGGCACGACAATCTTTTTTGCCCCCCCCACCCCTCTCATTACCTCCTCCTCGGAATCCCTCACAGCTACCCAGCAAAAGTGCACCTCATCTCTGCATAGTCCTTCTCTTACATACATTTCATTTGTTTTAAAGCGCTGGTAAAGGTTGCTTTACTTATCCACTCAGCCATCTTCATAAAATACAGATCTGTCCTTTGCAGCATGCATATTAACCCTTTGCACTACGTTATAGTGAGTCAAAACTGTCACTAGACAAAATCTCTTTCTAGCAGGAATATTAATCACAAGAGCTATCTTAACATTTTTATTGCTGCCTGAAAGCTGGATGCACAAGGAACTCTGCAGCAGGTGATGTTAAATCTCAATTTATTGCTAAACACAGGTCAGTGCCCCTCTCCAGTTCAGCACTCAGTGCCCTAAAGCCGGACCTGCCTGGCACCCTGCAGTCCACTGCTTGAATCATAAGTGCAGGGACATTCAAGTGACACACCACTTTGGAAAGCCTTAAGTAGCACTGCTGCACGGACTTGAGTGTTCGGACTGCTTGTCTGTTTCTTGCTGTCTGTCTCGGGACACACAACCACTGCAAAAGAGTGACGACTGCCCTAGGTGCCAATTCACCAAACTGCCAGGGGTAGTGGAGTGACATCACAGAGTTTTCCTTTGACCCAGTGGCATCACAGGAAGTGACATCATATGATCTGAGCCTGATTCCAGGAAGTGATGTCACATGGCCTTAACCTCGATGACATCACAATCACTGACATAGCTGAATTTAAGAGGCCCATCAGTGCAACTGTTATAATAACACAAGTTAATGGCATATATAAATGGCCATTTTATATACCACATATATTTTAAATAAATTACTGACATGTTACAAATAGTAAAAAAAATTATTGTGCGGAAAATTACATGTTTATTGGAAGAGGAAAATATAGTGCCACGGAAACAAAAGAGCACTGGAATGCTAAATTATTTACACCTCAAACTCATGATTTAATAGTTTCGCTAGTATATAGCTTAAGCAACAAATGTATCCAGAATTACAGAAAAACGCACAAAAAGATTTAAAAATTCATTTTGTTCGCCTGTATTTCTTACTGTAGACCAACATGAACAATGTTATTGACATAAATTGATCCTTACTATTTTAATGCATTTTGATTACCATCTCTGGAAAGGAAATATCACTCACTAAAGCACATAGGGTAGATTTTTATTTAAACACATAATATACTATATTTTTTCAATCATCAAAATCTGCAGGATCTTGCTTAAAAGCTTTTATTTTTTATTTCTTTTGTAAAAATTATATTCAACAGAGTATACATTGCACTGCTGGAGACATTTGTTTTACTGAGCAAAGAGCTGAAGGCCTCAGTTTGCAACTGTAGCTGCAGAAAGTAAACAGTGCACATTACAGTACCGTTTACCTTCTTTCTGTTCTTGGCATGGACTTTGCTTTCTCTGTGGCCAGAGGTCACAAAGACAGTGCCATGGGCCCCCAATTGCAAGCCAGGGGGTCACAGCTGTTACCCCTGGTGACCCCCAAATGACGACCATGCAACTGTTACTTTCCAAAGACCACAAGAGAGGAAAGTAGGTGGGGGACTCGGAAGCCTACCTTGACGCTACTGGAGTGAAGTGTGCCTCGCTGTGAACTCAAATGCAGCCCATGAAAATGGTGTTAATTTCAATGTCAGGTATCTGGAGGGGCATAATGAAGGCCCCAGCAGTGCGGAGGGGGTGGGCGATTCAGCCCAAAACCTATTATATCTATGAGATATCAAAGCTTTGGGGGCCCCTCACCACAATTTACTGTGGGGAGGGTCATCATTTTATACTAAGCTCAGTGATGTAGCACAGGGGCGCGGAGGGCGATCCGCCCCAGGCGGCACATCTTTTGGGGGCAGTAGCCTCCCCCCGCTCTTACTTGCTGCTGCAGCAGGGCGGCTGCCGCAGGAATCGGCAGCACCACCCCCTGCTCTTACATACGGCCGCCACGGGTCAGCAAAAACAGCAGCCACCACGGGCTACTAATGGTCAAGCTACGCCACTGGCTAAGCTGCTTAGTCTGTAGGGTCAGTTTCACAAACAAAGACTGAGGAACAGAGGCCCAGCTGCTGGGCATTTTTCATGCCTGCACATTACAGGCTCACTGTTGAGTGGGTAAACGGTCATCCTCCAAACTGCAGTAACAGGACTGGTCACGACCATCCAAGACCATGTGGCCCAAATGGGAAGATATTGTGGGATGCCCCAATCCAAACACTGTCCCAATCCCCACCCCCTAAGATACAACCCTGGCAAGTACGGATATAGTATTCATATGTGCATCAATGTTATAGTAAGTAAAGTACATATTTTACACATTCTCTCACAAGGATTCAAATTGTACAATGTGATGAGATCCCTCTTCACGATTTACTGAGCGACTTCTAAAATGTAACCGATTGTCTAAGAAATGTATAAACGGCGTGAACTGACAAGGAATGCCCAAAGCGGTGGAGCCCCATGCGCTACAGAGGCTATAGGTGTATTTGTTACACTTTGGTATTAATCTTGGTCACTGCCACTTCATAATTGGGTATTTCTAAAGGAATCAGGGTCCCTTAAGTGCAAAATAACAAAAATCATTGCTACATAGAGATACAATGAAGTCTACGTCTGGTATCCAAAATGGAAAATCATATGCAGTTATTAAATCAAAGTAAAAACCATTGAAATGGGTGAACGCAGAAGAGAGAAGTAATGACAAGTTCTAAACTCAAGCATTTTCTACATGACTAAAATGAGAACACAATGGTCATGTCACAAAGTAATAAGTACCTATGCTCACATGCATGGATAGACAATTTACAAAAAATTTAGCCAAGATACTGTGGTCGACGACATTTCGATCCCTTAAATAGATGTTGGGATCATCATCAGGACATACGGAGTTATACCTGAGACAAATGCACCAAAAAACGGCACTGTGTGGCCTTTTTAAGTGTGACAAGTATCCAAGGCCTTATGTCAAGGTAAATCTAAGGAAATGGCAAATTAGTAAGGTACATCACTGGGACCGGCCCGAATTGTAAGGAATGTAGGGCACTCGACTCACTACTTTCGCGGACCATGTTTGCAACTCCCCCTCATTTGGTTCTGGCTTTGCATGTTGTATACTACTACTGGTGATGCAGTGGTGCCTGTTTTTGCCACTTGAGTCAGCCCCTAATCTTCACTCTGATGCGGCATCGTTAAATTTGGCTAGAAAGCCCTGTGTGCCCAACATTCCTCGCCATTCAGGCTGGTCCCAGTGATGTACCTTGGTAATTTGCTTCATCCTTCGATTTCCCTTCGAAACTCATGCAAGACGCCAACATTGTTCCCAACAAGACTGTAATCTCATATTATGCAAACATAACAAATCTACTACCCCTTCCTGCTTCAGAACATGGTCTTCTGTATAGCAAGAGCATTCCAATGCATACATCTATGGTCAAGTCTCCATGAAACCAGCTATCAGACACACCAAGAGCAGTATGGACTACAGAGTCAAAACGAAGCAAAAAAGTATCATGCAATGGCATTATAACATTAAATTCTCTTCATATTAGTGGTAAGCCGTAACAGGCCTCTTTTCTTTAGGCGATAATGATGTATGCTTTATTGCGATGGTCTCTGTACAAACAATGCGAAGAGGGCGATCCTTGAGGGAAACGTAGCCAGTGTTCGAAGGCATGCAAGCCCTGTCTACACTTAATAGCTACAAGACTCGCTTACCATACATCAGGAGAGAAGACCAATTATACTGGGATTTCCGGAAGAACGGTGCCATTCATTGGACATGACACACTGAAGAGGCTTGGCTGTGTGTTGTATGTGTAACTGGGATTAATTGGCCTGCAGGGAACTCCCTTTCAAGCTGTATTAGTTTCTATAGAACCTCTCGTTTTTTTCCTTCTACTGCACGGACTCATTTTCATTTTTAAACCTCTGTCCTCGCAGCTAACATAGACCACTGGGTTGGACTTTCCGAAATCAAGAGGACATCCCTGCTTTAAGGAGCTGTTTCCCTCTTTGCCGGGGTGGTAGGCAGGGGAATTAGTTGTCCGAGCGCAGACTACGATGTTCCAAGCCTCAAGGAGTTGGCCAAACTAACTTCTTCTTTACTCTCTGAGCCTCAGCAGTGTCCTTAGCAGCCTCCCAACACATCTGGAAGAGTACCTAGAACACACTCAATTTGAGCTTCTTCTGTGAGGTAGTTTACTTTGCAAAATTTGAGAAAAGCTATTTTATTAGAGTTTTCTCTGACTCAAGCGTAGTGATTTGAGAACTGAAAAATCCCCAGAAGCGACAGCAAAGATGAAAACAATGATTGTTATCTGGATCCCACTTTGTAGACTATCTTGTCTCTTTTCCGCATCCGATCCTTTGGACTGGGAGTCAGCCAGAAACCAATGTGATAGGAATATTTTTGATTGTCCATCAAGGTCACCACCGGACCTTTAGGCCATGATAGATAAGACAGTGAGCATGTCACCAGAAAGATGGAGGGGACAGGCGACATCCCTCCAGTTTCAGGGGTGGGAGGATGTGCCTTCTTGCACTTCAAAAGATGATGAAAGTATTGAAACCTGGGCAGAACACTAGCAGAAATATATTTCAACGGGCAAGGGGGCTGAGATTCGGTGGCATGTCCATTAGACTCTATGTATTCCAACAGAGAGGATCAAGGCCCTTCATCAGACCCATAGCCCCTGAGCTGATGGCTTCTTCATCCTAAGTGGCCTTTCTGGAGCTGGTAAGACTCCTGAAAAAGAACTTGCTGGATGCATTGGATTTTATTGGAATAGTGAGGCAGCCTAGAAGAACGTGCTGATGCGGAATTAAACAGTTTGGCCCATAAGTGGACTAAGTGACAAAGCACTTTCATAGCCAGAATAAGACCTGATCATTGAGGGGCAAGTGTAGGACAGGATCTTACTAGCATCAGTCTGGGTACCAGTCATAAAAGTTGCGTAACCTGCCCACATGTCAATGAGAAGAGAGCGTTTCTCATCTTCATCAGCCTCAAGACAGGCAACCGGAGCACCTGAAATGATCAGCAGCGGTTACAAAATATCTGACTCCTCTGGCACGGGTACCTTGCAGAGATAGCTCACAGCAGTCTCCATCACAAAGATGCATGACTGGGATCTATGTATTACAAAAATATGGATGACATCCATCACTCAGGAAGGTTCTAGCATCCACATTGAAGTGTGGCATCTACACTTCAGCACAAGCACTTTTTCATATCCAAGGGACCCTCGTTCTTCAAGAGGGGACTGCGGATCTCTCAAACAAGCAAGCAAGCCATCGTTTGAGTTCCCAGATTCAAATTATAGTGGGTTTTTTTTTGTTCCAGGCAGAAAAGGTCTTGGATTTTCGGCCTGAAAACAACAAACTGTCTAAAAACATCAGATTCAAGATACAGACATTTAAAAGATCATTCTATTGGAAAGACAAGAAATACATTGATGGTGCAGTTGGAATGTACTGTAAGAAATGTGTGTTTGTCCCATACAGGGTCATTGTTCTTGTGGCAACAAAATTATTAACATGCCACAGCTGCAATTATCGGGAAGAGAAAAAGAGGAAAAACAATATGCAATTCTACCCACCAATTTTTCAAAGACAGTTATGAAATTACAAGTTAATATTAGGTGCTGGTGTAGGGAAGAATATAGAGGTATTGCGGATATTATTGCCTTTGTTTGCTATCCCGATATTTAGGGTGGAGAGTCTGAATTTGTGAGAAAGGCGAGTCACCAGGCAGTAACCAGGCTTAAAGGAGACAGACCGAGATTGTGTGGAGGTAGAAGAAGTAAAGCCAGAATGTAATAGAACTCCTGTGATCAGGATGTCGTGTCAATACGAGTCTTTGTTCTTCTTGGCGCAGCATTCACACATTTTACCAAACTGGGATCTGGGAATATGGCGTAATACGCTGATACCACTGAAACTTTCCACACAGTGACATAAGAATGTGGTAAACCTTCGTGTGGTATATGCGGTTTGGGTACAGCCGTCGATTTTAAGTTGTTTATGGATAGGACACAAATGTGCATAGGAAAGTAAAAAAAGATAGTGGAGAATAGGTTTAATGTGTATATTGTTACTCATTAAGGATGAACCTGGCATTCGAATTAATGAAAAAGGAAAAAAGAAAAAATGATGAATGTGTAGGTGTTCACATTGCCCATGCTAGTCTGCCTGAAAATAATAATGGTAAATGTAAATGTTTTACAAGTGAAAGCAGAGCCGTTTAAAGCGGATTTTTATAGCACTGTCCCCTGGTCAAGGGATCTCTTGGCACTAGGTATGTAACTTGCTACCTCCCAAACCCCCACTTCGGTGCCACACTTTCCAGTTGGTGTGGAATACCACTCCATTGCAAAATGTTTTAATAAACCTCATCCACCACCTTAATTTCACTTTCAGATGGATGAGGAAAATCTTATACCTTGCCACCTCCTTCTCTTGATTCTATCACTTTTCTCTGTTCCATCATTTTCTTTTGTCTTCGTTCTCAGCTTCCATTCCAGATGATGTACCCCTCATCTGTAAATACCTTTCAAGGGTGAGATTTCTGAGTGGTTTACAGTTACTGTTGCATACCTTTGTATTCCTTACTAGGGGCTGGTGGTCAGAGTAATGGTTAGATACTTTTGCATTTCTACATAAACTTGCACTGTTCTCAGCTTCCATTCCAGATGCTTTACCCCTCATCTGTAAATACAGCGCTCCACAAAACTTTTTAAATAAATAAATAAATAAGGGTGAGATATATGAGTGGTTTACAGTTACTGTTGCATACCTTTGTATTCTTTACTAGGGGCTGGTGGTCAGAGTAATTGTTAGATACTTTTGCAGAGGAAAAGGCTGTGGTAACGACCAATGCTGCCGATTTTGGAACAGAGGAGCCGGGTTCAAGTCTCGGCGTCGGCTGAATATCCTGTGATTCTGGGCATATGACAATCCCCCCATGCATCAAAAAACATAAATGTGACCTTGTGTAGTGTAACTGGTGCTCATGTAAAGCGTTCCTACACCTTTGGGTCGAGTTTCTGCTATATAAAACTGCGAAACATTAAAAAAACAAATTAGGTACCGGGGTGGTTTAGGAGGGATATTTCTATCCCTAGCTACATAATTCCGAGTGAGCAAAAAGATTTACAAACAAAACACCGATAAATACTTTCACCCTTTTGTATCAAAAGGCCCAAGGTGTTTTGAGGATGCATCTGATAGATTTCCAATGGCACCGAGGAATCATGGTATAGATGGGGATCCTGCAGAACTGAAAACAGACACATACAGTGCTTTAAATGGCCCGGTACTCACCGGTACTGAGTACCAGCACTTCTCAGTTTTCTCCCCGAGTACCGGAACTTCTTTTTGAGCAAGGAGAGTGCCGATTCTTTCAGAAGCAGCAGGGCTCAGGCCCTGAAGTAAGGTTACGCTCAATGCAAAAAATCCTGAAAATGACCCTTTCAGATGGAGCTTATTTATGTGCCACTCTGGCAGGCAACAGGTTGTGTATTCTTGCGC
Source organism: Triturus cristatus (assembly GCF_964204655.1). Taxonomy (NCBI): domain Eukaryota; kingdom Metazoa; phylum Chordata; class Amphibia; order Caudata; family Salamandridae; genus Triturus; species Triturus cristatus. The sequence goes on from NC_140590.1 coordinate 1,387,966,371, forward strand.
TTGGTTGCTCCTGCAATGTTAGGTTCTAATTGATTTCTCGACAGGAATGAGGATGTGGCCAGAGCTGCCGACAGTGGAACTGGCGAACCAGGTTTGAATCCCGACGTCGGCTCATCATCCTGTGATTCTGGGCAACTCACTTAACTAACGATGCTTAAAAAAAGTATGCTTTAATGCAAATGTTCTGATTTTCATTTAAAGCGCTCTGATTTCCATGGGCCAAATTTGCACAATATCAAACTGCCAAAAAGTCATAGCTCCTATTCCCATTGTATCCCCTTGTCCCAGATTTCTGCATTTATTTTGTTTGCTTGAAGACTGATGCATTATCTAATACGCCCAAAGGAAACTGCTTTGATCTATTGACTTATTAAGACGGTATAGCCAAATTGTGAAACCATGTAATGCTTCACCTCCAATTTACCTACTAAGCTCTCTGTCAGATACTAATGATATAGCGCAATCCCATAAGGTTATGGCTTCCACATAACATTCACAAATTTACCGTTGTCGAACAATATACACCAAATATAATTTTGCATGATCACCAGATTAACTATATATATGCACCAAGTACCAGCATGTTTGCATGCAGGAACTGTTTAATGTTGTATTTGATGAAACTCCTAATCGATCCTTTGCCAGCACCGAAAACGCACCTTCAGCTTCCTTAATTGAACTTCCGCTCTCCCTTTTCTGCATTACCTCGCCTCTCACATCGCTTTCGTGCACTTCCCCGTCACACTCATCCTGGCAACTTGTTCTTGGGCTTTTTTTTTAGAATTTGTACTTTCAAACATCTTAAATAAGTTTTGTCGTCTTCACTCCCGAACGTCTCACACTTTGCACTCGGTGGTGTCCTACATCTGGCTCCTTGAATCTCATTGACTTATACTGCCATATTACATCTTTTGCAGCCTTGAGAAAGCCCAGGTCCTACTGACCACCTAGGGTGAAACACGTGTCGGGTGTTGCAGTATTTACAGTATGAAATAACATTCTGGAAAAACAAGGCTGTAACCAATAAAAAACTTTTTCACAACAAGAATCTAAAAAGAATAAAACAACAGTTTTTTCAAAAACCAACAGAATCCAAATAGGAGTCTTTCTTGATATTCAAAACACTTATTAATTAAGGAGGAGTAGATGCTCAAATTATCCTGAACTGTCAAAAATTAGGCCCTGCACGTATGACACAGAAGCTGATGCTTGCCATGTCTCCTAATGTACATGTTGGGAGTTGAGTGTTCGTTGACCTGGCTGAATAGAGAGGCAGTGAGCTGAGACACAAAGCACATAAACGGGACTGCAGCCACGTGTATAACAAAAAATAAATTTAAGGTCGCCTCAAATGCGTTCTTGAATTTTCTTGAATGTATGTGTATGTGCTTATGCCCGCTGTCACATGCCCACATGTAGTGGCAGAGCTGGAAGAGACACGCTAGCACTTACTCTCTCTCACACCAATTCCAGAAGCAGAAGGATTAGAATGTGGGTCTCATGGTGACAGTTTACAACTATCGAGAATACACCCTCTCGGTAGTGCTCAATCTTTGGAAAACAACCTTTACAACGCAGTCATTACATCGCACTACCTTTACATAGCAGTCATTACATCGCAACATCCTTTACATCGCATGACATTACAACGCAGCCATTATATTGCATGTCACTACAACGCATGTCATTACGACGCATGTCACTACAACGCAGGCATTACATCTCAAGTCATTACAATGCATACCATTACAACGCATAGTACCCTTACACTATCCAACACTTACCCTACTGTTGCACTCACTGGAGTTAGAATAGTAATTTTTACCCCTACACTATTCAACACTTACCCTACTGTTGCACTCACTGGAGTTAGAATAGCAATTATTACACCTATACTATCCAACACTTACCTTAAATGTGATGTAATGGTATGCATTGTAATGGTATGCGTTGTAAAGGTATAATGCGATGCAATGGAATGCGTTGTAAAGGTAGTTTCTGAAAATGCGATGTAATGGTATGCGATGTAAAAGAATGCGTTGCAAAGGATGTTGCGATGTAAAAACTGCGTTGTAAAGGCATGCGTTCTAAATGTATGCGTTGTAACATCATACATTCTACATCTTTAGATTTTTGTTGTGCTATACGATATTTGATTGAATGGTTAAAAGTTCTCCAACCTCTGATCCACCTCAAAAAAGTGTGGCTATTGTTAAATGCCTGGCTCACAGCCACGCCCCCAGACACACACTTAACTGCCCACCCAGTCTAATTAGTGAGTACCGCCACTTCTAATTTCCCATTTAAAGCACTGGACATATATCTCACTAATCTGACTACGGGCTGTACTTACTTAGTAGGAATGTATGGAGAAGCAACCGAATCTTCGAGAGACACTTTGCAGGGAGAGGTTCTTCCCTCAGCCACCTCCGAAATGAGTAAACACACAAAATACTTATAGCAGTTATGGTCATATGATGTGCACTATCATAGTGTAGAAAATGTGTGTTAGACCTACTAGGAGAAATATGGCAGCATTTGACCAGGCAATTGGCAACAAAGTAAATACCAAGAAACCCCCAAACATTATTTAAACACGGTTTAGCTAAAGATGTCTCCTTAAGGGCCAAGGCAAATGCTGAACCTTCACACACACCTTGCCCTCACATCTGCATGCACAGAAGTATATGGGGCATTTGTTTATCAGATCGAATGTGGGGCTCAGCTCCCTGTGTATGGTGGTCCCCCTCCATTCTTACTAGATTTTGTGCCTGTTGAGGTGGGAACCCAATAAATGAGCAAGTGCATTCCTACAGAACAACAACAGCTGGTGATTTTTTCAAGACTCTCGTATCACATCATAAATATACTCACATACCACAAGAAAGAATTACAAAATATAAAATGAGGTATTTGGTAGGCGTAGTCGGCAGGTACAAACATCAAAGGATATCGGTCAGCGATAAAAGGTAACAGGTGAAAGTGAATATAGCCACCGGAGATACCCTGGATGTGATGATCTCGTTGCTCTTTCAAGCTGAATTACAGGGCCCAGTGTTATTAAATATATTTCACTTAACAGTGTTTTAGGCCTATTTTGGGGCACTCGCATAGATGGAGATTAAGGAATCTGAGGCATATGAAGAAAACGATTTCCCAGCATCACAACATTTCGATCCGGTGTTGAAGCTGGGGTTAGAGTCCAAACCTCTAGGTACAAACATAAGAACACCCCCCCCTTAAGAAAGACAACTCCATATCTAACACTACTTTTGCAGAATCAAGCTACCTTTCAAAAATAAGGGGCCCCTGTACTTGTTTCCCACCCTGCATTCTACTGAACGTTTTCTTGGGCCTAGAGAGCTACTAAATGCAAGCATGGGCCTTCTCCTTGATACAATTCAACCTAGCAGAGGCTGAAAGGGAGACAGAGATATGTTCCAGCCGGTACCCCTTGCGTACCATGATTCTCTTAATACAACTTTGTTTCAGCATTTATGTGTGCGTGTACTATATCAGAGGGCTCGGAAGCAGTCAAATTGTGTCATTTTAGCGATACATTAAACACACAAGCAAGCCTACAATGACACTCCTTTTTACATGGAGCACAACGCACAGCATTGTCTTGTGCGGCTTTATACCAGATGTTATTATTACCTAACTGAAAGAAATGTAATTTATCAACCTCATTATGGGCGACTGGACACACATGCGCTGTTACCTGCAGTGAGGTAAGTGGTGACCTAATTCGAGGACCGCAAAGGAGCTGGGCTGACCTTAAATGCTTCTAGGTGAGTACATGCGGGATTGCATGTTAGATGTGCGCATGTGCTGCCTCATTTCAGAGAATGGACCTTTGTGGAGGCAATAATATCGTGTATGGATCATTGGCGGCCGCTACTTAACAGGGGTGGCGGGGGTGTGGAGGGGAGGTGGGGGGAGTTCATGGGAAAAAAAGAAAAGAAAATTTCACTTACCTGCACGCCACTTCTTGGTCCTCTTCGTCACTCCAGGAGCAGGAAGGAAGCAGGAACCAGGAAGCTCCCAGACTGCCTTGACCAATCATAATGCTGCCTTACAGCAGCTTTATGATTGGTCTGAGCACCGTGGTTCGGCGCTCAGGTAGGGAATGGGGGCTTGAGCATGTTCTCCACCCAGGCTGTAATACCTCCCGGGTGATGAACATGCACACTGCGCATGACTGTTTGGCCAGCCCGAGGCGTCCTGACAAACATTCATGCACACTTAAGAGAGTGCCACCACTGTTCCTGTGACGTCCTGAAACACAGATGGAAAAATAAAATGATAACGTTTGTTATTACCATTTTATTTTTCCTTTTCCAACTGCTCACAGTGCAGTGGGGCGACGCTCCTCCGCCTTAGCGGGGGAGCCGCCCCCTGATATGGACCTGGCATGTCACATGAAAGTGTGACATCTGCAACCACTCCTGGTAATAAACTCAGTGTGACATAAGCAGCACTTGTTCTAAACCATAAACCATAAAGCACTCTGCATTCACTACCCTAGTAAAAAGCAAGGGTTAGTCCAAAGAGGTGAATTACAACTATGTGTATAGTCATGTCTGATGGCTTGCAGCTGGAGTGATGAGTGCAGATTCTGTCCTGTGAGATGAGCTGCTTTGTGGTGCTTGAGATCCCGACATTGACAACAAAGGCAAGATGAGCTCCTTCCTTCCCACTTGTGGCAGCCTAGGGGCTGGGGAAGAGGCAGAGATAATGATGGGCAAGATGCACCCCCCGACCTGGAGAGAAAACTGCATGAACAAGAGGGAATTTGAAATGCAGATGAAAAGTCTGAATACGAACCTCCAAATAATGTTCTGAGATAGGGGAATATGGCAGAAAAAGCCTTCTGTGGCTTTCACGGGGCTGGACAGGCAGGGTGAGTTTCTGGTTTGAGAACAGGTGAAAGTAGAGATGAAAACGTTAGTGGAGCCTCCTCCTGTCTTTCCTGCTTTGGATGGACTCAGAAAAAGGAGTGCTGACTGAGTGAACTGAGAATAGCTCAGCACTGAAGAAAGGCCTCCATCATCTCAAGGATGTGAACGTATATATGTGGACTCGTAGATCAACTGGGGTGATGGATGGAGACGGGTTTTCCTTCTAGGCAGTGGAAAGTGCAGCACCTGGGAGCCCTAGAAGTGGAAGTGGGAAGGAGGCACTAGATTGGAGGTGAAATTCAGACATGGTAGGAGCTTAGGGTCGGATGTGCTAACATTAGGAATACTGATTTTCTAATGTATGAAACTTCTTTGAGTTTCATTAGTGGTAGTATAGTAGAGTAGAATACTTTATTTAAGTTACCATGAACCATCAAAGTGTGCATACAATAATACAATAAAATATGTCTAAAAAAAGTAAATAAATAAATACAATTGCACATGCCCAAGTCAGTTTAAAAATGATTTCCCTATCTGTACAGCTCTAAAATCTCAATAAATACACATTTAATTTCTTCAAGTAATCAATTAATACAAAAACAGCTTAAAACTGAGTGCAAATGATTAATTATCAGGAGATTAAAACCTCAGGGAGATTTAAAACATTATAATTGTGCATTAGTATATAGTCCAGAGGTTGTGTTCATAATTAGTGCAGAGCGTGTTTCAACATACTATTTCCTTCAAGATGTTACTGCGCATATGCCAAACAGCTTATAAAAATGTACTAACAGCCAAAACATTAGCGGGGGACAGGTCACTTTTTAGAATTCTGTGGGCCACTAAATATCTTGACAAGCCCAATGACCGGCATAATGGGCGAATCCATTTACAGCGAGACCCTAGGTATGCTGGCCAAAAAAACAATGTGTGCGTCTCGGTCTCATTGTCCGAAGCACAAGCAGGACAAAGGCTTGTGACCAGATCCTTATTCTATTTATCAGTTACGGATCTCAATGGAAGAATGCTTAAATGAAAACGGACATACAGGCTTTTTGCTAGGGGAGGAGATATTGAATCTAAAAATGTTTCAAAATACGGGACCAATTTAAAATCAAGGTACATGTTAGTCAACTATCCATTTGATCCACTTCTTATGTAGCATTCATGTATGTGAATTTTCATGTTGATGGTGTCGGCTCGTGATGTAGCATTTGGTGCATCCCATAACCCATTAAGACCCAGCCTCTTGAGCCAAAGTGAAACAAATTTAAGCCAGGGAACTGCCTTTGCACCCATTAGTGATTCCTAGTGGGTCGCAAATAGACCTACCTCATTCAAATTAATCAGGCAGGTCGCAATTTGCGACCCATTAGGAATCGCAGCCATCTCAAGGATGGTGGCCTGCTGAGGTCAGCAGACCACCATGCATATGATTCTTTTTTGATAAAGCAGACTTTTTTTTTTAAACGCAGCCGATTTTCCTTAAAGCAAAATGGGATGTGTTTAAGAAGAAAAAATGAAACTTTGCAGTTTCATTTTTTTAGAGTAGACAGTAGGTCTGTGGGGCACTGCCTGCTCTTAAAAAATAGGTTTTTAACATTCTCAAAGGGGAGGGGGTCCCTTCCCTTTTGCAAATGGGTTATCACCAATTTTAAATGGTGGCAAAGTATTAGTATTTTGCGACTGGAATTTGGTCGCAAAACATCAATATATACCATTCTGATTCAGTATTTAGAAGTGACACCACCTTCCAAATACCAAATTGGTATTTGGTAGCAAATGCAAATTGTGATTCAGTAACAAGTTACCAAATCACAGTTTGCCTTTTGTACATTGTAAAAAGCTTTTTTGAAGTCGCAAATGGGCCGATTTTGCGAATCTGGCCATTTAGGACCACAAAAAAGCTTTGTACATCTGGCCCTAAGTTCCTTATCTACAAGATAAATACCATGTTGGCTGAGGTATGTAGTAGGGGATGGGTGCACCACAGGTCCTGTTGAAGTGGTTGTCTCAACTTCTGCCTCTTTGATGGGTAGACTAAAAGGAAAATGATTGGTGGAGTGAAGAGAACTCAAGAAGGAGTTCAGAGAGGACAAAACATCCTACTGTATCGGAGGGCATCACTGATCCTCTCTCATTCGTAAGTGTTAGACTTGGCATCTTTTGGCATGTCTCCCCTGAGGTTTTGCTTTCTGACCTCCCGGTTTTGACTCTGTTTTTGCTGGCTTAGTGTCTCTGCGCACTTTCTCACTGCTGATCAGTGTTAAAGTGCAAGTGCTCTTGTTTTAAACTGTGTTATGGATTGGTGTTTCCATGATTGGCATACTTGATTTACTTGTCAGTCCCTAGTAAAGTGAACTGAGTGTGCCAGGGCTTGTAAATCAAATGCTGTTGGTGGGCTGCAGCACTGGATTGTGCCACACATGCGAACTGCCTGTAAATGTAACTCTGGCCTGCCATTGCAGAGCCTGTGTGCAGTCTGGGACTGCAATGTCGACTTGGCAAGTGTACTCACTTTCCAGGCCCTAGGCTTCCCTTTTCTTACATGTCAGTCACCCCTAAGGTGGGCCCAAGGTCCCCCTGTGGGCAGGGTGCAGTGTATGTGAAAGGTTGGACATGCCCTGGTGTGTGTGCCATGTCCTGATATTGAATTACTACCAATTTCGTTTTTCACTATTGCAAGGCTACCTGTTCCCATAGGACAGAATGGGGAGTTTGTTTATAACATCTTATAAGTATAACTGGCCCTAGGAACTAGGTAGAAAAATATAGTTTAGTACGTCTGAACTCAGAATCTAAAGATGCATCTTTTAGTGAAGGTGATTTTTACATTCTGTGTTTGAAAATACCACTTTTAGAAAGGAGGCATTTTCTTGCTCGGCCATCCAGTAGGCCTCTGCTGGGGTTGTGGATTGACTTTCTGGGTTTTGGATGACAGGGGCTGGGGAGGAGCAGTTACTCCAGATAGTCTAGGTGGGTCAGGAAAGGGCTGACTAGACCTGGGCTGCATTTAGAGTAGGGGAAGGAGATTTCCTTTCACCTGAATGGTCCTGGTCTGCCTCTGACAATGCCATCTCCACCTCCTGCCAGGAAGCCACACCAGAGAGGGCAGAACTGGTTCTGGCTGGGCACAGACACTCTCTGCCTGGGAAGACAAATGATTTTAGACTATAAAAAGTGGGGTCCAAACCCCTGAACTTTAGAACTCTTTTGGATCAAGAAGACTGCCAAGAAGAAGAGCTGGAGAAATTGTGAGGAGGAACTACCACTTTACTGACTGCCTTGCTGTGTTGGCCTGCAGTGGCTACTTCTGTCTTGGGCAGTGAAAGGACTGGACTGAACTTCCTACAACTTCTTTCTTTGAGTATTTCCAAGGGCTTGAGGTAGAGCTTGCCCCCTGTCCAAGAAGTCTGAGGAACAGCAAAGACTTAAAGTTCTTCTTTTGCCATCAGCACTGGGGACTGTGTGTTTTGTGCTGCAACAGAAGAAAAAGCAACCCGACTCCGTCTAAAATGCCGCTGCCGACTCAAGTGTCCTGAAGACACTGTAGAGGGCACTGCCGCAATGCCGCACCATGACCCTGGTCTCACCGATGACGTTATCTGATGCCACCATTGAGCTGCTGCTCGCACCGTGACCTGTCTGCACCGCACTCCGCACCGCCTCACTTTACTACGCCGCCTTGGTATCCCAGACGATGCCGTTTGACACAGATGCCGGCGACGCTGCTTGCACCGTGGTTCGAGCGCACCGCTCGCAAGTTACACAACACACCGTCCTCATCCCGGACCGCAGCCTTGGCCTACCGACGCAGAGCCATCGACTCCAGTTCGTCAGCTGATGACAGCGCTTTTGCAACGACGACACCGCTGCTTGCACTGTGACCTGCCAGCACCGCGATGAGCACCGCATCACTTCGCACCATGACCCTGGTCTCACCGACGATGCCATCTGACTCAGATATCGAGCCGCTGCTCGCACCGTGACCTGAGGGCGTCACATGCTGCACCACTGCACATCAGCACCCAACGCCCACCGACGCCAGCGCTCCTGACTTCAACCGCGAAGAGTTCGATCTGCAATACGTGTGACTTCGAGGGCCCGACGACTCCTGCACCGACCTCCGGAACCGATGCCTGCAGACGCCGTGCTTTCAGAAGCTCAACAAGAGGTCGCCAATGCCCTGTATTTCTAAAGGTACTGTCTTGCGGGTCTCCCCGACACCGTAGCTGGCCCACGATGCTGTGGTCAGCCAGAACTGTTTGGATTTGTTTGTTCACAACACCATGATAGCCCCAGACGTAGCTATTGATTTCAAGGAACTTTATTTCAAGGTTATTTTGATAACTGAAGATTTCTAGATATTGTATTGTGGATTTTTATCATTTTTGGTCTTGTCTTAAGTATATAAAAATATTGGATATTTTTCTAAACTGGTGTGGTGTCCTTTTGTCGTGCTTGCACTGTATTTCTGTTGGTTATGTGCAAATGCTTTACACACTGCCTCTAAGATAAGCCTGACTGCTCGTGCAAAGCTACGAAGGGGGTGAGCAGGGGTTATTTTAGGAGTGTAACTCCCTTATCCTGACTAGAAGGAAGGGTCCCTACTTGGACAAGGTGCAAACCATTGCCAACTAGAGACCCCCATTTCTAACAGTAAGGATGTAAACACAAGAATAGCAAAAAGTGCATAGTTGTGGGTTACATCTACCGCAGTTGCAAAAACCCAGATCGAGGGTTGACAGGACCTTCCACTGTGGGTTCCCACCTAGTGCAACCATTACAGGGACTAATCAAATACTAAAGGCTGTGGATATAATCAAGCAAAAAGCAAAATTACTTCAATCGCTGTTCTGTAGTACAATTGCACTCCAAACTGGACAATGACTGAAAGCGTATCCTGGAGGAAACAACTGATCAGTGAAACTGGAAGGACTAACACCAGGGTAGTGGAGTTCATCTGCAAGAAAACTCCTGCCGAGACAAAAGAAAGATAGCTTCGATTTCTTGGGCAGGAAACTTGTCAAATTCTTGGACTATGGGCCTCATTATGATGAAGGTCGGACTTTTGTCCGACCGCCATCCTTTCGTAAATGAGACCGCCTGACTGGCTGTCGGCGGTCCCGCCATGGCCATTAGGATGCGACCACCACCACGGTAGTGGTAATGTCTATATTTTGTATTGCGGCAGGTGCTGCGAGCTGCAGCACATGCCGTGATACAAAACATAGACATTATACATATTCCTGCACTACTTGGCAGATGGTACAGGAATATGTAGGAGGGTCCTCTAAAACCCAAAGCTGAGGGCCAGGGGAAAAGAGAGCCCACTATAGGCCCCCAATGTCCCCTTCCCCAGGCCCAGATCTCTGTACTGGGGTGAATGTATGACATTGTTCTGCATTCGGTTTATAAACTGTTGTTTTCGCATTTGTCACCCCAAGCGGGACAGGTATGCCCAGACGTGGGTCCCGTGCACTCCATGCCACTTGAATCAAGCTATCCTGGCTGAAGATGGGTGAAACCCTGAAACCAGTCCTAGGATGTTTGTTTCCAGTCCAGGGAAGATCTGGCTTGGCAGTTCGGGCTGGACTGTTCCCTTGAGGCACAGGGTCAAGACTGATTTGCATATGGCTGGGTTCAAACTGGAATGGCATGGTGAGCAAAAAAACGATGGATTCAGGCCCAGATCTCTGTACTGGGGTGAATGTATGACATTGTTCTGCATTCTGTTCATCAACTGTTGTTTTTGCATTTGTCACCCCAAGTGAGACGGATATGCCCAGACGTGGGTCTCGTGCTCTCCATGCCACTGGAATCAAGCTATCCTGGCTGAAGAGGGGTGAAACCCTGAAACTGGTCCTAGGATGCTTGTTTCCAGTCCAGGGAGGACCTGGCTTGGCAGTTTGGGCTGGACTGTTACCATGAGGCACAGGGTCAAGACTGATTTGCATATGGCCAGGTTAAACTGGGGTGGCATGGTGAGGAAAGGAATGATGGATTTAACCCAGATCTCTTGACCGGGGGTGAATGTTTTGATTTGTTCAGCATTCCGTCCCTCAATTGTGTGTCTTTTGCTTTCTCACCCTAAATGCGCCGGGTATGCCCAGACGTGGGTCCCGGGCTCACTGTGCCACTGGAATCAAGCTATCCTGGCTGAAGAGGGGGAAACCTCGAAATCGGTCCTAGGATGCTTGTTTCCGATCCAGGTAGGACCTGGCTTGGCAGTTCGGGCTGGACTGTTCCCATGAGGCACAGGGTCAAGACTGATTTGAATATGGCCAGGTCTAAACTGGGGCGGAATGGTGAGCAAAAGAATGATGGATTTAACCCAGATATCTTGACTGGGGGGTGAATGTTTTGATTTGTTCTGCATTCCGTCCATCAATTGTGTGTCTTTTGCTCAGTATGATGAAGGTCGGACTTTTAGCCGACCTCCATCCTTTCGTAAATGGGACCGCCTGACTGGCTGTCGGCTGTCCTGCCATAGGCATTAGGATGCGACCACCACCACAGCTGTGGCAATGTCTATATTTTGTATTGCGGCGGGTGCTGCGAGCTGCAGCACATGCCGCAATACAAAAAATAGACATTACACATATCTCTGCACTACGTGGCAGATGGTGCAGGGATATGTATGGGGGCACCAAAGGTGCCCTCCAAAACCCAAAGCTGAGGGCCAGGGGGAAGGGGAGCCCACTACAGGCCCCCAATGTCCCCTTCCACCGGCCTTTTCATGGTGGGTAAACTGCCATGAAACGGCCTACGGGGAGGGACATCATAATCCCTATGGCAGTGCCTGACAGGCACCGCCACCATTATAGGGATTGAGGTTCCCTCTGATGATCCGACGGGCTCCTTGAGCCTGTCGGGTCCGTGGCGGTCAGTTTCTCTGACCGCCACCCATCCGCCCGCCATCCTAATGCGGCGGATGGAAAACATTATTACGATGGCGATGGGACCGCCACCGACAGGCTGTCGATGGCGGTCCCACCGTCATCGTAATCAGGCCCTTAGTGCCTCAAACAATGTTGCGTTAGTTGCATTTGTTTAGGCAGCATCCGCTATTCATATAGCTCTGTGAAGCTTGTTTACTTGCCCGAGTTGCCTTCCCAAAGTTTTTCAAAGGTTTCGCCACAGACCAAAGTCAGTCATCATGTAGTTCTGTTCTAGTCTGCCTTGAGGCTGGTCGGCAATATCTAATTTAACAAAGTGCTGGTGCATGATCTTGGTGGCAGGTGGGCTTGAAATGTTGCTTACTAATATTGTAGGTTGTTACCTGGCTGTTGTTCTACTACCGGTCTACACAAGATGTTACTGGCTATGTGTTTTATTTAAGATGTGTTGGATACTTGGATAGCGATCTGTGAGATGCGTTCTTAGTGTATGTGATGTCTCTGTGTGTGTCTGTGATATTATTTCTGTGTTGCTTGTTATATGGATGTTTCCATACTAGTAAGCAATGTTGGGGCATTAGTTATGTGGTGACCACACGTATGTAAGATGTTCAGTATTATGTGATCTGTTAGATGTTGAGTGACACATATCTGTTGAGCACGTGGTTGTGAATTGACTGAAAGCCAACGATTTAACTTGGCTGAGATGTGTTGAGATTTCGTATAGATTTTGGCTTTTTATATCTAAGTTTTGATTCAGTACGTTGTTTTTTGGATGGGGATGGTCAATGTATATGCAGATTGTGAAGTGAGAATGGTGGCCTAATTAAACAGGTTTTTTTAACACTGGGCTGTGTTTAATGTTGTTCAGAAGGGTGCTTGACTGTACCGCATCTTGATACTGTTTGGAGCCCCCATTATAGCTGACTCTAAAGAACACCTGGGCAGTGCTGCATGTATGGCACGTGTTTCATCTAATGCGTCATGTTGGATATTTGCGGCTTACCTTGGTCTAAGTACTTCTGGGAGCACATTTGAGGTGTAGGCACAGAGGAGAAAGGAGAAACAACAGGACATTAAAGTGCTTCGTACTGGTCAAGAGAGCTGGTCAAGAGACAGTCCCTCTCACTGAAACCAGACTGCTGGAGAATGGAGAGATTTCAGGGGGTGGTGAGATGTCTGACAGGCCGAAAGGGCAGCAGAAGAACAAACTGTGTTGTGCTGTTTAGTTGTACATGAACTGCACACCAGCATTTGGTGATCACATACTTAAACCAGAGAGGAGCAAACATCTGGTAGGGGCATCACTCCTGGGCCCACCTATCCAGCAGTGGAGAAGGAAGAACTCTGCTGGGTGAGTGCCTGGCTTCCTAGGCCCCAGTGAGAGGCATGACTGCTGTGGGGGAGATGTTTACTGTTGCAGTTCCCATGGGGACAGAGGCTTTCCACTGAGGAAGGAAATTCTCAATGTAACTCTGTGAGTCTACTGGTAGGACGCACATGCCTACACCATAACATGTTCAAGGTCCAGTTCAACAATTGATGTATTCCTATTCTATTTTTATACATCTTTTTTAACCCCTTCCCCGCTCATGACGGAACCGCTCCGTCATGAGCCACGGTTGCCGTGTGCTCATGACGGAGCGGTTCCGTCATGCCACGACCGTTGGCGGTCGCTCCGCCCACGCGGCGCTGTTTCCCCGCCTGTGCGGGGGGACAACGCAACTGGGCGGAGTCATGACGGAACCGCTCCGTCATGAGCACAGCTCAACCGTGGCTCATGACGGAGTGGCTCCGTCATGAGCACAGCGCCGCCGCGCTGCCCCCCCCGCACCCCCCAGCGCTGCGGATGAATTCCCGCCGCAGCGAAGGGGTTAATGTTGTTTTATACACTACTAACATACACCTTACAGGACCTTCGGTGTACATGGGATGAAGCATGCATGTGTAAATCAAATGTAATATGCACTTAGCTGGGAGAGCATTTTCTTCAAAACAGTGCCTTCCCTCTGTCTCGGTGTGTTGTGCCCTTCTGTGTAATCTGAGTCCCTAAAATGATATATACTCTTTTAATAGTTGTGAGGCACATTGCACGAGGCAATTGCTGTTGTTGGGCTCTCTATGTCTGGCCTGTAAAAGTCTCCCATGGTACAAAAAGCAGGGGGTGATCTTTGGAAGTAATTTCACAAAGAGTATTCCACCTACACCCAAGCTTCGCCATCAATCGTCGAACAAGAAAGCAATACGTTGGGAAGATGCCTACAGATGCAGTTTAACACCCAGCGCCTTTTTTTGTTTGACCAAACATGCTCCCGGACAAAGAGAAGCCCCATGTTTGAAAGCACCCCCTTTTAAATACACCCCGTGCTGAAGGACCCCCCGCCCCTGCACGGGAGAAGATGTAAGACCTGCGCTGTCCACCTACACCAGCTCCCACACTGATTGATTCGTGGTCGCTCTGCTGCCGGTTTTGTGCGCGCCGAATGGAGGCGGAAGTGGTCGTGAAAGGAGCGCTGCAGCTTTAAGGCGAATGATTAACCCGAGGAGCTCCTCCGGGCACATGTGCGCCGAGACCCCTCTGGAGGGTGCAGCGGCGGTAGAACAGGATGTCCTGCAGTGACAGACGTGAGGGAGGGAGGGATTGAAGACAGATCTGTAGAACGGCCTGGGGTTCCTCCCCCTTTCAGATGGACCCCTGAGCTGTATCCATCGCTTACTATCAAGTGTGCAAGGCCGTGTCCATATGCATCACCCATCAAGCTCTATTAATGGTTGACTCCACAGAAGCACCGAGAAACCCACCCGGGGGCAGCAGCCTGCGCGCATGAGACACGGTGCCCACCCCCACCCTTGAGCCTCACATACCAACGTAGCCGTGTGTGTAGCGCAGAACATCACGTAGACACGAGTGTCCTCGCGCTAGCACAGATCAACCAAGCTTTAAATAAGAAATCATGGTGCAGATTTACAAGCCCCTTGAGCCACGCTTGCGTCAATTTAACATGGTAAAAGTGACGTACGGGTGGCGCATGGGGCTTGTAAATAAGCCCCCTTGTTATCAACAAGGAGCAAACCATGATGTTCAATCCATATTTGCGCAGGTGAAAGTTTAAAACTGCAGCCAACTTTCCTAACATGGCTTAGACTAGGACAGACAGGAGTCAGGGTGCGAGTTGATGACATGCGACAAGAGAGTTCAGAGTGAGATTACCTGCAATGTCTTTGGCTTGCTGGAGACCTGCCTATGCCGACCAATCCTCGTATTTCTCTTTTTGCTGCCAGACTTCTGTGCTGTAGTCAATTAACCCTGGGCTCAGGTGCAGGTGTGAGCTGGCTGCCAAGGTTGCGCACTGGCCTATTCGGAGTGTTTGGCCAAGCAGAAACCTTCGAAGGTTTGAGCTGGCAGGGCTAGAGAAAATCATAGCTGGCTACTCTCACATGACGAGCTCTGACACAACCCTACAGGCCTTCCATCAGCGTCAGGCGCACGGGGCATGTCTCCGTATTAAAAAGTTGGAAGGCCAGGCATCCTCTTTCTCTGCTTATCCCAATGGTTATTCTAAATGAAGAGATTTTTTTCCCGACAAGAAATGGCTGCATTAGTTGTCTTCTCTGAGCAGACCTTT
This sequence comes from Triturus cristatus, assembly GCF_964204655.1. Taxonomy (NCBI): domain Eukaryota; kingdom Metazoa; phylum Chordata; class Amphibia; order Caudata; family Salamandridae; genus Triturus; species Triturus cristatus. The sequence goes on from NC_140590.1 coordinate 1,387,981,797, forward strand.
CAGAGACATTCCACGCCCTGCCAAAAGGTAATAAGCATTTGCAATGCAATAGGTCTCGCCTTTACGAAAGTTTGAGCTACTCTCATTGTAAATGACAATGCCTTTTATTTATGTGTTGATTTTAAAACAGATAAATAATAGGCATTGTCATTTACAAAGGCAATAGCTTAAACTCTCGCAAATGCAAGACCCACTGCATTGCAAATGCGTGCTATAATAATTAAAAAAATGCATTAGAAGAGAGCGTGTAAGCTATTTGAGAAAATAGTGCTCACATGCTGAAATTAAAGCCGACTGAGCAACAACATATGCAAGGGGGGTGTCGCCATGGGAGGTTACAAAATGAGACAAAGCGGTACTAAGGAGGGACTAATAAGTCTTTTGACCAATGAACAACCACAGTTTACAGTGGACAATGACACAAGCCAACAAAAAATGGGACAGAGAGTGGGCGGGGCTTCAGGTCCCTACCTCAATTCAGCATGCATTGCAGAGCAGCGCATGCACTACCCAGGCTCGACCTAAAAATGCATACTCTGCAGAGCACTTGGGACCCGTAGGCCCTACAAGATCAAACACTAAAACCTGTATCTTAGGCATGACAGCATCCTCTGACCAGTTTTATACTGTTGGGCAAGCGTCCTGTATCACCATCTTTCTAGTGCAAGGACGTACAAGTGAATCGACCAGTGCTAGACTGACCATTCTGTAACTCTTACAGTATCCTAATGTGCTGGAGGTTAAGGAGCTGCTTTCAGACCTGGATGGGCTGCCATGACCCAACCATGCCTGTATGGGTCCATTTTAGTTTTGGCCTCCTGCAGTCTAGGCTAGTTTTAATATTTTTACCAGATGCGCTTCTGGTTTCCAGTCATGCCCAGCAAATTATGTATTTTAAATTCGTATTTACATATCAGCAGCACCATTCCACAGCAATTTCTCATTATTTTGTTCCAGGGGCAAGGTACCAAGTAGAAGCGCTTCACCATCAAATGCCTGCCTTTTAACTTGAATGATTATTTGCAAAATCCCAGAACAGGGTCATTTTTCAAAGCAGGGTTCTCCATAGTCAGTTCTGGAGGGCTGAATCCAGGCCAGATTTTTAGCATATACCCATTTAGATAAATGTAGTCATCTTAAAAATCTGACATGGATCTGGCCCTCCAGGACCGACTTTGGTGAGCCCTGATCCAAAATATGGCTATTCTGTTACCATTGTCACGCATCATATATACAGCTGCCCTTGTTTGAGGCTCATCAGACCTATGAATTAACATGCGACTATAATGAAACCGATGGCTATACTTTATCCTCACAGTTGACTGAGTCTGCACCCTCCGGCAGTTTACTCTCCATGCTCATAGTTATGTATGCCGAGCCCCCACTCTTACACTCTCCCGTACAGTGACTTTTCCTTGTCTGTACATTCTCTCTCATGCTGCTTACAACCATGACCTTTCTAAAATACTTTTGGCCATTGGTGTTTGAGGAGAGATGAGCAATCAGTCAAATCCACAGAAATTTTCAGCCACATAATATTGACATTAGTCAATTAATTGATTACACGATATTAGAGAATAGATCGAATCACTGCTGCGTTTTAGGTCAGGACCTGCCAGACAGCACAACAATCTGGTTGCGAAAGACTTATTGGGACATGAGAGTAGCCGACCTAGAAAGCAACACTGCCCACTAATTTTTATTCACTTTTTATTTTGTTAGTCTCATTTTCTTACTTTCTATTCAATAGTTTTATTTGTTTTACCCTGTCCATCTAGTTTGTGTCCCTCCTGTGGAGCATAGCCTCTTTACTATTGCTCTGATTGGCTAATTGTATCCTTCCATAAGTGACTGCTTTCAGGAAGTTTTTTTAATATTTCTAAAAGCTCTCCACTAGAGTGCAAATGTTTCCCCCGTCTTCTGGGGGTTCTCACTCCTCTCAGCACATTTCTTTTCATAACATTATATTAGTTTCATTTTCAGAAACTTTGTCCTACAAGCCACTCTTATGCACTCACTTTTGCAAAACCAAAGCTGATGATGGACGGTGTGTTGAACATTGCAAGCACTCACCCCCAGTCAACTGATCTGGGTTTAATCCATCATCATTCTTTAGCTCACTCTGCCACCCCAGTTCAGACATGGCCATATGGAAATCAGTCTGACCCTGTGCCTCATGGGAACAGTCCAGCCCGAACTGCCAAGCCAGGTCTTCCCTGGACCGGAAACAAGCATCCTGGGACCGGTTTCAGGCTAATCGGCCGTCATCAGCCAGGCTAGCTTGAATCCAGTGGCAAAGTGAGCAAGCGACCCATGTCTGGGCATACCCTGCCAACTTAGGGCGAACAAAGCAAAACCAAAGGGTTTTGTAAAGTTTCGCTCTTCCAGCTGCTCTATCATGTGATTTTACTCCACTTTGTGCTCGCTCGTGTTCGTTCACTTCCTCTCCCATCCACGTTAGTGTTTCCATTTGCTTCCCTCCCTCTCCCGTTGTGTTGCTTTCCTCATGCTGCTTCTGCCAGCTCTCTGTGGTGCTTCCCCCACCCTCCTTTTGCTTCCCCACCTTCCATGATTCTGGCATCTGTGTTGCTTCTCCAACCTGCATTGTTCCCCCACCTGCTTGCATGACTTTTTCTTTTTGTTTACCAATCCAATTCTGATCCATAAACAAAAGCACAAAAATGCTCGTGCCATCTTGTAGGTGCGCCTGCAAAATGACGCAGGGATGCTGTTATCATGGTTAAAATCATTGGCAAAGCCAATACCTCTCAAAGGCGAGACCTATTGGTTTTGCAAATGCTTGTTTCCCCTTCTAACCAAGGATAGTCCTATATCTAACCTTCCTCAGGCATTTTACATACCTTTATTGCTTGCCTTTTTGTTTTATTAGCACTATCTGCTTCAATTAGTGTAATACCCCCAAACGTTTTATCGTAGTTTTTCATTCAGGGGGTTGGATTTGTTTCCCTTCTCAGCAATACTATACACCCCGCCATAATTTTCAGCTAGATACTGAAGAAACAAAGGGGCATGTTATCAAGGGCCTTAGCTCCGCTTTTTTGGCTTAAACAGCCAAAAAAGCGGAGATAATGTTTTCGCCCTATTTACAAGGCAGTGCTAACATGCATTAGCGCATGTTAGCAGCCTTTTTACCGACACCTCGCTTTGCATCTCTAATGAGATGCAAAGTGGGCGTTTCCCACTAACACAACATGGGAATCAAGGAGTTACAGCACTACTCCCTATCAACAAGCTGGCCCAGGACACCAATACCGACGTTAGAATCCGCGCTAATCACGGATAACGCCGGTAGCTAACGTCTGCTAAAAAGCAGACTTAGCTATACATGGAGGTGGATTCTATGGCTGAATCCACATCTTCCTATTAGCAAGATTTGCCTTATCGCTTCTGTTGTATCGCCGGATTTCCAGCGATGTGCGCGGATTTCACCGCTATCGCCGGATTTAAAATCACCGTGGAGATATGCGTTGTAAATAACGCGATATCTCGGCGATTAAATCTGGCGATAGCCGGTGTTATGCCAATCCGCGCTAAACCCGCTCAGCGATGTTTATCGCTATTCTTTGTTGATATGCCCCCAAGTGTGTTCAAGTAAACTCTGTTTATGTAGTATATGATATGGATTGTGTGTTCCCCTGCGGACTGCCTTAAATTATCCGTACATTAATACACAATTACATTTGTCTGGTTTTGTATAGATCATTGATTGCAGTAAAAAACTGGTTTAAAAATACTTACCTATATTTGAACAGATATGGGTTCATATATACGAGACTGGTATATATATATTTTTTTTAAAGAGAAGAAGTGCCAAAAAAGTTCCAGATTCGAAAAAGTCAGACTTTGAATTCTCAATGCCAGTCTGGAGGGCAGACTTGATTTGGTGGAGATTAATGACCATGGGACTCTTTGCTGATGAGCCAATATAGATGGGTTGATGAATCCAAAATAGTTGGGTAAACTAGTCTGGGGAAGCACTGTGAAGAGAAAGTTAATTCTTAGATGTTAATATCTTTTTTAACTAGAATATATATTCTTGCGTAATAATGTACAATGATTTTTCTTTGTAACAAATCTTAAATATTGGTTACATAGTTATTATTATCAAAAACTGGGTCATCATGGCCATTCACGAATTGCCCTATGGTGACCACTGGGAACATGAGCACGTATGTTTTCATAATCATGCATGAATTATTGCAAGTTCATTACTACTTTTTACCGATGGCCAAATACTTTTGAAATAGTTTTTCTAGTAATAGCACCATAAAAATGGAACATGTGAAAATTCAGAATTCATTCCGATAATTGCTAAAGGACTGCCGTGAGCGGCCTCGGTCAAAGTAATTGAATAGGTTGTCGATTGCTTACTTTATCCAATTAATCTAACAGGTAATCAGTCATAGTACCTAATGATATTGATGTGGTGCTGCTAGCTTAGAGCTCGTGCTCTCCAAGCAGCCCTCTGGCCCACCATCGCTGCTTAATGTCAATATCGGAATAATGTCGCTGCAGTACAGTGGGGATGGAATGGAAAGCAGGGCTTTACTGCATGTTAGGAACGCGTTCCACTGCCCCCTGCTTATGGCCGCCCTTGTGAGGTGCAGGCAGGGGTTGTCTCTGGACGCTCGCCCTCTTTCCTTCATTGAAGTGGCTTTTTTTGCGTGCTGATTGTGATAGGAAACTGATGAATTAATTTGTTGCGTTAGTTAACCACTGGTCAGCGGGTCTATGGTTTGCTGGATGTTGAGAGAGACTGTCTGCTGCATAATATCAGCCTGGCCTCCATTTTACTTCAAATCAGTATTTTTGAAGCTATAGAGCCCACTGTTCAGTCCTCGGTGGAGGGAGCTGGAATGTGCCTATGAAAAGTGGAATAAGCCGTTGGTGATCTGTGAAATTGGTAAACTCTCCCGTAGAAGTACAGGTGGAAATGGAAACATTCCCACTTTCTGGTCAGTGCCGTGCACTCAATCTATTGATATGCTTTCTCCGTTTCGGTGAGGGCTGGTCTGGCAAAGGCTATGAGGTTCCACTGGCCCCTCTGACGTTCTTAGAAGACTTCCGCTTCCAGTCTTCTTGGGCTATTAATGACTACCAGTACTGTTTTAGCATTTATGTTGAAATAGTGCAGCGTGGGGTCTTTCAGCATTGCGAATTTGATCGTCTTATAAAGCATCCACCATAGTCCATCATTTGGAAGAAACCCCTCACTTCTGTCGTGTTCCTTGGTGCTGGGATTCAGCGCATGTCTTCAGCTTCCTGAGGGTCCATGTCGAGTCCTTCGTTGGAAAATATATTCCAGAAGAATATGATCTGCTGTCCGAAAACTCATTTTTTTCTCAGTGTAGTGTCAATCCTGCTTCTGTCTTGTGCAGCCTCTAATTGTGTCCTGCAAGGGTTGGTACATAAATGAATATGTGGTCACTCACATTGATGGTGCCACGGAGACCAGTCAACATTTCTTTTACTGAATTCTAGAGTACCTTGCTGACTGAGATCCCAAAACTTAACCTCGTATAGCTTCTTAGACTCACACATGTAGAAACTTCATCAAGCATCAGCTGGTGGTATACAGTATTTAAACCCAACTTGAAAACCCATCTGAATCCATTTAAATCGGCAAGAATATCAACTAGGGCTGGGGTAAGGTGGCTCTCATTTTGGATGTCCATATTTGTCTGTCTTCTTTCTATACATATTCATATAACTTCAGGTTGATTGGGTTTTGTCTGAAGTATAAAAAAAGCGATGGATGGAATGCTTGAATCAATCTCAGCCACTGATAATTACTTTGGACCGTATCGCAGTCCATCGTTATTTTGCACACCATACCACCTCAATTTTTTATGCAGACAACCTCACATATGCAAATCAGCCTTGACCCTGCTCCAGTAGGAACAGTCCAGCCCGAAATACCAGGCCAAGAAATCCCTGAACCAGAACACAAGCAACACAAGACAGTTTGGTTCCGAGTGGCACATTGTGCACAAGATCCACGTCTGGCATACCCGACCCACTTTGGGCATCGCACTGAAGTATAGAAACGGACTTTGACACCAACACCATGGATGAAACACATGGGTACACTATTTGGTCAATACCCATTTTCTCTTAGTAGAACCGAGGCACAAGAAATCCTTGAATCAGTGATGTCACTGACCATGTTATGAATGATGTAATATGTGACATCATAAGCAGTGGATTGCGGGCGCGCGAGTCATAGTTAGTAGAACTAACTATAACAAAGGAATTTCAATGGTTTTGTACGAGTGAAATGTCCAGCTAACTATAACACCCCTGAAACCTATGGTTTTTTCAGTGAATATATATATATATATATAAGCTCCAGGTCACCACAAACTCTGCACTCGCGGGTGGGTGCTCAACTGCGCGAGGGTGAACTCACGAGTTTAATGATAGTTCAGTTTTCGATTAATGGTCAACACTCACAGGAAAGGGATATCCAATTTTGTTATGGAAAAAAGGTGCAAACAGAAGCATTTCGGCAAACGCCTTTCTCAATGTTGGTGGCCTCCATCTTGGCACAACATTATATACATTTCAAATAATTGGTTGGACACAATACATTGTAATAAACAAAGGACTCACATCAACACTACGTGTGCAATTCAACATATATTACATACGCGGAATCTTGGAATGTCAAGAAGTCCCCGCAACTCATATACAATTGTTTGAACAGAGTTTCAATGCAAACATTAATCAATGGTGAAGTTTCGCCCAATCAATTTACTTAAATATGTATTAATGAGGCAAATTCCTATTTTGTAGAGTGACAATATGTAACTGTTTCTGAAAGTCTCAATCGTGATGGGTACCCAGGGATCCCCACTCTATTGTGATGTTATCCCCTGTATGGTCTAATGTCTGACTGCATATATTATATTGTATTCCAATATTAGTTACATTAAGTATATATCACATTCCACTATTAGGCATACATAATATATTTTTATAGTGCCCTAAATGAGCTCTGGCCATTTGTCACCCTACTGGCCAGCTGACTGTGTATGGTGCGTGACTCTTCCCCTGCAGTAGTAACTGTATTGCTGGAGACCAAGGGTAAATTAGATGTGAGTTGGGGTAAATATATAACAGTCTATAAATATCTCGTAAGATGACAAATGACAAGCAAAGAAAAAATATCCGAAAAGGGCCAAATTAATTATCCGTAAGGGCAAAAACAGTATATTAAATCTTCTTAAATCAATTACAGTGATGTGTTGGAGAAAGCCTCTAAAATCTGAGAGGAAAGTGGAGTGGCTACTTTTCTAACTTAATTATAATTATAAATGCACTACCAACTCTTCTGCGCTGTTCAGTCCACTGGGTGTCTTAGTTTGCATATCTATGATGTATCTAGAATCTAGTCTGCAGAGTTTCAACTCTCTATCCCCTCCTCTGGCATATAGAGGTATATGGTCTAGGCACAAGAACCTTAAAAGATTTCTATTGCTTCCGTGGTGGGACTCAAAATGGCTTGCTATCCGGTGTGTTATGTCAATGTTGGTTAGGGCTCTTAGATGTTCTAAAATATGCACTTTTGTTGGGTGTATTGTGCTGCCAATGCATTTTTGCTGGCAGGGGAACACCAGACAGTATACTGTGAATGTTGTGTTGCAGTTCATGAATTTCATAACTTTCTTCAGTTGTTTTATACCTGGGATCGCGTAGGTCAAAAGTTTTTGCTGTTAGCGCACGCTTTGCATTTTCCACGTGGAAAAACCACTTGAGTTCTTTAAAGCCTGACTCTCTTTGGGCCTCTGTTAGGTGGCTCTGTACTGGATGGTCTTTTATAGAGCTTGCTTTTCTGAATGTGATTAATGGAGATTCTGGAAGGTCTACCCCGATAACAGAGACGGATGTAAGGACCCGCCAGTTCTTCCGTAATATCCCTCCAATGGAATTGGCATCACTCTGGAAGTTGATGATCATTTTAAAGTTATTAGGATGTGTCTATTTTCTTTGTGTTGTCTTTGAGAAGATTTAATCTAGTTTTTTTCTGGACCCTTTTCATTGCCCGATCAAGGATTTCTTTCTGATATCCTCTGATTTGAACTATCTTCATGCTTTCCCTGGCTGCAATTTGAAAATCAAATTCAGAGGAGGTGTTCCTCTTTATGCGCAACAGCTTGCCATAGGGAATGCTGTTCTTTAACTTAATTGGATGGCTGCTTTCAGAATGCAACAGAGAATTCCCTTCTGTGGGCTTTCTGAAAAGGGCTGTGCATATCTTGTTTTCAATGGCAACTACCTGTAGATCTAAAAAAATGTGCAGATACTGGCTCATCTCCCCTGTGAGCCGTAGATTGATATTACTATTGTTAAGGGCTGCTATGCAGTCAGTGGCTGATTGTTGCCACCCTCTCCATATTATGAATAAGTTGTCTTTATATCTGTTCTAACTTACTATTTTATTGACCCAGTTATCATGGGTGTCAGCCCAGGCTGCCTGCTACTCCCACCAGCCCACCAACAAGTTAACATAGCTGGGGGTGAAGCAGGCACCCATGACGGTTCCCTGTGTCTGTCTGTAGAGTTGGTCCTGAAATATAAAAATGGTATTATACCAACAAAAATTCAAAAATTCAATCAGCATGAAATTGTGTTCCATGTATTTCAGCAATCGTCCTCTCAAGAAATATGTGACTGCTTCAAGTCCTTCTTTGTGTGATATTTATTAGTGTACAGACTGGTAATGTCAAGTACAATCATTAGGAAGTCTGGTTCCCATGTTAAGCCCTTGATTCGTTTCAAGAAATCTTTTGTGTCTCTTATGTAGGAGGTGAGTTGGGTTACGAATTCAAAAAGAAAGTGATGTATATATATAGACATGTGCTCTGCAAGGCTTCCTTGCGAGGAGATGATTGGACATGCTGGAGGCTATTTCTGATACCCCCTTTTTCACATTTTGAGTGGCCTCTTTGCTTCTGTATTTTCTTTTTCTAGTATCTTTTATGTGGTTTCACCCCTATTTCTCTTGGTTGTGGACTTTTTTTGTGAATATTTTGTTTGTTACCCTGTTGGTTGTCCAGAGCATGCTGTCATATAGCACATGGCCAACTTTCTATTTTCAATGCCTGCTTCAATGCACTGCTTTTACTGCTCGCCCATACACAGGAGTGGGTGTCAAAAGGAGCAATAATCACAGTTCTCAGCTATACAAAGGATGTTGTGCTTATCTGTTATTTTGAACTGGGGGGCTGTAGGTACTGGAGAGAGCTTTTGACTCTTGGCTATCAGTTAGTCACTTGCACCTTTTCAAATGCAGCTCCACACCTTCTTTTCATCGTCATGCTCCAGTGGTTGAATACCCTGCAGCATGCGGCGACTTCTCAGGTCAGCTTTCTGAGGCCTGCTTTCTGAGACTACATATGTTTGGAGGCCCATTTCACCTGGTTGTAAAGCAGCGTCTGATGCGGTTTGCACAGTAAAAATCTGTAGTGCAAATTCAAGTACAAGCTGCACTCAAGTTTATGAATCGTTGTCTCAAATTGAGGCTTAGTACAACAAATCAATAATGCACCAATAACAGTGAATTACATTTTGCCCCACAAGGGTGATAGAGAGTAGTAAATTTGATTAGCAGAGTTACAATTCAAATCATTCAAATTAGTAAAAAATCATTAATCACCTTGCAAAAGCATTGTTTTTTACGGTCCAAATCATGAATCAAAATAGCAACTACTAAGTCAAGTTATTTAAAGATTGTCACATGCAAATTGAATAAGATTCAGTTTTCACTAAAGGGAAATTTCATAATGCTAAGCTGAGGATTCAAATGAGGTTCGGAGAAGTTAAGCAGCAGGTGTCAGCAAGTAAATCCTGTAAAGGCAGAACCTAATCAAGGTTCATTCAGGTAAAGGAAAATTGATTTGCTCAAGAGTTCAACTCTATGAGATGGGTAAAGTAAGCTTAGGGTCTCAAGAGAGTGGAAATATATATATATGTTCTCAACTGCAAACCCCATTCCTCTGCAGACACCCACATCCTTTTTCTCCCCACATGTTTCTGAAATCCTTCATCTGTCCATTTCATACCTCAGTTTGTTGCTCTTCCACAGCTCCATTTTATTCTCTACTTCTGCACATAATTTCTTGCATCTCCTTTACTTCATCGACCCCGATACATATAACATACCCATTCACCTGTAAGCACAGCATTTTCTTTTACTTTCGCCATTCCTTTTAAAAGGGAATGACTTGCATGGATGATCGCAACCCATTTTTCAAGGATGAGAGGAGTGAAGAAGATGGAGGGTAACCCATATGCAGAAACACAGCTTTATTTTGTCAACTCAGCTGAGAAGAGTAGGGCTGGTGCTAGGCTTGGGAAGCATCTGAAGGACTCGCATTCAGCCCACCAACATGGGGCCTTGATCCAGTGCTCCAGAGCCAGGCCACGGCATACTGATCTTCTTGTTCCCTCCTCCCCGTCCCCAATGAAGAGTGAGGTGTGTCTCAGTGCAACTGGGAAAGCGGAAGGGGGCCCTCCCCGTGGGCCTCACAGCTAGCACAGTGAGGAACAGGGAAGGTGTCCCCGGCCCTGGGGCCCAGTTGCAACGAGACACATTCTGAAGGTTTGTTTTTCAATCAGCACTCCTGTCCCACTTCCACAGTGAGGCAGCGAGGGGGGCCAGTTGTAGCATCCTCCCCATCCTAGTAGCATGTAAATGAATTACACCACACATGGAGCTCGGTATTACACGTCTTTATTCTCCAGAGTGTAACCGTTAACTAACACATACTGCGTCATGGATTTTAATAATCACATCTAACAATTATGTCAATAGACTATGGAGTCCATTAGGAAACATAAAGGTCCAGCGCTTTATAATACACAAGACACTACATCAGTTGTCACACATTTGGCCCCCGTCTGCTTTAAAGATTTCAAAGAAGAAGCAACTCTCACTCTTGTAGCCCTTTGAGCTATAAATGAGTTGCCTTTCCATGGCTGTAAGGGATGAGCTGCAGCACTAGAGGGGCCCTGCACAAAGCATCTTCATGAGGTATTGGGATAAGTGTAGCCACCTGCTTATAAAACACCTTAAATGTGAAAATGAAAACCATGCTAGGGATCTGTCTTGGGAGTGCACCCTTGGTGTTTATTTCTCCTATTGAGCATCTTTCATAGTGCTGATCAGTGGGCAGAGGCACAAAGGTAGTTTCATTTGCCCAGGATCAAACAGTTTATGAAATTACTCCAAGGTCCCCTGCACACGCTAGTGGTACATAGATTTAAGTTAGTACAGTAATGAGTGTAGGAAAGAAAGAAACACTGTTCATCCACTGCTCTGTGGGGTTCCAGGATTTATTTTCCTTGCTGTGCGTTCCTCTGTATTCTGTACTCTGTACCAAGGAACGCACAACAAGGACAATACATCCTGGAAACACACAGAGAGGTGGACGAACAGTGTTTCTTTCTTTCCTACACTCATTACTGTACTAACTTAAATCTATGTACCACTAGCGTGTGCAGGGGACCTTGGAGTTCTTTGTCTGTGGTTTACCACAATCTAGGGAGAGGGGTGGTTCTCCCTACCCTTTTGCACCCCACTTACACCTAAGTTCACTGTGCAATATTTGCGTACTGCCTTAGAGAGCCATCACCCCACTAGAACAACCACCAGGCCTGCAGTGTCTTCCGTTTTTTAAATTAGTAGACTAAAGACTGCAACACACTGCTACTTGCTGCAAAGAATATGCATTTACCATTGTATTGCATTTTGATGAATATACCATGTGACTTGCCACTTCTCCACTCACATAAAATCCAGTCCATTTTTCAACAACATGCACACTAGCCGCTTTTTCATTGATTCTAAGTACCCCAATTTAGCTAAAAAAAAAAGAGAGCAGAGGAGGATGCTGAAAAGCATGATTGCCCAAGAGCACATCATTTAACCACATGGTAGGCCATGATTAGAAACCAGAGGCCACATTTATTTAAGGGTTGCATCGCTTTTGTACCACGCAATGGAATGCATCCGCGACGCATCCCTTAAGTCCAATTTATCAAGCCACGCAAGGACACCTCGCGTGGGCCTGAGTTGCTTGATAAATCTGGAGTAATGCAACACAGCATAAATGGTTGCGTTGCATTATTCTGAACCAGGGAGGCATTCCATGGGTGGTGTGTGGGTGTTCGCATGCAACACCCATGGATTTTGGCGCATTCCCAGATTTACCATAAGTGGTAGACCTGGGACTGTGTCAAAACTGCTACACATTACCCGGAGACTGAGGCGCAACAAGCTGAAAATGTATTTCTCCTTCTTTCTCCTGCAGCTCACAGAAAGAAGGAAAGGCCTCAGGGGATTGTTTTTGTGCAGGAAGGTGCCACCTTTGCTCCATAGTGCAAGGGGGCATTCATTGGCGCTAGGCAGCACAAGACAGAAATGCTCCGTATAATGCTAAATACGGTGGATATGTGCCCCTTCCTGGTTCCATGTTTCCAGCTAATACACAGCTTGGGTGGCAGGGGCTGCCCTTCCCAGGAAAATGTTAGTTTTGTGGGTCCTGCTCAGCTTTAGAATACAGTCATTCTTATTTCCATCATTTTTAGAAGGTGAGTTGGTAAAGCTGAGATTCAATGTCAAGTATCGTAGTACTATGGCTAAAAAGTAACCACTGGAAAAAAAATCATGTGGCAGTGGGTAGTATGCATAGCTGATATTGATATTTACCACTGTTGTTTCTAAGAATATAACCTTCCATTTGCATACCAAAGTTGTTAATTTGTTTCTCAAAATTTGCAACAGCAAGCAGTCAGGCTTACTCTAGGAGGTGCTAAATGGATTAAAAGGCATATGCAATATGAATAGTAATCAGATTCAAGAAAAGGGGGTGGATTTAGAATGAATCCCTAAAAATGCACCATGCGAGTTATGTCCCCCTGCTCCCCAAACAAACATCTTCTGATGTCTCTGCAAATGCAAAGTGTCTCATCACGCACAATTTGTCCTGTGAAGAAATAATGAAACATTGGCCACCCTTCCTGAGCATCTCCGAGCTATACCATGGCAGCAAGGCCAAGGGCAGTGGGGCCCTCACCCATGGTTCTCGAAGCACTTTCCATGGACAACCATCTGGGTGGACTCAGAGCTCTGAATCACAGCTGGGGGGCAGAGTAAGTTGTTACCCTTCCACTGGGCCCACAGCCCTACACAAAAGTTGTAGCACTAAACACTAAATGTGAGGGCAAGGGAAAAACTCCCCCCCCTTCTATGGGCCTCACACCTCTGTATAATATTGTGAGTGCCAGGGAAGTGGGCTCCCCTCTCTCATAGGCTTAACACACTGGACCACTGCTGGAAGGCCCAGGGTAAATGGCTACCCTGGCTTCGGAGTGCTAGACCATGGTTGCATGGCCTAGGAGCGTGTAGGCCCTTATCCTAGGTCTCATAGCGATGGTGTTGCGCTGCGAGGTCTTGGGGAGAGAACCCCTCCCTTGGGCCCAGTTGCAAGTGCTTCACAAGGCTGTACCATGATTATGTGCATGGGCCCATGTCAGGGACATAGCCATCAGTACTGCAAAAGATGCAGGGGCACTGGGTCCAGAGGTATTTGGTGCCAAATTTACCCAAATTATGACTATATGTTACTGTGCAGTAATCAGATGGTGATAGGGGGTACCTTTACTTTGCGCAAGGTCCCATGGCACCACTGGAGTTCCACTTGCCTCTCTTCCGTAGACCTCACAGCCATGGCTTGGCCCTCAGGGGAGTGGGGTTATTGACTCAACGTGCCCAGATTATGGCTGTATATTACTGTCCAGTCAGTGGCCAGTAGGGGGGGGGGGGGGGGAGCAGGTGTGTGAAAAGTTACCTTGTTTGTCCCAGAGCCAATGCTCCATTGATATGTCACTTGATCCCCTCGCCTGGGCCTCTAAGCCGGGGTCTTCCATTGTGAGGCCTCACAACAAATGGCCACCACTGTGAGGACTAGGGAATGAGGACTCTCTCAGGGGCTAAGCTATCCATACTGCAGCATGTACAGTGGCTCTAGAGCCCAGGAGTCTCTTGGGCCCAATTTACCTACATCTTGGCTCTATTTTACTATCTAGACAGTAGATGGCGGGTGTTGGGTGAGAGGATGATCCATTTACCTTGCTTTCACCAGGGCCCATGGCACTTTTGTTATGCCACTGGCCCCTCTCTCAATGTTCTCGCAGTTCTGATCCAGTGCTGTAAAGTCCAGAGTAGGTTGCAGGGTTCAGGATTGTCCCTCATTTTATATGCGTGTCCTATATCCTGCAGTGAACTCCCGCAGGGCGCTAAATATCTAAATTATTTTGTTCACCAAGGAACTGAAGTTGGAAAGCAGGCTAATCAATGTTATTTTTATTTATGAAGTTTTATTTAGCGTATACACGACCATTTATGGTATCAAAGTGCTGTACAATGGGGAAAAAACTGGGAATATACAAAAAGGAATACATAGAATCACAGGGGGGCTGTCACTAACACGATCATTACGGATAACTGGGCTTTATAGTGCAGTACGCATATAAGTGGTTATGAAAGGAAGATCGGCTAGGATCACAATTGGTAAAGTACTAAAGATAATCGAAAGAATGTCAAACATGGGCAGCAAAAAGACAAAAAGTTATCAGGATCTTCTTAAAGCTGTAAAGTTAATAGAGGTATTGCATCATTGGGGAAGGAAGCTATTAAATAATAACAGTTTTAGTTCTTTTTGAAGCAGGTTATTAAAGGGTTGGTCCTGGTCTCTGGTAAAGAGAGTTCCAAATACTTGGGGCTATTCTGGAGAAGGCTCGCTTGTAGGCATTCTCTTGTTGCTAGGAATCAAAAAGGGATCGAAAATATACAGGCCACCTACGAAGTCTGAAGTTGCCCAGCCCAGTGGGATATCCCAGCACTATAACTCTGGGAACAATCACCATGCAGCGGTGTAAGGGGCAGCATTTATTAACATGCTTATTGGGAGGCAGGGCATATGGTACTGAAGGTGGCCTACACAGGATACTTTATTCAGATGTTTACCTTAAGAGGAGTAATGTAAAACCTGAGAATGAAACACCCAGAAACGAGCAGGCACCCACCCTAAAAGCTTTACTTTAAGATGATAGTTATTCAGCCCATGGATAATGGCAGATAAGGAGACAAGGGCAAGAGTAAACAAGATTTGCCGAACATCAAATAATGTGGTCAAGTAGAACCAAGGGTGCAAAACAGGACTGCTTTTTCAAGACACATAACTTTCTAATTATACAACATGCTTTATCTGTTAAAGTTTTAAGAGGCCCCATTAAGGGCAAACCCCAATGTGAACTCAGCGATTTTTGGTAATCCTCATATATACATCTTCTTGGTGAAACCACAAGTGTGTTAAGAGTCCTGAGAAGTAAAAATGGAAAGTTGGCATTTTTACTATGACGGAACTCTAGGTCTAGGGTGGGTGATGGTGGTACCTGATGTTTACATTTAGAAGTTAGGGATTGATTTTTGTCAATAAAGACTCCCAGCCATGGCCTAGCTCTACGAGGCCTAGGGGAGGAAGGGCCCTCCACTGGGCCTCGCAGTGCTGTGAGCCTCTGTGGAAGGGCCTACCTCCTTTAGGCCTCAAAGACATGGTTAAGCTCTGAAAGACTTGAAGGAGGGCCATATCATGGCCTTGCAGTTCTGGTCTATCTTTGCTAGGCTCAATAGAGGTCTCCTCCCTTGGAACTTGCAACCAAGGATAAGCACTGCGAGGCCCAGAGAAGGGGAGCTTATATTTTCATGACAAATCGGAGAAACGTTTAATGAATTTAGCTGGGCATAAACTGGTAGGACAACGGCTTGTATCGGTGGTATCAATCGGTATGAAAAAGTTAAAGTAATCATAGTTTTGACAGTGTGAGCTGCACAATAATGTGATTATGTGTAGCAATTTAGTTCAGCCTTGATGTTGTCACATATTAGCGTACTCTTTTTGAAGAAGAATTGAGCAAGATTATTACATAGTTGTTTGGAATGTTGTAAGTAGCTGAGGAACCTGAAGGAGTTTGTAATTCTAATACACCGTGGAGTAATTATTTCAACAGGGTCAAATCCAATCAGAGAAGTAGCTTTTCTATGATTTGCTGATTTCAAATTTATAGGCGAAAGCTATGCTGATAGAGTCTATTCTTCTTGTATCAAATACATACCAGCTTTTGTTCCTTTTACCAACTTTTTTTTTTTTTAGACAAGAAAGCACTGGCCATGCTGGTAGAATACTGGCCAGATGGCAACCCTCGCGGTCTAATTCCCGCCCCCCCCCTGTGTCTTTCAGCCATACTGCAACACTGTGAGACCCAAGGAAACAGGCCAGTTAGGGAGCCAGGCTTGCAGCATTATTTAATTACATTTGTATATGTGATTTCCAGGTGTGCTGAAAATCATGCAAAATCATTGTATGCATGTGAAAGGAGATACATCTCAAAATTGTTAATTGAATTGGCATCATGCTAATTTACAAATGGAAATGCTCTCATGAACCGCCTATGCGTATAAAAATAATTAGTATCACAAATATTAAAGGCTACAGAATGTGTGAATCCATTAAACCCTTTTAGCCTACATATGATTATATCCTGGTAGTCTTGTATCTTACAGTGACTTGAGTGATGTCTTTAAGAGAAGCCAAGCTATTTTGAAATATTTTGTTTGCTTTCATATCTTTCTTGCCCAAAACTCTTCCAGGCCACATACTTTATCTTTCACTGGGTATGTGGGAAGCCATCATGACTTGTCCCCATGCCTTCTTGGATGATAAGTTCCCCATCTCCATTGGTTCTCTGCACACCTTTCAGATGGAGGATGTAGTGCAGAAATGTAAAAACACATGGCAAAAGGCCTTCCCCGTCTATGCACCAAGGATCTTGAACGACATCCAGACATTCAGCCCCAACCCAGCTTGAATTTAGGAAACCGCTAAATACTTACCTCTTTAATGAACAATATTTTGTGATACATAAACAGTACACAAACCAGCTACACCTCATGTCACATATTGTCTGAGTCTTTGGCTCTGACCACATCTCTCCTTTTGGCTAGGTTTGTGCTGTGTAAAAAACACATACATAATGCATGTACTATTGCACTAATTTGGAGATAATTTGTTAACATTTGATTAAAGATATACATTTTAGGAAGACCTAGGCCATTCCATTTCTCCTACTATGACTTATATAATGTGCTCCTACTTATAAGAAGTTAAAAACGTGCATGTCCTTATTTTAATAGGGATATATATATATTTTTTTTATAGTTTTACTGATATCTATACCAGGAAATTTGCTTCTAGCAAAGTACCATCAAGATGCCAGTGGACTCATAGTAAATTGATGACACTTACTGTGATGTAATTTCCTGGGTTGCCATAGAGTGTGCAAATCAGAAGGGCCTTGCACATCCCCTTTCTTGCCAGGGATCCAAAAACTTTAAAACCGCCCCTGGAGCAGAGACAGATTTGCTCATTTTCCCCGAGGGGGCTTGACGCATTTATTTTACCTCAGCTCACCCTCATACCCATGCTGATTTCAAAGCAATTGATGTGCATGGGCTTCTGTCACCCCTCAGATTTCTTCCGATTCCTTCATGTGTGCTGTTTCGGACAATCCTCTGCACTAGTGCTATAAGGAGGAGAGAAAAGCTTGGCACTATGAAGAAGCTAAGTAAATTAATTGATTAATTGGAAAAACTGCTCTGATTTGGCAGTTGGTAGTGGCAGCTGGCAACAGAGCAGCAAGAGGGAGGACAGAGGCATTATTTTACTTTTTACTTTGATAGCTTTATTTCGGTCGATGACCATAAAAGCACAGATAAAATATTTACAAAGACATAAAACATAAATAATTCAGCTTTTGAGATAAAAAGTTATTAAACACAGTTATCAAAGTAGCACAATGAACAATTCTAGTTCCATTCTAAAATATACAATACACATATTCAATCGCAGATACAAAGGTTAAGAGGGACCCAACGCCTTTAGAATACGATTACGCGTATGCCAAACATTAGTAAGAAATTTTGATAGGGCGAAGACAGTTGGGCCAGAGACATCAGATTTTAAAATCCTATACATTGGTACATATTCCCTACAGCCCATATTCCTTATCAGCGGGAGGAGCCAGTATTTCCGTGCTGCCTTGTAAGCTGGGCAGAAGAAAGCCACATGCAAATCAGTTTCCTCCATAGTATCACAAACCGGACACTGCTTTGTAGTGGGGGCCGATGGCCAGGTACTTGTAAAGGACCGGAGGGGGAGTGTGCCGTATCTCCATTGGAGAAACAGCTTCCGGGCCAATAGCGGGGAGATGGGGTCCAATACCTTCTCAAACCTGTAAGCATCCTTACTTTGAAAAAACACGGAAGTTAGGGACCCTTCTTCCTGGGTGGCTTGCGCCCTGGCTAATTTGTGTTCATGAAAAACATTTGCCAGGGACTTTTTGGAAATATTTAGTGCAGCTATCGCTGGCTCAGTCCATAAGTCGGGTAGCCCTATTTCCATGCAAGTGGCTTGGATGTATTTGACCCAGGGGATGTTTAACACTTTTGGGTGATTCAGAAGATCGAGTAGTTTCGCCCTATATTCTACAAGATCGTTACTGCTCCACAGCCTGCGCCAGAATGCTAGAGGTCTCAGATTTATTTCGTCAACTAACGGGCGTAGGCCCAAGTCAAGCCTCAGAGGGAGGAGCGGGGTGCTGGGCGGGAGTGCGGCTATCTGTCTTATGAATTTGTTTTCCGTTAGAGACAGACTCCGACAAGGCATATAGCCCCATAATTCCGCCCCATACATTATCATTCCCCTAGCCTGGGCCTTATATATCTGAATTAATGCCCCCAGTGGTCGATATGATGACCCAGTCATCATCCGGGTGATACCCCCAGTGGTTTGAGTAAGTTTAAGGTTAGCCCTATTCTGGTGGGGTCCCCAAGTCATAGTTTCGTTGAGTGTCACACCCAGGTATTCAAAGGTGGCCACTCTCTCGAGTCGTACAGCTCCCAGTAGCGGATTTGGGCACAATTTTTGCCTCGGGTTCAAAACCATGAATTTGGTTTTTGCCGCATTAATTTCCAGCCCCCTATCAATACAGAAGGTCACAAAGGAGTCAAGGATCCTCTGTATACCCATAGGGGTTTTGGATAGCAGCAGGGTGTCATCCGCAAACATGATTGCGGGCACCCTGCTGCCATTCAACTTTGGGGCATCAGTATATTCGGTGGCATTCAGATGGGCGATTACCCCGTTGACGAAGAGGCAAAACAGGGTCGGTGCCAGCACACAGCCCTGTCTCACCCCCCGGCCAACGGGGAATCTGTCGGTCAGTTCCCCCGACCTCCCGCACCTCACTCGGGCATAATTATTGTGATGCAGCCTCTGCAAGATCAATAGGATGTCCTGGGGAACACCCATCTCTGCCAGGACGCTCCAAAGTTTCCCCCTGGGCACCAGGTCGAAGGCGGCCCGTAAGTCCACAAAGATTGTGTACAGACTACCGCCCTCGAGTTTTGCTGCCCTCCAAAAGATCAGGTTTAATCTAAAAACCTGGTCCACTGTGGAAACCCCCTTTCTAAATCCTGCCTGATAGGGACTAAGGGCACCCACCTCCTCCATCCAGTCCTGGAGCCTATTCAGCAACACCCTGCCAAAGAGTTTCTGTGCCACATCGATTAAACTGATCGGCCTGTAGTTGGCTGGGAGGAGAGGCGAGCCCTTTTTGAAGATAGGGACCACCTCTGCCCCAAGCCAAGTACTAGGGATTTCCATGCCACCAAGAACTCCATTGAAAAGGGCGGTAAGGTAGGGGGCCCAAACAGTGGGCTCCTGTTTAAACATATCCCCTGGTAGTCCATCCAGTCCCGGCGCCTTTCCAGAAGCCAGTCCTGAGATGGCTACTGTCACCTCGCCCAACGTTATTGGCTCCCCTTCGTAATCCGGCCAGACCACCTTGTCAGCGACAGGAGATTCTCCCGGCTCCAGACTATATAAGGTCTGGAAGTGGGCCTGCCACACCCCCGGGGCTATATTGGGCTCTAATGCCGATTGTAAGTTCCCCGACCCCCCACTCACAATCCTCCAAAACAGACGTTGGTTTTGGATCGCTAGGGCCTTAGTGAGTTCCTCCCACTGGTTTTCCTCCCATTCTGCCTTTGCATGGGCAATAAGTTTCTTATAGGCTCGCCTGGTTTGTTTAAGGCTATCCCCCCCTAGACCCTCCTTGATAAGTCTAAGGAGTTCTGTTTTTGCCCTTCTGCAGGCTCGATTGTACCATGATGTTTTGCCACATCGCCCCCCTTTTGCTTTTCGTGGACCACAAGTAAAATGAGGTGCCGCAGCTTTTATGAGGTCCTCATGGGCCTTGGACAGTTTACCCTGGGAGTCTTTATTGTTTACCTCGGTATCCAAGGACCCCACAGTTTCCAAGATGGGAGTTATCCCAGCATAGAACAGGGGGAGTTTGTTCTTGTTAGTAACCAGGTGCTCCCACCTAATCCTTCTCCTGTTGTTATCAAGGAGAAGCGCAGGTATATTCCCTTCCGCATTACTCGCAAGAGCTTGGGGGCCGGGATGGACCAGGTCAAGCTCAAGTGCGTTATGGTCGCTATCGGTCCGCTCCATCACCCTGAAATCCTGGATTGTCGGCCACTTCACTATTTGAACAAGGACATAATCCAAACGGGTCTCTCTTCCCAGTCTATTGTAGGTGGTTTTACTGGGTATGTCGGATTTCATTCGCCCATTACAAGCTCTGATTCCGAACTTCAGGGTGAGGGCTGTAATTTGTAGTGCTAGTGGGGTCCATGCCTTCGGAGGAGGAGCTTCCACTAAAGGTACTGCCCATCTGACCTCTTCATCCGATGATAGCCCGTCCAGAAGGCCAGGGAGTGGCTCAAAATGGGAGTTAAAATCCCCTCCCACTACATAATATGAGTCACTCGTTAGGTCAGATATAAAATTGGAAAGTTCATCTATGGTTGGTGATTCCCTTGCAATTCCCATTGGCCTAGAGTATATGTTAATGAACACAAGTTTAACTTGGTTGGGCCATAGTAATGAAATCGCAAGGATATCTTCAGAATTAGTCGGCAAGCGCGTTGCCACACAACCCAGATGAGAAGCGACCCAAGTCGTAAGCCCTCCTGACGGACGGCCTTTGCCTTCCCACCTCGCTGGAGTGAAGAATGACATATAACCTTGGTGTCCATAGTCCTCTCTGGCCCAGGTTTCCTGGAACATACATATGTCTCCAGTCTCGATATATTTTGCCCAGTCCGGGTCACCCAGTTTGTTAGCCAGTCCAGCAACGTTCCAGCAAATTAGCCTCAAATGATCAGGGGTGTTAGGTGCCATACCAAGAGTATTAGAGGAAATGGTTCCAGACTCTACTGCAATCGGGAGTTCTGGTGCATTACCAGCAGTAGGGACTATTAGTTCGAAAAGTCCGCTGGGGTCGTTCTCCACAGGTGATGGCCCATTCGCTGTCCCGGAGGCATTGGCAGTATTATGGTCAGATGAATCATCCAGGGACACTAGATTACTCAGTGGCCCAGGGATTTTGCCATCATTCGGGATGAATGACTTGAGGGAACTACAGGGGCCACAATCTTGAGGCGTTAGCGTGTTGAGAGGAAGTCAATCGACCCCATCTAAACCATTCAAACAGTTGAAACGGTTAGAGTAAAGATAGGGTGTTTCCTGCACTTGGGAGTTTGGGCGTTGCACATAATCCTTATGTCTGCGATTATGTTCCACCCTTATCCACTCATCCTGAAAAGGAGCATGACGCATACGGATAGGGGGGAAAAAGAAGGATACTGGGAGGGTCTGGATAGTAGAATCCAGTGATCTGTTTGTTCCTTCACAGATGTGCAGAACAGTGCCCGGGTCCTTGAAGTTTACCAGAATACAGTCCCCTATTATTGTTTTCCTGGTCCTCCCTACCCACTGGACCCTTCTAACCATAATAATCTCATTATTAAAATGAGATGGTAGAGGTCGGTTCAAGTTTAACCATTTGATGACCTTTCTCTTTAGGGATTGGTAATCTTCATTTTCCCCTGATCTTAATTGGGGAGCGCCTGCTAGAACCACCGTTAAACTGTTAGCTTCTGGCGGCAGATCTGGTCTTCGTGTTCTTGGGGCATGCCATCCCGGGGAGATTAGAGGGGCATTGCCAGCTTCTTGGTGGCCACTGTTACTCCCTGTCTGGAAACTTTGATGGGCAAGGTCTATTGTTTGTAAGGGCCTATGGGTTAAGTTACTGCATGGTACCCGGGCTGGAATAGCCATTAATGGCTGCAGGGGGGGGGGCAATAGGCATGCTATCAACGGGAACTTTATTGGTATCCTGTGGGACTCCTATTTTAGGAGGGTTTCCTGCGGAGAGATGGGGCCCCATGTTTTTAGATTGTTTGCTAACTGCAGTGTTCAGGGTGGTAAGAGATGTCTCCAGTAGAGTGAGCCTGATTTCCACTTTTTTCAGACTATCACTAATGGGCTGTAGAAGGGAGCGAAGTAGAAAGTCTATACTCTCTATAGATATGAGAGGGGGATTTATATTAGGTGTCTTGGCCACTAGGTCGTTATTGGTGGCAACTGTATTGGGGCCAAGGGCCTTGGAGGGGGAAAGAATAGGCACAATCTCATTATCCCTCCCAGATTGTTGGACACTTATGAATTTTTTGCCAAAGTCTAAATGGAGTGATTTGGCTTTCCCCCTCCCCCTCATAGACTTCCTACTACGTTTACTTGGTGGAGGCCTATGCAGCTCCCGCGCAATACCTTGTTTTGGATTACCATTCTTAGTTGCATATAAAGGGGAAGTTTGGGGGACCAAATTAACGGGGGTGTCACGTATCGTGGGAGGAGTTGTGTCTGTGGACCTTCCAGGGGCCATTCCAGGGGGACTAGAAATTTCCCGATATAAGAGGGGGAGGTCCTCAAGAGTCAAAGGGGGTAAACTACTGGGGGGCGTACCTTCCTCTTGAGACATAAGATGGGGGGTGATGTCTGTCGGGGGTCTACTCTTCATGGATTCAATGGAGCGCCGCCGCTCCGCCCTTCGTCTCTCCAGAGAATTTTCTTTACCTGCATCTCCTTTGGCAGATTTGAAGTACTTGTCCAGTATCCCCGTGTTGCTGCCCCCCTCCCTTAGTAAGGAATCGCGTGGTCCTGGCGAGGGCATCGCCTTAATCAGATTATTAGCGCTCAACGTTAAGGGTGTGGCCCAGCCCGGCCTCCTTTGGCCCCTGACGGCCACAGACGGTCCCGCCCTTGTCCCGGGCTTCGCCCGGGCTCGTTCCCGCGCGCGTTCCGCACTGCGGAATAGTAGAGTGGACTAAATAGAAGCAATGGTAATTGGCGGGAGTTCGGGTGGGCGGTCCTCAGCACAGGTGGAACATGCAGAGGTCGCCTGGGATAGGTAGTTTTCCTCCCTTTCCTCTACCCGCAGAATCGCCGGCTAAACCACAACGGAGACTGGAGCTTGCAACAATGTAGCACCACTCGCTACGATGAAAGCAGGGCAGGCAAACAGGATTCTCAACGAAGCGGGACCCGCGCCAGCGGGTTCCGCGAGTTCCTTTGAAGGTCCGGTGGGCGGGAGGTCGGGTAGGCGGTCCTCAGCACAGGTGGAACATGCAGAGGTCGCCTGGGATAGGTAGTTTTCCTCCCTTTCCTCTACCCGCAGAATCGCCGGCTAAACCACAACGGAGACTGGAGCTTGCAACAATGTAGCACCACTCGCTACGATGAAAGCAGGGCAGGCAAACAGGATTCTCAACGAAGCGGGACCTTCGGCATTATTAAGTTGCAAGGAAGTTTGAAAGGCGTGTGAAAGAGTGTTGCCCATGTGTTTAAATGAAGCACATAATAGGTAGGACTACTGGTATTATACTGCAAGACAGCACCAAATTATGATGCAAGGATGATTAAATTATGCGTCAAGAAAAGGCAAATTATGCGGCATAATGCAGCACATTTTTTCATAGTATTACTTCATTATTTTGTCATTTTTATACATGGTAATACCGTCTGGGCAAATGTTTCACCTCATTAATACCAGTTTAATAACCCCCCTCCCCCAGTGCTGAGTAATTTGCGGCTATTTGGGGTAGTTTGCGCTTAGGGCTCCATAACTTTTTTCAACATAAGGTATCCATGCCAAATTTGTGTCCTTTTTTCCAACATCCTTAGGATTCTAAAGATTCCCAGGGTTTATGGATTCTCTTGGAGGGGACCAAGAAAACAGGCAAAATATAGCTACATTCTAAGTTTTTGGGGAAAAATAGGAAAAAGGTGCCTTGCAAAAGGTTTTAGTTTTTTTAACTAAAAATTACATCAACAATGGTTTGCTGTGCTAAAGTCACCATCTTGCCAGCTTTCAGGAATATACAAAGCTGATTCAAATACCAACATTTTTAAAAATAGTTTTGGCATGTTTCAAAGAGGTAGCTAATTTTTCCATTTTTTTGTGCTCTCAACCTGCTTCCAGTTTGTGGTGGAAAGTAGTGTGAAACTCATTGGTGGTCCAGGAAAGCTATCGAGTTCTGAGTAGACAAAATTCAGAATTTAGCAAGGGGATTATATGTGTAGATCCCTGAAGGTTTTCCTAAGGAAACTAACGATTGAAATAAAGAAATATTGAAAATAAGTAGGAAAAACAGCCATTAGTGACAACATTTTCATCTGTAACTTTTTGCCATAATGTCCAATATACAAAAGCAATATACCATTGCATTCACTAGACCCTTAAGGTTGCATGGATAACCAAGGGTTGTTGGTTCTCTCAGAACCCAAGGTGCCCAGAGTCAACAACTGAACTGCACCGTACAGTGTTTTTTTATTGTGTACCGAGTATAGACCAATTCATATTATGAAATATGAAGTAAAAAAGGGGTATCAAGGAAACCTATGGATACACAGTTTGGAGTTTAGGAACAGTGGTTATTTGTACATTTCTGACTATGTGGATACTCTTACTAGCTTATGATTTAGAGGGTATTTTTCAAAATGTCTTCTTTCTTATACACTGGCTTACAATTGGAGGCACAAATGAAGAAAAATTCAAATGGCAATACAAAAATGTTTTACTATTCTGTGCTCCCATGTGTCTTCCTATAACAATGGTACCTCACTTGTGTGGGTAAGCCTAGTGCCTGGGACAGGAAATTACCCAAAATGCAACATGGACACAGCACATTTTTCCACCCAAACTTGCCCTTTTTTTACAAAGTGGGTAGCTGTGGATTTTGGGCCCTAGCTCAGTTGGCATCTAGCAAATCTGTACATTTTTTAGAACTAGACACCTAGGAGAATAGAGGGTGGAGTACCTTGAGTGGCTCTTACCAGGCTTGTTTAACCAGAACCCTTGCAAACCTCAAACTTTAAGTAAAAAACTAATTTTCCTCACATTTCTGTGATGGAAATTTCTGGAAGATGCAGGGAGCCACAAACGTCCTTCCATGTAGCATGCCCCCAAGTCTTCTGATAATAATAGAACCTTTCTTGTGTGGGGAGGCCTAGTGCCCGCAACAGGTAACAACCCAAAACGCAACATGGATACACCACAATATTCCACTCAAAACTGACACTTCTTTTTACAAAGTGGGTGGCTGAGGGTTTTGGGCCCTAGCTCAGCCAGCACCTAGGGAAACCAAGTAAACTTAAACATTTTTGAAAATCAGACACTTTTGGGTATCCAGGGTGGTGTTGCTTGCATGTCTTTCCTGTTGTTTATAGCCAGAATCCCTTGCAAACATCAGACTTTGACAAAAACACATTTTTCATTTGGTTCAAACCTTCTACCTGCCCCGTTGGGCCAGAAAAAGACTATTGCCCATCAGGGGTGGGGTATGGCTTGATGCCAGGGAAGGCAGCTTCCTTGTTTTGTTTGTTTTGGCTCTGTTTTGAAATTTCTGGTGTTTAGTGGACCATCTGCCCCTCCCTGGGGAGCATATTGAGGGTGATTACCCCTATACCCCCCCAGCTGGTAGATAATCTATAGGGCCGGGGTTAGGATAGCACGGGCCATGGGGGCACTCACCCCCCCCAAAAAACACTGCGTAAATGTAGTCCCTAATGTCTACTGGGCTTTCCGCCCACCTTCCTGGAGGCATATTGGGGGTAATTGCCCCAACCACCCCCGAAGGATGACAGAAAGACCGTCAGTGCCATTATAGGATGGGGATAAGGTCATGCCCATGGTGGGCAGCCTTCACTCCTGTACATTTTGTTTGCAAAATTTCTCTAGTGTCTACTGGGTTTTCTGCCCCTCTGTGTGGGATAATTGAGGATCATTACTCCATTCTCCCCCAAAGAGGGCAGAAAGACTGTTGCTGTTTTTTTGGGATGGGGGCATGCCCATCGTGGGCTGCCCCCACCCCTGTACATTTTTTTTAACTTCCTATGGTGTCTAGTGGGCATTTTGCCACTCCATGGGGGTCAGATTGGGGGTAATCACCCCCGTCCACCCCCGGTGGAGCAGAAACACTGATGCTGCAGTTTTCGGAGTGGGGGCATGTCCATGCCCATGATGGGTAATCTCCATCCCTGCATTTTCTTTTCTTTTTTTCTGTTTTTTAGTGGACTTTATGTCCCTCCCCCACGGGGTAGATCAGTGTTAAGCACCCCATCCGTCCCCAGGGGTGGGCAGAAATATTGTTGATTTATTTTTTTTGGGGTGGGGGCACGGCCATACCCATGGTGCGGAGCCGCTACCCCTACATTTTCATTTTTATCCCCTGGTGTCTAATGAGTTTTCTGCCCCTGAGGGGCAAAGTGAGGTAATCACCCCCATCTGCCTCCACAGAGGCAGAAAGACTGTTGCTACTTTTTTGGAGGAGGGGCATGATTGTGCCCGTGTTGGGGAGCCCCCACCCCTGTGCATTACTTTTCTAAACTTTCCCTGGTGTCTAGTGGGCTTTATGCCCCCCGGAGGCACATTGAGGGTTATCATCCTCACTAGCCCACCAGGGGGACAGAAAAATTGATGCTGCAGCTGTTGGGGTGGGGGCATGGCGATGACCATGGTGGGCAGCCCCCACCCCTACATTTTTTTTCCCTGGTGTCTAGTGAGTTTTCTTACCCCCCTGAGGGGCAGATCGGGGTTATCACCCCATCGGTCCCCCAGGAGTGTAAATGCAAGGAATACATTTGCATAGTTCCGGGGTTGTTCTTTGAGCCTGGCTGGATTTTTAGAGCGATATCACCTTATAGTTGTCTGGTACAGGAGAGCTTCTGATTGAACAACCTTCCCAACAGCCATCTTTGTTTCAACCCTGACATACCCATATAGGGCCTCAGTAGGCCGCATAGCGTTTTCATACTCAATCAGCAGATTCATAGGGACAAGTTCATCCGAAAAGGCCCAAATACAACAAGGTGTGCCTTGGTTTTAGTAACAGATACTTAGCTTCAACTATTATACCCCAGGGTAGAATCCATGTACCATTAACCTTTGCTGGGAATAGCTTAATATAACTAGGTTTAGCCTGACATTCCCATGCACCCCATCATATACATATGCTCTACTTCATATGGCATTAATGGCCATCATATGGCAGTGCAAACACAAGGAGATGATGGACGGAGCGCTGAAACTTTTCAGACACTCGGCAACACAGTCACAGATCTGGGTTGAATCTATCATCATTCTTTAGCTCACTTCGCCACCTCAGTTCAGACCCAACTATATGCAAATCAGTCTTGACCCTGTGCCTCATGGGAACAGTTCAGCCCGAACTTCCAAGCCAGGTCTTACCTGAACCGGAAACAAGCATCCTGGGACCGGTTTCTGGGTAACACCCTTCATGAGCCAGGCTAGCATGAATCCAGTGGCAAAGTGAGCAAGGGGCCTACGTCTGGGCATACCCTGCCAACTTAGGGCGAACAAAGCAAACACAAGGAGATGATGGACGGAGCGCTGAAACTTTTCAGACACTCACCCCCAGTCACAGATCTGGGTTGAATCCATCATCATTCTTTAGCTCACTTCGCCACCTCAGTTCAGACCCCGCTGTATGCAAATCAGTCTTGACCCTGTGCCTCATGGGAACAGTCCAGCCCGAACTGCCAAGCCAGGTCTTCCCTGAACCGGAAACAAGCATCCTGGGACCGGTTTCTAGGTAACAACCTTCATCTGCCAGGCTAGCTTGAATCCAGTGGCAAAGTGAGCAAGGGACCCACGTCTGGTCATATGATAGTGGCACATTCATAAACCCAGATTAAGCCTCACAATCCCAAGGATGGGTATTTGTGTTCATGCCCACTATCGTATGCCAGGTTAAATCAAATATGCTCACATGCCCATTTGTTGACCTTATATTCCCGGATCAGCTTGATATGTCCAGGCACAGGTTCACATGTCCGAGAGTAGCCATATATGAATATACACTGCCTCTTGTGCTCAGTTACCACCCTTTAATGCCAGGTCCAGCTTCACACATGTGCACACAGTCTCATATGTGCATGTACTTTCCTCATATTTGATGAATAACTTGATAGGCCCATGCTCAGAATAAATGCTCATATCTAGACTCATGCTGCATTTACTGCTTCTTTTGCCCACCTATGTCTTCATGTGCCCATTTACCTTCTATGCAACACCATATAAACAGATTCAAGATCCTATACATATGCATTATGCCATTGACACACCCTGGAATACCCAACAACTTGCAAACAGTCACTCACATCAGTCTACACTGCCAGAGAAAAGGCACTATGGACAAGAAACACTTAGCTTGACAGCACCGGGCATTTCCCATTTTATCTTATTTGTTGAAGTGTTGTAGTGGAACTAAATTGGGAGAAGATCGTCACCTATGTCGCGTGTAACAGATTGAGACATTTT
The DNA here is from genome assembly GCF_964204655.1 of Triturus cristatus. NCBI lineage: Eukaryota > Metazoa > Chordata > Amphibia > Caudata > Salamandridae > Triturus > Triturus cristatus. The sequence goes on from NC_140590.1 coordinate 1,388,010,690, forward strand.
ACAATTTGTGATGGCCTGTGATGTGTTTAAACGAGACTTCTGTACCTTCAAATTGGCATTACTTATAGTTACATGGGCAACTGTATTTCACAATAAGTGATGCAATTGCACTTAGCAGAACGCAATGTTCTTGAGTGTAATGGAGCTAGGTGTATCTTTTCATCATATCCATGACTAGACCGCTTTCCTAATCGGAATACGAGATATATCTGTTTAGTAATGGAATTGATCATATCGATCTGTTTACTGTGAAATGGCAAAAGAATAAAGTAAATTATGCACTAAAAGGCCTCCTCCTCTTGCTCTGTGTTTCCAAATGACAGATTCATTTGAGTTGATCTCGTTGAAAGTGCCACCCATATGGAATAAGACATTAATCCCATGTAGGCACTGTCTAGCCCATAAACCTCTGGATAACATCAGGATTGAGCCCATTCCTGAATTGCTTGTAGTTTGTGCTCAGCAGTAGATATTTTTAACAGGTGAAATGACATTTACTACAAACTCCTCATGCTGAATGTATAACTCAGGCGCCCTGCGGTTCCGACAGCTTTGGGAGTCTACTGGTCTCCGAGAGCTTTGGTGCTCTGCTTCTGGCGCTTCGCTGCTCCGCTCCTCTCGGTTATATTCGGGCTACTTAGCTCTGAGGGCTTTAAGGCTCATGGTTGGATTGAGATAAAAAATCAGCCCAGACATGCTATAAAAAAAGTGGCCCACATTTGCATATTGCTCTCCACAAAACACTGCTTCAGCAAACTTTTATGAAAGGGGGGTGGGTTCTCTGACAGAGGCCTGTTTTCTTAATTACACTTAGATAATAAAAAAAATAATGCATGGATTTATTCACACTGGTGAAACACACCTGAATACAAGTGAGGCCACTTATGCTTAGGCCCCATGCCCCCGCTCAATCTACATACATTAATGGACTGGCCCATCGGGAGAATGGGAGTGATACCTCTGCCCGATGCTAAAAGGGAGGTAAGAGGCCTCCAGAAAGACCACTCAGGCACCCACTGGGCCGCTGGCAGCATCCGAATAACACAGACACTTCCCAAATCGCCCCACCCTCCGCCCCCAGGCTGCCCAAAAAGCAGCCCACAGCTGGAACTCGGATACCGGCCCCTCGGTCATTGCCCGAGTGCCCGCCTTACCAATCCGACCCTGTCTCAGAGTGTTGCTTGTCAGGGGACCTTAGCTCCACAGCTCTGTTGCTTGAAAGCAGATCGGTGTAGGTGGCGCTTTCTTCACTCCATGTCCCAAGCAGTGTTCGAAGTGCATAAAAAAAGTATGGGAACGCAGCAGGCCCAATTTTTGCGGCCACTTTTGTAAAAAACACTGGCATTTTACAAAAACGGACAATTTCTCAATTTTTGGGAGAAATCGCAAAATCCTGGAGTGTCTGTCTGAGTGTTATACCTACTCAGAAGCTTTCCACCACATTGGGTGGCTGGCCTACAGGGAAATCTGGAACTAACCCCAAAAGCAAGTGCGTCATTAGGACAAAAGGAATGGAGCACAGACCTACGCAAAACCGCACGGCGTCTTATGTAATTGACTCTGCCTGGTCAAACTGACTTTTCAGATTCCCTGGCCAGTTGGCACATCTTGCAGTTTTCCTACAGACCAGTCCACCTTTGCATACATTATCAGTAATACATTTCTGAAATTATTGATGAGACAATACTTGTTCACAGATGCCCTAAAATATTAAGCTTAAGGACATTATATATTCTGCAGTCTGTTCCTGAGGTCTTTTTTCAAGTTTAAAACTATACTTACTATCTCGTGTTAAGATTGAGGTTTCATACTCCCTACTAGAATGGTATGTCTTTTACTTGTGCACAATGATTATTCACATCAGATTATAGTCTTCCGGTATAGCAAGAAACTCAAACCACAAGACAAACGTCACGGGTATACACGGGGGAAACTGTAGTGATAAATATATTCGAGAACACCCAAAAGAACTTGCGCTGTAAATATCGGGAGAACTGCATTTCAATTCTGCCCTGAATTGGAGTGAGGGGCAGAACAGTAATGAGATATTTTAAAAATTAAAACACAGTAAAAAAGGTATCTTCCTCATATTTTATGATGTCTTCGTTGGGAAACAGACAGGATTCTTTTTGGTTCGCAAAAGTTTGGTAGAGCCTTTTATTACCGCCAAAACTGGAAGCAAAAATAAATACATAAACAAATAGAACAACAGGTTCTGCATGCACGGCAAAAGAAATTGTAAATCTTTAATTCTGACAAAATTTACCAGCGTCCCTTTAAAGTCAAACAGTAAATTATTGGTACAACATTGCGGCAGTTCCCAAAAAATGTACGGAGGGAAAAAGGGCAGCGAAAGAATGAAGGCAATTTTTCACATTTTAATAGCTTTGCTTCTGTGTCTTTATAAATGCATGTTTGTTGATTTGTGTAAGCATGATGTAGGAAGTCTGCAAATGAATGTAATCTGCAACAGGGGGATAGCTAACCACTAGCAAACCCTTTTGAATAATGAATCCCCACTGTATCAGACGGACGCGATTCATAATAATTCCTTGCTTTTCTCATTTTGCCATGTACAGTAGCGATTAATCAATTTGCAATGTTATGTCACCCGCAACAAATTGCTAGCACCGAGACAAATTTATTGCCTTATGATAAAAGAACTTGTTTAGGTGGAAATAAATTAAATTTGGGGGTTTGTTATTTGAGGCAGATGCCGGCACAGATGACCCGTGCAGTGCAGGCCAGCCGGGGCCATAGCATCCAATTATTACGCCGGTGTTTTGAGGGCAGTTCAAGGGGCCTGTGCAAGCTAATGGCACGCGCTCTTTGCACCGCTAACCAGTCCTCGAAGAGCGCGGGTCCTCCAGGGAAGCCATGTTGGTACAGGAGCGCCAGCTTCTAGAGGCACAGGCGTTTGGGATTTTTTTTCTGGGAATGCTCTTGTGGATTCAACACTTCAACAATGGTTTAACGGGGTTGGATGCAATTTAAACTGCAAACTGTATGACAAATCGGTCACTGCTTCTAAGCCTCCCGCAGAGGAACGTGGGATCTGAAGGGAATTAGTCGCTGACCCCGAGCTGCAGAAACATAGCCTGGGCAGACATGTGCCTCGCTGTCTAGTATTAAATAAAACAAGTCAATATGTCTAGCCTTGGCGTTGAAGGTTGACAAGACGAGGGAAACTTTGAGGGTGATGATGGACCAGTTCTAGGATTTGTGGAGCCCCGGGCAGAATAGGAATACGCGGGGACCCTATCATTTGCATAACATGTAGCCTCACAAGAAGTGACATCACAGGAAGTAACATCAATTAGCAATTACTTGTCTGGTATTGAAGCCACAGTGCAAGGAGGTACTTACCTAGTTTGGATATCAGTAAAATGGTTAAAAGTATCATTAATAGGCTTAATAACATAAGTACATACATTTTAAACCTCTTATTAAGTGGGAATATGTTACATTAATTAAACTAGATGGAATAGCAAGGCCTATATCCCTCCCAAACTGACATAATTACTCCAATGTTTACTATTTTTTTCGAGATGGGTGCCTGATTTCAGACATTACAACTAGCAGCGTGGCATGTATTGTTCTAGGTTTTTGGACAGTTAATGACAAATTCACTGTTAAACAGCGTTAAACACACTGGGGAAGATACATTGGCCTCAACCTACTAACCTTCAAAATACGTTTGCAAGTTATCTAGGCTTTTCCACCTTTCGCTGGCCCCAGGAGTTTTTGTAAAATTGCAGCGCATCTTTAGTTATTGTTCCATTGGATGGGATGAAGGAAAACAATACGCTAATTGAGCATCCGGGAGCTACCGGATTTCTAAAGAGAGGTGCAGATTTTACTAATGTGGAGAATGGGAGCCTGGGGGGCAGCCGAGCACCGCGAGGTCTGCCGCCCGGGCAGGTTGGGAGGGGGGAGAGGGGGGCGTGGCCGAACGGCCATTTTGTAGTATTTTGGGCTACATTTGAGGGATAGCCCAAATGTAGCCCAAATCCAGGGACAGTAGCCCAAGGGGTATATAGGTAAAACGCGCGATAACCCAGCCACCATTTTAGATTGGGTGACCTGGTGGCTGGGTGCGCTAGTTTAAAAGTTTTTTGGCGGTTTGTGGTGTAGAGATAGAGAAGTGTGGAAGTACGTCATGTCGGTAGGGGACTTTCGTGTCTTGGAGGCGATTCGTTTGTTGAGCGAGGCGGGGAGAATGGAGCTGCTGGTCCAAGACGCTAATTGGACGAGGCGCCCGGCGAGGCGCGCGTCCGCGGGGGTGGCGGCCGCCGTCGCGGCTTGTTCGCCACCCGGGAGTCCGTGGAGAGGAGCGGTGAGTGACCGAGGCGCCGCGGATGTCAGGAGCGCCGCCTCCGGGTCTGCGGGGGTAGCGGAGGGGGGCTCGAAGGGGCTGGAGGCGGGGAGGGGGCGGGGTCGCGCGGCGCGGCGGGGGAAGGCTCCGGACGCTTGTCAGGCAAGGCCCAGGTCGTACGCGGGCCGCTCCTCGAGCCGGGGAGCGGCCGTTGCCACGGTGACGGCGGGAGCGCGGGGACGCTCTGCGGAGGGCCGGGCAGGACACGAGGGAGGCTCGCGGAGCGCGCGGGGGCGGGAAGAGAGATCCGACGTCGAGGAGGGGGAGGGGATTGGGGAAGGCCCCGGGGAGAGAGCACTGTTGGAGGGGATATCTGGGGCCGGCACAGCGCGGAGGCGCGCGGCCCCGTGGTTGCAGGCGACGGAGCGGGGGAGGGGAGAGATGCGGGGGGGGGGCGGGCGGCGCGGGCCTGGATAGGGCAGGCTTTGATAGGCAGGCCAGTCAGAAGGTGGGGAGCCAGGTAAAGGAGGGGAGCGCGGCCTTTATTGGGGTGGCGTTCGCGTCAGGCCACGAGGGGGACGTGGTGGAGCCGGGGAGGGGCGGGGGGGGGCGAAGCGAGGGCATGGGAAAGGAGAGCAGGGGCCAGGGGTTTGGCGGGGCGCGGTGACGACGGGTGGGGGCAGGCAGAGGGGGCCGTGGGGGGGGAATCAGCAGGGGGTGCATCCCCAGTGTTATTCGAGTTGGAGGGCAGCGAAAGGGACTGGGGCGGCCTGGATATTTTTGAGTCATGGGCGGAGGGGTTGGGGGGGGCGTCGGGGGTAGGGGGCGGGGGCCTGGGATCGGGGGAGACGGAAGGGAGGGGGGAGAGGCGTGTTGGGGGTGGCACGGACGGAGGGGACCGAGCGGACTAGGTGCAGGGTGGAGCAGGCAGGGGGAGTGGAGCGACGGGGACGACGGCGATGGGGAGGGCGACGAAGTGGCGGACATGAGCGCGGTGGGTAAGGCGTGGGTCGCGGAGGCGTCGGGGGCTGGCAAGCGGGGATGGGATGGCAGGAGGAAAGTAGGTAGGCCCAGCACACCAGACCATGCCTTTTCCTTGCAGGTAGCGGAGCGACAGCGGGATCAGCGCGGGGTACCGGACTTGGCAGGGCTGGGAGCGGCCTGGCGACGCCAAGGAGAAGGGAGGGTGGAGCCTCGGGCGGCGTGCCCAGTACCTGCGAGGGATCCCGACGCGGCTGGCACAAGAAGGCCCGAGACGGGCTCGCCAGCCCCAACACCCACGGGGTTACAGCGCCCCGGGGGGCAGAGACGGAGGAACACCGATAGGAATGTTGTTTGTTTTCCTAAGCAGCAGGTGGCATGTCCAGCGGGGAGCGCTGGGGGTGCAGGACAGGAGGAATTGGACTATGAGGAAGAGAGTATGGAGGAAGGAGAGTTGCGTGAGGTGGGGGACGGTAGGGACGGGGGGCCGAGTAATGTTGTGGCTAGTTTCTTACAGGTGTCACGACGCCAGGCACAGCCCACGGGTCGGACATCGAGGTGGGAAAGCAGCTCGGCCCCCAGGACTGGACGTCGAGAAGAGCGACGGACGGAGACATTGGCGCCAGGTAATGCACATTTGCTCGGGCGGCCAAGGATGGTGTCGAGAGGTGTGGGGGGGGCGGGGGTGGAGGGGGGGGGGGTGGGGGAACGATTGCGCAAAGGTACGTATGTGGTAGATGTGGCTGTGGGCACAGACGGCGTAGGACAGGGTGACAGCGGGCAGACTAAGAAGGAGGGGACAAGCGAGAAGGGGACAGGGGACGCAAAGGCAGAGGAGACAAAACTGGAGAGTAAGGAATTGAAGATAAAGCGGTTACCATATATGGGAGTGACCAAGCCCTTGGGGGCGCACTTGATGTTGGCAACGAAGGAACGGATCTGGAAAGGGGAGTACGTGGAGATACTCAAACTCCTGCACAGAGAGGTCAGGGCAAAAGAGGGTTCTAAGGAAGAGGAATTTGAGCTCGCAAAAAGGCCTAAGGTGCCGCTGACAATAGAAAACTGGACAGCGGCTTTTCTGATATATGCCAGCGTGTATTGCGAGAAGTTTCCGGAGAGGTCAGTGGCCATGTTTAAATACATGGACGTCATTAGGAAGGCACAGATTACGGGGGGTGGATATGCCTGGGCTCAGTAGGATGAGGAATTCCGGGCGCGCATGGCATGGGATGCGGAGGCAAAATGGGGAGAGTTGGATACGGATCTGTGGCAGCATACCATGGGCCTGGCTGGGTCGGGGAAGACTATATTTACGGCCAGCGGGCTGCCGCTTGTGTATCAGCCCTTTCGAGGGGGTCCCACCCGCGGGGGGGTGGGGGGAGCCGGCAGAGGGACGACAGGAGACAAGGGGGCTTGCTGGGACTTTAACAAAGGCCTATGCACGAGAGAGTACTGTAAGTTTCGGCACGAATGCTCGGGCTGCGGCAAACGACATCCGCTGGTCAAGTGTTGGGGGACACCAGGTCCGGGACACAGCGGTCAGCAATGGCAGGCGGGAGCCCCTAAGGCTGGAGCCCAGCAGCAGTCGCAGCAGGGAGGGGGAGGGAGGGGGGCGAGGGGGTCTGGGGCCAAAGGCTCGTACTCCGGTTAGGTTAGAACAGTTGGTAGGGGCACTGGGGGGCTATCCGGACAGGGCGGCGGCGGAGAAGCTGAGATTGGGGTTTCAAGAGGGTTTCAGGCTGGGGTACGAAGGGCCAAGGGTCCGTAGATGGGCAGACAATTTGCGATCAGCGAGAGAGCATCCACAGGTGGTTCAGGCGAAACTAGATAAGGAGGTACAGGAGGGCCGCATGGCGGGACCCTTTCGCGAGTGGCCTTTGCCCAATTTGATTGTGTCGCCCGTTGGCGTGGTACCTAAAAAGGAGAGGGGCCAGTTTCGCCTTATTCAGCATCTGTCATGGCCGGAAGGGGAGTCGGTCAATGACTTTATTGCGGACAGCGCGGCCACTGTGTCCTACTCATCTGTTGACGTGGCTATGGCACTGGTGGTGTCCGCGGGCGCAGCAGCACAGATGGCAAAGTGCGACATCAAATCAGCTTTCCGGTTGCTGCCAGTTCATCCAGATGACTGGGATCTGTTGGGCATACAATTCGGCGGTCACTGGTATGTGGACAAGGCATTGCCGATGGGCTGCTCCATGTCCTGCGCACTTTTTGAATGTTTCAGCACGTTCCTACAATGGTTGTTTACGGAACGAACGGGTCACCAAGGCGTGACACATTACTTGGATGACTTCTTTTTTGTCGGCACCTCAGACTCCGCGGACTGCCAGCAGGGTCTGGACAGATTCCATGAGATCATGGGGGACATGGGCGTGCCGCTGGCCCCGGAGAAAACGCAGGGCCCCAGTACGGCACTGGCTTTCCTCGGTATTGAATTGGATTCGGTCCAAATGGAGGCGCGCCTCCCGGACGACAAGAAGCGAAACATGTTGAGCTTGCTGACCAGTGTGTTAGCGCGACAGAAGGTGACGGTCAGGGACATACAGGTGTTGCTGGGACATCTCAATTTTGCTTGTAGGGTGGTCAGAGTAGGGCGGACTTTCTGCAGGCGACTGGGGCGCGCTTTGGAGGGGCAGAGGCCTCCACACCATCATGTGCGGCTGTCAGCAGGGGTGAGAGAGGACTTGCGAATGTGGCAGTTTTTCCTGCACCAGTTTAATGGGGTGCCTTTGATGAAGGAAGTGGACATGGTATGGGACGTACAGATTTTCTCGGACGCAGCGGGGAGCAAGGGATTTGGTCTGTATTGGCAGGGGAGATGGTGTGCGGAGCCCTGGCCCGAAGAATGGTTGGAGGGAGGCAGGAGCATTGCGTTTTTGGAATTCTTTCCCTTAGTGGTGGCAGTTACACTGTGGGGGGTTCTGTTGGCCCACAAAAAGGTCACGTTCAGGATCGACAACATGGCAGTGGTCCAGGTGGTGAACAGGCAGTCCGCACGGGATGCGCAGGTGCTTAAGCTGTTGCGGGTTTTTGTGCTGGGGTGCTTGAGGCATGATATTGCGTTTCGCGCGGTGCATGTGCCAGGAGTGGACAATGACATTGCGGATGCCTTGTCTCGTTCACAGTGGGGGAGATTCCGTGGGCTCGCCAAGGACGCGGACGTGAACCCGACCAGGATGCCGAACCAACTCTGGGAAGTAGGCAATACCGGATGCTACAATTGGTTCTAGGTTCATTAGCGCGGTCGACGAAACTGGCATACAGGGCGGCGTGGGAAGAGTTTGTCCGCTCAGGGGCGAGATGGCGGGCTTCCGAGGCGGAGAGGCGGGAGGATGTAGTGCAATTTATTCTGGATTTAGTGGAGAGAGGTTTGTCGAGGGTGACGATAGTGGGCAAGTTGGCGGGGGTTGCGTTCATCGGCAAACTGTTGTGGGGTTATGCGCCATCCGCGGGGGAGCTGGGGGCGCAGATTTTGGAAGGCTGGGCGCGGGAATGCGGAAGGGTGGCCAGGGTGCGGAGGCCACTGTCCTGGGAGCTGTTAGGTAGGGTGCTGGGGGTGTTGCCCGTGCTGTGTTGGGACGGTGGGGAGGCCTTGCTGTTCGCCACGCTTATGTCTTGGATGTTCTTTGGGGCGTTTCGGGTGTCGGAGCTGCTGGGGTCGAAAGGGGAACGGGGTTTGCCCTGGGATGAGGTATCCTTTGGGGAACAGGTAGTGAGCATTTGGCTGCGGAAGGCGAAGACTGACCAGAAGAGTCGGGGGAAGTGGGTTACGTTGAGGAAAGGGCGATCCCCGGGGGTGTGTCCGTTCCGCTGGGGTCGGCGGTGGAAGGCGTGCTCTGGGGGACTGAGGGGATTGGTTTTCTCCCATCACCAGGGGCAAGGCGTTAAGGCTTCGCAATTGCTGGCAGTATTGAGGAAAGCACTTAGGCATCTGGGGGTCGAAGAAAAGGGTTTTGGCACGCACTCCTTTCGCATTGGGGCAGCGTCAGAGGCGCATGCGAGGGGTTGGGACAGGGAAGAAATCATGAGGTTGGGAAGGTGGTCTTCGAATTGCTACCAGCGTTATGTGCGCAGCGAGTCGGGGGGTGGGGTGACAAAAAAAAAAAAAAAAAGGGCAGAAGGGGGAATTAGCAAGGGCAGTGGAGCGTTTCAAGGGGTGTGGCTAGGTTTTCATTCTTGTTTTTCTTTTCAGGTTCGGTCATGGGACCCCTGGCCCGAGAAATGTCTATATGGATTGTGGGGCACTCGTTCGTGAGGAGGGCCCAATTGCAGGCGCAGGAGAGCTATTTTGGGGAACAGTTGGGTTTCAATAAAGATGTGTTCTCTGTGGGGTGGAGGGGTGGGGGGGGATGCGTTGGAAGGAATTGGTGCCGGTGTTGAACGGGATTTTACGGGCAGGTCGGTGCCCAGATGTATTGGTTCTCCACTTGGGGGAGAACGACATGGTGAAGGAGACAGGTTTGGCACTTATGCGGGCAATGAAGAAGGACCTGGCTTTGATTAAGGAGAGATGGGCGGGTTGTTCTATTGTGTGGACGGAGTTTGTCCCCCGGAGGAGTTGGAGGGGGGCGGTGAACCCAGGTGCGGTGGATAAGGCGCGGCGGAAACTTAATACGGAGATGGTGAGGTTTTGTCGGCATTTGGGGATTGGCCGAGTGGCACATGGGGATATTCGCTACGATGCGCGGGAAATGTTCAGGGATGATGGGGTGCACCTGTCCAGGATGGGAATGGACCTGTACCTTTTGGAGTTGAGGGAGGTGTTGGCGCGTCTGCTGGGAGTTTACAGAGGTTAGGTCATGCGGGGTCGCGGCGCGTGGGGGGGGCAGAAAAAGGGGAGGAAGAGGCGCAGTCGCCGACACTTCCCCCCTTTTCCTGGGTGGCGGGGTGGTTGACAGTTGGCCGGGATTGGCTAGAGTTTGTTGTTAGAGTTTTGGTAATGTGGGTCCAGGGACAGGTAAAGGGTAGACAGGTTGGATAAGTTTAGATTAGAGGTTGGATAGTTACAGTTGCATTAAAGGCAGGTAGGGGTTACGGTCAGGGGAGTTTGGGAGTTGGGAAAGGCTACATGGTGTAGGATTGGGTTATATGTTGGTTAGGAATGTTATGTTGTATTTTTGGGGGATGGGGGAAATGATGGGGGGATCGTAGGGGTGGGGGGAAAACACAAGGAGTCAGGAGGTTATTGTATAGCGAGGCGTTAGTTTTGTAAGGCAGTGGCCAAGGAGTTAAAATTGTGATATGCACCTGTTTCAATAAAGCGGCCTTTTTCACACACAATAAAGTGTTTGGTGTCGGATTGCCCCCCTCTCCCCCCTTAATCTCCCAATGGGAGCCTGGGGGGCAGCCGAGCACCGTGAGGTCTGCCGCCCGGGCAGGTTGGGAGGGGGGAGAGGGGGGCGTGGCCGAACGGCCATTTTGTAGTATTTTGGGCTACATTTGAGGGATAGCCCAAATGTAGCCCAAATCCAGGGACAGTAGCCCAAGGGGTATATAGGTAAAACGCGCGATAACCCAGCCACCATTTTAGACTTGGTGACCTGGTGGCTGGGTGCGCTAGTTTAAAAGTTTTTCCCACCCTCCCTCCCTATGGTTTGTGGGGGTTTAGGGGTCCTGGTACCGGGGGTGTTGGGGTTGCATTTTTGCGGGTTTGGGGCAGCATTTGTTGGAACAGGTACATAGGGGCGTTTGGATGTATTGTCGCTTGGAGCAGGTGCAAGCGGGGTGGTTGACAGTTGGCCGGGATTGGCTAGAGTTTGTTGTTAGAGTTTTGGTAATGTGGGTCCAGGGACAGGTAAAGGGTAGACAGGTTGGATAAGTTTAGATTAGAGGTTGGATAGTTACAGTTGCATTAAAGGCAGGTAGGGGTTACGGTCAGGGGAGTTTGGGAGTTGGGAAAGGCTACATGGTGTAGGATTGGGTTATATGTTGGTTAGGAATGTTATGTTGTATTTTTGGGGGATGGGGGAAATGATGGGGGGATCGTAGGGGTGGGGGGAAAACACAAGGGGTCAGGAGGTTATTGTATAGCGAGGCGTTAGTTTTGTAAGGCAGTGGCCAAGGAGTTAAAATTGTGATATGCACCTGTTTCAATAAAGCGGCCTTTTTCACACACAATAAAGTGTTTGGTGTCGGATTGCCCCCCTCTCCCCCCTTAATCTCCCAAAGACCAGTTTATAGTGTTTTTCCAGCAGATTGCTGTTATACCGTATCTTAAGAGGGAGAGATTCCAATCCTGCTCAACGAGAAAGGAGAAGAATCTGCCTCCAGTATGTGCCCTCTTAATTTTAGGAGGGCACTGGAGCTTGCTTGTCACAGAGTGTAACATTCTGGAATGAATGTAAGGAGTGCTGAAGAAAGAAGGATTATGTTATACAATGGCAAATTAACAATGCTTTGCAGATAGAGTGTTTGGTAACTGGAACCCAGCAGAGAAGTGAGAAGAAATGACATAGCGTGCAGCAGTCTTAGATGAGGAACCTGGCACTGGTCTGAATGATTTGAAGGGTACAGTATGCAAAAAAACAGGAAGTCCAAGATAGACAGCATTTGCATATTCCATTTGTGAGAAGATAACTGACTATAAAACAGTTTTAAGGTAATGAGAGGGAGGAAAAGCTTGTGGTGCTTATGGATGTAGTAAAAACAGGTGGATGAAACATGGTAAATCTATTCTGAAAAGGAGGGAAGATGATGGAAAATTAATACAAGATCTTTTGATGATTCTACCACAGTGGACAATTGATACTGAATAAACAGAGACAATGTCAATTAGCAAATACATCAAAATGGTCTTTAATGTTCATTTAGAATAGTCTTGAAAATAAAGAAATGAGGAGCAACGACATCCTGAATATCACAAAGGAAAGAACGCAATTTGAATAGAAGTCTAAACAAAGAAGTAACAGTGATGGGGAGAAGGGGAGGGTGCTTCAGGGACGAGTGAGCAAACCAAGAAACAGCAGTATTGTCTGTTCCAATTCCTTTCCGACTGACCCATTTTGATGGGGTCGGTCGGAAGGGAATCTAAATCGGTTTTCTGAATGGCCTCGGACGGGCTCGGAGAGCCCGTCCGCCATTCGGAAAGCCTGCAGTAATCCCTCCGCCGGCACTTTCCGGCCGAGGGATTACGATGGCAGCTTCCCACTGCCTTTCTGTGCCGGCCTTTCTGACACAGAAAGGTATTGGGATTCTGTCTTTGAGGGCCCCCCGCAGGACCCCATGGGTTCAAGGCCACCGAATGGTAGACTAGGGAGCACCATGTTGATCTCTGCACCCGGTGGCCGGCACTTTGAGGAGCCTGCCACAGGGTGCAGGGATGAACTGCACCTCTGCTCTTTGCAATGAGAGCATGCATTCCGTTTGGAATGCATGCTCCCATTGAAAAGAATAGGATAGCGACTGAACAGGGTTCGGTCGCATCCTACTCCCTGGAATGGAACCAATGGCAGTAGATCGTTCGGTTCCAGTTCCAAACCGATGTCGGTAGACTCCGGTCTGTCCGACATCGGAATCTGGGCCTAAGTCTGTTAAACATGAGAGGCTACATACAGTACATTAGCAAAACATTCAAAATGTTCATCTCTAATACCTGATTGAGGCTAGGTGCATAACTCAGTTACTTGGATACAGTCATGGTTTTCTTCCTCATCCTTCTGGGAAGGTAAAGACAGTAATCTAGCAATATTCAAAACACCACACCGTGTAACGGATGTGGTGGGTGTAACCAGCAATGCTATCTCATAATGAGTAAATAAGGCATCAGTCAATTGTGTTTTACATTGTGTAAGCAGAATTTCAAATGAACATGATAAACACAATGTCATAGGGTGCCCCAACACAATATTATTGGACTGTTCTACTGCCACCACTGCAGCGGTAACAGCTCTCAGACACACGGGAGAGCTGCCGCTATGGGATTTAAATAAGCTGGAAAATATGCAAATGGTGGTTATTGGTCACTATGATGCTGTATCAGTACAAACAATGAGCACCCTTCTTTCTCCATGCTGTATGAGAATAATAATTTTTCGTAATCATGCTTCCTTAAGCTGGTGACAAAAACAAAGCATGTTTGAGTCCCACAACAACCTACTGGCACTCATCTGATTTAGGAACTGAGTCAAGGACATCTTTTCATGTGAGGCGCTAAAGGGGCTGAGATAAGAGACAAAACTTTGGGATCCATTTCCTGTAGTATCCTACTATTCCAAGGAAACCTCTCACTTCTCTCTTCGTACGAGGCAGGGTCATCTGCAGCATAGCCGTCATTACCTCCTGCAACACTTCGCACATACCACTCACTAACTCATATCCCAAATGAATCACCTTCGACTGACAATACTGAAGTTTTGTGAGGTAAACTTTATGCCCGTATTGGGCCAAAAGATTTATCAAAGTGACAGTGCCACATTTATATTAATACTAGGTAGGCAAAGCGACCAGCAAATCATCAACATATTGGATCAGGGCAGATCCATGTATTAGGCTCTGCCCACCGCGCCCCCCCCCCGGGCCGTCTTCTTTTTCCCTGATATGCTCCTGCATAACTTAACCCCCGCACAGAAATTTAGTTAATAGTTAATTTTCTCTGATTTCCATAATCTGGGTCACTTTCCCTAGAGGCCCCTTTGCCAAAACAAGTTACATATAATTGAAAGTTGCAAATTTCATAAATACTAAGCAATGCACTGGGACACCACAATTATGTGGGTATTGCCACATACACTGGCTCCTGGGGTTATGTTACACACCAGGCTGTTAAGAGTAGTGATATGGTCAAAGTTGGGACCAGCGGCCTGGTCATACCTGTTTACTGTGATGAAGAACTGTATTTTAAATTGTGCCTCATGCAATGTTGTGGGATGCTATATCCGCCAGATGTAAAACAAAGCACAGAAAGGCACACGATAGATCACGGACTGGTTTCCGTTCTTCTATCCTTCATTCAAAACTTTTCTCCAAGGATATGTATCCAAATGTAAGGCAAATAAACCATCTCCTCGGTAAGAAGACACTTGTTGGATAAGCTCGGATAAGCACAACAATAAAAGCCGAGCTCAAGCTGTCATTACGGGGTAGAGAAACGCCGAACTGAAGGGTGATCAGTTCATTTCTGAGTCGGGTACATATCCTTGGAGAAAAGTTTTGAATGAAGGATAGAAGAACGGAAACCAGTCCGTGCTCTATCGTGCGGCTTGAGGTTTTAGCCCTGAGGAAGTCCTTTCGGGTGAAACGCGTTGGCCGTGGCTGTGTATATCCCTCATCCTTTTGAAACATAATAAAGAAGAAGTTTCCACATCGAAGACTGTGAAGATTTAGCATTCCTGGCATAATGTTATGGCACTTGCTTTGTGCCTCTCTGTGCCATGTTTTACTTATGCTTATTCATTAGGTCTTGTCGCAGCGGACCTCAGAGGTAGTCACGCACTCTGTTAAAGATTTGTTTAAGTTACATCTAGTGATTAAAGTTCTAGTGCGGTTATAATTATCCCTTGCTGCCATTCTTTCCTGTTAAAAGTATTTCTGCCAAATGTCAATGTACATGCCAATAAAAATATGTTTGATAAAAAAGAACCATGTATTAGGCTCAGGCATTCTAAATACTTAGAAAAAGCTTAAGAGAAAATAGATAGTGACTTGGTATAGATCTGTGGCATTCTTAACCAGCAAAAGCGGAAATCTTTAAGCCATTAAATATTGGCTGTCCTCCTTTAATGGTACAGAATAAAATGAAGAGCGCAAACCAACAACAATAAACTATTCTGTGGCTGCTGGGATATGAGAAAAATCTCAGCAGGGTTCAGGACGACAGAAAAACTAGGGACCAGTCTGTTATTAATTGCCCTTGAATGTTGAACCATCCTCCAAGAAAAGCCATCACCTTTTCACACATAATCTTGTATCACTGTCTCAATTCCTGCCTCTGGGGACAATTTATATTGAAGAATTTGTGGCAATTTGCGCCCCCCTTCAAATTTACCTGTACCGGTTGGGCAGTGTGCATGTTCCCTATTTCTTCATCCTTCACTGCCCAGGGCTCAACCCGCACTGTCAAAAGGTCCCCGAGTACTCCAACATAGAGTATAGGAACTCAAACATTCACAGTTGTATTACGTATCCTTATGATTTTATTCACACTCAAGTCAGTCTCCGTTTCTCAAATTCTAGCCAACATGTGTTTCGTCATATATATCAAGGATTCATGTCTTCATCAGGGCTAGGATAAATACATCACGTCAAATTACAATGATAACTAATGTAATCTATTGTTAGTAAATAATAACCCATCCCCAGTACTACAATCAAACACAGTACAAACTATCAAGAAGAAGTTGCATGAACAGAGCAGAGGGGATTTACAGCTGCAAAGGATCCCATAACTCTAGCAGTGTACAATTTGTCTTAACATAAGTCGGCGCCATTTTGTTGGGGTGATTTCAAAATACAAATTCATAGATTGTGACACATCAGAGAATCCATCAGCCAGAGTCCAAAATGACATAAAAAAAAGAAAAGAAAAATACCTAGTAAACAAGGCTAACAACCTACCTGTGCCTATTATGAACCAATCAACGTAGTCAATTAGTGAGTCTCCTTTTCTTGGCAGCAGTGAAGCAGAAAACCAATATCTCAGAGATGCACATGATAACTCACTCACTCAAAAATATTTCGTTGCAGGGGTACAATATACAGTACAATTCATTTTACAAAAGATATCTCTGCCCCAAAAATTCACAGTACTGATGTAACTAATCAGAAACTCATGTTGCTCAGTGACAGGTCCTATAGTGATAGAAACAGGAGTCGAAATGGTATGAGTAATAATAGATTTGGAAATACAGACTGCTTGCACTAAGTTTCCTGTGAGGGGTAGTTGGAGAACTTCTTTAGGTATTGTGGTAGCATGTGCAGCCCCAGTATCAAGCAATAAATAGACAGCATGCCAAATTACTCCAGAAGGGCCTTCTTAGTCAACTGGGAGCATAGGAAACTTTAAGCAGTCATCTCCCTTACCCACCCCACCCGTCAGGCAGCCTTACAGGACATGACTGAGGCTTGTCGGGACCCCCATCATTACAGCAGAATGAGGGAACGCATCATTCAATATGGAAATCAGTTGACTTCATCATGGTGGGGAGAGGCTGGCGAATTGAGCTGAGTTGATGCTACAGATGGTGGGACAGGAACAGTAGGCACGGCTGACGCAGTAAGCACTTCAAGTGGTTCAGAATACTCTGTGGAATTCCTCTTGGGATGTTTACCTTTCCAATCTCCGGGCACTCATTTCTCAAGTGCCCCTGCCTCACACACTTGAAACATACATCTGAGTGCCTCCCTCATAGTCCTGGAATCTGCCCCATCTCCTTTCACACAAACCCCGGTCCATTCCACCATTCCTCACTAAGTTGCTCTTGTTGCATGTGTACGCTGATGACCTGTGGGGCAGGTGGTGCCTGTTTGAAGAATTCTGTTTGCACAACCTTCAACTTATCCATGTCCGTCTTTCCTATGTAATCAAGATATTCAGTACAATACCGTGCACTTGCCAACATTTCTTCTATTGTTTTAGCTTTCCAGCACATCACAGACTGTTGCACTTGTACTAATATCAGGCTGCATTCCAAAGCAAAAGCTGACACCAGGGCCAGCCTTCCCCATTGGGTAGTATTTTCTACTCCACTGTGCTGTTTATATATAAGCGGGAATCTCTCCTAATAAGTATGAACACTCTTGATGATGTTTTGCATAGTTTGCATACTTTTGGACCAATTTAAACCTTGTGGCATCACCTTTGCCTTCAAATATGACATCACCTCCTTATACTTTTCCATTGCAATCAATGAGGGTCAGACTTGGGACCCAAGCGCTGCAGCTCTGCTTCCAGCCAGGATGCAAACATTTAACAACAGTCCCACTACAACATAATACAATACATCCAATCTAGCCACAAGAATTTAAGTATACCACTTCCCAGGGGTTTCCTGCATGCTTGGGAAATCTTTAATATGGCACATAAATATGTACTAGTTGCTAATCTGGGTACCAACTTCTCTTAGTTGATACCCTGGTTCCATCCCTTCAAGTAAATACATCACTGGGATATCACTTCCCACATCAGATCCTATTGTCTGATCCTCAGAGCCCCTTGTACACCACTTGTAATCTTTCCAAATACACCCATTCCATTATGCTTTCCAACAGATCCTCAGACCAATGCTGCAAAGTCACTAACTTGTCCTTCCTCATTTCTACTTTGTCAAGTTTTAGCAAATACGACAAGCATATCCCCTTTTTCTACAGACACACCTCCAACTTCTCTGCCTCAGTAGCAAGTAGGCGATACATCACCCTTGCCCGACCACTGGCCTTCACCATTTAACAAATTCATCTTCATTTAAACCTTCCCATGGTGGCTTTCTCTTCCGCCATTTGACATAATAGTCTAAAGGTTTTTTTCTCCTTCTGCAATTTTTCCATTGACTTTTTAGGCAAATATAGAGAAGGACAAACATACACCAAACCTTCATCAATCTTTATCTTCCCCTGGCCCCACAGGAGTCGAAGGTGCCACGAAGGAAGGTTGCAATCCAGTTTCTTCCACAGAATCTTTTTGCCAACTCTCCTATCACTCCTAGAGAGCTTCCTTTCTTATGCCAGGCAGCACCTTACACACCTGTCCCTCTACCTTACCTAAATTTGTTTTATCTGTTGTGCACTTTTCCCAACCAACCAATAAGTACCTCCGCTTCTGCAGGTCGAGGTGGACTCTTTCGCTCGTTCATGCATTTCTGCAAATATTGCAAACGTTTTACTTCAAATGAACCATTTTCAGGAAATTTTAATTTCAAATCCCTTTTGGTAATGTCATGTCATTCTTTCCACCACAGACATGTATACATAGTAACCTTTACCAACACTATGCACACTGGCATTCCATGGGGGCGGGGGGGGGGGGGGTTTGAATGAGCCTTGTCTAACCTACCTTTACTGTTAGACTTACCCATAATTTTGGGTGGGGGACCTGCTGCTCAAATAACTGGAGGCCTACCACCCACCTAAAACATTTGTGTGCCAATCACCTCTAAAGGAGACACCTGTCACAGTTAGTCTATCTTTCCTGCCTGTGAGATTATCTCGGTATGTGTAAGGTTGTCAACCACACCTCCCTATAACCTCTAACTTTCACACCCTGAATGACCTATCCTGTTGGCGGACTCACTCATAGATCTGGAAAGGAAACGCCTCTCCCCTGAAGGAAACCACACAGGCTTTTGCTTCACTACTCTTCACTTTAGTTCCATAGTGATGGGGAAGGGAGGAAAAACGTGGCATGCGCCTTTCACCACTAACAGGTAACCTGAGTGCATTCTATTTATTCCTCGGTAAGCTCTGCTCCCCATCCCCCACCCTACGCCTCTGGTGGCTCTCCAAGATCTTTTAGGGCTATGTTTGTGACACTCACTTATGCGGCGGAGGATCCCCTGATCCGACTCGCTCACTCCATTGCTCTAGATTCTATTGTGTGCATATTTTAAGACATACAAGCTCACTTTCCTTTCTGTTCGTCATAACCCGACTTCTACAGTGAAACAGCCTGGCCATTATCAATGCCAGAGTTAGGAGGGATGAAGGCCTTTCTTTGTGCTATCGACTAAAAACCATTTAAAGTTCTAGACAAAGTTTCACTGTCACGTCATTTTAAAGATATTTTTTTAATTCTCCAAAAACTAAGTAGATGATGTTTTACATTTTAATTGCAATTTTTGTAGAGTTCTAGCTGCCACAATACACTCACTTCAAAGCTCCCTGAGATGAGGCATTCGGCTCCTGGGCGCTGGATGAGGGTAGCTGTCCTTTCATCAAGATGTGCTCTAGGGCGAGTTGGCATTCGCTGCAGAGGCCTTGAATAAAACATATTTCATCCTTCCACGATCTTGCCTGGCCTTTTGTACGTAGGGTGGGAGTAGGGTAAAAAGGTGTTGTCTCCTGAGTATGATATGTGATGGTTACATACTACTTTCTATGGTATGCCTTCCAGAATGCAGTCAAGATCCAATCCTAATTCTCTGCTGACACTGTTAGCTTGAGAAAAGCATTTATTTCCAAATGTATCTTTACACTAATACCTCCCTGTGGGCATATTATTGTAGCCCTAGTTTTATTACATATGCTGAGTCTAGTACCTACTGCAACTTACCTCTATCTGTGGGTTCTTTTAGTGTTAACTATATGAGGGACAGGCTCATCTCCCCCGTCCGGGCTGCACATGCAATATAATGGTGCACGCATTTGTAAAAAAAAAACACAGCCAGAGTGTCTCCACTCTGGGATTGAGTTGAGGGAAGTCCAAATAGGTCTTGCTCATTAAAAAAAAAATCACAGATACACAGTTGTCTCGTTGTCATACTTTGAAAAGTGTATTTACCCCTGTGGCTGCAGGATGGACATAATTATGAACAATCACAGACCTCCTAAAAGTCAGGTACAGACATACTCACATAGTGAACACATATAAAATTGTCATATCTTACCACACATTTGGTACACACTCATATTGGTGAAATATAAATGTTTCCTTCTTTCTACTGTAGGCATGTGCGCCTCCTATCTAACTGATGTGTAAACCTAGGTGTTCCCTACGCCTGTGCCTGCCTGGTAGCTCAGTAAATGGTGAGGCAACATCTAACTCATGGATGAACTCACCATCAGGTCGACCTAAGCAATTGGCTAGGCCTGAATTTCCTGGCTAGAAAGAATGGAGGCAAGTTGTAATGCTTGTGGGTCAATGTCTGGGAGCAGGAATTGTTACCTCTCCCCTGTGAAGTAATCAAAGTCTCCCAGGATTTTGGCAGCCATTAGTAGAGATGTGTTCCACATCACCCACTTAATGCCCACTCATTGAAAAAGCAGACCTGGCAACTTTCAAGCAAGCGTGCCTTGGTGCCCACCATAAGGCCAGATTACTGACTCAATGAGGTTTGGGGAATCTTGCTGTTGATGTGTAAATATATATTAACATAATGGGGTGACCCTGTGTCCCTAGGAACCTGGGTATTTAATGTATAAAGAACAATGGTTCCCTTGGGTAGAAACAATGCGTATTGTAGTTAGCCGTAGTTACTTCAGCATAACATATAATACATTTCTGAAACCAGGAACATTTCTTAAACAAAAAGGGGAAGGAACAAGAACACAGAGAAAAGGTAGATCGTCGACGTTTCAACCCTATGGGCGCTTGGTGGAGTGTCACAAGTGGGTCTTCATCAGGACTGTGGAGGGAACCATTGTTCTTTGTACGTTGATGTGTAAATGACACCTGTAGCCTGGCCATTGAATTCCCATGGATCAAGTAATTTTTCTCTGTCAATTAGTAGTCTTCCGGACAGGGAAAATGGCAGTCCACTGCCATCCTTGTTGGGCCTGGTAGCACCCAAGAGCACCAGTATCTCCTCATGGACCAGGTTCTGGGAGGTTCCACACATAATATACATTCTGGTTCACACATAGTCACCCAATCAGACATCTCCCTTTGCTATCAAGCATCCTAGAATTCATTACATTATCACAGCTTCCATCGCCCTCCCTTCTTGAAGGAGATACCATGTCACTTTCCTAGAAGGAAATCAAACATGTGACGTGCCTTGTTCTCTGCTGTACACTGTACCTACTGCAGTCACGCGGCTCCCTGTAGTACATTGAGAGTAATATGGTCCTACATTGTAATAGCACTAGTGAACCTTCTATCATGACATGATTGATCTTTTACCCTGATCCTCATGTTGTGCTGTCGTATTCGGCTTGGGAAATATTAATTTGATGGGGGGCAATGTTCAGTGGTCTTTACAACATCAGCAAGCCTAAAGTAAAGTCTGTTGTATAAACAGTTTAATGTGTTTGCACTGGAAGAAGTTCACAAAATGCCTCCCCTCCACTAGCTAGCTTCACTGTGGAAAAAAGGGGGAAGGTTTGTCACCCTTCTTACTCCCTCCCTCCCTCCCAAGCAGTCTCTGCAAGAGTCATTCAGTTGCAGGATGCTACTGGAACAGGGAGAGGGCGCCATCTTAAGCAGTCAGTTTGACAGCTTTCAGAGACTCGTGGAAAAGGGGGTTTTATTGGAATATTCTCCCTTCATCATTACCCATTAAACACATTAGGGGCCCTCGCCTTCATCTATGGCTCCTAACTTGATTTACAGATAATTATCCAACAATAACGATCGCCTAAAATACCGGCTAGCGCGAGGGCAAAGCATTAGTCGATCAGAAGTAGTGGGCCTAGAAGGTTACAAAATAATACAGTGGGGCGTGCTGCCTTACAAAACGCATCGAGAAAAAGACAAAAACATTGAAAGTGAATCGATATAACGCGGGCTCAGGTTTACAAAGGGGTACTTAAGTGCTCCGAATAGCACGTGGCGTCCGATTTCGGAGACATTGTGAGATACACGAGTATAAAACTTGGAACCGCCTAATCCAATATAAAAAGCGAAACATTACTGACCAGCCACCGTACTTATGCAGTCAATTATTACAAACAAAATACACTGCATGGAGAGGACAGACTTGCAAGTTGCTTAAAACATAGTGCTTAAAAAGTACCAGCGCTTCAAAAATACTGACATCATTTTCAGCAAAGTGGCCGGGCCGCGCGGCAAGAAGCCCCAGCAGCCGCTGCCAAATGGAAAAGGGGAATTACAGGGGTGTTATTCATTCATTACTGCCACTTTAATCACTTAGAGATCCAATTAACTATAAATCATTAGAATCAAGTTACTCAGTCCCAGGCTCCCCACAGTACACAGGGCTGGCTGTGGGAAGCTTTCCCTGACTGGATTTAGCAGGCAGCTTGAGGAAGGGGCTGGAGGGGGAAGGCAGTCATATGTGCATTTTTCCACTGCTATGAAATTGATAAATGAAGCCTGCATTCTAGGTGCGGCAGTAATTTCTGTAGTGCAGCCAAGTGCTAGCTCCCTTGTCTCCCGCAGCAATGAGGGCAAGCTCCCCCTTAATGCCGCAGCCTTCCCCTGGGCTGCCAAAAAGGGCACTCGCTTGCCTGGCACGCGGTTCCATTTCCCAGCTGGAATTCCCTTTGCTCTGTCAGATTCATTAGTGCAGCGTCCCCGCAGATGTGTAGGGTGGTAATAGGGAATTTGAGGAGGGATGGGATTTCTGTCACCCGTGTTCGCTCTCTGATAGTGTCATCATGCGGTGTCTCTGGTGGGAGGTCTGCTCAGCGAGTGACAGTTGGGAAAGGTCACTTTTTTCCACTCCGCGAAGAGTCTCTCCTTGGCTGTCCCATCTTCGACTATTGCGAATTTTTATTTAGGAACACCTTTTCTTATTCTCATCGCTGTTGGAAATTCAACTGAAATCTGTACGTATGCTCACCCATATAGCGCTGGTTGGGTGCGTAAAAATAAACTGTTAAGTGTTAACCTCAGACAAGTTGCACTGGAATAAACTGGGGAACATTTTCCAGTAACGCCCTATAACAAGATAAAAGCCTTGTTGATCTTATCTGCTAAAATGAAAAAAGTAGGTATTTAATTAAAAGTTTGAAAGTTGATCAGACTGTGTGTGTTTGCCTTAAGGTGCTACAGGTTTTGGGTTCTAAGAAGAACGTTGTGTTTGTGGGAGTTGCAGGAACACTTCAGCTGGGGCAATGGGGCTTTTTAAGGGCCCCTCGGTGTGGGGGGTACATTTCAGGAAGCCCAATTAAATGAAAAGCCTGTGAATATCTGTGAGTTTTGGGGACTCTCACCACATTTTTCTTGTGGGCCCCATCAGGCTGCAATACACCACTGGGTCTGTTATGCAGCATGTTGAAAAGTTATAATTAAAAATTGTTATAAGCATTTGTGTTACCTTATATATAACCAAGAATACATTATGTACAACTGAAAGACTCTATAAAAAATTGACTTAAAAAATGTCTCCTAGTTTTTTTTTATTGTCCTTGCAGTGCTGGCAACTGGTTCCTGCCTTTTCAAAGGTTTGTTTGTTATAGCTTTTGTTTGTTGGGGGGGTCATAAACAACAGGAAGGTGGAGGTTGGGAAATACTACCTAAATTACAACATAAGCAGCAGAGGGGCACTAGGGGAGAAGCAAAAGATGCTTGATTCCGAAGGCTGACTGAGGTGGTGATGTGCTGGTGTGGAGGTGATTCTCAGGTGATGGTGAATAATACTGAGGTGGTGCTGAGTGATGCTGAGGTGGTGGTGTGCTGGTGTGGAGGTGGTGCTCCAGTGATGCTGAGTGATACTGAGGTGATATTGAGTGATATTAAGGTGGTGTTTTGGTGGCACTGTGTGATGCTGAGTTGGTGCTGAGGTGATGCTGCACTGATGATGAGGTGATACTGCACTGATAGAAAAGTTGTGTTGGGGTGGGCATGGCTGACAGGCAACTGTGATGGCGGTGCTCGAGTAGAGCTCCGCATACCGCCGGCCTAAAACCCCACACATATCCGACAACCATCCTGTCCAGATCCATGATTTGCTGTGTCCGGTCCCCTCTGGGACAGTGAACCGTCCGGAGGTGAAAGCGGTGTCCTCAGCTTTCCATGTTTAGCGAAGTGGGGCACCTCCCTAGGGGGATCTCCGATCGCTCACTGCTGATAGCCACATACGGCGGGAGTCCCTCTGAGCATCGAGGTGGCATGCAGCTTAATCCCTGGTATTTGAGGCTCCCTATGGTCCTTGAGGGGCTGATTGACATGACAGAACACTATTTTAAAGAAAATGTGGGATCCGTGGCTTCGGCCTCTACGTTATAGGAGGCGTACAAAACAGTTGTCTGCAGACAGGGTGTGTCTATGATAGCTGGGCATAAAAAAGAAAAGCAGAAACAGCTACTTGCCTTAGAAAATTAGATAACCAACCTAGAGAAGGATTTAGTGACGGCAACATCCCCCGAACTCCAACATAAGTTGCTCTTCAAACAGAAGTATAGAGC
Organism: Triturus cristatus; assembly: GCF_964204655.1. Classification (NCBI taxonomy): domain Eukaryota; kingdom Metazoa; phylum Chordata; class Amphibia; order Caudata; family Salamandridae; genus Triturus; species Triturus cristatus. Next base: position 1,388,034,946 of record NC_140590.1, read on the forward strand.
TATTGCTGAAGATGCGGCAAAGGTCTATTATCGAGCCACGCAGTGTAGAGTCTATGAAGTAGGTTAAAAGGCAAGTAAGCTTTTGGCATGGCTTGACCGGCATGAACAGGCCTCCAGATGGGTCGCGGAGATTTTCACAGAGGGTGGGGATCGCCTCACGAATAAGAAAAGTATAGCAAGAGCCTTTGCGGAACACTTCCAAGCAGTATACTCCTCTGCGAATGTGAATTCCGGAGATGAGGCGGCTGAACTGCTGACCACCCTACGACTCCCTGTGCTGGGCGACACAGAAGTGGAGGAGCTCGAGTTAGATTTGTCCAAAGAGGAGGTTACTGAAGCAATTGGTGCCTTGCAGTCAGGAAAGGTGATGGGTCCGTGTGGTCTCCCAATAGAACTGTTTAAACTCAATGCATCTACTATTGCCCCCTATCTAATAGACATGTAAGAAGAGAGTGTGGCCATGTGCTGCCTTCCTGAGGCACAAAGGCTGGCTAATGTGGCGGTGATATATAAACAGGGCAAACCGCCAGACCACTGTGGGTCGTATCGACCAATATCGTTACTAAATCCAGAAGTGAAAATCTTAGCGTAGATTTTGGCCACACGATTATCGCCCCTGCTCCATAAACTGATTCACCCCGATCAACCGGGATTTATGCCTGGTAGGAACACGGCGCTCAGTTTGCAGGGGCTTCATGGGGTTCTGGGCAGAGCCAAGACTATACAATAGGTCGCTGTCATTATGTCATTAGATGCAAAAATGGCATTTGATCGGATAGAATGGCCCTATCTCTTTGCGGTGTTAGAACGATACGGTTTTGGCACGAAATTTCTGTCTTGGGTGCGACTGCTGTACTTGGAACCCTTTGCTAGAGTGACAGTCAATGGGAGTAGCTCGGCACCATTCGTCCTGCATAGGGGGACCCGCCAGGGTTGTCCACTCTCACCTTTGATATTTGCGTTGGTCCTTGAACCATTGGCAATATGGATGCAGGGGGATCGCCTCATTAGGGGATTGAATTGGACGCCAAAATGGGAAGGTAGAATTTCTCTTTATGCAGACGATATCTTACTGTATTTAGCCCACCCTATTACTCCATCCATAGAATACTTCATATATTCACCCTGTTCCAGAAGTACTCTGGTTACGCAATCAATTGGGATAAGTCCTCAGTTTACATCCTTTATGGGAACGACATCCGACTGCCCGCACACTGCAGTGCTAAAATAGTCACAGAGGACTTTCGATACTTAGGAATCTATGTTACAACGGATTCGGCGGTCTACTATGACAGTAACTTAGTCCCTCCTTTGCGCCGTCTACAAGCGAATGTACAACATACTGGGCAGGGCGGCTGTATATAAGATGATGGCACTGCCTCAATTTGTCTATGCACTGCAAAATACGCCCTTCCTTGTCACGTCCAAATACTTTCAGTCCGTAGAATCTGAGAATAGGACCCTGTTGTGGAACGCTGGCAACCCTCGTATCTCCTTTACTAAACTCACAAAGAGCTGATACGACGGTGGGATAGCTCTTCCAGACATTAGAAGTTATTATTGGGCTTCACAACTAGCGGTTATTAATCATTGGGTGCATTGGCCTATTGATGAACCAGCTTACAGAATGGATAGGCATAACATGACAAATGTCTCTTACCAGCGAGCAGTGTATGGGGGCGGAGGGACACCCCGGTATTCACCCTAACTGCAACCACTGTGGTGCTGTGGCACTCTGCGACCACAGCCTTGGGCTGGAAAAATAAGATTACCCTGGTCACCCCCTCTTTGAATCTGACCTGTTGGGACTCCTGGCTCCCAACCCTGGGTTTCGCAAGTGGCATCTCATTGGGCTCTCCATGGTGGGTGACGTGTGGACAAAAGGTAGAGTGGCCCTATTTGTGGATTAGCAACATCAACACGATCTTAACCCGAGGGGGACTTTTCGATATCTGCAGGAGCGAAGTGCATTGTACAAGGCTGTACCCATGGGAACTGACCTCTCGGCTGCCTCGCCCTTAGAAGATAGGTTACTAGATGATTATTTGAAGGAGAAAGTAATCTCCTTGGCATATAGGGAGATTTTAAATACTCACCGGATGCTCTAGGGAAGATTCGTCCTAAATGGTGGAGGATGTGGGAGATATGGATGATGAGGAGTGGCAAGAAGCGCTGGAGTCTCCTCTGGAGGTTGCGGTGCGCTCTAGATTTAAATTGGTCCAGCTTAAACTCCTACACAGTTTATTATACGGGTGTTGCTTTGGCCAGGATGGGTGTTTTGGGCTCTCCGTTGTGTCCCCGGGGATGTGGGCAGGTGGGAACATACCTACACCTGTGGTGGAAATGTCCATGTATAGGACAGTATTGGAGGAAAGTAACTGCAAAAATGTGGGAAGTTAGTGGGAAGAGTATGGAGGTCACCCCCGGCTTTGTCTTTTGAATAAATGGGAAGCGACTGACCTGATGGATACAGAAAGGATCTGGGTTTCCCTTGGGAATGTAGTTGTGAAGCATAATATAGCCAGAACTTGGAAGGGTGATAAGACACCCAAACTCAGAGATTGGGAAATGGATATGGACTGGTGCATGCAGATGGAGAGGGTGATTTATGAAGGGAGGAGTTGCCCACAGAAGTGGACCAAGATCTGGGGTAATTGGAATAAATCGAGGGGAATGCTATGTGAACCGTTCTCGATTCCCCGCTGCAAGAGAACATGACTTCGTGATTGTACTGGTCAAGATGTTATAATTGATGTTCTGTGATGTGATAGAGATGTCAGACTGTAATGATATTTTAATGCTGCGATAGTACCTATGCACAATTTCATTTTATTTAATACTGTTATATGTATGTTTCTTTTTACCAATAAAAAGATTTATTAAAAAAAAAAAAGTTGTGCTGAATTGGTGCTGAGGTGGGGCTGCACTGGTGCGGAGGTGAGGCTGAGCTGGTGGTGGTGGTGCACTGATGCAGAGGTGGTGCTGTGCTGCTGCTGAGATGGTGCTGTGCATATATTGAGGTGATGCTGTACTGGTGCTGAGGTGGTGCTGTGATGATGCTGAAGTGGTGCTGAGTTGATGCTGAGGTTGGGCTGCACTTGCAGTGCTGTGCTGATGCTGAGATGGTGCTGTGCTGATGCGGTGCTGCACTGGTGCTTAGGTTGTGTTGCACTGATGCTGAGTTGGTGCTTCACTGGTGGTGCACTGATGAGGAGGTGGTCCTGAGCTAATGTTGAGATTGTGCTGTGCTGATGATGAGGTGGTGCTGTGGTGGTGCTTAGGTGATGCTGAGTGATATTGAGGTGGTGCTAAGTAATGCAGACGTGGTGTTGAGTGATGCTGAGGTGGTGCTGTATAATGCTGAGGTGGTGGTGCTGCGCTGGTGCTCAGGTGTGTCTGAGCTGGTGTTCCAGTGTAGCTGAGTGTTGCTGAGTTGGTGCTGTGCTGAGGTGGTGCTGCGCTAATGCTGAGGTGGTGCTGTGCTGAAGTGGTGCTGAATTGCTACTGAGGTGGCAGTTGCACTGGTGCTGAGGTGCAGCTGCACTGGTGCTAAGGTGGGGCTGCACTGTGGTGGTGCACTGATGTGGAGGTGGTGCTGTGCTGAGATGGTGCTGTGCTGACATTGAGGTGAGTCTGTGCTGAGGTGCTGCTGTGCTGATGCTGAGATGGTGCTCTGCTGATACTGAGGTGGTGCTGTGCTTATGCTGAGGTCGTGCTGTGGTGGTGCTGATGTGGTGCTGTGCTAATGCTGAGGTGGTGCAGTGCTGATGCTGCGGTGATGCTGAACTGATGCTTAGGTGATACTGAGGTGGTGGTGAGGTGGTGGTGTACTTGTGTAGGGGTGGTGCTCAGGTGGTGTTGAGTTATACTGAGGTGGTGATGAACAATGTGGATGTGGTGCTAAGTGATGCTTTGGTGGTGCTCAGTGATGCTGAGTTGGTGCTGCGCTGATGCTGAGGTGGTGCTGAGCGATGCTGAAGTGGTGCTAAATGATGCTTTGGTGGTGCTTAGGTGGTGCTGTGCTGGTGCCCTGGTGTTGCTGAGGGATGCTGACTTGATGCTGCACTGGTGGTGGTGGTGCGCTGATGAGGAGGTGGTCCTGAGCTGATGTCGAAATTGGGCTGTGCTGATGATGAGGTGGTGCTATAGTGTTGCTCAGGTGATGCTGAGTTATACTGAGGTGGTGCTAAGTGATGCAGACATGGTGTTGTGTGATGCTGAGGTGGTGCTGAATCATGCTTAGGTGGTGGTGCTGCACTGGTGCTCAGGTGTTTCTGAGCTGGTGTTCCAGTGGAGCTGAGTGATGCTGCGTTAGTGCTGTGCTGAGGTGATGCTGCGCTAATGCTGAGGTGGTGCTGCTCTGATGCTGAAGTGGTGCTAAATTTCTGCTGAGGTGGCGGTTGCACTGGTGCTGAGGTGCGGCTGCACTGGTGCTAAAGTGGGGCTGTGCTCTGGTGGTGCACTGATGTGGAGGTGGTGCTGGGCTGATGCTGAGATGGTGCTGTGCTGACATTGAGGTGATTCTGTGCTGGTGCTGAGATGGTGCTGTGCTGATGCTGAGGTGTTGCTGTGCTGATGCTGAGGTGATGCTGTTGTGGTGCTGAGGTTGTGCTGTGCTAATGCTGAGGTGGTAACATGCTGATGCTTAGGTGATACTGAGGTAGTGATGAGGTGGTGGTGCACTTGTGTGGAGGTGGTACTGAGTTATACTGAGTTGATGCTGTGCTGGTGCTGAGGTGAAGCTGCACTAGTGCTGAGGTGGTGCTGAGCGATGCTGAGGTGGTGCTTAATGATGCTATGTTTGTGCTCAGGTGGTGCTGTGCTGGTGCTCTGGTGTTGCTGAGTGGTGCTGAGTTGGTGCTGCACTGGTGCTCAGGTGGTGCTGCGCTAATGCTGAAGTGGTGCTCTGTTGGTGTTGAGTTGCTGCTGAGGTGGTGCTGTGCTGGTGCTAAGGTGGTGCTGCACTCTTGCTGTGGTGAGGCTGTGCTTGTCCTGAGTTGGTACTGCTCTAGTGATGCTGAGAGGATGCTACACTGGTGCTGAGGTGTTTGCGAGTGATCCTGTGGCGGCGCTTAGTGATGGTGTGCTGGTGCGGAGTGATGCTGTGGTGATGGTGCACTGATAAGGAGGGGGTGCTGTGCTGATGCTGAGAAGGTCTTGTGCTGATGCTGAGATGGTGCTTGGGTGGTGCTCAGGTGTTGCTTTGCTGATGCTGAGGTGGTGCTGAGTGATGCTGAGGTGGTGCTGAGCGATGCTGTGGTGGTGCTGAGTCATGCTGTGGTGATGTTGAGACATGCTGAGTTGGGGGCACTGCACTGGTGCTCAGGTGGTGCTGAGCTGGTGTTAGACCAGTCCTAAAAACTAGATACAGAAACAGGGAAACGTTTGCATGCCTACCATTGTGGCATACGTTCTGCAGGAGAACCGGGTGCTTTGGACTGGCTCCTGACCTGGTATTCTGTTCTGCAGGTCTAGCAGCTGAAGCACATTCCACTGTGTGGAGGACTGAAGCTGGGATATCTTTGCCAGCAGCACGTTTACATCTGCAACTACATGTGCGCGCCAGGGGCCATATTACAGAAAGTGACCCGGGAAGCAATGGTCATGTGCACTTGCTTTGAGAGCCCCGGGGAACTTTTGTATCACAAAAGGGACCACAGACGTTTGTGCGGCTCCTCTGTAATACAGATAGAACAGGTGCACATGTGGTGCCAGTGCTATCTCAAGAGGGCATTACTCTATTTGCATTGGGGCATGGCCCCATGCAAATCATGGAATCTCTTTGCCTCCACACCTGCACTGTATAAAGGACGTGCGTGCAAAGGCACAATAGCTGTCAGGAGGTACACTGAAAGTGCGCTACAAAAGGTGGTGCACTGTCAGTGCACCTCCTGATAGCAGCCCCCTGGGCAGAGGATAAGGGGGTCCCATGGAACCGTCAGACATCCCCTTGCAGGTGGGCAAAGTCACTCACTGCACCCCCTGCAAAGGGATCTTTAATGCCTCTTTAAATTGCAAGGGCGTTTGCCACTTGCACAGTGAAACACAGACCTGCTTTGAAGCAGCTGCTTCCTATTTCACTTGAATGCACTGCCCACAGGGCAGCATGAGTTTGTGGCTGCCCTGGGGGCTGCAAGTTCACACACAGTAATAGGGTGAACTTTCCCTGTTTGCATAAGGCGCACCTAGGAAAAGTGCACCATATGTGTAAATAGGCCCCAGGATGGCTGTACACAGCTTAGGAGATTTGAACACAGACAAGGGCATTTGTTGAGTTCAATTACTACTGCTGTTAAGGCTGTTAAAGGCTGCTATGCACATAGGAATTAAATATTTATACTGTATGTAAGAGTAACATTGAACATTGATCTATCCTTCTTTTATACCATATGCAACAGTAACATTGATCTAACCTTCCTTTGCCCCACGCTTTTATCTGTCTACGACTAATTGTGGTTTTGAGTACTCTTTGTTAGACAATTCACTCTGACAACAAATTCAATGCTTTATACATGTAAATTTAACAACTGAGCAAGACTTTCACACTCTAGTGTATTGAAAGATTTGTGTTATTACGACCCGATCTCGACTGTGTAGATGCAAAGGTATGAAGTGTATAAAATCTGTACTCTCCATGTGGCCTTCTTAATGGGACATAATTCTCTCTTGACCACATAATGAAGCACTCCTTATGCAGCAAGTGTCTCAAATTAAACAGACTGCTGAGGGCCATGCAACAAAGCCTCTTACTTTTCTCAGTTAGACACCTGTCACCTGGGGAGCTGTCATGGCATAGGAGGTCATTTAAAGCTGGAAGGGCAGTCAGCCAGCCTGCCAGGTCACAAGAGGCCCTGCCTTGTGGCTAAGGACCGCCTGTGACATTGTGAGATCCATGCCTCACTGGCGTGTTTCTCACTGCCTTCAGAACAACAGCCAGTGCAGCTGTTGCAGCGAAGGCAGAAGAGTTTGCCAATCTGGTTTGCCCTACATAATGTGGAGCAATCATCAGTATGACCTGAGGAATGGCAGTCAGGTCAAGATTTCCAGTGTCAGAAACTTAGCGGTTCCACCATATCTAAATGCAGTGGGGAGACCTACAAAGTTATAAACGCAGGTGACTCTGCTCTACCAACTGATAACTGAGCTCAATTTCTTACCTGTAATCTTCTACCTTCCCTATTCTTGGGTTCTTGGCAAGAGCCTTCAGCCAATCGTCCAGGAAAGCAAGGAGTTGATGGAAATGCAAGCACATGCTTGCTTTGTGGCAGCCTTTGAGGACCATACAGTTTGTTCCTTTGTGAGTCCTGTTGTCACAATGTTTTTCCATTCCGTCCTTTATTGGTGGCATGGGAGGAGTATCCGTAGCAGCCTTTTTGTGTCTTTTAGGGATTTAGCTGGAAATCTTATCTGGCCGAACTCAATATTCCTCTGTTCACCGTTCCACTATGGTGCACTTGGGCACACAAGCCATTACAGTGTTGGCCCATGTAGTTCTCAGTAGGGCTCTCAGTTGTTTTCCAGAATTGAGCCACAGACTCATATGAGGCTGTACATCTTGGACCAGAATCACCATTGCTACTTTGCCGAGGCATCTTGCAACACCAAACCCCACTGGTGCAGTACGGATTAATATTGTTTCAATAGGATGATAATCGCTAGTTATTCAATTGAAAAAGAGGCGGCCCCTCGATATACGGTTTGGCTGTGTTGTAAGTTGAAGATCATTGTGTTTTAACTCAAATATGGAATAAAGGAAACAAGATTACAAAATGCTTTAGAGTTCATCATTATTTGGAGCATCTACTCTACTGAAGAACTGATGAGTATGCTCCTATTGAAGCAATATTCATTCTCTTGCTAAACCGTTGTGAAGGCTTTGTGAAGCTACTGCCTGCATAAATGAATCACCAGTCTTTTGATGCTAATGGACCTCCTGCACCATCTTCACATACGCTTCTCCAGCTCTATCCTGGCATTTACTATTCATTGGGATTTTAGCAGGCCCTTTCCACATATGCCAACCTTACCAGATTTGCAGACCAATTTGAACCCTCATTCATTCAGTATTTGTGGCCCCACTTTTTAGCATGGATCCACAACTGGATTGACTCCATCCTTCTACATAGAACATACTATCTGCCTTGGACGTGTTCTGCACTCAAGGTAAGTGCATGTTATGTGTTTATTGTCAACATTTGCCTTCATTATATGCCACTGCCTCTTATGCGTCATAAATATATTTTTTCAGATTTGCCATCCTTGCAGACTGACTTCAAATTATTCTGTAAATCGCATGGGTTTTTCTCCTATATTCACCTAGCACTTTTTCGCTTGTCTTTTCCTAACCAGATGCATACATTATTCCTCCAGGCATAAATCTTCATTGTATTCCAGGTCTTTCCCTGTGTGCTGTTTAGGAGAACCTTTTATCTTGTAATTATTAATTTAATTAATCCTATTTCTTTACAATTACTTGTATTTGTATGTATTCTCATGAATTATAGGATCTACAACGTTTCAAATCATCTCTTATCCTGATGATGACCCTGGAAATGTCTTGCTTGGATTGAAACACCATCGACAGTATATGGCAAAAAGACGACTATCCAGTAGCAGTTTTGATTCTTATTAGCTTATTGGACTTGAATATTTCAGCAGAATTATTACTAATTAGATTTGATTGACGATTTTTGTCTGTTGCCTGATAGAATTACCGGGTTTTATTGGTTTGTTGTCTTAGATCACTTCACTCCAAGAGCACTATTGTTTTTTTGCAGACCGTATGTATGTACAATATGATGGTAAATGTTCTTTGTTTCTATAAAAATATTTGTAACAAACATGGTCTCCTTAAAATGTTGTATATTAGCAATTTGTGCTATTAGATAGTATTAAACACTATCTCTTAATTCTGCAAACTCTTTTTATAGGTATTATGATATCTTGTAAGGCTTTTCTTTATGGTAATATTATTACATACTCAGTATTTTACGGATAGCTCCTGTTGTATATAAAGATTTACTGAGGTGCAAGCTGAAGTAAATGATCATTGGGATGTTGAAGCAGTTATGAAATTGGTGGGTTAAAATTAAGGGTAGGCGGAGCAGGGGTAGTGCCTCTGCGCGAAGTTCCAGAGAGTTGGAAAACAACTCTGTGGAACTTTGCTCCACTCAGATACGCAGCCTCCCCCCTCTCAAAGTAATTCTAAAGTAATAAAAGTTATAAAGTAATAAAAATGGCACTTACCTGCCGTGGCTGCCTCCTCCTCGCCATGGCCGCTCTCCTTCCTCGTCCTCACTGTCCTTCTTCTTAGATAACCCCTATGTTGGACGTTATAAAGCTATAAAGTAATAAAAATGGCACTTACCTGCCATGGCTGCCTCCTCCTCGGCATGGCCGCTCTCCATCCTCGTCCTCACTGTCCATCTTCTTAGATAACCCCTACGTTGTACGTCTTGCGCGTGCGCATGCGCACTCGCAAGACTACAACATGGAGGTTATCAGAAAAGAAGGACGGCGAGGAGGGGGGAGGAGAGTGGCCATGACGAGGAGGAGGCAGCCACAGCAGGTAAGTGCCTTTTTTATTACTTTATAATTACTTTGGGAAGGGCAAGCTATATGCTCCGTCACGGAGTCGTAGTTTTGCCAAAACTCTGCGTTCGCAACGGAACTTGGAGTATGCAAAACTACGTAAACTACGCTGGAAGAGTGTAGTTACCTACCCGGGCTTAGTTAAAATGTAAGAAGAGGTATGGATTTTTAGTAATTTGAGGCACAATGTAATTTTAAATGGGCCTTAAAACAATTAGATAGAGCAACACCTTCATAAGTACAGCATCTTCTTTCCACATCTGTTCACTCAGACGACCCATTTTCTCAGTCGTGTAACAACTTCCTCATTTAAAAAAAGTAAGATTTTGACAAATATACATATAGTTAGGCGTGGAAAACACCTTAAATAACATAACAAACTGAAATTCACTCAAATAAACAAAGATTAAAGTGACATTATAGTTAGGTATGGAAACAACTCCATAATGTATGTATGAAAGGTCATAGCAGTGCATCATGAGGGGGCAATTTATAGCTAGTTCACTAAACTTTACCTGTTATATTTCAGTGTTTTTTTTTAACTTGTGTCTCATTCCAACACCTAACTATAATTACACTTTAACAGTGAGTAATAGTGTGTGGTGCCCAGGGTAGGCACCAGGGTACCTCACAGTATTTTAAATATATATATATTTTTAAAGTTTTCTGTCTTCTTCATGGCCTGTGAGTCAGATTGCTGGTGGGGCTACAGGGGCACTGAGACTTTCACTGCAGCAGGCAACAAAAAAATAAGAATCTGGGTGTCCTGGGGGATACCTGGATACCAAAAAATAAACAAAATGTTAAATATTTGGATAATAAATGAGCAACAAAAACTGATAATTTATCATTCAGTGACCAATGCTAGGATCACCCCATAATGGCCTGCAGAGAGTGCAGCAGCAGCCCAACAACATTAATAAAATCCCACAAAAAAGCAAATCTTAGAGCAAATGCTGCTATCACAAAAATGATGCCTCCTACCCTGTCGCAAGACATTTCAAAACCATGCTCAATAGCAATCGAAACCTCTTGAAGTTCTTTTGCCTCGATCAAGTACTTAGCAGTGAAAGAAGAGGAGACAGGGTATGTAAACTTAGATAGTTTGAGTCAAGATATATCATCAAGTTGCATACCAAAATGTCAGTGGGACTCAACAAGGATGAGGAGCTATGGGTACACCTAGGAGAGTAAGGATTTTAGAAACTAGCAACTGTGGTGGCGGTAATAGACACAGTGGCAGGAGGCAACTGATACAAAGCTAAGATTAGGTGTTGTGCCCTTCTATTGACAGTAGGGCTATCATGAGATAAAACTTGAGCAATGACACCCCACACAGGTCTTAATCTAGATGAGGACTGCCATTATAAAGTTGGACAATACCACTTAGATGTTAACTCTATATTGCACAGTTCTCAAGGTAGTACAACTTTCGAATATCGTCAGAGTTCCCACTGTATAGGCAAGGAAGATTCTTGACTGGCTAAACAGCAATAGTCTTGTAAGGCATGTCTACTGTTGACTACATGATCAATAAGAATGCCAATTCATGGTTCAATGATTGCAGTAGTGACACAGATTAGAACTGCCCACTAAATCAACAACACTACTGCTCTGACATTATGTGCCAACAGCATTGTTTAATTGACATTTGTGGTTTTGTTCAGTGCAGCCGAATCACATGTCAACATCATTATGAATATTAATGGGGTGAACTCGGCTACAATCCCAGTAAGTCCATAATGAAAGCTCATTCATGGCGCTATGAACTTTAATGGGGTGAATTCGGCTATAATCAGAGTAAGTCCAAAATGATAGCCCACGCAGGGCGCTATGTGGTTAGAGGCAACACCTACGTATTCTTTCTCACAAAGGTGAAACATGATACAACTCGTACTGAGTGTTCTATCTGCTCAAAAGTAATCAAGGTCAGTATGAATATAGATGGCGTATGTTGGGGTTTATATTAACCACTGAATAATTAGTATGACGGTATGAGTTGTTATAATGAGTTTTTGATTTGATTTGTCTGTACATTTGGAATATTGTAATGCTAAGGCGATTCACGGCGTAAATAAGAAATAAGAAATACGGCTACGCAAGTTGAACAATGTACATTTAAGATGGCCGCGGCTGTCATGATATCCATTTGTACTACCCTGCTCGGAAATAGCATTGTTGCTGTTCATGCCACTGCTATTATGTGCTGTATGAATGATAAAAGATGGCGCGCGACTCACTGATATTGAAAAAGGCAGGAGCTGAAATGCGTCTGTTTGCGTGTCTGCATGGCAATAAATTAAAATATTTGCGGAACCCTGCATGTGTATGTCTCCCATTCCATGGCTGAACATTTGACTGCTATAATACGTGCGTTCCACCTTCATTGATGACGACATCTGCTGCACTGAGGAGCGGCAGCACAGTGGTGGAGGATTAAATAAACATACACACATATATATATATTCACTGAAAAAACCATAGGTTTCAGGCCTGATATAGTTAGGAATTAGCATTTAAAAAACCTTAGAAATTCAATGAAAAAACAATAGGTTTTAGGGGTGTTATAGCTGGCTGGACATTTCACTCGAACAAAACCATTGAAATTCCTCCGATATAGTTAGTTTTACTAACTACATCTTGCGCGCCCGCAATCCAATGCTGGTGATGTCACATATTACATCATTCATGACATGGTCAGTGACATCACTGATGACATCTCAAATGACATCACTGACGATATCATCCAGTGAATGTGGTTTGGTTCGTTATTTAAATATGTAATATATATATATAGCAATTTGCATTGAAGAAGGTGCGGATATATAAAAATAAATATCTGGATGGAGGATTTAGTAGCAGTGTGATTGACTGTTTACTTGACTAATTTATAGTGTCTCACTAAATATATTGGATAGTGACTAAACTGTGTGAATATCTGTATCACTTTGTCAGTTGTTGTGTAAACTGCTGCACTAGTTGTTTACTAGCTACGTGAAAGTCTATATTATTTATTGATTAGTTAACTGATTATTTGTATGGGAGAGTGAATGTGTGTGTGGTTCGGTGGGGTGTGCGTGACTGCCCAAAGATGGCGCTTACTAGAGGTACCTGGTGGGCTAGTTGGCCCCTAGGGGACCTCTGGATTGAAGAGGGATGAATTCCCCAACTTAAAACGCGCCACAGGGCGTGTTTGCACAGTATCACCTCAGGCCCTGCCCCCTACCTTCACCACTGTGCAAACGCACCCCGTGGCGCATTTTAAGTTGGGGGATTAAGTCCCCTTGAATCCTGAGGTCTCCTGGCGGCCAACTAGGCCACCAGGTACCTCCAGTAAGCGCCACGGAGCTGTGTTGCAGAGAGGAGTAAAATGGGGCGTGGCCTCATTACACCTCTCTGCAACACGGCCCCCTGGCGCATACTGGAGGTTCCTGGTGGGCTAGTTGGCCCCCAGGGACCCCCAGTATTCAAGGGGAATTAGTTCCCCCGCTGCAAACACGCCAGGGGGCGCGTTTGCAGAGTGGTGTAAGGAGGGGGCGTGGCCTCCGGCCCGATCCCGGTCTTTTTTTTTCCTTCTTTTTTTTTAGAAGGGGGGCTGTGTAGCCCCCCCTTCTTTTTTCATTGTTTTGGCCATGGGGACCCCATCCCCCAGGGCCTGCCCCCAATTCTTGTTCATAAAAAATAAAAATCGGGAAGGGGGCCGCGTGACACCCTCCCGAGGCCATAATTTTCCCCGGGGACCCCATTCCCCGGGGCATGGCCCTTTTAAAAAAAAATGTTAAACTTTTTATGGAGGGGGGCTGCGTAGCCACCCTCCTCTGGCCAATTTAAGGCCCCGGGGACCCCATCCCCCGGGGCCGGCCATTGTTTTAAAAAAAAAAATTTAATCTGGGAGGGGGGCCGCGTGACCCCCCTCCTAGGCCACTTATGGCCCCGGGGACCCCATCCCCCGGGGCCTGGCCTCTGTTGGGGGCCGTGGGGGCCCCCAATCCCCCCACGGTCCCAGCCGGCTCCCCGCGTCCTGCGGGAGCCGGCATTGATTTTCCACATGGGGAGCAGCTAACATGCTGCTCCCCATGTGGAAAAGCAATCAGCTTTGCTTCATTAAAGCGAGAGAAGGTTTCCCTGCTCTTGCTTCAATGAAGCAAAGCAGTTTGCAATGACAGGGCTGGAGCAAACTACAGTGTCCCTAGGGTGGGCACCCCGGGACACTGCAGGAGACAGCCCTGGGGGGTGGCGGTCCCCAGGGCCTATTCAAGGCTCCAGGAGGGGGGGCTGCATGGCGCCCCTCCCACATTGACAAGTTGCCCCGGGGGGGTAGCGGTCCCCAGGGCTGCGGGGGGGCGTGAGCCCCCCCCGCATATACTGTCTTTGAGCCCCGGGGGTGGCGGTCCCCGGGGCAGTGTGGGACCCCCCACACTTTTTTTAATTCTGCCCCCGGGATTTGGCCACCCGGGGGCCAATTACCAAAGAAGCGCGGGAGTCCCGCGCTTCTTTTTTTTTTTCCGGCCAAAATTTGCGCTGGGAGCACGAATCTCGCCGATTTTTAAAAAAATGCTTTTTTTGGCCCTGGGGGTTCTTGTGGGACCCCTGAGCAGGCCTAGTGGGTCAGGGTGTTTCTACCCTGCCCCCTTTTTGCGTTTATCGCGTTTGTTTTATAGGTTTCTTGTGCCTTGGTTCTACCGAGGCACAAGATGGCTGCCAACACTTCCTGATCTGGAGTGTTGACAGTCAATTAGAATACAGCTCGTGCACGGCACGGTGCGCGCTGGGTGAGGGGAGGGTGCGCGGATCCTCCGAGGCCATAGATATATCTATGATTTTACTTTTGATTTTCTCAGGAACTACTGAACGGATTTACACCATTTAAGCAAAAGGCACGAGTCTGAACTGAGGACTACCTCTTTGCCAAATTTGGTGTAATTCCGTTCAGCAGTTCGAGCTGTAGCTGCGTCAACAGGTCCTATGGGAAAATGCATGGGGAAAACGCGTTTTGGGACCCCCCTTTTTTCTCGGCCTCCGCTTGACGAATCACCGTGAAATTTTCAGGATAGGAGCGGCCAAAAGTTTGGAAAATTTCGCGAAGATTCCTCAATCGGCGCCAACGTTATTCCAAATAGAATGTTGCAGATTTCCTATGAAAAATAGGTTCTAACTATATCTACCTACTGGCGACCGCCAGTAGGTAATATGTATATTGCATAGTTCAGTGCCAGTAGCCCCACTGTGTAGTTATGATTCAGCCACACTTTCCTTTCAAAAAGGCATTTTTTGATTTGTCTATTACTTATGACCCATGAATTGACTTGCATGAAACTTGGGAATGCACAAGTTCAATCAGCTAACTATGTTTCTGCATGCCAGGGAAAAAAGCTAAAGGGGTGGTGGGGCGAATGGAATGTGAAAAAGGTGAAAAGGTGTATAATTTACCATTTTAGCTCCCATAGGGGAGGAGAACTGTTGGATGAAGCTACACCAAACTTGGTTTGAAAGTAGAACTGTAATCAGAAAGCAAGCCTTATGTGATATGGTGCATCGCCAGTAATGACCCATGAACCCTGATTTTGTATTTTAACAAGATGCAATTGGCTGCATTGATGGACAATTTAGAGTTTTTGACTACCATCGTGATACTGGCACTAGTAATGTTGGGTGCTGAGTTCATTACTAACCATAACAGGCGATTTTTAGTCGTTTGACTAATTTGAGCCTTAGGGAAGGCTTGTGGTACGAGACTAGTTTTGGAAAAATATGGTTGGTTGTCGCATTCTAATGTTTTTTCAATATTTAAGAGTAAAATAAAGCTGCCATTATGTCTGCAGATCATATAGATAGGGTCCTGATGAAGCAGATTGAGGGCAAATGCATGGAACAGTAAACGCTCCATATTCAGGGTTGCACAGACAACATAATTGAATACTGATCAACAGAAATAGAGAAGATATCAATTCCGAATTCACAAAAATGATTTTACATACATTATTTGGTACGAAATGGACCTATGTGCCCAGGTCTGTGTAGCACAGGACTGGAAGGAGTGTTACTGATATGGTATTACAATGCCATATTATACCGCGTTTTATCAGGTAGCCTAAAAGTGTTCGATAAATAATTTGAAAACTCGTTTCTACACCGCATATCAAATTTGCACGAAAATGAATTGGTGGATGCGACATGAAATGAGCGTGAACACAGGAGTGTAGGGTGTCTGAGCACTTTGCATCACACACACATTACACAGAGACAATCAATCATATGTATGTAAATCAGTGTATAGATGTTACATAAGCCAAAGGACTAAAAGTGTAGAAGTCACTGTCTTCCATACTGGTAGGCAGTATAGTTTAAGAGTGCTTGGAGTGGAGAAGCACAAACTCAGAGTAGGAAAAGAAAAAGCATAGCGGAGAGTTCTCATTAATAATAAGAATCGATTTCTAGCCAAATTAACCCTTTATGTAACAATAATCAATGCACTAATGTATACTTTGCAGTGTGTATGCAGTTCTATGATCAAAGTTAATAGCTCACTGTTGAATATTAGGACTTTAGGTTATAAATTGCAAGTAACAAAAGGATGTCTCTTTTAAAAGCAGTAACCTGCTGATCTGTTTACATTATATGCACTCTTTAATCTTGGTACACGTTCTTTGCAGCAGACATAATAACCCTCTGCACTAACTTCACATAAGTCAAAACCTCAACTATACAAAACACTGATCTCTCTCCAGAAAGATAGTTAATCCCAGGAGTTATCTTGACATTTTTTTTAGGCCTGCTAATTGCCGGAGGAAAGGAACGCTGCATCAGGTGCTTCAAAAACATAGTAAATTTGCACACACGGTGCCCCTAGGAAAACAGCACCCGGTGCGGTGGCACCCGTCGCACCGCCCTAGAGCCGGCCCTTCGTGAACACTAGGTGACCCACAGGCAGTGCGTCTGGCCTTGGCGTGTTTGCACTGGTTTGTCATTAAAGTCTTTTTTAAATTCTCCGTTGAGTCTTCCTGCTGCTGTATGCACTTCACAACAGGTGAGCAGGAAGGAGAGCAGGAGACCGAGTAAGAAATGGATAAGGTTTTAAAAGCTGTGAAAATACTAAGCAAAAACGAAACTGAGCTTGATAAACAGTCATTCATACGTGATCAAAAACCTTTATATTTGTTATTCTTTATTACGGAACACTAACTTCTAAACAACTAAAAACTATAACGGATAGAAACATTTTTCTTCTCCTCCCCACTTTAAAAGATTTTTTTTTTCTGTTGATGACAGCAAAACAGGATGAAAGAAAGTTTATTTTGGATTGTCGTCTAAATTAGTTAAGGATTTTTTTTATCAGGCATACTGCTGCTGACAAGGAGGGCACATAATTTGTGACTTGATAAAGAGACTAGTCGGCATCTTCTCAGCATGTTTGCTTTTTAATAGACATAACAAATGAAATACAAAAATTTCGTTTACCTAATCCCTCTGAACCAACCTAGGCAGAAAAGGCGGTTGCACTTGAATTGATAGTGAAAGCCGCAGTACATTAGAAAGAGTAAAGGATTCGAGACAGCATATCGAATTAGGCTAGTCACTGGGCGCGTGCTACCAATTCTGATTTGGGGCCTGTGGTTTCGTTAGGATTGCTCAGGTGGCTTTAAAAACAATACAGGGCTGATTTACAAGCCCCTTGCGCTGCCAGTATGTCACTTTTTGTGACTCACTGGCAGCGCGTTTCTCTGCGCCATATTTACAAGGACAGGAAAAGCCACCGTGCGTGGCTTTTCCTCTCCTTGTAACTACGTCTCCTTTATACGCAGTAGTTTGCGTAAAAGGGGCGTTCCATGGGTGTTGCTGTGGGTGTTCCCACGCAACACCCATGGAACCAGACACATTTCCAGATTTACGAGGAATCGTAAACCTGGAAATGCGTCAGTATGCTACGCCACACTGGTGTTCGTAGCGAGGAGCAACGAGGAGAAATGTTCTAATTTCTCCTCGTTTTTTCCTCTTTCAATGTGTGCTGCATTCTACAGCATGCACTGAAAGAGGAAAATGCCTGTAGTGACTGTTTTCGTGCAGGAAGGTGCCGGTAAACAATCATTACAATGCAGTTATTACAACGCACTACATTTACAACACAGTCATTACAACGCAACTGCCTTTACATCGTATGCCATTACAATGCAGCCATTACAACGCATTTCACTACAACGCATGCCATTACAACCCATGTCACTACAACACATGCAATTACGATGCATTATAAGGTAGAAATGGGGAATAGTAATCTTTAACCTTACACTATCCAACACTTACCCTACTGTTGCACTCACTGGAGTGGGAATAGTAATTTTTACTCCTACGCTATCCAACACTTACCCTACTGTTGCACTCACTGGAGTGGGAATAGTAATGTTTACCCCTACGCTATCCAACACTTACCCTACTGTTGCACTCACTGGAGTGGGAATAGTAATTTTTACCCCTACACTATCCAACACTTACCCTACTATTGCCCTAAAAGTATTATGCGTTGTAATGGAATGCGTTGTAAATGTTTCTAAAAATGCGTTGTAATGGCACACGTTGTAAAATCATGCATTGTATTAGATGTTGCGATGTAAAAACCACGTTGTAAAGGCATGCGTTGTGAATGTTTACGTTGTAAGGTGTACTAAACGAAGGTGCCCCTTCCTGCACAAAAAACATGGGTGCAAGGGTGCCTGCGCTGGCGCATGGCAGCTGTTTGTGTAGCATCACAGGGGAGAGCACAGGAATGTGACATATCATCGTAAATATGTCGCTTTCCTGTGGTCTGAAAGTGCCGCAGCGTGACGCAGCCAAAGGGCTTGCGGTGCCGCGCTGCAGCACTTTCTTGTAAATCTGCCCCAACATTTTTATTTTCTTTTCTTTTATTATTTGCACTTTGTATGTTTCCCTAACAATTTGGACACAGTTCTGACACTCCTGGATAATTGAAGAATAATTGAAAAGTTTTACATTTACTGTTATACATCACAAGTGAAGGTTATCATAAAATGAAATATGTTTAGCTAATTTTGGGAACGAAAAGTGGTAAGGTTGAAAGCTGTTTTTTGTTTCAGTAACACACAAGCCACAAAATATAAATCTAAAGAAAGAAGGGTATTGCTGGTGTAAAGGGGAAAAAATAACAAGGGCCGTGCAAGTAGCTACAACATCCCTGAGAGAACACTAAATTGTCACCATCATTACAACCGATTCTATACAACTAAATACATAGGGGCCTATTAGAATGGCGGGCGGACTTACGTCCCCACCCTAGCGGTGCTAGGACCGGCAGCCAGTGGTGTGGCGGTCCCGCACCGGCAATTAGAATGCCATGGTGGCGGTGGCATCCCCCATCCACATCATTATGGTGGGCAGTGCACACAGCACCACCCGCCACAATACTGTGGCGGCACCTTGTGCATTTGCCTGCAAAACGTGGCAGGCACCGCGTGGTACCTGCCTCGTTTTGCATGCAAATGCATCAGACCCCAAAGTCATGCACCGCATGCCTTTCCATGGTGGCAATGCCACCATAGAAAGACACTAATCCGCTTGCATGCTAATATGGATGGCGGTGTCTTCCAGACACCGCCACCATATCCAGCCCCTTTTCCACCCGGTCGACTGGTCGACCGGCAGAAAACCGGCGGACGGTCTTTCCGTCCGCCGGGGTCCCCCCCGCCATAGTAATATGGTGGGGGGAAATGGGTGGTGGGCTGTGTATAATGTCGGGTGGATCGCCACCGCCATTCGGGCGGCGGCGATCCGCCCGACATTATAATAGACCCCATAGTGTGGAAGAGAGCTCAATTATAGAATGTGTTTATCAAATACATGGACTTGTTATTATATTGCCTACAAAACAAGTAAAAAAACATTTATACAAATTAATGTATGCGAAAATCTGCAAAATAAAGATATTTACCATGTTCCGCACAGTCCTTCTAGATGGCACTAAATAAAAATGTATCAGAATTAACCACTAGGTCCATCTACCAGGTAGGGCCCTGCGTGAGATGCAGTTATTGTTTTGTCCCAAAAATGTTTCTAAGTTGACCCTGATCCAGGTTTTTCAAAGCCCTTATCTTGTTGCCTATATTGGGAATCTATGGGGCACATGCATCAAGCTTTTTACCGGTCGCAAATGGGCTGATTCTGCGAATCCGTCCGTTTGCGACCGGTAAAAAGCCTTCTGGGATGCATCAACCCAAATTGCATGAACAAAAGAGGTAATCGCAATTTTTACAATTACCTATTTTGCGAATGCAGTTAGGGAATCACAATTTGCGATTCCATAAATTCACTGCAAGAAGCATTTTCAGAATGTGACTTTGCATTAAGGAATGGTAAATTACCATCAACTTGAAGCTGATGGTAATTTAAAATTCCTTAGAAAAATGCACTAAATTACAATTTTCTAAGTGCCATGTGTGTGCGCCACATGTGCACACATACCATTTTTGGTGGTGCATCAGGGGGGCCTAATGGCTCCCTAGTCCCCTTGAAATTGCATTCGCAATTTGCGATGACCTATTTGGTAATCTCAAATTGTGAATGCTTTCCCATTCATTCCTATGAATGGGAAAGCATTAGATAATAGCAAATCGCTATTTGCGATTCGCTTTTAGGGAATGTGTAGGAATCGCTAATATTTTAGCAAAACCTTCATGCATAAGAAGTTGCGATTCCTTAATAGCGATTCCGTAAAAATCGCAATAAGGAAGAGCAATTCCTTAGCTTGATGCATATGCCCCCAAGTCTTTAGTGCATAATCCAACAAATCAGAACCTTAAATCATAAGTTCATAGTAAACATCTCTTTCTTAAATGTTGCAGCCATCCAACATGTGTTTTGCGGGACAACTATTCACTTCCTTAGAGCTAAGAGACCAAGATGCATCATATTTACCTGAAAACAAAGCTTTCAACAAGGCACATACAAATGGGATGTTACCTGCAGGGTATGTCGAATCTCATTTTATAAGTGAGAGCATCGCCCTGAGTATTTATTCCATGGTAGGTAGTGATTGAATCCTTAATACATTTTAATGGAACATATATGCTGGAGGTTCCAAATATGGTCAACAAGTCACGGATTTTGAACTAATTGGACCAATGGCCAACTCTGAGTCATTTTTTTAACAAAAGGACAGTGCAAAATATGTGAATTAACAGCAAATTCTGAGACCTTTTTAAAGGCCACAAAACATCTTTAAATAATTGTGTTCTGCTCTCAACATTTTAGAAACAAACATGAAATTAGGCTACTTTACTCAACTATATAATCACCAATAATCAATGTGTTCCTGACATTTACAAATAACAGTACATTTATTTTGGGCCAGATGGATGAAAGCTTTATGCATTTCTTAACAGGCCGAATCACAATTTAGACATGTTAAGAAATGCAAAACAGCCTTTTCATATGTTCATATGTACAAAGCCGAAAACCGGTCGCAATTTGCGATTTTTACCCGGTAGATATCACAAATTAGAACTGCAATTTAGGAAACGCAAATAGGGATTACCTATTTGTAAGTCCTAAAGCATATATACAAAGTAGTTCATAAATGCAAATTGGGCATTTAGGAAATGCTATTACCATTGACTCAAAGTCGAGAGTAACCGCATGCAAAATTTAGAAACGCATGCAAAAATGCATTTTTTGATGTGACATGAAGCGCACATATGCCCCTACCCCATGTGCAACATTATTTTCGGGGTGCCTCCAGGGGGGCGCTTAAGACCAGAGGCATCCTTGTATTTGGATTTCCTGAATTACGATTTCCTATTAAGAAATTGCAATTTAGGAAATGCAAACCATTTCCTATTTGGCCCATGGGTGGAAATGCAATAGCATTTCCGGTGTGCGATTTTCTAATAGCGATTCCAACTCTGTAGGAACTGCTGTAAGGAAATCGCTAATTTTGTAAATATCCTTATATGCAAAATAAAAATGTTGTATATCTGGTCCCTAGAGCTTTCATACTTAAAAAAAAAAATCTTTAGATCACTGCCACTTGAAACAAACTTACAGAGGAGACTCCAGGGCTAGCCGCATTGGTTTCAAAGCTAACGAAAACTACAACTGGTCAAAGCAATGGTGCTGGAACCATTTTCAGAATAATGGTGAGGCAATCATATATCACACTACAAAACATAGGGGCAGATTTATGTTGCACTTGCGCCACTTTTGCGCCGCCGTTGCGTCACTTTTGTGACGCATCAGCGGGGCAAATCCTGCGCCATGGTGCGGGGTATTTACAACGTGACGCATCTGGGAGATGCGTCACGTTGTAAAGCCCTGCGCCACATGTAGGCGTTCCAGGGCAGGTGGGGGCGTTCCGGCGCAGGAACGCCTCCTAAAAGTGGCTGAGTGAAATGTACAAGATTTCACTCAGTCACTTTTAGGCCCATGCTGCGTCAAAACCCTGCGCCTGCTTGAAGCAGGCGTAAGGATTGACGCAGCATTGTAAAGATAGGGCCCCCCAGATCATTGCTGGAGCTGCGTCGCAACTCCAGCAATGCGCCACTTTTCGGCACAGATGCGTCACGCATCTGTGCCGTTTTTGCCCCATGGTGCGCCGCATTATAAATGCGGCGCATCCATGGTGGCGCAGCAGTGGCGCATAATAACTGGCGCATCCCTGCTGATATGCAGGGATGCGCCAGTCGTCATAAATCTGCCCCATAGTTTTTAGAGATCATACTAGAAGATGAAAACTGACACATCCAGAGGAAACAACAAAGTATTACGTTATCTTAATACTTTAAGCATGTGTATGCACAATATGGTCCTAGAGTGTTTTTGGGGTCTGGCATCACTTTCCGTACATCTCTGGGAATTCTTATTGTTTGACGTCTTGGTGGTCTGTCACCACTGCACATGGGCACTGAAGATCAATGTATCTGATGTGTTGTTTAACAATGGCTCATATTATTTAATGGGAAGAGTACACTGAATCCAATCCTATCATAGATCCATTTGGAGTGATATTATCAATTGCGCTAATGCTAAAGAACTTTGCTGTTTAATCCATTCCACAGGAACCATAGTTGTCCTGAGAGAAATGTTGTGCTGAGCAGCATCATTAGCCATTCTATAGCTCCCATGCAATGCACATGTGGGTGATATATACTTAACCTTACATGTCATGATGGATTTTGAGAAGTATGTTGCCATGACGATAGGGCAATGCTGTTGAGGTAGCAATATTTTGTGACATGTGTCTTTGGCAGCACATTGCACATGATAGGTGCAGTTGGGCCTCTCTGACATATTCTGTTGGGGTAGCATACGTTATACATATATCTGGACAAAACTTATAAAGAAACGTTGCTAGATTGCAAGAGGTAAGTGCTGTGTGGAGTCCTGTGATACAAAATATGAGCTATGTTGTGTATCAATCAGATGACCTACATAGAGTGCTCTAAATAGTGTGGGGCGTTACGCAGATCACGTAGCAACCACTTATGTATGAAAATCCTCCGAATTTTATCAGCCCTTGAACAATGGGTGAACAAGAGTTTTCAGGTCTCACTTGATACAGCACATGCACTATTGCTAGCAAGAGATTTAGGGGCATATTATCAAGCCAGGCGATAAAATTATCGCCGCTTTAGCTGCAGAAAACTGCTGCTAAAACAGCGATAATGGGCTTGATACTATGCTCTATGGAATTCCAATTGAAGCTCAGGTTAGATGTCCTTCACATCTAACGTGGGCTTCAATTGGAATTCCATAGAGCATATTATCAAGCCCATTATCGCCGTTTTAGCAGCAGTTTTCTGCCGCTACAGTGGCGATAATTTTATCGCCTGGCTTGATAATATGCCCCTATGTTAACTTAAAGGAGGCTTGGAGCCCGTCCATTGATTACCAGTCGTTGCCTACACTGTCACTCTTATCTGATTATAATTTTGGCGCTGTTTGACAAATCTCCACAAAACTTTCCCCCAAAAGTTCTGTCACCTCAGCTCCATCATAGAAAGATGCTCAGAGCTGTGCTGTTAGTTTAGTTCACTCAGTGGCGTAGTTAAGGGGGGGGGAGTGGTACAGTTCACCCCAGGCGTCACTTTTTGGGGGGCAGCAGCGACCTGTGAGCGGAAGGTAAGTTTTGTATTTTCTTTATTTTCGTCAGCAAACGCCTCCCACCTCGTTCTCGTCTGTCACCCCCCGCCCCCAACCTTATTTCCCCCCTTCGCTCATCGGCGTCTTTCACCAGCCGCCCCCTCACTCAAACTAAGGAAAAGCTGTAGCTACGCCACTGCGTTCACTGAAATGGAAAAGCTAACATAAACACAAAGAGCGACTCCCCTTGTCAGACGTATTCTGACGACACAGTACTCTGCTTGCACTCTTGCAGTAGGCACTTTGCAACATCGGCAAGTTAACCAACCTGTTACGAGTCTGTCACATAGGGACAAATGTACTCTATGGTAAATTAGTGTAATCACCAATTTTACAATGCGAATCGAAAGAGTAAATAACAAACAGAATTTGCGATTACTAAACAACGATTACCTAATATCATAACAATATTCTGATGAATCAGCCATTTGTTAATTGTGAACAGTCGCAAAAATGGCTTTATGCACTCACAAATTACTACCAAATAGAAGCAGATGGTAAGCTAATGGAATCTTAAAAAGGTGGGCCAGCAAACAAATATTTCTCCAAAGTGGATGCCCTTTATGCAAAGGCAATACAAATGACGATTCTGGCAGCACAGGACAGGAGGAGACAGGAGAGAATTTGTAGGACAGGCTTTTATTAGAGAGAAGAGGACATATATTAGAAGTGGACAAATAATTCAAGTATATGTTAAGCAGACAGTTTAGTTTTCAACCTTGTCATAGTCTTAGATTCTATATTAGGTAGAAAGGAACATAAAAGTTAGGCTATTCCTATACATAGCCTAACTGAATTTGTTGACTGGTAGTTACCTGGCAATGGTTGCCACAGCAGGTTTTTTGGAAATTTCTATACAGGTTATTGAAAAATAAATACACAGTTTACCTTTCCCAACACTCTGTAGGAGTTGAAAACTAACCTAAGCGCTTTAGGATAGCACACGTGTTAGAAATGGGATCTCTGGTTGGCTAAGGCTTGCGCCAAAGCCAGGCAGAGACCACCATAAGTCAGGGCTGGGGAGTTACACGCCAAAGATAACCCCTGCTCACTCCCTTGGTAGCTTGGCACGAGCAGTCAGGCTTATCCCGGAGGCAATGTGTAAAGCATTTGCGTGCACACACAGCAACAACACCCTAGGCCCACCACAAAAGAAACTCCACACAAGGTTATATATAACAATGGCCTTTGTATTATCATAACACCTTAGAATAGTATGCACATATTATACACTGTGCCACCTGGCACTGGGCAATATTTACAAGGGATTATTTACACCTTACAGGGCCCACTGGACCACTGTCAGTACCATCACAAAGGGAACTTAGTAAATGTAGAATTCAGCATAAACATAGAACACAACCAGTACTACTGGTAATCACTGCACTTAGCATCAGCCTGTAACATAAACCACATTATGCACAGTATCACATTAGGCGCCAAACGCATTGTACGCCAACCTCATCAGCATAAACACATTATGCACTTCTCTCACAAGTCTAAACACATTAGACCCTACCTCCTAAGTATAATTACACTAGGGGCGTACATCACACAGGGAAGTATAATCTCCCTAACATAAACCTAAACAGGTAAAACAAACTCCTATGCAGAAATCATATCTAGAGGTACAAAACACAGGGTGCGCAAAACATACTACACACGGTACATTTCCTAACACCCAAAGCATTAGTATATAAATCACAATAGCACCTAACAATCCCATTAGGGTCCAGGTTGCGCCAGAACCTAAACGTAGCATCTGCCCACTACTTGCTGGGCAGCTGGGGACAAGAACAGGGCCTAAACGCTGCAGCTGGCACTAAGTGCAGCTGTGGAAGGCCAAAGTAGGGGCAAAGGAGTGCATCCCACTCCTGAGTTCACAAAAAGCAAGTCCCTAGGAAGAAAGACCTAAACGGTGCAGCTGCCCACTACTTGCTGGGCAGCTGGAAATGGTCAAATGAGGCTTGGGCTATCGATGGCCCTTCAAACAAATGTGCCCCACGGTGGAGCCATCTGGCTGTGAAGATAACATACCCCCAAGCACTGGGGAAAGAGCACGGACCCTCTGGCCCTGTAAACAATTATGGCCAAGTGATGGAGCCACGGACAGGCCCTATAAATAAAAATGTTCCCGAGGTGCAGCTGCCCCCTGTGAGCGGGGCAGCTGCTAGGAATGCGGCTATGGGCCTGGGCACCTCTGTGCCCTCAAGGGGGAGCCACACGGGGCTCTAGCACAATTACGGCGCCCAAGCCCCCACAGGGAGTTTACACAGAAATGGTGGCCACGTTAGAGCCGTTTAGGCTCTGGAGATAAATATGTCCCAAACGGTGGAGCGGCCCGCTGACAGACGGGGCCACTCTGACTCGGTGCCTCGCACTAGCACCGAAAACAAAACCTGCTCCCTTTGTGGAGTGGGAGCGAAATGCAGCCCTGTCCCCTGCCCAGCCCTTACTCACCGGGCTCCGGCGCAGGGGACTCCTCTTCTGGATGCGGCGGGGGCAGGCACGAGCAATGTGCCTCGCGCCCCCTCCGCGGGAACAGGCTGCGGCGCCACGCTTCACCCGGTCCCCCGTCTCGGGACCGGGATTTAAGATAGGGAGCCCATGAGGCTCCGGGCTTAGTCCTCTTCCGGGGCTCCCCTTAGCTCATGGGAGCCCCGCAACTCTTGTGCCGCTTCCGGCCCAATTTGACTCTGGGCAAAATGAGGGGTAGGCTCCCTCCGTAATAAAAAATGTACAGCGGGGTGGGCACCCGCTTAGGCTCACAAAGAATGTGGGGTGGGCACCCGCTTCGGCTGACATCTCGGGGGAATCCCTACGATAGGGATTCCCTCTACACAGACGGCAGCGCATCGCTGCGGAGCTCCAGCACTCCTCTGGTTCCAAATAAAGCGATATAGCGCTCCCAGCGCTAGAAGCAAGAAGGAGCAATAAAGTGCTCACCAGGTGCTAGAAGTACAGCACAAAGTCCTTGATAGATCAAGGAAACAGCAAAAAGGTCCCAAAAGTCCATCAGGCATCCAGGGGCTGGGCAGGGCCCAGGGAGGCAAGCCTTCCCCTGGGACCCAGCATCAGCACGCCCCTGGCAGATTCGAGTCCAAGAACAAGAACATTTTCATGGGGTCACAGCCCCTCTTTTATACACAGAATCCTTTGTTTCCAGAGGTGCAGGGAAGGGGCGAACCAGATGCAACTGGTTCCTGAGCACTTTGTTTTGCTCAGCCCCTCTCCCTATTCACAGGACAGGCCAGGGATAGGGACATCAGACGCACCACAGGGGGTGGAGCCAGCATTGTGGAGGGAAAGCCCAGCCCTATTCAGATCCCAGGTGTACTCCTCCCTGCCATCAACATGCAGATCTCTCCATTCACCACCGGGGCAGACCCATCCTGACTCCTGGAGCCAGGCACACCAGCCAATCACAAGCCAGACAGTCACTGCACATTTATTACACAGACATGCCGGATTCTAGAGGTGGCACTTCTACACTAGACACAGTAACGCCGCACACATCATCGCGCATCATTCAATCTCACGAGTTCGCACATACCAAACTCGACCCTGCACTCCTCTCACATCAGGACTTAACACGGTCACTCAGATCCCCTATGCATTCCTATGGGAGGGCAGGCCTATCTCACCACATGCACTCAGAGAGCGCACGCACTTTACACTGGGCCCCAGTGCTAAAGTGCGCAGAGGCCAAAAATCACTACCAATATGTCAGAGCTTAAGGCAAAAAGTGCAGGGGTGAACCTGCCAGAAGGGCCAAGTCCAACAACACGTTTCACAGGAGATTTGCTGTGTGGATGGCACACGTGTTTATCTGGCCACATGCTGATACAGAATTTCATTATCAAAATCATAAAAATGTGCAGTCACTAAATATTGAAGAAGTTTGTAATATAAAGAGCATTATTACATGTAGTTGCTAGTTACTCTGGGAGTTCACGTGCTCCTATATATTTAATCACTGTAGTCTTTACAATTGGTTGGCTTGGGGTGACTTTGGAGACTATCATACTGGGTAACTCCTTGAGTGCTCATGACGGCTCCTGGCCGTCATGAGTCACAGTAGGCGTGTGCTCATGACGGCCGGGAGCCGTCCGAACGTTGCCGCTCCGCCCACACGATATTAATTCCCGGCCTGTGCGAGAGAATTAATCAGTGGGCGGAGTTCGGACGGCTTCCGGCCATCATGAGCACATGCCCACCGTGATTTATGATGGCCGGGAGCCGTCCTGAGTATGGGAGCACCACGTCCAACCCCGCCCCCCCTCGCACCGCAGCGGAATTTGCTCCGCGGCGAAGGGGTTAAGAAAGTATTTTTTTAGCAATCCTGACACTGTGGGGCATATTTACAAGCCCCTATCACTAAGGGCTTGGCCTTATTTACAAGGCACCCTTTCACGCTGTACTCAGAGAGAAAGGGTAGGGCAATGGGTATTGCGGTGGGCATTCCACCACAACACCCATTGATTTTGATGCTGCCCCCTATTTACAAGGGTTGCATAAAAAGGAGGCAGCGCCAAAATTAAGACAAGGAAAAACCTGGTCTTATCCTGGTAGAATGAGGAGAAAGGCTTTATTTCTCCTCGTTTTTGCTGTTTCCATGTGTGCTGCTTTGTGCAGCACACATCAAAACATCAAATTGCCATTGATTGTGTATGTGCAGGAAGGTGTCCCTTCCTGCACATAAACAATAAAAACCAAAAAATGACGTTTTAGCACTTCTATGTGTGCTGCATTAAGCAGCACATATAGAAGTTTCACAAGGCCATGAAAGATTGTTTATGTGCAGGAAGGGGGACCTTCCTGCACATAGATAATCTTTTCCCCCCCAACGCAGACCTGTGTTGGCGCCAGCGCTATTGGAAATGCAGGGGTGCGCTGCATTCTTGTGATTACGGCGCATTCCTGCGTTTTCAGAATGGAGAAGTGTGGCGTTAGCAATGTTTGCTTAACGCCACGCTTCTCCATTCTGTTGTAAATATGCCCTTGTATCCTCTAAATTTATTCATAACGTAGCAATATTTTTTTCTTTTGCACGCGACTGCGCATATTTAATATGTTCTGGGATAATGATGCCTTATCGGGATGCTATTGGCCCCTGTGAGACAAGATCCAACAAGGCACATTGACGTATGAGGGCTGTATTTTAACTTGAATTTTGACGTTTATAAAGAAGATTTCAGTGCCTTCACAAGAGTGGTGGCGCTCTCCAATATACTCCCGAAACCTCCTGAAAAATGATTGCCTGTTCTGCCCAGCTACATAACATAGTCACAAGAAAAAGCCTACCCATATGCAGAAAACAGTGATTCGGATATTGAGGAACAACTCCCACTCCCCCTGGAGAGAAAGCAACATGGGCAGCGAAGGAAGGCTATGTAGGACTCTCATAGACAATTATTTTTGCTAAACATACACAATTTAAAAAAATCTAAAAGAATCAGAGAAGATGTTTTATTATTCTTTTCTCTGTTTATTCGCAGATATGTTCAAGATTAATTACATCTTTCTTTCACCTTTCTCTGTGTAAATCAGAATAATCTTTTTGGTTTAAAACAGTAATAACTAAAAAGAATGCACTCATATATTATATTTTAGTGTTTTACCTTCCCTCTTCTTACTATAACTGTATTTGAAGAGGGCCTTGCACCTTCATCCTTTCCACTTCTATCGCTTATTCACACTGAATTTATGTCTGGCACAGAAAAGCTACCGAGACTTGATTCCTCCCACTTTCATGTGACGTCTGTGCAAGATTAATTGTGCTTGCTTGTACAGTCTGTAAGGTTGCAAGTGCTATTGTTACTTCTATTATACCTTTAACTACATTCTGGCTACACTGTGAGATTTCTGTTTTTAAGTTAACTGTTGTTCTTGAAACACTAGCAGTGTGCGCCAATTTCTCCACTGTCCATATTAAATGTTTGTGTTGGACTTTCATTGTACATTGAAACACATAGAGGTATATTCTCTCTTCTTCTCTCGCTCTCTCCTCCTCTCTTCTTCTCTCTCTCTCTCTCTCTCCCCCCTCTCTTCTTCTCTCTCTCTTTCCCTCTCTTCCTGTCTCTCTCCTTCGCTCATTCTCTGTCCTTTGATGTGCGCAGGAGACACCTTCTCATCATGATTTTTGTCTTGTAGTCTGTGACCTATGGATTGTCCCGAAGGGAGCCGCCATGTGTCTTCATTTCATTTCAGTGTTCATTTTAATAAAGTTTCATTTGTTGCTTTGAAAGTGAATGTGTGATGCTCATTTTTGTGACGACACATGCATGTCACCAGTTGTGATTGTGCGACATCAAGCGGATTATTTTGTACATGTTTAGGTGTAGCTGATGTGCCATGTCTTTGGTCGGGGGTGCCGGTGAGGGGGCGTCCTGGGGGTGGCGGCGGCGGGTGTTGTTGCCCTTTCGGCCCTCCGGGCTGCATGTTCAGTTGGCCGGGTGCATCTATTGTTCTTCAGGTGTGGGTCTGGGCTGGGCTCCCTTTTGTGGTGCAGGCTGTGGTCCAACTTTGCACCAGGTCAGAGCAGGTGTTATTTTCCTGCTGCTAACACGCCTTATTGCCTGTTTTGTGTTCTTATCGCAGTTCTTGCTGGTCGTTGTGAATGTTGTGGAGTGGCATTGTCACGGTTTTTGGCATGGGAACGCCTACTCTGCATCTCATTAGCGATAGTTGCGGGGGTCATCTTTTGCAATGTTTTTTGCGGCTGCTATCGCAGGTAAACTGGTGCTGTGGGCTGTTAACACCATCTTGTGTTTGGGGCGATAAGTTTATTGCAACTTTGGCTGTGATAATGTGCCATTAACTCGGCGATAGATCCTTGTGAATATCCCCCATAATGTTGTTACAGTGTTTCTGTTAAGGTTTATTTACTTTGCGACAATAATTAGAAGCCCTGCTGAACAACTGCAGCCAAATGCTCAGTCTTGGTTACCAGGGCCTGCGTTGCAGATGGTTGCTGACATTGTACTGCCAGCATTGAGCCTTCTACTGAATGAAACTCCCTTGCTCTTGCACTGGAGGCTTTCCGACCAACACAGTCGGTTTGCAGTTTGACGGCCAATTACGATGTTGGTGGTCGGAACGTAAACCTGCCGGTCATTCCAAACGCAGTTTCGACCGGCTCTCGGAGTCTTCCTGTTGGTCGGAATCGCACTGTAATCCCCTATGGACAGTGTATCCACCGTCGGAATTATGATGTCAGTTTCCAAAAGCCTTTCCATGCCGGCCTTTCCCACATGGAAAGGCTGTTGGACAACGACTTTGGGGGCCCCTAGCGGGGCCTCCTTGCCTCCATGGTCTAATATTGGTGGCCGAGGAGTTACCTGGGGTACCCCCCTGTAATACCATTCACTGTGTGGTGCCTGCCACAGGGTGCAGAGTTTTACACACACACACACATTTCTCTATAGGAGCCTGTATTACAGATGGTATACGGCTGTAACACAAGCTTCCATAGAGTAAAGTAAGTATGCAACCGAGCAGTGTTCGGGCGCATTGTAATCAGGAGGCCGGAACCGCCGACTGGAGGTTGGTCCGTCCCGAGACCAAGACAGTGTCCGACTGACGTTGTAATTAGCCCCAAAGTCTGTGTAGAGGTGGAAAGGTAGAGAGAGTGATTATCACTTTTTCTACCCTTGCACTGGGAAGTTGCCACCACCAAATAATCTTCACCTAGTCAGGTGGACTGAGTGCTTTGGTTGACTAATTTTAGATGTTTGGTCACCTGTAAGTTATAATGGTGGTATGGCAGGAGGAGTGCACACATTCATGGAGAGCTTTGTGTTCAAAGCACAGAAATGTGAATTAAACCCTTTGTGGTGTGGAAAAGTACAGGCTTAACACGATCTGTGTGCTGCAGGCAAATGACAGCAGGTTTTGAATACTTTGGACTTGGCCCATCACCTTTTCTGGTCACCCTACATAGATTCCAATGCAGAAGTTGTTCCTGAAGCTTGTCTCTGCCAGGACAATAGTCAACCTTTGAGGGACAAGTAACAGAGGCAGGACACAGAGATGATAAAATGCATTTCTAGTGCTTTGTTCACTTCCTTGTGCACTTGATGCCCCAACGCAGATCCTTCACAAGAGGCCAGTGTCATCTGCAGGAGACAAAGGGCCTGATTTAGAGTTTGCAGGAAGAGCATTCCATCACAAACGTGACACATATCTGGCCGCCTTATTACAAGAGCAAGATATATTGCACTTGTAAAAAAGCGGATATGATATCTCATGTTTGTGACAGAGTACCCATAAACAGATCTCTAAATCAGACATAAAATATAAAGTGATCTTCACACATGCATGGACACATTTATGAAGAATCCATACAAACAAAATTAACAAGTTCATCACTAATACTTAAGCTTCAAAACATTTTTAATATGTAATATTATTTTCATCACTCTGAAAGAAGACAAATCACAAAACCGAAATTTGTTCTTATATTCTTAACTTATCTTAACACGTAGGTGTATCATTCTTTCTGTAAGCAATTTAGACTAATTAAAAGCGTATGTACAGTAGATTAAAAATCAGAAGACAAAGAACAAGCTGCTAAGTAAGTAGTCAATAGGAAAAGGTTATTAAAATTACCATTTATCTGACTATCATTTGTATATGCTTAGACCAAAGTAAAAACAAGTCGAAGGATGGCAGTATGAAAAATTTAACGGAGTATCTTTGTTGGGACAGGCATGTCCCCTGCATAATGTACAGCTGTCTGTCCCTGCGAAGAGTGCCCAACTGTGAGAATTGGGAATCCTGGGTTTTGATTTAGGGCCCCAGCCTTACACTTACCTAGTGTGCAAGTGAAAGGCTTAGGTCTGTCCCTTGATATGAGTGGGATCCTGGACCTGTCCTGTGACAAGGAGGGGCACACCAATCGTCCCTTAATTTGTCCAAAAATCCTGCCATGGGTTTAGCATTAGAGCATTGAAGGCACTGTATGTGTTTTGTTAATCAGTAGTTAGGACCAGACTTTTTTTTCTGTCACTGGAGTGGAGGACTAGTGGCTCAATTGTTTAAAGTTCCACTTTTACACACTAAACCAGAATGTAGAGCTAACATCCTGAATGCTATGCTTCTGCATGTGTGGCCTGTGTGGTAAATACACTGTGCGTGTGTAAATGAACCAGAGTAAGGAGGCCTGTGGGTTCCATTTTGGAAGTCTATGGCCTGCTCATGTGCACATGATGGAGGGGAAGTTGTTTTCCAGGACATTCTTGAACCTGGAGAGAGGAGACCTAGACACTGAAGCAGGGAGGAGACAGGCTTTGTTTAGAAAGTCCATTAGGTCCATTAACTAAAAGGAGCTGCTGATTAATCTTCTTAAGCCCCGCCATTTTGAAGACGGTGGGGGTGAAGGGTAGGACAGCAGTCTGTGTTCAGAATGTGAAGGGTCCTTTTAGAGAGCGGGCAACCTTTTGTCTCTTTCCTGATCATTGTTCATTGTGGATGTTGTTAGTCCAGTGCACAAAGTTCATACCTCTTTGTGTCTCTATTGTAGGTACTCCAGGCTGGATACAAACCTGCTGTGAGGAGCAGCACTCTACACAACGGCTGTGTCTGCAGAACAGCCTTTAGAGGAAACTTGAAAGAAGAACCACCCCAAAACTGTTCTGAAAGTGCAGAGAATTCATATCACCTTTCTGCATTCACTATATAAAAGTGGGAGCCACAGACACATTTGCTGTTCCAGTTTTTTTGACCAAGGAAAGGAATGCTCTGCGGAGTACTCAGAGCACTGCTGTCCAACCAGACCTAGAGTCTGCCTGACAGCCATGTTCCCAGAAGTGAGGGGGACATCATACGGGGTCGGACCTGGAAAGAGGAAGTTGTCTCTCTGTTCTGAAGTGCCTGGAAAACAACCTGCCTCCTGAGAGAGGGAAGGAGCATTCCAAGCCTGAAGGAGGTGCAACTGTCCAGGGCGAGCACGAAGCAGTTGACCCCAGTGCTCGAGAGTCTGTCCACCTAGAAAGGGACTCTAGTGCAGTCTCTCCCATATGAGCAACCAGCACCAAGGCAACATCAAGAAGGTGCACCCTAGTGGACCGCGACTCTGTGACATCGAATATTTTTGCCTGAGCATATTGTGCTGTTGCAATAACGTGAAGATGCACCTGAGTGGACTAGACCACAGTCACTTTGAACTGCACCTAAGAGGACTGTGCTGCTATCCGAGCAACATGAGCCATGGTGGTGGTGTGATGCCAGTAGAAGAGTGGTATGAGGCCATCCCCTGGCTCCTGACCCTAAAGTCCCCCACCTCAACTCAGTGAAAGCCCAGAAGCATGCTTGCGACCAGCCAGAAATGTTTAGGCATCAAAGTTGAAACCTTAGGGGAAAGTTTTCCTTGTGTCTAGAGATGGGGTATTTTTTATTTAATGTGACTCACAGCACGCTGATGTCACAGTTAAAATTGAAAGCGGTGAGGCGTAAGAGTTGGAGGCAAGGTTGACTACTCAAATGAGGCTGAGTGACATAAGGGTGGTGTGGGGGGGTTCTCGTGCAGAGAAAATATTTGAGCGAGGGGTAAATGATGCATTTTAAAGTTAATTTTGTTAAAGAATTTATTGAAACACTACTAAGAATCTAAGTCACATATTGGGTGCACATGACAATTAACTTGCCTCCTAGTTCATTAATGGCATTGTTGGAAGGGGGAGGCTTCATGTTTCTAGTAAGTTTGCGTCCATTAAAAACTTTCTCTTCTAGTAAATGCCACTCAATGCAGTGATATTTTAATTCTCATGAACTGAGGTGAAACACTTCCGCATGGGAAAAAATTCACTTTTTAAACATTTGAAGAGGAGGCTACAATGCATGAATGACTTACATTGTATTGAAATTGGTACTTACTCCCATGATGCGGCTTTGAAGTGCTTTACGGCATCAAAGAGAATACACACGCAGAATAAAACATGGGTCGATGGTTTTCAGTGGGCATATGTTTTTTAGAGCTATGGTTCTTAATGTGCTAAGGGGCAGATTTAAGTTTCCTGGCGCATCCCCGCAAATCAGCAGGGATGCGCCAGGAAAGATGCGTCACGCAGGTTTACCCTTGCGCCACCACAGATGCGCCGCATTTACAATGCAGCGCAAGGATAAACAGATGCGTGACGCATCTGATGGCGTAAGGGCGGCGCATAGCTGGAGTCGCGTCGCAAGCACGACGCAACTCCAGCAATGTTTAGGGGCTGCCCATACCTAACAATGATGCGTCATGCCTTACGCCTGCTTCAAGCAGGTGCAAGGTTTTGACGCAGCAGCGTCGGAAAAGTGACTGAGTGAAATCTTGTAGATTTCACTGCGTCACTTTTCCGGGGCTTTTTCCGATGGAACACCCACCCTGCATACATTAAACCTGACGCAGGTTTAATGTAGCGCAGGGCTTTACCACGTGACGCATCTCCCTAGATGCGTCACGTTGTAAATAAGGCGCAACATGGCGCATGGTTTACGCCGCCGCTGCGTCACAAAAGTGACGCAACGGCGGCGTAAAAGTGGCACAAGTCTAACATAAATCTGCCCCTAAGTATTTTACCCAAGCTTTGAGAAACTCAAGACAAAACATTGCGCAGTGGATGCCTATGATAGTCGGGATAAGGTGATAACTTTCCATCCACATTTAGAGGAGCTTCCACATCAAACAGCATGTGTGCGATTGCAGGTGCTCACGCAGAAAGCAGATATAAACAATCAGTGATTGCTTCCCTAATTAGAAACAAATGGCAGCCCTCTTGCAAAGTTCTTGATTATTTATTTAAATAAATATGTGTTAAGATTTACATATTCCTGGAATGAATCCTTCATTGTGCTCTACAAACTATGTGTTACTCATGGTTACTCATGGTTAAAACAAATCCACACCAAGGAGTATATGAATGGCTGGAGTATTAGAGACACATTACTATATCCCAAATACAGCACTAAATAAATGGGTAGATAAGGTTCTACACTCTGTCAACAACAGTGACACGGGAGGTATGAGGGAGTCACAGTGCCCTTTTGAAAGTAGGCTCTGTGCATTGGGGATGCAGTGAGGGTGTGTGTGCTGTACTGATTAGAGGCACTGGGGAAAAGCAGGAAATGTACAGTGTGTAGTGTGTAGTGGAGGGGATGTACACTTTGGCTGGGGAAGGTGGGTCTGTGTCCTGTTGGAAGGGACCACCATGCTTTGCTTGCTTGTGATATCAAGCCAGTGCTTTGGGTGGGGACTGCCTTGTGTGCAGCTTGATCCCAATCTGTTTGCAGCCATCCAGTTCAGGAAACCCTCGACCCTGCCACCCCGCCGGGCCTCCATGGCAATGCTAATGATATTTTGGGTTTCTTATGATTTATCTCATGGAGATGAGCAAGAAATTATTAGCATTAAGTAGATGGTCCGACAAAGGTGGTGTAAAATAAATTCATCCCCCAACCCCTCTGGTTTCAGGCTCTTGCTGCAGGCAGTATATTAAGCTCTTAAGTTTGAGTTGGAGGTGACCATCCCAGGTGTACTGGGATTGTTACGGCAGGGGCCAAAAAAGGCAGAGGTCAAGGGGGGTGGGTGATCTTCCCACCAGCAGATGCAGGTGGGGTGTGCTCCTACTTTTAACCACCTGTGCACATGTCCACAGAGCCACACCTACAAAATCTTGCAGCCGCATGGGATTTGAAGCAGATCACTCCATCAGTGGGTACATCAGTAGTCAGAGTGTCCATAAGTGTGCATTGGACCCACCCGGATAACTTACTAGGATAACACAGCTCCCTCTGACCTCAGACATGCACTGAATGCTGAGTCCGAGCTCTGACTTCATTCCTGGGAGCAGCTCTTATCCTCCATAGGAGCAGCACTATCTTATCAGCACCCGGCCACCATCATTAACTGCAGGGCACTTGAACAGCACCCTAAGAAGTCTGAGCACACAGACCGGGTGCGCACTTCCCTCCCAGGACCTGAGGAATGTTTTTGTGGCCCACTCTCCTACAATGGTCTGCCTCTTACTGCAGTGAGGGGGACTGAGTGCTGATAAGCAAAGGGCAGTGCACTTTATTGCATTGGCCACTCTGCTTTGGGTCTGGCAGCACTAGCCTAGGGCTTCTCACTCCTCTCTGGCCCCTTTTGCACTCTCTTATGGGAGCTTTCACTCCTCCCTGCCTGGATCCCTCTGCTCTTCTATTCATCCACTTAGTGCTCCCCCTTGGTTCCCCGTGGTCTTTCTCCATGAAATCCTCACTATATTCCTGATCCTGCTGCACTCACTCCTGGGACCTTCATTCTCACATGGACTCCATTGCAGTGTTCCCTGGGCCCTTCACTCTCACCTAGGCCCTGCTATGCCCTCCACCTTGGCACTCTCCACTGGGACCTGTACTATCCCTCTCACCCTACTGCACTCTCTCCTGAGACCATTCCTCTCCCCCCTGGCCTTGTTGCACTATCCCTGGGACTTGCTTTGTGCACAAGGAGATGATAGACAGAGAGCTGAAACTTTTCAATCACTCAACCCCAGACACAGATCTGGGTTGAGGCACAGGGTCAAGACTGATTTGCATATGGCTGGGTCTGAACTGGAGTGGCAAAGTTAGCTAAAGAATGATGATGGATTCAACCCTTATATCTGACTTTCGTGTTCAGTCTGCAGGGCTTTGCAGAAAGCAACCAGAGGTGGTGGAAGTGCCCTGGAAGACAATTGCACAAGAAGGGTCAAGGTGGTTTGGCACTATTAAACATCACTACTACATAGGTGGCTTATGTTCTAGCAGAAAAAACAGTTTATAGAAGTTGATCTCTCAAGGAGCCCGTCTCATTGCTGGTGCAGGGTTGCGGGGCATAACATATGTTTGTTAATCCACCTTAATGATGGCCAACTTCAAGTTTTCTTATGAGGAGCAGAGTGCAATTCAAAGTTATCTTGGGCAACTTCAGTTTTCTCAGGCTATCCGTGACTTAGGTCAGCAGCAGCAGGAAAGCAGGCCAGCTAACCTTCAGTAGGCCTTACAGTTTGATGTCAGTCAGATGGGAGTGTGCAGCCTGTAAGCTGTACAGCCTAAATGCACCAAACAAGAGTCACACTGGTCTTAGTTCAAAAGATGTTGAGTAAGCTATAAGTCACTAACAGCCTATACTCCCAAAGCTGTGTAGTTCGGCAGATGCCCACTGCTATTCCAGGGCAGCTCACAAGTTTAAGGGGTAAGAAAATCAAGCTAAGGACAATCTTCCCTACAGAAGGAGGTCTCTAGGATAGCAACTTTCCCAGAATCCTTCAATGAAATCTCCATTCATACCCTAAAGTAAATGTTCACAACCCCAAAGTAATCTTAAAGGCGGGTACATTTGTAATGTTTCTGCTAAGTGCAAAAAGCTTGTGCTATCAGCAGTTGCATGCTATGTTCGTGAACATTCCAATTAAAAAAACGTGAGAATGGACCCCCATCAGCCCCAAGCCTCGGGACTGAATATGCCTGGAAAGGCCATCAGGCAGTTCTCCTCTGTGTCACCCGGTAGCCTAATGCTGCCACCAGCCAGGGCTCCATAGGAATGGGGGAAGGGGTCTATCAGGGGCTTTATATATATATATACCTGCTGGGGGTCGTCAGTAGGTAGTTATAGTTAGGACCTATTTTTCATAGGAAATTCGCAACATTCTATTCCCAATAACTTTGGCGCCGATTCACAAATCTTCGCAAAAGTTTCAAAACTCGTGGGGCGCTCCGGTCCGCTCCTATCTTGAAAGTTTCGGGGGGATTCGTCAAGCGGGGGCTGAGAAAAAAGGGGGTCCCAAAACGTGTTTTCCCTATGCAATTTCCCATAGGAAACTTTAGACACGGCTACAGCCCGAACTGCTGAACGGATTTACAGCAAATTTGGCAAAGA
Source organism: Triturus cristatus (assembly GCF_964204655.1). Taxonomy (NCBI): domain Eukaryota; kingdom Metazoa; phylum Chordata; class Amphibia; order Caudata; family Salamandridae; genus Triturus; species Triturus cristatus. Next base: position 1,388,073,560 of record NC_140590.1, read on the forward strand.
GGTTGTTCTTGGTTCAGAAAGAACCCTTTTTATTAAATGGTGTAAATCCGTTCAGTAGTTGCTGAGAAAATCAAAAGTAAAAACACATATATATCTATGGCCGTGCAGGATCCGCGCACCCTCCCGATCACGAGATTTATGCTAATTGGCTGTCAACACTCCAAACCAGGAAGTGTTGGCAGCCATCTTGTGCCTTGGTAGAACCGAGACACAAGAAATCAGTGAAACAAGTGCGCAAAACGCAAAAAAGGGGCAGAGTAGAAACACCCTGACCCCGTAGGGCTGCTTAGTGGGTCCCACAAGGACCCCCGGGGCCCCCAAAAAGTATTTTTTTTTATAAAATCGCCAAAATCCGCGCAGGGTGGGCCAAATCCCGGGGGCAATATTAGTTTTGGGATGAGGGGCCCGGGCCCCCAGCCCCGGGGACTGCCACCCCCGGGGCTTTATGACAATATATGCGGGGGGCTCATGCCCCCTCACAGCCCCGGGGACCGAATCTCCCCGGGGCTTGTTTTTTTAAAAATAAAAAATTATAAATAATCTGTGAGGGGGTGCTTGAGCCCCCCCACACGCTCCGGGGACCGTCACCTCCCCAGGGCACTAAGTCTTTAAATTTGGGGGTCCGTTAAGGACCCCCAAGCCGCGGGGACCACCAGACCCCGGGGCTTTGAAAATGTTGGGAGGGGGACAGTGCGGCCTCCCTCCTGGAGCCTTTGATGGTCCTGGGGACTGTCACCCCCCAGGGCCGGCTCCTGCAGTGCCCCAGGGGGCCCACCCCGGGACACTGTGGTTTGCTATGGCAGGCTAGTTGGCCCCCAGGGACCCTCAGGATTGAGGAGGAATTAATTCTCCAACTTAAAACGCGCCACAGGGCGTGTTTGCAGACATGTCACCTCAGGCCACACCCCCTTCCTTCACCATTGTGCAAACGCGCCCCGTGGCGAGTTGTAAGTTGGAGAATGAATTCTCTTTCAATACTGAGGGTCCCTGGGGGCCAACTAGCCCATCAGCTACCTCCAGTATTCTCCAGAGAGCTGCGTTGCAGAGAGGTGTTCAGGGGCCACGCCCCTTTTTACAACACTCTGCAACGCAGCTCCGTGGCGCTTACTGGAGGTACGTGGTGGGCTAGTTGGCCCCCAGGGACCCTCAGGATTGAAGAGGAATTAATTCCTCAACTTAAAACGGCCACAGGGCACGTTTACACAGTGGTGAAGGGAGAGGACGGGTCCTGAGGTGACGTGTGCAAACACGCCCTGTGGCGCGTTTTAAGTTCGGGAAATAGTTCCCTTTCAATCCTGAGGAACCCTGGGGGCCAACTAGCCCACCAGGTGCTTCCAGTAAGCGCCTCTGCACTGCGTTGCAGAGAGGTGGTGCAGCCCGTGCCCCTTTTTACACCTCTCTGCAATGGCGCTTACTGGACGTACCTAGTGGGCTAATTTCCCCCTAGGGACCCTCAGGATTCAAGGGGACTTAATCTCCCAACTTAAAACGGCCACAGGGCGTGTTTACACAGTGGGGAAGGGAGGGGACGGGGCCTGAGGTGACGTGTGCAAACACGCGCTATGGCACGTTTTAAGTTGGGGAAATAATTCCCCTTCAATCCTGAGGGCTCCTGGGGGCTAACTAGCCAACCAGGTGCTTCCAGTAAGCACCACTGCGCTGTTGCAGAGAGGTGGTCCAGGCCGTGCCACTTTTTACACCTCTCTGCAACGCAGCTATGTGGCGCTTACCGGTGGTACCTAGTGGGCTAGTTGGACCCTAGGGACCCTCAGGATTCAAATGAACTCAATCTACCAACTTATAACGGCCACAGGACGTGTTTACACAGTGGTGAAGGGAGGGGACGTGGCCTGAGGTGACGTGTGCAAACACGCCCTGTGGTGCGTTTTAAGTTGTGGAAATAATTCCCCTTCAATCTTGAGGGCTCCGGGGGGCCAACTAGCCCACCAGGTGCTTCCAGTAAGCAACACTACGCTGCGTTGCGGAGAGGTGGTCTAGGCTGTGCCCCTTTTTACACCTCTCTGCAACACAGCTATGTGGCGCTTACTGGAGGTACCTAGTGAGCTAGTTGGACCCTAGGGACCCTCAGGATTCAAGGGGACTTAATCTCCCAACTTAAAACGGCCACAGGGCGTGTTTACACAGTGGTGAAGGGAGGGGATTGGGCCTGAGGTGACGTGTGCAAACACGCCCTATGGCACGTTTTAAGTTGGGGAAATAATTCCCCTTCAATCCTGAGGGCTCCTGGGGGCCAACTAGCCCACCAGGTGCTTCCAGTAAGCGCCACTGCGCTGCGTTGCAGAGAGGTGGCCCAGGCCGTGCCATTTTTTACACCTCTCTACAACGCAGCTCTGTGGCACTTACTGGAGGTACCTAGTGGGCTAGTTGGGCCCTAGGGACCCTCAGGATTCAAATGAACTTAATCTCCCAACTTAAAACGGCCACAGGACGTGTTTACACAGTGGTGAAGGGAGGGGACGGGGCCTGAGGTGACGTGTGCAAACACGCCCTATGGCGCATTTTAAGTTGGCAAAATAATTCCCCATCAATCCTGAGGGCTCCGGGGGGCCAACTAGCCCACCAGGTGCTTCCAGTAAGCGCCACTGTGCTGCGTTGCAGAGAGGTGGTCTAGGCTGTGCCCCTTTTAACATCTCTCTGCAACGCAGCTCTGTGGCGCTTACTGGAAGTACTTAGTGGGCTAGTTGGACCGTAGGGACCCTGAGGATTCAAGGGGACTTAATCTCCCAACTTAAAACAGCCACAGGGCGTGTTTACACAGTGGGGAAGGGAGGGGACAGGGCCTGAGGTGAAGTGTGCAAACACGCCCTGTAGTGCGTTTTACGTTGGGGAAATAATTCCCCTTCAATTCTGAGGGCTCCTGGGGGTCAACTAGCCCACCAGGTGCTTCCAGTAAGCGCCACTGCGCTGCGTTGCAGAGAGGTGGACTAGGCCATGCCCCTTTTTACACCTCTCTGCAATGCAGCTCTGTGGCACTTACTGGAGGTACTTAGTGGGCTAGTTGGACCCTAGGGACCCTCAGGATTCAAGGGGACTTATTCTCCCAACTTAAAACGGCCACAGAGTGTGTTTGCACAGTGGTGAAGAGAGGGGACGGGGACTGAGGTGACATGTGCAAACGCCCTGTGGCACGTTTAAAGATGTAGATTTAATCCCCCTGCCCTATTATATACTAGGGGCTTACAGAGGAGATCATGCTAATCACAGGGGGACCCCAACGCATAGTGTTCCCTAGTGTATGTCGGTGTTTTCACTGTATTCTAAGTGTCTTTTAACATAGCACTGGCTCTAAGACTGGTTAGTCAGACTCAGTTACCACCAGTATCCGTCTGAAAAAGTTGAGGGTACAGGATGATTTTGCAACAAGGCTTTTTTCTGCTCTTCTGTTTGTTCTTTCTGCACGCTTTCCTTCTTCCTGCACTTTTCTTCGTCTTTCAGGACTTCTGTTGCTTCTTTCTGCATTTCTTTTTTTTCTTTCTGTGTGTTTTTTCTTCTTTCTTCACATGCCCTATCTCTGTAGGCATAGTTAGAAATTAGCATTTAAAAAACCTTTGAAATTCACTGAAAAAACCGTAGGTTTCAAGCACGTTATAGTTAGGAATTAGCATTTAAAAACCTTTGAAATTCACTGAAAAAACCATAGGTTTCAGGCACGTTATAGTTAGAAATTAGCATTTAAAAAACCTTAGAAATTCACTGAAAAAACCATAGGTTTTAGGGAAAGTTATAGTTAGATGGACATTGCACTCGTACAAAACCCGTGAAATTCCCCCGTTATAGTTAGTTTAGCTAACTATAACTCGCGCCCCCCGAATGCACTGCTGATGACGTCACATATTACATCACCCATGACATGGTCAGTGACATCACTGATGAGATCACTGATGACATCTCAAATGACATCATTGATGACATCATCCATGTGATAAATTGATGCATCTTCTCACACCCTAATATAACCTTTGATACACCCACTCTAAATTACAAACGGCCATTCTCAAAACCATTGACACTCCAACACCAATAACTACATACCCACTGGCTGATTCTTAGGTTTACACACACACATCCACTCACTCATCCGTACAGTCACTCATACTTATGGTCACTCAGTACAGGACTATCATATGCACTCATACACCTATATAGACACTCACACACCGCCACTCATCCAGAGAGGTACTCACACATCTAGTCAGTTATGCAAATAAATAATCACACACCCATTTACTCACCTATATAGTTATACACACACTCCTGCTCACTTACTCATACAAATACTAGAACATTCTTATGCTCTTATACAATCACTGATACAACCACACATTCATCCATACAGCCACTCTCACAATCACACACTCTCACTTATAGTCATTTAAATACTCTAACACACATAAATACTTCCTTTTATATATGTAGTTACTCGCACATGTACCACTGAGATATACATTCACTCACTAACACACCCATACACACACCCACCCACCCATGCAGTCCATCACAGATGCACTCTTGAAACCATGCACCCAGTGAATCACCCAATCACACATCTATGCACAGAGTCACACACACCCCACCCACACAAACACTCAGCCACCCATACAGATACTCAGACAACCAATCAATAACTCATATAGACACTCATGTAGCTATTCACAAACCCATGCAACCGTTTACACACCAACAGACAGATGGATACAGACATTCACACAGTTTACTCACCAACCCATGCATTCAGTAAGATACGTTTAATCACTCACTTATAGACTCAGTTACGCACCCACTAAATAAATCATCCATTCAGACACTTGTACACCCACTCATTCTTCAATACGCCTTTCCCTATATATATTAAACATAGTTAAACTTTACAGAAACACACAGTCACTGGATGATGTCATCAGTGATGTCATCAGTGATGTCATTTGAGAGGTCATCAGTGATGTCATCAGTGATGTCACTGACCAAGTCATGAGTGATGTAATATGTGACGTCATCAGCAGTGCATTGCCGGGGCGCAAGTTATAGTTAGCTGAACTAACTATAACGGGGGAATTTCACGGGTTTTGTACGAGTGCAATGTCCACCTAACTATAACTTTCCCTAAAACCTATGGTTTTTTCAGTGAATTTCTAAGGTTTTTTAAATGCTAATTTCTAACTATAACATGCCTGAAACCTATGGTTTTTTCAGTGAATATATATATATATATATATATATATACACACATACATTGGGACTATGGGCAGAAAAACATTTAGGGGTCTCCTATCTGAGTGCCTCAAACAGGATGATCCTGAAAATCAGGGTGAGTGCTCCCCTAATCTTTTTGGAAAAAACTACAAGCTTTAGCAAAACCAATGAGTTTGGCATGCATTTTAAGTCCTGCCAAACATTAAACAGCCTTGATGCAGTGAAAAAACAAATCAATACATGCCCATTCATTATACATTCATCTATGAGTTAAAGAATGTAATATATAGTGAGTCAGTGTAATTATGAGATGTAAAATATTGCCTCATGCATTTCAGTACCAGCATGCCATTAAAGGCAGAACATACACCGAACATCCAATAGAATGAAGCGAAAGGGTTAGAATCCTCTGGGCTGAGCCAAAGAACACTATGAATAATTTAAGGAAATTGTAACAAAAGGTGATACAGACAGATGTGCTGTCAAGCCACACCCAGGAATAGTGGGTGGACATTCAGAGTGAAAGGAGAAAATGGCACTATGGCACAGCTGCAGAGGATCTGGGGACCTTGGTTCCAACAGATTTCTTTCAGAAACTGAATGATAGAGCTAGACTATAACCAACCACGTGACCTCAGTTCATTTGAAGTAGTCAAAGGCCCGGTTCTGGGTTTAGGTCTGCCTTGGAGTTTTATGGCTTGCCCACCACTATATATTTACATTTTTTAGAGTTCACACGTTTTGTTTCGGTATCAATGAACACATTACCGGAGTTCAGGTGGAGAGGTATTGTTACATTTAGTTTCCTAAAAACATCCTTTACATACATACGTAGAGAAGTGTGGCTCAATGATTAGAGCGGCAGACCCTGATGCAGAGGTCTAGCCCGGGACCAGGGTTCAATTCCCTGCATCGGCGGGTCTTGGGCTCAAAAATTCCACGGACCTGATAATTCTCGCCTCGGTGCCTATTCCAATCATGGAGTGCAACTCTGCGCAATAGCTTGCTTAATCTCCACAACGGCCCCCACAACGCTAAGGATGCCTGGCCTCCACCTTGGGGGTGCCCAGGAGTGGACGCCTCACAGGGAAAGCCAGGATGGGTTCCACAGTGGTATTTGTACAAGCGCCTTGAGACCCTAGCGGGTGAGTAGTGCGCTATACAAGTATCAAATTTACATTTACATTCACTTTAATGTGTTTCCGTTGATCAGCATGATAAAAAGCACTGTGGTTGGTTGAATAAATGCCTCCATGTTGATTTTCGCATCCTGCTGATTTCAGGCTGGCCCTGTAAAGTGGCCGCAGCTGAAAAAAAATAAAAAAAAAGGCTTAATGAAAGGTAATTCAACTGTTGCCAAAGTACTTTCACACAGCCATGCTCCTGTAATTCGGCTTGTGTTTTTTTTGGCGAAGACATCTCTAATCAGAGAGTTTGTGTTATGCTGTAGGCTCTTATGTTAATATTGTTTAGGAAAGAAAATCGTAATTTTTCTTTTAAATCTCAGAAGGTTTTGCATTTGAAAATATGTAAGTACATTTTATTGGTGACTAAAAATCTTTGAATATATACCTATAAAACGGTAAAAAAAAATCTGTAGAATATATGGGGATAAAACAGTTGTCACGCTCATCACATGACATCAGCTAAAAGCATGCAAAAATTTTTTTCGCAACCATTAGATGCTTTTGGAAGTTACACAGGAAATGGCAAAGGCTCGGTTCAGGCATGTTACTTCTTTTTTGTATTAAATATAATACAGTTGCTTAAACATAAATGAAGTACACACAAATTCGCCCAACGCACAGTCCATCAAAGGGATGTTTTCCTCCCAACTATTAACCGATGTGCTGCTTTTGCGTAGGCACTCTTGAAGAGAGGACGGGTGGAGAGTAACTGGGAGATGGCTTCCATCACCCAGCAGCGTGCCTCTTGCCGCTTTTCTTCCCAACCCTCTCACCTCTGCCGCTAACAAACGGAGTTGTCAGCCCACCACTCTTGTATGTTTTGAACTGAATGCAAGAGGCCTTTTGAAACGCTTGTTCCGTATGACAGCGCTCACTGGGCCTCTGTTCGGCGTCCTTTGAACAGCAGTCTTCCCTGTGTTCCTGGTGTGCTGACATGGCGTTCCCCCGGGTTAACGATTAACAGGGCACAGAATGACAGCCCCCGGATAGCTTCATTGCACGAAACACGCGCAGTCCCATGCAGAGTGCGATAGACCTGGCCGCCAGGAAATGACAGAGCCGGGTAAAGGGTGGATCAGTAGTTCATACAGACACAGAGTGCTTTTATGTTATACTAATAAGTTGTAGGTGGCTCGCAGTGCCCTCGAGGCTTCCCGGCCGTGGAGGGGAAGGAAGGAAGGAAGGAAGGAAGGAAGGAAGGAAGGAAGGAAGGAAGGAAGGAAGGAAGGAAGGAAGGAAGGAAGGAAGGAAGGAAGGAAGGAAGGAAGGAAGGAAGGAAGGAAGGAAGGAAGGAAGGAAGGAAGGAAGGAAGGAAGGAAGGAAGGAAGGAAGGAAGGAAGGAAGGAAGGAAGGAAGGAAGGAAGGAAGGAAGGAAGGAAGGAAGGAAGGAAGGAAGGAAGGAAGGAAGGAAGGAAGGAAGGAAGGAAGGAAGGAAGGAAGGAAGGAAGGAAGGAAGGAAGGAAGGAACTACAGATAGAGACATAAATGGATAGATGAATTGGTGAATAAATTATGCTATGGCTAAAGGCAGAAATAGCAAAGGACGAATAATAGATAAGGATGGAGATAAAGATAGGGAGAGTGATGGATGACTAGATAAGGATAAAGACAGAGTAATGGACGGATAGACACACACAGAGATAAAGATGGATGTAGTAATGCATGAATGGATGGAGATAGCAAAGTATGGATGATAACTTTGATAGAGATAAAGATAGGGAGAGTGAATGATGGATAGGCTAGAGATGAAGATATATATAGTGATGCATGATTGGACAGATAAGGATAGTGATAAAGATGGAGGCAGCAGTGTATGGATGGATAGATAAGGATAGAACTAAAGAAAGAGTGAGCAATGGATGGATGGATAGATGTACAAGGAGGCCGAAAAAGCTAGTGAGACACTGATGGATGAGGGAAACTGCTTCACTCTATTGATCCATGAATATAGCAGTAACAATGTATATTCGTGCTTGTCTCACTATGGCTACTAAGACAAAAATTTCTGCAGTTGATCCTATGTGGATGATGGTAACTCAGTCTAAATATGAACATGCCAATTACGGTAAAAACAGTCACCAAAACGCTCAGCCATCAAGGGACCATATACCAACATGTTGAACAACCTCAATGTAGGGCACATAAAAATGTGGTAATTTGTTTTAATTATTGTGTGACAGATGCAACCATGGTGGATTGGATATAGTTATAAAAGTGAGATACCACATCATTGCAAATCTATAGTTGAGTGGTAAATCCCTGAAACAAAAGCATTGCTGGACACCAAAGACAACCTTGGCGCCAAAGCCACAAGTCCTTTCCAGAATCCCAAATTCAACCCTCTGTGTTTGTATATTACCAAAACTGCAAGTGTTCTGCAGCCATTGGCAATACTAAGGAGCAGATTTACAAGCCCCTTGCACCACCAGTGCGTTGCGTTGCGTCACGCACCAGCAGCACAACCTGCTGCGTGATATTTACAAGCACAGGTAGAACCACCCTGCATGGCTTTACCTGTGCTTTTAAATATCGCCCCTTTTCATGCAACACTTTGCGTGTTTGGGGTGTGACAAAGGTATTGCTGTGCGTGTTCCCACATAACACCCATGTTCACTGATGCATTTCCAGATTTACGAGCAATCGTAAATCTGGAAATGCGTCAGAATGCTACACTACCCTAGTGGTGGGGTAGCGAGGTGCAACGAGGAGAAATATTTTAATTTCTCCCCGTTTTTTTCCACTTTCAATGCGTGCTGCATTCTACAGCACACATTGGAAGAGGAAATCACCTCAATTGATGGTTTTTGTGCAGGAAGGTGCCCCTTTCTGCACAAAAACAATCTCCGCACGACGCAGGCTTCCTTGCATCATGGAGGGGTGCCTGTGCCGACGTATGGCAGCAGTGTGTGCGCCATCACAGGGGGAAGCACAGAGATGCTACAAATTGTTGTAAATATGTTGCATCCCTGTGCTTTGAAACGAACACTGCGTGGCGCAGCAAAATGACTTGCTGCACCGCACTGCGTTAGTTTCTTGTAAATCTGCCCCTCAGTTTCTAGCAGTACACCTAGGATGGTGGTCAGCAGGTTCCTCCCCCCGGAATGATGTATTCTGAAATAAAATATACTTAACCTGTTCCCAAATTAAAGTGACAAGTATGTGCCAAAGGTGCAGTGCCTGGATAACACGAAATGTGTACTTCAACTTTCGTACTGTAACAACTAACCTGGCGTTGTGGGGGACCTCACATCAGAACATATTTGCATTAAAAAATTAATTACTCAAACTGCACATACAGCTACAAGGATTACGAGTGATGCACAATCTATGCTAGCAATGAATGATCAAGGAAGGGACATGGGGAAAAAGATCTTGAGTTGAAGAAGGGCCTACAGAGGTTCCGCTAGGTATTGTATTGCATTGTAATTGCATTAATATAGCGCTTACTGCCCCTGACAAGGTGGCAAATTGCTTTTACTGCGAGTAGCAGGCTACTCCGGAACCCATAAAGGATTACTGGTGAATTGAAAAAGTGCAAATATTAAAGTAATTTGAGTGGTGGATATGTTAGTCAGTTATTTGGATTGAGAAGGATAATGGAGGGATAGAAGAGGGAAAAAGGTTTGCATTTATTTTAGCACTTGCTACCTTTGATGGGTTGCTGAAGCGGTAGTCATTTACCAGCTGTGCGATGTTCACAGAGTTGAGATACAAACCTTGGAGCATTACTACAACTATCTGCAGAAACAACATGACTAACGGATGTGAGTTGTGGTTGTGAAAGAGGGCAGAAAAGAGTCTGTATGGCACACTAGTCCTCTTAACTTCGGTGGCCCTGGTGCCAACCGTGTACCATAGAGGTATGGCATCAGGGAAGTTCTATGTTTTCCTTTTTTATTCGGCCATTCACCTTGTATTCTGGGAAGTGTTGCTTCAAAAGGTGCTTGGTTTGTTTTAATCGATGGATGTATACTTTTTCAGCAATGATCTTTGCATGCAGGTTTGCTGGTGAGGGGCGGAAGTCCCTAACACGTAGGAACTGATAGTAGTAATGGACTTTATGTTCTATTAATAAAAATCATGACAAAATAGCACTTCACAATACATTAAATACAGATATACATAAAAACAGTATATCCATACAAATTCATGTAGTCATAAAAATTCAGTAAAATACATTATTTAAGACTAAAACATTCAAATATCGAGCTAAAATCTTTGAATAAAAAAAAAATTAAATGTATTAAATTCAAACACCCCAGAAACAACTGCATAAAACTTGTAAAGTGCCACGTACCTAGAAACGAGTAGCCTTCTATTGTCTGATCCTATAGAAACCCCTTTAAGGTAGGTACTGCATTCATGCTTATGTTTCCGTTTCATTTGGGTGCGGTGGAGGCCTTTAGTGATGGTATACCAATGGACCCGTTTTTGTGGGCTACACATTTTTGGGGACTAGGCCCGTAAGTTCAATACACAGCGAATACATGTTTCTATAAGTCCACCAAGCAAAAGTTGCTTGTGGGTATTCCTGTGAAGTCTGGTACATTTACCTGAATTCAATGTTGGAAATACACTTGTGTTTCCTGCACGGAGGGGCCACTGAAAGAATGGGACTTAAACATGTTGCATTCTAAACCTTGTCCATGTGATATCTAAGTGCTCTAAAATGGTCATCTTTCAAAATAAGCCATCTATAGGGCGGGGCACATTTTCCCCTTTGATTACAAATCATATTTGCAAATAGAGATGTCTTTTGAGTTAGATGAATATGAAAACTGCCTACAATGTGGCCGCTTCTATTTTACTGAACAATGTCCTTAGTTCTAATCTTCAAAGATTTGATATAAAAAATGATTTTTCGTGCTTCACACTCTCAAGTATCACTATCAGAGTGCAAAAGTTTTCGATAGTCAAACAAACATTTTGGCCCCGTTCCAACACAGAACCAGGCCCTTAAAAATGCACGGCAAACTAAAAACACAAGGCCACCCATTCTATCAATTTCCATTCCTACTCGCCACAAACAGGCCATAACTGATGTCCAGCTTTGCCCTTCCCGTTGCAGTACAGCTACACTGTTATTTGTGTCCCTGTTCCTTTTGCATTGAATATCTGTATCTACAGCAACTCCTGAGAATTTATCCACTGTCATAAAAAGCAACTGTACTAATAAGCTAGTGCTCACACAATTATTACTAAAGTGCAAAAGTCAAATTCATGTTTATAAGCACAGTTAAGAATATTTGATATGTGAAAAACGCTGTTCATTGCCTCACAGAGTGCATGTTACACTTACTTTACACACAGAAAGAACTCTCCTACTAGTTAGAAGGGCTCTTCAAGCACTGCAAAAATGTAACCGCCTTACATCCTGCTTTTGGTTAAATGCTTTTTGCTAAAATAAATATACTTGGGAGATAAAGGGGGGGGGGGGCGAGCCGACACGAGACCAGTTTATTGTGTGTGAAAAAGGTCGCTTTATTGAAACAGGTCTATATCACAATTTCATCCCTTGGCCACTGCCTTACAAAACTAAAGACCTCACTATACAAGAATTTCCGGACCCCTTGTTCCTCCCCCCACCCCTACGATCCCCACATCACTTCCCCTGTCCCACAAAATACAACATAACATTCCATAACCATAATATAACCCAATCCTACACCATCTAGCCTTTCCAAAACCTAAACTCCCCTGACCGTAATCCCTGCCTGCCTTTGTGCTACTGTAACTAACCAACCTCTAATCTAAACTTATCCTACCTGGTTACCCTTTCCCTGCTCTTGCTCACAAACTACCAAACATATAACAACAAACTCCAGCCAATCCCAGCCAACTGTCAACCACCCCGCCTGCACCTGTTCCAAGCGACAATACATCAATGTTACCCTTATGTACCTGTTCCAACAAATGCCGCCCGCAAAAAAAACCCAACGCCAAAAAGGCTAAACAACAAAAAAACGCCCCCTTTAACCCCTGAAACTAGGGAGGGCGGGTGGGGACAAAAAACCTGCCCTGACAAAGCGCTCCCAGCCACCAGGTCACCAAACCTAAAAAGGTGGCTGGGTTAGCGCGAAAACCCGTTATATCCCCTTTGGGCTATAAACTCGAAATTGGGCTACATTTGGGCTATTCCCAATGTAGCCCAAATCATCAAAATGGCCGCGCCGGCCACTCCCCCGTCCCCCCTCCCAATCTGCCCGGGGGGGCAGACCTCGCTGTGCTCGGCTGCCCCCCAAGCTCCCATTGGAAAAAATAACATAGCATAAATCATATATATGCAAATGCACAGAGCATAGTATGTTATTTATTTTCACTGTTGTGGGAGGTGCGGCGGATCATGACTCTCTCGAGGGTGTGTCTCAGGTACGTCAGGGGCCTTCCCCACGCTCAACAATGGTAAGAAATACAGCGGCGGCTCCCATAAACAAAGGGTGGTGGGCAGTAGGGTCGCGGGGGAAGCGTCGTGTAGGGGGGGAATACAATATTTAAAAATACGTAACTTTTGACACCGGCAGCCTCCCGCGTTGTGTCTCGTCGCACTGCCTCTCCTCTTCCTGCCTGCTCCCAACAGCCCCTGGGAGAGACTCCCTGCCCAATCCCCGCGCTGCAGAGCAGTGCGGGGATTGGTCTGAACAGGCAGGAAAGATGCCCTGCTCCGACTAGGGAGACTAGGGAGTCTGTGGGGTTTTTACAGCCCGGCTGCTCAATGTAGCTGGGCTGGAGAAAACCTAAGTGTGCATGTGTGTTTTGGTCGGCCTGAGACAGCTAGCCAGACACACATGGGCATTTAGGGAGTGGAGTGCACTAGCACTCCTCCTCCCCCTCCCATGCCTCGGCCCCGCCCCTCCCAACACCGCTGTCTAAGAGCTGCCAAATATAAAATAAAACGATGTAAGAACATCGTTTTATTTTACATTAGCAGGCTCTGAGCCAGGCAGTGGGACGACGCTCCTCCACCATTGCGGAGGAACCGCCACTGAATAAATAGTATATTACATTCTAAGCATCTGCCTATATAGCATCAGTGTGTATGAATATTCCTGGATTGTGCTGCTGAGAATTCAGCCAACCCATCCGCTCTTCTTGTCCCACATGCCATTTACATGATGGATGACAACGTCCCCTCCATAGAACATCATCACTTACATTAGAGACCACCCTGAGCAGAAACCCTTGCAGTGGCTGTGCAAGCAATACAAAATGTTGGGTCTCCGCCTAAGTAACCGGAAGGCACGCCAAGCGCTGCCTACACTGTCCAGAAAATGTTCTTTCCAGTCTGTCTCCTCTCCCCCCCTCCCCAGGCTCGAGCACTTACGGAATCCTAACAGCACGACTGAATGGAAGCGGCGCTCGGAGGGCGCCACCGCCACCGGAATGAGCCGTAGAGTGGCCCTTGTGTTGGCATGATTGATACCGGAGCATGTAGGTGTAATGAAACTGATGCTGTCTCCCCCTGCACCTGTGATTTATTGTGTACAAAGTTAAGATGAGAAAAGGCCCCATACCAGGAGCCGCATCTTTCCCCTGAAAGGACGGACGGTCATCCATCACCAGAAACTGCAAGGAGCCCAATAGCGCGCGGCTCGTCAGACGAGCCAATACACTCTTTGTTGGGATTCCTAACAAGTGTTGGATCAGCAAAAGTCTATTTAGGCTGCTGGACCTTTCAGGACCAATTCGCAGTGGGTCACTGATTCCACCAGTGTATTATCTTCTTTACTACTAGTACCAGTTGGGCGAGCGGCGAAGATTAATGGTTTAAGCCTCGCACTGTTTTCAGCAATACACTGCTTTCTGGGACAAAGATTAAGATTTTTTTTGTGTTTTACCAGAAAAGACATGTTCGTACTGAGTGCACAGCATATTGTGATTTACATACTTTCGCCCCCCTTAAGAGTAAGACTACCTCGGAGGTTAAGGAACTTATTACATACAAAAAAGTAATTATTGCACAGGAAGCAGCTTGTGTCGAATCCGATGTGAGAGCATCACTTGGTGATAATGGGATGGAATCCAAGACATGGAGGCTGAGAAAAGGAGGTGTGACATCAGCGCTACAAAATGGTGCACTGTTTTTTTATTTTTTTTTATTTATCGAGCTGGATCGGTAAATGTAAACAAACAAATAGTAAAAAAGCATTTTCAAGGCAGGGAGGGGGGTCAATACGGAGGGTGCAGGTGGGAGGAAGTTTCAGAAAGAACACAGGGGGCCACGAAGGGCATAGGTGCGGGAGCAACACAAAGGACACGGGTGGCGGGAAGGGGCATGGGTGGCAGGCGACAGATGCAAAACGGATGGCGAGATTGAGGCGAGAAGCCACAGGTGAGAGAGAACAACATGGAGCAGGTGGGTGGGGGAGCATAAGGGCAAGAATGCAACCTGGGGTGTGTAAGGGTCGGGGCCCAAGGACCCTATTTCAGTGGCGGTTCCTCCGCTATGGATGAGGAGCGTCACCTCACCGCTTTTAAGCAGTGTGTAGTAGAAACATAAAATACTAATAACTTTAAGTTATTATAATATTATGCTTACTGCTGCTTTGCTGGGGCTGCTTTGCTCTCAGAGCATGGCAGGGGAGGAGTGGTTTGCCCACTCCTAATTGCGCAAGGTTTGTTTGGTCGTCCCTCTCAGGCCTCCCAAACCAGTCATGCGCACTTTCCTCATTCTCCATGCAAGCTGCTTTATAGCCTGCTTGGAAAACAAGCCCAGGTCCCCATTCCCTGGTTGAGCGTCGAACCAGGATGCTCAAAAACAGTCACAACTCTGCACTGTAGCATTGTGATTGATCAGGGGAGCCTGGGTGCCCACCAATCACAACGCTGCATTGCAGCATTGTTATTGGTCAGTGGGGCCTGGTTGTGCTTCCGTCCGAGACCTGGTTGTGCTTCCGTCCGAGACGGAGAAGAGCAGGAGTGGAGACATGGGACCCAGCGTAAATGTAAGTTTATGGTTATTTTTATGGTGTTTTTAACTATGTGCGTCCCTCCCCCCCATGCAACACCCACCACGTGACCCCCCCATGAACCGCCCGCCCGCCACCCATGAGCCATGCTGAATGCCCCTGCCCCATGCAGCTAAAATAACCGTGCAGGCACAGTGGTATACTATCCTGAACTGGCCCTGGGCATGTGCGCCCGGCCCCTTTTATTGGCAGGGTCACCTGACCGGTGACACCTGTGATGGATGGGTGTGGGGTGAGTGTTGAAGCCAGCCCTCAAGGAGTGGCCGGTGGAAACACATATTCTAGAAACACCAGATTGTGACCAGACGATCACTACAGGGCTGGAAGTACACCAGGGTGAGCACCGCATGGAGGGTCAAGGGGAGAAGCACATGGACAACAGAGCAACAAGGAGAGCGGCCAGCTGACAGAAGCACATGAGAGAGACAGCTGGAAAACGCACACACTCTTGTGGCTTATTCCAAAATAAGAAACAGCAGTGCTTGAGAATTAAGCAGTGGAAGGACACAAGTAATGAAGTCCATGGTCCAATGGAGGGACAAACACAAGAAGAGGAAGAAAAGCCCTCACCAGTTAACTATTGGAAAGCAAGCAAATTACAAGTGACAGTAAAGCCAACCAATGGTAAGCAATGGGCAGACTCTAAGACAATTCCAAGCTGATAATTGTACTTTTCGCCAACAGACAGCTTACACTGTCTTGTAGGCAAAACCTAAAAAGGCACATTCACACCAAGATTGGATTGCACTTACAGTAAAACAATTTTTAAAAAATCACACGGGATTGGAAGGGAGACAATAAAGGAATTATGATTCAGAATACCCTATGGACACCGTGGGTGAGATTCAAGAAGTCTCTATTTCAAGGAGCAGATGTGACCTTTTCCAGGAGTTAAGTCTACAATAAATGACACCTACTCACATAAAAATATTTAGAAATTGGACTCCTGTGTCTGAATTACTAAACTAGGGGGGCAATGTACATTTCATGCATGGAGCAGACTAAAATATTTAGGAAAGGAGATCTTTCACATCCGGGAAAAATTGCAGACATTTTTTTTTTACTTCAGCAATTAGTTCTGGGGAGGCAGTATGATAAGATGACCATTATTATAAAGCCGGGTTTGTAATAATGCTTGGTTCATTCGACCCCAGTTTGATGAAAAAACAGTTTCTGGAGGCAGTGCAGGACGTTAAAGCAAGTGAGCAGGACGGAAGACCACCCAAATGCCTATGCACCATTACTTTGAATTACTGATGAGAGAAGAGGATATAAGATGGCCACAGTTGGGCTTAGCAACAAATAATGTGAAGTGGCACTTCAGCAAGACACTTAAAGACCATATACACCGTTTCAGGTTTTTTTTCAAAGAAAAAGTGTTAAGAGCTATTTTTCCCACAGACTGGCCAAGGTTAAGTTACCTTTGTAGATATTCCAACCATAGTAGTAGATAGGGTCTTTGCCAGTGGTTATTTGGTGAAAAAATAAGTGCAGTGGTTCTCGTCAGGAGGCAGCTTGCACCAGTCCATTTCTCCTGTTATCACCGCCTAAAACAGAACCAACTACCAACCATGAAAGTGGGGAAAGGTTGTGGTGCAATGGTTAGAGCTGCCAACTTCGGAGCTGGGAAACCAGGTTCGAGTCTCGGCGTCAGCTCAACATCCTGTGATTTGTATCACATCACTTAATCTCCAGGTAAATGAATGTGTCCTTAGCTGGTGCTCATATGAAGCACCAGTGTTCATGATTAAGTGCCAGTTCTAACACCAAAAACCACCAGCTCAAATTAAGCACTGCACTTAGGGCATGGTGTGTCTTACCAGTGCTCTGGAGCGTGCGCAAAATTACCAACAGGGAGGAAAATTATGGGTTGCCAATATGACCTATTTCTGGAAATCAGTGAGCCAAAATTCAGTGTATTACTAGAGTCTCAGTACTGCTCCACAGTGGCGTTAGTGGACGGCCCCATTCAAGGACATTGTGCTTCTTGCTCCATCTAACAGCCTCACGGAGGTATCGCAAAAGATGTGCACTCCTAAGTTTGTCGCGTGCTCATAATTTATCTGTGGTATCTCGTATAAGAGCACCTGAGCCCCCAGTTTGGACTACACAGGCAGTTGTGAAAGAGCGCATTAATGAACATCCTGCTACAGTTCTGGTACCTATGGCAGAGGTGGGTAGCAGAAAGGTACACAGAGCCAAAAGGTCCTTCGTGTTGTAGCACATCCCTATTGAAGCTTTTCATTGCCACAAGGACTTAGAATGCATACATGCCTCCCTCTTTTGAGGAGCTATAGAAATGGTCTCTTGAGTTGTTAGAGGACATGGGTATTATTGACATGGATTTGCACATTGCTGGCTTTCTGGACCACTCATTTAAAGTTGTTTACTATGCACAAACATACTCATCCTTTATAAGGCCCGCTTTTGGTGCTTTTCTAAGAGGATGAGACTTTCGAGAGCTTGGATTCCACAACTATCACACCAGCTCCTTACAAAAGTGCCCCAGTCAGAAGATCCACAGAAGGC
Source organism: Triturus cristatus (assembly GCF_964204655.1). NCBI lineage: Eukaryota > Metazoa > Chordata > Amphibia > Caudata > Salamandridae > Triturus > Triturus cristatus. Next base: position 1,388,091,453 of record NC_140590.1, read on the forward strand.
AATATCCTGTCTCTTTTTGGATGTCTGTGGACAGAGTTGAAAGCCAAACACCCTCTAGGCCTCTCCCCTGAATTTCAAGCACAAGATGCAAAGCTTGCTCCAGTGGAAGAAACTTCCCATAACGATTTTAACACAAACAATTTCGGAATATTTAGACTAAGGTAATTGTCCCCTTGAAAGTATGCAACTGAAAGAGCAAAAATGGAAGTAGACCAGAAGTCTATGGTAGCTTCGTTTCTCACTCAGAATCATGACTCCCTTTAAGATATTGATTTCACTTAAGTCAGTGGCTGTGACTCAATGGATGCAACCACTTCATTGCTTCACTCTTAGAGACTGAGTCAAAAAGATTTATCTGTGAGTAGGTGTGACTTACCCCTGAGCTATCTGGAGTGAGATACACCAACTCCATCTAAACCTTCTGGCAACTAGGCGCTTATCTGCAGGTGAGCTCCAATGCCACCACTCCCATTCAGCATTCTTTTCAGCCATCAGCATTCCTTAACAATTAAATTATCAATCCTTTTTATCCGCCCAAACGCACTGGGATGGCCATTTGGTTCGGAGTCGTTCAGACGGACAATGATAAATGATAATTTAAATGTTAAGAAATGCCGGATGTTCAGATCTACGCCCATAATTTCTTCTCTTTAATCCTTATCCATGATCTATCGGGTTATTGGTCCAGACTCGTTTTCTCTATATATTCTTATCAAACACCAGCACAGCCTCCAGCTCAAACAAGTCAATTGTTTTGAAGACCTTTGTGAAGTGTTCTATTATACAAAAGTTATTTTACAAACCTTCGCTGAAGACAACTTCATCAAAGGCTACCCTACCCGACCAGCTCAGGTGGTGATTTTGCCGTCTGTCTCAGTTGAGCATTGGGCTTTAACCTACTCGTCCAACTCATTCAGGAAGTGGTATATATCCGTTAGGCATTCCTCTCCCACAGCCTCTTCACTCCCTTCTGGGAGCTGTCACACTAAACCTTTCACAGGAGAGAACAAAGACAATGAGGTGGAAGAAAGGGTGCACAACTTTCCTCCTGTTTCTTAACCCTTTAGTTGATAGGCCCATGGTCAGTCTGGCCTTGTAGAACACTGAGAAGTGCCTGTGGAAGGATGGTATGTTGGGTTGGGCCACGTACTCTTAAGAAAGCCGCTCGGAAATTCCTGACTGTTGACATTAAGGAAAATTCAGTACCAATTTGAAGAAGCCTAGTTTCTCTTTGGTGGTGATTATAGTCCCCTGCATGAGAGAGTTTGCGTAGCAACTCATAAACACGGCTGGGGCGCAATTGTGTAGTTGCAAAAGCATGCCTGTTTCCCTAGAGAAGGCAGGAGAAAATGTAAAATCACTTAGTCCAACATAATGCTACTATTTCCTTATAAAAGCCTAATCTAAGAGCACACTAAATAGATGTAATTTACTGATGGGGCAAATGTTGAACAAGACGTACCTTCACAGTTCCCTAAGTGAAGAATGTTTCGGCAATTTATCAAATGGTCATGAGGTGACAAGGAGACTACTCAGATCCAGCCGCAGCATAGTCAACACTTGGTTAGAGGCGTGGTCTCTGTAGTTGTTGCTCAAAGTTGGCTTGGTGAGAAGGCACAGGAAAGGGTCAAAGACCTTTCAGGACGAGTAAGTGATTCCATGTAATAGGAAGTGGGATGATGTCCCCCAGCTGTGACCCGTGCAGGTAAGAGCGGTGGGATAAGTTGGGGAGGGGGGATTGTGACAGACGAGGGAAAATGAATTTTTTAATTTTCCCTCGTCGTTTGTTGAAACCCCCCTCACCCAGCCCCATCGCCCCACCGCTCTTACCTGCACGGGCCCTGGCTGAATGTCCCATACTTCCCTCCCATGTTATATCTCTACGATGGAGCAATTTTGTCTCAAGCAATCTTCTGACCAAGGTACACAAACTCGAGATTTAGAGTTCATTTGAAGGCATATCAAATATAAAGGCAGACCTACTTGCTTAGTTACTTATTGTAGTGAAGTTCAAAAAAGAGACCCTGGACCATGTCCTATCTTACCTGAAAAAGATTGGCTCTGATGCAGATTGTCTATTTTGATACACTAATATGACAGCAAATCATACGTTTCTATTTTTCGGGTGTAATGTGCTAAAATAATGCTAATAACATTCCTGAATTGAAAAATAAATGGGTGAAAACAGAAAAAAAACTCTAAAAAGAAGGATTTAAGCATTGAGAGTATTTTTCTCCTCTCTCCACGATTTTTTTTTTTTACATAAACAAACTGAAAGGATGCACCCATATCTTCTGTGCAGCTCGACTGTAGCCCTAGGAAAAAGAACAAACCATTTTGTAACTCATCTAAAAGAAATTCAGAATTTGCAAGCAGACGAACGCAGCAGGCTATAGTATGCTACACATATAGGCCAGACAGAGTATAGGTGTGACTAATATCCCTGTGCTTGGGTTACTACGGAATACATCTGTTGGCCTCACATTGAAATGTGTCATGGATGTGCCTCAATGGGCATAGTCCCAAACTGTCTAAGCCATGTATTACTATTATACTGAATGGGGACATTTGATAATTACTTTGCTTCAGTAATATCGATTTCCCAACTATTCAAAAGTCTTTGGGATAGTATCTCAGGATGGATGCTTCTGGGGGCTCCTTGTGGCTAACAGGTCTTAGATCTTGGATTCTCTGAACCCGCTAAGCTTAATTGGGAAAACTGCTCTCACATCAAAAATGCTGATTGAACCCACACGTGCCCTTCATCAATGAGCTTGGTTGAAAAGTTTTGAAGGCCTTGCATTATAGGTTGCTGGGTCCTTTGTTAATCGTGCAAGGCACGTTTATGAATTACCAAGTAACAGTACATGTTTGAGGGTCTGTCATTAAACTCTTGAAAAGATCATTAATATTTTCCCTCCATCACATACAATATTTTAGATAACTCCCCTCCCCATCACTTCTCTGCCGTAACACCACCCACACTAATACCCCAATACTATATTCTACGCTGGATACTATACAATCTGGTATACAGTTGCTGCGGGCTGATATCCTTAGTCTTCTACGCATCACTTCTAATCTAGAACTCAATATGTCAAACCTTTAGATCTACCATCAGCACTGCAATCTTCCCTCTCCCACTCGCCCTCCCACAGTTAGTGGTGCAAATAACTTTCGACCACAGATATCCTCTCCCTTCTCTCTCTTTATGATCCCGCCCACCACGTCCCACCTCCAGTTAGGATTCAAACCATTATCACCCAACCGCAAAGGATACCATATACCAAACCCAGACTCATCAATAAATCTAACCTCAAACATGTCCCCATCTCACACTCTTCCACTACCATTACCATAACCAACCTAAAATGCTCACCACTCATCTGAGGATCAGCAGTGAAACATGAAAGACATACACAACTTATTACTCAACTTGGACCTGGATCTGCAAATTCTCACTGGAACGTGGCTAAATGATTCCTCTTCTACTATACTAGACATCCTGGTTTCACCCAGTTACTCTATCATCCGTCAATATCGCACTATCCGTCTTGGGGGCGGTTTTGCTTGTATTTATCAATCAAACCTCTCTGTCAAACAATAACTTTCCTCTACAACATCTGGCTGTGAACATATGATGATCAATGTCTCTACCAAAGACAACTCCACCTGCACCCTACACACTTTCTACCACCCCCCAGGTGATAATCTTACCTTCATTGAACAAATCATGGAGATTGTCTCCACCAAGCTTACCCAATACAAAAAACAGATTTTTCTAGGTGACTGCTACATTCACTGGAATGACTCTAAGGATCCACTAGTGAATTGCTTTAAGGACCTCAACCTGACCCAAGTCTGTCATTGTCCTACTCATATAAAAGGAACCATCTTAGACTTTATCATAGCCAAGGTAATACCATACTATTGGATTCTATTTTACCCTGCGACTGGACCGATCATCACTGCATCACCTTCCTCATTGTTGAAAAGGCAACTGCAGAGGCTCTCCTCACAAATTAAATGCGAAGAGTTAAGTAGGCTAGGATTATCGACAAAGACGGTGATTTGGATATGATGAAAGTAATGGTTGCCCGGTCAATAACCACTCTTAATAATTGCAGTTCCCAGGAGGACGTTAATTTTACTGTCCCCCAGGTTCATAATGAACTGTTTAAGGAACTAAAAAACTTTTCTATTAAAACTAATAAACGCAAGAAAAATCTCTGCGTAAGGGCAGCTTCCTGGTACAACAAATCTTGTAGAGAGGCATATAAGTTAGTATCAAGAGCAATTAGATCAAAAATAATGGGTGACATCAAAAGGGCAAGGGTCAGGTATAAGATAATCCAACAACAAGCTAAGAAGGATTGGGATGAGTCTCGATGGCAGGACCTGCTCGAAGCCAGCAAAGGGCAAAATATGGTTAAATTCGGACAGCTTGTAAAATGGGGTAGTGGTGAACAAACTCGGATACCAACTAACTACGTTGCTCCTGAAAAGTGGGTTTCACATTATGAGGCTCAGTTCGCTGCAAATACTTGTAGCGACGATTTATTTCAATTGACCACTATAACTACTACCCTATGTTTTTCCAGCCAAGAGGTTGAATCTGTATTACAATCAATCCCGAGAGCCAGGGCCCCAGGTCCCGATAGTATACCGGCAGACCTGTTCTTGCATGATAAGGATCATTGGGTAACCTACATAAAAATTCTGGCTAACACAATAGCCAGTGGGGCTTTTAATCCCGACACATGGGCAGGAGCCAAAATTCTACCCATATATAACAAGCATTGGCATAGCCAATAGGTCTCGCTTTTGGGACCTTCTAAGTATTTAGTTATGCAGCACAATATCCTTGGTCCCAAAGGCGAGACCTATTGGCTATGCCAATGCTTGGTGTGGTTGTGTGTGTGTGTGTGGTTGTGTGTGTGGGTGTGTGTGTGTGGTTGTGTGTGTGTGTGTATGTGGTTGTGTGTGTTTGGTTGTGTGTGTGTGTGGTTGTGTGTGTGTGTGGTTGTGTGTGTGTGGTTGTGTGTGTGTGGTTGTTTGTGTGGTTGTTTGTGTGGTTGTGTGTGGTTGTGTGTGTGTGGTTGTGTGTGTGGTTGTGTGTGTGTGGTTGTGTGTGTGGTTGTGTGGGTGGTTGTGTGTGTGGGTGCGGGTGCGTGTGCGGTTGTGTGTGGTTGTGTGTGTGGTTGTGTGTGTGGTTGTGTGTGTGGTTGTGTGTGTGCATGGTTGTGTGTGTGGTTGTGGTTATGTGTGTGTGTGTGGTTGTGTGTGTGGTTGTGTGTGGTTGTGTGTGGTTGTGTGGGTGATTGTGGTTGTGTGTGTGTGGTTATGTGTGTGTGTGGTTGTGTGTGGTTGTGCGGGTGGTTGTGTGTGTGGGTGTGTGTGTGTGGTTGTGTTTTTGTGTGGGTGTGTGGAAGTGTGTGTGTGGTTGTGTGTGTGGTTGTGTGTGTGGTTGTGTGTGTGTGGTTGTATGTGTGGTTGTGTGTGGTTGTGTGTGTGTGGTTGGTTGTGTGTGTGTGTGTGGTTGTGTGCGTGGTTGTGTGTGTGTGGTTGTGTGTGTGGTTGTCTGTGTGTGTGTGTGGTTGTGTGTGAGTGTGGTTGTGTATGTGGTTGTGTGTGTTGTGTGTGGTTGTGTGTGTGGTTGTGTGTGTATGGTTGTGTGTGTGTGGGGTTGTGTGTGTGATTGTGGGTGTGGTTGGGTGTGGTTGTGGTTGTGTGTGGTTGTGGTTGTGTGTGTGTGTTTGTGGATGTGGTTGTGGGTGTGGTTGTGTGTGGTTGTTTGTGTGGTTGTGTGTGTGTGATTGTGGTTGTGTATGTGGTTGTGTGTGTGGTTGTCGTTTTGTGTGTGACAGTAATACTAAAAGCATCTAAAAATAAAGGAACACAAACATCGTGTTTGTGGAAAGAGAAAGCACGTTGTAAGTCAAACGGGCGCAGCAAAGCATTAACACAACAACAAAACAAACAAGATCACTTAGTGAAGACTGAGTGCTGATAATGGATACACACAGCCCATCATCTTAAGAGTTCGATTGCAGCCAATGTACACTCAAACCTGCCCCCTCCTTATGAGTTGCACCCCATATTTCATGAGTTGTAACTGCTGCACCCACCATAGCGCTTTGAGATCTAAAGCACTACATAGGTCTAATCGATTAACCAGTCGCCAACATGCTGTGCTTTTAAAGAGAATGTGCCAAAAGTTTCCAGCTTCCTCATCATGTCCTCATGAAAGCGCCAACAAAAGGACTCCTTGAATGGTGCAACGGACATGAAGCAGCCGCTGAGATCAGAAATAAACACTGTGAACGTTGTCCAGTTTCACAGTAACATTTCCTTAATGTTCTTTAAGTCACAAAACAGTAATACTAAAAGCATCTCAAAATAAAGGAACACAAACATCGAGTTTGTGGAAAGAGGAAGCACATTGTAAGTCAAACGGGTGCAGCAAAGCATTAACACAACATGCTCTTTGATGTTTGATGTTGTTTGAAGGGGCGCCGCGAAACTGATCGCGGGCGAAAGTGAAAGTGATCGCGGGCGCTTAATGAATAAGCATGATGAGGTTTGCCAGCCTCTGCTCCTAAGCGCGCGCGCGCGCACATGCACTGTAGCTCTAGGCTGGCCATGGTAGCATTTTTTGAGCCCTCACAAAAAGTCTCGCCCGACAAGCGCATGTGCTGGGTCAGGCGAGACCTAAAAAGGGAGACCGCTCACTACCAGGCAACTATAGGCCAATTAGCCTTATAGATTCTATCCAGAAGATCGTTGCCAGGTTAGTTTTAGGTAGAGTTCAGGCCTGGATAGACGAGGTAGATATCCTGACACCACTGCAGGCGGGGTTTTGACTACACACTAGCACTATCGACCAGGTCTTTAGGTCTGTGCTCATTTATTGGCGGGTAGTCATTATTGGAGGGGGGTCAATCTATGCGGCATTTATAGATCTTAAATCTGCTTTTGATTTAGTCCCCCGTACCAAAACGTGGAGAGTCTTTGCGGATATAGGGATGCCCCTAGAACAGCTGACCATTTTATTAAAATTGCATGACTCTAACCATGCACAGGTCCTCTGGGGAACAGAGGGGAACGTTACGGACAGGTTTCCCATTTCCAAGGGGGTACGGCAAGGGTGCGTACTAGCACCAACCCTGTTTTCTTTATTTATTAACAGGGTGGTTCAGTACTTTCACACCCACCCAACTGATGCTCCAACATTAGCTGGTGTGAAGATACCCCTGCTTATGTTCGCGGATGATGCTTTGATATTATCTAAGACCCAACATGGGCTGCAGGCTGCTCTGGCACGTTTTGAGGTGTTTTGCCTTGACCATGAGTTAGAAATAAATGTAGACAAAACAAAATTCATGGTGCTCCACAAACATAAAGCGTTACAACAAACAAATGATGGACGGAATGCTGACAATGCATACATTCTCCCCCAGTCAAGAGATCTGGGTTAAATCCATCGTTCTTTTGCCCACTACACCACCCCAGTTTAGACATGGCCATATGCAAATCAGTCTTGACCCTGTGCCTCATGGGAACAGTCCAGCCCGAACTGCCAAGCCATGTCTTCCCTGGACCGGAATCAAGCATCCTAGGACCGGTTTCTGGCTATCAGCCGTCACCAGCCAGGATAGCTTGACTCCAGTGGCGTAGTGAGCACAAACATAAAGCCGTAAAAGGGAGAGTGTATATGGATAACGTCCCCTTGGAGCAGACTGATGTATTTAAATATCTGGGGATAACACTAGGTAGGAAACTTAACTGGAAGCCCCAGATTGACATGCTGGCCCTTAAACATGCACAGTTAGCTGGTGTATTGATAAAAGAACATAGGCGTTCAGAGACCAAGCCCATTGTCCCTGCTCTTAAAATGTAGAATTCCAAAATCAGTACCTCAATACCATATGGTGCTGAACTTTGGGGTTTTGAGGATCTAACACCTTTGGCATTAGCACAAACATAAATTTGTAAGAGGTCTGATAAGCCTCCCACAGTCGACCCCACTTTTACCCTTATACCTGGACTTGGGCTGTCAAAGCATAGTGGATTTAGCACGCTTTAGGCCAATAGCATTTTGGAGAAGGCTCTGGACTACACTCGAGCTATCCTTGTATGCCAAAGCTCTTCTTGCAGTAAGAGCTCTGGGTTACTTAAGTAAGATTTCTTGGCTAAGTAATATACAATCTACCCTGACTAACATGGGGATGAGCCATTTGTGGAAGGAACCAGCTGACAACACTTTTAAGGCAGCATATTGGAACCTGGTGATAACAAAGCATTTTACATCCCTTTCGGGGCCTACAATGGCAAGAGACTTCTTGGAATTAAAACATGAGACTAAGTTAGAAACCTACTGGGACCTCATCACAAGACCGAATGATAGGAAGTTGTACCATCAGTTTAGGGAAGGTTCACTTCCCATTAAAGCACTTACCAGTAGATGGCACGGCCATGCGGATGATAAATGTTTCTCATGTTTATCGCAAACGAAGTCATTTGTTTGTATGTCCAGCTTATAAATCACCTAGAAATAAATGGCTCAAACCCATCTGTTCGAATCTGGGCACAAGATCACCCATGGAGGAACTTAGGATTTTAAAGACAAATACCCAGGAACGCATTGTGATAGCCGTAGCAAAATTCTTAAGCTGGATCTGGGTCATTCGAGCCAAGAAGTTGAGGACCCACTAATTTTTCCAGGCACTCTGTATGTGGTTTTTGTCACTACAGTTTAGTACTGTAGATTTAGTATGTGTTTACGCCTTGGCAACTTTTAACTGGGAAAAGACCCTTTTGCTGTTTCTCGTTGAAAATATGGGATCCATATAATTGCTAACTGTAAACAGGATAGGAAATTCATGTTTGTTATATCGTCCCCGTTTAAAAAAATGAATTTTATATATTCATATCATATTTTTATAATGTTTTATTACCTTGTATTTTAATACTGTGATTCTTGTGTAACTTTGTTTTTACTATTTTATGTTTATATCTCTGTGGTTTTCAAAAGGAAAAATCAAGTCTATATGGCTGTGGTAGTATCAGAATATCTTTGAAACAAGTTTCTCCAAGCCATTTTAAGCTGTAGATACTTTTGTCTTATATGATTTTTGTAATCGAAATAAAGACTTTTTTGACTTGACTTGACATGACTTGAAAAGGCAACCATCCACAAAGACCAGCCTGTGAAAGCTAAACATTGGATTAGAAACACCCTCAATCTCAATCCAGACATGATATCTGCCACTAACCTTAACCTACTGCCTCCTCCCACTGATATGGTTGATGCTCAGGACCTCACTAAGCACTACCTTAGCTCTATGTCTAACATCATGGACTCCATTGCCCCCAAATGACTAAAGAGAGTCCAGATAAGTAAAACCATTTCCTGGTTCAACTGTAGCCTAATGCTGTGCCCTTAGACTTGCAGAAAGAGTGTGGAAACAGACCCCATCTCTTTCAAACCTTAAACTGTTGCATAAAAAGAAGGAACTACAATAGGTGCATCAGAAGTGCCAAATCATCCTTTTTCCATCAGCAACTGGACACAGCCTTCAACCGTCCCAAAAAACTCTTTGAACTAGTGAAACAACAAACTAATGGGAAGCGTAAATCCTCTACATCTGACACTACAACCCTACCTAATTGTCAAACATTTTCCTCCTTTTTTCTGATAAAACTAAGTCAATTGACAATGAGGTCTGCATTGCTGTGAATTGCTTACCGCATGAAACCCAGTCACAATGCAGCTCCACCTTGTAGGAAATTTGTCCTAGCAACCTTCTCTTTAAACCTAAAAACAATGCCTCGTGGTCCATCTTTCAGACATTTGAGGACACTGACATCTTAAAACTACTGTCTTCCACTAAACTTTCCTACCACTTCAATGACCCTCTCCCCTCCAAATTCCTCAATGAGACTTCACACCTCCTGATACCCCTGTGGACCAGAATTATCAATGCCTCTCTTACGCAAGTAACCATTCTGGACTGTCTAAAACGTGGACAAGTTACACCTATACTAAAACAGCCAGACGCAAACCTCTTTGATCCCAACAATTTTTACCCCATTTCGAGCATCCCAACCTTAGCCAAGCTCCTGAAAAAATGTGTTCATCGGCAACTCTGCAATCACATTGACCAGCCCCAACTCCTCGACCACTGCCAAACTGGTTTCAGACTAGGTCACAGTACTGAAACCGCCATGGTCCACATTGTCGACAATGCTTTACGCTTTCTCGATCATAATGAATCCCGTCTTTTAATCCTTCTTGACCTATCATCAGCGTATGACACAGTCAAATATGAAACCCTCCTGAACCTCTTAGAACTTAGGATGGATCTCTCTGGTACTGTCTTTAAATGGTTCTGCTCATTCCTACAAAACATATCTTAATGAGTCCTAATCAATCATGACTTATCCGATCAGACACCGGTCCCTATCAGCGTTCTCTAAGGTTCTTAACTTTTTCCCACCCTGTTTAATCCATACATGGAACCCCTGACTGAAATTCTCAAACACTCCAACATCTCCTAACATAAGTACGCTGATGATACGTAATTGTACATGGAGATTACCTCTCCTAATGACTTCAGCACTCTCAATAACATCTTAAACAAAACTCAACACTGGTTAACACTTAACCACCTCAAACTTAATGCCCTCAAAACTGAATTCCCATTAATCTCACCTCCCAACCCCACCTCTAAAATCAAAGACTGGCTCCCACTACTCACTGCCTTGAACTGTACCCCACATATTGTTGATTCTGCAAAATCCCTAGGAATAACACTAGACAACAACCTCTCCATGATGAATCACATCAGCTCCAAAACCAGAGAGGCCAATTTCCATCTCCACATCTTAAGAAAACTAAAGCCTTTCCTGCCCAATGCAGATCTCAAGATGGCGGGTCAGGCTCATGTGTTTTCCAAACTTGACTATGGGAATGCTACCCTTGCTTACCTACCGAAAAAAAACTATCACCGTTGAGGGCTACCCTCCATGCTGCTGCACAGCTCATCACAGACGTAAGGAAAAATTATCTCATCACCCCAGCCCTCCACTCTCTGAACTGTCTACCTTATGAATCTAGGATCCACCTAAAAATAGCATGCATGACATACAAAGCCATCCACCACAACACTCCTCGCTACCTGGCTCAGAAACTGGTGCTATCCGGTTGGAATAGAGCTGTCAGGGCAGGGCAGGACAGGAACGTCCACTTTGCATCTCATTAGAGATGCAAAGCTGGGCGTTCAGAATACAGGCGCTAATGCAAGGTTTCACGCGATAGCGTGACTTTGCTGATTAGGCGATAAAATTATCGCCACCTTTCGTCCGAAAACGGACGCAACAGCGGCGATAATTTTTTATCGCCTCGTTGATGATATGCCCCCTTGATTTGGAGACAAGTGAGGTCCAAACAAAATTGATATGAGGTTGTAATTTTCACCAAAATGGGCAAGATGTTTAATGCAGATAATTTTTCATTTGACGCTGTAGCATTCTCCAACAGAAGAAAGCTTGAGTTCCTATGAAATGTCCATGTAGTAAGGCTGACTGAAATATCCTATTCTAAGGCCTCATTAGCCAAATTAGAAACCTGTCTGAATATGGGTCGTGATACATAACTTTATCATAACCCTGCTGCTGAAACCTCCTAAATTTCACAAAAAGAAAACCTGTAAGAGATCTTTCTCTGGATTTGCACCCAAGAATTTGGAACTCTCTTCCCCCAAAGATCAGGGCCATCCCGTACTTCGTTCTTTTAAAAAACGAAGTAAAAATGAACCCATCAAATAATCTCCTTCCTATCTGAGGTGACTATCCATGCCAATTTGATTTCTTTGCTGGTGTTTTCACTATGTCTCTTTGTATTATCTTTTCATGCTCTATATTCTATATTTTGTTCCTTGTATATTTAATGCTATTTATTAGGTTGTACAGCGCTCTGACAACAAACATTTTGGTCATGTCGCGCTTTATAAAACTTTATAAATAAATGAATGTGGTGTCCTGCATGATGGTTCACATTCTTTTTTCAGGACCATTGGATCACATCAGTAACTTTATCATTTCCACAGTAAATTCTCCTTAAAGTCATATGTTTGGATGTACTTTTTAGAGAGCAAGATAATGGAAAAAAGGAAATCCTTATCAGAGGGGATTCTTGCAATTATTTTTGCCTATGTAACAAGGTCTAAACGCAATGTGGAAGCAGCAATATTGATAAAATGTGACCCGGCGTCCAAATTTCAGCTAACGTCAAGTCAAGTCAAAAAGCTTTATTTCGATAAAAATTATCATAAAAGCATATACAAGAAAAGCATGACAAAAATAAGAGTTCATTTAGGGAACAATTTTACAGCAAATTCCTGATGATGGCTTAATGACTAATTTAAAAAACATATTAAAAATACTAATTTAAAACTGTGGTTTAAAACTGTGATTTAAAAAGACATATAAAAAGGACAATTCATTATATCAACTAGTGCAGTTATTAAGTTTGTTTCTGATAATCCAGGACCAGCCCAGGAATTTTGCCACAGCACAGACTAGGACCAAACTTGTGTCAGAACGCAAAATACGTAAGGCAACTCGATAGTTCGAAATGCCTAGAAGACGACAGGCAGGGGCTAACCATCGTTTTCTTGGATTACTATACACTGGGCATTCAAACATAATGTGCGCTATACTTTCGACCTTTTCAGGGCATATCGGGCAAGTAGCAGGGGTCTGGTAGGGAGGCTTCCATTTTCTGGTAAATTCGCGAGTAGGGAGGGTCTCGAGTCTGAATTGGAAGTACAATGCTCTGTCCCTAGGTTTTGTTATAAACTCAAGGAACGGCTCAGAGTTAACTGTCTGCTTGAAGGTGTAATAAGCTTCAGTTAGTCTTCCAGGGTTTGGGCTACTAAGATCTCGATTGTCGATCCAAGCCCAATAGGCTTTTTTGATGTCAACCTTGCTCACAGGGGCTCCGTGTTCCCAAAGGTCGTTGAAGCCAAGCTGGATAAGAGATTTTTTAATATTACGTAGCCAGCTTATTTTTTGGGAGCCAGATGTGTTCATTAATTCTCTCAAGCCCTCAGTATATTTTTTCAACTCCGGGGTACACCATAAGCGAGCCCAAAATAAAAGGGGGCGTAACCTAGCAATGTCCTTAAGTGAACGCCTACCCAGATCACTGAAAAAAGGTTTCAAAGGAGTACCCCTGGGCATTGATACTAGTTCTCTTAGGAATTTGTTCTCGGACAAAGTAAGTTCATCTGTGTTTTCGAACCCCCACAGTTCGGCTCCATACATAGCCAAACCTAATGCTTTGGACTGATAGATCATTAATGCGGGAGCAATTGGCTTACTCCTCGAGGAGCGATGTTCTTTGGCAATTACCCCCGCAGCCCGCTTATGATTGAGCAGCATTTTGTGGATGTGGGGCTTCCAGCTCATATTGTCAGAGATCCTAATACCTAGGTAGTCGAATAATTTGACGTATTCTAGGGGGACTCCATCAGAAAAAATAGATACACTAGATGATTTACGAGATTTAAAAGAGAGGAGCTTAGTTTTGGAAGTGTTAATGACCAAACCTCTCATTGAACAAAACAAGTAAAATCTGTCTAAAAGCTTCTGTAACCCTGCAGGAGTCTTAGACAATAGCAGGGTATCGTCAGCAAATAAAAGAGTGGGGACTTTTTCCCCCGCCAAAGCAGGAGCGTCCGCCGGGACTTCTAGCAAAAATTTCACCACTCCGTTCACAAAAAGAGAGAAAAGAGTGGGCGCTAGTACACAGCCCTGGCGGACTCCTCTACTGACTGGGATCTTACCGGTGCGCTGTGCTTGACTGCCCCATCTCACCCTGGCAAAATTCCCCTCGTGGAGGCGTACCAGGAGGTCGAGGATATAAGGCGGGAGACCCAGGTCATAAAGGACAGACCATAGACGGTCACGGGGGACCAGGTCGAAGGCCGACTTCAGATCGATAAAGGCTAGGTGGAGATTGCCCTTACCAATCTGCACAGTTTTCCAGTATAGCAATAGGAGCCTAAAGACCTGGTCAATCGTGCCCGTGAATGGCCTGAACCCAGCCTGATAGTGTGATAAGATGTCATTGTCAGTGACCCATAGTAGAATTCGCTCCAGCAGGACCCTGCCAACCACCTTCTGACTAACGTCAATGAGGCTTATTGGCCGGTAGTTAGCAGGGTCCTCCCTGGAACCCTTCTTAAATATGGGTATGACCTCCGCCCCCCTCCAAGACTCGGGGATGGGTAATCCCTTAAGAAGGGCATTCAGTAGGATTGTAAAATAGACAGCCCAAGACTTGGGGTCAGAGCTAACGGAACAATTCCCATGGATGAGAAGATAACCATCCTTCATGTAGAATAAACACTAAAAGCAGCATGATGCACATACCTGGTTATCATTCTCAGATAGACTAGTAAACCATATTCCAGTGATTCCCTATTTAGAGATAGCATTTCCATTAGAAGCAAAATCATGAGCCAACAAAGTGTATGAAGTCATTTGGTCTGTCTGTATTTCAGAGAACCGTTCTGGTGTTCAGATTTTGGGGAGGCTGCTCTACTAAAGCTAATGAGTTTACTAAAAAGCATGCAAGGAAAGGCTGGCTGATTAATATGGTTTAATATGAAAAGTAAAAAATCCCTAAGCAGGAACAATTGAGGCTTCTTAGAACAACGGTATTCCTTTGAAATACTGTAAAGGTTAATTAAAGTGAGGGTGGCATCACATCATTAAAAAAATCTAATTTGACTAACAGCTTTGCATTGGCTGGAATGTAGCCCCATTAATTTTCACACCAGCCGCGTGCATCTTGTAAGTGAGGAGATGATGCTTTCTTACAGAATACTGTTTGTTTTTCCCCCCTCCGGAAAGGATTTTCGTCCAACTACTTTGATAATAGCGAATCCGTATGCATATCATCAAGGACCAACGATAATTATCGCTAAGCGCACTTAGCGCTAGGATAATTATCGCTGGGTAACGTGGAATTTTATCGCTGAGATAACGTGCTATTAGCAACGCTTATCTCAAAAGCGATAAAATTCCAAGCGCTAACTACCAAATGTGAGATTATCGCTGGAAATCCAGCGATAATCACACCAAGTTTGGCGATAGCTTGATGATAGGGCAAAGTATACTTAGCCATGATATCCACCTTACATAGGATATCATGGATAAGTCAATCTTGAAGCAGGCGTAAGGAAAGTAGCGATAACAGAGGTTATCGCTACTTTGCTTGTCGCTCTGCAGGTTAGCGTACCCATTGATAATTGGAGAAATGTCGCTTAGCGACATTTCTCCAGTCATGTTAGGGCAGGAACGTCCACTTTGCATCTCATTAGAGATGTAAAGCTGGGCGTTCAGAATACAGGCGCTAATGCAAGGTTTCACACGATAGCGTGACTTTGCTGATTAGGCGATAAAATTATCGCCGCCTTTCGTCCGAAAACGGACGCAAAAGCGGCGATAATTTTTTATCGCCTCGTTGATGATATGCTCCCTGGATTTGGAGACAAGTGAGGTCCAAACAAAATTGATATGAGGTTGTAATTTTCACCAAGATGGGCATGATGTTTAATGCGGATAATTTTTCATTTGACGTTATAGCATTCTCCAACAGAAGAAAGCTTGAGTTCCTATGAAATGTCCATGTAGTAAGGCTGACTGAAATATCCTATTCTAAGGCCTCATAAGCCAAGTTAGAAACCTGTCTGAATATGGGTCGTGATACATCACTTTATCATAACCCTGGAAGCAAAGTTTAAGATTGTTCTCTACTTTCATGTGTGGTATCTGCGGAGCCTAAGAGCGTGGTTGTCAGTGCAATAACTGTATTAGAAAGCATTAAGCTCTGGGTCATTTTCTGTGAGAGTATGACATGTTACATTTGTCCTAATAACACCTCTAAACAGCCTTCTTGGTCAATCCTTCATCCTCAGTCATGGATTTTAGAAGGTTTGCATGTGCAAACCAGGTGAGAACATACGTTTTATGATTAATTATTTTTATTATGAATTAACACATCAGTAAGATAAACACATTACTTGTCAAATATGTCAAAAAAGACAGAAAGACACAACTCAGGAGTCATTAAAAAAACCTCTAGTACAGCCCATTATTGGGTGTTGGTGGGCGGGAATGGGCAAAGATCCTCAAGTGTTCACAAGCCTAGAATCCAAGCATCATAAGAGATCATAGAAAAACGATGTGTCCAATGAAGAAGACTTGAAATGCCTCCCCAAAACAAATATGGGGAATGTCAGAAGGAGTCTTGCACAATGTAAACCACAACTAGTTCAACCAAAACCACTCACTCAGGTGGAATAGGTGCTACTTGTGTGGTAAATAATTTAATTACCGGGACTTAATTTGATACAGAAACATAATAGAAATAGCTCAGTAAATAAGAGGCAGAATCCGTGGTATTAGAGGTTCGGAATGGGCTTTATTCCAATGGACGATTCGAATCGGTTGCTCCAAGTTCCATCACCACGAAGGTTCAGGAAGTGAAGTACATACATTATTGATAATTAATCACTTTTATACAATAGGCATTACAGTGAAGCAAATGCAAGAGGCGTAACAATTGATAGTGTAGATAAGACATACATACGTAGCAAAAGTAGGTGTAACTGGGTGGGACTAAAGAACGTCATTAAGTGTGATGTCATAATAGGGTGGTTCCATGAAAGAATTTCGCAACGTTAGCAGAATTACTTGGCAGAAATGCGTGCGCAGCAGCATGACGCGTGATTGACGTGCAACTAGGGGGTGAAGGGGACTTGACATTTAGCTCTACATGTGGCGACAGAAGTCTGGAGGGTCAAGTCAACCTAATCCCAAATCATATCTAACATCCTATGTTTAAAGAACTATGTTATCCAAAAGAGAGGTCTCTTTAGAGTAGAATCTTATTCTATACTGACTATACTGACTGTTAGTGCGTGTACAAGCGTCTAAGTGTCTACACTAGATGCGAGGGCAGAAATCTTCCATAATAATAAGGCTATGAATTACTTGCATAAAAACAGAGAAGCCGGGCCTTTGCTCGGTAGCTGGAAGAATGTTTACTTAAACTACTAGACAGGAATGCATTGGGCAGGGAGCGGAGCAGATAATGTCGAAGGTGAAATACAGTTTTTTTGGCAGGCAACAGGCTGATGTCAGGCTTCGTGAGCCGCGCAGGGAATGAGACAAAGTTCATGGTCACAGATGCAGGTTCAGACTGGAGCTTCAGAGGCAGAAAGAAAGAAAAGCTTGATGACAGAATCAGGGCCTACTTGCCTGGACTGTAAAATGGCATAAGTGAACCATATAAAGCCGGTGGCCTTTCGTACTTAGGAATGGAATATCCGGCCCATTCATGGCTGATCTGAAAGAGGACATGTTGACGGTGGACGCACATGTGTTTGCGTCTTCATAACTGGAACTGGAGGAAACATACATGTACTTGTGATTCATACATGAAACCGTTGGGGTCCAAGATAGGGGACATAACTGATCATAAAAATCCATATTTCCACATTCCCTCCTTGTCCCCTACTTGCCCGTCAAGAGATATCAATCTTCATCAATCCATTGATCTGTTCATATAGCATCATTTGTTCTTCTTTTTTCTTCTGGGACGAACGAGATCTTGGTGGTGGAATACACGATGTGGCACACAGACCACAGATCGCTGGTCCACATTGTAGGCATAGACAGCAACTGAATAGTATGAGAAAGCCAATACCTAGGAAGGATAGGACCTTCCATCCAAAGGTAGATAATACACTCCAAAACCAACCGGACCAAGTCCAGGTGCCTGGATTCTGGTGTATCTGGCTTACAATCTTATGAAGGCGGGTTATGGCTTTATATACAGATGGCGAATTTTATGGTATGAAAATGCAACAACTTGATCCGATGACCCTACAAGCTCCGCCCCTATCGGCCAGGATGACGTCAAGGACAAGACGATTTTGAAGCACAACAATCCGCATAGCAGACTGTTCTTCTGTTAAATTGCCTAAGGCGGAAATAGTTTCATTCACTACTGCTTCAAGGGTTCTAGTTAATCTACGTATCAGCTTACTATTAGTAACGGTACCTATATAGGGAAAGAGACCTTTATTGAAATCTGTGTATTTTTCCCATGCTGTTTCAGTGTAATCGACAATTGGGAGATCTCTCCTTTCTCTATTGTGTACTAAATGAGTATTTCTGTGATAATCAGGAGGAGCTAGGAAAACAGGTGGCAAAAGAAATCCAATGTAACAGGTACCATCCCAATCTAGAGGTAGGCGTACATATGCCGTCTGACCACATATGAAATAGGAATGGCGGGAAGCTCTAAATGTCGACTTGCCTTGATCACTGAATTCTATTACAGTGGTGCATCTACTATGGCCCATATGTATGGAACCATTCTTTCTTACACATAATTCACCTTTTACTGGAAATATTGACATAGCGGGCAAAATTGGAGTAGCTTCGGATTCGACATTTAGGATCATAAGATTAAGCGTAAAATTACCTAATCCATATACTTCATTTTCTAGATCAGTTCCTGTTTTCTTGGGAAGTCCCTCCTTGTTAGGGTAGCAGACTTTAAGTAAAACTAAGTTCAAATTTCCCCATACCCAGTTATCTTGATAAACTGCAGAATTCGAATCTAGGGAATTAATTAAACTAAACCATGCTCCACAGGAGCCGTTGTGTGTGAACGGGTATGGAAAGAGAGGTAGAATTCCTTTATAATTCTGATAGGGAGGGAGTCGGCCACATATCCAACAATTTGTAGCATTGCTAACCTGATGGGAATGATGTAACATACTAATAAACGTATTATTGCGCAGCGCAAATCTATAAGACAACTCATGCGGAGGTAATTCACTAAAAGAATGTTCAGCAGTAACATTATAAACATGTCTAGAAATAGGATAATATATGTGCAACAATATACTTGCAGTAATTATTAAAAGACTTAAGAAAAACAAAATTAATAACGTCACTGTGCAATGACTACGCAGTGATTTACAGTATGCATGTCGTTTCCACATTTTTCGGGTGTTTTCTCTATTCGGATCTAAGGGATACATGTCAGAGACAAATTCAACCGCTTCACCTTGGAGAGGACTTAAACAATCAAATTTCCCGACTGGTTAGATCTGAGTTTTAGTTTATATTGTTCGTGACTACTTGATTCAACAAAAGGAAGTTTTGAGTCAATGGGTGAAGACACACGAAGTGTGGTATTCACATCCGATGGTAGTCCATGAAATTTCTTGATATGACTTGAATGTACCCAGCCTTTTCTGCCTTCGATCTTCACGGCTGTCCTTGTGGTAAGCAAGACCAATTGCGGCGACCTCTACCTAGGATCCAGCTGAGTCTTTCGATCAAAGTTCCTCACCAAGACCAGATCCCCCGGAACTATGTCATGGGGTTTCACCTCAGTGTTGTCAGGAAAAGCTGCAGCTACCTGTGAACGACAAGATTGTAGTGCAGACATCAAGGAAGCCAAATAATCTGTCAGCATATTACAGTCAATATCAGTTATTTTACGTGGTATAGGCGTCCCCCACATATTTGGTGGTCTGCCAAAGATCACCTCATACGGGGATAGCCCTGTTCGAGAGTGTGCTACCATTCTCATGTAAAAGAGTGCAACTGGTAAGGCTACTACCCAGTCGACACCTTTCTCTCTGCATATTTTGGACAATCTGATTTTCAGGATCTGATTATGTCTTTCTACGAGACCTGCTGCCTCGGGGTGTCGGACACAGTGGAATTTCCACTGATAGCCTAACAAAAGTGAAACGTGTTTCATTAGTTCGGATGAGAACGGCTGGCCGTTATCTGAGTAGACAACACGTGGTAAACCGTACCGTGGGAAGAATTCTCGAACTAACTGTTTGGCAGTAGTCGGGGCAGTGTAATCTGAAACCGGGTATGCCTCTGTCCAACGGGAAAGAGCACAGACAACTACGAGAACATATTTGAATCCTCGACATCGTTCCATCTGGATATAATCCATCTGGAGGACTTCAAAAGGGTGATCAGGAGGCTGAAATCCACCCTGTTCTACGGGAACGCTTTTTCCTGGGTTAAACTGACAACAGATCATACAGGTACGGACTTTTTGTTTAGCTGCTGCTCGTAAATGTTTGTTGAACCAAATGTGTTGAATGCTGTCTAGCATAGCTTTTTCTCCTAGATGTGCTGGACTATGTATAGTGTTAATAATGACTTGGACCATTGAATCAGGAAGGAACCACACAGATTTTTCCTTCGTCATCCATCCTTGATCCGTTTGGATCCCTCCTAATTCAGTCCATTTCCCTATTTCGTCTGGTGTAGCATGCGTCTGTATGTCAATTACGTCAAGAGCGGGATCTTTAATCGTCATACAATGTGTTGGCGTCGGGACTATTGTCTTTGTCATGTCGAATGTTCGAGTTTGAGCAGTCTGTTTAGCTGTTCTGTCAGCTAGATCATTGCCTTGAGAAATGATATCAGTAACTTTCGTATGAGCTTTACATTTCATAATTGATATTGCAGTGGGTAGATGTATTGCATCTAATAAGGCATGAATGAGGGGTCCGTGCTGAATGTGGGCACCGTGAGAAGTTAAATAACCTCTCTCTCGCCACAGCACGCCGAAGTCATGTACAACTCCGAATGCATAACGTGAATCAGTGTATATGTTGACTCTTTTATTTGTGGCTTGAATACAGGCTTGTGTCAGAGCGACGAGCTCTGCGGCTTGAGCTGACAAGGTATTTATGCAATTTGTTTCAATGATTTCAGTGTCTGTTGTGACTGCGTAAGCGGCCACTAACTCTCCTGTACTTGTTCTCATACATGAACCATCTACATACAACGTCAGGTCTGGGTCTGACAATGGGACATCTGTTAAGTCTTGTCTGGGTTTCGTCGTGATTGTAATAACGTCAATACAGTCGTGAGCTAGTGGGTCTGTTCCAATTACGGGTAAAAGTGTGGCAGGATTCAATGTGTTACAACGTCTGATTTCTATATGTGGCTGGAACAATGTTAATTCATACCCTGTAAGTCGCGCTATAGTTAAGTGTTGTGTTTGCGTTCGATTCACGAGAACCTCTACTGCATGTGGTACTTGAACTGTCAATGGATGTCCTAACACTATGGCATCGCTTTGTCTGATTGCTAAAGCTGTTGCTGCCACTGATTTTAGGCATGCAGGCAAAGCCTGAGCTACGGGATCTAATGTACTAGAAAAATAAGCACATGGTTTGTGGGATCCTGCCTGTTCCTGTGTGAGTACTGACAAGGCAGTACCTTCGCGTTCTGTAACAAAAAGTGTAAACTGTTTATTGTAACATGGTGTTGCTAAAACCGGTGCTTGACATAAAGCTTTCTTTAAGCTTTCAAAAGCTTGTGTATGTTCCTGAGTCCAAGGGAGAACAGTCGATGTGGCTGCCTCCTGTGTTGTCAATTGAATGAGTGGTTTTGCTAGAAATGCATACTGAGGGATCCACTGCCTACAATATGAAGTGAGGCCTATGAAAGCCCGCACCTCCTTTTGTGTCTTGGGTATTGGCATGTTAGCTATTAACTGAATGCGGTCGGGTGTAAGCTGCCTTCCCTCCTTGGACAGCGAGTGTCCAAGATAAACAACTCGCTGGACACAGAATTGCAGCTTAGAAGGGGACACCTTGTGCCCCTTTTCGGCTAGAAATTGTAAAACTGTCAGTGATGCTTTCTCACATTCAGGTTCGCTTCTAGCGGTGATCAGTAGATCATCGACATATTGAAGCAGGGCAGTGTTCACTGGCATGTGGATACTGTCGAGTTCTCGTTTCAGTGCTTGGCTATAGATGCTGGGGCTTTCTGTAAATCCTTGAGGTGCGCGTGAGAATTTAAAGCTACGTCCATTTAAACTAAATCCGAACAAGTATTGGCTTTCCGGATCTATAGGGACGCTGAAAAAGGCATTCTTGAGATCAATTACAGTAAAGAATGTTGCTTCAGAATCAATAGCTGTCAGTAATGACGAGATATCTGGGACCACAGGGAATTGTGGCACAATGCATTTGTTCAATTCGCGCAGATCAATAACCAATCGATATACTGGCGGGGCCTTTGGATCTGTTCGTTTAAGAATCGGAATTATCGGTGAATTACATACATTGGAGTCTGTTTCCACAACCACTCCTTGGGCAATGAGCTCGTCAATGATTTGTAGTAAAGCCACTACAGCATCTGGTGGTAACTTGTATTGTCGCATTCGTGGTAGTACCACTCCTGCCTTTAGTGTAACTCGATATGGTGTAATATTCATGCAACCAACATCAGTAGGGCCTTGTGCCCATAGATGTGTAGGTAAAGTCTGCAGTCGGGGATCCATGTCTCTAGACACATAGTGACCTTTGAAATCACGTAAAAACAATCTTACTCCTTCCGGAGAACAACATATTATAGCTCCTAGAGCTTTCAGTGTTTTTATACCTAACAAGTTTTCTGGACATGATTTAGTAAGCAATAAATCTGTAGTTCTGGTCAAGGGTCCTATCGTAAGTGGAAGAGGCTGTGATACTTCATTAACAATAGGTTTTCCTGAAAAACCAAGGGAAATATTCTGTGAGCCTGAGAGGGGTGCCCCTGGAACTTCACTACGTTTTATGGTTGTTCGACTTGCCCCTGTATCGAGTAAAAATTTTCTATCTTGGCCTAATAATTCACTATGTACATAAGGTCCTTCTTGGTCTACCGGGACCTCGATAAGGGGTAAGTCAACTTCCCTCTCTAGGCTTGTTCATGCGTATCGTTGATAATCAGGATAGTCGTACTGTGCGGTCTGGTACAGCTGTCGTGTCGTGGTTTGTGTGGCAGCAACCGGCAGTGCTGGTGCAGCTGGCACAAACTGTATAGACTGTTGTGGAGCTGGCATGGACTGTGCATGCTGCGGGGCTCCTTGTTCATTCTGATCCTGTCTAGGTGGCCGTGGTCTTTCTTTTGTAATACCTGTGGCGATATTACGCTTCAGGACTGGGCAATCGTGTATATAATGACCTGGTTGTTTACAATAGTTGCATGTCCCTTTTACAGGTCCTGCTGAATCACCGGAATGTGTCGTACCCTTTTTATGTCCTTCAGCTGGAACTGTCTGGGAGACTAGCATTTTCATTTTCGTATCTTTCATGCGTCTTTGTTCATGTTCTTGTTCCTCTCTAATTCTATTGTGATGATACTGTAACATTTGTAACATTTGTGATGGGGTGTTACCTTGCCAGGTACTCTCGAATTTTAATACTCTATTCTTCACTTGGGGTAAGGAATTTTCAACTAATTTTGTCACAAACAGATGTGGGTATGATTCGCTACTTGCTTTTATGCCACTATTTATGCCAAAACATTTTTCAAATCGGGCATAAAAATCACTAGTGTCTTCATCTTGCTTTTGTTTACAGGCTGAGATTGCACCCCAGTCTTCCTTTTTCGTAGTTAATAAACGTGGCAGTACCTGTACTAGTAAACCTGGTAGTGCTTTAGTTTTATCCCCAAGCCCCGAACCTGGACCTCGGGCCTTTTCTTCATTTTCTAATGCTGTCCAGTCTATCTTTTGGTCTCCCACCTCCCACTCTTTTTCCTTGAGTTTTTCATAAATGCCAGCAGGCATTAATACCTTTAATATTGTCATAATGTCGGGATAGGTATACTCTCCCATGAGTAACATGTCTTTAATTTCTCGGTGGAAACCCGCTGGGTCTTTGTCATGACTGGGTACCACTTTCTTCATCTCTAACAATTCTATTTTCGATATGGGCGTATATACAAATACACGTTTAAACTGATTGTCCTCGCCCTTTATTGGGTGTACTTCTCGTAAGGGATTCTGTCTGTCCATGTAATACGTCGTTCTTTCCTTGATGGGCAGTGAGACATGCTCTGGGCATACAAAAAGAATGTACTGCTTTCTTGATTCTAGTATTTCTTTAATTAGCTTAGTACCTGAACCTCTCAATCTATTCGTGAGTAATTCAGTCAATATATCAGGTAAGGGACCAGGATCTGAATGTTGGCTTTTATATAGTATAAGAAGTTGTTGAATCATATAAATCCCAGCTAAACGCTGTTCATCTGGGGTGAGATTCAAAAATGTGTGTGCTACTGTATCATCATCATACTTTCCGGGACTGTCAATCCAATGAACGGCTGACCTGGCTAATTCTTGTTCATCCATAGAATCGAGAAAATGATAACCCCTTCGTTCTCGGAGTAATTTGTCAGCGGCTTGGAACGAATGCTCGGGGAACCTTATATTTATTATAGGTGTTTGGAAATTCCTGTTATTATCTGGACATATCGGACGTATTGGGTCAATAAAACATCTAGTACTATTACAAGATCTTCCTCTACCTACATAGGCTATGGTTTCTGACTGTCCTGTGGACAGTCCTGATCCTTCCTCCTCCTCGTTTTGTTCGAACTGGTCTACCGCTAATCTCTCTTCGTGTAGACGTTCTATTTCTTTACGGATCTTTCGGCACATGGCTATTATACAGTTTTGCTTATCATGTCTCCCTTCTGATATATTCTGGCTCCATCTGGTAAGAGTTTGCATTGCTTCCGGGTCTACCCCCGGTCGGTCTTGATTTCTGATCACACAATTTATGAGGAAACGTAACAGTTCCCCCTGTATCTCCACTTTCTGGTATTCCATAGCTCTGTTAATACATTCAGAATCTCGCCCTGTTTGGACAAAATGATATATATTATCTAGATGCACAGTCATTCCTGGTAACTTCCCTAAATACACCGCGGCTCGTCTGATACGTAATGATGCCATGATCATTTCGTCCTCTTTGCCGGGCACAGGGTCATATCTACAATCTATAAGAAGTTCCTTAAGCGTGCGGGCATTTATGAGTTTGGGGGTACGTGGATGTGCTGATTCTTGAAAGGTAAGTTTATTTACTCTGGGTGGCGTAGAAAAAATGTTGGTAGCACCTCCCGTAGCCCCGTCTGGGGTATCGGGCGTGAAAGGATTGGTTGAACGCGATACAGCAACTATAGGTGTGGACACAGCTATAGAAGTAGCTGTAGGAACAGATGTAGAAACAGATGTGCTTGCCGGAACTTGTGTCAGGATTTGTCGCTGTAGAGATACAGATACAGGATCTTGGCGTTGAACCTCCCCGGCCGACGGTCTATGTGGGGCGGGGTTAGCATACTCGGGAGCTGCGTCATCTAAATATGAGGAAAGAAAAACATCTTCTGCGGTTCTAGGATGCCCCTTAGGATGTACCTTTATTGGAAACAATGGGGGTGGCAAGTCTTTTGGTATTTCCGGAGTAGCCTTAGGTAATCCCTCGGCCAGGAGGGGATACATACCATTCATAAGGGCATTTCTTTGTCTGTCTACTTGTTCTGATTTTACTCGTGTACCTTCTTCAATTAATAGATTTTCTCGGACTTTATTTGAATTCTCTTTATTTTTCTCTTCCTGTCGGAGTGCTTTTTCTGCACGTCTATGAGATTCTTTACGCCATAACTCAACGGCGTCTTTCTGTGACTGTCTGACTTTCCTTTTCCATAACTCTTCCTCTACTTTCATGATGCACTCTGCATCCCAGGTCCCAGCTGCGGGCCACCTCTGACTTTCTGGTAATTCCTTGGTGTAGTCTACCCATAAATCAAGAAATAATATAGCATCTAAGCCGTGTTTATGATACATGAAGTACCCTGGAGTGTCCCTAGGAGGAATAGGAACAGCTTCTTCGAGTACCCCTTTTCTAGTTGTGATCTGTCTTAATTTCGAAAAGTGCGGCATATTGAGAACTGACCTGATACTTGATCTTGAACAAAACTTAATACAATAAACACGATAATGAACAGTCATTCATACCACAATATGCAGAACGTATTAACACATTTAACATTTAACATTTAAATGAGCAAACAATGATGATGACGATCTAAGGAAAACTTAATCACTAAACATAATACTCGGCATTATCTGGATTATTCTGAATTTATATACTTGATATACTAGATATACTGCTAAACAGTACAGATACACTGCTGAAACAGTGCAGACCGGATTTGTGTACCCAAACCCGTCTTGACCGGCACAACTTATGTGCACGCCAGAACGCCTCCCCAGTAATGGTACTCACCGGGTAGCTCGGAACGGAAGGCCTCGGAACGGAACTGAACTGAACTGGACCGGACTGGACTCGACTCGAAAACTTCGGACACTTCTGAGCTTCGGAAACCTGGTGGGCCTCTGTATACCTCGGATCTTGCTCTCTCAGCTAGGCTCTGGTCGGGATACTTCGCACTTCTCACCGCCTCGTCTGGGTGTTGATCGCAGCCTCAGTCGCCCCCGCTTGACCGGAGGGAGATACAGGAAATCCTGCTGGTACGCGTTGTTGTCCGTCCAGCTGTGGCAGGAGACCGGGCCTGCAACGCACCGCCGGCGCGTGAGATGAGAAAGTGTCCCTGTTCGGGCGCCATTCATGTGGTAAATAATTTAATTACCGGGACTTAATTTGATACAGAAACATAATAGAAATAGCTCAGTAAATAAGAGGCAGAATCCGTGGTATTAGAGGTTCGGAATGGGCTTTATTCCAATGGACGATTCGAATCGGTTGCTCCAAGTTCCATCACCACGAAGGTTCAGGAAGTGAAGTACATACATTATTGATAATTAATCACTTTTATACAATAGGCATTACAGTGAAGCAAATGCAAGAGGCGTAACAATTGATAGTGTAGATAAGACATACATACGTAGCAAAAGTAGGTGTAACTGGGTGGGACTAAAGAACGTCATTAAGTGTGATGTCATAATAGGGTGGTTCCATGAAAGAATTTCGCAACGTTAGCAGAATTACTTGGCAGAAATGCGTGCGCAGCAGCATGACGCGTGATTGACGTGCAACTAGGGGGTGAAGGGGACTTGACATTTAGCTCTACATGTGGCGACAGAAGTCTGGAGGGTCAAGTCAACCTAATCCCAAATCATATCTAACATCCTATGTTTAAAGAACTATGTTATCCAAAAGAGAGGTCTCTTTAGAGTAGAATCTTATTCTATACTGACTATACTGACTGTTAGTGCGTGTACAAGCGTCTAAGTGTCTACACTAGATGCGAGGGCAGAAATCTTCCATAATAATAAGGCTATGAATTACTTGCATAAAAACAGAGAAGCCGGGCCTTTGCTCGGTAGCTGGAAGAATGTTTACTTAAACTACTAGACAGGAATGCATTGGGCAGGGAGCGGAGCAGATAATGTCGAAGGTGAAATACAGTTTTTTTGGCAGGCAACAGGCTGATGTCAGGCTTCGTGAGCCGCGCAGGGAATGAGACAAAGTTCATGGTCACAGATGCAGGTTCAGACTGGAGCTTCAGAGGCAGAAAGAAAGAAAAGCTTGATGACAGAATCAGGGCCTACTTGCCTGGACTGTAAAATGGCATAAGTGACCCATATAAAGCCGGTGGCCTTTCGTACTTAGGAATGGAATATCCGGCCCATTCATGGCTGATCTGAAAGAGGACATGTTGACGGTGGACGCACATGTGTTTGCGTCTTCATAACTGGAACTGGAGGAAACATACATGTATTTGTGATTCATACATGAAACCGTTGGGGTCCAAGATAGGGGACATAACTGATCATAAAAATCCATATTTCCACACTTGTGTCAGCAATGGCTTTTTGTAGACGCCAAATAGCTCCTGATCATAACAAGGTTTTGAGAGCATCTATGTATTTTCTCCGTCTTGAATCTGAAGCTTTGCAGAGAACCAAATTGAATGCTAACAATTCCATTGTAACGTTTTGCAATTCCTCCATTTGTAGCCGGATTCTGTTGTTCATAACGAGAAAGATGTGTACCTTGTTTGCGGTGACAAGCAATTCTCTCCCTTTTGTCGCGGCAATCAATTCTCTATGGACTAGGGAAGCTCAGATCGACAGGAACTGTGCCCAAGTTCCAACCAGCTCTTGGAGAAGCCCTGGTAGGGAGGCATGCTCACATTTCATGGCTCCAAGTATTGGTGTATTGAGAAATTCGTGGACCTCACCCTTCAAATCATTGGGATCAACCAGAATGGGCAGTCCTAGAATTCCAAGTCTCTTTCTCTTGTACTGTACACTCGCTAATTATTTGTTTTTAGTCTCCAGGAGGGCTACTGCAGCTACATCATATTCTTCAAATCATGTTTTCATGTGTAGTCTACACTCCCTCTGTACGTTTTTTTCCAGCTCAAACATATGGTGATTCATGTACCCAATATTACATTCCTCATAAGCAAGGCAGTTTGAAAGGGAATCAAGTGCCCCCTCCACTCAGCAAACTGTAACCTCTGGCACCTTAATGTGCATTGCATTTCATTCCAGGATTCCCCTAGTCAAAGTCAGAATCCATTTTTGCAAAGCAAACCTTCGAAGAACCTTGCCAGTTGCCCTTGAGCCTTTCATCCATGTCTCAAAATGAATACCATCTCCCGCACTGGAGTCCTGAGTTCAGATCATTTACTGGCACCATCATTATACTGCCTATTGGGAGAGATTAGCCACTCACTGTAAACAGATCCCAACTCCCTCAGCGACTGCAGGGGCACTCAACAAGAGCACTGCTCTCTGCAGTCCAGAGAAACTACCCTTCAGGACTGCACCACACACCTGGTACCAGCCCCATGATCAAGCTGATATGGAGCACCAAAGATGGGCGGCCATCTTGGAACTCTCCAACCTCCACCCCCAACATGTTTTTAAATAATACACTGTAGTTCTTATGCTATTATAGGTAGGACAATCTTCTATTGTCACTGTCTACACAATCTCCAGGATGTCTACATTTTAGAAATATATGGTGTTTCTAGTTTTCATTGGGTGCAGTGCTACTTTACCCACTTAAAACTTAACGGCGACAAAACAGAGCTTATGCTACTTGGCAACCAGCTAAATTTTAAAGCCAGCACTATGTGGCCAGCTTGTATGGGATCGGCACCCATCCCAAAAACAGAGATAAAACGTCTGGGTGTCTGGTTGGACCAAGACCTCTCATTTAAAGTCCAAGCCAGAAAAACCGCTGCTCTCTGTTTTGGCTTGTTAAGAATGATGAGCAAAGTTCTGCCACTTCTACCGGACCAAGCCAAAAAAACTCTGGTCCAGGCACTCATCCTATCCAGGATAGATTATGGTAACGCCCTTTATTTGGGCGCCCCTAACCATGTCATCTCAAAACTGCAGATTTGTGCAGAATTCAGCTGCAAGACTGCTCACGGGATCCCAGAACCGATGTTCAGCAAAGCCGGCACTTTGCATACTCCATTGGTTACCGGTGCAGGAAAGAATGAATTCTAAAGCTCTGTGTGTTGCCCATAAGTCCCTAGGTGGAAATGAACCTCCTATTATCAAATCTATGATCTGCCCTTACAAGGCCAACAGAAGCCTTCGCTTGGATGAGATGTACCTTGCAATGGTAACAAGGGTCAGGAAGGCCAGAAGTGGAGGTCGTCGTTTCTCGTATAATGCCTCCAAACTGTGGAACAGCCTGGCTTTGCAGCTGCGTAGACAATCCAACCACCTAGCTTTCCGGAAACAACTTAAAACCTTGCTCTTTCCATCGAAGGCAGGCCCTACTCTAAGGTCCATACAGCGCTGGGATGCTTCCAGGTAGCCATGCACGATACAAAAATCCTTCTATTCTATTCTATTCTATTCTACTTTGGGCAATAAAATGCAAAACAGTAGGAAACCATCAGCCTGTGGCATTATAAGGGGGACGTTTCCTTCATTGAAATCAATATACCGCTGCCTTTTTCTTGGATCCATATTGATGGAGTATTGGGCTCACAGTAGTAAAATGTTTATAACTTACTTCTGCTTCCCTCTGTGTCAAGCATTCATTGAAGACAAGGTTATATTTTGCCATCAAACCCCAGTATCAACAGAATTCTCTAAAAATAAAAAATAAAATAAGGAAAGATACGTCTGCTTGAAAAACATAAATTTGGATACAACTCAGTACCCTTCTAGCGCCTACTGAACAAGCATATTGAGCTTCCTGCATGTGGTTAGTGATGGTACCTGTGATGAGTCCCGGAACTAAAACTGTGTAGGAGTTCTACATGCCAATGCATCTAGGCGTGTGGGTAGCTCGAATGTGGGTTCCCGAGAAACCTCTGGAATAGTGGAAGTGCACTTATGAATTTCATCTTGTGCCTTTGACGCCACTTGCCTTAGGTGGTGTCTGTATGGAGCTCCCAAGCAATTTTCTCTTGCCCAGGACTTTGGAGAGTGCAGTAGGGGCTGTTATTTACAGGTGCTAACTTTTCCCCAGGCGTATACACGTAGACTTTTGCTTGTGGTTTGGATTTTTAGACCCTACCAAGCAGAGACAACACATATAAGTAGAATCATCCATAATACCATGTAGAAAAGATATGGATCAAATATGGTGATGCTACACATAACAATACAAGTATTTCACACCTGTGCCTTGGATAGTCCATGCTGCCACATCCGCATTCTTTGGATGGCTCATTTGATCATGCACAAACACCATGTAATGCTATAGACCCATATTTGATTAATTTAGATAACTTGTGGCACTCATGACATTGCACATAAAGGTCTAGATTGGTCATTGTGCCGCGTGCTAATGCCCTGTAGTATAGACGGTGCACAGATGTCAGGCTTAAGGCCTAAAATGTAACTGTCTTTCTCCAGACCTGCATGTGTTTTTTTAGCATCTGTGGCAGGTAGGACAATTGCTATATTTGAGACGGACCAGACAGTCTACAACTGAGTACCTTTGGACAAAAAACATAGTGAAGTAAAAGAAATACAATGTACCGGGCACCCGGAGATGTTCCAGACTCCGCTGTGTTCTTTGTAGTACCCCCGTTGTTCCTGGCACTTTTTTTTTTTTTAAAGGGTCAGTTCAGAACGAGATTTTTGTGTGACTTTGGATATTGCTCTCTCAGTAATTTAGACCTCTGTGGGATTAAAGCAGCTTTCTTTGCAGTCTCTCCGATGGCTAAATGCAATACAAGCTTGCAGAGACGACTTTTAGGTGTTTTCTAGACTTTCACTGTGAATTTGCGCAACAAAAATCCTACTAGTAAAGTTCACTTAGAAAAAATATATAAGCTCATTGTGAGTTTGAGTGAATTTACATCAAGCCAGCGACATACTGCACGAGTAATGATCAACAAGATACCTTGCGGGAAAAGAGATGTTTGCAACGGATGTTCCCCTGTCTCTGCCAGCGGCTTGAGCAGTACCGTGTCAACAGCCTGAACACAATGGAGCAAAATGTGGTCACAAATTGATCAGGGCGGAGAGATCCCCGGGGTGGTGATTTATGACTTTGCTAAACAAAGACAATAACAGAAAGGTCTGCTCTGCCCAGAAAATTGATAGGAAAACAATTAAAACCATGTTATTAAGTTGAGCACATTCTCCAGCTTCATAATTGCAGGCATGCATAAATCTTCCTGACACAAACTTTACAGGAATGTCCCTGGCCTCTTTCATTTGCTTGATTTTTAAGTTTGGCTTAATTTGCGACTGGATTAGTGATCTTAATAATAGATCTCATTCCTCAAAAACATAATAGATAAAATAAGAACCCAGAAGCACACAGCCGCATCTGGAGGGCAAATGTAGGGCAAAGATCTAGCAGAAAACTCTGGCTGGCAAGTTTTAAGATGAGAAAAGAAGGTAAAAATGGGAATATTTGTATACTTCCTATATTCTCTAAAAATTCTCAATCATCAATATAACGCTATTAAACAACTGTGTTAATTTGAATAGTGCCCCAAAAAATATGTGAATTTTTATTATTAGCCCAACAGCTTTTTAAACGATGCACTAGACTGCCCCCTTAGACAACACTGATTTTTAGGTTTCGCCTGCACAGCGCTTGCGCTGTGCTTGAGAAATCTATCGTTTTTAATATAAACTTAAAAGGGATTTACATCCTGCCTCCTCTCTTTACTGGCTTCTCATTGGTTCCGGTGAGTGCCACTTATATTTTCCCCATTTCTATTGGCTCTAGCATATTTTCCTAAATTTACCAATGCTTGTTCCCTGTCTGCTTCTCTTATTAGTTTCCCGCCACCGAAATACTGTTAACATCCGCTTTGTTGGACCTATATTTTCAGAAGGTTTTGCCTTTTACTCTTGCAGCATATTTATATAACAATATATCACACGAGAGATTAAGTGATTTGCATAGAATCACAGGATGTTGTGCAGTGCAGTCGAGACTTTAACCGGGATACCCAGCTCTCTAGTCAGCAGCTCTGGGCACTGTGCCACGTCCTCTATATAGTTTACACAGGAGAAACCCATAAATTACCAATGGTTGTTTAACCAGAACTTTCTGCTCTCAATGTGCGCACGGGTCAAGAAAGTCTGTAAAGTCTGGACAAGGTGAGGCGGCTTCAGCTGCAAATATAAATAATGTGAGGTACAGGCACCTCCTGCAGGAAGGTGAGTGAGGGTGCTGGGTAATGCGGACAGTACTCAATACTTTAACACACTCATCCCCCGCCAATCATTTGTGCACAAACAACAGCTGGTATAGGTGTGCCCAAAACTAGGGGTGGGCGGAATTTGCGCAATTGCGTTACGCAAATCTCCGCGAAACGGTAAAAAATCTCCGCGAACACGCAGAAATTCCGCGAACACGCGGAATTGCTTGTTCGCGGTGCTTGTTTCCTGTTTGCAATTGCTGTTTGCGTGTTCGAGGAGAAATATCTCGCGAACACATTTTGAGAACGCGAACAAGCAAAAATTTCGCGAAATCGCGGAAAGCAGACTTTTGAGCAATTTTGCGTTCTCCGCGGAACGCGAAATCCCGCAAATTCCGCAAATTCCGTGAGCGGAACAGAATTTGCCGCCCAGGCCTACCCAAAACTCCCCAGAAGAAAAACTCCCCTACACAAAAGTGAAGGCAGTAACAGAAGACTGTCATTCACCTCTCCTCATCAGTCACAAAGACACACTTCTTCTTCGGCATAGCTTATCAGCCACAAGCCTCACCGGGCGCTGTTTTCCCCTAACCAGAAAGCTGCCCACATGCAATCGGCTTGAGCACTCTGTTGTATGCTCTCCATGGAACCCAGATCTGAAGGCGAAAGCAACCGCAGAGCAGAGTCAGGCGGAGAAACTCTAACACAAGGGGAGAGGCACAAGGCGGGGTATAATTGTCTCTGCCTCCAATGAAGCACAATTTTTGTCATCCGCTTGTCCTCCTAGAGAAAAAAGAAATTAGCATGGCCATAGAGCTATCAGGTTAGTAACATCACGCCCAGGTCTCTAAGACGCCATAACTAATAAGAGTCTTGTTTTCCTTCTGAGTAGAATCATCAGTAGTGTGGGTGCAGTTAATTGTATGCATATGTTTGGTGGTAGTATGGTTTGTGTGCACAGATCTTAACAGTGGTGCTGAACAATTTTTAAAGTGAGGTGTTGCCATTAATGTTATAGCACTGAAGTCATAGGAATTGTGAAACATCCAAGCATCCTACAAAAAAAACACAAGTGTAGCAAATGCGTCACTCCCACTCAGCAGAAGAGTGGTAAGGATGTGGTTTGTGGCTGGTGGTGCATTTTGGAGCACTGGTGAGGTAGTGCACTGTCATCTACAGAAAGTACATTTTCAGTTAAAAGGACCGCTAAATTTGCATAGACATGCAGTTTTACTGATAAAAATATATAGCGCAAAAACAAATACGTGTGGATATGTATTACTTCATCACCAAGTAAATTGTCTTGATTTCTTTTGATCCTACTAAAATCTTTGTTTCCATCACGCTTCAGAATTTCAAAAAAGTGCTTAGTTTCTGCTTTTCTAATTGCTGATGTAATATGAAATATGTGTATAGTTGATTCCTCAGCATTTAAATGTTGTTGTGTTTTAGAAAGAAGCTTACATGCTACAGCTTTTCTTTCCATTTCCAGTACCCCAGCAGGATTGGCACCTAGGCAGTTGTGGCTCCCCCGCTAAGGCGGAAGAGCATCACCCCAATGCTCTTTGAGCAGTGCAAAAAATGAAAATAAAATGATAATAAAAAGACATTATTTTCATTTTATTTTTCTATCCGGGACCAGGAGCCAGGTCACGGCGGGGTTTAGCTTGATATACCAGAGTAAGGAGTGGTTTGAACTCCCTCAGTGAGCATGACTGTTTGGCTGGCCTTCTAGAGCTAGCCAAACAGTCATGTGCACTTATCATGTTCTCCACCTAACTGTGTTGCACAGCCCGGTGGAGAACATGCACAGGCTCCCAGGCACTGCCTGGGTGGCCAAGCATGCCGCACAGACCAATCACGACACAGCTCATGCAGCGTCATAATTGGTTGGGAGAGTCGGGAGCCTGGGTGCTTCCGATGGTGAGAGAAGAGGATGAAGGAGAAGCATGCAGCGGCGGTGGGGAAGGTAAGTTTATTTAATTTTTTTTTCATCCCCCCTCTAACCCCAGCACCCCGATTCAGACTGCACCTAGGTCACTTTTACAAAATTCTCTCACTCTGCAGTCAGAGAAATAAAAGCACACTCCGGTTTCCAAATAAGCAGCAAATCGTCTTAAGATATAGCGTGATATTTGACCTTTGTCTTTGAATGCGCAGCAAATGTTACAGAATACGCACAACATTTAAATGCATTTTTATTGCTCATTTACCTTCTGAATTCCATTATGATTATTTCTGGGTGTGCTGCAGCACCCTCAGCACCACTACGCTTATGGATTAGTGGTGGCCAACACAGAGAGTGCTGGGGCGGGTGGAGAGGGCGCCATGGGCGGAGGAGTGCGCAGCAGGGTTTAATAATAAAAAAAAAATCATTACCTGGTGCTGCCTTGCTTCCAGTTCCTGGTCCCAGTAGTCCCTGGGACAGCATCACAGACTCCCCATCCAATCCCTGCTCTGCTCTCAAGCATGAGAGCAGCAGCATGGGGATCGGTCTGAGTGGGCTGGATTAACGCTCGCTCATTGACAGGCAGTCTGTGCTAATTCTCCAACCCGAGTGTGTATTACAGCTGGATAGGAGAAACCTAAGTTCACATGTCAATTTGGTCAGCCTAAAATGGCTGGCCGAAATGACATGCGCTCTTAAAAGTGCACCTACCACTCCTCTTCCCTCTCCAATGGCCCGGTCCCACCCCTTCTTGCACACTCTGGCTCAGCCAGCAGCTGAAAAATATAACAATAAAATATGAATTTGTTTTTCAGCTGCTGGCTCTGAGCCAGTGGGGCGACAGTCCTCAGCAATTGCGGATGAGCCGCTGCTGCTATGGATGACAATCTTTACCAGCCTGTGTACCAGCCATCAGAAGGACTGGTTTCTGTATTGCCCCGCCCGTGGTATGAACATGACGTAACAGGCTAAGGTGCTTTGTTAGGGTCCACAATATCCTCTTTAAATCAATTTAAGCAGGGGAGGGTGTGTACAAAGTGTCAATGCTGTCTCAAGAGCAGTATATTGGCTTTCAAAGATTGGATTACTGGTGTAAGCTTTTTGAATTCCAACTATATGATACCTCTTAAACGGCACCCGAAGGGCTGCTATGTGTATATGTGCCTCCACAAAGAGTCTTCTCTGATGGTTGATGTCTGTTATCTAGTGGAATTGTTTGTGCACTGCAGCTTCCAAGTACCAGTCACATCTGCATGACTCCATTAGGTGTTTTGGATATGTTTTCCTGTTGGAAGCAGGATGAACCATTTCTCCATTCCTAAATAGATTTCACAGTGGGACCCACCACTCGCAACTCGTGGCTGCTGGACCAGTTCTGTTTTCTCCAGTACAGGTTCTGGAAACATGGATTAGCTGGGCCACAGGGCTTTTACCTTTACCCTTCTTCACTTCTTTTATCTTGTCTTCTATGCTCTTTAAATGTTTTCATGTAAAGAGCTCTGATACCTCCGGGTCTAGCCAGCGATATATAAAACTCATCAAATACATAAATAAATAAATTAAATAAGTAAATAAATAAATAAAATACTTTGATTCAGAAACTCATAAAGGCTCATACGAGTACTATGCAAAGAGGGTACGGAGCCTAGAGTGCGTCCCATAAGTAAATAGTGTTTTGCACACACAGATGCTATACAAAAAATTGTGCTCGAAACATAGGGAAAGGCATGGCTCGACTGGCAATAGGGCAGTGCCAGGAGGACTACCCTACATGCTAGAGTGGGTCATTTTTGTTAGCAAATGTTATCTGCTTTTATGATCCAAGTGAACCCCATTTGTTAAAAGGTGTGTAGTCAGTGTGCAGAATACAGATACTGTGATACACACTGGATGATTGGATGAGACAACTGTGGATGGGTACATCTATATATACACAAAAACAGTGAGTGGCCCGGCTCTCCGATAAACATAATAGACACAGGTGGGCGTATCTGCAGCAGTGCTGAGTGTGTCCATCATGTGCAATGTTTGTACCGCTCCAACAGATGCATCTCTCCAATTAACAGCCAATCACAGCAATTTGGATAAACAATACTATAATACAACAAACACAGCGGTGGCCAGGGGGGCAGAGGCAGAAGTGGAAGCGGGTGTTAAAAAATAAAATAAAAAAGGTACCTTCTCGCAGCTTCCTCGTTGCGTCTCTCCTCCATATTCCTCCCTTGCTGGCCTGAACAGGAAACACACCCAGGCTCCCAGTCAGACAATCACAACGCTGCCTTAGCAGCATTTAGCTTGGTCTGAGCACCATGGTTCGGCACTCAGACACTGACTGGGAGCCTGGGCATGTTCTTCATGAAGGCTGAGATGCAGCCAGTAGGAGAACATGCGAAGTGCGCAAGCTTGTTTGACTCACCCGAAAGGGCCAGCCAAGCAGTCATTGCATACTTAGGGGGGTGCTACCACTCCTCCCCTGCCCCCATCACCTATCGCGATGCTGCAGAAGTGGAAGAGAATAAAATGGTAATAACGCAAGTTATTATAATTTTATTTTCCCTTTATTTCTCTGCTAAAAAGCAGAGGGGTGATGCTCCTCCACCTTAGCTGCAGCCTGTTCAGACTCTTGATTAGTGCTGCACAAATGGTGTTGTTGTAAGATGGAGAATTCTGGGGCAGTTTTCGGTGCAACAGTGCTGCCCCATTGATTAGATTTCCATTATGGGTATGTACACATAGAGGCCGTTAGCTTCTAGTCCACTGAAAGAAAGGCAAATGATGTGGTACCTCCACCCTCTCCAACTCCTTCCGAAATTCCCCTCGCTTTTCCCAGCTTAACAACCTGAGACCACACTTTTAGTTTTTGTTAGAGATTTCACAATCTCAGGCTGTATTTATTATCTCAAACACAGCAAACGTTTATGCAACATCACAAAAAAACACACTTCAACATTTTTACATGATTTTTACATTGGTTGCCCATGTTTAACAGAATCAGCCATACATTGAATCACCTAACACCTCTCCCACCCCAGCAGCCGACTTCTGTGAGCTCATAGTTGGCCTGTACCTGGGTCATCCCGGACCCAACTCTGGATTATCGATCACACTGTACAGAATCAGAATGGAGCCAAGCAGGATCCTAGGCAGGTTAAATGTGCAGTAACCAACTGTGTTGCTGGCAATGTCCACTTAAAACTTAATGGCCAGGTGATCTTAAGTGGCAGAGACCCTCTGAAGGAAAAAGGAACTGTACATGTAACCAGGGCCACTGCAGTGCAGAATGCCTGGGTGTAGGAAAGTGTCCTTTTTGTATTTTCACGCTCCCTCCACTCTTTGCTCCAATGCTGCTGGTTTTGACTCTGAAAGTGGACTAGAAAGCCTGCTGCCCATGTCCCAGTGCCAGTGCTCTCCTTCTAAAACTGATATGTTTGAATTGGTCACACCAAATGGCAAATAATTGTAACCCCCTTATAAGTCCCTAGTATACCAGTGGTACCCATGGCTTGGGCTTGGGTATTATGGGGGTCCCCAGAGCCTGAAGCACTGTTTGTGCCTCCTGAGTGATCCAAGTAAATTTTTGACAGCGGGCCCGCCACTGCAGACTGCAGCAGCAGTGGAAACTGTCGAACTCGACATTTGTCCTCACCATGTGCAGCAGAGTCAATGCACTGCTTTTAATATATGCCAGTCACCCCTAAGGAACACCTCCTGAGCCCAGGAGTCAGGGTGCATTATATTAAAGGTGTAGACATGTAAGTGCAAGATTATATGCTCCTACAGTAGCCGTACCATTAAAGAACACTATATGGGATAGACAGTTCATGGGCGGCCCCCCCCGGGCAAACCCAAGGTTGCAGCTCCATTATGGTACTGACTAAATATGTTGTGTATGGTATCAAACAATGTGCGTCATCACCCTTGACACGAATATCGTGTCGACGATAATGTAGCATGCACCCAGGTGGCTACCTGGCTGCCAGTCCATTCTTGCTGTAGTCAAAACAGGAATCTGACCCTCTGTCTGGAGCTGTGAACTCTCCCAGAAGTCGGAAACAAAGGCCTGATGGGAAGGAGGTCACACCTCCCTCCCTGACAGGCTGGCAAGTTAAGTGGCATTTTAAGGCGGTGATCTTCAAAGGCTGCACCACCTGTGATATGCAACCAGGCTGCCTTCCAGAGGAGGAAACAGTCCTTCCTCTGCCCCCACTACATATTTGCCATGGGCAGGCGGGACAATTAGGTATTCAGGACATGTACACCCCGAGAAGGCTGGTCACATCTCTAGGGTGGGCTACCTGGTCTGTACAGCTAAGGAAGCCTTCTGTCATTTTTAAAAGTGGTAGAATAAAAGGTTCTGGGTAGACAAAGTCACCTACAACCCCGGATGTGGTCACCTCAGAGACAGATTAGCCGCTGGGGCTGACAATTCATTAGCCACTTGCACACACACCTCATAACATGCCTAAATGTAGGATTTAAGGGCTACCCCTGACACCAGAATCTCAGTTCTGATCTGACTTCCAACAAGGACAAAAGAAGAGACCTGTCTCCCTGACTACAGGATCTGCACAAACCAAAGGCATGATACTCTGCACCTGTGGCAACTTTCCTGGAAGTGCACGACTGCGACTAGTCCTGGACCAAAGTTCAATTCCCCCAGACAGAGGGAGGCCTTTGAGAGCCCTAGGCTCCACCAGACTCCCCTGGACTAGTAGCACTAGTCCCCTGCAACCACAGGTAAAAAGAACATAGCAGAAGCAAAGAATTGCTGCCCATCGGGCCCTCCGAGGTATTCTCCAAAAGTAGATGGTCTAGTGCATTGTGTGAAATGTATTGCTTACCTCCACAAAGTTTGCAGGGGCTACTGTGTTTCCCTGGACTTTGGACATCAAATTTATTTTCTGCTGCGCTTAACACTGTCAAGGATTGTTGATCGCCAGTCCAGAAACCACCCCCTTTACTCAATTCTGCACCTCGAGGGAACTCCGCAAAAACTTCATCTGATGTCAGCATTGGCTCAATTGTCGATTTTTTGTACTCTGTTCCCAACAACCACAGTGTGTGCTGTAAAACAAGCTCCACTATGGCATCTGCTTTAGCACCAAGGACAGCCAAGACGACTCTGCGCCCGGGTAGCTCGAGCCGAGTAAAATCAAACTGACCGTCATGGCTTGGTCCTAGGGCCCTCATACTCTTTAACCTATTTCGGTTCCATGCAACTCGACCTGCAAGTGACTGATTGTCACTAGTGGTTTTTCCTATTGACTTCAATGATAACGTTTTTGCAGTAGTGTTTTGCAATGATTTAATACTGCTTCTAAAATCTATAACTCAGGTTATACTTATCTGATTTAATTCGTTTTGGTGTCTAAAATTATATAAAATCTGCTTTATTTTTATAAATTGGTGTCGAATTTCTTTCACATCATGTCAAATACTTATCATCCATGTTGGTACTCTGAAATGCTTAACACATGTTCCTCTGTTATAGCCTGACTGCTCTTTTCACTCTTCCAGGACTGAGCTAAGGAGATAATATTTGAACCAAAGGACCATCTTTGGGTATTGTTAGAATATTGCATGGTGAAGCCTAACCAGCATCACCACATCATACTCCACCTTCCTACACAAGGTATCGAAGAAGTCGGGTGCTAAGTGAAGAGTGTAGTGGGCACAGTGCAGCATGCAGAGTGACTGCGGCACTGTAGGGAGCAAGGGGACATGCAATGGTAACAGGGTGCTGAGGGGAAGAGTGCTGTGGGGAGAGCAGTACAGATGGCCTGTCCCTGCAGGAGCAACCCTGGACATACGTGGGAGGTGCCACTGTTGCCTCTCTCCTAATAGGATACTTCGGTTTCTCTTATCCATAGACTCTGCTGGTCTTGGAAGAGTGAAAGAGTAACAGTTCGGGCCAGTCCTCAGGATGCAAAGTAACCAAATGACTCCTTGTGAATGGGACACGCACGATGTCTCCGGTCCCAGGCTTTCCTTTAACAACTTGTCTTTTTGATGTGGACTTTTCCATTTGTTGAGCAGTAAGACTATTACTCCTGGAAGACACTGATTTGTTAATTTTCAAACTTTTAGACTCCAAAAAGGGATCTCCCGATGCCATGGAGTCATTTGGTAACTTCTCTTCCACATAATCTGCAAGAAACCAGCATGCATAGAATGAAATAATAATCACAGCATGCAGCTTAAACACATGCCCTAGGTAGAGATGTTGTATTGTGATCTGATCCTGGCATATGCGTCCAGCATAGTTTGGAACTGCTGCTTCACATTGCAGACCTCAGAAGACCCAAAGTGATGAGGATGCCACATGCCATTTAAAGGCTTTGTGGCATCTTTGCAGCCAAGCCTCACTTGCCAAGCTGCCAGTATCCTCCTCATTACATGTCCACAACCAGCAACAATGATGCAGCACCAGAGAAACGCAACAAGTCAGCCCACCAATAATTGTGTGTGTGTATGCAAGCATGTGTGTGTTTGTCTGTCTTGTGGGGGTACTAAGGGATGTGCATGTACCTTGACTATCAGTGTATGTGTAAACACTTGTCAACGTGCCCAACTGTATGTGTGCTTATCTCTGCATGTCTGTCAGAGTCTGTGAGCACACAAAAGGTAATGCGAGGAATTCTTGCAGTAAGTCTAACAAGTGGCAATCACTCAGGGTAGCATTTCAGACCCCAGCCATATGCAAATCAGTCATGGTCCTGTCCCGAAAGGAGCAGTCCATCCACACTGCCATGCCAGATCCTCTCTGAACTGGACCGGTGTCTGCCTGATTGGGCCTCTTCCGTCGGTGAGCTTGGTTCCAGTGGCACCGTGAGCAACGTACTCATGACCTGGCACACCTTGGCCTCTTAGGGTGTTGCATCAATCACACAAAAGGTGATGGAATGTTCGCAGTAAGTCTAACCAATGGCAATCGGTAGCCTTTTAACCCATTGTTCTTTTACCCACCATGTCACATCAGCTTACACCTAGCCATATATAAATAAATCTTGGTCCTGCTCTAATAGGTACATTCCAGCCCGAACTGCCACGCTATGTTCTCTCTGAACTGGAACACAAGCAACCAAGACCAGGTTTGCCCTGAGTGTCCCTCTTTAATCGAGTGCAGCTTGGTTCCAGTAGCACAGTGAGCAAGAGACCCATGTACAGGCATACCATTGGCCACTTAGGGTGTTGCATCAAACATGTAAAAGATAATAGCAAGAATGTTTACAATAAATCTAAAAACTGGCAATCACTTGAGGTAGAATCCCAACCCATTGTTCGTTTGCCCATCATGCCACCTCAGACTCAGTCATATGCAAATCATTCTTTGTCCTGATCCAATAGGAAAACTCCAGCCCAAACTCCAAAGTCAGGTTCTCTCTCAACGGCAACACGAGCAACCCAAGACTAATTTTGGCTTGATTGGGCCTCTTCAGTCAGTGACTAATACCTAGGGCCAAATAGGGCGGTACATCAAATACACAAAACATGATGGGATGAATGCTTACAATAAGTCTAACCACTGGCAATCACTTGGGGTAGCAGGTAACAGAGACTGATACTCTACAGCCAGGTTCTTCACTCCCTCCATAAGGAACATGGATGGTGAGTGTATTACTAGCTGTATCTGCAGTTGGAAGTGCTTGGAGTGTATGTGATGCACATGACTGTGAGAGCCCAAGAATCCAAGTTGATTTTCTCTCCATAAGTAGTGCCTAAGATGGAGGATGGAGAGAGCCTGCCAGATAGCAATGTGAATTATATGGCTTTGCCAAGGCATTCCGGAGGTGTTTGTAA
This sequence comes from Triturus cristatus, assembly GCF_964204655.1. NCBI lineage: Eukaryota > Metazoa > Chordata > Amphibia > Caudata > Salamandridae > Triturus > Triturus cristatus. The sequence continues at coordinate 1,388,133,715 of NC_140590.1, forward strand.
TGGTCACAGAAACATAACAGGAGGGAGAGGATTTTTGGGGCGGTCAGTCATATAGCCTCACTAAATACACCATACTTAAACAAGGTAAGGCAGAGAAGTAGTTGAGAAATCAGAAGATGTTTGCAGTCAGAACCAATTGGATAATGGTAAATAGACAATAGAATTGAAGGGCAGAAGACTCTCCCCAACCATGGTGAATTCATCATTGGGACTACTCCACACCAGAGTATAGAATGTTGTTGTACACTGCTGAGATGCTACACCTGTGTCTTCAATCCTTGTAGAAATCGGGGTGGACAGGAACCTACAAAATTGTTAAAATTACCTAGTAGTAGACACTAATGTATTGAATATTGTTTTTGTACTGTAAGATTAAAAAAATGTTCATGTATAATCAGGATTGTTATCACCTTTATTCCGGATCAACATGTTTCAGCCACATGGACTAGAGTCATAGTCCATGTCTGCGGCTTTCTTCAGGGCCAGAATCCCTGAAAACAACCTTCTATTAGTCTAATCACTAAGGAAATGTGCTCTATGTGTGGTCGTAGGGAGTATGCATAGTAGTAAAAACAGATTAAAAGCGTCTACTAAACCAGTCGCATGATCAGCAGCCTAGGATCCAAACTAAATAGGAATGAAAATGAATATCTGTTACGACTATAACTAGAATAATAGATTTTAGTCTGTAAACTGCGTAGCTGCTTGTTTACTATTTACAGTTATCAAGCCATTTGTATAAGGCAGTTAAAAATCCAACCGTGTAGTGAAACACAGCAACTGTAACACCTGAAGGCACATGTGTATAATAAGACTGCAGTATTTGAGGTAATGGAATGGCACTTACCCTAATTGCACTAAATTAGGGCATCAAAGTAGGGGGGGGATCAACGCAGTCAATATTTGGGCTGAGAGAACTGTAAATAGGTAAAGGCAGCCACTGCGTATTACAGGTTCTATCAACTCTTCGATTAGCATGGCTTAGAACTATAAAAAGTCAACTCAGCCTCAAAAGTTAGAGTCTACAAAAAACAATAGCAACGTTTTTGCATGTTGCAGTAAAGGCCCAGAGTCAGGTTTCTGAGGAGAAGAACACCTGGCTCTTTGAAGATCAAAAATAATTAGGTATCTTCCAGCTTCCCAATATTGCAACTTTGAAGTCAGCTTGGGGAAGTTGTCCTGTTGTGTATATGCAGTCGATGGGTAACGCAATTTGTTATGCACACAGATAACATCATCACACCGAACACTATACAGCGCAGTTGGTGATAAAACAAGCAAGCAAAGATGTTGAGGCCCATACCGACGACATTATCATACAGATAATATCAGGGAGAAAATATAATAAAGTTTATCTAACCATCAGATGGTGGGAACAATTACAGAATGTGACTGTCGTCCTCACCGTAAGACATGAAATCAGCACCATTCCAATAAAAAGGTGAAACGTAGGGAATATGTATATGTAACCTCTATGGCACAGGCCCTATCAAACATATATAGATTGATACATAAGTGTCATGACCTGAAAAAAAGTGTCTGTAGTTCATAAACTCACACAGAAATAGTGCATGTATGAGAATAGTATGTGCTATCAAGATAAGTCACAGTATATGCGGTGGTACTTACATAACCTAGCCAAAATAAAGATGGGATACAGCTAAGTATCTCCACACACTGGCACTCAGAGAAATGGATTTAAAGCAAGGACCAGGGGATTTCATCTTTAAGGCCATATATGTGTTTCTTCAGTTTGTAAATCCATCTTTGCTCGTTATACAGTATATAAGGGGATTAGAGCCCATTTTGAAAAATTCTTCAAATAAGGACCCTAGTTTATCGTGACACATGAAGTGAGATTTGGAGGTGGGAGCCAAGAGCAGCCCACCTACAAAATCTGTTTTAATCGGCCTGTAGCGCTGCACAATTTGCATAAAGCCTACAACCCTGCCAAGTAAATGGCAATAGTGAGGCTTTGAGTCTTAAATATCTCCAGCAATGATAAAATCTTTTTGCTTTCTGTTGGTCATGGTAAACTGAAGAGAGCACCTTCAGACTCATTAAGCTTCAATTGTCTATTTAGATGTTAGGCGACCAACTGCCCGAGGAGTCAAAGTTGACACCTAGTTATGAAAAACAATTGACACAGTCCAATGTCATTTGCCCACAGTCAAGGTTTGCATGCGTCTGCGTTTGGGGCCAAATGCTTAGTGAAGTTTGCAGACAGGCCAAGGTCCACCATGAACTGTATGAAGGTTGCTTACAAGACGGTGCAAGGCCCTGGAGGTATCGGCAATTAACACTGCGCCTTCCGTATATAGTAAAACTGGTATAAGGGTGTTGTTAAGGATAGAGAGGGCCACACAAACCTTTAGCAGCGAGATACTCAGGTTATTGGTGCATAATACAAACAAGAGGGGGGTAAGAACGCACCCATTATGTACCCAAACGCAACACAGGAAAGGAATATGTAGTCTCTCTGTGAATGCAAAATCTAACTGTAGCTGGAAGATTCTCACATCAAACATGCAGAAAATGGACCAAAGGCACTTCTAGCCCCAGATCTCAAAGGGACAGTCATAGTTTTGTAGGGCTGACTTGTGAATTGCTGATAAATCCATAAATTCGATGGAACAGAGGGCAGTCCTTTGTAATAGTATACTTGCAAATTATAAAATGTAAATTCAAGCACTGCTCCAGAGTGCCTAGCTTCACCCTGAACGTGTACTTACATGGATGTTGTTAATCTTAGCCCAGTCCAGTATTCTGTTATGTAGTACTCTTCCTAGAACCTTAGCAGTGCTGTTGAGAAGGGAGATTGGCAGATAACACCTTGGCTCTGAACGGCGGCCCTTTTTGAAAATAGGTACTAAAACAGAAGTGGTCCAAGAACTTGGCAATCGGGATGTGACAGAAGTGTCAAAAACACAGGTCAGCAGTGATGCCCACAGATCTAGGTGGCATTTCAAAAGGTCAATTGACAACCCATTGGCTCTGGGAACTTTACCCGTAGGACTTTGACGTAACACATCAATTGCTTCATTTAGTAAAAAATTAGCATCTCTCTTGAATCCTACTTGTTTCGAAACATGGGCGATGATCGTCATGTGGGGGTGAACTATAGATCAGCTTGAAATGAGCAACCCCTTGTTTTTCGGCCACAGACCGTTCAAATGGAATTAATTGTGGACCAAAAGAGCCTATGGTTTCTTATGTTGGCAGCAAAAGTCAGGCACTCCCAGTTATTGCTATTAATCTCTGCTTTTATCTCCTTTAGAACTGGCTTGTACAGTAAACGGCAGGTCCTAACATCTACGACATCCATTGGTGTAGATGACATAGCTAGGCAAAAATGTCTATTTACATGAGAACATGCTTGAGTGAAGCACCCCAGACCTCAGGCGTTGCTTCTGTGCACACGTTTTAAAAGTGCAGAATACATTCTATGACATGTTCCCTCAAACAGTGGTGGCCCGTGCAGGTAACCGTGGGGGGCGGTGGGTTGGGGAGGGGGCACAGAGAGTGTGGGTGGTGGAAGTGACATAGAACTTGTTAGTGAAAATAAATAAAACCACTCACCTTGCGCTGGCCGCATTGCCGACTCTGCCATGTGGCGAGCGCAAGGTAAGTGGCTGAATTTATTTGTGTATTTATTGTCACTAACCTGTTGTATGTCACTATCACCCCCACCCCCAACCCCATCCCGCCTCACCGCGCTTACCTGAACTTTCCGCCACCGCCCTTAAAAGCAATTAGACCGCAGAACCGTCAGACAAGCACATTAAAAACAGTCTCAGGTTTGTGTTTTTGACTAAACTTGAGAGAAACTTGATCGGGTTGAAAGATGTAAAGACACTCTGAAGCCATTATGTCGAGGTTTGGGCTCGGTGATCGAGAGGCTGGGACACTCTTAAGGGCTATCTGCAATAGGAAATGAAGATGCTACAGGGTTATATTCCTTTAACTAACATCCAATATTTCCCCCATCAAGAAATAGTTCACACCCTAGGTGACAGAAAAACATAATCAATCAAAGACGCACAGCCCTGACCATGGTGTGAATTTAAGTATGTCGATCAAGTTATGGTCAGCAATGTAATTAGCAAGTCCCAACCCCGGATGATCACTGCGACTATCAGGCAGGCCCCCCACAGCGGAGACTGAACTGGAGAATTGAGTGTTAAAATCGCAACATACAATGGCGTTAAATTGTTGTGTTGACAAACCATGCTCATACTTTAATTCACCCAAAAGGTTGAATAAAGTTTGAAATTTACTAATAGCAGAATTTGCAAAATCATTGTTATAAAAATTAAACAAATAAAAGTTCAAATATGCCTTATGGAAAGAACCTGAATGTCAGTGGTAAGAGGCTCCGCAACTTTCCTAATTAGCTTCACTAATAATTGTATCCATATTGACAGCCTTCCACTTGCTTTCTCAGCACATGCATACCCATTGCTTGACAATAGAGCTGTTGACCAGGTTTCCTGGAAGATGATTACATCATATGAAATAAATCAGCGTCTGCCAATCAAGTTTTGTTTTAATTCCTGTAATGTTCCAGCTCAACAAAGAGATAGGCGACCAGCAGATATACTTACGCTTTCCCACCCTAGCACTGTTTCCAGTATAATCTTAATTGTTCATCCCACTGACAGCAGTGCAATCAAGGGGTTGTGTTTCAAGTCAATCATTTGATGTCAAGGTAGACAACGCTTCATAGCTGTTGCTTAACCCCTTCGCTGCCAGGCCTTTTCCCCCTCCTGTGCCACACCCTTTTTTGGCTGTTTGGGGTAGTGCGCGCTGAGGCCCCTGTAACTTTTTGACCACATAAGGTATCCACGCCAAATTTGCGTCCTTTTCTTCCAACATCATGGGGATTCTGAGGGTACTCAGGGTTTGTGGATTCCCCTGGAGGGGTCACAGAAATGAGCCAAAATACAGCAAAAGTTAGTTTTTTGGGGGGAAAATGGGAAAAACGGGCTGCAAATGAAAGCATCTGGGTTTTTCCCTGCAAGTGTTATCAAAAAAGGGTTTGTGGGGCTGAAATCACCATTTTCCCAGCTTTTAGGGGATACCAGACTTTTGTCAGAAACCCAACATTTTTTACACAGATTTGGCATTTTTCTGGGACATAGCCTATTTTTGCTATTTTTTGTGCTTTCGACCTCCTTCCAGTTAATGGTAGAAATGGGTACAAAAGCAATAATGGATCCTGGAAAGCAATACATTTTGGAGAAGTAGACAAAATTCTGAATTCAGCAAGGGGTCATTTGTGTAGATCCATCAAGGTTTCTTTATAGAAACTAACAGTTAAATATAGGATAAATTGAAAATTTGTTGAAAAAAAGCGCCTTTTGTGTCAACATTTTCACCTGTAACTTCTTCTAATTTTGACAGCTCTTTGAAAGCAATATACTGTTACATCCGCTGGACATTTATGGTTGTGGGGATATATAGGACTTGTAGGTTCACCAAGAACCTGACGAACCCAGAGCCAAAAACTGAGCAGCAACTTGCAATGGTTTTTTATTATGTACCGGGTATATAGTAATTATTCTGTAAAAATGTGTACATGGAAAAATCGGTATGAAAGACACCTATGTATTTCTGATATGGGAACAAAATATAGAGTTTAGAAACAGTAGATATTTGCACATTTCCGAATTTGGGAATACTCATACTAGCATGAGAATTATCAGTCATTTTTTAGAATGACTTCTTTTTTACACAATGTCTTTCATTTGGAAGGCAGAAATGCATCGAAAGTCCATAGGCAATAACAGTTCCTTTACAAATCTGAATTATCCTAAGTCTCCCGATAAAAATGGTACCTCACTTGTAGGGGAAGGCATAGTGCCCACGACAGGAAATGGCTCAAAACCCAACGTGAACACACCACATTTTCACAATGCAAAATTACCCTTTTTTAGCAAAGTGCCTAGCTGTAGTTTCTGAACTATAGCTCTGCCGGCACCTAGGGAAACCTAGCAAACTTATACATTTTTGAAAACTAGACACCCAGGGGAATCCAGGATGGGGTGACTTGACTGCCTCCCACCAGGTTCTGCTACCCAGAATCCCTTGCAAACCTAAAAAATTGCCAAAACAAACACATTTTCCCCACATTTCTGTGGTGGAAAGTTCTGGAATCTGCGTGGATCCACAAATTTCCACCCACCCCGTGTTCCCCAAAGTCTTCCGATAAAAATGGTACCTCACTTGTGTGGGTCGGCCGAGTGCCCGCGACAGGAAACGGCGCAAAACGCATCGTGGACACACCTCAATTTCGCAGTGAAAAATGAACCTTTTTTGGCAAAGTGCCTAGCTGTAGTTTTTGAACCATAGCTCTGCTGGCACCTAGCGAAACCTAGCAAACCTATACATTTTTGAAAACTAGACACCCAGGGGAATCCAGGATGGGCTGACTTGACTGCCTCCCACCAGGTTCTGTTACCCAGAATCCCTTGCAAACCTAAAAAATTGCCAAAAAAACGCATTTTCCCCACATTTCTCTGGTGGAAAGTTCTGGAATCTGCGTGGATCCACAAATTTCCACCCACCCCGCGTTCCTCAAAGTCTTCCGAGAAAAATGGTACCTCACTTGTGTGGGTCAGCCTAGTGCCCGCGACAGGAAACGGTGCAAAACGTAACGTGGACACACCTCAATTTTGTAGCGAAAAATGACCCTTTTTAGGCAAAGTGCCTAGCTGTAGTTTTTGAACCATAGCTCTGCCGGCACCTAGGGAAACCTAGCAAACCTATACATTTTTTAAAACTAGACACCCAGGGGAATCCTGCATGGGGTGACTTGACTGCCTCCCACCAGGTTCTGCTACCCAGAATCCCTTGCAAACCTAAAAAATTGCCAAAAAAACAAATTTTCCCCACATTTCTCTGGTGGAAAGTTCTGGAATCTGCGTGGATCCACAAATTTCCACATACCCCGCATTCCCCAAAGTCTTCCGAGAAAAATGGTACCTCACTTGTGTGGGTCGGCCTAGTGCCCGCGACAGGAAACGGCGCAAAACGTAACGTGGACACACCTCAATTTAACAGCGAAAAATGACCCTTTTTTGGCAAAGTGCCTAGCTGTAGTTTTTGAACCATAGCTCTGCCGGCACCTAGGGAAACCTAGCAAACCTATACATTTTTGAAAACTAGACACCCAGGGGAATCCAGGATGGGGTGACTTGACTGCCTCCCACCAGGTTCTGTTACCCAGAAACCCTTGCAAACCTAAAAAATTGCCAAAATAAACACATTTTCCCCACATTTCTCTGGTGGAAAGTTCTGGAATCTGCGTGGATCCACAAATTTCCACCCACCCCGCATTCTCCAAAGTCTTCCGAGAAAAATGGCACCTCACTTGTGTGGGTCGGCCTAGTGCCCGCGACAGGAAACGGCGCAAAACATAACGTGGACACACCTCAATTTCACAGCGAAAAATGTCCCTTCTTTGGCAAAGTGCCTAGCTGTAGTTTTGGAACCCTAGCTCTACCGGCACCTAGGGAAACCTACCAAACCCACACATTTCTGAAAACTAAACACCCGGGGGATTCCAGGGAGGTATGGCTTGCGTGGATCCCCCAACCTTTCCTTACCCAGAATGCCCTACAAACCTCAAATTTAGATGAAAAAATCACCTTTTTCACACATTTTTGTGTGGGAAAGTTGTGGCATCACCGGGCTGACACAAATTTCCTACCACCCAGCGTTCCCCCGGGTCTCCCAATAAAAACGGTGCCTCACTCGTGTGGGAGGCCCAAGTACCCACGACAGGCAAGGGCCCAAATCGTATTGAGGCGACATGAAAATTGCCTACCTCAAAACGTCCTGGTTTTGCAAGGGGGTTCACCTGTGTTTTTGGCCCGGTGCTCGGCGGCCACCTAGGGGAACCTACCAAACCCACACATTTCTGAAAACTAGACACCCGGGGGATTCCAGGGAGGTATGGCTTGCGTGGATCCCGTAAACGTTTCCTTACCCAGAATGCCCTGCAAACCTCAAATTTAGCTGAAAAAATCACCTTTTTCACACATTTTTGTGTGGGAAAGTTGTGGCATCACCGGGCTGACACAAATTTCCTACCACCCAGCATTCCCCCGGGTCTCCTGATAAAAACAGTGCCTCACTCGTGTGGGAGGCCCAAGTACCCGCGACAGGCAAGGGCCCAAAACGTATTGAGGCGACATGAAAATTGCCTACCTCAAAACGACCTGGTTTTGCAAGGGGGGTCACCTGGGTTTTTGGCCCGGTGCTCGGCGGCCACCTAGGGGAACCTACCAAACCCACACATTTCTGAAAACTAGACACCCGGGGGATTCCAGGGAGGTATGGCTTGCATGGATCCCCCAACGTTTCCTTACCCAGAATGCCCTGCAAACCTCAAATGTAGCTGAAAAAATCACCTTTTTCACACATTTTTGTGTGGGAAAGTTGTGGCATCACTGGGCTGACACAAATTTCCTACCACCCAGCGTTACCCCGGGTCTTCCGATAAAAATAGTGCCTCGCTCGTGTGGGAGGCCCAAGTACCCGCGACAGGCAAGGGCCCAAAACGTATTGAGGCGACATGAAAATTGCATACCTCAAAACGACCTGGTTTTGCAAGGGGGGTCACCTGGGTTTTTGGCCCGGTGCTCGGCAGCCACCTTGGGGAACCTACCAAACCCACACATTTCTGAAAACTAGACACCTGGGGGATTCCAGGGAGGTATGGCTTGCGTGGATACCCCAACCTTTCCTTACCCAGAATGCCCTGCAAACCTCAAATTTAGCTGAAAAAATCACCTTTTTCACACATTTTAGTGTGGGAAAGTTGTGGCATCACCGGGCTGACACAAATTTCCTACCACCCAGCGTTCCCCCGCGTCTCCCGATAAAAACAGTGCCTCACTCGTGTGGGAGGCCCAAGTACCCGCGACAGGCAAGGGCCCAAAACGTATTGAGGCGACATGAAAATTGCCTACCTCAAAACAACCTGGTTTTGCAAGGGGGGTCACCTGGGTTTTTGGCCCGGAGCTCGGCGGCCACCTAGGGGAACCTACCAAACCCACACATTTCTGAAAACTAGACACCCGGGGGATTCCAGGGAGGTATGGCTTGCGTGGATCCCCCAACGTTTCCTTACCCAGAATGCCCTGCAAACCTCAAATTTAGCTGAAAAAATCACCTTTTTCACACATTATTGTGTGGGAAAGTTGTGGCATCACCTGGCTGACACAAATTTCCTACTACCCAGCGTTCCCCCGGGTCTCCCGATAAAAATGGTGCCTCGCTCGTGTGGGAGGCCCAAGTACCCGCGACAGGCTTTCTGCCGCCCTGGGGGGGGGAATCGGGGAAGGGGTTTTCATCCTGATATGCCCCTAAAGGGGCAGAAAGACTGTGGCTATTTTTTGTGGGGGTGAGGGCATTGGTATGACCATTTTGGGCAGCCCCCACCCCCACGCATAAAAAAAGCCTGCGTACTCGCTGGCGCCTAATGGGCTTTCTGCCCCCCCAGGGGGCAGATCAGGGGCCACTGCCACCATCTGCCCTCCCGGGGGGGGGCAGAAAGACTGGAATTTCTCTAGGGGTGGGGTGGGGTATTGTCATGCCCATTTTGGGGAGCCCCTACCCCTATACTAATTGGAGGCTACAGCTCTCATCTGCCTCCTGGGGCGCAAAAAGACTGTCATTTTTGTGGGGGGGAGGGTGGGGGCATAGGCGTGCCCGTTTCGGGCAGCCCACACCCTAAAAACAATTGCGCTAAAAAAAATCCCTGGTGTTTAGTGGGCTTTCTGCCCCCCCCGAAGGGGCAGATTAGGGGCCAATGCCCCATCTGCCCCCGGGGGGGCAGAAAGACTGTAATAATTGAGGGTGGGGTGGGGGCATGGGCCTGCCCGTTGTGGGCAGCCCCCACCCCTATTTTGATTTTTTTTGTAAATTCCCTGGTGTCTAGTGGTCTTTTTGCCCCCCCCCGGGGGGGGCAGATTGGGGGCCAATGCCCCATCTGCCCCCCAGGGTGGGCAGAAAGGCTGTAATGGTGGTGGGTGGGTGGGGGCATAGGCGTGCCCGTTTCGGGCAGCCCACACCCTAAAAACAATTGCGCTAAAAAAATCCCTGGTGTTTAGTGGGCTTTCTGCCCCCCCGAAGGGGTAGATTAGGGGCCAATACCCCATCTGCCCCCGGGGGGGCAGAAAGACTGTAATAATTGGGGAGTGGGGCGGGGGCATGGGCCTGCCCGTTTTGGGCAACCCCCCCCTATTTGTATTTTTTTTGTAAATTCCCTGGTGTCTAGTGGTCTTTTTGCCCCCCCGGGGGGGCAGATTGGGGGCCAATGCCCCATCTGCCCCCCAGGGGGGGCTAAAAAGGCTGTAATGGTGGTGGGTGGGGGCATTGGCGTGCCCGTTTCGGGCAGCCCCCACCCTAAAAAAAACTGAAAAAAATCCCTGGTGTATAGTGGGCTTTCTGCCCCCCCCGAAGGGGCAGATTAGGGGCCAATGCCCCATCTGCCCCCCAGGGGAGGCAGAAAGACTGTGATTATTGGGGGGTGTGGTGGGGGCATGGGCCTGCCCGTTTTGGGCAGCCCCCACCCCTATTGGTATTTTTTTTTAAATTCCCTGGTGTCTAGTGGGCTTTTTGCCCCCCCCGGGGTGCAGATTGGGGGCTACTGCCCCCATCTGCCCCCCAGGGGGGGCAAAAAGACTAAATAATGCCCAAAATATTTGGGGGGAGCAAAGGCCCTTGCCCAAGGGGCCACTCCCCCCTCCCTGGTGTCTAGTGGGTGGATCCCTGCTTGGGGATCGCCGTCCTGTGGCGATCCCCAAGCAGGGATCCACTGGAAAGGGGAGATTCTCCCCTTCCCAACGATACCTCCGTCTTTCTACGTGCCCAGGGGGCTGAGATAGCCCCCTGAGCACGTAGAAAGTGAAACTGAAATGAGCCTCTTGGCTCATTTCAGTTTCACTTTCACTGTAATGACGTCGGCGCAACGTGCGCGCCAATCGTCATTACAGTGAAAGGGGGGGCCTCGGGAGCTGGGGAAGCTCTTCCCCAGCTCCCGAGGCTATTTTGCATGAAAGGGAATCCCTCTGGTGCCCGCACCACAGGGATTCCCCAGGGTATGCCTTATGACAAGCTGGACTCGTCATTGGCACAGCGCGACTGTGCTCCATGACGAGTCCAGCTCGTCATGGGCATACAAGGGGTTAAGGGTAGTGTAGCGTCATAGAAGTTGATTCAAGAAAAAGTCTGCGGTCGCGTAAGTGACCAAAGCAAACACAAGGAGACGGAGCACTGAAACTTTTCAGCCACTCACACCCAGTCACAGATCTGAATCATCGTTCTTTAGCTCACTTCACCATCTCAGTTCAGACCCAGCTATATGCAAATCAGTCTTAAAATGTGTCCCTAATGGGAACAATCAAACCAGAACTGTCAAGCCATGTCTTCCCTGAAGCGGAAACAAGCATTCTAGGACCACTTTCAGGGTAACACCCCTCATCAGCCAGGCTAGCTTGAATCCAGTGGCAAAGTGAGCAAGCGACCCACGTCTGGGCATACCCTACCAAATTAGGGTCAACAAAGCAAACACAAGGTCCAGGGAAGACCTGGCTTGGAAGTTCGGGCTGGACTGTTCCCATGAGGCACAGGGTCAAGACTGATTTGCAAATAGCTGGATCTGAACTGGGGTGGCGAAGTGAGCAAAAGACTGATGATGGATTCAACCAAGATCTGTGACTGGAGGTGAGTGTCTGAAAAGTCATAGAGCCCTCAAACATTTTCTGATATCAATGTTCCATATTCCTTCTTTGTCTGTCAGGTCGCCTGTTCAATAGACCTTTCCTAGTTTTTATCTCAGCTCACTCTTGCTCCTGTTTAATTTCTTATTACTCTCCCCTTTTATTTAGTTGTTTCACACCTAAAACGTCATATCTCTGCCACTCTCATTGGCATCACACCTCTCCACTCAGCCAACTACATCTTGGTTTGGCTTCTTACTTCATAATCCACCTTGCATTAAATAGCAGCATTCCTCTACTTTCTGGTGCTTTCCGTATCCTGAATTCTTCCTTGTCCTCACACTCATGGTCTCCCTCTCATGTGCTTCTCTCATGTTTCCACACAGCTCTTACTCAGTCTAATTGTTATGATCCTCTTTCCATATCCTTTCTATTGGCTCTTGGTCACACAGGTTATTGAACTCCAAGAAACAGAAAGCTTGAAGTCCACAGAAGGCACAGTGTGTAGGAAGGTGGAATCTGACTGCATAGTTACCCCCACTTTTGTCCTGGTGTTTTGCTGGTTTATGACTAGTCTGGCTGTTATCCTGCTAATCAAGACCCCAGCCTATCTGCTTTCTCCCTTAAATTGCTAATTATGTACTTTAGGTACAGTTCAGTTTGGATACAGGGGTACCCTTATCAGTCCCTAGTATATGGTACACCATGTACCTAGGGCATAGATACCCCAGAGGCCTCCCATGGGCTGAAGCATGTATTATGCCACCCAGGAGAGGCCATTCAAATTGACACGACAAGCCTGCTACAGCAGACTGTGTAAGCTGGTGCTTGCACCACTTACTTAAGATATAGGTTCACTATATCTATCTAAATCACTACCTTAAAAACCTATAAGTCACCCCTTTGGCAGGCCTTATCAATCCTGAATGCAGGGTGCTTGGTTTTATGTGAGAGGGTGCCCCTGCATGAGCAGAGCCCCTCTGCAGCCTTCGGAGACCATTCTCCGGGGTTGTCTGTGATGCAGCCAGACATATATGTTTAAGTGCATTATAACCTCGCGGTAAATGCTAACTTTAAAACGGCTGCTTAGAAACATGTCGTGTTTGGTGTCAAACACCTTGGATTCATACCTCCCACAGCAGTTTGGGAGGTATGATTCCACCCTTCCAAAGGGACATATGTGGGTCACCGGTCTACCCGGTCCCAGCTTTCTCGACCTCGGCAGCACAAAATGGACTCTGCCAGCCACAGACACGATTCTGCTCTCCTGCCGCTGAGCCAAGCTTGAGCAGAGGAAGGCATGCCAATAGGCATCCTGTCACAGGGAGGTGTGACCACTTCCCAGACAGGGTTTAGTGTATTGGGGCTGGGTTAGTGCACTCTGAGAGTGCCAGAAAGTCTGCACTGGGGGCACATTTGGTGTCCCTGTGCATAGTCCAGCTCAAACCAGTTCTGGGAGCCATTGGCTCATGCTCTGGCACGAAACTGATCAAAGAACATGGGAGTAGCCACCCCTCTGTCCTTCTCCTCCCCTAGGAGGGACCACAGAGTCTTTCTAACTCCTTCCCATGGGTATAAAGTGGGTTACCTGACTACAGGACTTTAGATTTTACCTGGACAAGATTCTGCTAAGAAGAAACCAATCAACTGCCTGCACGATGCTGGACGACTGAGGAATATCCCTTGGAGTAAAGGAGTTACTCCCCTGCAAAAGCAGGCACCTAAACGTGTCTGACCGGTTTGCTTCTCCCAAGCTCCTGAGGACTCACAAGATTTCTGCAACACAGGAGATGGGTTCCCGAAAGTCCCTGAGGTTGATCTGCCCTCTCAGCGATTCTGAGACCAGTATCCCTCCTGGGGACCGTGCAACCTGTACCCTTGTGCACCGTGTACATTTGCAATTGCATATGCTTGTTGACAATTCCTGAGCTTGTGCATTGGACTCCGTGTAGTCCTGACCCCGAGCAGTATTTGCACTGAAGATATCTGGCCTCCACTAACCGAGTGTCCTGTGGGGTGGTACTTTGCAAACTAGCTTGAGGTCTCATCCTGATCCCTGGTCCGTTGGCCTGTGGGTCCTGGTGAGGGTCCCCTTGTTTGTTATTGGGCTTACCTGGTTGCTCCAGACGTGCCCTGACTCTCCATTGCTTGGAGAGTCCCCTGGACCTTGCTGGTACACACCGTAATCTGTTCACTCTGACCGCGTGGGTTGCATTTGCCAAGGCTTGCTGGTGCTCCAGCTGAACATCGACCCCTCAGCACTCGACATCCTTCATGGGAAAGCTCACCTCTGGATCCTGGTCATCCTCGATGTTTCCTGGTTCTCGTGGCTGCAGAGTCAAGCAACCCTTCTTTGCACCTGTGAAGCACTCGACATCAGTGGGCATTCGAGTGCTGAGCCCCTGGTCACCTAAAGTGACCCAGACTCTGTCCCCTCTGTCCCCTCTGCTTTCAGGTTCTTCTTACCTCGAATCCAGGCTTGGATTCCACCGGACACTCTTTGCCCTCCTGGCAGCAGTACTTTTTGGCAGCTCTCCATTACAAACGACGAAGGTTTCCGACACCACTTGACCCCTATGCACCTGGCTCCTCTGGGATAGGTAACACGGGTACCTCAGTACTCACTGGTGGGTTGGCCTTAGAACCTCCTATGTTCCAAAGGGTTTGCCCAAAGTCCTCGTAGAAGTGTCCTTAACTTGTAACTTTACAACTGCGACTTTCCCATGGAGTTGTCCAGAGCACGGGGTCGTGTTTCCTCACTGCACCCATCCTCCATGGGCTCCCTGTGTCACTTCTCCAGGTGGTTCATTGGGGTCCCAGCGTTTTTACATGCACTAGGCACTGTGTCTAGTCAAGACGTTACTATTATACCATTTTTTTAGTATATGGCTCGGTCTCCCCCTCGAGCCTCCTGTGTAATTTGCTATTTCTGAATGTTCTATTGATTCAGTATTGTGTACTTTGTGTCCTAGTCTCATGTAGAGACAAGAAGAAAGTGTTATATTAATAAAGACATATTTTTAAACAACACTGTGTGATTCTCCTTTCGTTTAGTCATTTAGGAGGTGATACTCTGGTAAAACAAGCTGCTTTACATTCCTCCAAGATTAAGCCTGAAGGCTGCTCTCCACAGCTACCACTAGGATAGCTTTCTAAAGGTTATCTTTGACCTCATACATCATAAGGGTGGTTTGGACTGATAAAGGGTGCCCACTTTAATTAGTGGACAGCTTATACCAGGCCACCTTCTCACACTGTGGTCCAGGGAAAGAAGTCAGTCAAGATACCTCACCATCTCTAGTACACCCTACCGCAGAATCTGAGTTTGTTGCTCTTCCTAAACCTCCCCCAACCCCCCTCCACTCCCCACAGCAGAGGCAAGGTATAGACTCAGTGCTTTGTGAAGCTGGCTACTTTAACCTTGGATTAACCAAGAGCTGGAATGTATGTATCTTTCGGTGTGGGGGGCTGAAATTATTGGTCATTAAAATTAGTAAACTGAGGTTATCTTTGTGAAAGAGTAATTACATGGGAAATCAAGAGTTATACCCAATTCCCCTGGAAAAAGACTTGTCTTGCTGGAACTTCTTTTCTTCTCCAGACAGGGGAGAAATTAAAACAAACTCTACCTCTGGCGTATAGCCTTGTAATGCACTGTCCGTGCAGGTTTCTCATTGGCCCCCACCTCAAACTAGCTCTATACCTTCCATGTGAGGACATTCGCAGCCCTACCTGCCTCCTTCAGTAGACTACGCTAAAACAAAATACTACTGCTTCTTTTGAAAGTCTCATTTTCTTTTGCAGCAATAAGGGCACCACTGACCAGCAGAACCCGGCATTTTGGGGCAGCTGTGGAGATTTGTGTTACACCTGTGCATGATAACATCTTAATTCATTAGTTTGCACACTGCACTTCAGAAAGCCCATTTTGCAAAGTAATTAATTTTAGGTATGTGTTGCACAGTCTAGTAAATCAAAATGTCCCAGTTCGAGTGTAACAGCAGATACAACTGTCAATTAAGTGCTAAAAATTCAATCAAATCATAGGTGGGGAAAGAAAATCTGCTCAATAGCAGCTCATTGGGTATTCTCTGTCACCAAAAGTCCTGCCAATTAAGGTGGGAGTTTGAGCTGCAGGGAAACAGGAGCATTTTTTTATCATTATGAAGTCTTAGGGCATATGTTTTGAGCTATATAAATATTTTACGCATGCATGCTGAGGGCTACTGGCTGCCTCACATGGCACAAGAATGTCTCCTGCTGTTTTCTTTCCCCTTTCATTTTTTAGAATAAACCTGACAACCTTTTTAATTCTTTAAGCTGTCATAGTTTTAAAAACAATTCTATGAGGTTGTTAGAGCCTGATCTTGACAACTTTTTACACTCTAAGCAATAAAGTATGACTCAAAGGACCAAATTATGAATTCAATGGAGCGGAGATCCTCTATGGAATTTGCTCAACTCAATCAGGAGTAGGCTGTTGATTCCACACCCGGATTTACCACATGTTAGGGACAACAGACCATGTTTTACCAAATGGGAAATCCAGTCTGTAACATCTCATTAGGAAAGGCCTGCATTGCAGACAAGATCCATTTCCTGGATCCCACCTTACCAGAAGCGGGGAGACCATGTAATGGTCTCCTCATCAACCAGCATCTTACTTTTCTTTTTCAACCCTTCCTACCACTACCCACATCACCCCACCACGCAGAAGGCCCAACACACATTTAACAGCTGCTCAGAGCAGGTGTAAAAGGTGTGGGCTAGACCCCTCTGAATAGGAAATACTTTGCAGAATTCTGCCCAGAAATTTCGGGTATGCTCAGTTATTCCCCATTCCAAGGGATTTAACTTATAATAAAGGCTCACAATTTTCTGCTTTTACTGATTTTTACAGTTAAATATAGACAGATATTCCAGTCTGTACTTATTTTCAAAAGTAGAAAAATAAGTTGTGTTTTTAGACAGGTTGTCCTTCATGAATTCAAGGCCAATAGCTGAGCAGATAGACAGCCTGGGGAGTTAAACACATAGGGATATTTCCTTTACTTGCAAGCTTATGTTAATATATATTTGAATATAATGCTAACATTTACCTTTCTATGTAGTGTTTTGTTCTATATTGCTGCTTAATCTGCTAAAATGTAACAGGCATCAAAGTATGAATGCATTTTTATCAGTTAAATACCTGTGTAAATATACAATTTTTCGACTCCATTTAATCTCAAAACACAAAACATATATGGGTAAATACCAATATGAAGGCAAAAAAATAAATTTGGATAAATATAGACGGAAATTGTAACAAACAAAAATAACTTCAAACGGGGAGCCATACTTTAATTTGCACATTTGTTACAGTAGTGTACTGGAACTTATGAATGCCAAGTTGGCACACTGTCCGTATCGTGCAACTCAAAATTGGGGCTAACATGTCATAAATAAGGCATTGAAGTGTCACAAATATATATAATTAAGGAACCAGTTTGTTACAGACGGACACATTTATTTTTGTTAGGTGTGGGAAGATTAAGTTATTTGCCCAGAATCACAGGATGTTGAGAGTCCCTGCCGAGACTCGAACCCGGTTTCCCAGCTTTGAGGTTGACCGCTCTAGCCCTAAAACTACATCCTTAAGGCTACATCTGTGCCTAACAAAAATGAATGTGTCCTCATATAATGCAACTGGTGCTCTGTAAAGTGCTATGATACCCGATACCTTCGGGTCAAGTTATATAAAATTCTGTAAAAAAAAACGGAACTCTTGGCCGTTATGTAATGCCGCAGGAGCAACATAAGCACATCTTAGTTTAAATGTAAAAAGTACAATTAAGTCATTTATTGGGACTGCATTACTGTGACGGCTGGCAGGTTGCAAAATGCTTACTTTCAGGACAGCGCAGGTCAAACACCACATGAAAGCTGGGTTCCAGCAAAACTGGGAAGAAGGACAAGTCAATATAGAAATACACCTAAACCTAGAGCTTGCACAGTGACACAGCCTGTGTGTAATGGGCCCAATTGCAAAGAAGCAAATGGGCCACCTGGCTGCTCTTTGAACTCTGAAATACAGCAATACTCCAGGTTCAGTGGGCTCCTCAGGTCTCTGGGCCCTCGTGCCATTGCATATTCCTCTGAGTAATAACACCACAGTTTCTGTATGCTAGGATTCCTTATATAGATGGGGTTTCTCAAATTGAAAATGATGCAGTCTCTGGGATGGTTTTTAATGGATGGACCAAACCACCTTGTCATACAAATCTGGTTGTCCCCCAGAAGTGTACAGGGCTCAATGCAAACCCAAAGTGCTCTATTTGTGGCACTGTGGGCAAGCAGCCTTAGGTATAACACCGAGGAGTGTAAACATTTGTTGTGCACACAATGACCAATAAATGACATACAACTCAAAAAGGAGATACACATCGATTTTATAAAATTAAGATTTGCTCAAGATTTATTTAAGACCAAGAGCTTCACAAAAAGGTAAGTACGTTTTAAAATAGAAATACTTTGCAGTTTCAAAAGTGAACACACTGCAATTTTCAGTCTTTGCAATGTTGACCTATGGTGGAAAACAATAATGTGATTTTACAGGTAAGTGTGCAAGTTCCAGTTCCAGAATTTGGGTTTCAGGGTCAGCAGAGGGCAAGGTTCTGGTAAGCACAAACACCTCACCACAAGCGGCACAGGGGTAGCTGGGTGCAGAGGTCAAATCTGGAGGTTGTGCCCAATGTTACCAAATGGAAAATGGGGGTGCTTGAAGATTTTCTGCTTGCAGGTAAGTTAAGCGGATGTTGGGCTTAAGCTTCAGAGATTTAGGCAAGCATAGGGGGGCCACTAGGCAACACCAAGCATACACCACCAGCGGTACAGAGGCTGCTTTGTGCAGGGTTCAAACATGGTGTCGGACACCCAAAGCAAGTGAATGTAGGAACTGGGCTTTGAAAACAGGCTACAAGTGTCAAACTGGAACCTTTATGAAGAGCACCAGCAACAGCAGAGGCAAGTTGGCATTCTGGAGGTCACAGGGACACTGTTAGTCGAGCTCCTCAAGGCCCAGGGTCTTCGGTGTAGGGGTGTCTTTTGACATCGGGTTTCTCTTAGTGGAGCAGGCTGTGGTCGGGAGGAACCTTTGGATTCACACTGCAGGCATCGTTGTGGAGTCCAGGAGGGGTTAATCAACTCTGGACTTGGACTCAGGATCGCTGGGGACCCTTTTCTGGATCGGTGTACCACCTGGATACAGGCCGGAGTCTTCGGGTGCAGAGTGGTCAGGAATCGTGGTTCTGGACGGCACCAGAGTCCTTTGTGTTGATTACTTGTGGTCAGGGCCGCTATCCTCAGGAGTTCTAGTCTTATTCAAAGTCAGGCAGTCCTCCCAGGGGTTGTGAAGGTTGCTGGCTGCAAGACAGGCGTCGTTCTCTTCGCAGGGTCTTGAAGCTGCAGACAGGCCAGTTGGGCAGGGGCCAAGTCAGTGGGCGCCGTCTCCCTTCTCTCCAGGGTCTGGGGCAGCCACCTAAATACTAGGTTTAGGGGCATTACAGGGGAGTAGCAGATAGGGACAATGTGTTCCTTACCTGGGGTGTCTACATTCACTATTATTAAAGCCTCCTGTGGAAGGGGGCATAGTCCTAGCCCTGATTAGATAAGTCAAGATGGTGGGCACTGAAAAATGTGCTTTACTTTGCCTCCTCCACATGAGGGTTGGAGTTGGTAAAGGAGGGCACACCTCCTATTTTAACTATGTTTTAAAGCTGGTCCTCCTGCCCAAAGTGGAGATCTGAAACGAGGGCTGCCATCTGAGGTTTAGGGTCGCATAGTAAAGGAGGCAGATCTTTGAAGCTCCCCTCTCAAGCACTCTGCCCATCCTGGGGGAGGAGGTGTGACACCTCCACTCAAAATGTGCTTAATTTCTGGTCCCAAAGAGCAGAGGCTTTCGACCCAGGGGTCCAGAAACATGGCTGGTGGTGGCAGGCTGCCTAAAGCAAGTCTGTGACCACACCAGGGTTTTCAGGGGGCCCCTCTGAGGTGCTTTCTCAGTACATGTTTCAATAAATCCCACAATGGCTTCGGTGTGGGTTTATTGAGAGGTGCAGTTTGGTACCAAACACTCCTGTGTTCAGAGAAGCCATTGTGGTGCTGTGGAACTCGAGCTGTCGAGTTTCCAGCGATGTACTCTCTATGGCTTCCCTGGAACTTACCATATTAGAGAATAGACTTACATTTTGTAGGGGCATATCTGCTCATGCAGATATGCCTACACCTGAGATATAGTGCACCCTGCCTTAGAACTTGTAAGGCCTGCTACAGGGGTGAGACACCTATACCTTAGGCAGTGCTGGTTGGCATGGCACACAGGCAGTGTGCCAAGTTGACGTTTTCTGCAACAGAGCATGCATGCTGCAGCGGCAGTCTGCATGGCTTAGGTGAGGGGTCCCTAGGGGACGCTCATCAGTCCCAATGCCCTAGTACCCAGGTACCATATACTAAGGACTTACAGAGGGCCTGAAGGGCCAATTGTGGATCCGTTTTAGGAATAAAGCACTGGCACAAGGGACCTGGTTGGCAGAGACCCTATACACTACAATCAAAACCCCATCATTTTCCAGGCAAAAAGTGTGGGGGGGTAATCATGTCAATAGAGGCACTTTCTCACAATGTGTGAGCAAGCATGCATGTTTGTATATAGGATTGTGGATGTGTGTGTGTGTGTTAAAATGAGGTAGTAAGTAGAGTAAGAGTGAGTGAGAGAGTGCAAATGAGTGATTCAGGGTGAGAGTGTGTGCATAAGAGTAGGTGAAAATGAATGAGTGTAGGACAGTGCTAATGATATAATGTGTGTGAATAAGTATATGTAATTGAGCATGTGTTGTCATGCTTGCAGATCTGTTGTTGGACCTGGCATGCTTCTTGGCTGATAGGAGTAGCCTTGACAAAATGTTGTCGCTGGAATACTGGAGGCAATACTTGCATATGGGATACCTTCACCAAAATGATACTGCTGGCACTCTGTAGGTACATTTTGGCATAGAGCACCCATGAAAAAAGGCCAGTGCTGGCCTCTTGGAGGAAATTCTTGGCATAGTTGGCACCTATGGCAAATTTCTTGTGATGGCACATTGGAGGAAATTCTTGGAATATGGGAAGACAACTGTGGCAAGGTCATGGGGGCATCCATGACAAAATGTGGTGCTTGACATATTAGACATAACCTTTGACATAAGGGACCTCCATAGTGCAAGAGAAGCAGTATTAGGAAAAGTCTGGCACAGGCATATTGTATGTAATGTTTGGGCAAAAGGGCCACTATGGCAACATGCTGGTGCTAGCAATGGAGGTAATTTTTGACATAAGGGGGCACCCTTAGGAAATTAAAAAAACATAATTGGGTGAACTCATAGGGAATGTCATTTCAGTAGGTTGGCACACCATGAAAGGACTTGAATACTTAGTGTTTTAATAAAGCCCATGGCTTTTTTTGCAAATCTTTGTTACAATTGTGCATTAAAATGCATTAGTAAACCCCGTTTTTTTCAAACCTTTCTCAGGAAAGAGAAACCCCTACCCTTTGTTCTCCCATAGAAGTATATATAGTATTAAATATGCAATTATGTAACTTCAGCAATGTTAATTATTGTGATGTCATCAGGATTAACGTTATGTGACCATGTTTTTTGGATGATGCAAGGTCAAAGGTCATATTATGTCACTTTCTGTGACATCATTAAGGTCAAAGGGTATTTGATGTCACTTCTGCTACCCCTGATATTTTGGTTAATCGATGTCCATGTGTATTATCACTGTGATTTGTGTCTGCTAGAGGAGTTATGTGGTCTAAAGAGAGCACATGTAGCACAGGGCGTGGATTCAACAAAAGGCCACCTTCGCTGTTAGGGGGAGGGGCTGCCTGTTGCGCATTTCCCATCTAATGTTAAAAAGCTGAAGTATTAGAAATTGAAGTCTTGGAAAATTTGGCAGCAAGTAGACGCAACACAATATGACCCAAACACTCTATAATACAATGCAAATGGCCTTTCAGAATCATACTGAATTGATCCCAACAATCTCTCAGAATCAATGGGTCGATAGTGACAGGGACAGCGGCAGGAGAGGTCTCAGCAAAAGCAGCCTGAGATGGTACCTTTTGGCCATTTGTTGTTAGCAGTCAACTGGCCCTTTTTTCTTTTCAGTGGCCGGTGCAGTCAGGTTTGGACATTCAGGGGCACAGCTTGGTTGTGTGGGCCCACAGAGGTCCAATCCAACATCACGACACGCGGGTCCTGTCCCAGTTAGGTCCAATTTAGCTGGGTGACTTGCTGCACCCATGGACTCTCGTGAAAGTCTATGTTCCGTGAATGCTATCTCTTTAGTGATAACCCCTAAGGTCCACTAAAGAATGCTATCAATAGTAGTGATAATGCTGTTGCAGGAGGAATTAGGAACAGTATTAGATACAGCTATGCGGTTACCCAAGTTGGTTAGGAATAGTTTAGTAAGCCACACGCCAAAGTGAGAGGCAAGGGGGTGGCCCAGCATCACCTTGATCAGCCACTGATGCAAATGAACCCGCTGTTGGGCGATCTTCACCCAGGCTCATCCTGCATGAGTCCCGTGCAGCAGCTCCGCCCCTAATGTCCTCCAAACAGGGGTTAGAAATGGATGTATGACTATACGATGCAAACATTTACAACGCATGCCTTTACACCGCAGTTTTTACATCACAACATCCATTACAATGCATGGTTTTACATCACATGTCATCACAAAGCATTTTTAGAAACTGCATTTACAACGCATTACATTACAACGCATACCATTACAACACATACCATTACAACGCATATTACTTTTAGGGCAACAGTAGGGTAAGTGTTGGATAGTGTAGGGGTAAAAATTACTATTCCCACTCCAGTGAGTGCAACAGTAGGGTAAGTGTTGAATAGTGTAGGGGTAAAAATTACTATTCCCACTCCAATGAGTGCAACAGTAGGGTAAGCGTTGGATAGGGGAGGGGTAAAAATTACTATTCCCAATTACTTACCTTATATTGCGTTGTAATGGCATGCGTTGTAGTGACATGCGTTGTAATGACATGCGTTGTAGTGACATGCGATGTAATGGCTACGTTGTAATGGCATGCGATGTAAAGGATTTTGCGTTGTAATGACTGCGTTATGAAGGTAGTGCGATGTAATGACTGCGTTGTAAAGGTTGTTTCCCGTTAAAAATAGTCTTTTGGTGTGAGCTTCACATCTGTATTTCTTTTATTAATGATCTGAACTCTTCAGCTTGAATATGCCTTTAGATAATTAGGCCTTAAGAAAACTTTGAGTCACAATTCTCCATTCATAATAATTTTTCTCAATGTTGGCCCTCAGGGGAAGTGAGGGTGGCAGACCAGTCTTACCTCGGTGTGCCTTGTGCTTAGCACAGAACAGGGTGGCAAAAGGTTAGTTAAGGGGAGGGGGCGGATTCGGTTTGGGGACTATATAGGCATCAAGAGGGGCATATCCAGCCTCTTCCTGACGTGGAGCACCACCAGGAGGGAGATAGTTTTTGTGAGGTCAAATCCCAGCAAATATTTCTTCGTGACTGCAGCTTGGTCCTTTTTCACACACAGAGACCCGAGCAGAAGCTAACCAGAAATGTATATGCACATCCACTATATTGTATGTTCAAATTATTGGTTCACATTGGATTAGTATCTTGGGTGCTCTCAAGCAACAACTCCTCCTCTGCCTTTGGAGGACAAACGAAACCCCAAAAGAGACACAGAGGCCCTTTGGGATCCACAGACTTTTCACACATTTGCTGAGGCACACATAAACTGTAATGAACCAGAAAAGCTGGTTTCCACAATTTGTTTGAATATATCAAAAATGTAGTCCATAAATCGCTTCAAAATTTTCACAATCCATGAAAAAGTCCTTTCGGACGAAACACATGTCGGCTGTTTTTTACACATATCTGGTTCTTGAAAGAAGATATAATAAAGAAACATACAAGGACAATTTTGAAGCGATTTATGGACTACATTTTTGATATATTCAAACAAATTGTGGAAACCAGCTTTTCTGGTTCATTACAGTTTATGTGTGCCTCGGCAAATGTGTGAAAAGACTGCAGCTTGGTCCCTTCAAGCCATTTTTTCTCTTGTGAAATGATGGAGACGCCCAACAAAGATGCAGTCAGGACGGCGCTCCAGCTGCTGGGGGTGGCACTAAGTGTTAATTTGACATTCTTAGGTATCGAGCTGGACTCGGTGCAATGGATGGCTCGGATGCCAAGGGAGAAAGTGATGGCAATACAGGGCTTTCTGGCACACATGATTGGGGAGAGGAAAATTGAGCTGAGGGCAGTGCAGAAGCTGATCGCTTTCCTGAATTTTGCTTGCTGGATGGTTGGAACGTTTAGGACTTTTTGCAGGTGTCTCAGCATGGCTATGTGGGGGATGGTGCTGCCACACCACAAGATACGGATTTCTTTGGCAGTCCGGGCTGGCTTTTGCACTTGGCAGACATTCCTGGATGATTTCAACAGTGTGTCCTTGGGTTTTTAGGAAGAGAACACAGTGTGTCAGGCCCAGATATTCTCCGATGCAGATGGTGCCTTGGGTTTTGGTCATTTCCGGGATGTGTGCAGAGTTTTGGCGAGCGCACTGGTTGAGTCAGGGTCCGAGCATTTCTTTCCTGGAGTTTTTCCCACTGTTTGTGGCTTTGGCAGTTTGTGGTGGTGAGCTGAGGAACAGACCGGTACTGTTCAATGTGGACAACATGACTGTGGTGGACCTAGTGAACAGGCAGAGAGCAAGGGGCTTGAGGGTGTTGAGGCTGTTGCAGAGATTCATGCTGGTGTGCTTGTGACTTAATGTGACATTCAAGCCTAACGATTATGCCGGGTAACACCAATGATATAGCTCGCTTATTGTCTCATTCGCAGTGACAGTGCTGCGTCGGCTGGAGCCAGGAGCGGCCCAGTTCAAGACACAGTTGCCTGCCAACATCTGGGCTGGGGGGAAGTGAGAGTAACAGAACTGGTCGAGTAGTCACTGGTGAGTCCACCAGGAGAAGTTACTGACTGGCATAAATGCGAATTTGGGGAGTTTACAGACCGTTCTTTGGAAAGGGTGCTGCTGGAGCAACAGGAAACTGAGCAGGGAATGTTGCGTTTTGTCTTATCTTGTATTGACAAAGGTCTGTCGCCCATGACAATTGTGGGCAAGTTGACCTCTTTTTATAGCAAACTGTTTTTGGGTTTTGACTCTGCCAAGGATGAGATTCTGGGCTGGGTTCTGAAAGGGTGGGGCAATTAGAGAGGTGCGAGGAGGGTCACGTTGCGGGAAGCTATTACGTTTGAGCTGTTGCAGGATTTGTTGGCTGTTTGGCCTTTTTGTTCTGCTGGTTTTGAGGTTGTGGGTTTTCGACAAGGTATTATCTGGATGCTCTTTAGGGCATTCCGGGTATCGGAGCTTTTGGGTGCCGCTTGTCAAGGGGGAGTGTTCTATGAAGACGTGCATTTGGAACAGGGGTGGATGGGTATCTGGCTACATCACTCTACGACAGATCAGACAGGCAGGGGCAAATGGGTATGGCTGTGTGAGGACGGTAGCTGGAAGGTCAGCCCAGTGCAGGAATGGTGCAGTTTCCTGGTTTTGATAGGCTGGGGTTTATTGCAGATTTTTTGTCATGCAGATGGCAGCAAGGTCACTGCTTTTCAGTTTTTTGGCGGTCTTGTGCATGGCTTTGCACAACTGGGTTAGGACCAGACTAGATTTGGTATGCATTCATTCTGAAGTGGTGTGGCAACAGCTGCAGGATGTTAGGGGAGGTCCTGGTAAAGTAATGGGGGGGATTTTCCAGAAATGGGGGGGGGGGCATAAAGTGTCTGAGCTAATTTCCTTTTTTCTGCTGCAGGGTGCATGAGCGTCTTGGGGACTAAGACAGTCACCTCGATTGTTGGACATTCCTTTGTGCACAGGGCAGCGAAGTATGCGGACCAACAAGTGTATGGACGGAATCTGGGCCTGCGGAGCAGCCATCATGAAGTGATTTGGTGGTGAAAAGGGGAATATGTTGGGGTGGCCTGTTACCATGGCTAAAAGAATTGGTTCTGCAGAGGGGTTGCCCGGACATGCTCCTGATTCATCTGGGGAAAAATGACTTTAGTTTGTTTGTCTGGACTGACTTTGCTTCAACATATGCAGAGGGACTTGTAGCCAATCAAGAGGCATTATTCAGGAACTTGTTTGGCCTGGACTGAGTTTGTGCAATGCAGGGTTTGGAGGGGATCTTTGAAACATGCTGTGATTGATAAAGGCCAGGAGGAAACTGAATATGGCAATGAGGGTTTTTTGCATGGCAAATGACATCAGTGTGATTGCACATGGGGGGCTTACGCACCTATCAAATGCATATCACATGTTGGAATTGTTGAATGTGGTGTGCACATTATGGAATGAGTCAATTTGGGGCAGAAGGTCTTATTGCTGGAAGGTGAAAGGTACATGTTCTTTTTGGGGTGGGACCGGAAACCATCCTACAGGTATTGCCTGGATGGCGGTATTTTCGGGGGTGGTGAGTCACATGCGGGCATAATCCACCCTTCTGGGGGGCGGGTACCACAGGTGACTGAAGGCGGTGCACGGGATGCGACGAGCAAGGGAAGGATCTTCAATGGAGGATATTTGTAGGGCAAGTGAGGGAGTTACTGAGGATATGAAACGAGGTCAGTGAGTGAAAGGGGGAAGAAAGACGCAAAGGAAACCGAATTATTTGGGAATTGAAAGCGGGTGATTTGTGAATGGTGTGGGGAGAATGGAACTGTCAGATTTATGATCAGATGCAGAAGTTTGAGACATTGTTAATGTTAATAAAGATCAATATATGTATGTATGTATGTTAGCGAGCCGGTCCTAATACATGGCCTTTTACGCTACGTGGAGTGCGGTTATTGCACCATGCATTTTGGGACACAATCTTCTTCAGGAGTTGACTAGCAGTGTTTAAATTATTTATACTCATAAAAACAAATATGAAGGTCAGTTACGTTATTTAGTCAATGGCATTGCTAAAATCTTAACAACGTTTTCAACTGTCTATAAATCAAACCTTACACTTCTTGCTTTCCTCTTTCTGCCGAACTTCCAGGGTTTTCCTTTATGATTCGCCAAACTTCAGTTGCAGGTTGATAAATCGTTTTAAGTAGTGTAATGATTAGCAAAACATTTCATCAGCCTGCCTTCTATTCGCGAGTGATTTCCATCCTCTGTACAAGATTTGGTTCCGATTTTTATCTTTTTTCACTTTTCATTTATAAATCATCTGTCGTCTATTTTTATTGTTGTTTAATCTGTCTAGTGACCCTTTCCAAATTAACATGTCTGTGTATACTCCAACAAGATTACGTTCATGTTCGTTATTTAAGCCACCTAATTTCAAGAGTCTTTCATTTAATCTGTTTGCAAAGTTTGTAATAATTTGATCCAATAAATTTCTCTGTATGCTAGGACTTTCTCTTGGCCACCACCTCTGTGTGAAGGATTAACATGCTTCAATATTTGAACATCATTTGACTGACGCCGTTTTTAAACTCTGTAAATGTGCTGAAACTTTACCAATTGGAAAATATTTTCACTGTGGATGAAAAAATGAAATTACAAACTTTTTCTCTTGTGCCATTGTGGCATTGTGTTCTGATGCACACAGATCATACTTCACAAAACGCTTCCAGCTGTAAGGCTGGAAACCTGCGACTATCGCTGATTTCCAGGAGTGCTGTTGAAATCTTGGTGAATCCCCAATGCCCCCCCCCACCCCCCAAAAAAGTGCATCTGTGCACATTCGAGGTAGTAAACCTACTAATGCTGATTTTTAATTTCACTAAGAATTGAGCCCTGAGTGTTTACTAAAGCACTGTTACAACTGGATACATGTGTTTTATTTATAGGATTATTGTGAAAACGATCAATATTGCGTTGCTGTGTCAACTTGATACCTGTGAGCATTACAGCAACATTGAGGTAACTATTGTTGAAACTGGTCAAATATTGGCCTTACCCTATTATTATGGAAAATAGACAAAACGCCAAATGTTGCAGCACTGCAATAATGTGTCATTGTGAAAGCGTTGCAAACATGTGGATGCCTGTGCATCGATAAGATAGGGTAAACATGCATTACTACAAAATGGTAGAAACTGTGTGAAAATATATGTCTAAATTGGGTACTGAGTATAATCACACGAGATTCTGTCGGAGTTCCTTGAACATCTTTTGAACATTTTGATAGAGGTCACACAATGATCCTCATTCACATGCAGTGCTTATCATTACACTTCATTTATGACCACCGCAAGGCTCCGTGTTTGAAGTGTATGAAATGCAGAATGTCCAACCAATTCAAAATTATTTACTGTAATGATGAGACCAACCATAAGCAGGACGTGCTAGTGCAAAAGTGATAACTGAAGTGCTTGTGCTAAAGTGTTAGAATATAAAAGAGTCCTTCATCAAAAATTTACAAAGTTTTAAAAAGCTGGGCTACATTTCAGACGTGGATCCTGGGCTCACTGTGCCACTGGATTCAAGCTATTCTGGTTGATATGGGGTGAAATCCCCAAACCAGTCCTAGGATGCTTGTATCCGGTTCAGGGAGGACCTGGCTTGGCAGTTTGAGCTGGACTGTTCCCATGAGGCACAGGGTCATATGGCCAGGTCAAAACTGGGGTGGCATGGTGAGCAAAAGAATGATGGCTTTAACCCAGATCTCTTGACTGGGGGTGAATATTTTTATTGGTTCCGCATTCTGTCCATCAATTGTGTGTCTGTTACATTTCACTTGATGGCATCCTGTAGGAGTTGGGTCACTATCATTCAGTCCTCCCAAACGGGTGCAGGTAGTATAAGTGGTATCTTCTAAAGCATTGATGTTTCGAATACAAATCTGCCACTAAACCAATGAATCCTTTAGTATTACATGCGTGGACAAATCACCCATTGGGCCCTCAGGAGATCAGCCCAAACAATTGAAGAGTTATGGGTCCTAATCAGAAGAACCATGGATTCATTCAAGTAGGCCAGGCAGTTGCTTCTCACAAGCCCGATTGAAATGTCATTTGGGTAATGTTCAGAAAGCACAGTATGGCACTGATGTGGATATAAGGTACTGGCTTCAGCAGCAGTACTTTATTGTTCAGTTTTATATAGCACTCCATTACCAAGAGACATTATGGATCATTCCATGGTAAACAGGAAGCGCACAAAAAAAACATGAAACAACACATATGGTCAACAAGGAGAGAAAATGATAGAGACTTTCATAAGGTTGGTGTAGACTCACTCAACAGGAAGAGAGATCGATTGGAGGGATCTTGAAAAATGCGTGTGATGTCATAGAGTTTTCTGGTGGAGGACAGAAGATGCGCCATGGAGTGAATAACTGTCCCTATGGTGAGGATTTCAGGATCTCCATCAGTAAGGGGCTTCGAGATTTCTGAGGTGCTGTGATTAGGGCAGGGTTGCAGTATTTGTTTTATGTTCTAAAGGTGGGGATTATGAAAATAGGCTCATTTGGATATTTTGTTTATATGTGGGACAAGGGAAAGAGAAGAGTTGAGAGCAAACCCTAATGAAATGACAAAGATGTGTTGAAATCTGCTTCTTTGATTTTTTCATCGATTCTGATAAAAAATCTTCCTTACTGTGGGAGACGAGGATGGATTTGAATTTCTAAATAATATAGCTGCAAGAACTTGTTAGACATCTGGTGCTTGATTCTATTAAGGTTGAGGTGGAGGGTGTGTATATCATGTGTGGAGGAGGTTTTGATGTGTAAGTGTGTAATCATTTGCATATAGCTGGATGGATCACTGGTCCCTCAAGAACCAAACTTAGGGACTCCGCATATAAGTTGAAGATGAAAGCAGCTATTTGGGAACACCGTAGAAATTCTGTCCCAGTCGAGAATTTAAGCACTTGGGGGCATTTTGTTAGGAAGGATGCACACCACCACTGTACTTGACAGTGAAAACTCATGTGATGTGAAGTGGTCTATCAAGGTCAAGTGTATCAAATGCATCCTAGAAGTCTAACAGAATGAGATAGGAATCTCTACCATTCAGGAAACTATGTACATATTTTAATCTTTTTATGGCTAAAACTGAAGCAAGATTCAGATTTTAGTGGGCCATTAGATGCTCTATTGATAAAGAAGACTGGGTGTTTGAAGTCACTTATCTTTTTGGTTTCCCCAGTGAAGGTTTGGAATTGCTTCTAAGTTTATCAAATGTATCCTAGAAGTCTAACAGAATGAGATAGGAATCTCTACCATTCAGGAAACTATGTACATATTTTAATCTTTTTATGGCTAAAACTGAAGCAAGATTCAGATTTTAGTGGGCCATTAGATGCTCTAACAGAATAGCAGTCATAAATTTGCATGCCAGAGCGAGCGCGCAATACCTGAAGCACTCCTGAGGCGGTAGCCGGGAGGTTCTGTTTTTTAATCTTATTTTTAAACCTTGTGTGTATAACTTGCCTGTCTTCTTCCGCGTGCTCCTCACGCTTGCACCTTGGGGTCCTATCTCTCCTGACATCACCCTCGCCATGCCACTGCTGTCCGGATCCACACCGCTCTTGCGAACGCGGTGAAGGAGGACTAGCAGTGTGACTTTGGCAGACATCTTGGGTGGGGGGAGCGGACAGCGCTCTAGTCACTCATAGGACCGGGCTCATAAATTCGCATGCCAGCACGAGCGCGCAATACCTGAAGCACTCCTGAGGCGGAAGCCGCGAGGTTCTGTTTTTTAATCTTATTTTTAAACCTTGTGTGTATAACTTGCCTGTCTTCTTCTGCGTGCTCCTCACGCTTGCACCTCGGGGTCCTATCTCTCCTGACATCACCCTCCCCACGCCACTGCTGTCCGGATCAACACCGCTCTTGCGAACGCGGTGAAGGAGGACTAGCAGTGTGACTTTGGCAGACATCTTGGGTGGGGGGAGCGGACAGCGATCTAGTCACTCATTGGACCGGGCTCATAAATTCGCATGCCAGCGCGAGCGCGTAATACCTGACGCACTCCTGAGGCGGAAGCCGGGAGGTTCTGTTTTTTAATCTTATTTTTAAACCTTGTGTGTATAACTTGCCTGTCTTCTTCCGCGTGCTCCTCACGCTTGCACCTTGGGGTCCTATGTCTCCTGATATCACCCTCGCCACGCCACTGCTGTCCGGATCCACACCACTCTTGCGAACGCGGTGAAGGAGGACTAGCAGTGTGACTTTGGCAGACATCTTGGGTGGGGGGAGCGGACAGCGCTCTAGTCACTCATAGGACCGGTCTCATAAATTCGCATGCCAGCGCGCAGCGGGCGAGCGCAGCGGGCGCACCGCCAGTGCGCCGAAGGCGCGCTAAAGGCAAGCCCGTCTGCGCCCGTCCGCGATCGTTCAGGACCAGGGGCCAAGACCCCTGCCTTTCTGCCCTGCCACTTAGGGCACTACAGCGCTGATCATTTACTTAGTCTACGCTATACCAGGGAAACAGATTGTTTGCACTCTTTTCATGTGCTGGACCTGCCTGCGGTCTGCCCTTCATGCAAACATGTGTTCCACACTATCCAGCCACCTGCCAAGAAACTGGACTATAACCTACTTCTTTTAAATTGTAGGTCTCTACCCAAACACAGGACTGAAATCGCTCTTATGCTGGAGGAACATAAGCCTGACGTAGCTTTCGCCAGATTCTGACCCGGATATCGTATCAGCTCTGCCCCCGGGTTTCCAAATTTTACGGAAGGATCGCTCCGTTGGGAGAGGAGGCGGTCTGGCAATCGTATATAAGGAACAATTTCCCTGTCGATGCACTGCTAACTCTATCCCTGATTGCGAAAGCCTTGCTTTCAGCATCGACTTTTCCCCCAATAACTGTTTTTCAGGCACCCTGATATATCGACCCCCAGGCCCCCCTAAGCAGTTCCACAAGACCCTCCCCTCGACTTTAGCCGAAGCTGTCACAACGTTCTTGAATTATACATTGCTAGGCGATCTCAATCTTCATTTTGACGTTGCCCATGACCACATCGCTACTGAGCTAGCGAACGATCTAGCGGCTCTACAATTGGAGCAGCTGGTCGACTCTGCCACCCACTCCAAGGGCCATCTTCTGGACCCCGTGTTCAGCAATTGTCCTGAGCTTAGGGCTGGGCGACCCATTGGTCTTCCATGGACTGACCATTTTCTTGTCCCTCTCACATGGTCTATCTGCAAACCACCTCGCCTAATCCACAGCGCGAAGAACATTAGAAACTGGGCTAGACTCTCTGTGGAATCCTGGTCTAACAGCCTTGCTAGTTCCCGCCCTCTCCCCAATACGGATCCCAACACGGCCAATCAGGAGTACGAAGAGTGGATCTCGCACTCCCTGGAGACTACACTCCCTCTTCGTAAAATCACCACGAAGCGTTCACAAAAAAACGCCCCCTGGTTCTCCGAGGAACTCAGGATAAAAATACGGCACTGCAGGAAATTAGAAAGACGGTGGCGCCTTGATTTTTCTTCAGGTGATAAAACTCTTTACAGAAAGGCGATCAGAGCCTACAAAAATGAGGTCAAACTCGCACAAGCAACTTATTTTTCCACTCAAATTGTGCGGGCCAAATCAAAACCCAAGGAAATCTTTCAAATAGTAAAGAGTCTCACAAATCTCCCACCACCTTCTACGCTACCTTGTAAATCGCTAGCTCACTGTAACAACTTGGCAGTCTTCTTCCACCAAAAAGTTCTTCAAATATACTCTTCTTTCCCTGACACCGACTCTCACCTCGCTGCTCAGACACGGCCCTGTCAGGTGGAATTCCCCCTTCAACCCATGGCTATTTTGGATCACTTCCCTCTGTTAGAACAGGACTCCCTGGAGTCTCTGGCGCGGCAAGTGAAATCAGGGTCACCCTGTGACCCAGCCCCCCCAGAGGCTATGATCTCGGTAATCCAAGTGGTTCTCCCTACCATCAAGAACCTCCTCAATGCCTCGATTACCTCCGGCATAGTTCCACCCCTTTGGAAGCAGGCTATGGTCCGTGCTCTACTAAAGAAACCCAACTTGGATCCTAGCGATTTTAGCAACTATCGCCCCATTTCCCTACTCCCCTGGGTGAGTAAGATTCTGGAGAAACACATTAATATACACCTGACGGCCTTTCTGGAGACCAACCAGCTGCTGGATGTCACCCAAACAGGTTTTCGACCAAAACATGGGACCGAGACTGCCCTACTGGCAGTAACCGAGGAAACTAGAAGGATCTTGGATCAAGGCGGATCAGTGGCAGTGATCCTCCTTGATCTAAGCGCAGCGTTTGACACGGTTAGCCACGATGTGCTTCTCTCTCGCCTCTCTGAAATGGGAATCTCAGGCAGGGCATTATGCTGGCTTAAATCCTTCCTGAGTAATAGATCCTTTCAGGTCTTTGAGGGTGATATTGTCTCCTCTAGCAAACCCCTGAGCTGTGGCGCCCGCAGGGCTCATCGTTAAGCCCTGCGCTATTTAATATCTATATGCGACCACTGGCTGAGGTTGTCCGTCCGTTCGGCATTAAGATCGTCTCCTATGCGGATGACACTCAGCTAGTGGTATCCCTGGCACAGGCGGACAGCCGCTCCGCGCAAATGGGACTAAGGCAATGTCTGGAGGACGTGAAAGGCTGGATGATGAGATCTTCCCTCAAACTTAACGGGGATAAAACTGAGTTGATGCTCCTGGGCCCCGCCACACCTACATTCTTTGATTCCCTTTTTGCCCCCTTGCCTAGGCACTTCGCCTGCACCTAAGGACAATATAAAATGCCTGGGGGTATGGCTGGACAAAGCCTTAACTTTTGACACCCAGGCTACCAGGCTGTCTGCGACCTGTTTTGGCCTCCTTAGGATGCTCAGAAAAGTGCTCCCACCTTTACCTATGGAGGCCAAGCAAGTTGCTGTCCAAGGCCTGATCCAGTCTCGACTGGATTTTGGCAACTCTCTGTACCTCGGTGCCCCTGACTACACACTTCGCAAGCTGCAGATTGTTCAAAACTGCGCCGCTCGCACACTATTACAGCTGCCACGGAGATTATCAGCCAAACCTGGACTGAGGAGCCTGCACTGGCTGCCGGTCCGGCAAAGAATCACCTTTAAGGCAATGTGTATTGCCCATCAGGCCTTCTGGGACAAAGGACCGGCAATCTGCCATAATCTTACCACTCAATACCACCCTAGGAAACAACTTCGCTCCGGCCAGGCTTTCCTAGCAATTGTCCCTAGAATCAGGAGAACGAGAGCCGGCGTCAGGATGTTTTCGTACGACGCCGCCAGGCTGTGGGACATCCGACCCCCTCAGCTTAGATCCAATCCCAACTTACCCTTTTTTCGAAAACAACTAAAGACTTTTCTCTTTACCCCCTAAAACTAACCCTTGCGGACCGACTTGGATACTTCTACCTCACTCTTCAGGCAGCGCTTGGACGCCTCAGGGCAGCAATTCGCGCTTTATAAATCTACGTTTCATTTCATTTCATCATTTGCATATAGCTGGATGGATCACTGGTCCCTCAAGAACCAAACTTAGGGACTCCGCATATAAGTTGAAGATGAAAGCAGCTATTTGGGAACACCGTAGAAATTCTGGCCCAGTCGAGAATTTAAGCACTTGGGGGCATTTTGTTAGGAAGGATGCACACCACCACTGTACTTGACAGTGAAGACTCATGTGATGTGAAGTGGTCTATCAAGGTCAAGTGTATCAAATGCATCCTAGAAGTCTAACAGAATGAGATAGGAATCTCTACCATTCAGGAAACTATGTACATATTTTAATCTTTTTAAGGCTAAAACTGAAGCAAGATTCAGATTTTAGTGGGCCATTAGATGCTCTATTGATAAAGAAGACTGGGTGTTTGAAGTCACTTATCTTTTTGGTTTCCCCAGTGAAGGTTTGGAATTGCTTCTAAGTTTGAGAGTGTATGGAGTCCAGATTTTTTTTTAGGTTTAAAGATGTGCTCATTTTTTAGTAAATCGAGAAAGAAACTTTGGGAGCATGAGCTACTAATTAGTTAATGCTCGGATTCTGTGAGGATGAGGAAATCATGTTAGATGCGGTTGGCAGGGAAACAAATCCTGATAGTATTTGGTGGTGTATTTTGAGAAATCATCTTTTTCGATGAAGGTAAAAGGAGTCCGTGTACCGTTAGCGTGTCAGAAAGGAGGTGTAATTAAATTGGTGGCAGGGATAAAATTGTGTCCTAGAGTCCTGATGTTGTTAATTATAAAGTGAAGGATTTCATACATTTTTAGACTGAAGGGTTCTGATGAGAAAACAGGGTGAGGGATAGGGTAAGGTGTAATGGCAGATGAACTTAAATAGAGTTCTCGCCGAGTTGGATGAACTGGAGACTGACCATGTAAGAAGTTTGATTTAGAGTGAGTTTGTATAATTTTCTATTTACTTGTGGAATGTTGCTGAATCTCTGGAGAAATTACGTTTGTTTAATCTTGGTGAGAGGAGACTCTGAAGAGCAGATGATGCGAAAGTCTCTAAAGGTCGGGACAAGGATTTCATGGCTTGAGATTTGGCGAGGGGTTGAGGGATAAAGGTGAGAAGATGAAAGGCAATAACAGAGTGATCGGATGGATTCGTGCTGGCTGGGAATCAGATAGTGAAAAGGTCAATAAAACACTGCATCCACTATAGAGGTCTGCTTGTTACCTGGGGGTCGGCATGGCCCCCATCTTGAGCATGTTCATGGGTTGGAATAACCAAACACATTTCAGACTGGCTTCAAATGTTACAGTATCTGGCTATTTTTGTAAAAAGGGCTTTGCAATGCACCACTGGCCACAACTTTCCATACAAATATCCTATGGAAAGAACCCCACCTCCACCACACAATTATCAGCAAATGCTTTTGTGTTTTTCCCAATGTTACTGTGTCTGTGTGCTTTAAAACTCTACATTTGCCACAAGGGTTCTGTAATAATTCATTGAGGCGGTCAAAATAACTGTAGCCCATTCCCCTATAAATAAGTTTTTACATCCTGTCAGGATCTGTAAGGGCCGGTAAAAAGCTGACTGTCACACGCGCAATATACACAGGAATGAACTACAAATCCCGGCATGCCCTGAGAAGCACGCTGTACGTGTTCAGGACATTACGCACGGGACACGTAAAAGACAAGCTGAGTCCTCAAACGCTGCCGATTATTCTGTAGCAGCGTTTCCAGTCCTCGTCTTCATTGTCAGCTGTCTACTATTACGGCGGTAAGAGTGGGAATTCCACTGTTTATGTCGTTACGGTCCCTAGAAAGGATCTATGACTGGGCCATAGGTGTTTTTGGCCATTTGCTTCCCCATTGGTGGAGACCGTAGACTAGGGTCTCTTGCGGGGAGTGTAACGAACTCCTCGTTATCAGCCCGGTGGAAGCGGGCTCGTCTCTCCCGTTGGCCGAGGCTTGCACAGAGCAGTCTCAAGCTGGAGAGGCTTTTCTGTGCTGAGCCTGCTATTGATATACTCGCTTCCTGCTGGTCCCTAATTACGAAGTGAACTCGATCTCTCCCATTGGTCGAGGTTGGCGGTACGCCACCTCGTTGCAGGGGAGGTTTTTTCCGCCTGAAATCACTGGCTGTACTTGAAGCAGCCAAATAACACAGGAGAGATCGACATTTCCCTCTCCCCCTCTCCTTGTTTGTAGCACCTAAGACGATATTAGGTGATAAAACCACAGTAAAAGCCTTACAGTGCCATAAGAAAACCGAAGCAACCCTTGGTCCCACTGACGTTGAGAGTAATGCTGGCAGTTTTCTACAGTGTATTGGGGCAATGTTTAGACTGACATTAACCGCGCCTACTTTGTTCCTGTAATAGCTACTGGTTGTTCTTTGCTTCCTATCCCAGGAGAGAGTGAGAAGCGAGGGTGTATTCACTGTTTTGGCACACAAGTTACGGGAGCGACCACAGAAGGGCTTAGGTAGGATATATGTGAGTTTAGGTGCACGTACTATAACGGACGTTTGAGGGGGGGTGTTACAGGAATCCGACCTTGTACTTATCTTGTGTTTCATTGTTTCCCTTGTCCAGATATCCCTCCCTGCTCTTCCTTCCCTTTCCTTCCATCACTTGACTACCTCAATAGTCTGTGTGTGTGCACATTTCAGACTTGGGGCCGTCGAGAGGTGAAACCCCTTTTGAGCTTCAGCGCAATCCCGAGGATTCTGGAAGGAGGAGCCTGACACATCCAGTCCGGTAATGACTAGTGTACTTTAAGATGCAACATTCAACAACACATTTCCTAAAAATGTATAGGCGATCTTACATACCTACAGTGTTGATGATCTACCCAAACAGTGTGTTTCAAAATCACCTAAACTGATTTAGGAGTGCATGGGTCTTTTTTTTGTGCCGGTGTCAATTACTTGTGAGTGCCCTGTCATATTTTCAATCTCAGTTCATTGCTGCTAAGAGATTGTACTTGGCACACGCTCAAGTAGGAAAACCATGCTGACAGTGCACACATAAGGTACTTGCATAGAAAACGTACTCTGCAGAAGAGGGTGCAGGTACTTACAAAGTGGTGAACTCTTTCACTACAGCAAGCCAGCAAAGTTTGAAATAATCATTCATTTGCTCTGTGGGTATTTGTGCTAAGCCTTTTCTCAACAGCCCTGTTAGAGAAAGATAAAAATATCATATTTAAGAAATGGACATGAATGAAGTTTTGTCACTCTGTGTTGTAGCACCAGCTCCAGTCTCAGCACAGATACTATCCCATTAGAAGCATTATATTTACTTTGAAATTTAATGAAGTACCTAGAAAAACCAAAGAATGTAGCCCCTCAATGATGCCAACTCGGACGACTGAAACTAAAGACCGAAGGATGCTCGAGGCGGCAACCTAAAGCCATAATTTCCATGAGACTGAAAAATGGGCATACATGCGATGCTTATGAGGTTGGGTAGAAGCAAGTTTCACTTCTTGGTGGTGCCACACCAGTAAAGGAGCTCCCATGTTGTCTCAGCAAATCTGTTTTACTATAATCAAATTAACTTATGACTAGTCGGCAAGTAGAAAGGAAGTGGCGCATCAGCAAAAACAGAAAAGAACGCAGTAGCAGACCACACTGAAGACAGTGCAAAGCTCAGCAAGGAACTCTTTGGAATCTTGAAGAAATTCTCCAATCCCAATGCCGCAGACATCCTCCCAAGAACTATAAAATGCCCTTGCAGATTTCTTCTATGACAAGATCTTGGCCATCTATGAAAACTTTGAAGCACAACCCTCCAACGCTGACAGTATCAACATGTTCTCACCCACGGACACAAACTCTGAACACCTCCGCACCCAATGGGACGTCCTCACCATGCAAGAAAACATCTCCATCATGAACTCCGTGCACTTGGGAACACCCATGGACCTCTGCCCCCACCACGTCTTCAACCTTGGATGCAAGACAATCTGTAACAAACTCAGGAAAGTCCTGAACCCCTCCATCACATCACCCACCTTCACAGAGGACTGGAAACACACAGAAGTTGGACTCCTGATAAAAGCATCTGCCACCCCAGCCGAACGGAAGAACTATCAGCCCATATCTCTGCTCCCATTTCCAACAAAAGTACTTGAGAAATCAATCAACCTGCAACTCACCCACCACCAGCAGCACCACAACCTCCTTGACCCCTCCCACTCCAGATTTTGAGCCAACCACAGGACAGAGACAGCCCTGATCGCAGTCAATGACGACATCAGAGCCCTCCTGGACCGTGGTGAAATGATAGCCCTCATCATCTGGACCTGTCAGCAGCTTTCAACACCATCTCACATCACACCCTGATCAACAGACTCCACCACATTGGAATCCAGGGACATATCCTCAAATGGATTGCATCATTCCTCTCCGGAAGAACTCAGAGGATCCGCCTCCCACCATTCATATCTGATCCCAAGAACATCATCTGCAGAGTTCCACCGATTGACCCTCAGCCCCACCATCTTCAACACCTACATGACTCCCCTAGCACACACGGTCAGGTCATATGGACTCAACATCATCTCCTACACTGACAACACCTAGCTCATCATCTTGCTGACAAAAGAGCCCACCACCACTAGAGCCAACTTCCTCACTTGCATGTTGAACATCGCCAAATGGATGGTCCCAAAACTCACCATGGACAAGACGGAAGTCCTCATCTTTTGGAACAACACCTCACCCTGAAACAATGCATGGTGGCCTGTGGAATTTGACCCAACCCTGGCCTGACAGATCATACCCGCAACCTCGGCATCATCCTAGACAGCAAGCTTTCGATGAAAAAGCAGGTCAATGCAGTCTCATCTGTCTGCTTCCACACCCTCCGCAAGATCTTCAGGTGGCTCCCAGCCAACACCAGAAGGGCTGGCACACAGTTCCTTATCACCAGCAGATTAGACTAAGGAAACACACTCCATGTAGGAATCACTGCGCACCTCCTAAAGAGACTTCAGACAATACAAAACACAGAGGCAAGACTCATCCTCGACTTCCCCCGAAGGACCCACATGACACTCCTCCTCAGGAAAGTGGACTGGTTCCCGATACAGAAGAGAAGCCAGTTCAAGATGCTGACACACTCTTACAAAGCTCTATACAACGAATGACCATCATACCTCAACAAATGCCTGTCCTTCCACCGACAGACCAGACACCTCTGATCTGCCTCCTTCATCCTCGCAGACACTCCCCGGATCCACCAAACCAACTGAGGAGGGTGCTTTTTTTCGCACCTTGCGGCCAGGACATGGAACAATTTTTCTCTGCATCTCAGGACCGCCTCATTACTCCAGCAATTCAGGTAAGAACTCATGACCTGGATGCTCTATTAAAGACCACCACACAGCAGCCAGCTTCTGCAATGCCTCGAGACCCTCACTGGTGATTTGCAACGCTCTATAAATGTTTGATTGATTGATTGATTTATTGGAACAGGAAAACTTACTAGTTTCATTGGTAAAGCTCTGTGTTACGTGAACTATTTTGGTGCTTCAAAAACAAAGAAGGCAATGGCTAGGTTTGACAAGCGCACTCTACCACACTAGTTATTAAAGAAGTAAGAGGTATTATTCGTTCATAATCCATATATCTTCTGGTGCTTCAAGAGGAGAAGGAGCCATCCATTCCTTCTCGGATGGACAAAGTCCAAAATATGAAAATTACAATGTCTCCGAGCACATTGAAATCCCAAACTGAAGTTTGGGTTTCAGTAGTCTTTTTTTATTCAATCATCTAAGACACGCCCCTTCGCCAACACGTGTTTCGTCACATGCTGTTTCAATCACAGCAGACTTCATCAGGGCAAAGCATCTAAAACAAAAGTATATTCTATTCAAGAGGAGTATCCATGTAATTTCATCTAACCGTCCCCAGGGTCGACTGACTCTAGAATATCACCTGAAAGTGTTGATCTAATTAGAACTATGCTCATTAGCTAAAATCACACAAGAATATTAGAATGAGTTGGGCAGACAACTTAGGCTTTTTGTGTCTCAGATAAGGAATGAAGAGTGAATATGGACTTTACTACTAAATTTCAATCCAAGGCGAACCCAGTCTATAGATTATATTATATGTCAGTGAAATTAAGAACATTTGAAACATGATATTCCAGTGAAAGTACACATTGTCATGCAGGAGAAGGGATCTAGGTACACATTGTATGTCCATGCCCCCAATTAGAGGATTTCCAGTGAAAAGTCTGCCCCATTCTAAGTGCAACGGTTAACCTGGAGCTAGCTTGCTGCCCAGAGATGTCTCTGTTTTCCTTAGAGATCAAGAATTTAATTTTCTTTGGGACCCCAGGGGCCCGGTTAGTGATACCCACGGAGTGGAGATCAGAGCCCCCACCCACAGTAGCTGTCTAGTGGAAGAGAATGATTCTGGTAATGAAACATGATTTTTTTCTTTACAAGCATGGACATCAAAAGAAAAGGTGCAATCAGCTTTGGAGTTAGTGAAGAACCAATCTGATGTTGAAGCCAATGGAAAAAGAATCTTTGCATACTCAACATTACCTTGTTATCAACAGAGATTCATGGTTTGTAAGATTTTCCTTCTGGTTTTATATGTTTTAATGATATGTCTGAATTCGGGATTGTCTTGACTCCTCTCAAATAAAAAAAAGAAAGTCTAGACAGCAAATAAAAAAGGCTGGTACCATCCAGATCTGAATAGGTCAAATACGATCAACATAAACGTGACTCGTAAGATCCCAGGTAACCAATGCATGTCGCAAAATAGGTGGATTACATATTTGAAGAGGGTTTTGTACTATTTGCAATTTCCTGAGTTTCAAAGACCAATGGTGTCAGGTCACTGCAGAATACTTGGTTTACTGCCATACTTTGTCTACTGCCTCTTTTCTACACCCCGGTACAAAAGGGGGTGGTGATGGACGGAGCATCAGAACCAATCAAACACTCACACCCAGTCAACAGATCTGGGTTTGATCCATCACCGTTCTTTAGCCCACTCTGCCACCACAGTTCAGACATGGCCATATGCAAATCAGTCTGACCCTGTGCCTCAGCTTGTTTCTGGTCCAAGGAAGACATGGCTTGGCAGTTCGGGCTGGACTGTTCCCATGAGGCACAGGGTCAGACTGATTTGCATATGGCCATGTCTGAACTGGGGTGGCAGAGTGGGCTAAAGAACGGTGATGGATCAAACCCAGATCTGTTGACTGGGTGTGAGTGTTTGATTGGTTCTGATGCTCCGTCCATCACCAACCCCTTTTGTACCGCTTTGTTCGCCATAAGTTGGCAGGGTATGCTCAGACGTGAGTCCCTTGCTCACTTTGCCACTGGATTCAAGTAAGCCTGGCTGAAGACGGCTGAAATGCCAGAAACCGGTCCTAGGAAGCTTGTTTCTGGTCCAGGGAAGGCATGGCTTGGCAGTTCGGGCTGGACTGTTCCCATGAGGCACAGGGTCAGACTGATTTGCATATGGCCATGTCTGAACTGGGGTGGCAGAGTGGGCTAAAGAACGGTGATGGATCAAACCCAGATCTGTTGTCTGGGTGTGAGTGTTTGATTGGTTCTGATGCTCCGTCCATCACCACCCCCTTTTGTACCGCTTTGTTCGCCATAAGTTGGCAGGGTATGCTCAGACGTGAGTCCCTTGCTCACTTTGCCACTGGATTCAAGTAAGCCTGGCTGAAGACGGCTGAAATGCCAGAAACCGGTCCTAGGAAGCTTGTTTCTGGTCCAGGGAAGGCATGGCTTGGCAGTTCGGGCTGGACTGTTCCCATGAGGCACAGGGTCAGACTGATTTGCATATGGCCATGTCTGAACTGGGGTGGCAGAGTGGGCTAAAGAACGGTGATGGATCAAACCCAGATCTGTTGACTGGGTGTGAGTGTTTGATTGGTTCTGATGCTCCGTCCATCACCACCCGAACAAAGCGGTACGCTTTGTTCGCCATAAGTTGGCAGGGTATGCTCAGACGTGAGTCCCTTGCTCACTTTGCCACTGGATTCAAGTAAGCCTGGCTGAAGACGGCTGAAATGCCAGAAACCGGTCCTAGGAAGCTTGTTTCTGGTCCAGGGAAGGCATGGCTTGGCAGTTCGGGCTGGACTGTTCCCATGAGGCACAGGGTCAGACTGATTTGCATATGGCCATGTCTGAACTGGGGTGGCAGAGTGGGCTAAAGAACGGTGATGGATCAAACCCAGATCTGTTGACTGGGTGTGAGTGTTTGATTGGTTCTGATGCTCCGTCCATCACCACCCCCTTTTGTACCGCTTTGTTCGCCATAAGTTGGCAGGGTATGCTCAGACGTGAGTCCCTTGCTCACTTTGCCACTGGATTCAAGTAAGCCTGGCTGAAGACGGCTGAAATGCCAG
Organism: Triturus cristatus; assembly: GCF_964204655.1. Classification (NCBI taxonomy): domain Eukaryota; kingdom Metazoa; phylum Chordata; class Amphibia; order Caudata; family Salamandridae; genus Triturus; species Triturus cristatus. Next base: position 1,388,176,342 of record NC_140590.1, read on the forward strand.
AAACCGGTCCTAGGAAGCTTGTTTCTGGTCCAGGGAAGGCATGGCTTGGCAGTTCGGGCTGGACTGTTCCCATGAGGCACAGGGTCAGACTGATTTGCATATGGCCATGTCTGAACTGGGGTGGCAGAGTGGGCTAAAGAACGGTGATGGATCAAACCCAGATCTGTTGACTGGGTGTGAGTGTTTGATTGGTTCTGATGCTCCGTCCATCACCACCCCCTTTTGTACCGCTTTGTTCGCCATAAGTTGGCAGGGTATGCTCAGACGTGAGTCCCTTGCTCACTTTGCCACTGGATTCAAGTAAGCCTGGCTGAAGACGGCTGAAATGCCAGAAACCGGTCCTAGGAAGCTTGTTTCTGGTCCAGGGAAGGCATGGCTTGGCAGTTCGGGCTGGACTGTTCCCATGAGGCACAGGGTCAGACTGATTTGCATATGGCCATGTCTGAACTGGGGTGGCAGAGTGGGCTAAAGAACGGTGATGGATCAAACCCAGATCTGTTGACTGGGTGTGAGTGTTTGATTGGTTCTGATGCTCCGTCCATCACCACCCCCTTTTGTACCGCTTTGTTCGCCATAAGTTGGCAGGGTATGCTCAGACGTGAGTCCCTTGCTCACTTTGCCACTGGATTCAAGTAAGCCTGGCTGAAGACGGCTGAAATGCCAGAAACCGGTCCTAGGAAGCTTGTTTCTGGTCCAGGGAAGGCATGGCTTGGCAGTTCGGGCTGGACTGTTCCCATGAGGCACAGGGTCAGACTGATTTGCATATGGCCATGTCTGAACTGGGGTGGCAGAGTGGGCTAAAGAACGGTGATGGATCAAACCCAGATCTGTTGACTGGGTGTGAGTGTTTGATTGGTTCTGATGCTCCGTCCATCACCACCCCCTTTTGTACCGCTTTGTTCGCCATAAGTTGGCAGGGTATGCTCAGACGTGAGTCCCTTGCTCACTTTGCCACTGGATTCAAGTAAGCCTGGCTGAAGACGGCTGAAATGCCAGAAACCGGTCCTAGGAAGCTTGTTTCTGGTCCAGGGAAGGCATGGCTTGGCAGTTCGGGCTGGACTGTTCCCATGAGGCACAGGGTCAGACTGATTTGCATATGGCCATGTCTGAACTGGGGTGGCAGAGTGGGCTAAAGAACGGTGATGGATCAAACCCAGATCTGTTGACTGGGTGTGAGTGTTTGATTGGTTCTGATGCTCCGTCCATCACCACCCCCTTTTGTACCGCTTTGTTCGCCATAAGTTGGCAGGGTATGCTCAGACGTGAGTCCCTTGCTCACTTTGCCACTGGATTCAAGTAAACCTGGCTGAAGACGGCTGAAATGCCAGAAACCGGTCCTAGGAAGCTTGTTTCTGGTCCAGGGAAGGCATGGCTTGGCAGTTCGGGCTGGACTGTTCCCATGAGGCACAGGGTCAGACTGATTTGCATATGGCCATGTCTGAACTGGGGTGGCAGAGTGGGCTAAAGAACGGTGATGGATCAAACCCAGATCTGTTGGTTCTGATGCTCCGTCCATCACCACCCCCTTTTGTACCTCTTTTCTACACCCAGCTTTTCATACACATGTATTTCAATCACCACCTTACCACTAATAACATCAATGCTCTATTCCTTTTGATGTTTGATTCACCTTTACCCCCATCACCTCCTTCTCAGAGATCAAGGTCCTTTTGAACTCCTTTTGAATTTTTTCTGCCACTATCCACTTCCTGCCTTGTCTCATCTCTCTACTTCAGACCACTTCTTCTCTCCTTCCCTTTACATTTTCCAATACCCCTGCACCTCTCAACTCACAGATCTATTTTTCTGCCGACAACTTTTTTCGTGGAAGATTAAGCTGGTACACCTTTGGATGCCACTGATTTCTTGGGATCAATAATACGCTCTGTGAATATCCTATGGTTGGGACTGCCACAGATTTTTACCTTTTGCTTACATTTAATGTTAGGTGTGTCTGCCGGCATGCTTACAAGAGTCTACAAGTTTCAGCGTGATTTGCTTCTTTTGTGTACTGAACTGGCTCCCATCTCTTGAAGATGCATTATGTAATCAGGTGGAATAGGGTGAGTAGAATGAATGGAAAAAATAAAATAAATTATAATCAACAAATGGGCTTTGCTTGGTGTTGAACTGCCTCGGGCCACATTACGCAGATATAAAAGTTATGAAAATGAAGCGAACAGAGCAAGGAAGCTACTCGCAACATACCTGAAGCACAAACGTAATCAGGGAGCAATCGCATCAATAACAGATGCTAAGAACCTGCCACCAAAAACTCCCTCCATGCCTGAACATAGGCACTGTGCGCCAACTCTACCAGGAACCCTACCACCTGTTGGACCATCCAGTGTTGCCTACGGACCACAAGTTCTCTGGCATGAGTGTCGGGTCTCTTTCTGCATCCTTGGCTAATCCACGGAAACTCCGCCCACTGTGAACGAGAACAAGCATCCGCAATGCAAATGTCAACACCCAGCACGTGTCGCATATTGAAAGATATGTCATGAAACAAGCATTCCAACACAAAAACAATTAACAGTTTCACAACCTGCATGCCCCTAGCGGACTGTCTATTCACCACCTCCACCACAGCCATATTGTCTCCCCAAAATAATACTCTCATTTGTGCAAAGTCTGTGCCCCATAAGGTCATTGCTAACACCAAAGAAAACAGTTCCAGGAAATCAATACTCCTGCCTTTGTTGCACCACATAGTCGCCCATGGCTAAGGACACTAGTCACACTGCCAATATAGACCAAAACAACGTCCTCCCCATGGCATCTGAGAAGATTTGCACAGCCCAATCTACATCCTCCTGTCTCGCCAAAGGAATACCACTGAATTCCTGCATGAAAAAACACCACATTCTCAGGTCCTTTTTGACTCCAGCTGACAGTCGCAAATGGTGATGGGGCAGAGAACACCCGATAATGTCTGCCCCCAACATCCTGCGGAACAACCCCCGCACCCGTACCACCCTGCACCCAAAATTGAGGTGCCCAACAAGACTTGAATCTCCCTCGCTTTCACTTTTTCCCTTCCCAGCATGCACATTAGCCATGTCAGCATTTTCTTCTTTTTCGTCAAGCGGTAACCTTGCTTCCATCTGCACAGAATCAATCTCAACACCCAAAAATGATAGCAATGGTTTTAGGCCCAGTGTTTTATCTGGTGCCATCTGCACCCCAAGTTCACCCATCAGCTGGGGGTGCTAGAGGGCGCCGAGCAAGATGGCTGCATTCGTGTGAGGCTCTTGCTGTTCGGGCCACTATCCGCCCGATATCCGTGTCATCCTGTACTGGAAACACACTGCACAAGCTTTAGGGAAGAAGCGGCACTGAACGTATATTACTGAAGTTATCGGTGAGCAGAGGAGACCGAGATTATTCCGCCTGGCGCCGGAGCTGCCTTTCATAAGATGGCGGCGGCCGCGGAGGACGATTGCACTAAGGAGGACGCGAGCCACACTGTCCTGAGTCGGGAGTGAGGAGTTGGCGCTGGCTGGAGGGAGTGAAGGCGGGCGACCGTCCCTGCCCGTGTGTGGGACTCTGCTCGAGGCTACAGCGCCTACAGATTTGGCGGCGGGCTCCGCGTCCAGGGCAGCTGGTGAGTCGAGCACTGCCTGGCGGCGTGGTCTTGTCTCCGGAGGGGATTCCCGCGACTGCCATACATAGGAGGAGGTGACGGAGCCGGCGCTTGTCCATAAGAGTCTGGGGAGCTGGATCGGGCACGGCGCGGAAGCAGCACCCCGCCGGGCCACCCGCGGCACCCCTTCCCCCCTCCCCCAGCGATCTTCAAGAGAATCGACCTCTGCTGGCGGGGCCCTAGATCGGCGGGGGAGATTGCTCTACGGTGCCAGGGAGGTGCGGAGAGTGACAGGAGAACATCGCAGAGGCACTGGGATCGCAGCCTGGAGATTGAGGCTTCGACCCTGCTACGCCTACCCCTGGGACTGAGCAGCCCTGGACACAGAGAAAGGTACTCTTCCGGCCCCACATTGCTTGCTCGGACCCCACTGGCACAATTATCTCCCCGATCCTGCAGGAGAGAGTTCCACCCGCATTGCTGCTGTTGGGGGGGTTGGGGGACAGCGAGCGAGGGCCGACCCTCTCCCCCACACATGATGAGATACTGAGTGGCACGGTGAGTGAACCGGGCACTGACCACAGCGGGGGCGTGAGTCAGGTGGGGTGGAGATCGGGCGGAGACTGGACACCAGCTTGGAGGGGGTGAAGCTTGCTTCTGGCTGGCCGCTGCGAGGCAGCTATCCATTCTAGCCACTGGAGGCCTCGAGATTTCCTGGAAAACTGCACAACGCGGGAAGAGTACGCCTACGAAACACATTCCGGGTGGAGAGAGGTGAGGTCTCTGGGGCTTGCGGTCGACCACTCTCCTCGATCGTTTTGATATATGACTGCACCTCCCGGGTACGGGAGATGGGGAAACCAGATGGCCGCCAGTCTAAGCTGCCCTTCGAGGCACGAAAAACTACCCGATCACAGGCAGAACAGAAGGATGACCACGGGGATTCCCAGCCCCCCTCCACGGCAGATTTGAAGGAACTCCTGCTCATCATGCAGTCCAGCTTGACCTCCATCGAATATAAGATGGGCTCAATGAATGCACGGCCGGACGGAGTCACACATAGAGTAGACAAGCATGAGGACCGGTTGACTGAAGCGGAGCGTCGGATCTTGGACCTCAAAGACACTGCCACTGCCACCACGTCCCGGACCTTGGATATGGAGAGGGTTTTAAAATTGCTAGCGGCTAAGAATGAGGATTTGGAGTCTCGCTGTTGCCGCAATATTCTCCGCATTCTTGGGATATCTGAGACGACGGCCACTGGGAGAATGGAGGAATTTGTGGAGGGACTCCTGATCACGCTGTGCGGGAGGGAAGCTTTCTCGCCGGTTCTGGTGGTGGAGAGAGCGCACCGCACCTTTTCTGCGCGGCCTGCCCCGGGGGCCACTCCCCGAACAATCATAGCCCGTATACTAAACTATCGGGACCACGATGCCGCCCTCCGCCTATCCCGAGAACACGGGCAGCTCCGGTTTGAGGGCATGGACATCTCTCTCTACCCCGACTTTACCATGGCAGTACAGGAGCAGAGGCGTAAGTTCTTTCCAGTCAAGAAGAAATTGCAGCAGCTCAACCTGCCCTACGCTATGCTTTTCCCGGCACGGCTTAACATCACGCACTTGGGGAAGCAGGTTTTTGTTAATACCCCTCAACAGGCACAGGACTTTCTCAAAGGATTGCCGAGACAGCAGACGGTTCGCGCCTCTCCTTCGCGCCCCCTGGAAGAACATGGCGGCGCCTCTGACATAGAGTGATGACCTACCGCATTGACCCTAAACTATCCTTTGTATAGAGGACAGGAACTTGCCGCCACGACATCCCTCTTCGAGACAAGTCCCTTTTGGCATTGCTACGGGGGGCGGAGGACGACGCACTACGACATACACATTGACCAGGGTGATCTGCTTGGCTTTCTGGAGGTGCACTCCCCCTTCCCCCCTCTGCTCGGAGCTATTGCGGCTCTAGCGGATTGCAGGGAGCGGTCCTGGTGAGTTGTCTGTTCCACTTTTGTGACCTTTATGCTGGTAATGACTTTATCCTGTTGAACACTGATATTTTTGCATTGGTCACCCTGTACGCCATAGGCTTAATATCTGAACTGGTACGTGATGATTTCCTAACGATGCCCGAACGCCCTCGCTTTTGCGAGGAGTCTTTTGAGGCCCTCTAGAGCTCACCCATCAGGCGAACCCTATTTACTGTTTGTGTGCCTTGGGTGGGGCTCTAAAGCTCTGATTGTTTGCTGTTTGTACTCAGTTGTCTTATTTTGGCAGCAGAGATGATGTTACTAGGGACACGGGAGGGGGGGATCGGGAGGGTTGGGGAACACGGCAGGATTGGGCTGCTGATGTGGGAGGGGGGAGGAGGGAAGTTTATCTCTGGCCATAGCACCGCTCAGACCAATGCCTTGCCACTAGCCACTATTCCTCAGATCCTCAGTGCACGATCGATCTATGACCGCCACTTAACACACATTGCTGATGTGTCTGCCTTCCTACGCCTGTCGCTATGATTGATCCCCGACTCAGACTACATATTGGTTCCTAACCTGGAACGTACGAGGATTAGGAGACCCGCAGACATATCCTAGCATACTTAGACCGTCATAATATACAATGCGCTCTGTTGCAGGAAACTCACTTCACTCCTAGTGCCATTCCTACCTTTGCCGCAAGATGGGCCAGCTATGCCAGTTTTTCTTCCTACTCATCGTACGCACGTGGCACGTGCATACTTGTGAGGAAAAATCTTCCATACACCCCTATTGGATCTATGGTGGATAAGCAGGGTCGGTATTCTATTGCTTGGGGTAGATTAGCCGCGCAGACCTTCACATTCGTGTCACGCTGCGGGCCTAACTCTGATGACCCTGAATTTTTTAGAATCCTCTGGGGTAAAATATTGGAAATAGGTTCCACGCTCTTGCTGTGGGGGGGAGACCTGAATGTCACTATTGAGCCTGCCATGGATCGCTCACACCCGCAACCCCGCCACTGGTCCTCATCCCAATCTACTTTAAAAATGATTATTGCTGACCATGACCTTGTAGATGCGTGGCGACACATGCATCTGCTAAAGAGGGAAGGGACCTGCTACACCACGGCTCGGGCCTCCTGGTCCAGAATAGATATGTGGCTGGTTACTAAAGGGCTTATTCCTTGGGTGACGCATACCCTTCATCTTCCACGTACTTACTCCGACCATTCCCCGGTGCTCATAGTCCTTACCCCTCCGCATGGGAATTCTCCATTCAGGAGTTGGCGCCTGGATCCACTTTCCCTGCTTGACCCCGTTTTTAAACAAGAACTTGAGCAGGAGATCGCAGACTTCTTCCTGCGCAATGAAAACTCGGTGGGGCAATACGCCATTGTTTGGGAAGCATTTAAAGTCACTATTCAAGGCCTGTGCATCGCTAAGAGCGGAGGCGTGTTGAAAGATATTAGGGCCAGGTTGCGGCGGCACGAAGGGGATCTGCAACATCTCGAAACGAACATACAGATAGCGCCGACGCCTGAGATACAGGCACAGTTTAGGAGCACATTAGATGAATATCAGGACACTGCGGAACAAGAATGTAAATTCAGGGGAAAATACTTTAAGGCGCGCCAATATGGGAGATAGGCCGGGCAAGGGACTGGCATCCCTCATCCGACATCCGCGTTTTTCAAGCACAGTACTAGAGATCAAGGGTGAGGATGGCCAGACCCACAGGGACACGGCGGCAATAGTAGCAATGTTCCGACGTTTTTATAAAGAACTGTACAAAGCCCAAAGGGACCACTCTATCGACTTTGACTCCTTTTTCAAAGATACTGCGATTGCGTGGTTGGGGGATGGCCAACGGAACTTCTTGCTGCGCCATCACGAGGATGAGGAGATGATAACCGCAATTATGCAGCTGTCATCCGGAAAGGCGCCGGGGCCGGACGGCCTTCCGGCAGAATTTTATAAAACCTTTCATCACCTGCTCATCCCGATCCTATGACATGTATTTGAGGAGGTCAGAGAATCGGGTTTTCTCTCTTCCTCTATGCGAGAAGCTCATATCATCTCCATACCCAAACCCGGAAAAGATGCCAAACATTGCGAGTCATACAGACCCCTCTCTCTAATAAACGTGGACGCGAAAATCCTAGCTAAATTAATTGCCAACTGAATCAGCCCCCTGATGACCGCACTGGTCCTCCCGGATCAGTCGGGTTTTTGTGCCTACCAGGGGTACCTCACATAACTTGCGCACGCTGTTTGCGATACTGCATGATATTGATCCAGCAACGAGCGCTGCAGCCATATTCCTCGATGCCACCAAGGCGTTCGATTCCTTGGAATGGGATTACCTTGCTTTCGTACTGCAGAGAATGGAATCCCCCCCTTCTTTTTTGGCATGGATCAGTTTACTGTACTCGGGGTTGAAGGCGCGGATCCTTCTTGACGGGGCGCAATCGGCTCCCTTCGTGATCACCAGGGGCACACGACAGGGGTGCCCCCTGTCACCCCTGCTATTCGCTATAGCTATCAAGCCGCTAGCAGCAAAAATCCGACAGCATCATAGGGAGTATGCCCTGGCCTACCCGAACAGGCAAATTTTAATATCATTAAATGCGGACGACCTGACGCTCTATCTGTGTAACCCGGACGTAAGCCTTAATCCAATTCTTCGTGTCATGATACTGTTCGGCAGACTGTCGGGAGTAAAGGTGAACTGGGGTAAGTCCCAGATATTTCCCTTGACTGAAGCTACCCCGCGGTTCGAGCCGGATTATCCCCTGGTTTGGTGCGTAGAATCAGTCACGTACTTGGGTATTCGTGTTTCCCGCTGTCGGGAAGATTTGATGAGGGATAACTATGGCCGCGTATTAGATCTCTTAACTGACAGAATAACCCGGTGGATTGCGATGCCCTTATCCATGGCTGCCAGAGTCTCTTTGCTTAAGATGGTGATTTTACCTAAGCTTCTCTATCTGTTCACTAATATCCCATATGCTCTGAGCCGCTATTTTTTAACAGTCTCAAGTCACAGCTGATCAGATTGACATGGGGAGGGAAGAAACCCAGGCTGGCTTGGGAGATTCTCACGCGCCCTTTTGGGGTTGGAAGCCTGGAAGTTCCTGACATTCAGTTATATTTTACCTGTGCTCAGGCTCACTTTGCGGCCTATTGGATCCATCCCCCCCATATATGCCTCATTTGGCAATGGAAGACGGGTATATGGCTCCCACTCCTTACTCGGCATATTTGAGTGCCCTAGCCGTACCTAGGCACCTGGCTTCCACGACCGTCCAATGTACCACTAGGGCTTGGTGGGATCTGGCACAGAAACTCCAAACCCCCCTTTTGTATTCACCTCTGGCGCCTCTGTAAGGACGGCACGACATACCGGTTACACAGGAGGGTGGATGTTGTCGGATGCTGCGGAAAGTTTCTCGGCTCACTTGGGGTCAATTGTACATACGCGGGACTTTTTGCAGTAGTGCAGAATTCTTTGGTGCCTCTTCCCCTACCCCGCTAGAGCGGTTCTATTATGTGCGATTAAGACAAGATGTTCGGGCCCTTGCGCCCTGCTTCCCCCTGGAGCCGTCAATTATGGTCCCTTTGCACGTTCTACTGCAACAGGACTCCCCAGAACACGTAGTTTCGCGCCTATACAACATTACACAGACAGAGAGGGAATGGGATCCCGCGCCGGCTAAAGTGAGATGGGAGAACGACATGGGACACCCCCTCACGGAAGAACAGTGGGTTTTCTGCTGTCGGCAGACTGGGGACATCTCGGCCAATAGCAGACTACGACTCATACATTATAGGTACTTACACCAATTGTACTATACCCCTGCTAGACTGCATTGTCTCCAGCTACGGGAACATGACCGCTGTGACTGCTGTGGTGAAGGGGGGGCAGGATTTGGACACCTGGCCTGGGGCTGCCCACCGGTCCGAACTTACTGGGGGGCGTTTTTTAACGCATTGGACAAGATGACCGGGATGCACATTCCTGACACCCCCCTTGTAGCTCTCCTGGGCTACACTGAGAAATTGCCTGTTAAGATCCGAAAATATACTTCCTTGCCCCTTCTGGTAGCGAAAAGACGGATTGCATGCCGCTGGGGGAGAGGGCGAGACCCAAAATTTAAGGAGTGGATTAATGACCTTATCCTTTTCAAGATCAGCTTCATACTTATGCCGAACTGCTCCCACCTACAACTCGCCCGCGGGACATCTGGGCCCCTTTGCAAATATATCTCCTACACAATGCTGACAATGACGTTCCCAACTCAGCCCAACTGGCGAGGGAGGGGGATGATGGGAGGGACGGGGACCCTCGAGAGAAGGAAAATTTGTGAATGGATAGCGAAGACGGTCTGATGGGGGATATGCCATCTGCGATTCTGAGAAGGGCGGCGGAGAGGGAGGCGGGAACATGGCGAAGAACGGGGGTAATAATCCTTGTTGTAGATGAGGAACGGTGGTAAGAAATCTATGGCCTTTTTACTGTTTGGTTTCTTATTTGTTCTCTTTCTTCGGGATACTAATGTTCATTAAAGACCTGAATAGTTTGCTGAATAACTTGCATTGTCCCCCCTTACGCGACCGGCCCGATGGATTGTAGGCGGCTTGCTGTGAATATCCCTTTGCCCCCTCTGATAGGAACTCTTGTGAGATGTAGTGCCGGCCCGTGGGGATGTAGGCACCTTGCTGTGTCCACTTGTAAACTGTCAATAAAGGTCTTGGAAACAAACAAACAAAAACAAAAAAAGTTCACCCATGAGCTCTTGGAACCTTGCCAGTAAGACCTGGCAGTCCGGTGAAAAAGGGTGCCCCCACAATAAAGAAATTGTCCAGATAGTGGGTTACCAGCTGATGGCCTGTCTGCCATGTAAACACCCACTACAAGAAAGAACTGAAGCACTCGAACAGACCACATGAAATGGAGCAACACATTGGTAATACTTTGTCCATGCACCAAATTACTTCAAATTACAAGTCCAGTACCTGGAAGTCCTTCAGGTGTACGGGAAGCAGCGGAAAAGCTGACTTCACAATGCATTTTGCCATGGCCCACAGCCACTACAAGTGACATAGTCATGTCAACTGAGGAGTAGGACACCAATGCTACATCCTCTGCAAAGAAATCTTTCACCGACCCACCCTTATGCCACGACAAATGTTGTATCAATCTAAATTGATCCTCATCTTTCTTGGGGACTACTCCAATTAGGGACACTATCAGATCCTCCATTGGCCAATCATGAAAGGGTCCCGCCCTCCTTCCCTTAGAGACCTCTTTTTCCAATTTTTCCCACACTGCCTGTCTATGCTCTGATGCAGAGCGCAAATTGTCTGCCCAACACCGCGTTCTCGGACCCTCCTACACCAACGAAACCCTTCTGCAACAAATTAGCCTTGTAGAATCCTAGCCAGTACTCAAAAGTCTCTAGCTTAACCAGAGTACGAGACTTTTGCGCCAGATCCCTGCCCCTCGCTCCCCCCTCGTGGGCCTGAGAATTGCTGAGTGTGCACTCCTTGGCAACCCCCATGCTGCTGCCACTATACTGTGCCCTGGCTGTGGGATGCACCCCCTGTTCCACAACAATTGAGACTGGGGTGTCGCCCTGCGCATTTTGAACACTCATGGTGGAATTTGAAGAATTCTCACGTGCACATTCCTTTATTAAAATCCCAGCATGTGGCCCCTGACCCTGGTTGCGCCTTTGGTGCCCCACCCAGCTCTCCCGGAGGGGATGTCCCTGAAAGGGGTGATACACTATGGGCAGACCACTTGCTGTAAAAAGAGTCTTCTCTAATTTTGCGGCCCTCACAGTTTGCTGCCATAGATCCGAATCTAGTTCACCCCATCTTGCCTCCAGATACTAAGCCAGCCGTGCCCTAAATTCCTCGTCGTACTGTGCCCATGCATATCCCCCCCGAGTTGTACTTTCCTTATCAAATCCATGTATTTGAACATGGCTAAGCATAGCTCGGTATACTTTTACGCAGTGTATGCTGGCATATATTAGAAATGCAGCAGTTCAGTTTTTCTTTGGGAGAGTAACTCTTGGCCACTTTGCCAACTCGTACTCCTCCTTTTTAAGAACCCTCTTTTGATCGCACCGCTTTATGAAGGAGTTTTAACAACTCTACATATTCTCCTTTCTAAATTCGCTCTTTTGTGGCCAAAATTAAATGAACCCCCAACGGTTTAGTCACGCACGCATAGGGCAATTTTTTTATCCTAAGCTCCTTGCTATCGGACCCCTCCTTCTTCTCTCCTTCCTCAACTGACCCCCCGGTAGCTACACCTGAACCCTCTCTTTTGCTTGCAACCCCGCACTGACTGTGAGTGCTATCTTTCTTGTCTGTACCCACTCTCACACCTGTCATTTATTTCCCTTTGTGCATCCTCCCCCCCCCCGACCAGTCGCTAGCATCCATGCCGGTGGATACCATCTTAGGTGCATTACCCTTCTTCTTTTCCTTACCTGGTGCCAAGGTCGGTGACCGTGCAGTTACAGTCCGCCTCGCAAGTGTTTTCTCCTCCTTCATACTCTTAGTGGGCAGTTCTTTGCACTCCTGTAACATACTGGACAACTCATTCTTGAACCTCGTCCCCCGGAGTGACCCCTTGGATTAACCTCATACAATTTGACCCTCACCACCCGCCATTTACTCGGCGGGAAGCATACAACCATGGCCGCAGCCACACCAGCAGATGAAAAGTATGAAGGGAGGACCGGCTTCCGCCTCTCCTCCCATCACAAGGTCAAGCCTCCCACCCTCCCTCAGCAGCCGCATCGCCTCAGCCACACCCACATCATTGGAAACCATAATGAGGTAAGAGATATACTAATGCTGCCTGTACTACCACCTATGTAATTGTAACAATATCTCAGCAGGAATTATTGAATTATTTGTAGTCGTATGTACAAGACATTACAAACACACAGAGAGAAAAAAAAAAAAAGAGGCTGCAAATATTTCGATTAATGCGCCCATGGGCGTCATATATTTAGGGAAGATTAACGAAAGAGTCAGCAGATTATAACAGCACTGTTCGGTCTAAATACCAAAACAACCCTAAGGGAAAAAGTGTACAATGTGCTCGTGACATAAGTGTGACGACGCAAGTGACAACGTGAAGAAAACCATAGCAAGGGGCGCAACACAATATATACAGAGTATGTACAAATTCAAGTTTTTTTTTTTTTCTCTCTGTGTGTTTGTAATGTCTTGTACATACGACTACAAATAATTCAATAATTCCTGCTGAGATATTGTTACAATTACATTGTTATTACCCTGATCTCAGTTTGGTCTACGGGTTACACTCCTGTGGTTTTGTCTGTACTACCACCTAAGCAGCTTCATGCACAGAAATTGAAGATTAGCTAATCTAAGCTCACGCTACCAGCTACCTGAATCTAAAATGGTTGCTGGTAGCCCAACCTGACCCTCTAAATCAAACGTCTTAAAACTAGGGGCGTGCCCCCCTTGGGGGGGGGCCGCAAGTGATCCCACAGGGGGGCGCCAGACTGTGGCCAAAAGAAGCATTATGCTCACCGCAGTGCTTTGTTTTAAGTAGGAAAAAATTGTGGGAGTAAGCCTCTCTGTAATGGGCCATCACTAACATCTTTTGTCATTTATATCTGTCTGGGAGAAGGTGTCAAAAGGGAAGGGACTCCAAATATTCTTCTACACCCACACCCCCATTTCTAATAATCACAATGTGGGTATTTTTACATGGTAATAAGGTCTGCCTGACCAGAATAGTATGTTTGGCAATCATATGTTAGGTTGCATTTTTTAAACAGTAGGAGAATTAAACTGCAATGTTTGAATATGTCTTCTCTTTAAATAAGTCGAGACATATTCGAACATTGCCAATGTAATGGGATAATTGTCAAAATATTCTGAGGGGGGCTCAATTAATTTAATTTTTTCACTGGAGGGGGGCTCGGGTTTAAAAAGTTTGAAGACCATTGCTCTAAATATAGCGTGGGCTACTTTTGGGCTATATACATAGCCAAATAAAAAATGGCAGTCGCGGGACTGCACCACCCTCCCAATCTGCCTGAGGGCATTCTTTCCTCCGGTCAGCTGCCCCCAAACCCCTTCTTCCACCATTTCTTGATCATGTAAAGAAAGAACCTGGTAAAGTAATACTGCAGTGCACTGCTGATGAAGCATAGTTTACAATTCATCTTGGCGAAATTCTATGTAATGTACAGAGCGCCCCTTTAAACATGAGTTGAAAATGGCTGGACCAAAGAGGACAAGACTCTCTTTTGCAAACTTAGGTATTTCCATTCTTACTAGCTCATCCCCCTCACCGTGGAAGCCTCTTCCAAAAAATGTTCCAAGATGTAATCTTACAAAACCAATATTGCAAGTAAGTTGTGCAAGGTGGTGCGGCACAGCAAATGTGGAGGCAAGAACTCAACACAAGGAGTTCCTACCCTGGTAACAAAAAATATTGCTTACTCCACAGCGAAAGAGAAATAGCACTTTTCACTTTTGAAACATTAAGAAACATTTCAAAGTGGCCCTAACCAACAGTGGTCTGTCTAATCGGATCTAAAGGCATGCTTGGCTCGCTGTAGCCTATATGGTTTAAAGAGACTCCAGGATATTTATTTCTAGACAGCTCCCACCCCGTGCCCCAATGCTGCAGTGCTTGCCAGTATGATAGGCAGTCTCTTCTCATGGCAGCGGCTGTATACGTGGCTCCGTGCACAAAAACCCAGATGTCACACTGGCTCTGGTGGCCTGCTTGCTGTGTGAGGCTCTATGTCACATGCAGAAAACACGAGCAGTCAGACAGTCCAAAGGGAGGTGCGCAGAGTACAAGGTCTCGCCAGGTGTCTCCACAACCCAGCAGTCCAGATCCCTGATAAGAGACCCACATTTGGTTACAGAACAGACACGGACCCGTCGAGCAGCCCAGTCAAAAAAAGTAAAATCTAAGGTTCAACGACCTCCATGTAGAGCCACCGCACCAATGCAAGGCCCGGTCCCACCAGGGCACTCCCCTCCCTCCAGGATGGTCACACAGGTTCAAGGTATGTGGTTCGGGACACCCTTCACCAAGTCAGGCCGCTGTGTAGTGGGGGGACCTGGCCATAATTCCAGAGTCCCCCTCCAGGCCCACAACCAGGGAGCTCCTCTCTGCAGCTGGCATGAAAGGAAAGCCTCAGGCTTGACCCGTGAGGGCAGAGAAGGTGAAGTCAATGGACTGTTGCTAACCACCCCGGGCATCGCAGGCCATGACCCTGCGATGCCCAGGGTGGTTAGCAACAGTCCATTGACTTCACCTTCTCTGCCCTCACGGGTCAAGCCTGAGGCTTTCCTTTCATGCTATGCTTTAGCGGATGCCTGGCGGTCTCTTTCTGCGCACCCCAGAAAGGAGCTCCCTGGTTATGGGCCTGGAGGGGGACTCTGGAATTATGGCCAGTCACTGACAGACTCAGACATGGGCCCCTTAACTCCCCAGGGCATGTAGACTGCTAGGTCATTGGCTGCCGAAGAAGGGAGAGTCGCCAACAGTGAGATGGGGATAGATAGAAAGGTTGGGTCCAGGAGCCCCTGAGACAGCATTTGCCATTATGACAGTCCAGGTCACGCCCCCATCTTGATGCATTGTTGTACTCCTTTTGGCACTTCTGCCCAGATGACTTGTAGAATTTATCAACAACTATCATAAGATCATTAAGTTCCACTTAAAAGACTCCAAAGGACACCTGAACCATTCCCCTTTGGATACTATTATCTATAGGAACCATGTTGTTTATAACTGTAGCATCAGAAGCATAAACATCACAGCAATTCTTAGACTTTATGTTCTAGAAAGACACCTATGCTACATCTATGATTGGACATTACCTTTCTGGAGTATAATTACATGTGTCCTACAATTGCAAAATTTCAAACCATCTGTCTCTTCCTCGAGTGAACTTTGAATGCTTGACTCAATGCTGGTGTAGAGTCAAATGTAGAAAGGTTATCCATCTGAAGTGCAAGAGTAAATAGAGTACTTGAATACAAATGGCAAACAAAACTACCCTCCAGAGAAACTTATCTGTGACTACCCTGTGACCCTTAAAAAAGGTCTCATATGTTTTAATTGGAAGGAGAAAATGATAAACACTTTATTGATGGCACGGACCTAAAGTGTTGAAAAATAAATATCTTCTGATATGCATTTAAAAAGGAGAAAACAGGCACTTCATTGTGTCTCTTTAGGGGTTGTATAGGTTCTTTCTAGCCTCCATACACAGTAGATTTTCAGACAGGGCACACTTTTTGGGCAACCTGCCATCTCTTATTCTGAGACCCTAAACTGCAATTCAGACTTTGAAATTATAAGTACAAGATTCTTCATTTCCTGTTTCCAACAGTATCTTAGCAGAACTAAGAGGCATTCCTTCCACACCACACCCACGTTCTAGATCATACATCATGAAGAATGGCCACAATCTGGACACAGTTACCCACTCTTTTTTGCCAATTAAGGGTCACCTTTCCCCAGAATCCTTTGTGTGTGTCTCCTCTAAGAGTCAGCCCCCTGTGCTTCAAAAACAACTAAAGCTCAATATTATCCTAACTGGCTTTCCTGTTCTAGCAATTAAGCATGATCTAGAAAACAGTTTTCATGAAACGTAACATAGATTTACTTGCACGAATAGCCATCAAAAATACCATAAAACAAAAGTATATATTCAAAAAGTAATTTTTAATTTGCATAAGTCTTAAACAAGGTGCGGAGATTTCCACCTTTGTGCACAGTTTACAAAAAGCCCATTTGTGATTGCAGGTCCTCTAACACATTTGGAAATTGTTCACCTATTTATATGCCATTCACATACAATAATTGTGTACGCCTGTATTTCTGATCCCTTTGGGCATGAATCACAAGATTTTTCAGTGACTTATATTTTAGTGGTCCTGGATTACTCTTGAAATCTAGGAGAAAGCCAGAAGAAAAACAGAAGTACTTATTGCTTACTTAAAGTGTACTATGAGGGCAAGTCACACCCACTCAGAGCAGAATCTTTGTGACTCAGGCCCTTCGGGTCTAGAGTCTTCCGGATGTTGAGGACCTGCATGGGAAATGTTAAAAAGTCTGACAAGTTCTCCATCATCATCTCCTTGCTCCCTTTCCAAGCAAAGCCTATTCATCTGTACATTCTTTGGGAAAATGAGGATTCATTTGCAGGCTGACTGTAATTATACAGGAATGGAGAAACAAATTATGTGGCAGGGCGGATTAAATTATGCAGCAGGAAAACGGCTGATGATTCGGCAAGAACTTAAATTAGGAGACATTTTATGAGATTAAGGGCAAATCTTGCAACGCATTCTGTGAATTTATTTAGCTCTTTTGATATTTTAACATCCAGCTACAAAAGAGATCTCTAAGTTGGAACTCTATTGGTTTCTTATGCTAAATCTATACACATGTTCAGTAGCTCCTATTCAAGAAGTGATTTGCCGACAATTAATATGTTTGTCTTGCATGGCAGCACCGGAATGCAGTTTTATGACCGCTGTCTTTTCTACCTCCTAAAGTAAAACATACACTTGTGTACTTGCTGGAAAGCAAGACCACATGCATTTGCTTTTGTAATAAAGGTGTGCTGCAATTATAAAAAGTCATCTAAAATGCATTTAGCTCTTTCAGAATGGCGGCTCTCTATGTCTTGGTGAGGGGAATGAAGATTTTGGCTGGTAGGTAGGGAAGGAAGAGTAGATAGGAGAGGATATTTATGGTGAGGGTCATCCTGTTTGAACAGACTGGGGAGGAGATATTTGAGTGAACTGTGAAGTAATTTTGGATTTAACTGCTGAGTTACATCCTCACCAACAAACCCCAACAGTCAGAAGCAATGAAATTCCACCACATGTGCAGCCTTTGCGTTATCTACACCTTTTAGCTTAGGGTAGTTACCAGCGAGTAATATCAGTGGCAGGGGGAGTGTCTCAAAGTGCATCTTCTATGTTTTTTCATAGTTCGTTTTTTGGACATCATGGCTGGCAATTTGAACCAATATGTTTTTTCAAAACACACCCCAAGTTATGTAACACACAAAACTAATGTTTTATCGGGCAGCACAGTTTCCAAACGTTATTGGTTGTGCTGATGGCACACATATTGCCATATGTCCCCCTTCTGTAAATTAATTCATTTATAGAAACAGGAGGAGCACCCATTCACCCAATGTTCAGGTAGTGTGTGATGCCTCATGCATCATAACTGACATAGTAGATCGATTTCCAGGCAGCACACGGCACCTTTATGTTCTGCCACAGTGGAATAAATAACAGTCTGCCTCAGGGTGAATTAGGCAATGGTTTTTTACTTGGTAAGAAGATAACAAGCTCATTTCATACAGAGTTCAATAGCAGGTTTGTTAAATATTCTAATTGTTTCCCCTTCTCAAACTATTTAAGAAGATACTGCATATGCCCTGCACCATTGAATACTGATACCATACTTAAAGCTAAGAACCAGAAGAGAAAAGCAGTACAACAGGGCACATAAAACAATTCAATCAATAAGTGTACGGACTTTTGGAATACGGAAATCACATTTTAGGTGCCTACATAAGGTTGCTGGTGCACTACTCTACAGACCAGAGACCTGTTGTAAAATCATTGCCACATGTGCTATTCTTCACAACATAGCGATGAGTAAGGGCCTTCACAATGTCAACATAGAGTCAGAATCAGACTCAGATGACGAACTACCACCACTACAGATTCAACAAAGCAACACATTTTGAGATCACAAACATCATTTTGTATCATAAATCTGAGTGCATACAAAAGTTACTTTTTCTGACCTCTGGTGTTAGCCGCCTTTTCAGCAAGACTTGGCCGTGTAGTTGGGGCTATATCTGTGCCAGATGTGTGTCAACATGTTTGCCTTGTACAGCATCCATATTACACAGATATGCCACTGAGGCTAGAGCCATCTTCGGTTTGAGGTGGTGGTAATATGTTGGGGACAGACAGGTTATGTGTCCGAATGTTCTCCAGAGCTGTGGTCACTTGGACTAGCCCACATGCTACATCTTGACTGCAGTGCCCCATGTAATTTTGAATGTTCACTGTTCTCCTGGCAAGAATGGTGGTGGCTACTGCCAATCCATTTATTGATTTTGGATATGCGTCATAGCATGCCATGTGCTGCTTGTGCATGGCAGCAACGTAACGCTCCTGACCTTTCTGCAATTGCAGCATTAAAAGTGCCATGCTTTGTAAATGTCTATTTATTGTTTTTATCTGTTTGGCTTGCAGGTGCTGTACTGTGATAATTGATTTCTCAACACCACCAAACAATTGAGAAATGGCTGATAAGTAATCAGAGACATCATCATTGTGAACTTTTTGTTGCTGGACTCTATGCTGTCTGTGTGTCCTCCGCACAGAAGAAATTGTGTTCCTGCCATGTTTTTACTCCTCATCACCTTCATCAAAGTCTGTTAGTGGTGCCACGTTTCCTCTCCTAGTATTTGGAGTTTGAGTTATGGGTGTAGGAGTAGCAATTTTGCTGTTCTCAGTTTTCACCTGTGTTTCAATTGATGTATCATCCTCAGTGGTTTCAAACACATCTGGTGTGATCTGTGGAAATGTAAGCATATAGTTATTGTAAATAAATGGTTACCATGTTTGTGTAATATTGTTGATAATGCGAGTTATGTGTTTTTCACATGAAGATTATATGTAGATATGTGTAGTTTATACATCGACACATTACACAATATAACTTAGTTGTACTACAACTCCCATAATGCATTGCCAAATTACAGCAAACATCTAAATGGCGTTTTTGTAGAAAAAAGGTTGTACTTGAAGACTAACAAACAATATGTTATGGAAAATTGTATACAAGAATCTTTTTGTTACCTTAGATGGAGCCAGTGGGATTTGGGGTGTCAATGTCTGACACTCCCACCACACTTTCAGGTTCAAGTCTCTTCAACAAGTGATTCCATTGAAGTGGGGGGAGGAGGATGTTTGGATGGATCACCACCTGCGCCATGACCCTCAGCCATCCTGTTGGCCACCTTTTTCTTATTATGGGGTCTTAGGTCATACCAGCAATTCCTTATTTCTGGTATGGTCCTCTGGGTGACACCAAGAGAGTTAACTTTTTAAGGATGGTATTCCATATTTTTGTTTTCTGGGTCTCAGGTACAGAAAAAAGATGATTGCTTGGTCTGTGTGTGTCACACATTGCTCAGGCTACAACTCCAGCACTTTATCAGTGTTGGAAATACTCCACTCCCACACCGGAAAGGGTTGGTGGTAACGGGGTCTTTCCAAGACATACAGTGGTAGCTTGGCTCGAGTGGTCAGGAATCAGGCACCGTGCTAAGCATACGACATACCCATACAATAACCATGCGTGCATCCGTTCCAAAAACGACTCTACACCGTAAAAATTATGAACATATCTCTGTTTATCTTCTTTTTCTCTTAGTTGCTGATTAGATAAATATTAACACAATTACAATATACAAGGCTTTTTAAATAGTGCAGGTCAAATAAATACTGTCTTAATGATTCAATAAATAGGGGTGATCATAAATAAGGAAGGTATAAATATAAGTGCAATACATACAGGCAATTAAATATTCTGAGGCAATGAATACTGTAAACCAATAAATATTGTGCAACAATAAATACTGTGGAACAATAAATACAGTGAAACAATAAATAGGTTAAATACAATAAATACAGTGCCCTCAATAAATAATTAAAAGCTGACAGTGACACTCATAGAATCAGATCACATTTGAGATTACTATGGGCTGATTTGGCCCAGGCACAGCTTGTGGGGATGTGGAAGGCTTGAGGGTGTCTACTCCCTGGCTTGGACAAGGCTGAGGCCTAAACTGAGGTAGATCAAGGGGGGAATACCAGAGACCTGGCTCTCTCACTCTACACAACCCCTCTAAATTAGTCTCAGCTCACCCCTGGCACAGTCCAGCTGGTTCCAGCACCTCTCTAACCCCTAGAGTAGTCTCTTAGGATTCCACAGGGCCTTTGGCGCCCTCTATTCCACTTACTGTCCTTTTTCTGAAGTTCCGACGCCGCTGGAGTCGTGTCGACGCCGTGAGGCGGTTCCGGTTCGATGTCGGCGGCCTCGGCACAATGTCAGTTCTTGACGACGCCGGTAGGCGGTTCCGGTTCGATGTCGGCGGCCTCGGCTCGATCTCGACCTCCGATTCGATGGCGTCGGGCAGTCTTGGCTCGATGTCGACTTCGGGCGGCTCCGGTCCGATGGCGACCTCAGTTTCGATGACGTCGGCCGGCCTTGGCTCGATGTCGACTTCCGGCGGCTCCGGAGTGCGATCTCCACTCCCGACCTCCGGTGCTCCTCTCCTCAGGTTCCGGCGACTCCGGAGTGCGACCTCCACTCCCGACCTCCGGCACGATTCTCTCAGGTTCCGGCGACTCCGGAGTGCGATCTCCACTCCCGACCTCCGGCACGCTTCACCTCGGTCTCCGGCGACTCCGGAGGGCGGACTTCACTCCCCCGTCGACGTCGCTCACTCGACCTCGGGTGACTTCCTCCTCGACCTCTGGTACTTCTCCGACCTCCGTCGGCGCCCTCTCTCGACCTCTGGCGGCTCCGGGTACGACGTCTGCTTTTCCAGTCAGCGCCGCTTCTCCACCTCGGGCTCCAGGTCTCCAGGCTACTCGACGTCGGACTCCAGGGAAACCAGTATCCAGGTCAGGATCTTCCTGTTCTTGGATTCTAAGGCCTGTTCCTGCTGTCCAGGTCCTTAGGATGGTTTTTTCTTGCTTCTTCCCACACAGGGCTCCAGGCTGGGCTCAGTCAGTAGGGACTAGTATCAAGGGTGGGTTTATGGACCCCACTCCAGGCACAAGTTTCCACCCCTGCTGCCTCACTCCTTCCTCCTTCAGGTTTCTGCTGCTCACTCTTCACCAGTCAGGTGCCAACTGCCAGCTCCAACTGCCAACTCTCTGTCTTAGCTTCCCAACATTCTAAACCGCCTCCAACTGTCACAGGGCTCCAGAATGTTGCGGAAGGTTCTAGTAGGTTCCAGTGGGTGCTGGTGATGTCACAGGTGGCCACCATTTTGTGCTCCAGGCCCTCAGACAGAAGTTCCAGGGGTAGATAAAATGGCTCCCTGAATCTGCAGCAACACTAAAAAATCTGGTGGTTCCCAAAAAGGAAAAATTCAAACAGGGTTTGAGGCAAAAGTGGGACAAAATAAATAATGGAGAGGAGGGACCACCCAAAGGGCTGACAGGTCTAACAATCAGAAAATGTCATTTTCCTCTTCCTGCTGACCCAACACCCTTAGACATGGTGTTGTAGGGAAAAATAAATGTTATGCAGTAGTCACACAGGAACACACCTTCCTTCAAACACCCTCCTAGGCTTCTGAGTTGTGGCCATACCCTGTATTTATAGACTTCCTGGATCTTATATCATCATTCTGCATCCAAAATGCAGAATTTTCCTAATTGAGATTTCCAATTAGGAATTTGCATCAGTGCGATTTCCAAATAGGAAATTTCCTAATAGCGATTACGAATTTGATGAAATCGCTAATAGTGGAATACTGTCCTTCGTACATCTCACGCTGAGATTTACAAATAGCGATTTCTATTAAATCGCTCTTTGGAAATCGTTACTTGAAACTTTTGTACATATGGCCCAATATTCTAGTCCTGATGTATGCACCATACTTCGGTCAGTTTTTGACAAATGATTGACAAATTGATGGATTTCCTTTCATATTTAATTTATGCACTGTTCATATGTTTAGCCCTTTCAAGATCCTACTTACTACATAACACATGCTTTTCCCATGTAGCGCCACTTACCATGTTCAACCTCAATTTGGGAATGGTTTGATTCACAAATACCCAGTTTCCACGGTTTCAATCTTTACACTATATGAATTTCATTTACAGCATTGATTACCTCATTTTAAATTTACTTGTTTTTCTTTTGTCTCAATTTTTATACATCAGGGTTGAATTACAATGCCAGTAAACAGCCCATACTTTTATTTCTATTTCACATTTTGTCATTCAAGTAGTCACTCAATCAATCTTTATTTGATTTTACATACACTGTCAAAGCCACGTATATTACAATCATATTAAAAACAGTCATTATAAAAAAACAGCTATTTAGAA
The DNA here is from genome assembly GCF_964204655.1 of Triturus cristatus. Classification (NCBI taxonomy): domain Eukaryota; kingdom Metazoa; phylum Chordata; class Amphibia; order Caudata; family Salamandridae; genus Triturus; species Triturus cristatus. The sequence goes on from NC_140590.1 coordinate 1,388,199,104, forward strand.
TAATAAATGTACACTACTTGATTCTTTACTAATTAATTTACAGCAATTTTCCATTATTTAGAACAATAGTGACTAATAAATGAATATGGTCGTTGGGATTCATCCTCCTCATATACATCAGTCATTTGATTTGATTTGATTTGCGAATTTATAAAGCGCACAATTGCCCATGGGCGTCTTGGCGCTTGATCGATGTAAAATCAAGGTCTGCCGAAGAATGGTGTTCTGACTAAGAAGTAAGCAGCCAGGTTTTTACCTCTTTCCTGAATGCGAGTAGAGATGGGCTGTTTTCGATTATAATAGGGAGAAGGTTCCAGGTCTTGGCTGCCTGAAGCAGGAAACGCCCCCCCCCCACCTAACTTGCTTGAATTTAGGAACCTGAATCGACTTTGGCTGACTCAATCCGGTTTAGCTGGTTATAAACAGAGATGAGCATGGAAGTTATAAACAGAGATGAGCATGGAAGTCCCTAAGATATATTGTTGTTTTATGCTATGTTATGTGTCTTTATAAAGGTCACCCACGAAGGTATCCCGGCGCAGAGCATGTGTGTGCCTAACCCTGCTAGGGTAGGTTATTTAATGTAAAAGCCAAGTCTTCAGTTTCTTTTGGAATTCAAAAAGAGAGTATGATGCTCTGATGTGGCGTGGGATGTTTTTATATGCTTTAGATGTGATGCAAGAGAACGCCCGTCCTCCTGATCTGATTCCGTGTATTTTTGGGATGTGTGCGAGTGTGTAAGAGACCTGCGTAGGGTAGTCAGGTAGGTGGGGCCTAAGTTGTGTAGTGCCTTGAATGTGTGTGTGAGGAGTTTGAAATGAGCACATTTGTGTAACAGCAATCAGTGGAGCCAAGGTGTGGTGTGATGTGAGTTCTGTGTGGAAGTTTAAGGATGAGTTCTGGATGGTTTGTTGTCTTCTGAAGAGTCGCTTGGAGTCTGTTGCAGGAAGGGTGTTCCTGTAGTCCAACTTGCTGGTGACTAGAGAGTGAATGACAGTTTTTCCTGGTGTTGCTTGGGAACCATTTGAAGGTCTTCCTCAGCATCTTCATGCAGTGACTGTGTTGACTTGTTCAATCATGTCCAGTTTACTATTGATGATGATTCCACAGTTCCTGGTGTGGGTGAGAGGTGGGTCCGACTTCAGTCAATGCCAGTAGGATTCCCTTGGTGAGGTGTTCTTGTCGAAGATCACTACTTCTGTCTTGTAGGTGCTCAGCTTGAAACAGCTCGCTTTTAACTAGTTGGCGAGTTCCGTCGTGCAGGCAGTAAACTTGTTTCTTATATTGGGAGTCTTGATCAAGAGGGAGAGTATGAGTTCTGTGTCTTTAGAATAGGCGAGGATACTGATGTTGTGTGTGCGGATGACGTTATAATTATTATGAATTTTATAGAGTGCATCCATTGCCCGAAGGTCATCAAGGCATCAAACCATCTTTAATGTAATGAACCTGTCTACCTATAGAATGTAGAGCCACGTTTTTACGGCCTTACAAAAGCGAAACAAACAATGAATGCAACAAAGAGATACCAGCAGGCTATTCCACAGATGAGAGGCTTGGATTTTGAAGGCTCTACCTTCCATTTAAAACACTTTTGAACTTTGGAATGATCAACAGAGCAAAGTGGTCTGTCGGGGCTATAATAAAAATGTTTTATCTTGGAGGCAGATTGGTTCAGACCAATGAATGGCTTTGTGCACTAAGTAACGTGATTTAAAAGACAATCTCTTAGGAACAGGTCGTCGGTGTAGCCTGTCCAGATCAGCCGATGCTGAAGACCTGTGGGAGAGAGGGAAAGAGACATACAGGCAACTGCTATCTGGAATCTAAGAAGTCGCTTCAAAATATAGTCAGCAGTGCCCAGGAATAATGAGGTCCCATAGTCCAGTCTGGCTCATATTGTTCCCTGAATGACTGAAGGATATAGATGTTGCAGTAAGAATGAAGTATTTTATACAAAGATGTCAGTAATGCAAAGCTGGTGGAGTACACTTTATTAACTAGTGCAGTTAGAGTCAAATGTAGCTCAAATTGGAAGCCTACGTTTTGATTTCTGAGACAGCTGCTGGTCGACTTTCCTCAGCCTTAGGCCAGGGCCATAAGTGAGTAGGAAGTGACATTGTTACCCTGTCTGTGGACCAACACATTACTCCAGTTTTGTTCTAGTTTAATTTGAGAGAGTTCAGAGTGAGCTAGTTAGTATTGTTGTTCATAGGTTATGAAATGCTTCAAAGGATCCAGGATGTGAATGGTCCAGTGAGATGAAGAGCTGCATGTCATGCGCATAATCCATAAATAATATTCCCTGACTACGGATCAATTAGGACAGTGGTTTCAGATATATGTTAAACAGTGCGGGACTCAAGGGAGAATCATGAGGGACCCCATACCTACCGGTTCTGAGCTTAGAGAAAAAAGGAGATAATGTGAACTATCTTCCAAGTATGGGCTACACCATTTCTGTGCTGCTCCTGTTATACTGACCTCCGCCAGACTCAATATCAAAATCGTCGACCGTATCGAAGGCGGCTGACAGATCTAGCAATACAAGGGCTACAAAGTGACCCCAAATCAGCTGCCAAACAAAGGGCTTCCATGACCGATCCTAGAGCAGATTCAATCCAATGTGCAGGTCAAAAACTTGACTGGGCAGGTTAGTCAGAATGTTTAACAATGTCAAATCTAAATCATCATTTTCTTGAATGGGATGAGCAGCATATTAAAATGAATAACCAATATAACTTTGTTTGCTTAGCTGCTTCTATTGATGGTCATTTTTAAGGGGCCCCATGATAATCATGGGTAACTGGGCTCAAACGGGAACAAAGCAAGCTTTTTATCACTGGGTCCTATGGCTTTACCTCACTTTTGACCCCAAAACGGAACGTCAAGTATACCTCTTTAGCACTTGGCCTGCTCAACTTCCCTATCTTGACGACCAAGATTTACTCGGGAGGGGAGATGGATTGAAACTCAGAACTCAATGGAACACATGCCGCTCAATAAATCAAGGGCAAGTAAATGATTTTGCTTAACAGAAAAAGTACGTTACTTATAACACACACAAACAGTGGGCAATCAGATAGTACACAGTTGTAAATGTGATAATCGCTGTAGGGGGAAACAGTCAGTTCTGCCTTCCTATTTTTTTCTTTGGGAAAGTATTATGCAATTATAGGCAATGCAAGTTAGGGCAAACTGTCCTTTAAGCTGTAATAAGGGACAAAGCTCTAGCTCCTCTCTGGACCCCATATTACAGTTCCCAAAATATCATTGTTAGGTATGGTGTGTGCTGTCCCGAGTTACAGTTCTGCCTGCCCTTTCACAGCAGCTTTCTGTACTTGGCAAACAGGGCTTGTTGGAGCAGGGGTTCCACCACTTCTGGAGACCCACTCAACAAGACCCACCGAGAGATCTCGCTGAGTTTGCCTTAGCATGGCCGATGCTGTAGCAGTCTAGAGCCTCCACATTTGGACCGCATGTCTCTGCTTGGTGATGGTGGGTGTGCACAGGAGATGCCACACTCAGCTGTCTCATAAGTTGGTCAAGGGGATTCTCACTGGATGGCTTCCCCAGGCCCAAGGCATATCACCTACACAAAGTGAAGAGCCCATCTGAGTTGCAGTGGTGATAAATGCAGAGAGGTCGTAGCAATCTTTGATTGCGGTATGCAATGTGTAGATAGCACCGGCCTCCCTAAGGCGCGTTGATTTCTTCTGATGAGGCAGACAAGTGAGCTTGTGATTTTCTCAGCTCCCAGAGGTCAAGGGTGTTTCCTTTTTCTTTCAGACAAACCACGGGCTGTGGTTGTGACTTCCATGAACACAAAGCTGTTACCAGTGTTCCTGCTTCTCGGCATGCCACTTGGGCACCAGTCTCAAGACCTCGCCACATGGCCTGATATTACACATTCTTCCTCGGGTTGCAGATGTCTACCTACAGTTCTTCCTGTCCCAGCTCCTTGAAGCCCTATTTTGCTAGACAGTCTCTTGTCTGTACAAGGGTACATTCAGCACATCTCAGAAGTTAGTCAGCTCCCCCCGCCAAGGCAGGATCAAATCAGCTCTTATCCTGGCAGATGACAAAACTTCCAGGATCCGGATACCGGAACCAGGCAAAGAGAAGCTGGTAGCCAGTAACCCCAACCCTGGAGCAAATAAGAGTTTCTTAGTCTGTCCTGCTAAAGCACCCAAGATTCTAGGTGAAGAGAAATCGCAATCCAACGACTGTGGCGTGTGTGTGGGGAGGGGTAGTTTTCCTATACATTCTTTTGCGGTGGGCATTTGGAACACATACAATTGTCTTCAGTGCTGAGGTCAAATATTCTAAAACATCAGAGACTTTGTTATGGGAAACACAAGGCAGGGGGTTATGCTCTCCAGTGCCACTGTCTGCTTTAGTTTAACTTTTTTTTTATCGAAATGAGGAAGAACATGTGTTAAAAACATTCCCTTGTAATTCCTGCGGCACCATGTTTCTTAAAGCTACTACATTTATTCCCAATCAACAAAACATTGTCTTACTTATGATATGTTCCTATAGACTCAGATAGAAGGATTTGCAACATTACCAGCTACTTTTACTCTGCTGCTAGTGTGTCTGAGGGAATTTATGCAATACATTTGACTTCCAATTCCTAAGCCAGACAATTTTCCCCACAGAGGGGAAAAGGATGTCATTTATCTTTATAATTATTCTTCTAAGATGTAAATGTATTTTGGTACCATTTGGCTTGTTGATGTTTACAGTATATATTATTTCCGTATTTTTTATGTAAGTTGGTACTGACAAGCTGGGAGAAGTGGCACGAACTGAAGAGGGCTTTACTGCCACTTTATTTTTCTACAAGATCTGGTATACTTTTTAGGGATGCTGGGACTTTAAATGTGGAGAGGCATCAGGTTAGAGACAATGGGCCAGATGTACAAAAATGCAATTTTGCATTTCCTAAATAACGACAACATAGGAATCACTATTTAGGAACTGCAAAATGATACATATGAAATGACTGATAAATGCTAAACCAAGGATGGCTATGGGCATAAGTCCCCCCGTACTGCGCCTCCGAAAATAGTGCTGCACATGTAGAGCACACATATGCCCTACGAGCATGTGTGGGTTCTATTAAACTTTAAACAAAAAACCCTCTTGGGGTGCTTTTTTTTAAACTGTTCATGGTTACCATCGGCTTTAAGTCGATGGCATTTGCATTTCCTAAATGTTCATTTTGCATTTAGAAAATGCTTTGTACATGTGCTAAGAAATCGCAAATAGGAAATCCCTATTTACAATTTCCTATTTAGGGAATCGCAAAATATGATTTCAGCTGGGTCAATATTGCATTTTGTGATTCCCTAAAGGCCAATGGACATTGGAAAAGATTGTTTTGCATTTCTTAACGGGAAGAAATTGTGATTTGTACATCTGGCGCTTAAGTTACAAAATCATAGTTGAGAGATTGTGCTTTAGCATAAAAAACCTTTCTTTCATTTTTGGTTCAAAGCAGAAATAATCATGAATTTAACCCGCAGGTGTGACACTTTAGTGTAGCAGAGCAGATCTAAGGGAAGTATCTTTAGTGATATCTGACTGGATAGTGGGCAGAGTTGATAATTGCTGGTCTACTCAAATATAAGTTGACAGGCCACCCTTTGGACGACTCCTTAATGTGTGTTTGACCTCAAGATTGTTGAATTCAATAAACCCAATCAATTGTGCTCTTTCTTGAGCCCAGGTCTCTTGTGGTAGAATAATATGATGCCTCTTCCAAAACGTTGTTATTGCAGCAGTTTCTAATGGGTTTTTTAAGCCACCCACTTTCCAAGAACAGAGTTAGCGAGCTTCTGTATGTTTTTCATCACAAATCTTACAGGGCTGTGAAGTTTTGTGTCATCCTGTGGCCTTTTTTTTTAAAGGGTTATGGCAGCCAACTCCACTTTATATCGGAGTAGTCCTGTGGTGTGTGTGCTATGGTCGACATATCAAGCTGAGTCACCCTTGCAAAGCTGTATGATGAATTCTTGCTGATGCGGTACCTCAGGACTGAATAAGCTGGAGGGCGGATGCCAATCAGTTGTGATATTGCATTCAACTGTTTAAAAGGTCCCCTTGTCAAAATGTGTAGGTAGACTTCCTATACGTACTCATTAATAAAAATTCCCCCTTTCTTTAAGTAAGATTTTCTTGCCAGTACCACATTGGGTATTTTCTCTGTGAGCCAGGTAACTTTTGTGGTTTTTGCCTTATGTTCGATTCGAGGCTCTTAATTGTGACAAGTTTAACTGATTCTATGTCTGTTGACGTTTTGGAGCAATTAAATACTACTGACCAACCTACGAATACTCCCTCGATGTATTATGTGTCATCCACTTGAAACGTATGCTGGTGTAAAATATAGCTGTGTATTTGTTTATTTACCACTGGTTACACCTGCCTGCGGGGACGTCTTCATTGACGACAAGCACTCTTGCAAAGAAGTCCGTTGCTGGCTGGAACCTGATGATGCAGAGGTTTTATGCTGAATTGAAGTACCTATAGGTGGAGACAAGGCTTGTCTTGAGTCTGGGATTTGACCACATATAGTTGTTGGTTCAATCAATACTAGCTGTATTATGCCTATCGGGCATCTCTTTGAGGCTTATCGGGCATCTCTTTGAGGCTTATTTTGGATTTAGGATCCTATCGTTCTTAGAACCTGCTCCTTAGGACCGATTTCATGGATTTCATCATCATCTATCAATTGTTCTCTCCTTGTTCTTGTAATAACCATGCTTTAGGATTGCTCTATCACATTTGGGTGTGACTTACGTTTGTTTGAGCATTGATTATTTGCGTTGAATGTAACCCTTGAGGAGCTGTTTACCGCTGTGCAGCTTCCAGTCTTAACATCTTCCCCCATGATTATTTCATTCTTGGATGGGTTTTTTCAAGGAAGATTGTTCCCACCTGTTGTTTCTGTTTTTTGATCATTTGAAATTCCAGCTAGGGTTTCATTGTTCCCTTGAGCCACCAAAAACCGGTTTAAAATCATCTTTTTGAAAGATTGGGAACAAAATTGATGTTTTGTGTATTTGGCACAACCGTGGGGCCCCATCTTGGGTCCTTATGAGCTGGGTCTTGTATCTTCCTTTTCGCATTCTCTTGCATTGATGTTTCGATACCTTGTTAGTTCTTTTATCTTGTGATGTCGGGGGGTTGAGATCCCCTGAGATGTCGAGGGACCGAGGTCCTCTGATTTGTCGTTCTGATGTGACTCCCACTTGCTAACTGAGCCATTCTCCACAGTGCTTTCTTGCGAAGCAAAAGTGAACACCCGGTTGTGAGAGGGATTCAGTGACCCTTAGGGAATTGACCAGGACATTTTGTCCATCCATGGTACTTGTTACATTTCTTGAGTTCAGTGACCACGGATTGAGAGGTTCTCTGGGGTGGGGGAGGAGGGTGTATCTTCTAGGTCATTCTCACTACCTACAACCATAGCAGCAACAGTTATTTGCTTTTGTGGTTTATCGAGAATGGATGGTGTTGACTTTCCAGACTCCTCGATTTTACCAGTTTTTCAATTTACAAGCACTTTTGGCACTCCTATTGTTTTGTGTTCAGGATGAGGGATTAGAGGTGTTTTTTATTGCACTGAGTGTTTTGGACCCAACATCGGGCCTGCTAACAAAAGGCTTTTTTTAATGATACTTTAGCTCTTTTATTAGAGATAGCAGGACACTCGGCAGGGAACTTAACTTGTTCTACAGTTGGGGCGCCTGAACATGACATGGGATCTACCTCAATAACCCTTCTTGATGTGGATACAGAGTATCAGTGTTTCTATGTTGGCATCAATTCCGGCAACATAAAGCTCAAACCTGTTTAGCAATTCCACCAGGATGGCAAACTTCTCAGAATGGTAGTTTAGGGCCCCCACAGTGACTTGAACCATGGGTAAGAGAAAGGCCAGGGGACTGCCTTGTCTGCTTTGTCTACCTTGTCTTCTTTGTCTACCTTGTCTGCATTGTCATTAGGGGAGCTCATTAGAGAATTATTCAGTGATTCTTGTCTTAAGGATGATGTACCATCTTGTGGCAGGTTGCTCATTAATGGATGCCTCATTGGAACTGCACCACTGGGTGGCTAAGCATTTTCACTTCTTTCCCATATTGCTGTATGTGATATATTTCATGGTGGTTCTAAATCATCTTGACTCTAGCAGTCCCTTTGTGGGCTGTATTGCATCATGTCTTTGTTTTGCCCTCTAGGTGTGGGTGGGTTACTCATCCGTGGCCTGGGATTCAACCTGCCCATCGGTGATATGGGATTCTAGGGCATTAAGTTATAAAGGTGAGTAATGTTTGATTTTGACGTGGGTGCTCAAGTCACTGAGATGACTGTATAGGTGGATGACAACATGCTTGCTTAGGTTAATATGCCAAGTCGGCATACTGAAAGTCCTGCTGCTGTCATTTGGAGACCTGATATTTGTGTTGATTCTTTGGTGTTCCAAGCAGGGGTGTAACACGGGCTCCTGCAGCGCAGGGTGAGCCACGGGCTCCCTCGGCGCAGGGTGTTCCCCAGACCTCCAGGGAGCCCCAACTCTTGAAGGAGACCCTCATTCATCCCAAGGAATATCTGTAAGTTATGGGAGACTCAGGCTCCTCTTCACATTCTAGAGAAGGGACCCATCATTTTGCTTTACGCGTCATTAGTTCCAAGTATTAAGAAGCAGCCGTCAACAAGTAGGCCATTGTTATTTGGAGCAGACTCGCCACAGTGTAACTAATTATGCTCCAGAGAGACAGACAAGTACCAGCCTCTACGAAAAGGTTTGGAGTGCACCTACATCAGGCGGCATGCTATGTATGCCAGGTTCGGTGGTGCACCAGTTCAAAATGTTGAGGGAAACCAGTGATAATTACTATGCACATTTCACTAAATTTCCAATACCCAACAATCAAAATGAAGTGCATAAAATTCCCCAATTTGCCTTCTCACAAAAAGTTATTATTTACATTGCTTTTCTTACTGCCTTATAAATAATAGCGGCTTCACATTACACACATTGCTGCTTGATGAAATGCCTAAATATTCGTACCGACTGAGTTCCAATAACCGAGATTGAAATTATGAATACATTTGACTCTTTTAAATAACCTTTATATAACATTGCTAAATGGGAAAATAAGAGTACAATAAAAATGTGCTCGTTAAAATGCTTTGCGGGACAAATACACTACACAATGGGGACCACACGTGTTGACTTCCAAATAACCAAGTTTCCTTAAAGAGTTACCATCTAGTCTCCTGAGGGCTCCAAAACACAGTATTCGTCGACTCATAGCTCTTAACACACTTCTGAACACTTAGGTCACATCTCCTGGAACCACACAAAAAGCGTCGGCGACGTTAACATCCACGCCTCGCCTTCCTCCTTGCTAACGAAACGCTGCCGCACCCAAACTGCCATAAAGCGCGCATCAACTGGTGACGTAGGCCAATCAAAAGTAACCGCGTGCCGTGTGGAACACAAGTGCCCGTTACTGGCCGAGGCTGCCAGGTAGTCTAAGAAATTTCGCGCTCTTTTCTGACACGGGTGGAAGGAAACCTCGTCGGGTGGATGTGCAAGATGAAGGAGAAGCTTATAAAAAAGGGGGCACTCCCTAGCCAGTAAGGAGAGTCGGATAGACGAGAAGGGCTTTCGTGGTGAGACAAGTGCAACTAGGGACCGGTAAGTGCGACACCTGGTTGAAGGAGAGGCTACGGGAAGAGGGAAATCAGGGGTGTGGGTTGGAGGACACCTCGTGGTTCCGGGGAAAGGAAAAAAGAGGAGAGGTGAGATTTCTGACAGCTGCCTCATGGAGGTGACCTCTGGGGAACGCTGAAATACGGTCAGTGCTGTGGTAGGTGGTCAGATTGGGCCAGGACTGACCCCTGTCCGATAGAAAAACGTATTGAAAAAATACACTTTGCCGCATTCTACCTTTTACCTTTGCAACTAAAGCAGCGGTCGAAGAGCATTAATAAAAGTATGGGAACTGTGATTCTACGCGCAAAATTGGGTGGGTGAGTGAGCATTTGGCCGGGGTCAAATGCGTTGCCAAAAGAACAAAATATTATGTATTTTTTTCTTTTTCAACTTCAGGTAACTACTTATAAAATAAGCATATATGAAATGAAAAATAAATGCAAGTTCAGTTAATTAGCAGGAACGGTAATATGTACATTATGAAACCTTTATTTGGTAATGCACTGCAGAGGTCTGTGTCTTTAATCACAGAGCCACATAATTGAGTCCTGGTTAATGCAGGGGAGAATAGTGACTTGCATATGTTTAGTGCTACGAGGTCCCAGTACGTGACAGAAAGCACTATATGTAAGTAATTATTTTAAACTTGCATTACACACACTATAAGATAGGCTGCTACAAAATGCACAAAAAAGTTTAAGATAAAAAGTGCTTCCAAAATATATATTTTTTTGTAATACCCACACTGTACATAGTGCAATTTATTTTGAAAACTGTCTTTTAAAAACACACACTTAACAGCTCAGCTGGTAACTCCCTTGCAGTACCACTCAAAAAGAATATAAATATGTGTCATCAGGACGCTTCAAGTGTATTCCATCGACAAAATTCAATACCGTACCGGCTACCAAGCACCCTTTAAATATGCAGACTAACCAGTTGTGTACATTTTAATTTCGTTCAGGCAAGCAGCCCCCCTGGCAAGAAGGCTTGTTTAGGTGTCTGCCCCTCCATCGGTTTCACAGCACAGGAGACTCTCTGTCTGACAATAAAGCTCAAACTCTTAAACTTAAACTCACGGAAGCCGGGCGGTTGTCTTTTCATAAATGACAGGGGAACTGTTTGACTAAAATTTAAAAAGAATAGGCACGTTGTGCCCCTCAGATCCCGCCCATTTTGACAACTGAACTAAAGAAAGAATAAACTCAGCTTGCCATGCACCCGAGCTGCATCATGTCACCAGAAGCTTACTTTGTGCAATGATGATTAAGTAGCTTAGTAATGGCGAAGAGCAGTTGCCCTGCCTTGTCCCTGTGACTGCGGGTATGTGCCCAAGAGTGCCCTGTACACTGTGAGCACGGACAGCCTTTTGGCTTTAGGAGCCTTTGAAATCCATTTATTTGTGTTTTAGCATTGGTAAAGGCAAGGCGCTGGCACTGGAGCCAGATTTTATATTACATCCTTTAATATAGCAGTGTGGCATTAATTTGTTGCACCAGTTGTTTAGAAGCAATTTTTAAAACTTTGCAGGGGTGTGGAATTTAATAAAATATCTACTTGTCCATGGGGCAGGTTGCTTCATAAATCTACTTGTCCAATAACAAAATCCACTTGCCCCTTTTCTGCCATGTAATGCGGTGACAAATTACGGCAGCAATCTCATTATATAATAGTTCTGATATATCCTTTCTAATTATGCCAGGGCTCATACCATAATAGGGTTGAATACTAGCAATTCCCTTATGTTGCCACGTTTCTGCAGGTCTACATACTGGGGCTGAAGGTAGTGGTAAGCAATAGTTCAAGGGTTGGAATGCCCTTTTGAGTCTGTGCAAACCTACTAACTTGCGTGTTTTAAGGGTTTGCACCAACTCTTTTCTAATCTTTTCCCGTACTGAAAAACGTTAGAAATTTACTCCTGACAGTGGCAGACGTAAAACTTCTTCCAGAGATAGGAAAAAAGTGGTTGGAGGAAAACTTGAAACATTAAGATTTTCACATGAGCAAATCTACACATGCACATTTGCCCATGCTAAAATACAGTTCATAAATAATTTCTAGAAGTACTATTTCTTGGCCTATTTCTATAAATTCTTGTAAATTCACAGAAACTGTATATATGCACTTAATGCAAGGAAATATACCATGGATGCACTTTTGAGGATTTCTTTAATAATTGGACTTCTAATTAGGCCTGGCGTTAACCATGACCTTTTGTGTTTAATAAAATTCTGTCTCTCTCTTTTTATCTCTGTCTATCAGCTGGCTTCACTGTAAGTGACAGTATTCTACTCTTTTACAAGGAGCATATTGGCACACAAAGTAGTTTCGTTCAGTGCCCGGAACTGCTGTGGCAATGTGTGCTTTTTGAGACAAAAAACTATTTTTGCTTTTTCCAATGCTTGTTAGAATGGTGAGGGCCCAGCAGCTCCCACATGGATAAGGTTTTACAAAAACCATGCCTACACAAGTCACGCATTGACAAAACCAAAAGGCTGACCACCAATTTCAGACCTACTGGCTTTGCTAATGCTTGTTTATTTTTGTTTCCCATAATCGTATTTAAACTGGTTACACTGATTTTCCATTATGAATATTTTTTGGGAAATACAAGATACATCAACATGTTACTAAATGATGCTGCAAAGATATGGTACCTAAAATCTTACAGTAGTTTAGCAAAATGTTTTTTTTCCTACTTGCATTTTTTTAAAAACATTTTATTTTGAAAGCAAAGAATCATCACTCTTGCTTTGAAGCATCGGCAAATATTTGCATATAATCAGAGAGCATTCTGGGAGTATTATGCATAGCTTCATATTACTAAACTAAGTAGTGCATGCCGAGCTTACAACATTTACTTTTAGTGCTCACCCTAATAATAAAGGCTTTGCATTAATGAACCATAAATAAATGCTTGAACAGCATTTAACACATGGACACAATTATTACCTTAACTGCAGACATTTCCCTTTCCTGATCCATAATGTGGTACTGTAAGCTGGCAGCCAAAGGATATGTGCTGTAGGGGGTTGGGCCTACTTGTCCCAAGGTCAAAATACACATGAAAACGTGTTGCCCTTGTCCCAGTCGTTGGGCTATAGGAATTCCACATCCCTGCTTTGAAATATATTTTATGCAATTTCTTGTATTTATTGTTTAATGTTAATATTTATAAAGGTAAACATACTGGCCAGTATTTTACCAGACTTACATGAAAGTACTGTCCAGGCCTGTAAAATATTGAACAGGTATCCTATGATTAAAAACCCATCTTTTCAGTTATACCCATTTTGTCATGGAAGTATGATAAAATCATATATGGCTTGAAACTCTGCAGGAGACCTGACCAGTGAATAAGTAAGTTATGCACTTTATTCTCCAAAATGAGGGGTAGCAAGCAGTCAGGGTGTTACTTTTAAATGTACAATATTGAGTGTTTTATTGTTTACGGCCCAAGTGATACGGGTGAAAATGGTGAACTCACACTCACAACCTCAGGAGGACTTCTAGCAGCCAGAACCACCCTTGCACATGCCTAAAAGACTCCGACTCCACCAATAACTATCTGGTAGACAAACGTTTGGAACATTTATGCATGGAAAGATTAACTGCGCTGGTCAATGGCAAATCAAGTAAATTTGAAAAAAATATGTGCGTCATTTAAAACTTTTGCTAAAAGACACTGGGTTGGAATTAGAGAGGGGCCAGAGGTACCCACAGTCTTTAATGATTTGAGGATAGGAGGGTTCTCTTCATCCTTAAGAAGCTCGAGCAAAATTATTTAGAGTGTGACAGACGGGTCCTCCGTCACAAACATGACGAACATCCCATCCCCTTATTACAGGTATTCATTCTTCTGAGATGCTCCTTCTCACCTGAGGTCTTGCAGTTCTACGGGCCTCATTGCGCTGATTCCCCCGCTGGCGAACTCGTGATTCGTCGAGGAAGACGGGCTCAAGGCTTTCCCCCGTTGAAACCAAGCTAGTGTGGCCGATGCCCGGTAGTGGCCGGCTCGGGTCTTCAGCAATTATCTCCAGGGGCCTCCTACCCCTGCAGGTCATCTGCGGTTGTCACCGAGGCTTCCAGGGCCATCCAAGGTCCAGTGACGGAGCTGGGGACCTGTTGCGGGCCGTGGCTGCAGCAGCCGGAGTGGACTGGGACCCCTGAGTGGCGAGGCGACAAGAGGCGGACAGCCATTTTGCCCAGGGGACTCCCCTGAGTCCACGGGGTTCACAGCGGCATGAGGACCCCTAACGAGACCTGCCACATCTTCACTCTGGGTGAATGGAGGGCAGATGCTAGTCACCAGGACTTTGTGGCGCCGCTCTCGAGAGGCGACAGGATTGAGAAACGGGCGATCCTGGCTGCCCGACTCAAAGATGGCGGCTCCTTTGGGACGGAGACGGGGGTCGTGAGCTGGCTCTCCTCTCTACTGTCTGGTGAGAGACTCCAACACCGCACCTCTCGAGCACTGCAATATTTACTGCCATGCTCTTCTTAAGGAAGGATCGCACCTGAGGAATGGGTGATCCCCACTGCCTGACTTCAAGATGGCGGTTCCTTGGGACGGAGGCGCGGCGAGAGAGCCGGCTCACTGCTCTACTGCTTGTTAAGAGGCGCCTTCCCGAGCGGCTGCTCCCCTAAAAAGAGGGCCTCTCAATGACTCTCAATTGAAGGTACCCTTTTTATTTCCTACAGTCAATAGCCCAATATGATTGGTGGGGCGATCTACCCTTCAACACCGCCTGACCCTAAAATGGCGACCGTCCTAGTAGCGCTCGCTCATTACCAGTTCTTTATCATTTGTCCCCAGGTCTAGGGGAGTTAACGCTTTACCTCATTCGTATCAGATCCATAACTCTTCGCTTGCCAGCTGCCCATTTGTTATCTGGGTGCAATAACGAGCGTCATCAGTGACTCTGATCTCCCTGCATATAAGATGGTGCCTGCCTAGGGGAAACCTGACATTCCACATCATTTGTGAGTGTACACTCAGCATCCACACACATCTGACCCGATAATGCAGAAGCCTGCTAAACACCTCCCAATCGCATTGATGGTTTGCTCTGGAGTACAGGTACTACCGACGGAGGCATGGAACGCATTGCTGCACTGGAACCCCCCCCCCCCCCCCCCCATTGCCAAGATGACCTAATGCGGCGGCTTAATTTTGACACTGGACTTAATGACTATGTGACCCTATCTAAGTTATGGGCTCATTTACTCTTATTTCCTGGGCCCCCATGAGGTATTTCTCTCCCACTGCCGATCTGCCAGAACTGCTCCACTTCCCAGTCCTCTGTTTCCACACACCCACGCAATACACCATTATCCCTAAAGTTACCACCATGGTGTGTGCCCTTTACCAAAGCACTCCTTTCTCTCTTTGTTGGGGAGGGATCCAGCATATATTCCCTGGAGTCTCAGAGTCCCCCTTGAGAGAGTTCACAGCGTCAAGGGAGCCACACACAGCAGTGGTGTGGGAATGGCACCCCTTGCCAAAGCACTCCCTTTACCCTTGTTGGGGAAGGATCCAGTATTTATGCCCTGGAGTCTCAGAGACCCCTCTGAGAGAGTCAACAGCGTAAAGGAAGAACACACACAGCGGAGGAGTGGTTTGTCACCATTTCCACTGGGATCACAGCACTCCGGACGTTGGACACTGCTTTTCCTTGTCTCCCAGTTGTGTCTCCTTCACTCCCCCACCTCTTTCCTTCTTTCATTCTTTGTCTACCTCCCCTGCTCCTATCATCTCTCCTTGCCTGCTTTTTCCCGATGTATATGTTTTTAACACATGTATCTACACTCCAGCAACTTGTAACTATGTTCTGAAATTGTGTAACTTGTAACTATGTAACTGGTAACTATGCTCTGAAACAATGCTCGTCCTCATGTAAAGCGCTCTGATACCTCTGGGTTTAGCCAGCACTATATAAAACTTTTCAAATAAATAAAAATAAAATAAAGGTATTATGATATAATACAATTGTAATAATGCAGACAGGATAGCCATCATATTTGTGATGGAATCCCCCTTTGCCAATCTTTGTATCAAGCAGTTTGGCAGAGATATGCCATCACAAATGTGACAGATATCCCGTCCGCCTTATTACAAGTCCATTAGACTATAATGCACTTATGATAAGGCGAACGGGAAACCTGTCACATTTGTGACAGTGTTCCTGTCCGCCAAACTCTAAGTTAGGCCTTTAATGAATAAAGGCCCTGTAATAAATACTATGTATTGGAAGCACTAAGAGTACCATTATTTGGTTGTGCCCAATATGGATTTCTAGACTTTTGCCTAGCACACTCATAACTTCTTACTGCAAGTCATCCAATATTATTTGAATGTTTTGTATCATGAACATATGGTGTGCTTTGTACTTAAAAAACTCCTTCCGTGAATTGTTGCTTCTCATCAGTCTGGGAAAAATTATTAAGCCATTTCCCAAGCAAGGACTGTTGTCAATCTACACAAGAGTGGACGTCCGAGAAAATTCACCCCAAGATCACGTTGAGTGGTGTTCTTAGAGATTTCAAGGATCTTCAAAATTGCATCTAGTCAACATGGTAAAATAAGAGTTCATAATTATACCATTAGAAAAAAACTGAAAGTGAAGTAGGTGAAATTCTCTCTAAAAACAATATTGCTGCACGGCTTAAGTTTGCTAAGCAACACCTGAATGAACCACAAGACATGTAGGAAACTTTCTTCTGGACAGATGAATCTAAAGTGGACTTTCGATATAATGAAAAACGTGTATGGCAAAAACAAATTCTGCATGTTGCTGACAAGAGCCTCAGACCAAGTATTAAGCTAAGTGCTGGGAGTAATAATTTAGGCCTGCTTTATTGCTACAGCACCTGGGCACTTCATAGTCACTGGATCCGCCATGAATATAACATTTCCTAGACATAATGAGAGAAAGTTTTAATTCTATTAACAATTCTTCGGCAATTCGGTAATTATGCCTATTCTCTTTTATCTCCAGCAGAATAAAAGCAGCTAAAATAGAAGAAGGAAAAAACTCATATTGGTCCAAGAAACTGTGGTGGGGACTAGTGAACAACAAATCACAGGGTGTGAGGGCCTTAAGACATCCACCAAACAGGAGCCACTGTTGACCAGAACCCATGTCATTTATTCCGAGACGTCCTCTTTTCATTTTGCTTATGGCGTAGGTCGCTTCTTACAATTACTCCTGTTTAGATTCTGAAACGTTGACAAAGAACAAAAGTCAAAACATTTGTCCCAAAAAAGAGACTTCATCAAAATACCGTTTATTAAACCTCAACACAAGAATTGGACAAGCAATAAGAAACAGTGCAGAGACAGAATATCAAGCACAAAATATCGAGTTGCACAAATATCGAGTCATTATTATCGTGGGTCAGAAATATCGACAGCAAGAATATCGTGGTCAAGAATATCGACTTAAGGTAAGTAATATTGATTTTAAAAATATCTAAGTGTTTACTACCGTTTGAAAAAATATAGTTGTTAAAATATCGTTTTTTATTATTGGTATGTATTTTAGTTTGTGATGTATGTTTTTTTGTATAAGAACTGTTTGTATTTTTAATATATGTGTTACATTTTTAGTACTTATTAAAAAAAAAATCTTTGATTTTTGCGCTTTTAGTTCCGTAGCCGGTTGTGAGTTTATAGGGGAATAGGGTGGGAAGTAATTTAATTATATTACGTGATTGATTAATTTTTATTTATTAATATTTTATTAATCAAGATGTTATAGTGTTAAATGTGTAAAGTAATTTATTTTATAATTAATTAATAATTGGTTGTTAATTAATTTTAATCAATTAATTGGTAATTATTTATGGTGATTGGGTAATTGCTTGTAGGTGTGTGTTGTGGTGCTTATAGGTGTAAAGGGTGGGAAGTAATTTATTTTTAATTTATGAATTGATAATTGGTTATTAAGTCATTTTAATTAATTAATTGGTTATTAATTTAGGTAATCTCGTAATTAGTTTTCGGTGTGTGTTGTGGTGTTTAAAAGCGTAAAGGGCGGGAAGTAAAAATAATAATAATTTATGAATTGATACATGGTTGTTAATTAATTTTAATTAATTATTGGTTATTCATTTTGGTAATTTTGTAATTAATTTCAGGTGTGTGTTGTGGTGTTTATAGGTGTAAAGGGTGGGAAGTTATTTATTGTTAATTTATGAATTAATAATTGATTGTTTAGTTAATTTTAATTAATTTATTTGTAATTAATTATGGTAATTGTGTAATTAATTTTAGGTGTGTGTTGTGGTGTTTATAGGAGTAGTGGGTGGGAAGTAATTTGTGTTTAATTAATTTTATATAGGTGTTAATTAATGTTAATTATTTGATATTTATTTTGGTTTATTGTTTATTTTTGTGTGTGTTGTTTTTACTTTTAAAGGGGTAAAGAGTGGGTAATAAATACATTTTAATTATTCAAGTATTATTTGTTAATAGTAATATTTTTTAATTTTAAAATAAGTTTTAATTGCTTTTTAATATTTTATAGTTTCTTTAGGTGTGTGTTGTGGATAATATAGTGTTAAAGTGTGTGTAGTCAATTCATGTTTATTCGTTTTTTTATTAATAATATTCTTTAATTCATTATTAATTATGTTTAGTATGTAAATACATTTAATTAAAAATGAAATGTTTTGTTATTGGTGTGGTGCTATAGGGAATGGAAATAAAATAAAGACATTTATGTTTTAATTCATGTTTTTGTTTGCAAATATTTTCTAGTTTAAAAGAATTATTTTTTGTAAACTCATTTATTATTTTATTTTATTTAATATGTGTGGGTTTTTGTTATATGTAAATAGTATTATAATATGTGTTCTTTTTATATGTTTAATTTTTTTTAATGTAATTTTTTTATTGTGTTTATTAATTTTTATACTTCTATTTTTTAATATAGATTTTTTTCTAAGTGTTTGAGTGTGAATGGTAATTTCTTTTCTTTGCTATCAAACACTTTCCCTACTGTTGCATACATGGAGTGGGAATAGTAATTTTTACCCCTCTGCTATCCAGCACTTTCCCTACTGTTGCACTCACTGGAGTAGGAATAGTAATTATTACCCTTCCGCTATCCAGCACTTTCCCCACTGTTGCACTCACTGGAGTGGGAATAGTAATTTTTACCTCTCTGCTATCTTGCTCTTTCCCTACTGTTGCACTCACTGGCATTGGAATAGTAATTTTTACCTCCCTGCTATCCAAAACTTCCCCTACTGTTGCACTCTCAGGAGTGGGAATTGTATTTTTTACCCCTCTGCTATCCAACACTTTCTCTACTGTTGCATTCAATGGGGTGGGCATACATTTTGTTTACCCCACCGTTATCCAACACAATCCTACTGTTGCATTCAGTGTAGTGGAAATGCTCATTTTTACCCCTCCGCTATCCAACATTTTCCCTCGAGTTGCACTCCTTGGAGTGGGAATAGAAATTTTTGCCCCTCTGCTAACCAGCACTTTTCCTACTGTTGCTCTCACTGGAGTGGGAATAGTACATTTTACCCCTCCACTATCCAACACTTTCCCTACTGTTGCACTCACTGGAGATGGAACAGTAATTTTTACCCCTCCTCTATACAGAACTTTCCCTACTGTTGCACTCACTGGAGTGGGAATAGTAATTTTTATTTGTCCGCTATCCAACACTTTCCCTACTGTTGCACTCTGTGGATTTGAAATAATAATTTTTACCCCTCCGCCATCCAACACTTTCCCTAATGTTGCACCTACTGGAGTGGAAATAGTAATTTTTAGCCCTCCGCTATCCAACACTGTCCCTACTGTTGCTCTCACTGAAGTGGGAATAGTAATATTTACCCCTGTGCTATCCAACACTTTCCCTACTGTTGCACTGTTTGTAGTGGGAATAGTAATTTTTACCCCTCCGCCATCCAACACTTTCCCTACTATTGCATTCACTGGAATTGGAATACTAAATGTAAATATTTTTTCTATCCAACACCTTTCCTACTGTTGCACTGATTATTTTAGGCAATTTAAGTTTAAATATTTTTTCATAATTTAATGTTTTGCTTTATTCTACAATTCTTTTTTATATTATTTATATATATATATATTATTTTTTATATATTTTTAAAGTTTTAAAATAAATGAAAGATAATAGTTTATCAATTTTAAAGTAAATATATATATATAAATTATTGTTTGTGTGTATATTTAAAAAAAAATAAGTTTATTTGTAATATTTTGTAAAAATGTGTGTTAAATGTAATTTATTTCGTTGAAATGAATATGAATATTTAATAGATTTAATATATATTATTTTATTTTATATATACATTTAAATTGATATTTTGTACATCTATATTTTTTACATCAATATTTTTGATTCAATATATTTGTACTTACCTGTGTAGGTATGGGAGTCGATATTTTTGAAGTCTATATTTTTTTTCCGATATTTTGAACATCAATATTTTTAACATTGATATTCTATCAGTGAACCATAAGAAACACATCAATGTTCATATTACTTTCACCTTTACCATATTAAGAGTAATACTTAGCCCTTACAACTTCATCCAGGAGGTAAGGCTGACAAAAAAGTTGGATGGGATAATCCTCATCGCCGAGTCCTTAATAGAATTGAAATCTTCTGTCACAATGGCTAGGCAAGGATTATCCGAGTTAATAGCTTATGCTAAACCAGTGAAGCCCTCTCCACCGTAGCTTAAAATAAAATTGCTCGAAGCTAGACTCAGTTGACCAATCTGCCACAGCCATTATGTCCTCGATTCTCTGTCTGAGTACAAATGCTATTGTTTCCAACATGCCACAGCAGAAACACCTTGCAATTGTTGGAGACAAAACCACCCTAAAAGGATTTCAGATATATACCAGGAGTTGGTTAACATGTGATGGGTGGATTTCCACTTTCTTATTTCCTTATGCCGTAGGACAGTTTACCGTGCACATTTTAGGAGAATTCGGAAATCAAGGATATGTTACAGAGCTGTTATTGGATTTGATCCTATTTGTGATTACGAATAGGTGACGTTACAATGCATGCTATTACAACGCATGCCATTGCAACGCAAACTTTTACTCTGACTTTCTGTCGGGGGGCACTGGAAGTTGGAATAGATTAATTTTCTATTCCAACTCCAGCGTGTGCAACAGTAGGGAAGGTGTTGGAGTTAAATCCAACACCTTCTACCCACTGCTGCACACCTTTTGCGTTGCAAAGACATGCGATGTAATGGCATGCGTTGTAATAGTTTCGTTATAGAGGCTGTCTCCCGTGATTACAGTCTCTCACTCCGAGGTGAGCATTTTGCCTGACAAGTATATGGTTCTCACATCTGAGTCATGCCTGCAAGAAATTACACATATGAACATCACCAGTTCCACTGAGAGGAACTAGTTCAAAGGCTGGGAGGGGGTGGATTGAGAACCAAATTCACATCTCATAAGACAGAATATCAGGGCTCCGGGGGCTTGGAAAGAGAAATGCCTCTTAAACGTTTGCAAACCAAGGGGTGTTCACTCACAGGAACTTTTTCTTTGGGCAGATGTCACGCTGAAGTAGCATAACATACAGCGTTCTCTAAGCTGTAGGCTTAGCCCCTCTCGTCCATAAGGAAGTTCACTATGCTGGCAATACAGGCTCCCATTGGATTCAGACCCTGTACCATTCACCAACTACACCATGATCGCCAGGTGGACATAAAGCCTTTGTATTGTCTCTCCAAGCCCTCTGGATGAGAATCTTAGCCTATCTCAAAAGAGCTGGGACAAACCAGCATCCACAGAAATCCTTTGTGCCATGAAACGGAGAGATTCCTTAATGACTGGTTGATGAGGTTGTCCTCAACAGTTCACCAGAATGTGTTGGTTCTTTGGGGGAGAAGGATTGGATAATCCTAAGAAAGTTTTAGAGGAGCTGGAAAACAAACTTGAGCTCCCCACAAAAGGTTCACCAAGATCGCCTCCGCCAACTTCCTCCTGACTTGGGCCACCATGTGTATGACATTGCAAATGGGGAAAAGACTTGTGTATGTTCTCCCCAAATCTTGGAGAAAGATGCCTCCTGCTCAGGCTTCCGAATTCGCACACCAACTGAAGAATTCCTCCAGTTGATAATGCAGCGTGGAGGCAAAGAGATCAATCTTGCAAGGCCCCATTTGTCCATCAAGCTCATGAAGAAGTGGTGAGCCAGGCTCCAGCCCCAGATAGCTGGAATTTCAATCTGTGACTATTTTGGAGGTTTTTGAATATGCACCATTACCACAGAAATGTCATTTTCCAGGTATTAGTGCCAGAAATCCCTGGCCCACTCCACTAATGCCCTGGACCTGCTTGAACCCAGTCTGTTGATGTAAGACACGTTTTACATACTCAATAGAAACAGGAGGATAGACCTTTTATCAGACACATCACCACAAAATATCCAGCCAACAGCTTGGGGCAATTAATGTATAAATTCAACTAATCAGCTGACCAGTGGTCAACTGGCAACCCACCCAAAATGACTGGTTTCTGAATCTATCATCAGGTCTTTGGCAATTTTGTAGTGCCATTCCATCCACCACTTGACCTGGCCTGGCCTCCTTTGTGAAGAAAACCAGCTTAGAATATCTTAGGCCCCTTCTAAGATGAGTTGCCTTCAATCTCTGAAGCTCCCAATAGTGAAGAGAACCCGGTAACATTGCCTGGATAGATGAGGAGAGAAGACCAATCAAATGAAAATTGCGCAATTTCCTGAGATGGCGATTTTAGCAGCTCCCGCCTGGTTGCCAGCATTTTGGGCTTTGGAAGGTGCAAGGAAGCAAATCAGAAACCCCAGGAACATTATTGATTGACGGGCAGTTCAAGTCCGATTTCTCTATGTTGATCACACATTCTAATCCCAGAAGGTGAATGTGATTTCCAGATGTAGAGCATATGCATCTATAACTGGTCCATTAAGTGAAGGTCTTTGAGGCACAGGATCAGTCGCATTCCTCTTGTCCTCAAGAACTCTTGTCACCGGATCCATAAGCCTGGTGAAGAATGACAGTGCAGAAGAGAGACTGAAGGGAAGGACTGCAACCTCAAAAATTTGTCGAAGATTTGTCACTAGCAAGAAAATTTAAGAACACAACGGTGGGGCCTGAAAATCAGAGCCGCGTGGTAGGCGTCTTGTACTTCCAGCCTGACTATCCAATTGGGCTGTTGCAGAATATCCCTGAGGACATTAATTCCCACCATTTTGAAATTAAGATAGAGCAACCAGCCATTTAATTCTTTGAGGTTGATGTATGGTCGGAACCCTTTCACCTTTTTTTGCAACAGGAAGATATTGCTGAGAAATCCCCTATGGTGAAGTTAAGATCTTACAATAGCAACCTTGGCTTCCAGACTCACGACTTTTGTGTCCATCACCGCTCCCTGATTTTCTGAAAAGACCGGTGGATGGGGTCAATGCTCCTGCTTTCGTTATATTTTCCTTCATTTGATTGTGATTCCTTGCGCGGTTGGAAAACCGTAGGAAAATACTGAGGTTACCTACAGTGTCAATTTACACTGGTAGGCCCACCCCACAACAGACTAATCCCCGACGTTGGGTTAGTGGCCATTGTTCCCCGTTTTCCACACAATGGATGGAGAATTAGGGATTAGCTATGGCGAGGATGCGGTCACAGACATCCTCAGAACACCGTCACTCCTAGGAGTAGACGGTGCAACAGCAAACGTGTCCCACTCAGACGACTGGTCTAACTTGGTATCCCTCAAAAAAGAATGGCTCAGAATAACAATGCATGGAGCTGTTATGACTGAGTATTTGAGGGCTAACATTGCCCCCAATGGACTGATCGTGAACATCTTTCCCCGTTTATTTCTGGAGGATCCCCCATTCAAGAAAGATTGGTCTTCAGTCTCTTGGAAATGTACTCGTGACCTCCTAGTCCTTATAATTAACACTGCGAAAAGACTCGCTGATGCTCTGTTATTACGGATACAAACCGCTGAGTCTAATATGAAATCTGCAGTGCCCAACAGCACTTACAAAACCAAGTTGGCTGAGATCAACTCAGAAATAACGGAGAATAGGGAGTATCTTCTCAAACAGAAGATAGCTAAGCTGCAGAAGGACATCTCGAGGTTTGACAGAGAAAAAATCTTCCCCTACCTGAAACCAGACTTTACACCTAACAGGAATAACTACTCCAGCGACGAAGAATCCAGTAACAATAGCAGGAGGGGTTCCAACAACAGCAACTCGAGCTCTGGTAGTTGGGATATTCCTAACCAGAGAAGAAAGAACAACCGCCCCTTCTACAATCGAGGGGAACCAATATTCCAAGGTCCACCACCACAAACTCAATTTTGGCAATACCCGATGTTTCCCCCATGCCCTCCCCAATTCTATCCAGGAACCAACCCCCAACCTTTTTTAGGCAGAGGCTGGGGCAGAGGAAGAGGGCGAAGGCGAGGAACACAGCATGTCCAGTGGCAGGACCAAGTTCAGCCACCGATGGAGACCCGGAGCCAACGCAGGGGCAGAAGGACCTAGTGATTAACCTCTCTGAAAGACCACTCAACAACATTGAACTACGAGTGATTCGCAAAGGATTAGGCTTTGTACCAACACCTAAGATTGATAAATTCAGGGAAGCATACGAACTGCATAATTTCTTTAGAAAGATTCGCCTAAAAGCCTTCTTTCACAACAAATCTGTTAATGATACAGAACATACAGACACTGGGCTACACAATCCCTCAAACTTTACTCCCAACGCTGGCATGGTCCCCCCAGAAGTCCTAACCTTTGAAAAAGCAATACTCAAGGATCTAGCCGTGACACGAGATAGGTCTAACACTTTCTACAATCTCTCTAAAGAGGAAATGAATGCAGCCAGGGCCCTGGCTGATGACCACTCGATCACTATCAAACAAGCAGACAAGGGTGGGGCTACAGTCATCCAGTCCACCCTTGATTACGAGAGAGAGTGTCGGAGACAACTAGGTGATCGGAAATACTATACTCCGATCACTTTAGACCCCACTCCCAGGCTGAAGGACACTATCAATAGCCTCACGCTGGAGGCTGAGACCAATGGGTGGATCACAAAGAAAGAGGCTGATTACCTCAGCATACTGAATCCCGTAACACCATACTTTTACACTTTGCCTAAAGTCCATAAAGGAATTTCTCCTACCCCAGGTAGGCCCATTGTGTCCGGGATTGGCTCGGTCCTAGAGCCACTGTCCAGATTTGTGGATCACTTCCTACAACCCCTGGTCCAAAAGATACCATCTTATATTAAAGATACCAGTGACATCTTAAGAACAATAGAAGGGTTGGCACCCAATGGGGAGATCAGCCTCCTTGTCACTTTAGACGTGGAGGCACTATACACAAATATCCCACAACAAGCCACCCTAACTGTGATCGAAGAGGCCCTTCGTAAGGAAGACTGGACATCACCCACCCCTGTGTCTTTCATTATGGACCTAGCATCCCTAGCATTAACGGAGAATTTCTTTGAATTCAGGAACGAATTGTTCCACCAATGCCAAGGGACTTCTATGGGCAGTACATTTGCCCCTAGCTTAGCCTGCCTTTACATGGCAGCCTTCGAGGAGGAGATCATTCAGAGCCCGACTAACCCCTTTAATGAGAGTCTGATTATGTGGAGGCGTTTCATTGACGACATTCTCATCCTTTGGAAGGGGTCTTTGAGCAGATGTGAAGAGTTCTGCCAATGGATCAATACTCAGAACCCCTATTTAAGATTTACCAACCACATCTCTCCCTCCCACATTGCCTTCTTGGACCTAGACATCAGATTGGAGTCCGGAGTATTGACAACTAGCCTCTATAAAAAACCAACAGACAGGAACAGCCTGTTGTTGTATAGCAGTCACCACCCCAAAGCACTGCGGGACAACCTACCGTTTGGCCAGTTTCTCCGGGTTAGGAGAAATTGCAGTTCTGTGTCGGACTATAAGAAAGAGGCAGATACTCTGGCAAATAATTTAAAAGAGAGAGGGTACCCCACCGTTACTATCACTAACGCCATGAAACGTGCAAGGAACAACCCTAGAGAGGTGTTACTCGAGACCAAGACCCGTGAACAAACCGAAACCTTGACATGTGTCACTTCATTCACCCCATCCTCCAACAACATGAAAAAAGTAATTAAGAAACATTGGGGTATTTTAGCGGCTGGGGATCTAACTCTACCGCAACCCAGGTTTGCCTTTAAGAGAACGCAAAACCTTAAAGACATTTTGATCCACACTAGACCCAAAAAAACAGCGCAGAATACCCAGGCCACCCTTTGGGGACTTCCACCAGTCACAGGACATTTTCCTTGTGGCAATTGCACATCCTGCCCACAGACTATGACCATCAAGGAATTGATTTTGTCCGATAACTTGACCTGGAAGTTGGTACGTCATACAAATTGTAACTCTAAAAATTGCATCTATCTGTTACAATGCCCTTGCACATTGAATTACATAGGGATGACAACACGATCGATCAAGACACGCATCACAGAGCACAAAAGTAACATCAGATGCTCTAAGGAGACCACAAAATTGTATTGCCATTTTAAAAATCTTCATCATACAGCAGACTCCTTAAGATGGGTTGTTCTTGAATCACATCCAGGCATGACACCACAAACACTTTTTAGATTAGAACAAAGATGGGTACACAAATTGGCTTCTGATACACGGGGTCTGAATGATGACATACCATGGGCTTCCCTGACACATTGAGATCGGGTATATGCTTGCACTTCACTACTGTCCCTGGCCTCAAGGAAGACAAACGAATGGGAGGAGCACCAATCCATAATAGTGACAGTGACCAGACATACCCAGCAATCCTTATATGATATCCCTGACATACACCGACACATCGAAGCCACTCAACATGTTTTTAATGCGCATTCTCTTGTATGTATATAATCTCCATCTATGACATTTCACATACAATTCGTGATCTTGCTAGGCTGTTGACAGGGATATATCAGATGACGACTTCTTGTGGCTCACTGTTATCTTCTAAGGACCCTCTGACCTTTTAGATAATATTATACGATCTGTTACATAGCGTAATACCCCATTCCAAGATGGCGCCCGTAGTCAACCTTGAAGACGAGGCTGCCGTTCGAACTATTACGTCAGTTTCAAATGCCCATATCAGTACTCGCCTAGACCTGACCGGATTGGCTTTTAACTGATTAGCGGAAAGCAGACCCGCTATACCTGTTGCTACACCATGTTTTGACACGCATTCCCTTGTATGTATATGATTTCCCATGATGACATTTCACATACTATGCGTGACTATTCTAGGCTTTTTGATAGGGATATATCAGATGACGACTTTTTGTAGCTCACTGTTAACTTTTAAGGACCTTCTGACCTTTTAGATTTAATTACACGATCTGTTACATAGCGTTATACCCCATTCAAAGATGGCGCCCGGAGTCACCCATGAAGACGAGGCCGCCTGTTCGAACTAGCTCGTTAGTTTCCAATGACCAATCAGTACTCGCCTAGCCTGACAGGATTGGCTTTTAACTGATCAGCGGGAAGCAGACAACACTTCCCGGTTTCGGCGGAGCGGGGTAGGTCTACAAACCACCCTTGGGCGACAGAACTGTAAGTAGTTGCTTTCCGTTCGTAAGACTTAATTGCACGAACAGAGACCCCCGCGTCTTCGGTGAGCGGCTGACCGCGGCTGTGGCAGCGGACCGATCCCTAGGCTCCCTCCTGTCTCCTCCAGTGAGACGCTCGGGCCGGGGGTCGCGTCGCTCCACGTTCTGTGGTTTTCCGGTCGCGGTTCCCGGGGGGACCTTTCTATCTTTTGCCCTGATTGGAAATAGCATCAGTGAGTATGCTTCTCCTAAATGCATGAGCATCTCGCCTCTTCACAATTGTACCATTATTCACAGTAGGCTAACACGCCACCCCAAGAGGCTCGCCAAGTACCGACTGGAGCGGCACTTTTCAATACGTTAGGTGAGCATAACCATATCTCATTAACGTAAGAATCTGAGTGGTTCTGAATTTGATCACTTGACACGTACCTGCACTATGCATCCACCTGTGCATGATCACTCTTGTTTAGCGCAATTGCTTTTTACAGTGAACATGCATATGAGGAGTCCTTGGCTCCACATTTCGAAATGTATAGATATGACTAAGTGTGTGTTTTAATGTACTTTGTTGGCCTGTTTTGTTTCTTCTTTCCTTTTCCTATAGGCCATTCCATAACGGAAGTGTCTAGTTTTTCCGACACTTACCTAGGGTAGTTTTTATCCAGATATCACTGTAAATAATTAGCCACACACCCTCACAATTTTGTAGATAGTTTATTTCACCGGTCCTGATGAATTGCCGCTGGATCCCCCTGACCTTGTAGGCATGAAACATGTTGACCACCTGAGCAGAGTTGAGTAGTCCCTGACCCATTTAGTCAAGACTACCGCCTCTCATTTCTTTTTTAATAGGGTGGTTTACTGACCGAATAAAATCATATATTCAGACTAACCAACCCCGTTTTAAACCACACTCACTAACATCTACACCTACCTGGCCCTCACTTGCACTCACCCTCGGCAAGGAACAAAAGATCTCCGCTAAAGAGCCCCATCTTTGGGTGCCCGTCGGGAATTGCAGCGCCGACCCGACGAGGAGCAAAACCCAGATGATGAAGCATGACACCTAGCTTGCTGGGTGTGTGAGGGTTTTAGTTCCACCATTGTGGGTTCCCCCACCCTACACAAGCTAGTACTCTTTCAGGCTTACTAGACATTGCCTCCCACTTTGTCTGAAATCCAAGGTTGAGTGTACTCTGCACACTCATATACAAATAGAGGAACTGTATACCCTTTCCGTCTAAACCATTCTATATATGTACCCTTTATAGGCGCAGTTAACATTGCAACCTTTCACCTATATCCTTCCCTCCATTACGTACATAACAGTTCTTAGGGACTGACCTTTTACCTAGATACGAAACTGCAGTCAGAACGCGGGTTTTCCCTAGTTTGAATCTCATGCATTAAGCATGAGGCTTCTTGGAAGCACAGCAGGACTAACAGTAGGACGAACATCTCCTGGATAATATCTCTGTATATAGTTCAGGCCCGACGTCATCATTTAGGCCGACACAGTAACACAGCAAGGTAGGACCCCTTGGGAGACCTATGGGTATATATATATATCATGTCTTACTTAGAAAGACAGAGGAGACCGAGACTTTCTGGCTGACGCACTTACCAGAGATGCTGAGGTTCCTGCATGCAGACACTCCAGCTACCAGTGGTCTAACGTCCCTCGCGGGGTGTCCAACTCAAGACCAGGACGGGATCCCATATTCTCTCATTCTCAGGTAATGGGATTGACTAGATCCTAGAGGGGTTCTTGGCATAACACCTACACAGATGCTAGGTACATTTAGGTACATCTAGTTAGGGAGGCATCATAGGAGTACACACGTTCTATCATGTGTTCTATATACTTTTATGTATTCATGATTATAGCAAGATGGTAGAGCTGTACCATCCATTTACTTTCTTAGTGCTACTAATCATATATCTCTGCAACTGTCTAATGGTTGTTGCAGCTCATATATTCTACACTAGAATAACAACTGTTCAGTAAATATTGATTGAAAACTCCCAGCCTGTTCATTCTGTGTATCTCTCTGAGACAGACTAAGTAAGCACAAGTGACAGAGCGAAAAGTAGTACATTGTTTCCATGATTCTGAGGGATCAGGGTTGTCATGTTCTGAGGTTGGCAAGAACTATTCTCTCCCTGATAAGAGGAGATTCTAGTGGCACTGTAAGCTAGCTGATACAGACAGGCTAACGTATCCGGTGGGGGTGCACAGAATCAGTCTGCCACCAATCCCACAGTTTATGTTATCCAAACGCGCAGATCTTGTATAGGGTATATAGGAACTACACGACACCTTGGGGTACCATAAAACTCTATGTAGAAGCCCATGACCATCTACAGAACCCAAACATTCTGCATGAGAGACTTCTAGGCTGGAAGGATCTCCACCAGCCTTCCCCAAGCTTTAACTGGGAATAAGGAATAACTCTTCTCTGAAATCCTCCTGGGATGTTGTTTGCTCCTATGAAGCTTCTCTGGCTTGTGCCTCAATCTCCCCTGGACTGGAAAAAAAAGCCAAATGGAATTGTACTGCTCTCCTGGAACACTGATCCCTATGGCAGCCTTCAGAAAACCAGCGACCAGCCGATTACCCCCTACCTCTGCCCACCCAGGCAAAAATCTTAGGGGCAAAGACTCTCTTCACAGCTGTCTGTTCCTTCTTGAGGAATACTGAGATAGTGAGAGACCTGCTCAGCTCTTTTAAAAAAAGGCTGTCCAAAGAGACCTTCATCCGCAACCGAACCTGCCTCAGAGGAAAATAGCTCCCCAAGCCTTTGATCAGTTTTAATCAGGAAGGAATACCTGTGCTCAGTGGAGAGAGTGCCATTGCTAAGGGGGCAAACTACTCGCTGTGTCCATCCTGATAGGACCCTAAGGGAGATGAGCTCTCCTGTTGCTATTGCTTCCTCCGTCACATAATAACATAATTGTTGTTAGGGGACCTGTATGTCAAGTTGTTTTTCTTGGCAGGGCCCGTTGGTACAGTCTATCTCTTTCTTTGGATCTTTGTCAAATTTGAATAAAAATGTGGCCATCTTGCCATCAGTCTCTGGAGTAGCAATCCCCTTCAAGGAATGGCATGGACACTCCACCTTCAACCAGCCCCTGACATCCTTGTTCAGAGGCTTCCTCAAACTAAGCACCATATATGTGCCACCATTTTCGGAGGCAGACCATTCAGAAGAGCTTGGGTGATAGAGAACCTCTTGCTTCAACATATCAAATACCTGTGGAGTTCCGGAGTCGAGTTTCAGACCTTTGATCACTTATAGGACATAGACGATCTCTAGAGGTAGCTTGGGACCAAGTTTCTCATATTTTTAGAGACTATGGTCAAAAAATTAGCATCTTAGGGTTCTGGATTCGAAGGACCCTTTGGAGGAACTTCCCATCTGGGAAGAGGTTCAGAATGGGCAGGTGCTGGGAGCAGGGGCTGCAAAACCTCATACAGTGCTTTCTTGACGAGGCATTGATGGCTGGCTCAACCAGTCTACTGAACATTGGTTGATTTGTTTTAAAATAACGACAAGGTGAAATACGTGTGTATTTGCCATAGGAGTTTAGATTTATATACTGGTAAGACCTGTCAAAGTATATATAAAGTTCATACATATATAAATGAATATGTAAAACTATAAAATCTTAAGAGGGCGTACTCCCTTTTTCACATCTCTGTAGAATTAGGTTATAAACTCTTAGCAAGTATGCTATTAAAAGAACAGACTGGACCTCCCCCCACCCAGTGCTGTCTCGTGATATATTCGCCAAGATGTGCTATGGTGGAAATGCTGTGCCCAGTGAAGCAAGCAGCACTGGGTGTTTGACCAAAATATTGAATCAAAAATATCATTGGTCACAAATATCATGGCCAGAATATTGTGATGTCAACACTATTGTGGAACTTAATATTGAGAGTAAGAATATCATTTTTATATATTTAATAGTATTCTTTTTAATAATGATGTACGTAATATGTTAGTTATTTTTGTATTATGAGTCCGTTATTATTATTGTAATAATATATGTATTTAATTCATTTTAGTATATTTTGTAAACTATTATATGAGATGCAGTTTTTAATTAGAAAATGTTAATTTTGTAGCAGGTTATTGGGATTGTAGGGGACTAGGGTGGGAGAATTTATATTATGTGAGTTACTATTTTTATTGTATATTTTTTGTCTCATTTATATATTCAATTCATAATTAAATTAATAGATTAATTTTTACTTTAATCGTTGATTTGGAATTATTTGTTAATTGTTTGATCAATGTATTTATTTTATGATTGTGCTAATTTTAGATTTATATTGTATCAATTGTTATTGTTTTATTTTAATATTCTATATTATTTATTGTTATAAATGAAATTGTTTGTCATGTTTGATTCTGGGCAGAAGGGTGGGAAGTGTTATAATTGAAATGTTAATAGATTTATTTATTACTAATTTTAAATGTATATTTATTAAATGTATTTTTGTCTGTTTTTACCTGTTTTATTTTTAAATAGTAAGGAGTGACAATAGGAAATCTGACCCTTTCAAAGTCAAATACTTTCCTCATTTTTGCCCAAATGGTGGATGGAATAGTGATAATAATCTTTCCAAAGTCCAGCACTTTCCTATAATTGCTAAGAGTGAAGTGCAAATGGTCAATTGGACCTCTCCAAAGTCCGAAAGTATCCCTCCAGTTGCTAAGATTAATGTGGTAATAGTAAATCTGACCCGCTCCCAAAGACCACCACCTCCCCTATTGTTCCTAAGATTGTAGTGCGATAGTATATCTGACCCTTCAAAAGTCCAACACTTTCCCTACTGTTGCTGAGATCAGATTGGAGGTTGTAGGGTAAATCTTACCCTTTCAAAGTCCCACATTTTCCCTACTGTTGCTCAGACTGGAGTGGGAATAGTAAATCATACCCCTCCAAAGTTCAACACATTCTCAACTTTTGCTTATGTTGAAGTTGAAATAGTAAATTTTACCCTCCAATGTCCAACACTTTCCATACTCTTGCTCAGATTGGAGTGGGGATAGTGCTTCTTTTCTGTTGTGACGGAGGGAGAAAGGGTGAGAGGAGCAGCAAGGCTACTTCTGTCTACCCTCCCACCACCCCTCCCAATCCAGCAACAGAAAAAAATAGTCCGGTGGTAGGGCTTGAAAGGATATGGATTAGGATTGTTTCTTAGCCCATCCCCTTCTAACCTCCACTTCATGAGTGTTTCACGCATATACTTCCTCTCTCAGTGCTTCTCTATCAAAGAGAAGCACTGAGAGAGAAAAAAGTCATGGCTATGTCTCAGCAAAGAACCAGACACTATGTGGATTATCTTTGGCCTATATAAAAAACCCACTGTCTGTCTCTCTTCTGTGGCACATATACCCACTTGTGCACCTCAGCAAGGAGCCAGGTGCTGTTTGGATTATCTATAGCCTAAGAAAAAATCCAGCACCTGCCTCCTTTCTGGGGTACGCACACAAACATCTGCATCCTAGTGAGGAGCCAGAACCTGTTTCTTAGCCTCAGACAAAATGCATATTGCATTTATATACTCAGTGGGGAGAAGACACACACATAGGAGTGAAGACCCTGTTCTGATTTTTTTCTTAACACAGAAAAACATCCAAACTGCTCATTTTCATGCAATGGTGCTTACAAACCAGTGGCGGTTCGCCGAGGGAGTGCTGCTGGGCGGTGGGGTGGGGCGGGGGAGGGACAGGATTGGGGGTAGTGGAGTCCGACATACGACGGACAGGAATAAGGTAAGTAATTAAACAATAATAAAAAACATATTTACCTTGTGCGCGCTGCATCGCCAACACAGCGATGCAGCTTGTGAAAGGTAAATTGTTTTATTTATTTCCTGGCACATGATTCAAGCCAAAATCCCCTCGGTAAAATAGCGATTCGGTAAAACAGGCCGTTACCGAGCGCAAAAGATCATATCCCAATGAATCAACCCTAATAACTAAAAAAAACAATAATCGCAAAATAACCCACGCGGTAAATTACCGAATCGCAAATAGCGATTTGATAATAGCGATATATTCTATTGCTCCCGGATATAGCGAGTCGCAAATAAATAATCGCAATGGAATGCATCAAAAATCACAAATACCGAAAATCACCAAAATCGCTATTTAGCATGAGCAGATTAAGGGGAATTTCAACCAGGAGGTAAAGTTGATGAAAGGAAAAAAGTATATATTTTAAACAGGTGGAAACAATCAGAAACCCTTCTAAAATGGCACAGGAGACCCCGTATTTTCTCCAAAATGGCTGCCCTCTATGTGCTTGCAAGGAGGAGGAGAATAAATGCAGCAGCACAGCGCAGGAGGAGGATCCAGGAGAGGGTATTCAGGGTGCGCATCACATTGCTGGGCCAAAATGACGACGAAATCTATGACAAGTACCAACTGAATCGTGCCATGATTATGCGCCTAATTGCTGACCTGGAACCACTACTGCAGCACCAGACCCGTAAGACCAATGCCATTCCTGTGCACGTTCAGGTCCTATGCAGCCTGCACCTGCTGGTGTCTGGAAGTTTCCAGGGGGTCGTAGCGGTTGCCGGAGGCGTATCACAAAGCGCACTTTCACGCTTCTTCCGTAAATTCATTGATGCCATGCTGACAATGATACACACCCACATCACCTTCCCCACTACTCCACAGCAGTTGAACCGCACCAAACAGGACTTCTATCAGGTGGCACAATTTCCCCATGTCATAGGATGCATTGACTGCATGCATGTCCCCATCTGTCCCCCCTCAGCCAACGAGTACTTATTCCGTAATAGGAAATCCTATCACTCGATAAACGTGCAGTTCGTGTGCAATGCCAAGCACATCATTACGGACATTGTGGCGCATTGTCCCGGGAGCACACACAACTCCTACATATTCAGACACAGCGGCATCCACAGGCATCTGCTCAAAGGGGAATTTGGAGAGGGACACCTACTTGGTACATACATATTCCTATTTGTTACATCTTCATCACATATGTAATTGTATTTCTGCCGCTAACCATTTGCTTCCCACCCTGTAGGTGACAGCGCATACGCCTTGCGTGAATATCTCCTCACTCCCTACCTCAACCCAGCAACACCTCTGGAGCAGTGCTACAACGCAGCACATATCAATACCAGAAATGTGGTTGAGCGAACATTTGGTATCCTTAAAAGTCGCTTCAGGATCTTACATAAGACGGGAGGTGCATTGCACTATAACCCTGAAACCTGCTGCAGGGTAATAGTAGTGTGTGCCATGCTGCACAACATTGCAACAAGAAGGGGGATACAAATAGAGATGAACAGAGATGACAACTTCCGGGATGACCAACCCCCCACACAACACCGACAGGCACACGTGCCAAACACAGCAGAAGGTCAAAGGAGGCGGTCATACATCACACAACATCACTTCCGAGCCAGGTAAGAATGAGCCATCACAATATATTGTAGAGTGCAAATGTTTACTTCACATGAGCACTTGTCAAAGTGAATATACATAATTTGAAAACATGACGGTGATTCTACACATTGTGAAAAAAACATATCCGTTGGCATCACGGGTGTACAATCACGATATGCAAGTGGCCCATGGTTACACCACCATGGACAAATAGGCGGAACTGAATGTCTAGTGCCACTTTCCACGTACCCCTAGGCTCCTGTTGCGTGTCTACGCTACATCACCACGATGTGTGTCTGTGGCTGTAGAGCTGCGCGAACTGCGCCTCCTGTTACTGGTCTCTGGCACGGACACGCTACTCACGCTCGATGGCGCCTCACTGCCCTCCTCCCCTTCCAAGTTGCTGGCACTAAATGTGCCAGACTGTAGATGTTCAACTGCAGTGGTCACCTGGCCTAAGGCCTTCGCTACATCTCCACAGTAATGACCGAGGTCTACCTGCAGTGGCACGGAGCGGCGTGACAAAACTGCAGTGCTGTTTCAGAGCTTGGTGATGGCCCTGGTAGATGCAGTAGAACGAAGCAAATTCTGCCAATGCCACCTGCGCTCGCTGTGTTGTCCTGCTAGGACGGCACGGGTGAGCTCCTGTAGGGTCTTGTTGATGTCACGATTCCCCTCTGCTACAACTGTGGTCAGGTGACGCACAGCGTCTGTCAACGTGTACATGTGTTTAGCCAGTTTTGAGAGGTTGAGGTTCATTGTTCCCATATGTCTCCCCTGCAGGCGCTGAACACGCCGCATCTGGGACTCTGCCCCACCATAGACGTTTGTAGGCTGTTCGGATACCTCAGCAATACTGCGCATGGACCTGCGCCACTGTCTGACTCAGCCACATGCTGGTGTTGGAGCTGGCGGAGTGACACATGTCTGACTGGGAACACTTGTGGGTGCTGGGCTCGGCTCTGTATCCATTACCTGCAGGGAGGGGACATGTGCCCTGTGTCTTGGTGGTGTTGTCGGTGGTGGTAGTGTTATCGGTGGTGGTGGTGATGTCGGTGGTGGTGGTGCTGGTGTGGATAGACATTCCTGCGGAGTCTCTCCATCGGTCTCTGCCGGTGTCTCGGAAATGATGAGGCGCTCGCTGTCATCAGAGGCCACCGGAGATGCATCTGTTTGTGAAACAGTGCATTGTTATTTTATTTTGTAACTATATCTGTTTATCATTTCGCATACTTTTAATACAATACATGACATATTTAGACACACTGTTGGACCTGTACTCCTGGTCTCATTTCTTGTGCTTTGGTGATCATACATGCACACTTAGCTAACATGACTACAACTCCCATGATGCAATACTTATGTGAGGGTATATGTGTTATGCACTTCTCCCTGCAAGGGGGATGGGCATGGGTATACAATACGCAACTTATCAGCTCAGGCATGCATCATATCAATGCGCTCCTTTGCCCTTTTCCTGAGGTCATACCACTACTTCTTCAGGTCGTCTATGCTGCGGTGCGTGACCCCAACAGCATTTACCCTCTCCCTAATGCGCAGCCATAGCTTGAACTTCTCGGCTTCTGGCACCTTGAGTGACACCTTTCCAAAAAGCTTGTCATGCTTGCTGCTCACCCCCTCTATCAAATGTTCCAGTTCCCCATCAGAGAACTTTCTCTTCCTCTTCCTGGGCATGGCTGATGGATTAGATGCATTCTTGTCCACCCTGGATAGCTGTAGTGTGGCTGGGTTGTGAGGGTGAAGTCTCTCAGCTCAGCTTCTATGCTCTGCCTCCTCCTCTGAGCTCCTCAGGGCACTGAATGAAGCATGGGCTGGATGACTTCCTGGTTGTGATGTCATCAGCCAGATTCCAGTGCGACCCGTTTTTTGCGAATTCGCTATTTCCGAAATCGCTATTACTGAATTCGGTAATACCGAATTCGGTATTTGCTATTCTTTACTTTAAGGACTCGCTATCGTGTATTCGGTTTGTTTTAGCAATTTTTAAGGAATCGCTAAATTTTACCGAATCTGTACATGCATTCCGAAAAACGAATCCTTATTTGCGATTCCTTATTTATCGCTAGGCCTGGGCTAAATTTCCGTTCCGCTTGCGGAAATTGCGATAATTTGACATTTTCGCGTTCCGCGGAGAGCGCGAAAATGTCAAAATTTCCGCATTCCGCAGTTTAGCGATAATTTGGTTCTTGCTCGCGCTGTAAAATAATACATTCTCGCGCGCGCGCGATCGCCTTACCTGAATCCCCGCGTTCGCCGACAAGTGTTCCCGATCCGGTCGCGTTCTCCACAAGATGTTGGATTGTTGGTAGCCATTTGCGCTGTCTCACGACAGTTCGCGCCCGCAGTAACGTCATGCGTCGCACGATCACGTCTTTCTTCTCGCGATCATGCACCGCAAGAAGAGTGAAAACAAGATGGCCGTGCCCGCAAGCAACCGCATGGGTAAGTTGGCGAGCCGCGAACACGCAGAAAATACCGCGAACGGGCGGGAAAAAAACGTCCGCATCTTTGCGATATTTCCGCGTGTTTGCGGAGATTTTAAACATTTTCGCGATAATTTGCGAAAGTCGCTTTCGCAAATTCCGCCCACCCCTATTTATCGCTAATAAGGACTCGCTTTTCTGAATTTTGATGCATGTGCACCTTAATTACTTACCTTACTCCTGTCCTTCGGACTCCACTAGCCCCCCACCCTGCCCTTCCCCCGCCCAGCACACCGACCCGCAGCACTCCCTCGGCGAGCCGCCACTGTTACAGACACACGTCAAAGCCCTAACAAAGAGCCCAGACCAGTGCCCAGCTCCTTTCTAAAGACACAGAAAAACACATTTGGGCTTGGGGCACCAGGAGAACCCTACCAAACAGAGATGCTTCAGAATACTAGACACCAGGAAGTGTCCTGGGTGGTGTGACGAGTTTGGATACACCATTCTGTCTGAGAATGCCCTGAATGAATGAATAGTTCACTTGTATAGAGCACTGTCACTCACACAAGAGCATCCTGGTTCTGGACTGTCAAGTATTGGTTAAAAAATAGGATTTCCCGATGATTCTGTGATGGAAGGACCAGAGAGCAGCAAAACCCCATCCACCCAATGTTCCCACACTTCCACCAAGAAGACCAGTACCTCATGTGTGTGTGGGTCTATTGCAGTGGTCTTCAAACATTTTAATGTCAGCCCCACCAGTGAAAAAAAAATCATCAGGGACCTCTTATTATTTTTTTTAATTATTCTATTAAATAGGCAATGTTTAACTATGTCTAGACTAATTTAAACATTGCAGTAAACTTCTGTTACCATTTTAAAAATGCAATCAAATACATGATTGTCAAACATTCCATACTGGTCAAGCAGGCCTTACTAATGTGTAAAGGTATACACAGTGTGATTATTAGAAATGAGAGTGGGGGTTTTGAAGAATATTTTGAGTCCTTTCCCTTTTACACATACTCCCAGCTAGAATATAAATGACAAAATATGTCAGTGATGGCCCATTACAGAGAGGCTTACTGCTGCTCATTTTTTCTGCTAAAACCAAAGCACTGTTATCACCATAAAGCTTCTTTTGGCCAGAGCCTGATGCCCCCCTGCAAGCACTTCGGGCTCCCCTAGGGGGAACCACCCCCCAGTTTGAAGACCCCTAGTCTATTGTAACAGGTACAGGCCAAATAAGTGACCATGTGTAGTCAATACAGTGTCAACATGGTCTTCACAT
The DNA here is from genome assembly GCF_964204655.1 of Triturus cristatus. Taxonomy (NCBI): domain Eukaryota; kingdom Metazoa; phylum Chordata; class Amphibia; order Caudata; family Salamandridae; genus Triturus; species Triturus cristatus. Next base: position 1,388,237,675 of record NC_140590.1, read on the forward strand.
TGTCACCATTTTGCCCTATACTGCCACTTATATTAGGATTACCCACACATGTGGAGTACCTTTTTTATTGTGAGAAGTGTATGAACAGTGAATAGGAGGACCTTTGCCATTTGTCTCAGGTTTGGGAGTTTTCTGTCACAGAAAATGGAATAATGGTGTTTGTTTAACCAAACTGTGACATTTGCTGGAGATTCTGGGTAATAAATCATGTTGGGATTCATGTAAGCTTGGTCTCTGACAGTTCTCCTTTGTCTCTAGTTCTTAGAAGTGCCTAGAGTTGGCTAGCCCTGTTAGGAGAGATTAGTTGGTTAATACAGAATAAGGTCTTATACTTCTAAAAGCACACTAGGGATCCAAGGGAGACAATCCCAAAAGAGATTGTACTACTCCCTGTTTATAAATGAAACTCACAAAAAATAAGTCTCTCATGTACCGGGGTTTGTGTGTTGGAAGAAAAAAGAAGAAAGCAGTTAGTGATCCTTTAAAAGGACGAGAATCCTCACTCACTCGAAGGTGATATGCTTCATCATTGGGCTCCCTCCTCACATCGGGCCTGCAAGATCCCAGATGTCGGCTACAGTTCTCCACCAAAGAAGGAGCTGGATGGAGAGGAGCTGAGGTGTTTTGGCGTGGGGAATGTGCGGTCGCATCGTAATTAGGCGGGTCCGCCGACCGGAGGTCAGTTGGTCCCAATGATGTTGGTCGGAGGCAAGTCTGACCGACATCATAATCAGCCCCATTATGTTTTTGGCACCTTCAGAGCTATGTATTAGTGTACTTATTAGTGTAATTCCCTTATCAATATCTTATTGTAGCCTACAGATATCATAAAAAATGAGAATGTGAAGATATTTTCATTTATTTAACACATTTGCACCATATTTGCACCATATTTGGTTGCATTTTCTAACAAACAAACATTGGTCCCGGGATGCTAACAATGGAAATGTTGCCCTAAATGCCTGGAGTCTAACTGTACCAAAATATGTGAGTTTTCCTTATCCAATAACCTTAATCACAAAAGGGTGGCAGAATCCTTTATAAGGTGACATGCTTCCTCATTGGGCTCCCTCCTCACATCGGGCCCGCAAGGTCCCAGATGTGAGCTACAACTCTCCACCAAAGAAAGGGGTGGGTGGATAGGAGCTGAGGTGTATTGGAGTGGGGGATAACCCTAAGCAAATGAGTGATTGAGGGGCAGAGTGCAAAAACAAAATCAGTGATAAGATTAAAACTACCTTAGGGGCCCAGTAACTTTATTCAGTGGTACCCTTGGAGAGGGTTAAAAACTAGGAGGACTGGGGGTCCTTCACCTCAGGGTGCCTGCCACATGGTGCAGTGATCAACAGGGGGGCACAATAGGTTCTCCCTTGGTCCCCAACCGGAGGACGCAAGGAGAAGGGGGCCCTGCTGGTGGCCCCAAAACTTTATTTTTGACAGGTCTTTATATGTCGGAAAGCCCTACATGGAAAGCCTGTGGGAAACCGAGCATCGTAATCCCAACAACGGAAATGCCATCCATTGGGATTACAGGCCAGTCTCCGATTGGCCCCCGTCGAAATCCAGATGGAATGGCTGGCAGGTTTCAATTCTGACCATTTAGATTGTAATTAGGCGGTCGGATTTGAAACCGACCATCTGGGTCGGAAAACTTTCCGACTGAGATCGTAATAGGTTCCCTTAGTATGCCTGGGTGCACAAGTAGATCAAACAGGTGCATGTGCTTGAGAAATAATATGACAAAAGCTCAACAACATCAACAGATTTGCCATGATCATAATGTATATAGTTAAGAGAGTTTGAGTCTGATGATTGGGTCATGATTTCTACCTTCTAGTGAAAATAAAATGCTAGCAAATTTAAATGGTCTTTTTAATGGTTTAAAGAGAATCATTAGGGTCATTTATCAAATTGAGGTAACAGAAAAATGTAAAAGTGGTTGGATCTTTCAAGTTAAGTTATTAACCTATGAAAGAAACAGGAAGGCCTAAACTTAGACACATTTGTGCTGGCAACGGCATTGCTAACTCAGGATCATCAATTTGGAGAAGACGTCCCAAAACAAACTTTAAGTCATCACAGAAGTAGGAACCAATACCCTTAATAGATATGCTCCCATTTCATTTTGTAAAGAACTGGAAAAACTAATATGATATACCATCATATCAACTATAGAAGAAGAGATTGAGAAAATGTTAAGATTGGGAGTTAATGACTGACTGACTGACTGACTGAGACATTTGTAAAGCGCACTTATGCCGTGGCGTCTTGGCGCTGGATGAATTATGAAGCAGGCAACGACGGATCTTAAAACCTTGGAAAAAGCCAGGTCTTTATCTTTTTCCTGAATAGGGCCCTGTTTGGTTCTAGCCTAATTGACTCAGGGAGGGAGTTCCACAAAGTAGAAGCTTGATAAGTGAACCCAGTTCCACCCCATCTAACTCTTTTAATTCTGGGGACACATACCAGCCCTGTGTTAGCTGACCTAAGTGCACGTTGGGGCTGGTACACGGCAAACAGGGTTTGCATATCCAACGCTCCACCTCCATGAATTGCCTTGCGCAGTAGGCAGAGGGCTTTAAAATTCACTCTCTGACGAACAGGAAGTTAATGAACCATCCCGAAGCAAATGGAATCCTCCTGTTGTATTAGTTCCAAAACCTGATTGAAGCATTCACTTTTATATCGATTTAAGGCAAATTAATATCCTACAAAACATAGAACACAAAAGGGAGTTTTTTTAAGGAAATTTTAATCAGGTGTGAGGATCCCTTAACATGAACATCAAAGTGCTCTCTCCAAAAGTGAGGTTGAGCCCGTCTGAAAGTATAAGACTTTCTTATCTAGGACTCAATGATGAAGCATGCCACAGGATAATGTGGCTGAGAGTCCTTTAAAAAGAGATTAGATCTGTCTTAAGTGTGTAGAAGGACCTGTTGTTTATTTGATTAGTAGGCAACCTCTTAATTATGATGATAACGCAGATGCCTTTTAGCATAGCATTTGTTCCCCTAAAAATGCTCACTGTTCGGTGGGCATTCTACATACGGACTGCAGAGGTCTGTTCCAGCCCTAGGAAGATACAATAATTCGAATGATCTGACTGTGAATTTAGCCTTGAAAAGTTTTGTGATATTTGCCAAGGCTGGACAATCAGTGAAAAATTAAAACTGCTTTTTAGATGAAGAATTAAGATTGTCACTGATTATCGTTATTTGAGAGTTGGCTTGCTAGTCAAAGGATATATAAATAGCTTATTGGGGGATGCCAAAACCACGGTGCGTGCTGCCCACAATGCTGCTGTCAGTGGCGGTGCGTCCATTGGGGGCGTTGGGGCGTTGCCCCACTGAGCTGGACACAGCCCCAACGCCTCCAATGGACGCACCGCCACGGCAGCTTCTGTTGTTGAATTTGAGTATTTCGCAGCCGAGATTGCAGTCTGTGGGTGTGACGTGTGTGTGGGGGCGGGGCTGCCGCTGACGTGGATAGCGGCGCGCAGCAGTCCAGAGGCAGCAGACAGCAGTGGGCAATGGTGCTCATGTCATGTTTTGGGCTGTATTCTGCAATCCTGGCCCGAACATGTGCAGACGTGTGTGTGTGGCACTTTGAAATTTTGAGTAGTACAGTGGTGACTGGGACCCGAGGGTGCTTCTCCTAACGCAGGCCCCCGGGTCTCATTATGGGCAGGGACTAACCCTGCTCTTAAGCCAATCCTGGCGCTGCTGGCACAGTGGCGCTGGTAATGCAGCGCCAGGATTGGCTGAGTCTATTCCCCGCGTATGGTATGGCCAATCACACTGCGGCAATGTGAAGCCATGCAGTAGTGATTGGCCATTTCAGTCTCTACGCTGTTCGGCACACCACGTCACCGCGCCAGTGCCTGCTGCCTGCCACACGAGTCGACACACACGAGACGACACGACCACGAGGTGCGAGGAGTCACGACGAGTGGAGCGAGCACGACGACGAGCAGACGACACAGACAGTGCTGTTAAATGGTAGCGGCAGTTTCAGTCGATAACCTTTCAAGTATTTGCCCGGCGGTAATCGCCTCTCATACCACTCGATAATTTACCAATAAAAGAGGCAGGCGCCGGAGACTGGAAGGCAGGAAACAAAGTTTTATTCCGTCGGAGCAGAACACATCAGATCAGACAGCAAGGTATCGTCACGAGGTGCTCTAACCGCATCTCTGAGACCTGGTCTCTTATACACCGGTTTATTACTTTATTACATATAGTACATTCTTGAGATTCTCTTGATGCCTGAAAGAACATCCCCTGAAGCCCCGGCTCAGATCCGATCCCACACATAGTTACAGTAGAGGTTCCCACCCTACCCGCAGTGGGAGATGGCTATCGCGCAGCAGGGAATTCCGCTAATTCCCGGGGGTGTGTGCAACCGGCCGGGTCTCAGGGGGTAGGGGCTTTGATCTACTGTAATCCCTTTGATGCGGGGTGTTTCCCTTACAGTAGGGGCAATAAACTGCATCCGCAGGGCTAGGTGATGGCCTGGGACCAGTTCGGACAATGGGGCGCAGAGGAAGGGGGTTATCAAAGGAGAGGCATGACCATGTATGGGATGTCGGTCGGATGTGGTTCCGTAGCAGGGTCGCGCAGAAGGAGAGGGTTTATGGCCTGTATGAGAGAGCGGGGGTGGCCGGCGCGCGGGGGGATGCTCGCAGCGCCAGGGGAAAGCGCTGGCGATCGAGAGTGAGCGGGGAGAGAGTGGGGTGCCTAAAATGGCGGCCGTGCATTCGCTGTGCGTGGCGCTGGGGAGAGGCAAGATGGCGCAGATAATGTTCAGTTTGCACGCTAAATTTCCACAGTCCTCCCTTTTAACATGTCTCGCCAGCTTGCCTGGCCGTCATTTATTCTTCGTTAACCTTCAGCTATAATATTGTTAATGTCTTTCGTACATTCCTTAAAGATACAGAGTTTTTAGGGCATGCAGGAGTAATCTGACACATTTGTTTATAGTTATTTACAGGTGATAAAGTAGGCGGGGAGGTAATACATACAGAGTTACAGTGTAGTCGTGTACATGGCTGGTGTTGTATGGATGTTACTATACAAAGTTACATTTCCTTAACTTCTCAGTGTACAGTCGGAAGTGATTGATGCAACACCATAAAAACTTGATAAGAAGATAGTTAGTATAAAAAGGTGGTTGGGAGAGGATTTTCGACTTTGACATGGGTTCTTCTTTCCAGTGTCCTTTTTATGAAGAGCTATCACTGGTAAGCTCTCATTGTTGTTCTTCTTTCGTTGGCACTGTTGAGCACCGGCGGTGGAGCTAAGGTCCAGCTCAAATCCAATTTCTCACGTTGCAGGGTGTGATCATTCATTGTTCTCCGATCACAGCCCTGTTCATTAACACAGTTCACCATAGGTACTTTGAGACAGGGTACCTGCCTTTTGTTCTTCTGTGGGTAGGTCAGATTCATAATCCATATAAAAGATGGTGAGAGAGAGAAGGGTGTGACGTGCTTCGGGACGCCGAGGGAAGAGGGGGTGGAGTGGGATCAGATCAAAAATGTGGACCAAGGGGAGCAGAATCTTCCAGCACTGGGCCCACCAATCGGGCCCGACGGGTTGAGACTTCAGGCACGCTGGTCGGTGAACAGGGGGTCTCGATGTAGCCCCTCGCGCTTATCATCCTGAAAATGGTGTCTCGTCCCACGCCCTTTTTGCTTCGTAGCCTCCCCCTTGGTCGATGTCATAGATGTTCCAAGGTCTGCAGCCAGGCTGTGCGTCACGTCCGACCCCTCCCTTCCGATGGCAGCACGTTATCTTTAAATGGGTACAAGAAACAAAAGTCTTAGAGAGTTGGCAGGGAAGACATTTACATACTTCATCCTCTCTCCCAACCACCGAGTAGTTGCGGACATGTTTTTATCGGTTGCTGCATGATTGGTGTCTTTTAATTCTGATGTTAGTGTGTGCGTTACTAATCTATTAATCATTGCTGTGGTGCAAGTTTCTGTGGGTGTCTCTGTCTATCGTCTGGCCCCCTAGGTGCCGATTCCTGCGCCCGATACTGGTTGCAGGAAGCCTGACATCTGTCAACCTTCTAGTCTATTAAAAATTCGAACCGGCTTCTCCGGCAGAGGCTTGTTCGTCTCAACACAAGTTTGGTTAATATATATATCCTTCCGAGGACTGCTAAGTTTATGAAAAGAAAGTGCGAGGTGCTACTGTCACGGGTTCACGAGTATCCATTTTCGGGGAGGGACATAGGCTAAGCATTATTTTTGCTGGCGACAATAGGTAACCCTTTAACAGTTTAGGCGATGTATTATTAGTGAGGCGGCTAATATAGGGCTGGGGTTATCTTGGGAGGGCGGGGTGCTTTAGACGTTCTATTTCGGGGTAATTGGGCGGGGGTAATTGTGGGCGGTGGAGATGGTGTCCCTTAAAAAAAACAAAAACCACTGACATATAGTCCCCGTGTTGAGGGTCAGATTGGGGGACATCAGTCGTCTTACCTGTCCTTTCTTTCTCAGCCGATTAGGCTCAACATTTGCAAAAAGGAGAGGTAGTAACGTGGTAAAGTATGGTCGTTTTGTTTCTGTCAATTTGTTCGAACACCACCGTGTTCAGGCCAATTATACACTTACCGAAAAGGTATGTGTCGTTAATTTATTCAAACAGAAAAGAGGGTAAGGAGGCTTTTTAGTGAGGGAGGGAGTGGGAGAGAGAGAGAGAGAGAGAGATAGAGAGAGAGAGAGAGAGAGAGAGAGAGAGAGAGGGAGAGAGGGAGAGAGAGAGAGAGAGAGGGAGAGAGAGAGAGAGAGAGAGATGTGCATCAAGTAGGCTATTTGGCATACATACGACACAAAACGAGAGAGACATGGGTAAGAAAATAGGCCACTTGGTGCACACACAACATGGAGTAGCATGGGTCTGTTCCATGTAAGAAAACACAAGCGGGGAAAAGACATAAGTTCGGTGATCACGTACACACAAATGCCGGATAGGGTGTGACAGTACATGCATCAAGTGTAGAAACTTAAGATGGAGACTCAGGGCTACGTTGAGCATCGGGACCTCTCCTTTCCTGTCCTCTTTTTCTATGCTGCGTACTTTCAGTATTTTGTAGTTTATCCTAGGGGGTGTCGGACCCTTTATTCTCCTCCCTTTGATCGGTGGACGAGTGCTTCAATCATACAGTGACGCTCTCTTCAAGTGACCCAAATATAAAACGCATACACATTCATGCCGTATAATCGTAGAACACACGCACAATCATATCATACACTTTTTCATGTTCCTAATGGTGGTCTGTAATTTTACGCACTATCTCACAACGTTTGTCTATGTTTTTCCCTGATATTGAACTCTGTGCGGTCCATGTCCATTCCACTCTTCAGTCGGAACTTTGTCGTGACCTATAGAGGGGAAAAAAGAGGGGAGGGGATGTGCAGTATTCAAAGTACCCCAGCGCGCGCAGACACGAAAAAGTTCTACTTACCACGTACCAGGCTAGTCGCAGGAATGGGTGATACCACAGACCTATTATTCTCTTTGTCCGAGACAAAGATGCTCTAATTTATTTCATTTCCTAAATTCGGGTTCCCTTGTCATATATGCATTTCTCAATCGGTCGTGTATTAGGATGCAAGATACCATACCTTGCGTTCGGCATATACCCTGAGCTATGGTTGACCATGGTTTAACAACTCTTGGAAAAGATAGGTGTGATGGGTACAAATTCCGTTAGTCAAAAAGATTCAGGCAAATGGGGACTGCATTATCTGTTTTCTATTGCTTGGGGGTAACAATCATTTATTCAAATGAAGAGATCTCTATCAACCTATGTGATTAGTCATGGCACTGATTCCGTAATTCTTTCAAGAGACCCTTTATTTAAAACAATGTCAGCATACAAGATACGGGCCTACAACCGTTCAGGCCGGCCACGTGGTGGGGAGGCGTCGAGTGTCATGAGCAACGCTACTACGGCATAAAATCGGTTCCCTTGCCGCCCCTCCCCGACCATCATGTGTGGAAGCATCGCATATATATATATATATATCTGTTTAACACAAATGTCACGTGACTGGGACGCCACAAGGGTGTGTAGGCCTCTCCTACATCGGCGCCATCTTGGGGCGAAGTCGGGCCAGAGTACAGTCTAAGTCTTTCCATGAATTTGCTGTTGGACCAGAATCCCTTTCAGTAGTTCGAGAACTTTCGTTAGCGTCAATTTTGCGTCAGCATGGCGTCACTGCGACCCCGTAGAAATGCCATGGTTCATTCTTGGGGCGGGGCAGGAGGCGGGTTCTTCCGCCAACGCTTCGAACCAGTCTTTCTCACTGCACTAAGCGGAGGCAAGGTGGCTGCCGTCCGGGGCAAAGAGCAATGGCGGCGGTTTGTCCTTACCGGAAGTCCGCGGGAGTCGAGTGTCAAATGACTCCAGCCGATTCTGCAAGGCTGAGGGGAGCATCTTGTCAAGGGTGGGGCCCATGCCCAAGCAGACAAGCTTTCGAGTCCAGAATTGTCTCACGGTGGGCTTTAGGCCTGGATCCGGAGGAGTCGACCGCCGGAGTTCAAGGGCAGCAGTAGCAGCAGCTCTTCGGTACAGTCACCGGAGAGGAGCCAGCAGCAGTAACAGCGGCAGTTCGGATGGTACTGCTACCGGGGTGATTCCAGTAGCAGCGACGACAGCAGTTTGGATGGTATCACCACCGGGGTGGGTCCCCGATTACCTTGCTGCGGGGGCCCACTCCTCACGTCGGGTGCTAGCGGCAGTCCTGGTGAACCCGGTGCTTGGGTGGTTGCCTGGCGGCCGCGTGCAGGGGCGCCGGCTCAGCCGAACGGCGAATGAAGTGGCAGGGCGCAACTCAGCTGGCTGACGTGTGAAAGATGCGGTTGGGGTGCCCTCGTCTGCTGGCGAGCCTCCACCTGGGGAGGCGGGGGAAGCCCGTCCGCGTCGCTTCCCCCGGCCAGGGCACCCCTCCGTTATTGAAGGAAGAAGAAAAGAATGGGAGGATCCACTCGACGTGGCAGGGTGCGATCCAGCAGACCGATGAAAAAGATGGTTGGGTGCAGCTTAGCTGGCCGGCGAGTCAAAGACGGTTGGGTGCAGCTTAGCTGGCCGGTGAGTCAAAGACGGTTGGGTGCAGCTTAGCTGGCCGGTGAGTCAAAGACGGTTGGGTGCAGCTTAGCTGGCCGGTGAGTCAAAGACGGTTGGGGTGCCCTCATCTGCTGGCGAGCCTCCACCTGGGGAGGGGGGGGAGGTCCGTCCGCGTCGCTTCCCCCGCCAGGGCACCCCTCCGTTATTGGAGGAAGAAGAGAATGGGAAGATCCGCACAGCGTGCCAGGGTGAAATTCAGCAGGCCGATGAAAAAGATGGTTGGGGTGCCTGGCGAGCCTCCACCTGGGGAGGTGGGGGAGGCCCGTCTGCGTCGCCTCCCCCCGCCAGGGCATCAGCCCTCATTAAAGAAAGAAGAGAAAGCGGAAACGCCCGCACAGCGTGGCGGGCTCCGCCTTGGGGTTGCCAGAACTTCGGCGCTTCGTATAGCCTCCGGCCTATTCGCACAGTCGTCCGCCACTGAGGTCAATGGATTTTTGCATGGCTTTTATAGCCCAAAGCCGACTAAAAGAACCGCCCAAAACAGGCCAATGTTGCAATTTCGAGGAAGGAGAGGCGAGGACGGTGTCACGTGGACGTTAAGGCTTTGGGATGGAGGTTGCAGCAGACTGTCATGTAAATAGTTGTTTTAAAACGTGTTTTAACCTGTTTACCCTGTTGGCGTGTTTGTTATATCCTATAAGTTATTAAAATGTTATAACTATACTACTTCGTTGGAGTGTTTGTACATATTTGCAATCTGATGACGAGCACAAGGAGGTTACTGTGCAATCGGAAAAATAACATAGCCCAATTGTGCGCGATCTAGCCCTAGTTTGGTGACGTCGATGGTGGGTGTCAGCAGGCTTCCGTTTGTGCGGGATTTTGTCATGCTTATTGGGCGGGGTGGGCAGTAGGGCAGACATGTTTAGGTAGCGAGAGTAATGGAGTCGGGCTACCTCGTGGTCGTCTCGACCGTGAGCTTGACTCCTTCCCTTGGTTTCATATGTCCCACAAAGGGCTAACTCCTAGCGTTATTTTAGTTTTTGTAAGGTCAAAAAGGATCCTACCAGTGCCTTTACTATCTTGTCGATTCCTGTTCGTTCATCCTTCGCTAGCCGATTCATTCTGGTGGACTCTTTCTTTCTCATCTCTGGGTCGTCTAACGTTATAGCCGACGTTGTGTCCAGCACAGGAGGCTCGGCCGGCGCGGAGGCCGTGAGGACCGAGGCCTCTGTACTGCTTTCGCTCGTGTTCGGGGGTTGTAGATGTTGCACTACTGACTGGGAGGGTGCATATGGAGGGGGCATGTAAATGATCGGGGGACCTAACAGTAATTCATCATTCGTTCGCTGCTTGGAGGACAACTCAGGGTAGAGCAAAGAAGGGGTCCTAACAGCATACTGGCCTGAGGTTTCGGGCTCCTGTCTTAGTTTAGTTTCCCTTCTCTCCTTTATGTCTTCTTCTAACCTTCTAGCGGCAAGGTGAGCTGCCTTTCGTAATTCCTTTTCTGCTTTTACTTCTTCCCTCTTTTTCCGTTGCGTTGCTTCTTTGCGCCACATGCCGATACTGTCAAGCATAGTAGGCGTCGTCTTATTGCTACGCAGAGCTATTTCTAGCGCTTCTATCTTATGGTCGTCGAAGGATCCCATCAGTGGCCACTGACTCTCGGGGTCCTTCTTTGTATATTTATGCCATAGCTTGGTATAAGCTACGGCGACTAGTCCATATTTAGTGAACATGTCCTTATTAGGGGTGCCCTCCAGTGGAGCCGGATGGTTCACCTCTAATAAGCGGTCCGGGCAGAACCAACTACCAATCAGTGGGGAGAAGATAGGCATGACGGGTTTCAACGGGGACAAAAGTCAGCACTACCTATCTTTTCACTACTTGCAAAGACTAGACAGAATATCTCTATTCTTCGTTATTTGTAAGCAGAGAATACCTCCAAAGAACCAATATCGAACAACTAGTGTTCGGACAATCAATCAATCAATCAATCAATGGGAGATAAAAGATAGGCATGACGGGTTTCAACGGGGACAAAAGTCAGCATTACCTACCCTTCACTATTTGCAAAGACTAGACAGAATATTCCTATTCTACATTATTTGCAAACAGAGAATATCTCAAAAAGCACTATTCTCCAAAACAATCAATGTTCGGACAATCAATCAATGGGGAGATAAAGATAGGCACGACGGGTTTCAACGGGGACAAAAGTCTGCGTTACCTACCCTTCACTATCTGCAAAGGGAGAGAGAGAGAGAGTATTTCTACTCCTCCCCGTTTGTAGACAGCGAATATCTCAAAGAGAACAATCAATGAGCACAATCAATGAGCAATACTAGTATTTCCAAAGCTTTAAACAATCAATCAATTATTTCGCATTTTGTCGTGTATCACGACCTTACCCGGACCGCGTGGACAGTTTCTCGTCTTCCGCCTCCAGCGCCCGATCGTCCTCTACTCTCCGTATTTGCCGCGGCACTCCTGATGGTTCCCAGTCAGGACCGTAGATCACTCGAGAGAGGTCTGCTCGGAACCAGTGAAGTTCGGATGATCGGCTGCCAGACGAGGGTCTATTGGGCAGGAGCTCTCCCGATCGTTGCAGTCGTTCACTCTGTCGTTGGGACCTCTCCCACTGGATCCACGTGTCGCTGATGGGCCCCACGTTTGGGACGCCAATTGTTAAATGGTAGCGGCAGTTTCAGTCGATAACCTTTCAAGTATTTGCCCGGCGGTAATCGCCTCTCATACCACTCGATAATTTACCAATAAAAGAGGCAGGCGCCGGAGACTGGAAGGCAGGAAACAAAGTTTTATTCCGTCGGAGCAGAACACATCAGATCAGACAGCAAGGTATCGTCACGAGGTGCTCTAACCGCATCTCTGAGACCTGGTCTCTTATACACCGGTTTATTGCTTTATTACATATAGTACATTCTTGAGATTCTCTTGATGCCTGAAAGAACATCCCCTGAAGCCCCGGCTCAGATCCGATCCCACACATAGTTACAGTAGAGGTTCCCACCCTACCCGCAGTGGGAGATGGCTATCGCGCAGCAGGGAATTCCGCTAATTTCCGGGGGTGTGTGCAACCGGCCGGGTCTCAGGGGGTAGGGGCTTTGATCTACTGTAATCCCTTTGATGCGGGGTGTTTCCCTTACAGTAGGGGCAATAAACTGCACCTGCAGGGCTAGGTGATGGCCTGGGACCAGTTCGGACAATGGGGCGCAGAGGAAGGGGGTTATCAAAGGAGAGGCATGACCATGTATGGGATGTCGGTCGGATGTGGTTCCGTAGCAGGGTCGCGCAGAAGGAGAGGGTTTATGGCCTGTATGAGAGAGCGGGGGTGGCCGGCGCGCGGGGGGATGCTCGCAGCGCCAGGGGAAAGCGCTGGCGATCGAGAGTGAGCGGGGAGAGAGTGGGGTGCCTAAAATGGCGGCCGTGCATTCGCTGTGCGTGGCGCTGGGGAGAGGCAAGATGGCGCAGATAATGTTCAGTTTGCACGCTAAATTTCCACAGTGCAGCAGCCAGCAGCGAGTCAGTCAGTTTTGACTCGAGTATGTATGGCTTAAGCTTTTGTATTTTTTTTGTAATAATGTGTGTACAGTACAACACCGCGTCACATGTGTCACCAAGCCCTCCTTCAACTGAGGCCCAGTCCCTGACCCTTATTTATTATACATGTAACAAGAACCCCTCTCTCTCTCCTCACGCGCATCAGCTCCTGCTGTAAAATGGAACCCGGGGGGCGTCGTGTGGCGTAAAAGAAAATAATAACTGTGAAAATTAATGATTCAACATGATCCCTCTGGCGTGCCTTGTGTGATAACTTATTAGGCACACAATGTATGTTTTCTTCTGCCTCTCTGCAGCTCTGAGCTGCACTGTACTTGTGAGAGACACCAGTTTGTTTCTTGTTTTTAACGGACGATGGGTGTCAGTCAGGGCCTCCGAGGTCTTGCTGGGAGCACAGAGAATGTTGATTTCTAATTCTTTAGGAGTTTTTTGGCACTCTCTTGGCTCTTCTCGTCAAGGTCAAAGGGTGTCGCCATTAGTGTACTTTACTGGGACTCTAGCTTGCAGCAACAGCAGGCCCCACCCTGGAAACTGCTGAATTACAGTACAGTCTCGGACTCGGACATTCAGCAACCGGTGTCACTGGGTCTTGAGGTGGTGCAATCTTTCTCTGCCATCCAATGAATGGACGCCACGAGGCAGAGAAATGCGCATTCTTCAGCTAATAATGTCTTTTGTGCTTGTCCAAAAGACCGGTCATATATTTACCCGCCTTTCCATTTCATTCTTGCTTTATTCATCCCCATTGTTGCTTCCTTTCATTCTTATCTTCCATTTCTTTATTTCTCTACCACCCCGTGCCCCTCTGCTTCCCTGGTGTCGTAGAGACGGTAGTCTAAGCTGTTGCCGTCTCAGAGACAAGTTTGGTGTTTTTCTGTCCACAAAGCGCCCAGAGTACGGCTGTCGGCTCTGGACACATTCCGTTTCCTTATAATCAACACCTGAAGCGTTGTCCTTGTTGGTATGAGTTGTAATGCTTTTTTCCTGTAGTGACAGTAGCTTAATATTCCTGCTCTCGCCGCCATGACTGACCCCGGTGTCTCTGTCAGACCGGCCTGGCCCCTTCCCGATGATCTTTTCCACCTTTTATAAACCTGCTGGGGACGTTCTGGCATTTTAATTGATAATTCTCTGCTGGATGATAAAAATAACTGTCTTGCGATATTTCGGTGCTCCGACCTGCCTGCTTGATACTCGCACAGTCGCACTTAGCAAGCAACATCCTACATAATTCATGCTGATCAGTTGACAGAGGTGTACTGTTATGACGCGCAACGTTTTCCAAGAAAGCCTGTTCCCGATTTGCTGCGACTGAGGGCGGCATCCTCCACGTTTCTACCGATTGATTTCAGAAAGTATGAATTCCAATAATAATCCGTCTCTCGAGAAGCATCCCACAAGTACATCTGTATCATCAGGATGCAGCAATATTTACACGATTTATTTCATCTGTGCAAATCGATGACGAGGAGAGGCCTGAAAGAGGCCCAGTGTGAGGTACTCAGAAATGCATTATATCTCAAAGTCTGTTATGAAGCTCTGTGGTTATACTGAATAAGCAGCTACCTATGTTATATGACATGATCTCTTTATTACTGTAATAACTGCACTTTCTTCATTGCTTTATTAACCTTTCGGCTTTCTCAAATTTGCTTGAAAATGCACCATTTTTCCACTCTTTTTTAAAACTTTTCTCGGGGGTAGAAACCCCCCGAACCCCCCTTAGGTTGTTCGGGCTCGCTCGCTACGCTGGCTCGCTATGCTGAAGTATGACAAACATTTTACGCCCACCACTTTCAAATGTCACCGTCCGCCACTGGCTTCTGTTTGATTCTCTTTCTGGGTTGAGACTCGGTCCCTCAGCCAGCATCTGCATGGAAGATGGGCCGCGAATGCCATAAAGTCGGCTTGGGACTCCCGCAGCGAACACTGGGCTGTGGGCTGCCTGAAACGCTGCTTCAGGATCCTCTTGCTGGGGTGGAACTCGGTCCCCCAGCCTGCATCATGCATAAAGGAGAGGCCGCAAATGTCCTAAAATTGGTTTAGGACTCCCGCATGGTAAGACGCCAAAACTGGGCCTTTTACCCACAATGCTGCTGCCTGGTCCTCTTGCTGGGGTGGGACCCGGTCCCCCGGCCTGCATCTACGTGGAGGAGGGGCCGCAAAGGCCGTAAAATCAGCGTGGGACTCCCACAGCGCAGGACGCGCACGGACGTGCCTGGGCTGTGCCCGTCCCAAAGGCTGGTCCATGTGCACCCGTCCGTGTCTGGACAAGGATGGGCTGGGCCTACTCTCTTGGCTTTAAGTCCTTTCATCATTCTTGTACTGTTGTCTTCCTCTGCCGTACACAGCTGGATTCCTCATTTTATATTTTCTTTGAAGTAAGTTGAGTTAAAAGGCCAGTGATTAGTTATAGTATACGTGTGGCATATAACCTTTTAACTAAGGGAATCAAACAATCTGTTGTGGACTTTTAATCAAGGGAACCAAATTAACAGTTTTTTTGGACTTTCCTGATAGCATTGGGAAACATAAAGCTGAAGGTCCCAAGGATGTAGTTGATACAAAACGCTCCACTATTGATCGTTTTTTAGCACAAGCTGCGGGGGTTATCTCTAAAGAGATTGATCTGGCTGAACTTCACCTATCCCTGGGTTGGGCTGGGCCAAGTGGGTCAATTGACCTTATGGGATCCAATGGGGAGTCTGACATGGGTGTTGCGTTATTATCAAATGGGTTGTGTGATAATCAGGAGGTCCTGGTTAGTCACACCCTTGCTTGAGCTGCCTAGAGTAACAGAGGCAGCTTCCCCCTCTGGCCCTTTTTTTCCCTGGTACAGTCACCAGCAGCCAAACGCAAGAGTGTCCAAGAGGGCGGTGTCCGCTAGTCTAAGCCCTAACTGTACCGAATGTACCAACTTGTACTAGGGTTGACAATCATTTTGCCTCTATGGATGAGTCCCATTAGGGACTTGCCCTACATAACTTTGTTGACATTGTTAATGACATGATTTTGCCATTAAAGGAGAAGCTGGAGTGTTTGGAAGATAAAATTGATAAAGTAACTTCCTTTTGTTGCAGCATGACTACTAGGTGCACGGCTAGCGCCAGTGATATTATAGTTGAGCGATCCCCTACAAATTAAGGTGAGAACAGTTCTGTCATTAATTCTAATCCTATTAGGTCCCAACAAATTGGTAGGGTGTGCTGTAGGGTCAGGGTATCTCTGGGCCAGCTGGTGGGGGGCCTGAAATTAGGAGTGTACTAGGGTTGTTTCGATTCCCGGCCCCTCATGTACACAGTTAGCAGTTGTAGATAACCATAATGGGAATTTTCCTCCCTGTTCAAACACCCAGTCACAGAATTTGCTGAACCTGCAGAACTCTGGTTTGAGTATTGCCAAACTTAATGTTTGATTGCCTGCCTGTGACCCTGCCACAATTATTTTGCCACCTGCATGCTGCCCATATGTGGCTGTTTTGGTCAATGCACCCCCCTTTGAACCAAGTACAACAAGAATCCACTGCAAGCCTGAAGTACAAAGTTGTGCACTGGCTGAATATGAATCGTTTATTTAGCCCTGAGTGTGCACATCAAATCTGAGCGTGCACATCAAATATTGTTTGTTAGGAGAGTGAGGTGGGTTGAGCCACTCAGGAAATCTCTTAGAGTGGATTGTATTATTATTAATTTTCGACATCCAAGTCATGCCAGGGAAGTCTTGGCCAAATCATTGCAGTCTTCTCCATTTACTACAACCACAACTCTCTATCCATTGGGCTTTTTCTACTGTCATTTACGCTCTTCTAACATTACCCATAAAGTGAATAATAATCCACAGGGAGTGTATGGCCATGATACTTGTATCTCTTCCCTTCTGGCTATGCCTAATAGATTTCAAGCTCTGGGCTCCCTTCAAGATAACGACTGGCTCACGGATAGTAAAACTAAAGTGAGGTTGTGAGGCGAAGATCTTGTGGGAGGAAGTGTGGCTAATACTGTGATGGACTTATCCAACCTCAAACTACCTGGGAATGCTCACTGTAATATCAATGGAAATTCTAGGTCTTTTGATAGTGTTGACTATGCTATTTATGTTACTTGTGGTGTTAACCCTAGTTCTAGGTGTTTGCATCCTATTGCTCTACCCTCTAGGATCATTAATCAGGCCATGAATGAGTGTTATTATTTTGCATCTTGGAATGTGGGAGTTTGGAATGGGCATGTACCATATCTGACTTTGATGTTCTTTGATTACAGGAAACATGGAGTGTGAAAACAATACACGTTGAGGGGTTTTCTTCACATTTCCTAGGTGCTATACCCTCTTGTACGGAGCGGAATAAGGGAGGGCGACAGAGTCCTATACCCAATAGGCTTCCTGTAACTGTTAAAAAGAGCTCAAGGATAGGACCCCATTCCCAGTTGATGTTGCTTACTATCAAGGGAGGGTGTGAACTGGTTTTGATCAACTTCTATAATGATGTGTTTGATTGTACAGGAAGCAAGATGACTCATGTCCTCGATCTTAGTTTGGAAGCCTTTCTCCGCTGTATTTGTTTCAACTTTGTGGTCCTTTGGGCAGGAGACTTTAACCTCCATGTCTGTTCCCTTGTGGAAACTTCTGTGTGTGGACTCTCCGATCAAGATGGGGAAGTTTTCACATACTTTTTCCACTATGAGTTTGGAGATGCCATTAAGTTAATAATTGCTAAATATGACCTGCTTCTATTGACTAGTAAACTTGGAGAGAATGGGGACCTCACCCCTGCGTTTAGTCGAGGAAATGCTGCCACGATTATCGATCACATATTGGTGTCTGTCTTGACAAGTCGTAAGTGTGGTAACCCTAGTGTGGTTCAGAACTCAATTAGTGATCATAACCCTGTTATGTCGCCCTTTTTTTGGAGGGGGGGTGCAATTTCATCTGTATCTAACAATATAATTCTCACAAGGCCTAATGGGGTGAGAGTCAAATGAGCAGTAGTTGATTCACATAGTTTAACTTGAGACATTTGAATCAGTAATTCTATGGAATTTAACTATTGTTTAGATGATGGGGTAACTCCCCACATGTTGCTGTATAGTTTTAATTACATTAATTAATTTCTAACTTGTGAAGAGCATCCCCGTTGAATAAAAAATAATGGATGGTTTGAACAGTCATGTACTCTGGCATCTCGGCGCCTGAAGGTAGCCTTACATAGTTCTCCCTGGGATAATGTGCTATTTAAATCTCTCCACACTGAATATAAACAGGCAATTGCCATAAGGAAGAAAACTCTCCAGGAAGAGTCATGGTCTACGTTGTTCGTAGCGGTACAACTTAAAGATAGTAAACTATTTTGGTACACGGTTAATGACCAGTTTAAAAAAAATGATGACACCTCAGAGTTAAGCTCATTTGTTGCTTGTGTTGCATGGGTGGAACATTTTCTCTAGCATCTTTCAATGTAGACATAAGGAAGGTGAAGTTGGGGTACAGACGACGATATTTAATCAGAATCCTCTCCCACTAAATATCTTTGTGGACGAGGTGATTCTAGCCCTGCGAGAGACTGCCAGGGAAGGGCTCCTGTGCCCGACGGGGTGCCTGTGGATGTATTATGAACATTTGCAGACTAATGAGGACCCATTTTGACCAGGGTGTTTAATGCTGCTGCTAGCTGTACAATTCCATCATCAGGGGGTAAATCCATTGTTGCCAAATTTTAAGAAATATGATAGGTCCGACCCCAAAAATTATCCTCCCATTTCACTTCTGGACTCCTCAGTGAAAGTGATGAGTAGAGATTTACTGAGGAAGCTAAAGGACTGGCTAGAGGAGAGTTCTGTCCTATCTTCAGTACAGTTTGGCTTCAGAAAAGGCATTGGGACAATAGAGCAATGCGCTAACTTGGAAATGTTGATAGGGAAATATAACCCGGCTAAATCTGGATCTCTCTATCTTTGTTTTGCAGACCTTAGTAGCGCATTTGATCTAGTTGACCACTCTATTCTATGGTCAACGCTTATGTCCCTTGGTGCTCCAGTAGCAATAGTTAGCTTTCTTGCATGCCCGTATTCAGATTTATCAAGTAAAGTAAGCTATGGAACACAGGGTGAATGCTCGCCAACTTTTAAAGAGGAGCAAGGCATTCAACAGGGTTGTTTGTTGGCCTCGTTATTATTTTCTCTTCTTCTTAATGGGGTGTATACTTTTTTACAGGCCATACAAGCTGATGCTCCTTGTGTTGCTGTTTGACCTATTCCAGTGTTATAATATGCTGATGGCGCTGTGTTGTTATCTAGGACCCCGGTTGCCCTACAGAAATTGCTGAATACCTTTGGGGAGTTTATGGCCTCAAGGAGCATGGTGATCAATAAATCGAAAACCGTCACAATGATCTGTGGGCAGAAACCAAAAAAGTGTAGATCTTTCTTTATGGATAATACACCTATTGTTGGTGTAAACTCTTTCTGTTAGTTGGGAGTCCTATTCTCAAGCAAATGCCGGCTAAAACCAACACGTTCTTAATGCTAAATCTAAAATGGCCAAAAACACCAGTGGAATTTTAAAGATTTTTTCGAAGTTGGGTAGCCGAACAATAGAAGAAATGGTAGAGCTATATAAGGCTAGAGGAGTGGCTACTGCCACCTACGAGTCCAGCCTTTGGGATTATACCTCTAGTAAGCAACTACAGGTAGAGGAGAACGTTTTTACTAAATGTTTTCTTTGTCTTCCCACTTCTGCTTATAACTTTACTGTCCACCAAGAGCTGGGACTACAATACTTAGAGGATTTGCTTTTGGTTAAACCTCTCCACCTTTGGTTTTCTATCTGGTTAAAAGCGGAGACTAGTTTTACTAAATCGATCATTTCAGATTGTTTAACTTTGGACAATGCCTCACGTATTTCGGGTTGTTTATATTAATTCTTCATTTGGTACTTTTTTTAATTGTCCGATTGGGACAATCCTCTTAAGGTCCTGATACTCACTGAGAATCTGATTAATGGTACTTTTTGTAGACATAGGGCGGATCTTAGAATGAGTTCGCAAATGATGAAAACAACAGCCTTCACGCACGTGTCTCTTTCTCTGGAGGAGGGATATCAACACGAGTTACCAACAATCAACAACGTGCTGACAAGGTTTCGGCTTAGCCTTGTGCAGCATCTGGTAGCCTTCCCTTCAAGAAGTTGTGTCCACCTGAGTCGATACCTTGCCCATGTGATGGTAAAAGTGAGCAGAGCACGATGCACTTTATACTATTTTGTCGTTTTTATTCTGGTTATAGGTGCCACTATCTTAAATTGCTTTTTGTTGCACAGAATATTAGGAATCATAAAGTGGCCTTGCATTATTTGTTATTTTTTAATGGTTATTTAGTATGTTTTAACATTGCTGGTTTTATCTTAAAGGTTATCAATTTGAGGAAGAGTATCATATATTTGATTGTATTCTTCGTGAGAATTAGTAAATTATGTATTAGAATTATGTGCTATTCATTATGAACTTTGTACTGTACTTTATTCTGCTACATTGTGATGTTTTTCAATGATAGTTTATGTACTTTTATGGCTGTTTCTTAATCACCCGAATAAAGTTTGAAACTGAACTGAGAGTTGGCATGATGAAAAGGGCGTTTTTAAACAACACATTACTATAGTGAAGATTAAAACTGCAAAATTGACAGCTGCTTTTATAATTGTATAATTGAAGTTACCCAGTCTGACCATTTAACCCATAATGCAGTTTGAGTTGGTTAACAAATGTTTTGGGATTTAGCAGTTGTGGAACTAACTATTAACACCTATTTATTAGATTATAAAACTTATACTAATGCCCTTGTTGTTGTTTGTTGAGAGATTGCATAGTTTACTGTTTTATTCTTATGCTTTTTCTTATAATGTTTTTTCTAATTATGAGGTTTGGAGATGTGGGCCTATTGTAATATTTGTATTAATTATACAATATTCTTTTGATTTACTCACTGACGAACCTTTGTACCAATGTGCAGGACACAGGAAGCTTGGCAGCACCAAAAATGCTTCTTTTACTTACCGGTAATTACATTACTCTGTGTCCAACTCTCGCTTATCTCCATAGAGGTCCCTGTGCCTCATAGAAACATCCCCTACTAATATAAAAAGGCCCAACTCCTCCACAACACCTGTACGTACGAAGCCGCCGTAGACGCAGTTGGCCTGACAATTGGGAGGTAGGGCCGCAATGGAGATAAGTGATGGAAGGACATGTAGTAATGCAATTACCGGTAAGTAAAAGAAGCATTACCTCGTCGTCCCTCTTGCTTATCTCCATTACATAATGAGACATACCAAGCCAAAAAAGACCAGGACAACTGTAGATTTTTCTGCTGAGAAAAACCCAAACAAAAATGCACATCAAGGTCAAGCAAAAAGTAAAGACAGCCCAGTACCAACACAGTGGAGAGAACCGCGGACCCAAACACCAGACACCAAACATATGAAAGAAAGGTTCTTTATCACCTCTTCAAAGCAGCCTGGCTAATCCACTTAACTCTGACCAATCAGGGCAGACCACTGGAAGGCTGAATTTGGACTACAAACAAGAAAGTCTTATAACTTCTTGTATGTACACGTTAGGAGAAATTCAACAATATAATATTATTGGATTTACTACTACCATTCTGGGAAGTCTTTGAATGGTCCGGCTAGTCCTCTCCTATCAATATTTATTAATCATTAACTTCCTACCATGTTAACCGATGGGCCATGGGGTTTGCAATGGGGAAAATGACTTGGGCCAGTCTTCTAGCACCAGGGCTTATGAAAACATATTTTATAAGTATTTCCCTAATTTCTACAGGACCCCCCACCCCCTGTGCAACTAGGGGAGACTTTAGGGGTTCTGAATCTGTAGAAATATTGCAGATTCTTCTTTTACTGTGTTTCTAGTATCAAAGTCGAATTTGACCAGCAATTTACTGTTTCAAAGCAGTCCTGGCGCCCAGTGCTGCTTTTCAACTGACCTCAGGCTTCAGCACTGCACACATGCTAGTGCAGAGAAACCTGCTGGCCTCTAAACTGCCATACCCCAGGGTACTGGGGACTTCTAGGTAGTTTCAATCCCCTGCCCTATTATATACTAGGGGCTTATGGGGTAGGTCATGCCAATTACAGGGGTACCCCACCATACCATAGTGTACCCTAGTGTATGTTGGGTGTTTTAACTGTATTCTAATGTGTTCCTTTCAGCTTGGCACTGGCCCTGAGCCTGGTTAGGCAGAGCCCAGGGTCAGTCAGAGTCAGTTACCACCAGTTCCAGTCAGCAAAAAGTTGGGGGGTGCCCAGGGCACAGGATGACTTTGCAACATAGCCCCCCCCCAAACGAAAGGTGATGGGTTACTAACCTACACCCTGGTAGTCCTCATCAGCTAAGTGGAAAAACCTGGAAAATCCATCTGCATTTGCATGGGCAACCCCAGGTCTGTGTTCCACTGTAAAGTCCATTCCCTGTAGGGAAATGGACCACCTTAACAGCTTGGGATTCTCCCCTCTCATCTGCATGAGCCACCTGAGAGGTCTGGGGTCAGTTTGAACACGAAAGTGTGTCCCAAACAAATAGGGTCTGAACTTTTACAGTGACCACACCACAGCAAAAGCCTCTCTCTCAATGGCCCTCCACCTCTGCTCTCTGGGAAGAAGCCTCCTGCTAATAAAGGCAACCGGCTGATCAGGGCCCTCTTCATTTAGCTGTGACAAAACTGCCCCAATCCCTTGCTCTGAAGCATCAGTCTGAACTACAAATTCTTTTGTGTAGTCAGGGGCCAGTAACACTGGTGCTGAACACATAGCAGCTTTCAGAGTGTCAAAAGCCTTCTGACACTCTGGGGTCCAAATCACCTTTTTGGGCCTCTTTTTAGAAGTCAGCTCTGTTAGGGGCCCCACAATGGTCCCATAATTTTGAACAAACCTTCTATAGTACCCTGTCAGTCCAAGGAATGCCCTGACCTGAGTCTGGGTAACAGGAGCTGTCCAATCCAAAATAGTTTGGATTTTAGCTTGGAGAGGCTGTACATGGCCCCCACCTACCAGGTGGCCCAGGTACACCACATAACTCTGCCCTATTTGACACTTGCTTGCCTTAATAGTCAGGCCTGCTTGCTGCATGGCCTGAAGCACTTCCCTTAGGTGGTTTAAGTGATCCTCCCAGGTAGAACTGTATACATCTATATCATCCAGGTAAGCTGCACTGAACTGTTCCAACCCAGACAAGACCCTGTTCACCAACCTTTGGAAGGTGGCAGGTGCATTCTTTAATCCATGGGTACTCACAAACTTTCTCTCGGGGGCCAAATTTACAGTGTGGTTTCTGGCTGAGGGCCGCACCGGTGGGGGCGGGGCCAGTGGGGGAGGGGGCGGGGCTAGAGCAAAAAAAAACTATGACCATGAGGTTGAACACAGGCCCCTGCAGCGGACGCCTTCATCCACTGAGCCACCAGACCCGGTATGCACACATATCTATCTATCTATCTATCTATCTATCTATCTATCTATCTATCTATCTATCTATCTATCTATCTATCTATCTATCTATCTATCTATCTATCTATCTCTCACTCTGTCTCCCGCTCTATCTATCTATCTATCTATCTATCTATCTATCTATCTATCTATCTATCTATCTATCTATCTATCTATCTATCTATCTATCTCTATCTATCTATCTATCTCTCTATCTATCTCTCTATCTATCTATCTATCTATCTATCTATCTATCTATCTATCTATCTATCTATCTATCTATCTATCTATCTATCTATCTATCTATCTATCTATCTATCTATCTATCTATCTATCTATCTATCTATCTATCTAGCTAGCTATCTATCTATCTATCTCTCACTCTGTCTCCCGCCCTCTCTATCTATCTATCTATCTATCTATCTATCTATCTATCTATCTATCTATCTATCTATCTATCTATCTATCTATCTATCTATCTATCTATCTATCTATCTATCTATCTATCTATCTATCTATCTATCTATCTGTCTATCTGTCTATCTGTCTATCTATCTATCTATCTATCTATCTATATATCTATCTATCTATCTATCTATCTATCTATCTATCTATCTATCTATCTATCTATCTATCTATCACTCTGTCTCCCGCCCTCTCTATCTATCCATCTATCTCTCTCTCTCTCTCCCTCTGTCTCCCTCCCTCTCTCTCTCTCCCTCTGTCTCCCTCCCTCCCTATCCCTCCCTCTGTCTCCGTCTCCCTCCCTCTGTCTCCGTCTCCCTCCCTCTGTCTCCCTCTGTCTCCCTCCCTCCCTCTGTCTGCCTCCCTCCCTCTGTCTACCTCCCTCCCTCCCTCCCTTTGTCCTCCCTTCCTCCCTCTGTCTCCCTGCCTCTCTCTCCCTCCCTCTCTCTGTCTCCCTCTCTCCCTCCCTTCCTCTCCGTCTCCCTCTCTCTCCCTCCCTCTGTCTCACTCACTGTTTGTCTCCCTTTCTTTCTGTCCCCCTCCCTCCCTCTCTCTCTCCCTCTCCCTCCCTCTCTCCGTCTCCCTCCCTCTCTCTATTGCTCTCTCTTTCCCTCTGTCTCCCTCACTCTGTCTCCCTCCCTCCCTCCTCCGTTCTCCTTCCGTCTCCCTCCCTCTCCCTCCCTCCCTCCCCCTCCCTCTGTCTCCCTCTCTCTCTCCCTGTCTTCCCCCCTCTCCCTGTCTTCCTCCTCTCCCTGTCTTCCTCCTCTCCCTCTCTCTCCCTCCCTCTTCCTCCCTCTGTCGCACTCTGTCTTCCTCCCGCTGTCACCTCACCCCCTGCTCTCACTCCCTGCTGCCCTCCATCACCTCACCCTGCTGTCCTCTGTCACCTCACCCCGCGCTGAGACGGCTTCCAGGGAACGCACACGGCCGGGCCGCACCCAAGTACTTCACAGGTCTTTTAAAGATCATTCACTTGTTAATGAGACTTTGTTGTATTTCACCTCCTCTTAGCGCCCCTGCATCTCCACTCAATCAGAGGGGAGATGCAGGGGCGCTAAGAAGAGGTGAAATACAACAAAGCCGCATTAACAAGTAAATGGCCTTTAAAAGAATCGCCCGGCCCCACAACTCCGCGCTTGCTTTAACCGGCGGTGTTGCTGACAAGCACAGGGCACAGGCACTATGTCTGCAAGGACCGCGGGCCGCCAAGGAAGGCTTGCCGGGCCGCTGACGGCCCGCGGGCCGTACTATGAGTACCCGTGCTTTAATCCAAAGGGCATTACCTTGAACTGATAATGTCCCTCTGGTGTGGAGAATGCTGACCTCTCCTTTGCTCCATCAGTGAAGGCAATCTGCCAGTAACCTGAAGTCAAATCAAAAGTACTCAGGTAATTAGCAGCCCCAACCTATCAATGAGCTCATCAGCTCTAGGTATAGGGTGAGCGTCAGTCTTTGCGACTATATTCAAACCTCTGTAGTCCACACAGAACCTTAACTCCTTGGGTCCCTCCTGAGGATTAGGTTTAGGTACCAGCACCACTGGACTGGCCCATGGACTCTCAGACGGTTCAATTACCCCCAGTTCCAGCATCTTAGCAACCTCAGCTTTAATGCTGGCTCTGACATGGTCAGACAACCTGTACAGTTTATTTTTGACAGGTAGGCTATCACCAGTGTCAATGTGGTGCACACACCACTCAGTGATGCCTGGGGTCAAAGAGAACAGGCCAGCAAACTGCTCCAGCACCTGCTTACAGTCTCTGTGCTGCTGGTCTGTCAATTTGGGAGAGAGTACAACTCCCTCCACTGACCCATCTTGCACATTAGTGGAGAGGAGGTTGGGCACAGGCTCAGTTTCCTCCTCCACACCCTCATCAGTGACCAGTAACATGGTCATGTCTGTCCTGTCATGGTGGGGTTTCAATCTATTCACATGCAGGACCCTGTGAGGGTTCCTGGGGGTGCCAAGGTCAACCAAATAAGTAACCTCACCCTTCTTTTCTAAAATTGGATAGGGCCCACTCCACTTGTCATGGAGGGCCCTGGGAGCCACAGGCTCCAACACCCACACCAATTGTCCTGGAGTATACTCAGGCATAGTAGCCTTTTGATCATACCAGTGCTTCATGAGCTCCTGGCTGGCCTCCAGTTTCCTGTTTGCCTTGTACATGTGCTCTGCCATTCTAGATCTCAGGCCTAGCACATAATCAAGCACATTGTCCTTTGCTTCCTTAAGAGGCTTCTCTAAAGACTCTCTTAGCAGGCTCAATGGCCCCCTCACAGGGTGTCCAAACACCAACTCAAAGGGACTGAAACCAACCCCTTTCTGTGGCACCTCCCTGTAGGCAAACAGTAAGCATGGGAGGAGAACATCCCATCTCCTCCTGAGTTTCTCTGACAACCCATTTATCATGCCCTTCAGGGTTTTGTTGAATCTCTCAACAAGACCATTTCCTTGTGGGGGATAGGGGGTGGTGAACTTGTAGTTGAGAGCACACTCATCCCACATAGCAGTCAGATAGCTGGACAGGAAGTTCGTGCCCCTATCTGACACCACCTCCTTTGGAAAACCCACTCTGGTGAACACACCAAGCAGTGCTCTAGCCACAGCAGGAGCATCAATGGTTCTAAGAGGTATGGCCTCAGGGTATCTAGTGGCGTGGTCAACTACCACTAAGATATACCTATTCCCTGATTCTGTAGGTGGGTCCAGGGGACCAACAATGTCCATCCCCACCCTTTCAAAAGGAACCCCAACCACTGGCAGTGGTATTAGGGGAACCTTTGTCTTGCCCCCTGCCTTGCCACTGGCCTGACAGGTGACACAGGAGCTGCAAAACTCATTTACCTTTTCAGACATAAGGGGCCAGTAGAAATGGTTCACCAACCGGTTCCATGCCTTTGTCTGTCCCAAATGTCCTTCCAAGGGGATATCATGACTCAAAGTCAGGATGAACTCTCTGTACTTCTGCGGCACCACCAACCTCCTGGTGGCCCCCTCCTTGAGGTTTCTGGCCTCAGTATAAAGCAGTGAGGGTGAAGGTACTGAAGCCTGGAGCAATGGCCAGTTGGAAGGAGAGACCCCCTGACTGCCCCCAGGACCCTATCAGCACCAGAAGAAGAGCCCAGGACTGGTGCCCAGAAGCAGGGGCCTCTGCGCAGGGAGAGACGCCCAGAAGGAGAGCCTAACGAAAGGCTGGCGCAGGGAGCCAGTGAAGACAGCACACTGCTGAATCTACCCTTTCAGAGACCCAGAGGGCAGAGGAGAGTGTTCCCAGTGGCTGGGGCTGGTAAAGAGGAGCATGAAGCGCCCCATAATGCCTCACCAGGCATTTGGAAATCTGCTGTTTTGGTGCTTTGTGGCCCCCAGAGGAGGGGGGTCACCCTCACTTGTGAAAAGGTGCTGGGGGAGCTGCTGGAGAAGCGCAGTCTTTCCCCCCCAGCATGAAGAAATCTGCCGTTTTGGTGCCTGGTGGCCCCCAGAGGAGCGGGTCACCCTCATGTGTGAAAAGGGGTGCAGGGGGGCTGCAGGACCACTGCAGTCTCCCCCAGCATAAAGAAGAACAGTCCACCCCTATGTTTCACGGGGCATCTGAGAGAATAACCCCTCAAGAACTCAGCCAGCCTTTAACACCTTCTAGGCTGGAACTTATGTTCTACAGCTGAGGGTGTACTATGAAGTGCATCATGGAGTGAAGGGCTGAGTTGGGGATGTCTGAAGAAGGGCATCCCCTGGAGGTGAAGTGGTGTAATTGCACCGAAATGCATTTACTATTGGTTATTTCTTTTTAGGTGGACTGAAAGTCACATGTGTAAAGTGAAGTACCTGTGTAAGGTGATGTTAAGCTAAATGGAGTTATGTTGCTGGACCTTCCTGCTAGGGGGTGTGGCTGCATTTACGTAATCCCATGCTTTTACCTGTGATTCCTTTTAAAGTGAAGAGGCGCACTGCAGGAGAATTGTAGTTGCCAGGAGTACTTATTTTGAAGGGACAGTAAGTCACATGTGTAAGGAGATGTCATAAGCCAAGTGGGGCTATGTTGCCAGACAGTCCTGCTAGGGTGTCTGGCTGTATATGCGCAATCCTGTGATTTCATCTGTCATGCCCTTAGGGGCTGTAATTGCAATGCATTCAAATGATCAACCAAGGTGATGAGTACTGTCATTCTAAAGTGTGCGTAAACATGGATTCTTGCTACTGCGCTTAGGTGAAGACCCCAGACTGCTAGCCCTTAAGATATAGAGGTGCATACTTTATGGTCAGTAGGAGATGCTCAGTCAGGGTCATGTGTCACCAAGGCAGGTTTACTCCTTTTTAATGCTTGTTGAGGTAATGGGGTGGGTCGCCACTGGGATAGTGCCAGTGCGCAGGGCCCTCACTCCAGGTTATGTTCAACTAATTGCATTGGGGGCAAGTTGATGTGCATACATGGGAGTGGTGGTACTAGACCCCACCCCCCTGTGGGAGGGGTGGAGATGTTATGCAATGTCACAAAGTAATTCCAACAGCTTATGTATATTTGTAAATTGGTGCATAGTATTGAGTGGTGTGTGTGTTTAATAAATGTACTCTTACTTTTATAAAGCAAAGTACAGACTGGACAATCAATTATTGAGTGTTATTTTTGTGCACCTGCAAATGGCGATTACTAGCCCACACCACCTCCCTTGAGTAAGCCTCAGACTGCTCTGAAACTCTACCCTCCGAGAGTCAGGCGCTACAATTGGGTGTTTGGTTCCCAGTGAAGGACAAATGTAGTCATGTTATTTGTGCAGGCCTCACAGATGCTGCCTCGTTTTCCAACACAAATACAATGAGGTACACACCACCTGAGGGAAAGGACGTAGAGTGGACAACACCTGAAAGATCTTGGAGACAGACCCAGACAGAACATCCAACCCTCACAAAGGGACCGGAAAGCCATAAATGCCCATCCTGGAGGGATTCCAGCAACAGGGCAGAGAAACAGAGCACAGAACCATATGCGGCTGCCCACCCCAAGCCTGAAACAACCCCCAATGTTGAGCATTAAAAGACCTGGAAGAAACCTGCAGAAGCCAGTACAGAAGAATAGACAGAGGCCGAGAGACCCTGCACAGGAATCCTCCCCGCACAACAGCTCAGTCATCAACTTGGAATACGCCAGAGAGGACACCAGGAGACTCAGAAACCTCAGAGGAGAAGGAACCAGTTTAAGCCATTACACAGACTCACTATTTTTACCGCAACAGCGGAACCCCGACATAGCCTGACCATGCCAGAGGCACAAGTACAACACGAACCCCAACCCTCCCCCCCACCTGACCCAAACCACCAGATCAAAGGAAGTAGAGGGAAGTGAATAACTGGCTAACGATCAAGGACACAGATGGGTATCCATCCCTGAAACCAACTACTGTGGCAAACACCCAGGGAAAAATGCACAACATCCAAACTGAGACTGCCCAAACAGGAACTGAACCAAGCACAAGCAGATGCGAATGAACCTACAGCATCCAGGAGGCCTGGCAATGCCACTCAATGTCCAAAACCGTCCAGAACTGGGCTCCCAACAAACATGTGATCCCAAAAGAGAGCCTGTTGCGAGCTCAGCACAGGCACACAAAAAACATGAGGAGACAGAAGACCCAGCACCGTCTGCACCTGTGAACAAACAATACTAGGAAAGAAAAGAACCAATCACCCACAGTCGTCCAGACACAGGAAGATGGAAATCCCTGCAGATGAAGAACTGCGCTCAAGGGAGCCTAACGTGAAGGCACACACCATACCAGACAAGTGCAGCCAGGCAGAACCTAGACCACCGGGAAGAGCTATGCCGCAAGGACAGCCTCTAGAATGGAATGGACACCACCCAGTCATAAAGGAGCGACAGATCCAACACAGGCCAAAAAAAAAACAACATATACTGCAGCAAGGACCGCCAACCAGCCAACCACAAGACTCATGGCCACAGGCCACTCATAGGCAGGAGCTTCGACCCAAGAGCCCAGCCTAGGTGGTGACATCACGCAGCCAACCCAACCTGGGCCAAAAAATGCAACACACTGGAAGCACAGGAACAGAAACCTTCACAAGGGAAATCTTGGTCCTCCCATCATTCAAGCGATTCTAAGGCATAGAAGATGTTCTGGAAGAGGATTCTTAGGAACACGAGACCATCTGATCCTGGAAGAATGCTGTCCAGGACCGCCACCAGAGGAATCGTCTGGCCATGAAGAACAGACGCTGGCAAAGTATAGCCACCGACACATCAGCCAGGAAAGAAGCCAGTAGCCCTCCCTGGACCAAGACATCCAACACCTCGACCCCCCGACAAGACTTCTGCCCAAGCCACCCAAAAAACAGTAACAAGGATTGAGCCGACACCTCCCCACATGATGCAGCCCAAGGACCAACCAGAGACCGTGAAAGATGTCTGCTGGCCCCCAACCACCTCTCAAACCGAGGATAAACAGCCACCCGGAATAAAGAGAACCTGCCAAAAAGAGGGGCCAAGACGGAATCAATATAACAGAACGAGGCAACCACACATCTCCACTGACCCACGACGAGGACTGATGAAGAAAACGGGTAAGCAGGCAGTCCTGTTGCTCTACCCAGGGCTCAAGGATCGCCACTGAAAACATTGGGTACAATGGCAAAGCCAGCGCCGCAAGCCTAGCAAAATGCGGAAAAAGGACCACAGCAGCCCCCGACACTGGAGGTGGCACCAAGCCCAGAATGACACCAACAAGAGGAACACAGCTCACCGAAACAATCCAGGCACCATACAGGGACGCCCTCAGCCAACAAAGCAGAATCTTGTAACAACTACCAACCGGACCGAAGCCCACAAAGCGTAGGCATGGAAGACAAGCCACTAGCGATCGCAGCACCAAACAAAACCTGAACTCAAAAACTGAAACACCCTACAATGCTCTGAGTAACGCACCAGGCATAGGGCTGCAGAGAGAGCAAGGCATGAACACGCAACTCCATCTTGAGAGCCTAAGACCTCAACCACTATGCCCTTATAGGACTGATGCAAAGCAAAGTTTCATATTGGCGTAAACACGGCCCAAGGGCATTGGAGTGCTGGCCATGAGCACCATACCACACTAGCAACATGAGGCTGGACCCACAGTCCAGACGTACAGGGAAACATTGATTTTCCCAGAAACACCAGATGCAGATAAGATGGCGGGACTCGAGCTTCCTACCCCAGGTCCCCAGTCGACAGCCCACACCAGCAGGCCACATCATTGGTCTAAGAAAGAAGAGGCTCCCCAAATGGCTCAATAGGAAACAGACAGCAACGAACCCCGGCAACAGTGGAGAACACAACACCAGAACCCCAACACCATGACCCTGAGCCATAGCCTCAGGTAACAGCAGGGAGGCATGGCACCAAACCATACCCACCCCGGCTAAAGAAAGGCACAACTGACATCTGACCAGGCAAACAGAACAGTGGAAACAAAAGATGCTCTAACACAGTAATTGAGCACACACCACCATTGAAACACTACGAATTCCACCCAAAACCATCAGAGCAAGAGGCTAAGACCTAAACCACAAGGCCAGAGAGGCTCTCCCCGCACATGCCTTTAAGCAACCAAGCCTGCTGAGAAACCCCAATACAGGAGTCCAGCAGACAAAACATCCAAGAACAAACCAAGATGTCACCTTGCAGAGAGAGAAAACCCCTGCAGTAGAAAGTAGAGCAGCTAGTTTCATGGTTAACCCGGGAACCAACATCCTCAAATCACCCCCAGGCACTATGCACCCACACCTCAAGCAGAGCACCGCTCTGACATGTGCAGTCAGTTCAGTTCAGTTCATAAGGCTTTATTCGGAGCTTAAACACAAAGTCCATAAAAGCACAAACATTACATTATAAAACAACATCATTTTGACAGAACAATCAGACATTTAAAAATACGTTAAAAGACAGTTTTAAAATATCATACTAGGCCTTGCTTTGATGGCCCGAAGAAGAAAAGTGGCAGTAAAGAAACAGACATCGGGTGACGGGTTAAATAACAATTTCATGGTATCTTTTACAGTCCTAACTCCATACTTCTTAAAAACAGGTTTTAAAAAAGCTAAACGAAAATTGCCATAAAGTGGACAAAACAATAAAAAGTGCATGGTACTTTGTACGGTAGTATTATCACATGGGCAAGGGCCCATCGGGTGTTTTCTGATGCTTGGAAATGCCACCAAATGGTGAACAATCCCAAAACGCAATCTTGTCAGTACGAACCTATGGGAGGGTCTGGAAACAAAACTCAAATACGGTTGGAACCCTGTTGTTTCACTGAAGCTTCCGTAGAACAGACAGGTTGTTAAGTTGCCACTGGCCCTCCCACGCTTCTCAGTCTTATGGCTCATAAAAACAGATTTCAACTCATTTTTGGCCAGACAAGAGGCTGCATAGTGATCCTCTATTACATTGAGACCATAAATCTCCGAAAAACTACCCGAGACGAATTTAACCCATGGAATCTTTAGATGGTTGTCAATAGAGAAACAGTCTTTAATGATAGCTCTATTTAGGGAGGTCTCTTCCTTTACCCAAATTGCGCGCCACAACATAAGTGGTCTAAGCGCAACGGAGTCTGAAAGATGTTGGATTCCAAACTCCCTATGCACCAAATCGGTAGAAGCCGAAGTAGGTAGACTTAGAAGTCTTTTTAGGAAGAGATTTTCCTCCACTTGTAAACTTCCGCTCGGAGCATGCCCCCAAATACCAGCACCATAAAGAGTAAAAGAAAGACACCTCATTTGATAAATTTTCAGCATGTCTTTAAGCCGTTTATCCCCTAATTTAGAAGCAAACTGAAACACCCCGTGGGCACTTTTCGCCATTCTAGCCCTAACATAGTTGATCTCACTGGACCAGCTACCTGATTTGGAGAAAGTAATGCCTAGGTAGTTGAAAGAGTCCACCGTTTGGACCTTATGCCCTTCAATAAAAAACGAATGCGGTTTTTTACAACTCTTACCACACTCCATGACAAAAGTTTTTGATTTATTGATCTTCAACTTCCTTTCCTTAATGAACAGGGAAAACCTGTCCATTAGGCGTTGAAGGCCGATAGGGGTCCTAGATAAAATAACGGCATCGTCCGCATAAAGTAAAACAGGGACGTGGGAATCAAGGGTTTTAGGGGTGTCAGCCACAACAGTCTTTAAAACAGAGTCAACCTCATTGATAAAAAGTGTAAAAAGTAGAGGGGCGAGCACACACCCTTGCCTAATACCGCGTCTAATAGGGAACTTAGGGGTGCACTCCCCTCCCGGGCCGTAACGAACACTAGATCTAAGATTGGCATATAGCCGGGCCAAGAAATGAACAATGCCCTCCGGTGCCCCCATTTCTAGTAGTTTCTCCCATAAGATCTTATGGTTCACCATATCGAAGGCACTGCTCAAATCTGCAAAGCAGAGAAAAAGAGAACCTTTCTTGGCCTTCGTATACTTCCCTATAAGAAGTTCTAGGTTGAGGCACTGTTCTACTGTCCCTCGTCCCTTCCTAAAACCATATTGGGAGTTTGCCAATATGTTATTAGAATCGGCCCATTCTTCAAGTCTAACCAGGAGCACCCTGCTCATGATTTTCACGGAGGAATCTAGAAGGGAGATTGGACGGTAGTTCTTAGCATCCCTCCTCTCTCCCTTCTTATAGATAGGTATTATAGTAGATTCCTCCCAGGAGGGTGGGACACCATAGCAGACCGCTGCGTTAAACACATTTGTTAATAACGGGCCCCAAATCTCTGGTTCTTTTTTGTAGTCATGTCTTGGAGACCTCCCCCGAATGCCACGAGACAAGCACTGCTCCGAGACCACTGGACACTACCAAATAGGTATGGTGAGTTAACCACTACCTTAGAGATCCAGAGCGGATTATTGGGTCAATGAGAGCCGGTGAGTCATGTCTTGGCAGTCGCAAAACCAAATCCAACATACCTATCTGGGAGTCGACTAGAAGGCTCACCATCTACACTGAAATAAAACAGAATTTTGAAAACCGACCTAGTACCTAAGATCCCCAGTTCTACTAATCATAAGGGCCTTCTCCATGTCAATCAATCAATCAATCAATCAGGGGAATTGTAAGCACACTACTCACCCGTGAGGGTCTCAAGGCGCTGGGGAAACTACATTTATGATTTGATCAGGAAGCCCATTTAGAGACCATTTTCGAAAGCCCCCACTTTCTGTTTTAACTTTCCTGATGAAGACCCATGGGGATGTTTGATCTCAGCACACAACTTTATTGGGTTGAAACATGGACGATTACGATGGGTGTGCCATACCTCAGTTGAGCATATCCCACATCCAAATAATAAGGACATATGTGTGAATCTATATGAATTTTCTTTTGGACCCCCTTTGAGTCATTTTTGTATTTTGTGTTAAATTATGTAATGTCTTGTGTATATAAATGTTTTTGTGTTGTGATACACGGTGTCGATTTTGCATCTATTCATTTTTTTTTGTATATGTTAAGTAATGGTCCTGTGTATTGTGGTGGTACGTCATTATTTGTAATTCTCCATTGTATATGAGTGTTAATATACCTCATCAAATTTTTTAAATCTTTGGTGTCAATGAGTTATTTAACAGTTACTAACCCCATGGGTTATGCCACGCATGTGGCCATTCCAAGTTAAACAGGAAACAAAGAGGTTTATAAAAGTGATATTGTACTCCCCACAGAACCTACTGTTGCTCCATACTACTAGAGTTCCCAGATTTTGTGGGACACTGGGTTACCCTATTAGCCTTAACGGTTTATTACAATTACAGCACAAGCCTAATGGAGAACTACAACGACACACAATGCAGTATGAACAAATGTGTGAAAAACGTGTCATGAGATTTCAATTGAAGGACAGTGTGAAGCACTACAGACTCTATAAAAAACATGCCATTTCCAGTTTTTCTTTCAAATCATTTGGTGGAAAAGTACCAAAATGTCTTATCCAGAACGTCTCCCGCTGAGTCATAACTCTTTGTGTGTTGATTTCAGGAATCACTTTAATAGTTTCCACAATTGTAACCCATAGCTATGCAATATTGTGATTGTGGTCAAGCCAATGTGCAGCCAAACCGAAGTTCTTATTTTTGTTATTGATCATACTTTTGATTTCTGCAATATGGACTTTGATTTTTCTCTCTATTTTCCCCACATACAATAACCCACAAGGGCATTTAACTACATATATTACATTCTGTGTATTACAATATAATTTATGTTTCAGTTTGATATGCTGACCTGTTTTAGGCTGTGGTACGGTGTTCCCCACTTTATATTGCTTCAATGGATGCAGTTCTTTCCTTTTTTAATTCCTTTATGTGTTGTAATGCGGAGATGTTTGGTGGTAGATAATACTTCTTTCAAATTATGAGTACGTGAGTGTGCAAAGATGGGCTTGTGGCGAAAGAGACCACTGAAATCCAGTTCAGACTGAAGTAATTCCCAGTGTTAATTGATGATCCGTTTGATGGATGGGGATTTTGCCGCACATTTGGATACAAAAACCTCTTGCGATGTTTTGTACTTGTTTGTTTTGTGCAACAAAAATGAACGGTCCGAAGTTTGTATGCGTTGTAATGCTGAATCCAAAACACATTCAGGATAACCTCGTTCTTTAAAGTGAGATTTATATACCAACATAGTCTGGCAGCAAACGTCTTTTTATGTGGTGATTCTTTTGATGGTATGAAGTGGGATAACTGAATATGTTGTTTAAGGGAAGGAGGATGGAAACTGCTGAAGAGTAAAGTATTATTCTGGTCCGTAGGTTCCTGTATACTCTTGTAGATATACCTGAGGGTGTCATGTCAAGCTGGACATCTAGGTATGTGATGCTTTGTTCACTGATTGTATGTGTGAACTGAATCCTGTAATCATGCTGGTTTGATTATTTGATTTGTTCCTCCAACAGGTCTATAGACCCTTTCCATATCAACAAAAATGTCATTAATGTGACTGAGGTAGATAACCAGGGGGCATATCAGCAACAACCGGCGATAATTATCGCTAAGCGCACTTAGCGCTAGGATAATTATCGCCGGTTAGCGTGGATTCTTATCACTGAGATAGCGTGCTATTAGCAATGCTTATCTCATAAGCGATAAAAATACTAGTGCTAACTGCCAAACGTGAGATTATCGCTGGAAACCCAGCGATAATCTCACGAAGTTTGGCGTTAGCTTGATGATAGGGCCTCACATACTTAGCCATGATATCCACCTTCCATAGGATATCATGGCTAAGTCAGTCCTGAAGCAGGTGTAAGGAAAGTAGCGATAACAGAGGTTATCGCTACTTTTCCTGCCGCTATGCTTCATCGCGTGGGGCTTGATGATAGGAGAAATGTTGCTTAGCGACATTTCTCCAGTCATGTCAGGTCAGGAATGCCCACTTTGCATCTAATTAGAGATGCAAAGCTGGGCGTTAGGAATCCCAACGCTAATGCAAGGTTTCATGCGTTAGCGTGGACTTGCTGATTAGGCGATAAAATTATCGCCGCTTTGGGGCCGAAAACAGCCGCAAAAGCGGCGATAACTTTCTAGCGCCGCCTTGTGGATGTGCCCCCAGATTCTCTTGCCACATCTTAGAAGCATAAATGAACTGATCCTTAAATCTGGCCATGAAGATGTTAACTTACCTTTGGGCTCCAGAAAAGCCCATTGAAGTCCCAATTTCTGTAAATAAAAAATGTCCTTCCAAAGAAAATAACTCTGGAATAGCAAAAAGGAGGTAACTCTCAAATGAAATGCGACATTCAAGGATTGGACCACCATCCCACGAGGTGTGCAGGAGTCTGATATGCACTTTTTATTATAACTGATAACAATTTATCATCAAATATGTATTCATGCATTCCTGAACATTTGATATAATTAGCATTCACATGTACACACTACTTCACTACGCGATTGTCTTCACTAGTCTTCTGTTGGTGTTTATTCTTTTAAACTTTCCATGGGGCTTGATGGGTTCTCTTTTGGGCATCTCTATTGTCACGTGTTATCACAGCTCGCACGTTTTGGTTGGTTTAACTCCGATCATGCATACACACAGCCCTGCATTTCATGGCGTCACGAGGCTGAATGAGGTTATTCCTGTGGCATCTTTCTCCAGGTAACACGCGGCACATAAACCTCTATTCCATTCGTAGGTGGTGTCGCCCACCTCAGGCACCGTAAGCATTGATTTTTTGCTTCTTGTGTTTGTTCTTTGCAGTTAACATTGAGTAAGCTGGCAATTTTTTTTAACTGTCCTCCGTCGTTACGAGGATGTGTCCGTACAGCACCACGTGCTTGGTGCCGCCACCACAAGTCTCACGCGCATCCTTCAGATTGCACTTTCATGACGCCACGCGCATCACGGAGTTTTAAAAGACAGCATGTTCTATTGCAGCCTTGCGGTTTAGCAAGTATTGAGTGCACTCCACATTGAAGGGGATCGTTAACCCTGTTTAGGTATTGATAGGGAGCAGGCGCGCAACACCCATTGGACTCAAAGGGCTTCAGCCCCCCCCCCCCGTCGTGTGTGGCAGCCCGGGATGAGACAGCTTCCTGGGCACCCACACAGCCGCACCCGAGCACGTCACAGGTCTTTAAAAGACCATTTGCATGTTAATGAGGCCTTGCTGTTTTTTCACCCCTTATAAGAGCCCCTGCAGCTCCACTCTGCCTATTGCTTAAAGATTCAGCCCCCCTCCCCCCGAAATTTGTTCTTAGCCCCCCCCCCCAAAAAAAAATTTGGCTCTAGTTGCGCCTCTGATAGGGAGTACAATCACTGTTACATACCCAACCTTGCCGCGTTGCATGCTGGGTAATTGTGGACAGTCACCGGGTGTGACTCTGACTACCACTTTCAGCATGGTCTCTTTTCCTTGTTTTTCTCTTTCTCTTCTACTTGCTCTACGTTGCCATCTTCCGATGTTTTCATTGAATACCGATGTTTACCTGACCTTCATGTCATTCATTTTGAACTTTTCTCTTGTTCCATAGTTACCCCTGATTAAGGGTTTTCCACCTAACATGCATTGGGTTTCTTAACCAAACACGTTTATGTACAATCTTCAGTCATGATTTTCTACTAACCTTCTCTACAAGTGTGGAGCAACATGTGTATCAACGTTGCAAGTTTCAAGTCAACTTTCTCTGAATAAATTGTGTGATCAATATCTTGGTTAAAAAAAATTGTTAGGAATAGTGTTAAGATGGAAATAAGTATTGTTTTAATTGTTAAGCCCTAGGGCACCCAGCTGTGCTTTCTGGGTCCAGTTCGCCTACAGGTGAACTGGCTGATTGCAGCGTTGGCCGTAGACCATGAACCACGTATTATCGGGTCCCAAACCATGTTAAATATGACATTGTGCCTCAGGCATTCAAATGTAAAAGACTAGCCTCAAAACCACTATGAGCTTCATGCACCACAGAAGGAGAATGTTGCCATCATTAATGGCATTCAATCATAAATTTACCCACTGGCCCGGGGAACTCCAAAAATATTAAAATATTTGTATACTTTCAAAAATATCTCAAAACTTTTGGAACTTGTTCAGATGATCAGCAAACATACACCAAAAAGGAGTATTACAAGAGCGATAGGTGTTTGTTCCTTTTGTGTTGACGTTTATAAGACAAATTATACATCTCTGCTTCTAGGATAATAGTACCATGGGATAGAACATATCTTAAGCACCTTGGCAACGCTGGCAACGCTGTACCAAGGTAAGGTGT
Organism: Triturus cristatus; assembly: GCF_964204655.1. NCBI lineage: Eukaryota > Metazoa > Chordata > Amphibia > Caudata > Salamandridae > Triturus > Triturus cristatus. Next base: position 1,388,276,043 of record NC_140590.1, read on the forward strand.
ACTGTCCTCCCTGTACATGTGCTAAAGCGCTGTGCTCATAGTACAGCGATCCTATCTGCAGACCAGTCTGTCCCCAGGATGCACCGCTTAACAACATCTCACTTGACAACAAATTAACTTTATATCCTCTACTAACTAATGTGACTGTGTACTTGAGCCTCTGTGTTTACTCACTTTGAAGTGACAACTGTTTCACTACTGTAGAAAGTTGATGTGAGAGTGCAGGAAGATTGCTTGCTTGAGGTCAAAGCCATGCCATTGCAGTTTGTGAGTACAGTTGTACTGAGCTGTAATAATGCATAGACTTGTCCTAGAAGGCAAGTTTGCATTGGACTGTGTTAGGTGATGGGGAATTGTATTAGTGACTCCTCCTCAGCCGAACCTATGATATCCGTAGGGTTGGATGCTTCTGCACCATGAGCGCCTCTCTCTTCTTTAATTGCACGTTCCCCTGCCTGCCATGGGTGACCGTGTGGAGAACCTGCCCTGCAGTTTGCCCCTGCCATTCCATTTGTGATAATGCCTCACTGCAGTCTTGAGTGGTGCCACACTGGCTTCCAGCTGGTTCGATCCTTCGCCTGTGTACCCTTTGCTGGGGTTTGCCGTGGGTGTGGGTGGGCTGAATGCTTCCTAGGTCAACCCTCCAACATAAGCGGTACAGCCTGTCCATTGTCCACCACAATCCTGCCTCCCTGTGCACGGCCTCCGCACGGTTGGGAGAGTGCGGTGTGCATGGCTTTCTGAGTATCTCTCATTACTAACTCATGCCTTGGGTGGGTTTGTGCAATGGGGAAAAGGGAATCAAACACTACTGGTAGCTGGTGGTCAGTGCAAGAATGAGACACTGTACTGTGCAGGCAACTAGTGACTTCATTTTGTGCACTACTGTGCACTACAAAAACTACTCTGATCGTTAAAGCGTGTGTGGAACAAGCTGCTTTAGTGAAGCAAGTGCACATCACAACCAATACACCCTTTGCATATAGTGGTACACACTGAGTAAACACCTCACTATACAACAGTGTAACCTCTGCCCACTCCCTAATTGCCAACCAAAGCCATATACGCCTCAACTCCATGACACTTCACAAACCCCTGCATCCTGAATTTTTATTCAAATTGCTAATGATCTAAGCCAGAGGTCTCCAACCTTTTATATACTGAGAGCTACTTCTGCTCATGGAAAATCATCCTGAGCTACTAAGAAATGCTATCCCTTTACAATAGTGACCACACCCATTAGCAATACACTAGTAGTCATCCCAAAATGTAAGACAGGGTACCAACAGAAATGTCAAGGGAAGCACTACCAATATGCAATGCCTCCACATGCCTAATGAAATAATAACACCAAAAGCAGCACGTGCCCTCTGGCACAAAGGACAAACTCAATGCAAGACGGCGCACAAATGCATCTTGAATTAACCAGCATCTTTAAATATGTTTTGGAAATGCAACCACTTGGTCTTCATCATCATAGCAGTTGCTGAAAATAAACGTATTTTTCTATCAAATACATTTTCTATTTTGGGCCAAAAAACTGTATGAAAAAACATAATTGTTTCCTTAATTTTCATTTTTAGCATATATCAGTCTCCAAACATCAGCTTGTCGTTGTTATCAAGTGCTCAAATGTGCAAATGCTTCACATGACAGAATCTGATTTCTGTGTCCAAGCTTTATGATCAGGTCATGGATACCTTGCATGACACCAAGCATACGTATAATATGGCAATAATGCTCAAAGTGATATCAGAGGCACCACTGTGCCAAGGCTGGACACCATAACAGTCACCGAACGTCAGTCATTGCCAGGATTATGCCAGTGGCGGCCACCGTTGTGTCAGGGGTGCCCAAAAGTAGGTCAGCCATGCTCACAATATGTCAGCGATGGCTTCCAGTATTAACAACTAGACCGGGAATGCGCAGAATGTGTTAATGGTGGGAACTATTATGCAAGGACCACTAATATGTGAGGAACCGACACAGTTGTGCCTGGCACTCTTCTTTCGTGGCCATTTGTTCACAGAGATATCGTGACTGATATAGTGGAGCCTATATCTCCAATCTCCTTGTGACTTGAAAACAGTGAGAGTGGATACATATGTTCATGTTGCAGACCTCGTTGGCCAATACAGTGTGTGCATGCTCGGATTAGGCCCTTTCGTTGGTTTGGCTGGCTGACATTTTGGTGCCAATTCCGATCCGGTAAAAAAATTCCCCGTCCGACTCGTATCCGGATTTTTTTCCGTCCGAATCGTCAAAGTAGCGTACAAACTGCCAAGTACGATTCGAACGGAAAAAAGTCCATACGAATCGCATTGGGAAGATTTCCCCACACGTCCTCGGGTCGGGAAAAGTCACCGACACGTCCCCGGGCGAGAAACCCACCGTGCGGAAAAATAAAGTCCGACTGCGCAAGTACGATCCCTCCCGTCCTCCCCATTTCACAACCGTACGCAAAAAACACCGTCCGAACCGAACTCCCATAGCAACCATGGAGACATGTGCCCGCATACGCGCCGAACACCCCACCACCCCCCGCCCGCGTATGTACGCCCCGAACCCCCACCCGTGTATGTACGCACCAAACACCCACCCGTGTATGTACGCCCCCGAACCCCCCCCAGCCGTGTATGTACGCACCGAACCACCAGCCGTGTATGTACGCCCCCGAACCCCCCCCAGCCGTGTATGTACGCACCGAACCACCAGCCGTGTATGTACGCACCAAACCCCCCCCCAGCCCTGTATGTACGCACCGAACCACCAGCCGTGTATGTACGCCCCCGAACCCCCCCCAGCCGTGTATGTACGGACCGAACCACCAGCCGTGTATGTACGCACCAAACACCCACCCGTGTATGTACGCCCCCGAACCCCCCCCAGCCGTGTATGTACGCACCGAACCACCAGCCGTGTATGTACGCACCAAACACCCACCCGTGTATGTACGCCCCCGAACCCCCCCCCAGCCGTGTATGTACGCACCGAACCACCAGCCGTGTATGTACGCCCCCGAACCCCCCGCCAGCCGTGTATGTACGCACCGAACCACCAGCCGTGTATGTACGCACCAAACCCCCACCCCAGCCGTGTATGTACGCACCGAACCACCAGCCGTGTATGTACGCACCAAACACCCACCCGTGTATGTACGCCCCCGAATCCCCCCCCCAGCCGTGTATGTACGCACCGAACCACCAGCCGTGTATGTACGCACCAAACACCCACCCGTGTATGTACGCCCCCGAACCCCCCCCAGCCGTGTATGTACGCACCGAACCACCAGCCGTGTATGTACGCCCCCGAACCCCCCCCAGCCGTGTATGTACGCACCGAACCACCAGCCGTGTATGTACGCACCAAACCCCCCCCCCAGCCCTGTATGTACGCACCGAACCACCAGCCGTGTATGTACGCCCCCGAACCCCCCCCAGCCGTGTATGTACGGACCGAACCACCAGCCGTGTATGTACGCACCAAACACCCACCCGTGTATGTACGCCCCCGAACCCCCCCCAGCCGTGTATGTACGCACCGAACCACCAGCCGTGTATGTACGCACCAAACACCCACCCGTGTATGTACGCCCCCGAACCCCCCCCCAGCCGTGTATGTACGCACCGAACCACCAGCCGTGTATGTACGCCCCCGAACCCCCCCCCAGCCGTGTATGTACGCACCGAACCACCAGCCGTGTATGTACGCACCAAACCCCCACCCCAGCCGTGTATGTACGCACCGAACCACCAGCCGTGTATGTACGCACCAAACACCCACCCGTGTATGTACGCCCCCGAATCCCCCCCCCAGCCGTGTATGTACGCACCGAACCACCAGCCGTGTATGTACGCACCAAACACCCACCCGTGTATGTACGCCCCCGAACCCCCCCCAGCCGTGTATGTACGCACCGAACCACCAGCCGTGTATGTACGCCCCCGAACCCCCCCCAGCCGTGTATGTACGCACCGAACCACCAGCCGTGTATGTACGCACCAAACCCCCCCCCCAGCCGTGTATGTACGCACCGAACCACCAGCCGTGTATGTACGCACCAAACCCCCACCCCAGCCGTGTATGTACGCACCGAACCACCAGCCGTGTATGTACGCACCAAACACCCACCCGTGTATGTACGCCCCCGAACCCCCCCCCAGCCGTGTATGTACGCACCGAACCACCAGCCGTGTATGTACGCACCAAACACCCACCCGTGTATGTACGCCCCCGAACCCCCCCCCAGCCGTGTATGTACGCACCGAACCACCAGCCGTGTATGTACGCCCCCGAACCCCCCCCAGCCGTGTATGTACGCACCGAACCACCAGCCGTGTATGTACGCACCAAACCCCCACCCCAGCCGTGTATGTACGCACCTAACCACCACCCCACCAGGGAATGTACGGACCGCACCCCCACCAGTGCATGTACGGACCGTACTGACGCCAAAAAAACACGTACTGAACCCGGACAAACCATATTTACACAAGGAGAGTCAAGTAGAGTTTCCCCACACCACCAAACAGGCCCAACAACCCCACAAACATCACATACACTCACCTGCAACTGCCAAACTGCCAAACAGAGGCCCAAAACTCAATCACTCCTCATAACACACCCACACAAATTTCAAACACAGCCACACCCACAAATGGACCAATAAAAATGGACCACACACACAAACCATGAGCCTTTGCAACAGACCCACTGCTGCCAGAGCCCACAGACGACCCACACCACCATACTTGAACCTCACACTTGCATACCTTCACACAACCACCTACACAAACACCCCCTCATCACATTCACACACACACCTCCACTACCACACCCACACACCCACAGCCATCCACACCCACACCCCCACAACCACACCCCACGCCATGTCCACCACCAAGAATCCAAAGTTCACAAAGGAGGAGCTGGAGATCCTTGTCGACGAAATCCTCAGAGTCGAGCCACAGCTCTTTGGGACATTGGTCAGACAGACCAGCATATCCGAAAAAACCGCCATGTGGCAGAGGATCGTCGATTCTGTGAATGCTGTTGGGACAACCAGAAGGACCAGGCACGAGTGCCAATCCAGGTGGTACGATCTGCGGAGGACGGTCAAGAGGAAGATGACTGACAATCACAACCAGGGGAACATCACTGGAGGAGGGCCGCCCCCCAGACCGGTACAATACCATCCCTGGGAGGAGAAGGTGATGTCCACGCTGGCGGTGGAGGGACTACACGGACTGCCAGGACTCCCAGACCCTGGTGAGTACACAAACAACTCACCTCACATGGGGGGGATGCCATACACAATCAATCATGCATGCCACCCCCCCCCAAGCCACCACCGGACACAACAACACTCCACAAACACACACATGCCACTGGCGCCTCCATGCCCCATGCATCAATCAGGGCCATGCCAAGTCACAGGCCACACAAAACACCAACACAACACAGGATGTGGTCGATGCTGGGAGTGGGGGCAGCAAAACTAACATTGAGCAACTCACAAGCACACAACAATGCCCTCAGCCCATATGGCCCAGGGCACAGCCATACAAACTGTGTGTACCCACACAGTACTGTCTTGCCTGCAAATGATGGCTGCCATGCAGGATGCCATGGGTCTGAAGGCACAATTTGCACATAACAGCAGACAATGAAGATGCATCGCTCTGATAGAGTCTCAGCACACACCGCCACAGCAGCAGCCTACACTCAGACACACTGCCCAATGGGTGCCCGGAGAACAGGGACTAACTCACATGAACAAGCCAATGGCCATTCAAAGACCGGCTAACTGTGTGTGCCCAGGAAGCTGGCCTGAGGTGACAGAGAGTGACAAAGAGAGGGAGGGAGAGGGGGAATGAGAGGGAAGGAGACAGAGGGGGGACACAGGGAGACAGACAGAGGGAGGGAGTAGGGTGACAGAGGGAGACCGACAGAGGGAGGGAGGAGGGTGACAGAGGGAGGGAGGAAGGGAGACACAGGGAGACTAAATCACCCTTGGGTGGTGTGGCCATGTCCACTCGTCAGCCGGTGGACTGTGTGCATGCAGACCAGGTCTGGCAGTGCCTCAACCCCCCCTTCCGTAGATGAAGACCGGTCCATGTGTCAATCTGTGCACGAGTCCATCCGTGCTGCAGGCACAGACCTAACCACACACCCAGTATACCCACCCACCGTGTCGGTAAGAACCCTGTCACAAATGCTTCAGTCCCCTACCTGCAACATCAAATTGCCTTGCCAAAACACCATTTGGCCACGTACAGTGCAACACGTAAGGCGCCTCTGCATGGCTCGCTACGCCCGCACACCACACTGCTGACTGTGTACCCAAATAGATGCATCAACTAAGATTGTGTCTCACACATGCGTAAAGCCCTGACAGCTGTGGCCAAGGGACATAGCCATGCACAAGTGCACTGTGAGAGGAATGCAGGACAGATCCAACTACCCAGAGGAAGAGTGCCAAATCAGAAATGCATGCAACATGGATGCCACATGTGACACTGTTAACATTGTCTCTCTCACACACAGGTCAACGTCGACGAACACCCCCCAACACTGGGGGGGAAGTCACACAGGACCAGGCTCCGCGGGATGATGACCCCACCGCCAGCGATGACTCTCACCACTCCGTGGATGACCCAGACCAACCTGGCCCCTCTGGTGTCCAACCACCTGCAGCACCTGCGTCAGGTACAACTGTGCCAACCACCACCCCCATTCCTGCCACATCCCAGGAGACGTCCAGGAGCCCTGCCCGCACACGACCACCCAGCCAGTCTGCCCAGGAGGGACACGGTCCTCCGGGCACCCAGGAGGAGGCAGGCGGCAACGCAGATGCCATCCCTCAGGGGTCCCGGAGACCCGATGCACCCACAACGGCAGGCCAGGTGCACGTGGGCAGGGGTGGCGGGAGTGGAGGACGGCGGAGGCGCGAACCTGACCAGGCAGCTCAGGACCCGGTAGTGTCCCAGGTCAGCAACATCCTGGATACATACCGGCGTGACACCAGGGGCATGGACCAGATTGCGTCCACCCTCAATGACATCAAGGGGACCCTCCAGGAGATGAAGACCCTGCAGTCCCAGCAACATGCCTGTCAACTGCAACACCAAGGAAGGATGGAGGATAGACAGGCTGAGCTCGTGGCGGTGCAAACCCAAATGACCGGTGTACTCCGTCGGATTGCCGACAACATGGGCAACCCTCCCTGTGGCACCAGGCGAAGGCCATTACCAGACACAGGGAGGGATCAGGAGGAGGAGGATTCATCCGACGGAGCGTCACAGACATCGTCACGGACTGCTTCCGAGGGTCCCCGCAGGAAGGTGGGTCGTCCACGAAAAAGACTGTGAGAGTCAGCAGAACATCACCATCTCCCAGGTCACCTGGCCTGGCACCTGGCCCTCTGGCCCAATAGCAGCACATGACATTCTCTGCCACATGGACTTGCTGGTCACTGTCTGACCTATGTTGACGAAGACTGTGGCATGGACTCTGACATTTTGCTACGACAAGGATACCAACTCCCCCAGTGAACTTTGGATTCTACACTCCCGCTGTGCACCTCTTGTCATCCCCACAAACCCGTACCCCACCACAAATAAATTAATCACACTTACAAGATGATGCCGTGATTCTACATTATTACAATACATGTGTGTGTCGTACAGTCAAAGCATGCCTGATCTCAGAATTAACTCCAACCATCCAAACCGTGGGGTCGCAGTCTTGCCCAGGACACACATGGGTCCCAATGTCTCATCTGATACAGACATGGAGTACCAAACTCACCTGTGCTGGGCCCAACCAGCTGAGTGGTTCCCGCACAACTGTGGCTACAGACACATTCAGGGGAGCAACAGTCATGCGCAGAGGTCAGGGATCATGTGGAGTGACCTGGCTTGCCGCTCCCAGGTATGTCTAGACATGTGTCCCTACAATGTGCAGCATGCTTGCGTCAGGCGGATGTTGAGAATGGTGGCTAGGCCAAGGTTGGATGCATGGAGATGCCAGAATGCAGTTTAGGATCACTGTGCCACATGGTTGTGTTGGGGTTGTGGGCTGCATCATGAGTGTGGGCGTGGATCTAGAAGGTCATCCTGCAGCTGGCTGTGAAACATTCCCCCCATCCCGTTAGGACGTTGATGTGGCCTGGTTGCCCGACGCAGTAGCAGAGCTGTGCAGATGCACTCCGGATATGGACAAGTACCATGGGAGTCGTGAGGCACATGTCCGTAGACTGCAGGGTAGGATTCTACACAGATGTTGTAGTTTCCCTGGGGGATGGTCTCTCTTGCCTTGAGGTGGATGGAACTGTGCATCTTGTGCATAATACAGTTCCCACTCCCTGACAAACCCCTAGCATCTTGTCACTCTACACATAGACACATATGCACCACCTATGAAAACTATGCCAGACCTGCGGCACGCACAGTGGCAACAGGGCACCATTGACAGGGAAGAGGCACCTTGGAGACAGAGGGACAAATTTATTAGTCATGTGTGTTGGAATGACAATGATACTCTGTCAACACATACACAGGTCATGTGGATGTACATGTGGGAGCAACACTGGCACCCCCCATTGCAACACAGATGCTGGCATCCCATTGACCTGGCACACAAGTGACGGATAACAGCTAAACACCCCCTGCTGCCACGGAGAGGCCGCTATACACCATTGAGGCCCTGATGGGGCAATCACACACCATGTCAACCCGGTGCAACCTGTATGTTTCCGAGGCCAGTGTTACACACAATGATGGCCTCATCACAATCCCCAATCCCCTGCCACATGACAGTCACCAAGTCTGAGCATGGCTCCAGGTGAAGCCTGCCCCATGTCATGTTCCCCATGTAGGATCACCATGTATGCAAATGGAACACACATGAACCGGAGAAGTGCACACAGACTACAAACAATTCACACACCCAAAACGACGTGAGGCATCCCTTACCCTGAGGAGATTTCAACACTTGGCCGTGCATGTGACGCTGAATCAGCACATGTCGCTGTGTTCATGAGGAGTAGCAGGAGCACAACAATGCCACCAGCAGACAGCATGCACATGGACCTGTGGAAGAGAGACACACAAGGATTCAGCACAAAGGAGCACATCCGCAAGCATGTACTTAACACGTATCATGTTGTTAACATGACAGGTGACAATGATGACCCTCAGACAACATCCTTCCATTGCGCCATCACTTGAGTGACACTTCAATACACACCACTGACTCACTTGGCAGACATGCAGATGGACACACACATTGCAACACATGCCACACACGGCCCAATGCGTGCACACTCAGACACTGGAACTCACCACTAAGCAAAGAAGTTGCGTATGAGCCGACTCCGCATGTCCTCCACAGCCTCCTCCTCCTCCACATCACTTGCCCCGTCACCAAGCCCTTCATCCTCCACGGGTGGATGGTCCTGGTCATCTTGATCCAGTATGAGTGGAACAGCTTCCTCCACTGCCATGTTGTGCAGCATGCAGCAGACGATGATGATCTTGCACACCTTCACCGGGGCATATGGGAGTGCTCCGCCGGTCTTGTGGAGGCACCGGAATCGGCTCTTCAGAAGTCCAAACGTCCTCTCAATGACTCTCCTGGTCCGCCCATGTGCGTTGTTGTAGAGGTGCTCGGCAGCCGTGCTGGGGTTGCGGACAGGCGTCATCAGCCATGGCATGTTGGGATAGCCAGCGTCCCCTACAAGGAAACATCATGGACAGAAGTGTGTCAGCACAGGCAGTGAGATTGGAAGATGACGCCAAACACTGAACTGCCAGAGTCTACCCACCAACAATACATGCTCGCTCGTTCCGCAGCTGCAGCATCATTTCTGGCACCCTGCTACGCCTCATGATGAAGGCATCGTGTGCTGATCCTGGAAAGCGAACACAGACATGTGAAATCACCATGTTGGACAGACACACCACAAGGGCATTAATGGAGTGATAATGTTTGCGATTCCTATACACCACCTCCTGTGCCTGTGGTGGTACCAACGCAACATGTGTCCCATCTATGGACCCAATGACATGGGGCATCCCTCCCAGGGCATAGAACTCACGCTTGACATCTGTCAACTGCTCACGATTTGGGAATTTAATGTACTCATCCAGGTGAACCAACATGGCCTCTAAGAAATCATGCAGAACACGGCTGAACATCGTCTGGGACATGCCCCCGACATCAGCAATGGTATGTTGGAACGTACCCGTGGCAAGGAAATGTAGGGCTGCCATCACCTTCAACTTGGGTGTCAGTGCACTTGGATACCTGTGGCGCGGGAGGAGTTGTGCTTCCAGCCGGCCAGTCAACTCATCAATCAACCGTTGGCTGAATCTGTAGCGGCGTATACAGTCCCGTTCATGCAGGGCAGCAATGTCTGGCATACGTCGAGGGAGAGGCGGAGCCCTGCAGTGAAATGGAAGGAACACCTAAGAGTGAGCACTGTACAACAACATCGTCAATGCACTGAGCACATGTTACACAGCCAATACACATATGCCACGTTGTGAGTCAGGTCTGTGCCACAGTTCCTGGACACGAACGCCAGTCAGGTTACACTCCTACCAAGGGACAGCCACTAACGGAGGGGGGCAAGATCACGATGACATGGCATGAGACTAGCTGTGGGCCAGTGTAAGTGAACATGCACACGCATCACAGGATTCACAGACATCCACACATGTGCAGAGGTAGTATGCGTATGGTACAGACAGGTAGTTGGATGCGATATGCACTGGTCACATGTCATAGGAATAGGACAGGCCACACACATTGCCTTTGAGGAGTACATGTCGAGACAGAACATACATAGGGAGCATGTGGATATGTACTTGTGTTGATACTCCGTGTAGTTGGATACATACACACCTCATGGCTAATCACATATGTGGGCTGGTGTGCGGAACAGTGTGCCATGCCCATCGACACACAGACACATGTTGGCAGCAGCAACTGCTGACACATTGAATCACACACCTACAGCAAAATCATGGAAAGACATGCCACACACATGACATGGTTGCAGCATGCAACGCAGCCATACACGTGTCATATGTAATATTCCGTGTACCTGGCATCAGGGGACAGGTGCGGGTGTCCGTGACTGGGACATGCAAGTGACTCATGGCTCCACTAGTGTGTACGACATGCACACATGTCAAAGGAGTGCAGGGGATGTGTGGTACAATGCGCACCATCACACACGACATGTGTACACAGCTCATCGTACATGTGCTTTGCCCACACCTCAGGGGTAAAGTGCCACATCACATCCTGACACACCTGTGTCACACACAGGTGGTATTGCACAGACAATGCATTGGTGTCCACCCTTGGCAATACCTGTCCGCTCCATTCCTGTCTGTGTGCCGCCTGTCACCACTGACAGTTGTTATACGCACCGTACATACGCTCGGAGCGCGTGTATAGGGTCCCTGGGCCAATATTGCCGCTGGCGTATGCGTACGCCACAGTAGTACGGACTGTACACGCGCTTGTGCGGTCCGGATCACAATATGGGCGCTGGCGTATGCGTACGCCACAGTAGTACGGACTGTACACGCGCTTGTACGGTCCGGATCACAATATGGGCGCTGGCGTATGCGTACGCCACAGTAGTACGGACTGTACACGCGCTTGTACGGTCCGGATCACAATATGGGCGCTGGCGTATGCGTACGCCACAGTAGTACGGACTGTACACGCGCTTGTACGGTCCGGATCACAATATGGGCGCTGGCGTATGCGTACGCCACAGTAGTACGGACTGTACACGCGCTTGTACGGTCCGTACTACTGTGGCGTACGCATACGCCAGCGCCCATATTGTGATCCGGACCGTACAAGCGCGTGTACAGTCCGTACTACTGTGGCGTACGCATACGCCAGCGCCCATATTGTGATCCGGACCGTACAAGCGCGTGTACAGTCCGTACTACTGTGGCGTACGCATACGCCAGCGCCCATATTGTGATCCGGACCGTACAAGCGCGTGTACAGTCCGTACTACTGTGGCGTACGCATACGCCAGCGCCCATATTGTGATCCGGACCGTACAAGCGCGTGTACAGTCCGTACTACTGTGGCGTACGCATACGCCAGCGCCCATATTGTGATCCGGACCGTACAAGCGCGTGTACAGTCCGTACTACTGTGGCGTACGCATACGCCAGCGCCCATATTGTGATCCGGACCGTACAAGCGCGTGTACAGTCCGTACTACTGTGGCGTACGCATACGCCAGCGCCCATATTGTGATCCGGACCGTACAAGCGCGTGTACAGTCCGTACTACTGTGGCGTACGCATACGCCAGCGCCCATATTGTGATCCGGACCGTACAAGCGCATGTACGGTCGGTATCACTGCTTGTGGGGTGCCCTAGGGCGTGGAACGCACCGTACCTGTGTGTAAATGTATGAAAACACATAGGGGACACATGAGGGACAAGTATAAGGGCCTAAATGCCTGATGGTTGCCATGGAGACTGAGTTAAATTTTTGAATTTGAGCACCAGGTGCACAGCAGAAGTCAGTTTGAAAGAATCTACATTGTTGCAATGTGGATGTTGACTTGACATCATTATCAAAACTGAAACCATGCAAAGCCACACACTGGGGTAGGTTTGAAGGGATTGGATGAAACGTAGGATGCTAATGTGACTGACCAATCAATCTGTACTCCTATACATGAACAGGCCAGCCAGGCATATATAAGGCAGCCAGGTCCCATGAGAGAGCACTTGCCTGCACATCCATTCATCCATGACCACTGCTGCTGATAGTGATTCCTCTGGCACCATGTCCAGGACTGTGGAGAGGTCACAGCCATTCACCCAGGAGGAGAACCTTGCCCTGATAGATGTGATCCTCCCACAGTTCCAGAGCCTGTATGGTCGACCAGGGGTTCAGGTGAGTGCAGACTCCACTAGCTTAGACTGTGCCCCTTTTGTGTGACAGTGACTTCTGGCATTGTGTCCATGTGTGACAGACATGCACTGTTGTTTGGAGTGGGTCCCAGGGTGTGGAAGGCCTCATGTCACCCATGCAGAGCATGCTGTGTTTCCTGTGTGCACTCCTCACTTGCATAGTGCCTACTGTGACAATGAATGCAAGGTGCATGCCACATTCTGCCTGCATACTCCTCCTGGGGATGTTGTTTCCACAGTCCTGATGTGATCCTGTGTTCCCCCCAGTGTGACAGGTGTCAGTACCCATGGATGTGTGTTTGTTCAGTGTACCTGTGCTGTGAGTGTCCAAAGGCCGTGTTCGTCCCCTGCACATTGGTGTGTGTGTTAGTCCCCTGTCATGTGGGTGAGTGCATATGGGGAGTGTTGCACACAAGCAGCATGAGGGATGGATATGGCCTGGCCATCGGATGTGAGCAGGGAGCAGTGCTGTGTGCATGCCGTGCTGAGCCAGCCCCACACCTGTGACACCCCCGTCTACTGGCACATGGGCAGAGTGAGGTGTGTACCCGCAGTTGGCAATGCCATGTGATTGTCCTGTACCTGTGTGTGTCTGTGTACTCTGCTGAGGTAGCATCAGTGTGCTGGGGCAGGTGACTGCTGTGAGGTGCTGTACATAATCCTGGTGTAGCCTGTGAGGCACAGTGTGATCCCTGGTCAGTGAGTGTGTGGTACCCCTCATGCCACCCGTGTGCTTCCACTGGCACGTAGTGCATTTGGCCTTCCACAGTGGATAATGTCCCTATGACAAAGGTGCAATTAGTTGCATGCATACCATGGCCTGTTCATAATGAGGATTGTTCTATATGTGTGTCTGTGTCTTTGCTCATGTGGATTAATGTATTCTCTCTTTTGCATCCTCACAGGTAGGCGCCATTGCCAAGGGGGAGATCTGGAGGGAAGCCGTCAGTGCCGTGAGGGGTACAGAGGGTCGGAGGCGGAGCCTGTCTCAGGTGAGGAAACGCTGGCAGGACATCCGGTGCTGGACGAGGAGGATTGCACGGCTCCTGCTGGGGGACTCACCTGAGAGCCGTAAGAACCGTGGCCGCCGTCGTCTGACCCACATCCAGAAGCGTGTGCTGGCGGTGGTCTTCCCCGATATGGACAGGCGCCTACAGGAGAGGCAGCAGCAGGAAGGGGGTAGGTACATGTGTGTCAGTTGTGTGTCCCCAGCCAATGTAAGTGTGCAGTTGCATGGATACACTGCCAGGGTTTGATTGTGCAGTGCGTCAACTTCTCCACAAAGTAGCACAGTGCTGTTCTCACTCCCTCCCTTCCCCTCCTTGCAATGTGTTCCCTGGTCTGTCGCCACTCTTGCACAAGGTTATTTATGCAGGCAGTTCATGCAGGTGCCCTATGCTATCAGCATCATGTGTGGGGGTGATGTGCCACAGGTATGGGGACCTTGCGTGTGCCATGGCCAATTTCAGTCATTGTGGTGTCCATGTCACTTGGCACTGATTGTGAATCACGACATAGGGGTGTGTCTCCAAAATGTACAGCCTTCCAGCATGCATGTCCAATTGTGTGCCCTCTGACATGATGTGCCTGAGTGGGAGGCCTGCTAAGTGCAGGGACGGTTGCTTAATTTGCAGTCATGTCCATCCTGGACCATGGAGGAGTGTGGGCACTACTGTGCCCTGGGGCACCTCTTCCTAGGTATCATGTGCGTCATCCAACAATATGGCCATTCACTGTGTCTTTGCCATGGGTTGCGTAGGGTGGCATTGTACCCTGGGCTCAACTGTTAGGACCTACAGGTTGCTACATGTGTCCACTGTACAGGGGGACCCATTTTGCTTGTGCATACTCACAGTGGGCATTACCTGTGTGTGTTGTTGAGACAATCTGATGATGTTTGCCTGTCAATGATGTGTGGACATGGCCACCAGGGGCTGTGTGTTTACAGTCATGAATTAGTGGAGGCCATGTGTTTCCATCCCAGAGTAAGAGGTGTACATACTTTCTCCGTCTCAATGAGATTGTCTCAGGTGTGGGTGGTTTGTGCGTACAAGGCCTACATGTCAGAAGCTTCATCCTCCTTGCTGGGTTTAGCCTGTGTGTGATGTTTGACTGGACATACGCTCAAGGTGCAGTGACCCTGTCATGTGTGGCCTGGTTTCATGTATTGCCTTTGCAGCATGCGGCAAGAGTAAATGGATATGATTCATGCTCATCCCTTTTTGACGACGCAGTGTGGTGCAGGTGCTGTGCACATTTGTCCCCAGAGGCTGACTCCTCTCTAAAAATTCAGGTGCAGTGATTTGCTGTTGTGTCATGATCTCCATTGTGTCTCAGTGGCATGGTGGGTAGAAAAACTGTGTGTTCCATGGCCTACATGTGTACATTGTTTTGTAGGTGTTACTCCTGTTGCTTTTCAGGCTATGCAATGTGACCTATGTATATTTGACTCATGTGACATAAGTGTACAGGTGTCTGATTTTCTCCTGTCTCTTCACCTTGCCCACAGCATCGCCGGGGGACACGGAAGGAGACACTAGCACGGACCGGGAGGAGAGATTGAGCACCAGTACCAGCAGTGCTGTCCTGTCTGGCACATGGAGTGGCACGGAGGCCGAAGGGAGTGAGGCGGAGGACCTGTTGACTGCCAACACAGACTATGACGCAGACGGGTCCGAGGCTGAGCTCCCAGAGGTGGCGGAGTCTGCCCCCCCAGCTGATGGCAGCCCTCCACATCCCCCCGCCACCTCAGGTTCCATCACCGGCCTCCCACATGCTCGTGGCCCTTCCCTCCGTGCTCGGTCCCCACATGTCTCCTTCCTGCCAGGCACCGCACCCCCTGCCCCTGTCACCACTGCTGCGGTGAGTGCGGAGTCTGTGGACATCCTGAGGCAGTTGCAGGTTGGTCAGACTGCGATGCTAAATGTCCTCCATGCCCACACCCAGGTGCTGACCCAGATGGAGGCATACATGGAGGGCATGTCGGCTGCGCAGTCTGACCAACGGCAGTTGCTGAGGTCCATAGACTCCACACTGACTGCAGCACTGGATCTCCTGCAGCGCTGCGTAACACCCCCTACCCCTGCCCCATCCACAATTCCCACTCCCGTGCCTGTCCCACGCACATCCAGACGTCAGCGTGCACGCACCCCAACAGACACAGGCACCACACCACCAGGGAAGTCGAAGCGCACACCTCCTGTCACGCACACACAGGGTGAGGAAGGCACACCCACTGGGTCGGGGGGGAAACGTAGAACACGCAGCCACAGTGGGAGTCCGCATTCCACACAACCCACTCCCTCCAAATCCACTCCCCTTAGCTCTCCTGGCCAACAGTCAGTGACAGCATCATCCACTGCGAGTGTGCCCCCCAGCCCCAGGATGACACCACCCCGCAAGCGGTGGAGGCGGGACCCGGCCAGGGGAGTTGAGTCCCCCACCCTGTCCACACCCTCCCCCAGTGGCGCTGCGACCCATCCCTTTGCCCCCCCCCCCTCCTTGGGGCCTGTGGTTGGATTGGGTACGGGGGAGTCGCTGGGGGAACTTGCCGACGTGTGCAGCGCCATTCTGTCCTCCACCTTTGGCGCTGGCACCCCCCCTGTGGCAGATTCATCCCTCCCTGCACCCACAACACCTACCCTTTCCCCTCCTGTCCCTGCGGTGCCTGTTTCCACCCTCCCCCCTGATGCCCCCTCTTCTGTGGATGAAATGGACTTGTGAACTGTGCAGGCAAGCTAGGGGACACACGTCCCGATGTGTACCCCCCCCCCGGACATTGCTGCTGGGCTGGCCCATGGCCCTTGTACATAGTGGACATTTTCTCTGATATATTTTCCTGCTGAATAAAGCCTTTTCTTTTTGTTTTGCACACTGATGCTTTCCTGGACTTGCTGTTGGTGCTGGTGCTCCCTGCGTTGGGGTGGTGATAATGTGTTAGGGGTCTGTGAAATGTTGGAGTGTGCTGCTCATGGGGTGTACCCTGCCATCTGCGTGCCATCACAAAGGTCTCTGCAAATGGTATTTGGTCATGTTTGCTCTCACTGTATGGTGACATTGTCCCAAGGTGTGTTCCGTCCTCTGTGGCCCAGGCCATTTTTCCTGCAGGGTGTCTCCCAAATGCTGTGCTGTGCTGTGTCTACATTTCCTGGATGTGTGAGGGTTGCCTTTCAATATAGCCATGCTGGCTCAGCGATGGCTCCGCCTGCATCTGGGGTATCACCCTTGTAGGTCACTGAACTTGTTGATGGGGTATATTGTCCGATGTCTGGGCACTGCTGGGAGTGATAGGTACACACCCCTCCTGTGTCTGGGCACTGCTGGGAGTGATAGGCACACACCCCTCCTGTGTCTGGGCACTGCTGGGAGGACCCTGCACCCACCCCTCCTGTGTCTGGGCACTGCTGGGGGTGTTTTGCACACCCCATTCTTATAGCAGGTTCGGTGCGTACATGCACGGGTGGGGGTTTGGTGCGTACATACACGGGTGGGGGTTCGGTCCGTACATACACGGGTGGGGGTTCGGGGCGTACATACTCTGCTGGGGTGGGGGTTCGGTGCGTACATACACGGGTGGTGGTTCGGTGCGTACATACACGGCTGGGGTGGGGGTTTGGTGCGTACATACACGGCTGGTGTGGTGGTTTGGTGCGTACATACACGGGTGGGGGTTCGGTCCGTACATACACGGGTGGGGGTTCGGAGCGTACATACTCTGCTGGGGTGGGGGTTCGGTGCGTACATACACGGGTGGTGGTTCGGTGCGTACATACACGGCTGGGGTGGGGGTTTGGTGCGTACATACACGGCTGGTGTGGTGGTTTGGTGCGTACATACACGGGTGGGCGTTTGGTGCGTACATACACGGGTGGTGGTTTGGTGCGTACATACACGGCTGGGGTGGTGGTTTGGTGCGTACATACACGGGTGGGGGTTTGGTGCGTACATACACGGCTGGGGTGGGGGTTCGGTCCGTACATACACGGGTGGGGGTTCGGGGCGTACATACTCTGCTGGGGTGGGGGTTCGGTGCGTACATACACGGGTGGTGGTTCGGTGCGTACATACACGGCTGGGGTGGGGGTTTGGTGCGTACATACACGGCTGGTGTGGTGGTTTGGTGCGTACATACACGGGTGGGGGTTCGGTCCGTACATACACGGGTGGGGGTTCGGAGCGTACATACTCTGCTGGGGTGGGGGTTCGGTGCGTACATACACGGGTGGTGGTTCGGTGCGTACATACACGGCTGGGGTGGGGGTTTGGTGCGTACATACACGGCTGGTGTGGTGGTTTGGTGCGTACATACACGGGTGGGGGTTCGGTCCGTACATACACGGGTGGGGGTTCGGAGCGTACATACTCTGCTGGGGTGGGGGTTCGGTGCGTACATACACGGGTGGTGGTTCGGTGCGTACATACACGGCTGG
The DNA here is from genome assembly GCF_964204655.1 of Triturus cristatus. Classification (NCBI taxonomy): domain Eukaryota; kingdom Metazoa; phylum Chordata; class Amphibia; order Caudata; family Salamandridae; genus Triturus; species Triturus cristatus. The sequence continues at coordinate 1,388,294,438 of NC_140590.1, forward strand.
GGTGGGGGTTCGGTGCGTACATACACGGGTGGTGGTTCGGTGCGTACATACACGGCTGGGGTGGGGGTTTGGTGCGTACATACACGGCTGGTGTGGTGGTTTGGTGCGTACATACACGGGTGGGCGTTTGGTGCGTACATACACGGGTGGTGGTTTGGTGCGTACATACACGGCTGGGGTGGTGGTTTGGTGCGTACATACACGGGTGGGGGTTTGGTGCGTACATACACGGCTGGGGTGGGGGTTCGGTCCGTACATACACGGGTGGGGGTTCGGGGCGTACATACTCTGCTGGGGTGGGGGTTCGGTCCGTACATACACGGGTGGTGGTTCGGTGCGTACATACACGGCTGGGGTGGGTGTTAGGTGCGTACATACACGGGTGGGGGTTTGGTGCGTACATACACGGCTGGTGGTTCGGTGCGTACATACACGGCTGGGGGGGGGTTCGGTGCGTACATACACGGGTGGTGGTTCGGTGCGTACATACACGGCTGGGGTGGGGGTTTGGTGCGTACATACACGGCTGGTGTGGTGGTTTGGTGCGTACATACACGGGTGGGGGTTTGGTGCGTACATACACGGCTGGGGGTTCGGGGCGTACATACCAGGGTGGGGTGGGGGTTCGGGGCGTACATGCACGGGTGGCGCTTGGGTGCGTACATACACGGGTGGGGGTTCGGGGCGTACATACCAGGGTGGGGTGGGGGTTCGGGGCGTACATGCACGGGTGGCGCTTGGGTGCGTACATACACGGGTGGGGGTTCGGGGCGTACATACCAGGGTGGGGTGGGGGTTCGGGGCGTACATACACGGGTGGCGCTTGGGTGCGTACATACACGGGTGGCGGTTCGGGGCGTACATACACGGGTGGGGGTTCGGGGCGTACATACACGGGTGGTGGTTTGGTGCGTACATACACGGCTGGGGTGGTGGTTTGGTGCGTACATACACGGGTGGGGGTTTGGTGCGTACATACACGGCTGGGGTGGGGGTTCGGTCCGTACATACACGGGTGGGGGTTCGGGGCGTACATACTCTGCTGGGGTGGGGGTTCGGTCCGTACATACACGGGTGGTGGTTCGGTGCGTACATACACGGCTGGGGTGGGTGTTAGGTGCGTACATACACGGGTGGGGGTTTGGTGCGTACATACACGGCTGGTGGTTCGGTGCGTACATACACGGCTGGGGGGGGGTTCGGTGCGTACATACACGGGTGGTGGTTCGGTGCGTACATACACGGCTGGGGTGGGGGTTTGGTGCGTACATACACGGCTGGTGTGGTGGTTTGGTGCGTACATACACGGGTGGGGGTTTGGTGCGTACATACACGGCTGGGGGTTCGGGGCGTACATACCAGGGTGGGGTGGGGGTTCGGGGCGTACATGCACGGGTGGCGCTTGGGTGCGTACATACACGGGTGGGGGTTCGGGGCGTACATACCAGGGTGGGGTGGGGGTTCGGGGCGTACATGCACGGGTGGCGCTTGGGTGCGTACATACACGGGTGGGGGTTCGGGGCGTACATACCAGGGTGGGGTGGGGGTTCGGGGCGTACATACACGGGTGGCGCTTGGGTGCGTACATACACGGGTGGCGGTTCGGGGCGTACATACACGGGTGGGGGTTCGGGGCGTACATACACGAGTGGGGGTTCGGGGCGTACATGCACGGGTGGGGGTACGGGCCGTACTTCCACGGGTGGGGGTACGGTCCGTACATACCCCTGCCCACGCTCTGCGTGCCTGGGTACGGGCCGTACCCATGCCTTTGGTGTGTGGGTACGGTGCGTCCCACCATTGTTGCGGGCCGTGGGGTCCGCACCGTACACAGGCCTTGGGGGCGTGGCTACGGGTCGTACCACGCGTACCCCTACATGACCCCAGCAATGCTGGTACGAGCTGTACCAAGGCCTTTCTGACGTGGGTACGGGCCGTACCGCTATTGTTGGAGTGACGTAGGGGGACGCGTGGTACGTTCCGTACCCACGCTCTTGCGGCCTGGGTAGGGTACGTACCGGTTCGCGTGACCATCCACTTCCGTTGTGGCGGACGCTTGCGTTGCTGGCCTTGCCCCCACCCCCTGGAAGTGACCAGGCCCTGATGGTCAGGTATGTCCAGGCCATGTGTGATTTGGTACCATGTGTTGGTGTTGTGTGTCCTGCCCCTGCCCCCCCCTTTGCCCCTGGTTGTTGTGCTGACCTTCTGCGGCGTCTGCGTCGGTTCCTGTACGCCAGGTGGACTGCTAGGAGGGCAGGGATGGCACGTAGGTTCGGGTCCATGTCTGTTCGTCGCGTCCAGCTGCTCCTTGCGTGTGTCGTCCTGATTTCCCGGCAGTTTTTGGCAGCCGGTAAATATTTTCCGTGCGGGATGACGTCGGTTCGAATCGTACTTCCTGGTTCGTGAAACGTAGGCTGGATGCGTACCGACGTCACGTCGGCTCCTTTCAGGATCGGAATTGTGTTTAGTTTCTGTTCGGTCGGTGTTTTGTTCGAATCGTACGGAAATGGTGTTTCCGTATGAATCGTACTTGCATTTTCGGATGGATTTCGCACCGGGTACGAGTCGGACGGAGAAAAGGCTCCGTCCGACGGTTCGTACCCGGTTTTTACCGGATCGGAATTGGCACCCTAGTGTTTTGAGATTAGCAGTGCTGTCTTCTTTAATGTGTATAAGCCCTCTTAATGGTGCGCTGGTCTGAGCTCGGGAGAGCTACTTTAAAGGAGCTGGTGAGTTGGAGCTCTTGAGCTACTGGTTCATCTAAACCTTCAACTTCATGTGGAAGGAAATGTAATCATTTCCCACTCGCCCTCTGCACCTCCTCCCCTACCTCGACCCCACAAGCTGATTTGTCCACCCCAAAAATGCAATCAACCTCTTTTTAGTTCTAAAACATCCTGAAACCCTAGCTACAACTGCTTCTATCCATAAGTGCTAGTCAAGAAATACCCCAACACAGTACCCCCCTATTACGCACATGTTTCATCCTGGCATTTAGCACGCCACGCTTCCCCACACCAACACTGCCCCGCCCCCTCAACCATATAAATCATGGGAGAAAGAGGGCGGATCCCAAAAAGCCGCCCTACCTCTGGCTGCAGCCGTTGTGTCGCCTTCTGGATACAGGGGACCTTCACCCAGTGCAGTTCAACCCTATTCCTTCAGATCATGCCCCCGCACCCTGCCTGGCCAATTAATGTCCAGGCAGTCCCTCAGATCATACACCCATCAAAACAGCTATTGGGGGGGCACACCTGCAAGGCCAGCTGCCCCTCAGGACCCCATGCTTACCAGGAGCATGCTGCGAAGTCGAGAAATGTCCAGGCAGTCCCTCAGATCATACACCCATCAAAACGGCTGTTGGGGGGGCACACCTCCAAGGCCAGCTGCCCCTCAGGACCCCGTGCTTACCAGGAACATGCTGCGAAGTCGAGTGCACGGTTGTTAAGATGAAAGGTGGAGTCCTTTATAGGGGTGTGCCCTTCCCTCACGTTTTATAATTTGTAAAACGCGTTTTGCATCAGATGCTGGCATTCCTGTGTCCCAGATTATTGCATGAGTTGCACTTGCTCTGCAACGTACACAATTTTACAGGTGCAAATAACGCTAAATACGGGATCATACCTATGATTTTTATGTAAGTGTCTTATTTAGTTGAGTGCGCCGTCACAAAGGTGACGGATATCCCGTCCCCCGTTTTACGGTCTCCATGGGCTATAAAGCGATCGTAATACGGCGCCAATATCTAAATCTGGACCTAAATCTTTCCTGATATTATTCATTGCCAGTCACGATACTAAACGTGTATTTTGAAGTGCGCTGCGTTTCTTTGATGGTACTTTCAATTAAAGCAGCTCGCGTGTCTTTCGTATTGTTTTAGATGCCATTGGAGGGAGTAATTGTGCCGAGTAGCGCTCCAGACAGCGTGTTTTCCGGTGGGTTCACCGGTTGTAGATTTTTATATTAGAACAGGCACACATTTCATGGCGCCCTCTCTGGCTGGATTGCGCATTTTCGTAGAATGTATTTAGCATCGGCACGCGCTCCTTTCCTTTCTTAACCCGGACTTCACCTGGCAGCATGCAGCTAGAGGGGCTCGTCTCTCTCGCCCAGAGGATGGCATCTGTGGCATCGCCTATTCGGCGGTATCTGTGCCTTCGCACAGCTTTATTATGTGTGCCGTAGTCGGGCGGGCTGTTGGTAATCCAAGCCATACGGGTTTAACACCCAGAATAATTCACGAGTGCCATGCAGGTGCTTGGGTAGCCCGCGCTTTGTGTGAGTCCAGATACGTCTATGTTTGCATGTTTGTAGAGCAGTTTATCCGCGACTCGTGTGATTGGAACGGGCTGTGCTCAGCACGTGCGAACATTCCCAAAGGGGCAGCTTTAATGACGGATGTGCCCAGCCTTTCATATTTGTAGCAATATTCGACATAGGTCTTGACTGCAGTGCACCTTGCACGTCTTTTGAGTAAAGAGTGTTGTTCCCGGTGCCGCGGCTGTTTGTGTGTGTCGGGGGAGGGGGGCAGGGGGAGCATCGAGCGGGGTGGGTAACGCTTATCGTGCAACACACGAGGGCTACAGGGTTATTACAAGACCCCCGCCTTTAAAGGGCGCTTAAGGAACGGCATCTGAGGTGGACAGAGGCAGCACGTGGGACAGCGCTCATGGGAAAACACTTGAAGACTGAGCTAGAAAAAAAAGGGACAGCGCTTATGGGAAGGCACGTGAGGAGGACAGAGCTAGAACAAGGGGACAGCGCTTACGGGAAGGCACGTGAAGACAGAGCTCAAACAAGGGGCCAGCGTTTCATGGGAAGGCAGGCACGTGAGGAGGGTAGAGCTAAAACAAGGGGGCAGCGCTCATGGGAAAGCACGTGAAGACAGAGGTAGTACAGGGGGACAACGCTCAAGGGAAAGCAGGGGAAGACAGAGGTAGTACAGGGGGACAGCGCTTACTGGAAGGAACATGAGGAGGACAGATCTAGTACATGGGACAGCAGCTATGAGAATGCACATGTGGGGGACAGAGCTAGTACAAGGGGACAGTGCTGAGGACACGTGCTTAGCTCTGAGTTAGATCAAGAGGACAGATTAGTACCTAGGACAGCGCTTACGAGAATGCACGTGAGGAGGACAGAGCTAGTACATGGGACGGCACTTAAGGGAAATCACGAGTGGAGAGGGCTACAACATGGGACAGCACTTACAAGAACGCGCGTGAGGACAGGACTAGGCCAGAGGGCTGCACTCGTGGGAATGGATGCACGTGCTAGTAAACGGGACAGCAGCCATTGGAATGCACGTGAGGAGCAAACTCTTAGTACATGGGGCAGAGCTTAGAATGCACGTGACAATACGCTGCTCGTGCATCTATACTTTTCGTGCGGGGAGAGCACTTATGGGAAACACATACGGAAGAGAGAGCTTGTACGGGAAAGCGCTTGAGTGAAAGCGCTTTACTATATAGTACCAGCAGATATGAGATAAGGACAGCGTGCAGCCTTGGGGGGGGGGGGGGGGGGGTGCTACTAGACTGTACTTCCTGTCCCCGTTCTCTTGTGAGAAGGGGATATAGGTTTTTAGGGGCTGGAGAGCATGGGGCAGTTTTTGCGCCGAGGGGCATCTTTTGCATGGGTTTGGCACTTTCGTGGGGTGACACCACTTTCGCGGGGTGACGTAGCAGCACTTCTCCGGAGGAGTATGTCTCTTGCAAGGGAAGGCAGCATTCGCGTCGATGGCACCGCACACATGGGCGGCGGCGCGGGTATGCTGGGAGCAGGCCTGAGCTGAAGCGGCAGGGAGGGCAGCCTTCGCCGCCCAGCAGAGGGGTGGTGGCCCTCGCTCCTCCTGGAGCTTCCGGCATCTGTGGCTGCCTCCCCCGAGCTCGTGCACTCTGCACACGGCGGTGCACACGGCCTCGGTCCTTTCTTGTTTAAACTGGAGTTAGGATTTGACAAGCAGCGCTGTTTTCTTTAGGGTAGAAAAATGCACATTGATTAGCACTCTTCCGAACCCATTAGTCAGGAATTCATTAGGTTTACAAAAAAAAAACCCTACCACAGGCCATGGACGTTAAAACTAATTATTGCGCGTAAATACCAAACACGCGGGAAGGACGGGGCTTCGAGCGTTCGTGTTGAAAGGCGGACCCCGGCTCCGCGGCCCTGTGCGCTCATGTCTTCTGAGCATGCATTCATCAGCAGGATCCGCCGCTTCGACGTAGTGACGTGTAAATCCACACAGTAATGCACCATGATATAATATCCCCATTGTGAAGAAAGCAATAGTTATTCATTTTTCACGACGCAATTTAGCAATTCGTATACAGATGCCTTATTTTAAATGAAGAAACGTCAGGGCAGAGCCCTGGGAGCATGGACGCGTATTGATCCCAAACTGACGACAAATGAACATGATATACTGAAATGGATTTAAAGCACTCCCCAAGTGAAACAGACAACAGAATTCCTCCTACTGTGTAACTTAGAAAAAAAACATTACCGTTAGTTGTTTCCTTGTCCCGCTTCTTCGTGGAACTTGCGAAGATATCTTCATTATCTCGAGTTTGTTTATTTTTATTTTAAAAGACAGATTATTGCCATGCGAGGCGCCGAGCTGCACATACTCACTGGTGGTAGCCACTGTGCTACCCAAGGTGTGAAAAGCGGCAATGCTTTATCACCGCAGCATTTTGTGTGAGCGGCAAAAATATTGCAGAAGAGGAACATTTTTCTCCTTAGTGCTTGTATTCTAAAACCGTGGCCTTCTCTGCCCGGTGGGGTAAAGAGCCGAGATAAACGCTTTCCTTCTGCTGCAGTGTTTCTAATAGATGATTAACTAGGTGCATGTTGCTTACATACGCATAATACGGGAATGTGGCTGCGCTGGGTTTTGGAGATAAAAGTTGCACCACTCCTCCAAGCGAATGCTCTCTTTCCATACTGCCGTGAGCGCCCTGCTCTCTCTTCTATCCTGCACTTTATTCTTTCGAGAAATGCATGTATTTATTTATTTGGGAGTGGGTTTTCTTCCTTTTACTAGCAACTGTAACCTAATCTACAATTGGTTTTTAACCTGCATGATCGGGGGTCGCTTTGCATGTGTATCCGAATAATATAGAAATTATTTGTTGCACCGTCGCCTTTGGGAGTGATGCAAGGGGGTCTTTGTAAGTGATTCAGAACTTGGCGCACATCTTTTCTTTTAAGATGGGATCACAGCCTACGCAACTTTAGGGTAACAGAATTTTCTCTCGGAGCGAGACTAAACAGAGGAGGTATTTCACTCATTCTGCCTTGGTAGTGAAATATTTGGGCTAGACTCGAGCGCTTAAAATTTTGAATTGTGGCCGCGCGTTTTTCTTGTAAGAGCATCAAGTTACGTCGCCTCTTCCTTGTGGTTTTGATTGGTTGTCGATGTGGGAGCGCAGCATATTGTGCTCCAGATGTGAATTTGGATGTAAACATTTATTTCAACTCGATCTGGTAGATTCTGCATTTTATTACGCATATCCCTTCTGGGAGTAATTCCAAAATGCTGAATAACGCTGCGGTGTTTAAATGTGTGCTTTAGTATTGATGGCATTTCCCCCAACTTACAATTTTGAATTGAAAGGCGTTCTTTATTGTGTGAATCTGAGGGCGAGTAGAGTGTCGTGTTTGTCTTCGGTTGTGTTTAGAAGTGCACGGCGGCGGTTTTAGTGATGAATCCCCCAGATGTGTAAAGTGGCCGTTGACAGAGCGCTCGTACATTGGAGATGCGGCTTGATACCCGATTTGCAGCGCTGCGCCTGGCAGCCCTCCGGGGTTAAGGTTCAATATTCAAGAGCACCTTTCACCACAGTCATTTGCACGACATTCCACTGGTTATCATTCGTCGTGCGGGTGTTTTGTTACTGGTGCACCGGGTCTGCTCCACTTCAGCTTCTACCCGGCTCCGGTAAAGTTTCTTCTGAAATTCTTACCTGACTCAGACATGTTTAGAACTTTGCAGACGTGAGGTTTTGCCCCATCACTTCGTCTTGTCCTTTTGTAAGGGGAATTCTTTTGCACATTTCAAGTCGGCTGTATGTGTAGACATTTCAGTGCAGTCCGAGATCCAGAAAGAGGCCGACGACGTTTTTAACGGGTGTTTTATAGATGTATTCTCATTGTTTCTTTCTCTTAACTGCGTTTTTATAGTCGTCAACATGTTTAATATTATGCGGCTATGCGTGTTTACATTTCAGAACTGTCTACATGTGTAAGACATCGAAGCTTTTTGCCCAGATCCGAGGCGGTGGTACTCTGGCAGGCAGCGATCTCTGCTTCACGTGCTTCGTGACGGGGCGCCGGGCTAGTGCGTTGCTCGTGCGTTGACCCACAGAGTTGCTGATTTCTAAATTCAGAAGAAATGTGGTGTCTGATTCCAGGGGCACATTGACAGATTCTGCCCAGAGGCGTCCTTCTCCTGGACATCGATGCTCTTCTACCGGTTTAGCGCAAACTGTTAATGTTTTACCTTGTGTTTTACCACGACTTGCCACTTGAGGGCACACTTTAGACCTGTTTGAGCGCAAAAACGAGAAAAGTCTTCCAGTACAATCGCTGCAAAACGTTCAAAAAAAGAAAACACTATCCTGTTACTGGGTAAGACAAATACGTCTTCTCGCAGCTCTTCTTTCTGTGCAGCTAGCCCGAGAGAAATCCAGAAGGCCCTTTCTGCGCGGAATCACTGAGTTTCAAAACCCTCTTCAATAGATTGTCTTGAATTTTGCTGCCACATTGATATACCCGTCTCGGGAAACAACTACTTTCTCTGATTACTTGAGGCAGTCGGTGAAAAAAAATGGTGGGCATTATTTAGTGGGAATGTCCGTGGAACAAATTGCAGGTTTTAGTGAACATTTGAAATGGAAGGGCCTTTGCTACGCGCCAAAGGTGGGCGGATTGCGTCTGTGATTCTTAAGCTTCTTTCAGCAGGCATGTCTTTGGGTGTCGAAGTTAAGTTGGAAGTGGCGCTGTTGAAAGATTTTGACATTATTGTGGGTTTTTCCATTAACGCTGAACCAGCATGGCGTGAGCTTCTGCAGGGAAGTTTGCACACCATAGCTCCCGCATGATTCTTTTCTGGGTTGCAATCGAGCATAAATTGTTGCAGGGAGACAGTGTCTTACGTTGATAACTATGTGCATACTTGGAGCTCCGCCTGCGCGTTGATTTAGGATTGGAATCCCTCCCTCTTTACTGTGCAGCTGGGGTGGATGGTGTAGGATTTCACGAGTATCTATAAACCTGGCCTCGGCTGGGAAATCCCACGATTTTGGGGGCGGTATATAGTGTGGACTACATTGGCGTGGTTTCGGTTCAGCCAGGCCGCCTGAGAGTGGAAGTGCTCTCGAGTCGGGACGCGAGGCTCTGCTCCGCCGGAGTTGCCTGGTCTTGGTCTCCAGCTGCTGGTCAGCTGACTGCCTGCTGTCAGATCGCGCTCCGCCCTGCCTCGGCGTGCTATGCTAATGCGCGGCTCTGCTCTGCAGCCATTGGAGTGCAGCGACTGAAACCAGCCCCCTTGCGCTGTGACATCAGAAGGGGATAAAACGGGCCCGGGCACCTCGGAGAGCGCAGAAGCACGCGCGAGCAGCCTGGATGCCTGCACCGAGGGGAGGGACCCAGGGCTGCTCTGCTTAGAAAGTTATACATAGCTGCAGGACCCTCCAGCACGAGCTGTGCGGGGAGCGCTCACTCCCGCACCGCGGGGCTGCAGGCAGCACAGACTTGCACCGCAGCTGCTTTCTAGTGCTGCATCCGAGGCTCGCAGTCTCCTGTCCCGCAGCCGGAGCAGAACTTTCTGTCTATTGAGAGGCGCGTCCACCTGTACCCTGGAGTGACCGGGGGGGACGGCGCCTCTGAACAGGGATGGCCGGAGAGCTGCCCATCGGCACCGATTTACCCACCAGCCCCCTGGCCATGGAGTACGTGAACGACTTTGACCTGATGAAGTTCGATGTGAAGAAGGAGCCCCTGGGACGGCCCGGAGAGCGGCCCGTGCGGCACTGCAATCGGCTGCAGCCCACTGGGGGCTCGGTGTCCTCCACGCCCATCAGCACGCCCTGCAGCTCGGTGCCCTCGTCACCCAGTTTCAGCCCGTCCGAGCAGAAGACGCACCTGGAGGACCTGTACTGGATGGCCAACAGCTACCAGCAGATGAACTCCGAGGCGCTGAACCTCACCCCCGAGGACGCTGTGGAGGCGCTCATCGCCCCCCACCAGGTGGCCCAGCAGCAGCAGCAGCTGCAGGGCTTCGACGCCTTCCGGCCGCACCACCACCCGCACCACCAGCCGCAGCACCACCACCAGCAGCAGCAGCAACCGCAGCACCACCACCCGCACCACCAGTACCAGGGGGTTACCCACGAGGACCTCTCGGGCAACGGGCACCCCCTGCACCACCACCATCACCACCACCAGCACCACCAGCAGGCGTCGCCCTCGCCCTCGGGCTCGTCCACCTCCTCGCAGCAGCTGCAGAACACGCACTCCTCCTCGGGCAACGTGGAGGACCGCTTCTCGGACGACCAGCTGGTGTCCATGTCGGTGCGGGAGCTGAACCGGCACTTGCGGGGCTTCACCAAGGACGAGGTGATCCGCCTGAAGCAGAAGCGGCGCACGCTGAAGAACCGCGGCTACGCGCAGTCGTGCCGCTTCAAGCGCGTGCAGCAGAAGCACCACCTGGAGAGCGAGAAGACGCAGCTCATCCAGCAGGTGGAGCAGCTCAAGCTGGAGGTGTCACGCCTGGCGCGCGAGCGCGACGCCTACAAGATCAAGTGCGAGAAGCTGGCCGGCACCGGCTTCAGGGAGGCGGGCTCCACCAGCGACAACCCCTCCTCGCCCGAGTACTTCATGTGACTCTCGCACGGCACTGGACCTCCTGCAGACCGTCCTGCGCCAGGCAGGGGCCTCTGAGCGGCTGTCAGACGCCGCCCGCCCGCCTCAGTGCCAGCCCCGCCGACCCTCCCGAGGCCCCGGACCGCGCAGCAAACCCAAGCCTACTCTGTCTCGGCCCACCTGCCTGCTCCCCGAGGACGCCTTCAAAAGACACGGCAGCTTCCTACCTTTTTACACGTGCATACCTACAGTCTGAACTCTGGGTGGGGGCGGGGGAAGTGACCCTTCACAAAAAACATCTGGGGCTGTGGATTTTCACCGGAAAAGTATCTTTTCTACTAGATGTAGCTGTGAAAAGTAGATGGGGTAGTGGGAGGGGGAGGGCGAGACGGAGGGGCGCTACTTGTCATAATGTACAGGGAGAGGGGAAATCAAGGACTGAGAAAAGACTCTGCAACTCGGGTTATAGGTCAGTTGCTTTGCTGGGACAGTCAAAGACTAACGAAGGAGACAGTAGTGGCACCACTGCCTGCCCGGATTCTAAAGAGGGAACTTTTCGGCGGCAACTCCTGCACAAGGAAGGGGGGCGCGAGAGAGAGAGAGAAACCAGACAATGTATGCAGACTTGTCAGATACTGACAGATCGGACATGCCATCTCATCGGTTTTATTGCCTGCTTGATTATATAGAAAAATACGAAAACCTGCATTAAAAATATTAATCCTGCATGCTGGACATGTATGGTAATAATTTCTATTTTGTACCATTTTTCTCGTCTAAAAACTTTAGCATGTTGTCGACCATCGATCATATTGTTTTTTCATTTGGTAAGATGTCTCCGCAATATAAATTGTACTGCTTGAGCAGTTGTTTTCTGTTATGGTTGTTAGCTTGTAAATATTTGCCACATCCAACCGTAGAGAAACATTTCAGCAGGCTGGTATACGTTTTCTTAAAGAAATGGAATAAAGTTATGGGCATTTTGCATTGCATTCAGAAAACAACTTTGTATATTGTGTGCACTTTTAAGTTGTAGTTTTTGTTTTCATTTTGGTATTTGTTTCTAGAGGGCGAGATGAAAGGAGCTCATGATTGGCATTCAGGCAAATCTTGGGGATCCGTGCTGAAGATGTATATGTTGCCATTATATGGTCCAAAGACTGGCTGCACCTTTTAATTACATGGTAACCTGTTACTTTTGCTGCATTTCTCACAATGAGTGTATCAGCCATATTTTGCAGCTATGCCAGCTATACCCGAGTTGGCAAGTTTCCTTCTAGAAGGTCATTGCTTGTAGTTTAGGTAAATGGCTTATTCTAAATATTTACAACCAAGGTACTGGCTAGTGAATTGCCAATGCATAGAAGGTAAATGGCCTGTTAATTCACTTTTGCAAACATCCATAACCCAGCTTATATTTCATATTGAGATGGAGTTAAACATTTGAATACTAAACATTTGTCCATTTTGAAAAAGGCTACTGGCTGTATTTTTGCAAGTTTTATGTAACCGAATATGAAGCATTCACATTTCTCCCTAGTGGTTTTCACCTGAAAACTCAAATCGTTAATTTATATAATATTTTTAAAGTTAGCTCCTTTACTCCCTATTTTTACCCTCCCCTATTTTATCTTAGTTGCAGCAGTCTTGAGTGTTTGAGTGCTTCAATACCCTTTTCTGCTGGACAGTGAAAGGATTGCTTGCACTAACAAAAACCAAAATGAAAACCCCTTTTTTTAATTTTCTTTAGAATTCTGGCTCTGCTGGCCAGATGCATTTTAAGTTTTTATCGGTTTTTAAATTAAACAGTGATAACAAGATTGTATGAACAGCATGGTGCTTGCAGTTTTAAATATCGTGGAAATCAGTCATGCATCAGACACAATCTTTGTTTTTTACTGATTCAACTGTGTTGAAATCAAACCTGCAGCAGCAGAAATTGTTTTTATTTCATGTAAAAGTTCTGAAGGGATCAATTTCAAATCCTGCTTATGATATGAAAATATTAAAACTTGGTCTATCGTAGTTTTATTCAGACTGGTTTCTGTTTTTGTTATTAAAGTTGTTTCCTATTTTGCTTATTAAAATCATTGAAATGATACTCATTTCTGAGAAATGTCTTCCCTTGTGCCTGTTTTTAGTGAGCTGCTTTTATTCCTGTTTCAGGTTACTTTCAAAGATGGGGGGAAAGAGTAGGACATGTAGAAATGAAATCGTAAATCATCTGTAACCTAAAACAGTCATGCATAGGCATGTGTTAAGAAAAGGGTATGATGTGTGTATCAGTGTGTCTGAGCGTGCATGCAGTCAGGACAGCACAGGCCCAGGGCCCTCTTCTGCCAAACTTAAGTGAATCACTTCTGAAAACATTAATTTAATCGTACTTAAGGTTTCATTAGGCTATTGTGCCAGAAACAGAATACGTTTCAAGAGCTCAAATATTTAGCAAATAAGGGTCAGTTTTCTGCACTAGAAACTAACATGCAGCAGGCAGGTTCTAAATGTTACATCCGCAAATTAATTTTGCATTTTGCAAATCTTAGCCTTGGGAATTTAAAAACTCCTCACGTATACGTTAGAGTGCCACTTTGCTAGTTGAATACCTTACATTTTGAAAGTTGGCCTCTTTTCAAAATCTGCCTACATGTTGCAATAGTGACTTGACGAGCAACTGCACGGGTGTAGTTTGACTGGGAGCGGGTGGTTTGTTATAATCTTCAAATATATCCAACTCAATAGGAGCTGGCAATGAAGTTCTTAGTAATATGATCTTTTCCACTATCTTTTCTCATATCACAATATTTAACCCTTTATGTGATATGGTGCACGAAATGTATCTTTTTAAATCTTTATGCATACTAGCAGTTCATTACACTAAATTATTGTTCAATTTCCTGTTCCATGATCTTAACTGCAGGTCGCCCACAATTAATTGTGTAGCACCTTATTATCTGATGGTGCCATTACTTATGTTTGATCTTTGGCACCCAGATGTGGCAGTCTTAAACTTTGTATTTTGTACAAGGACCCAGTAGGCACACGTCTTGTGTTCGCTTTGCGAACACCCATAAACGTAATCTTTATAGTAGGAAACTTTAACCTGGCACTTCACAGAGGGCAGCTATATACCCTTGAGAACCAGATATCAGTGTCTTTGTTACTTATTCATTTATAGCACATTCCTTTCGACCAGTTGTATGCTTTGTAAGAACTCAGTCATTTTTATAAGACACTACTAGTTTCAGGTTCAAGTAGTTTCTTCTTTGACTTCTATTGTAAAGTATGAACGTCCACCGGTGCAATTCCCCAGTACTAATCTCTAACCAGTAACTGCCAAATATCTTTCTAGACTACTACAGTTTCAGTCTTATTATAGCTGCATTTGCTATTGGCCTAAGAGCATATTTTTGCAATGGTAACTTTCTAATTCATCACGATTAACTCGAACCCATACAAGCACAACATAGGTGTCAGATGAGAATCCAAAGTGGGATGATGGTTGAAAGATGGAAACAGAAATAGCTCTGCACATAACCTTTCAGCTACACTGTATTATGGCCTCGTCGCCATTTGCATCCAAATGTCAGTGGCATATGTAGAAACACAAATCAATACTGACTGGTGCCTATGAGTGGTAACCTGAAACCCCTTGAGAGATGAACACTTATGGAATTTAGATTCCCTTTAGAAACAGTAGTTTGTGATATCTAAACAACATTGTTGGCATCGTTTTTGAAGCAAATCATGTGGAATAACCAGTCTGACTTTGACTATGGTCGCTATTCTGGATAAAAGGACACGTCTATTTCAGTATCATGATTTTGGTGATCTAGCAGTAATTTCCATAGATAAGTGTAAATAGTAACCAGTAGTCAAGTGCCTGCGCCAAACAAATACAGAAATACATTTTAAGACTTTTGACTCGGCCACGAATGAATGAGGACGGGACATTGGCACATATCTCTGCGCATTTTGTGTATAGATGCACACACAAACACACGCTTAGCGTTTGTTTGAGCGAAAATGTACGCTATGACTTGAGGGAAAGTCTAAACGGAATATTGTTTGTGGGGACTGCCGTTGTATTTTAATGTGCTGTCATGCATGCATCATTGGGACCACATGAACAAAAAGAAAATAGACAATCAGGGCTTAGGGACACACTATGGTGGGTTTAGCATTCCTCAGTCCAGCTGAATGCTCTCCCAGGGGAAAGGTTCAGAGGTCGTAGGTCTATTTATGTAAGATGTGTACATACCTTGTAAGCCTTGCCTGCGTCTGGTTGTCAGTGCAGTAACATAACACAAAATCATCACTGTACCCATGCCAGCCAAATGAGAAACAGGTTTTTAAATCATACCGCAGAAAAGTTCATCCTCACTTGCATTACATCATTTTTCACCCCACTAAGAATTATCTATTGAAATAGAATGTTGGACATGGCAGCTTGACATTCTCATGCATGTAACAGGTGATCGCACATGCCTCGCTCTGCCCAGTGAATGCTTAAACATACATTCTACTCTTTGCAGTGCGGAAATATTTCCTTTTATAGTCTTGACTTCCAACCTTTGCCATTTGCCTATTTTACTTTGCTCTAGTTGCACTTGGTAAACGCCACTTAGCAGTATTTTGGTACTATATAGATATGTGTTGGGTTCTTTACATGGAAGATTAAGGAATACACCGTCTTTATTTAAGTACTTTATCATGTTATAAAAAAATCACAGCTATTTGAAAATGACATATTTTTAGTTTTTTCTTACCATTTCCTGTCAAGTGTCTGTACAGAAACTGTTCTGATTTATTGCACTAAAATATCGAGTGAAATCTCTGCCAAAGAAAATGCAGACATTACAATCATTTTAATGTTAGTATGTAGATGTTCAAGCAGCAACATCTAATCAGCACTATAGAACAGTTAGTAACACAAGATTAAATGAAATACAGACGGTCTCAGTACCACCAGTCTTCATTTTGTATTTGAGAATACACAACTGAAAATTATTTTGTGCACTCGAAGGCACATATTGCAATCTTTTCGTGCAAATACTGTTGTGAACACCAACATTCTGCAAATCAACATACACTGACACTAAACAAACTGCAGATCTGAGACTAGATCTGAGACTAGCAAATATTCAGTATTAGTGCTGCATAAACGTAACTAAACAATTTGCTGCACACTACATAAGTGTTGTTGAGGGAGACCTGACAGACCCACAAGATGCGTACCTAAGTGCCATTACTGTTTTAGGAGTACCTCCCTCCATTTTTTTGCGGTTGACATTCTACCAGATAATTCGTTTGCTGGACAGTAGCAGTATTTTGTATTTTCCTCCATAATGTATTGATTCCATAAGTGTTCAGGCCACATCTGCCTTAGTTGGGAGTGTTGTGGGAGACCAGTCTCAAAAGAGTGGATGTTTAAAGCCTTTTTGAAAAACAAATAGCTTTCGGTTGTTGTTGGAGTTTTGATTATTGGACCATTATTTGCATTTAGGGCTAGTAGTATGACTAGCCCAGCATTCTGCCATTGGCGCAGCGTGGCGGCGGTGAACTTGACAGCTGCAGTTTCAATATAAAACATGGCGTACCGCAGTCATAACCACAGAATAGAATGTAAAATATATATGAAAAAGCCAACCCCGTTTGATCTCTTGTTCTCATCAGTTTGGGATTTAGAGGCTGGATTTTTCAGTTTGGTAACCTACAGCTATCTCTGGGGATAGGGATTCAATTGATTTTGAATCTGTGATGTTTTGGTTTTGTTGGTGCCATTTCATCTACACACAACTTGCAGTGTGCTATTTAGTCTATATACCATTCACTTGCATTGAGACTTTACTGTGTTAACAATTCTTTGAGGTAAAAGTCCAGAAATGTTTATTTCTTGACAACTTTCAGATGCTGCCTAATAAAATAGTAAATCCTCGAAACAGTAGGGCTAAGAACGATGGTTGCTTCAATGGAATTCCAGACTCACACTCTTCCCACATTATATGTATGCTTAGCATTTGGAAAAAAACGATTCCTCCACATGAAAGGAATCTACTGATTTGTCAAGTCCTCTGTTTAATGAAATTACTGTACACAGAGGTATGTGTCTATCATAAAAGCAAACTAGACACAATCAGCATTTTAAAACTGTTCTTTTCCGTGCTTGCAAGGCAATATTTGTCGAGAATACGACCTTATTACATTCATACCTGCTATAAAAGAGCTGTAATACACAAGGCTTCATCAACACAAGTGGAACAAATGTAAGGTTGAATAATATAACATAAGACCCTGATATTGCCATTCTAAATAGTACTTTTAAATGCACGTGTGACATTTAAATAGGAAACCGCCATCATATTAAATAAACAGCTTTATATGTTACCCAGCCAGGAAAAAAATCCATGCACACGTTTTTTATCCAGTCAAGCATATTTTATTAGACACGCAACGTTATAACCAGGAAGTAGTGCTGGCTCACACCTCTGTGAACTAGGTTTGGAGTCATATCTGTTCTTAATTCTAGTTCAAATCTTGCAGAAGGTTGAAGCGATGGTAAGAATTTACCATCACCAGCTATTTTAGCTTCCTCTATGATGCAAACGTAGCCCACGGTTGGACTTATGTGCATCGCTAAAGGCAATGTTGCATTAGTCATTTATTAGTGTCTTTTTTTGGATAAGTTCAGTAAATATATTGGAGGCATTAAAACCTGCTGCATCCCATGAAATCACTAGCCTAGTGCAGTTTCTCTCTCTGTTGGAATGGGTGCATAGATTGATAAAAAGACATAACTGCTGCAGCTTCTGCTGGGCTGGTTATGCGAATACATGCATGTCCTCATTTCCCATTTATTTGTATCTTCCAACACCAATAAAATATAAAAGTGCTGCCCTTATCCTTTGCATTGCCCGAATGTCGAAGACGGTGAGACTCAGTTTATGTGACTGCGATATTATTTGAGGAAGAGAAGTCAGCCCATATTTTGGAAAAATCGTTACTTTTGAATATACATACAATTGGACCACAAATTGCTTAGTAACCTTTGATTAACTAATCTGTTTTTGTTCCAGTTTTCACAACTAAGAGAGTCGTAAAGCTCCACCTCCTGCGACAGGAAGGATGCCCAGAAACTTCCAACACCTTGTGTGGCAGTCCTTGGCACCAGCTTGGTCCAAACGGACGTACAGGCAAACCATTTTCTGTTCCATCATGCACTGCCTCCCTTGTCTCCTACCAACTCGACCTTTAGTTGATAAAAGCACACAGCAGCCTCGCTCTTAGGCATTGTTGTGTAAATATACAGCACTTGTTCTCTGCAAGATGTACAGATCATCATCTTTGTTTTTAATTTTATATTGGAAGGCTCAAGAAATGCAGAATATATACTGGACTGCTAGCAACAATTTCACCCTCAGTATAAGTACTTGGATATCGTTTCATAGGCAAAACAAATTGTGTTTCATTTTTGTGCATGCTGATGGTAATAGCATTTGACATGGAAGCTTACCTAGAGTTTGGGGGATAGGGCACTCCGACACAATAATTAATATGGCAGGCTCTGGTCTGCCAGGGCAGTGAAGATACCCCCTCAGCTGCGCTGGCAGAATGGAGTACATCCTACCAACCTCTCAATAAACCCAGGGTTTCCTTTCAGAAAGCACCTAGCTTGTGTTATGAGTACAAAATGGGTAGAACTGTTCAATACCCAATTGGCAGGTTTAGATTCCATTCTTTCTGCCCAACATTTTCGAAAACGTCCAAGCAACCGAATAGCTTCCTTGAAATATTAAAAACCATTGCAAACCGAAGCCTGCAAGGGCCAAAAGAGATAAACATATTGAAACAAAGTTGGAGAAAAATTGATGTTGAGAAGTGGTTTTCTAACAGAGGGAGGGAATATAAAGGAGTTCTTGCAAAAGAGAAGATTTGAGAGCGGTATTCTCAAGCTCAACAGGAATACAGAAAAGTAATTAAATAGTATTGACCACTTGGGGGGACAGCAGCCAAGGGTGATGTAGAAAAAATAATGTGCATCCACTAACCATAGACCTTTGAGGGAGAATGGGCGAACCAATGCACCCTGTGAACCCACCAGCATCAGGACAGTGAGTTTTTTTGGGCAGCGCTTAATATTTAGAGGGGTTTAACATTTGTGAATTTTAACACAGATCTTTCAAATCTGAAATAGTGGCAGTAAAGCCAGTGGCGGCTCCTCTGCTGAGGTGGAGGAGCATCGACCAACTGCTTTGGAAATGAAGGAAAAATAAAATGATAATAACTGACGTTATTATCATGATTTGTTCCTGCGTCTTTGTGGGTGGGGCTGCGCTGCTCGCAGAATAAGGGAAGGAGTGGTGGCACTCTGTAAAGTGCGCATGAATGTTTGACAGGCCCTCTCAGTCATGCGCACTTTGTATGTTCTCCATGCATGGAGAACTTGCCCAGGCCCCCATTCCCCATCTGGGCGCCGAACCAGAGGTGCTCGGACCAATAAGAATGCATTGGTCAGAGGAGCCTGGCTGCTTCCACTTCCGGCTGGAGTGGAGAGAAGATGACGAGGGACGACGCGGAGAGACGCGAGGAGGTACGTTTTTTATTTTTTTATTTCTAACCCCCCTCCTGCCCTGCCACTCCCTATCCGTGCCAGCCACTACTGAGTAAAGTGACCCGTTGTCCGTTATCACACACCATTTCATATTCTTTAATATGTCAATAATTTCTCACCACAGATTCTCTGGTGGATCCCACCCTTCCACTTCCATTCTCTGCACCCTGTGTCTTCTTGCACTTGTCCATTCAGCTATTCCACTACCTCATTGCTAGGAAGATCCGAATAATGAATGGATCAGCACAGCAGAGACAAATGGGGTTGAATTGTGTAAGATATTAATGCAGTCTAGCAGGCTGATGCTGCCCAGAGGTCAACAGCCTATGCATCATAGATCTGTACATAGGAAATTAACATACTGATCCTACAATACCCCTTAGTACCAACTTGGAAGAAGAACACAATTCTCTCTCAACACCATTACTATCCTCTCAGACTCTGTATAGCACCCTGAGTGCCCGGAAGGTGGTGGACCCACTGCAAAAAAAAAAAAAACAACTCTAACCAATAAGCAGTGGGCAGATAATAAAGGGAAATCATGTATTAGAGAGTGTTGGCAGTGCCACACAGCATTTTTAAAAAAAAAATCGTGTAGCTGCTGGCTCCTCTTCTTCATGGTGGGTGATCGCATAGTAGCGCGTATCGGGTAGGTGTGTTAGAAGCCAATGTAGCGCAATGTAACTTTTACCAGCTGCTCTGAAGGGTTTGCAGTTTATAAATTGGCCAAGTGCCTGGTTTGCTTGGCTAACAGGTTGGATTCGGTGACTGATAACACAAGGTCACTGGATATCCTCTGGATCAGGGGTGCCATATTTCAGAGACGATAAACCATCTCACAGTTTCCAGAGATTTGATATGAGGGCACCCATATGGAAAAAGTATAAACAATGTTCTGTCACAGTGTGCTACCAGGAATCAATGTTCCGCAGAGAGAACGCTACCGTTTGCAAATTAAATTGTTTTAAGTTGGAGACAGAATTGTTGCACATTTCCCTATAATATAAGAAACTACAAACAGATAAAGGTAATTAGTGTATTATGCAACCATTAAATAACATGTGCTTAGACTCAGGATTTCATTTTTTTGTCCACAGCAGCATTAAATCGCCTGCATTTGCTATTTCAGGAAGGCACTATGACTAGTGACTTGTACTCAAATCTTTGTTTTCTATTTTATGCATAGGTTTCTTTAAACACTAACAGAAAACAATAGAAATAACATTGACTCGCAGACTCAACATGTTTTTATAAATGTTGAAAACACCAGTGCAAAAAGTAGGATTGCTTCTAGTGGCCATCAAGCCAATCCTGTCTACCTAGCTATGTTAACCCTCGACTTTTCTGTTTTTCTTCGTCACAGTATCATGTTTCCCATCCGTTTCTCGTTAGTATTTTTTTTATTTCTTTTATTGATTTTGCCCTGAACACTACTTCTGTAAGGGAAACACATGCATCTGCGTTTCCTTTTTTTCTGCTATTAGAACTGCCTTTTATGACACATGAACCCCTCCTTCTTATTCCTGCGTCATGGCCTCGGTTTTTATTTTTACCTTTCTAGCAGTAAACCATCTCATTCTTTTAGACACATCTCCCTTTCTCAGGAAAAATCGCTTATTTTGACTTCTTATGGTGTGTGTACAATGTTTTTTTTTTTTAACTAAGCAGAATAGAAAAAACATACAAAAAGTCAATCAAGGATAAAAGCCAATATACTAGCACAATTCATCCTGTACCATCTTTTGCATTAGATGTAATTATAACCGATATTAATGCACTAAAAAGACCATAGCATTTCAACTAAAGTACAAGTGCTAAAGTGCAGAAGATTCATACTATTTCCCCTGAAGAAAGACTAAAGTGCGATAGGACCAATTCTTACAAACAACAATACTGCTCGGCGAGAAGATATAGTCGACGCCTATAAAATACATTAAAGAAATTTCATACGAACTAAAATAAGTGAGCTATGACTGGCATCAATCGAGCAGTCGTAGTTTCGCTGGAAACCCCATTTTCATTATATCCAAAATACAGTTCATAAAAAAAACATTGCTTTAATTAATAAGAAAGTGTAAACATCACAAGTATTATATAATCAGGAGCCTATCGTTTCATATCAGCCAAAGTGCAAGTGCTAAAGCCAATGGATATATAACCCCTGTACCCCCTTCTCTATTTAGTCGAAATACAGTCCATACTAGACAGACTTTTTACCCCTGAAGATCCCTTTCCATCTGATCCAGATATTTCCAAACTAAGCAAAATTTCCTAGTGGCTCCCACCCTTTTCGCATATGCTTCTTCAAAGGATCTTACTCGTTTCATTTTATTATACCATTCAAGCAAGGTCGGGGTCTTAGTTGTTTTCCACTTCTGGAGGATCAATGAGCGTGCCACCAAAAAAGAGATTGATTAAAACATTCCCCCCCCCCCTCTAGTTAAAGCCTGCTTTAAACCCTGTTTTAAAAAAACAAACAAAACGACCTCTGGCTCTAGTTGTATGTTGCTCCTGAGGGCAAGACTGATCTCAGCACTAAGCCTGGGCGTCATGCTCCGCTTCGCCCACAGAGTGCACGTAGCGCTGCCTGCTTCGCCGTTTACGAAGTAGGCGTAGCAGGCAGCGCTATGCACACGCCGCGGCGAAGCAGAGCTGCCCGCCGCCCGCCCGCCCGCCCTCATTTTAAAATAATTTAAAGAATGTTAAAAGTAAATAAAATACCTTACCTGCAGTGCGGCGTCCCGGGGCTCCCTCTTCCTGCTTGACGGCATCTTCTTCACACAAATGCGCATGAACGGACGCCCGCGCATGCGCATTTCTTGTGAGAAATGTGCATGCGTGGGCGTCCGCGCATGCGCATTTGTGTGAAGAAGTTGCCGTCAAGCAGGAAGAGGGAGCCCCGGGATCAAGACATGCGCATGCGCGGGCGACCGCGCATGTGCATTTGTGTGAAGAAGTTGCCGTCAAGCAGGAAGAGGGAGCCCCGGGACGCCGCACTGCAGGTAAGGTATTTTATTTACTTTTAACATTCTTTAAATTATTTTAGAATGAGGGCGGGTGAGAGGAGGGCGCGCGTAGTGGGGCTACGTGGAGCGCACGAGTGTGCGTAGGTTTTGCCACACTACGCACTGCTCCACGTAGCCCCTCTACGCCCACTACGCCCAGGGCTGCTCAGCACACATTTTCATCCAGAACTGGCTCAACCTTGAACATGTGCAAACAATGTGCAGCCAGCCACCCTCCCCAACTGCTGACAGCGAAAGCAGTTATTTTCAACCTCTGGATAGATTTTATGCAAAGCGTATGGGGTATAGTAAGCCATCCATCGGGACAGAAACGCCATCCTTTTCAAATGTGCTGCTCTCAAGGCCTTACTGCCGTGTAAACTCTCTAACTGAAAGGCTGCATGACAATTCGTGTTTTATTTTTTCCAGAAAATTGGTAACGAGATGGGGATCCCCTTGATTTCGAAAAACTCGGTACCAATTCCCTATACCTCGCAGTTTAGTTCTAAAGACAGCAGCAAGGACCGAGGAGGTACCTATATTTCCTAGGGGTTTATATTTATTTACCAGTACTCTAACCTGGAGGAAGCTAAAAAAACAGAAATCTGCTCTGCATACCGCATCTAACCTGGACCTCCTCCAAGTTAATGCATCTACCTCCTATTATAAAATGACCACTCTCTTTGAAACCTTTAGAGTCCCAGAGTTTAACTTGACTATTCCGGATGTAGAGGCCCAGACTCAACATGTTTTTATAAATGTTGAAAACACCAGTGCAAAAAGTAGGATTGCTTCTAGTGACCATCAAGCCAATCCAGTCTGCCTAGCTATGTTAACCCTCGACGTTTCTGTTTTGCTTTGCCACAGTATCATTTTTCCCATCCGTTTGTCGTTAGTTTTTTTATATCTTTTATTGATTTTGCCCTGAGCACTACTTCTGTAAGGGAAGCACATGCATCTGCGTTTCCTTTTTTCTGCTATTAGAACTGCCTTTTATGACACCTGAACCCCGCCTTCTTATTTCTGCGTCATGGTCTCGGTTTTTATTTTTACCTTTCTAGCAGTAACCCATCTCATTCTTTTAGACGCATCTCCCTTTCTCAGGAGAAATCACTCATTTTGACTTCTTATGGTGTGTGTACAATGTTAACAGTAAATTAGAAAACGCTGCAATGTGTTTCAGCATCACCATTGACATTTTGCACATTTTCATTTCGATTTTACGGCTCAAGGCCACCAGCGTTGGAGTTGTTCTGCTGTTTACTCCTGCAATTGCAGAAGTCTTTCCATAGAGGTGGCTGTCTGCACAGCGTTTTACTTTAAACACATTCTGTTTCAAATAAAGGTGAAAATGCCCATTTATTTTTGGCACTGGCTTTATGCGTGGGATCCTTTTCTGCTGTGCCATCTGTACCAAAGTAATGCAAATATACCTGGTAGATCCACATTTCAGGACACAAAAGAAACCGACTAGCCGTTGAAATTTCTTCCTAAAAATTAGATAGTAAAAGAGAATAGTTTACCCATTTAACTATCAATGATGTTCTATGTAATAGTTGCTTAAGAATGTAAACAGCAGAACCTTTCCAGCTCTAAATAGTTATTTAATGCAAACAGTCGACCATAGTTGACATTCAGATTGCAAGAACCTATATTTGTCATCCTATGGTCCTGAATACTGTTCCTGGAATCATGTCACAATTTAGATAATCGATGACATTACAGAATACTTGCTGAAGGATGCAGGGTGCCCCGGATAGGCACCGAAAGGTCCCCCCCCCCCCCTAACCGGAACTCTCCAAGCATTAGCACTTTAAAGTTCTAGTTTTATTTATTTGTTTTACTTAAACATGGACACTCAAGCAACACTGAGGAACCCCATAATCTGCTAAAAAGACAATGGCTATTCACAAAGTCAAGGGAATTAATGGGGAGGGGAGGGCATGGGAGTAGGGGGGACTGTCCTTTTTACTCTCATTAACCGTTTTTTAACATAGCTTTTGGTTTTACTGTAATGATTTTAGTTAATCGAATAGTTAATAAAATTCACTTGGTTAGGTAAAACGTTATCTGAGTAATGCTTTTAAACACCATCGGTAAGGCATTGGCATCTGAAATTATTTAATGCTTTTTGCTCAAAATATGAAAAATGATATAAGGATGGCTGGGAGCTAGCACATCCTCATGCAGAAAACAAACTTAGGGGCATATCAGCAACAGACGGTGATAAATATCGCAAAGCGCGCTTAGCGCTTTTACATTTACCACCGCCTATCGCTGTAATTTATCGCCCGGATAACGCGTTATCAACAACGCGTTTCTCCAGGGCGATAAATTATACATCAAAAGCGGCGTTATGCGGGAATATCGCTGTTACTCCAGCGATATTCCCACAGCGATAGAAGAAATCTTGATGATAGGGAGATGTGGATTCAGCCACTGAATCCACCTCCCATGTCATGGCTAGGGTAGTCATAAAAAATAGCAGACTTAAAATACCGGCGATAACAGCGGTTAGCACTGTTTTTTATATCGCTATGGGTGTCCTGGGCCGTATTGTAAATACGGAGAAGGACAGTTAGTGATCATTTTCCCTTAGTTTTTGCAGGGAACGCCTACTTTGCCTCTCATTAAAGATGCAAAGCGAGGCGTGAACTAAACGGGAGCTGAATCAAGGAAACACGCGTGTCCTTGTAACATAATGCAATATAATTATCACCCCTTTTCGCCCCAAAACGGACGCTAAAGCGGCGATAATTACCTCGCCAGCCCTTGTTGATATGCCCTATGGTGCTTTTAAGTTAGCATGGCGACCTTCCAGTCTTGGAGAGCACTGCTTTAGCACCCTGCGTGCAGTTATTTTTGTGCTATTTGCAATAAGATTCCTGAATAACGGGCTCCACTGATTTTCAAGCGTTTGAACCTAAGTTCTCTTAACAATTACATATTTCCAACAGCATACATCATCCTGCATCTTGTGGTGTGGACCATCGGGTTCCCTAATTTTACCTAAAATAAGCTGTGTGCACGTTTTCTCCACATAAACAACACTTATTCACTAATTCTAAGTGCTTCTCTTGTGAAAAGAAACCCAAAAATTACCAACATGGAGTGTATGTTCTTTGTATTCAATAACAGCCATACTGTTTATGGGTTTCCCAGTTTCCCAGAACATGTTCGATAAGACATTGAAAGACAGAGGGGCATATTTACTAGAGAAGTGGCCAAGCGTGGCGTTAGCCTCCTTGGCTTAACACCACGCACCGCCACGTCTGAAACGCAGAGCTGAAACATATTTACAACAATATGGTGCAGCCCTGCGTTCACCCCTGCGCTGGAGCTAAATTTACCAGCCTAGCGCCAACGTTGGCACCCTTGTACCATAGTGCAAGGGTGTCTGCATTGCAGGGGAAGATTGTTTATGTGCAGGACGGTGTACCGTCCTGCACATAAACAATCTTTAAATGGTATTTCGTAACTTCTATGTGTGCTGCCTAAAGCAGCACACATTTAAGTTGCAAAACTTCATTTTTAAAAATGATTGTTTATGTGCAGAAAGGGTCACTTTCCTGCAGATAAACAATCCATGGCCTTTTGGTGTTTCTATGTGTGCTGCACCACGCAGCACACATAGAAAAAGCAAAAAAGAGTCGAAATAAAACATTTCTCTTTGTTAGTCTTGTTTAAGACTAGGTTTTCCTGGTCTTAATTTTGGCGCTGCCCCATATTTACGCTGCCTTTGTAAATATGGGGCAGTGTCAAAATCAATGGGTGTTGTGGAGGAACGCCAAATGCCCACCCCTTTCATGCTGTACCTGGAAATCCTGTTGTTTCGAACCTGCATAGACGGGTAAAGCATTGTACTCAGTGAAGTTGAGAAAAAAAGCCTGTCTGTTCTCTGCGGAGCCACCAAGGTAAACACTGCCAAAACAAGCATTTGCAATGCAATAGTCAATGGCATTGTAAATGACAATGCCTTTTATTTATCTGTTTTGATAATTAACACATAAATAAAAGTCATTGTTATTTACAATGCAAACAGCTCAAACTATTGTAAATGTCAGACCTATTTCACTTCAAAGAAGTGCACGCCAGTGTCCCGGGCTGCTTGGAAAGTGAAAGCGGGTATGGCGTGCTGAATGTTGCAGGAAAGCATTTCGTGCCTGCAGTAGGAGAAACTCATTAAAGAAAAAGTGCTTACAGACTAAATAAGACATATCATGTAACAACAGAAGTAAAAGGGCCAGTCTTCATGGGAGGTTACAAATGAAGACAAAGCGGTACTAAGGCAGGACTAACAAGCTTATGAACGCATCAGAAGCCAGCATTTACGAAGGACAATGACACAAGCCAATGACAAATATGGGCGGAGACTGGGGTTGGCTTCATGTCTATACTGGAATACAGCATGCCTCACAGAGCAGCGCACGCGCTGACCAGGCTCGACCTAAAAAGGGACACCAGGTCACTCAGCGTCAAAGATAGGTGTCAGCTCACTTACAGTCAAAGAGGAAAAGCTTCAGACTTACACAAACATCACCAATGTAAAGCAGATCTATGGCTGCAGTTCAGATTTTAAGTTTTACCAAAAAGTCTCCAGCTATCAAGAGCTGTGGAACAATTACTTAATCCTTGTTGCGCTCCCAAGATTACATATTTGATACCTAGTGGGGATTGGGCCTTTGACACAGTGTTTGGCCAAAAGCCACGGCCTGTCCCAAGATTGTACCAAGAGCAGGCAATGACTGAGTATAGTGGGAATTTCAGTGATTTTTGATTTTTACAATGGAACCATAATGTTCATTCAGATGAATTTGTTTCAAATATCAAAGGTATTTTCCTTTTCTAAGTAAAGAATCACACCTTCCTTTTAACTTGGCCTCTTCTCTGAATTTCTTGGATTAAGAAAATAAAATGATTGTGCATAGTGTTTGACCGAGTGCAGAAATAACTGGCTGCAAGGTGTAGCCTTTGACCGTGCACTGTGTCTAGTTGTGACTCTGGAGCCTATTTCTCACACCCATTGGCCCTGTGCAGGGGGCTTTGGACGAGGGGTATGGCCTTTGATTGTGCTTTGTGCACATCCCTGGTATCTTGAGAACCCTAATACCTATTATACATGGCCTTGGGCTGAGAAAACTGGATTTGAGTGCAAGTTATGGCCACTGGTTATGCTCTCCATTCAGTCATGAACCAAGGAACTGCTACAAATAGGTTTAGGACAAGAAGTGTTTTTTGGCTATGCTCTGCATTAAGGGACAGTTGGCCACCAAACCCATGCTTTCAGATACTTAGAATCAGCAGCATGTTGATAAGCCATTCACAGCTGACTGTAGCATTATGGCCTTGAACTCAGAGATCATTTGAATACTAAGTTTACTTAACCTGTTTGTAGTGCCACAGGGGGAACAGGGGCTACCTGGCCTCAATCGTGGGGGTTGCGGTTGTTTGTCTCTTGTGTCCCAGGATCCTTCCTAGTATGGTTTGGCAAACTGGACCAAAGTCAATGCTATTTTGGGAGCCATGCATCCCTACCCCAAGACGGTATAAGCCTGCTATTGGAGCTAGTTTGTGGCATGATGTACAGATAAACATGTTGATCCTCTAGCTGCACCTCTTTCCCAGGTTCTTCTGTTTATTCTTTGCTTGACCCAGCAAGGCTCTGCTTTGGTCACATTAAAAAAAGTTATCTTTCTGTAATTTCACCCTTTCCACGGTTGCCAGATCAGTAATCCATTTTCAAATAGCAAATTGTAAATAGGGTCCTGAAAGGTCTCCAGCATGGTAAACACCCAAAATATCGATTCCAAAATATCAACTGCCCAGAATATCGAAGTTAAAATATAGAGTGGACAGAATATCGACTCTACAAAATATAGATAGGTCAGAATATCGAAATTGGGGTCCAAAATATCGATTACCAAAATATAGACCTTAAAAATATCGATTACCAAAATATAGACCTTAAAAATATTGAATACCATAATATCGAATTTTAAAATATAGATTACCATAATATCCAATTTTTTTTTGTGTTATGTATGGTAGTATATGTGTTAAAATTATGTATTATTGTTGTAATGTATGTTTAATTTATTTAAACAAATGAATGTTATGTAATTTAATTATTGCGTAATTTAATTCCGTAGCGGGTTGTGGGTTTATAGGGGAATAGGGTGGGAAGTAATTTAATTATGGTTAATTAAATGTTAAATATATTTATATTTTTTGATAATTAATTAATTGATAAATAATTATTAATTGGTAATTTATTTTTATTAATTGGTAATTAATTTATATTAATTGATTAATTGATAATTATGTTAATTGTATTTGTTATTAATGGGAGCGGGTTGTGGGTTTGTAGGGGAATTGGGTGGGAAGTAAATTAATTGTAATAAAGTAAATAATTAATTTTCTATTTATGTGTATTGATGATTCATTGATAATTAATTAATAATTGGTAATAAATTTGTATTAATGGGTAAATAATTTGTATGAATTGCTAAATAATTTTTATTATTTGCAAAAATGTTTTTATTAATTGATTAATTGATAATTATGTTAATTGTATTTGTTATTAATGGGAGCGGGTTGTGGGTTTGTAGGGGAATTGGGTGGGAAGTAAATTAATTGTAATAAAGTAAATAATTAATTTTCTATTTATGTGTATTGATGATTCATTGATAATTAATTAATAATTGGTAATAAATTTGTATTAATGGGTAAATAATTTGTATGAATTGCTAAATAATTTTTATTATTTGCAAACATTTTTTTATTAATTGATTAATTGATAATAATGTGAATTGTATTTTTTATTATTGGGAGTGGGTTGTGGGTTTGTAGGGGAATTGGGTGGGAAGTAAATTAATTGTAATAAAGTAAATCTTAATTTTTTTATTTATGTGTATTGATAATTGATAATTAATTTGTAATTGGTAATTAATTATTATTAATTGGTATTACATTTTTATCAATTGATAATTAATATTTTTAAATGGTAATTAATTGTTATTAATTGGTAAATATTTTTAATTAACTTTTTATCAGTATTGATAATTAATGTCATCTTATATTTAATTTAAATCATTACTTTCCCTACTTTTGCACTCTCTGGAGTGGGAATAGTAATTTTTACCTCTACGCTATCCAACGCTTTCCCTACTGTTGCACTGTTTGGAGTTGGAATAGTAATGTTTACCCCTACGCTATCCAACGTTTTCCCTACTGTTGCACTCACTGGAGTGGTAATAGTAATTTTTACCTCTACGCTATCCAACGCTTTCCCTACTGTTGCACTCTCTGGAGTGGGAATAGTAATTTTTACCCCTACGCTATCCAACGTTTTCCCTACTGTTGCACTCACTGGAGTGGGAATAGTAATTTTTACCTCTACGCTATCCAACGCTTTCCCTACTGTTGCACTTTCTGGAGTGGGAATAGTAATTTTTACCCCTACGCTATCCAACGTGTTCCCTACTGTTGCACTCACTGGAGTGGGAATAGTAATTTTTACCCCTACGCTATCCAACACTTTCCCTACTGTTGCACTCTTTGGAGTGGGAATAGTAATTTGTACCCCTACGCTATCCAACGTTTTCCCTACTGTTGCACTCACTGGAGTGGGAATAGTAATTTTTACCCCTACGCTATCCAACGCTTTCCCTACTGTTGCACTCTCTGGAGTGGGAATAGTAATTTTTACCCCTACGCTATCCAACGTTTTCCCTACTGTTGCACTCACTGGAGTGGGAATAGTAATTTTTACCCCTACGCTATCCAACGCTTTCCCTACTGTTGCACTCACTGGAGTGGGAATAGTAATTTTTACGCTCTCAGTATCCAACAAAATCTCGACTTTTTTAAATTACTTATATTATGTTTACATTTTAAGCTATTTTATATTATATTATGTATGTTTTATTTAATTGTTTTTAATATTTAATTAATTTTATATTATTTTTAATACATTTAAAAAATTCGATATTTTGGCTAACTATATTTTGACAGTCTATATTTTGGAATCGATATTTTAGTACTTACCTGTTTGTAGATAGGGAGTCGATATTCTGTCCCTCGATATTTTAGTGTCGATTTTTTGTATAGTCTATATTTTGTCCCTCGATATTTAGTCACTGAACCCTCCAGCATATGTTCCCACCTGTGTTTTTTACTATGCCTTAATAGGACCGGTATCTGGTTACTACATTCTTGAAGTTCGCTCTCTTTGAGCCGCTCCACAACTTCTTACTCAGACTTCTCACTATCACTGTGTCTACCATTTAAATCTGCCTCATCCCCCTGAAGAAGAGGAGAGACTCCATCAGCTGGACCTAAAACAAGCGTTGTCATTCTACCTTGATTGCACTTGTGAGTTCTGGGTGGACGATCACTCTATTCGTGGGCCATGTTGGGCCATGAAAGGGAAGGTAGAGGAGAAGTGGACCACCTTGAGATGGGTAGTGCTATGCATCAAAATCTGCTACCCCATGAGGGTTTGCATGCTCGCTTTAACAGAGCAAGGCTGCAACCACTCATTAGCTCAGTGATGCTCAAAATACGACCGGGGGTTGCATGTGACCCTCCTGACCTGTACATGCAGCCCAATGGTCAACAGCAGCACTTAGCTGCTGTTTACTCGGCTGAGCACTAACATTAAAAAAATATTTAAAAAATGAACAAGTATTTACTATCTATGTGGAGGTTATTTGAAGTTAAAGGAAGTAACTAGGGTGTCCTGCATGGCTTAAATTTGGAAACATCTTTATTTTTAAAGACATCTTCAAGCAAAAGTGTAAAAGTATCATCAAGCTTGTTCAGAATTCAGAAAGGGCATTTCCTTCACATGCAGAACCAGCTCACCGTAGTACATGACGCACCAGCAGCAAAACCTGCTAAGGGATGTTTACAAGCACAGGTAAAGCCACCCTGTGTGACTTTACCTGTGCTTGTAAATATTGCCCCTTTTCACGCAACACTATGCGTGTTAGGGGCGTGACATGGTATTACTTTGGGTGTTCCCACGCAACACCCATGTCCACTGATGCACTTCCAGATTTACGAGGAATTGTAAATCTGGAAATTTCTCAAAATGCTATGCGACCCATTGAGGTGCCGTAGCCAGGTGTAACGGGGAGAAATGTTTTCATTTCTCCCCGTTTGTTTACTCTTTCAATACATGGTGCATTCTACAGCACACATTGGAAAAGGAAATCACCTCAAATGATTGCTTTTGTGCAGGAAGGGGCCCCTTCCTACATAAAACAATCTCCCTACAACGCAGGCATCCTTACACCATGGTGCAAGGGTGCCTGTGCCCGCGCATGGCAGCAGTTTGTGCGCTAGCACAGAGATGCAACATATTGTTGGAAATATGTTGCATCCCTGTGTTTCGAAACTGACGCAGCGCTGCCCAGCAGAATGACTTGTGGCACCGCGCTACTTTAGTTTCTAGTAAATCTGCCCCTTTTAATTTATTTATTTTGTTCGCAAATGACTATCAAATCATTTCAGGAATAACCTTATTGGTGTAAAAACTTTCCATGCTGTTTCTTTCTTGGGAATTAGGTCCTCTTTCCACCCATCTGAGATGTTACCTGAACCCACTGGTGCTGGGTTGTGCCTCACTTACGCCCATAAGATTCCTTTCCACAGCAAGGCTTCAGAATGGTTACAGGACACCTTTTGTTGTAGGATAGTGATGGCGGAAAAACTTAAAGTTGTGATTGCCAGTCAGTTTGTGGCAGTTTGGCAGTTTGAAAACTGATTGAAAACTGATTCATAGCTCAAGAACCATTCAGTGAACTACAGGGAAAACAGCTGGTTTGTCCATTTGTGTTTTTTGACAGCACAGCTTGGTTTTCAAACAAAGCAGTTAATAAACTTTTTTTCAAATCCAGGTTTTAAAGTGTACAAATGATACATTCTTTATACACCACTGATACATTTTTATAATGCATATATCTCAAAAACTATTGAATGGATTTGCACTTTACTACAAACACTTCATTTTTTAATAAAGTTTTCTCTATCCCACGGGATTTAAAATGGTAAATACGACTTTTAGATAACTTTAAGAAACTTTGTCATCCCATAAGTAATAAGCATAAAGTTTGAAATGACGAATTTGAGCTGGACATGCCAACTGCCATCCAAATTTAATGCACATTCTCAAACAATGCCAAACTTAATAGCAGATAAAAAAACCTTCTGACTGACAGTCAAGCTGAAGTTTGTTACCATGGTACAGCCTAGATATTTGTCCATCTCCATTTCATCTTGTTTTTTAGTTCTGGTTAAATATCAAATGAGTTGACGTCTCCAGCATAGGTGCTTATTTTATGTCTTCGGGTTGATTACGAGTATGGTGGTTCATTGGACCGCCAAACTCGCATTTGTGTGGCAGGAACCACCGCACTGGCAGTCTGACCGCTGAATTACGAGTTGGGCGGTCCCACTGCCACAGGGCGCCACAACAGATTCCTTGATAGGGGCGCGGAAGTCTGGCCCATCAATAAGCACCAAGCATATTCTGTGTTTCCTCACAGCCACAGTTTTCATGGCAGTGTAGCTGCCGTGAAAACTGTGGCAGTGAGGAAACTAAAGGAGCCTTGCAGGGCCCCTGTTGCCACAGTGCCATAGGGTGAATGCAGGGGGGCAAAGTTGTGTACATGCACCCCAGTTCCTGAGGCAACAGGGGCTCTGCACCAGTCCATGCCGTGCAGGAACGGGCTTAGGCGCTCCCACTGCACTGCCTTGCTAAGGCTCACATATGAGCCTTAGCACAGCACTGCTGTGGGACCACCAAATCATCGACCACCAGACCAGGAGAAAACTCCTAATCTGGCGGGCGGTAAGCGGACGACTTAGGCGGTGTGAAAGCAGGGCGATGGCTTGGCGGCCCATCTTCCATGACGCCAAAATTGTAACCAGGCCCTTAATGCTTCCAACAAAAAACACTGTGGGGCATATGTACAAGCCCCTATCGCTGCGGGAACGTCACTTTTTGTGACGTTCCCATGGCGATAGGGGCCTTGCCTTATGTACAAGGCAGCTTTAAGCCACTTAACGTGGTTGGTTAGCGTGAAAGGAGTGTGCAGTGGGTGTTGTGTTGGGCGTTCTACCGCAACACCCATTGTATTTTACGCTGCCCCCTATGTACAAGGGTGGCGTACATAGGAGGCAGCGGCAAATTTAAGAACAGGAAAATCCTGGTCTTAAGTTGGCGAAACGAGGAGAAATGCATTATTCCTCTTAGTTGTTGCTTTTTCCATGTGCAGCACACATGAAAAAAGCAAAATGCCATGGCTTGTTTATGTGCAGGAAGGATAATTAACCCATTTTCCAGTATGGAAGATGGCCGGTAGAAACAGGCAGCTGATCTGTTTCAACAGAGCAAAATGTTAATCAAAGACATTGGTAAAAATCCTGTAAAAGACAGCCTTAGGAGCAAATTTCTAAAGTTAGAAAGACAAAAAATCAGAACTTTCGAAATGGTGGGATGGGGTGACACTTAAAAACTATATGGATAAGAAACGTCCTCACTCAGAGACCTGAGAATTTGAATCTTTTCAACATTTGATGATCTGGAAGATGATCAACTTGAAGAGTGGGAAGAGAATCTTTACTCCACCTCATTCTGTATGATGAATATCTTGATTAAAAATTCTGAAAGGAAAGTTGACAAATTGAAGAAAGCAAATTGTAGAGTTGGAAAAAGAAATTAGTGAAATTGAATGAGCTTACTGAGAAAAATTATGGCATCCTTAAGGATGTGATAAGCAAACATCAATCACAAATTAAGGAACGAAAGTGAAATAAAATCAGACGAGATGAGAGGGACTATAATTCAGGATGCATCTTTAAATTTTCAATTGTTTTTGATGAGGTTAACAAATTCAAACAGAGTCAACTACCAGAGGATGGAGCTGAATTAAGTTCAGTTCATTACAGTAGCTCTGATTTATCCTGAGTTGACGAATCTGAACCCGACAGAATGTTATGTCTTTTTCTGAGGAAATTCAGCGTATGAAACTGGGAAAAAGAAAAAACATGACAAAACTTGGAAGTGGCGGAGAAAAAAACGAAAATATAAGGATGGGAACCAGAAGCCATGACAAAAAGAAATAGCAGATTGTATGATAGTGTCTAACACAGATTCTGATATGAATAAGGTCTTACAAGTAATAAATCTTTGTGCTCGAAAATAGAATTGAATGTTTTGCAATGTGGTCTGTCTTTTTGCCCGAATGAGGATTGTGATTTTGTTACTCTAGAAATTGACTTGTTTAAATTTTCGAGAAGACTAAAATTAAAAAGTTTCCTTTCTGAATATGGCAAACAACGTATTCTTGACTATAGCAAAATAAAAAAATCGGAATTAACAATCTCGGATGTTCAGGATAATAATTTGTTGTTATCTTTGTCAAATAAAACTGATATTGAAATTGATGATTTACCTGCCATGTTGGGTGTCAATATGGATGATAGTTGCAGTAGTGGGCTGGTATTTTCTTCTATCAGTATGTTAGAAACCAGTATGCGGCTATTGACCTTTTTGTTAAAAATACTTTGTGTGAACTTTATACATTTCAAGATAAGACACTTTCACAACATTCTAATTATTCCAAGCATTCTCCCTTTTCGACGCAGTAATTAAGTGTTGTCATAGATCTGGTCTCGGATGAGTCAATTGTAATCCGAGATGCCTATAAGAGCAGGAATATCGTGATTTTACGTAGAGGAGATTGTGATCAGGAAATCAAGAGACAACTAGAAGATACAAGCAGTTATAAGAGACTGACTAGGAATCTCATGGCAGAGGCCACCAATTTTGTATCTATTAAATTGTACTCCTGGAAGGATAGAGGGCTTATTGATGATAAGGAATTTGGATATCTCAATGTACAGCATCCCAGATTTCCCTTTATATACATTTTACCCAAGGTACACAAGTCCAGGGAGAAACCTCCTGGGAGGCACATCATTTTGGGTTTTGGGAGTCTGACTGAACACCTCTCCGAATATGTGGATTCATTTCTTATACGTCTAGTTGTCAATTTACTTTCCTATATTAGGGATACCAAAGATGTTTTGACTAAATTACAGGATGTAGAATGGGACTCGTCTTTAATGTTCTCTACCTTGGATGTAGTGGGACTTTATACATGTAGAGAGAACAGACTGGGCCAGATAGCATTGCATTATTACTTACCCAAGAGAAGTGCCAGCTTGATGGAACACTCTAAAATGATTGTGGAGATGTGTGACCTAATATTGCAGAATAATTATTTTCTGTTCGGAGAGGATTGGTACCAGCAAATAAGGGGAACAGCCTTGGGCTCAGGTTTGCTCCCTCTTATGCCAACCTTTTTATGAGTTGGTTTGAGAGGGAGCATGCCTGGTCACCAAGGGCTGCCACCTGGACGGATAATATAATTTTTTGAGGTCGCTTTATTGATGACAGTTTGATAATCTGGAGAGGTAATAATGAGAGTCTGACAAGCTATGTGGAATATTTAAATCACACTACTATGAAAGTGAGTTTTACTAACTGTCACAGTAAAACCCAAATTGCTTATTTGGATGTACAACTGTACATTTCAGATAACAAAATACAGAGTAAACGATTCAGAAAAGAGACCTCCACCAATAATTTACTAAGGGTAGACAGTGCTCATCCACAATCTGTCATCTCAGACCTTCCTTATGGTGAGATGATACGACTAAAAAGAAATTGTAGTATAGAGCAAGAGTTTGTTGAATACTTGGAGGTTTTGAAACAAAGATTACGTGACCACGCATACCCTGATAAACTCTTAGATATTTCAGAAAAAAGAATTTTGAATGTTAAAAGATCAGATAACATGAAAACTAAAACTAAGACACCATCATCAGATTTATAAAATTCTACAATAATATTGAAATTTACTTATAGGTGTTCCCGGATTAACTAATGTCATCACGAATAAACCCTCGGTCACATACAAAAGAGGCCCTATGATCAGAAATCAAATAATGAGGAATTACCTTAAACCGCCAACGACTACTCAAATGGGTTCTTCCTGGCTAACCCAACCTAAAGGTTTTTATACCTGTGGTGGCTGTATCGTTTGTGAGCATGGTTGCAAATTTGAGGAATTTCAATACAACACACAAAAGAAATTTCGAATTGACCAGTTCATTAACTGCAACAGTGCTTTTGTAATTTATGTCATAATCTGTAACTGCAGTAAAATTTACATTGGCAGTACTTATAGAGCCCTCAACATTAGGACACAGGAACATAGGAAAGCTATTATCAATAAAGACCATAAGTCACCACTGGCACAACATATGCTAAAATGCCATCCTAAAAGGATGGAGTTCAAATTCCATGGGACCCAGAGACTAGAAAATGACCCAAGGGGTGGAGACAAGGAACTGAGATTGAGGCAAAATGAGGAAAAATGGATCAGCAGACTGAGAAACGTACAGCTGGGCCTCAAATTAGAAAGTGAATTACATTTATTTCTTTAGTTAAGAATCACATCATGAACAATCCTGAATAGCTGTCCTTAATACATCTACACACCAGCTCTTTTTCGAGTCATATTAGTTGTGAACTGCAAAAAATGCATTATCAGAATAGATGTAATGGATAGATGTGATCTTGAACTTTCAAAACCTAAGATTGTACAGTTATTTTACTCTCAATTTATAATGATCTGTGATTATAAGGATTTATATATCTTTTCTTTGTTACTTATCAGTTGTATACTATGAGGGTTTTTTCTCCAGTAGTAACAGAATACACTACGACATTATAGGTGTCTCAAATATACCATTCGAATTACTTAAACCTAGAAGTGTACTGTAATCCTCCTTGGAGCAGGTTAATATCAGAGATTTGGTATTTTACTTCTGTCAGTGAGAATCTTGTGGTACACTTGGGCCGCTATTAATGTTTCTTGTGAATTAAGGGGAGGCCCCTTCCATTCAAATGCGGCTCAGCCATTCTTTGAATTTTTTTGAATGAGGCGAGAGAGCAGGAGTTTCATTGCTATTCGGGCGAACAGATACTATTCTTTGTCAGTGTTTGGCCACTTGCTTCCGTATATTGTGTGGAGGTTCTATTTGATTGGATCACACTGCAAGCAGACTAGAGAGGTAGCATTATTCTAGTGCGTTGACTGTTCCGCTTAGCTGGTTGGACATTCCTTAGTCTGAGGCTTGAATATGAATGCGGTGATTGGTACGCTATTGCGCGAACCTTTGAAGGAGGGTATACTTTATAGGATGTCTTATATGACAGAGAGACATCTTTATAAATTTGACCCTAAACTGCACAGAATTACGAGAGAGCAGGAGTTTCATTGTTATTCGGGTGAACAGATACTATTCATTGTCAGTGCTTGTCCGCTTGCTTCCGTATATTGCGTGGACCCACGGCCAGTTCTCCTGCCTCCACTGCCGCCAGACTTTCACCACCACCCGGCCTGCAACACTGCTGATGCTAACACCGACAACACCCTAAGATGCATTCTCCTCAATGCGCGCTCTGTGCACAAACACGCCGTGGAGATATAGAATCTACTCGACTCCCTCTTGCCTGACATCGCCTTCTTCACGGAGACCTGTACCAACGCCTCCTCTGCCCCCGACATCAACACCGCCATCCCAGATGGATATAAGATCCACAGGAAGGACCGCCTCAACCACCTGGGAGGGGGCCTCGCCATCACCCACAAGAACACCCTCCGCCTCACCACCTCCAGCGAGACTTTCCCTACCGGCGAACTCTTGCACTTCCAGATCCAGAATAGCTCCAGCTCCACACTCCAAGGAACCGTCATCTACAGATCCCCCGGCCCCTGGGCCCCCTTCGCCACCGCCATCACTGACCTCATCGCACCCCACACCATTGCCTCAATGAACTACATACTCATCGGAGACCTGAACTTCCACCTCGACAACCACAGTGACCCCAACTCCACCACCCTTTGTGACAACATCGCCAACATCCAACTTAGCCAACTCATCACCACACCAACCCACAGGGCGGGACACACCCTTGACCCTATTTTCGCAGCAGGAAACAGCGTACACTTCAGCCAAACAACACAACCCCCATGGACCGACCACCACTGCGTACAATTCACCGTTGACAAACCCAAGACATCCAAACCTGGCCCATGCTCACCACGAAGAAACTGGAGCAAGGTCACCGACGAGCAACTGAATTCCACCCTCACGCAAGACAACCACACCTCAGTATCCAACGTTGCAGCCAGGGAACTGCACACCTGGATCTCCAACTGCGCAACCCCGACAAACAGCGCCTTAGAAAAGCCGCCTGGTTCACCACCCATCTCCCAGAAAACAGATGCACCTGCAGACGCCTGGAGAAGTACTGGAGAAACACCAAGACACCCAAAAACCACCCCACCTACAAGGACACCATGATGGACTACCACAACCGAATCAGAACCACCAAGAGGACTTTCATCCACAACAAAATCCTCGCCAACTCCACCAACTCCAAGGACCTCTTCAGGGTCATCCAGGAATTCACCAACCACCGCAGTGAAGCCACAGACATCACCCCGTCCCAAGACCTCTACGATAAGCTCGAAACCTCATTCCGCCTCAAGATCAAAAACCTCTATGACAACTTCGTCGACCATCCACCAGGTGCCACAGCTGGCCCGCCCCCTAGACACACCAGCCAGCCCACCACCTCCACCTGGATGCCTATCACGGCCGAAGACACTGCCTCGGCCATGAAAGGCATCCACTCAGGGGCCCCCACTGACCCCTGCCCTCCTCATGTCTACCCCAGAGCCATCACCACCATCGCACCTGAACTACAACGCACCATCAACACCACCTTTGAAACCTGCACCTTCCCAGATGACTGGAAACTCGCAGAAGTCAGGCCCCTGCTCAAGAAGCCCACAGCTGACCCCACTGACCTCAAGAACCCACGGCCCATCTCACTCCTCCCCTTCGCGGCCAAAGTTGCAGAGCGACCCTTCCCGAACTGGATTCCGAAGCAGCTACAGCACCGAGACCACCCTACTCGCCTCCACAGCCCTCACCAAGGACCCCACCACCGCCAGACTCAACTTCCAGAAAGGAATGCAGAACTCCTCATTCTGGATGACCAACAGCTGCCTAAAGCTCATCGCAGAGAAAACAGAAGTCCTCGTCCTCGGAACCACCCCTTCAGCATGGGACAACACCTGGTGGCCACCGCCCTCAGAAGCCCACTGACCCCCTCGGACCACACCAGAAATCTTGGCATCATACAAGACTCATCTCTCTCCATGAACTGACAGGTCAACACCGTCACCTCCAGCTGCTTCAACACCCTCCGCATCCTCTGCAAGACTTTCAAGTGGATCCGCCACGAATCAAGGAAGGCGGTCACCCACACACTCATCACCAGCAGACTGGACTATGGAAACACATTCTACGCCAGCATAAACAAGTCGCTACTCCAAAAACTCCAGACGATACAGAACAGCGCCGCCAGACTAGTCCTCGGCATTCCCCGGCACAAACACATCAGCCAACATCTACAAAGGCTCCACTGGCTTCCCGTGGATAAAAGTCACCTTAGAAATCCTCACCCATGCCTACAAATGCCTACATAACATCGGACCCAAATACCTCAACGGCAGAATCAACTTCCATGTACCCAAAAGAAACCTCCAATCCTCCAATCTCGCACTAGCCAAAACCCCGTGCATCCACAGAGCCAGGGCAGGCGGAAGATCCTTCTCTCACATCGCGCCAAAACCTGGAACAAGCTCCCTACAAACATCAGACAAGTCCCCTCCCTGAACACCTTCAGGTAGACCCTCAAGACCTGGCTCTTCGTCTAACAGTTCTGTGGACCCCCCAGCGCCTTGAGACCCTCACGGATGAGTAGCATGCTTACAATTCCCAGATTGATTGATTGATTGATTGGAGGTGCTATTTAATTGGATAACACTGCGAGCGGACTAGAAAGGGAGCATTATATTAATGCTTTGGCTGTTTCGCTTTGATGGTTGGACGTGCCTGACTCTATGGCTTGATTCGGTACACGGGGATTGGTATGCTAGTGTGCGAACCAATTTAGACGTTATGTGTGTATTTGAAGGTGGGATTTGTTTACTTACCAACAAACAATATTATATATTATCTGTGAGGCGTACGGCAAACGAGTATGTTATGGAAGGCAGTGATTGGCCCTGACGAAAAATAAACCTCTCACTGTGATTGGTCTTCTGTTATGACAAGATTGATTTGATTACAAGGTAGAAAACAGGGGTGGCTTTAAATGGTTCTAAACACTTGATTGTTATTGACTATTGAGGTGCTTAAATACTTCACGAAGGAAGGTAGTACTCACCATGGCTAGACAGATGGCATTTCGCATACGAACGGTGTGTATGCCAGGTGAGCTACACTAATGGAGGTGATATTCTGTAGGATAGTTTGACATTTGGTGTCATGAAAGGATGGGTTTTTATTGCATTCTGTGAATTGAGGCTTGTGTATTTGACCGGATATGACCTGTTTAGAACTTGGGTATTTTTTCAGGGTTGATGGATTTAGTGATTATCAACATCTGCGATTAGAGGTGCTGATATTGATAGGATTTGCTCTGTTTTATTTTTACTATGGATAGAAGGCAATAATCCCTATAAATTCAAGAACTAACAGACGCCACAGGGAATATATGGAGTGCATTAGAAGATTGCTTCAGTGATCTTCAAGAGTTAATTCCAAGTCAGTTCTGTGCTTTTTATGAGCATTTTTTACCTTATGTGACTCATTGGTTGTTAAAATATTTCGCATATATACCCAATCGAGTGCTGTCCTATATCAGACCTTAGGCTTTTTCTATTCATAGTATTTTTGAGTATCCTCCTAGTTCGATTATTTCTGTTCTGTGGAATTATCATGAGCCACTTTCCCCCTATAGATACAGGAATTTTAACCTTGATAAGTGAGCGCATTGCTTATTCCTGTTTGATGTAATGTTAGTAATTTCTGGATATATCCCCTAGTGAGTGCTGTGCTGAGTCTAGGCACTCACCGTGTGGGACTGTGAATTGCCCATCTTTAGTCCTTCTGTACACCCACCCATCAATACATTTGTTATATAAAAACTTCTTTGGGAGACCCTACCAACCACTATTTTTATGCAGGCAAGCTTCATTCACTCAGGTATTTGGACTTTGATTTATAGGGGTATTTCCCTCTTTAACACACAAATCATGATAGAATTGCGAGTGTCTAGAATAACATGAGGTTTTTTCTTGTAACAAAGATACAATTTGGATATGTTTACTGAATTCATTGATTGTACGACAGCTGCTGTTTCGTATGAATCATTTGTTATTGGTGCTAAGTGTTAAGAATAGATATGGGCAGGGAGTCCTATATTATAGGAGAACAAGTACATTCTTTTTAGAATTCTTGTCACTAAAGGTTGAATTGTTTTTTGTACTTTGTACTATGTTTATGTCTAGCTGGCCTTTTTAAATTTAGGTTTTTTAAACCTTTTGTCTATATTTGATAACTAAATTGTGTTTATCTAACTGTTTTTACAGCCCTGATGAAGTTCATGTTTGGACGAGACGTGTTGGCTGGGCTGATGCATTTGATTGAAAATAAAAATAAAGATTAATTGAAGAAAAGAGATTTCAAGACTCCTTGCACTATGTGAACTGCATGGATCTGAAGAGATTGTATATAATTTATAAATGTATTAGACATTACTACATGCACCTTTTCATTATTTCCCTGTACATAAACAAACCTTTTTTAAAAAAATGCCATTTTGTAACTTTCATGTGTGCTGCATGAAGCAGCACACAAGAA
The DNA here is from genome assembly GCF_964204655.1 of Triturus cristatus. NCBI lineage: Eukaryota > Metazoa > Chordata > Amphibia > Caudata > Salamandridae > Triturus > Triturus cristatus. The sequence continues at coordinate 1,388,336,777 of NC_140590.1, forward strand.
AGTAACAAAATTGCATTTTAGGATTGTTTATGTGCAGGAAGGGACACCCTCCTACACGTAACCAATCCTCCCCTGCAAACAGACACCCTTGCACTCTGGTGCAAGGGTGCCTGCGTTGAAGCTAAGTTGTTAAAGTTAGCGCCATAGCAGGGGAAATGCAAGCCTGCACTACATTCTTGTAAATATGGTGCAGCCTTGCGTTTCAGAAGTGGCGGAGCGTGTCGTTAAGGCAAGGAGGCTAACAACAACCTCCGCCACTTCCTAGTACATATCCCCCTTTGAGTCTTTTCACAACAGGCAGACCTAGCCTGCCTTTGGAGGGGGCCAAGACCCAACCCTCACAGGAAATTCGATGAGTGAAAGTATGCCCTTTCGACAGGACAAAGCAAAATCCCCTAGGACTGTGTGCCTCCTCTCAAAAGGTACAATCGGGAGAGTGCATGAATGTGCAGCACTTTCTAGGAGGTGCACAGTTGAATAGACCTCGTGAGAGCTCCTTTGCAAGTTGGCTCTGTCTGTAACAGTGCAGAAGTACAGGCAAAGGTATTCTCTTTTTGTTATGATGCTACACCCCAAAGCAAATCAGTGGATGACCCCTTCACACTGAGCTGGTTTCCAGTGGGCATTCCAGAACAGGTCACCCAAGTGTTTGTGGTACCTTCTGTAATATGTACGTGGACAAGAATGCAAAATTCCCATTGCCTTCTCAGGGCAATCCATAATCCTTCCCCTGGAGTTCACAAATAGAGTACTGGATCCAGTTCTGCACGTATCATGTGGAGTGATGTGTCTGTATCTAGAGAATTTAACCTGAATTCAGTGCAGTCCAGCAATTCTCATTTGTCATACACTTCGTGTAAATTGCATCCATTTCAGAAGGCCACCTAAAGTATATTATCCCCAGTTCTTGAGGGTACCTGTTGCTCATTGTCTTTCTGGGAGCCATGGCAGGTATTTGGTGTCTGCGTTGGAAAGGCACAATTGAATGGTGTGGGAAAGTGTATGTATGAATACTTGTGTATTTGATTGGGTAAGACTGAATGAGTGGGTGGGCAAGCGATACACTACTGTGTGAGTCATAGGTGTATAAAGAGGTAGACAGGAAAAGGTGGGATGCATGTGTTGATGTATGTTTGCAGATACCCATAGGTCAATATAGGGGTAAAGGGGTAAATAAAAAGTTGGATGGGTAAAGTGGTAGGTGGATGGTGAATGGAAATGAATGGCTTTGGATGATGAATGTTAGGCTTCTGAACTACAAGAAGGCATTAAGAGGCCATGCAAGGTACTGAGGAGGGAAATCAACAGTGGATAGGCAGGAATAGACATGAAAGCAATGTAGTACTGTTGGATTACGCCAGGTGAATCTGTCTAGTTATTTGCAATTTAAATTTCCTCTTATTAACAGTATCTCCCTTCTAAGAACTTCCAGTTTTGGGGGCAGATAAGGGAACTGGCTCAGGCACATGGACTTAAAGTGATATGTCAAGGACCACAGAATTAGGTCACAAATCTATTCCAGGATTGGAACTTTGATCTGAATCCAGATTGGAGAAGCTTGTCAGCAGGCCAAATTTCTTGGGCAAAACCAGTATCCAGTAGCAATATTCACACAAAGTTGCCTCACAGTTGCTCAGAGGCCGTTGCAAATAACCATTATGAAAGCCAATTAATATCCATTCTTCCTACCAACGAAATCACCCTTGCATTCAATTTCTGATGCTCAATAGAAGAACTCAAAGATGCATTCAGATACTGCATTGTGGCCCAAAAGGTCATCAGATTCTCTAATCTCTACTCCCTTTTGGAGAACCAGTAACCCTCTGGTAAGATTCCTACCTGCCTGGCAGCAACCTCACTGTCTCTGCAGCAATCATTAGTGCAGCAGTCGCTCTAAAGGCAGAAAAGCTCCCAGAGTGGTTGCCATGTTGTTACGGCCCCAGTCAGCAAATGTTTTTGATTTTCAGAAACAAACTCATGAAAGAGGAGCGTGGCTGTCATGTAGCTCCTATAGATCTATATAGGATCTGCACATTTAGACAACATAAACTATTGAATTGGTGTCCAGACTCATTCGAGACACCCCCAAAGGATATGTTTGCTTGTACACCAGCTAGCTCACAGTGCCGCTATAAGCCTCCCAACCTTTCCAAGGAGCGAATAGTTTCTGGCAACTACCGAACATTACAACCTTGACCCCTCAGGGATCGGGGAAATAGTACAGCACTTTTTGCTCAGTCATTCGTGCTCACTAAGTCTCAGAGAGATATACAGAATTAACGATGGGGACGCTTTCAATAAGCATTTATCGAACCAGCGTCATTCTAGTATAAATTATGTTTGCTGCAACAATCATTAGACAGAAACAGATGTATAAGATTGAGAGCACCAACAGAGTAAATAAAAGGTAGAATTCCACCATGGGGCTAAAACAGTGAATATATGCAGGCATATAGATATATGGCAGTAATCATGCGTACTCCTACGATGCACACCCTATCCAAGTATACCTAAGTGTACATAGCATGTATGTGGGTGTAAAGCCAAGAATTCCCCTAGGAAATAGACAAACCTATTACCTGATGGGAGAGGACGAAGGACCCCGTCATGGTCTCGAGTTGGACACATCGCAAGGGATGCCAGACAACTGCGTGCTGGAGTTTCTGGGAGCAGGAATCTCAGCGTCTTGTGTCAGCATGGAAGCTTTGCCTCTGTTTTCCCCAGCGCAGATGCGGTTCTTTTATACCCAAAAGGTATCCTCAGGTTCTACCTCGATGTGTAATTGTACTGTGGGCCTGTTGAACAAGGATGATGATAGCTGTGACTTTTGTACAGAGTTATTATACAGAAGATGGTAATCCTTCTGTGTGATTCTAAGAATCCTCATGCATAATAAATAAGGCTAGTTTTTGAAGAAAACTACATGACATTTATTCGGCACACAACTAGGTAAAAGGTTAGTGCCAGAGCCGTTATGTAGAGCAAGGTAGGACAAATATAGGTAAAAGGTTGTATAGCTACCTAGGCTTATGTTTGGGTACATTGGGGCTCATAACATGGCCCTGATGTTCAGGGAGTTTTTTCACTGCACTTTGGGTTATTGCTTGGTTTCCTTGCTCAGTAAAGCCCTGCCTCATGTAGTAACAGGGAAATGTAGTGACTGTTACTCCGCTCTACATAGGGCAGGTCGACCATTATTATGGCCAGGCATCCCAATGGCGGATAGGCTGGCAGGTCAAACTTTTCCCCTTGTAGAGCCATATGAGTCTTTGTAGGAACTATATTTTGTTATGTTGGTTAGGTGCAAAGCGCATGGCTGCCCCCGCAACGGGGCATCCCAGCGCTATTCTCAAGAAAAGGCCGCTGTAAGATCTGCAGAGGAATCATAAGTAGGATTAAACAGAGAACAACCAGGTCTTCAGGGCTGACTCTTCACTACGAGTTTGGTTTGGTAGAACCACCAATTTACAGTTGCTAAACCACTTTGATAAATTATAAATTAGCCTATCATTCGTTTGCTTGGAAGTATATCAGTAGATTGCATGTCTGGGTACAGCTACAGATTCATAAATCATGATACACTGCCACTACCGCTCTATTTACCAAACCAATGACGGGGACATTAGTTCACTGTCTGTACAATACGGACACACTTAGGGCCTCATGTACGTAGCCGAATACCGGTCGTTAACGGCCGATTTTCGGTAATTATACCGTTACCGACCGGTATTTAGGCTTTTGACATGTAGGGGGCACATTTCTGTATTCGGTAATTTACCGAATCGGTAAAATTACCGAATCGGTAATTTTACCGATTCAGTAAATTCCGAATACAGAAATGAGATGCAGGGGGAGTGTGTGGGTGTTGTCTGGAGTCGGTATTTACCACCAACTAATAGTTGGTGGTAAATAAAGAATGGATGTGTAAAAGCATTTTATAGCGCTTAGAAGTGTGCAATGTGGCTGACATACATGCCCTTAGGGCATGTATGTGCGCCACATGTGCACACATGGCCGAATCAGGGGTGCAACAGGGTGTCAATGTGACACCCTGCCACCCTTGCATGTGCTCCCCCATTACCGAATCGGTATTTACCGATTCGGTAATGAGGCATACCTTCCCATCAATGGGAAGGTATGCCTCATTACCGAATCGGTAAATACCGAATTTTTCCGATTCGGTAATATTTACCGACTCATTACCTACATTGCATTTACCACTTCATAAATACCGAATCGGTATGATTCGGTATTTATGAAGTGGTAAATGCAAGCCCACCTACATAAGGCCCTTAGTGCGTCTCTCCAGGTCACAGAACAGGTCCAGGACCTCTCTCATGTCAAGGGGCAGTCATAGGCCTCTGTGCACCTACTGTATTAGTGTTGAGGCTAGAGCCAAAAATCAAAACCAGGATAGCAGATAAGCACAGTAGGGCAGTCAGGACAGGGGAACGTGACTGCACACCATGAATGGAACTTACCTGTTACCATCCCATTACCACATGTGGTTTTTCCTCATTTTTTATTACATATTTTGTTCATGAATGGATATCAAATAATTTCAGGAAGCACTTTGGGGCATATTATCAAGCACGGGGTTAAAATTATCGCCGCTTTAGCGGCAGAAAACTGCTGCTAAAGCGGCGATAATGGGCTTGATAATATGCCGCAGAGAATTCCCATAGAAGCCCATGTTGACACCAGAACATGGGCTTCTATGGGAATTCTCAAGGGCATATTATCAAGCCCATGATCGCCGCTTTAGCGGCAGTTTTCTGCCACTAAAGCGGCGATAATTTTAACGCCGTTTCCCTGATAATATGCCCCTTTATTGGTTTAAAAACTTTACATGCTGTTTTTTTGTCTTGGGAATTAGGGCCATTTTCCACCTATCTTGGATGTTACCTGATCCCACTGGTGCTGGGTTGTGCTGCACTTACACCCATGAGAATACTTTCCACAGCACAGTTTCAAAATTGTTATCGGACACCTTTTGTGGTATGATAGGGATGGCAGAAAAACGAACTCTGTGACCGCCTTTCGTCTTAAGGCAGTCTGAGTACTGAGTAATGGTTTAAGAACCATTCAGTGTACGACAGGAAAAACAGCTGCTTTGGCCATTTTTGTTTCCAGTTCAAACATGGTTTCCAAACCAAAGGCTAATTTACTGATTTTAAATCCAAGACTTAAATTTAGCAAATGATTAATCTTTCAAAACCCACCAAAAATGTTTTTGTAATGCAGATGCTGTACTAAGTATTGGAGGGATTTACACCAAACCATAAACATTTTAAATTGTAATAAAGTTCGGGGGTCGGAGACCCAATCGACACAATGGAGTTCCATCTGTTGAATGTATGCCCTGTCGACAACTCCAAGCATAGTCTCCTGAACCTGTGTACCTCCTCTCAAAGGGGAAGTGCATTAACTACGCATCACTTCCTAGGAGGTGCACAGTTGAATGGACCTTGTGAGAGCTGCTTTGACAGGTGCCTGTGTCTGTAATTGGCGCTGAAGTACAGACATACGGAGGACTTTAAGTGAGATGAAAAAACTGGGGGGGCTCTCAAAGGGGCGTGGCTAATTTAATTAGGGTGTGGATTAAAACATATGCTAAACATCTGTGCTTAGCATAGAGGGTCGCCTGACTGATAATTTGCTGCCTCTGTCATTGCATCCAACTACATAATACAACAAGTAAAATTACATCTACAACAAGTCTGGACTATTGGCTTTGCCAATGGTCGTTAGTTGCATAAGATAAAATAGCAACAACTATGGCTTCGTTGTATAGAATATTCAAATCCTTCAGTTCTGAAATGATGAGACTGTGAAAGAACTATACCAAGTCTCTTTGAAGTTGCATCAAAGACAGTAAAGGGTGGGACCCCTGCAGAGTTAAAATTTATTTTTCACCCTTTCACCCTGAGGGTGAGGGCAAAAATGGAGAGCCCGATAGGAACTCTTCTCAGCACCTGCTTCAGCACCGTCAATACCCAGTCCACTTTAAGCCCTGGACATATGTATTCTCTCATTTGCATGATGCTACACCCCGATGCAAATGAGTGGATGACCCCTTCACTCTGCACAGGCCATGCAGTGTATATTCCAGAAGGATTCACACAAGTGTCTGTGGTGCCTTCTGTAATATAGAGGTGAACAAAGAATGCAGAATTCTCATTGCCTTCTGTCCGGCCATCCAAGAGTGATGCTCAGCACTATTTTTCAAGCCCAGAGAGACAACATAGTTTGTGTTTAAGTACTCAGTGGAAATGATCACTACCCATGTAATGATGTGAGGAAGGGAGAAGCGAAAGTTTAGCAAGAACAGGTTTTGCTGTTCTTGATAATATTAGTAAATGTTTGTAAAAGTGCTGTAAATTGAGCATATTTCTGAGATTCAGTGTGTAGCCGACGTTGAAAGAAGCTACTTATTGTCTTCCATAAGTCCAGAAACCTGTATAAGTATGGTAGGAACAGGATGTGGGAGGTGAAAAGTGTGTTGGAGGAGTAGGTAAATTTCCATAAGATCAGCCAAATACCATTTTGCATAGCACCACACATCACGAGGCACATCCTTTGCTATTAACAAAGGCCTCTGCAAGAGTTCAGTCAACATTACACTCTGTTCATTGTGACATTTTGGATTTTCTAAATCTTATCATAATTGCAGGAGGTCATGATCAATAACATTCACTTATAGAGCGAATTTTATATACCAATTTGTTTGTAGGTTTCTATCACAATGGCACTTTTCTATCTACCGTACACGAATGAAAGGCGGTATAACAAGATGTGATAATTCAGATGCATTCAAGGCAAGCAAGAAGGTTTAGGGCCTTATTTATGAGCCCTTTGCGCCACAGGCGGCGTCAAATATGCGGCACACTGCGACCTATTTACAAAGTGACGCATCTAAGCAGATGCGTCACTTTGCAAACCCCTCTGCTACATTATATCAGGTATAATGAATGCAGGCAGAGCGTTCCCCCACAAAAAAGGCTTGTAGAAGTGTTGCAATGAAACCTATGAGATTTCACTGTGACACTTTTAGGATGCCACTTTCTCAAAACCTTACGCGTGCCACACAGCAGGCGTTTGACTGACGCAGGCCCCGGACACATTGCTGGAGATGCGTCTGTTTTCAAACACACTCCAGCAATGGGTCAAGTTTGCGCCTAAAGATACGTCAGTGATACTGACATATCAGTAAATCCTTGCCACGTGGAGCTCCCTACAGTAAATACCGCGCATCGATGGTGTCGCAAGGAGGGTGCACTGAAAAGTGTTGCATCGCTATTTTCATGCAGCGACGCAGCACTTTTCATAAATGAGGCACTTAGTTTTGAAAACCATCTTTTTCAAAGGCCCTGTCTCCGCCCTCACGAGTGGTGGAAGGCTTCCCAAAATAGACTCTTGAAAATCTAAAGTGTTCTCATGATGCAGGACTATAGAAGGAAGAGAGGGCAGACGCAGCGGCCTAGATGAACCAGAACCGTACATGACCAGGCAATGGGCGGGGAAGACGCAGGGCAGGGATCTTTGTTTCATTTATAACTTCTAGAATTAGAGTAGAGTAAAGTGAACGCAGATGTCTCTTAAAGAATACAACAAATTGAAAATTTGTGTTCTCATTTAGTACAAAAAAACACTACCAGAGAAACATCTGTGCAAGAAACAACTGACTGCATATGTCAACATTCAAAATGGACAAGCCCAATGAAAGCTGAAATAGACAAAGGCAGTCAATTGTATAGATTCCGAATTCAACAACATCACTTTAGTCAAGTGATGGAACACAATCATAAAAATACATAATGCAAATTATGTGGCGCTTTATGTATCATGTGTGGAAAATTGTACTATTAACGTCTACTTTTCACTAATGACACGATCTGACTTTTAATAATATTTTATGCAAATGTTGGAGGTACTCGTAAGATTTTCTAGGCCTCGACTCTGTGCAGGGTCAGGAATGCATCAACTACTTTCCAAACTTCCACGCAGAGCTACCAAATATACGAGTTGTGTAGTTAACTGTCCAAACTTTTAGTACCCTTTGAATGCCTTATATAAATGGTTGGAATTCAACCTCTTTTCAAAAACAATACATATTCTTTTTGGGAATTTTAGGCAAAGATAGCCCTTTTTATATGATTCTGCCATTACAGGTTCTTGTCAGTATAACATGTGAACAGGAGAATTGCCTAAGGCATGGTTCGCTATCTAGCAAGAGAGAGATTGTCTCAGAGGAAGATACTGTGCAATATGTTTGCTTTTTAAGTGCTTTGAAAGGTAGGATTGGTTCTGCATAACTATGGTGTGTATCTCTAGAACACTAAGATTCAATATATCAAAACAGAAGGAGGGATATTGTTGGTAAGGGAGGTAGTAACTGAGATAAGGACCCTCTTTTTATCACCCTCCGTTTTTCAGAGCGGGGCCTCATATTCCTGAGAAAGGTTCCAGGTGAGGTGAGGTCCAGTCCCCGATCAAGACGGGTAAGCAAAATATGCATATATGCTCATTGGCATTACCGGACAATTAACTGAAAAGTCGAGTATGATAAAGAATGTAGAGGCCTGTCGGTCCTTGTATAAATGAACTAATTAGGAGTACTGGTGATTATTGTTTGGTTTCATTCAGGTGTCATCTGCACCCCTTGAAGCGGAGGATCTGAATAAGTAAGGTTGTATTGATTCCAACCTTTTTGTGATAACACTTATTATACCTTTTACTTTTGACACTTTAGAGGGCTTTTGTTAGCATTGCGATGCAGTAGCAAATCTTTGACGAACGTAGGTCCTGAAGAAAGCCTTGGGCATTTTTACCCATATGGCTGAAACATGTCGACCTTAATAGCTAGCAGTTATTTGGTAAAACTGCTGTTTGCACTGTTTTTAATGAGAGTGTGAGGGGATTTTTGGAATAAAATGTGTTTTTCTTCAAGCAATTCTTTTTAAATATTGCACTCACTTCTTTCTGCACTGCACAAGTTCTTCGTGATCACTAACTATAGAAACAAATGCTCTTCTTGTTCACTGTATCTGGCTCTCCCTTATTGACCCAAGTGAGAGAGTGTTTCCCAAGAAGATAGTCTCTATGATCAAGAGATATATCATTCAATTGGGTGAATGACCAGATGATAATACTGATCACGGAGAGAATTGATGGGAATCCAAGCTCTGCTCAAGGGTTCTTTGGTCTTCACAATACTCCTGTTCTTTCACTTTTCTTCTACCTGCTTTTTTGCATTTGGTGGCCTTATTGCGAGACCCCCAGTTCCTTGTGTTAAGTATGCTATTACACAAATCATTAAACCTTCCTGTTCCTGCATTTCTACTGCCGTGCTGGAATAAAAGTTTAAAATCAGTGCAATGATTTTTCTTGTAAAAATTCCAAGATCCACATCTTCAATGACTATTGTGCACATTACTTTTGTTTGTCATTTATTTGTTAGACCAGGGAATCCAAATCAATCTTTTCGTCCTTTACTTGATGCATGACATTTTTAGCATCAGCCACAGCTTCCCCAAGTGGATTTCAGCTACCTGCAAAATAACTTTGACTTGCCACATAGGAGTCTCTTACAAATTTTGCAGCAGTGCCTGTCCTAATTCTTGTATTTCTTGAATAATTAGTTTCAGCTATGCTTGAAAATGTGGACTCCATACACTGTCTTTCACTGCTTTGAAAACAGTGCTAGGAGCATCGTGATCCGCTGGAAGTTCCTCCTCTGACACTACTACTTATGCACATGCAGCAGTCATATAGTAAAACACTTCCTGTTATATAGGCTGGCATGGCAGTTTTCGATGATTGATGAAGGCCGACTTTTTGTATTTCACTAAACAACCATTAAACATTTACTGATACGTGTCCAAATACAACCACAAAAACATATTTTTCTAAGTGAGCATTTGTGTTACTTGGTGAAAGCGAGAGGCGGATTCTCCGTAATGGCAGAGGAGCGTCCCCCCTCTGCATCCGCCCTGTGTGGCCCGGCTGTGGTTGGCTCCTGTGCCTTTCCCCATACCCTGCTTGGTTGGGGGTTTTGGGGTTGGGTCAGTTGGCCCTCTGCCTCTCCTGCCGGCCCCTGGGGGCGCCTTGTTGGGGGCCTCCTGTCTGGCTGGCATGTCTGTTCGGCCTGCTGGCTTCTTGGGTGTTTGTAGGGGGGCCTGCGGGGTTGGGCTGTGAGCCTCCCTGTCTTTCTCTCCTGTTTTTGCCCTTTTGCGGCTGCTTTTGGGTCTTGCCTTGGGTGGTTCCTTGGTGTCCCCCTTTTTTTTTTCCTGGCTGGTGGGTCGGCTCTTGGTTAGAGTGGGGGTTCCAGAGTTTGGTCTTCCCCGGTACCGTGTTCGCGCCCCTGTTGCTGTCTCCTGGAGTGGGTGTTGTTTGGGGCTCCTTCTTCCCTTTTGGCCCTGTTTGGGGTTTGGGTTCCTCTGGTCTCGGTGGCCTTGGGGGTTTTGCTTCTCTCCGCTCTTGGTGTTGTGCCCTGGTCTAATGCGGGGTCTGCTGGGGTCCATCCCTTGCATTTCTGTGAGCTGAGTTCTGTTGTTGGTTGCGTTTGTCTGGGGAGGTTGCGCTTCTGGCCTCTCCTTGGCCTTCGTTGGGCGGCTTGCTGGGTTTGTGTCCCTGTGTCTCCTGCTTTCGGTGTGTTTGCCTCGGTCCTTGCCGATTGGCCTATCCCTGTGACAAGGGTCCTTCTCCGGATGTGGGGGTTGTTGGGCTGCAGTCCGGTGTCTGCGCTGGTGTCTCCTGGGTGTTCCTGCCCAGTGGCCTGGTCTGCCTCTGGGGGTTTCTGTGGTTTTGTCCTCTGAGCTCTCTGTTGGTGGTGCTGTCGGGTTGTGAGGAGTCTTTCTCTTGGTCGCTGCTCCCTCTCTTCCTGGTTGGCTCTGCTTGGGCCTGCCCTTGGTGGATCCTCTGGGTCGATGCCTTGGCTTTTCGGCGGGTCCCGTCCTCTTTGGTGTGTGCTGCTCTGTTGTGGGCCTCCCCTGGTGTGTTGGGTTTGATTGGGTCCTTCTTTGGTCCCTTGCTTTGAATAGGTTCTCTTGGTCACTCCTGTCTTCCCCTCAGCTTCCTGCTGGGGTCGTTGTGGGTTCTTCTGCAGTGTGTGTCGTTCTTCCCTTGTTTGGGGGGGGGTGCTCTCTGTTTTTCTGCTGTTCGGTGCTGAACGTTTGCTGGTGTTCCTGTCCTTTGCTGCCTTCTCACTGGTCGTGTGCCCTTCCGGGTTTTTAGTTTTGTTTTGTGTGTGCCCTGGGGCTCTTCCGCTTCTTTTGGGATTCCTTCTGCTGGTTGTCCTGGGGGGGCTGGTTGTTTCGGCCCGCTGGTCTTTCCCTTGGGGCTTGGCTCCCGCTGCTTGGCCTCCTTTCTGGCCTTGTCTGCGGGTCTTGTGTCCTTCTTGTTGTGGCCCTGGCTTCTTGCAGAGTCGGATTGCCCTGGGACTTCTTCTTTGGTTGGCTTAATCGCTGTCCATCTGGGTGGGGCCTGTCTCTGGTCCTTTCTCGTTGTGTTTTCCTCCTCTGTGGTTGGTTCAGAGTTCCTGGTGTGGGTTGTCCGCCCTTGTGGGTGGTGGCTCCTTGGTTTGGCTCCTTGTTTTGCTCTTCTGGGCCGTCCCCTGTTTATTTTGGGGGTTTCGGATCTGTTGTTTGGCTTGGGGCGTTGCGGGTTTTTCTTGTGGTTCTCCCATTTGCTTCCTTTGGGGTACTGCTTTCGGTGTGGTGTCCCTGGTGTTTGTGGGAGTTCGGAAGGCTGGGGTTTTCTGCTTTGGTAGTCTCCACTTTGTAAGGAATGGGACAAGGACTGGAGGGACTGGAAGGTAATGCCCTATTACTTACTGGTAATCTCCATTACTCCTGCTCCCGTTGTCCTCGTCCCATTCCTTATGCCCTTCCCTCCCTCTTGGATGGCCGGCCTTCTGGTTGGTGGCTTGGTATTTCAGGCTGAATGCTGGGTTGGTACTGTTTATGTACTCCCAGTGGGAGGGGGGTGGGGTTAGGTGTCCCAGCATTCTCCTATTCTTTTTTTCTTTCATGGAGATGGTTATCTCCACTTTGTAAGGAATGGGACGAGGACAACGGGACTAGTAATGATGCCGGTAAGTAATAGGGCATTTCAGCCTGCTCAGACCAATCCTGACACTTCTCTCATGCATGAGAGTAGTGTCTGGATTGGGCAGGGAGGGGAGCAGAGGAGTACTGAGGTGGCTGGGGCAGAGAAGAGTCGAAGAGGCGTTTGGGAGCGGCAGCTAAGTTTTTTATTTTTTATTCCCCCCTGGATGTCACCCCCGTCCCCCCCTGTATTCCCCTCTCCCCGTGGTCCCCCCTCCCCAAAGTTTAGTGGCAGCAGCCACCACTGAAAGCACAGACCCTCAAGAGTTGTGTTTTGATTTGGATAACAACTGTTTAGAATACTTGTGTTTACAATCACTGTGCTAGCTAGATTTTCATGTGTCAAGTAGTGATTTTCTGTATTAGGTTTAGCATTCACATTATTTTTTAGGTGAAGCTGGTCTTAGATCTCTCAAACAATTTAGATCCATTTAAATGGTCACATGGTTCATTCAAACTACAATCAACATGTGCTTCAGGTTTAATGCCCAAACTGTACAATTTCTTAACCATTTTCCGAAGAGATTTCATCTTAGAGATCTTTCAGTTTGCTCAAATCAGGGCTATATAAGCTGTAATGTAGTGAGGAGCAGCATTCGATTGTGTATATCGTATATATGATAGGAATGTAACCATGAATTAATTGTGAGGCCTCGTTTCTGTTTAATGATCAAGGTATTTTTAGGAGACTTTCCTGGACACCATTAATTTATTTACTTGTGATTCACACCCCAGAAGTATTGGAAACAAAAGCTACACATTGGGTAAAATTTGCCTTTCACCTTGTACTTTCTTTGACAGTATTTTACACTTTTCTGTGTTTGAAACCGCAAGACTTTCCTCAAATCGTTGTGTTCGGTTTTATTTATACCGCATGCTCTTCAAGAAACATTAAAGCAAAGTCGTTCGAGTTTTCACCAAACTTTGGAGCCTCTTTTATCTAGAATACGTGACCATGAGATGTTCTTCAGAACTATCCCATAGCCAGCTCTGCAGGTCTTGTTCTGGGCTGCCAGATCATATTAAGCATCGCCAAGCCTTATTTAGGTCGAGATGACCATCACATGCTTTCCCTGCAGAAGACCGCCATGCAGATCATGCTAGTTTTGTGCTGGGAAATCACTCAAAGTCCCATCATCAGGGAGAACATTCCAAGAGTATTAGCACTATTAATTTTTGGGGGGTTTTTCAAGAACAAACTCCCATGTTGCGACTTTATTCTTGAAAAATTCCAACATTTGCCCACCAGGTGCATTAAACATGGTACAGTTTTAGCAAATTCTTCAAGCTTCAGAGCAACAGCTACACCAGCGGATGATCTGAAGTCCTAGAAATCCCCCTCCAGGAGAGGGGATCTGTAAATATGGTGGCTGTTTGTCCACCAGGAGAGAAGAGGCTGTATCCTCCACTATCCTCGTGTGCCAGCCGGGAGCCCGCCACCATCCAAATGAGGGTCTTAGTATTGTTTCATCTAAAAGTAGCTTTTAACTTTTCATACAATTGTATTTGTAGCAGATGAAATAGAGAATGACAAAACAATTGTGATAGAAATACCAGGACAAAAAAGCTGTATCAATGGAATACAGCTCTGTGGTGTTTTGTGCTTGATTCTACCTTTGTTCTCTTTGGGTAGGTGGAGTTCATGAGCCTTATGTTTTTTACATATTTGAAAACATTTTTAAGAGCGTTTATTATTCTATTTTTTGATGTACAGTTAAGTAGCATCAGCATTAGCATCTTTCTCCTTAGTTAAGCTTACAAGAAGGTGCAGTAGTTTGGTATATGGGTCTGGCTGTGTTGGAATGTCTTGATTTGCAAGTGTAGATACATCTTTTACTGTGTAGGAGGAAGGAAGGATGTGAGTGACCTAATAGTGATGCACTTGTGGAGGCCTGCAAGGGATTCACGATACTTGCTGCATTACATCGTTCCATATACAGAAAGTGTTTTTCTGCAACAAATAGGTAGAGGTTGAATGATCGTAGACTATCTATGGAAGATCCATTGATAAAATATAGCAAATTTCTTTCAACAATCTAATCTGGGTTCTTCTTGATGTCCATTCACGGATCCCTTACCTCAATCTGAACTCCAAGTGTGGTTGAATAGACATTTCGATATCTAAATTGTACAATCCACACAAGTCAAGACTATGCAGCTTTGTGCACAATATCTTATGCATTTACTAACGCTACCCCATTTTATTGACTACACACGTTGTGAATAAAATGTGTAACCTACCCTAGTTAAGGCTTCCTTTTTTCAACAAGAAACACTCTTGCAGGTGAACCATGTCTTGAATGAGTCGCCTTTCTCTTCCCTGGAAATGCATACATACCTAGCCTGGATTTCACAACTTAACACCACCACAACAGTTTCAACAACCTCAGAATATCTTAGATATTCACATAAATTTGTGATAGAAAATAAAGCCTTTTTAACTTAAACGACCCATAATTTGTCAGCCCGTTCTCTTGACTCTTTCCTATTTTTATGATAAACTATTCACACAGCACTACTTGTATTTACAAAGTGTGCATTTAAGAATCACTTTCGGCTTGGTTTAGGAAAACCAGTGCATTAATGTAATCAGTGGAATATACCTGTTACTATGCTTTCTGGTTTTCTTATAGTTATGGGCAAAAGTCTGTGTCTATAACATTATGTCAGATCCGAGCAATTGTGCTCACTGACGAAGAGTAGTATGTGAATCAACTTACCCATATTGCGCATATAGGGCCCGATTCACAGAACTAATTTAAGACAAAATCCTAAACTTACTACCATTTTGGTATTCACAGAAGACACTTACTCATTTTGGTATTCACAGAAGGTACTTACTCATTGATGAGTAAGTGCCTTCTGTGAATACCAAAATGAGTAAGTGTCTTCTGTAAATGAATCGAAAAGCTCCTAGTGTCAGGCTACCTATATTGCAGTTAGAAATAGCCCAAGGGGGACTAGCGCTACCAGATATTCGTACTTATTATTCAACGGCGGTCCTCGATCTTTCAGCACGACTATTAGATCCTAATGGTTGGCCGGATATTTTTTTTAATGATAGAATGATTCAGGAGTCGGGTTCGCAAGTTTCTATTTTTTTAAAAACAGCTAAACTACCCAAAAGACCCGTTATAAGACTATTTGGGATTTTTCTGATAGACTTCAGTCCTTCTTTAAACAAGCTGGGTTTGGTGGATTTTATTATCTCAATCTGGAACAATCTAAGGCTCTAGGGCTCCAAATCCATTCCACTAAATGTAAAAGATGGAAGGACTGAGGTCTAGATGAATTGGGTTCCTTTTTTGCCTCAGGGAAATTCATTACTTGGCAGGAGGTCTTCGAGAGATCCGATAATCGTTTAGCAACCGTTTTTTTGGAATACCTCCAGATATTAAACTTTATAAATAAATACAATGTGTCAATATGTGGGACATTATCTGCTCTGGCCAACGCCGTATATAAAACAAAATTAAAAGTTGTGGGAAACTGGTATACTTTACTAACAAAGGGCCAAGAGTCTCCTCTGGTTGAAGAAATTCTCAGTAAAATAACTCGTGAAACCAATTGCTCCTTCACGAGACAGGAGTGGGAACAAATCGCTCAGTTAGGAAGTAAGGCTCTTAGAGCAGCCAATTTTAAAAGGATGTCTTTTTTATCTCTCTGGCTGGCTTACTACACTCTGAAGGTTCTTAATAGACGCTTTTCGGAAGTAGATAATAAATGTTTTCGTTGCCAGCTTCAAAATGGGGGAGATTGGCTTCATATATTTTATACATGCCCGAAGCTTGAAGTTTTTTGGCGTGAGATTTTCGCGGCAATGAGCTTAGTTATTAGAAAAGAGCTTGAACCTGAAACTGAGGTGGCTCTTTTTGGCTTGTTGAGAAAAAGAACTGACTTGTCTAACGTCGAAGAGTCTTACGTGGCGATTTGTTCGTTAGTAGCCCGCTCCTTAATTCTCCAAAATTGGAGATCTGAGGATATACCATCATACTCGAAATGGGTGAAGAAAATGCAAAAGATAAAAAGGTATGAAGAGACCTATGCCAAAAGAGTTGGGGCAAGAAAAAGGTTTACTAATACCTGGAAATTTTGGGATAGGGATCAATCTATGTATGTCACATAGCACTTTAGCACTTGGTTTTTATTATTGTTTTTAATTAGATACATTTGTAACACAGGTATTTTTGGCACCTCAAAAATCTGTCAGCACCTTATTGAATTAGTGATTGGAGCAAGCACTAAGCACTTTTTTTTCTTTTAGGCCTGAGGCCATGTGAAGCTGAGATTGCAGCGTTGTAGGGACTTTTGTAAAGTATATCGATTATGTATATAGGTAATTAATGTCTTATGTATTGGGAGGTCAGGTCGAATATTATAACTGTTATAGGCCTCCGGTTATTTTGCTTATTTTGCACATTTTGCACTATTTGCACAACTGAAATTATATATATAGGTAATTAATGTCCTATGTATTTGGAGGCCAGGTTGAATAATGTAACTATTATAGGCTTCTGGTTACATTGCTTATTTTGCACATTTTACACTATCTGCACAACTGAAATTATGGATTTGTATACCTTTGTCTAAAGTTTGATGGTTTATAATTATTTTGATCTACTGCTCATGGACGTTGTTTACTGTGTTTATTGTGTACTGGTTTTGTTGCTCTCCTGCTCTGCTCACTAAAAAATACATTTAAAAAAGTGTCTTCTGTGAATACCAAAATGGTAGTAAGTTTAGGATTTTATCTTAAGTTAGTTCTGTAAATCAGGCCCTTAGTGTTCTAAAATCTAGACCTCTTCCATATTGGTACTGATGAAGGTCACCGGAACCGTAGGAGCATTTCTTGGCCGAAACATGTCGACCTACCACTAGGTGCTGTGGATTTGTAACCCATCCAATCCAACACCGCAGTTTCTTTTAACCTTCTCCCTTTCCTTGTTAATAAATCATTATTTACAGGAAAGTAGATCATTTTATCTCTCTTCATGACTGTCGCTACCCAGACACTCTCCCTTCTGGTGGAGGGCAGTAGATCACTTGGAGAACATAACACTCAAGTGATAGACCCAATGATGATACTATCCACCAAACCACACATGCGGAGAATAAATATACACTGCATACTGTAAATGTGTGGTTGAGAGTCTCTGATACAATTCTCTTGAGGCTTTGGAATATTGACACAAGTGATTAATTTCCCTTTGATTACGAGATCGCTAACTTCAGAAGCTGAATAAATCTCTGCTTTTCGCTCCCCCTTCAACTTTTTTTGAGTTCATTTGGATATCATTGCCTGTAACTTATGATAACACATGATAAGTGTTGAAATACCGTCTGTACCTGTTAGACTCTAGGGTTATCTGAATAGACTAGGATGTCAATCAATCAAAGTATGCTTTATTCGAATTTCATTCATAAAAGCAAGAAACAAAATACAATATAAAACAAATACATACAACAATTTTTAAAACAAAATTAAATTTCAATCATTGGCAACAAAGTGCAAAGCACACTTCAAGAAAGATTTTTAACTCAGATTATTAATCCTGTATGCGTGTACTGTTCTATTTGTATCGGTAAGGAGAAAAATGTTAAAATACATAAGTTAAAATAATCTAGAAAATGGCACACAGATAAAAAACGAGAATAAAACATGGCAGAGAATAGTCAAATAGCTAGCAGTCTCTGCCATAATTAAGAGAGTAGTTAAATAACTAGCAATCTCCTTCTGATTGACCACGCCCAACCTAAATACTTTGCGATGGCTACTGAAACCCATGTCAAAGTGCTGGTGCATATGATGCGCAGAGCCACGGTGCTACTATCTGTCCCAAAATTTTTGCACATTGGGGACATCCAGATATGCCTTGGTACCGCATAGGGTTTACAAGAAAATAAAAAGTGACCAATAGTTTCTTTGGTAATGCCACAAACAGGGCAGGTGGCACAAGATCCACCTTCCCACTTAGCTGTCAAAAATTTAAGAGGGAGTGCACCTGCATGAAGTTGGAAGAGGAGCTTCCTATCACCTGGCCTGGTTATAGTATCCCAAAAAGGTTCTAGACAGGGATACATTTTAGCCTCCAAGAATTCACCAGACATTGAACCAGCACTAGAGCTTCTCCAATGTCGGGAGGCAACCATCTCCCAGTAAACGCTCTTTAAAGTACTTTTAGACGGGAAGATTGCTCTCGCAGGGTCTTCCCAGAGTGGGCGCATACCAAGCTCAATAAGGGATATCTTTAGTGATTTCAACCAACCAATTTTGTGGTATACATCAGATATTATAATGTCTAAAAAACCCTCGGCATAATGATTAAGTACAGGAGTAGTCCAAAGCCTATGCCAATAAATAATCGGGCGTAATTTAACTAAATCTGTGACTGCTCTTCTACCCAAATCATATTTTAGGGGCAATAGTGGGGTGCTTTTGGGAACACCATTTATAGCCCTGAGAAATTTATTCTCAGAGGATTGGAGTGCAGCCACCTTTTCAAAGCCCCAAAGCTCGGCGCCGTAAAGCGCAGAGCCAATAGCCTTTGCTTCATAAATCTGCAGGGCGGGTTTAACAGGTTTAGTTAAGGATTTTCTGTGCTCTGTGCAGATAGCTCCAGACAGTTGCCTATGTCTAAGTGTTGCAAGATCAATATGGTGCCGCCAGCTCTTATCTTTAGATATATGTATGCCTAGGTATGTAAAAGTTTTCACTACCTCTAGCGGGCGATTATTCAAAGTAATTTTAGATTTGAAACTTAGATGGGGGTTAAAAATCATAAGTTTAGTTTTGGCTGTGTTAACCTCTAGGCCATACTCCCCACAAAATTGATCAAAAATGGACAAGGCATGCTGTAGACCGCTAGGAGTTTTCGATAGGATGAGCGTGTCATCTGCAAACATTAAAATAGGCATTTTAATCCCTGCTAAAAAAGGGGCATCCACTTGTGCTGAAAGCATACGGCCTACTACATCGTTAATATACAGTGTGAAGAGCACGGGAGCCATCGAACAACCCTGACGAACTCCCCTTTCAACAGGAAAGTCCGCAGTTACCGAACCCATCCCCCCCCACTGAATTCTAGCATAATTAGATTCGTGGAGTCTCATTATGAGGGATAATAATTCGTTTGGAAGTCCCTGCTTCTTGAGGACCGACCATAGCATAGAACGAGGGACAAGATCGAAAGCAGCCCTTAGATCAACAAAGGCCGCGTACAAACTTCCCTCGCCCAGCACTACGGTCTTCCATTGTAACAGTGTAAATCGGAAGACCTGATCTACCGTACTAGTAGAGCGACGGAAACCTGCCTGAAAGGGTGAAAGAGCATTAAACTCCTCCGCCCAGTCCAGGAGCCTATTGACGATCACGCGTCCCACAACTTTTTGGATAGTATCTATAAGGCTTATTGGCCTATAGTTACCCGGCTGGGACCGATCGCCTTTCTTGAAAATAGGTATAATTACTGCACCCTGCCACGATGTGGGTACCGATGCGCCCAGAGCAATGGCATTCAAAAGGAGATGGATGTACTTACTCCAGCGTTCTTTGTCATTAATAAATAAATCCGCTGGGACTCCATCAAGGCCAGGAGCACGTCCACATGCCACTGAGCCAAGGGCCTTCGTAATCTCAGGGATACTAAAAAAAGTTTCCAGGTGTTGTTCTGCTCTGATTTCTAGCCCCGGACTGAAACTATTTGGGTCAGCATACTGCTCTCTGAAGAATGTTACCCATTCTTCCTCAGGCACATTATTGTATGGGGTCTCCGGAAAACCAGATTTTCCCCACCTAACAATGTGCCAAAACAACCGAGAGTCCCTTTTGTTACTGGCTACCTTTAGCTCAGACCAATGGTGTTCGTCCCATACTTTCTTAGCCTTGGATATGCTAATTTCGTAATCCCTTCTAGCTGATTGGATTACTGAGGGTTGACCGCCCTTAATGGCATTACCCAAGGTTAGACGTGCTTCTCTACACTGTTTGTTGTACCACTTGACGGGCTTAGGGGCTCTAGCTCCATTCTTTTTTGCCGGTTTAAGAAAGTAATCTTTAATTGTGCAGAAGAGAGTATTATGTATTCCTTCTACCTTGTCTAAGCCAGTATCGAGTGAGCTAGAAAGCTCAATTGCCAGTATTGCTTGATCAACCTGATCAGATATATCAGCAATGACTTGATGATTAGTTGCTATCTTTTCCCACTTTAATCTACGTAGGTCATTGGTCAGAACGATCGGAGGAGGAACCAACTCAGAAGAGCCAACGGGCCGGTTGGTAGGGGGCCACCATTTGTGTGTTGTACACAGGGGATTATGATCACTCTCGATTCTCCCTACAACCTCCATGTCGCATATCGAGGACCACAATCTAAGGCTACATAAAACGTAGTCAATTCGGCTATTAAAACGCCCATTATCAAATGTACTGGCCCCATTCCTGTCACTACTAGTCCTTCCATTCAGAGCTCTTAAGCCCTTCTCGTAGCAGAGGGAATTTAGGGCAATGACATCATTGGTCCAGCGCACAACCACATTAAGCTCTAATTTTGGGACTCCCCATTGACAATCCTCTTCCTCCCCAAAAAGATTGTCTTCATTAACTAGTGTCATTTAGGTAAACCAAGGAATTTTAATCCAAGATATCCCGAAAAAGTCACTGCGGAAATGTTGGAAGACAGCATGTGCCAACCGTCATGACCAAAAAATGCCTGTACTCTGTTCGAAGTGTTGTTTTCTACTAATCTTTGAGGTATGTTTTTATCACCAGCCAATAGACTACCTCCAGGTCCATCTTATTGTAGCTGCCAATTGAAACATGGTCGGACACACAGCAGCGGAGACTCATCTGTTACACCTGGTGGTTTATTGAAAAATTAACTTTTTCCAATCAGTGTCCAGATTGTGCTTTTAATCATGGCATTTCCCAAGGATCAGTGAGAAGTGACATATAGTAGTTGCCTTAAAACTGTTGTGGCCAATGTTCAGTGGAAAGTAAATCATAAGCAGCATTTTGGTGTGTTACATTATGGGCCCTGAGACCCAATCACAACCAGCATGGATTCTTCTTGTTTCTTAAATGAGAGAGAAATACCATGTTCCTGGGTATGGGCAAAGTCTACAAAGTCAGTAGTGACCCTAAAGTCACTTAGAGAAATGATCTTCAATAGCAGAAGCTGCCATACCATGATTTCTATTTGAATTTACATACGGAGAGCCATACATTTGGTTTCTTTGATAGTGAATAGTAAGCCGGTAGCTAGAGCAATATGGACCTAGGTAAAAGGGAACCTGTAGAGGTGCTATTCACTGGCGCTGTGACCATGCATCACCTGTTCCTCTGTTTCTCATTTTAACCAACCTAGTATGTTTTCTTGAAGGAGACCAGTTCCAAACATCCACAGGCACAATTTTGTTGCTCACCAGTAGAGCGTTAGAAACTGTTTGGCCATAGGGTCCTCCAAGATGGCGTCTTCTTTTAACACAGATGACCACCTTTTATCCCCGTAACCCGGCAACAACATGTCTAATTGTCTAATTAGCTGTTTAATATTGGGGTGGGGGGTGCAAACCTTTTTGCTGTGTACTAATAAGAAGACTGCCTACTAGTTCCCCTTTTTAAATCTTTTTGATACAATGTGACTCTGTCTCTGATTCCCCCTGACTGGCTATGATATACATGAGAGTGCACAGGTACAAGAGAGGTGGGGGTCATTCCTGTATGCATGTCAGCCCTGAGGTTGTAGACGGGTCCATAAGGTTTAGTGGTAGTTGGTACTGCTGTCTCCGTACCTCCCTGCTACCCCCTGTGCCATTCACTTCTATGTTGCCTTCCTGGAGAAACCACTGTGAAGCCAAGTGTATGGTTTGGGTTAAAATTCACATTTACTGAATGGAGTAAGAAGTTTGGTTTGCTCTCACCTGACCTGGGTCAAGCCAGTTCCAATAGTTCAGCCTGTGGCCTAAGAGAGGCTACACGTGAACACACTAGCCAAGAGCATGGCCAAAGGTTCCCACACATTACAAAAAGATGGGCTATCTGCTCATCTCCTGCATCCTGTGTCCTGTTAATCTGGGGAAGCATGAGCAGGGAGTAAGAAAATGGGTTCCTGGTTGAGGAATGGTGAAACCCTACTCAAGCAGTAACCATAATCCTTGTCAGAGTGAGGCACAAGCAAGCCCCAAATTAACTTGTGCTCAACCTTCTGGTAGCTTGACACAGAGTAGTGTGGCTTAACTTAGAGGCAATGTGTAAAGTATTTATGCAGCACTTCAAACAGCAGTAAAGTTAAAAAAACACGAAAAGACAGAGTAGAATTTAATAAATAATTTGACAACAATTTGACAAAATCCAATTTGAAGAACCGGAGATACACAATTTTAATGATGTAGTTGAAAATAGCACCTAAAAGCACAAAGAGCCACTCGCAGCTATCTGGTTGTGTGAGACCGGTAAAAACACACGTTCAGGCCACCGCAATGGAGCGTGGGTCAGATACAAGGACTAAGTTAGTCCCCCTGAAAAGTTACCTTCTCAGTCCGCTGCAAAGAGTCCTATTTGCATTGGAGGGCACTGCAAGGAGCAGGGTAGTTTCACAGAATGTCATCCATGTAGCAAAAAGAGCAGGCTGGGCGTCGCGGACAGTCGCCGCTGTAGCGCGAAGATCCTTTTGTCTTCGCAAACTGTTGAGCTGGAGCTTTGTAGTAGTGCTCCCTGTGAGCAGTGGATGATGTAGTGCGAAGGGTTGGGGCGACATAACTTTGCGTTGGCAAGCAGTGTGAGCGACCAGGTTTTGGCTACAGCAAGTCTGTTCGCAGTTGCGAAGAGTCCAAAAACTTCAATTCAGCTCCACTGAGGCAAAACCACGGGTCTAGGACCTGTGAGGCACCACTTGGTGGTGAGTGGCTTTCTCCAGCTGGATCAGGGAGCTGGTTCAGGTGGTTAGGAGCCTGTTATGTCCCTTTGGTTCTGAACAGGAAGCCGGAAGACTGTTCATTGGCGTCATTCTGGGAGCCCTGGGTTCAGGTGCTGTTCTAATCCCTCTGTCTCAGGCAGGAGTGCAGCAGGTCAGCAAGGCATCAGTCCAGAAATGCAGTAGTCCAGCAGGGTAGCAGTTCAACAGAGTGGCAGTCCTTTCAGCAGCACAGCAGACCTTCTTCCTGGGATAGTCTCCCTATGTCCACAAGTGTACTAAAAAGAGGGTGTCTGAGGTCCAGTGTTTATACCGGGGGCCTCCTTTGAAGTGGGAGAAGCTTCTAGAGGGTTCCCTTTGATTTGCACAGGATTACTGCCTCCTCTGGCTCCAGCCTGATTTTAGGGGGTATCCAGCCCTTTGTGTGGAAGCAGAACACTGCCTATGCAAGTGTAAGTTGGGCTCTTCCCAGCTTTGATGTACCATCTTGCCAGTGATGGTTCATCCAAGCATACCTGAGCCCTCAATTGTGTGTGACTGGCTAGGAGAATGTGCAGTGCCCAACTGTCAGCTACACCCAGTCATGTGAACTAGAGACAGGCTGTGGGCACTGAATGGCTAAGGCAGAAAAATGCCAACTTTCTAAATTTGTCAATAACAACATTTTAATTTTAAATCTGACTTTATGATAAAAGAGGATTGTCATTACAAATCCAAAGACACCAAATGTGCAGTGGGTACCTATACCCATTTGGAAATTTACAGCTTATTTCATGTAATAAGGCAACTCTAATGTTTCCTATGAGAGAGGTAGGCTTTGGAGTGGAGGAAAATAAATTCAATAGTTTTTCACTACCAGCACATGTAAAACATAAAAAAAATCAACAACTTTTTAAACACTGCACCCTCCCCTTTGGGCTGTTCAGAGTCTACCGTAGGGGTGACCTATTTGTATTAGGTTTAAAAGGTGTATTCTGTCAGATAAAAGTGGCAGTTTAAAACTAAACACACAGGCTACAATGGTAGGCCTGAGACATGTTTGAAGGGCTACTTAAGTGGGTGGCACAGTCAGTGTTGAAGACCCACTAGCAGCATTAAATTTACAGGTCCTGGGCACAGGTAATAACACTTAACTAGGGACTTACAAGTGAATTAAATGGGCCAATTGGGTGTAAGCCAGTTCTACCAAGTTTTGAGGAGAGAGAACAAGCACTTTAACACTGGTTAGCTGTGGTAAAGTGTGCAGAGTCCTAAAAGTCAATAAAAATGGGTTCAGAAAATGAGAGGAGGAAGGCAAACAGCTTGTGGATGACCCTGCAGAAAGTGTCATGTCCAACATGACCTCCCAACATCCAAAAGCTAGGGTAGACTAATCAATACCTTGATGGGCTTCCTTGCTTAGGCGATAGAACATGGATAATGGCCCTCTACTGTTGAGGCACATGTCAGTTCTACGCCTAACTGAAGTCAGTTGGATCCCTCTGTCTATACTATCCTGAGCCACTGGACTGAGGAACCCTTCTCCTCACCTGTGAACCCCATCTGTGCAGCACCTAACCGTAACTTGCTCACAGATGCATCCCAGTGGGCAAAGAGTACCACCATGACCAACAAAGTGATGTAGCCTACTCCACCACTTGGACAAGACTTCTATCTCCAGCTTAAGGAATATTCTGTCCATAAGGACAGCAACCAATACAGGCCACTGACAGCTGCCAATGTCAAGAGGGAGGGACCCAGACCATCTAGGGTTCTCTGACCTCTTAAGTTTCTCAGAGTGGGGGGCAACAGCATGGGTGTTAGGCACACTAATTCCTCTCTCCTTTTCACTGGTTTAGCGGTGGTAGCCTGAGACTGGCCACGCAGCCCAGGGTCTGTACCCTGAGGCTGAACAGGTGCCTTGTGAGCCAGGACTTCCAGGGGGGAGCCACCCCCCCATGAGGGTGACACACTCTGTGTCTTGCAGGGCTGTGCCTGGTGCAGGTCTCCAGTCCTCTGTCTCCGCAACAGTGCAGGAAGAACCCCTGGGTCAGAAATGGCCTCACCAGGGTCAGTCTTGGGGTGCTGGCAAACCCTGTCTTGCCTCCAAACTGGGTTCTCCTGCACACTGGGCTTTCTCTCAATGGGTAGCTCCTGTTCAGGGCACACAACTAGGTCATCCTCCATTCCTAAATCAGGTTCCCCTTCATCAGGATCCTCCACATTAGGATCCTCATCTTCAGAGTCCTCATTTCAGGATTGCATCCGATTGACTTTTTCATAGGCGCAGAGGGCTATCTGAAGGTACAGCTTTGTGGCCTTCTTCTATGCCTGTAGCCCCCTCTCCTTGTAGAGTTTCTGCAGTTCAGAATTGCTGAGGTTATCTACGTTGTTCCTCTCCACTTCCATGGTATGAGACAAAGCGGTAGGGAACTTAATTTTTTTTTTTTTCAAAAAGGAAACCAGGTAATCAGACACTAGGAAGAATTTAAAAGGCTCAAATTGGTCTCAGATTATTTATCTGAGATTTTCAGTGTAACACAAACTCACAGCTGATCACCAATGTAAGAAATAGGGTTCCTGGATGAGGGGTGTGAAACCCTACTCAAGCAGCAACCACAATCCTTGTCAGGATGAGGCACAAGCAAACCCCAAATTAACTTCTGCTCAACCCTCTGGTATCTTGGCACTCAGGCTTAACCTAGAAGCAATGTGTAAAGTATTTACGCAGCACTTCAAACAGTAATAAAGTGAAAATACAACAAAAGAAAAACACAAGAAAAACAAGAAAAATCTCATACAAATTAAGAAAAATAGAGATGAATGTAATACATTTAATAAAAACTTTGACACCAAAATGACAAAAATTCAATTAGTAGAGCCAGAGATATAAATTTTAAAGATTTAGGTGAAAAGAGCATCTAAAAGCCCAAAGCGCCACTCCCAGTTATCTGTTTGTACAAGACTGGGAGAAAGTCACAAGTTTAGACCGACTGCGACGGGTTGGAGACAGGGACCAGGTTTGCCCCATTGCCAAGTTATCTTCTAAGTCCACTGCCGAAGGTCCCATTTACGGTGGAGAGATACGGGAAACAACCTTTACAACGCGGTCATTACACCACAGTACCTTTACAACGCGGTCGTTACAACGACCGCATTGTTATAATGCAGTACCATTACAACGCAAGTCGTTACAACGACTTGCTCTAGATGGCGCTCTAAACTAAGGAATAGTATAATTTACTATTCCAACATCTTCCTTACTGTTGCACACACTGGAGTTGGAATAGTGAATTATTCTATTCCTAAGTCCAGCGCGCCATTTAGAGCAAGTTGTTGTAACAAATTGCGTTGTAATGGTACTGGTTTTTAACAATGCGGTCGTTGTAACCACCGCGTTGTAAAAGTATGTGATGTAATGATTTGTGTTGTAAAGAGACATATTCGGTGTTGTAAAGAGACATATTCGGAGGGGTACACGAGGAGTAGGGAAGCATCATGGATGGTCATCGGGGTAGGGCGAAGAGCAGCCCTGGTGTCGCAGATGGCTGAAGCGCAAAGCTCCTGCTGTCGCCATGAACAGAGGCCCTCCCCACAAGCAGTCAGTGCTGCAACGCGAAGAGTCTGTTTGACAGAATTTCGCATTGACGGGCAGTTTGAACGTCAAAGTTTGGGCGCCAACTGGCCTGTTCATGGTCAGGAAGAGCCCAACAACTTCAATTCAGTTACACTGTGGCCAAACAAAGGATCCAATACCCGAGGGGCACCACCTGCAGGACAGGGGCTTACTCCTGCTGGATCTGGGTACTGGTTCAGGTGAGTGGGAGCCTGCTTTATCCCTGTGGCTCTGAACTACCAGGACATGCAAAAAGTGCATGTCCAACTTTTTAAATAAACTGCAGCCTGCCCTCTAGCTGATCAGGCCCTACCTTAAAGGTGACCTATATGTATTGAAAAAAGTAAGATATGGGCCTGGCAAAAGGTTTATTTTGCCCGGTCGAAATACCAATTTAAAGCTGCACACACAGGCTGCAATGGCAATCCTGAGACAAGTTTAAAGGGCTATTTAAGTAGGTGGCAGTATCAGTGCTGGAGGCCACTAGCAGCAATTAATTTACAGACTTTGGGCACAGGTAGTACCACTTAACTAGGAACTTACAGGTAAATTAAATAGATCAAATTAATGTAAGCCATTTCTACCTTTAGTTGGAAGAGCTCTGCACACCTATGTGGAGGAAGGCCAAACTATTTTGCTGTTCCCCCTGGCATGCTTTCTACAGGGCTAAGCAAGAAAGTGTGTTGCTGCATCCAGAGGGATCGAAAAAGACAGACTGCCAGGTGTGTAGAAAAACAACCTTACCCTGTAGCCAAAGTCTAATGACTAATGCATTAATGTGAATAGTCTGTGACTGCCAAAATTGGAGGCCTGAACAGTCTGTACAGCACAACCTATTAGCACATGTAACCTGAAGCTGGACTTTCCCCCCCCCACTTCTGCAATTGCTGCTAAACTGTTGCTTCTGTACAGGATTATAACCCGGTGTGTGAGGGCCTGTCTACATCCTCTTTTGTTGCTGTACCCGAGAAGTGTTCAAGCAACTAACCTGCTGCATGAAAACTCAAATGCTTCTTCTGTTGACACAGCCCGGGAAAAGTCCTTAAGTGACTGTAATCCACTGCTTGAGGGCTCAATGTTCTCTAGATTAGATGCAGTACTAATATTTATGAAGATGTATGCCAGAAGGCTTCCTGAAGTTATTAAGAATATTTACTTAATTCTATATAGTCTTGTTCCCTTTATGAAAAGAACAACATTTCTTGGACGAAATATTTATCATGAGAGATGCATCTACTAGCTAAACTAAGCACTGCTCCAGCATTTATCATCCAATAATAAGCCTTGACTGTTCGACCTTGCTACTCCCTGAAAGTCAAAGGATAAAGAGGGGGTAATTGTTTAATCTTAAAGAACCACCGATAACTCTGCCTAGGCATTTCCCAATGGTCACTAAACTGATTCCTTGAACAGTTATGGGCAAGACTGGCTCCTTCTTTACAGAATAATCATACATTATCCATGCATCATGTCTTCCTCATTGCAGAGTCCTTCTCAAATGACCTAATTTTACAGTTTCAGGGTTGGAAGTGATTAATAGAATGTCACGAGGAGAGCCGCTGCGACAGTATACAAGGGGCCGACTGGTGGGAGGCACGAGACATCACGGACAGTATCTTTTGTGATTCACTGGAAAACGAGTGGACGACAACATCAGAAGACGCCGCTATGGACGTATACCCCTTTAACTGGGGATCTCCTTCTGGTAACCACGCCCCTTTTGCTGACGAGGAACTCGCACACCCAATAAAAACGGAGGAAGAACGAGCCATGGTGTGTGGCTACATCGGAGCGGGAGAAGTGAAAGCGAGTGGAGCAGTGGAGCAGAGATCCGAAGGCGAGAGAAGCGAGGAGACGAGAGGGACGCCGTCGAAGGAGGATAAGTCGGAGACAGGAGTACTCCGCACCTACGCATCGCCGAAACGCGCCCAGGAAGGAGCGTGGCTGACCCAGGTACGTGACCGTTTCACGGGCTGGGTCGGGAGGTGGGAGAAGGCTACGAAGTAACACCGGGGCTTCTCGCCGCCTCGACTATCTCTAACTTCTTTTTGTTCCCCCCCCCTCACTTGCACTACCTCTCCTGTTCTCACACCGACCGAGTTGGGTAATGTTTGTTTAATTCACCCGAGCACCGGAGTGTCCCCTTCACCTCCCCGGGCCCTTTGACCAGAGGTCAACTTGAGCGTCATACTGACCCCAGCCTTTTGTTCTTTGTTTCTCCCTGTGTTGGGGCGGCTGCCGCTGGGAGTTGGCGAAAATCCACGCACGGGACAAGAACGTATCCTGCCCAAGAGAGGAGCAGTTGGAATCATCCCCTGAGGCCAAGGACAAACGATACAGAGACTGTCTAAAGACCCCCCCCATAGGGACCGTTTGGGACCGCAAACTGGATACCAAGAGCACTACATTCCCCTTGAGAATAAAACCTTCGCTAACTAAACGCCGTGTGTTGCGTTATTCTTCCCAACCGCTCACATAGAATTTATAGAATAAAAACAATATATGTAATATAAAGTAACTCTTCTTTTCCATTTGCTTTAGCTTTGATGTGATCCTTTAGTATCACTACGAGTCCAGCACTGGTTTCTGAAGATGACAGCACTTGACTCCTTAAACTTGTCACATCAAAACTAATCCACACTTCTCTTCAAATCTTTCATCATACAGGATTAACCATGATGTTGATTAATGATGTTTCAGAAATTTGTGCTACCTATGTCCCCAATGAGATGCATTTTTTTACATGCCCAACAGAGCTCCTAAACTTGTTTAGGTCTTGCCTGAGGCAGTACATATGGTGTCACTTGCAAGACATTATGGTCACTTAAAGGGGACTTAGAGCCCTCCTGTTGCTTACCATTGGTTGGCTTATTTTATGGTTTGGTTAGCACATGCCGGTGATCCAGCGGCATACCAACTACAGATACTCCCCTACCATATACTCACCTGGGCCCATAAACACACAATTGAGTAAACCGCTGAAGTAAAAGTTTTTATATATATATTTTCTATAATTTCCACAATAATCAGGATTAGTTATTTGGTACCTCTGTTCATCTCAAACTAACCCTTTCACTGATCAAGTAGTTCTTTCCTCTGGTCGATGGACCATTAGTTGAACTAGTTGATGGTGATAATTAACAAAATTATAACTTTTCTATACTTTGAAGTAAATAACCACAGACTCAGGAAAGTTTTAAAATCTTTATCTAAATTTCAAACGCTTGTGAACCAACTCAAATACACAGTGCAGTCACCATCATTCTTAGGAGAGAAAATTCAATTAAATCATCAAACGAATATAACAGGGACTTACTCATTGAGCAATGTCTAAGGAAAGGAGAGGATAGAGAGAAAAGAACATCTGCAAATAATGTGAAATTATAGTTACCAAGAATGTTGTGAAGACCAACCCCCTGGCCAAAGGGCTGTTAAGGGTCCCCTGGGAAAGGTCAGGAGACAAAGACTTCAGGACAGGATTCAGGACAGGATAGTTGACCTCTCTAGAATACCGACGGTTGCGCCGCACCCCTCTCTGTCACTCCCTTCCCCCTCGATATTCTCCGCGATCTTCTTAACTAACCAAATTAAATTAGGATAGAAGGTTCTGCATTTGGCTCTTCATCAGCATCTCACAGCATCTCTCCCAGCAACAGCATTCATGGATCTCCGCACCTACCCCTCAGTCTCTGCATTCAGCAATTTGTCATCTGACTAACTAACTAAAGCTATCTCAATTATACCTTTCGTTCATCATGCTCCACCCACTAAAGTTTCCATATCGTAAAAATACGAGATCTAATTGGTCAGCCAAGGGGGGGAAATCATCACATCATGCTTACATGTCATTTAAATCAGTTCTACCATTGTTCACAAACCCATCCCCTTAATTTTTATTCATAATTTTAGTTCACATAGCATTCCCATTTTATTTGCAACATTTTTATAACAAAGTCTGAATGTGAGTCCACATCGTTGAACTTTTCACCATCTTTTCCCAGGGTATAACACTTGCGACCTTAGCTCCCGTTTAACATCTAAGTCATCATTCCGGGAAAACTTTCAGTGGACATGCGCAGTCTTCCCTTTTCTCAGCTTACTTCAGTTATACAAGATAGGCCCAAATGTGCATTAGTGATAAAGTCAGAAAGACAAATATTAATTTCACAAACAAATGGTTTCACTGTATACCACCCATCTCTACTCTATTCCTCTTTACTTATTAATAATTTTCCCGCATTAGCATTAGAAAAATAGCTCGTTTTCGCTTCAGCTAAGCAGATGCCATACACGCGAGTCTTCAAGATTCCATTTTAGTGTCGTCTGCTCATGCGCAAGAATTTCCCTCCAAGCGATAGCTCGTCATACTGCGTAGATGCAGTTGACGCAGGTACAATAAAGATTTCCAGTTTAAAGCGGTTTTAATCCTTCGTTCTTGTTATCCACGTTAATAAAACACATAAGCAAGCTTCACTAACCCGCGTATTTATGTGGTGCGCATTAGTTTTACACAAAACAATTTTAATAACTTGTTAGTGCGTTAAAGGTGCGGATTGCTTCAGAGCAAGTCTCTTTTCTACGAGTCCTTGCTCCATCACCGGCAGCACTTTCTCTTCAAGTGTATCCCTTATCAATGGAGTATGGACCAAGTACTGATTTCTTTCTTTGTGTATGTCCTTCTACTGCTCTCACTTTCTGCTGCGGGCTATTTTTTCATCTACTTACACCACTCACTATCAGTGCATGTATTTATTTCTAGGTCATCTTTCTCCTAGTCCAACTGTAGGTTGCTGCTTTCTACCACTCCCTTCCCATGTTAATGCTTTCTATCTCACCTTTCTCTCCCTCCATATTCCTGAATGTTGCCTTCTACCCCCCAGTCTCTTGGTGTTGTTGGTTTCATCGTCTGGTCCATGTTCTTGTATGCACAATCCTGTACCTCAATGTTGTTTCATGCTACTGCCCCCCCACCTCCTCCGGTAGAAGTGAGATTTTCCAAATCAAGTACACATTGTGATAAAAATGTATTTAGCATTTTATTAATTTATTAAGTTTAGACAAAACTAAGTCATTTCATAGTTACAGATAATAAATCTATTGAAAATCATTGCCCAGACAGCATCAAGTATAGCAGACATCCCTATATCTACAGCTAGTAGAATAAGTGTTAAAGGGCTTGGTTAGTGCATTTTTACTCTTTCCTAGCCATTCATGATATGCTGCATGCATGAACATTACCAGTGCCTAGACGTGAGTGAGGGAGGTGCAGTCCGCTTTGTCGATGACAAGATTAGACTGATTTGCATATGGCTGGGTCTGAGCTGGAATGGCATGGGGAACAAAAATCGATGGATTTAGGCCCAGATCTCTCTACTGGGGTGAATGTTTGACATTGTTCAGCATTCCATCCATCAATTGTTCTTTTTTCATTTGTCACCCCGCGTAGAGTGTGTATGCCCCCACGTGGATCCCGAGGTCACCATTCCGCTGGAGTCAAGCTAGCCTGGCTGATGAGGAGTGATACAACTGGCTTGGGAGGCAAGCGATGGCAAGTATAGGTAAGTAATGGGCAAGCGCTAAGTACCTTTTAAGATATTCTTTTGTCGTTAAAAGAGATTTCGCATTTACGGCTTAAGCGCCTTGTAGGCGAAACCTGAAAAGCGCTATGACACAGTCAGCGCTGGCTGCATCTTTGCAATTTATTTTCTTTACTGTATGCCATGCTTCATAGCAGGACCACTGCTGTACATCATGGCTCAACAAAACATTGACAAAGCCAATTGCTCAAGCGTAGGCGTGACCTATTGGCTTTAGCAATGCTTCTTTTGTTACAACTTGAAATACTGGGCCATTGCAGCTGAAAAACGAGTCATGAGTGAGGACAGATTGCAGCTAGGAAGTGCTGCACATGTATGGTGCTATGGTGCTCTGGTTAAAGCTGCTAGCTATTTAAACCGATTCATGCATTTCACACCCTTGTGTAGTTTTTCTGGCGTTTGTAATACATAGGGGTTTGTGGACCAGTGTGCACTGTGCAGTATATTAATCTCTTGGATCAACTAAACTTGTAGGGTTTCGTTTTACAGCATTGCTTCTGTGTTATGGTGTCTCGGGTGTAGCTGCAAGATTGTTTTTGATTCATGTATTATATTGCTTAGCAGATTTCAATGTGTCACAGTTCGCAGTGGCTTCTGAAAGATTGTTGAATTTGTCTTTAAGAATAGATGTAAAAGCGCGAATTACCACTTCATATACTGTACTATGGTAATAGATTTACTTACATAAAGGAAACTCTTGAAGTGTGCATGTCTTAAAATAATAATATAGATTGATAAGATATTTCAACAATGTATGGGAAACATTTAAATGAATAACAGGAACATGTGCTGGGGCAAAATGTAATTTTTGTGCTTATTATGGGATTTTCACATGTAAATTTGATTGAATGCATTCGAATACCTGATAAAAAATTCTGTTTCATTGGAATCAAACATTTATGATATCCTGCAGCTCTTGGTGAAGAGAGACACTAATAGAAAGTCAAGATCCTGCCCCTCTTCGAAACCCATGGCTGCAATGAAGAATTCATTAAGTAACAGTTGTCTTTAATTTGTTTTATTTATTTTTTCCTGCTTTCATAAACCGTCGAAGATCACGTGAAACACAGCAAGTAAATTAAACAAATATAAAAAGAAGAACCTCATTTAACATAAGTCCTTATTATTTTTGCATTCAAAACACACCCCTTAATGAAGAGGTTTATTGTAAGCAAAATGGAATGGTGTTTTTTAATTCATTTTAGAGACCTCGTTTATTTTTGGCTCATAATTTATGGACACCATGCCAGGTAGATAAAATAAAAAATGAACAAAATAAATTGATTTGCATTAATTACAGTAAGAGTGGTACTCCTACATAATGACTCTATCCTTTTGTCAACCTCTGAGTTTCAAGCCACCAGTTGCCGAACCAGAGGCTGCTTAATGGAATTTTGCATGCCTGCCTCATGCATATGGTTATGCCGCTTTTGCCTGTGAGGCTGCACACCCTCACCATTCATTCATTATCTCCCAAAATTGTTGATTGGACCCTACTTCTCTCTCATACACAGAAACATGCTTGTATTTATTCTCAGCTGACTGCCACTAATAATATCTTGGTTTTATATGGAGCCATTTCTAAGAACTGTAAATAATGTATTTTCACATTACACATTTTAATGGTACTCGCTTTACTGGGTAAACAACGTTTACCACAAAAAGTTTTCCTCGCAGGGAATTACAACGCGGTCGTTACATTCCTATATTCGCTTTACTGCCCTGGGAAGCATGAAAGGTTGAGTTTGCCATGTCGGGATTTAAACTCCTACATGTGTATCATAACAGGTGGCAGTGGTGAACGTACTGAACCTACTTGTTAGCTCATTGCTTATATGAAACCTATTCTAAAAACGTGACCTTGTTCCTGCTAACCCACTTAACACCAACTGATATCTAACCACAATTTTTTTGGGCAAACTCATTGAAAGATTGGATTTCACTAAAATATCTGAATTTACTGATAAAAAATAGCTATCAAACTGCTGCCCCTCTTGGTTGAGGCACTGAATCAACATTGATAGCTTTGATGAATGATATTAAAACTACTGTTGTCGCACATAGAGCAGATGAATACTTCTTCTCAGTAGCTTATAGGCGTTTGATAGAATTCACTGCCTTACCCTTCTCCAGAGACTCGTTGATATAGGTGTTCAATGAACTGTCCTAATATAGATTTTCTACAACCTCAGTTATAGATCACTCATGATCTCACTTCCTCCCTTCTCCCTGGAAACAATCACATCCACAGCTGGTTTATCCCAAGTTTTTACCACTGTTCTTCTTCGTTCAGTGTTTACCTTTGTGTGCTATCTGATCTCATTTGTTAATCTTACAACTTGAAAACTAATCGAGGTTTTGACTCCTGTGGCCTCAGACAATGCCAACAAGGAATTGACACCGCCTCAGCCCATGCAGGTAAGAGAGTGTCGGATGTGTGGGGATTTCGACAGATGACCACGAGGGAAAATTAAATAAATAAATAATTTTCCCTCGTTGTTGTCTGTCAAAATCCCCCCCACCCGGCCCTACCGCCTCACCGCTTCAACCTGCAGGGGCCGCGGCTGATTGACACTGGATGATAGCCATCCACAACACTAGCTGCCAATAAGCACCTCAAGCTAAATACTTAAGAAACTGATATTCCAGTACTTTACAAGTGAGCCAACTATCCCCTTCAGCCATCCGGTCTCTAGGAAATATGGTTCCACCATTCCATCAGTTCTCATGATGAATTTAGGGGTGAATATGGACTCCAACCCTGTGTTTATCCCACAAATAAATCACGTTTCTAAAAAAAAAACAAAAAAACAAAGTTTCTACGTGATGAGATGTTTTGCGTAAATTTACGATATCTTGGCTACCCTCCAAAAGTTCTTAACACAAAATATAGCTTGGAGGATCTATGTTAATACTACAGAAGTTACAGACATATCAGACCACAAGAGACAAGCTGCTTCTCAAATTATCGCGGACTCATATAACACCAGGCATCATATCTCTGACTGACTACATGTGACTAGCTTGATCACTGTCAAAGCAAGGTGCATTGCTCATCAAGCAATCCATGGAGCTTCACCTTTTTTCCTCCAGCAGAAGCTCCACTTCTAGTGCCCCCTCTTTTTGACCTTCCAACCTGTTACAAAGTTGCAAGCTTGTGGCAGCTTCTATTCTGTCTGATGGGCAAGTTTTGGTAGTTGATTCTTATTGGGATAAAAACAACCAATAATCCATGGTAACTCTGGAAAACATTAAAACCTGGCTTTTCCCAACCATAGATTACAACATTGAGATATGGGCCTACACGAGTTGCATAGTGGATATGAGGCAAACTATTTACAATACCTAATTTTTATGCTCAGTAAGGTACACTGCACCACGTTTAAAGAGTGTTTTTGAAAACTCACACACCTCATTCACCATCTCATGAATAGGACAACATCCTTCCAAACAAACCCTCCAAAAGGGTGTTCATGAATAGGATGCATATTGGAGAACTTTGCTTCCTAAGGGTATGAAGTGCTGTACAAATGTTACTGTTGGACCTGGCCCTTTTTGCAGGGTCCTCCCTAAACTTTTTGCCTTCCTCCTATATTTTTTCTGACCTGTTGTTGGCTGTTTTATGACTCTGGGCACCTTACCACTGCTGATCAGTGCTAAGGTGCATATGCTCTCCCTATGGTAAAGTGTATACATTGATTGGTGTCCATGATTGGCTTATTTGGTTTACTATCAGCCCCTAGAAAAGTGCACCAGGAGTGCCAGGGCTTGTAAATACAAATGCTGCTGGTGGGCTTGCAGCACTGGTTGTGCCACCCACAGAAGCGGCCTAGTAAAATGTGTCTAGGGTCTGCCACTGCAGAACCTGCGCGCGGTCTGGTACCGTCGCGCTGACTGCGCAAGTGCACCCACTTGCCAGTCCCTAAACCTTCCCTTAACTACATATTAGTCACCCCTCTGGTAGGCCCAAGGGCAGGGTGCATTGTAGGCATAAGGTAGGACATGCCCTGATGTGTGTGGCATGTCCTAATAGTGAATTACAGCCATTTTCGTTTTTCCCTATTGAAGGCTACCTGCTCTCCATAGGCCAGAATGGGCTGCTGGAATTACTACACGCTGTAATCCCAGTGGATTCAGAGAGCATGGTAGAAAGTCAAGTTTAGTATGCCTGAACTCAGAATAATAAAATACTTCTTTTAGTAAAGCTTCTTTTAATATCCTGTGTTTGTAAATACTACTTTTAGAAAGTTAGTATTTACTGACCTGGCCATTTCAGTCCGCCTCTGCGCTGTGTGTGTGTGTTCTGCCTAGTAACAAGGAAGGAGCAGGGCTGGGGAATTCCAGGAGACAGGTTGGCTGCCAGGTGGTGGGTAGAGAGATTACACCAGGATGGGTGGGAGGAGTACACCTTGACTCTTGAATAGACCTGTGCTCTGCCTCCACAAAGCTGGCTCCGCCCCCTGTGGAGCGGCTGATGTCTCTGCCCTGCTGCTGAAAGGAAAGAGCAGAGTCACCACAACAAAGTGCTCCAAAACTGGACTGAGCCAGGCCCAGGCCCCCTGGCGACAAAGAACAAAGGATTTGTGCTTTAAAAGAGGGAGCCCTGCTCCTAAGAAATCAGATTCTGTTTACGCAACGACGAACCTCTGCCTGAAGGAGAAGGACCTGGAGAAGCTGAAGGAGGAATACTGTCTCTCTGCCTGAGAGACTGGCCCGCAGTGGGTGCCTGTCTGCTGGAAGGAGAGGAAAAGACTACAGAAAAAGACTTTGAATCAACTTGTGCTAAACAATCTCCAAGGGCTTGCTTGTGAACTTGCCCCCTGATCTGCGCCCCAGGAACAGTGGGCGCAACCTACCCCCAGAAGAGGAGAAGTATCTGGACGCAATTCTGTGACGCTGATCCCCAGAGAACCTGTGTGCCTCTTCCCCTTTCTCTACACCGCGACATCTGCCACCTGGGACTACCACGAGCACCGCAAGGACCTGCCTACCTGGTCCAAGCACCGCAAGTACCAGCCCCTCCGAGCCGTAGCTCGCAACGCGGAGAAAGGCACCTGAAGGCCTGCGCACCGAGCCTTGGCGAGCCTTGGCGACCCTGTGCCGTCGAGATCACCGCGAGGCCCTGTGCACCCTTGTGATCAACTGAGAAGCCGATCGCGCTGCAAACGCGCTGGGAATTGCCCCGGGGCTGCTCTCCCTTCTCTGCCCTTGGTCGTGTGGCTAAGACCTTCTTCGGGTGACCCACGAAGCACCGCCGCCCTCTGACAGCGAGGGACGACACCGCAATGTGGGACACCGCTCCGTCGAAACCCGAGGCCGCCGTGACCATCCCCGTGAAGAACAAAAGGTATTGGTGGCTTCGCGCGCTAAGTTACGGCCCGTACTGACCTTCGTACTAGCCGTACCGACATTGAAAGTAATTGGGATTTTTGTGCGCTGTTTGTACGACCCGTACCTGCCTTGTACGTGCCTGCCTTTGCAATTGTTCGAGTCGTACTTGCCTTTAAAAGTAATTTGTTCGAGCCGTACATGCCTTTGCAATTGTTCGAGTCGTACTTGCCTGTATAAGTACTTTGTTCGAGCCGTACCTGCCTTTGCCATTGTTCGAGTCGTACTTGCCTTTAAAAGTACTTTGTTCGAGCCGTACCTGCCTTTGCAATTGTTCGAGTCGTACTTGCCTTTAAAAGTACTTTGTTCGAGCCGTACCTGCCTTTGCAATTGTTCGAGTCGTACTTGCCTTTAGAAGTACTTTGTTCGAGTCGTACTGCCTTTAAGATCATTGTGCCCTGGGCCGTAGTTCGACCCGTACTGTTTGTACCTGCATTTAAAGGAGACTGGGTCCGGTGCCGTAGTTCGAACCGTACTGGTTAAGGTCTGAACCGTAGCGCATTGAAAAGCATTGCCGGCACTCACGCGGGAAGCGTGAGGAACGGCAAGCGTACTCGTGCTCACGCGAGAAGCGTGAGAAACGGCAAGACACCTCTAAAAACTTGTCCCACGCATTGCAAAGGCGCTACGAAGCGCGCAGAACCCCTAAAAAGCCTATTTTGAATAGAACTGTGTCCTTTTTAACATCTGTGGACTGCCTATAAGCATTACAAGTAACTGGAACATTATTTGATGTGATAGACTGTATTTTTGATATCCTGCCTGAAAGAAACCTTTTATAATAAAGACTTCTATTTTTGATAAATACAGTCTTGTGTCCCTGTGTGGTGGGGTGGTGATTATTGTGTGGGATATCTTGAACGCTTAACCTAATGCCCTCTGGAAATCTAGCCTGACTGCTCGCGCCACGTTACCTGGAGAGTGAGCAGGGGTTATTTTTAAAGAGGTAATCCTACGCCCTGACTTAGAGGAAAGGGTCCCTGCTTGTCGCAAGTGCATACCTGCGCCAACCAGAGACCCCGGATTCTAACAGTTACAATATCCAACTCTACTTTGAAGCTATACATGTCATGCCAATGGGCATTTGTAGCAGCGTACCCACCTTACCTCCCTACTGCCTCCAGCCATTCGCAGCAGCGTACCCCTCTTAATTCTATCTCATATCAGGGTAATCTGCACCTGGAACACACCTGTACCCTGTCTACTACTTTCAGTGTGAGCTATCTTTGGAAAAGTCTGACATACTTGCAGAGTAAGGGCATCCTTAATCATGCAGAAGATTTTGCATTTCATAATTGGAAAGTGGAGTCAAGAGGGCAAGCCCAGGATGATGTAAACAGAGCAGGGTACCAAGCATGTGTTATGTGAGCTAGGCAGTGACTCAGACACCGATCCTTCCATGTTAAGTCATCTTCACCACTTCTACACAGTTGGTCTGATTAAGCCCTGGGAGGGTTACATTACTCTGTCCCATGTTACCTTTTTCCTTTGTTCCTGACAATCTCAGCTTGATATTATGGCAAAATTTCAGTGAAAGGGTGCCAAATCCATGCAGCAGGGACTGAAAGGTCCTCCTGAGATCAATCTCTGATGTTTTCATAGACTCTGTTTATTGCGCTCTTGGGTTTAGCTCCACTCCTCCCTGTGGGCATGGATGTTTTGTGTTGAAGAAGCACTGTGGAACAGAACCGGTATCTCAACAGCACAGTCCTGCTAACTCATTGAACTGGGATGCCAAATTTAATTTGACCCACAGGATGATTAATCGACAGTGGTGGTGCTTAGGGAGGCTTGCCTGGCATGTTCTGTGATTTCCCTGTGTTGCATTTGCAGCCTTTCAAGCTCCATGCTGCATCTGACTACTCACCAGCAGTTGATCACATCTACCAGTTGGTGCAGGAAGTTGATGAGAAGGAAACATTCCCTGAATGGTGAAGCGGCGTCAACAGAGATGACAAAAAGTTTGGCCTAACCCAGGGCTTGGAAAAATTTCACTCCTGAGAGGTTTAAATGTTGATTTTGATCCAGGCCTCCAACTTAATGGCGAAATGAAAGGATGTGGGTAGTTCACCTGCAGGACGCTTGCTTCTATTTATCTGTCCAGGACGAACACTGGCAGTGCTATCGCTTTATGAGTGGAAGCTGATACTAATAGCATAAGGAGGTTTCTTCAGTTTGAAGACTGCTCCTTGGGTTTCCATCGAGCTATTGACCTAGATAGCTGCATTTCCAAGGCAGTATAAACTTCACTGATAACATTTATTTGGACAATTGTCCAGTGAGGGACATTTCCAAAAACTAGCAGTATCTATTTTGGTTATAACCCTGATAACCTTTTTCACTCATTTTCTGAGTGAGCTATACAACATTCTTTCTTGGTCTCAAAGAGGATTTAAATCATTAGAAACAATATGGAAATTTATCTTACAAAGATCTTCCCAACCCCACATAGGGTATTGGCAATCAGTCACAGCATTGACCACTTCCTGGGAACATCATGTATTTATTAGGTTTATATTGTGCTCATTTACCATAAAGTGTATTTGCACTTAATAGTAAAATGAAGAGGGCAAGATACTAAGATAACAATAAATTGATCACAGAAAAATAGGTCTGTACAGTCAGGATTCAATGGGAAATGTGTTAGTTCAAGTGTAAGTTGAAGAGTGGGTTTTTAGAATAATGAAAAAAATAAAGTGTGAGTTCGGTTCTTAGGTCTGCTGGCAGGGAATTCCTGAAAGCTGATAGTCTCTCTATGACGGTTGCTTAGGCACATATATACCCCATTGGTCCAGATTTATCAATCTTTCATGCAATATTAAGCAGCAAGAAAACTTGCTGCTCTGCGTGATAGGGAGAGGACAGGAAAGGGCCATATATACCGATATATGGTTCATTCCTGCACTATGACTGGCTTGGCGTACAATCTGCTGCCTAGAACCAAGGCAGGCAGCCTTGCGCTATGGTGCAAGAGTACCTGCATTGCAGTTATGGTTGTTTTTGTAGACGAATGGACAGCCGTGGTCCCGCCAAACATATCACAAGTTTCCTCTTCACCACGGTCAAGGTGGTCCCACAGGCACCCTAGTGCCTCACGTCATGTGGATGCACACAGGGAGCACAACATGTGGATCTCACGCCACACCTCCAAAGTCATAATTAGGCCCCTAGTATTTACTATGCAGAATCTTTTCTCTGGTACAACATTTTCTATAGAACCAAAAACTTGTGTAGAACATGCTATGCTGGTTATATGTCATCAACTGTCATCTGCGCACAGAGTTACTCTTCTATTCAAAGATTCATATTGTGTTAAATACCTGTACACACCTATGATACATTAGAAGCACATGCATTTTGAAAACACATCCATTAGCTGGACACAGGCTGTCCAAAATAAGGTAGAAAAGTAATATGGTAGTTACCCACCACTATGTAAACTATAAAACAAGCTAACACGGTCAGTGGATGGTGTCATCAATGATGTCATACATGATGTCATAGAACATTTCATGAGTGAAGTAATATGTGAGGTCATAAGCAGTGCATGATGAGGGTGCAAGTCATAGCTAGCTCTGTGAACTATAACTGGTGAATTTTCTGTGTTTTTTTTTAGTTTGAAACTTTAATGTTGTCACCGACATATTCACCTAACTATAATGTCACTTTAAGCTTTGTTTTTCTCAGTGAATTTCTAATTTTAAAAAAAATCAGATCTTTTTATCACACCTAACTATAACGTTACTTTAACCTTTGTTTTTTTAACATTAAGTAAAATTTTATTACCACATGTAAATCCAACCTTTACCTTAGGCCATGCGTGGTTGAGGTGGCAAACCCACCCAAAGACAGCCAATCCACCCATCGCAGGCAGCCAACCCCACGCATTCCATAATACATGGTACGGGTTTGACAGCAGGGCCTGCCTATAAGCAACTATCTATAGGCAGCCACCCAAAGGCAGTCAACCCCACACCACACACGGCCTTTGATCGTGCATGGTGTGGGGTTAGTCTTTAACCGAGGCCTGTTACCAACTCTCTGCAAGGCAGCTGAGCCCATGCTGTACATACCCTTTGGCCGTGGCAGGGGGGGTTGGCCACAGGGATTGGCCTGCTGTCAGGCTCTGTGACCATATCCACAGCAGGCTGCCAACCACACACCACTCCCAGCCTTTGGCATGTGCAGTGTAGGGTTGGCCTTCAGGCCCTGGGATCCCATCCCCTAGGGCCAAAACATATATATTAAGGGGAGAGAGCCTGCGACCCCCTTTCCAGCCCTTAATTGGCCCTGGGGACCCTATCCCCCGGGGCCAGTTCCAATAAAAAGGGGAGGGGGTGTGTGACCCTCCTCCCCGATCTTTATTAGGCCCTGGGAACTCCATCCCCTTGGGCCAAGTAATTAATAAAGGGAGAGGGGCATGCAGTCCCCTGAGTCCAATTAGGTTTAGGTCTGGACAGTAATCTCTGCTCCCCTCATGGAGTTTGCAGTTTTTACCACTCTGCTTAGAAGGCAGAGTTCTGAAAAAATTCCATGTTGTGGAGTTGAGTTTTTCCTCTCTTGCAGCTCAACCAATGTTGGTGAGCAGGGAAAATGCAAAGCTAGACCACCTCCCAGCGAAATTTCTCAACATGGGCGGTGGCGACAGGTTGCTACAGCTCATGGTTCGAAACCTGCTGCTCACATTGAGGAAGGTGCCACTGGAGTAGAACACCTAGTTGAGCAGCAGAAAAAAGCTGCACCCTCTAGCGCTGTGTTTGGGGCCTTTCGTGCTGATTTTACAAATGCCCAGCGCTAAAACTCAATGTGAGCTACATGACTCACGTGGCCAATATGTGAATAAAAGGGGAGGGGAGCGTGCAGCCAACCTCCCCAAGCCTTGTTAGGCCCTGGGGACCCCATCATCTGAAGCCAAGTCATTATGAAAGTGAGGGGAGCACGGCCCCCCTCCATGAGCATAGCTAAGCTCTAGGGACCCCCATCCCCATGGCCAAAATGGAAATAAAAGGGCTACTGAACTGAAGTACTTTCTACTGGCAAATTAGTGAGTGCTACCTCATTGGGTGAATGAATACTCTACACTACAGCTGCATAAAGGACCACAAGGTAATGTCTCTGGTGACCTTCTGTACATGTAATTTTGGCAATGTGATTGTACCTTGAGAGTCTTCATTCAGAAATCACGGACAAAACGAATCCAAGTATAGGGATGATGATAAGTTCTGTTTCAACTTTCCAGTAGGACCTGCAC
Organism: Triturus cristatus; assembly: GCF_964204655.1. Classification (NCBI taxonomy): domain Eukaryota; kingdom Metazoa; phylum Chordata; class Amphibia; order Caudata; family Salamandridae; genus Triturus; species Triturus cristatus. Next base: position 1,388,379,625 of record NC_140590.1, read on the forward strand.
GTTTGTTGGGCAACAGAAATGTTGCGATGGCCCCAGACTGATTCCGAGCACCCCCACAGGATATACTGTCTTATAGACCAGCTAGCTCACAGTGCCACCATAAGCACCCCTAAACCTAGACAGTTAGGAAATAGTTTTGGCAACTACAGAACATGACAACCCTGTTTCCCCAAGGAATCGTGGTAACAGATCTAGGCCCCTTTTGCTCAGTCACTCACACACTCTCTCAAGAGAAATATACAAAGAATACAGAGAGGTGTTTTTAATATCCATTGAATCATCCTGTTTCTTGTATAAAATATATGTGCTGCAATGATAAATAGACAGAACCAGATAAAAGTAATTAGCAGTAGAACTAAAGTGAGCAAAATAGATAGTTCCACCATCTTGCTAAAAACAGTATATATATATATATTACCTACTGGCAGTCGCCAGTAGGTAGTTATAGTTAGGACCTATTTTCCATAGGAAATCCGCAACATTCTATTCCCAATAAGTCTGGCGCCGGTTGACGAATCCTCGTGAAATTTTCCAAACTTTTGGCCAGCTCAGCTCCGCTCCGCTCCTACCCTGAAAGTTTTGTGGTGATTCGTCAAGCGGGGGCTGAGAAAAAAGGGGGTCCCAAAACGCTTTTTCCCCATGCAATTTCCCATAGGATCTGTTGTCGCAGCTACAGCCCGAACCGCTGAAAGGAATGACACCAAATTTGGCAAAGAGGTAGTCCTCAGTTCAGACTCGTGCCTTTTGCATAAATGGTGTGAATCCGTTCAGTAGTTCCTGAGAAAATTAGAATTAAAAGTACATAAATATCTATGGCCGGGGAGGATCCGCGGACCCTACCCACACCGTAAGCGCAGTCTCCCCGAACCGAGCGCGCACCCTCCCGATCGCGCGCTGAATGCTAATTGGCTGTCGAGTGTCTGTCTACATTTGAAACCAGGAACTGTTGACGGACGTTTTCTGCCTCGGTAGAAGCAAGGCTGAAGAAGCAAGGGGAATAAGTGTGTAAAACATATAAAGGGGGCAGAGTGGAATAACTCTGACCCTCTAGAGGTGCTCCTGGTGTCCCATTTAAAAAAATTTAAAAAACAGCGGAATGCGCGCACAGTGCGCGCATCCTACCGCTTTGGGTGCATGGATTCTCTCGCGTTGGGTGCGCGGATCCACAACATTTTTTTTTAAAAAATACAAGAAATCATTGGTTGTATGACTACTTTCTACACTGAAAGGTAGGGTGTATATTTCTGTTTTTTAAAGGTATGATTCTTATTGGTTGACAAAAACAGATTGTAAGGAACATTATATGTGATATGTTGAAAAGTCAAGCACACTTCCTGTCTTGTTTAACAACATTGTGTGCTGAACTTGTGACCTGTGTGCTCAGTGCAGTGTTCCATGAGCTGTTTCTATTGTAACAGGTAGAAGGCAGATTGGGGGAAGGGTTGAAATGTATTTCAGTTGGAAAGGGTTGAAATGTTTAACCAATAGAAATGTGTGTTTGCTTTTGAGTTTATGTGTGAAGGATTGTGATTTGATGTTTACATGTATATGTGTGGAAAATGAAAGGGAAACTTTTCCATTCTTTGTTTTTGCTGAGAGGTGCACAGTGCAGAGATTCTGTAAAAGAAAATATGGCGAGTGACTGATATACTTTTTAATCTACAAAACAACTTGAAAGGTGAGTTATTTAATTGTGAGGGGATGTATGTAAACTATTTTCATTTTAATCAGACTAATGTATTTCTCCTGCTAAAGTGTAGGGAGTACTTTTTTTCTCTACAATCTTATTGACAGTGTGTGTGCATGTAGAAACCATTCTGTGATAATCATTTGTGTTTTTCATGTGTTTGCAGACAGATAGCTGTGCTGTTTTTATATTTTGGTAGATTTAGAAACCAGTCATTGTTTATGAATTTGTGAAATGAGTTATGTTATGTATCTATACTAAAATGTAGTACTTCTTCTAGATGAAGAAATGTGTTTTGGTATAGTGCAAGGGATAGTGTTGTTTGTCTAGAATCACACAGTGAGTATGTGTACATTTGGGAACCAATGTGAGAGAAGCATTTGGTAACATCGTGTATTTGCTGACAGATAACTGTTTTAAAACCTGTCATGTTGTCAAGTTTTAGTAGCATTAGAAGACAGTGTTTGCTTATGCATTGATAAAATAAGTCATGCTTTGAGACTAATGTGCTGTACTTTAATATGTAGATTGTGTGTAGTCTCCTTACCCCTTGCACAGTAGTGAATGAGTTTTGGTAAGCTGCTAGGGATAGTGTTGCTTGTTTAGAATCACACTGTGTGTCTGTGTGCATTTGGGAACCACTGTGAGAGAAGTATGTGGTAATATCGTGTATTTGCTGACAGATAACTGTTTTAAAACCTGTCTTGTTGTCAAGTTTTAGTAGCATTAGAAGGCAGTTTTTGCTTATGCTTTGAGTAAATGAGTCAGGCTTTGACACAAAAGTGCAGTCCTTAAATATGTAGATTGTGTGCAGTTCCCTTACCACTTGCACTGTAGTGAATGAGTTTTGGTAAACTCCTAGGGATAGTGGTGCTTGTCTAGAATCACACTGTGAGTTAGTGTGTATTTGGGAACCACTGTGAGAGAAGCATTTGGTAACATCGTGTATTTTTTGACAGATAACTTTTTTAAAACCTGTCATGCTGTCAAGTTTTAGTAGAATTAGAAGCCAGTTTTTGATTATGCTTTTATTAAATGAGTCAGGCTTTGACAGAAAGGTGCAGTCCTGAAATATGTAGATTGTGTGCAGTTCCCTTATCAGTTCCACAGTAGTGAATGATTTTTGGTAATGTGCTAGGTATAGTGGTTGTTGTCTAGAATCACATTGTGAGTCTGTGTGCATTTGGGAACCACTGTGAGAGAAGCATTTGGTAACATCGTGTAGTTTTTTAGCAGATAACTCTTTTAAAACCTGTCACGTTGTCAAGATTTAGTAGCATTAGAAGCCAGTCTTTGCTTATGCGTTGATTAAATGAGTCATGCTTTGACACTAATGTGCTGTACTTAAATATGTAGATTGTGCGCAGTACCATTACCTCTTCTAGACTAGTGAATGAGTTTTGGTAAACTGCTAGGGATAGTGTTGCTTGTCTAAAATCACACTGTGAGTCTGTGTACATTTGGGTAAGGATTGTGAGAGAAGCATTTGGTAACATAGTGTATTTGATGACAGATAACTGTTTTAAAATCGGTCATGTTGTCAAGTTTTAGTAGGTTTAGAAGCTATTCTTTGCTTATGCATTGATAAAATGAGTCAGGGTTTGACACTAAAGGGCAGTACCATGTACTATTCTCTTCACTGTGCCAGAACCGAAAATTTAAAAGTTTTACCCAGGCACTAAGCTAGCAGTAGTCTGATGATTTAGTCAGTTTCCAAGTACTCATGTTGTGAACCATACATTACCACATAGATTGTTTGAAATGTCTATGTAGTATGCATGCAGTCTTCTAACATACTATACACTTGTCTTTCACATTTTCAATTCGCTAGTCAGTATCCATACACTTCCAGGAAACACACTGTAACTCCCTTTGCAGACCTCTAGTGACCCATTCAGCATCATGTACTAATCCATTCACTGTGCCAAAACCCAAACACTTATAAATTCACCAAGATACTATCTTTGGAGTACTCTAATCATTCAGTCAGTGCCTAAGTATTCATGCACTGAGCCAGGCCTTAGCACATGGACTGCTTCAAACCCCTATCTACTATGTATGCAGTCTTCTAGCCACCTAGACACTTGTCTTTCACACTTTCAATTCCCTAGTCAGTATCCATACAGTCCAGCAAACATCCTGTCACTCCCTTTGCACTCCTCAAGTGACCCATTCAGTACCAAGTACTAAGCCATTCACTGTGCGAAACGCCTACCACTTATAAATTCACCTAGGCACTCTCCTTGCTGTACTCTAATCATTCAGTCAGTACCCAAGTAGTCATGCAGTGAGCCAGGCCTTAGCACATGGACTGCTTTAAATGCCTATGCAGTATGGATGCAGTCCTCTAATCACTTACACAGTTGTCATTCACACCTTCAATTCCCATACACTTCTAGCAAACACCCTGCCACTCACCCAGTGTGTCTCCTTATAGTACTGTAATCATTTAGTCAGTTAGCATGTAGTCTTTTAGTGAGGTAGGCTTTAGGGCCTGAACTGCTTCAAAGTAGTATGCACTATGCATGTAGTGTTTTAACCATCGTCACGCTTGTGGTTCGGGGCTATAGTTTCTTAGTCAGTTTTTATATAAAATGTGTTTGTACAGTAATGGAATAGTATAAATTTGAAAGTTATTAAATACATTTATTTGTGATTCTTTTTTACAGATACAGAACAGGAGTGTTTCTCATCTGTTTGCACTCTTCTCGTGCAAGATTGTTTGGATGAAGGGTCCTTAGGTGTTTCATCATACTTGCTGTGCCGCATGAGTATTTTTTGTAAGGATCCCCTCGTAACAGAACTGTTTTGCAAATCTTGCGCGTGACGAAGGTGGCATTGGTCTTTGTTTGCCCCTCGAGAAAAGTAGAACATTTCCACATCACTGAAGGAAAACGTTGTGGGCGTGGTGCATCCTCCAAAAATTCATCCTTAGATTCGGTGAATATTATAAAGTGACAACATTTACAGTTTTTGTAAGTTAAACTTATAACATTTTGTTAGCTGTATGCATTTTATATATCTGTGATTTGTATCCTGTTTTTTTTTTTGAGAATAGCATGTTGTTTTTTTTTTAACAATCTTTGAGATTGTTTTTTTTTTTTGCCCGCTGTTAAGTGATGAGTACGATTGAAATCACTAATTTTAGTGAAATTTAATATATTCTGAGAATAGCAAAAAATGCAAAAAAATTACTTTGTGGAAATTATGCTGTGTTGTAAAAAATTTATTATTACATGTTATAATTTTTTTTTCCTTTTCTTTCACAGATCCAAATTTTAAAATAAGCAATTTTTATGAATTTAGATTGGAATGAAAATGTGAAAAAAACGTGTACCATTTTTTATTCCTATTACTGTGAAGGTAAGTTTAACTAAGTCTCAATATGCAGAATGAGGAGATCTGCAAGAAGCTACAAAGTTGAAACATATTTCTAAAAACACTCTGTTTATACCTTTGTAGTTTTGAAATCTGACCATAATCAGATATCATGTGACCTGCTAAAAAAAAAGAATTTGAGGGGTTCATAATATTTCCTATTTTACCTATTGAAGGACCGCAATTATTTCAATAATTCTTCTTTGAACATCTTTGCAGACAAAACTCTGTGCTTACCTTTTATCATTCGCAAGGAATTTTAAAACTGGAAATATGTCACTTTTTGTAACATAGTTTTTGTGTAAGATACTCTTTCATATTTACAAAGAGAAGAAAAGGCACTCTGTGCACTTTTTATACTCCATCTAAATACAACCTCATCATGCAGACCACTTTGTGTTGAAAGGGTGTTCTATAAGTCTTGTTGTGCATGATTGCACTTAATACTCATAGAACAAGACACATGTCTAGATTTATCAAAAATCACAAATCTCGATATGTCTGTGAATGGTGCACCATTCTAAAATTGGTGTAGGAAAGCACAACAAGGAGAATTATTTTAATTTCTCCACATATTTATATCTTCAATGCATACTGAAATGCTCAGCATACATTGAAGGAGAAAAAATGCATTTTCTCATTGTTTTTGTGCAGGAAGGTGTGTCTTCCTGTAGAAAAATAAACAGCACATGACACAGATATCCTTGCACTATGTTGCAAGGGTGCCTTTGTCACCACATGGCTGCAGTTTAAGTAGCCGTGCAGACAGAAGCATAGATTTGCAACATATTTATGTACATATGTTGCATCCCTGTGCTTCGGAAGTACTACAGCACCCTGCAGTTAAAGAGGTTACTGTGTGATGCTGCTGCACTTCCTCATAGTTCTGCACTTATACATTCACCATACGCTACTAATGCATTCATTCAGTCAATTACGTACTACACATACATTCATCTAAACTAACACTAACAAAGAAATTTAGCTCTTTTTTTAAACCAGGAAAGTTAGTTCTTACAAGAATTTTTTTTTTCTTCTTTCTTCTTTTATAATTTTTTTTTAGTTTTCTGAACAATTTTTAATTTTTTGGGGTTTTTCTGCAAAAAAAAACAACAAAACGAAACAGGAGAAACCAAACAATGAACTTCAGGGAATAATAAAAAATAAAAAAAATAAACTAGCAAATGTGACTTTCTTGCCGGCGGCAGATCAGATCAATCGACTGCTCACCATAGCACAAAGTCGCATTGCACTTAGTGCAGAGCACTTTTAAAAATTGAAATTGAGGACAGATGTCCAAGGTTTGGGCTGATGGATGCACTCTTGAGGTGCTCGGCTGCGATGAGGTGGATGGCGCAGGAGTGTTTCTCATCCGTCGGCACTCTTCTCGTGCAAGATTGTTTGGATGAAGGGTCCTCATGTGCTTCATCATACTTGCTGTGCCGCACGAGTATTTCTTGTTAGGATCCCCTCGCGACAGGACTCTTTTGCAAATCTTGCACGTGACCAAGGTGGCATTGATCTTATTCTGCCCCTCGGGAAAGTAAAAAAATTCCACACCACTGAAGAAAAACGTTCTTTGGGTGGTGCCTCCGCCAAAAATTCATCCTCAGAAGTATGAGGTGATGCAGTTCATGCCTGCTGCCCTGAAGCCATTTTTGGTTGAAAAAAGTTAGAGCTAAGTGCAAACTTAGTCTAAAAAATCTTCTTCTCTCCAAAGAGATGGTGCTCTAGAGAAGGCCAAAGAAGAATGATTGAAATGGGTGGGGTCTTTCAATAGTTAGACGAGGAAGTGTAATGAACCAATCAAATCTCTTTTTTTGCAGGTCACATGGGATCCGCGCACCCTTCGCTTACGCGACACGCACCCAGCGCGCATCCTCGAAATTGAATTAAAAAAAATTATAGGATTAGATGTGAAAATATATTAGTTTTAAGACTAGTTTAGAGTTTGTCTTCAATTAATATTCACATGAAATAAATATATATATTTTTTTTAAATGTTAAATATTTCGCGGGAACCGTGCACCTACGGCGTCATAGATGCAGATGAAGCATCGCGGAAGCGCGTAAATGTCGCGTTACGTACATCGAACGTGTCGCGTATAGGCTGGGAGTCGCGTACCTGTCGCATTGCAATTGCGCACTAAACACGTACCCAACGCTTATCATGCGCGGATGCTATCGCACAGGTATCGAGAACGGTGCGCTTAGGGTGCGCGGATCCAAAAACATTGAAAAAATATATATAAAATAAAGTTTTGACCATAGAGTTAAAAAAATATGTTTGAAAAACCCATTAAGTTCAAATAATATTTTTTAATTTTTAAAAGAATTAATTGAAAAAATAAGTTTAAAAATGGTGATAAAAAAGTATTTAAAAAAAAAGTAATTAATGAAATTGACACACTGAATTTGAAAAATATACAAATCCAATGAAAATCATTAAACATGATATCTTCAGAGATAAGTTATAGATAGGAATTGGCATTTAAAAAACCTTTGAAATTCACTGAAAAAACCAAAGGTTTCAGGGGCGTTATAGTTAGGAATTGGCATTTAAAAAAACCTTAGAAATTCACTGAAAAAAAACCATAGGTTTCAGGGGTGTTATAGTTAGCTGGACATTTCCCTTGTACAAAACCCTAGAAATTCCCCTGTTATAGTTAGTTCAGCTAACTATAACTCGCGCCCCCACAATGCACTGCTGATGATGTCACATATTACATAACTCATGACATCGTCAGTGACATCACTCATGACATCACTGATGACATCGTAAATTACATCACTGATGACATCACTGATGACATCATCCATGTGATAAATTACTGCATCTTCTCACACCCTAATTTAACCTTTGATACACCAACTCAAAATTTCAGACGTCCATTCTCAAAACCAAAGATACTCCAATACCAATAGCTACATACCCACTCATTAACTCTTAGGTCTACATACACCTCCACTCACTCACCTGTACAGTCACTCATACTTACAGTCACTCCGTACAAGACTATCATATGCATTTATACACCTATATAGACACTCACAGACCGCCAATCATCCATTGAGGTACTGACACACCTAGTCAGTCGTGCAAGTAATTAAACACAGTCCAATTTACTCACCTATACAGTTAAACACACTCAAGTTCACTTACTCATAAAAATAGTACCACATTCTTACGCTTTTATACAATCATTGATACAAGCACACACTCATCCATACAGCCATTCTCACAATTACACACTCTCACATATACCCACTTATATACTCTTACACGCATATATACTGCCTTTCACATATGTAGTTAGTCACACATGTACCACTGAGATGTACATTCAATCCCTAACACCCATACATACACTCACCCAACCATACAGTTGATCACAGATGCACTCTTAAAACCATGCACCCATAGAATCACCCACTCACACATCTATGCATAGAGTCACACACACCCTACCCACACAAACACTCAGGCACCCATACAGATACTCAGACAACCAATCAATAACCCATATAGACACTCATATAGCTATTCACAAAACCATGCAGCCACTTATACAACTACACACAGACACATACAGACATTCACCCAGTTTAGTCAATAGTCCGCAGTAAGATAAATTTAATGATTCACTTATAGAGTCAGTTACGCACCTAGAAAATGATCCATTCACACACTTGTACACCCACTCATTCTTCCACCAGCCTTTCACTATAAATATATAAAATATATTTAACCTTTACAGAAACACACAGTCACTGGATGAAGTCATCAGTGATGTCATCAGTGATGTCATTTGAGATGTCATGAGTGATGTCATGAGTGATGTCACTGACCATGTCATGAGTGATGTAATATGTGACGTCATCAGCAGTGCATTGCGGGGGCGCGAGTTATAGTTAACTGAACTAACTATAACAGGGAATTTCTAGGGTTTTGTACGAGGGAAATGTCCAGCTAACTATAACACCCCTGAAACCTATGGTTTTTTCAGTGAATATATATATATCTATATATTTTTAAGCTCCCCACACAAGTAGAAATTGACCAGCACTCGTGTTACTGTAAATCTTTTTAAAGATTTATTGGGCTGAAAAAAAAATAAACACAACAAACGTGTTTCGGCAATCCTGCCTTCGTCAATGTCTATATATACACACAAACACATATGGAAACACATAGTAGGAGTATACTATATATATCTATAGCCTACTGGCAGTCGCCAGTAGGTAGTTATAGTTAGGACCTCTTTTCCATAGGAAATCAGCACCATTCTATATGGAATAACGTTGACGCCGATTGACGATTCTACGTGAAATTTTACAAACTTTTGGCCAGCTCCGGTCCGCTCCTATCCTGAAAATTTCACGGTGATTCGTCAAGCGGGGGCCGAGAATAAAGGGGTGTCTCAAAACACATTTTCCCCATGCATTTTCCCATAGGACCTGTTGACGCAGCTACAGCCCGAACTGCTGATCGGAATTACACCAAATTTGGCAAAGAGGTAGTCCTCAGTTCAGACTCATGCCATTTGCTTAAATGGTGTAAATCCGTTCAGTAGTTCCTGAGAAAATTAGAGTTAAAAAGATAGATATATCTGGGCGGAGCCTAACCACACATCTCATCGTGAGATCTGATTGGCTGTCAGTACTTCATCCAATAAGTGTTGGCAGCCATCTTGGGACCAATATACAAGATAGCACCTCATTAAAAAGCATTGCAGTTAATATAAGGTTTTAAGACTTTAGTTACATTATAAATCATTTGTTGATGATACCATACTAATTTTAGGAATTGTGGTGTGTTCTAAGGTAATTTTACCATGTGAAAAAGCCTTCTGCTCTGATATCATGAATCATGTTTGAGAGAAAACTCTTTTCTCATGCTTTTTCCACAGAGGTTTTGAAGGTGATTTATAGGCTAAACTGAGAGCATATTTTCTGTAAATTCACATTATCTTTCTCAGTCATGTGAGAATGAAGTCTGACATTCTCAGTAAAACATGTACATCCAACAAGGGCAGAGACTGTCAGTTGATTCCTTGTGTTCTACTGCAGCTTCCCAGAGTGTTCTAAAGAACAACTAGAGCGCTAACAGTCCAACTTATGACAAACGTATTGCACACCTGAAGCCATCTTGATTGGAATAAAGTGGTAACTCTTAAAACATTTAATTTAAAAAGGAACAAAATGAGGGGGTTGATTTTGACATAGAAAGTATGATTAGTGCTGCAGAAAGAAAAATTAGGGCACATTTTGAGTGACTTCTCAAATCCTCTTCTATTTCATTAACAAATTCTGACATGCAGACTGAAACATGCACTTTCAATACCAGCAGCAAACATCCCTGGTGAGCAGTAGCTTTACTACAGTGATCTAATAAGCAACTAGAGTGCAAACATTCTGAATTTATGGCAAATCTGTGACGCATCTGAATGCCTTCTTGATGGAATCAAAGTAAAAAAACTGAAAGTATTTCCTACTGAGGAGACTGTAGTAAATGAGGAAATTAGGAAACTTCATAACAAATAAGTCTCCCAAAATGGCCACCGGAGACAAAAGAGCCCAAATGTAGCCCAAATATCACCCAGATGTAGCCGAAGTATAGCCCAATGACAGAATGTCCCAGAGTGTTCTAACGAACAACTAGAGCGCTATCAGTCTTACTTATGGCAAAAGTATGGCACACCTGAAGCCATCTTGATTGGAATAAAGTGGTAACACTTAAAACATTTAATTTACAAAGGAACAAAATGAGGGGGTTCATTTTGCCATAGAAATTATGATTAGTGCTGCAGAAAGAAAAATTAGGGCACATTTTGACTTGTCAAATCCTCTTCTATTTCATAAAAAAATTCTGACATGCAGACTGAAACATGCACTTTGAATACCAGCAGCAGACTTCCCTGGTGAGCAGTAGCTTTACTACAGTGATCTAATGAGCAACTAGAGTGCTGACATTCAGAATTTATGGCAAATGTGTGACACATCTGAATGCCTTCTTGATGGAACCAAAATAAAAAACTGAAAGTATTTCCTACTGAGGAGACTGCAGTAAATGAGGAAATTAGGAAACTTCATAACAAATAAATCTCCCAAGATGGCCACCAGAGACAAAAGAGCCCAAATGTAGCCCAAATATCACCCAGATGTAGCCCAAATATAGCCCAATGACAGAATGTCCCAGAGTGTTCTTAAGAACAACTAGAGCGCTTTCTGTCTTACGTATGACAAAAGTATGGCACACCTGAAACCATCTTGATTGGAATAAACTGGTAACACTTAAAACATTTAATTTAAAAAGGAACACAATGAGGGGGTTCATTTTGCCATAGAGATTATGATTAGTGCTGAAGAAAGAAAAATTAGGGCACATTTTGAGTGACTTCTCAAATCCTCTTCTATTTCATTAAAAAATTCTGATATGCAGACTGAAACATGCACTTTTAATACCAGCAGCAGACTTCCGTGGTGAGCAGTAGCTTTACTACAGTGATCTAATGAGCAACTAGAGTGCTAACATTCAGAATTTATGGCAAATGTGTGACATATCTGAATACCTTCTTGATGGAATCAAAGTAAAAAACTGAAAGCATTTCCTACTGAGGAGACTGCAGTAAATGGGAAAATTAGAAAACTTCATTACAAATAAATCTCCCAAGATGGCCACCAGAGACAAAAGAGCTCAAATGCAGCACAAATATCACCCAGATGTAGCCCACATGTAGCCCAATGACAGAAGTGTGCAAAACACTTATTTTTTGTGTATTTGCAGTTTTATATAGTGCAGACTTGTCAGGTATTGGAGTGCTTTACATGAGCATTGGTTGCATCACACAAGATCAAATTCATTTTGGTTGTAGACATGGGGAGATTAAGTGATTTGACCAGAATCATAGAATGTTGAGCTGAAGCAGAAACTCCAACCTGGTTCCCCAGTTGCAAAGTCTGCAGCTCTGGAAGTAACACGACATCCTCTCCCCTAGGTGCAACATTTAATCAAGTGGTCAACTGGATAAAAAAACATAAAGATTACAAATAATTTAAAAGTTCTTTGTCGCTATTTGAAAACTCAGAAAATATGTCCATATTTTAGTTTTTTAGAGCACTAACCATAATTTTGATGCAAATAAGACCGTCTCATATATGTAATTTCCAAAGGAAATGCTCTAGGTATTACAGTTTTGATTAAATCAAGATGACGTCAGGCGTTCCACACTTTTGTAATAAATATAGAATGTTAGCAATCTAGTTGTTCATTGGGATACTGTTGAGAGGCAGAGGCCAGGGGCACGGACTCTGAAAATTGAAGGCAGGTAGGAGAGTGCAGAGGCAACAATTTGACCACACTGGGCAGGCAGAAAGGGCAGTGGCAGCGCAACAGACTATGGAGGGCAGTGGAAATGGGGGCAGGGGCAACAAACCAACAATGCAGGACTGGCTCGAGCTCCCCCCACACAGGGCTTAAAAAAAAAAACAAGCCCCGGGGTGTGGCGGTCCCCGGGGCTGCGGTGGTGCCATGAGCCCCCCGCATACATTTACTTAAAGCACCGGGGGTGGTGGTCCCCGGGGCTTGGGGGGGTCTTTGAGCCTCCCACCCATCTATAATGAAGCCCTGGGGGTGGCGGTCCCTGGGGCTGGGGGTGGCTGAGAGCCCTCCCCATAATTCACATAAGCCCCGGGGGAGTGGTGGTCCCCGGGGCTGGGGGGCCCCTCTGGGCCCCCCATTATCATTTACATATTGCCCCTGGGACATGGCCCCCCAGGGGGCTAAATAAAAACGAAGCGCGGGAGTCCGCGCTTCATTTTTTTTTTGTCAGCGGGACCATCCCGCAATTTAAAAAAAAATAATAATTTGTTTGGGCCTTGGGGGTCCTTGTGGGACCCCCTGAGCAGGCTTAGGGGGTCAGGGTGTTTCTACCCTGCCCCCTTGTCACGTTTTGCGCCTTTTTTTGTTTTCGGTTTTCTTGTGCCTCGGTTCTACAAGACACTTTCTGATTCAGAGTGTTGGCAGCCAATTAGCATTCAGCTCGTGCTCGGGAGGGTGCGGGGAGGGTGCGCGGATCCTTCAAGGCCATAGATATATCTATCTTTTTAACTCTAATTTTCTCAGGAACTACCGAACGGATTTACACCATTTAAGCAAAAGGCACGAGTCTGAACTGAGGACTACCTCTTTGCCAAATTTGGTGTAATTCCGTTCAGCAGTTCGGGCTGTAGCTGCGACAACAGGTCCTATGGGAAAATGCATGGGGAAACGCCTTTTTTCTCAGCCCCCGCTTGACGAATCACCGTGAAATTTTCAGGATAGGAGCGGACCTGAGCTGGCCAAAAGTTTGGAAAATTTCGCGAAGATTCGTCAATCGGCGCCAACGTTATTCCAAATATAATGTTGCGGATGTCCTATGGAAAATAGGTCCTAACTATATCTACCTACTGGCGACCGCCAGTAGGTAATACATATATATGTATATCTTTGACATCAACTGGGTACAATGTTTTCAGCACTCATGATACATGTATGCATATCGTATTTTCCTTCCACAGGAATTGTACATTGCCATTTACTCGTGCAGCCCAGATTTTGTTCTGTTCCCCACTGTAAGATATGGTATTCTACCCATTCCAAGATGGCGGTCATGCATTATGGGATTGTCCTATGTTGATTTTGCTCACTTTGGAACGTGTTAACTTTATCAGTGTGGAATATTGACAGCTTGTCACACGTGAACAAGGCTTCTGCCGAAACGCGTCGTGTGCATTAAACTGGTGATGGGAATGATCGTGTCTGCCTTTCCTTCCTGAGAGCGTACTCATGCACTGTTGGATACCTTGGATATATATATATATATATATATATTATCTACTGGCGGTCACCAGTAGATAGTTATAGTTAGGACCGAGTTTCCATAGGAAATCTGAAAATTCTATTTTGAATAACTTTGGCGCCGGTTGACGAATCCTCGCAAAAATTTCAAACCTAATGGGGCGCTCCGCTCAGCTCCTACCCTCAAAGTCTCGGGGTGATTCGGCAAGCGGGGGCCGAGAAAAAAGGGGGGTCCCAAAACGCGTTTTCCCCATGCATTTTCCCATAGGACCTTTAGTCGAAGGTACAGCCCGAACGGCTGAACAGAATTACTTGAAATTTGGCAAAGAGGTAGTCCTCAGGTCAGGCATGTGCCTTTTGCATATATGGTGTCAATCTGTTCAGTAGTTCCTGAGAAAATTGCAGTTAAAAGTACATAAATATCTATAGGCGCGCACCATAACGTGCGTGAGCGTAATTCTGATTGGTGGTTACATGTCAGTCAACATTCGAATCGGTCGAAATCAGGAAGTGTCGGCCGCCATTTTGTGTGTTGTGTGTGTGACAGTGAAAAAGAAAGGTGGAGAACGTAAAAATGGGGCAGGGTAGAGAGTTCCTGACCCCCTAGCCTTTGTCAGGGGGTCCCTGAAGGGTGAAAAAAACGTTTTATTTTTTTTTCAAAAAATCGCGGGGTGCGCGCACCGTGCGTGCACGGATAAAAACCTTGAAAAAAACAAAACATTTTAAACGAGCTATTCCATATTACAGGATACAGTCAATCTATAACTATATACATAGGTAGCTTATTGTAAAATAAATATATAAAAAATATAATAAAACATACATAACTTAGCATTTAAAAAACGTACAAATTCACTTAAAAAACCATAGGTTTCACACACGTTATAGTTAGGAATTAGCATTTAAAAAACCTTGCAAATTCACTTAAAAAACCATAGGTTTCACACATGTTATAGTTAGCTGGACATTTCACTCGTAAAAAACCATTGAAATTCCCCCGTTATAGTTAGTTCAGATAACTATAACTCGCGCGACCGCCACTCTATCACAAGAATGATGTCATCAGTGATGTCATGATTGATGCCACTGACCATGTCATGAGTGATGTAATATGTGACGTCATGAGCAGTGGATTGCGGGCGCGCGAGCTATAGTTATCTGAACTAACTATAACGGGGGAATTTCAATGGTTTTTTACGAGTGAAATGTCCAGCTAACTATAACATGTGTGAAACCTATGTTTTTTTAAGTGAATATATATATATATAAAACGTACCCCTACTATGTGTTTCCAAACTTTGGTGCCTAGGGTGTGTGTGTTTGTTCTGCCCAGAATCCCCTATGGGATGATTCAACCCCCGAACGTATGTAGGTGCCCATCTTGGTTACAAGTTGGACATCCCTCCTCCAGAGGGATCAGGAAGCAGCTTGACTTCAGTGTGTAGTGACCCTGCAATGACAGGAAGTGCTCATCTGCCCCAACCTGGAAAGGCTTGTGTATAACAAAAAGCAACTTTGCTCATGATGCCGAAACCTTAGTCAGGCCGCCATTGTTTGTGATCTCTTGATAGCTCCGTCGCCTCATAGATGAATACCAAACAATCACATTAGCATAGTGTATGGTCAGACCTTGTACGAGATGTACAAGGTATCATGATAGCTTTCTTATGAAGTGGAATTTGTAAGTAAATGTAGTTTCATGGAAACAAATCATGTACTGTCACTAATGCAAATGTGTGTCAAAAATCATCACGTGAAAGAGAAGTCCACTTAGGAAAACACGTGCATGTTAAAATGGCAGCATTTCTCTCCCGGCCTAACTGTGCCACATGACACAAAGAGTTGAATCTCCACCAAGCAGGAGTACTTCCTCCAAATTATATGAAGTAAATGTTTCTGTGCTAGGTGGAGATGTTATCCTATTCCTCTGCATCAAAAACGCACCATCAAAATTGGCTGGAAAAACGCTCGCAGGTCCCTTTGGTAAGTTGAGCTGTCCATCGGCCTAGAATATGGCATGTAGTGTTTGAAAAAAACAAGACCCTACTCCTTGCCCTCAATTATAGTGATTGTGCTAATATGTATTAAGTATCTTTGACTGATTGTCCAAAGGAACCGTTGTTTTCTGTTAAACTAGAAAATGGCTGGAATATTGTTGCATAGTACTAACGTTAAAGGGGCAAGGCCAAACGTGCTGAGTTTGAAGGTGATTCATCGCCGTTGCATACTGAGTGGAAATTAAAAAGGAGAACCGTGGACACTGCTCTCTGACCAGAAGACAACAAGAAGGAACCCACTCGTCTTGGACAGTCTGTAAAGATGAGATTGCGCTCCAATAAATCAATGATGCATTCACATCCTTCGAGAAGTTCAGATAGTTTTCAGTGTACGATTGGCGAGAAAAAACACTGTCCATCAGCCTGGAAAATAGGGGGGATACTACTGCACACAACTATCATGGAAGGGGTGAGGCCAAACAGGAAGAGCTTGTAGGTGACTTGGCTCCTTTTCATACTCGGCAACAATGAAAAGGGAGATCCATGAACTGTTCTCTCAGACCAGGAGACCATAAGCAAGAACCCTCTAGTCTTGGACGGTCACTACAGAAAGATTACGTTTCAATAAATCAACGATGCATTCACCTCCATGAAAGATTCAGATCATTTTTAAGCATGCAATTGTAGAGAAAACACACTGTTCCATCAGCCTAGAATTGGCAGTAACACCATTGCTTACTACTAACGTGGAAGGGATGGGCCAAACGGTGGGAGCTTGTAGGTGATTTGACACCTTTGCATACTCAGCAGCAAATAAAAGGGAGAATTGTGGACTCTGCTCTCAGAGCTAGAGATGACAAAAAAGAACCCAATCATCGTGGACAGTCACTACAGAAGAGATGGCTCTCTAATAAATTTACGATGCATTCACCTCAATGAAGGATTTCAGATTGTTTTACAATGTGCAATTGTAGAGAAAGCAATTGCAGGGAAAACACACTGTCCATTTTTAAAAGGGGAGGAGGGTCCCCCTCCTCAGCCTCATTAGACCCTGGGAATCTCATCCTCCATGGCTCTATTTTGGCTGTATTTTGTTCAAAAGGGTGGAGGGCCCCCCTCCCGACCCTATTGTGGCCCCAGGTACCTCATCCCCTAAAATCCACACTATTTAAAGGTGGGTTCTTCGGTGCCCACCCAGGGGATGCTGTGTTAGATATTTATGCTGCTTCCTCCAGGTGGGAGCAATCTGTTGACCTGTTTCCCTGCCCGCTTCAGTGCAGGCAGGGAAATAGATCTAAAGTCTACTCCCAGCTGGCAGGAGCTTTTTTAAGTACCCGCCCGCTTGGAGTAGACTATGTTTGCTCACTGTAATGTAATGAATGTAGTCCTACCTTTTATTTTGTTTATGTATGTCATTAACTCTTATAGTAAATGTTTTCTTACATGTTACAATGCATTTTCCAGCATTTCTCTCTCTTTGGGTTCCAACCTTAACATCTCCAACTGCGTGTGTTGTGAAGGTTGGAACCAACAAAGAGAGAAAAACTGGAACATGTAATGTAACATGAAAGACAACATGCACTGTAACAGTTATAAGATGTTGAGTGATGATGTGACCAAAAGAGATAAGAGTAAAGTGACTTTAATTACATAAATAGGAGCCCAGGTCCAGCTGCTCCTTCTCGTCCAAGCTCCAAATCCAACTGCCTGAGTTGTTAAGGTTGGAGCCCGCAGAGAATGAAAAGCTGGAATATGGAATGCAACATGAAAGAAAACATGCACTGTAACAGGTAAGTAAATATATTAACAAAATAAAGGTAGTACTACAATACACTACATCATCATTCCTCTTTAAAAAGTAAAACATTGAAACAATATGTATGTGGAACATATCTCAAAAGAAACACTTAAATATAATTGTAAATAAAAATCCTTAAACTTCACAGGCATAGAAATATTACGATTGTTTGATCAATAGAAGTTATAGATTCATCTCCCAATTCAACAGTATCAGAGACTTCTATGCAGGCAGACGAGGCAGTCCTTGAATGCTTGAACTACTGTAGCTTCCAGAATCAACTCCTTGAGATTCGAAAGAAGTTGATTCTGAACCACTGGGCACAGTGGTATTGACATTTTCTGGGAACTAGAAACACTTATTACATCATTCCTCATACAAAGTTCCATTACAGTTCTTATTGTCCTAGCTTGTTCAGGAGATAACATAATTAGGCATTCTTATTAAGTAAAACAGAACCTTTGGAAACTCAGGCTACCTGCACCGGTGCAGGGTAAATTGATTCACCCTTTGTTATTCTAGTTAGACATTTAACTAACACCCAATCTCCAACTTGAAAATTTCTTTTCATACCATGTTTGCTATCAAAGTAAGTTGTGTGAAGAACCTGTTGTGAGAAATCCTGTCAGTAACAACTTTATAGTCTTCACACAGACAACTTCACTCTTTTCAAAATGTAAATCTTGACCGAATCTGGAAATACTTTACGTCTGTGTTCTCTGTTTCTAAGAAGACCAAAAGGACATATGCCTGTTGTATTATCAGAGGTGAATGAGTATAATCACAATTTCTTCCTCTAGAATTCCTCCACAGGTGCTCCAATCGTTAAGGCCGATTGGATACCTTCCTTCAGAAATATGTTAATTCTCTTATCTAGTCCATTGGAAATTTGAGAATACAATGCAACCTTCAAATGTCTGACATGAAAACAGTCCGTGACAATCTTCATCTGCAAGAAGGTAAAATTTGTGCCCTTATCGGTCACCTCCTCTTTTGGTTGACCTATTTCGAACATTTTGTGCAAAAATTTGATCACAGCTATGGTGGAAACAGCTAATATAAATTCAAAATAGACCCACTTAAAAAAGCAGTCTATCAAGTCTAATAAATACCTCTTATCACATGCCAACATGTCAAATGGGCCTGTAAAGTCTAATGCCACCTTGCACCAAACATCTCTGGCAAAGCTACCATATGAAGTGGAGTTTGACATGTCTTACAGTGCTTGTCAGACATCAGACATGTATCACATTTGGCAATCCAGTCAGGCACCTAAGCATCCATGGGGGGCCACCAGAAATATTAAGATTTTTACAAGTACCACCTATCCCAAGATGACCTTCTTGAGCAGCTTTGATCAGTTTCTCACAAACTGAGACAGGCAGAACACGTACATAATTTTGTATCAAGACACCTTTCACAATGGACAATTAATTCCTCAACTGTGCAAACAGTTTAAGAGATGACGCCAAAGATCTTTCTTTGGGCCAGCCTTTCCTGACAAAGTCCATAGCTGTTGTTGAAACATTGTCCTTTTTTACCTCGCTCAACCATTCTTCCAAGGAAATGAGACCTGTAGAATTCAATACATTTTCAACCAACACCACCACACATTCAACATCATCCAATTCTTCATTTTGAGAGGGAACATTCAAGGCAATCAGCCCTCACATTCTACCCTCCTGAAAGGTAATTGGTGGTGAAGTTGTATTCCTGTAAGTGAGACAACAAACCTGACTAGCCTGACTGAGGCCTTACCAGACCCTTTTCTATTCAACATGGAAATGAGCGGTTTGTGATCTGTACATATTTCAAAATGTGTGTTCCATAGAAACGTGTTGAATTTTTCCACTGTCCATGAACAGGCAAATGTTTCTCTATTGGAGGTACTTTAATGTAGTTCGCCATGTTTTAAACACTTAGAGGCAAAGGCAATGGTCTGCTCTTTGCTATTAATCCACTGGGAGAGCTAGTGGTCAAAGTGGGTGAAAAAAGTAGGGGAATTGTGGGTGAAGAATCAGAGGATGGGACTAACCCGAGGATTGGATCCGTGGACGGAGTCAGAGGTGTGGCAAGAATGCACAAAACATCCCAATTTTTTGTATTTGTTTGGCATTTCACTAACCAGGTACAGCTTATTATGTTATTGAATTCAACCAATGGGTACACATGATTATTTAAGGTGTAATATGAGGTATTTACATTAAAATACATTCACAAAGTGGGACATGTATCCAATCAAAGAATGTTCCAAATACACTTAAAAGTGGAAACACAAGCCATTTGTCTCTGAGCCATGGAGTTTCTGCTGTCAGCACTTCTCCTTTTCTCCACAAGAGCAGTTCATCCATGAACAGCAAATATCCTAGTTTGCAAGTGTTTTCTATATAATTATGGCTCTGCCATATTTGACACATAACACAACAACTGCTGCATAATCTGACAATTTTAACTAATAAATTGTTTGTAGGTGAAACCGATTAAAAGTTACAAAAAAATGTGACTTGTGTTACTGTGAAGTGGACAGCCTTTCGCAAAGGTTGAGTGATCACCCCTCACACTGCTGTATTTCTATGTTACACTGGTACTAATAAGGCAAAGTCTTTCCAGAGACTGTTAGCATGTGTAAAATGTCAAAATAATAAAGTATCAGAAAATATACCGCATTATGCTGCAGCCTTTGTTTTGCTGCATAATGTAGTCAACACTGGGGCATCACTTTGTTCTCCTGTGCTGCATAATTCCAGTGACCCCAAATCAGGCAGCACATGTTAAAAGGGCTTGTGCATGAAGCAGAGAGACTGTGAAGTTTGCGAACTTAGCTTGGCGTGTGTGCAAATCCTGCATTGGGATCTCTGGTGAGTTGCAGCTACTACTGCTGAAACAAGGCCAATGGAGGTACCAATGGGTGAGGCGGACTGGCCTTCAGGGCACGGCTGGCTTTAGTGCTGCTGGCGCTCATTGTAACAATGTTTGTTTGTGCCCCCCAATGACCACCTCCACCACAGATTCCCTAACTACCACCCTTTAACAGTGTCTCTCAAGTCTCCATAACTACAATGGCTCTCAGATGCATTTAATTTGATTTACAGCGCCACTTATACCAGTTGAGTGTGTCAGAGCACTTTACATCACACTCATTACACAGAGACAATCAGTTATACATGTGTAAATCACTGTTTAGGAAATGTTACATAAGACAAAGGACTATAGGGTGTAGGAGTCACATGACAACCATACTAGTAGGCAGTATAGTTTTTAATAGTGATTGGTCTGAGAAACAGAAACTGAGAATTTGAAACGTAATACCATGGTTGAGAGTTCTCTTTAATAATCATAATTGATTTTCATCTGAATGAACACCTTGTGCAACATTAGGATAATCCAAGACTGGGGAAAAAACCATTACGCTCTAATTTATACCTTGCATTTAGCATGCAGCTCTTAGATGTCAGTTAATAGATCACTGTTCTATGTTAGGATTTTTACTTATAAACTGCAAGTAACAAAAGGATCTCTCTGACAAAAGCATTAACCCACTGACCTATTTACATTATGTGCACTTTGTGATCTGCATGGTACATGTTCTTTTCAGCAGGCACATTAACCCTCTGTGCTACGTTTGCATGAGTCAAAACTTCCACTAGACAAAACTCTGATCTCTCTCACTCTCTAGGAAGAGCATTAATCACCAGAGTCATCTTGACATTTTTATTGTTTCTGAACATTTCTGGAGGCCAGGAAGGATGCAGCAAATGCTTTTAAAACCATAATATACTTGCAAACAAAACACATCCACCCAAAGACAGCGCCTAGTGTGGTCATACCGGCCGCACTACCCTAAAGCCAACCCTTCTCAAGGGTCCTGTGACCTCAGTGGCATAGTCACTGTTGCTCTAGTGTGAGCTGCTTTGTAGACCAGCCTGCCAGACTGGAGGTGAACTTCACTATGGATTGTGGTGGATGGGCTTCAATGTTAACCTACACTTGTCACCATTAGAGTTCAGCTGCTGGTGCTAAGACACCAGGGCTTTCAAGGTCTAGCGGAGCCTTCTAAGGTCTAGCATGGGATTGTGCTCCCTCAGGAGAGTGGTCTGGTGGACTGGTCATGAAGGCTGAACCTGGTTCCCATTTCCAAATTCGGCAGGTCTGACCATAGTGCCACATCCTCTCCCCCAATGAACACCATACTGCCCCACTGAGAGATATTCGCACTGCCTTCAACTACAACCCACTTGTGCTCCACTATAATCACCTGGATGCGACTCAATTCAAATTACGCACTAGACAAGAACAATATGCTGCCTAAAAAAAAGTAACAACATCCTGGAAAAAGGAAACACTCATAGTGAATGCAAAATTAAGTAAAGCATGTGAAATGTAATCAGGAACAACATGATTACCTATACGCTTTTACACTCATTATTCAGAAATCAATGAGTGGTTTTGTGGGTAAAGTTAAGGACCAGACTACAGGGCCTGAAAGGTACCTGTTTCAATGTCCATTGCTTATATCCCTACAAAACATAAGCAGTATGGTAAAAAGACCACATCCGTGAACACAGAGCCGTGGTACACATTTTGTTTTCCAATTCACCCATCAATCAGGCATTGCAGTACCTCCAGGATTGGTGCACTTCCCCACCTGGGAAAAACAATGCTGTTCAAAGAAAGACAAGAAAACAAAAGTAGCCCTTCACTAGTAAACTCTGTAAAGTGACACTAATGGGTTTGGGTGTGAATAGAATCGGTCTGGCCACTTTGCGAGAACTCTGTCTTGCTTTATTTCATTTTTTATTTATTTTTCATATTTTGAACCTTTTATTAGTGAGGCTGCACAGTGGAAAAGAAAAATGTCAAAAAAAGATGAAAAAAGTGATATACATTTTTGGGATCCATTTAACAAGCGTACAATTAAACAAAAGGAGGAAAGAAAGGGTTGTTAGAATAATAATGTCTTAGCCGTGTTGTTATATATTGTTCTGCTAAGTTAGCATTTACGGCACCAATTTATGTTTGGCTGCCATTTTGATCCATAAGCGAAACTAAATCTCTCTCTGCCTCTGCAAGAATCAGTTTTGGTAATTTTTCTTTTCCTCAAGGTTGGGCCCTGCTGTACTAATGAATACACTGTTCCTTTTAGCGCATATCTTTCCCACTAGATAGAGGCCTGCTCCCACTAGTCCAGCGAGGGGTGCAGGCAGAATGACCTTGGCATAGGGCTAGTGTGTGCCCGGTCTCAGGATCAAAACCTATCCTTCTGTACCTCCTTTGTGTAGCTGCCTCCAACTGGTAATTTCCAGTCTGGGCATGCCTTCTTTGGTTCTGATTCGTACATAATGTATCACCATGTTTTCTGATGTCAATCCTCTCTGCTGCACCCCTAAGCAACTGGGCATATTGGGCTCCGCTCGAGTGTACCTGAATAAATACTTGATTTGTATTCTCTACTGTCTGACCGACTTTGTATGGAAGGCTGAGAGGTGGTCGCGAGTGACCTGGGTGGCCCTAATCGGGTCACTTCCTTGAGGGTGAGAACCTTTTCGTGAAGTTACGGTTTTCAGTAAGTGAGGAGGAGCTAGTCATAAAGAGAGGGAATAAGAGGGAGAAAGAAAGGGGGGCAGCTGAAGCGGCAGATCAGAAGTGGACACTGTCCTTTTCTTCTCTGGGCAAGAAGGAAAAGAGTCCTTTTCTTTCTCTGCCCACCTGCCCATCCCCAAACGGCCACGAACACTGAGCCCTCTCTGTAGACCTTGGCTATTTCTGCTGTCCCGGGACAGATGTTTAAAATAGAAAAGTTGGGGAACGGAATCTATTGAATAAAAGAAGTAGGGGCACTCTGTGCCCTGCCGATCCCACCCACTTTGACCACTGGATGGAACAACACCTAAGCCAGTCTGACTGGCATCAACAGTAGCATGCATTTATAACCAGGTTTGAAATGTGCCAGTGCTGGAGCTGAAACAATAAAATGTTGTATTTTTGCAAATGCATCATTAACAGACTCATTCCATTCAAACTTTACTGCTTTCTTTAAGAGATTGTACAAAGATTGAACCACTAGAGCATAACCTTGAATTAATCTTGAATAATAAAACACACATTCCTAAAAAGGATCTCATGGCACCTTTGTCTTTAGGGGTTGTAGCATCTTTTATGGCCACCTCCCCTTTTTGGGACATTTTGGCCCTGAGGTGGGATCCTTGGGGCTTATAATGGCTCGCGAGGGGGGCCTGGTAAACCCCTACCCATAATTAAACAATGTTGTCTGTACCACCATTTTATTTGAGATTTGCAAGTGTTCCACCGGATTGCGGCAACGTTTTCCAAATTTGTTTTGTATTTTGACCTCTGGGTTTCTCCATAGTGCCAAGGGGGCAGGATATCCATAACCTGCCCCCTTACATTATTTGTTTTTAAACTTCAGGACAGGTGTACCCAAGTCCTGTAATGGCTGTCAGCAATATTTTTCTGATGTTGCCGGCAGACAATCAGAGCGGTAGCTCCAGCAGGAGTCTGACTCCTATCTCAGGAGTTAGATGGCCCATGGGAAAAAAGCAGCCGCCACCCATGCAGGTAAGAGCGGTGGGCCAGCTGGGGGGGATTTTGACAGACGATGATGAGGGAAAATGTAAAAAAAAGAAAAATCCCTCATCATCATCTGTCGAAATCCCCCCCCACATGACCCGACTGCCCCACCGCTCTAACCTGCATGGGCAGTGGCTGGAAAAAACCTCCCTGGGCCAATCAGAAAGCTCTAATTTTAAATTGGCGGTTCCTGCAAGACTGTCTTGAGCCTCTCGCGGACCCAACCGTACAGCTATACAATTCAATTTTAACCTTAATTTCTCAAAGACTACTGAATGTATTTACTCCAGTCACAACAAGCACAGTCACAATAAGCACAATCTGCGGACCAAGATGTAGCTTCCTGCCAAAGATGGTGTAATTTCATTCAGCAGTTTTTGTGGTATCACTTCTAAAAGAAGTCTATAGAAAATGCATGGGGATTTTGTGCTTTAGGACCCCCCTTTTTTCGTGGCCCCCGCTTGACTGTTCACCTCAAAACATTCCATGCAAAATCTAGTGAAAAAGTTGCACATTTCTGGAAAGTGTCATGGAGATTCGTCAGACAGGGCCAAAGTTATGAGCAACACAATAAACCCATTTCCTATGGAACAGCAGACCTTTCTATAGCTACCCAATGGCAACCAGGGCTAGGTAGTGTGTGTGTGTGTATGTGTGTGTGTGTGTGTGTGTTTGTCACAAGTAAGTAAGTAGTTATAGTTTAAACACAGTTTACATCGAATTTTTTGTTTTTGTTTTGTTAATGACTTTGGCACAGTTTGATGAATCTTCCCAAAATTTTCACAAATCAGTTTGCTGCTCATTTCAGCTGCTGCTCGGAAAGATTTGGGGTGATCCATCAAGCCCATAGGGAATTTAGACACGACTACAGCCCGAACCGCTAAAAATGAATTACACCAAATTTGGCCGAAAGGTGGATCTTGGTCCAGAAAGAGTGCTTTTGTAATTTGGTGTAAATCTGTTTAGTAATTTAGGATTTATCAAAGAAAAAAGATTTATGTATATCTAGAGATGCAGATCAATGCGCCATGATTGTCTGGCCGCAACCTGAGAAAAAAGTTGTGGCCACCATTTTGTCAATCGGGACACACCGTTCCGGGGGGGGGGGGAGGGAATAAAGTAGAAATAGGATATAAGTTGTCAGGCTAAAGGTAGCTTGACCCCATGGGACTGATGAAGGGATTTGTGAGGGACCCCTCATGGGGAAGAAATTGCAGAAAATGTTTTTTAGCACAAAAGGTACTCTACCTGATGGCCTGTTAATCTCGGACCCACACCCAACCTAGACAAAAGCTCAGAAAAATAGTTGACAGCCAGTTTGTTATGAAAGACCAAGTAAAGACCGCCCCCTTCTGTTTACACATGCTCATGATGCTGAAGAAGATTTGTAAGTGGCTTCCTTTCAACACAGGCAGAACTGTCACCCAATGCCTTTTCGCCAGCAAGTTGAGCTATGGCAACACGCTCTACATAGGAAACAACATGCAACTGACCAAACAACTCCAGACCATACAGAATTCAGCTGCCAGACTTTGCACTCTCATCCTCATCACCCCACTTCAAAGACCTCCTCTGGCTCTCTATCCTCAAATGGGCAATCTTCAAACTCATCACACACGTGCAAAGCTTTGCTCAACATTGGCTCCACCTTCATCAGCAGTTGGATTATCTTCCACATAACTACCTGATACCTCCCCTCAGCTGGACTCCTAGTCACACACATTGCCCCATATGCAGAACATGTTCTGGCAGTCGGCCCTTTGCCTACATTGCTCTTAAAGCCTGAAACTACCTAACTCTGCACATTAGAACCTCCTCCTCAGTTCTTAAACATCTCAAGGAACTGATGGTATGGCTCTTCTAGTCTTGGCCCTGACTCTGTCCCCACTGCCCCTGCTTTTCAGCACCAGGATAATCTTCTGGTTGAGCCAGTCACTCTACAAGTACCCGTACAATACCATAATAGGATGGCACAATGTTGCAGAGGCCTACTAATGTTATGTTTGGTAATGTACCCCAATTTAGGCCTGGATAGTCACCTAACCTTTCACCTACATGTTCCCTGCCATTGTACTACATAACGGCTTTTGGTATTGACCTTTTACCTAGTTAAGGTGCTGCATAAATGTTGTGTAGTTTTTCCAGAAAACTAGCCTCATTTATTATACATGAGGATTTTCAGAATCACAGCAGGATTACCATCTTCTGCATAATATCCATGCTCATTCCTTTCATCCTCCTTGGCCGACATGACACAGCAAGGTAGAACCCCTGAGGGTATCTTTTGGGTATATAAACACTATATCTTTGCTGGGGTAGGCAGGGGAGAAAGACTTCCATGCAGACACACTGACACAAGAAGCTGAGGTTTCTGCACGCAGACACTCAAGCATGCAGTGTTGTGTATTTATATACCTACCTATATTCATTGTTTTAACACTATGGTAGAATTCTACTATCCATTTACTCTGTTGGTGCTTATAATCATTTAAATCTGTTTCTGTCTTATTGTTGTTTCAGTACACCTATTTTACACTAGAATGACGCTGATTCAATGAATGCCTATTGAAAACGGCCCCACTGTGTATTCTATGTATCTCTCTGAGACAAAGTGAGCACAAGTGACTGAGCGAAAAGTACTATACTGTTGCCATGATCCCTGTTGGGATAGGGTTGAGATGTTCAATAGTTTCCACAAACTATTCGCTCCTTGGTAAGAGGAGTTTACAGTGGCACTGCAAGCTAGCTGGTAAACATACCAGGGGTGTCCGGAGTCAGTCTGGACAACAATCCCACAGTTTATGTTGTCTAAACGTGCAGATCCTATATAGATTTATAGGAACTACACAACACTAAAACTCACTGTCGAGAAGAAAAATCAAGAGACACTAAGTATTTCAGTAACTGCAGAACTCCATAATTGTTAAGAATATTGTCATAAGCATGAGCGGCTTTATCCATGTGAGACTCAGCGGTGCTGTAACCAGCCACCATGCAAGCCAGGAATCTTGCCAGAGAACCAAAGATGAAATGCACACCTCTCTACCAAAAAGTAGAGTTTGAGTCACCAAAGCCAAAAAGGCAAGTTTTGTATCAAGGTACAGAAGCAGGTTTCAGCCAGTCAATAATGATCTCAGAGTAAGTCAATATAAAGAAAACAATTCATATGTTGCATTGGCGCAAAAAAGCAATGTATCTTCTGTTCTTTCCAATTGATATGAGGATTATGCTTGTGAATCCAATTGGTTCCCAAAATCACAAGGAAAGTAGGAGCATTAAGGAGATAAAAATGTGTCTTTTCAGTATGTACATTTTTTAGAGCCATGACCAATCCTGTTTTTCCCCCACAAATACCTTCCTCTAGCAAAGCTTTACCAACAAGTTCTAAAATAGCTTCTGGTTTCTCCTTTTCTTGTTTGGGAAGTCTGTACAAAGTATAAAATGACTACTCCAGAAAGCATCAAGAGGCCCAACTGTCCAATAGTGCCTACAAGCCTAAAAGTCATAAAGAGCTTAACTGTTCCTTCATGTGTCAGATTTGCATGGCATCTGGAAATGCATTCTTGTTATGTGTTCTATCTATTGGATGAACTGCTTGTCTTGGAGGGAACTGGGGGGGGGGGGGGGGGTTCATTGCTTACGGATGAGCCCTGCAGTTTCCTGCCAACCGAGGACAGTATCTGACAAAGTGTCCAGGTTTTCCACAGTACATACATAGTCCTCCTTCTCCTTTGATGTGAGAGTCATTTAGATATCACCAATCAGCACTTGTACTTTAGGGGACTTCACCAAATTGTCTGCATTATCGACCAGACTCCTTATAATAACTTTCCTGGGGTAGAAGAGTCTTTCTTGGCTCCTTTGCTTTTTCTGTGCACCAATGTGCAGTCTTACATCTATTTGTACCACTTGTGTGGTAGGCTAGTTCACTACCATAAATAAAGGCCAGTTCACCACCATAAATAAAGCGTTATTTTGTCCCTTTCATTGTCCTGCTGGATTGCTGAGAGGTCTTTGTGGCCCCAACCCCTTTCTCGCCCACTCTGCAAAGCCGACTCCTGCCTCACAACTAGTTAGGGGATAAAGTCCCCTAGGCTGCTGAGGGTCCTTGGGGGGGAACAGCCCCTCCTGTTACCTCCAGTAAGTACAACACAGCAGGATTGCTAAGAGGTCCTCGGAGGCCATGTTCCCTTTCTCCACCACTCTGCAAACATGTCTCTAGGCACACTGCTGGTTGGGCAATTAAGTCCTCTTGGATGCTGGGAGACCTTGGTGGCCAAGAAGTCCCCCTGGTGCTTTCTGTAAGTCCTACACAGCAGGATTCCTGAGAGCTGGTCAGAGGCCCACCCCCTTTCTCCACCACTCTGCAAATGCAATTACTACTAAAAAAAACCCATAGAAGTTCACTTAAACAAAACAAAGGCTACAGGAATGTTATATTGAACAATCCAGAGCACTACACAGATATAGTAATTTCGTCTGTCAATCTAGTAAATCCAACTTTAATTTTCAGACAGTCAAAATCTGTTGACATGCAGGTCAATAGATAAATGCACACAGCTGATATGTGTTTCGTCGTAATGATGACTTTTGCAAGGCTGTTAATTTAAGATAAAACCATGACATATTTATAAAAACTGCTGTTTTTCAATCATATGTATTATGCAAAAATATACAACACTTATGACATAAGAAGGTGCAAAGAGAAGCAGGTGCCTATTAAGTGTTTCTTTCTCATGCGTATATTATCAGTACCACTTCATATTCCCAAGCTCAAAAGGGTGAAGATGAGAAAAATTCACCAAGTGACAACGACCCAAAATCAAACCAAAGGAGTGAGGTGAGGACAAACCTTTCTATTCTTTAAAAGAAAAAAAAGCGTATCATGTTAAGACCACCATTCAGTGTCCCAAGAAGGAAAAACTGAAGAAAAGAGAAACCAGAGAGATTATACCACAGTCAGTATTGTTTGTTTATTGATGTAGACTGTGCTCCACAAAACAGAAATTACCTCATAAATCTTTTGAAGTGAAGAAATAGTAAAAAATTGTGCCTCATGTGTAGGTTGCCAAAGAAAGGGAAAAGTCTTGGAGCCCCTAGGACCAGTACATTCAAAGAAAATGTCTTGAATTTAAACAACCTCTGGATCATAATTATTGCTATAAAAAGAGGTAAATGCATTATATCATGAAGAGGAAACACATGATTCTCCAGTATTGGGGTGTCTGTCATAGATTCACATGCTTGAATATTCCCCGTCGTCGAAGTGGTAGTCCCACGGTATATAAAAAGCAATAAGTGTCATGTATATATATATATACATACATAAACCACATAAGAGCTTTATATATAATTCAAAATAACATATCAAGTGAAAATACCATAGGATAGCATTGACACAAAGGAAAGCATTGAAAAAAAGAATCACTTTACTGACATATCCTTGTCGTTTTATAGTCCAAACTCTAGCCAATCAGGCGCAAGCACCCTCTAGAACCTTCTCCTCAGAGGCTCAGGCCCTCAGATTTTCTACCGCACGTCGTGTGAAGGGAGTCTCCCTGAGCTCTGCTCCATCTTTGGTCTGGTTTGAGTTTTTCTCATCATGTCTTCAAGTAAGAAGTCTCTTTTCCGTCCCTGTTCCTCTTGTGGGAAGTTAAGACTTTTTTCTGAGGACCCTCATGAAAAATGTATCTATTGTCTTTACCCTGACCATAAGGTAGCCAACTGTAAAATTTGTAGAACTTTCTCTCAAAAGACTTTGAAGGACAGGGAGGGTCGCCTATTGTTGTGGCTTCAAAAACTAAAGGATACGGATAACCCCCTTTCTGAAGTGGAAAGTGTGGCCTCTGCTCAAACAGGAGTCTCCTCCAAGCGTAGTAGTGTTCAGGACTTGCCGTCTCCCTTTCTAAAAAAGAAGAGACTTCATCTTGGAGAAGTGTCTGCAGGCCAAGTCTCTGTTACTACGCCAACGCCCCCGAGATCTAGCTCTCAGGCGTCTCTGACTCCGTCAGCACATGTTTCTGGTCAAAAACGTGCAAAACCGTCGACGGTCCCTCCGTCGACGAGATCTGCCACTTCATCAACCTCATCGACGACTGTGACGACGGTGTCGAGCAGATTTCCTGCGTCGTCGACGACGACTTCGTCGACGTTTTCACCATCGACAGTGGTGTGTGTTTCCCTAAAGACTATCTCGTCGACGATTCCATTATCTCCTTCGTTGACGACTAGGAAGATTGTGCTTCCGTCGACGTCTAAAGCCTCGTCGACGATAATAAAGAAGAAGAAGAAGAAGTCATCGCTGCCAGCGCTCACCGCATCGTCGACGACAGCGTCGTCGTCGGCGGCCTCGTCGTCGACGACAGTCTCGTCGGCGCGAGCTTCGTCGACGGCGGCCTCATCGACATTAACTTCATTGACGGCAGCCTCGTCGACGGCAACTTCGTTGACGGCGGCCTCGTCGACGGCGGCCTCGTTGACGGCGGCCTCGTTGACGGCGACTTCGTCGACGATCACCTCGACGACGGTGGTGTCAAATTTTGCAACTATGCCATTGGTGCCAATGTCTACACCAGCGCCAGGGTCGGTGAACGACTCCTTGCTGCAGCGTCGTCATGCTGTGCTGGACTCTGTCATGATGCCACCGGTCACTCGGCCACCTCACCAGCTATTCCCCTCGGGTGATGAGGAAGTTTCTGATTCTGATGAGGATGTTCAGTCCACTTTTCGGGATGTTCATAGTCCTTCTGAGCTCCATATTAAGTGCCAAGATTTCGAGGAGGATGACTATTCTCAGGATTATTACTGTCAGGAGCAGGCGCAACATCCCCCTTCACAAGTTCCTATGACGCAGCTTCCTTTGTCGCTCATATTCAACCTTCAATTTATGTTGGAAGATTACAATCGTCGCTTTCCGGCTTCCTCTCATGGTTCTCCACGTGAAACGCCCTCTGACGTTCCGTCTCCTCCTGTGTTGCCAACGATGCCGACACCATCCGCACCTGCATTGGTTCCCCCTGCAACAGATAAGGTTGTGGATAATCTGGATACGGAGGAGGGACAGCTTCAAGATGAGGACTCTATGGCTGACTGGGATGACTATCAAATCAATTCACCCGCATCGCCTCCAACATCGCCAGTGAACTCACCACCTGTCGACATAACAGGATTCCATCAGCTGATGGAAAGGGCGGCTCAACGTTTTCACCTTCCCATGGTGGTTAGGGAGGAGGACTGCTTTCTGTACGACTTCAAGTTCCAGCCGCAGAAACAGGTACGGGCTGTGCCCATTATAGACTTTATCTGGAATGAAGGCAATAAGCTAATGAAGATGCCTAACTCCACCCCGGCAGTGCTCCCGCGATTGGAGAAGAAGTACAAGGCCCCGGACTCTTCTCCAGCTTGCTTAGTGTCTCAGCCTAAGCCAGACTCAGTGATCACCCAGGCGGCACAACGTCGCTCCAAAAATCCCTCGTCTCCACTTTCGTCACCTCCGGATCGTGATGGCCGCCGCCTGGATGCCATTGGCAAAAAGTTTTCGACCATGGCTTCAACAGCAGTCCGAGCAGCAAATTCTTTGGCCACCCTCGGTCGTTACGATCGACAAATGTGGTCGGACATGGCAGCTTTGGTTAAGCTCATCCCAGAAGACTCTAGAGCGGACGCTCTAAAGATCCTGCAAGAGGGTGAGAGGGCATCCTCCGAAATCATCGACTGCTCCGTCGACATTGCCTCCACGGGCTTTCGTCAATTGGCTGGAGCGGCTGTTTTAAGAAGACAGGGTTGGCTTCGTTCCACCTCGTTCCGGCAGGAGGTCCAGGCCAAGATTCTGGACATGCCTTTCGATGGAGAATCTTTGTTCGGCCAACATGTGGAGGACGCTTTGCAAGCCATCAAGAAGGACACGAAGACGGCTCGCTCCCTCGGCACTCTCCAGTTCCGGAAGCAGCCCTTTCAGGGTGCGCGCGGCCGCGGCACCTCCTCTTCTTCCTTTCGTGGGTCTTCTTCCCAGTACCGCTCCTACAACCAAGGACAACAACGTTATTCCTCACAGCCGCAGCAGTCTTACAGGCAGCAGTCTGGCAAATCTTATAGAGGAAGGTCCAACTACAGGGGAAACTCCTCCAAGAAACAATGACTGTGTACATCAAGGGTCCCCTCTCTCCAGTTTTTCCCTTTCTCCAGTTGAAGGACGAATCTCCCAGTTCTTTTCGAATTGGTCCTCAATTACTTCGGACCGTTGGGTTTTGGACATTATTTCAAGGGGCCATGCCTTAGAGTTTGTAAAGGTCCCCCCACAAACCTCTCCATCCGGACCTCCTCCCGCTCACCTCAAAGAACTTTTCAACCAAATCCAGATAATGCTCAAGAAAGGGGCCATCAAAGTGGTTCCGAAATCACAAAAGGGGTTGGGGTTCTATTCCTGTTTTTTCCTCATACTAAAGAAATCTGGGGAGTGGCGCCCCATCCTCGATCTAAGGTCTCTCAACAAATTTCTCAAGGACCAATCATTCCGCATGCTCACGCTAAAGGACATCCTTCAATTCTTCTCTTAGGGTGATTTCATGATGACAATCGACCTTCAGGATGCTTACTTCCATGTGCCCATAATTCCACCCCACAGGAAATACTTACGTTTTCGTATAGGCCACAGGGATTTCCAATTCAAGGTCCTGCCCTTCGGCCTCCGCTCAGCTCCTCGAGTCTTCACAAAGATCATGGCCCCGGTGGTGGCCCATTTGAGACTAACGGGCATTCAAATATTCCCGTATTTGGACGATTGTCTCATCAAATCTCAGTCCTCCCACCAAGCGGACCTCGATACTCAGCGCTGTCTCACTCTGTTTCAGTCTCTGGGCTTGTCAATCAACGGGCAAAAGTCTCAGCTCACGCCAGCTCTGTACAAGACCTTTCTCGGCGCTACCATCGATACGAGCAGGGCTATGGCCTTTGCCTCTGCAGAGCGGCAGACACGAATTCGACTCCTCGCAAGCTCCATCGCAGCAAAGCAGTCAGTTTCAGTCTGCGTATTAAAGTCCTTTCTGGGGATGGCGTCCTCCTGCATCGCTTTGATCCCACATTGCAGACTGAAGAGTCGTACCATTCAGGAGGAATTGGACAAGCAGTGCCGTCAGGTGTCCGGTTCCTTCAACGACCAGCTTGTGGTGACAGTTCGCATGGCTCAAGCGCTGCATTGGTGGACTCGTCCTTCCAACGGGAACATCTTTTCTGGCGACAACCCCAGAGCTCGTTCTTACCACGGATGCATCCATGGAAGGATGGGGCGGACATCTTCAAGATCTGTCCGTCCAAGGCAAGTGGACAATGGTTCAGCGTTCCTGGCACATCAACAGATTGGAGCTGATGGCCATTTTCCTGGTGTTGAAATCCTTCCGCCTCCAGCTCCAGGGGGAGTCAGTCCTTATTCAGATGGACAACACCACCAGCATGCACTACCTGAACAAGCAGGGCGGGACAAGATCTCCGCTGCTTTCCCGACTGGCTCAGAGGATTTGGAGTTGGGCCATAGTCCATCGAATTACGCTACTGGCAGTTCACCTGCCCGGCATTTCCAATATTCTAGCGGATGCACTCAGTCGGTCAACGTCATCGACCCACGAGTGGGAATTGCACCAGCCGACTCTAGACTTCGTCTTCGGCCTTTGGGGTCGCCCGACTATCGACCTTTTTGCAACCCCACAGAACAGCAAATGCCAGTCCTACGCAAGCTGGTTTCCCCACAAAGGGTCGTGCGGAAATGCCCTTTCGATAAATTGGTGCAGGATATTTCCGTACGCTTTTCCGCCGATCCCTCTGATTCCTCGAGTGTTGCGGAAGATGCGGCAACAACCGTGCCATGAGCTCCACGGTGGCCTCGGCAGGCATGGTTCTCGGAGTTGCTCCTCCTCTCCCAATGCGAACCCATCCTTCTTCACCCGAGGCCGGATCTTCTAACAATGAACAACGGTCGGATATGCCATCCGAATCCCAGTTCACTCAGCTTGTCGGCTTGGAACCTGAGCACCTTGAATTTGCTCATCTGAACATTCCACCAGTCTGCAGGGAGGTGTTAGCTAGGGCGAGGGCGCCCTCCACAGTGAAGACTTATCAGCTAAAGTGGAAGCGATTTTGTCTTTGGTGTGCGTCGGTCCACATCCATCCAGTGCACGCCTCCCCGGAACACATTCTGCCGTTCTTCCTGCAGTTGGCGCAGTCTGGACTGTCGCACTCTACCTTAAAGGTCTTTCTAGCGGCAATATCTCGCTTTCGTCAGGACAGCTCATTCTCTCTCTATTCATCTAGAGTAATACAGCAATTCTTCAAGGGTCTCTTCCGAATGATCCCGCCCGTTCGGCGTCCTCCACCCACGTGGTGTCTTAACATCGTATTGGCTCAGCTCATGAAGGCGCCCTTTGAGCCAATCCATTCGGCGGATTTCAAATTCTTAACATGGAAAGTGGCCCTCCTCCTTGCACTGACTTCCTCCCGCAGAGTAAGTGACATTCACGCCTTTACAATACAACCTCCGTTTCTTCAATTTAGATCGGACTGTGTAATTCTCCGCACTAATCCTGCTTTCATGCCTAAAGTGCCATCTGATTTCCATCTCAATGAACCAGTAATCTTGAAGACTTTTTTTCCGCATCCGCAGTCTCCAGCGGAACAGAGTCTACACTCTTTGGACTTAAAGAGGTGCCTTAAATTCTACATCAGCAGAACACAATCCTTTCGCAAGTCGGATCAGCTGTTTATGGCCTACGGACAGTCGGTTACCAAACCCACGATTGCACGTTGGGTTTCTTCAGCAATCTCCTTTTGCCATCAAAAGGCTGGCAAGCCTCTTTCTTCTGGAGTAAGGGCTCATTCTACGAGAGCAATGTCATCTTCCTCTGCCCTGTTCGCTGGTGTACCCATCCATCAGATTTGCCGGGCAGCTACGTGGTCCAGCAGGCACACGTTCACGAAGCATTACAGCCTGGAGTCGATTAATGAAGCGGACACGGCTGTGGGACAAGCAGTTCTGCAGAATCTGTTTAAATAAGGTGAGCCTCTGCTACTTCCCTCCTCCTTGGGTATTGTCAATTGCGTATTAAATACATTGTCATTGTATTTCATGCAATATTAATACAGCCTTGTCAGCCGGTTGCTGCTTACTGCTCACTATTCTATTCAAGCATGTGAATCTATGAAAGACACCCCAATACTGGAGAAGAACAAATGTTACTTACCTGTAAACTGTGGTTCTCCAGTATTGGTGTCTTTCATAGATTCACATGCGACCCACCCTCCTCCCCTCAGAGGCTCTCTTCTCCTCATTAGACTCTTTTGTCACTCTTGTGCTACGAAAATCTGAGGGCCTGAGCCTCTGAGGAGAAGGTTCTAGAGGGTGCTTGCGCCTGATTGGCTAGAGTTTGGACTATAAAATGACAAGGATATGTCAGTAAAGTGATTCTTTTTCTCAATGCTTTCCTATGTGTCAATGCTATCCTATGGTATTTTCACTTGATATGTTATTTTGAATTATATATAAAGTTTATTTAGATATGTATATGCTTTTATGTGGTTTATGTATGTATATATATATATACATGACACTTATTGCTTTTTATATACCGTGGGACTCCCACTTTGACGACGGGGAATATTCAAGCATGTGAATCTATGAAAGACACCAATACTGGAGAACCACAGTTTACAGGTAAGTAACATTTGTTCTTCTGTTCCAAAAAGAATTTCTTTATATCAGGCCGAGTATATAATTAGTATGCAAGAGTAATCAGACTTAAATGTATTAACACAGAAAAGTGCTGTCTATGACGCTAGATGACCGGAGCAAACTAAAGTAATACAACCTAACCAAATCTCTAATTGGCAAGAACTATAGTAATATAGCCTAACCAGATCTCTAATTGGCACTCAGAGTCATGGGCCAATCAACAAGGAAAGGGACGATGTTATAGTCAGCTTGTAGCTACTGCATGTATTATAACCCATTGTCTGTAGGTATGTAGCCTAGTACCGCAACATACACTATTTAAATGAAAAACACCCGAAGGTCACGTCAGTATTTGAATACAGGATATGTAATTGACATACCTCAATAGTGTCAGCATTCCCCACGTAGTTGGGTGAGGACGGTGAGCAAGCAAGGGCTAATATTGGGCCGGTATGAAGACATAAGCCTGCAACGTAATCGTGATCACCAAATTACAAAAGTTAAATAAATAGTTAAGAGTATTGTATACACTAAAATGAATGCCATATCCAAGGCTAAGGACAGAAACATAAAATAACAAGCTCGCCTGTATTGGCTAGCGAGGTCTCTCGAGGTGTATGAGTCTTTCGTTTTGCGCGACTCACTCTAATTTTTTAAGTAGTGGGAAACCACATTGGCACGTAAACATAGAAAATGGAGTAAAACTCCGATCAGGAGAGCCATTTCTAGAGGGATACGAGATATAAAGTGTAACTCGTAAACTGTACTTAGTCAAGAAGTAAATACAAAATTAATTGTCTCTTTGCTTTTAAATGCTAATATTGCCAAGACTGTTCAGTGCACATAGATGGACAAGCGATATGTTTGAAGTTATACGAGAAATATGTATCTCGTCATATATGAACTATGTACTCAGTCAAAAATTATATTAAAAACCAAATGCCTCTATTAATGCTAAATTCTTGTATGGTCGTGAATTATTATGCACTCAAAACGAAGGAGAAATAGGAGAGTAACAGATAGTGCCAGTGAATGGGTTAGTATG
The DNA here is from genome assembly GCF_964204655.1 of Triturus cristatus. Classification (NCBI taxonomy): domain Eukaryota; kingdom Metazoa; phylum Chordata; class Amphibia; order Caudata; family Salamandridae; genus Triturus; species Triturus cristatus. Next base: position 1,388,416,673 of record NC_140590.1, read on the forward strand.
TCAGGCAGGGAAAACCTGTGGGGTTAAGGCAGATCACCCATTATTCTGACAATGAAATTGGTGACAATGATAGGGAGGGTGTCAATGCAACATAGTACATTGCATTATTAATACGTAAACTTGTCTCCTAGTTGACATAACAGAAAGACAGGAGTTCAATATAACTGTAGTAAATCTCATACTGAAAAAGGATAATTGGCTGTCAACTGTAGACCGAATAGCCTTCACATTGTTCTTATATTCACATTTTCGTTTGGGACATCTGCTATATAAAAAATGCTTGTAATACATTGCCCAATGGCATTGGCTATGGTTACCAAACTAATCAGGCTTGCAGATTAATTAGAGTCTACATTTTTTTATATAGACAACATTTCTGGATAACACAACTTGATTATGATTTTGAACAGATTCAATCTTTTAAAAATACAAAAAGGTCTCTATCCATATTGAGTCCATAATCAACTGGCCTCAGTTAGTTAATCCATGCTGCTTCAAGTTTCCTCAATGTATGTGTCCTGTTACCAACTCTAGGGTGGTCCATGGCCACCCCCACTCCATGAAATCTGATCCGAGGTAAATCTGCAGTCTTATGATGAGTATTGAAGTGGACTGCCATACAATAGTTACTATTGCTATTTCTGATGGCTCGAATGTGCTCTTGAATTCTTTCTTTTAATGGCCTGATACTACTTCCAATATAGATACTTTTGCACATGCTTATAATGCAATATACCACAAATTTGGGGTTGCAATTTATAATTTTTTTCTATTTTATACTGAATACCAGTGTTATATTGAAATGTTTAATCTTGTCTATTGTGTATGGGCAGACATTGCAGTGACCACATTTGAAAAAACCTACAGGTGGGGATCATAGCCATACTGGTCCTTCCTGTTGTTTTTTAGGGTGTAAAAACTGGTACACAGAATATCGCGTATGGTCTTCCTCCTCTTGTAGACATAACTAGGTTTATCCGCAATAACCTTGTTAAGAATAGAGTCTACTTTCAAAATATGGCAGTGTTTTTTAAAGATTATGTACAGCTCATGACTCATCGAACTATATGGGGTGGTTACTGAGACCACCTGTAGCTTGCTGTTAGTTTTTTCACTTTGTTTTTTAACAATAGTTTGCAATCCAGATTCATTATCCTATTTTTAGCCCTATTGGTCGTATCAGAGCTATAACCTCTGGCAGTGAATCTCATGATTGCATCATTCATCTCTACTTCAAACACTTCTTCCTCACTGCAGTTGCGTCTTATACGTGTAAGTTGCTTGTGTATGGATCACTCAGTTATACAGTCAGTCACGCACGTTATCATCCAACAGGCACTCATGCATCCCCTGATTCACCAATACACCTTGGTGTATATGTATTTAACATATATAAACTTTTTAAAAGCACTCACAGCCTCTGGATGATATAATCAGTGATTCATGTGAGATGTCACCAGCAATGTCATCAGTGATGTCGCTGACCAAATCATGAGTGATGTAATATGTGAGGTCATAAGCAGTGCATTGCGGGGGCACGATTTATAGCTAGCTCACTAACTATAGCATCTGAATTTTACTGGTTTTGTACGATTGAAACCTGAGCCTAAGTATAACGTCCCTGTAACCTTTGTTTTTTTTGTATATATATATATATATATATATATATATATATATATTTATGTCCCACGATTTTCGCTCCTCAAAACGGTGAGAGAATTCACAGCACCATGACGAGCAGGTATTTTTTTAGATGTTTATTCAACACACCATAATGCAAACAAAAATTACGGACGGTCTACGCATTTTGGCTTCCAACCTTCTACTGGACCATAGAGCCCCTTTCGCTAGAGCAGAAGCATTCAAACTGTGGGGCGTGCCCCACCGGGGGGTCAGTGGCTGCATTACCAGGGGGGCACCAATATCCCAGTAAACACTTATAAATGAAGATGGCCTGGAAGTGCATTTTCGCATTTCCAGGCTGCTTTCATTTACATGAAGCACTGCCATTGTTTAGCCCATCAATTTCACTCTCATGCAGATGCACAACAAGGTCTCCATTAACAATTCTTGCTTTCCAACAAAAAAAAATTCAAAAAGTATGACAAGTCTGATCCTGAACACATCCTGAACGGGCAAGGATGTGGCTGTAACAATGAAATATTCTGTAAGTATTTAGTTGTTTTTGTTCCCCTCCAGACAACTGCCTATAAAATAATGTACACATTTAATGGCAATTAAACTAATTAGTTGGAAGTTATCTCTTTTAGGTTATGAAACCTCAATTGGTTCGCACATTCATTGCCATGTCTTGTCTGTTTGTGAGACCACAGAGCTACAGATTTGAATCCTGGTTGGCGCAGTGCAGAATAGGGACTCTAATATTTATAGTGCTATGAGGTCCCAGCCTGTAAAAAAAAGAATCCTGGATAGGGTTGTCATTATTTTCAAATTGTATTACGCACAGTACGATAGACTGGCACAAAATGATTTCAAGTTTCAGGTAAAACAGGCACCTAAAAAAACATACTGTTAGTAATAAGCAGCCAGACAGTACCTGGTGCGAGCATTTTTATAAGTCCATATAAAAGACTATACAAAACTCTGCACCTTTATATTATCTCTCAAAAATAATAAAACTGTCACCATGAATCTTGAAGTGACTGCAAAAATTAAATCTTATATTTGCTCCCAGCCAGCCTTTACATTTGGTGGGTAATCAACTGCACACTTTCACATTCATTTTAGCTAAGTGATGGCCTAATGAATGGGGTGCTGTGGGGACTAATTTTTTAATTTACAAATGAACAGAGATCGCTTCCTTAGAGAGATGTCGTGAGGAAGATGGCAGGATATTCAGGCTTATTTTTATAATTGACCAGCACTACCATTAATGCAGCAGTTTCAGTGATGCTGGTATAGTGGTGTGAAAATGCATTACATCCCAAATATGGTTCTGATACCAGTAAAAAGGATGTTGGGGAGCCATATTCCTTGCTGGAATTGGGAGACAGGTCACTCTAGCTGTGCTGGTAACAGTCTCCGAGCACCAGGGGGCCTAAATGTGGGTCTTTCTCCTGCTTTCTAACACAAAGGGGAAGACCACCTTTGTTGTGCCTCGGGCCTAAGAGCGATGGCCTAGTAGAGTGGGCAGGAAATACATACCAATGGTGCTGCACATGCAGTGGAACTGGGGCCCAAGGGGGGTCAGGTCCCAACTAAACCCCAATTATGGTTGTTTTACTATCCTTTCTTGCTTGCACTAGGGACCAGTCCACCCAGCTTGTGCCAGTGTTGCTATGGGTCTTGGACCAATGGCCAAAGAGAGGGCATAACTGAAGCAGAGGAAACACCTTAGCTTAGGCCTCACAGAAATGGCACAGTGAGGATGGGGCAAATGGAGGCCCATTTCCTAACAAGCGGCAGAGGAGACTGCCCTCTTCACAGGATGGTAGCTCTAATTTTTTAAGCAGGTGCAGAGGCACTGGGGTCCAGAAGTGTAAGGGGTCCACTACATCACAGTTCTGACTGTCATACTTTACAAAAGAGGCATGGAGGCTTATTATCCCTGCAAGCATTAGGGCTGAGGGCACCCTTGCTGTAAAGAGGTGGACAACATGTGGGATCTCATTTCAATTATGTTTTGAGATTGGATTGATGGCCAGGCAGGAGTAGTAGATTGTTACTCAGTGACATAGCTGTCATTAGTGCAGCAGTTGAAGTTGCACTGGGGAAGAGGCGTGTGAGGGGCTCAAATCACCCAAATTTGGAGAGTAGTGTTTTTTATCAATTTCATCTTTAATGTATTTGATATTTTCCATTTATTGTTGATTATTAGCGCCCAAAAAAGCGCTCCTGAAAATGATCTCATAAGCGCCCCCCTATGCCCCTCAAGTCATGCCATGAAGTTTTAGCAGGGGCCTGACTTCGAAATATTTTGCTTACGGGGGGCTCAGAGCAAAACGGTTTGAAGACCACTGCGCTAGAGGGTCTTTAAAGTGCTTAAGTGCATTAATCCCTCATCGCTTTCTCTTGCAATTCATTGTTAGACTGCTGATCCTCACATTTAAACAGTGGCAAATTTTTATCGGCCAATTTGAAAGTGCTTGTAAAGTACACATCATTTACGTTAATGTGTTCCTCCTTCATATGGCAAAAAGTGCAGGTGCATACATTTTAGAATAATGAGACGGGAATTTAGAACATGATTTATACAATAAGATAGAATAAGATAACATTGTCCCAGGAAGATCATATAGGTTTTGATATCAGTGATGTTAAAAGGAGAAGCGGTACATTGATATGAAAAAGTTTCACTATGTAAAAGTTGTTATATAAAAAAGGCTTTTTAATTAACAAAAATCTATACATATGTCAACTATTGAAAAAAATCTTCATATAATAAATTGATCTGCATTTGTGCTGATGTAGGTGAGAATGTTTTGTATTATATACCCATTTTGTTTCTAGTTCAATTAAAGGTAAAGTACATTATAATTGATTCATATATCATTCTCATATTCTTACAGATTATTACAGTTAAACATTCTATTGTCAAATTTCATTAAGGGTTTTTATCTTCTCAATTCTGCTAATCAATTCCCAATAAACAACTGTTGTGTTTAAGGTTAAAAAAGGAGCATCATTCTGCATCAATTCATTGTTGTATTTCCTGTCTTTCTCATTTTTATAAAGCTTTACTATAAGAGACGGATACGAAAAACATGTCACCAATCTAGAGTTTTTTTCCTAGATTCGATTTAAATTACTACAGATGTATATGCAGTTCTGCATCCAAATTGTGTCCAAAGTGGTTTACCGTTCCAATGGCTAAAATGAGATGAGATTTTGTCCGTCTTAAATTTAGTATTCTATCGCCTCCCCGTTCTTTTGCTTTCACAATTTTTATGCCAAAATATTTGAGTTGTTGGCTGTCACTTGAATGAAGTTCAAAGAAAGGTTTGGCAATTGGGTAGGAAAAATCTTTATTCTTGATAGCCCGCAAGTCCTGAAGAATTCTTAGTTTCAGTTTGTTTATCGTACTTCCTACATATTGTTTCTTGCAAGGGCATTCTAAGATATATACCACATATTTTGATTCACAAGTGATATGCTCTTGAATCCGCTCAGTTTTTGAAGTTTGTATGAAAGTGAATTTTGACCATGTTCGTATGCTCGGTACTTTGAGCATTTCCAGAAACCGGGAGTATTTAGCCAGGGTGATGTTGTCGGTTGCTTAATTTCCAGGTGGCTCTGTGTGAGGATTCCTCCCAGGGAGGCTGCCTGCCTGTATTTGATACTTGGATTGGGGGACAGTGTTTTCCTCAAGGCTTCATCTAGGGTCAGTATTTTCCAGTATCTCTGTATAATATATTTAATCTCTTTATTTTCATTATTGTAGTCTATAATCAGCCGTATTTTTCCATCTTCTTCCTTGTCTTTTCGTTGAAGTTTTCTACATTGTTATTAAAAGCTCATTTCTTGGTTTTATCCTCACTTTAGACTTAGCAGTTTTGATTACTTCTAGGGGATAACCTCTTTTGTAAAAAGCAGTTTCTTTTTTGCTCTGAGCATCTCTCCGTATGGTATGCTCCACTTTAGGTTTTTTGGACGTCCATTGTTTGTGTGGAGGATACTGTTGCACACAGTGGGCTTTTTGTGCATTTTTGTACTGAGTTTTTGATTTTTGATAAACACTTCCACATCTGAGAAGATGACATTTGACTCGCTGATTGTGGATGTGAATGATAGATTGTATTTGTTGTTGTTCAATGACTGTATGAAGATTTCAAGGTCTGTATGGTTTCCCTCCCTCCCACACCACAGAGGTCATCAATAAATCTAATCCAGATTTTGATGTTCGACTTTTCTCTAGCCTTCATGATTTCGGCCACCCAAACCACCCTCAGCAGGTTGGCATAAGTGGATACAAAAGATGTACCCCTTGCGGTCCCCTGTTTTTGTCGAAAGAGGTCTCTTTTGAGGAGAAATATGTTATGAGTTAGGCAGCATGTTAGCATTTCCAACAGCATCTCTGAATACTCTAAAAAGCTTATGGATCTTGTTTGTAAAAAATGTTTTGCAGCTGATATTCTGTCCTCCTGGGGGATTGAAGTGTATAAAGATGTTACATCTATTGTTGCCATAATAAGACCTTTTTTCCTTTGTGTTTTTTTTTAATTTTATTGCGGAAATCCATTGTGTCTCGTAAATAAGATGGTAAAAAGCTGACATAACCTGTTAAAAAAATTTCAATAAATCGAGTTGTTTTTTCTAGAAGAGAAAAATGGAGCTCACAATAGGTGTTCCTGGTGGTTTTATTAATGATTTATCTACTTTCAGTAGAAAGTATATTGCGGTCATGGTAGGATATATATTACCTACTGGCAGTCGCCACTAGGTAGTTATAGTTAGTCACCAGTAGGGAGTTATAGTTAGGACCTACTTTCCAAAACGTTTTTTGCCATAAATATTTGTGAATTCATGGCAAAATGTTTTTTAAAAACCATGGTCTCCTGTGCTTCTTTAAAACTCAGCCCCTGGCTGGGCAAGGTCCAGGGGAAAATTTAAATATAAATAATTGTGAGAGGGCACATGAAGCCCCCCTACCCAAGGCCAGTTTGAGCCCCGGGGACTGCCACCTCCCCGGGGCAGGCCTATTTAGGTTTTAATTGGAGAGGGGTCATTTGCCCCCGTTCTAATGCTCCTAAGAGCCCCAGAGACCACCACCACCCCAGGGCTTTCTTAAAAATATTGGAGGGGTGTCACCGTGACCCCCCTACATTTTTGTGTATGGTCCCGGGGACCATAACCGCCCTGGTGCCATGAAACAATTTGAAGGGAGATGGGGACCGTGCAGCTGTCCTTTCATGCCATATTTGGCATCATAGACCACCACCTCCCTGGGGTGTTACCGATTAATGGAAAGGGAGGGGAACTGCGTGGCCCACCTCCTGGAGTCACTAATGGCACTGGGGATCACTGCCCTCAATGCGGGCTCCTACTGTCTCTTGAGATGCCCACTCTCAAGAAACAGCAGTTTGGTTTTGCTTTCCGGCAGCTTTGACTGCTCCCACCACAGAAGAGCAAACAGTAACTCCACTCACAGCAGGAAAACTGCTCCCACCCACTCAGAGTGGAGTTTTCATCTGTTTCCTTGCCCGCTATGAAGTGGGCAGGAAAACAGATGGAAGGATTCTTCCTGCACGCAGGGAGACGCATTTTTGACTGCTCCCTATGTGCAGGAACAATGCTGGCTCCCACTGGATGCAGGGAGCTGGCAGGGACCACTGGAACCTTGGGGCTTCCCTCATGGTCCCCAACAATGCTCACTGAGTGCCCTGGGTAGGCACCAGGGCACCAGGCCAAAGTTTGCCATGGCCTGGGGATGGGGTGCCCTGGGTCAAAATCTGCCTGGTGAGGAGGCAGCATTGCCCCCTCCCCCTCTAAATGTCTGCAAAACTATGGGCATTTGTTGGATAAAAAGGCAGATGAAGTTCTGTTCTGGCCCTGATGCTCATTATACAGAAATTATACCTCAATGGGAAGAACTTACAAATATAAACATAGCAGGTGCTGCAGTTACAGCTCCACTTTTGTGAAGGACAAATGATCCTAACTTCCTGGGCTTGGCGAAAGCAAAGCAAGTGTGTATTCTTGGCAATTCTATTATTTTTTACATTGAAAAAGAATCTGAATTTCTTGTTGAAGGTGACTGCATCGTTGATCTATCGGAGCACAATCTGTAGTGACTGTGATGAGTGAGTTTTTTCTTTGCCATGGTTCTCTCTTTAAATTACTATGAGTATGCAAATGTGCAAAATCACCTGGAACCTCCACCAGTTTGACCCCACCCTGTCCACCTTAGTAGTGTGGAAAGGTCTTCCCGTCTTTTTCAAGGGTAATGGACAGCTTCCCAAAAGGCCACCCAGTGCAGTTCCTGCCAATTTTGGTAATGTGTTTTTGATGGCCAGGAATATGAGGACATCTCAACCAAACAAAGAAGAACTTGCTAAATAGTACCCTCTTTGGTGGAGATTTACCTCTTTGCAGTCTTGTTATCTTTTCTATAGGAGAATTCGTGTTATCACAGATTTCTGGATGAAAACGCATGAAGAACAATCACATTGCCAAAAAGCACACAAAGTAACTGGGGGCATTTTCTTGTGGTCCATTATGCATTTGTTGTGTGGAATACACACTAGAAATTTAGCCCACTAGGTAGCAGTTACAAATTAACCAGTAAAACATATTCCAGTTGGGTAGACTTTTTGTGCAAGACTGTGGACTCAAATTGGATAAACGGACAAGTGAAGGTCCATTCTGGCCCTGATGCTCATTTCACAGAATTTAAACCTGAACGAGAAGCACTTAGAAATATAAATATAGCAGGTGCCCCGGTTGAAGCTCCATTTCTGCAAACGACAAATGGTCCTAATTTCCTGGGGTTGGCAATCGCAAAGCAAGTGTGTTTTCTATGCAATTATACAGTGAAAAATGACCTGAAATCCTTGCTAAAGGTGAATGCATCGTTGAACTATCAAAGGCAATCTGCAGTGGTTGTAATGAGTGGGTTCTTTCTTGGCCTCTCCTGGTGAGAGCAGAGTCCATTGTTCTGCGTTGGCATTACTAGGAGTATGCAAATGTTCAAAACCCTTGGAAGCTTTGCCTGTCTGTCCCTGCCCACCTCAGTAATATCAAAGGTCTTCTTGCCATTTACCAGGATGATGGACAGCTTAACAAGAGGCCCCCCCACATTTCCCACCTATTCTGGTGATGTGTTCTTGATGCCTAGGAATATGAGGACATCTCTACCAAACAAAAGTGCTTCCTTCATACATTTAAGAGAAATTCAGCATTTATAGTTACCTGAGCTAACTATAACTTATGCACCCGCATTGCACTGCTTATGTCCTCACATATTACATCACCCATGACATGGTCATTGGCATCATTGATGACATCACTGATGACATCTCAAATTAAATCACTCATAACATCATCCATTCTAAACATTTATGAGGGTTAAACATATATGCTAAGTTACCACAAAAGTTAAATTAGTATACTTTCTATATTACTATGAGTGATCCCATTTTTTAATTCAGATGATGTGAGTGGCTGTGTGACTGTGTGTATCTGGGTGGGAGTGGGTACCTGAGTGCCTGTATGGCTGTGTTAGTGGGTGTGTGTGTGTGTTTGTATGGGTGCCTACATGACTGTGTGAGTATCTGTGTGGGTGGCTGTATTGGTGAGTGATTGGGTATGGCAATGGCTATATAGGTGAGTGAGTGGCTGTATGGGTGGGCGAGTGGGTGTGTGAGTGACTGTATGAGTAAGTGGGTATGTGAATGGCTGTATGAGTGAGTGACTGGGTATGTAAGTGGCTGTATGGGTGAGTAAGTGGTTGTTTGAGCGGGTGTTTGGTTAAATGAGTTGGTGAGTGAGTGCCTGTATTAGAGAGTGAGTGTCTGTGTGAGTGGCTGTATGAGGGAGTGAGTGGATTTGTGAGGGTTTGTATGGATGTGTGAATGGGTATGCAAGTGGTTGTGTGTGGGAATGCTTGTACATGAGTGAGTGGCTGTATTGAGAGGCTCAATGACTGAGTGAGTGGGTATGTGAGTGGCTGTATAGATGAATAAATGGGTGTGTGAGTAGCTGTATGGGTGAGTGTGTGACCATGTGAGTGGCTGTATGGGTGAGTCACTGGTTGTATGAATAGGTTTATGGATGAGTGAGTGGTTGTGGGAGTGAATGTATGAGTGAGTGGGTATGTGAGTGGCTCCATGGATCTATGAATGATTGTTTTAGCACTTGCATGGGTATGAGTGGTGGTGTGAGTAGGTATATGACGAGTTGTGTGGGGGTGTGAATGGGTGTGTGAGTGGTTCTGTGAATGATGTCTTCAGTGATGACATTTGATATGTTATCAGTGATGTCATTGGTAACATCACTGACCATGTCACCAGTGATGTAACATGTGAGGTCATAAGCAGTACATTCAGGGGGTGTAAGTTATAGTTAGCTCAGGTAACTATAACTGCTGAATTTCTATGCTTTTATACAAGTGAAATCAGACCCTAACTATAATGCCCCTGTAACGTTTGTTTTTTCAGTGAATTTATAAGGGTTTTTTAATTACTATTTCCTAACTATAACAACCTTGTAACCTTTGTTTTTTTCAGTGAATTTCAAATTCCATTTCTAAAATATTATGTCCCTCTAAAGTTAATTTTTATTAGTTAATTTGCGGGGTTTATTTTTAATTCTAAGTTTATTACAATTTATTTTATTTGAGCTTTTTTGTACTTTAGACATTCTTTTTTTATAAATATACTTTTTATATGTTCAAAACATAAAAATCACATATGTAGTTAATGTAAAGTAAATGAAGTTTCAAAAAATTAAATTGAACAAATATTGTTAAAAAATATATATTTTTGGGGTACCGTTAAGGGTGGGCGGAAATTGCGTAATCGCGTTACGCAAATCTTCGCGAAAACGCAAAAAATGATCTCGAACACACGGAGATATCGCGAAGACGCAGAAGTTTTTGTCCCGCCCGTTCGCGATGTTTTTTGCGTGATTGCGTTGGAAATGTGTCGCCAACTTGCCTATGTTGTCGCTAATGGGCGCAGCCATCTTGTTTTCACTTGTCCCGCCCACTCGCAATGCTATTTCCTGTTCCAGGTTGCGCAATGCATGCTTGCGCTTGTTCGCGTTAGGTATTTCCTGTTCGGTAACGCGTAGTGCGTATTCGCGATGCTTTTTACGTGCTCGGGGGGAAAATATCTCACGAACTTGCCCATGCGGTCGCAATGGGCGCGGCCATCTTGTTTTTCACTCTATGCTATGGTTCTGGGGCCTGCTTTTCAATCCTCCCTCTATCTTTTCAATCCTTTGTTTCTGAAAACTTTTTTTTGATCTTTTTTATTTATTATCTCTCTCTCTATTTTCCTGACTCTCTATTTTTTGTCTTTGTCTACTTTTTGTGTGTTTTTTAACTACTTTTTCACTCTTTTTCTATTACCTGCTTTTTTAATTTCTTTTACTTACTTTTTTCATTTTTACCTTTTCTTTTCCGCCCCCTGCCTACCCCAGAACCATGGCAAAGGGCCACAGGGGGCATCTCAGCCTGAGCTGCGACCACCTACCTTGCGGAAGGCGGCGCCCACAAGGGGTGCAGGCACGGGCCTTATTTGGGGAGGTGAAGTTGGCTGCACTGGTTTTTTTTGTGCAGCGCCACCTCCCCTTAACCCTGGCAGCAGGCAGCAGGCCTGGGTCCGGGTACGGGCTCTGGGCGCGTTGGCAGCGGTGGGGAAAGGTGCGCCGGGCAGTGTTTCACTGCTCGGGTGTCTGGCGCAGCCAGAACCAGCTGACGCACCGGTGGTCCGATATCCTGGATGGGGAGCAGGACCTGCTGGACCTGCTAGGAGTGGAGGTCCCGGGTCTTGGTGAGTAGCTATTTAATTATTACTACTTTGTGTCTGTTCTTCTGCTCTGTGTTATATATTGCGAATATATTTTTTTTCCGACCAGCTAGAATGCTGCTGCTTACATACATTACAGGTAATTTACGTTTAAAAGTCTTCTGTGATTGTTATGACACTGGTGCTCTGCGCTACTAATCTTGTTATTTGCAACTTTGTGTTTGCGCTCGTTTTGCGTGATTATGTAAGAGTTTATTTTGGAAAACTTAAGTTAGGTAATGCTAGAGTGACTCTAGTCCTTCCTTTGTCCTGTCACTAAGAGATAGGGGTGGATTGATACTTAGGCTTAGTTACTCATTATAAGTTTGTAATTTTTTAGTGGTCTGCGACACCCCTTCTATTACGTCACGTGCTGCTGAGTGCTTACCCCAGTCCTTAGTAGAACCTTTTGTAGTTTGTCCAGTGAGTGCTAATAGGCTTAGCACTAGCAGAACATCTGAATCAACCAACCAACAATTTAGTGTATGCAAAAATACGGACATATGTCCTCCATTTATGCATTTTTGAGGACTAAAAGAAGTGGAAACGCTTACTTAATGTACAATTGGCACACCTGAAATAGGTGGGCTCAGTCAGATGGTGCGTACTACTTAGGCTTAGTTAGTATTCTGGAATCAGAATGGAACACTGGATTAGTGTAGATAAATAATAACTAGTCGGTTCGCGAATCCCCAGATACTACTTGTCGACCAGATTAGATAGGTCAATTTTATTGCAATTGTTGTTTACACAAATGTTTTTTTGACAGTCTTATAAAAATATTTTATTTGTTTCACATCAATCATCAATGTTTGTCTCTTTCTTTCTTATATCTTTCATGATCCGCACCCGGGGCAAGAAGACGGGGGCAGAGTCGGCGGGAGCAGTTCCAGTCAACAGGAGGACCAGAACGAGGGCACTTCTGCTGGCCCCAGTAAGTCTTCCTGTTTTAATATTAATCCTTATCCACTAACTTTTACTGCACCGTATTTTTTTTCCCGTTTCCTAATGCTATTTTTTACCAACAATTACCCATCGATCTAGACTATCTGTTTCTAGATTCTTGTGATCCCTGCCTCTAACTGCCTCTGCTATGACTCTCTGTACTACTACTAGTAGTCTGTCTGTAGCTAAGCATGCCCAGTTGGCCACTCTTTATTTAAAAGGTTTTAAATAAAACTCAGATTCACCAGTAGCTCTAGCCATTGATTAGTCCAGTCCTTTGGGTTGTCCTCTTGTACTCCTTCTATTCTTCTTAATCTTTGAGGCTTTATTAATCTTGATGTTTTTCGACAATTCCCACCAACAAAATGCCCAACCAGATTTTAATATTTTGATAGGATAGGACATACTACTACTGTTGTAGGGATTTTCCACATACAGAACATTGCACAAGAAAATATGATGTTGATGATGGGAGGTTGGACCTTCCTCACACTCACACCTCAATCAGAACAGAACCCACCACAATCCCCTGCCCGACTAGTTATAATAGTGTTTTATTACTATTAGCTCTCCGAACCCCCCCAAAGATACCCAATGAGTAGACAAGCCAGAACATAACACTCCTGACCTCTTAGTCGTGGAAGCAATGCACATGTACAGTTTGCACACCCTTCCTTTCGCTCGCCAACTCGTGTAAGTCCATCCACACCAAATACCACCGAGTCTATGTAAGTTCAAAAATTTTATTTGCATTTTGCAACTGACAAGCTCTGTACGTTGTTCTATATTGCAGCACCAACAGCAAAATGCATAAGATTAAAACTATAAACATTGTTGTACTTAGTTACACTTACAACAACTACAAGTCCATAGAGCGAAGAAGAAAAAAAGCGAAATCATGATTAATAATAAGTGAACAGTGGTGGAAGCACCACCATCCCCTTTGTAGGAATAGGAATATAGTTTATATAAAATTATAAATGAAGATCTGAGCGAATTCTGTGGACCCCTCACCTTAGAAGAAGCTATTACTGGTTACATCATAAGCTCTGCAAAGCTCTGGTTCATAGAATGGAATCTTCTGTCTGTTAGGAGAAAAATGGGGCGCGTTAGTATATTGCAAGCATTTCTCAGTCGTGGCAAAAAGTGTAGCATTTTGGATAAGCAATATGGACTAACACCAGAACTCTATAACAAAGTGGCTTGTTTTGATTGACCTTGTACACAGCGCTTAGACAGTAGCAGTATGAGTTCATGAGGGCTCAAAGGCGTCACTCTTTATACAACAAGCTACGAAGTAACGACGCGTGTGCTAAAATAAAAGACACAAAGGTAAAATGGTAGCATGGCTCGGGCTAACTAAGCAAAGACTAGAATGACTCTAGCGACCATATAACTACTAGTGCCTACTACTACCTGATTTGTATTTTGTACTAGTGATGTATGTTGTATATGTATGTATTACTATTAACTCATTTTTCAATCTTGGTAGTAAAAAATAGGGGGAGGTGGATATGACACCTAAAAAATGTGTAATGTTTTTTCAAGGCGCACTACCAACCACCAGTGCCTGGGCCAGCGGCAACGCGGCTGCTGACGGAGGAGAGGAGGAGGCGGCAGTTGCAGGAGGAGCTGCAGGGGATAAGCCAGCAGCAGTGGCGGGCGGTGGTAAGTTAGATTCCTAATCCTTACTTATTGACATTACACTCACTGCAAGGGTGTACTGTATAATACTGAACAGTTGACTTACTAAGTAAGAGGTTGTTGTGAACGGTTGAAGACACCCTTTACTTAGCATTAGTAAAAGCATTAGTGGCGGGAGTGTTGAGTAACCAATGGCCTCTTCTATCTGAGGATTTCAACTCAGCTGTGAAAGTTTTATGGAGAAGTCTAAAAGTCAGATCAGATGACCTTGATGGATGGGTTGAACGAACAGGGAAAGAAGAGTGGAAGGAAGAAAGACAGGCGAGATTTAAGATTTATGACTGGCAGAGAAGGATTCGTGGGATGCATGCAGCATGCATACTGGTGGCTGATAGGAATCAGATGCATGGTTGATTGAATGCCTGAAACTCCCACAAATGTTAAAGTCCAAGAAAGTGGGAGGATAAATAGTACATACCACAAATGTTATGTGCTTGCTAGTGCTACCGTGACACTACGTGTAGAAATATTTGTCTTACTGCTTTGCTAAGAGTATATTTTACAATAGTCTTGTTTCTTCTTCTTCATATATAGCTACTCCCTCCAAGGGGAAACCTGACCAGAAGGAGTTGGCAGCCAAGGCCCGGCACCGGAAACTGGAGGCCATACAGACCGAATATCATCGGCTGGTGGTCCTGGAAGAGGAGGAGGAGGAGGCGGCAGCAGCTGCAGCCTCCTCCAATGCCCTGAGCCCCAGCCACCCAGCCACCGCCCTCCAGTGGTACGGCGCCACCGTCTGGCAGTCGCCCGCCGCCGCCCCTCCATCAGTGCTGCCCCCCCCTGTGGATGCAACTGCCGCGCATTGAAACGCTGTGTTGCCCGCCTGGAGGAGCAAGTTTGTGTCCTCCTGAAAAAAGCCCGCCGAACTTAGACCCTGTTATTATTGCCCCTTTTTAAATTATTCTTGGGGTGGGTGGGATCCGGGCGTTGGGTTTTATCTTTTGGACAATTGGACATTTTCTTTACGGACATTGGTTGGGGTTAGGGAGAGGGGTGGGTCAGGTGTGGGATTTTTTTTACATAGTTTATTTTTGTTAGGGTATTAAATAATATTTTTCTATTTAAGTTTACATACGATGTTGTTAATGTTTTCTGGGTGGGATTACTGTTTTACATCACACTGTATCCTTCTTTCCTTGCTGGTGCAGGGCCGCCCACAGACAGTGTTTGATTTTAATAATTGGATGACTTTGTAAGACAGAAACAGATAGATGCAGCACCCCTCACTGATTGACTTGTCCTACTAGTACTGTCAGTCTCTTCTACTCTAGGCTAACCCTGGGCGTAGTTCGCGAAGTAGCGCTACGCGTAGCTACGCAAAGTGCACTTCGCACTACGCGAGCTACGCGTAGCACTTCGCGAACTGCGTAGTACCCTGTTCGCACTGTGCAAGATGCTGTTTTCAATGATTGCACAGTGCGGACAAGCATCCGGCACTGTGCAATCATTGAAAACGGCATCTTGCACAGTGCGAACTGTAGTTTTCTGCCGCTCGAATAGATTTTTACCCGAGCGGCAGTTTTCTCAACGCGGACTGGTTGTTTCTCATTGCGAGCGGTCGCAAGCATACGCGACCACTCGCAATGAAAAACCTAACCTCCCTGCGTTGAGAATCTCGCCGGAGGTTTATTTTCCATGCTCACGATCGCCAACTTGATGTTACTGATCGCGAACAAGGAAAAAGTCTCTCCGGGATGTCATTTTGCTTGCTCGTGGTCGCCAACTTGACGTTAAGGACCGCGAGCAAGCAAAAAATGACCACTGCACTACGCTACATATGCGTGTTTGCACTGTGCTTCGTGCAATTTGCGTAGTGCGAAGTAGCGCAAACTTTTCAAACTATGTGAGTGTAGCATAGTGCTTTGCCCAGGCTTACTCTAGGCACTCTGCAACTGGACTCAAAGAGGTGTGTGAAATTGAATTAATGAAAACATGTCCATTATTAATTATGCCTCCCCCAAACTTCTCTTACCTTTGCTTGATGTTTAACTTAGGCACAGCGATGGCTGCATGGTGATGATGGTTTTCTTTCCTAACATGCCATGGTTGTGGTGGTGGTAGTAGTAGTAGTAGACACTGGCAGCAGCATTTGCCAAAAAAGAAAATGAGACAGTCAGTAGCCTAAGAGAGACTCTTCGAGGAGTAGTAAAATGAAGTACAGTACAGAACTTACTGCCAAACAATAATATGCCCAAATACAACAAAACATAATGGTGGTGGAGATAGCCTAGTAGTACACAGAGTTATAAACTCTAGTTGTGTCGAGTCACTTGACTAGGCCTACAATACACTGGACACAAGTGTAACTGTTAGTGCTGTGTAGGAGGATGACAACGAATGAAATCCATTAATCCAATCAATGCTGGGAAGTAATGCTGATGTATTAGCCGGTTCCTTTGGTAAAAAAATTACCTCACAAATATACTGCTCATGGGTGGGCAAGCAGAAGAAGATCCCCGCCCTGCCTTGAAATGGAATTCCTGTTGCTTTTGCCACATCCGCCCCAGCAAGCGTGTGATAAATTATTCGTGTACATTTAATGTAGTCGTACCTCAATAAGTGACACAGCCCGGGGGAAGAGGGTTAGGGTTTGTTGAATGATTGGGAAGGGGGTTTTGGGGAAAGGTTTGAGAAAGAAAAACAGTATGCATGGACAAACATCAAACGACAGAATCTTTGTAGATTACCATATCCATATCAATATGTTAAGGGAGAAAAAGGAAATGCATGCATGATGATTGATGATACGGAGAGACCCGGATTACATATAGTTTGTTTTCAGTGTTACCGGGCTTACTTTTACAGACAGCAAAGAAAATGTTAAAATATCTGTAGGGATGAATTATAGACAGAGAACAAACCTAATGATAATATTAGTAATAACAACAAGAACACACTGTTGTAATGATTGTAGACAAAAAAATTAATCAAATTATTTAAAAGATGTAGAAAGTTGATACTGTTACTGTGTTATCCTGGTCAAATGGTGAGTTGAATCTCGGCATTCCTCTTGGTCCTCCCTTCCATT
Source organism: Triturus cristatus (assembly GCF_964204655.1). Classification (NCBI taxonomy): domain Eukaryota; kingdom Metazoa; phylum Chordata; class Amphibia; order Caudata; family Salamandridae; genus Triturus; species Triturus cristatus. The sequence continues at coordinate 1,388,433,818 of NC_140590.1, forward strand.
GATGCTCCATCCATCAATCTTGGGTGACGCCACTGCCTGCCTGGCAGATGTAGATTCATTGGTAAGGTAAGTGTGCATTGTTTTCCCAAGTATAACACAGGGTAAGGCCCGGCCTCTAATTGTAGATGCAAAAACAAAAGGGATATTGAGATTGAAACCAAGTTGAAAAAAATGGACAAGTTAATGGTGTAGTGCAACAAGAACACTTTCCGAGGGGGCATGGATGCATCATCTCTACTCTAGTCTGTTTCCAGCATTAACCTACAACACCAACAGGACAGAGCAGGCCCACGGTGACGGCACCCTTTGCACATCCTCCATTTAGCGTACATTTTTTTTAAAGTGTTGGACAAAGCACATATCCAGCAACATAGCATTTTACAATTTACCACAGTCATACCACCGCTACACTTGACTCCACCACTACACAGACATTTAGGTCTGCTGTGGTTGTTGTTTACTTGTTTACCTTATATGCCACTCATGAAACGGCCTGACTTATTCCATCAATCATCTCCGATCCGTGTACTGAGTGACTGTGAAGATACTATGTAACTGTGGTCATCATGATGGTGTTGTTCAACTCAGTCTGGGTGTACAGAGTGAGTCCCCTTCCTATATTCAAAATGCAATGTATCGGCCCACAGTAGAAGTACAAATTTGGTATTAAAAATGCAAGAAGGGAAAAGGGACTTGAGTTACTTTTAGTGTGTAGATTATTACATAAAGTACACAATGAAGTAACTTCATGCATAACAAACAACAACAAAATCACTCAGTCAGCGTCCAATGCATGGCACCATTCAGTACCTGTTCCTTCTCATCTTCAGTTAATGGGCAGTCTCTCTAGGATCACAAAGGAGGATAGCTATAGTAGTCATCATCAATCATGTTCCACTTATTTTAGAGGGACTTGGAAATATTTTTTCTTTTTTCTTCTATTTTGCATCATCCAATCATCATCTGACTTCTTGAGGGCAATGGATTTAGGGAGATTCAGGAGGATGGAGGAGCAGGATTTTTAGGAGTGTACTGTGATATGCAGCCAGCCGAAACTTGTATATGGCAATAAAACATTAGAAGACAGTGGTGATGGATTTGTTGTGATTCAAAGTTTCTAACCAGAAAGGCAGATACACCAATAAAAGAAAATAAGTGAGGAAGACAGTAAGAACTGTGCAAGCCTAATTGTCAGGGAAGTATAGCTCGTCCTCAAACTCTGGGGGTTTAACCAGAAGTAAGTAATCAACACATCTGTTCTATCACCTGAGCCGCTGTCCTCATCTTCCTCCCTTGATTCATGTATTGTGTAATTCGGTGGTATAAAGTGCTGATTCATTTTGATCATTGTTAACCTCTCCACGTTTTTGGGTGAGAGACTGGTCCTTCTCACTGTTACAATGGAACCAGCAGCTCTGAAAACACATTCCAAAGAGACACTTGCGACAGGGCAAGCCAGATAGTTTATCGCCAGCCTGCTGAGCACTGGCCATTGGGCCCTTTTCCCATACCAATACCTCACTGGGTTTTGATCAATGTACACCTCTGTTGGGTCGTCCAGATAAGCCTGGACCATCCGCTCAATGTTCAGGGGTGCAGAACTTTTCTCGGGCTCTTTTCTTGTTGCATCAGCACTGGACTTACCAATGCCTTGCTGTAAATACCAATCCTGTAACGATTTTAATGGGCCTGAACATACAGTTCTTCCTGTTTAGATAGTATTGGTGAGTGTTCTGAGCCAAACGCACTGCCCTCAGGCTCCCAAGTTGAACTTGATGCCGGATGCCCTGCTGCAGTACTTGTTGTGGGTTTATTTAGCAGACTTTTAATTAGCAGCCGTTCCTTTTCCAACTTACTTGCTGACTCAGCTATCCACGTTTTGTACCGGGCAACATCCATTTCTGAAAAAGGAATTAATGCCTTCAGTGCCCATTTTGTCCGTGGATCCAGAATTGTGGCACAAATGTAATGTTTTTGTGACAAAATCTTATTTTGCACCCTTGTATTGTCAGCTAAGAGACGGGCTAAGCTCTCCACCAACTCATATGCTTCTTTTTTTTCCTCTACATCTTTGTATGCTTCAGACACCTCCTTCAGCTGATGCTCTAGCATTTGCAACAATGGGATAGCTTGGCCCATAGTACAGTCCTCCTTGCTGACTTCACGTGTGAAGACCTCGAAAGGAAGAAGCATCTCAGTCAGGCATTTAACTAGGCACCATTGGTCCATCTGAAGGCTCATGCCTTTCACAGTAGCATCCCCTTTTCGCATGACATATTCACTGATTGGCCTGTACTGCTCAAACAGACGGTCAAGCATGTAATAAGTTGAGTTCCAACGTGTTGCCACCTCCTGGATGAGTTCTTTGACTGGCATTCTATAGTCACGTTGAATGATCCTCAGCTGCTTCCGAGCTTTAAAAGAATGGCTGAAATGAGTGCATATTCTTCTGCAGAAGGTCAATAAGTTGCTGACTATGGCTCTTTTTTCAGAAAGTCTTGAACAATAATGTTAATGCAGTGCGCTAAACATGGAACCCTAAAATAGGAACCAAGCTCCATGGTCTTAAGTACATTACTGCCATTATCTGTGGAAACAAAACCAATCTTAAGCCCTCTGGGCGCAGCCATTAAAAAACCTTGCTCTGAAACTCTTCCAATATGTTTACAGCAGTATGAGATTTCTCCATGGTGAACATGGATACAGTTGCATGTTTCCGAGTAGCTTTAAAAATCTCAGCTGCGTCAACAGCAGCTTCAGATAGCTTATCTCTAACCCCCACAAATGAGACCCAGTGTGCAGTGATGCACATGTAATCAGTGGCTTGGCAACTGGTCCACATGTCTGTTGTTCGGTGGATATTGTGAACAGCACTCTGCTGCAAAGCTTTTCTAACCAATTCCAGCACATCATGATGTAGTGCTGGAACAGCAACTCTTGCGAAATAGGACCGGCTGGGAACCTTCCATTTAGGGCAGATGGTTGACACAAATTCAAGGAAACCCACCCCTTCCACAAATGAAAAAGGGAGAAGGTCCAGCACTAACATTTTAGCCAGCTTCGCATTGTACAACCGTGCCGTTGGGTGGTTGCGTTGGTACTGCCCCTCCAACCTAAGCATGCTGTCAATGGTAGATTATTTTTGTTTGCGGTCCAGTTTTCTTTAACCCAGTTAGGCTCAACGACACACTTTGTTTCATAATCATTGCAGTACTACTTGGTCGCCTTGGTGTCTCAGCCTGACTCAGACTCTTACTGCGGTGCCACTGAGATGTTGCTGAGGAGGATGTGGGTGGTACTACTTCACTACTGGGGACAGGGCTAGAATTGTCTCCCTCTTGTTCACCTTCCACCGCGATAATATCGTCCCCTGATTCTTCATGCCCAACAACAATGGGTTGAGTTTTACTTTGTTCTAAGCAAAGTAGGTGAGCCTCCCACACGATAGTGTGGTAAATAAAAATTCCTTTACCGGGACTGAATTTGATACAGAAACATTATAAAATAGCTCAGTAAAATGAGAGGCAGAGTCCGTGATATTAGAGTTTCGGAATGGGCTTTATTCCAATAATCGATTATAATCGGATGCTTCAAGTTCCATCACCACGGGGGTTCAGGAAGTGAAGTACATACTTTATTGACAGAGAAGTAACTTTTATAGTACATACATTATAATGAAGTGAATACAGTAGGCGTGACAATTTGATAAGGACATTGACGTTTGTCTGCGTAACCGAAAATGGGTGTAATAATGAGTAAAAAGGAACATGATTGGTTATGATGTCATGTATAGGTGGATCTATAAGATAATACTTGGCATAGATGCGCGCGCAGCAGTATGACGTGTAATTGACGTGTAACTAGGGGGTGACGAGGACTTGACATTTAGCTCTATATGTGGAGACGAGAAGTCTGGGGGGTCAAGTCAACCTAATCCCAAATCATATCTAACATCCTATGTTTAAAGAACTATGTTATCCACAAAAGAAGGACTCTCGGACAGAATCTACTCTATACTGACTGTGCGTGCATATACAAGCGTCTAAGTGTCTACACTGAATGCGAGGGGGTAGGAATATTTCCTAGTAACAGGGCTATGAATTACTTGCATGAGGACAGAGAAGATGGGCCTTTTTGCTTGATAACTGGAAGAATGTTTACTTAAACTACTAGGCAGGAATGCATCGGCTGAGGGAGAGGCAGATAATTCGAAGGTGAAATACAGTTCTTGGCAGAGAATAGGCTGATGTCAGGCTTCGTGAGCCGCGCAGAGAATGAGACAAAGTTCATGGTCATAGATGCAGGCTCGGACCGGAGCTTTCAGAGGCAGAAGGGAAAAGGAGTTTTGATGACAGAATCAGGGCCTACTTGCCTGGACTGTAAAATGGCATAAGTGAACCATATTAAGCCGATGGCTTTTCATACTTAGGAATGGAATATCCGGCCTATTCATGGCGGATCTGACAGAGGACATGTTGACGGTGGATGCACATGTATTTGCGTCTTCATAACTGGAACTGGAGGGAACCTACATGTACTTGTGACATGCACATAGAACCGTTGGGGTCCAAGATAGGGGACATAACTGACCAGGAAAATCCATATTTCCACATTCCCTCCTTGTCCCCTACTTGCCCTTCAAGAGATATCAATCTTCATCAATCCATTGATCTGTTCATATAGCATCATTTGTTCTTCTTTCTTCTTCCGGGATCCTGAACGTAAATCTTGATGTGAAATGCACGATGTGGCACACAGACCACAAATCGCTGGTCCACATTGTAGACATAGACAGCAACTGAATAGTATGAGAAGGCCAATACCTAGGAAGGATAAAACTCTCCATCCCCAGGCTGATACCGCATTCCAAAACCAACTGGACCAAGTCCAAGTGCCTGGGTTCTGGTGTATCTGGCTTACAATCTTATGAAGGCGAGTGATGGCTTTATATACAGATGGCGAATTTTCTGGTATGAATACGCAGCAGCTTGATCCGATGACCCTACAAGCTCCGCCCCTATCAGCCAGGATGACGTCAAGGACAAGACGATTTTGAAGCACAACAATCCGCATAGCAGACTGCTCTTCCGTTAAATTGCCTAAGGCGGAAATAGTCTCATTCACTACTGCTTCAAGGGTTCTAGTTAATCTACGTATCAGCTTACTATTAGTAACAGTACCTATATAGGGAAAGATGCCGTTATTAAAATCTACATACTTGTCCCATGCCGTTTCAGTGTAATCGACAATGGGGAGATCTCTCCGTTCTCTGTTGTGTACTAAATGAATATTTCTGTAATAATCAGGAGGAGCTAGGAAAACAGGTGGCAAAAGGAATGCAATGTAGCAGGTACCATCCCAATCTAGGGGTAGACGCATATATGCAGTCTGACCACATATGAAGTAGGAGTGGCGAGAAGCTCTAAATGAAGATTTTCCTTGATCACTGAATTCTACTATAGTAGTGCATTTACTATGGCCCATATGTATGGAACCAACCTTTCTTACACACAATTCACCTTTTGCTGGGAATACTGACATGGTGGGTAAGACTAGTTCAACTTCGGATACGACATTTAGAATCATGAGATTAGGTGTAAAATTACCTAATCCATACACTTCATTTTCTAGATCAGTTCCTGTTCTTTTGGGGCGACCCTCCTTGTCAGGGTAGCAGACTTTGAGTAAAACTAGGTTCAGGTTTCCCCATATCCAATGATCTTGGTAAACTGCTGTGTCTGAGTCTATGGAATTGATTAAACTGAACCATGCTCCACAAGAGCCATTGTGTGTAAATGGGTGTGGAAAGAATGGCAGGACTCCTTCATAATTCTGATAGGGAGGGAGTCGGCCACACACCCAACAATTGGTGGCATTACTAGTCTGATGGGAATGATGTAACATACTGATGAAAGTGTTATTGCGCAGCGCAAGTCTATAAGACAATTCATGCGGAGGTAAGTCACTAAAAGAATGTTCAGCAGTAACATTATAAACATGTCTAGAAATAGGGTAATATATGTGCAACAACATACTTGTAATAATTATTAAAAGACTCAATAAAAACAAAATTAATAATGTCACTATACAGTGGCTACGCAGTGATTTACAATACGCCTGTTGTTTCAACATTTTACGGGTATTTCCTCTACTCAGGTCCAAGGGATACATGTCAGAGACAATTCAACCGCTTCACCTTGGAGAGGACTTAAACAATCAAATTGCTCGACTGGTTGGGCCTAAGCTTTAGTTTATAACTTTCAGATTTGTTCGGTTCAACAAAAGGGAGTTTTGAATCAGTCTGTGAGGTAGTGCAGGGCACAGTGTCTATATCCGAGGATAGTCCATGAAATTTCTTAATATGGCTTGAATGAATCCAGCCCTTGCGGCCCTCGATCTTCACGGCTGTTCTTGTGGTCAACAGGACCAACTTGGGTGCTTTCCACCTGGGCTCCAGCTGAGTCTTTCGGTCGAAATTCCTCACAAAGACAAGATTACCCGGAACAACGTCATGGGGTTTCACCTCAGTGTTGTCGGGAAAGGCTGCAGCTACCTGTGAACGAGAAGATTGTAGTGCAGACATCAAGGAAGCCAAGTAATCTGTCAGCATATTACAGTCAATATCAGTTATTTTACGTGGTATAGGCGTCCCCCACATATTTGGTGGTCTACCGAAGATCACCTCATACGGGGATAGCCCTGTTCGAGAGTGTGCTACCATTCTCATGTAAAATAGTGCAACTGGTAACGCTACTACCCAGTCGACACCTTTCTCTCTGCATATTTTGGACATTCTGATTTTCAGTATCTGGTTATGTCTTTCTACGAGACCTGCTGCCTCGGGGTGTCGGACACAGTGGAATTTCCACTGATATCCTAACAGAAGTGAAACATGTTTCATTAATTCTGATGAGAACGGCTGGCCGTTATCTGAGTAAACAGCACGTGGTAAACCGTATCGTGGGAAAAATTCTCGAACCAACTGTTTGGCAGTAGTCGGAGCAGTGTAATCTGAAACCGGGTATGCCTCCGTCCAACGGGACAGAGCGCAGACAACTACGAGAACATATTTGAATCCTCGACATCGTTCCATCTGGATATAATCCATCTGTAGGACTTCAAAAGGGTGATCAGGAGGATGAAATCCACCCTGTTCTACGGGAACACTTTTTCCTGGGTTGAACTGGCAACAGATCATACAGGTACGGACCTTTTGTTTGGCTGCTGCTCGTAAATGTTTATTAAACCAAATGTGTTGAATGCTGTCTAGCATAGCTTTTTCTCCTAGATGTGCCGGACTATGTATAGTGTTAATTATGACTTGGACCATTGAATCAGGAAGGAACCATACAGACTTTTCCTTCATCATCCATCCTTGGTCCGTTTGGATCCCTCCTAATTCAGTCCATTTCTTTATTTCGTCTGGTGTAGCATGTGTCTGTATGTCAATTACGTCAAGAGTAGGATCTTTAACTGTCATACAATGTGTCGGTGTCAGGACTATTGTCTTTGTCATGTCGGGGGTTTGAGTTTGAGCGGTCAGTTTAGCTGTTCTGTCGGCTAGATCATTGCCTTGGGAAATGATATCAGTAACCTTCGTATGGGCCTTACATTTCATAATTGATATTTCAGTAGGTAGATGTATTGCATCTAATAAGGCATGAATGAGGGGTCCGTGCTGAATGTGGGCACCGTGGGAAGTTAAATAACCTCTCTCTCGCCACAGCACGCCGAAGTCATGTACAACTCCGAATGCATAACGTGAGTCAGTGTATATGTTGACTTTTTTATTCGTGGCTTGAATACAGGCTTGTGTCAGAGCGATGAGCTCTGCGGCTTGAGCTGACAAAGTATTTATACGATTAGTTTCAATGACTTCAGTATCTGTTGTGACTGCATAAGCGGCCACTAATTCTCCTGTACTTGTTCTCATACATGAACCATCGACATAAAATGTCAAGTCTGGATCTGACAATGGAACATCGGTCAAGTCTTGTCTGGGTTTCGTCGTTACAGTAATAACTTCAATACAGTCATGGGCTAGTGGGTCTGTTCCGGTTACTGGCAAAAGTGTGGCAGGATTCAATGTGTTACAGCGTCTTATTTCTATATGTGGCTGAAACAATGTAAGTTCATACCCTGTAAGTCGTGCTATGGTCAAGTGTTGTGTTTGTGTTCTATTTATAAGAACCTCTACTGCGTGTGGTACTTGAACTGTCAATGGATGTCCTAACACTATGGCATCGCTTTGTCTGATTGCTAAAGCTGTCGCTGCCACTGATTTCAGACATGCAGGCAAAGCCTGAGCTACGGGATCTAATGTACTAGAAAAATAAGCACATGGTTTGTGTGCTCCTGCTTGATCCTGTGTGAGTACTGACAAAGCAGTACCTTCGCGTTCTGTAACAAAGAGTGTAAACTGTTTTCTGTAACATGGTGTTGCTAAAACAGGTGCTTGACATAAAGTTTTCTTTAGGCTTTCAAAAACTTGTGTATGTTCTTGAGTCCAAGGGAGAACAGTCGATGTGGCTGCCTCCTGGGTTGTCAACTGAATGAGTGGTTTTGCTAGAAATGCATATTGCGGGATCCACTGTCTACAGTATGAAGTGAGGCCTATAAAAGCCCGCACCTCCTTTTGTGTCTTGGGTATCGGCATGTTAGCTATTAACTGAATGCGGTCTGGTGTAAGCTGCCTTCCCTCCTTGGACAGCGAGTGTCCAAGATAAATAACTCGCTGGACACAGAATTGCAGCTTAGAAGGGGACACCTTGTGCCCTTTTTCGGCTAGAAATTGTAAAACTGTCAGTGATGCTTTTTCACATTCAGGTTCGCTTCGGGCGGTGATCAGCAGATCATCGACGTATTGAAGCAGAGCAGTGTTAACTGGCATGTGGATACTATCGAGTTCTCATTTCAGTGCTTGGCTATAGATGCTTGGGCTTTCTGTAAATCCTTGAGGTGCGCGTGAGAATTTAAAGCTACGTCCATTTAAACTAAATCCGAACAAATATTGGCTTTCCGGATCTATTGGGACGCTGAAAAAGGCATTCTTGAGATCGATTACAGTGAAGAATGTCGCTTCGGAATCAATAGCTGTCAGTAATGACGAGATATCTGGGACCACAGGGAATTGTGGCACAATGCATTTGTTTAACTCGCGCAGATCAATAACCAATCGATATACTGGCGGGGCCTTCGGGTCTGTTCGTTTAAGAATCGGTATTATCGGTGAATTACATATATTGGAGTCTGTTTCCACAACTACTCCTTGGGCAATGAGCTCGTCAATGATTTGTAGTAAAGCCACTACAGCATCTGGTGGTAACTTGTATTGTCGTATTCGTGGTAGCACCACTCCTGCCTTTAATGTGACTCGATATGGTGTAATATTCATGCATCCAACATCAGTAGGGCCTTGTGCCCATAGTCGTGTAGGTAAAATCTGTAATCGGGGATCCATGTCTCTAGACACATAGTGACCTTTAAAATCACGTAAAAACAATCTTACTCCTTCCGGAGAACAACATATTATAGCTCCTAGAGCTTTTAACGTTTTTATTCCTAATAGATTTTCTGGACATGATTTGGTAAGCAATAAATCTGTAGTTCGGGTCAAAGGTCCTATCGTAAGTGGCAGAGGTTGTGACACTTCATTAACAATAGGTTTTCCTGAAAAACCAAGGGAAATATTCTGTGAGCCTGAGAGGGGTGCCCCTGGAACTTCACTACGTTTTATGGTCGTTCGACTTGCCCCTGTATCGAGTAGAAATTTTCTATCTTGGCCTAATAATTCACTATGTACATAAGGTCCTTCTTGGTCTACTGGAATTTCAATAAGGGGTAAGTCAACTTCCCTCTCTAGGCTTGTTCATGCGTAACGCTGATACTCGGGATATTCATACTGTGCGGTCTGATACATTTGTCGTGTTGTTGTTTGTGTGGCAGCAACAGGCAATGGGGGTGCAGCTGGCACAAACTGTATTGGCTGTTGTGCGGCTGGCATGGCCTGGGCATGCTGCATAGCTCCTTGTTCATTCTGATCTTGTCTGAGTGGCCGTGATCTTTCTTGTGTTTTACCTATGGCGATATTATGTTTTAAGACTGGACAATCGTGTACGTAATGACCTGGCTTTTTACAATAATTGCATGTCCCTTTTACAGGTCCGGTTGAATCGGAATGTGTCATACCCTTTTTAGGTCCTTCAGCTGGAACTGTTTGGGAAACTAGCATTTTCATTTTCGTGTCTTTCATGCGTCTGTGTTCATGTTCCTGTTCCTCTTTAATTCTATTGTGGTGGTACTGTAACATTTGTAACATTTGTGTTGGAGTGTTACCTTGCCAGGTACTCTCGAATTTTAATACTCTATTCTTTACTGGGGGCAGGGCATTTTCCACTAATTTTGTTACAAACAGATGCGGGTATGATTCGCTACTTGCTTTTATGCCACTATTTATACCAAAACATTTCTCGAATCGGGCATAGTAATCGCTAGTGTCTTCATCTTGCTTCTGTTTACAGGCTGAAATTGTACCCCAATCTTCCTTTTTAGTAGATAATAAACGTGGCAATACCTGTACTAGTAGACCTGGTAGTGCTTTAGTTTTATCCCCAAGCCCCGAACCTGGACCTCGGGCCCTTTCTTCTGCTTCTAATGCTGACCATTCTATCTTTTGATCTCCTACCTCCCACTCTTTTTCCTTGAGTTTCTCATAAATGCCAGCAGGCATCAACACCTTTAATATTGTCATAATGTCGGGGTAGGTATACTCTCCCATGAGTAACATGTCTTTAATTTCTCGGTGAAAACCCGCTGGGTCTTTGTCATGACTGGGTACCACTTTCTTCATTTCTAACAATTCTATTTTCGATATGGGCGTATATACAAATACACGTTTAAACTGATTGTCCTCACCCTTTATTGGGTGCACTTCTCGTAAGGGATTCTGCCTATCTATGTGATACGTAGTTCTTTCCTTGACGGACAATGGAACATGTTCTGAACATACAAAAAGAATATACTGCTTTCTTGATTCTAGAATTTCTTTAATTAATTCAGTACCTGGACCTCTCCATTTATTCATAAGTAATTCAGTCAGTATGTCAGGCAAGGGACCAGGGTCCGAATGCCGACTCCGATATAGTATAATGAGTTGTTGAATCATATAAATCCCAGCTAACCTTTGTTCATCTGGGGTAAGATTAAAAAATGTGCGTACTACTGTATCATCGCTATATTTTCCGGGACTGTCCACCCAATGGACAGCTGCCCTGGCTAAATCTTGTTCATCCATAGAATCGAGGAAATGATAACCCCTTCGGTCTCGGAGTAGTTTGTCGGTGGTTTGGAACGAATGCTCGTTAGACCTTATATTAATTATAGGTATTTGGAAATTCCTGTTATTATCTGGACATATCGGATGTATTGAGTCAGTATGATATCTAGTCTGATTCCTATTACAAGATCTTCCTCTACCCACATAGGCTATGGTGTCCGACTGTCCTGTGGGCAGTCCTGACCCTTCTTCCTCGTTTTGTTCGAATTCGTCTACCTCTAATCGCTCTTCGTGTAGGCGTTCTATTTCTTTACGGATCTTTCGACACATGGCTATTATACAATTTTGTTTATCATGTCTCCCTTCTGATATATTCTGGCTCCATCTTGTAAGAATTTTCATTACTTCCGGGTCTACCCCCGGTCGGTCTTGATTTCTGATCACACAGTTTATGAGGAAACGTAACAGTTCCCCCTGTATCTCTACTTTCTGGTATTCCATAGCTCTGTAAATACATTCTGGATCTCGCCCTGTTTGGACAAAATGATATATATTATCTAGATGCGCAGTCATTCCTGGTAACTTCGCTAAATACACTGCGGCTCGTCTGATACGCAATGATGCTAGGGTCATTTCGTCCTCCTTTCCAGGCACCGGGTCATATCTACAATCTATAAGAAGTTCCTTAAGCGCACGGGCACTAAGGAGTTTGGGTGTACGTGAATGCGCTGACTCTTGAAAAGTAAGTTTATTTATTCTGGGTGGCGTAGAAAAAATATTGGTAGCACCTCCCGTGGCCCCATCTGGGGCGTCGGGTGTGAAAGGATTCGTCGAACGTGACACAGCAACTATAGGTGTGGACTCAGCTATGGAAGCACCTGTAGAAACAGATGCAGAAACAGATGTGCTTGCCGGAACTTGTGACTCGATTTGCTGCTGTAGGGATACGGGCACTGGATCTTGGCGTTGAACCTCCCTGGTATGCGATCTATGTGGGGCGGAATTAGCATACTCGGGAGCTGCGTCATCTAAATATGAGGAAAGAAAAACATCTTCTGCGGTTCTAGGATGCCCCTTAGGATGTACCTTGATTGGAAATAATGGGGGTGGCAGGTCTTTCGGTATCTCTGGAGTAGCCTTAGGTAATCCTTCGGCCAGAAGGGGATACATACCATTCATAAGGGCATTTCTTTGTCTGTCTACTTGTTCTGATTTCACTCGGATTCCTTCCTCAATTAATAGTTTTTCTTGAACCTTGCTTGAACTTTCTTTACTCTTCTCTTCCTGTCTACGTGCTTTTTCTGTTCGTCTATGTGATTCTTTACGCCATAATTCAACGGCGTCTTTCTGTGACTGTCTGACCTTCCTTTTCCATAACTCTTCCTCGACTTTCATGATGCACTCTGCATCCCAGGTCCCCGATGTGGGCCACCTCTGACTTTCTGGTAATCCCTTGGTATAGTCTACCCATAAATCAAGAAATAATATAGCGTCTAAGCCATGTTTGTGATACATAAAGTGCCCTGGAGTGTCCCTAGGAGGAATAGGGACGGCTTCTTCGAGAACCCCTTTTCTGGTAGTGATCTGTCTTAATTTCGAAAAGAGCGGCATATTGAGAACTGACCTTATACTTGATTTTGACCTGATACTTGAATTTGAACAGACATAATACAATAAACACGATAATGAACAGTCATTCATACCACGATATACAGAACATACTTAAACACTTTAAACATTAAACATTAAACTTTTAACTGAAACAACAATGATGATCGTCTGCATAACTAATCACCAAGCTTAATTCTCGACAATAACTAGACAATAACTAGACACTTCGGAATACTTCGGAATACTTGATATACTGCTAAACAGTACAGATACACTGCTAAAACAGTGCAGACCGGATTTGTGTACCCAAACCCGTCTTGACCGGCACAACCTATGTGCACGTCAGAAATGCCTCCCCAGCAATGGTACTCACCGGGTAGCTTCGGAAACGGAAGGCCTCAGTAACTTGAACTTGAACCGGACTGGACTCGACTCGACTCGACTCGTCGGACACTGGACTTGACTTCGGACTGGTGGGTCTCTGTATACCTCGGATCTTGCTCTCTCAGCTAGGCTCTGGTCGGGATACTTCGCACTTCTCACCGCCTCGTCTGGGTGTTGATCGCAGTCTCAGTCGCCCCCGCTTGACCGGAGGGAGATACAGGAAATCCTGCTGGTACGCGTTATTGTCCGTCCAGCTGTGGCAGGAGACCGGGCCTGCAACGCACCGCCGGCGCGTGAGATGAGAAAGTGTCCCTGTTCGGGCGCCATCATGTGGTAAATAAAAATTCCTTTACCGGGACTGAATTTGATACAGAAACATTATAAAATAGCTCAGTAAAATGAGAGGCAGAGTCCGTGATATTAGAGTTTCGGAATGGGCTTTATTCCAATAATCGATTATAATCGGATGCTTCAAGTTCCATCACCACGGGGGTTCAGGAAGTGAAGTACATACTTTATTGACAGAGAAGTAACTTTTATAGTACATACATTATAATGAAGTGAATACAGTAGGCGTGACAATTTGATAAGGACATTGACGTTTGTCTGCGTAACCGAAAATGGGTGTAATAATGAGTAAAAAGGAACATGATTGGTTATGATGTCATGTATAGGTGGATCTATAAGATAATACTTGGCATAGATGCGCGCGCAGCAGTATGACGTGTAATTGACGTGTAACTAGGGGGTGACGAGGACTTGACATTTAGCTCTATATGTGGAGACGAGAAGTCTGGGGGGTCAAGTCAACCTAATCCCAAATCATATCTAACATCCTATGTTTAAAGAACTATGTTATCCACAAAAGAAGGACTCTCGGACAGAATCTACTCTATACTGACTGTGCGTGCATATACAAGCGTCTAAGTGTCTACACTGAATGCGAGGGGGTAGGAATATTTCCTAGTAACAGGGCTATGAATTACTTGCATGAGGACAGAGAAGATGGGCCTTTTTGCTTGATAACTGGAAGAATGTTTACTTAAACTACTAGGCAGGAATGCATCGGCTGAGGGAGAGGCAGATAATTCGAAGGTGAAATACAGTTCTTGGCAGAGAATAGGCTGATGTCAGGCTTCGTGAGCCGCGCAGAGAATGAGACAAAGTTCATGGTCATAGATGCAGGCTCGGACCGGAGCTTTCAGAGGCAGAAGGGAAAAGGAGTTTTGATGACAGAATCAGGGCCTACTTGCCTGGACTGTAAAATGGCATAAGTGAACCATATTAAGCCGATGGCTTTTCATACTTAGGAATGGAATATCCGGCCTATTCATGGCGGATCTGACAGAGGACATGTTGACGGTGGATGCACATGTATTTGCGTCTTCATAACTGGAACTGGAGGGAACCTACATGTACTTGTGACATGCACATAGAACCGTTGGGGTCCAAGATAGGGGACATAACTGACCAGGAAAATCCATATTTCCACAATAGTGTGGTGTATTTTGAGATGACTTGTTTGGCCTCCGGTACCATAGTTTGTACCAAGCTTATCCCGCCTAACAGCATGTTGACAAATTGAGCATGTAGCAATGTTCTCCTCCTTACTGCTAACCAAAAAGAAGTCCCAAACTGGGGAGGAGAACTTTCTCTGTTGCTGCTGGATGTGCCACTTTCAATACCAGATGAACTGGAGGGTGTGCTTGGAATGTGACTCTGAGCAGCTACACTGCGACTTCTACCACTACCTACTGAGGTGGTGGTTGAGCTGGATGTAGGTCCCTGCCTTTCCTTTGCTAATGAATATATGGAAGCTGGAGGTCGTGGTGGTGTTACCTGTGTTGGTGGTATCCGTGCTACATCCTTTGAGCCATTTTGGATAGGGTAATAATGTTGGTCTGCATATCCTTTGGGCCGGGAATGATGTCCGTGATGATTGGGCCGTAATCATCATCATCCCCCTCTTGTCAATCTACCTCCATAACTCTAAGGCTTTCTGGAACCTTCCTTTTCACTAGCCTTGTCTTGTGGCTTGCATCACTCTCAGACTGAGCTGGTGGCTTCCAAGTGGCATCAAGATCATCAGAAGCGGGTCTTGAAGAAGAAGGTGATGGAATAACACTACTTTTCCTTGCTGGAGGTCTGGAAGACAATGGATCTTCTGAAACAGTGGCTTGCCCCTCTTTGTCTGCAGGAAGCTCGATTTCCTGAAATGCCCCTACTTCAGGAGGAACAACTACTATTGTGGGCTGTTGTTGTGGCTGTTTTTGTGGCTGCTGCTGTTCTTGCAGATTCTGCTGTTCTTGCAGCTGCTGCTTTTCTTGCGGCTGTGCCTGCTGCTGCTGTTCTTGCGGCTGCGCCTGCTGCTGCAGACTTATCTGCTGAGTTTCCGCATGCGTTGATTGTGTACTACTTTGCGATACTGACATTTCAACATCGCTGCTCGTTAGTAGACTGGCTACCTCTGCGACACTCATGGGCTTGGGCCTAGGTTGGTGGGGTTGGCCCGCTGGTTCGGATGTGCTGCTCCCAGCTTGCTTCCCGCTGGACAACGATGCTGCAGGCGTGTGTTTTTTGGTCTCAAAAAACACATTTGCCGGCACACCAGTCGTGGTTAGTGCCTCTTGCTTTTTCTGTTCCTTCTTCTCACCAGCAACTTTCTTGGTACTGGAGGGCCTGGTACCTTTCTTTGGGCCTATTTTCTTCAGAGGTCAGACAGGACGCAGGTGCACAAGTTGCAGAGATGTCTGTGGTCACAGTTGAACGTGATGTGGTGCGCAGCAGGACTTCTGTCTGGCAGTACAACGGATGATGTTGATAGTTACCTCCTCCTCTGTCTTTTTGTGCACCTAAAAGCAGATAAGCCAGGAGAAGAACATCAGTGAAATGTTGCATTTGTTGTTGTGGTTCAATTACTACTAGTACAAACAAAAACATAGAAGATATAGTGTAGCCATTTGTGAGACTTTGGCGACAAGGGCTATGGTATACTACTTACTGTGTACAGTATACACACACTACACTCTTAGGAAGGATAGGAAAGAATAAGAACAACCACAAAAATACAAATTTAATGGAAGGGAGCTGCTGCTGGCAAAGGGGATGGATGGAAGCAGTAAGCCAATAGGAAAACCATGCAGGCCCATATTAACTCCCACCAGAAAAGGCCACAAGCCACATGGACACTCACAAGCAACAAGCAGGAGGCCTGGGAAACAATGAACTGCTAAAAGGCCTATAAAAGAAGCCAGGCAAAAGATGCAAGCTAAACCACACTGCTGTGCCTTTTTAATGCAATAAAATGCTAAAACGAAAATCCACAGGGCAAAACAAGGTCTGCAGGGTGCACACCAACACACCAGGCACACACAACAAAGGCTTTCTTTAACAAACCCCCAAAAACAGAAATACAACCCAAAAAAACACATTTTCCAACTCAATCCAATGCCATCCATGCCCTAAATGATGTTTAAATTCAACAGAACACACAGATAAACACTTGTTTAATGCACTTGTGGCTACCTGCTCTGAGCCTACTGGATGAAGGCAGGCCCGTGGGCAGACAAGGCCACACAAGCTTGCAGGCCTAGGCTTGAAAATGGCCACCAGCCACATGGCCAGGCCCACCCAACTACAAGAAACAGAAGACAGACAATGCAGGCCTGTTGCAAAAAACACACTGCCTGCCTTCAAAATGGCCGCCAGCCTCATGGCCAGGCCCACAACAAGAAGCCTAGGCCACAAAGGAATACCATGCAGGCCTATATATGGCAAAAGCAGTACACTACTAACTCCCACCAGAAAAGGCCCACAGCCACATGGACACTCGCAAATCACAAGCAACAAGCTGGAGGCCTGGCAAACAATGAACTGCCAAAAGGCCTATAAAGATGCATGCTAAACCATACTGCTATGCCTTTTTAATGCAATAAAATGCAAAAACGAAAATCCCCAGGGCAAAACAAGGTCTGCTGGGTGCACACCAACACACCAGGCACATACAACAAAGGCATTTCTTAAACACACCCCCAAAAACAGAAATACCCCCAAAAACAGATTTTCCAACTCAATCCAATGCCATCCATGCCCTAAATGATGTTTGAAAAACATTCAACACACACCAAAGGAACAGTTGCTTTATCATGCACCCACCTATGACTAGCTCTGGGCCTACTGGCTACCCACAACAATAAAAAAAAAAGAATGATAAGTACCAAAATTGTAGTTGCAGCAACTGCAATGCCCCCAATCAAACAGACACAACACCAACTTACTTGTAAAATATCAAATTCAAAAGTCCTCAAATCCATTGATAATGATGCAGCAGACACAAAGAGTGATCCTTCCAGCTGAAATCCAATGGCAGAATGAACAGGAGATGGACAAAGCACTGGGAGGAGCCTGATGGACAGGAACAGGAAGTTGGAGACTCTGTGGCACTTCCTCCTTCTCCCCCCAAAAGTTTTTTTTTTTTAAAAGGACTCCTTGCACAAAAAGGACAGCCAAATGTCAATCAGAGGAGTTTTTTCCATCCAAATCATCATTTAGAGAAGGTTTTATGCAGCTAGAGTTAATATTTTTCTCCAAATCGAAAATTTGGCGTGTTCGCGGTCGCGACCTTCACCACACTTCCGCCGGATGTCGATGGCGCATCCAAAATGACGTGTTCACGATCTCATGCTCTTTGTCGCGGTAGAGATTGATGTGTTTGCGACCTCACGATCTCTCTCGCAGTGGAAAATGACGTGTTTGCGATCGCAGACTCTCGCGGTGTCTGATAGCGAGGAGAATGACGTGATCACGATCGCAAACTTTCATGGGATAGCGTGACCGGCTATCAACATCTCGTGGCGCACGCAAACGGATTGCAAAACTCGTCGGTGAACGCAGGGATCCCGGTAAGGCAATCGCGCGCGCGAGAACGCATTTTCAAAGCGTGAACATGAAAAAAATCTTGATAACGTGGCAAATAGCGGAAATTTTGGCATTTTCGCGCTCTCTGCGGAAAATGTCAAAATATTGCAATTACGCAAGCGGAACGGAATTTGACGCCCACCCTTAGGTACCGTGGTACCTTCACCGGTCTGCTAACATAGACGGACTACTACTCTTTGTTTTTTACTCCCAATCACTTGATCGGAATGAATCTGTGACTTTTACAAATTACTACGCATACGTTCACCCCTCATTGTTGTTAATGACTACAGTATGATCATATTTACAAGTATTTATAATCAACTTATATCTATTTTTTTCAAGTTGCCCATTTTACGAGGCACCTTACTCAGGAGGTATCACAGCCTGCCTTAAATACTATACAGGAAAGCGCAGAGGTAAAAGCAAGTGGGCCAGGTGATAATTTGAATGTAAATCCACCTCAAGAAGCGTCGTCCCTCCCCGCAGGGGATTTACCTTCGAGCAATAAGGCTGTGAACCCAGATACTCCCACAAGTTCGCTAGAAGGCATGTTTACATCTTTGTCGGGGGATATTAGAAAGGGCTTCGCTGTTTCAGAAGCTAACCAGGGGGAGATAAGGAGCTTTTGTGAAGCACTGGAGAAAAAAATATACCTTCTCTCCATTAGAACTGAGTCCCTGGAAAATACTGTGGGAGATTTAAAAGAAGAACTTGGAAAGGCTAAAGCTGACATTCGGATTTTAAGGGGGGGAGGATCAGGAAATTCGGGAGAAATTGGAGCACTTGGAAAATAATTCCAGGAATAATAACTTACCGATTTTTAAACTGTGCCAGAAGGGAAGGAAGGGGAGGACTTAACATTTTTTTTGTTGCTTTAATAAAAGAAGGTCTCCAGATTTAGGAAATTGAGGAGGAAATGCTCAGAGATATCCAGAGAGTACAAAGAGATGCCTTTCGCAGAAACCCTTATAAGGCTAGACCATGTAAAATCCTCTTAAACTTCCAGACGTATGCATTAAAGGAAAATATTTTGATGAAAACCTTGAGGATGAAGTCAATAAAGGAGAGGGATTGCACTTTAGAAATTAGACGGATCTCTCAAGGGTCACTCTGGATAGGCAATGGGAGATGGGTAGGTGCCTGGATGAGTATAAAACATTAGGGACTACTGCCCAGCTCATATTTTCTGCAACTTTAAAGGTTATGAATAATAACAGAATGCATAGTCTTAGGAGCCTGCAGGAAGTGGACGATCTACTGGAAACCCTGAAACAAGGCAGTGGCAGTTAGTAGTCCCATACAGATAAATATTTGAAAAAGAAATGTATGGGGGATGGTGGGGGGAAAGGAGAATAGAAGGAACGAAAGGAAAGGAAAAAAGAAACATAAAAGATCCTGTAGCATAGAAGAAGGGAACTAACATCAAGTCCAGAGGAAAGAGGGGATGGGTTCTCCAGGGAGAGGATGGGGAGGTTAAGGAGGAGAGAACACAGGGTGGGGAGCGTAGGGGAGAAAAACATAAAAAAATATCTTCATTTACCTTAAGAAGGCAGCCCTTAGATGTAAAGTATGATATGCCTCAGAAAAAAGTTTAGCAACAGGACAAGGGAGATAGGTATCCAGGTATTAACATGGAATGTCAAATAACATAAAAAAACTTAACATAACATGTACTTTTGTATAGCGCACATATCACCCGAAAGTCTCAAGGCGCTGAATAACAGATGTATATTGTTACCCATCTCAATGGTACTCATTTTATCGACCTCAGATGGATGAAAGGCTGAGTGGACCCGTCGGGATTAGAACTTGTGATCATGAGGTCAAACACAGACCCCTACATTGGATGCATTAGTCCACTGCGCCACCAGACCCCGGGCAACCAAGGATTCAACAGGCAGTTTTTACAGAGCAGAGTGATAACATATAAGGAGTCGCAATAATAATCAGAAAGCAGGCAAAGGCCCATATCCTAGATAAAGCGATGGATAAGAGTGGTAGGCGGATCATTGCAAAAGCAAGCATACAAGGGGAGCTATTAACATTGGTAGGGTATTACGGCCCGAATGTGGATGACATTGAGCCATTAAAGGCAGTCTTTACAGCGATGCTGGACTTTCCCGATTCAACAATCATGGCCAGAGATTATAATGTAATAATTGATTTAAAATTTGATAAATCAAAAAGCAGTAGAGCAATCGCCACTCCTAAATCATGCTCGTATTTGAGAATGATGATGAAGCAAACTGCACTCTGCAATTTGTGGAGAGAGAAATCAGGTGATTGGCTTGGCTTCTCTTTCGATAATAAAAAATATTATCATAAATCTAGAATTGATTACTTCTTAGTTAGTTTAGGCTTCAGGGATTGTGTTCAAGACATTCTTTATTTAACTGCCCATCTCTCGGATCACTCATCTGTTATATTAAATATGGACTTGAATGGTAGGACCATTAGACAGAAATGGACGCTGGATCGAACTATACTCTCTGAGACTGACACGATGAATCATTTGAGAAAGGATGTAGCTGAGTTTCTAAAAATTAATATAGGCTCTGCTTCAGTTACAGTCGTTTGGGACATTCTTAAAGCTTATATGAGTGGTAAACTTACAAGTATTGTAAGATTTAGGAATAGGACCTATAGAGACCAGGTCTGCCCAATAGAATTCGAAATTAAGGCTTTAGAAGCAAGGCAAGTTGAGTAATGAGGCGGGGGGTAGACACCCGGAGGGCAATAAGTTATTATCACTGAAGGCACAATTAGAAACTATTCTTCAAACCCGGATTAATAAGCACTGAGAAGCTAGCAAGTTGGCTCATTTTGAATATGGGGAAGGCGCTGGAAAAGTATTGGCTTGGACGGCGAAGATGGATAAAAACAGGAATTTGACTAAGGAAATTGAGGATGCACAGAATGGGTTTGTATCAACAAGTG
Source organism: Triturus cristatus (assembly GCF_964204655.1). NCBI lineage: Eukaryota > Metazoa > Chordata > Amphibia > Caudata > Salamandridae > Triturus > Triturus cristatus. The sequence continues at coordinate 1,388,454,945 of NC_140590.1, forward strand.
AGTTGGTAATTGAAGATGCCTTCAACAAATACTTCAAGGAACTCTATATGGAAGATTAGATAGTGTCGAAAGACGAGGTCAACCAGTGGTTAGATCCAAATCAACCACAGGCCGTGCAGGTGAAGTGGTAGGGCAGTGGGGCCGTGTATGGGGGATTCCAAGGGATGATGCTGATGGAAAATTAAATAAATAATTAATTTTCACTCTGCATCGTCCCTCGGAATACCCCTTATATGGCCCACCGTCCCACCTCTCTGTTACCTGCAAGGACCGCGGCTGGTCCAAATATAATTCATCCATTAGTTTTGGAACGGCAAGAAATGTTGAATCAGGAAATACTCTGGATGAGGTTGACAGAGCCATGAACAAGTAAAAGGGGGAAGGCGGCTGGCCCAGATGGGTTACCTATAGAAATATATAGAATTCCGGGAGAGAATCTCCTTCCTTTCATGACTTTGATGCTTAATGGTATTTTTGGGGATGGCCTACAGCCACCCAACTCTTGGGGGGAGGCAAAAATAACACTGATACAAAAACCAGGAAAAAACTCGGCCCGTTGTGAGTCGTACAGGCTGATATCTCTGCTAAATGCAGACTATAAAATCTTTGCAAAGATCTTAGCAGAGAGGCTAAGTTAAGTGATAGGGGTGATAATACATGGTGACCAAAAGGGCTTTATGAAGGGTAGGCATCTGCACGAGTTAACATACAGCCTAATAGGTGCATTTGATGTGGCCTCAACCTTCTCTATACCTTTGTCAGTTGTGACCTTAGATGCCGCAAAGGCTTTCGAAATTAATTGGACATATTTGGACATATTTAACGACCATATTGGAAAAATATAACCTGTGTGATAATTTCTGCAATGCTGTACAGTTAATGTATCAGAATCCATCAGCTAAGATACTTGTCAACGGTAATCTGATGGAGCCATTTCAGATATCTAGGGGTACTAGGCAGGGTTGCCCCTTGTCACTGCTGCTATATAGAACCTTTAGCACAAAAAATTAGAGCTGCAGTGGATATCCCTAGTTTTTCTTTTGGAGATTGGGAGAAAAAGACAGCGTTTTACTCAGTCGACTTAATGATTTATACATCTGACCTCTCAACTGCTACCCCTGCTACTCTTCTGATTGCCTCAGAGTTTGGAAGGGTGTCAGGTTATGAAGTTAATGCAGGTAAAACTGAAGTGATGGTTTGTAATTGTGAAGATGAGAGCCCATTAATCATAAAGGAAATGAGATATCTGGGTGTAAAAATCGTACAAGATGTTGATAGAATAACAGGTGTGAATTTGGATATTGTTGAAAGAGAGTGTGCTCGAATAAAGAAGAGCTGGGCATATTTACCCTTAACAATCTTTGGGATAGTGAATTTGATAAAAAGGATAATTTTGCTCAAAGTAACCTTTATATTCATTAAAATCCTCATTTATTTTGATAAAGCTCGGTTAGACAGAACCCAGCAGGCCATTAACTTGTTCATCTGGGCTTCTAAGGGATTGAGAGTTTCCTGGAAGAAATTACGGCAAAAAGAGAGGAGGGGTGTTTAGCCTTGACAGATATTCAATACTATGAGTGGACCTGCCAGCTCTCACATTCTAGAATGTTGTTTAATCTCCTGCATGATTCGGATCTGGGGATCCTGTTCAAGGTGATATTAAAGGGAGCCAAAGTAGGTATAGGTCATTTCTTGTTTAAGTTCGGAGATTCAAAGTACTTATAGGCCTAAGCTACTATTCCAAATTTGCACTGGTGTGGGACTCCCCTGGGACCCCAGACTTTTCTTAAGGACAAGTTAGCTATCCCTAAAGAGAAGCTGGTGTCTGCTGCTGGGGAGAGCTTACTCAGAATGGCGAACTCCTGCCTTGGGCTGATTTTAACCAACAAATGGGAGGGGGACTGTCAAGATTTAAATATATTCAGTTGAAAAGCTGGGAGCAGAGTTGCAGTTCCCCACTGGGCATTGGGCATACTTTGGAGGACCAATTGTTGGGTAAAAAACTTCAGGGAATAAGGAAGTATGTACATGGTACTGGGCCGTCCCGGACGCTATCGATGGAGAGTTTACCCTGGCTGAGGATCTGTGGGGCGAGCATTTGCCGAGGGAGCAACTGCAGTATATATGCCAGGTATCAATGCACACTTTATTCTCAACGGTTAAGCCTGCTTGGTTAAGAAGAAATAACTGTTTTTCACTTCATAGAGGCTACATAACCCCGGAAAAGCTGTCTAAAATGGCGATAGACAGCGTAGTTAAATGCAAGAAAGTGTGGTTTAGTAAATGCATCTGATTTCCACATGTTTTACCAGTGCCCAGCTATAACAAACTTTTGGGAGGAAGTGGATAAGATAATCTCAGCCATATTTGGGGCCCACATTAAGGTAAGCCTCTTTTTTGTTATATTTGGAGTGGAAGAGGCCATGAAGGGCCCGGCAAGATATTTCTTGTTTTATGCTATCTTACTTGCTAGAAGGGAAATCTGCCGTAATTGGGTGGGGGATATTCCTCCATCCCACCTTGAGTGGCTCGACTCCCTGTTTTATGTATCTAAAATGGATCTATTAAGGAATTCTGTAAGCAAGAAGAAAAAGAAGCTCTGGAGCTTTCTATTGAGATGGTCGAGGTAATCGAGCGTCCTATGATTACACCTAAAAATCTCTCAGAACATGCAAGAGTCATCCTCCATTTCGCTATATGTAGCTACCGATTAACCGGATAAAGCTGAGAGTGACTTTTTCCTTGGGGGCAGTGGCCATCCCATCTTTTCCTTGAGGATGTGAGGGTCTCCTTCTTTTGACCTTCTGTCCCTGGTTTTGCGGGAATGGTGGGGGTACTGCAGTTTGGTGGTGCATGAGGGCAAAAAAGAATTGTTCTGTGGGCCGATTTTCCCTTCTGTTGTTCTGAGGTTGTATACTCATACACCATAAATCAAATACTGTTGAAATAATGATTACTGATAAATTGCGAAAATGACAACCATAAAGATTGCAGTAAAAAAAACTGACTATGTGTATGTAAGTAGATGTTTGCATGTGTAAAAAGGTCTGTCAGTTACTGTATGTTTTTTTGAGTGGGTGAGTACCAGTGTGTGGGTGTGTCAGTACATGTGTGAATGACTGTATAAGTGTGTGAGTACATATATGAATACCTGTATGGGTATGTTTGAGACCTTTAAGTTAAATTAATAATACATATATTTGTACATTTACAAGTACATTTCATTAACATATTAGAATACAATTGAAACCAAACAATTCACAAACATACGTAACACCTTATTTTACTATTTTCAAATACACAAGCACATTAAAACTTGAACTTTTGATTAACTACTGTAGAACCTCACCCATATACTTACACTGCTGCAGTCTATTTACTTTACCTCTCCAAGGGGCATATTATTAAGTACGGGGTTAAAATTATCGCCGCTTTAGCGATAGGACACTGCCTCTAAAGCGGTGATAATGGGCTTGATAATATGCCCTTGAGAATTCCATAAGAAGCCCATGTTCATACCAGAACATGAGCTTCAATTGGAATTATCAAGGGCATATTATCAAGCCCATTATCGCCGCTTTAGTGACAGTATCCTGCCGCTAAAGTGGCGAAAATGTTAACGCCTTTCTTGATAATATGCCCCCAAATTTGAAACAGAGGAGTAAGTCATATGACAAGTAAGCATTTTTATAAAATAAAACATGTAATATAACAGGGAGGTGGAAACAATTGAAAGAAATAAGAATAAGAATGTTTAGAAATAAGGTAATACAGAATTTGGTACGGAAAATGAGGAACACTAAAAGAGCGGTGCTCAAACAAAAATAATATATTGCGAGTGTGGTTGATAAAGTATTTACTCTGAAGCACAACCTGTTTATTTGAAAACTAAAAAGAATGAAAAACTTGATAAACAATGTTGTCTATGATGAAAAAAGCCAAAAAAGGCTTACTATTAAAAGTAACTTTTGCAAATTTGTCAAGGGAGAATGGAAGGGTACATCTACTACTGAGCCTTTCTTTAATGTACAAATCTACTTACAGAGAAAATGAATTAGTGTGTACTGTTGAAAGAACTAGCCGATGTTATGAAGTAAAAGACAGTAATACCATTGCAAAAGAAGAGATGTCCCTAGACATGTAGAAGAGATATGTGAAGAGGTGCAAGGAAGGTATAGACATGCTCCTGTATATCAAAAGGGAGTGCACTAGTATTTGCCAGAAATACATTGATAGAGTAGGACCCCAGCCATGTGAGTGCAGTGCTGCTGTCTATCTACCTCTGCAAATATTGGGACAAACAAGTACTGCTTTTGTTGTCATCTTGATCTTAAGTGCATGTTGTGAAATTTAAGAGCACCAACTTGGTTTCTAATCCTGAGTTGTACAGAATATCCATGGGATCACTTACATTACTTTCTGAGGAAGCAAATGCTAACATTAAAGACATCATCCACTGAGCTTCAGAAAGGGCCTGAAGGTAAAGTTGTGTATTTACATTTAGATGTTAAACGCAATATTGAAACTGAGGGTGTAGAGAAAGATTTTGAAGAACCGCTTGTTATTCTAGTGATTGGTGTGCCAACGGTAAACAAACAAATATGGCAACAACTAGTGGATGTAAATAAGGTGATGAAACCTTCATTATATCTTAAATACAATAATGTGCACTATAAAGATGTAGATGTTGTTTAACATTAAAGTTGCATGGAGGAAGAAATGTTGCCCTCAAGTAGACAATTTTAAAAAGGGGATAGAAGTAGATTTGAAAAAATATATGAACATTTCAGTATCCATCCACTATATTCAAAAGAGCTTATTCGAGAAGCCATTGAACTGTATCAGATGAAACAAGCTAAAAGAAATCCAATGAGTCTGGATAAACGTTTAGAGGCTTAAAATTTTCCTCAACTATTTCGAACTGGACTAGGTGGATGGTTGAATGACCACCATCTGCAAATACCTGCAGCAGATTACAAGTCAACAAGATTATATACGGAGGACCTTAGATTTCATATTCCATATGTATTACATCTATTGTTTGAAAAAAGTTGCTTCTTCTTGTTCCCTTTGGAAAAAAAGAAAAAATAATAAACTATTAGAAATGCCTTCTTAAATAACATCAGTATTTTTAAAAAAAATTCAGAAGTACTATACAAAATCCTCCCAGCGGTATTGACACAGTTTCTGACAAACCCTGAATTTCAACCTGCACTCCTCTGGGGATAATTAATATTTACTGGCAAGGGATTCCTTTATAGTGGGAGCCCTCAACCTCTTCCACTTCTCTAGAGCCAGTGTATTGCAGCCTCAGGTCTCACTCAGACTGTCAGTCCTTGAGGTCCTCAGGGGACTGAGTTTGGGAGGCGACAGCACTTCCCTCATAGTTTCCAATAGAGAAGTCTCTCTCTCTGGGGGAATGCCCTCTCTCCTCTGGAGACTTTAACAACTCATTTCTCCACTCCTCTCCCTCCTTCTGAAAGCTACTACCCTTTGGGGCCATGATCTTGAGATCAACTACAATCATGGATCTCTCTTTTCAAGAATGCTGAATTAGTCCTCTTCACACTCTTCTTCAAACTTTCGCAGATTGCATTCTGCGGATGTCCCCCCAGACTTTAAGGGAGAACTATTACTGAATCTTGGATGTATGGATGAGTAAATAGGTATGTGAATCTTCCAATGGGTGTGCGAGTGACTGTGGCAGTCACTGTCTGGCTATATGAGTGATAGGCACATAACTGCTTTTGTGAGAGTGTTACTGGGTCTGTAAGTGTATCTCTGACTGTGCGAGTGTGTTTAAATTACATACTATTAAATTAAATACAATAAGCAAACACCCACCTCTAATTTAACATGTATTAATTCACACAAGCATAATAAAATTAATATACATTCAGTGTAGCAATTCATCGTTCTCCTTTGCTGCTCACAGCACACTTCTATTATCCCTTCTAGTATACTGTCTAGAAGCTACACAGTTTCTTTCACCTTACATACACTCTCTATTTTCTTTCTAAGTATACATTTATGTATTACAGCCTAATTAAAATACCTGTAAAAGCTCCTTGCTGCTGTCTCAGTTTTATTTCTATGTCGGGTAACATCTGTTTTCATTCAAAATCTCCATTCCGAAATCCTACAAACCACCTCCCCGCTCAGTAGAAAAGCAGGTAAAATGACTACCCTTCCACATGCTCTTACTTATGCTGCTCTAGTTAACAAAGCACAGGCTTCCTTTCATGTTTCTTTTTTTATGCCACTTCTAAATGGTTAGTATTTCTTTAAACCTTTACCTGTTTCCTGCGAAGAAGCCCAATATGGGTGGGTTTTTTCATGAATCTGCAGATCCAGCGCGATGCTCAGTGCAGCCCTCAGTGTCACTCTGTGGTGAGATTTGCAGATTTATACGGGGCCATGCTGAGCCCCAAGACATATCCATGGATATCGCATGTGGCAAAAAAAAGAACAGTTTACTGGCCTTTTGCTGCCCATTGTACATGCTTTTCCCACATCTATTACACAAACATGGGGATCAGGAAAGCTCTAACCTGACCCTTTCATTTATTTTAGATGCAACTTTTTTTCAGCTCCAGGGACGGTTTCCCAATATATAAAATGTTGGCTGTCACTTTCCTATGAAATTGTGCCCAGCCAATCAGGAAGGTCTGTGTACTTAGATTTATCAATTTGTTCTTTTTTACTACTATTAACTACTGAACTGATTTACCCCAAATCATAAAAAGAGCTCTTTCTGGACTAAGAGCTAGCTTTCTGCCAAATTTTGTTTAATTCTATCTAGTGGTTCGGGCTGCAGTTGTGTCTACAATCTTCATGGGAATTAACATGGGAAAAGCACTCTTTTAGACCCCCTCTTTTTTCCTAGCCCCTGTTTGATGGATAACCCTGAAACTTTCCATGCACAACTAGAATCAGTAGCACACTTTTTTCAAAATGTTTTTGAAGATTTGTCAAACGGCAACAAAATTATAGGCAAGAAAATAAACTCTTCTCCTATGGAAACTAAGTCCTAACTAAAACTACCTACTGGTGACTGCATATATATATTCACTGAAAAAAACATAGATTTCAGGCACGTTGTAGTTATGAATTAGCATTTAAAAAACCTTAGAAATTGACTGAAAAAACCATAGGTTTCAAGGGCGTTATAGTTAGCTGGACTTTTCACTCGTACAAAACCATTGACATTCCCCCGTTATGGTTAGTTCAGCTAACTATAACTTGCGCGCCCGCAATGCACTGCTGATGGCGTCACATATTACATCACTCATGACATGGTCAGTGACATCACTGATGACATCTCAAATGACATCACTGATGACATCATCCAGTGAATGTGTGTTTTTCTGAAAATTAAATATGTTTTATATATGTATATATCTCAAGGTCGATGGAAGAATAAATGGGTATATAAGTGTGTAAATGGATGATTTGTTTTTGAAAAATTTATTGTATAACTGACTGTTTAAGTGTATCTTAGTGAATACGTGGCTTAGTGAGTAATGTTTAAATATGTAAATATCTGTATCAGTCTCTCACTTTGTGTATAAGTGGCTGCATGGGTTGGTGAGTAGCTACAGGAGTGTCTATATAGGTTATTAGTTGGTTTTTTGAGTATCAGTATGAGTGTCTGAGTGTCTGTATGGTTCGGTTGGGGTATTACATAGTGCATAGGTGTATAAATGAGTGACTCACTGTTTGTATGTGTTGAAGACAGCATGTGTGCAGGACTGTATGGGTGGATGAGTGTGTGCATGGGTGTGTTAGTTAGTGAATGACTGTCTCAATAGTGTCTTTATGAGTAACTACATATGTTTTAAACTAGTATATGTGACTATTGGTGTATATAAGTGAGTATATGTGAGAGTGAGAGATTGGAAGAGTTCCTGTATGAATAACTATGTGTTTCTATAAGTGATTGTTTAAAAGACTAAGTATGTGTAAGTTTCTGTAGAAGTAAGTGTGGTGGTGTGTGTATAACTGTATATGCAAGTAAATGGATGTTTGATTCTTTATTAGCATGAGTGACTATGTGTGTGAGTAACTCTATGGATGAGTGGTGTTGTGTAACAGGATGTATAGGTGTATGAGTACATATGATGAGTGAGTACATGTATGAGTGACTGTATAGGACTGTTGGTGAATGAGTGTATGTGTATGTGGATATTAGAATTACTGAATAGGTTGTTGTAACTGGTATTGGTATGTCCATTGTTTTGAAAAATGTTGTTTCTATTTTTGAATGTGTGTATCAAAGGTTATGTTAGGGTGAGAGGAGGTCTGCCACTCTATCACAAGGATGATTTCATCAGTGATATCATTTGAGATGTCATCAGTGATGTCATGAGTGATGTCACTGACCATGTCATGAGTGATGTAATATGTGACGTCATCAGAAGTGCATTGCGGGCGCGTGAGTTATAGTTAGCTGAACTAACTATAATGGGGGAATTTCAATGGTTTTGTACGAGTGAAAAGTCCAGCTAACTATAACGCCCCTGAAACCTATGGTTTTTTCAGTAAATTTCATAGGTTTTTTAAATGCTAATTCCTAACTATAAGGTGCCTGAAACCTATGGTTTTTTCAGTGAATTTCAAAGGTTTTTTAAATGCTAATTTCTAACTATGCCTAAGAGATAGGACGTGTGAAGAAAGAAGAAAAAACGCACAGAAAGAAAAAAACAGAAATGCAGAAAAAAGCAACAAAAGTCCTCAAAGACGAAGAAAAGTGCAGGAAGAAGGATAACGTGCAGAAAGAACAAACAGAAGAGCAGAAAGAAGCCTTGTTGCAAAAGTCTGACCAACCAGTCCTAGAGCCAGTGCTATGTTAAAAGACACTCAGAATACAGTGAAAACACCTACATACACTAGGGAACACTATGCGTTGGGGTCCCCCTGTGAATAGCATGACCTCCTCTGTAAGCCCCTAGTATATAATAGAGCAGGGGGATTAAAACTACCTCTTAAAACGCGCCACAGGGCGTGTTTGCACACGTCACCTCAGGTCCCGTCCCCTCCCTTCCCCACTGTGTAAACATGCCCTGTGGCCGTTTTAAGTTGGGAGATTAAGTCCCCTTGAATCCTGAGTGTCCCTAGGGTACAACTAGACCACTAGGTACCTCCAGTAAGGGCCACAGAGCTGCGTTGCAGAGAGATGTAAAAAGGGGCACAGCCTAGACCACCTCTCTGCAATGCAGTGCAGTGGCACTTACTGGAAGCACCTGGTGGGCTAGTTGGCCCCCAGGGTCCCTCAGGATTGAAGGGGAATTATTTCCCCAAACTTAAAATGCGCCATAAGGCGTGTTTGCACACGTCACCTCAGGCCCGTCCCCTCCCTTCCCCACTGTGTAAACACGCCCTGTGGCCATTTTAAGTTGGGAGATTAAGTCCCCTTGAATCCTGAGGGTCCCTAGGGGCAAAATAACCCACTAGGTACGTCCAGTAAGCGCCATTGCAGAGAGGTGTAAAAAGGGGCACGGCCTGCACCCCCTCTCTGCAACACAGAGCAGTGATGCTTACTGGAAGCACCTGGTGGGCTAGTTGGCCCCCAGGGTCCCTCAGGATTGAAAGGGAATTATTTCCCCAACTTAAAATGTGCCACAGGGCGTGTTTGCACACGTCACCTCAGGCCCCGTCCCCTCCCTTCACCACTGTGTAAACGCGCCCTGTGGCCATTCTTAGTTGAGAGATTAAGTCTGCTTGAATACTAAGGGTCCCTAGGGTCAAACTAAGCCCACTAGGTATCTCCAGTAACCGCCACAGAGCTGCGTTGCAGAGAGGTGTAAAAAGGGGCGTGGCCTCAGAACACCTGTCTGCAACGCAGCTGCCTGGCGCATACTGGAGATACCTGTTGGGCTAGTTGGCCCTCATGGACCCTCAGTATTGAAGGGGAATTAATTCCCCAACTTACAACTGGCCAGGGGATGCGTTTGCAGAGTGCTGCAAGGAGGGGGCGTGGCATCCGGCACGATGCCGGTCTTTTATTTTTTTTATTTTTTTAAGGAGGAGGGCTGTGTGACCCCCCTTCTTTTTCTAATTTATTGGCCCTGGTGACCCCATCCCCCAGGGCCTTCCCCCTAATTTTATTTTAGGAGAAAAAAAATTTGGAAGGGAACGCGTGGCTCCCCTCTCAAGGCCTTAATCGGCCCCGGGGACCCCAACTCCCGGGGCATGGCATTTTGTTTTTTATTCTTTAGTAGGGGGGCTGCGTTGCCCCCCTCCTCAGGCCACTTATGGCCCCGGGGACCCCATCCCCAGTGGCTGGCCTTTGTTTTTTATTATTTTAAAAAAATATATATTTAAAGAAACACCTAGGACATGCTGGACAAACCGTGTGTACCTATCCCCATGATAATTTGCGTGATATTCATTAAAAGGCGACTATGCATACAATGAATCCACCTGGAATGTATTTACACAGCTAGTGAAGCTCTGACGTGTCTGATGCCCTACCGTGCCAAATCCCGGCTCCCCCGCCGGTGGGTACTCTCCAAGTAGACACCCTTGTTTATTTATACAAACATGGGTAGCTATTGACGGGCACATTTAATACACACGCACACCAAGCCATTCAAAGGGGATTCAACAAAAATTCGACCAAAACTATGCAAGAATCTCCCCTCACGGTTAATAAAACACACATCCACCGCCGGATGTGTAATACTTTTTATTTTACTCTCTGTAAAGGAGACAAACCTCACTTGAGAGTCACAGCATGCTCCTGGCTGAGCCCAATGCTGAGTTACACCCACCAGTGCCCGCCGAGTGCCACACACCTTTGTGTTGTATTCCACCAGCTAGTGCGTATGCTATGACACTCTCTAGCCCATGTGCACTGTAACACCACCCCGTGAATATGTCATGCCACACTTGCCTTCGCAAGGGTTATATTGCCCCATCTAAAGTGCCTTCCTCGATGCCTATGTTATAATGCACAGCGCTATGCCATACATATTACAATCTGGGATCCATATCTTTGTCACAGTGCATATGCAACGTTACACTCCTCAGCACATATTTTATATTACAACTTTAGAGACTAGTTAGGTTACACAACACTGCCCTGTGCATATTACACTCCAAGGTGCATATCGCATAGCACGCGCTAGTGCCTGTGCTTTCTCGCGCTCTCCAATGAATCTGTCATTGCGCACAATGTATTGCATATTATATTTCATGCCCTGGTTCATCTTATATCACACTTTTTGCTGCCATACACTATATCTAGTTTTCATTTTCGATCGTGCTCTCAGGACTATGTTCTATATAACACTGTGTACACCTACCCTTTTCACGGGCATTACATTTTTCGAAGGGGGTGGAGGGTCAGGTGGCGTTTCTGCCAAGTGAGCCCAGCGCCACAGTCACAAACGTCCTCTTCTTCCTGAATAAAAGTGAGCTTACGCTGCATACTTGTTCATATTTTAAGTAGTTCGAACAGACACACATTTAAAAAAAATAAAGTTCCTAATACCCACCATCTCTGAACAGTTAGCTTGCTGCCCCATCCACCTCCTCCCTATCCTCTGTTGTCGGAACCCATGGACTATCCTTCTCCCTCCTGCCGTGCATGGTCTGATGTGCTGCCACTGCCCTCCATTTAGCATGATGTACCAGTCCACTCCTCCTGCCCTCCATTGCCCAATTCTATGCCCCATCATTGACCTCCTGCTTAGCCTCTGTGCTTAGCTTGCTGCCCCTATTCTCCTTCCCCCTGTCCTCCGATGTCTTTGTGCATGCCCCTGCACCATCCTTTTTGCCCACCATGTTCCATGGACCTGCCATTCCTATCTACTCTGAGTGTTCTGTGGAGCTGCCACTCCCCTCCCACCTGCCTAGCATTGTCAGATGACTGTAACCTGTCCCTGCCACCTCCACCCTGCCTGTCCACATGCCATGCCCCTATCCCCATCCTCCTGTCCTTCATGGTCCATTTTACTGCCACACCCTTCTTCCCTCCCTGGTCTGTTGTGCTGCAACTGCTCCTCCTGCCTGCCCCGCGTGGTCTGTTGTGAGGCCCCTTCCCCTGAACTCTCTTGTCTGTGCCCAGGTCCTGACCCTCCCTTCTATCCTCCATGGTCCTTTGTGCATGCCCCTGCACCCTCCTTCTTGCCCATCATAGCCATTGTGCTGCCACTAACCCTCCAGCTTGCCATGCATGGTCTTCTGTGCTGCCATGGCCCCTCCCACCTTCCCTGTGTGGTCAGCTGGCTGCAACTGACCCCCTCCCACCTTGCTTCCATGGTCTGTGTGTATGCCATCATAGTCTCACTGTTGCTCTCCATGGTGTGTCTTGTTTCTAGAGCCCATCCTGCCTGACCTCCATGGTCATCTTGCTGCTCCTGCCCTGCCCCCTTGCCCCCAGCCCTTTGTTCCCTCCCTCCTGGCTTGTCTGTTCCATTGTAATGCCCCTGATCCTGCCCCTCCTGCCCTTTATGGTCTGTTATGCAGCAGCTTTCTCTCCTGTCTGTCCATAATGGTCAGGTAGCTACCATTGCCTCTTTCCCCTCTGTTCTCTGTTGTCCATGTGCATGGTCCTGTCCCCTCCCTATTGCTTTCTATGGATTGTTGTGCTGCACTCCCGTCCCGCGTCCCTGTGGGGTGTATTGTGCTGCTGCAAACCCTGATGCCAGCCCTGTAGGGTCAGTTTGGTGAACCTCTCCATGTCCCTCCTGTCCTCTGTTATCCGAGTCCATGTCCCCACCCCAATTCCTCCTGCCTTCCATGATCCAATGTACCATACTTGTGAACATTTTGAGCTTGGTAAGAGGGAGATTTTGAAAAAAAACGGGGGTATTGATTTTCCCCTTTGAGTTACATTGAAAAAGAGGAGATTGTAGACAGGAGACAGATCAAATAAAGCCCTTTTGAGCTTAAAAAGATTGGACGTTTCCTGGCTGAATCGGGTCTGTTGGCATGTATGGTTGTACTACCACTGCCTCTTCCTTCTGCCCACAATGGTCTATTATATTGCCACAGCCTCTCTTGCCAGTCCTGTATTGTTGGTTGGTTGCCCCTGCTCCCCTTTCTACTGCCCTCCATAGTCTTTTGTGCTGCCACTGCCCTTCCTGCCTGCCCAGTGTGGTCAAATGGTTGCCTCTGCACCCTCCTACCTGGCTTTAATTTTCAGAGTCCGTGCCCCTGGCCTCTGCCTCTCAACAGTATCCTAATGAACAACTAGATTGCTAACATTCTATATTTATTACAAAAGTGTGGAACGCCTGACGTCATCTTGATGTAATCAAAACTGTAATACCTAGAGCATTTCCTTTAGAAATTACATATATGAGAGGGTCTTATTTGCATCAAAATTATGGTTAGTGCTCTAAAAAACTAAAATGAGGACATATTTTCTGAGTTTTCAAATAGCGACAAAGCACTTTTAAATTATGTGTTATCTTTATGTTTTTTTATCCAGTTGACCACTTGATTAAATTTTGCACTTAGGGGAGAGGATGCGGTGTTGCTTCCAGAGCTGCAGACTTTGAAACTGGGGAACCAGGTATGAGTTTCTGCTTCAGCTCAACATTCTGTGATTCTGGTCAAATCACTTAATCTCCCCATGTCTACAACCAAAATGAATTTGATCTTGTCTGATGTAACCAATGCTCATGTAAAGCACTCCAATACCTGACAAGTCTGCACTATATAAAACTGCAAAACACAAAAAAGAAGTGTTTTGCACACTTCTGTCATTGGGCTACATGTGGGCTACATCTGGGTGATATTTGTCCTGCATTTGGGCTCTTTTGTCTCTGGTGGCCATCTTGGGAGATTTATTTGTTATGAAGTTTCCTAATTTCCTCGTTTACTGCAGTCTCCTCAGTAGGAAATGCTTTCAGTTTTTTACTTTGATTCCATCAAGAAGGTATTCAGATATGTCACACATTTGCCATAAATTCTGAATGTTAGCACTCTAGTTGCTCATTAGATCACTGTAATAAAGCTACTGCTCAACACGGAAGTCTGCTGCTGGTATTAAAAGTGCATGTTTCAGTCTGCATGTCAGAATGTTTTAATGAAATAGAAGAGGATTTGAGAAGTCACTCAAAATGTGCCCTAATTTTTCTTTCTTCAGCACTAATCATAATTTCTGTGGTAAAATGAACCCCCTCATTGTGTTCCTTTTTAAATTAAATGTTTTAAGTGTTACCAGTTTATTCCAATCAAAATGGCTTCAGGTGTGCCATACTTTTGTCATAAGTAAGACAGTAAGCGCTCTAGTTGTTCTTAAGAACACTCTGGAACATTCTGTCATTGGGCTATACTTGGGCTACATCTGGGTGATATTTGGGCTACATTTTGGCTCTTTTGTCTCTGGTGGCCATCTTGGGAGACTTATTTGTTATGAAGTTTCCTAATTTCCTCATTTACTGCAGTCTCCTCAGTAGGAAATACTTTCAGTTTTTTACTTTGGTTCCATCAAGAAGGCATTCAGATGTGTCACACATTTGCCATAAATTCTGAATGTTAGCACTCTAGTTGCTCATTAGATCACTGTAGTAAAGCTACTGCTCACCAGGGAAGTATACTGCTGGTATTCAAAGTGCATGTTTCAGTCTGCATGTCAGAATTTTTTTATGAAATAAAAGAGGATCTGAGAAATCAAAATGTGCCCTAATTTTTCTTTCTGCAGCACTAATCATAATTTCTATGGCAAAATGAACCCTCTCGTTTTGTTCCTTTGCAAATTAAATGTTTTAAGTGTTACCACTTTATTCCAATAAAGATGGCTTCAGGTGTGCCATACTTTTGTCATAAGTAACACTGTTAGCGCTCTAGTTGTTCGTTAGAACACTCTGGGACATTCTGTCATTGGGCTATACTTGGGCTACATCTGGGTGATATTTGTGCTACATTTGGGCTCTTTTGTCTCTGGTGGCCATCTTGGGAGACTTATTTGTTATGAAGTTTCCTAATTTCCTCATTTACTACAGTCTCCTCAATAGGAAATACTTTCAGTTTTTTACTTTGATTCCATCAAGAAGGCATTCAGATGTGTCACACATTTGCAATAATTTCAGAATGTTAGCACTCTAGTTGCTCATTAGATCACTGTAGTAAAGCTACTGCTCACCAGGGAAGTCTGCTGCTGGTATTGAAAGTGCATGTTTCAGTCTGCATGTCAGAATTTTTTAATGAAATAGAAGAGGATTTAAGAAGTCGCTCAAAATGTGCCCTAATTTTTCTTTGTGCAGCACGAATCATACTTTCTATGGCAAAATGAACCCCCTCATTTTGTTCCTTTTTAAATTAAATGTTTAAAGAGTTACCACTTTATTCCAATCCAAAAAGATGGCTTCAGGTGTGCAATACGTTTGTCATAAGTAGGACTGTTAGCGCTCTAGTTGTTCTTTAGAACACTCTGGGAAGCTGCAGTAGAACACAAAGGAATCAACTGACAGTCTCTGCCCTTGTTGAATGTACATATTTTACTGAGAATGTCAGACTTCATTCTCACATGACTGAGAAAGATAATGTGAACTTACAGAAAATATGCTCTCAGTTTAGCTTATAGATAACCTTCCAAACCTCTGCGGGAAAAGCATGAGAAAATAGTTTTCTCTCAAACATGATTCATGATATCACAGCAGAAGGCTTTTTCACATGGTAAAATCACCTTGGAACACACCACAATTCCTAAAATGAGTATGGTACCATCAACAAATGATTTATAATGTAACTAAAGTCTTAAAACCTTCTATTAACTGCAATGCTTTTTAATGAGGTGCTATCATGTATATTGGTTCCAAGATGGCTGCCAACACTTCTTGGATGAAGTACTGACAGCCAATCAGATCTCACGATGAGATGTGTGGTTAGGCTCCACCCAGATATATATGTGATTTTGATTTTCTCAGGAACTACTTAATGGATTTACACCATTTAAGCAAAAGGCACAACTCTGAACCAAGGTCTACCTTCCTGCCAAATTTGGTGTAATTCCGTTCAGCAGTTCGGGCTGTAGCTGCGGCTAAAGGTCCTATGGAAAATTGCATGGGGAAAACACGTTTTGGGACCCCCCTTTTTTCTCAGCCCCCACTAAACGAATCATCCCGAGACTTTCAGGATAGGTGTGGACCGGAGCTGGCCAAAAGTTTTGAAAATTTCGCGAAGATTCATCAACGGGCGCCAAAGTTATTCCAAATAGAATGTTGCGGATTTCCTATTGAAAATAGGTCCTAACTATAACTACGCACTGCCGACCGCTGGTAGGTATATATATATATATACATACATACACATAAAAACAGCAAGCCACCGCCACCACTCTGTCTCGTCACCGGTGATCACACCTGCGGTTGTGAGCCGCTGCTCATACGAACACAAGGCAAATCCTTCCGATGTCAAATGGACAACAGTCACGAAAGTGAATTTAAGCAAAGTGGTTTATTGTGCAGACCCCCTGCACTGACAGACGCGTTTCGATGGCAGCCATGAATACTGTCATCAATTTTTTATAAGTCCATCGTTGATCTTTATGAAAGACGCATGATGCATTGTTATTTTAAATACTGCCACGTTTGCACAGAGAAACTGACATTGAAAAAGCTGCAAGGCGTAACGTGTCTGTCAGTGAAGGGGGGTCTGAACAATAAAGCACTTTCGTGAGTGCTCTCCATTTGGCATGGGAAGGGTTTGCCTCGTGTTTGTGTATATATATATATATATATATATATATATATATATATATATATATATATTTTCACTTAGAAAACCATAGGTTTCACACATGTTATAGTTAGCTGGACATTTCACTTGTAAAAAAACAATGAAATTCCCCCGTTATAGTTAGTGCAGGCAACTATAACTCATGCGACCGCAATCCTCTGCTGATGACGTCAGATATTACATCACTGTATTTAGACACTTATTTACCCATGTCTTCTTCCATTAATCTTTAGCTATACATATATTACAAATATTTATTTTTCATAAAGACACATATGTCATCAGTGATGTAATATCTGACGTCATCAGCAGAGGATTGCGGTCGTGTGAGTTATAGTCCAGCTAACTATAACATGTGTGAAACCTATGGTTTTTTAAGTGAATTTGCAAGGTTTTTTAAATGCTAATTCGTAACTATAACGTGTGTGAAACCTATAGTTTTTTCAGTGAATTTGTTCGGTTTTTTAAATGCTACCGTGAAATTTTTTTTAAATCGCGAGGTGCGCCGCGCATCCACGGTTCGCAGTGCGTGCCGTGTGCGTGTGGTGCGCGCACCTCGCGATTTAAAAAAAAAAATACAATTGTTTTTTTCTCCCTTGGAGGTCCTTCTGTGACCCCCTGACCAAGGCTAGGGGGTCAGGAACTGTCCACTCTGCCCCCTTTTCATGTTCTCCACCTTTTTTTTTCACCCCCTCAGACTGCGAGAGACAAAATGGCGGCCGACACTTCCTGGTTTCGACCGATTCGAATGTTTACCGACATCTAACAACCAATCAGAATACGGTGCGCGCGTATAGATATTGATATGCTTTTAAATGCTATTTTCTCGGGAAATACTGAACAGATTTACACCAGGCCTGCAAAAGGCACTTCCTTGACCTTATGGCTACCTCTCTGCCAAATTTCACGTAATTCTGTTCAGCCGTTCGGGCTGTAGCTGCGACTAAAGGTCCTAAGGAAAAATGCATGGGGAAAACGCGTTTTGGGACCCCCCCTTTTTCTCGGCCCCTGCTTGACGAATCACCCCGAGACTTTCAGGGTAGGAGCTGAGCGGAGCGCCCCATTAGTTTTGAAAATTTCGCGAGGATTCATCAACCGACGCCAAAGTTATTCAAAATAGAATTTTGAGATTTCCTATGGAAACTGGGTTGTAACTATAACTATCTACTGGCGACCGCCAGTAGATAATATATATATATATATATATATATATATATATATATTTAAATTTATATATATATATGGTGGAAGCTCTTTATTTGATGTACAGGCATAATGCATTTCGGCCGCATGTCGGCCTTCCTCAGATGCCATCAATGTTTCTGGAGACTCCTTCACCCGTTTAAAATCACCCTGCCACTGTTCCATTGGGTGGAAATCGCCACACCCCCTCGTAAGGTATCTGCTCACTGCTTGTAGTTCATAGGAACTACAAGCCCCAGAGTTCATTGCCCAGGTAAGTGCTGCACCGGGTGTGTCCGTATGGATTTTGCAATGTGCGGGAAGGTCGCGGTGTGAATAAAGTCAATGTCCAGTAATTAAGATCACTCAGTGCTTCCTCCAGTCCCCAAACGTTCCAGCCCCCCAGAAACAGATGTCAGCTGGGCAGGGGTCAGGAAGACAATGCATTCCGATCCTCCGTGTAATCACGGACTGCGCTGTAGCCGCCCTGGATTCCATCGTGTACAGAGGCGGGCCCCGGGCTATTCCAATACCTTGGATACGAAGAAAGCCGCCGAAGCAGAGACCAGATGAGCCCAGGCCACTTTGAAGAACGGGGCCCCTGTAGCGCGTTTCTGGAAACCGCGCAAAACATCACAGCAACTCCTCCAGCGAGCGAAGAAGCAGAGGCCACAGCGGGGAACCTGGTGGAAGCTCTTTATTTGATGTACAGGCATAATGCATTTCGGCCGCATGTCAGCCTTCCTCATATATATATATTTAAGTCTGTCAATTACAATGCAATATAATGTATGGAATTGTGAAAATTGAATTTCCATTTCAAACGCATTGTCTTTACATCGTAATTCCTGATGTTCACATGTTTTCTATGTCTATTGAAAAAAGAAAAAAACTGTTTGTACTTGCACTTTAAATAGTGGGCTTGCATTTGATGCGTGGTCAGGTGATCAAGGCCGCTCTGACGGCCGAAACGCGTCCTGATATCCTTTGTGAGGATTGCAAATAAATAAACAATTTGTTTGGCACTACAAGAGGTCTGCGCTCGTGATTCCCTTCCAGGGAGCTTCTTTTACGAGTGGTTAAGAAATATTACCGGCAGACGGCTGCTGCCGGTTCGCAGACCCCCTCCTATGCAAGAGGATTTGCTACGAAATCAGCTGATTGCGCTTGAGGGCTTCCCGAGCGGATACAACCACAGGCTTGTGGTGAGTGACGGCGGGGACCCCCGGGGCACTACACAGAGTCCAGGAAAAGGAACCAGGCGAAGCCCCTCGAGACCCGACAAAGCAACCAGTACGACGCTATCCGGATGAATGCGAGGTACGAGAAGGTGCTCTTTCAACTGCTGGTGAGGAACGCTCGGCTGAGCTGGCACCGTGCGAGGGGCATCCAGTGCTGTATTCTGCCTCTATCTCTCCGGTAAGAAATTGCGTCGGATTCTGGTTTTGAGGTTACCGGGAAGGAGGTGTGCCCGCACTGGGAGGAGAAACGTATTCGGAGAGTGTTCTTTTTGCTCCGTTCGTTGTATTGTTTCCCCAGTGCGTAAAGAACAATTTGTTTTAAGTCAAAACCCCAAGGAAGGATGTCGGTTGACACACGTGCAGCCCGTGAGCTTGCTGCTAATGAGATATTCTCTGATGCCTTAGAGAATGAGGCGATCGCACAAACAAAGGCATCAATGGAGATTAATAAAGAGCCTAGTGGCTTAAGAGAACAACTTAAAACATTGGAAAAAATGAAAAAACAAGAAACTGCTAAGTGGTGGGAAGCCCGATCCCTTAAAAGATATCTAGACGTCGGAAGAATTCCAAGGGGGCTCCGTACCATGTTGGCCCCCAGTTATGAGACACCCAATCCTTTGATGATGGCCGAATGGGGAGAATGCAATCTGGACTCTTCTAGACGTTTAGTCCAGATTCTAGTGAAATATGCGGAAATAGATGGGGCGGCTCTGCAAATAAAAATAGACGCGCATGAAGAACATATTCAACAACAAGGGTATGATCCCCAACTACAAACCAAACTAAGGGAAGAGATGAATATCCGACTGGGGAAGGAGGAGGAGAAAATAAAGGCACAGAAGATATGGAAATTTAAAAGGGACCGTGATGACTACGCGAATGGTCAAATTTTCACTTTCTCACGGCGCTATGATTCCCTCAGAGCAGCCACAGCCAACAAAAGACATGGAAATAAGGGATCTCAAAAAGAACCGGTGGAGCTTTCCTCACCTTATAGCTCAGCGATGGAAAGTGAATCTGAAAATGAAGGGGTCCGTAATGCATCAGGAATTAAGCTGACGGTGAGGGAAGAGTTGGACGTTTTAAAACAGGGAAGAAGGGAGACATTGAGACCAAGACCGCAAGACATGAAGGCACCACAAAATGCCAAAGAAGACGGGCGAGACGTCGGGCAAACAAGCAACGGCGAACCAAGGAAGCGAGGACGAGGTCGCGGACGCTCCCGAAGGTATTAGAAACAGAGACTGGTGATTTTCAGGCTCAGGAATGCAAGGCAATCATCAATCTGGGGCAGATTGACCTGGGGCTAAGCTATTGCCCGGAAACGAATTTTCACTACACTCGTACCAGGGCAGATGTATACCTATTTATTAGGAAATTAAAACTCAAAAAATTACATCTGCAAAAACCTGTATTGGAAATCGACAAAAGGTCTATCAACAATACCAGCCCCAGCAATCTACAGGTTTCTGATGCAGTATTATACAATGATATGTACCAACTGGAAATGGGCGATCATGTGGAAGCAGGTGAACCAATCTCAGTTTTTAATCAAAAGAAGCCTGATACTCCCTTCAAACCCAAATCCAAATTTATCCCTCTATCTTCTCACGACGGGCTGGATACATTCAGCGACCACGTGACAGTTCATTTAAAAAAACTTATGTACATGAGCAATTCAGCAAGAAAAAAGAAATATTGCAATCAAGAAAGAAAATTCAATCAATTGATTTCTAAACTACAGAAGGCAGACCTAATAATTCGCAACTCCGATAAGGGAGGAAATATTGTACTCTGGCCCACAGCAGATTATCTCAAAGAGGCCCACAGGCAACTGGATGAAGTAGGATGTTACAGCAAAAGTACTCCTTTCAAATACAAATATGCACAAGAGACTCTTTTCACAAATTTATTGGCATGGGAAGGTTTGGGTCTCCTCAGCTGGGAAGAATTTAAATTTATCAAAAAAGAATATCCATCAACGCCCTATATGTACTTCATCCCCAAGGTCCATAAAAGTTTGACTTTACCTCCGGGTAGACCTATTATATCTGCCTGTGATGGCCCCTTTGAGAATCTTTCAAAATACATTGACTATTTCCTGCAAGACCATCTGAAAAAGCTGGATTCATATATCCAAGATACAGGTGACTTCCTTAAAAAGATCGATAATTTCAATTGGAAAGAGGATTATCTGTTAGTTACCTTAGATGTATGTTCATTATACACTAGCATCAAACATCAAGATGGCCTGAGAGCGGCAGAGTTTTATTTGAGTACTAGGACTATTGAATATGCTGATCATACTAAAATGTTAATGAATATGCTATCCTTTTGCTTGGAGAACAACTTTTTTTTATTTAATGGTTGTTTTTATCAGCAATTACGAGGAGTAGCGATAGGCGCCAGCTTCTCCCCCAGCTATGCCTGTTTATTTATGGGCTGGTGGGAGGAGCTGGTGGTCAGGCGAAAATATCAGCGTGTTTTTACTCATAATGTGATGCGGTGGTTTCGTTACATCGATGATCTTTTTATCATATGGCAAGGTTCCAAAGAAAGTGTGCTGAAATTTGTAGAGGATATTAATTGTAATGATTTTAACCTTTCTTTTACATCAAATGTGAACAAAGAGACAGTGACATTTTTAGATGTACAGGTTTTAGTAAATAACAACATTTTAACTACTACCCTTTTTAGAAAACCTACGGCGGGCAATACACTCCTTCATGCAACTAGTGCGCATCCCCCACATCTTATTAGAAGTATACCCTATGGGGAGATGCTCCGTATCCGGTGCATATGCAGTGACCCTCGGATATGGAAACAAAACAAAAAGAATGTATGATGAGGTTTTTAGATAGAGGGTATAGTTTTGAAGTAGTGCAAGCAGCCATGAAAAGATCCCAACTGAAACCAAGAGAGGAAATTTTGGAATATAGAAACAGAGACAAAAAGGAGACATCAAACACTGATAATGAACCGGTACGTCTCATATTAACATATTCCAAACAGGAAAAGGAACTGAGGAATATCATGAGAAAACATTGGCATTTTATACGTGAAGACCCAGTGATAGGGGGATACATGCCACTTAATCCCTCTATCACCTTTCGTAAAGCTAAGAGTATGGGTAATATGTTGACTGGCAACAGTCAAGATACTTTTAACAAACAAACGTGGTTGCCTACAAGAAATGTTTTTTTAAAATGCTCTACATGCAAGGCCTGCCAATTTGGCATAAATACCAAAACTTATTGCACGACATTCCCTGATACCCAACGGGAAATTAAACAACATCTTACGTGCAAAACGGACTACTGTGTCTATGTCCTGGAATGCGACTGCACTTTAAAATATATTGGCAGCACAAAGCTGGCAGTGCATAAACGTATCCTGCAGCATATTAGAGCTATTAATAACAAGGATCAGAATTACCCCGTGGCCAGGCACTTTGAAAAGGTACACAACAGCAACCCTAAATGCCTTAAATACTTTGCCATCGAATCTGTACCTTTGAGAAAACGAGGCGGCAATAGGGAGACAATACTCCGCCGCTTGGAAACTCAATATATCCTAGAGTTTGATTCGAAATGGCCAGGCGGCCTCAATGCCACGGAGGATCTTCATACCTTTCTTTGAACCCTAGCTAGGCAACTACACGTTTTTAGCTAGTGATATTTCCTCATCTCCCAGCTCTATTATGAAGATCACAGGCAGTATGTACCTTGGGACCTTATGTGTTAATTTAATGATTGGTTTTAGGACATTGTAGGGTAGGCAATAATTATTTTATATACCTATTTCCTTCTATTGATCATTTTAATTATGTCACTGGTCTCTATATCTATCTGTCTTTTTGACTTTGATGAATCTTATTTCAATGCTGAATGGTTTATGGAATTTTTTATCCTTTTATATATTTATATAATAGGATTTTTTTTGTATCTTTCAATCTTAGTCTCCATCAATTGATCGCCTATGTGTTGTCTTTTGGCACTAGTAGCACTTGTCACTTTTATGTCTTCAAGTACTGTTGCATTAAGCACTTTATCTAATAGAGTTGGACCAGCACTACTAGCATTTGTCACTTTAGATTATCAAGTAATGTTGCATTATGCACTTTATCTGATCTTATATTGTTGATTGCCTCATTGTGTTCCAAGTAGCACCAGTCACTTTATGTCCTTCTACTATTGTTGCATTTATGCATCATAACACATTATTTTGTTTGAATTTTTAGTTGGACTATCGTGGAATAATATTAATTCTTTTTGAAGAAAATTTTACCCACATGTTGGGTTCCTTTTTTTATTATTTCAACACGGTGAGCACTTTTTACAAATATCAATATGACATATTACATCATGGGGTTTTGACGCTAAGGAGGGGGAGAAAAAAGATATATGCGAAGTATATTCTACTGATATAAATATATGCATTTAGGCTTTAAGTCTGTCAATTACAATGCAATATAATGTATGGAATTGTGAAAATTGAATTTCCATTTCAAACGCATTGTCTTTACATCGTAATTCCTGATGTTCACATGTTTTCTATGTCTATTGAAAAAAGAAAAAAACTGTTTGTACTTGCACTTTAAATAGTGGGCTTGCATTTGATGCGTGGTCAGGTGATCAAGGCCGCTGTGACGGCCGAAACGCGTCCTGATATCCTTCGTGGGGATTGCAAATAAATAAACAATTTGTTTGGCACTACAAGAGGTCTGCGCTCGTGATTCCCTTCCAGGGAGCTTCTTTTACGAGTGGTTAAGAAATATATATATATATATATATATATATATATATATATATATATATATATATATATATATATATTACCTACTGGCGGTCGCCAGTAGGTAGTTATAGTTAGGACCCTGTTTCCATAGGAAATCCGCAACATTCTATTTGGAATAACTTTGGCGCCGGTCGACGAATCCTCGCGAAATTTTCAAAACTAATGGGGCGCTACGCTCCGCTCCTACCCTAAAAGTCTCGGGGGGATTCGTCAAGCGGGGGCTGAGAAAAAAGGGGGGTCCCAAAACGCGTTTTCCCCATGCATTTTTCCATAGGACCTTTAGACACAGCTACAGCCCGAACGGCTGAACAGAATTACTTGTAATTTGGCAGAGAGGTAGTCCGCAGGTCAAGGAAGTGCCTTTTGTAGGTCTGGTGTAAATCTGTTCAGTAGTTCCTGAGAAAATAGCATTTAAATCAATATATATATATCTGTAAGCGCGCTCCGTGCGCTTACCGTACGCGTACGGTGCCGTGCGCGAGCTCAAATCTGATTGGTTGTCACATGACTGTAAACATTCTAATCGATCGAAATCAGGAAGTGTCAGCCGCCATTTCGTGTGTTTCACACAGAAAAAAAAGGGAGATAACGTGAAAAGGGGGCAAGGAAGAGAGTTACAGACCCCCTAACATTTGAAAGGGGGTCAAAGAAGGACACAAAATTACGAAAAAAACATTTATTAATTTAAAAAAAAAAACGCGGAGTACGCGCACGGTAAGCTTAACGTACGCGTACGGTAGAAAAAAAAAATAAAAAAAGAAATAAAATTCAGATTTAAGTGTTTAGATATTAGGGGGCTCTAAAAAGAGCCGTTGTGTTAATGAAGTGATTTTTTAGTGGTACCTACAAGTAAGTACCGATGCAGAGTCTAAGGTTCAAGAGGAAGACTCTGTTCCCTTCATCAGTGAAGTGTACACCATCTCCTCTATAAATGTCTTGCATGTCGTAACGCAAGTTGTTGTGGTAAATGGAACCCATACCATAGTCTCGGAGGAAAGCAGAAACAGATTTGTTGACGTGTTTCCTAGCTTTCTCAATCTGTGGACAAAAATGATTGGACCAGTTCCATTTTTGCCTTTGGCATATGTTAGAATACGCAAAGGCAGTTTTAGGGAAAAGTGAAAACAGTTGTGCAAAGGTGTCCTTCATCAGCATTTCCAGACCTACCCCAGTCAAAGTGCCTAGGTCATTGCCACCACAGTGCACTATTATGAGGTCAGGGTGTTGGATTTGCATGAAGGATTTCACCAATGGCATCAATTGGTGCCACTTTAACCCTCTCTGACCAATCCATTTAATGTCTACATTTGGCAAAGCAAGGTCTCTCACCATACCTGTTTTCTCTGCATACTTTTCACTCCAGAAGACATAGCTGTGCCCTACAATCCACACTGTGAACATCTTCCAAGGAGATCTGGATGCACTCAGGAGGTGTATTTCAGTAGAATGGGAAAAAGAAATGAAAGACAGTTTGGAAATGGAGGCATACATATTTTTTTAAAATAAAAAGAACTCATTGGCTGTTTCATACCATTCTACACTAAAAACTAGGCTGTATGTGTCAATTTATAGAAACATGTTTTGTATTGGTACAGAAAAATGTGTTACCAAAGAACAGTACTATGGATTTGCTGTTAGGTTAGAAAAGTCAAGCACTCTTGCTGTTTGGAAATGAAACATTGTGTGGTGAACTTCTGACTCCACACAGCAGTGTTCCATGAGCTGTTGCTATGGTAGCAGGCAGAAGTCAAGTTGGGGGAAGGGTACTTTTGGAAAAGGGTTGGTTTTCATCCAAAAGAAATGTGTGATTACATTTGAAAAAAAGGGGGAAGCACTGAGATTTGAAATTAACATGTATATGTGTGGAAAAAGAGAGGGAAACATTGCCATTATCTGGTTCTGCTGAGAGGAGAGAGGTGTACAGAACAGAGATCCTGGCTCTGGCTCTTGCTCTTTGGAAATGAAACATTGTGTGGTGAACTTCTGACCTAACTCCACACAGCAGTGTTCCATGAGCTGTTGCTATGGTAGCAGGCAGAAGTCAAGTTGGGGGAAGGGTACTTTTGGAAAAGGGTTGGTTTTCATCCAATAGAAATGTGTGATTACATTTGAAAAAAAGGGGGAAGCACTGAGATTTGAAATTAACATGTATATGTGTGGAAAAAGAGAGGGAAACATTGCCATTATCTGGTTCTGCTGAGAGGAGAGAGGTGTACAGAACAGAGATCCTGGCTCTGATAATCTGCTGTTTGAGTGCCACATTTCTTTCACAACTAACTAATTTTAAAGGTGAGTTATGAGTTTGAGAGGGGATGTATGTGGTAAATTAAGAAATGAATAATAGAATTGGGATTCCTTTTGTTGAAGTTGTGTTTATCATTTTTTATTTTGGGAGAAATTTAAATATAAGGAACATGTAAAATATTATGGACTATGTTTTCACCATGAATTAAGGTGTACTGGTATAAATGAGGAATACTGTTTTCTAATTAAATTTTTGGGTGGGTCAGGTAAGTCAGAAATTTGATGATCCCTTTTTTCCACTTCTCCTCAAACAGATTTTCAGTATTTCGTTATTAATCCCTCAAGGACCTTGTAATGTGGTAATTGTTTTTTAGTGTTTTAAAAAAAAAAAAAAAAAAAGTTTTTAAGAAAAAATAAAAAATAGTTGAGAGGTAAGGTTGGCTCTTAAAAGAGCCGTTGTGTTCATGCAGGGACAGAGGAAAGGAAGAATGGGAATATTAGCTGGTAGGACAAATGTGCTGGTCTATTCTGTTGTTAATTAGGGGAACACTGGTCTCCCCTCGAACAATTAGACCATGGCAATTTGAGCACCGCATTGTAACCCTCGCAAATCGATGGTTAGTTTCCAGAGGACCAGAAAAAGGTGAATCTGCCCCCACAGATGAAGGGCTCAGCTGAGCTGCCGAAGATGGACTCGGCTGAGCTGCTGTGGATGTGCTTGCTCGACTTACTGAAGGGTTTCCTCTAGTATGTCGTGCATGTGTCCTAGGGTGTACATCCTCAAGGTGTCTTAACATAGTGTGATTCCCGAAGGAATACTTCTTGTTAGGATTACCTCTAGAAAGTACACGCTGGCACAGCTTGCAAGTCACTAAAGCAGCATTTACTTTTTTCTCGCCCTCAGGAAAAGTAAAATACTCCCATATAAAAGAGCTCTTCTGTTTCCTCCTTCTCTGCCTGATGGTGGTGCTGCTAGCCTCACTCTCAGAAGAGGAGTGCTGGTCTGCCATCGTATCCCAAAGACAACTCAGCTCCTTCTCCTAAGGGATCACAAGCAGAAATGAGGGGAATGGGTGTGGTGTAGGAGAGTTCTAGAACTGAAACTACTTTAAACCAATCAAAAGTTTTGTTTCTTGATCACATGACCCACCGTGCGCGTACGTTACGCTTACGGAGCGCTTACGGAGCGCTTACGGTAAAAGTACGCATGCGCGTATAAAAGACACGCGCATGCGCATAACAGGCACGCCCCAACACTTCCGCGTAACGTGCGCGTGTAGCGTATGCGCTTACGCGCTGCGTACGCAGTACGCACGGCTACGTAAATTGCGTAACCATACGCAAGAAGAGTAGAAATATTACGTACATTACGCAAACCGTACGCTTACCGTAAGCTTACCGTACGCGCACGTAAAAAAAAAAAAAAAAAAAAATGGAAAAAAAGAATCACTATGTTATACTAATGTATCTTACCTGTTTGGTAAAAAAAAATGAGAAAAAATAATATATTGCAGAATTTTTAAAATTTAAGCATAGTGTTTAAAGAGAATATAAAGTAAAAAAAAAAAAATGTAAAAAACCTTGCAAATAAAAAAAAAAAATCACACGTTTAATATAAGAATTTATATTCAAAAAACCATACAAAATCACTGAAAAAACCATGGGTTTCACACACGTTATAGGTAAGAATTAGCATTTAAAAAACCATACAAATTCACTGAAAAAACCATGGGTTTCACACACGTTATAGTTAGGAATTAGCATTTAAAAAACCTTGCAAATTCAGTGAAAAAACCATGGGTTTCACACACGTTATAGTTAGGAATTAGCATTTAAAAAACCTTGCAAATTCAGTGAAAAAACCATAGGTTTCACACACGTTATAGTTAGCTGGACATTTCACTCGTAAAAAACCAATGAAATTCCCCCGTTATAGTTAGTTAAGCTAACTATAACTCGCGCACCCGCAATCCACTGCTGATGACGTCACATATTACATCACTCATGACATGGTCAGTGGCATCACTCATGACATCACTGATGACATCTCAAATGACATCACTGATGACATCATCCAGTGAATGTGTATTTTTCTGAAAATTAAATATGTTTTATATATGTATATCTCACGGACGATGGAAGAATAAATGGGTACCGCATGAGACCAGAGGCAGCCTTAAGCCGTGCTCATGAGCTGGCATCAGAAAAGAGGCAATACCAGCACGGGCCCTGAAGTTCTCGCAAGGCACCACTCTAAAAACATCAAAATCAATACAATGAAATAACAAGCCTGGAATTTGTGTGCGCTAAAAGAAAATTTAAAAAAGCACGCGAGTGGTGCTCAGAGGCGCTTGAGTGAGTGCGCTGGCGATGAGTGGGTGCGTGATCGTGCATCTTGCTCTTTTTAAAAGCACATACTCGTGCTTGTGGCGCATGGCGGTGCACTCCCGCAAGCTGTATGCCGCCACAAGCACGAGTATGTGCTTTGTAAAAAGAGCTGCATGACGACTAAAGGTTTCCTATGCAGTGCATGCGCACTGCGTAGGCGAGACCTAAAAAGAAAGGTAGTCAGAATGAAAAGAAGAAAGTGAGAATGGGACAGAGAGCGAGTGGGTGGAAAGGAGAAGGGGAGGGACAGTCAAAAGAACAGAGGGAGGAGGAGACACAGCGTCCGCCTACTACACCCAGCCCTCACTGTTCACCTCCCGTCACCCGTGTGTCTGGGATGCTGGAGTCCGCGAGAAACAGTGCGGTCCAGCAAGTCTTTCAAATGAAACAGAGATGAATGAGGCCAGAGATTATATTATTATCTACGGCAACATCGCTTGTCTGCACCTGTTCACCCAGGCTGCTGCAACCCAGTCCCTTCCCCCGCACTGTGCTCAATTGCAGCTTCTGCGCACCGAGGCTTCACTGCTCACCTGCCATAACCGATGTGTCCAACGATGTACCGGTGCAAGCTCCAACTCCGGGGTGCCGCTCTCAGGGTGGCACAGCAGTTCTCCGGTCGGGGACGGTGTCTTGATACCACGATGGAAGGTGTCAGAAAGGCCAGAGCATCAGCACCGGTTGAGCACCTTCTGCATGCTTTTTCATGCAACTAACTCGGTGTCTGAAAAGGGAGAAATAATATAATGGTGGAAATGTCCTAAGGTAAATGAAGGTTTATTTCAAGCTTAAGAGAACACCATTTGAGTGCATCCTTCCTTCCTTCTTGAAGTACGATCTACCAACTGTTAGTGGTAATCGTGGTTCAAAGAGGAGTTGGAGTGCACGAGAATACACAAGGGTAAACATTAATATATTATGCCAACGTTCACATACAAAGGAACAGAGCGAATGCTAGAAAGATAATGTGCGCTTGCAATGCAGTTGGGCATACCTGTATGCATGTACACTTAGTAATCAGCTCACTACAGTGCTCCAAAAGCCAACGCCACGTGTCTCTAGGGCAGCACTGCCCGCTGGCTCAGGCCTAGAGTACGGTCCAGCAGGTCCTTAAAATGATACAGAGATGTGACTGAATGAGATCACATCATTACGCACGGCAACATCGCTTGTTTGCACCTGTGCACCCAGGCTGATGCACCCCATCCCTTCCGCCGCACCGCGCACAATTGCAGCCCCTGGCCACCCATGCCCTACTGCTCACCTGCTGTCATTGGTTTGTGTCCAAACACGATGGCCAGCAGGGTTCACAATTCAGATGTAGTTTTGATTGCCAGGATGATGTACACTTCATGGATCCCTTTTTTTATTGCGCATTGTGATATGCGAGTTGGATGCGGCCATATCACCTGAAGGAGTGTGGAAGAACTGGGACATGTGGCGTCATCGTTATCCTATGTATACATATGCAAAGTGGGCTGGGCTTGCGCACGCCAGGCCAGCGTAGGGGTGTGAATAATTTTTCCGGCAACCTGGGCGTTGTTCAGTCCTGCCTGGGCAGGAAGTGTACTTATGTGTGTGTCCCTGTTGCAGTATTGACGTCGCACAATCCGCAATTTACATTAATGTAACATGTACCAGGAGGGCGGCAACTATCGCTAATGAGATGCTGTCCGAAAACATTGAATGGACAACATCACATGTCGTTGTCAAAGCTTGTGGATATGCGCAGACATGCATGTCAATGGTGTGCGGTATTATTGAAAGTGTTGCTATCGCGAAGCGCACACATTTGAATGTGCTCGGATGGAGGGAGGATGAGCAGTGAGGCTACGTCATACACAGAGATAACGCTCATTACAGTCAAGCAATGCATGTCAAACGTGAATCTGAAAGTCTCACATATGACACACTACTATACTGGTAAAGCCTGACAACAGACATACTGCAACACAAATCTACACATTACTCTTTACTGTTTGTCACATGTGATC
Organism: Triturus cristatus; assembly: GCF_964204655.1. Lineage (NCBI taxonomy): Eukaryota > Metazoa > Chordata > Amphibia > Caudata > Salamandridae > Triturus > Triturus cristatus. Next base: position 1,388,485,483 of record NC_140590.1, read on the forward strand.
TAGGATGTGCACTCTGCCCGTGGCAGATGATACCCCATCGAGCCACCAATACCCAAGCCGAAAGGCAGCACACTAATGCGTGCACACACACACAAGGGGCATCGTGTAACACACATTTGTTTTTTGATGTAACGTTTCAGATGCATGGCTATCAGACGTGGAAGGCTACTGTACAGAGCATGATTATTGATCAAGATGATCGTTGCATGTTGTGTGTACTATAAGATATGTGTACACAGCAAAAAAGTTTTCAAAAAAGCTCTGTAAGCAGAAGAGGTGTCTCTCATCAAACAGTGTAGAGAGAATGACTAAAATGGGTGGGGTCCTCCAACTGTTACAATGGGAAATGTTATGAACCAATCAAAGCTTTTTTTAAGGTCGCATGGAAGCGCGCACTGAGCACGCAAGGAGGCCGCACCAGACGCAATTTTGAGAAAATATATTTACCATAATATAAGTTTATTACAGTTAGAAATGTATAAATGTGAAAAATATTTTAGATTATCGCTTGCTCTCATATACACTTTAAACTTGTTTAGATATAGTTTTGAGACATAAAAAATTAAATGAGGGAATGGCGTACCTGGCAAAATACCTTATATGCCTATGACGTAACACAGGGCCTGGCAGCGCGCATATGGAACGCGCAGCCGGCGTGACCCTATACGTAGATGACGTAACGCCTGTATTTGTACAGCGCAGCTGTTGCATACCAAACTAGGAGCTGGCGCAACCTTATAGGTATATAATGTTAGGCGGGACACGGTGCTACGAAGCCGTCGGATACGAAATGCGCATCCTTAACGAGTTTCGCAATATAGCGGATATTATTCACGTGGTGATGGAGCTTGGTACACTACCGGTACAGGAGTCTAGTTTTCTAATCAAAAATATACATACTTTTTGGGGAAGATATCAAAAAATTACATAATTTTTCAAATTAAAAAAAAAGGATAATAGAGTTGCAAAATATTACAAAAAAATAGAAAAAATATAGGTTTTATAAATATTAAAATATGAAATTAACATTTAAAAAACCTTTGAATTTCACTGAAAAGAACATAGGTTTTACAGGCGTTCTAGTTAGGAATTAGCATTTAAAAAACCTTAGAAATTCACTGAAAAAACCATAGGTTTCAGGGACGTTGTAGTTAGTTGGACATTTGACTCATATAAAACCACAGAAATTCGCCTGTTATAGTTTGTTGAGCTAACTATAACTCGCGCGTCCGCAATGCACTGGTGATGATGTCACATATTACATCACTCATGACATGGTCAGTGACATCACTGATGACATCACTGATGACATCTCAAATGACATCACTGATGACATCACCCACGTGACAATCTAATGCACATACTGATAGCCTAATATAAACTTTGATACACGCACTCATCCATAGAGTTACTCACACACCTAGTCAGTCATGCAAATAATCAATCACATAGGCATTTACTCATGTATACAGTTATACACACCAACTGTGTTATTTATACACACACCACATCACTTATTTATTTAGATACTAACACATAATTACTGTCTTATACAATCACTGATACAAGCAGCCACTCTTTTATACACCCACTCTTCAAATAACTTACTCTCACGTATAGTCATTTATATACTCCAACGCTCACATATACTGCCTTAAAACATATGTAGTTACTCACACATATACCAGTGAGATATTCATTCACTCACCAACACACCCATACTGTGCACTTTTTAACCCATACAGCCAGTGAATCACCCACTCAGACATGTATGCACAGATTCACACACCCTCCGCACCCACCCATACAGACACTCAGGCACCCATACAGATACTCAGACAACAAATCAATAACCCATATAGACACTCATGTAGCTACTTACCAACCCATGGAGCCGCTTATACACCAACTGAGACACTAATACAGACTTTCACACAGTTTAGTCACTAACCCATACATTCAGTAACACATGTTCAATCACTCACTTATACAGTCAGTCACGCACCTACTAACCCGGACCATGTATCATCGCAGGCTGCATACATGCTGAGCGCCAGAGGTACCACTAACTCAGTGCACCACAAGTCAACGTACGCCACATGGCCTTATTAAGGCAGAATTCATTAGACAAAAGACATTGCTACCAGTGCAGCCTGCCTGGACCACGCATCATCACAGGGTGCGCACACGCTGAGTGCTTCAGGTGTCAGAAACTCAGTGCACCATAAATCATCGCCACATGCCCTTATTAAGGCAGAATTCATTAGACAAAAGACATTGCTACCAGTGCGGCCTGCTGGGACCACACTTCATCGCAGGCTCTGCACATGCTGAATGCTTCTGATGCCACTAACTGTGCAGCTCAACTCAACGCCACGTGGCTGTGGGCCCTTGCTGACCTCTGCCTCTGGCCTATACTGCGGTCAGTAGGGCTCACAATTAAAATTGAGTCTTGGTTCATTAATTACAGAGTCCAGTAGGCAACTAACTACAATGTCCCTAAAACCTACATATTATCCTTTTAGTATCCTTGCTTCAAGAACTTTTTCTATATCAATTATAGCTTTAGTGCAATGACCAAATTCATCTTGCAAGTCCAAAGGAACACTGAATGGCAGTCTACACTACGGACAGCAGAGCTCACAGTTCGAATTCAGTTTCGACTTATTTATTGCAGAGTGAACTGTACTCTATGTCGTTGGATTTTCTCAAGAGGAAGTCACAAAATGCATTTCTCGATGTCTGTGCTGACTACTGCCTTGGATCTACACTGCGGACAGCAGGGCTCACAATTCAGATGGATTCGCTATTGCAGATGACGCAGTCCAGTAGGCAAGAGACATTTCTCCCAGTGCGGCCTGCCCACACCACGCATCATCGCTGGCTGCGCACACGCTGAGTGCCACACTTACCACTAACTCTTTACATCTCAAGTCAATGCCACCTGGCTGTGGGCCCTTCCTGACCACTGCCTCCAGTCTACACTGCGGTCAGCAGGGCTCACAATTCAAGATTAGTACCGATGCAAATTGTGTAAGAGACTATATTCGGTTAGACAACCAAATGCTCCCAATCTGTGCAGCTCAAATGAACGCCACGTGGCTGTGGCCTTTTGCTGACCGCTGCCTCCGGCCTCACTGTGCTCAGCAGGGCTCACAATTCAAATTCCGTCTTCATTCATTAATTTCACAGTCCAGTAGGCAACTAACTATAACGTCCCTGAAACCTACATATTTCAACAGTGTATTCCATAAATGTTTCATCTTTTGTTCCATACGCTTACACTGCGGTCAGCAGAGCTCGCAATTTGAATTCACTCTTGATTTATTAATTACAGACAGAATTGTTCTCTATGTCCTCGGATTTTGTCAAGATGAAGTGGCAAAAAGCATTCCTCGATGTCTGTGCTGACTACTGTCTTCGATCTACACTGCCGATAGCAGGGCTCACAATTCACATTGAGTCGTGATTGCAGATGATGCAGTTCAGTAAGCAACAGACATTGCTACCAGTGCGGCCCTCTCGGACCACGCATCATCGCTGCCTGTGCATACGCTGAATGCTTCTGATGCCCCTATCTCAGTGCACCATAACTCATGGACCCTTTATAATACAATCTTTTGTGTATAATTTCAGATCTGCTGCTCCTACCTCAGTGTACCACAAGCCATGGACCCTTTACAATAGAATCGTTTGTGTATTATTTCACATCTGGTGCCCCTACCTTAGTGCAGCACAAATCATTGACCCTTTACGATTAAATCTCTGTGTGTGATCCGATGATTACTGTTGTACTTGTTGCCAGCACTAACCATTCTCTGAGGGCTGGCTTACACTCACCCCACACGCACCCAGCACAGATGTCACTGGACATGTAACCCTGGTAATAAAAAGGGCCGAGCACACGTGCCCGCACCCAGTTCCACTATCTATCTAACTGTGTCTGTGTGTTCATTACGTATGCATGATGCTGCCCCTGGGCCCTACCACATTACATTGTGCTGTGGACAGCGTATGCAACCATGTTACCTCTGGCAGTGTGGACAACCTCGGTTATTTAACTTTGTCTCGGTCAATGTATAAGTACGTAGGTAGAGACTTGATCTTTAGAGTACTGCGAGGAGAGTGTATAGTGAATTTATAAGTGCTTGGGGATTGGCGGAGTGATTGTATAAGTACATATGTTGGCGAAGCCTAACCCCGAACACAAGATTGGCTCTAATTGGCTGCCCTCCATGTGCCAAAAACTGAAACTTGAACTTTGCATGGCCCTGTGTTGCTACAGCTGCAACACTCCACTGAATGTGCAATAAACATTCATATCCACACAGATGTGTCATGTCCACCATCTTTCATGTGTGGAGCTATGGATGAATGTAGGGTCAGTGATTCCCCGTACCTTCCATGTTGGCCATGTTGTGGGACTTGGCTCACAGAGTGACACATTGGCGCTTGCGACCCGGGTGACATCAGCACTACAACAGGGACACCCGCATCAGTTGATTCCTCATACAGCCCAGGACGGAGCCACGCCCATAGCTCCGGAGTCATTCTTCATAGCCTCATGCAGGACTGGCATACCCCAGGCCAGCCCACTCTGCTTACGCTTACAGGGAAGGATAACAATGCTACATTGCCCATATTTTCATTGCAGTGATCTGCTAGTCACAGCCTTGTTGTCAGGTCTCCACAGCCACTTCCTCCCGGCTGGTATACACACACACCACACCCATCCAGCACAGGCATCACAGGACATGTGAGCCATCAGACAGTGCAGGCCTACCACCACGTGGCGTCGCCTCGCTGGTCACAGAGTTAGTGGCACCGCAAGGGCTGAGTGGGTGTGCAGCCAGCGATGAAAAGCCGGGTGCACTGGTATGTCCTCTGCCATGGTGAAATCAAGACCCAGCACCAAATGTGAGACTTGGTGGCCTGCGGAGCGGGGATGCATGATATGCAGGGTGCCCTGTCTGCGGGCCCCGGGCTTGGGGCTTGCACCGACACATGGTAGGCCCTCTTTTCTACACGCAGGTTGCGAAAGGTGAGCAGAGAGGCTTGTTTGCGCAGTGGCGGGCAGTCACCTCCGGGCTGTGGGAGTGGATGTGGTGCAGCAGCCTGGGAGCGCAGCGGTGGGCAGTCACCTCCAAGCAGTGGGAGTGGATAGGGTGCAGCAGTCTGGGTGCGTAGAAGCGGGCAAACACCTCTGGGCAGTGGAAGTGGATGGGGTGCAGCAGCCTAGGTGTGCAGCAGCGGGCAGACACCTCTGGGCAGTGGAAGTGGATGGGGTGTAGCAGCCTGGATGCACAAAGGCGGGACAGCGATTTAGGCATGTGCAGTCGTATGTACTCTGCAATTACTGATTCTGTACTGTTTCAGATGAGTGAGCTTGAGGACTCCACTATGTCCCGGCACGTGGTTGGAGACACACCGGTGGCAGAAAAGTGAGCTGTGAGGGTTTTGCCCACTCACTGTCCCTCTCCATCTCTTCCTTTCTCTCCCTCACACTCTTTCGCTCTCTTCCTCTCTCACACTGTTTCTTTCTTTCTCTCTCTCTTCCTCTCTCTCTCACTCTTTCTTTCTCTTCCTCTGTTTCTCTCTTCCTCTTTCTCACACTGTTTCTCTCTTTCTCTCTCTCTCTTCCTCTCTTTCACTGTTTCTCTCTCCTTCCTCTCTCTCACACTCTTTCTCTCCTTCTCTCTGTCTTCCTCTCACTCTTTCTTTCTTTCTCTCTCTGTCTTCCTCTCTCTCTCTCACTCTCTCTCTCTCTCTCTCTCTCTCTCTCTCTCTCTCTCTCTCTCTCTCCTTTGATGGACGCATGATGCACAATCTTATCTTGCTTTTTGTCTAGCAGGCTGTGATTCACAGATTGACGACACCTCCACACAGACCTCCCCCCACCAGGCGATGTCTTCAGTTCCACTAAGTTAGTGCCACCAGAGCTGAACGCATGTGCAGCCTGCGATGATGCGTGGCCATCCTGGCAATCAACACCCACTCTGAAATGTGAGCTCGGCTTGACCATGTGTACGCAACGGCTGAGGAGGTTGCTTCGGCACGTGGTGGACCATCTTACACAAACGACGGTGGTGGAAGGTGAGCAGAGAGGCTTGTTTCCGTAGGAGTGGGCAGTCACCTCTGGGCGGTGGGAGTGGATGGTGTGCAGCAGCCTGGGTGCACAAGAGCGAGCAGACACTTCCAAGCAGTGGGAGTGGATGGGGTGCAGCAGCCTGGGTGCACAGGAGCGGGCAGACACCTCTAGGCAGTGTAAGTGGATGGGGCACAGCAGTCTGGGTGTGCAGGAACAGGCTGTCACCTCCGGACACTGGGAGTGGATGGGGTGCAGCAGCCTGGGTGCACAGCAGTGGACAGACACCTCTGGGCAGTGGGAGTGGATGGGGTACAGCAGCCTGGGTGTGCAGAGGCAGGCAGATAACTCTGAGCGGCAGGAGTCGATGGGGTGCAGCAGCCTGAGTGAGCAGGGCTGACAGATATCTCTGGGCAGCGGGAGTCGATGGGATGCAACAGCCTGGATGCGCAGAGGCAAAACAGAGAATTACGTGTGTGCATTTGTTTGTACTCTGCCATTACTGATTCCATACTATGTTTCAGATGACTAAACTTGAGGGCTGCACTATGTCCTGGCACGTGGTTGGAGACACACCTGTGGCAGAAAGGTGAGCTGTGAGGATTTTCTCCACAGTGTCAACACTCCCTCTCCATCTCTTCCTTTCTGTCACTCACACTCTTTCTCTCTCTCACTCTCTATCTCTTCCTTTCTCTCTCTCACACTCTTTCTCTCTTTCTCTGTCTCTTCCTCTCTCTTTCATTATTTCTTTCTATCTCTCTTCCTCTCTGTCTAACTCTTTCTCTCTCTCTCTCTTCCTCTCTCTCTCACTCTTTCTCTGTCTTCCTCTCTCTCTTATTCTCTCTTTCTTTCTCTCTCTCTTCTTCTTCCTCTCTCTCACTCTTTCTCTCTCTCTCCTTTGATGGACGCATGACGCACAATCTTATCTTTCTTTCTGTCTTGCAGGCGGTGATTCACAAATTGTCGAGGGATGATACGCCATGCCTGTACCTACTTTTATTTTGTTGTTTTGTTTAAATAAAATGTTTTATATGTAAATCCATAGATGACTGAGATTCTTAATTGTCCAACCTCACATGCATCTTCTTTATTATAATTGTGCGACATCAGCCAATTTGTTACGTTCCAGATTTCCTACGGTCGCTGTCACATTTGTTTGTGGGGGTGAGGGGGGTGGCGGACAAGGGGCTGGTGGCGGGGTGTGGGAGCAGTGTTGGGTGCCTGAATTACATGATCGGTGACTCCATTGCATCTGTTGTCATTCAGGTGTGGCTCTGGGCTGGGCTCCCTTTCATGTTGCAGGTTGTAGTCTGACTTTACACCAGCTCAGAACAGGTGTAAACTTCCTGCTACTAACACACCTTATTGCCTGTTGTGTACTCTCTTTGACGATCTTGCTGGTGGTTGAGAATCTTGCGAAGTGATGTGTTCGCTGTTTTTTTGCACGGGAACGCCTATTCTACATCTCATTAGCAATATTTGCCGGAGTCATCCGTGACGATGCTTATTGAGGCTGCTATCGCTGGTAAACTGGTGATATGGGCTGTTTGCTCCAGCTTGTGAATGGTGCGTTAAATTTGTCACCATTTTGGTTGCAATAAAGTCCCGCTAACTTGGCGATGTGTCCTTCAGAATATACCCCTTGGTGTTTGAAATACTTAAGAAGTAGTCGAGTGCCGCGCTGAGAGCCACGCACCCATCGCTTTCACATGGGGGCCGCGCTGAGAGCCGCGCTAAAGTCGTGACTCCATTTTTTTTAAAGAAAAAAAAACGTACACTTTCACTAATTTACATTCGCCTCAGGGACCCCATCCCCCGAAGCATGCCGACATGTTCATTATTTAAAAAACAAAAACAAACTAGAAGAGGGCTGCGTCGGCCCCCCTCCCATGGCCAATTGCGGCCCGAGGACCCTATCCCCTGGGGCCTGGCCTCACCGTTGGGGATCATGGGGGGAGCCCCAATGCCCGCACGGTCCCGCCGGCTCCCCGCGTCCTACGGGAGCCGGCATTGCTTTTCCACACTGGGAGCTTCTGACATGCAGCTCCCCGTGTGGAAAAGCAATCAGCTTTGGATTTTGGAAGCGAGAGCAGGTTTACCTGCTCTCACTTCCAAAATCCAAAGTAAGTTTGCTATGATAGGGCGGGAGCTGTCATAGCAAACAGAAGTGTCCCGGGGTGGGCACCCTGGGACACTGCATGACCCGGCCCTGGGGGGTGGCAGTCCTCAGGGCCATCACGGGATCCAGGAGGAGGGTCGCGCGCCCCCCTCCCAACATGAGTGAAGTCCCGGGGAGGTGGTGGTCCCCGGTGCTGCATGGTCCCAGCAGGCCCCTGCTATTATTTTTTGAGTAATGCCCTCTGGACCTGGCCCTCATTAAAATAAACCGCGGGAACCCACGCTTCATTGTTTTTAAACAATTTCGGTGTAATTTGTGACCCCTGCGCGTATTGTGGCAAATCTTTTTTTAAAAAATGCTTTTTTTGGACCTGGGGGTCCTTCTGGGACTCCCTGAGCAGGCCTAGGGGGCCAGGGTGTTTCTACCATGCCCCCTACTCTTATTTATATATTTTTTTCTCTGTTTTCTGGTGACTCGCTTCTACCAGGTCAGAAGATGGCTTCCAACACTTCTTGGTTTGGAGTGTTGACAGCCAATAAGAATGAAGCTCGTGGTCATGGCAGCCAATTAGAATGAAGCTCGTGGTCGGGAGGGGTCGCGACTCCACCGTTGCCCTAGATATCGAAACTTTTATTTTTTGAATTTCTCAGCAACTACTGAACGGATTTACACCATTTAAAAAAAGGTGGCTTTCTGAACCAAGCCCTACCTTTTTGCCAAATTTGGGGTAATTCCGTTCAGCAGTTTCGGCTGTAGCCTTGCCCAAAGTTTCCAATGGGAAATTGATTTTTTGACTCTTATTTTTCGAATTTCTCAAAAACTACTCAACGGATTTACATCCTTTAAAAAAAAAAGTCACTTTCTGAACCAATCTCTACCTTTTTGCCAAATTTGGGGTCATTCCGTTCAGCAGTTCGGGCTGGAGAATTTCACGAAGATTCATCAAACGACGCCAAAGTTATTAGAACTTCCAAAAATACTTTGGAAAGTAGGTTCTAACTATAACTACCTACTGGCAACTGCCAGTAGGTAATATATATATATATATATATATATATATATATATATATATATATATATATATATATATTACCTACTGGCGGTCGCCAGTAGGTAGTTATAGTTAGGACCACATTTCCATAGGAAATCCGCAACATTCTATTTTGAATAACTTTGGCGCCGGTTGACGAATCCTCGCGAATTTTTCAAAATAGGTGGGGCGCTACGCTCCGCTCCTACCCTGAAAGTCTCGGGGGATTCGTCAAGCGGGGGCTGAGATAAAAGGGGGGTCCCAAAATGTGTTTTTCCCATGCATTTTTCCATAGGACCTTTAGACACAGCTACAGCCCGAACGGCTGAACAGAATTACTTGAAATTTGGCAGAGAGGTAGTCCTCAGGTCAAGGAAGTGCCTTTTGTAGGTTTGGTGTAAATCTGTTCGGTAGATTCTGAGAAAATAGACTTTAAATCAATATATATATCTGAGCCAGCTTACGGTGCGCTTACGGTGCGCTTACCGTACGCGTACGGTGGCGTGCGCGAGCGCGATTCTGATTGGCCCTTAGATCTTAATAAACATTCGAATCGGTCGAAACCAGGAAGCGGCGGCCGCCATTTTCTCTCTCGCACTCTGACAGGGGGTTGAAAAACCAAGTGCAAAAACATGTAAAGGGGCTGTTTACACAGCTCCCAAGCACCTAGCCATGTCGAGGGAGTCCCCAACGATCCCCCAAGTGAAAAAAGGCAATTTTAAATTTTTCGAACATTTCGCCGATTACGCTTACCGTACGCGTACGGTAAGAAATAATAAAAAAAAAAAATATCCACATTCTCCCCACCCCGTGTGCAAAAGGTGCCCGAAGGGCACCTTTTGTGCATGGCTTATTAGCGGTAAACAAAACATATATTTTACCTGTCACAACGATGCTCATCATATGTCCTCCATGTGCGCACGGTGCGCGAAGCGCATCGTGCGTTCATGGCCCATCTAGCGTAACGTGGGCACGCGGTCACTGTGCGCGCACGGTGCGCGAAGCGCACCGTGCGCGCACGGAACGAACTGCGTTAAGTGGGCGCGCACGCCACAAATGGCGTAAAGTAACTTAGCATTTAAAAAACCGTACAAATTCACTGAAAAAACCATAGGTTTCACACACGTTATAGTTAGGAACTAGCATTTAAAAAACCTTGCAAATTCACTGAAAAAACCATAGGTTTCACACATGTTATAGTTAGCTGGACATTTTACTGATAAAAAAACCAATGAAATTCCCCCATTATAGTTACTGTAGGCAACTATAACTCACGTGACCGTAATCCTCTGCTGATGACATATGTGTCTTTATGAAAAAAAAGAAAATATTTGTAATATATGTATAGCTAAAATTTAATGGAAGAAGACATGGGCAAATAAGTGTCTAAATACAGTATTAGCATCAGCAGAGGATTACGGTCGCGTGAGTTATAGTTGCCTACAGTAACTATAACGGAGGAATTTCATTGGTTTTTTATCAGTAAAATGTCCAGCTAACTATAACATGTGTGAAACCTATGGTTTTTTCAGTGAATATATATATATATATATTATCTACTGGCGGTCGCCAGTAGATAGTTATAGTTAGGACCCTCTTACCATAGGAAATCTGCATTTCTGTCCAGGAACCGAGTTTGGCGCATTTCTTGGTTGGATGTTATTTGCGGGAATTGCTGTCTCCCGTATTTGCCATGACCGCCCTGCAGGGTTGGGGGTCCCCGTCGGCAGTATTTCTTGGAGGATTTAAATTTGGGGGACATGACCCGCTCTCCCCATCACAAGCCTAAGGAATGCCGGTGATTATTGTGAGCAGGGGCGAGAAAGGGAGCAAAGCGAGGCTACCGCCTAGTGAAGCAGGTCCTGGACTCAGCGCTGATTTTAATGTGTGGCAACTACGTGTCCATGGAAGTGCACCAGTCCCCCGTTGTGCCCCACTTACCTGTTTATATCGAGACATTTGAGACAGTAATCGATTAACATCACGAGGATTACATGGAAACCATTCTGTCTCACGAAGTGCATTGTGGGATTTGGAGTGTGGCTAACAATGGGGTGTGTGATCAAGCACCAACTGGGTAATTGCACGAAAGAGGACACACCTCTGAAGAAGGCAATATGCTGAAACGCGTCAGGTGCCTCTGACACGTGATTACCTGCACCAATTGAAATAAAGCATTTCTGTCCAGGAACCGTATGTGGCGCATTTCTTGGTTGGATGTTATTTGTGGGAATTGCTGTCTCCCGTATTTGCCATGACCGCCCTGCAGGGTTGGGGGTCTCGTCGGCAGTATTTCTTGGAGGATTTAAATTTGGGGGACATGACCCGCTCTCCCCATCACAAGCCTAAGGAATGCCGGCGATGATTGTGAGCAGGGGCGAGAAAGGGAGCAAAGCGAGGCTACCGCCTTGTGAAGCAGGTCCTGGACTCAGCGCTGATTTTAATGTGTGGCAACTACGTGTCCATGGAAGTGCACCAGTCCCCCGTTGTGCCCCACTTACCTGTTTATATCGAGACATTTGAGACAGTAATCGATTAACATCACGAGGATTACATGGAAACCATTCTGTCTCACGAAGTGCATTGTGGGAGTTGGAGTGTGGCTAACAATGGGGTGTGTGATCAAGCACCAACTGGGTCATTGCACGAAAGAGGACACACCTCTGAAGAAGGCAATATGCTGAAACGCGTCAGGTGCCTCTGACACGTGATTACCTGCGCCAATTGAAATAAAGCATTTCTGTCCAGGAACCAGGTGTGGCGCATTTCTTGGTTGGATGTTATTTGCGGGAATTGCTGTCTCCCGTATTTGCCATGACCGCCCTGCAGGGTTGGGGGTCCCCGTCGGCAGTATTTCTTGGAGGATTTAATTTGGGGGACATGTCCCGCTCTCCCCATCACAAGCCTAAGGAATGCCGGCGATTATTGTGAGCAGGGGCGAGAAAGGGAGCAAAGCGAGGCTACCGCCTTGTGAAGCAGGTCCTGGACTCAGCGCTGATTTTAATGTGAGGCAACTACGTGTCCATGGAAGTGCACCAGTCCCCCGTTGTGCCCCACTTACCTGTTTATATCGAGACATTTGAGACCGTAATCGATTAACATCACGAGGATTACATGGAAACCATTCTGTCTCACGAAGTGCATTGTGGGAGTTGGAGTGTGGCTAACAATGGGGTGTGTGATCAAGCACCAACTGGGTCATTGCACGAAAGAGGACACACCTCTGAAGAAGGCAATATGCTGAAACGCGTCAGGTGCCTCTGACACGTGATTACCTGCGCCAATTGAAATAAAGCATTTCTGTCCAGGAACCAGGTGTGGCGCATTTCTTGGTTGGGGGTATATATATATATATATATATATATATTCACTGAAAAAACCATAGGTTTCACAAACGTTATAGTTAGGAATTAGCATTTAAAAAACCTTGCAAATTCACTGAAAAAACCATAGGTTTCACACATGTTATAGTTAGCTGGACATTTTACTGATAAAAAAACCAATGAAATTCCTCCGTTATAGTTACTGTAGGCAACTATAACTCACGCGACCGTAATCCTCTGCTGATGCTAATACTGTATTTAGACACTTATTTGCCCATGTCTTCTTCCATTAAATTTTAGCTATACATATATTACAAATATTTTTTTTTCATAGAGACACATATGTCATCAGCAGAGGATTACGGTCGCGTGAGTTATAGTTGCCTACAGTAACTATAACGGGGGAATTTCATTGGTTTTTTATCAGTAAAATGTCCAGCTAACTATAACATGTGTGAAACCTATGGTTTTTTCAGTGAATTTGCAAGGTTTTTTAAATGCTAATTCCTAACTATAACGTGTGTGAAACCTATGGTTTTTTCAGTGAATTTGTACGTTTTTTTAAATGCTAAGTTACTTTACGCCATTTGTGGCGTGCGCGCCCACTTAACGCAGTTCGTTCCGTGCGCGCACGGTGCGCTTCGCGCACCGTGCGCGCACAGTGAGCACGCGGGGCGCTTCGCGCGCCGCGTGCCCACGTTACGCTAGATGGGCCATGAACGCACGATGCGCTTCGCGCACCGTGCGCACATGGAGGACATATGATGAGCATCGTTGTGACAGGTAAAATATATGTTTTGTTTACCTCTAATAATCCATGCACAAAAGGTGCCCTTCGGGCACCTTTTGCACACGGGGTGGGGAGAATGTGGATATTTTTTTTTTTTTTTATTATTTCTTACCGTACGCATACGGTAAGCGTAATCGGCGAAATTTTCGAAAAAATTAAAATTGCCTTTTTTCACTTGGGGGATCGTTGGGGACTCCCTCGACATGGCTAGGTGCTTGGGAGCTGTCTAAACAGCCCCTTTACATGTTTTTGCACTTGGTTTTTCAACCCCCTGTCAGAGTGCGAGAGAGAAAATGGCGGCCGCCGCTTCCTGGTTTCGACCGATTCGAATGTTTACTAAGATCTAAGGGCCAATCAGAATCGCGCTCGTGCACGCCACCGTACGCGTACGGTAAGCGCACCGTAAGCTGGCTCAGATATATATATTGATTTAAAGGCTATTTTCTCAGAATCTACTGAACAGATTTACACCAAACCTACAAAAGGCACTTCCTTGACCTGAGGACTACCTCTCTGCCAAATTTCAAGTAATTCTGTTCAGCCGTTCGGGCTGTAGCTGTGTCTAAAGGTCCTATGGAAAAATGCATGGGAAAAACGCGTTTTGGGACCCCCCTTTTATCTCAGCCCCCGCTTGACGAATCCCCCCGAGACTTTCAGGGTAGGAGCGGAGCGTAGCGCCCCACCTATTTTGAAACATTCGCGAGGATTCGTCAACCGGCGCCAAAGTTATTCAAAATAGAATGTTGCGGATTTCCTATGGAAACGTGGTCCTAACTATAACTACCTACTGGCGACCGCCAGTAGGTAATATATATATATATATATATATATATATATATATATATATATATATATTCACTGAAAAAACCATAGGTTTCAGGCACGTTATAGTTAGAAATTAGCATTTAAAAAACCTTAGAAATTCACTGAAAAAACCATAGGTTTCAGGGGCGTTATAGTTAGCTGGACTTTTCACTCATACAAAACCATTGAAATTCCCCCGTTATAGTTAGTTCAGCTAACTATAACTCGCGCCCACGCAATGCACTGCTGATGATGTCACATATTACATCACTCATGACATGGTCAGTGACATCACTGATGACATCACTGATGACATCTCAAATGACATCACTGATGACATCATCCAGTGAATGTGTGTTTTTCTGAAAATTACATATGTTTTATATATGTATATCTCAAGGTCGATGGAAGAATAAATGGGTATATAAGTGTCTAAATGGATGATTTGTTTTTGAAAAATTGATTGTATAACTGACTGATTAACCCCTTCGATGCTCATGACGGAGCGGTTCCGTCATGAGCATCGGTTGGGCTGTGCTCATGACGGAACCGCTCCGTCATGAGCACAGCCCCCGGGGGAAGCGCTGGCGCTCCCCCCCTGGGGCATCGATCTTGCCCCCACAGAGGGGGATGGCAGTGGAAGAGTTTCCGCTGCCACCCCCGAGCCCCCCCACGCTTCCCCATGACGTCAGCGCACACAGCGCGCGCCGGCGTCATCAGGAAGCGCTGGGATGCCTGGAAGCCATTTGCTTCCAGGCGTCCACAGAGGGAGGGTGAGTGCTGGGTGCTCCGGTGGGGCGGCGGGGGCCTTTTGGAGTGTATTGAGGCATCGGGGAGAGGAAAGAGTATTTCCTCTCCCCTGATGTCTCAATACGGGGCATTCCTGCTCCACGATCGTGCACAGCGTCGCGAGCGTGGAGCAGGGATGCCCCACTAGACACCAGGGATGTGTGTTTTTATATTTGGGAAGCGACCCCTTGGGCAAGGGTCACTTCCTGGGCCCCTATAATGCATTGAAGACTATTCTGCCCCCTCTGGGGGCAGATCGGTGTTATTTTTTCGCCGTTTCTGCTCCCAGGGGGGGGGGGGGCAGAAAAGCCCACTAGACACCAGGGATATAAATATTATTGTAGGAAGCGACCCCTTGGGCAAGGGTCGCTTCCTTGGGCCCCTAAATTATTTGAAGACTTTTCTGCCCCGGTGTTATTTTTTTGCCGTTTCTGCTCCCAGGGGGGGGGCAGAAAAGCCCACGAGACACCAGGGATCTAATTATTATTGTAGGAAGCGACCCCTTGGGCAAGGGTCGCTTCCTTGGGCCCCTAATTTATTTGTAGACTTTTCTGCCCCCTCTGGGGGCAGATCGGTTTTATTTTTTCGCCGTTTCTGCTCCCTGGGGGAGGGGCAGAAAAGCCCACTAGACACCAGGGAATTAGTTGAAATAAAAATACAAGTGACCCCTCGCTTCCAGGGTGCAATTTGTTATAATATGTATTTGGCTCACCCGCCCCGGGACTGAGTAGCCTTTTTTTTCCTGCTGTTTTCTGCCCTACCTCGCACACAACCAGATTGACCATTTGGGTTGTGACATAGCATGTTATAATGTTTATTGTTATATTTTTTGTGAATTGCAATTGTAATGTTTTTTTTTTTTTACTTTTTTGTTCTAGGTGAAGGCTTTTCCTCTTTTCAGTTTGCCGTTTTGTTCTGCTGTTTGATTAGTTTGGTAAGAGACTTTTTTTGTACAATGTAAATGTGTTTGATTTCTCTGCCTGTTTTTTCTTTGCAAATGGTGTAATAATAGCAGTATGTTTGGTTTTTGAGTGTCAAAAACTTTTTGCATTGGTGCTCGATGTGTATTTTGTTGTCTTGTGAGTAATTTGTTTTTTTTTCTTCTTTCTAGTTTGATATCGTTGGTTTTTGCTGTGTCACTGCAGAGTTGGTTTCTGGTGAGTGCAGCTGTCTCTTGTAATTGGATTGTATAGTTTTTGAGTACATTGATCTTTGTGATAAAGGTACACATTTCTTTACTTACTTGGTTTGCACATTGTTGGTTGTTGTTGACTTGTTTGTGCAGTCTTCTATCTTAGTAAGTATAATGGCTAGCCGCAGGATTACTGCTCAGCAGGTTGTTGGTTTGCTGTTTGAGTCTTCCTCTGACCATGGTTCAGAGACTGACTCTGCATCTGAGGGAGAGGAGGCAGGGGACGATTCTGGCAGTGAGTTGTCTCTCCGTATGGAGTCATCGGATGATGAAGATACTCTTAGTGCGGATGAAGTGCCTGTGTTAGAGGAGGAGACTGATGTGCCGATAGTGCGGCAAGAGGCATCTGGGCTGCAGCCTGGGGCTGCAAGGCTTCCCGTTGGTGTAGTGTGGCAAGAGGCATCTGGGCTGCAGGCTGGGGCTACAAGGCTTCCCTTTAAAAGTGATGACCTCTGGGTTGCCCCTGGCATGGTGCAGCCGGCATTGCCAGAGTTTACTGGTGTTCCGGGGTCTAGAGTGAATGCTGAAAACTTTTTGCCGGTAAATTTTTTTCAGTTGTTTATGGACGATGTGTTTTTGGCAGAGATTGTTGATCAGACTAATTTGTATACCGAACAGTTTTTGAGGGACAACAGTGCCAGACTTAGGCCCTACTCTAGAGCTACCCGGTGGACTCCCACAAATGTTGAAGAGATGAAGAAGTTCTTGGGTTTAACTTTTTTGATGGGCTTGCTAAGGAAGCCATCAATGTCTTCATATTGGTCTAGCAGTCCCTTGATGGCAACGTCTATTTTTCCGGCAGTCATGACTCGTGACAGGTATTTGCTTCTGCTTCGGATGATGCATTTTGTTGATAATGGTTTAGCGTTGCCACAAGATCACCCTGACTGTGACCGTCTTTTTAAGATTAGGCCTGTCCTTGATCACTTTGTTTATCGATTTTCTGAGATCTATGCCCCTGGGAAAGAAATTGCAGTGGATGAGTCTTTGGTGTTGTTCAAGGGCCGCTTGGTTTTTAGGCAATACATTCCTAGTAAGAGGGCACGCTATGGAATAAAGCTGTATATGCTGTGTGACAGTAGGACTGGATATGTCTCTAATTTCAGGGTGTACACCGGTAAGGAATCTAGGATTAACCTCCCTGGATGTCCGTCCACTTTTGGAGTGACTGAGAAAATTGTTTGGAAACTTCGTAGAGGATTTTTTAACAAAGGCCACCATTTATATGTAGATAACTTCTACACTGGTGTGCGGTTGTTCAGGGAATTGGCCAAAGTGGACACTCTTGCTTGTGGCACAATCCGCTCTAACCGTAAAGGTTTCCCGAAAGAACTTGTTTGTCAAAAGCTTGTGCGGGGACAGTGCAGTGCGTTGCGTTGCCAGGAGCTTCTTGCTGTGAAGTTTACAGACAGGAGAGATGTCTACATGCTGACTACCATCCATGATGAAAGCACTGCACCTGTGACTGTTTGGGGTCAGGTCGCTGAAGCGCGCAAACCTGTGTGCATTTTAGACTATAATAGGCACATGGGTGGTGTTGACAGAGTAGATCAGAGGTTGGAACCTTACACTGCTCTTCGTAAGGCTTACATTTGGTACAAGAAGTTGGCTATCCATCTTTTCCACTTGGCAATGTTTAATGCTTTTGTTGTGTTCCAGGATTCTTGCCCTGAGTCAAAGATGACTTTTGCTAAGTTTCAGGAGTCTGTAATAGGCAGCCTTGTTGTAGTGGAACAGGCAAGTGTTCCTAGAGTTGGAGTGGTGGAGGATGTTGCTAGATTGAAAGAACGCCACTTTCCAGATCACATTCCTCCCACACCCGCAAAAGATTTTCCCAGTAGGAGATGTAGAGTCTGTTGGCGAAGAGGTTCGCGGAAGGAGAGTCGTATGTACTGCCCCGACTGTCCTTCTCATCCTGCACTGTGTCTCCCTGCTTGTTTTAGAGCGTACCACACGCTAAAGAATTTTTGGGAGCATTCATGAGTGGTAAAGTGAACTGCCTGGTCTTTATTCTTTGGATAATTTGATTCTGTTTCAAGGTTGGTGTTAGTGCAATGTATTTAGTTGCTGATTTTCTGTTAGAAGATTTGTATCTATTTGCGATTTGTTTTTGTTTTTATTTTTTTCTAAAAAAATCCTACATGTGATGGCGGTGTGTGTAGGCTTGCGCTTGGCTGTTGGTGTGTGTGGACTGGCACTTGGTTGGTGGTGTGCGTGGAATGGTGCTTGGCTGGCGGTGTGCGTGGTCTGGCGGTGTGCATGGACTGGCGGTCTGCGTGGACTGGTGCGTGGCTGGTGGTGTGCGTGGACTGGAGCTTGGCTGGCGGTGTGCGTGGAATGGTGCTTGGCTGGCGGTGGGCGTGGACTGGTACTTGGCTGGCGGTGTGCGTGGACTGGTGGTGTGTGTGGACTGGTGCTTGGCTGGTGGTGTCCGTGGACTGGAGCTTGGCTGGTGGTGTGCGTGGACTGGAGCTTGGCTGGCGGTGTGCGTGGAATGGTGCTTGGCTGGCGGTGTGCGTGGACTGGTACTTGGCTGGCGGTGTGCATGGACTGGTGGTGTGTGCGGACTGGTGCTTGGCTGGTGGTGTCCGTGGAGTGGAGCTTGGCTGGCGGTGTGCGTGGATTGGCGATTGGCTGCCGGTGTGGCTGGACTGGCGATTGGCTGGCGGTGTGCCTGGACTGGCGATTGGCTGGTGGTGTGCCTGGACTGGCGCTTGGCTAGCGGTGTGCGTGGACTGGTGTTTGGCTAGCGGTGTGTGTGGACTGGTGCTCGGCTGGCTGTGTGTGAGTAGTGACTTTCTGCTGGTCACTACACACACTGCTAGCTGAGTGCCACTCCATGCAATCCATCAGCCTGTGTAGTTGCTGTGTCTGGATTGTGGGCGTGTGAAAGTGATGGGCCCTTGAATGGCGCTGTGTGCTGGTGTGAGTTTTGTTATGTGATGGGCCCGCAGCTGGCGGTGTGAATGGTTTTGTATGTCTCACACGTATGAAAAGTATATAAAAGGCCTGTAAAGAGGTTGGTGCCTTGTCGTGGCTTTACAGCTCACGAGCTGTGAGTCAATGGTTCAGTTTCTCGCCCTTTCAATTATTACCAGTGCATTTCATTTATGTGAAATCACTTGCTAATACAATTGTATCTACTGAACCATCACTCACCCTCATGCCAAATCCAACCAGTATGTGTGTGTGCTTGCGGATTAGATGGCTGTGCAGTAATATTTGTCTTTCTGAAGCAGGGTGTACCTTGTCCCTTTTTGGTGAATTATGTAATGTGTTGCTTTTGTGCCTGGTGGTGCGAATGGTCTTGTTTGTATCACGTATGAAAGGTGTGTGAATGGCCTGTAAAGTGGTTGGTGCCTTGACGTGGCTTTACAGCTCACGAGCTGCGAGTCATTGGTTTGGTTTTTTGTGAATTTAATTATTGACAGTGCATTTCATTTTTGTGAAATCTCTTGTTAATAAAATTTAATACACTGAACCATGACTCGCCCTCGTGCCAAATCCAACCAGTATGTGTGTGTGTTTGAGGAATAGATGGTTGTGCAGGAATCTTTGTCTTTAGTTTCTCTGCCAAGGTACACTTTCCATGCAAGAATAACCCACCAACTGTAGATATTGTCGAAAACCCATGGGAGTTCATGTTGATGTCTCTCTTGTGAATTCAAAAACATTTTTTATCCCCAATGTCCTGCAAACCTCAAAATGTCTGCCACATTTTCTTTGCAATATTATTCCAAAATTCTCACGCTGTAGGAACAATAGTTAATCTGGTTTTGCAAGGGGGGTCACTTTAGTTTTTGGCCCGGTGCTCGGCGGCCATCTAGGGAAACCTACCAAACCCACACATTTCTGAAAACTAGACACCCGGCGGCTTCCAAGGAAGTATGGCTTGCGTGGATCCCCTAACGTTTCCTTACCCAGAATCCCCTGCAAACCTCAATTTTAGCTGAAAAAATCACTTTTTTCACACATTTTGGGGTGGGAAAGTTGTGGCATCACCGGGCTCACACAAATTTACCACCACCCAGCGTTCCCCCAGGTCTCCTGGTAAAAATGGCGCCTCACTTGTGTGGGAGGCCCAAGAACCTGCGGTAGGCAAGGGCCCAAAACGTAGTGAGGCGACATCAAAATGGCCTATCGCAACACCACCTGGTTTTGCAAGGGGGGTCACTTTGGTTTTTGGCCCGGTGCTCGGCGGCCATCTAGGGAAACCTACCAAACCCATGCATTTCTGAAAACTAGACACCTGGCGGCTTCCAGGGAGGTATGGCTTGCGTGGATCCCCCAACGTTTCCTTACCCAGAATCCCCTGCAAACCTCAATTTTTGGTGAAATATCACTTTTTTCACACATTTTGGGGTGGGAAAGTTGTGGCATCACCGGGCTCACACAAATTTACCACCACCCAGCGTTCCCCCAGGTCTCCCGGTAAAAATGGTGCCTCACTTGTGTGGGAGGCCCAAGTACCCGCGGCAGGCAAGGGCCCAAAACGCAGTGAGGCGAAATCAAAATGGCCTATCGCAAAACCACCTGGTTTTGCAAGTGGGGGTCACGTAGGTTTTTGGCCCGGTGCTCGGCGGCCATCTAGGGAAACCTACCAAACCCACACATTTCTGAAAACTAGACACCCGGCGGCTTCCAGGGAGGTATGGCTTGCGTCGATCTCCCAACGTTTCCTTACCCAGAATCCCCTGCAAACCTCAATTTTAGCTGAAAAAATCACTTTTTTCACACATTTTGGGGTGGGAAAGTTGTGGCATCACCGGGCTCACACAAATTTACCACCACCCAGCGTTCCCCCAGGTCTCCCGGTAAAAATGGTGCCTCACTTGTGTGGGAGACCCAAGTACCCGCGGCAGACAAGGGCCCAAAACGCAGTGAGGCGACATCAAAATGGCCTATCGCAAAACCACCTGGTTTTGCAAGGGGGGTCACTTAGGTTTTTGGCCCGGTGCTCGGCGGCCATCTAGGGAAACCTACCAAACCCATGCATTTCTGAATACTAGACACCCAGCGGCTTCCAGGGAGGTATGGCTTGCGTGGATCCCCCAACGTTTCCTTACCCAGAATCCCCTGCAAACCTCAATTTTTGCTGAAAAAATCACTTTTTTCACACATTTTGGGGTGGGAAAGTAGTGGCATCACCGGGCTCACACAAATTTACCACCACCCAGCGTTCCCCCAGGTCTCCCGGTAAAAATGGTGCCTCACTTGTGTGGGAGGCCCAAGTACCCGCGGCAGGCAAGGGCCCAAAACGTAGTGAGGCGACATCAAAATGGCCTATCGCAAAACCACCTGGTTTTGCAAGGGGGGTCATTTTGGTTTTTGGCCCGGTGCTCGGCGGCCATCTAGGGAAACCTACCAAACCAATGCATTTCTGAAAACTAGACACCCGGCGGCTTCCAGGGAGGTATGGCTTGCGTGGATCCCCCAACGTTTCCTTACCCAGAATCCCCTGCAAACCTCAATTTTAGCTGAAAAAATCACTTTTTTCACACATTTTGGGGTGGGAAAGTTGTGGCATCACCGGGCTCACACAAATTTACGACCACCCAGCATTCCCCCAGGTCTCCCGGTAGAAATGGTGCCTCACTTGTGTGGGAGGCCCAAGTACCCGCCGCAGGCAAGGGCCCAAAACGGAGTGAGGCGACTCCAAAATGGCCTATCGCAAAACCACCTGGTTTTGCAAGGGGGGTCACTTAGGTTTTTGGCCCGGTGCTCGGCGGCCATCTAGGGAAACCTACCAAACCCATGCATTTCTGGAAACTAGACACCCGGCGGCTTCCAGGGAGGTATGGCTTGCGTGGATCCCCCAACGTTTCCTTACCCAGAATCCCCTGCAAACCTCAATTTTAGCAGAAAAAATCACTTTTTTCACACATTTTGGGGTGGGAAGGTTGTAGCATCACCGGGCTCACACAAATTTACCACCACCCAGCGTTCCCCCAGGTCTCCCAGTAAAATTGGTGCCTCACTTGTGTGGGAGGCCCAAGTACCCGCGGCAGGCAAGGGCCCAAAACGCAGTGAGGCGAAATCAAAATGGCCTATCGCAAAACCACCTGGTTTTGCAAGGGGGGTCACTTAGGTTTTTGGCCCGGTGCTCGGCGGCCATCTAGGGAAACCTACCAAACCCATGCATTTCTGAAAACTAGACACCCGGCGGCTTCCAGGGAGGTATGGCTTGCGTGGATCCCCCAACGTTTCCTTACCCAGAATCCCCTGCAAACCTCAATTTTAGCTGAAAAAATCGCTTTTTTCACACATTTTGGGGTGGGAAAGTTGTGGCATCACCGGGCTCACACAAATTTACCACCACCCAGCGTTCCCCCAGGTCTCCCGGTAAAAATGGCGCCTCACTTGTGTGGGAGGCCCAAGTACCTGCGGCAGGCAAGGGCCCAAAACGCAGTGAGGCGACATCAAAATGGCCTATCGCAAAACCACCTGGTTTTGCAAGGGGGGGTCACTTAGGTTTTTGGCCCGGTGCTCGGCGGCCATCTAGGGAAACCTACCAAACCCATGCATTTCTGGAAACTAGACACCCGGCGGCTTCCAGGGAGGTATGGCTTGCGTGGATCCCCCAACGTTTCCTTACCCAGTATCCCCTGCAAACCTCAATTTTAGCTGAAAAAATCACTTTTTTCACACATTTTGGGGTGGGAAGGTTGTAGCATCACCGGGCTCACACAAATTTACCACCACCCAGCGTTCCCCCAGGTCTCCCAGTAAAATTGGTGCCTCACTTGTGTGGGAGGCCCAAGTACCCGCGGCAGGCAAGGGCCCAAAACGCAGTGAGGCGAAATCAAAATGGCCTATCGCAAAACCACCTGGTTTTGCAAGGGGGATCACTTAGGTTTTTGGCCCGGTGCTCGGCGGCCATCTAGGGAAACCTACCAAACCCATGCATTTCTGAAAACTAGACACCCGGCGGCTTCCAGGGAGGTATGGCTTGCGTGGATCCCCCAACGTTTCCTTACCCAGAATCCCCTGCAAACCTCAATTTTAGCTGAAAAAATCACTTTTTTCACACATTTTGGGGTGGGAAAGTTGTGGCATCACCGGGCTCACACAAATTTACCACCACCCAGCGTTCCCCCAGGTCTCCCGGTAAAAATGGTGCCTCACTTGTGTGAGAGGCCCAAGTACCCGCGGCAGGCAAGGGCCCAAAACATAGTGAGGCGACATCAAAATGGCCTATCGCAAAACCACCTGGTTTTGCAAGGGGGGTCACTTTGGTTTTTGGCCCGGTGCTCGGCGGCCATCTAGGGAAACCTACCAAACCAACGCATTTCTGAAAACTAGACACACGGCGGCTTCCAGGGAGGTATGGCTTGCGTGGATCCCCCAACGTTTCCTTACCCAGAATCCCCTGCAAACCTCAATTTTAGCTGAAAAAATCGTTTTTTTCACACATTTTGGGGTTGGAAAGTTGTGGCATCACCGAGCTCACACAAATTTACCACCACCCAGCGTTCCCCCAGGTCTCCCGGTAAAAATGGTGCCTCACTTGTGTGGGAGGCCCAAGTACCTGCGGCAGGCAAGGGCCCAAAACGCAGTGAGGTGACATCAAAATGGCCTATCGCAAAACCACCTGGTTTTGCAAGGGGGGTCACTTAGGTTTTTGACCCGGTGCTCGGCGGCCATCTAGGGAAACCTACCAAACCCATGCATTTCTGGAAACTAGACACCCGGCGGCTTCCAGGGAGGTATGGCTTGCGTGGATCCCCCAACGTTTCCTTACCCAGAATCCCCTGCAAACCTCAATTTTAGCCGAAAAAATCACTTTTTTCACACATTTTGGGGTGGGAAAGATGTGGCATGACCGGGCTCACACAAATTTACCACCCCCCAGCGTTCCCCCAGGTCTCCCGGTAAAATTGGTGCCTCACTTGTGTGGGAGGCCCAAGTACCCGCGGCAGGCAAGGGCCCAAAACACAGTGAGGCGAAATCAAAATGGCCTATCGCAAAACCACCTGGTTTTGCAAAGGGGGGTCACTTAGGTTTTTGGCCCGGTGCTCGGCGGCCATCTAGGGAAACCTACCAAACCCACGCATTTCTGAAAACTAGACACCCAGCGGCTTCCAGGGAGGTATATCTTGCGTGGATCCCCCAACGTTTCCTTACCCAGAATCCCCTGCAAACCTCAATTTTAGCTGAAAAAAATCACTTTTTTCACACATTTTGGGGTGGGAAAGTTGTGGCATCACCAGGCTCACACAAATTTACCACCACCCAGTGTTCTCCCAGGTCTCCTGGTAAAAATGGTGCCTCACTTGTGTGGGAGGCCCAAGTACCCGCGGCAGGCAAGGGCCCAAAACGTAGTGAGGCGACATCAAAATGGCCTATCGCAACACCACCTGGTTTTGCAAGGGGGGTCACTTTGGTTTTTGGCCCGGTGCTCGGCGGCCATCTAGGGAAACCTACCAAACCCATGCATTTCTGAAAACTAGACACCTGGCGGCTTCCAGGGAGGTATGGCTTGCGTGGATCCCCCAACGTTTCCTTACCCAGAATCCCCTGCAAACCTCAATTTTTGGTGAAATATCACTTTTTTCACACATTTTGGGGTGGGAAAGTTGTGGCATCACCGGGCTCACACAAATTTACCACCACCCAGCGTTCCCCCAGGTCTCCCGGTAAAAATGGTGCCTCACTTGTGTGGGAGGCCCAAGTACCCGCGGCAGGCAAGCGCCCAAAACGCAGTGAGGCGAAATCAAAATGGCCTATCGCAAAACCACCTGGTTTTGCAAGTGGGGGTCACTTAGGTTTTTGGCCCGGTGCTCGGCGGCCATCTAGGGAAACCTACCAAACCCACACATTTCTGAAAACTAGACACCCGGCGGCTTCCAGGGAGGTATGGCTTGCGTCGATCTCCCAACGTTTCCTTACCCAGAATCCCCTGCAAACCTCAATTTTAGCTGAAAAAATCACTTTTTTCACACATTTTGGGGTGGGAAAGTTGTGGCATCACCGGGCTCACACAAATTTACCACCACCCAGCGTTCCCCCAGGTCTCCCGGTAAAAATGGTGCCTCACTTGTGTGGGAGACCCAAGTACCCGCGGCAGACAAGGGCCCAAAACGCAGTGAGGCGACATCAAAATGGCCTATCGCAAAACCACCTGGTTTTGCAAGGGGGGTCACTTAGGTTTTTGGCCCGGTGCTCGGCGGCCATCTAGGGAAACCTACCAAACCCATGCATTTCTGAATACTAGACACCCAGCGGCTTCCATGGAGGTATGGCTTGCGTGGATCCCCCAACGTTTCCTTACCCAGAATCCCCTGCAAACCTCAATTTTTGCTGGAAAAATCACTTTTTTCACACATTTTGGGGTGGGAAAGTAGTGGCATCACCGGGCTCACACAAATTTACCACCACCCAGCGTTCCCCCAGGTCTCCCGATAAAAATGGTGCCTCACTTGTGTGGGAGGCCCAAGTACCCGCGGCAGGCAAGGGCCCAAAACGTAGTGAGGCGACATCAAAATGGCCTATCGCAAAACCACCTGGTTTTGCAAGGGGGGTCATTTTGGTTTTTGGCCCGGTGCTCGGCGGCCATCTAGGGAAACCTACCAAACCTATGCATTTCTGAAAACTAGACACCCGGCGGCTTCCAGGGAGGTATGGCTTGCGTGGATCCCCCAACGTTTCCTTACCCAGAATCCCCTGCAAACCTCAATTTTAGCTGAAAAAATCACTTTTTTCACACATTTTGGGGTGGGAAAGTTGTGGCATCACCGGGCTCACACAAATTTACGACCACCCAGCGTTCCCCCAGGTCTCCCGGTAGAAATGGTGCCTCACTTGTGTGTTAGGCCCAAGTACCCGCCGCAGGCAAGGGCCCAAAACGGAGTGAGGCGACTCCAAAATGGCCTATCGCAAAACCACCTGGTTTTGCAAGGGGGGTCACTTAGGTTTTTGGCCCGGTGCTCGGCGGCCATCTAGGGAAACCTACCAAACCCACTCATTTCTGGAAACTAGACACCCGGCGGCTTCCAGGGAGGTATGGCTTGCGTGGATCCCCCAACGTTTCCTTACCCAGAATCCCCTGCAAACCTCAATTTTAGCTGAAAAAATCGCTTTTTTCACACATTTTGGGGGGGGAAAGTTGTGGCATCACCGGGCTCACACAAATTTACCACCACCCAGCGTTCCCCCAGGTCTCCCGGTAAAAATGGCGCCTCACTTGTGTGGGAGGCCCAAGTACCTGCGGCAGGCAAGGGCCCAAAACGCAGTGAGGCGACATCAAAATGGCCTATCGCAAAACCACCTGGTTTTGCAAGGGGGGTCACTTAGGTTTTTGGCCCGGTGCTCGGCGGCCATCTAGGGAAACCTACCAAAACCATGCATTTCTGGAAACTAGACACCCGGCGGCTTCCAGGGAGGTATGGCTTGCGTGGATCCCCCAACGTTTCCTTACCCAGAATCCCCTGCAAACCTCAATTTTAGCTGAAAAAATCACTTTTTTCACACATTTTGGGGTGGGAAGGTTGTAGCATCACCGGGCTCACACAAATTTACCACCACCCAGCGTTCCCCCAGGTCTCCCAGTAAAATTGGTGCCTCACTTGTGTGGGAGGCCCAAGTACCCGCGGCAGGCAAGGGCCCAAAACGCAGTGAGGCGAAATCAAAATGGCCTATCGCAAAACCACCTGGTTTTGCAAGGGGGGTCACTTAGGTTTTTGGCCCGGTGCTCGGCGGCCATCTAGGGAAACCTACCAAACCCATGCATTTCTGAAAACTAGACACCCGGCGGCTTCCAGGGAGGTATGGCTTGCGTGGATCCCCCAACGTTTCCTTACCCAGAATCCCCTGCAAACCACAATTTTAGCTGAAAAAATCACTTTTTTCACACATTTTGGGGTGGGAAAGTTGTGGCATCACCGGGCTCACACAAATTTACCACCACCCAGCGTTCCCCCAGGTCTCCCAGTAAAAATAGTGCCTCACTTGTGTGGAAGGCCCAAGTACCCGCGGCAGGCAAGGACCCAAAACGCAGTGAGGCGACATCAAAATGGCCTATCGCAAAACCACCTGGTTTTGCAAGGGGGGTCACTTAGGTTTTTGGCCCGGTGCTCGGCGGCCATGTAGGGAAACCTACCAAACCCACACATTTCTGAATACTAGACACCAAGCGGCTTCCAGGGAGGTATGGATTGCGTGGATCCCCCAACGTTTCCTTACCCAGAATCCCCTGCAAACCTCAATTTTAGCTGAAAAAATCACTTTTTTCACACATTTTGGGGTGGGAAAGTTGTGGCATCACTGGGCTCACACAAATTTACCACCACCCAGCGTTCCCCCAGGTCTCCCGGTAACAATGGCGCCTCACTTGTGTGGGAGGCCCAAGTACCTGCGGCAGGCAAGGGCCCAAAACGCAGTGAGGCGACATCAAAATGGCCTATCGCAAAACCACCTGGTTTTGCAAGGGGGGTCACTTAGGTTTTTGGCCCGGTGCTCGGCGGCCATCTAGGGAAACCTACCAAACCCATGCATTTCTGGAAACTAGACACCCGGCGGCTTCCAGGGAGGTATGGCTTGCGTGGATCCCCCAACGTTTCCTTACCCAGAATCCCCTGCAAACCTCAATTTTAGCTGAAAAAATCGCTTTTTTCACACATTTTGGGGTGGGAAAGTTGTGGCATCACCGAGCTCACACAAATTTACCACCACCCAGCGTTCCCCCAGGTCTCCCGGTAAAATTGGTGCCTCACTTGTGTGGGAGGCCCAAGTACCCGCGGCAGGCAAGGGCCCAAAACGCAAAGAGGCAAAATCAAAATGGCCTATCGCAAAACCACCTGGTTTTGCAAGGGGGGTCACTTTGGTTTTTGGCCCGGTGCTCGGCGACCATCTAGGGAAACCTACCAAACTTACGCATTTCTGAAAACTAGACACCCGGCGGCTTCCAGGGAGGTATGGCTTGCGTGGATCCCCCAACGTTTCCTTACCCAGAATCCCCTGCAAACCTCAATTTCAGCTGAAAAAAATCACTTTTTTCACACATTTTGGGGTGGGAAAGTTGTGGCATCACCGGGCTCACACAAATTTACCACCACCCAGCGTTCCCCCAGGTCTCCCGGTAAAAATGGTGCCTCACTTGTGTGGGAGGCCCAAGTACCCGCGGCAGGCAAGGGCCCAAAACGCAGTGAGGCGAAATCAAAATGGCCTATCGCAAAACCACCTGGTTTTGCAAGGGGGGTCACTTAGGTTTTTGGCCCGGTGCTCGGCGGCCATCTAGGGAAACCTACCAAACCCACGCATTTCTGAAAACTAGATACCCGGCGGTTTCCAGGGAGGTATGGCTTGCGTGGATCCCCCAACGTTTCCTTACCCAGAATCCCCTGAAAACCTCAATTTTAGCTGAAAAAATCACTTTTTTCACACATTTTGGGGTGGGAAAGTTGTGGCATCACCGGGCTCACACAAATTTACCACCACCCAGCGTTCCCCCAGGTCTCCCGGTAAAAATGGTGCCTCACTTGTGTGGGAGGCCCAAGTACCCGCGGCAGGCAAGGGCCCAAAACGCAGTGAGGCGAAATCAAAATGGCCTATCGCAAAACCACCTGGTTTTGCAAGGGGGGTCACTTAGGTTTTTGGCCCGGTGCTCGGCGGCCATCTAGGGAAACCTACCAAACCCACGCATTTCTGAAAACTAGATACCCGGCGGTTTCCAGGGAGGTATGGCTTGCGTGGATCCCCCAACGTTTCCTTACCCAGAATCCCCTGAAAACCTCAATTTTAGCTGAAAAAATCACTTTTTTCACACATTTTGGGGTGGGAAAGTAGTGGCATCACCGGGCTCACACAAATTTACCACCACCCAGCGTTCCCCCAGCTCTCCCGGTAAAAATGGCGCCTCACTTGTGTGGGAGGCCCAAGTACCTGCGGTAGGCAAGGGCCCAAAACGTAGTGAGGCGACATCAAAATGGCCTATCGCAAAACAACCTGGTTTTGCAAGGGGGTCACTTAGGTTTTTGGCCCGGTGCTCGGCGGCCATCTAGGGAAACCTACCAAACCCACGCATTTCTGAATACTAGACACTCAGCGGCTTCCAGGGAGGTATGGCTTGCGTGGATCCCCCAACGTTTCCTTACCCAGAATCCCCTGCAAACCTCAATTTTTGCTGAAAAAAATCACTTTTTTCACACATTTTGGGGTGGGAAAGTAGTGGCATCACCGGGCTCACACAAATTTACCACCACCCAGCATTCCCCCAGGTCTCCTGGTAAAAATGGCGCCTCACTTGTGTGGGAGGCCCAAGAACCTGCGGTAGGCAAGGGCCCAAAACGTAGTGAGGCGACATCAAAATGGCCTATCGCAACACCACCTGGTTTTGCAAGGGGGTCACTTTGGTTTTTGGCCCGGTGCTCGGCGGCCATCTAGGGAAACCTACCAAACCCATGCATTTCTGAAAACTAGACACCTGGCGGCTTCCAGGGAGGTATGGCTTGCGTGGATCCCCCAACGTTTCCTTACCCAGAATCCCCTGCAAACCTCAATTTTTGGTGAAAAAATCACTTTTTTCACACATTTTGGGGTGGGAAAGTTGTGGCATCACCGGGCTCACACAAATTTACCACCACCCAGCGTTCCCCCAGGTCTCCCGGTAAAAATGGTGCCTCACTTGTGTGGGAGGCCCAAGTACCCGCGGCAGGCAAGGGCCCAAAACACAGTGAGGCGAAATCAAAATGGCCTATCGCAAAACCACCTGGTTTTGCAAGTGGGGGTCACTTAGGTTTTTGGCCCAGTGCTCGGCGGCCATCTAGGGAAACCTACCAAACCCACACATTTCTGAAAACTAGACACCCGGCGGCTTCCAGGGAGGTATGGCTTGCGTCGATCTCCCAACGTTTCCTTACCCAGAATCCCCTGCAAACCTCAATTTTAGCTGAAAAAATCACTTTTTTCACACATTTTGGGGTGGGAAAGTTGTGGCATCACCGGGCTCACACAAATTTACCACCACCCAGCGTTCCCCTAGGTCTCCCGGTAAAAATGGTGCCTCACTTGTGTGGGAGACCCAAGTACCCGCGGCAGACAAGGGACCAAAACGCAGTGAGGCGACATCAAAATGGCCTATCGCAAAACCACCTGGTTTTGCAAGGGGGGTCACTTAGGTTTTTGGCCCGGTGCTCGGCGGCCATCTAGGGAAACCTACCAAACCTATGCATTTCTGAATACTAGACACCCAGCGGCTTCCAGGGAGGTATGGCTTGCGTGGATCCCCCAACGTTTCCTTACCCAGAATCCCCTGCAAACCTCAATTTTTGCTGAAAAAATCACTTTTTTCACACATTTTGGGGTGGGAAAGTAGTGGTATCACCGGGCTCACACAAATTTACCACCACCCAGCTTCCCCCAGGTCTCCCGGTAAAAATGGTGCCTCACTTGTGTGGGAGGCCCAAGTACCCGCGGCAGGCAAGGGCCCAAAACGTAGTGAGGCGACATCAAAATGGCCTATCGCAAAACCACCTGGTTTTGCAAGGGTGGTCATTTTGGTTTTTGGCCCGGTGCTCGGCGGCCATCTAGGGAAACCTACCAAACCAATGCATTTCTGGAAACTAGACACCCGGCGGCTTCCAGGGAGGTATGGCTTGCGTGGATCCCCCAACGTTTCCTTACCCAGAATCCCCTGCAAACCTCAATTTTAGCTGAAAAAATCACTTTTTTCACACATTTTGGGGTGGGAAAGTTGTGGCATCACCGGGCTCACTCAAATTTACGACCACCCAGCATTCCCCCAGGTCTCCCGGAAGAAATGGTGCCTCACTTGTGTGGGAGGCCCAAGTACCCGCCGCAGGCAAGGGCCCAAAACGCAGTGAGGCGACTCCAAAATGGCCTATCGCAAAACCACCTGGTTTTGCAAGGGGGGTCACTTAGGTTTTTGGCCCGGTGCTCGGCGGCCATCTAGGGAAACCTACCAAACCCACTCATTTCTGGAAACTAGACACCCGGCGGCTTCCAGGGAGGTATGGGTTGCGTGGATCCCCCAACGTTTCCTTACCCAGAATCCCCTGCAAACCTCAATTTTAGCTGAAAAAATCGCTTTTTTCACACATTTTGGGGTGGGAAAGTTGTGGCATCACCGGGCTCACACAAATTTACCACCACCCAGCGTTCCCCCAGGTCTCCCGGTAAAAATGGCGCCTCACTTGTGTGGGAGGCCCAAGTACCTGCGGCAGGCAAGGGCCCAAAACGCAGTGAGGCGACATCAAAATGGCCTATCGCAAAACCACCTGGTTTTGCAAGGGGGGTCACTTAGGTTTTTGGCCCGGTGCTCGGCGGCCATCTAGGGAAACCTACCAAACCCATGCATTTCTGGAAACTAGACACCCGGCGACTTCCAGGGAGGTATGGCTTGCGTGGATCCCCCAACGTTTCCTTACCCAGAATCCCCTGCAAACCTCAATTTTAGCTGAAAAAATCACTTTTTTCACACATTTTGGGGTGGGCAGGTTGTAGCATCACCGGGCTCACACAAATTTACCACCACCTAGCGTTCCCCCAGGTCTCCCGGTAAAATTGGTGCCTCACTTGTGTGGGAGGCCCAAGTACCCGCGGCAGGCAAGGGCCCAAAACGCAGTGAGGCGAAATCAAAATGGCCTATTGCAAAACCACCTGGTTTTGCAAGGGGGGTCACTTAGGTTTTTGGCCCGGTGCTCGGCGGCCATCTAGGGAAACCTACCAAACCCATGCATTTCTGAAAACTAGACACCCGGCGGCTTCCAGGGAGGTATGGCTTGTGTGGATCCCCCAACGTTTCCTTACCCAGAATCCCCTGCAAACCTCAATTTTAGCTGAAACAATCACTTTTTTCACACATTTTGGGGTGGGAAAGTTGTGGCATCACCGGGCTCACACAAATTTACCACCACCCAGCGTTCCCCCAGGTCTCCCAGTAAAAATGGTGCCTCACTTGTGTGGAAGGCCCAAGTACCCGCGGCAGGCAAGGGCCCAAAACGCAGTGAGGCAACATCAAAATGGCCTATCGCAAAACAACCTGGTTTTGCAAGGGGGGTCACTTAGGTTTTTGGCCCGGTGCTCGGCGGCCATGTAGGGAAACCTACCAAACCCACACATTTCTGAATACTAGACACCCAGCGGCTTCCAGGGAGGTATGGATTGCGTGGATCCCCCAACGTTTCCTTACCCAGAATCCCCTGCAAACCTCAATTTTAGCTGAAAAAATCACTTTTTTCACACATTTTGGGGTGGGAAAGTTGTGGCATCACTGGGCTCACACAAATTTACCAACACCCAGCGTTCCTCCAGGTCTCCCGGTAAAAATGGCGCCTCACTTGTGTGGGAGGCCCAAGTACCTGCGGTAGGCAAGGGCCCAAAACATAGTGAGGCGACATCAAAATGGCCTATCGCAAAACCACCTGGTTTTGCAAGGGGGGTCACTTAGGTTTTTGGCCCGGTGCTCGGCGGCCATCTATGGAAACCTACCAAACCCATGCATTTCTGAATACTAGACACCCAGCGGCTTCCAGGGAGGTATGGCTTGCGTGGATCCCCCAACGTTTCCTTACCCAGAATCCCCTGCAAACCTCAATTTTAGCTGAAAAAATTGCTTTTTTCACACATTTTGGGGTGGGAAAGTTGTGGCATCACCGGGCTCACACAAATTTACCACCACCCAGCGTTCCCCCAGGTCTCCCGGTAACAATGGCGCCTCACTTGTGTGGGAGGCCCAAGTACCTGCGGCAGGCAAGGGCCCAAAACGCAGTGAGGCGACATCAAAATGGCCTATCGCAAAACCACCTGGTTTTGCAAGGGGGGTCACTTAGGTTTTTGGCCCGGTGCTCGGCGGCCATCTAGGGAAACCTACCAAACTCATGCATTTCTGGAAACTAGACACCCGGCGGCTTCCAGGGAGGTATGGCTTGCGTGGATCCCCCAACGTTTCCTTACCCAGAATCCCCTGCAAACCTCAATTTTAGCTGAAAAAATCACTTTTTTCACACATTTTGGGGTGGGAAAGTTGTGGCATCACCGGGCTCACACAAATTTACCACCACCCAGCGTTCCCCCAGGTCTCCCGGTAAAATTGGTGCCTCACTTGTGTGGGAGGCCCAAGTACCCGCGGCAGGCAAGGGCCCAAAACGCAGTGAGGCAAAATCAAAATGGCCTATCGCAAAACCACCTGGTTTTGCAAGGGGGGTCACTTTGGTTTTTGGCCCGGTGCTTGGCGACCATCTAGGGAAACCTACCAAACTTACGCATTTCTGAAAACTAGACACCCGGCGGCTTCCAGGGAGGTATGGCTTGCGTGGATCCCCCAACGTTTCCTTACCCAGAATCCCCTGCAAACCTCAATTTCAGCTGAAAAAAATCACTATTTTCACACATTTTGGGGTGGGAAAGTTGTGGCATCACCGGGCTCACACAAATTTACCACCACCCAGCGTTCCCCCAGGTCTCCCGGTAAAAATGGTGCCTCACTTGTGTGGGAGGCCCAAGTACCCGTGGCAGGCAAGGGCCCAAAACGCAGTGAGGCGAAATCAAAATGGCCTATCGCAAAACCACCTGGTTTTGCAAGGGGGGTCACTTAGGTTTTTGGCCCGGTGCTCGGCGGCCATCTAGGGAAACCTACCAAACCCACGCATTTCTGAAAACTAGATACCCGGCGGCTTCCAGGGAGGTATGGTTTGCGTGGATCCCCCAACGTTTCCTTACCCAGAATCCCCTGCAAACCTCAATTTTTGGTGAAAAAATCACTTTTTTCACACATTTTGGGGTGGGAAAGTTGTGGCATCACCGGGCTCACACAAATTTACCACCACCCAGCGTTCCCCCAGGTCTCCCGGTAAAAATGGTGCCTCATTTGTGTGGGAGGCCCAAGTACCCGCGGCAGGCAAGGGCCCAAAACGCAGTGAGGCGAAATCAAAATGGCCTATCGCAAAACCACCTGGTTTTGCAAGGGGGGTCACTTAGGTTTTTGGCCCGGTGCTCGGCGGCCATCTAGGGAAACCTACCAAACCCACACATTTCTGAAAACTAGACACCCGGCGGCTTCCAGGGAGGTATGGCTTGCGTGGATCCCCCAACGTTTCCTTACCCAGAATCCCCTGCAAACCTCAATTTTAGCTGAAAAAATCACTTTTTTCACACATTTTGGGGTGGGAAAGTTGTGGCATCACCGGGCTCACACAAATTTACCACCACCCAGCGTTCCCCCAGGTCTCCCAGTAAAAATGGTGCCTCACTTGTGTGGAAGGCCCAAGTACCCGCGGCAGGCAAGGGCCCAAAACGCAGTGAGGCGACATCAAAATGGCCTATCGCAAAACCACCTGGTTTTGCAAGGGGGGTCACTTAGGTTGTTGGCCCGGTGCTCGGTGGCCATCTAGGGAAACCTACCAAACCCACGCATTTCTGGAAACTAGACACCCGGCGGCTTCCAGGGAGGTATGGCTTGCGTGGATCCCCCAACGTTTCCTTACCCAGAATCCCCTGCAAACCTCAATTTTAGCTGAAAAAATCACTTTTTTCACACATTTTGGGGTGGGAAAGTTGTGGCATCACCGGGCTCACACAAATTTACCACCACCCAGCGTTCCCCCAGGTCTCCCGGTAAAATTGGTGCCTCACTTGTGTGGGAGGCCCAATTACCCGCGGCAGGCAAGGGCCCAAAACGCAGTGAGGCGACATCAAAATGGCCTATCGCAAAACCACCTGGTTTTGCAAGGGGGGTCACTTTGGTTTTTGGCCCGGTGCTCGGCGACCATCTAGGGAAACCTACCAAACTTATGCATTTCTGAAAAGTAGACACCCGGCAGCTTCCAAGGAGGTATGGCTTGCGTGGATCCCCCAACGTTTCCTTACCCAGAATCCCCTGCAAACCTCAATTTTAGCTGAAAAAAATCACTTTTTTCACACATTTTGGGGTGGGAAAGTTGTGGCATCACCGGGCTCACACAAATTTACCACCACCCAGCGTTCCCCCAGGTCTCCCGGTAAAAATGGCGCCTCACTTGTGTGGGAGGCCCAAGTACCCACGGCAGGCAAGGGCCCAAAACGCAGTGAGGCGACATCAAAATGGCCTATCGCAAAACCACCTGGTTTTGCAAGGGGGGTCACTTTTGTTTTTGGCCCGGTGCTCGGCGACCATCTAGGGAAACCTACCAAACTTATGCATTTCTGAAAACTAGACACCCGGCAGCTTCCAAGGAGGTATGGCTTGCGTGGATCCCCCAACGTTTCCTTACCCAGAATCCCCTGCAAACCTCAATTTTAGCTGAAAAAAATCACTTTTTTCACACATTTTGGGGTGGGAAAGTAGTGGCATCACCGGGCTCACACAAATTTACCACCACCCAGCATTCCCCCAGGTCTCCTGGTAAAAATGGCGCCTCACTTGTGTGGGAGGCCCAAGAACCTGCGGTAGGCAAGGGCCCAAAACGTAGTGAGGCGACATCAAAATGGCCTATCGCAACACCACCTGGTTTTGCAAGGGGGGTCACTTTGGTTTTTGGCCCGGTGCTCGGCGGCCATCTAGGGAAACCTACCAAACCCATGCATTTCTGAAAACTAGACACCTGGCGGCTTCCAGGGAGGTATGGCTTGCGTGGATCCCCCAACGTTTCCTTACCCAGAATCCCCTGCAAACCTCAATTTTTGGTGAAAAAATCACTTTTTTCACACATTTTGGGGTGGGAAAGTTGTGGCATCACCGGGCTCACACAAATTTACCACCACCCAGCGTTCCCCCAGGTCTCCCGGTAAAAATGGTGCCTCACTTGTGTGGGAGGCCCAAGTACCCGCGGCAGGCAAGGGCCCAAAACACAGTGAGGCGAAATCAAAATGGCCTATCGCAAAACCACCTGGTTTTGCAAGTGGGGGTCACTTAGGTTTTTGGCCCAGTGCTCGGCGGCCATCTAGGGAAACCTACCAAACCCACACATTTCTGAAAACTAGACACCCGGCGGCTTCCAGGGAGGTATGGCTTGCGTCGATCTCCCAACGTTTCCTTACCCAGAATCCCCTGCAAACCTCAATTTTAGCTGAAAAAATCACTTTTTTCACACATTTTGGGGTGGGAAAGTTGTGGCATCACCGGGCTCACACAAATTTACCACCACCCAGCGTTCCCCTAGGTCTCCCGGTAAAAATGGTGCCTCACTTGTGTGGGAGACCCAAGTACCCGCGGCAGACAAGGGCCCAAAACGCAGTGAGGCGACATCAAAATGGCCTATCGCAAAACCACCTGGTTTTGCAAGGGGGGTCACTTAGGTTTTTGGCCCGGTGCTCGGCGGCCATCTAGGGAAACCTACCAAACCTATGCATTTCTGAATACTAGACACCCAGCGGCTTCCAGGGAGGTATGGCTTGCGTGGATCCCCCAACGTTTCCTTACCCAGAATCCCCTGCAAACCTCAATTTTTGCTGAAAAAATCACTTTTTTCACACATTTTGGGGTGGGAAAGTAGTGGCATCACCGGGCTCACACAAATTTACCACCACCCAGCTTCCCCCAGGTCTCCCGGTAAAAATGGTGCCTCACTTGTGTGGGAGGCCCAAGTACCCGCGGCAGGCAAGGGCCCAAAACGTAGTGAGGCGACATCAAAATGGCCTATCGCAAAACCACCTGGTTTTGCAAGGGTGGTCATTTTGGTTTTTGGCCCGGTGCTCGGCGGCCATCTAGGGAAACCTACCAAACCAATGCATTTCTGGAAACTAGACACCCGGCGGCTTCCAGGGAGGTATGGCTTGCGTGGATCCCCCAACGTTTCCTTACCCAGAATCCCCTGCAAACCTCAATTTTAGCTGAAAAAATCACTTTTTTCACACATTTTGGGGTGGGAAAGTTGTGGCATCACCGGGCTCACTCAAATTTACGACCACCCAGCATTCCCCCAGGTCTCCCGGAAGAAATGGTGCCTCACTTGTGTGGGAGGCCCAAGTACCCGCCGCAGGCAAGGGCCCAAAACGCAGTGAGGCGACTCCAAAATGGCCTATCGCAAAACCACCTGGTTTTGCAAGGGGGGTCACTTAGGTTTTTGGCCCGGTGCTCGGCGGCCATCTAGGGAAACCTACCAAACCCACTCATTTCTGGAAACTAGACACCCGGCGGCTTCCAGGGAGGTATGGCTTGCGTGGATCCCCCAACGTTTCCTTACCCAGAATCCCCTGCAAACCTCAATTTTAGCTGAAAAAATCGCTTTTTTCACACATTTTGGGGTGGGAAAGTTGTGGCATCACCGGGCTCACACAAATTTACCACCACCCAGCGTTCCCCCAGGTCTCCCGGTAAAAATGGCGCCTCACTTGTGTGGGAGGCCCAAGTACCTGCGGCAGGCAAGGGCCCAAAACGCAGTGAGGCGACATCAAAATGGCCTATCGCAAAACCACCTGGTTTTGCAAGGGGGGTCACTTAGGTTTTTGGCCCGGTGCTCGGCGGCCATCTAGGGAAACCTACCAAACCCATGCATTTCTGGAAACTAGACACCCGGCGACTTCCAGGGAGGTATGGCTTGCGTGGATCCCCCAACGTTTCCTTACCCAGAATCCCCTGCAAACCTCAATTTTAGCTGAAAAAATCACTTTTTTCACACATTTTGGGGTGGGAAGGTTGTAGCATCACCGGGCTCACACAAATTTACCACCACCTAGCGTTCCCCCAGGTCTCCCGGTAAAATTGGTGCCTCACTTGTGTGGGAGGCCCAAGTACCCGCGGCAGGCAAGGGCCCAAAACGCAGTGAGGCGAAATCAAAATGGCCTATTGCAAAACCACCTGGTTTTGCAAGGGGGGTCACTTAGGTTTTTGGCCCGGTGCTCGGCGGCCATCTAGGGAAACCTACCAAACCCATGCATTTCTGAAAACTAGACACCCGGCGGCTTCCAGGGAGGTATGGCTTGTGTGGATCCCCCAACGTTTCCTTACCCAGAATCCCCTGCAAACCTCAATTTTAGCTGAAACAATCACTTTTTTCACACATTTTGGGGTGGGAAAGTTGTGGCATCACCGGGCTCACACAAATTTACCACCACCCAGCGTTCCCCCAGGTCTCCCAGTAAAAATGGTGCCTCACTTGTGTGGAAGGCCCAAGTACCCGCGGCAGGCAAGGGCCCAAAACGCAGTGAGGCAACATCAAAATGGCCTATCGCAAAACCACCTGGTTTTGCAAGGGGGGTCACTTAGGTTTTTGGCCCGGTGCTCGGCGGCCATGTAGGGAAACCTACCAAACCCACACATTTCTGAATACTAGACACCCAGCGGCTTCCAGGGAGGTATGGATTGCGTGGATCCCCCAACGTTTCCTTACCCAGAATCCCCTGCAAACCTCAATTTTAGCTGAAAAAATCACTTTTTTCACACATTTTGGGGTGGGAAAGTTGTGGCATCACTGGGCTCACACAAATTTACCAACACCCAGCGTTCCTCCAGGTCTCCCGGTAAAAATGGCGCCTCACTTGTGTGGGAGGCCCAAGTACCTGCGGTAGGCAAGGGCCCAAAACATAGTGAGGCGACATCAAAATGGCCTATCGCAAAACCACCTGGTTTTGCAAGGGGGGTCACTTAGGTTTTTGGCCCGGTGCTCGGCGGCCATCTATGGAAACCTACCAAACCCATGCATTTCTGAATACTAGACACCCAGCGGCTTCCAGGGAGGTATGGCTTGCGTGGATCCCCCAACGTTTCCTTACCCAGAATCCCCTGCAAACCTCAATTTTAGCTGAAAAAATTGCTTTTTTCACACATTTTGGGGTGGGAAAGTTGTGGCATCACCGGGCTCACACAAATTTACCACCACCCAGCGTTCCCCCAGGTCTCCCGGTAACAATGGCGCCTCACTTGTGTGGGAGGCCCAAGTACCTGCGGCAGGCAAGGGCCCAAAACGCAGTGAGGCGACATCAAAATGGCCTATCGCAAAACCACCTGGTTTTGCAAGGGGGGTCACTTAGGTTTTTGGCCCGGTGCTCGGCGGCCATCTAGGGAAACCTACCAAACTCATGCATTTCTGGAAACTAGACACCCGGCGGCTTCCAGGGAGGTATGGCTTGCGTGGATCCCCCAACGTTTCCTTACCCAGAATCCCCTGCAAACCTCAATTTTAGCTGAAAAAATCACTTTTTTCACACATTTTGGGGTGGGAAAGTTGTGGCATCACCGGGCTCACACAAATTTACCACCACCCAGCGTTCCCCCAGGTCTCCCGGTAAAATTGGTGCCTCACTTGTGTGGGAGGCCCAAGTACCCGCGGCAGGCAAGGGCCCAAAACGCAGTGAGGCAAAATCAAAATGGCCTATCGCAAAACCACCTGGTTTTGCAAGGGGGGTCACTTTGGTTTTTGGCCCGGTGCTTGGCGACCATCTAGGGAAACCTACCAAACTTACGCATTTCTGAAAACTAGACACCCGGCGGCTTCCAGGGAGGTATGGCTTGCGTGGATCCCCCAACGTTTCCTTACCCAGAATCCCCTGCAAACCTCAATTTCAGCTGAAAAAAATCACTTTTTTCACACATTTTGGGGTGGGAAAGTTGTGGCATCACCGGGCTCACACAAATTTACCACCACCCAGCGTTCCCCCAGGTCTCCCGGTAAAAATGGTGCCTCACTTGTGTGGGAGGCCCAAGTACCCGTGGCAGGCAAGGGCCCAAAACGCAGTGAGGCGAAATCAAAATGGCCTATCGCAAAACCACCTGGTTTTGCAAGGGGGGTCACTTAGGTTTTTGGCCCGGTGCTCGGCGGCCATCTAGGGAAACCTACCAAACCCACGCATTTCTGAAAACTAGATACCCGGCGGCTTCCAGGGAGGTATGGTTTGCGTGGATCCCCCAACGTTTCCTTACCCAGAATCCCCTGCAAACCTCAATTTTTGGTGAAAAAATCACTTTTTTCACACATTTTGGGGTGGGAAAGTTGTGGCATCACCGGGCTCACACAAATTTACCACCACCCAGCGTTCCCCCAGGTCTCCCGGTAAAAATGGTGCCTCATTTGTGTGGGAGGCCCAAGTACCCGCGGCAGGCAAGGGCCCAAAACGCAGTGATGCGAAATCAAAATGGCCTATCGCAAAACCACCTGGTTTTGCAAGGGGGGTCACTTAGGTTTTTGGCCCGGTGCTCGGCGGCCATCTAGGGAAACCTACCAAACCCACACATTTCTGAAAACTAGACACCCGGCGGCTTCCAGGGAGGTATGGCTTGCGTGGATCCCCCAACGTTTCCTTACCCAGAATCCCCTGCAAACCTCAATTTTAGCTGAAAAAATCACTTTTTTCACACATTTTGGGGTGGGAAAGTTGTGGCATCACCGGGCTCACACAAATTTACCACCACCCAGCGTTCCCCCAGGTCTCCCAGTAAAAATGGTGCCTCACTTGTGTGGAAGGCCCAAGTACCCGCGGCAGGCAAGGGCCCAAAACGCAGTGAGGCGACATCAAAATGGCCTATCGCAAAACCACCTGGTTTTGCAAGGGGGGTCACTTAGGTTTTTGGCCCGGTGCTCGGTGGCCATCTAGGGAAACCTACCAAACCCACGCATTTCTGGAAACTAGACACCCGGCGGCTTCCAGGGAGGTATGGCTTGCGTGGATCCCCCAACGTTTCCTTACCCAGAATCCCCTGCAAACCTCAATTTTAGCTGAAAAAATCACTTTTTTCACACATTTTGGGGTGGGAAAGTTGTGGCATCACCGGGCTCACACAAATTTACCACCACCCAGCGTTCCCCCAGGTCTCCCGGTAAAATTGGTGCCTCACTTGTGTGGGAGGCCCAATTACCCGCGGCAGGCAAGGGCCCAAAACGCAGTGAGGCGACATCAAAATGGCCTATCGCAAAACCACCTGGTTTTGCAAGGGGGGTCACTTTGGTTTTTGGCCCGGTGCTCGGCGACCATCTAGGGAAACCTACCAAACTTATGCATTTCTGAAAAGTAGACACCCGGCAGCTTCCAAGGAGGTATGGCTTGCGTGGATCCCCCAACGTTTCCTTACCCAGAATCCCCTGCAAACCTCAATTTTAGCTGAAAAAAATCACTTTTTTCACACATTTTGGGGTGGGAAAGTTGTGGCATCACCGGGCTCACACAAATTTACCACCACCCAGCGTTCCCCCAGGTCTCCCGGTAAAAATGGTGCCTCACTTGTGTGGGAGGCCC
Source organism: Triturus cristatus (assembly GCF_964204655.1). NCBI lineage: Eukaryota > Metazoa > Chordata > Amphibia > Caudata > Salamandridae > Triturus > Triturus cristatus. The sequence goes on from NC_140590.1 coordinate 1,388,526,716, forward strand.
AAGTACCCGCGGCAGGCAAGGGCCCAAAACGCAGTGAGGCGAAATCAAAATGGCCTATCGCAAAACCACCTGGTTTTGCAAGGGGGGTCACTTAGGTTTTTGGCCCGGTGCTCGGCGGCCATCTAGGGAAACCTACCAAACCCACGCATTTCTGAAAACTAGACACCCGGCGGCTTCCAGGGAGGTATGGCTTGCGTGGATCCCCCAACGTTTCCTTACCCAGAATCCCCTGCAAACCTCAATTTTAGCTGAAACAATCACTTTTTTCACACATTTTGGGGTGGGAAAGCTGTGGCATCACCGGGCTCACACAAATTTACCACCACCCAGCGTTCCCCCAGGTTTCCCGGTAAAAATGGTGCCTCACTTATGTGGGAGGCCCAAGTACCCGCGGCAGGCAAGGGCCCAAAACGCAGTGAGGCGACATCAAAATGGCCTATCGCAAAACCACCTGGTTTTGCAAGGGGGGTCACTTAGGTTTTTGGCCCGGTGCTCGGCGGCCATCTAGGGAAACCTACCAAACCCATGCATTTCTGAATACTAGACACCCAGCGGCTTCCAGGGAGGTATGGCTTGCGTGGATCCCCCAACGTTTCCTTACCCAGAATCCCCTGCAAACCTCAATTTTTGCTGGAAAAATCACTTTTTTCACACATTTTGGGGTGGGAAAGTAGTGCCATCACCGGGCTCACACAAATTTACCACCACCCAGCGTGCCCCCAGGTCTCCCGGTAAAAATGGCACCTCACTTGTGTGGGAGGCCCAAGTACCTGCGGTAGGCAAGGGCCCAAAACATAGTGAGGCGACATCAAAATGGCCTATCGCAAAACCACCTGGTTTTGCAAGGGGGTCACTTAGGTTTTTGGCCCGGTGCTCGGCGGCCATCTAGGGAAACCTACCAAACCCATGCATTTCTGAATACTAGACACCCAGCGGCTTCCAGGGAGGTATGGCTTGCGTGGATCCCCCAACGTTTCCTTACCCAGAATCCCCTGCAAACCTCAATTTTAGCTGAAAAAATCACTTTTTTCACACATTTTGCGGTGGGAAAGTTGTGGCATCACCGGGCTCACACAAATTTACCACCACCCAGCGTTCCCCCAGGTCTCCCGGTAAAATTGGTGCCTCACTTGTGTGGGAGGCCCAATTACCCACGGCAGGCAAGGGCCCAAAACGCAGTGAGGCGACATCAAAATGGCCTATCGCAAAACCACCTGGTTTTGCAAGGGGGGTCACTTTGGTTTTTGGCCCGGTGCTCGGCGACCATCTAGGGAAACCTACCAAACTTATGCATTTCTGAAAACTAGACACCCGGCAGCTTCCAAGGAGGTATGGCTTGCGTGGATCCCCCAACGTTTCCTTACCCAGAATCCCCTGCAAACCTCAATTTTAGCTGAAAAAAATCACTTTTTTCACACATTTTGGGGTGGGAAAGTTGTGGCATCACCGGGCTCACACAAATTTACCACCACCCAGCGTTCCCCCAGGTCTCCCGGTAAAAATGGTGCCTCACTTGTGTGGGAGGCTCAAGTACCCGCGGCAGGCAAGGGCCCAAAACGCAGTGAGGCGAAATCAAAATGGCCTATCGCAAAACCACCTGGTTTTGCAAGGGGGGTCACTTAGGTTTTTGGCCCGGTGCTCGGCGGCCATCTAGGGAAACCTACGAAACCCACGCATTTCTGAAAACTAGACACCCGGCGGCTTCCAGGGAGGTATGGCTTGCGTGGATCCCCCAACGTTTCCTTACCCAGAATCCCCTGCAAACCTCAATTTTAGCTGAAACAATCACTTTTTTCACACATTTTGGGGTGGGAAAGCTGTGGCATCACCGGGCTCACACAAATTTACCACCACCCAGCGTTCCCCCAGGTCTCCCGGTAAAAATGGTGCCTCACTTGTGTGGGAGGCCCAAGTACCCGCGGCAGGCAAGGGCCCAAAACGCAGTGAGGCGACATCAAAATGGCCTATCGCAAAACCACCTGGTTTTGCAAGGGGGGTCACTTAGGTTTTTGGCCCGGTGCTCGGCGGCCATCTAGGGAAACCTACCAAACCCATGCATTTCTGAATACTAGACACCCAGCGGCTTCCAGGGAGGTATGGCTTGCGTGGATCCCCCAACGTTTCCTTACCCAGAATCCCCTGCAAACCTCAATTTTTGCTGGAAAAATCACTTTTTTCACACATTTTGGGGTGGGAAAGTAGTGCCATCACCGGGCTCACACAAATTTACCACCACCCAGCGTGCCCCCAGGTCTCCCGGTAAAAATGGCACCTCACTTGTGTGGGAGGCCCAAGTACCTGCGGTAGGCAAGGGCCCAAAACATAGTGAGGCGACATCAAAATGGCCTATCGCAAAACCACCTGGTTTTGCAAGGGGGTCACTTAGGTTTTTGGCCCGGTGCTCGGCGGCCATCTAGGGAAACCTACCAAACCCACGCATTTCTGAATACTAGACACCCAGCGGCTTCCAGGGAGGTATGGCTTGCGTGGATCCCCCAACGTTTCCTTACCCAGAATCCCCTGCAAACCTCAATTTTTGCTGAAAAAATAACTTTTTTCACACAGTTTGGGGTGGGAAAGTAGTGGCATCACCGAGCTCACACAAATTTACCACCACCCAGCGTTCCCCCAGGTCTCCTGGTAAAAATGGCGCCTCACTTGTGTGGGAGGCCCAAGTACCCGCGGCAGGCAAGGGCCCAAAACACAGTGAGGCGAAATCAAAATGGCCTATCGCAAAACCACCTGGTTTTGCAACGGGGGGTCACTTAGGTTTTTGGCCCGGTGCTCGGCGGCCATCTAGGGAAACCTACCAAACCCACACATTTCTGAAAACTAGACAACCGGCGGCTTCCAGGGAGGTATGGCTTGCGTGGATCCCCCAACGTTTCCTTACCCAGAATCCCCTGCAAACCTCAATTTTAGCTGAAAAAATCACTTTTTTCACACATTTTGGGGTGGGAAAGTTGTGGCATCACCGGGCTCACACAAATTTACCACCACCCAGCGTTCCCCCAGGTCTCCCGGTAAAAATCGTGCCTCACTTGTGTGGGAGACCCAAGTACCCGCGGCAGGCAAGGGCCCAAAACGCAGTGAGGCGACATCAAAATGGCCTATCCCAAAACCACCTGGTTTTGCAAGGGGGGTCACTTAGGTTTTTGGCCCGGTGCTCGGCGGCCATCTAGGGAAATGTTGGACTTGGCCCTTCTGGCCGGTTCACCCCGAAACTTTTTGCGTAATATGGTGACTTGGTTTAGTGATTTTAGTGACTTCCGCGCACTTTACCGCTGTGTCCCAGGGTAAAGTGCGTGCGTGTTGTGAGGTTGGCCTGCCCTCCCATAGGAATGCATGGGGGAATGTATGTGTCCCGGTAGTTCCTGATGCGTGGGGTGTGCAGGCCCGTGTTTGGTATGTGCGGACTCGTGGGAGTGAATGCTGCGCGTTGATGTGTGCGGCGTGCATGTACCTGGTGTGGAAGTGCCACTTCTAGAAGTGGGCACTTCAGTGTGCAGTCTGAAATGTGTGGCTTGTCTGGCGATTGGCTGGTGAGGTCAGGTGACGGACTAGGGAATTCCCCAGAGTCAGGAGGAGTCACCCAGTGGTGAATGGGGAGTTAGCATGTTGATGGCTGGGGAGGAGTGCACCTGGGTCCTGAATAGGACAGGGATTCCCCCACACAATGCTGGCGCCGGCCCCTGTGGTGCGTCTAATGACCCTAGCCCTGCCAGTGAATAGGGAGAGGGGCTGAGCAAAACAAAGTGCTCAGGAACCTGCTGGAACTGGTTCGCCCCTTCCCTGCACCTTAGACAAAGCCTTGTAATGTATAAAAAGGGGCTGTGTCCCCACAGAAGTGTTCTCTTGCAGGATCCACTTGAGGGGGGGCCTGCTGCTGCTGGGCGCCAGGAGAGACCGCCACTGGGGACTGCCTCCCTGCTGGAGGGCCCTGTGAGCTGGCTCTGGGCCCAGCCTTTGCCCCCTGCTCTCTGAAGGACCTTTTTTGTGGCTGGACATTGCTTGTAGCGCCTGGGAGCGCTTTCTGGACTTTATAGCGCTGGGCGCGCTGTCGTCCTGAACTTAGCCACCTTCATAGCGCTGGGAGCGCTGGTTTACTTTATAGCGCTGTGTGCGCTGTGATCCTGATAGCGGGTGCCACCCCGCTTGTTTTCGTATTTCGAGGGCCGGTGCCCACCCGGCATTTACCCCGCCAAAGATTGCCTTTATCGAGGGAGCCTACCCCTCTTGTCGCGGAAACGATCACCGCTGCAGCCCGGAGTTCCCGGTCGCGTCATCCCCCTGCCGCGCTGTGATTGGTTCAGCGGGAGGGGGTGTGACGCACGTATTCCCCGGCCCCGAGAGACGTCGCGCTGAGGAAGGGAGCAGGCGGGAGCCCACCCCGGGCTCCGGCGACCAGGAAGCGCGGCCAACAGAAGCGGAGTCCCCCGAGGACGGCCCGGTGAGTGGGGAAGGGCTTGGGGACTCTGCCCGAGTATCGTGGGTGCCGGTCCCAGACCGGCTCCTTTTGTAAGAAGCCCCCGCCTCCGGCGCGGGCCCGTGGTTGCTGAGAGCCGCTCCGCTCTCCAACAGAGGGGAGCCTGAGTGTCTAGGGCGCTAGACGCTCCAACGTGGGGGACATTGTCGTTCTGAGCGCGTGGCGCTCCAACAGGTCCACAGTGTAGCTACGAGCCCCGTGAGGCTCCACCGGAGGGGCAAAGCATCGCTTCTCGAGCCCAGTGAGGCTCCAACATTGTGCTGAGCCACGAAGGCTCTGGGGGGCATATTTTAAATGGTCAGAGCCCAGAGAGGGCTCCAGAGGCACGCAGAGTGCCTGAAGTTCGTTTTCCAGCTGCCCAGCACTTAGTGGGCAGCTGCCACGTTTAGGTGGGGGACCATTCTTGTTCTAGTCTGCGCAGCTGGCGCAGCCTGACTTTGCTGAACGCAGGGCGTCCTAGCCCCTTCCAGGCCAGTTGGCCCAGGGACTGCCACAGGGGGTGGCATAGGAGTTTTGCGCAATTGTGTTCCTACTTGCACCTCTGAATGTGTGTTGATGCATCATGTGCCATTGCTTTTACACCTCTGAATGTTTTATGCATCATGTGTGTTCCTTCCTTGCACCTCTGAATGTGTTTTGATGCGTCATGTGCCATTGCTTCTACACCTCTGAATGTTTTTAGGCATCATGTGTTTTTCCTTCCCTACACCTCTGAATGTGATGCATCATGTGTAACGTTCTATTACCCCTACAGGTATTGTGATACGTAGGTGGTTGTTGCTTTCTCCTAGTACAGGTGGTGCTAGTGAGGTTCTAGTTCCCTGCGTGACAGTCTCCTAAAGTAGTTAGGGTTACGCAGGTGGTACTTCCCCGATACCAGTAAGTACTGGTGGTGTGCTATACATATTATTTTTGTGCTACAGTGATTTTATATATTTTGTGTGCTAAATATCTAAAAAGTGCTAATTCCTGACAGTGGTCCAGGTGGCCCTGTCTTGTACATAATCCCTTGTAAATTCTGCCCGTGCCTGTTGGCACATTGTAAAGTGTGTGTTTTTATCTAATGTGTTGTGTATAATACAAAGGTTATTTTTATAGAATACCTTGTGTGGAGTTTCCTTTGTGGTGGGCCTTGGGTGTTGTTGCTGGGTGCGCGCGCAAACGCTTTACACATTGCCTCAGAGATAAGCCTGACTGCTCGTGCCAAGCTACCAAGGGGGTGAGCAGGGGTTATCTTTGGCGTGTAACTTCCTTGCCCTGACTAGACTGGTGGTTTCTGCCTGACTTTGGCGCAAGCTTTAGCCAACCGGAAATCGCCAGGTCTAACATTGGTGATCAGCGGTGGGATTTGGACTTGCGTTTGCGCTGTACCGCAGCAGCGACTGGCTACACCACAAAACTCTGCATTAGATAAACCACATTTTAGGGATTATTGTTTTTGAGTTCCATTATTTCCTCTCCTAAAGGTGTCCTTTTTGAATCATGTACTCCTGTGTTAGCTCAGACACTCAGGTTCCTTGTGTTAAACTCTTCTCAGGAACGTCCGCCAAAATGGAGCCAGCTTTTAATTTCTGTAGTCTGTTTAGGTACAGTAGGTTGGAGCTGGTAAGGTTCTGTGAGGAGAGGGGCATAGAGGTGGGTGAGTTAGATACCCAGTCCAAACTGAGGGACAACCTGATCACTTGGCAAAAGGTTGAGTGGGAGCGAGAGCGCAGCGAGGAAGATAGGGCCCGGGCCGCACGCCGAGAGGGTGGTGGGTCTGTGGGGGGCCCTGAAGATTCAGAAGAGGAGGAAGGTTACCTGACAGGGACGCCAGTAGAAAGTGAAGACCCCATAGATAGGGAGTCCCTTGCTGGGTCCAGTGTCAGGAGCAGCACCCCATCCCTTTACCTGTCCCCAGAGGAGTGGATAGATAGGAGGGAAGAGAGGGAGCATCAGCTGGCCATGGAGAAGCTCAGGTTAGAGCATGCCAAGGAGGTGGCGCAGCTGGGTGTGGAGGAGAGGATGGCGGAGGCTGAGAGGGCCTTCGCCAGGGAGAGATTAGCTCTGGAGGGTAAGTTGTCCCCAGAGCGCAGTGGTAGTTTTCTGGATTCACCAGTGAGGGTAGAGTCCAGTGGTGGCAGCGATAGAGAGCCCAGTGCAGAGAGTCCCAGTCCCAGTTCACCCAGTCTGGTACCTGTTTCCCAAGAGGAGGAGTATAGGTTGAAGTTCAGGGGCAGTAAGAAGCTGTCTCACCAGGATTGGGGGAATTTTGTGGATGACTGTTATGATGCACTGTGCGATTGGGTGACGGTTAACGCGGTAGAAGATGTGGATGAAATGTTCAATCTGATTATCAAAGAGCAGCTGCTCAGGAGTTGTTGTCCCGAGCTGCGCCAACACCTGTTGGAGTATGGGTTTGCTAGTCCAGGGGACCTTGCAGAGGAAGCAGACCGTTGGGAAAGGGCCCAAGGTTCGCTAGAGTCATTAGGGTGTGACTCCAAAAGTAGTGGTTCAGGGATCTTCCAGCCCAGCGTGGTGGAAGAGGCTCCGTGTAGCCCAGCTAGGTCCCAGTATAGCGAGGAGGGTGTAGGGGCTTACGGCCTGGCTCAGTGGAGCGGGAGTAAGTGGGTGACTGAGGGTCCCCAGACGTACGAAACCCTGCCTCAGGACTTGGGTGGTTTCATGAGGGAACACCAAGTTGGGGACCTAGGCTGTCCTGTTAGCCCATTTGAGGAGGATCACCTAGTGAGTAGAGGACCGGGAGCGCCTGTAAACAGGGCTCCTGTGGTTCTAGTGTCTGGCAGTACCGCTCCAGTAGGGAGGGTACAGAAGTCCAGCGAGAGGAGTGGCATGGGGCTGTGTTCCCCGGTGGAGGAGCCAGTGGGTCAGAGACCAGCCGGGAGGGCTGAGTCTCCTAGAAGTGACCATGGCGACTACACGTCTGGCCTGGGGGATCTTCACGCACTGTCAGGTGGACAGGGGACGGGAGATCTGCGCCAGGCAGACGGTCATGCAACATATGAGGCATATGTTACTCTCGGGGGGATGGTGTGTAAATCCCCAGAAGTCCTGGAGTGCCAGGCAATTATTCCACCGAAGGTTTTAGACCGGAGGTTGGAAGGCCAGGTTCAGGAGCAGCCTGACCTGAAGGGTAGGACTACTGTAACAAGTGTCCTGACCGGTTCTTCTTCCAGAGGTACCGCCCCAGTTGGTAGGGAGCAGGACTCTGGAAGGGGGTGCAGAGGGTGGGAGAGCCCACCTCTGACACCGGTGCAACCTGAGGGGTTAAACCCTAGGTTGGGAGACCAGTTCTCAGGGAGGGGTCCTGAGCTGGTTGGTGAGTTATGTTACGGGGTCGCCTCTCAGAGGAAGAGAGGGCGGAACCCTAGGAGAAGAGGTAGGGGGAGGAGAGCCCCACCCGTGACTTTTGGTCAGTCTGAGGGTACGGACCCTAGGCTGGAGGATCAGTGGCAGTTTAGAACTGCCCTGATGAGGGGTAGAGTGGAAAATGGTCACTATGTGCCAGGGATTACTACCCCCCACTCTGTGGTTAGGCCAGGACCAGTGGCGCCTAGGTGTTCTAGGGCCTGGTCCTGGCCACGGACAGCTGAGGAGTACCAGGGGGGTAGCCCAGTTGGTCCGCCGAGTTTTTTCAGAGGAAACCCTGTGAGTTCAGAGTGGCGTAAAACCGGAGAGTGTCCCTGCCGTTGCGGGCCTGCGTCCGTGTTTTATCGCCCCAAGCAGGGAAGACCATCACGGTGGTGATTGGTCTACCCTGCGTTTTGGCTGGAAGGGGGTTGTGTTGGACTTGGCCCTTCTGGCCGGTTCACCCCGAAACTTTTTGCGTAATATGGTGACTTGGTTTAGTGATTTTAGTGACTTCCGCGCACTTTACCGCTGTGTCCCAGGGTAAAGTGCGTGCGTGTTGTGAGGTTGGCCTGCCCTCCCATAGGAATGCATGGGGGAATGTATGTGTCCCGGTAGTTCCTGATGCGTGGGGTGTGCAGGCCCGTGTTTGGTATGTGCGGACTCGTGGGAGTGAATGCTGCGCGTTGATGTGTGCGGCGTGCATGTACCTGGTGTGGAAGTGCCACTTCTAGAAGTGGGCACTTCAGTGTGCAGTCTGAAATGTGTGGCTTGTCTGGCGATTGGCTGGTGAGGTCAGGTGACGGACTAGGGAATTCCCCAGAGTCAGGAGGAGTCACCCAGTGGTGAATGGGGAGTTAGCAGGTTGATGGCTGGGGAGGAGTGCACCTGGGTCCTGAATAGGACAGGGATTCCCCCACACAATGCTGGCGCCGGCCCCTGTGGTGCGTCTAATGACCCTAGCCCTGCCAGTGAATAGGGAGAGGGGCTGAGCAAAACAAAGTGCTCAGGAACCTGCTGGAACTGGTTCGCCCCTTCCCTGCACCTTAGACAAAGCCTTGTAATGTATAAAAAGGGGCTGTGTCCCCACAGAAGTGTTCTCTTGCAGGATCCACTTGAGGGGGGGCCTGCTGCTGCTGGGCGCCAGGAGAGACCGCCACTGGGGACTGCCTCCCTGCTGGAGGGCCCTGTGAGCTGGCTCTGGGCCCAGCCTTTGCCCCCTGCTCTCTGAAGGACCTTTTTTGTGGCTGGACATTGCTTGTAGCGCCTGGGAGCGCTTTCTGGACTTTATAGCGCTGGGCGCGCTGTCGTCCTGAACTTAGCCACCTTCATAGCGCTGGGAGCGCTGGTTTACTTTATAGCGCTGTGTGCGCTGTGATCCTGATAGCGGGTGCCACCCCGCTTGTTTTCGTATTTCGAGGGCCGGTGCCCACCCGGCATTTACCCCGCCAAAGATTGCCTTTATCGAGGGAGCCTACCCCTCTTGTCGCGGAAACGATCACCGCTGCAGCCCGGAGTTCCCGGTCGCGTCATCCCCCTGCCGCGCTGTGATTGGTTCAGCGGGAGGGGGTGTGATGCACGTATTCCCCGGCCCCGAGAGACGTCGCGCTGAGGAAGGGAGCAGGCGGGAGCCCACCCCGGGCTCCGGCGACCAGGAAGTGCGGCCAACAGAAGCGGAGTCCCCCGAGGACGGCCCGGTGAGTGGGGAAGGGCTTGGGGACTCTGCCCGAGTATCGTGGGTGCCGGTCCCAGACCGGCTCCTTTTGTAAGAAGCCCCCGCCTCCGGCGCGGGCCCGTGGTTGCTGAGAGCCGCTCCGCTCTCCAACAGAGGGGAGCCTGAGTGTCTAGGGCGCTAGACGCTCCAACGTGGGGGACATTGTCGTTCTGAGCGCGTGGCGCTCCAACAGGTCCACAGTGTAGCTACGAGCCCCGTGAGGCTCCACCGGAGGGGCAAAGCATCGCTTCTCGAGCCCAGTGAGGCTCCAACGTTGTGCTGAGCCACGAAGGCTCTGGGGGGCATATTTTAAATGGTCAGAGCCCAGAGAGGGCTCCAGAGGCACGCAGAGTGCCTGAAGTTCGTTTTCCAGCTGCCCAGCACTTAGTGGGCAGCTGCCACGTTTAGGTGGGGGACCATTCTTGTTCTAGTCTGCGCAGCTGGCGCAGCCTGACTTTGCTGAACGCAGGGCGTCCTAGCCCCTTCCAGGCCAGTTGGCCCAGGGACTGCCACAGGGGGTGGCATAGGAGTTTTGCGCAATTGTGTTCCTACTTGCACCTCTGAATGTGTGTTGATGCATCATGTGCCATTGCTTTTAAACCTCTGAATGTTTTATGCATCATGTGTGTTCCTTCCTTGCACCTCTGAATGTGTTTTGATGCGTCATGTGCCATTGCTTCTACACCTCTGAATGTTTTTAGGCATCATGTGTTTTTCCTTCCCTACACCTCTGAATGTGATGCATCATGTGTAACGTTCTATTACCCCTACAGGTATTGTGATACGTAGGTGGTTGTTGCTTTCTCCTAGTACAGGTGGTGCTAGTGAGGTTCTAGTTCCCTGCGTGACAGTCTCCTAAAGTAGTTAGGGTTACGCAGGTGGTACTTCCCCGATACCAGTAAGTACTGGTGGTGTGCTATACATATTATTTTTGTGCTACAGTGATTTTATATATTTTGTGTGCTAAATATCTAAAAAGTGCTAATTCCTGACAGTGGTCCAGGTGGCCCTGTCTTGTACATAATCCCTTGTAAATTCTGCCCGTGCCTGTTGGCACATTGTAAAGTGTGTGTTTTTATCTAATGTGTTGTGTATAATACAAAGGTTATTTTTATAGAATACCTTGTGTGGAGTTTCCTTTGTGGTGGGCCTTGGGTGTTGTTGCTGGGTGCGCGCGCAAACGCTTTACACATTGCCTCAGAGATAAGCCTGACTGCTCGTGCCAAGCTACCAAGGGGGTGAGCAGGGGTTATCTTTGGCGTGTAACTTCCTTGCCCTGACTAGACTGGTGGTTTCTGCCTGACTTTGGCGCAAGCTTTAGCCAACCGGAAATCGCCAGGTCTAACAGGAAACCTACCAAACCCATGCATTTCTGAATACTAGACACCCAGCGGCTTCCAGGGAGGTATGGCTTGCATGGATCCCCCAACGTTTCCTTACCCAGAATCCCCTGCAAACCTCAATTTTTGCAGAAAAAATCACTTTTTTCACACATTTTGGGGTGGGAAAGTAGTGGCATCACCGGGCTCACACAAATTTACCACCACCCAGCGTTCCCCCAGGTCTCCCGGTAAAAATGGTGCCTCACTTGTGTGGGAGGCCCAAGTACCCGTGGCAGGCAAGGGCCCAAAACGTAGTGAGGCGACATCAAAATGTCCTATCGCAAAACCACCTGGTTTTGCAAGGGGGGTCATTTTGGTTTTTGGCCCGGTGCTCGGCGGCCATCTAGGGAAACCTACCAAACCAACGCATTTCTGAAAACTAGACACCCGGCGGCTTCCAGGGAGGTAAGGCTTGCGTGGATCCCCCAACGTTTCCTTACCCAGAATCCCCTGCAAACCTCAATTTTAGTTGAAAAAAATCACTTTTTTCACACATTTTGGGGTGGGAAAGTTGTGGCATCACCGGGCTCACACAAATTTACCACCACCCAGCGTTCCCCCAGGTCTCCCGGTAAAAATGGTGCCTCACTTGTGTGGGAGGCCCAAGTACCCGCGGCAGGCAAGGGCCCAAAATGCAGTGAGGCGAAATCAAAATGGCCTATCGCAAAACCACCTGGTTTTGCAAGGGGGGTCACTGAGGTTTTTGGCCCGGTGCTCGGCGGCCATCTAGGGAAACCTACCAAACCCACTCATTTCTGAAAACTAGACACCCGGCGGCTTCCAGGGAGGTATGGCTTGCGTGGATCCCCCAACGTTTCCTTACCCAGAATCCCCTGCAAACCTCAATTTTAGCTGCAAAAATCACTTTTTTCACACATTTTGGGGTGGGAAAGTTGTGGCATCACCGGGCTCACACAAATTTACCACCACCCAGCGTTCCCCCAGGTCTCCCGGTAAAAATGGTGCCTCACTTGTGTGGGAGGCCCAAGTACCCGCGGCAGGCAAGGGCCCAAAGTGAGGCGACATCAAAATGGCCTATCGCAAAACCACCTGGTTTTGCAAGGGGGTCACTTAGGTTTTTGGCCCGGTGCTCGGCGGCCATCTAGGGAAACCTACCAAACCCATGCATTTCTGAATACTAGACACCCAGCGGCTTCCAGGGAGGTATGGCTTGCGTGGATCCCCCAAGGTTTCTTTACCCAGAATCCCCTGCAAACCTCAATTTTTGCTGAAAAAATCACTTTTTTCACACATTTTGGGGTGGGAAAGTAGTGGCATCACCGGGCTCACACAAATTTACCACCACCCAGCGTTCCCCCAGGTCTCCTGGTAAAAATGGCGCCTCACTTGTGTGGGAGGCCCAAGTACCTGCGGTAGGCAAGGGCCCAAAACGTAGTGAGGCGACATCAAAATGGCCTATCGCAAAACCACCTGGTTTTGCAAGGGGGGTCACTTTGGTTTTTGGCCCGGTGCTCAGCGACCATCTAGGGAAACCTACCAAACTTATGCATTTCTGAAAACTAGACACCCGGCGGCTTCCAGGGAGGTAAGGCTTGCGTGGATCCCCCAACGTTTCCTTACCCAGAATCCCTTGCAAACCTCAATTTTAGCTGAAAAAAATCACTTTTTTCACACATTTTGGGGTGGGAAAGTTGTGGCATCACCGGGCTCACACAAATTTACCACCACCCAGCGTTCCCCCAGGTCTCCCGGTAAAAATGGTGCCTCACTTGTGTGGGAGGCCCAAGTACCCGCGGCAGGCAAGGGCCCAAAACGTAGTGAGGCGACATCAAAATGGCCTATCGCAAAACCACCTGGTTTTGCAAGGGGGGTCACTTTGGTTTTTGGCCCGGTGCTCGGCGGCCATCTAGGGAAACCTACCAAACCCATGCATTTCTGAAAACTAGACACCTGGCGCCTTCCAGGGAGGTATGGCTTGCGTGGATCCCCCAACGTTTCCTTACCCAGAATCCCCTGCAAACCTCAATTTTTGGTGAAAAATTCACTTTTTTCACACATTTTGGGGTGGGAAAGTTGTGGCATCACCGGGCTCACACAAATTTACCACCACCCAGCGTTCCCCCACGTCTCCCGGTAAAAATCGTGCCTCACTTGTGTGGGAGACCCAAGTACCCGCGGCAGGCAAGGGCCCAAAACGCAGTGAGGCGACATCAAAATGGCCTATCGCAAAACCACCTGGTTTTGCAAGGGGGGTCACTTAGGTTTTTGGCCCGGTGCTCGGCGGCCATCTAGGGAAACCTACCAAACTCATGCATTTCTGAATACTAGACACCCAGCGGCTTCCAGGGAGGTATGGCTTGCGTGGATCCCCAAACGTTTCCTTACCCAGAATCCCCTGCAAACCTCAATTTTTGCTGAAAAAATCACTTTTTTCACACATTTTGGGGTGGGAAAGTAGTGGCATCACCGGGCTCACACAAATTTACCACCACCCAGCGTTCCCCCAGGTCTCCCGGTAAAAATGGTGCCTCACTTGTGTGGGAGGCCCAAGTACCCGCGGCAGGCAAGGGCCCAAAACGTAGTGAGGCGACATCAAAATGGCCTATCGCAAAACCACCTGGTTTTGCAAGGGGGGTCATTTTGGTTTTTGGCCCGGTGCTCGGCGGCCATCTAGGGAAACCTACCAAACCAATGCATTTCTGAAAACTAGACACCTGGCGGCTTCCAGGGAGGTATGGCATGCGTGGATCCCCCAACGTTTCCTTACCCAGAATCCCCTGCAAACCTCAATTTTAGCTGAAAAAATCACTTTTTTCACACATTTTGGGGTGGGAAAGTTGTGGCATCACCGGGCTCACACAAATTTACCACCACCCAGCGTTCCCCCAGGTCGCACGGTAAAAATGGCGCCTCACTTGTGTGGGAGGCCCAAGTACCCGCCGCAGGCAAGGGCCCAAAACGCAGTGAGGCGACATCATAATGGCCTATCGCAAAACCACCTGGTTTTGCAAGGGGGGTCACTTAGGTTTTTGGCCCGGTGCTCGGCGGCCATCTAGGGAAACCTACCAAACCTACGCATTTCTGGAAACTAGACACCCGGCGGATTCCAGGGAGGTATGGCTTGCGTGGATCCCCCAAAGTTTCCTTACCCAGAATCCCCTGCAAACCTCAATTTTAGCTGAAAAAATCGCTTTTTCCCACATTTTGGGGTGGGAAAGTTGTGGCATCACCGGGTTTACACAAATTTACCACCACCCAGCGTTCCCCCAGGTCTCCCGGTAAAAATGGCGCCTCACTTGTGTGGGAGGCGCAAGTACCTGCGGCAGGCAAGGGCCCAAAACGCAGTGAGGCGAAATCAAAATGGCCTATCGCAAAACCACCTGGTTTTGCAAGGAGGGTCACTTAGGTTTTTGGCCCGGTGCTCGGCGGCCATCTAGGGAAACCTACCAAACCCATGCATTTCTGAAAACTAGACACCCGGAGGCTTCCAGGGAGGTATGGCTTGCGTGGATCCCCCAACGTTTCCTTACCCAGAATCCCCTGCAAACCTCAATTTTAGCTGAAAAAATCACTTTTTTCACACATTTTGGGGTGGGAAAGTTGTGGCATCACCGGGCTCACACAAATTTACCACCACCCAGCGTTCCCCCAGGTCTCCCAGTAAAAATGGTGCCTCACTTGTGTGGGAGGCCCAAGTACCCGCGGCAGGCAAGGGCCCAAAACGCAGTGAGGCGACATCAAAATGGCCTATCGCAAAACCACCTGGTGTGGCACGGGGGGTCACTTAGGTTTTTGGCCCGGTGCTCGGCGGCCATCTAGGGAAACCTACCAAACCCATGCATTTCTGAATACTAGACACCCAGCGGCTTCCAGGGAGGTATGGCTTGCGTGGATCCCCCAACGTTTCCTTACCCAGAATCCCCTGCAAACCTCAATTTTTGCTGAAAAAATCACTTTTTTCACACATTTTGGGGTGGGAAAGTAGTGGCATCACCGGGCTCACACAAATTTACCACCACCCAGCGTTCCCCCAGGTCTCCCGGTAAAAATGGCACCTCACTTGTGTGGGAGGCCCAAGTACCTGCGGTAGGCAAGGGCCCAAAACGTAGTGAGGCGACATCAAAATGGCCTATCGCAAAACCACCTGGTTTTGCAAGGGGGGTCACTTTAGTTTTTGGCCCGGTGCTCAGCGACCATCTAGGGAAACCTACCAAACTTACGCATTTCTGAAAACTAGACACCCGGCGGCTTCTAGGGAGGTATGGCTTGCGTGGATCCCCCAACGTTTACTTACCCAGAATCCCCTGCAAACCTCAATTTTAGCTGAAAAAAATCACTTTTTTCACACATTTTGGGGTGGGAAAGTAGTGGCATCACCAGGCTCACACAAATTTACCACCACCCAGCGTTCCCCCAGGTCTCCCGGTAAA
The DNA here is from genome assembly GCF_964204655.1 of Triturus cristatus. Taxonomy (NCBI): domain Eukaryota; kingdom Metazoa; phylum Chordata; class Amphibia; order Caudata; family Salamandridae; genus Triturus; species Triturus cristatus. The sequence goes on from NC_140590.1 coordinate 1,388,542,037, forward strand.
AATGGTGCCTCACTTGTGTGGGAGGCCCAAGTACCCGCGGCAGGCAAGGGCCCAAAACGCAGTGAGGCGAAATCAAAATGGCCTATCGCAAAACCACCTGGTTTTGCAAGGGGGGTCACTTAGGTTTTTGGCCCGGTGCTCGGCGGCCATCTAGGGAAACCTACCAAACCCACACATTTCTGAAAACTAGACAACCGGCGGCTTCCAGGGAGGTATGGCTTGCGTGGATCCCCCAAAGTTTCCTTACCCAGAATCCCCTGCAAACCTCAATTTTAGCTGAAAAAATCACTTTTTTCACACATTTTGGGGTGGGAAAGTTGTGGCATCACCGGGCTCACACAAATTTACCACCACCCAGCGTTCCCCCAGGTCTCCCGGTAAAAATCGTGCCTCACTTGTGTGGGAGACCCAAGTACCCGCGGCAGGCAAGGGCCCAAAACGCAGTGAGGCGACATCAAAATGGCCTATCGCAAAACCACCTGGTTTTGCAAGGGGGGTCACTTAGGTTTTTGGCCCGGTGCTCGGCGGCCATCTAGGGAAACCTACCAAACCCATGCATTTCTGAATACTAGACACCCAGCGGCTTCCAGGGAGGTATGGCTTGCGTGGATCCCCCAACGTTTCCTTACCCAGAATCCCCTGCAAACCTCAATTTTTGCTGAAAAAAATCACTTTTTTCACACATTTTGGGGTGGGAAAGTAGTGGCATCACCGGGCTCATACAAATTTACCACCACCCAGCGTTCCCCCAGGTCTCCCGGTAAAAATGGTGCCTCACTTGTGTGGGAGGTCCAAGTACCCGCGGCAGGCAAGGGCCCAAAACGTAGTGAGGCGACATCAAAATGGCCTATCGCAAAACCACCTGGTTTTGCAAGGGGGGTCATTTTGGTTTTTAGCCCGGTGCTCGGCGGCCATCGAGGGAAACCTACCAAACCCATGCATTTCTGAAAACTAGACACCCGGCGGCTTCCAGGGAGGTATGGCTTGCGTGGATCCCCCAACATTTCCTTACCCAGAATCCCCTGCAAACCTCAATTTTAGCTGAAAAAATCACTTTTTTCACACATTTTGGGGTGGGAAAGTTGTGGCATCACCGGGCTCACACAAATTTACCACCACCCAGCATTCCCCCAGGTCGCACGGTAAAAATGGCGCCTCACTTGTGTGGGAGGCCCATGTACCTGCGGCAGGCAAGGGCCCAAAACGCAGTGAGGCGACATCATAATGGCCTATTGCAAAACCACCTGGTTTTGCAAGGGGGGTCACTTAGATTTTTGGCCCGGTGCTCGGCGGCCATCTAGGGAAACCTACCAAACCTACGCATTTCTGGAAACTAGACACCCGGCGGATTCCAGGGAGGTATAGCTTGCGTGGATCCCCCAACGTTTCCTTACCCAGAATCCCCTGCAAACCTCAATTTTAGCTGAAAAAATCGCTTTTTTCACACATTTTGGGGTGGGAAAGTTGTGGCATCACCGGGTTCACACAAATTTACCACCACCCAGCGTTCCCCCCGGTCTCCCGGTAAAAATGGCGCCTCACTTGTGTGGGAGGCCCAAGTACCTGCGGCAGGCAAGGGCCCAAAACGCAGTGAGGCGACATCAAAATGGCCTATCGCAAAACCACCTGGTTTTGCAAGGGGGGTCACTTAGGTTTTTGGCCCCGAGCTCGGCGGCCATCTAGGGAAACCTACCAAACCCATGCATTTCTGGAAACTAGACACCCAGCGGCTTCCAGGGAGGTATGGCTTGCGTGGATCCCCCAAAGTTTCCTTACCGAGAATCCCCTGCAAACCTCAATTTTAGCTGAAAAAATCACTTTTTTCACACATTTTGGGGTGGGAAAGTTGTGGCATCACCGGGCTCACACAAATTTACAACCACCCAGCGTTCCCCCAGGTCTCCCGGTAAAATTGGTGCCTCACTTGTGTGGGAGGCCCAAGTACCCGCGGCAGGCAAGGGCCCAAAACGCAGTGAGGCGAAATCAAAATGGCCTATCGCGAAACCACCTTGTTTTGCAAGGAGGGTCACTTAGGTTTTTGGCCCGGTGCTCGGCGGCCATCTAGGGAAACCTACCAAACCCATGCATTTCTGAAAACTAGACACCCGGCGGCTTCCAGGGAGGTATGGCTTGCGTGGATCCCCCAACGTTTCCTTACCCAGAATCCCCTGCAAACCTCAATTTTAGCTGAAAAAATCACTTTTTTCACACATTTTGGGGTGGGAAAGTTGTGGCATCACCGGGCTCACACAAATTTACCACCACCCAGCGTTCCCCCAGGTCTCCCAGTAAAAATGGTGCCTCACTTGTGTGGAAGGCCCAAGTACCCGCGGCAGGCAAGGGCCCAAAACGCAGTGAGGCGACATCAAAATGGCCTATCGCAAAACCACCTGGTGTTGCACGGGGGTCACTTAGGTTTTTGGCCCGGTGCTCGGCGGCCATCTAGGGAAACCTACCAAACCCATGCATTTCTGAATACTAGACACCCAGCGGCTTCCAGGGAGGTATGGCTTGCGTGGATCCCCCAACGTTTCCTTACCCAGAATCCTCTGCAAACCTCAATTTTTGCTGAAAAAATCACTTTTTTCACACATTTTGGGGTGGGAAAGTAGTGGCATCACCGGGCTCACACAAATTTACCACCACCCAGCGTTCCCCCAGGTCTCCCAGTAAAAATGGCACCTCACTTGTGTGGGAGGCCCAAGTACCCGCCGCAGGCAAGGGCCCAAAACGCAGTGAGGCGACATCAAAATGGCCTATCGCAAAACCACCTGGTTTTGCAAGGGGGGTCACTTAGGTTTTTGGCCCGGTGCTCGGCGGCCATCGAGGGAAACCTACCAAACCCATGCATGCATTTCTGAAAACTAGACACCCGGCGGCTTCCAGGGAGGTATGGCTTGCGTGGATCCCCCAACGTTTCCTTACCCAGAATCCCCTGCAAACCTCAATTTTAGCTGAAAAAATCACTTTTTTCACACATTTTGGGGTGGGAAAGTTGTGGCATCACCGGGCTCACACAAATTTACCACCACCCAGCATTCCCCCAGGTCGCACGGTAAAAATGGCGCCTCACTTGTGTGGGAGGCCCAAGTACCTGCGGCAGGCAAGGGCCCAAAACGCAGTGAGGCGACATCATAATGGCCTATCGCAAAACCACCTGGTTTTGCAAGGGGGGTCACTTAGGTTTTTGGCCCGGTGCTCGGCGGCCATCTAGGGAGACCTACCAAACCCATGCATTTCTGGAAACTAGACACGCGGCGGCTTCCAGGGAGGTATGGCTTGTGTGGATCCCCCAACGTTTCCTTACCCAGAATCCCCTGCAAACCTCAATTTTAGCTGAAAAAATTGCTTTTTTCACACATTTTGGGGTGGGAAAGTTGTGGCATCACCGGGCTCACACAAATTTACCACCACCCAGTGTTCCCCCAGGTCTCCCGGTAAAAATGGCACCTCACTTGTGTGGGAGGCCCAAGTACCTGTGGCAGGCAAGGGCCCAAAACGCAGTGAGGCGACATCAAAATGGCCTATCGCAAAACCACCTGGTTTTGCAAGGGGGGTCACTTAGGTTTTTGGCACGGTGCTCGGCGGCCATCTAGGGAAACCTACCAAACCCACGCATTTCTGGAAACTAGACACCCGGCGGCTTCCAGGGAGGTATGGCTTGCGTGGATCCCCCAACGTTTCCTTACCCAGAATCCCCTGCAAACCTCAATTTTAGCTGAAAAAATCACTTTTTTCACACATTTTGGGGTGGGAAAGTTGTGGCATCACCGGGCTCACACAAATTTACCACCACCCAGCGTTCCCCAAGGTCTCCCGGTAAAATTGGTGCCTCACTTGTGTGGGAGGCCCAAGTACCCGCGGCAGGCAAGGGCCCAAAACGCAGTGAGGCGAAATCAAAATGGCCTATCGCAAAACCACCTGGTTTTGCAAGGAGGGTCACTTAGGTTTTTGGCCCGGTGCTCGGCGGCCATCTAGGGAAACCTACCAAACCCACGCATTTCTGAATACTAGACACCCAGCGGCTTCCAGGGAGGTATGGCTTGCGTGGATCCCCCAACGTTTCCTTACCCAGAATCCCCTGCAAACCTCAATTTTTGCTGAAAAAATCACTTTTTTCACACATTTTGGGGTGGGAAAGTAGTGGCATCACCGGGCTCACACAAATTTACCACCACCCAGCGTTCCCCCAGGTCTCCCGGTAAAAATGGCGCCTCACTTGTGTGGGAGTCCCAAGTACCTGCGGTAGGCAAGGGCCCAAAACGTAGTGAGGCGACATCAAAATGGCCTATCGCAAAACCACCTGGTTTTGCAAGGGGGGTCACTTTGGTTTTTGGCCCGGTGCTCGGCGACCATCTAGGGAAACCTACCAAACCTATGCATTTCTGAAAACTAGACACCCGGCGGCTTCCAGGGAGGTATGGCTTGCGTGGATCCCCCAACGCTTACTTACCCAGAATCCCCTGCAAACCTCAATTTTTGGTGAAAAAACTTACTTTTTTCACACATTTTGGGGTGGGAAAGTTGTGGCATCACCGGGCTCACACAAATTTACCACCACCTAGCGTTCCCCCAGGTCTCCCGGTAAAAATGGTGCCTCACTTGTGTGGGAGGCCCAAGTATCCGCGGCAGGCAAGGGCCCAAAACGCAGTGAGGCGAAATCAAAATGGCCTATCGCAAAACCACCTGGTTTTGCAAGGGGGGTCACTTAGGTTTTTGGCCCGGTGCTCAGCGGCCATCTAGGGAAACCTACCAAAGCCACGCATTTCTGAAAACTAGACACACGGCGGCTTCCAGGGAGGTATGGCTTGCATGGATCCCCCAACGTTTCCCTACCCAGAATCCCCTGCAAACCTCAATTTTAGCTGAAAAAATCACTTTTTTCACACATTTTGGGGTGGGAAAGTTGTGGCATCACTGGGCTCACACAAATTTACCACCACCCAGCGTTCCCCCAGGTCTCCCGGTAAAAATGGCGCCTCACTTGTGTGGGAGGCCCAAGTACCTGCGGTAGGCAAGGGCCCAAAACGTAGTGAGGCGACATCAAAATGGCCTATCGCAAAATCACCTGGTTTTGCAAGGGGGTCACTTTGGTTTTTGGCCCGGTGCTCGGCGACCATCTAGGGAAACCTACCAAACTTACGCATTTCTGAAAACTAGGCACCCGGCGGCTTCCAGGGAGGTATGGCTTGCGTGGATCCCCCAAAGTTTCCTTACCCAGAATCCCCTGCAAACCTCAATTTTAGCTGAAAAAATCACTTTTTTCACACATTTTGGGGTGGGAAAGTTGTGGCATCACCGGGCTCACACAAATTTACCACCACCCAGCGTTCCCCCAGGTCTCCCGGTAAAAATGGCACCTCACTTGTGTGGGAGGCCCAAGTACCTGCGGCAGGCAAGGGCCCAAAATGTAGTGAGGCGACATCAAAATGGCCTATCGCAAAACCACCTGGTTTTGCAAGGGGGGTCACTTTGGTTTTTGGCCCGGTGCTCGGCGGCCATCTAGGGAAACCTACCAAACCCACGCATTTCTGAAAACTAGACACCCGGCGGCTTCCAGGGAGGTATGGCTTGCATGGATCCCCCAACGTTTCCTTACCGAGAATCCCCTGCAAACCTCAATTTTTGGTGAAAAAATCACTTTTTTCACACATTTTGGGGTGGGAAAGTTGTGGCATCACCGGGCTCACACAAATTTACCACCACCCAGCGTTCCCCCAGGTCTCCCGGTAAAAATGGTGCCTCACTTGTGTGGGAGGCCCAAGTACCCGCGGCAGGCAAGGGCCCAAAACGTAGTGAGGCGACATCAAAATGGCCTATCGCAAAACCACCTGGTTTTGCAAGGGGGGTCACTTTGGTTTTTGGCCCGGTGCTCGGCGGCCATCTAGGGAAACCTACCAAACCCACGCATTTCTGAAAACTAGACACCCGGCGGCTTTAAGGGAGGTATGGCTTGCGTGGATCCCCCAACGTTTCCTTACCCAGAATCCCCTGCAAACCTCAATTTTTGGTGAAAAAATCACTTTTTTCACACATTTTGGGGTGGGAAAGTTGTGGCATCACCGGGCTCACACAAATTTACCACCACCCAGCATTCCCCCAGGTCTCCCGGTAAAAATGGTGACTCACTTGTGTGGGAGGCCCAAGTACCCGCGGCAGGCAAGGGCCCAAAACGTAGTGATGCGACATTTGGGATAGGCAATGTTGATGTCGCCTCTCACTATCCAATCACTGTCCATACACCAGTACAATGCCTCAGGCATTATGACATGCAGTGCTGCAGTCAAATGTACAAAATATATGCAGTCCCCTAACCCCATACAGACTACTGATTCACACCTAGAAACATCCAGGTAGTAGCCATGCAGATCAGCAATCACAGTGTCACTCTCTGTCCACTCCTGTTATCATCCTGACAGAACAATGACCTTATGTAATCACTGTGCAGAAAGACAAGCACTTATAAACTCACTGTAATGGGGTAGGAGAGGAAGAAACACGAGAACCAGTGGGCTGTACTAATCTAGGGTTTATTAACTTCAATAAACCTCTTCTTCGTGCAGTTAACAGATCAGAGGTAGTGAAAAGAGTCCTTTTAGGGGCAGGTGCTTTCCCTCTCCTGGAAGCGGTAGACTCCACGTCGCGTTTTCTGTCCCGCCGTCTCCCAGGAGTCTCCGTGGTGGGGTGCTAGATAAAACAAAAGAAAAGCGGTATGAGATGGCAGCTTGATAATTTTCTAAAATAAGGTTTGGGGGAGTGTAGGACCACCTCCCAATGTGTTACACACTCTCCTATACAAACGGTGAGGTGAAGGGGACCCGGGTAGGTGCTTGCGGTAGGGTTTCATCAGGCAGAGGGGGAGATAAGGCGGTTAATTTTCCGGGCGCTCTTCCTGCCTCCCGATCCAACCCGATACCCGTTCCCATACCTTGGAAAGCCACGCTCCCCCTGGAGCGCGGCAGGGCTGTTCGCGTTGTAGAGGGTCTCTCGGCGAACTCGGCTCTTCTTGCAGAATCGGTGTTCCAGGTGTCCTTTCTTCTGTGAACCCGTAGAGGATCGCGTTCTGCCTCTCAGCGTCTTCTTCATTGTCAGTGTGCATACACACTTCCTTCTTGTCGTGGGCCAATCTTATCGGGCGGTTTGATGACACGTCAGCAAAGGGCGGGGCTTCAGTCTACGCGATTCACCAATTAAAGGGACCTTCCTCCGTTTCTTCTGCTGTATTCCAGTGCGGTGCTGAAGCGTGATTCCACTCTTCCTGTTGGGGAGAGAGAAGAGGGAAAGAGGGGGACGTTGCAGACCACCAGTCCTCACACATATTGTCCTCCTCAGTTGTTAATCCCACCTCGCTACACTCACCCTCCTATCAACCACCAGCACTCCCACTATCCAATCACTGTCCATACACCTGTAGAATGCCTCAGGCAAAATATACTGTGCAAAACACAAGCATTAATAATGTGTCTATTCTCTTTTGATGCAGTGCTGTAATCATCCAGTTAGTAGCTATGTACTCATGCAATGACCCAGGTACTAATACTTACAGTGATATAATCATCTATCCAGTTTTGATGCAGTCCACTATACACATACACTCTACTTATTCACTTATTCAGTGCTACAATTATCCAATTAGTACCTGTGTACTGCAGTAAATAGATAGTGATTTGAAAACAAAGTGTTTAAATGGGTTTTATGTAGAACATGTTTGTATTCTAATATATTAGTATATTTTATAGATATATTTTAATGATCCTATATATATTTTATTTTAAACAGATATTGTTCAACATCATTACAAAAATATTATCATGGCTAGAAAAACAGAAAAGAAGAAACAACAAAAAAAGGACTATTATTTGAAGAAAACACAACAGCAAGAATAAGATAAACAACAACATGTGAGGAAAAAGAAAAAGTCTTCTGGTAAGAAAAGAATATAATTTATTAAAAAACTTTCAAAGGCTAAAAACTGTGCTCAATGTGGAAAGTAGAAATAATGTCCCAACAGCAAAGAAGAAGAATAAGAAAAAAGGAGAAGTTAATGGAAAATTGCATTCCCAAGAAACAATGTATGGTAAAAGGAGAAGGAATCAGTTTGAAGAAATAAGAAAGAGAATGTTTTACAATAGAGTTGTCTTTAATTTGTTGAACGATGTGAAGAAGTATAAAAAAAGATCAGCATTTTATAAAAAGAAGAAACAGATTGAAACTATTGTTGAGAAGGCTTTTGATTTAAAAAGGAAATTATTCATTTTAGTTTTAAACAGAATTTGATCACTAGATAAGCCAATACATTTTATGAAGACCAAATGTAAAAAGAAGAGAGTTATTAATAGAACTAACCTTTGTGATATTTTTTTGGGTGAATGGAAACACAGTTCAAGTTCAGAGCCTTTTTTCAATGAAGAAAGCTATTTTCAAACCAATACTTTATCGCATGCCGTTGATACCTCTGGTCATGCTTATGAGGTTAAAAACTGTTGTCCAATTGAAAAAGAAAAGATGGTTCCCATAAATGTTGAAGAAGTGATGGCTGATGAAGTTCTAGGGAGACGTACTAAAGCCCAAGTGTATACTTGGGATTGTAGTAGTATATGCAGTATACAACAGGAATCTATTGATATTTGATGGAATTGTTTACGAGACTTTAGTAAAAAAAAGTGTTAAACAAAAGATTAAGATGTTGCAAGGACTAGATCCTTGCAGAGTGAGAAAAAATAGTGGTTTGCAAGGTCCTTCTCTGGCTTGTCTTTCTAGAAAAGTATGTCAAAGTGTTTTTCATCATTTTAGAATGTTATCAGTACATCATTCTCAAATGCGGAAGTTAGTCAGAAGATTGTATTACGCAAAAAGTCCAGCAATAATTTTAAATGACTTAAACACTGCTCTTTTGCATGGGTCAGTATCAGATGTAAAAAAGGTTTGTGATGAAATAGAGTTTTGTTACTTTGGTCCTGAAGAAGTGAGTGGAGAAAGTGAGACATTGATAGAAGTAGGTGTTGAAGAAAATGTGGAAAATAGTAGTACAGAGAAGTTTGAAGAACAAATTACAAAGTTTAAGGTAATTTCGTGTGAAAGGCCAAATTATACTTGTATTTGTTGTCGACAAACTCACTATCAAAATCAGACTAGGACTGTTGATCTGTATTTAAAAAGTGAAAGAGAAAATAATGATAAGTGGAAGGAATTTGCAACTTATTTGTTGGTAGAGGATTGCTTTGATTTGGGTACTGATCAGCGTATTTGTTAATATTGTTATAACAAATTAGACGATAATAAAATGCCTGCCAGAGCTGTCCATAATAATCTAGAGTTAGTAACTATTCCTCCAGAACTGATAGATTTAAACACGTATGAGTCTATTCTGATTCAATCTGTACACCCATTTCAGGCTATTGTTCGTATGGACACTGACACTTGTAAGGAGTTGTAGCTCCTTAACTGCACTAGGTTGCAGTTAAGAGGAGATCCAAAATGATGAAGCATGCCACCTCGGTGGGTGATGGGATCCTGTCCTCTTTAGAAGGACTCCCTTTATAACTTCTTGTCCTGTTGAGTAGTATCAGTCAGTTTTTCACACTTTTATCCTTAAGAGACCAGCAGACTCTTTGATTTTAATTTTTCACTATTTGTATATAGCACATCCATTGGGAAAACTAATTTAGTGTGTACTGAGAGGATCTTTCTAGTCCTGATAAAGGAGCCTTTGCTTCGAAACATGTTGACTACATAGGAGTATCTGCACATTATATGCAGGACATCTCCGCATCACTTTTTTAACAGGTCCAACCTCAATGACCTATTCAAAAGTTTTACGTTCACGAGGCCAGGTCCTTTTTAACTCACTTACCCATATTCACTCCTGACCTCTCCTCTCACTACCCTATCACTACACATAGTATTGTCATAAAAGTGCTCCCACGTAGTCATAGGTCGTAGCACGCCCCGTCCCGCAGCGGGGCGCGAAGACCCCTATGTTGAAGCATGACACCAAGGGCCCTTTTGGTGTGTGAGGGGTATTTAAGCAAATGTAGAGAAAGAAGAAACTGATCCACTAATTATTTTAGTTAATGGTGTTCTTACTAAGAGTAAGAAGATCTGGCAGGAATTTGTGGATGTCAGGAAAGTGCAAAAGGCAACACTGTATCTGATACAAAACAATGATTACAACAAAAACCTGTATGTGGAAGAAGAAGAAATACTTCTAGGAGATGATAGTGAAATGTCAAGTGGTCAAATTGAGAAAGTGGACATGTCCAAAACTGAAGAAATTTATGAACATTATAGTGTACATCCTTTACATTCGAAAGAAGTGATGGGAAATACTATTGAATTATTCCAAATGAAGAAAGCGAAGGGGAGTCCCATGAGTGTTTGGGAAAAAAGTTTGGAAGCTCGTTGTTTTCCCCAGCTGTTCCCAACTGGAAAAGGTGGACGATATGATGAACGATCAGTACAGATTCCTGCATCAGAATATCGGACAAGATTGTATGCAGAAGATCCAAGATTTCAACAATGTATCCCATATATATTTCATCTTTTGTTTGAGAGTGACTTGTCAGGACTTTCATATGCCGTTAAACCACATAATAAAAACAGGAGTACATCTTCGAAATGTTTCTGCAAAGGAATTTATGGAAAAAGTACATCAGAGAGATGATCATTTAGAATCTCAACTGATTAATTTGATAGCATGTCAGCGTGGTACTAATGAGTATTGGTATCGTTTTCATGAAGAACTCAAATACATGCTAAGGAACTTAGGAACTCCTACGTGGTTTGTTACCCTAAGCTGTGCTGAATACGCATGGGATGATTTACTTCAGTTTCTAAAAGAAGCAAATTCAAATATTAAAAACGTTTGAATTCAAGACTCCTGGAGAATTGTGTTCTTTGGATCCTGTAAATGTATGTAGATATTTCAATCATAGGTTTGAAGCTATGATGTCTTTTATCTGCAACAAAAAGAATCCTCCTCTTGGAGAAGTTATTGATTGTTTTTGGTGAAAGGAGTATCAAGCTAGAGGTACTCTTCATATACATATGCTTTTATGGCTCAAGGATGCACCCAAATTTGGAACTGATTTGGATGACACTGTTTTATCTTTTATTGAAGATTATGTTACATGTGCTATACTGAAAAGAACAGAAGAAAACACCTTAAGGCAACAAGTGTTACGATTGCAAAGTCATCGATGTGGCAAATACTGTCAACGGAAATACAAATAAAAGGAAAAGTTTTATACTAAATGTTGTTTTGGATTTCCACATCCAGTAATATCCAAAGGAGGAGTAAACAGTTTCATGTCAGCAGTGAGACTTACCATCATTAGAAAATCACCCAAAAATACTTACAATTTGAAAAGAAGTGAAGAATCAAAGTATATCAATGATTATAATCCAGTTATTCTCTCAATGTAGAATGCTACTATGGATATCCAGCATGTTGCAGATAATTCCATTGCTGTTGCTCGGTATGTAACAATATATATAACAAAATCAGAAAAGACGGAGTTGAAAGAAATGTGGGAAGAAATTTCCCACGAGAAGAGTCTTAGTAAGAAATTGTATAGTTTTAGTTTGAAGATGCTGTCCCATCGAGAGATTGGAGGTAACGAATGCTCAGATCGGTTGTCCTCTGCAAGTTTATATTCAAAGTCAAGAGGAATCATTTGGGTTCGTCTAGGTCTTGCTGCAACGCGAAATCAAGTACTTAAATCTATACAAGAAATCGAATATTTAGCATTAAATGACCCGGAAAGCACAAATATTGTCAAAACAATCATGTTGGATACATACTATCCAAATAGAAGTCCACATCTTGAGAACATATGTATCTATGAAGTGTTGCAATATTACAGTTTTAAGAGAAATACTACAGAGAACATAAATGAAGAAAAATATGCAGTGATTGGTTCAGAAGGATGTTTGGTGAAATATAGTAAAGGAAATCTGATTAATCACAGGAAACTGAGGTGTGATACTGCTGATAAAAGAGAATTTTAGTATTAAGCACTTTTGCAACTTTTCAAGCCTTGGCGTACGGAACTGGAATTACTTGGAAATTTTCTGTGCTATGAAGATTCTTTCAGTGCATGTAAAGATAGCATTGAATGTACTGCTTTTGCAAATTATCTCAAAATGTTGAATGAAGAAATTGATCAACAAGCTACTATTGCAGCTGAGATTGCTAGAGACAGTTCTCAAGGCAGTCAAAGTTCTGCTTCACTGAGTCAAGATCGACTAGGACAACCAATTTTTGAAAATGAAGCAGCAATTGCTATTACTGAAGTGGAAACAGCAATGCATCAAGCTCAAGAAGACATTATGGACTTAGGAAACTTGGAAGAACAACTGAATATTGAACAGAAAGAAATATATGAGCAAGTGAAACAACAGATCAACCATGGTTTTCTTCATGAAAAAAAAGAATGCACATGCACATCATTTCAACCTATCCGAATGTATGTCAGTGGTCAAGCTGGTACAGGAAAAAGTTTTTTAATTAAACTTTTGACCAGTTACCCACAGAAAACAACTGACTCACATTTGTCTTGTGTTGTAACTGCTCCAACTGGGTTGGCAGCACACAACATTAAATGAATTACATTACATTGTTTACTAATGCTACCTGTAGTGCATGAAAATAAATTGGAATATCACAAGCTATCTGGAGAAGCTTGTTATGAAGCTTCAAGCGTACTAAAGAAAATGAAACTTCTGATTATTGATGAGCTGAGCATGGTCTCAAACTGAATGCTTGCCTTTGTGCATTTAAGAATGCAGCAAATTCTAAAAATAGAATGCGATGTCTTATTTGTAGGAAAACATGTGATAGTTTTTGGTGATCTACTGCAACTAACACCTGTAAAAGGGCAACCAGTATTTAAAACGCTTGTCCATGAGGACTCCAGAAAATCTTTGGGAAGTGTTGGAAACGTTAACATTTGGTCATATTTTGAATACAAAGAACTCATTAAAAATATGTATCAGGCAAATGATGTTGATCATGGCACCATTCTTCAAGATATAAGAATTGGAGTATTGACAGAACATGGCAAACAAGCTATGTAAAGTCGTCTACTTACAAACGTATTTCCAAATGAAAATATAGTTCCTGAAAAAATATTTAAAAAATTGCAGTAAATAAATCTATAATCAGCTTAATGCCAACACTACAAGAGTGTTCTACATTCAATGAAGAACTTTCAAAGCTGGAAAATGAACAAATAATAAAAATAGAAGCCATTGATAAAATAGAACATGAAGGAATTACTATTATTTTGACGGAGAAATTCTTTAGAAAAATCTACATCTAAAACTGCTGGTTTAGAAAATAATTTATATGTATGTGTCAACTGTCGGGTTATTTTACGGCTTAATTTGGATGTGGAAAAAGGTTTAGTAAATGGAACAATGGGAAAAGTTGTTGATTTTGTTCAATATCAAAAAAGAGATGGAATTGAATGTTTGATAATCAAATTTGATCAGGTTGAAGAAGTAAAACAAATTGCTCGTTTTTCTGCTCGTTTTTTGCTTGTTAAAGATTTGTATGTTCGAAGAAAACAGTTTCCTCTTTCTTTGGCATATGCAGTGACTATTCATAAATCTCAAGGTTTAAGTGTAGACAGTGCTTTGGTAAACATTGGAAGTACCGTATTTAAAGAGGGTATGGCATATGTTGCTTTGTCCTGAGTCAGAAGTTTATCTGGATTGCATTTGATTGATTTTGATGAGAGAAAGATTAGTGCAGATGCAAATTGTGTAAGAGAGTATATTCGGTTAAGAAGACTGTATGCTCCCAATTTAGGTGAAAATCCTGTATATGAAAATCTTGTAGTAGGTCGAAAATGGAGATATGAGAATATCTGTAGTGAAGTTAAAGAGAAGAAAAAAAATCAAGATAATCTTGAGATTCCAAGCAAAAAGAAAAAGGAGACTATTGAAGAGATTGTTGGATATCACTTAGAAAATAGTTCAGGTATCAACTGCTATACGAATGTATTGGTAAATGTATTTTTTCTAGAATATCTGCAACAGCAAATTATGGAACATCGAGAAAAAGGGTATTGTTCTTTGTTGCATTCTATTTTTGAAAAATAGAAAACTGATAAAAGTAAAATCCAAAGTGTTTCTGATATTCGGAATCTTCTGGATATATGTTGTGGTTCTACGCAATATACACAGAATGTGCAACAAGATTTTCTAATGTATATGGTTGCAGTATTGGAAGATGAAGGAATACAAATTGAAAATCTGTTTGGACTGCGTTATAAATGGAAACATGAATGTGAAAATTGTAGATTTACTTCTACCACTAACATAGACACTGAAAGATTCATATATTTGACAATACCAGACTGTAAAACAGTGTCTTTTAACAGATTAGTTAAAGCAGCAAATCAAAACATGGAGTGTAGCCAATGCAAATCAGAAATGTTATCAACACTATTTATACAAAGATTTGGACAACATATAATTTTAATGATACAACGTTGTACAGCTAATGGAAGAAAATTGGAAACCTTAATTAAACATTTTGTATCAAGTCAAGTATCAATATCAGGAAGAAGTTTTGTGGCAGTAGCAATTATTTTCCATGATGGACCTTCCACAACATCTGGACATTACACTGTCTATTTAAATTGCAATAAAGGATGGACTTATTGTAATGATGCTCATTTGGTTTTTAGATATTGTTTGCCTAACAAATTACCAAATTCATACCTAATATTTTTAAAGCCAAAGTTCTAATAACATAATTTGACCAATTGAGAATATGTTATTATTTATTAATGAGATTACTTTGAACAATTTCAGTATAAATGATTTCAGGAATATCATTTGGCCTAGAGGAAAAATATTGATATGAATTAAGCAGTTTTTCAGAGATATTCTGACACCAAATGTTTTAAAGAACCTCATTTAGAGTACATGCAAATTAAGAAGAATACCTGATTGAATTATTGTTTCTGTTCTTTCATATTATAGTGACAACATTCTCTTACCACAAAGCATTTTATGTATTTGATATTTGTATTATATGCAATGTTAGCGAGGATTTTTTTTACTCAGTGTGCAGAGATACTTGACTAGTTCAGTTCAGTAAATCTTTATTTCGCTGATTAAAAATCAACATAAAAAGTACAAAATACAAATACAATATACAGTGTACAGTATATTTACATTAGATCTGAGCCGACGGACATTAAAATCAGGTTAAAAACGAAGCTTTAAAAAGGCACTTTACAAAGGGCACATTGCATTATTAATTCATCATTATTCAATCACGGGTATTCCTCAATCTTACCGACACTCTCAAGAAATTTACAATCGAGCACAAAGGGCGGGGGTTCACGGCCATTTGTAAGAAATTCAGGGCACTCTTGGCTTCACGTATTTTAGCCTCCTTTAGGATATGAACAAGAAATTTGCGACGGGGGATTTGATAAAAAGAACACAGAAGTACAAAATGAAGGGTGTCCTGCGTAGACCTATTGTCGCAGCCGCAGGCACCCTTCTGCTCAACCGTTACTGTGAAACCTGGAGGATAAGCTAAAATGTGGTGTAACAGGTAGAGCCTAAAACGGCACATTAAAAATCTGTCCTGATGATTATGCATTAGATATAAATAGGGCTCCATTCCTGCTCCATTACTCACTCGGTGGTGTGCTATAACTGGTTTCTTTAAGGAGTCAGTGCTTGCTCTTTGTGCTTCAAATTTATCCAGTAGCTCTCTTTTAATCTGGTGTCTACATGTGGGGGTAATGGAGGTAGGATCACTGAAAAGAGATAGGTGGTCGGTTGAATCCAATGTCTCTTTTATGTACCTCAGCCATGGGATACGTAAGTGGTTGTCCATTTGCAAGCAGTCCCGGGCTATTTGCCTGCTTAGTTCCACTGCGGCATTCACCCATAACCTGAGCCATAACATAATGGGTCTCACCTTTACCAAGTCGGTGATATAAGCTAACCCCAGTTCTGTGTGTGTTATTCCTGCTGGGGTACCCTGTGGTAGCTTCAATATCCTCCTAAAAATGTTATCTTCCTCCAGTTGCAGGGGCCTTACATCTCTAAATCCCCAGACCTCCGCTCCGTAAATGGCTTTTGCAGTGCTGACCGCCACATACAGATTCATCACCTGTTCCGGCGACCACCTCCCCAGTCTACGAGCAAAGTTATGAATAGCCCCATTTGCCGATACCAGCTTTCTGCATCTATCCTCCATTAACAGATTAAACTTTGTATCCCCGTCAAACAGTAGACCCAGATAAGAAAAAGAGCTCACTGTTTCCAATTTGTGCGACCCTATTTTAAAAGCAAATTTCCTGCTTGGTTTCTTGCCCAGCTATCATGACATACGATTTGCTCAAATTTACGGACAAATCTAATTCGTCCATAAACTCCACAAATCCATTGACCAATTGTTGTAGGCTCACGGCCGTCCTGGCAAGCAGGACGGCATCGTCAGCATACAGTAGAACCGGTATGTGACGATTTCTCCAGCTTTGGGACAATCCACGTTTAAGGCAACCAACCTTCTCTCCAAATCATTAATAGAGAGAACAAAAATGGGGCAAGGATACACCCCTGCCTCACTCCGCTCGTGCAGGGGAAGGGATCCGTGCACCCCCCCCCGTTGTGCAGCGGACCCTGGCAGTGGTGTTCCAGTGCAATTCTTTTAAGATGTCAATGAGTCCAGGCTCAATTCCCAGGTTGGTCATCAGATCCCAAAGTTTGCTCCTGTTCACATTATCGAAGGCTGCCGCCAAGTCCATGAAGCCCATGAATAGTGTGCCTTTACCAGCCTTTGTGTAATTAGTTATTAATAGGTACAAATTCAAGCATTGGTCACTGGTAGACTTGCCTGGCCTAAAGCCGTATTGAGTGTCTGCTATAATGTTGTGTTCTTCTGTCCATGACATCAAGCGACTCAAAATTGCCCTGCCCAGTAGTTTGGCCGATACGTCTATCAACGATATTGGTCTGTAGCACTGTGGATTGTTCCTACACCCCTTCTTAAAAATAGGGACAATCAGTGCCGTAGACCAAGACCGTGGCAGACCCGTGGCAATTGCTGCATTAAGGACCCTCGTCATAATGGGAGCCCAGAGATCAGGGTTACTCAGGTAAAGGTCAGGTGGCGTCCCATCAGGCCCGGGTGCTTTGTTGCGAGTTAGCCCTCTGATTGCTTAGGTAATTTCTTGGAGTGAGAATTCCACCTTGCCCGATCGGCATTCCTCCCATCCCGCTGTAGTCACAGTATCACTTTCATGATTATACAGACTCTTAAAATGTGCCACCCACTGGTCAGGAAGAATGTTGTTACTGATGCCCGGGGAGTTTTTCTCTTGGAAGCAGGGCCTGTTGATAAACCTCCAAAATTCGCTGAAGTCTCTATGTTCCCCCGCTTCCCTCAGGTCCGCCCACACTTCTGCTTGGAGAGTAATCTTCCTCTGCTTGACCTTTATCTTATATGCCTTTCTATATAGGGCTACTCCCTGTTTGTCCCTAGGGTAGATTTTGAGACATAGTTTCAATTCCCTAAGTGCTTTCGCACATTCGGGATTAAACCAGCGTGGCTGTGTTACAATTTTTACTGGGCCTTTTGCTTTCGGGAGTTCCCCTATCATGGTGGTTAGTACCTCAAAGGCAGAAACCAAACACCCACCTTCTACTAGGGGATCAAGACAGTCTTCAATTTGTTTGCCTTTTATCACCAGGGATTTATAAAACTCCTCTGCATTGATCTTAGCCCATCTTAGTCGCCTCCCCTGGTCTGTTGGGAGCGGTGTAGAGGCGGCCTGTTGAGTTCTACTGCGTCCGTCGCTGTATTCTAGGACCATTATCAGCGGGTTATGGTCGCTAAAGGGGTTCCAGTCTATTCGCACTTCCTTCACCCTGTCCTTTATGGCAGAGGATATCATCATAAAATCTATAATTGAATAACAACCTCTGCCCTTAAATGTTGGAGTGAGGAAGCCATCCCTTCCTGGGGTTATCAGATCTATAGTGTGGGTCATGGCAAAGGTGTCCAGAGTTTTCATGAGGCTGTTTCCCTCCCTGTTATGCTCGAAGTGAGGCCCACTTTCTACCGGACAGGATGACCAGTCTGCATTTGCGGGAATCAGTTTGGGGCAAAGGTGGCAATTAAAGTCACCCATGATCAAAACTGCTGGTTCCCCGCCCCTTCTCTGTTGTTTGGTCTCATGCTTTAACCTATTTTCTAGTTCCTGAGTTACTGATTCATTTCCTTCCCCTGAGACTGAGTTGTAGATGTTAAATATTAGTAACCTTAGTCCCTGCCCCTGAAATTCGACTGCCTGGATTAGGTGTGACGACCATGAGGGTTCTGACCATGTGCCTTCCAGCTCTAGATTAACATACAGGGCTAGCCCACCCTTCGCTCTGCCCGATCTTACGCCCCTTGCAGGGACAGAAAAACATTTAAAGCCTTCTAGTTGGTAGGCGGATGGGTCTAGTACCCATGTCTCCTGCAAGGCTATGACATGGTACCCCTGGAGATTACTTATCCAGTCCACATTGTCAAATTTCCCCGCCAAACCAGCAATATTCCAGGACAGTATTTTTAGGCTTTCCCTTGGTAGTTCACTCTCCCCTTCTTCACCCTGTGTTGATGTTATGGGATCTGCTGCCCTACTCTTAGTCCTACTTGACTACTCATAGTCATACTACTCATAGTCCATACTTGACTATGTTGAAATTATTTTTGAAACAGATTTGTTTTAAAAAAAATAATTTTATTGATTGTTTTTTTTTGCCCGCTGTTATGTGATGAGTAACATTGAAATCACTATTAAAAGTGAAATTCAATATATTCTGAGAACAGCAAAAAAGGCAAACTAAATAATTTATATAATGCTAAAATTATGTTGTGTTGTAAACATTACAATATTGTATATTGAAACTGTTTTTTTTCTTCTCTATTACAGATCCTAATTCTAAAGTTCAACAGTTTTTACACTTTAAAATATAAAAAACAACTGCAAAAAATGTTTTCAGTATTTTGATATCTACTACTGTAAAGGTAAGGTTAAGTGGTCCAAACACTATCCATCCACTTCTCCATTCACCTGTGTACTATCCATACAAACCTCTAACCACCTATTCACTGCTCATTAAAGTGTAAAATACCTCAGGTACTAACCATACAGTCCACCAATCTCTCTGTTACTCATAATACAGTTCTTTACTCATCTACTAGAAGCATGTACTAATTCAATACCTCTATCAATACCCAAACACATATGCATTTCCTCAGATAATCTCCTTGCAATACTCTAATCATTCAGTCAGTACCATGTCCTTATCTAATCATTGTGCCAAAACACAAGCACTTATAAACTCTCCCTCCCAACTACCAGCACTCTAACTATCCAGTCACTATCCATGCACTTGTAGAATGACTCAGGCATTCAGACACGCAGTGCTACAGTCAAACGTGCACAATCTATGCAGGCCCCTAACCCTCTGCAGACTACTGATTCACTCTTGCGACAACCCAGGTAGTATTCATGCAGTGCCCGAATCAGACTGCCACTTGTCCACTCCTGTAATCATCCTGACAGAACCATGTCCTTATCTAATCTCTGTGACAAAACACAAGCACTTATAAACTCTCCCTGCTCTCAACTACCCCCACTCTAACTATCCAGTCACTATCCATGCACTTGTACAATGACTCAGGCATTAAGACACGCAGTGCCACAGTCAAATGGGCACAATCTATGCAGGCCCCTAACCTCTGCAGACTACTGATTCACTCTTGCAATAACCCAGGTAGCAGTGCCCCAATCAGACAGTCACTCTCTGTTCACTCCTGCAATCATCCTGAGAGAACCATGTCCTTATCTAATCTCTGTGTCAAAACACAAGCACTTATAAACTCTCCCTGCTCTCAACTACCACCACTCTAACTATCCAGTCACTATCCATGCTCTTGTACAATGACTCAGGCATTAAGACACGCAGTGTTACAGCCAAACATGCACAATCTATGCAGGGCCCTAACCCTCGGCAGACTACCGATTCACTCTTGCAATAACCCAGGTAGTATTAATGCAGTGCCCTAATCAGACTGTCACTCACTGTCCACTCCTACAATCATTCTGACAGAACCATGTCCTTATCTAATCTCTGTGACAAAACACAAACACTTATAAACTCTCCCTGCTCTCAACTACCAGCACTCTAACTATCCAGTCACTATCCATGCACTTGTGCAATGACTCAGGCATTAAGACACGCAGTGCTACAGTCAAATGTGCACAATCTATGCAGGCCCCTAACTCGCTGCAGACTACTGATTCATTTTTGCAATAACCCAGGTAGTATTCATGCAGTGCCCAAATCACACTATTACTCTCTGTACACACCTCCACTCATCCAGCCAGTACCATATACTAAACATGTAGTCCTGTAACTATGTACACACTACTCATTCACATCTTCATTTATTCAGGTAGTACCATTACAGTGCAGCAATCGCACTGTAACTTCCCGTCCACTTCTCTAATCACCTATCTACCACCATGTAGTTTTCCAATCACTCTGTCAATACACAAATCTTTATAAATTCACCATGCATTCTCTTTGCAGTACTCTAATAATCCAGCCACTACCCATGTACTCATACAATGACCCTGGCACTAACTCATGCACTGCAACAGTATTCCATACACTACTCATGCAGAACTCTAACTACCTATACACTACTGATTTACTCCTCAAATTACTCACCTAGTACTTATGCACACCTGCAATCCCCCTATCACTGCCAAGCACTCGTCTAATCACCCATCATGCACTATGTACTTAACCAATCAGTGTGCAAATATGCAAGCACTTATAAATTCACCATGCACTTTCATTTCAATACTGTAATCATCCAGTTAGTAGCCATGTACTCATGCAATTACTCAGACAGTAACTATCCACAACTACCATAAATTGTGCACTACACTTTCACTCTTCTAATCACTTAGACAGTACTCATGCGCTCCTATTATTATCCTGCTATTATCTATAAACTCATTTAATCACGTTGCCACTTCTCAAACATTCATAAAACAACCATGCACTACACTTGCATTCCTCCAATCACTCACATAGTATGCATACTCTCATACAATCATTCAGGTAATTTTTCTTTTTTTAACCAGTATATGTGGTTCAATAAGAACCTTTTTGTTTCAGAACAGTTTAAAAACATTTTTGTGTTTTTTAAAAGTTTTTTACTTTTTTTGTGTGTTTTTTATTTTAAAAAAGAATAACAAAAAATGAAGAACAGGAAATCAAGTGCTGGACAAAAACAAAAGCACATTATAATTTTTTTTTTACATTTATGTGCTTTAAGGGCAGCTGAAGTCACGTCGATACATAACATTGCTCCCCAAAAATAAGTTCAGTGGCGCACTTAACGCAACTGATGGAAGCATTTAGAAACTCAGGCATAATATGTTGCCTTGGTATTGATGGAGTTCCTGCAGAGGTAGATGGACTGTTGGGGTCTTGAAGAGCATCCGAGTTTAATTGTCTCCTCGTCTATTCTCTCGCAAGGTGGACAGGGTGGATAGACCCTGTGAGAAGTTGGCCTGGCATATGCTGGTCACTAGTTATAGTGGCCACCTTGCACCAGTCCAATTCGACTCTTATGGTAGCTAGGTATAAGACAACCTTTTAAAGAAAGCTATCCTAGTGGTAGCTGTGGAGAGCAGCCTTCAGGCTAAGTCTCAGAGGAATGTAAAGCAGCTTGTTTTACCTTATAATCTCTTGAATTACCAAATGAAAGGACACCACACAGGTATATATATCAAATATATATGTATTTATTTCTAGACACACTCTACAAATCTCTTTATGAGATTAGAAGTCAGGAACACATTCAAATATCAACGTTTCATAATAAGTTAAGCACAAATATGGCTGGGGCTCTAGGGGCGTACCAGACCATATACTAAAAAAGAGGTTTAGGAAAGTCGACTTGCAGAATGACCAGGCCTAGGGCCTGTAGAAGCCCTGGGGCTTCACTAATGCAGCAAAAGCAGGTAAGTAACAGACCCACGGGAGACGCATGCAGTGTGGGAACACAGCCGCGGGTTCCCTATTGATTACGATGGAGCAAGTCAAGGTTTGATTTTTAAAGTTTAAGGGTACTTCGAGGAAGTCTACAAGCAAGCCACTTACAAGGTAAGTAATTTGAGGGCCAACACACACTAGGGCACCGGAGTGCACGAGTTACCTCACCCAGGGAAGCCGGGTGCATAGGTGTCTTTTGGTGTCGGGTCGCGTCGCTGTTTTGTATGGAGACCAAAGAAGATTTGCTGCTTGCGAAGACTGGAGAAGTGTCCGGTAGAATCCAAGGCTGGATTCAAGATGCAGATGACCTGAAAATTGAAGGGACAGTGTTCACAGTCACTTGCCAGTGACCTGGAGCCAGGAAGATGGAGGCCCACGGATGTCAGGTGATTTCAGGTGATCAAGGATGTTTTGACTCTTCAGCCACGAGGTCCAGGAGGCATCGACAATGACCAGGAGCTAGATTCGGACTGTCCCACAACGTCTGCAGGTTACTGAGGTGTCAGCAACCAGATTGGAGCCAATAAGCCTTGGCAACAGCAAGTCTTGTGAGATGTGGAAAAAGTCAGCGGTGCAGACCAGCAAGGTCTGAGGGACTCACCCAGCAAGGCTGAGTGAGGGCAGGGCTGGAGCAATCAGGGGAGCCCTTTGAGTTGATAAGAAAGTCTTCAGGGGACCCACAAGCCAACAGACAAGGGATGGCAAAAACACCTCTTGAGGAAATGCTTCACAGGAGCCCACGGTCACTCGGAACAGGGTAGGCCTCTGATTTTCACTGCAAAGCGTGCTGGAGGCTTGGGCCACAAATGATCCAAAGCACAAGTTCGTAGAACGTCATGAAGGGGTTGCACTTGACAATAGTGCACGGTTCCCAGGTATTGCAGTTCCTCATCACTCGTGGGGTCCACTCACCTCAGCTCTGCTAGGGTCTCACAATGGCCGTTGAGAAGTCAGCAAATCTACATCTGAGGCTGCAGGGACTTTGGACTCCGGCAGGAGCAGGAAAGTTTGCGACTGTTGATTCAAAGTTTTGGTGCCTGCCAAGCAGGGGAGTCACTCCTTGACTCCAAGGGAGATTATTCTGTCTTCCAAAGGTAGTGGAACATCGGAGGGCCATGATTCTTCTTGTAGAGCGTCGTCCAGGGATATCTAGTTTGCAATGGCAAGGGTTACCTATCTTATAGTAAAAGAAAGGGAGGGACTAGCTCTATGACCACTCCTCTAGGAGGGACTGGGGGGTGGGTGGTTACACCCACTTCCCTTTGTCCAGTTTCATGCCAGAGCAGGAGCTGGTAGCCCCTGAACCAGTTTGAGCTGGCATATGCACAGAGGAGCCTACTGCTCCCCCATTGCAGGACTTCAAAGCACACTAAGAGTGCACCCACCCAGCTCCAATACACTAAATACTGTCTGGAAGGTGGTGACACCTCCCTGTGACAGGATGCCTGTTGTTGGGCCTCCTCCACTACGAGTTTCAGTCAGCAGCAGGAGGGCAGCCCAGCGTCTGTGCTGGTGGCATCCATTTTGTGATGCCAGGGCTCTTTCAGATTTCTACCGTGTTTCCACAGTGGGTACATGTCGTCCCCTCTGTAAGGGTGGGATCATACTCACACACCAGTTACTGATGAGGGGGTATGATTCAAAGTTGTTTGAGACCAAACACAACATGTTTTCATGCAGTCATTCCAAAGTTAGCATTAACCGGGAGGTTATAATGCACTTAAGAGTATATGGTTTAACCACATCCACAAACAGCCACAGGGAATAGACCCTGCCAGCTGCAGAGGGGCCTTGCTCAGGCAGAGGCACCCCCTCACATTGTAAACCAAGCACCCTGCCCTCAGGATTGATAGGGCCTGTCTTAGGGGTGACTGATAGGTTTATATGTGTGTGTATGGTGAGATATAGGAACCTGTGAGGAGTGCGAACACTACCTCACCCAGGCTGCAGTAGCAGGCCTGTGGTGTCAGATTTAGTCTGCTTCCCAGGGGTGGCATAATACATGCTTCAGCCCCTGGTAGGCCTGTAAAGTACCTATGCCCTTGGTACCTAAGGTACAATATACTAGGGGCTCATAAGGCACCACAGTATCCAATCACTAGTGCATCTAATATGCACTCCGAGTTGTTTAGAGAGAACAGAGAGACTGGGGCCCTGATTAGCAGGGACCCAGCATGACTATAGCCAGAAACCAGTGTTAACATCAGAAAAAAGTGGGGGCAACATAAGTGCAGATCCTACTCTCCTACACAACCCCCCCAAATGCAGGGACATTAAACTAACCTTTACCAGTTGAGTCTTCATGTTCTAAGTGGAAATACCTTGAGAGT
The DNA here is from genome assembly GCF_964204655.1 of Triturus cristatus. Taxonomy (NCBI): domain Eukaryota; kingdom Metazoa; phylum Chordata; class Amphibia; order Caudata; family Salamandridae; genus Triturus; species Triturus cristatus. The sequence goes on from NC_140590.1 coordinate 1,388,566,468, forward strand.
CCATCTGCATTGGCATGTTGGGTCCCAGGTCTATGTTCCACTGTATAGTCCATCCCCTGTAGGGAAATGGACCACCTTAGCAGTTTAGGGTTTTCACCTTTCATCTGTTTAAGCCATAGGAGGGGCTTGTGGTCAGTCTGAACTATGAAGTGAGTGCGAAACAAGTATGGCCTCAACTTCTTCAGGGCCCATACCACAGCAAAGGCCTCCCTCTCTATAGGTGACCAACGTTTCTTTCTAGGGGTCAGCCTTCTGCTTATAAAAGCTACTGGCTGGTCTTGACCTTCATCATTTAGTTGAGACAGTACAGCTCCCACACCCAGCTCTGAAGCATCTGTTTGGACAATGAACTTCTTTTTGTAATCTGGACTCTGAAAGATGGGGGCAGTGCACATGGCCTGCTTTAGGTCATCAAATGCCTTTTGACAGGACGCTGTCCACTGAACCTTTTTTGGCATTTTCTTAGAGGTAAGATCATTTAAGGGGGTCACTATAGATCCATATCCCTTAACAAACCTCCTATAGCACCCAGTCAGGCCTAAAAAGGCTCTCGCCTGTGTCTGGGTGGTTGGAGCTACCCATTCCATTATGGTCTGGATTTTGCTCTGCAATGGTTGAACCTGGCCTCCACCTACAAGGTGGCCCAGGTACACAACCTGACTCTGCACTATCTGGCACTTAGTGGCCTTGATAGTGAGGCCTGCTTTTTGCAGGGCCTCCAAAACATTTCTGAGGTGGACCAGGTGATCCTGCCAGGTGTACCTAAAGACAGCAATATCATCTAGATAAGCTGAGCAATAAGTTTCCATACTAGTCACAACTTTATTCACCAACCTCTGAAAAGTGGCAGGTGCATTTTTCAAACCAAAGGGCATTACCACAAAGTGATAGTGCCCAACAGGGGTTGAAAATGCTGTTTTGGCCTTGGCATCATCAGCTAACTTGATTTGCCAGTAGCCAGCTGTTAGGTCAAATGTACTCAGATATTTGGCTGAGGCCAAAGTATCAATGAGCTCATCTGCCCTTGGAATTGGGTAGGCGTCAGTCCTGGTGACTGCATTGAGGCCTCTGTAGTCTACACAAAACCTCATCTCTTTCTTACCACCCTGGGTGTAAGGTTTTGGCACTAGGACTACTGGACTAGCCCAAGGGCTATCTGAAGGCTCAATCACTCCTAATTCCAACATTTTCTGGACTTCAGTCCTGATACAGTCCCTAACATGGTCAGGTTGCCTGTAGATTTTACTCTTGACAGTCAGACTGTCTTCAGTGTCCACCTCATGGGTGCACCAGGAAGTCTGACTTGGGGTCAGGCTAAACATATGTCTGAACTGTTGCAGAACTTGTCTGCATTCAGTTTGCTGATGCTCAGTGAGGCTGCTTGCCAAAGCAACACCATCAACTGGCCCATCATCAGGGTTCTGTGAGAGCAGGTCAGGGAGAGGGTCACTCTCCTCCTCCTGTCCTCATCAGTTGTCATGAGCAAGCGCATGTCAGCCCTGTCCACATATGGCTTTCATCTGTTGACATGGAGCACCCGAAGGGGGCTCCTGGGAGTTCCAAGATCCACCAAGTAGGTGACTTCTCCCTTTTTCTCAACAATTGTATGGGGGCCACTCCATTTGCCCTGGAGAGCTGCTGGGGCCACAGGCTCCAACACCCACACTTTCGGGCCTGGCTGATAAACAGTCAGGACAGCCTTTTGGTCATGCCAAGCTTTCTGTAATTCTTGGCTAGCCTCAAGGTTTTTGGTTGCGTTCTTCATTTATGCTGCCATCCGGGAGCGGAGACCAAGTACATAGTCCATCACATCCTGTTTGGGAAGTTTGAGAGGCAACTCCCAGCCCTCCTTCACCAAACATAATGGGCCTCAGACAGGGTGCCCAAACAGAAGTTCGAAAGGGCTGTAGCCAACCCCCTTCTGTGGGACCTCTCTGTATGCAAACAGAAGGCAGGGAAGTAAAAGGTCCCATTTTTGCCTAAGCTTTTCTGGGAGGACTTTAATCATTCCCTTTAGGGTTTTGTTGAACCTTTTAACTAACCCATTGCATTGTGGGTGATAGGGAGTAGTGAACTTGTAGTTTACACCACACTCCTTCCACATTGCTTTTAGATACCCTGACATAAAATTTGTACCTCTGTCAGATATAACCTCTTTAGGGAAACCCACTCTGGAGAAGACTCCAATGACGGCTCTTGCCGCCACAGGGGCTGTGGTGGTCCTGAGGGGAATTGCGTCTGGGTACCTGGTGGCATGATCCACTGCCACCAGGATAAACCTGTGCCCAGATGCTGTTGGAGGGTCAAGAGGACCAACAATGTCAATCCCTACCCTTACAAATGGTACCCCCAGCACAGGTAGTGGTATCAAGGGGGGCTTTGTTGTGCCACCTGACTTGCCACTGGCTTGGCAAGTGACACAGGAGTGACAGAACTCCTTGGTGTCCTCTGCCATGTGTGGCCATTGAAAATGTGGGACAAACCTGTCCCAGGTCTTGTTTTGGCCCAAGTGTCCTGCCAATGGGATATCATGTGCTAGGGTCAAGAGGAACCCCCTAAACTTCTGAGGTATTGCCAACCTCCTGGTGGCTCCAGGGGTAGGATCTCTAGCCACAGAATATAGGAGTCCCTCATCCCAATAAACTTTATGGGACCCACTAGCACTCCCAGCAGCGTCAGCAGCAGCCTGCTGTCTGAGGGGTTCAAGAGAGGGGCAGCACTGTTGCTCCTTACTCAGATCTTCCCTGGAAGGTCCCCCTGCCCCCAAGAACTCAACCTGACCAGGCTCAAGTTCCTCTGGGGCAGTTCCTTCTTCAGGTTCTGCTTCTCCTCCCTCAGGAGGGGAATCTGAGATCTGAGACAGAGGGTAAGGCACTGCCTTAACCCTACTGCTCCTCCTCTTGGGTAGCATCTGGTCCATAGTTTCAGGATCCAGAGCTGGTTCAGCTTTATGCATTTTGGCCTGTGACCTGGTCACAGCAAATACCTCTGCAGGTATGCCCAACATCTCAGCATGAGTCCATAACTCCACTTCAGACCAGGCTGAAGTCTCCAGATCATTGCCCAATAGACATTCGACAGGGAGGTCTGCACTGACTACTCCCTTTTTGAGGCCTGTTACCCCTCCCCAGGAGAAATTCACAACTGCCAGACTATAGTTGGTCCTGACATTGCTTGCATTGGTAACCTGGTACATTTCACCCAGGATGATCTGTGCAGGATCCACCATATCCTCTGCCACCATGGTGACACTAGCACCTGTGTCCCTGAATGCCAAAGCCTGTTTGCCATTTATTATAGGCTGCTGTTTGTACTTACTGGGGCTCACTAGGAAGGACTTATCAAGGTCTCCCTCACAAACTAGCAATGCCTGTGTTGGTACTCTGACTAGGCCAGAGTCCACATCAGAACCCAGGGTCAACCCTACTACACCCTTATTCTGATTACCACTTCCACCAGTAGCTGCACTAGGGGGAACAGTTGCCTTAGGGGCAGGAGTGGTGGGGGTTTGGTCTTTGGACATGGTACAATCAGAAGTCCAGTGCCCTTTCTGTTTACAGAATTTGCACCAGGGCTTCTTTTGGCCTTTTCCCTTTGTAGACTGTGAATCCCCACCAGATGCAGATTTTTGGGGCCCTTGTGAAGACTTCTGGTCTTTTGCCTTATCCCCACCTTTATCTGAGCCTTTAGGATCCTGCTTCTTAGTGTCACCCCCTTGGTTCTGGGTTTTCTGCCTCACCCTGGTTCTGACCCATTTGTCTGCCTTCTTTCCCAATTCTTGGGGAGAGGTCAGATCAGAGTCCACCAGGTACTGATGCAACAACTGGTTTTGGCAATTATTAAGGATCTGTTCCCTCATCATAAGATTATACAATCCCTTAAAATCAGTAACTCTACTACCAACCAGCCAACCCTCCAGAGCCTTGGTTGCACAATCAACAAAGTCAGTCCAATCCTGAGTCTGTGCTTTCTGGGTGTCTCTGAACTTCAACCTGTACTGTTCAGTGGTTAAGCCAAACCCATCTATTAGTGCACTCTTCAGGGCTTCATAGTCATTAGCATCCTCTTCTCTAACAGTGAGGAGCTTGTCTCTACCTTTATCAGAAAAGGAGAGCCACATGATTGCTGCCCACTGTTTCTGGGGGACCTGCTGAACTTTACAGGCCCTCTCCATAGCAGTTATCCATTTGTGTATATCATCCCCACTCTGGTAGGGAGGAACAACCTTGGACAGGTTCCTATGGTCTGGAATGTAATCTCTGCCTCTAGGGACACTGTTGCTGCCACCAGGGGGTTCTAACCCCTCTTTCTTAGAAGCTCTCTGGAGCTCAAAGGCTTCTCTATCTAAGGCCAATTGCTTGGTTCTGAGGGCAAGCCTAGCCTTCTCATACTGGAGCATTTTGTACCCTCTTTCAGAGGAGGTCTCTCTATTAAAGTTAACCCTGGGCGTGACACTACGCTTCGCCCACGTAGTGTGCATAGCGCTGCCTGCTTCGCAGTTTTCGAAGTAGGCGAAGCAGGCAGCGCTACGCACACGCCAGGACGAAGCGTAGCTGCCTGCCACCCACCACCCACCTCCTGCCCGCCCTCCTTTTAAAACATACCCTAATTGTAAATTAAATAAAAGTAAAGACACTTACCCTGAAGCGCGGCGTCTCTGGGGCTCCCTCTTCCTGGTTCCCAACTTCTTCTGACAAATGCGCATTTGAGATGCCATCAGTGATGTCACTGACCATGTCATGAATGATGTAATATGTGACATCATCAGCAGTGGATTGCGGGCGCGCGAGATGTAGTTAGTACAACTAACTATATCGGAGGAATTTCAATGGTTTCGTTCGAGTGAAATGTCCAGCTAACTATAACACCCCTAAAACCTATTGTTTTTTCAGTGAATTTCTAAGGTTTTTTAAATGCCAATTCCTAACTACATCAGGCCTGAAACCTATGGTTTTTTCAGTAAAAAAAAAAAAAAAAAAAATATATATATATATATATATATATATTCACTTAAAAAACCATAGGTTTCACACAAGTTATAGTTAGCTGTACATTTCACTCGTAAAAAACCAATGAAATTCCACGTTATAGTTAGATCAGGTAACTATAACTCGCGCGCCCGCAATCCACTGCTCATGACGTCACATATTACATCACTCATGACATGGTCAGTGGCATCACTCATGAGATCACTGATGACATCATCCTTTTGATAGAGTGGCGGTCGCGCAAGTTATAGTTACCTGATCTAACTATAACGTGGAATTTCATTGGTTTTTTACGAGTGAAATGTACAGCTAACTATAACTTGTGTGAAACCTATGGTTCTTTAAGTGAATTTGCAAGGTTTTTTAAATGCTAATTCCTAACTATAACGTGTGTGAAACCTATAGTTTTTTCAGTGAATTTGTACGTTTTTTTAAATGCTAAGTTATGTATTTATTTTTAATTTTTGCGCGCACGGTGCGCTTCTGGCACCGTGCGCGCGCTGTGGGCACTCGGTGCGCTTCGCGCACCGAGCGCCCACGTTGCGCATTTCGTACCGTGCACGCCTCGCCATTTTTTACAAAATATCAATTGTTTTTTTCTCCCTTGGGGGTCCTTAGATTTATATATTATATGTGATTGATAATTTTTTTTTTTTTTTTTTTTTTTTTTACCGTACGTGTACGGTGCGCTTACCGTACGCGCACTCAGCGATTTTTTTTTTAAATTATTAAATTTATTTTTCATACTTTTTGGTCCTTCGTGAACCCCCTGACGAACGCTAGGGGGTCTGCAACTCTCTTCGTTGCCCCCTTTTCATGTTATCAACCTTTGTTTTTCAGTGCGAGAGACAGAAAATGGCGGCCGATACTTTCTGATTTCGACCGATTCGAATGTTTACAGTCATGTAACCACCAATCAGAATTGAGCTCGCGCACAGCACCTTACGCGTACGGTAAGCTTACCGTAAGCGCACGGAGCACGCTTACAGATATATATATTGATTTAAATGCTATTTTCTCAGGACCTACTGAACAGATTTACACCAGACCTGCAAAAGGCACATCCCTGACCTGAGGACTACCTCTCTGCCCAATTTCAAGTAATTCTGTTCAGCCGTTCGGGCTGTAGCTCGGACTAAAGGTCCTATGGGAAAATGCATGGGGAAAACGCGTTTTGGGACCCCCCTTTTTTCTCAGCCCCCGCTTGACGAATCCCCCCGAGACTTTCAGGGTAGGAGCGGAGCATAGCGCCCCATTAGTTTTGAAAAATTCGCGAGGATTCGTCAACCGGCGCCAAAGTTATTCCAAATAGAATGTTGCGGATTTCCTATGGAAACACGGTCCTAACTATAACTATCTACTTGCGACCGCCAGTAGATAATATATATATATATATATATATATATATATATATATATATATATATATATATATATATATATATATATATATATATATATATATATATATATACATATATATATATTTATCCATACGAACTGCGACGCATAGGGTGCCCAGCCACACGGATCGGGGCTTGTTCAGAAGCGTCAATCCTGATATATTCCAAACGAAACCGCATTCCACTTCCTGGGATGCAAGATCAAGCCAAACCACTGTCCTGAGTTTCAAATTCAGTTTATTCTGGCAGCAAACACAGCATGCAAAAAGGGAGGAACCAAGAGCTTTTGTACTGAGGTCCTGCACAGTGCTCCAAATGTATGATAAACAAAACCAGGAGTGCAGTTCCTCTGGGAGAGAGGGGGGGGAGAGGGGAGACCGATTAGTCTCTATAGAATGCCCTCACACACCTAGCAAGGTGTCATGCTTCATCATAGGGCTGTGCTCCTCGTCGGGCCGGTGCTGCAATGCCCGACGGGCTCCCGCGAATGGGCTCTTTTTCAGAGATCTTTTCAGAGACAGCCGTATGGGTGCGTGGGGGTAGGTGCAACAGGTGTAGTGAGTGGTGGTGTGGTGGGTTAAAATAGGTATGGTATTGCCAATCAAGGAACAATTTTATTCTGGTGGTATACCAGCCTAATTAAAATAGGTGACCCCCAAGGGGATTATGATGCTCCCCAGGGAAGTAGAAAGGTCGACATGTTTCTTGCCCTGTGCCCAATACGGGTCGGTGGCAATTCTTCAGGACCAAGTGAGAGAGTGCTCAAAAAAATAATCTCTACTACATAGTGGGTGATAGTAAAATTAGTACATCACCAAAGAGAGTCCATTGGGTCCCAAAGGGGAGTGGACCCACTGTTGCGAGACCTAGAAGAAAAGAGAAACGAAAACAGGACAAAACAAGGAACAAATTCAGCGTTCGTCATCAGTGCTTACTGGGTGGCTAAGGTGGGCAACCGTCCAATGGTGAGATTCATGCTATCATGGCTAAATAGGTGCTACCATGGCTATCCATCTAGAAGATTACTCGGGTGGAGTACGTGATGGAAAAAATACGGACTACCAACTACAAAATACAACACCATACGTGCCAAATGCTGTGGACTACTTCATGAAGTAATGAGTGGCGTGAGACCGCGATTAGTGGCAGAGCAAGTGGCGGGCAGAGTGCATTGAAAAACTGCCGTCCCCAGGTCTATGGGCTAATTCGTTAGCGGGGTAACGTGGGATGCAAAAGTGGCAAAATTGCGTACAATGCCGCCGCCTCCAAATCTCGGGTCGCGGGAGGCTTCTCGAGTTGTGAAGGAGACATGGAAAGCTTTAAATGCGTAATGCTCCCAGTGCCAATGGCTACGAATGAGAGGGACTCCATAAGGGGAAGACTCACCCCCTGGGATACAGATATTGCTGTACGGGTTTGCCAATAAAGCCGGAATTAGCTCGCCCTAAAAAACGTACAAGAAAGCGTTAATTTACCTTCAAATACCATAGGCGGCATGTCAAATACCGGCATGTAGAGGACTGTACTCACGAAAGTTGGACGTGCATGCAGCCGTACTCCTACTGAGGCTTTGGCTTCCGTAGTGAGGAAACGAAGGTGTGTTCAAAATAAAGGAAGTGCTCGCACGCAAAAGGAGGAACGACTAGACCGTATGCTTGGACGGCCATCTTGGGGATGAAAGAAACTTTATTGCGAGGTCAACGCGGTAACGGGAGCATAAATTAATGATGTTACCACAGAGGGGGTGTTCAAGGACGAGTATCAGATTGCATGATCACATGTAAGGTGGTGTGATTTTACGAGGTATTAAATTAAAGAATTCGGGCGAGCGTCTAATGAGGTGAAGCGATAGTAGTGTAACCCGGGATGTGTAAGAATGCAATGCAGTTGAGTAAATCGAAGTCCTAATTATTGTAGGACAAGGCAAATTAAGAGAATTACTCAAAATACAGGTGCATAAGAGTAAATGCGGACCAGTAGGTATGGCCACATAAGTTAGAAGTGACGATGTCAATGTCTGTCATTGCAACTTGTAAGGTGTCATCTGATGGGATGAAGAGCACCACCTGTGAGCGGTCCAGGGGCACACAACAACGATGTTGTCACCATCTGGTATAAAGAGTGTTCGTGGGGTGGATCATGTATTATTCAGTGTTGCCCATGGTATATCATCGTTGAGGCCGATTGTATGGCTCGAGATTTTGAAGATCCATTGTTGTTCTTTTCTGAAAAGGGCATCCTTGCTGATCACAGGAAAAGCTTGCAAAATTGTCCACGTCAAGTCATTGGCCGTGTGGTTCTTCTCCAAAAAATCTGTGCACATTTTGGTGTTTACTTTTTTGCACCTGATGTTGCTCCGGTGTTCAGAGATTCTGATCTTGACTGGACGTGTCGTCATGCCCATGTACATAAGGTCACATGGGCATTGAATTAAGTAGATGCAGTTACGTGTATTGCAGTTCGTATGGATTTTTTGTTGCACAGTTAGAGATTCTGAAAATTTGATGTTCCTACTTGCTTTTGTGAGAGCGCATGCGGTACATTGCCCACATGGGTAATGGCCTGTCACAGGTGGTAGGCCCCACAGTCGCTGGTTAGACGGTGGTGGTTGTCTAGGTCTGGTACTGATAAGAAGGCTTTTCAAATTGTTAGTCCTTTTGAATGCAAATCGGGGCTTGGGGCTTTGCCAGTCTCCTACCGACAGCAAATTCCAATGTTTTTTGATGATTCTTTGGATAGAATTGGATTCTGGCGTGAAAATGGTTACACACGTGATTTTATCAGTTTTGTTTTTTTCCGTAGAAGTCAGGAGGGTGTCCCTGCTAGTATTTCGTGCTCTCTTGTAGGCCGTTTGAGTGATAGCCATCGGGTATTCTCTCCTTGTTAAATGGCCTGTGAGATCGTATGCCTGTGTTTTGAAATCCTCCAACGTACTGCAGTTGCGTCGAAGTCTGAGTTATTGTCCGTATGGCAAGTTATCGCGTAAAGCCTTGGGATGGAAACTACTAAAAAGTAGTGGACTATGGCTATCTGTAGGTTTTTTGTAGGTTTTAGTGTTCAGGCCTGTCGGAGTATTGGAAATGAGCAGATCCAAAAAGGAAAGTTCATGGACTGATGAATTGGCCGTGAAACGTAGATAGGAGTTAAGACTGTTAACCCATGACACGAAGAGGGGGATGGAGTTCAAATCCCCTTTCCAGAATATGAGAATGTCATCAATATACCGTCGCCAAAGGGTGACGTTCTCCTTATAGATGTTGGTCTCAGCGAAGATGTAATTGGCTTCAAAATGCGCCATATAGAGGCATGCCAGGCTCGGAGCAAAGGTGCTCCCCATCGAAATGCCCTGGACTTGATGGTAAATAAGGTCTTCGAATTGGAAGTAATTTTTCGTTAGGGCAATCTCTGCACACTCCATAATAAAAGAAATGGGTGTGGGCGAATCCCATGTTTGTGCTCGGAGTACTTCTTCCACAACCTCCAGGGTGGCCCTCTGGGGGATGTTAGTATGGAGGGCCTCTACGTCCAGGGTTATCAGTGCGTCCACACTGGTGCCAGTTTCATTGAACTGTTTAATGATGTTGAAGACATCCCTGGTGTCGAGTAGGAAAGTTGGGGTCTTTTGTACCAGGGGGTGTAAAAAATGGTCACAGAACCGTGAAAGTGGTTCCAGAGCAGAGTTGATTCCTGACACAATAGGCCTCCCCGGTGGAGGTAGGACACCTTTGTGGATTTTGGGTAATGTATAAAAATACGGTATACGAGGATCATTGTTCATAAGGAATTCTGATTCATTTTTCGATATCCAGCCTTGTGCTAGTGCACTAGTGACTAGAGTTCTTATTGTGATGATCAGTTTCTTGGTGGGATCCTCTTTGATTTGGGCGTAGTACCGTGTGTCACTGAGTTGTGTTATGCATTCTGTTCTGTAGTCTGAGGTGGACATAATGACTATAGCTCCCCCCTTGTCTGCCTCTTTGATGGTGATCGTCGTATCATTGCTGAGATTAGTTATTGCCAGATTTTCCAGGCGGGAATTATTATGGAAGGTTTTTTTCACTTTCATAGCACTAATGTCTTTGAAGACTGTTTTTTCGAAAGCCAGAATTTCTGGCGGCACCATGGCAGAGGTGGGCGTGAAAATGAAAGGTTTCCGCATGCCTGAGTCAACCTGAGGAGATGAGTTTTGGTCTTTAAAGAAATTTCTCAGACGGATTTTTCGAAAAAGGTCATGGATTTCGCAGTGAGTCCTGAAATCATCAGGCCGTGGTGTGGGTATGAATCCAAGCCCCTTGATAAGGACTTTTTCCTCTATCTGATTCAATTGCCGATCTGATAGATTCACTATCAGTTTTTCTTGCTTCTGTGACTCCTGAGCTCCATTGGGCCTAGGTCTGTTTGGTCCTGCCAGTGGACCTGTTTTTGCTGATTGTAGCCGCCTCTTCTTCTTCCTCTGCCCCTGCCCAAGCCTCTGCCTAAAAAAGGTTGAGGAATGAAGGGGTTAAATGGAGGTAATGGTCCCTGTTGGAAACCAGGAGTTTGCCACATGTGTGGACCTGGAAAAGGGGGCATTGTGTAGGTATACTGTGGATTAGGCTGACCATGTTGCTGGTAGTGTTGTTGGCCTCTCCAGCTGTCTGTGCTTGAATTGCTGCTGTTGGAAGTAGTTCTTCGACGGGAACTCGTGCTGTCATCTGACGAGTAATCACTTTGTGCTTAGTGGAAATCATCCTTTAAGTAGGGGTAGATTTATTTCTTTATTGAAACGCCCAATATCTTTCTGAAGCTTAGTAATTTTTTGTCGCATTAAGAAATCCTTATTTTCAGCAATTTCACTGTTAATTTCAGCTATTTTGGCTTTGAAGGCCGCGATGGTTATTGTAGCTTTCAGTGCTCCTTCCGCAATGGTAATCTGAATGATTAAATCGTCATCCAGACGTTTTGTTGTCTTTATAATCAATATCAACCAGTCCCTAGTGCACTTCCAGGCAACTAGGGACCATTCCTCCTTGAATTGCTTGTCATCTAAGAAAATTCTTGGCATATTTGATACAATAAGCCCCTTTGGGGCTATATTGGCACGTAGATACTCGGTCATGATCGCCCCGTGCATGATGATTTTCATCAATTGACCTTTCATGTTGGTGATGCTGTTCCAATCGTTGCCCTGGCTGGTGGAGGTCATGGCTCCATCTGCATCTAGCAGGGAAGGTGTTCTTAGTATTTCAGACACAAGGTCGTCATCAAAGGATAGTCCCATGGTATTGTTCCATGATCGTGATTGTCGAGAAAAAGGGAAGGGAAGGGAAAGGTCAAGAAAGCGGTAAATTTCTGCTAGCCAACAAGGGCTAAGGTTCCACGGCTGGGCCGCAGTATGTAATGCTGCAAAAATGAAGGAACCAAGAGCTTTTGTACTGAGGTCCTGCACAGTGCTCCAAATGTATGATAAACAAAACCAGGAGAGCAGTTCCTCTGGGAGAGAGGGGGGGGGAGAGGGGAGAGCGATTAGTCTCTATAGAATGCCCTCACATACCTAGCAAGGTGTCATGCTTCATCATAGGGCTGTGCTCCTCGTCGGGCCGGCGCTGCAATGCCCGACGGGCTCCCGCGAAGGGGCTCTTTTTCGGAGATCTTTTTAGAGACAGCTGTATGGGTGCGTGGGGGTAGGTGCAACAGGTGTAGTGAGTGGTGGTGTGGTGGGTTAAAATAGGTATGGTATTGCCAATCAAGGAACAATTTTATTCTGGTGGTGTACCAGCCTAATTAAAATAGGTGACCCCCAAGGGGATTATGATGCTCCTCAGGGAAGTAGAAAGGTCGACATGTTTCTTGCCCTGTGCCCAATATGGGTCGGTGGCAATTCTTCAGGACCAAGTGAGAGAGTGCTCAAAAAAATAATCTCTACTACATAGTGGGTGATAGTAAAATTAGTACATCACCAAAGAGAGTCCATTGGGTCCCAAATGGGAGTGGACCCACTGTTGCGAGACCTAGAAGAAAAGAGAAACGAAAACAGGACAACACAAGGAACAAATTCAGCGTTCGTCATCAGTGCTTACTGGGTGGCTAAGGTGGGCAACCGTCCAATGGTGAGATTCATGCTACCATGGCTAAATAGGTGCTACCATGGCTATCCATCTAGAAGACTAATCGGGTGGAGTACGTGATGGAAAAAATACGGACTACCATCTACAAAATACAACACCATACGTGCCAAATGCTGTGGACTACTTCATGAACTAATGAGTGGCGTGAGACCGCGATTAGTGGCAGAGCAAGTGGCGGGCAGAGTGTATTGAAAAACTGCCGTCCCCAGGTCTATGGGCTAATTCGTTAGCGGGGTAACGTGGGATGCAAAAGTGGCAATATTGCGTACAATGCCGTCGCCCCCAAATCTCGGGTCGCGGGTGGCTTCTCGAGTTGTGAAGCAGACATGGAGAGCTTTAAATGCGTAATGTCCCCAGTGCCAATGGCTACGAATGAGAGGGACTCCATAAGGGGAAGACTCACCCCCTGGGATACAGATATTGCTGTACGGGTTCGTCAATAAAGCCGGAATTAGCTCGCCCTAAAAAACGTACAAGAAAGCGTTAATTTACCTTCAAATACCGTAGGCGGCATGTCAAATACCGGCATGTAGAGGACTGTACTCACGAAAGTTGGGCGTGCATGCAGCCGTACTCCTACTGAGGTTTTGGCTTCCATAGTGAGGAAATGAAGGTGTGTTCAAAATAAAGGAATTGCTCGCACGCAAAAGGAGGAACGACTAGACCATATGCTTGGACGGCCATCTTGGGGATGAAAGAAACTTTATTGCGAGGTCAACGCGGTAACGGGAGCATAAATTAATGATGTTACCACAGAGGGGGTGTTCATGGACGAGTATCAGATTGCATGATCACATGTAAGGTGGTGTGATTTTACGAGGTATTAAATTAAAGAATTCAGGCGAGCGTCTAATGAGGTGACGCGATAGTAGTGTAACCCGGGATGTGTAAGAATGCAATGCAGTTGAGTAAATCGAAGTCCTAATTATTGTAGGACAAGGCAAATTAAGAGAATTACTCAAAATACAGGTGCATAAGAGTAAATGCGGACCAGTAGGTATGGCCACATAAGTTAGAAGTGACGATGTCAATGTCTGTCATTGCAACTTGTAAGGTGTCATCTGATGGGATGAAGAGCACCACCTGTGAGCGGTCCAGGGGCACACAACAACGATGTTGTCACCATCTGGTATAAAGAGTGTTCGTGGGGTGGATCATGTATTATTCAGTGTTGCCCATGGTATATCATCGTTGAGGCCGATTGTATGGCTCGAGATTTTGAAGATCCATTGTTGTTCTTTTCTGAAAAGGGCATCCTTGCTGATCACAGGAAAAGCTTGCAAAATTGTCCACGTCAAGTCATTGGCCGTGTGGTTCTTCTCCAAAAAATGTGTGCACATTTTGGTGTTTACATTTTTGCACCTGATGTTGCTCCGGTGTTCGGAGATTCTGATCTTGACTGGACGTGCCGTCATGCCCACCTACATAAGGTCACATGGGCATTGAATTAAGTAGGTGCAGTTACGTGTATTGCAGTTCGTATGGATTTTTTGTTGCCAAGTTAGAGATTCCGAAAATTTGGTAACATCATTAATTTATGCTCCCGTTACCGCGTTGACCTCGCAATAAAGTTTCTTTCATCTCCAAGATGGCCGTCCAGGCATACGGTCTAGTCGTTCCTCCTTTTGCGTGCGAACACTTCCTTTATTTTGAACACACCTTCGTTTCCTCACTACGGAAGCCAAAGCCTCTGTAGGAGTACGGCTGCATGCACGACCAACTTTCGTGAGTACAGTCCTCTACATGCCGGTATTTGACATGCCGCCTACGGTATTTGAATGTAAATTAACGCTTTCTTGTACGTTTTTTAGGGCGAGCTAATTCCGGCTTTATTGGCGAACACGTACAGCAATATCTGTATCCCAGGGGGTGAGTCTTCCCCTTATGGAGTCCCTCTCATTCGTAGCCATTGGCACTGGGAGCATTACGCGTTTAAAGCTTTCCATGTCTCCTTCACAACTCCAGAAGCCACCCGCGACCCGAGATTTGGGGGTGGCGGCATTGTACGCAATTTTGCCACTTTTGCATCCCACATTACCCTACTAACGAATTAGCCCATAGACCTGGGGACGGCAGTTTTTCAATGCACTCTGCCCGCCACTTGCTCTGCCACTAATCGCGGTGTCACGCCACTCATTACTTCATGAAGTAGTCCACATCATTTGGCACGTATGGTGTTGTATTTTGTAGTTGGTAGTCTGTATTTTTTCCATCACGTACTCCACCCGAGTAGTCTTCTAGATGGATAGCCATGGTAGCACCTATTTAGCCATGATAGCATGAATCTCACCATTGGACGGTTGCCCACCTTAGCCACCCAGTAAGCACTGATGACGAATGCTGAGTTTGTTCCTTGTTTTGTCCTGTTTTCGTTTCTCTTTTCTTCTAGGTCTCGCAACAGTGGGTCCACTCCCCTTTGGGACCCAATGGACTCTCTTTGGTGATGTACTAATTTTACTATCACCCACTATGTAGTAGAGATTATTTTTTTGAGCACTCTCTCACTTGGTCCTGAAGAATTGCCACCGACCCGTATTGGGCACAGGGCAAGAAACATGTCGATCTCTCTACTTCCCTGGGGAGCATCATAATCCCCTTGGGGGTCACCTATTTTACTTAGGCTGGTATACCACCAGAATAAAATTGTTCCTTGATTGGCAATACCATACCTATTTTAACCCACCACACCACCACTCACTACACCTGTTGCACCTACCCCCACGCACCCATACGGCTGTCTCTAAAAAGATCTCCAAAAAAGAGCCCCTTCGCGGGAGCCCGTTGGGGATTGCAGCGCCGGCCTGATGAGGAGCACAGCCCTATGATGAAGCATGACACCTTGCTAGGTGTGTGAGGGCATTCTATAGAGACTAAACGCTCTCCCCTCTCCCCCCCTCTCTCCCAGAGGAACTGCACTCCTGGTTTTGTTTATCATACGTTTGGAGCACTGTGCAGGACCTCAGTACAAAAGCTCTTGGTTCCTCCCTTTTTGCAGCATTACGTACGGCGGCCCAGCCATGGAACCTTAGCCCTTGTTGGCTAGCGGAAATTTACCGCTTTCTTGACCTTTCCCTTCCCTTCCCTTTTTCTCGACAATCACGATCATGGAACAATACCAGGGACTATCCTTTGATGACGACCTTGTGTCTGAAAGACTAAGAACACCTTCCCTGCTAGATGCAGATGGAGCCATGTCCTCCACCAGCCAGGGCAACGATTGGAAGAGCATCACCAACATGAAACGTCAATTGATGAAAATCATCATGCACGGGGCGATCATGACCGAGTATCTACGTGCCAATATAGCCCCAAATGGGCTTATTGTATCAAATATGCCAAGAATTTTCTTAGATGACAAGCAATTCAAGGAGGAATGGTCCCTAGTTGCCTGGAGATGCACTAGGGACTGGTTGATATTGATTATAAAGACAGCAAAACGTCTGGCTGACGATTTAATCATTCAGATTACCATTGCGGAAGGAGCACTGAAAGCTACAATAACCATCGCGGCCTGCAAAGCCAAACTAGCTGAAATTAACAGTGAAATTGCTGAAAATAAGGATTTCTTAATGCGACAAAAAATGACTAAGCTTCAGAAAGATATTGGGTGTTTCAATAAAGAAAAAATCTATCCCTACTTAAATGATGATTTCCAACAAGCACAAAGTGATTACTCGTCAGATGACAGCACGAGTTCCCGTTGAAGAACTACTTCCAAGAGCAGCAATTCAAGCACAGACAGCTGGAGAGGCCAACAACACTACCAGCAACATGGTCAGCCTAATCCACAGTATACCTACATAATGCACCCTTTTCTAGGTCCACACATGTGGCAACCTCCTGGTTTCCAACAGGGACCATTACCTCCATTTAACCCCTTCATTCCTCAACCTTTTTTAGGCAGAGGCTGGGGAAATGACAGAGGAAGAAGAAGAGGCGGCTACAATCAGCAAAAACAGGTCCACTGGCAGGACCAAACAGACCTAGGCCCGATGGAGCTCAGGAGTCACAGAAGCAAGAAAAACTGATAGTGAATCTATCAGATCGGCGATTGAATCAGATAGAGGAAAAAGTCCTTATCAAGGGGCTTGGATTCGTACCCACACCACGGCCTGATGATTTCAAGAATCACTGCGAAATCCATGACCTTTTTCGAAGAATCCATCTGAGAAATTTCTTTAAAGACCAAAACTCATCTCCTCAAGTTCACTCAGGCATGCGGAAACCTTCCATTTTCACGCCCACCTCTGCCATGGTGCCGCCAGAAATTCTGGCTTTCGGAAAAGCAGTCATCAAAGACATTAGTGCTATGAAAGTGAAAAAAACCTTCCATAATAATTCCCGCCTGGAAAATCTGGCAATAACTAATCTCAGCAATGATACGACGATCACCATCAAAGAGGCAGACAAGGGGGGAGCTATAGTCATTATGTCCACCTCAGACTACAGAACAGAATGCATAACACAACTCAGTGACACACGGTACTACGCCCAAATCAAAGAGGATCCCACCAAGAAAATGATCATCACAATAAGAACTCTAGTCACTAGTGGACTAGCACAAGGCTGGATATCGAAAAATGAATCAGAATTCCTTATGAACAATGATCCTCGTATACTGTATTTTTATACATTACCCAAAATCCACAAAGGTGTCCTACCTCCACCGGGGAGGCCTATTGTGTCAGGAATCAACTCTGCTCTGGAACCTCTTTCACGGTTCTGTGACCATTTTTTTCGCCCCCTGTACAAAAGACCCCAACTTTCCTACTCAACAACAGGGATGTCCTCAACATCATTAAACAGTTCAATGAAACTGGCACCAGTGTGGACGCACTGATAACCCTGGACGTAGAGGCCCTCTATACTAACATCCCCCAGAGACCACCCTGGAGGTTGTGGAAGAAGTACTCCGAGCACAAACATGGGATTCGCCCACACCCATTTCTTTTATTATGGAGTGTGCAGAGATTGCCCTAACGAAAAATTACTTCCAATTCGAAGACCTTATTTACCATCAAGTCCAGGGCACTTCGATGGGGAGCACCTTTGCTCCCAGCCTGACATGCCTCTATATGGCGCATTTTGAAGCCAATTACATCTTCCCTGAGACCAACATCTATAAGGAGAACGTCACCCTTTGGCGGCGGTATATTGATGACATTCTCATATTCTGGAAAGGGGATTTGAACTCCATCCCCTTCTTCGTGTCATTGGTTAACAGTCTTAACTCCTATCTACGTTTCACGGCCAATTCATCAGTCCATGAACTTTCCTTTTTGGATCTGCTCATTTCCAATACTCCGACAGGCCTGAACACTAAAACCTACAAAAAACCTATAGATAGCCATTGTCCACTACTTTTTAGTAGTTTCCATCCCAAGGCTTTACGCGATAACTTGCCATACGGACAATACCTCAGACTTCGACGCAACTGCAGTACGTTGGAGGATTTCAAAACACAGGCACATGATCTCACAGGCCATTTAACAAGGAGAGAATACCCGATGGCTATCACTCAAACGGCCTACAAGAGAGCACGAAATACTAGCAGGGACACCCTCCTGACTTCTACGGAAAAAAACAAAACTGATCAAATCACGTGTGTAACCACTTTCACGCCAGAATCCAATTCTATCCAAAGAATCATCCAAAAATATTGGAATTTGCTGTCGGTAGGAGACTGGCAAACCCCCAAGCCCCGATTTGCATTCAAAAGGACTAACAATTTGAAAAGCCTTCTTATCAGTACCAGACCTAGACAACCACCACCGTCTAACCAGCGACTGTGGGGCCTACCACCTGTGACAGGCCATTACCCATGTGGGCAATGTACCGCATGCGCTCTCACAAAAGCAAGTAGGAACATCAAATTTTCGGAATCTCTAACTTGGCAACAAAAAATCCATCCAAACTGCAATACACGTAACTGCATCTACTTAATTCAATGCCCATGTGACCTTATGTACGTGGGCATGACGCCACGTCCAGTCAAGATCAGAATCTCCGAACACCCGAGCAACATCAGGTGCAAAAAAGTAAACACCAAAATGTGCACACATTTTTTGGAGAAGAACCACACGGCCAATGACTTGACGTGGACAATTTTGCAAGCTTTTCCTGTGATCAGCAAGGATGCCCTTTTCAGAAAAGAACAACAATGGATCTTCAAAATCTCGAGCCATACAATCGGCCTCAATGATGATATACCATGGGCAACACTGAATAATACATGATCCACCCCACAAACACTCTTTATACCAGATGGTGACAAAATCGTTGTTGTGTGCCCCTGGACTGCTCACAGGTGGTGCTCTTCATCCCATCAGATGACACCTTACAAGTTACAATGACAGACATTGACATCGTCACTTCTAACTTATGTGGCCATACCTACTGGTCCGCATTTACTCCTATGCACCTGTATTTTGAGTAATTCTCTTAATTTGCCTTGTCCTACAATAATTAGGACTTCGATTTACTCAACTGCATTGCATTCTTATACATCCCGGGTTACACTACTATCGCGTCACCTCATTAGACGCTCGCCCGAATTCTTTCATTTAATACCTCGTAAAATCACACCACCTTACATGTGATCATGCAATCTGATACTCGTCCTTGAACACCCCCTCTGTGGTAACATCATTAATTTATGCTCCCGTTACCGCGTTGACCTCGCAATAAAGTTTCTTTCATCCCCAAGATGGCCGTCCAAGCATACGGTCTAGTCGTTCCTCCTTTTGCGTGCGAGCACTTCCTTTATTTTGAACACACCTTCATTTCCTCACTACGGAAGCCAAAGCCTCAGTAGGAGTACGGCTGCATGCACGCCCAACTTTCGTGAGTACAGTCCTCTACATGCCGGTATTTGACATGCCGCCTACGGTATTTGAAGGTAAATTAACGCTTTCTTGTACGTTTTTTAGGGCCAGCTAATTCCGGCTTTATTGGCGAACCCGTACAGCAATATCTGTATCCCAGGGGGTGAGTCTTCCCCTTATGGAGTCCCTCTCATTCGTAGCCATTGGCACTGGGAGCATTACGCATTTAAAGCTTTCCATGTCTCCTTCACAACTCGAGAAGCCACCCGTGACCCGAGATTTGGGGGCGGCGGCATTGTACGCAATTTTGCCACTTTTGCATCCCACGTTACCCCGCTAACGAATTAGCCCATAGACCTGGGGACGGCAGTTTTTCAATGCACTCTGCCTGCCACTTGCTCTGCCACTAATCGCGGTCTCACACCACTCATTACTTCATGAAGTAGTCCACAGCATTTGGCACGTATGGTGTTGTATTTTGTAGTTGGTAGTCCGTATTTTTTCCATCACGTACTCCACCCGAGTAGTCTTCTAGATGGATAGCCATGGTAGCACCTATTTAGCCATGATAGCATGAATCTCACCATTGGACGGTTGCCCACCTTAGCCACCCAGTAAGTACTGATGACGAACGCTGAATTTGTTCCTTGTGTTGTCCTGTTTTCGTTTCTCTTTTCTTCTAGGTCTCGCAACAGTGGGTCCACTTCCCTTTGGGACCCAATGAACTCTCTTTGGTGATGTACTAATTTTACTATCACACACTATATAGTAGAGATTATTTTTTTGAGCACTCTCTCACTTGGTCCTGAAGAATTGCTACCGACCCGTATTGGGCACAGGGCAAGAAACATGTCGACCTTTCTACTTCCCTGGGGAGCATCATAATCCCCTTGGGGGTCACCTATTTTAATTAGGCTGGTATACCACCAGAATAAAATTGTTCCTTGATTGGCAATACCATACCTATTTTAACCCACCACACCACCACTCACTACACCGGTTGCACCTACCCCCACGCACCCATGCGGCTGTCTCTAAAAAGATCTCCGAAAAAGAGCCCCTTCGCGGGAGCCCGTCGGGCATTGCAGCGCCGGCCCGACGACGAGCACAGCCCTATGATGAAGCATGACACCTTCCTAGGTGTGTGAGGGCATTTTATAGAGACTAATCGCTCTCCCCTCTCCCCCCCCTCTCTCCCAGAGGAACTGCACTCCTGGTTTTGTTTAGCAAACACTGCATGACACGTTTCAACTCTCCTGAGTCTTATTCATATCCTTCTAAAGGCACGAAAGAGACTGCATAATTATGTTCAAAAACGAAGGACTGAAGGTATTTTAATTCAGTGACTTTTGGGACACCAGTATTTGTTTTGCAATAATAAGGCATTGTGGGTACTGTAGTCTGAACACTTAAGTTTACTCATTTGTCAGAGGAATTGTAAGCAGTGGACGGGTGAAATGATGTGAAAAACAGTATAAGGACTAAGGATTCATCCTTGCATTAAAATTTAAAATTGCCACTGCTTCCATACAGCAACAAAACATGTTCAAGATGAACTTATATATGTACTGCAGTCACACCCTGTGCATTTTGAATTGCCGTTTGGAAATAGGTACTTTGTCCCTCGTCACTGTTAATGAATACCAGCTATAAAATAGACCAATCAGTGACTTTTTGACACTTTGCATATGAATAAGACTCAGGAGAGTTGAAACGCGTCATGCTGTGTTTGCTGCCAGAATAAATTGAATTTGAAACTCAGCACAGTGGTGTGGCTTGATCTTGCATCCCAGGAAGTGGAATGCGGTTTCGTTTGGAATATATATATATATATATATATTGCTCGTAAATATGACACAGCAAAAAGACAAGCGCTGGTGACAAAAACCCCTGCATTGCCTGCACAGAATACTGCCAATGATATAGTGTCAGATGTAGATTCCAGCCCAGCAACTAGCAGTATTGAATCAGAGGATGGTGAATCGATCAACTCTGCACAAACCCATCCATTAACAAAATATTCACCCTCAGAAGAGTTGGGTTTTTTAATAGAGGACAGGCGCCAAACTCTGCGGCCAAAAATACAGCAACAACAACAGAACAAAGACGCAGGAGGAATAACGAATGCCGCAAACAGAGGCGGAAATGCAAGAGGGCGAGGCTTCGCCAAGAGAGGCAGGGGAAAGAAATGGTAAGCATAAAGTCAATGACTACGTCCCCTGATAACACTGTGGTCAATTTGTCTGATATGATACTCACCAAAGCTGAATCTCAACTTCTATCCCTGGGCCTGTCGTTCTGCCCACGCAACAGCTTCAATTATGTTCAAACCCGTATAGATGTTTTTAAATTTATACGGAAGTTGAAACTGAAAAAGTATTTTAAATTAAACAAAGTACAAGATCAGGCATCAACCATAACTATGAAAGAGCGCCCTACAAGTAAATTTCAAGTAGCAGACACCAGCATGCTCAAAACAGTACATGCATTATCCAGAAATGAAGAAAGTGGTACTGGTTCAACTCAGGATGAATTGGCATCAATGGGTATAACCAACAACCTTCCATGCTATAGTCACTTTAAACCATCCTCCACGTTCATACCTCTTATGCCAAACGATGTTATTGACAGTTTTAACGATATAGTAATTGAAGATCTGAAAACATTGCAGACTATCATCAAGAAAACAAAAAAGATATAAATACATTGAAAAGCAATATGCTAAGTTGATGAAAAAATTAAGAAGTAACTCTAATCTCATCATTAACAAAGCAGATAAAGGTGGCAATATCGTCATTTGGCCGCGCACTCTCTATATGGAAGAGGCGAATCGTCATTTGGAGGACTCAAGTTGCTATAGTAAAGGATCATTTAATGACATTAAAAACCTCAAAGAGTTTGTTTTCAAAGAACTAAACCAATGGAAGAGGGAAGGTCTATTAAGCAAGCAAGAATTCAGTTTTCTTAAAAATGACTTTCCGGTTACACCCACACTTTACTTCATCCCTAAGATTCATAAACAGTCTACACCAGTACCAGGACGGCCCATCATCTCAGCTCAAAAAAGCCTCCTGGAAACTATGTCCAAGTATGTGGACCATTTTCTGCATGAATCAGTAGAAATCCTTCCCTCTTTCATTAAAGACACTGGACACTTTTTGTCTAAATTGAGTGAAGTACCTTGGGAAGAGGACTATGTACTGGTGGTCATGGATATCTGTACTTTATATACTAGCATTCATCATGCTGATGGTTTAACAGCTGTAAAATACTTTTTAGACAAGCGTAACATTGAATTTAGTCAACACAATGGTATGATATTACGAATGATACAAATCTGCCTAGAGAATAACTATTTTCTTTTCAACAAAGAGATTTACCGGCAACAGAAAGGAGTTGCGATGGGGGCATGCTTTTCCCCAACCTATGCATGTTTGCATGTTGGGTGGTGGGAGGAGCATGTCCTCAGAGGCACCCACAAACTGATCTTTGACTCCAATATAGTTAGATTTTGGAGGTTCATAGATGACATATGTTTGATTTGGAAAGGTACCCCAGAATCGGCTAAATCTTTTCTCAACATGATTAACATCAATAGTCTTAATTTACAATTCACTGCCGATATCAGTAAATCTTCTGTCCAATTTCTAGACGTTGAAATTTATATTGACAATAAAGTTATTCAAACTAAATTGCATAGAAAGAAAACAGCTGGTAATGCTATTCTACACGCAAGCAGTGCCCACCCTGGCCATCTGATTAAAAGCATACCATATGGTGAATTTTTACGTATGCGCAGAATTTGCAGTTCTAACTCTGATTTAGAAAAATGCCAACTTGAGTCCCTCAATAGATTTCTTGCCCGTGGATATGATTTGAAAGAGTTAGAACTGGCCAAAACTAAGGCTAATAACCATACCAGAGAGGAGTGTTTAAATACCGTCGTACAATCCAAAAGAAAAAACCCAGATGATGTTCTTAAAGATGATCAAGATGGAACTAGGCTTATAACTATGTTTAATGTAGAAGAAAGAAAAATAAGAGGTATCTTAACTAAACATTGGCCTCTATTAAAAACAGACATTACTTTAGCCCCTCTTTTGCCTGATAAACCACTGATCACTTTTAGAAGAGCTCCCTCAATGAGGGATGCTCTGGTTAAATCTAACCCTGAGGTAATTAACCCTAGCAACTGGTTATCCACGAAAACAGGTTTCCGTAAATGTATCTCTTGCAGGGCCTGTAAATTTGGCAGAAATACTACAGAATATTGCAGTGTATTTGAAAATAACCCTACTAAAATTCATAAACCTCTGACATGCCGCACAGACTATGCAGTGTATGTATTGGAATGCACTTGTAAATTGAAGTACGTGGGAAGTACTAAATTACAAGTTTTTAATCGCATCCTTCAACACCTTAGAGCAATAGTCAATGCAGACGATAGTTACCCAGTAGCACGGCATTTCAAATTGGTGCATAACAAAAACCTAAATGATTTATGCTACTTTGTCATTGACTCTGTACAAAAGAACTTAAGAGGCGGAAACAGAGAAAAACAGTTAAGACAATTGGAGTCTAAATATATTCTTCTATTAGATACAAGAATCCCTAAAGGACTGAATACAGGAGAAGATCTCCATAACTTTTTATAATTCTTTGCTGGGTTAATTATGAATTATGTGTTTTGATTTCATTAGATGCATTTAGGCAATTTTACACTGCATTGCTAATTTATTATAATATTTTTAGGGGGCTCATTTTTGTCAATTTTGACACGTTTTTGATGATTATATTTATCCTATGAATCTTTATGTGATGATTTTTACCAAGATTATTGTGATCGTACTTGTTGATCTGAATAGGTAGTGTATTTGTTCCGAATCGAGGATGTTGGAGATTTAAAGCATTTATGTCTATAATGTTCACATTCATGCAATATGATATGATATGATATGAATTTTAATATCATTATTGATTTTTCAATTTAAAACTTTGTTTAAATATTTTTGGATTTTAGCACTAGCACTTTATTTATATACGTGACCAGGACAGTGCAAATGGACAAATTCATATGTAGGAGCAACTATTTAAGTCACTTGACTACAATCAGACTCCAGATTTAGGCTGTCTTCTAGAACTGCTTATATAAAAAAGATTAGTCTTTTTAAATACTTAATTTGTTTTATACATTTTGTATTTTTTCACTTTTTATATATTTAACTGTGATAATGTACTTATTATGTTATTTATATATTTATGAATTTTAAACATATACTTGTCCAATTGTAAGTATTTTGTTTAGCTCCTTGCGCTAACCGTCACGTAGCTTTGATTATCCAATCTGTCACAGTATATAAATCATGTGCTTCACCGGGGGGTTATGTGATCAAGGCTGTGTGTTCACAGCCGAAACGGGTCATGCTGACAATGGAGGAATAAATTAAGCACGAAAAAACTCTCTACGGCGCACTTTGTGGTCTGTACCTTGTGAAGTACTCTTCAAGTGATCCAGGATTATTGAATTTATATATATATATATATATATATATATATATATATATATATATATGAGATCCACAATCCTGAAACAATCCCAGTCACGGGCGCGAAGACAGGTACGGACCACACACTGAGAGAAAGAAAGTTTTTCCATTTATTGTTTTGCAGATAAAACGTTGCTGTTACAAGCAAGTGCCCAGCCTGACGTGTTTCGACTGCCCCACGGCAGTCTTGATCACATGACACGCAGGACCTATCAGTGCAAATATATAGTGAAGAACAAGATAGGCACATGTAACTGCTATTCTAATTGGTTCGTGTGGACACAGTGCTAGAATACTTAAAGGGCCATTTACTCTGATACATTACGTAAATCAGATACCACATAAATAGGCTATTTATAATTCACAATAGATTAAAAAAAATCATTGCATAGTGCTCCTTTGCAAGAATAGTGTTCTGAATATAGTCTTCATTTACTAAAATCTCCTATGTATGTACACAATATAATACATTGTGGTATTTGCCCTCGATCTAAACTAAGCACTGGTACTGAGAAAATATTTTTACTCATATTTAGGTTCAGTCAATACATTAGAAAGTGCCAAATAATTATTCAATAAAGTGCTTTTGTGCAAGTGCAAAAAAAAATTCAAAATATTCACACATAAAATATCAGTGTAAATACAAAAGGTAGCAGCATATTTGTAAGACGCCCATCAAAAGTCTTTTTCATTTGTTTCATGTCACAAATTTTGGCATTCTTATACTCTCATGTTCCATTCTTTGGTCCAAGAATTAGTCGTCGGATAAATCTGATGAAGAAAAACAGGAGGATATCATGGTATATAACTTACTAAGACAAGACAAAATGAATTTTATCCTATAATCCAGCTGGTACAATAATTGATTTAAATAGTTAATCTAAAATTAGATAAATCTGCCAGTAACACAATCCCATAAAACTCAATAAAATCCGAAAACCAGATAAAACTAAGTAAAATGGGATTATCACCGAAACATCCATGACTTAATTTAGGATATATTATGGATATATTTACATATTGAAATAAATAAATATAGCAGCTATAGATCTTAAAAACAATTATTGAAGTAATACCAAAAAGATCACCAGATTAAATTTCGGCAATATTCCCAGCCTGTCAAAATAAAATCCAGATAAAACTAGACTAAAATTACCGGCTACTAGCCTATGATAAGACCCATTTTAAGATCAGTTAAAGAAGTCTAAAAAGAGATCCAAATTATTAGATGTTATCATCCTATAAGAAATTGTGCAAATCATCGCTGTTATTAAGTCCATTTGGCATTTATGAATCCAATAGAATAATAAATTCGGATTCTACTTGTCGTAATCTTTTTTCTCTATTGCCTCCCCTAAAGTTTTTGGGCACTGAACTAATTACAAAGTACTTCAGATCATTAAGCTCCTTGTTATGAACCAGTTTCAAGTGTCTCGCTACTGGATAGCTGGGATCTGAATTGACCACTGCTCTGACATGTTGTAATATCCGGTTAAATACCTGCAATTTAGTGCTTCCTACATATAGTAAATGGCATGTGCACTCTAAAACATATATTGCATAATCTGTTCTGCAGGTGTAATGTCCTTGTATTTTAACCGGTTCAGAGTTAAAAGCTGTAACATATTCTGAAGTATTTTTGCCAAATTTGCATGCGCGACATGAACTACATTTGAAAAATCCGGATCTAGCTGAAAGCCAGGTGTTAGAGGTTATAACCTCAGGGCTATTTTTTACAAGTGCATCCCTCATAGAGGGTGCTCTTCTAAAAGTAAGATTAGGGAGTTCTGGCAAGATCCTTGACATAGTAATGTCTGATCTAACAATTGGCCAATTCTTATATAAGATTTTGCGGACTTTTCTCTCTTGTCTGCAATAGTTGGTTATCAAACTTATTTGATTATTTGGCTCAGTAGTGGTCATATCTGCATCATCCTCAATTTGCACTACAGTAGTTGGGATCTCACAAACTTCAGAAGGGTGACCAGTTTTATTGGCTTTATCTTGTGCTTTGGTCAACTCCCCCACTTTGTATCCTCTATTTAAAAATCTCCTGAAGGCTTCTGGCTGGCAAATCTTTAGGTCATCATCATGGCTACAAATACGTTTAATTCTTTAAAAATTCACCGTAGGGAATACTACGTATAAGGGGGCAGATTTATGAGCCCCTTGCGCCACTTTTGCGTCACTTTTCCCATGTTAAAAGTGACGCAAAAGTGGCGCAAGGGGCTCATAAATCTGCCCCAAGGTGTCTAGGATGTGCACTATTGGCATGGAGAATGGAATTCCCTGCCGTTAGTTTTCTATGTAGTCTCGTCTGAATTTTGTTTTCTTTTATATAGATTTCCACATCTAAGAATTGTACTTTTTCTTTGCTAATATCCAATGTGAATTTCAAATTAAGTGTATTTTCATTCAGGATTTTAACAAAGTTTTCAGCTGTTTCTATAGAACCTTTCCAAATTAGACAGACATCATCTATAAATCTCCACCAGTGAAGCACGTGTTGATCAAAATTATTTTTATGGGTACCTCTCAGTACATGCTCCTCCCACCAGCCCACGTGTAAACACGCGTAGCTAAGGTGAAAAACATGCTCCCATCGCCACGCAGCTGTTGAAAAATTTCCTTATTAAAAAGGAAATAATTAGGGGTCAGGCAGATCTCAATCATTTCAACTAACATTTTGTTGTGTTCATACATGTGTATGCTTCTTTTATCCAGATAGTGGCGTACAGCATTAATACCATCAGTATGATGAATACTGGTGTACAGTGAGCTAATGTCCATCACAATTAATAAACACTCCTCATCCCATTTAACAGTTTTCAATTTACATAGAAAGTGACCAGTGTCTTTGGTAAAAGATGGCAAGTTTTCAACAAATTCATGCAAAAAATGATCAACATATTTCGACATTGCCTCCAATAAACTTTTCTGAGCCTAAATAATTGGCCTGCCTGGAACTGGAATCACATTCTTATGTATCTTTGGAATAAAGTATAAAAATGGAGTCATAGGGTGTTCATTTTTCAGAAAACTGTACTCGTTTTTGGATAGTAACCCTGAACGTTTCCATCGTGCCAATTCACTGAAGACATATTCCTTATTAAGTCTTAAATCTTGGAAACTGGCTTTTCGGTAACAATTAGTGTCTTTAAGGTGCAACTCTGCTTCTTCCAAATACATCACTCTAGGCCATAAAACAACATTTCCACCTTTATCTGCTTTGTTTATAATGACCTCTGTATGTTTTTGTAATTTTTGAATGAGTTTAGTGTATTGGATTTCAGCTTGGTTACGTTGTCTGTTTTGTTGCATGACCTCCCGATTCAGCTTCTTTAAGTCCTCTATCATGCAGTCGCTGAATACATCGATTGCATCCCTTGGCATCAATGGTATAAAGGATGATGGAGGTCTAAATGGACTGGTAATAGGTGTATTGCATACTATGCCAGCTTCCAAAAGTTTTTCTTGTGTTGAAATTCCCTGTGTGCTGTTAAAATCTGCCAGATCCTGTGCTACAATCAGATTACCCACATCTGCCACTTGGAGATTGGAACACAAACTATGAGTCTCTTTGCTCT
The DNA here is from genome assembly GCF_964204655.1 of Triturus cristatus. Taxonomy (NCBI): domain Eukaryota; kingdom Metazoa; phylum Chordata; class Amphibia; order Caudata; family Salamandridae; genus Triturus; species Triturus cristatus. The sequence goes on from NC_140590.1 coordinate 1,388,594,922, forward strand.
GAGATGCCTTGTTCACCGCTTGGTTAAGTTGAAAATGTTTTCTAAGCTTTAATTTACGGATAAATTTAAAAACATCTACTCGCGTTTGAGTATATTTGAAGCAACTCATAGGACAATATGACAAACCTAAAGACAATAATTGTTGTTCTGCCACCGTTAAAGTTATGTCTGACAAATTAATCACTGGGTTGTCATTTACATCATTTGATACCTGATTCATTTGTTTCTGTTGAAATTCCTCCTGCCTCTTCCTCTGCCTCTGAAGTTTGATTTTCCGCCTCTGTTTTCTCCGTTGGTTTCTTCTTGACCTGGTTTCAATACCTGGTTGCGTGGTCTTAGAGTTTGCCGGCGGTCCTCCACTAAAAAAGAAAGCTCTTCTCCTGGTGCCAGATTAGTTGGTACTTGTGATACATTTTGTCGCCGCTCCTCGTCAGAATCAAAGTTACTACTCTCTATGCTGCTGGAGTCTACTGAAGAAACATTCCCATCACTCTGTGCGACCGAAGTGCTTGTTGTACTTGTAGTATTCTTATTGCCTCCAGTTGCAAGCGCTCGGCGCTTGATATTATCGTATTTTTTTGAAAAAGTAAAAACACGCCCAGTCTCATAATCTCTTTTATCGCGTGCAAATTTGTAAATCTTCCTTTATTTGATTGTTTCCTCATGTTTTTTCAGTTTTGCTGTAATTTCCTCCCTTCCTTTTTTGATTTGTTTTTTATGTTCATTTCTTTCCAACATAGCATTCACATCTTCGATTTCTTTGAGAATTCCCACTCGATCAATTTCAGCATATTTAATCAAAATTTACACCATATTCATTGAGGCATCCAGGTTATTAGTGGCCCACTCCTTTAACATCATAGGGTTTGGGTTTTCAAAGGAAGGGGCAATCATCACCCTTAGTCCTCGTGGCACTCTACCAACCTCTTTATACTTTTCTAAAGATTTCTTTTCCCACCATTTAGTCATTTCAGTTCGATGGAGTTTTCAAGCTTTTTTAGAAGAGTTTTAGTGTCATTGTTGGTAGTGGATGTAGTATCAACATTTTGTGATATCTCGGATTGAACCATATTCGAAAATAGGGTGTTTGCAGCTGCTTCCCGGTCCTTTAGCGCGTCAGCTGTCGATAGCATGGCGTTATATAGATCTGCGTTTCTTAAGCATACCCACGGACGTAATATCCCGTTCCGTGCAGTTACAATGTCTCTCTATCCCTCCTACCCGTTATAGTTAATGCTTAAACCTTCTGAGCTGCTCACCTCCAAAGATCTCGGCTCCGGTAACCTTAAGCGTCCTCCGACTCTCCAGGACCTTCGCACTTCAATCTAATCGGTGAGACACCGCTCTGACTTCCGGCATCACTTTGCGGGGGGCTGGCTACGAATATTCTTCACGTATTACAACACCAATCACTTCCGTGATATCAGCCATTAGTTTACCAGCCGCAGCGTGGAGGGAGGGTCCATAAAACAAAGACAGCCGTACTCTGTTGAATTATAAGAGATCCACAATCCTGAAACAATCCCAGTCACGGGCGCGAAGACAGGTACGGACCACACACTGAGAGAAAGAAAGTTTTTCCATTTATTGTTTTGCAGATAAAACGTTGCTGTTACAAGCAAGTGCCCAGCCTGACGCGTTTTGACTGCCCCACGGCATATATATTGCCTACTGGCGGTTGCCAGTATGAAGTTATAGTTAGGACCGAAGTTTCCACAGGAAAAGCGTTTTTTGTTTTGAAGAAAATGTCAAAAACATCCCCTTTTTGGTTCAGCTGCTATGTTGAAAGTTGCAATGAGGCATGCCCATATTGGGCTGAATCTAGAATGCGCTTTAACTTGTGCTGCATGAGAGCAACAGCTGTCATGTGCCTCAATGGACATTCAGGCCGGAATTACATTATATTATATCGCTACTTAAAATGCATAGCATTTTTATAAATTGATGCACCAATAACCATTTGATGTTTGATAACCATGCCAAGATGGCGCTTATTTTGATTATATATAACAAGGATAACTGTAATCCAGTCCATTTTCATTTTCATGAATTTGAAATGTATAATTGATCACCATTTCCAGCGCATCTGATGACACCGAGGAAGTCGACAGCCGAAACGCGTTTGTTTGCACGAGTTAATAAATAATCTTTATAACTCGCCCCCCCCCCATGAGTGACTCTTCTTCAGGATATAACCTTCCTGATTCTTGGAGCTGCAATAAATTTACGCGGGTACACCGCGACAGAGGCACCAGCCTGCGAGTGCGCCGATGAAAGGTGGACAATGGAACATTTATATATATATATATTCACTGAAAAAACCATAGGTTTCACACACGTTATAGTTAGGAATTAGCATTTAAAAAACCTTGCAAATTCTCTGAAAAAACCATAGGTTTCACACATGTTATAGTTAGCGGAAATTTTACTGATAAAAAACCAATGAAATTCCCCCGTTATAGTTAGTGCAGGAAACTATAACTCACGCGACCGCAATCCTCTGCTGATGCTAATACTTTATTTAGACACTTATTTGCCCATGTCTTCTTCCATAAATTTTTAGCTATACATATATTACAAATATTTTTTTTTCATAAAGACACATATGTCATCAGCAGAAGATTGCGGTTGCGTGAGTTACAGTTTCCTGCACTAACTATAACGGGGGAATTTCATTGGTTTTTTATCAGTAAAATTTCCGCTAACTATAACATGTGTGAAACCTATGGTTTTTTCAGTGAATTTGCAAGGTTTTTTAAATGCTAATTCCTAACTATAACGTGTGTGAAACCTATGGTTTTTTCAGTGAATTTGTACGGTTTTTTAAATGCTAAGTTACTTTACGCCATTCGTGGCGTGCGCGGCCACTTAACGCACATGGAGGACATATTATGCGCTTCCTTGTGATAGGTAATCTGTTGAAATTTTTTGGGGAAATGCTGTGCTCTTATATGCCATGCCCAAATGGTGGCCTTCGGCCACCATTTGCACACGGGGTGGAGAGAGTGGTTTTTTTTTTAAAAATAATTTTTTACTGTACGCGTACGGTAAGCGTACGGTAAGCGTAATCGGCGAAATTTTCGAAAAATAAAAAATTACCGTTTTTTGCCTTGGGGGATCTTTGAAGACTCAACTAACATGGTTATGTGCATGGGCGCTGTCTAAACAGCCCCTTTATATGTTTTTGGCATTTGTTTATCAGCTCCCCCCTCAGAGTGAGAGAGAGAAAATGGCGGCCGCCGCTTCCTGGTTTCGACCGATTCGAATGTTTACTAAGATCTAAAAACCAATCAGAATCGCGCTCGTGCACGCCACCGTACGCGTACGGTAAGCGTACCGTAAGCGCACCGTAAGCTGGCTCAGATATATATATTGATTTAAAGGCTATTTTCTCAGAATCTACTGAACAGATTTACACCAAACCTACAAAAGGCACTTCCTTGACCTGAGGACTACCTCTCTGCCAAATTTCAAGTAATTCTGTTCAGCCGTTCGGGCTGTAGCTGTGTCTAAAGGTCCTATGGAAAAATGCATGGGAAAAACGCGTTTTGGGACCCCCCTTTTATCTCAGCCCCCGCTTGACGAATCCCCCCGAGACTTTCAGGGTAGGAGCGGAGCGTAGCGCCCCACCTATTTTGAAAAATTCGCGAGGATTCGTCAACCGGCGCCAAAGTTATTCAAAATAGAATGTTGCGGATTTCCTATGGAAACGTGGTCCTAACTATAACTACCTACTGGCGACCGCCAGTAGGTAATATATATATATATATATATATATATATATATATATATATATATATATATTTTCACTTAAAAAACCATAGGTTTCACACAAGTTATAGTTAGCTGTACATTTCACTCGTAAAAAACCAATGAAATTCCACGTTATAGTTAGATCAGATAACTATAACTCGCGCGCCCGCAATCCACTGCTCATGACGTCACATATTAAATCACTCATGACATGGTCAGTGGCATCACTCATGAGATCACTGATGACATCATCCTTTTGATAGAGTGGCGGTCGCGCAACTTATAGTTACCTGATCTAACTATAACGTGGAATTTCATTGGTTTTTTACGTGAATTTGCAAGGTTTTTTAAATGCTAATTCCTAACTATAACGTTTGTGAAACCTATGGTTTTTTCAGTGAATTTGTACGGTTGGACATGGTCAGTGACATCACTCATCACTCATGACATCACTGATGTCATGAGTGATGTCACTGACCATGTCATGAGTGATGTAATATGTGACGTCATCAGCAGTGCATTGCGGGCGCGCGAGTTATAGTTAGCTGAACTAACTATAACGGGGGAATTTCAATGGTTTTGTACAAGTGAAAAGGCCAGCTAACTATAACACCCCTGAAACCTATGGTTTTTTCAGTGAATTTCTGAGGTTTTTTAAATGCTAATTCCTAACTATAACGTGCCTGAAACCTATGGTTTTTTCTGTGAATTTCAAAGGTTTTTTAAATGCTAATTTCTAACTATGCCTACAGAGATAGGACATGTGAAGAAAGAAGAAAAAATGCACAGAAAGAAAAAAAAGAAGTGCAGAAAGAAGCAACAGAAGTCCTCAAAGACGAAGAAAAGTGCAGGAAGAAGGATAACGTGCAGAAAGAACAAAAAGAAGAGCAGAAAGAAGCCTTGTTGCAAAATCATCCTGTACCCTCCCCTTTTTTCAGATGGATACTGGTGGTAACTGAGTCTGACTAACCAGTCCTAGAGCCAGTGCTATGTTAAAAGACACTTAGAATACAGTGAAAACACCTACATACACTAGGGAACATTATGCGTTGGGGTCCCCCTGTGATTAGCATGACCTCCTCTGTAAGCCCCTAGTATATAATAGGGCAGGGGGATTAAAACTACCTCTTAAAACAGGCCACAGGGCGTTTTTGCACACGTTAACTCAGGCCCCGTCCCCTCCCTTCACCACAGTGTAAACACGCCCTGTGTCCGTTTTTAGTTGGGAGATTAAGTTCATTTGAATCCTGAGGGTCCCTAGGGTCCAACTAGCCCACTAGGTACCTCCAGTAAGTGCCACAGAGCTGCGTTGCAGAGAGGTGTAAAAAGTGGCACGGCCTGGACCACCTCTCTGCAATGCAGCTCAGTGGCGCTTACTGGAAGCACTTGGTGGGCTAGTTAGCCCCCAGGGGCCCTCAGTATTGAAGGGAAATTATATCCCCAATTTAAAACGTGCCATAGTGCGTGTTTGCACACGTCACCTCAGGCCCCGTCCCCTCCCTTCACCACTGTGTAAACGCGCCCTGTGGCTGTTCTAAGTTGAGAGATTAAGTCCCCTTGAATCCTAAGGGTCCCTAGGGTCAAACTAGACCACTAGGTACCTCCAGTAAGCGCCACAGAGCTGCGTTGCAGAGAGGTGTAAAAAGGGGCTTGGCCTCAGAACACCTGTCTGCAGCGCAGCTCCCTGGCGCATACTGGAGATGCCTGTTGGGCTAGTTGGCCCTCAGAGACCCTCAGTATTGAAGAGGAATTAATTCCCCAACTTGCAACTCGCCAGGGGGCGCGTTTGCAGAGTGCTGCATGGAGGGGGCGTGGCCTCCGGCGCGATGCCAGTCTTTTATTTATTTTAATTTTTTAAGAAGGGGGGCTGTGTGGTTCCACTTCTTATTCTAATTTATTGGCCCTGATGACCCCATCCCCCAGGGCCTGTCTCCTAATTATATTTTTTTGACCCCAATCCCCAGGGCCGGCCACTGTTTTTTATTATTTTTAAAAAATATATATTTATAGACACACCTAGGACATGCTGGACAAACCGTACGTACCTATCACCATGACGATTTGCGTGATATTCATTAAAAGGCGACTATGCATACAATGAATCCACGTGGAATGTATTTACACCACTAGTGAAGCTCTGACATGTCTGATGCCCTACCGTGCCTAATCCCGGTAGACACCCTTGTCGTTTATTTATACAAACATGGGTAGCTATTGACGGGCACATTTAATACACATGCACACCAAGCCAATCAAAAGGGATTCGACAAAAATTCGACCAAAACTATGCAAGAAACCCCCCTCACGGTTAATAAAACACACATCCACTGCCTGATGTGTAATGCTTTTTATTTTACTCTCTGGAAAGGGGACAAACATCACTTGAGAGTCACAACGCGCTCCTGGCAGAGCCCAATGCTGTGTTACACCCACCATTGCCTGCTGAGTGCCACACACCTCTGTGTTGTATTCCACTAGCTAGTGCATATGCTATGACACTCTCTAGCCCATGTGCACTGTAACACCACCCCGTGAATATGTCATGCCACACTTGTCTTCGCACGGGTTATTTTGCCCCATCTAACGTGCCTTCCTCGATGCCTATGTTATAACGCACAGTGCTATGCCATACATATTACAATCTGGGATCCATATCTTTGTCACAGTGCATATGCAACGTTACACTCCCCAGCACATATTTTATATTACAACTTTAGAGACTAGTTAGGTTACACAACACTGCCCTGTGCATATTACACTCCAAGGCGCATATCGCATAGCACGCGCTAGTGCCTGTGCTATCTCGCGCTCTCCAATGAATCTGTCATTGCGCACAATGTATTGCATATTATATTTCACGCCTGGTTCATCTTATATCACACTTTTTGGTGCATAGTTTATACCATACACTATATCTAGTTTTCATTTTCAATCGTGCTCTCAGGACTATGTTCTATATAACACTGTGTTCACCTACCCTTTTCACGGGCATTACATTTTGCGATAGGGGGTGGAGGGTCAGGGGGTGTTTCTGCCAAGTGAGCCCGGAGTCGCAGTCACAAACGTCCTCTTCTTCCTGAATAAAAGTGAGATTATGCTGCATACTTGTTCATATTTTAAGTAGTTCGCACAGACACACGTTTTAAAAACAATAAAGTTCCTAATACCCGCCTTTTCTGAACAGTTAGCTTGCTGCCCCATCCCCCTCCTCCCTATCCTCTGTTGTGTGAATCCATGGACTAGCCTCCTCCATCCTGCCATGCATGGTCTGATGTGCTGCCACTGCCCTCAATTTAGTATGATGTACCAGTCCACTCTTCTTGCCCTCCATTGCCCAATTCTATGCCCCATCATTGACCTCCTGCTTAAACTCTGTGCTTAGCTTGCTGTCCCTATTCTCCTTCCCCCTGCCCTCCGATGTCTTTGTGCATGTCCCTGCTCCATCCTTTTTGCCCACCATGTTCCATGGACCTGCCACTCCTATCTACTCTGAGTGTTCTGTTGAGCTGCCACTCCCCTCCCACCTGCCTAGCATTGTCAGATGACTGTAACCTGTCCCTGCCACCTCCACCCTGCCTGTCCACATGCTATGCCCCTATCCTCTTCCTCCTGTCCTTCATGGTCCATTGTACTGCCACACCCTTCTGCCCTACCTGGTCTGTTGTGCTGCAACTGCTCCTCCTGCCTGCCCCATGCAGTCTGTTGTGAGGCCCCTTCCCCTGAACTTTCTTGTCTGTGCACAGGTCCTGACCCTCCCTTCTATCCTCCATCGTCCTTTGTGCATGCCTCTGCACCCTCCTTCTTGCCCATCATAGCCATTGTGCTGCCACTTACCCTCCCACTTGCCATGCATGGTCTTCTGTGCTGCCATGGCCCCTCCCACCTTCCCTGTGTGGTCAGTTAGCTGCCCCTGACCCCCTCCCACCTTACCTCCATGGTCTGTGTGTATGCCATCACAGTCTCACTGTTGCTCTTCATGGTGTGTCTTGCTTCTAGTGCCCATCCTGCCTGACCTCCATGGCTACCTTGCTGCTCCTGACCTGCCCCCTTGCCCCCAGCCCTCTGTTTACATGTGCAGACCCCTACTCCCTCCCTCCTGGCTTGTCTGTTCCATTGTAATGCCCCTGATCCGTCCCTCCTGCCCTTTATGGTCTGTTATGCTGCAGCTTTCTCTCCTGTCTGTCCATTATGGTCAGCTAGCTACCATTGCCTCTTGCCCCTCTGTTCTCTGTTGTCCATGTGCATGGTCCTGTCCCCTCCCTCTTGCTTTCTATGGGTTGTTGTGCTGCACTCCCGTCCCGCATGCCCTGTGTGGTGTATTGTGCTGCTGCAAACCCTGATGCCTGCCCTGCAGGGTCAGTTTGGTGCACCTCTCCATGTCCCTCCTGTCCTCTGTTATCCAAGTCCATGTCCCTACCCCATTTCCTTCCATGATCCAATGTACCATACTTGCGAACATTTTGAACTTGGTAAGAGGGAGATTTTGAAAAAAGACTGGGGTATTGATTTTCCCCTTTGAGTTACATTGGAAAAGAGGAGATTGTAGACAGGAGACAGATCAAATAAAGCCCATTTGAGCTTAAAAACATTGGAGGTTTCCTGGCTGAATCGGGTCTGTTGGCATGTATGGTTGTACTACCATTGCCTCTTCCTTCTGCCCACAATGGTCTATTACATTGCCACAGCCTCTCTTGCAAGTCATGTATTGTTGGTTTGTTGCCCCTGCCCCCCTTTCCACTGCCCTCCATAGTCTGTTGTGCTGCCACGGCCCTTCCTGCCTGCTCAGTGTGGTTAAATTGTTGCCTTTGCACCCCCCTACCTGCCTTCAATTTTCAGAGTCCGTGCCCCTGGCCTCTGCCTCTCAACAGTATCCTAATGAACAACTAGATTGCTAACATTCTATATTTATTACAAAAGTGTGGAACGCCTGACGTCATCTTGATGTAATCAAAACTGTAATACCTAGAGCATTTCCTTTAGAAATTACATATATGAGAGGGTCTTATTGGCATCAAAATTATGGTTAGTGCTCTAAAAGACTAAAATAAGGACATATTTTCTGAGTTTTCAAATAGCGACAAAGCACTTTTAAATTATTTGTTATCTTTATGTTTTTTTATCCAGTTGACCACTTGATTAAATGTTGCACTTAGGAGAGAGGATGTGGTGTTACTTCCAGAACTGCAGACTTTGCAACTGGGGAACCAGGTTGGAGTTTCTGCTTCAGCTCGACATTCTGTGATTCTGGTCAAATCACTTAGTCTCCCCATGTCTACAACCAAATTGAATTTGTTCTTGTGTGATGTAACCAATGCTCATGTAAAGCACTCCAATACCTGACAAGTCTGCACTATATAACACTGCAAAAACACAAAATAATAAGTGTTTTGCACACTTCTGTCATTGGGCTATATTTGGGCTACATCTGGGTGATTTTGGGCTACATTTGGGCTCTTTTGTCTCCGGTGGCCATCTTGGGAGATGTATTTGTTATGAAGTTTCCTAATTTCCTCATGTACTGCAGTCTCCTCAGTAGGAAATGCTTTCAGTTTTTTACTTTGATTCCATCATGAAGGTATTCAGATATGTCACACATTTGCCATAAATTCTGAATGTTAGCACTCTAGTTGCTCATTAGCTCACTGTAGTAAAACTACTGTTCACCATGGAAGTCTGCTCCTGGTATTAAAAGCGCATGTTTCAGTCTGCATGTCAGAATTTTTTAAAGAAATAGAAGAGGATTTGAGAAGTCACTCAAAATGTGCCCTCATTTTCTTTCTTCAGCATTAATCATAATTTCTATGGCAAAATGAACCCCCTCATTGTGTTCCTTTTTAAATTAAATGTTTTAAGTGTTACCAGTTTATTCCAATCAAGATGGCTTCAGGTGTGCCATACTTTTGTCATAATGAAGACAGTAAGCGCTCTAGTTGTTTTTAAGAACACACTGGGACATTCTGTCATTGGGCTATACTTGGGCTACATCTGGGTGATATTTGGGCTACATTTGGGCTCTTTTGTCTCTGGTGGCCATCTTGGGAGACTTATTTGTTATGAAGTTTCCTAATTTCCTCATTTACTGCAGTCTCCTCAGTAGGAAATACTTTCAGTTTTTTACTTTGATTCCATCAAGAAGGCATTCAGATGTGTCACACATTTGCCATAAATTCAGAATGGTAGCACTCTTTTTGCTCATTAAATCACTGTAGTAAAGCTACTGCTCACCAGGGAAAACTGCTGCTGGTATTGAAAGTGCATGTTTCAGTCTGCATGTCAGAATTTTTTAATGAAATAGAAGAGGATTTGAGAAGTCACTCAAAATGTGCCCTAATTTTTCTTTCTGCAGCACTAATCATACTTTTTATTGAAAAATGAACCCCCTCATTTTGTTCCTTTTTAAATTAAATGTTTTAAGAGTTACCACTTTAATCCAAGCAAGATGGCTTCAGGTGTGCCATACGTTTATCATAAGTAGGACTGTTAGCACTCTAGTTGTTCTTTGGAACACTCTAGGAAGCTGCAGTAGAACACAAAGGAATCAACTGACAGTCTCTGCCCTTGTTGGATGTACATGTTTTACTGAGAATGTCAGACTTCATTCTCACATGACTGAGAAAGATAATGTGAATTTACAGAAAATAAGCTCTCAGTTTAGCTTATAGATCACCTTCCAAACCTCTGTGGGAAAAGCATGAGAACATATTTTTCTCTCAATCATGATATCCCAGCAGAAGGCTTTTTCACATGGTGAAATCACCTTAGAACATACCACAATTCCTAAAATGAGTATGGTACCATCAACAAATGATTTATAATGTAACTAAAGTCTTAAAACCTTCTATTAACTGCAATGCTTTTTAATGAGGTGCTATCATGTATATTGGTCCCAAGATGGCTGCCAACACTTCTTGGATGAAGTGCTGACAGTCAATCAGATCTCAGGAGGAGATGTGTGGTTAGGCTCCGCCCACATATATATATGATTTTACTTTTGATTTTCTCAGGAACTACTAAACAGATTGACTCCATATATGCAAAAGGCACATCCCTGAGCTGAGGACTACCTCTCTGCCAAATTTCAAGTAATTCTGTTCAGCCGTTCGGGCTGTACCTTGGACTAAATGTCCCTATGGAAAATTGCATGGGGAAAACGCGTTTTGGGACCCCCCCTTTTGTCTCAGCCCCTGCTTGACGAATCCCCCTGAGACTTTCAGGGTAGGAGCGGAGGGGAGCGCCCCACCTATTTTGAAATTTTCACGAGGATTCTTCAACCGGCGCCAAAGTTATTCCAAATAGAATGTTGCAGATATCCTATGGAAACACGGTCCTAACTATAACTATCTACTGGCGACCGCCAGTAGATAATATATATATATATATATATATATATATATATATATCTCTATATATATATATATCTATATCTATATCTATATATATATATATATATATATATATATATATATATATATATATATATATATATATATATATATATATATATATATATATATATATATAAATATATATATATATGTACCCTACTGGCGGTTGCCAGTAGGTAGTTATAGTTAGGACCAAAGTTTCCATAGGAAAAGAGTTCTTTGTTTTGAAGAATCTTCACAAAAATTTCAAAAACTTGCCCTTTTTGGTTCAGCTGCTATGTTGAAAGTTTTGGGGACATCCATCAAGGGGGATCGAGAAAAAAGGGGGGGTTGCAAAACACTGTTTCCCCGTATTATGTCTAGGGGGTTTTTCATTTTTTGAACACGACTAAAGCCCGAACCGCTGAACGGAATTATAGCAAATTTGGCAGAAAGATGTTGGTCCTTTTTTTGATTTGGTGTAAATCTATTCTGTAGTATCAGAGTTATTTTAGTCTGAAAAATATATATATCTGGGAGCCCAAAATCCTACTGAAACGTTTTGAACCCCTACTGAAATTTGATTGGCTGCCAACACTTCAACCAGGAAGTGCTGGCTGCCATCTTGGGACTTGGTTGAACCGAGTCTTCCCAAAAATGTTAAAAAGAGAAAAGGGGGCAAGGTAGAAACAGCCTGACCCCCAGGCCCCTTACAGGTGTTCCACTGGGACCCCACAGGACCCCAAAATAATTTTTGTTCAACATTTTGGAGGGATCCACGGATCCAGAGGAAAATTTTAAATAAACAAACCGTGGGCCAGGTCCCGGGGGCATTAAGGAAAAAAGGAGGGGGCGCATGGGCTGCCCCTCCTAGGGATTATTTTACCCTGGGGACCACCTCCTCCCTGGGGCTTCTTTAAATATGAATGCAGGGGAGGCATGTGTGGTCTCCCCTGCTGTACCAGAGACCACCCCCTCCCCGGGGCTTAAATACAAATAAGTGAAGGGGGCCCACTGCCACTGCAGGGACCACCACCTCCCATTGCTTTTTTTAGATCTAGTGTGGGGGGCCACATGGTCCCTTGTATCCCTGGGGACCACCACCACCCAGGGCAAATGCAAAAAAGAGGGGGGCTCCTGGAGCCATAGATGGCCAAGGGGACTGCCACCCACCAGCGTTGGCTCCATCAATGTACCGGGGTGCCCACCCCAGGAAATTGAAGTTTGCTATGGCTTGGCATGAGTGGTGAAGCCATAGCAAAACAATGCTCTGCTTCGTAAAAGCAAGAGCATGTAAAATGTTCTTGCTTGCACGAAGCTGAACAGTATTGCTATTGGACAGAGGGAGCTGTATGTTTAGCAGCTCACCTTGTCCAAAAGCAATGCCTGCCCCTACAAGATGTGGGGAGCCGGCAGGGACCATGGGGGCCTTGAGGCTCTCCCGTGATCCCCAACGGAGAGGCCAGGTCCCAGTGTATGGGTTCCCTGGGCTGTAATTGGCCCAGCCCCCCTCTCCATCTCATAAAAGACTGGCCCCAGGGGATGGGGTCCCCGGAGCCAAAACAGCCCAGGGAATGGGGGCTGTGCAGCCCCCTCCCCTAATAACGAAAAATTAAAACAGCCCGGCAACATGCCGGAGGCCCCATCTCCTTTCTCCACCACTCTGCAAACATGCCTCCTGGTGCGCTGCTGGTTTGGGGATGAAGTCCCCTTGGCTCCAGAGGGTCCTTCGGGGCAAACAAGCCCTCCTGTTACCTCCAGTAAGTACCACACAGGGGGATTACTAAGAGGTCATCAGAGGCCATGCCCCCTTTCTCGGCCACACTACAAATGCTCCTTCTGGCACACTACTGGTTGGGGAATGAAACCCACTTTTCTCCTGATGGCCTCAGGACTAAATGTTAACCCACACACTCATCAACAGCAGACTCGAATATGGCAATGCACTCTACACCGGCGTCACCTAGAAACTACTCAGGAAACTACAGAACATTCAAAATGTCACAGCCAGACTGTTCCTCGACATCCCCGCAACAGCCATATCCCCGAACACGTCAGAGAACTCCACTGGCTCCCAGTCAACAAAAGAATCACTTTCAAGTTACTCATGCACGCCTACAAAGTCCTTCACGACGCAGGACCAGCATACCTGACCAACGCCTCTCATTCCACATTCCCACCAGACACCTCCACTCTGCCCAACTGGCCCTGGCACCGCCTCTCGGATCCACACGACTAGAACCGGAGGAAGATCCTTCTCCTACCTCACCGCCAAGACTTGCAACACCCTTCCTGTCCACCTCAGACAATACTCGTCGCTGACTCAATACACGAAGGATCTCAAGACCTGGCTCTTTGGCTGAAACAAAGCACTCAGATTGTCCAGCAGCCCCCCTCCCTCACCAGCGCCTTGAGACCCTCATGCGTGAGTAGACACGCTTTACAAATTCTGATTTATTGACTGATTGATTCAGGTATCTGCACGAAATTTTCCAGAAAAAATAAATCATCATCCTCAGCTCCTTCCCTGTAATTATTGAACAGATCCACCAAACGGGGGTCCAAGAAAAAGTGGATGGGGATTACCAAAATATTGATTTCCATGTTAATTCCCATACAAAACTTTGCTCTCCGGAACAAACAAAATGATTGAACAGAATTACACCACATTTGGCAAAATGTTGGAACTTTACAAAGAAAGTGTGCTTTTTGTGATTTGATGTAAATCTAGTCAGTCAATATTTTAAAAAATTGAGTTTACAGAGGGACACCGGATGGGCATGAAAAAGTTAGATATGTTTGGATGGTTGGTCTTGCTGGACTCATGCAGTTTAAAAAATAAAAAATAAGCCCGCTGGTAGACCAAGGGAGGCTTTTATCGGCCATTTCAGTACCATGGGACCACGCACAGCGGAGGGGGCACATGGGTTTGCAGTCTTTGGTGGGGTTTGGGCAATGGCTGGTGGGAGCAGGGCTGTTCAAAGTGCAAGAGTTGGTTGAATGTAAGCATAAAAAACAGAAATTCTCAGAAATAACAAAGGTTGAATTCATATCATTGTGGCATAATAAGATCTTAGCTTATATTAAGAAAATTTAGAAATTTTACCAGAAAATATGAAGGTTTAAGCCACATTATGGTTAGGTATTTAAATAAGAACAAAACTAACGTTTGAAATCAGAAAAAACACTGAAATTCACCAGTTATTGATAACTATAACTTGCACCCCTGATGTACATTACATCACTGAAAGATCTCAAAGATTGCGCTTCTAACGATACCTTTCAATTTTAAGTGTTTTTCTCTTTTTTTATTTGAAACCATAACTGTACTTTAATTGTGAATTTTCAAGCGAATATGTATGCATGTAGAAAACATGATAATTCTGCATTTGCAGTAGTGAAAAAGAGTGTATATATGTTAGAATAAGAGGGAAAAAGTGAAAATGTGTCTGAGAGACAGGAGGTGAGAAAGGGACATGAATAAGAGAAGGTAGAGCATAGGGCTGGTTTGTGGGTGAGAAGGACAGGTAAGCAGGGTTTGTGAGGGAAAGGAGGACTTTAGAGAGAGAGGGCTATGTGTACATTTGGGTGCGAGGGAATTTTTCTGTAAGAGGAGGGTTTTTAAGTACATCTGATTCAGAATGGGATGTTAATAAGAGTGTGTCGAACAAAGAGAGAATCTTAGAGGGAAGGGTGTGAGACACAGAGGAAAATAGAAAATATCACAGGTCATAAGCAGCCCAAGTTCATGCTTGAGTAGCTCATGTATTCAAGATTTTTACTTTGTATTTTGAAATTTGTAATCATGTTTTATCCTATCGTAATATCAGTACTACAAGTTTAGGAATGCTACGCAAACAATCTACACTGTGTGAGCTACTCATCCATGAATCTGGAAAATTTGAGAACTCTGAAATATGTAAAAAGAAGTTATAAATAAGGGAGATATGACAGATAAAAGCGAGGTGATGGTCAAGAACTGTCTGTGTGTGTGTATTTATGTGTCACTGTGTGAAGAACGAAAGGAAAGTGAGAGAGTGAAGAATGGTGCATGGTGTTAGAGAACTGTGAAAAATGGGGCATTCCAATGAAATTGATAAGATTGTGAGACAGAAGATTATGGCAAATTAAGGGCGGTGATAGGGTGGGGAAACCAACATCACTTTGCATGCTGGGGCTTTTTAGCTCATAATGACAGTATTAAAAGCAAAACTGCAAGCCCCATAATGCAATAATACCTCTTTTTTAAGCTTGACATTTACATGGGGCATGTGCAACACCCATGAAGTGCCCTACTTTGAACAGGTACTACATATGTTGCATGTGCTGCTCCATGATAATCGTAGGTCGATATGTGATTTCTCTAATTTCCCATTTATTATATTTTTGCCTCAATATTTTTGCCCACACAATATTTTTGTTTCCGATATTCTGTCAGCCATCCCCTGAAACCTCCAAAGATGTCCTTTTCACAACATGTGCAGTGGAGGTAGCTAGGAGCTTACTAAACAAGTTCTTGGAACTAGGCTCTTTCCAATCCGAGTTGAAAACATCTTACATTAGACCACTGCTCAAAAAGAAAAAAAACAACACATCCAACTAGAGATCAATATGTAATGGCCCTTTCCTGGAAAAATATTTGAAAGAGCATTTTTTACTCAACTTTCAAAGTTCACGAAGGAAAATATCAGATAACAATACATCTTCAGACCAGGATGAGCTACAGAGTCAGCCCTAAAACCAATTTGGGGTGACCTAAAGCTCACATTAGATAAGAAGGGAGTTGCCACATGAGTGCTTCTCCCCCAACAAATACTACTACAAAGACCCCATAACATCAGAATAACAGAAAATGGTCTACAAAGGGTTGCTTTCTGCCTTAAAGACAGACAATGTTTGGTATACCGATCATTTTTCACATCACCCGTTCTCCCCACAACACTGCGGTATCTCCAACTGGGGCCATCATATCTCTTCTATTATTCAACACCAACCTACCTAACCTCATTATCAGAGCTGATTAGATAATTCTGTGTCATCTGTTAAAATAATGCAGATGATATGGAAATCATTCTATAAGTGGAAGGCCCAGAAGACCACTACAAATCAAAACTTCACTGCCTTCATAACAGAAATGCGTTGATGCTAAATAACTACCTTAAGCTCAGCATCACAAAGACCTGTGGACAATAGCAAAAACACCAGCCTACCACAATATAGCCCAAGGACCTCAAAGCCTTCCATCAACACAAAGAAAGGTAAGAAGCCTAGCTATAGCTATGGATTCCAACCTGTCCTTAATAACACATGTCAATGAGCTCACAAAGAGCAGCTACTACTCAATGAAAACACTGTGATGTATTTGCCCATACCTTGGATACCAAAAAAAACTACAAGCTATTCTTACACACATTATCCTAGCTTGACAATGCTAACAGCCTATATCTTGGCGCTCCCATTTTCAACATTTACAAAAGTAATCCAAACTTCTACTGCAAAAGACCTTCTCTGTCTTGACCTAGAGAACTCATGTCTCCAGGCTTGCAGTCATTCCTGTGGCTTCTTGTAGATAGACTACCAATGCGCAAAGCAGTCTGTGTCAGCAGCAGATCCCCCCAAAGAAAAGAACCACTATACATACAAGTTAACTTCAAACAATGCTAACAAAATAGGACTCTGTACTCCAGGCTTGCACAGTGGATCACCATACCACCTTGTATAAGAAATCCATACGAGGCACCGCTTCCTCAGCGCAAGCTGTCAAGCTCTGGAGCCTGCTACCAGCCACTGTTCAATGCATTCAGCAACATAAACACTTCAGAAGACAGTTGAAAACATGATTATTTCTAAGATAAATATATCATTCCGTAACCCTGGGATAGATCCTGGAATAACAATTAACTCCTTCAAGTACAGTCTACCATCCACAGATATCGGTATCCTGTGCCAGCCACAACTTTTTAAGTCCAGGTAAGTTACGAAGGCTGACCTATGTCTAGCCTGGGTATTATATACTAATCTCAATTCATAATTAACAGTTCTTTGCCTCACTAATACTAATGCCATAACACTCATGAGTCAAACTGCCAATTGCAGTTCAAAGAGGCTGTATATTAACTCCCTTACACTCCTCTTACACTCACATAAGACAGAACCTTTACAGGTATGTCCATCACCTACTACTGTACCAGTTTACAGAACTAAACCACCCATCACCAACTGAACAGGCATGTGATAACTGAAGAGATCTGCTGTATATATCTGCCCAACAGAGGACTCTAATTTAGACCAAAACTTATGGTTCCAACTAGCTACATACTATGATCACTACTTGACATCTCATGAAGACAATCACATATAAGATGATAGTACAGAGTCCATCCCAGCGCATCTTCCAACCTTCTCTCCCTCACCAACCTTCTCTCCCTCAATCTATGAATGCTCATGGCCATAAGATATAAACTAAATTCGCAATGGACAATCCAGTGTGGTAACCAAGTTAGTAGACTAATCATAAGTAGGGCTCCCAGTTTTATGGTATTTATTTTTTTGCCATTTTCGTCTGTATTTATCCATATTTATTTTTTGTGCATTTTTTCTGTATTTATCCACATTTATTTTTGCCAGAAGCAAAAGACGACTCTACAGCTAGTATTTTTCCACATTTATCTAAATTGACATTGCACATATGCGCTTGGTTATGTAAGGGCACTGCCACCGTCGATGTACGAGAGGGAAGACCTCAGAGGGCAATAGCTGCTTGCAAGGATGAGTGAATCCATTTTGAGGAATTTCAATCAATTGCTTGGCTAGGGCTCTGCTGGAGGGGATTAGTGTTCTATTTGGTCGAACTGTAAGGATGAATGTACAGATCTGTAGGTAGCTGTCTCCACTGCATTGTTTCACAAACCAGTCAAAACACCCATGCCAAGCACTCAAATTACGCTGATTAGTTTCCAAGTGATCATACCTCATAGCATGGATTGGACAGGTTCCCCGGTTGCACAGTGGGGCCATCTCTCCCACCAGGCGCGCAACACCCAGTGGGCTCAAAGCCCCCCCATCCTCTCCACCCGTCCTATGTGTCAGCCCGGGCAGAGACAGCTTCCCGGGCACACACACACAGTTTTTGAGCTGCCAGCCACACCCGAGCACTTCACGGGTCTTGTTAACGAGTCTTTGTTGTTTTTTTTCACCTCTTCTTACCAGACTGTGGGCAGTGTCTTCAGGACCCCCTGTGCTCAGTGGACTAATCACTGAAATGTAAAGAGCTGCCTTTTGTGACACACACTTTAATTGGTGAGATGTCCTGCCGCCCGTGGCACTAGCCGAGTGGGCGGCAGTTCAATAAAGTTAGTTTTGGCTGTTGGCAGTGGCAGTGCAGCTCGGCCCTGCTCGCACTGTGGGTTGGTAATCATTTTAAATGATCCTGTGACTGGACCCAACCTATCACCTCACTGTGGGCCAGCAGCTGAGTGCACGGACCGCAAAAGTTGTTCCTCATTCAGCAGCCCAGAACACACCGTGGTCCGCTCTACAGCTGAGCCGCCCTCAGAATCACTCCAGGCGTTGCCGCAGGTGATTCAGAGTCATTGAGGCCACGAGGCAGTCTGTACCAAATTGCCACTCGCCTCTCAAAGAGTAAGTGCCTGGTGGAGTGCGGTATTCTCTGCTTCTAAAAAAATAGCTTTTTTAGTGCCCTGTGGTCATGATGATCATTCATCTTCAGCTGCCTGTGCGTGTTTAACAGCTGAATTCTCTGTGTATGGCGTCATTCATGATGTACACGATCTTGTGCACTGGAGCATGGCAGCGCGGCAAAATTTGCTAGTATTTTGCCGTTTCAAAATATATATATATAGGCAAAGGAAATATAGTTTTCCGTCTGTATTTATATGTAAAAATCCGTAAAAACGGAAACCCGGGAGCCATAATCATAAGAAACACCATAAAGGGACCTAAAGAGCTGTTCAAAGCTGCTAGCTTATTGAAAACCCTAGAATGTGTGCCTGTCTCTTACACTTTATACATCACTTTGCTAAGCCCTGCATCCCATAACATTATAACCACACCTTCGGAGACCATCACCGCAACATGGAAACACTTCACACATAGCATAGGATAAAAACTAAGGGAGTACTCTTTCAACCACACACCTTACAAGGTGTAAGATGCTTCCTAAGTGGACAACCACTTGAGCACCCCACATAGGGTTCAAATGTTGCAATAGAATACAATATTGGGTGGCAGTTGCGGGATCCCACAATACAATACTCTACCCAGTCCTCATGAATGGGGTGAGCAGTAACAGGGTGAGGGCAACACACATCCTGCTGACACACCTTGAATAGTATCTCTTGATGATCTGGGATACACTCCTCCAACAGCATCCACGCTAGGCTTTCCCTGCCATGATTTCACAATTTTTAGGACCGGTGCCAGCCAACACTATGTCTCTAGAGTTTATGAAATGATAAAAGTAGGGTTTCATAATGCTGGAGAGCTTTTGATTAGCAGTCTGCTGTCATGCACCCAACCCTCATACCTGGCACAGAGAAGTATTTTATGCTCCACTCTGCTGTGGAAATAAGCAATACTTTTCACCTGGCCTGCTCCTGACAACCTGCAGTTCCACGCAGCCACAAGAACCATTTCTCTTCGACCCACATTTTGCCACGGTTACCAGACTTAAGGCGGGAAATGGAATGCTAACATCATAGGAAGGCTGATGCCCATTTTGCACCTTCTTCTGATGTTAAGAGCACCAGATCACAATGTTCCACACTTAAGGGTCTGAGGAGTCCAAACATTTTGCTAGATAGAAGGAAGAAGAGACAAACATGAAAAAAGAAAAGAACACTACTGATAAAACACCAACGTATGCCAAAGATAGTGCAGAGGTCCACTCCTGGTCCTGGCCCCTGAATTGAGCTTCTGCTCTGGGGCAATGTCATTGAAGTCAGTTGTAGTGCTTGGCTCATGAAAAATGGGCTGAATGCCACATACTCTGACACATAATAGGTCCCAATCTGCTGCATGAGGGTGTTCTCTTACTGCAGAATGTGCTCACTTTTCATCAACTGACACTGACCAGACTGAATCTGTTGCTCAAGAGGGCTTGCTGGAAAAACAGAAAACCCCATGGGGTATGCTAAACCTGCACTTACCCCAGACACCTTGCCTCCTGAGTTTGTAACAGAAGCAGCCATTGAGAAACAGGGCTTCATATACAAATATTCCGAATAAGAAATAAATTGAGACTAATAACAATTCACAATTTGTGATTTCTTATTTGCAATGTACTAAAATGGATTCAGTAATAGTCACAATGGGCTTGATTCACAAAAGTAATCTGAGACAAAATCCTAACTTAACGACTTTTGGAATTCACAAAGGGCATTTTAGGAGTAGTAAAGTTAGAATTTTGTCTCAGTTAAACTTAGGTTTTGGTCTTAAGTTAAACTTAAGACCAAAACTTACATTTAACTGAGACAAAATCTTAACTTTACAGCTTTCGGTATTCACAAAAGGCATTTAGGAGTAGTAAAGTTAAGATTCTGTCTCAGTTAAACTTAAGTTTTACTTAAGTTAAACTTAAAACCAAAACTTAAGTTTAACTGAAACAAAATCCTAACTTTACTACTAATAAATGCCCTTTGTGAATACCGAAAGTTGTAAAGTTAGGATTGTGTCTCAGATTACTTTTCTGAATCGGGCCCATTGTGCTCACCGACCTATGTACTAATAGGTCGGTTCACAAAATACAGAATCGTTGTGTGTAGCAATTCAACATAACTCCTCAATAACCAAGAGTTATGCTGCAAAGTGTGAACCACAACGATTGGCCATAAATCAAGTGATTGTGACCTGATGAAGTCAGAAGACCACCATGTCTGTGATTGCTGTTAAATAGAGTAGACTTCTTTTTTTTAAATGCAGCCCGTTTTTCTCCTAGGAAACAAGGATACATGGAAATAAAATGAAGCGTTTCACAAATCTTTTTACCACTGGACCCCTGCCTAGTACGAAACATTTTCATCAGTATTGACGAAGGGGTAGGAGCCCCTTGGTGACCCCCTCTAGTTTGTGAATAGATTATCACCTGTTTTGAGTTGGTAGTAAAATATTAATGTTTGGCGGCTGGATTTCAGTTGCAAGTCATTAATACATACCAAAGGAAACAGTATTTGGAAGGGGCGCCCTTAATAGCTCCCATCCAAAAAGCGATTCACAATGGTTTTCCAAACCCATTTAACAATTTGGAAAACTTTTTCTGAATTGTTAAATGGGTTTAGTTCCTTTAAAAAGGAGCTTAGTGTTCACAAGCCCTCTGATTTACTGAATCGGACGGATTGCAGACACTAATACCCTTTGTATCTGAGGCTATCAGAGCTTAGGGTTTACAAAAAAATACAGATGACCAGTTGTGGATGGGTGCAGCAGGTATGATCAACTTGATCTCGCCTGGCTGAAGTAACACCTAATCCCCTAGCCAAAGGATACACTGCATGATAATTGCACAGTCTCTGATAGATAGTGGATAGACAGCAAGGTTTAAGCATATGGGAGGATACTAGTAAAGCTGGCCTTCTTGACATTGTATAGATCCAAAAACGCCTTTCAGATATGCATCATAGATTATAATGCCACCCACCCAAACAAATGTTGTCTTCTTATTCAGTCATCTACTCTGATGTAACTAGTCAGTAGTTGATCAAGAGTAGGAAAAACAGTCCATAAAAAGCAAGAACACCTCTGAAGAGCACCAAAAGTATGAATGAAATTAGTTAAGTCTCCAGGACTTCTCATCATTGGTGTATCCCACAGAGAACAAGACAAAGAGAACAGGTACCTGCTAGTTAAATTATATGTACATACTCTTTTTTACATTATTATATTATTGAATCACACTATAAAATGTAATTTGGCACAACCTATTATATTCTACGAATGCTTATTTCTATCTCTGATTTTCCCTCAATACCGCACAGTGGTCTTTCTGCCTTACACCTCACTATGCTCTCTTTACATTAAGTGAGATGCAACTACAAATCCTATTCAGATAAACTACTCATTTATAGTTACGCAATGTCTGGCAGTGACTAAGGCCACTTTATTAGAAGTGTACCAGCTCTCAGAACAGCAATGGGCCATATTTACAAGGAAGTAATGCAGCGCGGTGCAGTAAGCCATTTGGCTGAGCTGCACTGCGTTACTTCAGAAGCGAAGGGATCTGTCCTATTTACAACAATACGACGCATCCCTGAGCTCTCCCCTGTGCAATTGGCTGCCATTTCCAATGCAGGCCCCCTTGCACCATGGTGCAAGGGTGTCTACATTGTGGGGATAAGTGTTTTTGTGCAGAAAGGAACACTTTCCTGCACCAAAACAATCACAAGAGATGCTTTCCTCTTTCTATGTGTACTGCAGAATGCAGCACGCATAGAAAGAGAAAAGAACGAGGAAAATAAAAGCATTTCTCCTCGTTGTGCCTCCTTACGCCTCCCCTGACGCATTCCTAGGTTTACGAAACGTTGTAACTCTGGGAATGCAGCAGAATCCAAGGGTGTTGCATGGGAACACCCACAGTAACACCCATGGAAGGCCCCTTTCAGGCAAAGTGCTGCTTGAAAAGGGCCTGTATTTACAAGGATACGAAAAGCCACGCAGGGTGACTTTATGTGTCCTTGAAAATATGGAGAACCACACTGTGCTGCTGGTGTGTCACAAAAAGTTACCTCCAGTAAGATCCACACAGCTGGATTGCTGAGAGGTGGTAAGAGGCCACACCCCTATCTCTACCACTCTGCAAACATGCCTCCGGGCGTACTGCTGCTCGGGGAAATAAATCCACTTTAGTCTTGAGGCCCTCAGGAGGAAAGGGGATATCATCCCCCACCAGCAGTGTGCAGAGATGCGGGTTTGCAGAGTGGTGGAGAAAGGGACGTGGTCTCTGACCACCTCTCAGCAATTCCACTGTGTGGGACTTACTGGAGGTAACAGGAGGTCTTCTTGGCCCCTAAGGACCCTTAAAAGCCAAGGGGACTTCATCCCCCAACTAGGAGTGTGCCAGGAGGTGCATTGCAGGGTAGAGGAGAAAGGTGGCAGGACCTCCCACGAGTTGTAGCTTTTTTTTAAGCGAGGTGCCGGATCCTTTTCCCCAAAAAATTATTAAAAAGCAGCAGACATCCCAAACCTACCCCTCTCGGGAGAAACAATCCAAGTTGTAGGAGTGTCAAACAAACAGATTAGAACCCCAGTTACAAAACCAATGGAAGTGCATATTGGAAATTTTAAAGACATGCATCGGTTTGTGGTTTGCGATTCAAGCCCAGTAATTTTGTTATGAAGAGACCTATTGTGCAAGATGAATTGCACAATCTACTCTACACCTGATGGTGTTGCTTTCTAAACACCTGATGAGGATGTGGTTCATTATTAACTGAAAGTGAATTACCAGAAGAATTGAGAACCACAGTGAATCCAGAGGTGTGGGACTTTTCAGGAAAAGATATAGGGCTAATGGCAAATGTAGATCCAGTGAAAATAGTGGTAAAAGAAGGTGCAGTTTATCCAAACACACGACAGTACAAAATGAGTCCAGAAGTAAAAGCAGGAATTGCTCCAGTAATTGACAAAATGATTGAGCAAGGAATTCTGAAAGAGATAATGGGTAGTCCTTGTAATTCGCCAATTATGGGACTCAAAAAGCCTAATGATAAGTACAGGCTAGTGCAGGATTTACAAAATCGTAGTGACTTGTTGCCCAGTAGTGCCAAATCCAGCAGTGTTCCTTTATCAAATACCCAGGAATGCGAGTTGGTATACAGTAATTGATTTGTGCCAAGAATTCTTTTCCATTCCTTTACACCCAGACAGCCAGTATCTTTTTGCCTTCCGGTTTGGAAATCGTGTTTTGGCATGGTGCCGAGTTCCTCAAGGGTACACAGAGAGTCCCTCAATTTTCAATCAAATTCTGAAAAAGTGTCTAGAATCATTAGTTATGCCCGGCAAATCAGTTCTGGTTTAGTACATTGATGACCTATTGGTGTCATCAAAGACACAAGAAGATTGTGTCACTGACACAATTGCATTACTAACCATTTGGCCGAAGGAGGACACAAGGTGTCTCCAGAGAAATTGCAGTTTTGTCAACAAGAAGTTAAGTATTTAGGGCATAAAATAGAAAGAGGAGTTAGAAAAGTGGTCCCAGAAAGAATAAAAATAATCAAACAAATGCAACTACCTCAGACACAGAAGGAGATGAGAATGTTTCTGGGAGTGGTTGGGTATTGTAGGCAATGGATAAATGGTTTTCCCCGGCAAGCGAAACCATTGATACAATTGACTCAGAAAAAAGCAAAGGATCCAATTGATTGGAATGATGAATCTTTGGAAGCATTTGTAAAATTACAAAATTGTCTGTGTGAAGCCCCTGCCTTGGGCATGCCTGATCATTCAAAAGAATTTGGACTGTTTTGTTGGTCTGAGAGAAAGTTGTGCTCTTTCAGTTCTAACTCAGAGGCATGGATTAAGCCGACGTCCAGTGGCATATTTTTCAGCCACTTTACATCCAGTGGCTTCAGCCTTACCTGGCTGCTTAAAAGCAGTAGCTGCTACCTGTATGAGTCTGGAGCAAAGTGAATCAATTGTGATGGGACATCCTGTAAAAGTTTATGTGCCACACTCAGTTGAGATTCTTTTAACAAGGACTCGAACACAGCACCTCACTCCTAGTCGGATGACTAAATATGAAAGAGTGATTCTGGGAGCAGAACATTTGACAGTGATAAAGTGTACAATGATGAATCCTGCCACACTATTGCCAGACCCATGTTGTGAAGAAGTGAAAGATGAAGTTGATCATGATTGTTTACATGTGACTGAATTGTGTACTAAGCCCCGCCCAGACATAAAAGAAGTACCCTTGAGGGAATCCGATCATGTATTATTCGTGGATGGGTCATTTTGAGAATGGAAGAAGGAGGGCTAAGTGCTGCATACGCTGTATGTAAGATATCAGGAGTCATTGAAGCATCCTGTTTACCCGGAGTCAAGTCTGCACAAGTAGCCGAATTGGTGGCCTTAACGAAGGCATGCAAAATTGGGAAGAATTGGAGAATAACCATATTCACGGATAGTCAATATGGTTTTGGGGTTGTGCATGATTTTGGCCAGCTCTGGATGCAGAGGGGATTTCCGACTTTTTCAGGAACTCACATAAGAAATAGAAAAAATGTAAAGGATTTGTTGGAAGCATTACAATTGCCAAACGAAGTAGCCGTGGTCAAGAGTGCTGCACATCAGTCAGGAAATGACTATGTAACAGCAGGTAATCTATATGCTGACCAAATAGCTCAATACTGTGCAAGAAATACAATGGCAATCAACAAGAAAATGGAAACAGATGAAACCAGCAGCCAACTTATGTTTTTCTCAGCTCTAGAAACATGGGATGAGGTCAGACAGTTGCAGGAAGAAGTTGAGGAGAAGGAAAAGGAAATCTGGATAAGGTCAGGTTGTACAAAGAGGACAGAAGATGAAGTGTGGGTATACTCAGATGACAGACCAGTCATGTCAGATTTTTTGCTCTCTCAAATGGCAAGGGTATATCATGGGACAACACACATTGGCAGGGATGCAATGATCAGACTATTCAGACAAAATTGGTATAAACCGAGGTTTAGGGTAGTTGCAGAGAGCCTTTGCCAACGATGCTTAATCTGTCAACAGAAAAATCCAGGCAGAAAGACAGTGGTTTAATTCTGCTGGACATCTCAGCGGCATTTGATACGGTCCCACATGCTCTTCTTTTGGCCCATCTCGCAGATGTTGGTGTGTCAGGGGCTGTCTGGGGCTGGCTTAGGTCTTTTCTGGAGGAGCGGGCTGAGCAGATTTGGCTTCCTCCATTTTCCTCCTCTCCCCATTCGGTCACCACTGTAGTCCCGCAGGGATCTTCCCTTAGCCCTCTCCTCTTTAACATTTATGTTACGCCACTGATACATCTGGCAGAGGATCTTGGGGCTAAGGTGTTGGCCTATGTGGATGACACCCAGTTGTTGTTCACCTGGGATAAAACATCGGACTCTGTCCTTGCGGTGCAACATTGCCTAGTTTCCATCTTCAATTGGTTGGCGGATGCACAGCTTAAGTGCAATTAACAAAAATCTGAGATTTTGCTCTTTGGCAAAATTCCCGCTGATTTTCGTGAGCAGTTGTGGCCGCAGGACTTCCCACTGCCCCTTTCCTCAGGCCAGCCTGATAAGAACTTGAGAGTATGGTTCGATGAGAGTCTCTCCTTTTCTACACACATCAAGAAAACTGCTGGCTGTTGCTTTGGCCTTCTCAAAACTCTTAGGAACTTTTTTCCACTCCTTCCGCAGGCTGCTAGAGAAACTATTTCTTGTGCGCTGATTCTCTCTCGATTGGATTACGCCAATGCTCTCTATGCCGGTGTTCCTGGCTACCTGCTTAAAAAACTGCAGGTGGTCCAGAACATGGCGGCTAGACTGCTTTTGGGCATTCCGACAAGGAAGAGTGTTGCTCCCCAATTGCGCTCTCTCCATTGGCTGCCCGTGGCGGTTAGGGTCAAGTTTAAACTTCTGGTCTTGGCACATCGTGCCCTCCATGGTTATGGTCCCCTCTATCTTCAGAGGCGCTTTTCCTTCTATGTCCCCTCGCGGGCCCTTCGCTCTTCGTCCCTTCGCTTCGCCCATGTTCTGCATTTCAAGCTCCAGAGGTTGGGGGGCTGTTCCCTTGTGGTTAAGTCTAGCGTGGCCTGGAATGCCCTCCCATTCGATCTTCGTTCCACTCAAGACCTTGTGGTGTTTAAAAAGAAGCTTAAAACACATCTGTTTGTATGATGGTCTCTCCCTACACCCCTTGGGTATCGCGCCGGGACACTCACGAGTATCCGAGCGCGCTACAAATGAATATACCATAACATACCATAACATAGTTGGGCAGAAATTGGAAAGGCAGAAGGAGCATTCACCAGGCTGCAGTTAGACTTTATTGAGTTGCCTCCGTGCAATGGATTGAAGTATGCCCTTGTCATAGTGTGCTTGTTCTCGAGATGGGTGGAGGCGTACCCCACTAGAAGAAATGACAGTCTCACAGTTGCTAAATTATTGTTGAGAGAGTTGATACCTCGATTCGGTTTCCCAGTCACTTTGGAATCAGATAGAGGACCTCATTTTAATAATGAGATAATTCGCTTAATCTGTGCTGCATTTAACTTTGAAAAAAAACTGTATTGTGCTTATCGCCCAGAGGCTTCTGGAGTAGTTGAACAGCTTAACGGCACAATCAAGTCAAGATTAGGGAAAGTGTGTGCATCCACAATGCAAAAATGGCCAGAAGCATTGCCTCTTGTACTGATGGGTCTCAGAAGCATTCCTGACAGAAAAACAGGATTTAGACCTCATGAAATTCTCATGGGAAGGGCAATGAGACAAGCATTTATTCCTGGAAATACATTGATGAATATAACGGATGATCTGGTATTGAACTATTGCAAACGATTGGCTGATCTGGTGCGTTCTGTCTCTCATCATGTTGGAGAGGACGCAGTTGCAAGGTAGGCAAGCCAGGCGCATGATTTGAATCCTGGAGACTGGGTGTTTGGTGAAGAAACACACAAGAAGATTGTGTCTAGCACCCAGGTGAGATAAACCGCTCTAGTCATACTGGTCACTACCACAGCAGTGAAGTGTGTAGGTTTACCCAATTGGATTCATGCTAGTCATACCAGAAGATTTCCAAGCCCACCTGAACAACAAGAGCAGCAATTGACGGAACAAGCTGAAACGTCAGAAGCTGAAGGCTGTGAAGTCGAAGAATCTAGAATGACAGATTCTGAAAGACAAATAGATGACGAACAGCCAAGTACAAGTCAGGAAGGGTGGATACCAGTGATTGAAATACCTGAAGTTGTTAGCAAAACAAGAAAAATAATTAAATTAGGGAGACAGAAAAGTAGAAAGCAAAAGACAGGGAAAGAAGAACACACTCAGGTAGAAGTGAACAAAGCTACTCAGAAACCTGAGCAAGGCCAGATAGATGAAGAAGAACAAGTTCAGGCAGAAGAAGAAGAAATCATAATAAGACTTGAACAGGATCAGATAGAGGTAGAAGAACATGTTCAGGCAGAAGAAGAACAAATTGTAGTAAGACCTGAACAGGACCAGATAGAAGAAGAACAGGTTCAGGTGAAAGAAGATATAACAACAATAAGACCTGAGCAGGTACAGGTAGAAGAAGATCCAAATACAGAAAATACAGTGCAAAGACATTTAGAAAGTGGAAAAGAACAAGAACAGATTGTGCCCAGACAAAATGAAAATAAAAGAACATTAGAAAAAGACGGGAAAGGTGAAAGTGCAGTTCAGGTCAAAAGAGGTAGAAAAGGTGATAATTGGCCAGGTGGAGTGAAAAGATTAAGATACTACCTAAGAAAGTCAAGGAAGAAACCAGAGCAAGTAAATGAGGTTTCAAGCCAAACTCAATCTAACCAGCCAATAGTAAAACTCACGCGAAGAAGCCCAAGACTGAAGATTCTGAACAGAAAACACAAAGCCCTGAGTGGACCTATGTCATACTAGAAGAATTTGAAAATTTAGATTTACGTGAAGAATCAGAGAGAGAGTTTCACAGATTAATGAAAACAAATTAAGACCACCCTAAAACAAAAGACTGTATTTAAAGAAAATTTAAATAAAGTAAGAGAAAGAGAAAAGAACATTTTCTCAGACTGAAAATGGCAGAAGTTGAAGTCACTGAACAACCGAAACGAAGTTTAAAACGAAGATGTCTTAAAGTTTGCTTATGTAGCATTTTACTATTAACATTAGTGTGGTTATTTCTAACAGTGGTGGTGCCTTTATTAATGGTAACAAGTAACAGCAATAATACAGTTACTAATGAAAAAGTAGATACAGTGAAAGGAACTAAAACAGAATTAGAAAAAGTAGATGAGACAATTTATCATAACAATGAATCAGATAATGATTTGTCTTAAAATGTGTTTACTAAATTGTTATTTCAGTATGTTAATACAATGGAAATTAGTGATTGTTATGTCTGTATGAAATTACCCTCATCCGTGTCAGAAGGGGTTACCTACCAACATATACCTTTAACATATGGTGTATCATGTACTGTTCTATCAAGTTTATTTTATGTAACCGGGAAACTCCAATATTTTTATTCAAACCTAGATGTAATATTTTCAAAACAGCCTGTTCGAAAGAATATGAATCCAGTACTTAGTAGAAAAGATGCACAGTTCATGGGCAAATTTTTCTTAACAATGAGCCCAATAGATATAGCACAGGCACAGAAGGATACCCTAACATATATATTACGTGAAGAAAAAAAGAGTTTTCACATTTAGTAGAAGAAAGGAGACATGATTTAACAAAGAAAGCTGCTGATCAGAAATCCCATGTACCTCCATGGGCTGGTAAAGAGGGAAATTATGCAAAGGGTGAGGCTCATGCTGCAATGTCCCTAGACTTTGTGAAGAAGGGAAAATCCTGCCTCCAGAGGTTTTAGACTGATTATAATAACATTTTCATTGGTTCCAGTGAGTGTGAACACAACTTCCTAAATATAGGGGGATGGGGACTAAAAGGGGGAACGGATCCTGTATTTCCAGGAATATATTATGTGTGTGGGAATAATGCCTATTATAGGTTGCCTGCACGGTGGTATGGTAGCTGTTACTTTGGAATAGTATTTCCAAAGATCTACCATGTGAATAGAATCAATGGAATCAATGAAATATCTAATGGACTAACACAAAGAAGAAGAGCTAGTTTTTCTGAAATAGTGGGTGATATATTTGGTGCATTGATACCCTCAGTTGGAGTCATTCTAAATTCACACAAAATTCTCAAATTGTCAACAGTAGTTGATCGTCTTTCGACTGATACTGCTGGAGGATTCTTAATGATTAATACAGAAATGGTTGCAATAAGGTTTTACAAAAACATCTTGCTCTCGATATCTTATTGGCAAAAGAGGGCGGAGTCTGTGGTATGTTGAAAATTCAACATTGCTGCACTTACATTTCTGACAAAAGTAAGGAAATTAAAGGGTATATTGAAAATATTACAACAATTCATGAAGATTTGACCCAACTGGAGGTTGAGTGTATGAGAGAGACTAACAAAGAACATCACATCAATAGGGAAGTGGTTTACTAATTTTTGAAAGAGTTTCCTAGGTCAAATAATACTACCAGTAGTTGTGATAATGACAATGGTATTGATAATAATGATCACATGCAAGTGTTGCAGGAACAAGGGAAAAAGAAGAATACATGCAGAAAGGGAGGGGAAAGGAAAGAAACGAAAGAGGGAATTTGAAGAAATCCAATTAGAAGAGATGAAAGGAAAGCTATACAAAAAGATGAAAGACTTAGAAAGAAAAGAAGTAACTGATGACATTCAGAGAGGAAAAGAGGAAAACTGAGAATTGCTGAAGTTGGCACCTGGGAAGGGATGGGTAATTTTGTGAAGGCTCAAAATGCCATCAGAGAGGGGATTGATGGAGCAAGCTCTTGTAGAAAAGAGACTTGCTCGGAAGCAATCCACTCGTTTAACTCACCAACAAGTTATTAATAAAGTTTTGTGAAAACTAATATGCACTACATGAACACACACGGGTTAGTGAAGCTTGCGTATGTATGTACTAATGCAGATAACATTGAAGAAGGACTAATGCCGCTTTAAAAGGGAAAACTGTTTTGCGCATGCGTCAACTACATCTACGTAGGATGATGAACTAACGCTTGGAGGGAAATTCTTGCTCATGAGCAGAAGATACTAAAATGGGGTCTTGAAGACTCACGTGCATGGCATCTACTTATTTGAAATGAAGCAAGTTATTTACTAATGCTAATGCGGGGAAAAGTATTAATACATTAAATAGGATAGAGTAGAGGTGGGTGGTATACAGTGCAAACACTTTATTTAAGAAATTAACATTTTGTCTTATGACTTTTATCATTAGTGCGTATTTGGGCCTCTCTCGCATAAATGAATTGAATGGAGTGATGCAAATTCTGCGCATGCCCACTGAAGTGAACCATGAACAATGACAAAGCATTTGAATGGGAGCCAAAGAACAAGTGAAACATCATGGAAACAGGATGGTGCAAAGTTCAACAATGAAGAGGCGCATTCACGATGAAGTTAAATGTTGCAATGTTGATACAATTAGTATATGGGAATAAACTTTATGAATAAAAATAAAGAGATGGGTTTGCTAACAATAGTTGAACTGATTTTTGTGACGTGTAAGCATGGTTAGATGGAGATTTCCCCTTGCCTGACCAATCAAATTTCGTATTCCCCGATATCGAAACTTTAGTGGGTGGAACATGGAGAAACAAAAGGTATAATTAAGATAATTTTAATTAGTTAGTAGAAGCAGAAGCTGATGCTGGACGATGATGCTGGGAGATGCTAGAGTTGCTGATGAAGAGCTGACTGCAGAACCTGAAGCAGAACTTTCTAACCTAATTTAATTGGGTTAGATCTGAAGATTGCGGAAGAATCCTGAGGAGGAAGAGAGTGGAAGAGAGGGGTGTGGCGCAACCGTCGGTATTCTAGAGAGGTCAACTATCCTATCCTCATTCCTGTCCTGAAGCCTTTGTCTCCTGACCTATCCCAGGAGACCCTTAACAGCCCTTTGGCCAGGGGGTTGGTCTTCCACACCATCCTCGGTAACTATAATTTCTCATTATTTGCTAATGTTCTTTTCTCTCTCTCCTCTCTCTCTCTCTCTCTGAGCATTGATTATTGCATGAGTCCAAGTCATATGCACGGTGTTTATTAATTGAATTTTCTCTTCTGTGAATGATGGTAACAGTACTGTATTGAGTTTGTTCACGTGCATTTAATTTAGATATAGATTTAAACTTTCCTGAGTCTGTGGTTATTTACTTCAAAAATATATGAAAAGTTAGAGTTATGTTAATTATCACCATCAACTAGTTCAACTAATGGTCCATCGACCAGAGGAAAGATCTAATTGATCTGTGAAGGGTTAGTTCGATATGAACAGATGTATTGAATAAACTAATTCTAAAACCCCCACTGACCAGCGGTTTAACCACTGTGAGTTTATGGGCCCAGGTGAGTATATGGTAGTGGAGTATCTGTTGTTGTTGAACCGCTGGATCACATACACCTGACTGAAAACAGGGAATGTATGTCCAAATGCTGCGCTGATTGAGGTAGAGTCGAGCGCCTGTGGTTTTTATTTTTTTGGAAGTGTCTACTGTTCATACATGTGCTTCTGCTGATTGAATGTCATGCTTAAACTCAGAGAAATCCTGAGTTATGTGTACGAACTTTAGCAGGGTCGGTCTGGGAACCCAAAGCAGTCCTGGCAATTATCTCGGACCAGCCCCTGGTAAAGCACTGCCTGGCTCCAGGAGGCTGGAAACGCTTGCTTGCTGCTTTTGGTTCTGGGGGCCAATATTGCGGGACTGTAGCAAAACCGTCCCCCAGTAACAAGACTGGCCCCCACCTTTCAAGCCTCCCGGGGAAACGCCCGATGCCCGGTACGGTCTGTCTGGCCCTGAACTTCAGACAGCTCTCAAATCCAAAAAACAGTTATATGTATGAACTTTATACATCTCAAATCCACAAAACCAGGTGCTTGGCTATGCTCTTAGTCTCCACTGCTCTTTATTATGCGGCCCTGTGAGATATATAATGATTGTTGTGCAGTGCCTAGCGGCAGGGAGCTTAATCATGCACAGGACACCATAATTAGTTTAGGCCTGGCTCTGCCCAAGCAGGTTGCCTATCTATGATATTTTTCTGTCCCAGCCCTGGGCTAACTACTTTCTCACACTTGTGGTTGAGGAGTGCCAAGCCCCCCTCTATCACTGGTCAAGGGTGGGCTAATCCAAAGCACCCAGGACATTACATTCCTCCCTTACTGTAAAGTAAAACAGACAGCATTTTGACATCCTCAACATTCACAGGTGGGTGGTGAATGGAAACAAAGAGGGTAAACAGATTAACACAAAAAGGTTCTGGATGTGGCAACACTGGTTCAGTCATTCATTGGCTCAGGTCATGTGGACCACCTCATTCAGACACAAAGTCTTTGTATAGTTGTAACTCTGTATGGTTGAATCTCAAAAAGTACCTTCTTGACCCACCACACTGGGGGTGCGACAGATGATCGTTTTTTGGTACCAGTCTATGATGAGAAACATGCTGTTGATGTGGCAGATCCTCTAACTTAGTATGTGTCGAATAGGGGTCGCCTATCACTGAGCCATGGGCTGAAACCTCCCCAAAATCGTAAGGCTTGCCAACTTGCCCTAGATCGGCAGAGCCTCGTATCTCAGGTATATTCTCTGGGATATACTGGAAATTTTAAAAATACAAGATGTTCCAGTGATAGTTTCTCTTCCTCAACAGGCAATGATCATTGTCCCTTTGACGCTTGTAACCACCTTTGAGGAGGAACAAAGCAGAAGGTAAGCCAAGCATCATGACATTCGAATAAAAGAACAAGTACAAGTGAAGGATCGCCATCCTGGAGGGAAGTTCCACCTCCCCTTTGATCCCCTATCAATGATGTCAGCAGACTCTAGAAGTTTCAGTTCTTGTTCCACTTTCTGAAATGTAATCCTTCTGTGGCGTAGGGCGATTAGCTTGATGGACTTGCCTATGTGAAGGTGCCCTGTTCTTACTTTTATGTACCCAATGCTGTGGAATAGAGAGGGAAATTCTTAGATTAGTTTTTCAACACTTATGAACGCTAAAAGCAAACTTTACCAGGCAGAGGTCCTGTGCTGTCAGGCAGCTTAGGAGGAATCCTGTCACTTCCAGGGAGACACAGACTTCACTTGTGTGGAGGTATCCTGGTGGGTTATCTCTGTGTGAAGTACTACAGCCAGTTGTAACGGAGTGTTGTTTCTTAAAGCTTAGACTCTCACTTTCGTTGGGGCAGCTTTAGGTGGGGTTGGAAACGTGTTGAGTGGTCAGCAGCCATGAAGTTGATCGAGTCCCTTGTGACACATCGGGTGGTCCTGATGGGTGTCAGTTTTGACTCAACGGCATGGACAATGTAAATTGCCTTACTTAGCTCATCGTCATCCATGTCACTTTCATCTTGAGTCTCGGGTGAGGTCTTGATTGTGCATATTGTCTTCTCCAGGAGCCCGGCTTGTTTTGGGATAGATCAATAGACTTCCAAAAAGTCATTTTGTTTTCCACACACTGAGGATTTCTTTCCTAATGCTAGGTGATCTACGGTATGGGAAATCATCCACTGCACCACCTGCAGGGGTGGACAGCTGCTTTCAGTTTGTTGGTGTCTTGCTTGTCCTTTCAGAGGCTTTTGTCAACAGGGTTGACGAGTTCTGTCTTGATCAGTCTCTGTAGAGCAGTTTCTATGTGGGCTGCTCTTACCTTTGACAGCACCTTTGAAAATCCTAGACTAAAGTTGTTATGCATGGCCATTTTTAGGACTTGTAAGAATTGTTCTCTCAGTTTTGCAGAGGCACATCCCTGGATCAATTGTGCTCTAATTTCCTGCTGTTAATCGGGAAGGGTGAAGCATACTGGCCAACTTCTTGAGGCGAACATAAAAGGCATCCTCAGAATTGTCCTGGTGTTGGCAAGCTTGATGGAGCTGGAAACACTCATAATCAGGGTTGGCGAGTGATTTAGAGTGAGCCCTCAAAGTTGTCTTTTTTTAAACATTTTATTAAGTTGACACCAGACCAACACAGGACATACATTGTATAATTAGATTCAGTTGAGAAACACCTTCGCCTACCACCCACACTTTGTTTTGCAGTTCTTAGACCGTGGCATATGGATTCCCTCTCTCCCCTACCTTCCCTCAGATCAGTTATTTGTATCCTCCACCTCCCTCCACGTGTCCCATAGCTAGGAGAACTTCCTTGAGCATTCCCATGCGCCGTAAATCGTCTCTTCGGTCTGCATGCACCAGTCCATGTTTTTTTCCCAAGTCTCATTGTTGCCCTCACAACCGCACTACGCCACAACAATGTGTACTTGGGTATGGTTGGATCTCCCCATATATGCAGGAGGGCTAATGATGGAGCAAGATGTAGTTCTTCAATCATGACCACTCTCACTTTGTCCCTGATTTTTACCCAGAGGGGTTGTATTGTCAGGCAGTCGCTTAGAGTATGTATCAGTGTGCCCCTCCTGCCCCATCCTCTCTTACAGAGATCATTCTCTGCCCGTCCTGTCCGAAACAGCTTGTTTTTTGTATAATAAGGCAGATGTACTATCTTGAAATGTACTACATGGAACCACTCTCTGATAGCCACCTCGTGTGGGTGTCTACATGCTTCCCCCCATGACCTGTCTTCTAGTACCCCAAGCTTTTCCTCCTATCACGTCTTTAGTTGGTCTAACAGGGTATGATGGTGCGCTAAAATGGTCTTATATATCTATGATATTGCATGCTTATGTAAAGAGTCTGTCAACACTCTCCATTCCAGTGGGATTTCCACCACCACGTCCTGGAGCAAATCTTTATATTTGGTTAGGGGATGTCAGACCTGCAGGTATTTGAGCCATTGCCTTTTATGTCGAATCATTTTCCTACTGGAGCTTTACAAAGGGGATTATTGAACCTTACTCTCAAATGTCCCCTAACTTGGATATCCCTATTAGGTCCCATTGTTTGCCCCTTCAAGGAGCCTGAGGTCTGCCAGGATCCCGTAATCCAGAGTGGTGTCTCCAGTGTTACCTTGCCTTCCCAGTCCAACTTCCCCTTGGCTGTCTTCTATACTTTATTTACCGTTGCGTTGGCGCTGGCATTTATGGCCCTTTTTTCCCATAGAGTTTCCCTATGTATCCTCTTTGCCCCATAGCCTTCCTATATGCCATTAATGCTGGATCATGCTGTGGGTTAAACGCCCAATCATTCACTGTCACCAAAAGAGTCACCCAATAGTAGAAATTTAAGTGCAAAAGTGTGATTCCACCATCATAGGGCCGTTAGTCAATGTTTGCAGTGCAATCTATGGGGGGGCCTCCACGCCAGAATAACAGTCGGGTTTCTCCGTCTACAACCCAGAAAAATGTATTGGGTACCTCGAAGGGAGTGTTTTTTTTTGTTTTTTTTTTGTCCTCATTGCCACCATAGTTTCAATGCCAGACCCGATTAAAGAAAACAAGCAGCTGTCTCAGTTCATTGCAAAACTGGCAGGGATATATAAACGAGATAATGGGTACCCAATATCCCTCAGCTATTGCAATCTCAATCTTTGAAGGCAAAGAACCAACCGGTTACCATCTTGTAGGCGACCTTTATATAGGTGACAGCCAAGCCAACCCGGGCTAGGACCAGGTACCGGCTAATCTCATGGTGCAAAGGCAGGGGGGGCACCATAGTAACGTAATCATCGGACCCGGGGAAAAAAAAACCAAATAAAAAAACCCGGATATTTCAGTGTGCCCATGACAACAAATACCAGAAAGCCTTTTTACTCTGATTACCCGACCTAGCCAGGTCCATGCGTGATGTGTACAAGACGGAAGCCTGCCATTCACTAAAGCTGGGGGGGGACGAGTCCTTCCACTTCCTGCAGATCTCCCTTCTTGCCAACAGCACCGCATAGAACACCAACTTTTTGGCTGCACTTTGAACTCCTTCCAGAATCCCGAAGATTACAAGAGGCAAGTCTATATTAACCTGGATACCCAGTGATGTGGTTAGAGTGTTGCTAATAGCTGCCCAGTATGACTCTAGTCTAGGGCAATCAAAGAACATGTGAGTGTCTGATGCTGCTGGAAGTCCACATCTTGAGCATGCCACTAAGTTGCCCTCAGAAAATTTAGATAATCTGAGGGGAGAATAATATGCCCTATGCAGTGTGAAAAGGTGGTTTCTGCGTAGCCATGAGGGCTTCACTATGCTACACAAGAGGCCGAATGACGCTGACCAGAGTTCTTGTAGATTTTGACCAGAAATTGAAGGACTCCACAACAAGTCCGGTAGACTAAAAACTCCATCCTTTTCCTCAAGTAGGAGTCTATACCACTGTGAAGTCTCCTTTTTACCCGATGGGTTGTTGACCAGTTTATTAATAAGTAGGCTATATCCTCCAAGTGGAAACTTATTTCTTTCAAGGGATTGAGTTTTATAGGCCTGAGTCCAGCTTGCCATTTGCAAGTATTTAAACTTTGATAGGTTAGGGCCGATCCTAGCCTGGAGCTGTTCCCAAGAAAGTAACTCTCCTTCAAGAAGAGATCTCCCCAGACCTCTAGGCCTGCATCTCTTATAGGCGCAGCTAAAATGTCTCCAAGCCAGACGGGATTTTCAGGTAGCCCCCATAGCGGTTTTCTATCACAGAAATACCCTTGTTTTATAGATCTTGTGACTTCAGCCCACAATTTTGCCAATCCCTGTAAGACCTTTAGTTTGATTTTTTGAAAGTACTTTGGGTTGCAAAATTTAAAAAGAAAGGCCGATTGGCTAACACCTTCCCCTTCTAGCATAGCTGAGTACATCAGACCTACCCCGTAATTTGAAGGCATTTTTAACAACATACGGGAATGAGTCAACTGGAAGGCCCAAGCGTATAATTTCAAATCCGGGGCAGCCAAGCCCCCCTTGTCTCTTTGTCGCCTAAGCTTTTTCCATGATATCCTTACCTGTTTGTTGTTCCAAATAAAAGATGTTATGTCTGACTGTAATTTAGCTAAACAAGAATAATCAAAGTGCAGGGGAATGGTACAAAACAAAAAAGAAATTTTAGGAAGAATCGACATTTTAATTAAATTAACCCTCCCAATTAAAGAAAGTGGAATATTAGACCATGAATGCAATAACCTACGACATTCTTTAGCTACTGCTGATAAATTAACTTGAGCAATTTTTTCTATATCCTTCACAATATGTAGACCCAAATACCTCATCGAGGAACCTGCTTGTAACTCCCTAGCTCGTCCGTCATCGTTCCAGACGAGCATCTTGGTTTTGGTATCATTAATCTCGTAACCGGATACTTGGCCAAAAGAGTGTGCAGTCTTTAAAATTATGGGGAGTGCAGTGCCGACATCTGATGTAAGAATAAGCACGTCATCGGCGTAAAGGGCTACTTTCCTTTCCCACCCTTTATAAGAAAAAGGCTTAATATTGACCTCCTCCCTCAGTTGTTGCGCAAAAGGTTCGATATAAAAATCAAACAACAGGGGGGAAAGTGGGCAACCCTGCCTTGTCCCCCTAGTGATAGTTACCGGGTCAGATAGCTCTCCATTAACCAAAAGGCGTGCAACTGGGCTGTGATATAACAGACCAATTGCCCTACGAAACCCTGCCCCCACGCCAAACTTAGCCAAAGCCCCCGACAGGTATTCCCAATTAACCCTGTCGAAAGCCTTGGTCGCATCCAACGTGAGGGCCGCCAAAGGAAGGGTCCGGGCCGATGCTATATCGAAAGCACCTATTAAGTCATAGGTTAACTCAAATAGTTGTCGCCCCTTCACAAAGCCCTTTTGGTCAGAGTGAAGGACCGAAGGCGCTATCCCGGCCAACCTTGATGCCAAAATTGTGGTGAAGATCTTATAATCCACATTGAGAATAGAGATTGGCCTATAAGATCCACAAGCGGTCTTTGGTTTCCCTGGTTTCAAGATAAGGGTGATTGAGGCATTATCCCAAGAGGCGGGCGGGCTCTGTCCTTCCACTAAGATTTGATTGAATAGAACAGTAAGAAAGGGGACTAATTCTGTTTCCAGGGCTCTATAGATTTCTGCCGGCAACCCGTCGGGTCCGGCCCCCTTCCCCTTCTTACTTCTTTTAATGGCAGATCTTACCTCATCCTCAGTAATAGCATTATCTAAGAATTGAGACTGCTCAGCGGATAGCGAAGGAAGATTAATGTCCGTCAGCCAACCTTCAATAGAATCTAACAAGATCTCCTTATCCTCCTTGTAAATCACCTGAAAGTAATCTCTGAAGGCACCCCTGATATCCTCATCTGAAAAGAAAGTATTATTATCTACAATTATTGCCGCAATGGTATTACGAACCAGATCTGTTTTGGTCTTCCAGGCCAGTAGTTTCCCCGCGCCCTCGCTGTATTCAAAATGGGCCAACTTACTGGCTTCCCATCTTTGTTGAAGTCGAAGGTTTAATATCAAGCTCAAACTACCCTTCAGAGCCACTAATTGATTACAAAGAGTGGGCAGATCTAATCCAGGGGTCATATAATTGGTGTCTATATTTTGTTGCGTTTGACATATTTGAGCTTCAATAGATATGACTTCCTGTCTATGCATCTTCCTGCGATATGAAACTTTCCCTATAATAACCCCTCTCAAAAAAGCTTTAAACGAATCCCAAATCATCTTGGTCGAAGCTGAACCCCTGTTGGAATCCCAAAAATTATGGGTTTCAGATTTAAGAAATGTGATATCCTCAAAAGAGGAGAGAAGAGAGCGGTCAAAAGACCATGTGTTGGAAGACCTCTTAATCGGTCTGACAATTTCCATTACAACAGCCGCGTGGTCTGACAGATGTAATGGGAGGTAGCTAATGGCCTTGACGGAATCTACCAGCCTCAGACTAATTAAAATGAAATCAATTCTGGACTGGTGATGGTACTTGTAATTCCAGAAAGAAACCCCTTGTTGTTGCCCCGACCTCTCTCTCCAAATGTCAACATACCCATATTGCTTCATTACACTTTGCAGCAAAGCTCTGGTCTTAGAAAAAACTAGGGATCGATTATTAGCCGATTTGTCCAATAAAGGGTCCAGTACGACATTAAAGTCGCCTGCCAGGATAATGGGTTCAGGAAAGGAAAGCAGGTGTGAAAATATAGACTCCAGAATGGAGGGGTTGTCCTGATTCGGACCATAGTATCCCAAGATTGTACTTTGCATGCCAGACATAACAACTGACGCTATGGCCCATCTGCCACCTGGGTCGACCGCCTGTGATATTAGCCTAGTTTTAGCTCCTTTTTTAAATACAACTGAGACCCCTCTTGTGTTAATTGTTTGAGTAGTTGAAACTGCGAAGTCTATCCACCTATTTTTCTTAATAAGGGCAAGCATTTCAGTGTGAGTTAGATGCGTCTCCTGGAGCACAATGACCTGCGCATCCAAGTACCGCAAATATTGCATAATTCTATTAGCTCTAGGCTTGGTGCGGAGGCCATTTACATTCCAGGAGATATATTTTACACTACCCATATTTAAACAAGAAAAGAAAAAATAAGGCTAAAATAACCATTTGTTGCTTTAATTCTTTGCTCAACATCTGCCTGCTTCCATCCTTTTTAACACTTGTTCGATCAATGAGGACCTTTTTATATTTTCGCCATCTCCCACCCCTCTTCCTTACCCCCGTGCACCCCCCCAACCCCACAACCCCCCCCCTTGGAAAACTCTTGTGTTATCTAACCGGTTAGGTCCGGTAGATAGCACCCCTTCGACAGGCTCCCGTCGAGAAAAACCCCACCCACCCCAAAAAAAGAATGCTAAACAAAGTGGTATAGGGCATAAAGAGTGAGACCCCCTCTTCAACATGCCCTGAAAAAAAAATAAAAAAATTACCAAAGCTATTTTTAACAATTAGCTGGGAAGTGGAAAGAAGAAGACATTTTAGTCAAAATAAATGAGTAGAAGTGACCTAAGGTAAAGAAGCGTACAGCTTCGTGTTAATAATAGCACATTAACTAATAGGCTTATCTAAAGAGATTCACCAACGCTATCACAGAATATGCCTAGTCTATTGGTGCTCATTTCCTAACGTCGACAAAAGCTCGTCGGCTGCCTGCACTGACCTAATGTTATACATCCGGTTATTGTGCATTACTTTGATGGCTGCCGGGAACATGAGCTGAGCTGTTGCTCCTACTTTCCTAAAGGCATCCAAACGCCTCCCAAACTCCCATTGTTTCTCCAATGTGATTCTGGAGAGGTCAGACCTAATTAGGAAAGTAAAACCTATCCCTGCGAGAGACTTTTGTTTTAGTGCCAGGTTAAGAATCTGCTCCTTCAACACATACGTGTGAAAGTTGACCAATATTTTACGCGGCTTCGATCTTTAGGGGTTCCGCCGAATGGGGTCCCTATGGACTCGCTGAATGTCCATGGCTAATTCCTCAACTGAGTGCTCTAAGCCCAAGGACTCCTTTAACAGAACAGTAATGAAATGCTTAATGTCTGAACCCTCAGATCCTTCCGGAATATTGAGAATTCGTATATTCCCCCGCCTGGCATGGTTTTCTAACATCTCCATCCTCTCGCTTAGGCTCTGCTCTTCTCTAGTAAGCTTCTTTATATCAACCTTGGCTTGCTCCAAATTAGTAGAGAGTGTTGCTGAGGTCACTTCCAGGACTCCTGTTCTAATGGTCAGACCATCAATCTTGTTATCCAGTGCTTCACAATAGTTCCTTATCTCCAGCTGATTTGCAGTAA
This sequence comes from Triturus cristatus, assembly GCF_964204655.1. NCBI lineage: Eukaryota > Metazoa > Chordata > Amphibia > Caudata > Salamandridae > Triturus > Triturus cristatus. The sequence goes on from NC_140590.1 coordinate 1,388,636,488, forward strand.
ACCCTTTCCTTATCTCCATTGTAAGCGCAGAGAACATCCCCAACAAAGAGGCAGCTGAAAGAGTGGACTCTCCCTCTAAGTCGGCTATACTAGCTCCATCAACGTCACCTTCCTGATGTTAATCCTTAATGTTCTCTTCGTCCCCCCATTCTCCGCCAACTACACCTTCCATCACGAGTGTTGCTGCCAAACGATTGCCAGAAGATGGCACTTCTGCCGTTGTCAGGCTCGGTGGGGGGAATTGTTCGATAGCGGACAAGCCTCCTGCGACTTGCACCCCCAGCTCACTCTCTTGAACTACTCCAGCTCCTTCTAAGCCTTTCACATGTGGTGTGACCTGGGGTGTACCCATCCCCCCTGCTGTAACTTCGACCCCAACTGGTGTACGGGAGGATATTAATAACACATTGGCAGACGGAGAAGGGAGGGCTCCCGGGGTAGAGGAAACACCTGCCATGTTGTGATCTTCCACAAGGTTAAGTATCTGAGGAACCACTTTGAAATAAGATCGAAGTGAAGGGGTGATCTTAGACCCTAGAGGTAAGACTGCCTTGGGTCCCTTCACTTTGGTTTTAGACTTAGGCTTATGTTTACTACCTCTAGCCTTCACTTCTGTATTTAAGTAGGAAGAAGATTTCCTCCTAACCGATGGCTTGGTGCTCTGAGCAAAGGCAACCTCTCCAACCTCTCCAACAGCCTCCTCCTCCTGCACAGCCGCCTTATTTCGCCCTTGGTTGTCTTGCTCCTTATCAGTGGTATACAACGAGTTACCTAAAGCACCACAGATAGCCGCGGACCCTGGCGCAAACCCTGGCGATAACCCAGCCAGAGTTACAATACTCTCACTGTTCTTGTCATAGTCAAAAGCCTCTGTCTCTATCCTTCCCTCCTCGGCTGCTTTCAGAGGAGGTGAAAGTATTGGTTTCTGCACCCCTCTAGAAGACACTTTGCTAACTGCACTTCTTGAGTTTGTCACAAAGGCAGAACCATGAAATGGCTGCCCAAGGCTCCGCAGCTTTCTCCCCCGCCACAGCTCCAGCGCGGCTGTCCAGAAGCTCAGCCGCGGCTTCCCCCGGGCTCTCGAGGTATAAGTATAGCAGCTTGGCCGATTTCTGGTTCCCAGAATGCCTCCCCCTCAGAAAAACACTGACTCCCTCCTGCCGCTTTTACCGGTGCAAAGCTCACAACAGAAACAGCTTGGGGGAAAAATTCACGCCGTCCACCATCCTCCGAGAACGCACACGGACAGAGAAAGCAGGCTGTTTGACGTGGGACATCCGGTGGCCAAACGCGTTATTGCGTACCGTACCGCTTGAAGAGGTAACCGCCGATACTAGACCCAACAGCAATCGGGTGAAAATGTAATTTTACTCGCTTAAAATGAAAATTTCATTCTTCTGCATGCACCAGGACATATCCTATTACTCCGGCCACAATCCCTGTCGAGGCATGGTAGGGTAGGGTTAACTCTGACGGGAGCTCGCCTCGGAGCACCACGGCAGCCTAACTAGCTGCCGCCATGTTTTCCCGAGCCGTAAAACCTCGAAGGGAGTGTTTTGTAATAGGATGTCATTTAGGCAATAGAATCCTTTTATAAAGGGCAGTCTTAATTAGCAGTGAGAGGGGGAGACGCTGCCAGTGTTCCACATCATATTTATAGTCCCATAGTGCTTTCCCTAGATTGGCACAATAGAAATTCTGTTTAATTTGTCGTTATATTCCCAAGTATTTGAAGTCCTCTGACACCATGGTGCTCCATGGTGTGATTCAGTAGACAGTTGATTTGTGTCAATTGGTACGGATGCCTGAGAAATCCCCGACAACATTCTGGATATCCACCAGTTGTGGGATTGAGCTTGCCGGGTCTGCTAGGTATATTAAAAGATCATCTGCATTTAGAGAGATTGTGTCTTCCCTGTGTGAGTCCCAGGTGAGACCCCTCAATTGGGCATAGCAGCGCTCTCAGCATGCCAGTGGCCAGACCATCTGATCGAACAGCAGTAGTGAGAGCGGGTAGCCCTGTCTTGTTCCCCCATGTAGTATGGATTCTGCAGAGGCCGTGCCATTCACTTTAATCCTGGCCATTGGATTGGCGTACAGCAGGGGTACAGAGGCCCTGATTTCGGTGCCAAATCCTATAATCTGCATCAGAGTTCTTAAGAAAGGCCATTGGAGGGAGTTGAATGCCTTTTCAGCACCTAATGAAAAGATCACGATCGGATCTCTCACCTCGTTTCTGTGGGCCTGACATCCGAACAGCCATCTGAGGTTGTGCCTTGTGGGCCATAAAGCCCAATTGATCTGCCATGATTAATTTCTCTATCACCTGTCATAAAAGCATGGGTAGGACCTTAGCCAGAATTTTCATCATCACATTCAAGAGGGAGATGGTGAATCCATTAAGTCACAGGGTTTTCCTGCTCTCTATCTGTATTATTGCCTCCAGTATCTTGTCCACTTCTAAAGGGACCTTGAGGAGCTCATGATCCATCGCTGTCAGACACTGGGTAGGAATGTCTCCCACAAATGCTTCTATGGCCTCCCCGACCCTAGTATTGGACTTGATATAGTGTGTGCCTGATCAGTAGCCCGAGATTCAGTCTTCGGTACCCCGTCTGGGCTCATTATCCTACTAACTCACTTCAGGCTCTCATCCCACTGGGCTACCCTGGCTAGCAGCTTCCGGGTTTTATTACCTATTTTGTATAATCTGTATTGCCTGCCCCTGTAGTGGTCATATGCCTCCTAATCTGTTTGCTTTGTGTATTCCTCTTGTACTAGGGCTATCTGATGTGACAGTGTGGGACTTGTCAATGCTATGTAATGGGTTTCTAAGTAGAGCAGTTAAGCTTCCATTTCTTTCATCTATCTGAGCTTCTGTTTTTTTCCCATGATGTGTCTGATGGGAACTCCTATTGCAGCCACCTTGTTAGCCTCTCATAGTATAATGTATGACCAAACTGATCTCTTGTTTTCCTGAAAATAGTGCTTGTTGGACTCAGTCACTAACTTTCTCGTCTCCCATTCTCTGAGCTCCGATGGATCCAGCTTCCAGCACGCTGCCTTTCTGCACTCGGCCCGTTCCAAGCCTGTACACAATGGGTAGTAGTCAGAAATCCCTCTTGCTAGGTAACGAATATCATTAAAATAGCTGCGCTTGTGGGATTAGTATGTAACCCAGCCTGGTCATGGCCGTCATCCCATTCTACACTTATGAGTATGGTTTGGTTTTCCTGTGCTCCTCCCTCCACAGGTCCAACAGGCCCAAGGCCTTGACAAAAGAGTAAAGTTGTGTATCTTGTCTAGGTCCCTGGGTGTGCAAGGAAACTGTCCATTCTCCCTCCCATAACTAGTATGAGATTCCCTCCTATTACAAGGAGGGTATCTGGTGTGTGTGTAATCCATTTCCCCATTTCTCAGAGCAACAGTCTGTAGGCCCAAGGGGAGATACCACAAGGACACTGTTTATTTCATACCCTTCCATTCCCCCTGCACTGCTGCACAACAGTCTCTCTGATTTGTCCATGTCTTTGTTACTGTCAGGGGGAGCGACCAACAGGGCAGAACTCCCAGCCCCGGGATCGCATAGGTAACACCAAATGTGCCAAGACCTTGTATTTTCCCTTTCCAAAAAAACACAATTGTTTGCCATCAAATGTTTTCTTGCAAAAGAATGACGCCTGGGTTTTGTCTTGTCAGGTATTTACCAACACCCATTTTTTCAAATGATTGCCCAGCCCATTGTCATTCTGAAACAGCGACATACCAACAACAGGTACTCCAATACCATATACTCACCAGGGCCCATAAACAAACACACAATTGAGTAAACCGCTGAAGTCAAAGTTTATGATTTTCCACAATTTAAGATTAGTTATTTCTTACTCTTAACCAACCATTCACTGATCAAAAGGTGTTTTCCTCTGGTCAATGGACCATTAGTTGAACTAGTTGATGGTGAAGATTTACACTAACTCTATCTTATACATTTAAAGTAAATAACCACAGACTCGGGAAGTTTTAAAACCTTTATCTAAATCAAATTCATGTGAACCATCTCAAATACACAGTGCATTCACCATCATTCTTAGGAGAGAAAATGTAATTAATTATTAATCAAACACATACTTTGGACTCATGCAATGATCAATGCTCAGAAAGGTAGAGGAGAGAGAGAAAAGAACATCTACAAATAACGTGAAAAATATAATTACCAAGAATGGTGTGAAGACCAACCCCCTAGCCAAAGGGCTGGTAAGGGTCCCCGGGGAAATATCAGGTGACAAAGACTTCAGGACAGGATTCAGGACAGGATAGTTGACCTCCCTAAATACCGACGAGATTCTTCCGCGATCTTCTTATGTAACCCAATCAAATTAGGATATAAAGTTCTGCATTCGGCTTCTTCATCAGCATCTCACAGCATCTCTCTCAGCATCAGCATCTCCCGCTACACAGACAGCATCCCGAGCTCTGCAGCATTCAGCAAATCTCCTTCTAACTAACTAACTAACTAAGGCTATCTCAATTATACCTTTCGTTCTTCATGTACTACCCACTAAAGTTTCAATATTGTACAAATATGAAATCTAATTGGTCAGGCAAGGGGAGAAGAACATCACACCATGCTTACATGTAATCTAATTCAGTTAAACCATTGTTCACAAACCCATCGCCTTAATTTTAATTTATAATTTTATTTCCCTTTCGCATTCATATTTCATCTGTAACATTTGTTAAAAATGTAACATGTAGGTCCATTCCGTTGAACTTTTCACAGTCTATTCTCAGGCTATGACACTTTGTGACCTTGGCTTTTGTTCCAACTCCGACTCATCATTCTGGGTTCACTTTCAGTACACATGCGCAGCAGTCACATGACTCAGCTTACTTCAATTATACACGAGAGGCCCAAATGCGCACTAGTGATAAAGTCAGAAACACAAATATTACTTTAAAAAATAAATGGTTTCTCTGTTTACCACCCATCTCTACTCTATTCCCCTTTACTTAATAATACTTTCCCCGCATTAGCATTTAGTAAAATAGCTTGTTTTGTTTCAGCTAAGCAGGTGACATGCACGTGAGTCTTCAAGACTCCATTTTAGCCATTTGTCATAAGTGGGAACCTCCCTGGACCTCCAATTTTATATGATTAAGGAGCAGGCCACTAAGCAAGTAATAGAAAGAAATGTTGCTTAAGCTTCTGATAAAAAAGTTTTATTTTTGCACTCTACAAACAGGGCAACTTCGGCCTCCAGCAAAAGCCTCTTCTCAAATGCCCGATTCAAGGCCGAAAAGATTGCCTCACAAAAGAGCCCCAACCTAGGACACAAAAAGAATATATGGAGCCAGCCCCCTTCTCCTTCCGGCTGACATCAAAAACAGCTATCTTTGGCATCCGGATATGTTTTCTTAAGTGCATTCGGGGTAAGGTAGGCCAACCACCGGGATAGAAAGGCCATCCTTTTATAATTGGCTGCTCTCAGAGACTTACTTCCGCGAAGACATAGGGCTTCCCATTCAGGGATGGAAAAAATACATTGCGTTTCACGGGCTACCTTTTCCAGATGGTTTTCAATCATTAGAAGTTGGCCCTCATTTCATAGTAAACAATACCAGTTCCCTACCCCACTTAATTTGGCCCCAAAAAGCGCTTTCACCAGTTTATTTGGGGTGTCAAAAATTCCCTTCATATTTTAACGAAATGAACAATTTGTAATTATTCCAAAATGGTGAGCCTCCTCTGGCTCCCATCCCTCAGTAACACCTCCTGCCAAGAGATCACCCTATTCTGTATTGAAAAATCTCTTAGCACTCCAAGCCCGCAACCTTCCCAGTGTTTCAGGCGGCCTGCTTGAATTTGGAGGCCGAGGCTCTTGCATTCTTGTAATTTTAAATACTGAAACCCGGAGGAACCCGTCATTTAAAAAAAAAAGCCTGGAGTCTAAAAGTCCTTAAGTGTCTTATATCTTGTTCTTTTCAGCAATTTGGAGGTTTTTAAAAATATTAAGATCTGAGAGCCGGTTTCAAACAAAAAAATTATCTCTAACGTCATTTGAGCCCATTAAAACTGCCAATAGGTCCAAGAAAGCAGCATCGTAGTACGTTTTTAAATGGGGTAACGCCTGACCTCCTTGTTCGATAGTTAATTTAAGTGATGTAAGTTTCACCCTTGTTTTTTTCCCCCCAAAACAAACTGTCCGATCAGATTTTCCATTTATTTAAAAAAAACACATATTGATTTTAATAGGTATGTTAATAAATAGAAAAGTGAGTAGCGGCAGTGCGGACATCTTAATAAGTGAAACCCGTTCCACCAAGGTTAGGGGAAGAAGAAGCCACTGTTCTAATAATCTCCTTATTCTTCCTACATAATTCAGATTGTAAAGCTGCTGATATTGGTCGGACACAAATATCCCCAAATATCTAATTGGATCTGACCTTGCAGCTTGCGCCCTCAGACAGAATGGAAGAAAGTTCATATTTGAATTTAAGACAAGGACTTCAGATTTGTTTGGATTTATTTTAGAGCCCCCAATTAATTCAAATTTACTAAATTCCCTCAATACCACTTCCAAATTATAATTATTAGGCTTCAAGAATAAAATAATATCGTCCGCAAAGAGTTTTAGTTTGGCCATGCCCTGGATTGGGGCCTTAATTGCAGCATTTTCGCACATTCTAATAGCCAGAGGTTCTCTAAAGAAGATAAAAAGTAGGTGGGAGAGCGGGCAGCCTTGTCTTGTCCCCAGCTTAATCTGTACTGCACCTGCCTGTTTCATATTAATCACCACCTGAGCTTGGGGCCCCCTGATAAATATTATGTAACATTGCAGTAACCTGGGGGGAAACCAAATTGGCGGAGTGCAAAAAACAGAGTATTCCAATTCACCAAATCGAATGCTTTCCCTGCATCGACCATCATTATACAGGCCGGGATAGAGTTGGTGTTACAATAATCCAGAGCCTGTATTAAAAATTCCGTATTGGTTACCATGGATCTTCCTGCTATAAAACCTGCCTGATATTTATGAATTATTTCCTGTGCAAACATTAAAAAGCACTCAGCCCACTCCTTCATAAAAATCTTATAGTCTAAGTTGAGGAGGCTAATAGGCCTGTATGAATTGACATTGTTCTGGTTCCTGTCCTTTTTTACAAAGCAAATAACAATTGCCTCTTTAAAGGCCGGAGGAACCTGGCCACCGTTTTCAATATGATTGAAAAGTTTTTTCATATGTGGAATCAATTCTTTTAAGAAAGTCTTGTAAAATTCTATTGGGAACCCGTCTTCCCCACACGCCTTAGCCCCAGCTGTTGCTTTATTAGCTGCTCCAATCTCAGCAGTTTTTATCTCTGATTTTAATTGGTCAATCCGCGAATCGGACAATCTTGGAATATCTACATTATCAAAATACTTGTGTATCATCCCCTCCCCCACCAGATACTCAGTAGTGTAAAGTTGCTGGAAGTGCTCTAAAAAAATCTGCAGAATTTCTTCCCTATTAGTTACATCCATTCAGTAACCTTCAGAACCAGGGATCAGTAACCTTCAGAACCAGGAATGCCTCCTGTTTAGTTTTTGGGGAACTGGCCAGCAATTTGCCGACCAGCTGACTGTCCTCATAAATCTTTTGTTGAAAGGTTCGGGAACTACTGATCTCTTCTAAGACAAAGAAGTCTTTCAAGGCCTTTCTAGCTTTCTCCAATTGCTGTGGACATGACCGGATCCTCTGGGCGTAGGCCTTCTCCACTGCACCCTGTAAGTCAGCTATTTTCATCCACCAGGTTCTAGATTGGGTGGCCGAAAAGGAGATTATTTGCCCGCGGGCTGCAGCCTTGACAGCCCTCCAGATCGCAAAGGCTTCGGACGTTTCCGCGTTAATCCTAAAATATTCAGAGATCCATATCTTAAAATTCTCCACCCATTCTTGATCCTGGAGAAGGAGGAAATCCATTTGTCACCTGAGTCTCTCTCCTCTCCCTGCATCAAGTTTGAGCTCAAGCCCTACATATGCGTCATCCGAGAAGGGGTTGGTCCCAATATCTGCCCTTGAGACAAGGAGGGATCTTGATGTTAAGAAAAAATCTATTCGGGAAGCGGTCTGATAGCGGTGTGAGTGACAGGTAAAAGTATTTTTGCCACATTAATATTCCGCCAAGGATCTATTAATTGATACTCATGTCTAAGAGCCTCAATATTTTTTTCGTATTTGGTTTCAATTGTTTTTTATTTTTATTTGAGGTGTCTTTCTTTATATCCTGTATGTAATTAAAATCCCCACCAATGATGATTTGCCCGGGGGCCACCCTTAGAAGTTCATTAATCTTAACCAGACCTGAGGCATCGTCCATGACTGGGCCATAGTAATTTATAAAATGTAAGATCCTCCCCTTCAACTTTGCTACTATCGAAAGCCATCTCCCCTGTGGATCGCGTTGAATTTGTTCAAATTTCCACGGCAGATTCTTAGAAAAATAAATAGCATCCCCTCTCATGGCCAAGCCTGAAGATGCAAAAAAAGTATCTGAAAATGCCCGAGGTACATATAATTTAGGTGAATTCGTTTTTAGATGTGTCTCTTGGAAAAACAAATAATGGGGATTAAATGAGGTAAGCCATCTAATGAGCCCGCCATATATTTGCTTATTAAGCATTCCATTAACATTAACTGACAGAATCTTACATTTACTAGCCATTACTGTTTCTTAGATAAACTTCTTGGTTGCTAAAAGAAGGAACTTGTATATACCACTGTCTGCTCTTTTTGCTATTGCTCTTTTTTCCTATGACGAACATTCCCAAAATGCCCCTGCCACTGCTCATTTTACTGCTGTGTCCCCCCCACCCACATCCACCCGAGTCCCTGAAACCCACACAAGAAATGTAAAGGTCCCCTCTGGCTCCGCTACCCACATCTCTCCCTCCCTGCTTATAGCTTGGGTGCCCTGATCCTGCACCCTAGGTGACCTATCCCCACCACACATAGGAAAACCCCAGTAGAAAAAATTCCAACATGCCATCATTTCGATTTAAAACAAATTCATCTTAAAACAGTGATCTCTCTGAAAAGCTCCTAAGCTTCCTCTACCCGTAACAGCATATGGAATTTTCCTTAAACAAGCACTCTTAGCTTTGACTGCTGGACAATAGATGCCTGCACCCCCTGAGATTTAAATAAGAACAACAGTTTTACAAATTCTTTTTGTCTATGCACCGCCCCCGCTGACATATCTGAAAAAATCCGGCATTTAGTACTCTCGCCGATGGCGAACTGTCTCTGCTGATTTGCTTTCGTTAAAATACTCTCTTTAATTCTGTAATCAGCAAAGTTAAATAAAATGGTACGCAGGTACTTAGAATTAGGGATGCAATGGGCGGGAACTCGATGGGCCCTGGTTAATATTATATCCCCAGAATAGTCTGGAAGCACTTTTCTTTTTGTTTAATGAATGTTTCAACCCAGCGAAGGGTGTTAGTACCCTCCTTCCCCTCTGGTACTCCCACTATTCGAAGATTCGAGCGGCGTGAGTGGTTTTCTAGCTCTTCCAGTTTGGTCTCAAGGGCGATCTTGTCTGCCGTCACTTCACTGATTTTCTGGATTGTGGAGCTCATCTGGTCCTCCAAATGGGCTATCCCAGACTCTGCTTCTTCAAGCGTAGCGGGCATGCCTGAGATTGATTCTTCATTTTTTTCCAGTCTGTGATGAAGAACGGATGTCTCATGTGCGTGGGACTTTTTCATCTCCCTGATCTCCTCCAGTATGAGGTTAAGCAACGTTTTCATTTCCATCTGTTGCGAGTTGGCCCTGGAAGAATTTTCTTGTAGAGTATTGGTGATCTGACTTGAGAATTCCAGGCCCTTCTCCATAAATGCGCCAGTTGTTTCCTGGAGTTGCTGCCCACTCTCTAACTGTTGTTTAAGGATGTTTTCTGTAGGAGAAGATTAGTCAGGGAACGGATGCTGCTCAGCTATAGCACATTAATTATCCGGGCAAGACGAAGAGATTCCCACCTCTATAAGGATGGTAACCGGGAGTATCAAGACCCAAGATGGAGCTACGCGGGGTGGTGAGATATGCAGCCTTTCGAGAGAATTAATTGTTGCGTCTTCCTCTGGGGTAGCAGACAGAGCTGAACATACATATGATGGACTTTGGGACACTGGCGGCTGAATGCTCTTTTTGGCAAACAATGGGAAGTCTTTGTGATTCGCTACCTTGTTGCGTCCTGGGGTGGATTCAACAGTCAGTCCCTTCTTTGCCTCATGGGAGTTGTCAGTTACGGGGATGGGGTCCTCACCCCCTAGCGGATGTTCAGATTGCTCGGATTGTGACTCAAACGGCTCTTCTGTAGAGCTTTCAAAACTGGAATTTAGCACTAACGGTTTATAGCGCCTGAGGCCTTTGCCACAGATGAAGCCCCCTTAGCTTGCACTAGGCGTTTTTTGCTTTCATTCCAGTCGTAGCATCAACCCTAGCTACTGCATTAGCTTGCTTCAGGTGTCTTTCCATCTTCGTTCCTTCTCTCTTGTCTTCCTTTAATAACCTTTAATGTCCTCAAGTTTTCAAACTGCCTGTAAGTTTACCACTTCACCAATTTCACCAATTTAGCCTTATCGACAATTTCTCAAAGTTTATCGAGTGGCAAAACACCAGTCTTGTTCACCACCCTGCCATCTTTACAGCTCCTCTGCTGCTGCTACTAACATACGCCGTGCTTAGCTCCTTTAAAGTCTGCCCCCCTGGGCATCAATCGTGTTCAATTGGCTATGGCGCTGCTGTTTTAAGCTGCTGTTTGAGTTCAAACTTCTGCCTCAGAAGAACTCTGAGCGCACAAACAACCGGGCTTCAAAACCAGGCTTCAAAGCTCATTTTTGCGCTCTTACCCGTCAAGAGCTGCAGCCTTTCAGCTTTTCAGTCTTCTGCCTCCACTGTTACCAGCCTTCCGCAGCATTTAAGTCGGTCCACTCTTCCGACTGAGACATGCAAATCTCGAGTTGGGCTCTCCACGGCCCTGCTCGTTTTTGAGTTTTAGTTCACTCTCGGAGATTCCGTTCTTATCTCGGCTCTTCGTTTCTGAGACAATCGCCATTCAAGTCTCCACTGCGGTCTTCTCTCCGGTGGACGGGACCACGATCACCCGGGCTACGGAGAGGCGGGTGGGAGCTTCCAGAAAATTTTTAAAAAACTGGAAGTTTTTAAGCAAGGTGGAAAACCCGATAGAGGGATAGTATTATTTGGAATCCTGAATTGAATCGATGGTCCATTATGCTTAAAATATTTGGAGGAATTAGAAATAGAAATATATGTTGTTAAGCACTTTTGCACTTTAATACTGTAATTGTTTTGCATGTTATGCACTAGCATTCACACGTTTCTCTTGCACTTTTGCACTTTGGTATTATAGAAGTTTTAATTACTCTGCTTTTGGGATTTCTGATAGCCGTGTTTTAAAAGAAAATAGAAATAATTTTATTGTGCCATTGTTTGCAACCTGGAAAGATGAAGTTAATGATTTTTATGCCAATGAAGGTTAAATATGTGTTTATATGTTATTTATTGCTCTTGATGCTCTGCTCAATAAAAAAAATATTTTAAAAATGACTCCATTTTAATGCCTTATGCTCATGCGCAAAAATGTCCTTTCAAGTATTAACTCATCATATTTCGTAGATGCAGTTGACGCATGCGCAGTAAAGATTTCCCCGTTAAATCGATGTTAGTCCTTCATTCATGTTATTAGCGTTAGTAAACACATAGGCAAGCTTCACTAACCCTCGTATTTGTGCGGTGCGCATTGGTTTTACACAAAACGGAATTAATAACATGTTAGTGAGTTAAACGAGTGGATTGCTTACGTGCAAGTCTCTTTCCTATGAGTCCTTGCTCCATCCCCTCTCTGATGGCATTTTTGAGCCATCAGAAAATTACCCATCCCTAACCAGATGCCAACTTTCAGTATTTCTCATTTTCAATTTCCTCTTTTTCTTTCTTAATTTCATCTTTATCTTCTAAATCTTTCATCTTTTTGAATATCCTCCCTTTCATTTCTTCCATTTGGAGCTCCTCGTATTCCCTCTTACTTTTCTTTCCTTTCCCATTCACTTCATATTTTCTTCCCTTTCCTTAATTCTGCAACATTTACACCAAATCATTATTGCTAAAACTATCATCATTATACTAACTACTGGAAGAATTATTTGACCTAAAATACTTTTCCCAAAATCAGAAAACCAAGTCCCTATTGAAGAAATACTCTTTGTTAGTCTTTCCCATACACTATCAACCTCCAGAGGTTTCAAATTTTCATGAAGTTTTGTAATATTCTTAATATACCCTCTTATTTCCTTACTTTTGTCAGGAATGTAAGTGCAACAATGTTGAACTTTCAGCATTCCACAGACTCCGCCCTCTTTTGCTAATAAAATATCAAGCGCAAGTCGAATTTGCAAAACCATAGATCTAATTGCAACCATTTCTGTATTTATCATCAAGAAACCCCCAGCAGTATCAGTCGAGAGACGATCAACTACTGTTGACAATTGACAAATTCTATGTGAATTTAGAATGACTCCTACTGAAGGTATCAATGCACCAAATATGTCACCTACTAATTCTGAAAAACTAGCTCTCTTTCTTCGTGTCAGTCCATTAGTGTTTTCATTGTTTCCAGTGATTCTTTTTACATGGTATATTTTTGGAAATACTATCCCAAAGTAGCAGCTTCCGTACCACCTTGCAGGCAACTTATAGTAAGCATTATTCCCACACAATTAGTAAACCCCAGGAAATACTGGATTAGTTCCTCCTTTTAGTCCCCTACCTCCTAAGATTAGGAAGTTATGTTCAAAGTCACTGGAACAAATAAATACATTATTATAATCTGTCTTTAATCTATGGAGGCAGGTTTTCCCTTTCTTCACAATGTCCAGAGACATTACAGCATGATCTTTGCCAGTTGCACAAATTCCCTCTTTCTCAGCCCATGGCGGTGCATCGTTTTCTGTTCAGCAGCTTTCTTTTGGAAATCCTGTCTCCTTTTCTCAACTAAATACAAAAACACTTTCTCTTCTTCACGTAATATACATGTTAAGTTATTCTTGTGTGCATTCACTATATCTATTGATTTCATTGTTAAGAAAAATTCCCTCATGAACTGTGCATCTTGGCTACTAAGTACTGGATTCATATTCTTTCGAATAGGAAGCTCTGAAAATACTACATCTAAGTTTGAATAATAATACTGAATTTTTCCTGTTGCATAAAACAGACCGGCTAAAACGCTACATGATAAACCATATGTTAATGGTAAATGGTGATATGTGACTCCTTCTGATACTGACGCTGGTAATTTCATATAGACATAACAATCACTAATCTCCATTGTATCTACATATTGAAATAACAATTTTGTAAAAACATTTAAAGACGTGTCATTATCTAATACTGTGTGATGAAAATCTGTCTCATCTGCTGTTTCTAATTCTACTCTATCTCCTTTTATTGTAGCTGTCTTCTCATTAGCAAGTGTATCATTTTTCTTATTTGATAAATATTAATAAATATTAATACAGGTACTGCCACTGTTAGAAATAACCATACTGAGGTCACTAATAAAATACTACATATGCAAGCTCTACAACATCTTCGTGTTAAACGTTGTTTCGGTCGTTCAGCGACTTCATTGCTCGCCATTTTAATCTGAGAAGATATTTTCTCATCTTTCTTTCTTCACTTGGGAATTCACTCTTATTTTTAAGGTGTTCTCACTTTTCTTTCATCAATCTGTACAGCATCTACTTCTTCTGAATCCTCACTTAAATCTAGATTCTCAAATTCTTCTAATATAACATAGGTCCACTCAGGGACCTTGTATTTATTGTTCAAAATCCTCTGTCTTGGGCTTCTTCGTGTGTTTCTTACAACTGACTGTTTAGACTGAGTTTGTAACCTCATTCACCTGCTCTGGTCTTTTGTTTGTTTTTCTCAGGTAGTAACTCAATCTTTTGACTCCACTTGGCCAGTTATAACCTTTCCTGACCCTCTTAACTTGAACTGCACTTTCACCTTCTTCGTCTTTTTATAAAGTTGTTTTATTTTCAGTATGTCTGGGCACAATCTGTTCTTGTTCTTCTGAATCACTCTCTACCTGTTCCTGTACAGGTCTTATATTTGCTATTTCATCCACCTGAACCTGTTCTTCTTCCTCTATCTGATCCTGTACAGGTCATATTTCAAGTTGATCTTCTTCTTCTTCTGCTTTAACTGGTTCTTCTTCCCCTAACTGGTCCTGTTCAGGTCTTACTGCAATTTGCTCTTCTGCTGCCTGAACGCGTTCTTCTTTTCCTGCCGGTCCCTTTTAAGGTCTTTGAATAGTTCTGTTTATGCTTGCTTGAGTATATTCTTCTTTCCCTGTCTGATCCTGCTCAGGGTCTTGAGTAGCTTTGTTCACTTCTTCCTGAGCATCCTGAGCGTGTTCTTCTACACCTATCTGATCCTCTCTACTTTCCTGTCTCTCTAGTCTAGTTCTGCTTCTTGTTTGAATAACAACTTCAGGTATATCAATCACTGGTGTCCATCCCTCCTGACTTGTGCTTGGTTGTTCCTCGTTTATTACTTCAGAATCTATTACTCTAGATTCTTCGACTTCACAACCTTCAGCTGTTTCAACTGGTTCACTCAGTTGTTGTTCTTCTTCAGTAGGGCCTGGAACTCTTTTGGTATGGCTAGCGTGACTCCAATTGGGTAAACCTGCACACTTCACTGCTGTGGTAGTGACAAGTATGACTTGGTTTATCCCACCTAGGTGCCGACTTTCTGGCGTGTTTCTTCACTACCACCCAGTATCCAGGATTCAAATCATGCGCCTGTGCTGGCTGCCTGGCAACTGCGTCTTCTCCAACCTGGTGAGCAACAGAATGCACTAGGTCAGCCAATCATTTGCAATAGTCCAATACCAGATAATCAGTTATATTCATCAATTTATGTCCAGGAATAAATGCTTGTCTCATTGCCCTTCCCATAAGTATTTCATGTGGACTCAATCCTGTTTTTCTGTCAGGAATACTTCGGAGTCCCATCAACACAAGAGGCAATGCATCTGGCCATTTTAGTGATGTTGATGCGCACACTTTTCCTAACCTTGACTTGATTGTGCCATTTAGTTGCTCAACCAATCCAGAAGCCTCTGGGCGGTATGCACAGTGCAGTTTCTGTTCAGTATTGAATGCTTCACAGATTAATAAAATTATATCATTATTAAAATGAGGTCCTCTATCTGATTCCAAAGTGACTGGGAAACCGGAGCGAGGAATCAATTCCCTCAACAGTAACCTAGCAACTGCGAGACTGTCATTTCTCCTAGTGGGATATGCCTCCACCCATCGTGAAAACAAACACACTATGACAAGTATATGCTTCATTCCATTGCTCGGAGGCAACTCTATTAAGTCAAGCTGTAGTCTCATGAATGGTCCTTCTGCCTTTCCAATTTTTTCCCAACTGACCACTGTCTTCCTGCCTGGGTTTTGCTGCTGACAAATTAAGCATCTCTGGCAAAGACTCTCTGTGACTACCCTGAACTTTGGATTGTACCAATTCTGTCTAAATAGTCTAATAATTGCGTCCCTACCAACATGTGTATCTCCATGATACATTCTTGCCATTTGAGAGAGTAGGCAGTCTGGCATAACTGGTCGGCCATCAGTGTATACCAATACATCATCTTCTGTCCTCCTTTTACAACCTGATTTCATCCCGATTTCCTTTTCGCTTACCTTAACTTCATCCTGCAACTGTCTAACCTCATCCCATGTTTCTAGAGCTGAGAAAAACATAAGTTGGCAGCTGATTTCATTTGTTTCAATTTTTCTGTTTAGTGCCATAATATTTCTTGCACAATATTGAGCAATTTTCTCAGCATGTCTGTTACCTGCCGGCTGCCGCCACATAGTCATTTCCTGACTGGTGAGCAGAACACTTGACCACTGCTATTTCTTTTGGCAATTGTATTGCTTCCAACAATTCCTTTACATTTTTACCATTTCTAATAGATGATCCTGAAGAAGTCAGAAATCCCCTCTGCATCCAGAGCTGGCCCGAAGTCATGCACAACCCCAAAACCATATTGACTATACGCAAATATGGTTATTCTCCAATTCTTCCCAATTTTGCATGCTTTTGTTAAGGCCACCAATTTGGCTACTTGTGCAGACTTGACTCCTAGTAAACAGGATGCTTCAATTACCCCCAATACCTTACATACAGCGTATGCTGCACTTAGTCCTTCTCCCTCTGTTCTCATGCATGAGGAATCTACAAATAGTTCATGATCCGGCTCTTTCAGGGCCTCTTCTTTTTTTTTTGTATCGTGCCGGGGTTCAGTACACAACTCAGTCACATCCAAACAATCATGATCCGCTTCATCTTTCACTTCTTCACAACATGGATCTGGCAATAATGTTGCAGGATTCATCATCGTACATCTTATTACTGTCACATTTTCTGCTCCCAGAATCACTCTTTTGTACTTAGTCATCCGACTAGGGGTAAGGTGCTGTGTTCCAGTTCTTGTTAAAAGAATCTCAATTGAATGTGGGACGTAAACTTTGACGGGATGTCCCATCCTAATTGACTCACTTTGCTCCAGACTCATACAGGTAGCAGCTACTGCTTTTAAGCAGCCAGGTAAAGCTGAAGCCACAGGATCCAAAGTAGCAGAAAAATATGCTACCGGACGTCGGCTTAATCCATGTCTTTGAGTCAAAACTGAAAGTGCACAACTTCCTCTCTCACAACAGAACAGTGCAAATTCTTTCGTATAATCAGGCATGCCTAAGGCCGGGGCCTTACACAGACAATCTCGCAATTACTGTAAACCAGCCTGTATTCCATGGTATCTGATGTGCAGTAGATTGTGCAGTTCACCTTGCACAATAGATCTCTACCTAACAGATTTACTGGACTGGAATCACAAATTACAAACCGATGCATGTCTTTAAAATTCCAGATATGTACTTCCATTTGTTTTGTGATAGGGGTTCTAACCTGTTGATTCAATACTCCTACAACTTGGATAGATTCTCCAGAGAGGGGTAGGTTTAGGATGTCTGCTGTTCTCACAGTAGACCGGGTAGCACCAGTATCCAATAGAAAAGTGATATCACTACCTTCTACTTTCCCATCAATAAATGGACCTGACTGATCTACCGGCAAGGATGCGCCAAGTACGCACTCCTCTTCCTCCCCCCCTCATGCACCGTCATTGCGCATAGTCCATTTTATCAACATTGTTCTGTAAAAAATATTGTGTAACCGCAGGGATTTTCTTACCACTTTCTCCGTGAAATCCGGTGTTCGCACTGTGTCTCTGAGGGTTCACACAGTTGGGCATTGGAGCTGGTGGCACCTGATACAGCTGAGTGACTGCTTGCTGTGGCTGATTCATAATTCACCTCATTCAGTGTCTGTGGATTTAAATTTTTATTTGGCCCATTTTTATTCTGAATACTCTTACACTCGTTCTTCCAATGTCCAAGCTTTTCGCACGCAAGACAAGGAAAAATTTTCTTCGCTTCCTCTCTATTTATTCGTCCTCTTAATTTACCACCATTGGCTGTATGATCATTATGATTCTGCTCTTTCACCTGACTATCAGTCTGGGTGTTAAACTTATTTTCCTGCTGTTCTACCAATTTCACTTGTGCCCACATAATTTTCTCTTTTAGCTTTCTATGCCTTGCCTCAATGTCTTCTCCGCAGTATTTGGCATAATTCAAAATCTTGTCTATCGTCTTGCTTTGCCAGCACAACATGTGCTGTTGAATCATCTGACTAAGCTCCGGTTTCAGACTATACACAAACCGATACACAAAATGTCCCATATCCTTATCACCAATATTCTCAAAACCACTGTACTGCTTAAACACCTGCAACAACCGCTCATAATATGCATGTACGGACGTGTTTGGCTCTTGAGTTGTTCTATCTATCTTTACCCAATCTGTCTCTTTAGGCGAGATTTTCGATTTCAGAAAAGTAATTACTTGGAGATATTTCTTCATCACCCCCTCTGATGGTGCTCTTGTGTTCGAGTCTCGAGCATACTCCTCACTTGGCCAATCGACTGTGATCTTACAGTCTGCACATAAATCAGCTGGTACCACAGCAAACAACCCATCCAGATCCTTCAACAGAACTTTTGAAACTTTCATAAACCTCTCAACCTGTTTATACCACTCAACTGTTTTTTCTCTCAACCTAGGGAAATCATTTGTAAATGACAAAATATCCTGTTCACTCCATGAAACATGAACATATCCACCTCCAGGAACCTCTCTCATGGGACACAATCTTTCTGCCTCTTCTGATTCTTTTAAGAAGAATGCAGATGGGGGAGGAGCCTAGCGCTTGACCAAGATGGCCGAGTGAGCTCTGAGCTCCCGAGACCCTCGCGCCCTCTGTCGACTATCCTGTCTCTAATCCTGTCTGTATGCATGGCATCGTGTAGATGACCTGTCAGGGAGGCGATTGATGCTACCCGCGGTCGGATCGCCCACCGGGAACCGGAGTTATGCATGGCGGAAGATTGCAGCCTATCTCCGAGGGATGCCAGGGGCTAGAGTTGGCAGGATGCCCGACTTCTAGTTGAACAACAACGGCCAGGCGAGGTGTGACCTGTCGGATGGAGGTCCCCGTCCTTTCACTTTCGCTTTCTCTCCCTTTGTCTGCCTTGCCCCTGGAGAGCTCTTGGCGGCTTTATTATCCTTTGGATGCTCTACATGCTACTCTGGCGGCCCATTGCAGAACTGATTACTCCTGATTCCTCTCGTTGAGAGAGGGCCGTCTTATCTGAACCGACCTGCTTGGTACCAACCATGTCGGGCAAAGCAGAGATGGATCGGCTGAAGCCTAAGTCTACCAGGCGGGGAGCCTATACTCAAGTCAATATTATGGACCGCTATGCTCTGCAGAAGGGATCACCGAGTGGGTCGAGCCAGTCGCCGGATACCCAGAAGGCGGCCTCGCCCTTGGCCCCGGAGCTCTCGCTGCAGGATGTCATGGGCGCGCTCGAAGGGATGCAGACTTCGATTGGGAGACAGTTTGATGCCCTGGCGCATAAGGTGGATGCCATCTTGGTGGATGTTAACCTGATCCGTGCGGACTTGGGCAAAACGAATGAACGGGTTAAAACCCTGGAACTCAAGACCACGGGCCTCGCCGATGATGTCACGGAACTGCAGACCGAGGTTCGTAAGCTGAGGACCGAGAGTGATCTCGCCGCCCGCCGGCTGGAGGACTTTGAGAGCCGGGCCAGGCGCAACAACGTGCGCGTTATCGGGGTCCCGGAGTCCTCGGATGAGGATTCGGTTGACCTGCTCGTCGAGGACTTGGTGCTTAACCATCTGCAGCCTAAGGGTCTTGGGAAGTTTTTTGCGGTTGAAAGGGCCCATAGAGTCCCGGGTGGGAGGCCCAAGGTGGGAGCCCCACCGAGGCCGATTGTCGCCCGGCTCTTTCATTTTCGAGATCGGGACGCTATCCTGCAAGCATCGAGGGTGACGGGCCCGGTCCCCTTCCAGAACGCGTCGGTGAATTTCAATCCGGACTTCACCCAGCAGGTGCAGAGGCAGAGACAGGGCTTTCTGGGGGTGAAGAGGCGACTTCGGGAGAGGGATCTGAAATATGCCATGCTCTTCCCCGCCAGACTACGTGTGGTGTACGAAGATCGGACATTCTTCTTTGAGTCTCCTGTCATGGCCGATGAATGGCTGGACGCTTTGCCCCGGCGGCGGACGGGAGAGGACACTGCCGCGGATGGGGACAGTGGCCGGGATGGGCAAGGCTGATTTTTCGGAGCCGGTCTGACTCGATTTGACTTTATTTGATGACTTGATTAGAGTGCAGTAAATGCGGAGGGTTGCGGGAGGACGAGGGGAGCTCTTTCCTCCCTTAGGGTGCTTTTTGTAGATTTTGGGTTTGGTAGGGCGACAGGCACACTGCAAGTTGGGGGGGCTTTGTAAGCTGCAGCAGGGGTGCAGGGTGGGGGGGATGGTTGGGATTTTGGGGTTGTTGTTGGGGGGTCTGTTTCTGCAAGGCGTAGTGATCATCTTCGGTATTGTCCCATGGTGGCTCTTCGGGGGGGGGTGGGCCTCTTTGTGTTTGGGGATGGGGGGTAGAGGTTTAAGTGTTATTAGCTGGAATGTTAATGGTTTGGGGGATCGCATTAAGCGCGGGATAGTTTTGCAACACTTGAAACGGTCCATGCCAGATGTTGCCCTACTGCAGGAGACACACCTTATAGGTAACACGTGCTATGCTCTTAATAGGAAGGGTTATAAATTCATAGCTCATTCGGGATTTTCCTCCGGGTCTAGGGGTGTGGGCATCCTTGTCAGGGCCTCGCTACCATTTGAGGTGGACTTCACCGTTGTTGACGATAGGGGGAGGTTTGTGGCGGTGGCGGGGAGGTGGGAAGGTGGAACTTTGGTTTTAGTTTCGGTTTATGTCCCTCCAGCCCTGCAGGCCTCCACATTTGTAGATCTGGGTAGGGCCTTGCTGGATCTCCCGGGGGGTATGTTAGTGGTAGGGGGGGACTTCAATGCTGTCGGCTCTGGGCTGCTGGATAGGTACCCGCCCAGAGACACAGGGGGGGCTCAGAAGTGGCTTCCAGACTTCCTTGACACACTCGGCCTGATAGACTGCTGGAGGCTCCGACACCCCACACAGCGTCAATACACCTTCCACTCCGGGGCGCATGGTAGCCTTTCTAGGATTGACTATCTGCTCACTTTGGCTGTGCACGCCCCTTTGGTGTCTGAGGCCAGGCACATGGCGCGTGGCATATCAGACCATTCGCCAGTGTGGGTCAGGCTGGATGTCGGCCGAGAGGGAGGGGGAAGGGTGGCTCCTATTAACCCCTGGTACTTTCGAGATTCCAAGATGCGCAGCGCACTGGTGAAGACAGTTGATAATTTTTTCAAGGATAATCAGGGGTCCGTGGACTCGGCAGTGTCGCTCTGGGAAGCATTTAAGACCGTGCTGCGAGGGGAGGCCCTCTCACTTGTAGTGGCGGCCAAGCGGCGGAGAGATGGCGAGGTTATGCAGGTGGAGGAGGAGATCGTGGCTTTGGAGGGAGCGCTTGAGGAGGAGGTAACAGCGGCCTCACTGCATGAGCTGAGCTTGAAGCAAGCCGAGTATAAGGACCTTGTGACAAATGCCGCTAAGACCCTCAGTAGGGAACAGCAGGGCCGCCTGTATGATGTTGGTGACAAGGCCGGGAAGCTCCTAGCTTGGCTGGATAAAAAAGAACGGGTTAATAGAGTAGTGCCGGAGCTGACGGGAGAGGGGGGAGAGGTGATTGTGGAACCTGAGGGGATTGTCCAGTGTTTCTCGGACTATTTCCGTAAGGTTTATGCCTCAGTGTCGGATAGGCCACCCGAGGACTCGCGTGACCTCTTGCGGGATATCGCTCTGCCCTGTCTTTATGATGTAGATAGAGATGATCTTGATGGAGACTTAACGGTCGATGAGGTGGCGGGAGCTATTCGCGCGCTGAACTCGGGCAAGGCCTCGGGCCCGAATGGCTTGCCGATTGACCTGTATAAACTGTTCCCGGATAGGGTGGCCCCTCACCTGCGCGCCATGTTCGTGGAGGCGCGGGGGAGTGGGACCCTCCCGTTGGACCAGAGGCTGGCGACAATTGTTGTGATCCATAAAGATGGTAAACCCCGAGATAAGTGTGCCTCATATAGGCCCATATCACTCCTCAACGCCGAGCCGAAGATCCTGGCTAAAATCCTGGCGGGCCGATTGGTCAGGGTACTTGGAGACTTGATTCACCCTGATCAATCCGGTTTTATTCCGCATCGCAACACCGCGTTGAACCTTCGGCGCCTTCATGGGGTGATCGCCAGGGCTGGCACGCTGCGAGAACCGGCTATTGTGGCGTCTCTTGATGCCACGATGGCCTTCGATACGGTGGAATGGGAGTATTTGTGGGCTGTGCTAGCCAAGTTCGGCTTTGGCCCTGGTTTTGTGAGCTGGGTGAGGTTGCTGTATGAGGGACCCCTTGCGAGTGTGGTGGTAAATGGCCGGGCATCGACTCCGTTTCGGCTTGGGAGGGGGACTCGGCAGGGCTGCCCCCTGTCGCCTCTGTTGTTCGCCCTTGCTCTTGAACCGCTGGCGGCGTGGATACGCTGGCACCCGGATATACGTGGCCTTCGGTGGTCGCCCGAACACGAGGACCGCATTTCGCTATATGCTGATGACATCTTGTTGTATCTTGCCTCGCCCAAGAACTCACTCATAGTGGTCTGTGACGTTCTTACATCCTTCGGTAGGAATTCGGGTCTCGTCATCAACTGGAGTAAATCGTATATATACGTCCTGAGTGGTGAGGTTCCGCCGGTCCCGCGAACTTGTTCGATCCAGATTGCTCAGCAGGGCTTCGTGTATCTGGGGATCTTTATCTCCATGGACCCCGCTTTGCGGTATGAGAGAAACCTGCTCCCCCCCCTGGCGCGCCTGCGGCGGGATGTTGAGGGCTGGCGGAGGTTGCCGCTCTCCCTCGTCGGGCGCGCTGCCTTGTTCAAAATGATTGATAGGAAACAAGGGAACCCCAATATACGAACCTGGGGTGGTACAATGTGAAGAGAGACACAATGGTTCTAAATGGCCTAAAAGGTCCCGGATATGAAAACCTTTAAAAGGTAAACGTTTAAATAAAGGTTTTTTTTAAATAAATTTTGAAAAGAGAGAGTGATAGTTAATATAGAACAGGGACAAGAAGGTCAAGGTATAACAGATATTTATTATACAATGAAATAAATTCAGATGCTCACATATTCAGTGACAGTAAGCGTGACAAAAACGGTGAACGCTCACAACATGAACCCCTCATATTAAGTCTAAAAGAAAGTGGTTCAATTCCTGTTGTCAATGCGATGTTTTCTTTTAAAGTTCACTTTCACCGTTTTTGTCACGCTTACTGTCACTGAATATGTGAGCATCTGAATTTATTTCATTGTATAATAAATATCTGTTATACCTTGACCTTCTTGTCCCTGTTCTATATTAACTATCACTCTCTCTTTTCAAAATTTATTTAAAAAAAACCTTTATTTAAACGTTTACCTTTTGAAGGTTTTCATATCCTGGACCTTTTAGGCCATTTAGAACCATTGTGTCTCTCTTCACATTGTTCAAAATGATGTCCCTTCCTCGGTTCCTCTACGCATTGCAAAATACTTTAGATTGGGTGCCGGCCAAGTACTTTCGGGAGGTCGAAAGCCTCCAACGGACGTTGTTGTGGGATGGGCGGCCGCGGATAGCGATCGCTAAATTGACGCTTCCATGGTATGACGGGGGTATCGCGCTTCCAGACATCCGACGCTATTACTGGGCCACCCAGTTGTCCGCGATTAACCACGGTTTCTATGGCCCGGCCCTCAGCCCTGGTTATGCCATGGACAGATGGTTGTTGCGCGGTGGGAACTATCTTAGGGCGTTGTACTCGCGGTCCCTCGACTCATCCCTCACGGGGCCCACTGGGGTGGCGGTGCGTGTATGGAAGATGGCGACTGACTCTCTGGGCTGGAAGGATAGGCTCACCCTAGCTGCCCCGTTGTTTGAATCTGAAAGGTTGGGTAGGCTTTGGCATACGAAAGGGTTTGATAAATGGGACTTGATCGGCATCTCCAGGGTTGGAGATATGCTGATTAAGGGTAGGGTGAAGTCCTTTGAAGAGTTGCAGAAGGAGTATGAGTTGGGGGCGTCTGAGTTTTTCCGATATGTTCAGGTGCGTCATGCCCTGCGGCCAGTCCTCGTGGAGGGTGAGAAGGTGCCTGAGTCCTCTCCTTTGGAGGACCGGATTCTTGATGGCCATATGCCGGAGAGCACGATCTCGCTCATCTACAAGAAACTGATAAATGTTCGGGCTGATATGCTACTGGGGCTGCGGGACCAGTGGACTAGGGACGGACTCGAGTTGGATGATGAGGACTGGCAGTCTGCTGTTTCCTCTCCTAAGGAGGTTGCGATCCCGTCGCGTCTGAGGCTGGTGCAGCTCAAGATCCTGCATCGAGTGTATGTGACGGGGCCGCGACTGGTTCATATGGAATTCTCTGAGGAAGGCCTATGTAGGAGGGGATGCGGTATGGTGGGTACTTTCCTACATATCATCTGGGAATGTGGTGTCATCACGGAATTTTGGAGGCGAGTTCATGCGGTGATGGGGGAGGTGACGGGCATCGCTATGCAGCCGGAAGCGCGGTGTTGTCTCCTGAATGTCTGGGAGCCCACTGACCATGATGTGGCACAGACCCAGTGGGTGACCCTGGGTAACATGGTTGCTAAGAGGGACATCGCGCGCGTGTGGGGCTCCGGGGGGCCCCCCACGTTAACTGCGTGGAAAGAAAATATGGACTGGAGTATGCTCAGGAAGAAGACAGTATACTGCGCCAGAGGCCGCCCTCGGAAGTGGCATGCCATCTGGGGGCGGTGGAATCAATACAGGGGGGGAATATGTCTTGCCCCTGATCTGGATCCCCCTGAGGAACAGCTTTCTTCTTGACCTTCTTTCCAGCTCAGTATGCAGATGTGATGGTTAATTGACTTCTTGGGCCTCTGCTTTTCCCCCTTTTTCCTCTTATCATAATACTGTGACTGTTAGACGATTAGGGTCCGGCTCCCCCTGAGGGGCTACCACCGTGGGCATTCAGTGTTGTTGCCTTGCTGGGGTTTGTTGTGTGTTTGTAATTATTAAAAATGGAACCTTCTCACTGCTCCTTCAATGTACTGTGGACGATTCTTTGTACTCTCCTATCGAAGCTGCCGAACCTCCGGGTTGTCGGCTGAATAGCTGTGTCCAGATTCTTGAAGAAATAAAGGTTTTATAAAAAAAAAAAAAAAAAAAAAAAGAAGAATGCAGATGATGCTTCCTTTGCTTGTGCTTCCTCCTTCTTTCTTGTCCATCTATTTCTCCACTTGTCAATGTCTCCCCATTTTCCCAAAATATTCCTTAACTCCTTTACCTGTAGTTTCTTACCAGACACACTCATATTCTCTAAATCCTTGTCAGTAAACTCCACTCGATATGGTTTCTGTAACAATTTTGATCTCCCTATATCTACTCCAATCTCTGAAGCAAGCTCTGTCAATTTCTCATAAAACAATTTTACATTTCTGGTTATACTCCTACATATAAACAACAACTCTTCTTCATTGTAATGGTTCAACCTTTCTATTCCCACATTTCCAGCTATCATCCCTTCCAATTCCACTTTCAATTTGTAAATATCTAAGATCTTTGGAGTTGAGCTATGCTTTTCTATTCCCTGTGCCCATCTTTCTAAATCCTCGGGAGTGGGCTGTTGAGCTTCTGATTCCTAAAGGTACCATAGACCCTTTTTCTTTCAAACTTCCGGGTGTGGCTCCTTTTGGGGTTTCAATTACGGGTTCTCTTATTGGAAGGTCCATTAATGAAATGACTGTATCGCACTCACTGGCTTGATCATCAGATATTACTATCTCTTTTCTAGGATTAATCAAAGGCATTGTTACAGCTTGGGGTCTTGGGCAACTCAGTTTATCTCCATATAATGGGATAACAGGACCTATAGTCACTGGTACTGTCAAGCTTCAGGGTTTAAATTCAATTGACTTATTTTCTGTATTAGTTCCTCTCTATTTCTATTTAATGCTTCTCTTTATTTATCTTGAAGCACCCTATTAACTGATTTATCATGTAAACTTTGAGGAATTAAGGGTGTTCCCATTACTGGTGCCTTTGGGGTGACTTTACTGGGTCCTTCTTGATACAGTGGAGGATTTTTAGTTAAAATGTCCTCCAACAACTCGTCATCTGACTCACCATATGCTGTTATATTCACATGTTTTGTCTTTTCCTTACACTTGCTTCCCGACTGTTCCTCAGCCATTAACACTGGATATAAACCTTCCGATACCATAGCTCTTCTCCATTGCTTCATCTGACCTTCACGTGACTCACGCAAATATCAGAGAAAAAATCATTTATATCTCCCCCTCTGTATTTCTCTCGTTCATATGATTCAGTCTCCCATTCTTCTAAAGCCTCATACTGAGTTAACCTAGGTCTTAGTTCCAAATCATTCATTCTCGTCCTCAAATTCTGAAGAATTCTCCCATTAAATGTACCATTTTCTGGGAAAGCCAGAACTTCATCACCTTTCGTATATTCTATCCAATTTTCTAACCATACACAAGTATGATATCCTCTTTCCATCATCATAAATGAAGTAGGCGTTTTTGGTGGCAGAATAGGAATTCCCTCTCTAGTCAATAAAGGCTTATCTTTCTTAAAGAAATTCTGAATTTTCTTTATTGACAACATTTTTCTCTTTTCTCCATACATTCTAGATGCACGATATATGAAAGAATATTATTATTATATTGTGGAGAAGTGTGGCTCACTGGTTAGAGTAGGCAGACCTGGAAGCAGAGGTCAGCCCGGGACCAGGGTTCAATTCCCGGCTCAGCTGGGTCTTGAGTCCATAAATTGTCCATGGACTTGATAATTCTCACTCCAGTGCATACTCGATTCATGGGTTCACACTCTGCGACTCTGGGCAATAGCTTTTTTAATCTCCACAATGGCCCCTCGCGGCGGGATGCCTGGCTTTCACCTTGTGGATGCCCTGCTGGGTTATCTCACAGGGGAATACCAGGACGGGTTCCCTAAGCAAGCGCTTAGAGACCGGTTGGTGATTTGCGCTATATAAATATCTGTACATTTACATTTACATTTACATTTCACAAACCCTTGAATTCTTCTATCAACGCAACTCACACCAGCAGTTAAATCAGAGTCCATCATACACATTTTCGTCGGCCAATCCTAATGCGTCTTCTATCAATCAACCAATCAGAATTAGGCTCACGCTCGTGGTCTGACCAATGCTAGCGCAGCCGTTTGTGACGTCAGTTTTGCTCCTTACTACTGACCCCTCCTTTACAATCTGCTTCTGTCTCACGCCCGCTGTTTCAACCAATCCCAGCTGACTGACTGACCCTCCCTTCACAAGGTAATGCGAAAACGTATTTATTTTACTTTTCTTTAATAAAAATCTGTTAGTAACGACATATAAACATTCGTTACTCTGCCTCTTCCACGAAAAAAAGGATAGGTTTTCGACTCATTCTGGAGTCTCAGAATTGCTCCTCTTCTACTGCGAGTAAAAACCTCTGTTTACCCTTGATTCAAGCTCGAGAGAACCTGTTACCCTTACTAGGAAATAAGACAAAAAATTCACCAGCGAACCTTCTGCTATCACTCTCTCTCTCCACTTTTATACGAAAAATTCCCTTTTTAATACTGCCAGCCCTACGTAGCTTCTCAGTGTTATTCCAACAGACGAGTAACCTCACTGCAGTATGGCTTCTGTCACCACCCGCTATTCATTTCCTGGGAATTCTGGACAACATAAAACAAAGACGCTAACTCTTGTGTTGAACATAAATCAATAATCAATAATCAATACTCATCACCAAACTAGTCAATAATAACCACAACTCTGCTACCAGAAAACTGATCCAGCGGCGTACCAACAACAGGCACTCCAATACCATATACTCACCTGGGCCCATAAACACACACACAATTGAGTAAACCACTGGAGTTAAACTTTTCACCGTCCATTCTCACGCTAGGACACTTTGCGGCCTTGGCTTTTGTTCAAAATCCGACTCATCATTCTGGGTTCACTTTCAGTACACATGCGCAGCAGTCACATGACTCAGCTTACTTCAGTTATACACGAGAGGCCCAAATGCGCACTAGTGATAAAGTCAGAAAGACAACTATTACTTTAAAAAATGAATGGTTTCTCTGTTTACCACCTATCTCAACTCTATTCCCCTTTACTTATTAATACTTTCCCCACATTAGCATTTAGTAAAATAGCTCGTTTTGTTTCAGCTAAGCAGGTGCCATGCATGCGAGTCTTCAAGACTCCATTTTAGTGCCTACTGCTCATGCGCAAGAATTGCCCTCCAAGCATTAACTCATCATATTGCATAGATGCAGTTGACGCATGCGCTGTAAAGATTTCCCCGTTAAAGCGGTTTTAGTCCATCGTTCATGTTATTAGCATTAGTAAACACATAGGCAAGCTTCACTAACCTGCGTATTTGTGTGGTGCGCATTAGTTTTACACAAAACGTAATTAATAACATGCTAGTGAGTTAAACGTGCAGATTGCTTACCAGCAAGTCTCTTTTCTACGAGTCCTTGCTCCATCAATTTCAGGATAGAAAAGTGCAACCCTCTTTTGTCCTATGTCATGGCCCCTCCATGTAGTCGTGTGAGTGTGAGGTAATTCCATCCCAGAACTTCTTGATGGTCTGTGTGGTGTTGTTGGTGTATCGAAACTATGTTGAATTTACCTAATCGCCCCCCCAACTGCCCACTCTGCTTCCTCTTGTGGAGAATTACCCAGCCCTCCATGTTAAAGGTGTCAGTTGTCCCTAAAACATTACCCATAACATGTTAGTCTATGCCATGCCTCTCAGCATGATTGTTGAAACTGTGGGCGACTTGTTTGGGGGGGGAGGTGGTAGTCGACAGACACGACATGGTCACCTCCGCTGCAGCCCTTCCCCAGCTATGCCACTGGTGTGAAGGTAGCAGGATGTGCACGCTTGCAGCAGTCTCCACGCTGAGTCGCCTGCTGTTTTGTGGCATCTGCTGCTGTGCGGTGCACCAGACTAGCCACCGGAGACTGCCGGTGCAGGCGTCAGCGGGTGCTGCGTGGTTGAGGCTCTTGGGCTCATGATGCTGGGACAGCAGCCATGGAGGACAGGTGCAGCTGGATTAAGGAGGAACAGATCAGCCAAGAGGCTGTGGGATGGCAGCAAACGGGCTGGCGGGGGGTTGCGAAGCGGGCCTACACTCACCCACTCTCTTGCTAGTGTTGTGTAGTGCCTAGTAGCAGGGAGCGCAATAATGCACAGGACACAGTAGTTAGTTTATGCCTGACCCCCCAAGTGGGTCAGCTATTTACTAACTTTTCTGTCCAATCCCTGGGCTGAACTACTATTCACACGCTTGCGGGTGTAACGTGTCAAGCCCCCTTCTGTCACTGGTCACAGGTAGATTAATCCAAAGAACCCGCAACACTACAGTGATGAAGATTGTCTGTGCAGTGCCAGCACAGTAGGAGTCTTTGAGCTTCTTTTTGGCTTGGCTTGTAAAGCGCATACATTAACTCGTAATCACTACTAGTTCATGCATGTTTTTGCTTCTAGCAGAGCTTGGAAACAAAATGCAGTTACAGGAAAGATTTTTTTTATAGAGTACGAAAATGTATTTTACTTGCCTTAAACAGTGATAGTTTTCAATGTGTATGAAAATGCAGGGTGCTTTTCTTAGACAGTTGCCGATCAAGAAGGGTAAAGGGCTCTGTTATCTCTGTTCGTGTTTTTTCGTACTACAGCACCACACACAGGGTCCAGCGATAGCCACAGTTAATAATTAGTTTTCTGTTATTCGGGCTCCTAGATAAAACGTGCACGGCAGCTTGATGACATCACTTGACATTGTTAGGAAAAAACACATTGGGTTTGTCTGGGCACGCTGTGGTGAAAGAAGGACACCCAGTGAACCCATTGTGTTTTTGTAGAATATAACACGGCAGGCAGGGGTAACCACTGCCGACCATTGTTTTTCTAGTTTGCTTTAAAAAACGAGTTTCTCATTTTGAGTGACAATGGCAGTGACTATCAGAAACTTCAGGCCCAGCTTTAGGACATTGTCTCATTTGTTTTTCCAGTGCTGGTCACGTAGCAGTCTATGGTGCTGTTTAAAGGAAGACAGAAGCTTCAATCGGTAGTGAGTATACCCATTGGTGCAATTAAACTATTTATTTATTAATTAAGACATCTGTATATAACGTTCATGCTACATAGTAGGTGCCTCTGAGCTAATGACGGAAGAGATGGTTGCCACTGTCCTAGGGTCTTTCGATGCCTTAACTCCTGCCAGGGTGAGGCGATAGGCCAATCACAACTGGACAACCAGTAACCCCATGGAAACTCACTTGGGCAAACACTTCTAGAAGAGCACGAATATACAGGCAGGCACATTTTATTATATTGCATTGTGGCTAATCAGATATGAATATGCAAACCTACAGATTTCAGGGTAGATTGGTGGGGTAGGGGTGGTAGTATATTCCTTTCAATAGATTCCGGTGGTGGAAATGCAGTTAAAATACTGGTGGCACGAGTGATCGAAACAAATGCTTCTGCTTGGTCTCCTACGTCACGGAATCGAGGAAAGCAGGTTAGGTGCTATGAATGCTGCACTTTTTAAAAGGAAGGAAGGCCTTACATGCTATGCTAAGTTTGAAAAGGTACTGAAGATTGAAATACTGGTTGTATTGGTCACTGTTTTCAAGCAATAAAATGATGGCAAGCACACGTTTTTGGGAGGCGTCTTCCAATGAGCCTGACAGCCCATGTCCCCCTTGTCAATTAGCATAAAAAGATTGATGGATGGAATGCTTGAATTAAGCTCAACCAATGGTAAATACTGGGGGCTTTATCCCAGTCCATCGTTATTTTGCACACCATGCCACCTCAGGCATCCTTCCATCCCCATGCTGTTTTTGTATTTGATGCCCAAAATGTGACAGGTATGCCCCTACGTGGGCCCTGGGGTCACTGCCTCTCTGGGACAAAGCTAAATCAGATTAGAGAGCTCTAATAAGCGTGAAACCCATCCTGGGTTGTTTATGTTTTAGTTCAGGTAGGACCTGGCTTGGCGGTTTGAGCTGGACTGTTCCCATGAGGAGCAGGGTCAAGACTGATTTGCATATGGCTGGGTCCAAACTGAGGTGGCATTGTGGATGAAAAAGAATGGATTGGGTTGAAGCCCTGAGCGCTTGCCAGTGGCTGAGATTAATTCAAGCGTTCCATCCATCACCTTGTTGTTTTTGTATTTGATTCCCTTATTAACAAGGCATCAATAGATGATAAGGACTGGGAGCCTCATGTTTACCTCCATTGCATTTCAGATTTAAGCAGCAACACTGTTCTAATGCCTGGCAGATCGTTTGGTTAGTGGCAAACCCACTTAGAAATGCAGGGTTGTGGAGAATACTTCAAGTTTTTTTGCCTGGGACAGACGTTGGGCTAATTGACCAGAGCAGTGGTTCATAAACTTTTGTTTTATGTGGACCTCCACTGAATCACTATTGGAAGCTATGGACCCATGGCAAAGCAATTTCTTTGACTTGAACCTCAAACAAAATACACAACACATAAGAAATAAGTATTGATCAAATACATGCACACATTATGAAAACATTTATGTACTTCACAAACAAAAGAATATGCAAAAATCAATATTTTAAATGAGAAGGCTCCGGCTTTTCAAAATGTGGTTTTATTTCTAAACAGCAAAGTGATTCTAGCGTATCACTTTTACTGTTTACCTCCTATTGCAACCTTTATTTTTCAGACACATACTAGTGCTTCAATTAGGCCATCAATAGTACATAATACTGATTGCTGTATTTATGCTGCTCCTACAAATAAAATTTGCGATACTAACTTAATTTTTAATTTCTAGCTTAAAATTCCGTCACGTTTACAGAGCGATTTAAAATTATCAATTTTCAATTTAGATTTTTGCAGACCCCCTGAGTAGGCATCGCTTACCCCAGGGGTCCACGGACCACAGTTTAAGGTCCACATGTTGTATCAATTTCACAAAATATGAGTTTATTACATATCCTTTGGGAAAGGAACGGGCTTGGGAATGGGGATCAAGCAGTGGCTGCAGAATCCCAAAAGCTCCTTCAAGATTGTTCCCTTTACAAATCCTTGCCTTCTAGTAAGACATTTTTGTTCTAAGTACGGGTTGCTGGTACTCTTAGTGTTATGTGAGACAGCCATTCAGTGGATTAAAAGTATTGACTCTTACCAGCATTTTTATTACTTCATGGTTCAACATTTGTGTTGGTGCAGACCCTCGGAGGACCAGCTGCTAACAGTGATTAGACCGGCTTCATCTTCTAAGTTTTTAGTGTATGAACTCATCACATGAAGTGGTTGTCCTTATTTGTTTAAATTCCAGGAGTATTGTCAGAGAGAGTTTGGTAGTTTGGAAATTTATGGATAAAACAAGAAAGTAAAATATATAGCAGTTTAGACTGAGGCAGGGTGGTGAACTTTTGTCTTGCTCATAAGATTTAGAAATTAATGGTTTAATTATGTAAAAGCTGCTATGCACCGCACTTTAGTATTCAGTACTTTTAGTAAACTGAATTTAATAATCAGATTATGTGAAAGCTGCTTTGCACCGCACTTTACTATCTGCATTTTTGATGGGCTCGGGTTTTGTGTCTGTATGGGACAAAGTGGTGGGAAATGCTTGATTCCAGTTATAAGTTAATTACATAATAATAATAATAATAATAATAATAATACTTTATTCGGTATAAAAAAATACCATAAAAGTGCAGATCAAATACATCATAATGTAAAAACAAAACAATCAACAGCTTAAAATAATACATATTCGATTCTTCCATGAGTGGGAACCCCTTATCACATGAAATTCATATTAAAGACCGATGAGAGGCTAACATCACGGGCCACAAAGGTACATATAAAAACATCACAATTAAGAGAGGAACATAATAATTTGACAGCTTAGAAGTGATATATATTCGCTCCCATCACAATTTGTTCATCTGGTACCTCTTTTGTTTTTGAGTCTGATGGCTGCCCTTAAAAAGTTTACAGTGCAGAACAGGGTCAGTGTGTCTGTAGACAATTTTAAAAATAACAGGGCCACCTTTGCATGTTTAAATCTAGAAGTCTTTAGAATACTTTTTAAAAACAAACTCCTAGGTAGTGAATAAAAAGGGCATAATAAAACAAAGTGAAGGGTATCCTGAGGAGACCGATGGTCGCAGCCAGACGGACCCTTCAACTCTATGGACGTTGTGTATCCTGCCGGATCAGCTAGTATGTGGTGCAATAGATTGAGCCTAAACCGTGTCATTATAAATCTATCATGGGCATTATGGAAATAAGATAAATAGGGCTCGATACCCAAACATGATTTAGTCAGGAGGTGTTCTCTAACTGACTGTTTAACCAGTTCCCTATCTTCCCTGCATGATATAACATGCTTCTGGAACCGGGCTTGCACCAAGGTCTTGTCATGCACTGACATTTTAGTGGGGTTATCAAAAAGATCTGCGCATCCTATGGCTTCTAAAGTCTCCTTTACATACTTAAGCCATGGGATGTTCAGCCCCCGGTCGCGGGCAAGGCAGTCTGTTATAATCTGCTTACTAAATGAGGCCTCTGTATTTGCCCATATTTTGGCTCAACAGGTTAGGGGTTTGGCTTTCAGCCTATCTCCAACATAACTGACACCCAGTTCTTTGTGAATGATGTGGGACGGTGTGCTCTGAGGCACTGTCAGTAGGCGCCGAAGGTACTTGTTTTCCTCGGTCTGCAGATGCGTGTCAATAAAACCCCATACCTCACTTCCATAAAGAATTTTGGCACAACGTTTAGAGCTATATAATCTCAGTATTTGCTCCGGGGACCAATGGCCCAACCTTCGTGCAAAGTTCATGATCGACCCAGAGCAGCTCACTAATGTGCGGCATTTCTCTTCTACAAGGGCCTTAAAATTAAGACGACTGTCAAATAGTATCCCCAAATAAGAAAAGGAGTGCACCTTTCCCAGGTGATGGGAATCAATCGAGTAAACATAGTTTTTACTCTGTTTTTCCCTACTTCCATGATGTATGACTTAGTTAAATTAGGGGACAGATCTAGGTTCTTCATAAAGGAAACAAAGCCGTCTATCAAACCCTGGAGCCCTTTGGCATAAAATATAAACACTATGGGGCAGATTTACAAGCCCCTTGCGCCTCTTTTACGCTGCCGTTGCGTCACTTTTGTGACGCAGCGGCGGCTCAAAACCAGCGCCATGCTGCGGGGTATTTACAACGTGACACATCTGGGAGATGCATCACGTTGTAAAGCCCTGCACCAGAAGTAGGCGTTCCTGTACAGGGGGGGGCGTTCCGTCGCAGGAACGCCTCCTAAAAGTGGTGAGTGAAATCTACAAGATTTCACTCAGTCACTTTTGAACCCATGCTGCATCAAAACACTGCGCCTGCTTGAAGCAGGCGAAAGGATTGACGCAGCATTGTAACGATAGGGCACCCCAGAGCCTTGCTGGAGCTGCGCCGCTCTTGCGACGCAACTCCAGCAATGCGCCGCCTTTACGGCACAGATGCGTCGCGCATCAGTCCGTTTTTGTCCAATGGTGCGCCGCATTGTATGGTGGCGGAGCCGTGACGCACAATAACTGGCGCATCCCTCCTGATATGCAGGGATGCGCCAGTTCTTGTAAATCTGCCCCTCTATGTATCGGGAATGGTCTAATTATGTAAAAGCTGCTATGCACTGCACTTTAGTTTCTGTCTTTACGATAAGTGGGAGACTTGTGCCTTAGGCAAGCTGAATTTACTAACTTGATTATGTCAAAGCTGCTCTGCACTGCACTTTACTATCTGCATTAAACGGAAGTCTTCTTGAGTATAGAAAGTGAAGAGAAGATCATCTTTTGTTTTGGAGAGAAGGTGTGGATGTGAAGTGGAGGTTGGATATTAGAGAGGACATGGTAGTCGGGCTGTATCCACTCTAGGGTGCTGTTTTGTGAACAAGCTGTGTGAAAGCCAATGTTGTCTGTGCCCTGCTCTGCTCCTTGTATATCTGCATCATGGGCAGACTCAATATCCCCAGTGGTGTAACGAAACTTGAGGGCCCTCCTTCTGGACTTACTCAGGAGCTCTCATGCCAGGGGACTGCGCAGAGGGGGTCCCCTGGAGAACGGCCCCGCCATACAGTGGGGGCTGTGGAGGCTTTTGTTACGCCACTGAGTATCCCCAAGGAGTTTACGCATTTTCTAGAATACAAGACATGAAAAGGATAAAGCAGGAAAAAGTTTTTGGTGTTCGTGAAATGCTCAGTGTACGATGTCAAATATGGCTGGCAATAGTGGGTGCATGACCAAAGAGCTAGTTAAGGTTGGTAACTATACAATTAGTAATTTCACCTATCCATTGCCTTACCATTATAGGCAGCCATGATACGTATGGGAAACGGTCGAAGGTGTTACGACGACCCTTGCATAATTGAACAGGTCATATAATACAGGACTGTTTTAAAAATAAAATAAAAGTAACAAACACTAGAAATCGAAATTTGGTGTAAAAAGTCATGAAGAATGGGATAAAGATGTCTGGACAAGGAAAACATACCAGATTTAAATTTTCAGGGAGGAAGTCTTATGAGGCAGCTAGATTCTTTGCTGAGCCATGCCTCTATGATATTGAAAATATAGCAAGATAACTGAAATAAGCTCAAATATGTTGAATAGATTTGTAATGGCTTACAAGGGCAGGCTTTAGCGCAGGTGGCGGCGAGCACAAAAATCTTTTTTGGCGTCCCCCCATATGACCTCCTCCTCGGATTCTCTCACTACCACCCTGCTAAAGGGCCACTCATCTCTCCATAGCCCCTCTCTAAAATACATTTCACTTGTTTTAGAGCACGGGTATAGGCTGGCTTTACTAATCCACTCTGCTAGCCACATAAAATACAGATCTGTTCTTTGCAGAAGGAATATTAACCCTTTACGCTACTTTCTGGCAAGTCAAAACTGCCTCTAGACAAAATACCTATCTCTATCTCTCTCTAGCAGGAATATTAATCACAAGAGTTATCATGGCATTTTTATTGCTGCCTGAAAGCTGGACGCACAAGGAACTCTGCAGCAGGTGCTTTAAATCCAAGGTTATTGCTAAATACAGCGTGAGCCCTGTGGTCAGTGCCCCCCCTATCAGGTCACTGCCCAGTGCGGCCGCACTGGTCCCACCACCCTAAAGCTGGCCCTGCAGCTCACCTAGCATTGTGCCAGGAATCTACGAGTTTGGAACATGCACTATCCTCTGCAGATGATTGAAGAAGACACTCTCCAGTTGCACGCGGCTTTCGTTATACCCGTACACATTCTAAACACAATTATGTTGTTATTTTACTATTATAGTAGAACAAGCATATTCCACTGCATTGGCCATTCAGGTAAAGTAATAGCTAATTTGTGCAGGTAGTAAAACTGCAAGGTCTGTGACATGCACATACGTGGATCTTAAATCTGACCACATTCTGTTAATGATAAAATTAAAATCAATGCGCAGTTGGCTAATCATAAGCGTTCTCCTTGTTTGTGGAATGGTCTTTGAGCCTGCTTCTGATATATTATCTTCTATGAACACACCCTATTAGCAGTAGTATGACATTTTGAATTGTTGCTATCTAAATATAAGTTAGACATTTTCAGACCTGAAATTGCCTGCTGCACTTCTAGTTTTTTCCTTCTGGATCCACTACAGGTTTATAAAGGGCCCAAGCAAACTACTGTCTCTTATCAGTCAGAGACCACATATCCATACAGAGTGCTTTGAGTCGCACGTGTCAGCAAGAGCTCCACACTTATGTCTTTTGACTACCTGCACCCACTTCCATTGGCCCTGTGGGTTTGAATGTTGAGTCTGAATATGGACAGTTCGTGAAAGGGAAAAGTAGCGATAGATGTTGGACTATGCAAAACTACTGACGTCGTTGGTGTGCCGTTTCTTTTTAAGATAAACTTGTTCAACTTTACCTGTGACCTCAAAGTGTGGAAAGTAGGTGTAGGGGGAATTAATGGGCGAATTTCCGAACAAGCACAACATGACAATTTATTTCACCTATGGAGCGGTATTAGATTTACACCATGGGAGGAAAAAAACCTGAGCCTAACGACCTACACATTTGCCTTCAGGAACACTGTCAGGGTCCTTGAAACATACCTTAATGATACCTACATTATAGAAATTCAATATCCCGGACCTCTGGATGTGCTCTTGAAAGCAGTTTCACAAGATGGAAAGTCTGGGTGCACCTCGTGCCTGCAGGGTCCTCCTGCAAGACTTCGTAGGGGTGGGCGTAGTTAATGGAGTTGGACTACATGCAATTCCGTGTAGTTGCAAAAAACTTCTGTGGAATTCCGCGGAGTTCCGCTCCACACTGCACTCACTTCGCAGCCTTTTGCATTGCTCCTGGGCATGGCGACTGCGACCCTGGTCATGTCTCGGTCTTGGGACAGTTGGCTTCCTTTGTTTGCAGTGGAGGGCTCTGGGCATTCCCCCCCCTCCGTTCAGGAGGACGTAAAGCACACTGCTAGTCTGCTTGCTGCTGCATTTCCGGTGCCCCGGCCATGATGTCCTCACTTGTGTCCAGTGCCCCATAAAAAAAACTAAGGTCAAGTGCGGCATGGTAGGTTCACTTCCTTGTTAAGTGAGCAAGAGAGCGGGATTCTTTGGAGCAGCGTGTCCCATGTGAGATACACTAGGAGTATTTCTACGCTGTCGCTGACTGAAATGTTTCTAGATGGCGGCTGCTGGAGCCTGAACGACAGCATTGGGGAACTTTGAAAACGCTGATACGGTAAGCGTCCTAGAACAGTGTTTTGTGGTTGAGGGCGGTTGGGTGGGGAGTGACAATGAGGCATCAGAGGAGATGCAATTGTCTCACGGCTGGCTCTCTTCCCGCCGTTTGATCTTATTCCTGCCTGGTCCAGCTACGCATTCTTGTCACATCGTTTTCCTGTTTCTCTTTTGATAAGGGCATGGTTGGTTGGGTTGCACTGTCTATTCTGTCGGGCAGCTGTAGTCCCTGTAGCACCCCGTAGCACCTGGGGTGCATTTTCGGTTGTTAGACCACAAGCCCATGAAACAGAGCACTGGAGATCGGGAAGACACCCATGGCAGCAGTTGTGCTCCCACGACGACAGGGTGTGGGTGTATGAGTCCGGTGTTTAGAGCTGCTACCCCATAGTTTCGGATCCACACCGTGATTTTGTTGGTATAGGGAGGTGTATGTATTTATATATGTATTTGTGTAGGTGTAAAGCTTGATCCCCAGCCACTGCCCTCTTCTCCTCCCAGTAAAACGAAACTCCAAATTGCACTTTCATTTTACATGTGAGGGGGACAATATGCCTTTTTCTTTTGAGATTCCTTTGAACATAGATTGCCTCCTAAGTTTCATTTTAGCTATGCAGGCTGCTTTGACCTGAGGTATTACACCATCACAAGATGGCATTTATTCCAGGTCCAATTGTTCAAGGTCCACTCACCTGAAATACCAGGTACTGAGGAAGCGGAGAAGGTCCAACCCCTCCACATGTGCTTCGCCCTCCACGCTGACTGGAAAAAGTAGCCGTGGGCAGAAGAGAACCGAGGGAAAGGAGGTAAACAGGGAAATAAGAGGAGGAATCAGATCTTCAGTATATTGGCATTGGAAATTTGGAAGAGGTGTGTCTGCAAATTCCTGTTGAGAAGCCAAGAGGAAAACCTCAATAGGAATATCTTAGGGAAAGAAGAAAAAGAAGAAGAAGAAAAGCTTTAACGTGTTATACCAAAAGGAAACATCATGCATAGCCAACATGACCGGTTTCTCTCATTCTACACCTCTGTCAGCCCCTTACAGGCTTATCACAGCCCCTCACTTATAAGTTGATTTCTGGCTATGCGTCAAGCTATCTAGGTATGTGCCTTCTGATTATGCTCCTCATTTTAAATATCGTATACATTAGCACAGTTTCACGTTATGCGGTGTCTTGACATAGGTTAAGGTTATGTTTTCATGCGATTGTCCTAGGAATTACTTTCACAATACATGACTGTTGTCTCTATTTCCGTCCCTTTTACAGTACTTCGTTGTCCAATTACAGACTTACCTTGAACCACTAAATATTATACTTTTTTAAGGTTTTGGCAACGCTTTTCAGTGGCCTCTAACATATGTTTTCCAATTTCTATGAACAAATTGCGGCCCCATACATACTCCATACTGCATTATCTACTCTTATGTACATTTTCTTCTAAGGTTTCTGTTTAATATAGTGGCCCTCATGTTCCCCTTTGACTTCCCAATTACC
Source organism: Triturus cristatus (assembly GCF_964204655.1). Classification (NCBI taxonomy): domain Eukaryota; kingdom Metazoa; phylum Chordata; class Amphibia; order Caudata; family Salamandridae; genus Triturus; species Triturus cristatus. Next base: position 1,388,675,548 of record NC_140590.1, read on the forward strand.
TTTGACCTCATTCAGGTATCATTCTGACATTGATGGTTTACATTCTGCATGAGACGCTGACTGGGAGGGGAAATAGCGTTTACATCGCATGCGCTACAAACCATGCGATTACAACACGGTCGTTACAATGACCGCGTTGTTACAACGCAAAGCATTACATTGCAAGTCGTTTCTACGACTTGCTGTAGGGGCGCTCTAAACTAAACAATAGTATAATTTACTATTCCAACACCTTCCCTACTGTTGCAAACGCTGAAGTTGGAATAGTAAATTATACTATTCTAAAGTCCAGCGCGCCCCCTACAGCAAGTCGTAGAAACGACTTGGGATTTAATGGCTTATGTTGTAACAATGCGGTCGTTGTAACGACCTCGTTGTAATCACATACATTGTAGCACATGCAATATAACATCACATATTCAAGGGAGCCATACGCTTAAAAATACTTAGACACAATTGAGATGCTTACCTCTTATTTTTCCCAATTTGACAATATCCATTTCTCTCTTACCTTATTAAATTCTGCTTTTTTCACTACCAAGCATGTGTTATAACAAGTCTGATATCTAGATGGAGTCCTGCACGTTTACAGTAATAATTCTTGGGTGTTCACTTATATTATATTCTCTGGTCTCACAACGGTCAATCAGATTTAACAATGGTCCTTCTAGGTAGTTTATTGGTCTAGAATTGCGACAGAATGTTTCCCACAGCACAACTATCTTGGGATGACAAGCATGTGGGTAGCAGTTTGTGTAGATTCACCATTGAACTATATACTGATGTTTGTAGTTGTTGAACTTACAGCCTTGAAAAAGTAATCTAAAAAACACGTTGGCTGTTTTTCAATTTAAAAGAATGCAAGCTCAAACAATACTGGACTTCTGAAACTTCATCAATAAAATCGGATCTGCTCTAATAGCAGACCAGCAAAAGACTTTTGTGGTGCTCTGGGTTTATTTATGCAATTGCAAAAGTCATGACCTGGCAATCGCTATTGGTACAACAGAGGGGCCCCCCACAATGACACGCCTGGGACATGTATTTAAAGCGGACAGCCAAAGCAGACCCCCAGGATGAGGTGGGCTGGCCACTCTCCCTGAATGGGTAAACATTCCAAAGACTGTTGCAGACCCCACACAACTAGTGAATATAGCACACACCCCTGGTTCCCAGACTACATAGGGCCTTTGTTTCTCCCCCTTCCCAATCACCCCCAAGTGTAGCTCAGCCCAGCGAATCATTAAGAGGGTTTATATCATGGGCCTCAAACTGATAGCTTGGGAGCGACTGGTAGCTAGCAATCACCCTTAAAGTAGCACCCAGAGTTAAGCCCAGGCTAGCGCATCATTAAAAGGGTTTATGATGGGTCTCCAACCAATAGCTCGGGAACTACTGGTAGCCCACTAACACCCTAAAAGTAACTTTCCAAAATGAAGCTCAGTCCATGCATCATTAAAAGGGTTTATACACATTAAAGAAGAAAGCATTGCTGATCTCAAGGCACAAAGAATGGCTGCCGGCCAAACCATCCGTAAGGTCTCATTGTCAGATATAAATACACACTGTGTTGGCATACAAGGTCTGCAACCTGAACATATTTATCCACTCTCACTGCATTCATGTCTCAAGGAGGTCAGAGAGGTAGACGCCACTATATCATTCAAAATATCTCTGTAAACAAATGGCCACGAAAGAAGAGTGCCAGGCACAACTGTGTTGATTCCTGGCATATTAGTGGTCCTTGCTTAATAGTTGCCACCCTTGGCATATTTTGGGTGTTCTCAGTCTAGTTGGAAATACTGTTAGCCATCACTAAATAATGTGAGCATGACAAAGCAGAGGCCGTCACTGGCATACTACTCGCAATGACTGGCGTTTGGTGACTGTTATGGTGTCCAGTCTTGGCATGGTGTTGTCTCTGATATCACTGTGAGCATTATTGGCATATTATAGGCATGCTTAGTGTGATAGAAGGTATCCATGACATGGGATCATAAATCTTTGACATTGGAATCAGATTCACCCATGTGAAGCATTTGCACATGTGAGCATTAGATAACTATGACAAGGTGATATTTGGAGACTATGTATTTGCTAAAAAGGAAAATGAATTCTAAAAAGTATGTTTTTTCAGCTTTTTGGTCCAAAATGGAAAAGGTAATTGATAGAAAAATAAGTTTTATTTCAGTGACTGCAATGCTGATGAAAACTAAGTGGTTGAATTCCAAAACATATTTAAAATTGATAATTGAAAGGTAATTCAACAAGCAGCATTGGTGAGAATTCTTGCTCTGAGCATGTTCTTTGTGCCAGACGGCACGTGCTACTTTTTGGTGTTATTTCATTAGTCTTGTGGAGGCATTGCATATTGATAATGTCTTTCCTGATATTTCTGCTGGTAACCTGCCTTAAATTTTGGTTTGACTACTAGTTTATTGCTAATGGGTGTGGTGTGGTCACTGTTGTATAGTGATAACATGTGTTAGTAGCTCAGGGTGATTTTCCTTGAGCAGAAGTAGCTCTCAGTATACAAAATTTGGAGACACCATCTGTAAATTAATAATGGGGAACCAGCTTGCAATATACGAGGTTTGAAATGCTCATGGTACACTGTTGGGTGGTTGAACACCTGGTAATTTTTCCACCAGCTTACACATGGTGTCTACTTGCTGGTTAGTTTTGGAATCCTGTATAACTTATCTACTGTACCTGTGTTGCATGCTTATGCAAAAGGTCAATGAAGAACCACTTGGAAAAAAAAATCTCAAATACGACTTTATGTAGCCCTGCGTTGCCTTGCTCGGAGCAAGGGCAACGGAAAGACTAAGTAAATCTTGCCCTAATACTGTACAGACTACAAACACGTAGTGGCAAGCCATTCACAGTCGGGAGGGAGTCCCCAAGGCACCCATTCACTTTTGAAAATGATGATAAAGAAACATTTTTTAAGACGAGATAGTGGTCCCATGGGCCACGACCTACACTTAAAAAATGCTAGTTACATTTTCATTTTTTTAAAAAATGCATCGTGTTTTCCTTCAAGCAAAACAGGTTGCATTTAGAGAAAAAGATTATTGTATTTAAAAGCAATCACTGACATGGTGGTCGGCTGACCCCAGAAGGTTACCATTTCTGTGGTGGCTGTGATTCCTAGTGGGTCCGATTGCGACCTACCTCATTACTATTCATGACTTCCCACCTCCTCAAGTGACTACAGATTATATAGAACACCGTAGTCAAAGTCATCCTCGACCTCTCCAAGCAAACCAGCATTACCCCTCACCTAAGAAGCGTCCACTGGCTTCCTGTCCAGAGGAGATGCCAGTTGAAGCTGCTGACTTATACCTACAAGGCCCTCTACAACACCGGACCCTCCTACATCACCCACCGCCTAACCTTCCACCAGCTGACCAGACAACTCCGATTCACCTCCCTCGCCCCCGCACACATCCCCGGCATCTGGTGGAGCTGCAGTGCAGTGCAGGTTGCCTTTTCACCAACCTCGCCTCCACGTCCTGGAACATCCTCCCACTCCAACTCCGAACCTCCCCTTCAGTCCCCAACTTCAGAAGGGGTCACAAGACCTTGTTCTTCGACTAAGACCCTCTATTCTCCAACGCCTGGATTCCCTCCCAGGGTGGTAATCCACATTATATAAATACTGATTGATGAGGTAGGTCAGTTAGCGACACACTAGGAATCTTGATTCTGCAAACTGATTTATTAGTACACAGGTTGGTTTGCAAAATACCGCACTGGTATCAAAATACTGGTTGCAAACTGCAACTAGTATTTTGCAACCAGTGCTTCATATATCTGGGCCTAAGTAACTTGTATGTGATCCAAGGCACATCTTCATGTTTCACGTGTGTAATATTACAAAACACATTTGCAATCATGTATTTAGAGAATTGTAGACTTGTGTTCTTAAAGTCAGACGCACCTCTGTCCGGATATGATATGTAATCGAAAATTGCTTATGGTATTCCATATGTCGTGACACACTTAAATTTACAAACACATTTATGTAAAGTAGCATCAATTTTCGTATTACGTTCAAGAAGAGATGGGGATTTACACGTTCATCGTCTACCATCCTAATTTTATTTTGCAAAATCAAGCACCGAAAATCTATGTGAAAGGGGCCTAAGTGCTTCAATTGGATGTGATGGTCACAATATTCTATTTGTTATATTTATTTTCCTATAAATGTAAAGTAGCCTTGGAAATAGTAGTGATTTAAGATTGTTCATTAAAGAAAATCATCCATCGGGTGGTTTTTGTTCCTGCAAACTGTGCTTATAACTGCTCTTTCAATGCATGCATTGTGAATATGTCATGTAATTGATTTCAATCACAACGATTTTTATGAAAGGAGAAGTATTTCTGTCCCTCTTCCGAAAAGCATTTTTCGTCATATCTATGCAATCCTCACACGTGTACTGCTATGGTGAAAAAACTCCTTTACAAACATTGTTTACGTTTTGCTGTGGACCATTTACTATCACATGCAAATATCTTTTTAATGGCAGCCATTTTTCCCTCATAGAAAAGTGAGCCAAACCTTTTTGAAGATTTATGGTGCTTTGATGATTTTTCCTAGATCTACATTTTTTAAGTAAATTGCAGTTTTTACATCTTGGGTGCATATTTTCTTGAATAATTTTCCCTGAAGGATAGGTTCACAGTAATCAAATATTTTCAAAGTACACTTTAATTAATAGATTTATCTTTTGATATAGCTAGAAGCAGTTTGTTCCAACAAGAAATGTATATATTGACATACCTTTAAGGCTCCTACACACATGAATATTGATACAAGTCTCACTAATTAGGCGGAAATAAAGAAAAGTTAATTTGATATAATGCGTAAATTGAAAGTTTCAGTTCACTTGGGACAATTTTTGCTGGGAGCAAATCTGCAAAGATAAAATGCTATATTAGCTCCAGCAATTAAATCAAAAAAGCATCTTTGTTCCTAAAGGCAAACAATTTCATGTGGTTTGAGTTAAGTTAACATTTGCTCATGTTGTCAAACCCCTTTCGCTCTCATTTATTAATTTAATTTGCTTGATTAAGTTCCATCCATTGGCACCACTGTGCCACCTCGACAATTATCACGATAGCTTCTTTTTGCCGCATATTGCGATTTTGTCACATGTGTAGCCAGGATGTAATGTTCAATATTGACTCTCACCCAATTGCTGGGAGACTCAAAGGCCAACACTTCTTTCCTGAACTGGCTCTAATTACTGTCCCACACCTCCTCCCTGCCAGCTTTTCCTCACAAGCACTCACTCTTCCCTATCCTCCGCTGTTGTCCCTGTCCCTATCCCTATCATACTCTGGTGAGTGTGCTTTGATGCTTTAGAGACAGGTGTAGAAATGTATGCCAAAGAGAACTCTGCGCCCTTGCATTGAAGAAATTAACAACGTTCTGAATCAAAGGGTTAAGATTCACATTCAGAATAAGGCGAGAAGATTCACATGTGAACCATCAGCTAACCTTTCTATTAGACCTGTCAGCCTTAGGGTGGTCTTCCCCCAAACTTTTTGCCTTACTTCATATTTTTCTGATCTTGTTTTTGTTGGCCTTATGACTGTGCACTTTATCACCGCTAACCAGTGCTTAAGTGTGTGTGCTCTGGCCTTAAAGCATGATAACATTGCTTATCCCCAATTGGCATATTTAATTTACTTATAAGTCCCTAAAATAAGGGTACTTCATGTACCCAGGGCTTGTAAATTAAATGCTTTTAGTGGACCTGTGGCACTGCAGCATTGGTTGTGTCACCCACTTAAGTAGCCCTTTAAACATATCTCAGGGCTGCCACTGCAGCCTGTGTGTGCAGTTTAAAACTACTCTTTCGACCTGGCAAAATAAACCTTTTGCCAGGCACAAACCTGCTTTTTTAATACATGTAAGCCACACCCAGGGTCGGCACTAAACAGCCTTCAGGAAGAAAGTGAAATGCATTTAAAATCTAGGACATGTACATTTATGCTTTACATGTCCTGATAGTAAAAAACTCTTGAATTCCTTTTTCACTATTGCAAGGCCTAACTCTCTCATACAATAGCATTGGAGTTACCTTTTTACATTTAATAAGCTGTAACTTCCAAATGGGAGCAGGCAAACAATTCATGCTGGGTGGCTTTGGAATTTGTAGAATATGTGTTGGAAACTAATCCTTGGTTAAGCACCTCACCATTATACATATCGGAAATACCTATTGAGAACTTGTTGGTTTTTTTGCATGTAGTTATTTCACCATTTTTAGATCTTGCTCAAATTGGTGCATTTACTGTCTCTTGCAAGACCTTTTGTTACCTTCGGTGAGGTTAGAGGCCTCACACTGATTACTATTGGTTGGCTTAATTGTCACTCACATTTACTTGTTTTTTGTTCATCAGCTTCCAAAGGCTTGCCTTCCTCCTTTTGTGCTCGACCCTCCCCTGGTGCATGGACATTTGCTGTGTCCTTCCTCTGCTCGCTTTTTCAGTCGCTACTTTTTTGATCTTTTTAAGCCTTCTATGAGAGTGTGTGCATTTTCCAGCAGTTTCCATCATGTACACCTCCTCCTTCATGTTCCTCCCTTTCCCCTCCCCCACCCTCTGTTGTCCACGTGCTTCCCACAGCTCCTGCCGCCCACCCTCCATTATTTGTCTGCTTCCCCCAGAGTGCTTATGCATCTGCATGCCCTGGCCCCTCCCGCCTACCCTCTGTTGTTTGTGTGCTTTCCCTAGCTCCTCCCATATACCCATCATTGTTTGTGTCTCCTGCTGCCGCCCATCCTCTTTTGTTCGTGTGCTTTACCCAACCCCACCCTCCCTCCATTTTGCATGTGATTGAACAAGTTCATCTCGCCCAACCTCTATTGTCTGTGTACTGGCCCCATATTGTTCTACCCACCTTTTGGTGTCTGTGCGCTCCCTATCCCCTCTCGCCTGCCCTCTCCACTCACCCTCATCATTCTCTCGCACCTACCCTCCCTCCATGTTGCATCGTCCCTCTACTCACTTCCTTGTTACCAAAGGAAGATTGTGCAATTCGGGCGATGTAACTAAAGTAAGAGACCCTCTTAAACATTTATATTTCATCACCTCCTGATCTCTCCCTTCTGTACCTACAGATAGCACTCTATGTTTTGCTGGATTCTACCACTAGCACCACCACTTTTTTTAAAGGAATCTTTAATTGAGGTTGGAGGCTGGAATTGGGGAGAAATTGTTGGCATTAGCAGTACCATCTTTGGGACTCATTTAGAATATGAGTTAGTGCCAAAAGTATTCAAACTATACTTGCACCAATTTTGCCAACTTAATGCTGATTGCTCACACTTGTTTTGATTTCTTTCTTAGCAGGAGTATAGGGAGATGAAATGTGTGACACAGGCAGACATAGGGGCCAATTACGATGGTGGTCAGACGAGCGTCTGAACACCATCGTTACGGGAACGGGTCCTGCTGACAGGTAGTCGGCAGTCCTGCCCACCAAATTATGATCCGACCACCGTGTAGGCATTCAGAAACATGCCTCTTGAGGCTAGTGCTGCGCCACAGAAAATGGCCACAGCATGAGCGCCAATGGCAAAAGACATGTTTTCAAACATCTCTGCTCTGTGTACCAGGCACCACATGATGCCTGGCACACTAGGCAGGGTTGTTTGGGGGGCACTACAGATGCCTCGCGGGCCTCATAGAGGAGGTCCGGGGGCCCGGGAGCATTGCTAGGGGCCCCCAACGTCCAATTCTGATTGCGTTTTTATGGCGGTCGGACCTCCATTGAAATGCTGTCAGAAAAGGACATCGTAATTGCTGCAATAGTGACTGAGCAGGTACTGCCCCTATTGTAGGGACTACGATCCGACCGATGGTCCGATGGGCTCCTTGAGCCCCTCAGAAGAGTCGGTTGGCTCTTCAGCTGTCAGACTGACCCCATCATGATACAGCGGTCTGACTACTCTGCTGGATGACGGTGGGACTGCCACCAACAGCCTGTTGGTGACGGTCCCACCGACATCGTAATCAGCCCCATAATGTTATCATCTGTTGTTCCTTGTCTTTACACAATTTCTTAAGCCAGGTGCAAAACCTGTTGCAAATATAATTTGCACCGATGAGAATGTACACACAATGTTTATGCGGAGGGTCAATTTACCCTGTTAGTCTTTCACTGTTTGTATGAATAATCTGCCATTATGTAATTAGTTTTCATAAGCACTAGAATACTCTGTCATGAATCCCAGAACACATTTTATGATGAAACCTTTCTCTTTTCGAAACAAGTGTTATGCCTTTCTGAGTCAACATTCTCTTTTTTAATACATGACTACATTGAGACTAGCTGTGTGGACAGCAAATATGCTGACGCCTTTTTTAGTTCTTCCTCTGAAAATAAAAAAAATGAAATGGATTAAATTGGCAGAAGTTTGCTTTCTGCAGCAAGTATTCCTGTTGGTTGGGCTCTGCTCATTTGACCTTCTTACATCTGACTAGAGACAACTTTAGTTGTCTACTGGTAGACCTCATATCCCTGCAATCAGTCAAAAGGAAAATGTGAGTTGACACAAATGCATTTGACCGTTTATTAGCCACTCTACAACTACTTTATGGCAACTGTTTTGGCTGTTAGTCATAACTTGTGCGAATAACAGAAAGTACCATAAATAAAGGTGATTTTGGTAAATCCTTTCCACCCACAGAGAATAAACAACTGTTGTTAGCACAACTGGAACTTTAACAGTGACCACGATTGTAAGGACAGCAAAGACTACAGAGGTGACTGTAGATACCACTGCAATAGGTACAAGAGCATTGATGGCAGCTGCAATCACAAGCGGGACCTCAGTAGTGACCACACCTGACACCATGGCAGGAAAAACAACAGCAATAATATCTTCAACCACAGCCCCAACCATAGGTGTGACAGTCACCACAACAGTAGTACCAGATGCTGCAACAATAGTTGCAAGCACAGGAGGTACCACAGCAGTGATGACAGCTTCCACCACAACTGCAGAATGGACCCCAGTAGCAAACAGCTTCTGTGATGAAAAGGGCATTAAAGAGACCATAATATGTAATCATAGAAAAAAACCCTGCTGCAAACATAGCAGAGACAGCCACTGCAACAGTTTTCAACATAGGAAGGGCAAAGGTAACAATAACATCTGACTGCAGAGTATGGCCCACAACAGCAGAAACCTTAGTTGTTGCCTCAGCAGACACTACAGTAGCAACCACATCTACCACAATGGTAGATACCAAAGGAGCAATAGCAGAATTTGCAACTGTGAACTCAGCTGCTGCAACACCGCTCCCATGATGGCTGTGACAAAAACATCTGCTAGCAAGACCGAGTCTCTATCAGTAACCACACCAATGACAATAACAATAACTGCTGCTAAAAGAGTCGGAAGCTCTGGAATGGCCGTTATCACCACAGAAGAGAAACATCTGTCACCAGCACTGCCATAAAAGATACCATGACCACCACCAACACAGCAGCAACAGCAACTGCACAGCAGTAGCAATGACCACAGCAGCATGCCCCTTAGTGATAGGAAAAGACAAATGTAAACATGCCTATATGCATTGTTTGCCTTTGCCCAGCATTCACATTGTGTCAGAGTCTAATTCTGAGTAATGAAAGGCAGCACAAATCACTGCCTTGTGTTAACCTACATTGGGAAGGCATTCCGTGGTGGAGTGTGGGCGTTCGCATGGAGCGTGGGTGTTCCCATACATCCACCCATGAATTTTGGCACATACTCAGATTTACAAAGACTTTTGAGCCTGGGAATGAACAAAAAAGCTATGCCTTCCCCAATGCAGGGTAATGAGGAGAAATGTTTATTTCTGTTTGTTACGTTCTCTTTCTATGTATGCTACATTCTACTACACACACAGAAACTAGAGGTACATTTCTCATAGGATTGTTCATCTCTGTACCTTGAAATGTACCACCATCATGGCAGATACAAAACGTTTGGTGGATGGCCACTGTCAATTTTGATGGTAGTATGAAATCTTTTAACTTTTTTGTATTTCAGAAACAAACTCCCCAAGTGGGAGTCTGTTTCGAAAAAACAAAAAACTAATGACCTCCCACACCCTGAGAGTTTCTACCAAAGATTGCATGGGTTATTGTTATTTTCTGTAACTCATCCACAAGGATTTTTCCAGGCAGTGATGAACAGAAAAAACACATCACAGTGTCTGCTGTTAATAGAGAGGGTGGTATGATGGCTTTACTCTGAAGGCCCCTAATCCATTGGGGTGCCAGCGTAAGCTTTTTATTGATGGAGCCACCTTGGGTTCCTCAACTAGAGAGTTTACAGTCCACCTGTCTCTAAACAGGCAAGTGGACCGAAAGTTTGGCAGACAGGGACTCTGCCACCTTTGTAATGGAGTACCTGGTCCACCAAGCGCTAAATTAGCCCCTAATTTCACCATAGTGACTTTGGTCGGGAAACCTGCCATTTTTGTAACTTAAGAGTTTTAGTAACGGTTGTCTTCTCTATGCTTGTCACAATCACCCCTAACATGGTATAAAGTTAGGAGAGAATCAAAACTCAACTATTATAGTGGAATGGCTCCTATCTGGGACTCACTCGGATGTCCGGAGTGGTCGAAAGATTGTCTGGCTCTCCCGTTAAGAGAAGCAGGAATAATAACTTGGGGTCAACTGATGGTGGATGGAGTCTTAATCTCTTGGGAGGAAGGACAGGAAATAACCAACAAGCATATGTCTAGATTTAAATATATGCAATGTAAAGAGCTGCAGCCTTGCTGCTGGCACTGGTACTGGACTGTCAAACGATCTAGAATCTCACATGATGGTCAAAGTAACCCGTAAAAAAAGAGGTGGCGAACTGGTATCTGCTTTTGGTGGAGCTTTCTGATGACGACTTTAATCTACCATCAATACTGTGGGAGAAGAGCTTGCCGGGAGAGCAGTTGGAAGATTTATGGCAAGTATCTTGTGACATGTTATACTCCACAGTACGTCCTGCAAATTTAAGGCAGAATCACCTTTTCTGTCTCCACAGGGTTTATTGGATGCCGTATAAACTATATAAATTGGGAAAGAGTGCTACTCCAACATGCCCTAAATGTGGAAAGGAAAAAGGAGACAATATACATCTGTTTTTGGAATGCCCTTTTATCCAAGGCTTTTGATTGGACGTAACATTATATGTATAATACTTGGAGAGAGGCTCAAGGTAAGCAAATCTCTGGTTTTCTTTGGGATTTCGGTATGTCATGTATCCTTGTCAAGAAATATCCCAAAAATTATATTCTATCTGATTTTGCTTGCTCGTAGGGAAAAATGTAAGAAATGGATTAAAGCTACCCGTCCAGATAAAATAGAATGGTTGATCTCAATAAGATACATCAATCGGTTAGATCAGGCTTCTAAAAACAAGCGGAATGAGTTTTGGCTCCCATATGAGAACTGGGAAAAATCCACTATATGTATATAGTCCAATGATTAGGCCTTTTACCATATTGCTTGAACACTCCTGTGGTGGTACCTTACATGGCCAGGCGAGATTGAGCCACCTATGATTGGAGAGGGGAAACAAGGTGTAGAGTGATCCACTCCCGGTTAAAGAACAAAAGAACTCTGGCTGGTGCTATATCAAGGGAGACCCCTGAGTACTGAAAAACATCTTTTGTTAACCTGCGCAAATGAGGATTTAATTAAAAAAATCAAAAGAAAAAATCACCCCTTTCTGGATTCTGTTTAAATCTAGCCCGTTCATAAAAAACAATTTCTATATTTAGCCTGTCTACTGCACGATGCAAGCAGGTATGACTGCAGGCAGCGCAGGATAATTACACTAAGAATAATTCTTCATGCAAACATCTATTCCTCATTCCTATGGTAAATGCAGCTCATCATATTTATTCACTGTATGTAACATTTCTTACTTGAGGTTAGACAGATTGTTGCCTTGGGGGAACATGTGCAAATCACCATTTTTTTTGTATTACCATACAAGGGCATTATAGTTTAGGCAAAGCTTTGGGTGGGGCAACATTGAGATCATGGTTAAATTGTAAATCACGTTTTAAAACCTCGGATAAATACTGCATAAATAATGTATTAGACAACTCATACATTTACGGGGCACCTTAAAAAGCACCCTTTTATCGAATTGGCACAACATCCTGCAGACTCTTTATACCTCTGTGAGCAACTCTCAAATTTGGCAGGTGTTTTGAAAGCCTGTGTAAAAAGGTAGCTCGACGAAAATAACTGCTACCGCGTTTTTTTACACTTCCCTCGGGTTCTTTTTCTGCTTCTTCTCTCCTCCTCCTTTCTCTGTCTATTGGGTCTGACATGTGGCCTGATGATGCTCTTCACAGGGCTGGACGAACCCATGCCTGCTCAACAGGTTTTGTGAGTTCTGCCTGAAGACTGATTATTACTTTGATCAGCAATGACTTGTCGAGGCCCCAAGGGCAGTCAAGACTGCAGAACCAGCTTTAGCTTAAGCGTTTTATTGCACTTTCTCTTACCAGACGTTTCACCTATTGCACACAAGTTGAACTGAAACTGAGTTGTACTTTACAATCAGTATATTTTAAGACTAGTTTTCAAAACTAAAGAAAACCCTCCCCTTCACTCAAGGGTTGCAGCCTTCTAATGTGCAATATTATATTACAGATCCACCGTCCAAAAACAAAGGGAATATATTTATTACCTCTGTGAGATACTTTGATTTGTATTACAGAAACACTGCATCAGTGCAAAAAAAACAAAAAAAACGGGCAAACATTTCCACCAATTTTGCTGCTTTGTGGGAAATTGATCAAATAATACTGTACCAGGGCAAAGATGGCGTAAATTGATTCCGCATTAGCATTCAAAATGATCCCTAAACCGAAATTATGGGCAGTTTTAAAAGACATGATTGTTCTCGATAGTATTTTGAATATACTCATCTGTCTCCACACTAACAACTCTCCACACTAACAACTGTGCAGAGGTCAAATGGGGGATTGAACTGACCATATCCTAATTGACAAAGATGTGAGACGGGTGTGTGTTGGCACCAGTGTTATTCCCAGTCTGTATAAATGGTGCTATTTATTTATCTCAATGCTTGCATAAATGATGCTCCTTAATTGGCTGGATGTAAAATCCCTGCTTTACTCTTTGCAGGCCATACCCTGATTGTATTCAAAACACTGATGGGACTTCAATCTCTATCAGACCAATCAATGAATGGTCTAATGCAATGATCATGGGGTGGAGCTGAATCCTCAAGGAACTAAATATACGGGTTGAAGCCCACACAGATTGCAGAAGCGCTTCTTGACTGAAGGTAAGCTATGATGGGAAGAATCCCGCACACTGAATATTTGTGGTCAAGCTTTCCAGTTCCATGTCTTGGTCACTGCAAATTTCCAAGAGCCACCTGCTCTTCAACATCAGCAATCATAAAAAAGAATTCAAGACACAGGTACTAGACCAGTTCCACAAGGGTTGGAAGTATATAGAGCAAAGGCGAGAAGAGTAGCTGTCTAAGATGTCGAATTATGGGTTGTAACGTGTCAGGACTCTTCTGTGTTGAGAACATATTTTTAAAAGAATTGCTTAATGTGCCGAAAAGTGTTCCTATATTAATACTGCATTTGGATATAGGTAGTAAAAGCATAGCTGACATAATAAAAATCAGACCCTTGTTATTGGTTAAGTATTTGGTATACCGGCAGATTGTGTTTTCAAGAAGTTGTAGTGTTGTACCATTCCGAGCTCAAATACATGAAATGCTGGTTGACGATCTTGGGTCTGAATGACATGTGGGCTAATCTGAGGTCCATTAGAAGGGGAGCGGGAACGACTTAATGTGCATTATTGATCGTATGCTATGACGTCTTGATACCGCTCAGCGAGATCAAGAGGCATAATTGACCACTTTTTGGACTTCAAATATCTGAAAATGTTTGAGCCCTTTCTAGATGAGATTACACCTTATGGTGCTAAGTATTTGTATATGAAATGAGAGGTTTCCCTAGCAGTTGGTCCACCAATTGTTAGTTCTTTGACGACTATTGATCTATGCCCTACATACGCCTTGACGCCCATTGGGCTTAGTAGCGCTTTATAAATTGGATTTCATTCATTCATTCATTCATTCATTCATTCATTTATAAATTGGATTTCATTCATTCACATACCCATTAGAGAAGGAAACGGGATATCAGTACTTTTTTCTGTTCAGCTTCCATGGCTCAACGGAAAAAGTGAATTGTACCCACATGTTGTTTGAAAAGTTGATTGTACCCACATGTTGTTTGTTATGCGTATCACACTATACAATTGCTTTACGGCTATTGAAATCTGGCACCAGAAGTGCAATTGCCTTCTATGTGGCTCGTTTTTAAATGCCACATGGTGTTTGAAGAACCAAATTGTCATGCTGAAATGATTAATTTGTTTATATTTATAATTACACGCTGCTGGATATTACATGTACATCTACTTTTTATGTATTTTATGGTAAAATGTATGCTAAAATATCTGTGTTGTATTTAATATTTTATGGGGATGTCCCCGAAATAAACATTATTTGATGACGATTTAACATTGGAACAGATGGAACTGTGTTTAATGCAAACTAAGTTTGTTGCGTTTTTGTCTTTCATAAATAGCAAAAGCACTGCAAGATTTCACTTACTCTATTTTTCTAAAACAAGGTTGAGCGTTTAGGTGTATGTTTGCTAACATCTCTGCGACACACATACAATTATCTATAAGCAAACAATGCTCATATCCATTTAATGGGTTACCCTCAGAACCTACATAAAATATACTTCACAATGGCACATTGGTGTAGTTTCCAATGCATTATCTCACTAAGTGGAATAACAGGGGCAAATATATTTCCTGTTGTGCTAGTCAACCTCAGAAGGTTGACTGATTGATAACAGCATGGAACAGAGTAGGGGTAGGCCAGGACAGCTTCTGTCCATCAAGAATATGAATATTTATCAATAACAAGTTAGAATATCGCCAAGCTAGATGGCACACTGAAAAGTCTGAACTGGATTTAATTTATATCCAGTTATGATGTCATTGGGTGCCATGAAGCTTGAGGTCAAAATTCACTTATAAGCAAGGCTCCATGACAGCATCACAGTGCTCTTCTGATTCTCACGAACTGCCCTTCGCAGCCATGTGCTCGAGGCCTGCTCCATGTTTTCTACTTTTGAGCTGGAACTGCTACCCAAGGCTCCTGGAGCATTGGTAAAGTTAGATGGGGACGTCAGCAACTCAAGTGGCAAGGCTTGGGCATGTTGTGTAGCAAGCCTCTCTGTTAACGGGCATGTTCTTCCCTAGAAACACGGATGAAACCAATTTCCATGATTCTTCTCTCAGGACTGCATTCTGCACCATTCACTACCTTCCTACTGTGCCCATGGGGCTCTTAACTGCCTCCACTCATCCCTAGGAGGAGAGAGAAATGTATTTCCTTGCTAGCCTGGCATTGACTGTCATTGGATGTTGACCTTTTCCATAGGCATTTGGATTCAAGTTATTGGTATCAGAAGTACTATTGGCTCCTGAATCTATATCCAGTCTTCATTGCTAACTAGTGATAAGGAGCGATCCAATCAAAATGAGTCCTCTGGCCAGCCCAAAATCGTGACTGCATCTGGCTGATCGTGAAGTAGGGGTACCTGAAGTTTGATCTTTCTGAGAGATGTCTTTGTGGATACAATCACCTCTCAAGCCCCTTAGCCGCATTACAGGTTACAGTTAGATCTTTATTTGCTCTCACCCCAGTACTGCCACATTCTTAAGTGCCAAATAGAAGGAGAGAGGCCCCACGTGCCAAAGGGACAAAGCGTATTAATGTCATACAAAAATATAAATTCCCTTTGGTAACTAAAATAATTTATCAACCATTCATCTCACTTATGCCACAAACCAATCATCTCAATTCCCTGAGTAACCACTAAATCTATATTTGCAATGCCACAAGACAGCCACTGGACGTAATTTGAATGTCACCTATATTTTATTAAAAACCATTAAAACCATTAAAGAAACAATTTTAAGCACTATTCATAAATCAACATATTGAAAAACATATATCCTTATCAGCTTTCATATTTTGCACAGATATCAAGTTTATTAATACAGAGGGAAATGCAAAAAACGAATTTTCATATCAAAAATATTAAAACCACATATTATATCACATAGACATTATATGTATATCATATCCAAAATGTAAAAATAGTTAAAAAGGATTATTATTTTTTTATATCCTCTAAACAAAAATAAAGATAAAACAAAAGAGACAAATGCAAGAACTACAGTACACGTATTCCTGGTTCGTACACTAATCCAGGTCAGAAACCTCAAATGCCAGACATGTACATAATCCAAGTATTATTATTTTGATGACTGATCGGTGTACTGGATTTAGTTAACCCCAAGCGTCAACACGTTTCGGTGGTTTAAGCAGAATAATGGCCACCTTTATCAAGACAGATATAGAATGTCTTTCCTTTTATAATCTTCAGATAGATGCCCAAATCAAATGTGACAAGTGTCCTAAAGGCATAAGCATTCCTTAGTTGCAAAATCAATCTGCAGTATATTAAAATGGTATTCTTCTTCACATCACACAGTACCGTTGTGAATGTTCTATTCACTAAAAATCAGCGATCTCAAGTCAGTGTGAGTATCCCAATCTTCCTTGAAAGTTGTTTGTCCCAAATCTTAATTTGCAGGGTCCGTAAATTCCCGTAGTCATAACAGTCCGATTATATTGTCGGTCCTTTGGCATCCGTGCCTCTGATCTGTATTTATAAGCGGTGTAAATGCAGATCGGATGCACAGACACCGAAGGACCGAAAATATATACTTGACCGTTATGACTACGGGAGTCTACGGACCCTGTAAATTAAGATTTGGGACAAACAACTTTCAATGAAAATTGGGATACTCAGACTGACTTGAGATCGCCACTCAGCCAGCCACGGCCCGTATAGGGCGTGCTACCGGGGTGGTGACATGGGGAGGGGCAGGGTGGGGGTTGTAAAATGCGGCGTACGGCCGATTTCAGGAAAGTAACGAAAAATTTGGCGATGCAGTGCGCGCAACGAAATTCGTTTTTTTTTTCTGTTACTTACCCGAAATTGGCCGTATGCCGCACTTTACAACCCCCCCATCCTGCCCCTCCCCCGCCCCACGTCACCGCCCCAGTAGCACGCCCTATACGGGCCATGGCTGCCAGGCAGAGGCGCAACTAGAGCCAAATTTTGGGGGGGGGGGGGGCTAAGACATTTTTTTGGGCGGGGGGCTGAATCTTTAAGCAATAGGCAGAGTGGAGCTGCAGGGGCTCTTAGAAGGGGTGAAACAACAGCAAGGCCTCATTAACATGCAAATGGTCCTTTAAAGACCTGTGAAGTGCTCGGGTGCGGCTGTGTTTGTGCCCGGGAAGCTGTCTCATCCCGGGCTGCCACACACGATGGGGGGGCTGAAGCCCTTTGAGTCCAATGGGTGTTGCGCGCCTGTCACCAGTTATTAGTGAATAGAACATTCACAACAGTACTGTGTGATGGGAAGGAGAATGTCATTTTAATATACGTCGGATTGAATTCGCAACTAACGCATGCTCACGCCTTTAGGACACTTCCCACGTTTGATTTGGGCATCTATCTGAAGATTGCAAAAGGAGAGACATTCTATATCAGTCTTTATAAAAGTGGCCATTATTCTGCTTAAACCACCAAAACTTGTCGACGCTTGGGGTCAACTAAATCCAGCACACCGGCCAGCCATTGTAATAATAATACTTGGATTATATACATGTTTGACATTTGAGGTTTCTGACCTGGATTAGTCTACGAACCAGGAATACGTGTACTGTTGTTCTTGTGTTTGTCTCTCTTGTTTTTTCTTTATTTTTGTTTAGAGTATATACAAAAATAATAATCTTTTTAAACAGTTTTCACATTTTGGATATGATGCACATATGATGTCTATGTGATATAATATGTGTTTTTAATATTTTTGATATAAAAATTTGTTTTTTGCATTTCCCTCTGTATTAATCAACGTGATATCTATGCAAATATGAACGCTAATAATGATATATGTTTTTCAATGTGTTGATTTATGAATTGTGCATGAAGTATTTTCTTAAATGGTTTAATGGTTTTTAATAAAATATAGGTGACATTCCCATTGCATCCAGTGGCTGTCTTGTGGCATTGCAAATATAGATTTAGTGGTTCTTCAGAGAATTGAACTGATTGGTTTGTGGTATAAATTAGATGGATGCTTGATAAATTATTTTAGTTACCAAAGGGCATTTATATTTTTATTTGACATTCTGAAGTGCACCATTTGAACAATTTATTTATGTGGATATGTTTTTCAGGCCTTTGCAAGACCCAGCCTACCAGCATACTATTAAAAAATGGGGAGAAAAAAAGAGTGCTTGGTTAGGGGTAGATGACCCTTGCCAATGCTAGTTTCTCTCCTGTCGCAATGGGTACTTGTGACTGCAAGGTCCTATATAAGGACAATGAGCAGTGAGAAGAGCGGAGACATGGTCATTGTGCTGAACGAACCTATTTGACTTTTAACTTGTACATTGGAGCTGAAAGACAAGGGGAGGTTATAGAGATCGAGCTGAGTTTGTTTCAGGGTCCAGTGAACCCCAATACAGGATAATGTAAGTGTTGGTGGCAAGGTGGCTGTAGCGGGAAAAAGGAGACATTCTACCTGCACAATTCAAGTTCCAATCCGTCCTTAGCTACGCTCTCAGTAGCAGTCTGCAGTGCCGCAATTGGTGACATAGCCCGAATAAGCAGATCCTCTGTCTTTCCTTGTCTCTAGCGCTTACGCTACCCTTTGCCCTTACACTGATGTAGTAACTGTCCTCTGAAGCCACCTGCATTCACCTCGTTTTCTCATACAGTTAATGTCTGATATGCAATTACTGCAAGGCTCACCCTTCTTTAATAATGACACCGGCAGCTTTGCAAACTTTGCATCTAGCACGTGCAGGGAGGAGCCAGGCAGCCTCTGCTTCAAATTCCAGTGGGTGCCACCTGTCACCAGCAATCACAACATCTCCCCTACGGTGAACCCTCTTCTGCACGTGCTACCAGAACTCACCACTTCCAACTTACCTAGCATGCATCCTCTGTGAGCTGAAACCGTTCATGCGTGACTCCTGTTACAACCCAGCACCCTCATACATCTTCTGTTTACCATCTCTGATCCCCAGCACTTGCCCATTGCTTTGACTCACTGACTATGGCTGCCCGTCAATACCAAGCACTCACCAGAGCCCTTCCTCAATCCTAAAGACTTACCATACCGCCAGCCTGATCAGCTGGGTTTAGCATACTTCCAGTGGACACCTACACTAAGACTGTAGGAAGTAGGATTTTGGGCTTCCAGCACCACCACGCCTTAATTTGGATGTGCTGCTACATATGCAGGCAGCCACTGCTATAATGGAAGGGGAAGACCCTTGCCAGCAGTCATGTCTGGAGCAAGTCTTGTTCCTGGAGGGATCTACCAAAGCCACAATTGCCTGTGCGCGTTCACATTCTTTGCTACTTTTCTTCCTTTCTCCCCAACAGACATCAATGGTGAAAATTGGGCAACACATCCCAGGGAGAACAGCAATGTTTCGTGGTGTCCCCCATTTGATTTTAGCTCCAGCAATTTTCATCCTGTACATGGGGCTGCTGGTTCATATTTTAGAAACCTATACCAAACAACAATATATGATAAACAAATATACTTAAAACAGCTTCCTTGACTACCTGCCTTGACTACACTTGGCTGCCAATGAATTTGTCTATGCACAAGCCACTAAAATTGAATTCTTCTTCAAGCTGACCCAAAAACAAACTTCGACCCCTCAATTATAAACTTACTAGAGTTGGAAGGGTTCTGTCCTGGAATCTGTCTGCTGTAAAATCTTTCAGTTTTACTCTAGAAACTTCACTTAATATAACACAGTATATCATTTGATTGACCAAATCTCCTAACTTCTACCTTAGTGTTCTAAAAAAAAAGCAAACACCTAACCTCTGCTAATCATATGAAAACAACCTTTTGAGATCTTGCAGTCTGATGACTGGACTTTCGAATTGCTTTTGTAGTATGTTTCCCGCAGTCTCCAAAGGCTCCTATCAAATAATACTTCTTTACATGGGCACACTTGTGAAAGCCACAATAAAATTTGACATCACTTTCATAGCGCATTACCTCCATTTGTGCAATTTACAGAAACAAATCAATTTCAAATTATATAGCAGTACACCAAAACATCCTCTCTTACCTGGGAGAGTTACTTTCCATCTCACGCGGACAGAGGTCTCAGATGCTAGAACTCCATGGAGCTTGAGGTAAGAACCTTCTTTGCCAGTAGAACTCCTTCACTGGGCCACAAAACTGCTTGGATCCCTGCCACTTAACATTAGAACTAAACCCACTTTTGTAATAGTCAGGACAGTTTTATTTTTTTTATTTTAAAGAGGCTATGGTTTCAGGGAGACCTAGCTTGCCTACAGGTGACATCTATTCACCTTTCTTAGTTTTTGAGCTAAGTATTTCAAATCCCATATTTTTTTAAACAGGGCCTCAAACTATTCAAGAACAAAGTTTCGTCCAAAACAATTTTTTCTTATAAATATAGCTTTTGTTTTCTTTCATCAGTTGTTGTCAATCTCCCATTCATTAAATTGAAGATTGTTTCCATTGTAAGTTTTGTTTTTGTGTAAGGGTGTCTGCTCTCCTTCAATTTGTTTTGATCGATCTCTAAAGTGTCTTCCTGTAGCTCCTCCTTTTAGCCCCTTAACATCCCTGAGTATAAAAAAAAAGAAAAAAGTTGTCGAGGTTGAAGAGTAAAAACTTTGATATAAAAAGGAAAGTTTTTTTACGTTGATGTGAATAGTTTATAACGGGACTCAAGAATATTGAAAACGATAAAGAAGAGTTTTCAATACCCCTATCTCTTGCACCTATCGAAACTGGGAAAAGCTTGATAATTGAAAAAGTGTCATGGCTGGTTAATTTATAAAGATGAACCAGATGACTCGGTCACCGCTTAGCGAGAGGAAAACACTTTAGAAATCAATCAAAACAGATTGAAGGAGAATAACAGGTACCGTGGCACAAAAGCAAAACCGTTCTAGAAGTTAATAGATACATTCGGGCATGAGGATGTGATATGTGAATAGCTGAAATTGTTATTATCCTGATGAAGGCTTTAAGTTTGAATGCCAAAACCATGGATTCATAGATGCTAAAAGAAGAAAATAAATAAGGCTAAAAGAGAAGCATGTGGAGAGAGATATATCTGCAAATGTGAAATGGATATCGCAGTGAAAGAAATATCTGATATTTCTGAACCAACTCTCTTCCAAGTTTCTAATGTAAAGATATAATGGACTAGCTGCTTTGTTAAATTTTTGTTATTATGACAATATGTGTATCATGTATCTTGAATTTAATGTAATAAAGATTGACCGCAGTTGATGAAAATAAATACAAATATATATTTAAGAAACAGCTCATTTTGGAAAAAATATGTCCTGGGATATTTTGGGGCCCTCTTCAAAAATTAGAGAACTTGGAATATTTTGCCCAAAAACTTGTAACAGTTGTACAGATACTGCTCCAGTATTGGAACTTTCATAGATTCACATGCTTGAATCATTCCCCGTCATCGAGATGGGAGTCCCAAGGTACATCAATATAGCTATGCAATGTTAAACATAGACTAGAAAGGCCCTAGGCTCTTTAGTTTTTAACATATCATGGTCCTTGTTAAAAAAGAAACCAAAGTTAGGTTTCTACCAATTAGGTTGCCTTGTCCTTCAGAACACCCCTGTGAGAAACTTTGGTAAGACACATTCCACAAACAGCTCTTCTCCAAAACCCTGCAACGTCTGATGATGTTTGGAAAGAGGATGCGCTTTGCGACTGCCACCCAAAATAAAATGATTATATGCTACCTACACCATCATCTCTTCACCAACTCCAGTGGATTCATCACCTGAGGAAATTGGGGGTTTCACAACGTTTTAGAAAGGGCAGCAAAGAGATCCAACCTGCCCCTGCCCACTAAGCAGACGGAGTGCTTTTGTTATGATTTTAAAAAACCATTTCAAAAGAGTTTAAGAGTTATGACTATTGTGGGCTACATATGGGATGTGGGCTTAAAAGTTATGAAGATGCTCGCCATGCTAACTGCGGTCCTTCTCAGCCTGCATAAAAAATACAAGGCTCCAGAGGATGCTCTTGTATGTTTGACTGGCTATCCAAAGCATGATTCAGTTATCATGCAAGCAGCCCAGCGCGGATCTAAAAAAACCATCAGCACTAGTCACAGCACCTCCGGACAAGGTAAGTAGGTGCCTGGATGATATTGGCAAGCGCTTTTCATCTATGCCAGCACTTACAGTTAGGGCAGCAAATTCCCTAGCTGCTATTGAACGATATGACTGCCAAATGTGGTCCGATATCTCCCCATACCTGGACCAGCTCCCAGAGGAAATTTAAACAGAGGCCAAGAAGATTCTCCAAGAAGGAGAGCACACATTATCCGAGGTGATAGATTGTGCCATGGACATTGCCACTACTGATTACAGACAACTAGCAGGCACTTCGGTGCTAAGGAGGCAAGACTGGCTCAAAGCTACCTCTCTTAGGTCGGAGGTCCAAAACAAAATACTAGATCACCCCTTTGATGGGGAAGCCCTTTTCAGCAAGTATGCTGATGAAGCTCTGCAAACCATAAAAACAGACTCAGTTACGTCATTAGGACGCTACAGTATAGAAAGGTGCCCTTTCGGGGTACCAGAGGAAGAGGACTTCCCTCCTACAGGGGAGGTTACCAACGGTATCGTTACCCCTCATATTCACCTTCTTTGCAGCAATTTTGTCCCCAATACTCTCAGCTCCAGCCACCACAGACAGCTCACAATAGGCCTGCAACAAGAGGTAGTTTAGGATGCAAAGGAAAGGACACTGGCCATCACCAATTACCACTTAGAGGCTGCGGCTATTTCTCCTTCATCACCAGTCAGACTAGGAGGAAGAATATCCAGTTATCTCCATCACTGGCAAGGCATAACTACAGACCAACAGATATTAAACCTTATTCAATTTGGCCATACTTTTGAATTTATCCAGACCCCACCATCTACCATTCCTTAATCCTCCATACCAAAACATCTTCACCTTCTCAAGTTGGAGGTCGTAAAATTTCTTAGGAAAGGAGCAATAGAATCCTGCATCACAACAAGGGAAGGGATTCTATTCCCATTTCTTCTTGGTCCGCAAAAAGCTCAAAGAATGGCAACCAATTCTAGACATGAGAAATCTCAACACCTATCTCAAAAAACAGTTGTTGCAGATGGTAACACTGAAGCACATTCTGTTACTCTTAAATCAAGGGGATTATATGACAACCCTCGACCTCCAGGATGTTTACTTTCACATCCCCATCCATTCTTCACACGGGAAATGCCTACAAATCTCAGTAGCTGGCAGCCATTACCAATTCAGGGTCCTTCCTTTTGGCCTGAAGTCTGCCTCCTGAACATTCATGAAGGGTTTGGCACTGTTGGCAGCTTTCTTGAGAAAACAAAAACACCAAGTGCTCCCGTATTTGGACTATTGGCTAGTCAAGGCACCTTACAATCATGCTTCAAAGACATCAACAGCTGCCTGTACAACTCTGTACAGTGAACTGGGACTTAACTAAACTCGAGAAAGTCAGTCTTACAATCATCAAAGAACACTACATTCCTGGGAGCAATGCTAGATAATGCGCTCAACAAAGCGTACCCCACAGCTGAGAGACAACTAAAATTAATGTCCTTAGCAATATTGAAACAAAGAAAAGGGTTTCTTTCAGTCCGCCTATACAAATCCCTATTAGGGATGATGTCATCATGCATTCCCACAGTTACATTCTGCCACCTAAGAATGCGTCGGCTTCAGGAGGAATTAGGCAAACAATGGGAACAGGCAACACGGTCTTTCGACGAACTTCCCACCGTCACTCCAGCCATGTTCAATGCTCTCTCCTGGAGGACGCAGCAGGCAAATCTATCAGTCGGCCTCTCTTGCCTAAGTCTTCCTTCTCCACTGGTCATAACTACCGACACCTCCTTAGAAGGATTGGAGCATACCTTCAAGACCTGCAGGTCAGTGACACATGGCAAAAGTCCCATCTGCATTTTCATATCAATTTGCTGGAGCTCAGGGCAGTGCATCTAGCATTGTAGGATTGCTTCCAAGGATAAGGGACTCCTCAGCGCTCATCCGAATGGACAATACAACCACAAGGCTGAACCATGCATGATGATCTTCATAGTCCCGACTTGGCCATGCCAGCATTGGTTTACAGATCTTCTTCTCCTTTTGGAGAAACCTCACATCCAGTTAAAGCCAATATCATCTCTGCTAACAACGTCCCAATGACAGGTGTTGCACTAGGATCCCAGGCCACATCACTTATCGGCCTGGCTCCTGAGTACAATGAATTTGCCCAACTGAACATCTCATCAGACTGCAGGAATATACTTTCCAGAGCTCGGGTAGGGAGTACTGACAAAACCTATTGCATTAGGTGGAAGCAATTTTGCATATGGTGCCAACAAGCGAACGTGCACCCATTCTCCTCTTCACCTGAAGAGATTCTCCCATATCTTCTACACTTAGCAAGATCAGGATCGGCTCATCCATCCATTAAGGTCCAGTTGGCGGCCATCTCCTGCTTCAGGAGATTACCCACGTCACCCTCATTATTATCTGCCTGAATAGTTAAACAATTCCTCAAGGGATTTTTGGGAGTTTTTCTGCCAGTGAGACCTCCTCTGCTCTGGCAATTGAACATTGTGCTCTCACAGATATGAAGAACCCATTTGAACCCATTCACAGAGTGGATACTAAATTAATTTCCTGGAATTTTGCTCTCCTCGCAACTTTAACATCTGCCAGACGAGTTAGCAAGATTCAAGCTGTCAGCTTTCAGGAGCCCTTCCAGCAATTTCGGTATGATAGAGTGATTCTCCTCACAAACCCAAAGTTAATTCCTAAAGTCCCTTCAGGCTTTCATCCAAATGAGACGCTCATCCTTTGAAATTTTTTTCCAGCTCCTACAACACAAACCGTAAGAGAACTTTATTCTTTAGGCATCAAGAGGTGCTGAAAGTTCGGTTTTGTTAGACAAAACCAAAGGTTTTCACAAGTCAAATCAACTATTTGTGGCTTGCAGTGCACCATGGAAAGGTTATCCTATTTCTAAACAAAGCATTGCTAGATGGATATCCAGCGCAAATCATTACTGTCATCAGGCTACAGGCAAACCGTTGTAGACATCAGTGCACGCCAACTCTACAAGAGCTATACCTGCCTCAACGGCGCTCTTGGACATTTGCTGGCCAGCTACCTGGAGAAACAGACAAACCTTTACGAGGCATTACTGCTTGGATTCTGCAGTTAACAACTATTCAGCAGTGGGTAAGGCAGTGCTATGATATCTTTTTCAGTGACGGCGAGCTATCTCCTTCTCTCCACCGTCTTTGTACTGGTTATACACATTTTTTTTCCATTGTATTCATGTTGATATAGCTATATGGATATATGTATACATTTATGCTTCTCAAAACCATATAGTTGTATGTATGTGTGTAGCTATTTACATATATATATATATATTCACTGAAAAAACCATGGGTTTCACACACGTTATAGTTAGGAATTAGCATTTAAAAAACCTTTGAAATTCACTGAAAAAACCATGGGTTTCACACACGTTATAGTTAGGAATTAGCATTTAAAAAACCTTAGAAATTCAATGAAAAAACCAAAGGTTTCACACATGTTATAGTTAGCTGGACATTTCACTCGTAAAAAACCATTGAAATTCCCCCGTTATAGTTAGTTCAGCTAACTATAACTCGCGCGCCCGCAATGCACTACTGATGACGTCACATATTACATCACTCATGACATGGTCAGTGACATCACTCATGACATCACTGATGACATCTCAAATGACATCACTGATGACATCATCCAGTGAATGTGTGTTTTTCTGAAAATTAAATATGTTTAATATATGTATATCTCAAGGTCGATGGAAGAATAAATGAGTATATAAGTGTCTAAATTGATGATTTGTTTTTGAAAAATTGATTGTGTAACTGACTAAGTGTATCTTTATGAATACATGGCTAAGTGAGTAATGTTTAAATGTGTAAATACCTGTATCAGTCTCTCACTTTGTATATAAGTGGCTGCATGGGTTGGTGAGTAGCTACATGAGTGTCTATATAGGTTATTAGTTGGTTTTTTGAGTATCAGTATGAGTGTCTGAGTGTCTTCATGGTTCGGTGGGGGTTATTATGTAGTGCATAGGTGCATGAATGAGTGACTCACTGTTTGTATGTGTTGAAGACAGCATGTGTGTAGGACCGTATGGGTGGATGAGTGTGTGTATGGGTGTGTTAGTGAGTGAATGACTGTCTCAATAGTGTCTTTATAAGTAACTACATATGTTTTAAACTAGTATATATGACTATTGGTGTAAGTAAGTATATGTGCGAGTGAGAGATTGGAAGAGTGCCTGTATGAATAAGTATGTGTTTCTATAAGTGATTATTTAAAAGACTAAGTATGTGTAAGTTTCTGTAAAAGTAAGTGTGGTGGTGTGTGTATAACTGTATATGCAGGTAAATGGATGTTTGATTCTTTATTAGCATGAGTGACTATGTGTGAGTAACTCTATGAATGAGTGGCATTGTGTTACAGGATGTTTAGGTGTATGAGTACATATGATGTGTGAGTACATGTATGAGTGACTGTATAGGATTGTTGGTGGATGAGTGGATGTGTATGTGGATCTTAGAATTACTTAATAGGTTGTTGTAACTGTTATTGGTATGTCCATTTTTTTGAAAATTTCAGTCTCTATTTTTAAATGTGTGTATCAAAGGTTATATTAGGGTGAGAGGAGGTCTACCACTCTATCACAAGGATGATGTCATCAGTGATGTCATTTGAGATGTCATCAGTGATGTCATGAGTGATGTCACTGACCATGTCATGAGTGATGTAATATGTGACGTCATCAGTAGTGCATTGCGGGCGCGCGAGTTATAGTTAGCTGAACTAACTATAACGGGGGAATTTCAATGGTTTTTTACGAGTGAAATGTCCAGCTAACTATAACATGTGTGAAACCTTTGGTTTTTTCATTGAATTTCTAAGGTTTTTTAAATGCTAATTCCTAACTATAACGTGTGTGAAACCCATGGTTTTTTCAGTGAATTTCAAAGGTTTTTTAAATGCAAATTCCTAACTATAACGTGTGTGAAACCCATGGTTTTTTCAGTGAATTTGCAAGGTTTTTTAAATGCTATTTTTTTTTTTTTCTTCTTTTTTTTTTTTTACATATTTTTATTTTAATTTTCTATCCTTTTTTAAAGACTATGGTTAAATTTTTAAAATTCTACAATATGTTTTTATTTTACATTTTTTTTAAAATAAACAGATAAAATTTATTAGCAATACATTTTTTCCTTTTTTTTTAAATTTTTTGTTTAGTGCGCGTACGGTAAGCTTACGGTAAGCGTACGGTTTACGCAATGTCCGTAATTTATCTACGCTGTTGGCGTATATTTACGCAATTTGCGTAGCCGCGCGTACTGCGCGTGGGGCGCGTACGCGTGTACGCTACACGCGCACGTTACGCGGAAGTGTTGGGGAGTGACTGTTATGCGCATGCGCGCGAGCGCGTGTCTTTTTTACGCGCATGCGTACTTTTGCCGTAAGCGCACCGTAAGCGTACGGTGGGTCATGTGATCATGAAACACAACTTTTGATTGGTTGAAACTACTTTCAGTTCTAGAACTCTCCTACACCACACCCATTCCCCTCATTTCTGCTTGTGATCCCTTAGGAGAAGGAGCTGGGTTGTCTTTGTGATACGATGGCAGAACAGCAGAGCTCTTCTGAGAGTGAGGCTAGCAGCACTACCTTGAGGCAGAGAGCGAGGAAACAAAAGACCTCTTACGTATGGGAGTATTTTTCTTTTCCAGAAGGCCAGCAAAAGGTAAATGCACCCTTAGTGACTTGTAAGCTGTGTAAGCGTGTACTTTCAAGAGGGAATCCTGACAGGAAGTATTCCTTTGGGAATCACACCATGATGAGACACCTTAAGGATGTACACAGAAGGACACATGCTCGACTTACTGAAGGTAACCTTTCAGTAAATCAACCAAGCACATCCACAGCAGCTCAGCCTGGACCATCATCTGCAGTGCCGAGTCCTTCTTCTGCAGGTCAGGTGAGCCCTTCATCTGTGGGGGGAGCATCTCCTTTTTCTGGTCCTCTGGAAATTAACCCTCGGTTTGCGAGGGTTGAAGTATGGTGCGCCACTTGTCATGATCTAATTAGTTATAGGGAGACCAGTATTTCCCTAGTGAACAGTAAAATAGATCAGCACACTTGTCGTACCATCTAATATTCCCAATCTTTCTTTCCTCTGTCCCTGCATGAACACAACGGCTCTTTTAAGAGCCAACCTTACCTTTCATCTATATATGTTTTGAAAAACTTTTTTAATTTTTTTTTTACCGTACGCGTACGGTACGCGTAATTTTTTTTTTTTTTTAAAAAACACTAAAAATCAATTATCACATTACAAGGTCCTTGAGAGACTACAATTAAAAACTGAAAATGTGATTGTAGAGAAGTGGAAAAAAGGGACCATGATATTATTGACTTACCATACCCACTCAAAAAAATATTTATTCATTTACATTTTTTTTTAATTGCTTTAAAAATGGTTCTAGTTTTCGAAAATTTTCTATCTCAATCTGAAAAAAAAGAAAAAAGTATTAATATTTAATAAAACATTTTATAATACAGTACACATATTTACATATTTTTCAAAAAATATTTTTGCCTTTTTTTTGCTGTTTTCAGAATATATTGCATTTCACTATAAATTGTGAAAGCAATTGCATTCATCATTTAACAGCAGGCAAAAAAAAAATTAACAATCTCAAAGATTGTTTTAAAAAAGCCCACAATCTCTTTTTGCATAAACATAACTTTATAGAAATGCATAATATTCTTAAAAAATATAATCTAATATCAATACTTATTTCTTTAAAATACCGTCTGATATTTTTGTTTCAGAAGTATAATCACAATAATATATCTCAAATAACTCCACAATACATCGGGTTCCATTTCCTTTAGGCCAAATAGTAATTTTAAAATTCTTTTTTGGTTAAATTTCCAATGGTAATCCAATAAAAATCTAAAGTTTAAATTGTACAGATCTCACCGATTCTCTGTAACATTTTGGTTTCCGAAAGATTTATTAATAATTAAATAAGTCCACAATAGAATTGTTTACCTTTCCGCATGGCCAAATAGTAATTTTAAAAATCTTTTTTGAAAAAATTTCCAATAGCAATCCAATAACATTCCAAAATTTAAATTGTGCAGATGTTACCGATTTTTTCTAAATTTTTGGTTTTCCAAAGTTTCCTTAAAAAATGGAAAAATTCCACATTACAATTGGTTACCTTTCCATTAGGCCAAATGATAATTTGTTACATCTTTTTATTTGTAAATTCCAAATGGTAATCCAATAAAATGGTAAAATTGTTTTGTCCAGATGTTGCCAAATCTCTCTAAAATTTAGGTTTCAGGAAGATTAGATAGGAATTTGCTAAATCAAAAGGCAAACGTTGCTTAAAAATCAATTGGGAATCATTACACAGTGTCCAGCCTTTTTCACATTTAAGATAAACTGTGTAATGACCAGAAGTTACAGTAGGTCCTTCATGGAAAATTATTGCAACTGTTACAAAAGTTTTTCCTGAAATTGATAATTGCTGTCCCGTAAACTTCTTTATTAAAGTATCTAATTTTGAACCATCAGCTTTACAGCGTTGCATCATTAAAATTACATACTGTCCGTATTCTTTTAAAATTAACGTTGAAAACATGTCAGATTGACACTCACTGCATTCCATGCTATGATTAGCATCTTTAACTAATTTAGCAAAAGTGACTGTTTTACTTTCTGGCAATGTTAAATAAATAAACCTTTCATTATCAACATTAGAGCCACATATATTATAACAGTTTTCACAACTATGTTCCCATTTATAAGAGAGACCAAATAAATTTTCAATGGGAACCCCTTCTTCTTCCAGTACCTGAAGAAAATACATCAAGAATTCCTGTGCATCTTGCTGTACATTTTGAGAAAACTGTGTTCGTCCTGAACATACATCTAAAACTTTTCTAATTTCAGTAGCACTTTCTATTTGAGTTTTATCATTACTCAGCTTTTCAAAAAGGAGACTCAGCACAGAACAGAATCTTTTTCTCTGATTTACTATTATCTGCTCTTGCAAACTTTCCAGATAAAATGCAACATTCAGCACTACATTAGCGTAGCAGTTGACACCAGAGCTATTTTCAAAATGACATCCTACAACCTGTTCTTCATTTTCCTTACTCTTTTTGCTTGCAATTACATCACTCCTCTTTTTTTTCCTCCTCTCTACATCTTCATTACAGATATTCTCATTTCTCCTTTTTCGAGAAACTACACGTTTCTCCAACACAGGATACTGACCTAAATGAGGAGCATAGCTTCTTCTTAATCTATTGTACTCCTTTACACAATTTGTATCAGCACTAACTTTTGAATCATCAAAGTCTATCATGAATAAACCTGATAATGTTTTCACTCGTGACAAAGCAACATATGCCATACCTTCTTTGAACACAGTTGAACCAATGTTCACAAATGCAAAATCTACAGTCAATCCTTGAGACTTGTGAATAGTTACAGCATATGCTAGCGAAAACGGAAACTGCTTCCTACGTACATATAAGTCTTTCACAAGCATGAAACGAACTGAACAACGACAAATGTCTTTATCTTCTTCTATCTGATCAAATTTTATTTTTAAACATTCAATTCCATCTTTTTTCTGATAATTAATAAAACCCACAACTCTTCCCATAGCTCCATTAACTAAACCTTTTTCAACATCCAAATTTCTCCTTAAAAATACTCTACAGTTCATGCAAACATATAGATTTTTTTCTAATCCAGCTGTTTTGGAAATGTTCTTCTCTAGTGAATCCAATTTATTTTTCAGTGTGCCTGTTAATGTGACAGTAATTCTTCCATCCTCAATTTTGTCCACTGCTTCCAATTTCCTGATATCTTCGTTTTCCAATTTCAAAAGCTCCTCATTGAATATTGAGCATTCACGTAGAGTTGGCATTAAGCAGATGACACTTTTGTTTTCTGCAATGTTCTTGTATATCTTCTCTGCAACTATTTCTTCCTTTGGAAATAAATTATGTAGCAGCCGACTCTGTTATGCTTTTTTGCCAGCTTCAGTGAGTAGTCCAATTCTGATATCTTTCAGAATACTTCCATATTCTTCATCGTTTGCTTGCCTCATATTAGTAGTAAGTTCCTTGTACTCAAAGAAGGACCAAATATTTGTATTACCGATGCTTCCCAATGACTTCTTCGTGTCTTCATGTGTCACAGTATTAAACACTGGTTGTCCTTTAACTGGAGTAAGTTGCAAAAGATCTCCAAAAACTATGACGTGTTTTCCTCCAAATAACACGTCATAGTCTGTCTTCAGAATTTGCTGCATTCTTAAATGCACAAAGGCAAGCATTAAGTTTGATACCATGCTCACCTCATCAATAATGAGAACTTGCATCTTCTTCAATACTCTTGAAACTTCCAAGCATGCTTCTCCAGTTAGCTTGTTGTATTGTATTTTGTTCTCATGCTCCACTGGTAACATTAGCAAACGATGTAAAGTGATTCCTTTTATGTTATATGCTGCTAACCCAGTTGGAGCAGTAACCACACAAGACAAAGTAGAATCCGTTTTTTGCTGTAGGTAGCTTCTGATGACTTTTATTAGGAAACTTTTTCCAGTTCCAGCTTGTCCGCTTACATACATCCTGATTGGATGAAATGATGTGCATGAGCACTCTTTTTTTTCATGTAGAAATCCGTGATCAATTTTGTTTCTGATCTCTTCATAAATTTGTTGCTGCTCTTCGTTCAGTTGTCTTTCCAAATTTTGTAAGTCTATAAATTCTTCTTGAGCTTGATTCATAGCCGTTTCCACTTCATTCATGGCTATTGATGCTTCATTTTCAACGATTGGTTGTCCTAGGGGATCTTGACTGAGTGTTCCTGAACTTTGGCTGTCCTGAGAACTGTCTCTAGCTATTTCTGCTGCAATTGTAGTTTCCTGTTCAATTTCTTCATTTAACATTTGCAGATAAGTTGTGAATGTATTGCATTGTATGCTGTCTTTGCAAGCATTAAAAGAATCTTCATAGCTTTGAAATTCTCCCAGTAGTTCATCCTCTGTACGCCATGGTTTAAACAGCTGTAAAAGAGCCAAGTAGTAAAATTCCTTTTTGTCAGTAGTGTCGCAACTCAGCTTCCGGTGATTTATCAAACTTCCTTTTGTTTGCTTCACCAAACATCCTTCCTCACCAATGACTTTATATTTTCCATTGTTGATGTCTTCTGCGGCTTTCCGTGAATAAATGTAGTTCTGCAGCACTTCATAGAGACACATGTTCTCTAGATGAAGACTTCTCTTGGGATAATATGTGTCCAACATGTTTGATTTCAAAATATCTGTACTTTCTGGGTCATTCTCGGCCAAATATTCAATTTCTCCAACAGATTTCAGTACCCGATTTCTCATTGCTGCAAGGCCTAAACTTGCCCAAATTATTCTTCTTGATTTCGAGTAGAGACTTGCAGAAGATAACCTATCTGAACATTCGTAGTATCCAATTTCTCGATGCGATAACATCTTCAAACTGAAACTGTACAGCTTCTTACTGACAGTTTTCTCGTGAGAAATCTCTTCCCACATTTCCTTCAATTCTGATTTTTCTGATTTCATAATGTAAGACATTACATATCGAGCAACAGCAATGGAATTGTCAGCTACATACTGTATATCCATGTTAGCGTTCCACATGGATAAAATCACTGGGTTGTAGTCATTTATATTTTTTGATTCTTCTTTTCTTTTAAGGTTGTAGGTATTCTTAGGTGATTTTCTTGTGATAGTATGTCTCACAGATGACATAAAACTGTTAACTCTTCCATTTGAAAGAACAGGTCTAGGAAATCCAAATCGACATTTAGTGTAGTATTTATCTTTGCTCTTGTATTTCCGTCGACAGTATTTTCCACACCGATGACTTTGGAAACGTAAAACTTGCTCCTTTAACTTTTTCTCTTCTGTGCTTTTTGGTATAGCACATGTTGCATATTCTTCAATGTAAGATAACACTGCTTCATCAGTATCTGTTCCAAACTTTGGGGAATCCTTGATCCACAACAGCATATGAATATGAGGAGCACCTCTTGCCTGGTACTCTTTTCTCCAAAAGAAATCCACTACTTCTCCTAGAGGTGGATTTTTTTTATTGCAGATGAAGGACATCATAGCCTCAAATCTATGATTGAAATATCTGCAAACATTAACCGGATCCAATGAGCACAGTTCTCCTGCTGTCTTGTATTCGATGTTTTTAATGTTTGAATTTGCCTCTCGTAGAAAATCCAGTAAATCATCCCAAGCGTACTCGGCACAGCTTAGGGTAACGAACCATGTTGGTGTTCCTAAATTCCGTAGCATGCATTTTAATTCACCATGGCGTCGGTACCAATATTCATTTGTCCCACGCTGACAAGCCATCAGATTGATCAGTTGTGTTTCCAAATGATCATCTCGATGCTGCACTTTCTCCATAAAATCCTTAGCAGACACATTTTGCAAATGTACTCCACTTTTTAAAATGTGATTTACTGCATAAGACAATGCAGACAAGTCGCTTTCAAATAAAAGATGGAACAAATAAGGAATACTTTGTCGAAATCTGGGATCTTCAGCATATAGTCTTGTAGTCCGATACTCAGAAGCTGGAATCTGTTCCGGACGTTCATCGTATCGTCCTCCTTTTCCTTTAGGAAACAGCTGGGGAAAACATCGAGCTTCCAAGCTCTCCTCCCATACACTCACAGGAGTTCCTTTTGCTTTCTTCATCTGAAATAGATCAATATTGTCTCCCATAACTTCTTTTGAATGAAGAGGATGTATGCTAAAATGTTCATAAATTTCTTCTTCCTTTGACTTGTCCACTTTTTCAATTTGTCCAGTTGGTGTTTCTGTGTCTTCTTGTAAATCTTCTTCTGCTTCTTCTTCTATATAAATTGATTCATACCATTTGTTATTCCTTTTCAAATACAAATTTGCTCTTTGTACTTTCCGTACATCTACCAGCTCCTGCCAAATCTTCTTATTCTTTGTAGGTACACCATTAACCAGAATAATTAATGGTTCAGTTTCCAAAGTATCCGCATCAATAGTTTCCATATTTGTTTTCAAATCCAAGGGCAAATACACCACTCTACCTTTTAAACCTCTCAGTAAATCTGAAGGAGGTAATTTACCAGTTTTGGGCTCCATACGTACTATGGTCTGGAACGGATGAACACATTGAATGAGTATAGACTCATATGTATTTAATTCAGAAAGTTCAGCAGGAATGGCATCCAATTCTAAATTATTATGTACAGCTCTGGTCGGCATTCTATTTTCCTCTAACTTGTTGTAACAGTATTTACAAATACGCTGATCTTCACCCAATTCAAAACAATTTTCAAGAAATATATATGTGGCAAAATCCTTCCACTTATAATTATCTTCATTTTCACTCTTTCTGTAGAGATCAACATTCCTAGTTTGTTTTCTATAATGAGTTCTGCGGCAACAAATACAAGTAATATTTGGTCTTTCATTAGAGATTATTGCAAATTTTGTTATGTGATCATTAAATGTCTTACTTACAGAGGGTTCTACATTCTCTTCCACTTCTTCCTCATTTACTGTGTCCTTCTCTGCACTGTTTTGTTCAGGACCAAAGTAACAAAACTGAATTTCATCAACAACCTTCTCTACATCTGATACCGTTCCACGGAACAGAGCCCTATTCAATTCATCTAACTTTATTGCTGGACTTTTAGCAAAATACAACCGTCTCACAAACTTTCTCATTTCAGTATGATGAACAGCCAGCATCCTAAAATGATGGAAAACACTATTACACACTTTTCTAGATAGACAAGCCAGAGAATGACCCTGCAAACCAGTATTCTCTCTCACTCTGCATGGATCCAGACTTTGAAGCACCTTAATCTTCTGTTTTACACTTTTTTTACTATATTCTCTTAGAAACTCACGAAATTTATCAATAGATTCCTGACGCACAGTGCAAATACTACTACAATTCCAAGTGTACACTGGGGCTTTAGGACGTCTCCCCATAGCCTCATCCGCCATCACTTGTACCTCATCTCTTGGAACCATTATCTCCTTCTCCATTATGCAACCATTTTTCACTTCATAAGCACGACCTCTGGTGTCAACTGCATGCAGCAAACTATTACTTTGAAAATAACTCTCTTCATTAAAAAAAGGTTCACTACTTGAACTATGCATCCATTTTCCTAAAAACACTTTAGAAAAGTTTGTTCTGTTCACTACTCTTTTCCTTTTGCTATGTGATTCCAGTACATTAACCATTTTGTCTAATGTACGCATCCTATTCAAAATTAAAATGAATAGTTTCCTTTTTAATTCTAATGCCTTTGCTGCAATGGCTTCAATTTCTTTTTTTCTCTTATAAAACTTAGCCTTTTGCTTAAATTTCTTCACATCCTTTATCAAATTGGACATAACTCTTCTCTGAAACATTTTTCTACGTATCTCTTTAAACGCTGTTTTTCTGTTTAAGTTAATCTTTTTAGTTGCAGAAGGTATATTTGCATTAACTAAATTCTCAATTTTTTCCTGTCCTTTTCGATTGAAATCATTCTTTCCAGTACAGACATTTTGTACATTTTTCCTTTTTTTGAATATGTTCTTTAGAAAAAATTTTTACCAGAAGATTTTTTCTTTTTCCCAACATGAGCATCTTCAACTAACTTAGGTCCTCCAGTTGTCTTCAAATATAGGTTTTTTTTGTGGTCTTTTTTTACTCTGGATTTTGTAGGCATCTTAAATTTTGTTCACTGCTCTTCAGCAATAACTGAAAAAAACTAAAAAACAAATTCCTTTATTTTATTTAAATATATTACTACATTTGTTTTCACATTAGTCACAAAACGAAATTTCTTTGCCAATTTGAAAGCACACTTACTACTCTTTTTTTTGGCAAGTGATAATCACTTTTACAGACTGACACATTCTGAATCCACTTTTCAGATTTTTTAAAAAGCACATGTCCAAACTGCTTTTTCAGACCAGCACCATTTGTAACCTGGGTGACTGCCTACACTCCAGCAAGGGCAACCAGCCTTAGTGATGCTGAATGTATTTGCATTACTGACTGAAACCTCAAACCCCACTCGCTTTTGAATACTGTGCATGATTCCACATGGTAAGCAGCTGGGTGTGTGCTAAGAGTCTGCTTCTGCACCAAAAAATGGCTCCCCCTTTCCTTCTAATGCAACTGTGAAATCACCAGAGCAATACGCAATAAATCTCTGCCTGTAATTTCTCTTTGCACACAGAGTCATGTTTTCACATTAGTCACAAAACGAAATTTCTTTGCCAATTTGAAAGCACACTTACTACTCTTTTTTTTGGCAAGTGATAATCACTTTTACAGACTGACACATTATGAATCCACTTTTCAGATTTTTTAAAAAGCACATGTCCAAACTGCTTTTTCAGACCAGCACCATTTGTAACCTGGGTGACTGCCTACACTCCAGCAAGGGCAACCAGCCTTAGTGATGCTGAATGTATTTGCATTACTGACTGAAACCTCAAACCCCACTCGCTTGTGAATACTGTGCATGATTCCACATGGTAAGCAGCTGGGTGTGTGCTAAGAGTCTGCTTCTGCACCAAAAAATGGCTCCCCCTTTCCATCTAATGCAACTGTGAAATCACCAGAGCAATACGCAATAAATCTCTGTCTATAATTCCTCTTTGCACACAGAGTCATGTTTTCACATTAGTCACAAAACAAAATTTCTTTGCCAATTTGAAAGCACACTTACTGCTCTTTTTTTTGGCAAGTGATAAACACTTTTACAGACTGACACATTATGAATCCACTTTTCAGATTCTTAAAAAAGCACATGTCCAAACTGCTTTTTCAGACCAGCACCATTTGTAACCTGGATGACTGCCTACACTCCAGCAAGGGCAACCAGCCTTAGTGATGCTGAATGTATTTGCATTACTGACTGAAACCTCAAACCCCACTCGCTTGTGAATACTGTGCATGATTCCACATGGTAAGCAGCTGGGTGTGTGCTAAGAGTCTGCTTCTGCACCAAAAAATGGCTCCCCCTTTCCATCTAATGCAACTGTGAAATCACCAGAGCAATATGCAATAAATCTCTGTCTATAATTCCTCTTTGCACACAGAGTCATGTTTTCACATTAGTCACAAAACGAAATTTCTTTGCCAATTTGAAAGCACACTTACTGCTCTTTTTTTGGGCAAGTGATAAACACTTTTACAGACTGACACATTATGAATCCACTTTTCAGATTTTTTAAAAAGCACATGTCCAAACTGCTTTTTCAGACCAGCACCATTTGTAACCTGGGTGACTGCCTACACTCCAGCAAGGGCAACCAGCCTTAGTGATGCTGAATGTATTTGCATTACTGACTGAAACCTCAAACCCCACTCGCTTGTGAATACTGTGCATGATTCCACATGGTAAGCAGCTGGGTGTGTGCTAAGAGTCTGCTTCTGCACCAAAAAATGTCTCCCCCTTTCCTTCTAATGCAACTGTGAAATCACCAGAGCAATACGCAATAAATCTCTGCCTGTAATTTCTCTTTGCACACAGAGTCATGTTTTCACATTAGTCACAAAACGAAATTTCTTTGCCAATTTGAAAGCACACTTACTACTCTTTTTTTTGGCAAGTGATAATCACTTTTACAGACTGACACATTATGAATCCACTTTTCAGATTTTTTAAAAAGCACATGTCCAAACTGCTTTTTCAGACCAGCACCATTTGTAACCTGGGTGACTGCCTACACTCCAGCAAGGGCAACCAGCCTTAGTGATGCTGAATGGATTTGCATTACTGACTGAAACCTCAAACCCCACTCGCTTGTGAATACTGTGCATGATTCCACATGGTAAGCAGCTGGGTGTGTGCTAAGAGTCTGCTTCTGCACCAAAAAATGGCTCCCCCTTTCCATCTAATGCAACTGTGAAATCACCAGAGCAATACGCAATAAATCTCTGCCTCTAATTCCTATTTGCACACAGAGTCATGTTTTCACATTAGTCACAAAACGAAATTTCTTTGCCAATTTGAAAGCACACTTACTGCTCTTTTTTTTGGCAAGTGATAAACACTTTTACAGACTGACACATTATGAATCCACTTTTCAGATTTTTTAAAAAGCACATGTCCAAACTGCTTTTTCAGACCAGCACCATTTGTAACCTGGGTGACTGCCTACACTCCAGCAAGGGCAACCAGCCTTAGTGATGCTGAATGTATTTGCATTACTGACTGAAACCTCAAAACCCACTCGCTTGTGAATACTGTGCATGATTCCACATGGTAAGCAGCTGGGTGTGTGCTAAGAGTCTGCTTCTGCACCAAAAAATGGCTCCCCCTTTCCATCTAATGCAACTGTGAAATCACCAGAGCAATACGCAATAAATCTCTGCCTGTAATTCCTATTTGCACACAGAGTCATGTTTTCACATTAGGCCCTTAAACGAAATTTCTTTGCCAATTTGAAAGCACACTTACTACTCTTTTTTTTGGCAAGTGATAATCACTTTTACAGACTGACACATTATGAATCCACTTTTCAGATTTTTTAAAAAGCACATGTCCAAACTGCTTTTTCAGACCAGCACCATTTGTAACCTGGGTGACTGCCTACACTCCAGCAAGGGCAACCAGCCTTAGTGATGCTGAATGTATTTGCATTACTGACTGAAACCTCAAACCCCACTCGCTTGTGAATACTGTGCATGATTCCACATGGTAAGCAGCTGGGTGTGTGCTAAGAGTCTGCTTCTGCACCAAAAAATGGCTCCCCCTTTCCATCTAATGCAACTGTGAAATCACCAGAGCAATACGCAATAAATCTCTGTCTATAATTCCTCTTTGCACACAGAGTCATGTTTTCACATTAGTCACAAAACAAAATTTCTTTGCCAATTTGAAAGCACACTTACTGCTCTTTTTTTTGGCAAGTGATAAACACTTTTACAGACTGACACATTATGAATCCACTTTTCAGATTCTTAAAAAAGCACATGTCCAAACTGCTTTTTCAGACCAGCACCATTTGTAACCTGGATGACTGCCTACACTCCAGCAAGGGCAACCAGCCTTAGTGATGCTGAATGTATTTGCATTACTGACTGAAACCTCAAACCCCACTCGCTTGTGAATACTGTGCATGATTCCACATGGTAAGCAGCTGGGTGTGTGCTAAGAGTCTGCTTCTGCACCAAAAAATGGCTCCCCCTTTCCATCTAATGCAACTGTGAAATCACCAGAGCAATATGCAATAAATCTCTGTCTATAATTCCTCTTTGCACACAGAGTCATGTTTTCACATTAGTCACAAAACGAAATTTCTTTGCCAATTTGAAAGCACACTTACTGCTCTTTTTTTTGGCAAGTGGTAAACACTTTTACAGACTGACACATTATGAATCCACTTTTCAGATTCTTAAAAAAGCACATGTCCAAACTGCTTTTTCAGACCAGCACCATTTGTAACCTGGATGACTGCCTACACTCCAGCAAGGGCAACCAGCCTTAGTGATGCTGAATGTATTTGCATTACTGACTGAAACCTCAAACCCCACTCGCTTGTGAATACTGTGCATTATTCCACATGGTAAGCAGCTGGGTGTGTGCTAAGAGTCTGCTTCTGCACCAAAAAATGGCTCCCCCTTTCCATCTAATGCAACTGTGAAATCACCAGAGCAATACGCAATAAATCTCTGCCTGTAATTCCTATTTGCACACAGAGTCATGTTTTCACATTAGTCACAAAACGAAATTTCTTTGACAATTTGAAAGCACACTTACTGCTCTTTTTTTTGGCAAGTGATAAACACTTTTACAGACTGACACATTATGAATCCACTTTTCAGATTTTTTAAAAAGCACATGTCCAAACTGCTTTTTCAGACCAGCACCATTTGTAACCTGGGTGACTGCCTACACTCCAGCAAGGGCAACCAGCCTTAGTGATGCTGAATGTATTTGCATTACTGACTGAAACCTCAAACCCCACTCGCTTGTGAATACTGTGCATGATTCCACATGGTAAGCAGCTGGGTGTGTGCTAAGAGTCTGCTTCTGCACCAAAAAATGGCTCCCCCTTTCCATCTAATGCAACTGTGAAATCACCAGAGCAATACGCAATAAATCTCTGCCTATAATTCCTCTTTGCACACAGAGTCATGTTTTCACATTAGTCACAAAACAAAATTTCTTTGCCAATTTGAAAGCACACTTACTGCTCTTTTTTTTGGCAAGTGATAAACACTTTTACAGACTGACACATTATGAATCCACTTTTCAGATTTTTTAAAAAGCACATGTCCAAACTGCTTTTTCAGACCAGCACCATTTGTAACCTGAGTGACTGCCTACACTCCAGCAAGGGCAACCAGCCTTAGTGATGCTGAATGTATTTGCATTACTGACTGAAACCTCAAACCCCACCCGCTTGTGAATACTGTGCATGATTCCACATGGTAAGCAGCTGGGTGTGTGCTAAGAGTCTGCTTCTGCACCAAAAAATGGCTCCCCCTTTCCATATAATGCAACTGTGAAATCACCAGAGCAATACGCAATAAATCTCTGCCTGTAATTCCTATTTGCACACAGAGTCATGTTTTCACATTAGTCACAAAACGAAATTTCTTTGCCAATTTGAAAGCACACTTACTGCTCTTTTTTTTGGCAAGTGATAAACACTTTTACAGACTGACACATTATGAATCCACTTTTCAGATTTTTTAAAAAGCACATGTCCAAACTGCTTTTTCAGACCAGCACCATTTGTAACCTGGATGACTGCCTACACTCCAGCAAGGGCAACCAGCCTTAGTGATGCTGAATGTATTTGCATTACTGACTGAAACCTCAAACCCCACTCGCTTGTGAATACTGTGCATGATTCCACATGGTAAGCAGCTGGGTGTGTGCTAAGAGTCTGCTTCTGCACCAAAAAATGACTCCCCCTTTCCATCTAATGCAACTGTGAAATCACCAGAGCAATACGCAATAAATCTCTGCCTATAATTCCTCTTTGCACACAGAGTCATGTTTTCACATTAGTCACAAAACGACATTTCTTTGCCAATTTGAAAGCACACTTACTGCTCTTTTTTTTGGCAAGTGATAAACACTTTTACAGACTGACACATTATGAATCCACTTTTCAGATTTTTTAAAAAGCACATGTCCAAACTGCTTTTTCAGACCAGCACCATTTGTAACCTGAGTGACTGCCTACACTCCAGCAAGGGCAACCAGCCTTAGTGATGCTGAATGTATTTGCATTACTGAGTCCAACCTCAAACCCTTAAACTATTCTTTTTTTATACCAGTACACCTTAATTTATTGTGAAAACATAGTCCATATTATTTTACATGTTCCTCACATTTAAATTTCTCCCAAAACAGAAAATAATAAACACAACTTCAACAAAAAGAATTGCATTTCTATTATTCATTTCTTAATTTACCATATACATCCCCTCTCAAACTCTTAACTCACCTTTAAAATTAGTTAGTTGTGAAAGAAATGTGGCACTCAAACAGCAGATTATCAGATCCAGGATCTCTGTTCTTTACACCTCTCTCCTCTCAGCAGAACCAGATAATGGCAAACTTTCCCTCTCTTTTTCCACATATATACATGTTAATTTCAAATCTCAGTGCTTCCCCCTTTTTTTCAAATGTAATCACACATTTCTATTGGTTGAAAACCAACCCTTTTCCAAAAGTACCCTTCCCCCAACTTGACTTCTGCCTAGTACCCTTCCCCCAACTTGACTTCTGCCTGCTACCATAGCAACAGCTCATGGAACACTGCTGTGTGGAGTTAGGTCAGAAGTTCGCCAAACAATGTTTCAATTCCACAGAGCAAGAGTGCTTGACTTTTCTAACCTAACAGCAAATCCATAGTACTGTTCTTTGGTAACACATTTTTCTGTACCAATACAAAACATGCTTCTATAAATTTACACATACAGCCTAGTTTTTAGTGTAGAATGGTATGAAACAGCCAATCAGTTCTTTTATTTTTTTAAAAAATATGTATGCCTCCATTTCCAAACTGTCTTTCATTTCTTTTTACCATTCTACTGAAATACACCTCCTGAGTGCATCCAGATCTCCTTTGAAGATGTTCACAGTGTGGATTGTAGGACACAGCTATGTCTTCTGGAGTGAAAAGTTTGCAGAGAAAACAGGTATGGTGAGAGACCTTGCTTTGCCAAATGTAGACATTAAATGGATTGGTCAGAGAGGGTTAAAGTGGCACCAATTGATGCCATTGGTGAAATCCTTCATGCAAAACCAACACCCTGACCTCATAATAGTGCACTGCGGTGGCAATGACCTAGGCACTTTGACTGGGGTAGGTCTGGAAATGCTTATGAAGGACACCTTTGCACAACTGTTTTCACTTTTCCCTAAAACTGCCTTTGTGTTTTCTAACATATGCCAAAGGCAAAAATGGAACTGGTCCAATCATTTCTGTCCACAGATTGACAAAGCAAGAAAGCACGTCAACAAATCTGTTTCTGCTTTCCTCCGTGACTATGGTATGGGTTCCATTTACCACAACAACTTGCGTTACGACATGCAAGACATTTATAGAGGAGATGGTGTGCACTTCAATGATGAAGGGAACAGAGTCTTCCTCTTGAACCTTAGACTCTGCATCGGTACTTACTTGTAGGTACCACTTAAAAATCACTTCATAAACACAACGGCTCTTTTTAGAGCCCCCTAATATCTAAACACTTAAATCTGCATTTCATTTCTTTTTTTTTCTTTTTTTTTTTACCGTACGCTTACCGTACGCGTACCCCGCGATTTTTTTTAAAATCAATAAATGTTTTCTTTGTACTTTTCTGTCCTTCTTTGACCCCCTTACAAATGTTAGGGGTCTGTAACTCTCCTCCTTGCCCCCTTTTCTTGTTATCACTCTTTTTTTTCTGAGTGAAACACACGAAATGGCGGCCGCCGCTTCCTGGTTTCGGCCGATTCGAATGTTTACTAAGATCTAAGAGCCAATCAGAATCGTGCTCGCGCACGCCACCGTACGCGTACGGTAAGCGTACCGTAAGCGCACCGTAAGCTGGCTCAGATATATATATTGATTTAAAGGCTATTTTCTCAGAATCTACTGAACAGATTTACACCAAACCTACAAAAGGCACTTCCTTGACCTGAGGACTACCTCTCTGCCAAATTTCTAGTAATTCTGTTCAGCCATTCGGGCTGTAGCCCTGTCTAAAGGTCCTATGGAAAAATGCATGGGAAAAACGCGTTTTGGGACCCCCCTTTTATCTCAGCCCCCGCTTGACGAATCCCCCCGAGACTTTCAGGGAAGGAGCGGAGCGTAGCGCCCCACCTATTTTGAAAAATTCGCGAGGATTCGTCGACCGGCGCCAAAGTTATTCAAAATAGAATGTTGCGGATTTCCTATGGAAACGTGGTCCTAACTATAACTACCTACTGGCGACCGCCAGTAGGTAATATATATATATATATTATCTACTGGCGGTCGCCAGTAGATAGTTATAGTTACAACCTAGTTTCCATAGGAAATCTCAAAATTCTATTTTGAATAACTTTGGCGCTGGTTGACGAATCCTCGCGAAATTTTCAAAACTAATGGGGCGCTCCGCTCAGCTCCTACCCTGAAAGTCTCGGGGTGATTCGTCAAGCGGGGGCCTCGAAAAAGGGGGGTCCCAAAACGCGTTTTCCCCATGCATTTTT
This sequence comes from Triturus cristatus, assembly GCF_964204655.1. NCBI lineage: Eukaryota > Metazoa > Chordata > Amphibia > Caudata > Salamandridae > Triturus > Triturus cristatus. Next base: position 1,388,719,716 of record NC_140590.1, read on the forward strand.
CCATAGGACCTTTAGACGCAGCTACAGCCCGAACGGCTGCACAGAATTACGTGAAATTTGGCAGAGAGGTAGCCATAAGGTCAAGGAAGTGTGTAAATCTGTTCAGTATTTCCTGAGAAAATAGCATTTAAAAGCATATCAATATCTATACGCGTGCACCATGCGTGCACTGTGCGCGCACCCTGCCGTGCGCGAGCGCAATTCTGATTGGTTGTTAAATGTCGGTAAACATTCGAATCGGTCGAAACCAGAAAGTGTCGGCCGCCATTTTGTCTCTCGCAGTCTGAGGGGGTGAAAAAAAAAGGATGAGAACGTGAAAAGGGGGCAGAGTGGACAGTTCCTGACCCCCTAGCCTTGGTCAGGGGGTCACAGAAGGACCCCCAAGGGAGAAAAAAACATTTTTTTTTTTTTAAATAGCGAGGTGCGCGCACCGCGCGCGCACGGCACGCACTACGAACCGTGGGTGCTCGGTGCGCGAAGCGCACTGAGCGCCCAGAGCGCGCGCAGGGTGCGCGAAGTGCACCGTGCGCGCAGGGAGCACGCACCTCGCCATTTAAAAAAAAATAAAAATTCGCAGTACGCGCACGGTGAAAGACCTGAAAAAAAAATACATTTATACACAACTTAGCATTTAAAAAACCGTACAAATTCACTGAAAAAACCATAGGTTTCACACACGTTATAGTTACGAATTAGCATTTAAAAAACCTTGCAAATTCACTTAAAAAACCATAGGTTTCACACATGTTATAGTTAGCTGGACATTTCACTCGTAAAAAACCTATGAAATTCCCCCGTTATAGTTACTGTAGGGGTTTGGAAGGCTCTGATATCAGGCAGTTTGTGGTTGATCTTTTCATTGAAGCATTTCCAGAGGTTAAGGAATGGGACTGGCAGCTGGAAGTCCAGCGGGCGCACCGATTCCCCTTTAAATCTAAACATCGTCCTGATCAAACACCTAACAGACCCCGTGCTATCCTAATTTCTTTGCATAATTTTTTAGCCAGAGAAAGGATTTATGATTTAGCCAGACCGGATAGGCAGCGGTCAGGGAAGGGCTGTCAATTTTTTGTAAGGCCGGACTTTTGTCCAGCCACTGTTGAACGGAGGTGGCGGCTCCGCCAACTTATTGCTCCTTTTCAGTCCAAAGAGGCGCAGGTTTTCCTACTCTTCCCTGCCAAGCTTAAAGTGGTTCATCAGACTCAAACTCAATTTTTTGAGTCTGAAATTTTGGCTAAATCATTTTTGGACTCAATTTAGTGAGCAGATGTAGACTGGATCTAAGTTAATTTTTCCTATTTTTTTCCCTTTTTTTTCCCTTTTTTTTTTTTTTTGTTGTTGTTTGTTCTGTTATAACTTTATTGATCCAGACTCCTCTGCGTAGGGTTCCCTAATTGCTGATGCTTCTCTTGCTTATTCTGATATGCTAGGTTCATTGTTTAGCATCTCTAACTGGTCTACTCTTTAGTCTGTAGCGTCATCGGGGGAGGACGCTTTGGCCAACACCAGCACTTCCATCGTCCGGACTTCGGTCCGTATGCCTTGGGTGGGGGGATTGGGCCTCACTAGGACAGGGTGGGAGGGTTGGGCCTTGGCTCGGGGGGGTCAAGGATGGGTTGTTTTTTGGGGAGGGGGGTGGGGGTGGGTAAAAGGTGCATTAAAAAAAGTAAAAAAGCTTGATAAATTGACTAGTTTTCATCATGGTGTCTTCATCATTACAATCAGCATAGTTATTCTGCATGTTTATTTGTTGTGTCTAGTATTCGATGGCAGTGAGTAAAATTCGTATAGCAACATGGAATGTGTGTGGCCTCAATGATGGAAAGAAGAGAGCATTACTCTCAAAGGTCGTTCAGGTTTTGCATTTAGAGATATTATGCTTGCAGGAGACACACATTCCATGGAACAATCGTGAGCAATTGAAAATACCTGGGTATGATTTAATTGGCTGCTCACGACAGTCCTCTATGGTTAGAGGGGTGGCAATTTTGGCAAAGAGGGGGCTAGGCTTCTGTGTCAGAACTTCCCAAGATAATGCAGGCCGCTGGGCTATCTCTGAGCTCTCAATTAATGGTAGACCTTTGACAGTCTGCACTGTATATGGTTCAAATGTTGACGACCCTGCAGTCCTGCATTATCTAAATGTAGAATTAGCCTCTTGGCCCCATCCTATTTGTTTATGCGGTGATTTTAATATCAATCTTCCCGCAGATTTTAATCTCATAACAGGTCAAATAAAATATGTGGGCAAGAAACCCAGAGTATTTAGAGCACTGCAAGCACTGGTCCAGGAGCACTCAATGATTGATTTGTGGTTTTACCACAAGAATTATCTAGATGGTTACACATATTTTTCGGCCCCTCACAAAAAAATGGTCCGTTTGGATTACGTTTTCCTTTCTGATCAATTTGTTGATAATACTTCGATCTCAATCTCGCCTCGTATGATTTCGGATCATAACCCGCTGATTATCAATGTTACCCTAAATTCTTACTCGAAGTCTCTTAGAGCATGGACTTTCGAGAGAAAGCTTTTGACTGAACAACTTTATCTAGACCATATGCGCCCATGGGTAACTGAGTTCTTAGACCTGAATAGGGGGTCAGCACAGAGCAATATCATTTGGGACGCATTTAAGGCAGGAATTCGAGGCGAAACAAAGAGCTTTTCGTACTCTCGGCAGAGGCGATTGTCTGATCAGACTAATGTCCGGGTTGACGCACTAAGGCGTGCAGAGGTCCTTCTTACTGATGCAATCAGGGAGGACCGCGATATAACACAGCTCCAAACTCAGGTTGCGATTAGTAGGGCTTCCTTGCTTGAGTTTTTCGGACAGGACCTGGCTGCCAAATATTCTCAGTATCGTCAGATGATGTTCGAGTTTGGTGAACAATCAGGTAGGGTCCTGGCCAAACGTCTCCAGCAGCGGGCCCATGCTAATCGTATTATTAAGATCAAAGATACTCAGGGTCACATTCAGGACACTCCTGAGGGAGTTCTGGCTGTTTTCTCTGAGTTCTATAGCTCTTTATACACTGAAGAACTTAATGATAATAACGCAGATAACGAGTTTGTTTCCTTTATAAACGATCTCAATACTTTAAAAGTTACAGACCAGCAGAACACTATTTTGGCAGCCCCAATAGAATGGGAGGAAGTCGAATTGGCGCTTAACTCACTAGCTAAAGGCAAGGCGGCTGGCCCGGATTCCATTCCCCTTGAGTTTTATTCCATATTTCGTACTGAGATACGGCAGGAGTTTTTAACAATCCTCAGAAAGGCACAATTGGGCCGCATTCCAGATTCCTGGCGCTTCACAACTATCATTCTTTTTAAGAAAAAAAACAAGCCAGAGCTAAATCCTGCATCATTCCGCCCGATTTCGTTGATTAACACTGACAATAAGATTTTTGCAAAAATCCTAGCCACAAGGTTAGCGTCAGTGATTTCACCTTTAGTTTCTATACGCCAACATGGTTTCATTCCTGGTAGAGACACAACAGACCATGTTCGCCGTGTTATAGCTCTGCTGGACTGGGCACAAGCCACGGGCTCCCCACTGGGTGCTATCCTGTTAGACGCTGAAAAGGCGTTTGACAGGGTTGCCTGGGGATTTCTTTGGCGAACGCTACACTGGAAAGGGTTTTCTCCAGAGTTCATCTATGCCTTGCAGTCATTATACATCAAACCTTCTGCAACCCTATCTATATCAGGGCTTATATCAAGACCGTTTAATATTAGCAGGGGCACTAGGCAGGGTTGCCCCTGCTCACCCCTCCTTTTTGCACTTTATATAGATCCGTTTCTGTCCAAACTTGAACTGACTTTAAATATATCTCCTGTCAGGATTAATATGCATGAATTTAAAATCTTGGCATACGCCGATGATATTTTGGTCCTGACTAGTGACGTTTCCACTGCATTCTCTGCTATTAAGTACTTAGCACAACAGTTTGGCCAGTGCTCGGGCTATAAGCTTAATGCCCAGAAAACACAAGTGGTTCAATCCACAGCAATGGCCCCGTCCGATGCACCAGTGGTCCAAAGTGCTCAGTATTTAGGGATTTTAATTACATCAGCAGTGGATAAGTTGCCCGACATGAATATCTTGCCTATTATAGACTCCGTTGGCCTAACTCTGCAAAGACTAGATAATCTACATTTATCGATCTTTGGCAGAAGGAATGTCCTAAAGATGTTAATCTTACCTAAATTTCTTTACTTATTTAGGACCATCCCATTAGAATTTGCTCAGTCTAGTCTTGTCCATGCGGAGAGATGCTGTAGCAGATTTCTTTGGGGATACCGCCAGCCTCGGAGGTCAGCCAAATGGATGCAACTACCGCTGCATAGAGGTGGGTGGTCTGTCCCTAATTTGTTGTTATATAGCTGGACAGCTCTATTGCAACATTTTGCTGTTCCACTGTTTGGTGATAGAGCAACACTTCCGCTTTGGCGGGCACCTTCTATATTTGAAATTGTATCAGGAGAGGAGGCCAAGGGAATCTTACTATCAGTCCTCGAACCTAGTTACTACAAAAAAAATAATTTTAAAGTAATTATCTCAATGTACTCAGTGTGGAGGAAGGTACGCCATAGATGGTCCATTGCTAATGTTAATTATTTCACTCCGCTGTCATCGGCTAGACTATTACCCTCCATCTTTCAAGACCAAACTACATTTCGATGGAGGCAGCTTGGTATTACTACTTTGGGTGATTTAGCATATGAGGGCACTATGGCATCTTTTCTCTTTTTGAAAGATAAGTTCAGTTTGGCTACTCATGAATTCTTTAAGTATCTTCAGCTTCGGTCTTATCTAGTTAAACTGTTAGCCAATATTCCTACTCTGTTTACTAAGCATAATCTTATGGTTATGATCTTGAAGAACTCAAGGATAGGCCCGCTTTATCAAAACTTACTGCTCGGCCTTCCTGACGATCTCTCTCTTTACAACATCAAATGGGGAACTAAGTTGGGTAAGACTAGTATAGATATTACGCATTAATTAGAGCTGTCTAGTACGGTATTAATTTCAGGGAGCCTGCGCTCCCAAAGTTATATGGCCCTATTTGATCTTTACTACACCCCAGCTAAAATATCCAAATGGGGTGGTAGGGGCCATTATAGTTGTCCGAGATGCGGTCTACCAGCAGCTAACGATGTACATATGTTTTTTTCCTATTCAAAACTTGTTCAGTTCCTTCAAGATGTTCAGGTATTTATGAACACAAATCTTAAAATCCCGGTGGAGCTATCCCCCGAATTAGTTATATTAGGATGCGAGAAAGACTTTTTAGCATTAAGAGCGAGCCACACTACAGCCTTATTATTTATAGCTATGTCTGTCATACGATTGTGTATTACATCGGAATGGCTTAGCTCTACCCCTCCAACCTTTTTTAATTGGAGAGCAAGGATGTTAGCCCTCCATAATTTAGAATCAGCCGTGTTTTTGAGGGGTGGTAGGAGAAGACGAGAGAGGGGGGTAAGAATTTGGGCTCCTGTAACGCAATGGTTGAACAATTGAAGGACATATCTAGCCTTATTACTGCATGAATGTACTTTTTTTCCTTTTGCTTTCCTTCTCTTGTTTCTTGTCTCTTTGTTTACTATTTTATATAGTAGTCACTGTTGCCATGTGATTTGTATGATTCTTGTCTTTTTGTCTTAACAAACCCTTACTCTCATTCCCATTCACAGACACCTATGATGTATTAATAGGTTCCGAATCATTGTAATGTTTTCAAGCTGTTTAATAAAAATGTTCAAAAAAAAAAAAGAAAGACACATATGTCATCAGTGATGTAATATCTGACGTCATCAGCAGTGGATTGCGGTCGCGTGAGTTATAGTTGCCTGAACTAACTAAAACGGGAAAATTTCATTGGTTTTTTTCGAGTGAAATGTCCAGCTAACTATAACATTTGTGAAACCTATGGTTTTTTAAGGGAATTTGCATGGTTTTTTAAATGCTAATTCCTAACTATAACGTGTGTGAAACCTATGTTTTTTTCAGTGAATTTCAAAGGTTTTTTAAATGCTAATTTATTTATCTTTTTTTTTTATGGCATTTACAGCTTGCGCGCACCATGCGCGCACTGTGCGCGCACCTTTCCGATTTTTTCTCACCTTTCGGGGTCCTTCAGGGACCCCTTGACAAAGGCTAGGGGGTCAGAAACTCTCTACCCTGCCCCCTTTTCACGTTCTTATATATATATATTTTTTTAGAGGTTTTTTACCGTGCGCGCAAGGTGCGCGCACCCCGCGATTTTTTGAAAAAAAAATAAAAAATGTTTTCACCCTTGGGGGTCCGTCTGTGACCCCCTGACAAAGGCTAGGGGGCCAGGAACTGTCCACCCTGCCCCCTTTTCACGTTCTCCACCTTTGTTTTTCACTGCCTCAGACTGCGAGAGACAAAATGGCGGCCGACACTTCCTGATTTCGACCGATTCGAATGTTTACTGACATCTAACAACCAAACAGAATTTCGCTCACGCACGTAACCGTGCGCGCACCGTGCGCGCACCGTGCGCCACGGTGCGCGCCTATAGATATTTATATGCTTTTAAATGCTATTTTCTCAGTAAATACTGAATAGATTTACACCAGACCTGCAAAAGGCACTTCCCTGACCTGAGGACTACCTCTCTGCCAAATTTCAAGTAATTCTGTTTAGCCGTTCGGTCTGTACCTTCGACTAAACGTCCTATGGAAAAATGCATGGGGAAAACGCGTTTTGGGACCCCCCTTTCTTCTCGGCTCCCGCTTGACAAATCACCCCAAGACTTTCAGGGTAGGAGCTCAACGGAGCGCCCCATTAGTTTTGAAAATTTCGCGAGGATTCGTCAACAGGTGCCAAAGTTATTCAAAATAGAATTTTCAGATTTCCTATGGAAACACGGTCCTAACTATAACTATCTACTAAGTTACTTACCTTACTTACCTGTGACTGTAGTTTTCCAGTATTGAAATCTTTCATAGATTCATATGTGAATCAAGAAGCTCACCTTTCTCTCTTTTTTCCTGGGTGTATCTCCTACACTCATCCTTTGAAAATCTGAGGCAAAAGGGCTTCTCACATGGGTGGTCTAAAGGACAAAGCAACCTGATTGATTGAAACCTAATTTGGGTCTTTTTTTAACAAGGACCATGATATGTTACAAAACTGAAGGCCAACGGCCTTTCTTGTCTATGCTTAACATTGCATAGCTATTTTCATGTACTGCGGGACTCCCATCTCAATGACGGGAAATGATTCAAGCATGTGAATCTATGAAAGATTCCAGTACTGGAGAACTACAGTTACCTGTAAGTATTGTATTTTTTACTTGTAGTTAAGCTGTGTAAATGTGCCTAGATGTCTATATTAGTTTCAGAGATGCATAGCCCTGGCACTGGCCATGAGCCTCAAAAGCTTGATTATTTCCATAATTCCTGATTTCCAAGGGAATATATATACCCTACTAACCGTGCTCTCTTTTCTTGGTGATAAAAGTGTTTCTTAACGGAAAGGGATTATAATTTTCCCTGCCATGTATTAGTCAAGCGAACATCTCCACATTGGCCTTGCCCATGTGAATAGCATTTATTAGTCTATTTATCTCATTCTATATTTATTTATTTGGACTATGAAATGGATTAGCATAAAGTTCAATTAAAAAAGAAAATATGTCATGGTATACATAGAGGAGACCGAAGACAGAACAGTAGGTTCCAAAAAATGTAAAAGAGACCAAATCATACTTTCCAATTCAATTCAATCCAATTTGTAGACCGCACAGCTGATTCCGGAGAAGCGTTCCAGCGCTAGCGGTGAGCAGATTGTCTGGCAATTACAGAGTGGAAGAATCCAAGCAACAAGACTTAGATAAACATAAAGGTCTTAATATTTGGATTCCGAAGGGGCCAATCGCAAACTGAGTGGAAGAGAGTTCCAGAGTTGGGATGTAAAATAAGCAAAGGGTCTGCCCCCTCTTGTAGCTTTGTGAACTTGCAGCAATTTAACACCATTTGGGGCATTTAAATATTTAAGGCTGTCATTCAGGTTAGTTTAGGCAGCTAGCGTTTAAAAAAATGGATGCATCCTTTACCAGGAGTTGTTGCATTCCAAGACAACTTATCTTTGCCAAATCTGTGGAGGAGCATAATGCTATTTTGGATAAAGTGTTTTCTTTCCTTAAGGAACGGGACATGTCTGTCTCATTGGATAAATGCAAATTATTAATGGAGGCAGTTGATTACTTAAGCCACACAATTTCATATAAAGGTAATCAGACCAAAACTGATCTTTTGGAAGCTCTCGTAAGGATGCCCCTAATCCCAAGTATAAGGATGAATTGAGACTGTTTATCAGTTTTAGTGACTAATATTCTAGATTCGTGCAGACGTATGCTCCCCTAATGGAACCTCTAAAAAAAGATGCTGAGGAGAAATTAAAAATGTGTGTGGGATGACAAAGAGCAGCAAGTCTTTCATGATATTAAACAAAGGTTATTGAAAGTTTCAGCTTTAAAAACATTCTTTGATAATCTGAAATGTGTTGTAACTGTGCATGTCAGCGCAGTAGGACTCTGTGTCGTATTGTGCCACAAGAAGAATCGAGCTGAGATTACTGTGGCATTGACGTCTAGAATATTGAAAGATGCTGAAAAAAGATACAGCACGATCAAAAGAGAGATGTTAGCTTTTGTCTTGGTCATTGAAAAGTTTAAAACCTAGTCATGGGGTACTGACTTTATACTTTGCACTGACCACACGCCTTTGACTTATTTATTGGGGGACAAATGTGTGACCTCATCTTCGTCAAGATCATGAACGTTAATTAGGGGTCACCAGGGGTTGCAACTGCGACCCCTAGGCCCCCGTTGCAAACCCTGCCACCTTGCTTGTGACCCCTTGGCCAGCATAATCATCACTCACTTCTCACTCTTGTTTCTAGCCTCCCAGAGATGACGAGCCAGTGCTTTCATGCACTCAATGATTATTTTTAAAAAAAGAAGAAATTAACACCACGTGACCACTTCAGTGGTGTGTTTGCTCACAGGGCCGTCAATCTGTAGGAGCGCGTGCAGGCATTTTGGGGGCCCTTGGCCATTCGTATTTTGGGGGTCCCTGTTCGGAAATGTTTTGAATGTATGATCCAATTTGAGCTCTTTTACGCATTCTTTGGCCAGGTCACTGACAGTGCACAGGCACACTCGTCCAAATTCTAAATATGTTTACATTTAATCTTAAGGGATAATGATGTGTGTTTTTAATATTGTAACCTAGCAGCGCTCATTAATATTACTGCAAATAATCTCTAAAATATTCTTTTTAAGGCTGTTGCATGGAACATAAACACGATGGGCCCGATTCACAGAACAAACTTAAGACAAAATCCTAAACTTAGTATCCTTTTGGTATTCACAGAATGCACTTACTACTTCTGGTATTCACAGAATGAACTTACTACTTTTGCGATTCACAGAATAAACTTACTACTTTTGGTATTCACAGAATGGATTTACGACTACTAACTTTACGTCCGCACTCGGGCCGGAAATTCCGGCCCGGAGGCGGAGCTTCCGGCCCAGAGTCGGGGCTTCCGGGTCGGAGGCGGAGCTTCTGGCCCAGAGGTGGAGATTTTGGCCATGGCTAAATCTCCGCCACTGGCCGGAATACCCACCTCCGGGCCGGAAGCTCCGCCTCCGACCGGAAGCCCCGCCTCCAAGCCGGAAGCTCCGCCTCTGGGCCGGAATTTCCGGCCCGAGTGCGGACGTAAAGTTAGTAGTCGTAAATCCATTCTGTGAATACCAAAAGTAGTAAGTTTATTCTGTGAATCGCAAAAGTAGTAAGTTCATTCTGTGAATACCAGAAGTAGTAAGTCAATTCTGTGAATACCAAAAGTAGTAAGTTTAGGAAGGTTGCCTTAAGTTAATTCTGTGAATCGGGCCCAACATTTCTCTGCGAAATGTCCAAAATAGACTCTCACACATCACCCACATTAAAGACAAATTAAAGGAGAACAGTATTTAAAACAATCTGCTTAGGAATTATTCAAGTTCATCAGGGCAAGCCTATTTCCAGAACAGAGATGGCTCTATCAGGGGGCCCCCTGAAAGGCTGGGTCCAGAGCCCACTTTGCCCATGCCTTAAAACATCTCTGCTTGTGAAAGCACTACTAATGATGGCCCTTTTATAATATCATAACAATCATATCACTTTGTCCCGCCCAGCGCTCTCCATCCACCCTCCCTCACCTTGTCACACACCGCAGCCCCTCCTCCTTTCGAATTGTCAAAAGACCTCATGGTAGTGCTCTCTCTGTCAGTGGCTGTGCAATGCATGTGCAGCAGCCAAGCGAAGCCCGGGCCCAGGTAGAATCCGAAAGCAACCAACAGCCAGTGGTAGTAAATGATGGCCCTGGGAGCCTGGCATCATTATTTGTTCTGCTCCGCCTGGCCCCTCGCTTTCATCCCTCTCCTCCTGCGTCAGTTTCCCCCTCTTTCGCCAACATCACATGTCGGATGAACAGTGGTGAGTAAAGGTAAGAAACAGTACCCCATTAACAGTTGTCCCTGACACCCATGTTCGGATTGGTAAACCAGGCATTCGGGCAACTGGCGAATGGTTAGTGCCTGTGGGCCAGTTGTGGGATTTTGTTTTTATCCAGTGGCGTGCCCATTTTAAAAGATTTCTCAGTGAGCTGATCTGTATTGTCTTGCGTCGTCAGTGTCTATGTGGGGCATAAGCACGCTCTCTCAAAGCTTGCAGCAGGAACAGACGAAATCTTGTAATCTCACCACTTGTTAGGTGGGGCTGGCAGCATCCTTACATAATCCCCTGTTGAGTCAGCCCATTCTTTTATGGGGCTGGCTTGGGCCACCCATGGACATAATAATGTGTGCAGATTGAGGCCGGTGAAGGGAGGGGAATGAGTAGGACCAATATCACTGAAGCCCAGCTGTGAAGAGCCTTTAGACTGATTTACACACACATGATTCATTGGCTCTGTATTGTGTGTGATGTAAAGTGCTCTGACGTCCTACACTACTGGTATGAGTCGCACTACAAAACAATGAAATACATGTGAGAGAGGGGCCAACAAAGATTGTTGCACGGGGTACCTCCAGCGCTAAAGCAGACCAAGTCTCAAACACCACGCACAGTACACGTACATTTATAAGTTGATCATACATATACTATCCAGGAGATCAAAGGAAATAACACCTATTTGGACAATTTATTTTTTAGCGTATGTTAACTTGCTGTGCTTTCCTTGAATGTACATGTGCATTTAGAGGCGGTATCGGTGAGAGAGGTGGCAGCGAGAAGCCAAAAAAACACTTTTGACATCTCTTTTGGTTTATATCCCTTACCGCACCCTTCTGTGGCCCATATCATTTGATTGTAATTGGTTTCGCTAAAACATATTTATTTTTTATTTTGAAAACATTTCATGTTAAAAACATCCAAATATTCTGTATTTTAAAGTCAGTGCAAGATATGCCTCCCATCGGCGTGTTTCAGGGGAAACACTTGCCCTCCCTCTAGGTTTCAAGCTGTGATGAGTAATTTTCACCCCATTCCTTACTGTGTGAGGTGAGCAGCATCGTTGATCTGACCCCTCCCCTGCCCCACCGGCACATGATAGGCGTGAGTTGGGATCCTGAGCAGCCTCGCCGCAGCCCACGTGTGGTGTGCCATTTCACAATTTCACCTCATTGACGGATCCGGCTTTATGTTGACCTTGTCCCTGCCCCATCAATCTCGTTGTACATGTCCTGCAGCAGTTGCTTTGTTCTTAAGAAAATCATATCTTTGGTTGTGTATGTTGGATTATTGTTGTTTTTGGTCTTGTTATAATTAGATAAATATTGACCAATTTTCTAAACTTTTGTGGTGTTCATTTCGTAGTGTTTTCACTGTGTTACTGTTTTACTGTGTGTATTTTGTACAACTGCTTTACACATTGCCTCTGTGCTAAGCCTGACTGCTTGTTTCAAGCTAACATGGGGGTGAGCTGGGGTTATCTTAGCTGTGTAATCCCCTTACCCTGACTAGAAGGATGGGTCCCGACGTGGACAGGGTGCAACCCCCTGCCAACTAGAGTCCTCCATTTCTAGACTGTTGTTATGGCTTCAAAAGCTCAAAACCAGAAAAGAACCTCCGCCAGAGGATGAGGCAAGTTAGGATTCTTCATCTTCCTCAAAGAGGGCACAGAGGAGAGAAAGAGATATTTCCCATTCTCACTCATCTGAGGAGCCCCCTAAAAATCCTCCAAAAAGACCTCTCATAGGTCTTACAGAGAGCACAGCCCATCTGAGTCTCCACGAGGTGAGGCCTCTTTAAGACAAAAAGAGATACAAGAGAACATTTCTTCCTCAAAAAGGCATCCAAAAATTAGATCTGAGCCTACTACACCTCCACCTCAGGTACTTCACACCTTCAAGAAGCCATCTTCTGCACTGTCTACAGAGAGAGATCGTTGATGAGTTTCCCACCATTGACGAGAAAATCGACATTGGCAATGACGAAGGTGACCACCGTCTCCACATTATCGACGGCCTCGTCCTTCTCGACGACTACCTCCTTGTCAATGAGCCAGACACTAATTCCGTTGATGCTGAAGATTGTTCTAGCTTCGTCAATAACAATCTTGATGACTGCACCACAGTTGACAGTGACAACCTTAGCGTCGAAGGCAAGGACACTGCTCTCAACGACTACACCCCCATCAAAGAAGACACTATCGTCAATGATGAAGCCAGCTTCCGCGGTTTTGACGCTGAAAATACCATCTATGGCCTCAATGGCATCCTCGTTGACGGCCCCGTTGACAAGAGAAAAATCACAAAAGCATGAAAAATCAAGACATCTCACACCTGCTCATATGTCTCTGAGTAAGGTGTCAGCATTACTGCCTATTCACCTTCTTGATGAAGATGACTGTGATGAGGACAGCCCCTTTGGCGTTGCGCACAGTCCTTTTGAGTTGCACGTCAAATGCCAAGAGTTTGACAAAGATGAAGTGGAGAACTATGACCAGAGCTACTATGCTCCTCCAGAGCAATTCCATCAACAGTACCAGGAAAAAAAGTTTGTCTTCCTTCATCATTGGTGTCTGACCTGCAGTTTATGATTACTGACTATCAAAGGTATTTTCCTCCAACTTCGCCTTCTACTAGGCATGTTGCTTCACTCCATCGATGCAGCCTTCAACCCTACAGAGTCCATGGCCTCTGCTTTTGACTCCAGCTGCACATCACACCCCATAGATCGCTCCGCTCCAGGATCCCACATCCCCAGATAATGGTAGGGAAGAAGGTGAGCTCTGTGGCACTCTGGGTGAATGGAACAATTACATGAAACCTACTCCATCATAACCAACACTATCGCCTGTAGATTCTCCTCCCAAAGATATGGGAGGTTTCATAACCTTCTTTAGAGGGCAGCAAAAAGGTTCAATTTGCCAGTGCCCACAAAACATATGAACTGTTTTCTGTATGACTTTAAACAGTCTTTTCGCAAGAGCATCAGTGCTGTGACCATTATTGACTATATCTGGGATGATGTGTCAAGTCAATTTTTAAGGTAACTTTCCATTTCATTTTTCTTCCATTTAAAAGCATTCAGAAGCATCATTTTGTTTACAAATCCAATTTTGAGTTTACAAGGAATTTTTTTAAAGAATCAAATACCTCAGTGCTCCAGTTGTTACCCTCTGTGACTCAGCCCTAGCCTGGTCCTCAAATCTAACTAGGAAATGCTCATTGTTCGGCTCTGCTATCTGCAGCCGGATGATCATGATGTCACATGAACACAGCCTTCCCTTAACTTTGAAATAAAAATATGACCTTGTGCTAATTTGAAAAAGAACTCACGGCTGTGAGCTACTCTGAAGGTGTCTGGGAGCTACTGGTAGCTCCCAAATGACTGGTTGGAGACACCTGCTTTAGCTATTAATACTAATTGTTTAAAAATGCAAGATTTGATAGTACGTCCTGCAGGTGAATATCCCCTGCTCTATTGAATCATATTACTTCAGCACCATTTTTGCCAGAGCAGTAAAGCCAGGAGTGACCATACTTGCAGTGCGGGGAAATTAAAAGTAAGAAACCATCCAACAGCTGTAAAATAACAAAATGCCAAGTCCATGACAAATATAAAACTTTTTTTCTGGCCATGATCTTCGCAGTAGGAGAAAGATTAGGTTGTCTGATTGAACAGAATATTGCAAAATAGCAAATAGAGTTGCATTGTATTGCAATTCAATAGCGTTGCATATCCCTCAAGAGGCACAAAAGCTCATTTGCAGACAACCAGCATGCCACATCCTAGAAATGCTTGAGGACCAGTGCTCTTATCCTGACATCGGTTGTTGTGCTTAAGCATGCAGTGCAGCAAAGAGGAGCCATGGATATAATACATCAGCTTTATATTAACCCAAGAATTGCTGAGACTTTTCCACCCCAAGGCTTAGCCCCTTTTTGGGCATTTGGGGTTCTTTGTGCTTATGCATCCATAACGTGTTTTCCATATAAGGTACCCACGCCACATTTGCGCCCTTTTTTCCAAACATCATAGAGTTCCTAAGGGTACCCAGGGTTTGAGGATTCCCATTGATGGGATCGAGAAAATAGTAAAAATATAGCTAATTTGGGAAAATTCTGAAAAAGGTACTGTGCAAAAAATAGTTTTTCCCTTAAAAATGCCATCAACAAACGGTTTGCTATGATAAAATTACCATCTTCCCTGCTCTCAGACCCACATTAAAAAAACAACGTTTTGTCACAATTCAATTCAATTCAAAAGACCTTTATTCGAATTAATTAAATTCATAAAAGTACAGGCATAAAAATAATTCATTATTACAATATTCAAAATACAATTGCTTATAGATTAAAAAGGAACTAAAACAGCAATCTTTCAGAGGTTTTCCATCGTTTTACGTACACGTATTATTAGTCTTAAAAAGGTGCTAGTGCGAAAAGTCAGTTCCTCCGTATCCAGGGAGAGTAACATTAGACGGGACTCCTCCAAGGAGAGGGGTCTTTGTTTTCTAAAATAAGGTGTTAAAAACCAGTTGATATATTTTAAATAAAATTTACAGAAAAATAAAAAATGTAAATCATTCTGTTTACTGGTACCATCACAGGGACAAGGATTGCGTTCAGTAGGATGATTATAACCCAGGGGAAAACCCAACAAGAATTTTATGGAACCTGCCCTTAGACGAAATACCAAAGACCTTTCCCAACTAGACATAGGAAGGGTAAGATAAAGTGGAAGGGGTTGCCTGCACAGGTCGTTCTCCATGTATCTAACAATGGTAGATTTGGATATTTCCCTTTCCATCCTTTCTGTTTCAAAAAGTGCATATAGTGCTTGTTTAACCTCTACCTTGTCTTTACATCCAATTCTGGAAGGATCAGAGAAGAGATCGCCTTTGTTCACGGCACTTAATGTTTTTGAAACTCCAGCAAGCTATGGGATTGATAAGCCGTGGTCACATTTAAGGCAATCTTTAATTATATCTTGTGTTAAAGAAGCTGCGTTGTTCCTCCAGATTCTCAGCCAGAATAAAGCTGGTCTGCTTCTAATAAAATCACAGATATAAGGGAGATTTAACTCTTTGTGACAGATAAATTCAGAGGACGAGATTGGGGCACCCAGTACTTTCCTACAAAAGCGGGTCTCTTCACGTTGAATACCGGGGTTTTTAGCGGAGGCCCAAACTTCAGCCCCGTAGGTGGCAACAGGGATGCACTGCAATCTAAAAAATTTTAGTATAGCACTGGTCGCACCTAGTTTCTTGGGGCGTGGAAGACTCAATATTGAATTGATGGCCTTAGAGAACTTGCTCATGGCGTGGGCGTTTTGTCACAGTTTTGGCATTTTTTAAATAGGTAGCCCGTTTTCCCAAATTTTGGTGCTTTCATCCTTCCATTTTGTGGTGGAAACAGGTATGAAACCCAAGGATGATCACCAAAACTATACATCTCTAAAAAGTAGACAAAAGCCTGAATTTAACTAATGGTCATTCGTTTTGATCCCTCAAGGTTTTCCCCCAAAAACTGACTGTAGAAATAAAATTGAAAAAATTGAAAATGAGTAAGAAAAGCAGTCATCTCTGAAAAGCAGATTGGGGGTGTCCAGGAGGGTGTGAGTTGTGTGGTTCCAATGAGGGTTTTTACTTAGAATCTCTTGCAAAATTCACAACAACACACATTTCCTTACATTTCTGTAAGGGCATATCCTGGAATATGCAGAGATCCATACAATCTCTACCACCCAGTGTTACTCCGCTTGTCCTGATAAAAGGGGTACCCCACTGGTGTGGCTGGGCCTAGTGCCTGCAACCTGTACCGGATCAGACCTGCGAGGACTCCCATGCTCCAGTTTTCAATGATATCTCCCCATACACATTGGTACTCAGATTGCTGAGCTATGCTCCCGAGCACAGATTCATTGAGAGTAAAATGAGCTGATCGGCCACGTGATTTCAGTGAGAAGAAGACAGTACGCAATGAGCGCCGATCATAATTTCACCCCCAAACAATTTGGGCTGTTAGTGAAGCTCTTGCCCAGCAGCTACCAAATTCTCTGGTGCGAGCACCGGGGAGTCCTTTAAAGCACTCCTTAGCAATGGCTGACCGATGCACTGAGGAGAGTGTAGGCATCCGCCGGTGGCCAAAACCTGCACTTAAAAGGTTCCTTTATTGTTGTGTCTGGTTGTAAATAATTGGGATATGAGTGCCGCCTATGTGGGAAGTTCATTTATTCTTCCATTTATTATTTATAAAACACATGTACACCAACCGGCTTCATGATGCCAATCACAGTGAAATAGTGAACCAAACAAACCATAAAGTGATAAAAACAGTTAACAAAGCATAGAGGTTTTCAAAGATTTTATAAAAAGTAAGTGGTTTTCAATTATTCGCATTTCCATGGACAGACTATTCTATACCTTTTGTCAAGTAAGAATACACAACTTCTCACACTTCTGAATTTTGACACATGCTGAAAGTCGAGATTGCCCAAGAAAAGCATTTGTACAGAGCAGTACGGTGAAGTGTAGGAGAGTTACGATATGGTATAGTGATGAGCAGTGAAAATCACTTCTCGTGTCACTGCATTTGTGTAGCTGTTCTTATGCCTGGAGTGGAATTAAGGAGAGCAAGATACGGGTGTGGTCTTGCATACCATCATTGAAAGGGAACAGTTTTCACTTTTTGGGAGTGTATGAGGGTGGGTGACCTCATATTTGTGTATGAGCAATAGCGAAGCAATCCAAGGGAATTAGCTGTTTATAGTCAGTCAAGGGAATACTCTGTAAGGGAAACAGGAGAGGAGTTCATAGGACAACACTGGTTATAGGTGGAAAAAGTATTGGCTCTATATAGTCCATGTAGGAGTGACAGAGGAGCAACCCACAAGAATAAACTATTAACTGACAGCAAGGGTATACACTCCCATGGGGTATAGAGAAAATAGAAAGCAGTGTCTGAAAGGCAAATAATAAGGGGCATGTGATTCCAAACATATGCTGTGGGAACTGATAAAAGAAAGAGAGCAAGAACGCAAAGAAAAAGGGTAGGTTAGCTTGAAGTTCAAGGAATACCCACTGCAATCTTGGAATAAAAAGCAAAGAAGGTTGGAATGGAAGAAAATAGGATTTGAATATCATCCTCCCAAACATAGGGATCTCAAGCATAGAAAGTGAGTGAGGTTTAGGGCATAGCAGTTTGTTCAGCCCAAATCCCAAGAATGTGTATGTACTCATCAGCTCCAACAGCTAACCTTCATTGGTCTTGGTCCGAGTACATACAAGTACCGTGCAGATAGCAGGGCAAGCTCATTACACAGATAGTGTGGCTCATTGTTCACCTCCTTGAACATCAGACGATTCTTACATGGGTTGCACGTGCATGGTTTTAAGTTTGAAAAAACACTTACACTGTAAAATGCCTATCAGCTTCTAGTTGGTGATTTTAAATGTGTACTGAGAGGAGAAATAATTTCCCATATTTGCATATATTCAAGAATTCAGTACTCTCCCCACACCTGTTAGGTAATCAAGGGATTTGGGAGTCATAATCAATGACAAGCTCACCTATTTAGGGAGCCGCTTCGTTGCTGATTTCACCTATTGCGGGGACTTCAAGCCCCAGGAAACCCTGCTGCTCGTGCCTGGAGGTGCTGACGCTGTTGCTGTGTGCCCAGGAGGGCATACTTAACGCCTCGCGGCACCCGCTTCACGGGAGCCTCTTCGTTGCTGATTTCACCTATTGCGGGGACTTCAAGCCCCAGGAAACCCTGCTGCTCGCTCCTGGAGGCGCTGACGCAGTTGCTGTGCACCCAGGGGGGCATACTTAATGCCTCGCGGCACCCGCTTCGCGAGAACCGCTTCGTTGCTGATTTCACCTATTGCGGGGACTTCAAGCCCCAGGAAACCTTGCTGCTTGCGCTGGAGGCGCTGATGCTGTTGCTGTGCGCCCAGGGGGGCATACTTAATGCCTTGTGGGACGCGCGCGGGACGCGTGCGGGACGCGCGCGGGACGCACGCGGGATGCACGCTGGATGCATGCGGACCGGCGCCGGGCGATTCACAGGCCAAGGGCAGGCCCGTCTGCGCCCGTCAAAGACCAGAGGAGACTGGGCTGGGCCACCCCTCTGTCATCGGAGCCTCGCTGAACTGTTTTGAAGCCTAGTGAGGTGAGAACAATTCATTCTACTTCCATCAGTTCTATCTGCCCAACTTAATAATGGGAAAGCGAGTGGGGCTGTTACCTCCAAGTCCTACAACGACAAGTATTGACAACATGTTGGAAAGGGCTGTCAGCATTGTATCTAATGAGATCGAGTTGACTGAGAGGCGCCTCTCTCTCGGTATGGGGGCTTCCTCCCTTCCTCTTAACCCAGTGGGCACTAATTTGAACACTAGTGTAATCAATGGAATTAATACCAACTGTGCGGTTCCTCTCGATGGCACTATATCTGACGGCTCTCCATCAGCTGTAATTACATTGGGTACTCCGACGCTCCCTGAGGCAACCGTTGGGGCAAAACGAAAAAGAAAGCCCGCCAAGGTAACTAGTGTTAAAAGGAAGCAACCCTAGTACATCTCGCTCTGGCTTGAGCTCATGGATACATGCTCCGCCAAACCCACAGATTGTTGTAGCCCATTTCCACATTCCAACTGATGAACCATGTCGCTCTATAAGTACTTAGACTGAAATCGACCTGTGTTTTACAGAGACCTACAGTCATGGTGAAGTCATTATTGGCCAAATTGTGGACACTCTATTTGAACGTGTAAAAAATGCACTCAACAATCATTTTGCCTTCTTGAGGGAACAACTGCTCCTTCCACACCAAGAGACAATCCACATGAATTCCACCACTCAGGACAGCCCCACAGTGCCAATTGTGATCGAGAGGACAGATTTACTTGTATCATCGAATAATGTGGATATCTTGCCCTGTGTGCCCAATCCTATCCCATTAGTCAGCTATTCACCCCACCAATAAGGCACCAATATGCAATAGGGGTGCTCAATTATTAAATCTCATAAGTACCAATAATTTTTGGGATGTGATGGTGCTGGTAGTAGGACCCACGAGAGCCAAGCACATAGTACCTACTTATAGATGTTATTTTTATCACGTCACCATTAGAGAATCATGTGTTAAAAGCCGAGGTAGTGCGCACAATTTTTGGCGACCATAACACCATCAACCTTACCTTGAGTTTTGCTCCCAGGCCGAACTATGATAAAGAGTGTGGTGCAAGGAACTTGTCCCCTTCCACCGATAACCTCAGACTGGTCTAGCGTGGTATAAACAATAAAGCCTTACTTGGTAAGATGGCATGAACATGTCCTGAACTAATCGATATTTGCTTATCTTACAAGGAACAAAATTCTAAGGTAGTTGATGCTTTCACGCAGTTATGCGTGGGCGTGAAAACTCTGTTGTCTAGGCCTCAAAAGGATGTACATTCGGGTCCAGGCTGGATCAATGCTGACTGCTCCGTAGCTAATAGAGCTCTTCGTAGGGCGCTTGTTAATAAACCTAGAGACAGCTCCCTCATCAAATCCCTCAGACAACGCTACAAATTAGCTAGTTCTGCTAGAAAAGAGGAAATTTTAAGAGAACATTGGGATAATCTCGCTTGGACATTCCCGTTAAAAAAGGGGAAGGATTTCTGGTTAGTGGTCAAAGACATGAGATCCCTGGGAAATCCTTTAACCACAATTAGCTGTAATATCTCTAGTGAGGCATGGGAAGCACATTTTACAAAGATTTATTCAGCTCCAGTCCCATCTGCCGCAAATAATGAGTATGCAATCGCCACCAGGGTTTTGATTAACCTTTCAGAAGTAGAGGAGGCTATCGACCAGAGCCTGAGCTGTAAAGCCCACGGGCCTGATGGTTTGCCCATTGATCTTATCAAAAGTCAGCCGGACTTTTGGGCACCTTTACTGTTGAATGATTTTAATAATTTAACAAATTCCATTTTACCTAATACATGGTCCTCCAGTAATATTGTGCAGATTTTTTTAAACGGGGACCGCTCAGATCCAAGTTGTTACAGGCCGATCTCCCTGATCGACAATACGTTGAAAATTTTGGGGAGGGTCTTGTATAACAAGATCAAGTCATGGGCCAAGGTAGATCAGATTTTACATCCTTGTCAGTTGGGGTTTAGAAGTAACATCGGCACTGTTGAGCAGTGCCTCAACCTCAGCTTGATCATCGGTAAATATAGCATAGATAAAAGAACACCTATATATTTAGCCTTTATGGATCTTACCTCGGCCTTTGACTTTGTCAACAGGTCATGGCTCTGGAATATTCTTTTAAATTACGGTCTGGATGAGCCCCTGGTACATTTTTTAGCCCACCTGCATAAAGACCTTCACGCCCGGGTGCGTATTAGCAGGGATGGTAAGGTATCTAAAGACATTGAAGTTGGGAGAGGTGTCAGGCAGGGGTGTGTCCTGGCCCCTCTCCTATTTATCCTCTATATCAGTAACTTGAACAAATCACTAGTAATGCTTACCCATGATGTTCCTTATATAAATGGCAACAAAATCCCGCCCTGTTATACGCGGATGACGCAGTGCTAATGGGCTGCACTACAAAAGCCCTCCGCACTCTGGTCCGGGGTTTTGTTGACTTTATGGCCTCCTTGGACCTATGCACTAATTAAAAAAAATCTTTTTTAATGGCGTGTGGATCGAAGAAGTATTTTAATTCATCAATTGTTTTAGATTCAAACAGTTTACAAAGTACCGGCACTTTCCTTTATTTAGGATTGGTTTTTGCATCAAACGGTCTGTGGACTGAGCACATGGCCTACTGTAGGAGAAAGTTTTCCAATTCCACTAACATTATACTTGGTTTGCCCAGGCCGAGGAATACTGAGGTTGTATCTGCTACTGTTAAGATTTTCAAACTTCAATGTATCCCAACCACTACCTATGGTGCAGAAGTATGGGGATCTACTAACAGTGGTAGCATCCAGGAAGAAGAGAATCGATTCTGCCGCACAATCCTGGGCGCCCCTATTTCCTCCTCACAGTATGCTTGCCACTGCAAACTTAATTTGCCATATATTAAAGACTATATTAAAGCCCGTCCCGCATTATTCTGGCTGCGAGTCTGGAAAAACTCTGCGGCCCAGCTTATTACGGAGATTATATCCGATTGTCTAAAATGTGATAGGGGGATGGAAATACCTTGGTTGGCCGCTGTTTACAAAAGTTTAACCAGTGTGAACCACAAACAGTTATTTCTAAACCCTTTAGACTGGTATCACCAGTAAAAAATCTCTCGAAATGGCTTTATATGCATCTTATAGGAATGCTAGACATGATAAAGAGTTTAAAAAATCGTCTGTTGTCAGATACATGCGTATTGAGAATATTTACCACGTCCCATCTGGCTACCTTTTAAAACCCATTAGCCGTTGGGAAAGGGGTCTACTTTTCCGTTTAAGGATTGACACTATGAAATTTATGCTTTGTTTTCCATTGGGTTATAATTTTAACCTTGATCACCTTCCTGGTCCTTGCAATAGAGAACATAATCAATCTATGCTGCATTTTTTATTTTTCTGTAGCTATTACCTGATATTCACTAAAAGGTTTCTGATACCTTATTTTAAGGAAAGATTTATGACTGATTATAAGGCAGCTTATGGGAAGGTTATTGCTTTGGAAGATGATGAGCTAATTTTTTGTGTGGGCTCTTTCTTGAAAGCGGCTGTGCGTACTCGTAAGTCTATGTGCCCCCGTGAATTTTGCTCAAATCACCTTGCTTTTTAATTATTAATTTTAAACCTTTGGTATATTAACACTTTGATGAAATTGTTTTCTTTTATGCACATTGTACTACTGGAGGATCAGTTTTTAAATTTTTAAATTGGAATTTTTTTAATATCTCCCCTGCTGCTGGTTAATTTTTACTGTGTATGTTGTTGCCTGTTTGTACTTTTATGGATATACATTTGTATCCGAATAAAGATATTGAAATGAAAAAAATTAGATCAAATTAGCTGTCATTTCTTCATCCTTCTACATGTTAAGGACCATAAAAATATCTGTCCGTATATCCCGCCACACCTACAGAAACCTCTAGTCCAGGGACCCCCAACCTTTTCTGTAGTGAGAGCTACTTCTGATCAATGAAAATCATAGTGAACTGTTGAAGGTTAAGCAACTTGTGCATTGTTATCAGACAACCCAAAACAAATCTTCATTGACTGTAAGCCTAATTTCCACAGAGCCAGATACTATGGTTTGAACAAAATACTTTGACTAGGGGCACTATGGCAAGGCTGCCATTTGAGTCTGTGAGAGCGTGGTCTTTGGGAATGTATGAACATGTGTACATATGAATAGGTTATATGTGTATGGGAGACTGAGAGCCAGAACATACCTTTCGCCATATGTGGTACAATTACTTGTATAACGCAAACATACAACCATTTCTTTAAATGGGAGAAATTTAAAAGTGCAGAAAAATGTTCAGCAAAAATGTTCATGATGTTGGACAGTTTTCTGCACTTTAAATTTCCCACATTAAAAAAAAAGACTATTACTCAGTTTTAAATATGGCACAGTGTCTACTATACTGTCACTAGAAGCAAGAAGCCTGCTGTTTGTAAATGTGACACTTTGAAATGGGATAAAATTTAAAATGAAGAGTTAACCTAATCATAAAGGTAACTTTTCATTTTCATTTTCTTCTATTTAAAAGCATTCTGAAACATCATTTTGTTATCCTACTCCAATATTGAGTTGACATTTATTTAACAGTTAAATATGTCAGTGCTTCTTCTCCTCTGTGACCCAGCCCAGGTCATGAATCTGACTGAGCACTACTCATTATCAGGCCCTGCTATCTGCAACCTGATGATAATCATGTAAAATAAACACAGTCTTCCCATAACTTTAAAAGGAAAATGTGACCATGTTCTTATTTCAAAAATAGGAACTGAGGGCTGTGAGCTACTCTGAAAGAGTCTGTGAGCTACTGGTAGCTCATGATGGAGTGGTTGGAAACACTGTGATTTCTCTTGTGCTTTCAAAAATAGACTATTGCAATGGTCTTTATATTAATACTCATTGATACCGAAGAAATAAATTACAAAAACCACAAAATGCTGCAGCGCAATTGCTGTTGAGGATACTTAAATTTCACTCTGGTTCAAACGCCATTAGGAAATTACATTTGTTACCAGTTACAAAAAGAATCACCTTTAAAGCCCTTTGCATCACTTATAAAGCGCTGCCTTATTTGGACCCAGACTTTCTTAAAAATAGTTTTAATTGGTACACCCCAGGTAGGAAACTACGACCCCTGATGGCCAAATAAGCGGTGGTCCCCAGGTTTAAACAAAATTTATGAGGAGGCAGAAGTTTTGTGGTCAGTACAGTTAAAGCTTGGAATTCTCTTCCCCTGCACATCAGAGCCATGCCGAACCTTCTAGCCTTCAGGAAAGCCTTGAAAACCAAGTTGTTTAACACAGAATTGAAGTTCTTTTCTCACTGTTTAGCAAAGCTACCGCCAAGACACCTTCGGATATTTGAGCGCTCTAGAAGTTTCTGTAACATAACATACTCATATTTCTGAAATGGTGTACTATTTTAGGAAATATTTTATTTGAAATATGTATGCTTTAGACAATATTGGGTAATATTTATGATGAACTTCCTAATTGAAAATAATTATTGTGGACCTTTGCCCATGTATGGCATGTCCACATGTGCACATTCAATCTTCCATAGTTTTGTTCAGTCGGGATTCGTGGGTGCTTCTCTTCAAATAGGCATCAGAGAATGGGCATTATAAATACCCATGAATGTGCATTTTTTTGTAACTCTAATTTGAGCTATAGTAAGTCATAACTGCAGCTTCATAAGCTATTTGTGAATTATTAGTGCAAACCCCTGGTGTTATAACTTTTAAAAACAAAATGTATAGATGTTCAACGCTTTTCTAAGAGAATAGGACCGTTCTGTAGACCCAAAAGCAGCCCTGGCAAAAATGGTCAACCCAGCCCATTCCTTCATATCTTCTACAATCTCTCTTTTTCCATCCATCCATTCTTTTTCTTGCCTTTTCTACTTTCTCTCTTCCCCATGTGCAACCTCTTTCTCTCTGCCTTCCCTCTCCCTTCCCCTCTTTCTCTCTGTATTGAAGCCTCCCTGTGCCTGCTGAAGTTAACTTTGGGGAGCTGGGTACAATTATAGAGGCAACAGGAGTGGCTCTGGGCATTCAAAGCCAGCCTCCTAGCACTCCAGTCCACCAGAGAAATGCCCAGGGGAGTAAAATACCTACCTTGCCCTACATGAGAAAAACAATTTGAAAATTGTCTTCTGAAATAGTGACAGTGGAGAGCCATTACTTTGGCAAGTAACTCACAGAGCTGTGATACCGTTGTAAGATGTTTGTTTCTGTGTGGTGATTGAGTAGAAAATTAAATCATTCATAACTAATGAACTAGATTAACCACGTTTTTCTTTAAGGGAGTTGGTTTGACATTGTATTTGGGTGGCACTTATGTCTCCCAAGACAAGGGTTGGATAAGATAAACTGATTCCCTTGAATTGCTTGCTCCATGTCATTACTTCTTTCAGTCCCCTGGAATGTGTATGGAGTCAAAAGTCTCTGACCACGTGTCATTTTGCAGACACTTTATGATTTCCTTTGCAGGAGACTCATGCCACAAGCCCCTGCCAGGTTGTCTACTTAATTTTGTGCGTTGCTAACCAACAGATTGGTAGACTGTTGGTCGATAGCGGTACACTAAAGTGGGACTCATTTTATCATAGCATCCTAATGACCAGGTCATAACATGACTAATGGTTGTGCTGACATGGGCCTTCTAATGGCTAATAGCTGGCTAACTGAATAGTTGCTCTTCTGACAGGGTCCTCACAATCTGTCCATATTCCTTATGTCCTGCATGCCACAATCAGACTCCTATCTTAAATTTTGACCACATCAACCCAATTCTAATCAAGCTCTACCAGCTCTCCATGGAGGCCAGAATTACATGTAACCTGCGGTGTCTAGCCTATAATGCAAACTACTCAGGATCTCCACCCAATCTGGCTAATCTACTCAAGATATCTGGTGGCTCAAGAAATCTCAGGCAAAAACACATATTTCTTCTGGAAATCCCTACTTCAAAACCTATCAGGGATAGCATCAGTCATTCTCTGAAGTTGCATATCCTCTAGAACTCCCTCCCTGTGGAGATTAGGACTAATCCTACCCTGCAATTCTTTGCCACCACTTCTTTAGACACATTTTTATAGATTATGGGCCTGATTTAGATGTTGGTGGATGGTTACTTCATCACTACGGTGACAGATATCCCACCTGCTGAAATATAAATTCCATAGGATATAATGGGATTTATATTTTGGTAGACGGACTATCCATCACCGTTGTGACGGAGTAATCCGTCCACCAGGATCTAAATCGGGCCCAAAATCTGTACCTTTCCTCAAATATAAAGTAACTGACAGAGTGTTCTCTGCTTACTCTCTCTTCTGCTCTACTCTGGCTCCTGTGTACATTCACTCTCCTCAATTTCCTAACCACTCTTTCCTGCTCCCTTCATTCTTGTCACCTCTGTCCTTCTTCCCACTCACCCTCCTTCCTTCTCTTGTCCTTCCCTCCTCTCTGGTTGCCTCCACCCTTGCTTCTCCAGCCGTCCTACTCATCTTTTCTCCCATTCACCTCACTCGCCTACCTTACAGCCCCCATGCATTCCCTACCTTGCTCCCCCATCATTTCCTTAGCTGTCCTCATTCTTGTTCCTTCCTCCAAAACACCTAAATTATCTCTGTTCACCACACTCTTGCTTACCTTCTTTCAAGCCCTCTTAACTTCCCCACCTTGCCTCTATGTCTCTTTACTTAGCTATCTGTTGCCTGCTCAGCCATCCCCTTCTCCATCTCCTTGTTGCTTGCTCGGTCACAAACTTGTTCTAAATTAATAAATAAATGGTCATGAGTGATGATTCTTTTGACCTGAAGCCAAGAGACAACACTTCATACAGTGCATAACTGGTTGGCTTTCATGAGTGGTCGCACCTTACCTACAGGGCTTATGATGGTGTGTGTTGGAGTAACGTTTAAATACGTGCGGAGTGGGGTACTCACAGTTGGGCTCCCCTTGTATGTATGTAGCCTCTAAGATTTTAGGATTGTCCTTAAGGTTTAATTGTGTCCCAGCTGCTGTATACCACCCCATGCATATCTCCCTGCATTGCTTACCATGGCACAGACAAAATTTCAGTAGGCCTGTCATGTATACTTGAAAGCTATGTGTTATCTGTTGAACAAAGATGACACATTAAGTATTCTGCAGTGGCGGCTCCTCCGCTAAGGGGTAGGAGTGTCCCCCCACTGAGCAGGCCAAAAAGGAAAAAATTGAATAATAATAACTCATTGTTATTATCATTTTATTTTCCCTCCTTGCTCAGCCAGGTAGGGGCGGGTTGGGCTGTTCTGCTCACACAGCAGGGCAGGAGTGGTTTGCCCACTCCAAGTATGCAAGACGCTTTGGCCAGCCGTCTCAGGCTGGCCAAACCGTCATGCACACATTGCAGGTTCTGAACCAGGCTGCATTACTGCTTGGACACAGTACATGGCCAGACTCCCATTTCCTGGCTGAGCACCGAACCACGGCGCTCAGACCAATCACAATGCTGAGTTGTGATTGACTATGGGGGTCCTGGGAGCCGGGTGCATCCGTCTTCCTGCCTTTCTTCCGCGTTAAGTACCAGCCCCCACTGATATTCCGTGCTGGAACCTGTCCTGGAATGCTCTGTGGGTTCCAGGATGAAGGTTGAGGCAAAGAGCTGGAGGCGCAGGATTCTGATCGTGATTGGTGTAAGCTGTAACTAATAAACATGAGGCAACTTTACCTGAAGTCTGTGGTCATCTTAGCAATGCCGTACCCTCAGATACATGCAGTCCCTAATGAATCACAACACAAATATGGCAAACTTCAATAGTGTTGGCACTCTATTATGATATACTGTAATTTTTTTCTCTGTTTGCGGGCTCTCTGTCTTAGACCCAGATTTACAAACATTTTGTGCTATGTTTGCATTACAAAAATTACGCAAACCAGTGTGAAACTTTTGTTTTTGGTATTTTTCATAGGAAAGTTGTGTGAAAGTAACACATAGCAGCAACAAGCACTGCTTTGTGTTACTAAATGTCAAGGGGGTGTTACAGTGGTGGTAGATCAGCATTCCCAAGCAACCACCCATTTTTTTTGACACAAAACCCTATCTACTAGCAAAAGTAGACGGGGTCGTGGGTCAAACATTAACACCCTTTAAAAGCATGTGTTAAAAGGAGAAATGTTTTCATTTTTTCTTTGTTTTCTGACTTTTCATGTCTGCTGTACTAAACAGTGCGCATACAAAGTGGAGAAAGTTTGAAAAGCTGTCTCGGCATAGTATTTTATATTGGAAGGGAACTCTTCAAGTACAAAACCTATGCTAGACTCACACACCATTCCATTATTGTGCTACCGTGTGTGTAGCGCTCAGTTGCAAAATTCTGATCTGGCCCTAGGGAGAGGGAAGATGAGTACATTTCTCTCTAGATATAGCGCTCCCTGTCACGCAACGCAGCGCAGCGCAGCCTTTGACACGATGGTAAAAATGGCCCAGAGTCATGCACTAACTTCGCGCCTGTAGAAATAGTTGGCTTGTGCCTACCATGGAACGAGCTAATGTTTTGCCACCTTTTGCTTTTATTCGAAGAACTCTTTTACAAGGCTCAGACACATTCACAACATTTAATATACCATCCGGTTAATATTTGCTTGCCAAAACCGTTCCACATTTCATGTTTGTGTGGAAACATATCTAGCCTTCACAAATCATGACGTTTAAAAGTGTCTATCGGCTGTAAGAATAACATAATGAATAAATCTGTGTCTTCGCCAAAGGTCCCACAGGATGTCGAAGTGTGCATACAATGCCTTCTGCAGACGAAGGGAAGGAAGGCAGGGAAGTCCTAAAAAGATTCAGCTGATAACGAAGGGGAAATTCCTTGAGCTTCGACATAGGGCCTCCCCCCAAACAGCATCGAAGTGGTGGAGGCCCTGACTGAAGGCTGAGATAAAGTCAATCCCTTGACAGGGGCAAGATGCATGACAAACACGATGCTTTATCTGCCATCTCCATGTGTAGATGAGGCATGAGAGAGCACTCATCACTTGGACATCTTGGAGGAAGTAGCAGGCGGGTGTGTCCCTCATGACTCCAAAGGTTATACCAGCAGGGCCAGGGAGAAACAGGAAATATCCTGGTACAGTGAGCATTTTGCTTCCTCAAGCTTACAGATGGTAGAAAGAAACACACTTCCTTAGGACTAAAGTTGTTATCTTTGTTCGTAAATTCTCCTTTATTTAATGTTTTTTTTCGAGTGGGAAGGAGTCAAGCATGGTAAGTGTAAGGGAATTCCTTTAAAGGATTAGGCTGTATCTCAACTCCACGTCAGGGGTAGTAGGCGCCACATACATTCCATCCACAATCTGTAGGATGCGCGTTTGAGTTTGTTTTCTGGATGTACATACGTTAATGGCCTGTGTGTGCACGCATAAAAACATATGTGTATATAATGTGCATACAGCTCTGTGTTGAATTATTTGTGTAAGTGTATGCATGTAGGATGTGCATTTGTGGCCGATGTCTGTATGTTTAAATTATGAGAAGGGAAAGAGGACGCCCACCGCATTAATTCTGGAAACATCTGGATTTTTAGATTTATTCGGTCCCCATAGGCTTCTCTTTTTGGCCTTCTTGGTATAAATGCTATGCTTATATAAAACGTAGGGAAGTAAGAACCACATTGATGTTTGAACACCATTTTATTATTGGACCAGACTTACTAGTTCAGTTCAATAAACTTTATTCGATTATTGATAAAAATCAATCATAAAAGTGTACATCTCATGGAGCAGGAGCAATATGTCGAAATAAGTATGCATCAGTTAAAAATACATCGAATGAAAATTTTGTAAAAAAAAACTTACATCAGTACATGGAAACAAATAATAAAAAATGAAATAAATACTAAAATTACCATCATTATCCTAGAAGAGCTATTTCCTATAAATCCAATGCTTAATAGCTTGCAGATAGGACGCCAAAGAGAAAGCGAGATACAAAATAACACAATTTGGGTGTAGATATGCAGGTCTAATTTGTCTGAAATGTTCAGAAATCAGAAGAGGCCTGATATACTTATGTCGAATATTAGAACATTTATGGCCCACATGTAATACATGCATGATGTCACAAATCGAGATGTTGTCACAGGCAAATTAAGGGGCATATTATCAAGAAACAGCGTTAAAATTATCGCCGCTTTAGCGGCAGAAAACTGCCGCTAAAGCTGCGATAATGGGCTTGATAATATGCCCTTGAGAATTCCCATAGAAGCCCATGTTCTGATGTCAACATGGGCTTCTATGGGAATTCTCTGCGACATATTATCAAGCCCATTAATGCCGCTTTAGCGGCAGTTTTCTGCCGCTAAAGCGGCGATAATGTTAACGCCGTGCTTGATAATATGCCCCTTAATGTTTTTTTTACCAGATCCCCTTCAGAAACAAGAGCTGGTAAAAAATGTCCAACCTCAAAAGTGTCAGGAAACAACTTTGCCTATTGGGCATCTTCAGAAGAAGATAGCGTTCAATCCCACTGACAGATTTGACCACAACATACTTGTGCATGGTCTGCTTTGTTAAGGCAGAATTTTCCCAGTCAGCAGCCACTCTTTTATAGAAAGCCTGTTTGATCCATGCAAGATCACTGTTCACTATGTCTCTGGGGTTGGTAAATAGACCAGTAGTTTAAGGAATATTTATTGAAAATGATAATACTTTATCGCACTTATGTTTCGTCATATCTCACTGTGGAATCTTTAACAATGTTTTTCTTTTCAGTAATACACAGTAATTCAGTCTTCTATAATGGTTATCGTGGTGTCTTTTATCTATTCCTCATCTATCTAAAGGAAGTAGAGCAAGTTTGATTTAACTAGACCCGCGTTCAAGAGGAAGAGTGTTAAAAATGCCCAACCTGAAAAGTGTCAGGAAGCGACTTTGCCTATTAGGCATGTTCAGAAGAAGATAGTGCTCTATCCCACTGACAGATTTGACCAGGACATACTTGTGCAAGATCTGCTTTGTTAAGGCGGAATAGTGATTCTCCAAATTAAATACCAAGGCAATCTGAATTTCATTAAATACACAGAGGCTAAAATTGTGCATTGTTCCTTTAATGCCATTCCACACAGTAATTGAAAGTCATACATCATAAAGAAGCTATTCCAAAACAGAACTTTCATGGCATATAATAAATTCATGCACTTAACAGTCTGCCTCTTTGAAATGCGAAAGAACCTCTTCCTTCATGCATGAGCGAAGATAAAGATTCCTATGGCAGCGCCAAACTCCAGAAAGATTAAACTCCATGCAGGAAGTGAACTAATATAGCCTTAGAGCCCACTGTAGTGGGCTCTGCCAGTCATTAAAGGCCCGCTCCAGTGTTCGGCTTGGGCCTTTAACAAGGGAGTAGGCTGTTAATGGCCGGTAGAGCCTGCTACAGACGGCTCTGAAGCTATTTGAACATTCCAACCCTAGAGGGCAGAATGTTCTAATTTGTAAATCAAAGGCCTCATGGAGCCTTTGTCGGTTGAAATCCCCTCGGGCTCCATGAGGCCTTTGTTCACTGATTTAGCTGTGAACAAATATTTGAAAGTTGATGCTCCAGGCTTCTACAGGCCATTAGAAGGCCCGAGCACTCCATTGTTTTCAATGGAGTACTCAGCATTTTAATGTTCTAATGGACATTACCTGAAATGAAAGAAAAAAAAGTTAATGCTCCAGCTTAAAATAACTTCCAAAATCATTAAGATTAATGAATCACAAGATAATAAAATGATTGCTTGAATACATAACATCTTTTAGCACGTTTTTTAAAAAACGTCTATTATTCTTCAAACATTGCTTTCTTTCTTTTTTTTTTTGATTTTCCAAATCTTCACATGAGAGGGTGGGATAATGTTAGCTTCCGTATGATTAGAAGTACTGAGGCCCAGGGATCCCAGGTCCTGGAGAGTATTGCTTAATTTAGGTGAGTTCGTTGCTGTATTCGAGGGAAAAGACTCAAGGCACTGGACCTCTATGGCCTTAAAAAATCATGAATCCTTGTAGTAGTGAGTCAGTTTCCCTCTCTCTATAATAAAAAGTATCCAGTCGCTTGGTAAATCCAAGGAATTCTTTATTCGTGACAAAAGTGAGCAAGAACAGCCACGTTCTTAGGTGGGAAGAGACTTTTAGAAAGATATGGAGCTGATTGCTCACTTAGATTGCGGAATTAATTGTAGGGCCAGTCTGGAGAATTTAGAAAATATTATGGCTTTCAATTCGTGAAACAAGCTAGGAGAAAAGAAAAGCATGAAAATTATCGTCAGGCATTAAAACAGAATTATATATATGCACATAGATGTCATAAGCATGATATCTGAAACAGTCCAACGTCCATATTAGGTCTTTTCAGTAGCACTATGATGTGGCAAAGGTAGATGGTAGTGCTCTTCGGCCTTCGGGGTACATCTTCTATTTAGTGCCCAGACATATAGATTGATGTGTCTTACAACCAATGGTGCCACTCTTGATCTTTATTGAGACCAGACTCTACGGTCCCACAACGGATTATATAGGAACTTTCCTTCTGTCTCAAACGTTGTTCCAGATTGCCTCCTCTGTCGTGTTGTCGGATCTTTTCTAGACCACAGAAGACAAAGTTCCGATTGTGTTCATGGTACAATTTGAAATGTTCAACTAGGGGTTGTCTATCATCTGTTTTATGGATGTTGCGGTAGTGTTCCTGTATTCGTTTTTTGAGTTGGCGAGTTGTGCTCCCTATGTAGTGTTGTCCACACGGACATGTGATCAGGTAGATCACATAGGTGCTCTCACAGTTGATGAAGTCATTGATAACGATAGTATGTCCATTTACCGTTGTATGTTGTAGTTTTGATTGACCTAATTTACATATCGAGCAGTTGGAACAAGTATAGAATCCATGTGGTCTCTGTAAAAACGCGAAAAGAAAAACATGCACTATTGGAACTCAAAAATGACCCATCACTAATCATCAAGGAAGCAGACAAAGGAGGCAACATTGTCATCCTCAACACATCTGACTATCTTCAAGAAGCCGAACGCCAATTGGAAGACCCCGTCTGCTATACCAAACTCACCAATAACCCTACCAAAGAAATACAAAATAAACTGTTGTGCCTACTGAACAAATGGCATGACAATGGCCTCCTTACATCAGCAGAAAAACAACTCCTCTTTATAGAGACCCCTGTAACTCCGACTCTATATCTTCTGCCGAAAGTCCACAAACCAGGTACACCTCCAAAAGGAAGACCCATTATTGCAGGTATCGATTCTATATGCTCCAGGATTGGGGCATATATCGATGAAGAATTACAGCCGTTCATGAGAGACCTTCCCTCATGCATTCGTGACACCAAGGATGTACTACAGAAGCTTAACAATATCACATGGGTAGGGCCAGAATCAATTGCAGCTCAGACCAAGGATTTGAAACACACTCAAGAGACATTACATCAAGACTCGCCCAACGAGGATATAACAGTTGCTCCCTCAGAAATATCCAACAACAAGTCTCCAACCTGGACAGAAACAATCTCCTCCAAAACAGGAAAAAGAAGGAGACGGATCCCATCATACGTTTTCTCACTCCTTTTCACAATGGTCATCATCACATACGCAAAGTGCTCAAAAAACATTGGAATCTACTAACACTTAACCCAACAGTCAGATCCGCAGTAAAAGACCAACCCCAACTCAGCTTCAAGAGAAGCAAAATCCTAAGAGACTCACTATGTTCATCATTTTTTGAACCCAAACAAAAAACGGCATCTTTTTTACAGAGACCACATGGATTCTATACTTGTTCCAACTGCTCGATATGTAAATTAGGTCAATCAAAACTACAACATACAACGGTAAATGGACATACTATCGTTATCAATGACTTCATCAACTGTGAGAGCACCTATGTGATCTACCTGATCACATGTCTGTGTGGACAACACTACATAGGGAGCACAACTCGCCAACTCAAAAAACGAATACAGGAACACTACCGCAACATCCATAAAACAGATGATAGACAACCCCTAGTTGAACATTTCAAATTGTACCATGAACACAATCGGAACTTTGTCTTCTGTGGTCTAGAAAAGATCCGACAACACGACAGAGGAGGCAATCTGGAACAACGTTTGAGACAGAAGGAAAGTTCCTATATAATCCGTTGTGGGACCGTAGAGTCTGGTCTCAATAAAGATCAAGAGTGGCACCATTGGTTGTAAGACACATCAATCTATATGTCTGGGCACTAAATAGAAGATGTACCCCGAAGGCCGAAGAGCACTACCATCTACCTTTGCCACATCATAGTGCTACTGAAAAGACCTAATATGGACGTTGGACTGTTTCAGATATCATGCTTATGACATCTATGTGCATATATATAATTCTGTTTTAATGCCTGACGATAATTTTCATGCTTTTCTTTTCTCCTAGCTTGTTTCACGAATTGAAAGCCATAATATTTTCTAAATTCTCCAGACTGGCCCTACAATTAATTCCGCAATCTAAGTGAGCAATCAGCTCCATATCTTTCTAAAAGTCTCTTCCCACCTAAGAACGTGGCTGTTCTTGCTCACTTTTGTCACGAATAAAGAATTCCTTGGATTTACCAAGCGACTGGATACTTTTTATTATAGAGAGAGGGAAACTGACTCACTACTACAAGGATTAATGTTAGCTTCCGTGCCTTTAATGAAATTCACATTCTCTTGGCATTTAGTTTCGAGAATTACTATTTCATTACAAGACCGGAGGCTACCATTATGCATGTTGGTAGTCCTGCAAAACCACATCATGCATGTGCTCAATCAGTTTACAGAAATGTTTTGCAAATATAGCCAAATTTAGCCAATCAGCGGCCCTCAGAATGACCTCAAGACTGCCACCTTTCCAAAAGGACTGACTAGACATAGCTACCTTCATATAGTGACCTTGAAACTTTTGAAGATCAGCAACAGGTAATTGCATAGTCCATTCAAACCACCTTGCAATCGTAGCAGAAGTTACCACTCTAAAGGGTTTTACAAAGGATATCAGAAGTTGGTTAATACCATCAGAACAGAACACACTCATCTTGGAGTCATATTCTTTCACACAATTGTTTGCAAGGATCAAATTTGGTATAAAATATGGTATCAGACATTGTTTTTGTTCTCCTAGCAATCTCAAAATGTACCCCAAAGGCATCATACACCATGTTATTTCCATCCAAAGCTTTAACGTCCGACACCTGTTGACAGGATATCAAACAGAGCAAGGAAGCTAGCTTCATAGAGAGTCTTCTCAAATCCAAATATCTATTCCTTGACCATGAGGAGAACATTTCCAGAACACAATTTACATCCCATAGAGTCTCATACGTAGGTCTAGGAGGTCTTCTTAACCTGATATTCTTAAGAGCCTGACATACCAGGAAATTTTTCCTAACACTTCTGCCATTCACTAGAGCATGTTTAGCTGAAACTGCAGATCTATAGCAGTTCAGCATTCTGTAAAAAAGGTCGCTATCTAACTGCTCTATTAGGAAATTCACTACTTCAACTATAGAAGCCTCCACAGAATCCAAGTCCCTTTCCAAGCACCAATGTACCCATGCTTTGCATATTCTTTTCTAACTACTGTGGGTTCCTGGAGCCCAGGACTCTTTGAGGAGTTCCTCTGTTCTTCCCAAAACCTGAAATCTCTCTAGATCTCTTGTAAGTCTCTAGGCAAGAAGGCTTAAAGTCCTTGTCAGAACCAGAAGATGCTCCCTTCCATCTCCGTCTCTTAAGAGACCCTCCTCGGCAGGTAGAAAAAAGGCAATGTTGCAAGCCAGCTCCAAGGTCATTGGAAACCATACCTGGAACAGTCAAAAGGGAGTTATTAACACAAATGAACATCTCTCCAGTCTCACCTTCTGAAGAACCCTCTGAATCATCAGGAATAGAGGAAAAGCATAAGCATGGGTGTAGGAGAGTAGGATCTGCACTTATGTTGCCCCCACTTTTTTCTGATGTGTACACTGGTTTCTGGCTATAGTCTGGCTGGGTCCCTCCTAATCAGGGCCCCAGTCTCTCTGTTCTCTCTAAACGACTTGGTGTGCATATTAGATGCACTAGTGATTGGATACTGTGGTACCTTATGAGCCCCTAGTAAATGGTACCTTAGGTACCTGGGGCATTGGTACTTCACAGGCCTACCAGGGGCTGAAGCATGTATTATGCCACCCCTGGGAAGCAGACTCAATCTGACACCATAGGCCTGCTACTGCAGCCTGTGTGAGGTAGTGTTAGCATTCCTCACTGAGAAATAGGTTCCTATATCTCACCATACACACACATATAAACCTATCAGCCACCCCTATGGCAGGCCCTATCAATCCTGACTGAGGGCAGGGTGCTTGGTTTACAATGTGAGGGGGTGCCTCTGCCTGAGCAGGGCCCCTCTGCAGCTACCAGAGTATATTCTCTATGGCTGTTTGTGGATGCGGTTACACCATATACTCTTAAGTGCATTAAAATGCTAACTTTGGAATGACTGCATCAAAACATGTCGTGTTTGGTGTCAAACAACTTGGAATGAATCATACCCCCACATCAGTCCATGATGTGGGAGCATGATCCCATCCTTCTAGAGGGGACGACATGTAAAACGATAGAAATCCTATAGAGCCCTGGCATCACAAAATGGATGCCACCAGCACAGACACTGGGCTGCCCTCCTGCTGCTGACTGAAACTCGCAGTGGAGGAGGCCCAACAAAAGGCATCCTGTCACAGGGAGGTGTCACCCCCTTCCAGACAGGATTTAGTGTATTGGAGCTGGGTGGGTGCACTCCTAGTGTGCTTTGAAGTCCTGCACTGGGGAAACAGTAGGCTCCTCTGTGCATATGCCAGCTCAAACCAGTTCAGGGGCTACCTGTCCCTGCTCTGGTATGAAACTGGAGAAAGGGAAGTGGGTGTAACCACCCCCTCCCCTGACCCTCTTAGAGGAGTGGTCCTAGAGCTAGTCCCTCCCCCATCTTCACTATAAGATAGCAAGCATTGCCCTTACAAATCAGATAACCCTGGACGATGCTCTACAAAGAAGAATCCTGGCCCTTCGACGTTCCACTACCTTTGGAAGACAGAAGAATCTCCCTTGGAGTCGCGGAGTGACTCCCCTGCTTGGCAGGCACCAAAAACCTTAATCAACGGTTGCAAACTTTCCCACTCCTGCCAGAGTCCGAAGTCCGTGCGACCCCAGAAGCAGATTTCCTGAGCTCTCGGTGGCCATTTTGAGTCCCCAGCAAATCTGTGGTGTCTGAACCCCACGAGTGATGAGGAACAGCAATACCCGGGGACCATGCACTATTGTTGAGTGCAAACCCTAAAAAACGTTCTACGAACTTGTGCATTAGACCATTTGTGGCCCAAGCCCCCAGCAGGTCTTGCACTAAAAATCAGCAGCCTACCCCATCCCGAGTGACCGTGGGCTCCTGTGAAGCATTTCCTGTGGCGGTGTCTTTGCGTCACTTGCCCGTTGGCTAGTGGGTCCCCAAAGACTTTCTCAACAACTCAAAGGACTCTTCTGGTTGATCCGGGACTGCCCTCACTTACCCTTGCTGGGTGAGTCCCTCAGACCTTGCTGGTCTGCACCATCGACTTTCTTCAGTCTACACAAGACTTGCATTTGCCAAGGCTTGTTGGCTCCAATCCGATTGCCGATATGGCCATCAGCTGCAGAAGTAGTAGAACACTCCAAATCCAGCTGCTGGTCATCATCGATCTCTCCTGGACCTCGTGAGCAAAGAGTCAAAACACCATCAACAACCTGAATTGACGCGACATCTGTGGTCATCCATCTTGCTGGCCACCGGTCACTGGCAAGTGACTTTGAACACTGTCCCCTCAATTTTCAGGTCTCATCCATCTTGAATCCACCTTCAGATTCCACCGGACACTTCTTCAGACGACGCAAGCAGCAAGTCTTCTTTGGTCTCCATAGAAAACAGCGACGCGACCCGACACCAAAAGACACCTATGCACCCGGCTTCCCTGGGTGAGGTAACTCGTGCACTCCGGTGCCCAAGTGTGTGTTGGCTCTCAAAATACTTACCTTGTAAGTGGCTTGCTTGTAGTCTTCCTAGAAGTACCCTAGAACTGTAAAAATCTAACCGCAACTTGCACCATTATAACCAATAGAAAACCCGCTGCTGTGTTCACACACTGCACGCGTCTCCCGTGGGCCTGTTACTTACCTGCTAACACTGCAGTAGTAAAGCCCCAGCGATTCCTCAGGCCCTAGGCCTTGTTATTTTGCAAGTCGACATCCTTATACCACTTTTTTAGTATATGGTCTGGTACGTCCCTAGGGCTCCAGCCATATTTGTGCTTAATTTATTGTGAAACGTTGACATATTGAATGTGTACCTGGTTCTAATCTCATAAAGAGATTAGTAGAGTGTGTCTAGTAATAAATACATATATATTTAATATATATACCTGTGTGGTGTCCTTTCATTTGGTAATTCAAGAGATTATAAGGTAAAACAAGCTGCTTTACATTCCTCTGAGACTTAGCCCGAAGGCTGCTCTCCACATCTACCACTAGGATAGCTTTCTTTAAAAGGTTGTCTTAAACCTATCTACCATAAGAGTCGAATTGGACTGGTGCAAGGTGGCCACTATAACTAGTGACCAGCATATGCCAGGCCAACTTCTCGCAATGGGCTTTCTTCCAACTCTTTAGGAATGTGTTCACTGCTAGAGCACCCGGGTCTGGTATCCAGCTGAATTATCTCTTCAGTCGAGATGTCAGTCTGCTTGCAAAAAGATCTAACTCCAATGGTCCCTGAAAACTGAGACAGACTCCTGAAATAGGTCTCATCCAACTTCCAGTCGCTGAAATCACTTAAAAACCTTGAATTCCAGTCTGCCATCACATTTGTCTTCCCAGGAAGATACTCTGCCCTCAAGCTGATCCTGTGCTCTAAGTAAAACATCCAAAGTCTCTTGGCCAAATCTGATAGGTCTAAGGATTTTGTATCCCCTAACCAATTTATGTATGCCACTACAGACACATTGTCCATTTTCAGCAAAACTGCTCTGCCCTGCAAACTATTTTTGAAGCTCATAAGTGCATGGAGTTCTGAAGTCAACTCCAGATAATTTATGTGACGTGACCTCTCTGTGTGTGACCTCAGACCCCGGTGTCCTGTGAACCCAGTCGAGCACCCCAGCTGTGAAGGCTTGCATCCAACTCCAGAATACATTCTGGAGAACGTTCAAAGAACGCCTGGCCATGCCAGGCATCCAGATTCTCCAACTACTAATTCAACTCTAATCTGGCCTCCTGATCAATGTATGGCCTGTGTCCATCCCACAAACCTCCTTGAAGTCCTTTCGCCTTTACTCTCTCTAAAGCATGATAGTGTAGCGGTCCTGGAAAGATTGCCTGAATGGAAGAGGAGACACAGAAGTCTGTCAAGCTCTCTCAGAGTTAAGTACTCCCATTTCAGTACTATACCTTATCTCAGGGGTCTCCAACTCTTCTGTAGTGAGAGCTACTTCTGATCATTGAAAATCATCATGAGCACGCACATTTTTTCGAGGGAACCCCCAACACCCAGTTTCATTGACTTTAGTCTAATTTCTTTGGAGCCATACTGTGGTTTGAACAAAATACTTAAAGTTCCCTAGAATATTTTTTCTTGTGTCAGATTTTACTCTAGGGCACAGTAAACGCTTACAAAAAGTCTGCTTTATTTCAATGATTCCATAGTACTCATCCCATCTTTGATTACTAAAACATCACAAGTCACCCTCACATTCAAGCGGTACATGCAATGATTATAGGGCACTCTCTAGTTGAGGTACAAACAAAGCAGAGAGTGTTGGATGGGAAAGGAAAACACCTGAATGCTGTTCTAAATGGAACAGAAGCTGCTCCCTGACTAGACTGGGCAGCTGAGTATGGGGTTCTGATCCCTGGCAATGGGAAGATGGAGGCTGGTACTGAAGGTGTCTCAGTATTCCCATATTGAGTTTAATGTGCTCTCAAAAACAATACCTTGGAGCACAGCACTTATTGAACAGCAGGAAAAACAGGGTTTTCCATGTACCTCACACACACAGCCTTGTACCTGCTCCCTGCATCTCACATGCAATGTCATAAGTTTGTTCCTCGTATTTTACATGCAGTTGTCTGTTTGCTCCCTGCTCTTCACACGCAAAGCATCATGCCATGTTGTCCTTGTACTTCAAATGCACAGCCTCATGTATGCCTCATCGCTTTGCACATGTACAGCCTCTGTAACTGCACCTCACATTCACTGTCATGTAAATTTGTTCCCTGCACCTCACATGCACAGTGTCATATTTGCTTGTTTCTTGCACCTCACATGCACATCTTCATGTGTGCCATTGCCAGCCCCTCAAGTGCAGCTTCTTGAGTGACCCCCTCCCTGTGCCCCACATTCGCAGTATCAGTGTGTTCCCTACACCTCACATATCCTCATGTTTATCTGTTCCTTCACCTCACATACAGAGCTCCCGCTCTCTGCTACACTTCAAATGTTCATCCATCATGTCTGCCTGTTTCAGAAGCCAGTACCTCGTGTGCAGAGTGGCATGTCTGCCTCCTCATTGCTCAATACATATATATATAGACTGATAATCAGATCAGAAATTGAAAATGAAAGGATGTCTGGATGACAACCAGGCTGATCATAGACATAGAAGGATAGTGGATCGACTGTAACACGTGTTGTCACAAGCAGATGGTAACAGCAGAATATCACCCCACCGGGAGCCTTTGACTTAGCTTAATATGAATTCTTTGCATGAAGTAAAAACAAAAATGTACATTGACTCCTTTGTGAAGGTAGGAAACATAAGAAGGCATTTGTCATAAACAGTTGTTCCAAAGCAGCAGAGCATTCAACAGACTTGACAATGCACAGCAGAAATACGATTTTCATATTTTTAAGAGCATATGTGACTGATTTTTTTTTTAAGGACACCTGATGTGTACCGCAAATTCATTGCTGATGAATGTGCTGAACAAATATAACTGAACCCTTTTGGTTACCATGTTCATCAATATTGCCTTGCCAACAGGCATAAAAGCTAACTCTTTAAAACGGGACTAAGAGGATGTCAATGGGACGTCATACATAATTTTTAGGCAAAGGGCATCCAGTATGAGTTCATGAGATCCAGTTATATGCTGGATGTTAGGAATAGCAACAGGTGAAACATACCATGAATCAAAATACAAATTATTTATGAAGTAAATTACTGTCCTGAAAATGTGCTATGGATCCAGGGTTTGAGGAGCAGGTGTGGACACCCATGTTCAAGGTAGATGAGAAGTTACCAGAAAGGCCAGTGACAAAGGGATCGGTGCACCTTCTGAAGCAAAATGAAAAAACGTCTTTGGAATATTGGGCTCCATCTTCTTGAGTTTACAGAGGTGGGGGAGCAGAGTTCCAAACTCCAAATATGTTTTTACATGCAAGTAGTGATGTGGAACCACCACACAATCACCACGATTGTGTGGTGGTTCTACATCACTACTACATGTAAAAAAATATTACAAGCGAGGAGGCATGCACTTTCTAATGTGAGAACGCGTCAATTTGAAGAAAATTTAAAATCGTTTTCTTTCAATCTAAAAGCAAGTCAGCATTTTTAAAACGTTCAGTTCCATATCTGTGACGGATATTTTTTTTCCTATATAAAAATCACGAGTGCATTATTGATCTCTTCTCCCCCTCCTCACCCTCTCCACGGCATGCCCTCTTCTGTTTATTGACTTTGACTCTGGGCAAGAATATGTTTGGCACATAGGGCTTAGAAACACTAAGGCTAGGGCGGGGCTAACAATTATTTAACAATTAATTCAGTGGCCAGGGCACAGCAACTAGTTCAGGCCAGGACTTACCTAGCGAAAGACTCGGAGTCGGACTGAAAAGGGCAAGTGGCGCGGGCACTGATAGGGCGGTAGCAGTTCAATACTGCCTGTGCCACACAACTTGCACGCCAACAAGCTTTTCAGCCCTGCTGCTCCGCACCTGCAGTGCGCATCTCACACAGGATCTAATCGCTGTGCAGGGCTCCTAAAGGGAGTGGGAGTAGCTCCATTCCAGTAGTGCACATGTTGCGCATGATGAAAAGTACTGTGCCAGGCTCTTGAAGGTAGGCGGAGCGGATGGGCTACACTACGATGATACAAATAACGTCATCCTCTTCAGCCCACCCCACCCCAGCTAAGCTTAGGCCTATCAGAGCACCTGGTTAAGGTGAGGGCAGGCAGCTTTTCTTTCAAAAAAGACCCTAAAAAAGAGAAAGACTACGAAGGGCTAAAAAATTAAAATGCCATTGCGAGCTACTCACGGGGCCTCGGCGAGCTACCGGTAGCTCGCGATCGACCGTTTGGAGACCCCTGCCTTATCTCTTTTCTTATCTTGGTAATCTTCTTGAAGGGTAAAAGCAGAACCACCTTCTCCGTATCTATAGGGAAGCCTAAGAACTCTAGGGTTCTGGAGGGGATAAGAATAGACTTCTATTATATTTCGAAAGCAGGCTCAGACGAGATGAAGATATATTCAAAAGGTTTATTCCTTAAGGAAAGATCCTATCCACCAGTAAGCAGAACAACAGCACAACTCCAACTGTCTTCTAC
Source organism: Triturus cristatus (assembly GCF_964204655.1). Lineage (NCBI taxonomy): Eukaryota > Metazoa > Chordata > Amphibia > Caudata > Salamandridae > Triturus > Triturus cristatus. The sequence continues at coordinate 1,388,762,100 of NC_140590.1, forward strand.
AAGAACTTTCTCCTCCCAACCTTCCACCCAAAAGATTCTACATATCCTGTATATGTCGTACATAGCAACATTGGAATTAAAGAATCCAAATATGTCATCCCTTACAACCACATAGAGAACAGAAGATACCACACATCTCCTTTCCTTATAACAAAAAAAAAAAAATACATTGGCACAATACACTATTAAAGAAAACAAAAAGATATATGTACAAAGTTAAACATAGTCTTTCAGATAATCAGGATATGAAGCAACTCTCGACGAACGTCGGAGCACCCCTGCAGGAGTGCATGGATTCACACTTGAAGAATTCTCCACTTTTCTTTTCTCCACAGACCCATTCAATTTATGATGAACACCCTTGAAAAGAACAACTCTGTTCAGATTCCACACACGGTGATCTTGCGTCTTGACAGCATTCCTAAAAACCTTAATAACGGTCATAGGATCAAAATACTTTAGATTTGAATTACCAGTTTGACCAGGTTTTTTTACAGCGACTAAATCACCAACCTTTACCTTCAATGCTTTGACACCTTCCCTAGTGTCAAACATAATTTTCCTCTCACCAGCTTTACAATCCTCTCTTACTTTGAGATCTCCTTCATCACACACATTCTCTTTACCCCTGTTCACACCATACTCATTAACCCAACTTGGATCCAAAAAAGTATTGGGAATTCTTCTTCGAAATAAAAAAAATGGAGTTTTCCCTGTAGTGGAATGAGGAGTTCTTCTATATTCCTCAACCTTCTTTAAAACCTCACCCCTCCAATCCAAAGAAAGAGACTTCGCAAGAGTAATCGTCTCCTTTAACACTCTATTGAATCTCTCCACCATTCCATTTGCCTCTGGATGGTAGAGAGAACACCTCTTGTGCACAATCCCACAAGAGCTCAAAAATTCCTCCATTTCTTTCGATACAAATTGTACCCCATTATCAGACAGCATAGATTTGGGGAAACCTTCTCTACCAAACAATTTCTTCAAACATTTGATGATATTCATAGAATCAATATGAACCAAAAAAAATACCTCTGGCCAGCGAGAGTACATATCAATCACAACTAAAACATAAACCTGAGAACCACTAACATTCATAGGGCCCAAAATATCCAGTGAAATCTCATCCCAAGGAGCCTTAGGACGAGATCTCACAATCATTGGTTGTACCCTAGGAATCTTAGATTTGTCGCTCAGATTACACAAGACACATTCACGAATTTCTCTTTCAATAAACTTGTCCATACCCGGCCACCAATAAGATGACCGCAACCTCTCTTTGGTTTTAGTAATCCCAGGATGACTAACATGACCAAGGTCCACTAATTCCTTCCTAATTTTTACAGGAGGAATACGTTTAGAACCTCTAAATAGAATACCACCATCAACCGCAAGTTCATTCCTCACATACCAAAAAGGTCTCGTCATATCAGACCCACACTTTGCACTCAACCAATTACAATGAATTAGCTTCATTACCTCACTGAGTGTACCATCCTGTGCTACTTCCTCAGACCATTTTTCTTCTGAAATATGATGCGGTTCAACCATAATGTACTTAAGGCCATGGAACTTGGTTCCTACTTCACGGTTCCGTGTTTAGCGCACTTCATAAACATTATAGTTCAAGACTTTCTGAAAAAAGAACCCATGGTCAGCAATTTACTGGCCATCTGCCGAAGAATATGCACTCATTTCAGCTATTCTTTTAAAGCTCGGAAGCAGCTGAGGATCATCCAACGTGAACATAGGATGCCAGTCAAGGCACTCATCCAGGAGGTGGCAACACGTTGGAACTCAACGTTTTACATGCTTGATCGTCTGTATGAGCCGTACAGATCACTCCATGAATATGTCTGGAAAAGAAGAGGGGATGCTACTGTTAAAGGCATGAACCTTGAGATGGAGCAATGGAGCTTAATTACATGCCTGACTGAGATGCTTTGTCCTTTTGAGGTCTTCACACGTGAAGTCAGCAAGGAGGACTGTACAATGGGCCAAGCTATCCCATTATTGCAAATGCTAGAGCATCAGCTGAAAAATGTGTCTGAATCATACAAAGGTGTAGAGGACAAAAGGGAAGCCTATCACTTGGTGGAGAGCTTAGCCCGTCGCTTAGCTGAAAATGTAAGGATACAAAATAAAATGTTGTCACAAGAACATTACATTTGTGCCACAATTCTGGATCCACGTGCAAAATTTGGACTGAAGACATTCTTTGCTTTTTCCGAGATTGATATTGCCCACTACAAAACTTGTATAGCTGAAGCAGCCAGTAAGTTGGAAAACGAACGGCTGCTAATTAAAGGCGCCCGCAAGATCAACCCACAAGAAGTACTGCAGCAGGCCATGCAGGATCAAGTGCAACTTCGTCGGCTGAGGGCAGTGCGTTTGGATCACAACACTCACCATCACTATCGACAACAGCAACAATAACTGGGTCATTAGGCTCAGTACAATCATTAGACAATTGGTATGTACAGTTAGGCATTAATAAGCACAGTGCTGATGCACAGAGAAAAGAGCACGAAGGCTTACCAGCAGCACCCCTGAACATTGAGCGGATGGTACAGGCCTATCTGGACGACCCAACAGAGGTGTACATTGAACAAAACCCATTGCAGTATTGGTATAGGAAAAGGTCAGAATGGCCACTGCTCAGCAGGCTGGCGATAAGCTATCTGGCTTGCCCTGTCGCAAGTGTCTCTTCCGAACGTGTTTTCAGTGCTGCTGGTTCCATTGTAACATTGAGAAGGACCAGTCTCTTGCCCAAAAACGTGGAGAGGTTAACAATGATCAAAATGAATCAGCACTTCATACCACCGAATTACACAATACATGAAGCAATGGATGAAGATGAGGACAGCGGCTCAGGTGACGGAAGTAGTGTGTCACATGATGATTACCTACTACTGGCTGACCCCCCAGAGTTTGTGGACGAGCTATACTTCCCTGACAATTAGGCTTGCACTTACTGTCTTCCTCCCTTTTTTTCCCCCTTTATTTCCGGTTACAAACTTGTGAATCACAACAAATCCATTACCACGGTCTTCTACTCTTCTTATTTAATATACAAGTTTCAGGTCTCGGCAATTTGACAGTACAGTCCTCTGAATCCAGCTCCTCCGCTCCATCATACTGAATCTCCCGACCAAATCCATTGCCCTCATGAATGATGATTGGATGATGGTAAAAATACTAGAAGAACAAATTCAAACTTTCCTAGTCCTGCCAAAAGAAGTGGAGCATGAATCAGATGACTACTATAGCTATCCTCCTTTCAGAGCCGAGAGAGACTGCCCTTTTACTGAAAATAAGATGGAACAGGTAATGATTGATGCCATGCATTGGACGCAGAGTCGCAGACTGAATGATTTTGTTGTGTTTGTTGTGCATGAAGTTATGTAATTGTGCACTGCCACTAATCATCTTTCTACAGAACACACTAAACTTAACTCAAGGTGAATTCAATTTTCCCCTTCTTGCAAATAAGAAATTTGTACTTCTCCTGCAGCTTGGTGATACATTGCTTTTAATTCAATACAGGAAGGGGACTCACTCGATCTGCGCAATGAGTATGATTGACACAACAGCACCGTCCATGATGATGGCGAAATAGACGGCCCGTTAACTTAAGATGAGAAGGAACAGGTAATGACAATTAATGGCATGCATTGGACTCCTGACTCTGAGCGATTGGTGTTTGTGTTTTCGTTGTTTGTTTGTTGTGCACAAAGTGAAGTCAAAGTGTACTAGTAATCTATCTTTCTGTACACACTAAAGACTGACTCAAGTCAATAATATTTCTACTCTTGTTGTGTAATAACAATTTTACTTCTACTGCAGGCCGATCTTCACAGTCAGTCAGTAAAAGTATCGGAGATCATGATGAAGTCAGGAGGACGTTTCATGAGTGGCATAAAACTTAAAAGCCTAAAGGTAAACACGTCAACAACAACCACAGCAGACCCAAATGTCTGTGTAGAAGTGGAATAGAGTGTAGTGGTGGGATGACTGCGGTGCATTGATTTACTAACTTAAACTGTAAAATGCTATGTTTGGAATGGATAATGTGCTTTGCCTTTGTCCAACTCTTTAAAAAAAAAAAAAAAGTACTGTAAAGTCTAAACGTAGGATGTGCTACTGCTAAGCAACGTGCCGTCAGGCCTGTCACTGTGGGCCTGCTCTCTCCTGTTATTGTTGAAGGTCAATGCTGGAAACAGACTAGAGTAGAGACTAGAGATGATGCATACATGCCACCTCGGAAAGTGTTCTTGTTGCACTACACCATAGCTTGTGCATTTGTTTCAACTTTGTTTCTCAATATCCCCTTTGGTTTTCCATCTACAATTACAGGCCGGGCCAGGCCCTATACTTTGGAAAACATTACAATGCACACTTGCCTTACCAATAAATCGAGAAAAAAAATTCCAGCCGGGTAGTGGCGAGTGGCGAGGCAACACACCCAAGATTGATGGACGAGAGGACCAAGAGGAATGCCGAGATGCAAATCCAGTCCACATTTTTTACCAGGATAACACAGTAACGGTATCAACTTTTATCTACTTTTAAATAATTTGAATAATTTTTTTGTATACAATCTTTACAACAGTGTGTTCTTGTTGTTGATATTATCATCATTAGGTTTGCTCTCTGTTTACGATTCTTCCCTACCAATATTTAAAATTTCTATTTGCTATCTGTAAAAGTATTAAGGCCGGAACAACAGAACAAGAAGTGTATGTAATCCGGGTCTCTCATCATCATGCATGCATTTCCTTTTTCTCCCTTAACATATGGATATGTTAGTCTTCAAAGATTGTCATTTGTTTGTTCATGCATACTGTTTTTCAATGTCAAACCTTTCCCAAAAACCCCCTTCCCATCCATTCAACAAACCCTAACCCTCTTCCCCCGGGCTGTGTGACTTATTGTCGAGGTGTGACTAAATTAAATGCACACCTATACTTAATCACACACTTGCTGGGGCGGATGTGGCGAAAGCAACAGTACTTCAATTTCAAGGCAGAGCGATGATCTTCTTCTGCTTGCCCACCCATGAGTAGGATATTTTACAGGTTATTTTATTTAACAAAGGAACATATACCTCAGCATTAATTGCCGGCATTGATTGGATTTGTTTGTTGTCATTCCTCATACACAGCACTAACTGTTAGGCTATAGGCCTAGTCAAGTGACTCGACACAACTATAGTTTGTAACTCTGTCTAGTAGGCTATCCCTTCCCAACCACCATTATGTTTTGTTGTAAAATATTTTAGCATTATATTGTTGCTCGGTAAGTTCTGTACTGTACTTCATTCTACTACTCCTCTAACAGTCTCTCAAAGGCGATTGACTGTCTTCTTTTCTTTTTTTGCAAATGCTGCCGCCCTGCCAGTGTCTACTACTACTACTATACTACCACCACCACCACCCCAATCATGGCATGTTAGAAAAAGGAAACCATCTTCACCATGCAGCCATTGCTGTGCATAAGTTAAACATAAACATCAAGCACAGGTAAGAGAGAAGTTTGGGGGAGGCAGAATTAATAATGGACATGTTTTCAATGATTTCAATTTCACAAACCAGTCCAGATAAAGAATGCATAGACTAGAGGACAGACTGAAAGTACTAGAAGGACAAGTCAATCAGTGAGGTGTGTCGCATCTATCTGTTTGTGTCTTACACAGTCAGCCAATTATTTAAATAAAACACAGGCTATGGGCGGCCCTGCACCAGCAAGGAAACAGTGTGATGTAAAACAGTTACCCCACCTACAAAACATTAACAACAATGCATGTAACATAGAAAAATATATTTAATTTACCCTAACAAAAAAAAACTAAACCCACAAAAGCTGACCCACCCCCCTCCCTAACCCCAACCAATGTCTGTAGGAAAGTCCAGGAGAAAAAGTCCGTAAAGCTAAAACCCAACTCCCAAACCAGTTCCCACCCACCCAAACAAGAATTAAAAAAGGGGCAGAACTTGATGACAGGGACTAAGGTGTGGGGCGGGACTCAAGGAGGACACGCATCTGCTCCTCTAAACGGGTGACGCGGCGTCTGAGGGCGCGGCAGTTGCAGCCCCACTGGAGGGGGCACCAGAGATGGCACTACGGTGGCGGCGGGCAGCCGCCAGATGGTGGCGCCGTACCACTGGAGGGCAGTGGCTGGGGCCCGGGGCACTGGAGGAGGCTTCAATTGCTGCTGCAGTCTCCTCCTCCTCCTCTGCCAAGACCACCAGCCGCCGGTATTCACGCTGGATTGCCTCCAGCTTCTGGCGCCGTGCCTTGGCGGCCAACTCCCTTCGATTTAGTTTAGGTGTAGCTGTGTATCAAAAAGAAAAAAACAAGACAATTGTAAAATATACTCTTAGAAAAACAGTAAGACAAGTTAATTATTTATACACATAGTGGCATGGTAGAGTAGCACTATAAAGCACAGTAGTACATAACATATTAAATCTCGCCCGTCCTTCTTCCTTCCACCCGTCTTTCACTTTTTAGTTGAACAGTGCACCAGGTGCTCTTCTCCACAAAACTTTCAAAGCGGAGTTGAAATCAGATAGATGAGGCCATTGGTTACTCAATACTCCCGCTCCTATGCCAATTAAAGGGATTCTAGTCTTCTAGTTCACTCTTCAAACGTTCACAACAACTCATACTTACTTAGGAGATGGGATGGCGGGCGGACTTTGTCCACCCGCCATCCTCACGCTAAAAAGGGTAGGGGCCCCGTGGGGACAATTAATTAGGATGATGCGCCCGGCACAGTGGCGGGCGCATCCTGTTTTTTTTACATTCTGGTTGGCGGTGCCGAAAGCAATGCTAAAAATACATGTTGTGCAGCTTTTCCAAGCACAACATGACGTGCCCCGCACGGAGCCTGTCACGTTTTGCTTTGAAAGGCAGGGGGGGTACCATAGCATAGGTAGGTACCCTCCATGGGGGCCCCCAAGAATACTCTGCAATGTCTGCATGCCTTTCCGTGGCAGACGGCAATGCCGCCATGCAAAGGCATTCCAAAATGCAGATTATATGGCTGGCGGTGTGTTCAGAGAGACGCCACCGCCATATTGAACCCTTTTCCGCCTGGTCGACATGTTGGGGGTCTGACTCTTTTCTACAGGGATGGCGGGAGGTTTGCCCCTGCGGTGTCGGCGGTGAATACCGCCGGCCTGGCGGGGGCAATACGCCCGCCATCCTAATGGGGCCCTAAGTCTCAACAGTACAGTATACATACAGTACACCCTTGCAGTGAGTGTACTGTCGAGTTCAACAATAGTTAAGGATTATGAATCTAACTTACCACCGCCCGCCACTGGTGCTGCCACTCCCCCTACCGCTCTGTTGGTATCTGCAGCAACTGCTGCATCCTCTCCCTCCGCGTCGCCTTCGCTGGCCCCGGCAATGGTGGTCGGTAGTGCGCCTAGAAAACATTACACATTTATTAGGCATCATATACACCTCCCCCCTATTGATCAGTAGCAAGGTTGAAAAATGAGTTAATACTAACATGCATCACTAGTACAAATCAGGTAGTAGTAGAGTAGACACTAATAGTTATATATGGTCATTCTAGCCTTTTCTTAGTTAGCCCTAGCCATGCAACCATTTTACCTTTGTGTCTTTTATTTTTGCACATGTGACGTTACCTTGCAGCTTTTTGTATAAGACACCTTTGAGCCCACATGACCTGCCTCACACTGCTACTGTCTACGCGCTGCGTACAAGCGGTCAACAAAAACATTAACAAGCCACTTTTTTAGGAAGTACTGGTGTACTGTTAGTCCATATTGCTTATCCATAAATGCTACACTTTTTGGCATGGCTGAGAAATGCTTGCAAGTTGCAATATACTAACGCGCACCATTTCATTTTTCGCATTACAGACGGAAGATACCCTTCTACGAACCAGAGCTTTGCAGAGCTTCTGAATGATGCAACAACTACCAGTACTAGGTTCTTCTAAGGTGAGGGGTCCCTTCACTCACATCTTCATTTCTAAATTTATATAAACTAAATTCCTAGGGGATGGTGGTGCTGCCTTCCACCACTGTTCAGTTATCATGATTTAATTCCCAACTGTAAGTAAGTGTAACAACAATGTTTATTGTTTTAATGTTATTGATTTTCCGGTTGGTGCTGCATTTTATAATAGAACAATGTACAGAGCTTCTCAATTCAAAATAAACATTTTGAACTTACATACACTTGGTGGTATTTGGTGTGGACTAACTTACACGAGTGAGCAAATTAAAGTAAGGGTGTGCATGTGCATTGCTTCCACGACTGAGAGGTTGGGTGTGTTATGTTCTGGGTTGTCTACTTGTTGGGTATCTTGGGGGGAGGGTTCGGAGGCCTAATAGTTATGACAAGACAGTACTATAGTCGAGCAGGGGATTGTGGTGGGTTCTGAATTTCTGATTGAGGTGTGTGAGGAAGGTACAACCTACCATCACCAACATCCTATTTTCTTGTGCAAAGGTCTGTATGTGCAAGATCCCTACAACAGTAGTAGTATGTCCTACAGGCTATCCTATCAAAATAGTAATAAATCTGGTTGGGCATTTGTTGCTGTGAATTTTCAAAGCCTCAAGATTAACAAAGACTCAAGATCAATAAGACTAGAAGTAGTACAAGAGGACGACCCAAAGGATTGGACTCAATGGCTAGAGCTACTGGTGAATATGAGTTTTATTACAACCTTTCACATAAAGAGTGGCACTGGCCAACTGGGCAAGCTTAGCTACTACAGTACAGACAGACTGATAGTAGTAGTAGTACTGAGAGTCATCATAGCAGAGGCAGGGATAAGATTTTTGAAACCGTACAGATCGAAGGATAATTGTTGGTAAAAAAATAGCATTTGGAAACTGAAACAATAGTTCGTGAAAAATATGGTGCAGTAAAAGTTATGGAATAAGAAATATTATTAAAAACAAGAAGACTTACTGGGGCCAGCAGAGGAGCCCTCATTGGTGTCCTCCTGGTGATGCTGTTCGGACTGTTGTCCCGCCGACTCCCCACTCCCTGTCTGTCTGTCCCTGGGTGCTGATGAACAGGAAAGATATAAGAAAGAGACAAACATTGATGAATGGTATCAAACAAATACAATATTTTTCAACAACGGTCAAAAAACACTTATGTAAACAACAATTGCAATAACTAAATTGACCAATCTCATCTGGTCAACAAGTAGTATCGGGGGATTCGCAGATCGACTACTTAAGTTACTATTTATCAACAGTAATCCAGTCTTCCATTCTGATTCCAGAATACTAAGTTACAACTAAGCCTAAGTACGACGTACCACCCGACCTAGCCCACCTATTCCAGGCATGCCAATTGTACATTAAGTATGCATTTCCACTTCTTTTATTCCTCAACAATGCATATGGTCAAATGGAGGACACATGACTACATTTTTTGTATACACCAAATTTTGGGTTGATTGATTGATGCTGATGTTCTGCTAGTGCTAAGCCAATTACCACCACTCATTGAACAAACTAGAAAAGGTTCTAATAAAGACTGCCATACTAGCAGCACGTCACGTAACTGAGGGGGCATCACGCATACCACTAACAAATTAGAAACTCATACAAAGTACCTAAAAGTATCAATCCGCCCCTATCTATTAGTGACAGGACAAAGTAAGGAGTGGACCAGAGTCACTGTAGCATTACGTAACTTAATTTCTCTAAAATAAACTCTTACAGAATCACGCTAAGCGAGCGCAAACGCAAAGTTGCAAACAAGTAAGATTAGTAGTAGCGCAGAAGAGCACCTGTGTCATAATCACAGAAGACTTTTAAACATAATTAACCTGGAATGTAAGCAGCAACATTCTAGCTGGTTGGAAGAAAAAAAGATATTCGCAATATATAACACAGAGCAGAAGAACAGACACAAAGTAGTAATAATGAAATAGTTACTCACCAAGCCCCGGGACCTCCACTCCTAGCAGGTCCAGCAGGTCCTGCTCACGGTCCAGGATGTCGGACCACCGGTGCGTCAGCTGCGCCTGGGTGCACCGGACCCCAGAGAAGCGCGACACTGCCCAGCGCACCTTCCCCCACCGCTGCTGACGCTCCCGGAGGCCGTACCCGGACCCAGGCCTGCCACCTGCTGCCAAGGTTGAGGGGAGGTGGCGCAGCACAAAGAAAATGAGTGCAGCCAACTCCACCTCCCCAAATAAGGCCCGTGCCAGCACCCCTTGTGGGCGCTGCCTTCGGCAAGGAAGGCGGTCGCGGCTCTGGCTGCGATGGCGACCAGCCCTAACCTTAGACATGGTTTTGGGACGGGGCGGGAAAGAAAAGGTAATAAAATTAAAGAAGTAAAGGAAATAAATAGCAGGCAATAGAAAGAGAGAAAAAGTAGCTAAAAAACAAAAAAAAAGTAGACACAAACCAAAAATATAGAGGCAGGAAAATAGTTAGAGAAATAATAAATAAGAAAGATAAAAAAAAAAGTAGCTTTAAACAAAGGATTGAAAAGATGTAGGGAGGATTCTAAATCAGGCCCCAGAACCATGCAATAGAGTGAAAAACAAGATGGCCGCCCCCATTGCGACCACGTGCGCAAGTTCGCGCGATATTTTCTCCCCGAGCATGCAAAAAGCAACGCGATCAAGTAAAAGCGGTCGCGAACAGGAAATATCTACTGCGAACAGGCGCGAACATGCATTGCGCGACCAGGAACAGGAAGTATTACAACAAACAAATGATGGACGGAATGCTGACAATGCAGACATTCTCCCCCAGTCAAGAGATCTGGGTTAAATCCATCGTTCTTTTGCCCACTACGCCACCCCAGTTCAGACATGGCCATATGCAAATCAGTCTTGACCCTGTGTCTCATGGGAACAGTCCAGCCCGAACTGCCAAGCCATGTCCTCCCTGGACCGGAATCAAGCATCCTAGGACCGGTTTCTAGCTATCAGCCGTCATCAGCCAGGATAGCTTGACTCCAGTGGCGTAGTGAGCACGGGTCCCACGTCTGGGAATACCCATCCCACTTAGGGCGAAAAGCGTTACAACAAACAAATGATGGACGGAATGCTGACAATGCAGACATTCTACCCCAGTCAAGAGATCTGGGTTAAATCCATTGTTCTTTTGCCCACTACGCCACCCCAGTTCAGACATGGCCATATGCAAATCAGTCTTGACCCTGTGCCTCATGGGAACAGTCCAGCCCGAACTGCCAAGCCATGTCCTCCCTGGACCGGAATCAAGCATCCTAGGACCGGTTTCTGGCTATCAGCCGTCATCAGCCAGGATAGCTTGACTCCAGTGGCGTAGTGAGCACGGGTCCCACGTCTGGGAATACCCATCCCACTTAGGGCGAAAAGCGTTACAACAAACAAATGATGGACGGAATGCTGACAATGCAGACATTCTCCCCCAGTCAAGAGATCTGGGTTAAATCCATCGTTCTTTTGCCCACTACGCCACCCCAGTTCAGACATGGCCATGTGCAAATCAGTCTTGACCCTGTGCCTCATGGGAACAGTCCAGCCCGAACTGCCAAGCCATGTCCTCCCAGGACCGGAATCAAACATCCTAGGACCGGTTTCTGGCTATCAGCCGTCATCAGCCAGGATAGCTTGACTCCAGTGGAACCCGTGCTCACTACGCCACTGGAGTCACGCTATCCTGGCTGATGACGGCTGATAGCACTCATTTGTCCAAGGAAGCGGGTGAGGAACATCTTTAAGTATGAGGGCCAACAAAGGTTTAATGAGTAGAGAAACATTGGGTATCCATTGGCGGCAGTAGGAGGTGATACCAATGAAAGCACGGACCTCTTTCTGTGTTTTTGGTGGGGGCATTTTACTGATAGTCTGTATTCTTTCAGGGGTGAGGCGGCGTCCCTCCTTCGACAGGAGATGACCTAAGTCGGAGCTTGGAGAGGGAAACTTTGTGATTGAACTGTGCCAAATGCAGGAGCAATTTCATCGTAGCTTCTTTACATAATGCCTCGGTGCCTGCTGCTATGAGCAAATCATCAACGTACTGGAGTAATACGGTACCTTGAGGTAGGGACAGGGAATCAAGTTGGCCCTTGAGGGCCTGACTATAAATGGAAGGGCTCTCTGTATATCCTTGTGGAGCTCTACAGAACCGGAAACTACGACCTGCCAATGAGAATCTGAAAAGATCAACGGGTATACTAAAGAAGGCATTCTTCAAATCAATGACAGAAAAGAAACATGACGACGGGGGGATCCTAGTGAGTAAGGCAGTGATATCTGGGACCACAGGAAACTGGGGAACTACTATTATATTTATTTCGCGTAAATCAATGACAAAACATTAAACAGGGGGCTTGGAAGGGTCGGTGCGTTTGAGGACAGGCAAAATTGGGCTCTTACACACATTGCCTCTTGTCTCTTCAACCACACCCTTGTCAACAAGTTCAGAAATGATCTGGAGTAATGCCCTCTCCCCTTTTTTGGGTATTTTGTATTGGGGAAGTCGGGGAAGGTGAGCATTTTCCTTTAGGGTAACAGAAAAGGGGGATATGGAGAAAAGGCCTACATCAGTATCATCTTGGGCCCAAAGGGTGGGAGGGACATTTTGAAGTTCCTGGGGAAGGGGATCTGAGGAGGCTAGATATACTGGGTGTGTGGTAGGGGGGCCATAGTGATGTAAATACCATCAGGAGAACAGTATATGGTGGCATGTAATCTTTTCAATAGATCTAAACCCAACAAATTTTCTCCACATGTGGAAGTCAAAACCAAAGGGGAATAAACCGTGTAGGGTCCTATCGTTAGTTCCAGTGGTTGTGAGACGGGGCTAAATACTGGGGTACCAGAAAACCCCACAGAAACATTATTTGCCCCAGACAAGGGGGCCCCAGGGACTTTAGACCTAGCAATAGAACTTTTGGTTGCACCAGTGTCGACCAAGAATGGTTCCGTAGAACCCAGTGTTGTAACGTGAACATATGGTCCCTTCTGGTCAACAGGAATAGGCACGGGTCTCTTTCCTTGTCCTTGGCAATCCTAGTGGGACAGAAACCCCGTCCCTTCTTCGGGCTCATAATCCTCAGTAAAATAATTGCGATCTTCATAACTGGCTGCATCAAATCTATTCTCGTGCATGAGGGGGCGCCTGTCCTGTGACTGTGTTCTAAGTCCGCATCGTCCTCTCTGGGGCCGTTGCCCTGTGAAGCAGTCAGCAGGAGCAGAGTGGTTCTGGACCAACAAGGGACACTCATCGCGCCAATGACCCTCCTGGCGACAATAAGCGCACTGATTGGACCCCAGCGGTGGGCAAGGAGTTATGGGGGCAGGTTTCTGAGCACCTCATTGAAACTTCGGGGCACCCCTTTTTGGGTCTGGGTCGGTTATGCCTGTTGGAGTAATACCTTTGTTTTTAGATCTTTAGTCTTCTTATCTGTTTTGTCTCGCTCTTCATTCTCCCTATTCTCATAATACTGGGTCATTGTCAAAATGCCAGACGGGGTGGAAATGGGCCAGGCAATTTCCGACCTTTTGAGCTTAGTCCCAAGTTCTGGTAACAAATTGGACACAAATTTATCCACAAACAGTCGCTGTCCCCCCTCTGAAGTCATATCCTGTCCTCTATAGTCGGTGAACGTGCTTTCAAATCGTGTGAAAAAGTCTGAGACACTTTCATCTTTCTTTTGCCTGCAAGCAACTAATTTATTCCAATTAATACGGTGAGGTGTCAACATTGTTTTCATGGCGGTAAGTATCTGGGCCGGAAGGGCCAAGATCATGGGATCAGGTTTCTCACCGCCAGTTCGAGCTCTGTCGGCCTCCCCAAGTTGTTGCCAAGTGTGACCAAATTCTGCCTGATCATTATGACGTATTTTAGACCATACTTCAGTCGGTACTAACTGTCCCATTACCATATCGATATCTGCTAAAGTCATCACGCAAGACTGGAGGGTCTGAGTCAATTCCTTGTATTAACCCGCTGGATTTTTACGCGGGTCAGGCAATTGGCTTTAAAGCTGGAGGACATCAGACCTTTTCCAAGGGACATGGACCCACATTTGCCTAAAACCCGCCGGTATGTCAGTCTGGTCACCCACGCCAGCAACGCGGTCCCTCCAAACAGGCTGTACATCCCTCATTGGAAATCCCTTATTCAGCATGGCATCAGATAAAGAGTCCCTAAAGGCTACTAACGTGATCAGATCGCAGAATAGTGTGAGGCCCTGAATGTCCCCCTTCGCAACCTTATTGCGAAGGTCAGACAGATCTGGTGGTGGACCTGATTCTACCAAATCTACCCATATTTGGGTCAGTATGTCACACATATCACAAAAAGTGTCAATCTGTTGGATGCGCGTCCACTGATCCATGGACATCCATATATCCTGAGCAGTGTACATAGTGCCATTTCCCATCCACATATGAGCCTGTTGACTCATAGTGAGTTGTTCCTGTGTATTACCTATCTGTCTGCGCAAAGTATGTCGTCTGGGAGTGGGTGGTCTATGCGGAGTTACATAAGGGATATAATCACGGACCACTGACCAAGCATTTGCTAATAGCCCTGCACTGGGGGAAGGTGTCGGATGCCTGTCAACAAGAAACGGATTAGTTGTGACGGGAGTTAAAGGCACATTGGGTTGGACAGGCACCGGACCAGTGGAAGGAGCAACAAGGGAAGGGGAAGGGTGGACCTGCACCGGTACAGTGGCCTGAACAGTCGGGGCATTGGGATCGAGTGGCTGAGGAATTGGACGAACCAGGGCATGGGCAGGGGCAACAACTGGAGTGGCAGCGAGGGTCAATTGTGCGGGATCAAGGGCCAGGTACATGGTGGGAGCATAAGGTGGAGGGGTGTCCAACATGGAGGACATGAGAGGGTCATCCTCCTTGTCCTTTGCGGGGACCTTCTTAGTAACGTAACATCCGTCTGTCTGCATTCGATGTAATCTATCATGTATCACTATACCTTCTTCTATTTTCTGATCATGATGATTCTGGGCCTTCTGAATCACACTCATACGCATTGTTTTAGCTTCGCTCTCTTTGAGTTTGATTTCCTTCTGCTTGGACTCCTTGCGCCAAATCCGAAAGGAATCAAACATCGCAGGTCTAACTTTTCTTTGAAACAATTTCTCCTCCAGATTGTCTAATACAGGACGTTCAAAACCACCATGCATTGGCCATTGTAACTCAGCATTACCCTTTGTATACTTGTGCCAGAGTGAGGAAACACAATCGGGCCAATATCATGTTTAACATAGACTTCGTGATTAGGGGTCCCCAAGGGAGGAATCGGACAAGATTCCTCCAAAATGGAGTCCTGTGCACAACAACAACAACACCATTTCCGAAATGCTCTAAATCCAGTCATCTCTAGACGCGTATCCTGGTTCCAAACATCATAGGGTACAATCGAACAGTTACAGCATATGACTGTACTTACCCCTTGGCTTCGGCTTTTGCAAAAGTCGAACAATACCCAAAACCAAATACAATTCATCAAAGAAGTGGGTCATTCCCACTCTTACCTGACCGTTAATCTTTCCTCGCATGGCAAGTGTCACAAAGGTCTCGATCTCCAAAAATTAGGAACCGGAACTGGGGCATCAGTCAGGGCCACAGTCGGATAGCCCCTAGGAGGGAGGAATCACACAATCGGAGACCTCGGGCCCACAAGGACAATTTTCAGCCGATGTAGTGGCGCGCCTCCCTTGGAATTCGATCACGGACCCCTCACGACCACCAGGCTCGATGACGACCACCGAAGACGCCCCACGTTTGGGCGCCAATTGTAGAACCAGCTTTTAGAGACCCCTCTCGACTTGAGGGTCAAAGCCAGTGGTGCAGGGGACACCTAGAATCTACGGGTTCACCTTGATTACTCATGCAATACCAAAGAGACCAGGACAACTTAGCTGTGGAGGAAAGTACATTTAATTTATTAGCTCGAGCTAAGGACAGGGTCCCAGAATGGTACAAAGACAATTCTACGGAGACTGCTGCTTCACTCCGCAGCTCACACATAATTATAGCACTAGCCACACCCTTTACACATCCAACAAGTTCCTCATCAGTCTCAGGTAGCGTAATCGTGACCAGAGAGCGTCGGTCTCTGATTGCACAATGTACACAGCCTGTTGCTTCAGCGCCCAGATGGCGTGGTCAAGGAGCACAGCTGATGGTGTAAGAGGCTGAGTTACCAACAGTGGACAGGATGTGGCTAAGTCTCTGGCACAACTGGGGGGGGGCGAGGTACACTAGCAGCTTCTGGAATCGGTTCAACCGCAAGGAGCGAGGAGGGTTAAGCAAGTTCTAACAGGAACATAGAAAGCAATCCTTCACCAGGTTGCCGAGAGCATGGCAACACGAAATGGAGTCTCAGAGGCCATTTTAAGCATAGTTCAACATTTCTAACTATAACGTCCCTGAAACCTATGGTTTTTTCAGTGAATTTCTAAGGTTTTTTAAATGCTAATTTCTAACTATAACAAAGCAGTTGCGTTTGCAGAGTGGTGTAGAAAGGTGAGCGTGTACTCCGGACACCTCTTAGCAATCCCACTGTGTGGGATTTACTGGAGGTAACAGGAGGGGTAGTTAGCCCCCAACATCAACCTTGGGGGCCAACTACCCCTCCTATTACCTCCAGTAGGTCCCACACAGTAGGATAGCTAGTGTCTCATACCAGGCCACGCCCCCTTTATCCACCATTCTGCAGATGCGCCTCCTGGCACATTCTGGGTTGGGGGATTAACTTCCCTTGAATCCCGAGGGTCTTTGGGGGCTCCAGGAAGCCCCACACAGCTGGATTGCTGAGAGTGGTCCGAGGCCATGTCCCCTTTTTACACCACTCTGCAAACATGCCTCCTGGTGCACTGCTGCTCAGGGGATGATGTTTACTTGTACCCTGAGGTCCTCAGGACAAAAGAGGACCTCATCACCCCACCAGGAGTGCACCGAGAGGCACGTTTGCAGAGTGGTGTTAAAAGGGGCGTGGCCTCGGACCACCTCTCTGCAATCCAGCTCCCTGGCGCTTACTGGGGATACCTGGTGGGCTAGTTGGCCCCCAGGGACCCTCATTATTCAAGGATACTTAATTCCCCAACTTAGAACGTGCCAGGGGGCGTGTTTGCAGAGTGTTGCAGGGAGGGTGAGGGGCCTCTGGCGAGATGCCTTTTTTTTAAAATATAGTTTTAGAAGGGAGGCTGTGTGCCCCCTTCTTGTACTACTCTTCATTAAAAAATTTAAAAAACGGGAAGGGGGCCATGCGGCCTCCCTCCCGAGGCCAATTTCGGCCCTGGGGAGCCCATCCCCCGGGGCATGGCCTCCTTTTTAAAATGTAACTATTGGGAAGGGAGGCCACGTGACCCTCCTTTCCTAGGCCACTGTTGGCCCTGGGGATCCCATCCCCCGGGCCGCCTGCCATTTAAAAAAAATATTAACAATAATAACAGTTGAGGGGGGCCTTGTGTCCCACCTCCCGGGCCACTTCTGGCCCCAGGACCCCATCCCAGGGGCCGGCCCTTTGTGTTGGGGACCGCGGGGGAAGCCCCAATGCCCCCATGCCCCTACGGTCCCACCGGATCCCTGCCTGCTGTGGGAGCCGGAATTGCTTTTGCACAAGGGGAGCTGCTGACATGCAGCTCCCCTAGTGCAAAAGCAATCTGCTTTGGTTTTTGAAAGGAAGAGCAGGGTTCCTAAAGAGTGGCCCGGGATGGTGGTGGTCCCTGGGGAAGTGTGGGGAGGGGCAGGAGCCCCCCCACACTTCATATTTTAAATTTGAAGCCCCAGGGAGGTGGCGGTCCCTGGGGCTTGGTGGGGCCCGCGAGCCCCCCGCACATTAATAAGGATTGCCCCAGGAAGGTGGCGGTCCCCGGGGTAGCGTGGGGGGGCCGGACACCCCACACGCATTTGAAATATAAGCCGGGGGGGGTGGCAGTCTCCAGGGCTGCGGGGGCTGTGTGCTGCCAACACTTCCTGGTTTGGAGTGTTGGCAGCCAATCAGAGCAAAGCTTGTGCCCGGAAGGAGTCGTGACTCCTCCTCGGTGCACAGATATCGATATTTTTCTTTTTTGAATTTCTCAGAAACTACTGAATGGATTTACACCATTTAAAAAAACGGTCACTTTCTGAACCAAGACCTACCTTTTTGCCATATTTGGTGTAATTCCGTTCAGCAGTTCGGTGTGTAGCCGTGTCTAAAATGTCCAATGGAAATTAACATTTGGAAAACGCATTTTGGGACCCCCTTTTTTCTCAGCCCCTGCTTTATGAATCACACCGAAACTTTCAAGACATGAGGTGACCGGAGCGCCCCATTAGTTTTGAAAATGTCACGAAGATTCGTCAAACGGCGCCAAAGATATTGGCAAATTAAAAAACACTTTTTGAATAGAAACGAGGTCCTAACTATAACTACTCACTGGCGACCGCCAGGCGACCGCCAGTAGGTAATATATATAATATATATATATATATATATGTATATATATTGAAAATAAAAAGATTGTGGGTTACAGGTCAATTGCCCGGCGCTTAAAACAGTCTCAGACACTGGTCCCCACCAGTGTAGTACAGTATATTGAACACAAATTCTTCTGAGATCAATGTAAGTCTAACATTCAAAAACAGAAACAGATGATAGGTCTTCTTAATCATTCGTTTTTATTCTTGTTCCGTCAGAAGTCAAAGTTCACAAAAATAACACACAAAGTGCCAACACGTGTTTCGCGCCAACTGCGCTTCTTCAGGGCTGTCACATAAACAGAAAATAGTATACTTTAGAACTCATAAGGACATACTTTTTCATTTACAAACTACATACATTTTGAAAAATAATCAATATTCAAATAAAGAGAAACTCCATCATTGTATTATTCATATATACATACTTGTTTGTATACAAATTCCACATACATTGTATAGATCAATATATTCAAATTAAATTGAAGAGGAACTCCATCATTATACATTATAACAGTACCCCGTAACTCAATACAGAAAGGAGTTGGAAAAAGGAGTGAAAAGAGAAAGAAAGAGAAAAGTGATAATTGGGTAATTCAGTAATTCAGGGGATTCATGGAGGACTGGCCTAAGCTCGAAATTTTGTAAATGTGAGTATTTAATGGCTATGTGATCTAATAATCGGTTTAATGTACGAAAAAATTGTACCTTTTAATTCCTTATGTAATCTCTGTTAGAGTGGCTCCAATGTTGTTCCAAATTATATCAGGCTTCCTATTTTAAAACCAGTTCCTAAGGGATAAATCTATTATTTAATATAATGTTCAATGACTTGTCTGATTAGACCCACGTTTATTTATACCAAACTAAAATGAAATAATCTCACCTTATTTATGTTCAAATTCCACTAATCAATATTAGTCAATTGGAATCCGGTCAAATTGAAGATTTATATATTTAGCGCTCCATGATAAGATCTAAAAAACAATAATTTAGAGCAAACTTTTAGATCACCCTGGACTTGCAGATATAATTCCTGTGTTACAAAAGTAATACCAAGCTGTCTACTGGGTTCCACTCTACTATCAATGTTCACTACAAACCATCTATGCACAATTAATACGCCGTTATGATCGCAGTGTTCATCTAGATAGAACAATACTGCAAATAATGAAGATAGTACTGAAAGTAGATCACCACAGGTCAAATACCTTTCTATTTACTATCAGATAAGTTCTGAGAGTAGCAAGCAAAAGTACAGCTTCATCTAAGCAAGCAATATTTAAATCCCCACAGTTAGACTCAGATGCGGGTACGCATGGATTCCTTCTTACCGCTCAGTCGATTAGCATCCAGAACTCGATCCGTCTGTTCAGCAAGTGAACCAAACGGTGTTACCCTACTTCTATTTATACTCCTCCTCTAATTGGTAGATAGGAAAAACGGCGGGAAAATATTTAAAGTGCCACCTCACTTTAATACATTATCAGGATTGCCGGTAAACACGTAAAATAATTTTAATTGTGAAACATTTATCAGTCGAACCCATATATGCCTCATTTTTATCAATACAAAATAAATGGTAACATAATATTTTTGAGAAAAATAAAATAAAATAAAACAATACCTAGCATCTAAAATTGGGATTTGAACTCCTAACGCTGTAAACACATGAGTATACATCTTCTGACCAGGTGAGCTATCATGTTATTTGTAAGCAAGATGTGTAATTAGAAGGATAGGTTATTTGAATTTATTACCCTGGACTTGCAGATATAATTCCTGTCTTACAAAAGTAATACCAAGCTGTCTACTGGGTTCCACTCTACTATCAATGTTCACTACGGACCATCTATGCACAATTAATACGGCGTTATGAGCGCAGTGTTCATCTAGATAGAACAACACTGCAAATAATGAAGATAGTACTGAAAGTAGATCACCACAGGTCAAATACCTTTCTATTTACTATCAGATAAGTTCTGAGAGTAGCAAGCAAAAGTACAGCTTCATCTAAGCAAGCAATATTTAAATCCCCACAGTTAGACTCAAATGCGGGTACTCATGGATTCCTTCTTACCGCTCAATCGATTAGCATCCAGAACTCGATCCGTCTGTTCAACAAGTGAACCAAACGGTGTTACCCTACTTCTATTTATACTCCTCCTCTAATTGGTAGATAGGAAAAACGGCGGGAAAATATTTAAAGTGCCACCTCACTTCAATACATTATCAGGATTGCCGGTAAATACGTAAAATAATTTTAATTGTAAAACATTAATCAGTCGAACCCATATATGCCTTGTTTGTATCAATACAAAATAAATGGTAACATAATATTTTTGAGAAAAATAAAATAAAATAAAACAATACCTAGCATCTAAAATTGGGATTCGAACTCCTAACGCTGTAAACACATGAATTTACATATTCTGACCAGTTGAGCTATCATGTTATTTGTAAGCAAGATGTGTGATTAAAAGGATAGGTTATTTGAATTTATTACCAATATTTGTTACTCGATGATTAGAGTAAGAAATGCACATGGTGGCTACCCAATCTATATATTTTAAATGTAAAGAATAAGGATATCTATTCCCAATTTGTACCATTATATCAACACTCGATCCATCTATATGTTTATTTGTAAATAAAAATTATATCAAAAGTCTATGTTTTATTTGACTCTTCGAGGTGGACTCGAACCCCCGTATTGCTAGATGCGATAGTATGGGGTTTTAGTTAAGTGAGCTATCTCATAGGTTGACTTCAAATTAAATGGATAACATATTAAACGTTAGATCATACAACACAATTCTTGGAAAGAAGTAAAAAAGTAAAAGAAGTAAAAGAAGTAAAAGACCGAGTTATAATTCCAATATAATAAAGTTTTGAGATCACCATCAAAGAGCAATACCTCAATATTGTTCGTTCATCTAAGACATTAATTATTGATGCACAAGAGGTACGGGATCAATAAACAGTTTATAAATCAAAATCAAAAAAGTTATATGTGAAAAAGATTTAATCACGGGACATTTAAAGTCCATATTATATCAGAAGGGTATAAATCTCTCTATCAATGTTAAGACCAAACTTAACCGCTTGTAGTTTATTAATCCAAAACGTTTCCCTGGATCTCAGTTTCGCTTCTAAATCACCTCCTCTCCGATCAATAGTGACTTGCTCAATTCCCATTAACTCAATATTGTTCAGTTCATTTCGTCTATGCTTTTCTTTAAAATGAACTGCCATCGGATATTTTGGGTCACAATTTTTAATTGCTCTCAAATGTTCCATCCATCTTGTTTTAAGCTTTCTCGTTGACGAACCTACATATATCTTTTTACATACACAAGTCATAACATATACGCAATAGCTTGTATTGCAATTAATAAAGGATTTGATTTTATACGTTTTTTTGTTAGTAAAGTCATTGAAGGTTGTCTTTTTAGTTATGACATGTTTACAACAGATACACTGACTGCATCTGTATGAACCTGGTGTTGGTTGACTAATTCGTGACCATTGATCATGATCAGTGTTTTGTACAGGATATGATCTCGTATCACTTGGACTAAGAATGCTCCTTAATGTGGGGGCTTTTTTATTCACCATATTAGGTTTGATCCCCAAAAAATCAGAGATATCTTTATCGATCGTTAGTACTTCCCAATGTTTACAGAGTGATCTAAATACTCTATTGTTGCCATCACTATAAGTCGTGATATACCTGATCACTTCTTTCTTGTCCATTTCTAGTCTAGGTCTGTCATATAGTAATGTGTCTCTTTTTACTTTACTTGCTTTGTTTCTAGCTCGATCTACAATCTTTTTCTCATATCCTCTTTTGAGGAATCTTTCAGTAATATCTTTACTGATGTTCAGATATTCTCTCTCATTGCTACAGTTTCTTTTGGCTCATAAAAATTCCCCATATGGAATATTATCAATCTGCCTTTTGAGATGTCCTGACCTGGCATGTAAAATAGAGTTTGTAGATGTGGGTTTCCGATAGAGTCTCGACTCTAAATGTCCCTTACTGACATACATTTCAACGTCTAAAAAGACTATTTTTTCCGTACTATACTCAAGAGTGACAGTTATATCGTGATTGTTGGTATTCAAATGACTATAAAAAAGTTTCAATTTATCTTCACTCCCGTTCCAAATCATAAAAATATCGTCTATGAATCTGCCCCAATAGACAATGTTGTCATCAAAAGTATTACTGGATTTCCAAGCATGCTCCCTTTCATAGTGACCCATAAAAAGGTTTGCATATGATGGTGCAAACTTAGCACCCATAGCGGTCCCGGTTTTCTGATGGTATAAGTCATCTCTATAGTAGAAGAAGTTATTTGATAGAACTAGATTCAAAAAATCTAAGATCATGTTAGAATGTTGTAAATAACTGGCAGATTTCGTGTATAGAAAATATTTAACCGCTTCAATTCCTTTTTCATGTTTAATGCTTGTGTATAGACTATTAACGTCCATAGTCACAAGAATGTATCCCTTCTCCCAGTCAATATTCTCAACTTGACGCAAAAAATCTTTGGTGTCTTTGATATAAGACACCAAAGTTTTTACAAATGGCATCAAAAACATATCGATGTATTCCGATATGTGCTCAGTCATGCTACCAATACCCGATATTATGGGTCGTCCTGGTGGCGTTTTTCCTCCTTTATGTATTTTAGGCAGAAAGTAGATAATCGGTGTCTTAGCTTTATCCACTAACAAATAGTTAAATTCATCTCTATCTATAAGTTGTTTATCTAGATAGGTACTAAGTGTATTTTTTATAGTCTCTCTTGCTTTAGTAATTTGTACTGGATCTGCTTTCCCATAGCTTTTACAATCTCTAAGTTGTTTTAA
Organism: Triturus cristatus; assembly: GCF_964204655.1. Taxonomy (NCBI): domain Eukaryota; kingdom Metazoa; phylum Chordata; class Amphibia; order Caudata; family Salamandridae; genus Triturus; species Triturus cristatus. Next base: position 1,388,785,429 of record NC_140590.1, read on the forward strand.
AGCTTCCTTGTGATAGTCATTATGGTCCAGAATCACCACATTCCCACCTTTATCAGCCTGCCTTACAATAATACTTTTATCATTACACAGGTTTTGCAATGCTTTAAATTCATCTTTATTCAAATTACATTTGCTATTGCTGTACATTTCCTTATCAAAGTCCTTCATGACAAGATTGGTAAAGATATCAATGACATTCTCTCCTTTTGTAGGAGGTACAAACTTAGATTTTGATTTCAGATTACTGGGTATACTACAGTCTGTTGTTATATTCAAATCTGATGAAATATCCTCAATATCATAATTCGTCTCATCATCCAAATTAACTAGACAACCAATGTCATTAAGTTCTCTAATTGACATCTTGCTAATAGTGTTCTCAATACCAATGGTTCGCTTAGGATCAGGTTTGTCATGAAAATATTTCTTCAGTTTCAAAGTTCTAGCAAATCTATTCACATCTACTTTTGCTTGTAAATCATCCCATTTGTGCGTTGGTGCAAAGCTCAAACCTTTGTTAAGAACACTAATTTCATTTTCGGTGAGAATTTTGTGTGATAAATTAACAATAAGATTTTCTACTTTCTCAGTACAGTTTCTCTCTGTAATTGAGACCTGGTTCTTACTCCATCTTTGTTTCTCTCTTCTACGGAAGGTTCTATTACCCCCTCCTTTCTTACCTCTCCTTCTCTTAATTCCTGTTCTCGATCCCTGCCCCCTGTTTGAAATTGTACTCTCCGAATTCTCTTGAGTTCCTTTAAAAAAGACGAAGATCTGGACCCTGCTCCTACGTCCTCTCTAGTCGATTTTTCTAAGTCTGATTCACTACTGCTAAGACCAGTACTGGAAGTGTCCCCTAATGTTGTAATTCGGGTTCTGTCTTTAGACAGGCTTTTATCCCTTCGTTCATCGCTCCGAATAGACCCATCGAATTTCCTAGCATATGTATATACTCTCCCGTACTTGTAATCCCTTTCATCTCTAGCAAATTTAATTCTCTTTTTTTCTTGTAATTCCACTTGATAGGAGTCCATTATTTTATCTAGAATGTCATAATTTTTAAGAGTATTCTCTGGACAATTTAAACTCTCTATTTCTTTCTTAATGTTCTCTATTTCAACTAATAGTTTCTTTCTCTCATCTTCTGCAAATTCAATGAGCATAATCATAAGATCCTTAGATGTTGCTTTTAGTCTTTCCTCCCATTTCTCAGCCTTTTGTTCATCTAAGTCTTCTATAGCTGGAAAAATATTAATTCTAAGACCTCTAGGTGTTCTCTCAGCATCCAAATATTTTCTAAGGGTCATAGCATCCCACCACTTGGCAGATTCTTTTCTATGCAGTCTTTCCAATTTGATTAACAGATCTTTCAAACTCTTTTTGTTTATCTCTCTACCACCCCCACTCCCTGTTCCTAGCACTCCTGAAAATAAATCTTTAGCTAAACACTAACGTTTATCAAAATGTTTGGCCATAATAGACAAATTATTGCAAATAGAAACACTTTCAAGAAAGCACCTTGCACCCGTAAATATTGATTGAAAATAAAAAGATTGTGGGTTACAGGTCAATTGCCCGGCGCTTAAAACAGTCTCAGACACTGGTCCCCACCAGTGTAGTACAGTATATTGAACACAAATTCTTCTGAGATCAATGTAAGTCTAACATTCAAAAACAGAAACAGATGATAGGTCTTCTTATTCATTCGTTTTTATTCTTGTTCCGTCAGAAGTCAAAGTTCACAAAAATAACACACAAAGTGCCAACACGTGTTTCGCGCCAACTGCGCTTCTTCAGGGCTGTCACATAAACAGAAAATAGTATACTTTAGAACTCATAAGGACATACTTTTTCATTTACAAACTACATACATTTTTTAAAAAAATCAATATTCAAATAAAGAGAAACTCCATCATTGTATTATTCATATATACATACTTGTTTGTATACAAATTCCACATACATTGTATAGATCAATATATTCAAATTAAATTGAAGAGGAACTCCATCATTATACATTATAACAGTACCCCGTAACTCAATACAGAAAGGAGTTGGAAAAAGGAGCGAAAAGAGAAAAAAAGAGAAAAGTGATAATTGGGTAATTCAGTAATTCAGGGTATTCATGGAGGACTGGCCTAAGCTCGAAATTTTGTAAATGTGAGTATTTATTGGCTATGTGATCTAATAATCGGTTTAATGTACGAAAAAATTGTACCTTTTAATTCCTTATGTAATCTCTGTTAGAGTGGCTCCAATGTTGTTCCATATTATATCAGGCTTCCTATTTTAAAACCAGTTCCTAAGGGATAAATCTATTATTTAATATAATGTTCAATGACTTGTCTGATTAGACCCACGTTTATTTATACCAAACTAAAATAAAATAATCTCACCTTATTTATGTTCAAATTCCACTAATCAATATTAGTCAATTGGAATCCGGTCAAATTGAAGATTTATATATTTAGCGCTCCATGATAAGATCTAAAAAACAATAATTTAGAGCAAACTTTTAGATCACCCTGGACTTGCAGATATAATTCCTGTGTTACAAAAGTAATACCAAGCTGTCTACTGGGTTCCACTCTACTATCAATGTTCACTACAACCCATCTATGCACAATTAATACGGCGTTATGATCGCAGTGTTCATCTAGATAGAACAATACTGCAAATAATGAAGATAGTACTGAAAGTAGATCACCACAGGTCAAATACCTTTCTATTTACTATCAGATAAGTTCTGAGAGTAGCAAGCAAAAGTACAGCTTCATCTAAGCAAGCAATATTTAAATCCCCACAGTTAGACTCAAATGCGGGTACGCATGGATTCCTTCTTACCGCTCAGTCGATTAGCATCCAGAACTCGATCCGTCTGTTCAGCAAGTGAACCAAACGGTGTTACCCTACTTCTATTTATACTCCTCCTCTAATTGGTAGATAGGAAAAACGGCGGGAAAATATTTAAAGTGCCACCTCACTTCAATACATTATCAGGATTGCCGGTAAACACGTAAAATAATTTTAATTGTGAAACATTTATCAGTCGAACCCATATGCCTCATTTTTATCAATACAAAATAAATGGTAACATAATATTTTTGAGAAAAATAAAATAAAATAAAACAATACCTAGCATCTAAAATTGGGACTCGAACTCCTAACGCTGTAAACACATGAGTATACATCTTCTGACCAGGTGAGCTATCATGTTATTTGTAAGCAAGATGTGTAATTAGAAGGATAGGTTATTTGAATTTATTACCCTGGACTTGCAGATATAATTCCTGTCTTACAAAAGTAATACCAAGCTGTCTACTGGGTTCCACTCTACTATCAATCAATATATATTACATTACATTATGCAGTGGCAGTCATCACTGTGTAGGTATAATTCAGATGATTTAGATGCACTTGCCAATGAAAAGATATTTTTTGATTTGCCTATTACTTTTAACGACGTGGACGGGTTTTGCAAGAAATTTGGGAATCCACTAGCTTGGTCAGCTAAACTGCAGATTGGTATGCTTCATGAAATCTGTGCGGGGGAAGAAATGGGGAGTGGGGTGAAAACAGAAGTATTTTCCCATTTTAGTTCCTGTAGGAAATTAAACTGGTACCATCAGCCTGAAATTCTGAATAGATTTAAGCCAAACTTGACTTGAACGTAGAACATTACTCAGAAAGAATTCTATCATTGGTTTGGTATAAATCCTTTCTTTAGTGTATGGGATATTATCATTTTAAAAAGTTTAAAAAGTTGGTGCTCGGTCATTAAAGATTTAACTCATTTATACTGTTCTGCTGGAACTCACGAGCCCTGTATTGCAACCCCTGTCAATCAGATTTTTAATTTTTTAAGAAATGTGGTTGGCTGGAGATGGCCTCAAAAAGAAACTGACCATCTTGAAGAGTACCCTGCTGTGGAAATACATTTCCAAAGATATGGAGGGCCACTCTCACAGGAGCCTGACTACAGCGGAGTGATTGGGGAACTCAGAAGAATGGAATACTGGAGTACTTTTTAAGTACAAACTGCTGAAAAAAGCATGAGACTTGCAGGTCAAAAGGAGATCACATGGGCCGTCATTTTAGGTAGTGGATTTGGCCATCATTTTGTGAACATTTTTGAGTTGCATGTGACTCATGAGTTTCACTAAGGAAAAAAAAGACAAACAGCATGTAAGACAGAGAGATAGTGGTATGTAGTGCCGAAAGTAGCTTCCCAGAGCGTGTGAGATACAAGTATAGGATAAGCATAGTGGAGGTTGGGTGGCCACAGCGCATTACACTCAACAACCTTATAGCACGGCGGTTGTGCGCCCAGTCCCTGTTTCACATGGTTGACGGTTGTGGGGGGGGGGGGGGGGGGGGAGGCTTAGGAAATTAAATACACCATAAAATTAACTATGAAATTCAGTGAAAGAAAAACGCTGTTAAAAACTGAGTTATGATTCTGGGTCAAAGGTGTAAAACCACATAAAGTTTTCAGTTATCAACACACAAAGCGCGCACCATGCGCAAAACAAAAATATGCCAATGGCACAGATTTTTTTTTAAAGCTAGAACAACATGGTGAGCAGCACAAGTTATAGTGTGTTGTATGCGTGGAGATCCGTAAACAAAACCGGGAAGCAAGAAGTTAAATTTGTGCAGTAAGTTGAAACCACTTAAAAACGTCTTGGGTAGTTGTTACGAGAGAGAGAGAGAGAGAGAGAGAGAGAGAGAGAGAGATAATAATGGGTAACTGTGTAAAATGGTCTAGTATTGCCTATGAGCGGTTCTAGTGGCATCATAAACTACGAGATCGAAGGACGTCCGGTTTGTAAATGTCACTTAAACCCTGAACTGGCAATACAGATCAATTTTATATATGGTATTTATTACGTATTTTTTTATATTGCATGGCTATTTTTGGATACTTAGCTATGAAAAAAGCTGCATTTTCAAAGTGCTGTTAGCAATGAGAACTAATTGAAATTAGAATGGTTAATGGGGGGGGGGGGTCAGTGGATTTATGCAATTCGGTGGCTGTACCATTCACTGGTGAATTTTGGATTTACTGATTTTGCAACCGAATTTGCCACATAAATTGGCAAGTTTGCAGACCTCACCAAAAATGTGTTTAGCTGAAATTTATGAAAATAATACTGTCAACGAATTTGTCACATAATTTGCATTTCTTACCACAATTAAGATAATCTTAAAACATAATTTGGCCCTTTATGCCAAATGATCCTAGTAGTCCTGGCAACGTTAAAACTGTAGAGTATATTTTAGATGCTAATCCTAGTTTTTGGGAAACAGTCGGATTATGAAATCTGGAATTTTGTTCTTGGGTATCATCAAATTAAATGTATTTAAAACAGTATTACACAACATTTGATATTTGTAAACTTGATAGGAAGATATGGTATGACATGTCTGAAGTTCTTCATATGATCGAAAAACATTATCATGGCAGATGTCATGTAAAAAGAAGACAACCTCCTTTAATCCATGTATTCGAAAAGAAGATGTTTTCATAAAGGTAAGTTAGGGATTGTACCAAAGCAAGAATTTTTTCGAAGAGAGGATATTAGTGTGAAAGAGAGAGTTACACTTTTAAAAGCTCTTCTTGTTATGTGAATAGTAGGTAAAGAAAGAAATGTATTCTCATTAGACACAGAGAACAAAACTGATAATGAAACATGGCCCACCAAATTTCTGTCTATACTAATCCATTTAGGTTCCAGTGCAGTGCAAGTATCATGTAGCCAAAGTGCACCTGTACCAACAAAAAAGGGAGATGCTAGTTAGAGAAATCTAGTAGCCCCAACCCACCATTTATCTTAGCTCTTTTAAGTTTTTTCTACAAAATGAATGTCATAAATGGATTGAAGTATTATCAGTTAATCTATCCGTGGCAAAACTTTGGTTAGATAATATCTCCAGATTATTTCCTGAGGCTCTCTATCAGACAAAGGTTTGGATAATATGTAAATGCTTCTGGACACCCGGGTAAATATATAAACCTAAATGAATCGATTCCTCTTTAAGTTGGCACTGTTCTAATGCCACTGGTGCATTACATCATATGTTATTTGAATTCGCCCTTATAATACAATTATGGGACAAGGCCTGGGTTGTAGTTAAAATGATTGTACCAATTTGTGATAATATTTCTTAATCATAATTGGTAAAGCAACAATAATACCTCTTGTTCCCCCAGTTCTCATTCAAAATGCTAAATGTCCTTATTTCATCAGCTGCTAAAACTAATACCTCTAATTGGAAACATGTTATTAATCTATCTATACACACTTGACGGTCATGGGTTGTTTTTTATAGAAAAGGTTTTGAGCATCTTGAACTAAATTATTCTCCTAGCTCTCATGAATTGTTCTGGAAACCCTTAGATGATTATATTTTAAATTATAATTAATTGCATTTTAAGTTTGTTTTCTGATACTAGTTTTTCCCCATTATATAATTGTGTATTTCCTTACAGATAACCTACCTTTTATTTTATGTATTTACCGTACTTCAATATCATTAACCCAAGTGTTTTATTTCAGTTGTACATCGAATATCTTTAAATCAAGATAAGAATATGTAGAATGTTTTGTCAATGCTTTTATGCTTAAACACATTACTTGGTGGTATATATTTTTGTATGTGTTTTCATATACTTATAACTTTTTTTAATAAAGATATTTCAATAGTGTAATACACTGCAGAGAAGTTGGAGGGCTGTCATAATAAAGGTGAAATCCGCATTCCACAGACAACTGTGAAATATTTTCTATAAATTTATGATTCCCTGTGATACATAGGATTTTATTTCACTGCACTTTGTGCAATAAAAGGGCCAACATGCAATTTCCAAACATATGTGCATATATGTTGTTACGGTTATTTACATTTAAACATTATTAAAGTAATTCTTATGCGAATATAAGAATGTGAACTGAAGTAGAAAAACATACCTGTAATGCAATGACTGCTGATTTAAGGCCCACAATGCATTGACTCCTGAAGTTGTGAGGAAACTGCAGAATACTCTTGGAAAATCTGGCAGCTACCAAGAAATAATCCATCAGATTGCAGTAAAAAAACAATTTGCAGATGAGGTTTTGCTTTTTAATTGCACCTCGACTAGAACAAATAACCTACTCCCATGCTGTGTGGATAATATGATTTCCTTTTCCAAGCAAAATGAAAGATGGGGCAGAACACTTTAGGATCTATGTTGTGGCCTTTTATACCTACAGAATCTAAATGTTAATTTATTCACCATTACCAATAAGGAAGTCAAAGCCTAAAATTATTTGGGGCATGAACCTTGTTGCAGCCAGGCTGATGCCCAAATCCTTTGAGCAAATGGTCTTTTACGATAGATTTCTTTCATGGAAAACTCTCTTACTGATCATCTCTGTCCTGTACACAAATGAGCAACACATTTTATGGACCACTGAACTGCACACAGTATTCTGTCGGGACAGAATAGTGTTAAGAACAGAGTTCACATTCGTTTCCAAGGGCTGACAGAGTGGCACTTTGAGTGGAGACATTTTTTCAAGTTTTCTCTACACTCCCACAAGTGTCTTCTCCGGAAGATACCTTGATGGTCGACATGCTCTAGGTTTCTACATGAAGAGAGAGAAGGTACTGCTCTCAAAAGATTATTACTTGTGGTGGCAATGATACTATTGGAGCTGGGCCTAATGCAAGCATCGCTCGGCAAATTTCATCCTGATAGCCTATGCACTTATCAAAGTTTCCTTCTATTGTAAGTGCACAGTCTATCAGAGCCAAGGCTGCATAAGTGAAGTGACTTTCTCCAAATGTGTATCTGTCTGAAAGATATGTCAGGCAGCTTCATATTCCACTTCATGAACAATCCGCAGGGCTTATGTTCTTGAGGGTTCGGGGCAGAGTTACAAGCCACTTGCGTCACTTTTAAGCTTCTGTTGCGTCACTTTTGTGACGCAATGGCAGTATAAAAAATGCGACAAATTTACTACGTGAGGCATCTACAGAGATGCGTTATGTTGTAAAGCCCTGCGTGACATTATAACTGCATCAGGTATAATGTATGCAGGGTAGGCGTTCCCATGCAGGAAATCCTCGTACAAGTGATGCAGTGAAATCTACATGATATCACTGTGTGACATTTAGGACGCCAGTGCGTCAAAACCTTATGCCTGCTTGAAGCAGATGTAAGGAGTGACACAGTTTATTGGAAATAGGCCAAAACACGCATTGCTGAAGTTGCGTCGTGCTTGCGACACAACTCCAGCAATGTGTGATTTTTCCACCAACAGATGCGTCAGATTTTCTGACGCATCTATCAGTCCTTGCACCATAGTGCACCGTATTGTAAATACAAAAACAACAGTTGATGGACAGAATGCAGAACAATGTCATACATTCACCCCAGTACAGAGATCTGGGCCTAAATCCATCGTTTTTTTGCTCACCATGCCATTCCAGTTTGAACCCAGCCATATGCAAATCAGTCTTGACCCTGTGCCTCATGGGAACAGTCCAGCCCGAACAGCTAAGCCAGGTCCTCCCTGTACTGGAAACAAGCATCCTAGGACCGGTTTCGGGGTTTCACCCCTCTTCAGCCAGGATAGCTTGATTCCAGTGGCATGGAGAGCACGGGACTCACGTCTGAGCATACCCGTCCCACTCGGGGTAACAAATGCAAAAACAACAGTTGATGGACAGAATGCAGAACAATGTCATGCATTCACCCCAGTACAGAGATCTGGGCCTAAATCCATCGTTTTTTTGCTCACCATGCCATTCCAGTTTGAACCCAGCCATATGCAAATCAGTCTTGACCCTGTGCCTCATGGGAACAGTCCAGCCCGTACTGCCAAGCCAGGTCCTCCCTGGACTGTAAACAAGCATCCTAGGACCGGTTTCGGGATTTCACCCCTCTTCAGCCAGGATAGCTTGATTCCAGTGGCATGGAGAGCATGGGACTCACATCTGAGCATACCCGTCCCACTCGAGGTGACAAATGCAAAAACAACAGTTGATGGGCAGAATGCAGAACAATTTCATACATTTACCACAGTACAGAGATCTGGGCCTAAATCCATCGGTTTTTTGCTCACCATGTCATTCCAGTTTGAACCCAGCCATATGCAAATCAGTCTTGACCCTGTGCCTCATGGGAACAGTCCAGCCTGTACTGCCAAGCCAGGTCCTCCCTGGACTGCAAACAAGCATCCTAGGATAGGTTTCGGGATTTCACCCCTCTTCAGCCAGGATAGCTTGATTCCAGTGGCATGGAGAGGATGGGACTCACATCTGAGCATACCCGTCCCACTCGGGGTGACAAATGCAAAAACAACAGTTGATGGACAGAATGCAGAACAATGTCATACATTCATCCCAGTACAGAGATCTGGGCCTAAGTCCATCGTTTTTTTGCTCACCATGCCATTCCAGTTTGAACCCAGCCATATGCAAATCAGTCTTGACCCTGTGCCTCATGGGAACAGTCCAGCCCGTACTACCAAGCCAGGTCCTCCCTGGACTGTAAACAAGCATCCTAGGACCGGTTTCGGGATTTCACCCCTCTTCAGCCAGGATAGCTTGATTCCAGTGGCATGGAGAGCATGGGACTCACATCTGAGCATACCCATCCCACTCGGGGTGACAAATGCAAAAACAACAGTTGATAGATAGAATGCAGAACAATGTCATACATTCACCCCAGTACAGAGATCTGGGCCTAAATCCATCGTTTTTTTGCGCACCATGCCATTCCAGTTTGAACCCAGCCATATGCAAATCAGTCTTGACCCTGTGCCTCTTGGGAACAGTCCAGCCTGTACTGCCAAGCCAGGTCCTCCCTGGACTGCAAACAAGCATCCTAGGATAGGTTTCGGGATTTCACCCCTCTTCAGCCAGGATAGCTTGATTCCAGTGGCATGGAGAGGATGGGACTCACATCTGAGCATACCCGTCCCACTCGGGGTGACAAATGCAAAAACAACAGTTGATGGACAGAATGCAGAACAATGTCATACATTCACCACAGTACAGAGATCTGGGCCTAAATCCATCGGTTTTTTGCTCACCATGCCATTCCAGTTTGAACCCAGCCATATGCAAATCAGTCTTGACCCTGTGCCTCATGGGAACAGTCCAGCCCGAACTGCCAAGCCAGGTCCTCCCTGGGCTGGAAACAAGCATCCTAGGACCGATTTCAGTTTCGGGGTTTCACCCCTCTTCAGCCAAGATAGCTTGATTCCAGTGGCATGGAGAGCACGGGACTCACGTCTGAGCATACCCGTCCCACTCGGGGTGACAAATGCAAAAACAACAGTTGATAGATAGAATGCAGAACAATGTCATACATTCACCCCAGTACAGAGATCTGGGCCTAAATCCATCGTTTTTTTGCTCACCATGCCATTCCAGTTTGAACCTAGCCATATGCAAATCAGTCTTGACCCTGTGCCTCATGGGACCAGTCCAGCCCGAACTGCCAAGCCAGGTCCTCCCTAGACTGGAAACAAGCATCCTAGGACCGGTTTCAGGATTTCACCCCTCTTCAGCCAGGATAGCTTGATTCCAGTGGCATGGAGAGCACGGGACTCACGTCTGAGCATACCCATCCCACTCGGGGTGACAAATGCAAAAACAACAGTTGATGGACAGAATGCAGAACAATGTCATACATTCATCCCAGTACAGAGATCTGGGCCTAAGTCCATCGTTTTTTTGCTCACCATGCCATTCCAGTTTGAACCCAGCCATATGCAAATCAGTCTTGACCCTGTGCCTCATGGGAACAGTCCAGCCCGAACTGCCAAGCCAGGTCCTCCCTGGACTGGAAACAGGCCTCCTAGGACCGGTTTCGGGGTTTCACCCCTCTTCAGCCAGGATAGCTTGATTCCAGTGGTATGGAGAGCACGGGACTCACGTCTGAGCAAACTCGTCCCACTCGGGGTGACAAATGCAAAAACAACAGTTGATGGACAGAATGCAGAACAATGTCATACATTCACCCCAGTTGAGATCTGGGCTTAAAATCCATTGTTGTTTTGCTCACCATGTCATTCCAGTTTGAACCCAGCCATATGCAAATCAGTCTTGACCCTGTGCCTCATGGGAACAGTCCAGCCCGAACTGTCAAGTCAGGTCCACCCTGGACAGGAAAACTGACGCATCTATACAGATGCGTCAGTTTCATGTAAATCTACCCCTTCATGTCCAAGTGATTCTGATATTGGTCAGTAGGCTCTGAGGGACTTATTTACCTGGGACTTAAACTGCCCAGTGCTGCCTTCAACTCCTTCCATCTGTTCTTTGGTGATGTGAAACTTTACCACCTGTTGAGACTGCAAGACAGCCAGGATTTAGGAGTGCGATTAAGTAACCTTTACAATGTCTGCTTTAGCTATAATCCTTAAATCTCTCCTATTTTCATCACCATCAACCATCAGATGAAAGAAAACTCGGACTCCTTTAATACACAAATGAACTGGCGAGAATTTACATGCCAGCAGGAGTGGCCTGTGCATGTAAGAGCAGATGGGTGGGGGGGGGGGTTGACTTGACATACGATGAAGGAAAATTAAATAAATAATTAATTTCCCCTTGTTGTCTGTCGAGTCCCCACCACCCCGCCCCACTGCCCTACCACTCTTATCTGCACCGGCCGCTTCTGCATGCCAAAGATGGTTCATGACTGAATGTGACATACAACTGCAGTGGAGGTAGTAGGTCCCAGAGTTACTAATGACTTGCACTGGGTTTGCATCCCAAAAGTGGCGAAAACCTGTGTGAAAAGCTTTCGGTGGGAATTACGATCCACCACCATCCAGGATTTGCGTTGCACATTTCACCAAAGGAAATGTGCTATGCGTTACTATAATCTACTTTTCATCAAGGTGGGCGTACATCAGTGGTACATTGGTGTTCCCATGAAACCACCCATAGGGCTTCCACACCAGAAAACTCTCTCATTCACACAGAAACATATACACACATGCTGATATAAAACACCTACATCCACCCCACCACCAAAGTCAGTGGGGTTCGTACATGTCTTGTCTCCTGCTCTCCATAGCCCTTTGGCTGTTTCTGCACCTGTCATTTACTAGCATTCTGGGTCTCCTAAGCCACTCCTGCGACCTCTAGCATTCTTAATTTCCCGCCAACGTGTTTGAAACCCTATGTTAATTGACAACACAGTGCACTGCAACGTTGTTCTTTCCCTGTAACTGGTATGAGTTAGTGCATAGATATTGGTAATTTTCCTAATTATTTTTTTTACGAAAGAGAAAGTTAGAATTTTTGTCCATTTTTTTTGCATTTGTAATTTACCATCTGGAAATCTGAGCTGTTAATTTATTTGTGTTTACAAATGCATTTGCATTTACTGAAGCTAATTTGCATCAGTAAGCCATGGCAGTTATCAAGCGCCAACCACACTGCACTTTTCGTCTGCGCTTCATGCATTGCCCAGTAACTTTTCCCAATCTTCTCTGTTTTGTGACTTTTATGGAATTTGCAGTGAGGTGAATTTGCTGTACTGGGTGTAGCTCATTCAGAGAAAAAGAAACATATCTTTCCAATAAAGTCAATTCTGTTTTAATTGCATTTAGACAAAAGTGCAATTGGTATTCACGGATTATGAGATTAAATGAGCGAATGATGATGCACCTCCCAGACAGATTCTTATGATAAGACCATTGCTTTGTCTTTCATTATCTGTGTGATGCTCTTATTATAGAGTACATTTGCCTCAGGTGATTGCTCTTTCACTAGGCTGTCTTCAGAGTACATTAGCTACCTTTTGTTCTTAGATATTAATTTAGATTATTTGAATCTGGGCGATGACAGATTCTAGGTTCAGTTGACACGCGTACATGTTCAATCTTCAAAGAAAACACACACTCACGTACTTTTTGTGCTTTTTAATCCTCCTAATGAGAGTCAGAGAATGGACAGGTGATCTAATAATTGTGTAGAACTATAAAATTAATTTTGCTTTGGAAATTAGGTTGATGTCATCTGCCTTACCAAAAATACTAAATAAACCTTTTTTCAGTAATTGGCGCTATATGTGTGTGCATATACACGTCATGTGATGAAGGGCATAAATCACATTCAATAAAACATGGTATTGGAAATGCACTTGAATCAGGCATATAAACTTCAATTTGGAGTTTTATGGCAATTCCATCTCAAAGTTTTTGATTCTGTATGCAGTGGTGGCCATCAGCATTTTAAACAGGTGCAGCACCCAGTGGTGGCTGGCATGTACTGAGAGTCGGGGGGGCAGGGGGTGCAAAAAAAAAAATAACCTTACCTTTCTTTCTTCACAGAGCGACATCCTACTCCCTCGGGTGTCTTCAGGAAGCTCCCGATGGAAGAAACTGCACTACCCAATCCTGGTGCTGCTTTCACAGCATAAAACCAGCACCAAGATTGGATAGAGCCAGTGGCGGCCGGTAAGTTTTAAGAGGGAGGGGGACGGACGGGACACATACACAGGCACACATACTCATACGCACTCACAACCATGCATTTACACATGCACACGCACACACACACACACACACAATCACATCCATTCACAACACTCATTACCAAACATTCATACATACATGCAAGCACCAAACATTATTTAAAAAAAACACACACACTTTCCTGCAGCTCTGCTTCAGATGTCCCAGGAGTCTTGGGACTGCTGCCTTCCCTCATTGGCAACATCATAACAGAGTGGAATGGGGCCAGTGAGACTGCTGACCCCATACCACTCTGTGATGAAGTGTCACTGATTGACACTCGACCCTGTGTGCGAGGCAATCAGTGACACTACCCCTCGTCGCGGAGGGGAGGGCCTCAGGGACCTTTGCTAAGCTAAAGGGGTCACACCCAAAGGAGCTGTGACTTACTCAGCCCAGCAAAGTTCAGCTCAGGTAGCCAGGATCCTGCACATTTGGCGCATGTCTGGCTACTGGTTGCCTGACCTAAAAATGAGCAGTGTGTTGTAATCTACTTGTCAATTAATGCAGTCTCCCTATTGTTGTTCTCTGCCTTGCTGCTCAACCTATGGTGAGGTCATTGGAATGTTTAGAGTGTTTGTGCTTGAGAAAGGATCAGTTGGAGTGGATGGGCTGAGCAGCAAGGAGGTTGCTCCTGGTGGGGAATAATATGGATCTTAATATCTTCCTGTAACCTTTAACTGAAGAAGTAACCCGATGAATACATCTATAACCTTTATCTACAAGACTTGTCTACCTGGAATTCTTCATGGTAACACTGGCAACTAGCGGAAAAGACCCACGTGAGTATTGAAATTAAATGAAAGACCAGAATAGCTCTGAAGTGTCAGTTGAAAGAAAGATAAATATAAGGAGAAGACATGAGGATAAAGATAAAGAGAGATGAAGAAGAGTTGTGCCTGGTAGCCTCACCAGTGTCTATAAGAAAAGACAGCCTACAGGCCAGCGCAGTGTGCAGCAGAAGCAGTAACCTGTTTTCATCCTGCAGACCTAGAAAATATATTTGTGCACAAAGTATGGCGAACGTGCGTGGACTTAGCTTTGCTTCCTCTCCTCGCTGCGTTTCCTGTGTGCCAACTAGTGAGAGGAGTTCATTTGTTCATGCTTGAGGGAGAGCATTGAGTAAGAGGCTCGCACTTCAACTTATGGAGGACAGTGTTGGATTTGGGTGTCCCATTCTCTGTGGCTCAGTGGAGCTACACATGTGAGCAAGAGTCAAGAGTGCCTAAATACATGGGACAGCGTCAATCTGGAGATTCATCTTCCCTGCCTTCTAATTGAGTGGAGTGGTGCTTCGTTGGTTTTACCCGCTCCTCACATTGTGTGTTCCTTTTGTGCTTTACTACGAACTATTGGGGGCACCACTTTTTCACTGGCAGAAACTTGGGCAAGTTTGGACAGTTGGCAGTTTAACCACTGTCCCTGTCGTTTGAAAAAAAGACAGCGAGTGGTTCCCTGTACGCGATCCTACCTGCTTCCTTGAGCCCTGCAGTGCTGTCTTCGTGGGATCCTATCTGACGTAATGGTATCTGAGCAGCTTGGGACTGCTTAGGGACGCTCTGCTGGTTTGACGAGCCGTGATTCACCCAGCATGGCGTCAAGTATGTGCCGCCATGTTGTTTTCCTCAAAAGCGAACCAGCATTTCTTCATTGGTATCTTGGAGGGTCTGGGAGCCCTGATGTGTGTGACATTCGGTTTGTACAGCTGTGGAGGTAATTGTCGTCATCACTTTTCTTGGATGGGTGTGCATGCTGGATTATGGACATTGCTGAAGCGCATGGGATCAGGAAAGAAAACATTCGGCGAGGTAGTGTTTTAAGCGTTTTCTTCAACAAACCCGCGGTCCCTGTTGCAGCCACCCGAGGCAAAGTTCTTGTTTGTCCCCGTGAAATGGAATTCTTTGGTGAGGTGAGGTGTTTCACTAGCTGGTTACATCGGTCCACTCGAATGAGATTTCGCTCACTGGTGGTAATAGTAGACATTGTTGGTTGTTCATGGTGGCACATGCTCATTATTTTGCATGTTTCTAATGTTTGTGTCGGATGTATGCCATGTTCAAATTTGATACAATGTTTTACCATGTTTCTTTTTCAGGTGTGTTGTTCTTTTGCTAAGTGGGTTTTGTGGTGCCCACTGTGAAGGGGTTGTGATCATACCCTGTGTGTAATTGTTGCCTTGTGTGAGGTGTGAGGTGTTTAGAGATACCTTGTGATTGTGTTGAGTTTAAGGATACCCTGTTATGGTATGGGTTGGGTCATACCCTGGGTCATACCCTGTGTGTAAGTGCAGTAAAGAGTCCCTGGTCCTGCTGTTAGTGTTATGCCTTGAGTGTGAGGCATGGTGGTGTTAGTTATCCACTGTTTGGCGTTTGTGATGCCACCCTATGTGTCGGATGATAGATACCCTGTTTGTGTGAAGTGAGGTGGGTTGAGTTCTGTATTACCCACTGTTTAAGGGTTGTGTACCCTGTGCGTACTTTTGCCTTGGTGTGAAGCGAGGTCGGTACCCTGTGGTAGTGAGGTGGTGTGGTACCCGTAGTTTGAAGGCTGAGATTCCCTAGTGCTAAATTGTGTATTGAGTGTGAGTTAAAGTGGGTGAGCCCCCACTTTTTTAAAGAATGGAACATTTTACTTGTGTTTTTCCTATTTTTCCTAGATTAGAGGGGCATGTTATTTTTGATGAATTTATTGGACTTGCCGTATGTGTGTCTTATCATCTTGCATACATTTGATTTTCTATAATCATTATAAGGGGGAGATGTGTTATAATCTGCTTGTTAGTTAATGCATCCTCCCTATTGTTGTTCCCTACCTTGCTGCTCAGCCAATGGTGAGGTCATTTGAAAGTTTAGAGTGTTTGTGCTTGAGGAAGGATCAGTTGGAGTGGATGGGCTGAGCAGCAAGGAGGCAGCTCCTGGTGAGACATAATATGGATCTTACCATCTTCCTGTAACCTGTAACTGAAGAAGTAACCTGATGAATAAATCTATAGCCTTTATCTACCTGGAATATTTCATGGTAAGACAGTGTCTGTCAGGCTGACCTTTGTTCAGCCTAACAGACACTGTTCACGAGAGGCAAAAGGTGGGGGGCGTGGTCCCTCAGCCCCAGTGGACTGGACGCTGCTGGATAGAGCAGGCTCTTCCTGCGCTCCTAAGAGCCCTGGAAGCCTGCACTTTCTCTAACCCAGCTGTCTAAGACAGCTAGGTTAGAGAACATTAAAATGTGCATCTCTGGCTGGCAGTCCAAAGACGGCTGGCCAAAGGGACATGGGCATTGTAAAGGACACAGCTCCCTGCTGCTGCCACCCAGCAGCACTGGCCTCACCCTGTCCTGACACTTAATTCAGGATGGGCTGTTGAAAAAATCAAACGTTTGCAATGCAATAGGTCTCGCATTTATGAGAGTTTGAGCTATTGGCATTGTAAATGACAATGCCTTTTATTTATGTGTTGTTTTTAAAACAGATAAATAAAAGGCATTGTCATTTACAATGCCAATAGCTTAAACTCTCACAAATGCAAGACCTATTGTATTGCAAATGCGTTCGGCGCCCGTGCTATAAAGATTTTTAAAACAAGCTTTAGGAGAGAGCGTGACAAAGCTATTTGAGAAAATAGTGCTCGGAGGCTGTAATTAAAGCCTACAGAGTAACAACACAAGTAACAGGGGGTGTCCGCATGGGAGGTTACAAAATAAGACAAGGAGGTACTAAGGAGGAACTGCTTAGCCTATTGACCAATGAAAAGCCACAGTTTACAGTGGACAGTGACACAAGCCAATAAAAAATAGGGCAGAGAGTGGGCGGACTTCAAGTCCATACCTGAATACAGCATGCCCTGCAGAGCAGCGCATGCGCTTCCCAGGCCCGACCTAAAAATGGTTATAAATAAACTTCATTACCGTTTTATTTTTCAGCTCTGGGGCTTGTGGGCGACACTCCTCCAATCAAATGGAGAGCTGCTCCTGGTAGCACTGAGGCTGCAACTGCACAGTGCCTTGTACGCGCACATTCAAATCCATTGTGAAGATTTTGTTAACTGCGCAATTTTCTAGAGCATAGTTACTTAGGCTGTTGTTGGGCTCCTGCAAAAAATAATGACCCCCTTGGTAGGGCTGCTTATTAATAGTAGAAAACCAAAAAAATAAGCATAGCAGGTCTCCAAGTGACAGCACCAGGACTTTCAGGATGCTGACATGAAATATAACATGAGTGGGAATGGTGTCAGAACTTGCATTCATTCATTCGTCTATACTTTCCTATCAGCTGTTTAAGCACCTGCTCAAGAAATCTCTCTGTAACCTATGTCACTAAAGCCTTAACTGACACGTTCTACGAGTGATGAACGCTTGTACTAGCCTGCCCTTCTGAATCTGTTCTGCGGACAATGGAAGATTACACTTGTTGCCTGCTGTTAGAATAGGAAACTTGCTTTTATGCTGTACCTGTTCTGAATGGAAGCAAAGCTTTCAGTGCTGTTGCACAGTTTGTACCAGCTCTGTGATGGTGAAAGCTTGTGCTGCTGCCCTTGCTGTACCTGTCCTCTGAAGGAGGGAAGCTTACATTGTTTCTGGCCAAGGTGTCCAACCATAACATATGCAATAAACAAAACACTAATAACACCATACCAGCTAATGCTCACACGATGGCAAGAAATATTTTATTATTGGATGAGGATGCCTCACCCACATTTTGTGGCATGCTTCATCATGGGCTACCCCAACTCAGCCAAAAACATAATAATGTCAGTGTGGACTCAACCTAAAAAGGACGGAGTTCTTGATAAATGTGACTGAATAGTCAGGGATCCAGACCGTCGTAAAAAACTACCTCTTTATACACCCAATGAAAGACCTTTAAGGATGGGTATACCTTGTAAGATTACATATGAATGGATGAACAATGGGAATTATGTCTCTCTCATCCTGAATGATGCCTTCATTTTTCATCTCACTAACAGGCCTATCATAGAGTCCAGGGCTATCTTCAGGGTAATAGGGATGCCTATTCTAAACTGTACTGTGTTATAGTGAGCAGACAAGTAACTATCTTACATGCAACTAGAATAAGAATAAAATTATAGGTTAATATCTGATCAACAATGGTAGCGCAGAAATGTATCATAGTCAACTATTTTGGTGATATGTATATGCGATATACGTGTGTGTGTCTATATATTATATACATCCCAAGTGGATGATATTGTTGGGTATGTGTTAAATCGTGAATTAACAGCATGCTCACTGCACATATTATAATATGTGCCAAACACAAACACTATGCACCTATGTATCCTGACTTTAGGATAGTAAAAATACCTGGCATCAACAGAGGTGGAGCCCTCTGTGGCTGCACTGATAACGTGACACAAGTTAATGGAAAACAACATTGAAAAGTGACCATAGTAGTACTTGAATAGGTTAATAATATTGGTTAGATCAAACGTATGTCCTGTAATCAGAAGCACTTTTGATGATGTGACAAATTAAACCACAAGATACACCACATAAATATATACACACATGTAAGAAATTGGATTGTAGATTGACTGGGGTGAGAACCCAGTTCAAGCAGCAACCACAATCCTTTACAGCGTATGACACAAGCAAGCCCGAATGAACCTGTGCTCAACCCCCTGGTAGCTAGGCACACAGCAGTCAAGAATAACTTAGAGGCAATAACCTCAAACAGTAAAAAAGGTAAAACACCACACAAAAAGGATCCAACACCAAAATAGAAAGATAGAGTGAAAATTAATAAATAAAACAAGATCAAAATGACAAATTTCCAATCAGTAGAACTGGAGTTATGATTTTTTATTTTTTTTAAATGAAGTGAAACATAGCAGGTAAAAGCACAAAGCGCCAACTGCGGCTATCTGGTAACGCAGGACCGGGCCAAGTTCAAACGTTCAGGCCGACTGTGATGGAGCGCAGGTCAGATAAGATCCCAGGTTAGTCCCCCTGAAGGTTTACCTTCTTAGGTGCATGCCTAGAGTCCTGCTCGCGTTGCAGAGGACTGCCAGGGGCAGGGAGAGGGTTGCGGTATGCTGTAAGTGTATCACAAGGTGCTGGGAGACATCGTGAGCGGGCATCGCTGAGGCTTTGTAGTGGCGGTCCCTGCAATTGGTCGATGCTGCAGTGCGAAGAGTCAGGCAAACTTAGCTTTGCTCTGATTTGCGCTGCGACCGATGAGGTCTCGATGCAAATGGGCACTTGCACGGTTGCGAAGACTCCAAAACCTTGATTATAGCAACTGTGAGCCACGCCAAGGGTCCAGGACCTGAGAGGCACCACTTGGGGGTAAGGAACTCACTGCAGTTGGGTCCAGGGGCTGGTTCTGGATGTTGGGGAGCCTTTTATGTCCCTGAGGCTCAGATAAGGAGGCCAGCACACTAGCACTTGGAGTCACGCTGGGGTCCTGGGTTCAAGGGTGAAGTTCCAGGTCCAGTCTCTTCTCACCCAGGCTAGAGGGAAGCAGGCAGCAGGTTAGCACAGAAGGGCAACAGTTCCTTTAGAGCTGCAGTACAGCAGAGTGGCATTGTAGCAGCACATCAGTCCTTCTTTTTGGCTGAGTATCCACAGGTCCAGGAATATACTGAAGAGCTGTTGTCTAGGGTCCAGAATGTATACAGAGTTATGCCTTTGAAGTAGGGAGAAGCGTCTTGAGGTATGCCTTTGAAGTACACAGATGATCTGCCTTCCTGGTACAGGCCCTGGTTCTAGTCTAACTACAGGGGGTAGGCAGCACTCTGTGTGGAGACAGGATGCAGCCTATTGAAGTGTAAGTGGGGTTTGGCCATGAGGCAGACGTGAAGTTTTGATTCAGTGTCATCCTAGAAGTGTCACAGTGAAATCACATAGTTTTCACTGCGACATTTCTATGACTCTTTTTTACTTGGTAATGCCCACACTGCATACATTATACCTGGTGCAGGTATAATGTGGTGCAGGGATTTACAAGGTGACGCATCTGCCTACATGCGTCACCTTGTAAATATGGCGCAACGTGACACATTGTTTACGCCGCTGCTGCGAAAAAGTGTTGCAAGGCCTTCATAAATAAGGCCCATTGATTTTTAGCTATATCGAAAACAATAATATCAGATACAAAAATATTGTTACCTTTGAATAAAAATATAATATGTCAAAAATATCAAAGCACTCAATATCGATAATAATATTGCCAAAATAACTAAATAATCACTAATAAATATATAAAAAACGTTTTTAACATACAACAGTTACTTAAAATAAAATAAAAAACGTTTTGTACACATACTTAAATTAAGCAAAAATATATTAAAATTACTTTTCACCCCAACAAATAAATAACAAAAATGATAACAATACAAACTCTAAAACAGCATAAACTAGAAACAATTAAACTCCAACCCAAATATTAATATATACTCTGCATATATTAACTTATATTTATAAGTAGCAAACTATATAATATACATCAAAATAATACCTAAATTAGCATTTACCATTGACGGGTCAAACAAAAGCAAAAGAATTCAAACTAAAATTCAACCAACCAGAGAAATAAAACTATAAATAACTTTAACCAATAAAATGAAAAAAACACTTAAGTCAACAATATAAAAGGCACACTGACTTAAACAACTTTCTACTTCAAAAATGAAAAACGCTGCAAGATGGGGAAACTCTGCCAGATTTTCTCATCAAAACATTACAGTTAAAATATATATATATATATATATATATATATATATATATATCTCAACAACTACTTAACCAAGTAAGTAAAACTTATTTTCACACTAAAACGTAATTGTTATTGAACTTGAAAAAATATTAAATAACAAATAATTAATAAAATACTATCCAGCTTCTATCTTTTTACATAGACTTCCTAAAAGAAAATCACACAACTGAAAATAACAACTATCAAAAAGATATAAGAAAGTAAGTATAAATAAATAAATACAAAAGTATAAATTCACCTAATTACAAAGCAAAAATAAACCTAACGACCTCAATGTCTACGAACTAACAACAAATTAACATTTAAAGTGAAACTTATGATTTGTTTTCATCTAAATGAACAAAGCACCTGCTCCTGTGAAAAATCGTGAGAAACATCTATACACAACATACTTATAAGTATACAAAATAAAAGTTATTGCATAATTTTAAATGTGAATAATATATATACAAAAGATTAAAATATTCTATATATTTATACTATTACACTACTTTCAGATATAATGCCAGAAGCTGTAAAATATATCACTTAGCAGAATGGAAAGCAGTTACTAAATCACCTGGGCTATACCTACAGCCAAAAATCTGCATCA
Organism: Triturus cristatus; assembly: GCF_964204655.1. Lineage (NCBI taxonomy): Eukaryota > Metazoa > Chordata > Amphibia > Caudata > Salamandridae > Triturus > Triturus cristatus. The sequence goes on from NC_140590.1 coordinate 1,388,807,279, forward strand.
ACCGGAACTATAAACTGGAAATATACTAAATATTATTCTAATGCATCCTATGAGAAGGCAACTAGAAAAGATGATGTTGCAATTCATGTAAGGAGGCACAGAAACACCCAAATGTAACAGAAATATAAGTAAGAAAGATATTGCAAGATGTAACAGAGGCAAGCACTAGCTCCATGAACCTATAAGCAAAAACCTTAAAGATATACTACCTAAAGATCCCAAACACATAACAGGCCAACTACCACCTATCCTCACTTTAAAACATGTAATTGCATGAACTAAAAGAGCCACCAGCGATAACTTCCCCTAGAAGATACAAAGACATACACATGCCTGAACACTTAACGACAAACACATAATTAGGAACCTTTTCTTTTATATGACAACCTAAATAACAAACAACATAGCCTAATATTCTCTACAGCATATAACATACTAAAACGGAGACAATGTGACAAGTATATGATGGATGGGACCTTCAAAATGTGTCCCAAACCATTCACTCAGATATACATCATACATGGTGAATATCAAAACACAAATAGCCCTTTTGTACATGCTCTGCTATCAAATAAACAAAGCAGCACTTACTAGGAGCTCCTAAACTATATCAAACACAAAACAAATAAGCATTACCCCCAAGCATAATCATAGACTTTTAGGAAGCCATGATTCAAATCAATCTAAAAATGTACCCCCATACAGCCATACAAGGCTGATGCTATCATTTCAATAAAATTATATATAGACGGTTGAATGACATTACCACATGTGGTTTTACCACTCATGTCTTTACAACACATATTTAACCATGTATAGCATTACCATGCTTGTACATGCATTAACATTAAAAGTACACTTACCACGCAAACAACAAGCACGCACACTTTCACCAGGTATACAATTTCTCTTTCTATGCTATAAAGAATGTAAACTAAACTTACCTGTACGAAGCATTCTCTGCTCCGATCATCCATCGTGCTCCAAAGTGCTCTATTTTCTGTAAAAAGAGACTTTCAAGGCCCTACGTCCTAGAATTGTTATTGAAAGTGAAATAGGACTATTGGAGTGACACAGAAGAAGAGTCAAGATACAGCTGACCTGGAGTTTATTAAAACTGCACAGGTGAATTTCATCTTTTCCTGCAGGCACTCCTATATGGACAAAACAAACACATGCCCTGAGCCCTAAAATACAGGAACCCTAGCCCACACGAACCCTAACCTTAAAATCTTGCCATACAAAGAGAAACACTACCACCTACTGATCAATTCCAAGGTAAAGTCTTGCACTGTTAAGACTTGCGTAGTAACAGTCTATCCGAAGGAAAAAACACGTGCTAAATGTAATCCGAAGTAAAAACTTTGGATCAAAGGCTGTTTCCCATATAGACACCTCCAACAATCTGCACTAAGGGCCTTATTAGGAGTTTGGCGGTCCATGGACCGCTGTACCCGCAATCCGACTACAGCGAGCTCGGCGGTCTGACCGCCGTATTACGAGACGGTTGGATTGCCTTTGCAAAACCGTTGGCGAACCGCCGACACCGCCAGCCAACTCCGACCTCGGCAACCGCGGAATGGGCCAGTGAGGCTGTAGAAGGCTCAGACCACCAGTGAAACTGCCGGCACAATTGCAAGTTGCTTTACAGCTGGTGTGACTGTGGTAGTCCAACTACCACATCTGAGACAGCAGAAAGTGAGGTATATAAAGCCACAACTCCCATCTACTCACTTTTACAGGTCTCCTGCTGTTATGGAGCCCATCGGACACATCCTGCTGCTGCTGTACCTGCTCTATCACATCCAAAACTCACTCGGTCATGGACAAAATTGGTGGTAAGTCATACAATTACCAGTTGCCATAGACTCCTCAGCAAAACAATGTCCCGCCATGGACAGGTTAAGGGAGTTGAGGTCTCTAAGTAATTTATACGTTTACAGGGACCCTATCTGGGAATGTTTCATAACAATAATCAAAAATACATCTGTATGATGCCCTCCTAGGCCAAAACACTGGTACTGCACAAGCACACTGTACAAAAATGGACATGTGTTTTTATACATAGTGATAGTAATGTGTGCATTATTTTGTGGTCCATGACAGCACCTCCTCATCAATATCACACCTATTTATCTCTATCACGCATGTGTTTTGCCATTTATCACTTGTCTGCCATGTTACTACGGATGGCCACTGTTCATGCAGCTGATCATTAGTAGAGTAAGATTGAGGTGACCACATATACCATGAGGTCCTGTCACTCCAACTTTTTTCAAGATGCTAGACTTCCTTTGCCCATTCTCACTTGTCTGCCATGTCACTACTGATCTTCACACATCATGCAGGTTACCATTTGTCAAGTGTTGGCAAAGTGAGATTGAAGTGACCACAACTACCACGAGGCCCTCACTGCAACTCTAACCAATATGCTATACTGAATGTGACACACTCATGATGCACACATCCCAGGTCCTGTTTTGATCTCAAAGAAACATCTGTATAGATATGTTTCACAGGGGTAAGGACAAGAGCAAACAAGACAGATTTACGGGGAAAATGGGTAGGATGTGGGGGATGGAGTTCAGTTTGGGAGGAAGAGGGAGTGTTAGTGTGAGCTGTTTCTTCTGTCTACACTGTGTGTTGTGTTGATATCTGTTGTGTGGGTGAATGTGATGTGGATGTGCTGGTTGTTGTGGAGGGGTCTGTGGCTGTTGGTGTGGCATCTAAGGGAGTGCTGGGTTTTGTGGAGGGTCTATGGCTGTTGGTGTAGTGTCTGCAGGAATGCTCAGTGTGGATAGCACCCACCTTGGTGTGTATGAGGGAACCTCCTTGTATGTGCCCCTCTGCAACTGATGAATTTCCTGAATGCAGTCTCAATACCTGGCCCATGACACTCTGGGAGTCCTGGTAGACTCCCTGGACTTGTGATGACAACCTGGGTGCATGTGGTCCCAGTAAGATCACAGTTACCCTCCCACTATGCCTTCCCCCATGGGCCTGTGCCATTGGCAAAGAACACACCCTCCCACTGCATCCTGGTTCTTCCAGACAGGGGTGGCGATAGGCTCAGAATCCAGGACTAGGAGGCACAGGATGGTACTGACTGTGCTAGGTGCCCAGGTTGGGGGGGCAGTGGTTGGCTCTGTTGTTGCAGATATGGTGGTAGGTATTGTTGTAGGCACAGTGATTCCCACTGTTGGTGTCTGTCCAGGCTGACCAGATGGGCGAGGACTGTCATCCATGTCCACCTCTTCAGGAGTGTTGCTATAACTGAGGGCTTTGTCCTGGGGTGGAGAAGATTTCTGTTCGTTTTCCAACCTCTGTTCAAGTTCAGGGGCAGATCGACCTGTTGAGAAATAGAGAACATTGTTAATGGTCAACGCGAAGACAATGGCTTAAATAGGCACCCCGGAAAAGACCAGAATAAGTGTACCCTACACCAGCCACGCTCGGGTTTCACTGAATTTGCATTTTTCGACATTAACTGTTGTTCCCTCCACAAACATCAAGCCCACATGCTGGACTTCCTAATAGACAGGAAACTGGACGTGGACTTTTTAACAGAGACATGACTGAATGAAGGGTCAGTCCTGATGTTGCAGCTGCCCTCCTGCCCAACTATTCTATGATTAGGAAAGACAGGCGTCAATAAATAGGTGGAGGGTTATCAATTATATATAAAATGAAATTTGAATGTAAAGCAGAAGATTTTACTGCGCCGGATTGCGAAAGTCTGCTCTTCAAAATTGCACTTACATCTAAATTTACCTTTTCACGCATTTTGCTATATCGCCCCCCCTGGCCCAGCGGGGAAATGGGCACTTTCCCTTCCAGATTTAGCAGCTCCATATATTTTAAAAGTGGCTAATTTCACAATTCTGGGTGATTTTAATCTCCACTTAGAGGACTTCCAATTTGTCCGACCTCAGTAGTCTCCCTGCTTTTCCCTTGCCCTGGTCTGATCACTTTGAGGTACCGTTCACACTGGAAACTGCATCTGCCCATACTCAGCCTTGTATAGCCACAGAACAAAAATCGAAGAGATGAGCTAGGCTTGATGTTACAACCCTCAATAAGATACTGATCAATAACAGACCGAATCTCGATCCAATTTCCATAAAAGATCCTGAGCTTATTCATAACTGGCTTCTGCCTCCCTCTTTCAACCAAACGCTCCAATAAACATCTGCCTTCGGCTCCCTGGTTTACAGAGAGGTTAAAATGTGAGTAATTCAGGTGTAAAGCACTGGGAAGGCACTGGAGGAAAAGCTACATTGAAGGCACAAAAATAGCATACAAAAAGGCTTTAAGCACATATCATAGCTTGTGCACAGTGGCCCGTGCAGATTTATTCTCACAACAAATTGCATGAAAACTCTTTTTAAAGTAGTAAAAGAACTTTCTGGTACTGACAAATTGACAAAGTCTCCTGTCCTTTCACAAAGTCAATATAAAGAACTTGCTCCCTTTTTTTATCAATAAAATGGATAACATACACATTGGGTTACAAAGAAAACACAAACCCGATATTAGGTCAGAAGTAGCAGAATTATTTAATACCAGAGAGGCCCCTGCTATATCTTATTCTATAAGCAACCTAGTTCTCCTCTCAAACTATCCACTTGAGCACCCACAGACTTCTCCTCCTTTAATCGCCTTCTTTTAAATACTAAATCTGGATCCCCAATCAATCCATTACCTTCACATGTTCTAGGGCGGCTGGATTCCTCCATTTTAGTATTTATAATGGAGCTTTGAAATGCCTCCTTAAAGGATGGTACAGTTTCACATAGATGGAAACATGCTAGAGTCCTTCCCCACCTTAAGAAAGCCAATCCTGATCCCTCTATCCCGTTTAATTTCCGACCCATATCGTTGTCTCCTACTTTTTCAAAAACTTTGGAGAAGCATGTAAAATGGCCAGCTGGCCTCCTTTGTGGTAACCTAGAACTTTCCTCACACCTCCCAATCAGGTTTTAGAGCTGGTTTCTCTACAGAAACCACACTGTTGGGGGTGACTGAAATGCTAAGGCATTGTTTAGAAGAAGGCGAAACTGCGGCATTAATTTTATTGGATCTCAGTGCCACTTTCGACACAGTATCCCATCGTATCTTGGAGAAAGCCTTACTGTCACTAGGCTTGGCGGGAATGACTTTTTCTCATTTCTTAACAATCGTACCTTCCAGGTCTCCTCAGCCATGGCCTGCTCTTATTCTCATACATCCCTTTATGGTGTTCCACAGGGCTTAGTTTTAAGTCTGTTGTTATTTAATATATACGTCCACCTGTTAACGGAGGTGGTTCAGAAAGCAGGACTGCCTCTGTTTTCCTATGCTGACGACACACAGATTATCTTTACTCTCTCCTCATCACAAGGACATAAGCCCTCGGATCTTAACCTAGGACTGAGTAAAGTGGCCTCATGGATGCAAAATAACCAGCTCAACCTAATGGTGACAAGACAGAAGTTATGATCTTCAGCAAAAGACATGACCTCTGGGGTCCTCAACATTGGCCCTCCGAATTAGTTCCTTTTCCCACGCCAGTGAACAGTGTTTGGAACTTGGGTTTCAATATTGATGAACAACTATCGATGAAACAGCAAGTGGGTAAGATCTCTTCCACCTACGTTGCAGTCTTGCATTGACTAAAGATGATCTTATGGCTGCTTCCTCTCTCAGTCCAGAAAACTGTGGTCCAGGCTCTTGTTATTTTATTGCAAGACTAGACTACAGCACTGCCCTCCATCTGGGAGCAGATAATTCAACCATCCAGAGGCTGCAATTGGTACAAAATGCAGCTGCAAGACTACTTTTTCGACTGTCTGAGTTTTCTTCTGTGTCAGGGTGTCTTCATAAGTTACAGTGGTTATCGGTGTCGAATTGGGTCAAATTTAAAGCGATGTGTTATATGTTTAAAATTAAAACAGGTTTGGCCCCAAAATATCTGCAGGATTTGATGAAGCAGCACAGCACGCTTCACCCCTTGCGTTCTGCTCAGCAAATTTGCTTTGTTGTTCTCAAAGTTAGACGGGCCCGTATGAGAGGCCAGTCATTAGCCTACCTGGGACCGACCTTATGGAATTCCTTACCAGCCGCTTTGCGAGCTGAGACCTCTCTGCTTGCTTTTCGCAAGGGTCTGAAAACTTGGCTGTTCTCAAATTAGTTTTCTTCATAACCCCTTTTAACTGGCCTACCTTGCCTAGCGCCTGGAATCCCTTTGGGATAGCTGTGCGCCCTACAATTTCTAAATATATAAATAAATAAAATGGTGAATGAAGGTATCTACATTGACGTTGTTTGTGTCAAAGTAACAAGATACCTTGAATGGAACAAAATAGATAGTGATTAGTATTGTCATCTACTTGTGTGGTGTTGAAGTTGGTTACTAGACATTGGTAGACATTCAATAGATGTAGTAGATTTCATCAGCTCCTTAGATGTGCAGATATGAGGCATTTTGGCTTTAGGGATAGACATGACGTCTCCAAAACTCTGCTGCAAACATGTGTATTTGTCCATTCCAAGGCCTAGTTGTGTCTAATACAGCAAACACCCAGCTTGGTTGTATATTTAGCATTATTCATTATGTAAGAAGTGCAAAGTCAAGGGGTCACCTGCCACTGCAAATCAGCTGAGTTTCCTTCATGGCTCGCATATATATGGGGTACACCGTTGTTACGGTGACACTCATGCCATCAATAGTTTTAGTTGAAGAGACCAAGACACAATCAAGCAAAGTATTCAGAAGTATATCTGAGTGGAGCATTGTCTCCACATTGAACATTCCATAATGAGTGAAGATCAGTTGTAACATGACAGACAAGTGAGAAGGGGCAAAAGGAGTCTAGCATCTTGGTTGGACTTGCAGTTAGAGGCCCTCATGGTAGTTGTAGTCACTTCAATCTCACTTTACCAACACTTGAGAAATGGTGCGCTCCATAAAGAGTGAAGATCATTTGTAACATGGCAAACAATTGAGAAGGGCAAAAGTAGTCTAGCATCTTGATAAGAGTTGGAGTGAGAGGGCCTCGTGGTAATTGTCACCACTTCAATCTCACTTTACCAAAACTTGAGAAATGGTAAGCTGCATGGTGAGTGAAGATCAGTTGTAACACAGCAGACAAGTGAGAAGGGGTGAAAGTAGTCTAGTATCTTGGTTAGGTTGCAGTGAGAGGGCCTCATGGTAGTTGTAGGCACTTCAATCTCACTTTACCAACACTTAACAAACGGTTATTGGACCATAACCGTTGACAACATATATTTTGGATGGACCATACTTTTAAATATGCACACATATCATGGGTCCTGAATTGATATTTTTATACTAATGCACTTGCAGATAGCATTGCAACATGTGACATGTCATGGAGTTGGACACATGTGGTCTTCTATGTTACAATACACTTTAACACAGACAAACCCACATCTCAGATACTTTGAGTATTGCATGTAAGAAAAGTAGATAGAGAACACAATAGCAAAAGAAGAGTTGAGAGCAAACAGGACACTGCTATATTGTGATAGTTATTGAAGTGTAAGTTACCAGAGTCCACTCCCCCAGCTATTCCTATCAAGCCCTCAGAATGCAGGATGGCCAAGACAGTCTCCTCCCAGGGAAATAATTGTTTTGGTGTGCTGGGAGGGCCACCGCCAGTCCTCTGAGTCTCCAGGTGGTGGTTGTTGTACCTGGCATGCACCCTCAACCTGGGGTCAGTCCACTTCCTCCTATTGTCGGCCTGTATGCGCAGGGTGGTACCAACAGCATTCACTCTGTTGACTATCCTGTCCCACAGTTCCGTTTTCCTACTGAAAGGAGTATGCTTGACTTGGAACCAATAAGTTGGGGCTCTACTCAAATGATTTCCTCGACCATGACTGTCAACTCCTCCTCAGTGAAGTGTGGATTTTTTGCCAGGCATGATGAGAAAATAAATGTGAGTGAGTGTATGAAAGGAAAAACAAACAAGTGATACAGGGAAAAAGGTTCAAAACAAAATATACAGGTGGTGGACAGTGATAAGTTGGGTAGCTGAGAAAAGGGCTGCCTATTTTGTGGGCGGCAGTTGCGAAGCAGAGGATGCTGGTCAGGGATAGGGTGTCTTCTAGAGTGTGATTTGCTACTTGCCAAAGCACATCAGCTGTGTAGTTTTTAAATCCATCCAATAGTTACTGTAGTGGTGCTTTGTTTTGCGCGAACCACAGCAGTATACCGCCACTGGTTAACCGCCGTTTGATAACCACCGATGGGAGACCACGAGTATGACTGTGTAGTCGCAATAAGCTCAGCGGGTGGACATCGGACCTGACGCTGTCGGTGGACACAAGACCAACATTGCAGACCCCGCGCGGTCCTGATGGGAAGAGTGCTGTGACCGTGGTCAGCATTTTAGACAGCACAACTCATAATACTGTGGGCGGTAGATCGCTGGCAGAGCGGTGTAGTAGAGGACACGGACGCAGCATGCAGGTGGTCGGACTGTCAAACTAGTAATCAGGCTCTAAGTGTAAAATATTCTACAAACATCAAATTTGCCTTTGAAATAAAAATAAATGATAGCATTAGTCTATGTCCTTCTCACAGAGGTAGCCAACCAATACATTATTCTAATGGAAAGCCCTTTCTACCAACAAAATGAAGAAAAACTTAGATCATATTGGACTATTTCGAAGACGCTTGGCTGGGCAGACTGCATCGATCAGAACACAGACGGCAAACAAAATTCCAAATACGATTGTGGGACGTATATGACAGCACCTTGGCACAGAAAGTCAAAACCACCAGCGCAGTGGAAGTATGCCACAGTGCCTTCCAATCCACTTTAGGAAGAACCCAACCTACACTTTATAAATTTATAGAAGCATTACTAAAAAAGCAAAGTTACCAACAAATAAGAATGTAACAATCCTTTACCCAAATTGGCTCTAAACTTAGCAAACAAACCAAAAGAATTGCTACAATTTAAAGTCAAGCTCTTCATAAATAACAAAGGAGTAGATTACTTAGAAATGATTGCTAAAACCATATTATAAAATAAATGGTAACTTACCAAAATCCTCATAAACTATGATACATTTTAACCAACAAACCAAACATTTTTTATTTTAAGTAATCAATATAATATTTTACTACATCAGTAGAAAAACTATTAGTATAACAATATGAATAGAGACTGATATAATAAAAGTATTTACCGATCACAAAAAAGGTTATGTTTACCATTTCCACTGGAAACTAATCCAATTTGGTAAAGGTGTTGGACACTAAAAGGGTAACATTACCTATTCCCACCCCAATTGAAACCAATTTTAAGGTGTTGAGCACTAAAGGGGTAACATTTACTATTCCCACTCCAATCTAAACCAATAGGGGAAGGCTCTGTACACTAAGGGGTGACTTTCACTGCCCCCACTCCAATCCAAACCAATTTGGGTTAGATATTGGATACAAGAGGGGTTACATTTAATATTGCTACTCAAATTTATACCAATTTAAGGAATGCATTGGACACTAAAGGGATGACGTTTACTATTCCTGCTCTACTATAACCATACCGGGAGAAGGTTTTGGACACTAAAAGTGTGACATTTACCATTCCCACTTTAATCTATACCAATTTGGGGAAGGTATTGAACACTAAAAGAGTGACAGTTAATAATTCCACTCTAATCTATGGCTATTTGTAAAATGTGTTGGACATTAAAGAGGTGAATTTTACAATAGTCACTTCAATATGAATAATTGTAAACAAGGTAATACATATTAAACAACTTAATCACAGTTAATACTAAATACTCATATATTTTTTTACTATAAAATACATTTAAAAATGATCTAAAAGAAACCCTAAACTACAAATTTAAATATTAAAATAAAAATATATGTTTATTACATCATCATCAATAAACGTTATTTGGTCATCAGACAATAAATGTACAACATACATACATGCGACCCAATAAAAATGTGAAATAATAAAACCCGTCATCATCTTAAGAAAAAGACATAGGAATTCATCAATTTGGCATGGGCTTGAAAATCAGTGCAATGCTCTTTGTACAAGCTTCAACAGATCAATTCAGGATGCCTAATACATGAATAAAACAGGCTAAAAAGTTGCTAAAAAGTAGTGCAAGTTGGTTGTTGTAGTTTTCCTTCCACTGCATTAAGAGAAATAAGATGACATCAAATCAGTGACCAATGGTTCACTCGATAATGATATGCCCTGGTATTTAAACTCAGTATCTCCACCTTCAGAATCGGGGCATATTAGGGTAAAATTAGAGTTGAGTTGAGCTCTTGGCCTTCCTTCTTAAGCCCCACATTTGGCCCAGGAACTTCGCAGTTGTGCAAACCAATGAGGGTCTAGTATCTGATTTTAGTATGCGCAGAGCTGCTTCGGAGTCGTGGGTTCCAAGCTGCTTACCAATGGGGGTTAGCCATTTTGCCCTGGGTCTAGAATATGCAGGGCAAACAAAGAAAACGAAGAAAACATGGCTGATTGATTCAATTAGGGCAGGGCAGCAGGGGCAGTCTTTAATCTGGGCAACATTGCATGATCATGAATTTGTGAATAAGGTTACCTGCAAGAAACCGTGCCTAAATTACATATATAATTTTCTATCGGCCGGTACCTTGATGAGGTCAAGATAGCCTTCCAGTAAACAGCTTGGTTTGAAAATTTATGAATTACTCGATTAGTCTGCCTCTGTTGCTAGCCATTGGTTCCAACTGTGCTACCCGGTCCCAATACAATACTTTAATTTGTTTCTTGGTGTATAGTGCTGGGGAGTTAATGTTATGCCCTCTTAAACCAATGCTAGTGATGAGGTTTCTAATGTTTTCAATGCATCCTATTTTGTTCGATGTATCTAGTAAGCAATCCTCATCTCGAGCAGATGTGTATTGGACAGCTCTGGGGTGGATACAAGCCTCTGCTAAAATAGAAGTGGGCATAGCTTCACTAGATCCTTGATTGATGTTATGCCCATATCCAGTTTTAGGAGCAAAGTGGTGCACTAAATGGGAGGGACACTAAATTCCTGAGAAACTTGCTCTCGGACGCTGTTAGGTCTCAAAGCCCAAGAGCTCAGCCCTTAAATGGCACTGCTTACTGCCTTGCTTTTGTATAGTTCCAAGGCTGGTGCAGCTGGTTTTGTGTGGGAGCGACGGTGTTCCTTCCTTAAAACCCCCGTTATCTGTAAAAGCTTGAGGTGGGCCTTGTTTAAATGCTGTTGTCCAGGCCATACCTTCAGACAATTTAATGCCCAAATACTCTAAACTACTCACCCTCTCCATTTAGGGTCAAACAACCTCTTAAACATTTCATGGAGGTTGAACATCATCAGTTTAGTCTTAGGGGTGTTTATTTCAAGACCCCTCTCATCACAGAAGGTCTTGAGAAGGTCTTAAACCGATTTAATAGGATTTGCAGCCCCATAGGTGTTTCAGAGACGAGAAGAGTATCCTCTGCAAAGAGCAGAGTTGCGATTTTCTGTTTCCCTAGACTGGGCACGTCTGCTGAAGTTGCTTCTAGAAATCCAACCACTTGGTTGATGTATAAAAAGAAAAGTGTTGGAGCCAAAACACAACCCTGGCGGACCCCACGCTTAATGTTAACAGGAACAGTAACTTGTCCCTGTGCACCCCATCTTACCCTGGCAAAGTTCTCTGCGTGTAAATTTATAAGTAGAGACAAGATTTCAATTGGAATTGCCATCTCCACGAGGACCTGCCAGAGCTTCCCCCTGGGCACCAGATCAAAGGCCGACTTCAGATCTATAAATGGCAGATAGAGGCTTCCCTTGCCTAGTATTACCACCTTCCAATATAATACCAGAAAGCAGATAACCTGATCAATTGACCCCGTTTTCTTCTGGAACCCTGCCTGTAGTGGGGACAGGAAGTGATTGTCAGCCATCCAGTCCTGGATCCTCACTAAGAGAAAGCGACAGAAAACTTTTTGGACGCAATCAATCAAACTAATGGGCCGATAATTGGCCGCATTGCTCCTGTCGCCCTTTTTAAAAATGGGGATCACTTCAGCTTCCTTCCAAGAAGAGGGATTAGGCCCTCCCAGCAATGTCATTAGAAAGTGCGACTATGTATGCAGCCCAGTTATCCCTATCGGAGCGGAAGAGATCTCCTGGAAACCCATCCGGCCCTGGTGCTTTGTTCTCCAAGGTTGGCCTCTGTAGAGGCCAACCTTGGAGAACAGAAGACTTGGAATGGAATGAATTTGCTACGAGTGCCCAAAATGTCCTAGTGTCTGGTTGGGAGCAAGCATCCATAAGTTCACTCCACTTCATTTCATCCTAGTCTTGTTTATCCCTTGCTTGGGATATTTTGTATAGCCTCCTTAGGTCTCATATCAAGAATATATTCTTGGATCTAATGGCTGTGGCCAACCATCTCCTCAAACCATGTGTTCGCCTTACATGTTTTTCTCTGAATTAAGCTATAATTGTGCGGAGGGGCAATAAAGTTCCGAGCTAATTGTACAAATCACTTTGCATGCATGGCACTAACATTTGCAGATGAACTTGGCTCATCTGGTGGCAATTGAATCGCAACCAGATGTGCCTCAAGCTCCCTTTTTATGGTATCAAGTTTAAGCTCATCCCTCATGAACATTGACCATTTGAGAGGTGCTTATCATTCGAGGGTACGACCTCCTTAGTTGTTAGTTTATATTGACTGGACTACCATTATCACCCCAGCGAGACTCTAACGTCAGGGTTAACGGGTTATGGTCACTTTCACAGGTGTTGACTATGACCATATCGATGACAGTTGGCTATAACATGAGAGCCATGAGAATATAATCTATGCGACTGGCACCAGAGGGGCCAATAAAAGTAAAGCCCCCTAATTTGTCTGAGCGTGTTCTACCATTCGTGGCCCACAGTCTATGTTCTAAAACGTCAGCGCATTCATTTGCAGAGTGGAGTACGACCACTTCTTTATGGTTGGGAGGTCAAGAGGTGGAACTGACCACAGTTTATCCTCCTGAATGACGTCATGAATATCCTCCCTATCAAGAGGCTCAAAGGTTACTTTGAAGTTGCCACCTATAATTAATGGGTGTACAACCCTCCTTGTGTCCAGCAAGTCATCTAAGATTTGCAGGGTGGGTGATTTGCCACCTCTTGTGCCTCTTGCATAGACATCGTAGACGCCTATGCTCTTGCCTTGTGTACCCCTTAACCTGACCGTAAGAATATTTGGACTATCAGTGGGAAACTCTTTGATATCGCAATTCAATGAAATGCTAATTAAGATAATCAAGCCTTCAGATGGACACCCCTGTTTTAGAGCCACTGCTGGCTTGTGGAAGGTCATGAAGCCTGGGCTATATATTGGTTCTAAACTCCAGGTTTCTGGGAATATTCAAATATCATGCGAGTTAGTAAACTCAATCCATTCTGGTAAATGTAGCTCCCTTCATACACCAGCCACGTTTCATGATGCTAGTTTGAGCTCTTGCGAGCCAATAGGTTGTATTTGGTCATAATTGGTAGGGGTGCAATGAAGCTCAACTTCCTCGACTGTGGTGGGGTTGCGGGTGTCGATATCAGTGTCTACAGCATGGTTAGCATCCCCTATTGCCTTCTGTGAAATGTAATTAGTGGGTTCTAGGCCAATCGATTGCTTTGATTTGGTTAGGCTCCCCTCAGATAATAGAGGACCTGAATTAGATGCAAAGTTTACGGTGCTAAGTGTAACATATGTTGGTGAGAGCCTTAGGTGCAATTAGTCATTTTGTGCCAAGGGCGAGGACCAAGATGGCCCTATCGACATTGTGTTGGGCATAAACTGGGAAGCAGTGTTGGGCATCTGCAGCTTGAAGTTTATGTTTGATGTGGGTGGAGGGCATGTCCTAGCTTCTAGGGCAAGTAGATTATGCACTAGGCTTTCGTCAACTAGTGTAAGCTCTATTGCATCTACAGGGCTATTAACCAAAACCCTTCTTCTAGCTCTTAAGATATCCTCACTGATCACAGACCTACACCCCCTTACATGCCTAATCCAATGTATGGATTTATTCTTGATGGACTCCTCATTCTCATACTTGGCAAACTTGAAACCTTTAGGTACGTTTGTCATGTAAATTACATGACCATAGTGACTAGGCAGGTTTGATGGAGGTCTTGGCTGATTGGTTAGCTCACCCCTTCTTTCCCGCAGCACATATGCCCTCTTGTAGGATGTATATCCCTCCTTAAGCCCCCTACCCCCCTCCAGACATGATGGTATATTGCAGTAAACCGTGCTGGAGTGGTCTGAATTATTGCCTGTCGGGAATGTTGGGGAGACAGACAAAGCAGTATGTGTGGGTTGCAGGAATTGTTTCAGATTGGTGTTTCCCCTCAAAGGTTCTGCATCAGAGAGGCTATCAAAGCTACTTGGTTCTTCTAATCCACCTAATCTGTCCAGCAATTTACTAATAAGCCCAGTCAAGGTCCCAACGATTTTTTTCAAGGCAGTAACGTTACTACAGAGATCTAATTTGAGTGCTGCAGATTCATGATTTTCCACCCTTCCATTCCTCTCACACAGAGGATTATCTGCCCTGCCAACCTCTGCATCATTCCCAGCCTTCAGACCCCCTGAGGTGTCTGTCAAATGCTTTTGGCAGATTTACAAGGAGTGAAAATCTATTGCTGCATGTGAAATCAGCTATTGTCACTAGTGGGGTACAATCAGGACTGGCCAAACTTTTAGGTGGTGATTTGGTAGCTATCTAGGGTTGTTTCCTAGTGGGTACCTTTTTAAACATATCCGGGATGTGTCCAGTTTTGGTGGGACTAGAAAGTAGGCATGGGGTATTGGGTTCTGAAGCACTAACAAAGCAGTTGGATCCAGAAGTCCCTCACACTCAGTCAATAAATTATCAATATGGTCCAGCACACAGGGCCCTGCCACAGGGCTCAAGTTCCGAGCTCTCTTTTTAGTTTTTTTCTAGGGGGTGCCTCCCTGTCCACCCTCTGTTGCTTTCCTACTTCCCATGCCACCCCAATGTCCAAGAGAAAAACAAAAGAAGGACAACCAACCAGGGTGGTCATGGAGAACAAGGCTGCTTAGCCTTAGGGCAACTTTAAAGTTACACACAGTATCTTTTAGATGTTGGCAGCAGTCCTCAGGCGTCAAATTTCAGGGGGGTAGCCCAGCCCAGCCTCTTCTGCCCGGGCGCGGCCCACGCAGGTCCTGCACAGCGGGGTCTTGCAGGTGATTATATGCGCCTCCGTGCGCCGAAAAATGAGGCAGTGCAGGCTTGGCAATACATTGGAGGCTGGGAATGTGGTCCTTGCTCCCTGCTCAGAGTAAAGCATGTCTCATGCAGCGGGGCCTTGCAGGTGATTATACGCACCGAAAAGTGAGGCAGAGCAGTTGTGGTGATACATTGAAGCCGGGGAGTTGTGGTCCCTGCTCCCGGCTTAGAGTAAAGCGTGTATTATTACTATTAATAGTTAAACAATTTCAACTTTTTTTCCAACGGTCCAAAACTTGAAACCATAAAATAATAAACCATTTTTCAAATGTAAAAATCATAATATATAAAAAGATGTAATGGCATTTTATAATTGTATAAGTATAAAATATGATTTGTGAATAAAATAATGAAATAAAAAATCTAAAGATTTCTACAATTTAAATTAATTTTTTTGCAAAACTTTTAAAAATTCAAACTTTTACATAAAAGTCAAAATGTTTTAGTTTAATTAAAATGTTGCTATAGATTTAGATTTTTTATTAAAATTGTTTTACCATTGCAATTTATTAAGTAAAATAAAAATTAAGATGTTATTAAAAAAATACTAATATTATAAATCTGATTTAAAAGATCCAAATTATGAATGTGCATATCTTCCAAACTAATAACATAAATTCAAATTGAAATTATAAATATTTTTAAAATCTCCCCATCCTTATTCCCTAAAAAACCCAAATCCTGTTACATAAAAACAACTAAATATACAAATTTCAACAATTTCATAACTAAATAAAAAACACCCTACCAAAATAAAAAATATAACCCCCCCAGATACAATAAAACTCAGTACAATAAATTGTACACTAATGAAATGAAATTTTTTACTTGTATAGCACACTGCTGCCCCAGCAACGGGGCGTCCTGGCGCTTGTACTCATACCGCTGTGGAACCCTTCCTGGCTTTCCCTGTGAAATGTCCACTCCTGGACACCCCCAAGGTGAAGCCAGGCATCCCCAGCGCTGTTGGGGCCATTGTGGAGATTAAGCAAGCTATTGCCCAGAGTTGCAGAGTGGGACCCATGATTAGAGTAGGCACCGAGGCGAGAATTGTCAGGTCTGAGGAAATTGAGCCCAAGACCCGCTGAGGCGGAAATTGAACCCTGGTCCCGGGCCAGATCTCTGCATCAGGGTCTGCCGCTCTAACCATTGAGCCACACTTCTCCACTAATTAACACTTAAAAATGATATTACATACAAGGATTTTTGCTACATTGATATTATTTGCAACAATATTAAAAACAACATTAAAACAATATTTTTGTCTTGGATATTCCAGTCGACAATATTTTAAAGGTCCTGATATTCTTGACACAATATTTTTATATCACAATAATTTATTCGATATTCTGTCCATACACGATAATTTTTACTGTGAACCAATTTGCTCATGTACAGTAAGAATTGATCACAGAGTTTGATCTGTATAATCTGTAGTGCTAGTGGCAGTACACGTTGGCTGCAAAGATTAACCTTTGGGCAGGCCCTAATCCCAGCCTGCTGTACCCTTTAAGGATAGTTCACAATACTAAGCTGTGTATATTACGTATCTCAGACAGCAAATGCCCAATGCGCATGGCCTATTGCCATATGCTGTTGTGGGTGACTGCAGTGTGTGGCCTTTAGTCAGGTCCTATGCCCAACTCAACAGATGCAGTAGAGGGTGATCGCACAGCCTGGCCTGGTTAGCTGCTTGAGGTAGGTTGGGCACAGTGACTGATAAGAGTAATGGCCCTGTGGCCATCCCACTGCCATGCACTGCCAAAGGTCATGTGAATTAGGAGTGGGTCATCGGTGGCTGGTTGAGCACACGGCCGAAGCACAACAAAATGGAGCTTGGAACCTGAACTCCATATTTGGTATTGCGAAATTCTCCCACCAAGGATTTCAAAGTGGAAACCATATCATTATTTTGCAGAGACTTTGCAAATCTGAAACAACATCCAAAAGGTTGAAGACAAAAAGCCACAGAGTTGTCAGATTTCAGCAAAACATTTGTCTCAAATGGATGAAAATAATACTGTCAAAGAATATGTGGCCTAATGATTCATAATTGGCATTTTCTTGCTGCATAATTTAGATAAAAGTGCCAGATAATTTGGTTCTCCATCTTGTATATAACCAGCTCAAAGAGGCTACAGATTTTCCCAGTATATATATATAGTCATCATCTATCACCTGATTTGGGCTTTAGTATTCATGTTTTGGGGAACTTTGCAGCCCCTCTATGCTGATCATTTGGTTGTATGTGGCAGACTCAAGTTAATTAGATAGCAATGTTGACCTACTTTAGGTACACCTGTACTAATACTGGTCTCCAATAAATGTGTTTCAGAGATTGAATATTACTCCTATCTGCCATATGAGTAATTATCAACAATCAAAGGACAAGTGGCAATAGAAGGCTGATGTGCTGGCCATAAGAAACCATTATTATTCCTGCTAGTGTATGTTTTCTCAAGACGTTGTCTTCCTTTTTGTTTCCATGTTTTTAGGTGCATTTGTCCATACTCTTTTAAGATTCTGGATTGAGTGTGTTATCTGCTAGCAAACCATTATGAATTTGTTGCAATCATCTTCAAGTTCTGATATATAATTCTCACCCGACCACTATTAAAATGTATATAAAATGTGATTGTGAATCAAAGTGAAGATTAGGATTCTCTGGATTTTTTAGTAAATCCCATATGAATTTTAAAGTTTAATCCACATTGTGTAGATCAAATTCCTAGAGCAAGTTTTTTTTCCTGTAGACTGTAGACTCAACTTCTATGTGGGTAAATGGGTAGCTATATGCGCTAGTTGGTTTTGTGTATGGCCACAGCTGTTTTCCTGCCCTGACTTAAAGTGAGTTTTCTTCCTGTGCATGGGAGTCTTTGTGTGTTTTCCCTCTTTTCCTGCTCTGTCAGAGAATTATGACAGCAAACCAAGCTATGGGCCTGATTATGAGTTTGGTGGTCGCATTGCCATACCACCGTGGCCCCAAGAAGACCATGTCTGCGGCGGTCTCCGGCCCACCATATTACAATGTCACTGCTGGCCCAGCAGTGGTATTTCTGAGGGTGGGGAATATATTTTCATATGTGTCGATGCATGTGTGTATATTTTGACTGCACATGTGTTAAATATACACATATGCATGACACATGTGAAAAATACCTTCTACGAGTACTTTCCATTGCTGGAGTCTGGACCATACACGCCCAGTCCAGTCAATGGGTAAATAGTGCAAAATGGACTTTCCTGGATTTAAGCTTCACCAGGGTCGTTTTCTTCGTGGTCAAGATGCTGCTGTGAAGGGGGGTCCTGGAGGGATGCATGTGGTAGACTGAGAAGAAGAAAAGGAAATGGGTGAGTATGTAACCCAATTCCTTCAATTCTGGCGACTTGAAGCAGGCAGTCTTCACGACATGGACGGCTCGACGGAAAGCCAACTTGTAATTCGAACGGCAGTAAACTTGTCTGTACCGCACTCTGACAGCTGCTTTCCCCCTACCGCTGTTGAGGTGGTTGGCGAATGTCTGGCAGTGGGGGCAGTTCTCCGGCGGTCTTTCATTTGGTAAACTGACAACATCGTAATAAGGTGGGCAGACCGCCAACTAGGCGGCAGGATTTCTAATGCCAGTTCAATGGCGGTTCCCTTACAGCCCAACTCATAACCAGCCACTAAGACTTTATCGGTGTAAACTAAGCTCATACCCTGTCTGTAAATAGAGTAGGCAAACGTGAGTTTGGCATTGTGATACTACTGATTTATGCAGAGAGTTTAAAATTAAATCAAAAATGTAAAGAAGGCTCATATAATGATAGGTTACCTGCATAGTATAGAGGTGGTTGTAAAAAGGATGCAATATCATTGTAAGACAATATTACTGAGTTTTTTAAATTCTTTTTTTAACAAGTAACCTTTACCAGCGATCCATAGCAATTATTATTATTTTTTTTTGTTTGTTTTGTAGATTTATATAGCGCGAACTTGACCCAAAGGTATTGGAGCGCTTTACATGAGCACCAGTTACGTTACACAAGGACACATTAATTTTTTTTTTTTTGGTAGGCACGGGGAGATTAAGTGATTTGCCCAGAATCACAGGATGTGGAGTCAACCCCGAGGCTCGAACCTTGGTTTCCCAGTTCCAAAGTCGGCAGTCTAGCCATAAGACCACATCCTCTCCCATCAAGGTTTTGGTGTTCCCAGTTTTAGCGCTGCCTTCTCCCCATAATAGTGTATATCGGGGACTCGGTTTCCCTTTTAATGTTGGAATTTGGGGCCTATCAGGATTTGGTGGAAATCCTAATGGGAAGTCAAACTGCATCAGCCAGAATCACTCATGCCCCCACTCGGATAAGCAGTTGAATATCATTAGGCCATTTTTGGAATTACATTTGGTATTATTATATCTATTTTATCCATGGTGCCATGTAAATGTTTGATGAAAAGAGACGACAATGTGAACTCCAAGGTACCCCACAAGGATGGATTTCACTGTTGATGGTGAGGAGTCAACTTTGATTGATTGGCTGTGGTATGATATCATTTGAGAAGTTATCAGTGATGTCACTGACCATGTTATGAGTGAAATATGTAAGGTCATAAGTAGTGCATTGCGGGGGTGCGAGTTATAGTTAGCTCAGCTAACTATAACTGCTAAACTTCTCTGGTTTTGTGCGTGTGAAATCTGAGCCCAACTATAACGTCCCTGTAACCTTTTTTTTTTCAGTGAACATCTAAGGTTTTTTATAATTCTATTTCCTAACTCTGACAGCCTTGGAAACTTTTGTTTTTTTCAGTAAATTTCTAAGGTTTTTTAAATGCTAATTTCTAACTATAACTTACCTATAAACTTTGGTTTTTTCACAGAATTTCTATGTTTTTTTAAGTAGAAGTGGTGTTTGCAGAATGGTGTTCAAAGGGGGGCGGAGCCTCTTACCAGCTCTCAGGAATCCCACTGTGTAGGACTTACAGAAAGTATCAGGAGGGTGTCTGGGTCACCAAGGCCCCTTAGCATCCAAGAGAACTTCATTTCCCAACCAGTAGTGTGCCAGGAGACGCATTTGCAGAGTGGTGCAGAAAGGGGGCGTGGCCGCTTAA
The DNA here is from genome assembly GCF_964204655.1 of Triturus cristatus. Taxonomy (NCBI): domain Eukaryota; kingdom Metazoa; phylum Chordata; class Amphibia; order Caudata; family Salamandridae; genus Triturus; species Triturus cristatus. The sequence continues at coordinate 1,388,827,646 of NC_140590.1, forward strand.
GACCTCTTAGCAAACTGACTGTGTGGGACTTGCTGGAGGTAACAGGAGGGGTAGTTTGCATCCAACGACCCTCAATAGCCAAGCCTACTTCATCCCTTAACTAGTACTATGCCAGGTGGCACATTTGCAGAGTGGTGGAGAAAGGGCATTTTGGATTATTGCACAGGTAGTGCCTGTATGATTCTGTGAGTGCAATTTTGAAGGACACACTGTGAATACTTTAAATAAAACTAATTACATTGCGCGTGCTGCAACGCCAAATCAGCGATGCAGCGCGCAATCTAATTAATTGTATTAATTTATTTATTTATTCACCTCCGTTCGCCCGTATTCCGGAGTTTACTACCCCCACCCTGCCCCTCCCCCGCCATGCCCACCGCCCTGCAGCACTTCCTCAATGAGATGCCACTGTCAATAGCATGAACTAATTTGTTATCCTAGAGTTAGCTTTCTTCATTAAAGAAAGCCTATATACAAAAAGTATGTATCAATTGCCCACTAAAAACTGTACAACAGTTACTTCTATTCACTAATCTCTTCTACTGGTTTTGTCTCCTAATGCACAACACTAGTTTGTCAAGAGTCTTCATTCTGTTTAGAATCAAAATGAAAAGCTTCCTCTTCAAAGCAAAGGCCTTATCAACTACTCTCTCAACTCGTTCTGTCTGTTTCACTGCATCTCTCCTTCTTCTACACGTTTTTAACACTACATTTAGAAGGCTGTACCTACACAATTATTATAATATTTGTGCAGAACCTATGCAGCCATCTAAACACCCACTTACAACCCATGCAGTAACTGAAATACTGAGGCACACATGAAACACTCAGGCTCTACTCATGCACTCATGTAATTACGCAGAGAATACCATTGTAGTAAACCTATCACCCATTATGTCTAAAAACTATACATTCCTCAGTAAAACTTGCAAATACATGAGCTTGTGATTGAATACATCAATACTCCCTGGATTACTGAATGAGGTCATAGGTAGTGTGTAGGTGATTCCCTGAGGATACAAGTAGTGCCTAGATGATTCCCTGACTATGTCAAAACTCCATGAGTCATTCCATATCTGCATACTTACTGCCTGCGTGTTTGCATGAGTATACCATTATCATATGGGTGTTTGGATGAGCGCATGAGTAGAGCCTGAATGATTTTACAAGTGTGTGACTAATGCTTCAATAATTCAACACATGCATGGATACTGGTAGGATGATTAAATGAGTGCATCTCTAGTAGCTGGACATTTGCAAGTGTGCATACATAGTAAATAGGTGATTTGTGCAGTGCATGGATAGTGCATACATGATTGTTTAAGACCATGCAAAGCACCTAGCCTATTGGATGAGTGGATGAATAGTGTTTCAGCAATTGGAGACTGCCCATTTATTTTTTGGTTGACTGGCAGGTAGTGCCTGAATGCTTACATAACTACATTGGTAGAGCCTGGAGAATTGAATAAGTGCATCAGTAGTGCCTCCCTAATTAAATGAGCGCATGACTAGTGTCTGAGTGAATGCATGATTTCTTTGTTAAAGCTTGAGAGATTAGATGAAAGTAAGTATACTGCTGGAGTGATTGTATTAGTGCAAGACTATTGCTGCATGACTGCATAGGTGCTGGATGACTGATAGGCTTACTACAATTGTACTCTCTAGGTAATTACATGAGTGCATGAGTAGAGCCTGAGTGTTTCTTCAGGGCACGCGTGTGCCTCAGTATTTCAATTACTGCATTGGTTGTAAGTGAGTGCTTAGATGGCTGCATAGGTTCTGTGCAAATGTTATAATGATTGCATAGTTACAGCCTTGATAATTGCATAAGACAATAGCTAGTAACTAGGTGATTAGATGAATGTATACGTAGTGACCGCATACTTCAATGACTACATAATTTCTGCCTGCCTGATTGCAAGAGTACGTGTGTAGTTTCTGGATAATTGAATAACCTCATGGATAGCGAATCACTGATTTGAGGACTGCCTGAGTAGTGGCTGGGTGAGTCCATGAGTGCCCAAATGCTGCCTGACTGACTGATAAAGTACCTTCATTGCTGTTAGATACATAACAGTTGTCACTATATCTCTGACTCATTAGTTATCTACTTCTGTCAGTAGCAAACTACCTGTTTTACTGTGTACATGCTTTTCTTCTGAGCTATGTGTGAGTGAAATCTAGGTATCGCACCTGATATATAATTACATACATGGCTCTCTGGAAACATACATTGATTTGTTACTGATCATACACCAGTAAGTTTCTAAAACCAGGGGGGGCAGCATGGCTCGCGGGTGGGGGCGGGCACGGGGTGGCTCGCGGGATGCTTTGAAAAAAAATATATATATTTTTTAAACTTACGTTGCCACTGCCGCCGGGTCCCACGTCTTCTCTCCTGCTGCCTGTGTCCAACTCCAGATGGGAACAGGAAGCAGGCAGCCAGGCTCTCCCCCCAAAGCCAATCACAATGCTCCAATGGAGCGCTGTGATCGGTCTGAGTGCCGTGTCAGGCTGTAGGGTTGGGCATTTTCTTCATGCAGGCTGTAATGCAGCCCGCATGGAGAACAGGGGAGTGCACATGACTGTTTTGGCCAGCCCGAGAGTCATTGCACACAACAGTGTCTACTATTACTAACCCCTGCAGTTCCGCCCACCCCTTCACGCACTGCCGTGGCAGAAGAAAACAATAAAATGATAATAACATTCAGTTATTATCCTTTCTTTGATGCTCCTGGCAGTGGGGTGATGCTCCTCCACCTTAGCGGAGGAGCCGCCACTGTCTAAAACAGAAAACAACATGTTAACATTTTTCAAAGCACAAACCTTTTGCCGATGGCATACCTACATCATTTCTTAAATACTTCTTCTGCTTCTAAAACATATATTTAGCATATCTCGAACAAAAGTTACACTCGAAATGAAGCCAACACAAGAATTCTTGATGCATTCTCACTATTTATCCTTCTCATTTTAAACAAAGCATGTTTAAAGAAAAACACTAACCTCACCATATACATGAAATGTACATCAGCCTTACTGAACATAGATCACCATGTAAACATATATGTGATTTCTTAAGAGATGTACACCTTCAAACAATCTTTCCCAAAATATATACCTCTCTGCCGCTTTAAGCACTCAAAAGTCCCGCTGTATATATAATTATGTGCAAGCACAAAAACCATATCTCACCATCTAAGCATATGAAAAGTTGTCTTTGAAATAACTTTATTCAGTGGTTTTGTTTAACCCATCAAAGTATACAAAGATAAAAAGGTTCATCATTTTGTAATGGAATACATTTCAGAGAGTAAGTTTAATATATACAACAAAATGACTGGGATAAAAACGTTGATTAAAAAGGACGTAATAAGCTAGGTTCAGATTGACAAACTTCCGGATAAAGTCACGCCACATACAAAGGTATATACAGTACACAAATTCTTTTTTTCCATTATCCAACATATCACAGTCAAAAAAAGTTTATTTTCTATTATTAGCTATCAGTGCAACCTAGGATAAAACTTCTGGCGAGGAATCCAAAAACAGAATAAAAAGCGACTAACAGCAAAGACTATTGACCAAGTTGTATACGTTTTTATAATTCTAAATGCAGTCTTATATTGCCTAGCTCCAAGGTTTACAGATCGGTCTTATCCACCTCCTGCGTATGTTGGTATGTAGCACAAATTAAGAATACGTGTTCTTCAGTCTCTTTTGTTCTAGCGCAGGCAGGGTATAGATCTGGTAATATCCCAGTAACCTCCTTGCTGGGAAACTTTAGGAGCAGGTTGCCATATCTAAATCTAGCATATAAACTTTTGGCAAGTGGTGGTGTGATTTGATCCAGGAAAGGTTCAAATCGCAGGCATGGCTTAGCATTTAAGAATAACGTTGTTAGATGGCCAGTTGATGATCTAATAGCATAACGCTCGCCCACTACCTCCCAATACCGAGATTTCATTTTTGGTAGGTTGTCTCTGGTTGCTTTCTCTGGGTGTCCCCATAGATCCAACAAATTAATTGAATTACACTAGCCTGCGATGTGTTTGAACAGCGATAATATTTTGGCACCGTTGGTCATCAATACCTCCCTCATAGAATCACAATAGTCAGAAAGCCGGGGGATTTGTCCACATGCAGAACCAATAAATAAGAGGTTTCAGTGAGGCCATGTCACCTATTCTCATCATCCCAAGGTCATAAAATAGGGGAACCAGTGGTGTGATAGTGGGTACCAAAATAAGTGACATGACAAAAATATTTTCACAGATTGTTAGTTTATTGACATTACTGTGGCCCCATATCTCTGCTCCATACAGAGCGCCACTTTGGGCTTTAGCATGGTAGACTTCCAGTGCTGGAGTTAAAGATTGAGTGTAAGGCTGTTTGTGAAATCTCAACATTGATTTAGATCTGTGGCATAGGATAAGGTAGCTCTTGTCTAGTTGTTTACCCGCTCAAGAGGTTCACATGCAATCCTAACCTCACGTAGTTCCCCACGTACTTTCCCAAACACCATGGATTTAGTTTTGGCAACATTAAGTTCCAAACTCCTGTCCCTGCAGAAATCTAAAAATGTGTCCACTAAAATTTGTAAACCCATCGGTGTTGTGGATATAAGTAAAGAATCATCTGCGAAGAGCAGGATTGGGACTTTCGCACCTTTCATGGTGGGAGAATCATTCCTGCAATCCAGCAGTCTACACACCACGTCATTAATAAACAGAGAAAATAGTGTGGGGGCCAGCACACACCCCTGGCACACCCCACACTGTATTGGTATCCTTTCTGTCAATTCACCATTTTTCCCCCACCTGACTTGGGCATAGTTATCCTCATGTAGTCTAGCTATCAAGTTTACCAGGTCGACTGGGGCGCCTAGATCAAGCATTGTTTTCCATAACAGCTCACGCGGTACTAAATTGAATGCGCCCTCTCAGGTCGACAAATGCTACATAAAGTTTCTATTTTTTAGTAGCACATACTTCCAGGTTAATAAAGTAAATCTGAAAGCCTGATCACATGTGCTTATTTTCGATCGAAAGCCTGCTTGATATGTGGACAGTATTGCCTTATCCTCTACCCAGGCTTGAAGTTTATCCAAAACTTGTCGGGCAAATATCTTTTGTAAATTGTTGATCAGGCTGATGGGTCTATAGTTGGAGGGGATAGAGACATCTCCCTTTTTGTGTATGGTGATTATCTCGGCTCCCCTCCAAGTTGCTGTGTTATCCGCACCAACCGATATACAATTTGACAAGAGATTTATATACAGGGCCTACACCATAGATTCTGACTTATATAAGTCCCCAGGTATCTGGTTGGGACCGGGGGCTTTACCTGCCTTTAGTCTGTTAATTGCTTACGGGGCTTTACCTGCCTTTAGTCTGTTAATTGCTGACAGTGTGTCGTCTAAGCTGAAAACCAGTGCAGTACCAGTTGTTTTCGTGGCGAGAATGGTGTTAACAGTTGTTTGATCGGCTCGAGATCTATCCATACAGCCAGAGCCCCCTGCCTTAGTATATAGTTTGGGAAAATGTTCCACCCAAATCTCCAGCTAGATATGGTAACTAAGGGTATTTGCATTCTCCAAACTTACTTTGCGATAATGTGCCGGAACAAGAAACTGTCGTTACATTTCACAGTGAATATCAGATTTTGCCAGTTTTTGTCTGCGAAGTCGCGCTTGGCTTTCATGAGTACAGCTTTGTACCTTTTACGTGCCGAAGTTACCCTAGACTGGCTATGCTCTTTGACAGCTAATTGTACTGCCCATTTTGCTAGCTTGTATGCGCTGTTGACCTATTTCTTATCTGTTATACTAACAGGCCTTCTGCCAGAGCTATTTGTGGTGAAAACTGTTTGAAGGGCATCGTAGAATTCCCTGTGCACCGATAGATTTGAGATTGAATTAAAAGAATGTGCACACTCAAACTACTACTGAGGCCCGACAGAAAAGGTATGAATAGCTCATAGATCCTGGTGTGTATGTCCTAATCTGCTAGGGCTTTAGGCCAGGAGACTCTTCTATGATTGTTGGTCACAAGAGGCTCTTCTGCTCTAGAAATACAAGTACGCAGACTCCTATCCAGGGCAGTGCCCGACATTTTTAGCAACAGAGGGTTATAGTCGCTTTTGAACCTCTGGGAAATTGTCATATCCTCTACTCGAGACCAGATTCTTACATCAACTAAAATATAATCGATAACAATAGTACTGGCACCCCGTTTGAAAGTGGCCTGCCTGTGGAAGTTAGAAGCGCTTCTCCCGTTCATGCCCTCAAACTCTTTCCTGTAATCAAGGATACAATCTGCAGAGAAACTGACGTTAAGCGATGGCACTGGTTCTTAACTACCAGGCTAGGTATACCCCACAACTCGTCCTCTTCCTCAAGAAGGGTAATTAGTAGTTGAGAAGGCTCAAAAGAAGCATTGACATTCCCAGAAACTATAACTCTGGAGTTAGTGTGATATACTCCTACCAGATCGTCTAGTAAAGATAGTACTGGCGATTCAGTGCTATAGGACTCTGACCTAGCGCAGACATTAAGCAAGGTCAAATTTAGGCCCGTCGGAAAAGCAAGCTGGATCCCCAGAATATCTTGAGAATTTATTGTTAATTGCTTGTACTTGCAGGCTAGAGCATTCCTCACAAAAAGTATCTGCCCCCCGCTGGCTCTACCTGTGGTTTTAGGTGATTGGCTTCCACACTAAATGTGGAATAACCATTTATATGGACCCTTTCTACATCCCAAGTCTCCTGAAATATGCAAATATAATTTTTGCCTATATAAGAGTACCATTTGGGATCTTGAAGCTTAGAATGAATCCCATGCCAAATTCCAAGAGATTAAGGTTAGGCTGTTATTTGCCTCTACATTACATAGCGGCATATTGTCACTAATCAAACAAACCAGTCAGGTGGATGAGTAAAACTGCAGCCAGGGTGCGACCTTGGCTAAGCTAGTAGTATTATTAGATAGTGCATCAGTATTTAGTACAGGAAGCAGATTACTAATAGACAGTTCGGTAGAATGGCTGTCACCCCAGGATTTAGGAGTAGAATCACTTTCACAAGCCATATGGTCAAGCAAGGGATACAGAGAACCTTTTGATTTCCTTGTTTGACCACGTGTTGAAGTAATCAAGTTCGGTTCATCACTTGTACTGCAACAGGATGGCTGAGTTTGAGTGGTTTCATCTGGCTTTGCTATGCGTGTACTACTACACATTGCGTGGAACTCTACACGGGTAGGTAGTGAGAAGCTGGTAGAATTCCAGAGTCAATCCACATCTTGCAGTTGGGATAAAGCCCCCTCCCTTAGTTTGGGTCCCTGTAGTACATCTGCTCCTGGCCTGCAATACTTAAATCTGATGGAAGATTTATTTAAAGGGTTTGTCCTAAAATCTAAGGCCACCAGATCGTCAACCATCCTAGCATCTTTTAGTGTAAGTGCTATCGCATAGAAAGCAGAATTCACGGGGGAGCTCCTTTGGGCACAGAGGATGTCATCTCGAATAACCAAGTGAAAACCTCTGGTGTGCCTGACCCAATGGATAGATTTGTTTATATGTGAATCTTCGGATTCAAATTTCACATAGGACTGCAATTTAGGAACATTTAACATAACAACTTTAGTTTTTAAATCGTTAGGCCTCCTTCTAGGACAAGGCACGGGGGTACTCTTCCACCCTCTGCTGGTTGTGTTACATTGGGAGGAAAAAGTCCTTGAGGGATTCGGTTGCTGCAACTGATGAAAATTAAGTATACTAGGGTTACTCAAAGAATCTTTGCTCCGTTGAAGTTGGAGGTTGGCCCTAATATTTTGCTGGAAATGCTGTCGGTATTGAGGATAGGATTGATGGCATAGGGGCCTACAGTTCCTGCTTCCTGCTACTTGTGCTACATGTGTTCCATGTGAGTAGTGAGAATCATGGGCAAGAATAGGATGTTGTGTTTCTAAATGTTGCGTAATCTAAGCAGTCTGGGTAAACATGCTGTACTGGGTGGTTGGCTTGTCAGTGTCTTTGGCACATTTAAGCTTCTCTATGGTTGAGACCAATCTAAATATGATAGTTTTTAGTTCTCCCACTTCGGTTCCTAATTCATTGATTAGAGCAATACACTCCCTACTTGTGTGAGCTGGGGATCCAGGTAACATAATCTCCATAAGGGGATTGGAAGGGGAATCTGAGACAGTTACATCATCATCAGCTATATCAGACAGTGGTAAAAACGATTGCTTCAATGAACAATATCAGCTGTTACAAGAGGGGGGGATAAATTGAGCTCATCCTGTCTAGAAGACTTCCCCTGGGTAACAACCATAGCCAATGTTGTGTGGCTATCTTTACGAACATGCTCGGTATAAGCGGCTGAGCAGTAGGAGTACACAATGAGGTGCAGTCCAGGGTGATTATAGTCTCGCCCTCTGCTGGTGTGTCTGAAAGTAACAAATCCTCAAATTCAACAATTAAATTATCTATTCGGGCAATTACGCAGTTCATGCCAGCAGATTTGACCTATCTTTTAGTTTTTTTGTTTTCGTGGCAACAGTAGACCCCTCAGCAGCCTTCCTCTTACCCATGGTTAATGAAATGATGATGCAAGATACTATTGGGCAGTCCCAATGCAGGAAACAGATAGCCCGGGAAAGTCAACAGGCAAGAGAGGGTCGGCCAGTGGTATCAATCAGAGCCACAAACGTTGTCCCGGGTACTGTCCCTGGGCCCCTGGATCCCAATCACTTTAGCCAACAAGATAGGAGTAGTCAGAGCTGGCTTACAATGCACTGGGCAATAAGATAAAAAAGAAGTAAAGCAATATCGTCCAGCCACAATATAAGATAGCAGTAAATAAGCTGAATCTCAGTAGCGTACCTCCGTGTGGATCAAATGTTAGGGGAGTGGCCCAACCTTCTCTGGGCTCCGACGGGCATGGGCAGCCCCCCCTTGGCCCGGACTTTGCCCAGGCGTGGCCCGGGCACATCCGCACGTGTCCTGCACTGCGGGAGCCCGAGGCCGCTTTTATGTGCCACCTGGTGCTGAGAATCCGCGTTGGCACCTCCTGGTGCTAAGAGTGCTGGTGGTTGGAGTCCCCCGGAGGTAAAGTGGCGTGTGCAAGGTGCTGGCTGTTGTCCTTCAGGGCTGAGGCTGCTTTTATGGGCCACCTGATGCAGAGAATCCGTGTTGGCGCCTCCTGGCACTAAGAGTGCTGGGGGTTCGGGTCCCCCAGGGGTAAAGTGGCATGTGCAAGGTGCTGGCTGTTGTCCTTGATGGCTCCCGCTCTGCGGTAGCCCGAGGCCGCTTTTATGCACCGCCTGGCACCGAGAATCCGCATTGGCGCCTCCTGGCGCTAAGAGTGCAGAGCGTTGGAGTCCCCCGGAGGTAAAGTGGCGTGTGCAAGGTGCTGGCTGTTGTCCTTGAGGGCAAAGTGGTCATATAAGTTAAAAACCACATTGACAAACACTTCTCAATACATACCTAACAAGTATTATTTCTTTCTAATTCATTTACAGGTAGACAACATGTTCTCAGGTTTAATTTCTCACTACTCTATTCCTGTTTAATAATATTACTAAAAGTAATACCACTGCCAGAATGCAAATGACAGATATATCTATTCTGCACATGATGTTAAGACATTTAAAACATTCTTAGTTCCTCATTGCAACTTTCCACAAGACTATACTGTTATTTTTTTATTTAATTTTTTTAATTTGTTTTTATTTCAGAAATTAAGGGGCACAATCAATTTATCGTAATACACGTTACATTTGAGTGATCTGTTTCCATTTATACTTATACAATGTTAGCAATCTTGTATATACATCACAAAAGAACCTTTTTGTTCGAGTTTTGATTTATACAGCATTGCCATCAGCAGTATTGGTCACATCTAGGAAGTCACATTCTTGAGGTATGGATGGCAGTTCACAAATATCTCCTCTATAGGTATTCCATTTTCCCATTTTTTTTATCCATTTTTTGGGGCACCCCCTATGCACATACACCATCTTCTTCGCCACCATGACAGTGTCCATATCTCTACACCATTCTGCTAATGTAGGGTTGGCTGCTCCACCCTAGTGGCTGGTAATGTTTCTCTTGGCAATAAGGATACCCAGAGGAGGCCAAGTCTGTAGTGTTGAGTTTAAATCTGTTGCGTCCCAGATATTAAGTAGACAGTATTTGGGCTCTCTGGGGACCAAATTACCACTCACTCTCGTGATTAGGGACATGACCGACTCCCAGTACGACACCACATAGGGACATGCCCAGACAGTATGGAAGAATGTGCCGACCTCCCCACATTGTCGCAAACAGAGCGGGTTGTCGACAATTTTACAGAGGGTAGTTCTAGTGTAGTAAATTCTGTGAAGAATTTTAAGTTGTACTAGACGTAGTTTGAATGTGATCGCTACCTCTCTGGGGGACGCAAGCGCCTCCTGCCAATCTGTGTCATCCAAATCGCCCAGGTCTGCCTGCCACTTGTCTTTAAGCCTCTCCACCGGGTCTGATATGTTATCAACAATTTTTTTATATGTTAAAGTGATTGCTCTTTTGTCCAAATAGTCTGTTAGTAGTCTGTCCTCTGGTGGGGACGCTTCAGGCAACGTGGTGTCCGGGGGGAGTGCCGCTGCGAGAGCGTGTTTAATCTGTTGGTAGCGAAAGTGTTCAGTGGATGCCACTTCGTATCATGTCTGAAGTTGTAGAAAAGTAATAATTTTTCCCTTATCCCAGAGGTCGCCCACCTTTGATATCCCGATAAGGACCCAGTTGTGAAAACCCTTAATTCTTTCCAGTCTTCCCAGCCTGTCTGTAACCCATAGGGGTGTCGCTCGTGTAAGTGTGCCGTGCCATCCCAACTTTTTCTGCACTGTAATCTGGAGTGTATTGTTCGTCGGGCCCATCATTGGACGGGTCTTGTTGTAAAGTGCTCGATATAGCCCTGTCGTTTCTAGCTGCAACCTATCGAGGGCATAGGCAGGGTCTGTGTAGGGAACATGAATCCATTGGTTCACCATTATTAGTTGGGCGGCCCAGTAGTAATATTGTATGTTAGGGAGTGCGATGCCCCCATAGTACCAGGAGCGATATAATTTTACCATAGCTATTCGGGACGGTTTATTGTTTCATAGGAGTTTAGTGACTTCCGTCTCGATGGCCTGGAAGTATGTTTGTTGGACTGGGAAGGGTGTGTTTTGAAGGGCGTAGAGAAACCGGCGGAGCGCCATAATTTTAAAAAGGGCTACTTTCCCTAGGAGCGATAAAGGGAGCGATTGCCAGTGCTTAGTATCTTTTTGTAGTCGTTTCAGAGGAGCTTGAAGATTTAGAGTCATGAATAGTTCCGGATCTCGGATGATGTGGATCCCTATGTATTTAAAAGTGTTTTCCACCGCTGTTACTGCGCAACCGGCTGGGAGGAGTGGGGGAGGGCCCTTCAGGACGTAGAGCACTGACTTTGCCCAATTAATCGTACAACCTGAATATCGGCCGTAGGAGCTACAAATATCTAAGAGACAGGACAATGAGCGTCTCGGGGAGGCCATATGTAAGAGGATATCGTCTGCATATAATGAAATGCGGTCCTCCTGGTCCTCAGTCCATTTAAGTCCTCGGATGACCGGGTCTTCATGTACCCAGGCCGTCAGAGGTTCCAGTACTAAGGTGCCGCGATGTAGTGAGATATCCCTCGATCTTCGCCCATTTGCTACTACCTGGACCACCGGAGCAGTGTATAGTAATCGGACCCAGGAGCATAATTTCGGTCTGAATCCTAGTTTTTGGAGGACAACGAAGAGGAACGGCCACTATACTGTGTCGAATGCCATGCGGGCATTTAGGGACAGCACAACAGCCTCTTCTTGGATGGTATGACTACGGCCAAGCATGTTATGAAGGCACCGGAGATTTAATGCCGTATTTCTCCCTGGCATAAACCCGGATTGATCCGGGTGTATCAATTTTGCTAGGTGCGGTGTATGTCTGTTGGCCAGGGTCTTGATAAGGTATATTGGTCTGTAGGAGGAACAATCCTGCGCTGGTTTGCCGGGTTTATGGATGGCCACTATCATCGTCATCCTTTGGTCACCGGGCAATTACCCTATTTTCAAACTGGATTTATACATTGCCGCCATGTATGGTGTGAGTGTTGTCGCGTTACACTTATACCACTCTATGGGAATACCGTTGGGCCCTAACGCTTTACCGGACTGTAATTTGCCGATTGCCAGCACGATTTTGTCCATTGAGAGCTCTACATCTAAGGTTTGAGCTTCTGTTTCCTCCAGTTTAGGAAGCTTTGTATCTCGGAGGAACTCCTAGGTGTCTGTTTGTGTGATCGTTATCATGGAGGTGTAGATCTGTTCAAAATGTTGCGCTAGTAGGTCCACTATGCACTGAGGATCTCTAGTTGTACCGCCCATGGGGAGTTGAAGTTCTGTTATCCACCTGTCCGCGTTTTCTTTTTTATCGAGCCAGGCCAGGAGCTTGCCGGCCTTGTCCCCATTTTCATAAATGGTATGTTGGGTCCTGGAGAGTTGCGTTTTTTCTGCCTTCCAAAGAAAGTCCCTATACTCCTGTTTCTTAAGCTGCAATAGGTGGGCGTTTGCGTCAGATGGATCCTGACTATGGGATCTTTCCAAGTCCTCCACCTCCCGTTCCAGTGTCTCTACGGTTTTGACTTTCTCCCTCTTGTGTTGGGTGATTAGTGAAATAGCTTGCCCACGGAGCACTGTTTTGTATGCCTCCCAGAGGACAGTTGGGGAGGAAACGGAGGGTGCGTTTTCGGTGAAGTAATATTCGGTAATGTCAGTTAGTCCCTTCCTTATCTCTGGGGACTTCAAATATCCGGGATATGTGGGAAATATTGGTACTGTGCTGTGGAGTGCCAGGTGTAGAGAGTGCTAATCGGGGAGTGGTCAGAGATGCCTCTTGGCAGATGTGTTACTGTTAAGAAGTTACCCAGTTCGGCTGCAGGTGCCAGTATGTAGTCAATCCTGGAGAGGCTATTATGCATCCCCGAGTAGTAAGTGTATTGTTGCGCCGAGGGAAAATGGGAGCGCCAAATGTCCACCATACCTATCACGTCCAGGAAGTCAGTCAGTGCCGAGTGTGAGCGGTGTTGCTGTCGAGGGGGTGTACAATCTAGGGGGTCATTCAAAGTGGCGTTGAAATCGCCACCTATTATTAAAGAGCCTTGTGGGAGGTGGAGGAGGAATTCGCTGAGTGCTGTGAAAGCTGAGGAGTGAAGCGCAGGCGGGATGTACAAAGAGACTACGTTTACTATTCATCCTTCCCATTGGCACGAGATCGCCGCAAAGTGGACCTGATCGTCGGTATATGTGTGTTTGACTATGATGGGATATTGTTTCTTTAGAAGGATTCCCACCCCCCGCGAGCCAGATGTGAATTCTGAATGAACAGCCAGTCTAAAACCGAATCTGTCCAGGGCTTTGCAGATTGTCCCCGTTAGGTGGGTCTCCTGCAGTAGGGTAATCGCTGGCGCCTTACGTTTCAAATATTGTCGAACTAACCCCCTCTTTAGTTTATCCTGAAGACCATTGACATTCCAGGAGATGATTGCCAGATGCTGCCTGGAGGGTGTCTTAGGTGTTGTGGGTTCATGTGACTGTGGCATGAGGCCTGTGTGTCGTTTGCGCAGTTTCAATTAGATTGCTGTAAAACATTGCAGGAACATTATGCATGGTTAGATCGTGTGCCAAGGAACAAATAAAAACAGAAACAGTGAAAAAATATGAATATTCCCTAAAAATTCAAAGTCCCACCCCCCTCCCAGCCTCCCTGCAAGAAGGATTTAGAACTACCCGCCACCGCAACTTTGCAGAGCGCCTAAGTCCCATTACCCGGTACCTTTGTAGAGGGAGAGGAGAGCTCTCGTGATGGTTCAACCGGAGGCTATCCAAGAGACATCGCCTACTCGGTGAGTAATCAGATTATGCCCTGACAATGGCATAAAGTGTGGCCACCAACGCGGGTCCTCAGAGAAGGGATAGGTCTAAACCACCCTTTGTGGTAGCAGGATACCCTACCAGATTGTAGCTGCATCTATGCGGGTGCCAGTATTTCAGGCAGAGATCCTGCCATTTCAAAATGTCTCACGGCAATCGAGCAGATTTAAGTCACGCCATAGTAAACAAGAAAGTGCCTGCAAGGTTCATTTAGTCCGCATGTCGCTGTGTGTCCGTCGCTGATGTCAGTTCCGATGTCTCCAGCGATTGTGATCCTTCAGCTCATCGGTTGTTGTTTTGTCCCAGTTTTCCACGAGTTGGGGCCTGTCGCCAGCCATCAAACCAGTCCTGTGCCTCCTCCGGTGTGGGGAAAAACCATGTCTTTCCATTCGCCACTACTCTGAGTTTTGCGGGGAACATCATAGAGTATTTAAGTTCTCGTTTTCTGAGTTCTTGTTTAACTGCGATGAAAGTTCACCTCTGCTTGGCCACCACTGCCGTATAGTCCGGAAAGAATGAGATTGTACTTTGTTGGTAGCGGATCGGGGGGCCCGCTCTGGCTGTTTGGAGGATAATGTTGCAGTCCCGGAAATTGAAAATACGGGCCAGTATGGGCCGAGGGGGTGCACCCGGCTTGGGTTTTCCCCCAGGGACGCGGTGGGCCTGTTCAACTGAAAAGTAGTTAGAGAGTCCTCTGGGTTGTAGATGGTTTTTGAACAGGTCCTCTACAAAGAGGTCCATCGCAGGGTCCCCCTCCCCTTCCGGCACACCCATGATACAAACGTTGTTGCAGCGGGAGCAGCCTTCATAACCGTCCAGTTACGCCACCATGATCTTACTTTCAGCCTCCAACTATTTGACTTGCTTTTTTAAAGTTGCCGTGTCAGAGTGTAGTTCGGTGGTCGTGGTTTCTACCTCAGTCACTCGCGAGCTGAGGTTTCTGAGGTCGGTATGTATTAGAGAGAGTTCAGTGGTGACAGTGTCGATGTGAGATTCCAATGATGAGTGGACTTTGTTAAGTGTGGACATGATATCAGTCAGTGTGATCTCTTTCTCCATGGAGGGGCCCTTGCCAGCCGCGGCCTCCGTGTCAGTGCGATCGCACGGGTTCTGTTCCAATTTAGAATAGGCGTATTTTTCCAGCTTGTTTTGTTGGGTCACTCATTGGCCATGGCCCCCCATTGCGCCTAGCTCCGTCGGTGAGAATCAGGGCTGTCAATTGTGAGCTACTAGCCGATGGTACACACCGCCGCCTGCCCATATCGTTATACCACGTAGGCGGCCTGTCGGGTTTCCCACCAGCCCGCTGCCGTAGCGACAGTGCTGTTAAGAGGAGTGAGGCTTATCTTCTTAGTTGATGAGCCGTCTCTCTGGACCGTTTCCAGTTTATGGCATTTAATCGTGGGGAGGCTGATGTAGTGAGCGGCTCTGGGCGGGTGCCTGCTGTCCGCTGTAGGACTGCCGGGGTCAGTAGCTGAGATAGGGCCCCGTCTCCTAACACTGGGCAGAGCGCCTCCACCAATTCCCAATAGATCCACGAAGTATGTTGCTGGCCAGAGAGATTCGTCTCACAAAGCCCACAGTTCTCCAATGGCCTTAAGCAGGTTAGTATCGCGGCCTGCCTGTGCATGTGTGCGGACGAGCGGCCTACCTGGTTTCAGAAGCAGTGCGGTTCTTCTCGCCGCAGGCTGTCAAGCGGTACAGGTCGGGGCATTTGCCATATGATTTTCGGCTCTACGAAGCCAGGAGCCTCACCATGCAGGGAGAGGGCCTGGAAGCCTCTCCGTCGGTGTCAAGAGGAGGCTCGCGGCACAGTTGAGCGTTCACGGCGCACCGCTCCCCGCTGCTCCACGGATCCGCAGATGCCGGAAGCGGCCGACGGGTGCTGTTAGCAATCGAGGTCCCGGTCGCCTCGTGGTGGAAGGCCACACTGCGCTACGTCACCGTCGGAGAGCGAAGAAAGCAGTTGTGCGCTCCGGGAAGCACTCGGATGGGGCCACAGGAGTTTCAGGCACCCTCACACAGGGAGATGTCGGGTATAAGGCACTGATGATTGTGCAGATAATCATTTAAGACACTGGGGGATCGGAGCTCCTCTAGGCTGCGGCCATCTTCGTCAGCTGCAAGCCACGCCCCCTGTATATACTGTTATTTTTTAATAAAATACACAATATAATAAACAGGCACTAACTCATTTTTTTCTTATTCCCAAAACATTCACTACTAACTTGTTAAACACATACCCTCTAATACATACAGTTCATCTGATATATTTTTTCTCATCACTGTGATACTCCTTTTATTAAAACTCCCATATAAATCTTCATTTCTAATGTACGTTTTTAAAATAATTACAAAGTTATATACATACCAATTAATTCAGTTTGTAGATTATATTGTTGTTTTAGCTCTTTCTGCATAGTTTTGACACTGTTATGAATTATAAAAGCTAAACAGAAGAATGGTACACCACTCTCATACAAAGCAACTCTAAAATGACAATCTCTTCAACTTACCACTCTATCATCATGAGAAAAGTAGCAAATGAAATCATGTCTTTCATTTTAGACTACTGCATCTCCACTTGTGAATGGTTAGCATCTGGTAACCCTTTCCCTCTCTTTCAAAACAAGGTTGCTGCCGGTGCTTTTTCTCTATGTTTTCGTGATGATCGCAGAGAAATCGCGAAACAAAACAGGAGTTCAAACCTATATCTAGCCTCATTTTGCAGAAACTGCAAACCGTTTATTACACAGAGTCTCATCATTGCAAGATCTTTAAACAAGAAGACCCACTCACATTGGCCACTCACTCACAGTCTGTGCTGGCGGATTTCCATTTGTCTGATCTTTCATTACACCAGAATGGCGCCTGTGGATTGCTGGCATCTGTAGTAGATGTTTTCTCCCTCACTGGGTACAGGTCCCACAATGCATCTCATTGTGCTGCATCTCCGCTGGCTTAACAAATGTTCAGAAATGGGAGCGCTTTCTTTTACAAATGTGTTTTTTTGACTCTCTCGATCAGCCGCACTTCTGCCCCATCACGTTTGTTCCTCCCAAAGCGTTGGTTTAGTAACTTACACTCCCCTATTGTAGTTATATGGACACAATTTTGGGTAAGAACTACTCCTTCTTGAGCTTGCGATGGTTCTGGCAACAATACTGCCAACCAACTGCCACAATTTCTTGCCGAACGCTTTTCAGATAGGGTGCCTCCTTTCACTGTGGGTGTGGCTACACAGATTAATATTCTCACCAACGACGCTCAACAGAACATCAGAAGCACTCAGCGAGGTTAAGATAAATCCATTTATTCTCTCAGGCAGACGCGTTTCAGCAGGTATTCGCCTTCTTCAATGCCATTCCCACTCAGAGTCTCATCATTGCAAGGCTTTTAAACAAGAAGAACCGCTCCCATTGGTCCCTCACTCACAGTCCATGGTGACGGATTTCCATTCGTCCGATCTTTCATTACACCAGAATGGTGCCTGTGGATTGCTGGCATCTGTAGTAGATGGTTTCTCCCTCACTGGGAGGCCCCACAATGCATCTCATTGTGCTGCATCTCCGCTGTCTTGACAAATGTTCGGAAATGGGAGCGGTTTCTTTTACAAATGTGTTTTTTTACGTTCTCTAACAGCCGCACTTGTGCCCCATCAGGTTTGTTCCACCCAAAGCGTTGGTTTAGTAACTCACGCTCCCCTATTCTAGTAATATGGACACATAGTCAGGTAAAAACTCCTTTTTGAGCTTGCAACGGTTCTGGCAACAATAAATAATGTTCTCACACCAACTGACACAATTTGTTGCCAAACGCTTTTCAGTTTGGGTGCCTCCCTTCACTGTGTGTGTGGCTACACCGATTAATATTCTCACCACCGACGCTCAACAGAACATCAGGAGCACTTAGCGGGTTTAAGATAAATCTGTTTATTCTCTCTTAGGCAGATACGATTCAGCGAAGATTCGCCTTCCTCAATGCCATTCCCACCGAGAGTCTCATCATTGCAAGATTTTTAAACAAGAAGACCTGCTCCCATTGGTCCCAGTCCGTGGTGACAGATTTCCATTCGTCCAATCTTTCATTACGCCAGAATGGTGCCTGTGGATTGCTGACATCTGTAGTAGATGGTTTCTCCCTCACTGGGTACAGATCCCACAATGAATCTCATTGTGCTGCATCTCCGCTACCTCGACAAATGTTCAGAAATGGGAGTGGTTTCTTTCACAAATGTGTTTTTTTACTCTCTCGATCAGCCACACTTCTGTCCCATCAGGTTTGTTCCACCCAAACGCGTCTGCCTGAGAGAATAAACTGATTTATCTTAACCCTGCTACATTTGTCAAGCCAGCTGAGATGCAGCACAAAGGCCATTTAACTTCTGTCACTAACACCACCATTTCTCAACCATGGGGTCAGAGTATCTCCACCCTGTCCCCTTATGTGGGCTTTCACAAAGATTTTTAGCCCCAGGTTGATAAAATGGCAAGTGCAACTTTCTATTCCGGTTGCATCCAGCCAATCAGAGCATTCCTGTTGGCATGTGCATTTATGATTCAGCAGGAACATTTTTGAAACATTTGCCGCCAGAGATATCACTATAATTTTAAACTTACATTTCTCAAAAAACGACTGAACGGATTTACATCAAATAAACAAAAGGCACTTCCTTGACCCGACATCTACCTCCCTGCCAAATTTGGTGTAAGTCTGTTCAACGGTTCGGGCTGTAGAGGTGGCCAAAAGTTTCTATGGGAATTAACATTACAAACTCAACATTATTTCGCGCCCCAAGTTCTCAGTCTCCACTACACAGATCCTCCCAAACTATTCCAATAGATAGTATCCACCATGACACTTTTTTGGCAAACTATTATGCAGATTGATCAAAGGACACCAAAGTTAAAGCAAGTGAAAAAATGCTTTTTCTTTGGAAACTAGGTCCTAACTAAAACTACTTACTGGCGACCGCCAGAAGGTAATATGGTGAATGTGCATGTATATAAAAAAAATATTACATATATATATATATATATATATATATATATATATATATTCACTGAAAAAACCATAGGTTTCACACTTGTTATAGTTAGCTGGACATTTCACTCGCACAAAACCATTGAAATTCCCCCGTTATAGTTAGTTCAGCTAACTATAACTCGCGCGACCGCAATCCACTGCTGATGATGTCACATATTACATCACTCATGACATGGTCAGTGACATCACGCATGACATCACTGATGACATCTCAAATGACATCACTGATGACATCACTGATGACATCATCCTTGTGTAAGAGTGGCAGACCTCCTCTTATCCTAATATAAACTTTGATACACACATTGAAAAATACAAACTAAAGTTTTGAAAACTATAGAGATACCAATACCAGTTAGAACAACCTATTCAGTAATTCCAAAATCTACATACGCATCCACTCATTCATCAACACTTCTATATAGTCACTCATACATGTACTCAGTCATCATATGTACTCATACACCTATACATCCTGTTACACACCTACACTCATACATAGAGTTACTCACACATATACTCACACATGCAAATAAACATCCATTTACTTGCATATACAGCTATACACACACCACTACACTTACTTCTACAGAAACGTACACATACTTACTCTCTTAAACAATCACTTATAGAAACACATACTTATTTATACAGGAACTCTTCCAATCTCTCACTCTCATATATATACATCAATACCCACATATACTAGTTTAAAACATATGGACTTACTCATAAAGACACTATTGAGACAGTCATTCACTCTCTTACTCACCCATACACACACTCATCCACCCATACTGTCCTGCTCACATACTGTCTTCAAAACTCATACAAACAGTGAGTCACTCATTTATGCATCTATACGCTAAGTAACATCCCCCACTGAACCATACAGACACTCATACTGATACTCTAAAAACGAACTAATAACCCATATACACACTCATGTAGCTACTCACCAACGGATGCAGCCACTTATACACAAAGTAAGACACTGATACAGATATTTAAATATTTAAACATTACTCACTAATACTTGTATTATTCACTAAGATACTGTTAATAAGTCAGTTATACAATTAATTTTACAAAAAAACCCATCCATTTAGACACTTATTTACCCATTTATTCTTCCATTAACCTTTAGATATACATATATAAAAAATATTTATTTTTCAGAAAGACACATATTCACTGGATGATGTCATCAAAGATGTCATCAGTGATGTCATTTGAGATGTCATCAGTGATGTCATGAGTGATGTCACTGACCATGTCATGAGTGATGTAATATGTGACATCATCAGCAGTGGATTGCGGTCGCGCGAGTTATAGTTAGCTGAACTAACTATAACGGGGGAATTTCAATGGTTTTGTACGAGTGAAATGTCCAGCTAACTATAACATGTGTGAAACCTATGGTTTTTTTCAGTGAATTTGCAAGGTTTTTTAAATGCTAATTCCTAACTATAACGTGTGTGAAACCTATGGTTTTTTCAGTGAATTTGCAAGGTTTTTTAAATGCTAATTCCTAACTATAACGTGTGTGAAACCTGTGGTTTTCTCAGTGAATTTGCAAGGTTTTTTAAATGCTAATTCCTAACTATAACGTGTGTGAAACCTATGGTTTTTTAAGTGAATTTGCAAGGTTTTTTAAATGCTAATTTCTAACTATAGCGTGTGTGAAACCTATGGTTTTTTTAGTGAATTTGTAAGGTTTTTTAAATGCTAATTTATGTATGTATTATTATATTTTTTATATATTTATTTTACAATAAACTACCTATGTATATAGTTATAGATTGACTGTATCCTGTAATATGGAATGGCTCAGCTCTTTTTTTTTAATTTGGATAAAGTTGAACAACATAGTTAATATCTTCTATAAACTTATAAACAGTTTAAAATGTTTTATTTGGTTTTTTTTAAGGGTTTTTCACGGTGCGCGCACCGGCAATTTTTTTTATTAAACAAAATGGTTTTTTTTTTATTTACGAGGTCCTTTAGTGACCCCCTGAGAAGGTCTAGGGGGTCAGGAAGTGTCTTCCCTGCCTCCTTTTCATGTTTTAGAAATCGGGTTAAAAGTAATTCATTTCTGATGCGTGCGTGCACCGTGCGCGCATGCATGCGAGCACCGTGCGCGCATGCGTGTGAGCACCGTGCGTGCACGGCAAGTCATGTGATTACGAAACAACACTTTTCATTGGTTCATAGTAGTTTCTGTTCCAGAATCTTCAAACACCACACCCACTCCCCTCACTATTTTTTCTTATTTCCTGGGAAAAGGAGCTGAACAGCTATTCTAGTACAATTTTACTTGAAAATGGCAGAACAGCACTCTACTTCAGGGAGTGAGGAGGAGACCTTTGTGGTACCACCAAGGCAGACCAAACAAAAAGACTCTTTTATCTGGAAATTCTTCACCTTTCCAGAGGGCCAAAAGAAGGTCAATGCCCCAAAGGTGACATGCACTATTTGTGGAAGTGTGTCATCCAGAGGAGATCCCACCAAGAAATATTCGTTTAGTATTTATTCAATATTGAGACACTTCAAGACAGTGCATCCTGTACCTTATGCTCGAGAGTCAACTAGAGCCCTAAGAGACAACCCTCCACCTGCTCAGCCGAGCACATCATCTGCGGCCGCAGATTCTCCGTGTACCAGGTCACTGGACATCCGCCCACTTTTCCAGAAGGTGCACATACATTGTAATGTGTGCAATGCTGTTCTTTGCTACGCAGTATTAACTTGATCAAAAACAAAATACAGCAGCACACATGCTCCATCCCATAATTTTTTACATTTATTGTTTTTGTTCCTGTTGAACAGTTTTTCATTACCAGTTTTTTTTGGTGCTCTAAAAAAATTTAAAAAAATACAAAATTGTTAAAAAACTAAAAAAAAAATACAAAACAAAAAAGACAAAAAAACAGTTCTTTTCAGAACTCACTTCATTTCTCCAAGAAGAGCTATATTCCTAATATACTGTGTTGTAATTTTATTGAATGAATGTGTAGTGTATACATGAATGATTGAAATGAATGAATGACTGAGTGAAGAGGAGGAAAGGACAGACAGAATGAGTGAGAAAAGGAAAGTATAATCAGTCATGAAAGGGAAGTGAAAGACTGACTGCAACAAAAGGACTAAGGGTAGAGGATACAGGTAAGAAGAGTGAATGAGTAAGGGAATGACAGTGAGTAATGGAGAGTGATGGAGGGGGAGTGAGAAAAGGGGAGTAAGGGACGGAGATAGGAAAAGGGAGTAACAGATGAAGCGGATGAAGTACAGCAGGGTAAAGGGATTGAAAGTAAGAGAAGTGGAGTGATGGTGAGATAAGGGGTATGAGGATTAGAAAAGTTGGTAAGGGAAAGTGAGAGATGGGGAGTGAGGCGATGGAGGGATTTAGGAAACTGGAGTGAGAGAAAGGGAGTCAGGGTTTCAATGAGCAAAGGAGAGTGAGGGAGAGTGAAGGAAAGAATGCGAAAAGGTGAAGGGGTGTGAGATACAGACAGGAGGAAGTGAAGTAGGAGACTAGGAGTGACTATGAGTAAAGGATAGTGACAGTTAGGGAAGGTGAGGGAAGGAGAATGACGGAGAAGGTTAAAAAACTTAACATAGATGGAAAATGAGTGATGGAGAGAGGAGGAGTGGTAGAAACAGAGATGTTAAGGAAATTAAGGGTAAGAAAGACAAAGGGAGAGAGATAGAAACAGAGACAGAGAGCAAGGAACTGAGAAGGAGTAAGGCAGTTAGAATGACTGAGACATATGGAGACAGGGAGAAAAACATGGTTGAAAAAATAGTGATGGAGGCAGTAAACCTAGGGGAGTAATAGAGAAGGAGTGAGGGAGTTACGAAAGAGCAGTAAAGGAAGAAGAGAGAGGGAAGGGGAATGAGAAAAGCAGAGTGAGGAGAAGTGAAGAAAAGGGAGCATGAAAGTGAAGAGGTGAGAAAAACAGATATTTTAAACTTACCTGACCAACAAAATAACTTAATTAGAATTAATTGTTTTTTTTTTAATTACAAGAAAAATGGATTCAATTTCCTAAATTTTCTTTCTAGATCTGAAAAAAAAGAAAAAAAGTAGTAATATTTAACAATACATTTTAGAATACAGTACACATATTTTAATATTTAACAACGTAATTTTTTGCCCTTTTTTGCTGTTTTCAGAATATATTGAATTTCACTGAAAATAGTGATATCAATTGTATTCATCACGTAACAGCGGGCAAAAAAATAAACAATCTGAAAGATTGTTTAAAAAAGCCCTGAATCTATCCTCAGTAAAACATACCTTGATAGAAATGTAACACATATATTAAAAATGTCTTCTAAGAACAATAACTATTTGCAATAAATAACGTCTGTAAATCTTGTTGCTTAAGCACATACACCAAAATAATATCTGTCAAAGAAGTCCACAATAGAAACATTTACCTTTCCATGAGGCCAAATGGTAATTTTTAAATCCTTTTTAGGTGAAATATCCAATGGTAATCCTATAAAATCGAAATAATGGTTTCTTCAGATGCTGCAATTTGTATCTAAAATTTTGGTTTTAGAAAAATTAAGTAGGAATTTGGTAATTCTGCAGGCAAACGTTGCTTGAAAATCAATTGAAAATCATTACACAGTGTCCAGCCTTTTTCACATTTTAGATAAACTGTATAACGACCAGAAGTTATAGAAGGTCCATCATGGAAAATTATTGCAACTGCAACAAAAGTCTTTCCTGATATTAATAATTGATTTCCTACAAACTTCTTTATTAAAGTGTCCAATTTTGTTCTATCAGCTCTACAACGTTGCATCATTAAAATTATATACTGTCCATATTTCTTTAAAAATAACATTGATAACATTTCTGATTTACATTGAGAACATTCCATGTTGTGATTTGCATCTTTAACTAATTTACTAAAAGTCACTGATTTACTCTCTGGTAATGTTAAATGTATGAACCTTTCAGAATCAACATTAGTGCTGCATGTGTTCATACAGTTTTCACAACAATGTTCCCATTTATAAGAGAGACCAAACATATTTTCTATTTCTATCCCTTCATCTTC
Source organism: Triturus cristatus (assembly GCF_964204655.1). NCBI lineage: Eukaryota > Metazoa > Chordata > Amphibia > Caudata > Salamandridae > Triturus > Triturus cristatus. Next base: position 1,388,851,745 of record NC_140590.1, read on the forward strand.
CAGTACCATAAGCATATACATTAAGAATTCCTGTGCATCTTGCTGGACATTTTGTGTAAACTGTGTACATCCAGAACATACATTTAAAAGATTTCTAACATCAGAAGCACTTTCTATTTTAGTTTTATCATTACTCAACTTCTCATAAAGGAAACTCAGCAGAGAACAAAATCTTTTTTCAAGATTTAGTATTATCTGCTCTTGCAAACTTTCAAGATTACATACAACATTCAGCACTACATTAGCGTAGCAGTTGACACCAGAGCTATTTTCAAAATGACAACCAACAACCTCTTCAACATTGTCCTTTTTCTTTTTGCTTGCAATCACATCACTCTCTTTTTGTTTTCTCTTCTGTACATCCTCCTTACAGATATTCTCAATTCTCCTTTTCCGACAAACAACACGTTTTTCAAACACAGGATACTGACCTAAATGAGGAGCATAGCTTCTTCTTAATCTATTATACTCCTTTACACAATTTGCATCAGCACTAACTTTTGAGTCATCAAAGTCTATCATGAATAAACCAGATAATTTTTTCACTCGTGACAAAGCAACATATGCCATACCTTCTTTAAACACACTAGATCCAATGTTTACAAAAGCACTATCTACAGTTAATCCTTGAGATTTGTGAATAGTTACAGCATATGCTAAAGAAAACGGAAACTGCTTCCTACGTACATATAAGTCTTTCACAAGCAAAAAACGAACTGAACAACGACTAATGTCTTTAACCTCTTCAATCTGATCAAATTTTATTTTTAAAAATTCATTTCCATCTTTTTTCTGGTAATTAACAAAACCCACAACTTTACCCATAGCTCCATTCACTAAACCTTTTTCTACATTCAAATCTTACGTCTTAAAATTACTCGACAGTTCATACATACATAAAGATTCTTTTCTAAACCAGCTGTTTTCGATATGTTTTTCTCTAGCGAATCCAATTTAGTTTTCAATTTGCCTGTCAATATAATAGCTATTCCTTCATGCTGTATTTTATCCACGGCTTCCATTTTCATAATCTATTCATTTTCCAATTTCAAAAGTTCTTCATTGAATATAGAGCATTCATGTAGTGTTGGCATTAAGCAGATTACAGTATTTTTTTCTACAATTTTCTTGTATATTTTCTCTGGAACTATTTGTTCTGTTGGAAACAAATTACATAGCAATCGACTCTGTAAAGCTTTTCTGCCATGTTCTGTGAGTATTCCAATTCTGATATCTTTGAGAATACTTGCATAATCATCATCATTTGCTTGCCGCATATTGGTAATAAGTTCTTTGTACTCAAAGTATGACCAAATATTCACATTACCTATACTTCCTAATGACTTTTTCGTGTCTTCATGTGCAAGAGTATTAAATACTGGTTGTCCTTTAACTGGAGTGAGCTGCAGTAGATCCCCAAAAACTATAACATGTTTTCCTCCAAATAACACGTCATAGTCTGTCTTTAGAATTTGCTGCATTCTTAAATGCACAAAGGCAAGCATTAAGTTTGATACCATGCTTACCTCATCAATAATGAGAACATTCATTTTCTTCAACACTCTTGAAACTTCAAAACATGCTTCTCCTGTTAGCTTGTGGTATTCTATTTTGTTCTCATGCTCTACTGGTAACATTAGCAAACGATGTAAGGTAATTCCTTTTATGTTATATGCTGCTAACCCAGTTGGAGCAGTAGCAACACAAGACAAAGTTGAATCAGCTTTTTCTGTAGGTAGCTTCTAATTACTTTAATTAAGAAACTTTTTCCAGTTCCAGCTTGTCCACTCACATACATTCTGATTGGTTCAAATGATGTGCATGAGCACTCTTTATTTTCATGTAGTAATCCATGATCAATTTGTTTTGTGACTTCTTCATAAATTTGTTGTTGTTCATCATTCAGTTGTTGTTCCAAATTTGGTAAGTCTATTAAATCTTCCTGAGCTTGATTCATAGCTGTTTCCACTTCAGTCATGGCTATTGCAGCTTCATTTTCTATGATTGGTTGTCCTAGGGGATCTTGACTGAGCGTACTAGAACTTTGACTGTCTTGAGAACTGTCTCTAGCTACTTCAGCTGCAATTGTAGCTTCTTGTTCAATTTCTTCATTTAACATTTGTACATAATTTGTGAAAGTACTGCATTCTATGCTATCTTTACATGCATTAAAGGAATCTTCATAGCTCTGAAAATCTCCAAGTAATTCATCCTCTGAACGCCATGGTTTAAACAGCTGTAAAAGTGCTAAGTAGTAAAATTCCTTTTTGTCAGTAGTGTCGCAACTCAGCTTCCTCTGATTAATCAAACTTCCTTTTGTTTGTTTCACCAAACATCCTTCCTCACCAATGACTTTATATTTTCCATTGTTGATGTCTTCTGTGGCATTCCGTGTAAAAATGTAGTTCTGCAGCACTTCATAGAGGCACATGTTCTCAAGATGATGACTTCTGTTTGGGTAATATGTGTCTAACATATTTGTTTTCAAAATGTCTGTACTTTCTGGTTCGTTCTCTGCTAAATATTCAATTTCTCGAATAGATTTCAGTACCCGATTTCGCATTCCTGCAAGGCCTAAACTTACCCAAATTATTCTTCTGAATTTGGAGTACAGACTTGCAGATGGTAACCTATCTGAGCATTCGTATGACCCAATTTCTCGATGCGATAACATCTTTAAACTGAAACTGTATAGCTTTTTACTGACAGTCTTCTCGTGAGAAATCTCTTCCCACATTTCTTTCAATTCCGTTTTCTCAGATTTAGTGATGTAAGATGTGACATACCGAGCAACAGCAATAGAATTGTCAGCTACATACAGAATATCCATGTTAGCATTCCACATGGATAAAATGACTGGGTTGTAGTCATTTATATATTTTGACTCTTCTTTTCTTCTTAGGTTGTAGGTATTTTTCGGAGATTTTCTTGTAATGGTATGTTGCACAGCTGACATAAAACTGTTTACTCTTCCTTTTGAAAGAACAGGTCGTGGAAATCCAAATCGACATTTTGTGTAGAATTTATCTTTACTCTTGTACTTTCGTCGACAGTATTTTCCACACCGATGACTTAGGAAACGTAAAACTTGCTCTTTTAAGTTTTTTTCTTCTGTGCTTTTAGGTATAGCACATGTTGCATATTCTTCAATGAAAGATAAAACTGCATCATCAGAATCTGTTCCACATTTTGGGGCATCCTTGATCCACAACAGCATATGAATATGAGGAGCACCTCTTGCTTGGTACTCTTTTCTCCAAAAGAAATCCACAACTTCTCCAAGAGGTGGATTTTTTGTATTGCAGATGAAGGACATCATAGCCTCAAATCTATGATTGAAATATCTGCAAACATTAACCGGATCCAATGAGCACAATTCTCCTGCTGTCTTGTATTGGATGTTTTCAATATTTGAATTAGCCTCTCGAAGAAAATCCAGTAAATCATCCCAAGCGTACTCACCACAGCTTAGGGCAAGGAACCATGTAGGAGTTCCTAAATTCCGTAACATACATTTCAATTCTCCATGGCGTCGGTACCAATATTCATTAGTTCCACGCTGACAAGCCATCAGATTAATCAATTGAGATTCCAAATGATCATCTCGCTGTTGCACTTTGTTCATAAAATCCTTTGCAGACACATTATGTAGATGTACTCCAGTTTTTAAAATGTGATTTACTGCATAAGATAGTGCAGACAAGTCACTTTCAAATAAAAGATGGAACAAATAAGGAATACTTTGACGAAATCTTGGATCTTCTGCATATAATCTTGTAGTCCGATACTCAGAAGCAGGAATCTGTACTGGACGTTCATCATATCGTCCACCTTTTCCTGTAGGAAACAGCTGGGGAAAACAACGAGCTTCCAAGCTCTCCTCCCATACACTCACGGGAGTTCCTTTTGCTTTTTTCATCTGAAACAGATCAATAGTGTTTCCCATAACTTCTTTAGAATGAAGAGGATGTATGCTGAAATGTTCATAAATTTCTTCTTCTTTTGACTTATCCACTTTTTCAATTTGCCCAGTTGGTATTCCTGTGTCTGCTAGTAAAACTTCTTCATCTTCATCCATATAAATTGATTCATAGTACTTATTATTTCTTTTCAAATATAAATTTGCTCTTTGTACTTTTCGTACATCTACTAGCTCCTACTAAATTTTCTTATTCTTTGTAGGTACACCATTAACCAGAATAACTAATGGTTCCGTTTCCAAACTATCTGCATCAATTGTTTCAATATTGTTTTTCAAATCTAATGGCAAATAGACAACTCTTCCTTTTAAACCTCTTTGTAAATCTGAAGGAGGTAATTTACCTGTTTTGGGCTCCATACGAACTATAGTCCGAAACGGATGGACACATTGAATGAGTATAGACTCATACGTATTTAAATCACTAAGTTCTGCAGGAATATCAACCAATTCTAAATATTATGTACAGCTCTAGCTGGCATTTTATTTTCTTCTAACTTGTTATAACAGTATTTACAAATACGCTGATCTTCACCCAAATCAAAACAATTTTCCAGAAACAAATATGTAGCAAAATCCTTCCACTCATAATTATTTTCTTTTTCACTTTTTTTACAGAGATCAACATTCCTTGTTTGAGTTTTATAATGGCTTCTCCGGCAACAAATACAAGTAATATTTGGTCTTTCATTAGAGATGATAGTAAATTTTGTCATTTGATCTTCAAAAGTTTTACTAACACTGGGTTCTACATTCTCTTCCACAAGTTCTTCAACAACTGTGTCATTTCCTGCACTTTCTTGTTCTGGACCAAAGTAACAAAACTGAATATCATCAGTAACCTTCTCTACATCTGATACAGATCCACGCAACAGAGCACTATTCAACTCATTTAACTTTAGTGCTGGACTTTTATCAAAATACAATCTTCTCACAAACTTTCTCATTTCAGTATGATGTACTGCCAGCATCCTAAAATGGTGAAAAACACTTTGACAAACTTTCCTAGAAAGACACGCCAGAGAATGTCCTTGCAAACCAGTATTCTTTCTCACTCTGCATGGATCTAGTCTTTGAAGCACCTTAATCTTCTGTTTAACACTTTTTTTACTATATTCTCTTAGAAAGTCACGTAATTTATCAATAGATTCTTGTCGTACAGTACAAATACTACTACAATTCCAAGTGTACACTGGGGCTTTAGGACGTTTCCCCATAACCTCATCAGCTAACACTTCTTCCTCATTTCTTGGAACCATTTTCTCCTTTTCCATCACACAACCATCTTTAACTTCATAAGTTCGACCACTGGTGTCAACTGCATGCAGGAAACTATTATTTTGAAGATAACTCTCTTCATTAAAAAATGGTTCAGTACTTGAACTATGCTTCCATTCTCCTAAGAGCACATTACAAAAGTTATTTTTTTTCACTACTCTTTTCCTTTTGCTTTTTGACTTCATTACATTGACTATTTTATCTAATATACGGATCCTGTTCAACATTAAAATGAATAGTTTTCTTTTTAATTCCAAAGCCTTTGCAACAATTGATTCAATATGTTTCTTTTTCTTATAAAATATTGCTTTCTTCCTATATATTTTCACATCCTTTAGCAAATTGAACACCACTCTTCTCTGAAACATTTTTTTACGAATGTTTTGAAATTCTGTTTTTCTTTTTAAGTCATTCTTTCTTGCTTCTGATTGTACATTAGCATTTAGTATTTTCTTTCTATTGTCTTGTTGTTTTCTTGTTGAAACACTATTTGCAGTGGATATACTTTGTACATTTTTTCTATGTTTGAGGATATTTAAAAAAAAATCCTTAGTCTGCTTACCAGAATACTTTTTCTTTTTTCCAACATGAGGTTCTTGAACTAATTTTTGTTGTCCAGTTGTCTTCAAATATAGATGTTGTTGCTGTTCTTTTCTCTTTCTTGATTTTATAGGCATGTTTAATTTATTTCAGTGTTGTTCAGCAATACCTAAAGGAAACTAAAAAAAAAATAACTTTATGTAATTTAAATACATTACTATATTTTTTTTGAGCTTTTCAAATCCTATCATATGAGCTGCCCCTTTCCTACGAGTGCAAGTCTTACAGAACAAGAGCAACACAAATTAAATCTCTGACAACAATTCCTGTGTGCACACAGAGTCATGGTGTGATTCTAGGCAGAAAACGATATTTGATTGGCAATTTCAAAGCACATTTACTACTGTGGTAGAGCAAGTGATAATTACTGTAACAGCCTGACACATTTTCCTTATAGTTTAGAGAGGCAGAAAAGAGCACATGTCCTAACAGCTACTTGAGACCATGAACATGTGGAACCTGGGCGAGTGATTAGACTAGAGCAAAGGAAATGAGCCTTGGTGATGTTGAATGTGTAAGCGTTACACACTGCTATCTGAAATACCACACAGTGCTGAATAGTAAGCATGGGAGTGCAGGAGAAGCAGCTGCCTGTGTGCTAAGAGTGTGTTTCTGGAGACTGTGTATTGTCAGGTGCAAGAGAGATCTGCATGGACGCTTGCACAACTGCATGAAGACTGTAGAGATGTATGAAAGAGCACGTGTGGTAAGGGTTAATTTGGCTTATGAACATGTAGGAACTACCTCACTCATTACAGTACTGCAAGGAAAATCTACCCTGTTGTTTTCAAATGTGTTAGCATTTGCCTCTCATCTGTGAGATGGTGATGTGTGCTGCATGCTAACCATCACAGTTCAAGAAAACAAGCTGCCCCTTTCCTACGAGTGCAAGTCTTACAGAACAAGAGCAACACAAATTAAATCTCTGACAACAATTCCTGTGTGCACACAGACTCATGGTGTGATTCTAGGCAGAAAACGATATTTGATTGGCAATTTCAAAGCACATTTACTACTGTGGTAGAGCAAGTGATAATTACTGTAACAGCCTGACACATTTTCCTTATAGTTTAGAGAGGCAGAAAAGAGCATATGTCCTAACAGGTACTTGAGACCATGAACATGTGGAACCTGGGTGAGTGATTAGACTAGAACAAAGGAAATGAGCCTTGGTGATGTTGAATGTGTTAGCGTTACACACTGCTATCTGAAATACCACACAGTGCTGAATAGTAAGCATGGGAGTGCAGGAGAAGCAGCTGCCTGTGTGCTAAGAGTGTGTTTCTGGAGACTGTGTATTGTCAGGTGCAAGAGAGATCTGCATGGACGCTTGCACAACTGCATGAAGACTGCAGAGATGTATGTAAGATCACCTGTGGTAAGGGTTAATTGGAGTTTTGAACATGTAAGAACTACCTCACCCATTGCAGGAGTGGAAGGAAAATCTACCCTGTTGTTTTCAAATGTGTTAGCATTCGCCTCTCATCTGTGAGATGGTGATGTGTGCTGTATGCTAACCATCACAGTTCAAGAAAATAAGCTGCCACTTTCATACGAGTGCAAGTCTTACAGAACAAGAGCAACACAAATTAAATCTCTGACAACAATTCCTGTGTGCACACAGACTCATGGTGTGATTCTAGGCAGAAAACGATATTTGATTGGCAATTTCAAAGCACATTTACTACTGTGGTAGAGCAAGTGATAATTACTGTAACAGCCTGACACATTTTCCTTATAGTTTAGAGAGGCAGAAAAGAGCACATGTCCTAACAGCTACTTGAGACCATGAACATGTGGAACCTGGGTGAGTGATTAGACTAGAGCAAAGGAAATGAGCCTTGGTGATGTTGAATGTGTTAGCGTTACACACTGCTATCTGAAATACCACACAGTGCTGAATAGTAAGCATGGGAGTGCAGGAGAAGCAGCTGCCTGTGTGCTAAGAGTGTGTTTCTGGAGACTGTGTATTGTCAGGTGCAAGAGAGATCTGCATGGACGCTTGCACAACTGCATGAAGACTGCAGAGATGTATGTAAGATCACCTGTGGTAAGGGTTAATTGGAGTTTTGAACATGTAAGAACTACCTCACCCATTGCAGGAGTGGAAGGAAAATCTACCCTGTTGTTTTCAAATGTGTTAGCATTTGCCTCTCATGTGTGAGATGGTGATGTGTGCTGTATGCTAACCATCACAGTTCAAGAAAATAAGCTGCCCCTTTCCTACGAGTGCAAGTCTTACAGAACAAGAGCAACACAAATTAAATCTCTGACAACAATTCCTGTGTGCACACAGACTCATGGTGTGATTCTAGGCAGAAAAAGATATTTGATTGGCAATTTCAATGCACATTTACTACTGTGGTAGAGCAAGTGATAATTACTGTAACAGCCTGACACATTTTCCTTATAGTTTAGAGAGGCAGAAAAGAGCACATGTCCTAACAGCTACTTGAGACCATGAGCATGTGGAACCTGGGTGAGTGATTTGACTAGAGCAAAGGAAATGAGCCTTGGTGATGTTGAATGTGTTAGCGTTACACACTGCTATCTGAAATACCACACAGTGCTGAATAGTAAGCATGGGAGTGCAGGAGAAGCAGCTGGCTAGTGTGCTAAGAGTGTGTGTCTGGAGACTGTGTATTGTCAGGTGCAAGAGAGATCTGCATGGACCAGGGTTACTCATAGTACGGTCCCGCGGGCCGCCAGCGGCCCGGCAAGCCTTCCTCGACGGCCCGCGGACCTTGCAGACATCCTACATGTGTTTTAAAAAATAAATTAAATAGTGTTAGCAAACACTGTCGGAGTGTCGGGTGCAGCAGCCCGAACTCTGAGACTCTGCTCTGTGGGGCCGGGGGATTCCAGTGATTGTCAAAGTGGAGATGCAGGGGCCTAAGAGGTGAAATACAAGAAAGCTTTAACATGTAAATGGTCTTTTAAAGACCCGTGAAGTACTCGGGTGGGGCTGTGTGTGAGCGCTGGGAAGCTGTCTCAGTGCGGCTGTGTGTGTGCGTGCTGGGAAGCTGTCTCAGCCCGTGACGGAGGGAGGGAGAGGGAGGGAGGCAGAGGGAGGGAGAGGAAGGGAGACAGAGAGAGGCAGAGAGGGAGGGAGAGGGAGGGAGGGAGACAGAGGGAGGGAGACGGAGGGTGACAGAGAAAGGGAGGGAGAGGGAGAGAGACAGAGGGAGAGGGAGGGAGGGAGAGAGACAGGGAGAGATAGAGGGAGGGAGACAGAGAGAGATGGAGGGAGGGAGACAGAGGGAGAGAGACGGAGGGTGGGAGACGGAGGGAGGGAGATGGAGGGAGACGGAGGGAGGGAGAGGGAGATGAAGGGAGACAGAGGGAGGGAGGGAGACGGAGGGTGACAGAGGGAGGGAGGGAGACAGAGGGAGAGAGACAGAGGGAGAGGGAGGGAGAGAGACAGGGAGAGAGACAGGGAGGGAGACAGGGAGAGAGACAGGGAGAGAGACAGGGAGGGAGACAGGGAGAGAGAAGACGGAGGGAGGAAGATGGAGGGAGGGAGACGGAGGGAGATGGAGGGAGGGAGATGGAGGGAGACGGAGGGAGGGAGGGAGAGGGAGATGGAGGGAGACAGAGGGAGGGAGATGGAGGGTGGGAGACGGAGGGAGACGGAGGGAGGGAGGGAGAGGGAGAGGGAGATGGAGGGAGGGAGGGAGGGAGGGAGACGGAGGGAGACGGAGGGAGGGAGGGAGAGGGAGAGGGAGATGGAGGGAGACAGAGGGAGGGAGGGAGGAAGGGAGACAGAGGATGGGAGACGGAGGGAGGGAGATGGAGGGAGGGAGACAGAGGGAGGGAGATGGAGGGTGGGAGATGGAGGGAGGGAGACAGGGATGGAGGGAGACAGGGGGAGACAGAGGGAGGGAGGGAGATAGAGGGAGACGGAGAGGGAAGGAGAGGGAGTGAGAGGGAGAGAGAGGGAGGGAGAGGGAGAGAGCGGGAGGGAGACAGAGAGGGAGACAGAGAGAGTGGGAGACAGAGGGGAGACGGAGAGAGACGGAGAGGGAGAGAGACGGATAGAAGGAGAGAGGGAGGGAGACGGAGGAGGGAGGGAGACGGAGGACGGAGGGAGACAGAGGAGGGAGATAGAGAGAGGGAGAGAGAAAGATATGTGTATGCCGGGTCCGGTGGCTCATGGTCACAGTTTTTTTTGCTCTAGCCCCGCCCCCGCCCCCTCCCCAATGACCCCGCCCCCAAGGTGCGGCCCTCGGCCACAAACCACACTGTAAATTTGGCCCCCAAGAGAAAGTTTGTGGGTACCCCTGGCATGGGCGCTTGCACAACTGCATGAATACTGCAGAGATGTATGTAAGATCACCTGTGGTAAGGGTTAATTGGAGTTTTGAACATGTAGGAACTACCTCACCCATTGCAGGAGTGGAAGGAAAATCTACCCTGTTGTTTTCAAATGTGTTAGCATTTGCCTCTCATCTGTGAGATAGTGATTTCTGCTGAATGCTAGCCATCACAGTTCAAGAAATCAAGCTGCCCCTTTCCTACGAGTGCAAGTCTTACAGAACAAGAGCAACACGAATTAAATCTCTGACAACAATTCCTGTGTGCACACAGACTCATGATGTGATTCTAGGCACAAAACAGTATTCCTGGGTGATACCAGTACACCTTAACTTATGGTGAAGACATACTCCATAATATCTTACAAGTTCAAGGCAGTTAAATATCTTCCAAAACATAAAATGTAAAACACAACTTTAAAAGAAGAAACTAATTTCTATTATTTATATCAAAATACACCACATACATCCCCTCTCAAATTCATAACTCACCTTTAAAAGTAGTTAGTTGAGAAAGAAATGTGGCACTCACACAGCAGATTATCAGAGCTAGAATCTCTGAGCTGTACTTCTCTCACCAGAACCACTAAATGGCAACATTTCCCTCTCTTTTTTCACACATATACATGTTAACTTCAAATCACATTGCTTCCCACATTTTTTAAATGGAAACACACATTTCTATTGGTTGCAAATTTCAACCCTTTCCAAATGATTCCTACCCCCAACATGACTTCTGCCTGCTACCATAGCAACAGATCATGGAACACTGGTGTGAGCAGAGAGGTCAGAAGTTCAGCACACACTGTTTCTAATCCAAAGAGCAAGAGTGCTTGACTTTTCAAACCTAACAGCATATCCAAAGTAATCTTCTGTGGGAACACATTTTTCTGAACCAATACAAAACATGCTTTTAAAAATGTAAACATACAGCCTAGTTTTTAGTGTTGAATGGTCTGAAACAGCCAATGAGCTCTTTTTATTAAAAAAAAGTATGTAAGCCTCCATTTTACAACTATCTTTCTTTTCATATTGCCATTCTACTGAAAGACACCTTCTGAGTGCATCCAGATCTCCTTGAAAGATGTTCACAGTGTGGATTGTAGGTCATAGCTATGTCTACTGGAGTGAAAAGTATGTGGAAAAAAGAGGTATTGTGAAAGACCTTGCTTTGCCAAATGTAGACATTAAATGGATTGGTCAGAGAGGGTTAAAGTGGCACCAATTAATGCCTTTGGTGAAATCCTTTCTACATCTCCCACAGCCTGACCTTATAATTGTGCACTGTGGTGGAAATGACCTAGGCACTTTAACTGGGGTAGGTCTGGAAATGCTTGTTAAGGACACCTTTGTGCAATTGATGTCACTTTTTTCACAAACTACCTTTGTATATTCTAATATATGCCAAAGGCAAAAGTGGAACTGGTCCAACCAATATTGTCCGCAGATTGAGAAAGCAAAAAAGCACGTCAATAAGTCTGTTTCTGCTTTCCTCAGAGACTATGGTATGGGTTCTATATACCACAACAACTTGCTTTACAACATGCAAGGCATTTATAGAGGAGACGGTGTACATTTCACAGATGAAGGGAACAGAGTCTTCCTCTTGAACTTTAGACTCTGCATCGGTACTTACTTGTAGGTACAAAAAAACACTCAATGAACACAACGGCTCTTTTTAGAGCTAACCAACATCTAAACACTTAAACTTGATTTTTAATTCTATTTTTTTATGAATTTTTTGCCGCCGTGCGCGCACCGCGCGCGCACCGCGCAATATTTATAAAAAATTTTTTTTGGGGGGGGGGGACCTTAGGGGTCTTTCATGGTCCCCCTGAGAAGGTCTAGGGTGTCAGGGACTCTCTACCCTGCCCCCTTTTCACGCTCTCCACTTGTGTTTTTAGCTCTCTTCTGCCTCTAAAACTCAAAATGGCGGCTGGGGGGTGCGCGCACCCTGCGATTTTTTGAAACAAAATAAAATGTTTTTTTCACCCTTCGGGGTCCTTCAAGGACCCCCTGACAAAGGCTAGGGGGTCAGGAACTCTCTACCCTGCCCCCATTTCACGTTCTCCACCTTTCTTTTTCACTGTCACACACAAAATGGCGTCCGACACTTCCTGATTTCGACCGATTGGAATGTTGACTGACATCTAACCACCAATCAGAATTACGCTTGCGGACATTTAGTGCGCGCCCCGTGCGAGCACCGTGCGCGCACGGTGCGCGGCTATAGATATTTATGTACTTTTAACTGCAATTTTCTCAGGAACTACTGAACAGATTGACACCATATTTGCAAAAGGTACATGCCTGACCTGAGGACTACCTCTTTGCCAAATTTCAAGTAATTCTGTTCAGCCGTTCGGGCTGTACCTTCGACTAAAGGTCCTATGGGAAAATGCATGGGGAAAACACATTTTGGGATCCCCTTTTTTCTCAGCCCCCGCTTGACGAATCACCCCGAGACTTTCAGGGTAGGAGCTGAGCGGAGCGCCCCATTAATTTTGAATATTTCACGAAGATAAGTCAACCGGCGCCAAAGTTATTAAAAATAGAATTTTCAGATTTCCTATGGGAACTCGGTCCTAACTATAACTATCTACTGGCGACCGCCAGTAAATAATATACATATATATATATATATATATATATATATATATATATATATATATATATATATATATATATCCTTCAACAGCTCGCAAATTCCTTCTCTCCTGCAAGCACGAGCCACACAAATCCAGTTAGCGTAATATTTCATTTATTTCACGGGCAAAAAAAGACGCGTTTCGAGCACACTAGCTCTTGGTCACATGACCGTAAGTTCCGGGTTCAGTCCATTTAAAGTAAATAAAAGACATAAACAACAGACTTGTAATTACATTGAGTCTCTCAATTCTATGAAGAGAAATCTAAACAAAAAATAAAGAACAATATTCATATAAATTGCTGCACAATAGCGTAAGGTCAGATCAACATGATCTTGATTTTCTTAAAGCAGAAATTATCTGTACAGTTCACAGTCACAGTATTCATATTTGAATGGAACGCATATAAAGGTGACATTTCTCATTCTACCGTTTTTATCAAACTTATAGTAAGTATAATAATTCAAACACTTTATCCTGAAGAAATATTCATTCAAATTGAAAAAAAACATCAGTTTCATTGCTCCAAAGTCCCAAAATATTCGGGGTATAGTACCCTATCATACTGAGCTTATTCAGAGTAAAAAGAAGAAAGAAGAATTAATATAATATATCTATGTGCCTACCCGATTATCCCCACTATGTATTCACACAAAATCTATAAAGGTAAATGTGCCCATATCATTAATCATGAAAATATAATGAATAAGGGTGACCCTTATAACCTGATAATGCAACAACAAAGGAGACGGTGGTTAAAGGGAAGCCACCAGAGACTCCGTGCTCGTATCAGTTAACTGTAACAATAGTGTTTGTAAGCTTCCAGGTCCAATCTAGAGTGAAAAAACAAAAATGGGGGATACAGATTAATACATGTGGCAAATTTTAGAATAAATAGCAGAAATTCATGCTCCAGTTCCAAAATCCAAGGAAAAGGAGACTCGCTTAAGCAATTGATCAATATCAGGTCGTGAAAGAACAACATCAGATAAAGCAGAATATGCATTCCAATAAGGACGATTAGATGAATCCACAATCCAGACGCTAAGATTACAACAACGTTCATGTGCATGAAAGCGATATCTTATACAAACATAAATCAATGCTTTTACACGTTCTACTGAACAGACCATATACTATAAAGATTCACAGCAATTGAAATAATAAACATAAACTTATCTCCTATAGCAAGGAACCGGAGTTCCTACAAGGTACAAGGCTGAGGCTACATGGATCAACATAAGTCAATCTAAAGATGAACATGCATCTCTTCATCATTATTCATCCCAAATGGAGCTACACTTCCAGCTTGTAAAATAAACCTAGATTCTGCTCTGCGCAGGGCCTGAATTCTGTTCCCTCCTCTCGGGTCTTTTGTGACGGTATCAAGGGCAAAGAATTTAGCCTTTGTCCAATCTCCATTGTGTTCAGTATGGAAGTGTCTTGCTGTACTGTAACTGAAGTCCTTATTGGTTATGGCACGCCAATGTTCCAATATTCTCTTTTTCACTGGAAAAGTAGTAGAGCCCATGTACCACTTGCCACATGGGCAAGTGATCACATAGATAACAAAGTCTGTACTGCACTGTATATTCTTACGAATATACCACTTTCTTTTAGTTCTCTCAAGGACTACTTCTTTAACATTTACACTGTGGCTACATGCTTTACACTTCCCACATCGATGGAACCCTCCTATTTTGTCCAACCATGTTGGTTTTAGGTTGCTAAAATGACTTTTGAAAATCATGTCTTTAATCGAGGTGCCTTTCCTGTAGGTGATTGCTGGGTACAGACCTAGCTTTTCTTTCAGTACCCTGTCTTGGGTTAGGATGTCCCATCTCTTTTTGATGATCTGATGAAATAGATTAGATTGGGAGTTTAAGGTAGTAATTAGCCTGATAGGTGAATCAGTCTCAGATTGTTTTTTCTTAGGTGCTTTGTACAATGCCTCACCTCTCGTGATTAAATCCGCTCTTTTCTCACCTTTTTTAAGCATCGTATAAGGGTATCCTCTAGCTAGAAATCTCTCTGACATTTCCTTTTTGTTTCTTACGTATGATTCCTCAGTGCTGCAATTTCTTTTAGCATGGAGGAACTCACCAAAGGGTATGCTCCACCTAAAATTCTGAGGATGACAACTTGTTGCGTGTAGTACAGAGTTTCCCGCAGTACTCTTCCTGAATAAATCTGTCTCCAGTTTATTGTCTTTCACTGTCACTCTAATGTCTAAGAAGTCAACAGTTTCTTGGCTGTGTTGCATCGTAAATTTTAAGTTCAGAGTATTTTCGTTTAGTTCCGACAGGAACACCAACAATTCTTGTTCTCCACCCTCCCACACAAAGAATATGTCGTCGATAAATCTCAGCCAGATACTGATCTTACTCGTCCAGTGTTCCATCATTTCACCCCAGAGCACCTGCTTCTCCCACCAGCCGACCAAAAGATTGGCATAGCTTGGAGCGAAGCAGGTGCCCATGGAAGTTCCTTGTATTTGTTTATATAATGTACCATTGAAAGTGAATACATTTTCTACAAGGCACAGCTCAATCATTTGCAATAACATCATTGTATGTTTAGTCAGATGTATACTCCTAGAGCCAAGAAAGTGTTCACACGCTTTAAGTCCATCAGTGTGCCTAATACTCGTGTACAGACTTTCCACGTCTAAACAGACAAGCCAAAAGTTTCTGTCCCAATGTATGTTCTCAATTTTCTGTAGGAAATCTTTCGTGTCTCTGATATACGATGTTAAGTCTTTTACATACTCAGATAGAAAAAAATCTACATACATAGAAACATTCTCAAACAGACTATTTTTGGAGGAAACTATTGGTCTGCCTGGTGGTTGCGTGGGGTTGTTGTGAACTTTTGGGAGGAGATAAAAAGTCGGTATGGTGGGTGTCTCATTTTTTAAAAATTTCAATTCGTCCCAATTCAAAAGTTTCTCATCTGCCCATTTATCAAGGAGATTAAAGAGCCTATCCTGTAGTTTATTGATATATGATTTGTCAACCTTAGTATAGCATGTTACATTATTCAACTGTCTCATGGCTTCCTGAACGTAATTATTTTTGTCCCAGAGGACAATATTACCTCCCTTGTCGGATGGCTTAATCACAATACTGTTATCGTTTTGTAAGTCCCTTAATGTATCTCTTTGTGCTTTACTAAGATTGGAATCAGGGGTAGATTTATTCAGGAGATGTATGATATCATGGTTTACCATTTCGTGAAAGATATCGATATTGTCTTTGGGGGTCTGAGGTCTATATTTTGATTTACCCCTAAATGGTGTAATAATCAATCTTTCTGTCCCTGAACCTACAGTAGACTCAATAACCTCAGTATCAGGATTAAGGGCTATAGATGCCTGAATGCTGGACATTGTGTCTCCGACATTAGGACAAGTGGATATTCTTCCACTCCTCGTGTCAGAGTCAACTGTACTTTCATCAAATAGACTTGAAGTTTGTGAATTGAGTATCATTTGTTCCTCACTTAGACTGATATATACACTCATATATATATATATATATATACACACACACATACACATACATACACATATACATATTTATATATATAGATATATTTATTTATATTTATTTATATGTATATGGCACACATTTAAAAGCTATGTATACATAACATTAGCTGTGCCACGACCTCTACCCTGAGCCGCCTGCCCTCCGTCCCCCACTCTGGCTTCTTATCTGCTTAGCAGACATGCGGCAAACCTGCTGTGCAGCCTAAAATAAACTGACAATTTACTTAACTAGAGTATACCTTTCAGTTCTCCTTTCAGGAAGACTTGACCTTTAGCCCAAAAACCGGGACATAAGTTTAAAATTAAGGAAATCGTAGGGACATCGGGGCAGTCGTTTGAAAACGGGGACTGTCCGGTGCGTCTGGTCACCTTAGGCAGGTGGGTGTTGCACCGTGTGCTTCAAACAGCGCAGATAACCGGTTCTGCTACGAGAAACAGAACACTTTTCCCATTTCTGAATAATGCTGGGAACTGAGAGGATGGCTTGCGGAACATTAATCATATTTTACCACCAGCTTGTAAATGGTCCCCATACTCTCAACCCACTGTTAGTTAGGAAATTGATAAATATAATGTGAAAGACATTTTAAGTAGTATTACCTGCACATGCTCATGATGATCCTAGATGTACCATTACAGAGCGCATAGGAGTATTTGCATCACAGTCTAGGGGTGTCAAGAGCCCTGATGTAAGTCGCAAACAATAAAAGGAGAGTCATAATGGCATGTGCACTTCTTGCACACTTTAACTTTAGATTTTATTTTGGCCCATGTATATGAAAGAGCGAGTTGATATCAAATCCCGCTTTTTCTGCGCAGTTGAAAGGAGATAGCACACACATTACTGAAACTGAGGCATCAGCTGTTTACAGGAAAATGTATTACCTCAAGATGCTTACTTAAGAATTTACACGACCTGAGAAATATGATGATTTGACATCACTTCTGATATGCTTTTGTTTTATTAATGTAATATTTCTAAGAGGATGTTTTCTGAGTAATGAATCGTATTTTTGATGGATATGGTTTTGTGTGGGTTTTTAGCTTATTTTTACCCATATCACTGTTGAGTTCAATTGCCAGCAACTATAATCCATAACATTTATGTTGGCACTGGATATAACAAGTTACACAAAATAATAACCTGTATTTTTGTGTATAATGTTGATGGTAAAAAATTGAACTCTAGAAACATGAAGCTTGAGTTTCATTTTTTGTGAAATATTAATAGTTTGAGAGCGACGTTGCCATAAAAATATTCTATGGATTAACACCGGATCTAGCATAAACAGTTCCAGTGCAAAGAGTTTCAGACTTTTAGGGTATATTATATATTTAGTCATTTGGGAGTTCCCCCTCTCCTGGCAATAAGACAATTTATGAAGCCATTTGTTTCACTCTGATGCTTCCTTGTGGCATCTTGTGGTAACACATTAAGGCAAGTGCCTGCAGCAGGTATGATGCCGCAACGTCATTGAGCACCAACATGAGTAGGTGAACATTCAGGAAATTATGCTAAAACGATAAAAGAAAGAATATATTTTGCAGGAGGGGCAATTCATGCCACAATCTTATGTTTCCATTGAATGTTTGCCAGTATCTGACCCGATCTCGCTGTAACATATCATGCGCTTGATAAATATGTATTACACTCATTTCAGTGGACAGCAAACTGTAATGTACAGAGCAATCGAGCTGCAGGAATAGTGAATGAAATCTAAGGTGGAATTTAAGGTTTAATGGTTCCCTAGACACCCAAAGAACAGATGACGTAACGATACTCTTAATTTCCAATACATTTTTTTTTATTACAAAATAATCACATGGGGCCTGATTTAAAGAAACAGTGAAGAATATCAGCAGGTGTCAGCTTGGGCCCACTCTGGCTCAGGTTTCTCGCTGCTGAGTGACTGACAGACACAAGTCGCAAGAGTGAATCTTGGAAATAGTGTAACCTTCTAAATTTAAAGGAAAGCTCCTCCTAACAGTTATTCATGAGGATCCTCCTTAGGTGAATGGTAATGTGTTGTAAGGTTTTTAAGCTTGTTTTTTTCTTTATGGGAAATGTTTTCCCTATGGAGAGATGATTTTCCCTCCATAGGTATGGTGATAATCCGTGCTCCATTCCACCCTAAAAACCCTTTTAATGGAACCTGTTATGGGAATACAATTCTATGTATTTTCAGGCTGACCAACATATAAGAAATGTTGATGAATACCTACAAATGTATTATTTTGTGGTTATTTCAAATATTTGTAATGAGTAATGCTCTGAAAAAATGTTTACTAAACTCTTTCATCCCTTATATACAATCACTTTGGGGCATACATATCTAGGGTTTGGCGGTGCCCTTGCTTGCCTCTGTGCGGCTTCGTAAAACTGAAGTAATATAAGGCAGAGCAAGTCACTGCTTTGCGTTACTTTGCTCCAGGGTGGAGCATGGGTGTTCCCACCCATGCATTCTGAAGCATTCCCAGATTTATTAATACTGGTAGACCTGGGATGCAGACTGAAATGTAGTTTCCCCTTTAACGGGCAATTCAATCACTTATGTACTGTACCATCACTTCTAAATCTATCCAAAACCAAATCCAGTACCACAACACTATAGATGAATACAAAAGATTTACAGCATTATTACTGCGTCCGCCCCTGCCAACAGACTATAGCGCTGGCAGTTCAAAGACTGCTGTGTTACGAGTCAACCATGGGCTGGGGGTGTGAAGACAGGGATCTTGCAGTGGTAGTGAGTACTATTACCAAATATATTGATGACTGTGTGTGCATTTAGACTGCATATGTGTTGGATGCAGTCCTGGCAAAGGGTATATGATACGTAAAGGACTCACCTGTAGATCGCCACACATAGGGTCGTAATCCTCTGGGTGAAGACCCAGCTGTGAAGGGGCAACCTGGAGAAAGGGATTCACGTTGGAATCTGCCTGGGAGAAGAAGAAAGGGGTGAATATGCACCCCAAATCCTTCATCACCGCCACCTTGAAGCAGTGTTCCACTGTGGTCGGCTCGTGGAACAGACAACTCATAATGAGGCACGTTGGTGCACCTCCTCTGTACCGCCCAATTGAGGCTGCCCTTCCCTGATCGTGAACTCAGCGGTAAGCGTTCTGCTGGCAGTCTCGGCAATCCAGTAGCGGTCTTCTCGAAGCCAATCCACCCAACTCGGAATGATGCGGTTGAACCGCTGAGCTCACAGCGCTCTGACTGCCACTTCCGATACGGCGGTCCATGGGACGGCCAAACTTGTAATAAGTCCCTTAATGTTGTCTCTCTGTAAAATGCATTACAATATATGTGCACCCACATTTTGAGCAATCTTCACAATTATTATATCAACAATTTAAAAACAATGTTCTTAATGGTTAAAATCTGTTGTGTAATCTTCATAGCACGGTATAACATAATTTAATACAACAACAAAGAGAATTCTAAATATGTGCCAATGAAAAAGAACAGGGAGAAAAACACCAAACAGATAAAATTGTCTAAATTAAAAAACTGATCTGTTCAATCTAGGGTGTAAAATACTTAGGGGCCTATTAGGCTAGCGGTCGGAAAACCACCCCGACCGCCATGGAAGTGGAAAACCACCGCCCGCCTGTACCGTGGAAAAACCGGCGGCCAAATTAGGATCGTCCGCCAAAAAACACCAACTGTGGCGGAACAGGGCCAAGAAAACTGCCCGTAGCGGGCAGAGATGGCCAAAATCTATCCGCGGCGGTCGGATTCGCAGCAGAAAAACACCAACCCGCCGCAAGTATAGCAGAGACACCGCACAGAAAATTAGGATATCCCCGATGGTCCCGCGGTACGTTCCGTTGTTTCTGACTGCCGTGGTCGCACACAGGGATGAATGGGAGAGCCAGCGGAACAGCTGCAGCATAGCCACTGCTGCGGATGATCCGTGAAAAATATGGCGAACGAATGAAAAAGCCCACAATAAGGCCAAAAAGTGCACACAGCAAACTAGCCATGCCCCCCAAAAACACAAAGTGCACCCCAATGACACAACCACATGGCAAAAAGAAAAATACAAATCCCAGGACAGCTCACACAACACACCTGACAGCACTCCCCCATATGGACACACCCACTTAGCTGAGTACAAAACCAGCCCCTTCCCTGACCACAATCCTTTGCAACATTCCAGAAGAGAAGGGCATTCACCAGATCAGAGAGGAGAGGCGAAAGAATACAGCACACACACATCACCACCACCAACACCATCACAGCCACACCTGCACCACTAACCCCCTGCACATCACACACCATACACATCACAACCACACCCACCACTCACACCCCTGCACCCACAACCATGTTGCACACCACACACCATGTCGACACATAAAATGCCCAAATTCACAGAGAGTGAATTGACAGTCATGGTAAATGAGATAGTCAGAGTGGAACCACAACTGTTTGGTAGCCTGGTCCAACAGACACCATTAGCCACAAGGACACAAATGTGGGCAAGGATAGTCGAAAGGGTCAATGCAGTAGGGACCACCTCGCGATCCAAAAAGGAGATCATGAAGCGGTAGCATAATCTGAAGAGGGTTGTCAAAGAGAGGAGAAGCAAGTCCGTGAGCTGGCTGAGAGGACTGGTGGTGGCCCTCCCATTCCACCAAAACCATTCACACAATGGGCGGAGAAGGTGATTGCCATACTGCATCCAGAGAGTCTCACAGGAGTAGCCAGGGGAGTGGAGGCTGGTAAGCACAAACAAATGACTACCACCACACTGCCATGTACTGTCTTGAACAACTACAAAGCTACACCAACTAGGACAAATTCCATTCATCTGCACCACACACTCACAAAAACATGTCTCACAGATCCAACATTCACTCACTCCCATTCACCCCAAACGTAGCTAGCAACATTACCATGGGGGCATGTGTACAGGCAGCCAGCACTACAACTCCCACCAGGCCCCCATGTCCCACAGCATCAGCAAGATTGAGCCCTCCCCCACCCCACCCAGAGGCATGTGTCAGCCATTACACAACCCACATCAAACTCACATGTAGGTAGCCATCTTCCCTGGGAGGGTGTTTGTGGGTGGGAGGCCTGCACCACTAACCACCCCTCAGCAGGATGGAGCACTCACTCCCACCCAGAAGCATGTGGCATCCATTGCATTGTTCACCTCCACCTAACAGGTAGGTAACCATCTTCCCTGGGAGGGTGTTTGGGGTGGGAGACCAGCACTACAACTCCCACCATGCCCCCTGTCCCACACCTCAGCAGGATGGAGCACTCCCCCACACAGAAGCAGTTGGAAGCCATTGCAGTACACCAAACAAACTTACAGGTAGGTAGCCATCTTCCCTGGGAGGGTGTCTGGGGGTGGGAGGCCTGCACCAATACGCCCACCATGCCCCCTGTCCCACAGCCTAGTAAGATGGATCCCTCCCCCACCCCACTCAGAAGCATGTGTCAGCCATTACACAACCCACATCAAACTTACAGGTTGGTAGCCATCTTCCCTGGGAGGGTGTTTGTGGGTGGGAGACCTGCACCACTGCTCCCACCATGCCCCCTGTCCCACAGCCTTGCTGGATGGATCCCTCCCCCCACCCAGAAGCATGTGCCAGCCATTGCATTGTTCACCTCCACCTAACAGGTAGGTAGCCATCTTCCCTGGGAGGGTGCCTGTGGGTGGGAGGCATGTACTACTACTCCCACCATGCACCCTTGTCCCCCAGTACAGCAAGATGGATCTTTTCATACCACCCAGATGCATGTGGCATCTAATGGCCCACCTCAAACAAACTAACAGGTAGGTAGACATATTATTCTGTCTTGTGACACCACTGAGCAGGATGTAAGCCTCCATCACGCACACACAGATGTGTCACATAACAAAGCCAAATGTGAGCACATAACAGGTAAGTAGCCAGTACGTGCACCCACCCATTCGTCACAAAAGAAATGGTGCCATATGACAACACCAGCCCTCTCATTGCACAAATATGCACACCCACCCCATTGACACACACAGTATGCACACAGGTAAACAGAGGAAACTGTCACTGGTACCAAAGTGTGACACACCAATGCACATGTAGAAGAAAGTATGGGCACAATCATGCACAGCACCTATTGACATGTGCAGTGCCATGGGGCCAGAGCAACAAGGACCATTCGAAAAATAAGAAAGCATGTTTGTTGGTACAAATCAAGATATGCACATGACAAAGGTATGCAGGAGATGACAATGGCCAGTCCATGGCCAGATGTGACGTCTGTCAGGTCAAACAAATCAACAAAGAGTCCTCAATGAAATAACATGTTGTGCCAGTCCCTAGATGTCAACAGGTCCCTATAATCTTAAATTAAGCACGTGGCACATGGTATGTATTGACACCTCACACCATGTACAAGTAATGCATGTTCCACTGCATCATGTCAGGAGGCACAGTAGTGCACATAGAAAACAATGTGATGATCAGTCAACTGTGTAGTGTACAAACAGTGAATGACACACAGCAAACACAAAGCTTGTGGGGTGCACTACAACGACCATTTCCCATCTGACCCACAGGTAACCAAGAACTCACTGCAGAGGACAACACCAGCAATCTGCAGAGCCAGTCTCCCCTCCAGGTACATGGACTCTCGGATGTTGACTCCCGGAATTCTCTGGATGATGAGCTCGAAGCCAGACCATCTGGTGTGCCAGGGAGCAACAGGTCCCAGGACCCCATCGTCCCCCCACCACATCTGCTGCAATAACAACGTCACTGCAGACCCCTGCTGTTATGGCCTGTGCGACCACCACCACCACCAGTGCTGCCTGCAACACCCTCCCTGTCCCTGAGGATGACCATCCCACACCACCGACTGAGGAGGGCAGGGAGAGGATGCGGGTGCCCACAGTGGTGAGGCAACAGGTCTGTGGCAGCAGGGTAGGTGAGAGGGGCAGGGTCATCCACAGACACCAAGAGGCTGGGACCCAATTCCTGGACCACATCACCAGAGTCCTTGGGGCTTATGAACAGGCCCAGGGATGAACGGGCCGATCGAACGAACTGTTACGTGAGCTCATCCTGCTGATGAGGTCCATCGACACCCGCATGGGACAAATTGTGGACCTCTTGGGCCAGCAAGTGGTGGTACTGAGGGACAGGCCTGCACCACAACCAACACCTCCACCTCCCTCTGGTAGGCTGCAGGATGACAGTTCACCATCCTCCCCTGTGCCCACAGAGAGGAGTGAGTCCTCAGACCCCACTGGCCCTGCAGCAGGCCCCCCCCCTGACAAGCGACGAAGGGGCCGTCCTAAGAAAACCCTGGGAGTATCTGGAGGCAAAGCACCTGCCAAACGCCAGTCACAGAGCCAGCCCTGATGGCAACCCTTTACACCACTGCATTGACTTTTTGGACTGTCCTTCTCCACACTGCCTTGTGAATGGCATCTGTCTGTTGAACTGGGTCACCACATCAATGTGGGGACTACTCGATTATCTCATTTACCATAACTGTCAACTCACTGCTCCACCACCACCTCAATGTTATTGTACACCCCCTCACATGTCACCATTGTAAAAAAAAAATCCTTACACACATGTTGTTGTGTCTGCTCCGTCTTTATTGCAGCATGTACAGTCTTCAATATGATCACAATGTACCAGGAGTATGGACTGTATGTGGGCAAGGATAAGTTGAAGGCACCTAGGAAAACACAACAGAACAGCATTCACTGGTCTGGGTGTGGCACCACAGACATCACACAACACCTACCATCAAGATAATACAACATGCACACGTCACAATGGGCAACAAGTGTCAACATACACATCCTGTAGATGTTCCTAAATGACCTGTTCCAGAAACATTGCCAACCACCACTGAGTCTACAACTGGCTACAGTTACAATTCTCACATACCCCTTCACGACAATAGCAACATCATCAGACAATGGGTATGTTGTACATTGTCACCCACCCTTCAAGTGAAGTAGTGGGTGATGAGCTGTTCACGAAGGTCAAAACCTTCCTGCTCTCCACTGTCCTCATCACTGGACACGGGTTGGTTTGCAGGCAGGGGCCTTGAGTCCTCATCATCATCCAGGAGCAGGGGAATCTCCTTGCGAATGACTAGGCTGTGGAGCATGCAGCATGCCACTACAATCTGACACACCTCTTCCCAGGTGAGTATGCCAGTGCACCTCCAGTCTTGTCCAGGCAGACCAAAAGTACGCTCCACCACACAACGTGTCCTCCCATGGGCATCATTGTAGCGGACGTCAGCCGGGGTCCTGGGATTCCGCAGTGGGCTCAGCAACCAGGGACAGTTGGGATATGCAGAGTCACCTAGGTATGACAAAAACAAATAGACATTGCAATGTAGCTGAGGCAGAGGGCAGTAGGTCACACACCCAGCACGCCATACAACTAAGCATACTCACCCACAATCAATGCATGCTCGGGAAGCAGATTAGCCATTAGCTGGGTCACAATGCTGTTCCGCAGGATGTAGGAGTCATGGGCTGAGCCTGGGAATTTTGCACACACGTGGGAGATGATCATATCTGCCAGGCACATCACTTGCACATTTATGGAGTGGTAATGTTTACAATTTCTGTAAATGTGCTCATGTGCCTATGGTGGCACAAGCCTGACATGGGTACAATCAATGGCACCAACAACTTCGTCCAAGGGGATAGAAATCTCCCTTCACAGCTGCCAATTCAGGACCCGTGGGGAAATGGATGAATCTGTCCTTGTATACCATCATGGCAGACAGAATATCAGGCAGCACCATGTTGAACATTGGTTGTGACATCCCACCTGCGCTGGCCACCGTGTGCTGGAACAATCCTGTGGCAAAAAAATGCAGGGCCGCCATCACCTTATAAGTTGGGGTGAAAGCTGTTGGATATGTTCTGCGAGGCTGCAGGTGGGGCTCCAACATATCACAAAAGGGTTTTTAGGGTGGCTCTATCCAGACGGCATTTCCGGATGATTACAACATCCTCCATGTCCTCCAGCACTGTCAAGTGACGAAGCAGATTTGGTCTCTTCCTAGTTGAGATGAAAGTGGACACATGTCAATGCAATACATCATGAGATGGGCACAGCATCTCACGTTCTGGATGACACGCCAACAATGACTGTCATCAAAATTGAGTTACAGATCAGCTCACATGTAGGGACTCCTTCAGCACACAAATGGCACACATGTCAACTTACACAAAACAAGTACCTCAAACACCACCTCGGTCAATGTGAATGCACATAGGGATATGGCCACATTTCACATGGGCACGCCTGGGAGTATAGCATCCAGCATATGTGTAACAAATCAACCCCACTGTCTGATACGTAGCTGCTGTACCTGACACACCTTCATGCATCATTTGAACCAGGCACACATCCACAACACAAAGACCACAGTCGGAGGAGAAATGACGATTGTGTGCATGATCAGACACAAGGACATGCAAAAAATATCATCAGTCATTGAGACGAACATTGCTGTGATTGTCACAGCACCTCAACACATTGACATGTGTACACATTGTAGAGTCCAGAACAACACTGTCCTGCGTACATGACCATCAATATCATAAGTGACATGTGAGGGAGTACAGGCCAATCAACAAAATCACATACACAAACATGGCATGTGTAGTCTCCAGTGGAGTAAATGGAACATTGGCATCGTGCGCACAATGATGTGCAATTGACCATGTGGGCACTGTGCACTGTTGATGTTTGCCAGATGGCCATTGTCATTGTATGGCACCAAAATCGTGGTAGCTACTGCCTGGCCCCAGCGGTGTGTCACCAGCACCCCCCATTTACACAAGTGCAGTAGTGATAGGCATGGAGACATGCCCAAATGGCGGTTGGCATGCTCCGCCGCCCAAATCACGGTGCCTCATGTCAATGTATGGCACCCATATCGCGGTAGCTACTCCCTGGCCCCAGCGGTGTGTCACTAGCACCCCCCATTTACACAAGTGTGGTAGTGATAGGCATGGAGTCATGCCCAAATGGAGGTTGGCACCCTCTGCCACCCAAATCGCGGTGCCTCATGTCAATGTATTACAACAAACAATTGATGGACGGAATGCTGACAATGCAGACATTCTCCCCCAGTCAAGAGATCTGGGTTAAATCCATCGTTCTTTTGCCCACTACACCACCCCAGTTTAGACATGGCCATATGCAAATCAGTCTTGACCCTGTGCCTCATGGGAACAGTCCAGCCCGAACTGCCAAGCCATGTCTTCCCTGGACCGGAATCAAGCATCCTAGGACCGGTTTCTGGCTATCAGCCGTCATCAGCCAGGATAGCTTGATTCCAGTGGCGTAGTGAGCACGGGTCCCACGTCTGGGAATACCCATCCCACTTAGGGCGAAAAGCGTTACAACAAACAATTGATGGACGGAATGCTGACAATGCAGACATTCTCCCCCAGTCAAGAGATCTGGGTTAAATCCATCGTTCTTTTGCCCACTACACCACCCCAGTTTAGACATGGCCATATGCAAATCAGTCTTGACCCTGTGCCTCATGGGAACAGTCCAGCCCGAACTGCCAAGCCATGTCTTCCCTGGACCGGAATCAAGCATCCTAGGACCGGTTTCTGGCTATCAGCCGTCATCAGCCAGGATAGCTTGATTCCAGTGGCGTAGTGAGCACGGGTCCCACGTCTGGGAATACCCATCCCACTTAGGGCGAAAAGCGTTACAACAAACAATTGATGGACGGAATGCTGACAATGCAGACATTCTCCCCCAGTCAAGAGATCTGGGTTAAATCCATCGTTCTTTTGCCCACTACACCACCCCAGTTTAGACATGGCCATATGCAAATCAGTCTTGACCCTGTGCCTCATGGGAACAGTCCAGCCCGAACTGCCAAGCCATGTCTTCCCTGGACCGGAATCAAGCATCCTAGGACCGGTTTCTGGCTATCAGCCGTCATCAGCCAGGATAGCTTGATTCCAGTGGCGTAGTGAGCACGGGTCCCACGTCTGGGAATACCCATCCCACTTAGGGCGAAAAGCGTTACAACAAACAATTGATGGACGGAATGCTGACAATGCAGACATTCTCCCCCAGTCAAGAGATCTGGGTTAAATCCATCGTTCTTTTGCCCACTACACCACCCCAGTTTAGACATGGCCATATGCAAATCAGTCTTGACCCTGTGCCTCATGGGAACAGTCCAGCCCGAACTGCCAAGCCATGTCTTCCCTGGACCGGAATCAAGCATCCTAGGACCGGTTTCTGGCTATCAGCCGTCATCAGCCAGGATAGCTTGATTCCAGTGGCGTAGTGAGCACGGGTCCCACGTCTGGGAATACCCATCCCACTTAGGGCGAAAAGCGTTACAACAAACAATTGATGGACGGAATGCTGACAATGCAGACATTCTCCCCCAGTCAAGAGATCTGGGTTAAATCCATCGTTCTTTTGCCCACTACACCACCCCAGTTTAGACATGGCCATATGCAAATCAGTCTTGACCCTGTGCCTCATGGGAACAGTCCAGCCCGAACTGCCAAGCCATGTCTTCCCTGGACCGGAATCAAGCATCCTAGGACCGGTTTCTGGCTATCAGCCGTCATCAGCCAGGATAGCTTGATTCCAGTGGCGTAGTGAGCACGGGTCCCACGTCTGGGAATACCCATCCCACTTAGGGCGAAAAGCGTTACAACAAACAATTGATGGACGGAATGCTGACAATGCAGACATTCTCCCCCAGTCAAGAGATCTGGGTTAAATCCATCGTTCTTTTGCCCACTACACCACCCCAGTTTAGACATGGCCATATGCAAATCAGTCTTGACCCTGTGCCTCATGGGAACAGTCCAGCCCGAACTGCCAAGCCATGTCTTCCCTGGACCGGAATCAAGCATCCTAGGACCGGTTTCTGGCTATCAGCCGTCATCAGCCAGGATAGCTTGATTCCAGTGGCGTAGTGAGCACGGGTCCCACGTCTGGGAATACCCATCCCACTTAGGGCGAAAAGCGTTACAACAAACAATTGATGGACGGAATGCTGACAATGCAGACATTCTCCCCCAGTCAAGAGATCTGGGTTAAATCCATCGTTCTTTTGCCCACTACACCACCCCAGTTTAGACATGGCCATATGCAAATCAGTCTTGACCCTGTGCCTCATGGGAACAGTCCAGCCCGAACTGCCAAGCCATGTCTTCCCTGGACCGGAATCAAGCATCCTAGGACCGGTTTCTGGCTATCAGCCGTCATCAGCCAGGATAGCTTGATTCCAGTGGCGTAGTGAGCACGGGTCCCACGTCTGGGAATACCCATCCCACTTAGGGCGAAAAGCGTTACAACAAACAATTGATGGACGGAATGCTGACAATGCAGACATTCTCCCCCAGTCAAGAGATCTGGGTTAAATCCATCGTTCTTTTGCCCACTACACCACCCCAGTTTAGACATGGCCATATGCAAATCAGTCTTGACCCTGTGCCTCATGGGAACAGTCCAGCCCGAACTGCCAAGCCATGTCTTCCCTGGACCGGAATCAAGCATCCTAGGACCGGTTTCTGGCTATCAGCCGTCATCAGCCAGGATAGCTTGATTCCAGTGGCGTAGTGAGCACGGGTCCCACGTCTGGGAATACCCATCCCACTTAGGGCGAAAAGCGTTACAACAAACAATTGATGGACGGAATGCTGACAATGCAGACATTCTCCCCCAGTCAAGAGATCTGGGTTAAATCCATCGTTCTTTTGCCCACTACACCACCCCAGTTTAGACATGGCCATATGCAAATCAGTCTTGACCCTGTGCCTCATGGGAACAGTCCAGCCCGAACTGCCAAGCCATGTCTTCCCTGGACCGGAATCAAGCATCCTAGGACCGGTTTCTGGCTATCAGCCGTCATCAGCCAGGATAGCTTGATTCCAGTGGCGTAGTGAGCACGGGTCCCACGTCTGGGAATACCCATCCCACTTAGGGCGAAAAGCGTTACAACAAACAATTGATGGACGGAATGCTGACAATGCAGACATTCTCCCCCAGTCAAGAGATCTGGGTTAAATCCATCGTTCTTTTGCCCACTACACCACCCCAGTTTAGACATGGCCATATGCAAATCAGTCTTGACCCTGTGCCTCATGGGAACAGTCCAGCCCGAACTGCCAAGCCATGTCTTCCCTGGACCGGAATCAAGCATCCTAGGACCGGTTTCTGGCTATCAGCCGTCATCAGCCAGGATAGCTTGATTCCAGTGGCGTAGTGAGCACGGGTCCCACGTCTGGGAATACCCATCCCACTTAGGGCGAAAAGCGTTACAACAAACAATTGATGGACGGAATGCTGACAATGCAGACATTCTCCCCCAGTCAAGAGATCTGGGTTAAATCCATCGTTCTTTTGCCCACTACACCACCCCAGTTTAGACATGGCCATATGCAAATCAGTCTTGACCCTGTGCCTCATGGGAACAGTCCAGCCCGAACTGCCAAGCCATGTCTTCCCTGGACCGGAATCAAGCATCCTAGGACCGGTTTCTGGCTATCAGCCGTCATCAGCCAGGATAGCTTGATTCCAGTGGCGTAGTGAGCACGGGTCCCACGTCTGGGAATACCCATCCCACTTAGGGCGAAAAGCGTTACAACAAACAATTGATGGACGGAATGCTGACAATGCAGACATTCTCCCCCAGTCAAGAGATCTGGGTTAAATCCATCGTTCTTTTGCCCACTACACCACCCCAGTTTAGACATGGCCATATGCAAATCAGTCTTGACCCTGTGCCTCATGGGAACAGTCCAGCCCGAACTGCCAAGCCATGTCTTCCCTGGACCGGAATCAAGCATCCTAGGACCGGTTTCTGGCTATCAGCCGTCATCAGCCAGGATAGCTTGATTCCAGTGGCGTAGTGAGCACGGGTCCCACGTCTGGGAATACCCATCCCACTTAGGGCGAAAAGCGTTACAACAAACAATTGATGGACGGAATGCTGACAATGCAGACATTCTCCCCCAGTCAAGAGATCTGGGTTAAATCCATCGTTCTTTTGCCCACTACACCACCCCAGTTTAGACATGGCCATATGCAAATCAGTCTTGACCCTGTGCCTCATGGGAACAGTCCAGCCCGAACTGCCAAGCCATGTCTTCCCTGGACCGGAATCAAGCATCCTAGGACCGGTTTCTGGCTATCAGCCGTCATCAGCCAGGATAGCTTGATTCCAGTGGCGTAGTGAGCACGGGTCCCACGTCTGGGAATACCCATCCCACTTAGGGCGAAAAGCGTTACAACAAACAATTGATGGACGGAATGCTGACAATGCAGACATTCTCCCCCAGTCAAGAGATCTGGGTTAAATCCATCGTTCTTTTGCCCACTACACCACCCCAGTTTAGACATGGCCATATGCAAATCAGTCTTGACCCTGTGCCTCATGGGAACAGTCCAGCCCGAACTGCCAAGCCATGTCTTCCCTGGACCGGAATCAAGCATCCTAGGACCGGTTTCTGGCTATCAGCCGTCATCAGCCAGGATAGCTTGATTCCAGTGGCGTAGTGAGCACGGGTCCCACGTCTGGGAATACCCATCCCACTTAGGGCGAAAAGCGTTACAACAAACAATTGATGGACGGAATGCTGACAATGCAGACATTCTCCCCCAGTCAAGAGATCTGGGTTAAATCCATCGTTCTTTTGCCCACTACACCACCCCAGTTTAGACATGGCCATATGCAAATCAGTCTTGACCCTGTGCCTCATGGGAACAGTCCAGCCCGAACTGCCAAGCCATGTCTTCCCTGGACCGGAATCAAGCATCCTAGGACCGGTTTCTGGCTATCAGCCGTCATCAGCCAGGATAGCTTGATTCCAGTGGCGTAGTGAGCACGGGTCCCACGTCTGGGAATACCCATCCCACTTAGGGCGAAAAGCGTTACAACAAACAATTGATGGACGGAATGCTGACAATGCAGACATTCTCCCCCAGTCAAGAGATCTGGGTTAAATCCATCGTTCTTTTGCCCACTACACCACCCCAGTTTAGACATGGCCATATGCAAATCAGTCTTGACCCTGTGCCTCATGGGAACAGTCCAGCCCGAACTGCCAAGCCATGTCTTCCCTGGACCGGAATCAAGCATCCTAGGACCGGTTTCTGGCTATCAGCCGTCATCAGCCAGGATAGCTTGATTCCAGTGGCGTAGTGAGCACGGGTCCCACGTCTGGGAATACCCATCCCACTTAGGGCGAAAAGCGTTACAACAAACAATTGATGGACGGAATGCTGACAATGCAGACATTCTCCCCCAGTCAAGAGATCTGGGTTAAATCCATCGTTCTTTTGCCCACTACACCACCCCAGTTTAGACATGGCCATATGCAAATCAGTCTTGACCCTGTGCCTCATGGGAACAGTCCAGCCCGAACTGCCAAGCCATGTCTTCCCTGGACCGGAATCAAGCATCCTAGGACCGGTTTCTGGCTATCAGCCGTCATCAGCCAGGATAGCTTGATTCCAGTGGCGTAGTGAGCACGGGTCCCACGTCTGGGAATACCCATCCCACTTAGGGCGAAAAGCGTTACAACAAACAATTGATGGACGGAATGCTGACAATGCAGACATTCTCCCCCAGTCAAGAGATCTGGGTTAAATCCATCGTTCTTTTGCCCACTACACCACCCCAGTTTAGACATGGCCATATGCAAATCAGTCTTGACCCTGTGCCTCATGGGAACAGTCCAGCCCGAACTGCCAAGCCATGTCTTCCCTGGACCGGAATCAAGCATCCTAGGACCGGTTTCTGGCTATCAGCCGTCATCAGCCAGGATAGCTTGATTCCAGTGGCGTAGTGAGCACGGGTCCCACGTCTGGGAATACCCATCCCACTTAGGGCGAAAAGCGTTACAACAAACAATTGATGGACGGAATGCTGACAATGCAGACATTCTCCCCCAGTCAAGAGATCTGGGTTAAATCCATCGTTCTTTTGCCCACTACACCACCCCAGTTTAGACATGGCCATATGCAAATCAGTCTTGACCCTGTGCCTCATGGGAACAGTCCAGCCCGAACTGCCAAGCCATGTCTTCCCTGGACCGGAATCAAGCATCCTAGGACCGGTTTCTGGCTATCAGCCGTCATCAGCCAGGATAGCTTGATTCCAGTGGCGTAGTGAGCACGGGTCCCACGTCTGGGAATACCCATCCCACTTAGGGCGAAAAGCGTTACAACAAACAATTGATGGACGGAATGCTGACAATGCAGACATTCTCCCCCAGTCAAGAGATCTGGGTTAAATCCATCGTTCTTTTGCCCACTACACCACCCCAGTTTAGACATGGCCATATGCAAATCAGTCTTGACCCTGTGCCTCATGGGAACAGTCCAGCCCGAACTGCCAAGCCATGTCTTCCCTGGACCGGAATCAAGCATCCTAGGACCGGTTTCTGGCTATCAGCCGTCATCAGCCAGGATAGCTTGATTCCAGTGGCGTAGTGAGCACGGGTCCCACGTCTGGGAATACCCATCCCACTTAGGGCGAAAAGCGTTACAACAAACAATTGATGGACGGAATGCTGACAATGCAGACATTCTCCCCCAGTCAAGAGATCTGGGTTAAATCCATCGTTCTTTTGCCCACTACACCACCCCAGTTTAGACATGGCCATATGCAAATCAGTCTTGACCCTGTGCCTCATGGGAACAGTCCAGCCCGAACTGCCAAGCCATGTCTTCCCTGGACCGGAATCAAGCATCCTAGGACCGGTTTCTGGCTATCAGCCGTCATCAGCCAGGATAGCTTGATTCCAGTGGCGTAGTGAGCACGGGTCCCACGTCTGGGAATACCCATCCCACTTAGGGCGAAAAGCGTTACAACAAACAATTGATGGACGGAATGCTGACAATGCAGACATTCTCCCCCAGTCAAGAGATCTGGGTTAAATCCATCGTTCTTTTGCCCACTACACCACCCCAGTTTAGACATGGCCATATGCAAATCAGTCTTGACCCTGTGCCTCATGGGAACAGTCCAGCCCGAACTGCCAAGCCATGTCTTCCCTGGACCGGAATCAAGCATCCTAGGACCGGTTTCTGGCTATCAGCCGTCATCAGCCAGGATAGCTTGATTCCAGTGGCGTAGTGAGCACGGGTCCCACGTCTGGGAATACCCATCCCACTTAGGGCGAAAAGCGTTACAACAAACAATTGATGGACGGAATGCTGACAATGCAGACATTCTCCCCCAGTCAAGAGATCTGGGTTAAATCCATCGTTCTTTTGCCCACTACACCACCCCAGTTTAGACATGGCCATATGCAAATCAGTCTTGACCCTGTGCCTCATGGGAACAGTCCAGCCCGAACTGCCAAGCCATGTCTTCCCTGGACCGGAATCAAGCATCCTAGGACCGGTTTCTGGCTATCAGCCGTCATCAGCCAGGATAGCTTGATTCCAGTGGCGTAGTGAGCACGGGTCCCACGTCTGGGAATACCCATCCCACTTAGGGCGAAAAACGTTACAACAAACAATTGATGGACGGAATGCTGACAATGCAGACATTCTCCCCCAGTCAAGAGATCTGGGTTAAATCCATCGTTCTTTTGCCCACTACACCACCCCAGTTTAGACATGGCCATATGCAAATCAGTCTTGACCCTGTGCCTCATGGGAACAGTCCAGCCCGAACTGCCAAGCCATGTCTTCCCTGGACCGGAATCAAGCATCCTAGGACCGGTTTCTGGCTATCAGCCGTCATCAGCCAGGATAGCTTGATTCCAGTGGCGTAGTGAGCACGGGTCCCACGTCTGGGAATACCCATCCCACTTAGGGCGAAAAGCGTTACAACAAACAATTGATGGACGGAATGCTGACAATGCAGACATTCTCCCCCAGTCAAGAGATCTGGGTTAAATCCATCGTTCTTTTGCCCACTACACCACCCCAGTTTAGACATGGCCATATGCAAATCAGTCTTGACCCTGTGCCTCATGGGAACAGTCCAGCCCGAACTGCCAAGCCATGTCTTCCCTGGACCGGAATCAAGCATCCTAGGACCGGTTTCTGGCTATCAGCCGTCATCAGCCAGGATAGCTTGATTCCAGTGGCGTAGTGAGCACGGGTCCCACGTCTGGGAATACCCATCCCACTTAGGGCGAAAAGCGTTACAACAAACAATTGATGGACGGAATGCTGACAATGCAGACATTCTCCCCCAGTCAAGAGATCTGGGTTAAATCCATCGTTCTTTTGCCCACTACACCACCCCAGTTTAGACATGGCCATATGCAAATCAGTCTTGACCCTGTGCCTCATGGGAACAGTCCAGCCCGAACTGCCAAGCCATGTCTTCCCTGGACCGGAATCAAGCATCCTAGGACCGGTTTCTGGCTATCAGCCGTCATCAGCCAGGATAGCTTGATTCCAGTGGCGTAGTGAGCACGGGTCCCACGTCTGGGAATACCCATCCCACTTAGGGCGAAAAGCGTTACAACAAACAATTGATGGACGGAATGCTGACAATGCAGACATTCTCCCCCAGTCAAGAGATCTGGGTTAAATCCATCGTTCTTTTGCCCACTACACCACCCCAGTTTAGACATGGCCATATGCAAATCAGTCTTGACCCTGTGCCTCATGGGAACAGTCCAGCCCGAACTGCCAAGCCATGTCTTCCCTGGACCGGAATCAAGCATCCTAGGACCGGTTTCTGGCTATCAGCCGTCATCAGCCAGGATAGCTTGATTCCAGTGGCGTAGTGAGCACGGGTCCCACGTCTGGGAATACCCATCCCACTTAGGGCGAAAAGCGTTACAACAAACAATTGATGGACGGAATGCTGACAATGCAGACATTCTCCCCCAGTCAAGAGATCTGGGTTAAATCCATCGTTCTTTTGCCCACTACACCACCCCAGTTTAGACATGGCCATATGCAAATCAGTCTTGACCCTGTGCCTCATGGGAACAGTCCAGCCCGAACTGCCAAGCCATGTCTTCCCTGGACCGGAATCAAGCATCCTAGGACCGGTTTCTGGCTATCAATGTATCATGTCAATGTATGGCACCCATATTGCGGTAGCTACTGCCTGGCCCCAGCGGTGTGTCATCAGCACCTCCCTTAACACAAGTGCGGTAGTGATAGGCATGGAGGCATGCCCAAATGGCAGTTGGCATGCTCCGCAGCCAAAATCCCGGTAGTGCACACTGGGCCCGTGCGGTGTGTCACCGCCATGGAGCATGCCCTTACAGCCAATGGGAACATTGATTGCGGTGGCATGATGCAATCTTGAAAATCGCGGTAGGCATGCTCCGCCACAGTGGAGGTGGTCATTGGATGCATTTGAAAGATACACCATCGCGGTAGCGCACACCGGGCCCCATTGGTGTGGCACCGCCATGTAGCATGCCCTTACAGCCAATGGGAACCTTGATTGCGGTGGCATGATGCAATTTTGAAAATCGCGGTAGGCGTGCTCTGCCACCGCTGAGCCGGTCATTGGATGCATTTGAAAGAGGCAGACCTGGACCACCAATTGCTACAGCTTGGCACCTTTGAAAGGACCCCAGGGGGCTATATTTGTGTGGGAGGGAGCCTCACATTTCCACTGCTCCCAGAGCCAGCTGCTAGAGACCCCTCACCTGCTACTGCCTCCAGGGACTACTTCCAGAGACCCCTCACCTGCTGCTGCCTCCAGGGACTACTGAAAGAGACCCCCCACCTGCTGCTGCCTCCAGGGACTGCTGCCAGTGACCCCTCACCTACTGCTGCCTCCAGGGACTGCTGCCAGAGACCCCACACCTACTGCTGCCTCCAGGGACTGCTGCCAGAGACCCCTCACTACCCAATTTCACCGCTGTTGTCTCATGTCCACAGTGATGGCAAGGACAGAGAAGATCCGTAGTAGTCCCTTCACAAGCGAGGAGCTTGATGTCCTGGTGGACGAGGTGCTCACATAGTACCCAAGGCTATTTGGTGCCCCAAATGTCGTGGTAAGTCCTCAACAGTGGGGGGGAGGGCAGGGAGGGCAAACATGTTGTTGGACTGATGCAGTATGTGCCTGAGAGTGTGGGATTGTGTCATGCACTGCATAACAAGCTGTCTCCAGGGGGAAGGTGTGTGTACCCAATGCCACAGTTTTCCCTGCCTGCAGATATATGTGATAGTGACCTGTGTTGTGTTGTCAGCCATACAGTGACACAGAAAGTTGTTCATGGAGGAGTCAGGACAGTGATTGCTTGGCTGAATGGCTGTGTGTGCCCCTGTTGTCCATCTCAGTGTGAGCCCAGCTGGCCTGCACAATCCCCACCCACAAAGACAAGGACACATCACTTCACTCAGACAGTATTACATCAGTCTTTTCTCATTGCACTCCAGCTATGAGCCATCTCAGCACTGTAGATTGCACATAACCAGCCTTGTGATGTGGATTTTTGATTTGTGAGATTGTGTCCTTCAATGTGAAATCCATGACACAGTTATCTATTCACAGGGCAGGGACATTGAGGGCTGCGCAGTCTTGGACACAGATTGATATGTGATGTCTGTGTTGCTCAACCTAAAGATGGACTGGAGATGTGAGCAGGCTACATAGGAGTTTCAGTGCTGGCATCCTGCATGTGTGTGAGATGTGCAGGGACTGTGTTACATCAGCTTTTCCCATGCAGATGTACCATGTGAGATGTATTCTTGTCTCTGTTAGACATATCTTTGGATTTGTGATGAGTTTGTATCTTGCTGCTGTACTGAGAGATAGGGGTACTTAACACTGTGTCACTGATCATTTCTCCCTCTTGTCTCCCATGCCTGCAGCTCAAGGTACACCAGCGTAAGGCCGTGTGGAGGGCCATTGCGGCCAAGGTGCGAGCGCTGGGGTCTAAAAGCGATGGCGCACCCACTGCCACAAGAGGTGGGACGACATCAGCCGGCCGGCAAAGAACGTGGC
The DNA here is from genome assembly GCF_964204655.1 of Triturus cristatus. Taxonomy (NCBI): domain Eukaryota; kingdom Metazoa; phylum Chordata; class Amphibia; order Caudata; family Salamandridae; genus Triturus; species Triturus cristatus. The sequence continues at coordinate 1,388,889,045 of NC_140590.1, forward strand.
GGAGATGACCTTGGGGTTGCTTCCTCGCACTGGGCGTTTGGCACGGCGCAGCATGACACCACTAATGGGCAGCATCTTGGTGGTGATACAGCCTGAGCTGGATGCATGTTTTTAGGAGCATCAGCAGCAAGCCAGTGGTGAGCATTCGGGGAGGGTGACTTTGGCTGGGAGTGGCTGCATGTGTACAGAGTCTGTGCCAGCGTTGCCATATTTGATGTTGGTGGTGTGATGCAGTGGCATGTAAATGGCTGCTGGGCTGTGTGCGGGTGTTACGCATTTGCCCTACCGGTACTTACAAAGGTAATTGGAATGCTGTGCATTTCCATTGAATTCTGAGTCGTGGTCTTGAGGTATCGTCTGCATTGGGGTAGTCTGGGGAATCCCATGGGAGTGAATGGCAGTGTGCCCGATCTGAGTGTGCCTTCATCAATGCGTCCATTGCATGCACTCAGATTTGGGAGGCCTAGACATCTGACAACAATGTGCAGCAGTCTTTGGGCCCCAAAGTACAACATGGTGGGTGGCATGGACTCATGGCCATTGTGGAATGTCATGTTGTAGTCTGTGTCTGTGTTGTCCACTCCTGTTCCATCCAGATCTGTCAGTGGAAACAAGTAGTGTGCCCCCATCATGTCCCTAGGTGTGCTCAGAGCTAGTTGTGTGTCTGGTTGAACGGAGCCACTAGCAGGGTGTTGTGCTGTGTGGTCATCACATGGCTCACTAATGCCTGAATTTCCAGTTTCCACGCACTGTTTGAGTCTATATAGTGAGTTGCACGATGTGATTGCACAGGGTGGTGTGCAACATGTACATTTGGTCATCTTTTGTTATGCATTGCTTGCATACGTTTGTTCTGTTGCTACCACTGACCTGACCCTACATCTCTCTCTCATGCAGCATCTCCTGTGGTCACGGAGGGACAGGAGAATGACACCAGTGGGGGTGAAACAAGCACAACAGCTTCACAGGAGCCCAGTGACACAGATGTCACCAGTGCTTCAGAGGGGTACAGGAGTCTGCTGGAGGAATCCCAGCCTGAGACGCAAAGTACCACATCATCTGATGCCAGTGGGGATGCATTCATGTTGGCGGGCACAAGGAATGGGGACTCTGCATCATCTTCTATCACATAGCGGCCGGTGCCCACCCTGCCAGCCACTTCCTCTGGTGCTGCCCGTGTCCATATCAGTAAGATGGGAAGAGTGTCCTTCACCCCTGGCACCGCTGCCCCTGCCCCTGTCTCCCCTGCTGCCATCAGTGCTGAGTCTGAGGACATTTTGCATCAGCTGTGTGTAGTCCAGATAGCTGTCCTCAATGCCTTCATTGACCACAACAAAAAATTGGCACAGGTGGTTGCTTTCATGGAGGGCATACATTCAGACGTGGGTGGGCTGCACCGGACTGTCCAGGCTTTGTCCTCCACAGTGACGTCTGCCCTTCAACAGGCACATACCCACAGTCCAGCTCCGGTCACTTTGTCCACCCCTGGTATTGGCCACATCTGATGATAGTGACCACGGTCCACATACGTCAAAGTCACGATACAGCACACGAAGCACACAGCAGCAGCAACCCAAGTGGTCCCGGGCACAGACACCATCCAAAGAGAAGACCAAAGCCACCCCAGAGCGCAGAGAGAAAAGCCCGCCAGGCGACACCAGGGGACAAAATGCAAAGAAGCAGACCTCAGGCACACATGCCTCAGAGGCATCCCCATCCAAGGACTCGCCTGTCCCTAAAGCATCTCGCAAAGAGAAGCATACAGTTTCTGTGCAGACCGAGAAGGTGGTGCATGCCAAGGGTACACCTAGGAAGGGCTCCAAGGCAGATTCACCCACCACCTTCACTCCCATTCCAAGCCCAGTGTTGCAGGGGAAGGAGGGCACTGTAGGGGTAACACCTAGTAAACAGGGGAAGGGGGGGCAAAGGCGAAGCCAGGCAAAGCGTTCTGCTGGATCCAGCACATCACCAGAGGGGGTACAGCGTCTGTACTTGATGCAGCTTTGGTGGTTAGTGTTCCTGTTGTGTCCACACCACTTCCAATTGATACCAATGCAGGGAAGCCATTTAGGATCCCCAAGAAGTGGAAAGGCATTCCTCCACAATCTCCCAGCAACACCGTGTCTCCCATCTGCATGACTCCGCTTCAACGTGCCACTACACCACCTGATCCAAGCAGCCCTCCGGCTTGCCAAGCCACTGATTGCTTTACCTCAGCTGGTCCGCTCTCTCCCCGACAGTCCCCGAGACACAGCCAGCTCCCAGTCCGCCTGACAGCCAAGTCTGAGTAGTAGTTATCCTCCCACACCTGTCTCTCACTCACGTGGGCCTGTACTGCACATTGTTACCCCCTGACTGTGTTGCTGAACATGGAAACGTAGAGTCGCACACATTCTCTGTGCAGCCTCTCCTGGACATACCCTGCACTTCGTTTTTGCCATTGACCTTGTTGCTCTTTGCTGTGTTCAAGTATTCCCTGTGCAGCTTCTCATGGACATACTCTGCACTTCATTTTTACCACTGGCCTTGTTGCTCTTTGCTGTGTTCAAGTATTCCCTGTGCAGCTTCTCATGGACAAACTCTGCACCCTGGACTGGCCACAGGCCTTGCTGTTTTTCCCTTGCCTGTGCAGACTCTCATGGACATACTCTGGACTTTGCCCTGCCCACTGGCCTTGCTGTTCACTGCTGTTTTGCCCTTGCCTGTGCAGCTTCTCGTGGACATACTCTGCACCCTGGACTGGCCACTGGCCTTGCTGTTTTGCCCTCGCCTGTGCAGCTTCTCATGGACATACTCTGCACTTTGCCCTGCCCACTGGTCTTGTTGTTCACTGCTGTTTTGCCCTTGCCTGTGCAGCCTCTCATGGACATACTTCGCACTTTGCCCTGCTGACTGGCCTTGTTGTTCACTGCTGTTTTGCCCTTGCCTGTGCAGTCTCTCATGGACATACTCTGCACTTTGCCCTGCCCACTGGTCTCGTTGTTCACTGCTGTTTTGCCCTTGCCTGTGCAGCTTCTCATGGACATACTCTGCACCCTGGACTGCCCACTGGCCTTGCTGTGTTGCCCTTGCCTGTGCAGCTTCTCATGGACATACTCTGCACTTTGCCCTGCCCAATGGCCTTGTTTTTCACTGCTGTTTTGTTCTTGCCTGTGCAGCTTCTCATGTACATACTCTGCCCTTTGCCCTGCCCACTGGCCTTGTTGTTCACTGCTGTTTTGCCCATGCCTGTGCAGCTTCTCATGGACACGCTCTGCATTTTGTGCCTTGCTCTTCTCTTCTCATGGTGCCTATCTGTGCAATATGTGAATAAAGACAGTTGCTCCTGTTGTCTGTTTTGTCAGTGTCCTTACTGAATAAAGTTATTTTGCTCTGTGTATATGGTTTACTGTGCCACATGGTCTGTGTGCCACTTGAACATAGAAAATGTCTTGGCTCACTTAACTCTATTTTTTACAGGGGTGATAGGGACTTCAGTTCTTCCTGACCCAGGGGGCAATGATGTCAATTTTAAATGGAAAACAGTAGTCATTTTCTTGATGTGTTCATGTTGGTTATATTGTACACATGTCGGGTTGGGGGGCACTGCCAGCACACAGTTTGATTCTATCCACAGTATTGCAGGCAGGCTGGCCAGGGTCATCATGTATGTGTATTCTTCCTTTATGTGTGCCCAGTGGTGTATGTGTGTGGTCATCTTGTGATGGCCAGTCATCCTAGTCCCATGGCTTCCTTTCAATGTGTGCTCTTGGATGGTCAGGAAGCATGCAGTGTGAAGGGGGCGAGTTTGTCGGGAGTGCTGATGTGTGCATGCCCCTGCATTGTCAACTATACGCATGTCTCACTCAGGAGTTGTATGTCTGTTGTTTTTATTGTTCAGCCCTGTTGGTGTGGTTGTATGCACATGTGTGAGTTGTATGTTGTGCACTGTGTAGTGTGTTGGTGTGTCCTTGCAGTTCTGGCTGACTCCTACTTGTTGTTTTTGTCACTTATGAGTATGCAGAGTGTGTGACTGGCAAGTCAGTGTTGTGTTTTGTTGATCATCCATGTGTCTTGATATTGTTTGTGGAGACTGGGCAGACCTGCTGCTCCACACTGCCATTGTGGTTGTGTTTTCTCATGCATTGCTGTCACATGGTGCCTTTTTGCCTCCAGTATGGCATGCTGTTGTGTTATCATACCATCCCTTATCTGTGCTTCAGATGCCTACCTATTGTGAGTCTGCACTACCTCTATTTGTGTATGGTACACTCCTGCCATGTCCACTACTGATATGCAGTACACTTCACTTTGATGTCAGCTGTCCCCTTGGTTTACATGTGTGTGTGCCTCCCCATCACTTCATTTGTGACACTGTGCTTTGTGGCACAGTTGTTTGGCCAGGAGCAATGTGTCACTCAGGGCATTTCACCTATGGGTTATATGTGATGTTCTTGTGCTGTTTGGCAGTCATGGTTGCTCATATGCAGTTCAACTGTGTGTGCTGCCAAGTCCTCTGGTCAAGTTGTTTCCACCTTTCAGTCCCAGACTTGTGCATCTGTTGGTGTTGCTTGTGTTGGATGTATGTGTGTTGGCTGTGGTATTGCTTCACTTCCTGGGTGGGCTGTTGTCTGTGTGCTGTGCTGATTTGTGTTGTGTGGGTTGATGTTCTGTCACTCATGTCTGTGCGGGGCTGGTATGCTTGGTGTGCACACACTGCTTGTTGTGCATGCAGTGCTGTGTGTGTATGTTGCCTTGTCATTGCCTGGTGTGCATCCCCTGATGTCCTGCTGTGTTTGCTATGTGATTGTTTTTCCTGTGCACCCGTTATTTGTTTGATGTGGCTGTGTTGTTCTGTGATGGTGCACTTCTTGTCTGTGTTGTGGTATGTTGTCTGTGCATTGTTCCTGAATGATGAGGTTGTGCACTCCTGTTGTGTCTGTGCTCCCATTGCCATTCCACAGTTTAGCTGCACAGGGCATGTCTGTTCTTGTCGTGGTTCTGTGTGTGTTGCTGTTTGGGTTATTTGTTTGTCTGTTGTTTTTGTGCAGACATTTGTTCTGACATCCCTGTGTGTGTGTGATGTTTGTGGCTACCCCCAGGGTGTGTGTTTGTTTATCTGTGTATTGACTGGCAAGTATTGCCAGCCTTCAGTGTGTTTGACACTGGTGTTGTGCGCTGCTGGTGTGAGGGAGGGTGTGTGTGTAGATTCCTACTGGTGTTTGGAAGTCATGGAGTGTGTAAATGGGCCCTGTCTGTTGTGCTGCTGGTGTACTCCTGTGAAGTAGTTGTATACATGTGTGGCTGTTCAATGTTTGACTTCAGGGCCTTCCTTGCATCCTTGTGCCTATACAAGGTTAGCCTTGCTGTCTCCCTGTGTTGTTGCACTGTGCTGTCTGTGGTTTGACTTCACTAACTGTACCATCCATGTGTGCTTTGATGGTCTGAGGGTGTTGTTCTCTGTTCCTTGTCTTGATGTGATGTACACATGCTTGATGTTTTTCTCCATGGCCTTCCATGTGTGTGCACCTCACTTTGGCTTTCCTATTTGTTGTGCTCCATTGCTGTTGGCATGTGGTGTTTGTATGTGTCTGTGTGTCAGTATGGGGTATGTATGTGTGACTTGGCAGGCTCTGTGTCCAGTTGGATGTTTGTTCCTTGTATGTGTTCATTTTGTGCTTGTACTCATTTTTCTTGCCTTGAGTGTGGTGTTGTTGTGGTGTGTGTGTGTTTCCCAGGCCCTGTGCTACTGTGCTGTGTGTTCCTCTGCAGCCACTCCTGCAGTGGCTGTCTCCCTGGTTGTTTGTTGTGTGGTGCAGGGTGTGGATTCACCTGGATTGTTGTGCATGGAGGTGCACAGGAGGGGCACATGGCATGTGCCTTCAGGGGGTGTGCTAGTGTGTGGTGTGTGGAGCTGTGGCCCTGTGCTCTTTGTGCCCTGCCCATGCCTGGCACTGGCCCTGCCTTCTGCATTGTGCGCATGTATTCCCTTGTGTTCACTGCTGCGGTGACGTGACCGGGACATTGCTGCATGGTCGCGGAAAATGTGTGTCCAGGATACGGAGGGTTGACTTGGTGGCAGGTGGGTCATGTGTGGGTGCACTTGTGGATGTGTTCCTGCCCCCACCAGGGTGCCTAATGTGGATTTGGACCCTGTGCCAGCCCATGTGTTGTGTTTTTGTCATTGCGTACTTGCAGCGGCATCCGCGGCGGTCCATGAGTTGCTGGTGATGTTGCAGGTACATTTATTTAAATCAAGGGTTGAGGGAGTAAGAAGCAATTGTGATCCATTCAGCTTCCTGTTGTACAGTCAAAAAATCAAGGGGGGGCAATGGATCACTTGTACCTGCCACCAGGGTCCGTTATGTCCTTTCCATCAGTACTTCTCAAGGAGTACTTAAAAAACCCTCATTCACGCAGGTATCTCGTGCGGCGGTATATCTTGATTCTCCGCCTCTTATTATATGCGTGACAGCATCATCATAGGGTCTCTCTTTTATATGCTTCCTCCACCTGGAGGGAACCACTGGTTTTTCAGTAGTGATCAGAAATCAAGGTGAGTGAAAAGTGAGGTGTAGTGCTCCTTCAAAAAATAATCCGCATACTAGCCAAAAATAACTTTTTTATTCTGTATGGTGTATGGGAGAACTAGGTAAAAAATCTTTAAGTGCAGCGATGAGCTAATTATGAGTTCACCGCACTATGGTTGACATGTTTCAGCCCAAAATCCGCCCTAAAGATCTTTTGCTTGTGTTTTATATTCTGTCAATTCACTGCAGTTCCTCTTTAGGCGCAAGAATTGACTGTAGGGTAAATTCTTTCTGAGTGGGCGAGGATGTTGCAGGTACAGCACTGGAAAAACGTGTAGAGCTGGATCCATGGCGGTCGGGACTGGGTGGAAGGGACCGGGACTCTGGTTTCGTGCTCCGCTGTCGAGCTTCCGCCGTCTCTGGTTGGGCGGTTTCTCTGCTGCGGTGCGTCAGCTTGTTTGGGGCATCCTAATTTGTGGAGCGGGGCGGACGTCATTTCACACGGCGGTGAGTCTCCATTGGCTCCCACCGCCGCTGTGGTAGGTGCACTTTGATGGCAGTGTGCGTCGCACTGCAGCGGACGGGAAATGGGCTTTGTTTGGCCATACTAATATGGCGGCCGTGAGAACCGCTGCTCGCGGGCAGAAAAATGCATTTTTCTGCACCGCCAGCACCGCGGTGGTGCCACCCCCCACCATCCTAATAGACCCCCTAATGCGGTGTCCACAACACCATCAGCCAGGTCACAAGTCATCACAGATTCAGTGTTCTAGGTTGCGTCTTTTTTCATTCTTTTTTTTTTAGGAGTGCATAAAACTCTTGTGTAACCTTCAGATACAAAGGTATGGTAATTGTGATGATTGCTCAAAATTTGGGTGCACATATATTGTAATATATTTTAAAGAGAGACAACATTTAGGGCCTTATTATGAGTTTGGCTGTCCTACTGTCACCCACCACTGCCGCACTGACAGGAAGACCGCCAAGCCCGTTGTGCACCCTCCGGATTACGAGTGTAATCCAGGGCGGGCAGTGGTTTGGCGATCTAACGACGGTGGCTACGTAAGGCTCATAGGGGAGCTTCAACAGCAGACCACTGCAGTGACAGTGCCTGCAGCACATTACTGTATGGTGTAGCATGCATGCCACACCATGCAGAAACAAGGGTGCAATTCCAGTCGGACACAACATGTGTCCACCTACATGCACCTCCAGGCCCAAAAGCGGCAGGGGGCCCTAAATTGCCTCTCCACCGCCCTTTTAATGGCGGGCTCGCGATCATGAAATGGGCAGTGGAAAGTCAACTTATAATATGATCGCTGGTGCCGGCATCAGCACCTCTAGCATGTGTAGGTCAGTTGCAGACTGCCAGCGCGGCGGGATCCTTGATGCCGGCGGAGTCGTTGGTCTTGTGGCGGTCCGACCGCCACACTTAGAATACTGCAGGCAGACCAGCAGTGGTGGCTTTGGTCAGACCACCACCTTGAGTTCAGTGGTCCTGAGGACCGCCGTACTAGCAATAAGGTCATAAATATTTATACTCCTACTAAAGTGTTGTGGTGCTGGATTTGGCTTCTGGAACAATTGAGGTGTGATGGTACAGCATATAAGTCATTGAATTGCTCGTGAAAGAGGAAATTAGTCTGTGTTATTGAGCCCTGTCCCTGTGGTCTGTGGGGCTATCTCTCTTCTGTCATTACAGACCTTGGGATGCGTCAGAATGCTACGCCTTACCAGGGGAGGCGTAACGAGGAGAAATATCTTTATTCTTCTTATTTTGTAGTCTTTTAGCAAATGTAGAAAGAAGAATACACCTCAGAGGATTGGTGTCCCTCCCTGCACAAAAACAATCCAGCCTCTAATACAGGAACCCTTGCACCAAGGTGCAAGGGTGCCTGCATGGCACTATGTGAGAAGTTGGCCTGGTATATGATGTTCACTAGTTAAAGTGACCACCTTGTGCCATGCCAAGCAACCCTTATGGTGTGGTTGTAAGTCAACCTTTTCGGACTAGCTGCCCTAATGGTAGCGTAGGCTAAGCAGTCTTTGAGGCTAAACTCGTTAAAGCGTGTTAAGCAGGCTGTTTTACCAAATGCAACCCCCCTTTATACCAATGAAAGGACACCACACAGATATATATTGAAAATATATATGTATTTATTTCTCAAAGTATCCCCTAGACTCTTTATGAGCACAGGAGCACAAATCGTTAAACAAGACAACGTTATAATATACAGAAGTTGCACTTCATATGGATGGGCCCTGGTGGCCACTCAAACCATATACTAAAATAGAGGTATAAGTACCACGAACAGGAAAGGGAAAAGGCCTAGGGCCTCTAGAATCGCTGGGCCTACAAGGAGCTAACTTCAGTTAGTGACCAGGAGGTCCACGGGTCGCGTGTGCAGTGAGGAAAGTTACACGCGGGCTCCCATAGGTTTTCAATGGGTGCGTAAAAGTTTAAAAGTTACTGCAGAAAGGGTCTTCTGGATGGACTACGATCTTTAGATTCAAAACACAGACACTAGAGATGTTTCTCTACACTTGGGCACCGGAGTGCCAGCTTTACCTCACCCACAGGAAGTGGGTGCATAGGTCTCGAAGTGCATTGGGTTTCTTCTATCGATTCAATGGAGCCTGATGACAGAGATGCTGCAGGCGGTCGGTCCAGAAGAGATGCGGTGGATCCAAGGGTGGATCGGAGTTGTAGAAGACCTGAAAGCAGAGGGGACAGTGTTCACAGTCACTAGCCAGTGACCGGCGTGGCACCAGGTAGGTACCAGGCGATGTCGGGTGCAAACAGGCAAAGAGGTGTAGCTTGTCTCCGCAGCCACGTGGTCCCTGAAGGTCGACGACGTCCAGGAGTCAAGTCACGAGCTGTCTCACGCAGGCTCTCGCTGTCGGCGGTGTCGGCGACTCGAAAGAAGCAAACAAGCCTTGGCAAAGGCAGGAGTCGTGGAAAGAGAGGAAAGCTGATTGTTCTGACCAGCAAGGTCAGAGGGGCTGCTCTTTTGGAGAGCAGCTAGGGCCAGTCTGGAGCAACCAGACCAGCATCGTTGATTTCAAGTTTCGTCGCCAAAATGGCCACTAGCCAACGGGCCAGGGACCGGGCAGGCGCGTCAAGATGCAAAGTGCAGAGGGGCCCCACGCAGATCGTGGAGATGCTGGAGGGCTCACCTTTGGTGCAGATGCTGCTCGGTGGTTAGGCTTCTCAGGACCCAAAGCACAACTCGGAGGGAGCCTCTGTCATTGTGCTTGCAGCTTGTCGTCGGTCTTCCAAGATGGCTGGCTCCACGTGTCTCGGTGCCTCCACAGGTTCCTTCTTTGCAGGGACTGTGGATCGGGCGGTGAGAGGTCTGGAGGTCCAGGTCTTGTCGGGCTCTGGGCTCGGGCTCCGGCAGGAGGCGGCGGCAAAGCAGACGTTCAATAGCTGGTTGGTGCTTGCGTTAGCAAGATGGTCACTCCCTGACCATAGGGGAGATTTCCTTCAGTCCTCTGTGCAGCAGAGCGTCGAAGTTCCCGTCTTCTTCTTTGTAGTAAGTTGATTCCAGGATGTCTGAAGTCTTAGGACACAGCTCCTACCTTTAAGCGGATTCTAGGGACCGGACTACCTGCTAGGTCCCTCCCTAAGGGTGGGACCAGGAAGGGGGGTGGTTACACCCCCAATCCTTTGTCCAGCTCGCCCCAGGTCCGGGCTGGTGTGCCCCAGGACCGGTTTGAACTGGCATATGCACGAGGCTCCTTGTGAGCCTCAGGCATGTCTGGTTTCTTTCAAGCCCTACCTGACCAATACACAAAATCCTGTCTGGGGTGGTGCACGCACCTCCATTGGCAGGAAACCCTTTGTCCACACCTCCCAAGCTAGAAGGACTCCCAGCAGCAGGAGGGCAGACTTGTGTCTGTGGTGGCAGCATCCATTTTGTGGAGCTGAGGCTATGTCTGATTTTACCCGGGTTTCAGGTACTGTACATGTCGTGTCCCTCTGGAAGGGTGGAATGCTAACCCCGTCACCAGAATTGGCGAGGGGTTAGTATTCCAATTCATATGACACCTTACTCGACATGTTTTGATAAAGCCAAACCAAAGATAGCATTTAACCGCGAGGTTCATAATGCACTTAAGAGTATATGGTATGACGATATCTGGAAACGGTAGAAGGAAGTTGTTCCGACCACTGCAGACAGGCTCAGCTCATGCCAGAGCACCATCTCACATGGAACCAAGCACTCTGCCTTCAGGATTGTTAAGGCCTGCCATAGGAGTGACTTATAGGCTAACATGTGTCCCATTTAAGGTGAGGTATAGGTATACTACACCTAAGTAAGAGGTGGTTACACCAACTTACCCCAGCTGAGTGATCAGCCAGTTGTGTCAAATTGCTAGGCCAGGCCAGGGGTGGCACAATACATGCTTCAGCCCCTGGTAGGCCTTAGATACACCAATGCCCTGTTACCTAGTGTACACTGGTACAGGGGCTCACAGGGTGATCCAATTCCAATTGGTTATGGAACTAGGGTGCACAGTGTCAATTTAGTAGAGAGAACAGCAGGCTGGGGGTCTGATTGGCAGGCCCACAGCCTCAATATGTCAAAAACCAGTGAAGCAAAAAGCAAAAATTTGGGGTGACCATAGGATAGCAGACCCTACTCTCCTACACACTAGATAGCAGTTTGTTCACCAGCTCAGGCAGAGTGCAGGAATGCACCATATCTTGATAGATATGGTGCATTTCTTCCCGCTCCCTTTCACGCAGCACAACGTTGCGTTAAATAACAATAAAGATGTCTCTTTGTGTCTGGTCTGCATTATTTTTTAATGCAAACCAGATGTAAAGTAGTGTAATGTGATTTACCAATCCAACGTAAATCACAATTTGCCTTGGGTTGTAACCCAAAGTAAACCTAAGCTGTGCAGTGTACTGTCATGCTCCACTTTGCATCACTGGGGCATTCCATGAGTTTTGACGCAAATCACTATCTACAAAGAACTGTAGAATATATTTATGCCAGAACTCTGCACCCCAGCGAGGCAGGCATAATGAGTAGAAATGTTTGAATTTCTACTCATTTCTACCCACCTGGCGTGTGTGTGCTGCATTGTATAACACATATACAAAGTTGGAAATGTCATAAAGGATAGTTTTTGTACCGGAAGGGACCCCTTACAGCACAACACCTATCCTACACACAATACAGAAGCCTTTGCAGTATGGCACAAGGGTGTCTGCATTGGCGCATGGCATTCAAAAGTGCACCAGTGCAGGGAGAGAGAACAGCTCCATGTCTTAGTAGATGTGATGCTGTTCTGTTCTCTGTCTTTCGTGCAACACCGCAAAGCAAATGTACTTGCTGCCATGCTATACGTGACCTCTATGTAAATCTGGGCCATAGTTCCTTATAAGTCATTACAAGTTTGGTCGATGGACCAACAAACATCTAAGATGACAGCATCAGCGGCCCGTGCAGGTAAAAGTGGTGTGGCCGGGTGGGGTGGATTTTGACATACGACAACTTAGGAAAATGAAATAAATAATTACATTTCCCTCTCCGTCGTTAGACAAAATGGCCCCCCATCCCACCCGGTTCCACTGCCGCATCGCTCTTACCGGCATGGGCTGTGGCTGGATGACAGAGAGCACACCTCCACCAACCCTGCTGTTACTTGTAAACAAATGTCGGCAGCTCTCCAGAAGATATGGCTGGACAGATAATGCTGTGAAGACTGCCTTGTCAGAGTGGCCCGCTCATTACGCCAAAGTGGAGGTTTCTTTCTTTGACATAAAAAGCAAATGATACCTGTGGAGTTAAATCCCAGCTGGTGGGACATCTTCTTTATCAAAGTATGTCGGAAACATACAGGAAATGAAACATAGAAGACCCACCTTAAAGTGCGTGCTTTCAGAAGTTCTGACGCTAGTCATGGCCGGCTTTATGACAGTGCGACCGGTGCTGCTGCACTGGGTGTTGGCCTGTGGAGGCGGGCGCTGACCTCAGGGGGGGGGGTGCTGTGTTTAGCAATATATTATGTTAGGAGAGATGAGGAGGACTTTTGCCCTGTGGTAGTGAGAGAATCTGAGGAGGTAGTCATGGGGTGCAGGGGGCACCAAAAGTGATTGTCGCACCGGGTGCCACCAGCGCTAAAGCCGGCCCTGACGCTAGTGGCGGTGTGGGGGAGGGACTGCCGCGAAGAGGTTCCCACCAGAGCCAGTAGAGGCGTCCTTTAATCTCCATATCTTAGTTAAAAGATCAAGCAATTGGAGATTTTGTACTTAAATCAATGTGATGTGCTTGTCTCTATTCGTTGATGTACATTTTATGCTCATGATTTTTCTAGCATTAGATAAAAAGCTGAACACAAGAGGAAAATAGTTTCAGCTGTAAGACAATAATAGGGCTCGTTAGAATTTTTTTTAGCGTAATAAGGTGAAGTTGTTCGTTCTAAGTAGAAAAACAAAACAAGGAAGGTGAGTGCAGAGGACAGAGTGGATGTAATAGGGCTGTACAAAATCGTCATTTATTAAGGTAACAGTCTGAAAGAAAAGAAGCGCGTTTTGTCGGAGTAATGCTAACATGAAAATGTGCACGTTATATTTTCTATCAAATATTATTTGAAACTAAGGCTGTTTTCATAAAACGTGTGTTGGTATTGTTACCCACAGCAGCACCATTAGCTGTTATATATTCGCTCTCGTGCTCTCGCCATCGGTATACATTTTTATTAGAGTAAGGTTCAATGTTCCCTTTTCCATGTGCTCCATCATTGGTTTCCCACATACATCAAACGGATGAAGTATGCCGTGAATGCCTAAAACAGGGCTTTCCATGGACCCCAAGTGACAGGAAAGATAAATAACAGGGAATATTTAGTGTATTAAAATAAGTAGGTGAGGCCCCAATAGACCATCAAGTAACAAATGAGTTATTATTTATTTCACATGTATTTTTTTTTAATCGGCAAGTGCAGTTTTGCTGGGATTCCACTACTCACTTGAGCACCAATTCTAAAATTCATTTTTACATCTAGTTCCAGTTTTTGGCTATTGTTTTACCTCTTTAACGAGAAAAGAAAAAAACATGGGTAATTAGGTGCGTGCACACTAAATGCCACATGACCCTCCCTGTGAAAAGGAAATGCCATATTTTTAAACTGTTATCTTTGCTGTAGTGAGACTAAGGGAATAACAAAAATCAGGATAATGGTTTGTCTCATCAACATGCAAGAAGCTTTTCTGCCTGTCACTTCGCCCACTACTTCTCAATCACTCACTTTCATTTTCCTTATTAGCGCCTGTTTTAAGCAGCGCTTCTGCGGCTCGGTGACAGATCGGCCGCTCCCGGCGCGGTAGCGCTCGGCCGTCTCTGTCCGTGACGGAGATAACAGTGCGCAGAAACCGGCCCTTATTATTTCGCTGAATATTTGGAGTTGTATTCAGATCTCTCCCCCAAATTACACAACGGTTTGCAGCTGAGTCGGGTCCAAAGGAGGTAAGCTAAGATCAACGTCTCTTTGGGCATTTTGGCTCCCTCCAAAGTAAAGATTACCCGCACCTTCTTCCCCTTAGGCTCTTTGAGGTAATTCAAAGGTTTGAGCCAATGTCTCTAAGACGTTCCAGTGACGTCTTTCTAAGTGACGCAATTCTACTCTCTCATGTGTAAGTAACTCTATACCGTTGGGACGTCCAGTGGAGGTCAAGGAGGGGCAGATCCATGCCAGAGTTTGCAGTAAATGCAACGAAACAAAGTGGACTGATTGAGTAGTCAGTGTATCTGAAATCAGGGATGTACGCAGCCACTGAGAGCTACAACGTCACTTCAGGTTCATATTTTTGGCTGTGTTAGTAGGGTAAATCTCACACAACAGAGAAAGACCTTACAGTACAAATAGAAATCCTATACAGTAGAGACGGGAAAATCAAAACAATTCTTAATACTGCCCTCACACACTTGGTAGTGTCATGCTTCATCATTGGGCCGCATCATACACCCAGGTGCAGACCAACACACTGGGTGGAGCGCGATTTTTTTCAAAGAAAGAATATGAAGAGCAGTGGTGAAGGTAGAGTGTAATAAAGAAAGACATAAACACAAAAAAAGTGTCATTCAAATTATAAAGGAAAATAAGTTTTCTCCTACAACGAAAAGGGACCAAGAGAGGTGCAGATATATTTCTAAAACTACCTAGGGGTTAACCCGTACCTATTTATTCTGTGTCAACCTCTGGCAGAGTTAAAATTTTCAATAAGGGGTAATCGGGGAAGGTAACGACCCTTCTATCCCCCCTGCAATTACCAACATGTTTCTGCCAGCTTTTTGTGCGCCAAACACGGTCGCTCTGGCATTCGTCAGGGTGTTGGTCCCTATTTTTGCGGTCTGAACCCCTATTTGGGTATTTTTTACCTTATTACTCTGTAAACGTGGGCTTTTTCCCAACGTCTATTTTCTCTGGAAGATACCAAGAGGAATTTCTATTCTAAAATAAAAGAGAGACAAAAAAGACAAAAACCAACCTTGATTTTCATACTAATCATTAATTTTCATTGCCTTTCTTCACACCAAAATTCCCATGCATTATTTAAAAAGATTTTTTCTCAGCCAATATATTTAAGCACACACCTTAACCCCTCACCGTGGGCACACCCCACAGTACGTGTGCTTAGTAGCTCCAACACACCGTGGATTAAATGGTCGGCTTCATGCCTGTATGTAGATTCTTTGCATCTATACTTTATGGCTTAGAAAGCCCCAAACCACCGATCCCAGTGGGTTAGAAACGTGCACCACATCGTAATCCACATTCATAGGTACTTACAAGAGTTTACGGATTTATATTCTTAACCCGGAACGGTAGGGGAGATGCTGTTGTCGTCACACTCTGTAAATGTATGATTCAACAGATTTATCAAGAAACATACAAAAGAAAAAGAGGGGGGGGGAAGAGACCAGAACAATAGCGTTACTAAAATGCTAAGCAAAGCAAACATAGGTCCTTATGTGCCCCCACCTATTCTACCTCTAAAGGTTCTTTTATCTAGTTTAAAAAACCTTCGTATCCTTCATCCTCCACCTAGTCTTTGATTTTCAAACACATTAGGGTCCCTCTGTGGTGCGAGGTCGGAATATTCTATTAAAACACCCCCAAGCACTGCTTGGTTCAAAAATACACTTAGATGCGATACTACTCACTACTCCAAAGAAGCACTGCCTCTGGTAGCCCCTCACGCGTCCTCCGTCGACGCCGGTCATGGTATCTCGAATCTCCCTATAACGGGGCTGGAAGGCTGAGTCCTACCTTCCTTTCCTGGGGCATTACGTCAGTTCCCATGTTTCCTAGCAACTCGCCAACATAGGAAAAGGAAACTCCGTCTGGAGCCTCTCCTACAGGTAACTAATGTGGCGGCCATTTCTCACAGACCTTATTCTTATGAGGCACAGGTCTTATATCGTCTTACAAACGGAGAAAATCGAAGACTAGGTGGAGGATGAAGGATACAAATGTTTTTTAACCTAGATAAAAGAACCTTTAGAGGTAGAATAGGTGGGGGCACATAAGGACCTATGTTTGCTTTGCTTAGCATTTTAGTAACGCTATTGTTCTGGTCTCCTCCCCCCCCTCTTTTTCTTTTGTATGTTTCTTGATAAATCTGTTGAATCATACATTTACAGAGTGTGACGACAAGAGCACCTCCCCTACCGCCCCGGGTTTAGAATATAAATCCGTAAACTCTTGTAAGTACCTATGAATGTGGATTACGATGTGGTGCACGTTTCTAACCCACTGGGATCAGTGGTTTGGGGCTTTCTAAGCCATAAAGTATAGATGCAAAGAATCTACATATAGGCATGAAGCCGACCATTTAATCCATGGTGTGTTGGAGCTACTAAGCACACGTACTGTGGGGTGTGCCCACGGTGAGGAGTTAAGGTGTGTGCTTAAATATATTGGCTGAGGAAAAATCTTTTTAAATAATGCATGGGAATTTTGGTGTGAGGAAAGGCAATGAAAATTAATGATTAGTATGAAAATCAAGGTTGGTTTTTGTCTTTTTTGTCTCTCTTTTATTTTAGAATAGAAATTCCTCTTGGTATCTTCCAGAGAAAATAGACGTTGGGAAAAAGCCCACGTTTACAGAGTAATAAGGTAAAAAATACCCAAATAGGGGTTCAGACCGCAAAAATAGGGACCAACACCCTGACGAATGCCAGAGCGACCGTGTTTGGCGCACAAAAAGCTGGCAGAAACATGTTGGTAATTGCAGGGGGGATAGAAGGGTCGTTACCTTCCTCGATTACCCCTTATTGAAAATTTTAACTCTGCCAGAGGTTGACACAGAATAAATAGGTACGGGTTAACCCCTAGGTAGTTTTAGAAATATATCTGCACCTCTCTTGGTCCCTTTTCGTTGTAGGAGAAAACTTATTTTCCTTTATAATTTGAATGACACTTTTTTGTGTTTTTGTCTTTCTTTATTACACTCTACCTTCACCACTGCTCTTCATCTTCTTTCTTTGAAAAAAATCGCGCTCCACCCAGTGTGTTGGTCTGCACCTGGGTGTATGATGCGGCCCAATGATGAAGCATGACACTACCAAGTGTGTGAGGGCAGTATTAAGAATTTTTTTGATTTTCCCGTCTCTACTGTATAGGATTTCTATTTGTACTGTAAAGTCTTTCTCTGGTGTGTGAGATTTACGTATTGCTAAGGGAGTCAGAGAAGACTTAATCCCTTGTCTCTTCTTTGTTGTGATATCTTGTGTTAGTAGGGTATCTACTACCCAACATCACTGTAAGGACAGTTATGAAGATTTCCAATTTTGGAACATAGAACTTTTGGCTCCATTACGATCGCTGAAGGACCGCCACCCACAGGCTGTCGGTGGCGGTTTTTCGGCCATTTTACCAGGGATTTCCATCCGCCATATCACAATGGCATTTTGACGGGTGGCAGTCGGAAACACCGACGACCACAGTCACAACAGGCAGTCAGTGTCCGACCGCCTGTCGGACCTCCCTGGAATCCCAGAATTGTGGCAGTGCCTGTCAGGCACCACCGTAGGGATTACGATATTCCTCTCTACTGGTCGTTCTGCGGCGGTCAACCCGCAGCAAAACGGCAGGTGTGAATGGATTTGGGGGCCTGTAGCAGGCCCCCATAGTCCCCTGGGCCAGGGACATAGGCCCTGGGGGGCACCTATGGTGTCCCCCCTACATATCCCTTCACCATGTGGTAGGCACTGCATGGTGCCTGCCACACAGTGCAGGGATATGTGTGGGGTGTCTGTTTTGGCTTGTGGCGGGTGCTGCAGAGCGCAGCAACTGCCACAATGCAAAACATGGGATATGCGATGCCACAGTGGCGGTTGCATCCTAATTTGCCCTGTGAGACCACCGCTTTGCAGGCGGGTGGTTCCAAATGCGATTGGGTGGCAGATGGACAAAAGTCCTTCTGCCATCCTAATGACCCTCTATGGTATTTTTATTGTCTCAAGGACGAAACATGTTGACAGAGAAGAAGTCATAACATTCAATCATTGTAACACTGAAGAACTACTACTTATATTTTGGCTTTTGTGTATTTTTGACTCAATAAAAAAGACAGAACTCTTTCAATTTGATGCCTCTTGTAGGACCCTGGAAATATCGAGATTTCCTTCAACTGTCTTTTCTGTTGCTTGGCTCCACCATAATAAATCTTGGGGAAATTGTAGGGTAATAGATGCAATGTTGCGATTCACATAAAAGTCATGATGTAGTCAAAACAATGAGTAGAGAGGACGAGTGACTTGGTCTGATTTCTCAGTTCCCCAAGACAAGATTGGCCACAGAGTGTAGAATGGATCATGAGGTGATACAGAAATGTTAAGTACATCAAGGAGCAGGGTCCTCTGCAAATGTGCGAGAAGGCTAACGTCTGCACAATCCACCTATAGTGCTTGAAGGAATAATACATTTAAAACTCTTGAGGAGATATAGTTGACTAGAGTCAGATTTACTTAGCTTAGTTGTGAAAGTTTATATAGTAAACTGTGAGTTCAGGTTAATTCCTAGGAATTTCTCTGACACCACAAGAGCTCAAAGATTTCCCAGGTGAGAGAGATGCTTTACCCTGGGTGGGAAGAGGCCTTTTAATAGTTTAGCAGGCCATCAGAAATGGCTTCAGCAGCCAGATATCTTCCAGGGCATAGCTCTTCACAAAGATTTGGGCATCATCTCTACACTGATACATGGCTGTTTCATGTCTTGCTAGCACAGATCTGGGTGGTTTAATCTATGCGTTTATTAGTGTCAGAATTGAGATATGGTGTACCCTAACCTATAGAGGCACACAGAGTTTGTGATAGGAAGTAGGAGTAGTCTACACTTGTTTTGTGTCCACTTGCTGATTGCATATTCATAATTCTTTAAAAGTGTTATACACATTTCTTTTATGGAGTTTTATATAGCGTGAACTTGACCCGAAGGTATCAGAGCACCTTACACAAGCACCAGTTGTGTTACACAAGGACACATTCATTTTTTTGTTAGGCACAGGGAGATTAAGTGATATGCCCAGAATCACAGGATGTTCAGGGAGATTAAGTGATATGCCCAGAATCACAGGATGTTGAGCGTCGTTGCCAAGACTCTCAAACCCGGTTCCCCAGATTTGAGGTTGAGGGCCCTAGCGGCTAGGCTACATCCTCTCCCCATTCATGATTAGAGAGTTGAAAAGAGATGTTTTCCACAGGATTATCGGTGTTTGTATGCACGAGTGAGAGAGTGCCACTCTCTGTCCATTGCTCGAAGGCTGTGCATTTTCTTTTCAAGCAGGGAAGGTCTTCAGTGCACCAGTATTTGCACCTTCGTGATTCCTAATTTGATTGTATTCGTTTTCCGAGGGGCTTTCCGTATTTCTTTCCAAGGATTTCTATATGGTTGTAAAAAGCGAGTTTTTGCAGTCATGAAAACTTGTACAAAAATAATAATGATGAAAACTCACTGAGAGGAACTAGTTGCACCTCTTTACCTTTCTGCTCTTGCAGGTTTCAGTTTGGGCTTAATTCCAATTTATTACTGATTATGATTATGTGAATTTTACTGAACCAGGATAAGATGTGAGGAGGGTTACAACTTTATTTTCAAAATCCTAGAGAAAACAAGTTGAAGCTATGGCCACTAGAGACATTTGGTTGATATATCAGTGTTACTGGAGGTTACATTGTCCTTGTTATCTCTGACAGCCAGGTTTAGAGAGATGACCTGTTCATATATCATGGTCATCACAACTGCTTCACTTTTACAAGGATGTGTTGGGTAAGAATGTGAAAATCATTCAAAATTGGTTACATTTGGATAGTATATTACTTTTGCTTATAAATATGCGCACACATTCTAGAGATATAGCTCAGGGTTGGTATCATGTGTGAATGCCTAGTACAGAAAGCTGATAAAGAACTTTGGGGCATATTATCAAGGAGGATGTTAAAATTATTGCCGCTTTAGCGGCAGAAAACTGCCGCTAAAGCGGCGATAATGGGCTTGATAATATGCCGCAGAGAATTCCAATAGAAGCCCATGTTGACACCAGAACATGGGCTTCTATGGGAATTCTCAAGGGCATATTATCAAGCCCATTATCGCCGCTTTAGCGGCAGTTTTCTGCCGCTAAAGCGGCGATAATTTGAACGCCGTTTCTTGATAGTATGCCCCATCGTTGTGTTAGTTGTATGACTGTGATAACAATTGAGTTAATCAGACTGGTGATGTATTTCACAATATTGTGTGGAAAAGAGTGAAATGTTTGTTGGACTTCCTTGTAGGAAGCTCGATCAGGGTATGTGCTGTCCCTTCAACCACACGGATTTTGATTTACACCTTGTTCATGAGAAGTCACTGATATAAGGTTCATTATATTAGAGTTTGCAGTGCCTCATGAATCATGTTTCCCTGTAGGCCTAGGAGATGTGGCCTGGATTCCTTTACTGAGCCGTGAATGTTAAAAGTGTATTTTTGGACGCAGATCTTGAGTTGAGAAGAAGGTCTATGTGTTAGGGAAGAGGAGTTGGCCTATTGGCTAGGGCGGTCGACCTTGAATCTGGGGAACCGTGTTCGATTCTCGGCAATGACGCTGAACATCCTGTGATTCTGGGCAAATCACTAAGGGGCATATTATCAAGACAGGCGATAACATTATCGCCGCTTAAGCGGCAGAAAACTGCCGCTAAAACGGCGATAATGGGCTTGATAATATGCTCTATGGAATTCCAATTGAAGTCCATGTTAGATGTCCTTCACATCTAACCTGAGCTTCAATTGGAATTCCATAGAGCATATTATCAAGCCCATTATCGTCGTTTTAGCGGCAGTTTTCTGCCGCTAAGGCGGCGATAATTTTACCGCCTGGCTTGATAATATGCCCCTTAATCTCCCCGTGCCTACCAAAATGAACGTGTCCTCATGTAACGCAACTGGTGCTATGCAAAGCCTCTGATACCCAATACCTTCGGGTCATGTTTGCGCTATATAAAACTCCGTAAAAAAAAAAATGATGTTGGTGCTATCATTGTTTTTTCTCGGCTTATTTAGAGCCAGAAGACGTTTTAGATTACTTCGTGGTGGAGGAGGTGGTGATGTTCTGGCGTGAAAATGGCATGTTGTCAGAGTGCTCCGACTTTCCAAGTTTTGGCGCCTACCTGGCTGCAGAAGATAAAAGGAGAAAGATCAGCGGGAAATGAGGCAATTCGGCCTTTCTTTAGTTCAGCAGGTCATATAAAATGCAGTTTGAGAGATTAGTGGAGGGGCTCTGGTCCCATCTGGCAGCCCCAGTGACATCACATCACTGATTTTGCACGGCGTATTCATTGGCTATGCTGAAGTGGCCGGCATTTCACTAGCATTCTGTAGGGCTGTGACGAGTAATGCCTTTGTGTGACACTTACCATTCTGTGGGTTTCCTATTTGGAATGTGTGTAGTTTTATGATGCATGCGTAATTTTGATCTACGTATATATATCGCAGAATTCTTCACTTTTAAATGTCTAGTCAAGGCAGTTTTTATTGTACAGTTAATTAAAACTGTAACAACAGAGGGGCATATTATCAAGAACGGAGTTAAAATGATCGCCGCTTTAGCGGCAGAAAACTGCCGCTAAAGCGGCGATAATGGACTTGATAATATGCCACAGAGAATTCCAATAGAAGCCCATGTTGACACCAGATCATGGGCTTCTATGGGAATTGACAAGGGCATATTATAAAGCCCATTATCGCCGCTTTAGCGGCAGTTTTCGCCCGCTAAAGCGGCGATAATTTTAACTACGTTTCTTGATAATATGCCCCAGAGTTCTTAAAGGTTAAGAACATTTTCCGTAAAAAATCATATGATACAGATTAAAATATTGATTTTACAATAATGTGTTAAGATAAAAGTTAAATAATATATAATAGAGAAGGAGGCAGCAATATAAAATGGAGCATTTTGAGTAATCCATATTTCAGCTTAATTTAGCAATTGAACAAAGGTGTGGGGTCATACTTGTCGGCTTAGTGTAAAAAATATACGATGCCTATTACCAGCAAGTTATAGTGCCGGTTATAGGGCCATCATTTTTGTGTAACCCATATGTTAAGTCATTTGCCGTCAAACAAAGTGCATCATAAGAAAGTACGTAAAGCAGAGAGGTAGTTGAACTGATTGTTAAGACTTCATGGATTTGGTGGCGACCAACTTTTTTTCAGCAAGTCAGAAATGTGTGAACCGGCAGCGCAAAATAGTATCCGTAGCTTTTATATTTGCAATTCCCGCCTGCCTGCAGGTCCAGCACCCCGTTAATGAAAACAGGTTTTCAGCAATAGCCTCCTTTCTTGTAGTAAAGCTGGGTATAGACATGTAATATGTATAATATT
Organism: Triturus cristatus; assembly: GCF_964204655.1. NCBI lineage: Eukaryota > Metazoa > Chordata > Amphibia > Caudata > Salamandridae > Triturus > Triturus cristatus. The sequence goes on from NC_140590.1 coordinate 1,388,911,436, forward strand.
TTCTTCCAACCAATTACACAGTCTGCAAGACTTCTTTTCAGTACCGATTTTCAACGACTTTCTGTGTGCTCCACCTGGAAGAAGGCCAAAGCAATAGCGCAGTCAATCGATGTTTAAATGTCTTGCCCACCCAGCTGCAATGAAAAAATTGGGCTTAAGTATCTTGTACTCATTTAGGATTGTCCAGGTGTGTGATCTGAAGGATAAAATTTCTTTACCTTTAAGCACAAATATTTCTTCATGATGCCGTTGACCAACTTTTTAAAGGAAGCTGGAGATGGCGGGTTTTCTCATAGTGAGTGAACCCCTCGGTCTTTGATGGCCATGTCTAGATAACGGCGAGCTGGTGTAGCTTTGTTTGTTTGTAGTTCCAGTCAGAGCGCTTGGCACAGTTGATTTTCCGAGGAGCACCTGATTCTCTAACATGTTTTTACGTAGGCCCCTTTTCTTGCTATTAGCTGATTTAGTAGGCCGAACCCCAGCCTTAGCTGGGCTGGCAAAGCATTTGGAGGGTGGTGAGACAACAACCTGAATGTTTTAGAAGAGATTGAGGTCATGGTTGCTGCATCTCTGCCACAGAGGTCTTTGCTTCTGTAAGAGATGATCGGGATGAGTTTTGCTCCTATTATTTTCAGCAGAAGCATAAAGATTGGTCTGGCCAGAGCTCTTCGTAGAGTGCCGAAGGCAAGACTCAGGGTGTTACTAACCCTGGGCGTAGTTCGCGGAGTTGTGCTACGCGAAACCCCACGAAGTGAAAAAAAGCTACGCAGGCAGTGGAGTGAGATAGAAAAATGCAGTTCGCAGTGATTTTCAGTGCCGGATGCTCGTCCGCACAGTGCAATCATCAAGAAACGGCACCATACACACCACAAGAGGGCGCTGCTTTCCTTTCTGCCACTGGAGTAGATTTTTACTCGAGCGGTAGCTTTCTCAATGCAAGCGGGCAGTTTCTCAATGTGAGCGGTCGCGAGCACATGCGATCAGTCGCAATGAGAAACCTGACCCCCCCGCGTTGAGAAATCACTCCGGGAGATTTATTTTCCACGCTCGCCAACTTAATGTTGACGATTGTGAACGAGGAAAAATCTCGCTGAGAGGTGGATTTTCCTTGCTCGCACTCGTCACTCGTTGACGAACAAGAGCAAGGAAAAAAACTCTGCTTTGCGAGCTCCGCATAACACAGAGTGCGGAAAACTCTGCAAACTCAGCGAGCGGAGCGGAGTTCACCGCCCAGGCTTAGGTGTTACCTCTCCTCAGCAGGTCTCTCCGATGCTGTTGAAAGGAGCCTCTATAATCATAAAGTATTCTTAAGTACCTATAGGTGCTTACCAACTCAATTTGTTGACTGTGCAAGAACCATTTACAACTTTTCAGAATCCTGCTGCTCACTTCCATAATCTTAGTTTTCTTCAAATTTATTATCATGCCTTTAGCTGAGGAATAGAAGAATAGTTTGACAATACGACGTTGTAGACCAATTTTTATTTGGCTGAGAAGGATCCCATCATCGGCATATTGCAGATTTGAAATGTACATGAGAACCTAATTTGGGGGCATGTGAGTTTACTGCGTCCAGGGTAGAAGATAAATCAGACAAAAAAAGTTTAAACAAATATGGGGCCAGGACACAACCTTGCTTTAAGCCCTGCAAAGTTTATATTTTCCTGGACAAAATAAATGCGTCTCCGATTTTCACCCTTGCCCAGGTATCCATATGTAGCAGCTGTGTGGCTTTTAAGAAGGAGATGGGATGCCCCCGGATGACAGCTTTTGCCAAAGAAGGTTGTGTTGCACACAGTTGAATGCGGCCTTATAATCTATAAAGAAGAGACAGACCGGTTGCTTTTTTGGGTTGAACTTGTCCATTGTTAATGGTTGTGCCAGAATGTTGGTAGATGTACCGGTCCTTGGGTGAACCCTGTTTAATTCGGGTGGGCGGGGGACAATTTGGTTATCTTGTGCTCACTGCAGCAGATCTGTAAGTACAGTCGCAACTCATGGAGGTCAGAGCGGTGGGTGGGGCAAGAGCGGGCAGGGGTTGGGCAGTTTAAGTGATAAATGATGGAATTGGGAAAATAAAATAAATAACTAAAACCACTTACCTTGCACTTGCCACATCGACGAGTCGGAGTTGCGGCACGTTCAAGGTAAGTGGTTTTATTTATTTATTTTCCGTATTTTATTTTTTGTCACTTCCAAACCACACCCTCACACAGCCGCACCACACTTACCTGCACGGGCCGCCACTGTGTAAGCAGCAGACCAGCAAAAGGTTTTGCCTCAGTGTCAAAGAGGGTGATCAACTGATAATTTTCTAGCCAATGACGATCACCATTCTTGAAGATTTGATTTATTATGAAGCCCTTCCAAGAATCTTGAATAATTTTTTGTTGCAAGGTGCTGTTAAATACTATCATCAGGGTCGCAGCCCAGTAAGTTGGATTTGATTTGTACTGTGCTTGCAGTAGACCATTTGGTCCGGGGCCCCATCCTACCAGCACCTTTGAATAGAGTTACATGTTTATTTTTCCAAGGTGTATGGAGTGACTCCTGGGCTAGGGAGTGTAAGTATAGTAGAACTGATTTGTTTGTAAAGAGCGGGTGGGGTCACCTCAGGGGATTATCTAAAGTGTTCAATCAAAACCTCACCGAACTAACTTTTGTTAGATTAGAGCTGGTGACTGTAGTGTCCAGAAATCCCTTTAATTTTTCTTTTTGGAAATGTGGAATACTTTTACCCTGAAATTTTGTTTTGTTGTTGTTTTCTCTTCCCACATTATCTTCCAATGGGTTTTATTTAGACTGTTCAGGGTCCTGTGAATTACTAGGTTTCCCGAATGTTACTTGGTCTGTCTCCGAATCCGGTTATGTTCCTTTCTAACTGCACGACAAGTAGCAGATACTTTCATTCTTTTTTGATCTTCTATGTATCCATTGTTTCGATGCGATGATGGGCCACTTGGGAGACCTTGGTTACCCATTAATTTACCAGTGAAAGGTGACCATTTTGTAATCGGATTATGGTGATCCTTACTAAAGCAGTAATTTGCAAGGGCTAGGGCTTTGTCACCAATGCGTCCTATTGTATTTTCTGACCAGCAGAGCTTCCAATAATTTGTTGTGCCAAGCTCTCCCAGTAAGGAAGATGCCTCTTGATGGAGAGGATTTTGGTTGGTTATTTCTACTTTTGTTGCCCATGATCATTGTTGCTCATTTTGTAAATCTTGAATGATGTAACTAGGCAAAGTAAAGGGAGGGTGACTGCTTAGTCTATTGTGGAATACATGCCTGAAGAATAGTAAGACCATTCTGGTGGGGGAACCTTTGTTGAGAGACGCCTTACCAACCGTGGGGTCCTGCTGCCGCTTCGCCTGCCCTACCGCCGCTACTGGGTCCCTAACGCTGTGTGTCTCCCCTGCCGCCGCCTTTCCACCACGCGGCCGTGAGCAGGGGGAGATTACAGCTCCCAGGTCGCCTAGCGCCCGCCGACGCCTCCCACGCGCCCAGAGGCGCAGAAAAGACCGAGGCTCCCTCGGTGGAGCGGGAACCTTTGTTGAGAGAAGCCTTACCAGCCGTGGGGTCCTGCTGCCGCTTCGCCTGCCCTACCGCCGCTACTGGGTCCCTAACGCTGTGTGTCTCCCCTGCCGCCGCCTTTCCACCACGCGGCCGTGAGCAGGGGGAGACTACAGCTCCCAGGTCGCCTAGCGCCCGCCGACGCCTCCCACGCGCCCGGAGGCGCATAAAAGACCGAGGCTCCCTCGGTGGAGCGGGAACCTTTGTTGAGAGACGCCTTACCAGCCGTGGGGTCCTGCTGCCGCTTCGCCTGCCCTACCGCCGCTACTGGGTCCCTAACGCTGTGTGTCTCCCCTGCCGCCGCCTTTCCACCACGCGGCCGTGAGCAGGGGGAGACTACAGCTCCCAGGTCGCCTAGCGCCCGCCGACGCCTCCCACACGCCCGGAGGCGCAGAAAAGACCGAGGCTCCCTCGGTGGAGCGGGAACCTTTGTTGAGAGACGCCTTACCAGCCGTGGGATCCTGCTGCCGCTTCGCCTGCCCTACCGCCGCTACTGGATCCCTAACGCTGTGTGTCTCCCCTGCCGCTGCCTTTCCACCACGCGGCCATGAGCAAGGGGAGACTACAGCTCCCAGGTCGCCTAGCGCCCGCCGACGCCTCCCACGCGCCCGGAGGCGCAGAAAAGACTGAGGCTCCCGCGGTGGAGCGGGAACCTTTGTTGAGAGACGCCTTACCAGCCGTGGGGTCCTGCTGCCGCTTCGCCTGCCCTACCGCCGCTACTGGGTCCCTAACGCTGTGTGTCTCCCCTGCCGCCGCCTTTCCACCATGCGGCCGTGAGCAGGGGGATACTACAGCTCCCAGGTCGCCTAGCGCCCGCCGACGCCTCCCACGCGCCCGGAGGCGCAGAAAAGACCGAGGCTTCCTCCGCGCCGCAGGACACGCGCGGGCGGCGCCGGACGAAGCCCGGACAAAGGGCGGGCCGTCTGTGGCCGTCCGGGGCTGGTAGAGGCTGGGCTGGGCCACCCTTCTTGTGTCGAGGTAAGACGAGGTCGGAGCCCTCGGCTGACATTGATTTCATTGCCATAGCCTGATCGCGCTGAACTGATTGCCATTGCTTCAGGCCATCCCAAGTGAGACCAGCTCCCACTGTTGTGATCCGTGGACATTGCCCGTGTTGCATCTGGGGGGGCTTATTGTGGACGATCTCCATTACTTTCCTGCTTTGTCCGTGAGACTTATGTTAAGTATATATTGACAAGCTCGTCGGCATTTATATACCCTTACCTTACACTGCTTACTTTGGCTTTCTATGTGGTTAAGCTGCTTCTTAAATGCTCGGGGGAAGCTTGGGTGATCTCGGCTACCTTTTAACCACTTTCTTATACAAGTACGTTTGGTTGCAGAATTTAGACTGTAGCTGTGTAACTGGTGATTACTCCTTACTCGCAATAAGTGTCTGTAAGACTTGAACACTCATTGAACTACTTGAGGTGTTTTCTCAGCACACTAATGTCCAAAAATAAATCAACCATGGACAATTATTTAGTTAAGGTGGTGAGCAAGATTAATAATGAAAGAAGGAAATCACTGGGCCGGGAGTGTTTCCCGGTCCTACTTTCACCCACATCTAACGATAACTGTACCGAAAATGTTGCTGTATCCCCCGCTAATGATATTTTGTTGGGAGAGACTCCTGTACCATCGGTTGTAGACCAGAATGTACTAAAACAGAATTTAATAGATGATTCCACGGTCGTTCCAATTGTACACTCTCCTGTCAAGAGAGTTGTAAGGAAATTTAGGAAAACGCAGCCCAAGCGGGGGGGTTTACTACACAAGTCTTTAACTGTCCCAATCCAGAGTAACGGGTTTGGCCATAAGGAAACTATGACTATTAATTGTGGCACTAGCATAGATATGAACACAGACCTCTTGGCCCAAATAACAAAGATATTCGAAGATAAACTCGAAGCTGTTGTGCAGCCACTTGTAGAAAAGATTGATTCATTGACAGCTGAAGTGACTAGATTGGGTGGTCTCTTATCTAAAATATCTAATGATCACAGTACACTAAAGAGGGAGCTGGGGGAACAACGTGAAAAAGCAGCACAGTTGTCGTCGACAGAGAGAGTAAAGAGTCCTCATCCCAATATGATAAGCCAACCGAGAGATAACAATACCCTGACTGAAGAGGCTTCATCTAGTTTAGCGTTGCCCTTAGGTTCATCAAGAAAAATTCACTCAATTAACTTACCCCCAGAGTGCGAACCACATGTTGTAGTTCTTTCAAATGTTCCTCTCCTGGATTCTTCATTACCCAATTCACGGAACGAATCCCATGACTCACTCAAACGCAAAACAGTCTCCTGGCTGAATAAAAATTGTGGGTTTCCTATAAATTTCGCGGACGAGATATTACTAACAAGACGGGTTCCTTGGATTGGCAATTCCAGAAAAACCTGTAGAGGTGAATGCATAATTATAAATTTTGGACACCCCAACATGTTGCGACTGTGTTACTCAGAGCAGCGTTGTTGGTACTAGGGGAAAATAGTGTGGGTGTGCACCCTTTGGGGTACTTCTATAGTCATTTAGCTAGGGTCCCCCATGCTAATATTCCAAGTAGACCCCATAATCCCAACAGATGTCCAACTTTTCAGATTCCCACTAATAACAGATATCTGGCACTGAGTTCCCTGGACCAGAATGATTGACTCTTGTCGGGTGACATTTCTGATCTTGAGATATCTGTTGATACCCAGGCAGGGGAGTTGAGTTTGAGTGCTATAGAGTTGGAACAACTACAGATGGAGGTTCTCTCATTACCCAATGATGTTAGACTTGCACCCGTCTTGACTCCTAAAGCTGTGACATCAGATGAGCCCTCAAATATTATGGGAGCTAGTAATACTAACTTGGGCGAGGGTGGACAGTGTTGTAGTAGGACCACTGAGATTGAGGTAAATAATACTACAAAATTTACCACTGATAAAATAAACACTCCAATTACCCCTGTATCTGGTGTAGTTGGGCATGGTAGATCGGTGAACGTATTCACACCCTGCCCAGAAGGTAATTCATCTGTTAGATTAATATCATGGAACATAGCAGGTATAATTAGGAACCTACGGGACGCAGCTTGGTGCTCCTATATTGAGAAGTTTGATATTATTCTTCTTCAGGAGACTTGGACCGTTGAAATTCCGCATAGATTAGGGTATAAAACGTTTTGTTGTGGCGCAATCCCCTCAGTAAGAGGGAGAGCATCAGGGGGATTGGTGATTTGGGTAAGGGTTACTCTAGAAATAGACGTTACCCAATTACCGATTTCTTCTCCTGATATATTGATATTAAAAATGGAGACTAGGCGCAAAGGTACCATACATCTAATAAATATATATAATAGACCACATTCATCTAATAAGGAATCCAAGGTGATAGAGCTTTTGGATTCCGTTCTGGACAAATTAACCCAGATGCACAGGTAGTGGTTGGTGGGGATTTTAATTGTAAATACAAACCAGTGTCGGGCCTGGACAATATATCTGATGAGCAGGACTTTGCAAATAATGTCCTGTCCTTGGACTCAACTGGATCGGGTAAAAGTTCTATAGCTGCTATCCAGATCCTACAGCTGTCCGTAACTCATGATTTAAGGGCATGTAATGGCCGCTTCCAGTCCGACAGACCCTCTGCCCCTACATTCTGTAAAGGCAACTGTAGGTCACATATAGATTTTTTTATGGGTCTCCCTGAATCTATGGTACTTAATAACCAATTTTAAAATAGATCACAGGACAGAGAGTGATCATTTTCCACTCCAACTATGGCTGGATTCCGAGCCTTTTATATCTAACCTAGTCGGAGAAACTATACTAAGTAGCTCATTCGGGGAACCCCAAATGACAAATAACAAGCGTGCTTTAAAATGGCCATATATTTTGGCCAAAGAAGAGACGTTGCTAAAAATGTATAATGCATTCACTGATACCATTGAAGGATCTCAGATGCCCTTAATAGGCACTCAGGGTGTTTTAGATATGCCTTATAAACTAGTAGACGCTCTAACCCCTCACTTGAGTAAAATCTACAAAAAGGATAACAATCACAAAGATAATCATGTAGAATCAGTTAACCAATGGTATAACAAGGACTGCCGCACAGCTAAGTCCCTTTTGATCCAGGCTGTTAGATCACAGAACCCCAAGGATATAAGAGAAAGAAGACAGGCATACAATAAAACCTTGACCCAAGCAAAAAAAGATTGGGATGATGCCTTATGGGCTGATCTCTTAAATGCGGCCAAATTGAGAGATCAGGGCACTTTTTGGAATTTAATTTCAAAGGGGAACAAAAAGGGTAGATAACCTAGGGATATTTACTTAGATGAGAAAACATGGTGCGACCATTTCTCGAAACTGTATGCTAGTAAAGATGAGGGGTTACCCACGGGGGATCAAGAGATTATCTCAGCATCAAGTACTGCTCCCTTGCGGTTTAGCCTAAAAGAGACTACTGAGATATTACAGGCCGTTAAAATGGGCAAAGCCCCCGGTCCTGACAAGATCCCTGGTGATTTATTGAAGCACGATATGGAAGTTTGGGGGCCCTATATCAATTTTTTATGTAATTCCATAGTGGCAGGAACACCAATTCCCGAAACCTGGAAAGGGGCTGAAATTGTAGCAATTTTTAAGAAAGGGGATCGCTATGACCCGAGCAATTACCGCCCAATCAGTTTAATAGATCTTTTACAAAAAGTTTTTGCCAGACATATTTTAAATCGTCTTTTAGAATGGATAGAGGAGACTCAGATATTAACTAAATATCAGGCAGGGTTTAGATCCAAAACCAGCACGGTTGATCAAGAAATTAGATTCACGTGCATCTGCTGGAAATACATTAATATAAGAAAGGGCAGTCTGTACGTGGCATTTATTGACTTGAGGGCCGCTTTTGACCTCGTCCCACGTAATTTGCTGTGGTCCAACCTTAAGAATATGGCGGTCCCTGGTGAGTTACTTAAAGAATTTATTAGATTACACACAGGGAATTACGCCAAAGTTAGATTGGGGAAGGGTGGTGAAGTTTCCAAGGCTATACCTATAGGTCGGGGTATGCGTCAAGGCTGTGTGCTGGCGCCCACACTCTTTTCACTTTACGTTAACGATATACCTACTTATTTAAGTGACTGTGATCATGATTCCCCGAAGTTAGGAGATGAGGTGATCACATCACTACTCTTTGCCGATGACACGATTCTAATTTCACAGACACCAAAGGGTCTACAAAATTTAGTGAATTCCTTTAATAATTACTGTGTAGGGAAGGGGTTAGAAATAAACTCATCTAAAACAAAATATATGTCCATAAATCCACAGAAGTCCTTTAGGAAAAACCTGGTATTAAATGACCAAAAACTGGAGTATGTGGGGAGTTTTAACTATTTAGGAATTACGCTGGACAGTACGCTTTCTTGGAAGGGGCAGCTGGAAAAAAGTAAATTATCTCTAAAACAAAATTCAATGCCCATCTTAAAAATGCATGGTAGCAGCCATTCTAAAGCTATTACTCCGGCTTTGGAAGTATTTAAGGCAAAGGCTCAATCAGCGGCACTTTATGGTGCGGAATTATGGGGGCATTCCTGCAAAAGCAACTTCGAGAAAGAAGAAAACTACTTTATACGCAGGTTGCTTAAGATACCAATGAGAACTCCCCTAGTACCAGTGTTTTAGGACATTAATCTCAAAAGGACAGATCACCATGCAATATTAAGGCCATTATTGTATTGGGTTAGATTATGGACAACCCCGGAGTTGAGCGATTATAAGAGTGGGCTGATAGAAATAATTCAGAAGGTTGGGTGCGTGAAAATCGCATGGTTAAAGCACATTTTCGAGTGGTTTAACAGGCTGGGGCTCTCCCAGCTATGGGAAGAACCCCAGAACATAACACCCTTTCTTAAAAAGCTTGTAAAGTCTACTTTTTGGTCTTATGTTAATGATGAATTAGTTCATAGCTCATCGATTGGCACATTGTCCCAGAAATTTTTGATTTTAAAGGATATTCCTGAATTCGAACAACTTATGGACGAGATAGAACCCCCCTTAGCAAAAACTCTATACCTGCAATTTAGATACGGGGTTTTACAAACCACCTCAAACACTTGCAGGTGGGGGGGCAAAAATGACAGCGGGTTGTGTACCCTCTGTTCTCAAAAAGCAAAAGAAGATGATGTTTATTTATTGTTCTTTTGCCCAGTCTATAAAAAATCAAGGGATCGTTGGATCAAACCCTTATGTAAAAACATGGGGGTTAGGTCTTACAAAGAGGCAGAACGCATACTCAAGTCAAATACCACCCAACTGGTAGTGTTTTGTATAAGTAGGTATTTATTTAATGTGTACCTTACTAGGAAACAGATCGGCTGTAAGTTGTAATGAATAGCTGTGCGTTCCACTCCCTTAGCCCTGATAAGTTAACAAGACAAGTACTGATCCCTCCTTTTTTAATATGTTTTTAGAAGAAAGTTTTAAATCTGGCTTTTTAAATTAAATTATAATGTCTTTTTCGATTTTTATGCGGTAATTGCACAACCAATGAGATAGATTAATTGCTTGTTCGTCCCATTCTATGTATTACCCGAATATTGGTCTGTGTATATGTATTTAATTGTTGGCAATGTTTTTATGTACATTTTGCTTTTATGGCTAACTTGCCGAAATAAAGTTGATGAATGAATGAATAAATGGTGGGGTGTGTTGCTGATATTTGTCATTCAGCACTCTTAGCCCTACGGATTCTAGGCCTTTCACTAATGCCATTGCATCTCAGGGTTTCTTACTTATATCCCTAAGAGACTGAGCAGGGACGGACCAAAGATGATCATGTTGGCTTATTTGATCGTCTTGAGCAAATGGGCACAATAGATTAATGTTGAAGTTCCCTGTAACTATGATATCTGGGGATAGTTGATCTTGTAGGCTGGCTAATAAGATGCTTGAAGGTTTAGATACAAATGAAGTCCTTGATCCTGTGTCTGGATGTGACTAGAGGTTTATCAGTAGGAGAAGGTTCTTAATTTATTGATGCCACATCAAGAGTTTGATTATTAAGATGTTATTATCATCTGAGTCCACTAATTCGCTTTGAGACTACAGCTACAAAGGTGGCCAGGCCCCCCTTTGGGCGTCTGGCTTGTTGGTTTTCAGAGCAGTGTTAAAATAGTCAGTAAAAGCTGTCTAACGAGAACGGTTGGAGAGCCCATGTTTCTTGTATACTGATGATGTGATTTCCTCTCAGAAAATCTGGAAGGTTATTTTCTTGCATTTTGGTCTTTACGCTGTTGCTGTTCCATGAGCAAAGGTATAGTCTTTCCAGTTGATTGAATGCTTGGAAACACTGAGATTTGTGAAATTTAGGTTGTCATGAATGATTATCACCATGTAGGGCTGCTGTAAGCCAGCTTAAATGTGACTGTCTTTTGATCTATTGCAGAGAGGGTTAAGTGGGCTGAAGAAGCCATTCTGGGCAATTTTCCAGCACGGTTTCTATGAATTGAATATGTTGTTTGATATCTTTCGGGTCATGTAAGTTGAAGTGCGCCTTTGTTGGAGGAGCAAGCAAACAGTCCTGGATAGGCTGCAGGAGCCGGCATGCTGATTTTATTACCCTAGGCCAAGAAGTGCTCTTTTTCCTGGACCACCTTCTTTGCTGGCGAGTTTCCGATCCAGTTCATGAAAGTAGATTCTTGGATATTGTTGTCCATTAAGACCAGAATTTCGATGGATTTGATATCTACTGTTGTTATCTTTTCTAGAGAGGGTACCCCCTGTAATAGTTTTAAGATGTTACCTGGGTTGAGGATGTCATGCTTCCCTCTCAATTGATATGCCGGGGTGAAGATTGTTTGAAAAGATATACCTGGTGTTGAAAAAAATGATCAAATGGTGTCCTGACTATCATGATATCTGCGATTCATGAGATATTGCTGGCAGAGTACTGGGTAGATCTATTATGTGTCATAATCCCCTAGTGCTAGTGTTAACCAAGCCAATTCTTAGGCTATGTTGGTGTGCACCATTACTGAATATTGAGGGCTCAGAGCTGCCAGGATTATTAGACAGGTTTTTTGTTGTTGTAGTTGGACCATCTCCCTGTACTGTTTGTCTCACTGGATTAGCTCCATAGAGGAGCTTGCACTTTTATGAAGGGGTGGCCTAGCTAGATCGTCCTCAGTGATAGCGTGTTCAGCTTTGGCATTCCTCCAGTAGGTGTTTCTAGTGTTTTATCGCATTGCGGAAAGACTTTGACCTTTAGTGGCCCTTGCTGTCATTTTCAATTAGTTCTGCCTCAGATTTCGTTGTTCCGCAACATTGTTGTACTTTTGCCGGGGACAATTACAATTACTAAGCTTGCTCTCTTTTTATTTCTTGTTTTGCGCAATTTTCCCCAGTTCTTTTGACATTACGGTCTCTCAAAAAGATTGATGGGGAATTTGGGATTTGCTAACATTCTCCTCACAATGTGTTTCCGTAGCTGCTTATCAGTCACTCACCAGCTTGTCAAGATACCATCACTACCGGGGGTTGCTGGCGAGATTTGGCGTCGATTGCTGCTCCTGAGACGGCCGGTAAGACCAGGAGGAGGCCGCTGCCCCAAAAACTCCTGCTGCCCCCTTTGCTACGCCACTGCGGTGCGATGGGGGGGGGTCACGGAGGTGGGGGTATAAATACATATGGTGGTATGAAGCCAGAAATATAGCTTACAGCTTTAGGTGGAAAATTAATATACTCCAATAGCAACAACCCACCTAACAAACTTCCCTCACACACCCAAAAAAGAACATAGGGATCCCCCTCCACAAACTAGGGTGACCAACCGTCCGTAAATTTCACGGACGGTCCGTTATTTCATTGTGTAATCCACTGTCCATTATAATTCTTCTTATGGATGCCTTTTGTCAATAGTTCTGGGGTTTGCAGGAATCTGAGATGATCCCTTTGAGAAGCGTGGCTGCGATGACCCCTTTGAGAAGCCTCAGGGGTTTCACAGCAGTCACTATTGGGGGCCAGCTCACATTTCTTTTAAGTGAAGAGGCTTCCACAGCTCTTCCCAGACTTGTCAATTAGCCCCATTGTCATTCTGTCTGTGCCGATTATCTCATACAGAATGACAATGGGCCATGCTGCAGTTACAGCATGTGGTGTGTCTGTGCCTGCATCGGCCTGGGGCACCAAGGCAGGAATGCCTAAGCTTTAAGAGACACACAGACCATGAACTTTAAAAAGAAGTGAATACAATATAAATAGTCCGTATTTCAAATTTATAAAAAAATTGAATTTAAAAAGTAAACTTTTAACCTACTTTGTAGTTTAAGAGAAAGGAAATAGTTTTAGGCAAATATGAACAGTGACTGTGACTTTGTGCCATTGCTCACACTGAAGGGCGCAATGATAAAGTGGGGTGACCTATAGCCCTTGCTGTATGCTGTGGTGGGCTGAAGCAAAGTGTAAATTTAACAACTTACAATTTAACAGGCCAATGAATGATGCTGGCTCACCAAAGGCACCTTTATGTATTTACACTACTGCGCAACTTTCTCCAATGTGTCTGTAAAATGTACCTTTTTTACCCTGAAGGTTTGTCCTGAATTTCGGCCCTTCGTCCTGAAATGTTACACTCACCGTCCTGAATTTGCACCCATGCCAGTTGGTCACCCTACCACAAACACTTGACTGCACCCTTTTCGGAGTGCCCAAAACTTGAGACATTTTGGAGATACACGGCAAGATGCTGTATTTTCCCTTTTTATTGCCGTTTCAAATTACGATGCGTTACGCTGTTATCACGAAAAAACTTAAAAAGCTAAACACTTCCGGATAACAAGCACATGAAACCTGTCAGAACCAAAACTTTTTCTAGGTCGACGTGCTTGTATAGCTTTTACTCAACAGCAGGCAGTATTTCCTCATGAGAGTTAATATTTCCTCACAATTTCTAGTTGGTGCTGAAAAAAGGTAGGGGCATATTAACAAGGGCTTTATCTCCGCTTTTTTGGCTTTAAAAGCCAAAGAAGCGGAAATAAAAATATTGCCCTATCAACAACAGGGTGCTAACATGCAAATTTGCACGTTAGCACCCTTTTTCACTACACTTCCCTTTCCATCTCTAATGAGATGCAAAGTGGGCGTTCCAAAGCAAAATAATAGGAGAAATGTCGCTAAGCGACATTTCTCCTATTATCAAGCTTCACGCTAACCCTGTTACAGACAAAAAAAGCAGCGCTAACCCCGGTTAACACTGCTTTTTTACATCTGCTAATTTCCAGACTTAGCCATGTAATCCAAAGGGAGGTGGATTACATGGCTAAATCCACCATGGGCTATTAACAAGGATATCCCTATCCTTGTAGTTTTATCGATGCATTATCAGCGATAACCTCCTAGGCGGTTTGCGTTGTTAATAACGCGATAACCAGGCGATATTATTCAGCGATAGCGGGCGTTAAAAAAATTGACGCTAAGCCCCCTTAGCGTTAATTTACCCTGTTCCTTGTTAATATGCCCCGTAGTCTTTTTCGCAAGTTAACTTTAGCACTCTTTTTCTTGGGAGTTTGAAACTTAAAAGCCCAGATTTTAATATAAAAATCAACATGCAAAAACTTTGCTGACTTTTTATAATATTCATTGTTAGTTGCAGGAATTACAGGAGGTTAGTAAGAGAGTAGTTGCGTAATCCGTAGACCCCTAGTTTGGAGTAGATTCGCTTATCATTTAGGGTGACCAACTCACTCCAGGTCATCAAGGACAAAGGGGCAGATTTACAAGCCCCTTGCGCAACTTTTGCGTCACAAAAGTGGTGCAAGGGGCTTGTAAATCTGCCCCAGTGTTTCTAGTGGTGAATGACTCGCCTTAAAATCTTTGCTATCAGCTGTATTAGTCTAATACATGAAATGCAAGCAAAACAAAACCACAACAACCAGAATGCATTATGTTGGCACACAAAAGCCCAGGACGGGAAACTGTGCCTGTACTCACATACTGTCATGATTTGCCTCAATGACTTCTTTAAAAATTTGAGATATTCGGTTTGAGCAAAGGGTGGGTGGTGTGCATTTTGACACCCTAAAGTCTCTCTTGGAAGTGAAATATTCCACGTTTGATGGCCAATGTGCATTATTGTGCGGATCACTTTCTTCCTATACGTGTAGCACCACTTTCTGAGGTAAGCACTTTCGTGGCATGCAATCACATTAGACTGATTTCAAAGGCTTCCTTTATATATCACCTCTCTCATTTGGGCTGTAACTTCCTAGATTTGCAGCTTTCCTTTTTGGGTGCCATGGAATAGCATATTTGAGGCTCCATAGAGAGCTTTGATTAATTAACTTGCTCATATATTGATTAAGCCCTTAATTAGCCAGCGCCCTTCAGAGAGACATGTTACACCTCTAAGAACACATCCTTTGCACACATACCTGTGGGGACAGCGCTCTCCCCTACTGTGGCTGCATAAATACACCCACTTAAACGCCTCTTGTATGTAGGTCACATCGGCGTTCATAAATCTAATTTCCAAAGCAACCCTGGCCGGATTCATCTGCCACGACACATTAGCTCATGTGTAATCTCCCACGGCTTGCTAGCACTTGCTCACCTACGTCAATGAGGTGTTTCCTTAACGAGCGGTGTGGAGATGGCTTACCCAAATCATACCTCGTGAAATTATTATACGTGTAGCATGAAAGCAAGCAGACACCCTGGATTATTGGGCTGCAGAGACCTAAAATTGAAAGCAGCAGAGTGAGGGTGCAATTAAAATATTTTTCAGCTTCCAGCGCCGAGGTATCCTCCCCTTTGAGTTTGGGCATGCCTATTTCGTCAGAGGTAGTCAGAGACATTTTAAGGCATGGGCAAAGTGGGCTCTGGCCCAGGACCTCAGCATTTCAGGATCTCTGTTCTGCAGAGGAGGCTTGCCCTGCTTACCTTGAATAATTCTTTAACAGATTATTTTAAATACTGTTTTCCTTTCATTTATTTTTAATATGGCTGATGTGTGAAAGTCTTTTACAGACATTTTGCAGAGAAGTATTGTGTTTATGTTTCATGCAACAGCCATAACAAAAGTTTCCTTTAGATCAAAACAGGACCTCAGATATGAGAAATTGGAGGGCCTCACAGTAATTATTTGCAGTAATATTAGTGAGCTGCTGCTGTGTTACAATATTGAAAACACATCACTATCCCTGAATATTAGATATAAACACATTTAGAATTTGGACGAGAGGGTCTGTGCACTGTCAGTGACCTGGACAAAGAGGGCAGGAAAGAGCTGAAATTGGATCATAAATTCAAAGCTGTTCCGATAAGGGGCCCCCAAAATAAGTTTGGCCTAGGGCCCCTAAAATCCTTAATATGTCACTGGAGGTAGTTATCCCTAGACACCTTAAAGGAGATGCACTCTAACGGAGTGACCTTGCAGTCTCAATTCATTGGTGGCTGGCTCCCAGAAAACGCTGAAAATCATGGCTTGGATGTTGCGTGTCAGTAATCATAAAGATTTTCTCTTCCTGTTAAATATATATTACATTAGGAATATGTTTTGGTGGAAATGGTCAAATGCATCAGTCCTTCTTATCGTACATTTATTGCGCTTGTCTCAAAACGTCATTTTTACACTCCAATACTGAGCCCCGTATCCACATCTCTTCTTTCTACCTGCATTGTGTGAGTCACCCAGAGATCTACATGCCTGTCTTCATCTCCTGATAGATAAAACAAGTAAGGTATTAAGACCTGTGAATCAAGTGCACTAAAAAAGTTTGTTATTATTGTTATAATTATTATTAGTAGGAGTAGGAGTACTAATATTTCTTCTGCTACTGAGATTCAGAATTGCCTATTGCCTACCCGAGAACTTGTTCCAACTTCTCTATATCTTCAATTCCATTACCTTTACTTTTCAACCGGTACCTACACGTTGTAATCTTTTTTTTCTTTTTCCCATCTCATAATATTTCAGTATATTATCTCTGCATCTCTGTTTTTTTGACTCGGGGTTTGGCAGTGCCCATTAAGCGCTTAATATGCCAGTGCCTAGAAATAATGTATATGCTGCTACTTAGATAGAGAGGAGTAAAAGATAAGTTTCAACATCTTCACCTTAGTCCCAGTTGGAATCACTATGCCACAAATGTTTATGGAAGAAATCATTGCATTAACTTTCTTTGGAACAGAGAGCAGGAACTCAGTTTTTAGTCTTTCAGTCTCATCCACAGAACCTTCATCCTGCTCAGAGAGTGTCCAGAAGGGTGCCAAATTCAGACTGTTTCACCATGAAGTGATCAAGTCAGTTTAATGATCTAGTGGGTATCAATTAAGTAAGTATGACATTTCCCACCAATTTGCCGGAAACGCCAGTGTAAAAGTGTAACAAAATGCACTAATGAACACCGCATTTTATTAGAGTGGGATCAAATTTGAAACCATCTTTGGGTCCCTTGGCCAATGGCTGGTGCCAAGATCCGCGGTCTGAGCCTACAGGGGGCCAAATGAGCCGGCGATCCAAGGCTGGCAAGTCAAGGCAACTCTTAACAGCTTTTTGTCACTTATCAATGATATTTGACATTCAAAAGGCATAAGCATTTCTCCTGCTATAATGAATTATTGTAGTCTAAGGAAAGACCTAGAACTGAAACATTTAAACGGAGGTACTTCAACCACTGTCAGCATTACATGGGGACAAGGTAGGATGCCCTTTTTAGGTTGAGCCTGGCAGCGCTTACCCTGCTCTGCGAGACATGCTGTATTCAGGTATGGACTTGAAGTTCCACCCACTCTCCGCCCATATTTTTCATTGGTGTGTGTCATTGTCCACTGCAAACTGTGGCTTTTCACTGGTCAATAGGCTTAGTAGTCCCTCATGAGTACCGCCTTGTCTTATTTTGTAACCTCCCATGAGGACACCCCCTGTTATGTGTGTTGTTACTCGGTAGGCTTTAATTTAATCCTCAGAGCACTATTTTCTCAAATAGCTTTGTCCTGCCTAATGTTGCAGGCAGGACATGCTCTCGCCTATCTCTCCTAACGTTCTTAAAAAAACGTTATAGCATGGGCGCCAAACGCATTTGCAGTGCAATAGGTCTCGCATTTGCGATCGTTTAAGCTACTGGTATTGTGAAATGAAAATGTCTTTTATTTATCTGTTTTAAAAACAACAAATAAATAGCTCAAACTCTCGTAAATGCGAGACCTATTGCATTGCAAATGCTTGTTACCTTTCTATTGAAGGTCCCCTTTAATCAAAACCAATGTGGATGCCTTGAAAGAATGATTGGCATAAATCAAAAATAACGAAGGAGGGGACCTCGATTAATACCTCCCTGAAATCCTTCAGTGATCAAGTGATGGGGTCTATGATAAAACATCCACAGTAAACGCTTACAGAGGGTGAGTCAATGGCATGGAGATTTAAAACAGGACTCCCCAGCTTTCAACAGTTGTAAGACAGAATTCTGTTAGGGAATAGAGCATATGAAGATGAAGTTATATCAATTATAACCAAGCAAATTACTTCTCCAATTTGAAGAAATGTTAAAAAAAAGCAGAATTAAGGAAGGAAAGAAGAATTATTTTTCAGATCAAGTCATCACAGCTGCTAACATTCCCAAATAACTGTTTAGGGTAATAGGGGAGCTGAACAATCCTTAGCCACTGCAGCAACTTCTTATCCCACCTAAAGAGCTTTGCTTAGATCTATCCAGCTTTTTTGGTCAAAGTAACTAAAGTCAGAGAGAATATTTTGAGTAATCCACTGTCTGCCTTTTTTCTGTCATCAAGAAGGTAAAAAAAGCCATTGGAAAAGATAGGAGATTTTGAGCCATTTTCAAACTTTAAACAGGTAAAAGTCACCCAAGCTTACTGTCCAGCAGGTGCACTTCTAGGTCCCTCTACAGCCAGGATCACCAAATAACTGAATTTCACAAAAGTGGCACCAGATGACAAGAAGATTACGAGGTTAGACCTTTATAAGATGCCATCGTTAGATCTGATGGATCACATTACTTTTGGCCAACATCAATTCTATGCTGCTAAACTGCTGGAGAAGGTATCTATGTCACAATTAGAGAGGGTTGGCAAGGAACAGAGAATGCTAGTTCCAATCCAAAATGGTTTCGGTAAAGAAAGAGCACAGCACTGGCACTTCTCTCAGTACTGGACAATTTAAGGAAAAAGTTGATTGCAGTGGTTTCAGGGCACGATTCTGCTCAGTTTATCTGCATCTTTTGACATCATCGAACATGACTTTCTCATCAACAGAATGGACCTAGCAAGATTTAAAGTAACAGTCCTTGACTAATTTAGGTTGTATTTACCCAACTTCTCACATTTATATCTCCTGCTTTACAGCACACAGAATCAAAATTTGGACTTGGGTGGTCCACAACGATGAATGATTGCCTCTATCTTTCTAAAATGTATCAGAGTTTTTTTGTGATCTGCTGTACGTGAAGGGTGCCAAATTCTATATGTATGTAAATGATGCCCAGCTCGTATTTAAACTGGCAAGTAGGACTTCAGATGAAGTCCTTGAAGGAGGTGGATATTCTTGATATGTTTGACTGCTTGACTATGATAAGATGGTGGTTGTTTGAATATCCTAAATTGAAATCCTTCAAACTGTGTTTCTTTTTCAAGTGATATCAATGCGATAGAGCCTTATGACTCACATCAATGGGTCCATGTCCTACTCCACGGTGGCTGGGGAGGAGTAAAAGAAATTGGGTCCGATCATAGATGGAAAGCTCATCCTTTAAAAAACAGGTAAGAGTGCTCTCGGTTATGTGCTTTTCTCATTTTAATTTTTCATACAAATTTTAACTTTTTGGGTTCCCAGATGTTCACCACAGAGGTAAAGGTTCTGGTGCAATCATGTATATGGGAAACATGTCTATCTCAGGGCTCCTGATAGAACTATCATGAGTTTAGAGTGCACCAAGCAAAAAGTGGAGATCATGTTCAGTTTATTTGTCAAAAAAGAAGGTGCGGACCAATATCCAATTCTGTGCATCATGCATAGAAAATTGAATTTCGCCATTTTGACAATCATTCTCAACAGATAGCCAACGCCAATCATTTTGAATGGATAAAACATGGTTGTATTTTCAAGGTCTGTCAATATCATTGTGGTGGCGTTCTGGATCCACTCAAGTTGTGCCTGCAGATAGCCTGGGAGACCTAGGTGGACAGTGTTACCATAATCTAGCTGGGGCTGAAGATAAGTATTTCCTACTTAAGTGCAAAACGAGGAGCTAAGCAAGTGGAGAATGTGCCTATGATGCTTTGAGTGAAAGGATATTATTTTTAAACTACACTAACTTGGGTAGTCATGGACAGATAACAATCAAACTCAGTAACCAGATTAATCAGTGGAAGCACAGAAACACTAACATCACATTGAGGCAGGCTAGATATTCTAATCCAACTGTAGGGAGTTCAGTGCGGTAACATATTATTTTTGGGGGATTTACTGTTGAATATTTCTGAGACATCCAATTCCTGATTAATGATGGCTATTGGATGTTAAACAAAGAGAGGGCTAATTTTCTCTTGATCTGAGGTTAAGGTGGAGCTACTATTTTTGCAGTACTATGTCTATTTGAATCATGTAAATGCTAGTGTTATGGAAGATGTGCCAATGATTGTGAAGATCCCCGTATTAAGCAACTGAAGATATGCAAGGAGAAGACAGATATGTTCTTAAATGGAGTAATTGAGTCTGTGAGGCAGACTGCAGCAAAATGCTGAGACTGAATTGCTGTTTATTTTTTTGGGACCTTGGTACAAGTGGCCTCAAGTCCCCAAGCGACTTTTAAAGAGCTACGAGTCCCAAAGCACATTAGTGCGCCCATGTCTCACTATCTGACTGATCAAATACCCTTGTATCTATTTAGAGCGGATGTGAACACTCCATTTAGAAAGTATAAGGTTCTTATGGAAAATAACAGTCTTTGGATACCATACAGATAGACATTTAATGGTTCACGAGTTATTGATCAAGCCCATTGGAAGATGTAGAACCAGAATTTGCTCATCTGAATCTTTCAGATGCTACAAATATGCAGAAAAGCAACTACAGCTGCCAAAACATATTGCACTGAGCTATTATTGATTAAATCTAGAACCCACCAAAGTCATCCTCCCTGATTTTGAGACCATACAATTAAAAGCTACAGCTTCCTAGATATATGATACTAATGTAACTACACTTCTGAAAACCTCAGTCTAGCTTAAGCAACATCCAATTAGATCTGTGGCTTGAGGAGAGCGCTCCTGCCTCTAAGCTGAGATCACAAATGTTCTTATTGGCTTGTTAAAATTGAAGTTGAAGCTAGTGTTTAAGAGCAATATTGAGAATATACTTCAGACTTTACATTATCATAGTTTAATGAAACCAGTGCTGATCCTCATGAGGAAGTATGATGATACCTTATGTTCTCTGTTCCAGTAGGTTCTTATACTCTTTTCATATGGCATCTCTCTGCTGTCCTCATGTCCAATGACACTCTAGGAGTTAGATTACTTTATACCTAACCTTTGAAAAACTGCATGATTGCAGTGCTCATTTCTGTAGCGCTCCTGGCCCATGAGTGGTGAAAGCAGCACTGTGCTTCTCAGTTTCCTGTGCAGCAATCCAATGGTCTGCTTTCCTATTTTTGAAACTGCACATTTCATTGCCTTGGTTAACTCTTAGTAACCAGCCATAACCTCTGTACCCTTCTTTCTTAGTACATTTTGTTTCCTTATGTCACTCAAATATGTCAACTATTCTTAATATGCACTCTATTTGCTGAACGTTCCTTTGAGTCTCCCTGTGTTGTTTTGTCTACTAGTTCTCCTACAGGTTGTAGAGCATTTGCCTACATTGTTTAAACTTTCTGTAACGTATTAGTTAGTGCTCTTATTGTTTAGATAGGTCTCTTTATTCCTCCTAGTTCTTCTATTCATGTTGAATTTTATCATATGTTCCATAGTGGCACAGGAACCTTTCAGAGTTTTGTCTGCCATTAACTGCTGAGGCTTCTATGCTCACCACTACTAACAGATGTACTGGCCATCGGTCGCAATAAGTATTTTTCATTTCCTTTTTCTACTGAGTTGTTTGTCTACTAAGCACTAAGGGGCTTATTTATGAGAGCCCTGCGCCACTTTTGCACCATGTAAAGTGGTACATACGTGAGCCAGGGCTCTCATAAGATTTATAAGGGTGGGAGTAGTTCGCGAAGTAGCACTTCGCGAAGCTACGCAAAGGGAAGTTCGCACTACGCGAGCTACGCGTAGCACTTCGCGAACTGCGTAGTAACATGTTCACACTGTGCAAGATGTTGTTTTCAATGATTGCACAGTGCGGACAAGCAACCGGCACTGTGCAATCATTGAAAATGGCATCTTGCACAGTGCGAGCTGTAGTTTTCTGCTGCTCGAGCAGATTTTTACACGAGCGGCAGCTTTCTCAACGCGAACTGGTAGTTTCTCATCGCGAGCAGTCGCGAGCATACGCGACCCCTCGCAATGAGAAACCTGACCTCCTCGCGTTGGGAATCTCGCCGGGAGGTTTATTTTCCATGCTCGCGATCGCAAACAAGGAAAAAGTCTCGCCGGGATGTCATTTTGCTTGCTTGCGGTCGCCAACTTGACGTTGAGGACCGCGAGCAAGCAAAAAATGACCGCAGCAATACGCAACACTACGCTACGCGTGTTCGCACTGTGCTACGTGCAGTTCGCGTAGTGCGAAGTAGCGCGAACTTCGCAAACTACGCGAGCGTAGCGTAGTGCTTCGCCCAGGCCTAAAGATTTATGAAGCCACGCAAAGTCACCCTGCATGGCTTTGAGATTTCTCATAAATCATAAGTAGGGCGGCACAGCGGAAATCGCTGCGTCGCCTTACTCTACGCTCCGAGAGACATTCCATGGGCATTGTGGTAGGTTTTACCAATCAACATCTATGAAATTTGATGCTGCCCCAAATTTATCAAGTGATGTAGATCTGGGAAGCGTCACATCCATATGCCCCCTCGAGGTGAAGCTTAGCAAGGAGAAATATGGTAATTTCTCCTTGTTTTTACCTCTTTCCATGTGCGCTGCATTCTGCAGCAAGCATAGAAAGAGGAAAAGGCATCGTAGCATTGTGTTTTTGCAGGGAGGTGCCCCTTAATGCACAAAACAATCCTGCCTGCAACAGAAGCACTCTTGCACCGTGGTGCCAGGGTGCCTATGTTGGCGGTAGACTGTCAAAATGGCACCAGCGCAGTCAGAAAGTACAGGAATGCACCATTTTGCTTAAATAAAGTGCATTCCTGCCCTTTCAGTTTGACATAGGGCAGCGCAGCAAGGTGCCTTGCTGCGCTGCTCTGCACCAAAATGCCATAAATAAGGACCTAATAGTAGCCTTTGCACTCTTCCTCCCATGAAGATGCTCTATTGGCATGCTTGCCTACTTCCACAGGACTAAAACAGTTTTCACTACAGTTGTTATGCTTAATAATTGAAGTGATAACATTGGTTACTTTATTTAATAAAATTAATCTTATTTCCCAAGAGTGGACTCCTGTCATGGTTCTGGGTCCAGAGGCTTACCTGAGAGCCCAACATACGGGAGTGAGCGTGGTGTCTGACTGGTTCCGTTTCTCGATGCAGATGCTACGGAGCTTCACGGCTGGAGGTCAGCATTCTAGACATCTCCACCCGGAACCACCTGAAGAAGCATCAGCATGGGTTGAACTTCCAGGTGAGACAGCATTTAGACCCGTAGCATTCAACCCGGTGTTGCTTTGTATTGAGCCCTTGTCATGCAAGTTTGGAAGAGATCAACGCCTCTGCAGAGCATTCCACTCTAATTCCTTGGATTACGGTGGACCCTGAAATTTCACTGAGGCTCATCTGGACCACCTGTGTACCTGTTCCTTTAGGAGCAATACTTGTGGCAGTTTCCCAACTGCTATTTTCTACATGCGCAGGAGCGCTTATATATTCTTTTGTGAGCAATACTCGTGGCAGTTCTCCAACTGCTATCCTCCACATGCACAGTAGCGCTTGCAGTTCTGTACCTTGTCCCTTGTACCCATTTATCTTCCTGCATGGAGCATCTCTGTTGTACATAAGCTTAGCGCTGCTTATGCCACATCTATGACCATGGGTTCTTGCACATGAGCGCTTGACCTGACTTCAGTGAAGATTTAACTGAAATTCCTGGTTGTTGGCATGAACCACTTTCCCAGGTGATTACTCGTGTTAAACTGTATTCCCTCATTCCTGTGTGTATGAATGTGAACTAAGGGAATTGAGACTCTGATGCTATAATTTGTCCCCATAGGTTTCTGTTCCTAGGTGGGTCCCTGGTTTCTTCCTATACAATCATTCTTTGGGTTCCATCCTCTTCATAACGATGGATTGTTCATATCCAGGTATATATCCATTACCCAGGGTAGGGAAGGGGTGCATTCTCTTGTCTCAAGGCAGGGTAGATTCTGGTTTCTGTCTTTCTTGTTTTAAGGTCTGCATACAGAAGAACACACACTATACCATCTACAATGCTCTCTCCCGGCCCCAACCTTCACCCTGGTCGGTGTAGTTGTTATCACTAGAGGGTGGTGGGGAGCGGTAGAGGTTGTTCATATTGTCTCTGCAGGACTACTTCACGAGCATGAGGTAAGGCTCGCAGAGCTCTGACAATTTCCACCTCAATTCACAAAACAAACTGAATGTCCATGACAGCTTCACAGAAGAGAAGACAAACCATAGCCAT
This sequence comes from Triturus cristatus, assembly GCF_964204655.1. NCBI lineage: Eukaryota > Metazoa > Chordata > Amphibia > Caudata > Salamandridae > Triturus > Triturus cristatus. Next base: position 1,388,935,754 of record NC_140590.1, read on the forward strand.
CCCTGACCACCAATCACGTACAAGACTGGAAAGGCAAAAGGAGTGCTCAAGGATGCCAAAAGACTTTTTGCAATATCACGAGGATAAGAAGGCAGTCTTCGTTATTCAATATATAGATAAAAGCAACCAATCTAGGGATTCAAAAGTGCTATCTTAGTTTATCACCCAGAATAAAACCCAAATTGCCAGTGCCCAAGGATGGTATGCTCTTGTAAGAGAATAATTAGCGGACTAAAAGCCACTCTCTCCAAGACCATTAAAGGAAAGAGTACATTAGAAATTGCCAATAATTTCCAGGGAGCTTTAAACAATAATTTTTAATATAGTCTTAGTTTTGAGCTAAGCATTGACTGTGTGATAAGAAGTGCTATTAGAGAAGCTCCCTTTTTTCCTAATACTGGAATAAGGCTTTCATTCTTCTGGGCACCTTAATTTAAAGACTGATTGTTGATAGTTGGTTGTAGCGGGTGTTCCTCTAAAGGATTGTTTCTATGTCAGGATTGGTTTGACACAAACAGAGTAAGGTTTGGCTTGGAGTAAACTAGAGGGGAGTTTGGAACAAATGTTTTTAATGTTGTTAAAAAAATATGTATGAATAATTTGGTACTATATATTAGCAATGTTACTGTTTTGAAAGGTGAGTCCAGAAAATTTAGGCTATGATACCGATGTTTCAGCTTCCATTGTGGATGTCGATGAGAGTGACCCTGAGGTTGTTGGGCCTTGTGGCCTCCCGCATCCTGCTTCTAACCCATGCCTGTTGGCATAAGCGGGCTCTGCAGTGGGGCCTTAAGTTCCAGTGGGTACAGCAACAGGGGAATCTCTCTGACATGGTTCAGATCTCAGAGGGAACTGAGAAAGATCTGCAGTGGTGGCTGACAAACTGCAATTGGGTTAGTGGCCGACCCTTCCCACTTCCCCAACCAGAGCTGACTGTAGTGGCAGATGCGTCACTTCTGGCACAAGTCTAGCTATCAGGGAGAGGTGATACCAGAGGACTCAGGTCTCTGGCAGACTCCGGGATCCACATCAACCACATCAACATGTTGGAGCTTCAGGCGATTTGCTTGGTATTGCATATATCACACCTTGCACACGTGGCTATAGAAAAATTAGATGAAATCTTACTACCAGCTTATACCTTTAGAGATAATACTACTTATCACCTTGATCACTCTTTCTATGCACTCTGCCCCTCATTCGCCTCTCTCCACCGCTCATCTCTGAGAAAACACCACAACTCCTCCCTGTTGAGGAGTCGTAGCCCACACTGTGGATTATTTCAATCTAGGTGTGAGGAGGGAACACATATGATGAAGCATCTCACCTAAAGGTGAGTGAGGGTTCTTGTCCTGAAATGATTTCTCCCTCCCCCCACTCTGTTCTGATACACTCTCATCTACTTTTTCTATAGCCACGTGTACAAGGTGTGATGTTGTCATTATGTTCAGAGGATCTGTACACTTTTGGCTTCATAGATCCCTTTAGATCCTGTTTGAGAATAATAATCTTTGTATCGAAAAGCCTTTTGTCTTCAATCAACAAAAGTCTACTACAGGTCTTCACAGACAACATCACCACCAAATGGTACTGCAACAAACAGGGCAGGGTGGGGTCATGAACCATTTGTTAAGAAGCCCTGTGTCTCTGGACTTGGCTGAAATGCCAGGGCACTTCCTTGGTGATTCAACATCTGATGACTGTCTGAATGCCATGGTAAATCAACTCTGCCAAAGATGCATAGTGGGTCATGAAAGGCTTCTCCACCCAGAGGTGGTGCAAAGTCTCTTTCGGCAGTGGGTAGAGCCTTGTTTAGATCTGTTCTCCACTGCCGAGAATGCGCACTATCAGAAGTTTTGCATGCTGGAATTTCCAGGACAACTCTCGCTCGGAGAGGCTTTTTGTCTCGAGTGGAGCTCCAGCCTCCTGTGCACCTTTATACCTATACCACTCCTGCCCAGTGTTCTCAAGAAGACAGGAACAACCGGTCCCAAGTTATTCTTGTGGCTCCAGATTGGGCATGAAGAGTCTGGTATTGCGAGCAGTTGAACATGACTCTTGGGCTCCTGATCCGGTTGCCGCTGCAAGGGGATCTTCTGTCAAAGCAACAAGGGTTGCACTTGACAGCTTTCAACTTTCTTCCTGAAGACTGTGATGTTATTTGGGCAGCCAGGCATCCCTTCACCAAGTCTGTATAAGCCTGTCGTTGGGATAAGTTTGTAACAAGGTTTGGTTCTAAAAAACTCAACACTCTTCCTTTATGTGTCTCTAAGGTTCTTCTATTTGCTCTTTCTTTGTCCCAGCAGGGCTCTGCTCTGGGCACAGTTAAAGGTTATCTATCGACCAATTCTGCATTTTTGCAGTTGCCGGACCAACCTTCTTTATGCAAGTCACCTGCTGTGGCTAGGTTTCTTAAAGGTTTGCAGCATATGTTTCCCCCAGGCTATTCATCATGCCACAGTGGGATATCAATCTTGTTTTAACCTTCTTAATGTGTGCACTCTGTCATGCGGTCACATTATGGGCCCAAATAGAAACACCACCATTTTACAAGCAAATGTGTTGAAGTTGCTTTCTTTTCTTAAACATGATGACATTTGCCACACATTTGCTTGTGTGCCTGTGCAGGATAATATTCCCTTAAACAGCTTTGCTTACATTTCCACTTTGTAGGCATACCATCAAATACCTTGAACATTGTGTACAAGGGCTAAGTTCACTGCGCAAAATATTATTGTTTGTTATTGTACGTTCAGTGACTGAGCTATCACAGTAGAATCGACAACAGCGGCCTGACTGGGACTTCAGCATGGCAACATGGGTGATGTTTATTATATAAACAACATCACGCCCTTGTTTAGTTAGAGGAGCATTTCGCTAGCACTAAGAGGAAGAAATATGCTGGAATTCCATCTCAGCTTATTCCTTATAACCTTTCGCGAGGAATGATGTCCAGCTCTCCATTAAAACGGACAGGCTGACGACACTTACGCATAGGTAACGGGGGAGTTAGGTCACCCTACAGGGATTTGGTAGATTCAACCACCCTAGGCACACTAGGATAGGTAGCACTAGGTAGGAACAAAATATAACAGTATTTTTATGCTTGCATACATTCTCTGTAAACAGCACGATGGTTGAACTGTTTATCTTCTTCACCATTCTCATAATCCTAATTATTTTATTCTGTTTCCTTCTATTCATTATTGCAGACCACATATTTTACTCAAGAATCACCATGCTTCAATTAATATTGAAAGATCATGTGTATTTCTTGTATATCTCTTTGGGTATGCATGAGCAACCAAGCGAAAAGGTTCTAGATCTGTTACCACGATTTCCTTGTGTGTCAGGGTTGTCGTGTTCTGAGGTTGCATATTCCACCTATTACCTTTCCTGATTAGGGGTACAGATGGTTCACTGTGAGCAAGCAGGACTAATACCAACATGTCCTGATGGTGTGAATAGAATCAGTCTTGCATAGTTTTGACATTTATGTTGCCTAACAAACGCACAGTTTTTACTGAGAAAGTGTAAGCTGTATGACATGGGGTCACTAACATTCTAGCTTGTGTTCATATTTAATGGATCGCCTGAGTAGTTTTCTTTTGTATACCCAAAGACCCTACTCACCTCTTAACTAGAGACGTCCATGGTGTTAGGGAAAAATCCTCCTAAGCTGAGTAGGTAAACCCTAAATATTGGCTGTAGGTTTTTTAAGCCTGAACCTTTAAAAAGATCGCCCCATAAGGGTACCCTCTCTGAATTCCACATATTCATATGGATGACAACAACACAGCAATTAACATAACAGTAAACTGCAGACATGGGTGGAGACTTTATCTCCGTGGTTGAGTTCCACGAAGCATACAGTGGTATTCTATTCATGGGTTGTATTTCCAGCAGTAGATGCATGTACCAGACATTTTCATTCTTACACTGAAGCTACAGTTCCTAACAACTACACAGGTTAAAATACTATTACAATACCAAGAACACAAAAACTGGTTTGAAGGCACTCTACCACACACAAGAGACAAATATTAGACTAGGTCCCCTTAGCAATAAGGGAGCAACATGGCCAGTCTTAGCCTATTACACACCCTACCTAGATATAACAAATCTGACAGCACCGGACCTTCCTATAATATACACAGATCTGGTTAGAACATATAGATGTTTGATACAATTTGTCATGAGAACAATTACAATCAGTCCTGCAAGGGCTGCCTAAGCTGCACAACCACAATTGGCTATGCTGGGAATTAGTACGATGACTATCAATGCAGTCATGGGTAAGGTTCCCATTAGACAGGAGGAGATTCAGTTCTGGAAGCCACAAAAAACTAAGGGTGGGCGTAGTTCGCGAAGTAGCACTTCGCGAAGCTACGCAAAGTGAAGTTCGCACTACGCGAGCTACGCGTAGCACTTCGCGAACTGCGAAGTAACATGTTCGCACTGTGCAAGATGTTGTTTTCAATGATTGCACAGTGCGGACAAGCAACCGGCACTGTGCAATCATTGAAAATGGCATCTTGCACAGTGCGAGCTGTAGTTTTCTGCTGCTCGAGTAGATTTTTCCTCGAGCTGCAGCTTTCTCAACGCGAACTGGTAGTTTCTCATCGCGAGCGGTCGCGAGCATACGCGACCCCTCGCAATGAGAAACCTGACCTTCTCGCGTTGTGAATCTCGCCGGGAGGTTTATTTTCCATGCTCGCGATCGCGAACAAGGAAAAAGTCTCGCCAGGATGTCATTTTGCTTGCTCGCGGTCGCCAACTTGACGTTGAGGACCGCGAGCAAGCAAAAAATGACCGCAGCACTACGCAACACTACGCTACGCGTGTTCGCACTGTGCTACGTGCAGTTCGCGTAGTGTGAAGTAGCGCGAACTTCGCAAACTACGCGAGCGTAGCGTAGTGCTTCGCCCAGGCCTACAAAAAACAAACCAGCTTGAAGCAGTGTTTCCCCATACGGGCCACAAGAAAAACACAGAATTCTCACAATATGCTTGCCAATGGGGATGTTTCCCTCAGTGGAAGACTGCGCCATTTAGAGTGCAGTCTTCGCTGCAGCATATACCAGAACACATGGTACACCCTCATTGTCTTTTTTGCCAGAGGTGCTTAAACAGATCCAAAATGAGTACAGGGTATCCCCTGCCCTGGAATTGGGGATGAAACGAATGGGCAGCTTTGCTGAGGTAGCCACCATAAAGTTAAGTAACATTAAAGGGGAAGCAGCAGCATTGGCTATACACCAATGACTCACAAATTTAGCTCAGGGAGACCAGGAGCAGGAATTACTAAAAATTATTGAGGAAACCCATGCAACAATCGGCAGAGATAATTTGGGAGCCAGACCTAGTAAACTAAAAATTAAGGGAAATTCTGAAAAGGATAACTTGAAGCAGGCACCAGACTCTTCTACTAAGAAGAAGTGGGATAATAAGAAAAATAAAGAAGAGACTAAAGCACGAGGTGGATCTCCTCAACAGGATTCCACTGAAAAACACTATAATTTGCATAACCTTGATATTATTAAAACACCTGATAGGTATCAGCATACTGATATACGTTCCTCTCATTCCTTTCAGGAGTCACCTGAAAAGTGCTTTGTGAGAGGGGGACGATCGGAGTGCAGATCAGAGGAGTACGTGAAACTGAAGAAGGACTCACAATGCTCTTCTAACTATGTAATGAAACAGGAAGACAAACCAAAACAGTCCAAGCCTTAATTCAAAAAGAGGAAGGTAGCTGGCGTTAAAGTCATGCATGCCACGGATATTGAGGACACTGCTTCTGAGCAGGGAATGGGCCCTGACCATGCTGAACAGCGCAGCAGAAGTCATGATAGTTTGCAGGAATTTATGGAGTGTCTAGAGGCTGTAGCAACAAGTGACTATATCTAGGTGGAAACACCAGATAGGAGATTGATTGCCCCACATCAATTATACGAACTATAACTCCAAATGGTAGGGGATATACAACGTACCATAAATGTTCTCTTTTGGGAGAACTTGTACTTCGGCTATAACATTTTCTTGGCCGGAAAGGATTGGCCACCAGAGTTTTTTATTGAAACTGTAATTTTACCTGCTTTTTCCAACTTCATCCCAGATGCAGTTAAACATTGATTCGCCAAGTAGTGGGCCTTAGCTCAAGCTCCGACATTATACTGCAACCATGTCGGGTTCCCCTTATCACATCAAAGCTGTGAGGTCAACCTCACAACCAGAACAACAATACCCCATTAAAAATTAGGCTAAACAACAAGTTAGAGATATAATCAAACAACTAAAATACCAAGGTGTAATAGAAAGTTGCACCTCCCCTATGAACAATCCTTTGTTTCCAATAATGAAAATGGACCATTCATATCATGTAGTGTTACATTACAGACACTTGAATACTGCTACATGAACATTTTCTATCAAAAAACGTGCACAGCGTGGCACTAACAAATATAGTGCAAAAGAAATACAAAACCACATTAGACATCTCAAATGGTGTTTTCTGTCAAAATATAGCAGTTGCGTTGAATGCTCCAAGGATACAAGATTAGCCCTGGGCTGTTTTCAGCCAATGTAACACGACTTTTGCAAGATTATGATGACCAGGCATTGTCCTATGTCGATGGCATATACCTAATGGATGATGACCTGTCAACTCACTTGACTAGAGTAGATCGTATAGTTTTGTGATTTGGTCACATGGGCTACAAATTTCCTTTCAAGAAATCGAAAATTGCCTATCTCAATGTCCTGTTCTTGGGATACGAGTTCTCAAGTGAAGACAGAAGCCTTGCAACACATTTCTTAGAGAAGTGTGCGCTTCTGCAACCACCTGACACATTGAAAAAACTCCAATAAATATTGGATTCCTTAAATTTTGGCAAAACATACATTACTACCCATACAATAACTGCACATGTAGGTGGAAACTGTACTGGTGTACAACAATTCACGACCGCAGAAACTGACACCATATAGGCTAATCCTGGTTTCATCCCACAGCAGCCCTGATCTTTCAACAACAACTAGCTACCATTGAAAAGCAATCTGAATGCCAGATGGATCACAGCAGATAGAGAACACTGCAGATGACACAACTAGCTTGCTTTAGACACATTACATGTGCCATGGAGGGAAACCGCCCTTCAAGCCAAAGAATGTCCCAAGGTACTCTTGCAGTCAGTCCTGCTAAGAAAAACCCCAGTTTCACCATTACTACATCAGTACTTGAAAGGTACGCTCCGTGACTCGTGTACATACCCCTCTCCTAGCTCTTCATATCTGCCCACTTGATGGTGTTGTGGTACCACCACTCTGAACATATTTTTTATGAAGTCCTTAGGAGTTGAAATCAGACAAGAGTCATTGTATTCACATCTTCCAAATTTAATTAAAACATTTATCGGAACTACATATTGTGTGACCGAATACAATTGACACATCAACTCTGCTCTAAGACCTCTATGTAAGCCCACTGTGGACCGATGCATGCCAGGTCGAGGTGCGGAGAGACCCAAAGATGTAGAGTGCTTATTGTGTTATTGCATATTGTTTAAGCCCAGATGAATTTACTTCATACTCAGCCTGTTAAAGAGGCATTTAAAAATACAAGCAAAGAAAATTTGCAATTGTAATAATAATTAATTTGACAATGGAGTACATGTGGTGCTGATTTCTCCTTGCTTGTTCACTGAAATAACTTAATTATGACCACTCTTTTTAAATTGTCACATACTTAAAGTTAATTCTACAAATTATTATTTGAGATTGAAACCATTTAAAGTTGTATAGCATTTGTGAAATGTATAAGATTTATTAGGTAAACAAAGGTTGCTTGTTGATAGGAACTTGATGGAAATCATAATGGTGAAACCTGTAAGATAAATTGCTATTGGAAAAATGTATTATGATTCCTTGGCTAATATATGAGAAGGAGATGTCAAACCAATTGGGAGATTCCTTCTTATGGTGCCAAAAATATAAAATCAGATCGTAAGGAGTAAGTGAATAAAGCTTTCTGGGAATGTAGCTGGGAACGAGTGAGTGCTAAGATGATTCAAATAAACAGTGACAGTTCAATGATGATGAACTATCTGGAAACAAAATGCACAAATCATTGGGATTCTTATTTGGGACAAGTGTGTTTGTGGGCAAATTTATACATGAAGTTCAGCTCGAGATTCTTATAGTATCGGCTTACACAATAAAATGGAGAAAGTAAGGTATTTCGCAAGATACAGTCATTTGTCAAACATGTCAATGTGGGAGACCGACTTTTATTCACTTATGGGATTATTTAAAAGCTCCTTCTGCCACCAGTGTGTCACTTTTAAAATGGGAAAAAGTGACGTACTGGTAGCGCAAGTGGCTTGTAAATAAGCCCCTTAATGTTCTTTTGTTCAATCGATGCTCCTGCAAAAAAATACTTTTCATCTTTTAAGTTTGAGAGTTTGGGGTATTCGCTGTACAAATGTGCACTTATAGGGGCATATTCACAAGGACTTATCTCCGTTTTATCTCCACCTTAACGCAACAAAAGTGGAGATATAATTAACACCCCATTCACAAGCAGGTGCAAACCGCAGACATCGCCAGTATTACCGCAATAACTGCCCCAAAATCTAACACCATGGTGGACACCACCAACTAACTCTAATGAGATGCTGAGTAGGCGTACCCATGCACAAACACATGCAAAAACAACAACACCACTTTCACAACGAATTGACAGAACTGCTAAGTGAAGCAAAAACTGGCGATAAGCCGCGGTGGCCGTAGGTATTTAACACCTGCCTCAAGCAGGTGTAAAGATGGACACCTACCTGCAGTAGGCAACGGAGCCCCGCACACAACCATACCCAAAGAACAAACGACACCATGGAGCTACTCATCATGCAGCTCGGAGCCCCAACAGCAACACCCACGACCACCACCCCCAGGACCCAGACCCGCATCCCTCCGGACCACCACAGGCAACATAGAGTAAGACAGCGGACCTACCGAAAACGCACCACCCTCACAGACCTAACGCCCGCGGAAGTCATTGCCCATTACAGGCTCAAAAGGACAACCATTCTCTGCATCATGACACACATCGCCCACAGGCTGACCGTACCAACCCAGCGGAGAACCAACATCCCACCTCAGACAAAGCTGCTGGCTGTGCTGCACCTGTTGGCCTCTGAGACATTCCAACCAACAACTGCCAGAGTCGGAGGAGTCTCACAGCCAGCCCTATCAAAGTTCATCACATCTGTCCTGGATGCCATCCTCGGCTTCATACCTCAGTACCTTCACTTCCCCAACACTGCGCAGGAACAGCTGGAGACAAAGCAAGGCTTCTATGACATAGCCGGATTCCCAGCCGTGTTGGGGGCAATTGACTGCACACATGTTCCACGTGTGCCCCCTGCGGATACTGCACACCACTACCGCAACAGAAAGCACACGCATTCCATCAATGTGCAGGCAATAATGGACCACAGGGACTCTTCACCAATGTTGTCACCAACTATCCAGGCAGTGTGCACAATTCCTTCATTTTCCAACAGTCCATCATCAACAAGAGCTTCCAGGATGGCACATATGGAATGGGACTTGTCGTTGGTAAGTTCCAAATCAACACACCACACATCCCACAGCCAACAACGCACAAAGCACATCAGTGGGGATGCACACGTGACCAAGCCACATTCGACATGTCAGACAACACGACCACCTACCAGACATGACTACACCACTCCATGGTCATCCGGGGCTACTCCCTGAGGGCCGGCTTACACTCACCCCACACTCAGCCAGCACAGGCGTCACTGAGTTGGTGAGCCTGCCATCACATCCTGCCGAACCAAGTATTGACTCTTTTCTCCCTGCCCTGTCACAGGTGATCAAGGATATGCACTCTGCCCTTGGATGATGACACCCCTCCGGGACCCGAACACACCCGCCCAGAGGCAGTACAATGCGGCCCATATATGCACCAGGGGCATCGTTGAATGCACATTTGGTGTGTTGAAGTGACGTTTCAGGTGCCTGGACTCTACAGGTGGGAAGCTCCTGTACAGCCCTGATGTCGTGTGCGAGATGATCGTTGCAAGTTGTGTGTTGCACAACATCTGTGTTTGCACCAGGGCCCCAGGGATCCCTTTACCAGAGATACAGAATGATGATGATGGTGATGGGGCAGGTGGGCCACATCCCACTGCAGCTGCGGCAGGAATGACCCGTTGGAACTACATCATTGACACCTACTTCTCATGAGCATGTCACATTGTGTTGGTCCGTGGCAACCATGGGACAGTAGTAGATGTCCAATTGCACAGCATGTGTGAATTAAACATTTTGGCAGGTGACAGGTTGGAATTGTGCATTGTCATTTTACATATCCCTGGGGTTACAGATGTGATTTGCCTGGTTGTGCACATTTTCCGGTCCAGTTGTGTCCTGTGTTCAGTTGTGGAGGGGTTGCTGTTTGTACTGGGATGTTGCCAATGTTGAGGTGCAATTCTGCTTATGTGCGTATGCTGCATGGTGGGTGTGTTGCTCCACGGCTCCGATTTGTCTGCCACTGGTCTCTTTCATGCGGTGTGCCTGTCGGTTCTATCCTACCACGGTGCTTGGATGTTGTGGTGTGCATGTTGTCCTCTGCAGTTGGCCACGGTGCATCCGTGGTACTGCGCTGTTGCTGTATTTTGGTCAGTAGCATTTTCCGTATGCTGTTCTTGTGCTTGCTCCCGCATTTCAATTGAGTATTGCTGCCCTCGCACTGCTTATTCCTGCTATCCTCATCGAGGAAGGGCTCATCTCAGGTTTTCTGGTGTTGTGGTTTGTGTTTTTATCTCCGTCTGGGTGGTTGTATCGCAGACATTGTCCGCGTTATCTGGTGACTATCGCATGCTACCACCTTTTTGTGAATTCCACGTTGTCACTGGGTTATTTTCCCGCGATAGGCTGCGATATTGAAAGTTGTGTTATGCTACTCTTGTGGTAGTTATCACATGTTCTTGTGAATATACCCCTCAGTTCTTTAAAGGATAAAACAGAACAAGTTAACATTATATTTTGCATGGTGCAGTACCAGAAAATCATGTTTGGAACAGCACCTGACCTAAGTAGTGTGTCCTGAATATCGTCTGCAAAAATATCACCAAATTGGAGCTAAGAACAAAAAAACCCAGAGAATTTACACACAATTGAGAGATATTTTTGTAATTAAACTTTATGTCATATAATGCTTCTTACACACATCCCTTTGCATGTCTAATTATATTGTGGAATTATGGCTTGTAAGATCAAGAGGTATTAATATCTTTAGTTTTTCTACCTAAGAAACCAAAGAACAACATACTAACCTTCATTAACGCCATATCTGGTAGCGACTCTATTTAGCCCCAGATTCCTTACCTTGGAATATTACCCAGACTGGATCTGGAAGTTTATGAGCAGACCCATGCACAGTGGTATGTGGCATCGTTCAGCTCCACATCAGCATAAACTGCGCCAGAAATGATGTGTGTGGTAAGTATAAAAGTGCCACCCTGGATGGGTGACATCAGTTTCTTAGAGCTGATTATTAGTTTGGCGGACTGCCAAACCTACAGTGGCGGTGCGGCTACTGGAGCCCCGGTGGTCCGACTGCCCTATTACAAGTTGGGCGGTCATACCACAATGGGACCTCTGCTACTTGCAGGCTCCGCGATTCCTGGCAGTCTTGCAGGCATTGGTCTGAGGCCTGTAATATGCCGGTGGTGCCAGTGCTGCTGCAGCACTGCCAAGCATATAAAGAGTTTCCTCACCACCACAGTTTTCATGGTGGTGAGCCCGCAATGAAAATTGTGGTGGTGAGGAAACTAACGGGCCCTACAGGACCCACTGTTGCCTCAGGGCTGCAGGGATTCATGCAGGAGGGCACAGGATGTGCCCCCCTGTATGCATTCACCACCAGTTCCTGCACAGTAGGGACTTAACAGTCCATGCCATGCAGGAACTTGCTTTAGCATTCCCATTGCAGTGCCTTTCTAAGGCTCACCGCCTGGGACCGCCAGAGTACCCCCTGCCAGACCAGGAGGAAATTCCTAATCTGGCAGGTGGTCAGCAGGCGAATTTGGTGGTGTGGGAGTGGAGCGCTGGAATGGTGGCCCGCTCCCACTCCACCAAACTCGTAATCAGTCCCTAAGGCCCAGAGATGGGTGTCCCCTACACTGCAATCAGTTTGCAGAACAGGAAGAATGGGAGCGCCAGTAAGGAATCTTCAGCTAGATAGAGTCTACCAGATAAGCCACTACAACGTGCCTTCTTGCTGTTTTTACTATATCCTGTGTGATTATTTTAGGTGTACTAAGCTACAGGTTCGCCCTTCTGTAATAAATGCTTTCAGTTGAAAGTGTCTGTTTTTATTAGTGCTGTGTGTGTGATACTGTGAGGAGCGAAATGGGTTTACTGTTACCGCAGTGCCCCTGCTCGCTTTCCAGGGATTGTTAGTAATCCAAAAGCAATGACTTCAATTCAGCTATGTATTGAGGGGGGTTCCACTGAACTTCAATAACCTGTCTTTCACATTCAGCGCTGGTGCATTGAACTAAGTGCGCCTGTATCACCCATGGGTGGGAAAGCAAACCTTGAAGAACTACGCCAGAGTCGTAGTTTACGCAACAGTACATTGCCTGAAACACCCACAAATCTGTAGGTTTGTGGGCTTTAACAAATATTTTGTCTTAGATATCCAAAACTACAGGGGAATTTTATGGATTCAAAAAGAAAAATTATACAACTCAATTAAAATGTAAGAGTAAACATATGCGGTTATATGTCTAACTTTTTAAACCTGAGTTTTGTAACCAGTACTTCAAGGTTTTTTGCCATTGAGCCACCAGGTCTCTATAAGTAATTTACCCTGTTTTATTCACAAGAGTATAGGGCCTGTTAGCTTACTCCTTGTATCAAAGGAAACCAGTGTGGGCACAGCTCTATTCCAGCCAATTTTCACAGTATTTTGTGTTTAGTCTGCCAGCTAACATCCATCTGTGAGAGAGCTTAGTTTGAAAGTACAGTAAATATTACCACCTTCCTCAATGATTTCCAGGAATTAGTTTATTCCATGAAATTTGCGTTTCAGGGATAAATGCAACTTTTAAGCATGTGAAGCAGAAATAAAGCGAATCTTTCCCACTGCTAAACCTTTCTCTGCTCAGTCCCACCTTTTAACCCACGACCGTCACCTCATATCATGATACCAAATAGAAGATGGACAAGTAAGGTAATTTCACAACTGTGGTGGAGCTCTTGGTAGCAGTCATTTGCTAACCTCCAACCAGTCCGACAAATGTAATCAAACTTGGTTTTAATGGCAAACATCATAGGGCCCACATGCATAATTGTTGTCTGCTGAACGGTGTTTCAGGTGCATACAAAATGCATCTCGTACACTATCCTGTGATGGGACCTATTGGGTTTGCTGAATTTCAATTGAGGAATACAGGCACACAGTTCTATATTATGAGTTATATATTATGCTCTGGCATCCCTGCTCACCAAGACAAACCCTGTTTCAGTGGCCTTCACACCTAGCAAAATAAGTCTGTGTACATAGCTGTTACGGTGGACAGCCAATCAGCGCAGTCATGTCTGCACTGCCTATTTCTGCAAAAGTGACCCCCTGTTCTGCCACAGGCAGGACATGGGTGAACCCCCTATTTGGAGTGTGCTTTCCACTGAGCTTACATTATCCACAATTTTAAGCTTTTCACAGTTGCTGGTGGGGTGCGAGGGCAGAGGGTTGTAAAATGTAGACTCCATCACGTGTCCTATGAACATATAATGGAGCAACCAGACATCCCACAATTGCCCATTTTAGTGCTAGCCAAGATTCCTCTGCGCATTCAATATAATCAAAGTAGTCAAGAGGCCACTTATGTAATCCACACAAAGAGAGGCGACGTTCGCCACTTTTGTTGCAGTTTAATTTTTTGCACGCCCCCAATTACTTTTTTTTAAATTGTGGGTGTAATGTTCCATGGCCAATTTTGTCAGGATTTCATGAAGTCCCAAGTTATTCATTTTTTTAAATTTAGAAATGATATATTGCATACTGATTTGAACGCCTGTAAATGGGGCATCATAGTGGTAGATAAGTGTCAGGTGGTTGCATTTATTTCTGTCTTCGTCAGGGGTAAATAGTCTCCCACAGTTTTCATGGTGTCAGGTGCTGAAAGATAAGTTTGTGATTACCCATAAAATAGTCTTGTGGGTGATCACAAACTTCCAGTAGATTCCTGCTCCCCCCACAATAGAATATTTACAGTGACGGCTCCTCCGCAATGGCAGAGGAGCATCGCCCCACTGCCTGGATCAGAGCCAGGAAATGTAAAATAAAATGATGTTCATGCATTGTTTTATTTTACATTTGCTGGCTCTTAGCTAGCGGTGTTGAGAGGGGCGGGCCGAGGAATGGGAGGGGGAGGAGGCGTGCTAGTGCACTCCACTCCTTAAGTGCTCATGTGTGTTTGGCCGGCCATCTCAGGCCGACCAAAACACACATGCGCCCTTAGGTTTTCTCCAGCCCAGCTGCTAGCTGCTGGAGAAACCCCACAGTCTCCCTGGTTTGAGCAGGGCCTCTTTCCTGCCTGCTCAGACCAATGCGCAGGGATTGGACAGGGATTCTTCCCTAGGGGCTGCTGGGACCAGGCAGGAAGAGGAGAGGAGGCGCAACAAGAAGCGACTCTGGAGGCGGCCGGCGGCAAAAGGTATTTTTTTTAAAATAATGTATTTTCTACCCCCCACCACGCGACACTTCCCATGTGACTACACCCGCCCCACCACCCTTTGTTTATGGTGGCCGCCTCTGAATATTTACTCACATTGGAACCTTTATCTGTATGAAGCCTTCTTGAAATGCAAAAGCAACTTTTGTGAATTAAAAAGGCCGCACAAGCTGAAATAGCTTTGTGAATCGGGACTAATGAAATCTCGGGTAAATTTGTTTGTCTCCCAGGCACTTAACAACAAGCCAACATGCTTAGAAGGGAGGTTGCGCTCGATTGGATATGATTCCGAATAGTGTAAATGATCTGGGCACTAGATCTCTGAGCTCCAGACATAGTTGATTATCTAACTTCGGATAATCATCCATTTGGGCAACATTTTTTGACTAACTACCAGATCCAGGGAGAGATTAGAAACCTGGGGCACGATTTTCAAAGATTTCGCATCACTTTTTTAATACAGACATGACGCAAAATCTGTTTCGGCATTTACAAAGCAACACAAATGGTTATTTGCGTTGCTTTGTAAAAGATAGTAATGCAAGACAGTGCATTGCGCTGCCTTCCATTACTTAGCGTCAGGTAGGCATTTCATGGATGGAGCATTGGCATTCCCATGCATCCACCCATGAATTTTGACACAAACGCATAATTACAAAGACTTGTAGACATGGATTTCTGTCACCATGGTGTGCCTGCCTAAATCTGGCGCAACGAGGAGAAATATCTTTATTTCTCCTTGCTATTTCCTCTTTGCATGTGTGCTACATTCTGCAGCAAACTTACAATGAGGAAATAGCCTCAAATAATAGTTTTTGTGCAGGAATGTACCCCTTGTAACTATGGGTCAGACTGGCCTATAGGGCAATCAGGCAGTGCCCAAAGGTCCAGTCCGACAGGCCAGTGTGTGGGCCATATTTTTATGTTTATTGGCCTGTTCGATGGATTGCTAGGGCAGATTTTACTGTTGATTTCTCTGATATTAAAACAAACATTGCCTGCAGGAACCTCAAATTCATGCCGTCTTCCATACCTTATACGGCATGTCTTTACAAGTTCAAAACTGCCCCAATTAAAAACATGTGCTACTTTTTTAGCTACCTAATTTCCTTCAGGCAGGGTGAAGTCCTCCAACATTACCACCTCCTCATCATCAACAATGACACCTTTCCCTCTTCCAGGAGCTTTCAGATGGTGAGGGAGATCTCACTTCTGACTTTCTTGGAAGAACGCAATAGAACACTCTGCATTGCCCTGATCAAACATTTGATTCCCAGTGACAGAATTGGGTTTACATGGACTGACATCTTCTCCAAGGTCTTTTTGAACAATCCTGCAGGGTCGCTTGTGTCCAGTGTGTCCATTGGCATCCCAGGAGATTTAACCTCCTTCCTTATTTACTCCATTATGGCCAGAGGAGAGGACTCATTAATCGCTGAAGGGGGGCAAAAAGGCTTGAAATCGCTTGGCCGGGTCAGAGGTGGAGAAGATATTGTCAAAGACGAAGCTGCCAGATGAGAGGGGTTAAAAGATTCCTCAATGTCTTTTGATATAGCTTTATCTATTTTTTTAAAAAGCCTGAAACAGGTGAAAGGGACTTGTATTACAGCTGCTGCAAGGAAACTCTGCTGGCAAATTCTTTTGATTATTGCTTACATTGGAAGAAATTACCTGACCAGAGTGCAATTTCTTCAGTGTCATCAGCACAAGAAGACACCACAAGCCTGCTTCTGTCAAAATTAAAGGAGCAAACGCAAATGATGAAGCAGATGCTAAAGCCAGCTTGCACAGGGACCCAGTGACCCAGTAACCCTAAGTAACTCTGAGTCGCAGTTCTTATTTCTGATGACAGTGAAGGAAATAAGTAAACAGGGTGGTAGATCAACGAATAATGAGGTCACAATAGGTCCAAATGAGGATCTCAATAAGTCAAAAATAGAATAGCATAGATTAGTAGAGTAGAGTAGAAGAGAGTAAAAGTAGAGCAAATTCAGTGCACAATGAACACAATGGGACTCTAGGGAACACGATGGAAGAGGCAATGACAGTGACGGGCGTGGGGAAGCATGACCACCGCAATGAGCACAAGCTGCACCGACCTAGTGCTGGCCGCCACCTTGCACCGTACGGCGCCACAACCTAATGCTGTTGCTGCTATTGGGCCTCACAGGCTCACATGCCTTCTCTGGGCCGCCTATACAATGCGCTTAAAGACATATAGATCATGCCTAAGCCACCTGGGCTTATCGCAATGGCCCGTGTGATGCTGCGGCTGGCGTGCCCGGCGCGAATGGCTGGCAAATCTGCTTCCAGGCTTCCATCTTCGCAGCTCCTCCCATCTTAAAACAATGGCAGGTGGATTGAAAACAGCAACCCCCAACAAGGAGGATAGCGAGAGCTAGGGGGGCTACGGGAGCACCCGGGGTCAAGCAAGTCAAAGCCCCGGGAGAGGCAGAAAGCAGAAACGGGACCGTCTGTCCATTGCAGAGAGAGAGAGGCTACCTAATTAACTAATAGGGCCACTTTTATTTTGGTGCCTGGGCCATTTTTCTGTTTCAGTCCGACTCTGTTTTTTGGGGTGCTTGCATTGGCATTAGGCAGCCACAAGTGCGCCAGCACATGGGTAGCAGAACTGCACGATTTCTTTGAAAATACAGTAATGTTATTCTCTCTCCCATGCCATGCAGCACACCAACTTCACTTGCTGCGCCATGCTGCGTTGCATGAATTATTTGGAAATATACCTCCTGGAATTAGTTGTAAGACTTCTGTAACCTTATGCCAAACCATAAATCCTTTCGGATCCAGAAATCTATGGTCATGTTCTACCAGTGTGTAAATGAATTGATCCGGTTGCATCAGATAATGCCTGTAAATACACAATTTAACTCGAAATTTGGTGATGGGAATGTATGCCATACGATTTGCAGGAGACTTGTGACATGTAGGGTTTTGTCAAGCTAATGATGTGCTTTGACAATGCCACTACTATACACTACACCATATATATATGTTTGCGCTCACCTGCGAACTTTTGAGACACACGCAGAAAGTAGAGCCATCCTCTTCACACTGGTCACGCCCCTGCCAAAAGGAGCAGTCTGGCCTACAGGTCCAGGCTACATTCCACCTACAGTATTTATTTTTTTAGTTTAAGTAAGCTTAATTAAAGTGTATAAGAAACTGTGGTACATCTTACATAAACATTTTAAAATGAACAATAAAAGGTAATATAAAATATATAACTAAATAGGAGTAGCACATAATATAGTAATATATTGAACAAGAAAATCGAGAAAACAATAGAAGAAAAAGTACCAAATTGAAAACGGCATTTTATAATTTTTTGTGGAAGGGGGAGAGGAAGAAAGAAAAGAGGGAAAGAAAAATTCTTCCTAAAGTATCACCAAGCAAACCAAATCGGGTTTCTGCCTCATTGTGACGAGTTTAGGGGCATATCAGCACCAACCGGTGACAATTATCGCTAAGCGCACTTAGCGCTAGAATAATTATCGCCGGCTAGTGTGGATTTTTATCCCTGAGATAGCGTGCTATTAGCAACGCTTATCTCAAAAGCGATAAAAAATCCTAGCGCTAACTGCTAAACGTGAGATTATCGCTGGAAACCCAGCGATAATCCCACGCAGTTTGGCGATAGCTTGCTGATAGGGCCTCACATACTTAGCCATGATATCCACCTTCCATAGGATATCATGGCTAAGTCAGTTTCAAAGCAGGCGTAAGGGAAGTAGCGATAACAGAGGTTATCGCTACTTTTCTTGTCGCTATGCTGCTTTGCGTGAGGCTTGATAATAGGAGAAATGTCGCTTAGCGACATTTCTCCCGTTATCCTTGGGGAGGAACGCCCACTTTGCATCTCATTAGAGATGCAAAGAATGGCGTTAAGGGAAATGGCGATAAGGCAAGGTTTCACGCGATAGCGTGACCTTGCTGATAAGGCGATGAAATTATCGCCGCTTTTCGTCCGAAAACGGACGCAAAAGGGGCGATAATTTTTTATCTCCTGCTTGCTGATATGCCCCCTTGTGAGGTGTGCATTGCAGGCGCAGAGAGTTTGGAGCTACAGTCTGAATACTGCTTTGCACTTGGGATCACAATCCACAGAGAATGTGCAAAGCCTGGTGCCTTCCACGAGGCCATCTTCATCAAGCTGATGCGACAAAGTTATGACCTGAGCGATTGACCGTTGCTCGCTGACATCTTCCCTGGCCCGCAGCAATCATTACAGAATAACTGGACTGGATTAACCTTTCCACAGTCTGGACAGCAATTATCGGGGCTTTTATGTATTAAGAAGACATGTGGTAATAATTTGCAAAACATGCTGCTGCAAAGCATTTCCACTAAGCCAAAAATAAAATATAATTATTGTGAGGAAATAGCTTCAGGACAGAAATCAGCTGGTGGATGTGGTTTTATTATCAAGCCTTCAACATCATGATGTGCTCGCTTGTTATTTTTGTATTTTTAATCAGCGAACATTCATGCTGGGTTTCGGCAGATTTGGATCCCTGAAGTTTGTGCCACCCTGGATGCGGCTGGGTTAGCCCGTAGATGAACATGTGCTCCAGTGGAAGGGCCGGCCAGCCTCGTTTTGATTGTTTCTTCGAGACATGCAGGAAGAGTGAGATTACAACGTCACTGACTAGAAGCCACTGGGAGAATGTTACCCTTCAAATGTGTGAACTGCATTACGAAATTTGTGGGGGGCCTGTCAATGGCCACTTGCCTTGTGTTTATTTCAGGTGTTGCTCCTACGTTATGACGTAGGAGCGTCGCCCCACTACTGAAAGGCAGAGGATGAAAAATAAATAGATAATACAAAAATGTATTATCATTTTATTTTTAACTGATTCATCGTAGTCCATCGAGTCTAGGGTAGGGCTGGGCTATCCAATGCCAGTAGCAGCCAAGGAGGAGGGGTGGGCACTGTAAATGCGCATTGTCGTTTTGGCCGCTCATCTTAGGACGGCCAAACCAACATGTGCACTTAGAAGTCTTCAATCCGAGCTGTGTTTTACAGCCAGGTGGAGACAGGCCCAGGCTCCCAGGCTCTAACTGAGTGCTAGACCAGATCGCTCAGATCAATCCCGGTGCTTCTCTCATGTTGGATAATAGCATGAGAGCAGCATCAGGATTGGGTGGGGAGTCTAGGAGCCTGTGCCAATGCAGACTGCATAGCACCATCATGGCAACACTCCCCACCCCCAATCACATATCATGCATGCAAATATGTACACACCACACAGATTTTGTTTTGGGAAAACTGCTGCAGGTTTATTACATACAACATTATGCAATATGGTGGGTTATCTTACGGGCGATCCAAGGGCAGGCAACCATCTGGGCCGCCTGCCCGCCTGATGAGCCAAGCAGCACTGGGGCAAACCCTATCTGTGCTGCCCCTTCTGGTGATCCTCTTCCCGGATCACGTGACACATGGTCCCTTATTACTCACGCCCCTTTCAGGGCGGAGTGTAGCAAGGCAAGCCCCCGGTTGTTCAGGCCCACAAACGCCCGAAGGACTAACGGGGTGCCGACACGGTTTTCCAGGAACCTCCCATGAGGCTCCTGGGCTTTGGCTCTGGCACCGCCTATGGTGCCACGCAGAGGTACCCTTCTGTACCCAATTGCTTCCAGATCGCCCTGTAACTCTGCCACAGCTCTGGAGGTGGCCACCGTCGCCGCCAGAGCCCTCCACCAAAACAGCTATGGTCTTACCTGCAACCTCTCCTCTCTAGAGCCTCCAGCAAATCTAGAAGAAAGGGATACATCCCTACCGGTGATAAACGATAGCACTTGATATTAGCCTGAATCAGCTATGGCATGTGACTTGTGCAATTAACTATTCACCCTTCTGTGTGAAAGTTCCACTGCCTCACATGACTCCACCCCGTGCCAACTTTGGGCAGAAAGAATTCAGACCCTATGGCACACATTGCTCCATCTATTTGCTGATCTCACCAGCCGCCACCCATCTAGCACCGTGTGAGCTTGAACGCCTGCGTGCCCCATCATGGGACAGCAGCCCACATGCTAGGTGACCCCTCCCCCAACCCGCCTTCCTACTTTGGCTAATATGGCGAGAAGGATTATACTTAACCTGAGAACAGTCTCTATGCATGCTAAATCATGACGCACAGGAGTGTTCATAGCTAGAAGTGTGTGACAATGGGCAAGGGGGGGGCACACCCGGCACCCTTGCCATGTATCCCTTATTCCTTGTGGGAATTTTACCCGCTCAGTTCCCTCTGAGGAGGAACCTCTTAGGCATACCAGCTTAGCGAATCTGTCTGATTTAGGCAGTGCGCACTGTCTGTAATATGGTGCCTAACATTGAGGATTGACTGAGTCCTCCTTTACCCCACCCTAGAATATTCCCAGATGGGGGGGGGGGTACCCATTGCCAACCCGGAGCATCCCCGGTGGGGAAAATGATCTGCTCCGTTAAAGTTTAGGTTTAGTTGAACACTGGACGTGCCAAGTGTTCTATTGACATAGTAGCCCATTGTGCCTGACACCTTGTTACACCAATTATTGGGACAGCAGCACACTATGTTGGCTGACCGCATCCCCACCAAGCGTGGTAAAAGTGTTGGAATCCCAGGTTCCCTGTTACATGCTAGCTGCAGTACACTTCCAGTTGACCCGCTGGAAGATACCACAAACCTCATTGGTCATGAGAAACTTAAGAAGCACCCAAATTTCACCTGGGCGTACCTCTAACTGGAGTTTGCTTCACACAGCTGTAAGGCCAGAGACACACCTCTCAAACCTATTTACTGGTTTATGCTACTTGGCACCCTTGAGGTTGAAGCTCTGTGTTTGTGCAGCGCGCGTGCCCCCGGGGCACGATGTTGGTGAAGAGCCGGTGTCTGTTACCCACACGCTGAAACTTATCTATCGCTAACTGCCCATGCTTGGATTGAGCTGGATGCTTTATAAGGACTGTAGACTTAATGCTTCCACCTAGTTTGACCCCAAAACTTAAGGAAAACCCAAGTAGTAATCAGGCCCTTCATGGTACATCTACCCCAGCGTTGACTATCAACGTGTTTGAAACACCGGGGCAGAAGATGCCTCTTCAAGTCTCAGGTTCTAACCGATAGACGGATAAACCAGGGGGCAGACAAGTCTGTGGGAACCATACAGGAACGTTCAGAGCAAATACCTGCTCTTTCAGAAGTATTAGAATGCCGAATGGTCAATAATACCCTGTCACCATTTGGCTCAAATGAAGTGTTTACCGGACTATTTTGCACCACTGCACGCTTGGTGGATGATAACTACACCACCCGCCTGCTGCCCTGGCTAAAGAGCGGGTGAATATGTCTTAACTGAAGCGACCTGAAACCTGCCCTTGGTTGCAGAGGAATGCCCCCCAGTGTATACCTGTACCTGTTACTCAATGGTGCCAGCAGGTGTTCCTCATAAAGGCCTAAGCTTTGGGTAGGTGCTAAGCTTAGTGTGCTGCCGGCTGGTGTTTTGCGGCTTCTGACATTTACTTCACGATATACAATACAAGACCACGCTACACCTACACCTACAACACGACAGTACCAGTCGCTTAACAATGCTTGTTAGTTGTATCAGATAACTGAAGCCACAATTCTGGCTTCGCTGCGTAGCATATTGGAAATGCTTCCATTCTGAAAGGTGGGACTGTCACCTTTCTGTGTATGAACAAGCATTAAATGTCTCCATTCCCTGAAAAGCAAGCTCGACCCTGGCTTGTGCAGCAAGCACTGCGTCACAATGCAACCGATGTTATACTAAATAACGTGGCATGTAGGTAGTGGTCTAGAGAGCTGTGGTCTGAATAGGGGTCTAAAGCATTAGTGCCAAGTAAGAACCGCCAGGAAACCTCTGCATCATGCATGAACTGGCCAGAGGGCCACTTCCCCAAAATTCGGCCACAAACCAGTAACCCCAAAGATATCGCAATCCCGACATACACCCAGGGGGGCAAACAGGCGACTCTTTTAAAGGTGAAAGAACGTGCGAATTCCATCCTTGCAACCCGAGCATAATACTACGTTAGAACCCCACATTGATATAATGCCAACAAACGGACAGCTGGACACAGCCGTGCCACATCCAAGAAGAGCCCGCTACGGTAAAAAAGCCCCATGAGGGAAGAAGTGCAGTTCCTGCCTACTTCAAAAACCAACAAAACTAAAGAGAAGGTGGACCTCAATGGAGCGCTCCACCTTGTCCCCACCGACATGCACGAGCGCTAGTATAGGGCAGGTAAACAATGACCAACTGGGTGGTCCCTCGCGACACCGATTGGGTCGATTGCCCAGACAAAAACTGATATTGAAACAATTGAAACTTATAATGCCAACAAACGGACAGACAGACACAGACGTGCCACATCCAAGAAGTGCCCGCTAGGGTAAAAAAGCCCCATGAGGGGAGAAGTGCAGTTCCTGCCTACTTCCAAAACCAACAAAACTAAGGAGAAGGTGGACCTCACTGGAGCGCCCCACCTTGTCCCCACCGACATGCACAAGCGCTAGTATAGGGCAGGGAAACAATGACCAACCTGGTGGTCACTCGCGACACCGATTGGGTTGATTGCCCAGACAAAAACTGATATTGAAACAATTGAAACCTACATGGTCCGTGATTAACTCTGGCGCCATGAGATGGTCTTGAACAAGGACCAGTGGACAGCGAGTCACCCGATACTCAGTTAAATATTGATGGATTTGAGACAAAGGCACCATCCAAACTACTGAAACAAAGTTGGCGAGGATAGTTATATGGAGAAAAGCATTGAGAGAATCGCTCCTCAAAGTCAAAGGACATACCTACCCGCTTAGCTGGGAAGGATGGACCGATGCCCATTATCGGAATAGTGAATGAAGGCATTGTTCATTCATGTACAGCAAAACTGTGAGAGACTTCCCCCCAAGTGGTCTTCCCGCTTAATAGCACCCTGGCAGTACAAATTGGTTTAGAGCACCAATAATTAACCCCAAATTGATATAATGATTTGCCTCACCCAGGGCACCCTGTCCGGTAACCGCCAGGGCAGACGTATCACAATGCCAACCGGAGGCAGAGTAAAACCCAATTTCTGACCTAGGGCTGTTCGCAGCGACACATACATAGTGACACCCAGTATTGTGCAAAACTAGAATCGGCATCCGCGCGTGCTACATACCGCAAGGCAGTTCTAAGGAACACCTGACAATTGTGCCACTATAAGTCAGGACTCCTGTCAGGCGGCCACTTCCTTTTGCACCACACCACCTTGTTCCTGCCGTGCTGCCAATCATAGAAACACCACAACTACTAACCTGGGTACTCATGCAAACGTGAAAATTCCGCCTATTACAAGCCCTCAAAACTAAAAGGATGGATTGGGCAGCTGGCAACAGTGATTTTAATGCCAATTGCATGAATCCATCTCTACAATAGACAGACAGTGCCAACTCGTGGCAGACTGTCCCAAGCGCCAGTGAGCAATTAAGTCACGTGCAGCGCACCAGCTCCCACTTGGTCAAATTACACAGTAAACTTTGTGCTGTAATTTAGCCCAGTGGACGCTGTGTGGTTTGCCACTATGTAGTTGCCGCCTAGTATTTTGCCGCTATGTCATTGCATCCCGGTAATCAATACAAAAGGGGCACTGCATAAACAAGTCCCTCCTATGGCTTAGTCAATGCTTCTATCTGCATCAGATAAATAAGCCACCAATCTGGCTCAGTTGCGTAGCCAACCAAGAGCTAGCCGCCCCCTTCCATAGCTGCCAAGGTTTCAGTTTGCTCTGTTTGACCTTTTCATCATATCAGTGCAACTATGAGGGATATTTAAAGGCCTATGACTAACCTTTTTTTTTTTTTTTTGCGAGCAAAATCAAACAGTGAAGATGAGGGAGACATATCGATATCAGCAATTACACAAACATACCCGTGTATGGTAGCCTAAGGCCATACAATTCATATCTCTAACTAGTTGGATCATAGTGACCGTTACCGGTAGGCCTGGCTAATAGTAACCCCTCAGATGGCACCACTTGCCACACCCCCGGCTCGTGGACCCCACCTATGAGCCAACACATGCAAACGAAAGGACAAACCGGCTGTAAATTGCTCCTTTACGTTGCATCTGTGCATTACAAGTGAAACATCATAGCTTCAATCACGTACCCAAACCCTTGAGGAAAAACCACCCCTTCCCAACCTATCAGTACAAGTTCATCCATATGGCTGTGGAACTGAACCTATATGGGTAACCTAACAGCACCCCAAGGCCCTGATATGAGGAGACGATACGGTGTTCATCAAGGGAAACTTCTGTTTCCTGAATTCTCTATACCGACGTATCTCTCATAGTGTCTAGTGACCAAGCCATCTTTGCCCTTACCTCAGCATTGCAGGCAGAAACACATTAGAGCCAAGAGAAACAAACATATTCAAGCCAACCTGAAACTTCCAGTTTCAAAAGTTAGCATTAAAGAAGAAAGGAGCGTGCGCACTACAGATTTCAAATGCACTACTACCCGGAAATGCGCTGTGAGCAGAACAAAGTGCTGGGATACGATAACTAAATGTCAAAAGCCCCTCGGTGGCAGTAACCACAAAGCCTACTCTCCTCTGTATGAGGGATAAGGGGGTGGCTTAACCCGTGCCAGCAAAGTTCTTTGCATAGCATGGTGTGTCGCCCGACTAGTATGTTGCTGTTTCTGCAACTGCCTTCCAGGTATATGATACAGCAAGAACATCATACCAGCAACATGTCAGGGTTCTTGTCTTTGTACAGGTTGTTAGAGCCTAAGGTAACTTGGCAGCACTATGTTTGTATATAATATTGAAATGCTTTCACTTAAAGCTGCTGACACCATGACAATGTTGCTGCTCCTGAGTTTCAAACAGATAAGGGAAATCCACAGACTGGCCTTACAATGACTAAATACGACATCATAACTAAGCATGTGAGTGCTGAAAAGATTTCCAGTCCGATCCGACAGCAGGGAAGTGGCCAGTTCCCATCGTCCTTACTAGAATGCATTGGTTCTAATTCTGGCTCCTGACATTTCGTGATCTTGGGCAGAAAAAGTTAACCGGTGAGAATATCAGCTTCCTTATGCGCAAAAGCAGGGAGTGCTGGTGAACAGGCTCATCTTTGAATATTAGTCACAATGTTAACAGAGTATGTTTAAAACGTTAGAGGGTTTTTCTCTTTTAATATGACACAATTATGGCTTCTTAATTGCCTCTGCAAGTATGAGTGTGCTGCCTCGGTATTTGTGAATTTCGGAATTAGGATGTAAATGACAAAAGTAAAAGAGGACTGAAAGCTGCTCAGAGCTGACGTGGGAATCCGTACATCGTGAAGTGAGTGAAATATTGCCTTGCAACAAAGCACCACTTACATGTAGCCCACAAGGCTGTCCCTCACCCATGGTGCAGACACCATGTCCATCTTGCCTGATTGAGTACACACCATGAGATAAAATGTCACTTTTTTGGCACTGAAACCATGATGTCAGCATTCCAACGGAGTCCACCGGGGACATCACCCCCTACACAGGGAAAGCGCCGAGCACGGGTAAGTAGCTGTCCCTCCCAGGATCAGAGCGCTGAGCGACCGATCCCAACCCCCCAATGCTCCCTGCTCATACCCCTGGAGGCAAAAACACACAGAGACGGGCTGACCTGCACCCCAAGGACGCCTGTTATTGGAATGCCGTCCTCCGATCTACCAACTGTTCCACGGCAGGCTTGCATGAATGAGCGCACCCCTCCCCCATGGCGGAGGAACTCGCTCGGGCCAACAGCAGTTTCCTAGAGTCCCGCTGAGTATTATCGGCTGTACCTGGGAGTATGCCAATTCGGCCAGGAATGCCTTACACACCCGTATAATTATTTCATGTTCCGTGTCTGAATTGTTAAACAGCCCCCCACGGCTTACACCTACAGGGGCAGCCTCACGTTCCTACAGGCCGACAAATGAACAACAAGGTATTTCTAACCGAGGCTCCAGCAGTGAGCTACTAAAGCTCCGAGACCGGCTAGCAGAGACCCAGAGTCCCAAGCGGACTGCCTAAACCACTGGCACCATCTTGTCGGAATATTAACCTCAACCACTTTGGAGCTCGCACCCTCTGCATGCACGCACCCCCTTCACTCGTGGAGCCTACCTACCCCCGGTGGGGGGGGGGTTGCACCAGGGCGGACACCATAAGACACTCGTGTCACAGCAATATGTGGCCGGCTTTAAGGTGTTCTCGCCCCTTATAAACATTCCCAATTGGGCCAATATGTAAGGTGCCAAATTCCACCGGCAGTTCTGAGAGCAGGCCCATGTATTGCGGGGAAAAGAAGTGCGCAGCAAAACATGACAGCGAACCCGTTGCTCCGTTCGCACTCCCCCCATGCCTCCGGTAATATTGCTGCCGGAGAAAGACACGCACTCGACCCCAGGGCTCGACCTGGGACATATGCTCCCATGCTGACGCACCGCCTCGCCCTGGAGTGCATCCACACATATCAGGCACTACGTGGTGTGCACGATCCCGGGAAGTACTCGGCACCCAGTACCAGTACGTCGGGCCAGAAACCCCCGCCCGCGGTGAGCCCAGCAGATGTTTTCTCTGCCAGTCCACAGGGCTCCACCACGCCCTGCAGTAGAGACGTCCTAGCAGGTAACCACCGGGGCCTCCCATCCACAACCCCACTCTGAGTGGCAGTGCCGCCCCAACCTCACCGAAACCCACAGGGCCCTATGCGGCCACATGTTCAGTGGTCATGGGGACATGGAGCGATGCGCACAATCCCCAGCGTAGACAAGTGCAAGGTGACGGCTAGGGGAATGCTCCTCCATCCTGCTGGCTCGATCGCTGGCCACAGCCGTGCTCACCAAGAGCTCACCCCTCCCCATGGCCACCCGTGCGGGGCCCAACTGGCCCGCCCGGGCCTTTCCTAAAATGTGGGAATGAGGGGTGGGGGTGGCTAGGTGCACTCACCGTGACTTGTGCCGCGTTGCACCGTGCACGACCAGAACAGCATCGAGCCACCTGACACGCTACCCGGCGATGACCCCTAGACGGCATGTCCAGCGAGGCAGTGGCCGTGGCATGTCTGGTGCGACAAAGAGGCCGTCAGCGTGGTGGGAGGGACCTATATTCCCCTCACCCCACCTCGCGCACCAGACATGACGCGGCACTGCCCGCGCCCAGGAAGGGAACTTCGCCAGAGTCCCTGCCACCTCGAGGGGGGTTTTGGGGTGCCCGATGCCACTAGAGGGCTGCCCTCTTGAGTGGCCTCCTGCGGTGGCCTTGGGCAGCCGCAGTGCCATGAGCAGAGGAGCACCTAAGCGCGTGAGCAGGTGATCACCGAGGCGGTGGCCGGCAGCGGAAAGTATGTGTACATTTATTCTTTTTTCATTATTTTTCCCCATGCACTGCCCTACCACATAGTATCGGCAGCAGCCACCACTGAGTTTTTAAAATATGTATTTCAACCGTCCCAAGGCTTATCCTTTTAGGCCACTGCACTTTTGTGCTGGTGTGAAAAAAGATGGCGTCGTCCCATTCAACGCTAACTAAATGGGGATAATAACCTCTTTGTGAGGGCTAAAAGATTGAACATGGGACAATGTTGTTACTTATAAAGTGCTTTGTGTGTAAGTGCATTGGTGTTGCACAACCCGTGCATGCAAAAAAGGGTACACTGTGGAATATATGGCACATAGATTAGAAGCATTTCAAATGCTCAAGATAGTTTGATCAGCTGAGCTACAGGGAGGGGTAATGTGCCAAGAATATTTGCACACGATTATGACCTGATTTGTGTTGCCTCAACCAAGTACTTTGAACGCACCATTGCTTTACATGTAAAATAAGTGTGTGTGATGTCAGTACTCATGTAGTGCACGTCGCTATGTATATTGCCTAAAAGTGGAAATTAGAAAGCCATTTTATCTCTTCAGCAGCCTCCGTTTTCAGGTATGTCCTCTCAATCTCATAGTATTTATTTAAACATTTTAATTATGCAGTACGGCCATTTATGCTCGGTGGATGAGAGCTTGCCGAATAAACAATGTTTTACGAGAGACAGAGGTGGGAATAGCTTACTTCCCCGACTCTATAATACCTAGTATTTATTGATGTCTATTTTCCCTTCGAAACTCAGATACATTTAGGGGCCGATTCCGATACCGGCCGCAAAACAAACCGACTGACACGGACCCGGACCGAATACCGACCGACACGGACCTGCGGCGTACGACCCGTGCAGTACGATGCAACGTGAGTGAATTACAACCGACACGTACGGAATACATGCCATACGACCGAGCCGTAGCGAAAATAGTGATCCGGCCGGAAAACCGACTTGAATTTCACCGAACAACACGAACCCGGAATGAACCCGACCGACCCGTACCCGTGATGTCCGATCTGCGCAGTACGATGCAATGTGTGTAAAACCAGACCGACTCGCATGGAGACCAAGCCGCACGACCGACATGCACAGAAAACCGGGCACACAAGCAATAGAGACCTTCGCGACCGACGCGTATCAAACACAGAAGATAGGCAGCGTGAACGAGGTGGAGAAGCCCGCACGAGACAACTGCAGGGTCCGTTTCCGTCACATGAACGTCTCCTTCATGCCTACAAAACCCAAAGGAAAAAAGACAAAAAAGGACCAAACAAGCAATGACAAAGCCAATAAATACCAAATAAAAAAATACTGGATAATGACACACCCACAACTCCAACTATATAAAGGACTACCATCACTACCATTATCCCTTGCAAACAGGAGACACAGCCAGCAGAAAACACCATTACACAGCAACCACAGACACACTCACAACTCACACATCACACAACCCACACACCATCAGCACCTCATCCAAAAGCACACACACATACAGCCAGCAAAACCAACACCAACCCACCCTCACTTGCACCCTCACACACATCCCTCACCACCACCACCCATCACCATGCCCCCAAAGAGGAATCCAAAGTTCACAGATAGTGAGTTAGAAGTGCTGGTAGACAAGATCATCAGAGTAGAGCCACATTTGTTTGGAACATTGGTCCAAAGGACCCCCATGTCACAGAAAACCAAGATGTGGGCGAGGATTGTGGACAAGGTGAACGCTCAAGCACCAGCAAGGCGCACAAAGGACGATATCCAGAACAGGTGGTATGACGTGCGCAGGAGGGTCAAGAAACTCATCGAAAAAGATCACGCCCTGAGTCAGTGCACCGGCAGTGGCCCTCCTGCCAAACCAGTCTACTTCAGGACCTGGGAGGAGAAGGTGCGGGACATCCTACCACCAGAGAGCGTCCATGGCCTAACAGACATCCAAGAGCCTGGTGAGTACACAAACAACATACCCAAGATTGTGTGGCAAGGGGACAGTGAAGCCATGTACCGCAAGCAAAGCTACAGTAACCAATAGATAATCATCCCAAGATGTGTATGCCAGTCAGACAAACACAATACATGCCATCTCATAGTGACTTGGAACTGTGTCATGACATGCACCAACCAACAAACAGATAGAGCAAGGCAGTGGCACAAAGCTAAATAGACACTGCCAGACAGTTTGCCACCACAAACACACTACTTCACAGTGCAGCTGACTGACAGGAAGGAATTGTGGGGATGCAGGTGAAGTGAGTGTATGCAAAAACATGGTGGGGCCTATAGTCACAGAGAATGCTCCCCCTCCTGATTGGCCCATCAAGACCTCACTGAAACATGCCCACATCACAGGGAGTGGAAAATCAATCAATCAATCAATCAATCACTTGTAAATCGCACTACTTATCCGTGAGGGTCTCAAGGCGCTGAGGGGAGGGGGTACTGCTACTGCTCGAAGTGCCAGGTCTTGAGGAGTCTTCTGAAGGTGAGCAGGTCCTGGGTCTGCTGCAGGTGGGTAGGAAGGGTGTTCCAGGTCTTGGCGGTGAGGAAGGAGAAGGACCTGCCACCGGAGGTTGTTCTTTGGATGCGGGAGGCGGTGGCGAGGGCGAGGCTGGTGGAGCGGAGCTGGTGGGTGGGGGTGTAGAAGCTGAGTCTGTTGTTCAGGTAGGCTGGTCCGGTGTTGTGGAGTGCTTTGTGTGTGTGGGTGAGGAGCTTGAAGGTGATCCTCTTGTTGACTGACAAGATGGCTGACACTGGGTCCTGCTGTGGGGAGCACAAGGCCCTGCTAGTGGTTGTGTGCAAATCAGAAGTAGGACACCACTGACTGACATCCTGAAAGACAACTTGCACGCCTTACAATGGAAGCATGTTTCATGATGGGAAGGAGGACTGACAGCCCTGACCATACTTACCAGCATGTGGAGACACACCCCCCCAACACAAACTCCACACAACTCACCGGGTAGAATGCATTGACACACACCTCATTGAAATATCAGCAAAAGATACCCCATACTGGGTGCTGCTGTGTGAAGCACAGGGGTTCTCTTTGGACTTAAAGCCAAACAAACACCAGGATTTCACAGCCAGCCATCTTGCCATTGCTGGCACACCCCCTCACAGGGAAGAAGGGTCAAGAGGAAGGAAGTCTGTGCATGCTGGGAATGGGGGTGTAGCCAAGAGTATGATGGGAGTCGCAGTCACAGACAATCTACACCCACCCACATGGCCCAGCAAGCTCACACTGAACCATACTCGCCTCACAGGGAGTGGGAAGGGACTGACAAGATGTCTGACACTGGGCTCTGTTGTGGGGAGCACAAGGCCATGCTGGAAAATGGCCAACTACAAACACCAGGACTGCACAGTCAGCCATCTTGCCATTGCTGTCACACCCCCTCACAGGGAAGCAGAGTCAAGAGGAAGGAATATGTGCATGCTGGGAAGGGGGTTGTAGCCAAGAGTATGATGGGAGTCACAGTCACAGACAATCTACACCCACCCACATGGCCCAGCAAGCTCACACTGAACCATACTCGCCTCACAGCGAGTGGGAAAGGACTGACAAGATGTCTGACACTGAACTTTGTTGTGGGGAGCACAAGGTCATGCTGGGAAATGGCCAACAACAATATCAAACTCTGTCTGTGACAAGCTGGGAAAAAGCAGTGTACAGGCAAACATTTGTTCGAAAAGTAGAAAATGTCATGTTTGTGAACCTTCAATGCATGTAGAAACATAACTCACATCGTGTGTCTCTTCCAAACACAGGTGGTGCTGGGCACCCAGCACCAAATGATGAGGGTTCCCCGGCCCAGACTCTGGCTGACACTGAGCTCTCTGGTCTGACTCTCTCTCTGTCCTCTTTCGATGACGACGACCAACCTGGCCCCTCCGGTGTGAGCCATCATGCATCACCAGCAGCATCAACATCTGCACC
This sequence comes from Triturus cristatus, assembly GCF_964204655.1. NCBI lineage: Eukaryota > Metazoa > Chordata > Amphibia > Caudata > Salamandridae > Triturus > Triturus cristatus. The sequence continues at coordinate 1,388,967,882 of NC_140590.1, forward strand.
CCCTGTACCCACGCCTCCAGCATCTGGACACCGACAGGGCACCCCCACCAACACGGACAGACCAAGGCCAATGAACACCCACAGCACAGGGACACAGGACACCCAGGAAGCTACAGCAAACACCACCAGCAACACCACCCAAGGGGTCCCAGTGTCACCTGTGTGTCCCGCCGCTGGTCATGCCCGTGTGGATAGGGGTGCTGGGAGGGGTGGGAGGCAGAGGGCGCGCCTTGCAGAGGGTTGTGGACTGCATGATGACCCCCACCTGGCAGGCATCATAGATGCGTACCAGGATAGCACCGGAGGATTTGGCCAGGTAGTGGTGATCCTCAAGGACATGCAACACAAGCAGGTCGCCCACCATGCCCGCATGGAGGCCAAGTGGGATGCCCTTACTGCGGTGCATCAGGAGATACTCCAATGCCTCCGCCAGATCAATACCAACCTGTCCACACCTCCCTGTGTGGCCACAACATCAGTTGCAACACCATCTGCTAGCGCCACAGGGAGGGAGGAGGACTCTGGCGGAGAGTCCCCTGCACTGCAGAGGCCTGCACCTGAGGATCCCCCCGGAAGAAGAGGGGTCGTCCCAAGAAGGACATGTGAGAGGCAGATGTCCCAGCACATCCCCCAGGGACTCTAAACCTGTTCTGGACAATGTTCTTTGTGCGCAACCCGTTCACCTTGTCCAATCGCACACAACTCGCCCACATGACATGGAGGGTTCATGTTGGGCCAATGTAGCAGATGACTGTGAACTTTACTCTGGACATTTCATCTACCAGCACTTCCAACTCTAATGTGAACTTTGGATCCCAAAAACAATGTACAGCACCCACCATCCTGTGCACTTCCCTCACACATGTTTGAAAATAAACTCACCAGTACACCATACTTGCCTCTGCTGTGATTCCAACTTGTCATGTTCAGGGAAATGTCGATCTGCTACACAACACAGTGCATGCCAAATACTGCAACAATGTGACCAACGTAAGGTGAGTCATGGTGATGTGACACATGTGAGGGAGACACACCACTATGGCACCACAACACATACTCACCATGGCCATGTTACTCACACAATGATGTTGACCTGAAACACATTGGCATGCACAGACACAACACCAACCCCAGTCAGTGGTAACAAGTCCACAGGTGAGGTAAGCAGATGTCACTCAGATGTGGGAAGACAGACAACGCACATAACAAAGCATAGCACAGGTTCATTACACATCAGCAACACGTTTATTCCATAATCGTTGCATGGTAATACTACGTAACAGTGGACACACGCTCACAGAGTATTGGAGAATTGAAGTCCAGGGATGTGTGGTACATCAGTTGATGGGAATTGACAACTTCCACACTGGTGTTGGCTTCTGGGTGTTGGGGGTCAGTGTTGACCAAACAACAGGCAAAGTACCCTGGGAAGGACAGACACAAGACACAGTCAAAAGCACAGCAGAACAGGAGAGAAATGCAATACACATGCACAAAACAAGTTCGCAAGAAACCTACACAAAAACAAGTTCGCAGTACTACCCTATTGTGGAGTACACACCACCTGAATGGACACATCACTGCACGCATCCAGTCAAGTGGCACACACACACACTCAGACAGCAACAAAGCTGCCACAACACATTCCAGGCTACCTCCATACATTCACATAACAACACTTGAAACTCACATTCAGCTGAAGAAGTTGTTGATGAGCTGTGAGCGGACGTCACCCTCATCCTCATCATCACTGGCACCTTGGCCCAGCCCGGGATCCTCCACAGGTGCCAGTGGTTGGTCATCGTCATCGTCATCCTGGATGAGAGGCACCTCCTTCCGCACTGCCATGTTGTGTAGCATGCAGCATTCAAGGATTATTTTGCACACCTTTGCAGCCTCATATGGGAGGGCCCCTCCGGTCTTGTCCAGGCAGCGAAAGCAGCTTTTAAGTAGGCCAAATGTCCGCTCAATCACCCTCCTGCTCCGACCATGTGCCTCATTGTAGCGCAGCTCGGCTCGTGTCACAGGGTTCCTGAGGGGTGTCAGCAACCACGGCATGTTGGGGTATTCGGAGTCACCTACACACACAAAAATGAACAAGTAGCTGAGTTTTGTAGGAGTGCGGAATACAACATTGACAAACACACACAATGAGAAACAGTCAGTACACACTGACAAGTCAGGCATGCTGAGCAGGCTTCTGTGACATCAGCGTTGCAATGCGACTACTCCTCATAATGTAGGCATTGTGCGCAGAACCAGGGAACCGTGCACACACATGTGTGATAGACATATCAGCAAGACATACCACCAGAGCATTGATGGAGTGGTAGTGGTTCCTGTTCCAGTATGCCTGCTCATGTGCCTTTGGTGGTATCAGGGCCACATGTGTCCCATCAATAGATCCGATGACTTTCGGGATCCTCCCCCAGTGTATAAAAGGCATTCTTTACCTCAGGGAGTTCAGCTGGGCTAGGGAACTTGATGTAAAGGTCTAGGAAATACAACATCCCCTCCAAGACATCGCGTAGCACCCGACTAAACATTGTTTGCGACATACCACCAGCAGAAGCCACAGTGTACTGGAAGGTACCAGTAGCAAAGAAGTGCAGGGCTGCCATCACCTTCACTTCTGGGGTCAGTGTTGTAGGGTATGTCCGGCCAGGTAGCAGATGTGGTGCCAACTGCTCCGCCTACTCCTCAATCAGTGGCCTGGTGAAGCGGTACCATCTGATGCAGTCACGTTCCTGCACGGTTGCAAGGTCTGGGACCAGTCGATGGACAGCTGGTGCCCTGCAGTACAGAGATGCACAAAGGAAGATTGTCAGTTCATCCACCCATGTGGCCAAGACCAGGCTCAATCGCACATGATAGATCATGACATTACACAATGTACTGAGGTGTGTGCTGTTGTGCATGGACACATATGTCACCTACATGACCACCACCTCACATCTCAATTCCACATGTCCACATGAGTCCCATGTAGTGCAATGGCCAATCATATGGCTGTGTCACTCAACCTATGTACTGTTGCAACGTTCCCAACACACACCACAGTGACTAGTGAGGCCTGATGTCTCCCAGGAATCACAGATCTTTGCCATGCAGAAACCCAGGGTCCCTGTATTGCCACATCGACACTGGCATGGACATAGTGTATCACGTACACACCACAAGGCAAGCGTAAGTCCCACAGGTAGTGGCCACTGTTGTTCCTGCCAGCCCTACATGTACGTCTCTTAGACACACACATCCCATCACGGCTGATGCATATGCCACATGGATGTGGAGACTGTCACCCATTGGGCACATTTGATCAGACACATCTGAGACACAACATGCACACAGACTGTGGGTGCACATCAGTATTGTGGCTACAGGTCTCACTGTGACATACATGCCATCACCCCCTGGACTCAGGGTGTATGTGACATGCCCCAAACATATCCAACATGAAACTCTGTCCGTGACTCATGCCCATTACTGTACAATTGCACATCAGAGTAGTAATGTGCACAACACACAAAGGGTTCTGCCCCCATGTACACGTGCACAGCCTGGGAGTGGCTGCACAAAAGTGCCACCCAACAAACCATATGTGGCCCCCCCAAAACACCCAGGGAATGCAGCCTTACATGCCATGGGACACTGTGTGGCCAATGCTGTAGAGTGGTAGGTGTGCACAGGTGTCCCTGGCCAGTAAATGTGTGTTGCATCCGTAGAATAGTCACACCAATGAGGTCCGACGCGGGTGACAATGTGTACGCATTGCACAGTTTATGACCGAGCCGTGCGTACACTTTGTCATTGAATGCAATGAGGTCCGACACGGGTGACAATGCGTACACTTTGCACGGTTCAGGACCGAGCCGTGCGTAAGCTTTGTCATTGAATGCAATGAGGTCCGATGCGGGTGACAATGTGTACACATTGCACGGTACATGAGCGAGCCGTGCCTACGCTTTGTCATTGAATGCCACGAGGTCCGACGCGAGTGACAATGCATATGCATTGCACGGTTCATGACCGAGCCGTGCGTACGCTTTGTCATTGAATGCAATGAGGTCTGACGCGGGTGACAATGCGTGCGCCTTGCACGATTCAGGACCAAGCCGTGCGTATGCTTTGTCATTGAATGCAATGAGGTCCGACGCGCATGACAATGCGTACGCATTGCACGGTTCATGAACAAGCCATGCGTACGCTTTGTCATTGAATGCAAAGAGGTCCGACGAGGTTGACTATCATGCATATGCGTCGGGCAGGCATGGTCCGAGATAGGCGTACACCTTGGCCATTGAATCGTATGGAGACGGGTGCATGTGTATTTCCAAAATACGCGTTGGACAGTCAGTTGAATGAGCCGGGCGCAACCATTGGCTCTGGACTGTCATGGAGACGGATGCGGATTCAAAACTTGTACGAGTTGTGCACTGGAAATTCAGTTGGATGCCTTCAACAATGTTGCAATTTCAAGTGTTTCATGAAGGTGAAGATTTGAACGATGCGAAGGCGTGTACGAGTCTTACATTTAAATGGATTGGCCAGATTCATAGAATGCAACCGTGTTGGACCTATCACTTTAGACACATGGCACAGATTCTGCCTCTGCAGCACAGATATAAGGCTGGCTGCCCCCCAGGGAGCTCACTTGCCTGCACTACATGCTACTAGACTACATCCTTGCTACCACTGCTGCTGTCTCTGCATCCTCTGGCTCCTGCTATGCCACATACTCTGGAGAGGGCCCCAGCCTTCACTGAGGAGGAGAACCAGGCCCTGCTGGATGGGCTCCTTTCACAGTACAGCAAGCTCTACGTGAAACCAGGGGAGCAGGTGAGTGTGCAGTCCACTGCCTTCCTAATTATGCATGTTGTCTGACTAGCAGTGTGTACACCAGTGGCAAGCATTCTCATTGACTACTTTCATGACCCAAAGTGTGTAGGTACATGTAATGAACAGGTATCCTGCTGCTAAAATGTATTAGTGCAAGCTTAAACTATCCAGGCATTGTTAACATGTCAGACATGAAGGTGATTTTTCCTTCCACATGGTTGCACTACCTGTGTAACTCATTTCCCTTTGTGATGATGACATGTATATCCAAATGTGTGCTGCACAAATCTGGGGCATGTGTGTTAATGTACTTTTCACTTTGTCATCCTCACAGGTTGATGCCCACCAGAAGCAGGAGATATGGATGACCATCGCCCGGGCTGTTCGTTCTGTGGGGGTCTACAAGCGCCGGATCCACAACTACCAGAAGAGGTGGCAGGACCTTCGGGGCTGGACCCGGAGGATAGCTAGAGTCCATCTGAAGCTGTCACCTCCACGCAGGAGGGGCGGACACCGGACCCTGACCCCCCACATGCTCTGGATACTGGCGGTGGTCTTCCCGGACCTGGATAGGCAGCTGAAGGCCAGACAGTAGCAGGAAGGGGGTAAGTCCATGCCTAATCTGTGTACTATGTCTGACATGCCAATTGCAGTCTTTTGGCCTGGTCACACTTCCACATTACGTAGGTCTTGTAGTCCAATACTCAGGTCCCTCAATTTTGTGATGCACCCTCCTCATCTGTTCCACAGGTGTGGCCCCCACAGTCTGTTGCTTGTGTCACTAGGGCACTGTGTCCCTGCAGTCAGCTATGCTTCATCTACCGGACAGCATCTGTTCCTGTGACTCTGGTGTGTGTTTCATGGGTGGGTCAATTGTTTACCCAATGCCTGAGATCTGACATGTGATCTGTGTGTGCCCTTGAGATGTGTTCCAATTGCTGGTCTGACTCGCCACATGTGGCTGGGGTATTCCAAACAAACCCATGCAGCAGGGGACTCCAATTTAGGAGTATGTATATCAAGTATGTCACACTTGCTTAGCCACCTGACTACTGTCCAGGGCCAAACACTGTTTCATGTTGCCCTGGCCAGTCATGGCTCCTCAAGGGCATTTAGAAACACTCTGTAATTCCACTCCTGTGTATCAAATAACAGGTTGTGCTTAGTGACATGTGCCCTCAGGTGTCTTCCTCTGTGTCATTAGGGTGTGGTAAATATTTTGTTACCGGTACTATTTTTTATGCGGTAAAGTCTATTAAGAATAACTCAGTAAATATAAGAGGCAGAATCCGTGGTATTAGAGGTTTTAAAAGGCTTTATTCCTATACAAAGGAATACAATTCGAATTGTAGGCATTCTATTCCATCACCACGAAAGTTCAGGAAGGAAGGGCATACATTATTGACAGATAGGCAGTTTTATAGAAAATACATTACAGTGAAACAGATGCAAGAGGCGTAACAGCTGATAGTATAGATAAAAGGTGCATACGTAACTAATAGAGGCGGTGTATGAGCGTGATTTAATAAACGTCATCATACATGATGTCACAAGTGGGTGGATCCATAAGAGAATCCTGCAATGTCAGCAGAAATAGTTGGCAGAGATGCGCGCGCAGCCGCATGATGTGTGATTGACGTGCAACTAGAGGGTGAAGGGGACTTGACATTTAGCTCTACATGTGGAGACAGAAGTCTGGGGGTCATGTCAACCTAATCCCAAATCATATCTAATATCCTATGTTTAAAGAACTGTGTTATCCAAAAGGAGAGGTCTCTAGGATAGAATCTATTCTATACTGACTGTTAGTGCGTGTACAAGCGTCTAAGTGTCTACACTAGATGCGAGGGGGTAGGAATATTCCATGGTAACGGGGCTATGAATTACTTGCATGAGGACAGCGAGGCCTGGCCCTTTGCACGGTAGCTGGAGGAATGTTTACCTAAACTGCTAGACAGGAATGCATCGGATGAGGAGCGGAGGAGATAATCTTGAAGGTGAAATACAGTTTTTGGCAGGCGACGGGCTGGATCAGGCACCGTTAGCCGCGCAGGGAGTAGGACAAAGTTCATGGATACAGATGCAGGCTCAGACTGGAGCTTTCAGAGGCAGAAGGCAGGAAAAGGCTTGATGACAGAATTCGGGCCTACTCGCCTGAGTCTGTAAAATGTGGAAAGTGAATCACATAAAGTCGGTGGCCTTTCATACTTAGGAAAGGAATATCTGACCCATTCATGGCGGATCTGAAAGAGGACATGTTGACGGTGGACGCACATATATTTGCGTCTTCAAAACTGGAGCAGGAGGGAACTTACATGTACTTATAGCATGCACATGGAGCCGTTGGGGTCTACGATAGGGGACATAACTGATCACAAAATTTCGATTTCCTCATTCCCTCCTTGTCCCCTACGGACCCTCAGGAGATATCGATCTTCATCAATCCATCGATCTGTTCATATAGCATCATTTGTTCTTCTTTCTTCTTCCGGGATCTCGAACGAAAACTTGGATGTGGGATACACGAGGTGGCACACAGACCACAAATCGCTGGCCCACATTGTAGACATAAGCAGCAACTGAATAGTATGAGAAAGCCAATACCTAGGAAGGATAGGATTCTCCATCCCCAGGCTGACAACACGCCCCAGAACCAACCGGACCAAGTCCAGGTGCCTGGACTCTGGTGTATCTGGCTTACAATCTTATGAAGGCGAGTTATGGCTTTATATACTGACGGCGAATTTTCTGGTATGAAAATGCAGCAACTTGATCCGATGACCCTACAAGCTCCGCCCCTATCGGCCAGGATGACGTCAAGGACAAGACGATTTTGAAGCACAACAATCCGCATAGCAGACTGCTCTTCTGTTAAATTGCCTAAGGCGGAAATAGTTTCGTTCACTACTGCTTCAAGGGTTCTGGTTAATCTACGTATTAGCTTACTATTAGTGACTGTACCTATATAGGGAAAGAAACCTTTATTGAAATCTGTGTATTTTTCCCATGCTGTTTCAATGTAATCGACAATTGGGAGATCTCTCTGCTGTCTATTGTGTACTAAATGGGTATTTCTATGATAATCAGGAGGGGCTAGGAAAACAGGTGGTAGAAGGAATGCTATGTAACAGGTACCATCCCAATCTAAGGGTAGACGTATATATGCGGTCTGGCCACATATAAAGTAGGAATGACGAGAAGCTCTGAATGTAGACTTGCCTTGATCACTGAATTTTATCACAGTGGTGCATTTACTATGGCCCATGTGTATGGAACCATTCTTTCTTACACATAATTCCCCTTTTACTGGGAATACTGACATGGCGGGCAAGATTGGTGTAGCTTCAGATTCAACGTTCAGGATCATAAGGTTAAGTGTAAAATTACCTAATCCATATACTTCATTTTCTAGATCAGTTCCTGTTCTTTTGGGAAGTCCCTCCTTGTTAGGGTAGCAGACTTTAAGCAAAACTAAGTTCAGGTTTCCCCATACCCAGTTGTCTTGATAAACTGCGGAATTTGAATCTAGGGAATTAATCAAACTAAACCATGCTCCACAGGAGCCATTGTGTGTGAACGGATAGGGAAAGAGGGGCAAAACTCCCTTATAGTTCTGATAGGGAGGGAGTCGGCCACATATCCAACAATTTGTGGCATTGCTGGTCTGATGGGAATGATGTAACATACCAATGAATGTATTGTTGCGCAGCGCAAATCTATAGGACAACTCATGCGGAGGTAATTCGCTAAAAGAATGTTCTGCAGTTACATTGTAAGCACGCTTAAGAATAGGGTAATACATGTGCAATAGTATGCTGACAATGATGATCAGAAGACTTAGAAAAACCAAAATTAATAATGTTACTGTGCAGTGACTACGAAGTGATTTACAATACGCATGCTTTTTAAGCTGCATCTGATGATTTCTTTCTCTATTCCGGTCTAGAGGATACATGTCAGAGACGAATTCAACCGATTCACCTTGGAGAGGACTTAAACAATCAAATTGTCTGACTTACTAGACCTTAATTTTAGTTTGTACAGTTCTGAGTTTGTCTGCTCAACCAAGGGGAGCTTTGAGTCTGTCTGTGAGGGAATACAGGGTTGAGTATTCACACTGGATGGTAGTCCATAAAATCTTTTGATATGACTCGAGTGCAACCACCCTTTCCGTCCCTCGATCTTTACGGCTGTCCTTGTAGTCAGTAGAACCAACTTCGGTGACTTCCACCTAGGATCCAATTGGGTCTTCCGGTCAAAATTCCTGACCAAAACCAGGTCCCCAGGAACCACGTCATGGGGCTTCACCTCAGTATTATCGGGAAAAGCTGCGGTTACCTGTGAACGACAAGATTGTAGTGCAGACATCAAGGAAGCCAGGTAATCTGTCAGCATATTACAGTCAACATCAGTGATTTTGCGAGGAATAGGTGTCCCCCACATATTTGGTGGTCTACCAAAGATCACCTCGTACGGGGATAGCCCTGTTCGAGAATGTGCTACCATTCTTATGTAAAAGAGCGCAACTGGTAAGGCTACTATCCAATCGACTCCTTTTTCTCTACATATTTTGGACAATCTAATTTTCAGAGTTTGATTATGACGTTCCACGAGACCTGCCGCCTCGGGATGTCGGACACAGTGGAATTTCCATTGATAGCCTAATAAAAGGGAAACGTGTTTCATTAGTTCGGATGAGAACGGCTGGCCATTATCTGAGTAGACAACACGTGGTAAACCGTACCGTGGGAAGAATTCTCGAACTAACTGTTTGGCAGTAGTCGGGGCAGTGTAATCTGAAACCGGGTATGCTTCTGTCCAACGGGACAGAGCACAGACAACTACGAGAACATATTTGAATCCTCGACATCGTTCCATCTGGATATAATCCATCTGGAGGACTTCAAAAGCATGATCGGGAGTTTGAAATCCACCCTGCTCTACGGGGATGCTTTTACCTGGATTAAACTGACAACATATCATACAGGTACAAACTTTTTGTTTAGCTGCGGCTCGTAAATGTTTGTTGAACCAAATGTGCCGAATGCTGTCTAGCATAGCTTTTTCTCCTAGGTGCGCCGGACTATGTATTGTGTTAATGATGACTTGAACCATTGAGTCGGGAAGAAACCATATAGATTTTTCCTTCGTCATCCATCCTTGATCCGTTTGGATCCCTCCTAATTCAGTCCATTTCTTTATTTCTTCTGGTGTAGCATGTGTCTGTATGTCAATTACATCAAGGGCGGGATCCTTAACTGTCATGCAATGTGTTGGTGTCGGAACTATTGTCTTTGTCATGTCAGTTGTGTGAGTCTGATTCTGAGCAGTCTGTTTAGCTGTTCTGTCAGCTAGGTCATTACCCTGAGAAATAATATCGGTAACTTTTGTGTGGGCTTTGCATTTCATAATCGATATTGCAGTAGGTAGATGAATCGCGTCTAATAGGGCTTGAATGAGGGGTCCGTGTTGGATGTGGGCACCGTGAGAAGTTAAATAACCTCTCTCTCGCCACAGTACGCCGAAGTCATGGACGACTCCGAATGCATAACGTGAATCTGTGTATATGTTGACTTTTTTATTTGTGGCTTGAATACAGGCTTGTGTCAGAGCGGTGAGCTCTGCTGCTTGAGCTGACAAAGTGTTAATACAATTTGTTTCAATGACTTCAGTGTCTGTTGTGACTGCGTAAGCGGCCACTAACTCTCCTGTACTTGTTCTCATACATGACCCATCTACATATAATGTCAAGTCTGGATCTGACAAAGGGATGTCTGTCAAGTCTTGTCTGGGTTTCGTCGTGATAGTAATGACTTCGACACAATCATGTGCCAATGGATCTGTTCCGCCTACTGGTAACAGTGTGGCAGGATTTAACGTATTACAACGTCTGATTTCTATATGTGGCTGAAACAATGTTAATTCGTAACCGGTGAGTCTCGCTATAGTCAAGTGTTGTGTTTGTGTGCGGTTCAAAAGAACCTCTACTGCGTGTGGTACTTGTACTGTCAATTGGTGTCCTAACACTATGGCATCGCTTTGTCTGATTGCTAAAGCTGTTGCTGCCACTGATTTCAGGCACGCTGGAAGAGCCTGAGCTACTGGATCTAATGTACTAGAGAAATAAGCACATGGTTTGTGTGATCCTGCTTGTTCCTGAGTGAGTACTGACAAGGCAGTACCTTCGCGTTCTGTAACAAAGAGTGTAAACTGTTTACTGTAACATGGTGTTGCTAGGACAGGTGCTTGGCATAAAGCTTTCTTTAAGCTTTCAAAGGCATGTGTATGTTCTTGAGTCCAAGGGAGGACAGTCGATGTGGCTGCCTCCTGTGTTGTCAACTGGATGAGTGGTTTTGCTAGAAATGCATATTGAGGGATCCACTGCCTACAGTATGAAGTGAGGCCTATAAAAGCCCGCACCTCCTTTTGTGTCTTGGGTGGTGGCATGTTAGCAATTAACTGGATGCGGTCGGGTGTAAGCTGCCTTCCCTCCTTGGACAGCGAGTGCCCAAGGTAAACAACTCGCTGGACACAGAATTGCAGCTTAGAAGGGGACACCTTGTGCCCCTTGTCGGCCAGAAATTTCAAAACCGTCAGTGACGCTGTCTCACATTCAGGTTCACTTCGGGCGGTGATCAGCAAATCATCGACATATTGAAGCAAGGCAGTGTTAACTGGCATGTGGATACTGTCAAGTTCTCGTTTCAGTGCTTGGCTATAGATGCTGGGGCTTTCTGTAAATCCTTCAGGTGCGCGTGTGAATTTAAAACTTCGTCCATTTAAACTGAAACCGAACAGATATTGACTTTCCGGATCGATTGGGACACTAAAGAAAGCATTCTTGAGATCAATTACAGTGAAAAACGTTGCTTCTGAGTCAATAGCTGTGAGTAATGAAGAGATATCTGGAACCACAGGGTATTGTGGTACAATACATGTATTTAATTCGCGCAGATCAACAACTAATCGATATACTGGTGGTGCTTTTGGATCCGTTCTTTTAAGAATCGGAATTATCGGGGAATTACATACATTGGAGTCTGTTTCGACAACCACTCCTTGTGCAATGAGCTCGTCAATGATTTGCAGTAAAGCCACTACAGCATCTGGTGGTAACTTGTATTGTCGCATTCGTGGTAGTACTATTCCTGTTTTCAGTGTGACTCGATATGGGGTAATGTTCATGCAACCAACATCAGTGGGGCCTTGTGCCCATAAATGTGTAGGTAAATTCTGCAGTCGGTGATCCATATCTCTGGACACGTAGTGACCTTTAAAGTCACGTAAAAATAGTCGTACTCCTTCCGGAGAACAACATATTATGGCTCCTAGAGCTTTCAATGTTTTTATACCTAACAAGTTTTCTGGACATGATTTAGTAAGCAATAAATCTGTAGTTCGTGTCAATGGACCGACTGTAAGTGGAAGAGGTTGTGTTACGTCATTTATTATAGGTTTTCCTGAGAATCCAAGGGAAATATTTTGTGAGCCTGAGAGGGGTGCCCCTGGAACTTCACTGCGTCTTATAGTTGTTCTGCTTGCCCCTGTATCAAGTAAAAACTTTCTGTCTTCCCCTAATAGTTCACTATGTACATAAGGTCCCTCTTGATCTACAGGAACCTCAATAAGGGGTAAGCCAACTTCCCTCTCTAGGCTATCTCATGAGTATCGCTGATAATCGGGATAATCTGTTTGTGCGTACTGATACATTTGTTGTGTTGTTGCTTGTGTTGCAGCAATAGGCTGCGCTTGTGGTGGTGCTACGATCTGTTGTGGAGCTGCCTGTTGCGGAGCTAGTTGTTGCGGAGCTAACCTAGGTTGTGCATGCTGAGGGATTTGTTGTTGATTCTGATCCTGTCTAGGTGGACGTGGTCTTTCCTGCGTTCTACCTGTGGCAATATTATGTTTCAGGACTGGACAATCGTGTATATAATGACCTGGTTGTTTACAATAGTTGCATGTCCCTTTCGCAAGACCTGCGGAATCACCCTTTTGATGACCATCGGCTGGAACTGACTGTGCAACAAGCATTTTCATTTTTGTATCTTTCATACGTCTTTGTTCGTGTTCTTGTTCTTCTCTAATTCTATTGTGGTGATATTGTAACATCTGTAACATCTGTGATGGGGTATTACCTTGCCAGGTACTTTCGAATTTCAATACTCTATTCTTGACTTGTAGCAGAGAATTTTCAACTAATTTTGTCACAAACAGATGTGGATATGACTCACTACTGGCTTTTATGCCACTATTTATACTAAAACATGTTTCAAATCGGGAATAGAAATCACTAGTGTCTTCATCTGGCTTCTGTTTACAGGCTGAGATTGCACCCTAGTCTTCCTTTTTCGTAGTTAATAAACGTGGCAGTACCTGTATTGGTAATCCTGCTAGTGCTGTAGTCTTTTCCCCAAGCCCTGCTCCTGCAGCTCGGGCCTTTTCTTCGTTTTCTAATGCTGTCCAATCTATCTTTTGGTCTCCCACCTCCCATTCCTTTTCTTTGAGTTTCTCATAAACACCGGCGGGTAATAGGACCTTTAATATTTTCATAATGTCGGGGTAGGTATACTCTCCCATGAGTAACATGTCTTTTATCTCACGGTGGAAACCTGCTGGGTCCTTGTCATGGCTGGGTACTACTTTCTTCATTTCTAATAATTCCAGTTTAGTTATAGGCGTGTACACAAATACGCGTGTAAAATTATCGCCTGCACCTCTGATTGGGTGCACTTCGCGTAACGGGTTCTGTCTATCTATGTGATACATTTTTCTTCCCATAATGGGAACTGGAACGTGTTCTGGGCATACGAAATTTAAATATTGGTTTCGGGATTCTAGAATTTCCTTAATCAAATCAGTACCTGACCCTCTCCATATATTCGTGAGTAGTTCTGTCAATATGTCAGGTAAGGGTCCTGGATCGGAGTGTTGGCTTTTATATAATATAAGGAGGTGTTGAATCATGTATATACTAGCTAAACGCTGTTCGTATGGGTCAAGATTCAGAAAGGTGTGTGCAAGTACATCATCATTGTATTCGCCGGGACTGTCAGCCCATTGTACTGCTGACCTGACTAATTCTTGTTCGTCCATGGAATCGAGCATGTGGTACCCCCTTCGATCTCGGAGTAATTTATCAGCGGCTTGGAATAGGTGTTCAGGGGATTTTGTATTTAACATAGGGTTTGGAAAATGTCTATTATATTCTGGACGTATTGGACGTATTGGGTCGTTAAAACCTCTGGTATTATTATGGGATCTTCCTCTACCTACATAAGCTATCGTTTCTAATTGCTCTGATTCTTGCTCCTCCTCTTCTTCTGATTCTACTCTGTCTGTTTCTCGTCTTTCTTTATGTATTCGTTCTACTTCCTTGCGGATCTTTCGACACATGGCGATTATACACGCCTGTCTATCATGTTTCTCTTCTGATATGTTCTGACCCCATTTGGCAAGTCTTTGCATGGTATCGTGATCTGCCCCAGGTCTGTCTTGATTCCTAATTACACAATTTATGAAAAAACGTAGTAGTTGTCTCTGGACATCCACTTTCTGGTATTCCATAGCTTCGTTAATACTTTCTGGACCTTGCCCTGTTTGGACAAAGCGATATATTTCGTCTAGGTGTTCACCCATTCCTGGTATTGTCATTAAATATAATGTAGCTCGTCTTATACGTAGTGATGATATGAGCAATTTATCCTGTCTACCTGGTACTGGGTCGTATCTACAATCCACAAGCTGTTCTTTAAACATGTCGGATGTCGCTAGTTGGGGTGTACGTTGGAGTGCTAAATCTCTAAGGGTCTGTTTATTTCGCGGCGGTGTGGCAAACATGTCTGTCGTACCTCCTGTAGCACCTTCTGAGGTGCTAGGCACGAAAGGATTCGTTGGGCGTAGGATAGAGATTGTAGATGCGGGAAAAACTGTAGAAACGGACGGACCTGTGGGAACTTGTGTAGGAGTTTGTAGTTGCGGGGATACAGACGAATGCTCTTGGTGTTGAACACCATCGGCAAGCGGTGTGGGTGGTATGGCATTAGCATACTCGGGAGCTGCGTCATCTAAGTAGGAGGAAAGGAAAACGTCCTTTGCTGTTTTGGGATGTGTTTTGGGATGTGCTTTTATCGGGAGCAATGGAGGAGTTAAGTTTTTTGGTATTTCCTGGGTAGCCTTAGGTAACCCTTCGGCCAGAAGTGGATACATACCATTCATAAGAGCGTTTCTTTGTCTATCTACTTGTTCTGATTTTACTCGGGTACCTTCCTCAAGTAATAGATTTTCTCGGGTTTTATTTGAATTCTCTCTACCTTTCTCTTCCTGTCTGAGTGCTTTTTCTGTACGTCTATATGATTCTTTACGCCATAATTCAATGGCATCTTTCTGTGACTGTCTGGCTTTCTTTTTCCATAATTCTTCTTCTACTCTCATGATGCAATCTGCATCCCAGGTCCCCGCTGCGGGCCATCTCTGACTCTCTGGTAATTCTTTGGTGTAGTCCACCCATAAATCAAGAAATAATACGGCATCTAGGCCATGCTTATGATACATAAAGTACCCTGGAGTGTCCCTAGGTGGGATGGGAACAGCTTCTTCGAGTACACCTTTTCTAGTTTTGATCTGTCTTAGTTTCGAAAAGAGCGGCATTTTTTAGACCTTATTACTAGAACACACTTTATACAAGGAACACAATAATGAACAGTCATTCACACCACAATGTATAGAACGTATTTAAAACATTTAACACTTAACAGTTTTACGAACAATGATAACTAATAGAAAACTAGTTACTGACATAATACTGACACTAGATAATACTTATTTATACTTATTTATATGCAAAACATACTATATATACTGCTAAACAGTACAGATACACTGCTAAAACAGTGCAGACCGGATTTGTGTACCCAAACCCGTCTTGACCGGCACAGACTATGTGCACGTTAAATGCCTCCCCGGTAATGGTACTCACCGGGTAGCTCGGAACGGAAGGCCTCGGAACGGAACTGAAACTGGACCGGACTGGACTCGACTCGACTGGACTCGGAACTTCGGAACCTGGTGGGACTCTGTATACCTCGGATCTTGCTCTCTCAGCTAGGCTCTGGTCGGGATACTTCGCACTTCTCACCGCCTCGTCTGGGTGTTGATCGCAGCCTCAGTCGTCCCCGCTTGGCCGGAGGGAGATACAGGAAATCCTGCAGGTACGCATTTTTGTCCGTTCAGCTGTGGCAGGAGACCGGGCCTGCAACGCACCGCCGGCGCGTGAGATGAGAAAGTGTCCCTATTCGGGCGCCAATTTATGTGGTAAATATTTCGTTACCGGTACTATTTTTTATGCGGTAAAGTCTATTAAGAATAACTCAGTAAATATAAGAGGCAGAATCCGTGGTATTAGAGGTTTTAAAAGGCTTTATTCCTATACAAAGGAATACAATTCGAATTGTAGGCATTCTATTCCATCACCACGAAAGTTCAGGAAGGAAGGGCATACATTATTGACAGATAGGCAGTTTTATAGAAAATACATTACAGTGAAACAGATGCAAGAGGCGTAACAGCTGATAGTATAGATAAAAGGTGCATACGTAACTAATAGAGGCGGTGTATGGGCGTGATTTAATAAACGTCATCATACATGATGTCACAAGTGGGTGGATCCATAAGAGAATCCTGCAATGTCAGCAGAAATAGTTGGCAGAGATGCGCGCGCAGCCGCATGACGTGTGATTGACGTGCAACTAGAGGGTGAAGGGGACTTGACATTTAGCTCTACATGTGGAGACAGAAGTCTGGGGGTCATGTCAACCTAATCCCAAATCATATCTAATATCCTATGTTTAAAGAACTGTGTTATCCAAAAGGAGAGGTCTCTAGGATAGAATCTATTCTATACTGACTGTTAGTGCGTGTACAAGCGTCTAAGTGTCTACACTAGATGCGAGGGGGTAGGAATATTCCATGGTAACGGGGCTATGAATTACTTGCATGAGGACAGCGAGGCCTGGCCCTTTGCACGGTAGCTGGAGGAATGTTTACCTAAACTGCTAGACAGGAATGCATCGGATGAGGAGCGGAGGAGATAATCTTGAAGGTGAAATACAGTTTTTGGCAGGCGACGGGCTGGATCAGGCACCGTTAGCCGCGCAGGGAGTAGGAAAAAGTTCATGGATACAGATGCAGGCTCAGACTGGAGCTTTCAGAGGCAGAAGGCAGGAACAGGCTTGATGACAGAATTCGGGCCTACTCGCCTGAGTCTGTAAAATGTGGAAAGTGAATCACATAAAGTCGGTGGCCTTTCATACTTAGGAAAGGAATATCTGACCCATTCATGGCGGATCTGAAAGAGGACATGTTGACGGTGGACGCACATATATTTGCGTCTTCAAAACTGGAGCAGGAGGGAACTTACATGTACTTATAGCATGCACATGGAGCCGTTGGGGTCTACGATAGGGGACATAACTGATCACAAAATTTCGATTTCCTCAAGGGTGTGGCTTGTTATTACGTACAACTGGGATGTCCATGATTCAGAGGGTCAGCATGACATCTGAGATGTGACTGTGAGAGACAAGACCTGTGTGACATATAGGTGTGTGATCATCTGACAGCGCACAATGGTGTAGGCAACTGTGTCCTTCATGCAGCTGGGTTACATGCATAGCAGACTGTGATGTGTTAATGTACAGGGAGTTGTGTTTGCAGAGACTCATATATCTGATTTGCATGATGTGGGGACTTCTGGGTCCTGTATATGTTGTTTACAGGGGATGGGCAAGTGCGCCGGTCATCTGCAGAGTTAGCTTTACCCCTGAGCTAGGATTGTGAGTCAGTGCATATTGTTGTTGTCTGGATGCCCTGCCCCTGTGACAGGAGACAGTGTTGACTGATTTCCTGGGCATCACAGTGCCATGACATTTAACTTGCTATGAGTGATCCTGCATTGTGTTCAAGTGTGCACCATGCACCCCATTGTGGCATTGCCCATCAGGTCATGAGATCATCATAGTGTGTGTTGCTGTCATGCATCACAAGCATGTGAAATGAGTCTCTGCCCATCCCTTCATCCGGACGCCTTTACTGAGTCAGTAGCAAGAGATGTGCTGTGTGTATAGTGACATACTCCTACATGTTCACTTGCATGTCCAAATGAGGTGTGGGTGATGCATGTCGGCACATTGGGGTGTTAGCATCCAACATGCAACAGACATATGTGTGAAAGTCAAGGAAGGATATGTGTGCAATGGTTGAGGTAGAGAATGACAATTGGCTTATTCTAAACAGTGTTGGCACTTTGAGCTGTGTTCAGCTGATGATGCCAGGGCTTGCCCTGTGATGTGATGAACTCACTGTGGTGTGTGCAGTCGGTGCAGGTGACTGATGTTGTTCTCTTACTTCCTATTCCTTTCCAGATACATCCACGGCCACAGGAGGGGATAGCTCCACGGACCAGGAGGAGCCATAGAGACTGACAGGGACAGAAGGAGAGGTGTCGGGGGGACCCAGTGGCACGGAGGGCAAGTGGAGCCACACAGAGGAGTCGTCAGCACCATCTCCCCCAGCTGAGGGCCACAGCAGCTCTGATGATGACTCCCTTGTGGAGGTGGGTGTCAGCAGATACCAAACCCCAGTGAGGCTGTCCCCGCCACCACCACCACCACCACCACCACCACCACCCTCCCATCGGCTCCCATCCCAGAGGTTCCTGTAGGCTCCTGTGTTCGTGAGCATGTCTCCTTAGTGCCAGGCACTGCACCCCCTGCCCCTGTGTCCCCTGCTGCCATGATTGAGGAGTCTGTGGACTCACTTAGACAGATCCATGTAGGGCAGACGTCGATGCTGAAGGTCCTCCATGCACACAAGTCTGTTGACACAACTGGTGTCATTCATGGAGGGCATTTCCTCGGGCATGTCTGCCCTACAGAGGACCAATCAGTCCATGGCCTCCTCCCTGATGGCAGCAGTGTCCCTCCTCCGACAGTCCGCACCCCTCCTACCCCTGCACCACCCACGATTCCTAGCAGCCTACCTGTCCCAAGCACACAAACACCCAAACCAAGGTTTAGACGTGCACACAAGCAAGCGCAGGGGACTGATACCACACTCACAGGGGCTGGTTTGCCGACACACACACAGTCATCCACAACCACTCTGCAGTCCTCCGAGACCTCTCCCTCCCAGCCCCCTTCCCTTGCATCAACGGCAACCCCATCTCCCCAGAAGTTCTTCCTCTGTGACCTTGGCCTCTTCCCCACCGACCCAGCAGATCCTGATTCCAAGGGGAAGAGGAAGTCCCCACACACAGAGGGGAGTGCCCCTGACACCCGGACAGCCTCCCCCAGGCACAGTCCGACTGAGACCCCCACCCACAAGTCCCCCGGAGCCGGAAGAGCAAGACTCCCCCCGCCACCATGCAGCTCCAAGGCAAAGTCTCCGTCCTCCATCCCCCAGGCCACCACTCCAGAGGTTCCCCTGCCACTCCCTGCCCCGGGTTCCCCAACCCACAGATACACCAACCCCAAAATGCTAAGGCCATCCCCCCTACCACTTGCTCCTCCACACCTGGTCAGACGGTTAGTGCCACTGATGTGGGGACTGTGTACCCCCCCCCTGTCCTGCCGACCTCACCTGCCACCCATTCCGCTCCCATGGATGTAGGCACTGCAGTGGAGTCCACGACCCCCCTGTCTGACTTTGGCACTTCAGTGGGGACCCAATCCACTCCATCTGACCTGCCCACTGGAGTTGTGCCAGCACCCACCCTATCTGACTTGTGCCCCACAGTTGTGACAGCACCCACCACTTCAGTCAGCTCCACTGCAGTTGCAAGTGTCTTGCCTGCATCCATCACCTCATCACTGCCTCCTTCTGCTGTGCCCTGATCCTGTCCCTGCGGTGCCTGGCCTGCCCCCATGTATGCCCCTCCGAGGGGATGACCCCGGTCCTTAGCAGTGCAGGCCAGCAACGTGTGACAGCTGTCACTCTAGTTCACTCCTTGGCATTTGGACATGGACTGGCCATTGGCCTTTTGTTTGGACGGACCTTTAACTTTTAATATGCTGAATAAAGCTTTTTTATTTATCCCTGTGAACTCGATTTAGCTGTACATTATGTTGATGATGTTTAACATGCCCTTGCACCTGTAATGCTTGGTTTCCAATGTTGAATACTGATGTGTTGCTGTGAGGTACTCCATGTGGTCCATGAGATATGCATCCTATTCTGGTGGGTATCCATGTCATTCTTTGCAGCTACCTGGGTATGTCATGATCAACTATTTGTGGACATCTCTGTGAACATTTCATTTGCATGGTCACATCTCTGGCTTGCACCCATGAACATATGATGTGCTTCCCATTGTCCAATTTGTCAATTCCACAAACTTTGTGCGCATCACCAATGGACCTACAGGTGTGGGCATCATTGTTATAAGAGCAACTGGGTCCTCTGTGCAACTTGTTAGACATATGTTTTGAGTATGTGCAGATGACTTAGGGGAGACTCACGTACCCAGGCTGTTGTGACCAGAGCCTTCATTGTGTGATAACTGATGGCTGATTGACCAAGTGTTCTGCAGATATGAGTGAGAGGTGCTGTGAATATGTTTGGCACAGCTGGGCTTCCACAGGAGTTGGGTCCCCTCAAGTAAGTGTGTTGTCCCTTGACATAGCCTGGGCCCATGGTGTGTGTTGTATGAGCATGAGTGTGTGCCTACAACCCTGTTCATACACAGGCAGTGTTCGCTTGATATGTTCCTGTTGTTGATGCTTGCTGAGTGGTACTGGGTTCATCCCACTACTTTGCCATGGCCTACCAGATGTGTGGGTGCATGACACACTACTGTTAATTGGTGTATCATCATTGGGATTTGTCAGTTCTGAGTGGTGATGATGTTGTCAGACACAGATGGGACACAGTCAGGGTTCCCCAAGGCACTTGTTTATTTGCAAAATCATGTAGTTGTCCCTAGGTGGTACCTTTCAGGAATTGACACATTTGTATGTGTGTGTGAGACTGCTCCCACTTGTCGGGTTCATGGCTGCAATGTTGGCAGGTGTCAGCATGTGTGCCTTGTGGTTCTCCTTGGCTTCTGCATTGTCCTGGGACTGTGGCAGGGATTCTGAAGGTTACGTGAGCTTTGAAGTCATGGCCATGTACCGCATGCTCTGCAGTATGTCTGTCATTCCCCAGGGTTGTAAACTGTCCTTGTGTGATGTGTCTCTGCACCTTAGTTCCTCCCAACATTCCTGTGTTTGTCATGGGTGCATGTGCAATGTCACCTGTCCATGTGGGCTTCACAGATGCACATTGTTGCAGTTCAGGGTGTGTGGTGTTGAGGCTGGACTGATGTAAATGTTTGCATGGATGGTCCCGTTTGTCCTTGGATGAGGGGCCATGCTGAGTGATTTGTGTTTGTGTATGTGTGATGTACGTTTGTGGAACAGGACACATGTCTGGGTTTCCCAGTTTGTACGACATCTGCCTTTGTCATCACAGTGGAAGAGTCATGCATGCTTGTGTCACCCCAATGTCTGGTCCCTGGGGGTCGTGCTGTTGTGTGTCAGTCTCTTGCTGTGTTAGTTGGTGTTCATTCCAGCTTGTGTCACATGTGTCTTTTGTGCTCCCTCTCATCTCACAATGCCTGATTGCCCACTAAGGGTGTCCCAATGATGGTTTACTTTTGTATGGCACTGTGTCCACATCTATGTCACTGTGGTTCAGCCTCCCTCTTGTGTTGTGTAGTTGCCTGGGGATACTGTGACACACACACACACATGCTGTGTCAGATGTGCAGCATGAGGTTGCCTGTTTGTGTTTGTGCATCTGCATCAGTGCAATGGCATTGCTGTTGTGGGCCTTTGTCTGGATGCTGTTTCTGTGATTTTTCCTGCTGTCCCTGTGAGTCATATCACGTCATTGTGCACATTCATCCTGGTTGTTAGGTGCCATTGCTGGCATGGAATGGGAGTTTGTGACCTGACACCTACAGTCTACACAGGTTGTTTTGATTAGTGTGTCTATTTTCGAGATGTGTGTATGCTTGGTGATGGTCACTTCTGCTCTTGTGTCATTGTACACTGTATGCATTGTCAGCCCCCATGTGTGGTGCTTGTCTGCACATGGCCGAGAGTGTGTTAGGTTTTCACAGCACTGTTAGCCTCACCACATCTCTGTGGGAATGGGACACAGCCACTAGTTTGCCACAGAAGTGTTTAATGTGTTGGGAGCAGGGATCATACATGCTGTTTGTTATTTGCAGCTTTGACCATTATGACACTTACCTTTTGGTCACTGTGATGAGGGGGGGTTTAGACCCCATCACCACAATGCTCAACATCTGCTATAGTTTGGAAGACCACACTTAACTTCTGATCTACTCAGTGAGGGGTTGTTCTTTTTACATTGCCACAGTGCTATGGTGATGCTTGCCTTTTGTAGGGCACACTCATTTGTTGGTCACACATGTGCTGTTAGTTACATTGTAAGTTTGAAGTCATAATTACTGTTGTGGGCATTTGTCACAGACTACACACTGTTGTCATGATGATAGAGGGATGTATTTTGCTGACATACCTAATGTTGGAGTATGATGGATGTGTGGCGCATCACCCATCCTATGAGTGGGGGTGGCAGGGGTGATGGGCAACAGGTCCCCTATGAGTGGGGGTGGCAGGGGGATGGGCAACAGGTCCCCTATGAGTGGGGGTGGCAGTAGTGATGAGCAACAGGTCCCCCTTGAGTGGGGGTGGCAGTAGTGATGGGCAACAGTTCTCCTATGAGTGGGAGTAGCAGGGGTGATGGGCAACAGGTCCCCTATGGGTGGGGGTGGCAGGAGTGATGGGCAACATTAGCCCTATGGGTGGGGGTGGCAGGGGTGATGGGCAACAGGTCCCCTATGAGTGGGGGTGGCAGTAGTGATGGGCAACAGGTCCCCTATGAGTGGGGGTGGCAGTAGTGATGGGTAACAGGTCCCCTATGAGTGGGGGTCACAGTAGTGATGGGCAACAGGTCCCCTATGAGTGGGGGTCGCAGTAGTGATGGGCAACAGGTCCCCTATGAGTGGGGGTGGCAGGGGTGATGGGCAACATAAACCCTATGAGTGGGGGTGGCAGGGGTGATGGGCAAAAGGTCCCCTAGGGGTGGGGGTGGCAGTAGTGCTGGGTAACAGGTCCCCTAGGGGTGGGGGTGGCAATAGTGCTGGGCAACATAAGCCCTATGAGTTGGGGTGGCAGGGGTGATGGGCAATAGGTCCCCTAGGGGTGGGGGTGGCAGTAGTGCTGGGCAACAGGTCCCCTAGGGGTGGGGGTGGCAGTAGTGCTGGGCAACAGGTCCACTATGAGTGGAGGTGGCAGGGGTGATGGGCAACAGGTCCCCTATGGGTGGGGGTGGCAGTAGTGATGGGCAACATTAGCCCTATGGCTGGGGGTGGCAGGGGTGATGGGCAACAGGTCCCCTATGAGTGGGGGTGGCAGTAGTGATGGGCAACAGGTCCCCTATGAGTGGGGGTGGCAGAAGTGATTGGCAACAGGTCCCCTATGAGTGGGGGTGGCAGTAGTGATGGGCAACAGGTCCCCTATGAGTGGGGGTGGCAGGGGTGATGGGCAACAGGTCCCCTATGGGTGGGGGTGGTAGGAGTGAGGGGCACCAGGTCCCCTATGAGTGGGGGTGGCAGGGGTGATGGGCAACAGGTCCCCTATGGCTGGGGGTGGCAGGGGTGCTGGGGAACATAAGCCCTATGGGTGGTGGTGGTAGTGGTGCTGGCCATGCAACCCTATGGTGGCCTGTTTTTAGTGGCCGGGATGTGGATCCCCTGTGTGTGTGTACCTTTTTGCGGGTACGTGTTGTTTGTTTATGTGGTAGGTGTCTGACTTACCACCTGCGCCGTCGGCGTCGGTTCCTGAGCCGGTCATAGATGTAGAGTACTGGTATGACCTGCGCGATGGGATTCATGATTTGTTTGTGTTGTACACGCTGCCTGTTGCTCCGTCTCGTACCCGCTGCAAGCTGGTTCATCTCGTAGCCGTGGATTGAGTTGTGGCGCGAATCATAGCTGATATGCTTGTTTTCCGGATGCTGTGACGTCCCGTACATGGCGACCCGTCTAGCGCATAGGAAGTACGCATCGTACTTGTCATGCAGGAAACTGCTATGGATACTGCTTCCGGGCGACTCGGTTCAGCGTTCGGAGTTACGGCTCGGACGGAGAATGGAGCTTGAATCACAGCCTACGTGTCGGTCATGTTTTTGGCAGTAATGCACATCGTACTTCCTCTGCAGGATGGACCGGCTACGGGTACGTGTCGATCGCACGGTAAGGCTAAGGACAGCTCTCGGAGAGCTGTCCGACCCGGTATCGGAATCGACCCCTTAGAAGCGAATTGCAGAATGAAAGAGTATGAGCAACTCATACTGGATGAGATGACAGATTTCTCTACCCCAGTGAACATTAAAATTCCCACACTGCTGGCATAATTCCCAAGGCCATCCTTCAAAAATATCCCTGTCCACATATAGTGGTGTCACTGTGGCATGTAACGAGCATTTGCCCACTCTTGCTGGAGCTGTAAGTTATCTAAACCTATGGGGCAGAAGCCACCATCAGGACAGAGACCTCTCTACTGTTACCTTATTCTCTACGCCGGAACTTTCATTTTTAGCTACTAGTGCTGTGAGCTCATCTACACCGTGCTTAACTACTATTAATGTTTGAATGTATGGAATGTGTGTAGTGGCCAGGTTAGCCTTTGTTGCAGCCAGGTAGACCAAAAAGTAGCCACATCTACCACACAAAATGACTGCATCCCTAGTGTCAAATTTCTAAATGGGATGGAGTAGCTTAGCTACAAGCAGAGTAACAATCTAATTTTATCCAAAAGAGTGCTCACAACATTGTGTTTTCAGTAGCCTGGTGAAGATTGGATGGAAGCGTAGGAGCTATTGGTTTTGATTAGACCTGGGCAGAGTTTGCAGAGTTCTACTCCAGGGAACTCCGAGAAGTGCCGCAAAAACTCTGCCACTCTCTGTGGAGTTCCACATTGCTTGCACTGATTTCAAGTATCAGAAGTTTGTCCGGCACTGTAAAATCAACCTGAACCGTACTCCGCATCGCACTGGAGGGCGTTGCTGCTTTCTGCTGCTCGAGTAGACATTCTACTTGTGCGTCAGCTTCCTCAACGTGAGCTGCAGATTTTTCAACCCCCACGGTTGAAACCTGCCACAACCGCCCACAATGAGAAATCTCACCGGGAGGGGATCTAGGTGCTATTTTTTCTTGCGAGCAGTCGCCAACGCAACGTTGTCGAGCCGTGCGAGTGAAATAACTCCACTCCGCGTCACTTCACAGAGTTTTGGGGCGGAGTTGGCAAAACTCTGTGAACTCCGCCGGCTGAACGGAATTGTTCGCCTACCCCTAGTTTTCATATTTTTTTTACAATTTTAAGAGCAGGAAGGGATGCTTTGGTGTCGAGGATCTAATAGTGAATATTCTCATCAAGGGACTGTCCGGACCACTTTCTAGCCATCATACACGGTAAAGCGTCATATTGCGACAATCACCTTTCGCACTGGGATGGAAAGGAACAGTTTTTGCATACGTGCATTTTTGAGTCATAGTTGCCGATTTGAAGTGATACTGAAAGATAATGAATAAAATTGGACTTTAAAACGTCCATTAAAGGTCATCATTATGCCTTCTATGACAACTTTCATGTTTGCATCATAATTTTTCTAAAAGAGACATTAATCAATGTCGAATCTTATTTGGACCCAAAAACTGCATTAATTCACCCAAAAACTGCATTAATTCAGTTATTTACCAGAAGTATCTGATCCTATTCATTATCCTAAGAGCTTGAACTGCTGAAGTGATCACTCTGAATTATTATCTGAAAAAGCCATATGTGTACCACCCTGCTCCCCTTCTTCCATTACAAATATTCGGCCCATTGCACCTTTTTCAACTCCCAGGTACAGTCAATAACCAAGCTTCATTTATGCATAGTTTGTGTGAAGGCCACACTTGGCAGTGCTTGGTGCTTATGTGAAACCAATGAACTAAAGAGAACCTAGAGAGATGCACAGTTTCAGCATTTGAACTCTATGTCAGAACATTAGAGAATTAGGCGCAGGCGCGTTAGCCCCCTCTCCCTCCCAAATTATTGAGATTCCCAAATACCAAAAAATGCAGCAAAGTCAAAAAATGTCAGTATTCTGACTCCTTCGGCAAATATTGAGTTTTATGGCCCCAGCCCTTAATTAATTCTGCTATTTCAAACCTGGTCTGCCCACATTTACAATACGCCACAGAATGTGACACGTTTGCTTTCTGCAATTTCTTATCACTTTCTTTTTTATCTTGTTGCCCTCAAATACCGTTTTATTGGACGCAATTAAGCACTGTACTTACAACTCCTGCAACATTACTCTGCATTTCTGAGCATGGCGACATAGCAAATAGCTGAACAAGCCCACGTGACCTCCATGATTTATCGGTCTCCCAACCTCACAGTCACTGATTCACTTTTCCTTTGCTCTGTTTTTTCAGATGTTGCTGAATTTGAACTTTGCTCTTTTGACTTTAGTACTAATTCTGTTTTTCCCGGTTATCGAGCCCTTGGGGTTTTATAACACCTGTGCAGAACATATCCGGATTGGAAGAGAACTAGCACAATACATTAAAATTAGATTTACAAGGGAAAACTTATTTTTTTCATGCTATATCGATAGAATAAAAGTGACCAGACTCCACGCACCATTTTTACCTTGTCCTGCCACAGGGCAAGCAAAGCATCTCCTGACTTAGAACTGCCCCCACGCTCCAGTTTCTGTAGCACTGCACTGTGCAATACAGTTATTTTTCCCGGGCTGCAGCTGGGCCTGTAGTCCACCCCTTGGATGGATATTTTATGGTAGGAGCCGCTGTGCAGGACAAATAAATCATTGGAGTAGTAGTGTAAGGTAAAGTTTTAACATGGGCTTTTGTAATCCCTGCTGCGTAGGGTGCATATCATAGGTTTTGATGATTGTGATGTGCAAGGGGAAGGGGCGGAGGGGCGGTCCGCCCCGGCGGCATGAGTTTGAGGGCGCAGCTTGCCCCCCCGCTCTTATCTGCAGCCGTCGAGGAAGTCGCCAGCAGCCCCATACATATAAGCAATCACTAGGGCAGGCCCTAAGCAGCACATAAGACAAGGTGGATTAAAAAAGTTGGACATGCAATACATGAAGTGTGAAGATTTGTGCAGCAACCACATAGCGAGTGTGTGTGTGCTGGTAGTGCATGTAACACACTCTGGTTAAAGGTAAAAAAGTGTCACTGCTGAACAGTGTGCACAGACTGAGTATGTGTCCTGAATGTATGTGTTAGGGTACAATCCATAGATATTATAGTGCTGAACTGAAAGTGTGCTATGAATGGACACTGAGTGAGTGTGCCTGAAATGGTACATTGTATGGCGGACCCTGGGTTCCATTTTGGGAAGCCCAGGCTTGCCTGGTAAAGACATGAGGAGGAGAGGAATGCCCCCAGACAGTTTTGCATATTGCTTCATTCCTGTGAGCTGGGTGGAGACAAACTGGGGAGAAAAGGAGGAGGCTCTCTTTCATTTTAAAAGACTGCTCCTTGATTCAGAGATAGATCACAAGTAAGGGGCCTGGACACATCTCAGGAATGGTGATGGGGCTTATTAGAGAATCATAAAGAGTAGGACTGGGTGCTGCGATTAATGGATTGATGCACATATCACTGTGGCTGACATCCAGATGTGAACACTGGTCACTCCCATTAATTGTGTTGTGGACAATCAACTTCAGAGTCGTGCCTGCTGTGAAAGACATCTTTCATGAAGGAAGACAAAAGGAGAAATGCCCAATCAAAACAAGCAGAACCCCAACATAAAACTTCAAAGCCCCAGACCCTAGATCAAATTTGGTGTTTGGAAAAGGACTATAAGAAGGGGAGGATGAGTCCTCAAAAATGTGTCATCTGCCAAGCAGCCAAACAGACTGTAAGAGAAGAGAAAGCTCTGCAAGACGTCTGCCTGTGACCAGAACTGGGGAACAAGGACTTCTAGTCTCCCATCTGTGTGAGGGGGCATCACCCAGTGAAACCAAGACCACATACCCTGGAGCCTGGAGCATCAGTGCCTGCCTGCTTGCCAAGACCAGTGTGCCCTACGAGGAACAGGAGAGCATTGGAGGGAATAAGGTCCAGTGGGGAGTCCTAATGTGAGGACTCCCTTTCCAAGGTGTGAAGATTCAGTTATGCACCGATAGCGACATAGCTCATTTGCACAACTGTTTTCTGCAACCCCTGTATGCCATCAGAGGGGCGCTGTAGACTGTGCCAAGTATTGAGTGCTGTGTGGAGGGCATCGAGCCCACACAGCCTCGTTGTTGTGACCCCGTATGTCAGAAGGGGCCACCAGTGAAGAAATTGAGTGACCAGCGTGCCAGGACTCGTGAACGCCAGAGTTGTGACCCCATATTCCAGGATGGGCCTCTGCAGTGTGGGCGATTTCACCTGAGGAGTCTACATTGCGTCTAGAAGGTACCAAGGCAAAACCATATGCTGACAGGGGCTCCGGGTATCAAAACATCAAAGACTTCGGGCTATTGCCCTGGACTGAAGTGAGGTTGTGTGCAGCAGGTCTAGCCGCACCGCAGGATCTGTACTGACTAAACCCCATAGGTCAGGAGGACACCAAAGAGCATGACCACCCTCACGGGGTGCTGAGACAGAATATCGAGTTGAAAATGTTGACTTACACAAATATCTAGTTGGAAATATCGTGATTCAGAAATATCAACAGCAAGAATATTGTGGTCAAGAATATCAAATTTAAGGTAAGAAATATCGTTTTTAAAAATATAGAAGTAATTAATATTGTTTGCAAAAATATAGATGTTAAAAATATCGATTTTTAATTAGTGTTATGTATTTTAGTTTATATTTTAAATGTATGCAATGTATGTTTTTTTGTATAAGTATTGTTTATGTTTTTTAATATATGTGTTACATTTTGACTAGTTATGAATTTTATTTTAATAAAATTTAGCATTTTTTTGTTCCATGATGGGTTGTGGGTTTATAGGGGAATGAGGTGGGAAGGAATTTAATTATATTAAATTCATAATTATTGTTTATTTATTTAATTTAGATTTGATAGCGTTAATTGTGGGAAGTAATTTATTTGTAATTAATTATTATTTGGTTGTTAATATTATTAATTAATTATTTGTTGATTAATCATGGTAATTGTGTAATTTCTTTTATTTTTTAGGTACAGGTTGTGGTGTTTATAGGGGGGAAGTAATTTATTTTTGATTAGTTAATAATTAGTTGTTAATTATTAATTAATTGGTTGAAAATTAATTATGGAAATTGTGTTATCAATTGTAGGTGCGGGTTGTGGGGTTTATAGGGGTAAAGGGTGGGCAGCAATTTATGTTTAAATTATTAATAATCATGTGTTAATGTATAGTAACTAACTAATTGATAATTAATTATGGCAATTGTGCGATTGTTTTTAGCTGTGGATTGTAGGGTTTATGGGGTAAATGGTGGAAAGTAATTTATGTTTAATTAATTAGTATCTAATTTTTAATCAAGATTAATTAAATAATTGAAAATGAAATATGGAATGTGTGTAATTAAGTTAAGGTGCGCATTGTGGGGTTTATAGGGGTAAAGGGTGGGAAGTAATTTTTGTTTCATTAATTAAAAATTAGTTGATCATTAATATTAATTAATTAATTTATATTTAATTAGGGTATTTGTTTTGTGTGTGTGGGTTTTATTATTATAGGGGTACAGTGTGGGGAGTAAATTAATTGTACTTAATGTATAATTAGTTTTTGAATACCATTATTATTTATTTGAAAATAAGTTTTAATTGTCTAATTATTTTTTTATAGTTTCTGTGGGTTGTGAGGATTATAGGGGTATTGTGTGGAAAGTTTAATAATTTTTATGAGTTTTTTCAATTAATAATATATATTGAATTGGTAATTAATTATGTTAGTTGAGGAAGTGCATTTTTTTAAATTTAGATGTGTGTTGTGTATTGTTTGGTGTTATATAATGGAAAATAAAAAAAGGATTTTTTTTAAATAATTAATGTTTTTGTTTCTAAATAATTTTTAATAAAAAATATGTATTCGCTTGAAAATTATTTTTTATTTTATGTAATATAATATTTGTAGGTATTTGTTATATGAATTTAACGTTATAATGTTTTCTTAAATTTGTTTAATATTAAATATATTTGTATTTGAGTTTTTAACATATTTATATATGTTTTAATTTATTTTCGAGTTTTTCTTTTTATTGTTGTTAAAATTTAGTTTGTTTTTAATTTTCGACTGACTGGAGTGAGAATTTTAATTGTTACTCCGCTGAAATCCAACACTTTCCCTACTGTTGTATACACTGGAGTGGGAATAATAATTTTTACCCCTCTGCTATCCAACACTTTCCTTACTGTTACACTCACAGGAGTGGAAAAGTTAGATTTTTAAATAGTTTAATGTTTTAAGTTATATTAGAATGTTTTTTAAGTTAGATTTTATGTTATTGGTACACATATTCACACACACATATTAAATAAATACATAAATAAGTATATATATATATATATATATATATATATATATATATATATATATATATATCAGGCTCTTGCTTGCACCAACGAGCAGGAGGAACTCGAACACGGTCACGGGCCTCAAGCTGCAGCCCAATCGTCGATCTGGAAGCTGCCTGTTTGTAAATCCTTTTAGCAGTCCCAATCACCACTGCCTTACGCGTTTCAAAAAATCTTCATCAGAGGCTTAGGAGAAGGAGAAAACACGCCTATGCCAGACTAGCGGTATTTAAACTTTATTGATTGCGCGCCATGAATCAGCTGCTCGTATGAGTCTGCGCATTGCATGTTGGTACCTGCAGTCCGGAGGGATGTAAATATCCCCTTTCAGAGTACATGAAAATGTTCTGCTGGCAATAAGAGGCCCTCCGATGGGCCTTAACAAACAGGTAGATTCCGCATTCAGTGTCCGTGAACCACAAACTGAGGCTAGCTGGATGCACACCTCCGTGGCCCCCAGGTTCTTGGGGTGGTTCTCCCCCAGCGGCATGGCGGCCGCTTAATAGATCAGGCTCTTGCTTGCACCAACGAGCAGGAGGAACTCGAACACGGTCACGGGCCTCAAGCTGCAGCCCAATCGTCGATCTGGAAGCTGCCTGTTTGTAAATCCTTTTAGCAGTCCCAATCACCACTGCCTTACGCGTTTCAAAAAATCTTCATCAGAGGCTTAGGAGAAGGAGAAAACACGCCTATGCCAGACTAGCGGTATTTAAACTTTATTGATTGCGCGCCATGAATCAGCTGCTCGTATGAGTCTGCGCATTGCATGTTGGTACCTGCAGTCCGGAGGGATGTAAATATCCCCTTTCAGAGTACATGAAAATGTTCTGCTGGCAATAAGAGGCCCTCCGATGGGCCTTAACAAACAGGTAGATTCCGCATTCAGTGTCCGTGAACCACAAACTGAGGCTAGCTGGATGCACACCTCCGTGGCCCCCAGGTTCTTGGGGTGGTTCTCCCCCAGCGGCATGGCGGCCGCTTAATAGATCAGGCTCTTGCTTGCACCAACGAGCAGGAGGAACTCGAACACGGTCACGGGCCTCAAGCTGCAGCCCAATCGTCGATCTGGAAGCTGCCTGTTTGTAAATCCTTTTAGCAGTCCCAATCACCACTGCCTTACGCGTTTCAAAAAATCTTCATCAGAGGCTTAGGAGAAGGAGAAAACACGCCTATGCCAGACTAGCGGTATTTAAACTTTATTGATTGCGCGCCATGAATCAGCTGCTCGTATGAGTCTGCGCATTGCATGTTGGTACCTGCAGTCTGGCATAGGCGTGTTTTCTCCTTCTCCTAAGCCTCTGATGAAGATTTTTTGAAACGCGTAAGGCAGTGGTGATTGGGACTGCTAAAAGGATTTACAAACAGGCAGCTTCCAGATCGACGATTGGGCTGCAGCTTGAGGCCCGTGACCGTGTTCGAGTTCCTCCTGCTCGTTGGTGCAAGCAAGAGCCTGATATATATATATATACACACATATCTATATATATTTATATATAAATATATATATAAAATTATCCAAACTTCCTCTCCAGAACTCCAGACAAGAAAAGCAGGCGGCACACCAGGGATTACTGCACAAATATTTTAATGTGCACCAAGACGATGCATTTCGGTGTTAGCATTTTTATATATATTTGTAAATGTTTATAATATTTTAAAATTATCAAATGAATTAAAATTAATAGTTTATTAATTGTTTTAAAGGAAATGTATATGAATTATTATGTATGTGTGTTTAACTTGTTTTTTAACTAAGTTTATTTATTATATTTTTTCAATTTTATATTAAATCTACTTTTTTTATATACATTTTATTCTTTACCATATTTAATATTTAATATTGTATTTACATATATATAAAATTAGATATTTTGTGCAAATATATTTTTTACTTCGATATGTTTTTTCTCTATATTTTTGTACTTACCTGTTTAAGTATAGGGAGTCGATATTTTTGCATTCAATATTTTTACATCAATAGTTTTAACTTCTATATTTTAAACTTTGATATTTTGGTGCCGATCACGATCCGGTAAAAAAATTCCCCGTACGACTCGTATCCGGTCTTTTTACCGTACGAATCGTACAAGTGCCGTACAAACTGCCAATTACGATTCGCATGGGAAAAAGACCATACGAATCGCATTGGGAATTATTCCCCACACGTCCTCGGGTCGGAAAATGTGTCCGACACGTCCTCGGACGATTTACCGTACAAATGTGAAAAGTGAGGTCCGACCGAGGAATCACGATCCATCCCGTGCGTCCGATGTTACAACCGTATGGAAAAAACACCGTCCGCACCGAACACCCATAGCAACCATGGAGACATGTGCCCGCATACGCGCCCAACACTCCCCCCAGCCCCCTAACGTCCGAGACGTACCCCCCATGTATGTACACCCCCACCCGTGTATGTACACCCGTGAACGTGTCGTACCCCCCCTGTATGTACACCCGTGTATGTGTCGTACCCCCCGTGTATGTACACCCCTGTACGTGTCGTACCCCCCGTGTATGTACACCCGTGTACGTTTGAGTCGTACCACCCCATGTATGTACACCCGTGTACGTTCGAGTCATACCCCCCGTGTATGTACACCCCTGTATGTGTCGTAACCCCCGTGTATGTACACCCCTGTACGTGTCGTACCCCCCCTGTATGTACACCCATGTACGTGTCCTACCCCCTCGTGTATGTACACCCCTGTACGTGTCCTACCCCCCCCTGTATGTATACCCCTGTACATGTCGTACCCCCGTGTATGTACACCCCTGTACGTGTCGTACCCCCGTGTATGTACACGCCTGTACGTGT
This sequence comes from Triturus cristatus, assembly GCF_964204655.1. Classification (NCBI taxonomy): domain Eukaryota; kingdom Metazoa; phylum Chordata; class Amphibia; order Caudata; family Salamandridae; genus Triturus; species Triturus cristatus. The sequence continues at coordinate 1,389,001,185 of NC_140590.1, forward strand.
CGTACCCCCCGTGTATGTACACCCCTGTACGTGTCGTACCCCCATGTATGTACACCCCTGTACGTGTCGTACCCCCCCCTGTATGTACACCCGTGTACGTGTCCTACCCCCTCGTGTATGTACACCCCTGTACGTGTCCTACCCCCCCTGTATGTACACCCCTGTACGTGTCGTACCCCCGTGTATGTACACCCCTGTACGTGTCGTACCCCCGTGTATGTACACCCCTGTACGTGTCGTACCCCCGTGTATGTACACCCCTGTACGTGTCGTACCCCCCCCTGTATGTACACCCCTGTACGTGTCGTACCCCCCGTGTATGTACACCCCTGTACGTGTCGTACCCCCCGTGTATGTACACCCCTGTACGTGTCGTACCCCCCCTGTATGTACACCCGTGTACATGTCCTACCCCCTCGTGTATGTATACCCCTGTACGTGCCCTACCCCCCCTGTATGTACACCCCTGTACGTGTCGTACCCACCGTGTATGTACACCCCTGTACGTGTCGTACCCCCCGTGTATGTACACCCCTGTACGTGTCGTACCCCCCGTGTATGTACACCCCTGTACGTGTCGTACCCCCCCGTTTATGTACACCCCTGTACGTGTCGTACCCCCCCTGTATGTACACCCGTGTACGTGTCGTACCCCCTCGTGTACGTACACCCCTGTACGTGTCGTACCCCCGTGTATGTACACCCCTGTACGTGTCGTACCCCCCGTGTATGTACATCCCTGTACGTGTCGTACCCCCCCTGTATGTACACCCCTGTACGTGTCGTACCCCCCGTGTATGTACACCCCTGTACGTGTCCTACCCCCGTGTATGTACACCCCTGTACGTGTCGTACCCCCCTGTATGTACACCCGTGTACATGTCGTACCCCCACCCGTGTATGTGCACCCCTGTACATTAGAGTCGTACCCCCACCCGTGTATGTACACCCGTGTACGTCAGAGTCGCACCCCCACCACAACCTCCTAAGTACGGAGCGCACCCCAGGCCCCAACATCACAACCGCATGTACGAGTCGTACCAAGCCACACACAAGGACAGCACTGTACAACCAAATGGCCCATGTACACCCTATGCACACGCTAAAAACGCACGTACACAACCAGGGCAAAACAAAACAACACAAGAATACACCATTCGAATGGCACAAAGCCACTAAACATGTCCAACAACCACTAAAACAACACATTCACTGACCTGCAACTGCCAAAAACAAACAGAGGCCCAAAACACCACCACTCCTTATAACACACCCACCCAAATTTCAAAGACAGCCACACCCACCAATGGACCAATAAAAAGGGCCCACACACACAACCCATGAGCCTTTGCAACAGACTCACTGCTGCCAGACCCCACAGACAACCTACAGCACCATATTACAAGCTTTGCCGCACCTTACACTTGCACACCTTCACACAACCACCTTCACAAACACCCCCTCATCACATTCACACACACCTGCACAACCACACCCACACACCCACAACCATCCACACCCCCCCCATCCACCCCCACACCCCTCACCATGCCCACTAACAAGAATCCAAAGTTCAGTAACCGAGAGTTGGAGGTCCTTGTCGATGAAATCCTCAGAGTCGAGCCACACCTCTTTGGAACATTGGTCAGACAGACCAGCATGTCAGAAAAAACAGCCATGTGGCAGACCATCGTCGATGCTGTGAATGCTGTTGCGGACACCAGAAGGAACAAGCAGGAATGCCAAGCCAGGTGGTACGATCTGCGGAGGAGGGTCCGAGCCAAGATGACGGATGAACACAACCAGCCCAACGTCACTGGAGGAGGGCCGTCCCGCAGACCCGTACACTACCATCCCTGGGAGGAGAGGGTGATGGCCATACTGCCGGTGGAGGCAGTCGAAGGATTAGGAGGACTCCGAGACCCGGGTGAGTACACAAACAACGCACCTCACATGGGGGGAACGTCATCCACAACCAAACTCACAAACAGGCACGCAACCACCCCAAGCTATCGCATGACTCAACCACACTCCATGAACACGCACATGCCACTGGCGCCACCATGCCCCATGCACCCAGCTGGACAATGGCAAGTCACAGGCCACAGAAGACACCAACACATGACACGGTAACCCGGATGGCGGGAGGGTGGGCCCCAAAAATCACATAGTGCAACTCAGAAGCAGAAGACAATGCCCTCTGCCCATATGGCCTAGGTCACAGCCAGACAAACAGTGTGTCCCCACACAGGAAAGACTTGCCAGCAAATGGCGGACGCCTTGCATTAACACATGGGGGTGAAGGCATGTTTTTGCACATGACCGCAGCTAATGAACCGCCAACACTGTGAAAGAGTGGCAGCACACACCACCACAGCAGCAGCGCAGACACAGACACTACACCCAATGGGTGCCTGGAGATCAGAAACAAACTCACAGCAACAATCCAAGGGCCATTCAAAGAACTGCTAACAGTGTGTGCCCAGGAAGCTGGGCTGAGGTGACAGAGGGTGACACACAGAGGGAGGGAGAGGGGGACAGAGAGGGAGGGAGACATAGGGAGACGGACAGAGGGAGGAGGCCGACACACAGAGAGAGGGAGAGGGGGACAGAGAGGGAGGGAGACACAGGAAGACGGACAGAGGGAGGAGGCCGACACACAGAGGGAGGGAGAGGGGGACAAAGAGGGAGGGAGACACAGGAAGACGGACAGAGGGAGGGAGGAGGCCGACACACAGAGGGAGGGAGAGGGGGACAGAGAGGGAGGGAGACACAGGAAGACGGACAGAGGGAGGAGGCCGACACACAGAGGGAGGGAGAGGGGGACAGAGAGGGAGGGAGACACAGGAAGACGGACAGAGGGAGGAGGCTGACACACAGAGGGAGGGAGAGGGGGACACAGAGGGAGGGAGAGGGGTACACAGAGGGAGGGAGACACAGGAAGACGGACAGAGGGAGGAGGCTGACACACAGAGGGAGGGAGAGGGGGACACAGAGGGAGGGAGACACAGGGAGACGGACAGAGGGAGGAGGCTGACACACAGAGGGAGGGAGAGTTGGACACAGAGGGAGGGAGAGGGGGACACAGAGGGAGGGAGACACAGGAAGACGGACAGAGGGAGGAGGCTGACACACAGAGGGAGGGAGAGGGGGACACAGAGGAAGGGAGAGGGGAACACAGAGGGAGGGAGACACAGGGAGAGCAAATCAGCCTTGTGGTGTGTGGGAATGTCTGGTCATCAGCAGGTGGACTGCGTGCATGTAGACAAGGGTGGCCAGTGCCAGCACCCCCCCTCTCCTCCATGGCAAAACACAGGGCCATGTCACAACCTGTGCACGAGCACAACGACAGCTACCTGCATTATCTAAGTGTGTGGAACCACTCCATATGCCCACGTACAGTGCAACCCGGAAGGCGCCAATGCATGGCTCGCCACACCTGCCCACTCCACTGCTGACTGCAGTCACACTTGACGCAGCAAGTAAGACTGTGCCACACATAGTTAAAGGCACCAAAGTGGTGCCCAAGGGACACACCCATGCACAAGTGCACTGTGAGTGGAATGCAAGACAGATCCTAATTCCCAGAGGCAATGTTCCAACTTTGAAACTGATGAAACATGGATGTTGCATGGATCAAAATTAACATTGTCTCTCTCACACACAGGTCAACCTCGTGGTTCACCCCCCAACACTGGGGGGGAAGACTCACAGGACCCGGCTCTGCGGGAAGCCGATCCCACCGGCAGCGACGACTCTCACCACTCTGTGGATGACCCCGACCAACCTGGCCCCTCTGGTGTCCAACGACCTGCAGCACCTGCGTCAGGTACAACGGGGCCAACCACCACCCCCACTCCTGATACATCCCAGGAGACACCCAGGATCCCTGCCCCACCACCACAAAGCAGCCAGGCTGGCCAGGAGGGACACGGTGTCCCGGGCACCCAGGAGGAGGCAGGCGACAACGCCAATGCCACCCCTCAGGGGTCCCGGAGACCCGATGTGCCCACAAGGGCAGGCCAGGTGCAAGTGGGCAGGGGTGGTGGGAGTGGAGGACGGCGGAGGCGCCAGCCTGACCAGTTGGCTGGGGAACCGGTATGTTCCCATGTCCGTAACATCCTGGACACATACCGGCAGGACACCACGGGCATGGCCCAGGTTGTGTCCACCCTCAATGAGATGAAGGGGATCCTCGATGAGATCAAGACCCAGCAGGCCCAGCAACATGCCTGTCTACTGCAACACCAATGGAGGATGGAGGACAGACAGGCTGAGCTCGTGACTGTGTTCACGGGAATTCACAATACACTCCGTCGGATGGCCGACAACATGGGCAACCCTCCCTGTGCCAGAAGGCGTAGAACATCACCACCCACAGGGAGGGATCAGGAGGAGGAGGAAACATCCGATGGAGCATCCCAAACATCGTCACGGCCTGCTTCTGAGGGTCCCCGCAGGAGGCCGGGTCATCCACGGAAAGGACCGTGAGGGTCGGCGCTACAGCACCATCTCCTAGGACACCTGGCCTGGCACCTGGCCCACTGGAGCAACAGCAGCACAGCATCAAAAGACATTCTCTGCCACATGGCCTTGCTGGTCACTGTCTGATCAATGTTGACAAAGACTGTGGCATGGACTCTGAGGATTTCCAATGGCAAGGACACCAACTCCCCTACTGAACTTTGGATTCCAAACACCCGGAAAGCCCCTCATGTCATACCCCCCCACTAAAATAAAAAGTCACACCATGAAGAGAAGATGCCTGCTGGTTGCATTATTACCTTACATGTGTCTTGTAAAGTCTAAGCATGCCTGAGTTCTCTTTTGACTTCAACCATCCACACCCTGGGGCCTGAGTCTGGCACAGGACACACGGGTCACAGTGTATTAGGCAAGACAGACATGGAGCACCATACACACCCGTGATGGGCCCAACCAGCTGAGGGGGTGGCCGCACAACCGTGCTGACAGACACATTGAGTACAGCAACAGTCATGCGCAGAGGTCAGGGATCCTGTCCAGTGTCCTGGGGGGCACCCAGGTATGTGTAGACAGGTGGCAGAACCATGTCCTGCAAGCTTGAGTCCGGTGGATGCAGAGAATGGGGGCCTGGCCAACGTTGGATGCATGGGGATGGCACTTGTCACAATACCCACACAGTCATGGACATAATGCACAATACACAGTCTCATCCCACACACACAGCTTGCATCTTGCTACTCGACACATAGACACATAGCCACTATCAGGGAAAACCATGCCAGACATGCTGGATGCACCGTGGCAACACACCGGCATTGACTGAGAAGAGGCACCTTGGAGGCATAGGGACACCTTTATTAGTCATGTTTTCGGGATTGCAGAGGCAACTTGAAGTACACATGAACACTTCATGTGGAGTAACATGTGGGTCCAACACTGGCACCCCGCTTCTGCAGCACAAATGCGTGATAGCCATGGAAGTGGCACACAAGTGTCGGCTAACAGCTAAACACCCACAGCTGCTCACGGAGAGACTGCCATACACCATTGATCCGCTGATGTAGAAGTCCCACACCATGTCAAGCCAATGCAAACCGTATGTGTCCGAGGGCAGTGTTACACACATTGATGCCATCATCACAATCCACTATCCCATCACTGATGACTGTCAACAAGTCAGACCATCTATTCAGGTGTACACAGCTGCATGTCATGTGTACCATGGTGATGCAACATGGCTGCAGAGGAACCAAACATCGACAGGGGCAGTGTGCATACATCGTGAACAACTGCCACACCCAATACACCCCTGATGCATCCCTTACCCCAAGGAGACTTCCAAACGTGTCCGTGCCTGTAACGCTGAGTCAGCACACGATGACGTGTCCATGAGGAATAGCAGTGCCACAACAATGCAAGCAGCAGACGGCATGCGCAAGTACCTGGGGAAGAGAGACACACAAGAAGTCAGCCACAAAAAGCACTGCCACTTGCATGTGCATGTACTCGACACATGTATGGATGACAACATGCTAGGTCACAATTATGACTGGGGAAATACAACCATCACTGGCACCATCACTCCAGTGACACACCCACACACACCTCTGACTCACGTGCCATACATGCAGGTGGAGACACACATCACAACACATGCCACACGGGGACCAATGCGTGCACACTCAGACACTGGTACTCACCACTAAGCAAAGAAGTCGTGTATGAGCCGAGTCCGGATGTCTTCTTGCGGCTCCACATCCTCCACATCACTAGCCCCACTGCCAAGCCCTTCGTCCTCCACGGGTGGATGGTCCTCGTCATCTTGATCCAGGGTGAGTGGCACAGCTTTCTCAACTGCCATGTTGTGCAGCATGCAGCAGACCATGAAGATTTTGCAGACCTTCGCCGGGGCATATGGGAGCGCGCCGCCGGTCTTGTGTAGGCACCTGAATCGGCTCTTCAGCAGGCCAAAACATCCTCTCTATCACTCGCCTTGTCCGGCCATGGGCGGTGTTGTAGCGGAGCTGGGCCGGCGTGATGGGGTTGCGGAGAGGTGTGATCAGCCATGGCATGTTGGGATAGCCAGCGTCCCCTACATGGGAAGCACATGGACATCGTTAGAACTGGAGAAGCGGTCGTGCTGGTAGTCTACGCAAAATACAGGACAGACAGACTGTACCCACCAACAACACATGCTCGTTCGTTGTGCAGCTGCGTCATCATTTCAGGCACCCTGCTACGCCTCATGATGTAGGCATCGTGTGCTGATCCTGGAAAACGAGCACAGACATGTGAAATCACCATGTTGGACAGACACACCACAAGGGCATTGATGGAGTGGTAGTGCTTGCGATTCCGGTACGCTACCTCCTGTGCCTGTGGTGGTACCAAAGCAACATGTGTCCCATCTATGGACCCAATGACATGGGGCATCCCTCCCAGGGCATAGAATCCACGCTTGACCCCAGTCAACATTTCTGGGGTAGGAAAATGTATGAAGTCATCCAGGTGAATCAACATGGCCTCTAAGAAATCATGCAGCACACGGCAGAACATGCTCTGGGACATGCCACCAACATGAGCTATGGTATTTTGAAAGGTACCCGTGGCTAGAAAATGTAGGGCTGCCATTACCTTCAGCTTGGGTGTCAGTGCCGTAGGATACCTGTGCAGCGGTTGCAGGTGTGGTGCCAGTCTCGCCGTCAACTCCAGAATCAACCGTTGGGGGAAGCGGTAGCACCGGATACGATCATTCTCCCGCATGGCAGCCAAGTCCGGAATTGCTCGGGGAAGAGGCGGCACTCTGCAGTAATTTGGAAGTGACAAGGAAGAGTGAGTGCACCACAACAACAAATAATATGTACTGAGCACATGTTAATCTGTCTATACACATATGCTACATACGGAGTCAGGTATGTGCCACATGCCCTGGACACGTATGGCTGGCAGGTGACACTCCTACCAAGACCCAGCTACACACGGAGATTGAGAACCTCCACATGCCATGGCATGGGATTAGCTGTGTCCCAGTGCAAGTCAACAGCCAGACGCAAGACAGGAGTGACATACACCCACACATCAGCAGAAGTAGGATGTCCATTGCAGAGACTGGTAGCGGAACACTAGAGCCACAGGTCACATGACATTACACTAGGACAGCCCACACACCTTGCCATGAAGGTGCACATGTCATGACTCACCACACATTCATAGAGAGGATGCAGACATGTCCTAGTTACGCTACTCCGTGTCCCATGCATACATACGCACCTCACATCCGATACCACATGTGGCATGGTGTGCGGAACAGTGTGCAATGTCAATCTACACACAGACACATGTTGGTTGCTGCAACAGCTGCAGTTTTTGAGGGTGCTCCAACATCAACCTAATGGGAAACCCCCACACATACATGACATAGTCACATCGTGCACCGTGGGTAGTGACAAGTCAGGTGTGGTAACCCCTGTACCGGGCATCAGGGGACACTTCCGTGTGTTGGTGTCCGTGCCATGCCAGTGTCGGTCATCCCAAGTGTGCAGTACGACATGCACACATGTCAAAGGAGTCAAGGGCATGCCTGGCACACATTGCACCGTCACACATTACATCTGTACACATCTCATCATACATCTGGTGCCTTCTCGACTCAGGAGTAATGTGCCACATCACAGCCTGTCACACCTGTGCCCCACACATGTAGTACTGCCCAGACAATGCCTTGATGTCCATCCATGGACAAGCATGTCCGCCCTATTCCTTCCTGTGTGCTGCCTGTCACCACTGTGATGTGTGAAAACCGCCGTACTGCTGCTAAGAGGGCCTGTGTACGTTCCCATATCACTATGGGAGTGCTGCCGTATGTGTACCCATAGTGATGGTGGGCGTACAGGCATGCGTACGGTCAGTAAGTACGCATACGCGAGAACACCCAGGTACGGCCCGTACACACGCCTGTACGTTCACTATCACTATGGGTGTCCTCGCGTATGCGTACTCGTAGTGATAGTGAGCGTACAGGCGTGTGTACGGGCCGTACGAGTACGCGTACGCATACGCGAGGACACCCATAGTGGTACGGCCCGTACACACGCCTGTACGCTCACTATCACCATGGGTGTCCTCGCGTATGCGTACTCGTACTGGTACGGCCCGTACACACGCCTGTACGCTCACTATCACTACGAGTACGCATACGCGAGGACACCCATGGTGATAGTGCACGTACAGGCGTGTGTACGGGCCGTACCACTATGGGTGTCCTCGCGTATGCGTACTCGTACTGGTACGGCCCGTACACACGCCTGTACGCTCACTATCACCATGGGTGTCCTCGCGTATGCGTACTCATACTGGTACGGCCCGTACACACGCCTGTACGCTCACTATCACTACGAGTACGCATACGCGAGGACACCCATAGTGATAGTGAACATACAGGCGTGTGCACGGGCCGTACCAGTACGAGTACGCATACGCGAGGACACCCATGGTGATAGTGAGCGTACAGGCATGTGTACGGGCCGTACCACTATGGGTGTCCTCGCGTATGCGTACGTGTACTGGTACGGCCCGTACACACGCCTGTACGCTCACTATCACTACGAGTACGCATACGCGAGGACACCCATAGTGATAGTGAACGTACAGGCGTGTGCACGGGCCGTACCAGTACGAGTACGCATACGCGAGGACACCCATGGTGATAGTGAACGTACGCACGCGTGTACGGGCCGTTGCTATGCATTTGGGGTGCCCTAGGGGCCCGGAACGCACCGTACCTGTGGGTGAAGCTCAATTTTACATAGGGGACACATGAGGGACAAGTATTAAGGCCTACATGCATGCTGGTTGTCATGGAGACCAAGTTTTAAGTTTGAATTTGTTCTGGAAGGTGCACAGCAGAAGTCAGTTGGAATGAATCTGCTTTGTTGCAATGTGTTTGTGGGGTTGACATCATGCTGAAGAAAAAAACACAATAAGAACCCACTGACTGTGCTAGGTTTGAAGGGATTGGAGGAAACATAGGATGCAAGTGTGAGTGACCAATCACTCTGTACTCCTGTGCATGAAACAGGACAGCAAGGCAGATATAAGGCAGCCAGGTCCCATGAGGGAGCACTTGCCTGCACATCTCTGTATTCCACGACCCAGCTGCTGCTACTGATTCCCTGGAACCATGTCAAGGTCTGTGGAGAGGTCACAGCCCTTCACCCTGGAGGAGAACATGGCTCTGCTGGATGTGATCCTCCCACAGTACTCCATGCTGTATGGGCGACCAGGGTATCAGGTGAGTGCAGAGCTACTAGCACAGACTGTGTCCCTTTTTTTGTGACAGTGACTTCTGCCATTGTGTCCAGGTGTGACACACATGCTATGTACTGTAGGGGGGGTCCCAGGGGGGGGGAATGCCTGATGTCTCCCAGCAGTGCCCAGAGGCAGGAGGGGTGGGTGCCTATCACTCCCAGCAGTTCCCGGAGGCAGGAGGGGTGGGTGCCTATCACTCCCAGCAGTGCCCAGAGTCAGGAGGGGTGGGTGCCTATCACTCCCAGCAGTGCCCAGAGTCAGGAGGGGTGTGTGCAGAGTCCTCCCAGCAGTGCCCAGAGGCAGGAGGGGTGTGTGCAGAGTCCTCCCAGCAGTGCCCAGAGACAGGAGGGGTGGGTGCCTATCACTCCCAGCAGTGCCCAGAGACAGGAGGGGTATGTGCCTATCACTCCCAGCAGTGCCCAGAGACAGGAGGGGTGGGTGCCTATCACTCCCAGCAGTGCCCAGAGACAGGAGGGGTGTGTGCCTATTACTCCCAGCAGTGCCCAGAGACAGGAGGGGTGGGTGCCTATCACTCACAGCAGTGCCCAGAGGCAGGAGGGGTGTGTGCAGAGTCCTCCCAGCAGTGCCCAGAGACAGGAGGGGTGGGTGCCTATCACTCCCAGCAGTGCCCAGAGACAGGAGGGGTGGGTGCCTATCACTCCCAGCAGTGCCCAGAGACAGGAGGGGTGGGTGCCTATCACTCCCAGCAGTGCCCAGAGGCAGGAGGGGTGTGTGCAGAGTCCTCCCAGCAGTGCCCAGAGTCAGGAGGGGTGGGTGTGATGCACAGTGTGAGCCTTGATAATTGATTGTGTCTTTGCCCTCATTCCACCTGTGTACTTTCACTGGCACGTACTGCTTTTGCCCTTCCCCAGAGGAGTATGTCCCTATGGCAAAGGTGCAATGCGTTGGCTGCATGACATGCCTTGTTGTAACCAGCTAATTTGTTCCCATATGTGTCTCTGTGACATGTTGCAGGTGTATTGATGTGGTGTCACTTGTTCATCCTCACAGGTAGGCGCCTCTGCCAAGGAGCAGATCTGGCTGACCGCCGTCAGTGCCGTGAGGAGTGCGGATGGTCGGAGGCGGAGCCTGTCCCAGGTGAGGAAACGCTGGCAGGATATCCGGTGCTGGACGCGGAGGATCGCACGGGTCCTGCTGGGGGACTCACCTGAGAGCCATAAGAACCGCGGGCGCCGCCGTCTCTCCCACATCCACAAGCGTGTGCTGGCGGTGGTATTTCCAGACATGGACAGGCGCTTACAGGAGATGCAGCAGCAGGAAGGGGGTAGGTACATGTGTGTTTGTTGTGTTTCACCAGCATTTGTAAGTGCACTGTTCCATGGATGCACTGCCAGGGTTTAATGGTGCTGTGCAGATCCTGTTACCCATAGTATTGCAGTGCTCTCCTGCCTCCCTTCCCCTCCTTGCAATGTGTTCCCTGGTCTGTGTGAAGTCACTCCGTCACAAGGTTATGTAGCCTGGCACCTTCTCCACGTGTACAATGCCTGCAGCATCATGTGTGGGGGTGGTGTGTAACAGGTTTTGGGACCTTGCCTGTGCCCTGTCCAGTTCTGGTCTTGTGGGTTCCATGTCAGTTGGCACTAATGCTGAGTCCAGACATGGGAGTTAGTCTCTCAAGTGTGAGGCCTTACAGCACGCATGTCCTATGTGGTGGCCTGTGACATGATGTGCATGAGTGCGCGGTACGCATAGTGCGGGGATGGTAGCGTGTGTTGCAGTCATTCCCATTCAGGAGCATGGAGTTGTGTGGCCACTACTGTCCCCAGGGGCATATTTTCCTAGGTATCATGTGTGTAATCCGAATATGTTGACAATCTCTGTGTCTACAGCATAGGTTGTGCTCTGTGCCATTGTCCCCTGGCCAAATGTATATTGACGTGAAATGTAGTACAAGTGTCCACTGTACAGACTGACCTGATTTTCCTTGTTCATACTCACGGTGGACATGGCCTGTGTGTCTTGTTACAATCATCTGATGATGCCCATTTGTACATGATTATTTGGACAGGCGCACCTTGGGTATTTTGTGTGCAACCTTGATTTGTTGCATCCCATGTGTATTTCACCCAGACTAAGGGATGTATGTGCTTCCTGTGTCTCCAAATAATAGTCTCATGTAGGGGGTGGGTGGTGCGGGCATGGCCTTCATGTCACAACCTGATATCTCCTTGCTAGGACTGGCCAGTGTGTGATGTTTGTCTGGACATGCACTCAAGGTGCAGTGGGCCAGTCATGGTGGGCATGTTTTCAGTATGACCTATGCTGCATGTGCCTCTTGTTCCTGGATATGGTCCCTGCTCATCCCTATTTCCTGCCACGCTGTGTGGTGCAGATGCAGTGCTGGATTGTCCCCAGGGCCTTGCTCCTCAGTCAAAATTCCATTCCATCTCATTTGCTATTGTGTCATGCTCTCCATAGTTTTTCGGTGGCATGGTGGGTCAAACAACTGTGTCTTGCATGCCCTACATATGTACCTTGTTTTGTAGATGTAACTCTTCTTTTGTTTCAGGCTATGCACTGTGACCTATGTAGATTGGACTCATGTGACATATGTATACAGGTGTATGATTAATTTCTGTCTCTTCACCCTGCCCACAGCATCGTCGGGGGACACGGAGGGAGACATGGGCACAGACGGAGCAGAGGGACCGAGCACCAGTGCCAGCGGTGACATCGGGGCTGGCACATCAAGTGGGACTGAGGTGGAGGAGAGTGAACCCGGGGACCTGTCGACTGGCACAACAGAGTATGAAGCTGCCGGGTCCGAGGATGATCTCTCCGAGTGGGCGGCGGCTGCACCAGCAGCTGACAGCGGCACTACATCTTGCCCCGCCCCCTTCATTGCCATCAGCCGCCTCCCACTTGCTCGTGTCCCTTCCCAACGTGCCCGGTCACCACATGTCTCCTTCCTGCCAGGCACCGCACCCCCTGCCCCTGTCTCCACTGCTGCCGCCAATGCCGAGTCTGTGGACATCCAGCGGCAGTTGCAGGTTGGTCAGGCTGCGATCCTTAATGTCCTCCATGGCCACAGCCAAGTGCTGCACAACATGGAGGCATACTTGGAGGGCATTCATTCATCGCAGGCTGACCAACGCAGCTTGCTGAGGTTGATAGACTCAACACTGACTGCAGCAGTGGGTCTCCTGCAGCGCTACGTCCCACCCCCTACCCCTGCCCCATCCACACTTCCCACTCCCATGCCTGTCCCACGTACACCCAGACGTCAGCATGCACCCACCACAACACACACAGGCACCACACCAGCAGGGAAGGTCCACCGCACACCTCCTGACACGCACACACAGGGTGAAGTAGGCACACCCACTGGGTCGGGGGGCAAACGTGTGACACGCAGCCAGAGTGGGAGTCCGCATTCCACCCAATACACTCCCTCCAAATCCCCTCCCCTCAGCTCTTCTGGCCACATCTCCCCCAAAGACTCCTTCATGGCCGCTCTGTCCCTGAGCCCCACTGTGACGCCACCACGCAAGCGGTCAAGGAAGTCCTTGGTCAGGGTGATTGATTCCCCCCCCTGTCTACACCCTCCCCCAGTGGCGCTGCGACCCATCCCTCTGACCCCCCCTCCTCCTTGGGGCCTGTGGTTCCTTCGGGTGCAGGGGATTCCCTGGAGGACCTTGCAAAGGTGTGCAGCGAGACCCTGGCCTCCGCCTTTGGCCCTGCCCCACCCCCTGTGGTGGAGTCCTCCATCCCTGCACCCACGACGCGTACCCTTCACCCTCCTGTCCCTGCGGTGCCTGTTTCTTCCCCCCCACATGATGCCCTCACCCCTGTGAAAGACGACGGAATGTAACTGTGCAGGCAAGCTAGGGGACACGCATCCCACTGTGTCCCCATCCAGCTGTGACTTCTGGACTGCCCAATGGGCTTTGTAAATATTGAACCTTATACGAACATACAATTTTTGATCATGCTGATTAAAGCCATTTTTGTTTCCTTTGAACACTACTGCTTTTCTGATATTGCTGGTGGTATGGCTGCTACATGATTTTGGGTGGTGATCATGTGTTGGTTGTGTGGGATAATGTAGTAGTGTGCTGGTCATAGGGGGGACCCTGGGATCTGTGTGCCATCACACGGTGTTTGCTAGGTTTCTGTGTTCATGTAAGCAGTTGCTGCATGGTGAAATTGTCCAAAGGTGTATTCCTTCCTCTGTGTACCCTGACGTCTTCCCTGCAGGGTGTTCCCAATATTTAGCGCAGAGCTGTGTGTACATTAGCTGGGTGTGTGACGGACTCCTTCTACTTTGCACATGCATGCTGTGCGATGTCTCCACCTGCATCATTCGTGGCATTCTTTTTTTTTTTTTTTTTTTTTTTAAAAACCTTTATTTATATCAGTCTGGAACACAGCTATTCAGCCGACATCCCGGAGGTTCGGCAGCCAAGTAAGGACCACAAATGGAAGTGTCCATAGCTCTGGTGCAGGAACAGACAAAGGTTCCTTTTTTAGAACAACCTAAAATAAATAATACAAGCAAGGCAGTGTACCCAATAAACACATGCAAGTTCCCGGTGGGAGCGCAGCCCCATTCTCAAACACAGAACAAAGCCACCGATCGGGCGGATGAGGGAGATGCAGAGGCACTAGCAATCTAACGTAATATCCTCATAGTAATCCCAAGTTGGAAGTAAGGCTAGGGGGAAAGGTGCTCCTCCAACGGTTCAGTGGCCGGGGGCAGACATATATCCCCCCTATACTGGTTCCATCGCCCCCAAATCTTATGCCATTTCTTAGGCCGCCCCCGGGCACAGTACGCCGTCTTCTCCCTAAACATGCACCAGTCCATATTTTCCATCCATGCTTCCACAGCATGGAGCGAGAGCCCATGCTGTCGCGCAATATCACGCTTCGCCACCATATTTCCCAGGGTCACCCATTGAGTCTGCGCTGCATCATAGTCAGTAGGACCCCAGACATTCAAAAGGCAGCGCCGTGCCTCTGGCAACAGTGCAAAGCCCGTGACCTCCTGCATCACTACATGAATTCGCTTCCAGAACTCCGCAATCACACCACATTCCCATATGATATGTAAGGAGGTGCCCACCATCCCGCAGCCCCTCTTACACAAACCATCCTCAGAGAAACCCATATGAATCAGTCGGGGGCCCGTGACATAGACTCTATGAAGTATCTTAAGCTGCACTAACCTTAGCCATGCCGGGATCCCGACCTCCTTAGGAGAGGAAATGGCATACTGCCAGTCCTCATCATCCAGTTCAAGACCGTCCCTAGTCCACTGATCACGCACCCCGAGGAGGAGGTCGGTCCGGATGTTAACAAGCTTCTTATAGATTAAGGAGATTGTACTCTCCGGCATATGGCCATCCAGAATCCGATCCTCCAAAGGAGAGGACTCGGGCACAGCCTCCCCCTCGACGAGGACGGACCGCAGAGCGTGGCGCACCTGTGCGTACCGGAAATATTCCGTAGCCTCCAGATCGTACTCCGTCCGTAGCTCATCAAACGATTTCACTCGTCCCTTAACAAGAAGATCCCCCACTCTGGAAATCCCAATCAGGTCCCATTTCTCAAACCCCTTCGTGTGGCAAAGTTTCCCCAACACATCGGAATCAAACAACGGAGTGGCGCGGGTAAGCCTACCCTTCCAACCCAACGAGTTCGTAACAGCCTTCCACACGTGTACCGCTGTCTTGGTCGGCCCCGTGAGGGACCCATCCATCGACCCGGAGTAGAGTGCTCTAAAGTAATTACCCCCGCGCAGCAACCATCGGTCCATAGCAAAGCCGGGGCTCAGCGCCGGTCCGTAGACGCCATGGTTGATAGCACTTAACTGGGTGGCCCAGTAGTATCGCCTGATGTCAGGAAGCGCGATACCCCCATCGTACCACGGAAGGGTCAGTTTTGCGATAGCTATACGCGGTCGGCCCTCCCACAGCAGCGAGCACTGGAGGCTCTCAACCTCCCGAAAATAGCTGGCCGGGACCAGCTCCAGAGTATTCTGCAGGGCATAAAGAAAGCGGGGAAGAGACATCATTTTGAACAGCGCGGCCCGGCCCAGGAGGGAAAGCGGCAGCCGCCGCCAACCCGCCACATCCCGTCGCAAGTGCGTCAATGGAGGGAGCAGGTTTCTCTCATACCGAACAATCGGATCGGCGGAGATATAGATCCCTAGATACAAAAAGCCATCCCGGGCGATCTGGATCGAACAATTCCGCGGGAGAACAGGGACGTCTCCACACAGGGCGTACAGGTACGACTTACCCCAGTTAATGGTGAGACCCGAGTTCCTACCAAAAGAGGCCAAAACGTCACAGACTACTATGAGAGACTTCCTAGGGGAGGTGAGGTATAGCAAAATGTCGTCGGCATAAAGAGAGATGCGGTCCTCATGATCTGGTGACCATCGGATCCCCCTTATGTCCGGGTGCCATCTTATCCATGCCGCCAGCGGTTCAAGGGCAAGAGCAAACAACAACGGCGACAGGGGACAACCCTGCCTGGTGCCCCTCCCCAGCTCGAACGGACAGGACGTCCTACCATTGACCGCGACTTTGGCCAAGGGTCCTTCATATAGTAATCTCACCCAGCCCACAAAGCCAGGCCCAAAGCCGAATTTTGCAAGTGCCGCCCACAGATATGCCCACTCTACCGTGTCAAAGGCCATCGTGGCGTCGAGTGCAGCCACAACGGTCGACTCCTGCAGCGTCCACGTCCGTGCGAGCACGCCGTGGATGCGCCTAAGGTTCAACGCAGTGTTACGATGCGGGATGAAACCGGATTGGTCCGGGTGAATCAGGTCCCCGATCACCCTAATCAAGCGGTTGGCCAGTATTTTAGCAAGGATTTTCGGCTCGGCATTAAGTAGCGAAATCGGCCTATAGGAGCTGCATTTATTTCTGGGCTTGCCGTCTTTGTGTATGACCACAATTGTCGCCAGACGTTGGTCAAAGGGAAGGCATCCCATTTCCCGCGCCTCCACAAACATGGCTCGCAGATGCGGAGCAATCTTGTCCGGACGGAGTTTATAGAACTCAATTGGCAGACCGTTCGGGCCCGAGGCCTTGCCCGGGCGCAGTGAACGGATAGCACCCGCGACTTCGTCAGCTGTGATGTCACCATCCAAATCGTCCCTGTCTATATCAGAGAGGCAAGGCAGAGCCAAATCGCGCAGAAGCTCACACGAGTCCTCAACCGGCCTGTCCGATACCGAGGTGTAGACCGTACGGAAATAATCCGCGAAGCACTGAACTATGCCATCCGGCTCAGTAACACTAACGCCACCCTCTGTAACAAGTTCTGGCACAACACGATTAACCCGCTCTTTTTTATCCAGCCACGCTATTAATTTCCCGGCCTTGTCCCCAACATCGTACAGTCGCCCCTGCTGCTCCCTACTCAGGGCTTTGGCCGCGTCCGTCACCAGGGCCTTATATTCCGACTGCTTAAGGCTCAATTTGTGCAGCGTTGTTGCCAGGACTTCCCCCTCCAAGGCCAACTCTAGAGCCGCTATCTCCGCCTCGAGCTGTACGACCTCCGCATCCCTCCGACGCTTGGCCGCCGTTATCAAGGAAAGGGCCTCTCCCCTCAGCACAGTTTTGAACGCTTCCCACAAGGACACCGCAGACGCGACCGAGCCTAGGTTTTCCAGGAAGTAGCGATCGACCGCCTTCAGCACAGCGCTACGAGTCCTAGGGTCACGGAGATACCAGGGGTTAATCGGGGCCACCCTACCCCCATCTCTCGACCAACATCCATACAGATCCACACCGGCGAATGGTCCGAAATACCCCTAGCCATGTGCCTAGCCTCAGATACAAAGGAGGCGTGTGCAGCCAAAGTAAGTACATAATCAATTCTGGAGAGACTGCCGTGCGCCCCTGAGTGAAAGGTGTATTGTCGCTGAGTGGGATGCAGCAGCCTCCAACAGTCAACCAGACCAAGGGTATCCACGAAATCCGTAAGCCATTTCTGCGCCCCCCCAGTGCTCCTAGGCGGGTGTCTATCAAGCAATCCGGAGCCAACCGCATTAAAATCTCCACCCACCACCAACATCCCTTCTGGAAGATCCAGCAGAGCCCTCCCCAGGTCCTCAAACGTGGAGGGCTGCAGCCCAGGAGGGACATACACAGAGACCAGGACCAGCGTCCTGCCCTCCCACCTCCCGGCCACAGCCGCAAATCGCCCCCTTTTATCAACAGTGGTGGAATCAACCTCAAACGGCAGTGAGGCCCTGACAAGTATTCCAGCCCCTCTGGAGCCCGAGGAGAACCCCGAGTGCGCGACAAATTTATAGCCCTTCCTGTTGAGCGCGTAGCACATGTTGCCTATCAAGTGCGTCTCTTGCAGTAGAACTATATCAGGGGAACATCGCTTTAAGAATTGCAGAACGATCCCTCGCTTAATGCGATCCCCTAAGCCATTAACATTCCAACTGAGTACCTTTAAGCCCCTACCTCCCATCCCGAAATGTAAGGAGACCACCACCCCCCCCCGAAGAACCGCACTTGAGCTACAGAAGCTTGCATCACTACGCATGGCAAAACAAAAACCAACAACAACCATCCCAACAGTCCCAGTCCACCCCCCACCCTGCACCCCTGCATAAGCTTGAAAAGCCCCCCCAACTTGCAGTGTGCCTGTCGCCCTATTCTAAGACTAATCTACAAAAAGAAACCCAGAGGAGGAGAAAGCTCCCTTCATACCCCCGCCACCCCCCGGGTTACTACACTCCCGGAGAAACCAAAAACTGCGAGTAACTGTACGGGGCAAAGTCAAAATAATCTTGCACCAGAGTCCTCATTCCTGATCCGCACCACCACCTTCTGCTCCACCAGCATGCTCCCCGCCGGCCCGTCGCTGGGGCAATGTGTCCAGCCATTCTCCAGCCATGTCCGGTGAATCAAAAAAGAAAGTCCGCTCTTCATACACCACGCGCAGTCTGGCCGGGAAGAGCATGGCGTACTTCAATTCCATCCCTCTGAGCCTTCTCTTAACCGCCAGGAAGCTCTGCCTCTGCTTCTGCACCGCCTGAGTAAAGTCGGGGTAAAAGTTCACAGTGGTGTTCTGGAAGGCCGTCGGGCCGGACACTCTTGAAGCCTGCAGAATGGCGTCCCAGTCCCTGAAATTAAAGATCCTTGCGACAATCGGTCTCGGAGGGGCCCCCACCTTGGGCCTCCCACCAGGGACTCTGTGGGCCCGTTCAACAGTAAAGAATTTACTGAGGCCTTTGGGCGCCAGATGGTTAACCACCAAGTCCTCCACGAACATGTCCACAGACTGTTCCTCCGAGTTTTCCGGGACCCCAATAATGCGCACGTTATCGCGCCGCGCCCGGCCTTCAAAGTCCTCCAACCGTCGGGCAAAGAGGTCGTTCGCGGACCTCAAATTGCGGACTTCCAGCTGCAGGTCGGAGACATCACCCAGGAGGCCAGAAGTTTTAAGGTCCAGGGATTGAACCCGTTCATTGGTTTTCCCCAGGTCTGCCCGAATCAAGTTAACGTCGATCAAGATGGTGTCCACTTTGTGTGCCAAGGTCTCGAATTGCCGCCCGATAGAGGCCCGCATTCCCTCGATGGCACCCATAACGTCCTGGAGGGTTGGTTCCGTAGCGGGGGGTAGACCGTCCTTCAGGGCTTCCAGTGTCCGACCCGAGCCGCCCGGCGACTCCTTCTGATGGGCATAACGGTCCATGTTGTTGGTTTGGGTGTACCCTCCCCGCCTGGTGCTCTTGGGCTTCTGTTTTTCGGCTTCCGATTTGGTTGACATCGTGATCTGCAGCCGAGAGCAATACCCTTGCCCATCCAGAGAAGACAGTGCGACAAATGGCCGGCGCGGCGCACTCCCAAGCCAGGGCGCGATGAAATCAGGAAAGTGAAAGTGAAAGTGATGACACCGTCCGTCCGATGGCTCGCCCCACACTCAGCCGCTGTTGTTCAATTAGTGTTCGGGCACCGTGCCAGCGCAAGCCCCGGGCATCTTCCGGGGAGCAGGCCGCGACCTTCCGTGTGGCACAACTTCGGCGTCCGGTGGGCGATTTTAGTCCGGACAGCGACAATCACCTCAGCAACGGTTCGCCTTCAATATTCCGGGCGTGAAAGACAGGATTCGTCACAGGATATTTGCCGGAGGGAGCGCGGGTCTCAGGAGTTCCGGGCTCACGCGGCCATCTTGGTCACGCGCTATGCTCCTCCTCCATTCGTGGCATTCTTGATAGTCATTATACTTGTGTATGTGGACTATTGACATGACTTCATGTGGACATGTTTTCTTTTCTGCGCTATGCATGCGTATACTCCCAGCCTCGCACACATGTGGTTACATGTACTGCAGGGTCTTTGTGCACCTGACTGACATTTGTGGGCATGGTATCTGTGGCTACTCCACCCTTTGCGTTACATGGGAACTGCTGTAAGTGTTAGGCACCCATCCCTCCTGTGTCTGGGCACTGCTGGGAGGACTCTGCACACACCCCTCCTGCCTCTGGGCACTGCTGGGAGGACTCTGCACACACCCCTCCTGACTCTGGGCACTGCTGGGAGGACTCTGCACCCACCCCTCCTGTCTCTGGGCACTGCTGGGAGGCCTCTGCACACACCCCTCCTGTCTCTGGGCACTGCTGTGAGTGATAGGCACACACCCCTCCTGTCTCTGGGCCCAGCTGGGAGCACTCTGCACACACCCCTCCTGTGTCTGGGCACTGCTGGGAGGCCTCTGCACACACCCCTCCTGTCTCTGGGCACTGCTGGGAGGCCTCTGCACCCACCCCTCCTGTGTCTGGGCACTGCTGGGAGGACTCTGCACACACCCCTCCTGCCTCTGGGCACTGCTGGGAGGACTCTGCACACACCCCTCCTGACTCTGGGCACTGCTGGGAGGACTCTGCACCCACCCCTCCTGTCTCTGGGCACTGCTGGGAGGCCTCTGCACACACCCCTCCTGTCTCTGGGCACTGCTGTGAGTGATAGGCACAGACCCCTCATGACTCTGGGCACTGCTGGGAGTGATAGGCACCCACCCCTCCTGTCTCTGGGCACTGCTGGGAGGCCTCTGCACACACCCCTCCTGCCTCTGGGCACTGCTGTGAGTGATAGGCACACACCCCTCCTGTCTCTGGGCCCAGCTGGGAGCACTCTGCACACACCCCTCCTGACTCTGGGCACTGCTGGGAGGACTCTGCACACACCCCTCCTGTCTCTGGGCACTGCTGGGAGTGATTGGCACACACCCCTCCTGTCTCTGGGCACTGCTGTGAGTGATAGGCACACACCCCTCCTGTCTCTGGGCACTGC
Source organism: Triturus cristatus (assembly GCF_964204655.1). Classification (NCBI taxonomy): domain Eukaryota; kingdom Metazoa; phylum Chordata; class Amphibia; order Caudata; family Salamandridae; genus Triturus; species Triturus cristatus. The sequence continues at coordinate 1,389,022,268 of NC_140590.1, forward strand.
TGTGAGTGATAGGCACACACCCCTCCTGACTCTGGGCACTTCTGTGAGTGATAGGCACACACCCCTCCTGACTCTGGGCACTGCTGGGAGTGATTGGCACACACCCCTCCTATTTAACAATAAGTACGCTTTGTCCATACACGTGTGTGGGTTCGCTCCATAGGGGTACGGGTCGTACTTACACTGTTGGGGTGGGGGGTACGCTCGATGCATACGCGGGTGGGGGATGTGTCATACGTACAATGTTGGCATGGGGGTTCGCTCCTTGCATACGCGGGTGGGGGTACGTGTCGTACTTACACTGTTGGGGTGGGACGTACGCTCCATGCATACGTGGGTGAGGGTACGGGTCGTACTTACACTGTTGGGGTAGGGGTATGCTCCATACGTCCGTGGGTGAGGGTACGGGTCGTACTTACACTGTTGGGGTGGGGGGTACGCTCCATGCATACGCGGGTGGGGGGATGTGTCATACGTACAATGTTGGCATGGGGGTTCGCTCCTTGCATATGCGGGTGGGGGTACGTGTCGTACTTACACTGTTGGGGTGGGACGTACGCTCCATGCATACGTGGGTGAGGGTACGGGTCGTACTTACACTGTTGGGGTGGGACGTACGCTCCATGCGTACGCGGGTGAGGGTACAGGTCGTACTTACACTGTTGGGGTGGGGGTACGCTCCATACGTCCGTGGGTGAGGGTACGGGTCGTACTTACACTGTTGGGGTGGGGGGTGCGCTCCATGCATACGCGGGTGGGGGGACGTGTCATACGTACAATGTTGGCATGGGGGTACGCTCCTTGCATACGTGGGTGGGGGTATGTGTCGTACTTACACTGTTGGGGTGGGACGTATGCTCTATGCGTACGCGGGTGGGGGGATGTGTTGTACGTACAATGTTGGCATGGGGGTACGCTCCATGCGTACGCGTGTGAGGGTACGGGTCGTACTTACACTGTTGGGGTGGGGGGTACGCTCCTTGCATACGCGGGTGGGGGTACGTGTCGTACTTACACTGTTGGGGTTGGGGGTACGCTCCATGCATACGGGGTGGGGGTACGGTCCGTACATATCCGTCCCCATGCTATGTGATGCTTGTGCGGGCCGTACCCAGGCCTTTGCCACGTGGGTACGAGCCGTCCCGCCATTGTTGGGGTGACGTAGGTGTGGGCGTGGTACGACTCGTACCCATGCTCTTAAGGCGTGGGTACGGGACGTACCTGTCTGGTTGTGTTGCCGGTTCGCGTCGTCAAGAACTTCCGTTGTGGCGGTCGCTGGCTTTGCTGGGCACGCCCCCACCCCCTCGTAGTGACCAGGGCCTGAGGGTCAGGTATGTCCAGGGCATGTGTGCTGTGTGACTTTGGTGGGGCTTTTGTGGCCTGCCCTGGTGCTGCCACCCCCCCCTTTCCCCCCTCCCTTTGTTGTTCTGACCTTCTGCGGCGTCTGCGTCGGAACCTGTAGAGGAGGTCGACTGCTATTAGTGCCGGGATGACACGTAGGTTCGGGACTATGTCTGTCTGTCGCGTACAGGTACTCCTTGTTCGCGTCGTCCTGTCTGTCCGTCGCGTACAGGTCCTCCTTGTTCGCGTCGTCCTGATTTCCCGGCAGATTTTGGCAGCCGGAAAATATTCACCGTGCGGGATGACGTCGGTGCGAATCGTAATTCCTAGTTCGTGAATGGCAGGCTGCGTGCATCCCGACGTCACGTCGGCGCTTTCCCGGATCGCATTTGTATGTTTATTTTCGTTGGTCGGGGTTTTGTACGATTCGTACGGAAATGGTGTTTCCGTGCGAATCGTAATTCCATGTTTGTACATTTTGACGACCGGGTACGCGTCGGACGGAGAATTTGCTCCGTCCGACGGTTCGTACCCGGTTTTTACAGGATCGTGATTGGCACCTTTGTCAGTGAACCGTTTGCATTTCGAGTTATGAGTCGTGTTCACTCATTTATATGTACATCCCCGCCCCCGAGGAAGCCTTGACTGCTCAACCACTGCTACTACTGGGAGTCAAGATTAGAAAGGGTACCAGTCAACTGGGATCCATAGTAGGTTGGGCCCCAGGACATCTGGCATAAAAGATCTCAACCACCATGGTTAGGCCCAGTAGCCCCTGCTTGCCCCAAGGCCCTCCAAGGGGGTTCTGACAGCTGCACTGGACCTGCCTGGCCATGCAACTGGAACTGTCTGAACCCTGCTGGCCTCTGCTGGAGTGAGTTCCTTATCCCCAAGAGGTGCCTCCCAGGTCCGGGACCCTTGGTGTGGCATCAGTTGAGCTCCTCCTTGAAGAAAAGGAGAAATCCTGAAGCTTTGGGCTTTTTGTGACAGCAAACTGGCCTGTTAATGCCAAGATCTTGCTGCCCATGCTGGCCACCAAGATGAAGCTCCAGTGAACCCGACTCTTCGCGCTACAGCAACTGCTAGTGACAACCGCCAAAGTGAGATCTGCACTTTGCGGTACCGCAGCAACAGACTGTGGTGACCCCCAATGCAAAGCTCCATCAAAGAACATCTGCGACACTCAACAGAATCTTCAATCTACAGCGATGACCGTCCACGACACTCTGCCTGCTCCTCGTGGTGCAGCGATGACCATACACAGTGCTATCGCTGCTCCTCGCGGTCTCCCCCATTGTGAACTGGACTCTTTACGCTGGACTTTAGAAGCTAACAATTTCAGTGGGACTAACCTGGTCCATGTACCCAGCCCACACTCCATCGCGGTCATCCTGAACTTGTGGCTTTCACCCGATCTCGCATGACCAGCTAACCACGAGTGGCTTTTAGGCACCATATTTACCTTAAATCTTTGAAAATGGATATCGCTGGTTCTACTGATTGGATTTTTATTGTCTTGGTGTCCAATAATGTATTATGTTTTGCTCTATTTTTCTAAATTGGTGTGGGATTCTTTTTGTATTGTGTTGTCATTTCAATACTGTTTGTGTGCTGCATAAATAATTTACACATTAGCTCTAAGTTAAGTCTGACTGCTTTTGTGCCAAGCTTCCAGCGGGTTAAGCACATGTTAATTGAGTGACTTCTGTGATTCAATCTGGTAAGGATTGTGACTTTTGCATGAGAAGGGATCGGCTCCCCAACAACCATATTTCTCCCACAGGGAAACTAAATGAAGGGATGAGAGCTTATTTTGGTCCTTTGCTGAACAATCAAGACGTGGATAAAGAAGTTGAGACTTCTATTACTATGTCAGGCGAATCGCCACAACCCGCATGGTGGTGGCGATCCGCCCAACAGAATCTCCCGCCCGCCTCCCATTTACTCCCGCCATATCATGATGGCGGGGGATACCGCGGCGGACGGGAAGACCATCCGCCGCTTTTCCACCCGGTCGACTGGTCGAATATGGTGGCGGTTTCTGCTAGACACCGCCATCCATATTACAATGGCTGCGGGAACCAGCCTTTCTGTGGCGGCACCACATTCGTTTTTTGCAGTTGGGGGCACATCGTGGGCCCCCAGGATGTTGGGGTGTGGGAGGGGCACATGGGGGGTACCTATGGTACCCCCCTGCATTTGCATGCACAACGTGGCAGGCACCGCATGGTGCCTGCCACGTTGGGCATGCAAATGCACAGATGCCTTTTTTGCATTGCGGCGGGTGCTGCTGACAGCACCGCCCGCCGCAATGCAAAAAATGCGGGATGCACCTGCCAGTGTGGTGGGCGCATCCTAATTGTACATGTGGGACCGCCGCACACATAGTGGGCGGTTCCATCTCCCGGTGCGAAGGCGGGCGGACTTTGTCCTCCCTCCATCGTAATAGACCCCAACGTCTCTGGATGGAGGACAGTAGATAAGGAGAAACACTTAAAGACAGTCCACTATCACCATTGTAAAGGGTAGCGGTGTTGAGAGCAAGTAGGAGCACGCAGCAATGAGCTACTGTGGTGCTTGCTTGGAAGGGCTTTTGGGTTACCCGGCTTTTAGCAACATTTATTTAAGTTTGAGAAACAAGCTCCTGTCCTTGATTTACACTGGGTAGTTTGTTGTTTGTGATTTACAACTGAGACCATCCGGTGCTCCTCACTTGCATCCACCAGTGTGCATGGATACCATAGAGGCAGGAATTAACGAGCGGCAGAGTTACCATTCTCTTTTCATCCTATACCAGTACACTTAGGTAAACCCATATTAGTGTTAATTAGAGGTCTAGCTAACGCCAGTTCTTGAGCTGTAATTACCAGCACCCAGGACATATAATTCGGTTTTAATAGGAATAAACAATGCGGAAGAGCTGGCATTGCAAGACACCCAACATCATGTTAATTATGGTTAAGTAGCTGAAACTCTACCCACTTTCTGCAAAGACCATTTGAGTTTTGGTGGGCATAGAACTGGCACAGATCAATGACCTCTGAAGCCTTAATCGGAACAAGTAGTAAAAGTGGTAGCCTTCCAATGAAATATTATTTTTCAGCAGAAGTATACACATAAGGGCACACGCATTTAATGGCACCTATGCTTTCCAGTTATACTATATAGTACCATCATTATGATGAATTGCTACTTAAAAAGGATCGTGCGTGCACCTACGCTTAAGAAAATACATTGGAAATTAATGACCCCTGGAACCTGAGCATATCTATCTATCTATCTATCTATCTATCTATCTATCTATCTATCTATCTATCTATCTATCTATCTATCTATCTATCTATCTATCTATCTATCTATCTATCTATCTATCTATCTATCTATCTATCTATCTATCTATCTATCTATCTATCTATCTATCTATCTATCTATCTATCTATCTATCTATCTATCTATCTATCTATCTATCTATCTGTCTGTCTGTCTGTCTGTCTGTCTGTCTGTCTGTCTGTCTGTCTGTCTGTCTATCTATCTATCTATTTATATATCTATCTATCTATCTACCTCGAAACACGTGTCCAGGGATGGCTAACGCAACACATACTGTTCTTTATACATCGTGGCATAGGCGTACCCGCCGTCGCCACTACATCTACCACAGTCCCTTGGGGCAACTTGCTGGTGTGACGAGCAGTGTGCGACCAACCTTTGCATAATCTATCTATCTATCTATCTATCTATCCATCCATCCATCCATCCATCCATCCATCCATCCATCCATCCATCCATCCATCCATCCATCCATCCATCCATCCATCCATCCATCCATCCGTCTATCCGTCTATCCGTCTATCCGTCTGTCCGTCTGTCCGTCTGTCCATCTATCCGTCTATCCATCTATCCATCTATCCATCTATCCATCTATCCATCTATCCATCTATCTATCCGTCTGTCCATCTATCTATCCGTCTGTCCATGTATTTGAGTCGGCAATAGTTAGGGTTCTGAGGAACCTTACATTGAAAAAATTGCATTTTTGAGCGGTGGAGCAAGGAAGAAGCAGTGTCACTTTTAGGCCCCTTAGGAAACTTTGATCTTCACCACAGCAAACATTGTTGGAAAGTTGAAACCAAATTAGATTTAAAGTAGCACTTCATTCAGATAACATTCTTATTGTAGTTTGGTGTAAATAATTCAGTAGATATTTGAGGTATTTGCATATGAAAAAGTTGTTGGACAGACTTTCAAGGGTCACATTTTTCTGATGTCTTGGCCATTAAACTCTCTAGCATGAAACTCATGACTTCTGTTAATCGCATTTTATTTTTTGAGCAATGTGTCTGGTTGATGAAGAACTTGAAATAAGGTTTACGTCATGAAGAAACGCACAAGTTTTGCAAAGCTGGCACATTCAGTGTGTTGTGAATTAAAATTAGAGAGGAATGGGGAAGCATGATGAGCATTGTTGAAGGGCTGAGGAACAGATGCCAATCACTAGAGGCAGGAAAAAAGATTTTGTTTAAGAAAAAAATTACAGTGTGCCAAATTTGCGAGGCATTTATCCAGTTGTCTTTACCCTTCATTTGCTAAGTTTTGTACAACAATGTTAAGAGAGTTTATATTAAAAGGGCTAAGTTTACATATCCTAATAACTTTGGTATTGCCAGATCAATTTGTAATAAATCTAGCAGGCATTAAACTAACATATTTTGCTTACTTCTAATATTTCAATTTTGGTGCAGTTCCGTTAAGGGGTGGGGGTAAATAAAGGGGTAAATGTTTTTACGTTCTTATAACGTAGGTGTTGTTTGACTATTTTGCATGTAATTTGACAGAACTTTAGCATCTTTTTTATGGATTTCCATTATTGCTGAGATCCCAAAAGTTGGGCTTTATGTGCTAACGAGCAGCCAAACTAGATGCAGATTCAGCCAGCGACTCTTGCTACTAACATTACAAGGCCATGAGTCCAGAGGCTTCAGGGCATGGCTGAATGCTCAACACGTGATTATTTTGGCCAATAGATTGGTCTTGAGCCAAAGTCTATGTTGCAGAGCAAAAGACTCTTGTCCAAAGCCCATTGTCTCTCTATATCACAATATATCAGTATGGGTGTTGGATGCAGTATAGCATAAATTCCCATAAAATCTTTGTAATTATATTAATGTATGTTTAAAAAAATCTCAGCAATTTTCTGTTAAAAACAGTTTAACAAAAGCTCTAAAAATCACTGGAATTCTTAAGTTACAGCATGTGACACAAACCATGACTCTAGCTTCCCCATGCCCTGCTCATGCTCCCGCACATGATATTTCCAATTAAATCATCAATGCCAAGAACATGGACAATAAGGAAAGGATGGCAGGGGAAGAAGGAATTGAGTAAACACTGGAGCTGAGTAGAAATGAAGATGTGTTAAAGAGAAGAAAGAAGTTTGAAAAGGTGTTATGGTTACTAAATGAAGTATACCAATTCCACTTCTAAAAAGCCATGGCAAAGCCAATAGGTCTCGCCGATGCAAGAGCCATTGGGTTTGCCAATATGTTTTAGCAATGCTATACATCAGGGTGGCTGTTGTTCAGCATGGCTAATTGTTAGTGAGGTAAAGGAGAGTGTGTGGAGTGGAGAGTCGTAAAGTGGAGTAGAGTGGAGTGTTATGGAGTGGCAAACAGTACAGTTGAGTGGCTGAGAGAGGAGGGAAGTGGAGTATCATGGAGTAGCGTACATGGTTGTGGAGGGAGTGGAGTGTAGTAGAGTGGAAGGGTGTAGAGGTGAGTAGTGTAGAGTGGAGTATAATGTTAGAGTTGAGTAGAGGGTCGTAGAGTGGAGTGTTATAGATTGTTGTGGAGTGTTGTAGAGCAGAATGGAGTATCATAGAGGGTGTTGTGTAGGGTGGCATAGAGTGGAGAGGCACGGAGTGGTGTAGAGTGATGTGGTGACGAGTGCAGTGGTGCATAGTAGAGTAGTGTGGGGTAGAAGGCATTGGCATAAAATGGAGTGCAGTGGTGGTGAGTAAAGAGCCGCAGAGTGGAGTGGTGCAGAGAAGAGTGCAGTGGTGTGGAGAGGAGTGGAGGGAAATGGAGTGTCATGGAGTAGCATACATGGTTATGGAGGAAGTAGAGTGTTATAGAGTGGAAGGGTGTAGAGTTGAGTAGTGTAGAGTGGAGTATAGTGTCAGAATTGAGTAGTGGGTCGTAGAGTGGAGTGGCACAGAGTGTCGTGGAGGGGTGTAGAGCAGAGTGGAGTGTCATAGAGGGTGTTGCGAAGAGTGGAGTAGAGTGTTGTAGAATAGAGTGGCGTAGAACGGAGTAGATTGTCATAGAGTGGAGTGGCATAAAGTTCAGTGGAGTAAGGTGTTGTAGAATAGAATGGAATAAAGTGGCATGGAGTGGTATAGAGGGAGTTTCGTAGATCGTTGTAGAATGGATTAGTGTTGTACACTGGCATAGAGTGAAGTAGAGTGCTGTCCAGTGGAGTGGCATAGATTGGAGTAGAATGTCAATGGAGCAGAGTTTAATGGAGTAGAGCATCATATAGTGGAGTATTGTGGAGTGGAGTTTCATAGAGTGTAGTGTAGTAGAGTGGAGTAGAGTGGCCTAGAAAGAAGTGGCGTAAAGTAAAGTGCTGCAGAGTAGATTGGCATAGAGGTCAGTGGCATAAAGTGCATTGGTTTTGAGTAAAGTGGTGTAAAGTGCATGGAAGTAGAGTGCAATGACATAGAGTAGCGTAGAGTGCAGTGGCATAGACTAGAGCGGTGCAGAGTAGGCGGCAGTGGTGTAGAATGGAATGGTGCAAAGTGGATTAGAGTGGTGTAGGTGAAGTGGCATAAAGTGGAGTGGTGTAAGGAAGAGTGGAGTAGTGTAGTGTAGAGTGTAGAGGTGTAGGGTGCAGTGCCAAAAAGTGCAGTGGCATAGAGTGCAGTTGCACAGACCGCAGTCATGCAGAGTAGAGTGTGAGAGTGCAAAGTCGTAGAATGCAGGGTTGTAGATCGCAGGGTCATAGAGTGCAAAGTCATAGAGTGGTGCAGAAAAGAGTGGTGTGGTACAGAGTAAAATAGAGTGGTATAGAGTGTAGTGATGTAGAGTGCAATGGTGTAGAGTGACATAGAGTGCAGTGGCATAGATTGTAGCGGCATGGTGTATAATGGCATAGAGTGCAGTGGTGCAGAGTAGATTGCAGTGGCATAAAGGGGATTGGCATAGAGTGAACTGGCTTACAGTAGAGCGGTATAGAATACAGTGCATTGGCGTAGAGTGCAGCAGCATAGAGTGCGGTGTTGCAGAGTAGGGTGGCATAGAATGGAGTGGCACGGAGTGGTGTAGAGTGCAGTAGTGAAGAGTGCAGTGGCGCATAGTAGAGTAGTGTGGGGAAGAATGCATTGGCATAAAATAGAGTGCAGTGGTGTTGAATAAAGAGGCGCAGTGGTGTGAGTGGTGCAGATTAGAATGGAGTAGGGTGACGTGGAGTATGCATGATATGGTAGCGTACTGCCATTACAGACAACACAACTTCAATCAATCAATCAATCAATCAATCAATCAATCAATCAATCAATCAATCAATCAATCAGGTGTTTGTTAAGCACGACTACACACCTGTAAGGGTCTCAAGGTGCTGGGGGAAGGGGGGTCTCAGGTTCCTGTCCATCAAGGAGGGGGGTCTGTCGAAGAGCCAGGTTTTGAGGTTTCTTCCGAAGATAGAGAGCGATGTTGTCTGTCTGAGGTGGAGCGGAAGGTCGTTCCAGGCTCTGGCCGCGTGGAAGGAGAAGTAGCGGCCTCCCGATCTGGTCTTTCTGGTGCGGGGGACCACAGCGTAGGAAGCTGGGCTGATCGTAGGGTCCTTTGAGGTGCGTGGATTTTGAGTCGGCTGTTCAGGTATGCTGGTCTGGTGTCGTGGAGGGCCTTGTGAGCATGGGTTAGCATCTTTAAGGTGACTCTAGCTTCGATGGGGAGCCAGTGGAGTGTGAGCAGGTGCTGGGAGATGTGGCAGTGTCTTGGCAGGTTGAGGACCAGTCTTGCGGCGGCGTTTTGGATGTTCTGTAGCTTGCGGTGAGGTTTTTGTTTATTCCGGCATAGAGTGCGTTGCCGTAGTCGAGCCTGCTGTTGACCAGGGCGTGAGTGACGGTCTTTCTGTGTTCGAGGAGGATCCATTGGAAGGTCTTACGTAGGAGGCGGAGGGTGTGGAAGCAGGAGGACAATATGGAGTTGATCTGGCAGTCCATTTTCAGCTCTGAGTCCAGGATGATTCCCAGGTTGCGTGCATGGTCCGTCGGGGTGGGCAGGCTTCCAAGGACGGGGGGCCACCAGGTGTCGTTCCAGGCATCGGGGTTTGGGCCCATGATGATTACTTCTGTTTTGTTGGTGTTTAGTTGTAGGCAGCTGTTTTTCATCCATTTGGCGATGGCTTCCATGCCTTCTCGAAAGTTGTGTCTGGCGGTGTTGGGTTCGTTGGATAGGGAGAGGATGAGTTGGGTGTTCTCTGAGTATGACACAATGTTGAGTCCGTAGGTTCTGACGATGGGGGCGAGCGGAGCCATGTAGACGTTGAAGAGCGTAGGGCTGAGGGAGGACCCCTGGGGGACTCCGCAGGTGGTAAGTGTAGGGTCAATAGGAAAGGGGGGAGTCTGACCCGCTGCGTTCTGCCAGAGAGGAAGGAGCGGATCCAGTCGAGGGCCTTGTCTTGGATCCCTGCGTCGTGGAGTCTGCGTATTAGGGTGCGGTGAGAGACTGTGTCGAACGCCGCTGAGAGGTCGAGCAGGATAAGGGCTGCTGTTTCTCCTTTGTCCAGTAAGGTCCGGATGTCGTCTGTTGCAGTGAGGAGGGCAGTTTCCGTACTGTGTTTTTTTTTTAAGCCGGATTGGGAGGAGTCGAGGATGTTGTGCTCTTCGATGAATGTGGCGAGTTGGCTTTTGATGGCTTTCTCGATGACTTTAGCTGGGAACGGGAGCAGGGAGATGGGTCTGTAGTTTTTGAGGTCGGTGGGGTCCGCCAAGGGTTTCATCAGGAGGGGGTGGATCTCAGGGTGTTTCCAGTCGTCGGGGAACAAGGCGGTTGCCCGGGAGTGGTTGATGGTGTGGCAGAGCATGGGTGCAATGGTGTCGGCAGCTCTGTTGAAAATGTGGTGGGGGCAGGGGTCTATGGGGGCCCTGGAGTGGAATGACTTCATCGTCTTCAGTGTGTCTTCGTGGTGAGGGCAGTCCAGTTGTCGATCGTTGGCTTCAGGGTATCGGGGGTCGTTGGTGAGGGTTCAGTGTGTTTGTTGTCATCATCGAAGTTGTCGTAGATGCTCTTGATTTTGTGGTGGAAAAAGAAGCTGAGTTTGTCACAGAGGTGTTGTGAGGGAGGGATGTCGGTGGACTCGCTGGTGGGTTGGGCGAAATCCTTGATGATGGTGAAGAGTTTTTTGCTGTTGTGTGCATGAGTGGAGACTCTGTCTTCAATCGCTTTTTTCCTCGTTTTTCTGATGAGTTGGTGGTGGGCGTTGGTGGCAGCTCTGAAGTTGTTGTGGGCTTCTGTGGATTTGGTGTTCCTCCAGGCCTTTTCAACTTCAATTGAAATGACCATTACATTTGCACTCACATACAGTTTTACTGGTATACAGCGCACAAACGATAACAGGTGGAAATGTCATTACCCAATATATTGATTTGATCATCAGCACAGTTAATGTACAGAAATTTAAAATTTGGGGTGTACTAGAAGAAAAAATAACATCGTACAGCCTTCCTTAAGCAGACCCCAGTAGCCAGCACAATTGTCACATAAGTTCTCTCAGTTTGAAATCAGAGCAGTAAAAATAAACACCAAGCTCCCTAGAAAACACAGTCTGTTATTTGACCTCTGTGAATTGGATGCACAGCAAATGGGAAGGGTTTGAGAATAAGATAAAAGGTTTGGGCTCACCTCCCATTGACTGTGTTTGGTGGAAAGAATTTAATTAAGATTGTCATCCTGCCCAAAAATACCTTTCCTTTTAATACAATCCCCTTACATTTTAAGAAGGAGTGGTAAGGCAGGGTACAACAGATTATTAATTCCTTTATCTGCACCTTTGGAGGTGTGAGGATATCATGAAAGGGGGCACAACTAAGTGTATGAAGTGTGAGCTAGAGAAGGCAAATGATATCCACGTGTTCATGGAATGCCCTGTGATCCAGACATTTTAGGAGAGCATGGGTAAGATCACCACAAACATTTTGGGGTTAAACATCAAGGTAAGCCTCAGCAGTGGGGCAGTAGAGGGGCGGGTGACGTTGAGCAATGATAAGAGCAGGCTGGTATTCTATATGATTCTGCTGGCTCGAGGGAAATATAAAGTAAGTGGGTAGCTGTTGCCCCCCTGGCATATACTTATTGGCTCAATGCAGTATACTATACTTCCAAAATTGATTTTAAAGATGTGATTACAAAGAGGAATATATTTTTGCAATCCTTGATGAGGTGCATTGGGTTGAATGGCAGACCGGGAAATGAGTAGGTAAGTCTGATGAAAAAGTAGAGTGACCTCAGTTGTCCGATGATCACACCTATCGCTGTTTTGTTTACACAATGCGGCTCTTGGACCGGGGTAATCTGAAGAAAGTTAAATACCTCTGTGGTGAGGCCTTCCCCACAAAAAGGGCACAATTCTGGAAAATTTGGGGGTTGAGCCTGAGGTGAATGAGGACAACAACAAAAAAGATTTAAAGGCCTGTTTACAGAAAGTGAGTTTGTGGAAGAATGCAGTAAACAAGATTTGGGCAATGGGAGAGACAAACTTGAGCTTGACAGCCCAAACCAGATTTAGGCAGCAATAGACAAAAGCCCTGGGAAGGAGGCGGTTCTCCGGGTTGGGGGGGGGGGGTCCAAGAGGTCCGGCCTTTTATAGAAGAAATAAACCCCTGGGAGGTGGTGGTCCCTGGGGCATCAGTAAGACCCAGGAGGGGGGCCAGTGTGCCCTCCCCTATAATATTCAAACACCCCCAAGACCTGGCCCACCCGGGGGGCTGATTAGAAACAAAGCACGGTAGCCTGCGCTTCATTTTTTAAACATTTTCAGCAAAATTCATGGAACCAGCGTGACTTCCACCTACATTCTTTAAAGAAAACCCTTTTTTAGCCCAGGGAACCCCTCCAAGAGGCCCAGGGGGTTCAGGGTGTTTCTTCCCCGCGTCCTTTTCTTTTTCTTTATGTTTTTTTCTGTGACTTGGTTCAACCGGCTCAATTCAGCTGCTGTCTTGAAAGTTTCGGGGTGGTCCATCAAGCGGGGGGAGCAAAAAAGGGGGGTTCCCAAAACGAGTTTTCCCTGTGTTGATTTCCAAAGGAACTTTAGACACGGCTACAGCTCGAACTGCTGAATGAAGTTACACCAAATTTGGCAAAATGGTAGAAGTTGGTTCACAACTAGAGTGCCAATCACTTCAGCTGCTGTGTGTGTCTGCTGCGGTCGCAAAAAGTATTTCCCCATGAAATTTCCCATCGTGATTTTGAACATGACTAGAGCTCGAACCACTGAATGGAATTACACCTAATTTGGCAGAAAGCTACCTCTTGGTCCAGAAAGCAGGCTTTTTGTGATTTAGTGTAAATCTGTTCAGTAGTTTTAGAGATATAAACTGAAAACCAAAATTGGATTTCTAAGGACATGGATCCTCCGCGGATCTGACAATCTCCCAGCTGAAATCTAATTGGCTGCCAACACTTCAACCGGGAAGAATTGGAAGCCATTTTGGGACTCGCCCTCAGCCGAGTCCCAAATAAAAACATAAAAATAATGAAAAGGGGGCAGGGTAGGAAAACCCTGACTCTCTAGCACTGGTGTCAGGCCAAAAAAGCATTTTTTTAAATGTTGCCACAAAATCACAGATATCTGTGAATTTGTGGCAAAAAAGTGTGGTCTCCCATGCTTGTTTCTATTTGAGCACCTCGGTGAGCCAGATTTCATAGGCCTATTTTAATATATATTACGGGGAGGGGGCACATGAGGCCACTTTCCCCATTTCTGCTATGGTTTCACGGGGCCCACCACTTTCCCGCGGCCAGGCGATTAATGAAATATGAGGAGGGGGTCCCCCCTCCAAAGACATTTAATGGTCCTGGGGACCACCACCTCCCCAGGGCTTGATTGAAAAAATAAGAGGGGGGCAGCCCAGACCCCCCTTTTTAGTTATAAACTGTCCTGGGGACCACCTCCAACCTGGGGTTAAGGAAATTGAAGAGAGGGGAGGGGGCTGTACAGCCTCCCTCCAGGTCAATTTTGGCCCTGGGGACCACCACCTCCCCTGGGGATGACTACATTTTTAACAGGGAAGGGGCCTGCACAGTCCCTGCCAGGGCAATTATCAGCCTTGGGGACCACCACCTTCCCGAGCCAGGCCCTATAATAAGAAAGGAGGGCCCCCTCCTGGGGCCATTAATGGCCCTGGGGACCACCATCATAGAGGGCCCACCCCTGGGACACAGCTATTGTCTCTCACATGGCGGGTGCTTTGACAGCTCCGGCAAGCTAGACCAACAGTAAGTCTGCTCCCAGCAGGTGTGAGCAGGAAAATGGCTCCAGTCCGCTGGGAAGGAACTTTTCATCTGTTTTCTGAAAGAATTGCTCCTGCATGTGGGGAGTAGCTTTTATGGCTGCTCCCTATGTGCAGGAGCAATGCCGGATCCTGCTGGAGGTGGGGAGCTGGCAGGGACCATAGGGCATTGAGGCTGTGTGTGTGTGTGTGTGTGTGTGTGCCAGTATTTATATGTTCACTAGAAAGGCAAAGGATAAAGTTACAGTTAGGTGAAAATGTCAGTTAAAGCATGCCATTTTAAACGTACAAAATCACTGAAATTCACTGATCATAGTTATCTCAAGTAACGTTAACTTGTGTCCTAAGGAAATTATAGCTAGCGCCCCTACCATGCACAGTTTTCTCATTAATAATTTAATTGCAAATGTTGCAGTGATATTATCAACGGCTTCATAGCATGTCATGAGTGATGTACTATGTGGGGTAGTTAGGAGGGCATGGCAAGGATGCAAGTTATAGTTACCTTTAGAGCTATGGTGTCCCAAGCCCTCCACCCTGCAGCGGGGTGGGGGTTGTTGCTGGGCCGATAATATATACCAGCGAATCGAGTCACTACACACTGCTTATATCTGTTTAGAATTTATGCTGACAGAGAGCATCAGCATTGTGTGCCTGTAACTGTTACTCAGAGCACCGCTGCTTTATGGGCATTGTAGTACAGAGACCTCTGCATCTTGTTGGTGACTGACCTCTTTAGAACTACAGCCCACCCCAGGGACTTCCCAGGGGTCCTTTCATAAACTTGTGATGCTGGGTGCAGAGACATTCATCCTATCGGCTGCAGCAACAGTTCATGATGTAAGAAAATGTACACAGCCACATGACCACCTACCACAAAGGCCCTGATTTGGATTTTGGAAGACAAGTTACTCCGCCACAACGGTGACAGATAACTGCCGAAATATATAAATCCTACACTATTCTATAGGATTTATATTTTGGAGGACAGTATATCCGTCACTGTTGTGAAGGAGGAACCCATCCACCGAAATCTAAATCAGGCCCATAGTCTTTCTTGGTTCTAAGGTAGGGGAGTAGGCCTGTAATTTTTTGCTGTAGGCATTTAGCGCATGGTGAAAGGCCAAGCAGTATTTATTATCTGTTCTCTGGAGGATTTTTTTTTAGTTCTGCCTTGCTACTGGGTTTGCCCCCTTTCCTAGAGAAAAATACCGACCATATATTCACGGTTTACGACTGTACAAAGTCTCAGACATTATACTTAAATAGAATTTTACATAAAATCACCTAAATTCATTTTCAACATGGCCTTTATGACTGTTTTCTACTTTTATTATCAAGCAGGGATCGATAATGCAGCCACCGCATGCACATTTTAAAATGCTTTGGGCCACATGCATCAAAGTAAGGTATTGTGAATCCTAAATTGCGATTTTTAAGGAATCGCAGTTTAGGAATCACAATTCCTCATGCAGGTAGGAATTGCAAAAAAATTCATACACATTCCTTAAGTGCGACTCACAAATTGCGATTCGCAATTAAGGAATGGCTTCCTATTCATTCCTATGGGCCTCAAGGCCGATAGGAATGAATGGGATTGCATGCGCAATTTGTGGGTACTCGCAAATTGCGCATGCAAATTGAAGGGTGCAAGGGGACCAAAAGGCCACCCTGATGCACCCCCAAAAAAGGTAGGTATGCACTTGTGGTTCACACACATGCCCTAGGGGCATGTGTGTGCAGCACAATGCACTTTGAACAATGCATTTATTTGCATTTTTCAAAGGAATTGCAAATTACCATAAACTTGAAGATGATGGTAATTTGCGATTCTAAGTTGTGAAAATGCAATTTGCAGTTGCATGATGCATCACATTTAGGGGATTGCAATTTGGTAATTTCCTAACTGCATTCGCAATTAAGGAATCAAAAAAAATTAATTGCGAATTGCAGAAAGGGTACATGCATCTCAAAAGGCCATTTTGCGATCGCAAACGGACGAATTTTGCAATTTGCACTATTTGCGATCGCAAAATGGTTTGATGCATGTGCCCCTTTGTTCGTAAATTTACGATTTAAAGTATTTACTGTTAAGGGGGAAAATGGCTTATTGTGATTTTGACAATTTTCAAATCGACCATGTAATTAAAATGCTTGTAATGCTGGTAAAAAAGGACAAGGCCGTAACCTTAACATAACATAAACATAACATGTACTTTTGTATAGCGCACGTATCACCCGAAAGTCTCAAGGCGCTGAATAACAGATGTATACTTACCTAAGTAATCTGGATACAAATTCCAGTGCAAGAAATGTAGGGGCTTACACCATGGATGTTTTACATGCAGTGAATCACGCAAAAAACAAAACTTGTACTAGGCACCCTCCATAGGTTGAAGTCAGGATGAAGAAATAATAGTCAACTTAACATGCTGCAAAATGCAAAATGATCACTACCTTAATACGCCCACCACCTAGACAATGTATTACAGTGCACACTGAACACTAAGCACTGCATTACCAGTTCTTGTTAAATGGTACCATCATATATTCTTCTCTCAATTTCCTTTGCTTTTTCTGTAGGCTAACCCTTGTTTTCTCTCTTCTCTTTTACTGTCTCTAGACAGTTTTCCTTGTTCATGCGTGAGTAACTCTTTCAAATCCAGGTTTTTTTCTAAGCCTTCTGGGACTTGTACTCCTGGTTTGATGGTTTTATAGTGGTATATCTCACAAAAGAAGAGGGACCAGGTTCGCTTGAAGGTTCAGCATATGTGCTCCAAAGAATAAAATCTATAAACCAAGGTATGCAATTCCTTAGAGAAGAAAAGGAGAATATGTGGTCAGTTAGTTTCCAATCTGGCGGACAGGGGAGTCCATTCCTTTAGGAACTGGAGCCCTCACACACCCAAATGGGTGTAATGCTTCATCATAGGGCATGCTCCTCGTCGGACTGGCGCTGAAATGCCCAACGGGCAGCAGCGAAGGAGCTCTTTGTCGAAGATATTTTGTTCCAATGCCGTATGTGAAGTGTATGTGTAGGGTCGCTAGTGCAGATAGATACAGTGAATTGTGAGTGTGCGGGGTGGTGTATTAAAATAGATTAAGCAGTACTCTAAATCAATTTTTAATCAGTGAGTCTACTTGTCTAATTAAAAAATGCTAGCTAACAGTAGAGGCAATGATCTCTGGTAGCCCAATGCAGTGAAGGGTCAACATGTTTCTTGCTGTGATAGGAGTCGATGATGATCTAGAGGCAATTCATCAGGACTGTCACTTTCTCATCTACCCAGTGGTTGGAGCCTCTTAGAGGTTCGGGAGTGTGGCGTGTGACCTCCCCTTTATTTTGTATGCCGCCTCAATGGATGGGTCCCCAGAGCCTTTTCAGGATCATTGAGGGGGCTGCCTATCCCCCTTTCCTTTATTTTAATGTCAGCCTGGGGGTTGGGGTCCCCGGGGACCTCCAAGAGGCTTGGGGAGCAGGGCAACAATTGCCACAGAATTGCCGATCCTCTGTGACTGTGGCAAAATTAAAAAATAAGTTTTTGTTCCCAGGGCTAGGAAGTCAGGGTATTGCTACCTTGCGCGCTTATCATTTTTTATTGTGTTTTTATAGGACTGTGTCCTGAGTCCTAAGATGGTTGCCTCCAAATTGTTGTTGATGTAGTGGCAGCCAATCAGATCTCAACTCCGTGCTTCACATGCTGCTCCTTCCCACCTCCTACCTGCCTCTGGTTTCCCTGCCCATGCCAATGCCCTCTCCCTCCTGCCCTGCATGGTCTGATGTGCTCCCACTACCCATCCTGTTTGCCTTCCATGGTTAGCTTGTAGTCTCTGACCCCTCCTCCTGAACTCCATTGTCCGAGTCAATGCCCCTATCCCCTCACTCCAGCCCTGTGTGACCCATTGTGCTGCCACTGCCCCTTCCATCTGCCTTGCTTGGTCAGCTTGCTGCCCCTGCTCCTCATCACCTCACTCTTGCCCTCCATGGTTCTTGTACTGCCATTGCCCTCCTGTCTGCCCTGTGTTAGCTATAGTGCTGCCACTATCATTGCCACCTGCCCTTTGTATGCAGCTTGCTGCCCCTGCCACTTCTCAGCTGCCACCCTTGTACAAGTCTGTGCCCTTACCCCCTCCTGCCCTCATTGGTTCTTGTGCTGCCACTGCCCTGCTCTCCTAGTCGATCCTCAATGGTTGTTATTATGCCACCCCCTCTTTTGCCAGTCCCGCAGGGTTGACTCACTACCCTTGTCCCACCTCCACCCTCCCCCTACCCTCAATGGTCTGTTGTTCTGCCACTGCTCCTCCCATCTGCCCTGCGAGGTTTGTTGTGCTACCTCTGGCACTCCCACCTGCCTGCCATGGTAATCTTACTGCCTCTGCTCCGCTCCCTCCCCTGCCCACTGTTGTCTGTGTGTGTGTCCCTGACACATCCTATCCCACAGTATTCTAATGTACAACATGAGCGTTATTATTCTGTATTCAGTGCTTAATTTGTAAAATAAAAAGTGCCAGTGCCTTAAGCTCTGCTCAGAAGCCCTGGACCAGTGCGATTAAATGTTGATGCACTGAATACTAAGGCTGAAACCTGAATCCACTATGAGACACTTCCTGCCCCTATTTCTCTCTCTGGCAGGTTCCTTCTTTCTCCTTTTAAGACGGGTTTGCCATCTTTCTCTTCCTTTGGCTCTCTGATCTTTGTGTTTTTCGCTCTCTTACACTAGGCAAATATCTGGTGCCGGAAAATAAGTGCTGGTGCCTTAAAATATGTGACGGTGGCCCCAACCGGCAACCACCGGCTCAAATTCAATTAAGCACTGTCTGTATTTAAGATAAAAGTGTGGTACACCCGATGCCTACAATCATTACGACAGAATCAAAACTGTAAAACCTAAAGCATTTCCTTTAGAAATGAACAAAATGAGAGGTTTTTTCTCTAATTTAAATAATGGTTAGTGCTCTGGAAAGCTAAAATGAGGACACATTTTCTGACTTCTCAAATAACAAGAAAGGATTTTTAAACTAGTTATTTTATGCTCTTTATCTAAGTAATCACTTGATTATTTTTTTGTGAGTTACGCATTTTGCACACTTTATTTGGGCTAAATTTGGGGGGGGGGTGCTGTGTGATAGTTGGGCTAAATTTGGGCTGTTTTTATCTCAGGCACTCATCTTGGGAGACCTTTTTGTTATCAAGTTCTCTGAGTTCTTCATTTACTGCAGTATGCTCTGTAGGAAATGCTTTCAGTTTTACAGCTTTGATTAAATCAAGATGGCTTCAGGTATGGCACACCTTTATCATAAATAAGAATGTTAATGTTTTAGGTGTTCATAAGAACACTGTGGGAGGCTGCAGTAGAACAGTGGGTAATCAACTGAGAGGCTGCTTCTGCTGTTAGAAGTACATGTTTTACTTAGTATGTCAGACTTTATTCTCACATAGCTGAGGAGGATAGTGTAAATTTACAGGAAAAATGTTCTCTTAAACATTGTTCATCAAATCCCAGCAGAGGATCAGCATTTTACAAAGGGCAAAATCACTTTAGAAAACACCACAATTCCTAAAAATAGTATGGTACCACCAAAAAAGTATTTAGATTGTGACTAAAATCTGTTAAGACCCTTTATATGTGTTCCTTTTTGTGACCTTCAAAAGCAGGCTTTCACTACAATGCTTTTCAGTGTGGTCCAGAGTCCTGTAATGACTGCCAAAACATGTTGTCTATGTTGTGGCCAGTCAATCAAGAGGGGGGTTCCATTAAACTGCCCCACATGCTCTCTGGGGTTAGGGTGTGCCCAACCTGCCTCCTTATACATTTTTAATTTATTTTCAGGACACGGGCCATGTCCCCGGTTCCTGTAAAGTCTGCCACAAAATATTGATCAAGTTGTGACTAGAGAATCAGGATTGACTAGTCCCCAGTAATGTGGCCAATGAAAGCATATCAGGACACCAACTGTCAAATATATCTATACATGTTGAGTCTGTCTCAAACACGGATGAACAGATTTACACCAAATCACAAAAACCATGCTTTCTGAATAAAGATCTAGTTTTTTGTCAAATTTGCTATAGTTCAGCTATTATGTCTGTTTTGTTGTCTAAAATTTCCTATGGAAATAGCATGGGAAAAAGGTTTTGGGTTCCCTCCTTTTTTCTCAACCCTCGCTTGACAGATCACCCAGAAAACTGTCCAGTAAGGAGACTTGTATGACTTTTTTTTTGCAAAGGTTTGTAGAGATTTGTCGAACGGCAACACAGTTGTTAGCAAAACAAATAACGCAGTTTCTATAGAAACTCGGATCTAACTATAACTATACATTCTATCTATATATTTCTGATGGAGACTTCTAACTGCATATTCCTCAACTTTTGAATATTCTCCAGGCATTAGACTGGATCTGGAAACTTTTGAGCAGTACCTCAGCGTGCTGGTAGTGGTAGATTGCAGCTCCACACTAATGCCTTTCCACTCAGAAAAATGACGTATTAGGCAAATATAGCCACCACTCCAGCACAATGATGTCAGTTCCTTTCTTTCCACGCCACCAGACGTGGATTCTGGACACCTGTTGGACCCTCCAAACCTGTCACTAGGCCATATCTGGCATTGTGCTCTCCGACTCTGATATGATCTAGACGGAGACTGCATTAGATTTCCATTGAACCACACCTGTCCCGCTTGACATCCCACCTCCACAAGGAAGATTCCAGACAGTACATTCCTTCTTTGACACAGACTCTGACAACAATTATGATGCAAGTGATAAAATTGACCAACCCTGCCACCAATAAAATATGTAAAATGACTTCCAAGCTGTCAGTAACCTAGATACCCCTCCTGACTATGGCCTGCTCATAGCCCCCAGGGTCTGCCACTGAGGATAGTGCCTATTTTGCGGTGATCATGAGGTGGGTGGCCACTGTTCTCAACCTTTAGCTTCCCACATAGAGGTGAAAACCAACATCTTTACTGAAGTTCGCCAGCTATCATTTAATGAGGTACTCACTGATACCCTCTTAGGGGCCAGGGCTAAACCCTGCTCTGTCCCCACAGTAAATCCCCATATTGCCAGATGCAACTGACATGACCCTGGTGAGCCTTCATTTTTGTCTCTGCACCCCTCTCCTGAGAGCTTAGTGATGCAGGCATTGACAACTTGGACAAACCCCAACTCTTTTTTGACTACTGCCCTCGATGGGTAGTCTAGTTGGGTTGAGATCTTTGGAAAGTGGGCAATTTCTTCCACTGGTTTGGCCCTCAGATCCGTCAATGCCAGTTGCCTGCGGGCTGCTATTCCCATGCTCTTTGGGATGCGGTGGCTCAAGTCTTCCCAGGTATACCGGAGGACCTCAACCTGTCCCCATCAAGCTCTACAGGATGATTATGATGCTGCTAAAATTATAGTTTGTTGCGGTCTAGAATTCACCAATTTCATCAGGCACACCATTGGCATCAGTCTCGGTTTCTGTAGCCATGCCTAGTTGCAGGCAATGTGCTTTTCAGGCAATGTCCAGTTGTTCTTTATGGACATGCTCTTTAATGGAACTCACCTTTTTGAGGATAAGGCAGATTCCGCTCTGCAATTCAGGGTCACAACATGCACCCCAGCCTCATCTTCCCTGACTTGCCAGCGGCGTCAACCCTATCATTCCTTTTGTGATTTTGGCAGAGGCACCCCATACCTGCAACCACTTCAGCAAGGTGCCTAGCCTTTTCAGGGCCATAGCCCCGGCAACCACTTACCCTGTGGTCACGATCACCATGCCAGCCAGACCAATGCCTCTTGTGGCCCCACCTGCCAAGCCTCTTTAGCATTCCCTTAGTGGAGCACAGCAACCTAGTTGGAGGCAGGATCCAATGAGTCTTGACAGGCTGGCCGGTCATAACATCGGACAGGTGAGTCCTTACAGATCCTCCAGAATGCTGATGCCTTACCCTTCCTGGCAGTTCTGCCTCACCTCCCACTGTCACCAGA
Source organism: Triturus cristatus (assembly GCF_964204655.1). Lineage (NCBI taxonomy): Eukaryota > Metazoa > Chordata > Amphibia > Caudata > Salamandridae > Triturus > Triturus cristatus. The sequence continues at coordinate 1,389,044,094 of NC_140590.1, forward strand.
ACGACTGACAGAGAACCATCTGTATGAATTACAGCAGGGAGTGCAGCCTTTTTGGTCAAAGATGCTATCAAGGTGGTGCCTGCATCGTAAATGGGTTATGGTTTTTACTTCCTGGTGCCAAAGAAGGACAGTGGCATTTGTTCTATTTTAGACCTGCACACTCTCAACACCTTTCTCCAGAAGGACAAATTCAAGATGCTTACTTTAGGCCAGGTCTTACCCTGGAGACTGGCAGGCTGCCTATTTCCATAGACCTATACTGCAGGCCCATCAGCGCTACCTTCAGTTCGTGGTGGGGCAGAAGCATTTTCTGTCCACTGTGCTCCTCTTTGGTCTCACCAGTACCTCTTAGGTGTTCACAAAAGTGATGGCAGCACATCTTTTGAGGTCAGAGGTCCCGGTCTTCCCCTACTTCGAGTATTGACTATATAAAGGCGGTTTCGCTCCAGACAGTCCTCAGCCACCTCCAGACTATGGTAAATCTCCTGTCGTCTTTGTGGGTCACTATCAATGTGACTTCTGATTCCTCTCAGATGCTCCCTCAGCGATTCTGGACACAGTTAAATTTCGGGTCTTTCTCCGGAAAGGAGAGTGCAGGACATTCAGGCTATGATCCTGATAGTTCAGCCTCTGGATTTCAGTGAGGTCAACTCTGAAACAGTTGGGACAGAGGGCTTCTTTCATCCTGCTGGTCAAGCATGCCAGAAATCCTATGCAGGCTCTGTAGTGGGATATTAAGTCACAGTAGGCCTTGCATCATGGGACCTCTCTGTCCATGTCCAGATTTCAGAGGTGACTGCAATGCATCTTCAGTGGTGGTTTGTGAATCGTGATTTAGTCAGCGGCAGACCCCTCTCTTCACCTAACCAGGACCTGACAGTAGTGAACCATGTGCCATCTGGTTTGGGACGACCAACTGGATGAGGGCACTGGTCTCTAAAAGAGGCCAGACTCCATATCAATCTTGGCGTGGCAAGTTAGTGAGCTTCAGACTTTCATCCGCCGTACACCACCTTCTTCCCAGACAAAGTGGTTCCGTGGTCGTGAGCATCCTTCTTGCCTAAAGTTGTGATGCCATTGCACATTGTTCAAACCATCAGCCTTCTGCACGCCGCCTCACCTCTGTAAGGAGGAGGAAAGACTCCATCATTGCACCCCAAAAGAGCGCTGAGCTTTTACATCGTTCTTAGGAAAGAGCACCGAGTGAACGGTCAGCTCTTTGTGGTGTTTGCTGTAGAGGAAAAAAGACAACGCAGAAAAGGGCCAACTCCTGCTGGATCATACTCTGCATTAAGATCTACTACGCTTTCTTCAAAAAGCAACATCCAGAAGGACAGTAAACTCATTTCACGAAAGCCAAAGCTGCTACCACTGCATTGCCATGCAGAGTTCCGTTCCTGAATATCTGCCAGGAGGCTACGTGGTCATCAATCCATATGTTCACCAAGTGCTAGTGTCTGGACGGCCAGGTTTACTGTGAGGGCCATTTTGTCAGCTTGATCCTACAGGAATATTTGGTTTGAGTCAATAAACAGACTCAGCTCCTAATAGGTACTGATCTGGTATCTATTCAAACGGTGAAAGTGGGGAATCTGCGGTTACAAGTCTCTATCAGAAGCACAATTTACACACCTTCAGCAGCGCTCTTTCTGGTAGACGCTATTCAACTGCAGATTGCCCCCCGACAATCCCACCTTCCCTGTTCTGTGAATCGATCTCTGCTGTTGAATAGCATTACAATTTAGTAATCTGCACACTGGTCAAAGCCAATTGCTGTTGAGGTTAAGTGTTTGGCAGCAGGAACAGCCTTGAAAACAACTGACATCAGCATGTGTGTGTGGCGCAAATATAGGAACCACATGTTGTTTCTGGAGCAGAATGATGTCAGTGCAGGGCTGCACATATATTTTTACTGTGAATTTCACCATTTTCGAATAGCATGTATATGGCATAATGGCGTCACTATTTTGCCTAATTCCCAAAATGTCATGAATTATATATATATTTGACGAAGATAGCTGCTGCGATCAAAACGCGTTACCTGTGCAGCAAATAAAACCATCTTGTAAGTGATCCCGAGCGTCCTGGTGCTTGTTCTTAATGCGGACAGGTGTGTTGAGGATATATATATCTAAACGAACTTTCTAAATGGTGGGAGAAGAAATCATTAGAAAAATACAGAGATGCCAATCGTGTTCCAAGAGGGTTGCGGGTACTCATTGCCCCTACATTTGAAAACCCTAACCCTCTAATGCTATAAGAATGGGCAGAGAACAATCTGAAGGCATCTATGAACATGATCCACATCCTTATTAAATATGCTGAAATCGACCGTAATGTTCTCCTGACAGAAATTGATCGTATCAATGGCCTACTTGATGCAACAGGACAAAGTGACCTGATAAGTAAAAGTAAACATGAAATTGAGTTATGTATCAAAGAACATGAAGAGGTTATTAAAGAAAGAAAGATCTATAATTTTGCACGTGATCAGAATGATTACTCAATCGGAAGAATTTTCACATTCGCTCGTAAATACGATAATTATAAGAGACAAGCTTTAACCGGGGGCAATTCACAAAGCAAACAAGTAATCAGTGGTGAGGAGGCACGTATGATTGAAGGTGACTCCGATTCAGTCTCCTTGACATCCAATAGTAGTTCTGAGGATGGTTGACCTGGTACCTCAGCTCCCATAAAATCTGGCACAATGAGCTTCTCTCTTGCAGAGGAACTGAATTTAAGCGAGGACCGGCGGTACACCTTGCACCCCCGCCAACCTCAGTATGTGCAAGGGGATCAGCCAACGAACGTAGGAGGGAGAGGAGGGTCAGGCACCGGCAAAACTACATCAAGAGGAAATGCGAGAAGGGTCTGGAAGTAATGACAAGTGGAACAGAAAACACTGTCATCAATCTAACAGATACAGTGTTATCCAAAGCTGAAGAGCAACTTTTATCTTTGGGCCTTTCATACTGTCCTAAACATCACTTTTCTTACAATCAGGTGAGGATTGATGTGTTCAAATTTATAAGGAAGATAAAACTGATTAAACACTTCTAGTTAAACACATTCACTGTCAACTCAACTGATTTTTCATCCAATGTCATCAATACAGAAGGGGCATTGCAGGTTAAAGACATCCCTAATCTACAGATCTTGTATGACTTGGCACAAGAAACCTGCAATGAAGATTCATCTGCTGTTAGCCAGGATTTATACCACAAAAGGACAGCCCTTAGTCCATTTTTGTCCTGCCTCCACTTTTCTTCCACTTATGCCAAAAGATGCAGTATATGTATTCAGTGACAGAGTCATTACTGACTAGAACTGTGTCTTTTCAATCTCGACAGAAAGATTATAGAAACAATCAATACCGCATGCTGATTACTAAAGTTCATTCTACCAAATTTGAAATGAGAGCTGCAGAATATAGAACTCGTAAAAAAATCCATCAATGAAAAAGAAATGGGTTGGTGACTAAAGAAGAAATTCATTTTCTCACTGTAGAACATCCAGTCACTCCCGTACTATATTTTCTGCCTAAAGTATATAAGAAGGTCAAGTTAATTTACAAAATATACATCAATATCCCTTCCACCTACAGATCTCAATCCTAAACATCAAGGTACTCCTCCAACGTGGTCAATGGACCAAATAGTTGGATTGGTTGATGGTGATCTAGAACCAGCTAAAACACATTTAAGATTTAGATCTTACCTTTCTTAATAAACCACAAACTCATTCTTTGTTAATCAATATCTGTTTATCTAAAATTTCTTTGTAAAGTTAAATTTGCGTTTGGAAAGTTTATATCAAATTTCAATTAAATCACAGAACATCATATTTACCTAATCTGACTATCTGGAGTCCTCTAAGTCTCTCGTCATCCGTCAAAGCAGATTAATATTCAAGTTCTGTGCTCAGCACGCCACAGTCTCCAAGATCGGTAAAGACCAAAGACGTGCAAGCATCTGTCAATGCCCATAGAATTAGGAAAAGTTCGCAGTCATCAGGTAATTGGGCAGCATCCGGACCATTTAGGATTCAGGAACGCAGCAGTCACCCTAAGTAGTAGAGTTCGCGTAGCGTCACCGTTATCGCCATTGTCACCGGTCAGTAGGGTAGGTAGGTAAGTAGTAGTAGCTCCCTCTCTATTCTACCATGTACTTTTATAATAAAATCACAGTAAAAAGTTACATTTTGATAATTTCGTACGGTCGTGATTGGTTGTTTGAGATCGTCTGATGGGGTTTAACACAGTTTGAGGGGTGAGGTCACAAGTTCAGTCCATTCCGGTTTTTTGTAAACGTCCATTGTCTTGTCACTTGGCTGTTGTCCCACCGTGGCCTTGCCTTAGTACAGTGGGTTACGGGTAATGCAGAGGCTGCAATCATCTATGTCGCAGCTGCGCAGTTCGCTCCGCGCCTCGTGGGACAGTGGCCGCATCGTCGTGTCGCGTCGGTGGCCATTTTAGAATTTAGGCCCAAACGCCAACTTAAGCGAAACAAACACAAAAGAGTAATTAATGCATAGAAATAATAAATCTAATGTTAACCCCTAACTAATCCCTCTATGTGCTTGTATTTATCTAGAGTATAGCGACATTTAAAGCATTTATATTCACCCTTTACGTTGTCTTCTCGGGCAACATTACAGAGACATCACAAAAGCAACATATGCCATGCAATATTCTACTTATTACATATACTACTGTTAGTATGCGTACGTATTTTAGTCATAAAGGTTATTTAGCCATGCAAAATACAAATACCACGTATATTTTGTATATTAATAATGTTGATTAATAAAACATGAAAAACTCATTTAATAAAATATTATAATTAATAGATTATTCAATCAGTGATCTCATGCAGAATAGGGGAGGTATACAAAATTTTGTACTACCCGCTCCATCAATTTCAGCACAAGGAAGTATGAAGGAGAACTTATCAAACTATGTCGATTTCTTTCTACAGCCGCACGTGACCAGCCTGCCGTCATACATAAGAGACACCACTGATTTTTTAAATAAGATCAAAAATGTAAATTGGTGTTCTGATTATTTGTTGGTGGTAATGGACATCGAATCTCTTTATACGAGTATCAATCACTGTCATGGTATTAATGCCACTAAACATTTTTTGGAGAACAGGGACATTGACATGAGAGATCACAACAACATGCTGTTGGAAATAATTGATTTGTGTTTAACGACCAACTTTTTCATGTTCGAGAATGATATTTACCAACAGGTGCGTGGTGTGGCGATGGGGGCATGCTTCTCCCCCAGTTACTCATGTTTACATGTGGGCTGGTGGGAGAAGCATGTCCTCAGAACCACACACCGACATTTGTGGAGTCATATAATGAATTATTGGCGCTACATAGATGACATTTGTTTGGTCTGGAGCGGGTCTAGGGAAGATGCTATGAAATTTGTAGGCAATATCAACTCTAATGATTTAAATTTAAGGTTTACTGCCTCTATTGATAGCTCCAAGGTTGAATTTCTTGATGTCCTGCAGTATATAGATGAAGGTATTCTGCAAACTAAGTTGCACAGAAAGTCCACCGCTGGTAACTCGATTCTTCACGCTGACAGTGCACATCCCCGTCACCTTATCAACAGCATCCCATATGGCGAATTCATCCGTATTCGGAGAATTTGCAGTTCTGACATAGTCTCCAAGGATTGTCAAATGACAGCTTATCATAGATTTCTTGACAGGGGTTACAAGAAACACCAATTGACCTTTGCCCTAAATAAAGCTAATAATCTGCAAAGAGATATCCTGCTCCTGCCCCATTCTAATATTGAGTTTGAGAAAGAGAGTTTGGAGAAAGATGTGTGTCCTATTCGGTTGATAACTACTTTTAGTGCACAAGAACAGGCTATTCACAAGATGATTTATTCAGAATGGCTTATTGTCTTGATCGATAACATCCTTGGTCCCATTCTACCCAGATTACCAGCCATCACCTTCAGAAGGGCACCCTCTATGAGGAATGCCCTTGTTAAATCTATGCCTGAGGTGAAATCTAAAAGTACTTGGCTTACCAAGATGGGTTTTTTCAAATGTAATTCTTGCCGTGCGTGCACATTTGCCAAGAATAGTACTCACTATAAAACAGCTTTCAGTGAGAAGGAGACAGCTATTCATGAGCATCTCACATGTCATACCGAATATGCTATTTACAAATTGAAGTGCTCCTGCAATCTGGAATACATTGGTAGTACGAAGCTCCCGGTGCATAAACGCATTCTTCAGCATGTTAGGGCCATTGTGAATTCTGACCACAATTACCCAGACATTTCAAGTCTATACATGACGACAAATGAAAGGACTTGGAATACACAGTTATAGGGTCAGTTCCTAACCCCAGAAAGGGGAGGTAATCGAGAGAAACTATTGAGACAACGAGAATCCCATTTTATCTTAGCTCTCGATACAAGAGTCCCTAATGGTCTTAACATGAACGAAGATTTGCCCAATTTTTAATGATTTTTTATGATGTTTTCTATGATGGTTATTTATCATGATGGTACTGTAGTATGATGGTCATCTGTTTCATTGGATCAGTGTTACACATGTTTTTTTAAATGGTTTGTTCTGTGATTTTACTATTATTATTGCACTTGCACTTTGGGATCGTTTAGGCTTAAGCGATTCAGGGCTTTTCCCTTGCTGCTAGCGTTAGAGTATTTTTTGCGCAGTACTATTTTGCACTTTTTTGCACTATGCACTTTGTTTTTTATACAGACTGTTTATCATCACATGGCATCTTAACTGTATATATAGATATATTTTTTTTAGCTTGCAATTTTGATATTAACTGATTTTATACATGTATGTCCTCCTTTCAGTATTGGGTCTCTTTAGATTTGACCAGTTACCTGACAATATTGCACTTGCATTTTATTGTGGTATTATCTGCTGCTAATTAGACCGATCTGTGATGGACAATATGTATTTGTATTCAATGATCCATTTGCATGACAGATATTTGTTTATATGATGCCTCATGTTTTATGTTTGGCACTTTATATACTCAGGTCACCTAACTTATTTTACATCTATCATTGAGAAAATTGTATTGTGTAGTCTTGTATTTTGGGCACTTGCCGAATACTGTTTCTAATAGACATCACCAACCTTTATTTTTAGGTTGCTTATCCGCTGTTGCTTCCTTCTGTGCATGCCAGTGATCAAGAGCAGGACATGCTAGAAACGCGTCTGGCGCAGAGATTTGTGTTTTCAACTGATGGAAGGCTCTTGCAACTCCCTGAATAAATGGTGATAACTCGCTGGGTGCGACTCCTTCAATCTGTGGCAACTCTTTTCTTTTGTATAGCGGCTTGCCCAAGCCGCGAAGGGGTCCCACTGCTGATCGGGCAGGTCCGGCGCATCAGGATGTCAGATGCGCAGGGAACAACGAGTCCTTGTTCGAGGATGTTATATTTTGCGGAGTACTCACCTGACTGTTGCAGACATCCCCACTTGGGTATAAATTTGAACTTTGGATGCACGGGACCCACTGGGGTATGAATATTGAGCTAACTACACTTACCAAGGTGCACCAGTGCATACGCCCATTGGGGCGGGGATATAATCTACCTTGGGGTGTGGCGTGCTTCCCTGTTGCTTCCTTCTGCGCATGCCAGTGATCAAGAGCAGGACATGCTCGAAACGCGTCTGGCGCAGAGATTTGTGTTTTCAACTGATGGAAGGCTCTTGCAACTCCCTGAATAAATGGTGATAACTCGCTGGGTACGACTCCTTCAATCTGTGGCAACTCTTTTCTTTTGTATAGCGGCTTGCCCAAGCCGCGAAGGGGTCCCACAGCTGATCGGGCAGGTCCGGCGCATCAGGATGTCAGATGTGCAGGGAACAACGAGTCCTTGTTCGAGGATGTTATATTTTGCGAAGTACTCACCTGACTGTTGCAGACATCCCCACTTGGGTATAAATTTGAACTTTGGATGCACGGGACCCACTGGGGTATTAATATTGAGCTAACTACACTTCCCAAGGTGCACCAGTGCATACGCCCATTGGGGCGGGGATATAATCTACCTTGGGGTGTGGCGTGCTTCCCTGTTGCTTCCTTCTGCGCATGCCAGTGATCAAGAGCAGGACATGCTCGAAACGCGTCTGGCGCAGAGATTTGTGTTTTCAACTGATGGAAGGCTCTTGCAACTCCCTGAATAAATGGTGATAACTCGCTGGGTGCGACTCCTTCAATCTGTGGCAACTCTTTTCTTATATATATATATATTCAGTGAAAAAACATAGGTTTCACACACGTTATAGTTAGCTGGACATTTCACTCGTAAAAAAACAATGAAATTCCCCCGTTATAGTTAGTTAAGCTAACTATAACTCGCGCACCCGCAATCCACTGCTGATGATGTCACATATTACATCACTCATGACATGGTCAGTGACATCATTCATGACATCACTGATGACATCTCAAATGACATCACTGATGACATCATCCAGTGAATGTGTATTTTTCTGAAAATTAAATATGTTTTATATATGTATATCTCACGGACGATGGAAGAATAAATGGGTATATAAGTGTCTAAATGGATGATTTCTTTTTGAAAAATGTGATTGTATAACTGACTGATTAAGTGTTTCTTAGTGAATATATGGCTTACTGAGTAATGTTTAAATATGTAATTATCTGTATCAGTCTCTCACTTTGTGTATAAGTGGCTGCATGGGTTGGTGAGCAGCTACATGGGTGTTTATATAGGATATTAGGTGGTTTTTTGAGTATCAGTCTGAGTGTCTGCATGGTTCGGTGGGGGGTATTACGTAGTGCATAGGTGCATGAATGAGTGACTCACTGGTTGTATGTGTTGAAGACAGCATGTGTGCAGGACTGTATGGGTGGATGAGTGTGTGCATGGGTGTGTTAGTGAGTGAATGACTGTCTCAATAGTGTCTTTATGAGTAACTACATATGTTTTAAACTAATATATGTGACTATTGGTGTATATAAGTGAGTATATGTGAGAGTGAGAGATTGAAAGAGTTCCTGTATGAATAAGTATGTGTTTCTATAAGTGATTGTTTAAAAGACTAAGTATGTGTATGTTTCCGTAGAAGTAAGTGTGGTGGTGTGTGTATAACTGTATATGCAAATAAATCTATGTTTGATTCTTTATTTTCATGAGTGAGTATGTGTGTCAGTAAGTCTGTGGATGAGTGGCATTGTGTAGCAGGATGTATAGGTGTATTAGTACATATGATGAATGAGTACATGTATGAGTGACTGTACAGGACTGTTCGTGAATGTGTGGATGTGTATGTGGATCTTAGAATTACTGAAGAGGTTGTTGTAACTGGTATTGGTATGTCCATTTTTTTGAAAATTTTATTCTCTAATTTTGAATGTGTGTTTCAAAGGTTATATTAGGGTGAGGGGAGGTCTGCCACTCTGTCACAAGGATTATGTCATCAGTGATGTCATTTGAGATGTCATCAGTGATGTCATGAGTGATGTCACTGACCATGTCATGAGTGATGTAATATGTGACGTCATCAGCAGTGAAATGTCCAGCTAACTATAACGTGTGTGAAACCTATGGTTTTTTCACTGAATTTGCAAGGTTTTTTAAATGCTAATTCCTAACTATAACGTGTGTGAAACCCATGGTTTTTTCACTGAATTTGCAAGGTTTTTTAAATGCTAATTCCTAACTATAACGTGTGTGAAACCCATGGTTTTTTCAGTGAATTTGTATGGTTTTTTAAATGCTAATTCTTACCTATAACGTGTGTGAAACCCATGGTTTTTTCAGTGATTTTGTATGGTTTTTTAAATACAAATTCTTATATTAAACGTGTGTTTTTTTGTTTTATTTGCAAGGTTTTTTTACTTTTTTTTTTTTTTACTTTATATTCTCTTTAAACACTATGCTTAAATGTTAAAAATTCTGCAATATATTATTTTTTCTCATTTTTTTTTTACCAAACAGGTAAGATATATTAGTATAACATAGTGATTCTTTTTTTCCAATTTTCTTTTTTTTGTTTTTCTTTTTTTTTACGTGCGCGTACGGTAAGCGTACGGTTTACGTAATGTATGTAATATTTCTATTCTTTTTGTGTATGGTTACGTAATTTACGTAGTCGTGCGTACTGCGTACGCGGCGCGTAAGCGCATACACTACACGCGCACGTTACGCGGAAGTGTTGGGGCGTGCCTCCTATGCGCACGTGCGCGTGTCTTTTATACGCGCATGCGTACTTTTACCGTAAGCGCACCGTAAGCGCTCCGTAAGCGTAACGTACGCGCACGGTTGGTCATGTGATCAAGAAAAAAAACTTTTGATTGGTTTAAAGTAGTTTCAGTTCTAGAACTCTCCTACACCACACCCATTCCCCTCATTTTTGCTTGTGATCCCTTAGGAGAAGGAGCTGAGTTGTCTTTGGGATACGATGGCAGACCAGCACTCCTCTTCTGAGAGTGAGGCTAGCAGCACCACCATCAGGCAGAGAAGGAGGAAACAGAAGAGCTCTTTTATATGGGAGTATTTTACTTTTCCTGAGGGCGAGAAAAAAGTAAATGCTGCTTTAGTGACTTGCAAGCTGTGCCAGCGTGTACTTTCTAGAGGTAATCCTAACAAGAAGTATTCCTTCGGGAATCACACTATGTTAAGACACCTTGAGGATGTACACCCTAGGACACATGCTCGACATACTAGAGGAAACCCTTCAGTAAGTCGAGCAAGCACATCCACAGCAGCTCAGCCGAGTCCATCTTCGGCAGCTCAGCTGAGCCCTTCATCTGTGGGGGCAGATTCACCTTTTTCTGGTCCTCTGGAAACTAACCATCGATTTGCGAGGGTTACAATGCGGTGCTCAAATTGCCATGGTCTAATTGTTCGTGGGGAGACCAGTGTTCCCCTAATTAACAACAGAATAGACCAGCACATTTGTCCTACCAGCTAATATTGTCATTCTTCCTTTCCTCTGTCCCTGCATGAACACAACGGCTCTTTTAAGAGCCAACCTTACCTGTCAACTTTTTTTAATTTTTTCTTAAAAACGTTTTTTTTTTTTTTTTTACCTTACGCGTAAGGTAAGCGTATTTTTTTTTTTTTTTTAAAAACACTAAAAAACAATTACCACATTACAAGGTCCTTGAGGGATTAATAACGAAATACTGAAAATCTGTTTGAGGAGAAGTGGAAAAAAGGGACCATCTAATTTCTGACTCACCTGACCCACCCAAAAATGTAATTATCAATTTAAATTTAATTGAAATTGCTTGTAAACATGGTTTTATTTTTCGAAAATTTTCTTTCTCAATCTGAAAAAAAAAGAAAAAAGTGTTAATATTTAATAAAACATTTTATAATACAGTACAAGTATTTACATATTTTCCAAAAACTATTTTTTGCCTTTTTTTTGCTGTTTTCAGAATATATTGCATTTCACTATAAATCGTGAAAGCAATTGCATTCATCACTTAACAGCGGGCAAAAAAAAATAACAATCTCAAAAATTGTTTTAAAAAAGCCCAGAATCTCTTCTCACTTAAACATAACATTATAGAAATGCAAAATATTCAAAAAAAATATCATCTAATAACAATACCTATTTCTAAAAAATACCGTCTGACAATTTTGTTACAGAAGCATAATCACAAAAATATTATATCTCAAATAACTCCACAATACATCTGGTTACTTTAGGCCAAATGGTAATTTTAAAAATCTTTTTTGATGAAATTTCCAATGGTAATCCAATAAAATTCCAAAATTTAAATTGTACAGATGTTAGCGATTCTCTCTAAAATTTTTGGTTTCCGAAAGATTAATTAGGAATTAAATAAGTCCACAATACAATTGGTTACCTTTCCTTTAGGCCAAATGGTAATTTGAAAAATCTTTTTATTTGTAAATTCCAATGGTAATCCAATAAAATGGTAAAATTGTTTTGTACAGATGTTGCCAATTCTCTCTAAAATTTAGGTTTCAGGAAGATTAGATAGGAATTTGCTAAATCAAAAGGCAAACGTTGCTTAAAAACCAATTGACAATCATTACACATTGTCCAGCCTTTTTTACATTTTAGATAAACTGTGTAATGACCAGAAGTTACAGTAGGTCCATCATGGAAAATTATTGCAACTGTTACAAAAGTTTTTCCTGAAATTGATAATTGCTGTCCTATAAACTTCTTTATTAAAGTATCCAATTTTGAACCATCAGCTCTAAATCGCTGCATCATTAAAATTACATACTGTCCGTATTCCTTTAAAATTAATGTTGAAAACATGTCAGATTTACACTCACTGCATTCCATGCTATGATTAGCATCTTTAACTAATTTAGCAAAAGTGACTGTTTTACTCTCTGGCAATGTTAAATAAATAAACATTTCAGAATCAACATTAGAGCCACATGTATTGAAACAGTTTTCACAACTATGTTCCCATTTATAAGAGACACCAAACATATTTTCAATTTGTACCCCTTCTTCTTCCAGTACCTGAAGAAAATACATCAAGAATTCCTGTGCGTCTTGCTGTACTTTTGAGAAAACTGTGTAAATCCCGAACATACATCTAAAAGTTTTCTAATTTCAGTAGCACTTTCTATTTTAGTTTTATCATTACTCAGCTTTTCAAAAAGGAGACTCAACTCTGAACAGAATCTTTTTCTCTGATTTACTATTATCTGCTCTTGCAAACTTTCAAGATAAAATATAACATTCAGCACTACATTAGCGTAGCAGTTGACACCAGAGCTATTTTCAAAATGACAACCAACAACCTCTTCAACATTTTCCTTTTTCTTTTTGCTTGCAATTACATCACTCTTTTTTTTTCTCCTCTCTACATCCTCATTACAGATATTCTCAATTCTCCTTTTTCGAGAAACAACACGTTTTTCCAACACAGGATACTGACCTAAATGAGGAGCATAGGTTCTTCTTAATCTATTATACTCCTTTACACAATTTGCATCAGCACTAACTTTTGAGTCATCAAAGTCTATCATAAATAAACCAGATAATGTTTTCACTCGTGACAAAGCAACATAAGCCATACCTTCTTTGAACACAGTTGAACCAATGTTCACAAAAGCACAATCTACAGTCAATCCTTGAGACTTGTGAATAGTTACAGCATATGCTAGAGAAAACGGAAACTGTTTCCTACGTACATATAAGTCTTTCACAAGCATGAAACGAACTGTACAACGACAAATGTCTATAACTTCTTCTATCTGATCAAATTTTATTTTTAAACATTCAATTCCATCTTTTTTCTGGTAATTAATAAAACCCACAACTCTTCCCATAGCTCCATTTACTAAACCTTTTTCAACATCCAAATTTCTCCTTAAAAATACCATACAGTTCATGCAAACATATAGATTTTTTTCTAATCCAGCAGTTTTGGAAATGTTCTTCTCCAGTGAATCCAATTTATTTTTCAGTTTGCCTGTTAATGTAATAGTAATTCTTTCATGCTGAATTTTGTCCACTGCTTCCAATTTCCTAATCTCTTCCTTTTCCAATTTCAAAAGTTCCTCATTGAATATTGAGCATTCACGTAGAGTTGGCATTAAGCAGATGACACTTTTCTTTTCTGCAATGTTATTGTATATTTTCTCTGCAACTATTTCTTCCTTTGGGAATAAATTATGTAGCAACCGACTCTGTAATGCTTTTGTGCCAGCTTCAGTGAGTAGTCCAATTCTGATATCTTTCAGAATACTTCCATATTCTTCATCGTTTGCTTGCCTCATATTAGTAGTAAGTTCCTTGTACTCAAAAAAGGACCAAATATTTGCATTACCAATGCTTCCCAATGACTTCTTTGTGTCTTCATGTGTCACAGTATTAAACACTGGTTGTCCTTTAACTGGAGTAAGCTGTAGAAGATCCCCAAAAACTATGACATGTTTTCCACCAAATAACACGTCATAGTCTGTCCTTAGAATTTGCTGCATTCTTAAATGCACAAAGGCAAGCATTAAGTTTGATACCATGCTCACCTCATCAATAATGAGAACTTGCATCTTCTTCAATACTCTTGAAACTTCCAAGCATGCTTCTCCAGTTAGCTTGTGGTATTGTATTTTGTTCTCATGCTCCACTGGTAACATTAGCAAACGATGTAAGGTGATTCCTTTTATGTTATATGCTGCTAACCCAGTTGGAGCAGTAACCACACAAGACAAAGTTGAATCCGTTTTTTGCTGTAGGTAGCTTCTAATGACTTTTATTAAGAAACTTTTTCCAGTTCCAGCTTGTCCGCTTACATACATCCTGATTGGTTGAAATGATGTGCATGAGCACTCTTTTTTTATGTAGTAATCCGTGATCAATTTTGTTTCTGATCTCTTCATAAATTTGTTGCTGCTCTTCATTCAGTTGTCTTTCCAAATTTGGTAAGTCTATTAATTCTTCTTGAGCTTGATTCATAGCCGTTTCCACTTCAGTCATAGCTATTGCAGCTTCATTTTCAACGATTGGTTGTCCTAGGGGATCTTGACTGAGTGTTCCAGAACTTTGGCTGTCTTGAGAACTGTCTCTAGCTACTTCAGCTGCAATTGTAGTTTCCTGTTCAATTTCTTCATTTAACATTTGCACATAATTTGTGAAAGTACTGCATTCTATGCTGTCTTTGCAAGCATTAAAGGAATCTTCATAGCTTTGAAATTCTCCCAGTAGTTCGTCCTCTGAACGCCATGGTTTAAACAGCTGTAAAAGAGCCAAGTAGTAAAATTCCTTTTTGTCAGTAGTGTCGCAACTCAGCTTCCTGTGATTTATCAAACTTCCTTTTGTTTGCTTCACCAAACATCCTTCCTCACCAATGACTTTATATTTTCCATTGTTGATGTCTTCTGTGGCTTTCCGTGAATAAATGTAGTTTTGCAGCACTTCATAGAGACACATGTTCTCTTGATGAAGACTTCTCTTTGGGTAATATGTGTCCAACATGTTTGATTTCAAAATATCTGTACTTTCTGGGTCATTCTCGGCCAAATATTCAATTTCTCCAACAGATTTCAGTACCCGATTTCTCATTGCTGCAAGGCCTAAACTTGCCCAAATTATTCTTCTTGATTTCGATTAGAGACTTGCAGAAGATAACCTATCTGAACATTCGTAGGATCCAATTTCTCGATGCGATAACATCTTTAAACTGAAACTGTACAGCTTCTTACTGACAGTCTTCCCGTGAGAAATCTCTTCCCACATTTCTTTCAATTCAGTTTTTTCTGATTTAGTAATGTAAGACATTACATATCGAGCAACAGCAATGGAATTGTCAGCTACATACTGTATGTCCATGTTAGCATTCCACATGGATAAAATGACTGGGTTGTAGTCATTTATATTTTTTGATTCTTCTTTTCTTTTTAGGTTGTAGGTATTCTTAGGTAATTTTCTTGTAATAGTATGTCTCACAGCTGTCATAAAACTGTTTACTCTTCCTTTTGAAAGAACAGGTCTAGGAAATCCAAATCGACATTTTGTGTAGAATTTATCTTTGCTCTTGTATTTCCGTCGACAGTATTTTCCACACCGATGACTTTGGAAACGTAAAACTTGCTCCTTTAACTTTTTCTCTTCTGTGCTTTTTGGTATAGCACATGTTGCATATTCTTCAATGAAAGATAACACTGCTTCATCAGTATCTGTTCCAAACTTTGGGGCATCCTTGATCCACAACAGCATATGAATATGAGGAGCACCTCTTGCTTGGTACTCTTTTCTCCAAAAGAAATCCACAACTTCTCCAAGAGGTGGATTTATTTTATTGCAGATGATGCACATCATGGCCTCAAATCTATGATTGAAATATCTGCAAACATTAACCGGATCCAATGAGCACAGTTCTCCTGCTGTCTTGTATTCGATGTTTTTAATGTTTGAATTTGCCTCTCGTAGAAAATCCAGTAAATCATCCCAAGCGTACTCGGCACAGTTTAGGGTAAGGAACCATGTTGGAGTTCCTAAATTCCGTAACATGCATTTTAATTCACCATGGCGTCGGTACCAATATTCATTTGTCCCACGCTGACAAGCCATCAGATTGATCAGTTGTGTTTCCAAATGATCATCTCGGTGCTGCACTTTCTCCATAAAATCCTTAGCAGACACATTTTGTAAATGTACTCCACTTTTTAAAATGTTATTTACTGCATAAGATAATGCAGACAAGTCGCTTTCAAATAAAAGATGGAACAAATAAGGAATACTTTGACGAAATCTTGGATCTTCTGCATATAGTCTTGTAGTCCGATACTCAGAAGCTGGAATCTGTTCTGGACGTTCATCGTATCGTCCTCCTTTTCCTGTAGGAAACAGCTGGGGAAAACATCGAGCTTCCAAGCTCTCCTCCCATACACTCACGGGAGTTCCTTTTGCTTTCTTCATCTGAAACAGATCAATAGTGTCTCCCATAACTTCTTTTGAATGAAGAGGATGTATGCTAAAATGTTCATAAATTTCTTCTTCCTTTGACTTGTCCACTTTTTCAATTTGACCAGTTGGTGTTTCTGTGTCTTCTTGTAAATCTTCTTCTTCTATATAAATTGATTCATACCATTTATTATTTTTTTTCAAATACAAATTTGCTCTTTGTACTTTTCGTACATCCACCAGCTCCTGCCAAATCTTTTTATTCTTTGTACGTACACCATTAACCAGAATTACTAATGGTTCCGTTTCCAAAGTATCTGCATCAATAGTTTCCATATTTTTTTTCAAATCCAAGGGCAAATACACCACTCTTCCTTTTAAACCTCTCAGTAAATCAGAAGGAGGTAATTTACCAGTTTTGGGCTCCATACGTACTATGGTCTGGAACGGATGAACACATTGAATGAGTATAGACTCATATGTATTTAATTCAGAAAGTTCGGCAGGAATAGCATCCAATTCTAAATTATTATGTACAGCTCTGGTCGGCATTCTATTTTCTTCTAACTTATTATAACAGTATTTACAAATACGCTGATCTTCACCCAATTCAAAACAATTTTCAAGAAATATATATGTGGCAAAATCCTTCCACTTATAATTATCTTCATTTTCACTTTTTCTGTAGAGATCAACATTCCTGGTTTGTTTTTTATAATGAGTTCTGCGGCAAAAAAACACAAGTAATATTTGGTCTTTCATTAGAGATTATTGCAAATTTTGTCATGTGATCATTAAATTTCTTACTTACAGAGGGTTCTATATTCTCTTCCACTTCTTCCTCAATAACTGTGTCATTTCCTGCACTGTCTTGTTCTGGACCAAAGTAACTAAACTGAATTTCATCAGTAACCTTCTCTACATCTGATACCGATCCACGGAACAGAGCCCTATTCAATTCATCTAACTTTATTGCTGGACTTTTAGCAAAATACAATCGTCTCACAAACTTTCTCATTTCAGTATGATGAACAGCCAGCATCCTAAAATGATGAAAAACACTTTTACACACTTTTCTAGATAGACAAGCCAGAGAATGTCCCTGCAAACCAGTATTCTCTCTCACTCTGCATGGATCTAGACTTTGAAGCACCTTAATCTTCTGTTTAACACTTTTTTTTACTATATTCTCTTAGAAACTCACGAAATTTATCAATAGATTCCTGACGCACAGTGCAAATACTACTACAATTCCAAGTATACACTGGGGCTTTAGGACGTCTCCCCATAGCCTCATCCGCCATCACTTGTTCCTCATCTCTTGGAACCATTTTCTCCTTCTCCATTATACAACCATTTTTCACTTCATAAGCACGACCTCTGGTGTCAACTGCATGCAGCAAACTATTACTTTGAAGATAACTCTCTTCATTAAAAAAAGGTTCACTACTTGAAATATGCATCCATTCTCCTAAAAACACTTTACAAAAGTTTGTTCTTTTCACTAGTCTTTTCCTTTTGCTTTGTGATTTCAGTACATTGACCATTTTATCTAATGTACGCATCCTGTTCAAAATTAAAATGAATAGTTTCCTTTTTAATTCTAAAGCCTTTGCTACAATGGCTTCAATTTCTTTTTTTCTCTTATAAAATTTTGCTTTTTTCTTATATTTCTTCACATCCTTTATCAAATTGGACATAACTCTTCTCTGAAACATTTTTCTACGAATCTCTTTAAACGCTGTTTTTCTTTTTAAGTTAATCTTTATTGTTTCTGAAGGTATATTTGCATTAACTAAATGCTCAATTTTTTCTTGTTGTTTTCTATTTAAAACATTATTTCCAGTACAGACATTTTGTACATTTTTCCTTTTTTTGAAGATATTGTTTAAAAAATCTTTTGTCTGCTTACCAGAAGACTTTCTCTTTTTCCCAACATGAGCATCTCCAACTAACTTAGGTCCTCCAGTTGTCTTCAAATATAGATTTTTTTTGTGGTTTTTCCTTAGTCTGGATTTTGTAGGCATCTTAAATTTTGTTCACTGCTCTTCAGCAATACCTGAAAAAAACTAAAAAAATGTCCTTTATTTTATTTAAATATATTACTATATTTTTTATGATCTTTTCAAATCTTAAAATACTATGTACCCCTTTCCTACAAGTGAAAATCACAATAACACCATCACAAATTAAATATCTAAAAACAATTCCTGTGTGCACACAGAGTCATGGTTTGATATTAGGCAGAAAACGAAATTTTGTTTGCCAATTTGAAAGCACACTTACTACTCTTTTTTTGGCAAGTGATAAGTACTTTTACAGTCTGACACATTTTCAATCCACTTTTCAGATTCTGAAAACAGCACATGTCCAAACAGCTTTTTGAGACCAGGAACATGTGTAACCTGGGTGAATGACTACACTCCAGCAAGGGCAACCAGCCTTAGTGATGCTGAATGTATTTGCGTTACTGACTGCAACCTCAAACCCCACTCGGTTGTGAATACTATGCATGATTCTACAGGGTAAGCAGCTGGGTGTGTGCTAAGAGTCTGCTTCTGCAGAAAAATAGCTGCCCCTTTCCTACTAATGCAAATGTAAAATTACCAGAGTAATACGCAATAAATCTCTGTTAACAATTCCTCTTTGCACACAGAGTCATGGTTTGATATTTGGCAGAAAACGAAATTTCTTTGCCAATTTGAAAGCACACTTACTACTCTTTTTTTGGCAAGTGATAAGTACTTTTACAGTCTGACACATTTTCAATCCACTTTTCAGATTCTGAAAACAGCACATGTCCAAACAGCTTTTTGAGACCAGGAACATGTGTAACCTGGGTGAATGACTACACTCCAGCAAGGGCAACCAGCCTTAGTGATGCTGAATGTATTTGCGTTACTGACTGCAACCTCAAACCCCACTCGGTTGTGAATACTATGCATGATTCTACAGGGTAAGCAGCTGGGTGTGTGCTAAGAGTCTGCTTCTGCAGAAAAATAGCTGCCCCTTTCCTACTAATGCAAATGTAAAATTACCAGAGTAATACGCAATAAATCTCTGTCAACAATTCCTCTTTGCACACAGAGTCATGGTTTGATATTTGGCAGAAAACGAAATTTCTTTGCCAATTTGAAAGCACACTTACTACTCTTTTTTTGGCAAGTGATAAGTACTTTTACAGTCTGACACATTTTCAATCCACTTTTCAGATTCTGAAAACAGCACATGTCCAAACAGCTTTTTGAGACCAGGAACATGTGTAACCTGGGTGAATGACTACACTCCAGCAAGGGCAACCAGCCTTAGTGATGCTGAATGTATTTGCATTACTGACTGCAACCTCAAACCCCACTCGGTTGTGAATACTATGCATGATTCTACAGGGTAAGCAGCTGGGTGTGTGCTAAGAGTCTGCTTCTGCAGAAAAATAGCTGCCCCTTTCCTACTAATGCAAATGTAAAATTACCAGAGTAATACGCAATAAATCTCTGTCAACAATTCCTCTTTGCACACAGAGTCATGGTTTGATATTTGGCAGAAAACAAAATTACTTTGCCAATTTGAAAGCACACTTACTACTCTTTTTTTGGCAAGTGATAAGTACTTTTACAGTCTGACACATTTTCAATCCACTTTTCAGATTCTGAAAACAGCACATGTCCAAACAGCTTTTTGAGACCAGGAACATGTGTAACCTGGGTGAATGACTACACTCCAGCAAGGGCAACCAGCCTTAGTGATGCTGAATGTATTTGCATTACTGACTGCAACCTCAAACCCCACTCGGTTGCGAATACTATGCATGATTCTACAGGGTAAGCAGCTGGGTGTGTGCTAAGAGTCTGCTTCTGCAGAAAAATAGCTGCCCCTTTCCTACTAATGCAAATGTAAAATTACCAGAGTAATACGCAATAAATCTCTGTCAACAATTCCTCTTTGCACACAGAGTCATGGTTTGATATTTGGCAGAAAACGAAATTTCTTTGCCAATTTGAAAGCACACTTACTACTCTTTTTTTGGCAAGTGATAAGTACTTTTACAGTCTGGCACATTTTCAATCCACTTTTCAGATTCTGAAAACAGCACATGTCCAAACAGCTTTTTGAGACCAGGAACATGTGTAACCTGGGTGAATGACTACACTCCAGCAAGGGCAACCAGCCTTAGTGATGCTGAATGTATTTGCGTTACTGACTGCAACCTCAAACCCCACTCGGTTGTGAATACTATGCATGATTCTACAGGGTAAGCAGCTGGGTGTGTGCTAAGAGTCTGCTTCTGCAGAAAAATAGCTGCCCCTTTCCTACTAATGCAAATGTAAAATTACCAGAGTAATACGCAATAAATCTCTGTCAACAATTCCTCTTTGCACACAGAGTCATGGTTTGATATTTGGCAGAAAACAAAATTTCTTTGCCAATTTGAAAGCACACTTACTACTCTTTTTTTGGCAAGTGATAAGTACTTTTACAGTCTGACACATTTTCAATCCACTTTTCAGATTCTGAAAACAGCACATGTCCAAACAGCTTTTTGAGACCAGGAACATGTGTAACCTGGGTGAATTCCTCTTTGCACACAGAGTCATCTTCTGATTCTATGCAGAAAACAGTATTCCTCATTTATACCAGTACACCTTAATTTATGGTGAAAACATAGTCCATAATATTTTACATGTTCCTTACATTTAAATTTCTCCAAAAACACAAAATGATAAACACAACTTCAACAAAAGGAATTCCAATTCTATTATTCTTTTCTTAATTTACCACATACATCCCCTCTCAAACTCATAACTCACCTTTAAAATTAGTTAGTTGTGAAAGAAATGTGGCACTCAAACAGTAGATTATCAGAGCCAGGATCTCTGTTCTGTACACCTCTCTCCTCTCAGCAGAACCAGATAATGGCAATGTTTCCCTCTCTTTTTCCACACATATACATGTTAATTTCAAATCTCAGTGCTTCCCCCTTTTTTCAAATGTAATCACACATTTCTATTGGTTGAAAACCAACCCTTTTCCAAAAGTACCCTTCCCCCAACTTGACTTCTGCCTAGTACCCTTCCCCCAACTTGACTTCTCCCTGCTACCATAGCAACAGCTCATGGAACACTGCTGTGTGAAGTCAGGTCAGAAGTTCACCACACAATGTTTCATTTCCAAAGAGCAAGAGTGCTTGACTTTTCTAAGCTAACAGCAAATCCATAGTAATGTTCTTTGGTAACACATTTTTCTGTACCAATACAAAACATGCTTCTATAAATTGACACATACAGCCTAGTTTAGTTTTTAGTGTAGAATGGTATGAAACAGCCAATGAGTTCTTTTTATTTTAAAATAATATGTATGCCTCCATTTCCAAACTGTCTTTCATTTCTTTTTCCCATTCTACTGAAATACACCTCCTGAGTGCATCCAGATCTCCTTTGAAGATGTTCACAGTGTGGATTGTAGGGCACAGCTATGTCTTCTGGAGTGAAAGGTATGCAGAGAAAACAGGTATGGTGAGAGACCTTGCTTTGCCAAATGTAGACATTAAATGGATTGGTCAGAGAGGGTTAAAGTGGCACCAATTGATGCCATTGGTGAAATCCTTCATGCAAATCCAACACCCTGACCTCATAATAGTTCACTGTGGTGGCAATGACCTAGGCACTTTGACTGGGGGGGCATTGACAACAAACCTACTTGGTGGAAGGACGCTCCGCTGAGCACTCTGCATTGCCCGGGGGTCGGAGGCTGTGACACCGCGCTGAGACCGCGCTGGACGCCGCGAAAGGGACTACAGCCCCCAGAGTCCCTAGCGGTATCTTCCGCTTCCGCTTCCCTGCGCGCCCTGAGGCGCTTATAACTGCGAGGCTCCCTCGGTGGAGCGGGGGGCATTGACAACAAACCTACTTGGTGGAAGGACGCTCCGCTGCGCACTCTGCATTGCCCGGGGGTCGGAGGCTGTGACACCGCGCTGAGACCGCGCTGGACGCCGCGAAAGGGACTACAGCCCCCAGAGTCCCTAGCGGTATCTTCCGCTTCCGCTTCCCTGCACGCCCTGAGGCGCTTATAACTGCGAGGCTCCCTCGGTGGAGCGGGGGGCATTGACAACAAACCTACTTGGTGGAAGGACGCTCCGCTGCGCACTCTGCATTGCCCGGGGGTCGGAGGCTGTGACACCGCACTGAGACCGCGCTGGACGCCGCGAAAGGGACTACAGCCCCCAGAGTCCCTAGCGGTATCTTCCGCTTCCGCTTCCCTGCGCGCCCTGAGGCGCTTATAACTGCGAGGCTCCCTCCGCGTCGCGGGACGCGCGCGGGCGGCGCCGGGCTAAGCCCGGGCAAAGGGCGGGCCCTCTGTGGCCCTCAGAGGCCTGAGGAGACTGGACTGGGCCAGAGACGCTGGTCCTGGCCACAAGATCTGTAAGAAGCAGCGGGGGTGATATTGAGGATTTGCCAATTATTGCTAGTGTTTTTTAAAAATTGACATTTAAGTAATTACTAACGGACATAACGTTCTATCAATTCAGCAGGCTTGTAACGAGGGTGAGACTGTTTACAATATGTCTAGATCTAAAGCCTCTTCGGGGCCACGTACAATGGATAACTATTTGGTTCAGAGGGTTAATAAGATAAATTCTGAAAGACGACAGTCATTGGGGAAAGCTGGTACCCCTCCCGGAGCGAGCCCCTCAGGAGGTTTATTAGCCTCCGGCATGGAGGATGTAAACAATCCTTTTGATACTACCACCCCGGAGGTGGTTGAGTTAACGGAGCTGGGGCATCTTGATTCTGTACAAGATAGCCCCAATGAGTTAATAACAGATGACTGCCATGACAGGGTGGAACAATGTTCACCTCCCCCAAAAAAACGATCAGTAAGAACATGTAGGAAAACCCAGTCTAAAAAGGGGACATTATATAATGGAAAGAAATCTGCAGACCAATCATATAAAGATATTGGGAATACTGCCTTGAGCTTAGTTAATAAGGCGGGAATAGAGGATAATATTGTTAGTAACATCGAGGAGATTATTGGTACTAAGATCAAGGACATAATAGATCCGCTGGTTTTCAAAATAGAGGAGTTAACGGAAGAAGTTGCCAGATTGAGCGGTCTGCTAAATAAGGCAGTGGGCAAACTGGGAGAAGTGTCTGCTGCTACTCCGGTTATAGAGGTGGTAGCCGACACCACTACTAATACCCAAAGTAAGAATCAAGGACAGGGAGACCCTACTAAGAAAGCCACAGGGATCAAAGCGAACGGTAGTGCTACTCTGGTAACACCACAAATAGGCTCCAACCCATCAGGAAGTAATTTGCCTGTTTTAGATAATATAAACAACTGGGAGGGAAATAAAATGAAGGGTGCTGTTAACCTCCCACCTGAGTGTGCTCCCTATGTGGTGGTACTTACAAATGTGCCATCGCTAGACAACAAGGTCCCCCAAGAGACCCACGATTCTTTAAAAAACAAATGTTTGTCGTGGTTAAATAGGCAATGTGGTTTCTCACTGAATCTTTCTGACAATATTCTGACAACCAGAAGAGCCAACTGGATTGGGAGTGATAGGAAAAGACTAAAAGGGGACTGTGTAATTATTAACTTTAAATATCCGCAGCACGTCTCTACCGTCCTCCTAAGAGCGGCATCTCTCCCAATCTTAGATGGTAATGTATGCGCACGAGCGCTAGGATACTTTTATAATCACCTTAATGTTAAAGGGAGGGTCAACAATAGAAATTCTACTTATCCACCTATTTGCAATCCCCATTTTGATATCCCAACCCAGAATAGATTTCTTGCACTTAGCACTCTGGATTCTAACGATTGACGTATAAAGGAGACGGAGATATGTGCAGGAAGGGAAGAGGAAGTGAACTTGGAGGATCATAGAGATGATTGCATATCTGTAATCTCTGGTATAACAACACTGACCCCCAGACTGATGCCTGAGCAGGATGAGGTTGAGACCATACCAGATGGTTGTATGAATTCTGGTGATTTGGGCCAAATTGCTGAGGCTGGCATTATGGAGGGTGATATACAAGGTACTCCTAGAGGGAATACGATCAGAGCAGGTATATGTTCCAGGTTGGTGTGCTGGAACGTAGCTGGTCTGAAATCTAAAAGTAGGGACCCGGGTTGGAACTCCTTTATTAACAGGTATGATATCCTATGTTTTCAGGAAACCTGGTGCAAAGATAATATTGATTATGAGGGATTCGTCTCATATAACCTGCCAGCATATGGAGATGGACCGGGTAGAGCTAAGGGGGGTTTACTCACCCTTGTATCGTTCCATCGACAGATGACAGTGATAAAATATGTGCCGGTAGGAAATCTAATACAGATGATTTGGATCCAAGAAGGTAAAAGTCGTAATATCCTTCTGATCAATTATTATAATAACATTTTTGATAGTACCAGGGGCAGAATTGTTACTGATCTGAACAATGCTATTGAGAACCTAAGTTCGATTTCTAATGAAGTATTTGATATCATTTGGTGTGGGGATTTCAATGTTTCATTATGTGAATTACTATCCACTAAAGCTTGTGGGGTTACAAATAATGCTGGATGGGAGGCCCCACATTTTGGGCATGACATGTACGGGGAAAAAGTGAATGCATTAATGGGGTGCCTTGACCTGGAAATTTTGGATTGTTGCAGGGATAGTAATGGTTCACCTATCCCCACATTTAGGAATTGGCGCGCCAATTCTGTAATTGACCATGTGTTGGTTTCGTCCAGTATTGCCGATTGTTTTGGCCCACTTGAAATTGAAATAATGGATACCAGTGATCATAATTGTATTATCGTCCCCATGACTTTGTGGGAGGAGAATGACGTAGAGGCAGGGGCTACAGTTGAAAACATTGAAGCACACAGGGTTAACGGGGTAAGGTTGAGATGGATAGGTGCTAAAGCATCTGAATTAACCAAGTCTATTATCATGAAGAATTTAGCAGACATTGTCTTTATTTTAGAAAATAGATTAGATCATGAGCGGGTCTTATCTAGTTTTAAAGGTATCAACAATGCCATTAACGACAAGTTCACAAGTGGTAGTAGGGGCAGTAAGAAGCCTGGCTTCGTTTGGTTTGATAAAATTTGTTCGGCTGCCCTGACCGACCTTAAGCAAGCCCTAGTAACAAGACCTAGGGATAAAAAACTAATAACTACTTTGAGGCTAGAATACAAAAAGGCTATTAAAGATAGGAAGAAGGATTTGCAGCTACAAGCGTGGGAATCCCTTAATCAGGCGGCAGAATTATCGAATTCTGTTTTATTTTGGACAACAATTAATTCTCCGTTCCTCGAGGAAACAAATACCCCTGAGTTAACAGCAAATGTTTCCTGTGAAGGATGGATTACCCATTTCTCCAGTATCTTTGACTCAAATAAAAATAGTAATGTTGGGCCAGAAAGATGGCCTATCATACCACTTGATATTACTGTGGAAGAAGTGGAAAGTGGGATAAGAGCAAGTAAGGGAGGAAAGGCCCAAGGCCCGGATGGGGTCCCAAGTGATGTATATAAGGAGACGCCAGAAGTATGGGGTCCTTTGTTGGCTGTTGTTTTTAACGCCGCGGTGTGTATAGGCCCTCCACAAACTTGGGAGGAGTCTATAATTGTACCTATATACAAGAAGGGATCTAGGTCCGATGCGAAAAATTATCGACCAGTCTCATTATTGGATGCCTCAGTAAAAGTAATGAGTAGGATTATGCTGGTTAGACTGGAAGAATGGGTAGAACAGGACCATATTCTGACAGATAGCCAATATGGCTTTAGGAAAGGTAGGGGTACACTCGATCAATGCATTAATTTAGAATTATTGATCGGGAAATACAGCGAAGCCAAATCTGGCCATATTTACATGTGCTTTGCTGATTTAAGTAGCGCCTTCGACATGGTCGACCACTCTATTCTGTGGAGGACCCTGTTAGAATTAGGGGCGCCAAAGGGCATAATTTATTTTCTTGCCAGAATGTACGAGAGATTAAAAACATGTGTACGTTTTGGTAGGAAGGGTGAATGCACTAGGAACTTTAGCGTTAAACGCGGTATAAGGCAGGGTTGTGTTTTAGCTCCTCTTTTATTCATTTTATTTATAAATAATGTTGATGCTATTTTAAAAAAAGTACCTGCAGATGCCCCAGTGATTAACGGTACCCCCGTTCCGGTGTTATTATACGCCGATGATGCTGTATTGTTGTCAAGAACTCCGATAGGGTTACAACGATTAATGGATAGTTTTGTATCTTTTATCAAAGATAAAAAATTAGTTATTAACAAAAGCAAAACTTATACAATGATCTGTGGCCCAAAGAAAATTAAACAGGCAACGAAAGGGTTTTTTATAGATAAAATAAAAGTGCAGCAGGTGGACAAATTCTGTTACTTAGGTATAACCTTCGCTGAGGATAAAAATTGGACACATGAATTTAATAATATTCGCAATAAAATGGCTAGAAATGCACATGGAATTTTTAGATTTGCACAGAAAATTGGGGATCGTAGGACCAGAGACATGGTAAAAATCTATCAGGCTAGATGTGTTTCGATTGCATTATATGGGGCTGGAATTTGGGGCTACAGTAGCGCACATGAGGTGCAACTGGAACAGAATTCTTTCCTAAAAAAGGTATTGTGTTTACCCACTTCGGCCTCTAATGCATTATGTCATCATGAACTAAATGTCAATTATTTATCCGATCTTTTGTCACTTAGACCTTTAATGTTGTGGAGATCAATCTGGTTGAACGAAGAAAAATCTTTCACTAGGTCTATAATCCAGGACTGTATGCGATTAGATAAAGTAAAGGCAATCCCCTGGATTAAATACATTATTATGTGCTTTTCGGATATTTTCAACCTGAATATTGTAACTGATCCAAATGCTGTTTTATTAATCCCCAAGACTGAGCTGAAAAGGATTTTTCTAGCCTTTGCCGAGAGGAAAAGAAGAGTAATTGCAGGTTCTTTGTCCACTGTTATGTTTTATAACAGATATTTGTCCGTGGATGGATTTCCCGTCTATCTAACTTTTGTCACCAGACCAACACATAAATTTGTACTAACCAGACTGAGATTTGGAATAGTGCATCACCTGGTGGCACATCCTGTAATGAGAAAATACCCTATAGACCCTTGTAGATGTGACGGTATTTCCAAGCAGAGCACAATGCACTTTATATTATTTTGTAAACTGTACTCCAACTTCCGTGTTATTCTGCTAAAGCCCATGTTTGTTAAATATGGTACACGGACGGTTGAGCAGGCTATGAAATTGATTTTTAACTTACAATCTGCTGATATTTGTTTTTATACAGCTTCCTTTTTAAACAAATGCATTAACCTGAGGAAAAGTATGTGTTTTTTAGATGTAGATATGTAATTTTAAGATGTATTATGTTTTTAATGATTAATATTGTATATCAAATGAGATTATGTCTGCTATAAGTGTTCATGTTTTGTATTTGTGATTATGATTGTGATTGCTTTTATGGACATTAACTTGCTCCGAATAAAGCTGAATTGAATTGAATTGACTGGGGTAGGTCTGGAAATACTTATGAAGGAGACCTTTGCACAACTGTTTTCACTTTTCCCTAAAACTGCCTTTGTGTATTCTAACATATGCCAAAGGCAAAAATGGAACTGGTCCAATCATTTTTGTCCGCAGATTGACAAAGCAAGAAAGCACGTCAACAAATCTGTTTCTGCTTTCCTCCGAGACTATGGTATGGGTTCCATTTACCACAACAACTTGCGTTACGACATGCAAGACATTTATAGAGGAGATGGTGTACACTTCACTGATGAAGGGAACAGAGTCTTCCTCTTGAACCTTAGACTCTGCATCGGTACTTACTTGTAGGTACCACTAAAAAATCACTTCATAAACACAACGGCTCTTTTTAGAGCCCCCTAATATCTAAACACTTAAATCTGAATTTTATTTCTTTTTTTATTTTTTTTTCTACCGTACGCGTTCGGTAAGCTTACCGTACGCGTACCCCGCGATTTTTTTTAAAAATTAATAAATGTTTTTTTTGTACTTTTGTGTCCTTCTTTGTCCCCCTTTCAAATGTTAGGGGGTCTGTAACTCTCTTCCTTGCCCCCTTTTCACGTTATCTCCCTTTTTTTTCTGTGTGAAACACACGAAATGGCGGCCGACACTTCCTGATTTTGTCCGATTCGAATGTTTACAGTCATGTGACAACCAATCAGATTTGAGCTCGCGCACGGCACCGCGTACGGTAAGCTTACGGTAAGCGCACTGAGCGCGCTTACAGATATATATATTGATTTAAATGCTATTTTCTCAGGAACTACTGAACAGATTTACACCAGACCTACAAAAGGCACTTCCTTGACCTGCGGACTACCTCTCTGCCAAATTACAAGTAATTCTGTTCAGCCGTTCGGGCTGTAGCTGTGTCTAAAGGTCCTATGGAAAAATGCATGGGGAAAATGCGTTTTGGGACCCCCCTTTTTTCTCAGCCCCCGCTTGACGAATCCCCCCGAGACTTTCAGGGTAGGAGCGGAGCGTAGCGCCCCATTAGTTTTGAAAATTTCGCGAGGATTCGTCGACCGGCGCCAAAGTTATTCCAAATAGAATGTTGCGGATTTCCTATGGAAACAGGGTCCTAACTATAACTACCTACTGGCAACCGCCAGTAGGTAATATATATATATATATATATATATATACAGGTGTGATAACATTTGAAGACCTCAGGATACATTTTGGCAGGGTAAAACTGCCAAGGTTAGTTAAGGAAATATGCCTAGAAAATACTGCAACATGTGGATTGTGGATCGATAAGCACCAAAACTCACATAGGATGCCCCATTTTGTAGGCAAAACTTGGTATGGGCTATAAGTTTTCCAAATCATAATATCAGAGCATCGTGGTGTCAGATTTCCTCTTGTGTGATAATGATCACACAGGACTATGTGGCACTCACAATGAGGCTCTATATGTGGTATTTAACTGGTTCAAAACTGAAACATATAAAATTTGGCCACATGTAGAGAAAACACTGACAGGAGGCACGTATGGACGGGGAAGGTGTTGGAATGCCTATTTTAGCACACAGGTGCAAATTACACTTGCAGTTTGGGATAATATAATTGTGAACAATGGCCTCACTTAATTCCCATCTACAAATGCACTAAGTATTTAAATCCTAGGGTGTTGGCCGGCTGACCTGTTATCAGTATTGACTTGATGCATCACAGGGTTGTACCTATCAGGGCTCTAGGGCGGTGCGATCGGTGCCACCGCACCGGGCGCTGATTTGGGGTGGGGGCGTCATTTTTGCACATATATTATCATTTAAGCACCTGCTGCCCCATTCCTGGCCTCCAGCAATTTCAGGCATCAATTAAAATGTCAAGATACATCCTGTGATTAATCGTGTTCTTGGAAAGAGACGGAAGGTTGTCTTGTGGAAGTTTTGATTCATTCTAAGGTAGTGCAGAGGGTTTTAATGCCTGCTGCTAAGAACGTGTCCCATGCAGATAACAAAGTGCATATAATGTAAATAGGTCAGTGGGTTATGTTGGAGCTATATGTTTTTTTGCCTACTCTTTCATTATCCTAATCTTGCGAAAAGGGTTCATTTGGCTAGAAAACATATTATTAAAGAGTACCCCTAACAATGATGTTATGTTTTAAATTCTGAATTTGTGCTTTTCCAGAATAAGGACTCTTAAACTATATTGCTTACCAGTATCGATGACATATCACTCCTACACTACACCATGTAGTCCTGTCTGATGTAGCATTTCTCATACACTGATTTACACACAATATGATTGTCTCTGTGCAATGTGTGTGTGATGTAAAGTGCTATGGCACCTTACACTGGTCTGAGTGGTGCTATAAAACTAAATTAATCTGAGAGACAGTGGTACTGGAGACTTGAGGGGCACTGTGAAAGAGTGCTAGTAAGGGAATCTGTGGCAGAGGTGGTCACTGGGGGGCGCCAACAGACATTGTCGCACAGGGCACCGCCAGTGTTAAAGCTGGCCCTGGTACCTATTCTATGTACTGCAAAAATATAATTTAGGATTTTAATATTCCGAGATTCTGTAAAGTGTATAGGATAATTAGATCAGACCTTAAACATGCTTCTAAATCCTGCACCTTTAATCTAAGTGCACAAAACTGGAAGGAAAAAAGGACAAAAAAATATATATTTGTAACTTCTCTAAAAAACAAAACCCATGCAGAATAATCTTAGACCAGTCTTTCTGGCTGCTACCCTGTATAACAAAGTTACATCTCTAAAGAACAAAACCCAAGCAGAATAATCTTAGACCAGTCTTTCTGGCTGATACCCTGTATAACAAAGTTACATCTCTGAAGAACAAAACCCAAGCAGAATAATCTTAGACCAGTCTTTCTGGCTGCTATCTTGTAATAAGAAGTTACATTATGTTACCTCTTTCAGAAAGAAATAAGAATGTCTCATTCCCGCTCACTTTCCTTTCTTTTAATGGCATTTAAGTTAATGAATTTGCAGATGTTTATCAGTGTATGAATGCCTACACTGATGAAGGACTGTTTCCCTTTTGGTGGGGTTTCACACTTATGAAAGGTTTAAACCTACAATAGTATAACCTAATTATGCCCAACTAAATGAGGGGTGATTTGGTGGGGTTTAATCAGTTATTGTAGGTTTAAAGTTAAAACAGGATATCCTAATTATGCTCAACTAAATTGGTGGCTGGTTCTGTGATGAGAAAAGCTACAGTGGGAGAAAGAAAAACCTTTTCAGTGGCATTTCCCTTTGATCACACTCACCAAGGGGATCACCTTTAAAGTGAATGAAATCTTTTCACAGTTGAGGGTTGTTTCTCATTGGCCCTATAGAAATAATTTGGGAATATAGTTTACATAAGTAAATTACAAGTAGGCAATGTGAGATCCTCTGGAATGGCATATACTAGAGTTCTTTTTTTAGGCTAACAACACAAATTACTACAAATTACCCTATGATTGGTAACATACCCAAACTAGCTTTCACCATGTGTTCTCCAATACTAACCCCAATTACTGGAGTGGTAGGCGACAGAGAGGAAGCACTTTCACAACTCTGGTGAGATTGGCCATACTCATGTCCTTTTTAGACAAACGTTATGAGAGAAATTAATTGCATCTTTGCATATCCTACACCAAAGGACTCAAGGGCTATGACACTGTGACTTACTCCACCTCGCTTCACAGGTATTATGAAACCAGACCATTCACTAATTTTGCAAAGCTTTGAGCAATGAAATTGTCATTGCCTTTCAATGAAAGAGAAAAGAACCATCCTCACTAACACAGTGGTGTGTGAGATTGTTGACATACTAGCTATGGAATGGTTGACTGTGAATATTAATGGGGAACATTTAAACTTCAATGTGGTCTGGAAATCTTTATTGGACTGTATGTGGGTAGGTGTGCCAGTGTGGGCATCAAGCACTTTTGACCAGTTTTGGATTATTTTATTAATCCCTTGAAAATCACTAGATACCCACAGACACGGAAGAGGGCTAAGTGGCTGCCATAGGAAGTCATGTTTGTTGCCTTTACCGGGTATAATCAGGAGATGATGGGTTGTGAGATGCAATAAGGCACAGTGCTTTGTGGGGGAGTTTCTATAGCAGTGTTTAGGGGAGGAACGTGTAATGTTCATTGGCGATACATCTAAATGAGGAACTTCGTCAAGTCAATGAGATCATAGAGGGGTTGCTGAATACTTGTAGTGTGCTTTTTGAAAATTCAATACAAATAAAGCAAAGAAAATAAAAACACAAAACATGTGAAACATTTGCTCTGGAATGCCAGTGCATGACAGTAGATGATAGATTTTGTTATCAGCAGTGCAGTGCATTATTTTTCTCGCCATTTAAAAAGTCAACTCTCCCACACACTCTACCCACCAAACACTTTATTCTTTAGTCCCTATTTGCCTCCACTGCTCTCGTTTATTTCTACCACATCAGTAGTGCCTCTCCTCTGTGAGCCATCACTTTGACTTTTCTTTTTTAGTGCAATTTTCCTGATCTCTATCCCATCAAGTCATTTGCATATTTCCAAGTTTATTATAGCTCTTCAGATCTATTAAAGTGATGTACATGCAGTATAATTATTCATGCCAAACATCATACACCTCTTTGTATAAAAACTGGAGCAGAAGAGCACCCTAGGCCATTGTGTTGTGAAACCTCATGAGATCATGGCTGCAGAAGCCTTAAACATTGAGGATTGATTTAGCACCACCCAAAGCATCGAGCAATAACACGCCTTGTGAGTTAAGGCAGTAGGTGTTGCTTTATAGCACGAGTTACTATGGTGGCAGTGCAAAGTTCAGCAGCCTATCATCAAAGCGAGTGTGATAATGTAGGGCCTCAAAGAAAAGGGCGGGGCATCCACAGAAGGTGACAATCATTGAAGGAGCACAGCCAATTTCTTGGATGCAGCAATTAAAAAGGAACAGTGCAGGCGGGGTCGCACAGGGCAATAAAGGAGATTTCATTTCCAGAAATGTAATCCTCCACACAGGGTTGAAGACGTTTTACCGCCTAAGTCATTGCAACACAGTTGGGTCTGGCTGGAAGTATGGAAGTAGTATAATGTCTTGATTGCATCAGTAAAGTTGACATGACCTGTGTACGTGCACACCGGAGGGGTGTGACGTACGGTTCAGAAGGTCGCCGAGTGCTAGAGTCAGTAAAAGCAGGCACTTGCAGTGGCAGGCATATCTACTGCAGCTCGGGTATGTCTCTGCGCCGATACAGGGCCCAACACAGAAGCTTGCAGCTTGGTATCTATTTAGCCTAAACTTTGAATTTTACAAATAGGTTAGTGGCTGACCTCATTTTTCAGTTGCGCCATTTATTTGTGGTACTGTTCTGTGGATGTTCTAACAGTATGGCCTCTTATAGTGACTTAAAAGGATTCAAAGGTGTGATATAAAATCACTCATTGGTCGAAAAGAGCCATTTTGGATACACGGTGCATATAATAAAGGCAATGCGAAATGTGTGTGTGGCCTGTAATGAACACAGAGAAAAGCCTTTGTGAAGGATGACGTGGGTCTCAAGCAAGAACAAGGGTTAAAGTGTGCGAAAATAGGGGCATATTAACAACGATGAATATATTATCGCAGGCTATCTCTGGAATTTATTGCCCTGGTTGCGCGTTATTAACAACGCGTTTCTCCAGGCCGATAAAAATCCAGAGATAGCGAGGTTATCGCCCTTTTGCAGGGAACATCGCTGGTTTTCCAGCGATGTTCCCTGCAAAATGGCAATAATCCACCCCAATCTTGGGGATAGGTAAACTGTGGGTCGTATCAGCATAATCAACCCCAATGTTGGGGATAGGTAAGCTGTGGGTCGTATCAGCATAATCCACCCCAATGTTGGAGATAGGTAAGTCTGCATTTTAGCAGACGTTAGTTTTTGGAGAAAACTGCGGTTTTCTCCAAAAACTAACGTGTGCTAAAATGCTGGGGCAGCCTTGTAAATATTGCGATGTGAACATCAGCGATATTTACAAGGTTGTCCATCTGGGCTACACCCAGTGACGCCCACTTTGCATCTCATCAGAGATGCAAAGGGAGGCGTTGGGTAAAAGGGTGCTAACATGCCATTATGCATGTTAGCACCGTCTTGTAAATAGGTGATAGTTTTATCTCCGCTGTTTGGGCTTTTTAAGCCAAAAAAGCGGTGATAAAGCCCTTGTAAATATGCCCCATAGAACGTTCGGGTATGGCTTCTTAAACCAATGGTATATGAACTAACTCCCGACTGATATGACTGTGGACTAAAGGGTCGATAGATTTGATGACGTTTGGGGCTAGGAAGCGTCAATTATTCTGTTTAGATGTTTTTTCAAATCCTTTGTTTGTTGGGAAGACTTTGCAAATGTACCCTATGGTTGGTGTTACTGAGAAAAGGTAATTTATTGTTTTTGAATTAGGGCACTACACCCTGAAATACACCGGGTATCTAATTGACATGTGAACATACTGGGGACACTAATGAAAGTAATAAAATACAATTTTGAAAAATCATCTTTGAAATCTTATTTGAAAAAAATGCTCAATGAAGAATTCAGAGATCTTCTGGTCTTGTTACATGTGTGCATGCGGCATTCATGAAGGTACCTGCCTCGGATCTGTGTATGGATCCTCTTTGTGATTTAATCACTCCCGCAAAGGATACCCTAACAATTTCAGGAGTAAGGGTAGCTTGGGCGTGGGATTTATTTTGTCTTCTCACAGACAAGGGAGGTAGTTCCTCCCTTCCATCCTTAAAGAGCATTAAGAGGATTCGGTTTAGGAGCTTGCATCTTGATGTTACTGAGTTAATAGGTCGATAGTAATAATTACTCTACAAGCAAGAATTTGCAATGCAATAGGTCTCGCCTTAGTGAGAGTTTAAGCTATTGGCATTGTAAATGACAATGCCTTTTGTTTACCTTTTTTGATAATTAACACATAAATGAAAGGCATTGTCATTTACAATGCCAATAGCTCAAACTCTTGTAAATGCAAGACCTATTTAATTTCAAATAAGCGGCCGCCATTATTCCGGGCTGCTTGGAAAGTAAAAGCGCACATGGCACGCTGAATGTTGCAGGTAAGCATGTTGTGCCGGCAGTAGGAGAAACTCATTAAAGAAAATAGTGCTTACAGACTAAATAAGACCTACCGTGTTGCATCCGAAGTAAAAGGGCCAGTCCTCATGGGAGGTTACAAATGAAGACAAGGAGGTACTAAGGAGGGACTAACAAGCCTATTAACGAATCAGAAGCCAGCATTTACAAAGGGCATTGACACAAGCCAATGACAAATATGGGCGGAGAGTGGGCAGGGTTTCAAGTCTATACTCGAATACATCATACCTCGCAGAGCAGAGCAATGCATGCACTGCCAACGCTCGACCTAAAAACAGGAAGGGATTTGGGCTACGTGCCCTAATGTAGGGTATTGCAGGAGGGGTTTGATCTGTTTTTGCTTTTTCTTTGGTACAACTGAAGTGTCTGCAGGGAGACAAGGCCTCTTCTGCATTAAGGACGGAAACGAGGAAGTGCAATGAGTAAGTAATGAAGTAAGCACACCTTTTTGCTTAGGCCACACCCTATTTATTATAGAGCAAAGATGTGCTCTTCGAACCAGTGTATTACTCCACTCCCTTCCTTCAAAAGGCTGTTACTTGAATGCTACTGGTGTACATTCACATTGGTAACATGTTCTAGTAGTTATGCACGTCCCATTGTGAAGGGCACTCGTCTAATGAAAACTAGCAGCGCCCCTCCAATAACAGCAGTGTTTAGACCCAAATAGTCAGGTCATCACCCTCCCTTCCCAGCTTTTCTTAGTGAAGTGCAACCCGAGTCTTACGGCGCAGCCTGAACACAGTGGGCCTGCATCAAGGCTTACCCATCCCACCCAGGGAGACTCACCAGAGGACCTCAGTGGCGGGAATGTTAAATACGATTGCCTTATTGCTCTTTGTCAGAAGACATCTCTCCTTGGGCCTTTTCTTTTATAATTAAAAACAGACATTGAAATATGCCCCGATGGGTCCCTAAGCTCATGGCCTTAAGAAATGACTAATTTCTATTTCCACACTGAGTGCTAAAACGAGGGAATCCTCGACAGTGATGCAATGCTCTGTTACTGTTCACACATCTTACCACTTATTACATGAGTTCTTTGTCCCTTTCCTAGGAGTATTTCCTTTTCCCAGATATGATTCTGTAGTTTTGTTTTGATACACCGTATGAATCTTGTATTTTTTTGGGTAAACCTTTTTATTGGATTTTACAGTTATCATACAGGTTATACAGCAAGCAGTGATGTTAATCTTGGTGTTACATTCATCATTGAGAGATTCATAATGAGTACCTGCATGTCTATTGGTGGATGGCGGGCGTGCCGCCTTGCGCGTGTATAGCAGGTTGAGGTGTAAGCATGTATGGGGGTGTCCATAAGGTGAAAGGAAAGAACCTATCATTCCCAGATAGCAGGTGTTAGACCTATGTTGTCTATGTGTGACAATGTAAAGGGCCGATCCGTGGGTGTAACCAAACTGGGGATATGTAACTCAGGGGGTTAGGGGTGGGGGGAAAGGGAGGCATACCTCCTTTTAGGCCCACTATCAATAGGCGGCAGCTTCTTGTCAGCGCCGGTACCGTATGAATCTTGTAGAGGGCAGACTGAGTACCCTGTTGGTGTCTCGTGGAGTCAGGGTATGGCTGGGCGTGCAAGATGTGGTAGGACTGAGAGCTCTGGAGTTAAGGCCGAAGGCTATGTAGGTTTCTAACTGTGTGTGCGAGTGTATCATAAAAGGTGTTTTGACACCATGCTAGTTGAATCCTTGGCCTCTTTGCAGAGCAGGCAGAGTGATGGACAAATGGTATTACAACTCTATGGTAAAGTGTGTGAAAGAGATACACTGCAGTGAAATATGGACAGCGCCAAAGGGGAAAAATGCAGTGTTTGTGAGAGGGAATAGTGAGGTGGAGGAGACAAAAGGTAGTCAATGCAGAAGGAGACAGTGAAAACGCAATGATGTAGAAGAAGGAGATGAACTGTGAGACATGCAGAGGAGAAAGAGATGTGGAGAAAAAACGGCATAAGTGGGACATTACAGAGAAAAGTGATGTGAAGGAAGGAATGGCAGTTGTTACTTATTTATCTGATTTTCAATCAAAAAAATCGATGCTAAGAAGTTTTGGTAAAAGCATGTGAATTGAACTTGTTTTAGGCATAGGGTTTCATGTTTGTGTGATGCTTTGAATGCACAACCAGAAACGCAGAGACACCTAGATAGTGGGCGGGTGGCAGGCGATGGCAAGCACAGGATTCTATTTCACACGTTTCAGACCAGTTCCGTAATTAAACTGGCCACGCCTTTGTAATGTATTTTTATTTATGTGTCTTTGGCCACGCCCTTTTGAGAGACCGCCGTCTTTTTTGTCCCACTTACTGGGATGTGCTGTTAAACACACTATACAACCGGTTTTGCTACATGGTAAAGTGTGCAGAAAAATGGATTATCAGATGTCTTGGTTCAACTGAAGCAAAGACTGGAAGTCTCAGAATGAAAATATATTTACCGCCCATTCCGAGCGCTTGCAGGATCATACCTCCTTAAAATCCTGACCCTTTGTGCATCAATGCAATTCTACCACATGGAATGGGGAAAAAAACTCTCTATTTAACAGCAGCAAAGAGCTCGTAGTAAACCAGTTCTAAAAACATTAAAAAAAATAGGGGCATATCAGCAACAACCGGCGAAAATTATCGCTAAGCGCACTTAGCGCTCGGATAATTATCGCCAGCTAACGTGGATTTTTATCGCTGAGATAGCGTGCTATTAGCAACGCTTATCTCAAAAGCGATAAAAATCCTAGCGCTAACTGCCTAACGTGAGATTATCGCTGGAAACCCAGCGATAATCTCACGAAATGTGGCTTTAGCTTGTTGATAGGGCCTCACAAACTTAGCCATGATATCCACCTTCCATAGGATATCATGTCAGTCCTGAAGCAGGCGTAAGGAAAGTAGCGATAACAGGGGTTATCGCTACTTTTCTTGCCGCTATGCTTCATAGCGTGGGGCTTGATGATAGGAGAAATGTCACTTAGCGACATTTCTCCTGTCATGTCAGGTCAGGAACTCCCACTTTGCATCTCATTAGAGATGCAAAGCTGGGCGTTAGGAATTTGTGCGCTAATGCAAGGTTTCACGCGTTAGCGTGACCTTGCTAATTAGGCGATAAAATAATCGCCGCGTTTCGTCCGAAAACGGCCGCAAAAAGCAGGGATAATTTTCTATCGCCGCATTGTAGATATGCCCCATAGTGTTGTAATGTTACTGCACTTTATTCCACATTTTACACAAATCGCTAAATCGAGAGGTAGAACTCAGGCTGCTGTAATTACTGCTTCATGGCATATCCTCCTGGTTTTGCTTTCAGATCTACCGAAGAGCTCTTGTGTCCCAAAATTGAATTTTATGGAAACCCTGTGTCACAGCAAGGGCTTCCTGAACCCTGGAGGCTTTACTTTCATTCTGTGGGGCTGTTCAGCCCAACATCCACCAAAAAGTCTTGCTCCTGCTAACATCAGTTATGAGAGCATAACGACACTCAGTGTGTGGGCACATTTTAAGTGCTTAACTATTTAATATGACATCTCTTTAGGATTAAATGTTATGATTCATTTCTTGCCCTTTTGGGCCTTGGGAATTTGATTGTTTTAGTAGAAAGGAGGATGCAAGTAGATGAGAGTGTTAAATAAACCATAAAACCTAAGGCTTTTTGGGAAATTTGATAGGTTGTAAGTAATTTGTATGAACCAAATTTTGATAAATGACCAGTTATCATACAAGAATATAATTTGGGGGGATTGTCAAACACCTATGATTTGAAAAGGGCAGCAGCTGCAATGTGTGCAGGATCTTCTCCTAACATGTTTAGACATTTGGATCCACAGCCTTGTAGTCCGCAGTTTGGATCTCTGAAGTGATCATTGTCCCCTCCTATCGTCAATTAGCCCCTAGTGCAAGTGAGGGATCACTGTGCCTTCTCGGCGTGCTAGTAATTGCAGGATCAGTTTAGTAGTCAGTCATTTGATGAGTAAGACCTTTTTTCTTTTTTGTATGGAAACGTCAATTGCATTAATTGGGCAGAGTGCTGAATTTATTATTTGTTTCATTATTCAGGGCTTGAAGGACAAATACTGGCTTAAAGTGCCAATACCTGCTCGCTTAATAACTTGATTTGTTTGTGTCTCCATTGAGAGGTATTTTCTACAGGATATTCAAGGAGCTTGAACAAACATTTAGCTCTGTGTGTCTCAAACAATGGTAAATTGCAACGCATTCAACATCTGTGTTCCTATTCTATAATATTGTTAACACCTGTACTGAAGTGAAAGAATAACAAGATCATACAAGGTGGTTAGTGTAAACTGAACAATATTGTGTTAAGCACGTGATACTGTAAAGAGCTCTCAGTACTTTTTTTGCACAACTCTACACATCATGGAATCCAAACTGAAAGAGCTAAAGAACAAATGATGAAGGGATAATGAATCAAAACATTGCTAATATTCCAAATTAGTCAGTTGTGTATCTTAAAAAATAGTACCATCTAAGAAAACGTCTCAGTTTCCTGACTAAACATTACTATTAAGACCATCAATTAGTACCCATCCAAAGTAAATGGAATGCTAGGTGTTCCATCTAAGACAATCGGTCATTGGAAGTTCGATAATTACTTGTATAGGCCTTATGCTCCCACATTACGATATTTGTCTTTCTGTTTCTCCCTGCTTAATTTAGAATATTCTACCAACAGTGTGTCAATGTTCTAATAGAGGTATAGGCCTTGCGCCCCCATCCAAATTGTCTACAGGCCTTCATCCTCATTTTTGGCCCAATCAGCCCAGAGACAAGGCCTTTAAAAACTGATATATTTCTCAACAGCGGTCTAAGGTGCTGACATTAAGTGCCCGATTACGAGTTTGGGGGAGTGGGAGCACCACGCCACTCCCCCGCTCCCTTACTGCCAAACCCGTGAGTACACCCCCACCAGATTACGACTCTGCAATGGGAATGTCAAGACACTATCTGCACAGCACGGACTGGTGCAGTCCATGCCGTGCAAGTACTGGGGTGCATGCACACGAGGCACAACATGTGCCCCTCTGCATGCACCCCACAGTCCTGAGGCAACAGGTGGCCCTGCAGGGCCCCCATTGTGTCCTCTCCACCACGGTTTTCATGGAGTAGGAACCGCCATGAAAACCGTGGCTGAGAGGAAACTCGCAATATGCTTGGCTGGACCACAGCATTCCAGACAATCATATTGCAGCCTCAAGACTGCCGTGCCACCGCCAAGGATCCCTGATTTCTGGTGGTTGCAGTGGTGCAATGGAAATCTGACCGCCCAAATTACCATAGGGCGGCTGGACTGACGGAGTGTCAGTGGCTGGACCACCACCGCAGTGCCACCATGAGTTTGGCGTACCACGGATCGCCAAACTCATAATTAGGCCCTAGTGTTATTGCTCACATCTTTGGGAAATCATGGCTGTTAATTATCTCCTCTCTTGCAATTATCGGCCCAGGCAGGAATAAGGAGGGGGTGCCCCTTGCATGCCCCTTCCTCCTACCGAATTGCTAACTGTCACAAAGTGTGCATTGTTGTTAGAAAGTCATTTGCTACATACCTGTATGTGGCCACAAAGCTTATGGATTTGCAAATCATGGGCTTTGGGAGGGCAGAAAGGCTTTTTAAAGGAGACTCTATGTACTATATGGGAGAGGAGGACTAGACCTTTAAGTACTGTTTGTTTACATGTGTGTTAAGTAAATATATAAATTGGATTGTGACAGAGTGGAGAAAGCATGTACCAATTAGAGCC
The DNA here is from genome assembly GCF_964204655.1 of Triturus cristatus. Classification (NCBI taxonomy): domain Eukaryota; kingdom Metazoa; phylum Chordata; class Amphibia; order Caudata; family Salamandridae; genus Triturus; species Triturus cristatus. The sequence continues at coordinate 1,389,084,952 of NC_140590.1, forward strand.
TCATTGGGTGCACTAAAAAGTGAACAGTAGATTTATTGATACATTTCCACAGCATTTCCACAACATTGCCTAAGAGCAAGAGTCCTCTTTACTGGCATATCCTGGTCAGGGAACCCAAAGAAGACCTGGCAAGTTTGTCATACAAGCCCTACGGGGCAGGGTGTGCAAGTGTAAAGCACTGCTGCTTATGTTACTGGGGGATGATTTTGCAGCATTGCTGCAAAACTGGCCTTCACCGCAGCAAAACCGGCCCCCACCCTTCCAGCCTCCCAGGGAAATGCCTAATGCCAACTCCAGCCAGGACAGCCCTGACCCTCATTGCCATGCCATGCAGGACCTTATACGAGTTCAGCGGTCTGACTGTCGGGTTACGAGATTATCAGATTGCCTTGGCAAAGACCGTGGTTGAACCGCCAACACCAACAACACATCGCTGACCACCTGTGTTGCAGTTGGGGAAAAGTAGTTTCCATAGGGCGGTACTGAGGAATCTCACTGTGGTCTGCATGATGAATTGTTTTTCCGTCAAGCCGACTGCTGTGGTTGGACCACAGTCTTCAGGTCGGCAGAAACTAAGGATTTTGAGTGCATACTCACCTCTTTTCTGTTCTTCCAGGCAGAGATCAAGGTGGATCCCTTTCTCTAGGTCTTCACATCAGCATCTTTACCATGAGGAATATGACCCTGTTTGCGGTGATATTACATGCAAGTTCTTTTTATATCATATACACATTGCCTGGACTGCCCACATATGGGCAGACTCCAACAATGGGTAAGTGGTACTTTTCCACATGTATCATGCATATGTGTGCATTCGACACATATGCAGTCGAAATGCTCACACAGGCATTGATATATGTTGAAAAAATTCCCAACCGCCACTAGAGCTACTCAGCCACACCATGGGCACGTAATACGGTGGTAAAACAATGGTCAGAAGACCACTGGCACTGCAGTCCTATAGATGCTGTGGCATTCGGGCACTTGAACCACCAAACCCATAACCAGGCCTTAAGTGTCTGCTAGGATGGACAAGATCTCTACAACTCTGTTCAAAATACTCCATCAGGGTTAGTGATATTCAGCCTTATGTGCTTCATTTCCTCACAGTCAATGCTTGAAATGGATGGAGAGAAGGACAGGTAGTCACTGATTCAAGGCACCTTCTTCCTCCTGAGCAGTTTTGTACTTGTCAATTGATAATAATGCCTCCTTACAGAGAAGTGCAGGTCCTCAGAGCTTGACAGTACCTGTCCATTTAAAGCACTGCTCTTAGCTATACCTTTCTTCAATGGATTGCCTACAGAAATGGTATCATGATATTGTAGAATTTGCTAGACACTGAACAGAATCCTCTTTATTCGCATGTGTGTTTTTTGGTAAGCGCAGACCAGGCCAGTAAAGATATTGGATCATTGTGCATGAATTATTTTTATGACTGCGACAATAATTTACTCCTTTTCAGGCGCTCAGTAAGAATTCTGAGAGACTGATCGCCAGGAAGTTTTTGACCTACCTGGAGGGCAAGAAAGTGGTAGAACATTTGGGGCTCATTTACATGCCCTGTGTGCTGCCAGAACGTCACTTTTTGGCGCACAGGGCTTAGCCATATTTACAAGGCCACGTAAAGCCACCCAGCATGGCTTTTCATGGCCTTGTAGATATGGATTGAGGCAACGCAGCGCAAGTCACTGCATTGCCTCACGCTTCGATGGGGAGGCATGCCAAGGGCTTTACAGGGGGTGATACCACGTAACACCCATGTCTTTTGATACATTCCCAGATTTATAACAAGCTGTAAACTGGGAATGTGTCAAAAGCCTCCGCCTCCCCAGGGGAGACATAAAAAGGAGAAATAACTTTATTTTCTCCTTGTTTGTTCCTCTTTCTATGTGTGCTGCATTCAGCACACACATAGAAAGAGGAAATTGCCCCCATTGAATTGTTTTTGTGCAGCAAAGTGTTCCGTCATGCACAAAAACAATCATCCCTTCAATGCAGACACCCTTTCACAATGGTGCAAGAGGGCCTGCGTTGGCACAAGGCAGCAAATTGAGCTCCAGCACAGGGAAAGAGGATGATAGATATGGGTATTCCTACCCTTTTCTTTTGCCGTAGAGCAGCACAATATTGTAAAGGAGGCCCTGAATTTCTTGAGCGTCTGTGCTTTTACGGTCATGGAGACCACATTGACCCTTGCTTTTGATGAGTTGAGCATGCTCCCAGAGGTTCGTTTTGTCACAGGTTTGATCCTGCACGGAGACCCCCAGACTGAAGAGGAACCCATATAAAACCCAACACATTCTGTGAACCCCTGTCTCAGGACTGAGATACTACAACTATACAAGAGGGAGTGAGGGGGAAAATAGACAAGGGAGGAGACAAAGAGACACCAGAAACAGTGTCATCCTGCTGGTGCTTTTGTTCTCAAACCAGTTTTCAGCCTCATTCGTCTCCTGTGCGCTTACAGCTTTTATAGTTGAGAATTTCAGAACAAACTTTCTGGAAGACCAGGAATCCAACCCAACATCCTGAAAGACTGGAGAGCCAAGACAACCAGGAGCAGCGGAATCAAATGTAAGTTTCCTCATCCGGGACAAAAGGAGAATCTGAGGAGAAGTGAAAGGGAAAACAAAACAATGATATGGGAAGTAGAGGGTGGATGAGAACTAAGATGATGTGTGGACAAGCCACAACAATCTCAAACAATTGCTAGGCACTGATTCTCAGAATTGGTTGCTTATACAGGTTTTATCTGCCTTAACTACAAAGTGACAGATCCCAATCCGGAAGGGTAAAACTGAGGCCTAGCCCCTGTCTGTTGAACTATGGACCCACCCAAAGGTGAACCCAAGCCGTATTCAGTATCCTGATTTGTAAACCGTGAAGATAGGGTAAACATTCGATCACTGGGGAAATGTAATGTTAGATGTGATTGTGATTGGTGACCAGCATGTCTGACATATCTTTGAAGATCAGTCTGCAACATTTGATTACTTGCTTTTATCATCCGTTACAAAAAGACAAATGATGGACAGAATGCATAACAATGTCGTACATTCACCCCAGTACAGAGATCTTGGCCTAAATCCACTGTATATTTGCTCCCCATGCCATTCCAGTTTGAACCCAGCCATATGCAAATCAGTCTTGACCCTGCGCCCATTGGGAACAGTCTAGCCCGAACTGCCAGGGTAGGTCCTCAAGGACTGGAAACAAGCATCCTAGGTCCGGTTTTGGGGTTTCACCGCTCATCAGCCAGGATAGCATGACTCCAGTGGCATGGTGAGCATGGGACCCACATCTGGACACACCCATCCCACTCGGGGTGACAAATGCAAAAAGACAAATGATGAACAGAATGCAGAACAATGTCATACATTAACCCCAGTACAGAGGTCTAAGCCTAAATCCATCGTATTTCTGCATTCCGTCCATCAATTGTGTGTCTTTTGCTTTCTCACCCTGAGTGCCCCGGGTATGCCCAGACGTGGGTCTCGGGCTCACTTTGCCACTGGATTCAAGCTATCCTGGCTGACAAGGGGTGAAACCTCAAAACCGGTCCTAGGGTGCTTGTTTCCAGTCCAAGGAGGACCTGGCGTAGCAGTTCGGGCTGGTGTGTTCCCATGAGGCACAGGGTCAAGAGTGATTTGATTAAGCCAGGCCTAAACTGGGGTAGCATGGTGAGCAAAAGAATGATGGACTTAACCCAGATCCCCTGACTGGGGAGAATGTTTTGATTTGTTCTGTATTCCGTCCATCAATTGTGTGTCTTTTGCTTTCTCGCCCTGAGTGTACCGGGTATGCCCAGATGTGGGTCCAGGGATCACTGTGCCACTGGATTAAACCTATCCTGGCTGATTTGGGGTAAAACCCCAAAACCGGTCCTTGGATGCTTGTTTCCGGCCCAGGGAGGATCTGGCTTGGCAGTTCGGGCAGGACTGTTCCCATGAGGCACAGTGTCAAGACTGATTTGCATATGGCCTGGTATAAACTGTGGTGGCATGGTGAGCAAAACAATGATGGACTTAACCGAGATCTCTTGACTGAGAGTGAATGTTTTGATTTTTTCTGCATTCCGTCCATCAATTGTGTGTCTTTTGCTTTCTTGCCGTGCCGTGAGTGTGCTGGGTATGTCCAGACGCGGGACTGGGCTCACTGTGCCACTGGATTCAAGCTATGCTGGCTGATGAGGGGTGAAACCCCAAAACCGGTCCTAGGATGCTTATTTCCGATCCAGGGATGACCTGGGTTGGCCGTTCGGGCAGGACTGGTTCCATGAGGCAAAGGGCCAAGACGGATTTGCATGTGGCCAGGTCTAAACTGGGGTGGCATGATGAGCAAAAGTATGACTGACTTAACCCAGATCTCTTGACTTGGGGTGAATGTTTAGATTTGTTCTGCATTCCATCCATCTATTGTGTGTCTTTTGCTTTCTCGCCCTGAGTGCGCCGGATATGCCCAGACATGGATCCCGGGCTCACTGTGCCACAGGATTCAAGCTATCCTGGCTGATGAGGGGAGAAACCCCGAAACCGGTCCTAGGATGCTTGTTTCTGGTCCAGGGTGGTCCTGGCTTGGCAGTTCAGACTGGACTGTTCCCATGAGGCACAGGGTCAAGACTGATTTGCATATGGCCAGGTCTAACATGGGGTGGCATGGTGAGCAAAAGAATGATGGACGTTTGCCAGATCTCTTGACTGGGGATGAATGTTTTGATTTGTTCTGCATTCCATCCATCAATTGGGTGTCTTTTGTTTTCTCCCCCTAGGTGTGCCGGGTATGCCCAGACATGGGACCTGCGCTCACTGTGCCAATGGATGCAATCTATCTTGGCTGATGAGGGGTGAAACCCCAAAACCGGTCCTAGGATGCTTATTTCCGGTCCAGGGAGGATGTGGCTTGGCAGTTCGGGCTGAGCAGTTCTCATGAGACACAGGGTTATGACTGATTTGCATATGGCCAGGTCTAAACTGGGGTGGTATGGTGAGCAAAAGAATGATGGACTCAACCCAGATCTATTGATTGGGGGGTGAATGTTTAGATTTGTTCTGCATTCCATCCATCAATTGTGTGTCTTTTGCTTTCTTGCCCTGAGTGCGCCGGGTATGACCAGACGTAGGTCCTGGGCTCTCTGTGCCACTGGATTCAAGCTATCCTGGCTGATGAGGGGGTGAAACACCGTAACTGGTCCTAGGATGCTTGTTTCTGGGCCACATGGACGTGGCTTGGCAGTTCGTACTTGACTGTTCCCATGAGGCACAGGGTCAAGACAGATTAGCAGATGGCCAGGTCTAAACTGGGGTGGCATGGTGAGCAAAAGAATGATGGATTTAACCCAGATCTCTTGACTGGGGGTGAATGTTTTGATTTGTTCTACATTCTTTCCATAAATTCTGTGTCTTTCACTTTCTCGCCCTAAGTTCACCCGGTATGCCCAGCTGGGGTCCTGGGCTCACTGTGCCGCTGGATTCAAGCTATCCTGGCTGATGAGGGGTGAAACCTCGAAACTGGTCCTAGGATGCTTGTTTACGGGTCCAGGGAGGACCTGGCTTGGCAGTTTGGGCTGGACTGTTCCCATGAGGCACAGGATCAAGACTGACTTGCAGATGCCAGGTCTAAACTGGGGTGGCATGGTGAGCAAAAGAATGATGGACTTAACCCAGATCTCTTGACTGGGGATGAATGATTTGATTTGTTTTGCATTCCGTCTATCAATTCTGTGTCTTTTGCTTTCTCTCCCTGAATGTGCCGGGTGTGTCCAGACGTGGGTCCCAGGATCACTGTGCCACTGGATTAAAGCTATCCTGACTGATGAGGGGTGAAACCCTGAAACCGGTCCTAGGATGCTTGTGTCCGGTCCAGGGAGGACCTGGCTTGGCAGTTCGGGCTGGACTGTTCCCATGAGGCACAGGGTCAAGACTGATTTTCATATGGCCTGGTATAAACTGGGGTGGCATGGTGAGAAAAAGAATGATGGACTTAACCCAGATCTCTTGACTGGGAGTGAATGTTTCGATTTGTTCTGCATTCCGTCCATCAATTGTGTGTCTTTTGCTTTCTTGCCGTGCCGTGAATGCACTTTGTATGTCCAGACGTGGGACCCGAGCTCACTGTGCCACTGGATTCAATCTATGCTGGCTGATGAGGGGTGAAACCCCAAAACCGGTCCTAGGACGCTTAGTTCCGATCCAGGGATGACCTGGGTTGACAGTTCGGGCAGGACTGGTTCCATGAGGCACAGGGCCAAGACTGATTTGCATGTGGCCAGGTCTAAACTGGGGTGGCACGATGAGCAAAAGTATGATGGACTTAACCCAGATCTCTTGACTTGGGGTGAATGTTTTGATTTGTTCTGCATTCCATCCATCAATTGTGTGTCTTTTGCTTTCTCACCCTGATTGCGCCGGATATGCACAGACGTGGATCCCGGGCTCACTGTGCCACTGGATTCAAGCTATCCTGGCTAATGAGGGGTGAAACCCCGAAACCAGTCCTAGGATGCTTGTTTCTGGTCCCGGGAGGTCCTGGCTTGGCAGTTCAGACTGGACTGTTCCCATGAGGCACAGGGTCAAGACTGATTTGCATATGGCCAGGTCTAACATGGGGTGGCATGATGAGCAAAAGAATGATGGATGTTTGCCAGATCTCTTGACTGGGCATGAATGGTTTGATTTGTTCTGCATTCCATCCATCAACTGGGTGTCTTTTGTTTTCTCCCACTAGGTGTGCCGGGTATGCCCAGCCGTGGGACCTGCGCTCACTATGCCAATGGATGCAATCTACCTTGGCTGATGAGGGGTGAAACCCCCAAACTGGTCCTAGGATGCTTATTTCCGATCCTTGGAGGAGCTGGGTTGGAAGCTTAATCTGGACTGTTCCTATGAGGCACAGGATCAATACTGATTTGCATATGACCAGTTCTAAACTGAGGTGGCATGGTGAGCAAAAGAATGATGGACTTAAGCCAGATCTCTTGACTGAGGGTGAATGTTTTGATTTGTTCCGCATTCCGTCCATCAATTCTGTGTCTTTAGCTTTCTCACCTTGGGTGCGCCAGGTATGTCCAGACGTGGGTCTCGGGCTCACTGTGCCATTTGATTCAAGCTATCCTGGCTGATGAGGGGTGAATCACTGAAACCGGTATTAGGATGCTTGTTTCTGGTCCAGGGAGGACCTGGCTTGGCAGTTCAGGCTGAACTGTTCCCATGAGGACCAGGATCAAGACTGATTTGCATATTGTCAGGTCTAAACTGGGGTGGCATGGTGAGCAAAAGAATGATGGACTTAACCCAGATCTCTTGACTGGGAGTGAATGTTTTGATTTGTTCTGCATTCCGTCCATCAATTGTGTGTCTTTTGCTTTCTTGCCATGCCGTTAGTGCACTTTGTATGTCCAGACGTGGGACCCGAGCTCACTGTGCCACTGGATTCAATCTATGCTGGCTGATGAGGGGTGAAACCCCAAAACCGGTCCTAGAACACTTAGTTCCGATCCAGGGATGACCTGGGTTGACAGTTCGGGCAGGACTGGTTCCATGAGGCACAGGGCCAAGACTGATTTGCATGTGGCCAGGTCTAAACTGGGGTGGCATGATGAGCAAAAGTATGACAGACTTAACCCAGATCTCTTGACTTGGGGTGAATGTTTTGATTTGTTCTGCATTCCATCCATCAATTGTGTGTCTTTTGCTTTCTCACCCTGATTGCACCGGATATGCCCAGACGTGGATCCCGGGCTCACTGTGCCACTGGATTCAAGCTATCCTGGCTGATGAGGGGTGAAACCCCAAAACCAGTCCTAGGATGCTTGTTTATGGTCCAGGGAGGTCCTGGCTGGCAGTTCAGACTGGACTGTTCCCATGAGGCACAGGGTCAAGACTTATTTGCATATGGCCAGGTCTAACATGGGGTGGCATGATGAGCAAAAGAATTATGGATGTTTGCCAGATCTCTTGACTAGGGATGAATGGTTTGATTTGTTCTGCATTCCATCCATCAATTGGGTGTCTTTTGTTTTCTCCCACTAGGTGTGCCGGGTATGCCCAGATGTGGGACCTGCGCTCACTATGCCAATGGATGCAATCTACCTTGGCTGATGAGTGGTGAAACCCCCAAACCGGTCCTAGGATGCTTATTTCCGGTCCACGGAGGAGCTGGGTTGGAAGCTTAATCTGGACTGTTCCGATGAGGCACAGGATCAATACTGATTTGCTTATGGCCAGGTCTAAACTGCGGTGGCATGGTGAGCAAAAGAATGATGGACTTAACCCAGATCTATTGACTGAGGGTGAATGTTTTGATTTGTTCTGCTTTCCGTCCATCAATTCTGTGTCTTTAGCTTTCTCACCTTGGGTGCGCCAGGTATGTCCAGACGTGGGTTCCGGGCTCACTGTGCCATCTGATTTAAGCTATCCTGGCTGATGAGGGGTGAATCACTGAAACCGGTCCTAGGATGCTTGTTTCTGGTCCAGGGAGGACCTGGCTTGGCAGTTCAGGCTGGACTGTTCCCATGAGGACCAGGATCAAGAATGATTTGCATATTGCCAGGTCTAAACTGGGGTGGCATGGTGAGCAAAAGAATGATGGAATTTAATGCAGATCTCTTGAATGGGAGTGAATGTTTTGCTTTGTTCTGCATTCCGTCCATCAATTGTGTGTCTTTTGCTTTTTCGCCTTGAGTGCGCTGGGTATGCCCAGACGTGGGACCCAGGCTCACTGTGCCACTGGATTCAAGCTATGCTGGCTAATGAGGGATGAAACCCCAAAACCAGTCCTAGGATGCTTGTTTCCGATCCAGGGAGGACCGGGCTTTGCAGTTCGGCCTGGAATGGTTCCATGAGGCACAGGGCCAAGACTGATTTGCATGTGGCCAGGTCTAAACTGGGGTGTCATGATGAGCAAAAGAATGACGGATTTAACCCAGATCTCTTGACTTGGGGTGTATGTTTTGATTTGTTCTGCATTCCATCCATCAATTGTGTGTCTTTTGCTTTTGCGCCCTGAGTGCGCCGGGAATGCCCAGACATGGGTCCCGGGCTCACTGTGCCACTGGATTCAAGCTATCCTGGCTGATGAGGGCTGAAAGCCCCGAAACCAGTCCTAGGATGCTTGTTTCTGGTCCAGGGAGGTCTTGGCTTGGCATTTAGGGCTGGACTGTTCCCATGAGGCACAGGGTCAAGACTGATTTGCATATGGCCAGGTCTAACCTGGTGTGGCATGGTGAGCAAAAGAATGACGGACGTAAGCCAGATCTCTTGACTGGGGGTGAATGTTTTGATTTGTTCTGCATTGCATCCATCAATTGAGTGTCTTTTGTTTTCTCCCCCTAGGTGTGCCGGGTATGCCCAGACGTGCGTCCCGGGCTCACTGTGCCAATGAATGCAAGCTATTGTGGCTGATGAGGGGTGAAACCCAAAAAACGGTCCTCGGATGCTTTTTTCCGGTCCAAGGAGGAGCTGGGTTGGAAGCTTAAGCTGGACTGTTCCTATGATGCACAGGATCAAGACTGATTTGCATATGGCCAGGTCTAAACTGGGGTGGCATGGTGAGCAAAAGAATGATGGACTTAACCCAGATTTGACTGGGGGTGAATGTTTTGATTTGTTCGGCATTCCATCCATCAATTCGGTGTCTTTAGATTTCTCACCCTGAGTGCACCAGGTATGCCCAGACGTGGGTCCCGGGCTCACTGTGCCATTTGATTCAAGCTATCCTGGCTGATGAGGGATGAAACCCCAAAATCGGTCCTAGGATGCTTGTTTCCGGTCCAGGGAGGACCTGGCTTGGCAGTTCGGGCTGGACTGTTCCCATGAGGAACAGGGTCAAGACTGATATGCATATGGCCTGTTCTAAACTGGGCTGGCATGGTGAGCAAATGAATGATGGACTCATGGCATGGTGATCAAATGAATGATGGACTTAACCCAGATCTCTAGAGTGGAGATGAATGTTTTGATTTGTTCTGCATTTAATCCCTCAATTATGTGGCTTTTGCTTTCTCACCCTAAGTGCACCGGGTATGCCCAGATGTGGGTCCCGGGCTCACTGTGCCACTGGATTCAAGCTATCTTGGCTGATGAGGGGTGAAATCCCAAAACCAGTCCTAGGATGCTTTTTTTCTGGCCCAGAGAGGAACTGCCTTGGCAGTTCGGGCTAGACTGTTCCCATGAGGCACAGGGTCAAGACTGATTTGCATATGGCCAGGTCTAAACTGGGGTGGCATGGTGAGCAAAAGAATGATGAACTTAACCCAGATCTCTTGACTGGGAGTGAATGTTTTGATTTGTTCTGCATTCCGTCCATCAATTGTGTGTCTTTTGCTTTCTCGCCCTAAGTGCACCCGGTATGCCCAGCTGGGGTCCTGGGCTCACTGTGCCACTGGATTCAAGATATCCTGGCTGATGAGGGGTGAAACCTCGAAACCGGTCCTAGGATGCTTGTTTCCGGGTCCAGGGAGAACCTGGCTTGGCAGTTTGGGCTGGAGTGTTCCCATGAGACACAGAATCAAGACTGATTTGCATATGGCCAGGTCTAAACTGGGGTTGCATTGTGAGCAAAAGAATGATGGATTTAATCCAGATTTCTTGACCGGGGGTGAATGATTCGATTTGTTTTTCATTCCGTCCATCAATTCTGTGTCTTTTGCTTTCTCTCCCTGAGTGCGCCGGATATGCCTAGACGTGGGTCCCGGGCTCACTGTGCCACTGGATTCAAGCTATCCTGGCTGATTAGGGGTGAAACCCCAAAACCGGTCCTAGGATGCTTGTTTCCGGTCCAGGGAGGACCTGGCTTGGCAGTTCGGGCTGGACTGGTTCCATGAGGCACAGGGCCAAGACTGATTTGCATGTGGCCAGGTCTAAACTGGGGTGGCACGATGAGCAAAAGTATGATGGACTTAACCCAGATCTCTTGACTTGGGGTGAATGTTTTGATTTGTTCTGCATTCCATCCATCAATTGTGTGTCTTTTGCTTTCTCACCCTGATTGCGCCGGATATGCACAGACGTGGATCCCGGGCTCACTGTGCCACTGGATTCAAGCTATCCTGGCTAATGAGGGGTGAAACCCCAAAACCGGTCCTAGGACGCTTAGTTCCGATCCAGGGATGACCTGGGTTGACAGTTCGGGCAGGACTGGTTCCATGAGGCACAGGGCCAAGACTGATTTGCATGTGGCCAGGTCTAAACTGGGGTGGCACGATGAGCAAAAGTATGATGGACTTAACCCAGATCTCTTGACTTGGGGTGAATGTTTTGATTTGTTCTGCATTCCATCCATCAATTGTGTGTCTTTTGCTTTCTCACCCTGATTGCGCCGGATATGCACAGACGTGGATCCCGGGCTCACTGTGCCACTGGATTCAAGCTATCCTGGCTAATGAGGGGTGAAACCCCGAAACCAGTCCTAGGATGCTTGTTTCTGGTCCCGGGAGGTCCTGGCTTGGCAGTTCAGACTGGACTGTTCCCATGAGGCACAGGGTCAAGACTGATTTGCATATGGCCAGGTCTAACATGGGGTGGCATGATGAGCAAAAGAATGATGGATGTTTGCCAGATCTCTTGACTGGGCATGAATGGTTTGATTTGTTCTGCATTCCATCCATCAACTGGGTGTCTTTTGTTTTCTCCCACTAGGTGTGCCGGGTATGCCCAGCCGTGGGACCTGCGCTCACTATGCCAATGGATGCAATCTACCTTGGCTGATGAGGGGTGAAACCCCCAAACTGGTCCTAGGATGCTTATTTCCGATCCTTGGAGGAGCTGGGTTGGAAGCTTAATCTGGACTGTTCCTATGAGGCACAGGATCAATACTGATTTGCATATGACCAGTTCTAAACTGAGGTGGCATGGTGAGCAAAAGAATGATGGACTTAAGCCAGATCTCTTGACTGAGGGTGAATGTTTTGATTTGTTCCGCATTCCGTCCATCAATTCTGTGTCTTTAGCTTTCTCACCTTGGGTGCGCCAGGTATGTCCAGACGTGGGTCTCGGGCTCACTGTGCCATTTGATTCAAGCTATCCTGGCTGATGAGGGGTGAATCACTGAAACCGGTATTAGGATGCTTGTTTCTGGTCCAGGGAGGACCTGGCTTGGCAGTTCAGGCTGAACTGTTCCCATGAGGACCAGGATCAAGACTGATTTGCATATTGTCAGGTCTAAACTGGGGTGGCATGGTGAGCAAAAGAATGATGGACTTAACCCAGATCTCTTGACTGGGAGTGAATGTTTTGATTTGTTCTGCATTCCGTCCATCAATTGTGTGTCTTTTGCTTTCTTGCCATGCCGTTAGTGCACTTTGTATGTCCAGACGTGGGACCCGAGCTCACTGTGCCACTGGATTCAATCTATGCTGGCTGATGAGGGGTGAAACCCCAAAACCGGTCCTAGAACACTTAGTTCCGATCCAGGGATGACCTGGGTTGACAGTTCGGGCAGGACTGGTTCCATGAGGCACAGGGCCAAGACTGATTTGCATGTGGCCAGGTCTAAACTGGGGTGGCATGATGAGCAAAAGTATGACAGACTTAACCCAGATCTCTTGACTTGGGGTGAATGTTTTGATTTGTTCTGCATTCCATCCATCAATTGTGTGTCTTTTGCTTTCTCACCCTGATTGCACCGGATATGCCCAGACGTGGATCCCGGGCTCACTGTGCCACTGGATTCAAGCTATCCTGGCTGATGAGGGGTGAAACCCCAAAACCAGTCCTAGGATGCTTGTTTATGGTCCAGGGAGGTCCTGGCTGGCAGTTCAGACTGGACTGTTCCCATGAGGCACAGGGTCAAGGCTTATTTGCATATGGCCAGGTCTAACATGGGGTGGCATGATGAGCAAAAGAATTATGGATGTTTGCCAGATCTCTTGACTAGGGATGAATGGTTTGATTTGTTCTGCATTCCATCCATCAATTGGGTGTCTTTTGTTTTCTCCCACTAGGTGTGCCGGGTATGCCCAGATGTGGGACCTGCGCTCACTATGCCAATGGATGCAATCTACCTTGGCTGATGAGTGGTGAAACCCCCAAACCGGTCCTAGGATGCTTATTTCCGGTCCACGGAGGAGCTGGGTTGGAAGCTTAATCTGGACTGTTCCGATGAGGCACAGGATCAATACTGATTTGCTTATGGCCAGGTCTAAACTGCGGTGGCATGGTGAGCAAAAGAATGATGGACTTAACCCAGATCTATTGACTGAGGGTGAATGTTTTGATTTGTTCTGCTTTCCGTCCATCAATTCTGTGTCTTTAGCTTTCTCACCTTGGGTGCGCCAGGTATGTCCAGACGTGGGTTCCGGGCTCACTGTGCCATCTGATTCAAGCTATCCTGGCTGATGAGGGGTGAATCACTGAAACCGGTCCTAGGATGCTTGTTTCTGGTCCAGGGAGGACCTGGCTTGGCAGTTCAGGCTGGACTGTTCCCATGAGGACCAGGATCAAGAATGATTTGCATATTGCCAGGTCTAAACTGGGGTGGCATGGTGAGCAAAAGAATGATGGAATTTAATGCAGATCTCTTGAATGGGAGTGAATGTTTTGCTTTGTTCTGCATTCCGTCCATCAATTGTGTGTCTTTTGCTTTTTCGCCTTGAGTGCGCTGGGTATGCCCAGACGTGGGACCCAGGCTCACTGTGCCACTGGATTCAAGCTATGCTGGCTAATGAGGGATGAAACCCCAAAACCAGTCCTAGGATGCTTGTTTCCGATCCAGGGAGGACCGGGCTTTGCAGTTCGGCCTGGAATGGTTCCATGAGGCACAGGGCCAAGACTGATTTGCATGTGGCCAGGTCTAAACTGGGGTGTCATGATGAGCAAAAGAATGACGGATTTAACCCAGATCTCTTGACTTGGGGTGTATGTTTTGATTTGTTCTGCATTCCATCCATCAATTGTGTGTCTTTTGCTTTTGCGCCCTGAGTGCGCCGGGAATGCCCAGACATGGGTCCCGGGCTCACTGTGCCACTGGATTCAAGCTATCCTGGCTGATGAGGGCTGAAAGCCCCGAAACCAGTCCTAGGATGCTTGTTTCTGGTCCAGGGAGGTCTTGGCTTGGCATTTAGGGCTGGACTGTTCCCATGAGGCACAGGGTCAAGACTGATTTGCATATGGCCAGGTCTAACCTGGTGTGGCATGGTGAGCAAAAGAATGACGGACGTAAGCCAGATCTCTTGACTGGGGGTGAATGTTTTGATTTGTTCTGCATTGCATCCATCAATTGAGTGTCTTTTGTTTTCTCCCCCTAGGTGTGCCGGGTATGCCCAGACGTGCGTCCCGGGCTCACTGTGCCAATGAATGCAAGCTATTGTGGCTGATGAGGGGTGAAACCCAAAAAACGGTCCTCGGATGCTTTTTTCCGGTCCAAGGAGGAGCTGGGTTGGAAGCTTAAGCTGGACTGTTCCTATGATGCACAGGATCAAGACTGATTTGCATATGGCCAGGTCTAAACTGGGGTGGCATGGTGAGCAAAAGAATGATGGACTTAACCCAGATTTGACTGGGGGTGAATGTTTTGATTTGTTCGGCATTCCATCCATCAATTCGGTGTCTTTAGATTTCTCACCCTGAGTGCACCAGGTATGCCCAGACGTGGGTCCCGGGCTCACTGTGCCATTTGATTCAAGCTATCCTGGCTGATGAGGGATGAAACCCCAAAATCGGTCCTAGGATGCTTGTTTCCGGTCCAGGGAGGACCTGGCTTGGCAGTTCGGGCTGGACTGTTCCCATGAGGAACAGGGTCAAGACTGATATGCATATGGCCTGTTCTAAACTGGGCTGGCATGGTGAGCAAATGAATGATGGACTCATGGCATGGTGATCAAATGAATGATGGACTTAACCCAGATCTCTAGAGTGGAGATGAATGTTTTGATTTGTTCTGCATTTAATCCCTCAATTATGTGGCTTTTGCTTTCTCACCCTAAGTGCACCGGGTATGCCCAGATGTGGGTCCCGGGCTCACTGTGCCACTGGATTCAAGCTATCTTGGCTGATGAGGGGTGAAATCCCAAAACCAGTCCTAGGATGCTTTTTTTCTGGCCCAGAGAGGAACTGCCTTGGCAGTTCGGGCTAGACTGTTCCCATGAGGCACAGGGTCAAGACTGATTTGCATATGGCCAGGTCTAAACTGGGGTGGCATGGTGAGCAAAAGAATGATGAACTTAACCCAGATCTCTTGACTGGGAGTGAATGTTTTGATTTGTTCTGCATTCCGTCCATCAATTGTGTGTCTTTTGCTTTCTCGCCCTAAGTGCACCCGGTATGCCCAGCTGGGGTCCTGGGCTCACTGTGCCACTGGATTCAAGATATCCTGGCTGATGAGGGGTGAAACCTCGAAACCGGTCCTAGGATGCTTGTTTCCGGGTCCAGGGAGAACCTGGCTTGGCAGTTTGGGCTGGAGTGTTCCCATGAGACACAGAATCAAGACTGATTTGCATATGGCCAGGTCTAAACTGGGGTTGCATTGTGAGCAAAAGAATGATGGATTTAATCCAGATTTCTTGACCGGGGGTGAATGATTCGATTTGTTTTTCATTCCGTCCATCAATTCTGTGTCTTTTGCTTTCTCTCCCTGAGTGCGCCGGATATGCCTAGACGTGGGTCCCGGGCTCACTGTGCCACTGGATTCAAGCTATCCTGGCTGATTAGGGGTGAAACCCCAAAACCGGTCCTAGGATGCTTGTTTCCGGTCCAGGGAGGACCTGGCTTGGCAGTTCGGGCTGGACTGTTCCCATGAGGCACAGGGTCATAACTGATTTCCATATGGCCAGGTCTAAACTGGGGTGGCATGGTGAGCAAAAGAATGATGAACTTAACCCAGATCTCTTGACTGGGAGTGAATGTTTTGATTTGTTATGCATTCCGTCCATCAATTGTGTGTCTTTCGCTTTCTCGCCCTAAGTGCACCCGGTATGCCCAGCTGGGGCCTGGGCTCACTGTGCCACTGGATTCAAGATATCCTGGCTGATGAGGGGTGAAACCTTGAAACCGGTCCGAGGATGCTTGTTTCCGGGTCCAGGGAGAACCTGGCTTGGCAGTTTGGGCTGGACTGTTCCCATGAGACACAGAATCAAGACTGATTTGCATATGGCCAGGTCTAAACTGGGGTGGCATGGTGAGCAAAAGAATGATGGATTTAATCCAGATCTCTTGACTGGGGGTGAATGATTCGATTTGTTTTGCATTCCGTCCATCAATTCTGTGTCTTTTGCTTTCTCTCCGAGTGCGCCGGCTATGCCCAGACGTGGGTCCCGGGCTCACTGTGCCACTGGATTCAAGCTCTCCTGGCTGATTAGGGGTGAAACCCCAAAACCGGTCCTAGGATGCTTGTTTCCGGTCCAGGGAAGACCTGGCTTGGCAGCTCGGGCTGGACTGTTCCCATGAGGCACAGGGTCATAACTGATTTCCATATGGCCTGGTCTAAACTGGGGTGGCATGGTGAGCAAAAGAATGATGCACTTAACCCAGATGTCTTGACTGGGAGTGAATGTTTTGATTTGTTCTGCATTCCGTCCATCAATTGTGTGTCTTTTGCTTTCTAGGTCCAGGGAGGTCCTGTCTTGGCAGTTCAGACTGGACTGTTCCCATGAGGCACAGGGTCAAGACTGTTTTGCATATGGCCAGGTCTAACTTGGGGTGGCATTGTGAGCAAAAGAATGATGGACGTATGCCTGATCTCTTGACTGAGGGTGAATGTTTTGGCTTGTTTTGCATTCCATCCATCAATTGTATGTCTTTTGCTTTCTCGCCCTGAGTGCGCCAGGTGTGCCCAAATGTGGGTCCCGGGCTCACTGTGTCACTGGATTCAACTTATCCAGTCTGATGGGGGGGTGAA
Organism: Triturus cristatus; assembly: GCF_964204655.1. Classification (NCBI taxonomy): domain Eukaryota; kingdom Metazoa; phylum Chordata; class Amphibia; order Caudata; family Salamandridae; genus Triturus; species Triturus cristatus. The sequence goes on from NC_140590.1 coordinate 1,389,101,782, forward strand.
ATCTCAAAACCGATCCCAGGATGCTTGTGTTCAGTTCAGAAAGACATGACTTGGCAGTTCGGGCTGTACTGTTCACATGAGGAACAGGGTCAAGACTGATTTGCATATGGCTGGGTCTAAACTGGGGTGGCGAAGTGAGCTAAAGAATAATGATGGATTGAACCCAGATCTGTGACTGGGTGTGAGTGTGTGAAAAGTTTCAGCGCTCCGTCCCTCATCTCCTTGTGTTTGCCTTGTTCACCCTAAGTTGGAAGCAAGCCCAGACGTGGGTCCCTTGCTCACTTTGCCTCTGGATTCAAGCTAGCCTGGCTAATGTGGGGTGCTACCCCAAAACAGGTCTCAGGATCCTTATTTCCAGCCCAGGGAAGCCTGGCTTGGCAGTTCGGGCTAGACTGTTCCCATGAGGAACTGGGTCAAGACAGATTTGCATATGGTTGGGTCTGAACCGGGGTGCTGAAGTGAGATGAAGTACGATGATGGATTCAACCCAGATCTGTGATTGTGGGTGAGTGCCTATAAAAGCTTCAACGCTCCGTCCATCATCTCCTTGTGTTTGCTTTGGTCATGCTAAGTTGGCAGGGTATACCCAGACGTGGGTCCCTTGCTCACTTCGCCACTGGATTCAAGCTAGCCTGGCTGATGAGGGGTATTACCCCAAACCTAGTCTCAGGAGCTTATTTGCAGCCCAGAGAAACCTGGCTTGGCAGTTCGGGCTGGACTGTTCCCATAAGGAACAGGGTCAAGACTGATTTGCATATGGATGGGTCTGAACTGGGGTGCCGAAATGTGAGGTAAAGTACGATGATGGATTCAACCCAGATCTGTGACTGGGGGTGAGTGTCTGAAAAGTTTCAGAGCTCCGTTCATCATCTCCTTGTGTTTGCCTTTAACGCCGTGCTCTGCCACTTCCAAAATGTAGGGCTGCACCTTATTTACAAGGATATTCTTCCACACCGTGTTTCCCCCTGTGCTAGCGCTAATTTTAGCTGCCTAGAATCAACGCAGGCAGCCTTGCATCATAGTGCAAGGATGCCTGAGTTGTAGGGGAAGATTATTTATGTGCAGGAAGGTCTCCCTTCCTGCACATAATCAATCTGAAATGGAATTTTGAAACTTCTATGGGTGCTGCTTAATCCAGCACACATAAAAGTTGCAAAAAATCTTTTTTTTAAATTGATTGTTTATGTGCAGGAAGGGACATCTTCCTGCACATAAACAATCAATGGCCTTTTGCTGTTTCTATGTGTGCTGCAGAATGCAGAACACATAGAAACCGCAAAAATGAGGAGAAATGAAATTTCTCCTCATTGTGCCTATTTAAGACCAGGTTTTCCCTAGTCTTTAATTTTGGCGCTGCCTCATATTTACGCAGCCCTTATAAATATGGGGCAGCATCAAAATCAATGGGTGTTGGGGTGGAATGCCCTCCCTTTTCATGCTAAGTATAGTGTGAAAGGGGAGCTTATTTACAAGGCAGCGTTAAGCCACGTACGCTAAGTGGCTTAACGCTGCCTAGTAAATAAGGTGAAGCCCATATCGCTACAGGAACATCACTAAAAGTGACGTTCCTGCGGTGATAGGGGCTTGTAAATATGCCCCTCAGTATTCTCCATGCCGGGAGGACGTAGAGGAGTTTGCACTCTTAAAAATATCCGAATTATCTAATTGATTAGTCAATCAGTCAAAGAAGAGAAGATACTTGCACAATCAGCCACATTCGTGATAAGTACTCAGGCCAGGAGAAAGAAGGCTGGATAACTCCCTCCCTCCATCCCTTGTGACCGCTCAACCCAACCTAGCTATTTTGTTGAAAAACCCACAATGGCAGATCTCAGTCTGCCCTCTAAGACCCTAAAAGAGGCAACATAATTGTTTAATGATGAACATAACACAGCATTCCTGTGCCATCTGTGGAGTGTGCTAATTTTCTTTAACTTCCAGTCATTGAAATGTGAGATGCAACACGTATCTTGAAACCTGTGGAGTACAGGATTGGTGCCAGCAGAATGTCTCAAGCAAAAGTAATGCCACTAACTTAATTGAGTTTGTTGACTATGTGCCCAGAGCAGTGGATCAACTCAGGGCAACGCATGTGATTCATGTACAGTAAAAGCAAATCTTTGAAACAGGGCCACACAGAAGATTCGCAAGACTGGCAAGGAATGCAACCAGCCTTTGGATTGGAGCCAGTCTGCTAAAATGTGGTTACACCCTGACCGGTCGAGGACAAAGAGTTGGAAGAAAAGGTGATAGCATTGAGCCTTAGGGATCGCTTGTCAGTGTCCTGCTCCTCAATTTAGTCAACTTAGTCATACAGGACTTTACAGAAGAGGTAGAAAGTGCAGCAAACTTGTTTGCAGTTGCCATTGACTTCGCAGTAAGGTTGATGCCGCAGATCAAGCATCTGAATAAAAAATAGTGGCACTTGGAAAGTTAGGGAGCTGTCAGTACACTGGAAAGATTTTCAGCTGGATTAGGGGGCTTGTCTGCATTTTGCATAGCATCTGCACTTTTTGTTTGCAATTCTCTGTTAACAAGGAAAAGTTGTCTCTCCCAACGTGCAGGGCCTTTCTTTTAGATTTTAGCCAGTTTTGCAGCCTGATTATCAGCAATATCCATACCATCAGATCAGTGCTTCGGTTGCGCTGGTGTTTACTGGTGATGGCATCACACATTTTTCTGGGAACTGGTAGAGTTTATGCTTAGAGTGACATGTGAGGCAGGCCGGCCATTCTATTATTTGGAAATCTAAATAAGCCCCTGGCTTGAGGCCCAAGCCCAGCGACACCTCATCAGTGAGGTTACATGACAAATGCTGCAGAGACCTTCACTTAACCTGCTGCAGTACTGGCCTCCAGCACCTTGCAATGGCCAATTTAAGTTGGTCTGTTGGGGCAGGAGATGCTCACCACAGGACTAAGACTCATGCTGTGATGGAGCTCTCTGCTTTCCTGCCCTACTGCCCATCGCTATCAGTCTAACCAACCTACCTATGTCCGCAATCTGCCCATCTTAACTGAGCTCCAACTCCTCCTTAACGTTTTGTCCATTACCAAGCGTCCAAAGCCAGGTCACTCCCTCGCTTGCAGCAGGCCCATACAACAGCTGCCTCAACATGAATCCATTATGGCAGCCAGAATTGGCCGCAAAATGGTCCTGCGCAATGACAGATTCTAAGCACAGTTCATTAGTAGTTCTTCTGTTGAGTCACTATTAAATCAGTACTTTTCACTTCTGTCCATGAGCTAAATGGGAGGGCTGGACTGAGCCACTGAATGTTTGAGTGCATGTGTGAACGTGCATGAGAGAGTCTGAAATTGTGAAAATTAGCCTGTCCTTGGGTACACATCTTCCCTGGGTTGTATAGCTATATGGGGTGTGGGAGGGGTCCAACAGAGGGGACAGCATGTTGGACCTCCCACATATAAAGGTAGCATTGACATAATGGGCATTCTTTGCATTTTAGAGAAGTTGGCTCTCCCTGGCACAATAGTGGCCCAACCTAGACTTGGTAGGCTTTCTTAGCACTTTTGTAGGCTGTATTCTGAATGCTGCTAGCACAATGGTGGCCTATCCCTGAATGGGAATGCTTGGCAACAGTCTTTCAATCTCTGGCATAGTGCTGACCCGTGCGTGAGATAGTGGCAAGCTTGGTAACATTGTTGTTAAATTTGTAACATTTGTGTTATCTCTTGCACAATGGTGGTCCTACCTTGACACAGTGGGCATTCTTTGCAACAGTTTTGGTACTGTCTGGTATAATGGTGTCCTTGCCTTGAGATAGTGGTCATTATTGACGACCTTTTGGCATAATAGTGACCCATCTTTGAGATAAAGGGCATGATTGGCAACATACTGGCTAACCCTGGCTTAATGGTGGGCAGTCCTAGAGACAGTGGGCATGCTTGGCAACACCTTGGCTGTCCTTGGCATAATGGTGCTCACTCTTGAGTTATTGTGGTTGCACTTGAATTGATCCTGGGTATCCCTGCTGCTGAAAATCACTGCTGGTAGACTAAAATCCCGGGCATTTGATCATGGTAATAAATGGTCATGAATGGACAATCTGTCCTTATGCGACAGTGGTACAATTGAGTGCTTGGCGGAAAAAACTGTTGTTTTGGGACCAGCATCAGTGAAAATAAAATCTGTCATTTCAGGACAAAAATGCATTTTTTGAGTGAGTAAGGACGGTGAGAATTATACTTATTTATCTAAGATACGAGTTTTTTATTTCACACAAAAGTCTGAGTTTTGAGAGAAAAGCTGATGTTTCAGACAAGATAATTACAGCTCAGATTGATTGCCAGAATCAATTTAAAGATGATGTTTGAGTGATAATTCGTGCTGAGATTGAGGGGCTTATGGCTGATTTTGGTTGCTTGGCACCACCTTCTGTTATGGGCGTTGTCTTGCGATCTCAGTATTGCTCTCTTGGGCCTGAGCATGTAAAACTGCTATAACCTGTTAGTTCTCTGATCGTATAAGCTCTTTGTAATTGTGCTGTAGCATTATGTGCGGGTCTGTAGGATTGACCTAGCGCTTTCTGTCTGCAGCAAGTGGTTCAGATATTTGCCAAACATATTTTGCTTCCCTCCTGCCCCTTCCAAGCAGATTTTCTATCAAAATATATAACATAGGACTGAAGTGTGTGTGTGTGTGTGTGTGGGGGGGGGGGGGGGTTAAAACATAACCTAAAGAAATATGCTTTAAATAATATGATAAATGATGCGGCAAGTAAAATTTAATATTCATATTTTTTACTGCAATTTACATAAATCCACTGTTGTTCCACAATTTTTAAAGACTTCTTTGGGAGTGCAAGCCCCAACTATCCCGGGAAAGGGCCTCCTGGAACACTACGTATGCGTTGGTGCTCCTTCCGAAACTCTGGATGGTTAGTCCATTTATATACAACCTTTTGGTGGCGAATTCCTATAAAAAATAATTTATGCTCCACGATTTTAAAAGTTCACTAGCTTTCACTGCTTATAGGCGGTCAGATGCTGGTGCCAATGAGAGTCAGTATCGCCAATGGTAGCAACAGGCGGTGCCAGTACTAGCAGTGAACGGCCTCAGCAGAGGCAGTGAGTAGGACTCACCTAAAAATATTATGGAGCCTTACACTTATTATTATTGTTACAAATTAAGCACAGTATGAAATAATTGCTATTTATGTGTTACGTACTGTGGATTTACAATCAATCATCGACGCTTGTACATCGCGGCTTGTCACCCCTGGGGGTCTCCTGGCACTGTGGGATTTCAGCGATTCTCGGTCGGAAAGAGGTGGAGGTTGAAGAGGCAGCTCTTTAGCTGCTTCCTGATATCCTCAGAGAGGGGCTGTGTGTAGGTGGGGGTTGTTCCAGGACTTGGCGGCGAGGAAGAAGAGCGCCCCCCCCGCTTCGGCTCTGATGGATGTGTGGGACCTAGGCTTAGGCGAGGGAGGAAGAGAAGGGGTCTTTGATCAGATGGCAGAAAGTCAGGCGAGTGTTCATATAGGTGGGTCCAGTTTTGTGGAGGGCTTTGTAGGCATGAGGGAGGAACTCGAAGAGGCATCTTTTCTGAACGGGTAGCCAGTGGAGGGCCCTGAGGTAAGGGGTGATGCTGGATCTTCTGGGAAGGGCGAGGATGAGTCTTGCTGCCAAATTCTGGATGGTTTTGAGTTGGTTGAGGAGTTGTTTGGTGGTTCTGGTTTAGAGACTATTTCGGTAGTCGAGTCTGCTGGAGATTAGGGCATGGGTTACTGTCTTTCTGGTTGAGATGAGGGTCCACCGGAAGATCTTGGAGGGCATGCGGCGGGTGTGAAAGCAGGTGGTGGTGACGGAGTTGATCTGTTGTTTCATGGTGAGGTGGGCATCCAGGATGATTAGGAGATTGCGGGCGTAAACCCGCAATCATAGATCAACTCAGGGAAGAAAATATTACCCCCACTGGAGTAGATCTTATTTCTCATTTACTTATTAGTCTTATTATTTAATAATATAAAACATTTGGTTTTATTTTATTTTATTCCAGAGAGAATTTATTTTAAGAAACCCATTTGTTATTTCTGATATGTTATATTGTTGTCCCTATGACACCCACATACTCATCAATAGAAAGTAAATACAGATCCAAAACAAGAAGATAGTAGAAAATCAGTGCAAGGCAGTTCTCAGTAACCAATGATCCGAAAAAACAGAGCATAATAGATCATTATATACTCACTTAGCAAGCAAAAGACGTAGGTCCTGATTTAGATTTTACTGTTACTTACTCTGTCAGAGTGGCAGAGGAGATTACGTCTGCCATCCTAACTGACAGAGGACCTCCATCTTGAGAGACCACCACTGGCCCAGCATTGATTTCTGTAACTGGAGAGGGTCGATCTTTACGGTGGTTCCCCCGGAAGGTACCAAAAATTGGTTGGATGGCTGATGTCGATGTTGATGGTCATCCACCAAACTGTTTGTTTTCAAAGACGAACTCCAAGGGTGGGAATTTGTTTTTGAAAAACAAATAACTATTTACCCCACACCGAGTCAGTTTTATAACCTGGATATTGGGATCAATACTTTAAATTTTCAATGAAAACCTGGTGGTGATGGACAGGAAAAAAGAACAGGCGGGCACTGTGATGCCCTTACTCTGATGACCAGACCTCCGTTGGGCCATCAGAGTAAGCTTTCTGTCATCAGAGCCAATAGGGGCACCACTGACAGAAAGCAAATGGTCCTCCGGCTTGCATTTCTAATGGAGTACACTGTTACCCAAACTCTAAATCAGACCCTAAGGATAAGACTAGTTGGTATACAGACACATCTTAAAATACTTAAAAGCTTAGATGTCAATAGTAAAAGTAAGAGTGAAAAGTCAGAACCCTCACCTCGGATGCGAAATCACATGATTGTAGTTTGTTCATTATGTTTTCAGGTATTTATGTATTGTGGAAATGTCTTCATTTTCAATTTAAGAATAGAAATACCCTGCAAATACCCTCATTTACCTGTCCTCTAAAAGCTTAACATAGTCCCAGTGTATACAATTAATTTCTGTGCAGAGTTGTCATAAATAGGTCCCTGAGTGTGTGAACAATAAAGTGACTGCAGCTGGTGCACTGTGGTACACACTGGAGGAAGCACAAACATTTTATCTCAAACCATGAAAGAAATATGAGGCAATCAGGTATGCAGATTTGAGTGACAGTGGTTTTGGCGAAGTGACTGGGTGCACTTAGGCAGGAATATAGTCATTTAGAGTATGTATGCTTTGAAAGATTTCAGATGGTGATTGGGAGGCAGTATTTTATGTGAGATGCTCTTGCGGAAGCCAAGTGAGGCATTGTTCCTTCTGCATTGGTATGAGGGATGGGTAGAGTGGATATCTCCCTTTGGATGGTCCCAGATCTAAACAAAATCCCTTCCTAGGTAATGGACTGAACCCACTGTGACATAGGGACTCGGTGATGTGCCACTAGGCCTGGTTAGAGGCACCCATGCAGTGGTGCCGTCTGGAATTCAGAAGCCTCTCTTTAGCTGGTGTGAGATGCAGAATAGTAAAAGGGTTCAGAGGAATCCTGAATCGAGGATATCTGGGTAGGCAGCAAGGGAACTCTATACTGAGAGTCCCTGCTGAGAAAGCGTCCAGTGCCAGTGAGTGAGTTAGAGCACCTGGTGTGATCAGCTCCACTGCCCTTGAACAGTCCTACTCTTGCCATTCACCCACGGACAGATCAGTATGCTTTTTGCTTCCCACTAACTCACTGTGGGCAAGCCTGTCTCAGGTGGACTAATAAGGGTTGTAACCAATAAGTGGCAGTGGAGAGCCCCTCACCATCCACAAGAAGGGGTAAGAGAGGTAAGGGTGAGGATACATCCTAACGAGTTAAACTCTACTCACAACAATGTATACGGCCCCCGAAGTGGCTCCTAAAGCCTTCTCAACTCCTTATGGTGGCGTGTACCGCAACAGCGGAAAGGAAAATATTCCTTTTGTTATTTAACCCTCACACACCCTATTGGTATCATGCTTCATCATCGGGTTCACCCAGACTCCTAACGGTCTGGATTGGCTCAACCGTATTTCAAAAGCTCTTAGGAGATGTAGGCCAGGGGTTCTTAAAGATAAAAATCCTACTGCACCCCCAGGTATCCCTTTATTAAGGGGGATGTAGTGGATGTTAAAAAGATAACAGAAGCAGGTCTTTTTTTGGAGGTTCTGGTCCTAAGACCCTAAAAAATTGCCAACATGTTTCAGCCCAGGACCAAAATGGTCCTGGGCTTTCATCAGGGCACAATGAAATTCCCTCCCTGGTGTAGATCAAAAACAAATTATGCTGCCCTATGTATTGGTTTTGAAGGTGCAGAAAGCTATTTCAGTTGCACCACATGCGCTTAAAATACAAACTACCCGTGCCACAATTCATGTGCACCAAACCCGTGGTCTCACGTATGCCAATTGATGTTTCTCGTGACTTTGGTATTCAAACTCCATGTCATTTTTGCCTCATATTTGTACAATCTCACTCGGTAGTATATATATATATATATATATGTCATTCGTGTCTCATTTCATGCAGATACACTTTCATTCACACTTACCCAATTAGAGGGGAATGTAAGTATCACGGGGTCACGATAGGGCAGCCTTGTAGTCAAAAGCTATTCGGAAGAAAAAATGGAAGTAAAAAACATCTGCGTTAATGCTCAAAAAAAGGCTACGCTCCAAAGTACCTCTTTCGTAGTGTCAGGGTTGTTCCACTTACTACTCAAAAGGTCCTACCCAGCGGTGAACCTATTCGGTATCTCTGATCCCCGGCTCTCGCAACACATTACCAGTTTAGCCCCTCTATATGTGAGCGATTCAAATGGCATTGCCGTTGGTGTGGGGGCGGGACGAGCGAGCATTGCGCTTCTGGTCCGCGTCACCACCGGTGCGCTACTCGGAAGTCTGAGCAACAGAACCCTCATTGCCTCATGGAAATTGTAGTCCTGTCTCGAATCGCTGTAGTTATCAGCGGTTATATTACCCAAAGTTTCTATATCTGGGGCTATCCCCGAGATAATGGTAAAAAGTTTATCTGGACACATAAGAGGAAAGATATTTTTTTTAAACCCAGTATGAAGTTGAAAATTGGAGCAGGAGTATTAAAATATTTTTATAAAAAAACAAGTGTGTGTACTTTTCATTTTTGGATGGATTGCCAGACATGCCCATTTTAGACATAAGTCATAGGTGATATGTTGGGTCATATGGACATATTTGACCATATACATACTGGTGCTAATAGGACTTATAGAGACAATGTTCTGTATCTATGTTTTGTTCGATGGTAGGAATGTCTATAATTAACATAGGGCCTTATATATGTTTGTCATATACTCAATGATGTAAAAGGTGCCGATAATTAAGGGAATTCGTACATCAGTACTTAAACATCTGTGGAATGCCTGCAATTTACTCCAGGGCATACCTCCAGGATAGATGAAAAGTTATAAAAATGTATAAAACAAATTCCCATATGTTTGTCCATTGTCAAGAGTTCAAATGGACAACACAATTGTTGGTGGTTTAATTTTGTTGTTCAGTTTTTAGAGCTTGTAATCACAAATTCGAATAATATCATATGATTTGTAGTCTCAGACTTAGAGGCAATATGTCTGTGTACTGATTTATAAATAGAGTGTTCAATTTCTATTGAGTGCGTTCCATGGGATAGAGTCATTTAGCCCCTGGTTGTCAGTGCCCAACCTATATACCCAACGTTGTTTAAGCTCAAGGAGTATTTTCATGATGTTGGGACCTTCTTTTACTTTCTCAATCACTGTCCATTCCAGGTCCTTGTCATTGTGTTTATGTTCCAAGTAATGTGCCGTCAATCTTGTGGCGGTGTTTGCTCTTCTAATCATGCTTCTGTGTTCTATTAGGAGCTTCACTTTTCGTGATGTCATTCCGACATATTTCAATCCGCATGGGCAGACGATCAAGTAAACCACATTGGCTGAATAACAATTGGTATGGTTTCATTTGTCCCACTCTGATCGCATGCCCAAGTCAATGCTTCTAGTGTGTTTGGTGAAGGGGCATACTGCACAATTTCCGTAGGGAAAATATCCCTGAACTGATGGTTGGTTCCATAGGATCATCTGAGTGTCCTGTGCTGGTTCCTAGTTATCTGTGTGGACCAGCATGTTTGTTTCTTATGCTTTTGTTCCTCCAGAATGAGAACATGGGGTTCTCAAACTTTAATCTGTTAGACGTTAGGATATGCCAGTTGTTCAGTATTGTTTTCTTAATGTTATGGGAGGATGAATTGTGTGTAGTAACACAAATAAGTGCTGTACTTTCTTTCCTTGTGTTTGTTTGCAGTAATACTTCTCAGGGTGTATTACGTGATCTTTTTTTTAGCTTGTTCAATCACCTTTCTAGTGTAGCACTTCTCTTCCAGTTTGGTGTGAGCATCTTAGCCTCTTCATTGTAATCCTGCAGATTCGAACAGTTTCTTCGTATACTTAGATATTATCCCACCGGGATGTTTTCTCTTAAGGAACGAGGATGCGCGCTGTTGAAGTGCAGAAGACCGCTGTGGTCTGTGGGTTTCTTATATAGTGAGCTTTCTAGTCTCCCATCTCTGGCTAAGATGTTAATGTCCAAAAACCATACACTCCTGTTATTATTGGTGCTGGTGAATTTTAGAAATCGATTGATGTTATTAATCCATGTCCTGAAGTTCTTAATACTGTCATCATCTCCATGTCAGATGACAAAAATGTCACCAGCACCAATAATAACAGAAGTGTATAGTTTCTGGACATTAACATTTTAGCCAGAGATGGGAGACTAGAAAGCTCACTATATAAGAAACCCACTGACCGCAACGGTCTTCTGCACTTCAACAGCGTGCATCCTCGTTCCTTAAGAGAAAACCTCCAGGTGGGAAAATATCTGAGGATACAAAGAAACTGCTCGAATTTGCAGGATTACTATGAAGAGGCTAAGATACTCACAACCTAACTGGAAGAGAAGGGCTACCCTAGAAAAGTGATTGAATGATCTAAAAAAAGATCACGTAATACTCCCCAAGAAGTATTACTGCAAACAAACACAAGGGAAGAAAGTACAGCACTAATTTGTGTTACTATACACAATTCATTCTCCAATAACACTAAGAAAATCATACAGAACAACTGGCGTATCCTAACGTCTAACAGATTAAAGTTTGAGAAACCCATGTTCTCATTCAGGAGGAACAAAAACATAAGAAACATGCTGGTCCGCACAGATAACTGGGAACCAGCACAGGACACTCAGATGACCCTATGGAACCAACCATCAGTTAAGGGCCATTTTCCCTGCGGAAATTGTGCAGTATGCCCCTTCACCAAACAGACTAAAAGCATTGACTTGGGCATGTGATTAGAGTAGGAACAACGAAACCACACCAATTGTAATTCAGCCAATGTGGTTTACTTGAGCGTCTGCCCATGCGGACTGCAAATATGTCAGAATGACATAACGAAAAGTAAAGCTCCGAATAGGAGAACACAGAAGCACGATCAGGAGAGCAATCACCCCCACAAGATTGATGGCACATTACTTAGAACATAAACACAATGACAAGGACCTGGATTGAAGAGTGATTGAGAAAGTAAAGGAAGGTCTCAACATCACAAAAAGACTCCTTGAGCGATAACAACGTTGGGTATATAGGCTGGGCACTGACAACCAGGGGATAAATGACTCTATCCCATGGAACGCAGTGAATAGAAATTAAAAACGTTATTTATAAATCAATACACAGACATATTGCCTCTAAGGCTGAGACTACAAATCATATGATATTATTCAAATTTGTGATTACAAGCTCTAAAGACTGAACAACAAAATTAAATCACCAACAATTGTGTTGTCCATTTGAACTCTTGACAATGAACAAACATATGGAGATTTTTTTCATACATTTTTATAACTTTTCATCTATTCTGGAGGTATGCCCTGGAGTAAATAGCAGGCATTCCACAGATGTTTAAGTACTGATTTACGAAGTCCCTTAATTATCGGCACCTTTTACATTATTAAGTATATGACAAATATATATAAGGCCCTATGTTAATTATAGACATTCCCACCATTGAACAAAACATGGATGCAGAACATTGCCTCTATAAGTACTATTAGCACCAGTATGTATATGGTCAAATATGTCCATATGACCCAACATATCACCTAAGACTTATGCTTGAGATGGGCATGTCTGGTTATCCATCCAAAAGTGAAAAGTAAACACACTCGTTTTTTTATAAAAATATTTTAATTCTACTGCTCCAAATTTCAACTTCATACTGGGTTTTAAAAAACATATCTTTCCTCTCATGTATACAAACAAACTTTTTACCATTATCTCGGGGATAGCACCAGATATAGAAACTTTGGGTAATATAACCGCTGATAACTATGGCAATTAGAGACAGGACTACAATTCCCATGAGACAATGAGGTTTCTGTTGCTCAGATGTCCGGGTAGCACACCGGTGGTGACGCAGACCGGAAGCGCCATGGTCGCTCGTCCCGCCCACACGCCGACGGCAATGCCGTTTGAATCACTCACATATAGAGGGGCTAAACTGGTAATGCGATGCAAGATCCGGGGATCAGAGATACCAAATAGGTTCACCACTGAGTAGAACCTTTTGAGTAGTAAGTGGAACAACCCTGACACTACGAAAGAAGTACTTGAAGCGTAGCCTTTATTTGAGCAATAACGCAGAAGTTTTTTACTTCCATTTTTTCTTCTGAATAGCGTTTGACTACAAGGCTGCCCTATCGTGACCCCGTGATACTTACATTCCCTCTCCAACTGGGTAAGAGTGAATGAAAGTGTATCTGCATGAAATGAGGCACGAATGACATATATATAGTATTTTATATATATATATATATATATATATATATATATATATATATATATATATATATATTCACTGAAAAAAACATAGGTTTCAGGGGTGTTCTAGTTAGCTGGACTTTTCACTTGTACAAAACCATTGAAATTCCCCCGTTATAGTTAGTTCAGCTAACTATAACTCGCGCGCCTGCAATGCACTGCTGATGACGTCACATATTACATCACTCATGACATGGTCAGTGACATCACTCATGACATCACTGATGACATCTCAAATTACATCACTGATGACATCACTGATGACATCATCCAGTGAATGTCTGTTTTTCTGAAAATGAAATATGTTTTATATATGTATATCTCAAGGTCGATGGAAGAATAAATGGGTATATAAGTGTCTAAATGGATGATTTGTTTTTGAAAAATTGATTGTGTAACTGACTGATTAAGTGTATCATAGTGAATACATGGCTTAGTGAGTAATGTTTAAATATGTAAATATCTGTATCAGTCTCTCACTTTGTGTATAAGTGGCTGCATGGGTTGGTGAGTAGCTACATGGGTGTCTATATAGGTTATTAGTTGGTTTTTTGAGTATCAGTCTGAGTGTCTGCATGGTTCGGTGGGGGGTATTACGTAGTGCATAGGTGCATGAATGAGTGACTCACTGTTTGTATGTGTTGAAGACAGCATGTGTGCAGGACTGTATGGGTGGATGAGTGTGTGTATGGGTGTGTTAGTGAGTGAATGAATGTTTTAAACTAGTATATGTGACTATTGGTGTATATAAGTGAGTAAATGTGAGAGTGAGAGATTGAAAGAGTTCCTGTATGAATAAGTATGTGTTTCTATAAGTGATTGTTTAAAAGACTAGGGGCCTCATTTATGAAAAGTGACGCATCACTGCGTGAAAACAGTGATGCGCCACTTTTCACTGCGCCCTCCCTGCGACTCCAGTGATGCGTCATATTTACAGTATGACGCATCATGTCGCAAGGAGTCACAGATACGTCAGTATTTCTGACGTATCTGTAGGCGCAAAAGTGACGCAGCGCTGGAGTGTGTCACAAAAGTGACGCAACTCCAGCAATGTGTCCTTTCACATGGGGCAAGCCCCATGTGAAAGGGCCTGCGTCAGTCTTACGCCTGCTGTGAGGCAGGCGCAAGAAATTGACGCATTTGCACACTAGAAGTGGCGCAGTGAAATCTCGTAGATTTCACTGCGTCACTTTTACGACCCTTTGTTGCGTCAAAACGCCCCCCTTGCATACATTATACCTGGCGCAGGTATAATGTGGCGCAGGGGTTTACAAAGTGACGCATCTACCTAGATGCGTCACTTTGTAAATATGGCGCAACATGGCGCATGTTTTATGCCACTGGTGCGTCACAAAAAGTGACGCACCGGCGGCGCAAAAGTGACGCAGGGGCTCATAAATGAGCCCCTAAGTATGTGTAAGTTTCCGTAGAAGTAAGTGTGGTGGTGTGTGTATAACTGTATATGCAAGTAAATGTATGTTTGATTCTTTATTAGCATGAGTGACTATGTGTGAGTAACTCTATAGATGAGTGGCATTGTGTAACAGGATGTATAGGTGTATGAGTACATATGATGAGTGAGTACATGTATGAGTGACTGTATAGGACTGTTGGTGAATGAGTGGATGTGTATGTGGATCTTAGAATTACTGAAGAGGTTGTTGTAACTGGTATTGGTATGTCCATTGTTTTGAAAATTTTAGTCTCTATTTTTGAATGTGTGTATCAAAGGGTATATTAGGGTGAGAGGAGGTCTGCCACTCTATCACAAGGATGATGTCATCAGTGATGTCATCAGTGATGTCATTTGAGATGTCATCAGTGATGTCATGACTGATGTCACTGACCATGTCATGAGTGATGTAATATGTGACTTCATCAGCAGTGCATTGCGGGCGCACGAGTTATAGTTAGCTGAACTAACTATAACGGGGGAATTTCAATGGTTTTGTACAAGTGAAAAGTCCAGCTAACTAGAACACCCCTGAAACCTATGGTTTTTTCAGTGAATTTCTGAGGTTTTTTAAATGCTAATTCCTAACTATAACGTGCCTGAAACCTATGGTTTTTTCTGTGAATTTCAAAGGTTTTTTAAATGCTAATTTCTAACTATGCCTACAGAGATAGGACATGTGAAGAAAGAAGCAAAAATGCACAGAAAGAAAAAAAAGAAGTGCAGAAAGAAGCAACAGAAGTCCTCAAAGACGAAGAAAAGTGCAGGAAGAAGGATAACGTGCAGAAAGAACAAAAAGAAGAGCAGAAAGAATCCTTGTTGCAAAATCATCCTGTACCCTCAACTTTTTCAGACGGATACTGGTGGTAACTGAGTCTGACTAACCAGTCCTAGAGCCAGTGCTATGTTAAAAGACACTTAGAATACAGTGAAAACACCTACATACACTAGGGAACATTATGCGTTGGGGTCCCCCTATGATTAGCATGACTTCCTCCGTAAGCCCCTAGTATATAATAGGGCAGGGGGATTAAAACTACCTCTTAAAACAGGCCACAGGGCGTTTTTGCACACGTTAACTCAGGCCCCGTCCCCTCCCTTCACCACTGTGTAAACACGCCCTGTGTCCGTTTTTAGTTGGGAGATTAAGTTCATTTGAATCCTGAGGGTACCTAGGGTCCAACTAGCCCACTAGGTACCTCCAGTAAGTGCCACAGAGCTGCGTTGCAGAGAGGTGTAAAAAGTGGCACAGCCTGGACCACCTCTCTGCAATGCAGCTCAGTGGCGCTTACTGGAAGCACTTGGGGGGCTAACTGGCCCCCAGGGGCCCTCAGTATTGAAGGGAAATTATGTCCCCAATTTAAAACGTGCCATAGTGCGTGTTTGCACATGTCACCTCAGGCCCCGTCCCCTCCCTTCACCACTGTGTAAACGTGCCCTGTGGCTGTTCTAAGTTGAGAGATTAAGTCCCCTTGAATCCTAAGGGTCCCTAGGGTCAAACTAGACCACTAGGTACCTCCAGTAAGCGCTACAGAGCTGCGTTGCAGAGAGGTGTAAAAAGGGGCTTGGCCTCAGAACACCTGTTTGCAGCGCAGCTCCCTGGCGCATACTGGAGATGCCTGTTGGGCTAGTTGGCCCTCAGGGACCCTCAGTATTGAAGAGGAATTAATTCCCCAACTTACAACTCGCCAGGGGGCGCGTTTGCAGAGTGCTGCAAGGAGGGGGTGTGGGCTCCGGCAAGATGCCAGTCTTTTATTTATTTTAATTATTTAAGAAGGGGGCTGTGTGGTTCCCCTTCTTATTCTAATTTATTGGCCCTGATGACCCCATCCCCCAGGGCCTGTCTCCTAATTATATTTTTTTGACCCCAATCCCCAGGGCCGGCCACTGTTTTTTATTATTTTTAAAAAATATATACTTATAGACACACCTAGGACATGCTGGACAAACCGTACGTACCTATCAACATGACTATTTGAGTGATATTCATTAAAAGGCGAGTAAGCATACAATAAATCCACGTGGAATGTATTAACACCACTAGTGAAGCTCTGACATGTCTGATGCCCTACCGTGCCTAATCCCGGTAGACACCCTTGTCGTTTATTTATACAAACATGGGTAGCTATTGACAGGCACATTTAATACACATGCACACCAAGCCATTCAAACGGGAGTCGACAAAAATTCGACCAAAACTATGTAAGAAACCCCACTCACGGTTAATAAAACACACATCCACTGCAGATGTGTAATACTTTTTATTTTACTCTCTGGAAAGGGGACGAACATCACTTGAGAGTCACAGCACACTCCTGGCAGAGCCCAATGCTGTGTTACACCCACCATTGCCTGCCGAGTGCCACACACCTCTGTGTTGTATTCCACCAGCTAGTGCATATGCTATGACACTCTCTAGCCCATGTGCACTGTAACACCACCCCGTGAATATGTCATGCCACACATGTCTTCGCACGGGTTATATTGCCCCATCTAACGTGCCTTCCTCGATGCCTATGTCATAACGCACAGTGCTATGCCATATATATTACAATCTGGGATCCATATCTTTGTCACAGTGCATATGCAACGTTACACTCCCCAGCACATATTTTATATTACAACTTTAGAGACTAGTTAGGTTACACAACACTGCCCTGTGCATATTACACTCCAAGGCGCACATCGCACAGCACGCGCTATGGCCTGTGCTATCTCGCGCTCTCCAATGAATCTGTCATTGCGCACAATGTATTGCATATTATATTTCACGCCCGGTTCATCTTATATCACACTTTTTGGTGCATTGTTTATACCATACACTATATCTAGTTTTCATTTTCAATCGTGCCCTCAGGACTATGTTCTATATAACACTGTGTTCACCTACCCTTTTCACGGGCATTACATTTTGCGATAGGGGGTGGAGGGTCAGGGGGTGTTTCTGCCAAGTGAGCCCGGAGTCACAGTCACAAACGTCCTCTTCTTCCTGAATAAAAGTGAGATTATGCTGCATACTTGTTCATATTTTAAGTAGTTCGCACAGACACACGTTTTAAAAACAATAAAGTTCCTAATACCCGCCTTCTCTGAACAGTTAGCTTGCTGCCCCATCCCCCTCCTCCCTATCCTCTGTTGTGTGAATCCATGGACTAGCCTCCTCCCTCCTGCCATGCATGGTCTGATGTGCTGCCACTGCCCTCAATTTAGTATGATGTACCAGTCCCCTCCTCCTGCCCTCCATTGCCCAATTCTATGCCCCATCATTGACCTCCTGCTTAAACTCTGTGCTTAGCTTGCTGCCCCTATTCTCCTTCCCCCTGCCCTCCGATGTCTTTGTGCATGACCCTGCTCCATCCTTTTTGCCCACCATGTTCCATGGACCTGCCACTCCTATCTACTCTGAGTGTTCTGTTGAGCTGCCACTCCCCTCCCACCTGCCTAGCATTGTCAGATGACTGTAACCTGTCCCTGCCACCTCCACCCTGCCTGTCCACATGCCATGCCCCTATCCTCTTCCTCCTGTCCTACATGGTCCATTGTACTGCCACACCTTTCTGCCCTCCCTGGTCTGTTGTGCTGCAACTGCTGCTCCTGCCTGCCCCGTGCGGTCTGTTGTGAGGCCCCTTCCCCTGAACTTTCTTGTCTGTGCACAGGTCCTGACCCTCCCTTCTATCCTCCATCGTCCTTTGTGCATGCCCCTGCACCCTTCTTCTTGCCCATCATAGCCATTGTGCTGCCACTAACCCTCCCACTTGCCATGCATGGTCTTCTGTGCTGCCATGGCCCTTCCCACCTTCCCTGTGTGGTCAGTTAGCTGCCCCTGACCCCCTCCCACCTTCCCTCCATGGTCTGTGTGTATGCCATCACGGTCTCACTGTTGCTCTTCATGGTGTGTCTTGCTTCTAGTGCCCATCCTGCCTGACCCCCATGGCTATCTTGCTGCTCCTGCCCTGCCCCCTTGCCCCCAGCCCTCTGTTTACATGTGCAGACCCCTACTCCCTCCCTCCTGGCTTGTCTGTTCCATTGTAATGCCCCTGATCCGTCCCTCCTGCCCTTTATGGTCTGTTATGCTGCAACTTTCTCTCCTGTCTGTCCATTATGGTCAGCTAGCTACCATTGCCTCTTGGCCCTCTGTTCTCTGTTGTCCATGTGCATGGTCCTGTCCCCTCCCTCTTGCTTTCTATGGATTGTTGTGCTGCACTCCCGTCCCGCATGCCCTGTGTGGTGTATTGTGCTGCTGCAAACCCTGATGCCTGCCCTGCAGGGTCAGTTTGGTGCACCTCTCCATGTCCCTCCTGTCCTCTGTTATCCAAGTCCATGTCCCTACCCCATTTCCTTCCATGATCCAATGTACCATACTTGCGAACATTTTGAAGTTGGTAAGAGGGAGATTTTGAAAAAAAATTGGGGTATTGATTTTCCCCTTTGAGTTACATTGAAAAAGAGGAGATTGTAGACAGGAGACAGATCAAATCAAGCCCATTTGAGTTTAAAAACATTGGACGTTTCCTGGCTGAATCGGGTCTGTTGGCATGTATGGTTGTATTACCATTGCCTCTTCCTTCTGCCCACAATGGTCTATTACATTGCCACAGCCTCTCTTGCAAGTCCTGTATTGTTGGTTTGTTGCCCCTGCCCCCCTTTCCACTGCCCTCCATAGTCTGTTGTGCTGCCACGGCCCTTCCTGCCTGCTCAGTGTGGTTAAATTGTTGCCTTTGCACCCTCCTGCCTGCCTTCAATTTTCAGAGTCCGTGCCCCTGACCTCTGACTCTCAACAGTATCCTAATGAACAACTAGATTGCTAACATTGTATATTTATTACAAAAGTGTGGAATGCCTGACGTCATCTTGATGTAATCAAAACTGTAATACCTAGAGCATTTCCTTTAGAAATTACATATATGAGAGGGTCTTATTGGCATCAAAATTATGGTTAGTGCTCTAAAAGACTAAAATAAGGACATATTTTCTGAGTTTTCAAATAGCGACAAAGCACTTTTAAATTATTTGTTATCTTTATGTTTTTTTATCCAGTTGACCACTTGATTAAATGTTGCACTTAGGAGAGAGGATGTGGTGTTACTACCAGAACTGCAGACTTTGCAACTGGGGAACCAGGTTGGAGTTTCTGCTTCAGCTCGACATTCTGTGATTCTGGTCAAATCACTTAGTCTCCCCATGTCTACAACCAAAATGAATTTGTTCTTGTGTGATGTAACCAATGCTCATGTAAAGCACTCCAATACCTGACAAGTCTGCACTATATAACACTGCAAAAACACAAAATAATAAGTGTTTTGCACACTTCTGTCATTGGGCTATATTTGGGCTACATCTGGGTGATTTTGGGCTACATTTGGGCTCTTTTGTCTCCTGTGGCCATCTTGGGAGATTTATTTGTTATGAAGTTTCCTAATTTCCTCATGTACTGCAGTCTCCTCAGTAGGCAATGCTTTCAGTTTTTTACTTTGATTCCATCATGAAGGTATTCAGATATGTCACACACTTGCCATGAATTCTGAATGTTAGCACTCTAGTTGCTCATTAGATCGCTGTAGTAAAACTACTGTTCACCATGGAAGTCTGCTCCTGGTATTAAAAGTGTATGTTTCAGTCTGCATGTCAGAATTTTTTAATGAAATAGAAGAGGATTTGAGAAGTCACTCAAAATGTGCCCTCATTTTCTTTCTTCAGCATTAATCATAATTTCTATGGCAAAATGAACCCCCTCATTGTGTTCCTTTTTAAATTAAATGTTTTAAGTGTTACCAGTTTATTCCAATCAAGATGGCTTCAGGTGTGCCATACTTTTGTCATAATGAAGACAGTAAGCACTCTAGCTGTTTTTAAGAACACTCTGGGACATTCTGTCATTGGGCTATACTTGGGCTACCTCTGGGTGATATTTGGGCTACATTTGGGTTCTTTTGTCTCTGGTGGCCATCTTGGGAGACTTATTTGTTATGAAGTTTCCTAATTTCCTCATTTACTGCAGTCTCCTCAGTAGGAAATACTTTCAGTTTTTTACTTTGATTCCATCAAGAAGGCATTCAGATGTGTCACCCATTTGCCATAAATTCAGAATGTTAGCACTCTTTTTGCTCATTAGATCACTGTAGTAAAGCTACTGCTCACCAGGGAAAACTGCTGCTGGTATTGAAAGTGCATGTTTCAGTCTGCATGTCAGAATTTTTTAATGAAATAGAAGAGGATTTGAGAAGTCACTCAAAATGTGCCCTAATTTTTCTTTCTGCAGCACTAATCATACTTTTTATAGAAAAATGAACCCCCTCATTTTGTTCCTTTTTAAATCAAATTTTTTAAGAGTTACCACTTTAATCCAAGCAAGATGGCTTCAGGTGTGCCATACGTTTATCATAAGTAGGACTGTTAGCGCTCTAGTTGTTCTTTGGAACACCCTGGGAAGCTGCAGTAGAACACAAAGGAATCAACTGACAGTCTCTGCCCTTGTTGGATGTACATGTTTTACTGAGAATGTCAGACTTCATTCTCACATGACTGAGAAAGATAATGTGAATTTACAGAAAATAAGCTCTCAGTTTAGCTTATAGATCACCTTCCAAACCTCTGTGGGAAAAGCATGAGAAAATATTTTTCTCTCAATCATGATATCCCAGCAGAAGGCTTTTTCACATGGTGAAATCACCTTAGAACATACCACAATTCCTAAAATGAGTATGGTACCATCAAAAAATGATTTATGTTGTAACTAAAGTCTTAAAACCTTCTATTAACTGCAATGCTTTTTAATGAGGTGTTATCATGTATATTGGTCCCAAGATGGCTGCCAACACTTCTTGGATGAAGTGCTGACAGCCAATCAGATCTCAGGATGAGATGTGTGGTTAGGCTCCGCCCACATATGTATATGATTTTACTTTTGATTTTCTCAGGAACTACTGAACAGATTGACACCAGACCTACAAAAGGCACTTCTCTGACCTGAGGACAACCTCTCTGCCAAATTTCAAGTAATTCTGTTCAGCCGTTCGGGCTGTACCTTCGACTAAAGGTCCTATGGAAAAATGCATGGGGAAAACGCGTTTTGGGACCCCCCTTTTTTTTGGCCCCTGCTTGACGAATCACCCCGAGACTTTCAGGGTAGGAGCGCCCCACCTATTTTGAAAATTTTGCGAGGATTCGTCAACCGGCGCCAAAGTTATTCCAAATAGAATGTTGCGGATTTCCTATGGAAACACGGTCCTAACTATAACTATCCACTGGCGACCGCCAGTAGATAATATATATATATATATATATATATATTCACTGAAAAAACCATAGGTTTCACACATGTTATAGTTAGCGGAAATTTTACTGATAAAAAACCAATGAAATTCCCCCGTTATAGTTAGTGCAGGCAACTATAACTCACGCGACCGCAATCCTCTGCTGATGCTAATACTGTATTTAGACACTTATTTGCCCATGTCTTCTTCCATACATTTTTAGCTATACATATATTACAAATACTTTTTTTTCATAAAGACACATATGTCATCAGCAGAAGATTGCGGTCGCGTGAGTTATAGTTGCCTGCACTAACTATAACGGGGGAATTTCATTGGTTTTTTATCAGTAAAATTTCCGCTAACTATAACATGTGTGAAACCTATGGTTTTTTCAGTGAATTTGCAAGGTTTTTTAAATGCTAATTCCTAACTATAACGTGTGTGAAACCTATGGTTTTTTCAGTGAATTTGTACGGTTTTTTAAATGCTAAGTTACTTTACGCCATTCGTGGCGTGCGCGCCCACTTAACGCAGTTCGTTCCGTGCGCGCACGGTGCGCTTCGCGCACCGTGCGCGCACAGTGAGCACGCGGTGCGCTACGCGCACCGCGCGCCCACTTTACGCAGTTAGTGCCGTGCACGCACGGTTGGCACGCGGTGCGATGACAAAGCAAGAAAGCACGTCAACAAATCTGTTTCTGCTTTCCTCCGTGACTATGGTATGGGTGCCATTTACCACAACAACTTGCGTTATGACATGCAAGACATTTATAGAGGAGATGGTGTGCACTTCAATGATGAAGGGAACAGAGTCTTCCTCTTGAACCTTAGACTCTGCATCGGTACTTACTTGTAGGTACCACTAAAAAATCAGTTCATAAACACAACGGCTCTTTTTAGAGCCCCCTAATATCTAAACACTTAAATCTGATTTTCATTTTTTTTTTTTTTTTTTTCTACCGTACGCTTACCGTAAGCTTACCGTACGCGTACCCCGTGATTTTTTTTAAAATCAATAAATGTTTTCTTTGTACTTTACAGTCCTTCTTTGACCCCCTCACAAATGTAAGGGGGTCTGTAACTCTCCTCATTGCCCCCTTTTCTTGTTTTCACTCTTTTTTTTCTGAGTGAAATACACAAAATGGCGGCCGCCGCTTCCTGGTTTCGGCCGATTCGAATGTTTACTAAGATCTAAGAGCCAATCAGAATCGCGCTCGCGCACGCCACCGTACGCTTACGGTAAGCGTACGGTAAGCGTACCGTAAGCGGGCTCAGATATATATATTGATTTAAAGGCTATTTTCTCAGAATCTACTGAACAGATTTACACCAAACCTACAAAAGGCACTTCCTTGACCTAGGGACTACCTCTCTGCCAAATTTCGAGTAATTCTGTTCAGCCGTTCGGGCTGTAGCTCGTTCTAAAGGTCCTATGGAAAAATGCATGGGGAAAACGCGTTTTGGGACCCCCCTTTTATCTCAGCCCCCGCTTGACGGATCCCCCCGAGACTTTCAGGGTAGGAGCGGAGCGTAGCGCCCCACCTATTTTGAGAAATTCGCGAGGATTCATCGACCGGCGCCAAAGTTATTCAAAATAGAATGTTGAGGTTTTCCTATGGAAAAGGGGTCCTAACTATAACTACCTACTGGCGACCGCCAGTAGGTAATATATATATATATATATATATATATATATATATATATATATATATAAATTACCTACTGGCGGTCGCCAGTAGGTAGTTATAGTTAGGACCTAGTTTCCGTAGGAAACTAATTTTTTGTTTTCCCAATAACTTTAGCGCCGGATGACGAATCTTCGCGAAATTTTTGAAACTTATGGCCCGGTCAGCTCCTATCTTGAAAGTTTTGGGGTGATTCACCAAGCGGGTCCCGAGAAAAAAGGGGGGTCCCAAAACATGTTTTCTCCATGTTATTTTCCATATGAAAATTTAGACACTGCTGCAGCCCGAACTGCTAAACGGAATTACACCAAATTTGGCAAAAAGGTAGTCCTTGGTTCAGAAAGAGCCCTTTTTGTTAAATGGTGTGAATCCATTCAGTAGTTCCTGAGAAATGTTTAAAAAAGTGGTCAAAAAATGCATTTCCCATTGGAAACTTTAGACATGGCTACAGCTGGAATTGCTGAACGGAATTACACTAAATTTGGCAAAAAGGTAGTGCTTGCTTCTGAAAGCATCATTTTTTTAAATGGTGTAAATCCGTTCATTACCTACTGGCAGTCACCAGTAGGTAGTTATAGTTAGGACCTAGTTTCCATAGGAAACTCATATTTTGTTTTCCCAATAACTTTGGCGCCGGTTGATGATTCTTTCCAAAATATTTAAAACTTATGGCCCGCTCCCGTCAGCTCCAATCCTGAAAGTTTCGGGGTGATTTGCAAAGCAGGAGCCGAGAAAACAGGGGGGTCCCAAAACGTGTTTTCTCCATGTTATTTTCCATAGGAAACTTTAGACACGGCTACAGCCCGAACTGCTGAACAGAATTACACCAAATTTGGCAACATGGTAGTGCTTGCTTCAGAAAGCATCCTTTTATTAAATCGGGTAAATTTGTTGAGTAGTTTTAGAGATATTAAAGGAAAAAAAACTTTATATATGTGGGCGAAGCCTAACCCCCGAGCACAAGCTTGGCTCTAATTGGCTGCCAACCGTTCCAACCAGGAACGGTTGGCAGCCATCTTGTGCCTTGCATCGAGAGAAAATACATCCAGTCTCCCCACAAAGAGCAACATTTTTGGCTTATTTAGTAGCCGGTGCTGCACCACATTTGGCAAAAAGGTAGCCCTTGGTTCAGAAAGAGCCCTTTTTGTTAAATGGTGTAAATCCGTTCAGTAGTTCCTGAGAAATTTAAAAAAAAGTGGTCAAAAAATGCATTTCCAATAGGAAACTTAGACACGGCTACAGCTGGAACTGCTGAATGGAATTACACCAAATTTGGCAAAAAAGTAGTGCTTGCTTCAGAAAGCATCCTTTTTTTTAAAATGGTGTAAATCCATTCAGTAGTTTTTGAGATATTAAAGGGAAAAAAACCTTTATATATGTGGGCGGAGCCTAACCCCCGAGCAAAAGCTTGGCTCTAATTGGCTACCAACAGTTCCAACCAGGAACTGTTGGCAGCCATCTTGTGCCTCGCATTGAGAGAAAATACATCTAGCCTCCCCACAAAGAGCTGCGTTTTTGGCTTATTTAATAGGCGGTGCTACACCACATTTGGTAAAAAGGTAGCCCTTGGATCAGAAAGAGCCCTTTTTGTTAAATGGTGTAAATCCGTTCAGAAGTTCCTGGGAAATAAAAAAAAAAGTGGTCGCAAAATGCATTTCCCATAGGTGGGTGCCCAACCCGCAGATTTATACTTTTAAGAACCGAAGCGGGACCCCACCCCGTCGCTTAGTGCCCCCCTGCGTGAGGCTGCCGTCGAGAACACCTGGGATGAGCTGAGCCGCCGCGCTGCCTGCGGCGACCCGAGAGTCAGGCAGAGTCCGCCTGTCTGTGGGCAGGGCCTGCGAGTGCAGCAGCGTTCGTGGTGGTGGTGGTGGTATGAAGAACCTGGGTTTCCTTAACACAATGTCTTAGCTCATGCTCTGTGTACGTCCATATACACATTGTATGATCAGTAACAATGTGTGTATCATACAAGAGCGGAGCAGCAGAAGCTTGAAGGTGCGGGCCGAGAGAAAATGTCGGCAGGAGGAGCCTGCGGTAGCTCCTGATTGCCAGAGCCGCTACGGGGAGTGGCGTCCATTTGTGGAACCCTTGAGCAGTGTGGATGTTGAGGCGGAGGCGTCCTCCTTGCCAGCTGGATTGCAAGCTGCGGGAGAGCCGGGGGACCGTGGGTGAGCGTTCCTTCCCTCGCCCCCCCACCGCCGTACTGTAGCTGCGGGCCAGTGGCCTGTAGGCAGCAGACCTAGGTCTTGATGGCGGGGAGTTGCAGCCTGCAGCTGGAGTCATCTGCCTGAAGTGGGAGCGTAGCCAAGGCCCGTATACCCTCGCCGGCGGTCACACAGAGCAACCGGCTGCCCGCCAGGCGCAGAGTGAGCCCAGAGAGAAGTGCAGTGCAGGAGACACGGAAGGCGATTACCAGGGGGACAAGGTTTCGCTCCTGCCACCAAACTTAACACCAAGCAGTTTGACCCTGGAGCCAGCTACAAGACTACACCGGCCGGAAAGATGGAAGAATAGCAGAACGGCCTGCATAAGATCGCCAAACGTGTGAGAGGCCTGGCAAGGAAGAGGAAGGTGGGGGTATCGCTCAGCACCACTACGTGAGGTAGAGTTCCAGCGGAAAAGTGACAGCAGCAGGCCCGCTAAAGACACCTAAAAAAGGTAGCATTAAGCGATTGCAGGCAGCTTTAGAGTGGCACACAGCCCCATGCAGGCCCTACAAGCATTCCCTACACCAGCGACCCCAGACCTGCATGGAAAGGACCACTGTGCCAGTTTTTCAGCATTGCGGGAATCCCCCACTCGACACAGTATAGCAGCGCACACCTGCCAATACTGGCATCAATCTCAGCCCCAAGGTGCTTGTTACTGTATGCACATAGCTGTAGTCATCGCCCAGCCCAGGGCTGCCACCTGCCCCTTTAGCCTCTGGCTATGCTTTACCTGGGTTGCCCGGCCTTTAGTAGATAGCAGTTTTACATTAAGGCTGATGCAGCCATTCCTTCCCCTGCTGTTAATTATCCCCTTTGTTACCACCTCCCTCCCGTTGTTTCACAGCAATGGTGTGGTGAAACCTATGCCTCCAGAAATGCTCTACAGAGTCGGTTAGGTTGGGGTGGGTGCATGCCCTGCTGGCTTTACTATGGGGGTCGAAGGGGGGGTGGAGGGGTGGGGAGTGTCGGTGGACAATCTCCCATGTTTTGTCTGGAGAAACCTTGGGTTTCACTACATGGTGTTTCATATCCCGTGCCCGCGGGCATTTGCACAGACCTCATGCCAGGCAGAGACAGGCTCACTTGCCTGCTCAGTCTTGTTTCCCCCTTATGGCTCAGCGTTAGTCAGCTCTACACCCCTGTGTTTTATGTCATGCTTTCTGTGACTGTGTTGATTGCTCAATCACCTGTGAGTTTATTCTGTAGCTCGCCTTACATACAGAGTAGTGTCCAGACAAATGGGTGTATTGAAGGCTTGCGTTTGGTGTTAGTGAAAGGTGCCGCATTAAAATCACTGAGGAAGTTTCTTATGTTACCCTCTTGTGCTCATCAAGTTCTCACGGTGGGCCCTCAGATTAAGCTTTTGCTGCTGCCCACCAGCATTACTGAATCCTCTCACACTTCTCAGCAGTGCAGGTCGAGCTTCTTGCCCTGCCAACTAGTGCGCATCCAGCTTCAGACTGCTCATGACTGTGTACCTGATTTTTCACATTGCCCACTTCATTTGCTACCTCTAGTGTACGTGCAGCTTGCCACCCTGCCCACAAGCGAGACACCCAGCTTTTCACCCTTCCTACTTGGGAACATATAGCATCTTGTGCTGCCGACCGGCAGTCATCCAGGCATTACCTCTGCTCACAGGTGAATATCGAAATTCTCTCTCTGCCAACAGCTCACACTAAACTTATCCCACGGGTTTTAGGCTTTTCCACGTTCAGAGTTCTGAACAGAAGTAATAAACTGTTTATATGGAGACACATAAAACTGTAACAGGTAAGAACGGCACCATGGTAAATTTTGAGGCACAAAAACGAGAATTCACCAAAAAGTAGTTGCTGTTGCTGAACCATCAAAACGGGTTCAACCCCTTAAGGAGGGCAAATCCGGTGCTCCTTCCTCAGGTTAGTTTCAAGCTCTGTCATTTCTTGGCTCACTCAACACACTCAGTGGTTCTTAGTTACCAGGTCCTGGTATATGATTGCCCGTGTCCTTGCTTTGTGAAGCGTTCATGCCTGTGACCATGATGGTTCCTGCTACTTAGACTTTGGCCTGTGTTGGCCTGGCATCTTGTATTTGCACACCTGCCTTCTGCGTTAGTGATTTTTGGTGCTAAAATCCCGCATGTGGCGGTGTAATGGCTTGCACACCACAGGACTAATGATTTTAGGCCTGGCATTTGCCAAGACCGTTTGATTTTAATAAAATGATATGCTTAAAATACTTCTATCTAGGGACTGTCAGCTAGCCCTCTTTGTTCGCTGGTCTGTTTTTGTCATTTACATGTTTCTTCCACCCACTCCAGCATAGAGCATGGGGAAGTGGTCAGCTAACTTCGCTATGAGTGATGACATCCTGACCTGTCACATAGAGCACGTTCACATACAGTGTAGTTTCCAAAATGCCAGAGGCTACTATGTGCTTCTTGAGAACAAAAATAATTTTTGCTTTTTAGCAACCAAAAAAAATTTTCTTTGAGGGCACCTCGGCTTCCACAGCAGTAATGCTTATAAAACCCTGACAACACAAAGATGTTGCCTAACGGCTAGGGTGGTGGATCTCAAATCTGGGTAACCAGGTTCGAGTCTCGGCAATGACGCTCACCATTCTGTTTCTCTGGGCAAATCACTTAATCTCCCTGTGCCTAACAAAAATGAATGTGTGCTTGTGTAACTCAACTGGTGCTCATGTAAAGCGCTCTGATACCCGATACCTTCGGGTCGCGTTCGCACTATATAAAAACTCCAGGAAAAAAAGCAAAAAGGTTGGCAGCAATGCCACACAGATTGGCTTAGACATTGCTGTTGATGTTGTACTCGGTCTCCGATCTTGCACATGCTCACCTCTGGTTTGTGTTATATTAGCTGCTCCTAAAGCTCTGAATACCAATTGCTGGAGCTGCAAACAGTCAGATCTGCGACTGTCTCAAATCTTGTATTTGCAAGACCTTCTGATTCCTGGTTCTTGCATCATTTGTATGTATAATTTTGATGCCTGGTGTATATATATATATATATATTATCTACTGGCGGTCGCCAGTAGATAGTTATAGTTAGGACCGTGTTTCCATAGGAAATCTGAAAATTCTATTTTGAATAACTTTGGCGCCGGTTGACGAACCCTCGCGAAATTTTCAAAACTAATGGGGCGCTCCGCTCAGCTCCTACCCTAAAAGTCTCGGGGTGATTCGTCAAGGGGGGCTGAGAAAAAAGGGGGGTCCCAAAACGCGTTTTCCCCATGCATTTTCCCATAGGACCTTTAGTCGACGGTACAGCCCGAACGGCTGAACAGAATTACTTGAAATTTGGCAAAGAGGTAGTCCTCAGGTCAGGCATGTGCCTTTTGCATATATGGTGTCAATCTGTTCAGTAGTTCCTGAGAAAATTGCAGTTAAAAGTACATAAATATCTATAGGCGCGCACCGTGCGCGCACCGTGCGCGCACCATAAAGTGCGCGAGCGTAATTCTGATTGGTGGTTACATGTCAGTAAACATTCGAATCGGTTGAAATCAGGAAGTGTGGGCCGCCATTTTGTGTGTTTTGTGTGTGACAATGAAAAAGAAAGGTGGAGAATGTGAAAAGGGGGCAGGGTAGAGAGTTCCTGACCCCCTAGCCTTTGTCAGGGGGTCCCTGAAGGACCCCGAAGGGTGAAAAAACATTTTTTTTTTTTCAAAAAACCGCGGGGTGCGCGCACCGTGAAAAACCTTAAAAAAAAACAAACATTTTAAACGAGCCATTCCATATTACAGGATATAGTTAATCTATAACTATATACATAGGTAGCTTATTGTAAAATAAATATATAAAAAATATAATAAAACATACATAACTTAGCATTTAAAAAACCTTACAAATTCACTTAAAAAACCATAGGTTTCACACACGTTATAGTTAGTAATTAGCATTTAAAAAACCTTGCAAATTCACTTTAAAAACCATAGGTTTCACACATGTTATAGTTAGCTGGACATTTCACTCTTAAAAAACCATTGAAATTCCCCCGTTATAGTTAGTTCAGATAACTATAACTCGCGCGACCGCCACTCTATCACAAGCATGATGTCATCAGTGATGTCTTGAGTGATGCCACTGACCATGTCATGAGTGATGTAATATGTGACGTCATCAGCAGTGGATTGCGGGCGCGCGAGTTATAGTTAGCTGAACTAACTATAACAGGGGAATTTCAATGGTTTTTTACGAGTGAAATGTCCAGCTAACTATAACATGTGTGAAACCTATGGTTTTTTAAGTGAATATATATATATATTCACTGAAAAAACCATAGGTTTCAGGCCTGGTATAGTTAGGAATTAGCATTTAAAAAACCTTAGAAATTCACTGAAAAAACCATAGGTTTTAGGGGTGTTATAGTTAGCTGGACATTTCACTCGTACAAAACCAATGAAATTCCTCCGATATAGTTAGTTGTACTAACTACATCTCGCGTGCCCGCAGTCCACTGCTGATGATGTCACATATTACATAATTCATGACATGGGCAGTGACATCACTGATGACATCTCAAATGACATCACTGATGACATCACTGATGACATCATCCAGTGAATGTGGTTTGGTTCGTTATTTAAATATGTATTATATATATATAGCAATTTGCATTGATTAATGAGTGTATATTTAAATATAAATATCTGGATGGAGGATTTAGTAGCAGTGTGATTGACTGTTTGCTTGACTAATTTATAGTGTCTCACTAGATAGTGACTAAACTGTGTGAATATCTGTATCACTTTGTCAGTTGTTGTGTAAACTGCTGCACCAGTTGGTTACTAGCTACGTGAAACTCTATATTTGTTATTGATTAGTTAACTGAGTATTTGTATGGGAGAGTGAATGTGTGTGTGGTTCGGTGGGCAGGTGTGACAGCCCAAAGATGTGTGAATAGTTGATTCAGTAGGTATATGAAGTTAAAACTACATGTTATAACAGTTGTTTGGGTGAGTGAATATCTTTATGGGTGTGGTGATAAGCAAATATATGTCTCAATGGTACATATCCAACAAACTAGAAAAATAAAAGCCAGTGTATGTGTCAGTTGTTGTATATAAATAAGTATACATAAGACTCAGTGATTGTATGAGTGACTGTATGGATAACTGTATACTTCTAATAGTGATTTTATAACACACTAAGTATGAGTTACTATCTATATGAATAGATGAAGTGGTGTTTGTATAAGTGTTCAGCTAAGTAAAAGTAAGTATGATCCATTGTTTGCATAAGTGAGTAGGATGACTTCATAAGTGATTAGGATGTGTGCTGGTGTGTAATGTCGATATAGGTGTATAAGTATATTTGATTGTGTTCTATTGATCATTGACAGCATGTTTGCTTCCGATAAAGAACAAGTTGTTCTTGATGCCGTACAGTTTCATGCCATGAGGAAAGAGGTATCTAGTAAATGTGCACACGCCATGTTGCCTGCTATTAGCGATCAATGCCCTAATTGCAAATTTCACTTTCAAAATTCGCTTCCCAACCCACTGGCTTCGCATAAGGATAGAAAGATCACCATGCTGCTACTTAATTGTCGCTCCCTTTCTAAACATTCGATTGAAATTCCCTTGCTTCTCGAAGAGAAGAATCTGGATGTTTTATTTTTAACTGAAACGTGGTTAAGTGGTAACACGGATTTTGATGTTGTCCAATCTCTCCCCCCAAATTATGCTATTCAAAGACTTGATCGCAATTCAGGACAAGGAGGAGGTTTAGCCATAATATGGAAGGCTAATTTTGTCTGCAGATTTACTGCGAACTCAGTCCCTGATTGCGAAAGTCTTTCCTTTGTGATTGATCTAGCACCTACGTTCACTTTTTCAGGGATCCTGGTATATCGCCCGCCAGGCCCCCTTGGGCTTTTTAAGAAGGACCTTCCGGAGACGGCAGCAAACCTTGCCAGCTCTACCCCTAATTTTACAATTTTGGGTGACTTTAATTTGCACTTCGATGATTATTCCTCAGCCTCCACTCAAGAATTGGTTGAAGAATTGGCCATGTTCTAACTCACTCTAAAAGGGAACAGCCCTACCCATGTCAAAGGTCACATGCTGGATCCTATATTTTCCAACATAGACCACCTCTTAGTAGAAGACGCTGTCCCTATCCCATGGTCTGATCACTTTATACTTCCTTTTAATTTTACATTATCTGATGCAAAGATACGAACGGCCAGAGCTATAAAAACTACTAGTCGATGGTCAAAACTTCCATTAGACACTTTTATCAGGGAATTGAACGATACTATTCCTACATTTCATCCTAACCCCACTGTGGCTAATGATAACTTAAATAATTGGATCAACTGTGCACTTAACTCTGTTCTTCCTAAAGTTGAAATATTAGAAAAGGTGGGAGTAAAAAAAAAACGCACGGTATTCCCACAATCTTCGTCAGCTTAAACAAATTTGTAAAAAACATGACAGACTTTGGAGGAAGGATTTTTCTGTAGTGGGCAAAGTCAAATATCGGGAAGCTATTAAAATCTATAAAAAGGAAATCAAAACTGCGCAAGCTCTCTACTATCAGGGAAAGATCCTCTCAGCAAACTCTCCACGTGAGCTATTTAAAATTGCTAATAATCTTCTCACCACCAACCCTCTTATTGACACTGATAATGCGCAATTGCGATGCGACCAAATCGCGGATTTCTTTGCTGAAAAAATCCAGATTATCTATAACTCTTTTCCGTCTGTGTCTACCCCACAAATGGATGTATCAAGTGGTGGAGTCAACCCCCCGTCCTCCACTCCGTTGTTGGAGGAATTTCCCCTTATGGATCTCCAAACATTGCAAAGATTGTTTAAAGAACTTAAATCGGGATCTCCCCTAGATGTTGCTACCCCCAGCGTTCTTCAAAAAATTGCTGAAGTAGTGGCACCTGTTATACTTGATTGTATAAATTTGTCACTTGTTACTGTCAATGGAGACATGCTAGAGTCAAGGCCCTTTTAAAAAACCTAATCTTGACCCAGGTAACTGGGAAAATTACCGCCCAATCTCCTTGCTGCCAGGGGTCAGCAAATTAGCAGAGAAATATATTAATGCAATCTTATCTGCTTTTTTGGAAAATAATAAGCATCTTCATGTTTCCCAGACGGGCTTCAGACCTCAACAAGGAATAGAAACAGCCATTTTGGCGGCTACAGAAGAAATCAGGAAAACCCTTGACAGTGGAGGCTGCACCGCCCTTATCCTGTTGGATCTTAGCGCAGCCTTCGATACTGTCAACTATCATCTCATGATTCAAAGATTGAGTGATGCTGGAGTGACTGGGTTGGCTCTTAGGTGGCTCCATTCCTTTCTTCAAAGTAGGGTTTTTATGGTTTTTGAAGGAGAGTGTTCGTCTAAGCCTATTTCGTTGACTTGTGGGGTCCCTCAGTGATCTTCCATGAGCCCCACGATGTTTAATGTCTATATGAGTTTGTTGGCAGAAGCAGTCCTCCCATTTGGGGTACAGGTTGCTTCTTATGCCGACGATACTCAATTGATTGTTTCCCTAAAACAATCCAATCGTTCAGACCCTGATTTGGCAAC
This sequence comes from Triturus cristatus, assembly GCF_964204655.1. NCBI lineage: Eukaryota > Metazoa > Chordata > Amphibia > Caudata > Salamandridae > Triturus > Triturus cristatus. Next base: position 1,389,134,868 of record NC_140590.1, read on the forward strand.
TTGCCTTCAGTAGGTCTTTGATTGGGTGAGCAGCTCCTTCTTGAAGCTTAATGGTTCCAAAACTGAGCTTATGCTCTTCGGGAAATCCGCTCCCTCTAACATTGACCATCTGTGGCCTAACTGCTTGGGTGCCCCTCCGGTCCCAAAAAGTCAAGTCAAGAGTTTAGGAGTCTGGATTGATTGCAACTTGGATTTTAGAGAGCAATCGCGTAAAGTAGCAGCAAATTGTTAAGGATTACTCAGAAGATTTAGAAAGGTACTGCCAATGCTTCAGTTTGCAGAAAGACGACTACTTGTACAAGCCATTGTATTGTCATGGCTGTACTACGCCAACGCGTTATATCTGGGAGCCCCTCGGGCCACGATTAAAAGACTCCAAATCGTACAGAATTGTGCAGCACGCATGCTGATGAACATTCCTAAACGTTCCTCGGCTAGGCCGGCCCTTGACATTCTTCATTGGCTTCCTGTCCAGCACAGAGTACAATTTAAAGCGCTTTGTATTATTCATAAATCATTGGCAGGAATGGGCCCGCCCTTGATCCGCACTTGGAATCAACTGTACGTTCCCAAGCGTAAACTTAGGTCAGGGAGAAAAGGTTTAATCTGTGTGCCCAAGATCAAACGTGCTCGTAGCGGAGGTCGAATGTTTTCATATAATGGGGCCAGACTTTGGAACAGTATTCCACTGCACATATGTTCTGAACCAGATCACCTTACGTTCAAAATTTTTTTGAAAACCTTTCTCTTCCAGTAATTCTTTCGTAGCTTACCGAGAGCCTTTTTAGCGCCGGGATGCCTCTGGGTAACCATGCGCTCTACAAATATTCCTTCATTCATTCATTCATTCATGTAGGAGTGACTCTATAGGTAAGTGATTAGATGTGTGTTTAGATCTAGGAATCACTGAGTGGGTGTTTAGAAACTTGTATTGGTGTGTCAATGGTTTCAAATATGACACTCTGTATTTTACAGTGAGTGATGAAAGGTTATACTAGTGTATGATGAGGTGTATCTGATTGTCACGTGGATGATGTCATCAGTGATGTCATCAGTGATGTCATTTGAAATGTCATCAGTGATGTCACTGACCATGTCATGAATGATGTATTATGTGACATCATCAGCAGTGGATTGCGGGCGCTCGAGATGTAGTTAGTACAACTAACTATATCGGAGGAATTTCATTGGTTTTGTATGAGTCAAATGTCCAGCTAACTATAACATCCCTAAAACCTATGGTTTTTTCAGTGAATTTCTAAGGATTTTTAAATGCTAATTCCTAACTATATCAGGCCTGAAACCTATGGTTTTTTCAGTGAATTTCAAAGGTTTTTAAAATGCTAATTCCTAACTATATCAAGCCTGTAACCTATGGTTTTTTCAGTGAATTTCAAAGGTTTTTTAAATGCTAATTCCTAACTATATCAGGCCTGAAACCTATGGTATTTTCAGTGAATTTCAAAGGTTTAGTAAATGACATTTTTTAATGTATTAATTGTTATACTGATTTTTTTTATACTGATTTACAACATTTTTTAAACTATTTATTTACATTATAATTACATTATACATTACATTACAAAATATACTTTCTCAGAATGAATTACTTTAGTTTAAATACTTTGCAAATAGGCAATAGAATTTTAAGTACAGTAGTTACAGTTGTTGCAATGGGCAACACAATTTCAAATACAATGCAACATTGAGCTCAATGTGAATTTGTAGTCAAATGCAATTAGTTACTTTATGGATTACTTTTCTATCCACAGGACTGGATCCTAGATTCAGTCCTTGGACATCTCCGGTAAACAGTTGAGTAAAAGCGTTTTGGTTACAGTAGTGATTTTTAAGGAATATTATTGTATTTTAAAAGTTAACTTTTAGAAATGTTTTCACATACAATCACCAATGTTATCCTATGGCAGAAAATTCACTTATCAAGTAAGTAGTGTTATCGTTAGTTTTTCTTACTCAGTGGTGGATCCTGGATCCAGCACTGATGCATCTCCTGTAAACAGTTGAAAGAATGTGTTTAAGTCATACAGACGATTTTTTAGGAATATTTTTAGCTTGTGAAAATGGACATTTAGAAACTTTTCTGCTGAAAACCACACAATGGATTCCTATGGAAGGAAATACAAGTTACTGGTAAGTACGCTTATAATTACTTTTCAGGATCAGTACTGGGCTAAAAGATGCAGCACTGGGTTCTCTCCTGATAACAGGTGAGTAAATCGGAATTCGTAGTTTGGCTGATTATAGAGGAATATTTGTACGTTGAAAAAATTGACAGAAACTTTTCTGCTGAAAACCACACAATGGGTTCCTATGGAAGGAAATACAGGTTACTAATAAGTACGCTTAGAATTACTTTTCAGGGTCAGTGCTGGGCTAAAAGATGCAGCGCTGGGTTCTCTCCTGATAACAGGTGAGTAAATCGGAATTCGTATTTCGGCTGATTTTAGAGGAATATTTGTACAATGGTGAAGGAAGGGGTCGGGGCCTGAGGTGACATGTGTAAATACACCCTGTGGCGCGTTTTAAGTTGGGGAATTAATTCCTCTTCAATCCTGTGGCCCCCTGGGGGCCAACTAGCCCACCAGGTACCTCCAGTATGCGCCAGGTGTTCAGAGGCCACGCCCCTTTTTACAACACTCTGCAACGCAGCTCCGTGGCGCTTACTGGAGGTACCTGGTGGGCTAGTTGGCCCCTAGGGGACCTCTGTATTGAAGAGGATTTAATTCCCCAACTTAAAACGGGCCACAGGGCGTGTTTGCACACATATCACCTCAGGCCCCGTCCCCTACCTTCACCACTGTGCAAACACGCCCCATGGCGCGTTTTAAGTTGGGAGATTAAGTCCCCTTAAATCCTGAGGTCCCCTAGCGGCCAACTAGCCCACCAGGTACCTCCAGTAAGCGCCACGGAGCTGCGTTGCAGAGAGGTGTAAAAAGGGGCGTGGCCTCATTACACCTCTCTGCAACACAGCCACCTGGCGCATACTGGAGGTTCCTGGTGGGCTAGTTGGCCCCCAGGGACCCCCAGTATTCAAGGGGAATTAGTTCCCCCTCTGCAAACACGCCAGGGTGGTGCAAGAAGGGGGCGTGGCCTCCGGCCCGATCCTGTTTTTAATTTTTTTTATTTTATTGTGTGGCGCCCCTTCTTTTTCTAATTTATTGGCCCTGGGGACCCCATCCCCCAGGGCCCGCCCCCAATTATTATTTTTTTTAATCTAAAAATGGGGAAGGGGCCGCGTGGCCCCCCTCCCGAGGCCATAGTTTGCCCCGGGCCCTTTTTTAAAATTCCTATTTTGGAGGGGGGCTGCCTTACCCCCCTCCTGTGGCCACATATGGCCCCGTGGACCCCATCCCGTGGGGCCATTTTTTTGTTTTTGTTTTTTTTTATGAGGGGGGCCGCGTGGCACCCCTCCCGGGCCACTACTAGCCCCGGGGACCAAATCCCCCGGGGCTGGCCATCTTCATTGGGGGCTGTGGGGGGTCCCCAATCCCCCCATGGTCCCAGCCGGCTCCCCGCATCTTGCGGGAGCCGGCATTGCTTTTCCACATGGGGAGCAGCTAACATGCTGCTCCCCCAGTGGAAAAGCAATCTGCTTTCCTATTTGGAAGAGAGAGCAGGTTTCCTGCTCTCTCTTCCAAATAGGAAAGCACTTTGAAATGACAGGGTGGGAGGCGCGAGGCTCCCGCCCTGTCATTGCAAACTACAGTGTCCCGGGGGTGGGCACCCCGGGACACTGCAGGAGCCGGCCCTGGGGGTTGGTGGTCCCCAGGTCCTAGACAAGGCTCCAGGAGGGGGGCCATGTGGCCCCCCTCCCACATTTTGAAGAAGCCCCGTTGGTGGCAGTCCCCGGGGCTGGGGGGGCCTGAGAGCCCCCCACCTAACATTAATAAGCCCCGGGGGTGGCGGTCCCCGGGCTGGGGGGGCCTGAGAGCCCCCCACCCAATATTATTAAGCCCCGGGGGTGGCAGTCCCCGGGGCAGTGTGGGGGGGATTGGGACCCCCCCACACTATTTTTTGCCAGTAGGTAGTTATAGTTAGGACCTATTATCCATAGGAAATCCGCAACATTCTATTTGGAATAACTTTGGCGCTGGTTGACGAATCTTCGCGAAATTTTCAAAACTTGGGGCCCACTCTGGTCCGATCCTATCCTGAAAGTCTCAGGGTGATTTGTGAAGCGGGGGCCAAGACAAATGGTCCATAGGGACAATGGTCCATAGGGACCATTAGTCGCAGCTACAGTCCGAACTGCTGAATGGAATTACACCAAATTTGGCAGAAAGGTAGACCTTGGTTGAGAGTCATGCCTTTTGCTTAAATGGTGTAAATCCGTTCAGTAGTTTTTTAGATAGTAAAGGAAAAAATGATAGATATATCTGGGCGGAGCCTAACCACTCATCTCATCGTGTGATCTGATTGGCTGTCATCACTTAATCCAAGAAGTGTTGGTAGCCATCTTGGGACCAATATACATGATAGCACCTCATTAAAAAACATTGCAGTTAATAGAAGGTTTTAAGACTTTAGTTACATTATAAATCATTTGTTGATGGTACCATACTCATTTTAGCAATTGTGGTGTGTTCTAAGGCGATTTTACCATGTGAAAAAGCCCTCTGCTGGGATATCATGAATCATGTTTGAGAGAAAACTATTTTCTTTGCTTTGCTTTTCCCACAGAGGTTTGGAAGGTAATCTATAAGCTAAATATAAGCATATTTTCTGTAAATTCACATTATCTTTCTCAGTCATGTGAGAATGAAGTCTGACATTCTCAGTAAAACATGTATATCCGACAAGGGCAGAGACTGTCAGTTGATTCCTTTGTGTTCTACTGCAGCTTCCCAGAGTGTTCTAAAGAACAACTAGAGCGCTAGCAGTCCTACTTATGGCAAACCTATGGCACACTTGAAGCAATCTTGATTGGAATAAAGTGGTAACTCTTAAAACATTTAATTTAAAAAGGAACAAAATGAGGGGGTTCATTTTGCCATAGAAAGTATGATTAGTGCTGCAGAAAGAAAAATTAGGGCACATTTTGAGTGACTTCTCAAATTCTCTTCTATTTCATTAAAAAATTCTGACTTGCAGACTGAAACATGCACTTTGAATACCAGCAGCAGACTTCCCTGGTGAGCGTTAGCTTTACTACAGTGATCTAATGAGCAACTAGAGTGCTAACATTCAGAATTTATGGCAAATGTGTGACACATCTGAATGCCTTCTTGATGGAATCAAAGTAAAAAACTGAAAGTATTTCCTACTGAGGAGACTGTAGTAAATGAGGAAATTAGGAAACTTCCTTAACAAATAAGTCTCCCAAGATGGCCACCAGAGACAAAAGAGCCCAAATGTAGCACAAATATCACCCAGAAGTAGACCAATTATAGCTCATTGACAGAATGTCCCAGAGTGTTCTAAAGAACAACTAGAGCGCTAACAGTCTTACTTATGACAAAAGTATGGCACATCTGAAGCCATCTTGATTGGAATAAAGTGGTAACACTTAAAACATTTAATTTGCAAAGGAACAAAATGAGGGGGTTCATTTTGCCATAGAAATTATGATTAGTGCTGCAGAAAGAAACATTAGGGCACATTTTGACTTCTCAAATCCTCTTCTATTTCATGAAAAAAATTTGACATGCAGACTGAAACATGCACTTTGAATACCAGCAGCAGACTTCCCTGGTGAGCAGTAGCTTTACTCCAGTGATCTAATGAGCAACTAGAGTGCTAACATTCAGAATTTAAAGCAATTCTGTTTGTAATTAGGTGGCTTTTTAAGCTTTGCTTGTATTAGTGTTTTTCAAGCTTTCATGTACATAACATGCATATGTATGCATATATGTATATGTATATGTATGTATGCATTTATATTTGTATTTATATAGATATGCAGATTATATATATGTTTATATATGTATGTATATATATATACACATACATATATATAAATACATATGCATATATATGCATATATATGTGTGCATATGCGTGTGTGTAGAGAGAGATAGAGAGGTAGACGTGTAGAGGTAGATGTGTAGAAGTAAAGAGGTAGAGGTAGAGAGGAAGAGGGTAGTAGAGAGTGAGGTAGAGAGAGGTAGAGAGGTAGAGAGTAGAGATTGAGTAGTAGAGAATAGTAGAGAGTAGTAGAGAGAGTAGCATAGAGTGAGTAGTAGAGAGTAGTAGAGTGAGTAGTAGAGAGTGAGTAGTAGAGAGTAGTAGAGAGTGAGTAGTAGAGAGTAGTAGAGAGTGAGTAGTAGAATGAGTAGTAGAGAGTAGTAGAGAGTAGTAGAGAGAGAGTAGTAGAGAGTGAGTAGTAGAGAGTAGTAGAGAGTGAGTAGAAGAGAGTTGTGGAGAGTGAGTTGTAGAGAGTTAGTAGTAGAGACAGAGTAGTAGAGAGTGAGTAGTAGTGAGAAGTAGAGAGTGAGTAGTAGAGAGTGAGTAGTAGAGAGAGAGCAGTGGAGAGAAGTAGAGTAGTAGAGAGTGAGTAGCAGAGAGTAGTGGAGTAGTAGAGAGTGAGTAGTAGAGAGTAGTAGAGAGTGAGTAGTAGAGTGAGTAGTAGAGAGTGAGTAGTAGAGTGAGTAGTAGAGAGTAGTAGAGAGCAAGTAGTAGAGAGCAAGTAGTAGAGAGTGTGTAGTAGAGAGTGAGTAATAGAGTAGTAGAGAGTGAGTAGTAGAGAGAGTAGTAGAGAGTGAGTAGGAGAGAGAGTAGTAGAGAGTAGTAGAGTAGTAGAGAGTGAGTAGTAGAGTGAGTAGTGGAGAGTAGTAGAGAGCGAGTAGTAAAGAGTGAGTAGTAGAGAGTGAGTAGAAGAGAGTAGTAGAGAGTGAGTAGTAGAGAGAGAGTAGTAGAGAGTGAGTAGTAGAGAGTAGTAGAGTGAGTAGTTTAGAGTGAGTAGTAGAGAGAGAGTAGTAGAGAGTGAGTAGTAGAGTAGTAGAGAGGGAGTGGTAGAGAGTAGTAGAGAGTAGTAGAGTGAGTAGTAGAGAGTAGTAGAGAGCGAGTAGTAGAGAGTGAGTAAGAGAGAGTAGTAGAGAGAGAGTAGTAGAGAGTGAGTAGTAGAGAGTAGTAGCGAGTGAGTAGTAGAGAGTTGTAGAGAGTGAGTTGTAGAGAGTGAGTAGTAGAGACAGAGTAGTAGAGAGTGAGTAGTAGAGAGTAATAGAGAGTGAGTAGTAGAGAGTGAGTAGTAGAGAGAGTAGTAGAGAGTAGTAGAGTAGTAGAGAGTGAGTAGTAGAGAGTGAGTAGTAGAGATGGAGTATTAGAGAGTAGTAGAGAGTGAGTAGTAGAGAGTAGCAGAGAGTGAGTAGTAGAGAGAGTAGTAGAGAGTAGTTTAGAGTGAGTAGTAGAGAGAGAGTAGTAGAGAGTGAGTAGTAGAGTAGTAGAGAGTGAGTGGTAGAGAGTAGTAGAGTGAGTAGTAGAGAGTAGTAGACGGTGAGTAGTAAGTAGAGAGTGAGTAGGAGAGTGACTAGTAGAGAGTGAGTAGTAGAGAGTAGTAGAGAGAGAGTGGTAGAGAGTAGTAGAGAGTGGTAGAGAGTGAGTAGTAGAGTTGTAGAGAGTGAGTTGTAGACCGTGAGTAGTAGAGACAGAGTAGTGGAGAGTAGTAGAGAGTAGTAGACGGTAAGTAGTAGAGAGTAATAGAGAGTGAGTAGAAGAGAGTGAGTAGTAGAGAGTAGTAGAGTAGTATAGAGTGAGTAGTAGAGAGTAGTAGAGAGTGAGTAGTAGAGAGAGAGTAGTAGTGAGTAGTAGAGAGTGAGTAGTAGATTAGTAGAGAGTAGTCAGTCAGTGTCAATCTGTGTCACTCAGTGTCAGTCAGTCAGTGTCAGTCAGTCAGTCAGTCAGTCAGTGTCAGTCAGTGTCAGTCAGTCAGTGTCAGTAAATCAGTGTCAGTCAGTGTCAGTCAGTGTCAGTGTCAGTCAATCCGTGTCAGTCAGTGTCAATCAGTCAGTGTCAGTCAGTCAGTGTTAGTCAGTCAGTGTCAGCTAGAGCAGCTCTGCTGACCTGGTTCTCTGGCTCTAAAGCACCTCTGCTGACCTGGTTCTCTGGCTCTAAAGCAGCACTGCTGACCTTGTTCTCTCACTCTAAAGCAGCTCTGCTGACCTGGTTTCTCTGGCTCTACATCAGGTCTGCTGACCTGGTTCTCCGGCTCTAGAGCTGCTCTGCTGACCTAGTTCTTAGGCTACAGAGCAGCTCTGCTGATCTGGTTCTCTGGCTCTACAACAGCTCTGCTGACCTTGTTCTCTGGCTCTAAAGCAGCTTTGCTGACCCGGTTCTATGGCTCTAAAGCAGTTCTGCTGACATGGCTCTCTGGCTCTAGAGCAGCTCTGCTGACCTGGTTCTCTCCCTCTAGAGCAGCTCTGCTGACCTGGTTCTCTCCCTCTAAAGCAGCTCTACTGACCTGGTTTCTCTGGCTGTACAGCAGCTCTTCTGACCTTGTTCTCTGGCTCTAGAGCAGCTCTGCTGACCCGGTTCTTAGGCTCTAGAGCAGCTCTGCTGACCTGGTTCTCTGGCTCTAAAGCAGCTCTGCTGACCTGGTTCTATGGATCTAAACAGGCTCTGCTGACTTGATTCTCTGGCCCTAGAGCAGCTCTGTTGACCTGGTTCTCTGGCTCTAAAGCAGCTCTGCTGACCTGGTACCCTGGCTCTAAAGCAGCCCTGCTGGCCTGGTTCTCTGGCTCTAAAGCAGTTCTGCTGACCTGGTTCTCTCCCTCTAAAGCAGCTCTGCTGACCTAGTTTCTCTGGCTCTACAGCATCTCTGCTGAGCTGGTTCTCTTGCTCTGGAGAGTCAGTGTCAGTCAGTCAGTCAGTGTCAGTCAGTGTCAGTCAGTCAGTGTCAGTCAATCAGTGTCAGTCAGTGTCAGTCAGTCAGTCAGAGTCAGTCAGTCAGTGTCAGTCAATCAGTGTCAGTCAATCAGTGTCAGTCAGTGTCAGTGTCAATCAATCAGTGTCAGTCAGTGTCAATCAGTCAGTGTCAGTCAGTCAGTGTCAGCCAGTCAGTGTCAGCTAGAGCAGCTCTGCTGACCTGGTTCTCTGGCTCTAAAGCAGCTCTGCTGACATGGTTCTCTGGCTCTAAAGCAGCTCTGCTGACCTGGTTCTCTCCCTCTAAAGCAGCTCTGCTGACCTGGTGTCTCTGGCTCTACAGCAGGCCTGCTGACCTGGTTCTCTGGCTCTAGAGCTGCTCTGCTGACATAGTTCTTAGGCTACAGAGCAGCTCTGCTGATCTGGTTCTCTGGCTCTACAACAGCTCTGCTGACCTGGTTCTCTGGCACTAAAGCAGCTCTGCTGACCCGGTTCTATGGCTCTAAAGCAGTTCTGCTGACATGGTTCTCTAACTCTAGAGCAGCTCTGCTGACCTGGTTCTCTCCCTCTAGAGTAGCTCTGCTGACCTGGTTCTCTCCCTCTAAAGCAGCTCTACTGACCTGGTTTCGCGGGCTCTACAGCAGCTCTGCTGACCTGTTTCTTAGGCTCTATAGCATCTCTGCTGACCTGGTTCTCTGGCTCTACAACAGCTCTGATGACCTGCTTCTCTGGCTCTAAAGCAGCTCTGCTGACCCGGTTCTATGGCTCTAAAGCAGTTCTGCTGACATGTCTCTATGGCTCCAGAGCAGCTCTGCTGACCTGGTTCTCTCCCTCTAGAGCAGCTCTGCTGACCTGGTTCTCTCCCTCTAAAGCAACTCTACTGACCTGGTTTCTCTGGCTGTACAGCAGCTCTGCTGACCTTGTTCTCTGGCTCTAGAGCAGCTCTGCTGGCCTGGTTCTTAGGCTCTAGAGCAGCTCTGCTGACCTGGTTCTCTGTCTCTAAAGCAGCTCCGATAACCTGGTTCTATGGATCTAAACAGGCTCTGCTGACTTGATTCTCTGGCTCTAGAGCAGCTCTGCTGACCTGGTTCTCTGGCTCTAAAGCAGCTCTGCTGACCTGGTACCCTGGCTCTAAAGCAGCCCTGCTGGCCTGGTTCTCTGGCTCTAAAGCAGCTCTGCTGACCTGGTTCTCTCCCTCTAAAGCAGCTCTGCTGACCCAGTTTCTCTGGCTCTACAGCAGCTCTGCTGACCTGGTTCTCTGGCTCTGGAGACTATAACGTCTCTGAAACCTATGGTTTTTTCAGTGAATTTCAAAGCTTTTTTAAATGCTAATTTCTAACTATAATGTCTCTGAAACCTATGGTTTTTTCAGGGAATATATTATCTACTGGCGGTCGCCAGTAGATAGTTATAGTTAGGACCCTGTTTCCATAGGAAATCCGCAACATTCTATTTGGAATAATTTTGGCACCGTTTGACGAATCCTCGCGAAATTTTCAAAACTAATGGGGCGCTACGCTCCGCTCCTACCCTGAAAGTCTCGGGGTGATTCGTCAAGCGGGGGCTGAGAAAAAAGGGGGGTCCCAAAACGCGTTTTCCCCATGCATTTTTCGATAGGACCTTTAGACACAGCTACAGCCCGAACGGCTGAACAGAATTACTTGTAATTTGGCAGAGAGGTAGCCATAAGGTCAAGGAAGTGCCTTTTGTAGGTCTGGTGTAAATCTGTTCAGTAGTTCCTGAGAAAATAGCATTTAAATCAATATATATATCTGTAAGCGCGCTCCGTGCGCTTACCGTAAGCTTACCATACGCGTACGGTGCCGTGCGCGAGCGCGTTTCTGATTGGTTGTTAGATCAATGTAAACATTCGAATCGGTCGAAACCAGGAAGTAGCGGCCGCCATTTTCTGTGTCTCGCACTGAGAAAAAAAGGTTCATAACACGAAAAGGGGGCCATGAAGAGAGTTGCAGACCCCCTAGCGTTCGTCAGGGGGTTCACGAAGGACCAAAAAGTATGAAAAATGAATTTAAATTTTTTTTTAAAAAATCGCGGGGTGCACGTACGGTAAGCTTACCGTACGCGTACGGTAAAAAAAAAATTTAAAAAATAAAAAATTAACAATCACATTTAATATATAAATCTAAGGACCCCCAAGAGAGAAAAAAACAATTGATATTTTGTAAAAAATGGCGAGGCGTGCACGGTACGAAATGCGCCACGTGGGCGCTCGGTGCGCGAAGCTCACCGAGTGCCCACAGCGCGCGCACGGTGCGCGAAGCGCACCGCGCGCGCAAAAATTAAAAATAAATACATAACTTAGCATTTAAAAAACCGTACAAATTCACTGAAAAAACCATAGGTTTCACACACGTTATAGTTAGGAATTAGCATTTAAAAAACCTTGCAAATTCACTTAAAAAACCATAGGTTTCACCCATGTTATAGTTAGCTGGACATTTTACTCGTAAAAAACCATTGAAATTCCCCCGTTATAGTTAGTGCAGGCAACTATAACTCACGCGACCGCAATCCTCTGCTGATGACGTAAGATATTACATCACTGATTACATATGTGTCTTTCTGAAAAAAAAATATTTGTAATATATGTATAGCTAAAAATTTATGGAAGAAGACATGGGTAAATAAGTGTCTAAATACAGTATTAGCATCAGCAGAGGATTGCGGTCGCGTGAGTTATAGTTGCCTGCACTAACTATAACGGGGGAATATATATATATATATTACCTACTGGCGGTGGCCAGTAGGTAGTTATAGTTAGGACCGAGTTTCCATAGGAAATCTCAAAATTCTATTTTGAATAACTTTGGCGCCGGTTGACGAATCTACGCAAAATTTTCAAAACTAATGGGGCGCTCCGCTCCGCTCCTACCCTAAAAGTTTCGGGGTGATTCGTCAAGCGGGGGCTGAGAAAAAAGGGGGGTCCCAAAACGCGTTTTCCCTATGCATTTTTCCATAGGGACTTTAGTCGCAGCTACAGCCCGAACGGCTGAACAGAATTATGTGAAATTTGGCAGAGAGGTAGCCATAAGGTCCATGAAGTGCCTTTTGCAGGTTTGGTGTAAATCTGTTCAGTATTTCCTGAGAAATTAGCATTTAAATCAATATATATATCTGTAAGCGCGCAGCGTGCGCGCACTGAACAAGTCCTGTGCGCGCACCTTGCCGTGCGCGAGCGCACTTCTGATTGGTTGTTAGATGTCAGTAAACATTCGAATCGGTGGAAATCAGGAAGCGGCGGCCGCCATTTTGTCTCTCGCATAAAGAGGGGGTGAGAAACATAGGGGGAGAACTTGAAAAGGGGGCAGAGTGGGGAGATATTGACCCACTAGGCATTGTAAGGGGGTAACAGTAGGAGCTTGTAGGGCAAAAAAAAAAGATTTATATTTTGAAAAAAAATATTGCCGAGTGCGAGCACACAGCGCGCACCCGAAATTTAAAAAAAAAAAAATAAATAATAAAAATTTGCAATTAAGTGAAAAGATATAAGGTGGCTCTAAAAAGAGCCCTTGAGTTTATTGTGTGTTTTTTCGTACCTACAAGTAAGTACCAATGCAGAGTCTAAAGTTCAAGAGGAAGACTCTGTTCCCTTCATCAGTGAAGTGTACACCATCTCCTCTATAAATGTCTTGCATGTTGTAACGCAAGTTGTTGTGGTATATAGAACCCATACCAAAGTCTCTGAGGAAAGCAGAAATAGATTTGTTGACGTGCTTCCTTGCTTTGTCAATCTGCGGACAATGTTGGTTGGACCAGTTCCACTTTTGCCTTTGGCATATGTTAGAATATACAAAGGCAGTTTGTGGAAAAAGTGACATCAATTGCACAAAGGTGTCCTTAATAAGCATTTCCAGACCTACCCCAGTTAAAGTGCCTAGGTCATTTCCACCACAGTGCACAATAATAAGGTTAGGCTGTGGGAGATGTAGAAAGGTTTTCACCAAAGGCATTAATTGGTGCCACTTTAACCCTCTCTGACCAATCCATTTAATGTCTACATTTGGCAAAGCAAGGTCTCTCACCATACCTCTTTTTTCTGCAAATGTTTCACTTCAGAAGACATAGCTGTGACCTACAATCCACACTGTGAACATCTTCCAAGGAGATCTGGATGCACTCAGGAGGTGTCTTTCAGTAGAAAGGCAATATGAATTGAAAGACAGTTGAAAAATGGGGGCACACATAGTTTTTTTTATAAAAAAGAACTCATTGGCTGTTTGAAACCATTCTACACTAAAAACTAGGCTGTATGTTTAAATTTTAAAAAGCATGTTTTGTATTGGTACAGAAAAATGTGTTACCAAAGAATATTACTATGGATTGGCTGTTAGGTTTGAAAAGTCAAGCACTCTTGCTCTTTGGATATGAAACATTGTGTGCTGAACTTCTGACCTCTCTCCTCACAGCAGTGTTCCATGACCTGTTGCTATGGTAGCAGGCAGGAGACACGTTGGGGGAAGGGTACATTTGGAAAGGGGTTCAAGTTTTCAACCAATAGAAATGTGTGATTTCATTTGAAAAAAAGTGGGAAGCACTGAGATTTGAAATTAACATGTATATGTGTGAAAAAAGAGAGGGAAACATTGCCATTTACTGGTTCTGCAGAGAGGAGAGAGGTGTAGAGCTCTGATATTCTGACTCTGATAGTCTGCTGTTTGAGTGGCACATTTCTTAAACAACTAACTAATTTTAAAGGTGAGTTATGAGTTTGAGAGGGAAAGTATGTGGTGATTTTTTAGATAAATATTAGAATTGTGAATCTTCTTCAAAAGTTATGTTTTACATTTTGAGGTTTGGGAGATATTTAACTGTCTTGAACTTGTAAGATATTAAGGACTATGTTTTCACCATAAGTTAATGTGTACTGGTAACAATGAGGAATACTGTTTTGTGCCTACCATCAAACCATGGGTCTGTGTGCAGAGAAGAATTGTTGACAGAGATTTGATTTGTGTTGCTGTTGAAAAGTAAGACTTGCAGTTGAAAGAAAAGGACAGCTTGTTTTTAATTGTGATGGTTAGGATTTAGCAGAAATCACTTTGAAAGAAAAGAGAGGAAAATGGCAGCACATTTGAAATTAGCATTAGTTCTGTAAGAATTGGTGACCCAGGAAAGGGGCAGCCTGTGTTTTGTGCCTACCAACACAGCATGAGTCTGTGTGCATATAGGAATTGTTGTCTGAGATTTAATTTGTAAAGTTGTTGTTCTGTAAGTATTGCAGACCCAGGAAAGGGGCAGCCTGTGTTTTGTGCCTACCAACACAGCATGAGTCTGTGTGAATATAGGAATTGTGGCCAGAGATGTATTTTGTGTTGCAGTTGTTTTGTAAAACATGCACTTGCAGGAAAGGGACAGCTTGTTTTCTTCAAATGTGGTGGTTAGCACTCAGCAGAAATCCCTTAATCGCAAATTGGAGGCAAAAGCTAAAAAATTTGAAACGAACAGGGTAGATTTCCCTTTCAAAATAGCAAAGGCACATGTAGATGCCATATGTTCAAAACTGAAAATAACCCTTAGCACACATGCACTGTTACATACATCCCTGCAGTCTTCATGCAGTTCTGGAAGTCTCTTTGCTCATCTGTCTTGCACCAGACAATACACAGTCTTCAGAAACACACTCTTGGCACACACGCAGCAGCTTCTCCAACACTCTCATGTGTAGTACTCAGCTCTGTGTGCTGTTTCAGATAGCACTGTGTAATGCAAACACATTCAACGTCACCAAGGCCTCATTTTCATTGATCTAGTCTAATCACTCACCCTGTAACACATGGTCATGGTCTCAAGGAGCTGTTAGGACATGTGCTGTTTTCTGCCTCTGTAAATGATAAGGAAAATGTGTCAGGCTGTAACAGTAATTTGGTACTATGCAGGAACACTGTTTTGTTCCAAAAAACATAGCATGAGTCTGTGTGTATACAGGAATTGTGGGCAGAAATTTAATTTATGAAGTTGTTGTTCTGAAAGAAATGCAGTCCTAGGAAAGGGGCAGCCTGTGTTATGTGCCTAAAATGATGATATGACTCTGTGTGCACACAGGAATTGTGGGCAGAGATTTAATTTATGAAGTTGTTCTTCAGTAAGAATTGCAGTCCCAGGAAAGGGGCAGCCTGTGTTATGTGCCTAAAATGATGGCATGAATCTGTGTGCGCACAGGAATTGTGGGCAGAGATTTAATTTGTGAAGTTGTTGTTCAGTAAGAAATGCAGTCCCAGGAAAGGGGCAGCCTGTGTTATGTGCCTAAAATGATGGCATGAGTCTGTGTGCACACAGGAATTGTGGGCAGAGATTTAATTTGTGAAGATGTTGTTCAGTAAGAATTGCAGTCCCAGGAAAGGGGCAGCCTGTTGTGTTTACACAAATTATCCCTTAGCACACATGCATTGTTACATACATCCCTGCAGTCTTAATGCAGTTTTGGAAGTCTCTTTGCTCATCTGTCCTGCACCAGACAATACACAGTGTCTAGAAACACACTCTTGGCACACACGCAGCAGCTTCTCCAACACTCTCATGTGTAGTACTCAGCTCTGTGTGCTGTTTCAGATAGCACTGTGTAATGCAAACACATTCAACGTCACCAAGGCCTCATTTAAATTGATCTAGTCTAATCACTCACCCTGTAACACATGGTCATGGTCTTAAGGAGCTGTTAGGACATGTGCTGTTTTCTGCTTCTGTAAATGATAAGGGAAATGTGTCAGGCTGTAACAGTAATTTGGTACTATTCAGGAACACTGTTTTGTTCCAAAAAACATAGCATGAGTCTGTGTGTATACAGGAATTGTGGGCAGAGATTTAATTTATGAAGTTGTTGTTCTGAAAGAAATGCAGTCCCAGGAAAGGGGCAGCCTGTGTTATGTGCCTAAAATGACGATATGAGTCTGTGTGCACACAGGAATTGTGGGCAGAGATTTAATTTGTGAAGTTGTTGTTCAGTAAGAATTGCAGTCCCAGGAAAGGGGCAGCATGTTGTGTTTACACAAATTATCCCTTAGCACACATGCACTGTTACATACATCCCTGCAGTCTTCATGCAGTTCTGGAAATCTCCTTGCACCAGAGAATACACAGTCTCAAGAAACACACTCTTGACACACACGCAGCAGCTTCTCCAACACTCCCATGTGTAGTACTCAGTTCTGTGTGATGTTTCAAATAGCAGAGCGCGCACCCCAAGAATTTATATAAAAAAAGTGGAGAAAAATTAATTGCAAAAATTAAAAAAACTGTTTAACTTTATCCTATTTGAAATTTTTTTTAAAAGTAAAAACAAATAAAAGGATACAGATAATATATAAATGGATACATAGGAATTTTATTTTTCAAATTTTTTTTTTAATTAAATAATTCAAAAATTAGCATAAAAAAACGTACAAATTCACTGAAAAAACCAAAGGTTTCACACACGTTATAGTTAGGAATTAGCATTTAAAAACCTTGCAAATTCACTGAAAAAAACATAGGTTGCACACATGTTATAGTTAGCTGGACATTTCTCTCATACAAAACCAATGAAATTCCCCCATTATAGTTAGTTCAGCTAACTATAACTCGCGCCCCCGCAATGCACTGCTGATGACGTCACATATTACATCACTCATGACATGGTCAGTGACATCACTCATTACATCACTGATGACATCTCAAATGACATCACTGATGACATCACTGATAACATAATCCTTGTGATAGAGTGGCAGACCTCCTCTCACCCTAATATAACCATTGATACACACATTCAAAAATAGAGAATAACATTTTCAAAACAATGGACATACCAATACCAGTTACAACAACCTCTTCAGTAATTCTAAAATCCACATACACATCCACTCATTCACCAACAGTCCTGTACAATCACTCATACATGTACTCACTCATCATATGTACTCATACACCTATGCATCCTGTTACACAATGCCTCTCATCCACAGAGTTACTGACACACATAGTCACTCATGAAAATAAAGAAACAAACATACATTTACTTGCATATACAGTTATACACACACCACCACACTTACTTCTACGGGAACTTACACATACTTAGTCTTTTAAATAATCACTTATAGAAACACATACTTATTCATACAGGAACTCTTTCAATCTCTCACTCTCACATATACTCACTTATATACACCAATAGTCACATATACTAGATTAAAACATATGTAGTTACTCATAGAGACACTATTGAGACAGTCATTCACTCACTAACACACCCATACACACACTCATCCACCCATACAGTCCTGCAGACATGCTGTCTTCAACACATACAAACAGTGAGTCACTCATTCATGCACCTATGCACTACGTAATACCCCCCACCGAACCATACACACACTCACACTGATACTAAAAAAACCAACTAATAACCTATATAAACACCCATGTAGCTACTCACCAACCCATGCAGCCACTTATACACAAAGTGAGAGACTGATAAAGATATTTACATATTTAAACATTACTCACTAAGCCATGTATTCACTAAGATACACTTAATCAGTCAGTTATACAATCAATTTTTCAAAAACAAATCATCCATTTAGACACTTATATACCCATTTATTCTTCCATCGACCTTGAGATATACATATATAAAACATATTTAATTTTCAGAAAAACAGATATTCACTGGATGATGTCATCAGTGATGTCATTTGAGATGTCATCAGTGATGTCATGAGTGATGTCACTGACCATGTCATGAGTGATGTAATATGTGACGTCATCAGCAGTGCATTGCGGGGGCGCGAGTTATAGTTAGCTGAACTAACTATAATGGGGGAATTTCATTGGTTTTGTATGAGAGAAATGTCCAGCTAACTATAACATGTGTGAAACCTATGGTTTTTTCAGTGAATTTGCAAGGTTTTTTAAATGCTAATTCCTAACTATAACGTGTGTGAAACCTTTGGTTTTTTCAGTGAATATATATATATATATATAACTAAAAATGAATACTGCTTTTTAAAAAATGACTATCCCATCACTCCTATACTATACTTTATCTCAAAAGTGCACAAAAATGTGCTACCAGTCAGACCATTATCTCGGCACAAAAATGTTTATTGGAAGCCAAGTCCAAATATGTCGACTAGTTTTACATGAGTTTGTGGAAAGCCTGCCATCATTTATTAGGGATACTGGACACTTTTTAAACAAACTAAATAAGGCTAAATGGGAGGATGATTGTTACCTAATAGTGATGGACATTTGTTCACTGTATACCAGTATTCACCATACTGACGGTATTAATGCAGTGCGCTATGTTCTGGAAAAGAAGAGTATTCATATGAATGAGCATAACAAAATGCTTTTAAAAATGATTGAAATCAGTTTGACACACAATTACTTCATGTTCAACAAGGAAGTTTTCCAACAGCTGTGTGGAATGGTGATGGGGGCATGCTTCTCCCCTAGCTACGCGTGTTTACACGTGGGCTGGTGGGAGGAGCATGTCCTGAGGGCTACTCTAACAGCCTTTTTTGACCAACATGTTCTCCATTGGTGGAGATTCATTGACGACGTTTGTCTTATTTGGAAAGGTTCGACTGAGGCGACTAATAACTTTGTGGATATGCTCAATGTGAATACACTTAATCTTAAGTTTATATCTGACATTAGCAATTTTAAGGTACAATTCTTGGATGTTGAAATCTATATAAAAGAAAATGTGATTCAAACTAGGTTGTACAGGAAGTTAATAGCTGGAAACTCTGTGCTCCATGCAAATAGTTCACATCCCCATCACCTCATTCGAAGCATTCCCTATGGAGAATTTTTAAGGATTAAACGTATCTGTAGTCATGATGATGATCTTAAAAACTGTCAGGCTGAAGCTTATGAGAGATTTTTAAATAGAGGATACAAGGCTAATGAATTAAAATCAGCCCTTGAAAAAGTAAACAATGTCATCAGTGATACTTACCCCCCCAACAGTATCAAAGACGAATATATCATCTAGGCAGACCGATGATAAAACTGGTGCCACAAATGTTGAATCAGTCAACAATATCAGACTAATAACTACTTTTTGTAGACAGGAGAGACAAGTTTGCAAGATTTTATATAAAAACTGGCTGATAATTCGATCTGATATAACAATGTCACAAATCTTGCCTGAGCTTCCCACATTAACATTTAGAAGGGCACCTTCAATGAGGGATGAACTTGTAAGGAATAGTCCTGAGGTTATTGCATCCAACTCTTGGTTGTCAGCTGGATCTGGCTTCTTCAAGTGCAGCTCATGTCGCGCTTGCAAATTTGGGAGAAAAAAAATCAGAATATATCACTGCCTTTAGTCCTGAACCTATGAAAATACAAGGGCATTATATTTGTAGAACAGATTATGCCGTATATATTTTAGAATGCACCTGCCATTTAATGTATGTAGGCAGCACTAAACTGCAGGTTTATAACAGGATTCTTCAACACCTTAGAGCGGTGGTAAATTCAGATCCTAATTACCCTGTGGCGCGGCATCTAAAACTGGTACACAATAATAATCTCAATGACCTCAGATATTATGTTATAAGTTCAGTACCTAAAAATAGCAGAGGGGAAAACAGAGAAAAAGATTGAGGCAACTGGAATCAGAGTTCATCATGTTACTCGATACTAAAATGCCGAATGGTCTCAACAATAGTGATGATTTGCATAACTTTTTATGAATAATGTTGGGGCCAGCAATATTAGATATGATGATGACTTTCAGGTTTGCTTTTTTAACTGGTTTTTACTCTTACTTCAGCCGGCTTTTAGTCTGGGTTTTTCCTAGGTTTTAACTGGTTTTAGTGGAGGACATCACCGATTTTTGAGCTCCTAGATTTTATTCATTATATTTAGATATCACGCCAATATCAATTTATATGCACTGTAATCTGGAGGCTGTTATATTTATGTATCTTTTATTTTGAATGATGAAAACTATAATCTGGTGTCGCAATGCTTTTATCTGGTTGGATCTTGATTTTACTTGGTTTTTTTTTAGGTTTCCTCGATTTTACTGGGTTTTATGGAGCACTTGCCGGTTTTTAGTAGTGCGACACCAGTTTTATTAAGTAAGTTGGGACACTAAAACTAAAATTTCATAAAATTCCATCTTATTGCTGCTAACATGAACTAATTGGGTTGCCAATGTTTGGATTGTTTACTTTCTTTTACATATATAATGATGTTTGATTAGGGGGACTTTCTAGTGAAATATTCAACTGCCAACTGTTTCTAGATATTAGAATATGAGAAAATATGAGGGACATTTGCTAAAAGCTGCTATATATTTATGTATATATTTAATTTTGAAACAGCACTTTCACGCTGACGCTTTTTTGCACATGTTCAACATATCAGTTAGTGATCTATCAGATGATTCATAGAGTATAATTCAATTATGACAATGGCTTGATTTCTATACACGCTGATTAATCTAGCTCACAAATTAGCACTATGCTATAATTTTATGTTGAGTTGTATAATTTAAAACAATTATTTGGCGGTTTATATGTGTGCTAGGGTTTTAGAATCACTATGCTTTTATTATTTATCTATTTGCAAAATCAGCAGTTACAAATGCACAATATTTGTGTGTGTAGCAACAATTGTTTGGCTTTTAAAAAAATCAGAAACAGGACTGTTTCGATGTTTATACTCCGTTCTGAACTAATTTAAATATTGTTGCATCATGTTCTCACTTTAAACCTCTATATATATGCACTGATAGGTCCAGCGCGTCATGTGATCAAGACTGCCGTTGGGCAGTCAAAACGCGTCAGGCTGGGTACTCGCTTGTAATCTTTATGCACTTGCACTTGTAACTCTGCAATAAAAGGACATTTACCTCCAGGTCATGGTCCGTACCTGGTTTGATCGGGAATGGATCGCTCACAGGATTGTGGCTATCATATATATATATATTTACATATATATATATATATTCACTGAAAAAAACATAGGTTTCAGGCATGTTATAGTTAGAAATTACCAATTAAAAACCTTAGAGATTCACTGAAAAACCATAGGTTTCAGGGATGTTATAGTTAGTTGGACATTTCACTCGTACAAAACCATAGAAATTCCCCCGTTAAAGTTAGTTCAGCTAACTATAACTCACGCCCTTGCAATGCACTGCTGATGACATCACATATTACATCATTCATGACATGGTCAGTGACATCACTGATGACATCTCAAATTACATCACTGATGACATCATCCATGTGAAAATCTGAAGCACCTCCTCACACCCTAATATAACCTTTGATACACCGTCTCCAAAATACAGAATACTATTTTTGAAACCATAGACACACCAATACCACTTACTACATATCTACTCACTGGTTCTTAGGACTACACACACTCATACATGCAGTCACTCATCAATACAACACTATCATGTACACTCATACACCTACACAGACACTCACACACCAGCACTCATCCAGAGTTACTCACACACCTAGTCAGTCATGCAAAGAATCAATCACAATTCCATTTACTGACATACAGAGTTATACACACAACAGATCACTTATTCAAACTGAAACTAACACATAATTACTCTCTGATACAAGTACACACTCATCTATACAGCCACTCTCACAATCACTGACTCTCACATATAGTCATTTATATAATCCAACTCTCACATACACTGCCTTTTACATATGTGGTTACTTGGACATGTACCACTGAGACATCCATTCACTCAGTAACACACCCACACACACACTGACCCACCCATACAGCTGTTCCCACATGCACTATTTAACCCATACACACAGTGAATCAATCACTCAAACATGTATGCACAGAGTCACACACCTCTCACACACCCACACACACTCAGGCACCCATACAAATACTCTGGCAACCAATCAATAACCCATATAGACACACATGTAGCTACTAACCAACCCATGGAGGAGCTTATACAACAGCAGACAGACTGATACAGACATTCACACAGTTTAGTCACTAACCCATGAATTCAATAAGACATATGTAATAACTCACTTAAACAGTCAGTGACGCACCTACTAAATCCTCCATCCAGACACTTATACACCCACTCATTCTTCAATACACCATGGCATATATATAATACATATTTAAACTTTATAGAAACACACATTCACTGGATGATGTCATCAGTGATGTAATTTGAGATGTCATCAGTGATAACATCAGTCATGTCACTGACCATGTCATGAATGATGTAATATGTGATGTCATCAGCAGTGCATTGCGGGGGCGCGAGTTATAGTTAGCTGAACTAACTATAACGGGGGATTTTCTATGGTTTTGTACGAGTGAAATGTCTAACTAACTATAACGTCCCTGAAACCTATGGTTTTTTCAGTGAATTTCTAAGGTTTTTAATTGGTAATTTCTAACTATAACGTGCCTGAAACCTATGGTTTTTTCAGTGACTATATATATTTGTAATTGTTTTATATAGTTTTTAATGTAATGATAATAAAGTTAAAAAAATCTTATTTATGTTTTATTTGTTTTGTTTGTCAATGATTTTTTTTAGGATAGTAGGATGGGATATGTTTTAAGCAAATATTTTAATAAAATGTAAGATTCTTTGTAATATAATATTTATGGAATTTAATATATTTGTTTAATATGTTAATATGCTTATTATTTTAAGGATATTTTACATTTTTAGTGTACATTTAAATGTTTTATTTGAGAAATTTAGGAGTAGGAATAGTAAATCTGACCCCTGCAAAGCTCAACATTTCCCCTGCTGTTTCCCAGATTGGAGTGAATAAAGTGAATCTAACCGCTCTAAAGCCCAACACTTTTCCTGTTACTGCCTAATTGGAGTGGTAATAGTATCTTTTACTTCTCGAAAGTCCAACACTTTCCATACTTTTACTTACATTGGAGTGGAAATAGTAAATTTGAACCCTTCAAAGTCCAATAAGTTCCCTACTGTTGCTCAGATTGGAGTGGGAAGAGTAAATCTGACCCTCTTCAAAATCCAACACTTTTCCTACTGTTGCCCAGATTACAGTTGGAATAGTAAATGTGTCCCCATCCAAAGTCGAACATTTCCCGATTTGCTGCTTACGCAGGAGTGGGAATAGTAAAACTGACCTGCGAAAAATTCAACAATTTCTTGACTATTGCTTAGTAAGGAGTGGTAATATTTATTTTAATTTGTTTCATAGTTTTATTTACCTTTTTTTCTAAATTATTTATAAAAATGTAATAATTTGTACATTTTTATTATGTAAATTTTTGGTTTATTATTTTTTATTTTGCTTTTTATATATAATTTGTCATTTCTTTTTAATAGATATCTTTATTAATGTAATTGTTATTATTAATAATGTTAATGTAACATATTTATTGCTTAAATTCATTTTCTAACATATTTATTGCTTAAATTCATTTTCTAAAGTACGTATTTTTATTTTATAAAATTCGAAATGTTATTAATTGGTTAAAATATTGCATTTATTTATTTATTTACTTTTATTTGTTAATTAAACTAAATATAAACCTGTATATAGTAAAATCAATATACATACTTACTTTTTTTTCAATGCTATTCTGGTCGACAATTTTTTCATCTTAATATTTTTGTAGTTTGCATAAAAATATGTAAACACAATATTATGTTTTCTGATGTGTTCTTCATAATATTTGTGTATCAGAATATTTTTGTTCTCGAAAGAATGTCATTCAGCCCTGGAATCTTAAGTGCAGTAATTCCTTCTGATCATAAAAACAAGAACAATAGGAATATAAACCTCAGAACGGAACAAAAGGATACCTCAGCGCAGATATTTATACAATCATGATAGTCTTGTTACACTTCCCCCTTATCAATCTGCCAGCATATCTATTCAGAGATGTGCCCCGAGAATGCTCCCGGAACCATGGTGAATTCAGTACATGCTGTTCTATGTTCTAAAAGATTTTCAGTTTCTGCATCAAAAACTTTCACAGGAAACAATGTGAACATAGATCAAACAGTTGCATGGCCCTTGTGTCACACAAGATGATGCAAGGGCAAAGCTATCCTTAAGTCAGATTTACCAAGCCACGCACTGCCTCCTTGCGTGGCTGTGCATTGCTTGGTAAATCTTGAGTAGCGCAAGGCTTCTCAAATCATCGCCTTATGTTACTCTGCGTTGGGAAGACAATACATGTGTAGGGTGTAGGTGTCCCCACACATCCATCCATGCTTTTTGGCGCATTCAAGAATCACCAAGACATGTAACACTGGGAATGCATCAAAATCACATGCCTCGCCAATAAAGGCTAAACAAGGAAAAATATCTTTATTTCTGCTCGTTGGTTCCTCTTTCTACGTGCACTGCATTCTGCAGCTGATGTAGAAGGAGGAAAACACCTCTAAGGATGTTTTTTTTTGCAGGAAGGTGTTCCTTCCTGCACAAAAACAATCCTGCCTGCATCACAGTCACCCTTGCACCATTGTGTAAGGGTGCCTGCATTGGCACTAGGCAACATACAGTACACCAGCTCAGGGGGAAAGCAGGAATGTGCAGTATCTCGATAGATATGGCACATTTCTGCCTTCTCCATTTGACATAGTGTCAAATATTTAAAAATCTGGACCAGCGTTTTTTAACTGCTCCTCTCTGAATCGTACCTCGTGCTTTCTATAGTTGTTCTGTACCGTTCAGATTCCAGCATACTCTTCTATAAATATTTAGGCATACTGATGACTCCTCACTCCCTTCAGTGTCTGACATATATCACATGTAATTGTGATACTGCCACTCTTCTGGTTTCCCTTCTGGTCCCTGTGTGGGGTTGTGTATGCTGCACTTTTTATGCTATGCTTTTCTCTAAACTAGCTATCACTATACTTGACTTGCCTTGTTGTTCTTCCTTTCAGGTTTTTAATGTTCTTTAGGAATTGGAGGAAGATGCAGGCAAAGAGGTATATATCTTGGGAGATTAGGTTTCTTTCAAACTGATAGGTTTCTGGAATCCAGGATTGTCCAACAGAGATAACTCATGTGTGACCTAGCTTGAAGCCAAACTTGGTTTTATACCTTGGCCATGTCTACCAGTAGTGCTAATCTTGCAGGAGCACCACCTAATCTCACCAGAGTTCAGTGTACTCCTGAAAAAAGTGTGAAATATGCCAGGATCACCATCAACCTCGCACCACAGACAGGGTGCTTCAGTGAGTGTATGTGGTTTTCCTTGACCAAAGTGATCTATGGAGTCTGGAAGCATTTCACACATGTACAAGGTGACATCATCAACCCATAGGCCATGAGATGGTATCAGTGCAGTTAGGATGAGGATATCGCTGCAGTCAGCAGTCTCTCCAGAGCCATACCCAGTGATGAAAAGCCAGTTATCCATCCCTCAGATGCACCCTAGCAGACTGAAGTACTGCAGAGGAGCCAGGCACTACACTAACGACAATGAAGGCAAAACAAAATCCATTAGACACACATTTCCTGGCTCTTGAGGAGCCAGTAAAGGAGGGACCCGCAATGGAGACACGCTTAAGATATAAGATCATCTATGTCTTGTAAGGTTCCACCTGCCAGCCTCCATTTTGCTGTCATGGCCTCTCAGCACATTGCTTACAGGAACAGCCAGGGGTTATACCCCTCATCAACCATGATGAGGTACTGATATTTGCATGTGGGACTGCAAACACTGATTAATGTTTGTATTCTGTTGTGTTGCAATGAATACGCAGAAGTTGATCTTATGAGTTCATATCTGATGGCCATCAAGCTGTTCAAAACCCAGAAGCATGTTTCTACACCAGAGCAGGTCTCTCGAAGATGACTAGAATGTCTTGGAGACAATCATTGTGGTGTCATCGCAGCCAGGTCTGAGTGGCTGATTGTATGACTTTGGTGGATGAGCAACTCTTAATGACTGAAGACACTTTCCAAACCCTTTGGCTGGAGGTCTCCTACCTACACAAAATTACAAAGCACCTGGAAAGGAGGGCTGAGGATACAACTGACATATCCCACCAAAACAATCACCTGGTAATAGCTATCCCAGAATGGGCAGAGGAACTTCACATGGAATGGGTCTTTCTTGAGTGGTTCCACTCCTCCGGTGCACTGGCACAAAGATACCTCCTGGTGCTCCTCCTAGGCTTACAATTGCCAGGGTGCTGAATGATATGGACCACAATAACATTCTCAATGTAGACTTTTGCAAAAAGAAGCACTTCTCAGCTTCTCCAGCATGATTCTTTTTGCGCACTATACATCATTGGCCTAAACATAGGGCCTGATTGCGAGTTTGGCGGTCCGTGGACCGCGGCAGTGACAGTAACACTGCCACCGAGTTGGTGGTTGGACCTTCTAATTACGATGTATGTGTTCCCATAGAGGAAAGACTGCTGCCGCACTGCTGACACCACCAGTAATTCACATCCGCCGTCAGTGGTTGAATAGGTCAATGCGGCTATCGGAGGGAGGACAGCCTGTTTCCCTGTGTGCCCAATCACGATGCTACGTACCTCCGACATGAATACGGCCGTGAAACCCCAACACCTGAGCTGGCAGAAAGGGAAGAATATGTACCGCACATACTCACCTGTACTCATTGCTAAACACCTCAACACATCCTGTAATACCATGGAGCCACTCTTAACATCCTCCTGCTGCTGATCTTGATTGATTCACACCGACATATGCCTACCTGTCACCAATGGCTCCACAGCAAATAGAAGGCCCAGCATGGACCTGCCGAAGTATAATTTCCCAGTTTGGTTTTCGACACAAGCATAACACTGAAACAGCATTAATTAAAGCCTCCTACAAATACAAACAAATACAAATTAAAGCCACCTAGGAGATCAGGACGGTGATGGACAGAGGAGGCTCGGCCGCCCTAGTTCTCCTCGATTTGTTAGCCACATTTGATACTGTGAATCACAATCTTCTGCAGCAGCGGCTGGAAATGTTGGTGGTCAAAAGAGCGGCACTTGCCTTGCTCTCCTCCTTTCTGAAGGAAAGGAGACAAACAGTGATGTTGGACAAGTATAAATCGGATCCGTACTTCCTCCCATGCGGAGTTCCACAGGGATCATCTCTGAGTCCATCCCTTTTTAACGTGTACGTATCTGAACTTGCCCTCTGATCCGAGAGTTCAGAATTAGTCTTACGTTCAATGCCGATGACACCCAGATAGTGGTGGCAGCGTACAAACATCAAGCCTCCCCCACTTTACAGTTTCAAAATTGTATTAGGGAAATGAACAGTTGGATGGGAGAACACTGTCTTAAGCTTGACTCTGAGAAGACTGAGGTAATAGTCTTCGGCAATCTGCAACCCAGATGGGATAACCTCTGGTGGCCGGCAGAGATGGGTGAACCGCCAAAACCAGCTCAAAAGGTCAAATATTTGGGAGTTATGATTGATAATAAACTAACACCATCCTATCTGACAAATGCCATTGTCTTTGCCTCTCACTTTTTGATAAAGAAACTTAAGAAGATTTTACCCTACATCCCCACTGAATCTAGAAAGACAGTCGTAACCACACTGATTCAGTCAAAACTGGATTACTGTAATGGGCTCTACCTGAGCATGCAGAAGCAATATAAAAAAAGCTTCAGACAGTTCAAAATGCTGCTGCAAGACTTCTGTTGAACATCCCAAAGCATGAATCAGTAGCCAAGGAAATTCATAAACTCCTCTGGCTTACGGTGGCACAACGGATTCAATTCAAGTCACTATGTCTAGCATACAAGGCATTGAGCAATACAGGACCTTTATTTCTGAGGAATCTCTTTGCCAGGTATGAACCGTCCAGACAGCTATGCTCCACAGGTGCTTGACTTATGAAAGTTCAGAGAATACGGTGCTCAAATTGTGGCGGCCGAATTTTCTCCTATGGCACTGCAAAAATTTGGAACATGCTCCCAGTGGAGCTCAGAAATGTAAGCTCCCTCACCATCTTCAGAAAATGGCTAAACACTTGACTATTTCAGAACTAGATGCATCAGTTGGGCTTTCCACAATCCTAGCGTCAAGACACCTCTGGGTATTCACATGCTCTATAAATCTTACTAACATAACATGTGTGCCCCTGACCCCAATGAATACGGATGTATGTTCCGTGCACTGCTTCATCATGCCCCAGATGGCCAGGTCAGAGACACTGCACAGGCACACCTCTATGATGTGTACAAAACTCAGAATCATGGCTAATGTAGTGTGCATTGATTGGTGAAACAGAACAGCAGCACCCCATCAGTACCCCACATATTGTTATCTGTCACACCCTACCATTTCACACTTACAAGGTCCTGTTGTCACATCAAAGAGACTGTTGAAGATATGTATCATGTAATTGAAAAACACCCCCTGCAAAATATCTGTAATAGACCCCACATGTCACCCACAGTAAAAGGTCATGGCACAATTACATGGGATAGCTATCAGTGTAAGAAGCACACAAAGGTCCTATTGTAAACACTCCCTGCTGAATAGGCTTGACTCAACAAAGGGGGAGTGGGGTCCTGAAAGGCTGTGGCCCTGGCCCACAAAACACTTTGCACATGCCTCAAAACCTATATGTTTCCTTGACCTGTGGCATGAAGTACATTAGAGAAAACAAATACCATCACCAAGTGACATGCATATGTAGCCAATGTGGATGTGCAAACACAGCAGGAACAGGATAAGTCTCACATATGCATCAAGTATGTGTAAGCTACTCACACTAAAAAGGACACAGCTCCAAAAAACGGAGTACAAAGATATGACAATCCAAAACCTTCCATGTGTGAATATAACAAATAAGTACCTTGCACACATCCTACACACAGGCAACCTACATCATAGGGAGAAGAGCAAGCTAAATGATGGACACGTTGTGCATGGCAATGCAAACCATGCTCTTTTAACATTGCAGACGGAGCTGCCCCCAGCAGTACCGTCCACAATGTTAAAGGCCAGAATGCACCCGCCAGTGTGGCGGGCGCATCCTAATTGGCCTCGTGGGACTGCCGCACCTCTAGCGGTTGGTCTCATTTTCGGTTACGGTGGCGGGCAGACAAAGTCCACCCGCCATCGTAATAGGTCCCTAAATGTCTCCACTGATAACATATGATTTAAAACGCTTAAGATGGAGGGGTGAGAGGATCAATGAAGTAATGACGGAAGCCTACCACAGTGCCGGAACAATCAAGTTTCTGAATAGTAACATAAATACTCAAGAGGCAGTAGAACCAGAAATCAACAATTGTGTAATGGTATGGCAACACTTGAGAGATTTGCTGTTAGTTATATTTCCATTAAAATCCCAACGGCTTAAATATATGCAAGGACCTAAAATAGGAGTATAAAGAATCCTTGGAACAAGAAGGATCTATGGAGGCAAAAAGCTCAAATAGCACTAGAAGCTAGACTAGTGGCACAGGCACAACACCAAGGACAGAGACCCAATAACATCCTGCAGCAAAATCTAAAAATTAAATATATGAAAGGTTGCTGGGAAGAAAAAAGAAGATATTCCAAAGATCTATGGAACAAACTTCTCGAGTCCAGTTAACAATAAAATAGCAAAAAATGCTGGCAAATAGTTAATGGTTTGGTATTAGGAAAGAAAAGACAAGATAACGCAGAAATTGATACAGCATCTTGGGAAGCCCACGTGTTTGCTATGTACTCAGTGCTGGAAACATTGAATAACAATGACACATAAGGGTGGGCGTAGCAGACGTAGTGCCTCTATGCTTATTTCCACGGAGTTTGAAAAAAGCTCAGTGGAGATACGTTTCTCTACGCTCCCTCACCCTCCCCAATTAATAAAAAAATAAAAAACAAGACACTTACCTGCGTGGCTACCTCCTTCTCTGCCTGGCCGCTCTCCTTCCTGCTCCTCGCCGACCTTGCCTTCCTTCTCCGAGGAAAAAACACTACGTTGTGCATCTTGCGTGAGTACTCTGCCACAGAGGGGAGTTTTTGCCTGAACTCCACATTTGGAAAGGAGCACAAAGTAGGCAAAAATTTGCAAACTCCGTTGACGAAGCAGAGTTACCCGCCCGAGGTTAATGACACATTGTTGTCCTAGCAATCAGTAAAGCTGCCCAAGGGATTCAAGAAAACAAAGAGTAAATAAAGTCTCATATAAGGAAAGATATAATGACCTTATTGTCCGAAGCAATCGGTATATCTACCCAAGGGATTCGTGAAAGCAAAGAGGAAATAAAGTCTCTTATAAGGGAAGATTGAATCACCTTATTAGGCAATGTGGAAGATCTTAAAGAATTAATAAAAAGATTAAACTTTGAGGGAACAGCAGGCCCAAACGGTATCCCATACGCCTTACTTAAAATAGACGTAGATTGTTGGGCTCAATACTTAACCTCAATGTTCAATGATCTTTTTTATACAAATCAGATACCTGAGTCCTGGAAAGGCAATATTATCCAACCTATATTTAAAAATGATAATCCAGCAATACCCCTCATTTACAGGCTTATCGCTTTAAGTGATGTTGAGGCAAAACTCTATGCATCCTGTTTATTGAAACACCTAAAAAGGTGGAGAGAAGAAAAATAGCTAATACCAAAATTCCAGACAGGATTTAGAGCAGGAATGGGGACACTGACCAACCTTGCAGCCTTAACTTTGCTGACAGAGAAGGGAAAACATAAAAAAAATGTTTGTTTGCATGTTTTATTGATCTTAAATCTGCCTTCAACCGTGTTTATGGAAAAAACTGGAAGAATGGGGAGTTCCGGAAGGACTACGAAGGGCAATTGTGGAACTATACATGCAAACATGGGCACAAGTCCAGATAGGGGATGGAAGCCGTGTAACATCCATAATTAGGACAAATCTTGGTCTTAAACATCAGATCTGTCTGACGCTTTGGATTTGGAAAATAACAATCCACTAATCCTTGCGGGAGAGAAATTGGGCTGTTTAAAATATGCAGATGATATAGTCCTACCAAGTAAAACACCAATAGGTCTACAACGGAGTATGAATTCCCTAAACAAGTACATGGTAAGTCAAGTGCTAGATTTGAACCTAAACAAAACCAAAACGATTTGGTTGGTTGATTTTAAGTTGAAAAATTATGCATGGTGGTTGGAAGGAAGAAAACTGCTGGAAGTACGCTCATATAAATATCTTTGGTTCATCATGGATAAGCAAATGTCTGGCAAATCTCCCTTGCTATCCATGCAGGCTAAGGGACAATCATTAAAATATGGATTTAAAATACTAATAAAAAAATTAAATTGTCTGTCGTTAACCCATTTACATAAAGCTATGCAGGCTCGGCTACTACCTTCACTATCTTCTGGTACAGAAATTATGCCGGGTTTGGAAATAGATACGTTAAACAGGAGCCAAAAAAAGTTTATAGATCCGTATTCAAAATTCCAAAATCGGATTTAATCCGCACAAATACGTTTAGTGTTTGGATAAAAAAATCAGACACTTCAATGTGAAAGTACTTTTATAAAATTGTGTTGGAGACTGCGAGCATCTAAAGGATCTATCAGCAATTTATGCTGGAAGGAAATAGAGGAACAGCTGCATAGTAGTACCAAAGAGTTGTTGGGGAAGTCATTTAACTCTGGCTAATAAGGATTTAGGCAAACAAGAAGCATGCCCTTGCTTGTAGGGGAGTAAAGTTCATAATGCCTCTATTTAAGAAAATTTTAAACACAGGGTTACAAGACTGAGAACTGTGCTTACAATCTGTAGCAAAACGTCCTCATCATAATACAACCCTTTGGAAGAAATAAATTATTGATGGTTTTAAAAATGTGCTGTTTTTAGTAAGGGTGTGCGGAATTTGCGAAAGTGCCTTTCGCAAAATATTGCGAAACGGCAAAAATTCTCCGCGATCACGCGAAATTTCGCGTGATCGCGGAGATTTTGTGCTGATTAATGCGTTACTGAAATTGACCTTCCTTCAACTCGGGCACCTGCTTTACTTATATCTGTAAGTGGTACCTGTTGAGGTTTAATTTTTGTGACAGGACCATCGTGCCAGAATAAATCCTGCCCTGCATATTTATTCAAGAAGATGCCACCGTTTTGTGTAATACCTCTACTCAACTTACTTTCTACTGGCTAATCAGTAAGTGCTACCTCGTTGGGTAAATGTATAGTGCTTTTCCTACACTACAGCTGCGTAAAGGGCCAGAAGAGTTGTCTCCAGCGACCATGTGTGTCTGTAACTTTGCCACCGGGGCGATGGGTGCCGGGGTCCCCGGAGTGAGCTGTCCATCATAGTGGGGAAAGGGCGGGAAGACGTTGCACACCGCCAGTGTGTGGGGCGGGGCTTCAATGCAGTTCTCTTGTTTATAAAGGGTCAGAGACTGACCAGAGCAGCAGATGAGGAGACAAAACCTCCTGGTGTCAGGAACTACAAGGGGATTGCGATCGAGAAACCCATGGATGCACAGACCTCCATCAATTATTACAGCAAATTGCTGATGGTAGATATGGGGAGAAAGCACACCTGACTAGCCTCCACCGTGCTCACAAATCTTTGTGCTGATTAGTGTGTTACTTACTTTGACCTTCGACTCGGGCACCTGCTTTATTTATATCTGTAAGTGCTTCTTGTTGAGGTTTAATGACAGGAGCATCGTGCCAGAATGAATCCTGCCCTGCATATGTCTGTTCCGCCGCGGATCACGAAAGTTTCGACATTTTCGCGTTCTGCGCGGAACGCGAAAATGTCGAAATTTCGCAATTTCCGTGAGCAGAACGGAAATTGTTGGCCACCCTTAGTTTTTACAGCTGTTTTACATCAAAATTGTGACGTGAATGATAATTAAGAAAAAGTAAATAGTGTATATGAAGAATAATACGTTTTAGAAAATCAGCGATTGGAACTCAGAATGGTGTAACATCGGGTATGCAACTAATGAACAGTGATTTTAGTTATAAATAATTTTTTGTATCAATGATATTCATTATATACCATTGTATTGGTTTTAAATAACTAAATACAATAAAGATTCTAATCATTACCTATAAGATTTCACCCAATATAATGTCTGCCCCCTTTGGATGTAATCCCACATAGACATCCATTCAACATTTCCCCTTGTCCTGTGTAACTCCAGAACTTGCTCCAAGGTCACATCATACTAACTACTCCAATTGGATCAGCAATCATGGATGAAACAAACACAACTGTAATACGACATGTATGACTCTGGACAGGACTCACCCCCTTGTCGCTGCTGTTGGGCCATCACCTGCCCATAAAGTTTCAGATAGACCACCACCAGTATGCAGGCTATCAAGGGGGCCAGGGTCCGGCACACTCCCCTTACACACTGGGAGGACTTCCCCAGCTGGACCTCTGCGATCTTCCAGGTCCAGCTCCGTAGGGCCTCCCACTTCATTTTGCGGTGGACACTATGCCGGTTGAAGACCCCCAGGGTCTGCACCTTCGGGCGGTGGTTCTTTAAATAGCCTTCTTCTGATGGCCGTTGACCTGAATGGATGCAATAGATGTAGATACAGATTGTAAATAGAATTTGAGGATAACTGTCCGCTTGATACACATTACATTGACATCTAGCACAAGCCTTCATCAACAGTCAACATATTACATGTGTCTATGTCACATGCTAAGCACAACTAAAGCATGGATACACACATTTGTGGTCATCTGATGACTAACTTCAACCCTGGTCATGACCTACACTTAGTGAGGCAGCCCATTAACATCATGTAGCCCAGGGCAATCCTACATGGAATGTATTGTTAGGTACTATGGCACACAACACACCATTGTTACCCTCTGAAGGATAAACTACCTGTGCATGACTGTCCAGAAACCTTGCCTGCAAGACCCTTTGCATTGATGCATAAGGTCCATAGAGGTGAGTGCCATAGTATACACAACATTCTAAGACTTAGGTCACGATGAAAGGCTGGTAAGAGAGCTACTCTTTTTTTATTTTGAGTTTTATATAGCGGGAACTAGGCCAGAGAGATCGGGTATCAGAGCGCTTTACATGTGCACCAGTTTAATTACATGAGGACACAATTATTTTGGTAGGCACGGGGAGATTAACCCCTTCGATGCGCATGACGGAGCGGTTCCGTCATGCGCATCGGTTGCGCTGTGCGTATGTCGGAACCGCTCCGTCATGGCCCCGCCCACGCAATAGAACCTTCAGCACAGCGCGGTAATCCGCGCTGAAGGGGTTAAGTGATTTTCACAGAATCACAGGATGTTGAGCGTCTCTGCTGAGACTCGAACCTGGTTCCCCAGCTTTGAGGTCGGCTGGTCTAGCCGTAAGGCTACATCCTGTATGGACAACATATTTGAATATCCTAGTGAGTAATAATACGTTTGTGTTGCCATTACAGGACACCCCTTTTGCCATATGTGGCATTGTAACAGGGATGAGAGTCAACACACCATTGTATGTGTTGGTCTGATAGGGAATATTGCAGCCAAGCAGATGATTCACATTTCTACATCTATTGAAAAATAACCGACTATCTACACTGTTCATGTCTCAGATGTGCAATAGACCTGTCCAGTGGAAGCAACACTATTAGAAAAGTGTCAACAGGCCTATGTGAGAAAGGGAACAGTCATTAGTGACAGACACACATTGACACAGTGGGTCAATGGAAAGAGGTATCAGGTCAGGGGTGACCTCAGTCATTTTGCCTCATTTTATACATGTAACAGCTATCAGGGCTACTAGTGGGGCAGATAACTCTTTCTGGGAGCATCCATGGATCAGCATGTCTACAGGTACATTACTCAGTGCATAGGTTCTCTTGCCACAGTAACTTTGGTCCAGGCTGGGCCAACGCCAAGACTGTTCACATATCAATGTCAGGTCTTGATCTCTGCATGCTGAGGCTACTTATGCCACATGAACCTCACATTTCCACCAATTCAATACAGAAAAGTGCAGCTTCTGCACATTTCAGATGTGAACATATGGCTGTGTGGTACTCTGAAGGGATCTGTGAGGTATAGCTACCTCCCTGACCCTCTTTTACAAAGTCTGATGTGGGCTGAGTGATCTGTGGGATTGTACACTTGGCTAACATCATCCTCAAATTCTTATAACAGTATACCGACATGGATCTGTGTGTGAAGCCTACACATAACAATGCACATATACCATGTTGTGATTTGAAAACTAATTGTAGCTACTATGAACTTGAGCCCTGCATAGAGATGTGCATGTAACACAAGTAGAAATCACCCTTATCACACATTCCAATGATGGCCTTCTCTCCACAAAGTCCAGTGCCCTATAATCCATTACATGTGTGCCCTATGTAGGGGCCACACAATGTATGCAATCAACATAATGCAAACACTCTGACACTCAGAGGCACATTGTAGTCTATGGGAATAGAAAGGAAGCAGTGAAATGGAGTTGAATATGTATCTGATAAACTTACCTTTTCCTCTGGTGAACCATAGAGCTGAACATATAAGTGAAGAACCCCATCAGCCAGGGCATCCAGCTTCCTTGGAGTGAAGGCATGGGCCCTCTTCCCTGCAGTTCGTGCCATGATGGCTGCCAGAGGTGTCAAGCACCAGCTGAAATGGAGGAGGTATTGATAGCAGCAGTGTAAGGAGCCAAGTGAGCTATTTTTCCAATAGCTGAGTACA
The DNA here is from genome assembly GCF_964204655.1 of Triturus cristatus. Classification (NCBI taxonomy): domain Eukaryota; kingdom Metazoa; phylum Chordata; class Amphibia; order Caudata; family Salamandridae; genus Triturus; species Triturus cristatus. The sequence continues at coordinate 1,389,170,337 of NC_140590.1, forward strand.
TGTATGCCTCGTACAAGGTCATCTGCGTAGGTGCACACAGCTATTGGACCGCGACTGTCACTTTTCCCAGCGTTAGCCTATGGATGTGTCCGCTGTGCATGTGACCGCCCACCACGCTGCCGTGTTCCGCCAGTGGGTACATTCGACATGTCCTATTAGGGAGGTCAGGCATCAGCCATGTTAGCGGTTGGGAACATTTAATGGTGACAGTTAAGTAAGTCAGCACCACTCCAAATGATGGTAAACATGTTTACATTTGATTTACTTGTTCCCATGCCATGCGCTGCACCAAAATTCATCGGTGTAGTGCATTACTGTGCACATAGGCAAAATGTGCATGGCGTACTGTACACTGTGGTTGGCGGTATTTCACATGAAATGTTATGCTACCATCACTATAGTGGTAATTTACAATTTCAGTATTGACAATGTGCATATTTCTGTTACAGACTTGTGAAGGCCACCTTGGGATGACAAGTGGACGTTCAAGATTTGAGAATGATGATGTAAAATGGGTACTGCTTCATGAAGCATTGATGTTCAGACACATGACTTTTGCCTTACTCTTCACATATGTTTCTCTGCACACTGTGACCAAAATAAATTTTTCTGTTACTCCTCACATAGGTATCGTGGGAGAGGGAGGAGATGCCATGCTCCAGTGTACTGCCCTCTTCCAGACCTACATGCCATGGAAGAGTGGCACATTATCCAGAAGTTTCATTTAAATCATGAATCTATCCTGGATTTATGTCATCAGTTGGAGCCTGACCTCCTACCTCACATCAATAATCCTACATCAATCCCACCACTTATCAAACTCATGTCTGTTTTGCATTTTTTGGCCACAAGTTCAGTTCAATTCACTGTCGCTATTTCAGGTAGAATGTCACAACCTGTGTTCAGTCGGGTACTCACAGTGACACATGCCCAGCTACATCCAGTTCCCCAGATGTGAGGATTTAGCCACTGTGAAGCCGGATTTCTATGGGTTTGGTTACATCCCACGTGTAATTGGCTCCATTAATGGTACCCATATTGCCTTAGCACCCCCACAAGCCACGTAGCAAGTGTACCACAAAAGGAAGTATTTCTGTTCTATCAATGTGTGTATTTGAACACCTCAAACTTCTGTGCCCGGTTACCAGGATCTGCCCATGATTCCTTTGTACTGCAGAACAGCACCATACCCCAACTGATGTCACAACTACTACTGGAGAGGGCCTGGCTTGTAGGTAATTGTGATCTGTCCTAACGTTTTGTGGGAAATGTCCAGTAGTATGATCTAAATGTTACACTTCTGTCTATCTTCCATCTAGGAGACTCAGCGTATCCTAACCGGCCATGGTTGTTGGTGCCACTGAGGAATCCTACAAAGCCAGGGGAAGTCCGCTTCACTGAGGCCCATGGAAGAACACTGCGGCCAGTGGAGCAGGCGTTTGGGCACCTTAAAGCTATATAAAGATGTCTGAACAAGACAGGGGAGCCCTCTTTTACTCACTCAGGAAGGTGTGGAAGATCACTGTGGCTTGCTGCATATGCCACAACGTTGCCCTTTGAAGGATCATACCGTAGATCACAGAGTATGTAGGCCATAAAGAGCCACCGGGTGGGGACCCTGAGATGCCAAATGAAGAGGATGATAGTGGTGAAGAGGAAGGAGTTGACTTGCGTCAAGATCTCATCCAAAACTACTTTTCCTGAGTGTAAGTAAGGTGTGAGATGTGATAACTTTGACTATTCTTTCAACTCTTGTTGTAGTGATGTTGTGAGGAGGATGTTAATGCTACATACTAGGAATATATGGTTCTGGAAAGATCTGGGGAAAGGTGTTTTGTAAGTGTAGCTTTGTTCAGCTGTAAAGTTTGTCTTGGACTGTATTCTCTAGAAGTTGACAATGTGATGTTTGTGATATGTAAGTTTTCTTAGCTAATCTTTTTGTCTTGGTCTGTTTTAGGTTCCTTCACCATGTCATCTTTATTCAGAGGTGTGACATTAGCAGATATATAATGCTGTTCAGATGTAGGAAGTGGACATGGTTTGGTCCTGGGATGTCTGTCACAGGGTTTGGGTGTGCAAAGCTTCCATTGGACTTGTAGTGTGTTGGTCCTGATGCAATATGTATGCCAATTCTTGCTAGCCTGCCTTCACATTGATTATTTCCTCATTGCGTATGAACTGTATATAGCTGTTGATGTGTCTCCTCATTGTGGGCCAAAGTGCTTGTGGCACATCACTGACAGTTGTTTGTGACATTCCACCAGATGCAAGCAACACTGAATTGAAATGACCCTGTGGTCAGAAACTGTTGTACTGACATGTGCCTGTTTATTTGATGCAGGATTCCTTTTGTGAGGTAGGTAATATGGCTCTAGCTGATGATGTAGACCTAATTTATTGCTGTCTATTGTATAGGGATTTGTCAGATGTATCCCCTCCTTCCATGTTATGGAAGTCTGGAACTGATTATGTAATCACTGACACAAAGATTTATCAGACTAGACGCTTGTATGTATGTGTTGTTGTGACATGGTAGTGATCCTGAGTTGGACATTGTTTGCATACAACGTATCCATGCTTCCAGAAGTCCCTAGTTTTGACTAGCACTGGGCGAAGCTCATGGAGTTTCAATCCACAGAATTCCACGGAGTTACCAAAATACTCAGTGAACAGAGTTCCTCTCCACCGCAGGGTGAAGCCCTCAGTGATGACAACGCTCCTGAAGAGGTGGACGTAGATGACGGTCCTGGCCTATCTAGTCAGCCTGGGCAGACAGCAGCTGTGGGGCTCACTATGCCCATAGCAACTGCTGCGACCACATCTGCAACAACAGAGCGAACCACTGCCCCCAACTTGTGCACCTAGCACATTCATTCCCATCCTGTACGCCCCAGTCCTGTATTCTCAGCTGACTACTACCGCCCCAGTCACAGAGGAACCAGGACTTAGTGGGAGGGTGCAGGCTGTGCCAAGGGCACAGGCCCGAGGGGGTAGGTGCAGTGGGACGGTAACTGTGGGCCCGCAGAGTAAGCCCAATGGGGACACCGATACCCAAGCTGCCATCACCCAAGTCCTGGTAGTCTACCAGTACTCCCACAGTGTCATGGGCCAGGTATTGACTGAATCTGGGAAATCAAGGAGCTGCAGAGAACACAAACCAGGAGGTGGCCAGCATCCACACTGAGGTGGCCGGCATGAACACCATTCCTGGTTGGGTTGCTGCAGTACATCAACACCATCCTCTGCAGGGCTTTTCTACCTGCATATACCCCGTCCTGTGGTCCAAGTACATCTAGACTCTCAACATTTGCTACAGCCAAAGGAACGGTGGCCCTTTCAGATGAGATGGCGCCTGCGCCCACCCCTGTCTCAGCAGCTCCAGATCCCCCCTCTCTCAGAAGGAGGGGATGTCCACCCAAAAATTCAGGTGCTTTGGATGGCAAGACACCCACCACCACCAGGGGGAAATCTTGCCCCTAATGTCATCCTGTGTGTGCTACACATTCACTTTGTGGCCTATTCCTGCCCACTTTTCCATATCTGATGAGAGGAGTATGTTAGAATTTGGACTCCTGACAATTTGGACTCTACTACAATAGTTTCACTCACCATAACTGTAAACTTCACTTTTTGTTTTAAGTTCGTTTCTTGATCTTATCATTGTTCACTTCATTAAAAACACACTTTACCAAATCATTGTCTCCAGTTTCAATTATCACCTATAACAATGTGAATGTACTACCATTAACTTTGCAATGTCAAAACTAGGGCTGGGCTGTGAACTTCGCTCTGCAAGTAGAGTTTGACAACTCTGTTCTTCACTTGGAACACGGAGTTCAACAAAAGCTCTGCAACTGCCAGTGGAGCTGAGTTTTACCGGTGTGGTGCTGTGCTGCTGCGCTCTGCTCCCCCTGTGCTACTTGTTTGCTAGAGTTAGCGCTCTAGTTGATGATTGGAATCCTGTCCTGTGCTATGTTCACTTTCAGAGGACGGCACTGGAACTTCCTCGACCCACAGATTGCAGAATACACTTCGAGGTCAGCAGGTCAAATGAAGGCCAAGGGTGCTGATGACGTGCTCCAAAACAGACCGTTACTGTGCCCACCCACATCATTCACTGCGCTGCTCCCCATGCCTCTCTGCCCAGCAAGATCTCAACTCAAAAATATTTGTTTAGCCATCTCACCCCTCCTATTGTACTCACAAATTCTCACTTGCAAGTGCAGCCTTTCTGTGCTAGCAACAGGCTGCATGGTACCATCACCGCACCCCTGCATCCCCCAGACTTTTGTTGTGAGCACAGTGGAGGTGCCCAGAAGGGAGCATTGTGAGCAGCACACTGAAACTCGGCTGTGAGCGAGTGCGATTGAAGGAGGCAGGAGGTAGGAGGGTGAGCCCTGTTTGTACTGCCTAAAAAGGTGGGGGGTTCCAGTGTGCCGACTGCACTGTCTGTCTGTAGCCAGTTGTTGTGTAACCGCACCCATAGTGGAGCTCTGTGCTGACCCTTCAAAGGTGACTTTGCTCAGCTTTCATAATAATTAATTAATTCAATGTTTTGCCTTATTTTGTATGCTGCGGTGTCTCTCTTTTTGTACCACTGTATCAGATTGAGACCACTGTATCAGATTGAGCTATCAGATAGCCATCATCATGGCGCACTCGCTCACACATGCCTACTTCACACACGGTGAGAGCAGTCATAATTCCTCTAAGAAGAGGCTCGTCTCATAGACTGTGGTTTCGCAGGTCCTGCCATTGCACTGTCTTCGGCATTCATGTTCATATATATTTCTCAAGAATTAGAAAATTTCTGCATAGCTAGATGCGTTGTTAGCAGTCCATTCCTCAAACATTCATTCTTCATCATGAACGTCTCCATAGGTGGGAATTATAAGACTGCACAAGCCTCTCGGGACTCATCCATTAACCTACATCACTTTGATCAAGTATTTCGGCACTCGTTCAACACCACCTTAGAAAGTTATACATCTGTCACTAACTAGCCTCTTACACTCACCCCTAATTAGTCAATTGAATTATTTAATATTTTAAAATTACTTATTGAAGCTAGAGATTTTTTTTTTAATCAACTGCTCTGAATTAGGGGTGGGCGGAATTTGCGGAATTAACCTTCGCAAATTATCGCGAGAATGTTTAAAATTATCGCAAACAAGCAGAAATATCGCGAAGATGCGGAAGTTTTTTTCCGGCATGTTCACGAGATTTTCTGCATGGTTGCGGGTCGCCAACTTACCCATGTGGTTGCTTGCGGGCGCGGCCATCTTGTTTTGAGTTGTTCTCGCGGTGCATGATCGCGAGAAGAAAGACGTGATCGCGCGACGCATGACGTCACTGCGGGCGCGAACTGTCGCGAGACAGCGCAAATGGCTAAAAACAATACAACATCTCATGGAGAACGCGACCGGATCAAGAAAACTTGTCGGCGAACGCAGGGATTCAGGTAAGGCGATCGCGCGAGAATGTATCATTTTACAGCGCGAGCAAGAAACAAATTATCGCCAAGCTGCGGAAACCGGAATTTTTGACATTTTCGCGCTCTCCGCGGAACGCAAAAATGTCAAATTATCGCAATTTTCGCGAACGGAACGAAATTTTTGCCCAGGCCTACTCTGAATACGGCCAAAAGGTCTGGTCCAAGGTTAAAGGAAAAAAGAAGAGTAGACCTCAGGAAAGTAGGTCTGTATTTGTTCCCTTTGCACATGCCACTGCCCAAATAAATGACCAACAGAACAAAAGTTTTAAAAAAAACAGAGTAGGTGAATGAATATCTTTGGTAGTGTGCTATTTAACTCATAGAATGAGAGATCTATATGTACTTACTACAAAAGATGGGCCAAACATTCTTACTCCCAAATTCACTCAGCAAATGAGAAATACATGAGACGAGTTTACAATCACCTCAATTTAGGTTCGACTAACTCAGGTTGAAAAAGCATGGTGCTCTGATGTATGGCGAAAAAGTTAAAGTGGGTCCTGATGAGGAAGTCCCCTCATCTATTTGACCTAATCAGACCTATGTTTGAATTAGTAAGACAGAGTTCCTCTGATCGCAGAAGATTCTTTATCAAAAGTATCAAGAAGGATTTGTTGCAGGTCTCAATGTAGAGACACTATCTATTGTTCCATCCAACAACTGCCAAGCAACTAAAGTTCCACTCTAGCTTCCTCGGCAGATTTAAACTTAAATGATGCTCCTGTGTCTCAACCAACAAAATTAAATTAATGTATTCCCCCTCATTTGCTCCCTTCTGGCGGGATAAAGATGAACATTCTGGAAACCAGTTTAGTGGGATGGAAAGGAATACATAACAGCAAAATCAATGCAAACTGTTTATCTTAAACTAAATATTCAACCTGTAAATTTGAAAACACCCAGCAAACAGTCATCACTACGGCAGATTGGAATATCAAAACATTCAATTTCATTCCATAGAGTAAATAATGAGTAAAAGGTTTTGAAAGGAATGTGCTCATAAAATGTAAATTTGTTGCCAAATTTCATGGTTTGTTGTCTGTTATGTGGAGAGAAAAAACCCTCTGAAAAATGACAGCACAACAACAGATATGTACCGCCCTTTGCCCAATAACCCTGGAGCATACAGGGCAGTGTACAGCTCCGATAAATCCCTATATGGAGAGTTAAAAGGAGATTCAACCTTAAGTGTATCCTCCCAAAGGTACATCATACATAAAATGGTTACTTGAGGGTACAGGAGTCAAACTGAATCTTATTCTGGTATTGGGTCATCAACATTTTTTTGAGAGGTTGTATCACCCTCAACTTGACGAGGCATGCTTCGTCATTTGAAGACCTCTCACACCGGGGCAAGGATAATACTTCCCCGGCAGACTCGACGGAGGGAAGCCAGACTATCCCTGGGAGTTCTTATAATCTATACTCAGGAAAATTACACTGAGTCCTGGTTTTTTTTGTTGGGGGCAGAAATTAATATAAGATATATCTAGGGGTATACTCAAGAAAATACTTTATTCAGGAAGTACCACTGGTATGTTTAAATACACAAGAAATAGTCAGTCTCATGGTGTATTACAATGAACCAATAGACCTAAGTGTTATAGTCACCTACATGTTTCGACCGCTCTGACTGCCTAATGAGGTCTAGGGTCTTCGTCAGGGTAATATGATAAAAAGCAATAATATACGGCCTAACCATCAAATCAGGTAAGTAATAGTACCCTACTGGTCCATCTTGGAGATCTGTAAAACCCCAGTCATACTAGACTACTGGCTCCATGGCAAGGTGCTGGGGACGCTTCCTCCATTGTCACACATACATCAGGTGGATGGCATTGAGATATCATCTATTGGTGACCCATCCTCTGCCGTAACACACTAAGGCGCCGATTACGGTGGCGGCCGGTTAGCCTCTGACCGATAGTCGGAAGCTTGTGGACTGTGATTGGAGGCTTTCCAATTGACACGGTCAACTTGCAGTCCGACCGTCCGAATACGATGTCGGAGCTCAGAATGTAAACCAGCCGGTCATTCTGTCTCGGTTCCGACCAGCTCTAGGAGTCTTCCAGCCGGTCGGAAGCGCACCGTAATCCACTATGGACGGCGTTTCCACCATTGGGATTACGATGTCTGTTCTCACTGCCCTTCTGTTCCGGCCTTTCTGACACAAAAAGGCTGTCGACAGTGACTTCGGCGGGCCCCCGCAGGGCCCCCATGCCTCTACAGCCTATAGTTGGTGGTTGAAGGGGTACCTAGGGTACCCCCTGTAGATCCCTCACACTGTGCAGCAGGCACCAAGGGATGCCTGCCACAGGGTGCAGGGTTTCACACACACACACACATTTCTCTATAGAATCCTGTATTATGGCTGGTTTACAGCTGTGATACAAGCTCCCATAGAGAAAAGTGAGTATGTGACCGAACAGTGTTCAATCACATCGTAATCAGGCGGTTGGAACCGCCAACCTGAGGTCAGTCAGTCCTGAGTCCGAGATGGTGTCTGTCGGAGGCAACTCAGACCGACATCATTATAAGCCCCTTAGTATGAGGTTTATGTCAGGGACCTCATGAAGGAATGCAGCAGCCATGTCTTTAGCCGCTTTTGCTCGGATCTCTGAATAGATCGTATTGGTTGCAGGGAGCCCTAAATAAGTATTAGAAATTGAAAACAATTTGGAGTGCTAAAGCTTTATATTGTATTCACAGAAAATGTCCTGATTTTTAAACTGATTATATAGAATTCAATATTTCTTCCAATTTTGCAAATCCCACTTTAAAACCTTGCAGTTTTAATGATTTTGTAGAAAAGCTAGTTCAAGTGGCAAGATCTAAAAACCCTAGGGCCCGATTCACAGAACTAACTTAAGACAAAATCCTAAACTTACTACCATTTTCGTATTCAAAGAAGGCCCTTACTCATTTTGGTATTCACAGAAGACACTTACTCATTTCGGTATTCACAGAAGTTAGTAGACCTAACGTTAGGACTCCTAAATGCCTTCTGTGAATACCGAAAGTCTTAAAATTAGGATTTTTCTCAGTTTAGGAGTCCTAAAGTTAGGACTCCTAACTTTACTACTACTAAACTGCGAAAAATCCTAATTTTAAGGCTTTCGGTATTCACAGAAGGTATTTAGAAGTCCTAAAGTTAGGAGTCCTAACTTTACTACTACTAAATTGAGAAAAATCCTAATTTTAAGACTTTCGGTATTCACAGAAGGTATTTAGAAGTCCTAAAGTTAGGAGTCCTAACTATACTACTACTAAACTGAGAAAAATCCTAATTTTAAGGCTTTCGGTATTCACAGAAGGCATTTAGGAGTCCTAAAGTGAGGAGTCCTAACTTTACTACTACTAAATTGAGAAAAATCCTAATTTTAAGACTTTCGGTATTCACAGAAGGCATTTAGGAGTCCTAAAGTTAGGAGTCCTAACTATACTACTACTAAACTGAGAAAAATCCTAATTTTAAGACTTTCAGTATTCACAGAAGGCATTTAGGAGTCCTAAAGTTAGGACTCCTAACTTCTGTGAATACCGAAATGAGTAAGTGCCTTCTGTGAATACCAAAATGAGTAAGTGCCTTCTGTGAATACCAAAATAGTAGTAAGTTTAGGATTTTGTCTTAAGTTAGTTCTGTGAATCGGGCCCTAAGTTTGTTGTTGAGGGAAGTGTAAAACTTAGATAAACCTAGAATTAGACAAAGCAAACATAAGTCAAGAGAACATTTGGGTTGATGTGACTTGTCACAAACTTTGATGTTTCTTATAATTTTGTATGTCTTAAAATGGAGAAGCAGCATAATGCACCACACTCTCATGTGGCTGCAATGCTGCATGTAGTTAATTGGCTTTTCAGAGCTATTGGATTTTATTTCAATTTATTAAAAAGCAGAAAACAATAAATAACAAACTTTTTTTAATGGATGAAATAGCAGAAGGGATGAGGAAATGTGTGTCCCAGGGCACTGCCTCTCAACTGAAGTGCATACTGTATTTAAGATATTCTAGTCCATTGGGACTTCAATACAGTCGTATCGGGCTCGCTCAACAGACATTCACCACGAGACATTAGCGCAGGGCCTCTGGAGAATGCGTCATCCTGGACTCCAACAATACACATTCTTCTCGGGATCGCAACGCACCTTCTCTAGAATAGATTATATTCTTATCCCTATACAACAAAACACGATCACGCAAGACATCAGACGTTTGACAAGGGGCATTTCTGATCATTCCCCTTTGTGGGTCCATCTAACAATTGGGGAAAAAGGGTAGGCTGTGTAACACCCATTAACCCGTGGTATCCCCATAACCCAGAAATCAAAGCTGCGCTCACCCAAATCCTCGACCACTACTTCCACGATGACGAGGGCAGAGTTGACTCCACTACCACCCTCTGGGAGGCGTTTTAAACAGTAATCAGGGGCCACACCCTCTCGGCCATAGCCGGGTTGCGCAAAGAAAAAGATAAACTGATGACTACTATTGAACATGACCTCTTCACCTCGAGGAGGCAGCAAAAGATGTAGAAGATCAGGCTGCTTCATGGATTCATACATTGCAACTTAAGGCGGCTGAATACAAAGCAGTGGCAACTGACGCTGCCAAAACCCTTGCGAGGGACAGGGATGGACGCCTATACAACCAAGGAGACAAAGCAGGCAAGCTGATCGCTTGGTTAGACAAAAAATAAAGGGCGAAAAGGCTGGTACCAGAGCTCAAGAGTAGTTCTGGTACTATATTGCCGGAACCCCACGACATAGTGTTTGAGTTTGCTACCCATTTCAAACGAGTGTATCGGGGTTGTGCGGAACTACCGGAGGAGGATTCCTTCGCACTACTTGCAGACATCCAATTGCCCATCCTCGCTGACTCCGATAGGGAGGCATTGGAGAGTGCACTTACCAATGATGAACGGGCTACGGCGATTAGAGATCTCCGGCCGGGAAAAGCCTTGGGTCCAAACAGTCTGCCCATTGAGCTTTACAAACTCAAGCACGACAAACTGGCCCCTTACCATAAGAATATGTTTGAAGACTGTAAAGAATTAGGCATACTCCTGCGAGACCAACATATCGCCACGCTGGCGGCCATACCTAAGTCAGGGAAACCGAAAGATGAGTGCACTTCCTATAGACCTATCTCCCTATTAAATGTGGAACCCAAAATCCTTGCTAAGCTACTGGCGAACCGGCTTAGGCAGGTAATAGACAAACTGGTTCATCCCGACCAATAGGGCTTTATGCCACACCGAAATACTGCACTCCATTTGCGAAGACTTCATGGAGTATTGGGGCGTCAGGCCACCATCCAGGAAGATGCAATAGTGGTCTAGCTAGATGGCTTTCGACACACTTGAGTGGGCACACCTGATGGCGGTCCTTAAAAAGTTGGGCTTCGGCCCTAATTTTATTGGATTGGTGCGGCTCCTTTACACAGAACCGTTGGCCCAAGTGGTAGTAAACAATAACATTTCAGAAGTGTTCACTTTCGGCAGGGAGACGCGGCAGGGATGCCCCCTCTTGCCCCTACTCTTTGCCCTGTCCCTCGAGCCACTAGCGGCCTGGATATTTAGGGATCCTTCCATCAGGGGACTTAAGTGGGCTGAGGGGTGGGAGGATCGAATCTCACTATATGCAAACAACATCCTTCTATATCTTGCCTCCCCTCGGAAGTCAATGAGGGTGGTCCTGGATATTTTCACAAACTTCAGGAGAAACTCAGGCTACAGAATTAACTGGAGCAAGTCGCTGTTATATGTCTTGTACGGAGGCCCCCACTCCTGCCAAGAGACTGCCCGATCCTGACAACAATGGGCGGATTTCAATATCTGGGTATTTTCATCACAACTGATGTTAAAATACGCTATGGACGGAATCTCCTCCCACCCCTGCAGAGGTTCAAGCGAGACACTGCTACCTGAAAGACGCTGCCACTAACCCTACTGGGAGGGGCGGCACTTTTTAAAATGATGGCATTGCCTCATTTCCTCTATGCCCTCCAGAACTTCCCAGACCCAGTTCCACCCAGGTTTTTTAAAGACATCGAAACCACCCAAAGAGACCTACTGTGGGATGGTAAACTGCGCATATCACTTCACAAACTAACGCTCGGTTGGTATGACGGAGGTATTGCACTTCCTGACATTAAAAAATACTACTGGGCGGCACATCTTTCAGCCTTCAACCAATGCACCTACAGCAGTGGAGATGACCCAGGTTACAGGATGGACAAATGGGTACTCCCAAATGGCGGCTTCATTAGGGCGCTCTATTCCAGGCCCAACAAATATTTACTGACAGGGCCCACAACATTCAGTCCAACTCTGGCACGTGGTAAATCATAGCTTAGGATGGGCTTAGAAACTCACGCTCGCCACTCTACTGTGGGACTCCGAATGCATGGGTACATTGGGGCGAACCAAGTGGTTTGACAAGTGGGACCTAATTGGGATCTCCCGAATTGGGGATCTATGGGGAACAAACAGAGTGGTCTCATTCGTTTCACTCCAACAGACGCACGTGCTAGCCGATTCGGAATACTTTAGATATGTGCAAGTCAGACAGTCCCTCCAATCTAACATCCCGGCAGGGTCCTCCCTTACGGAGTCTTCTCCTTTAGAAGATAGACTGCTGGATGGATACTTGCCGGACAAAGCTATCTCCTTCACATACAAAAAGCTAATACACAACACTCCAGATCCCCAAATATAATTGAGGGAAAAGTGGGTGTGAGATGGCCTTGAGTTGGATGACGATGAATGTCAGGAGGCACTTTCCTCTCCAAGGGAGGTCGCTATCTCAGCCAAATTGAGGCTGATCCAACTGAAGATTTACATCGATTGTATCTCTCCGGCCCTAGGCTGGTGTTGATGGGCAGGAGTGATGAAGGGCTGTGTAAAAGGCAATGTGGCTTGGAAGGCTCCTTTCTGCACATTATCTGGGAGTGTGCGTTAATCCAAAACTACTGGAAAAAAGTACACAAATGTATGAGCACAGTCTGGGGAGTGGAAATTAGACTCAAAGCCAAGAGATGTCTGCTGAATGTCTGGGAGCCCACGGACCTTAACACCAAGGGCAAACTCTGGGCAACACTTGGTCAGATGGCAGCCAAGCAGAACATCACACATCTCTGGGGAGCAGCAGTACCACCAACACTGAGCGCCTGGAAGGCGGATATGGACCGGTGTATGGTAAGGGAAAAAACGGTATATGTAGCACGTGGCTGCCCCCAAAAATGGATAGCCTTCTGGACTAAATGGAATGTTTATCGTGGTAATATTTGTGAGCCCCCAAATGTCCCCACCCTTGACGAACCATTGACACCTTGATATGTATAGACAGCGACCATCTTGTCCTACCACACCTGTACAATGTAACTGCTTGATTTGCGAAAATGTGACACTGCTGCAATTAATTGACTGTATGCATTGACCTTTCCACCTCAATTGTTCAATAAAAAAAGTTTTAAAAAAAACTTTTGTCCATTATCTTCAGTGCACCATCTATTCCTTCTTAGGATTTCAGACATGACTTAAATGTTGCTACAATGAAAGTTTGTCAATATAATTGCTTCTCATGAAAAAAGTCATGTACATGGTGTTAAAAATAATAAAATCGATAGATGGATTTGATACGTTTGAACTTAGCTAGGGAGCAGTGGCTCCCTGTACATAACTGAAGGTAGAGAACCCTTTAAGATCATGTACATAAGCTGTGGGAAGAGGGAGGAATCACCTTCGCAGGCTAAAGCATTTTAAAAGCAGGTAGATTCCATATCGGTGGCCTTTAACTTAAAGAAGTGAGATTACAGCTCCCTTTTGATGCGGAGCAGCTGGTCCTGTCTGTGGTGGGATGTTGTTCCAGGGGTGCAAAGTTAAGAAAGCTTTTTGTCCAGTTGATTCAGTTTTGCATTTCTGTACTCTAAGGGCCGATTGCGTGTTTTGGTGGTGCGAGGGCGGGTGGTATGCCACTGCCACACCCCAGCACCACCAAGACTAGCTGCCAGTCAAATTACAACTTTAGAGTGGTCTGGCGGGTGGACGGCGTTGTGGTCCCAGGGCAGTGCCTCTTTCAAAGTCAGCGGTGCCTTTGAAAAAGGCATCGCAATGGGAATGCTTCACAAGGTTCCTGCAAGGCATGGACTTGAAAGTCCATGCCGTACACAAATTGTTGTGCATGGACACATAGGGCCACGTTATGCCCCCCTGTGTGCATCCACAAGAATAGGAGGCAGAGGGAGGCCTGTTATTTCCTCTCTGCCATGGTGTACATGGAGGAGGAACCTCCATGACACTTATGGCAGAGAGAAAACTCACAATATGCTTGGCAGGACTGCAGCGATCACCTCCAGGGTATGGCGGTTCCTTGGCAGCATCGGCAGTGCTAGGGTGGTCTGAGCACCCAACTCTTAATGGGGAGGGTGGACTACCGGTCCGGAAGTGGCTGGTCTGCCACCGCAGCGTCCTGGCAGGTCTGGCGGTCCTCGAACTGCCAGACTAGTAATTAGGACCAAAGTGTGAAGATGCCATGGTGTTCAGGGTTTTATTGGCTTCCTGAGATAGTTAGTTTTCCTACCATGTAACATAGTGGGTTGGTTGTTATTGTTAATGCCTCTTAGGTTATTTAAAATTTTCGAATATGGGCAGCCAGAGTAGGCCTGATTAGGCTGGAATGATGTGGTCATATTCTTGACTCTCTTCAGTTGCATAGGCAGTATGCAAGACACTTTTTATTGTAATCAGGGGGAAGATTTACTAACATTTGGCACAACACAGAGCAGTAACACAGCTTGCTGCACTGCCTCAAATGGAGAGGGCAGGAATGCACCATAATTACTAGCATATGGCACATTCTTGCTCTCCCTCTGCTCTGTGCCAACACAGGCACCTGTGTGCCACGGTGCAAGGGGGCATGTGTGACAGGCAGGATTGTTTTTGTGCCATAAGGGACACCTTCCCGACCAAAAATAATCCTCTGTGGCATTTTCCTTTTTCTTTGTGTGCCGCAGAACGCAGCACACGTAGAAACAGTAAATAATGATGAGAAATACAAATATTTCTCCTTGTTTCGCCTCTCCTGGGAAGGTGTACTATTTTGACCCCTTCCCAGGTTTACACGTCTCAGTAAATCTGGAAATGTGCCACAAACCATGGATAGATGCGTGGGAACACCCACAGTCCACCCATGGCACGTCTTACCCGTGCAGGATAACCCAAGGCACCGACTTGTGCTGCCAAGCGTTACTCCATATTTACTAAGAGATGCAGAGCCATGCAAGGTGGCTTTGCGTGGCTTAGTAAGTTTCTTTGAAGCCCCTGCATTGCCTTGCACCTGCTTGCATGATGCAATGACAACGCAATTGCTACGTAAAGCTGGACCCGGGTGTCAGATATATTCTTTCCTTGGCCCCATAAAGTAAAGGACTAATCAGAGATTGGACTCTGGTTGGGAAGTCGACTTTTGAACTGCTAAGAGTAAGTTGGAGTTTTCTTTGTGTGATTTGCTTTCTGTTTGGGAGGTTTCTGTCAAAGATAAATCCTAGTGATTTTTTATTTGCAGCAAAACGAGGTTGATTCCATCCAGTTCCATCTCAGACAATCACTTCTTGATCTGAGCTTGTTTGGTGCTATCAAATACAAGGAGTGATATGATCTTTTTTTGGTTTCAAACGAGGTGACATAAGAGATTCTGATTTGGTTGAGGGAGAAGCAGTCTTTGAGACAGAGCAGTGTGTTAATTGCCTGTTGGTGGATTTTCATACCATGACTGGCCAAGAGCACCTCCAAGAGGATCCTTGTAAAGACTGAAAATCGCAGGGTCAAGGACGGCCTCTAGTTTACTTTATGATTTCTGGTACCCACTCTCATCTGGGAGTTCCTGGCTGGAAAAGTTGAAAAGACAGATCAAGAACGAGTAAAGCATGTGTTGTCAAAAGCATGAATGATCATAAGAAGGATATCTGAATGTAATTTAACCAGGACCAGAAGGCAGTCATTGCCATTATCTGTGATGAGGAGATCATTGATGAACTCAATACTGACAGGCTCAGCACTGCAGTGTTTTCTGAAGCCTGGCTGATAGTCATGTAGGAGAGTGTTGATGTTTATCTGGTCATGCTGTTTTACATGGACTGAATTTTAATGTAATGTTTTGAAAAACTGTAGCGATGTGATGGTCAATAGTGTGAAGCCCAGACTGATAGTATATTGAGAGGGGTTGAGAGGCCACACTAGGGAACTCTTATGACTGACCCTGGTGTAAAGTACCACACCAATTAAATAACTTGTATATTAGACAGGTTTAAATAACACAGTGAAGTGCTTATGATTTGCATGTGTTCACCAGCTCCATTAAGAGGCATGGATATTAACATTGTGAGTATTCTATGGTATGACTCAATGGGAGGCTAGGTTCACAAGGCTAATATCCATGACTTGTACAAAATGATGCCATATATGTAGGAAATAAATCGCTCACAGAGACAGGATTAATACCACTTGAACTACTTCTAAGCACAATCGCCTTAAAAGTTTTGATTTGGGAAAAATGTTGAATTTCCACATTCTTGCATAGATAAAACACATTGAAAGAAAATGATGACACCAAAGAACAAGCAGGTAGTGCTACTAGAAAGGAAGAACTCAACTTTCTCAAATGATTATACCACTGAATATAAAGGTCAAGAATATTGAGATACAGGAATGTCATGGACAAAATATCAAAGACCAAAATATCGAAAGGTAAGTGCATAGATAGTAGTGTAGAGTTACAATTCTGAACTCAATGTACCCTGACAATATATGTATATATCATCAAGTAACGCAGATGTGGAGTTAGGTATAGAAAATATATATTTGCTTACCTTTCTATATTTTGGATTCAATATTTTTTCCTCAATATTTGTATACCTCAATATACTAGCTCGATATTCTAGCGCCATTGAAAACCTGCACAGCCTAAGCATTGCATTTGCAGTCTCTTTAGAAAATCTGACAAGAATCACATATAGGGGCTGATTACGATGCGGCCAGTAAAGGCTCCGACCGATGCTCGAAGCCTTCCTGACCGCATTGTAATCGTCCTCTCGGTTTACTTTCGACCGCCACATTACAATGCTGGCAGTTGGAAACTCAACCAGTCAGTCATTCTGGCTGGCTTTCGAGCCCATCAGCCAGTCGGAACCGGCTCGTAATCCCAAAGTGCGGGCTTTTCCACCCTTGGGATTAAGATGCTTTGTTTCTGGCATGGTTTCCATGCTGGCCTGTCAGACATGGAAACCATGTTGGAAAGCGTGTTTGGGGACCCCCAGCAGGGCCCCTTTGGATGCAGGGGCTACGCTTGGGGTCCGAAGGGGCACTGTTGATCCCTTCACCCTGTGGCAGGCACCTTGGGTGCAGGGATGAACAACACCTCCCATTTCCCAATGGGAGCATGCATTACGGCCGGTCTAGGGCCGTAATGCATGCTCCCATAGAGAAATGCTGGAAGGCGACTGAACAGTGTTCATTCGCATCCTAATGAAGCGGTCGAGACCGGCGACCAGAGGTCGTCGGTCCGAGGACCGAGACGGTGTAGGGCAGACATCGCAACTAGCCCCTTAATGTTAGAAAGCTTAGGCTACACAATCTCATCTAATTCCCTTTAAAATGGAAAAATATGCAGGAGATGGTGCATGAAGACACAACTCTTAGAAAGAGAATATGGACACCGTTTTATTAAGGCACCAAGGGGTATATTCACAAGAACGTGTGATAACTACTGCAAGAGTAGGTTAACGCAACTCTCAACATCGCAGCCTATCGCGGGAAAATTACGCCATGCCAACCAAGTATTCACAACGCGGCGGTAGCATGCGATAGTCACCAGACAACGCGTCAAATGGCCGCACAAAAATCCACGCCACGCTGCAAAAATGAGAAATGCGAACGCAAAAAATCATGCGATGAGGCCAATCGCAGTACAAAAAGTAGCGAAAACCAGCCCCAGGCTTGCAAATCCCACACGTCTGGCGGGAAAATGCACCATATAAACCACAGAAACAACACACCAGAAACAAGCCAAAGCACGTAGCAACATGGATGTACCCTAACCCAGCGCAGAGGCCAACGTGAACCCCACAACATCCACAGACCACCAGCAAGGAACAACAGGGAAGGGGGTGGCCGAGGAGAAGAGGGAGAGGAAGACGGGGTGCAGTCCTCAGCAAAACCAGATCAGCGTCACGGAGGTGACAGAACACTACCATCAACTGACCCACAAGTAGACCACCTGGAATGCAGTCGGAGTGCCGAGGAGGCCAAGAGGTGCTAGCATGATGTGACAACCTAAACCAGGCACAAACCGCTGCCAACAGGAAGGCTGCAATGGCGACAGGAGGTGGCAGTCCTGCGCCACAGGAGGAGCTGGAGGAAACAGAGGCCACAGTCATCAGTGTGGAGACGGTGCAAGGAGTAGGGAGTATGGACACAGCTCGAGAGGACCAGACACAACATCAACAGGGTGAGTAGCGACCAGGGACTGGGGGGACGGGGGAGATGGACACAATGGCACACATGCAGAATCAAGTATAGCACATTGCACGCCCACAATTACCCTGGATCATGTCCCTCATCCCCTTGGCACACTGCAGCACACACACATAGCAAGAACAGCACACCCACATTGACGACAACGTGGTACAATGCGCAAAGCCAACACTGCAGAACAGAGGACACAACTGGCTCCGTACATGCACAGAAACATGCTTACTACATCTGACAGAGCAGGAAACCGTAAAATGGAAATGCACGTGTACGACCTCACATCCGTCATATAGTCCAAATGTACACTGTCCCGCAGCAGTAGCCAGTACCTCCCAAACAGTAACATTGTACATTGTCATGCAGTCTGCATGTAACCCAGAACAATGCGCCAACATTCATGTCAACACAATGTTAACATGCATCTCCCCTTCACATTGCAGAGGGGCACACAACACCTCCAGCAGAGCACAGAAGGCAACATATCTGTGATGCCAGAGAGGACCACCATACCTTCGACACCTATGCCCTACAACAGCCCATGGACGTCCCACGCAACCCACCACCAGGACCCGGGCAGCCAAGCTACTTGGAGGAGAAAACAGAGCCTGCAACAGACCACACAGGAGGAAGCACCCGCAAGCACAGCTGGCTCACGACACTTCACCCACCCACACATGGCACCCCAATGCCATGTGTCAGCACGCCAAAAGGAGGGGGCCAAACAGGTGTGGGTGGGGTCCCAACCCATGAAAGGTGAACTAGATCACATACGTTGGTGTCTATTACCCTTCAGGGACCACCTACACCCCACAAAGGAGACCCACACTGCCATAGGGACACATGCAGATGCACATTCACAGTACACAACCACACCCAGGGGCCCTCACATATCAGTCACACACCCACGTTGGCCCTGCGTACGACGGCCCAGGCCACTACCCTTACGAATTCAGTGGGTGATGACAAAGCTACATGTCCAAGCTCAAACCCGATGCCTGCGGTGACATGCCTGCATCCGCTGTACACGAGTGCCGAGCAGGGTATCAGTCTGATGATCCACGACAGATGTGAGCAACTCCGTAAGTCTGTCAGGACCACTGCTTCGACTCTGGCAGATGGCGGATGGTGGTGGTCCTGGTGGTGGTGGCATGTGCCTCCTGCGGTGAGGTGATGTCCGGGCAGGTCAGGACTCGATTTGGTGTTTGAGCCCTGGTGGACCACAGTTGAGGCTGGAGGCAGCGGACAGCGCAGGGCCACACACACATGGCGTTGATGACTCTAAGGCCATCACCTCTGAGGCCATCCAGTATCTCAGAAGAAGGGGTCCCGGACCTGACCAGCACAGAGTTAGTGGCCCCGGATGCACAGCAGCCGGCACAGGCACCCTGCCAGGGGACGGTGACTTTCGGTGCACTGAGGTATGTCCACGCGCAGGGAGCTGGTCCTCATCAATGTCAAAGGTGAATGTGGCGGAGTCTTACGGGGGCCAGAAGAAGGTGTCCTCCAGGGCATGATGCGGAAGGTCTGATTTTATCCGGAAGCAGCAAATGGTGGAGTGGAAAGCGACAGCCTCGTTTTCACCACCAATTCGGTATCAGCAACATGAGGATGAAAACTAGCCCCTAGTCCATAGACTCAGACGCCACAAATGTACGACCAGCGAGTGTCCATGAATGTCGGGGAACAGACTTCGTGGCACTGGTGCTGAGAGGGGGTGCAGTCTGCGAGGATGCCGGTACACTGATATGAACTCTGCCATCGCTAAATCAAGACTCTCTGACCTACTGAACCGCAGTGTAGGCCGGAGACAGCGGTCAGCAGTGGCCCACATCCACCTGTCGTTGGCTCACGATGCACAGAGTTAGTGACACCAGGGCAGTTGTCAGTAGTGTTCGATCACCTCCGTAATGATGATCCTATTCCCTCCGGACTGCAACGTTTCATCCTCTTACGCCTCGCCTTGCCTGCGATGATATGTATTTTGCCTTTGAATAATCAATGTTCAGTTCCAATTCTGTGACCTACTCTTGCGCAGCATTGGCCGAGGGCAGTAGTTCGCGTAGGCCCACAGACACGTGTGGTTGCAATGCTATGCACAGACTTGGTGGCCCCACATCGAAGGGAGTATAGTGACCTGAACTCTGCCTTAAATAATGTTTACTGCCATGGTGTAATCAAGACTCAGTTCCAAATGTGTGACCTACTTGACCTTAGTGTAGGCCGGAGGCAGCAGTAGAGTACGTCAACGAGAAAGACCTAAAGCGGGCCTGTGTTGTGGAGGCCGTGATGGTCAGAGAGGCTGCCAAGGTCGCGGGCCTCGGGCTTGGAGCTTGTGCAGGCACGGGGTGGGTCATCCTTGGCACATTCCAGTGTCGGAAGGTGATCAATGTGGTCTGGCTGCGCAGGGGCGGGTCTGACGGGTTCGGGGTCCAGCGGGCCGGGGTGCGGCAGGCGCACAGGATCGCAGGCAACTCCGCTCACGAGGATGGCGTCGGCCTCATGGCGTGTTGAGAGTCGCTGCCCTGGCAGAGACGTTGGGCTTTCCAGAAGAGGACCACGCCCAGGGATACGTGCTTTTTATTCACACCCCTACGCTGGCCTGGCGTACGTCGGAACATCCCACTCTGTTCATGCTTACGGGGGGTGTAACAGGCAACATTTCCGCTAACTCCCCCGCTGGCTGGGGTGACATGGTTGCGTCCACTGTCAACTACACTCCATGCACTAGTGGTGTATGTCGCCATGGATATGGGTGTGTTCGGCATACTACGGTCTGTCCAGCACATCTCTGCCACTCTTGGCATTGTGTACTTTCCCAATCATGGTTCTCCTGCTTCCTTCACACATGCCTGGTTGCCACTTCTCCCCACATGGGGCCAGTGTGTGGCTGAGGTGCCATGCAGTTGATGGCTCATGTTTAAGACTTGCCCAAGTTACCATTGTGAGTAGTTCTGTCGTGTCTGGTGTGTGTGCATGTTGTTTTGCATGTTGGTTGTGATTTTGTGACATGTGCATTGCCAGAGTTGTGAGTTGCATGGTTGGGGAGTTGAGGTGAGTGGGGTGTTCATTTGGAACTTGTCAAGGGGATGTGCATTTCCCTTGGTGCCATCCTGGGAACGCTGGTTGCTGATGGACAGTCGGAGGATGTAGGGACCATGCACACTGGCTGGGTATTTGGAGAGCGACATTGGTAGAGGTTCCACGGTGTTCGGTTGTTGCCTGCACATTGATGTGAGACGTGTACTTTCTGTTGTGGTGATTGTGTGCTATGGTGGCAGGGGGCACAGGCATGAAATGTGTGCTGTGGATTGCCCCCAACACGCGCATGCATCCAGCTATGGCATATGGTCCTTGCTTGGTGTCCA
Source organism: Triturus cristatus (assembly GCF_964204655.1). Taxonomy (NCBI): domain Eukaryota; kingdom Metazoa; phylum Chordata; class Amphibia; order Caudata; family Salamandridae; genus Triturus; species Triturus cristatus. The sequence goes on from NC_140590.1 coordinate 1,389,191,724, forward strand.
GCGGATCCTGCCCATTGTGTTGGACGTATAGGGACTGGGGTACCAGGCTGATGGTGATATCCAGGACAGGTGTGAGGGACTTGGATGTGGCTGGCTGTGTGACTCCTCCCACTCTGGTGGGTGTTGGTTTGGGGTACCAGGGTCCAACAGGTGCAGCACAGCTAGCAGCTTTGTGTGGGGTGGGATGTTGGTTGCCCACTGTGTTAGTGCCTTCGGCCTGTTGGGCGATGTTGGGCAGGATGCGTAGGATGGTTGTCCTTTTGTGCCTGTAGTGGGCAATGACATTATCAGGTGTTAGGTCTGTGTGGCTGGTGCGTTTCCTGGGGGTCCGCTGTCTTTGTCCGCGCAGCCTCTGTGGTGGTCAGGGGGGGTTCCGGGTGGGTGTTGGTGTCCTGGGGTGGTGGCGGTGGGTGTTGTGGCCCTCTTGGGTGCCCAGACCGCATGACCAGTGGCTCCATGGCATCTGTTGCCCTCTCGATGTGGCTGTGGGCTGTGCTCCCTTTTGTGGTGCAGGCTGTGGTCCGACTTTGCACCAGGTCAGAGCAGGTGTTATTTTACTGCTGCTAACGCTCCTTATCTCCTGTTTTGTGTTCTTATCGCAGTTCTAGCTGGTCGTTGTGAATGTTGTGGAGTGGTGTTGTTGCGGCTTTTGGCACGGGAACGCCTACTCTGCATCTCATTAGCTATAGTTGCGGGGGTCTTCTGTGGCGATATTTTTTGTGGCTGCTTTCGCAGGTAAACTGGTGCTGTTAACACCAGCTTGTGAATAGGGCGATACATTTATCGCAACTTTGGCTGCGATAATGTGCTGTTAACTTGGTGATAGATCCTTGTGAATATCCCCCCAAGTTGCTAAAATGTCCTTGAATACAGAGAGATATCAGTTGTGGCAGTTACTATTCCAATTGCATAGTGAATTGAATTCTCAAACACTAAGAATTAGGTCTGTTCTCTTTCCTTTTGAAATAATAGTCATTTGAAGCATTCTTAGCTTAACTCAATCTTTTCATCTCCACAGTCATATTTAAGTCATTGCTAAATGTAAGGTGTTTGGACCTTTCCTATTGATTGCATAGTTTACCCCGATGTCCTTATAGGCTCAGAGGCATTGTTCTCCAGGGTTTACTCTTGTAGTAATCAAAATGTGTTCCTGGCTGCTTTCTATAAATGGTTGTCTGTGTTCTCAATAACACCTCTTGTGATGCAGGGATTGCGATGATAACATATGTTTATTTTGTAAGTTTATTTAGTATGTTGGAATCTTATGGTTAGAAAGGGGGTTAGCCATCACGTAGGAAAATTAGAGTCTACCCATTTTTCAATTCTTCTTCCTCCCTATCTTATTACCTTGTAGCAGTGACTCAAGAACTTTGGCAGAGTTCTCAAGACCAGGGATACAATCGCTGTGTCACAACTTTGAGAGTTTCTCAATGGTGACAATGACTCGAATTTAAGAGCATGTCAAAGGTGACCATTCCTTGAATTTAAACTTACTATATGTTGAGGTTTCCATTATCTTGAAGGTTCCTTGATGTTAGGGACACATCTAAATATTTTATTTTTGTTTCCTTCACAGAATGCCAGTAAAATCTATGCCTAAGTGGCACAAAAGCACCCTTAGAAGAAGTCTTCTTCCTAAGGTGGCCCATCCCTGCAAGAGTTGTTCCACCCTAACTTGACTGGCACAGTGAAGGGTTTCTGTGGAAAAAATTGTTGGAACCAAAATGCCCTCTCACCAGCTCTTGGATCCAGCATTCATTCGGGCAGGTCTCAACATGCTCAGTGGCAGAGTCCCGTGACCACAGGGCACTTAAGCCCAAGTTCTGAGAGAAATCAATTTTTTTCAGGTCTCATATTCAAGTCAACTCTATTATTCCTTAGGTAATGTACATTTGTCTACTTTTGTGCATTTATGTCTGGATCCTATATGTTAATTTTTCGTATGTGGTTTTCAATACTGTGTTTAAGTTCTACAATTTTAGATAGGGTGGATGGAGTCCTGTAGTTAAACAAGCTGTCATTCTTACAAACATAGGTCTTGACTTCCTCAATTGAGCTTTCCTGGGTTTTCTCCATATGACAGTACCTGTTTTAAAGTTGCTTTGGCATGCATCTCTCTTTCACTCGACTAAGGAGAAAAGCACACATTTCCAAAGGATGCCACTTCTACACATTTCTAGGTGCATTCTTTCTTTACATTCTCCAGACATGATGATCCGTTCTGAGTAATGTTAATGATGAACATATATATGCAAATACTTTTTACGCCATAATTTTCACAACATTACTTATTGTTTAGTTTGTAGCGGATAACTGTCATTCAGAAATCTACAGAAGTTGAAGAAGTAACATTTATTCTGGTTACAGCTTTTTACTTTGTTTCTGTCATACTCTTCCTTAGTTTGTTACATTTCTCGCTTTTGTAATGAAATGGCTGCAAAAGTGTTCTAAAATGACACAGTGTGTATACATATATGTACTGGATGAGTTGCAGACAAATGTATATTATCTTGCATATCAAAGTGTGCAGCTTAGAAGAGAAGATGTACGAGGGATGAAGAGCATGTACCAATGACGTGTGAGATCAATCAATCAATCAATCATAACATTTGTAAAGCGTGCTACATACCCGTGTGGGTCTTAAGGCGCTGGGGGGGGGGGGGGGGGGGAGGGGAGCTGCTACTGATCGAAGAGCCAGGTCTTGAGAAGTCTTCTGAAGGCAAGCAGGTCCTGGGTCTGTTGTAGGTCGGTGGGGAGAGTGTTCCAGGTCTGAGATGAGGACTGTAATACAAATATGGAAAATAGAGTTGGGGAAGTCAAACAAGGAGGTCAATGAGGATACGTGAACAGGTGTATTTGCAGAGAATATTAAAGGCATTGGGAGTGAGGGGCTAGATTACGTTAGGTGGCATCAGAGGAATGAAGAATGATGGATCTTGGGAGCTTGATTTTCTTTTTTCGTTATTATAACATCGTGGAGGTGGACAGATGCAGGCTTCAAGTTCATGGTTATCACTTGCTTAGTGTAGTGTCTCTTGGAAGCATTCACTACGCTTGACTACAACACCTGCACATTTGAAAATGGCAATTTTTGTTTTTCCGATAGAATAGCAGAGTCCATTACGTAAGATGTAATTCATACCTGCCATATTTCCCAGGTCCAGGTGTGATGAGCTGCCCCAGTCCAGTTGGACCTTGTAGTCCTGGTTTTTATAGGGGAATAGACAAAACTGCAAGCCCCAGAATTCAAAGATCAAAAACACTCCGACCAGCTAGTCATGAATGGACTTAGCAAACATGGCAGGGTTCTGCAGTGCCAGGCTGCATCATATCCAGCTTCACATTCCTAGTACATATTATTGTTTCCAGCACTTTCCGGAGACCAGAGTGATGTAGTGTGGAGAAGTGCTTTTGTCTTGCAATTGGCAGATTACACTGATACCTCATACACTTTTTGGAGGAGCACTTCTCTTGAATGCACAGTTGAATATGGGTCAACTTCTCTGGGAAGAGTCAGGGTTCAGGCAAGTTCTAGGTTCTCCAGAAAAAGACTGTAGTTCTTCTCCAGAGATTTTCTCTTAATGGACCACAATATTTATTCTTATATGTTGACTCTGACTCGTGAGAGGATGCTGGCAAGGTCTACATGAGCCTTTAAAACTGATGAGTGTTACGTGGAGCGGTGGGGGTGATGACCGTCGATTCCTTGGGGCTCTCAATTTGGTGTTAGATCTTGTCTATAAACAGAGTGAAACTTTACGTTGATTACTTTGACTCTGTCTCATGACAAGAGGAAATGAGAGGAGTATAGGTGGGCCTAGAGTAAAATCTGAAGTTAGCAACATTGCGAGAGTATTTTGGGGCATATTATCAAGCACCGCGTTAAAATTATCGCCGCTTTAGCGGCAGAAAACTGCCGCTAAAGCAGCGATAATGGGCTTGATAATATGCCGCAGAGAATTCCAATAGAAGCCCATGTTGACACCAGAACATGGGCTTCTATGGGAATTCTCAAGGGCATATTATCGAGCCCATTATCGCCGCTTTAGCGGTAGTTTTATGCCGCTAAAGCAGCGATAATTTTAATGCCGTTTCTTGATAATATGCCCCCTAGTTCTTAGACAAGAAATATACGGAATAAATTAAAACACTAAGGGTCTGATTCACAAACTGCATTTTATAGTACGTTTTGTAGTGCTGCAGTAGTTCTACAAAACATACTACAAAATGCTAATAAAAAAATGCAAAAAACTCAATTGTAAGTCCATTACCACACATGGCCAAACACTGGTACAGCAACATTGGAGGGTGGACGCAGGGACTTTAAATAAAACCCCATAGATAAATGAAATTTTTGGTTTTAAATAATACAAATAAATGTGATTTCGTGTTAACAAAAGGCTAAACATAGTACAACTATTATGTGATTATGAAATATGTTAATAGCCTCTTTTGAATTGAAATATTAATGAGAAATTTGTGTTTATTACAATTAAATGAATATACCTTTAATTAGTTCTATACATTATTCTTACTAATTATGAAATAGTAATTAAGCAGCATTTAGATGCAACTGCTCTATGGGCGGTCTAAAGCATCCATTTCCCAATGGCAGCTTGTGTGGTGGGTGGGATTGGCCCAGAACAAGCTGCCATTGGGAAATAGATGTTTTCAAACATCCCTGCACCATGTGGTGCCTGCCACACAGTGCAGGGATGTTTAGGGGGCACCTCAGGCCCCATAGCATAGAGCCAGGGGGAAGGGGGCCCTACTAGGGCCCCCCAAAGACACTTTCCGACAGCCTTTCCATGTCAGAAAGGTTGACATGAAAAGGCTGTCTGAAAGTGCCATTTTAATCCCAATGGAGGAGAGGAGCCTGGCTCTGCCGTCATTAGGGGATTATGGTGGCTTCAAACGCGATCCTTGAGCCCATTGAAAGCGCATCAGAATCGCCCCCCAAGTTTCACTCCGATCACTGTCAACCTAATACGGTGGTCAGACCGAAACCTACAATGTTGGGTGGAAAGCCTTCGACAGCTGGTCAGACTCTTTCCGTCCGACATCGTAATCGGGCCCTATGGAGCTTATTATGAGTTAGGGAGTCTTTGGGAGGCTCTGCTACTGCTGTTGTCCCAGGAAGACCGCTTAATCCATGGTGTACCTGCCCACCAGATTACGAGTTTAATCCAGGGCGGGAGGGCGGTGCTGGGCAGTCTCACGGCGGCGGTATGTTATCCTCATAGGAGAGCCTATCAAGCATGCTTCAGCAGTCAGAGAGCCTGCAGCATGTTCCTGAATGGTGTGGCATGCACCATGTCGTGCATGTTACACTGTGCAGGAACGAAGGTGCAATTCCAGGGGGCACAACTTGTGCCCCCCCTGCATTCACCCCCACGGCAAAATTTGGCCCGTTAGGGCCCCTTATCTGCATTTCCACCACCCTTTTCATGTTGGAATCCCAGCCATGAAATGGGTTGTGAAAATGCAGGTCATAATATGTTTGGTGGCGCCGACATAGGCACTGCCAACATATTCAGGCCCTTTGAAGACCACCGTAGCGGGATCCTTGATCCTGACCGAGGCGGCGGTTTTGTGGTGGTCCCACCGCCGCATTCGTAATAGGGCCGGATGGGTGGTGGTGGTCGGACCTCCATCGCGAGTATGGTGGTTCCAGGACCACCAAACTTGTAATAAATCCCTTGGACTAGCTTTGTCCTATTCTTGGCAATGCTCCTGAATGCAACATAGTGATGCAATACTCTTCATTCGTAAGTAGGGACCTCAGTAGAGGCCTGTATGTTACACTCAGACACTACCAGTAATTATGAAGAGGAGTTCCAAAGAAATGTTTCTGGTGATGCTGTCAGAGCGTCTTACATCCTTTCGTGCTCAAGACAAAAGGTGACAAGCCTCTACAAACACATTCTGACGGCTTCCAAAACTAAAAGTTTTCCGTGTGTTTGTTTTAACCGGGATGACCCCTTACCATCTGCTTTAGAACAAAAATGAATGGCTGCTTCATGTGGTTACGGTGTCATGGCCCAGTGGAGCCAGTTCCCAGGACTGTTCCCAGGAGACAGTGCGCCGCTTTCTCAATATCCGCGGACAGCAGAGGCCTGACAGAATAAGCTGTCTTGCTTCATGGCTGGTCTAAAAAACATACCAGCAGACATAGGTTTTTGTGCTTCTGAAACACTGTCTCTCCAGGCTACTGGCACATGGGAGAGGTCTCCCAGAAATGATTAAAAGAAAACATGCAAATGTCTCTGCCAGCTCGCTCTTGTTGAATTTGTTTCGTGATTTATGCATGTTTTCTTTGTTTTGTAAATCAAGACACGGCATGTCCCCTGTTCTGTAAGGTCAACAACGTCTTAAGTAAAGCTGAGGCTTGCATTGATGAAAGCAGAAGACAACTACAACAATTCAATGAAACTTCATAAATTGAGACTTGTAAATCCAGGCACAGGCACTTAAGTTGAGTATTGCACATCTGTAAGGGGTTACTCTTACCAGTGCCGGAACTGGAATAAATGTATTCTGTGAACCCATAAATTGTTCATCTAGGTGTGGCAGAGCAAAACGGGTGGAGTCACATGAGGTGGAGTCGTGAAAAGCGGAGTCTGACTGTCAACGTATACATTTTTTTTTTTAAATCTGCTGCAAAGAAATTGTCAACAAGAATAAATGTGACATTAAATGTGTTCTGCTTAATTAATTGGCTACAAAGAGGTTGCATTAAAAAAGTATTTATCTTGTAGGCTAAAGCATCTGTGTCAGACAGCCTGTGTGCCCAGAAAAGTTCAGGGGATGGTAATAATGGTAAAATAACTCTGGTGGTTAATGCACTTCCTGGAGGGATCTGTGTTTTGCTGTGTCACAGTTTTGACTCATAAAGCAGCAGAGAGGGTTAATGTACCTGCTGCAAAGCACATTGTATAACATGCAGATCACAGGTTTATATTTTATATAGATAGGTAAGTGGGTTACTGTTTTTGACAGAGATTCTTTTGTTACTTTCAGTTCATAAGTGTCAATCCTTCTAATTTGGCACAGCAAGATAGGAACCAACATGAAAGAGTGGCATGAAAACTGCAAGTAATTGGTTTAGATATACATATATTTTTTCTCAATCTCATATTATTCTACGTTTACAAAGAAGGGTTCCTTTGGGTATTAAGAAAGTCTTTTAAGTGAGGACAAACCCCTTTCACTTTGTCACTTTTTAAAACTGACTGTGTTTCTCCCAACCATGCACTCAACATATCATATCAGTTGTCTGACCACTCATCATTTACCAAGCATTGCCTTTACCATGTAATGCCTTTACTGCACACGTCTTTACCACACATATACCTTTACCACTCATGCCTTTACAAAGCAAGGTAAGTATGTATAAGGAAGAGAAAATGCTATGTTTTTAATATATATCTATAGATATGAGACCCCTCAAAACCTGCCTATTTTTTTAATTATTATAAAAATTAAGATTTTTATTTTTCAGGGGGAACACCACCTTTTTTGTAACCTTTCCACCCTATTGCCCAACCCACCTCTAAACCCCAAACATACCCTTACCATCCTATACCCTTACACCCCATAAACAACACTTTTACCACCCTATAACATTACCCACTCATTAACCCCAAACACCACCCTTACCACCCTATTCAGTTACCCACCCATAAACCCTAAAATGCCCTTATCACCCTTAAAACACTAAAACACCCTTAACCCCTATACCCTTAACCACCCAGAAATCCTACAAAACAACCTTACAACTCTATACTCCCACCCACCCCATAACTAAAAACACCCTTACCATCCAATACCCTTACCCACCCATAAACCCCCGAAAACACCCTTACCACCCTATGCCCCTACACACTCCTAAACCCTAAAAACATCCTTACTAACCTATACCCTGGCCCACCCATAAACTCTAAAAAGACATTTACCCACCCAAAGCCCTAAAATTACACTTACCAACCCATAAAGTTACCCAACCCTTAACCCTAAAAATGCCCTTACCGCCCTATACCCTTGCCCTCCCCAAACTCTAAAAACACACATACCCCAATACCCCTACACTCCCCTAAACCCCCTTACCACACAATACGCTTCCCACCCCCTAAACCCTAAAAATACTCTTTCCACCCTATACACTTACTCACCTGTAAACCCTAAAATATATACAAAAACACACATATAATTAAACAAACACACACACAAACACATACTTACCTTAAATATACATGCCTTTCGTTTTTAAGGCATACGTAGTAAGGGCATATTTCTGATAAAGGCATGCTTGATAAAGACTTTGTGTGGTAAAGGTATTGCATTGTAAAGGTTTGGTGGTAAAGGCATTCCATTGTAGAGACAGCGTTGTAAAGGCTGTCTCTCTACACGGTCAACATGTATGGAGAGTATGTGACTCCTACACCATATAACCCTCATTGTTTTATTTAACATTTCCGGCACTTTGATTTACCCACTTGTAGGATTTATTGTCTCTGTGTGTGTTGTAAAGTGCTCTGACACCCTACACTGGAATGAATATCACTATAAAATAATTAAATACAAATACATTATTAAATGCCATTTAAATCAATTGTTATTTGTGCAACCACTCACACGGACTGATACATCCCACATTCTTACACTACATACATATATCTTACGTAGAGGGGTTGAATAAAGTCAAAAACCTGCTGCCAAATCATAGTTTCTCTTACTTGTGAGGTGATAAAAAGCTGGGTGCCTTTGTTTCTCTTCATTCATTGATGTCTAGGTGTTATGGTCCACATAGCTCTCAGAAATGTTCCTACTCAAACAAAAGGAGGGCTAATGGGCCTTTAAATTTGGCCTTTCTCTTGGGCCAAGCTGGAATGGAAAATAAGAGAGCCCCCTCACCACTTGCAGCTTGCTGCTCCAACTGAAAGCAGACAACGAGCGGGCACTGCTGAATGTGTCCCGGTGTAGGCAAATTATATCAGAACAAATTAATCATATTTCACTGGTCCAGGAATCCAGATCATTCTCAGAAATAGCTTCCAGAACTTGGATCTGGTGAGTTCCCACTCCTTCTCTGGGCTGATTCTTACTTGTACGGAGAGGTGTCACTCTCATGCGGGTTATTTGGTGACCTAATACCGCTGACAGCAGGATGAATGTTTTCTACTAGTTCAGTGTTGAGTAGTATGTTTGGCAATTACGTACACTGATGCTAAATTATGCACCCAACTTTACTATAACCTTATATATTTAATATTTTGTAAAACTTTGAATTTGGCTTCCTCCATAAAAACTCTAAAAAATTACTACCTTAACTACTTAAACGTTTTCTTGTAAATATTGATTTGATATCATTTTCAGTAATTTATATAATTGTTCTTCTTATTGCAACTTATTTTTTAAAATATCATACTTTTGAGGTTGCTTCTTCTTGTCTGCTATTTTTCATTAGACATTTTGCATAACCGGCTGGCTCTGCAGCTCCTAGTTTTGATAATGTTAGCTATTGCAGCACAAATTCAGCAATTTGTTGTATTACAAGATAGGAGGCTCTATTATGCAGTCTCTCTTCCTGATTTATTGTGTACAACATTTAAAAGAACACTACAACTCACATAATCCTGCAGGGCATGAAGTTATTAATTCAAACGAAGGACATCCCCGCCTATTGCAGTAGTCCACACACTTTTACCTCTTTTCTTACTTCTAGAAATAAGTACATTACACAATGCTGTTTGCTAGTATTGAATTGTGATTGTCTGTAGATTTATTTATTGCGTTGTGTTTAAACTGAAGTGTTGGTTTCTTTACATTAGTTTCACCTATGTGCCTGCATTTAAAGCTCTGTGTAAAACTGTTACATTTTTGAGTCAATTTCCTAAGCTTTTAAAGCTTAAGTGTGACATTTTTACTTTGTTTCAGTGCACCTTTGCTACCTTGTTTAATTGAGTAGAATGTGTCTGTTTTCAAGGACCACATGTGAATAATTACAGTGTAGCAGTGCATGGCTGTTGGAGTGTTTAGCGATATTTATTTATTGGCCAGACACATTGTATTAATTTTTACAAGGCAGATGCTTGCCTGGGAAAGTGTTTATGCAAACAGCTGACTGGATTTATGTGACTGCCTTTTGAAGACTCGACCTTTTCTCTATGTGCTTGTTTTAATACATTTGATATAATCTGTTCATCGATTTTTGGGCAACTCATTCTCTCATTCTATTCATGAAGCGGTCACTTCCTTATGTGGCCACTGATAGATGAAATTTGTGTGACAAATGGTATTACAAGCACTTTAATTCCTGTGGATTCCACTTACTTCCCAGCAAGGGGAATTATGTAGCCATGGTTGAATGATGAAAAAACATTATGTTTTCCCTCATATATTTGAGAGAGATAAATTTAGTGGAGGCTCAATTCCACAAGGAGATAATGACTTGATGAGGCAAAGCACATTTGTGAGTATTATGGGATGCCCAAGTAAGAGACCCTATAATGATTTATGTTCACAAACTGTTGATAAATAGTACTATGACAATGAAAATTATTACAATGATGTTAATGAAAGATGGAAACTGGGGAAGAACCTCATTTTGCTATTTTGGATGAGGGCTGGGGATGTACTCCCATGCTTGAGCCTAGGATCATTCAGCATCCAAATTCAGTGGAGAGTGATCCTCCTCCACTGTTTATTGATGAATACATTCGGTCCAAGATAAAAGTTTCGGTGGACAGGAGTGTAAGATCTAAAATGAGTGCGGCGTGCCCAAGGCCAATAATATCTAAGAAAGAATCAATAACTCTAGGATTGGTGTAGTAGAAGAACCAAAAATATCAGCCTGTTATAAATACAATAGCGCTCAACTGATTTGTTCTGGTCCGCCATTTCGAAATGGAGACTTATTTTACTTGCTGTGATGTAGAGGTGGTTGTACAGCTTTTTCTATCATGGGAGGCCAATGACAGGTTATAGTTGAACATGTCATCAAAATTGGTAATGGTGTTCTTTTTGGTTTATTTTCTAAGAGTTTTAGATGTTACGGCACTAGATATTTCAAACACAGGGATGTATTGTATTTGCAAGAATATGGTGCACCCCTGTGTGTTCCCCTCCGCTGCCTAGCGCCAACACAGAAACCCTTGCATCATAGCGCAAGGGTGCCTGCATTGCAGGGATGATTAATTATGTGCAAGAAGATGTCCCATTCTGCAGCACACATAGAAGTAGCAAATCGCCATTATCTAAAGATTGTTTTTGTGCAGGAAGGGACACCTTCCTGCACACAAACAATCATTAATGGTGTTTTGCTCTTTCTATGTCTGCTGCACACATAGGACAAATAAAAGTTTCTCCTCGCTGTGCCAATTTAATAACTGTTTTTGCATGGCGTTAGTTTTTGGCACTGCCTCAGATTTACAGATCCTTGTAAATCTGGGGCAGCATCAAAAAGCAATGGGTGCTGCGGTGGAACTCCCACAGCAACACCCATTGTACGCACCTTTCAAACAAAAAACTGTGTGAAAGGATACCATATTTACAAAACGGCGTTAAACCACGCAAAGTGGCTTAACGCCACTTTGTAAACATGGTGTAGGGCATTACGCTACCGGAACATCAGAAAAAGTGACGCTCCGGTCAGCGCAATCCCCTTGTAAATATGCCACATAGTCAGTCGCGGCTCCTGGAGGGAGTGCTGCGGGGCGGTGGGGCGGGGCGGGGGAGGGGCAGGGTGGGGTGTAGTAAACTACGGAATACGGCCAAATGGAGGTAAGTACATAAATAAATAAAAACGAATTACATTGCGCACGCTGCAACGCCAAATAGCGATGCAGTGTGCGCAATGTAATTTGTTTTAGTTATTTATTTATGTACTTACCTCCATTTGGCCGTAATCCGTAGTTCACTACCATCCTCCCTGCCCCTCCCCGACCCCACCGCCCCGCAGCACTCCCTCCAGGAGCCGCTACTGCCCATAGTCTTGTTCTACGCTAGGCTGAACTGGTCCTTGCCATCTATGCAAAGGCTCCTTGGCTGCTAATGTTGCCAGAACTAAAGATATTCAGGCAGGGATTCAGCAGAGTATTGTCACAACATCACAGCAGTTTCATGCTGACTTTCATGAATTAGTTACGCGTTAAAAGACTTCAGAATTCATATATGACAAGGGCCTTGGGAGGGTAGAGGATATTAAGAGGATGATGATGGGATTTACTTCACTTACCTAGAGGCCAGTCATGAGTTCTGAGTCAGAGTAGGTTGAAAGGTCGGGCAACAATTTTTCCTTCCATCATAGCCACTGCCATTTGGGAATGAGTAGGATTATCAGTTAAAAAGTAATTGACTACAATGCTAACATGGCGGCTTCTAGGGAAGAGTCCCATTCAGGAGCAACAGGCCTGACTCTTACTATCCTTGTCACACTGTTGAGATATTTGATAAAAATCAGATTAGGTGATTTTTTTTCACTTCTCTTTTTGTTTCTCTTTGGTTGGTTATGCTGAAGTATGTTGCTTGAGTGGGAAACCACCCACTAGCACGTCAACCTGTAATGTCATTACTTGCAGTTCATCAGGCAGTAGTATAAAAATAATGTGACATATTTGCAAGCCCTTGCGCCGCCAGTATGTCACATTTTCCCATTTTAAAAGTGACACACCGGCGGCCAAAGGGGCTTGTAAATAAGCCCCAATGTGCGAGTCTGTGGACACCTTTCAGTCTCGCAAATAAGTATGCTATGTTTTTGTTGTCGCACATAGTATGTTTTTGCAGGGATCTCGATCTTTCACATACTCATGCAGCACCTTCATTTGTGCATTCCAACTTACTGACTTTACAGTTGGTTGCTTTGAATTTTATTCTGGCAAATCAGAGAATGAGACTTATTTGCCAAGTAGGTCGCTGAAAAAAATGAATCAGAAAATCTAATATGAATTTTTCAGCGACTTACTAGGGCTTGACAAATTTAATTTGCTCTAAAGAAATTGGGCAAATTTTAGCAGCAAAGTGTGTCACACTCCTCACTTTCCCAAAAATATTCTAGCTCAAATGGCAAAAAGAAATAAATTAACTGCCAAAAACAATCCATTCCTTAAAACAGCCTAATCAGTTTGTCAAAGGATTTGATTATTAAAATCAAAATTAATTGGTTACTAAAACAGTTTCTTCCTCTAAATAAAAGTCTCACACTTCTAAATCCAAGGGTAAAAACATACATTTTTATCACGGAAAATAAGCATTTTTACTGGGGGGGTGGCAGGGGGGGGGCTAAATATTGCATTTTTCACCCATGCTTTCATAAATGATGTGTACAATAAGAAAGATTTTCAAAGTTACCAGCAATACCTAAAATCACCCACTGTAGCCCCTAATGTAGTCTAAGCAGACTCGGCACTCTCATGGTCTCACAGCGCCAAATGATATTTTCTGCTCAATTTAGACTCCGGGGAGCCAAAATTACATGAAAATCACAAGTCTAAAAAAAACACAAGTTACCAAAAGGATGTGAAAAGCAATATTTAAGGGGGCGTGGTCTCGCCGGACATGGAGTGAGACGCACGCTGCTTCTGCTCCGGGCTGCCGCTGTGTTTTAAAGCCTGTAACTGCGGAGTAGCGGCTGCGGCAGGGCTTGAATCGGCACCCACGGGCGGCGGAGTGCGGGGGGCGCCCGCTGAGGGCTGCTTGACGTCCGGTGACCGGGGCCAGCGGCATAGAAGGCCGCGGAGCGACTGAAGATTGCTGTGCTGCCCGCCATTTTGCCTGCCGCGTGAGCGCCTGTCCCCACTGCGCAAGGGAGACCTCGCGGCCGCGTGGGCCGAGCTGGAGTCGCCTGGTGAGCCGGGGAGGCCGGGACGGACCAGACCTACAGCGTACCTTGGGCTACAGGGACCGTGGACCGTGGACGTCGGGGCCGGGGCGGCGGCCGCCATTTTCCCACTGGCAGAGGCCCTGGCGAGCAGAGGAGACCGGGAGACGGAGGCGGCTGCCTGAGGCACTACGTACCGGTAGGGGACGGCGACGGAGGTGACTGTGTGGCGGCGGCGGATGCACCGGAGGGAGATCCGGACGGCGGTCCCCGCGTGGCGCTTCCCGGCTGGATCCTGAGGGCCTGGTGCCGGGGGCGGAGAGGCTGGCCGCCATCTTGAGGGCTGGTCGTGGCTGGCGCCTGGTGGCGAGGACGGCGCTGGGGGAGGCTTCAGGCGAGTGCCGGCGGATGAGGTGAGGGGCCCCGGGACTGGCTGGTGGCCGTGCCCTTGGGCCCTGGGTTTGCGGGGCGACTGGCCCGGAGGATCTCTGTGGGTGCCCTTTGCTGCGGAGTGTGGGCCTGCCCCCCTGTCACGCGGGACCTACTGATCGCCCCGCTGGTGGAGACTGTTGGGGGCTCTGGGCCCCGGAACGCACTCGCGCGCTTCTGCCCCGCCTGCTCAGCCCCTGGGGACCGGTCAGCACAGGGCGGGAGCCCTTGGAAAGCTGGGGGAAGCGCTGGAAGGAGACGCCACCCGCTGCGGAGGGAGTCCCTCTGGGGGTGCTTGCAACCTCCCCGAATACTGACGGGGCTGGGTCTGGTCCGGGGGCCGCCTTGGGGTGTGGTGAGCCCCTGAACGTGGACGCAGGACTAGGGGGCTCCTCTGGCGGGCCCGTGCCTTGAGGCGCCAGCGTGGACTCTGGGGTGCTGGGCGCGCCCTGCTGCAACCGCCTGCGCGAGGGGAACAACCCTGCAGCATTCACGACATGACCCGCACGAAAGCAGCGAAGGGGCCCCCGGCGGACTCTAAAGATACCTCAGTTATTGACCTGTGGGGCAAGACGGGCGCCATGCCGTTGGGAGCGGGCGCGTCCGCTGAGCCGGTCACCCAGTCCTTTATGGCGCTGTTCATGCAGGAGCTCAAGACGGAGATTGGGTCGCTTCGTACTGAGGTGCAGGCCTGCGTCAAAGATCTTCGGAGAGATGTGGGGGAGCTGGGCGGTAGAGTAGATGACATGGAGAAAACCCTGGATGCCCGCACGGAGGATCAGGAACACCTGTGGCAGGGGTTGGCGACCCTGGAGGAACAGCAGATCAAGCAGGAAGATTTGGAAAATAGGGGGCGCCGGAACAACATCCGCATTAGGGGTGTTCCAACTGGGGCGGAAGGCACAGATATCATGACATTTGTGGCGGAGTTGCTCCATGACATCCGCGGAGACGATGATGCCTCGCCGCCGGCTCTAGATCGAGCGCACAGGGTCTCGGGACCACCGGGACGGCCTGGACTTCTCCCCGACATTCTGACGTGGGTCCACTTCTTTGTTGAGAAAGAGGCGATCCTCAAAGCCGCCAGAGATAAACCCGCAATTCAATACAAATGCATGTCCATTCAGCTGTTTCAGGACCTGGCCCCTACGACTCTCAGACGCCGCAGAGACTTCAGGCCTATCACCGACAAGTTGCGAGACCTTAATATCCGCTACCAGTGGGGACACTCTTTCGCCATCATGTTCCAATGGGAATCCAAGCGCCGGGTGCTGCGCTCCTATCGGGAGGCGGCCCAACTGCTCCAGATCCCGGACTCTCCGCCGGTCAGCCCAGCGTGGCGGCCTGCTGCTCACAGAACTCCGCTGAAGCCACAATGGTCCACCGTGCGACGATCTCGCCGCCCTTCTTCCCCGGATGGCAGCAGGGCGTCCCGGGACAAGCAGGATATCATCCAGCACATCAAGTCCCTGGAGGGGGGCCCGTCACTGTCGAGCTCACAAGCATCTCCCCTCAAGTGAGGCCTCAGAGGGGGGACACCCCTTGTTGGAGTCAGTCTTAGTGTTGCGTGGACTCTCTGTCGGATCGGCCTGTGGCCCATCAGGAGGATTCTGCTTGCCTGCCCTTGGCGCTTCAGCTGACTGTGAGCTTTTGCCTGATGCTGGAACTTCATCTTTCATGAGGAGGCGGCAGACCGGAGCGGCCCCTTGTGATTTGGTCTCCTGGTCAGGCGATGACGAACCCCCACGCCTATCCATGGGAGAGTGACATCTCCGGGACAGCTTGTGCCGTAGTGCCTGGTAACTCCCTGGACTGGAATAGGATAAGTTGGCCATGTTGGCCGTCTACGAGTTTACATTGTTTCCTTTGGCCCCTTTCCTCCCCCTTCCTTCCCTTCCCTTTGGTACCCTTTCGGCGGGGGGGCCAGGCTAGCGCCTGGACGATAGGAGAGCATGCTGCTTCCCCTGTGGCCTTGGAACTATGACTTCTGACACTTGCTGGAAAATTCTCTCTCTTAACGTGAAGGGGCTCAACTCACCCAACAAGCGCCGCCAAATCTGGCGGTACCTGCTGTTCCAGAACCCTGACATAATTCTTCTCCAGGAGACCCACCTCCTTAGGGCTGATGTCACCCGCATGGCTCACCCCCGCTTCCCTCGGCAGTTCTGGGCCTCGGCTTCCACCAAGACGGCGGGGGAGGCTATCCTCTGCTGGGCGGGGATCACCCCGGGTACTACCAAAGTGATCAGGGATGGCGAGGGACGTTTTTTGCAGGTTGAGGTCAGGAGGGGTCATCGCGCTCTTACCTTATGCAACCTCTATGCTCCCAATCAGGGTCAAGATGCCTTTTTGCGCAGGCTAATCAGGGAACACCTTGAGCCGGTGAACACGGACCTCGTAGTGGGCGGTGATTTTAACTTGGTGTGGGACGCGGAGCTCGATCGCTGTGGGGGGGCCTTTCACGGGGTGGGGGCCATGTCTGCGGCGGTAAAAGGCGCCTTTGGTGCTTTGATCCTGGTGGATGTCTGGCGCTACCACTCACCAGGCCGGCGCGATTACACGTACTATTCACATGCGCATCGCTCCTACTCTCGTATCGACTTGCTGCTGGTCTCTCATGCCCTGCTTGGGGATGTGGTTGCGGTGGCACACTCTACCATCTCCATATCTGATCATGCCCACGTGGAACTGTGTTTACGCGAGCGCCGTAATGGTCCTCCGCGCTCCTGTAGGTGGCGGTTTCCGGATCACGTCCTTCGGGACCCGGCGGACAAGGAGGAAATACAGGCGGCCATTCTGGCATACTTTGAAGCGAATGATCTCCCGGGGACCCCCCTTCCACTCCTGTGGGACGCATTCAAGGCTACCATAAGGGGTACCCTCACTGCCATTGCCGCTGCGAGGGCGCGGGAGGTGCTGCTCTATGAGACCAAGCTTACGCGGGAGGTCCAGACGCTTGAAAAAATGGACCAAGAGCGGCCGCTGGCGGCGCATAAATGACGTCTGGCGATCCTTCGCGGCCAGCTCCGGGCGCATCGGACGAACAAGGCGGAGCGCGCCTTACTGGCACTTAAGCAGCGATACTACGCCGGGGGGGATAAGGTGGGCACGGTTTTGGCACGACGCTTGCGTACGCGGGCGGCGAAGGCCCATATTGCGAAGCTGCGGAGGGCGGACGGGTCGTGGGCGGTCACGGAATCGGATAAGTTACAGGAATTTCAGGACTTCTACGCGACCTTGTATACCGCCGACCCACCGAGGGCGGATTTGATCTCGTCTACCATGGGCGCCTGTGTCTGGGATCCTTTGAGCGCGAGTCAGTCTGAGCTTCTGGAGGCCCCCATCACCTCGGCAGAAATGGCCGGCGCTTTGAGTGATCTTCCGCTGGGTAAGGCACCAGGCCCGGATGGGCTGCCGGTATCCTTCTATCGCGCCTTTTGGCTGCAACTCCAGCCGTATCTTCTCCGGCTCTTCAATTCATTCGACGAGCTGGCGGGGCCCTCGCCGGACATGGCGATGGCCGAAATAGCCCTCATACCAAAGTCCGGGAAGGACCATACCCTTTGCTCCTCCTATCGGCCCATTGCCCTGTTAAATACGGATCTTAAGCTGTACACTAAGCTCTTGGCCAAAAGGATTAGTACTCACATGCCCAACCTAATTGAACCGGACCAGGTGGGGTTTATCCAGCATCGTCAAGGGGCGGACAATGTGCGTCGGGTGGCACACATAGTCGGGAAAGCTAAACATTGGGGGATACCAGCCTGCTTGCTCTCGCTCGACGCGGAAAAAGCGTTCGACCGAGTGGACTGGTCGTTCCTGCGGGCGGTCTTACAGAAGGTGGGTCTGGGCCCGAGGATGGTGGCGCGCATCATGGCCCCCTATATTTCGCCGGTGGCTAGAGTGCGCGTGAATGGTCAGCTCACGCAGGCCTTCCCCATCTGCAGGGGCACACGGCAGGGCTGCCCCTTGTCGTCCCTGCTGTTCGCGATGATAGTGGAGCCTCTTGCAATCATGATACAACGGTCTCCCGACGTCCGGGGTATATCGCTTCGGGGGGTGGAACATAAGATCGCTCTCTTCGCGGATGACCTTCTCCTTACTTTATCTGACCCGTCGCGCTCGCTACCAGCCCTACATCGGCTACTCCAAGATTGTGAGTGCACCTCCGGGCTTAAAATCAATCACACGAAATCTTGGGCCCTTAATATTTCGATCCCGGCCGAGGAACTTCGGTCGCTCCAAGCGTGTGTCCCGTATCAATGGGCGATTGAGTCAGTGCGCTATCTGGGCCTCAATCTGACTCCGGATCTGGCCACCTGGTCGCAGGCTAATTGGCAGGAGTATAAACTTTCGGTCCAGCAGGACCTGCGCGGGTGGAAGGCCCTACCGCTTTCCTGGCTCGGGTGACTTAATACGGTGAAAATGTCGATTTTGCCGAAGATCCTTTACCTCTTCCAAACGTTGCCGACACCTATTCCGGAGCACCAGATACAGGGACTGCAACGCGAATTGGTGGCCTTCATATGGGGCGGAAAGAAGCCGCGCCTCTCTAATAAACTCTTAATGTTCCCCGTGATAGGGGTGGCCTTGCCTGCCCGAATCTCCTCGAGTATTACTGGGCGTCGCACCTCCGCTATGTCCTGGAGTGGGGGGCATGGGAGAGCGAAAAGGTGTGGTTCCACATGGATAGGGCAGTTACTTGCCGTCCATTGTGGGACCATGCCTGGCTGCACCGGGAGGCGCGCCATCGTAGCGCCTATATGGCCGTGCCCACCAAGACGGTTTTGGAGATTTGGGATAGGGTGGCGGTTCGCAGGGGACTTACCACCTTCCCCTTCCCTCACACCCCGATTGCACGTAACCCGCAGTTTCCCCCGGCGTGCCGTCCGCCCTACTTTGCGAACTGGACGGAAGCCGGATGTCGGACGATTGGGAACCTCTTCGCGGGCGGTGGTCTTAAATCCTTTGCCCAATGTCAGCTGGAATTTGGGCTGAAGGACAGCGACAAATTCCAATACATCCAACTTCGGCACTGAATCCAGGGCTTCTCCTTGACCCAGGCGGCCACGCGACCCTTCACTCCGTTCGAACAGCTAGCTCGTACATTTGGGGCGTATAAGGGGCTGATCTCCCGCATCTATGGGGTGTTACAGCGGTCGCAGCACCCGGACCCTCACCCATACCAACTGCGTTGGCAGACTGTTCCCGGCTCAGGTGTTACTCCCCCTCAGTGGGCCAGGCTCTGGAGGGATATTCCCAAAATTTTCGTAGTATTCCCCAGCAGGAGTCGGCCTATATGGTGATGACTCAAAGGTACTACACCCCCGCCCGGCTTCAAAAAATGTTTCCTAAGACCTCCTCCTTATGTTGGCGCTGCATGCAGGCACTGGGTGACTTTATCCATATTTGGTGGACGTGCCCCCTCCTGGCTATCTTTTGGAAGGAGGTTCTCAGCCATATCAAACGGGTCCTGGGGTACCCCTTGCCTGCGGATCCGTTGGTGGTGGTACTGGGCCTCAGACCAGCGAACGCGCGAGCCATGATGGGTCGTGACCGGCACCTGAGCCTCCACATGCTAAGTGCTGCCAAGCAGATGGTGGCACTATATTGGAAAAAGGCGGAGACGCCCTCCATAAACGTATGGTTCACCCGCTTGTGGCATGTGGTGGCGATGGAGTTGCTCACGGCACGTCTTCAGTTTCGCGACACTCACTTTGAGAAACTCTGGAAGCCTTTGGTGGATCACCTAGGGCGCTTGGAACATGCTCGTTTGCAACCACCACGGCTTCGGGCCCTACGGCTCTTTGATGATGCACTGTGCCCTGCGGATCCAGGGGGCTTTTGGGGATCGACGATTGGTAGGTGATCTGTGACAGCCTCGGCCACCCTCTGGGCGGGGGGAGACCCCTGCCTCTGAAATACTGGGCTCTCCCGGCCTCAATTGGTTGGTGATAGTGTGGATGACATTCCTCCCCCCTCGCTGACCCCCCTCGCCCTATCCTAGTCCCTCTTTCCCTGTTCCCCTTCCCACCCCCCTTTTTTCTTATTTTTTTTTATTATTTATTTCCTTTTATTGTATTATTGTTATCACTATTACAGTTGGTTTACTATTTAGGGACTGTTCTGGAGGGATCGCGCGCGGCGATATAGGGGTACGGCTGGGGCGCCCTGCTGCGCGTCCTTCCCTTGCAATGGTCAGTCTAGAGACGATGGAGCTAGTTTTTACCTTAGGTGTCCTTGCTGGATGATTGAGGGGACATAAGTTGCGGGGTGGGGCGGGGTGGGGTGTCTCCCCGGGGGCTGCCTGCGGGGGTGGGGGCCTCCCGGGGGGGCACGCTGCTTGGCCCGGTTATACGCTGCTGCGCCTAGGAAGACATAGCATCGGGCGTAATTACGGTGGCTGTACACAAAAGTTGGGGCGTTAGGATGCCCTCCCAGAACTTTGCACCATGCAGGGAAGGGGGATTTCAGGGGGCGCGGCTGGGGCCTTTTTCGTATGCTGCCGCTCATTGACACAACTGCAATTGCTAGTACTTGTTCTTCTGATATAAAGGTATTGGTAGAAATAGAGCTTCTTGGACTTGGGAGAGCGTCCGTGATTGAGATTGCATATATCTTTACACTTGGAATATGGCATGCCCCTCTGATTTCCTGGGCTCTCACCCTATGATGTACGTGTCTAATGGCTGCCGGCCTATATGGTTGTAGGCAAACAAGCTGTGTACTGCGCCAAGTGCGACCCTTCTAAAAACGTAATAAAAAAAGTTGTTTACAAAAGCAATATTTAAGATTTATGAAGAATTAGGATCAGTAACATTATTACTAGTGGCTTAATTTTTACAAGAGAAAAATATTCATCTATACTCCTCACTTACAAAGTTTAAAAGAATGTAGGAAACAATTGATTCAGATACTGAGACCTAAAAGTAAATCTAAATGTGTAGATTAACAGAACGTAAATTTAGTCTTATACTTTTGAGTAACTTTATTACATCTGAAAGAGACTTCTAGCTACAACCTTATTACCTTAGAATGCTTTCCAGGTGGCGGACTGGGTCTGGAAAAATCTTGAGCAGTACCTCTGCACACCAGTACGTGGTGCTGATCGACACTGTGTCAACGTTGTCTTTGCCGGAAATAAAGTGCAAGGTACCTATATAGGCACCACCCCAGCACCCTGACATCAGTTCTCTACTTTCCAAGCCATCAGAGCAGATCTGGACAGAGCTACCTCAGTCCTTTTTTTGGGCTACCATTTTTTACTTTTTGTAGAGATTTTATCGAGCTAAGCTCCCAGTGTGCGAATGGATATGCCCTAAAAAACCTGGGGTCCAAGCCCTGTGGTTCCTGTCACAGGCAGATGTCTGTTGCAGGCTGCCACCTGGTTTGCTTGTGGTACCTGGAGCCTAGCCACATTTCCAAAGCCTACCCAGACTGTCAAGTGATGAACCTCAGGGCAGTCCAGAAACGTGCCCTGAAGGTCCTGGTCACATGACACTGGACGACTCCACACCGCTCCAGGTCCTGGGCATGCAGAAGGTAAAACTAAAAGCTACATGCCTCCCGGAATATCCCAGAGCCCGAACGACCCACTCCTAGATAAAAGAATTGTTTGAAGCCATGCTTTTCATCTTTGGGCAGGCAGACCCCTCTGGAGTGCCTGCGCACCCCAAGGATTTGGCAGGAGTTCAAACTGGATTACTGCTGCCGGGTTCGCCCTTGGTGACAGTCGAGGCCTTTGGATCCGTTCTTGGATCCAGATCAGCTCTGGTTGTAAGTCCACTGCCTTCATCAGAGATTGTTACACTGCCTCTGTTCACAGTGCTGCCTACGGCCTTCGATGGCACCAACCCCATCATTATACTCCAACTCTGATCTGGAGCTGTACCGGCATTGCCTGAGATCGTCTGTGGCACCAACCAGACCAAGGCCATCTGAGTCAGAGATAGTGCCTCCCTTCACTGACAGGCCCTATGAGGAATATGATTAGAGTGGATCTGAGTATACTTATGGTTATCTCAAACCACTCAAAAACGAAAGGAAATGATGGACGGAGTGTTGAACATTGCAAGCACTCACCCCCAGTCAACTGATCTGGGTTTAATCCATCACCGTTCTTTAGCCCACTCTGCCACCCCAGTTCAGACATGGCCATATGCAAATCAGTCTGACCCTGTGCCTCATGGGAACAGTCCAGCCCGAACTGCCAAGTCATGTCTTCCCTGGACCGGAAACAAGCTTCCTAGGACCGGTTTCTGGCATTTCAGCCGTCTTCAGCCAGACTTGCTTGAATCCAGTGGCAAAGTGAGCAAGGGACTCACGTCTGAGCATACCCTGCCAACTTATGGCGAACAAAGCAAAAACCAAAGGAAATGATGGACGGAGTGTTGAACATTGCAAACACTCACCCTCAGTCAACTGATCTGGGTTTAATCCATCACCGTTCTTTAGCCCACTCTGCCACCCCAGTTCAGACATGGCCATATGCAAATCAGTCTGACCCTGTGCCTCGTGGGAACAGTCCAGCCCGAACTGCCAAGTCATGTCTTCCCTGGACCGGAAACAAGCTTCCTAGGACCGGTTTCTGGCATTTCAGCTGTCTTCAGCCAGGCTTGCTTGAATCCAGTGGCAAAGTGAGCAAGGGACTCACGTCTGAGCATACCCTGCCAACTTATGGCGAACAAAGCAAAAACCAAAGGAAATGATGAACGGAGTGTTGAACATTGCAAGCATATCAACAAAACTACCTGAACGAGTCAAGTAGACAGGAACCTAACCGGGAGAGACAAAAGGTGTAGGAAACAATTTGATCCTTAAGGACACCGTTTTTAGAAAGAAAGGGAAGGATTATCTCTTTCTATAGTCCCCTCACTCACCAGGGTTTCCCCACGGTGACATGCTTCATCATAGGTGTCCTCCCAGTCCTCTACGGACTGAGGCGTGCTACGACTTGCGGTGTTACGTAGGAGCACTAGAAACTTGTGGACTATGTGTAGTGAAAGTGAATTAGTGGTGGAGTGGGATAATTAAAATAATCAGCTAGTGGGCTACAAAATAAACTTTATTGGTGCTCTAAGCTGAAAAAATTAAAAACGGGGTAATATGACAAGGGACCCTAACTGTAATGGAAAGGTGTGCCTAGCATATATTCAGGTCAACTAGTTCCGAGCTTCCCCAGCTCTTCGTCAGGACTACACTGGGACCAGCCCAGTGTCGAGAAACTTGCCACTCCTAGTTAACCTTATTAAGGTGCAATAAGTGTGATGCCACAATAGTAAGGCATGCGTTTTTTTAAAAAATACATACGTAATGTACGTCAGCACAATGGTCTGTAAGGTACAAAACAACAGTTAATTAGGAGGAAAAAATATATATGTATAATGTAATACGTAATTGTCACTAAAATTTGTGAGCACACTACACCCAAGTGTGTGCACACTTTCATATCTGACGTGCCGCTAAGTGAAAGAGAGAAGAGATGCAATTATTCACTCCATGCCGGCGCGGTGTTGGAAAAAGTGTGCTGAAATTAATAAAATTATTAAGTCTGACTAAATACACACAAAAACATACAACATAGAACATGTAACATACTTAAGGAAAAGCAACACTGTGCCTCATGGTCACTGGAGGGGATGCGGCGATCTCGTACATCTAATGGAGGATAGGAATCGAGATCGTTAGGGAAAGCGGCGTGTTCCGTAAGGACGGATCGCCCAGCGTGGTGAGAGGGAGACGGAGAAGGGTCTCCTCGCTCCGTACGGGTATGGAGATTGGTAGCACTTACTTGTACGTTGAACCCCGCATACTTCTGACACCTACTCGAAGCCAAACCTCTCGGACCACATTCTGGCGTGTCCTCGTTGCTGCACTGTTTTTATGTGCTGGCGTGCGTGTCACAAGAATAGAGACAGAAGAGAGAAAGCTCCGATGCCGGTATGCGAGTGGAGCCGCCATATTGGAAAGGGATGAGACTGTGGGTTTAGATACTGTTAAGTATTGTAATATATTTTTAAATTAGGTCATTGTACGTCTCATTGCTCCGGAGTGGGTAGGTAATCACTCGCAACTTAGAACAAGTTATGAGGGCGAGAGATGGTGAGATATGGAGCGATGTTGTTGTAAAGTTAATATAGTAAGGAAAAACTCGAACTTTATTGAGAAGGCAGGTAGGAGCTGCTCAGACATAGGTCAATGAGACCGGCTGTGATGGAAGCCGCCATCTTGGAGTGGGATGGGGAGGTAATGAATACTGTTGAGGAATGAGATGCTTGTTTCAAGTAGCTATGGGGCTGTGGAGTGATAGTAATCACTCTCAACTTGGGTGACGCAGGATGCAGAAGTGAAATATGAAGGAGGGATATTGACTGATGGAATGATGTAAATATTACAATAATGGATAACCCTGAGCGAGGTTATAGCCATGCCCAACCTGATAGATATTAATGGCTTATTCAGCAGGTATACCAGAGATGGTTGGTCAAGTAAACTGGCACCAGGGTATGTCATCGTTAAGACCCCTGTCGTCTGAGCGTAGCTTGAACACCCAACGTTGTTCCTTCTCATGTAGCTGTTTCTCCATGTTGGGGTGATTCTTGATATGTTCCAAGACAACCCAGTTGAAGTCATTGGGTGTGTGGCGTTTTTCCAGGAAATGGGTGGTCATCTTGGTGTTATCACGTTTACACCTGAAATTACTACGGTGCTCAATCATTCGGGTGTTTACTTTCCTGGTAGTCATACCTACGTAGTGGAAATTACAAACGCAGGTTATCAAGTAAACAACACCTGTTGTATTGCAGTTTGTGAAAGACCGAAGATTCCAGGTTATCCCATTGTTGCATTTCACTGTCTTAGTCACTTTTGTGAGGTGACATACACTGCAGTTACCGCACGGGAAATGGCCCTCTGGTAGGGGTTGGAGCAGGCGTTGGGGACCTGCAGGTTTTGTCGTAGTGGGACGTGTATGGACAAGATGATCCCTCAGGTTGCAGGCTTTGCGATGGCTGAACATAGGTTTCTGTAGGTCTAAACCCCCACTGTTCAGGATGCGCCAGTGTTTCTTGATTAACATTGCAAGCACTCACCCCCAGTCAACTGATCTGGGTTTAATCCATCACCGTTCTTTAGCCCACTCTGCCACCCCAGTTCAGACATGGCCATATGCAAATCAGTCTGACCCTGTGCCTCATGGGAACAGTCCAGCCCGAACTGCCAAGCCATTTCTTCCCTGGACCGGAAACAAGCTTCCTAGGACCGGTTTCTGGCATTTCAGCCGTCTTCAGCCAGGCTTGCTTGAATCCAGTGGCAAAGTGAGCAAGGGACTCACGTCTGAGCATACCCTGCCAACTTATGGCGAACAAAGCAAAAACCAAAGGAAATGATGGACGGAGTGTTGAACATTGCAAGCACTCACTCCCAGTCAGCTGATCTGGGTTTAATCCATCACCGTTCTTTAGCCCACTCTGCCACCCCAGTTCAGACATGGCCATATGCAAATCAGTCTGACCCTGTGCCTCATGGGAACAGTCCAGCCCGAACTGCCAAGTCATGTCTTCCCTGGACCGGAAACAAGCTTCCTAGGACCGGTTTCTGGCATTTCAGCCGTCTTCAGCCAGGCTTGCTTGAATCCAGTGGCAAAGTGAGCAAGGGACTCACGTCTGAGCATACCCTGCCAACTTATGGCGAACAAAGCGCCATAAGTTGGCAGGGTATGCTCAGACAAGAGTCCCTTGCTCACTTTGCCACTGGATTCAAGCAAGCCTGGCTGAAGACGGCTGAAATGCCAGAAACCGGTCCTAGGAAGCTTGTTTCCGGTCCAGGGAAGACATGACTTGGCAGTTCGGACTGGACTGTTCCCATGAGGCACAGGGTCAGACTGATTTGCATATGGCCATGTCTGAACTGGGGTGGCAGAGTGGGCTAAAGAACGGTGATGGATTAAACCCAGATCAGTTGACTGGGAGTGAGTGCTTGCAATGTTCAACACTCCGTCCATCATTTCCTTTGGTTTTTGCTTTGTTCGCCATAAGTTGGCAGGGTATGCTCAGACGTGAGTCCCTTGCTCACTTTGCCACTGGATTTAAGCAAGCCTGGCTGAAGACGGCTGAAATGCCAGAAACCGGTCCTAGGAAGCTTGTTTCCGGTCCAGGGAAGACATGGCTTGGCAGTTCGGGCTGGACTGTTCCCATGAGGCACAGGGTCAGACCGATTTGCATATGGCCATGTCTGAACTGGGGTGGCAGAGTGGGCTAAAGAACGGTGATGGATTAAACCCAGATCAGTTGACTAGGGGTGAGTGCTTGCAATGTTCAACACTCCGTTCATCATTTCCTTTGGTTTTTGCTTTGTTCGCCATAAGTTGGCAGGGTATGCTCAGACGTGAGTCCCTTGCTCATTCTGCCACTGGATTCAAGCAAGCCTGACTGAAGACGGCTGAAATGCCAGAAACCGGTCCTTGGAAGCTTGTTTCCGGTCCAGGGAAGACATGACTTGGCAGTTCGGGCTGGACTGTTCCCACGAGGCACAGGGTCAGACTGATTTGCATATGGCCATGTCTGAACTGGGGTGGCAGAGTGGGCTAAAGAACGGTGATGGATTAAACCCAGATCAGTTGACTGAGGGTGAGTGCTTGCAATGTTCAACACTCCGTCCATCATTTCCTTTGGTTTTTGCTTTGTTCGCCATAAGTTGGCAGGGTATGCTCAGACGTGAGTCCCTTGCTCACTTTGCCACTGGATTCAAGCAAGCCTGGCTGAAGACGGCTGAAATGCCAGAAACCGGCCCTAGGAAGCTTGTTTCCGGTCCAGGGAAGACATGGCTTGGCTGTTCGGGCTGGACTGTTCCCATGAGGCACAGGGTCAGACTGATTTGCATATGGCCATGTCTGAACTGGGGTGGCAGAGTGGGCTAAAGAACGGTGATGGATTAAACCCAGATCAGTTGACTGGGGGTGAGTGCTTGCAATGTTCAACACTCCATCCATCATTTCCTTTGGTTTTGCTTTGTTCGCCAAAAATTGGCAGGGTATGCTCAGACGTGAGTCCCTTGCTCACTTTGCCACTGGATTCAAGCAAGCCTGGCTGAAGACGGCTGAAATGCCAGAAACCGGTCCTAGGAAGCTTGTTTCCGGTCCAGGGAAGACATGGCTTGGCAGTTCGGGCTGGACTGTTCCCATGAGGCACAGGGTCAGACTGATTTGCATATGGCCATGTCTGAACTGGGGTGGCAGAGTGGGCTAAAGAACGGTGATGGATTAAACCCAGATCAGTTGACTGGGGGTGAGTGCTTTCAATGTTCAACACTCCGTCCATCATTTCCTTTGGTTTTGCTTTGTTCGCCATAAGTTGGCAGGGTATGCTCAGACGTGAGTCCCTTGCTCACTTTGCCACTGGATTCAAACAAGCCTGGCTGAAGACGGCTGAAATGCCAGAAACCGGTCCTAGGAAGCTTGTTTCCGGTCCAGGGAAGACATGGCTTGGCAGTTCGGGCTGGACTGTTCCCATGCGGCACAGGGTCAGACTGATTTGCATATGGCCATGTCTGAACTGGGGTGGCAGAGTGGGCTAAAGAACGGTGATGGATTAAACCCAGATCAGTTGACTGGGGGTGAGTGCTTGCAATGTTCAACACTCCGTCCATCATTTCCTTTGGTTTTGCTTTATCTCAAACCACTGGCAGAGCCCTTATCCAAAAACAACTGGTATGAGGAACTGGCAGCTGCCAGTGTTCTGGACACCACTTATTTATTTATTTATTTATGGCGACTTTTAGAGCGCGCAATTACCCGAGGGTGTCTCGGCGCTGTTGTCACAGAACTCTCTGTAGGGGAAGGGAGGTTTAGGCTTGGAACAACCATGTTTTCAATTTTTTTCTGAAATTGAGCAAAGTCGGTGCACATTTGATGTGAAGAGGGAGAGTGTTCCACAGTCTAGCTGTGACAACGGTGAAGCGTTTGTCTCCCCAGTTAGCCTTTCTTGTACGAGGGACTGTTAGCAGATGGGCTGAGGATGAACGCAGTGTTCTTCGCTGTTCGGGCGGGTGAAAGGCTTGTTTTAGGAATAGAGGGCCATGATTGTGGATAGCTTTGTAGGCTATGCACAAGGCTTTAAATTTGATGCGGCTCCTCACCGGCAGCCAATGTAGCTGTTGGATGTAAGGGGAGACAGATGCAAATTTGGGAATGGGTAGCAAGATCCTGGCTGCTGCATTCTGTACAGTCTGTAGTTTGTTGAGGACCTTTTGTTGTGCATTTAGAAGCAAGGCATTTCAATAGTCCGTTTTAGAAAAGACTAACGTGCTGACTAAAGTTTTGCCTGCAGAAGATGGTAAGTACGGAATGAGTTTTTTGGTCTTTTTTAAGGTGTAGAAGGAGGATGAAACCACTGAATTTGCATGCTGCTGGAAGGACAATTTGTTGTCAAAGACAACCCCCAGGTTTCGTACCTTGACTACTGGTTCTGGAGGTTGTCCCATTCGTTGGGGCCACCATTGTGGAGACCAGATTGGTTGTAGTCTCCCGAATGTCATCACTTCTGTTTTATCAGAATTCAGCTTAAGGCAGTTTGATGGCATCCAGGAGCTTATTGCTTTCATAC
Organism: Triturus cristatus; assembly: GCF_964204655.1. Lineage (NCBI taxonomy): Eukaryota > Metazoa > Chordata > Amphibia > Caudata > Salamandridae > Triturus > Triturus cristatus. The sequence continues at coordinate 1,389,220,569 of NC_140590.1, forward strand.
CACATTGGAAGTTTGAAGCTACTGTATGGCCATCATCGAATACGGACAACACCAGTTGTGTGTCGTCTGCGTGTGTGGTGAGAGAAATTCCACAGGATTTGATGACCCTCGCTAAGTCAGACACATATATATTAAATAGTGTCGGGCTTAGCGAGGATCCTTGTGGTACACCGCAAGGCAGGGAGAAAGTCTGGGAGGTGAATTGTCCCAACTTCACCGTTTGTAGGCGGTTTGACAGGAATGAAGCGAGAAGCTCCTTAGCCTTGTCCCTTATTCCTATAGCCGCGACACGGTCGATCAGTATGGTATGATCGACCGTGTCGAAGGCTGCGGACAGATCTAAAAGTATGAGGATTGCAGCTCCTCCATTGTCCATAGTGGATCGTATCTCGTCCGCGGCTTTCAGGAGAGCTGTCTCCGTGCCGTGTCCCTGACGGAACCCGAACTGAGTGTCATCCAGTAAGTTGTTGTTATGGATGTACGTTGACAATTGCTGGTTCATGATCTTTTCAAAGATTTTGGCCGGAAAAGGGAGGCATGCAATAGGCCTGTAGCTGGCTGGAAGAGAAGGATCTAAGCTGGGTTTTTTGAGTAGTGGTTTAATGATGGCTTCTTTCCATACAGAAGGGTAGGTGCCGGATGTGAACATTGCGTTGCAGATGGTAGTGAGTGACGGGGCAACGGCTTCTGCGACGAGGTTAAGGACGGCAGGAGGGCATGGATCGAGTGGTGATCCGGATTTAGTTCGGACGATCAGGGGTTGAACAATTTCTTTCGTGATGTTTTCGAAGGCTGAAAATTGTGGCGTATTATTGGCAGTGGAGTGCTCGGTATGGGATACGGGAGGATCAGGCGAAAAAGTGGAGAAGATGGCTCTGACCTTATCCTCGAAAAATGTGGCCAGTGTATCTGAAAGGGCCTGAGATCCCTCCGAGGAGGGTATCAGAGGATTGGACAGATATGTTACCACCTGAAACAGTTTTCCTGATGAGTTTTTGGCATGATTTATTTGGTTAGTGTAGTAGGCGGTTTTCTCGGATGTAATCAGTTTTTTGTAATTAGAGAGGGCGTGTTTATAGCTAATCTTGTCCGCGTTATTATAGTGTCGGCGCCATTGCCTTTCTAAATTTCTGCAATATTGGCGCTGTAGTCTAAGGGGTTCCCAGAACCAGGGGGCGGATATCAGCTTCCTGTTCCTATGAGAGGTTTTTGTAGGGGCTAGTTTGTTGCAGGCTGCGTTCAGATTCTCCAGGTAGGTAGCTGAAGCAGCTACAGGGTCCTGAGTGTTTAGCGGAGGGCTATCATGTATGATCTGGGTGAGCTGGTTTAGATTAATGTTCTTCCAGTCTCTGAATTTTGTTGATCCAGAAATTGTCTGGGAGGGTAGACAAGGATTAATGGGAAATGAAAAGCATACTGCAGAGTGGTCTGTCCATATTAAAGGGATGACCTTAGTAATTGTGATGTCTTTATTGTTGGTAAATAAGCCGTCTAGGGTGTGCCCTGCTAGGTGGGTTGGTGATTTGACAGTTTGCATAAGGCCTACTGTCTCCAAGTCACCGAGTAGCGTTCCTGTATCAGGGTCTTCATAGGATTCAAGGTGAAAATTGAAGTCACCTAAAACGGTGAAGTGTTGGGATCCAATAGACATCTCAATGATTTTGTCTAAGTTTGAGAGAAATTTTGATCTAGATCCTGGGGGGCGGTAGATTAGCAAACCTCTGAAAGTAGTTTTACTGGAGATGCATATGGCGAAAAGGAGAGCCTCGCACTCAAGAAGAGTTATTTCTGATGTTGTTAGTCTTAGGTGTTCTTTGTGTATAATTGCTATTCCTCCGCCTTTTCTTAAGGGTCTATCTAGCTTGCTTACACAATAGTTGTTAGGCGTGGCGTCTCTGAAGTCAGGTCCGGAGGATTCGTCTCCCCATGTCTCGGTAATAAATAGTATGTCCAGATCATGGGAGTCAATGAACTCAGCGATTTCAATTTTGTGTTTAGGTAAGGAACGGACGTTTATTAGGGCTGCAGACACTGTGGGTGGGGAAATAGTGGTGTCTGTGGACAGCATTTCCGTGCAAGTGGGGCATTTAAGCGGTCCAATGCAAGAGTTGTAGTTAAGGAGGGGTATGGGGTGGGCTTTCTCGGCGTATGGTTTATATCTCAGGAGTTCGGCAGAGGAGTAGGATAGCAAAGGAGAATTGGCGATGGGCCGCGGACCAGGCAGAGCAGGGGGGGTGGCCCTAGGCCCGGCCTCGGCGCGGACGAGCGCAGACGAGCTTGCCTTATGCGCGCCTTCGGCGCGCAATCGTCCCGCCCGCTGCGCTCGTCCGCTGCGCTTCCGGTTCCAATGCATGTAAATAGTGTTGAATCGGATAAGTGTAGAGGGCGTGGTGAGCGCCGCTGGGCGTGTCCTGTGACCGAGGGCGGCGTTGCTGTGGCAACCCTCTCCGCTACAGCAATAGATCTGCTGGGCGGTCAGGTGTAACCAGCGAGCGAGCGCTTCAACGTAAATGCGGGTGACAGTCAAATATACTTTTTAAAAACACAACGTGCTAGTGAGCTAAAATCTCCCGGCTTCCGCCTCAGGAGAGAGTCTGCAAGACAGCGCTAGTACTCAGCGCCAGTCAATTTAAGGCCAGGCTTGTGGGCGTGATGAGCGCCGCTGGGCGTGTCCTGTGACCGAGGGCGGCGTTGCTGTGGCAACCCTCTCCGCTACAGCAATAGATCTGCTGGGCGGTCAGGTGTAACCAGCGAGCGAGCGCTTCAACGTAAATGCAGGTGACAGTCAAATATACTTTTTAAAAACACAACGTGCTAGTGAGCTAAAATCTCCCGGCTTCCGCCTCAGGAGAGAGTCTGTAAGACAGCGCTAGTACTCAGCGCCAGTCAATTTAAGGCCAGGCTTGTGGGCGTGATGAGCGCCGCTGGGCGTGTCCTGTGACCGAGGGCGGCGTTGCTGTGGCAACCCTCTCCGCTACAGCAATAGATCTGCTGGGCGGTCAGGTGTAACCAGCGAGCGAGCGCTTCAACGTAAATGCAGGTGACAGTCAAATATACTTTTTAAAAACACAACGTGCTAGTGAGCTAAAATCTCCCGGCTTCCGCCTCAGGAGAGAGTCTGTAAGACAGCGCTAGTACTCAGCGCCAGTCAATTTAAGGCCAGGCTTGTGGGCGTGATGAGCGCCGCTGGGCGTGTCCTGTGACCGAGGGCGGCGTTGCTGTGGCAACCCTCTCCGCTACAGCAATAGATCTGCTGGGCGGTCAGGTGTAACCAGCGAGCGAGCGCTTCAACGTAAATGCAGGTGACAGTCAAATATACTTTTTAAAAACACAACGTGCTAGTGAGCTAAAATCTCCCGGCTTCCGCCTCAGGAGAGAGTCTGACACTGGCCTAGTCTCCCTTCCCCCTATGGCTACAGAAGAAGGGGCTTTCTTTTTCATGATACCAAGAAGGACAGCTGACGTCCCGGACCTTATGCTGCCCTTGGTGGCAGTAAAGACTTGACAGAGGTGCTTCATCCCAGAGTGGCCATCACAGAACCTCACCTTCCCCTTAATGAAGCCCTCACCGATACCGTACTCGGGCCTGTGCACAGAACCAACAAGACTCTAGCCGACTCAGTGTATCAATTATTGCCTATAGATCCAGTACAGTAGGAAATTAGTTTATTTTCTCAAAAAAAATTGATTCCTCTTTTTTTATTGTTTCCTGCCCATAGGCTTCTTCTCTTGTATTCAGTATTCTATTGCCAGCCAACATGTGTTTTGTTACTGAGGGAGTACCCCATAACTTTGTCAGGGCTCTAAAACAATGATAATATTTCCCACTCAAAATATACATCTTTGATTTACAATCTTTTTACAGCCTGTTTTGATCCCATGACTCAATATGTGAAATTAAGGAAACGTTTAATATCAGTGTCTGTGGAAACCCATGCAGCGCATCTCAAAACCAGTAATATAAATGCACTGTTAATCCATTTCTTGTTGTACAGTAATAAATATTGTTACCAATTTCTTTAGATCATAAGGGACTTGGCACCCCTATCAGAGAGGAGTACCAGTGCACCACTGGAACCCAGCAGAGTGCAGTGAAAATCCTGTTAGCTGTATACTTGAAACTTCTACAAAGTTATTACAGCCTGTCAACCAATAAAGTCTCATTATTTAAATGTCATCTGTTCAATCTTATGTCTGTGTACTCAAGTTAATGGTCCTACTCTATAATGATGTGAAGTCTGACAATGTTTATCCGCTCATCACACTTCACATCATCAGGTCTGGATATTACTTTCCGTTGGGGATGCGTACACTGGGAACTCTACTAAGTCCAAGTTTCCCCACTGCAGTACAGAGCATACATTGGATGAGTGAACACACCGGTGTTTTTTTAAGTGTGGACACTGTGGTATGTGCAAATGGGCTAGTGACAAAATGAAAAGCTTCAGCACCAGATATTCTGAGACCCTTGATATTTGTTCCAATATAACATGTAACACCAAATTTGTAGTGTACATTGTCAAATGCAAATGTGAATGTATAGCTGCAGGCGTACTATCAGGTCTTTAAAGGATAGAGTTAGTGAGCACTGAATGGTTCTCAAACAGGATGATGAGAAATACCCTAAAGCAGTACTTGCTAGGTCTTGTAAAGCACAAGCATCGAACAAGGGCTTCAAATCCTTTGGAATAGACCACATTCATAGAGATTCGAGAGAGGGCAACTGCAAACTCACACTCAGGAAAAAAGAAGCCATGTGGATAATGCATCTAAAGGCTGTGGAACAGGGTTTGAATACAGACCATGAATTACAATATTTCTTGGGGGACTAATGTGTGACCCTTACCCCAAAAGCACTAAATGAAGACAGACATGCGCATCTTTTCATCCATAAAATTAACCAATTTGAAAATGCATCTGTCTTTCATTACCCAAACTATGATCCTATTGACATGTTAGCATCTATATGATTTTAAATGATCATATGAATAAGCCTGCAGGCAAAGGTTATGATATGGAATCACAGGAGTATGTACATTGGAACTAGTCTTCTCCCATTAAGGGATATAATGTAACAATGATACAGTACTAAGTATATATTCATGTTTTGCTATTATCTTTCGCCCCGACCATTGATATTCCAAATGTCTTCTTGTGTATTATCGATTAAAGCATGAACTAAGAGATGAGATTTGGTAGGATGACATATATTATTGTGAAGTTGTTTTGAAAAACGTTTCTCTCTCATTGTTGAAGGTGATGAGTAGTCTGCAAGTGGGATATGTTTGTTGGACAATTGTTTTACACAATAGGTGGTGTGGCACCAAACATATATAACAATGAAGCGATGAAGCAAACTTTATTAATACATTGCTTTACACATTAGCTTGCTCGATTTGAATACTATATCAACTTTGGGATACGCTATGATATGTAGCACCAATGCTATTTTGGCAATTCCAAGAGGGCAGTGATTATAAGACTGTGACTAGATTCATTTGTTAGTAACAGAGTGACTTCATTTTGGTCCTTCTATTGTTTTTACCTGGAAGGACACGGCACTGGACTATAACAAGTTTCTGGTTTCTATGACAGACTGCCGATAAAGTTTTGTGTACTCACATGTTTTTTGCTGATTCCAGAACACCCTCTATTATTCAGGTAAGCCATCCTCTATTTGGGGACAAGTTTATAGGTGGACCATAAGTCGGACAACTTTGCTAAAAAAAATACACATTTGATTGACAGGTTATGCGGACTTGGTCACGTTACAACCGATTATCATGGACATAGAACAGTCTTAGCACGGAATCAATATGGCAATATGCTGCTCAGCATATTGGCTGGAAATTTCCAAATGTCAATTTAAATGACCAAATTGAGGTAAACAAGGCAGTTAGATTAGGGATTTAGTCTATATATATTAAACGTTGACACACATCTGATAACTGACGGCCACCTGTTGTGTTGTTATTAACAATACAGAGAAACCCCCATTCAAGTTTTGGTGACATTTGGCAGAATCCAGGACCACCTGCCTCGATGGTGGTCTATTATTTCAGACAAATTGGTGCTCCAAATTGTTCAGTGAGGTTACGCCCTTATATTTAAGGACACCGGCTTCTCATACCACCATCTTTCAATCAGCTGATAGAGGACCGTCTCTTCCTGTTGCATTAGGAAGTACAGGCTCTTCTGGTCAGAGGATCTATTGAGTGGTGGCCAACATCAGAAGTAGGTTGTGGTTGCTATTTCTGCTACGTTTTGCTGCTCTTGGCCATGGAGACCAAATGGTAGCACTGGACCTGCAGAATGCATATTTCCGTATGCCCGTCCTGCCAGCCCATAGGCACTGTGGTGGCAAGAACACTTTTAGTTCACTGTGCACCTCATGACCTCACCAGCACCCCTCGGGTTTTCACAAAGGTGATGGTTGTGATGGTTGCCCATATGTCGAGGGCACGTGACCCAGTCCTCCCCTACCTTGATGACTGGCTGTTGAAAGTGGGCTCGCCTCAGGCAGTCATCGCCCACCTTCAGACTATGACGGACCTCTTGCAATCTCTGCTCTTCATTATAAAGATGCTAAAGTCACACATGACTCCCACTCAGATGCTCATGTTTCATTGCACCCATTCTGGACACCGTGAAGTTCCTTGCCAACCCCGTGGAGCGATGAGTTAAGGATATTCAAGCTATGATTCCAATGTTTCAGCCTTTATCCTGGATTTCGGTGAGAATGACACCGAGGCTGCTGGGTCTCATGGCCTTCTTCATCCTGCTGGTAAAGCCTGCCCACGGGCATATGTGGGCTCTAGAGCAGGACCCGAAATCTCAGTGGATGCAGCATCATGGGAATCTCTCCAACCTGGTCCTGATATTGGAGCTAAGTGCAAAAGACCTGCAGTATTGACTGTTGAACCACAATTGGGTCAGCAGCAGACACCTCTCCCTTCCCCACCCAGACCCATACAGTGGTGAGAGATGCATCCCTCATGATTTTGGGCAGCCATCTGGGAGGGTTGGATATCAGAGGACTCTGGTCTCCAACAGAGTCTCAACTCCACATAAACATGTTGGAGTTGAGAGCAATTCGCTTGGAATTGAAAGCCTTCCTTCCACCAAGTGGAAGCTAATCCAGGTTCTCACAGACAACACCGCCACCAAGTGGTACTGAAACAAGCAGGGCGGCATTGGGTTGTGGACCCATGTCAAGAGGCCCTGGGTCTCTATACATGGCTGGAACACCAAGACTTTTACCTGACAGTACAACATCTGACAGGATCCCTGAAGGTCAGGGTGGACAAACTCAGCCATTGATGCCTTGCAGATGACGAATGGCATCCTCATCTAGACATGGTGAAAGGTCTCTTCCGTGACTGAGAAGAAACTTGTTTAGATTTATTTGCCACCACTGAGAAAGCGCAATGTCAGCACTTCTGTGATGGAGTTTCCAAGGCGGCACTCAACCGGAGACGTATTTTGTATTGAGTGGAGCTCAGGACTCCTGTACGCCTTGTTACAAAAATGGTGAGCTTTGAGGTGGCTTTTGGGCATGGCCTTTGGCATGCACAATGTGAATTTTACATAGTCTTGCCTTTGGACAGGCTCTGTGCACCTCCCTTGTGACCATAAACCACTGTAAACAGCTTCAGCTATGCACAGGGTGATTCATTGCTCAGAACCTTTGACACGTCTTCCTATGGAGATTAGCCACTGTGCTCTATCTTTGACTGTGTAAAGTGTTCTTCAATGGTAGAATCTGGTATCTGTCCAGGTCCTGACCTTAGTTATTATAACCGCATTGCTCACTGAGCACAGCCTTCAGCCTTACATAGCAGCGGTTTATTTCAAGAGCTCTCCTTCAGTCATGCCCTATGCTGAATACTAGTATTCACATAATTCACAGCATAAAATATGCTGTTCACTGTCTTTGCCATGTGTCATGGGGTGTGGCAGCAGGGCCTGGTCTGCAGCAAGACACCAACCACTGAGTGGGTAACTTCTTGTATTAGATCTGTGGATGCTAAATGGCACCCAGGGACTTCCAGGTCCTACTTAGGGTCACAGACTTACTGTCGGAGGCGGAGCTTCCATTGCTGCAGCAGGTGTCGTGGCCCCAGGGCTCAGTGGCCTGAGGGGCCCACTGAACCATGGTTATTGCTGTGTGTTATCATTCAGAAAGCAGCCAGGTGGACCATTTTCATCCTTTGCCTATGGTCCATTACACACAGGTTATGCTACTGCTCTCTGTTGCAATTTTTGGTTTGCATTGTCTTTCCCAGGTGTGCTTAAGGGTAGCGAACCCTCTGGGCCATTGTTGGGTCCAAGGACCAGGGTCCAGACACAAAAAAAAAATCAAATTCATTTTTGTGGTTGTGTTGGTATTTTGTGGAGAGGATGTGGTCTAACAGCTAGAGCAGTTGATCACAAAGCTGGGAATGCTGGGTTCGAGTCTCGGCAGCGATGCTCAACATCCTGTGATCCTGGGTAAATCACTTAATCTTCCCGTCCCCAACAAATTGAACGTATCCATCTGTAACGTAACTGGTGCTCATGTAATGTGCTCTGATACCTTCGGGTCAAGTTCGCGCTATATAAATCCTGGGAGTCTGGGGATTCTCTGCCTGTCTACTCATAAACTCTTTGTAGTTTAGAATCAAAACCCCACATTATGTAGAGGCAGCAAAAATAGGGATTCACCTGTTGCTACCAACCAATTTGGATCCATGGCCCTTGGTCTGGGTCCAAAGATACTCATCGGGTTATGGGAGGAAAGGTGCATCATTCAAGTAGTTCAAGGGGATTCTTTTTGTTTTTTTGATTTGTCTCCATATCCAAGTGCACGTTTCTGATCAATATATACAATAGAGTTACACTTCAAAGTCAGTGAGGGGGTGTGCATTAGCTCCCATTCTGCTCAACATCTGGTGCTAACCTTATCCACCATTTCCATTAACATCTCATGGCCTAGAGTCTATTCTTTGTTTATTATATGCTGCAGCAGGGTCTTACTGATAAGGATGGACAATGCTCTCATGAAATTGATGGCAGGAGAAATATTGCTAAAGCTAAAAAATCAAATTTAGTGTCAAAAACTGTAAAGTTTTGACCATTGGGAAAGGTTGTAGGTGCAAGACATGTTCCTATTAAAATTTAAATAAATTGGATGTTGTGTCAGAATATTGACTAAGGGCCTGAATAAGATCTTGGTGGATGGAATACTGCATCACATATGTGATGTATATCCCATTCACTATACTAAACGTTCTATAGGATTTAATGGAATTGTAACTTGCCGCACTGGATATCCATCACATTTGTGACAGATTATTCCATCCGCGAGGGTAGTAATCAGGCCCTAAGTTAGCTAGCTGTTTTCCAGAAATAAGATCTGAAATGCAGCAATCCAGAAGTCTTTTAATTCCATCTGATAGGTCTCACATGGCATCTATATATAATTTTACAATCAAGAATCCCAATGTCAGCACCCTTGGTCAATGTGGAGAGCAATGCTCACTATTTTGCCAAACAAAGGGGTGCCACAACCAGGATAAACCGAACACCTTCCCAAAACAGTTTCTTAAGAAAGATATGTAACCTTCCAAATTCTTCACAAACTAACTACACAAACTAACTAATAAGTCTTTTGGGAGTTAGGTATAAAGAGTATTTCTTAACTGGCAGCTTTTAAATCAGTACTCTTCAGGATTTACACCTGGGCTAACTCAGCACAAAAGATTTTCAGGTTTGTCTCAGGGATCATCCGTCACTTTTTAAACCATTAAAGCAGATGAGGTTCTCCTCTTTTCAAAAAACTATGATGAGACCTGGAAGAAAAGATTGCAGGACGTAGCTGGAGAGCATAGAGAGATCTCCTCTAAACATTAAGTTGGGATATAAATTCATCACTGAAGAATTGAATGCACTTTTTTCCATGACTTTGGGTGTAAGATATTGACACCAGGAAGAGAACAATTCTTGGAATAAGCTGACCCCTTTACTTAGATCCCTGTTCATAAAATTCATACTGGGACTTCCAGCTCTGAAGACCTTTTCCAGCAGATGGCAAAGGGGGTTCCCTGTGCAGTATGTTAACCTGTCAATAGTATGCAAGGAATAGGATAGAAGGGCTTACACTCATCATAAATGGAGCATATTTAAGAAATAGAAAAACTTTCACTTGTTGTATTCAAACAATTCTTAAGGGCATGGTGACAAAGAACTAACCAGCTAACCTGGGAGTTGGTATGATATTTCAAGGATGTACCAACAGGAATTAGCTTTTCTCCTTGTAGGAGTTGTATCACGAGCGCAGCCTTTTAGGGCTCTGTTGGTAGTATTAATGTCATATTCCATCAAATGACGCCTCTGAATCTGAGCAATTGTGCTTCTTGAATATGATAAACTTTGGAATCACTGTTTACCTAAGCTTAAATGGCTAAACTACTGAAACTCAGAGGGACGCGCCACTAGCACCAGCCAGCACTGCCAGTTGTGGGGACTCCAAGTCCCAGTGTGCCCAGCTCCCAAGAGGGAGGTGCCTGACATCGCCATCGCGCTAAAAAGCGCCGAGAATCACCGCGGCGTGGGACGCGCCACTAGCACCAGCCAGCACCGCCAGTAGTGGGGACTCCAAGTTCCAGTGTGCCCAGCTCCCAGGAGGGAGGAGCGGGACATCGCCATCATGTTAAAAAGCGAAGAGAATCACTGCGGCGCAGGACATGCCACTAGCACCAGCCAGCACTCCCAGTTGTGGGGACACCAAGTCCCAGTGTGCCCAGCTCCCAGGAGGGAGGAGCCTGACATCGCCATCCCGCTAAAAAGCACTGAGGATAACAGTGGCGTGGGACGCACGCGGGCCGCGCCCGGGCCAAGGCCGGGCCCGTCCCTGCCCTTCAGTAACAGGAAGAGACAGAGCTACCCCTCGTCCATCTTTGGTTCGGGAGAGGTTTTGACTTTTGGTCTCAATCCTAAGGTACTGTTTCTGCTCGCTTATCGAGGTTGTAAAACTATTGGTGATCTATCTAGCAGTTTTTGTCCATTGGTTTGCTGGACTCTGTGGACATCCCTTATTGTTACTGTTTCCTTACCGTTCGTAGCTAGTAGTACCGCTTCCAGACTTCGGGGAACCTAGTAATTCTATCTGTTTGGCAGTTAAATTTAGGGATATGGGGAAAAGAAAGATACCAGAAGAAGGTTGGGATGGGTGGGATTCTGGAGGGACCAGAGCGAGCAGATGTAATAGGGGGAAGAAGGCAAGGAAGCTTCATAAAGGTGCAGGTAGCAATTGTGTTATGGATCATATTGATACATTAATCAGCGAATGTGAGGGAATCCTAGAGTCCTCTCCCCTGGCACTATCTACCTGCAATAAACCCCACCCCCAGCCGAGCAAACCTTCCAACCTTGCTATCACCGCCATGTTTCAGAAACCAAAAAATAAAGTATCGGTCTCTTACAATGAAACAGGGGTAAATGAGCAAAGGGTAGAACCCCCTCTTAACCCCAACCGATCACGACCTAGCCCAACAATGTACATATTGACCATATAATTATCTGCACTAATAGGTTTTAGCCCCTGGTTGATCTAGCCCACCATGAAGAAGGGCAGGATGGTCGGCCTTTGTTGGCCCAGGTTCCACCCATGCTAGACACACAAAATCTAAGGATAGGGCTAGGCAATCTTGAGTCAGGGCAGTATGTGATTCAATTGGTTACTATGTTATGGGCAGAAGTGGACTCCTTGAGAGGTAAGATAGAGGAGCTAACTGAAATGGGGAAACTATTATCCCTAGATCCAACCCAAAGACAGCCAGCCGAGGCATCAGAAAGCAGTCTTCAAGGCTGTTTGCATGGTTCTTCTCGGGTTATACCATCGGTAGCCCTGGCTAGTGCTACTAAGGATAGTAGGGACAACCCTATTAGGCTGCCAATCCCCCCAGGAAGGGTAATTACAAGGGCAAAGTAAACATCACCCCTACCGATGATCAAGCACACACCACACGGGGTAGCTAGTACCTCGATTAGCCGATATAAGACTGCTGGATTGATGGATCAGACTTCCCTTAGTAGAAATATCCCCTTGCATGCCGACAATCTGGATTTATCCCTCCTGTCTGGGAAACGAGATCAGTACCTATCTCAATCACCCAGTACGTCTAGAATATATATGGTATGTACCCAAGTTGGACGTAAGAAGAGGTATAGAGAATGAAGATTCCCTCATAAATAAAGCTGTTCACTGAATACGGCATGTTAGGGGATGTGAATCAGTGATCAGAGAGGAAATAATTAAAGCACGCAGGTTAACTTCCCCGTATAATCCTCAAGATTGTATAGATCTCATCATGACCAGCGCAGACCTAGTGGAGAACCTTTTTGCACTTGAATTTTGCACCACCGCACCAGGTAATTTACCAATACAGTTTAGACGCTCCCCTCCAAGTAGTAGGAGTAATCATATAACTTGTCATAGGCCATCCGCAACGCGGGGTGGCTCTACCCTTGAGTTGAATGATCGACTGTGGAAGGAAACACCCCTAAAGCAAGATGCAGTTAATATAAAATATTCCCTTAACTTAAGGGATAGTATTATGAGTCCAGAGTCCTTTATTGTATGGATGGGTCAAATACCAAAGACCACCCCGGCAATCACAACCCAGGTAGCCGCTGAGTTGGCGGCAGGTGACCAGGCTTTGTGTTCTCATAATGGACCAATATCTCCACCTCTAGGCCCGAGTAAGAATTCTTTGCTGTCCTGGAACATCGCAGGCTTGTGTTCGAAGATGAGTGCCCCTGAATTGCTTACCTTTATTGAGGGGTATGACATCTGCTTGTTCCAAGAAACCTGGGCAGATGCGCCGCTATTCTGTCTAGGTTATTTGAACTACTATATCCCGGCTAGTAAAGGTACTAAAGGAAGACCATTGGGGGGTTGACAATCTGGGTGCGGCAAAATCTAGGTCTAAATATTCAGGTGCTTTCCCAACAGTGCAATGACATATTGGCAGTTAGACTGACCATGGGCCCCCAGTTGACTATGGACATCTACAATGTCTAAGTGAGGGGTACCAGAGGGAAGAAGTCGGGGTCTTGACAAACTCCTTGATCCACACCTGGAAACCTCAAACATTGCAGTTGCGGGGAATCTCAATTCAACATTTGAGCCCCTCACCAGGGAGGAGATCCATCTCACAGATGAGGAAGATGCTAGGTGGGGTATCCCTAAGCTGGATCTGGACCAAATTCCCAGGTGGACGGATGTGGCTATTCAAATGAACTCCTTCTGTATGGAGAAGGGTTTGCGGGCTGCGAATGGCCGCACACCTTCTGATAGATTGGGGGCTAAACGTTTAACAATGGATACTGAGCTAGCAGGTTAGATTATGTCCTGATTAGTTTGGCACTCTGGCATGCCCTTAGAGATATGTTGGTCATGGACAGGTTAGAAAGTGATCATAATCCCCTGTGTGTGACCCTGGATCAGACCAAGCATAAGATACCTACCCAAATTGAAAATAAGTAGTCTTCAAGTGAAGTCATTCTATCCAACGATATGAGACGCCTCAAATGGGTTAAAGTAATTGCGATGCCTGAATTGCTGGAAACCATTGAAAAGGGCATGGACGGTGCAATAAGCGAGCTAGAGGTTTGTGTAGTAAATTCTTTGGCCCTAGAGCAAGCTACTCGCACCCTTAACAATTTATTTACCCACTTGCGTACCCATTTCCTTATGCAGGGTAGGAATAAAAAGTCTACAAATAGGAAAGATGGCCATTGGTTTAACAAAGATTGTCGGCAAGCACGTGTGGATCTGGGGAATGCCATCAAAATAGGTGACCCGTTGGTCGTGCGAAGAGCCAGGCAGGTTTATAGGGCTACCCAAATAAAGACAAAGAGAATATGGAATGACAAAAGATGGCAGGAATTGAGGGAGGCCTGTGTAACGAAAAACACCAAACAGTTCTGTAATGTGTACAAATGGGATAGAGGAGGCCATGCCAGTCAGCCTTAAAATTATGTGACACAGACTGACTGGGTGAACCACTTTAAACCCCAATATGCTGCAAGTACAGTTGAAGAGGTGGGTACTATAACCACATCAGTCTATCAGGACGGGGCCTTTAGCAGGGCGGAGGTGGAAGCGGCACTCAACACCATAACGCCAGGAAAGGCTCCAGGCCCCGATGGCATCCCCGGGGACGTATTCATGTATGATAATGATAGATGGTGCCGATACATCCTACTGTTGTCCAATGCCGTTGCTCAGGGAGCCCCAGTCCCAGAATCCTGGAAAGGAGGGGAAATTATCCCAGTTTACAAAAAAGGGGACAAATCATGCCCTGGGAACTATGGGCCCTTCAGTTTAATTGACTGCCTACAGAAAGTAATGGGGCGGTTAGTGCTTAATAAAATACAAGAGTGGATTGAGGGATGTGATGTCTTATCTGCACTGCAAGCTGGGTTTAGGGCTTATATAAGCACTATAGATCAAGTGTTTAGGTTTACCCTGTTATATTGGAGCACGGGGACTTTGGGTAAGGGTAGTCTGTATGCCGCTTTCGTTGATCTTAAGTCAGCATTTGATCTTGTGCCTTGTGTTAAACTGTGGGGTACTTTACAAGAACTGGGGATGCCCCTTAAACGACTTACACTCATTATTAGATTGCAAGAGGAAAATACTGCAAAAATTAGATGGGGCAAGCAGGGGGAGGTCAGTGAATCTTTCCCCGTAGAGACAGGAGTGCGGCAGGGATGCGTGATGGCGCCAACCTTATTTTCCTTATTTATTAATCGGATAGTGTCGTGTTTGAGATCTGTCCCCACGGATGCCCCAATTCTAGCAGGTGAAAAATCCCCATACTAATGTTTGCAGACGACACATTGATCATCTCCAAGACCCCTAGTGGTCTTCAGAGAGCTCTAACTACTTTCGATGAGTTCAGTACAAAGCAAGGCTTGGAGGTCAATGTGTCGAAAACTAAACTAATGGTCTTTAATCCGCATAGAGCCTATAAAGGGGGTATTTTAATGAATGATTTGCCGCTAGACCAAGTCAGAGTTTACATATCTGGGGGTTAATATTCAGGATGATTTGAAATGAAACCACCAGATTGACCTGGCATCTCTTAAGCACAGGCAACTGTCGGGGGTCCTGCATAGGGAGCATAACTCATCTCATTCAAAGCCAATCAGCCCGGTACTCGAGACTTATAACCTAAAAGTTATTAGCTCAGCCCTGTATGGCTCAGAGCTATGGGGGCATGAGAATCTTTCCGCGCTGACCCTAGTGGAACACAGATTCTTGAGGAAAATTACTAGGCTACCACAGAGCACTCCAACTTGTCAGTTACAGTATGATCTTGGGAGGAAATCTATTGCAGATGTAGCCAAACTGCCCCCTTTTGTACTGGCGGAGGCTATTGACTACTCCCGAACTAGAAGTGTACGCGCTTGGGTTTCTTGCAGTAATTAGGGCAGATAACTCTCACCGAATAAAATGGTTATGGATGGTGAGAGACAGTCTAGCAAGTATTGGTATGATTTCACTGTGGGAGGACCCAAAAAATTGCAATTTTCCCACTAAAGAGATCTTGAAGGAGAAATATTGGGAAAGGGTCTGGGTGAACATACTCAGAAACAGTGAGGCGTCCTCGCTAACCGGACGTTTTTTGGAAAGTAAACCAATATTAAGGCTGGAGCCCTATTGGGACCTAATTACAAAGCCGCTCGACTGGAAATTATACTTCCAGTTTAGTGCGGCACACTGCCACTAAGAGCATTTACTTGCAAATTGGATAATTCTACTGATGAAACTTGTCCGGTATGTCATCTTAGTAACGAGTCATTGGCCCGTTTCTTGTTTGTTTGTACTGGGTACTATGCACCATGTCGGGTTTGGTTGGCACCAATCTGTAAGCTCATAGGCACAAGTAGGGGTAGTGAAGCTGGTAGAATCCTTAGAACAGACACATTACCAATGATTGCCTTAGCAATGGCTAAATTCCTGGGGTGGTCGTGGGCCATAAGAATAAATTCCCTTCGCCTTCCAAAGGCTAACTAAGTAGCGTCTAACTGTACTTAACTCAGATAAGATAGAAGAAGCCAACCTTTTTTGTGAACTAGCCTAGTGTAAATATGCCTTGCAATTCCCAAAAATGAATTTTTAACTGTGTTTTAAATTAAGTTTTATTATCTGAAGTCATTGAATTATTAAAGTTTAATAGATCTTCTTTTACATGGTGACGAGGTATTACCGTTCAGGCTTTATTTTTTACTGTGCTGATGTTGTATTGTTATGTTTTATTTGCTCTATGTATGTGCTTATATGACATAATCTGTCGAATAAAGCCTGTTTGGATTGGATTGGAAACTCAGAGTTGTGTCAGGGTTAGCTGAATTGCTTTATATACGAACGTTCAAAATAAATCAGTTGGCGAAGACTATGACTGAGGGTGGATGCCATGTACTTGTCCCTAGCTTTTGCAGTGGTACATTCTGCTACTGATGTTTGTGTACTGGGTGTGAATCTTAAAACAGCAAATTGCAGAATCTACATTCCCTTTTGGATTGCGGGCCTTTGACTTTGATAACAGATTCCCATTACATACCAAACCAACAGTTTGCCTAATCTTTAATCCTCATACAAAATGTCTGTAGCTGCCTGATCCTTTCACAACTTCCTGCAAAGGCCAAAACATGTTTTGCAGTTATCGTTCTACTTCTTTAGGGCTGCAGGAACTATAGTAACATCTTTATTTTTATTAATGACTATGCCCAAAATAAGATCATCAACAATCATCATCAATAGGTGTAGATCTATCTAATCATTTCAAATGTATTGTGTGAGGGTTCATCCTTTGCTCATAAGAGACACTATGATAAATTTGATCTTAAGCCGGACATTTTCAGGTGCACCAGGATTTTGAAATTAAGAAAGTAGTTTAAAACATACATTTCTACGCAGGTAAATATAGGGAGTGATCCAAATGTATTAGAGAATGCTACACAGGACTTCGTAGACACACAAGTATTAGTTAGTTGAGGAAACACATCATTTCCTGGCATAGAGGATTTTGGCTACAAAATTGGATATTAAAGAACATATAATTAAAGACAGTGGTCTTTCCTTGAAATTGAAATTTGTTCCCAATCTCTCTAAGGAAAATGTGATAGGTGTATGTTATGATTTCATTTTCAAAGACTTTGTGAAACTCAAAATGAGTACATATAACAACGATTTGAACAATGAAGAAAATAAAATATTGAATGTCTTACGTACTGATTGTTCAATTATTATGCGAACGGCAGATATTGGAGGAAATGTGGTGGATCTGATTTTGAGAATTTTAACATGGAGGCCATGAGACAACTTGAAGTGTCCACTGAATATGTGAAATATGCTCAAAATATGTATGTGTATATACAACAGACATGTCATTGTTTTCTCAATAAATGGTATATTGAAGGTTATCTTGATCAAGTGGAATTTAGATATTTGGATGTTAGTAATCTAATGGTACCCATAATATATTTCCCCCTAAGATTCATAAAGGTAGACAAATACCACCATGTAGGCCCATAATATCTAGGATTGGGTCCTGTACTGAGAGAATTTCAGAATCTATAGATTCATTTGTATCCCCTATGGTTACGGGTTTAGCACCTTACATTACAGATACTAAGGATCTATTGCAGAAGCTGGCAGAGTTTCCATGGGAAAGTACCTACTATCTGTTGTCTATTGATGTCAAAAGTCTATATACGTATTCATTCTTTCATTCATTATTCAAATAAAATTACAGATGACACTGTTCGTACTTCAGAATAATTACTTTTTATATCAAGGTGACTTGTATGATCAGATTAGTAGGATGCAATGGGTGTCAGTTTTGCTCCCTCTTATGTCAATCTATTTATGGGTTGGTATGAAAGGGCGCATTCTTGGAATGAAAAACAGCATGTAGGTTATAACTATGTAGTTACATGGTATAGATACATAGATTATATTTTTTTAATATGGAATGGAACTGAAGCAGAACTATTGGCATATGATAACATTTTGAATTCCAGTTCTTGGAATTTTGAACTTTCTTTGGAATATGATAAATCCAAAATAAACTTTTTGGATCTGAAACTCTATGTTAAGGAACAGGTATTGCATAACAGATCATAGAGGAAACTGACATCCAGCAAAAGCTTCTTATACTTTGACTCTGGTCACTCTCATCAACAGAAGATTAATATTCCGTATGCAGAACTATTGCAACACTAGCATAATCCCAGTGAACAAACAGAATATGATGCACAAGAAACTGAGACTACTGTCAGATTTATTGTAAGAGGCTTCCCCAAAAAACCTCTGGATGTGGGATTATGTCAGGCTCAAAATGTTAAACTTTCACTGCTACTACAGAATAATAATAGGAGGAAAACTACTCACTCTAAGGTTGATCAGGTGAGATTCATTTTGAAGTTTTGTGTGAAAAGCATAAAATAGACAACAATTTGCATAAACATTTGACCATTCTGAAAATAGATAAGGATTTGAGTGACCTCATTCTGCATAACTCATTGATCACACATAAAAAGGCATATACGCTGAAAGTTATCTTAAGCCAAAGTGATACAATTAGGTGTGCACAGAAAAAAAAGTCTCTATGTGGCTAGGTAAAAAACCTGATGGGTGCTATAAGTGTAACAATAGTGTGTGCTGCACATATGCTAGAAAACAAACTGTTACTTTTACCAATCATGATCAATGTAGATTCTTAAAGTTCAAAGATTTGATCCACTGTAATACAAATTTCGGTATTTATATGGTGATTTGTATTTGCTCATTACTGTATGTGGGATCTACTATCAGGCCACTTAAAGAATGATGGATGGAGCACCTTAATGCCGCGAGAAATAGAGACAGGAGATCACCAATTGTTTTACATTTTTTGGATAAACACCATAGCAGGGACATTGATCATCTTTCATTACTTGGGATTCATTACTGACCTAGGATCTATAGAGGTGGAGATAGGGAACAGCAATTAATATGGAGAGAACCATGGTGGATAGGAATGTTGAAGGCTGTACAATATGGCTTGAGCATTGACATGGATTTTCATACCACTCTATAATTTTAGGTTGGTTGATAATGATATTTTGAATGTATACAATGTAGAAATATATGATGTGTTGATTATTGTGTTGGTAGGATTGACTCTGTGAATGGATGGTTCAATTCCGTATTGTTATTAATACTTCTGCAGCAACTTGTGAGAACTTACGTTTTAGTAGGATTTTTGGAATGAGATCAGACTGAGGAAAAGTCAGATATTCTATGTATACATTCGCAGGGACAGATGTAGACCTGATTATGGCATGATGGACAGGGATTGAAGACTAATGAGCTGTATTATGGACGGTTTGAATCCCAGTAAACTAAGGCAATCAATATTTGTGAAAATAATAGCTACAGCCTTTAATGTTTTCTTTAAAAAAACGTATCATTATTTACATTTCTTGAATAACCTTTGCACTTTCTATTGCTGTATGATTTGTGAGAATTAGATGGTATGATAGACTAGGTTTAAAGGCTAATGAGTGAAGTAAGGAGGGTTCAAATCTACAATAGACAGAGGATGAGATTGCAATGTAGATTTGCTTGTGGGATGATAGACAGGAATTGATGGCCAAGAAGTTGAGTATGGAGAGTTTGATTCTCAGTGAACTAAGGATATCGGGACTTGTAAAAATAAAAGATACAGGTTTAAAAAAATCTTATTATTATTAACTTTTTTTTAATACCCTTGGCATTTTATATTTTTGTAAGATTTGTGAGAATTAGACTGGTTTGATGTACTAGGATTGAAGGCTAATAAGTGAAGTAGAGAGGGGTCGAATTTACAGTGAGCAGAGGATCTAAATGTATGTGAAAAATATTTTTCCAAATAGAAAAAGTTTGTAATATTTATTTTTGAAACTGTTCCTCCACTTTTAAATATGAAGAAACATGAGGCATGTGTTGGATTCAAGATTTTATTAAAGTTACCTTTTAAGGAGAGGGGTCAGGTGGCTCAAGTTAACCATTAAGGTTATTTGATGTTTTTTAAATCGACAAGCCAGTAAAGAGGGAGATTACCTTATACATATTAAACACTAACTTGGAGAGCATTTCTTTTTACATTTTTACAACCGTACAGTATAGGTTTGTGAGTTACATGAAAATTTGCATGTATAGGGCATATTGAAAACAGTACAAATTACACATCCACCTAATGCACAATTGAGGTGGCTATGTAGTATAACCAAAGTTAACTCAGCAGTGATGCTCATCTACTATGATCCAGCTCCCCAGCTCCCCATTGCATAGCAAAGGGGGTACAAGGTGTACTATCAATGATGTTTAGCCATGGGTTCAATCGCGCCTTTCGAAATCACTCATATCTTCTGCACATAAGCTGGTGAACAGCACACTCTGCTCAATGGATGCCTCAGACTTTTAACCACTACTTTCACCTGCGGAACCACTCATCATGCAGCGCCACTTTCAGCATTCTTATCTCTGACATTCATCGTTTGTGCCAGGTATGTTTGATACAATCCCCAAATATCTTTTGGCCCGCTTCGAATCGGCATGAGATCATGGTACACATCGGACTGGGTGCTACAATATGCTATATCTATGTGCTACTCCTGTACCGTTGGGAGAGGTCCCCTTGTTAAACATATTGCTATTTTATGCTTTGCCAGCAGGAGCCCTAAAGCCATCAAATGCTATCAGACTTCGGGAGGTCCTTGTCATATCCCAGTAGTGCCAAAAGGGGAGATGGATTGTTTTGTTCCCTCATTAGATTGCACAGTTCCCTCTATATTGCATCCCAAAAGCGCGGTATTTCAGGGAAGAACTACATCACATGTGCAAAGCCTGCTTCCTCTTCACCACATCTTGTGCATGTCATGCAGCCCATAGCATAACAGGTGGGTAGGCGTGTAATACACTCGGTTAAGATATTTAAAATGTATCACATGATGTTGACTATTCAGGTATATTAATAGAGAACATGCCCATTTTGGAAATTGGTGAGGCGCTTCCAAGAATATGCTGTGATATTTAGCAATGGCCATGTCTGAACTGGGGTGGCAGAGTGGGCTAAAGAACGGTGATGGATCAAACCCAGATCTGTTGACTGGGTGTGAGTGTTTGATTGGTTCTGATTCTCCGTCCATCACCACCCCCTTTTGTACAGCTTTGTTCGCCATAAGTTGGCAGGGTATGCTCAGACGTGAGTCCCTTGCTCACTTTGCCACTGGATTCAAGCAAGCCTGGCTGAAGACGGCTGAAATGCCAGAAACCGGTCCTAGGAAGCTTGTTTCCGGTCCAGGGAAGGCATGGCTTGACAGTTCGGGCTGGACTGTTCCCATGAGGCACAGGGTCAGACTGATTTGCATATGGCCATGTCTGAACTGGGGTGGCAGAGTGGGCTAAAGAACGGTGATGGATCAAACCCAGATCTGTTGACTGGGTGTGAGTGTTTGATTGGTTCTGATGCTCCGTCCATCACCACCCCCTTTTGTACCGCTGTGATATTTAGCAAGTCAAAAATATTAAAAGCATTGTAATGTCTTATAGTCTTGATCATCCATAAATGGGGAAGCTCACTCTGGTCATGCAGCCAGTAGTTAGAAAACATGTGCTGCGCCACCCTGTAGTAAGATTCCAGGCCTGGAGTGTTTCGCCTACCCTTATTGTAGGGGAGAGTCAACGTGTCCCAGCTTACACCCTGCTGCTTGCCAACCCAAACCTGGCACATCAACAATCTGTGCAGACTGCGAAAAATAGCCTTGGCGAGCAGGATTGGAATGCTCATGAATAGGAACAGAAAACGAGGCAGCACCACCATCTTCATTATGACAGTGCCCCCGCTAAGTGAAATCGGAAGCCTAATCTGTCTATCAACAGCCTCCGTAAACCGGTGGATGGCAGCTCGATAATTAACTAATAACACCACTGATGGCTCCATGTGGACCCAAATACCCAGGGAACACACTGATTCGGTAGTTCACTGAAACGGATACTCCAGCTGCACAGGCACGGTAACTGCCCTAAGGGAGAATATTAGGGATTTGTCCCAATTAAAATGCAAGCTGGAATGACCACCAACCAGCACCACCTCATGAAGAACAGGAGACATATTGTGTTCAGGATTCCGAAAGTACATAAGGGCATCATCCAAATATGTGGATATAATCAGGTTGTAATGGGGAAAGCAGGTCCCCCGGTGTACATGATATTTGCGTAGTGCACACACCAGTGGTTCAGCTACCAGAGCATGCAACAGTGGCGACAAGGGGCAGCCTTGACTGGTGCCCCTTGTGATGTTCATAGCATCTGTAATTACGTCATTTACCTTGATTTGTGTGCTCAGCTTTGAATATAGCATCCTTATTAGGCATAGGAAGTCCTCCCCCTCCCCAATCTGCCACAGCACCGCCTTCATGAACCCCGACTCAACAGAATCAAATGCTTTCACAGCGTCTAAAACAGCTGCGGTAGCAAGTACGTCTGGGTCAATACGAGAAATTACGCTGCAGAGAGTCCTGAGATTATAAGTCAGTGACCTACCCAGCATAAACCCGGCCTGTGCAGCCCCGACTATGCCTGGGAGTAGAGGAGCCAGCCTATTGGCAAGTACCTTTGCAAATATCTCAGTATCAGTGTATAGTAGTGATAGGGGTCTGTAAGATGCGCAGCAGTTAGTCGGTTTACCTGATTTCAGTAGGGTGACTATGAGTGCCTCATGCATCATGGGTGGCAGGCAATCCCTGTTGACCATTTCTTCATGATGAGGTGCGGTACTAGTTGGTCCTGATATGCTTTATAAAAGGCCACTGTTAGCCCATCTGTGCCGGGTGCTTTCCCACCAGGCATGTGCTTCAGTGCTGCAACTATCTCTGCAGAGTGGAGTGGGGCAATGAGGCGCTCTCTATGCTCTACAGTTATCCACCTCATTGGAATGTGTGCTAGGTAGTCTGCTGTGGTCTGCTCATCATGGGGCAGACATGAGAGGTATAGTGATGAAAGCATTCTGCTACCTTATCCGATGTATGCAATGCTGTCTCATCTTGGACAGAGAATCATGCAATCCTCTCAATGACATCCCAAGACTGCAGTGAGCATTGCACCTGGATGTTCTCCCTGATCATAAACCTTCATGGTCACATATTTTCCCAAATGTGTGACCTCACTATTTTCCACCTCATGGTATTCTTCCAACATAGGGGGCCGATTACGATCCCGTTCGGAAAGCATTCGTACCGAATCGGTTCCAGAATGCTTCCGGACGACTCGGATCAGGGGAGTCCAACCGAGCGATTTGGATGCATACGGATGATTCCAGATACGATTTGTTGGACTCCCATTGACTTCAATGGGAGCCTGTGTTACGAAGGAGAAGACAGGCTCCCACTGAAGAAAGGGTGATTGGGGAAAACCTTGCACCTTGTGGCAGGTACTCCATGCTGCCTGCCACACTGTGTATGGTTGGAAACGGGGGTCCCTTGGGAGCCCCACAGGCCAGATTTGGAGGGCTCCAGGTGAAGGGGGGCCTGCTACGGGCCCCCAAAGACCAATTCCAACAGCCGATTTGTTCCAGAGAAACCGATTCGGAACAGCTGTCCGAATCGGTCATCTCACTCTCTCGCTCGGAAAACAAGTTCAGAGATCTGTACGATTCAGCTCAGAAAAGACTCAACCTATCCGAACGCCTTTAGGAACCGATTCGGACAGCCCTCCCAGTTCACAGCATCGTAATCAGTAGTTCGGAACTGGGTACGATTCGGTCGGAAACAAGGGCTCCGTATCGAGTCCAATTCAGAGCCCTTCCTAATGATATCGATATTGGGCCCTTAGTCTTGTTCTCCCCCAGGACACTCCTCTCTGCTCCCTCTCTGTGCACATGCTCTAAGGCAGCTATCTCTGACTCAAGTTTGGCCATTCTACCCGAAGCGATTTCAGTGTATCAGCATGTTGCAAAATTGTGACCCCCCCAGACTTTGAATGCCTCCCAGATAGTTTTGAATTTGGCTACAGAGCCAATATTAGTAGTGAAATAGACATCTATTGATTGCAAAAGTTCATCCAGGAACATTACATCCTGAAAGGAGTAGGGAGGAAATCTCCTGGCAAATATGGGAGACGTTGGTCTGTCCAGTGGTATTTCCAGCAGAACTGGTGAGTGATCTGAATATGTGCACTTTTTTGTACATGTAGCACCAGGCTCCAAGACAGCAGCCAGAAATCGATGCATGTATGAATATCATGTACTGGAGTAATGCGTGTATTCCGCAACCTCAAGTAACCTATGCCACAAAATATCTAACAGGCCTCAATGCACTGAGATTTTGTTAAAAGCTCAAGCTTCTGCTGAGTGATGCCTCGGTAGCCCCTGGGATCGGTCCTGAACCGGACTCAGGACAGAGTTAAAACCTCTGCCCCATATCTGAGGCAAGTCTCCATACTGAGGAAGGCGAGCGTGCAAACTGTGGTAAAACTGAGAATCAATATAATTGGGACTGTTTACACCAACCATTAGTGCCACCAGATCATCTTTTCAACAGTGTGCTACCAAGTTAATTGCTTCCTGGGTCATCGCATACCTCCTGTAGTTTCACACCAGCGCCCCTGCACACCCAGAATAGCACTGCTCACACCAGTGTAGTACAGCCTGCCAAATTACAATCTTTCTTTATGAGACACTGCGTGATCAACCCACCACTGGGATGCCCCGTGCAGTATTGCAACACCTATGTCATGCTTTAGCAAATAAGCCACTACCTTGCGTACATTCTGTCAATCATTTCAACAGCTGATATTCTATGTGATAAACTTCAGCATATGTTGTCCCCTTGCTGCTGTCTAGTTCACATGCATACCAACAGTCGCCATCATGCAACCTCATTTGTCAATACCTCTTCAATAAGTGGATTGTGCCAGCAACTCGCCTTGCTCTAACGTGGTTGTAGTGGTTGTTCGAGCTATCCTGACCCACACTGCATTCCCCCCAAAAATACACAGTGAATCATACCTCAGCCCAATCCCACCACTTACCCAAAGAACCCAGCGCCAAATCAAATGCATGGGGACAGATGTTGCACTGCCGTTACCCCCTGCCGTCCTTCACCACAGGGTGTCGATTTCAAGAATAGGGTGTGCTGGGAAAGTCTACTAGGTGCAGCAGGGAGAAAGTTAATCCAACCTCCTCTCTTATGCCCTCAACAGACGGCAACCTCTGAGCCTAGACCCACCAGCCCTCAACCCAGGCACAGCCCCAACCACATGAGGAAACCCCACCATAAGGAGGGGGCTGTTAAGGTCAATCCACGGCTTATGATTATGGTCTTTTCAACTTTCTTGTGGGCTGTCGAGGCAGTAACCTGCTCATCCTCAACCGCAGACAAACGCCTTTCTACTATATCAAGGCACTCAGAGTGCTTGTTATATTGCTCCAACTTTCTGTCCATCCAGAAAGACAGAGCATTAGCCTTCCTATCTATTTTAGTAAGGTTTTTTTGCATATATGTCAAGATAGACCTCAGGTCATTACCCATCTCCGGTGGAGCCGTACTGTGTGCCCCCTCCACCATCCCTGTGCTATCGTTGTGGCACCCAGAGTCTTTGTACAAGTCAAACTGTAATTTAGGCTGGAATTTATCCATGTTGTCCATGACTGTCAAAGCACGTAGGTAAGGCCTATAGCAACGTTGGCATACTCCACGCTACTCTGTGAGTTTGAGGCACTCCCCAGCAGCAAAAGCTTGTGGTCAAAACGTGATGGCTCCAGGAATTCCTACAGCTAAGATAGGCCCCACAAGTCACTGGCCCCATCCCGCGAGAAACTGACAGAGGGGTCAAGGCTCCCAAACACTGTTTGGCTACTCCTCCATCACATCTGCCGGCTTCCACCTAGCTCCAACTCCCCAGGGAGGCTGCCGATAAATTGGTCTAAATCCTCCCGTGCTACAGGCAATGAATCAGGGCTGCCAGGCTCACCCATCACTATGCGCCCTCGCCTCCCCGGGCCAACGTAGCAATCGTCATGGGTCTGTGCCGGCCCCACCTGACTCTAGGTCAACCACCGCTCACAAACGCATTTCAGATGATCCCCTGTTTGGAGCTGCCTTCGCTCCTCCACAGCAGTTCACAGTTTGGCAGGACAGTCAGCGCCAGCAGCGGGAGGCTGTGCTCACCTTCACCAGCATTACGGCCCTGTGCAGCGAATCTCCGGGTCATCAGCCTCTCATGCAGGACTGGGTGCAGTGCCGATCTGGGCCACATTCAGCTGGATTCAAGCAGGACGCATGGCCACCACGACACCAGGCTGCGCGATCCCACTCAGCATACTTTGCAGGTGTAGAGCGACCAAAATTGCTCCTTTCTTGAACATCCAAATAGTGAGATTTGCATGTGTGCAAGCACCACAACAAAGCCAGACCGTGTACAGCACCAGGATCATAAGAAATAGTTAGCGGCCGAAGAAGTAAGGTCCGTCCCTGACTTGGGGAGCATTAGCACAGTAACATGGAGGAAAAGGGTTTCAAAAAGTCTTTGCCTATAGGAGGCTTAGCAACAGGATGCCATTAAGGTTATTGGACACTATTTCAAAGTTGGCTAGAAAATTAGTGGGAAAAGTCGTCAGACACTGATTAGGTGAACAAGTATTTTAGGTGTAGAATCCCTCCAGTCAGGTTTGTCAATTTCTACTACAGCTCGAATGATGGAATAGAGAAGGAGGTCGGAAGGATGAACTAGAGAAGGAGGTTGGAGGAACAATATGTTTTGAATTTGGAATGACAAACTAGAATAAGGAGGATGTTTGATTTGGTTTTGAGTATGACTGTTTGACTATCACCTTTGATTAGAAATTAGGATCTATAATTTGCTGTTCATTTTGCAGCTGTGCAATGGGCTATTATTGAATTAGAAGACTTTGCACGTGTCTACTGATTGACCTACAGACACGATTATGACTGTGACATTAATGATGAGAAATACGAGGTAAGAAGGATGAAGTATTTTGAATCCTTTTGGTACCAATGGGTTGGAGATAGCACAGGTATGTACTTCTTTTTGTTCTTTGCTTTTAATTTCAGGATTTGAGAGTTCATTGTATGACCATATACTGCCATTTAATAGTGCCCATATTGAGGAACTTATGGAATTTGTGTGTTGTCTTATTGGACCAGTTATCAGAAATGATTAAGGATCTTGGGGACAGATGTACAACCGTTTTTTGCGGTCTCAAAGGGGATTTCGGCCCCTTTGCGACTGCAAAATAGATCAGCCCAATGAACTAACCCTATTTTGCTAGTCGATAATTATTTAGCGACTCGCAAAATTGGGTTAGGGAGTCGCTATTAGGAAAGAGCGTGGCAAGGGCATCCCTTCCTAATAGCGAGTCCATAACCTATGTATGAATGTTTTGCAACCGCAATTGCTGTCGCAAAACACTCACAGTTTACCACCCTTCTCAGAAGGGTGGTAAAGCACTCTCAAATGGGAAGGGACCCCTTACCCTTTGGGAATGGATGCATAAATATTTTTTAAGAGCAGGCAGTGGTCCCAAGGACCAATGCCTGCCCTAAAAAATGAAACTGAAATTTTTTTCCTTTTTTTTTTAAATGCATCCCGTTTTCCTTTAAGGAAAACGGCTGCATTTAAAAAAAAACTGCTTTATTGACAAAGCAGTCACAGATATGGTGGTCTGCTGAACCCACCAGGCCACCATCCCTTGGAGTACCAGCCTTTCCCAATGGGGTCGCAAATTGCGACAGCCTTTTTAATATTCATGAGGCATGCTGTTTGCGAACCCATTGGGAATTGCAAGCAGTGTCTGAGACACTGTTGTACATTGGATTTTGCGACTTGCAATTTGCAAGTCTCAAAATCCAATGGTCGTACATCTGGCCCTACAAGTGTTATTCGGTTAGAGAAAGTGGTCTTTTTTTTTTTAGTTAGTTTCACATATTACTTATGGTACTATGGGGAGGGTAAATGTCTGAAATACGATGAGGATTTGAACTACTCAATCCACATCGATTCCTTTATGTTTCAGTATTGAAATAGATTTGGGAATTGTGTTTTTGGATAATTATTTAGTTGTTTTATGTCTTATAGTGTGAGCCAGGTAAATGTTTTCCATAAGTGAGTAATACCCACTATTATGAATGTGATTAAGAAGTTATGGCTTAACCGAGAAGCATAGGGTTAACTGGTTTCAATTAAATGTCAATTTGATGAATCTGCAAACTTCTGTTGCAAAGTATGCAGGAATGCAAACACTTTGCAAGATTGCGGGTGCTACAATGTTATAATGTTTGATGTATAGACTTGTCTATGTGCATAATTTTTAAAATGATTAGATATATCTACAAATATTGATGGTGATTGTTGATGATCTCATTTTCGGCATATTCAGTAAAACTAAAGATGTATATATTGTTCTTGCATGCCTGATGAAGCGGAACGGTAACTGCGAAACACGCGTTGGCGTTTACAGGAAGCTGCCAAAGGATCAGGCTGCTCTTTAGACATATTGTACAAGGATCAAAGATTGGACATTTCTCATTATTTTACGAATTCTTCCTTGTGGATGTATGATACTTTGAAATGCGTAGGGTCACAGATTTAGTAAATGGGATCAGCTGCAGACCATCCATAGGGGCTGAGGGACCATGCCCTCACACCTTTTGCCCATCGAGAAGAGTGTCTGTTAGGCTGAGCAAAGGGTAGCCTGACAGACACTCTTTATTTTCAGGTCAGGCAGCCAGGAGCTAGACATGCGATAAATGCACAACCTTCTGGCTCGCTGAGCGGAACTTTTCCAGACTGAAGATGTCCCAGCTTCTGTGGACGTGACTTCATCAACCTGGAAAAGAACCCTGAGGTTGTCCCCATCGTGATAAGGGAGAGCATCACGGATTGCCTCGGACTTTGGTGTTTCAGTTTTAAGCCCTGATGTGCACAGGGCAGGGTGTCAATCAGTGACACCTCATCACAGATTGGGTTGTGGTGGGGTCAGCAAGTCTTACTAACCCCATCCCACTTTGTGATGAGGAGGGGGTTGCAGCCTCTCCTCGCCAATGAGCGGAGGCAGCAGTCCCAACCCTCCTGGGACCACTGAGGCAGAGCTGCAGATAAGTGTGATTTTAATGTTTGGTGTGTGTGTGCATGTTTGTATGAATTTATGATAGTGAGTGTTGTGAATAGATGTGAGCGTGTACGCGCATGTGTGAATGCATAGGTTTGAGTGAGTGTATATGTATAAGTGTGTCCCATCTACCCCCGCTATAATTACCCTCCGCCACTGAATTGGATATGAATAGAAACTTATACTGGAATGGCTTAGTTTTGTGGAACTATACATGAGAGTATTACTTCCCACACCCTCAAATATTAATTTTGTACTAATGTTTTGAGTGAGAGGAGTGACTTACTCAGCGGGTTGAGTGCGCAGGGCAGGAGAGGTTTGTTACTCCTAAATTTAGTTTGTGCGAAGTACAAATTAAATTAGAGGTGAAGCTAACCAAATAATTGTAGAATATCTTCTTCCAATTCTGGTATATTTGAGCCCATGCAACACCATTTAGCTCAGGCCTAAGAATGATTTGGGTATGGATTGTTTTATAAAGACAGTTAATTTTGATCCATATCAAACCCTGTGTACAGCAATCAAGGTGTGTAGAGCTTTTGGGAAAGTGTATTTGAATTAATTGGATTTTCATTATGTCAATTTCTATTTCAGTTTGAATTCTGGGAGGTTGTTCACACCAAAACAATGTTGATTATTATGGACCCCTCAATCTCAATAGTGGATAATCCTTCAATCTCAATAGGGGTAAAGAAGCTTCCTTTTCAACCTCCACTAACATCTGGTAATGGGTGCTCTTCTGTAATCTCTCTGATGTGCCTCGGTAGAGTTTTTTCACAAAGTTCTCCACTGCTACCCCGATAGTCAGGGTATCCTGTTCTTGCAGTCATATCCTGGAAGTGAGGTATAGGTCTTCCATTGGAACCTCAAAGAATCAAGCTTGTGCTGTTTCTTTTTTAGGCTTCACCCCTTTTTAGCTGCACCAAGGCACAACTTCCTTTCTCCTCCTCACTCTGTACTGGTTCATATTAGAACACTCAAGGCAGGAGGACTGCAAATAAGGGAATGAATGGGAATAGAGGACTACGATATGAAAAAGTTGGAATTGAAGAATGTTTTACTCAGATCAGATGATTTCAGCCCAACCTACCCCAACACTCCTTCCAGAACACCTAATGAACTGTCTGTCCCCAGTAGAATTTCCCCTGTATCTTCTTTATCCCAGAGTCAATGTGAAGAATTAGTGCTCATTTTTTTAGCAAAGTGCAGAATATCCAACATTCCTTGATGAAGACATGTGGGGAATCTTTTAGGCTCTTCAATTAATCATCTTCTTCGGCTTCTGAGGACCGAACCACTAATAATACCCACCAAACTCTGGATACTTGGGATGCTTTGGATCTGCCTTTATTTGTATCCCTGGCTCAAGCCATTAGATTGGGCTCTTCTAAAGATCCCCTTCCTCCTGCCAAGATCTGCCTACTAGACCCTGATGTCATGCTTTCTATGGCAAGGATCCTCAACTGTTTGCTGCAGGAGAGAGTTATTCCTCAAACATTGAAGCATGCCATAGTCCTTCCTCTTATGAAGAAACCTAACATGGATACTTACATATAGTGCAATTATAGACCCATCTTGCTGCTCCCTATTCTCTCCAAGATCATAGAAAAGCCCGTTTGTAAATAATCTTTCACATTTGTGGAGTCACAAAGTTTTTTACATGACTCTCAGTCAGTGCTCCAAGCTCGGCAAAGTTCCAAGTCTTCCCTCCTCTGGGTCACAGAACATCTTAGGCAGCTCTTTAATGAGAGAGAGACAGCAGCGCTGATTTTAATAGATCTCAGCGCTGCCTGTGATACTGTGTCTTATTAGCGGCGCCCTGCATGGATCAGAGGTAAGGGGGTGGTTTGACGCGGGGGTAAGCTGGAATAGAAATATTTGTTAAAACTTACCTTTTCGCTGCTTCCTCGCTGGGTCTTTGCTCCATAGTCCTCCCTCCCTCGGCCACAGGAAGCCCACCCAGGCTCCCAGTCAGCCAATCACAACGCTGCCTTAGCAGCATTGTGATTGGTCTGAGCACCGTGTTTCAGTGCTCAGATATTGACTGGAGACCTGGGCATGTTCTCCACATTGGCTGTGATGCAGCCTGCATGGAGAACATGTGAAGTGCGCAATGACTGCTTGGCCGGCGCTCTCGGACCACCCAAACAGTCATTGCACACTTAGGAGGGTGCTGCATGCCACTCCCCCTGCCCCCTCATGCTAACATGCATAAGTAGGAGAAAGTAAAATGAACATAACACAAGTTATTATCATTTTGTTTTCCCTTTGTTTCACTGTAAAAAAACAGTGGGGCAACGCTCCTCGGCCTCAGCGGAGGAGCTGCCACTGGGTCTTATGATGAGCTCATTCTGACGCTGGTACAACTGGGGCTCCAGGGACTGGCACTTCATCCTTTTTTTTAAAGAGCCAAGCCTTCCAGGTTTCCTTCAGTAGCGCCTCTTCCAAGTTTCATGCATTGACTACAGGGTTCCTGCAGGGACCCGTCCCAAAGCCCAGCACTTTTCAGCATCTATGATCGCCCCTTGGCTGACCTGATGGAATGCTGTGGTCTCACGTTATTCTCCTGTGCAGATGATACTCAGATCATGTTTCTTTATCATCCGATCAGGATCACAACCCAGCTCCATTGAACTCCTGTTTGGCTCTTGCAGCATCTTGAATGAACAGCAACTCAACAAATTTGAACGGACAAAAAGCGGAGGTGCTGGTGCTTGGAAAGAATCCGTTCCTGTGGGGACCTCAGCACTGACCGGATGCTTTGAGCAATATTCCCGTTCCTGCCATCAAAGTTAAGAATCTTAAAAAAAATATATTTTTTTTTAAAGAGTTTTATATAGCGTGAACTAGACCCGAGACATCGGGTATCAGAGTGCTTGACATGAGCACCAGTTTCGTTACATGAGGACACATTAATTTTTTTGTTAGGCATGGGGAGATTAAGTGATTGACCAGAATCACAGGATGTTGAGCGTCGTTGCCAAGACTCGAACCCGGTTCTCCAATTCCGAGGTCGACCACTCTAGCCGTAAGGCTACATCCTCTCCCCTAATCTTGAATTTGTAGTGGACTCCAAGCTTTCTATAAAGCATCAGGTGGCAAAGGTGTCTACTGCATGCTTTGCTACATTTAATGGCTTTAGAAATGCATCTGTATTCTTTCCATATCTGCTCAAAGTATGGCCCTCCAGGTACTTATTCTGTTCCGCCTGGAATAAGGTAACATCCTTTCCTTGGGGGCCGACAAAGTCTCCAAAAGACGTATGCAGATGGTGCAGAATGCAGCCGCCCGACTGATTTACAGAGTGGCAAAACATGCTTCGGCTACTCCTCTTCTCTGTGAGCTTCACTGGCTAAGGGTGGAGAAATGCATCCAACTTAAGGCTCTTTGCTATGTTTTCAAAGCAAGGGCAGAGATGGCCTCGCAACATCATTGGCCTGATAAACCTGCATCAGCCCACTCGTCATCTGTTCTTTAGCAACCTCTCCCTGTGAACTGTACTCAGGATCAAACAAACCCGCATGGGAGGTCGCTCTTTTCCGTACCTTGGACCAAAACTCTGGAATGGTTTACTAGAATATCTGAGATTCTGCACATCATTGACCACTTTTCGCAGACAATTAAAGACGTGTTTGTTCTGAGTTGGCTGGGCCAGGAGAACTCTTGCCTGTTGACAAACCACCCGGAAACCCGGAGTGGGTAGATGTTGTGCTGTATAAGCGTCTTAACTTAACTAATTTGACATAACATAGTTATTTCTCTTGAGATAGTGGCAACTTGATGAAGATTTACCAATCCCAGTTGCCATTATCAGAGACCTAAGAGGAGCAACTGTTGTGGGTTATGTGTAGAAAGGAGTTATTATGCAAACCAATAGAAAAGAAAATACGTCCACTGATGGTGACCCTCATTGTTTGTCTGATGTAAAATTTCATACGTACTTATGGATGAGAACATGGTGGGTGCTGGCTAAACCTACCTGGCAAAGCACTTTAACTTATTCGACAATGATGTTCACCTAAAGATCCAGCTTTATTTACAAAAATAACTTGCATACATGAGCGAGTACTAAAGTAATGTCTGTGTCCTGGAGAGTGGAGACTGCAGCTATGTTTCCCCCAGGGTTTCTCCAAATGTAACTCGACAGTTATACAGACTTGAGCACAATCACAGGTTTTCCATGTAACCTAGTAGTTTAAAAATGATACTTTAGGAAACAAAGGGGATTTACCCTTAGGGAGACTAAAAATACAGAGAAGGAAGTAACACAAATACATTTCAGTAACAAAAGGGTTTTTTGTTTAGTGTTCAGAAGGAAAACTTATTTTACCTGGACTGGCATGGGAACTGCTTCTCTGAAGTTCACCGTCATAGATTAACTATAAAGAGGAATATGTGCCACTTGCAAACCTTCATACTATGATAAAATACTCTTTGACCACGTGAAATGAGGCCATTGCCTATATGTGACTTAACTTGAGTCAGTCTGAACTCTTCGCCTTACCCCTCACAAACAACGCAGTCTAACACCAATCCCTCACATGCCCCTTTTGTTGAATCAATCCATACATCATGTTATCAGTATCAGCAACTTCTTTATTTAACAGCATATTATATATATTCACTCTAGAGCACAGCCACTTAGGACCTTATTACGAGTTTGGCAGTCACTGAACTGCCGTACCCGTGCTCCGACCACCACGAGCCTGGCAGTCTGACTGCCATATGATCAGATGGGCAGATTGCTATTGCAAAGACTGTGGCTGAACTGCCAACACCGCCAAACACAGCCAACACAGTGCAGACCCCCGGGGTTGAGGCTGGGGAAAAGCTGCTTCCAAAGGGCGATACAGATGAGTTTCACCGCCATCCATATTACAAGTTGGCTTTCTAATGAGCCAACAGAAACTAAGAATTTGGGGGGCATACTCACCCCTCTCCTGTTCTACCCATCAGAGTTTGACATGGATCCCTTTCTCTAGGTCCTCCCTGCACAGCTGCATCTTCACCCTGAAGAATACCCTGTTTACAGTGAAATACAGGTAAGTCCAATTTGCACCATATACCCATTGCCTGGACTGGATACATATGAGCCAGACTCCGGCAATGGGTAGGTGGCATTTTTCCACATGTATCTTGCATATGTGTACATTCGACACCTGCACGTACAGTCAGGCATTGATGGATATGGAAAACCAATGCCCACTGCCGCAAGACTGCCACAGCCACACTGCGGACCCCGCAGTCAACTCGTAATACTGCAGTCTTCTAGCGGCCATGGCCATGATTTGCGGGCAGTTAGACTGCCAAACTTGTCATCAGGTCCTTAGTCTGAACAACTGCAATTTTCAAAGTAGGTAACTTCAGTCATTGCATCCATTGCAATAAAGTCAGTCGCAAAATCCCTCCTACTTCCTTACTGCTCACACATCCACTCCCTCACGCTCTTGTGCCAGTCCCTCACATGCCTCCATAGGAGTACAGCTCCTTACATTCCATACTCCGCGCTAACTCCAGTCTAGCTTTCAGCTATCTTCTGTCACAGTAACCCAATCATGTTATATCTTTTTTCTCATCCAAATTACTTTAGTTTTGTGCTGTGCCTATTTCAATTCTCAGGCAGTTTAAAGTCCTCTGCTGCAACCCAACTGTCGGATTGTTTAATGAGGACAATTTGAAATCTGATGAGAAAGAAATAAAGGCACAGGGGAATCGCCTCGTTTATGTGTTTGTCAAGTTACAAGTGACTGAGCAGCGAAGTTAATTAAACAACAGCAAAAAATAACATAACCAAGTTGACTCCTCTTCTTGCTCAGTAATGAAATATTTATTTTTCAGACTATTTTTAAGCTTTATTAAAAAGAGGGAGTTCTCAAGGTTATGTTACAGTACCAACCGGTAGGTCGGAGTCAAACTTCTCAATATAGCCTCTAGTGTGATGAGGTAATTGATATCTTCTTTTTCGAAAGAAATTTACTGAAAGAACGGGTTCTCGTACAAAAATAACAAATGGGTATTTTTGCTCCCTTGCAACTTCAGTGGTTCTGAATTAGTAAAAAAAAAGTAAAGACTTATATGCTAGTTTTTTTAAGTATTTGTAAAATTGAAACCTGTTGAGTGATTGATGGAGTTGGCAGATTTATGCAAACGGCGATTTCTTTTACTCCAAATCTCTTTCACTAGGAGAGACAACGAACACACATCAGTGCGGTTACAATACAGCTTATTGGAACCCAGACCTATCAAATAGGAAGATTCATAGTTAATGCATAAAAACATCTTACTTATGTATAAAAGTGTATGCAGATGAGCTGAGAGACCATCACAGAAGAAGAGGTCATAGCTCTGCAAATACATAGAGCACACCAGTAGGGTCTCCAATCAGCAGGTCAGCGGTGAGCTCATGGTGCTTGTTGTCGATTTGTCAGGTTTAAGAGCGTAGGATGTTGGACTTATTTGTTTGGCCCATGTCTTGCATGGGAAGCAATGTAGTACAGAAGTAAGGTCTATATTTTTCATGTGTTTCATGTGTTTTGACTGGCAATTTCTGACTTGATCCACATCTCCCATCAAAAGCTTGTCAAATATCTCGGCCCACCACAGGTTCATGGAGGGCATTTCGGGAGATTTTGTCTTTGTGAGATAATGACAAATTGGCTGCAAGGATACAGCAGTATACTTCAGTTTGGTAGTTCAGAGGTGAGGTACATAAGACTCAGCGTCCACTGGAAGGACCACCAGATGATTCATTGTCAGTTATCAGTGGTGTAACGAAACTTGAGGGGGCCCCCCTGCAAGGTACATGGAGGACCCCCCCTCCGGACTCAATCAGGAGTTCTCAGGCCAGGGTACTGTGCTGAGGGGGCCTCCAGGAGCTTGGGGGCCCCCTGCACCGTAAATGCTGCGTTGGCCTTGGTTACGCCAGTGGCAGTTATATTTAGGTGATGTCACTAATCAAGGCTTAGACCTCTTTCTAAACTAAAATAGCCCTTCCTGCAGATCTGCTAAATATGTATCATGACCCCAATGGCCGTACCCTTTCCAACATGTAGTGTTTATGTCTAGGCATATGATGTTCAGTTTAGCTGGGGTCATGTACAATCTAATTATCATCTTAGTATATTATGAATGTGCTGATTGCAAGTAAAAGATGAGGATGATCTGGAACAGTTGCCTGCCATGTCTTGCTAGGGATGTGCTTCCCGATGTCTGCTTCCCATCTTTTCATGCATCTTAGTGATTCCTCATGCTTCATGTCATCGAGGGGTATTAAGATTTTTGTTACGCCTTGGCAGCAGCCAGTCACCAAGCTAGGGTGTCTAATAAGTTACTGATCCTGAGCCTTTGCCTTGACCATGAGGGGTATGTATTTTGTATGCATGTTGAATTTGTATAGCCCAAACCTACTTGTAGTGAGTCAAAGACATAGATACTATTAACGTTTAATTGGAGAGTGGCTGGAATCTGCGAATCGAAGTGGAGAGTTACTGCATCATGCTGCAGTTTTCTTTGAAGCATGTCTTTAGATCTTGCCTAAACTGGATCAGGATTGGGGCGGTCCCGATAGATATAGGGGTGCCATTCCTGATCCTAGATGACAAGATGGAAATTATCGTTGTATTTTTTAGTCTTCAGCCATCTGAGGGTAGTAAGCATGTCGGCCAAATAGACTGCAGTGGCAACCTTGAGTGCTTTGAAGATGATGCAGATGGTTTTGAAGTAAGGCAAGGGGAGTTAGTGGAGTTCCATCAGGGTGGGGTCATATTGTCATATTTCATAAGGCCCTTGATGAGGCATGCTATATCATATAAGATGCCCTTCAGCAGGAACACTGTGTATTCTGAAGGGTCATGGGGCAGCAGGGTTTTTCCACCATTTGTATCAGAGATAAAAGGGCTTGAGCACCAGCTCTGAAGTCACTTTCTCGAAATACCAGGATTATTTCATTTAGCAGAGAGTTGAGTTCAAATACACCAGGCACATGTGATTGAGTCATGTTTGGACTAGTTGTTTATAGTTGTTCTTGGCAAATAGCAGGAATTCTTTTTTGGTGGGGTTGAACTTCATGTGCATGCCAGACATCCAAGTTTCGAATAGAATTATGCGTTGTCAGGTGTGAGGCCCTGTTTCACAGCGGTATGTAGTGGATCTGCAAACTTTCGGATAAAGTCAAACATTGTTTACTCGATGAATTGTCGATGAGGAGGCATCAACATATAGCTATTTTAAGTACTTCAATGCACCTGCCTCTCAGTGATAGAACCCTATTTTGGCCATTGCTGATGTCAAATTATCCTAAGAATGTTTCGGAGGTTAGGTTGGTCACTATATCCTGCATCTCGTGGCCCATTACGAAAAGGTTCTGTGAAACATGAGAAAATTGTATATCATCTCTCTTGGTTTCATGCCTGGGCCATCAGGAATCTGTCAGGTCCAGCTTCCTAATTCTTTTAGTGATGTGATTTGCATGGAATTGTAATGCGGTTAGATCCTACTCTTTGTGTATCAAGGACAGGATGGATTAAAGTTACCCCTACTTCACCGTATCAATTTTGAACACAGGGCCTCAGGAGAATTTGTTGTTAGAAGCTTCCTGCTGATTTTCATTGGGAGTACAAGTCGAGTCGATAGTGAACACTTGGAAGTTGATCATCATTTAGAAACCAATTTAGCTATCCTCCCAATCCTTTTCAAACCTTTTTAAATTTACGTCAGTTCAGCTTTGTACAAAAAGTGCCACTCTTTCTTTTTAAACATTGAAACATGGGCGGAAATGGTGCAGGACGATTCTCGATTCTAGTCTAAACCTGTTAGATATTTGTTGTGTCTCTTTCCTAAGATAAATATCAGTTGCTAGTGCTCTTCTTTTCAGCAACATCTTCTTTACTGGGGATTATATCACCTTGTTAATCATAATGTATCAGTAGTTCACAGCTACGAAAGAGTGCTACTCTCAAGCATAAGTAACTTTCTCCTCTTCTTCATGCTTGCCTCTGTGGCGGGTCTCTAGAAAAATGTGGAATGTGCTTGGGGTAATATTTGCATTTTATTTTCCACTGCGTTGCTTGTGTGTACAGTAATTGCCATCTGTCTATAGTTTATGAAGTCTATGTTAAGCATTGCGTTCATCAATTGTTCTTTTTCCATTAGTCAGCCCAAGTGGGACGGAGATGCGCAGATGTGGGTCCTGTGCTTGCCATGTCACTGGATTCAAGTTATCCTGGTGGATAAGGGGTGATACCCCGAAACCGGTTGTAGGATGGTTGTTTCTTGTCCAGAGAAGACCTGGCTTGGCAGTTCGGGCTGAACTGTTCCCATGGGGAGCTGGGTTAAGACTGATTTGCATATGGCTAAGTCCAAACTTGGGTGGTGTGGTGATTTAAGAAATTATGGACTTAGTCCCAGATCTCTGTACTGGGGATGATTGTCTGACATTGTTTAGCATTCTGTGCATCAATTGTTCGCTTTGCATCTGTCTTTAGTCAGCATTGCTGCGTGATGATATGTACTGAGCTTTCTCTCACAGTTTTCCTAATTTATCAAATTTATTCTCCCATCACAGGGACCGGTATTAGTATTATCTTTCTAATAAAATGATGTTAGTTATCCTCCTTCCTCCTGTGGAGAATATTCTTCTGAGTTTCTTTCTTCTCAAGCTAAGTTCAGCTCCTGGTCTACTCTAAGTCTGCTAATCGATTTTCCACCCCTATATGTTAGTGTTGATATCTGACAATAATTTGGAAAACATTTTTTCTAGAAAGGGCAGTACTCTAAATTTTTTATAAAGTACCATGAAAGAGTCTCTTGGTAGTGAGCAATTCTCATGTTAATTGGCATATATCGGCCTACTTTGTCCTCTGCAGGAGTCTAATAATGGATATCAGTTGAGAGATTCAA
Organism: Triturus cristatus; assembly: GCF_964204655.1. Lineage (NCBI taxonomy): Eukaryota > Metazoa > Chordata > Amphibia > Caudata > Salamandridae > Triturus > Triturus cristatus. The sequence goes on from NC_140590.1 coordinate 1,389,259,670, forward strand.
CCTGCAGTAAAGCCTGTTATACCTTGCTTTTGCCCAGTTTCAATGTTCGTGACTCAGTTAAGACCATAAAGCTCTAGGAGAATGGACCTGAGATGATTTTGAGCTTTTATTAGAAGCATTGTCTATCATGGGCAGCCTGATGATATAAGGTTAGTGCCTTCCAACTTTGGATGGGGCATTGGTAGGCTATTGCCTACAGGAGCCCTTCATCCAAAAAAGGGAACGCACTATTGGGGACAGGGTCCGGTGACTGGCTGGATCAGGAGGCAGTCTGGGAGCTCTGAAGTTTATTTATGCTTTTGAGTACCTGTCAAGCAGGGTGGAGGCTTGGAGTTGTGGATGCAGCACATCTACTGCACTTTCTCACTGCAACTATGATCCTTCCGCAGCATTTAAGAGGGGCGCTCATTCTATACCTTACAGTTCAACAGGCACTGGAGGACTTCATTACTCTACAATATGCCCCTTATGCAGAGGCGAGTGTGATGCTGGGTCTGCAGAGCAATCAAACAGTGCTGAAGGTCCAACCCTTCTTGGCTCATGCATGGCGACTGCACTGCGATCAGTGCTGAAAAATATATCACTTTTCTCAACCTCCATGGGCAAAGGATGAAATCTCATATGGGAGATTGGGGGCAGTCTTTTCATGTGATGATTTCTCTATCTGGGCTCTTGCAGTTTGTGCTCCTGCCCACTGTCTGGGGGAAGAACCAGCACTGTCTAAGGGCTACAGGTTTTGAAATCCCTGGGAACCTTTGTATACTAACCACTTGGGTGCCTAATAGCTTTGCAGTGGCCTCTTCCTGTGGCAGGGAGCCAAAATCGGGCAGAACCACTGACATTCAGTCACTTAGGGTAAGAAGGCACTCCAGGTGATACTCATTGCACTGCCTGGTCATACACCTACTGGACATTTGATCACAGTCTTTTTACTAAAAGTGTGCATATGTATTCAAAGGTACCATCTGTACACCAGCTGGTGTATTGATTTATTAAAGGCCAGGTTATACAAAATAGACAACTGACTAGTCTGGTTCAAATCATTCAATATTTATTATCAGCACACAGTTTTTTCTTTTTAGCTCAGTGCGTTTCGATACTCATGTTCAGAGGCAAACTCCGTATCTATTAAAAAGCAACAAATAAAACTAAAATCCGTTTTGCACGTTATATATACTCCTGAAAGCTTGATCTGTAGTTTAATGAAATACCGGAAAGTTCTTTTCTCCTTGTATTGCAATGTGTGGTTTGTCCAATATCCTTTGGGCACCATTCAACCATTAGTCACAGGTCACTCCTCAAGTTTTTCTACATTCTCATTACCCCCACACATCACTTCTACTCTCTTCCTTCACAATAGTGATATACTGGGATCTACAGTAGTTTTTGAGGTGAACTTAATCGAAGTTCTGTCATTTCTCCATTTACATAAAGCATTTGGGGGCATATTATCAAGCTCGACGATAAAATTATAGCCTGTTTGGAGAATTCCAATAGAAGCCCATGTTGACACCAGAACATGGGCTTCTATGGCAATTCTCAAGAGCATATTATCAAGCCCATTATCGCCGTTTTAGCGGCAGTTTTCTGCCGCTAAACCGGCGATAATTTTTAACGCGGTCCTTGATAATATGCCCCCAAGTGTCCAATTTTTCAGTTAAGTCTTTTAGATTTAGTTTGTCCCTTATGTCTGTTTACCATAATTCTTTCTGTAGGAGGTGTTTTGCTGCCCATACCTCCTTTGGGAGAGAAGTGGCATACACTGAAAGCATGAAGAAAAGCCTTGTGTTGTATTTAGAGTTTGGTGGATACGGGCCACTCGCCGAAAACAGGCCAATGTTGTTACTGACCTAGGTTTATTTTATACCTGGGGATACATTCCAAAGAGGGTGGGGTGATGCAGTGTTTTCAAGTACAATATGGTTTTTAAAGCACCTACTGCAGCGTTCCTTGCCTCAAGCAATTTTCAGGCAGCCATAAAAATGTCAAGATAACAGTTGATTAATGGACCGGCTGCTGCGAGAGAACAGAGTTTTGTCTAGTGGATGTTTTGACTCATCATAAAGTAGCACAGGAGGTTTAAATGCCTGCTGCAAAGCAGGTGCACCATGCAGATCACTAGGTGCATATAATATAACTAGGTCAGTGCGTTACTGCTTCTTTTAGAGAGAACCTTTTGTTACTTACAGTTTATCAATGTAAATCCTAATATAGAACATTGAGCTATTAACTATAATCAATGAGCTGCATGCAAACTACAAGGAATAGATTAAAATGTTAAGATTATTTCCCCGAATTTGTTTATATCCTACTGTTGCAAAAAGGGTTCACTTGGGTAGAAAACAATTCTTATTAGCAAAGCCAACCCTCAACCACGGTGTTACGTTTTAAATTCTGAGTTTGCGCTTCTCCAGACCACACACTCTTTAACTATACTGTCTACCAGTATGGATGACTTGTGACTCCTACGCCTTGTAGTCCTCTGTTTGATGTAGCATTTTCAATAGACTGATTTACGTACTTATGAGTCATTGTGTCTGCAATGTGTATGTGAAGTGAAGTGCTCAGACACCTTACATTGGCACGACTGGCGCTATAATACAAAAGAAATGCATGAGAGAGAGTGGTTATAGAGACTTGAAGGGCACTGTTAAGGGGTGGTAGTGAGGAAATCAATGGAGAAGGAAGTCATTGGGGGGCACCAGCAAACATTGTCGCACTAGGTGCCATCAGCACTAAAGCCGGCCCTGGTCTATTTTTGCAGCGGTATGTACTGCCAACCTTTAAACACCTGCCTAGGTCTCGAAATGCATTGGGCTAAACAAGAAGTTAATAGAATATTTCCACAATTTATATTGAATGATTTGAACCTGATTAGTAAAACATAAGTCCAAAATGCATGACCGGGCCAGGATATAATTATTCCATCAGCAGGTTTACTTATGTTATAGACAGCACCTATAAATAAAAAAAAAACACAACGTATTAATTTCACTGAACTGAAAGAGAGGTTTCTCAAGACATATAGGGCTACATGCATCAAAGTCAGGATTTGTGATTCCTAAATAGCAATTTTTAAAAATCACTATTTAGGACTTGCAAATCCCTTTGCATGTAGGAATCGCAAAAAATATTGTGATTCCTACTTATTCCTTAATAGCGAGTGGCAAATTGCGACTCGCTATTAAGGAATGCCTTCCCATTCATTCCTATGGCCCTAGAGGCCTATAGGAATGAATGAGAGGGCATGCACGATTTGCGAGTACCTAATAGGTACTCGCAAATTGCGCATGCAATTTCAAGGGTGCATGGGTGCCAAAAGGACACCCTGTTGCACCCCTTAAATTGCCATGTAAACACATGTTGCGCACACACATGCCCTAAGGGCATGTGTGTGTGTGTGTAACACGGAACTTTGAAAAATGCACTAAATGCACTTTAGTGCATTTTTCAAAGTTTTCGCAAATGATCATCAAGTTTAAATTGATGGTAATTTGCGATCCCTAATAGCGAAATCGCTATTTGAAATTGTGTCATGCATTGCATTTAGGGAATCGCAATTTGCGATTCCCTAAATGCAATCACAATTTAAGTAATCGCAAATTTAGTGATTACCTAAATAGCGATTTTCCCTTTTGGGCTGATGCATCCCAAAAGCAAAAATACTGGTCACAAAGGGGCAGATTCTGCTAATCTGCCCCTTTTGCGACCGTTTTTTGGAATGATGCATGTGCCCCACAGCACCTTCAGTTCAGTTCACGAAGACCCATGCGCGACATGGGCGCTGTTGTTCATTCCTACTTACTATGAGGAACTTGAAACGTTGATGAGGCCAGGTCACTAGATCAAGCAGCATCCAGCATCAATCAGAATAGTTGACCATAATTACAGCTTTATCGGATAAAAAATTAGCAATTAGAAATATTTTCACAAATCATTATGCTACTTCGTGTGCACCTTTCAGGATTGCCACATCGTATACATTAAAATTGGCCCTATTTTTTTTTACAGTTATCTGGTTACTCCTCTGTAAGGATTCTTCCTCTGTTCTTCATTATCACATCTTTAACGTGTCTGACACATTCAATAATTCCAATGCACATGTCTGGCGAGACTTAGATATTTTCACATCTTCTACTTCTGTAGTTGAATAGCAACCATATTTTTAGAATATTGGGTGCACAATCTCTGCTTTTATGGCTCTACCTGTGGCTCCTTTTGTGCTTTCAACCTTGCATTTCTGAAAACATAACTCAGGGAAGAAAATGATCTTTTCCAGGACGATTAGGAAAGAAAATTCTCTTTATAGTAGGACAGAACGTCTCACAGTGAGCATTAGGCTTAACTGTACATAATCACGAGCTGAACCTAAAAAGCCCCCTGCTAGAAATCAGTTAAAGGCAATTTTTTGAGCCACATTCATGTGAACATTTAACTTTTCGCGCGGTTTCTGGCCGCATGTTTCTTTACGTGTTGCTGGGTGTCCTCCAGGTGTTTGCATTGCTTTTCGCTGAGGCCTTTTACAGGACTTGCTTATGCGCATTTTTTTCCAGAGTGTCGTACTTTGATATTCGGGAACCGCGTAGGGGACAGGGCCCTACCCCTGTCTATCTTGGTATTAGCGAACCGCGAATGGTAAATGCGGCACGTACGAGTGCTTTGCGTGTCGTTCTAGTTACGAACGCACTGTGTACACGTATTCTGCTCAACTACGCGGGTTCCATTTTGGAAGCAGTGGCCATCTTGTCATTGCCCTCACATAGGCTATGATGGAGTTAATGCGGGCCTCACAGTACACGGGCTTCCCCTCTGACTTCTCCGTGACCTGGGCAGCTGGCTCTGCTGCCCCGGGTCAAACCGGTCTCACGAGCTCCCCTTCCTCCTTCCACCTGTGATTCGTATCAGGGCTCGACCCGTCATAAAACCCTTTCATTCTACACAATCCCCCGGCTAATCTCTTCTACACCTGCTTGTTCTTGCTTTATTACTTGTTTCCCAAAACAGGAGATGCTCATGTTTATTGGGGGGTCTATTTACTTCAAACATGGGATCTGAACCTTCCTGTGTAAATCATTGTGGGCTGGCCGAACTGGAATGTGGGATGGTCATCATGACTCTGCTTTTTCGTTTGTAATGTATGCCTTTATATGACCATATCATAAACCAAGGAATGTATGCCTGGAGCATGATATTTTGTACTTAAGGAGAAGTCCGTTCCTATGATTTTCAGCAGTCTCCTGAGAACATACACGCTGTTGTACTTCTAGGATATCTGTCATTGGTCTGCAGCCAATAAACGATTCTTTGACTTCACCCAGAAGACTCTGTGTTTCTGTAGGTCCGGAACAGGGTGAAACCCCGAAGTCATAGGGTGTGTGCCCCTGCACCGCTGGGTCTAGAATACCCAGTACTTCAGTTTGGCGCCCAACGTGGGGCGATTTCAGCGGTACCAGTCCAAGCCAGAGGTTCGTGAGGAGCTTCGTGTGGAAATTCCGGAGGAAGGCCGCCACTTCATCGACCCCTGCATGTCGACGTGGTCCGAAAGTCTTTTCTGCGAGGTTCTCCGCGTCCCGACGGCTACGAAGGACTGCTGCCCTGATTAATCGACCTGTTTTGGACCCTTGACGAGTTTGAGAGAGCGAAACAATCGAGAGAGTCTTCTGGTGACGTCATCGATCAGCTATATTCAGTTAAGTATAAGTGGAGCGTCTCCCATTTGTTTTGGTATCCCTCGGGATCGTTTGGTTTGATTTGGTAATTGGTGATTTGGTGTTTGCAAACCCCAAAGCCAGAGGATTCGTGTATTCACGAGAATATCGTAATCGATAATCCTTTGACGTTTGGATCTAGACTAGTGAGCGAAGATGCCTGGTTCTAGACTATTTGGTAGATTATTCTGTTTGGGTTGTGGAAAAGATTTCCAGCTAGAGGAATCATGTCCGGTTCCTCCGGTTGGAACTCCAACTTATGAGCTCTATGTGAAACATGGCGTAGGCCCCATTGCATATAACGAAGTGTGGATCCACTACACCAGGAAAGACGGTGTTTTAAAATGGCCCCAAAATGGTAGTTTCGATACCGATATTCTAGATAATCTGGAAATTAAATTGTTTAAGAAGAAAGCCCGGCCGGCGATGTTTGACTCTTTCCGCTTATGGCGAAAAGAAGCCAAACAGAAGGAAATTAAGCTAGCGAAAAAGAATAAGAGAGAGAGAGGTATGTCAGTAATGCAAGCAGCTGTACAATTTAAAGACAATGAAGAGGAGCAAATGAATGAGCAATTGCACAGGCAGCGTAAGTTAGGGATTGACAAATGTTACCCGGCTTTGCCATATTCTAAGCAGGATGAGTCAGAAGAAAAGGAGAAAGATCCCTTGATGTCACATTTGTTGAGTTCGCCACCCCCGTATGCTCAAACTGCCACGGCGCCTCCCCAGCTTGTAAATATGCCGCCTCCAGTGCATATACTGCAAGCCTTGCCGCAACCGCCAGTTGCTTTGCAACCAGTTCCTATTCCTGTAGCGCAGTCTTCTCAAGCGCCTCCAGTTGTGCTTCCAACTACCTCCGCACTTTCTGCGACTTTGCTTGATCCAGTAACTGCCTCCCCTAATACTCTTCATTCTACCACTCCAGTACCTGTCTCTACATCCTCTTTTCTTCCCTCTGTTTTTCCCCCTGTTCTCGCTTCAGCTTCTCCTTCAGCGCGACAGCGTTTGGCTAATGTGGTTACTACATTAATGTCGCCTCTCTTTGGGTCATCTGGTGCAACTCCTGGTGTACAGCGTAAGCAGTTGCGCAGCCAATTGCCTAACCCCGATGAGAAAAAGGTAATAGATCACATGGCGCGCAGATGGATCGTTTTTCCTTCACTGTATGATGTGGAATCGGTTGTTAACACTTTCCATCAATGGGATGCCCCGAAACAGAGATACGTATTTGAGAAAATGTGCGAAATTCTCTGTGAAGAATTGGAGGATAGTGGTAGAAATCCGAACCCGCAGGAATTGTGTAGAGTGAGGTGCGATTTTGGAACTGGTATAATTGTGGACCGCGAAGTAGATAAAGCAGTTGCGATTGTACTGTCCTTAAGGAATGACGACTGCCAACAGTCATTGTTTGAACAAGAGGTCCTTGTGGGGAATAAGGCAAAAGCGCGACAATACCCTATGAGAGAAGTTCCCCCGGTATGGAAGGAAGCGGTTGCAGCTGCCGGTGGTAACCCCGCTGTGCCAGCGCATTTCCAACGTGTTTGGGTGCACGTTCCGTGGAAGCGCTCTGAGGTGTTAGCACTTAAGCAGACATTGCCTGATCCCCGTAAAAACCCAGCAGGTTATTATAAAGAGTTGTCACAGACGGCAGGGTCATGCGTTATGAATCTGGCCGACATAGACATGTTGTTTGGTAATGTTGTTCCACAGCCTCTATGGGGATCAATTCGTAATGTAGATCACAATGCAGAACTAGGGGATACATGGGCTAACATTGTTGCTGCTGATGCTAGACAAACGGGTGGTGCGAAACCAGAACCTTTAGTAGCTGAATTGCCTGGTAGAATCATCACGTATATGAAGACAATAATGCCTGCGATGCGCGTAAATTGGGACAAGTTATCTGCATGCAAGCAAAAGAAAGATGAGACAGTGTCAGACTTCTTTACTAGGTTTGAGGAAACGTTTATTGACCACAGTGGGCAAGATATGAGTACTGAGGGTGGACAACGGTTGTTTGTGGACAAGTTTGTGCAGAATTTACTCCCTGACCTGTGTAAAAAGTTGAAGGATTCAGAGAGTTCTTGGGCCGTTTCCTCTTCAGCGCAAATACTGGCTACTGCACAGTATTATGAAAACAGAGATAAAGACGAGAAAGATAGGACGGAGAAGAAAACGAAGGAACTAAAAACGAAGGTTCTTCTACAGCAGGCCTATCCACCACGTGGCGGTGGTACTAATTATAGACAACCCCAAGGTGTCTATCACCAACCCCAACAATTTCAGACAAACCAGCAAATGAATGGGTATTATCAACCACGTGTCCCTGTAGGTCCCAACCAATGTTCATACTGCAAAGAGGAAGGTCATTTTAAATATAGTTGCCCTAAATTAATGCAACGGAACGGTAATGCGTATGGCGCCAGAGGTAGAGGTGGTCAGCAAGCTCCTAGAGGCAGAGGGCGTGGAAGTGTTCCCCAAAACGCGCGTCCTCTTCCGCCCCAAAGCGCCATTAATAGCTTTGATCAGCAAGCTAACGCGACTGGTAATACGGCACAGTATTACAATAATGATTATTATGTGGAGGATGGCGATGCAGAAAATAATGGTTACTAGGACAGCCATAGACAGAGAGAGGGAGTTGTTTCAGTGCCAGTGGATCAGAGTGGACCGTATGTTGAGGTGACTACAGCAAATGTAACGGAGCCTTTTCTGCTAGACACTGGTGCTGCAAAGAGTTCAATCATGCATTCCAAACTCCCTGGCGCACCTTTGTCTGGCGATATAAATGTTTCAGTAGGTTTTTCTGGCGCCCCAGTTAGGAACCCGATTTCCAGTCCCATGTCACTTTCTGTTGGACCTTTCGAGCTGAAAGCGCCCCTGATCCTGACAACAGGTTGTGGTGAGAATTTGCTGGGATTAGATTTGTTGAAAAGATTGCACGCTACACTGTATTGTTCTCCTTCAGGAGTACAACTTACATTAGGCAAGAAAGTGGTTTCCCAAATGTATTTGTCTAAAAACACGATGCCACCTGAATTGTCATCCCTTCCGGATGCGCTTTGGGCTACTGGTCCCAATGATGTGGGCCTCTTGGAAATACCACCATATGTGGTGACTCTAAAGGCTAATGTCAGACTGCCACGTATTCCTCAGTACAAGATCTCTAATGAAGGGCAGAAAGCATTGTTAGACATTGTCAGCGATTTGATTAATAAGGGTGTGATTGAAGAGACAAGAGGCAACGTTTGCAATAGCCCGATTTTACCTGTTTTAAAACGAACGGATCCTTCACAGCCACCTGTTTACAGATTTGTGATTGATCTTAGAGAGGTTAATAAGATTGTTGTGCCTCAGTTTCCGGTTGTCCCCGATATAACTGCCTTGTTAACGATGATTCCAGCCTCTGCTGCATGGTTTTCAGTGATCGATTTAAAGAATGCTTTCTTTAGTATCCCAATTGCAGAAGAGAGCAGAGACATTTTTGGTTTTAGTCTGGGAGGCCGAAGCTTCCGCTTCAAACGCGCTCCCCAAGGCTACTGCGAGAGTCCATCCATATATAGTCAAGCTCTGAAAGCGCAGCTTGATGCACTTATTTTACCTAGTGGCGCTATCCTGATCCAGTACGTGGACGATTTACTGATCGCCGCGGATACTGAGAAGATCTGTAAAGAAGCCACATTGTCACTGTTGCGCCATTTATCAGCTTACCATCACAAAGTGTCTCTCTCTAAGCTGCAATATTGTCGACAAGAAGTGACCTACTTAGGTCATCTCTTATCGAAGGAGGGAAGGAAACTGACCCCAGAGAGAATTCAAGCCATTGCACAGTTGAGTGTGCCGAAAACACAGAGAGAAGTGCGTGCTTTCTTGGGCATTACCTCATACTGTAGGCATTGGATCCCTAGTTTTTCTTTGTTGGCAAAACCTTTATTAGCATTAACATGCAAGGACACACCGAATCCTATCCCATGGTCTGAAGAGTGCCAGAAAAGTTTTGTGGAATTGCGCAATGCGTTGTGTTCAGCTCCTGTGTTGGGCACTCCCGACTACAGTAAGCCTTTTACGTTGTATGTTCACGAGAAAGATGGATGTGCGTTGTCAGTGTTAACACAGCCTTTTGGCGACAGACCGCGCCCATGCGCATATTTTTCATCCACCTTGGACCCTGTAGCGAGGGCATTGCCAAGCTGTCTGAGAGCGACAGCTGCTGCAGCGATGTCTATCCGACAATCTGCTGGTCTGGTAATGGACAACACACTGATTGTCATGGTTCCACACGCTGTAGATACATTATTAAATAGAACCAAGACACAACACCTGACTAGTGCGCGATTATCAGGGTATGAACTCACACTGTTAGCGAATCATATACACATAAAAAGATGCAATACGCTGAATCCAGCCACATTATTGCCGATTCCAGCAGACTCAGATGAGATTGAGCAACATGACTGTCTGTTCAGAACAGAAGAAGAGACGAAAGGGAGAGTAGATCTCAAAGATACTCCCCTGACTGAATGTGATGGCACTTTATGGGTAGATGGGTCCTGTTTCAAGCTCCCTAATGGTGACACGACTGCTGCATATGCTATCACGACTTTACACACGGTCGTGGAAACTGCACGAGTGCCACATAATTCGGCCCAAGCAGCAGAATTAATTGCCCTCACGAGAGCATGCGTGTTGTCTGAAGGAATGAGAGTGAACATATACACAGATAGCCAATACGCCTTTGGCGTGGCTCATAATTTTGGGCGTTTGTGGAAAGAGCGTGGGTTCCTGACGTCGCATGGAGCTAAAATTCAGAATGGCAAGTTGGTGAATGATCTCCTTGAGTCACTGACCCTACCTTTGCAAGTTGCGATCATGAAATGCAGTGCGCACAGGAAAGTCACCGATGATGTTGGACGTGGGAATGCGTTTGCTGATGAGACCGCGAGAGAAACCGCACAGAATGTGAAGATTAGAATGTATGTTGCAGGTCCCGCAAGATGGGTTAATGATGTGGGAATATGTGAGAACACAATAGAGAGTGTGAAGTCGCTTCAGGCTGAAGCTACAGAAGAAGAGTTAAGCAAGTGGAGAGAGAGTATGGGTAAGTTGGATGAGAATGGTTGTTGGATTGACCTGACAGAACATAGGCGATGGTTGTTGCCTGATGCATATGTGCTTCCAGTGGTTACTATGGCACATGGAATGGCACATATCAGTACGAAAGGTATCTGTAAGTTGTTGGCTCCAGTATGGCAGAATGTTGGAATTCCCAAATGTGCAGAGAATGTGGTCAAGAATTGTATGGTATGCTTGAAATACAACCCTGGTAGGGGAACCCCAACTCCGGCCGGTCACTTTGCACCCCCATCATGTCCATTCGAAGTTTTGCAGCTGGACTTTATTCACATGGAAAGGTGCAACAACCTAAAATATGTATTGGTGGTTGTTTGTGCTTTTTCCAAATGGGTAGAGGCTTATCCTCTGAAAGATAACACTGCCCTATCCACAGCCAAAGCCCTTGTGAAGGAGTTTTTCCCCAGGTTTGGGATGCCGAGAATGGTGTGGTGTGATAACGGAAGTGAGTTTGTGGGTAAAGTGATGAAGAATGTATGTGAAGGTTTAGGCATAAGGCAGAAATTTCACGCTGCAAATCACCCCCAATCAGCTGGACTGGTTGAACGCTACAATGGAGCCTTAAAGCTCAAGTTAGCCAAAATCCAGGCGAGCACTGGTCTTAAATGGCCTGACGCTCACGAGTGGGACTTAGTCCTTATGAAGTAGTCTTTGGCCGCCCGGCCAACGTATGGGGTGTGCCAAGGCCTACGAAGTTCAGCGAGATAGAGCATCCAGTACTGCTCGATTACCTGTATGATTTGACTGTTAAACTGCGTGTTTTGCACCAACAGGTACATGATACTCTTCCCCAAGCCTCTGAACCTCCTGGACACCCCATCAACCCTGGTTCGTGGGTCCTAGTACGGAATTTCCAGCGTAAGGGCAACGACGAGCCTCGTTGGATCGGCCCTCATCTTGTTCTTCTTTCGACAAGATCAGCAGTGCGAGTGAAAGGGAAGAAGCACTGGATTCATGGTACTCACTGCAAGGTAGTTCCCTTGCCTCTGCCATATGACCAGTGGGTCAAAGAGGGTATCGCCGACTCAGAGACAGACATTGTGCCTCGTTTTGTACCATTCAGTGACGCACGCCTAAAAGACACAGCTTCAGTCCAAGAGAGTGACAATATTCTGCAGAAAGCTGTGCCGCCATCGAATCGACTGGACACCACTGAGCCTGAACTTCTTTTTCAAGACCAAACAACGCCTGGCCGTCTCCGCTATAATTTGAGACCTAGGCCCATGGACAAATAAAGATTCCCTCATTATTTCCCTTTTGACATTTCTTGCTCTCCCATCTGAAGGACTTTCTTGATTTTTGTTTTTCGAACCACCATCCGGGTTCTGCCGCAGGGTCGCGGTGCCAAGACTTTGGGGTACAGGCCGAAGACGCTAGGTCGACAGTTCTGGTTGGTCTAGGGCGTTTCCCTGGACTGACAGGCGTACTCCTTAGCAGAAGAAACTCATCCACCGCGAGCGGCCCGAGTAGAGGATGGAGTTTTGTAAGATGGAGAGACCGATTGAAGAAATGAACTTTCAAGCCAGGATGTGTAGAATTGTAAGAAGTAAATGTTTTGTCTTTTTGTGCTTTTTTACACTGTGTAGTATCATGATGTTTATTGTAGGATGTGTGTTTTTCTCCGCTCCAAAACCCATTGTACCCACTCAACAGCCTATACTTCTTTCTACTGCCTCCTCTCACTCTTTTCACCCTTTGCCTGAGCACGAACAGACCCGACGATCAGAGTTTGTATATAACTCGTTTATCCAACTCTTGCACCAGCACCAACTGGTAATGAATACGACCAATTGCTGGGTCTGTGGGTTAATGCCACATACCACTAACAAGGGTATTCCCTACCTGGTGCTACCGTACAGTTACAATGGATCGTCATGGGCATTCCAAACCATGTTTCTCTACGCTCTAGATACATACTCCCCTCGCCCACCGCGTTCCATCAGACCCATCACCAATAATAAGGCTTTGATGAAAGGAGTTGCCGATATGAGTAGAGATATTAATGCATACTCATCCATTCCCAAAGAAGAGCTGAGACCTTATATGGGATGGAACGCGACGGGGTATAGTATTAGTCTGGGTGAAAGACAGCGAAAAATCTCATCTCCAATCTGGGTCGTACCCCACATGGGTCGGTTCTGCTTACAGGGTAATGGTCAGAACCCTAGGGCTCAACTGGGAAGAAGTGACTGTACTGAAACGTACACTTTCCCGTCACAGTTTTCCCCTGCGTTTTTGGCTGCTAAGGGCACATATTTCATCTGTCATGATCGAGCATATACATGGTTGCCCCCTGATTTCTCGGGCACATGTTATATTGCGAACTTGCTACCGCCGACATTTACTGCCGCCTCTGATTATCACAAGACCAGAGTTGTGAGAGGTGTGATCAGTAAGGAGGACACTGCCGGTCAGGAAGCAGGAGACTTCTTCTTGGGTTTCCTGCCGTTTTGGGGACCTATGGTCAATAGTAGGAACCTGAGACAGCTGACTCGTGTGGTTGAATCCACCGTCAATGTAACGGCTGGTGCCCTTAGTAATTTGACAGCTGAGCTCCAAGCGGATCGCCTTATGACTTTGCAGAACCGCATGGTCCTAGACGTTATTCTTGCAGACCGCGGTGGGGTATGCAAGGTCATCCAATCCAGTTGCTGCATTTTCATACCAGATAATGCTCCAACAGTGTATCAAGCCATCTCCAAACTCCATAAAATATCTGAAGCCATACACGTGGATAAGGGAGATTGGTCACTGATGGGATGGTTCTGGGAATTGATATCTGCCTGGGGTTGGAAGGTTCTGATGGTCATTGGAATGATCTTAGCCATTCTTTTCCTGTTCTGTCTATGTATACAGTGTGCTCCTGCGATATATGGCCTCTGTGCTACCTTATGTGTAAGGAAACCTGTATCGAGGGACGAGTTAAGTAATAGGATGATGCTACAGCAACATCTCCATGACTTCGTGAACATTGACCTAGACTCGGATTAAGATGAGTATAGTGATTGCCTATGTAAGGGCAAAAGGAGGGTCTGTCGTACTTTGATATTCGGGAACCGCGTAGGGGACAGGGCCCTACCCCTGTCTATCTTGGTATTAGCGAACCGCGAATGGTAAATGCGGCACGTACGAGTGCTTTGCGTGTCGTTCTAGTTACGAACGCACTGTGTACACGTATTCTGCTCAACTACGCGGGTTCCATTTTGGAAGCAGTGGCCATCTTGTCATTGCCCTCACATAGGCTATGATGGAGTTAATGCGGGCCTCACAGTACACGGGCTTCCCCTCTGACTTCTCCGTGACCTGGGCAGCTGGCTCTGCTGCCCCGGGTCAAACCGGTCTCACGAGCTCCCCTTCCTCCTTCCACCTGTGATTCGTATCAGGGCTCGACCCGTCATAAAACCCTTTCATTCTACACAATCCCCCGGCTAATCTCTTCTACACCTGCTTGTTCTTGCTTTATTACTTGTTTCCCAAAACAGGAGATGCTAATGTTTATTGGGGGGTCTATTTACTTCAAACATGGGATCTGAACCTTCCTGTGTAAATCATTGTGGGCTGGCCGAACTGGAATGTGGGATGGTCATCATGACTCTGCTTTTTCGTTTGTAATGTATGCCTTTATATGACCATATCATAAACCAAGGAATGTATGCCTGGAGCATGATATTTTGTACTTAAGGAGAAGTCCGTTCCTATGATTTTCAGCAGTCTCCTGAGAACATACACGCTGTTGTACTTCTAGGATATCTGTCATTGGTCTGCAGCCAATAAACGATTCTTTGACTTCACCCAGAAGACTCTGTGTTTCTGTAGGTCCGGAACAGGGTGAAACCCCGAAGTCATAGGGTGTGTGCCCCTGCACCGCTGGGTCTAGAATACCCAGTACTTCAAGAGTTCCTTCCCTCCCAGCAGTGCCGTGTGTCCAAGGTTCTGGCGTTGACTCCTAGCCTGCTTTCTTTTATTGCTACTCTATGGGGCATATTTACAAGCAGGCGATAAAAAATTATCGCCACTTTTGCGGCCGTTTTCGTCCGAAAAGCGGCGATAATTTTATCTCCTAATTAGCAAGGTCACGCTAACGAGTGAAACCTTGCTTTAGCGTGGAGATTCTTTACGCCCAGCTTTGCATCTCTAATGAGATGCAAAGTGGGCGTTCCTGACCTAACATGACAGGAGAAATGTCATCAAGCCCCACGCTATGAAGCATAGCGTCAGGAAAAGTAGCGATAACCCCTGTTATTGCTACTTTCCTTACGCCTGCTTCAGGAATGACTTAGCCATGATATCCTATGGAGGGTGATTATAATGGCTAAGTTTGTGAGTCCCTATCAGCAAGCTAACGCCACATTGCGTGAGATTATCGCTGGATTTCCAGGAATAATCTCACATTAGGCAGTTAGCGTGAGGATTTTTATCGCTGAGGAGATAAGCGTTGCTAATAGCACGCTATCTCAGCGATAAAAATCCACGTTACCCGGCGATAATTATACTCAAGCTAAGAGCGCTGAGCGATAATTATCGCCGGGTGTTGCTGATATGCCCCTATGTAGGGGAAATGACCTCTTGTGCTCTCGCTCACTTTTCCCGCTATGTTTTGGGCTGCACAATGTAGTGTCTAGCCTCCTGATATGGGTTTCATGTGTCAGCATGGTGTCGAATGTTAGGGGCCATATTTATGAAAAGGTGGCGCAGCAAATCACCTTTCTGCACTGTGTCACTGGTAAAGGGCAGTAATGCACTGTATTTAAGGAAATACAATGCATTCTTGTCCTGTCCCCTGCGCTGGTGGAAAATGGGCTGCCTAGTGCCAATGCAGGGACCAGGAAGCCTGCGTTGCATGCATTATTGTTTTTGTGCAGGAAGGGGCATCTTTCTGCACAAAAACAATCCTTAGAGGCTTTTTCCTCTGCAGCATTCATAGAAAAGAGGAATTAAAGAGCAGAAATTAAGATATTTCTTCTTGTTGCTCCTCTCTTGGTGAGGTGTCTCTTTTTGGCTCATTGCCAGGTTTACCTGTTCTTGTAAATCTGGGAATGCGTCAAAATCAGTGGATGTCACATGGGAACACCCACACAACACCCATGGAAATGCATCCCTGGACAGAATAATGCAATGCAGTAATTTGCGCTGCCTTACATTACTCGAGAGTTATGAAGCCACGCAGGGCCGTGCAAGGTGGTCATGCATGACTTCATAAATCAAATTTTTTATTTTCGGTAAGAATGAGGCAAAGGAGCTCATAAATATGCCCCTAGGGGTGAAATATTGCAGGGTGGAACGGGATATCATTGGTTGGCGGAGCAGAGAGTCAGTTGGGTGGAGGTTTTGCTGCTCTGAAATTAGGGAATTAGAAATGAAAGTTTTTTCTTTCCCTTGTTTGTGTTTTTTGTACCACACAATTTGGTGACAAATGAGTGCGAGTGAAGAGCTGCGCTCACCTGTCTTGGGAGATGCTTCCAGGCAGCAATGGGAAAGGCTACATTTTAAGGTTTGATCCTGATAAATGGATTCCAATTGTGCACATCAACTGGTGACCTGCGACCGAGGTAGCTTCAGTGGTATTGATAAATTCCAGTCAAGCTGTTTGGATTGCTGCAACAAATATGCGCACAAGGATTTGGCCTTTGAATCTCTGTGATTGGAACTCACTTGCGCATGCACGTGTTGGGGCGGCCATATTATGGTTGTTTTGCAAACTCTGGGGCATATCAGCAACGAGGCGATATAAAATTCTCGCTGCTTTTGCGTCCGTTTTCGGCCGAAAAGCGGCGATCATTTTATCGCCTAATCAGCAAGGTCACGCTATCGCGTGAAACCTTGCATTAGCGCCCGGATTCTTAACGCCCAGCTTTGCATCTCTAATGAGATGCAAAGTGGGCGTTCCTGACCTGACATGACTGGAGAAATGTCGCTAAGCGACATTTCTCCTATCATCAAGCCCCACGCTATGAAGCATAGCGGCAAGAAAAGTAGCGATAACCCCTGTTATCGCTACTTTCCTTACGCCTGCTTCAGGACTGATTTAGCCATGATATCATATGGAAGTGGATATCATGGCTAAGTATGTGAGGCCCTATCATTAAGCTAACGCCAAACTTTGTGGGATTATCGCTGGGTTTCCAGCGATAATCTCACGTTTGGCAGTTAGCGCTAGGATTTTTATCGCTTTTGAGATAAGCGTTGCAAATAGCACGCTATCTCAGCCATAAAAATCCACGTTAGCCGGCGATAATTATCCTATTGCTAAGTGTGCTTAGCGATAATTATCACTGATTGTTGCTGATATGCCCCCTTGTCTCTTACCACAATTCTTTGCAGGGATTCTTCAGTATGTTTGAATGGAGTGGCCACCTTGGTCTGGTAATTCTGAAAAGTGGCTGTTTCAATTTGAACAGCCATTTTGGATTGGGATTTTTAGAGATTATTTTTCAAGGACATCAATTTCAACAAACTTTGCATCTCTTTGATGATATGTCAGTCTTGGCTTAGTTTATTAAGCTCCAGATTTGACAACCATTTTAGTTTGGAATGAGAATTTGAAGTAAAAAGAAAATATCTATTAATATCCTAGTGACTGTGTATTTATTGAACAATGGTAATTGCTGCACTGCCTCCTTTTTTGCAATCAGATGGGAAACCACAGATGGAATGGGAGTTGTGGTATTCTATATTTTTGGCCTATGTAGAGGTACTTGAAGGAGAAGACTATTCAGCTCAGAGGAAATTACTATTACCGATGAATTGGTTAGGAGGCATAGAGTTGAAGGAATTTGAGAATTTCCCTCCTTTGGAGGGATTAGGAGATATGAAAATGTTTGACCAAGCCATTTAAACATTGAGTGTTTGTTCTGGAAGGAAATGAATACATTGATAGAACAATTAAAATTTTATTCTCTTGCCCAAAAGGAAGAAGAGTCAATTGAAGATTATGGGGCTGATTGCGAGTGTGGCAGTCCGATGGACCGCAAAACCTTCACTGCTGTATTATGAGTTGGGCGGTCAGACTGCCATAGGATCGCTGCTCTCATGGATCCCTGGTGGTCTTGCAGTGGTCTGAGGCCTGCAGTATGCTGTTGGTGCTACTGTAGCACCACCTGGCACATTATGAGTTTCCTCACTGCCACAGTTTTCATGGAGGCGATCCTGACATGAAAAGTGTGGTGGTGAGGAAACTAAGAGGTCCCCACAGGGTCCCCTGTTACCTCAGTGCCAGGGATGCATTCAGGGGGGCACATATTGCTACTGTGGTGCTCCCATTGTGGTTACCTTACTAAGGCTCAGATAGGAGCCTTTGAAAGGTTCTACTGCCGCAGGAATGTACACCACGATTATACTCGCAATCCAGCAGGCGGTCTGATTACGGGTTTGGCGGTGTGGCAGCAGGGTGCTGGCATGGCAGCCTGGCTGCCACACCTCCAAACTCATAATTAGGCCTTATGTGTCTGTGTTACAGACATTATCAGGGTCTGGTGACTTGGAAACTATTGCTCACGAACAAGTATAGAGGGACCAAATAATGATGAAGACGAAGAGTAAGAAAACTCAGGAGAGATTGTGGGCCGGAACATAATTCCCATTGAGTGCATTCATAAATATTGCCAAGAGCATTAAACAATCTGAGAAGTTCCTTAGCAAGATTAGGAACCAGAATGTTAAGTCCCAGGATACTAGTTTTGAAGTCAGTGTGGGGAAGTATTCTATTTATTCCTAAAACACGAAAGACTCAGAATATAGAAGCAATGAGAAGAATAATGGAATCAGTTGTTTAAGGTGTGGTAGTCAGTACCATTTGAGGAATTTCAACAGGTGTGCAGCATGGGAAAAAGTGTGTGTCAAATGTAAGATAAAGGGGCATAGTGCCAGAACTGGGGCATCCCAAAAGTTTAATTGTATTACTTGTTATGAGAAAAGAGTGGATGGTATAGAATTTTATTCCATTCCATCTGTGAGTGACACATGGGTGCCGATTCCAATCCGTTAAAAAAAAAAGTACCGTACAAACTGCGAAGTACGATTCGTACGTGAAAAATACATCCGAATTGCGTCGGGAAGATGGTCCGAGAGGGAGCCGTAAATTTTTACGTTCGAATAGCGTCGGGAAAAGTGTCCGACAGGGAGCCGGACATTTTTACGTGCAAATCGTAAAATAGAAGTCCGAGCACGCAAGTACGATCCGTACCGCCCGTCCGAATACACAACCGCATGTAAAAGGCCCCGTACGGAGCGAACGCTGTAGCCTACATGTACACGGGTAAACTTGTGCCCGAATACGAGTCGTAGAGCACCCCTCACCCCGCGCATGTCAGCACCGTACCCCCATATGTCAGCACCGTACCCCCCCTCCGCACCGTACCCCAACACCGTAGCACAGCCCTGCACCTGTACGGGCTGCACCCCAGGCTGTCTCCCAGCCCCGCACCTGTATGCCCCGTACCCCAGGACCGTACCCCAGCCCCCCACCTGTACGCGCCGCACCCCAGGCCCGTCTCCCAGCCCAGTACCGTATGCACCGTACCCCAACACCGTAGCACAGCCCGCACCTGTACGCGCCGCACCCCAACACCGTAGCACAGCCCGCACCTGTACCCGCCGGACCCCAACACCGTAGCACAGCCCCGCACCTGTATGCACTGTACCCCAACACCGTAGCCCAGCCCCGTACCTGTACGCACCGTACTCCAACACCGTAGCACAGCCCCGCTCCTGTACGCTCCGCATCCCAAGCCCGTCTCCCAGCCCCGCACCTGTACGCCCCGTACCCCAGGACCGTACCCCAGCCCCCCACCTGTACGCGCCTCACCCCAGGCCCGTCTCCCAGCCCCGTACCTGTACGCACCGTACCCCAACACCATACCCCAGCCCCGTACCTGTACGCACCATACCCCAACATCGTAGCCCAGCCCCTTACCTGTACGCACCATACCCCAACATCATAGCCCAGCCCAGCCCCGTACCTGTACGCACCGTACCCCAACACCGTGGCCCAGCCCCGTACGCACCGTACCCCAACACCGTAGCACAGCCGGCACCTGTACGCGCCACACCCCAAAACCGTAGCACAGCCCGCACCTGTACGCGCTGCACCCCAACACCGTAGCACAGCCCCGCACCTGTACGCACCGTACCCCAACACCGTACCCCAGCACCCTCACCCAGCATCGCGCATGTACGGACCGTACCTACGCGAAAAAGACTCGTACAGAACCAGGACACTGTAAAACAGCACAAGGAGGGTCAATTCAACTCGCACAACACCACAAAACACATCAACATGACAAAATACATCTCTATGACTGACCTGGCACATCCAAACAGGCAAACAGAGGACCAAATCACAACCACCTCTTATAACACAACCACCACAAATTCAAACACAGCCACACCCACAAATGGACCAATAAAAAGGGCCCACACACACAACCCATGAGCCATTGCAACAGACCCACTGCTCACAGACACCACAGACAAACAACTGCACCTTACTCACACCTTAACTACACCTTAACTTACACACCTTCACACAACCTCCTTCACAAACACCCCCTCTTCACCTTCACACACACACACCGTCACATTCACACTCACACACCCACAACCATCCACACCCACACCCCACACCATGCCCACTGACAAGAATCTAAAGTTCACAATGGCGGAGCTGGAGCTCCCTGTCAACGAAGTCATCAGAGTCGAGCCACAGCTGTTTGGAACATTGGTCAGACAGACCAGCATAGCCCAAAAAACCAGCCTGTGGCAGAGGATCATCGATAAGGTGAATGCTGTTGCGCCCATCCGAAGGACCAGGCATGAATTCCAAGCCAGGTGGTACGATCTGCGCAGGGCAGTTAAGAGGAAAATGAACGAGGAATACGCCCAGAGTAACATCACTGGAGGTGGGCTGCCCCGCAGACCCGTACATTACCATCCCTGGGAGGAGAAGGGTATGGCCACGCTTCCGCCGGTGGGAGTACACGGAGTCGAAGGAGTCGCAGAGCTTGGTGAGTACACAAACAACTCACGTAACATGGGGGAATGGCATCCAGACCACAAATACAACAAATGCACGCAACTACCCCCAAGCCCTCACTGCACACAACCACACCCAAAAACCACGCTCATGCCACTAACGTCTCCATGCCCCATTCACAAATAAAGGCAATGCCATGTCCCAGGCCACACCAACCACAAACCCAAGACTGGATGTCTGGGATGCTGGGAGGGTGGGGCTCACACAACACATTGTGCAACTCAGAACCAGACACCAATGCCCATATGGCCTAGGTACATACCCATGCACCATGCCCAATGCACAGGGACTGGCAAAGTAATGACAAGGCAGCTGACACTTGGCCCTGCTGTAGGCAGCACAAGGCCCTCCTGTGACCACTGTACACTCAAACAACAACTCCACTAGCTCACATACCCAGCACAGGAACTCACACACAATGTCATGCCAGCATGCACCATGAGGGGACAGACACATCACCTGGGAGACCCAATGAGAAAACACACTACACACAACAGCAGGCCTGGTCACACCACACCCCCCCCTCACACAAGCACACACCCCCGGGGCAGGCAACATATTTACCCACTCTCACAATGGACATGTGACACAACAAGACCAATCCATAGCCAAATAAGCATCCCAGCCAAAAATCTACTGGCAAACACTCAGGAGCACATACCAATCTGCCCCCCCGCAACATACCCATCCCCAAGTGTACATTGAGAGGAATGCTAGGCACATCCAACCACCTGGAGGAACTGTGACTACTTGAATATGTATGAAACATGGATGTGGCATGAAACAGCATTAACATTGTCTCTCTCTCACACACAGGGCAACGTCATCGACCTCCCCCCAACAATGGGGGGGAACAATCACAGTCCCATGCTCAGAGTGAAGATGATCCCACTGGCAGCGGCGACTCTCATCACTCCGTGGATGACCCCGACCAACCTGGCCCCTCTGGAGCCCAAGCCCCTGCAGCACCTGCGTCAGGTACATCTGTGCCAACCCCCACCCCCATTCCTGCCACATCCCAGGAGACACCCAGGAGCCCTGCTCGCACTGAACAACACAGCCAGTCTGACCAGGAGGGACAAGGTTCTCCAGGCACCCAGGAGGAGGCAGACGACCACGCTAATGCCATCCCTCAGGGGTCCCGTAGACCTGATGTGCCCACAACGGCAGGCCAGGCTCGTGTGGGCAGGGGTGGTGGGAGTGGAGGCAGGCGGAGGCGAGAACCTGACCAGCCTGCTGAGGGAACCGGTATGGCACACATGCGCCACATCCTGGACACATACTGGCGTGACACCAGGGGCATCAGCCAGGTTGTGTCGAGCCTCACAGACATCAAGGGGACCCTCGACAAGATGAAGAACTTGCAGGCCGAGCAACATGCCAGTCAACAACAACACCAAGGACGGATGGAGGCAAGACTGGCTGAGCTCCTGGCGGTGGAAACGGACATGAGCCGTTCACTCCGTCGGGTCGCCGACAACATGGGCAACCCTCCCTGTGCCACCAAGCGAAGACCACCACCAGCCACAGGGAGGGAGGAGGAGGAGGATTCGTCCGACGGAGCATCACAGACATCGTCAAGGCCTGCATCTGAGGGTCCCGCGAGGAAGGTGGGTCATCCACGGAAAAGACCGTGAGAGTCAGCGGACCATCCACATCTCCCAAGTCACCTGGCCTGGCACCTGGCCCTCTGGCGCAACAGCACCACCTCACCCAATTACATTCTCTGCCACATGGACTTGCTGGTCACAGTCTGACCAATGATGACCAACACTGTGGTCTGGACTCTGATGACTCCAACTGACAAGGATGCCATCTCCCCCTGTGAACTTTGGATTCAATGCACCCGGTAGAGCACCTTACTTCATCCACCAAAAGACTTACCCCACCAAAAATAAATACTTTATTTTGTCATGAGATGTTGCTGTCATTTGGCATTATTCACCAACATATGTGTGTGTAAATGTCAAACTATGCCTGAGTGTTGAAATAACTCCACACATCCATATCCTGGGATCGGAGTCTGGTACAGGACACACATGGGTCACAATGTATCATTCAATGCAGACATGAAGCACAATACTCACCTGTGATGGCCTCAACCTGCTGAGGGGGTGCTAGGGAAACTGTGTGGACACACCTATTTGGAAGAGTAACATTAAGGCGTAGAGGTCATGCCACATTTGGAGGTTCCCGGTGAGGGAGTCCCAGGTATGTGTTCCCAGGTGGGAGAACTATGTCCTGCATGCAGGAGTACGGTGGATCAGAAGAATGGTGGCCAGGTCAAGGTTGGATGCACAGAGATGGCACTACGGGGTCTCGGATGACAGTGGTACAAGGTTGGTTTTGGGTCAGTGTTGTGGCCTGCCTCCTGAGTGTGGGTGAGGAGTCTGAAGGTCATCCTGCAGCACACAGTGATCCATTGCAGCTATCTCTGCTGGACGGTGATGTGGCTGGGGCGCGGGATGTTGACGCTGAGGTGTGCAGATGCAGCCTGGATGTGGACAAGTGTCCCTGGATTTTGGATGTGGCTGCTCCGTAGAGGGCAGGGCAGTATTTGACACGGATGTTGTCGTGGACCTGGGGGATGGTCCGTCTTACCTTGGAGTGGATCTATCTGGGGATCATGTGCATAATGCTGAGGGTGTTGCAGTGTGAGGTACAGATGCTGGTGATTACCATGGCAAATTAGAGCAAGCAATCCATGATGCACAACATCTTGTGTGCGTGGACACTGGGTGCCTGTGCGGGGCTTCTGTGGGTGGGACACAAGCAGTTGAGCCAGCTGTAAGGGGAAAATCCTCAGATGTTGACCTCAGTCCTGTACAAGTCCAGCCTCAGGTGGCCATTCATCTATGGATCCCATGCAATCTTGAATATTGGAACTGGAAATGTCTGCGTCCTGGGTGAGGAGCACCTGGCTGTCAATGGCATACGAGTTGATGATGATGTAGTGGGCGCATGTGATGGTGGATAGGGGGGTCCTGGACACATAGTAGATTGAAACGCTGAAAGATGATACCTGTGCCATGTGCCTCACGACGAAAGCATACTACATGCCGAAGCCTTGAGTCCCACTCCCATGGCCTTGCAGGGGTACAGATCCGGTGGGGAGTAGGAGGGACATGACCTGGTTGGTGTGACAGGTCCTGGAAGGTGTGGCAGCGCTGTGTAGGCAGTCAGAGTTGCACACTCATCATGCAAAGGTGTTGTGTGTGCGCTCAGTGCATGCCTGAGAGCAGGCGGGAGATGTGTGGATGGACCTTGCTTGGAGGGTGGCTGCAACATCACACTGTAGTGTGATGTGGGTCATGCAAGGACCTGAGGGTCGTGCAATGTGTACGTTGCATGTGCAGATGGTCCAGCCTTTGGTACCGCGTGGCCGCAACTCTGGCACAGACAAGCCGAAGACAGCCAAATGAATGTGTTGAGGGAGGAAGGGAGGAGCACCTTTGATGTGTGTGTGTTGCCAAATCTGGAAACTACGTGTGCCCTTGCTTCAGTGGCTGCAACAGCAGGCGGCATGTCCTGGGAATTATGCCACAATATCCACACAGAGACTAGGATGTCAGAAAGGACTACTGCAACAAGTGTATGTCAAGGAAGGAGTTACCGGTTTGCAATGGCACAACCAGAGACAAAGGATGCACAATCACCAAAGATGACTGACACCGGATCATGAAACTGAAGGCCGAGCTGCGCACAGGAAACACACCCTAGAAGGTGTTGACGGCCCGTGGGGAGGAATAACATGCCAAAAAAACATACACAGCCATGGACATCATGCACAATAGAGAATCAAATACATGAAGAACAGCATGCAGGTTGCTAATCTACACATAGACTCATATGCACAATCCTTGACAACCATGCTAGAGATGCTGCAAGCACATTGGCAAGAGACCTGCATTGACAGAGATGAGGCACCTTGGAGGCTGAGGAACACCTTTATTACCCAGGCTCACACCTATGCAAAAGCATCAACATTAACAGACTCACAGGTCTATTGGATTAACATGTGGGACCTACACCGGACACCCCCTTTGCACCACAGATGCTGTAAATCCATTGTACTGGCACACAAGTGAAGGGGTTGAGCCAAACATCCCCTGCTGCACATGGAGAGGCTGCAATTACACATTGAGTATCATATGGGGATGTCCCACAATATGTCCACTCGTATGTTTCCGAGGGAAGTTGTACACACATTGATGCCGTCATCACAAACCACAATCCCATAACAGATGACTGTCACGAAGTGTGACTATCAATTCATGTGAGTCATGCCACATGTCATGTGCCCCATGGTGAGTCGACATGTATGCATAGTAACATAACCTGCACAGGAGCAGTGCCCACACATTGCAAACAACTACCACACCCAAAAAGCCTTGCTGCAATCCTTACCCAAAGGAGAATTTTCACCATGTCTGTGCATGTAACGCTGATTCAGCACACGTTGCATTACTCATGAGGAATAGCAGAAGCACAACGATGTCACGAGCAGACAGCATGCGCAACTACCTAGGGATGAGAGACACACAAGAAGTCAGGAAAAACATAGTCATCCGTGTGCATGGTCATGTACTCTACATGAATAAGGTTGACACCATGCCAGTTGACACTTGAGTGTGTCAGCTAAAATGTGTGGAATGACATCAGCACTCGAGTGACATATCAGCACACACCTCAAAGTCACTTAGCATACAGTCAGCTGGACACACACATTGCAACACATGCCACACAAGGCTCAAAGCGTGCACGCTCAGACCCAGGGACTCACCATTATGAGAAGAAGTTGCGTATGAGATGACTCCGGATGTCCTCCTCCTCCTCCTCCTCCTCACTTGCCTCGTGACCAAGGCCGTCATCCTCCACGGGTGTATGTTCCTGCTCATCGGTATCCAGGATGAGTGGCACAGCTTTCTCCACTGCCATGTTGTGCAGCATGCTGCACACGAGGAAGATTTTGCAGACCTTCACCGGTGTATATGGGAGGGACCCGCCGGTCTTGTGGAGGCACCGGAATCGGCTCTTCAGGAGGCCAAACGTCCTCTCAATCACTCGCCTGGTCTGCCCATGGGCGTTGTTGTAACGGTGATCTGCAGCTGTTCTCGGGTTGCGGAGAGGCGTCACCAGCCATGGCATGTTGGGATAGCCAGAGTCCCCTACATGGAAACATCATGTAAAGAGGTGGGTCAGGAGATGCCGTCACAAAGTAAGATACCGCTGAATACTTGACAAACAGAGTCTACTCACCAACAAGACATGCTCGTTCATTGTGCAGCTGCAGCATAATTTCTGGCACCCTGCTATGCCTCATGGTGTTGGCATCGTGTGCTGACCCTGGAAAACGTGCACAGACATGGGAAATCACCATGTTAGCAAGACACACCACAAGGGCATTAATGGAATGGTAATGTTTACAGTTACGGAAGGCTACCTCCTGTGCCTGTGGTGGTACCAAAGCCACATGTGTCCCATCAATGGACCCAATTACATGGGGCATCCCTCCCAGGGCATAGAACTCATCCTTGATACCTGTCAACTGCTCACGAGTTGGAAAATGGATGAATTCCTCCAGGTGCTCCAACATGGCTTCTAAAACATCATGCAGGACATGGCTGAACATGGTCTGAGACATGCCACCCACATCAGCTATGGTCAATTGAAACGTACCGGTGGCAAAGAAATGTAGGGCCGACACCACCTTCATCTTGGGGGTCAGCACAGTCGGATAACTGTGTCGCGGTTGGAGGTGTGGTGCCAGCCTGTTTGTCAGGTCCACAATTAACCGTTGGGAGAATCTGTAGCGGCGTATGCAGTCACGGTCCCTCATGGCAGCCAAGTCTGGCATTGGTCGGGGGAAAGGCGGTGCCCTGCAGAAAATTGGAAGGAATAATTAAGATTGAGTACATTACTACACCAAAGTCAATGAACTGAGCACATGTTAAACAGCTAATACACATATGCCACATACAGAGTCTGGTATGTGCAATACATCCTGCACACGTATGCCAGCCAGGTGATACTCCTACCAAGAGCCAGCTACAATCGTGGATTGTCAAGGTCTACATGACATGCCATGAAAGTAGCTGTGGGCCAGTGTGAGTGAACAGCCAGACACTTTACAGGAGTGACATACATCCACATATGTGCATTTGAAGGATGTCATCTCATACAGACAGCTGCCGGCAAGCTAGACGCACAGGTCACATGTCATGGTAAAAGGACAGACCACACACCTTGCCATGAAGGGGTACATGTCAAATATGATCACACAGACATTGAGACTACGCAGATATGTCCTAAGCTCGCAAGTCCCTGTTAGATGCATACAGACACACGTCACGTGTTATTCCACATGTGTCCTGGTGTGCGTAATAGTGTAACATGGGCATCTACACACAGACACATGTTGAATGCAGCTACAGCAGATGCCGTTGACGGAACACCAACAGCAAGATCATGGGAACACATGACACACACATGACATAGTCACATCGTGGCATGCTGGTAGTGAGATGTCAGGTGTCATCATCCGTGTACCTGGCATCAGGGGACAGTTGCGGGTGTTGGGCACTGTGCCATGCCAGTGATGCAGTGCTTGGCAAGTTTGAAATACATGCACACATGTAAAAGGTGTGAAGGGGAAGTGCGCCACATGGTGCCCCATCACACATGACATGTGTACACAGGTCATCACACAACTATTGGGTTAAAACATGAGGAGACATGTGCCAGCTCACTGCCTGACACACCTAGGCCCTACACATGATGCACTGCACTGACAATGACTTGATGTCCATCCTTGTGCGAGTCATACACCTCTATTCCTTTCCTGTGCGCCTCCTATCACCAGTGTAAGCTGTGAAATGCACCGTACACACGCTCTGAGGGCGTGTGTACGGTCGTATCACAATATGGGGTTTGGGGAGGAGTATGCGTGTGTGCAAGGACCATACACACGTACGTGTACACACTGGTCCTATCCCCATGGTAGTGTTGGCGTAGGCGTATGCCATAGAGATACGGCTCGTACCCGCGTATGTATGGCCCGTATCTCTATGGCGTATGCCTACGGCAACACTACCATAGTGCTACGGGTCCTACACACGCGGGTACGGTCGGTAGCACTAGGGTAGTGTTGGCGTAGGCGTACGCCATAGAGATACGGGCCGTACACACGTATGTACGGCCCGTAGCACTATGGCGTATGCATACGCCAACACTACCCTAGTGCTACGGGCCGTACCCGCGTGTGTAGGGCCCGTAGCACTATGGTAGTGTTGGCGTAGGCGTACGCCATAGTGCTACGGGCCCTACACACACGTGGAGTCGTGGTGCCCTAGGGGTGCATGTGGAACGCACCGTACCTGTGTGTGGATAGTGAAATTACATAGGGGACACATGAGGGACAAGTATAAGGGCCTAAATGCATGCTGGTTGTCATGGAGACCGAGTTTCCAGTTCAAAATTTTTCATCAGGTGGCCAGCAAAAGTCGGTTGGAGACAATATACTATGTTGCAAAGTGGTTGTTGACTTGACATCATGCTCAAATTTTGAACCATGCAAAGGCCCTCACTGGGGTAGGTTTAAAGGGATTGGAGGAAACGTAGGATGCAAATGAGATTGACCAATCACTCTGTACTCCTGTAAATAAAACAGCCCAGCAAGGTAGATATAAGGCAGCCAGGACCCATGAGAGAGCACTTGCCTGCACAACCTTTCATTCCACACCACTGCTCCTGCTTGTGATTCCTCTGGCACCATGTCCAGGTCTGTGGAGAGGGCCCAGCCTTTCACCCAAGAGGAGAATGAGGCATTGCTGGACGTCATCCTCCCACAGTACCCCTGCCTGTATGGGAGACCAGGGGAGCAGGTGAGTGCTGACTCCACTAGCTGTGACTGTGCCCCTTTTTTGTGTCTGTCACTTCTGGCATTGTGTCCAGGTGTGACAGACATGCAATGTTGTTCATGGTGGGTCCCAGGGGGGGAATGCCTTATGTCTCCCATGCAGAGCCTGATGTGGTTCATATCTGCACTCCTCACTTGCATTGTGCTTACTGTGACAATCACTGCATGGTGCATGCCACATTCAGCCTGGCTAATCCTCTTGGGAATGTTGTTTCTATAGTCCTGATGTGATTCTGTGGTCCCCCCAGTGTGACAGGTGACTGTACCCACAGATGTGTGTGAGTTGAGAGTACCTGTGGTGATAGTGTCCAAATGATGTGTACGGCCCCTGGACATTGGTGTGTGTATAAGTCCCCTGTCAAGTGGGTGAGTGTCGATGTGGAGTGTTGCACCCCAGCTGCATGGAGGATGCATATGCCCTACCCATCTGATGTGAGCAGGGAGCCATGCTGTGTGTCTGATGTGCTGAGCTAGCCCCACACCTGTGACTCCCCCCAGTCAAGGGGCACATGTGCAGAGTGATGTTTGTACCCGCAGTTGCCAATGGCAGTTGATTGTCCTGTGCCTGTGTGTGTCTGTGAACTCCGCTGAGGTTGCGTCAGTGGCCTGGGGCATGTGACTGCTTTGAGGTGCTGTCCATAATCCTGGTGTTGCTTGTGATGCACAGTGTGAGCCATGATCATTGATTCTGTCGCACCCCTCATGCCACCTGTGTACTTTAAATGCCACGTAGTGCATTTGGCCTTCCCCAGAGGATAATGTCCCTATGACAAAGGTGCAATGAGTTGGCTGCATACTATGCCCTGTTCAAACAAGCCCAATTGTTCCAATGTGTGTCTCTGTGACATGGAGCAGGTGTATTGATGTTGTCTCACTTTGTCATCCTCACAGGTAGCCACCTATGCCAAGGGGGAGATTTGGAAGCGGGCCGTCAGGGCCGTGAGGTCGGTGAAGGGTCGCAGTCGGCGCCTGGCCCAGGTGAGGAAACGCTGGCAGGATATCCGGTGCTGGACCAGGAGGATTGCCCGGGTCCTGCTGGGGGACTCACCTCCACGGAAACACGGCAGGCGCCGGCGCCTGACCCACCAAATGAAGCGTGTCCTGGCGGTGGTCTTCCCTGATATGGATAGGCGGATACAGGAGAAGCAGCAGCAGGAAGGGGGTAGGTACATGTGTGTTTGTTGTGTGTCACCAGCTTTTGGAAGTGCTCAGTCGCCTGGATACACTGCCAGGGTTTATATGTGCAGTGCATATCCTGTTCCCCAAAGTCAACCGGTTCTGTTCTTCCTTCCTTCCCCTCCTTGACATGTGTTCCCTGGTCTGTGTGTAGTCACTCTTGCACAAGGTAATCTAGGCTGGCAGTTAATCCAAGTGCCCAATGCTTGCAGCATCATGTGTGGGGGTGGTCTGTGACATGTGTTGGGACCTTGCCTGTGCCCTGCCCAGTTCAGTCATTTGGGAGTCCATGATTGTTGGCACTGATGCAGAGTCTCAACATAGGAGTGTGAGGCTTAAAATGAACTGCCTTGCAGCATGCATGACCGATGTTGTGGCCTCAGACATGATGTGCATGAGGGGGAGATATGCATAGTGTGGGGACGGTTGCTCCTGTTGCAGTCAGATCTATCCAGGACCATGGAGCAGTGTGGCCACTACAGTCCCCTGAGACACCTTTTCCTAGGAATCATGTGTGTCATCCAACACTGTGGACATTCTCAGTGTCTTCAGCATAGGTTGGCCTCTGTGGCATTGTACCCTGGCCTCATTTGTATTTACGTAAAGTGTGCTACATGTGTACACTGTGCAGGGTGACCCAATGTGGCTTGTGCATCCTCACACTGGCCAGTGCCTGTGTGTCTGTGTACAACTATCTGATGATGGTTGTTTGTCAATAATATGTGTGGTCAGCCCCACGAGGGGTAGTTAGAGTGCAATTAGGATTTAATGGAGCACATTTTTGTGATCCCTGATTAAGAGGTGTAAGTCCTTCCTCTGTCTCAATCACATTGTCTCAGGTAGGGGGGCGGTTTGTGCGGGCAAGGCCTACATGTCCAAAGATATGTCTCCTTGCCAGGTCTGGTCTGTGTGTGATGATAGTCAGAACAGACACTCAACAAGTATTGACCCAGTCATGTTGTGCAGGGTTTAATGTTTGTGCTTTGCAGCATGTGTCAAAAGTTAAAAGACATGGTTCCTGCTCATCCATTTTTGGCAACGTGTGTGGTCCAGATGCTGTGCTCGACTGTCCACAGACACTAGCTTCTCTGTATAATTCGATATCAAGTTCTTTGCTGTTGTGTCATGCTCTCCATTGTTTCAAAGTGGCATGGTGGGTCAACCAACTGTGTAGTGCAGGGCCTACATATGTGCGTAGTATTGTAGATGTTACTCATGATGCTTTTCATGCTATGCACTGTGACCTATGTAGTTTGAACTCATGTGTCATATGTATACAGGTGTCTGATTATTTCCTGTCTCTTCACCTTGCCCACAGCGTCGTCGGGGGACACCGAGGGAGACACCAGCACGGACGTGGAGGAGTGATCCAGCATCGGTGCCACCAGTGCTGGGGAGTCTGGCGCAGCGAGTGGCACGGAGGGCGAGGGGAGTCAGGCGGAGGACCTGTCCAGTCCCAACACCGACTATGACGCTGACGGGTCCGAGGCTGAGCTCCCACAGCTGAAAGCAGCAGTACATCTCTCGCCGCCCCCTCCATTCCCATCACCGCCCTCCCACTTCCTCGGGTCCCTTCTGTCTGTGCTAGGCGACCACATGTCTCTTTCGTGCCAGGCACCGCACCCCCTGCCCCTGTCTCCCCTGCTGCCGTCAATGCCGAGTCTGTGGACATCCTGCGGCAGTTGCAGGTTGGTCAGACATCGCTGCTTAATGTCCTCCATGGCCACACCAGACTGCTGACACAGATGGTGTTGTACATGGAGGGCATGTCAGCAGCGATGTCTGACCAACGGATGTTGCTGAGGTCCATGGACTCGTCACTGACACCAGCAGTGGGTCTCCTGCAGCGCTCTGCTTCCCCTACCCCTGCACCATCCACACTTCCCATGCCTGTCCCAAGTACACCCAGACATCCCCATGCACGCACCCCACCAGACACAGGCAGCACACCAACAGGGAAGGCCAAGCGCACACCTCCAGTCACGCACACACAGGGGGAAGTAGGCACACCCACTGGGTCAGGGGGAAAACGCAGCCACGCAGCCACAGTGGGAGTCTGCAGTCCTCATGACCCACTTCCTCCAAAACCATTCCCCTTAGCTCCCCTGCCCAACAGTCGGACAAAGAGTCCTTCATGGCCAGTCTGTCCCTCAGCCCCAGTGTGACACCACCCCGCAAGCGGTCGAGGAAGTCCCCAGGCAGGGGAGTTGAGTCCCCCCCCGTCCACACCCTCCCCCAGTAGCGCTGCAACACATCCCTCCGACCCCCACCTCCTTGGGGCCTGTGGTTCCTTTGGGTGCAGGGGAGATGCTGGGAGACCTTGCAACCGTGTGCAGCGCCATCCTAACCACCACCTTTGGCGCTGCCCCACCCCCTGTGGTGGAGTCGTCCGTCCCTGCACCCACAACATCTACTCTTGCCCCTCCTGTCCCTGCGGTGCCTGGTCCTTCCCCCCCCACATGATGCCCCCCCCTGTGGATGGAAAGGAACTCTGAACTGTGCAGGCAAGCTAGGGGAGACGCGTCCCAATGTGTCCGCCCCCCGGAATTCGCATATGGACTGGCCTATGGGCCTTGTATATAGTGTACATTTCAAATCCAATCTTTTTTTATGCTGAATAAAGCATTTTGTTTTTCATTTGCACACAAATGCTTTTCTGGTATTGCTGTTGGTGCTGCTGCTCCCTGAGTTGGGGTGGTGATAATTTGTTAGGTGTCTGGGAAATGTTGTAGTGTGCTGCTCATGGGGAGGACCCTGGTATCTGCATATCATCACAAGGTCTCTATAAATAATCTTTGGTCATGTAAGCTCTTACTGTATGGTGACATTGTCCCAAGGAGTGTTCCTTCCTCTGTGGCACCTGACTTCTTCCCTGCAGGGTGTTTCCCAATTGTTGTGCTGACCTGTGTCTACATTTCCTTGCTGTGTGAGGGATCCCTTCAACTTTGCCCATGCCTGCTCAGCAATGTCTCTGCCTGCATCGTCTGTGGCATCCTTGGTAGTCACTGTACTTGTGTATGGAGTATGTTGCCATGGCTTAATGTGGACATGGTCCCTTTTCCGCACTATGCCTGTGTGTACTCTCAGCCTAGCACACATGTGTTACTTGTTCTGCAGGGTATTTGGGCACCTGACTGACAATTGTGGGCATTGTATCTGTGGGTACTCCACCCTTTTCCCTCCATGGGAGGCAACAACTGGTTGGCAGCCCCAGCACCTGTACATTCCTATCAGTCCTGGAATGTGGGTGACAGTGTGTGTTCCCTTAGGCTCTCTTAGTTGAGTGGGGTTTAACATGAGGATACAGTCTTGTTGCATGATATCAGTGTGTGTATTGTGCTGCCACCGCCAGGGGTGGGTATGCATGTGTAATTTGTCATCATGTTTAAAAGACCAAAAACAACTCACCAGGAACAAGGAACGACAATGGCGTAGAAGTTATGACACTGAAAGCAAGGACATTTATAAGAAAGCCCTTGCTACTTATAAATTAATGATTATAACTGCCAAAAAGGATTATTACACTCGCCATATAGAAGCTGCTAAAAATTCTAGCAAACAGCTTTATAATGTTGCAAAAACCCTTGCGGGAAATGCTCCAGATCTCAATCCACCCCCTTCACAAACATTATGTGATGCCTTGTCAGACTTTTTCTTCACTAAAGTCAATGATATCTATCAAGCATTTAATCTGGATCAGGCTCATAGTAGTGCTTCCACCTCTTTGATCACCTCTTTGATTAATCCACCTAGTACTACCATGACCTCTTTTAATGCCCTCACCACTGATCAAGTTATGAGCATTTTTAACACGATTAAAGCAGGATCAGCCTTGGATCCTTGCCCCTCTGCTGTATTAGCCACAGTACCAGATACAGTCGTCCCTATCATAACCTCCCTCTGTAACATTATTCTAGCATCCGGTACCTACCCTGACTCCCTGAAAAACACACTCATTAAACCTCTGCTTAAAAAACCTGGACTAGATAAAAGTGAACTTAAGAACTACCGTCCCATTGCTAGTCTCCCTTTTCTAGCAAAGGTCATAGAAAAGGCTATGAACCAGCAGTTATCAGCCTATATCGAGAACAACCACCTGCTGGATGATACCCAGTTCGGCTTCCGCAAATACCACGGCACGGAAACCGCCCTCATCAAAGCAGCTGACGACATAAGAATCATTCGTGACCAAGGAGGTACTGCTGTATTAGTCCTCCTTGACTTGTCGGCTGCTTTCGACACGGTTGACCACAAGATCTTGGTCGACCGTGTCGAGAGGATGGGCATTCAGTCCACCGCCAGAGACCTTCTGGCCTCGTTCCTGACCAACAGAACTCAGGCGGTTACAATGGGTTCCTTCCAGTCGGCCGACCTGTCGTTACCGTGTGGGGTCCCACAAGGCTCATCCCTGAGCCCGACACTATTTAATATATATGTGTCGGACCTTGCTAGTGTCATCAAAGCATACGGGATGGGCCTGACCTCATACGCAGACGACACTCAGTTGGTTCTGGCCATAAAGGGAGACGGACAGGAAATGGCGGAGAGATTTCAAGATGGGATGATTGCCATAGGCGAGTGGATGGCAAGAAATTGCCTGAAACTCAATTCCGAGAAAACGGAGGTGGTTATCTTCGGCAATCTCTCCCCAGCCTGGTCGGCAACTTGGTGGCCAGCGGCCATGGGCACTCCTCCCTGCCCTACGGCCAAGGTTAGAAACTTGGGTGTCACTTTTGACAATCAGCTCAACTTTATGGCCCATGCGAATAAGGTGGCTGCCAATGCTCACTTTAAGTTGAGAATGGTAGGAAAAATCACTCCTTACTTGCCAGAATCAGCAGCAAAAACACTGGTTTCCTCACTAGTGTTGTCATCTTTGGATTACTGTAACGGTCTGCTGCTCAATGCCCAGAACAGAGTCATAAAAAAACTACAGACAGTGCAGAATGCCGCCGCCCGAGTGCTCTCAAAAAAACCCAGATTTGCTCCCATCTCGGACACGCTTAAACAATACCACTGGTTGTCCATTCACAACCGGGTCAAATTTAAAGCGCTGTGTATTGTCTTTAAATCGCTCCAGGAACTAGGACCCAGATTCCTTAGAGAGCAACTGATCCTCTACAACCCCCCGAGAATGCTCAGATCCACCTCTCTTAAGCAACTGGTGATACAACGCAGTCGAACAACCTCCTGGGGCGATCGCCGCTTTTCAACTGCGGCCCCTAAACTCTGGAACACTCTGCCCATCCACATAAGAACTAGTTCCACTCTCCTTCAGTTCAGAAAAAACCTGAAGACTTGGCTGTTCAATCAGTGATTTCCATCTCCGCATTTCTGTTCCAGGGCGAAACCTCTATGCAATTTCAGCGCCGAGACGCCTAAGGGTAATTGTACGCGCTCTATAAATGGCATTAAATAAATAAATAAATAAATAAATAAATAAATCACACCCACATGTGGTGTGTCATGCAGTGGGGGAAGGACATCCATCCTCATGGGAGTTGGACACTGCTGTCAGTGATGTGTTGTCATGGTACTATCAACATAGTCGCACATTGTGGATGCCTTCATGCACCCATGGAGCTTTGCTAATGGGAGGATGATGTACACACCCCCATGTCTCTGTCCACTGCTGGGAGGCCTCTGCACCCACCCCTCATTTGTCTGGGCACTGCTGGGAGTCCTCTGCACCCACCCCTCATATGTCTGGGCACTGCTGGGAGTGATAGGCACCCACCCCTCATAT
Organism: Triturus cristatus; assembly: GCF_964204655.1. Taxonomy (NCBI): domain Eukaryota; kingdom Metazoa; phylum Chordata; class Amphibia; order Caudata; family Salamandridae; genus Triturus; species Triturus cristatus. The sequence continues at coordinate 1,389,295,378 of NC_140590.1, forward strand.
GTATGGGCACTGTTGGGAGTGATAGGCACACACCCCTCATATGTCTGGGCACTGCTGGGAGTCCTCTGCACCCACCCCTCATATGTCTGGGCACTGCTGGGGGTCCTCCGCACCCACCCCTCATATGTCTGGGCACTGCTGGGAGTGATAGGCACCCGCCCCTCATATGTCTGGGCACTGCTGGGGGTCCTCTGCACCCACCCCTCATATGTCTGGGCACTGCTGGGAGTGATAGGCACCCACCCCTCATATGTCTGGACACTGCTGGGAGTCCTCTGCACCCACCCCTCATATGTCTGGGCACTGCTGGGGGTCCTCTGCACCCACCCCTCATATGTCTGGGCACTGCTGGGAGTCCTCTACACCCACCCCTCATATGTCTGGGCACTGCTGGGAGTGATAGGCACCCACCCCTCATATGTCTGGGCACTGCTGGGAGTCCTCTGCACCCACCCCGCATATGTCTGGGCACTGCTGGGGGTCCTCTGCACCCACCCCTCATATGTCTGGGCACTGCTGGGAGTCATCTGCACCCACCCCTCATATGTCTGGGCACTGCTGGGGGTCCTCTGCACCCACCCCTCATATGTCTGGGCACTGCTGGGAGTTCTCTGCACCCACCCCTCATATGTCTGGGCACTGCTGGGAGTGATAGGCACCAACCCCTCATATGTCTGGGCACTGCTGGGGGTCCTCTGCACCCACCCCTCATATGTCTGGGCACTGCTGAGAGTGATAGGCACCCACCCCTCATATGTCTGGGCACTGCTGGGGGTCCTCTGCACCCACCCCTCATATGTCTGGGCACTGCTGGGGTCCTCTGCACCCAGCCCTCATGTGTCTAGGCACTGCTGGGAGTGATAGGCACCCATCCCTCATATGTCTGGGCACTGCTGGGAGTCCTCTGCACCCACCCCTCATATGTCTGGGCACTGCTGGGAGTGATAGGCACCCACCCCTCATATGTCTGGGCACTGCTGGGCGTGATAGGCACCCACCTCTATGTCTCTGCCCACTGATGTGGATCGTAGCACGACACCCACCCACCCGCCCACATGCTCTTCAGGCCTGGGTACGGGCCGTACCCCAAATGTTGGGGTGCTGTAGGGGTACGGCCCATACCCAGGCCTTCAGAGCGTGGGTACGGGTCGTACCACGCCTACCCCTACGTCACCCCAACATTGGGGGTACGACCCGTACCCAGGCCTTACGAGCGTGGGTACAGGTCGTACCAGGCATACCCCTACGTCATCCCAAGAATGGTGGTACGGCCCATACCCACGCTCTTCAGGCCTGGGTACGGGCCATACCCCCAATGTTGGGGTGACGTAGGGGTACGGCCCGTACCCAGGCCTTAAGAGCATGGGTACGGGCCGTACCACGCCTACCCCTACGTCACCCCAACAATGGTGGTATGGCCCGTACCCACGCTCTTCAGACCTGGGTACGAGCCGTACCCCTACGTCACCCCAACATTGGGGGTACAGCCCGTACCCACGCTCTTCAGGCCTGGGTACGAGCCGTACCACCATTCTTGGGGTGACGTAGGGGTACGCGTGGTGCGACCCGTACCCACGCTCTTCAGGCCTGGGTACGGGCCGTACCACCATTGTTGGGATGACGTAGGGGTACGGCCCGTACCCAGGCCTTCAGAGCGTGGTTACGGTCGCACCACGCATACCCCTGCGTCACCCCAAGAATGGTGGTACGTCCCGTACCCAGGCCTGAAGAGCATGGTTACGGGCCGTACCACCATTGTTGGGGTGCCATAGGGGTACGGCCCGTACCCAGGCATTAAGAGTGTGGGTACGGGCCGTACCACGCCTACCCCTACGTCACCCCAACAATGGTGGTACGGCCCGTACCCACGCTCTTCAGGCCTGGGTACAGGCCGTACCACCATTCTTGGGGTGACATAGGGGTACGCATGGTGCGACCCATACCCACGCTCTTCAGGCCTGGGTATGGGCCGTATCACCATTGTTGGGGTGACGTAGGGGTACGGCCCGTACCCAGGCCTTCAGAGCGTGGGTACGGTCACACCACGCGTACCCCTGCATCACCCCAAGAATGGTGGTACGGCCCATACCCAGGCCTGAAGAGCGTGGGTACGGGCCGTACCACCATTGTTGGGGTGACGTAGGGGTAGGCGTGGTACGACCCGTACCCACGCTCTTAATGTGTGGGTACGGTGCATACCACAATTGTTGTGGTGACGGGATGCGTCCACGTCCACTTCCGTTGTGGTGGGACGCATGCCTTGGTGGACACGCCCCCCCCCCCGAGTGACCAGTCCCTGGAGGTACGGTATGTATAGAGCATGTATACATTTTGCCTAGGGTGGGGGTTATGTTTCCTGCCCCTGCCCCCCACCTTTGCCCCTGGGTGTTGTTCTGACCTTCTGCGGCGTCTGCGTCGGTTCCTGTGCACCAGGTCGTAGGCTATGAGGGCCGGGAGGACACGTAGGATGGGGTCCATGGCTGTCTGACGCGTACAGGTGCTCCTTCCTCGCATCCTCCTCAATTTCCCGGCAGTTTTTGGCTCCCGTAAAAAATGCTACGTGCGGAGTGACGTAGGCACAAATCGTACTTGCTGGTTCGTAAAACGCTGCCTGACTCCGTCTGGACGTCACGTACGCGGTGTCCCGGATCGGAATTGTGGGTATATTTTAGCCGGTCGGTGTTTTGTACGATTCGTACGTAAATGGTATTTCTGTACGAATCGTACTTGCGGGTTTGTAAGGTGGTTTTCCCGGGTACGGGTCGGACAGAGAAAACGTTGCGTACGACGGTTCGTACCCGGGTTTTACAGGATCAGAATCGGCACCTAAATGTAAAGGTTTGCCTAAATCCAGTAACAGTGATGGTAGATTATTGTGCCTGGTATATTATTTTAGGGAAAACATTATTTACAAACACTTCCAGTGACAAAAGATTGTTTCCTCTTGATATACAACTAGGGGGGTATTCTGGCCACAACATTGATTTGGAAGGATATTTTTTGACAGATTTGGAATTTGAAGGAAGAAGAACAAGTGGCAAAATATATGTTGCACCCAACAAGAGGCAAAAAATATGCTGCAACCAAAGTTGAAGCCATTCTTGGGTGGCCTCATCAACAGGAGAGGGGAATGAAATGGGATCCCAAAGCTTCTCCACCTGTGTATGTGGTAACATCTGATAAAGACAAGATGGAATATGTATCAAATATATGTACATCCTTCCCAGATTTGTTTTTAGAGACTCTTGGAAAACATGTGGGTTTCAAGCACAAGATTATCCTGAATGATGGGGTGATACCGGTGCTGCACAAGATAGAGACTACGCCCCCAGCTTACCGTGACTTGGAGATATACTTAATCATTTATGCAAGAAGAAAATCATTGAATCCATAGAGTCTTCCCCTTGGGTGCCACCTGTGGGTTTGTCTCCAATGGAGTCTGGTGCATTCTGTTTATGTGTGGACCTGCACAGTCAAAATAAGTAAATCTGAGTAGATAAATACCCTTTTCCTAATATCCATAAATTAGTTTCAATTCTGGCTGGTGCAACAGTTTTTTACATAGTGGATTTAGCAAGTGCATACCACCAGGTGGAACTACATGTGGATTCCAAACATTTAGCAGCATGTGTAGCTCCTGAAGGAATGTTTCAGTACTTGAGAATGCCTTTTGGATTAGCAAGTGCAGCTTCAGTGTTTCAACATCTGATAAAAAACAAGTTGGAAAGTATTGTTGAGTCTCCTGCATTCCAACATGGTATGTTAGTCTTTGGAAAATCCTTGAGGAGAATGGTAAGAATTTGCACAATGTGTTGGTGAGATTGCAAGATGACGGTCTAACACTAAGATTTTCAAAATCCAAGTTTAGGCAGGAAAAGGTTGAGCACTTAGGGCATGACATTTCAAAAGAAGGTATTAAACCCAAGTATAACCACGAGAAAGGAATTTTAGAAGCTTTTGCCACTACATCTAAGGAGCAATTATTTTCCTTTTTTGGTCTGACAAGATTTTATGCGTAGTTGGTGCAGGAAAATGCAATCAAAGACAATTATTAAAGAGAAAGGTCAAGTCTGAATGGATTAGTAGTCAACTGGAGGCCTTTCTAATTGTTGAAAAAATAAATTGGTAAAGGGTTTTTCTTTAAATCATTTGTTGTAGGTAAAGAGAGTATTGTGGCGGTAGATGCTGGTAGTGTGGCATTGGGTGCAGTGTTGATGCAGAGAGCCAAAATGAAGAATGGGTGGTATTGTACGCTTCTACATCCTTGAGAAAGTCACAGTGCAATTATGCAACAATTAGAAATGAGTTATTGGTGTGGGATGTTCAACATTTTCGCCAGTTTGTTTAGGGGAGGAAATTTGTTCTAAGAATGGACCATAAGCCTTTGGTCAATCTGTTGTCTGTGGAAGAGGGAAGGATGTTAAATGCATGCTTAGCAAGACTAGAGTCCAAGAAATATTTGGACAAAATATCGAATTATAAATATTGAGATGAGCAGAGATATCGTTTTTGATTTTGTGACACATAAATATCATGCTGCAGAGATATGGATGACCAGAAGGTCAATTATTTTGGCAAGTAACATCATTTACAAGAAAGTCTGTGTTTTTAATATCGTTTTAAATAATATACTTGTTAAAAATATTGTTTATTAACTATTTTTATGTGTTTTACATCATATCTTTATTTTATATGTTAAATATTGTTTGTGTAATTGTTGACAACATTTTTAAATATAGTTTGTAATTTTAAATTATTTATAACTGTTTATTTAATTCTTAATAGTAATTTATAGTGTTGTAGTGGGTTATGAGGATTGTACGGATACAAGCTGGGAAGTTAATTAAGTATAATAACTTAATAATAAATATTGTATTTAGCATTAATTACTTAATTGATATTTAATTATGTAAATTGTGTAATTATTATTTTTTAAGGTATATTTCAGTTGTGGGTTGTTTGGTTTCTATGGGTATAGGGTGGGATATTAATTAAGTAATATGTTATTATTAATTAATTAATAACTTATGATTCATTATTTAATTGATTCATTATTTAAATTGTTTAATTATATTTTAAAGTTATATTTTATGCGTGAGTTGTTGATTTTGTAGCAGTATAGGGTGTGAAGTTAATGAAGTAATAATTGATTAATTGATTATTAATTGTTTAATTGACTGTTAATTATGTAAACTGTGCAGAATATTTAAAAAAAATCAAGTTGTCCTCTATGTACAGGTTGATGGATTTGCAGGAGTATTGGGTGGAAAGTTAATTAAGTAATAATTCATTAACAATTAGTTATGAATATATATTTAATCATTTAATTTATTATTAATTATATAAATTATTTATTTTACTATGTATTTTTACAATATATATTAGATGTGGATTGGTGTGCTTGTAGGTGAATAGGGTGGGAAGTTGTTTAGCGTATAATTAATTAACAATTAATTATTCATTAATTAATCATTATTTAATTGGTAATTAAATATGTTAAATGTGTTATACTTCTTTATCTTATACATATTTTAAGAGTGGACTGTTAGGTTTGTGTGAATATTGTGTGGGAACTTAATTGAATAATACATTATAAATAAAATCATAATTTAAAATTAATTACTAAAAATGTTAATGATCATTTAAATTGTTTCATTGTGTTGTTTATTTTCTATATATAAATTATAAATATAAATTAAGAATTGTATAGTTCAGGTTAACTATTATTTAAATATCTGATGTGTTTGTAGTGAAGTACTTTTTCTACTGTTGCACAGATTGAACTGGGAATAGTAAATTGCGGACTTCAGAAGTCCAACGCTTTCCCTACAGTTGCACAAACTGGAGTGGAAATTGTAAATGTAACCACTCTGATGTTCAATGCTTTCCCTACTGATGCACAAACTGGAGTTGGAATAGTACATTTTATTTCTGCAAAGTCCAATGTTTTCTCTATTGTTGCACATTCTGGAGTGGGAATAGTAAATGCATCCGCTCCGTAACCCAATGCTTTCCCTACTGTAGCAAAGACAGGAGTTGTAATAGTGAAATTAACCAGTCTGAAGTCCAACGATTATCTTACTGTTGCACAGACTGGGGTACACTGGGTAGTAGTAAATGTAACCCCTCTGAAGTCCAACCCTTTTCCTACTGTTGCACAGTCTACAAGAGGGAATAGTAAATGTTACCCCTTTGAATTCTAACTCTTTCCCTACTGTTGCACAGACTGGAGTTGGAATAGTGCATTTTTTGGTTTTCTTATTTAAATACTTGTACATTAAACTATTAAATGTATATTAGTATTATTTGATTTTGTGGTTAATTTGATCATATTTGTTTATATATAGATTTTTTTAATGTGTTTAATATGTTTAATAACTTTTTTCTTTTTTTTATAGTTTTTTATATTTAAATAATTTGGTAATTTTTGTTGAATGTTTTTTAATTGTGTTTAAAAAAATGGTTTCATTTAAATATTTAAATATGTATATCTCTTATGCTGCTTTTTATAATAGTAAATTAAAACAATAATAAAAAATGCAATATAAATTAAAATATACATTTTATTAACAATGTTACATTATATATATATATGCAGAGATAAACAAGTATATTACCTACTGGCGGTCGCCAGTAGGTAGTTATAGTTAGGACCTATTATCCATAGGAAATCCGCAGCATTCTATTCGGAATAACTTTGGAGCCGGTTGACGAATCTTCGCGAAATTTTCAAAACTTGTGGCCCGCTCTGCTCCGTTCCTATCCTGAAAGTCTTGCGGTGATTCGTCAAGCAGGGGCCGAGAAAAAGGGGGGTCCCAAAATGTGTTTTCCCCCATGCAATTTTCCATAGGGACCTTTAGTCGCAGCTAAAGCCCGAACTGCTGAACGGAATTACACCAAATTTGGCAGAAAGGTAGACTTTGGTTCAGAGTCATGCCTTTTGCTTAAATGGGGTTAATCCGCTCAGTAGTTGCTGAGAAAATCAAAAGTAAAATCACATTTATATCTGGGCAGAGCCTAACCACACATCTCATCGTGAGATCTGATTGGCTGTCAGCACTTCATACAAGAAGTGTTGGCAGCCATCTTGGGACCAATATACATGATAGCACCTCATTAAAAAGCACTGCAGTTAATAGAAGGTTTTAAGACTTTAGTTACATTATAAATCAGTTGTTGATGGTACCATACTAATTTTAGGAATTGTGGTGTGTTCTAAGATGATTTTACCATGTGAAAAAGCCTTCTGCTGGGATATCATGAATCATGTTTGAGAGAAATCTATTTTCTCATGCTTTTCCCACAGAGGTTTGGAAGGTGATCTATAAGCTAAACTGAGAGCATATTTTCTGTAAATTCACATTACCTTTCTCAGTCATGTGAGAATGAAGTCTGACATTCTCAGTAAAACATGTACATCCAACAAGGGCAGAGACTGTCAGTTGATTCCTGTGTGTTCTACTGCAGCTTCCCAGAGTGTTCTAAAGAACAACTAGAGCGCTAACAGTCCTAATTATGACAAACGTATGGCACACCTGAGGCCATCTTGATTGGAATAAAGTGGTAACTCTTAAAACATTTAATTTAAAAAGGAACAACAAGAGGGGGTTCATTTTGCCATAGAAAGTATGATTAGTGCTGCAGAAAGGAAAATTAAGGCACATTTTGAGTGACTTCTCAAATCCTCTTCTATTTCATAAACAAATTCTGACATGCAGACTGAAACATGCACTTTGAATACCAGCAGCAGACTTCCCTGGTGAGCAGTAGCTTTACTACAGTGATCTAATAAGCAACTAGAGTGCTAACATTCCGAATTTATGGCAAATGTGTGATACATCTGAATGCCTTCTTGATGGAATCAAAGTAAAAAACTGAAAGTATTTCCTACTGAGGAGACTGTAGTAAATGAGGAAATTAGGAAACTTCATAACAAATAAGTCTCCCAAGATGGCCACCAGAGACAAAAGAGCCCAAATGGAGCACAAATATCACCCAGATGTAGCCCAAGTATAGTCCAATGACAGAATGTCCCAGAGAGCTTTAAAGAACAACTAGAGCGCTAACAGTCTTACTTATGACAAAAGTATGGCACACCTGAAGCCATCTTGATTGGAATGAAATGGTAACACTTAAAACATTTAATTTGCAAAGGAACAAAATGAGGGGGTTCATTTTGCCATAGAAATTATGAATAGTGCTGCAGAAAGAAAAATTAGGGCACATTTTGACATCTCAAATCCTCTTCTATTTCATTAAAAAATTCTAACATGCAGACTGAAACATGCACTTTGAATACCAGCAGCAGACTTCCCTGGTGAGCAGTAGCTTTACTACAGTGATCTAATGAGCAACTAAAGTGCTACCATTCAGAATTTATGGCAAATGTGTGACACATCTGAATGCCTTCTTGATGGAACCAAAGTAAACAAGCATTGAAAATGCAAGAGGTCTCGCCCTCGTTTAAGTTAAAGCAATTCTGTTTGTAATTAGATGGCTTTTTAGCTTTGCTTGTATTAGTGTTTTTCAAACTTTCATGTACATAACATGCATATGTATGCATATATGTATATGTATGCATGCATTTATATTTATATAGATATGCAGATTATATATATGGTTATATATGTATGTATATATATATGCAAATATGAATCCTGCAATTTGTGCAGAAACGACGAGCCACTCCAGTTATTAGTTCCTTAATAATGCGGGTTCATTTTGGCAGACAAACAACGCGTTTCGATCTCAGCCGAGATGTTGGTCACATGACCTTATGTGAGTTACACAAACATTTAAAGGTGCAGTGTACAGGCACGACGCAGCGTGCACAGTTAACATAAAAGAAACATTTTAACACTGCCAAATGTGTTTGTTCAGTTTGAGTTTGTTCATAAAGTTCAAAACAACATTAATCATTTCTTTGTATTTGTATTCTTATATTCAATTTTCCAAATCCAAATGTGAGTATCGGAGGTGATTCATGAAATTAATCCGTCATGCATTCAGAAGAGATCATGGTATAGTACTCGATTTCTTTTATGTGTTTTTAAGCACTAATGAAATTAATAATGGAAATGAGATAATTGGTATAGTGCCAAACAATCAGTTTATTCAATGTTATCTTACCATTCATGATCTATTGTATCATCCAAATGATATAATATCTCAAATTAATCAAAATAGGCGATTGGTGACGCTAATCGTTAATACTGGGAGTGATGTTGTAGAGATGGCTGTTCACTCGAACTTGCTGAATCTCATGTGCTCTTAACCATAAATAAGTGGCTATTATTCCCACTTTATCAATCTGTTAGAATAAAGAAATATATCATTATAATCAAATTTTATAACATATAACTTATATAAATCATTTCCATGAAGAGATCAAATAGTAATTCACTGTATAACACATATATAATCCTCATATTGCAATTATATAACAAACTTCCATCTACTCTTGTGAATATTCAAGAGGAAAGGAAGAGGAAAAAGAACTTGAACAACACACAGGTAAAATATGTGAATTAAAATATATTATTCAGTTAGAATAATATAAACTAGAAACTCCTGGGTTGGTGGTGGGAAGCGTTAAACAAAATTATAAATGTACATATAACTCTTCATCATTATTCATTCCTGTTGGAAACATACTGCCGGCAAGCAAGATCAGCCTTGACTCAAGACGACATAGGGCTTGAATTCGGTTTCCTCCTTTGGGATGTTTAGGGATAGTTGCTAGGCCAAAGTATCTACCTTTGGTCCAATCACCCTCATGTGCCTCATTGAAGTGTCTCGATGTGCTGTAGCTAAGATCACGATTCGTGATAGCTCGCCAGTGTTCAAGAATTCTTTTTTTAACTGGAAAAGTAGTTGACCCTACATACCATTGGTCGCATGGACAAACAATGGCATTGACTACAAAATCGGTGCCACAGGAGATATATTTACTGATCTTCCATTTCTTTTTAGACCTACACAGTGTAACTTCCCTTACATTCACACTGTGGCTACAAGCTTTGCATTTACTGCATTTATGGAAGCTACTCCTCTGCTCTAGCCAGGTTTTTTTATTGTCAGTCATTAGATGACTATTTACTAGTCTATCTTTGAGTGATAGGGTCTTTCTGTATGTCATTGCTGGTGACCATCCTAGCTTCACTTCAAGGAGGGGATCTTGTGTGAGAATATGCCATCTTTTTTTCATGATTTTCCTAAGCTCATTTGCTTGTGTAGTGATGAATCTGACTGGTGTGTCTGTATTGTCTCTGTTAGATAATTTAGGAGGCAAGAAGAGAGCATCATTGTGAAAGAGAGAATCTGCTTTTTTGGCACCTCTATGTAGCATCTTGCTGGGATATCCCCTATTCTGAAATCTCATCATCATACTTTGTTTATTTTTTTCATACAGCGCATCTGTGCCGCAATTTCTTTTAGCTCTCAGAAACTCACTATATGGCACACTCCATCTGAAATTAGGTGGGTGGCAGCTAGCTGAATGGAGAATGGAATTGCCTGCCGTCTTTTCTCTATACAGGTCTGTGGTCAATTTGCCATCTTCTATTGTCAGCCTGATATCGAGAAAGTCAATACCCTGTTGGCTGTATTGCATGGTAAACTTCAAATTCATAGTATTGCTATTCAAATGATTCACAAATTCAAAGAGATCACACTCATTGCCTTCCCATACAAAGAAAATGTCATCTATGAATCTCAGCCATAGTCCGATGTTAGTTGACCATGGCTCAGTGTCATTGCTCCAGAGTACCTGCTTCTCCCACCAGCCCACCACCAGATTGGCGTAGCTTGGGGCGAAGCAGGTACCCATGGAAGTTCCTTGTAGTTGTTTATACCATCTCCCATTGAACATGAATACGTTTTCAGTCAGACAGATCTCAATCATTTGTAACAGCATGCGCGTGTGTTCCAAGCATTCAATATTTCTGGCTTTTAAAAAATATTGGCATGCTTTCAGACCATCTGTGTGTTTGATGCTTGTATATAAGCTTTCTACGTCTAGGCAAACCATCCAGCATTTATTTTCCCAGTGTAAGTTTTGGATTTTTTGCAAAAAATCTTTCGTATCTCTTAAATATGAATTGAGATCTTTGACGAAAGGAAACAGAAAATGGTCAATATACTCAGATGTTTTCTCTAGCAAACTATTCTTAGAGGACACAATGGGACGGCCAGGGGGGTTGACGGAGTCCTTGTGTACCTTGGGTAACAAATAAAAGGTGGGCGTGGTGGGAGTCTCGTTTAATAGGTATTTTCTTTCATCCCTATTCAGAGGTTTCTGATCAAACTAGTCATTCAGATAGCTATGATACCTGTTCTGAAGGGTATCTAGATATGATTTATCTACCCTCTCATAGCATACAGGATTATTCAGTTGTCTCAGGGCCTCCTGTATGTATTTCTCCCTGTCCATGACTACAATGCTACCACCCGTGTCTGATGACTTAATCACTATGGTGTAATCTTTCTGTAAGTTGGAGACTGCTTCCCAGTGTTCCTTACTCATATTCATATTAGTTGGTCTGGGATTTGTATTGATAATTTTAAGCAAATCCTGGCTGACCGTCTCATGAAATAGGTCAATGTTATCCTTAGGTGTCTGGGGTGCATATTTAGATGGAGCTCTAAATTTGGTCAAACCTGGTGCACCTATTTCAATTCCTAGTGTTTGTAAAGTGATGTCATTACTGCTAGGATGTAATGGGTTTGGTATATTGGTGGTAATGGTGTTCTGATCCTGTAAATCCTGCATAGTCATAAGAGCTGGAATGTCAGCTATAGTTAATGCTTGAACAATATTCAGGCAGGATTCATGTGAATTGCTACTACTGTTAGTTACATTACTACGTAGTGCATGCAGTTTAAACAATGTTACTTTACGTACAAACTGGTAAAGATCAATTCTAGTTTGAGCATAGTCTATATGGTTATCTGGACAAAAGGACAACCCCAATGTCAAGACCTGTTCTTCAATAACTGCTATTGGTCTAATTGAGAGATTCATTACCGTTAGTTGTTGGGCGGTATCTTCCATTATTTCTTCTTGTTGTCCTGGCTTCTTGTCCCCATACCAGTATCGCTGTTCCTTTGTTCTCCTGTACCGTCTTTTCTTGCTCTTGTGTTGGCTCCTCTTCCTCTTCCCCCCGGTTTGCCTCTGTAGTACTGTTCGTGGTTCCTCTGTATGAGGCGGATTTCCTCGCAAAAAGACGACAATTCCCCCTGGTTAGATGCGCCACTGATAATAGATTCTTGGTCAGAGCTTAAATCCGTTGTTGAGCCATCTGTGCCTTTGTCAATTATTCCCAACGCTTTATCTTTCACCATATCTGCTCATACTTTATCAAATTTTCTTGCGAAAGTTAAAATTCGCCCAGTTCGATAGTCTCTTTTATCCCGTTGGAATTTTCTTTCTTTTCTTTCTATCACTCCTTTTTCAAATGATTTAATTCTTTCATCGACTGTTTTAAGAAAATGTTTTTCCTCATTCTGATCTGGATTCTTTTCTAATTCATCCATCAGTATTTGAATTTGTTGTGCTAGTTCTTTATGTTCCTCCCATGCATTTTTTATTAGCATGTGTTTGTGTTATCAGTCCAGTCTTTCAGCAGTTGTGGCTTTGGGTGATTTAGTGTGGGAATAATGAAGATTCTTAAGACTCGTGGGATTCTATTGACTTCTATGTAATTTTGTAGAGAGGTGGCCTCCCACCATCTGCTTGTTTCCTTTTCTCGCAGTCTCTCAAGTTGATTGCCCAATTGTTTAATTGTCGATGCTTCAGGTAACACTGTGCCGGTGTTGTCCCCCGTTTCAGTATTTTTTCTTTTGAATATTAGATTGGCGGACGCTTCCCGCTCTTTTAACCATTCTGCTGCCATTCAAACTCCGCTGTACATCCGGTCATGTAGACCTTAGGGGAACAAAATAAAACTGCGCTTCTGTGTTAAATAACACTCACGGACTCTGGCGTAACCTGCTAGCCGTTCGTGACTCTCGTGCGAACGGGTCAATGACAGCCGGGATAACCTTTGAAGTACGAGCAAATATCCGGCGATTACGGGGAAGAAAGCTAAATTGTTTACTCCTCTCACCTATTCACTCGCTCGCTTACCATCGGCTCCCGGTGTTCAGATGTTAAAGTTTCCGAGCTGATGCCCTATAGCGATAAATGCCTATGGTTACGCCGGCGGGCGTGTTATCTTGGGTTCCAAAAGTTCGGTTGGCGGTAACAAACACTGCCCTTCCTAGCAAGTCGGGGCTTGTCGAGCGGACGCCGCCGCTGAATATGCAAATATGAATCCTGCAATTCGTGCAGAAAAGACGAGCCACTCCAGTTATTAGTTCCTTAATAATGCGGGTTTATTTTGGCAGACAAACGACGCGTTTCGATCTCAGCTGAGATCTTGGTCACATGACCTTAGGTGAGTTTCACAAACATTTAAAGGTGCAGTGTACAGGCACGACGCAGCGTGCACAGTTAACATAAAAGAAACACTTTAACACTACCAAATGTGTTTGTTCAGTTTGAGTTTGTTCATAAAGTTCAAAACAACATTAATAATTTCTTTGTATTTGTATTCTTATATTCAATTTTCCAATTCCAAATGTGAGTATCGGAGGTGATTCATGCAATTAATCCGTCATGCATTCAGAAGAGATCATAGTATAGTACTCGATTTCTTTTATGTGTTTTTAAGCACTAATGAAATTAATAATGGAAATGAGACAATTGGTATACTACCAAGCAATCAGTTTATTCAATGTTATCTTACCATTCATGATCTATTGTATCATCCAAATTATATAATATCTCAAATTAATCAAAATAGGCGATTGGTGACGCTAATAGTGAATACTGGGAGTGATGTTGTAGAGACGGCTGTTCACTCAAACTTGCTGAATCTCATGTGCTCTTAACCATAAAAAAGTGGCTATTATTCTCACGTTATCAATCTGTTAGAATAAAGAAATATATCGTATACACATACATATATATATATGCATATATATATGTGCATATGTGTGTGTGTAGAGAGAGGTAGAGAGAGGTAGAGAGGTAGAGGTGTAGAGGTAGAGAGGTAGAGGTAGAGAGGTAGAGGTAGGGAGGTAGAGGTAGAGAGTAGTAGAGAGAGAGGTAGAGAGAGGAAGAGAGGTAGAGAGTAGAGAATGAGTAATAGAGAGTAGAGAGTGAGTAGTAGAGAGAAGGTAGTAGAGAGTGAGTAGTAGAGTGAGTAGTAGAGAGTGAGTAGTAGAGAGTGAGTAGTAGAGAGTAGTAGAGAGTGAGTAGTAGAGAGAGAGCAGTAGAGAGTGAGTAGTAGAGTGAGTAGTAGAGTGAGTAGTAGAGAGTGAGTAGTAGAGAGTAGTAGAGAGTGAGTAGTAGAGAGTGAGTGGTAGAGAGAGAGTAGTGGAGAGTGAGTAGTAGAGAGTAATAGAGAGTGGGTAGTAGAGAGTGAGTAGTAGAGAGAGAGTAGTAGAGAGTGAGTTGTGGAGTAGTAGAGAGTGAGCTGTGGAGAGTAGAGAGTGAGTAGTAGAGAGTAGTAGAGTGAGTAGTAGAGTGAGTAGTAGAGAGTAGTAGAGAGCGAGTAGTAGAGAGAAATTAGTAGAAAGTGTGTAGTAGAGAGTGAGTAGTAGAGAGTGAGTAGTAGAGAGTGAGTAGTAGAGGGAGTAGTAGAGAGTAGTAGAGTAGTAGAGAGTGAGTAGTAGAGAGTGAGTAGTAGAGAGTAGTAGAGAGTGAGGAGTAGAGTGAGTAGTAGAGAGTGAGTAGTAGAGAGTAGTAGAGAGTGAGTTGTAGTTAGTGAGTAGTAGAGAGAGAGTAGTAGAGAGTGAGTAGTAGAGAGTAATAGAGAGTGGGTAGTAGAGAGTGAGTAGCAGAGAGAGAGAGTAGTAGAGAGTGAGTTGTGGAGTAGTGGAGAGTGAGTTGTGGAGAGTAGAGAGTGAGTAGTAGAGAGTAGTAGAGAGTGAGTAGTAGAGTGAGTAGTAGAGAGCGAGTAGTAGAGAGCAATTAGTAGAAAGTGTGTAGTAGAGAGTGAGTAGTAGAGAGTGAGTAGTAGAGAGTGAGTAGTAGAGAGAGTAGTAGAGAGTAGTAGAATAGTAGAGAGTGAGTAGTAGAGAGTAGTAGAGAGAGAGTAGTAGAGAGTGAGTAGTTGAGAGTGAGTAGTAGAGAGTAGTAGAGAGCGAGTAGTAGAGAGTGAGTAGCAGAGAGAGATTAGTAGAGAGTGAGTAGTAGAGAGTAGTAGAGTGAATAGTAGTAGAGTGAGTAGTAGAGAGTGAGTAGTAGAGAGAGCGTAGATGAGAGTAGTAGAGTGAGTAGTAGAGTAGTAGAGAGTGAGTGGTAGAGAGTAGTAGAGAGTAGTAGAGTGAGTAGTAGAGAGTGAGTAGTAGAGAGTGAGTAGTAGAGAGTGAGTAGTAGAGTGTAGTAGTAGAGAGTAGTAGAGAGTGAGTAGTAGAGAGTGAGTAGTAGAGAGTAGTAGGAAGTTAGTAGTAGAGAGTGAGTAGTAGAGAGAGAGTAGTAGAGAGTAATAGAGAGTGAATATTAGAGAGTGAGTAGAAGAGAGTGAGTAGTAGAGAGTAGTAGAGAGTGAGTAGTAGAGAGTGGTAGAGAGTGAGTAGCAGAGAGTGAGTAGTAGAGAGTAGTAGAGTAGTAGAGAGTGAGTAGTAAAGAGTAGTAGAGATTGAGGAGTAGAGAGTGAGTAGTAGAGAGAGAGTAGTAGAGTAGTAGAGAGTAGTCAGTCAGTGTCAGTCAGTGTCAGTCAGTCAGTGTCAGTGTCAGTCAATCAGTGTCAGTCAGTCAGTCAGTGTCAGTCAATCAGTGTCAGTCAGTGTCAGTCAATCAGTGTCTGTCAGTGTCAGTCAATCAGTGTCAGTCAGTCTGTGTCAGTCAGTCAGTGTCAGTCAATCAGTGTCAGTCAGTCAGCATCAGTCAATCAGTTTCAGTCAGTGTCAGTCAGTGTCAGTGTCAGTCAATCAGTGTCAGTCAGTGTCAATCAGTCAGTTTCAGTCAGTCAGTGTTAGTCAGTCAGTGTCAGCTAGAGCAGCTCTGCTGACCTGGTTCTCTGGCTCTAAAGCAGCTCTGCTGACCTGGTTCTCTCCCTCTAAAGCAGCTCTGCTGACCTGGTTTCTATGGCTCTAAAGCAGTTCTGCTGACATGGTTCTCTGGCTCTAGAGCAGCTCTGCTGACCTGGTTCTCTCCCTCTAGAGCAGCTCTCCTGACCTGATTCTCTTCCTCTAAAGCAGCTCTACTGACCTGGTTTCTCTGGCTCTACAGCAGCACTTCTGACCTGGTTCTCTGGCTCTAGAGCAGCTCTGCTGACCTGGTTCTTAGGGTCTAGAGCAGCTCTGCTGACTTGGTTCTCTGGCTCTAGAGCAGCTCTGCTGACCTGGTTCTCTGGCTCTAAAGCAGCTCTGCTGACCCAGTTCTAAGGCTCTAAAGCAGTTCTGCTGACATGGTTCTCTCCCTCTAGAGCAGCTCTGCTGACCTGGTTCCCTCCCTCTAAAGCAGCTCTACTGATCTGGTTTCTCTGGCTCTACAGCAGCTCTGCTAACCTGGTTCTCTGGCTCTAGAGCAGCTCTGCTAACCTGGTCTTTAGGGTCTAGAGCAGCTCTGCTGACCTGGTTCTCTGGCTCTAAAGCAGCTCTGCTGAGCTGGTTCTATGGCTCTAAAGCAGCTCTGCTGACCTGGTCCCTTGGCTCTAAAGCAGCTCTGCTGACCTGGTTCTCTCCCTCTAAAGCAGCTCTGTTGACCTGGTTCTCTCGCTCTAAAGCAGCTCTACTGACCTGGTTTCTCTGGCTCTACAGCAGCTCTGCTGACCTGGTTCTCTGGCTCTAGAGAAGCTCTGTTGACCTGGTTCTCTGGCTCTAAAGCAGCTCTCCTGACCTGGTTCTATGGCTCTAAAGCAGCTCTACTTACCTGGTTCTCTGGTTCTAGAGCAGCTCTGCTGACCTGGTTCTATGGCTCTAAAGCAGCTCTACTGACTTGGTTCTCTGGCTCTAGAGCAGCTCTGCTGGCCTGGTTCTCTGGCTCTAAAGCAGCTCTGCTGACCTGGTTCTCTCCCTCTAAAGCAGCTCTGCTGAGCTGGTTTCTCTGGCTCTACAGCAGCTCTGCTGACCTGGTTCTCTGGCTCTAGAGCAGCTCTACTGACCTAGTTCTTAGGCTCTAGAGCAGCTCTGCTGACCAGGTTCTCTGGCTCTACAACAGCTCTGCTGACCTGGTTCTCTGGCTCTAAAGCAGCTCTGCTGACCCGGTTCTATGGCTCTAAAGCAGTTCTGCTGACCTGGCTCTCTGGCTCTAGAGCAGCTCTGCTGACCTGGTCCCTTGGCTCTAAACCAGCTCTGCTGACCTGGTTCTCTCCCTCTAAAGCAGCTCTGCTGACCTGGTTCTCTTGCTCTAAAGCAGCTCTACTGATCTGGTTTCTCTGGCTCTACAGCAGCTCTGATGACCTGGTTCTCTGCCTCTAGAGCAACTCTGCTGACCTGGTTCTCAGGCTCTAGAGCAGCTCTGCTGACCTGGTTCTATGGCTCTAAAGCAGCTCTGCTGACCTGGTTCTATGGCTCTAAAGCAGGTCTGCTGACCTGGTTCTCTGGCTTTAGAGCAGCCCTGCTGACCTGGTTATCTGTCTCTAAAGCAGCTCTGCTGCCCTGGTTCTCTCACTCTAAATCAGCTCTGCTGACCTGGTTCTCTGCCTCTAGTGCAGCTCTTCTGACCTGGTTCTTTGGCTCTAAAGCAGCTCTGCTGACCTGGTTCTCTGGCTCTAGAGCAGCTCTGCTGACCTGGTTCTCTGGCTCTAAAGCAGCTCTGCTGACCTGGTTCTCTCCCTCTAAAGCAGCTTTGCTGAGCTGGTTTCTCTGGCTCTAGAGCAGCTCTGCTGACCTGGTTCTCTGGCTCTAAAGCAGCTCTGCTGACCTGACTCTCTCCCTCTAAAGCAGCTCTGCTGACCTGGTTCTCTGCCTCTAGAACAGCTCTGCTGACCTGGTTCTCTGTCTCTAAAGCAGCTCTGCTGACCTGGTTCTCTGCCTCTAGAGCAGATCTGCTGACCTGGTTCTCTGTCTCTAAAGCAGTTCTGCTGACCTGGTTCTCTCCCTCTAAAGCAGCTCTGCTGACCTGGTTTCTCTGGCTCTACAGCAGCTCTGCTCACCTGGTTCTCGGCCTCTAGAGCAGCTCTGCTGACCTGGGTCTCTGGCTCTAGAGTAGCTCTGCTGACCTGGTTCTCAGCCTCTAGAGCAGCTCTGCTGACCTGGTTCTCTGTCTCTACAACGGCTCTGCTGACCTGGTTTTTCTGGCTCTACAGCAGCTCTGCTGACCTGGTTCTCTGCACTCACGATGCACGCACCCGACTTCGAGAAAATATATTTAAAAATAATATAAGTTTATTATAAGTACAAATATATTATTTTTATGAATATCTTAGATAATCTCTTGCCCTAATATGTATATTAAAGACACATACATATCATTTTGGAACATAATTTTTTTTTGCGGAGTCGCACACCCAGCGCACCCCAGCATGTATATGACGTCACGCGGGACCCGCCACCGCGCAAGCATCTCGTACCGTAATGCGCATGTGTCGCAAATGCGCTAGAGCAGGAGTCGCGGACTGGTCGCATACCAATCACGCATATCACGTAATATTAAATGTATATGATGTAACTGAAAAACTCGCAGCAGTCACACACCGTACGCAGATCCTTCACGACTTTTTTAAAATGGCGGCTAGAATCCGCGCACTCACCGTGATGTGTACGCTTTGAGTGCGCGAGTCCGAAAAAAAAATGTTTTTTAAAAAAAAGAAAATAATATAAATATATTAAAATAAAAAATGAAAACAAAAAAAGTAATCAATATTTCAGTTTGATTTTTTTTGTAATTTATTTTTGCAATTTTCAGAAAAATATATAATGTTATTTAATAAATAAAATATCTATATATAAACAGTGAAAAAACTGTAGACAATCAGTACAACAAAATTGGTATAAATACTATCACTCTTAAAAATTAGCATTTGAAAAACCTTTGAAATTCACTGAAAAAAAACATAGGTTTCAGAGACGTTATAGTTAGAAATTAGCATTTAAAAAACCTTAGAAATTCACAGGAAAAAAACATAGGTTTCAGGGGTGTTATAGTTAGCTGGCCATTTCACTCGTACAAAACCATAAAAATTCCTCTGTTATAGTTAGTTCTGCTAACTATAACTTGTGCGCCCGCAATGCACTGCTGATGATGTCACATATTGCATCATTCATGACATGGTCAGTGACATCACTGATGACATCTCAAATGACATCACTGATGACATCATCCACGTGACAATCTGATACACCTCATCATACACTAATATAACCTTTCATCACTCACTGTAAAATGCAGAGTACCATATTTGAAACCATTAACACACCAATACCAGTTACTACATACCCACTCACTGATTCCTAAGTCTACACACTCAACTACCCATTCAACAACAGAATCATTTATACATGCAGTCACTAATTAATAGAGCACTATCAAAAGCACTTATACACACATATAGACATTGACACATCAGCAGTGATCTTAGTCGGTTATGCAGTCATCCTACTCACTCATGAAAAAAATTAATCACACTTACATTTACTCACTTACACAATTATCCAACAACACCTCATTTATTCAAACACATAGTAACTCATAGTTAATATGTTAAAAAATCACCATTACAATTAAACACTCATTCATATAGTTACTCTCACAATCACTGACTCTTACACATACTTATTTATATACACCAACTCTCACACACAATGCCTTTTATTTTTTTACTTTGTTGAAGATGTACAACTAAAACATATATTCGCTCACCAACACACAAATAAATACATTCAGTCACCCAAACAACTGTTTCCACATGCACTCTTAAACCTATACACCTAGTCAATCAACCATTCACACATCTATGCACAGAGTTACACACACCCCATCCAACCACACACAAACTCAGTGTCCCATACAAATACTCACCCAACTAATCAATAACTAATATACACACTCATGTAGTTAGTGACCAACTGATGCAGCATGTTGTACAACAACAGAGACAGTGATGCACACATTCCCATAGTTTAGTTACTAATCCATGTATTAAGTGAGACACTTTTAATTACTCACTTAAACAGACAGTCAGACAGCTACTAAATCCTCCATCCATACAGTTATATATCCACTCAATCTTCAATACAGATTGGTATATATATATATATATATATAATACATATTTAAATTTCAAACTAAACTACATTCACTGGATGATGTCATCAGTGATGTCATTTGAGATGTCATCAGTGATGTCACTGACCATGTCATGAATGATGCAATATGTGACATCATCAGCAGTGAATTGCGGGCACGCGAGTTATAGTTAGCAGAACGGAGGAATTTCTATGGTTTTGTACGAGTGAAATGGCCAACTAACTATAACACCCCTGAAACATATGGTTTTTTCTGTGAATTTCCAAGGTTTTTTAATGCTAATTTCTAACTATAACGTCTCTGAAACCTATGTTTTTTTCAGTGAATTTCAAAGCATTTTTTAATGCTAATTTCTAACTATGGTTTTTTTCAGTGAATATATATATACATATATATGTTTGTGGGTTTTAATATGAGTATATATTTAAATATATTTTTAAATACTTGAAAATAATTTATGTTATAATAATTTAAAGTTATATGTTAAAACATTTTGGATATACTATTTCTTACTATACATATAATTAAAATCAATATTTTTGTTATGCTTTTTAATGAAATTTGTGTGAAACAAATTTTTTTCTTGATATTTTTGTATTTACCATTATAAGTATACAAAAATGATATTTTTGTAATCAATATTTTTGACACAATATTTTTGTATCGCGATATTTGTCTGATCAATATTATCTCAGTGATCCGGCCAAGCTGCAAGAGCACCAATGTGTAGTGGTGTATGTTCCAGGATATGCAAATCTTCATGTGCATTGCATGTCTCGTTTTCCTTGATGGATGAGGGAAAGTTTAATAAAGAAGTGGAGCTTGATGTGGAGTACACTCTGGACGATATCAATTTGTGGAGTGGAGATGATGGAGCAGAGAGGATCATATGCGAGGAAAAGTGGAGTTAGTCTATGCCTTTCTACCATGTGTTGCTCAGTGTTCAGGATTTTTTGATTAAAGGTTGACTAGAGGAGAGGAAGTTGGTGAGTTGCCATCATTTTTTAAGGTTAAGAGAGGATTTGGTGGTGCCTGATGGCATTGTTATGAGAGGTGACAAGATTGTTCCACCAAAAAATCTAAGGAAAACAGTCTCCTTGTTTGAGCATGAAGGTCACATTGGAATGTCCACTACAAAATCCGTGAATTCGTGAATTTTAGTGGTGGCCTGGAATTGATGGCATGGTTGATAATTGGGTGAGAAAATACAGACCATGAGTAAGTTTAGTAAGACCTCTTGAACCAAAACATGTTAAAACAGTGCATGAAGAACAAGAAGTATTCCTCTTATGAGGCAAATGATGGGGCAGGAAATTTTCAAGGTTGCCTGACCTTTTGAGTAATTTAAGTGGCATATACCCTACACTGTTGTGAAAGCAGATTCCACATAAGTTCCTTGCTTTCAAATAATACAGCTTAGATACAAATGTAATGTTTTTATTGTGTTTAACATAAAGAGTTTTTAATTAAGTTGACATGAGTAGGCCTAGTCGTGATTTCAAATTGCACTTCACAATGCGTGTGAGGTGTAGTGTGCCCTCCTTTCATTTGATTAATTGTACGTAAAGTACATTTTATTCAAGTGATCGGTCTTTTTAAAAAACTATTACACCAACGCAACACATTTTACAGTGTAAAAAACATCCTAGTATCCAGCATAAAAGCAATGTATAAATCTATGATTCTGTAGCAGCTTGTTTTCTTTGCAAGGTTTTGTGATTTCCAATAATTTTACAACTCTGTTTGGGTTTCCACTGGAATTTGACCTAGTTCCTTTGAATACAGATTTTGAAAATGTTACCCCCCTAAAAAATAGGGAGATTGAGGTCCCACCTAGCCAGGTGATAACTGCTTCTCTGCTTGTTCGAATCTTCATGTTATTAAATATTTATTTTAAGAATACCTTTCTTTCTGTTAATAACTTTGGGCATGCACAAAGAATATGTTGGAGAGATTCATATTTATAATCACACAGTCTGCAGTCTCAGTTCTGCTTTTGATCTTTCCAGGAAGGAATGAGATCCTTTGTTTCCCACATACCAAAGCGTAATTTCATAAATTAATGTTTTAAAGCCACAGATAAAAGAGCTGATAAATATTCCTGACTCTTCCTTGTACCATATGAGTCGATCACCGTTCAGGCATGACGTCTTTGTAATACAATGTTCTCGTCTGTTGAATGCTACAGGAGCTTTGTTGTAAATTGATTATTTTATTGAAGGCCTTTTTCCCGATGCTGGAATCCCAAATGTCTTGAGCACACAGATCCTCTATTACCCGGGTTAGATAGCAACCCCTGGAACCTTGAGTTTTATTCTCTTTTTGCATATCTATTTCTTCCCAGCACAGATTTTCAATTGAACTAGTTTCAGATGCTCGTAGCCTCCCGCATAATTTAATGAATGAGCCTTTGCCCCCGGAATATTAGATTGGACAAGCCAAACTCAAGTCGAACTTGAGCTGATGATGCAGATTGCTGTATGTGAAAGACATTTTGGTAAACTTTTGTTTGTATGTTATTCAAAACTGGAATTTCACGACCTCTCATTATTTCTGTTCCATAGCTCATGGTTGGCATTAGCTGTGCGAGCATAACGGATAGTAGATGGCCATGGGATGGACAGCTTAATTTCTTTTTTAGTAATTCAAAGCCTTATATGAGATTTTGGGCTTTGGCCCGCATTGGGGTTAGCTGTGATGTATAACTCAGCTTTTGTTCGACCTTGTATCCAAGCTATTTGTATGAAGCAACCGTCTCTACATTTTTCCTGTCCCGGTACCTTATATTTTGATTAATTGTATGAAATCCAGTTAGCTATGCAGTCTTTCTTACACTGTAACATTTTATAATGTATTATTTTATGTTCAGGTTGATTTCGGAGAGGACAGATTTTCAACTGTATGCAAGTGAAGGCCACTTCCTTTGACCGAACGGAGGTGCTGTTTATATGTTTAAAGCTGCCTTTTTTTTTTACCAGGGCATTATACAGGATTATTCAACAAATGTAGAGTTTAAGTCATTAAATCATGTGATGTGTTTTTTGTTTCACTATTGCATAGTTTAATATAACTTTTATGTCCAACCATAGTGAATGTTGGGTGCAAAAGTGTATTAATATTTCACCATTTGGGAGGTGAGCCAAACATTTCCCCTTGTTCCTTTAGAGACAGGCTTCATGTCAAGTCTTTCATTCATAAGTTCTCAGAATATATCTCCTGTTTCTTCTATCTTGTTGCTTGAACTATACTTATGACAAATGCTTTTTTATTCTTATTTACTTTGTGCTAGACTGGAACTGGGTCTGCCTATTGATTAGATTAGATTAGAGCTCTGTTTCTACTGCCAGTACCTGTTTACATTTTTTGCATTAAATGAATTGATTGACTAACGAATGCCTTTTTGCCTTCTTAAATTTAAATAAACATTCATGGTTTATACTTTGAACCCTTATCTCATGTGGATTTCCTTGTGTAGATTGTCCTATGTGTATTCTCTGGGTAAAAGTTTGCAATTGTGTTCAGGGCTCACACATCGCCCTGATCAATCAATCAATTTTTGTGTGTAAAAGCGGCAATAGTTTTTGGTTTCAGCAAACTGGCTGTTTTGGCAAATTAGACCCTGTAGCTTTAGGTTCCATATTCGTCTGGATGTATTGGTCCAGTTGAAGCAGCTACTGGAGTTGCATAACGTGAGTGTAAATAAAGCTGTATGAAATTAGTTGTCTTGCACGTAGCATGGTTTGTTATGCTGCTTGTGACACTGCGTTTGTTTATGTTTTGTGGTGCTCTGTTATGTGGTTTGTTATGCGTAGTAAATTCTGTGATTTTATTGAGAAATTGAGGTGATCCCCATCCCTTGGCCCCATGCTCTTCAATGCATATATGACTCCACTGGCCCACATCACCAGATTTCACAGTCTCAACATAATTTCCAGTGCAGACAACACCCAACTTATCTTCTCACTCACCGACGACCCCTCCACCACCAGAATCAACCTACACAGATGCATGTCAAACATCACAGAATGGATGAAGAACAACTGCCTGCAGCTGTATAGAGACACAATGGAAGTACTGATGTCCAGCAACTGCAGCAACACATGGAATGACTCCTGGTGGCAATCAGACTTAGAACCTGCACCCACTCCCTCCGACCATGCTAGAAACCTCAGAATCATCATTAACAACAAGCTCACCATGAAATCACAGATCAGCGCTGTCTCCTTCATCTGCTTCCTCCCCCTGTGCATGCTATGTAAGATCTTCAAGTAGCTACCCCTACACACAAGATGCAATGTGACACAGGCCCTCATTACCATCTGACTGGACTATGACAACGGCCTCTACATAGGAATAGCTGCACACATCCTACAGAGACCTCAGACTATACAGAATGCCGCAGCAAGACTCACTCTTGGTCTTCCCTGACAAACCCACATCACACCCCACCTCTGCGAACTCCCCTGGCTTCCCATGAAGAAGAGATGCCAATTCAAGCTGCTGACCTACTCACTCATGCCTCTACACAACCAAAGACCGCCTACATTAAGCACTGCCTTAACTTCCACCATCCATCGCGAAGACTACACTCCACCTCCCTTTATCTTGCCCATGCTCCCTGCATTTACCAAAGCAGAAGTGGAGGAAGCTTCTTCTCCCATATCTCAGCAAAGACCTGCTACAGCCTCCCCATGAAACTTCGGACCATCACTTCACTTCTTGAATTCCGAATGGCCCTCAAGGGCTGGATGTTCGAGTAAGCCTCGGGGACCTGCACCCTATCAGATGATTAGCTGTGCTTTATGCATCCTGATTAAGTGATTGATTGTGTTGCATTGTGGCATGATTTTGTGTTTTTTGCACAACATTTGCATTGAAATTAAAATCTGTATTGCATTGTAAATTTTTCACAGGAATTGCTGAAATTATTTTGAATTGTGTTTACTGGAATTTTGTTTTTTAATATGATTTTAGTTTGGGTTATCGGTTTCCAAGTAATCCAGGATCTCAAGATAATAATTATTTATGTTTGTTGCCTGCTGAAGGCATGAGTCGGCACATCAAAAGGTATCTTTCTTTCCCTCTATGAGTCCTTAATGATATAAACGCATCAAGAGTAAGTAGGGTTGTTTTTCTAATTTCTTTGTGCACAGAAAATAGACGGACAAAATCAGAGATAGATTGCCACTGGTTGCAGATTTATCTTAGTCTGGTTGAAAATTTAGTTCTAGTGTTTGCCCCAATTTGTGGTGTGTTTGATTCCATTCCCATATTCCGGTGGGAAGACAAAGCATTTTTGTTGTGTTTAAAGTTTCATTTTCAAATTGAATTGTGATTGATTAGTTGCTTGTATTACTCAAAATAACATGACTAAAAATGGGTGTTGCTTGACGATGCTGCTTGTGAGGAATATAAAGTTCCACCTGAAGGATCACTTGCCCATAAAATGTTGATACATTTGGGCCCTTATACTTGTTTATGGCACAGTGTGTGCCATAATAATACTGCTGATGATGAACATATGCATTTTCCTTTGAATATTATTCTAATGTGAGAAAGATTGTGGGGCCTATTTATGAAAAAGTTATGCAGTGCAGTGCAGCAAATCACCTTGCTGCGCTGCACTGAGTGACAGGAAAAGGGCAGGAATGTGGCATATTTAAGGCAATACCATGTATTCCTGCCTTTTCCTCTGCATTGGTGCCCTTTTGGTAGCCTAGTGCCAAGGCAGGCACCTTTGCCCCATGGTGAAAGAGTGCCTGCATTGCATGCAGGAATGTTTTTGTGCAGGAAGGGACACCTTCCTGTACAAAAACAATCCTGTAACAAGGAAAAATAAAGATATTTATCCTTGTTATGCCTCTCCTGGGAATGCTTATCTTTTTGGTGCATTCCCAGGTTTACCAGTTCTGGTAATTCTGGGAACACCCACGCAACATCTGTTGAACACCTTCCCAGGGCTGAGTAAGACAACATAGCGATTTGCACTACATTGCCTTACTTCAGAGTTATGGAGCCACTCAGGGCCAAGCAAAGTGACCTTGCATGGCTTCATAAAACTGAGTTAACGTTTGTGTTGCTCTTCTAACATGTTGCGTGGTGCAAGAGTGATGCATACCAGCTCATAAATAAGCCCCAGAATAATTGAGAAGTGCTATGTATGAAGCGCAACCACAGCCTAGACCTGCAGAGCTCGAGCATAGGAAATGTTGAAAGGGCATGTTAGAAAAGCAGTGAGTCACTGTATAGATGGTAGAAGGCATACTCAAATGAAAGTATGGAGAAAGGACATGGTAGAAGAAGAGGAAGTGTTTTTGCAATTTGTAAACAAACATACAAAAAGAAAATAACAAATAGTTACAAAACTGAATTAAAAAATTAGAAAGAAAAATTGATTCAGATGAGGAGGATTGATTTGTAGATGATTCACCTAATTCAAGACTACCTTCATATAATGATGATCAGAGTCCCCAAATACAGGAGAGAGTAGCTATAGAGCCAAGTTCTGCTCCACTAGTAATAGTTCATGGTGTAAAAGTACTATCTGGTGCCAGTGCACTAGACATACAGCACCAAGAGAGCCAGAAGAAATTGGTATTGTTAGATTAAAATTGAATTGATAGAACTCGTAAATGGTACTATTGATGAAGACAGAATACTGTCCTATAATGAAGAAGAGTTGAGGAATTTGAGTAAAGTAGCAGCAAGGTGAGTGCATGATGCATATGAAAATCTTCAATAATTAGTGGGTGAACTTGGCGTGTATTTGTATAAAAGAGATTGCACAGAAATTACAGAATGGAAATGAGTGACAGTAAAATACGAGAAATGGATCATATTAATTGAGAATTTATGTGAAAGAAATAATAAAACTCAAACTCTTGGGAGAACTTGAAGGGATATGTAGAAAAATTGTTAATGAAAGGTGTAAAGCAAAAGTAAGAGGAAAAACAAATGAGAACTAGTGTGAGTGATTTTGCGTGGGAAGTGTTTGTAGGATTACCTTTTCAGAGAAGTACAACGAGGTGGATATATTCATGTGTCATTGACAATATCTGATCACTGACATTTGTGAAAAACTTTACAAAGCTTAAAGATTAACCAGATAAGTGGTATACAGAGATGTAAAGAATTGTGATGATTTCTAAAGTTCTTTAAAAAGATTTAAATACATTGTTTGAGATTATCATGAATTTTGGATGAATTATAAAGCAGGTTGCTAATTGGCTAGCTGAAAAACCTCCAGAGTTTCTTCTTAAAATAGTTTGTCTCCTACTGTGATGGATAAATATAAATTAGTGATTGAACATTTGAAAGCTAAACTGTTGCAAAAAATAATAAACACAAGAACCCAAAGAATCAGTGCATGCATACTGCAATAGATTGGTGCAGATATTGAGACAGGATAGTGGAGCTGATGACCACGCAAAAGAGGGAGGTAGTGGATTCCGTTCAGCATTCCTGTTGGGCTTGTATCCAATGATTATTTCCCATATTCAGCAGAGCAGCAGAGTATAAAGTGTTGGCAAGCAAAATCTCTGACCAGAAGTATTGTAGTGATAATTTTGATGCCAAAAAAATTCAAGGAAAAGCTTATGGTAGCATAGAATAAGTATTTTTAGAAAGGTGGCCAGGAAGGGAGCCCTTACCAAATGTCAGATCTTGGGTGGGAAACAGCCATTACAACGCAGTCATTACAACGTACTACCTTTACAATGTAGTCATTACAACGCAACATCCTTTACATTGCATGCCATTACAACGCAGCCATTACAACGCATGTCACTACAACGCATGCCATTACAATGCATACTACTACAACGCATGCCATTACAACACATTATAAGGTAAGTAATGGGAAATAATAATTTGTACCCCTACACTATGCAACACTTACCCTACTGTTGCACTCACTGGAGTGGGAATAGTAATTTTCACCCCTACACTATCCAACACTTACCCTACTGTTGCACTCACTGGAGTGGGAATAGTAAGTGTTACCCCTACACTATCCAACACTTACAATACTGTTGCCCTGAAAGTATTATGCTCTGTAATGGTATGCGTTGTAATGGTAAGCGTTGTAATGGAATGCGTTGTAAGTGTGGTTTCAAAAAATGCGTGGTGATGGCATGCATTGTAAATCATGCGTTGCAAAAGTTTTGTCCTATTCATCCTGGGTTTGGGTCTGGTATTGTCGCAGGTGTGAATTTGGATGGAGAGAGTTGGTGAGCACAGTATTGATTTTGAATTGCTGCAGAATGGAATGACATTTCCTCAGGTTATTTTTTAAGGCAAATAAACAGGTGTTGTTAACTATTCAAATATGGTTAATGGTAACATTAATATGCAGAAAAGGACTATGACATGTAATATCTGCAGGACAATTAGACATTGGAAACTGAAATGTTTGTTTAATCTAGAAAGAGTGCAAAATGAGTAGCAAATAATTCCAAAAATATGACACAACATGAATCAGATGACACAGAATGGGTTTGCATTCCAAGCCTTACTCACCTCTGTGCATACATGCAGACTCAAATGCAGTTCAATGGAAACTTGACTTCAGGTACAATGATGAATTGTAATGTGCAGAATAAAATGAAGAATTTTCAAAAGAATCCTGGTTTTCAGTAAAATCCTTCAATAATGAGCAACACTTTTCTATGAAATTTCACAGGAACTCTATGTATAGTCCCTACCGGACTGAGTCAAATACAGGCACAATGATTGTGCCTAAGGGGGGATGAGAATTGCGTGCTTGGTGCAGTCCTAGATGTAGACCAGAATGACCCATATGTAGATGGTGAGGTGAATGGCCACCCAGTATCATTTTTGATTTATGCAGGTGGTTCTCCCTACCTTGTTAAACCAATGGAGCAAGTGTCCTTGTAAAAAATGGATAGACTGAGAAGGACCACCAGTTTATAATTTGTGACACAAGTCCATTTAATTAGATGGGTCATGATCTTTTGTGCAAAATGAATTGCATTAGTTATTGTACAAAAGATGGGAGAGCCATTCAAACACAGAACAAATATTTTGTTTCCACACTAAAATAACAAAAGTCATGAGTGTGTTTGTTCCGAGTTTTCGCGAAAGAGGATTTGCTTCCTGATTTAAGACACACAGTGCAAGATGAGGTTTCAGATTTTACCGGAAAATAAATCAGATTAATAAAAAGCGCGGAGCCAGTGCAGATTAAGGTGAAACCTAATGCAATTGGTACTCATAATCTCCAGTTCAAACTTAGGGCCTAATTAAGAGTTTGGCGGTGCAGCACTGGGTCTGCCCCACTACTGCACCGGTAAAACCGTGGTCGGGCCACCCGCCAGATTACAAGTGTTTCTCGTGTCTGATGGGCTTTTTTTTTACGTTTCCATGTTGTTGTTTGTAAAATGGGCACCTCCATGGGAACGCCAAGAACAGTTCCTGTAGGGCATGGTCTGTAAAGTCCATACTGTGCAGGAACTGGGATGCATGCACACAGGTGGGAACATGCTGTGCCCCCTGCATGCACCTCATGGTACAGAGGCACAGGGAGTCCTGTTGGGGCCCTCTTTGTTTCCTCTCCGCCACAGTTTTCATGGAGGAGAAACTATAATGAAAACTGTGGTCAAGAGGAAACTAGTAATATGCTTGGAGGGATCGTGGCATTCACACCAATCATATTGTGGCCTCCTGGCCACCGCAACACCCCCAGGGAACGGCGTTCCCTGGCGGCTATGGCAGGGCGATGGCAGTCTGGCTGCCCTTATTGTAAGAGCGTGATGAGGACTGCCATACTCGTAATTAGGCCCTTACTAGTGAAGAAAAGGAGGGAATGACACTTGTCATTGATAAAATGATTGAGTAAGGCATTTTAAAAGAGGTGATGAGAAGCATTCCAACCCTCCAATCATGGGAATTAAAACACAGAGTGGAAAAGGGAGAATATGCAAGACCTGCCCAAAATGAATAATATTGCTGTCTCATGTTGACCTGTCATACTGAATCCTGCTGTCATCTTCCAAATACCTATTGATGTGCAGTGGTTTAATGTAATAGATTTGTGTCAAGCATTTTTCTCCATCCCTATCCATGGGGATAGCCAGTATCTCTTGGTATTCAGATTTTTAAAGTCAGTAATGGTCTGGTGCCAAATCACACAGTGTCCTACATAGAGTCCATCAATATTCTCCCAATTGCTGAAGAAAGATTTAGAGAGTCTGTCCCACCACTGTAATTTAATGTTGGTGCAGTACATTGATAACCTGATGATTGCATTCAAAACAAGAGAGAATTGCACTACAATCCCCCTACAGAATCATCTTGTCGAGCATGGCCATAAAGTGTCACTGCCAAAATTGCAATACTGCCAGAAAGTAGTTGTTTGCTTGGGTCAAACAATTGTGAAAATAGTGAGGAAGGTGTCTCAGAATTTCGAAAATGTGCCTACCAAAGACCCAGAAAGAAGTGAGAATTTTTTGGGAATGGTTGGCTACTGTTGTCAATGTATTTCAAATGGTTCTCTGATTGCAAAGTCTTTACAGAGGCTTACAGTGATGGGAGAGATCCTGCGTCCTGGGACAAAGCATGCATGAGTACCTTCCTAGAGCTCAGACATAGGGCATATTTATTATTTGGTGGTTGGGTCATCCTCCTCCAGGGTGATGGAGTAAATTACTCCATTGCCCAGCCGAGAGTGCCACCGCCAAATTTTGATATGTCCATTGGACTGGGTGAAATTTCAACCATTGACAGGAACTGCCATCATGGAAGTTACTACTAATGTATTATAACTGGTCCATTAAACATGATAGAGCTGTATGGCAAAGCTGCAGTTTTTTATTTTCAAAAACAAAATCCCAAAGATGGGTTTTGTATTTGAAAATGTAATAAAAAATCCCACCGTGCTATGTGAGTCATTGCTCATGGCGAGGTGGGCATTTTGCAGTTTTCACTGCTCCTTACTACCAGGGTTTTCCTGGTTGTGACAGGCAGTTAAAAGTCACCTGTATGTCTGCCAATCTAAACTAGACTGATGTGGTACGCTCTATCTCTCATCTGATGAAGTTGAACACACCATTGATAAGTGAGGAGTCCTGCCATGACCTAAAATTGGGTGACTGGGTTGTGGTGACAAAACATGTGAGGAAGAGCTGCCTTGATGCAAAGTGGCATGGACATGATCAAGTAATCCTTTTGTCAAAAATCGCTGTGAAGTGTGCAGTCTTGTATTGGTGGATGAATGCATCTCACACAAAGAGAATGAAGGCTGCAGATGGAGAAACCGTGACACCAGCCACTTATTCGCCACTGATTCATAGTGTTAAACTCTAGTTTACTATGTGGATCCAGAGGAGGGAAAGAATGTCACAGGCATCAGACAGTGTTTGTGCTGCTAATTTTTCTCAAGAGAATTAAAGATATCCTAATAAAAATAGATCTCAAACTTGGAAATGTGGCATCCCCTAAAGTGGCAGGGGTTGATTGGGGAATACTCTTACTTTCCTGAAAGCGATTTCCAAATATACATCTAGTTCTCCCCCAGAAGAGACTTTGGAAACCATTTGTTATCTGTAGGTGTAGAAGGGGAAGGGTCTTCTGATCTCAGTGTGATATAAGAAGATACCTCGGAGGCTTCTGTTAACAATACCCACCACCAGCCGCGGTCGGTAGTAGGAGTAACTGCAGGGCTGTGACGTGGGGAGGGGGAAGGGCAGGGTGGGGGGGTAGTAAACTATGGATTATGGATGTTTACAGGTAAGTTAACATATAAATTAATAAAACGAATTTCGTTGCGTGCACAGCATCCCCCAATGCGATGCAGTGCACGCAAGGAAATTCGTTTTATTAATTTATATGTTAATTTACCTGTAAACCTCCGTAATCCATAGTTTACTACCCCCAACCCTGCCCCTCCCCCTCCCCACGTCACCGCCCTGCAGTTACTCCTACTACCGACCGCGGCTGCCCACCACCCTTTTTTACACAAAATAGCAGGTTAAGACAATAGTTCTCCAGGGGTTATACTAGCGCCACAGCAAGCATCGGTAGGTGTTTCACTTTCAAATTCTCAAACAAGTGCACAGAAGAACTGCATTGTTTTAATTGGCAACGGCCTATAGCAGAGGTGTTGATGTTTCCATTGGGGGTGGGTGGAATGAATTGAATAGGTGGAATTTGGCTACTCCGCATTGCTCCATTAATGTAGAACTAGGCCAAATTTCTGATTTTAATGACTCCATAGCAAATTCCCGAACAGTGGATTCAGCTCAGTATGCTGGTTTCTCTTGAACGTGACCATGTATACACATAGAATTCAGCTCGAGTTGATTGCTATCTGATGATCAGTTAAATGCACATCATGTATCATTTGCATATGCAGGAAAACAGAATGAATGTCGGACATCAACAACCACATTTTACACAAATTCATCACAATGTAGGTAGTATTGGTGATAGGTGAATACCTAGAATCAGGTGTATTGCTCTGCACTGGCCACGAGGCCATACCCTTCATTTGTTATGTCGGAGTTTTAAACATCTCTTTTACTCAATATGTTAATTTCATAAGTATTTAATGCCCATCCTTAATTCCAGTATGGAAAGTGCATAGAATTGTTTTTAGAAGGTAATGGCGTCTGCAGTACTCTAAGGGTAGCAATTTTTAAGAACGTTGTTTGCTGAACAGGGAAAAACAAATAACTCTCAAGGTATAGCCAGGCAGAAAACAATTTGTCAGATCCCTTAATTTGCAATGATTCAGTTCTCAAACACAACATATACTGGAATGATAGTACCTGAGTACTTTGGAATCTTGTTCTTAAAATAACTCAAAAAACTGTTGTAAATGTGTAGCTTTGTGTTATGTCACCAACACTGTTGGTAATGTCTCTGCACCCTACAAATAAAAATAAACAGTAATTTCTGCAAATAAGATCCTCACGTTGTTCTTCGAAAACGTTAGGGCAGTTAGCCTAGGGTGTTCTACAGTTTCCAATTCAGGGAATTCAAGATTTTACTTTGGCTTCTCTGCAGATTAATACAGTTCGGATTTATTGGCTACTGGGGTCCCTTGTATAATACATATGGGTAGCCTGAAATACTACGAGCAATGCTAAGAAGTAGGTTTTGTTATTTGTCTCTTATTTGCAAGTTTGATTTCTATCATGTCATCCTGGAGCTTGTGCAAGATGGTAGTGTGTGCATCAGTGCAGTTCTGTAACCAAATCAATTTTAGTTTATGTTAACTGCATTTATTTAGTACATGTATGGAGATCTTTATGCTGCTGCAAATAAAAAAGGAACCCGGTTAGATCACCCGATACGTGATATGGATATTAGCAGCTAAAAAGAGAATAGATATTACATATTAAAAAGCCACATTTGTATTTGTTTCCTGAAAAGGAAGACATTTGTGTGCCCCCATATTAGGAAAAAGGGAATCCTATGGCTTAGCTGTGGCAATTGAGAAGATCTGTCACTATGATTAACTCGCCTGTCCATTGGAATAGGACACTTTACATCGCATGAGTTTACAACGCATGCGATTACAACATGGTTGTTACAACGACCGCGTTTGTTACATCGCAGTACATTACAACGCAAGTCATTACATCGACTTGACGTAGGGAGCGCGCTGGACTTAGGAATAGTATAATTTACTATTACCACTCCAGTGTGCGCAACAGTAGGGAAGGTGTTGGAACAGTAAATTATACTATTCCTTATGTTAGCGCCCCCCTACAGCAAGTCGAAGTAATGGCGTGCATTGTAATGTACTGCGATGTAGGGGAGGCAAGATGGCGGCCGGTCACTCGGCTGAGTGAGCTGGCCACCTACTCTCTCCAGTCGAGACCTGCTCTGATGGCGCTTTGAACACTGCATTACCCCCTGGGGAAAAGGAAACTGCTTGATTTTATGTACCAGTGAAACTGATGAAGTTTCCATAGCCGGTTTGAATGCTGTGGAGGCTTTGGGGAACGCAGAGTTTGTCGTGAAGGACTCCGCTTCCCTGTGTGTTGGCGTCCCGAGCTCTTTGCTGTTCCCTCGCTGCTTTCCCATGTTTCCCAGCTTACAGGAGGATGCCGCCAAAGACAGGCAGCAAGGGAGTGAGAGGACGCGGCTCGGCTGCGGGTCCTGAAGATATTGGGAGATCAGCTTTCGCGGGCAACTCAGCTGGAGGAGGCTCCGTGGTTACGAGCCCCAGTGCTGGAACAGATAACTAGTGCAGGCGAGCAGCGGAAAACTTCAAAGAACGGAGCCATAACACGCGGTAAGCAAACCGTACTGGCGCTGTTTAAGGCTCAGTCCGTTAAAAGCAAAACGACAGGCAATTTTGTAAACTCTTCTAATCTTGCGGCGGGAAATGCTGAAAGGTTTTCCTCAGTGAAAGTTAAAGATGTGGACTCTGCACTACAATGGGGGAAGGTGGTGAAAGGGCCCCGGACTCAGGTCAACAACACGAATGGAGGGGGGGAAGTAACAAGTGAGATCTCACCCCCGGAGGGGGGAGAACTGGTTGCAGGGGATCTCATTGTTGAATCTTCAAATCCTATGGACAATCCTATCCAAACAGCATCAATGGTAAAAACGGATGGCCCAATTAAACCAGTAACACTGCAATTCCATTGCATTTTGGGAGATGAAGTCCAGAGAGTTAACCGATTGGGAACTGGTAGGGAAGACTCGGACTCAGATCTACAGGAAGACATGGTTATTCAGAGAGATGTTATGATATTAATTGTAGAGAGGAAGATGTTACTGATAAGTTTTTCTCACTCTCTGATCACTCCAACTCTTTAGAAGATGAAAGTCAGGGCAAGGATTGGGCTAGGGAAGGGAGCAACACGAGTAGTCTGCACTGGGAAGAAGAGGCGGATAGTTCTCTATCTAATCCTGGAACACTTAAAAAAGCCTCTACCCTCCCTCCATTGGCTTGCAGGGCCGAGGGGGCCACCGGTAGCATGATATGGGATTACTCCTTCTCGCCAAACTTAGGAGAGAATCAAGATATTGAGGGGAAAAGAGAGATTCCGGGTGAATCTGGCAGCACGATGCAATACACTGAAGAAATACATTGACTACGATCTATCAATTGATCATGGCCCATCGGGAGGAAACTAGGGCTGAGAGCTCTCGGACTCAAGGGGCTTGCAGGAAGCTGCAAAATTCAATTCGAAGAATCGCCAAGACTTGTGCAGACTGTGCATCTAGAATTGGGGAGGCAGAAGCCAGGATATCTCAATTGGAGGATGAATTAAATACGCAGAAAAAGAAGCCTGAGTCAATGCAAATGTTAAGGGATGATACACTGATGAAACTGACTGACTTAGAAAATCGCGCAGGACAAAATAAGTTGCGAATACTGGGCATCCCCGAGGGCAAAGAAGGGCCTGATATCCGCCAGTTTGTGATAGACATTTTCGAAGAGGCCTTTCCAGATTTACCGCAATGGGACTGGAAGACGCAAATTAAAAGGGCACACCGCTTCCCTTTCAATCAACGGAGAGCAGCAGGACAATCTGACACCCGCCCACGTGCTATTATGATCTCTTTAAATAATTTCTTAGCCAGGGAATCTTTATATGACCTTGCTAGACCTGATCGCAAAAGAACTGGGAAGGGATTTGATTTTTTTGTTCACCCTGACTTTTGTAAGAAGACGGTCAAAAAGCGCTGGCTTCTCCGTCAACTAATATCTAAATTTGAGACAAAAGGGGCTCAGGCATTTCTCATTAATCCAGCCAAATTGAAGGTGGTCTCTCAGGTGCATACACAGTACTTTCAGTCAGAAATCCAGGCTAAATAATTTCATTGTCAATGAATAAGTCTTAAAATTCTGCTGGCACAATTAAATGAGAGTTCAGCCCTGAAAATACATCTGGGACCATTAGTCTTCAAGACTTTAATCGGTTCCTCCTTTTCTTTATGCCTATTTCTTTCTTTTTCACCCTTATACATGATTTTATTTTCTTCTTTGGGTGTTCAATCCGTCCATTTGATCTTTGTATTGAAAGGTACACAGACTAGGATCAAAGGTCTCACTGTCCGGAGGGATGGGTTGTGTTAGCTCAGCATCACTAGGGACAGTAGGTCCCCATGCCTCGTGTGATGGGGGGTGTGTTGGGGAGAGGGGGGACGGGGAGGGTTCCTACTGGGGAGGGTCTCACGGGTGTGGGTAGAGTGGGAGGAGGGGGGGCGAGGGTGGGGACCACTCTAGCACGTGTTCAATTGTGTAGTTAGGACAAATATAGTAACTGTGACAAGATTCAATATCTTATTTAGTTCTCCTTTTTCTTTAGGAAAGCTGATGGTAAAATCTCAGTGTCTTTTTGGTTGCTAGAAGTAACTCCTTGGTATGGCAGGTAGTAATAAAAATATCAGAATTTGCCCTTTAAATTGCTGTGGCCTCAATGATAGGAAAAAGAGGGGCATATTGGCGAAACTTATTAAGTACATGAGGTTCAATGTATTATGTCTCCAGGAGACCCATATCTGTTGGAATAATTGAATGTGGTTAAAAGACTTGGGGCTCGATCTCCTTGCTTGTACTCGTCAAGCTACCAACACTCGAGGAGTAGCTATAATGGCAAGGCATGGGCTTTTAACTTGTAATCGAGTTGAGGAAGACAACTTAGGGAGATGGGTAATTATAGAAGTAGGTATTAGGGGGATATTGCACACTATGTGCTCCCTCTATGGTTCAAATTTAGACGACCCCACTAGTCTTGATCACTTAAACATTGAGTTATCTCTGTGGTCTCCCTTGATAGTGTTTTGTGGGGATTTTAACATCCATCTGAATGCCAGCTTCAATCTCCAAAGTAATGACTCCTATTCTGGATGGAAGGTTAAGACGTTCAAGGCTTTACAGGGGTTATGCCAGGAACACAGATTAACTGATATTTGGCATATTCAGCATCAAACGGAATTCGGATATACGTTCTTTTCGGCTCCCCATAAAAAATGTGTACGGTTAGACTACTTTTTTCTCACCAATACAATAGCAGGAAGGGTCACTTGTGAGCTCTTCCCAAGACCTGTATCCGATCATAACCCTTTAGTGATCCAACTCCTGATCGAAAATTTTGCTCAAGCAATGACAACGTGGACTTTTGACAGAAAGCTATTACTCAATTTAGAATACTGTCTATATATCTCCAAGTGGATTGTGGAATTTTTCGAGAGAAACAGAGG
Source organism: Triturus cristatus (assembly GCF_964204655.1). Lineage (NCBI taxonomy): Eukaryota > Metazoa > Chordata > Amphibia > Caudata > Salamandridae > Triturus > Triturus cristatus. Next base: position 1,389,332,801 of record NC_140590.1, read on the forward strand.
GACTGCATCTGAGTTAATAGTCTGGGATGCCTTTAAAGCACCACTGAGGGGCGAAACTCTGAGCTTTTCTTTGCATTAACAGAGGAAGATAAAAGAGAAGGTTAACGGTTTGATAAATCAGCTCAGGGAGGCTGAGGAAGAGCTTACCTGGGTAATCGGGGAGCTGCAGAAGAGTGAGGAATGTCAAAAAGAGATAGCAACAACAAGAACTAAAATACATCAACATCTTGGGGAGGATTTAGCCATAAAGTTTAAGCAACATAGGGCTGATATGTGAATATGGAGAGAACACCGGCAGACTACTAGCTAAATGGATTCAGCAAAGAGCAGTTTCGAATAGAATCTGTTGCATAAAAAACTCAAGGGGTCAGATTCAGGATCTCCCGGCTAAAGTCCTGGAGGTCTTTCAGGAGTTTTACCAGGGGCTTTATGCCATAGGAAGGGAAGATCCAGTAACCTCAGGTGAGGACTTTCTGTCTGATTATGGTACCGCTCAGATAACCCCTGAACAGAGAGATATGCTTTCTGCCCCGATCTCAAGGGAAGAAATTGAACCTGCCATGACTTTGTTGGCTGCAAGTAAAGCTGCTGGCCCTGACGCATTGCCCCAGGAATTTTATCGTACTTTCAGACAAGTTCTTCTCGGGGACCTAGAGCTTTTATTTTTAATAGCCCAGAATGGCCAGACTCCTGACTCCTGGCATAGAACAACTATTGTAGTTTTTTTTTTTAAAAAGGACAAGCCGGAACTCAGTCCCTCCTTATATCGCCCTATTTCTTTGATATGCGCAGATAGCAAGATCTATTCCAAAATAGTAGCATTGAGGCTGGGAAGGGTCTTTGCTCCTCTGGTTTCCATCCGTCAACATGGCTTTATCTCTGGTCGGGATACATCGGACCATGTCAGACGGGCAGTAGCCGTGTTCGATTGGGCCCAGGCCTCAAAGAAACCCCTGGGGATGATCCTGTTGGATGCAGAGAAAGCATTCAACAGGGTCTCCTGGGGTTTCTTTGGCTGATGCTGAGGACTAAAGGATTCCCGCCGGAATTTGTTACAGCAGTACAGGCTCTATACTTTTCACCTAAAGCTCGTGTTCGGATCTCCGGGCAAGAATCCAATGTATTATTTATTAGCAGAGGAACTCGTCAGGGGTGTCCCTGCTCACCATTACTATTTGCCCTGTATATTGATCCGTTGCTCAGTAAGCTGGATGCTGATCAACGGATTGAAGCTGTTGTGGTAAATGGGATCTCGTATAAAACGTTAGCATATGCTGACGACATAGCTATTTTTAACACAAATATTAGATCCGCCTTGCCTGCGGTTTATGATATTGCAAAACAATTTGGTTTTGTATCAGGCTACAAATTAAATGCTGATAAAACTCAGGTCATACATTCCGATACTTAAAGACCGCAGGAGATCCCAACAGTACCAGCAGCAACCTATTTGGGTATAAAGATCACAGCCGCGGTTGAGCAGATTCCTGAGTTGAATATATTACCCATTATAAAAAGCACCGATCAGGCACTCTCAAGATTAAAACACCTTAATTTTTCATTGCACGGGAGCTGTAATGTTTTAAAGATGAACATTTTCCCAAAATTCCTATATCTGTTCCGGACAATACCTCTTGAATTTCCAGCTTCTTGTATCTTGAGAGCCGAAGGAGTCTGTATCAGATTCTTATGGAGTTATCACAAAGCTAGAAGGGCAGCTAAATGGCTAATCCTTCCGCGATTGAGGGGGGCTGGGGACTTCCGTCTCTTAGGCTTTACCATTGGGCAGCATTGTTACAGCACATGGGGACACTGCTGGCTGGAAACAAGGTATTAGTCCCTGAACCAGTTAAACCCACAATATTTGAGCTTTTATTAGGAGAGGAAGCGCCAAATTGCTTAGTTAGGATCATCGAACCGAGTTATTACAAGAAAACAAAGTTTAAAATAATTCAATCAGCATTCTCAATATGGAAAAAAATGAGGCGATAGTTAGGTGTTTCGAATTTAAATGCATACACCTCCTTGCTTTCATATGGGCTACTGCCGCCGATTTTTCAGGACCAAATAGCCAGAGGGTGGGGTGCCCTCGGATTTAAGGTTTTGGGAGACTTTTTTAGTAATGGCCAAAATAGTTATTTTTCTGAACTGCATGAAACATATGGACTTTCCACAAGATACTTTTTTAAGTTCTTACAAATTAGAAATTTCCTGAATAAAACGATGACACAGGGGAGGGGTAATTATGTTAAGATTCTGCTGGTGGACATTTTAGCATCTAAATCCAAACTTGGGAAAATCTATCAAACCTTACTTTCTACTCTTCCTGACGACTTAGCCACTCAGAGCCTCAGATGGGATAATAAATTGGTACAGAGCAACACGGATTTGGAAGGCTCTATCGAGTTAGCTAATCAGATTTTAATAACTGGCAGTCTGAGAGCACAACGTTACATGTCTATCTTTGATCTATATTATACCCCGGGGAAATTGCTAAATGGCCTGTGTCACGGGGAAGATATGTAGTAGGTGTGGGCTCTTAGCAGCCAATACGATCCACATGTTTTTTAGCTGTCCCAAGCTGGAAAAATACCTACAAGATATTGAGTCTTTTCTGACTCAGATCCTCGGCAAGTCACTATCAATAACAGCTGGTTTAGCGATCCTGGGGATCGATCAGACTCAGAATTTGACGGGATGGACTAGGTCGGATATAGGTTTAGTTTTTATGGCAATGGCTATCCTCATGGATCAATCCAGACACTCCCACATGTATTAATTGGAGAGCTAGATTGTTGGCCATATATAGTATGGATTTAGCAGTGTATAGACTCAAAGGTCGTAGGAAACAGGAAATGGGTAAGAAGTTGTGGGCACCAGTAACCAAATGGATTGGAGAATAATGCTGGTTCTTTTTCTTTAATTTTTCCTGTCTGTATGTTGACCTTGTTTAGTTAACCAGCGACATATGTTCCATTTATAAATCTTGCTGTCTTTTGTCTAGAGGTGCTGGTCAAGATAATTTAATCGAATTTGATGATTGATTTGTCATAACTATTGTTATCATGTATAAAAATAAATTCAATTAAAAAAAAAGTAATATACTGCGATGTAACAACGCGGTCATTGTAACAACTGCGTTGTAATCGCATGCGTTGTAACGCATGCAATGTAATGGCTGTTTCCAGTCATTGAGACAGATAGCAAATTGTGAATGGAACAATGAGATTTGCAAGAAGGATAGTGGGGGAAATTTGCTGGATAGGAAGTTCAGGCTACTGCTGTTAATTGCCTTGGGCACAATTGTTAAATCCTCCAAAATGATTCTTGAGCGGCCAGCCAGTGACAGGAATTCATTACTGTGGTGATGTGGCTCTAATGAGACATGTGCCTGATGGGTCATCTTTGTGACAATCTCAGGTGCAGGACTTTGTTACAGCTGAAGGCATCAAAGATATCTGTCCGGTAAAACCAGGTAAATGGAGTTGGTATACAGCCTAGACTGAATTGATTTGATTTGATTACTGGAATGTGTGGAAGTGAAGTCAATATAGAGTAGGATGTTTATGAGAGTCAAGAGTTGGTGAAAGCAGCCAGAAGTAACTTTAGAGATATGTGAGACCAGAGTCACACCAGAGTGAAACAAAAAAACAAGGTACCAAGGTCCTCAACTGGACCTGGTGTAGAACCTAAAAGGTGGAACCAAAAAGTGAAAGGACAATGTTTTAGGGGTGGTAATGTAAAAAACATTTTAATTGGATGGGTTTACTTTGAAGAATGATATTGTCTTGGGGAAGCCAAAAATGAGCTGACTACCATCGGAATACATGTAGAATGGAACTCTTACATATTAAAGTAGTGTAGCCAGATGCTCAATATACATATTGGATACAAATTGTGAAAGGATAGAGCCCTGCAGAATTTGCAGCTCAGCTTCTGGTCTTCCAAGAGGAACTGAGGCATGGCCACCACCTGAGCCTTGTCAGACAAGAAAGATGAACAGTATCTGAGAAGGCAACACTACTCAGGGTTTGAGTGACAATATTGTGATCGATGGTTAAGGGCCCCAAGTAGTACCAACAAAATCAGCAGTTATAGTTAACTCAAGTTACTACAACTTATGCCCTAAAGTTACTATAACTCTAGACCCCGCCATGAACATTGTTGTCATCAATGATTTCATTTCAGATGTTGCTCTGATGTTATTCATAATGTCATAGAGCATGTCATAAATGATGTAATATTTGAGGTAGTTAGCAGTGCATATCAAGGGTGTGAGTTATAATTACTTTAGGGCATGAGTTATAGTTACTTGTGATTATTATAACTGGTGAATTTCAGTATATTTGTTAATTTAAAAGGAATGTTTTAACTGACATTTTCACTTAACTATAACGTCCCTTTATCCTTTGTTTTTTTGTAGTAAATGTGTAAGGTTTTATAAATATAAAGTAATATCATTACAAATCCTAACTATAACATCACTTTAACTTTTATTTTTTTCAGTGGATTTCTATGTTTATTTTTTTTCTTTCCTTTTTTATAAATCTTTTTAATAACCAATGCTCAGTACATCATAACATGACATATATCGTTACCAATGAAAGAATCAACACATATTCAATTACAGTTTATGTTCATTTAGATACATAGATCTTATTTCTTTTCCCATATTGCTCTGCCTGTCCAATAACCTCTTTTCCCGCTCTTTTTTCTAATGTCCCCAATATGCCAGCCATGGCCCCCGCACTTTGTCCCATTTTTTGGGGCAGCCTCTAATTAGATATATAGCTTTCTCTGCCCCTGAGCATCAATCCATGTCGTCTTTCCAGTTTCTCAATTCTGGTACATGATTGGACCCCCATTGTTTGGCTTCTATGTTTATTTTTATGTAAAGTAAGATGCTCATTGTGTGCCCAGAGTGCAGTGGGTGCCCTCTTCCTGGCAGAAAATAGCAGTATCCCAGGGGATAGGGTCCCCAGGACACTGATTATATTGGACCATAGGCAATGTGGTCTCCGGGCCCATCTCTGGTTCTGGGAGGAGGACATGATGCCCCTCCCCTGAAAAAAGCATTGTCCCCGGGGATGAGGTTCACAGGGCCCTGCTCTATCTCAGGGAGTGGGTCTGCATGGTCCTTTCCCAAAATTTCAAAATGGCCCCAGGGGATGGTGGCCCGGACCTCGGTGAGGCTTGGGGAGGGGGTCAGATGTCCACTTACCCTAAATTAAACAATTGGCCTGGATGGGACCCAAGGTTATTATTAAGGCTCAGGGAGTGGGGCTGCATGCCTCCTCCCCTAAAATAGAACTATAACAATCCCCCAGGGGGCTTATTTTTAAAAAGGCATGAGATCACTATTTATTTTTTATAGGCAACTTGGATACATAGATCCTCCGTAGATGTACAGCAATGATTAATAAAAATAGTTTTTGGGCTGATGGCAGTTGGGGGGGAGGGTTCCCTCTGGCACCACCACCCTCACCATGCCTAGGGGACGGGCATCCTGACACTGTCCACCTATACACTTTTCTTTTTACTTTTCACAGGGTATGGGGATTGAGTTCAAGAGTCCTAAAATGGCTGCTGCTACATCTTTGTTGATGTGTGGAACCCAATCAGGTCTTATCTAGAGATCTTGCAGCATCTCAGACCCTCTGTGGGGTGAAATGTACAAATATTTTGAACAATATCTTCTCAAAAACTACTGAATGAATCTACACCAAATCACAAAATCAAAATTTCTCGACCAGGATCTATCTAGCCTTCTGCCAAATTTGGTGTAATTTCGTACAGCAGACTGTTTTGGGGTATCGCTGTTCAATTTGCTATTGAAAATGAATGGGGAAAACATGTTTCGGACCCCCATTAAATTCAAAAGTGGTTGAGGCAATAACCTACTGCACCTGCCATACAGTAAGGGTAATTTGTTATATGGTAAGTACGGTGCGGAGAACCAGAACTTTAACCACTTTCAACTTCTAGAAGACAGCACTCCCAAATTTGAATCAATCTTTAGCGGTTCAGCAACCCTAAATTGATCAAAACATATCTCTTGTATTAAATAAGAGTTCAGCAAGAATCTCACAAATGATCATTATATATAAGGTGTATTCTTTACAGTGTATAATATACTTCAAGCGTAATTTGTTGACAATTCTTTATTCATTTTCTTCTTTTAATGACAAAAACACATAGGCTATGGTTTTAAGTTGATTATTAAAAAAAGAAAAAGTTTCAGACCGTCCTTTTTCTTGAAGTGTACTTTACGGATAACCCCAAAACTTTCCAGGAAGGAGCAGAGGTGCATGAGAATTTTTTTTTAAAGTTTCATGATGATTTATCGAACATTTTTAATAAATATATTCCTTTAAAACAAATTTATACGAGAAATACAAATACAGTAAATAATTATAACTAATTAAAATTACTTTTACAAAAAGCAAATACTAATAACCAACTAAAAACACAAATACATATATATTCATTTAAAATAAAAACAGAATCGAACAATATATTACTAAATAATTAAAATTGCGTTTTAGAAACACATTATTAAAAAATATTGTTACTCAAAAACCTACGAAATAAAATAAAAATATTATATTAGAATAAAACAAATCTGCAAAATCACAAAAATATGTTTGAAAGACCCAAAAAAATAACCAATTCTCCAACAAAAATTAAAAAAAATATTGTACATGCTCCATTCAAAGTAAAAAGCATAAAACATGAAAATAATAATAAAACAACCAATTAAGGTCCACTAAAATAAAAAATAAACTAGAAAACGTAAATAAAAATAATAACATCCCAAGTTTGTTACAAAAAATATTTCAACAACAATTTCCATTTGAAAAATCAAGTTCACCGCTCCATTTTCAACCTAACAAACAGTTTTAAAAAGAAATACTATTCTTGATCCAACATAAGCAAAAGAAGTGAAAGTGTTAGACACTAGAAGAGTAAAATGTACTGGCCCCACTCCAATCTTAGCAAGAGTATGAAAATGTTAGACATTGGAGGAGTTCTATTTACTTTTCCCCCTCCAATCTATGTTAAAGTAGGGAAGGTATTGGACTTTGAATAGGTCCCATTTACTATTCCTACACCAATCTGAACAACAGTAGGGTAGGTGCTGGACTTTGCGGGAGTGGCATTTACTGTTCCCACTCCAATCTGAGCAGCAGTAGCGAAAGTGTTGGACTGTAGCGGCATCAAATTTATCATTACCACTCTAATGTAACCCAACATAGGGAAAGTGTTGGACTTTGAAGTGTCCAATTTACTGTTGCACTACTATGTTTTTTGAGCTAAACATTTAAATATACCCGAAAACCTTTGTAAAACATATGTATTCATTGAATGTAAAACAAATAAAATAACATTTAAAAAATGCTATTTTTTTTATCATATTTAAAAATTTAAACTATAGAAATATATGTTTAAAATATTTTGAATTAGAACACCTGCCCTAAAAACAAACACAGACAAACATTTAAAAATTATTAAAATAATAAATGATTTTCTAAAAATGAAAATAATAAATGAAATACATTAATTACAATTTATAAATATAAAATTAGTTAACACTGTTTAATAATTAAATTATCAAATCAATAAAATAAAAATTAATTAAAAATCAACAACTTAACAAGAAATTAAAATATTAATTAATCAATTAATTTATATAATTGATTATCAATTAAAAATTAAAGCATATAAAAAGAATCATACATAAAAGAAAATCACAAATATACTCATAAACTATATTCGAACAAGTTAAACAGATATATAATTATAATACTCATACCTTTTAATACTAAAACAAGTAATAGTTATGAATATAATATTTATTAAACTAATTAAAAAATTGTATTTTTTACAACTTTATTTAATAAAATTGTTTTATATACAACTAAATTAGAAAAAAACAATATTCAAGATTCAAAAAACAATATTGTTACAGTCTATATTTTCCCCCACTTGATTTTTGATTTCAAAATATTTTAATACTATATTTTTTCCACAACTTTTTTGGGGAATACTCTTGGTGACAACCAATAGACTTCTATTAGCATCAAAGTCAATCAATCAATCAACTGGTATTTGTAAGTCTGACTAATTACCAGCAAGGGTATCCAGGGACTGAGCTACTGTTGCTGAAGGAGTCAGTTGAACAGCTAGGTCTTTTGTCCCTTTCTGAATTCAGGAAAGGAGGCTGATGCTCGCAAGTGCAGGGGAGGTTTTTCTAGGACTTGGCAATGAGAGAAGGAGCGCCCTTCATTGTTGCTGCAGCAATTGCAGGGGATGTGAGCTAGGTAGGCAGAGTGGAGGTGCCTGAAGGGTTGATGGAAGTTCAGGTGGTGGTTGATGTAGACTGGTCCTTGGTCTTGGAGGGCTTTGCCGGTGTATGTCAGCATCTTGAATTGCCATCTTTTCTGGACGGGAGCCAGTGAAGCTCCTTGAGGTGGGGGATTATATGGATCCTTCTGGGAAGGTCGAGGATGAATCAGGCAACTGTGTTCTGTATTATCTGGAGTCTCTTCAGGAGTTGGGTGGTGAGTCCTGCATAGAGTGCATTGCCATAGTCCAGTTGGCTGGTGACTAGGGCTTGAGTGAGGGATTTTAAAGTGTTGATAGGGATCCATTAGAAGATCTTTTGGAGCATGTGAAGAGTGTGGAAGCAGGCGGTGGAGACTGCATTGATCTGCTTTTCATGGTGAGTTTGCTGTCCATGATGATGCCAATGTTGTGGGCACGTTCGTTGTGGATGTGGGTCTGAGTTCGGTGGGTCACCAGGAACCATTCCACAGGGATGATTTGTTCCCAAAGATCAGCACTTCTGTCTTGTCTGTGTTGAGCTTTAAGCAGTTGGTTCTTATCCAGTCTGTGACGCTTGTCATGCAGTTGTGGAAGTCAGTCCTGGTGATGGAGGGGTGTTCTGAGAGCGAGAGGATGAGCTGGGTATAATCTGCATAGGATATGATGTTGAGGTTGTGGGTTTTGGCAATGTTGGCCAGAAGCGTAATGTAGGAGTTGAACAGGGGGGGGCTGAGGGATGAGCCTTGAGGGACACCACAGATGATGTTCTTGGGTTCAGGGCTGAAGAGTTGTAGGCAGATTCTCTGGGTTCTTCCTGTGAGGAAGGAGGTGATTCATTTGAGCGCTTTTCCCTGGATCCCGATGTTATTAAGTTTCTTGAAGAGAGTGTTTAATACTGCTGAGAGGTAGAGGAGGATCAAGGCCACTATTTCTCTGCATTTGAGGAGGGCAACGATCAGGGCGGTCTCGGTGCTGTGGTTGATGCAAAAGCCGGATTGGAAGGTGTCCATCAAATTGTTGTTCTCCAAGTGTTCGGTAAATTGGAAGTTGATGACCTTTTCGAGGACTTTGGCGTGGAAATGCGGCAGAGAGGTGGGCCAGGTGTTCTTGAGTTTTCTGGGGTTGGTGGGGGGCTTCTGAGGAGGTGTTTAACCTCTGTGTGTTTCCATTCATCTGGGAAGTTGGCCCTGGTGATGGATGCATTGAGGAAGGTGGTGAGTTTATTGTTGATTTTCTCGCCCCCGGGGTTGAAGACGTGGAGTGAGCGGGGGTCAGTATGTACTCTGGAGTAGCTGTGGTGCTCGGTGTGGTGAGTTGCTCCCATGCAGTTAGTGAGTGGTTGTCAGTGGCCACTGTTAGAGTGAGGCGGCTTCTTCCTGGATCCCAATGTGATTAAGTTTCTTGATGAGGGTGTTGAATGCTGCTTTGAGGTTAAGGAGGATCAGGGGTGCTGTTTCTCTGCAGTCGAGGAGGGCAAGTATCAGGGCGGTCTCTGTGCTGTGGTTGGTGCAAAAGCCAGATTGGAAGGTGTCCAGCAGATTGTTGTTCTCCAAGTTTTTGGTGAATTGGAGGTTGTTGGCCTTTTCGAGGACTTTGGCGGGGAAAGGCAGCAGAGAGGTCGGTTAGGAGTTCTTGAGTTCGCTGGGGTTGGTGGAGGGCTTTTTGAGGAGGAGTTTGATCTCTGCATTTTTCTATTCATCAGGGAAGTTGGCCCTGGTGATGGATGCATTGAGGACGGAGGTTGAAGATGTGGTGTGGGCTGGGGTCCGTATGTGCTCCGGATTGACTGTGGTGCTCGGTGTGGTGAGTTCCTCCCATGTGATGAGTGGGTGGTTTTCAGTGGCATCCGTTGGAGTGAGGAGTCTGAAAAGGTTGGATTGCTGGGGTTCGAAATTTCTGTAAATGGTTGATATGTTGTTGTGGAAGTGGTCTGTCAGGGTGTCACAGAGCTCCTGGAAAGGTGTGATCATGTGTTCGGTAGCTGATGAGCCTGTGAACTCTTTGACGATGTTGAAGAGTTCTTATCTGTGGCCGGAGCTGGTCTTGGTGAAGTCTGCCAGGGTGCTACTTTTCGTGTCTTTTAGGCATAGGTAGAATTTGTTGAGGGTATGTCTTGAAGCAGTGGGATCCTTGCTGGTGTGCCATCGCTTTTCTAGGTGCTTGCAGTTGCGCTTCATGTCCCTACGTTTGGGGTATACCAGCTGGCTTGTATGGTGGGACTTCAGGATTTGTCAAGCTTGATATTGGCGACCCTGTCTGCACAGTTGGTGCGGTGGAGAAGTTCTTGACGGCCTGCTTGAGTTCAATGAAGGGATGGGTATGAGTAGTGTTCACTTAAATTCATATAGTACTGGTACATGAAGTTAACATTTGGTGCATCTACCATTCAGGTCTGGTACTAAAGTGGGATGGTTAGGGCAAAGATGGTCACAATACACCCACCATTTACGGACGTGCTAACAAGTAGTTTTCGGACAGGCACCCGCTGGGTTTCAAAAGACATTCTGGTTTGTATGGGGCATCCCTGTGGCTCCCTCTCTGGCTTGAAAACTATGGGCCAGATGTACGACAGTTTTTTGCAGTTACAAACGGGAAATTGGCCCGTTTGCTACAGCAAAAAAGCGTCCTGGCATGAACAAACACTATTTTGCGAGTTGGGACTCGCAAAATAGCATTTGCGACTATCTATTTGGAAGAGGCGTCCCTTCCTAATAGCAAGCCGGAATGGAATGTACCATTGTTTTGCAACCACATTTGCGGTTGGAAAACACTTGAAGTTTACTATCTACTTGAAGTAGGTGGTAAGCCACTCGCAAACGGGAAGGGGTCCCCAGGGGACCACTTCCCCTTTATGAGTGTGTGCGAAAATATTTTTTAAGAGCAGGCAGTGGTCCCAAGGACCACTGCCTGCTCTTAAAAAATGAAACAGAAACATTTCATTTTTCTTTTTTAAATGCATCCCTTTTTCCTTTAAGGAAAACGGGATGCATTTAAAAAAGAAAAACTGCTTTATTAAAAAACACAGTCAAAGACATGGTGGTCTGCTGACCCCAGCAGGCCACCATCCCTGTGAGCGTTGGCCATTTCTAATGGGATCAGAAATAGCACCTTCCTCTTGAATATTAATGAGGTAGGCAACTTGCGACCCCATTAGGAATTGCTAACAGTATCTGAGACAAAATGTATGGGTCGTACATCTGCCCCTATATGCTCCTCTATTGAGTGGGTTCATTTCCTCCTGAAAACTCTCAATGTAAGCTCATGCTGAGGCAGTATGCACTGGGTCAAAGCCTTCTGTACTAGTGAACTGTATCAATAAAGAATGTATCAGTTCCTCTGTTCATCGACCTCCTTCATCTTCCATCATGGATGCTGCACACCTCACAGAAAACCATCGAGAACAAGCAGCACTCCTCAGACTTGTGGCCGCGCCTACCTGCCCACAGGGCCGGACTGGAAATTGAAACCAGCCCTGGCAAACTGCTCGTATGGCCCCCCCTGAGGGCCGTGGGGGGAATGGGGGGTGCAACCGAGCTGTTTGCGAGGGCCGGTTTCGGCCAATTTTGTTACAGGGGGCTGATATTACCGCTCCACGGTAACAAAAACAGCCCCCAGGGGCCCAAAACCGGCCCCCACCCTGCCAGCCTACCGGGGAAACGCCCTTTGCCTTCCACGGCCAGTCCTGCCCTCCACTGCATGTGGTCTGCTATTGCTGCAGATGTGCGTGTTTGGTCTTGATGCCTGAGAAACAAATAACTATAATTTATTTTCCGCCATTCATTCTCTACACCACGTCCCACATCAAAGTCAAGAAAGGGTATCTCACAGTGATGTGATAAGTTTGACCTGAAAACAATATAGTTGCTACAACCTGCAAAAAGGGGGCTCAAATATTGTCTTTGTAAATCTTTCCAGAGAAAGCCCAACTTTTTTGCAAGATTTGCAAACTTTATGTGAAAAATGCATGACATGTCCACGGTAATAGACTCCTTACTTAGAAACCTTGAACTGATTCATCCTGAACTACTGACGAGTTCGAGTGCACTGATCCTAATCGCGCCAACTCAATTAGTGTGAAAATGGGCTGTGAGTCACACTCACTTTCATATACCTGTAGTAAAGGATGTGGTCGTCCTTTACAAGAGAATGTATCTGGTTCATTTTAGGCGAGCATATAAAAGATACCAAATGCACATTCAGTATGTGTCACAGATTCAGAGCTGGTGAACGTTCGCAAACTGCTTTTACGAAAATAGATAATCCACCATTATGGTGGAATTGCAGAATTTGAAATTAAGGGCCTTATTTATGAAGGCCTTGCGCCAATTTAAAATGGGAAAAAGTGACATACAGGCAGGGCAAGGCCTTCATAAATAAGGCCCTAAATTCGACGGCCTTGATTGTCAGAAACAGGGGAGAGGAAGAAGGGGGCTTGGAGGATGACCATACAAACACCGATGGTCAAGTATAGGAAGAAAGGTTTGAATACCTTTCTGTTTAGTATCAGAAAACGTTTTTCAAACAATTGAGGGTCTCATTTATGAGGTTTTACCATAGGGCAGTGCCGCACGGTGCATTCATGTCCTTTTTCCCTGCACTGGTGCACAATGGGCTGCCGTGCGCCAACGCAGGCACCTTTGCACCTTTGTTGAGGGGATGATTGTTTTTGTGCAGGAAGGGAAACCTTTCTCCACAAAAACATTCACAAGAAGCTTTATCCTTTTTCTAGAATGCAGCACAGATAGAAAAAGGAAAGACGAGGAGAAATAAAGATATTTCTCCTCATTGTGCCTCTCGTATGCCTCCCCTGGGAGGCGTACATTTTTTAGGCTGCCTCAGATTTACGTTTTCTCATAAATCTGGGGCAGTGTGAAAATGCCATGGATTTTGCTGTGAACGCCCCAGCAACACCCATTGCAAGCCCCTTTATCACAGAAAACGGTGATAAAGGGGACAATATTTACAAGGCAGCATTAAGCCAAAAAAAGTGTCTTAGTGCTGCCTCGTAAATATGGAGCAGGCTCCTGCGGCACGGAAGTCACAAAAAGTGACGTTCCGACGGCGCAAGGAAATGAGGCCCCTAATGTTAAAAAAATTAAAAATCAAGAATTATAACATATGTGTAAACGAGTACAATATTATTTTGGTAAGCAAGCTAAATGCAAAGTTGTTGCTAAAAACAAGGATGAAATATTTTTGGAAATATGGTTTTGCATTTTTTTCAAAAATATTTTTGTAAATTCCAAAATATTTTTTTAAACTGTGCTTTTCTGGAAGCTTTATCATTATTGCCAAGTATTCTGATGATTGTTCTCCACCTTCAAAAACACACACACCAAAGTACTCCCTTCTAAAGAAGAAGTAAGTGCCTTTCCAGAGAGACAAAACGGGGAGAACGCCTCCAGATTAAAGGGGTGTCAAAGAAATGTTCTCCACAGCTACGTTATTAAAAAAAAATCTACATACACAAATGCACATTTCGGCATTATTTACTAAAGTGGAACTTATCAAGTTGAGAAAATTCAGAATTCGTAAATTTTTGAGCACAGGAGAACTGGAGGAAATGTACAACTGCCATATAGCTTATCTGAGGGACTAGTGGGATTCTTTGTGAGTCTATATGACCACGAATCCCACAAAAAGCCAGAAAAAAAGGCATTACGAATACAATTATATAATTTTAGGAGTTTTGCAAATTCCAAAAGAATCCCATAAGTACCGCTGTGAGCCTGCAGTTGTCGCAAATTATTAGGATTAATCACATGGGTAAATATTTGTAAACATGCAGAAATGTCACCAAAAATATATTTGCACTATACAGTGGTTTATTTTTTTTTAGGTTTTCCATATGAAAACCACAATTGGTCTTTTCTCTCCCCTTTCCCACCTTGGAAATAAGATTCTGATTTCACGCTGAGTAAATCTCTGACAGTTCTCCTTTAAGGAAGTACCAATTCATGTGATTGCCTGCTTGTTCACTACCTTTGGCAGGAGTCTCCATCCAAAAAATGCCCACAATCCTGTGCCAGTGAACAGATTTGATGACACGAAAAATACCATGCTACTGGCAATATTTTCTGCAGGAGATAATCCCTGTATGAGCTCAAACTGTGAGTTAGTAAAGAGGATTTGCACTTGTAAATGACAGTATTTTGCCTAAGGGCTACGGGGCATATTATCAAGAACGGCGTTAAAATTATCGCCGCTTTATCGGCAGAAAACTGCCGCTAAAGGGGCGATAATGGCCTTGATAATACGCCGCAGAGAATTCCAATAAAAGCCCATGTTGACACCAGAACATGGTCTTCTATGGGAATTCTCAAGGGCATATTATCAAGCCCATTATCGCTGCGTTAGCGGCAGTTTTCTGCTGCTAAAGCAGCGATAATTTTAATCCCATTTCTTGTTAATATGCCCCTTCCTTCCTTAGGTAGAGGTATTTGAGGTAGTAATGCCAATCCCACCTGCTGCTGCGTTTACCTTACAACACCTGACATAGGGGGCACGGCAGTAATATTGGCCTGGCGCTCCCCGCAAATAGTGAAGCGGGGCCATTAGTTGCGCCACAGGCAGGAGTCATGGTGTGGAGTCCCTTGTCTGTTTTACCACGAGCGAAGGAGGGCCATGACGTTATCAAGAGGTGCCAGGGATGGAGCATTATTTAAGGCTTCGAGAGGCGGGGGATTGGCCTCTTTTCTCTCCACTATTCACCATCTCTCAGCTACCAGATCACACTACTTCATCAAAGCTGAGCACAGTAGATGGAGGGGGGCGGTGGGGGGGACCACCAGTAGCATAGCCATGGATACAGTTTCGATAAGGCATAGAGCAGAAATAACTTTGGAATGCTTAAAATATTAAAAATTTTGGGGGGAGTTGCCTGGTGACAGGTACTCCGGAAAGGGCGGAGCTCTATAAGGTGACCTGGTGTATGTGTTGGGTTGGAACTGTGGGTATTGGCCATCCCTCTGTGGCATGGGGGAAGTTGCTCCTAAGGTATGCTTGCCAATAATCACCTGGATGCCCTTGCTAAGGGCATGGATGGCATGGGAGGTGGTTAACGAAAAGGTACCTTCTGGCACTTTGCATCCCGTTGCGCTGTAATGGAAAGCGAACAGAACTGTTTTATTTCTTGTACAATCTTACAATCTTTGAGCTGTTTTGCTGATCTTTCCTCCTGTATTCTATTGACAGTAATGTCTGTTTAACTATAGTTATCATTTCTCACTGATACTATGTGGCTATGTGAATAAAAGGCTACGCCTTGGTTGATCCATCTTAACTGCAGTTGTCTATCTCCTTTTTCTCTCTCCTTGGGAATCGTTTCAGTAGGGCAACAAGGACTTGCACGTTGTGAGCGCGCTATGGGCCATATTATCAAGAACGGCGCAAACATTATCGCCGCTTTGGCGCCAGGAAACTGCCTCTAAAGCGGCGATAATGGGCTTGATAATATGCCCTAGAGAATTCCAATAGAAGCCCAGGTTTGATGTGCTTGATGCCCCTTATCGCCACTTTAGCGGCAGTTTCCTGCCGCTAAAGCGGCGATAATATTTGTGCCGTTCTCGATAATATGCCCCCAAAAGATTTCCGCATTCCAATCTGCAAAACATGCTGTATTTTCTATGCCCCAATTCTACCTGGCTTTACCTGATGAGATTGCGTGGGAGAAAACAGACCAGGAATTCTGCATTGGTTGTGATTCAGTTGATTAAAGACCTTCTTGTTGTATACCCAAATCAGGAATAATTGGAATGAGGTCCTAAGTGTCACTTATGCGCGCAAACACTTTTAGATTCGGCCCTGAATAATTGAAAAGCTGCCCATAAGATCGGGAAGAGTGTTTTTTACACCAATTTCTGCTGTATGGTCGTGTTTAATGTCCGATTTTTTTTAACATGAACGAATTGACAATCGAGAAGAAGTGTTTTTAACTACTGGGTTTACAGATTAGTGATCCCATTATAAAGTCCCCATATCGGTGTAACCTTGACATTTCCCAAAAAAGTCACACACACCTTGCTGATCCCGTCTGAAAGAAAATGTCCATGAACTGTAAGACGAAATTTTAAAGGGTGAAATGCCAATTAAACAAGTCACTGATGCAGAAATGTGTTAATGACTCAAGTGACACCATTGTAAGCTACGAAAGACAAAATGTGTGCACTTGGAGAGGTTTTACAGGTCGAAAGAGCAAGAGAGCATGCCTTTTTGACTATCTTGCTAATCTGAAAAAGGAAACGCTCATGGCTGAGTTAAAGTTTTGCATCAAGTAGGTAATTTTCAGTAGGTCGCAACTGGAATCTTTCACACCTTTATGAAAGAATTTGCAGATTCAGGTGAAAACAAGTAAGGGGGTGGGGAGGAAGGTGATTGACAACTCCGTGACATTCAGTCTTCTGTTAAGTGTTAACGCTGGTAAAAGTAAATACTGACAAATGTGATGGCTCATTCAGATGCATTTTCAGACCCCCTTCTATATTTTCTTTTTTCGTCAATATTTTGCTCTATATTGGACATCAGTATGGATTCCTTCAAATGGTTTAGTTCAGTATCACTTTTATACTGTGACGCCCCCAAACCGGTAAAGTGCTCGTTTTCCAGATATCTATGAAATTTGAGGGCCAGAGGTTTGTGGTGACTGCTGGTTCAGAGTTCTGTAGATACTGAGATTTCTTCGACCTGTCTAAGATAATTTATTCTCGAATAGGGAATTTTTTCTTGTTGGTGCCTTTGTTAGCCCTCAGTAACCAATTACTCTTAGGAGTCAATACCTAGGAGCATCTTTACAAGGGGATTGTGTCACTTTTTTTGACGTTCGAATGGCACTATTCCCTGCACCATATTTACAAATTAGCGTTTAGCTACTTTCACAAAGGTATCTGTGTGAAAGGGGCGTGCAATGAATGTTTCTGTGGGCGTTCCACCGCGAAAACCCATTGCTTTTTGACGCTGTCCCAGATTTACAAGGAGGTGTAAAACTGAGGTAGTGCAAAAACTAACCACATGCACTAGCAGGTGTTAGAATGGCGCAACGAGGAGAAATACTTTTATTTCTCCTTGTTTTTGCTTTTTCTCTGTGAGCTGCATTCTGCAGCACACGTAGAAAAAGCAAACTGCCATTAACGATTGTTTATGTGCAGGAAGGTGTCCCTTTCGGCACATAAAGATTCATTAAATAATGGTGATTTGCTACTTATATGTGTGATGCAGAATGCAGCTCACATAGAAGTAACAAATCACCATTATTGATTGTTTATGTGCAGGCAGGCACACCTTCATGCAGATAAACAATCATTCCCTGCAACGCAGGCTCCCTTGCACTATGGCACAAGGGTATCTGCGTTGGAGCTAGAAAGCTATTTTAAGCGCTAGGGAAAACACAGGGGTGTGCCGTATTGTTGTAAATACGGCACATCCCTGCATTTTGGAAATGGATGAGAGTGGTGCTGCAAAATGTGCCGCAGCTCAGCGCCTCATCATTTCCTTGTAAATATGCCCACTTTCTTGTTCTGGCTAATTGAGACACCTTTTGCAATCTTAGCTGTTCATTAAAAGCGGGCTAGTTTTCGAACAGCGTTCTTTGGGGCATATTATCAAGCACCGCGTTAAAATTATCGCCGCTTTATCGGCAGAAAACTGCCACTAAAGCGGCGATAATGGGCTTAATATTATGCGCCAGAGAATTCCAATAGAAGGCCATGTTGACACCAGAACATAGGCTTCTATGGGAATTCTCACGGGCATATTATCAACCCCATTATCGCCGCTTTAGCGGCAGTTTTCTGCCGCTAAAGCGGCGATAATTTTAACGCCGGATCTTGATAATATGCCCCCTCATCCCTTGAGTTACCGATACCGAGGAATCAGTAATTCCAGGGAGAAGGAATGTTGTGGGATTTTGAGTTGTACCCTAATGGTATCCGGAGAAATAAAGATTTACTTTGGGATTCAGTAATACCACATCCAAGTCCTAAAGTAATTCGCGGTTATGCCGTGAAGGTTCCATCCTGATATTTGCACTGCTTAGAGACAACAATGTGCCTCAGTGAATCACCCTGGACCTGAGGACTGATAAAGTCTCTTGAAAATTCAAAAAAGTCTGTTTCTTCAGCATGTGGAACCCTTGACACTAATAGGGCACATCATAGCACTGCACTAAGAAGTTCTTATTAAATGTGATATTTTGTACAACTGGAAGTCTGAACTCACATTCGAAGGTGCTTGCATATGTGATAATCAAGAAGAAAGTGTTTTGGTGAAATAAAACGTTTGCCTAAGAAAACACAATTTAAGCCAGGTATACGCAATTTATCTAGATTTTCTGGTCCCACTTTGTACAAATCAGCCACTAAATGGGTATATATTGATCTTTCCTTATGTTTTTATTATCTCTCAATGAATTTGTGCAGTTTTCAAAATATAGTGCAAACTAGACCTGAAGGTTATTGGAGCGCTTTACATGAAGACCAGTTACATTACATAAGGTCACATACGTAGTTTATAGGCATGGAGAGATTTGCCCAGAATCACAGGAATTTGAGATGAAAAGAGACTTGAACCCGGCTCCCCAATTCCACAGTGGGCAGCTCTGATCGTAATGCCACATCCGCTTGTGTAGATGGAGGAAGACAGAAGCCACATGAAAGTGTGGCTTGGCTCAAGGTTCCAACAGGACCTCAAAGTGAGCCAGAGCCAGGCTTCAGGCTTGCGTTCGGCTCAAGCTTTCAGTAGCTCACCCAACTCTAGATTTCAGTAGTATGTCCATTGCTGGTCATGTGGGCAAAAGCACTTCATTGTCACAGTGAGGATCCCAGCTATAATGGAGTTGAAGGGAGGATGATTGTTCCATTGATGCAACAATACGGAGTCATGGATTTAACAGTAGTTGCTATAATGATTGTAATAATAGTGACAATATGAATAATAACATGTTATATATAGCACTTAATATTGGAATTATTAGCAATTTCTGAGCATTGCAAATAAAAGGTAGTGGTTAATGTGATTCTGTTTGATCTACCATTGAATGAGAATTGACCCAACAGTATTGAAACGTGTGACACAGAGGTTACACAGACGTCAGCAGCAAGAGAGTAGATTCATGAGCTATCCTATTGGACAGGGATGATGTGCTCAGAGATTGAGCCTTTTACCTCTATGTCACTGAACTGAATCTCGCTGAAGTTTGTAATGATCAAATGTCTCCTCAACTTTGCCAGCAGTTTTGCGAGAAACAGTTTGCGCATTGTGAAAAGAGTTTTACTGTAACTGGGGCCTAAGTTTGCAGTGCTCATATTTTGTCAACAATCATGAACAATTAATATATCAGTGAAACAAACTATCCTGCTTAGGCAACTCAGTTCAGGTTTTACATTATAAAAAGAACCAAGCCCTGATACATTTATGATTGCTATTTCTAACCACAGATTCTCACCTTGTGAATACCCCAGGCACCAGACTGAATCTGGAGATTGTTCACAGCAATTCCTTTGCATACCAGTAGATGCAGTGGCGTAGCTAGCCTTAGGCCGCCTGTGACGGCCCCTGTGTTTGCTGCCAGCAGCGGCCTGATCTTAGAGTCTGTGGAGGTGTTGAGAGGGGGTGCGGCCAATTCTTAAGGCTGCGACGGCCACAGGTAAGAGCGGGGGAGGGGGGCTGGCCACCACCCCCAAAGCTCATGACGGCTGGGGCGGTGCACCCCACATAGCTACACCACTGGGTAGATGACACCATGTGGCTCTGGATTGGGTCAATCCTTCCCCTGTAGTGATCTTAAGGCCACAGGACAAAAACCACCTCTGAACCTTAATGTCAGTTTCTTTCTTTCAGTGCCTTACGAAATGGTTCATGAGCTTGCTCTCTTGATTTCTGTCACCTGACAGAAAACTTTTGCCAAATTGTTCCACTGTGCCAGGGACATGTCTCTCTCTAAAACGACTAACCCTGTAAAGATTGCCACAAACAGATGCCAATGACGGACCCTCACAAGGTCTGTCTCAGGTGTCTCCACTCCTCACATGACTTGAAGTCGAGAAAAAAATGTGCTCTGATGAATCCGGAGGCCATCCAGGACTGTAAAGCCAAACTCTAAATCACTGAGTACTGTAGGAAGGATTGGAAGGTGCAGTCCTAGTTGTGGACCCAGACAACTTCTCAGTTTAATGGCCATTCCCAAGAGAGGTTGTTATCTCACTCCAAATACTCAGGTAAGTTCAAAAAGAAAAAACAGAAGAGGTCCAAATATGGTTCCCATTCTTCCAGCCGCTCTTGTCAGAAGAAGTAATGTGGACAACAGGGTACCTCCAGATCTCAGTCCTGATCATCCACAATGGAACTGACCCCCTCTTTAGTCTTGACACATCCAGCCTGAGTGCCAGAGTCCATTGGCAATGCTGCAGCAGATTAAAGCATTCAAGTATGCTATGTTGTGGGTTTTTGGTACCCTTTCAGAGGCCTCTGGCATGTCTAAGGTTCCCATGAATCTGAGGAAGTCTCAAGTTGAGTTACTGCAGGTGTATCTGTCTCCTGTGCCTCTCGACCCACTCTGGGGTCCGTCCCAATTCTGGGTTGATGCCCACTCCAACTCCAAATACGGCGCCAAATATTGGGTAGGCTCCCCATCCATCGATGTCAACAGTGACCCCTCTGACACCGGAGGAAGAGCCCATAGTCCTTGTGTACTTGGAAGCAAATCTGGTGCAATATCGATCAAAATCACACCCACCTCCACCTCTTGTGCAACTCAATTCTGATCCCAAAGCACTTCTGCTACCTCACTGATTTTCTGATCAGAAGCCACATAAAGATGATGACTGCTATGATACATAGCTAATATATGATGATGAAAACCTTTTTTCTGGACCTTTGAGGGACAGTGACCTGTCACTTAGTCCAACACTGGCCTCAATTCTCCAACTGTTATCTCTATCGAAAATTCTCCCTCATTTGCTATGGTGATCAGAAGGGCAACAGAAGTTCTTGACCTCCATCTTCCCTCACTGAGGATTAAAACAAATGTATTTACTGAGGTTCTGCACCCTCTTGGGCACATGAGCAAAGCCAGGATCTTAACCCCTAGTAGCTGACAAAATTCCAATCGAAACAGGCCAACTCTGGGGGATCCACCTTTACTTCTCAATCAATCAACACCAGAGAGCCTTGTGATTCAGGATTCCATCAGTTGACTAAATGCAATTGTGTTTCTTACCACCCTGCCAGGCAGAGAGTCAAACCACACAGAGGAATTTGGGAAATGGGCGTCACGTCTGCAAATTGCAATTGCCTCCTGAGGAGTTACTCACATGCATTGTGAGGGGAAGGTGATGGATATCTAGCTCAAAGTCCCAAATGACCTTTGTGTCTTGCCCACAGGCCCAGAAGGGCTTTGTGCCAATCTCCAGCAAATAATTCAGGATGACCAAGGTGTAGCGAAGTACATGATCCAGTCCAGCATGGACCCTAATGACTGGGTAGGGCAGTTGGTACCAGTGTGGGTCTTTGATGCCATGCATGGCTAAGATCAATAGGCTTTTCTAGTGATGTCCAATAATCTCTAATGGATATGCCATTTTATGGTACCAGACCTCTTTGCAGATTCAGCAGACTCTGAATTACAGCACTTCAAAGAAAACAAAGTAACAGCCCCCTTTCTTGGCCTTGCACTGCCCGTACGGCAGTTCCTTCAACAATATCACCCCTTTCATTGGAATTGAAAGAGGGATATAGCAGAGGCCACAACAAACTTTATCTCAACAACAACAGACCTCACGGTCCTTTTGAAGTACAGGTTTGGGATCAAGCCTACAATGCCCAGGCCCCAAGTGGCAACAAACTACCCCTGTACCCAACCACTACCACCATAGTTAAAGCTCTTTTGATTTGCCTTCAGCAGTGCACTGTCACCCAGTTCAATGTCAAATAATGTATTACCTTCACATGTGGTAAAACATCAAATCAGACAGATGGATGCATTTAATTGTCCATTATGGTTATTCCCCACCCCTCCTGTCCGTATCTCCAAACATGCAACATAGCCACTACACAGCTTCTGGAGGACCAGTTGTCCATTCTCTGACAGGAAGCTCACGCTCTCTTGGAGAGAGGAGCTAATGAAAGGGTTTCTGGCATCAAAGATCAGGACTGGCTGCTACTCCCATTACTTTCTGCTGCTGAAGAAGAACAGAGGACTCTGTCCTATTCTAGACCTACACCCTCTGAATGTCTTCCTCGAGGGACAGGTTGAAGTTGCTCTCTTTGGCCCAAGTTCTCTCTGCCTCGGATCCAGGTGACTGGATGGTGGCATTAGATTTTTATGATGCATATTTCCACATCCCTGTCCTACAATCCCACAGATGCTATCTTTGGATACAGGTAAGCCACAAGCACTTTGGTTATCTGTCTGACCCTTGAATGTTCATGAAAGTGATGGAGGTGTTTGCTGCACATGTGAGGAGGTTGAAAATACCAGTCTTCCCATATCTTGAAGACTGGTTGCTAAAGACGTGTTCACCTCAAACAGTTATGAACCACCTCTATATGACAGCAAGACCTGATGATGTGTCTGGAATTATCTATTACTGTGCTGAAGTCACACATGACTCCTTCACAGAGACTCCCTTTCATTGGGGCTAATTGTGGACAGGGTGCTGTTTCGAGCCTTCCCTCAACCTCAAAAAGTTCAGGATACCTGGGCTATAATCTTGATGTTTCAACCCTATGCCTGGGTCTCACTGAGAGCATTTACGAGGCATCGTGGCCTCGTGGCCTCCTGCATGCTGTTAGTGGACCATGCCAGGGGGCACATGGGGGTTATGCAATAGGATCTGAAGTCTCAGTGGACTCAGCACAAAGGGAGCATCTAAGATAGATTCCATTCATGTGTCAGAGGAAACTGTGAAAGATCTGCAGTGGTGGTTGCTGGACCACAATTGGACCAGTGGCAGACCTCATGCTGTACTCCATCCACTGCTAACAATAACAATCATGAAAAACTCATCATAGCTGGGGTGGGCATCTAGGAGAGGTGGAGATCAGAGGACTATGGTCTCAAGAAGGAACCCACGTCCACATCACCCTCTTGGAGTTGCTAGTGAATTGCATGACACTAAAGGCATTCCTCCCATCCATCAAGGAGAAACAGATACATGTTCTTACAAACTATGCTCTTACATGCTCTTTATGTGTGCTCCTAATCACGCCTTCTCAATAAGTAACAAACCCTCCAAAATGTGGTAGCCATTAAAGATCTCCAATGGCTGGCCATTAGGCCAAGGATTACATTCAAAGCCTTATGCTGGGCCCATGGGTCACTGCATCAGGTTTGCCCTCGCTTTCAACAAGATATTTTCAAATAGTTTGCCCCTTCTGGCACTCTATGGTCTTGCAATGCTAGGCAGGTATGTGTACCCAGAATAAAAAGAGTCCATTGGAGAGGAAAAAGTTTCTCCTACTCCACCTCCAAATGGTGAAACTCCCTACCCAATCATCTGAGGTCAGCCTAATCTATTAAACTTCAGGATGGAACTTGAGCTTTTTCTTTTCAGCACCGTAGTTAAATGTTCTCATCTCAGTGCCTAGCAACGCTTTGGGTATTTTATATCCTGTACTGCCCGGTTTCAAATTACACTAGCGCGAAGATGCTTTTGGTAATCATGCACTCTATAAAAAATATTAACATTAATAAACAACTACAACAGCAACATGTACGGTACAGCAAACAGGGTGGGGTGGGGTGCCAAGAGGCTTTATGTCTATCTAACTGGCTGAGTTGTCAGGGTATTTTCCCTGGTCATATGACACCTGGCACTATCTTTAAACACTAAGGTGGACAAACTCAGCCAGCGTTGCCTAGCGTATCACAAATGGCGATTACACTCAGAGGTGGTACAGGGCATTTTCCATCAATGGGGAAAACCCTGTCTTGATTGATTCTCCACTGCTGAGAATGCCTAGTGTCCAAACTTTTGCATGCTTGAGTTCTCAAGGCACATCTACCTCTTAGATGCCTTTCGGTTGGAATGGAGCTCGGGACTCCTGTACACCTTCCCACCTCTACCTCGCCTGCCCAAATTCTGAAGAAGATCAGGAACAATCAAATTCAAGTCATCCTTGTGGCTCTGGATTGAATCAGGAGAGTGTGGTACCCAGATTTTCTGGCCATGAGCTTCTGTCCTCTGATCTGGCTGACTCTCCTGTGTGACCTCCAGTCACAGTAGTACGGCAGGGTATTGCAGTAAACCTGTACAACTTAAACCTCTATGCTTGGAGATTGAGCTGTGACAGTTGACTGGTTTGGATCTCCCTCCCAAATAATGAATGTAATTCTGGTGGACAGGAGTCCTTCCGATATTTGCAGGGTGCTGGGAGAAGTTTGTTGTGCGGTTAAGGTCTTGACATATCCAGCCCCTTCAAGTCCACTGGTCTGATGTCCTACTTTTCATTAGTTCAGCAAGGCTCTGCTGTGGTCACAGTGAAGGATTGCTTCTTGGCTTTTTTGCCTTTTTAATGGTTACCTGATCAGCCATCTCTATTTAAATCACCTTTTGTGTTTTCTAAAATGACTGGCCTACATGTTTTCACTGAAACCTTTTAGCCTTTTATGATGCCCCAATGGGATTTGAATTTAGGTTTTACATTTCTAATGTGTACCCCATTTACGCTAATGCACAGCTGTCTTCTTAGGTTTCTAAACCTGAAGACAGTGTTTCTCACAGAGATCGCTTTAGTTAGTTGAATGAGTAAGTAACAAGCACTCTATGTCCAGTTACCTTACAGCACCTTCTTTCCACATAACTGTGTGCTACAGAGTAAGATGGAGTTCCTCCTAAAAGTTGTCATGCCTTTCCACTTCAGGCAGTCTATCTCTATCTCTGTGTTCTTAGACTCTCCTCATCCATTCAAGGTGGAGAAAGACTCCATCACTAGCACCCAAAGAGAGCTCTGAACTTCTCCATTTATCACATCAGGGACCATTGAGTAGACAATCAACTTTTCTTTGGGTTCTCTGGGACAAAGAAAGGTAGATTAGGCAGTGCAGAAATGCACCATCTCCAGGTGGTTTGTCCTTTGCATAAAAATCACCAATGATTCGGCCATTAAATGGCGTCCAGAAAGACTGAGGGCTAATTTTGCCAGAGCCCAGACTGACAGCACTGTGTCACAAAGCACTACTGCCTGGATAGCCGAGTCCTACAAGAGGCACATTTTGTTGGTTCAGTTCAGTAGGATTTTATGGTCGATGCCATTCCACAGTGCCAGCACCTTAGGAGGTACTGCTTTGGTATCTATTCACAAGGTGAGGAATCTCAGATTAGAGCAGAGTACTTATTTCCGGTAACACTCTTTTTTGTGGATACTCCATCTAACTGCAGATTCCTCACTGACCATCCTACCTCCTCACTTTGTGGAATGGACTCCTTCGGTCCGTATTAAAAAGATTGTATTTAGGTGCGTGGCCGGGCAAGATGGCCGAGCAGACGTGAATCGTCTCGGCTCCCGGACCACGCTGCTGTCTCGAGTGCATAAACACGCACAGATTTTGCTGATTTTGCTCCTCAAGCATGATATCTGCTTCGGACCTGCTGAAGAGCTCACAGGAACCTTACGGGGCTGAAAACATGCGAGCCTGACTCCTCGGGAGCTCGAGACTGCCAACTCCAGAACCCTACAAAATGGCGGCCACCGAGCTGGGAACGCGGGGAGGCTACTGAGCGCTGACTATTCCACTGTGAGAGGCTATTCAATTACCACTGCGACTACCCTCCTCTGCGATCCCTGGAGTGAGGTATTCATGAAGCGGGGATCTCTTCCCGACACTGCGGGAGCTTGATGAGATGCAGCGAGGAGAGGGAACCCAGCCGAGCAATCTCCGCATGCAGTCTCTTAAAACGCCAGACAGGTAGAGTCATCAGTGGGCCGGTCAGTAGGGAGTGCGGAGGAGCGGACCCCTGGGGACACGGTCCGACAGCCGTTAGGTCGGGAGATTGCCAACGGGTGACTCTGCGCATGACTGTGCCTGATCCCAAGATGGCGGCAATCACCTCATCGTAATTAAAATAGAAGGCTCTTCTGACATAGGGTGGGCCACCCTGTACTTTCCATAACTATCGATAATATCAGAGCAGGGGACCTGGGGAAATTCCTCACCCGCCTGGTGCCCCGACCCACCAGACCCGCTGATACGATCCTGCAGAAGCCATATCGACTTACTGAGGGCCCCTCGCACCATGAAAGGACTGTGCTGCTGCTAAGGGTGAAAACCAAGTCAGAGGGGTTTTGTAGTCGTAGTCTGGGATCAGCAGTGCTGAGCTTGCGGTCTGGTGTGGTCCCTGTCTTGCACGACCGCCCCCGCCTCCCTCCACGCAATAGGTGGCATAGGGGCCACACTTATGCCACCGAAGAGGGGGGCAACTAAAGTCACCAACTTCTTTCCCCCACCGAAAAAAGCTGCCATTGGAACATGGTGGCTCCTTGACCACTATGGCTCTCACCAAAACGGAACTGATGGCTTCCCTGTGCAAATTTAAGGAGGAACTATGCGCCGAATTGAATCAGGACATGAAGACCTCCATTGATCAGTTGTGGACAGACTTAACTACTCGCATGGCCACACTCCAGCACGATGTCGACTCAGTGGGCACGAGAGTGGTCGATCTGGAATCCCAGACCCAGGAGCTCGACAAACATGTAATGGACACTCACAGGAAGATCTTCAAAACCAATTTCATGTGGCCCAATTGAAAGCTGAAGACCTAGAAAATAGGGCAAAGCGAGATAACACCCAGATCAGAGACCTGGAAGAAGGAGCAGAAGGGCCAGGCCTGGAGGCATTCCTCGAAGGTCTTTTTGCTGAGATTGTCAGTCCGCGCCAACTCAAGATTAAATTGGAGCGTTTACACCGAGTGGGGGGACCGACCAACAAAGAACGACGACGGACGCGTGATGTCCTAGCTAAATTCCACTCCTAAAAGGTGAAAGAAGCAGTTCTACAGGAGGCCAGGAAGAAAGGCAATATTTCTTTTCAGGGATATAAATGCACCATCTACCAGGACCTGGCACCAGCAACATTGACCCACCGTAGCCAGTTCCGACCCATTACCACGAAGCTCCGAGAGGATCATGTGAAATATAGATGGACTTACCCATTCGGTCTGAGCTTTGAACATAACAACAAAAGCCGTTATATCACTGAGCTCGACGAAGGGTTGCATCTGCTGGGCCTCCCTCTGGTCGAGGCAGAGCAGTCACAGGAATCAACGAAAAGGAGGGACAGAGACACAGCAATGAACTGTCGCTGGACAGCAAGCTCAAAAGGGGGTCACAAATTATACTTAAGATGAGATGTCTTGCCCCAAGCGTGAACAGACACCAAGGGAACTCATGACCACATGATAAGGACAGAGGTGCACTCCTTCCGAACAATTAGGGACAGAGTTCTGCTATACTTACACTTGCTGGCGAGAACATAAGCTAACTTGCAGCCAATTACCCAAAGCTAGCGAAATTCTTTGAACACTCGAGACGGGCATGGAAGGGAACTCTGTTCACGTCATCCACCAACGAGCCCTGAAGGGCTTCTACACCTACAGTCAGAGATATACCATCTTTCTGACTCACACTGATGTTGGTATTGTTGGGGTTTATAAAGTTATGTTTTATATTTTTTGTTTTTTGGGGAGGGTGTGGGTTTTGGGAATGGTGGCGGCATTCATTGTTGTGTACTTTCCTAAGATGGGTTAAGAGCAGGAGGCAACACTTGTGGCGGGCATGACTAGGGAGACCCCTAAACATGGCTACTAAAGCCGGCACACGGGTCTACCGCACAGAGGCGAGAAAGAGAGGGGGTGGATAACAACGGATAGATGGTGATCACTTAGGCTCCTGGAATGTGAAGGGACTCAATACACCCCAAAAACGTCAAAAAGTTTGGAAATACATCACTGATCATCACTTTGACATAGTGGCCCTCCAAGAGACACACCTCTTAAGAGCATAAGATAAAAGACTCTGACACAAACAATATCCACATAGGTCCTCAGCGCTTACCAAACACCGGGGGGGTAGCACTCCTTTTTCATAACTCCACAAAATTCCAACCAATCGATACTTGAACGGACAATGAGGGAAGATTTATTATGGTCAAGGGCATCCTAAGGGGTAAACTCTGCACATTCACTGTAGTATATGCGCCTAATGTGGGGCAGGCTGCCTTTTTAAATACACTCATGGATAAAATACAAGACTTTGCAGAGGGGGCCAACAATCCTACTGGGTGACCTCAATCTGACTTGGCAGGTGGACCTTGATAGCACTCAACCCCATAGACTAGGAACTAGTTCTTTCTTCACCGATATCAAGCAACAAATCCACGACCTAGGGTTTCGAGACGCCTGACGTACCCTATATCCTCAGGCGAGGGACTATACCTTTTACTCTCACGTACACCACACGTACTCCCGGCTTGATAATATTTTTATTAGTCAGAATCTACTAGGAACCCATCAAGAAGCCAAGATCCTCCCTCTATCCATATTGGACCACTGTCCCATCTCAATATGTCTGAAATGGAGTGAGATGGGGTCCACAACACCTAAATGGTATTTCCCGGCCTCCCTCATGAGAGATAGGGTGCTCCGCACTGGACTAAAGGAAACGATTACAGACTTTTTTACCCTAAATGCCCCCGAATATACATCAGTGTTCAATAATTGGGATGCATTCAAGTCAGTTTTCTGAGTGCAATTCTACATTGAATAAGCAGAGGACTAAAGAGAGGGTCGATCTAGAGGCAGAATTGGAACTGGCCGAAACCAATCACAGAAACAATCCCATTAGAGGTTCTCTAAGCACCCTCACAGCATTACAGGGGAAACTTAGAGCCATTTACAACAACAGGGCAGAACACACATTGTTGAAACTGAGTCAGCTCTCATACTGCCAGGGAAATAAAATAGGCAGACACCTGGCAAGGCAACTGAAGGAGAAGCGTGAGTTGGAGTACATAGGAGGCATACAGGACGGGGAGGGTAGACTGGTCCACAAGGAAACGGACAAGGCCGACATTTTTGGATCTTTCTATAAAGCACTATATACCGGAGAACCACGAGACACAGACATGCAACATAGCTACCTCCAAGCACTTTTGTCTCCCATCACCTCAGAGGAGGTGAGCAAGGTCATTAAAGCTCTTAAACCCCACACAGCGCCAGGCCCAGATGGACTGACGTCTCACTTCTACAAAATGTTCGCACCAGACCTCATACTCCACCTCACACGTCTCTTTAACAAAATGGCTGAGGAAGGAGAAGTGACTCACTCGATGGCTGAGGCACTGGTCACGGTTATTCCCAAACCGGGGAAGAACTCACAACTGTGCATCTCATACCGTCCCATTGCCCTTTTAAATTTGGATGCAAAACTATATTCGGCTATTTTAGCTGCCCGGCTGAATGATCTTATGCCAGACCTAGTCCACCACGATCAATTCGGATTTATTAAAGGCCGTCAGACACATGACAACATCCGACGTATAATACACCTCATAGAAAAAGCTACTAAATGGATGATTCCAGCAGTGCTTGTTGGGCTAGATGCGGAAAAGGCCTTTGACAGGGTGGACTGGTCATTCCTTTTTAATACACTGACACACTTCGGCTTCGCAGACAAATTTATTACGATGATTAAGGCCAATTATGTACAACCACGCTCCAGAGTACAAGTGAATGGGCTGCTGTCCGCTCCCTTCCCCCTTACCAGGGGAACCCGCCAGGGGTGCCCATTGTCCCCCCTGCTGTTTGCCCTCAGCATTGAGCCTTTGGCAATGTCCATTCGGGCAGCGCCGGAGATTCAGGGAATCCCTTTTGGAGGTGATATCCATAAGATATCGCTTTTTGCAGATGATGTGCTTCTGTCTCTTGCGGACCCCTCCCACTCACTCCCCACACTGCATACTGAACTTGGGCTATTCGAAGCGGTAGACAGGGATTTCTTCCCTAAAGTTCGGTCCATGATCTTACGATTTATATGGCAGGGCGGGCGGGCACGCTTTTTCTTCGTAGTACTGAGACAATCAAGGGCAGAGAGAGGAGTGGGACTACCTGTCACGGTCCCCAGATATCCTCAGGATTGGATCGAAGTCAATAAGGGTCCACCTCTCGACAGCCCCAAGTCAGGATAGAGTTAATCCCCTTGGACTAGTGGGATGGTCGAGCGAGGGAAGGAAAGGGTAGGAACAGCGGGGAGGGAGACCTAAGAAAAGACAAAGAGAGAGAGAGAACAAGATCACAACATAATTCAATGCTTCAACCAGAGATTAACAGAAGAGCGGTATGCTGATGGGAACTCTCTCTACCTGTGAAAAGAAAATACTGCTGACTCACTGCTGGGCGAGATGTGAGGGTAAGTACGAAATAACTGCACACTCATATTCTAATGAGTAAAGGAGCATGGTTAGTAACATTTCACCTGCAGAATGTAAAAAGACACCCTCTGCAGTAGCAATCACATTCAGCCCCTGTGATCCCTACCTTTGCATATGAATCGTGCTGGCTTTTACCGGACCCCCCTCAACTGATCTCCCCTAAAAGATGGGAACACAAAACAAGAAGCCAAAGATTGAAGTGAGTATTTGTATGCAGCGAAGTTATGGTGTACTTTGTGGTTTTCCAAACCTCGCACTAGCGTGTAAACGTTTTAAGGAGCTCATGCGTTCTTGCTCTTACTTCAAAGCGAGATCACTATGCGCCTTCCAACATACAGTGCTGACACCAAATCACAAACAAGGCAACAAGGCCTCCCACATGAGACCGCTGGAAAGTGCGTATCTCGCCAACGGGAGGACCGTGAGAGGAGTACCATGAAATGCACAGCGCTAATTCCAAATCACAAACAAGGCAACAAGGCGTCCTGCATAAGACCGCTGGAAAGTGCTTATCTCGCCAACGGGAGGAACGTTAGAAGATTGTCATGCAAGGCACAGCGTTAATTCCTATACACAAGCAAGGCAACAAGGCCTCCCGCATAAGACCGCTTGGAAAAAGCGTATCTCGCCAACGGGAGGAAGCAAGCAAAGGACAAAATAGCACAAGAGTTGGTGCGATGTCGCACCCTTACCCGGACCGCACTTCAAACCCTCCGAGCGTCCGCTGAACAATCGGCATCTTCAGGAAGGCGCCATCTTGACTTATAGAGTCCAGCTGGCGGCACGTCTATTGCGTGCCGTGTCATCGCGCAAGTGTGACGGCACCGGAGGACGACAGGAGATGTAGTTTTCCGGTCCCCTTCGCCTCTGCTGCCGTAGTCAGTGCGTGCATACTCGGTGAGCCCTGACAGTACATCCCCCCTTCGGAGAGCACTGACAGAGGCAGGGTTTATCCGGGTACCTCTTATGAAATGCCGCCACCAGCCGGGGAGCATGAACGGAGGTGGCAGGTTCCCAGGAGTCTTCCTCAGAACCATACCCTTTCCATTACACCAAATACCACAGTTTCTTCCGGGCTATTTTGGAATCCACCAGCCCCTTTACCTCATACTCCTTATGGAGATCCACCCATATGGAAACAGGCCGTCTCTTGACCGGGCAGTAGGACGGCTTCAAGAGAGAGACATGGAAAACCGGATGTATCCGGAAGTGGGCGGGCAAAGGAAGTTTCACTGCCACTGGTCCTACCTGCTTGAGGACCCGGTAGGGGCCTATGAACTTAGGATTAAGGAAGCTATGTCTCTTGAATCGTATGTGTCTCGTAGAGAGCCAGACCAGGTCCCCCTTCTGATAGTTCGGAGCAGGCCTTCGGTGCTTATCTGCCTGTCTTTTATACAACGTTTGGCATGTTGGAGGTGTACCTTGTTACCTAGCAGTGTTTGTCGGATGTGCTCTACCCTCTGTTGGACGTTAGAGAGTTTAAGTTTTTGACTGGGAGCTACAAAAGGAATAAAGCGTGGGTGGAAACCGTATGAGCTGTAAAAGGGTGAGTTGTGTGTAGAGCTGTGCGCTGCATTGTTGTAAGTGATTTCGGCCACCCACAACCAATCCACCCATGCCTCTATGTTTGTGTCTACGTAGCATCGCAAATATTGTTTAGGGGGCTGGTTCAATCGTTCTGTCTGGCCATCGGTTTGCGGGTGGAAACTGGTGGACAGAGCGGATGAAATGTTCAACCGTGAACACCAAACCCTCCAGAACCGAGCTGTGAACTGTGAGCTCCTGTCTGACACAATAATACGCGGTAGTCCATGTAACCGGACTATGTTAACTAGGAGTAGGGAGGTTAACTGTCCTGCTGTAGGAACTCGTTTGCATGCTATAAAGTGTCCCATCTTCGTTAAGTAGTCCACAACCACTAAAATGACGGTATGTCCTTGATCCCTGGGTAACCCAACTATAAGGTCTACAGACCATTGGTCCCATGTTTTTTCTGGAGTGCTCAATGGCTGTAACAACCCTTGTGTTTTCTGTTTGTCGGTCTTCATTTGTGCACAGACGTCGCACTCTTTCACCCATTGGACTATGTCTCTACGCAGAGAGGGCCACCAGAACTGATGAAGTGTTTTTTCTATAGTCTTTTGGCTGCCGCGATGTCCAGCGCATGGAAGGGCATGGCACCAGCGCAAGGCTTGCCGTTTTACTTCCTTGGTGGGTAGTAGGACCAGATGTCCTTTCATGGGAACGCCTTGTCGTAGTCTCCATTCAGTATGGTGTTGGAGCCAGTCTCTCCAAGTGGCTTTCTGCACCCCTCTCTTAATCTTCTGAAGGAAGTCGTCAGTATGGAGTAAACATACCACTTGCTCAGGTGAAATGATCGGTCTTACGGGGTTCGTTATGCCCGCAGTTGGAGAGGCTTGCCGGGTTTGGGCATCGGCCTTTTTGTTGTCTTTTCCAGGCCTAAAGGTGATGATAAAGTGGTATTCTGAGAAGAACATCATCCACCTTAATTGACGAGGTGTTAGTTGCCTGGAGGATTTCATGAACTGCAGATTGCGGTGGTCAGTGTACACCGTGACTTGGTGTCTTGCTCCCTTGATCCAGTGTCTCCATTCCATAAATGCGTTCTTAATGGCCAACAGCTCCTTTTACGCAATAGTGTAGTTCCTCTCGGCGCTGTTCAGTTTGCGGGACTTAAAGGCGACGGGATGTAGCTCTCCGGTAGAAGGATGTCTCTGGGATAAAATGGCTCCTACTGCTACATCCGATGCGTCTGCTTCCACAACGAAGGGTACATCAGGATTAGTGTGAGACAAAATTGGAGAGGAGGAAAACAATGCCTTCAGCGCCTCAAAGGCGGATTGTGCTTCTTCATCCCACCGAAATGTCACGTTTTTCCTTAGCAGACGAGTCACAGGAGCCACCATGGCAGAAAACTAATGGATGAAACGCCTGTAAAAATTGGCGAAGCCCAAGAAGCATTGTTTGTCGCGGGTGTTCTTTGGCCTGGGCCATTCTGTTATGGCCGTGACTTTTCTTTCTGCCATGATTTGGCCTGTCGGGGTGAGCATAACCCCCAAGAATTCCACGGTGGTAACATGAAACTCGCATTTACTGATCTTGCAAAAGAGGTGATGTCTTCGTAAGGTTTGTAAAATTATCCTGACGTGTTTTAGGTGCTCCTCATGGCTTCTGGAAAAGACGAGGATATCGTCAATGTAAACGACCACAAAGTGGTCCAGATACTCCCGAAGGACATCATTCAGGAAAAACTGGAAAGCAGCCGGGGCGTTGCAAAGACCGAAAGGCATCACGAGATATTCATAGAATCCGTATCGGGTCTTGAACAACGTCTTCCACTCGTCCCCCTCTCTCACCTGAACCAAGTGGTAGGATCCTCGGAGGTCGAGTTTAGTGTACACCGTGGCCCCTTTGACTTGTTCCAGTAACACCGACACCAGGGGGCGGGGGTACTGATTCTTCACTGTAATGGCATTCAATGCTCTAAAGTCTATGCAAGTCCTGAGCTCCCCGTTGGCCTTCGATATAAAAAACAGGGGGGAAGCTGCAGGGGATTTGGAGTGACGGATGAACCCCAGAGTAGGGGTGGGCGGAATTTGCGAAATCCACTTTCGCAAATTATCGCGAAAATGTTTAAAATTATCGCAAACAAGCGGAAATATCGCGAAGATGCGGAATTTGTTTTTCCCGCATGTTCGCGAGATTTTCTGCATGGTTGCGGGTCGCCAACTTACCCATGTGGTTGCTCACGGGCGTGGCCATCTTGTTTTGAGTTGTCTCGCGGTGCATGATCGCGAGAAGAAAGACGTGATCGCGCGACTCATGACGTCACTGCGGGCGCGAACTGTCGCGAGACAGCGCAAATGGCTAAAACAATCCAACATCTCATGGAGAACGCGAACGGATCAAGAAAACTTGCCGGGGAACGCAGGGATTCAGGTAAGGCGATCGCGCGCACGCGAGAATGTATTATTTTACAGCGCGAGCAAGAAACAAATTATCGCCAAGCTGCGGAAAGCGGAAATTTTGACATTTTCGCACTCTCCGCGGAACGCGAAAATGTCAAATTATCGCAATTTCCGTGAACGGAACAACATTTTCGCCCAGGCCTACCCCAGAGAAAGAAATTTATCTAAATACTGTCGTAAATGAAGGTTTTCGGGTTCACTCAAAGCGTATATCCAACTGCAAGGAATCACCGCACCTGGAAGAAGGTCGATTTGGCAGTCGTAGATCCGGTGAGGAGGTAAGACCTCAGCCATGCTATCGCAAAACACAGAAGCATACTCCTGATAGCATGCAGGTAGCTCGACTTCTTTCTCAGCGGCCGTGGCTATGTGGTGACGGAATGCCAATGCCTTGTACGGTACTGTAGGGGGATTCCTGCAGTGGGTGCGGCAGCAACCAGACTCCATCTTCATCGTCAACCGAGTCCAATCAATGGTGGGATTGTGTTTCTGGAGCCATGGTAACCCGACAATTACTCCGTATTTGGGGGCTTGTATGACATTGAAGGAAATCTACTAGCAGTGATCGTTGTTGTACCATACCTCGAGTTCTCTCGTATGGAACCGGATGGGACCGGATTCCAATTGTTTACCGTCCACTGCAAACACGTTCTCCGGAGCGTTCTTCGTGACTAAGGCAACCCCTAGTCCACAGGCTGTTTCTTCATCCAAAAAATAGCCAGTGGCCCCGGAATCCACCATAACTCGTATGGACCTCTTTTCCGCCCCCACTATCATATCCATATCCACAAAGAAATTTTCTGGGCCGTCTCTGGTATCTTTCTTCACTGAAGGCATTTCATTAACGCTCGAGGATGCCCTTCCCTCACTCCTCAAGCACTTCAGTTTTCCGACTCCTTGTCTGCTGTAACGGTGGCCACCTGAGCGAACCGGGAACGGCTATTTCGCGGTTTAACGGGGCACTCACGAAGGTAATGCCCTTTCTTCCCGCAGTAAAGGCATAACCCCTGTTTCCGACGATATTCACGTTCGTTGGGAGTGAGAGATGCCCTGACCGCCCCTATCTCCATGGGCTCCGCAGGAGACTGGCCGCGCTCAAAAACTCTTGGCTGGTCATAGCCCTGAGGGGCCCTATCTCTTCTTCTGGTGTCGCCTTTGCGTTCCTTCAAACGATGATCCAGACGCAAAGCGAGCTCTATGAGTGCAGGACAGGTTCTGGGTTGTGGACCACTTGTGCAATGACATCCTTGAGCTCATCCTGTAGCCCTTGATAGAATAGGGCGGCTTGTTTCGACTCAGGCCATTCGGTCTCGGCCACCAAACGTCATAAGGAATTGAGGTAGACCAACAGATCCTTACTTCCCTGCTTAAGTTCCAGTAGCTCTTTGTCTGCTAAAAACGTTTCGGACCTGCGATCAAAAGTTTTCTCGAACTCCTCCTTGAATGCGACCCAGTCGTGGAGCAGAGGGTCATCTCTTCTGACTATGGGGACAGCCCACTGTGCTGCATCCCCTGCCAAATATGATATCAAAAAGGCAACACTGGCTTGATTAGTCGCAAACATTTTAGGTTTGCAATGAAAATGTAACATGACTTGGGTTAAAAACACCTGAACCTTATACATATCCCCATAATACCTCTCAGGAGGGGCCAATAGAATCTGTGAGGGTACCTCGACTACCACTGTACTGGCATGGGGAGGAGAAGAGCTGCTTGCATCAAAAGGATTCCTTTGCAGGTGCACTACTCTAGCGTGTAGGGCGGTGGTTTCGCTGCGTGAAGTAGCCAGCTCTGACTGTACGGCCACCAGTGCGGCTAACACGTCCTCTAGTGTTGCTATTCTCAAGTTCTACCCAACCAGGAGGATAAGAATGCGTGGGCCGATTATTCTGTCACAGGCCCCAGATATCCTCAGGATTGGATCAAAGTCAATAAGGGTCCACCTCTCGACAGCCCCAAGTCTGGATAGAATTAATCCCCTCGGACTAGTGGGATGGTCGAGCGAGGGAAGGAAAGGGTAGGAACAGCGGGGAGGGAGACCTAAGAAAAGACAAAGAGAGAGAGAAAACAAGATCACAACACAATTCAATGCTTCAATCAGAGATTAACAGAAGAGCGGTATGCTGATGGGAACTCTCTCTACCTGTAAAAGAAAATACTGCTGACTCACTGCTGGGCGAGATGTGAGGGTAAGTACGAAGTAACTGCACACTCATATTCTAATGAGGAAAGGAGCATGGCTAGTAACATGTCACCTGCAGCATGTAAAAAGACACCCTCTGCAGTAGCAATCACATTCAGCCCCTGTGATCCCTACCTTTGCATATGAATCGTGCTTGCTTTTACCGGACCCCCCTCAACTGATCTCCCCTAAAAGATGGAAACACAAAACAAGAAGCCAAAGGTTGAAGTGAGTATTTGTATGCAGCGAAGTTATGGTGTACTTTGTGGTTTTCCAAACCTCGCACTTAGTGTAAACGTTTTAAGGAGCTTGTGCGTTCTCGCTCTTACTTCAAAGCGAGACCACTATGCGCCTTCCAACATACAGTGCTGACACCAAATCACAAACAAGGCAACAAGGCCTCCCGCATGAGACCGCTGGAAAGTGCGTATCTCGCCAATGGGAGGAACGTGAGAGGAGTACCATGAAATGCACAGTGCTAATTCCAGATCACAAACAAGGCAACAAGGCCTCCCGCATGAGACCGCTGGAAAGTGCGTATCTCACCAACGGGAGTAACGTTAGAAGATTGTCATGCAAGGCACAGCGTTAATTCCTACACACAAGCAAGGCAACAAGGCCTCCCGCATAAGACCGCCTGGAAAAAGCGTATCTCGCCAACGGGAGGAAGCGAGCAAAGGACAAAATAGCACAAGAGTTGGTGCGATGTCGCACCTTTACCCGGACCACACTTCAAACCCTCCGAGCGTCCGCTGAATAATCGGCATCTTCATTAAGGCGCCATCTTGAGTTATAGAGTCCAGCTGGCGGCACGTCTATTGTGCGCCGCGTCCTCGTGCACGTGTGACGGCACCGGAGGACGACGGGAGATGTAGTTTTCTGGTCCCCTTCGCCTCCGCTGCCGTAGTCAGTGCGTGCGTACTCGGTGAGCCCTGACACTCCCAGATTTCGGCTTATATTATAAAACTGCTCAACTGAGGGTGGTGACAGAATGGTCTAAAAGGGAGTCGCAAAAACATTGGCTCCTTATGGACAAAGCCATTGCAGGGAGGACAATCTGGGATACCCAAGAGGGAGAGACCTGAGAATGCTTACATTAGCACCCCCATCCGCACCACCTTGAAAGTTTGAGACTCCGTGTCTGGGAAAGACCAATGGACTACATTCCCCTCCCCTTATACTTCCCTTCACTTCAATCCGGCCTTTCCTCCGGCCCTTCAGGAGGGACCTTTCAATTCCTGGAAAGAAGGTGGCTGCCTAGCACTGACACATTTATTCCACAATTCTGACATTCTTACCTTTGATAATTGCAGAAGGGACTATGGCTTAGAACCCGCTGAACACTTTCACTATATCCAACTGAAGAACTGGGTCCTCACCCCTCACATCCGAGAAGCAGCTACACGCGCACTCACGAAATTCGAAACCTTTGTACAGAATGTAGACTCTATGAAAGGGGTGATTTCATTCCTCTACAACTACTTGCTTGACTCCACGCTCTCTCCAAGACCCCGATAAATGAATATGTGGGAGGGGATGATACAACGCGACATATCCGCTAGGGAGTGGACTGGGTTGTAGTCAGACATTACGAAATTCAACCATTCCATGGAACTTAGGAAAGCACATCTTAAAACGCTGATGGATTGGTACCTCTAATCCGTTAAGCTTAAAAAAATATTCCCAAACACATCTGATAAATGCTGGAGGGACTGTGGACTCGGGAGATTTCAACACATCTGGTGGGACTGCCCCACAATACGTCCCTTTTGGAGGGAAATCCTCACACAAATTAAAAGCATGCTGGGTTACCCCATCCCGACTACTATGGCAGAGACCCTATTAGGCCTTCGTGATCCATCTCTCGAATACCAAACGAAGGCAGACAAGGCCATTATGTGGACATGCATAGGAGCTGTGAAAGCAGTGATAGCGGCAGCCTGGAAGAAAAAAGAGGCTCCTGCTATTTTGCAGTGGCATTCCAGGCTCTGGAAATTGTTATGTCTCAAAAGGATGTCAGCAAAAATAACAATTGATGGACAGAATGCAGAACAATGTCATACATTCACCCCAGTACAGAGATCTGGGCCTAAATCCATCGTTTTTTTGCTCACCATGCCATTCCAGTTTGAACCCAGCCATATGCAAATCAGTCTTGACCCTGTGCCCCATGGGAACAGTCCAGCCCGAACTGCCAAGCCAGGTCCTCCCTGGACTGGAAACAAGCATCCTAGGACCGGTTTCGGGCTTTCAGCCTTCATCAGCCAGGATAGCCTGATTCCAGTGGCATGGAGAGCAAGGGACTCACGTCTGAGCATACCCTTCCCACTCGGGGTGACAAATGCAAAAATAACAATTGATGGACAGAATGCAGAACAATGTCATACATTCACCCCAGTACAGAGATCTGGGCCTAAATCCATCGTTTTTTTGCTCACCATGCCATTCCAGTTTGAACCCAGCCATATGCAAATCAGTCTTGACCCTGTGCCCCATGGGAACAGTCCAGCCCGAACTGCCAAGCCAGGTCCTCCCTGGACTGGAAACAAGCATCCTAGGACCGGTTTCGGGCTTTCAGCCTTCATCAGCCAGGATAGCCTGATTCCAGTGGCATGGAGAGCAAGGGACTCACGTCTGAGCATACCCTTCCCACTCGGGGTGACAAATGCAAAAATAACAATTGATGGACAGAATGCAGAACAATGTCATACATTCACCCCAGTACAGAGATCTGGGCCTAAATCCATCGTTTTTTTGCTCACCATGCCATTCCAGTTTGAACCCAGCCATATGCAAATCAGTCTTGACCCTGTGCCCCATGGGAACAGTCCAGCCCGAACTGCCAAGCCAGGTCCTCCCTGGACTGGAAACAAGCATCCTAGGACCGGTTTCGGGCTTTCAGCCTTCATCAGCCAGGATAGCCTGATTCCAGTGGCATGGAGAGCAAGGGACTCACGTCTGAGCATACCCTTCCCACTCGGGGTGACAAATGCAAAAATAACAATTGATGGACAGAATGCAGAACAATGTCATACATTCACCCCAGTACAGAGATCTGGGCCTAAATCCATCGTTTTTTTGCTCACCATGCCATTCCAGTTTGAACCCAGCCATATGCAAATCAGTCTTGACCCTGTGCCCCATGGGAACAGTCCAGCCCGAACTGCCAAGCCAGGTCCTCCCTGGACTGGAAACAAGCATCCTAGGACCGGTTTCGGGCTTTCAGCCTTCATCAGCCAGGATAGCCTGATTCCAGTGGCATGGAGAGCAAGGGACTCACGTCTGAGCATACCCTTCCCACTCGGGGTGACAAATGCAAAAATAACAATTGATGGACAGAATGCAGAACAATGTCATACATTCACCCCAGTACAGAGATCTGGGCCTAAATCCATCGTTTTTTTGCTCACCATGCCATTCCAGTTTGAACCCAGCCATATGCAAATCAGTCTTAACCCTGTGCCCCATGGGAACAGTCCAGCCCGAACTGCCAAGCCAGGTCCTCCCTGGACTGGAAACAAGCATCCTAGGACCGGTTTCGGGCTTTCAGCCTTCATCAGCCAGGATAGCCTGATTCCAGTGGCATGGAGAGCAAGGGACTCACGTCTGAGCATACCCTTCCCACTCGGGGTGACAAATGCAAAAATAACAATTGATGGACAGAATGCAGAACAATGTCATACATTCACCCCAGTACAGAGATCTGGGCCTAAATCCATCGTTTTTTTGCTCACCATGCCATTCCAGTTTGAACCCAGCCATATGCAAATCAGTCTTGACCCTGTGCCCCATGGGAACAGTCCAGCCCGAACTGCCAAGCCAGGTCCTCCCTGGACTGGAAACAAGCATCCTAGGACCGGTTTCGGGCTTTCAGCCTTCATCGGCCAGGATAGCCTAAGTGGGATGGGTATTCCCAGACGTGGGACCCGTGCTCACTACGCCGCTGGAGTCAAGCTATCCTGGCTGATGACGGCTGATAGCCAGAAACCGGTCCTAGGATGCTTGATTCCGGTCCAGGGAAGACATGGCTTGGCAGTTCGGGCTGGACTGTTCCCATGAGGCACAGGGTCAAGACTGATTTGCATATGGCCATGTCTGAACTGGGGTGGCGTAGTGGGCAAAAGAACAATGGATTTAACCCAGATCTCTTGACTGGGGGAGAATGTCTGCATTGTCAGCATTCCGTCCATCATTTGTTTGTTGTAACTCAAAAGGATGTCAGACATCTTTCGTGATGATTAGAAAAGTTTTGAATACATATGGGGGCCGCTGGTTGCATTTCTTACTCATGGACTACCACTGGCAGTCTGCCCTCCCTCCGTCAAAGATATGCATCTCTTTCAATTTTAATCCAAAGGTACATGACTAGACTTTGAAACAATCTACTACTGAATGGCCATCACCATCACTGGGTTGGTAGGGGAGGGGGGTGGGAAATTATTCATTTATTTTTCTGGGGTTTTTGTTTTGGTTGTTTTCTTATATTAGGGGGCGCCTTCCCAGTTGGAAGGTTTAGAGTTAAAATCTGTCACAAAAGAAAGACGGGCTGAGCGTATACTTGCTAAGGTAGCCTCATCTCATGCCTTTACAATACCAGATACTGTACTTGTTAATATAGGTCTCTACAAGGGAGGGTCTGGACATGGGTCATCCATAACAAATCAACCCTGGACTTTCCCTACTGCTATACTTTGTAAGTCTACCTGGAAGTATTCTCTGTCATATTGTATTGCAGTATATACCAAAATGCTAATAAACATACGTTTGAAAAAAAAAAATAATGTCTTTAAAAATCTGCACAAAAATGCACAAATGAATATTGAAGACTTTGCGTCCAATGACATAGGCAGATATCAGAAAGAAACTGATGGATGTGGTGGTTTTATTGTGACGCCAACAGCACCTCAGAGGTGGGATAGACCCTACATGTAACAACATGATGCCACCTACGAGCATGCAAGGGAAATGCTGAGGAAAATCTCAGGAACCAGACTGGTGCATGGGGAGATTCTCACAATTAGGAATCTGACATTAGATAGAGTATTCACCGGAAAGAGTGTTTCCAAATGTAGGGACCGATAACCTTTAGCTGTATATTATTGAAGATCTATGGGGACAATACCAATAGTTACAGTGAGCTTTGAGCCATTTCATTCTCTGCCCTTTGTTGGTGTTCTTGGCAATCTCATCTTCTTTTCCTCCTCTTCTTTTCACCGCTTACATTTTTTTTTCAATCAGCACTGCAAGGGAGTGCATATAGTTTTTTGCTCTCTACCTCATGTGATGCTCTTCGAACAGATCCCCTGTGTTCTGTGTGTTGTTCCCCTCAGCTCACTGATTGCTTCCCCCATCCCTCCAAATAATGTTTTTAGCTCTCTTCATTTATTTATACATCCTTCCACCCTGCTTCTCCATCCCCACAACCTATTTGTATACCACTTGTCAGCTCTTGCTCTACCAGTCAAAAGCTCTTTTTATTAGTCTTTTTATAGTTTGGAGGGTCTGGCAGCTGGGCTGCTCTTTTCTAAAATAACAAATTGCTGTAATGCTCATTTATATTTTCGTAATTTACTGCCCAAAGATGGTCATTTGCTATCTTGGAAGGCTAAAGTTAAAAAAACATGTTTGGCTAAAGTTAAAAAAACATGGTTGCAGCATATTGACACATGTGCGGCAAAGCATGCACATTCACTTCTCATTATGCTTGGATTTTCATAGTATCATAAATCATGAGCACATGCGTGAAGACCCATCCGTGTGTACATATCATCAGGTGGTGTGATGGAACAATGCATGCCTCAACAATGCATGCCTGAACCACGTGGTCTTAACCACAACCGTGTTTTTACCACGCATGCCTTTACCACTTATGCCTTTACCACACAAGGTGGTGGTTAAGACATGATTGTTAAAGGGACATGTGTGGTA
Organism: Triturus cristatus; assembly: GCF_964204655.1. Lineage (NCBI taxonomy): Eukaryota > Metazoa > Chordata > Amphibia > Caudata > Salamandridae > Triturus > Triturus cristatus. The sequence goes on from NC_140590.1 coordinate 1,389,375,645, forward strand.
AAGATCCCTCTCCTGCCCCTCTTTCCTGAGCCCTAAAATTCGGCCCTCCTGCTGTCTATTCTACATGCCCTATAAACTACTACAACCCCCATCCTGACCCTTGAAATCGACCCCATACCCCCAAAAAACTACTCTGACCCCGCCCCCTCCCTTAACCTCAAAACCTGCCCCCAGACATTTTGCCTTCACTTCCTTACTTTGCTCAACTTGTTCTTGTTGGCATTAGGACTCTGTGCACTTTGAAGTGACATTTTGACCTGGCAAAATACCCCTTTTGCCGGACCTAAACCTTCCTTTTCAATACTTATAAGTCACCCCTATGGAAGGCTTATAGAGCATGCTGCATCATACCTAAATAGTGGGACATATATTTAAGTTTATCAGGTCCTGACAGTAAGAAACTCTTAAAGTTGTTTTTCACTGTTGTAAGACCTATCTCTCTCATAGACTAACACTGGGTTGCCTTATTACGTTATTACGTTTAATAAGTGCTAACTTCAGATTGGGAACATATAGAAAAAAAATGATGTTAGCACTCAAATGAATTGTAATATAAATTCCACTTTAATGGTGAGGTTACATATTAAGTTATAATTTTGAAAACTGTCACTTTTGGAAATTTGGCATTTTTCTGCCTAAATGACAAGTGCTTTTCTGACAGTGCACTGGGTCACATGACGGTGAATGGCTCTACTCTCGTGGATTGCTTCCAGATAGTGAGAAAAATGAAGCCTAGGTGGGGTGGGAGAGGGTCTTTCTAACAGAATGGCAGATGAGGAGCTGTCCAGCGCCCTGATTACACTTCTAAGGACCCTGCCTGCAGCACACACCAAGAACCTAACACCAGGCATGTCCTTGCCTTTGTCACCCTAGTCAGTTTGGATCCAGGACCAGGGGAAGAGGAAGAACTGACCAGAAACAATTTTAGGGATAGGCCAGGAATTCTTTTACACGAAGGCTGGAACCAGGCATAACAGTGGAACTTTCAAAATCCCTTATCAACGCACTCCTAGACCTGTGAAAGATTCAGAAGAAGGAATGCCCTGCAGCCAGAAGGACAGCCGTGCTACTGGAATAGCTGCCTTACTGTCTGACAAAAGAAGATTGAACCTGCTTGCCTTGATTCCAGGCTACCCAGATTGACTCTAAAGGTCAGCTAGCTGACCTTTTGTAGGAGCTACATGGACACAGCAAACTTCCTGAGTGCTCTCTTCAACTGTCCATTGGACTAGCACCAACTGGACCTGCCTGGACCTGCATGAGACCTGCTGCTGGTCTCTGTTGGAGTGAGTCCTGATCACCAAATGGTGCTCCACCTGTCGTGGACCCTTAGCTGGCATTAGTGTGAACTCTTCAAGAAGAGGTGAAAATCCTGAAATTTACGCTCCTCGTAACCGTGGAGTGAGCTCTTTGGGTCGCTAATCATCTGCCTGCGATGACTGCCAATTTGAAGTCCCAGTTGGACCTGCTCTTTGTGCCGACAGTGACTATCTGCGATGACTGACTACAAAAAACCTGCACTTCCCACCAACAGCGACAGTCTGCGAAGGTCAACAAATGCCAAGCTCCAGCAACAACCGTTTTTTCACGCTACAGAAATGCCTGTCTGTGGCGATTTACCTGCTTCTTGCACCAATAACATTTTCGTTCAAGCTCCCTCCAACATGAACACAACTCTGCGCTGGACTTTAGAAGGTAACTTTTCAGCTGGACTATCATGGTTCCTGTATCCATCCCGTGCTCTATTACGGTTGTCCTGTACCTGTGACTTCCCACAGGTCTAGCATGACCATATAACTGTGAGTTGGTCTCTGTGCTTCTTGGTGCTATTTTCTCCTAAAACTTATATCTGCAGATCTACTGAGTGGATTTGTTGTTTTGGTGCCATTTTATTTATTATAATGTACTCTTTATTTCTAAATTGGCATGGGAGTTTTCTTGTGCTGTGTTTTCACTTTATTACTGATTGTGCACTGTGCTGCCTAAATACTTTACACATTGCCTCTAAGTTAACCATGACTGCTTTCTGCCAACCTACCAATGGGTTAAGCACAGGTTAAGTTAGTGGCTTTTGGGATTCAACCTGACAAGGCTTGTGTTTATTATTTGTGTGGGGCGGAAGCCCAGTGCAGAGCCAATGATTGCAGGTGGGGCCCACTGGCACTTATATTTGGGGACCAGCACTTATTTCTGCTCAACAGACTTTCACGCAGAGCAAGAAAGAAAATAACACAAAAGGGGGCAAGAAAGAGAACGAGAGACAAAAAAAACAGTGAGAAAGGGAAAAAGTAGGGACGAAAAAAGAACCTACAAGTGTGAGATAAAGAAGGAGGAAGCGTCTAGCCTTGGATTAAAGAGGACACAGGTGGAACGAAGTAGCCATGGTATTCCACCCCACACCCCCTGATATTTGTAGTGCCGGCCCTTGAAAAAATGTGGGGCACCGCACTTATTGTTTTACAAACTAAGCACTGAATCTCCACATCGGGAAACATCCATTACAACAAACTAACTTTACAACGCAACTGTTACAACACAACTGCCTTTACATTGCATGCCATTACAATGCATGCCATAACAATGCACGTCACTACAACGCATGGCATTACAATGCATACCACTACAACGCATGCCATTACAGAGCATTATAAGGTAAGTAATGGAGATTTTTTTAGTATTAGGGTGGGTATGGGTTTTGGGGTACATGGGAATAGTCATTTTTACCCCTACACTATCCAACACTTAGTAATTTTTACCCCTACACTATCCAACACTTACCCTACTGTTGCCCTAAAAGTATTATGCGTTGTAATGGTATGCGTTGTGATGGAATGCGTTGTAATGGTAGTTTTTAAAAATGCATTGCAATGGCATGCATTGTAAAATCATGCTATGTAATGGTAGTTGCAATGTAAAGACTACGTGGTAAAAGCATGCGTTGTAATTGCATGTGTTGTAACGTCATATATTCCTCCACATCTCGACCATAAGCCAATTTCTCACAATTGTGTACAAGTGAAGCACTGCTTCAGCACATCTCAACTAATAACCATATTTCTTACACCTGTCTATAAGTTACTCGAGTGCAATGGCTTTAGAATATTTACATGAAAAAGCTAGCCATGGTTTATCGTGATGAAGTGACACCGTCCTACCCTGGCAATAGAAAACTGTGTGAGTGCGTAGGTGGGAGAAGTGCAAGAAACTCAATGAGCTACGGATAATTCGGAACACCTCAAAAGCACGTTCGCATTATGTAAAATGTGCACACCAAATGAATATCATTTTAAATAAAGACTTACATTTAGTAGATTTGCAGAAGTTGGTACACTGGCGAGGGCAACCCGAGTGCCCGCATTTTTGTATGAAAAAGTAAAATTTGCAGGCCTTAGCTCTTTTGTGAAGAAAATGAGCAATGAAGCAAATGATTGTTGTAGGGACACTAAAACCGGTGTGTTTTAACGGCGATAAAATTGATGCCACGGAAGGTAAAAAAGAGAAATAACATCTGCTTCAAGAATTTGTTGCGTCATAACAAATTCTATCTTTGCCACTAAAAAAAACAGAACCTTAGGCTCAGATGGAAGGATACTGTCTGATCGCCAAGCAAGCACAAGCAGCGTTTTACAAGCCATCGAATTTCCGAGCTGCAAAAACCATACAAGTTTAATATCACCCTGTGATGAGGAGCATTGAAAGCATAACCATGTGTGCTGATTTGTCTTTTACAGAAATCAAAGGCTCTCTTCAAAATGGATTTCCTCTGCCTTACAAATGTGGCAGATGGTTTTTGAGATTGTAACTGCACGAGCAAGCTGCTCTTGTATTCCTGCCTAGTACCATGGAACTTCTCTTTATGATTATTTCTCATGATTTTTTTTCTCATGAATGTAAGGCTACTGTTTGATGGCAAAGAAAAGTGAAGTCTTCCACTTATTGCATCCAGTAGTAAAAATGCAGGCCAAACAAGCTCGATGAAATGCAGGGTGATTGATTCTCACCTATCTAGCTGAGAGGTAACTTCTAAATAGGTTGTCACTGGGTACAGAAGAGACAATGTATGTGAGCAACTCTCAAACATATGATACAACTTGAGAAGTTTCTTAAAGTTAGAAGACTGTTTTTGATCTCATTTTCTCCAAATAGTTTGATCTAGCAAACCAGGAACTACACCCAGAGAGACGAATGGGTATAGTTCCTGGTTTCTCTAGTGAAGGCCAGTGGAATCAGGGAAGAGTTAATGAAACTGCTCACAAAAGCACCTAGAATCGCACGTCTTTGAAGGAGGAGGCTTTACCTGTTAATTAATCCTGTTTGTTATTCTCATATGTTATTAGAGAATAACATATTCTACACATTGTTGATCGCTTCCCATTTTCGTGGGCCCCTCCATCACATTAATCCTTACCCCAGGAGCATTACGGAAGTATAGGATCAGTGATGAAGAGACAACAAAGCCAAGTAAAGACTCAGGGCCTTATTACGAGTTTGGCGGTCTGACTGCCGAAGGACTGCAAATACTAGGAGACTGCTGCACCTGTGGTCTTCCGACTGCGGTATTACGAGTTACCTCAAGGACCGGTGGTGTGGCTGCGGCGGTCTTGCAGGTGTGGGCAATGTATTTCCACATATGTCAATGCCTGTGCGTACATTCCGACTTCATATGTGTCAAATGCACAAATATGTACGATATATATGGAAAAATACCACCTATCCATTGCCGGAGTCTGACCCATTTGTGGGCAGTCCCGGTAATGGGTACATGGTACCAAATCCCTTACCTGTCTTTCACAGAAGACCGGGTTGTAGTCCTCGGGGTGAAGATGCTCCTGTTTAGGGTGGACCTGGAGAAAGGGATCCATGTCAAAATCCGCTAGGAAGAACTGGAAAGTGGAAAGGGGTGAGCATGCACCCCAAATCCTCCAAACCTAGCAGTTACTATAAAAACTTTGAATTCTTTGCAAGTACATTCACCTGTGGCAAGTGAAAGGCGGGCTTAATCATGCAAATAGCTTCATTTACGAATGCAAAACCACGTTTTGATTTTGGAAAAATTATTTTTGCTCTGGTAAGTGGATTTACTCACACTGAGGTCTCTGTGCATGTAAAACAAATTCACTCCAGGGCTGGGATGCATTCGAAGTTTATACACAACCTCAAACTGAAACATTTGTGAGCATTTACAAACCATGTGAGGGCTCCTTCTCACACTGAAAATCATTTTAGATGTAAAACCGTTTCCAGGGGGGGAAGGGAAAGGAAGCAGTCCCTGAAAAATGGTGGGGATGTAGAAGATGTAATTTCTACACCCGAGAAACATCCCCTGTGGAGAAAAATAAAGCAAAAAGTTAGTAAGAGCAGTTGTAGTTATAGTGTTTCCGTCTTTTGTATGTGAAAAAGAACTTCACAAAACCTTTACAGGATTATGCCTGACTAACCAGAATAGTGAAAGCGCAGATATGTGTTCTGATTGACAGATAGCTGAGCAACTTGAATTGCTAAAAGAGCAGATTGTTTCAGCAATATTTAATGCCAATCTTTCAACTGATCAAAGCGGGACCAATTAGAATGGCTCTGTCGTGGACTGTATATAGAAAACATGACATCCTGGCAATCTTAGGGCAGCCTGTGGCCTGCTACAGGATACCACCAACCCTTGACACTGTATTTTCTGTTCATGGTTACATAGGTGGAATTCACCTAGAGGTCCACTTCCTCATGTCACAGACAGACAGACAGAGAAAGTATCTGTGCCCACCACTACTGGTATCTACCCTTGTTTTCTTTGCACTCAGCAAATAGCTTCTACTTTATTTCTACATTCACTACAATTGAGCAAACTCTGACATTGCACTGAGATTCTCTCTGACATCTTTAAGTAAGAAGTTGTTAGACCATATTTAAAGAAACATGTTGTGGGCCTCGCTGACCCATCGGGCTACAATGCAATTTCTCTGCTGCCCCAGTGAGGAATATGCTGAGATATACTGCCGCAGTTCATTGAAGGGAAAGTATGATCTTCCTGAAGATATCCAGATTGAGTTCTACCTATCTCAGGGCACCAACTGAAATCTTTTTGCAGCATTGGATGACTTATGAATTCAGGTGGATGGTAGAAGTCTCACAACCTCGAATTTATTAGATCAGTTAGCGGTGTTTGACACTGTTGCTTTGGTTATCTTTATATAAATATTTTTGGTTGAATTATTGTTGGGTTTTCTCTATGCTTTGTGTTTCTGCTAAACAGAGAGTGTTCTCATACGGGGTACATGAAGGCAGTTTACTTCTGACGCTCTTTTCAACATATCTATTGAGACATTAAATCCTCGTGTGAGATATCACTTTGTCAATTTTCGTAAGCATGTGGATAAAGCCTAGACCCTCCTTGGATTGGGAGGGATCAGGAGGTAATACAGTATTTTCAAAAGTGCATGCAGGAGATTGGGAAAGTAGATGAACCACTATTTGATGAAGTTTTTATATAAGAGAGATTTGGGTGATAGTTAGAAGTAGCCTTTTGCCAACCTGGGGCCACCAACCATTGGAATGGGAACATATCCTACAACTGTTTCCACTGTTTGCCAACTGGAATTTTACTTAGAGAACACCCTGACACCACAGGTAGTGGAAATGACCTCTTCATAGCTTTTAAAGCTCAAACAATTCACAAGAATCCTGCCTACCTCATACCTTTTTGAAGAAACTCTTCTGTTACTGCAATTCTGGGATGGAGACTTGATAAGAGTAATCTCCTTTATCGTGGCCGCCAAAAATTATAGTTATCCCAAAGGGAGGTCAACCTAAATGTGACTGCGTGTTTGCGTATCTTTGCAAATAAGGTGGGTGATCATTCTTAGGAAGATTCGGGGCTCCTATTCTAATCCTGTATGACATTGAATGTAATAGGTATCATTCATTTAGTACTTTGTTGCAGTGCCCCATATTATATTAAACCCAGGTTTTTAGTGTATCATCACACTCAAGCCATTGGCCTGCACATACTTTCTGAAACTATTTCACAATAGTAGAGAAAAAAGCAGACTTCCTATTTAAGTCTCACCTATGGGCTTCATGTTGCTGTCTGTTGACGAAGCTGTATTGTAGACAATGCCAATTCTTACAGTGACTTTAGGTCAGCCTGTTGCTCCCAATTATTTGGCTTTCGTGTCAGTCTCATTTGCTTACATTCTATATGATGGCTGTCCCTCTTCTGAACCATAGCTTCTTTGTTATCCTTTTGATTGGATGACTTGTTTATTTCCACTACTTACATTTAGGGGACTACTTTATTCTTTTTATTTCTGTGCTGCTTCATGGGAGTGCATGTGTTTTGTTACTCACAACCATATGTGTTGCTTCACCCCTCAAATTCCCACTCATCTGGTCTTTCTATGTTGCCGCTGTCCACCCCAAGCTCATCCGTAGTTTCCCTCATCCCTCTCTGTCAGTTTTTTTGTTGCATTAAGTTTTTAGGCCCCATTCTCCCATGCTCCTCATCTGGTCCCTGCATTTCTTTGCTTCCAACTCCGATGTTGAATACTTTTCCCCAGAACCCTACCCACTCCTCCATTGTTCTCTCACCCTCACAGTCACATTCTTTGAAAACAAATCTATTTTGGAGGGCCCATCAAATGCATGGATCAGAGATCACCTTTCTATTAAGAAACATCAGTTTTACCAGCAATTAAACAGGGCCTCTATGCTTTGGAGCTCAATTCACCATTTGAAAGGCTTTGCCTTAGTTGGACATGTGCTTACAGCTGTTTTCTCTATCTCCTACAGTGCATACGTTGTTTCTTAACATTCCACAACTTTCTCCCCAAGCACCTTTTTAAGGCCTGATAGTGGTGAGTTGATAGAAAAGTTGCAAAAGTACTAAATTGCTCCACTCATCAGGGTCCCCACCACATTGTCTCAGGAGAATCATACCTTTGATCGCTTAGAGTGGAAGGTTTTCCTGTATCTGGCAACACAAAACTTTGACTTATCCACCTAGTGATATAACTTATAGCCAGTTCATGGGGTACATTGCCTCTCAGAAATGATTCAAATTCTGGGAAGTTCTGATAGTGTTATTATTAAGGTGTATGTATTCATTGTTTTCTCTTTTAGGGATGATGTGATACCTTCTTTCTTGTAAATTGTTCACATGCTTTATTGGATTTCCTTGACTTAATAGCATTCGAAAATGTTTCATGCAATATCATCTCTTCATACAATAAATATGGGTACCCAAAGAGCAGCACTCTGTTTGTATGTAATTAACTTTATATCTATGTAGGATATCTTTTGACTCAGATCAAATTCAGATTCTTGTCAACAAGGATTTAATGATTGAGTGAAACTGTTTTTGAAAATTACAACTTTCTAGATCATAGTTAGTTGTGGTACTACTGATTGCAGTCAAAGCAGTGGTGGATTGTTATTAAATGTACATTGCTTTACTTAATTAGTTTCTTTTTTGTTTTTGACTGTTAAACTAATTTAGATCACAAAAGGTATCAACTGTATTATCCAATGACATTTTCTAAAAGGAATAAATGTCCACTGAGAGCCAGGCACCTTGTACAATATCCCAATCTTCTGACTGTCTAATAGGCATGGAGAAGGGGAGGTGAGGCAGGAGCTATCATACACTGTGAGAGGCAGGCAACACAATTCAGGCACCCTTGTATCTAATTGATGGACATGCAATGCCCATGTCTTCCTGAATGCTTTTTAGCCTGTATAGGGAGGAATTAATAAGGAGCTGGGAGGTATGTAGCAGGGCTGCACTACTTTACTGGTCTCCATTCCAGTAAGTTAACTGTCTTTACCTGCCGTCTAGACCTTTGGCTGCCTACTACTATGAGAAGAAGATGGCATGTTAGGGCCATGAATTGCATGGGATGGAGACGGCAGGGATTATTATCATGCTCACTCATAGATAATTCTGCAGGAAAGCACAAGATAAATATGCACTTAAAGGAACGCACAAATAGGTGATGAAATACTTTCATAGATCATTAAGCACACAATGCTTGAACAACATAGAGTGTTAATTGCCTCAATTATATTATTTAAAGAGTGAATACCTAGAACATCATAAAAGTTATGACGAAAGATATGCTTTTCTGCAAGAAGCCCACTTAATACACAATGCTGGAAAGAAATCTAGAAAATTTATGATTTGGACAAGAAATAAGAGTTTTTATTTAGACTTAACCAAAAGTTTAACATTGTAATTCATAAAAACATCAGAATTTATTTGGCATATGGAAATGGAAATATGGCGGAATGGAAATAACCAAGCCAAGTGTGGTAGACATGCTGAGACCATTAGTCAGTTATTACTTTCCTAAATTGCAAGGCAAAAGTAAGATTCCAGAAATTACAGAGAAATTTGCTGATGTGTGTAATACACTATTTAAAGAGGCAGGGCCAACTGAGTGTGAGGAAGGTCACACTCCAAATCGATGGTTGGAGTGTACCATCACCAATTTACAATTCCAGTTATGCACTCTGCAAAGACCAATACTATAGCACCATAAAATATTAAAACAAATGAAAACAGTAAAAGACATGATCAAAAAAACCTTAATTGCAAATTTAGGGCCTGATTAGGATGACGGGGAGATCGCCACCGACAGGCAGCTGGTGTGGTCTCTCCGCCATCCGCATAGGCCAATCCGACCACCGGATTACTTTGCCGGTCGGATCGGCGGCGGTCGGAAAGACCGACCGACACAGTCCCAACCTTTGGAAGCATTCCGACTGCCTGGCGGACCGCCCTCCATCCCTAGAATGGAGGCGGTGCCTGTCAGGCACCGCTGTGGGGATTGCAATATCCCTTTCTGCCGGTCGTTCTTCTGCGGTCAACCCGCCATGAAACGGCTGGCAGAAACAGATTTGGGGGCCTGTAGCGGGCCCCTCTTACCCCATGGGGCTGGTACATGGGCCCTGGGGGCCTCTACATCTCCCTGTACTATGTGGCAGGCATCTCCTGGTGGCTGCCACATAGTGCAGGGATATGTAAATACCCTAATTTTTGGTATTGTGGTGGGGGCTGCTGACTGCATCCCCGCCCTAATAAAAAATATAGGCAATGCCACCGCCATGGTGATGGTCGCATTGTAATTCAGAGTGTGGGTAGGCCACCTCGTGTTCTGTCGGTCACCATTCTGAGACGATGGTGGACAGACTTAAGTCCGTCCGCCATTGTAATGAGGCCCATAGTGTTGATAACTGCTGGGGAGGTTGTACAAAGCAATTAATGCCTCTAGCCTGACACAGCTTGAGGTCCTAGCTGATTGTATGATAATATCACACTCAACAATTTCACAATACAAACATATTGTGGAAAAAATATCAAGGGTAAAAATATGACATTGCAAAGGTAAGCCTGTACATTCAAATGTATTTAAAATTACTGTACCATTAAAAATATTTTCTACAAATGCAAAATAATCTATATTTCAATGCATTAAAAGTCCACAAACCTCCTAATTATTCTACCATTCACTTTCTATCACCTCTCCTTTGACCATGTACATCTCTAAAAATGCCCTTGGCTTCGAGAGCCCTACAGAAATACCACAAAAATAAATTCATGCACACATATACATGTAAACTCAAAATAACTGATGTAAGCAAAATTTAGATGATAAATTATAGTAGATGTATTAAGTCAATACATAATTCTTAAATATAAAGATATTAATATTTTTATTTATTTAATAAAACACATTATACATGATCCAAAAGTATCATTAACTCTTAAAAAAATATACTATATAATTATTAGACATTACAAATTTATATATAAAAAATAAATAACTAAAACTAATAAACAGCAAGACTAAAGTACATAAAAATATAGAAGAAAACACAATAACAAAACAATAAAAAAGATTTACATCATTTTAAAAATATAAACGCTTAAATAAAATACCCTCAAAATATTTCTGAAAAAGATCTATAAGACATACAAAATAGTAGCAAAACTCCAATCTAGAAACATTTAAATACAATAAACTATTCAAAACACTCCATTAAGTACAATCATACACACACTGTGAACAAAAAATACATTTTGGGGAGAATAGAATCATATTTACTATTCTAAGTCTAATCAAATAGATGTTGGGGTAAATTCATATGTTAGGGGTTTAAATATGTTAGTCGAACTCCAGTCTACCCAATATTGGAGAAAGAGGAAAGTTAGATTTACCATTCTTTCTCCAATCTAGAAAACTTTGTGAAAAAGCATTTGTTTTTTCGTAATATATATACCATTCCAAAATTGGGGAAAGTGCATAGAAAGGGGGTGGGCTTATTTATAATTATTACTGTAGTCGAAAACCTTTTATACATTGAGAAAAGGGTAGAAATTGAATGGGACAAATGTATTATTCTAGCTCCAGTTTAACAAATATTGCTAAAAAGCATGTATTTGAGGGGACAGATTTACTATTCTAACTCCAATCTACCAAACATTGGGTGAAGTGCATAACTTGGTTGAAGCCTGATTTACTATTCTAGCTCTAATCTAACAATCACTGGGGAAAGAGCACATGTTTGGGTTCCCATTCATTATACCCAAATATGATAATTTCTTCTTTAAAGTATTTTAAAAAAAAAAACTTCACAATGACTATTTATTTTTCAAAATGTGAATGTAAATTTTCGCATTCGTATAAGTTAATAAAATGTAAAATAACTTAAATTGAAGAGCTTAACTCAACCTCATTAAAAAACTTCTCTACCATAGAATAATTATTTACGAAACAATATTTTATTTTAAAATTGAAGACATATACATATTTAAATAAGTACAAAATAAATGTAAAAAAAAACACAATCAAACAAAAAAATGCAAAAACCATTACAAATAAATTATTTTAAATATTTTTTTAAGTCACATGTTACATAAGAAGTACAATTAATTATGTGTAGGTTTCAAAATGATCCTATTTAATACATTAATCTCTCTGAGATTTTAAATATTTGTTTAAAAACTACCCGTTCAACCCCCTGCAAACCCCTCTTCTCAAATTTGAAATGCAGTACATGCCTCAACAAATTAGGATTCATTATGAAAAGAAGAATCTAAATAGTAAGCAAAACCTTCTTCATCAATTAACCTAAAGTAACATTTTATTTAAAAAAAATAGCGTACACACCCAAAAACCAAAAAACCTCTCATTCCGAAAATAAAATGTGAAAAATAAATATAATTATATAATGAAAACATAAAAAATGTAAATGACAAATAAAATATATGCTATAATCAAGAAGTAAATCAATAATAATAGGTAGATAATTAATTTTAAAAACTCTATCCAGCCAATTCCTAAATAAGCCTAATAATTAGTAATAAAAATGTAACCCATAATTATAAAATGTATTAAACTTTTAAACAAATAAGCAACAAAAAGATATAACATAATTAACAAACTAATTAAAATAAATCAATATAAAATTAGAAAAGAACTATACACACAATTCCGCAATGAACCAAAAAAAAAATATGTACATTATTCAAACAATTGTAAAACATTTATAATAAAATATATAACTGCTCTTTTCATGGGGATAAAATGAAACATTTCCGGGTGAGAAAATCAGACATTGTCTGACAAAAGTTTTCCAATGGCTCTCTTACCATCAACTGAAAAGTAATACTGGGAAAACTGAGCTCCTCTTCTTTGACTTGAGAGTGGAAGAACCATGGCAGACCTTTTGGCCAAAGGACGCTCCTCCACCACTAACACACATCAAATTGGTAAAAAAATTAGGTATCAAGTTTAATGGACAACTTGTGTTTCACTTACAAATCAATGCAGTGGTGGGAACCTGTTTTGTCTTTTAGTTATACTGAGAAAATTCCTTCACTTCTTGTCCTTGGAGGCTAGACAATAGGTAGTCCAAGCTCTGATTACATCAAGACTGGACTATTGCAATTCACTGTATTTATGCCTGCCTGATCATCTGATTAATAGGCTGCAGATGGTCCAGAATGCAGCCACTCACATGATATTTTGCACTCTTCAGAGAACTCATGTGTCTTTACTTCTTAGAGACCTGCATTGGCTTTCTGTTGGGAAGAGGATCACCTTTAAGATCCTATTGCTTATTCACAAAGCATTAAATAAGACAGGCCCAGGGTACTTAAGAGTGAGAATCGGAGTTTACACTACCCTCATAAGTCTGCATTCCGCAAATCTCTCTTTGGCCAAAATCCCCCGGATTGGCAAAGCAAGGCTAGGGGGCAGATCCTTTTCCTTCCTGGGTTCACCTCTAAGGAACAAACTCACCCTGGAATTAAGGCGCATTAAAGCAACCCCTATATTCTGAAAAAAGTAAAAAACATATCTCTTTTTTCAACAACTGATCTTGATCCCATGCACCCCTCGATCTGTCCACTCCTGTGCTAGCATCAGGACGCTCTTTGGCGTAACAGTTGCGCTTTATAAATGTCCCTACATAATTAAATAAATGCAAAGTCATCCATATACAGTAGGTGTGTGTGAAATTCACGTAATTTGCATTTGCTTAAATACATGAATTTTCAATAAGATTAGATGCAGTAATGCATAATTACATGAAATGCAAAACTGGTATAATTTACTGCAACATACATTTTTGTGTCCATTTTTGATGCGAGGATGTATTTCAAGCAAAAAATTGTGCAAAAGCCACAAATACAGCAAACAGCAATCGCTTACATTCTGGCCATTCACATTGTTCCCATGTACTTGTGGTAAAAACCTTACCACGAGTAGTGCATAATGAAATGACTTGTCATAATCGGGTAATAACAGAAATTTCACCTGGGCCTAATAGAGAGGTCTATCTTTGTTGGGTCTTGCCTCAGGTAGCTTTAGTTGTCTGAAAGACCACATGCTACCAATACCTTAGAAAAGTACATCTAAGAAAGGAGAGCGACAGAGGGAAGCTTTCATGGGTTTTCATAGTTTGCCATTGATTGGAAAGCTGTGCTTTGAGGCCATAACATTTTGTCGACTGTTTCCATTTGTGCCATGTTTCAATTATGTTTCCATTGGTGATGGTACTTGAGAAGTCCCTTAGTTGTAGTGCAGAAACATCATGACGTAGCCTACAACTTAAAATCAGTGTGTGTCTTTTAATGCATTTACTTTAATTAGATGATGAAGTTTTAGCTTGAGGTTTATGGCTTTTTTGTTTAACGAGCTCATTTTTCATGGCAGGCTGTGGTTATTCAGTAACCACCATTGCAAGTTCTTTTGTTTTGCTGTCATGTCTTCAGACATGTTATTGGATTTACTATTTTTGTATTCACAAAATAAAGAGGTGCATGCTCATAGCTTTTTTTTTAAATACTAGCCTGTTGTCAAAAGGATCTGCTATGCAACATTTTGCTGGTTGTGCCTATTAATGTCGCACACTTGCAAAAAAAAAAACGTAATCCTATGACTCCTTTTCATAACACTCTTCTTTGAGGGTACAATTTAACTCTGCAAATGTAGTCTATGCTACAAAGGGACCCTATTCCCAGTTTCCATATCTTGCATCTAAGAGGTTTGTCCATCATGGTATTTGTTTCTAGGGCAGCTGTGACCAAGACAACCAAAATTGCCCTTTGTTACTAAACCCTTTCCGTGATGAAAAGATAAAGTTAGTAGCTTTGAATATGCACATTTAAGAAATGTGAGACCTGTTGGCTTAGCTACTGCATGGTTTCTCTTTTCTGATTGATCATTTTGAAGCAAATTATCTTGGCAGTTTAATTTAAACTTAACTGTGAACCTAACTCCGAGAAACAGTGCAGGTATTTCCAGATTTTATGTGCACTGGGTCAGCTTAACATTAGAGTTTTATATAGCGCGAGCTAGACCCGAGTCATCGGGTTTCAGAGCACTAGGGGGCATATTATCAGGAAACGGCATTAAAATTAACGCCGCTTTAGCGGCAAATGGGCTTGATAATATGCCCTAGAGAATTCCCATAGAAGCCCATGTTCTAGTGTCAACAAACTCAACATGGGCTTCCTTTGGAATTCTCAAGGGCATATTATCAAGCCCATTATCGTCGCTTTAGCGGCAGTTTTCTGCTGCTAAAGGGGCGATAATTTTAACGCCGTGCTTGATAATATGCACCCTGTTTCGTTACAGATGTACACATTCATTTTTGTTAGACACGGGGAGATTAAGGGATTTGCCCAGAATCACAGGATGTTCAGCGTCGTTGCAGAGACTCGAACCCGGTTCCCCAGGTCGACTGCTCTAGCAGTAAGGATACAGAATGGGGTCTGATTGAATCCTAGTTTACATACACAAGACTGTGAAAAGAATGTGGTGGAAGGCATCATGTTATTGGGTACTGTTCCATGTACTGCACTGTAGAGCTCTATTGTTTTACATTAATTATATTTAATATTTGAGGTACACATATTAGCAATTTGCCCTGAGTTACACAATTTTTTGGGTCCTGCTCTAAATCCAGGGTAGGTCTTCAAGTTTCACGGTCAAAATGACCAAATTTAAATGTGTTAACACTAGTCTAGTCTGAACATAATCTGTGAATTAGGTGCATTTTTCAAGGTGTCTGATACTAGTCTACAATTTACATATCGATTTCTATAGAAACACCCAAAAACCAAATTGTGCACAGTTGGAACATTTTATTTTTAGGTCGCCACCTACCAGACAGCTGAGTTTCCTAATGATATCATGGGGACTCAGAATTCATTCCACCCATTTCTTACCATTGACTTTGTGGCTGGTAACACACATTTTCTGTGTTTTTTATTTGCTGGTTTTATTTGTTTTAGGCTTTCCTGGATGATTTTGTGCCAACCAAAGAGCAAAGCCTTTTCACAAGATCTCTCCTTGTGTTCTTCGGGCCTGTAAATCTTGTTCCTATCTTGTCACATTTGCTGTGCATTCAAAGACAGAGGCCAAATGTCAGGCTCCCTCTTCAGAGCTTGGTGTTTACTTTTCTTTCTCTGACTTCAAAATTAAAGGTTGTTGGATGCTGGGGGTAGGAAAGAGTTTCTTTTCTAGCATACAACATTTAAAACAACTGTGCAAGCATTTCAAAATATAACAGAAGTAGCAATAAAAAAATGAAGCACATGTTTTGCTAATTCTGAAGTGTGTTGGAAACAAATACATTAATGATCAAAGCAAATGAAAGCTCTGAGTGTTTCCATTTCCAATCAGTATCGTATGTGCGCTGCATAGTTTTATTAGTACAACCGTATGACTGTGCAACTGTAATGGTCATTTAAATTGAAAATGCATATTCCACTCTATGTCACTCCACTTTTCTCTGCAACACTCCACGCCACTGCTCTCTACTCTGCGCCACTTCACTTTACATCACTCCATGCCACTGCACTCTGTGACACGGCACTCTACTCTGCACCACTTCACTCTATACCTCTCTTCTCTTCACTACTCTACGGCAAAGTACTCAACACCACTCTATTGTTCAACACTGCACTCTTTGCAACTGCATTCTACACCACTTCAATCTAGTCCACTCCAATCTACTGTGCCCAAATCGATGCTACGCTACTCTGTAACACTGCACTCCATGCCAATACACTCTAAGCCAAGGCATACTCAATTCTACGCCTGCAATCTACGCCAATCCACTGTACACCTCTCTAATATACTTTGCACCACTGTACTCTATCTCACTGCACTCTGCATCACTTTCCACTGTGCTATTACACTCTACAACACTGCACTCTAACCTACACCACTCCACTCTACGCCACTTCACTCTATGCCTCTCTACTCTACTCTGCACATTTCTATTTTACTCCACTGCTCTTTACCCACTCTACGCTACACCACTGCACTCTAAACCACTCCAGTCTTGGCCATTCCAATCTACTAATGCACAAAACCACTCTGCAACACAGCACTATATGTCACTGCACTCTATGCCAATGCACTCTACGCCAATTCACTTTACTCTGTAACACTCAACTGTACCCCCTGCAGTCTACACCAGAGTTCTCCAAAGTATGTCCTGGAGGGTTAGATCCATGCCAGATTTTTTAGCATATCCCCATTTAGATCAATATAATTACCTTAAACATCTGGCATGGATCCAGCCCTCCAGGACCACCTTTGGAGAACCCTGCTCTACACCAATACACTCCACGCCACTCTATCCTACTCTGAACCACTTCAGTCAATGCCACTGCACTCTACACCACTTTACTCTGTACCAATACTCTCTATGCCACTCTACTCTATCCCACTGTGCTCTACCCTGCACCACTCTCCTGTACACCACTTCACTTTACTCTATGCCACTGCACTCTATGCCACTCTCCTCTGAAACACTGCACTCTACACCAATGTATTCTACTCAACTGCACTCTATGTCACTGCATCCCACTCTGCACCACTGTATTCTACACCACTGCACTACACACCAATGCACTCTACGCCATTCTACACCACTGCGTTCTACGACACTCTTATATAAAACACTGCACTCTCCGCCACTGAACTCTACTTTACTTTACTCTGCCTTACTGCACTACATGCCAAAGTACTCTAAGTCACTTTACTATGCATCACTGCACTCAATGCCACTGTACTCTGCATCACCCCACTTTATGCCACTGTGCACTATGCCACTCCACTATGCACCACTATATGCCACTGTACTCTCTGCCACTCTATGCCACTGCACTCTCTGCCACTCTACTCTACACCACTGCTCTCTATGCCACTGTACTCTACGCCACTACACTCTATGCAAACTCTCCTCTGGACCATTACACTATGCACCATTGCACTTTACTATGGCCATTGTAATCTACACCACTGCACTCTTTGCCACTGAACTCTATGCCACTCTACTCTGCACTACTGCATCCTATGCCAATGCCCTCTATGCCACTCTACTCTGCATCACTCCACTCTACACCACTGCAATCTAGGGCATTCTACTCTACTCTGCACCACTCCACGCCACTCTACTCTGAACCACAGCACTCTGTGCTACTCTACTCTGCACCACTTTTCTCTACATCCCTCTACTATGAACCATTGCACTCTACTATGCCCCATTGTAATCTAAGCCACTGCACTCTATGATGCTGCATTGCATGCCACTGAATTTTATGCCACTGCATTCTACGCCACTGCACTCTGCATCACCATACTCTGCAAATCTCTATGCCAATGAACTAGTCCACTCCACTCTATGCCACTCTACACCACTGCACTCTACTCTACAGCACTCTGCTCTACACCACTGTACTCTAAGCCACAGCACTCAAATCTGCACCACTGTACTCAACACCACTGTTCTCTGCACCACCCTACTCAACACCACTCTACTCCACTCCATTCTGCACCACTGCATTATACGCCAATGCACTATACACCACTCTGCACTACTGCACTCTATGACACACTACTCTGCAACACTGCATCCTATGCCAATGCCCTCTATGCCACTCTACTTTGCATCACTCCACTCTACACCACTGAACTCTACACCACTGCAATCTACTGCATTCTACTCTACTCTGCACCACTCCACGCCACTCTACTCTGAACCACAGCACTGTGTGCCACTCTACTCTGCACCACTCTACTCTACATCCCTCCACTCTGCACCATTGCACTCTGCACCACTGCATTCTTCTATACAACACTCTAATCTACGCCATTGAATTTTATGTCGCTGCATTGTACACCACTGAATTATATGCTGTTGCACTTTATGCTAATGTACTCTATGCCACTATACTCTGCAAAACTCTATGCCAATGTATTCTACACCTGTCCACTCTACTCTATGCCACTCCACTGTACGTCACGCTACACAATTTCACTCTATGCCACTCCAATACATGACACTCCCTGCCTCTCCACTCTACAACACTACTTCACTCTTCACCATTCCACTCTATGACACTCTAGCCCACTCTCTTCTATGCCACTAACTTTTGGACATGCTGAACAGCAGTCACGCAGGTGTATAACGTGGCTAAAACACATTGACTAAGCCAATAGCTCTTGGATAGGTGAGACCTATTGGCTTTGCCAATGTTTGTTCTCAATTTATCTACTTTCCTACAATATCTTTTTCTAATAGCATAAGAGTACTGGTAAGATATGTACTGGTTCATGATGCAATGCAGCAGTAATAAAAGAATCAATTATAAAACAATCTAACAGAAGAATTTACAACCAAGACTTTTGTTGATTACTTTTGTTAGCGAGACTCCTTGACTCCTTAACTTACTTCAGATGGATCTCTCTTGCTCAGTGGTGAATTTATCCATAAAGTAAAAAACACAGGCAAGTATTTTATTGTTGTACTTCACATTGAAATAGGTAGGGCTGGTGTTCTGTGAACTGTGCCTAAAACTCTGTTTACGCACGAGTTGGAATTATAATTTGAGAGCTATTGATCACATCCGATATTATCGGATATGTTAAATACCTCAACCTTTATTAAATTTCAGCAAGTAAATTTTTCCTAAATGTAACAGGAGCAAAGTGTATAGTATTTACTGTACCATGCAGATTTTGGGGTGTTAAACACCAAAATCCTCATGTTATTCCCCGTAAAAATGTAATATCTTGCTTGATAGCCAAGAGTCGTTATTTATTAGGTGTGATTAATATTACCTATATTAGTAAGTGTGCTTAATTTAAATTGTTTCATTGTTGTTCTCACTTTAAACTGTTCACAAGTTTATGCACACTGCACAATTTCAATTTGGGCAAGAATTTAAATGTTTTAAAAGTGAGCATTAATTGGCCACAGGGATCCTACACAGCCTGCGTGAGTCATTCAGAAGGAGTAACACTCCCTGCCCCCCATGCTATCCTCAGTTTCCTCTTCACATGTCACATGGAGTTAAACCACAAGGCGCTGCTCCCATTCGCTTGCACAAGTAGATTATTTTTATCCACCGATGATACTAGAGCTTCCTTCTTATGTACACATCATCCTGCAAGCCCCACCAGACAGTTCCTTCTCTAGATGTTGCACAAGAGTTTCCTATGACATTAACCATTTCTGCATGAGTGAGGTATTGGGAGCCACAACCAGCTGTGAGAGGGTATTTGTAGAACTTCTCCAGATACATTTCAGCTGGTGGTACTGGTACAGTGGTGGATAACAATCTAGAGTCTATAAGTGTCCAGTAAAAAAGAAAACTGCTTCTCTTTCAATAGTGAATCAGAACCAACAAGCAGTTGCAAATTGCAATATCATATTTTTTTATCTCAGTGAAAGAGTCTGGGAGCATGTTGATTCAATGGAAGCATTACAATCTATTGGCATTGTATAGCTTAGCCATCTCAGAAATTGGATTTCAGAGTGATTTGCAGTGATAGTGCATGGCGATGTTTACCATGAATTCTCCTCTTTTCTAAAAACAATAGCAGTCACACTGGTGCAGTGTTCATGAGTAATCTAACTGGCAAAGACATTCAAGCAAAAAAGCAAAGACCTTATTTTACCAGATATGTAGGAGTGACCGCTATTAAAGGCCTTATTACAAATTTGACGGTGCAAGTGCAGACCGTCATGCTGGCGGCTCGCTCTTGCACCACCAAACCCGTGTTTGGGCTGCCCACCATATTACTAGTGTTTCTCATGTATGGCTGGCTTTTATTTAGCAGGTCCACGGTGGTGCCTCTGAAAATGGGCTCCACGATGGGAGCGCCCTAAAAAGTTCTTGCATGGCATGAACTGTAAAGTCCATGACGAGCAAGAACTGGGGTGCATGCAAACAGGGGGTTGCATGTTGGTCACCCTGCATGCACCTCATAGCCCTGAGGCGACAGGGGCTTTGTTTCCTCTCCTCCATGGATTTCATGGAGGAGGAACTGCCATGAAAACCGTGGCAGAGAGGAAATTCGTAATATGCTTGGCGGGACTGTGACAATCCCGCCAAGCATACTGCTGGTTCTACACCGCAACACCACCATCAGGGAGCAGCAGTTCCCTGGCGGCATCAGTGGTGCAATGGCAGTGAACCACCCTAGTTGTAATAGGGCTATCGGAGCTCTGGTGCAGTGGTAGCTGGTCCACCACCGCCGGGCTTTCGCAATTGTGGCGTCACTTTTTAATCAAGCCCTAAGTAAGATCTAGTTTTGTGATATGTGTACAGAACATCATGGACATATTACTACTATTCAACGGGAAAAGTGCACAAGACAGCATCACTCAAAGACTAAATTACACTTGCAGGGCATCAAATTCCAATAGTAATAAAAATAAAAAATTACACACTTCATGGCCAAAGAAGTGCAGTGTGACAAATGCCATTGGGAAAAACACAAACTCCTAAAAACATTTGCTAAATTTCCCCAGAATGAAAACCAAAGCAACCATGACTCTAAATAGAAGGCGAACAGGCAGCCCATATAAACAGCCCATGGCACACAAATAAACACACCCAAACAAAGCAAACCTTTTCTGAGTCACCTAACCGACCATATGAAGGAGCGTGAACACTGACTTTCCAGTGATTAAACTCTTGAACAAAGAAAATTAGGAGCCTGGTTACAGTAGCTGCCGGCATTTCTCATGGGTGGGGGGTCAGGTCTGAGGAGTTGCGGAGAGGGGGATTGCCTGGAAATTAAATACAATAAAAATGATAAAATTAAACTTACCTTTCAGCCGGGTCCTGTGTCTTCCTGGCTCCTACTCTCCTGCCTCCGACAGAAACAGGAAGCAGGCAGTTAGGCTCCCTCCCGTAAGCCAATCACACCTCTGCAAGCAGCGTTGATTGGTCGGGACACCACCCAACTAGGGGCTAATGGGATGGCCATGTTCTCCATGCATGCCTGCATGGAGAAGGGCAGAGTGCGCATGACTGGTTTGGGCGGCCCTAGAGGGCCGACCAAACAGTTTTTGCGCACTCAGGAATGGGCAAACCACTCCTCCCCTGCCCTGCTCAAAGAGCAGAGCAGCCCTGCCCACTCGCCCGCCCGCAATGTGCAAAGAAAACATAAAATTGTAATAACGTTTAGTTATTACCATTTTCTGTTTCGGCTTTCTCGCACTGTGAGAAAGCAGTAGGCCAATGCTCCTTCGCCCTAGTGGAGGAGCCGCCCCTGCCGGGTCAAATTCACTGCTAACACTATAACAGATCTACTTCGGACCTGAAAGCTCACAGTTATGTTGCGCATACTGCTAACAAGCTAGTTCACGTAAGATGAATCACAGGCCCAGGAAAATCCAACCACCATGCAGCAACATTGTGGGTTAGTTCACAGCTTAAACCACACTAGTGTGCACACGCATGTGACAGACACCATGGGAGTTGTATATTCCACTTAAGTGTGCATTTACTATCGTCTAATGTACATTAACTGCATCTAGAAGCAATGAGTTATTCAACAAACCCATTGAAAAAATTAACACTTTCAGACTCATAAAATTATTTATGCCTACCCCAAAGTTAATATAGAAACACCAACAATAAATAAAATCCATTCAATTGACACTCTCGTTAAATTAAAACAATCCTACACAATCTCATAATTAAATATAAACTTTCTGACAAGTGACTTCTTGATCAAAACGTTTTTTTTAATTGTTTTCTAATTTTAGGTGTTCCAATAAATTATTCAGAGTATATTGACACCCTCATGTCCAGTGAGCCATTAATAGTTGTGGATGCTAATATGCCAAAATGCATTGCCAACATTTTTAATAATGGGATTTCAAAACTAATTAAGAAGGAATTCGGGTTTGCTTTGTAAAGAGAATGATAAAGTAACAGGTTTTCCGTTCATCCACTACTATAAGGACTTATGCACTCAGAGGGGACATTACCCCTTCCTCTGATTTTGTTCCCTTATAGGTACTAATATCTTTATAGTGTAAGATTAAATAAAATCATGACAAAATCGCACATATAAGGCACACTGGCATCTGAAGAAGTATTTTACCTAAAACCAACTTTCGAAAATCAGTAGAGGTCTGAGATATTACAATAGGGTTAAATATATAAATTAACAACAGTTTGTAGCCAGTATGTGAAAACAAGATATGAAATAACAAAATTGAGAACTATTTACATGTGGTGAATTGTCACAGCAAAGAACGCAGGAAGGAGCTCACTTAAACTGAGTCACCTGTTAATTTAACAAACTTTAACTAGAAAATACCTTGTGGCCAGGAGGACAGAATGACCAAATCATCTTCAGTAAGATTAGAGGGGCAAGAGTCTCAGATTTCCTGATATTGTTGCACCAACTAAAAGGTTCTGTGACGAGCAGGAGGAAAAAGAGAGAAGTGGGGCATTGGCAGGCTTGGTGGGCTCGTTTTGTTGACCAGTGGGAGGGAGCCCGATAAAACTAGACAGCATTATCTATGCACTTTAATTCAATCCAAGCATTGGGGTCTTAAAGTGCTCTGTAGGAGGACCTTGAAGAAAGCTCACAATAAATAGATTGGTCAGATGAGTACATGCAGTGACTCCTAGATGTTACAGGGTCCATTCCGAATGAGGCTGTGCTTACTGTAGTGACCTGTGGTAAATTCCAGTGCCAGAGAGCCAGTGCCTGCTGGATTAAAACTCCTGCCCCTCAAAGAGAGCGAGAAATTGGGATGTGTAATTGTTTTTTCCGAAATACACGTAATTTGTGTGAAATAACATTGGGCCTCATTTATGAAAAGTGACGCATCACTGCGTGAAAACAGTGATGCGTCACTTTTCACTGCGCCCTCCCTGCGACTCCAATGATGCGTCATATTTACAGTATGACGCATCATGTCGCAAGGAGTCACAGATACGTCAGTATTTCTGAAGTATCTGTAGGCGCAAAAGTGACGCATTGCTGGAGTGTGTCACGAAAGTGAACCAACTCCAGCAATGTTTCCTTTCACATGGGGCATGCCCCATGTGAAAGGGCCTGTGTCAGTCTTACGCCTGCTGTGAGGCAGGTGCAAGATATTGACGCATTTGCACCCTAGAAGTGGCGCAGTGAAATCTCGTAGATTTCACTGCGTTACTTCTACGATGCTTACTTATGTGGGAACGCCCACCCTGCATACATTATACCTGACACAGGTATAATGTAGCGCAGGGGTTTACAAAGTGACGCATCTACCTAGATGCGTCACTTTGTAAATATGGTGCAACAAGGTCCAGTTTTTACGCCGCTGATGCGTCACAAAAAGTGTCGCACCGGCGGCGCAAAAGTGACGCAAGGACTCATAAATGAGCCCCATTGTATTTATTTTTCAAAATACATTTCACTGCTAATTTTTCAGTGCAAGGGTATACTTTGCACAGCAAGGTTATGTAAACTACTGGCGCATGACTCGTTTAAGCAGAAAATGTTTTGTCCAAGGAGAAAATGCCTTTCGGTGAGATATGTTTTACTGGAAGCGACACAGAGGGGTCAAAAATCACACATATTTTAAATGTATGCAAAATGCCAAAAGTTGGGCACATTTTGCATAATTCTAATTATGTGAGATTATGACAGTGTAGCAAAAATATTGCACAGACTTAAATGGGGAAGAAGAGAGAGAGAGAGAGAGAGAGAGAGAGAGAGAGAACGAGAAAGAAGTGTTTCTTTAATTTTGATTTATGTTTTTGGTGTGGTGTGAATCGAACTCTGAGGAGCAGAACAGGTAACTCCAGATCACATTGTTATACACACAGGGCATTGTAACATGAGGAGCTAGAGACTGAAGAGTACTGTGTGAATAGGGTCTGATTAAATCCTGGGTAACAGACCCTGGAATGTGAAGATGTGGATGAAGGCATCATGTTAGTGGGACACTACTAACCAGTATGCTGTATAGCTAGTTTTTACATTAACTATTGTCTTACTGTAACCATATTTACAATTGAAGGTACAGACATAGCAATTCGCCTAGAGTCTCACATTTGTTTGCTCCTGTGCTGAATCGAGGATTATATTGTAGGTATTCTGGTTTCAAGGCCAAAATGATAAAATGTATGGGCCTCATTTATGAGAAGTGACGCATCGCTGCGTGAAAGCAGCGATGCGTCACTTCTCAGGGCGCCCTCCTTGCGACACCAATGATGCATCATATTTATAATATGACGCATCATGTCGCAAGGAAGGACAGATACGTCAGTATAACTGACGTATCCGTCTGCGCAAAAAGTGGCGCATTGCTGGAGTAGTGTCGGAAGCCTGACGCAACTCCAGCAATGGCTTACCCCATGTGAAAGGGCCTGCGTCACCCTTACGCCTGCCATGAGGCAGGCGTAAGGTTTTGACGCATTGGCGTCTTAGAAGTGGCGCAGCAAAATCTCATAGATTTCGCAGCGCCACTCCTACGACCCTTTCTTGCGGGGGTACGCCCCCCTGCATACATTATACCTGGCGCAGGTATAATGTAGCGCAGGGGTTTACGAAGTGACGCATCTACCTAGATGCGTCACTTCGTAAATATGGCGCAACATGGCGCATGTTTTACGCCACTTGTGCGTCACAAAAAGTAATGCACCGGTGGCGCAAAAGTGACGCAGGAGCTCATAAATGAGCCCCTAAATTTGTTAACAATAAGAGCGGTTTTTTGAGTTCTGTGACTAAAGATGAGGATTATTCTTAATTCCTTCACTGCCACATAAAAACAAATGTTCAATAAACATGAGCATTTTCAATGAACATGAACAAAGCTTGTAATCAAGTCTGTCTTACTCCATAACTGCTCTTCACTGCTTAGCAGCTTGATGTCATTTATGTTCGTGATTTTTGACCGCCCCACACCATAAATGTTTGCAGATTGTTTTGAGCACCACTGCTCTGACACCGAGTTCATTGGCCCTGTATAAACACGGTGCTTATCTGTGTAACCAGTTTCTCTTAATTTTGTATAAAACTCTTTGAAATCTTTATTGGCCAGGGCATTTATGTGGGAAGAGGGACGGTTGCCCGAGAGACTGGTGCAACTGTGCAACTCTCGATCACTGAGCCTCAAACATGACTTCGGTCTTCTGCTCCCATCCGGACCATTCAGCTTCCTCAGTCTCGCTGATGCTGTGCTAGAAGGGACAGGGGGCTGTGTAATCAGCCCACCTGAACATGTCTCTGTCCCATTTCTAGCTCGACTGAAATGCACGCAGGCAGTCAGGTTCACTGGAGCACGAATGGCAAGTCACATCACTAGACTCTGATCAGGGCAGTTCCTTCCATCTTAATTTGGGTGGTGTGCAAGAAGAGAGCTCACAAGCGCTGCATCTGCCATTACTTTTTGGGCCTAATTTTGGGGAGATCCACCTATTGCCCAAGAGTCCCCTGAGGCATAAAAGATAACATAATACATTTTATTTTATTTACTTATTTTTAAAAATGAATAAAGAGCAAACAGCAACCCAGAGGTTGGGGAGGGGTCGTGGCCTTACGGTCAGAGCTGTCGACTTTGGAGCTGGGGAACCAAGTTAGAGCCTTGGCGTCGCCTCAGCTCCCTGTAATTCTGGGCAAATCACTTAGGGGCATATTATCAAGCCAGGCGATAAAATTATCGCCGCTTTAGCGGCAGAAAACTGCCGCTAAAACGGCGATAATGGGCTTGATAATATGCTCTATGGAATTCCAATTGAAGCCCAGGTTAAATGTGAAGGGCGTCTAACATGGGCTTCAATTGGAATTCCATAGAGCATATTATCAAGCCCATTATCGCCGTTTTAGCGACAGTTTTCTGCCGCTAAAGCGGCGATACTTTTATCGCCTGGCTTGATAATATGCCCCTCAATCTCCCCACGCCTACCAAAAATGAATGTGTCCTTGTGTAACGTAATTGTTGCTCATGTAAAGTGCTCCAATGCCTTCGGGTCGAGTTCGCTCTATATAAATATGCAGCTGATGATCAGGGCCGGACTGGCCGAGTGGGCATCAGGCGTTTGACCGGGAGGCTGGAATGGTAGGGGCTGGTTTTGGAGTGGTGGGGGCCGGTTTTGTTATGGGGGACCGGTTCTGCAGTGATGCTGCAATATTGGCCCCCAGTAACAAAAGCAGCAGTGCTGGGGGCTGGTTTTATTAAGCAGCAGTGCTTCACACCTGCACCCCCCACCCCCGTGGGGGCTAGTCAGACTAAAGTGCCAGGGCTGCTTTGGGTTTCCAGTCCGGCTCTGCTGATGACCCTGGCAGACTGAAATCCACTAAGAATTTAGAGGCACATTTGTGAGAGGCTCACATTGCGTTTGCACCACACAACATGGTGCATGCGTGACGCCAACCTTTAAGTCAAATTTTTGAAGCCACGGAAAGCCACTTTGCATGCCTTAAAAAAACTGGAGTACCGCAACGGAACACAAATTGCTGCATTGCGTTATCCTGACATGGGAAGGCATTCCATGGGAGCTGCGTGGGTGTTCCCATTCAACTCCCATGGATTTTGGTGCATTCCCATATTTACAAGAACTGTAAACCTGAGATTGCACCATAATGTTACACCTTCCCAGGGGAGGCGTAATGAGGAGAAATATCTCTATTTCTCCTAGTTTCTTCCTCTTTCTATGTGTGCTGCAGAATGCAGCACACATAGAAAGAGGAAAAAGCCTCCCAGGATTGGTTTTGAGCAGGAAGATTCCTCTTCCTGCGCAAAAACTATCCTGCCTGCAACACAGGATCCCTTGCACCATGGTGCAAGTGTGCCTGCATTGGCACTAAACTGCCAAAAGGGTGACATCGCAGGGGAAAGGACAGCAATGCACCCTATAGGCTGAAATACAGCAGACTCCTGCCCTTTCCCTGTCATGCAGTGCAGCGCAGCAAGGTGACTCAAAGTCTCATAAATGAACCCCTTAGATACAAACGCTGTGATTGAATAGGTACATTTTCAAACCGTTTGTACATTTAGCATGGTTCCTTTGCACCTTAATGAGCAAAGGAAGCTGTTTTGGACTTTAGCTATGTGAACAGATAAAGCGCTGCCACTTGTTTTTGCTTGGAGTTTTTGAGAAACTTCACTGGATGGACATAAGCCGATCTCAGAGAATGGGGTGGAATATATTTCTGACATTTCTGTTTCAACAAGAGAACCTTTTAAATGCACAACCCTATGTGGTCCTGGATCCCTCTCTTCCTAGGCCAAGTATCAGTCTGGTGTCTGCCTTCTACACTATCTGCAATTTTTTATTTTTTATTTTTTTTCTGCTGTATTAATGGTTATTCTCTAAAGTTGTTCACATTGTAAACTCCCGACTTCTTATATGTACTGTTTTGTAGGGTTCTAACCTATTTTTAGCATATTTTATTCAATAGTTTTATAATCTTACAAATAATTTGTTTGAGATTTAATTGTGATATTTTTGGAACTAATGTCGTTTTATTCTTGTTGGTCACATAATTTTGAGAACTGTCTTTTATTGAGTTTTGTATTGCTTTAATGGCCTCCGGGCCGATAATAAAGTTTCATGACTGACTGACTGACTATCTGCAATTTCTTTTTAGATTTTGGGGTACACCAATGTGGAGAGATGACTCAGTCTAGACATGATGTATCTCTTGCTAGAACTATGGATTACAACAGTCCATAGGGAAAAAGTTCAGCAGCACTTTCAGTGTAGTAAACAATGTAACAACTTATTTGTTGATCTGAGGTTATATTCTGGTGAAAATGAAAGCCCATTTGTCTCACCTTTTTCCTGGGGAATTGAGGGGCTCCCATATTGGCGGGTCACAAAGAACTGGACTACAAATAAGTTTTGCCTCGAGGCACAAGAACTTTAATTTTGACTGCATTCCACTGTAAATCATACTGTGACATCCAGCAGGCAAAACCGGTCTAGCAATACTTAAGCTTCTCCTGGGCCAGCTCTGACCTCCCTTCTACGTGCAAGATCAGTTGTTTGTCATTGGTGTAGCCATAGAAATCGAACCCAAAGGGCCAGGTTGTAAAACTTTCCACATTATTCTAACTTTGCATGTGTGCTGCACCCTACAGCACACTTGCAAAGTGGCAATGGTACTAAAGCATAATTTTTGTACGAGAAGGGTCCTCTTCCAGTACAAAACCTGTGCTTGATAGAAAATACATACCTTGGCACTATAGTGCAGTGGCATGTGTGTTGGCGCGTATCAGCCTAAAGTGCGCCAGTGGGAGAAGAGAGAAAATCAGTGCCATATCTTAAGAGATATGTTGCTATTTTTCGCTTATCCTTTGACAAAATGTAGTGCACCAACTTTGGTTGCTGTGCTGCGTTGCGCCAAAACTTAGTAGATCTTCCCCCTTATTTCTCTAACTAGTTTTCAACAAAAGGAGGCGTGACTAAATCAAACTGACTGAAGGAACACTCCTTCATCGTGTGAGCTCTCTCTCCTGGTGTAATCAAAGATGTTAAGGATTGGTCAACCTGCACACCACTCAGGGTAAAATCAGGTCTAATCATATGTAAAGGGATATAATGCATTAATAGGGACACAAATAAAAGAATTCACTGGGCATTGAACCAGGGCCGGCTTTGGCGCAGGTGGCGCCCAGTGCAACAATGTTAGTTGGCGCCCCCCCAATGACCACCTCCACCACGGGTATCTCTCACTAGCACCCTTTAACAGTGATCAGGTCTCCATAACCACTCTCTCTCAGATGCATTGAATTAGTTATAGCGCCACTCCTACTAGTAAAGGATGTCAGAGCACTTTGCATCATACACACATTACACAGAGACAATCGAACATAGGTTTGTAAATCAGCTTATAGGAAATGTTACATAAGCCAAAGGACTTAGGGCCATATGTAGGTAGCCAAATACCGGTCGGTAACGGCCGATTTTCGGTAATTATACCGTTACCGACCGGTATTTTGGCTTTTGGAATGTAGGGGGCTCATTGTTGTATTCGGTAATTTACCGAATCGGTAAAATTACCGAATCGGTAATTTTACCGATTCGGTAAATTCCGAATACAAAAATGAGATGTAGGGGGAGTGTGTGGGTGTTTTTAGGAGTCGGTATTTACCACCAACTAATAGTTGGTGGTAAATAATTAATGGATGTGTTTACGCATTTTGAAGCGCTTAGAAGTGTGCAATGTGGCAGACATACATACCCTTAGGGCATGTATGTGTGCCACATGTGCACACGTGGCCGAATCAGGGGTGCAACAGGGTGTCAATGTGACACCCTGCCACCCTTGCATGTGTTCCCCTAATTACCGAATCGGTATTTACCGATTCGGTAATGAGGCATACCTTCCCATCAATGGGAAGGTATGCCTCATTACCGAATCGGTAAATACCGATTCGGTAATTACCGACTTTTACCGAATCGGTAAATATTACCGACTCATTACCTACATATCATTTACCACTTCATAAATACCGAATCGGTAAAATTCGGTATTTATGAAGTGGTAAATGGGTCCCTACCTACATATGGCCCTAAGTGTAGGATAGGAGTGCTTGGTGTGGAGAAGCACAAGCTCAGAGTCGAAAAAGAAACAGCATAGTTGTAAGTTTTCTTTAATAAAAATAATCGATTTCTACCCAAAGTAACCCTTTTTGTAACATTAATCTATGCTCTAATGTATACTTTGCAGTGTGTATGCAGCTCTCTGATGAAAATTAATACCTCATTGTTCTATATTAGGACTTTAAGCTATCAATTGCAAGGAACAAAAGGATGTCTCTTTTAAAAGCAGTAACCTGCTGGTCTATTTACAGTATATGCACTCTGTAATCTACATAGTAAACTTTTTTTGCAGCGGGCATATTAACCCCCTGCAGTACCTTCGCATAAGTCAAAACATAAACTATACAAAACTCCAATCTCTCTCCACGAAGAACATTAATCACAAGAGTTAACTTTACATTTTTGTGAGGCCTGGTAATTGCCGGAGGAAAGAAACGCTTCAGCAGTTGCTTTAAAAACATAATAAACTTACAAGCACGGCGCCCCCAGGTAGCCAGCACCCGGTGCGGTAGCACCGGTTGCACCGCCCTAAAGCCGGCCCTGCATTGAACTCTGTGCAACCACTAGAGTTACATTACGAATAAGGCCTGAAAGCAAGGGACTGAGCAATATTGACAGGGGCAAAGTGGTGGGAAATTAGCAAACATTTTCCACTATGGATGACGGTTTCACAGAAACCCTGGACTCCTCTCTGTGGTGAGCCATCTGTGCTACCCTGTGAAGGTGTTGCTTGGATGGCTGGTCATTTAAACACGTCCAGCCAGAAGGAAAGCCTCTCCTAAGGGCTAACCTTGGCAATACCAACAACCCTGTGGGTATTCTTCCTTTCCAGAGGAAGAGTAGGCCAAGGGTGTGGCTCCAGGGCCAGCTAACAAGGTTACTCAGATAGCATCGACAGAAAATTGTCAAGTGGCGATTAGGCCTTTTCACCAAGTAAGACTTGGGGGGCGGGGGGGGGGGGGTATTGGCTCAGTTCATCTACAGTTGACATCTGATGAACGGGGATACTTGGGAGTTCACACTATGGGGTCGATTCCGATGTCAGACGGATTCAGGTCCGTCCGACGTCGGTCAGGAACCTTAACCAACCAACCTGCTGTCGTCGGTTACGGACCTGCAATACGATGAGACCGAACAGGGTTTGGTCGCACTCGTATACTTCACAATGCAAGCATGCATTAAGAGCGGAATGCATGCTTGCATTGTGAAAAGCATGGGCGCAGTTCATCCCTGCACCCTGTGGCCGGCACCCCAAGATGCCTGCCACTGGATGCAGGGATCCACAGATGGTCACCATAGGTGCCTCGCACCCATGGGGGCCCTACTGGGGGCCCCCAAAGACAGTTTCCGACTGACTTTTCGTTCCGGAAAGACCAGCACGAAAAGGCAGTGAAAAACTGCCATCGTACTCCCTCGGTTGTAAAGAGGCGGCCGGGGGAGTACTGAGGGATTACCGGACGGCGGACGGGCTCTCCGAGCCTGTCATCAGCCATCCAGAAATCCGAGTCGGATTCCTTTCCGACTGAGTTCATCGGGATGGCTCGGTCGGAAAGGAATCCGGCCGACACGTTCCGATTCGGTTGGAAGGGCTCCGAACTTCCGGCCGAAATCAGAATCTGCCCCCATGTGATGGAACTCTGAGTCATATGAGGAGGCTGTGCCCTCGGACTTTGAGGCCACAGGGGACTCATGCTAGTCTTAGATCACAGGCCTTGTGAGCAAGTCACTCCTGGTAGTAAAGAAAGACAAGTGTCATCAATCAATAATCAAAAAGCGAGAACTTAGTATGTGGTAGATTAACAGACATTTCAATGTTGGAGACCGTCCTGCTCAGGGATGCCCTTCAAGAGGGTGAATTGTTAGTTTGGGTGGAGCTGAAGAACATGCGCCTGACAGTTTCCATTTCTACACCGCATGTTCCTACTGTTTTCCAGCTACGATAGGCAGTTTGCAGTCCTGCCTTGTGGGGTGTCCTCAGCCCTATGTTGTTTCACCAAGCTGATGAAACAAATAGTGGAGATCTTGAGGACTAGAATAGTCTGGCTAGTGTTCTAAATGAACTATATCCTGTTGATGTCTCGGCACTGTCAAATACTGCAGAACCAATGTTCTCTAACTGTAGACCTCCACTAAGACTGGGGGTAATGCAAGATGTGGTTGTTGATATTAACAGGTTCAGACACACAGTGTTGGACGTCATAAAAAAGCCTTTTTGGTTAAAGATGGTATGGAAGACGTAATGAGGTCGCATATTGGCTCACACCATTTACTTTAAAACCTCCCGGACCTAAAATGAAAATATTTCTAGAAATTGTGATGGAAAGTTTACATTGTATTGAAAACATGGATTTGAGGATTATCCCTTCCACCGCCATGTGTGATACTACTTAACTGATGTGTGGTGCACTCAAAGTAATGAATTGATTGATTTGATTTGAGAGATTTGTAAAGGTCATAATACCAGAGGGTGTCAAAGCGCTAGCTGATAAAGAGCCTCTACCGGAGAGATGATCATAACTAACATCACTGAAAGGAGAAAAGCCAGGTCTTCATCTCCTTTCGGAAGTCGACGTGGGAGGAAATACTAGCAATATGGATGAGAAGAGTATTCCATAGCTTGGCAGCAGTTAACCAAATGGATTGTCCCCCAACCTGGCTTTATGAAATCTCGGTATGCCAACCTTCCTGAGAGAGGCAGACCTTAGTTGCCTATTAGGGGTGTACCAGTGAAAAGCCATTTGCAGGTGCATTGGGCCCAGATGGAAGAGAGCAGTATGAACTAGACACAGAGCTTTGAAAATCACACGCTTTTTGACCAGTGGCCAGCGCAGGGAACAAATGCCCTCTCTGACTGACAAGAATTTGGGAATACCCAGGACAATCCGAGCAGCAGCATTCTGAATAGGTTAGAGCTTAAGCGTGGATACGTTAATATTTAAATACATTGAATTGCAGAAGTTAATGCATGAAGTAATAGGTGCGATGACAATGGACAAAAAGCTCGGATGGAATAAAAGGAAAAACCTTTCTAAGAGTTTTGGTGATGTAAAAATAGAAGCTCCCCGTCCTTTTTAACTGAATGTCGAAGGAAAGAGAGGTCTCAAAGTACTACCCTAGATTTCTAACCTCCATAACAGGAGAGGGTAAAGGGCCACAAGACTCTGGCCACCACAATTCAGACCAAACAGACGTTTACTCTCCGAAAATCAAGATTTCTGCCTTATCGGCATTCAATTTAAGCCAGTTCTCTTTCATCCAGTTATTAGTGTTGATCATACAGTGTTTAAACCTCTCAGCTACTTCTGGAATATTGTCCAATATGGATACAATAATTTGTGTATCATCCGCATATGAAAGTACACTAAAACCGAAAGACCGGCTCAACTTGGCCAAAGGAGCCACATACAAGTTGAACATCATCAGGCTGAGAGAAGACCCCTGTGGCACCCCACTGGGTAGCTGGAAACGGTTTGCCCTAAACTGAACACAGCTCACAGTGCGAGATCTGTTCGTAAGAAATAGTCCAGTAGGGCCAGAGCTGTGTCCCTCAACGCTGCCTAGTGAAGTCTATAAACCAGGTGGGAGGGGGTCCACCATGCCAAACGCCGCCAAAAGGTCCAACAACACCAAGATGGCAGCCCTTCCACTAGTAACTTGACTCTGAATGAGATCTGTTGCCGCCAACAGTGCAGATTCCGTGCCATGGCCACCCTGAAACCCATTGTGTGAATGATCTAAGAGATCGTGGGATGCTACAAATGCTACCAGTTCCTGAATGAGATATTTTTCCAGTATCTTAGCTGGTGCTAGAAGAAGAGAGATATGACATAGATTACTGAGATATTCAGCGTCACCATGGGGCGTCTTTTTATGGGGGACCACTATAGCCTCTTTCTAAGATTCAGAAAAGATGCCTGTTAAAAGAATTTGATTGTAGACTTTTCTCAAAAAGATGGCGATCTGATGCAAAACTAACTGCAAAATTCTTGGAGGATATGGATCATCCAGAGAGCCGGCCCTTAATTGTTGAAGAAGCAGCTTAACTTTATGTGGTAATGAAGAAGGATGCTTCGTAGTCCATGTAAGTATTAAGTAGGTTTATGCAGGATAAGTTATTATGATGTAAAGTAGAGCCTCACCAGCAGCAACCTTCCTGCTGCTCAGTCCATCCTCCAACTGACACTCTCCACATCCAGGCATCCTCACATTCCATTACATTGCTCCAGCGTGGAGTGCAAAATATCCCTCCCTCCGTCACAGACCAAAGATCTCACAAACACACACTATCCATACATTCGCTGGTGGGGCCCATAACACCAACATTCACTCACCATCAATCTGTGTTTCTCGGGAGGCGATTATCTTCCAAACGCTGGCATGAAAGGAATTACCCTTTTACCCTAATGAGCAACAAATCTACGTAACCTTCTGATACTCATTAGGCCCTGAACTTCACCTTTTCATATTCCTCTCATAAATCGGGATGGATCAGTTAGTTGCAGGTTTAGGTTAACTTCCAATTCTCTAATTTACCTTTCATTAATAAATTTTTAATGAATAAACAACCCAACTCATTCTGTAGTTATTCAATTCAATCTTTATCTAATTAATGCAAATTAAATCATTCATTTAATCAAGTCGCCAATCATATTTACCTATTCTGGCTAATTGTCGTCCTCTATGTCAAATCTGGTAGTCTCGCAAATCTATGCCCATCAAATTTAGTAATTTCAGTTCATCAGGAGTTTGGGCATTAATTCAGTCCGTCAAAGATTCAGGGAAACAGCTGTCCTGCAGCGTCACCGTCCTCTCCGTCAGCATAACGTCAGGAAATCGAGAAAGGCCAGAAACAAACCCGCACCCCCCTCTCTATTCTACCATAATTTATAGTAAAAATCATTGACAAATTGTAACAAAAACGGGTCTTCAGTTCCTCTGATTGGTCGATCAAAATCGTCTGAAAGGGTTCACACCAAATAATGTCTCTGGTGTCATCAATCTTGCTTGTTCCAGTTTTTTCGAAGCATCTAATTGTTCTTTCTGAAAATCTGGCTTGCTTCCCAGGATGACCTTGATGGGTACAGTCTGGTTAGGGTCATGACGAGGCCACTGTAGCTGGCGTCAGCGCAGGCGCACTTCACCCAAACCTCATGTAGTGTCAACGGTCGGGTTAGATACCAGAGGCAGCCATTTTGTGGCAGGCCCAAATGGTCAACTTAAGCAAAAGAAACACAAAACGTAATTAATACATAGAAATGACTAAATAAATGTTATTCCCTCAGTAATACCCATATGTGTGTGTGTATTTATCTAGCAATAAGCAACACTCAAGCGGTTTTATACTTACAAAATAAAGCACAAATCACAAATACATCACAAAAGCAACATATATCATGCAATATTCTAATTGTCTATCATTAGTATGCGTACATAATTTAGTTTACGATTTAATATAGTCATGCGAAGCAATCCCACGTGTATTTTAATCATTAATAAGGTTGATTAGTAACTTCCACATCAATTCATTAGTTCAATTATAATTAATTAATTAATCTAATTAATAAACATGCAAAATGGGGAGGGTATACATTTTTTTTTGTATTAACCGCTCCAGCAATCCCCCCTTTGGTGATTTTATCACCATACCACCCAAAAATTTTGTTCTGTCTTTACGGAATCTTTAAATGTTTTCTTGCTCTTAATCATAATTCAGTTTCACCTACGTCTTCTCTTTTTGCTGATTCATACAAACTCTCCTTCCACTCCTCCAATTCTATCTCCTCAATTTCCCTTTCTTGTTTCTTATCTTTTCTTTTTAATTTTTCGCTTTTTACTCTTTTCTTGTTTTTATTATTTTTACAACGAATACAGCCTAATCTGATCACTAATATTATGCAAATTACACATGTTAATGGAAACTTTCAATTCAATAATACTTTATTTCGACCTGTTTCGGCCATAAAAGTAACAATAAAAACACAATACAATAAAATACAGAATAAAAACATCATCAGTTAATAAAAGACAAAAATTTTTCAGCTAACACCCCAGATTAGTCGAGGCACTGTTTCGAATTAAAAAACTCCTTTTTATCCAGAATGCATGGAGATACTTGGAAAGTGCAAACACAATGTGAGCTGCTGTATTAGATTTAAAGACTCTAAGTGCATCTGCATATTTACGAAAGCCCAGGTTCCTACAAACAGGTATAATCCAGTGCTTCCGAGCTCTGCTATACATGGGACAGAAGAAAAGAATGTGGCATTCATTCTCTAGATCCGAGCCACAGCCAGGGCATTTGGAAACCCCGGAGCTAGACCACTTGTTTGTGAAACATGCAAGGGGGAGGCAGCCGAACCTCCATTGGATGTATAACTTTCTGGCCAGCACAGGGTAGATTACATTTAAATAGTCCTCAAAGGAGTATACAGATTTGTACTCTAAAAATGAATTTACCATAGGACCAATGTGTGAGTTATGCAGCCAAACACTAGTGCATCTAGCTCTATATGACTGGGTAAGGTGTTTTCCTGAGATCACACTACAGGCAATCGCTGGCTGGTACCACAAATCCGCAAGACCCATTAACATTAATTCCTGTTTGACATAGGAGAGCCAGGGGATGTGCGCAGCTTTGCTCAGGTTTAATACTTCCTGCAGTTCGGTTCTATATTGTGTGAGTTCAGGAGTTAGCCATAATTTCCTCCAGAATCTAAGGGGTTTAAGAGACAATTCCTCCTGGATTGGGAGTAGGCCCAGGTCAAGCCGAAGAGGAATAAGGGGGGTACTCTGCGGGAGCATGAGCAGCTGCCTCAAGAATCTGTTCTCCGCTTTAGTTAATTCGGGACTCACAACATACCCCCATAGTTCACCCCCATACAGGGCCGCTGATCTAGCCCTGGTTTTATAAATTTCTAAACCTGGGCTTATGGGCCTATATGTTGAGGCATTGTTCATTTTCAATATTCCACCCGCTGTTTGGGTCAGTTTAAGCTGGGATTTTAAGAGATGGGGCACCCAGGAAAAGTTTTCGCTCAACGTGACACCTAGGTATTGAAAGGTCTGCACTCTCTCAAGCGAAACTGTGTCCAGTATAGGAGGGGGTCTGGTGCGTCGTGGGGGATTAAAAATCATGAATTTAGTTTTGTCTACATTGATTTGTAGACCATGATCAATACAGAATTCGTGGAACCCAACCAATGTACGCTGTATCCCCATGGGTGACTTAGCTAATAAGAGAGTATCGTCGGCAAACATTATTGCCGCGATTTTCTTACCTGCCAGCCTGGGTGCATCGTTGTTGGAAACAATATTTTGCCTACAAATGTACTACCAAGCTTTACTAAGAAATTTTTAATAGCAGCTATTTTCTTTCCAATCTTTTCCCAAACACCTTCAACCTCCAGTGGTACAATTTTATCATGCAAGTCAGTGATATTTCTAATATAAATTTTCAAATCTTTGCTTTCGTCAGGAATGTAAGTACAACAATGTTGAACTTTCAGCATTCCACAGACTCCACCCTCTTTTGCCAATAATATATCAAGGGCAAGTCGATTTTGCATTACCATAGCACGCATGGCAACCATTTCAGTGTCTACCAATAAGAATCCTCCAGCAGTGCTTGTTGACAAGCGATCCACTACTGTTGAAAGTCTTCTAGTTTTGTTTGCATTCAGAGTTATTCCCACTGCTGTATCAATGCTCCAAAAATGTCACCTACAATTTCTGCCCAAGATTCTCTCTTACTACGCGCTAAATGATTACTTAAACTATGTACACCATCTTCTCCTCTATCCATATGAAATTTTTTCGGAAAGACCAGGCATAACATGTGACATACCAATGGTCTGGCAAACGATAATATGCCCTGTTCCCACAAATAAAATATAATCCAGGAAATACTGGATCTTTTCCGCCTTTAAATCCCCATCCACCCATGATTCGATATGTATCATGGCACTCACTATTACCTAGAAAATAATTATCATACACTGTTTGATTCCTTCGAATGCAAAATTTCCCTTTCTGAGGCCAATCTAAAGCTATAGTTGGACTAGCTTCTCCTTTCAAGTGTTTTTCTCTTTCTACATCCCAGACTGTTTTCTCCACTTTCCCTTCTGCTGCCTTTCTTTACATTTTTAGTCTCCTTTCTTCAACCATGTCTAAGAATGTCCTTTCTTCTTTCTTCAAACTGCACGTCAAATTGTTTCTAAAAATATATTCTAATGTTAGTTCTTTAGTTTCTAAGAAAAATTCACGTAATACCCAGCAGGTTTTACTTTGTTTAGTTTATTAAAAGAAGGCACTTGCGCAAAAATGTTATCTATATCTGAAAAATAATATTCTAATTTCTCTGTTTGATAAAATAAACTAGCTATTACACTACATGTTATTCCATATGTTGCTGGAAGGTGATGATAAGTCACTCTTTCAGAAACAGGTGCAGGTAACTGCATGCATACGTAGCAGTCCCTTACGTCCATTGCCTTTACATATTCATACAATAATTTTGAAAACACATATTAGAAAAATCTGTTATTGACCTGTCTTTATGCAAATAATTATTATCTATTGTAGTTGGAACTACCTTTGAAATCTTCCCTATATTAGTTTTGTTCTCACTATGTCCTTCTAATGTATCTATAGTGACCTTAAAAGAAATGACAAGAGCAAGGATGCTCCATAAAAGCATTAATAATCCTGTACAACAACAACACATTTTACAATATCTTTTAATGAATGTACATCTACCTTTGCTACTATCTATGTTAGCCATCTTTGTTAAAATGGACCGTGTCTTTTGACTTAGCCTCTTTCACTTCACAACTAGTTTTCTAACCTAAGGCTCTAACACCTATTTGGTTCTACCAGTATCTATCTTTTGACTTAATTTCTTGTTTCCTTCATCAACAGCTTTCTTGATTTATTCAGTTTGGCATCTCATCATTCTTCACTTTCCTCTCATCATCCAAATACAGAATTTCCTGAACTTCCGTTTCTTCTTCTCCAATGTCGGACAAGAGAACTCTCAGGATTTCCGATTCTACTTCTTCTTCAACCACTTTCAGTACAGCCTCCTCTGGATTTCCTTGACTATCTGCCTCTTCTCCCTTTTCAGGCAGAGCCACGTACGTCTATTTCGGTGACTTATACTTCTGGTTAGGTTTTCTTGTTCATTTACTCTCTTTATCCTCAGTTATTTCATCTTCTTTTGATTTTTCTTGACTTGTCACTTCATTCACCTGTTCAGCTCTTGGTGAATTCACTCATGTCAGTAGATATCTCAATTTCCTTATTTTATTGGGCCAAACGTCATCTTTTGCAACTCTTTTTACTTTACTTCCTTTGTAGTTCTTTTCATTCCTCCAAGCTCTCTTTCTTAGAACTCGACCTTCAGGTATTTCATTTTCACTTTCTTCAGACTCTGTCTCAACTTGCTTTGTCTTTTCAACGATTTCTTCTTCCACCACTTGTTTTGTTTTCCCTACTTCTGTCCCTCCTCGGATCTCCGACACACAATCTTCCTGCTGGCTACTTGTCCCTTCACCTAACTGGATGTTGCAGTTCCCTACACCTCCTCGGGGGTCTTCCGCAGAAATCTGTCCCTCTCTCTCTGTACCTGTCCCTTGTTCACTTAAATTTGTTATTTCCGGTGGAATTTCTCTCAGTCTCTCATCTGGTACTTCCTTCTCACAAATTTCTTTTATTGTTTCTTCAGTACTTTTTCCTCTTTTCTTTCTGTGTTCTTTTCTAGAACCCTGCGCTTCTTGCTCGTTTCCAGAATCTTTGGATTCAGAGATCTGCAATCTTCTTCTCAGAGAGCTACTTCTGGGGACCAAAGCTAGACTTGGTTCTGTTTCCCCCTTTCAGAGTTTTCTCGTGTCTTCGACTCTTCGTCATCTGACTAAGTACTTGATTCTGATTCATTAAAATATTATTTTCCTGTGCTGTCCACTGGATTCGGAATTCTCAATGTGTGACTTGCGTGGATCCAATTTTTCAGTCCAGCACACTTCACAGCTGTTGTCGTGGTCAGAATGACTTGTCTTGGTTTTCCCCACCTTGGAACCAAACAATTTCTTCTTCTGTGGACCTTTATCCTTACCCAGTCACCTGGGCTCAGATCATGTGCTGGCTTCTTTTCAAGTGTGGTGGCATCCGCTCCAACCTGATGAAACACAGAATGAACTGCGTCAGCCAGGCCTTTACAGTATTCAAACACCATATCATCAGTTATAGTCATCAGCTTGTTGACTGGTATAAACACGTGTCTCATTGCTCGACCCATGATTATTTCACGAGGACTTAATCCTGTAGGTTTGTCTGGAATTGATCTAATAGTCATGAGTACCAGAGGCAAGACATCAGGCCATTTCATTCCTGTGGCTAAACACATTTTCCCTATTCTATTTTTGATAGTACCATTCATCTGTTCAACCACACCAGAAGCCTCTGGTCGGTAGGCACAATGTAGTTTTTGTTGTACATTCAATGCTTCACAAATTAATCCTACAATCTCATTATGGAAATGTCCTCCTCGGTCTGATTCAATTGTCACTGGGAACCCGAACCTAGGGATGAACTCTCTCAGCAGAAGCTTGGCTACTGTCATCCCATCATTTCTCCTTGTTGGGAATGCTTCCACCCACCTAGAGAATATTCAGACCACAACCAAAACATACCTCAGTCTGTTACAGGGAGGCATTGCAATGAAATCTACTTGCATTCTGGTGAAAGGCCCTCCTTCTCGACCTATTGTTCCCAGACTCACTACTGTCTTTCTCCCAGGATTGTATTGCTGACATATTAGACATCTTTGACAAAGACTTTCTGCTACAAGTCTGAATTTTGCATTGTACCAGGTCTGCTTAAATGACCTGGTCATGGCATCTCTCCCTATATGTCCCTGGCCATGATACATCCGTGCCATGGTAGACATCATGCTATCAGGCATAACTGGTCTTCCATCTCGATAGACCCACACATGATCCTTTTCCCTTGGGGCACATCCTGCTTTTACCCAATGTGTCATTTCCTCATCTCCTGCCTCTTCTTGCAATTGTCTTACCTCTTCCCAAGTTCCTACAATGTTAGTAAACATCAATGAGCAAGAAGACATTTCTCTTTCCTTAGCCCGATTGACCGAATTCTGATTACGTGCACAATACTGTGCCATGTCATTGGCGTATCGATTTCCTGTTGCAATATAATCACCACCCTGACTATGGGCAGCACATTTTACAACAGCCAATTGTCTAGGCAGCTGTATCGCCTCAAGCAATTTTCCAACCACTTCAGCATTCTTAATAGGAGTTCCACTCGAGGTCAGGAAACCTCTTTGAAGCCATAATTGGCCAAAGTCGTGGACCACTCCAAAGCCATATTGGCTGTCAGTTATCACAGTCACTCTCACACTCTTCCCAATCTTGCATGCTCTAGTCAAAGCCACGAGTTCTGCTACTTGGGCCGATTTCACTCCTTTCAGATAGGATGCTTCTATTACTGCTGCGACTGTGCATACTGCATACGCTGCACTCAGCACCCCTTCATCTGTTCTCAAACATGACCCATCAACGAACATCACAAAATCACTTTCTGGCAAAGGTACATCTTTTATATCTGGTCGTGGTTTTGTACAAAAATCAAGTACATCCAAACAATCATGATCCACTTCATCTCTTACTTCCACAATCTCAGCATCAGGCAACGAGGTTGCAGGATTTACATTCAAACATCTTGCAAGACTCACATTAGTTGCACTTAGGCAGCCGACTGTATGTCATATATTGAGTACGACTCCTTGTTAACAGGATCGCTACATCATGAGGTACAAACACTTTCAATGGATATCCCATCACAATTCCTTCACTCTGCTCCAAACTTCGACATGTTGCAGCCACCGCTTTCAAACATCCAGGTAAAGCTACGTCTACTGGATCAAGCATTGATGAAAAATATGCAGTTGGTCTCCTCAGTTTTCCATGCTTCTGGATCAACACAGAAAGTGCACATCCATTTCTCTCACTGCAATACAACTCAAATTCTTTCTCATAGTCAGGCATACCTAATGCAGGTGCTTCACACAAACCATCTCTCAATTTTCTAAACGCTGCCAATTCCTCCTTGTTCAATTCAATGGGATCTTTCACATCACTTCTCGTCAATGGCACCAAAGGTTTTGCGATCAAAGAGAAGTTGCTGATCCACTGACGACAGTATCCAACCATTCCCAAAAACATTCTCACCTCTCTTTGAGTCATGGGAGCTCTCATTCCTTTTATTATTCTGATTCTGTCTATGGTTATTTTCCTTAGTCCTTTCTCAATGTTATGTCCAAAATACTGTACTTCCTTCTTACAAAACTGTAATTTCGATGGTGACACTTTAAGTCCTCCATCTGCCAAATGATTCAGCAAGGCTATCGTGTCTACCTCACAGGCTTCACGTGTTTTTGACGCCACCAAAAGGTTGTCAATGTATTTAACTAATACAGAGCTTTCGGGCATTTCTAGAATCTCCATAGACTTCTTTAATAGCTGATTGAATATTGAGGGGCTTTCTGTATACCCCTGTGGGATTTGGCACCATGCCAAAATACGCTCACCAAAACGAAATGCAAAAATTTGCTGGCTGTCGTGGTGCAATGGGATGGAAAAGAAAGCATGATACAGATCAATCACTGTATACCATTTTGCATCATGGGGAATCTGATATAAAATCACTGATGGATTTGGTACAATGGGACAACAAGATACCACAATTTTATTCACCTTTCTCAGATCTTGCACTATCCTGAATTTCCCATTGGGCTTTTTCAGTCCCATTATCGGTGAATTACATGGACTACTCATTATTTCTCTCAAAATTCCTTGCCTGATCATATTCTCTATTACAGGAGTTACTCCTTCAATTATTTCAGGTGTCGATTTGTATTGCGGAACATTTGGATATGTTACTCCTTCCTTTACTGTTATTTTTATTGGATCTACATTTCTCATTAGCCCTACATCTTTTCCAGTGAAATCCCAAACTTCTGCTTTTACAGATTGTCTCAAATCTTTAGGTAATTCATCAGGGTTGAATACAGCATATGTTTCAGTAACTTCATTTTCTCTGTTAGCTATGGTCATTTTATACAGTACATCATCATCCGGTGTTTCAAAAGCTATCCCATCGGGAGTACAGAATATCGTGCAATTCATTTTGCACAACAGGTCCCTACCTAATAAATTCACAGGACTGGTGTCGCACACCACGAAGCGGTGCATTTCTGAAAATTTCCCTATGCTAACTTTCACTGGTTCTGTAAGGTATGTTTTAATCTGTCTGTTGGACACTCCAACTACTTGGATCGTTTCATCCGAGAGAGGAAGATTCTTAACATCAGCTGATCTAACAGTTGATCGAGTAGCACCAGTATCCACTAGGAAAGTAAAATTTTCATCATTAACCTTCCCATCTACAAAAGGTCCTGTCTGGTCTACTTCTAGAGTTGCGCCAAGTACGCACTCTTCTTCCTCCCTTCGGCACCGTCACTAGCTTTCTTCTGAGTCACTCTCATCGCGTTGCAGCCAATACTGCGAGACAGCGCTAGCGCGTGGCAGCTTATTTACCTGTTCTTCATTGTAGAATCCCGATTCACTACTATACTTCTGTGAGTTTCTGCTCTGTGAAAAAAGGCTGTTTTGGCACCTGATTCTGTGGGGTAACAACTTGCTGCTGTTGCTGCAGTTGACCACTCACCTCATGCTGCACCTGTGGGTTCAATGATAGATTTTCATTGTTAGTACTATGAGGAAACTTACACTCGGATTTCCAATGCCCTATCCTACCGC
Source organism: Triturus cristatus (assembly GCF_964204655.1). Taxonomy (NCBI): domain Eukaryota; kingdom Metazoa; phylum Chordata; class Amphibia; order Caudata; family Salamandridae; genus Triturus; species Triturus cristatus. The sequence continues at coordinate 1,389,419,847 of NC_140590.1, forward strand.
AATTATGACACGGAAATTTCTTTTAAGCTTCTTCAATATTCCCTTTATATTTCCCAGGATTAAATTTCGGCTTTGACCCTCCTTGTTCCACTAATTGTGCTTCTTGTCTCTCCGCTACCTTTACCTGTGCCCACATTGCCTTCTCTTTTAGTTTCCGCTGTTTTGCTTCAATTTCATCACTGAAATATTTAGCCTGTCTCAATACTTCATCTATTTTCTTGTTTTACCAATCTACCGTATGCTGTTTAATCATTTCACCAATTTCTGGACGTAAACCATATACAAATCTGTATACAAAATGACTCAAATCCTTTTCACTCAGATTCTCATCTCCGCTAAACTGCTTAAAAGCTAGTATTAGCCTCTCATAATATGCATGTACTGACTCTTTACTTTCTTGGTGTGTTCGACATACCATAACCTGCTCATATTTCTTCATTACCTCAGGATCTGGAGCTCCTGTTTTAGGATCCCTAGGATATTCCTGGGTTGGCCAATTAATCATGAGCTTGCACTCTGTCCATAAATATGCTGGTACAATTATGTCAAACAGACTATTCAAATCAATCCATAATACTTTAGACAATTTCACAAATCTGTCTACCTGCCTGTACCACTCGACGGGCTTCTCACGCAGTCGAGGGAAATCATTTGTAAAAGACAAAATATCCTGTCTTGTCCATGGGACATGTACATATCCTCCTCCTGGAATCTCTCTCATAGGGCATTCTGTCACTACCTTTTCCTTTTCTCTTACAGGAAATGCTGAAAATGTCTTTTCTGAGGCATCATCACGTTTTCTATACCACCCACTTCTCCATTTATCCACATCTCCGCATTTTCTCAGCAAAATGATTATGTCCTTAATTTGACCTATTCGTCCTGTGGTGTTCATATTTTCAATATCCTTTTCAGTGAATTCTACTCGATATGGTTTCTGTAAGGCTTTTACATTTTCAATATCAATGCCCATCTCATTTGCCACTTCTTCTAACCTTTCATGTAAGTTCTTTGCTCTCCAGGTCACACTTTTGCACAAAAATAATAATTCTTCATCCTGATAGGTCTTTAATTTTTCTGTTGGGATAGTCCCTACTATTAATTCTTCCAATACCATTCGTAATTTGCCCACATCAATTGATTGGGATTCTTTGTCTTTCCTCTGCAAGCTTCTTAACCATTCACTTAACTCCTCTGTCGATGGTCCTACTGGTTTTTCTACATCTCCTTGTCCAAAATCTTTTTGTGTTTCTGACACTGTCTCTATCATTGTCATACGTCTCTCTGCACAATTCTGACCTACAAACGGGTTATTTGAAAAATTCGGTTCAATTGCACTCATAGTCTGCCTCCATGGATTCTCATTCTGACTCACTCTTGGTTGTTCTACCGGTTTATTACTTCTGTAAGGGACTGTCAAACAATGCTCACTGTCCTTCTGTTTGTCAAAAATAGGCATTACTGGACCTATTGTTACTGGAACAGTTACCGCTTCTAGATTCTTAGTCAATTCTCTTATTTTCTCAGTTAATTCAAAGGTCGTTTTCGCTAATTCTACAGAATTTTCTCCATCTCTTTTTTCTTCCGACCTCTTTTCTACTTCTCTAGTAGCATTGTTTTTACCCAAACTTAGGGATTCTGGTTCCAGTTTTATGATTCGCATTGTTTCTCTCATTGGGGCACTTGGAGTTAATATTTCTGGTTCTGGTCGATACGGTGGTGGATTCTTATAGAACATATCATCAAGAACATCATCCTTGGACTCATTCACTCCATACCCTCTCGACTCCACATTATGTCTCTTTTCTACACACTTTCGTCCTTCATTCTCTCCTAAAGTTCTTACAGGGAACACACCCTCAGTCATACTCGCATCCCGCCATCTTCGATCATTATGCGTTTCATGTCCGTATGGTCTTCCACACAGGTACCTATATCCTCTACCATTTCTTTGTCTCTCTCGTTCATGCATTTCGTCTTCCCATTCCGTCAAAGCCTCAAACTGTGTCGGTCTAGGTCTTGGTTCTAAATTCATCATTTTCTCTCAACAGCCAAATTAAATGAACCATGTTCTGGAACAGCTAATACTCCATCTTCTTTCGTGTATCTCACCCAGTTATCTAACCAAATACAAGTATGATACCCATATTTCGCAATCATAAAGGATGCGGGGGTTTTCGGTGGAGGAAGTAACTGTCCTTCCCTAGTTTTGACCGGTTTGTCCTTCTTAAACCACTTCTTGATTCTTCCTAACCATGACTTTTTCTGGTGGATCGTAATACATTTTCTTGTCTTTCGTGTGTCGCTAGTCTCTCTTTACAACAGTACCGTTATTCTATCCAATCACAGCGCGACTCACACTAACGCACCAATTCAGAGCGTCTACGTCACTGTCACAATCCTCAAATCCCAGCGCGACTCACACTAACGCACCAATAAGGAGCGTCTACGTCACCCTGTATTTCTTCCACTCCTAGCGCGGCGTACACTGACACACCAATCCGGAGCGTTTTACAATTCTGACCGACTGTCCAATCCCAGCGCGGTCGTTCTGACGTCAGCAGCCGCTGCGGTAACTCTTGCTCCTGCTCCTGTCTACCCCTCCTTTACAAATCTGCTCCGTAAGTTTTTGCTTCAATTTCTACACTTGTGTTAGTAACAACATAGAAACGTCTCCATTGTCCGCTTCGCTAACCAAAGAACAGCAAAAGACCTTTTTCACGAGAATTCCGTTTAGCGCTTACCTCTGCCCTACTACGGAATCGTTACTTCCGTTGATAAAGTAGCACATCCCTCTACTTCACCCTTCTAACAAGCATTAGCTAATTGTTTCTCTAGTATTTAAGACACATAGTTGGAGACCCAATGCTCCTGAGAAATAAACCCAGAGTTTCGCAATTAACCCAAATGCCTTTACATTCACGCACGTTCACACAAGAAAAATGTAGTAAATTCACACAGAATCCTGTCTTTCCCGAGAACAGCGAACAGTCTTTTCTACTACAGAATTATGACATACGTTAACAAAGCAGCGCTTACCTCTCCTTTGTCCTTCTAACAAGCTCAGAGAGTACCTATTACCTTTCCAGTGATAAGCGTTATCGGAATGCCAGTTGGATCCCTGGTACCTAAGACCAGAACTTCACAGGTAACCTTCGCTATCATACACTCTTTTCTCACACAGAAAATGTCTCTAATGGCAACACACGACGATGCTACTGAATCGAACCCAGACAATGCGTCGTGCAACTTCAATTGTCACACGTTTCCCCTGTGTACCTACAGGGCAACAGCAATTCCGTCTTTCCCGAGAGCAGCGCTTACCTCTGCTCTACTACGGAATCGTTACAAACTTCCGACTTCCTACATCCCAGAAGCCGTGCTAACGACATAGAACTCGACGCAACTCAACATAGAGTGTTAGTACATAAATCAATACCAATCAATAACCAATAATCAATAAGCAATGTACAAGCAATAATCACCAAATTAAAACAATAACAACCATCATCTTGCTACCAGAAAAACTGCTCCAGCGTGGAGTGCAAAATATCCCTCCCTCCGTCACAGACCAAAGATCTCACAAACACACACTATCCATACATTCGCTGGTGGGGCCCATAACACCATCATTCACTCACCATCAATCTGTGTTTCTCAGGAGGCGATTATCTTCCAAATGCTGGCATGAAAGGAATTACCCTTTTACCCTAATGAGCAACAAATCTACGTAACCTTCTGATACTCATTAGGCCCTGAACTTCACCTTTAGCATTCCTCTCATAAATCGGGATGGATCAGTTAGTTGCAGGTTTAGGTTAACTTCCAATTCTCTAATTTACCTTTCATTAATACATTTTTAATGAATAAACAACCCAACTCATTCTGTAGTTATTCAATTCAATCTTTATCTAATTAATGCAAATTAAATCATTCATTTATTCAAGTCGCCAATCATATTTACCTATTCTGGCTAATTGTCGTCCTCTATGTCAAATCTGGTAGTCTCGCAAATCTATGCCCATCAAATTTAGTAATTTCAGTTCATCAGGAGTTTGGGCATTAATTCAGTCCATCAAAGATTCAGGGAAACAGCTGTCCTGCAGCGTCACCGTCCTCTCCATCAGCATAACGTCAGGAAATCGAGAAAGGCCAGAAACAAACCCGCACCCACCTCTCTATTCTACCATAATTTATAGTAAAAATCATTGACAAATTGTAACAAAAACGGGTCATCAGTTCCTCTGATTGGTCGATCAAAATCGTCTGACAGGGTTCACACCAAATAATGTCTCTGATGTCATCAATCTTGCTTGTTCCGGTTTTTTAGAAGCATCTAATTGTTCTTTCTGAAAAGCTGGCTTGCTTCCCAGGATGACCTTGATGGGTACAGTCTGGTTAGTGTCATGACGAGGCAACTGTGGCTGGCGTCAGCGCAGGCGCACTTCACTCAAACCTCATGTAGTGTCAACGGTCGGGTTAGATACCAGAGGCAGACATTTTGTGGCAGGCCCAAATGGTCAACTTAAGCAAAAGAAACACAAAACGTAATTAATACATAGAAATGACTAAATGAATGTTATTCCCTCACTAATACCCATATGTGTGTGTATTTATCTAGCAATAAGCAACACTCAAGCGGTTTTATACTTACAAAATAAAGCGCAAATCACAAAAACATCACAAAAGCAACATATATCATGCAATATTCTAATTGTCTATCATTAGTATGCGTACATAATTTAGTTTACGATTTAATAAAGTAATGCGAAGCAATCCCACTTGTATTTCAATCAATAATAAGGTTGATTAGTAACTTCCACATCAATTCATTAGTTCAATTATAATTAATTAAGTAATCTAATTAGTAAACATGCAAAATGGGGAGGGTATACAATTTTTTTTTGTATAACCCGCTCCAGCAACATCACCATGCACACCAACATTCCACAGCACATTCACACTGGCTGAGCAGCAGGTATAACACTTTACTAAGCGAGATAGGAGAGAAAACAGATAAAGTGGCTGGGTAGTCTGTATTAAATGCCTCTTCCTCTTCTTCTGAGGGAGGAACAGTCCTCGGTGGAATTAAAACAAGAAACGATTTTCAAAATCTTGTCCTTAAAATGGGCTGTCACGCTGTTGCAAAACCCCTGGGAGCTTTCAACAGCTGGCTGACCAGGAGAGGTGGAAAGATTTTTAATCATTATAAAAATCTCTTTAGGAGTATTAATGGCTACCCTTATTTTTATAGTTAAATACGATGACTTGGCTAACAGATTAGCTTGTTTGTAGCTATACGTTAGTTCATTGTGCTTAGCTTTTTCTTCAATAGATTGAGTATGCCTCCACCTCCGTTCTTGCACCCCACATACATGTCTAAGCTCTTTTAGATCCTCTGAGAACCAGGGAGCTCATGCTCTTGTTCTTATCTTTGTATTGGAGGCAAGGGGAACAATTTGATCAAAAGTAGTCACCACCCATGAGTGAAATTAGACCTGTTGGATTAGATGTTGGCCATTTTCTTTCTGTACAAAACGATTTTCATGATGTCTGCTTATTTGTACTTCATTGTTGATTATTTACTTGTAAAGCACAGAGTGTACCCTAGAGGGTTATCGTAGCACTAACAGAGACATTTTAAACTGAGAATCAGGGGAAATGTTACAGCAGGAAGGATTTGAGCACAGGGGATATAGACGTTTCTGTAGAAGAAGAAATGCTCACATTGAAATGAACCATCAAGACCATAAACGATCTCGTGAATTAGGCAGAAGTCCTTAAAATGGTTCCTCAGCATTATGGCGAGCCAAAGTCTCTCTCTCTCCACTTCTGAGACATGGCTGTTCTTTTTTTCAGATGTTCATCTCTGTTGACCACAAAATGTTGGATCACTTGTAATTTTTAGGTGATGTCTTGGAGCCACCCAGGTAAAAGATGACGCAAAAATTGATCCAAGAGAGTACACTGCCTGATATCATTACAGCTTGGAATTGTATTGGCAGAAATGTCAGGTCATTCTTAATAGATTTAATGAGTGGAAACAAGAAGAGGAAACTTCGTTCGTGCCCTAAAAATGACTGTTTTGAAAGTTGGGTGGGTGCAAGAGAGCCGACCGCTGACATAGCCCCATTTAAGCTCGGTTTTGGAGATAAGGATTTGAATCTGATGGTTTGAACTGCATCCCTGGGGGAATGTTACCTGCAACCTGATCATTTAGGCCAAGGATCCCACACAGCACCTGGGATGAGCCCTTGAGGACCAGAACATATGCGAAAACAGCAGTGGTGGAGCAGGGGCTGGTGAGTAGCATAGTAGACCAGGGCCCGACTTGCATGCATGGCACCCATGGGTGATGCAGGAAACTAGTGTGTGGAGCTCCATGGCCAGCCGATACAGGCTGGAAATGGTATGTGGCCTGCGGACATAGGACCCTGGCGTCTGGCAGAAAAGAGTGTGTGAGGGCAGGGTAGGGGCCCAGGAACTAACAGCAGCAATGGTGGTAGGGAGGCTCACAACATAGTCTGGGTCTTCCTGAGTTCCTCTGATCAGGTCACTGAGAAGGAAGGCAGAACCTTCACCGCATTGATGGTGATGGCTTCAGTGTGACTGTGAATAAGCAACAAAACCCAGTTGGAAGACAGAACTTACCATCCTCTGTGCTATTCAATACAATAATGGCTCCACAAGCCACAACAACTTCAATAGTCCTTGTACTTTAGAGTTCCTTGCCTTCTGGCTGTTAGACTGTTAGACATAATCCTGCAGGGGACAGGCCGCATTGCCACTGCTGGTCCCATACCAACTCTAAACCATGGGGCAATCTGACCGTAATCAGCTGAAACTTTCCTTTGAAGCTCAGCGCATGCACAAAACGACCGACCAGGGACCACAGGAACACTCCACGGCAGAGACCCTGGAAAGACCCCAAGATGTCCCTCTCAATCTGAAAGCATTGCTACAGACAATGCAACACAGTATACTTTTTATAGACATAAAAAATCGATACCTTGACTGCCAGATTGGATCACCTTGCTGGCAGACTGGATACACAGGATCAACATCTCACAGCCACAAAACAGCACATTTTAGATGTCTAAGACGATGTGCACTGAAAGGCACACAAAGTTGCAGGCGGTAGTGATAAATGTATACACTTAGCATGGGAATGTCCCCAAGTACACCAATACTGGAGAGCAGTAACATATGCCCTTTCCGACATGTTTATAGAAAAGATAGAACAGCAACCATGCATATCATATGCCTCCTTGTTTATGGAAAGGATGTGCAACCTGCAACCTGCAATGGGCAAACTAGCAGCAATAGTGCCGCTACTTGTCAAAAGAAGGGTGACTATATGCTGGAGAAAAGGAAAAACAACCATGATACAACCATTGGCAGCTGCTACCTGGAAGCAGTAGGGGGGGAGGTTTCGAGATCAGTTAAAAAAAATCACTTACCTCCCGCTGCCTCTTCTACGTCCTCTTCCTGGCTTCTTGGGGGAGGCAGAAAGCAGGAAGCACCAGGGCTCCCAGGCTCCCTGCAGCCAATCACAAAGCTGCAATGCAGCATTGTGATTGGTCTGAGCACCATGACACGGCACTCTGCCAGGGGCTGGAGGGATGGGCATGTTCTCCATGCAGGATGTAATACATTTTCTACGCCCTGATCGCAAGGGGATCTGAAAAATCTGACCCCGAGATGGAGCAATGATGATTACACAGCATCTTCACTTAGTAAAGTTGTGATTAGGAATAATAAAGGGTATCTCGACCAATGGATAAAATAACTATATGGCTGGTTAACGTGGGAGGGCTGAATGATAGTGTCAAACAATTGAGGGTGGCCGAGTTTGTGAGGACCATCGCCCCTGATTTGGTGTCCAAGCAAGAGACACATATCCCATGGGATAAAAGGTAGCTGTTAACAATCAGGGGATACTCTTTGCTGACCTGTTTCTCCCAGAGCTTCAATATCCGAGGAGTGGCCAAACCCCAAATAGGGTTGATACAGTGCAAACTTGCGGACAGCCATGGTAGGTGGGCACTGGCTGAGCTCGAGATAGGACTGACAGTTTGTACCAGATATAGTTCAAATCAGGATGATCCCAAGTTACTGGAGGACCTCGAGGTGGAGTAAGCATCCTGGCCGAACCCACTGATTATCTGCAGCGATCTGAACATACATCAAGCAGTTGAGACCTTACAGACACAGCTATATCAGTGAAAATAACCTCAAGTATATAGGGCCCTGGCCTCTCTCATGGCTAGTCATGGCCTAGCAGAGACTTAGGATATTAGGCATCCTAGTGATCTGGACTATACCTACTACTCATGTCCACACAAGAAATATGTCCGACTTGACTGCTAAATAAAGCCAAGAACAGGAAGCTCCGAAAGATAATCTCAGACCACAGTCCGCTGATTCTAGAGGTAAAGCTACAAGTGATTACAAAACATTGGTACAAGTGGACTTTCGACAGGAAGCTATTGGCGAGTACTATCTTTGTCGAACATATGAAGAACTGGACATAGGAGTCTTTTGACACCAATAGGTTTAGTGCGCCACAGAACACAGTCTGGGATGCCTTCAAAGCAAGCTTGAGGGGCGAGATTATTAGCTTTGTTGCCCATGCCAAAAGGCAGCGTCAAGCTGAGAATGAGAGGCTGCTGAGCGAATTAGCTGAGGCAGAACTAGAGCATGTCACAAGGATTTCAAAGGGGATAGGAGTACCGCAAACCCAGCTATAAATTATAGCTCTAAAAGCAGTGGCTGAAGAATTTCAGACACACAAGAATGAGATGTACGAGTATGTTGAATCAGTAGGGAGAAGGGTTGCGCTGAATACACGGCAGAAAACAACAAGGAGCAGGATAACTGCAATTAAGAAAGATGGTATAATCTGCTCAGAGGTCAATGACATACTCCGCGTGTTTCAAGAATTTTATCAGGTATTATATAAGGAAGACAGCTACGCACCTCTGGATGTCCCTGGAGTAGTGTTTGAGTCAGATCTTGGGCCCACCCTCGAACAATCTACTAGGAACAAGCTAGAAGTGGACATTACGCCTGTAGAGGTTTTAACTGCTCTACACCACCTAACCTCAGGGAAAGATGCTGGCCCCGACAAAATGCCCCTTGAGTTTTATTCAATCAGAGCTAAATTCTTTCATACACAACCTGTTTTTGGGGGTACAGCACAATGGACTCCCGCCGGAGTATTGGAAAGGCACCAACATCATTATTTTACCCAAGAAGGACAAACCTCCAGACAACCCGGCCTCGTATCCACCTATATCGATGATAAATACTGATGCCAAGATATATTCCAAAATTTTGGTGGGTCGTCTGGGGAGGGTCATAGCTCGCCTGGTGTCACCTTGGCAGCATGGCTTTATACCTGGCAGAGGAACAACTGATCATATAATGCAGGCCATAGCATTATTTGATATTACAGCTGAGACAAGGGGGCAAATGGCTATGGCCCTCCTCAATGCCAACAAGGCCTTTGATTGGGTGGCCTGGAGCTTTTTATGGGGAATATTAGAACTAAAGGGCTTCGGTCCTCGAATGATCACCGCTATTAAGGCAATGTACCTTGATCCATATGCACGGCTCCAGCTAATGGGCGAAGAGTCGGATATTATAAAGGTGTCCGGGGGAACTAGGGAGGGGTGCCTTTGCTCTCCCATCCTGTTTGGCCTTTATATAAATCCGCTGATTGAGAGAAACTTAAACAATCAGGAGATAAAGCTGGTTATTTGTAAAGGGTATGAGACCAAAGTGCTTGCATATGCCGACAATATTGCTATTGTTGACACCGATCGTGAAGGGGCAATCAAGGAAATCAAAGCTATTGTGGGAGAGTATGGTCAAGCCTCTGGTTACGCATTGAATAAGGGGAAAACACAAATAATTTACATGGATAACCTTATTGTCCACGATTCGCGATGTGTGGATACAGCCACGTATCTTGGTGTCTGCATCGGCTCTAAAGTAGACACTTTAGGTAAGATTCATTTTAACCCCCTGGTCAGAAAAATCTCCACTGACTTAAGACGCATGAATGTGCTCCATCTATCAATTATCGGTAGGGGCAACGTTCTTAAGATGATAATGCTTCAGAAGATTTTATATTTATTTCGGTCATTACCGGTAGCCATAGCTGAAGCAATACTGAAAACTTATGGATTCCATTTGTATAAACTTCATTTGGCAGTATGGGAAGGTGAGGCGTTCAATTAAATTTCTCTCTGTCCCTCAGGGACAGGCCGGGTGATCAGTTCCCAACATCACATTGTATTATTGGGTGCCTCTTCTACAACAGATGTGTATATTATTTTTTGAGGACAATGAAGGTAGGACAGCTCAGGAAAGCCTCAATGTTCATTCTACTATTTACAAGCTTGCTCTAGGGAAAAAGGCAGGTGGACTGTTGTTGCGGCAGCTAGAGCTGAGTTATTTTATGAAAGTCCGATTTAAGGGTATACTCAATGCCTGGAAAGAATGAAGCAAGATTCGCAAAAGTATGAAGATTCTGAAATATTGCAGGTATACACCTCTGTGGCGGTCTTCCCTTTTTAAATCTTCATTTTAAGACGTAATGAGAAGGCAGTGGGAGCAGCACGGCCTTGCAGAAAAAGGGGGCCTTTATGTTCTAGACCAGATCTGCCCCTTCACACATCTGCAACAAGGGTTTAGTATCCCAGACAATCTATATTTTAAGTATGTGCAAGTTAGGGAATTTTTTAACAACTCCACGGTGGCTATATCCCTAGATAAAATTCCTCTTTGGGACGCAATAGCTCGTGTTGATTGCACAATAAGAAATATCTATAGTATTTTGCTGGATAACTTTTCGGACAACCTTGAAAAGACTGGAGCGAACTGGGCTAGGAAGCTAGGTGATCCTGATGTTGACATAGATAAAGCAATCGCACTAGCTGCAAAGATCTTCCTGTCCACAAGCCTGAAGGCACAGCACTATAAGACTATATTTAATCTGTTTTTTACCCTGTCTAAACTGTTTGGGTGGGGCAAAAGAACAGATGACAAGTGTGCCAGGTGCGGGGAAGGCCCAGCCACCCAGGTTTACATGTTTCAGGATTGTGCTAGACTACTCCCTTTGAAGAATGTGTTAGAGCGGTTCTGGGAAGGACTCTTTGGGCAAAGAATTAGCCTTAACCCTTCTATGATGGTTCTAGGACATGATAGCAACAGTGGCTCGGATACTACACAGACCTACTTTATTTTTGTATCCATCACTGTCGCTAGATTGCTAATTGCTGCTAGATGGAAGGATCCGGAGCCCCCCATTCCAGACCTGCCTAGCCCGATTGTTGAGTACTATTAATCAAGACATAGCACTTTATGAATGTAAGGGCAGACAGGCCAGGAATCTGGGGAGACAATCTGGTCCCCTATTGTGGCTTGGAAAAACAACAGAGGCTGCACAATTAACAAACCGGTGGGCTGAATATATAGGTGTTTTTTCTGTTTTAATTGACCTAATAATATATATTGACTTATGATCAGGATTCAGGAGGCATCGAAATGGCTGCTTTTAACACCCAGGTCCTTTTCCCCACAGATTAAAGCTCCTGGGTTGGATTGATTAAGCCCTCTCCAAGAAATTGCTGCTATTTATTGTAAATATGAATAAATGTATTGGACAAGTTGTCTCTACCTTCTTTGAATCATGTGTAATCTGGCTTTTTTTATATCCACGGTATTTATTAATCACTGTTTTCATATTGTATTACCAACTACATGTTTCTCTCTGGGTAGAATAAACAAATATAAAAAATGTAATAAAACCAGGGAGTAGGACATTGAGTCCTATTTCAATTCTGATTATCTGTTAAGATGTCCTTTGTAAAGAAAATGGCCCCAAAGAGAACCCAAACATCAGCAAAAGAACTCACCCTTGTGGAATTTATTCCACATTTGAATGATATATGTGTATTAAAATGGGGCTACTGCAATTAAAACAAAATTGTTATGATGTGTTTTAATGTGTTTTCCTGGCTTACACTAAACTAGCCCTCAATTAGGCCTGAACTCCATCTTTTGTAACATGGCTGTTGTTTCGTAATGCTCATTTTGTGTTTATATTTTTCGCTTGACACCGCAGGCAGAAAAATTCACTTTTTGTTTGGTAATGGTATGCTGGTCTCGAAGAAACCAAGGAGGAGGCCTTTCTTACTTTCCAAGGATCTTCCTGCTAGCACACTGTATTGAATTTGTTTATGACTCTTTTCTGTTGTTTATGTAACTGGTTTGTTCTGACACCTTCGGATTACATTAGGTCAGAAGGTGCAAATCAAGATTAACCTCTTCTGTGCCCATGACGAGATAGTCTCGTCATGGAGCACGGTTGCGCTGTGCCCATGACGAGACTATCTCGTCATGAACCCCACCCACTAATTCAACGCCCGGCACAGGAGGGGGAAAGGGCGTGGCACTGAAGGGGTTAATGTAGTGGGAGAGGGTTATATGACATTTTAGAATATTGTAATTTGATTGTCTTGAAATAATTATACTTTTGCTTGCACCATGCTGACTTTGTAGTTTCCATCACTTTCTAAGGTGAAATTGGCTACATAAACCCTCATATTTGGGGGTGCTCCAGAGACTTTTGGGGTTTCCACTAAGGATGCTTTATGATTCTCTATTGATTTACTGCACATTTGCGACCTAATCTGTCTTTCAGATTTTGTTTAATCATTTAATTTACCCAAGTTCTAAGTGTCACATGGCAATTGATTTCTATGTCTTTTGACTGATTTATTGAGACTGACGCTGCATTTGCATTTTTCTAATTTTCTGTATTGCACTTTGTTGGACCTGCCCATCTCTGCTGGATCACCCCTAAACTTTTTGCCGTTTACGCTCCACTTTGAGCTGAATTTGTTTTTGTTGGCCTTAGGACTCTGCACTTTACCACTGCAACCCACTGCTAAAGTGCTTGTGCTATCTCCCATAAACATGGTTACATTTGCTTGTATCCATTAACCATATTTAATTTTCTTGTAACTTCCTTATAGAGTGGTATACCATATACCCAGGGCATGTAAATGTAATAGTACCATTGGGCCGGCAGCACTTATTGTGCCACCCACTTAAGTAGCACCTTAAAACATGCCCCAGGCCTGCCACAGCAGCCTGAATGCAGTTTTAAACTGCCATCTCGACTTGGCATTCAAATCCTCTTGCCAAGCCTTAAACCTCCATTTTATTACATAAACGTTATCCCCAAGGTAGGCCCTAGGTAGCCCATAGGCCATAGTGCAGTGTAATTAAAAGGTTGGACATGTACTTTTATGATTTACACGTCCTGGTAGTGAATAACTCCTAATATTGTTTTTCACTACTGTGCGTCCTACCCATTCCATACAATAACATTGGGTATTCCTTATTACATTTAATAATCTGTAGGTTCAAATTGGGAGTTGGTGGCTATGTCATGTTTGGTGTTTTTGTAATTCTGGTGCCCAGCCCTATTTAATGGTAAAGTCGGGTTTTTGATCGCAATTATAAAATGCCACCCTCAGGAAGTTGGCATTTTCCTGCCCTTAGTCCTTTTTTACCTAAAGCCTGTCTTGGGTCACAGAACTGAGAGTAACTGACAGTTAGATTTTGTGACTCCCTCCCAGCCAGTCATACATTAGAGGGATTAGGTGTGTCTGAATGGGCAATCTGCTGACAGGGTGGGGGCAGAGCTGAGCACAGCCTCACTTAAAACTGAATAGCCTGTGCTCGGCCTCCACACAAAGGGCCTAACAATCCTCAATTGTCACTTCAGCCAGCTTGGAGCCAGGGCAGGGGAAGCAGGGAATTCCATGGCCTTCAAAGCCACTGTCTAGAAGCTTGTCCCACCTCCCAGAACCAGGGCACCAAGGTATAAGAATAGGACCTCAGACATAAACTTTTCAGTACACTTCTGGACCTGTGGATACTCTGCCAGGATGAAGGACTGGGGGGGCTACTACAAGGACTGCCACTCTGCTGGACTACTGCTCTGAAGGAACTGCTGACTTGTTGTGCTGACTGGCTGCCCTCTTGCCTGGGGAAGAACTGGACCTGCAACTTCATCTTAAACCCAGGACCCAAGAGAGACTCAAGGGGCTAGTCTACTGGCCTCCTGATCTGAACCTCAGAAATGTAAAAGGTTCCTCAATCAGCTCCTGGTACCAGCTGCAGTGAGTTACTGATTTCCAAGTGGTGCCCCTCAGGTCAAGGACCCTTGGTGGGGGCTCAGTGCTCTTAATATCAAGCCTTTGTGATTGTAAAGAGGTCTGTTGGCACTGGAAATGCACCGCTTGCAATGAAAATCAGCATGAGCCGCAGGCAGCCCATTACTTCACACAGAAAGCAACAATCACCCACGGAGGACTGCCAATGCGAAGCTCTAGCCCACCTGTCTGTGACGTACGACCTGCTCTTTTGCGCCACGCCAAACACTACCGCTGATGCTCTCCTTGTTCCCTGTCGTCTTCTCCACCTTGAATGGGACTAGTCTTAGGCACAAAATTTGGGAAGGTAAACCTTCAGCAGGACTGTATCCGACCCACGCTCCATTGTGGTCAGCCCAAACCTTTGACTTTGACCTGGTCCAGCACAACCAGATATCCCCTGTTGGCACTTTATGCTTTTAGGTGCTCTTTTTCACTTTATTCTTTATAAATTCATAACTCCGGCTCCACTGATTGGATTTTTTGTTTTCGTCTTGTTTTATTTATAAAGATTTGCTCTATGTTTTCTAACTTGGTTTGGGTTCTTTTTGTGGGGTGTATTTACTGTTTCACTGTTTGAAGTGTTGTACCAATACTTTACACATAACCCCAAAGTTAAGCCTGACTGCTCTGTGCCAAGCTACCGGGGGTTGAGCACAGGTTACTTTGGGGATCTTCCTTGTGCCTTAGAAGGATGGTTGTCTGCACCCGATACTAGACTAGACTAGATACTCAAAAAGGAGAAGTTCAAGATGCTGACCCCAGCTCAAGTGTTGCTGGCTTTGGAGCTTGAATACTCGATGGTGTAACTTGACCTACTGAATGCATACTTATGCATTCCTATCCTGTCGTCACACCCTAAGTACTTGTGTTTTGTGGTGGATTCCACGCACTACCATTTTAAGTTAGTACCCTGAGGCTTAACATTGACACCTCAAGTGTTCATGAAGGATGAAGGTGATGGTGGTGGTTGAGGCCCATCTCAGAATGTGAACCATTCCAATCTACCCGCACTTGGATGACTGGTTAATAAATCCAGTTTGCCAGAAGTGATGTCACATCATCTTCACTCAACAGCATACCTGCTATACAACCAGGGCATTTCAATCAAACGGACCAAATCTTACCTGTGGCCCTCCAGTTGACTCCAGCTCATAGGGTCTGTTCTGGATATCCCTCTTCTGCACCCTTTCTTCCACCTCAGAGTATCGCGGACATCCAGGAAAGGGTACCACTCTTTCAACAAGGTGCAAGACTTTCAGTCCTGAGTATCCTTAGGTTCCTAGGTCTTCTAGCTTCCTGCTTTCTCTAGTCACATACACACGTTGGCACATGTTGGCACATGAGTGCCCTGCAGTGGTGCCTCCACAGACAGTGGCTACAGTATAAGGGCCTGTTAGACTACATCATGATTTCCCCCAGTGCTGCGGTGGACATTTGTTGGTGGGGGAATGAGGTAAACCTTAGCTGCTGAGCGGCCTTCACTCCCACTCCAGCCATGACTATGGTAGTGACAGATGCCTCCATCTTAAGGTGGGGAGCTTACCTGGAGGAACTAGAAATCAAAGGCTTCTGGTCTCCAGAAGAACAGGTTCTCCACATCAATCTGTTGGAACTGCAGGCCATTCAGCTGATTCTTAAGAACCTTCCTCCCCTCCATCCAAGGTCAGTGCCTCCTGATAGAACTGATTAACCACCAATCCCCTAGCGGAGTCTCTAAATGTCAGAGCCACCAGCCTGAGCCAGCGTTAACTTGCTTATCATGAGTGGTGACTTCTGCTTGAGGTAGTCCAGGATATCTACTCCCAGTGTGGCTTTTCTCACGTCAACCTACTTGCCTCTTCAAAAAATGCTCAATGCCAGAAGTTGTGTGACCTCTAGTATCTGTCGCTGGTAGCATTGGAGGATGTGTTTCACTTGAAATGGAACTTTCTTCTGCTCTACACAATTCCACCCATAACCTTGATTCCTTGGGTCAAGAGGAAGATATGTCAAGACTGGGCCCAAGCAATTCTCATTGCACAAGATTGGCTGAGGAGGATGTGATATGCAGATCTCCTGTGCTTCTCCACACGTCCCGCTGATCAAGCTGTCATTCAGTCAGGCCCTTCTATCCCACAGTCAGAGAGGATGGTTCTGCATCTCAGTCTCCAGAACGTGTACTTGGAGACTGAACAGGGACATCTGAGTTTTTTTTAGCTGCCCAGTTTTGGTGGATGCCATCTTGTCAGCACGTTGATCCGCCACCAAACCTGCATACTCCGAGATTGAACAACTTTGTTGTATATGGTGAAGTCAACAATGCAGACCTCTTACAGGTCAAACTGTCACAGATCTTTCAATATGCATTTTACCTACTACAGAAGGGTTGAGAAATAGGCAGTGCCAAGGGGTATTTGGCTGCATTGTCAGCATTCCTCGGTCTTCTAGACCAGCTATTTCTTTTCACATCCCCTATTATTATATGTTTGCTGAATGGGTTGCTGATCATATATCCTCAAACCCTGTTTGTTGTGCTCCAATGGGACCGTCATTCATTTTTGACTTTTCTTATGAGGATGCCATGTGAGCCCCTGTATAACTGTCTCTTAAGGATGTTAGCTCCCAAAACTGTGTTTTTGGTGGCTACCACTTCATCCAGATGGGTAAGTGAGTTATCCATTTTCTCTGACAAGTCTGTGTTGTGTGACAGGGCTGCTTTCCTGCCACAGTGGTGATTCCCTTCTACCTGGGTCAGTCCTTTACTCTACTCACTTTTTATCCCCCAACCCACCAAGGAGAAGTGATTGTATAATAATAATAATAATAATAATAATAATAATTTATTATAATAAAAAAGTTTGGAAAAAGAAAACATACACCCGTACTTTCTCCGGGCTAGCACCTAGAATCTGAAATGCCCTGCCCCCGGAAATCAGAATGAACCCTTCAAGCACTTCCTTCAAAAAAGAAGTCAAGCTGCTTTTAATGAACAATTCCCTACCTGACCCCAACACTTGACTTAGCTCACCAAACAGGACTTACACCGGATTTTATGGACCAATGGCTAACAAACTCTTGAGCACCCCCAGACCAACTACTAATGTTTGACATCACTTATGCTTTCCCAACTATCTACTCTTATTTTTGTACCTATCCATTTGATGTAGCATTTGTAAAGCGGTCCGATACCCTTCCAGGGTCTAGTTCGCGCTATATAAAACTTTTAAAATAAATAAATAAGTATAAGCTGGATCCTACTGCTTGGATCGTGCCAAGGACTTACGACTGGACGACCAGCTCTTCATAGGGTCCTGTAGAGCAAAAAAGGGAAAGGCAGTGCAGAAAAAGACTTTTCAAGTTGGCTCATTCTCTACATCAACACCTGCTACACGTTAGCCAAAAAGGATCCTCCAGAAGGCATCAGAGCAAAATCCACCACAACTGTTCTTGCCAAAGGGGTTCCAATAGCAGGGATCTGCAAGGCAGTAACATGGGTGTCCCTACACACCAATGGCAAGAATCTTTGCTTGGATTCTGAGGTCCATCAGAAGAGTCATTTTGCCAGGTCTGCTTTGCCCAATTTCCTCCTCTAACTATCCATCAATCCTCCCTAGGGGCAGGATACTGCTCTTGAATCTATTCTACTGGTAAGAAATCTGCAGGCAGAAGTGTACATCAAAAGAAATGGTAACATAGTTGTGGTATCAATCTTTCTGGCGGAAACTCTGTCTACCTGCAGATTCCTCACTGACCTGCCTGCCTCCATGTTTGATGGATGAGTTGTAACAAAATATGAACAAATTCCATTTGATATTTTGGTACTGCATTACTCTGTCAATGTCAGTATGTCTGCTCGCCTTGAAGGTAGGGGCAAAAAATTGATGGAAACTGATGTGCTCAGCATGGGTGCAATATGGCTCTACTGACGTCATCTGATGCCACTTCTGATATCGACATGAACCCCGCACCCATACCGGCAACGTAACAGCTTTGAAGTTTCCAGACTGATGTCTGGGATTATTCTATAGGTGTGGAATCTATCCTAAAGGAGAGGAATCTGTAGGTATATAGTGATCCAGCAGATTGAATCCAGCATGTCTGGGCCCATACTGGTTCTGGTTAAGGTTATCACCTCCACTGGACCATTAAACTCTTAACTTACTTTCTATCTTGGTCCTTCAAAGAACATTTAGAAGTCGCACTGAGGGGGAAGAGAGTTAGAATTGCTTGTTAGATCAATGCAAATACAAGATACAGTGCAACCAATTTGGCTACACAATGAGGACCAGGAATCGTTAGCCAAGTACTTGGGTGTTTATTATAAATTAGTAATCAAGTTCAGGTATATCAGTCTTCAGACCAAACTATATAAGTATAAGGTAGCAACAGGAAGACCAAGCCACCTAAAGAAATTTAAGCAAATGAGAATTAAACAAACTAGCAGCTAAATCTTCCAGGCACAGACCCAAGTACAGGAATGTTCAGAAATTAGAGAGCTCTATAGAAAACAATACGAATAAAGCAAAAGAGTATGACCAATACCAACAGTGAACGTCTGACAGAATATCGATGGACAGAAAATCGAAATAAAAAATATCGACACAGAAATATCAAAGTCATTAATATCGAAGTCCAATCTACATAATGGTAAGTACAAAAATATCGGGAAAAAATATCGTTGTCAAAAATATCGATGTTAAAAATATTGTTTTTTTAAATGTTTCAATAATAATGTCAAATTAATTAAAAAATACATATAATTAAAAGAAATATAGTAAAAAATATTAAAACAAATTTAAAAATAACTAATACATATTATTTTAAAATAAATTAAACATATACATATAAATTAATATATATACTTACTCCACATAGTGCAACAGTAGGGAAAGCGTTGGATAGCGTAGGGGTAAAAATTACTATTCCCATTCCAGAGAGTGCAACAGTAGGGAAAGCGCTGGATTGCGTAGGGGTAAAAAATTACTATTCCCACTTCAGGGAGTGCAACAGTAGGGAAAGCGTTGGATAGCGTAGGGGTAAAAATTACTATTCCCACTCCAGAGAGTGTAACAGTAGGGAAAGCGCTGGATAGCGTAGGGGTAAGAATTACTATTCCCACTCCAGAAAGTGCAACAGTAGTGAAAGCAGTGGATAGCGTAGGGGTAAAAAATAACATACTTATAAAGCAAATAAATATTGTAATTAAATAATGATTTATAAAAAAAGTAACAATAAATAAAATTAAAACTACAAATATATTAAAATTAATAATTACTTTAATAATATTAAATACTTCCCACCCTATTCTCCAATAAACACACAACACACTCCACATACAATTTCACACGATTAATGTAATTTTCAATCAATCAATTAATAAAAATTGATTTGCAATTATTAATTAATTAACAAGATATGTTGCTGTCAAAAGATTAAACATTCTGGGACAGTTTTATCAAGGGTTGTTTGCAATCATTCTCAAACCGAGTACAGAAGAACAAGTTTTAGTTGTTATTTGCCTGAACAATGCACAAGAATGCGCCCAAAAGTTCCCTGAGGCCTTTTTCAAAAGAACTTGTAAAAATAAAGGGCTTCCAACATAAGATTAAAATCAAGATGGGAGCCATTCCAGCTAAACATAAACTGTGTGGGTTCCATTTAGTGTTAGAAATGACTTGTAGAGGGATTTGTTGGAGTTGTATGACAAAGGTATCATTGAGCCAGTTGAATCCTCACTATGTCTATCTCTTCTAATCGTAGCTTGCCAACAAAATGGGATGTTGCATGTTTGTGTGGACCTCAAAAGTCTTAACCAGGAGATTTTGGTGGACTTACATCCTCTGCCCAAAATCACAGTAGTTAATACATTACCACCAGGTGGAACTACATTCCAAATCGAGGCATTTCACTCAATTTGTGTCACCCAATGGTACTTTCCCGTATTGCTGTATGCCTTTCAATTTGGCCACAGTGGCTTCTGTCTTCCAAAGAGTCATGTTTAATATGTTGAAGGATGTTGCTCTATGTTGAAGGATGTGTCAATCTTTCAAGACAACATGATATTATTTGGAAAAAAGGTTTGGTCAATCTTCAGTGATTATGGGGTTGGTTTCAAAGGTGATATGTGTGAATTTTTGAAAGATAGCATTGAGTACTTTGGCCATTTTATATCTTTTGATAGGATTCAGCTAAAGCTAGGCTCTGTCAAGGCTATTCTTGAAGCACCTCCACTTACAGAAAAGACAGGACTCAAGTCTCTTCTTGGGATGTGTGAATTGTATTCCTATTCTATTTCTGAATTTATTTTTAACGTTAGACCAGTCAGCAATCTGTAAAAAAAAAAATGTGTATTAGATTGGGATGCTCAGTGTCAGAATGCTTTCCAGTGGGTGAAATCTCAGTTAGTTACTGTGGAATTCTTGAAAGCTTTTAATCCTTCCCTTCCATCCTGTGTAACAGTAGATGCTAAGAAACATTGTTTTGGAGCTTTTCTCACTCAGAGGTTTGGTAGCAGTAACAATATATTAGGCATTACTTCACTAGTACTAAAGAGCACAGAGATTCAGTGTTTGGTAATTGAGAAGGAGCTCCTTGCATGTTGTTGGGCCATTGAAAATCTTTACAGCTATATTTGGGGAAAGTGATTCACTAAACAAACTGATCAACGTGCCTTTAGTGTTCCTTCCCAATGGTGACAATGTGAGAGATTGTACCCCCAGAAGAGCCAGGTTGTCCAGTAAACACTTGCAATATTAATTTGATATTGTACATATTCCAGGTGGAAAAACTATATAGCAGATTTCTTTCAAGATTTACTTCTGGGGATAAACCCAAGTCTTCTCTGTCTATTTATAGCATAGAAGATGAAGATCTTGATGATTGTATTGTCGCCACAATTGAAACTAGTAATGTAGGTTCTTGTTCAGAATCTGAGTGTAGAAATTGCAGTGCAAAGGATGCTGTTATCACTCAAGTTAAACAATTCATTGTAAAAGGGTGGCCTAAAGAGAAAAAACTTGACATTGAAGGGCTGATTACGATTAGGCCTGGGCGGTGAACTTCGCTCCGTTTGCAGAGTTTGCGGAGTTTTCTGCACTACGCAGTCCGCGGAGCTCGTGGAGTGCAGAAAACTCCGCTTCGCGATGTTCAGAGCAGATTTTTCCCTGCTCGCGAATGATGAGTTCGCGATCGCGAACGATAAGATCGCGAGCGCGAGCTGCCGCTCGGTTAGAATTTCTACCCGAGCTGCAGGAATAGCAACACAAACTGCAGTTCACACTGCACTCCACCACTCGTGGAACTTCGCAGAGATTTTTTGTAACTTCGCGGAGTTCCGCATAGCAAAACTCCGTGAACTTCGCCCAGGCCTGATTACGAAAAGGCCCGTAGAGGCTCCATCCGATCGACACGGCCCCTCGGTTTACTTTCTGACCTCCGCATTACAATGCTGGTGGTCGGAAACTAAACTGGCTGGTCATTCTGGCTGGCTTCCAACAGTCTCCAGTCGGAACCAGCTCGAAATCCTAAAGGGTGGGCCTTTCCGCCCTTGGGGTTACACTGCACGGTTTGCAGCATGGTTTCCATGCCGGCCTGTCTGACATGGAAACCATGTCGGAGGGCGATTTGGGAGTCCCCAGCAGGGCTCCCTTGGGTGCACGTCCTCTGATTGGGGGCCGAGGTGACACATATTGTGTCCCCCTGTTGATCCCTGCACCCCGTGGCAGGCACCTTGGGGTGCCTGCCACAGGGTGCATGCCTGCCACAGGGTGCAGGGTTGAACATCAACTCCCATTTCCCTATGGGAGCCTGTATTACGGCTAGTTTACCACCGTAATACATGCTCCCATAGGGAAATGTAGGAATTCGACCGAACAGTTGTTGAGATCCAACAGGGTAATTCCATCCCCCAGTATCAAGCATAAGTTGATCAAGCAAGCCCTTGAAGGTCATATAGGTGCCACACTCACCAAGCGTAGGTTGGGATTATCTTTATGGTGGCCATGGATGGATAGTGATATTGATATCTTTATTAAAAACTGTGTAATTTGTGCTACCTGTGATAAGAATTTGAAGGTTTGTACTCCTCCCTTGTTTTCTATTGACATTCCTGATGGTCCATTGCGAAAGTTGAGTATTGACCTTATGGGTCCATTTAATGTTTTTTCTCCAAATTCATGCTATATTTTGCTCATATTTGACACCTACTCTATATGGCCCAAATTTAAATTCATAAGGGAGCCTAATTCCTTAGAAGTCATTGATTTTCACATGAGGGAAGGTTTCCTGGACAAAAACAAATATTCAGACAATGGGGTACAGTTTGTGAATAAATTGAGAATTATTTAATTAGTGTAGCATTAATCATCTGAAGAGTTCCCTTTACCATCCCCAAACAAATGGATTAGTGGAATGAATAAATAAGATGGTTGATGATTGCATAAGGTGTGCTCTGGAATGTAAGAGCTATATTCAAAAAGCCATTAAATCCATGTTGTGGTTTTACAGGCCTACTCCTCATTCATTTGGCATCATTTCTCTCTTTTGACTTGATGAGCAGTAGGACAGTAGCAACTAGTTTTCATCCTGCGTGGATGTCTAAGTGGATAGGAGATAGAGTTTCCGTCTATGATTGTGATGGTTTAGTGAGGAAAAATGTATTGATTGCTCGATCTAAACAAAAGACAGTATCATTCAAGACAAAAGCGTTAGAGAAGTTTCTTTTGAAGTGGAGATACTGTCTATTTAAAATAATTCTCTGTATTGAAAGGAAAGAAAAAAGTAATTGATCCAGTTTGTGTGGAAAAAGTTTGTTGTAATTAGTGGAGGACACTGGTGGAATCTTGCAAAAGTGGTGAAAGTCAAGAAATCCATTTTGAGTGCTGATTTGCGTGGATGTTCTGTGGAACGCTCATTGAATAAAGAGTCCAGTACTACAACCACTGATTTGTCCAGAAATCATAGTATTCGAAGAAGTTCTCGCATCATTGTTAGACCTGCTAGATTTAGAGATTGAGTTTAAATTTGTGTTTTGTTAATTTATTTAGGTAATTGTGGGTATTTATGTATATAATATTATTATCATTCAGTATATTGATCATGAGTCCTTTTGTAAATTTTACTCATTGTGTTTTATACTTTTTTATGTGAAGTAGCAGTAGATACAGTTATGTGTATTATAGTAAGGTTGCAATTATATGGTCTGTTATTATATTTAAGGTAATTTGCATTTTTTTTCTTCTCCCCAAGAAAAGGAGCTATGTACTGTTTAGTATGTAAGCTAATTTCACAGTGAGTTATTTGTCTGTTCTGTTGTGGGAGGTTAAGAGCCTGAGCAATTCATCTGCTTTGTGTCTTGTACTGCGTGTCTGTTGGGAGCAGCAGTCGGTGAAGATACTGGACCTTGTGCACACATAAATTACTGTACTGCAACATGATTAAAGATGTGATTACTCCCTTCTGGTGTTTTGTGCAGATTTCTAAAGAGACCCCTTTCATTTCAGTTTGATAAACATGTCTTATTAAACATGCGACATGTGATGAACTGTGATGAACTCTGATTCCATCAAATGCATGTTTTTAACAATTGCTTCTGTTCTGTAAATGCGTCATGAAGTTATGATAAGCAAGATTATGCAAAAACATTCAGTGATTGTTCAGTTTAGAAATTATTACAGGTATGTCAATCAATATCAATAAATACAACTTAATTTGGCAGAGTGGAATGCCGTAAAAGTAAAAACACAGAGATACATAGTAAATAACATTTTCGTTACATTCCAATCACATGAACAAACAAGAAAACAAGATCCCCACGTAATGCCCTACCTCAAAAAGATAAAAAGTCTAAACATTTTGCATCGAGTTTAATTGCTATAAAAAGTGGTAGTCTGCCTTGTGTGACAGTATGTTGATCTGTCACAAAAAAGAACTAACAAACTATTTTGTGTACCTGCATAAAACAAAATGAATATTAGATCGGATAGAATGAGTGTCACACAGGTGTGCCTATAACTAACACTATGAAAAATGTTCAGAAAAAGTAAAAAACAGATTAACTAGATTAAACCTATACCTAATGAAAAGGAATCTACGGTATTGATTTGGAATCAACAAAAAGTAGGGCTCCATTCCACTGCATGATGAAATAAACTTATGATCCACCATAGAAGATTTAACACATTCACCTGAAAAGCTAGACCTCATAGAAGAATCTATAAACAAATGCTTACTTTTGTCTCTTTGACCAAACAATTCTGGAGAACAAAATGAGAATATCTCGGATTTCCTAACCTTGTAAATTCATCTGTCACATACTTGAGCCAAAGAATTCACAGGCCATTCTCCAGAGCAAGAAAGTAAAAAATAACCGAATGCGTAAAAGATTTCTCAGGTTTTGATCAAATCAAGAGCCAAAGTGCCAATGGATGGAATTTAATAAAGTCCTTAATGTACGAAACACCCAACTCAAAATGGCAAACCCAGCTATAAGTGCTTGGCGGAACTGACAATAGTCGACATAAAATGACATTCTCCAGCCTCTTGATTCTTGTGGTTCAGCACCATAGGTTGAAGGCGAGATACATTTACTTTAAATGGCTTAGATCCCAATTTAGATGTAGTCTCAGCAGATCTCTCAAACTGCTGGGCTCTAACCATAATAAGATGATGCCATGCAATAGCTGAGTCCATATGGACTCCCAAATATTGAAAGGTTTCGACTTTATTTTTCCAGACTGAATTAAAAACAAATCTCTGACTTTGTGGATATGGGACCGCACACCATCACGTGCATTTTAGTAATGATGGTTTCAAGGTCCAAGTCCTTCAAAAAACTAACAAATGTGCCTAAAAGTGTCTGAAGACCATTCACTGTATGAGACATAAGGACAGGGTGGTCCACGTAGAAGAGCTCTGGGACAGGGTGCATACTAATCTGGGAGTATATAAACCCAACGTACTCAAATGAGAATCAAGGTCAGCGATATAAAAAGAGAATAAAAGAGGAGCCAAGACACTGCCCTGTCTAACCCATATATTGATCCTGCAGGAGTTTGACCACTCTCCAGTGGGACCATAATGAACATAGACAGTGTTGCCAGAGTGTAATTGACCGATTAAATGGACTGTTGGGTGTTCCACCCCAAAAAAAGGCAACTTATGCCAGAGTTTTCCACGGTTAAGCCTATCAAAAGTGCCAGACAGGTTTATAAAGGCAAGATGGACCACCCACCTTCTTGGCAACTGTATATTTAGAAATCAGAAGAAAGAGGTTTAAACACTGCTCTATCGTTCCCAACCTTTTCCGAAAGCCAAATTGTATCTCTGAAAGTATATTATGTTTTTGGGCCCAATATTCAAGTTTAGTCAAAGTGACCCTTGCCACCACCTTCACTACAGAGTCCAGGAGCAAGAAGGGCCTTTAGCAAGCTGAGTCGTTTTCATCGTCTTTTTAAATATAAACACAATTACTGACTCTTTCCATGAACTTGGGAGTTCACTATTACTAGCAGCCCTCAAAACATTGGTGACAAAAGGAGCCCAGAGATCTACGTTATTCTTTAAAAGATCCACTGGAGGCTATCAGATCCTGGTGCTTTTGCCCCCGTGCACTTAGCTACTGCCAACCTGACAACATCCAGTTCAAAAGTGGGACCCATTGTTGGTTTATAAGTCAAATTTAGTGGACAATCTAAGTACACATTTCCAAAACAATAAACCTTGGTGAAATGATTCTCTCAAGTACCGAGTGCAATTACTACCAGGGAGTAATGGTCAGTTGAGTCCTTAGAATAGGGGGTGTTAATCACTATCCAAAACGTAGAACTAACACTCAGTGTTCTCGTGCGAGAAAGAGAAGCCCAAGCTGCTCCTCTGATCATGGTTTTCCTAAGAACTATCAATCTTTTATGTTCTGCTCTACAAAGTTGGACTTCCGAAAGATTATGGAGTGGACTATGTACAGCTGTCTTAAGAGACATATGGGCACTCGTACAAGAGTGGTCAAACCATTTGTGCAGTTTTTCTATGATGAACTTGGGGAGTTGTGTCATCAGTTTACTAACCCCTGGTTAATCTCTAAAAGAGTTCAAAATCCCCACTGGGGACTCATCAGAACACAACACCTGGAGAGATGATTACCATTGCGGGCTATTTAATTAGCCAGAACATCACTAGCATTGATCCTATTCCATTTTGGGAACACCCCCTTGTTTTTATTGACAACCAAGTCTGGGTAAAAGAGGGAGACTTAAAATCAAAGGGGATATACGCTGAAAGACAAAATTGCAGGATTATAATCAATAGCACAGTGAGGAATGACCAAGAATCCAACAACCATTACACAAAGAGCCTCACAAAGGATCATAAAATCAATAGTGGAAGCTAAACCCCTGCAAGTGAAAGGTGTGATGAGGTCAGAAGACTACTTACAGTAATCCAAGACAAAACAATGATTGTACTGAACAATAATGTCATTGAGTTCGCAATTCAAAAAAAAAAGTGAAACATGGATTAACCAATTGCCCTGAGGGACTTCAAAAACATATACCTCTTTGGCAGCCATGTTACTCGGGTAAACATTAAAATCAACTGCCCATAAAAAGGACCATATTTATGCTGGTCAACAAAATGGAATACAAATCATTGGCAATATGTTTGAGGATAAAATTACCAGATGATACAAAGATGTTATTCTAAAAGTTAACAAAGATGTTATTCTACAGGTTAACCCTAGGCTGTCCAAACAGGGGAACAACCTTTACAACGCAACTTTTACAACGCACTACCTTTACAACGCATTTTTTACAACGCATAATCCATTACAACGCATGACATTACAACGCATGACACTACAACGCATTTTTAAAAACTACCTTTACAACGCATTCCATTACAACGCATACTACCATTACAACGCATACCATTACAACGCATAATATTACACTACACTATCCAACACTTACCCTACTGTTGCACCCCCTGGAGTTAGAATAGTAATTTTTACCCCTATACTATCCAACACTTACCCTACTGTTGCACCCCCTGGAGTTAGAATAGTAATTTTTACCCCTATACTATCCAACACTTACCCTACTGTTGCACCCCCTGGAGTTAGAATAGTAATTTTTACCCCTATACTATCCAACACTTACCCTACTGTTGCACCCCCTGGAGTTAGAATAGTAATTTTTACCCCTATACTATCCAACACTTACCCTACTGTTGCACCCCCTGGAGTTAGAATAGTAATTTTTACCCCTATACTATCCAACACTTACCCTACTGTTGCACCCCCTGGAGTTAGAATAGTAATTTTTACCCCTATACTATCCAACACTTACCCTACTGTTGCACCCCCTGGGGTTAGAATAGTAATTGTTACCCCTATACTATCCAACACTTACCCTACTGTTGCACCCCCTGGAGTTAGAATAGTAATTTTTACCCCTATACTATCCAACACTTACCCCACTGATGCACCCCCTGGAGTTAGAATAGTAATTTTTACCCCTATACTATCCAACACTTACCCCACTGTTGCACCCCCTGGAGTTAGAATAGTAATTTTTACCCCTATACTATCCAACACTTACCCTACTGTTGCACCCCCTGGAGTTAGAATAGTAATTTTTACCCCTATACTATCCAACACTTACCCTACTGTTGCACCCCCTGGAGTTAGAAAAGTAACTTTTACCCCTATACTATCTAATACTTACCTTAAATGCAATTTAATATTATGCGTTGTAATGGTATGCGTTGTAAAGGTATTATGCGTTGTAATGGAAATGCGTTGTAAAGGTAGTTTTTAAAAATGCGTTGTAGTGTCATGCGTTGTAATGTCATGCGTTGTAATGGATTATGCTTTGTAAAAAATGCGTTGTAAGTGCATGCGTTGTAAAAGTGTGCGCTGTAACGTCATACATCCGTCCAAACATACTGTCAATTAGGAGATTTGAAAGGGTAGTCCTTAATTGCCCAAGCCCATTTCAAAGAGATATAAACAGCTAAAACTCCTTTATGTCTCCATCTAGATGACTGCAGGGAAGGGCTCGTAAATAAGACAAAACTGTCAATAAAAGTATTATCCAATAGCCATGTCTCCTGTCAAAATAACTCTGTCAAACTGCTTAATGAATGACACCCAGCCTGGGTAAGTCAGTTTAGACGTTAAACCTGCCACGTTCCATGAGATACCCTTAATGCCATAAACATCATGACCATTCACCTTCATAATTCTATTATTTCATTTATTTTAATTACTTGCTTTTAGGCTTTTTTATTTTAGTCTTAGTTTTCTTAAATGCATACAGGACAGGATCTATTTTAGCTGCAGTATCCATTTTAATTTGGATAAACAATTACTTTGCCAACACATAATGCAATACAAGTCTGCTACAAGCTATGATACCTACATTTCGAGGTCTGACAGTTGATGTATACAATTAACATATAGTCTGATTAAACATATTCTCAGCATGCAGGTTCATACCTGTTATGTCTCTGATTAAATGGAAAGGTCCCCAATTCAGGTTAAAAGTCAGCAGTCATCGCTGTATAAACCCCATGAATTGACCACTAAATGAAAGCGAATCCTCTGGGCGTGGATACAGATTCAGATCCAGATGGGCACAGCAGCAGATTCCCACTTAACTGAAGAAGATTCCAGCAAGACTCTCCGAGGCTCGGGAAAGCATTTTACCTTCACTGTCAGGTGTCAGTATTGTGTTCTCACAGAGAGACAGTCTCCTTGCCATTGAGCTCAAAATAACTAGCAAGCCATTCCAAACAGACAACAAACCTTGAGGCATATTATCAAGGGCAGTATCGCCGCTTTAGCGGCACTTTTTGCCGCTAAAGCGGCGATATTTTTATCGCCCTATCAGCAAGCTGTCGCTAACAGCTGTTAGCGACAGCTTCATGGCAAAAGCGACCGTTTTGGGTGCCGCTTTGCATGTCAGCGATATTTATCGCTAATAACATGCAAACTAGGCGTTCCCAACCAAAAGTCTACAAACACGGCCGCTAACAGACCTACCCCCTATTAGTAATGAAGCCCCGGACCCGGTTAGCGATGACAAAAGTCGCACTAACCGCATTCATCGCTGGAATTTTTACACCTGCTCAGAACACTTCTTACCTATCTACACAATGGGAGGTGGATTGTGGGGCTGAATCCACCAGGGCATATCAGCAAGCATTCCCCTATCGATGGCCTATTTGCGCTGGATTCCATGCGATGAACAGGCATTTCGCCGCTATCGCTGGATTAATTATCACATTGGAGATACGCGTTGCTAATAACGCGCTATCTCGGCGATAAAATCCAGCGATAGCCGGCGTTAAGAAAATGAGAGCTAAGCATGCTTTGCTATATTTATCGCAAAGCGTTGCTAATATGGCCCCTTGTTGTTCTTGGTAAACACACCACCGCTGAAACACAGGAAATAGGCTTCTTATGTATTCATCTGCTTGAACTAGCACAACTCCTAAGGATAGCACAATGAGGGTGTTACAAAATAATATTGTGTGCACTAGATGCAGGAGTTTTATAATCACTATTTTAAAATAAACATGTTAGAATGCATATTCCGCTACTAGTGATCCTTGAGTATGTAACTCATTTATGAAAGATCCTTTGGATTACCACTGCATTCCTAAACCTTTAGGAGACTATTAGTATCCCACAAAGCATGGACCTAAATCAGCAGGTATGCTCAGTGGGTTGTGTGGTGTTGCTGTAGCATCGAATTCCAAGCTCCAGCGATGGTGCACTGATCCCAGTGTCCCTGCATCCGTGGGTTGGGAATCCAAACCTTGTAGACGTGGGCAAGACATTGTAATCTGATTGTTGTTAATATAGTGAAAAATAAAGCACTGAAACAACTTGTCAGTGGTAGAAAGCGCTACATAATTACAAATACATTTTATTACATACATGCTAGTTGGTGGCTGTCTTGGCCAAGGATTGCATAAGAATTAGGGAACATAATCAAAGCTGCTAAAGGATCCCTTGTTTTGAATTTTAGTCTCCAGCACTTTGAATTCTGAGACATGTAATTTTGCTTATTCCATTAACAGCATAAGCCTAAAAGCCTCAGTGAGTGAAGCCTGGGCTTGCCAGAAACGTCACAAGTGACTCAGTTGTACCTGGGGGATCAGGTCATAATGTGCCCACTGCAATTCCAAATCTACCTAGGTCTTCTGCAGGCCCACACGAGCCTGGGGAACATTCCAGATGACCTAAAAGATGTATGTCATTCTTAAGGCATACCCATAACTGAGTGAACGACAATTTACAACGTAGAAACTGCATGAAAAACTTGAAACCAGATCTTGCCTGGAGCCCTACCCATGACACACTGCCTTGTCCTTTCAGAGTGGGGGACATTACCTGTCCCTGCCAATGAAGAGACCTCTTGGAACGGTTATACATGAACCTCTCTTTAGCATAAAAGATTTCAGCTCAGAAGCATCAACTTTCAACTTACGTTTAGATATGTGCAAAGGTTTTATCATGAGAGTGAAGTCTCAACTAGACCCTAAATATTGGCACTCGTAGTTTGCCAAGATTAACACTTTTCCTGTAACTACATCCATACTTAGGGGTTTATTTGCAAGCCCCTTGCACTGCCAGTGTGTCACTTTTTGTGACGCACCGGCGGCGCAACCTGCCGCCCCACATTTACAAGGTACAAGGACAAGTAAAGCCACCCAGCGTGGCTTTTTGTGTCCTTGTAGATATGGACTCTTTACACGCAACACTTTGTGTGAAAGGGGCGTGCCATGGCTGTTGCTGTGGCTGTTCCCACCCAACACTCATGGCTTCTGCCGCATTTCCAGATTTATGAGATATTGAAACCCTGGAAATGCGTCAGAATGCTACCCCTTCCAGGGGAGGCGTAGGGAGGCCCAACGAGGAGAAATGTTTTAATTTCTCCTCGTTTTTTTCCTCTTTCTATGCGTGTTGCATTCTGCATTCTGCAGCACACATAGGAAGAGAAAATCCCCTCTTGTGATTATTTTTGTGTAGGTAGGTGTCCCTTCCTGCACAAAAAAATCATCCCCGTGACCATGGTGCAAGGGTGCCTGGGTCAGCGCATGGCAGCTAATTATGTGCAGTGCAGGGGAGAGCAAAGGGATCCATCATATCATTGAAGACGTGATGCATCCCTTTGCTTCTGAATTAACACAGCGCAGCGCAGTCAAATGGTTTGCGGCACCACGTTGCATTAATTCCTAGTGAATAAGGCCCTTAGTTTCTCCCAACAAGTTGCAATATTGCCTTTAAAGTTCTAGTTGCATTGAAAATGAAAATGCAGTTTTATCCTAACTTAAATAACAGTTGTTTTAAGAGGGATGGATGTTGGCAGTTTTTTTCATGACACAACTTAAAATGAGCACAAGATTCTAGGATCGGACTGGAATAGAAAATAGGCCCAGGCCCTGAAATACAAGTGCCCATATTAGCGATTCAGTGGCCATTATTATCATGTTAGGGGCAGTTTTGAGCTTGTAAAGACACGCTGTAGAAGTATTTTGCAGGTTATGTAAAACTGCATGGATTTGAGCTTGCTGCAAGCAGTGTTTGTTTTCTTTCAGGGTAATAAACAGTGAAAACCAGCCCAGCAGACCATAAAACATATCCACAAACAACCAAAAAGCTGTCCTACACACTGACCTGTTAGATCAACCTATTGAGCACTGCCTCATTGCCCTATAGGCCAGTTCAACTGTGCAAGTGTAGTGATTTTAGTGTGAAAACCCACATTCTGAACACTAAGGGGCATATTTCTGGGACTGGTGGTGAAGGGCAGCAGAGCAAGTTACCTTACTGTGCTGCCCTGCACCACCGGGAAAGGGCAGGAATGCAGGAATGCACCATATTTATCAATACAGTGCATTTCTGTTCTTTTCTCCATTTCAGCAGCCTAGTGACAACACAGGTCTTGGTGCAAGGGTGCCTGTGTTGCAGGTAGGATTGTTTTTGTGCAGGAAGGGGCACCATCGTCCACAAACACAATCCAGAGAGGCATTTTCCTCTTCTCTTTCTATGTGTGCTGTAGAATGTAAAGCAGCACCCATAGAAAAAGGAAAAAATTAGGGGAAATAAAGATATTTCTCCTCGTTTTGCCTCATCATGAAAGGCGTAATATTTTGACTCACTCCCAAGTTTGCAAGTCCTTGTAAACCTGGGAATGCGTAAAAAACCATGGGAGTTCTGTGGGAACACCCAAAGCAATGTGCATGTAATGCATCCTTTGTGTAGGGTAGGACAATGCAGCAATGTGTGCTGCGTAGCATTACCCCATATTTGTTAAGTCATTCAAAGACATGCAAGGTGGCTTTGCATGGCTTCATAAATATGACTTGGGGCTTTGCGTTATGCATGTACCACTTTGTGTTGGGCAAGCATGATGCTAGGCCCTCATAAATGTGCCCCTAGCTACCTACAGGAACTATTATTAGGATTTGTGAAAATTATGGGACATTTGTGAGAGAAAGCTATTTATGATGCTAAGAAGAGTTCTAACTTTTTATATAGCATGTAACCAACTAGGTCTCTGGAATTATCTCATCATGATAACTGAGACATAGTTAAGGTAGAGGCGCTAAGAAAAAACATGAAAAAACCTACTATGATTCAACAATAAGACAGAGAACGTAGACCTGGCCCTGCACTATAAATAATATTGTTGAGTAAAATGTTGTGCCAAAAATATAGCTTACCGTAGTATTGCGCTCCTATACTTTCAATTGTAATTACATAGATATAAAGAAAATACATATTGTTGACATAAATATCGTCCAGAAATAGACAAAAATATATATTTTTTATATAAATTGAGTTTAAAGTTGCAAATGTTAAATATTTGAATATATACATGCAATGTAATGTTAATGAAATATATTCCACTAATATTTAATACTATATATACATATATATTTATATAAACACATATATATGTGTGTGTGTTTGTGTTTATATAAATAAATATATATATGGTGTAACATAATTATTAAAAATAGTTATTTTCCATCATATTACTTCTTTTAATATTTTAAATTTACTTTTATGAATATATGTATTAAATATAATCAATGCAAATATTTATTGCATATCACATTAACTGTTTTATTTTACATGTATTAATATGAACATATATCTGTATATTGATATATATTCATAGTAATAAAATTAACATTTGTTACTGAATAAACATATATCTATTATATATTATCTACTGGTGATCGCCAGTAGGTAGTTATAGTTAGGACCTAGTTTCCATCACAAAAGTGTTTTTTGTTTTCCCAATACCTCTGGCTCTGCTGACAAATCTTCATGAAATTTTCAAAACTAATAGAAAGCTCACTTCAGCTGCTATCTTGGAAGGTTCGGGGTGATCCGTCAAGCTGGGGCCGAGAACCAGGGTCCGCTTAAAAGCGCCTTTTCCCCATATTAATTCCTATAGGACATTTAGACACGGCTACCGGACGAACCGCTGAATGGATTGACAACAAATTTGGCAGGAAGATAGATGTTGGTTCAAGAAAGTGCCTTTTTGTGATTTGGTGTAAATCCGTTCAGTAGTTGTGGGGAAATGACAAGAAATTCCCAGTTGTTTATATAGGGACTCGTTGGATCAGTGACCCCTGCCGGTCTCGTGCTGGGATCTGATTGGCTGCCAAAACTTCAGACCAGGAAGTGTTGGTAGCCATCTTGTGACTTGGTTGAACCGAGTCACATAAAAAAGATTTTATTTTTAAAGAAAAGGAGGCAGGGTAGGGACCCACTGACCCCCTAGACCTCTGGGAGCTACAGGGGACCCCCCTGGGGAACCCCAGGGCCAAAAGATCATTCTTAAAAGAAATAGGTAAGAGTCATGCTGGATCCGCTACTCCTAATGAATTTTTATTTTTAAATGAACCGCGGGTGGGCCAGGTCCCGGGAGCAAGTTCTTATAGTAATGTGGGGGGTGCCCATGCCGCACCCCATGCCCCAGGGACTGCCACTTCCCTGGGGCAAAGATTTATAATGTGATGTGGGAAGCCCACACAGCCTTCCGCAGCCCCAGGGACTGCCACCTCCCCAGGGCTAATGAATTAAGTTAACGCGGGGGAGGCCCTTATGCCTCTACCGGGGATCGCAACTTCCCTGGGGAAAAGATGTATTATGTGATGTGGGGGGCAGGCATGACCCCCGCAGAACTGGGACCTCTACCTCCCCTAGACCAATTATGACAAATGCAGGGAGGCCACACCCAGGGCTAAATTAAATATCAATCTGTGGGGCTGTGGCCCTCCCATGTAGCCCCAGTGACCTCTATCTTCCCGGGGCAAATCTTTTATATTGAATACGGGGGGCGTGTGACACCTGCAGCCCCAGGGACCACCACCATTCCGGTTTCCGGGGCTTAATTAAATTGGAGCCCATTACTCATCGAGCCCTAGATGGCCCTGGGGACCACCACCCCCCCCAGGGCCGGTTCCAGCAATGTCCCAGGATGCTCCCCAGACATTAGAGTTTGGTATGGCATGGCAGGAGCACTTCTCCCATCAAGCTATTTCAACCCAGCTCTGCTTTCAACAAGTGAGAGCAGAAAAAACATGCAAGAGCAGAAAATGTTCTTGCTTGTTGAAAGCAGAGCATATCTGTTTCCTTGGCCACTGTCAAGCGAACAGGGTAACAAACATTGCTTTGAGATACAGGGAGCTGCATGTTAGCAGCTCCCTGGATCTCAAAGCAAAGCCAGCTACCACTGGAGGTGGGGAGCTGGCAGGAACCACGAGGGCCTTGAGGCTCCCTGCACGGTCTCCAACATTTCAAGAGTGGGTGCCCCAGTTCGGACCAGGGTACCCGCACAACAGGCCAGGCCCCGGGGAATAGAGTCCCCTAAACTGATATCGTCCCAGGAAGGGGGGCCAGAAAGGTCCCCTCCCCTTTTTAAAAAAATGCATCAAGGCCTGGCCACAGTGCAATGGGTCCCAGGGGCAAAAACCGTCCTGGGGAGGGGAGCCTCATGGCTCCCTCCTCTTTTTCTTAAAAAATATATAAAACCCTCACCCTGGAGGATGCGGTCCCCGGGGCCAAAATTGGCCTTAGGAGGGAAGCCACATTGCCCCCCTCCAGTGAAAAATAAATAAATAAATGAATAAAATAAATGGCAGGCCCCAGTGGATGGGGTAGGGAGTGAGGGCTACAGGACCCCTTCCTTTAAAAAAAAAATGAAAAGAAAAGAAAGACAGGGCCCCAGAGGATAGGGTCCCTGGTGCCAAAATCAGCCCGGGGAGGTGCTGCACACAGACCCTGTTCCCATTCTTAACATGCCTGGCCCCGAGGGATGGGGCTTGCCATGTCATGAGTGATGTAATATGTGAGGTCATAAGCAGTGCATTGTAAGGGTGTAAGTTATAGTTAGCTTAGGTAACTATAACTACTGAATTTCTCTGGTTTTGTATGAGTAAAATTTGACCCTAACTATAACGTCCTTGTAACCTTTGTTTTTTTAATATATGTATATAAATTCGCTAAAAAACCAAAGGATACAGCGACATTATAGTTAGGAGATAGCATTGACATTTTCTGGGGAAATTCACTGAAAAAAACAAAGGTTACAGGGACTCTATAGATCTGCTTAGATTTTACACATACAAGACCATTGAAATTCATCAGTTATAGCTACCTTGAGCTAACTATAACTTATACCCCCACAATGCACTGATATGACCTCACATATTACTCATGACATGCTCAGTGACATCACTCATGACATCATCCAGTGAGTGTTGGTGTTCTGTAAAAGTTTCTGATACTGAACAAATTATAATGACCTACTGCATAAGTAAAATTATTATTCTTTCTGGAGTACTAATGAGTTTTAGTATTTCTAACATATATAATCCGAAGCATAATCCCATTTTTAAAGCATGCGTACTATTTATTAATGAACTAGCCTCTATGCTGTCACATGTCCGCTGACATTGTATGTGCATTGTAGTCTAAGCTGTTCATTGATATTTCACTCCACAATAATGGCTGAGTATTTTTCTGTTTTGTGACATACTGACCAGTTTCCTTAGTCCTCTCTCCTTAGTGACAATGACTGTAGTAGTAGATTGCAATAAATTCATCTGTTTACTAAGACATTCTTCTAGGGTGATGGCTCAGTGTAGTAGATATTCACAACAGACTGACTTCGCTGGTGACACCTTTCTGCAGGATGAAGAATAATTTTACTAGTGGTTTGTGACACAGTGCCCTGTCCACATAGACCTCTCTAGTGGGTGTGTGTTGTAGTGGTTTGTGTAAAACGAACATCTTTATCGAAACCTCTTTCCATGAATGGTGCTGTTGTGGTTTGTGATAGACTAGGCTGTATGATTAGATGTCTTACTTTGGTCATTAGTGTTTAGAGCACTGGTTTAGAAGAGACAGGAATATTCACTGAGCACTCTCTCCTGGGTAATAAGTGAGTGCAGTAGTTGATAAGGATACATTAAGCTCTCTGCTTTACTTTTCTCACGTGTCTCCTGTACTTATTTTAAAAATATTTTAATGGTAGTTTATGAAGTATATTGAAGTTTACGTTGCTAGAAGATGGCATCAGTGAAATCCTTTGAGATGTCATCAGTGAGGTTCGCCACCATGTCACGAGTGATGTAATATGTGAGGTCACAAGCAGTGCATTGCTGGGGGCTTAAGTTTTAGTTAGCTCATGTAACTACAACTGCTGAATTTCTGTGTTTTTGTGTGTGTAAAATATGAGCGTAAATAGCCTAACTATAACGTCTCTGTAACCTTTGGTTTTTTCAGTGCATTTCAAAGGTTTTTTAATTTCTACTTTCTGACTAAAACCTCCCCCTGTAACCTTTAGTTTTTTAAAAAATGTTTATATATATATATATGTACACCTACATATATATATACATTATATATATATATGTATATATATATATACACACACACACCCGCACACACACATATATTACCTACTGGCAATTGCCAGTAGGTAGTTATAGTTTGGACCATGTTTCCATAGAAAAAGCATTTTTTGACCTGCCTATATCATTGATGCCGTTTGAGGTATCTTCATGAAATGTTCCCAAAATAAGTATGCCAGTGATTCTTGTTGAGCATGGAAAGTGTCGGGGTGATCTGTTGAGCAGGGGGCGAAAAAAAGGGAGGGGTCAAAAAACATGCATCTTCCATGTTCATGGTCATAAAAACTTTACACGCAGCTACAGCTCAAACTGCTGAACGGAATTACACCAAACTTGGCAGAAGGGTCACTGCTAGTCCAGAAAGCCCATTTTTTTTGTAAATTGGCACAAATCCATTCAGTACTTTTGGAAATATTAAGGAAAATTCCAGTTAGAATATATTGGGACACGGATCCTCAAAGGAGCCGACTGTCCCGTGCTCAAATCTAACTGGCTGCCAACACTTTAAACCAGGAAGCGTTGGCAGCCATCTTGGGGTGGGGCTGAATCCCAGAAAAAACATTTTAAAAAAGAATTGGGAAAGGGTAGAAATACCCTGATCCCTTAGGCCTCTTGAGGGGTCCCACAGTGACCCAGCAGGGCCAAAAACCCATTTTTCTTTTTACATTTTCAGTGGGAGTCTCACTGGATTCACAACTCCAGATGAAAATGTTTTAAAAAATGAAGCCCAGGTTCCTGCGCTTCGTTAGTAATCAGCCCCCGGGTTGGCCAGGACCCAGGGGCATTTTTATAATAAAGGAGCATGAGCCCCACCTCCTGGGGCTTATTAATGCCCTGGGGACCACCAGCTCACCGGGGCCACATGCCAAAATCAAAATGGGCACCTCCATGCCCTGGAAAACACCACTTACCCAGCGCTAATTTATTGTTGTGGGGGCTCTTCAACCCCCTTGACCCCAGGGACCACCACCTCCCCAAGGCCATGATAAATTTGTGTTGGGGGTCATCAAGGACCCCCTTGAGCCCCTAGGACCACCACCTACCCAAGTCATTTTCTTTTTAAAAATTTGGGAGGGCGCTGTGCGGCCCCTTCTCCCAGGCCATTCTCTGCGCCTGGCACCCCCACCTCTCTGCAGCAGGCCCTACAAATTAGAAATGTGTCCCTCCTCCCGGAGCCATAGATGGCCCTGGGGACCACCATCCCCCAGGGCTGACTCCTGCGATGTCCTGGGGTGACCAACCCTGGGACATAGCTGATTGCTGTGGCTTGGCAGGAGCTTTACCACTTCCGCCAAGCCACAGCAAATGCTCCTCTTTCAGCAAGCAAGAGCATTCAAAATGCTCTCACTTGCTGGAAGTGGAGCAGAATTGCTTTCAGGCATTCAGGCTCCTCCCGCGAGCCCCTGTGAAATTTACTGTGTGCCTTGGGTGGGACCAGGGCACCCAGAATAGAGGCCGGGCCTCGGGGAATGGGGACCCAAAGCCAAAATCAGACTCGCAGGGAGGACGTGACCCCCCTCCTCTAATTTATAAAAAAATGTAATTACTGTGCCCGGGTATAGGGTCCCTGGGGCTGATATCGGCCCAGGGAAGGGGGCCCACTTCCCTAATAAAACATTTTTTTAAAATGTCAGCCCTGCATGTCATTGGAGGCCTCGCCTCCTTTCACCAACACTCTGCAAATGCACCTCCTAATACACTGCTGGTTGGGGATGAAGTCCCTGTGGGTGTTTTGGGGTCTTTGGGGGTCAGGAACCCCTCCTGTTACCTCCAGTATGTCCCACACAAGGCGATTACTGAGAGCTGGTAAGAGGTCCTGCACCCTTTCTCCACCACTCTGTAAATGTACCTCCTGGTGCACTTATGGTTGGGGTATGAGACCTCTTGGATGATTCTGAGGGTCCTTGGGGGCCCAAGAAACCCTCCTGTTACCTCAAGTAAATCCCACATAGCAGGTTTCCTGAGATCGCCCCACCCCATTTCTCCACCACTCTGCAAACATGACTACAAGTTAAAATACCATAGAACTGCACTTAAAAAAATAAAAGGTTACAGGGACGTTATAGTTATAAAATAGAATTTTAATAACCTTAGAAATTCAATGAAAAAAACAATGGTTACAGGGATGTTATAGTTAGGCTCAGATTTCACTCATTAAAAAAACTGTGGAATTCAGAAGTTATAGTTACCTGAGCTAACTATAACTTACACCCCTGCAATGCACTGCTTATGACCTCATACTCTCCACTTACACACTGTCCCTTGCACCATTTATTTGTCACATTAGTGTTCTTTGGTGGCTAGTATCCATGTAAGTAGCCCCCACCTGGGCAGAAACTTCATTCAGACTTACCATTGATTGATTACTAATTGTTACAGAGTCCATGGGAAATACATGTCATGTGATATGTGGAGGAGAGGAGTTTTCTTGTGAGGAGGAGGTTGAGTTTGCCAGTAGGGAAGGTAGGCCACACTGAAAAGTAAATAAGGGACAGGACCAGTTGGCAAGTGCACTGACATGATCATAAACATAGCTCCTATGAGAAACTGTCTAAGTGGCACAGACAGATCTTACCGGGCAGCTCTTGGTAAAAAATGTAGGAGCCCACATCTTCGTTCTCTGATATGTGTGCTGCCTCCCCTGAGGAGTGTATTGTTGTTTCAGGAAGTGATGGAGAAACACACACATCAGGTGCAGAAGATGTGGATCCCTCTCCTCAGCAGCCTTTGGCTGTGCCAACAGGGAAAGTAGCACAGCGCTGAGAAGGTCCTCATGGCTTGCCAGCACAGCAACAACGCTGCATTGTCTGTGCTTATTAGGACTGAGGCACCTATGGTCTCCCTCTAGGGTGCCCACCATGGTCTCCACCCCACTAGCACCTCATCTACCCATTGCCCCTGGACTCCTACCGCACAACATTGGAATTCAACATGAGGGTCCTTGGAGTACAGGCCTGGACTTGGACTAGGAGATGGGAAATGTCTGATGGTAGGCAGGTCCTCTGGAGACCCTGCAATGCTGTTGGCCCTTCCTGCAACCAGAGAGGGTGAATCCAAGGAAGCAATGATTTACCAGAGGGTGTCTTCGTCCAGGGTTGGGAGGCTGTCAACCTCAGCAGAATCCTCATCCAGGACAGGCATTTTGTCAGGAGATGTTGTTTCTCCTTCATCAAAGGAACAGAGATATATTAATGGGGATCATTGTTAGATGTTGACATGAGTTATTTGGCTGACATACAGACTTTATTCTCATTCACTTCCAGTTATACAATGATGCGTAGGACATATATTACTCATAGTCATTGAAGTCTAGTTGCACTGTTGTTGCTTTTCAGATGGCAATATCTCAGCATTGTTTACACAGCCACTGTGTGAAAGGGGTGACTTTCCTGCCATTACCCACATTGCAACACAGTTATACAGCTGGCTGGGCTGCCATGCCCGTGCAGGTAAATTGAGGTAAAGGCCACATCTGCTTGGTGATTACCTAACTCTTACATGATGGCTGTACGGATTGTGGTTTCACATATTTACACCACTACTGTGCACATTGGCCCAAGTTCCCAGGGTGCCTGCATTCCCTGTGGCCACTACACAGCCCACAGCTCCTGGGAAGGTGATGTGGGTTTGGCCATGTATTTGATTTGATCCAGAACTCTGCCTTTCACACAGTACACCACAGCACTCAGCCTTGTTGTGCTGTCTTGCAACCACAATATGATATTATGTGTCCAATGGTTTAATTGCCTCGCACATTCACACGCCTTTACACAGCTGACAACCTTGTTACACTGCAGGTATGTGTAAGGGTATTTATTCACCATGGGTTTCCTATTTGTCTATACTCTTGTGATTTTGTTCCACACACAGTTGGTTCCATAATTGTGGACAGTGGGCACTGTGTACAGACACTGAGGAGATTGGCACTGCCAAACAAGGTTGATTGCTAGCACTGACACTCTCCCTTTTCATCATTGCTGGAGTTAGTTATCTGCAGAGTATCAGAATGTTTTTTTCTCAGGTCTGCTCCCTTGTATGTGCACATTCCTCCTCTGGCAATTCTCATTTAGGCCCAGGTAGTCAACTTACTGTCACACACTGCTGGAATCCAGTTCATACAATGACTCTCATGTGACTCCGACACAAACAATATGCAGATACGTATCCAACTGACTGAAATGGCTGCCTGTATTTAAGAACTATGGGTCAAGCAGTACCCCCACATGTTAGTAGTGCTGCAATTAGTAACATATACCTATCAAGGTCTGCCACACTACGAGGCCCATACACCTCACCCTCCAACAATCCCTGAATCCTGCCCTTTGTGATGGCAATTTGGTTTATCCGGTCACTTCACAAATCCCTGTTTCACATGCTCCTACTTTGAGATATGTGGCATGGTAACACTTTTCTTTTTTCTGACTCCCTCCTGCCTCGTGCTACACCTTCACGCAGGTCAGCATCACATATGGAATGCTGTACACCAATGGGCTCTTATCTGGCATCCCTTCCCACCTTCGACACATGTGTGACTCTAAGACACAGCAGTGAAAGTGCATTGAACAGGCTACCTTGCAGTACACAGGTCCCTACTCACCTCATTGCTATGTAATGCGTCCCCATTCAGACACAGTGCCAGTTCAGTGGGCTCAGACGCAGCTACAATGCACCACAGTACCAGGGGCCCACGGGGCTCACACACCATGGGCCTTTTGTATGAGAGGCTTGCACCGCCAGAGCGTCACTTTTTTTATGTTCTGGCAGTGCAAGCCTCTCAATCATATCTATGAGGCCATGCAAAGCCCCGCCCTACGCCAATTTCCCGTAAATGAGGGCACATGGTTTCTTTCAAACACACAAGGTCCTCTGTTGTGCATCACTTGCATTCAACCCAATTCCCAGTTTGAATTGGTACATGACAGCAGTTTGGGCAGTCCTTACCAGGGTCGCGACAACTGTTTGCTCTCACACCACACGTGCGACAGCTATGTGCAATCAAGTTGCATGCTAGTGAGTATGCAGGTGGCTGTTTGCATTTTCATATGTGTTGATACTTCACAAGCCCTACTCCTGCGCCCCCTGTCAAGTGAGGAGTTTATTCTCTAACAAGCCCATTCCATTCCATTGCTTTGCAGTCTTGTCTTGGGTGCACGGACCCAAGTTAGATACACTAGCCTCATGGTGCAAGGTGGCCTGCACTCTCACAGTCAAGTTGGACAGGCTTCAGGTATCCATGTATGATATGTTGTTCTAGTCCATGTTTTTTCCTTTCTATTGTGGGGCTTGTAGTTCAGGTGACTCGTTAGACATTTCACTATTAGTCCTAGTATACAAAGGTGGCCCTGGCCTAGTGCAGCACATCACACATAAAATGGATGTATATGATGGAGCTGGACTGAGTTGTGCAACATGTTACTAGTTAGTGTGACTTACATTCCTATGATGCTTAACTGTACATGAGAAAAGTTCATACCCTTAGCAGTATAGTGGAACGCAGGTACATAGCTTTCTGCGCTGCACAACATGACCTTTTCTCCCCTATTGCCCTTGTTGCCACTTACCCTGTACGTCTTGTTTTTCTGGTCCTCATTGCCTACACTGTCCTGTCCAGGAACTCCTGCCACCAACTCCCCTGGGATGAGAGCTGCCAACTGAGGTGTCCAGCAACTCCTGGTCGACAGGTCCTCCTCCTCCGTTCTTCACGGCTGCCTTCAGGTTGTGGGCCAGTTTCTCCTTCGTCCTGCACTTATAATTATGCCAGCACTTCTTCTAGTCAGTCACCATCCTCTTAGCTTGTCCACCACAGTTGATCTTGGGCACTATGGGCTGCCAAATTGCCTCTGTCTTTCCTAATGGCAATTTGGAGGTGTCAAAGAGCTGATGCTCATGCATTGTCACCTCTGTGATCAAGATGGCATTCTCCTCCACACTGAAGTTACTCTTCCTCTTTCCCTGGAAGTCAGACTGGACATCCTGGCTGGTGCTGGGATTTTGATCTGGTTGTTCTCTGCTCCATGTCTGCTTTCTGTTTGTTGTTTTTTTATTTCCTTCAAAATCGTAATTGATTTTGGCTT
Source organism: Triturus cristatus (assembly GCF_964204655.1). Lineage (NCBI taxonomy): Eukaryota > Metazoa > Chordata > Amphibia > Caudata > Salamandridae > Triturus > Triturus cristatus. Next base: position 1,389,463,078 of record NC_140590.1, read on the forward strand.
TTTGACGCTTGGCGCACTCAAAAGTGATGCAAAATTGTTTGTGTTGCTTTACGTGCCACTAACCAGCCTTACGTAATTTTGCCTACACATGCATCGGTTTTCACTAAGTCAGCCGTCTCATTGAAACTAATGCTTTTATACACACCATGGACCCTCGGCCATGGTGCGCCGTCCCTCAAATATGATTCTTCCATGTCATTAGAAAATTATGTAACACAGAGGAAACTTTTTTCAAGCATAACTGTCTGAGCACAGCAATGCATCGGTTCTTGTAAACAAGGCCTATAATCTTTTTTTATGTAGATAAGTAGGATCTCTCTGGCAAAGTTACCCCTACAGTGTTAAGACTGTAATGCACTTGGATCCTGCTAATCAGGAACCCAGTGCCTTTGCTCCCTCACCTCCATTTACTGGTAAGACTTTGTACACCCCACAATTGGCATACTGGGGTACCCCTGTAAGTCCCTAGTATATGGAACTCAGGTACCTATGGCATTGGTACACTAGGGATCTCCATGGACTGCAGTATGTATTGTGCCACCCATGGGAGCCCATGCAAACCGTGTCTGCAGGTCTGCCATTGCAGCCTGCTTGAAATAATGCTCTTGAAATACAAAGTTTTCCTTCACCCTAGTCACTGCACTTAAAACTTATAAGTCACCCCTGAGGTAGGCATTACAACCCACAGGCAGGGTGCATGGTTCGAAGTGTGAGGGTGTCCCTGCAAGAGCAAAGACATCCTAAAAACCCGTGAGTCCATTCACCGGCTTTGGAGGCCATTTTAAGGTATGTGGTGGACACTGGCCAAGTCGAGTTGTCCAACTACATAATGGCTTCACCAAACCCAGTCACATTTGGTATCAAACATGTTGGAATCAAGCAGATTCCATTGTTAGTTGCATGATACCATGTACTGAGAGGCTCTTTGGAGGCCCCTCTCATGTCTACCAGTTTAGTCTTGCAGGGTCTACATGCAAGCTAGTGCTGCTGTCGACCCCAGACACTGTTCTTCCCTCCTACCGCTGAGATTAACTCAGGCAGGGGAAGGCAGAACAAAGGATTTCCTGTAGAGGAGAGGTGTAGTCTCCTCTCCTTTAGAATTAGGTGTCTTAGGCTTTGATGGGGGTGCTCCAGAGCACCTCCTGACTGCTTTTGAGGGGCACATCTGGTGCCCTCCTTGCATAAACTGATTTTGCCCAGTCCAGGAGCCCTTGGCTCCAGCTCAAAACCACACAAAGGATAGGGGTGTGTCCACCACCCTGTCCAGCTCCTCCCTTTGGGAGGTGCCCAGAGCTCTACCAGGTGGCTACTTGACTCTCCCATCTTGAAACTTAGATGGGCAGAGGGTCCTGGGAGCATCAGACTGGTCAGTAGCATTCTTGACCCCTGCTGATAGGTGGGTCAATGTAGAATAAGTCCCCCCTGAGGGTGGATCCATAGATTTGTGCGGACTTCGTATTCAAGAACTAACTGGCTTCCCCTGAAGATGTGTCTCAAGAGTATTCTGCTGTTGGGCACCGAACTCTGCTGCTGGAACCGAGCCAGAAACCAAGAAAAGACTGCCTCTGGTAGGATGCCTCCCACTGCAACTTTGTCTCATGCTCTTCCAAGTTCTGCAACCTCCATGGCTGTGCATCCTCCTGAGTCCCCCACAACTCTTCATGCATCCTGACAGCCAGAAGGCATCTCTCTTGGAGTGAAGGAGTCACTGTCCTGCCTCTGCAGGCATCTCAACGATGACCAGCACTGTCTCCTTCTGTCCCATGGATGCCTCCCAGCTCTACAACACAGGTGGTGGTTTGTTGGCTCTCCAGAGGCCTGCCCAGTCTTCCCTGCAACTTGAAAGACTGTAATCCCTCTGCAGCCGACCAGAACTGCATCTGTGTGCACAGTGCTTATTTGCCATTGCCAAGGCTTGCTGTTTCTCCTGACCAAACACCTTCAAGCTCCAAGAAGCCAAACTTCAGCATCACACAGCTTCAACAGTGTTGTCCTCACTGCATCTCCTATGACGTGGGCCTCCATCTTGTGTGCATTGCTGAGGCTTTCCTGCGACTCCTTGTGCCCATTGCCAGAGGGTCCTCTTGGAGTCTCCATTGATTCTTACTTGCTCTCCTGCTTGCTGAGGGTAAGCCCTGACTTATCCTTGCTGGGTGAGTTTCTCAGACCTTGCTGTCACCTGGGCTCCACAGGTGCATCTTCAAGACCTTCGTCGTGCTACAGCAAAGTACCTTCCTACAACAGCTGGCATCATGCTCCTGATCCTCCAGGACATCTCTGGGTGGTTTGGACTTCTTTTTGGAGGTACTTCTCCTCCAGCATCCACATTTGGGTTCCACCGACCTGGTCCATGAGACTCTGTAGCAGCTGGACACCTGAGGTTCCCCATTGAGGACAACAAGCGGTTCCGACACCACTTCGCACCTATGCACCCGGGCTCGCAGGTGTAGGTATCCTGGTTCCCTGGGAATCAATGGGTGGCTGGGTGTCCTCCAACTTTTCTGTTTCCAAAGGTGTCCTCGGGGTCCTCTGGGAAGGGTCCTGAATCCGTAAAACTCAAACCGCGACTTCCCCAAGTTATCATAGGGACACTGACCCAGGGTATCACCTTTGCACTTGGGCGCCTAGCAACACTAAGCTACTTACCTGTGATGGTTCCATGCTCCCCCTGGTCCCTAGTTCTTTAGGTGGTAGTCCTGGTTTGGTACTCACCTCGCATTCCACTTTCTTAGTATATGGTTTGTCACCCCAATAGGAGTTTATGTGTTTTATGTGCTTTACTTACGTGTTTTGAAATATATTTCTATGTGTATTGATATCTGTGGGTAGGAGATATACAAAAATAGTTCTAGTGTTGGTGCATAATAAATACAAGGTATTTTTCTAACATCGGTGTGGTTCTTTCTTGTGTGTAAGCTTCACTGACTGACTATGTGGTTATGTACCCGCTTTACACCCTCCTGAAAAAGCCTTAGCTGCTCTCCTCAGCTAAGCCTAGAGAGCTTTGGTTATCAGGATCCACTACAACTACTATCACTAAGGGTTGCCTGGACTCAGTGCAGGGGGCCTCACCAATAGGTGTATACCATATACTGAGCATACATTTTAACCTGAGTCAATAATTAGTGCAATTTTCTAGCACTATCGTTCACACTCCTAAAACACTGCCTTGACAACACCTCATCCCCTTCACCTCCTAACCTCGTATCCTGAGGGCAGAGAGTACTTTCGGGGTGTGTGGTAGGTTGAACAGTGGGGTGAGGTACTTGTCCAGACCAGCGGTGCCAGAAACCACACTCTCAATACTACTTTAAAGCTTCTATTGTTCCACCCTCTCCATGGGAAGCAATACACAATCCAACTACATTACTAATATATGTGTGTTAATTATTATATATTATATAATGAATTTGCATTAATAATAGGCATTATTGTTAATATACATTTTGAAATGAGACTGCTTAATACATCAGCTGCATTGTAAAATTCTGGGAAGGTTGCAGAAGGTCGGTGTGTAATTTCCACTGATTATTTGTGTCTGCCAAATGTTACACCAGGCGAGTGCCCTTCATAAAGGTAGCAGCGACACAAACAAAGTGGGACATCAGCCAAGCAGATGACCAGGATCCTTTCTGAGAATGTGTGGGGGAATGAGCGAGGCAGAGTCTGTGGGCTCGTATCTCTGTTGTCTGTTGTTGCAAGGGGGTAAATTTATCAGCCACCCATATCTTGTGTTCTTGCTTCTGACTCAAACCCCAAAACAGGGCAGTTGTCCATTAGCACATCAAAGGAGACGCAATAACACTTGACTATTAAGGGCCTTATTTATGTTGCCTTACACAGCTGTTGTGTCACTTTTTTGTGATGCTGTGATGGTGTAAAAAATGCGCCGCACTGCTCCATTTTTACAAAGTGACGCATCTAGGCAGGTGTGTAACTTTGTAAACCCCTGCGCTACATTATACCTGCGTCAGGTATAATGTATGCAGGATGGGTGTTCCCCCGCAAAAAAGGGCCGTAGAAGTGGCGCAGTGACAGCTATGAGATTTCTCTGCACCACTTCTCGAGTTCATTGTGTCCAATCCTTACAGAGGACTGCCACAGGCTCTTTATCATGGGACTCGCCCAGGTATAACGGCACATTGCTGGAGTTGCGTCTGTTTTGCAACACACTGCAGCAATGCGTCATTACTGCGCCACCTGCTACGTCAGGATTCCTGACGTATCTGGTCAATCCTTGGGACATGGAGCGCTGTACTGTAAATACGGCGCATCCCTGGTGTTGCAAGGAGTGCGCAGTGAAAAGTGTTGCCTCGCTGTTTTCAACCAGCAATGCAACACTTTTCATAAATGAGGCCCTAAGAGAGCAAGCATGAAATGAATGTAATCCCAGTAGCTTTACATAATGGGGCACATTTACAACCCCCTTGCGCCTCTTTGCGCCGCCATTGCGTCACTTATTTTGACGCAACGGCGGCGCAAACAATGTGCCCTATTTACAACGTTAGATAAATGGGTAAAGTTGCCGTCAAGGGATTTGCTTAGAATACACAGTCATGGAATTTCAAATTCTCATTCTGACATAAGCTTTCATCAATTGCTTATTAATAAATTAATTTTTTGAATGTAAATCAATTCTAAATAAAAATAAGAAACATAATCAAAAGATATACATACACAGGTGTATATAAAAAAGAGAATTTTATATTTTTTCAAAGAATTTGTAAAGGGTACTATGAATATACACATCCAATATAACAAGAGGAAGTTAGATAACAATTCAATGATCCTACAATTTCACATTTGTATACACTTTTCCTTATATATGTTGATTTTTGAAAAAGTGTTTTAGGTCGTCCATGAGACCATCTTCAGGACTATAGTGTACTATATGGATGACCCCTATTGAAACATGGAATAGACAATAATTACCAGCCCTGTATTAAACATTTACAGAAATCAATTATAACACCCATGATTATTACTTTCAAAATAACATATTTACATATAAAGACAAAATCATACTCAAAATCTAAGTACCTATTCATAAAACATATATTTAGAATTGATTTACATTCAAAAAATTAATTTATTAATAAGCAATTGATGAAAGCTTATGTCGAATGAGAATTTGAAATTCCATGACTGTGTATTCTAAGCAAATCCCGTGACTGTATCTTTACCCATTTATGTAATTTTGCCTAGGCCCTCAAGGGAATATTGGGTTTTCCCATTTCATTTAAATCTATTTACAACGTGACGCATCTAGGGAGATACATCACGTCCTAAAGCCCTGCGTCACATTATACCTGCGTCGGTATAATGTATGCAGGGGGGCGTTCCCACGCAGGAAAGCCTCGTGAAAGTGACGCAGTGAAATCTACAAGTTTTCACTGCATCACTTTTAGGACGCCACTGCATCAAAAGGAGTGACGCAGTGTAGTGGGAATAGGCCACAAGATGCAGTGTTGGAGTTGCGTCGTGCTTGCGACACGACTCGTGACTTTTGCCCCAACAGATGCGTCAGAATTTCTGACGCATCTGTCAATTCAGCCGCCATGGTGCGCCGTATTGTAAAGCATTTTTTTGGGTGGCGCAAGGAAAGTGATGCATCTCTATAGATGCGTCACTTTCTTGTAAATCTGCCCCAATATGTTTTTTGTTAGCGTAATAATATACATTTAATTTTTGCATTTTTTTAGCTTGCTAAAATATGCAGCTTTCAAACAAAGTAAAACACGCTTACTGTGGAAAACTCAGATACCAACCCACGTTTTAGGCTCAGCTCAGAATGATTGCACTGCCTTAGCTGACTGTCCTGCATTTGAAACAGTGTTTCTCTTTCAAACTCCAGCACATTTCTTTATCTCGTACTTGGACATTGCCACATTGTCACGTGAGCTTTTTGCCCACTAATCTGTGCAAGTCAGTGCTGGGGAGGCCAGACGTGTCCCACAGCTGGCGCTTGGTGGCTGGGTGAGAGAGGAAACCGCACTTCCCTCTTTGAGTCTCAGCCCGAGTCCATGCAGCATCTGTGCACAAAGGTTCCTCTGCCTTGTGAAACCTTGTGAACCTAAATTTAGACCATGATCATGTGTCGAGCAGCCCGAAGATGAGTCCGGCAGAGAGGACACCGCTGGTGTGGGGCAACACAAACTGATTGAACCCTCTGATCCCCACAAAGCTCGAAAATTATTACTGGAGTATGGAGCTGAGATCTCAAATATCCCAATAACATGTAGGAACAATGTAGCCAGGCTATATATTTTTTCTCTGCATTGTTATACCAGTAGTCTTAAATTTGTGATATCTGATGAAGACTACAAGCACCAAAATGGAAATAAAAAAAAACTGGAATGGCAGCGCTGCTCGTGGATGTAGATGGCTAGCTTGAGGGGTCTGAAGACAGTACCATCAGTTGCACGCATAAGGATGAAGCTAGCTGATTCTGCTTGGTAGACTGAGCTGGGAGAGTATCCCAGTTGAGGTGTTTGCTGATTGAGAACCAGTCTTGAGATTTCCAAATAAACCTGACTTAAAAGATGTGAGAAAAGCCACCATCTCGACATTTTCACCTGCATGTTATGAGTTGTGTCTATACTCTCCAGTTGAGACCATTTCAGGACTCAAGAAGTGATGTGGAATTGAGTGGAAACATATAGTTGAGATAGTATTAGACATGGCAAGGAGCAGGCATTTTTAAAGTCTGTATACCAGTGCTTAATTTGAGCCAGTGGTTGCCAGTGGGGCTCACCAGCACTCAGTTTTGGTTACCAGCACTTATTTCTCTGCATCAGTAATTTACTGAGAGCAAGAAAGGGAAAAACTACACAAAGTGGAAAGATGGATGGAGAAAATAACAGAAAACCTGTCACAAAGGGAGAAAGCAGGGACCTGCATAAGTGAGACAAAGAGTCAAGGAGTGTCGGGTAGTGGGTTAAAGAGGTAGGAGGTGGATTCAAGAATACGCAACCTTGGTATTCAGCATGTCGACATTTAATAGTGCTGTACAAGGGCTTCTGACCAGAGCTTTGGGCGCCGGTGCTCCTTCTTGTACAAATTAAGCACTGCTGTACATTAAACATATTTGCGAACTGAGCCTCAAGTTGATAAAGTGAATTAAAAGATTTGGTAAAGAGACAAATGCAGCATTAGAGCACTGGTTTCCATGGTCCATAATTGCCAGCTTAGCCACTAGATCACATACACTGCCATGCATTTTACAGTGATTCAAATGGAAGACATTGTAGTGTGCTGTGGAACCCCAAAAGCCTAGCAAATAAAGTTTCTTAAGTGACAGGTGGTGTCCAGACAGTTGTTTGCTTCAACGGTATACACCTCAGTAATTTCCCCTTTGGAAGATTTAATAATATGTGAAAAAGACATGCCAATCTTGTTTCATGGTTAATTTATTTTCAGCCTATAAAGTCCCACTCTATAGAGTTCAAGGGAGTGGTTTGTGCGAGACAGGGTGCTTGGAGGGCAAAAATAACCATGTATGTCTCACAAGACTCCATTTATTTGACACTATAAGCAGTGCTTAATTTGAGCCAGTGGTTGCTGGTGGAGGCCACCTGCACTCATTTTTGAGGACCAGCACTTATTTTTCTTCATCAGACGTTTACCGAGTGAAATAGATGGATAAGCAAACAAAGTGTAAAGATGGTGAAAGTGAATAAGAGGAAAACTGTCATGAAAGGAGAAAGCTGGAACCTGCAAGAGTGAGATAAAGGGGCAGGAAGCGTCTGGTAGTGGAGTAAAGAGGCATGAGTTGGGATCAAGACTTCGCCGACATTCAATTGCACTGGCTACAGGCTTCTGAGCAGGGCCTTGGGCATTTACACTCATTCTTTCACAAATTAAGCACTGACTGTAAGGTAGGCAAATAACCAAATCCAGAGGACAAATATAAATACATAAGCCTAGCTGATGCCCCCAAAACATCTCATAATAATCATAAATCTGTAAACTTGAATCAATATGCGAAAAGCTGCATTAAACAACCTTAGCATAAACCTAGGTTATATGTGTAAACCTCATCACCTAAGCATAAATACCTAAAACCCTGAATATAACCTTCATTCCTTTCTCCAAAAACTTAAACCAATTAAAAGATTTAAGCTTTAGACTAAACATGTAAACTTGAAAAGTGAGGCCTCCACCATAGCTACGAAGCCTAAACGTTTTCAAGTACTTCCAGCTGTGAATTTTAACCATTAACTTTACATTTCTTGGTTCAAACACAAGCCTAAACCCACTAAATCATTATCTTTGGAGGAAACACGTTCCATTAGATAAACATGTAAATTGTGATAATATTTAAATGAAGAGAGTGCAAATAGGTTAGGCCATTGCATGTTTAACAGGATTGAAAAAGGTCCCTAGGGCGCTGGGTTTTGACACTTTCTTTATGCTCACAGCGCCATCATAGATGTGTCCTGCAGGCCTTGGATCTGCAGCACAAAAGCCAAATTTACAGCGCTTTTTATTTTATTTTTTAAAATAAACAAAAAAAACACACTTTAATTGAACAGAATAATGACCTCCATTGTGGTGTCTAGGTAGGAACATTGTTTAAAGTGATACATGATTGAGAACGAAGTTCACATTTAGCGCCTGGGCTGAGACAGAAGATGATGTCTACGGTTTCAATTCCGACCGAATAATAACAATGTAGGTGATCGGAATTGAAAACGGACGGTCATTCCGGCTGGATTCTGTTGGGCTCAAGGATCCCGCAGGCCAGTTGGAGGCCCCAACGTAATCCCTGAGGACGACGTTTCTGCCGTCAAGATTATGATGTCAGTTTCCGACAGGCTGTCCATGTCGGGCTTTCCAAAAGGGAAAGCCTGTCGGAAAGAGACTTTGGGGGGCCCCCAGCAGGGCCCCTATTCCTCCACGGCCTCAGGTTTGGGGCCAAGTGGGTTAATTCCCGCACTGTGTGACAGGCACCTTGAGGTGCCGGCAACACGATGCTGGGATTAACAGAATCTCACATTTCTCCATGGAAGCTTGTGCTACAGCTGGTTGAAGGCCACAACACAAGCTCTCATAGAGAAATGGGGGTATGTGACTGCACGATGTATGGCTGCATTGTAATGGCGGTGTTCGGACCGCCGTTCGGAGGTCGGTCAGTCCAGAGACTGCTGCGATATCCGCCCGTCATTGTAATCAGGATCTAAGTGGTGCAATTGCTAGATCGTGCTGGGATTGACAAGGCAGTTCATAATGTTAGAATATTCCTATATCTTTGACTCACCACTCGTTCTTTTTGACTGGTAAAGTACATCAGGAAGGTATCGAAGGGACCCCTTTGTTATTTCTCTATACTTTCTAGGTAAGCCCTCTACCTACACCCTTGATTATCAGTGCATTTTGAAGACTGAATCAAAATGGATCACTTGTTTAGCTATTTACATTTAATTGCATATGCTATTTCTTTACAGCACAAAGTAGGTTTCAGTAATAATAATCACTGTGGCTGTGGGCAACAAAATCTAATACCAGGCAGCTGGTAGTGGTTGGTGTCCACAACACAATCTCTTGCCATGAACTGTGAAAATACTTGAATTAATTGACATTGGCAGTTTGGTGGGTGTTAGCAGATTGGAGGTTCGTGAAGCATAATTACCAGATAGTAGAGATAAGTGCACCAGTAGAGTCCTGTGAGAGATCTTGTAAATATACATGCCTATAACCCTTGCAACCTCACTCTAAGGAGAGACCAAGACATCAGAAGGATTAGGACTCATCCAGTGGCTACTTGCACCAAGCCAAATATATGAGATTTCACTGCGATACTTCTAGGATGCCACTGCGTCAAATCCTACGCCTGCTGTGAGGCTGACGCAGGCCTTTTCACATGGAGCTTGCCCCATGTGAAAGGACACATTGCTGGAGCTGCGTCTGTTTTCAGACACAGTCCAGCAATGAGTAATTTTTGCGCCCACAGATACGTCAGGATTCCTGATGTATCTGTTAATCCTTGTGGAGCGCCGTACAGTAAATATGGCGCATCCATGGTGTCGCAAGGAGGGTGCACTGAAAAGTGTTGCATTGCTGTTTTACCGCAGCGATGCAACACTTTTCATAAATGAGGCCCTAAGTATTTGACTATTTAGAGTGATTTCTGAAAAACAGTTCAAAACAAAAACAGTACATTCATTTTCATAAAACAAGGATTAAACTTGATAAAATGGAATGCATCAATATATCTCAGTTCCTATTGTTTGCCGTAGTTTTATGGATGTTCCCCGGGTACTTGGGCTTCGCTATTGGTGTCTCATGGTGTATTGGTTGCTATTAAAATTGTGTACCTTTGGCGACCCAATGGGGTCTTTGGTCAGCCAGTCAATCTGATTGAGAGGCAACATTTAAAACAGTTATAAATTATGAATCACTTATGAAAATCAAAATATTCAAAGAGTAGCTTGCTCGGCAGGACCATGGCTATGATGCATTTTAGGACTATTAGGTGTTAGCAATATAAGGTTTACAGTTTTATGGCAAGGAGAGAGCAAACGTACAGCTGGAAAGGATCAAGACGGGTTCTGAAATGCCCATGCAATTGGGGCATGTGCACACCTGGGCAAAGAGCACACAAGGGGATCTGGCTTCAAAGATGCTGCCGTCCAGGTTCAGCACTGCTCAGATCAACGATTCCTGGACCACTGTACATTCAGCCAGTCAAGATCAGTGGGAGGCTAAGCTGCAGTCATTCCTTGTCAAAGTTAATTTGGTTTTGGCAATCACTGCTCTGTTGGTAACTGTTCTGATGGTGGCCACCATTCTGAAGGGGAAAAAAGGGGGTCGCAAATACTGGTCACTGGATTTTACAAGGATGATGGAGACATCTCCCTAGGAGGCAGCCAAACTGTACCGCCTAAAAATGCATTTATTGCCACCAAACTGGATCTGTCTGAATGAAATCGATTAAAGATACCACCCTTAAGATAAAAATAGTGACAAGAATCGTGGTGGGTCTCCCCCCTTCCAAGGTACACTGTGGCGTTCCTGGGAGTACCAGAGTTGCTGCATAGGAAGGACTCGATGTTGGGGTATATCAAACAGATGAAAGAAAGGGGATTTTTGGGTGACAAAAAAACAGTTGCGGGATGGGACAGCTGAATCAAGCAGCTGCAGACTTTTGTTCTTACATTTTCAAATAGCATTGCTTGAACCCTTATGTGACAACCATTTCACCTGCACCCACAGTACAGAGGATGTATGCTGAAGGGTGTCAGCAAGTAAAGCAGCAAAAGGTTTCAATGACAAAGATTGTTAGTAAAGCACAAGTTTGGCCAAAGGACACTCATTTTGTTCATTCCACTAATCTCACGTGCACTATAAAACACAGAGATGCTGGCTATTCTCCGTGCCCAAAACTGAGGTAGATAGGTGCTTGTAGTTCATTACCCTCTTAGTTTACACCCATTGGTTGTGGGGATGGTTTAGCTCATGCACTTACATGCAGGTGCTTTGTGGTCATCAAGGCTTGTTTGATGAGTTATTGGATTTGTTGCGTATGCGGCTCGTATGCTGTAGCCCCCGTGATATGACTGCTATTTTTCAAAGTCATTGAACCAAGCTATACCTGGCTGATGAGTCTTAACTGGGGAGAAACTGGTGCTGGGTTGCTTGTTTGCCGGTTTAGGGAAGACTTGCCCTGGCCATTTCGGCTGGACTGTTCCCATTGGCACAAGGTCAAATGATTTGCATATGACTGGGTCCAAACTGAGGTAGCATGGTGTGCCAATTAACAATGAACTGGTATATGAGCATGGGTAATTATCAGTGGCTATCAATTCAAGCATTCCATCCATCACTTTTTTTGTATACTTTAGTGTGGAGTCCTAAGTGGAGTATGCTTGAATGTGGGTCCTGTGTGCATTGTGTCATTGGAACCAAGCTATACCTGGATGGAGAGCCCAAAATAGGGTGAAACCGATCCTAGGTTGCTTGTGTTCTGGTTCAAGGAGGACCAGGCCGGGCAGTTCAGGCTGAACTGTTCCCATTAGAGAAGGATAAAAACTGATTTGCATATGGCTGGATCCAAACTGAGGTAGCATGGTGTGCAAAATAACGATGGACTGGTATGGTATATTTTCTTGTGGCTTAGATTAACTCAAACATTCCATGTACCACTTTTTTTTTAATACTTTAGTGTGTCATCTTAATTGGGACGGGTATGACCAGACGTGTCCCATGCACACTGTCTCACTGGAACCAAGCTATACCTGGCTGTTGAGTCCTAACTAGTGTGAAACCAGTCCTTGGTTGCTTGTTTTCTAGTTCAGATAGGACCCGGCCTGGCAGTTTGGGCTGGACTGTTCTCATTGGGACAGTGTCAAGATTGATTTGCATATTTCTGGGTTCAAACTGAGGTAGTCTAGCGTGCAAAATAGCAATGGACTGGGATGCAGCCTAGATGAATTACCAGTGGCTGAGATTAATTCAAAGATTCAATCTATCACTTTTTGTATACTTTTTTTGTCACCCTAAGTGGGATGGGTAAGCAAGACATGAGTCCTGTGCACTCTGTTACTGGAACCGAACCAAGCTATATCTGGTTGATGAGCCCTAACAAGGACAAAAACTGTCCTGGGTTTCATGTGTTGTGGTTCGTAGAGGAAATGCCCTGGTAATTCAGGTTGGACTGTTCCCACTGGAGCAGGGACAAGACAAATTTGCATATGGCTGTGTTAATACTGATGCGTCATTGTGTGCAAAATAACAATAGAATGGGCTATGCCCCCTGTCCTACAGGCGGGTGAAATAAATTCAAGCACTCCATCCATTATTTTCTTGTATATTTAGTTGTGGACGTCACAAAGATCCATATTTTGTGATGGGGAGATATTGTTAGGCAAGTTCATGTACTGGGGGCATATTTATCAAATGTTCATGCAACACAGTGTAGCAAGCAAAGTTGCTGTGATGCTTTGTGTGAATGGGAAGATGAAAAGTGCCATATCCACTAAGATATGGCGCTTTTTATCTCTCTCCAAGCACTGGCACACTTGTGGCTGCCTAGAGCCAAAGCAGGCACACCCTGGCACACTGGTGCAAGGGTGCCTGCATTAGGGGCAGGATTGTTTTTATGCAAGAAGGGATACCTTCCTGCACACAATCCAAAGTGGCACATTCCTCTTTCTACGCTTGATACATCCTGCATCGCACATAGAAAGATGAAGTAACACAGAGAAATAAACATATTTCTTTTCATTATGTCTCTCTGTGGTAGGCGTACCAAATTCAGGCAATTTCAGCTTGACATATCTTAGTAAATCTGGAATTGTGTTAAATCCATGGTTGGGTGCACAGGAATGCCTACATTCCACCCATGGAACGCCTACCACTAAGAAATGTAACGCATTTCAGCAAAGCTTCTGAGTTGTGCTACATTACCTTAGAAAGCCCAAAGTCAAGCAAGGCCACAAAAATCGGCGTTGAGTGGATTTGTAAATCTCAAATAAGCCTTTGTGTCTCCCTGCATCTCCTTACTCCTTACCTACCGCAAGGACCACTCAAAGGCTTAGTAAATATGGGTCTGTATGTTGAAATGGAAAATGGACACAACACTGTTTGATACAGAGATTATGGGACAGATTACTACTAAAATAGATTTGTCAAGCCACGCAAGGCCATGTTGCGTGGTCCTGCGTGTCTTGATAAATCTAGAGTACCGCAATGCAGCAGAAATCACTGCATTGTGTGATTCTGCCCAAGGGAGGCATTCCATGAGTGAAGCCTAGCTGTTCCCATGCATCCACCCATGAATTTTTGTGCATTCCCAGATTTACCATTGCTGGTAGACTTTGGAATGCATAAAAATGCATTCCCTCCCTAGGTGAGGTGTAACAAGGAGAAATATCTTTATTTCTCCTCGATTTTTCTCTTTCTGCATTCTGCAGCACACATAGAAAGAGGAAACTGCATTAGAGGAGTGTTTTTGTGCAGGGAGGTATCCCTTTTTTGGACAAAAAGATTCCCGTCTGCAAAGCAGGCACTCGTGCACCCTGTGCAAGGGTCCCTGCATTGGCGCTAGGCAGCCCATTGTGCGCCAGCACAAGGAAAGGACAGGAATGCACCGTATCATGTTAAGTAAGGTGCATTTCTGCCCTTTCCCTTCCAAGCAGCACAGCAAGGTGGCTTACTGCGCTGTGTGAAATAATGATAAATATGCCCCCAGCATCGTAAATAATCTGCAGGTTTATAGTATGTTTCCTGTTTTGTTCTAGAAATCCTGGGCCATATTTTTCAAGAATTTGCATTGTACATGCACCATGCAGTGGGGTGCAAGCACGACGCAACTACTAAGTGTGATTTATCAAGCCACTCAAGGCCACCTTGCCAGACTCTGAGTGGCTTGATAAAATCAGAGCAACGCAACATAGTGCAAATTGGTGGGTTGCGTTGTCTGCTCTGGAGAGGCGTTCCATGGGTGGTGTGTGTGTTCCCAGGCAACACCCATGGATTTTGACACATTCCCAGATTTACCATAAGTTGTAGACCTGGGAATTCGCCAAAACTGCTACGCCTCCCTGGGTGAGGCATTACGACGAGAAATATCTTTATTTCTCCTAGTTGTTTCCTCTTTCTATGTGTGCTACATTCTGCAGCATACATAGAAAGAGGAAAATTCCTCAGGGGCTTGCTTTTGTGCAGAAAGGTGCCCCTTCTTGCACAAAAACAATGCGGATTACAACGCAGGCACCCTTGCACCATGGTGTAAGAGTACCTGCGTTGGCGCTAGTCAGCACATTGTGTGCCAGCGCTGGGAAAAGGCAGAAATGCACTGTATAATCTTAAATATGGTGCATTCCTGCCCTTTCCCTGTCACACAGCGCAGCGCAGCAAGGTGGCTTGCTGCGCTGCATCACATAATGATAAAGATGCTCCTCTGTTCCTAGACTTTTGGCGGAAACAGATTCTAACAAGTTTGTTCCACGTCTTGAGGGCTCTGAAAGAAGTAGATACCCAGTAGAAAGTTGCTGTGGCAGCATGCACAGTCTGATTATTTTTGGGGAGTTTATATAGCACTCCAGTCCAGATACAGAAATGTATATGTGATAATTTGCTGGTGCCTTTATGATTGGGCAAACGTTTCGTAGATATCAACACTTTGCACCCTTTCATTCATTCATTTATCGTTCAATTTCATTCATTCATTTGTATAATTTGTTTGCAAGTTTTAATATTTGGAATGAAGGCATATGTTACTTATTTTTATTGTACATTTTGGCAGCAGTAAATGCAATGTGTACAACTAAAAGACCTGTTCTTCCATGCTGTATTTACCATACTGCACTTCTAGATCCTAAATTCAAAGGGCCACATGATGTTTTGAGCTGAGGATTTTCTCTCCAATATTGCCTGCATGGTCCATTATAGGCCCTTAGTCCTTACCTGTAATGGAAGTGGAATATACGTGATCTCAGTGCGTGGCGCACTGAATTTACATTGAAGGTGGGCTAACGGTCATTAGAAATGAAATTACATCAATTTAATGGAAAGGTGTACTTTTTGAAGGTAGTCACATGCACTCAGATTGAATACAATGTCTTCCCACAAGATGCCAGATCAGATACATCCATCACTAACAAGACATGACATGACATGCCATGACATAACATAACATAACATAAATTAACATAACATAACAACGAGTACAAGAAAAAATCCCGCCCTTTGAGAATAGATGTAGCAGGGGTTCAACCACTGATGTTGCCTCTGCACCTTGGACCTCCCTGCCTCTACATCTCAGGCAATCACCGTCGCTGCCTCAATTCAGGAAGGACCTCAAGACCTGGCTCGTTGACTGAACCGCAGCTCCCCCCCCCCGCCCCCTCTCAGTGCCTTGAGACCCTATTGAGTGAGTAGTGGCACATTATAATAACCCTGATTGATTGATGTAAATCTCAGTACCTTTGATGTAAAAACCTCATCTTCCAATCCATAGCTTTTGCTGTCAAAATCATAAAGAAAAAGTTCACTTGGAAAGTGAAATAATGCAGATCTGTCAGGACAAGAACATTGGGAGCAGCTTGCCTTTGTAAGGAAAACCCAGAGGTTTATTCTACACGTCTCAGCAGAGAGGCCATCGAATGGAATAGAAAGGAACGGTGGCTCATCTCCCTTCCACACCTAGGGTTGGTTTGTGGATCTCACCTATATTGGGCATTGTGTGAAAATGTCGGCTTTGCTTGCTGCCCTGACCTAGCATTGCACAAGGACATGACGTGTTTTGGGTCTGCTTCCTTTTGCAGGTTCTGACTAACACGTTTGTCGCAGCGTGCCACCAGGACCGCCACCCTGCCTCTTCTGCACATGAGGATCGAGGTGGTTTGTGGTCGAGTGACACTGGGCGCGTTGCGACAGAGGTTGGCTTGAGCAGCACGTGATGTCGAACGAAACCTCAGACCGAGTTTGGTTTTCTTAAATAATGCATGACGTAATCAGTCTGAAGAATTTCGCAAGAAAGGTTCACTTCTCTGTCATTCAAGTTGCCATGTACGGTTTACCGTTAATTCCAGCCCGGCAGTACCATTTTTTAAACGTTTGTCAGCATTCCAATTCCCATAATTCACTGGGCGTTGGTCTAAAGTGTCTTGGACTGTGCCAACCTCCAGCCACCATTAGCTGACCAAGGGGCATATCAACAACAACCGGCGATAATTATCTCTAAGCGCACTTAGCGCTAGGATAATTATCGCCGGCTAGCGTGAATTTTTATCGCTGAGATTGGGTGCTATTAGCAACGCTTATCTCAATAGCGATAAAAATCCTCACGCTAACAGGCTAACGTGAGATTATCGCTGGAAACCCAGCGATAATCTCACGTTACCTTGTTGATAGGGACAGGCAAACTTAGCCATGATATCCTCCTTCCATAGGCGCTGCTTTTTTTTGTCTCTAACAGGGTTAGCGACATTCTTGATAATAGGAGAAATGTCACTTAGCAACATTTCTCCTATTATTTTACTCTGGAACGCCCCCTTTGCATCTCATTAGAGATGCAAGGGGAAGCGTAGAGTAAAAGGTGCTAACATGTAAATTTGCATGTTAGCACCCTGTTGTTGATAGGGCGCTAGTTTTATCTCTCCTTTTTTGGCTTTTAAAGCCAAAAAAGCAGAGATAAAGCCCTTGTTGATATGCCCCTAAATCATTAAAACGACCTCAACTTTTAGAGAAAGACATATTCGTATACAGGACTTGGTGTTCTTATTCAGGACCGTTAGGTGTGTCTTTGTGCAGCAAAAAAGCCACTAAGAGAAAAAAAGAAAAAGAAAATTGTTTCAAAAATCTCAACATGCAATTGCTCTGCCCTCTCTTATAATGAATATCCATGAGTTGCTTCTTCATAATAATTGATTTTTCCACTTCTTTATGATTTAAATACTATTTGGCCTGGGTAAAAAGAGGAGCTGACAGTTGGTGACAGGATCAAAATAAATAATGTGCATCGACGATAAGAATGGAGTGGTCAGAAATCTACTTTGCGTTGATTGGTCAGATTCTGCCCCGGTGAAATGTTCCTTGGGGCCTGCACTAGCAGTACAGCCCCTGTGGTGATTGAGGAATGCCCTGTAGCTGAGCTCAACTGCTTCCACAAGCACCTCCATCACAGTGTGC
This sequence comes from Triturus cristatus, assembly GCF_964204655.1. NCBI lineage: Eukaryota > Metazoa > Chordata > Amphibia > Caudata > Salamandridae > Triturus > Triturus cristatus. The sequence goes on from NC_140590.1 coordinate 1,389,480,712, forward strand.
ACATATTTGCATGGGCCATCCGCACCCGGAAATGGCTTTTGTGGATCTAGAGTCAGTTGCATAAATGAGAATGTAGATGGGCGTGTCTCCTTTAGATATTCCCTGACTTTGTGCTTTTGCACAGGGGGTATTTGGGAAATCAATTTGTGGATAAATGGATGTGATAATATGTAAATCAGGGGCATATTAACGGCCGTGCTTAGCGATAATTATTTTATCGCAGGCTATCCCTAGTATTTACATTTATATTTACATTTGCAGGGAACATCGCTGGTTTTCCAGCAATGTTCCCTGCAAAAGGGCGATAACCTTGCTGATACGAACCTCAGGGTCGTATCAGCATAATCCACCCCCTGTGTTAGGGATGGCTAAGTCAGGATTTTAGCAGACGTTAGGTTTTGGCGAAAACGTCCGTTTTCGCCAAAATCTAATTTGTGCTGAAATCACGTGGGCTGCCTTGTAAATGTCGCGATGTAAACATCAGCGATATTTGCAAGGTAGTCCATCTTGGGTAAGCCCAGTAACGCCCACTTTGCATCTCATTGGAGATGGAAGTGAGGCATTGGGAAAAAGGGTGCTAACGTGCGATTATGCATGTTAGCACCCTCTTGTAAATAGGGCGCTGGCTTTATTTCCGCTTTTTTGGCTTTGTAAGCCAAAAAAGCAGAGATAAAGCCCTTGTAAATATGCTCCTCAGTGCCTTAAATGGAAATATAGTGCAGGTACTCGCTATTTAGAGTACTGTTTGCCCTAGATAAACACAGGTACTCCCCCATTAAATGTATTACACCCATGATGAGATGTGCTGGTACTCTCCTTTCAAATGAAAGAAGTGCAGGCACTCAGTACTGGACAGCACCTGCCCATTTAAAGCACTGAGTAACTGTAGCATGGAAAATGATCTCCGATAACACGGAGTGGGCAAACGTGCTTTATTTCCTTAGAATGCGGCCCACTGGTGAGGGAAGCAGAACAAAACGCATCCTCTATAACTTACCTCCGCTTCCAACTGCCCCCACACCTTCACCAAGATTCTACATATTATAGCACCTTGCCCAGTGAACCATACCTATGACATGCATACATTCTACTCATGACACATAGTCACTACACAACACTATACAACATGCCCCGTTTTTTTTTTTTTAAACAAAACGAGTGCAAACTTATTTTTTATTTATTTATAAATGAAAAACACAAAAAAACTCCAATATACTAAATGAACTGACAAAGGCCAATTCCTAATACATTTAATTTCAAAATGTAGTCGTTCAATCTTTTAGGTAATTTGATGGTTCTTTTAGATTGGAAACTTGTTTTTACCTCACCAACGGTTTCAGGGAGAGATGACACACAAGAAGACACTTTGCTGCTACACGCATGGTACACTCATGCTTTCTGAAGAACTCTCTTCCTGTTCCCCACTTACTTCATGGTCACTACTGCACACCATCTCCACGGTCTTCTTTTTGCCCTCATAGACACAAGGACCGTTTTATCAAACACATCACCAAAATCCATGTCATCTTTGAAAAGTTTTTCTTGCCCAGGTTTTAGGACTACCACAGGACTCTTACTCCACCACCCACTTCTGGGCAACAACACTGCACTGTTTGATACTTCTTCCATGGTGTTGAGACAAATTATTGAGTTGGAAATAACCACTTGCAAAAATATGGAGTCAAAAGTATCGTGACACGGAAATATTGTTAGCAAGAATATTGTTGTCAAGAATATCAATTTTAGGGTAAGTAGTATCGATTTTTAAAATATCAAAATCATTAATATTGATAACAAAAATATAGTTGTTTATAATATTGTGTTTTAATTATTGTTATGTATTTTGGTATACATTTTAAATGTGTATGATGTAATTTTTTCTATAAGTATTGTTTCTTTTTTTTAATGTATTTGTAAAATATTTAGTTGTTATTACATTTAATTTAAGTCATTTTTGTTATTTTCAGTACCATAGCTGGCTGTGGGTGTTTAGGGGCACAGCATGGGAAGTAATTTAATTGTAATAAATTCATGATTATTTTTAATTAATATTACTTTTTAATGAATAATTAACAATGTTATTTGTGTAATTATTTTTTTTAATTTACATTTTCTGTGTGGGTTTTGGAGTTCATAGGGTTAAAGGGTGGGAAATAATTCAATTATATTTATTTAATAATGAATTGTTAATAAATATTGATTATTTAATTGCTAATGAATTATGTTAGTAGTGTTAAATATTTTTTTAAACTATAACTTTATGTGTGTGTTGTGGGGTTTATAGGGGTAAAGAGAGGGAAGTAATTTAAAGTTAATTAGTTAATAATTAATAGTTAATTAATATTAATTATTTGATTTACTATTAATTATAGTAATTTGTAAATATTGTATTATCCTAAGTGTGGTGTGTATAGGGGTACAGGGTGGGAAGTAAATTCTAAGGGGTTGATTTTGATTTCATTCAGAAAGCATTCCGACCGAAATGGTTCCAGAATGCTTTCCGAACGACTCAGATCGGGGGAGTCCGACCGAGCGATTTGGATGCATCCGGATGCTTCCGGATACGAGTCGGTCGGACTCCCATTTACTTCTTTGGAAGCCTGTGTTTCGAACACAAACGCAGGCTCCCATTGAAAAAAGGGGTGGCCTGGGAAAAACGTGCACCCTGTGGCGGGCACCCCATGGTGCCTGCCACACTGTGCATGGCAGGGGAGAGGGGACCCATGGGTATCACCTCGGGCCCAATTAGGAGGGCCCCGGGTGAAGGGGTGGCCTGCTATGGCCTCCAAAGACTGATTCGGGCAGCAGATTCATTCTAGAGTAACCAAATCAGGACGGCTGTCCGAATAGGTTATCGTACTCGTTCGGAAACCAAGTCCATAGAGCTGTATGATTCAGCTCCGGACGACATGGCCTGTCTGAATGCCTTTCGGAACCGATGCGGACAGCCGTAATGGTTTCTGGACATCAGAATTGATTGTTGGGAAGTGTGTACAATTCAGAAGTAAACAAGGGTTCTGGATCGAATTCGGCAAACCCGAATCCGATTTGGAACCCTTTTGAATGACATCGGAATCGACCCCAAATAATTAATATTTTTATTTAATAATGATGATTGAATTTATAATTAAATATGTTAATTGTGTAATTACATTTTCTTAACTAAATTTTAGGTGTAGGTTTGGGATTTGTTGGGGTGTACAGTAGGAAGTAAATTACATTTTAATCAGGTTAGAATTTTTTTTATGCTTGATAATAATTATTAAAATTAAAATGTGTTATGTTAATGGTAATTGTGTAAGTACATTTGTATTACTTTTTAGGAATGTGTTGTATATTTTGTGATGGTGTATTGTGGAAAGTATATTACATTTAATTAAATAGTAATCAATTTATATTTATTGATAATTTGTTTGTTGTTCAATATTTATGTTAATAGTGTAAATAATTAGCTTTTTAAAGTTAAGAAGTGTTGCTTGTAACTTTTGTAGGGGTATATGGCGGGCAGTAACTAAAAAAAGTTTATTTAATAGATCATTTTTTTGTTAAATATGAATATTGTTTTGGGATTTAAATTTTAATAATGTACGTAATTATTTATGATAGATTTTTAACATTCTAATATGTATTTATTTTAAACATGTAATATTTATATTTAAGTGTTTTAATTTTTGTAATGATATTTTTGTTTTGCAGGGAATTTGCTTGTTCCTAATGTAGTACTGACTACAGTGGGAATATAATTTTATTTCTTTCAACAATCGAACACTTTCCCTACTGTTGCACTGACTGGAGTGGGAATAGTATATGTTGCCCCTCCGTGATCCAACATTTTCCCTACTCTTGATCTGACTGGAGTGGGAATATAAAATTTTACCCCTCCGCATTCCACATTTCCTACTTTTGAACTCATTGGAGTAGAAATGGTACATTTTATCCCGTCACAATCCAAATATTAAACTCTACCCCTTTGCATTTCAACACTTACCCTACTGTTGCACCCATTGGAGTGGTAATAGTATATTTTACCCTTTCGTAATCCAACAGTTTCCTTACCGTTGTACTGACTGAAGTGGGAATATTAAATTTCACCCCTCTGCAAACCAACACTTTCCCTACTTTTGCACTCATTGGGGTAGCAGTAATACATTTTACCCCTCTGCAATACAACACTTAGGTGCCGATTCCGATCGGGTAAAAAAATTTCCCGTTCGACTCGTATCCGTATTTTTTTACGTACGAGTCGTGCAAGTCCCGTAAAAATGGCGAAGTACGATTCGTACCGTAAAATTACATACAAATTGCCTCGTACGAGACGTCCCGGGACAGATTTACGTACGAGTCGTAAAACTGAAGTCCGAGCGCACAATTCCGATCCGTACCGGCGTCCCGAAAACCCAAGCGTATGGAAAACGTCCCGTACGGAGCGAACTTTGTACGACCACTACCCCGGGTACACTTGGGCCCGGGGTACGAGTCGTACAGACCCCCCACCCCACCCGCGCATGTATGCGCTGTACCCCCCCACCCCAGCACCCGCGCATGTACGTGCCGTACCCCCACCCCAGCACCCGCGCATGTACGCGCCGGACTCCTCCACCTCAGCACCCGTGCCTGTGCGCGCCGTACCCCAGCACCCGCATATGTATGGGTCATACCCCCCACCCCAGCACCCGTGCATGCACGTGCCGTACCCCAGCACCCGCGTATGTAAGCGCCGTACCCCCCACCACAGCACCCGCGTATGTACGCGCCGTACCCCCCCACCCCAGCACCCGCGCATGTACGTGCCGTACCCGCACCCCAGCACCTGCGCATGTACGCGCCGTACACCAGCACCCGTGTATGTCCGCGCCGTACCCCCCCACCCCAGCACACACGTATGTAAGCGCCGTACCCCCACCACAGCCCCATACTTGGACACACCGTACCCCAACACAGTGCCCCAGCATCCCCCCCATGTACGTGCCATACCCCAGCACACGCGTATGTAAGCGCTGTACCCACCACCACAGCACCCGCGTATGTATGCACCGTACCCCAACACCATACCCCAGCATCGCATATGTACGAGTTGTACAACACCATTGCACATGTGAATACTGTACAACAACATAGCCATGGACGCACCTTACCTACGCGAAAAAGACTCGTACTGAACCAGGACACTGTAAAACAGCACAAGGACCATCAATTCGACTCGCAAAACACCACAAAACACGTCTACAGGACAAAAAACAATTAAAAGACTGACCTGGCACATCCAAACAGTCAAACAGAGGCCCAAACTCACAACCACCTCTTATAACACACCCACCAAAAGTTCAAACACAGCCACACCCACAAATGAACCAATAAGAAGGGCCCACAAACACAAACCATGAGCCCTTGCAACAGACCCACTGCTGACAGATATCACACACAAGCAACTGCACCCATACACCTTAACTCACACACCTTCACACAACCTCCGTCACACAGACCCCCTCTACACATACAAACACACTTACACATTCACACCCACACACCCACAACCATCCACACCCACAGCCCAAAAGAAATGCAGAAAGAAGCAACAGAAGTCCTCAAAGACGAAGAAAAGTGCAGGAAGAAGGATAACGTGTAGAAAGAACAAACAGAAGAGCAGAAAGAAGCCTTGTTGCAAAATCATCCTGTGCCCTCAACTTTTTCAGACGGATACTGGTGGTAACTGAGTCTGACTAACCAGTCCTAGAGCCAGTGCTATGTTAAAAGACACTCAGAATACAGTGAAAACACCTACATACACTAGTGAACACTATGCGTTGGGGTCCCCCTGTGATCAGCATGACGTCCTCTGTAAGCCCCTAGTATATAATAGGGCAGGGGATTAAAACTACCTCTTAAAACGCACCACAGGGCGTGTTTGCACACGTCACCTCAGGCCCCGTCCCCTCACTTCCCCACTGTGTAAACATGCCCTGTAGCCGTTTTAAGTTGGGAGATTAAGTCCCCTTGAATCCTGAGGGTCCCTAGGGTCCAACTAGACCACTAGGTACCTCCAGTAAGCGCCACAGAGATGCGTTGCAGAGAGATGTAAAAAGGGGCACGGCCTAGACCACCTCTCTGCAACGCAGCGCAGTGGCGCTTACTGGAAGCACCTGGTGGGCTAGTTGGCCCCCAGGGTCCCTCAGGATTGAAGGGGAATTATTTCCCCAACTTAAAACGCGCAACAGGGCTTGTTTGCACACGTTAACTCAGGCCCCGTCCCCTCCCTTCACCACTGTGTAAACACGCCCTGTGGCTGTTTTTAGTTGAGAGATTAAGTTCATTTGAATCCTGAGGGTCCCTAGGGTCCAACTAGCCCACTAGGTACCTCCAGTAAGCGCCACAGAGCTGTGTTGCATAGAGGTGTAAAAAGGGGCATGGCCTCAGAACACCTGTCTGCAACGCAGCTCCCTGGCGCATACTGGAGATACCTGTTGGGCTAGTTGGCCCTCAGGGACCCTCAGTATTGAAGGGGAATTAATTGCCCAACTTACAACTGGCCAGGGGGTGCGTTTGCAGACTGCTTCAAGGAGGGGGCGTGGCCTCCCGCGCGATGCCAGTCTTTTATTTATTTTATTTTTTTAAGAAGGAGGGCTGTGTGGCCCCCCCTTCTTTTTCTAATTTACTGGCCCTGGGGACCCCATCCCCCAGGGCCTGCCCCTAATTTTTTTTGTTGAAAAAAATAAATTTGGCCCTCCCAAGGCCTTAATCGGCCCCGGGGACACCAACCCCCGGGTCATGGCATTTTTTTTTTTTAATTCTTTAGGAGGGGGCTGCATTGCCCCCCTCCTCAGGCCACTTATGGCCCCAGGGACCCCATCCCCCGGGGCCGGCCTTTGTTTTCAATATTTTAAAAAAATATATATTTATAGAAAAACCTAGGACATGCTGGATAAACCGTATGTACCTACCACCATGACGATTTGCGTGATATTCATTAAAAGGAGACTATGCATAGAATGAATCCACATGGAATGTATTTACACCTCTAGTGAAGCTCTGACGTGTCTGAGGCCCTACCGTGCCTAATCCCGGTGCCCCCGCTGGTGGGTACTCTCCAAGTAGACACCCTTGTCGTTTATTTATACAAACATGGGTAGCTATTGACGGGCACATTTAATATACATGCACACCAAGCCATTCAAAGGAATTCGACAAAAATTCGACCAAACTATGCAAGAAATTCCCCTCACGGTTAATAAAACACACATCCATCTCCGGATGTGTAATACTTTTTATTTTACTCTATGGAAAGGAGACCAACCTCACTTGAGAGTCACAGCGTGCTCCTGGCTGAGCCCAATGCTGTGTTACACCCACCAGTGCCCGCCGAGTGCCTCACACCTCTGTGTTGTATTCCACCAGCTAGTGCGTATGCTATGACACTCTCTAGCCCATGTGCTCTGTAACACCACCCCGTGAATATGTCATGCCACACTTGCCTTCGCACGGGTTATATTGCCCCATCTAACGTGCCTTCCTCGATGCCTATGTTATAACGCACAGCGCTATGCCATACGTATTACAATTTTGGATCCATATCTTTGTCACAGTGCATATGCAACGTTACACTCCCCAGCACATATTTTATATTACAACTTTAGAGACTAGTTAGGTTACACAACACTGCCCTGTGCATATTACACTCCAAGGCGCATATCGCATAGCATGCGCTAGTGCCTGTGCTATCTCGCGCTCTCCAATGAATCTGTCATTGCGTACAATGTATTGCATATTATATTTCACGCCCGGTTCATCTTATATCACACTTTTTGGTGCATAGTTTATACCATATACTATATCTAGTTTTCATTTTCAATTGTGCTCTCAGGACTATGTTCTATATAACACTGCGTCCACCTACCCTTTTCACGGGCATTACATTTTGCGAGGGGGTGTTTCTGCCAAGTGAGCCCGGAGTCACAGTCACAAACGTCCTCTTCTTCCTGAATAAAAGTGAGATTATGCTGCATACTTGTTCATATTTTAAGCAGTTCGCACAGACACATATTTTAAAAACAATAAAGTTCCTAATCCCACCTTCTCTGAACAGTTAGCTTGCTGCCCCATCCACCTCCTCCCTATCCTCTATTGTCTGAATCCATGGATTAGCCTCCTCCCTCCTGCCATGCATTGTCTGATGTGCTGCCACTGCCCTCCATTTAGCATGATGTAGCAGTCCACTCCTCCTGCCCTCCATTGCCCAATTCTATGGCCCATCATTGACCTCCTGCTTAGCCTCTGTGCTTAGCTTGCTGCCCCTATTCTCCTTCCCCCTGCCCTCCGATCTCTTTGTGCATGCCCCTGCTCCATCCTTTTTGCCCACCATGTTCCATGGACCTGCCACGCCTATCTACTCTGAGTGTTCTGTTGAGCTGCCACTCCCCTCCCACCTGCCTAGCATTGTCAGATGACTGTAACCTGTCCCTGCCACCTCCACCCTGCCTGTCCACATGCCATGCCCCTATCCCCTTCCTCCTGTCCTCCATGGTCCATTTTACTGCCACACCCTTCTGCCCTCCCTGGTCTGTTATGCTGCAACTGCTCCTCCTGCTTGCCCCGCACGGTCTGTTGTGAGGCCCCTTCCCCTGAACTCTCTTGTCTGTGCCCAGGTCCTGACCCTCCCTTCTATCCTCCATGGTCCTTTGTGCATGGCCCTGCACCCTCCTTCTTGCCCATCATAGCCATTGTGCTGTCACTAACCCTCCCGCTTGCCATGCATGGTCTTCTGTGCTGCCATGGCCCCTCCCACCTTCCCTGTGTGGTCAGCTAGCTGCCCCTGACCCCCTCCCACCTTCCCTCCATGGTCTGTGTGTATGCCATCATAGTCTCCTTGTTGCTCTCCATGGTGTGTCTTGTTTCTAGTGCCCATCCTGCCTGACCTCCATGGTCATCTTGCTGCTCCTGCCCTGCCCCCTTGCCTCCAGCCCTCTGTTTCCATGTGCAGACCCCTATTCCCTCCCTCCTGGCTTGTCTGTTCCATTGTAATGCCCCTGATCCGTCCCTCCTGCCCTTTATGGTCTGTTATGCTGCTGCTTTCTCTCCTGTCTGTCCATTATGGTCAGCTAGCTACCATTGCCTCTTTCCTCTCTGTTCTCTGTTGTCCATGTGCATGGTCCCGTCCCCTTCCTATTGCTTTCTATGGATTGTTGTGCTGCACTCCCGTCCTGCTTGCGCTGTGTGGTGTATTGTGCTGCTGCAAACCCTGATGCCTGCCCTGTAGGGTCAGTTTGGTGCACCTCTCCATGTCCCTCCTGTCCTCTGTTATCCGAGTCCATGTCCGTACCCCAATTCCGCCTGCCTTCCATGATCCAATGTACCATACTTGCGAACATTTTGAACTTGGTAAGAGGGAGATTCTGAAAAAAAACTGGGGTATTGATTTTCCCCTTTGAGTTACATTGAAAAAGCGGAGATTGTTGATTGGAGGCAGATCAAATAAAGCCCATTTGAGCTTAAAAACATTGGACGTTTCCTGGCTGAAACGGGTCCGTTGGCATGTATGGTTGTACTACCACTGCCTCTTCCTTCTGCCCACAATGGTTTATTATATTGCCACAGGATCTCTTGCCAGTCCTGTATTGTTGGTTTGTTGCCCCTGCCCCACTTTCCACTGCCCTCCATAGTCTGTTGTGCTGCCACTACCCTTCCTGCCTGCCCAGTGTGGTCAAATTGTTGCATCTGCACTCCCCTACCTGCCTTCAATTTTCAGAGTCCGCGCCCCTGGCCGCTTCCTCTCAACAGTATCACAATGAACAACTAGTTTGCTAACATTCTATATTTATTACAAAAGTGTGGAACGCCTGACGTCATCCTGATGTAATCAAAACTGTAATACCTAGAGTATTTCCTTTAGAAATTACATATATGAGAGGGGCTTATTTGCATCAAAATTATGGTTAGTGCTCTAAAAAACTAAAATGAGGACATATTTTCTGAGTTTTCAAATAGCGACAAAGAACTTTTAAATTATTTGTAATCTTTATGTTTTTTTATCTAGTTGACCACTTGATAAAATGTTGCATCTAGGGGAGAGGATGTGGTGTTACTTCCAGAGCTGCAGACTTTGCAGCTGGGGAACCAGGTTGGAGTTTCTGCTTCAGCTCAAAATTCTGTGATTCTGGTCAAATCACTTAATCTCCCCATGTGTACAACCAACATGAATTTGATCTTGTGTGATGTAACCAATGCTCATGTAATGCAATCCAATACCTGACAAGTCTACACTATATAAAACCGCAAATACACAAAAAAATAAATGTTTTGCACACTTCTGTCATTCGGCTACATGTGGGCTACATCTGGGTGATATTTGGGCTACATTTGGGCTCTTTTGTCTCTGGTGGCCATCTTGGGAGATTTATTTTTTTATTTTTTTTTTTTTAATAAGTTTTTTATTAGACAACTTCATTACATACAATATATACAAATCAGAATTAGAATGCAAGAATATGCAATACTACAGATAATAATTCAATTTCTGAGTACCTCCAAAAGATAATAGTGAGAGGGAAAAGATACAAAAAATGCAATTCAAATAGTTTGATCAATAACAAAAACAAAGATATCCCGCAGCCCTCGATACCAAACATAAACTAGAACCTATTTTTCCAAGAAATAATTGGCCTCCAAATCTGAGCACCACGTTGTCTAGCCTTTTTGCCTTTAACTGTGTAAATTGCCATTTCTTGATTTGCTATGCCCAAAAAGCGAGTTATCCAGACTTGGAAATTAGGAGGATCTATGTCTTTCCATCTAGTAGCTAATATTAGTCTATATACTGCCATACCCAAGAATAGACTCATCTCTTCCTCCTTAGTATGATTCAAAGTATTGTCATATCCAATCACAAATAAAGTAGGAGACATCAGAACTTTGTGGGAAAAGACCTCTTCCCAAAAATCTGAGATTTTAGTTTTAAGTATTGTCAATTTATTACACTCAGAAAACATATGTATTAAATCTGCCGGGCCCATCCCACAACGCGGACATTTATCGTCTGATCGTTTGCCCCATGTGAACAGTTTAGCAGGTGTAAAATATAAATTGTATACAGTCTTATAAGATTGTGCTTTAAGCGTTGCTGTGAGAAAAATCTTATCGGCGAGGGAGAGAATCTTATCTAAATCTAAATTTGGATTGTTCAATTTTAAAGCCCAGCATCTTTCAGTTCTTTCCATGTCATCTTGGCTTTGTTCCATCAGTAGCCTATATATTATACTTATACTGGAATTTTTTCCCCCCCCTCTAACAATATTTTCGAGGAGAGGAACAGTCTTCAATGAAGTTAGTGCAGCCTTTGCATTAAGAATAGAGTTTATTTGAATATATTTAAAAAAATCAGATATCGGGATATTAAATTTGCGTTGTAAATTGGAGAATCTCGAGCTAGACGAATCATCCAGGAAATCCCCCACTGATAATAACCCTAGAGCCGCCCATCTTTTAGCAATAACATCATCGATTTGTGGGGAGAAAAGGGAAGAGTGCCATAAGGGTGTGTATCTATTTATTTTTGTTATATGACAATGTTTACAGATTTTCCTCCAAGCAATCGATGCGGTAACTATAATTTTAAATTTCACCTTCTTAAAGTAAGATGGTTCAATTTGTCGTAGTAATAAGCCTTTTGCGTTCTTGTCAACAGCCAACTCATATATAGATGGAATACATATAGTTGCTGTGTTAACGGGCCAAGGGCTGGCATTGAGTAGCAGGAACATCCCTTGTAAAAGGCAAGTCCAGGAATATAAGGTTATATTGGGGAGTCCAAGACCCCCTCTTTGCTGCGGGAGGGATAGAAATTTCGAGGACCTTCTGATCTTGCCATATCCCCAGATAAATTTAGAAATTAGGGTTTCGAAGATTTTAGTGATTTTGTCCTCAGCTAAGATGGGAATCGCACGAAATAGGTACAGGATCTTTGGAAAAATATTCATTTTGACAAAATTAGTTCTTCCTATGATTGAAAGGTTAAGACTATTGACCCTCAGTAACTCCTTTTTAATACTTGCTAGCAGGGGGTCATAGTTGAGTTTGTTGATATTCTCCACCTGGGGGGATATACAAACTCCCAAATATATAGCACTCGATGTCCTGCGGGGGTCATTAAATAAGGTATTTTTAGTACATATAACAGCAGTTTTCCCAGTATTCAGAGAGTATCCAGACATATCACCAAATAACCGAGTTATTTTTTCAATTTCTTCTAATGCCTCATATGGATCAGGTGTCACAATCGCCACATCATCGGCATAGGCCAGTACCTTGGTTTCATAGATGCCTGTTTTGATTGGTGTTAAAGCCGCATTTGCCAATAGTTTCTCAATCAGGGGATTAATGTATAGGGCAAATAATATTGGGGAACATGGACATCCCTGTCTAGTCCCCCGTTGAATTTTAAATTGTCTCGATTCTAAGCCCATCGTTAAGACTTTTGCTACCGGATCTTGATACATGGCTTGGATTGCTTTGATAAACCCTGGCCCAAAGTTATTAGAATCCATTATTGCCCAAAGATATCTCCAGGAAACTCGATCAAAAGCCTTCTCGGCGTCAAGGAGGATCATGGACATCTGGCCTCCCGTTACCGTCATGATATCGAAAAGTGAAATCACCCTACGGGTGTGGTCCGTGGTTCCCTTATGGGGAATAAACCCGTGTTGCCACGGAGAGACCAGATGTTCAACCACCCCCCTGAGCCGATTGGCCAAGACTTTTGCATACATTTTTGTATCTGAATTAATTAACGAGATGGGTCGATATGATGAAGGGTAAATTGGCGTCTTGCCCTTCTTAAGAAATATCAATATATTAGTCTCTCTCCAAGACTCCGGAGTGGTTCCATTCGTCTGTATCCCTATACAGAGATCTAGAATATAGGGTAAAATTATTGGTCTCAAGCTTTTATACAGATCTATAGGAATCTTATCGGGGCCGGCTGCCTTGCCAGGTGCAAGATCTTTTATCGCCCTTTGTACCTCCTCTTGGGTAATATCCTTTTCTAGCTCTGCTCTACTATTTGCATCTAGAAGGTTACTCGGAGCCCAGTCACATAGTCTCCCTTGAAATTTATCCGCTTCAAGAGAATCTTCATTTTTATAAAGCTCTCCATAATAACTCTTGAAGACATCTAGTATTTTATCGGATTCTGTATAAGACGTATCGTTTGCATGAATAGTGTTAATTTTGTTGAATGAATGCTTTTGACGGGTGCGAAGGGCTAGTTGCTTTCCGACCCTTTCCCCGTCTTCATATAATTTGTTCCGATTAGATTGGAAAATTTCCGCGGCTTTCTGGTTAAGCTTGCTATTAATCTCTGTTTTTAATATTAATAGCTTACGTAGTGAATCTTGGCTATTAACTGCATTATTTATAGTATCTATATGTTCCTGCTCTGCCTTGGCTAGATCCGTCATTAGTTGCTGATTGACCAGGGCTGCCTTCCTCCTCAAGTTAGTGACGTAGCTCATAGTTTCCCCCCTGAGACAGGCCTTAAAGCCGTCCCACACCATATTCCTTGTTGTACTATATCGGTTGCAATCAAAATAGCCCTGTGCCCAAATCTTAATATGCTCAATATATTCTTCGCTTAACAAAAGTTTTCTATCAAAGGTCCAATTAAAAGGGGGTTTATATATTTTAGATGAGTTAATAGTGAGAATGAGCATGTTGTGATCAGAAAGTAATTTAGGGCTTTTGTCAATTTCTACTTCGCGTGCCAACTCACTGTCTACCCACATATAATCGATCCGTACATATTTGTTATGCGGACATGAAAAGTAGGTGTATCCGGGATCTAGTTGTTGTTTTAGAGCCCAAATATCTATTAAATCGAGACTACTTTTGAGTTGAGAAAGCGCCCTAAAAACATTAGGTTTCCTGCCTGTGTAGGTTGCCATGTATTGATTATATGGTATTCCCATATGATTGAGAGAAATATTAAAATCCCCACAGAATACCAACATCTTAGGCCATGTAGCCAACTCAAGCTCTAGCTCTTCGATTATTCGTGAGTCATCTAAATTGGGAGCATAGATCGAGCAAATTGTTATTCCTAAGTCTAATTCAATTATAACCCACCTCCCGAAATCATCCACTAATTTACGTTTAGCCTGACCCAAGAACCCTCTAGCAAAAATTGCCACCCCACCGGTTTTAGTAGTTTGCGTAGTGTTTGCAAGCAAATTGTAACCTGACATTCTTAATAAATCCCTATCTTTCCATGCGATATGAGTCTCCTGAAAACATAGGATATCATAGGATGTTTGTTTAACAAATTGATATATGGTGGCCCTCTTACCCCTATCATTTAGCCCTGCCACATTCCAGGTACATATCCTTAACTTCCCCATAATGACCAAAACTTAATTTCCGAGGTACATTCCTTATAGCAATGAAAGGATAACATATTAATTATATCTTTAGAGAAACATTGTACGTATGAGGTTGTCTTTTTGCTCCCTGCATATTCCCCTTTAGGCCCCAAGCCTACTCCCACCCCTGGAACCATGTCCCACCCCCCCCGGTCCCGCCCCGCACCCACAAGTCGGCAATTAGACTCCATAAGAGTCTATGTGATGAAGTGCAGTAAGTGACCAGTGCTGGAGTTTGCCTAGTACAAACCATTGGCCGATCTAGAATTAAGTGTATCTATTCCATTAGTGAAAGTGACCAAAATACAACAATTCAATCATATTTTAAGTGAGTCTAGAACAATAACCGACCAGATTTATGTCTACTTTACTCTGATCATGGACCTTCATAGACCATCCAAATACTCCTTGGCCTTGATTTCAGATGTGAAAAATTTAACTTCCCCCTTATTAATTATTTTAAGGCGAGCAGGGTTGTTTAAGTAGGCCATAACATTTTTGTCTTGAAACGGTTTGATCATTTGTCGTAGGCGCCACCTCCTTTCCACTGTAGCATGGCAGAAGTCTGGGCGCACAAAGTAGGAAATATCACCACAAGTGCGTTTTGACTCTGGCCTTGCTTTATCCGAGATAGCCTGCCTCAAGAGGAAATTCCCAAAATAAACCAATATTGCACGGGGATACCCCCCTGGGCGTGCTGGTTCTTTTTGGTACATGGGGACCCGATGTGCCCGCTGTATTTCGATATCCCAGCTCCATGAGGAAAGTTCTGGAAGCGAGTCGCGAAACAATCTAATAATAAAGGAACGTATATCCTCCCCTTCTGACTTCTCCGGAATCCCCAGCACGCGGAGGTTGTTTCTTCGTAGGCGATTTTCAAAATCCTCTAGCTTCCATCTAACATCAGAAAGCTCCTCTTCGTGTGCCTCCGTTATTTCCTGATTGCTAGCTATAGCTGTTTCATTTGCGACAGTACGAGACTCTAATTCAGTTATCCGACTCCCGAATGTAGTTACTGTTTTGTTTAGTCTTCGTACAGCCCCCTGCATTTTGCGGAGAGTATTCTGTACCTTGCGCCCATCCTGTGCTGTTTCTTCTCTGTGTGCTGCAATTGCCTGCAGTACAGTTTCCATTACTGTGTTTAATGTCGCTGTTGAGCCTGGAGGGATTACTGAAGAGCTGGGGGCAACCAGTTGGAGAGGAGGAGAAGGGCTCACTACGCCATCAATAGTATAATTTGACTGTTGCAGGGTTGGATCCATAGTAGGGGAATAATCCCACGCCAGATCCGCCGCCCCATGATGGCCTTTTTTCCTCACTGTTTTCTGGGTTCCGTGGTCTTCGTCCAACTCACTACCAGTAGAAATAGTGCTAGTCGCAGTTGAAGTTTGGTAGTCGTCAGAAAATGAATAAAAATCGCTGGGGTCCCTTTCTGCGTCAGTTTCATTCGCACCTTTGGATACCTCCCCAGCTGTAACGTCCGCTTTACCATTTAGCTTTCCAGAGCTATTTGCCAGAGCACCCGTGTTGACTTGGGGTTGATCCGCCACTTTTTTCTGTTCTCCAAGCTGTTCTGTGTCTAATGATATTACCCCTTTGTTCTTAATTGCTGCAGAGCTCAGATATTGGAGGGAAGGTATATCATACACTTTATGTACTCGTATGAGAGTGTTTAGATTCGGAACAGCAACTAAATCAGCATCTGCTTCTGGAACTAAAATAGGAGGGGGATCTTGAGAAAGTGCAATTGGGTTTGTTTTTAATGATATCTCCTTAGCGACAGTATCAACCTTCTTATTGAATTCATTAGGGACATTAGGGGCAGAGCCAGTCACGCACTGGTCAGTACCTGTTTCTTGAGGTGTTTCTGAAGTCCCTTGAAGTTTCTGCTCATTCCCGGGTATGCTCTGTCTCAGATGACCTGGAAGTTGTCCCGTAGCCCGGCGAAGGAGGTCAGCCACAGATGGGACGCTCACATTTCCTCTCCCCATCGTGGCTGTTCGCTGTAGCCTCGGATGAGCCGTAGCTCCGGGAGCGTTTGTTTCCGCCTCCGATTCCATTGCGGATCGTCTCGCAATAGAGGCATCTTCACGCTGTGCGCGTCTCGCCGCAGCCGCCGCTGCTGCCCTGGCCCTGGCTGCGGCGGATCCAGTATTCTTGGGAGGCATGATTGGGTTTGGTTGAGCGTCACCTTCGTTACCCACGAAGAGCTGTGGAGCCTCCCCCGCGGCTGCTGCGGGTGTTATGACTCCCCCTCTCTCCTCCTTCGGCGTCGGCGTCTTCAGCGTCTTTCCATGCGGGAACCAGTCATGGCAAAAGAGACGGACCACACATAGACCGATGAGCGTTGCATACGGCCTTAGGTAAGCCCCGGTACTCCCAGTTTGGCTGTGGTCTTGTGCCGCACTTATTTGTGGTATCATTAGGAACAGTTCCACAATGTTAACAGTTATTGGTTAGCGGTGATTTTAGTATTCAGTTGGTCAGTTGGTCAGCGCTTGTTTTTAACACTGCTCATGTACAGCATCGCATCTCTCACGGTACTCCTGGGATATTCCTCGACCCATCGTAAAAAGCTGAATCGAAATCTGTTGGGTCTGTAGAATCATCGGAGTCGGTAGTCGGTAGTCGGTAGTCGGTAGAGTTCAGCACTGCTCGACTCGGCTCTGCTCCAGCATTGATGAGCCTCTGCACTGCGGTCAGTCAACCGCCATCTTGCCGATCACAAGGTTCCTCGGGAGATTTATTTGTTATGAAGTTTCCTAATTTCCTCATATACTGCAGTCTCCTCAGTAGGAATACTTCCAGTGTTTTATTTTGGTTCCATCAAGAAGGCATTCAGATGTGTCACACATTTGCCATAAATTCTGAATGTTAGCACTCTAGTTGCTCAGTAGATCACTGTAGTAAAGCTACTGCTCACCAGGGAAGTCTGCTGCTGGTATTCAAAGTGCATGTTTCAGTCTGCATGTCAGAATATTTTTATGAAATAGAAGAGGATTTGAGAAGTCAAAATGTGCCCTAATTTTTTTTTGTGCAGCACTGATCATAATTTCTATGGCAAAATGAACCCCCTTATGTTGTTCCTTTGTAAATTAAATGTTTTAAGTGTTGCCACTTTATTCCAATCAAGATGGCTTCAGGTGTGCCATACTTTTGTCATAAGTAAGACTGTTAGCGCTCTAGTTGTTCGTTAGAACACTCTGGGACATTCTGTCATTGGGCTATATTCGGGCTACATCTAGGTGATATTTGGGCTACATTTGGGCTCTTTTGTCTCTGGTGGCCATTTTGGGAGACTTATTTGTTATGATGTTTCCTAATTTCCTCATTTACTACAGTCTCCTCAGTAGGAAATACTTTCAGTTTTTTACTTTGATTCCATCAAGGAGGCATTCAGATGTGTCACACATTTGCCATACATTCAGAATGTTAGCACTCTAGTTGCTTATTAGATCACTGTAGTAAAGCTACTGCTCACCAGGGAAGTCTGCTGCTGGTATTGAGAGTGCATATTAAAGTCTGCATGTCAGAATTTTTTAATGAAATAGAAGAGGAAGTCACTCAAAATGTGCCCTAATTTTGCTTTCTGCAGAACTATTCATACTTTCTATGGCAAAATGAACACCCTCATTTTGTTCCCTTTTAAATTAAATGTTTTAAGAGTTACCACTTTATTCCAACCAAGATGGCTTTAGGTGTGCCATACGTTTGTCATAAGTAGAACTGTTAGCGCTCTAGTTGTTCTTTAGAACACTCGAAAGCTGCAGTAGAACACAAAGGAATCAACTGACAGTCTCTGCCCTCGTTGGATGTACATGCTTTTCTGAGAATGTCATACTTCATTCTCACATGACTGAGAAAGATAATGTGAATTTACAGAAAATATGCTCTCAGTTTAGCTTATAGATCACCTTCCAAACCTCTGTGGGAAAAGCATGAGAAAATAGTTTTCTCTCAAACATGATTCATGATATCACAGCAGAAGGCTTTTTCACATGGTAAAATCACCTTAGAACACACCACGATTCCTAAAATGAGTATGGTACCATCAACAAATGATTTATAATATAACTAAAGTCTTAAAACCTTCTATTAACTGCAATGCTTTTTAATGAGGTGCTATCATGTATATTGGTCCCAAGATGGCTGCCAACACTTCTTGGATGAAGTGCTGACTGCCAATCAGATCTAATGATGAGATGTGTTGTTAGGCTCTGCCCAGATATATATGTGATTTTACTTTTGATTTTCTCAGGAACTACTGAACGGATTTACACCATTTAAGCAAAAGGCACGAGTCTGAACTGAGGACTACCTCTTTGCCTAATTTGGTGTAATTCCTTTCAGCACTTTGGGCTGTAGCTGCGTCACCAGGTCCTATGGGAAAATGCATGGGGAAAATGGGTTTTGGGACCCCCCTTTTTTCTCGGCCCCCGCTTGACGAATCACCGTGAAATTATCAGGATAGGAGCAGACCGGAGCTGGCCAAATGTTTGGGAAATTTTGCGAAGATTCATCAATCGACGCCAACGTTATTCCAAATAGAATGTTGCGGATTTCCTATGGAAAATAGGTCCTAACTATAACTACCTACTGGCGACTGACAGTAGGTAATGTATATATATATATATATATATATATATATATATATATATTGACGCTCCATGACTCCTTCAGGTTTCCAGGAAAGAATCGAGCACTCACGGGTAAGTAGTACGGCAGCTTCGTTTATTTCAAAGGAGTAAACAACAGACGCGTTTCGGAGCTAGTCCTTCCTCAGTGTTGTTACTAAGTTCATTACAAGCTACATCTTATATACATCGTTCAAAATTAAACATAGAGGAGGTCACAGGGAACAGCGGTCCCGGGTATTTGGGCGCCATCTTTAAAGGGTCAAAAAATAATGGTTCGGATACTAACATATATGGATATATGATCAGGAATTGGCCGTGAAATTTAAACAATTAATGTTTTCCGAAATACATGAAACATTTCATCAATACAAATGTAAAAATTAAAAATTAAATTTATCACATTGGATAAGTTTCACAGCACCGTCAATTAATTATAAAGCCGTGGATCGGCAATCCGCCTGTATCAGGCAGTTTGTGACCCCGTAATAGGTGCCAGACAAAACTGTACATTTGACCATAATTATGCAGTTGTCAATATTTCGCCGTGTATCGGCACTGCTGACTAATAAGTCAAATGATAAAGAACAATCAATTTAGAAAAAGGAGGAATGGTGCAGGGAAAGAAAAAAGGTAAGGGAAAAACAGGAACAGAAGACAAAAGATGTGACACATATTTTTCGAGAGTCAATGCTAGACAGCATATTCAGATAATACACATTGGGTCACAATCAAAATTACAGTTAATGATTAATAGGTCAAGTATTTCTGAGTGGCGATGACTCATGGAGTATCTATTATCTAGGTCCCTAGATGTACAATCAGTTCTTCTCCTGAGTTTAACCCATATGGGGTCTTGGTTTGGAGATCAATTATATACCTAGACTCCAGTCGCCTTAATCTTGCTACTCTATCTTCTCCTCTGGCATGTGCCAAGACACAATCAATCGCAAAAAACTGCAACAGATCCCTGTTGCTGTTATGTTTTATGGCGAAGTGTCTCGCTACGGGATAGGTGAGATCTTTTTTCGCTATCGCCCGCATGTGTTCCAGAATTCTGAATTTAACACTGTTCACTGTACTTCCCACATACATGAGCCCGCATGGGCATTTTAGACAATATACCACATATGGTGTTTGGCAAGTCAGAAATTTCGAGATGACTCTTTCTTTAGGCAAGCCCTTAACATCGTAGTGAAATACTCTTTTGCTAAAGGCGCAGGCTTTACACTTCCCACAGGGAAAAAAGCCCTTCATTTCTTTTAAAGTGCCCTGTTTGCGGGGAATGGGGTCTAGATGGCTGTGTACCAGGTTATCCTTCAGCGATCGAGCTTTTCTGTATGTGATTTGGGGAGTTATTGAGACATCAGACCCAATAATAGGGTCAGTTTTTAGTACATGGCAGTGTTTTCTGAGGATAGATCTCAACCTCAATGTGTCACTGGAGTAAGTTGTGATAAGCCTAAATTGGCCCTCCGTAACTTTCTCCGATTGTTTAGTTTGCAAAGTTTGTTCCCTGGGTATTTTTCTGACTCGTTCAAGAGTGTTCTCTAGGAGATTCATATTATAACCTCTCATCTCGAATCGTTTGAGGCTGCTCTCTGCTGCTCTTTCAAAATCACACTTTCTTGAACAATTTCTTTTTAATCTGAGGAGCTCGCCATACGGAATGCTATTTTTCAGTTTTTCAGGATGAGCACTAGAGGCATGAAGGATACTGTTCCCTGCTGTGGGTTTACGATAAAGGTCAGTTGTTAATTTCCCTGATTTTACTTCTACCTTCAAATCAAGATAGTTTACTGCCACTAAACTAATCTCCCCTGAAAAGTGTAGATTCACAGTATTTTCATTAAGGTGTTGAATGAAATCTTTTGCTTTACCCGTGGAACCTCTCCAGATTATAAAAAGGTCATCGATATATCGATGCCAAGATACAATCTCCTTTGTCCAATCTGAATTTTCAGCGCTCCAGACCACCTGCTCCTCCCACCAGCCTACGAACAGATTCGCATAGCTGGGAGCGAAGCAGGTGCCCATCGCGGTTCCGGAGATCTGTCTAAAGTATTCTCCTTGGAAGAGAAAAATATTATTGTAAAGACAGAATTCAATAAGTTCCAATAGCATTTTGTTATGGGTTGCAAATTTTAGAGCTCTCTTCCTGAGAAAGTGTTCAATGGCTTTTAGTCCTTGGTTATGATTAATGCATGTATAAAGACTGGTGATGTCTAATACAATCATACAGAACGATGAGTCCCATTCAATTTTTTCAAGTTGGTGGATGAAATCAGTCGTGTCTTTTATATAAGATGGCAGTCTCAATACAAATTCGAAAAGAAAGTGATCTAAAAACCTGGACAGGTTTTCCGTTAGGCTTCCCATGGACGAGACGATTGGTCTTCCTGGTGGTAGTGTTGCGTTCTTGTGGATTTTGGGTAAA
Organism: Triturus cristatus; assembly: GCF_964204655.1. Lineage (NCBI taxonomy): Eukaryota > Metazoa > Chordata > Amphibia > Caudata > Salamandridae > Triturus > Triturus cristatus. Next base: position 1,389,502,185 of record NC_140590.1, read on the forward strand.
TGGTAAAAAGTGGGCGTTACAGGGTTTGTTGTTCTCAAGAACAGATACTCTTCCAAATCCAACATTGTTGTGTCGTGCCATTTCTTAATGATAGAATGCAATTTCTTGATACTCTCTAGGTAGTTTTCCTTCGTGGTTAGTTCATAACAATTAGCATCTTGTAATTGTCGTAAGGCTTCATTTACGTACTGGTCACGAGGTATTAAAACAATGTTGCCCCCTTTGTCTGAGGGTTTAATAATCATGGTGGTGTCCTCTTGTAGATTCTTTACGGCTTCTTTTTGTGTAAGAGTCAAATTCTGTTCAGTTTTGCGATTACCTGCTCTCGCTCTTAATTTGATTAGGTCTTTAATTACCCCTTCAGAGAAAACATCAATGGCGTCCATTGGCATTTGGGGTAAAAATTGGGAAGGTTGTTTGAGGCCACTCGTTGGTGCTTCTTGTGTCACATTGCTTGCTTCAATCCTTTGCGTTGAAGTCATATATATGGGTGTTTCTTCTAAGGTTCCCTCTTTCCTTAGATTTTCTAACACTTCCAAGGTAGTTAGGTCGTTTACCGTCAGTAGGTCAGTGTCTTTATGTTGGGTTTTTAGGAATCTGGCTTCCTGTTTTGTCGGTTTTAACTTGAAGAATTTGTGTAATTTCAACTTACGCACAAGTTTAAAGATATCAATCCTGGTTTGCGTATATTCCAAACGGGTTCGTGGACAGAAAGAGAGTCCTAGTTTCAGAACTGTTTCTTCTGTCCGAGTCAAGATTCTAGAAGTTAAGTTAATGATCGTTAGTTGGTCAGTTTCTTCTACCATCGTCCTCCCCTTTTGGCTCGTGTTGTACGAGGGGTTTGATTCCTGGTTTTTCCTCTTCCAGCCGCCCCTTCTGGTTTGTTTTCTTTTTCGGGGGGCTTGCTTTTGCCTCCTCTTAGCCACGTCTGGCGTATGATATTGAACTCCAATTGAAAAGGAGTAGTATGTTCACCAGAGGAGCCGGCTGTTTCATCCTCGGAGAACTCATTTTCGGTAACATCCGATTCTGAGGTTACCACTTGGACTGTTGTTTCCGGAGGCATGGTTTTCCTTTTTTGAACTTCTTTTCTGGATTGATCAAATTTCTTTGCGAAAGTTAACACTCTTCCTGAGGCATAATCTCTTTCGTCTCGCTGAAACTTCTCTTGTTTACGTTGTTTGATCTTCGTTTCGTAAGCAGAGAGTCTTGTTTTCATCGCTGATCGTAATAGATCTAGTCGATTCTTATCAGTTTCTTTGTTGATTTCCATTTCTAATTCCTTGATGTTTCTCAAAGCCTTTTCTCTGTCGCTCCAAGCGAACTTAACCAATAGTTCCAGCGTGCCTTTGCAAAACGCGGCTGTATGTAACGCCCATGCCTCGAGGAGAAGTGGGTCGGGATTCTCATAGGAAGGCACCGTGTAAACGCGTAACCCCCTCGGTACTCTCTCTACTTCAATGTAGTTCTGCAGGGATGTGGCCTCCCACCACTTACGTATTTCTCTTTCATACAACCTTTCCAACTTCGTAAATTGTAATTGTAACGTGTTGGGAATATCCCCTGCTTCCGTTGTTGACGTTGTGTCAATGTCCGGCATTTTCTTTTTAAAAATGCCCGTCGCCGCTTCCCTCCGGTCTGCCTCGTTAAACATTTCCATTATGTTTGTCGCAATACTCCTGTTGAAAACTGCATAATTATGGTCAAATGAACAGTTTTGTCTGGCACCTATTACGGGGTCACAAACTGCCTGATACAGGCGGATTGCCGATCCACGGCTTTATAATTAATTGACGGTGCTGTGAAACTTATCCAATGTGATCAATTTAATTTTTAATTTTTACATTTGTATTGATGAAATGTTTCATGTATTTCGGAAAACATTAATTGTTTAAATTTCACGGCCAATTCCTGATCATATATCCATATATGTTAGTATCCGAACCATTATTTTTTGACCCTTTAAAGATGGCGCCCAAATACCCGGGACCGCTGTTCCCTGTGACCTCCTCTATGTTTAATTTTGAACGATGTATATAAGATGTAGCTTGTAATGAACTTAGTAACAACACTGAGGAAGGACTAGCTCCGAAACGCGTCTGTTGTTTACTCCTTTGAAATAAACGAAGCTGCCGTACTACTTACCCGTGAGTGCTCGATTCTTTCCTGGAAACCTGAAGGAGTCATGGAGCGTCAATAGAGATTGCGGTGCACCTCCGCATTTAAAGCACCCGCCTTCAGCGTGCCGCGCTTCCCAGGTGCAGCTGAGCAGGATATTACCAAGCGCTGGCACCGTTTCAAGACCTGAGAATTCTTGATCCACGGAGTGGAAACAACCGGCATACCCACGGCGAACCGTCAAGACGGACAAGGTAAGCCCTGCATATGCAATTGGGGCGCCGGATTTCTGAAATTATAATTGAAGCTAGGCGAGGGAAGGTAGTGGCAGCTTCGTTTTCAACAGGAGTATTGCGACAAACATAATGGAAATGTTTAACGAGGCAGACCGGAGGGAAGCGGCGACGGGCATTTTTAAAAAGAAAATGCCGGACATTGACACAACGTCAACAACGGAAGCAGGGGATATTCCCAACACGTTACAATTACAATTTACGAAGTTGGAAAGGTTGTATGAAAGAGAAATACGTAAGTGGTGGGAGGCCACATCCCTGCAGAACTACATTGAAGTAGAGAGAGTACCGAGGGGGTTACGCGTTTACACGGTGCCTTCCTATGAGAATCCCGACCCACTTCTCCTCGAGGCATGGGCGTTACATACAGCCGCGTTTTGCAAAGGCACGCTGGAACTATTGGTTAAGTTCGCTTGGAGCGACAGAGAAAAGGCTTTGAGAAACATCAAGGAATTAGAAATGGAAATCAACAAAGAAACTGATAAGAATCGACTAGATATATTACGATCAGCGATGAAAACAAGACTCTCTGCTTACGAAACGAAGATCAAACAACGTAAACAAGAGAAGTTTCAGCGAGACGAAAGAGATTATGCCTCAGGAAGAGTGTTAACTTTCGCAAAGAAATTTGATCAATCCAGAAAAGAAGTTCAAAAAAGGAAAACCATGCCTCCGGAAACAACAGTCCAAGTGGTAACCTCAGAATCGGATGTTACCGAAAATGAGTTCTCCGAGGATGAAACAGCCGGCTCCTCTGGTGAACATACTACTCCTTTTCAATTGGAGTTCAATATCATACGCCAGACGTGGCTAAGAGGAGGCAAAAGCAAGCCCCCCGAAAAAGAAAACAAACCAGAAGGGGCGGCTGGAAGAGGAAAAACCAGGAATCAAACCCCTCGTACAACACGAGCCAAAAGGGGAGGACGATGGTAGAAGAAACTGACCAACTAACGATCATCAACTTAACTTCTAGAATCTTGACTCGGACAGAAGAAACAGTTCTGAAACTAGGACTCTCTTTCTGTCCACGAACCCGTTTGGAATATACGCAAACCAGGATTGATATCTTTAAACTTGTGCGTAAGTTGAAATTACACAAATTCTTCAAGTTAAAACCGACAAAACAGGAAGCCAGATTCCTAAAAACCCAACATAAAGACACTGACCTACTGACGGTAAACGACCTAACTACCTTGGAAGTGTTAGAAAATCTAAGGAAAGAGGGAACCTTAGAAGAAACACCCATATATATGACTTCAACGCAAAGGATTGAAGCAAGCAATGTGACACAAGAAGCACCAACGAGTGGCCTCAAACAACCTTCCCAATTTTTACCCCAAATGCCAATGGACGCCATTGATGTTTTCTCTGAAGGGGTAATTAAAGACCTAATCAAATTAAGAGCGAGAGCAGGTAATCGCAAAACTGAACAGAATTTGACTCTTACACAAAAAGAAGCCGTAAAGAATCTACAAGAGGACACCACCATGATTATTAAACCCTCAGACAAAGGGGGCAACATTGTTTTAATACCTCGTGACCAGTACGTAAATGAAGCCTTACGACAATTACAAGATGCTAATTGTTATGAACTAACCACGAAGGAAAACTACCTAGAGAGTATCAAGAAATTGCATTCTATCATTAAGAAATGGCACGACACAACAATGTTGGATTTGGAAGAGTATCTGTTCTTGAGAACAACAAACCCTGTAACGCCCACTTTTTACCATTTACCCAAAATCCACAAGAACGCAACACTACCACCAGGAAGACCAATCGTCTCGTCCATGGGAAGCCTAACGGAAAACCTGTCCAGGTTTTTAGATCACTTTCTTTTCGAATTTGTATTGAGACTGCCATCTTATATAAAAGACACGACTGATTTCATCCACCAACTTGAAAAAATTGAATGGGACTCATCGTTCTGTATGATTGTATTAGACATCACCAGTCTTTATACATGCATTAATCATAACCAAGGACTAAAAGCCATTGAACACTTTCTCAGGAAGAGAGCTCTAAAATTTGCAACCCATAACAAAATGCTATTGGAACTTATTGAATTCTGTCTTTACAATAATATTTTTCTCTTCCAAGGAGAATACTTTAGACAGATCTCCGGAACCGCGATGGGCACCTGCTTCGCTCCCAGCTATGCGAATCTGTTCGTAGGCTGGTGGGAGGAGCAGGTGGTCTGGAGCGCTGAAAATTCAGATTGGACAAAGGAGATTGTATCTTGGCATCGATATATCGATGACCTTTTTATAATCTGGAGAGGTTCCACGGGTAAAGCAAAAGATTTCATTCAACACCTTAATGAAAATACTGTGAATCTACACTTTTCAGGGGAGATTAGTTTAGTGGCAGTAAACTATCTTGATTTGAAGGTAGAAGTAAAATCAGGGAAATTAACAACTGACCTTTATCGTAAACCCACAGCAGGGAACAGTATCCTTCATGCCTCTAGCGCTCATCCTGAAAAACTGAAAAATAGCATTCCGTATGGCGAGCTCCTCAGATTAAAAAGAAATTGTTCAAGAAAGTGTGATTTTGAAAGAGCAGCAGAGAGCAGCCTCAAACGATTCGAGATGAGAGGGTATAATATGAATCTCCTAGAGAACACTCTTGAACGAGTCAGAAAAATACCCAGGGAACAAACTTTGCAAACTAAACAATCGGAGAAAGTTACGGAGGGCCAATTTAGGCTTATCACAACTTACTCCAGTGACACATTGAGGTTGAGATCTATCCTCAGAAAACACTGGCATGTACTAAAAACTGACCCTATTATTGGGTCTGATGTCTCAATAACTCCCCAAATCACATACAGAAAAGCTCGATCGCTGAAAGATAACCTGGTACACAGCCATCTAGACCCCATTCCCCGCAAACAGGGCACTTTAAAAGAAATGAAGGGCTTTTTTCCCTGTGGGAAGTGTAAAGCCTGCGCCTTTAGCAAAAGAGTATTTCACTACGATGTTAAGGGCTTGCCTAAAGAAAGAGTCATCTCGAAATTTCTGACTTGCCAAACACCATATGTGGTATATTGTCTAAAATGCCCATGCGGGCTCATGTATGTGGGAAGTACAGTGAACAGTGTTAAATTCAGAATTCTGGAACACATGCGGGCGATAGCGAAAAAAGATCTCACCTATCCCGTAGCGAGACACTTCGCCATAAAACATAACAGCAACAGGGATCTGTTGCAGTTTTTTGCGATTGATTGTGTCTTGGCACATGCCAGAGGAGGAGATAGAGTAGCAAGATTAAGGCGACTGGAGTCTAGGTATATAATTGATCTCCAAACCAAGACCCCATATGGGTTAAACTCAGGAGAAGAACTGATTGTACATCTAGGGACCTAGATAATAGATACTCCATGAGTCATCGCCACTCAGAAATACTTGACCTATTAATCATTAACTGTAATTTTGATTGTGACCCAATGTGTATTATCTGAATATGCTGTCTAGCATTGACTCTCGAAAAATATGTGTCACATCTTTTGTCTTCTGTTCCTATTTTTCCCTTACCTTTTTTCTTTCCCTGCACCATTCCTCCTTTTTCTAAATTGATTGTTCTTTATCATTTGACTTATTAGTCAGCAGTGCCGATACACGGCGAAATATTGACAACTGCATAATTATGGTCAAATGTACAGTTTTGTCTGGCACCTATTACGGGGTCACAAACTGCCTGATACAGGCGGATTGCCGATCCACGGCTTTATAATTAATTGACGGTGCTGTGAAACTTATCCAATGTGATAAATTTAATTTTTAATTTTTACATTTGTATTGATGAAATGTTTCATGTATTTCGGAAAACATTAATTGTTTAAATTTCACGGCCAATTCCTGATCATATATCCATATATGTTAGTATCCGAACCATTATTTTTTGACCCTTTAAAGATGGCGCCCAAATACCCGGGACCGCTGTTCCCTGTGACCTCCTCTATGTTTAATTTTGAACGATGTATATAAGATGTAGCTTGTAATGAACTTAGTAACAACACTGAGGAAGGACTAGCTCCGAAACGCGTCTGTTGTTTACTCCTTTGAAATAAACGAAGCTGTCGTACTACTTACCCGTGAGTGCTCGATTCTTTCCTGGAAACCTGAAGGAGTCATGGAGCGTCAATAGAGATTGCGGTGCACCTCCGCATTTAAAGCACCCGCCTTCAGCGTGCCGCGCTTCCCAGGTGCAGCTGAGCAGGATATATATATATATATATATATATATTCACTTAAAGAAAACATAGGTTTCAGAGACGTTATAGTTAGAAATTGGCATTTAAAAAAGCTTTGAAATTCACTGAAAAAACCACAGGTTTCAGAGATGTTATAGTTAGAAATTAGCATTTAAAAAACCCTAGAAATTCATAGAAAAAACTATAGGTTTCAGGGGTGTTATAGTTAGCTGGCCATTTTTCTCGTACCAAACCATAGAAATTCCTCCATTATAGTTAGTTCTGCTAACTATAATTCGCGCGCACGCAATGCACTGCTGATGATGTCACATATTGCATCATTCATGACATGGTCAGTGACATCACTGATGACATCACTGATGACATCATCCAGTGAATGTGGTTTAGTTTGAAATTTAAATATGTATTATATATATACCAATCTGTATTGAAGATTGAGTGAATACATAACTGGGTGGAGGATTTAGTAGCTGTCTGACTGTCTGTTTAAGTGAGTAATTAAAAGTGTCTCACTTAATACATGGATTAATAACTAAACTATGTGAATGTGTGCATCACTGTCTCTGTTGTTGTAACATGCTGCATCAGTTGGTCACTAACTACATGAGTGTGTATATTAGTTATTGATTAGTTGGGTGAGTATTTGTATGGGACACTGAGTTTGTGTGTGGTTGGATGGTGTGTGTGTAACTCTATGCATAGATGTGTGAATGGTTGATTGACTAGGTGTATAGGTTTAAGAGTGCATGTGGAAACAGTTGTTTGGGTGAATGAGTGTATTTATTTGTGTTTTGGTGAGCGAATATATGTTTTAGTTGTACATCTTCAACAAAGTAAAAAAATTAAAGGCATTGTATGTGAGAGTTTGTTTATATAAATAAGTATGTGTAATAGTCAGTGTAGAGTAACTATATGAATGAGTGTATAATTGTAATGGTGATTTTTTCACATATTATCTATGAGTTACTATGTGTTTGAATAAATGAGGTGTTGTTGGATTATTGTGTAAGTGAGTAAATGTAAGTGTGATTAATTTTCTTCATGAGTGAGTAGGATGACTGCATAACCGACTAAGATGACTGCTGATGTGTCAATGTCTATATATGTGTATAAGTGCATTTGATCGTGTTCTATTAATTAGTGACTGCATGTATAAATGATTCTGTTGTTGAATGGGTAGTTGTGTGTGTAGAATTAGGAATCAGTGAGTCGGTATGTAGAAACTGGTATTGGTGTGTCAATGGTTTCAAATATGGTACAATGTATTTTACAGTGAGTGATGAAAGGTTATACTAGTGTATGATGTGGTGTATCAGATTGTCACGTGGATGATGTCATCAGTGATGTCATTTGAGATGTCATCAGTGATGTCATCAGTGATGTCACTGACCATGTCATGAATGATGCAATATGTGACATCATCAGCAGTGCATTGCGGGCGCGAGTTATAGTTAGAAGAACTAACTATAACGGAGGAATTTCTATGGTTTTGTACGAGTGAAATGGCCAGCTAACTATAACACCCCTGAAACCTATGTTTTTTTCTGTGAATTTCTAGGGTTTTTTAAATGCTAATTTCTAACTATAACGTCTCTGAAACCTATGGTTTTTTCAGTGAATTTCAAAGCTTTTTTAAATGCTAATTTCTAACTATAACGTCTCTGAAACCTGTTTTCTTTCCAGTGAATTTCAAAAGTTTTTTAAATGCTAATTTTTCAGTGTGATAGTAGTGTTACCTACTTTTTTGTACTGATTTTCTACAGTTTTTAAACTGTTTATTTATACATTTTTTATTCATTAAATAACATTATATATTTTTCTGAAAATTTCAAAAAAAAAATTAAAAAATTCAAACGGAAATATTGATTAATTTTCTTGTTTTTATTTTTTTTTAAATATATTTATATTATTTTCTTTAATAAAAAAAATCAATTTTTTTTCGGAGTCGCGCACTCAAAGCGTACACATCACGGTGGGTGCGTGCATTCTAGCGGCCATTTTAGAAAAGTCGTGAAGGATCCGCATACGGTGTGCGACGGCTGCGTGTTTTTCAGTTACATCATATACATTTAATATTACGTGATTTGCGCGATTAGTATGCGACCAGACCGCGACTCCTGCTCCAGCGCATTTGCGACACATGCGCATTACGGTATGAGATGCTTGCGCGTTTGCGGGTCCCACGTGACGTCCTATACATGCTGGGGCACGCTGCATGCGCAACTCCCGCAAAAAAAAATGATATGTATGTGTCTTTAATATACATATTAGGGCAAGAGATTATCTAAGATATTCATAAAATTAATATATTTGTACTTATAATAAACGTATATTATTTTTAAATATATTTCCGTGAAGTCGGATGCGTGCATCGTGAGTGCAGAGAACCAGGTCAGCAGAGCTGCTGTAGAGCCAGAGAAACCAGGTCAGCAGAGCCATTGTAGAGCCAGAGAACCAGGTCAGCAGAGCTGCTCTAGAGCCTATGAAGCAGGTCAGCAAAGCTGCTCTAGAACCAGAGACCCAGGTCAGCAGAGCTGCTCTAGAGCCAGAGACCCAGGTCAGCAGAGCTGCTCTAGAGGCCGAGAACCAGGTCAGTAGAGCTGCTGTAGAGCCAGAGAAACCAGGTCAGGAGAGCTGCTTTAGAGGGAGAGGACCAGGTGAGCAGAACTGCTTTAGAGCCAGAGAACCAGGTCAGCAGAGCAGCTTTAGAGCCACAGAACCAGATCAGCAGAGCTGCTCTAGAGGCAGAGAACCAGGTCAGAAGAACTGCTTTAGAGCCAGAGAACCAGGTCAGCAGAGCTCTTTAGAGGGAGAGAACCAGGTCAGCAGAGCTGCTTTAGAGCCAGAGAACCAGGTCAGCAGAGCTGCTTTAGAGCCAGAGAACCAGGTCAGCAGAGCTGCTCTAGAGGCAGAGAACCAGGTCAGCAAAGCTGCTTTAGAGGGAGAGAACCAGGTCAGCAGAGCTGCTTTAGAGCCAGAGAACCAAGTCAGCAGAGCTGCTCTAGAGCCAGAGAAACCAGGTCAGCAGAGCTGCTTTAGAGGGAGAGAACCAGGTCAGCAGGGCTGCTTTAGAGCCAGAGAATCAGGTCAGTAGAGCTGCTCTAGAGCCAGAAAACAAGGTCAGCAGAGCTGCTTTAGAGCCATAGAACCAGGTCAGCAGAGCTGCTCTAGAGGCAGAGAACCAGGTCAGTAGAGCTGATTTAGAGGGAGAGAACCAGGTCAGCAGAGCTGCTTTAGAGCCAGAGAACCAGGTCAGCAGAGCTGCTCTCGAGCCAGAGAACCAGGTCAGCAGAGCTGCTCTAGAGCCAGAGGACCAGGTCAGCAGAGCTGCTCTAGAGCCAGAGAGCCAGGTCAGCAGAACTGCTTTGGAGCCATAGAACCGGGTCAGCAGAGCTGCTTTAGAGCCAGAGAACCAGGTAAGCAGAGCTGTTGTTGAGCCAGAGACCCAGGTCATCAGAGCTGCTCTAGAGCGTAAGAACTAGGTCAGCAGAGCTGCTCTAGAGCCAGAGAACCAGGTCAGCAGAGCTGATGTAGAGCCAGAGAAACCAGGTCAGCTTAGCTGCTTTAGAGGGAGAGAACCAGGTCAGCAGAGCTGGTTTAGAGCCAGAGGACCAGGTCAGCAGAGCTGCTTTAGAGCCAGAGAACCAAGTCAGCAGAGCTGCTTTAGAACCATGGAACCAGGTCAGCAGAGCTGCTTTTGAGGCAGAGAACCAAGTCAGCAAAGCAGCTTTAGAGGGAGAGAACCAGGTCCACAGAGCTGCTTTTGAGCCAGAGAACCAAGTCAGCAGAGCTGCTCTAGAGCCAGAGAAACCAGGTCAGCAGAGCTGCTTTAGAGGGAGAGAACCAGGTCAGCAGAGCTGCTTTAGAGCCAGAGAACCAGGTCAGTAGAGCTGCTCTAGAGCCAGAAAACAAGGTCAGCAGAGCTGCTTTAGAGCCATAGAACCAGGTCAGCAGGGCTGCTCTAGAGGCAGAGAACCAGGTCAGTAGAGCTGATTTAGAGGGAGAGGACCAGGTCAGCAGAGCTGCTTTAGAGCCAGAGAACCAAGTCAGCAGAGCTGCTTTAGAACCATAGAACCAGGTCAGCAGAGCTGCTATGGAGCCAGAGAACCAGGTCAGCAGAGCTGCTCTAGAGCCTAAGAACCAGGTCAGCAGAGCTGCTCTAGAGCCAGAGAACCAGGTCAGCAGAGCTGCTGTAGAGCCAGAGAAACCAGGTCAGTAGAGCTGCTTTAGAGTGAGAGAACCAGGTCAGCAGAGCTGCTCTAGAGGAAGAGAACCAGGTCAGCAGAGCTGCTCTAGAGCCAGAGAACCATGTCAGCAGAACTGCTTTAGAGCCGTAGAACCGGGTCAGCAGAGCTGCTTTAGAGCCAGAGAACCAGGTCAGCAGATCTGTTGTAGAGCCAGAGAACCAGATCAGCAGTGCTGCTCTGTAGCCTAAGAACCAGGTCAGCAGACCTGCTGTAGAGCCAGAGAAACCAGGCAAGGAGAGTTGCTTTACAGGGAGAGAACCAGGTCAGCAGAGCTGCTTTTGAGCCAGAGAACCAGGTCAGCAGAGCTGCTCTAGCTGACACTGACTGACTGACACTGACTGACTGACACTGACTGATTGACACTGACTGACACTGATTGACTGTCACTGACACTGACTGAAACTGACACTGACTGACACTGACACTGATTGACTGAAACTGACTGACTGACAATGACTGACACTGATTGACTGACACTGACTGACTGACACTGACTGACTGACACTGGTTGACTGACTGACACTGACTGACACTGATTGACTGACACTGACTGACTGACGGACACTGATTGACTGACACTGACTGACACTGATTGACTGACACTGACTGACTGACACTGAAAGACTGACACTGACTGACACTGACTGACTACTCTCTACTACTCTACTACTCACTCTCTACTACTCGACTACTCTCTCTCTACTCCTCTCTCTCTACTACTCACTCTCTACTACTCTCTACTACTCACTCTCTACTATCTCCTACTCACTTTCTACTACTCCGTCTCTACTACCCTCTCTCTACTACTCACTCTCTACTATTCACTCTACTACTCAATCTCTACTACTCACTCTCTACTACCCACTCTCTACTACTCTCTACTACTCACTCTCTACTACTCTCTACTGCTCACTCTCTACTACTCATACTCTACTACTCTCTACTACACACTCTCTACTACTCTCTCTCTACTACTCACTCTCTACTACTCTCCACTATTCACTCTCTACTACTCTCTACTACTCACTCTACTACTCTCTTCTACTCTCTACCACTCACTCTCTACTACTCTACTACTCACTTTCTACTACTCTCTATTACACTCTCTCTACTACTCACTCTCTACTACTCTACTACTCACTCTCTACTACTCTCTACTACTCACGCTCTACTACTCACTCTCTACTACTCTCTACTACTTTCTCTCTACTACTCTCTACAATTCACTTTCTATTACTCACTCTCTACTACTCTCTACTACTCACTCTAGTACTCTCTACTACTCTCTATCACTCACTCTCTACTACTCTACTGCTCACTCTCTACTACTCACTCTCCTACTCTCTACTATTCACTCTCTACTACTCTCTCTCTACTACTCACTCTCTACTATTCTCTCTACCACTCACTCTCTACTACTCACTCTCTACTACTCACTCTCTACTACTCTCTACTACTCACTCTCCACTACTCACTCTCTACTATTCGCTCTCTACTACTCTCTACTACTCACTCTCTACTACTTACTCTCTACTACTCTACTACTCTCTACTGCTCTCTTTCTTCTACTCACTCTCTACTACTCACTCTACTACTCATTCTCTAAGACTCACTCTCTACTACTCTCTCTACTACTCTCTACTACTCACTCTCTACTACTCTCACTCTACTGCTCTATACTACTCACTCTTTACAACTCACTCTACTACTCACTCTACTACTCACTCTCTACAACTCATTCTCTACTACTCTCTACTACTCACTCTCTACTACTCTCTCTCTACTACTCTCTACTACTCACTCTACTACTCAGTCTCTACTACTCTCTAATACTCTTTCTCTGCTGCTCACTCTCTACTACTCACTCTCTACTACTCTCTATAACTCACTCTCTGCTTCTTTCCACTACTCACCCTACTACGCACTCTCTACTACTCTACTACTCTCTACTACTCACTCTCTACTACTCTCTACTACTCTCTCTCTACTACTCTCTACTACTCACTCTACTACTCAGTCTCTACTACTCTCTAATACTCTTTCTCTGCTGCTCACTCTCTACTACTCACTCTCTACTACTCTCTACAACTCACTCTCTGCTTCTTTCCACTACTCACCCTACTACGCTCTCTCTACTACTCTACTACTCTCTACTACTCACTCTCTACTACTCTCTACTACTCTCTCTCTACTACTCTCTACTATTCACTCTACTACTCAGTCTCTACTACTCTCTAATACTCTTTCTCTACTGCTCACTCTCTACTACTCACTCTCTACTACTCTCTACTACTCACTTTCTGCTTCTTTCCACTACTCACCCTACTACGCACTCTCTACTACTCTACTACTCTCTACTACTCACTCTCTACTACTCTCTACTACTTTCTCTCTACTACTCTCTACTATTCACTCTCTACTACTCACTCTCTACTACTCTCTACTACTCACTCTACTACTCTCTACTACTCTCTACCACTCACTCTCTACTACTCTACTACTCACTCACCACTACTCTCTCTCTACTACTCACTCTCTACTACTCACTCTACTACTCTCTACTATTCACTCTCTACTACTCTCTCTCTACTACTCACTCTCTACTATTCTCTCTACTACTCACTCTCTACTACTCACTCTCTACTACTCGCTCTCTACTACTCTCTACTACTCACTCTCCACTACTCAGTCTCTACTATTTGCTCTCTACTACTCTCTAGTACTCACTCTCTACTACTTACTCTCTACTACTCTACTACTCTACAACTCTCTCTACTACTACTACTCTCTCTCTACTACTCACTCTCTACTACTCACTCTACTACTATTCACGCTGCTTCTCTCTCTCTACTACTCTCTCTCTACTACTCTCTGCTACTCACTCTCTACTACTCACTCTCTACTACTCGCTCTCTACTACTCTCTACTACTCACTCTCCACTACTCACTCTCTACTATTTGCTCTCTACTACTCTCTAGTACTCACTCTCTACTACTTACTCTCTACGACTCTACTTCTCTCTACTACTCTCTCTACTACCTACTCTCTACTATTCACTCTCTACTACTCTACTACTCTCTCTGCCACTCATTCTCTACTACTCTACTACTCACTCTCTACTACTCTCTCTCTACTACTCTACTACTCTGTACTACTCACTCTCTACTACTCTCTCTCTACTATTCCTTCTCTACTACTCTCTCTCTACTACTCACTCTCTACTCCTCACACTCTACAACTCTCTAATGCTCAATCTCCACTATTCACTCTCTACTACTCGCTCTCAACTACTCTCTACTACTCACTCTACTACTCACTCTCTACTACTCTCGCTACTACTCTCTCTCTACTACTCTCTACTACTCACTATCTACTACACACTCTCTACTACTTGCTCTCTACTACTTGCTATCTACTACTCTCTAGTACTCAATCTACTACTCACTCTCTACTACTCTCTACTACTCACTCTACTACCCACTCTCTACTACTCACTCTCTACTACTCCACTACTCTCTACTACTCACTCTCTACTACTCACTCTCTACTACTCTCTCTATATTACTCACACTCTACTACTCACTCTCTACTACTCTCTCTCTACTACTCTCTGCTACTCACTCTCTACTACTCGTTCTCTATTACTCTCTACTACTCACTCTCTACTACTCACTCTACTACTCACTCTCTCCTACTCAATCTCTACTACTCGCTCTCCACTACTCTCTACTACTTACTCTCCACTACTCACTCTCTATTACTCGCCCTCTACTACTCTCTATTACTCACTCTCTACTACTTACTCTCTACTACTCTACTAGTCTCTACTACTCTATCTACTACTCACTCTATACTTCTCACTCTATACTACTCTACTACTCTCTACTACTCTCTCTACCACTCGCTCTCTACTACTCTACTACTCGCTCTCTACTACTCACTCTCTACTACTCTCTATTACTCACTCTCTACTGCTTACTCTCGACTACTCTACTACTCTACAACTCTCTCTACTACTACTCTCTCTCTACTACTCACTCTCTACTACTCACTCTACTACTATTCGTGCTGCTTCTCTCTCTCTACTACTCTCTCTCTACTACTCACTACTACTCACTCTCTACTACTCACTCTCTACTACTCGCTCTCTACTACTCTCTACTACTCACTCTCCACTACTCACTCTCTACTATTTGCTCTCTACTACTCTCTAGTACTCACTCTCTACTACTTACTCTCTACGACTCTACTTCTCTCTACTACTCTCTCTACTACTCACTCTCTACTACTCACTCTCTACTACTCTACTACTCTCTCTGCCACTCATTCTCTACTACTCTACTACTCACTCTCTACTACTCTCTCTCTACTATTCACTCTCTACTACTCTCTCTCTACTACTCACTCTCTACTCCTCACACTCTACAACTCTAATGCTCAATCTCCACTATTCACTCTCTACCACTCGCTCTCAACTACTCTCTACTACTCACTCTACTACTCACTCTCTACTACTCTCGCTACTCTCTCTCTACTACTCTCTACTACTCACTATCTACTACACACTCTCTACTACTTGCTCTCTACTACTTGCTCTCTACTACTCTCTAGTACTCACTCTACTACTCACACTCTACTACTCACTCTACTACCCACACTCTACTACTCACTCTCTACTACTCCACTACTCTCTACTACTCACTCTCTACTACTCACTCTCTACTAATCTCTACTACTCTCTCTATATTACTCACACTCTACTACTCTTTCTCTACTACTCTTTCTCTACTACTCACTCTCTACTACTCACTCTACTACTCACTCTCTCCTACTCAATCTCTACTACTCGCTCTCCACTACTCTCTACTACTTACTCTTCACTACTCACTCTCTACTACTCACTCTCTACTACTCTCTATTACTCACTCTCTACTACTTACTCTCTACTACTCTAATAGTCTCTACTACTCTCTCTACTACTCACTCTATACGACTCACTCTATACTACTGTACTACTCTCTACTACTCTCTCTACCACTCGCTCTCTACTACTCTACTACTCACTCTCTACTACTCACTCTCTACTACTCTCTATTACTCACTCTCTACTGCTTACTCTCTACTACTCTACTACTCTAAACTCTCTCTACTAGTACTCTCTCTCTACTACTCACTCTCTACTACTCACTCTACTACTATTCACGCTGCTTCTCTCTCTCTACTACTCTCTCTCTACTACTCTCTACTACTCACTCTCTACTACTCACTCTCTACTACTCTCTACTACTCACTCTCCACTACTCACTCTCTACTATTTGCTCTCTACTACTCTCTAGTACTCACTCTCTACTACTTACTCTCTACGACTCTACTTCTCTCTACTACTCTCTCTACTACTCACTCTCTACTACTCACTCTCTACTACTCTACTACTCTCTCTGCCACTCATTCTCTACTACTCTACTACTCACTCTCTACTACTCTCTCTCTACTACTCTACTACTCTGTACTACTCACTCTCTACTACTCTCTCTCTACTATTCACTCTCTACTACTCTCTCTCTACTACTCACTCTCTACTCCTCACACTCTACAACTCTCTACTACTCACTCTACTACTCACTCTCTACTACTCTCGCTACTACTCTCTCTCTACTACTCTCTACTACTCACTATCTACTACACACTCTCTACTACTTGCTCTCTACTACTTGCTTTCTACTACTCTCTAGTACTCACTCTACTACTCACTCTCTACTACTCTCTACTACTCACTCTACTACCCACTCTCTACTACTCACTCTCTACTACTCCACTACTCTCTACTACTCACTCTCTACTACTCACTCTCTACTACTCTCTCTATATTACTCACACTCTACTACTCACTCTCTACTACTCTCTCTCTACTACTCTCTGCTACTCACTCTCTACTATTTTTTCTCTACTACTCTCTACTACTCACTCTCTACTACTCACTCTACTACTCACTCTCTCCTACTCAATCTCTACTACTCGCTCTCCACTACTCTCTACTACTCACTCTCCACTACTCACTCTCTACTACTCGCTCTCTACTACTCTCTATTACTCACTCTCTACTATTTACTCTCTACTACTCTACTAGTCTCTACTACTCTATCTACTACTCACTCTATACTACTCACTCTATACTACTCTACTATTCTCTACTACTCTCTACCACTCGCTCTCTACTACTCTACTACTCACTCTCTACTACTCACTCTCTACTACTCTCTATTACTCACTCTCTACTGCTTACTCTCTACTACTCTACAACTCTCTCTACTACTACTCTCTCTCTACTACTCACTCTCTACTACTCACTCTACTACTATTCGCGCTGCTTCTCTCTCTCTACTACTCTCTCTCTACTACTCTCTACTACTCACTCTCTACTACTCACTCTCTTCTACTCTCTACTGCTCACTCTCCACTACTCACTCTCTACTACTCGCTCTCAACTACTCTCTACAAATCACTCTACTACTCACTCTCTACTACTCTACTACTCTCTCTTACTCTCTCTATTTCTCACTCTCTACTACTCCTCTCTACTACTCTCTACTACTCACTCTCTACTACACACTCTCTTCTACTTGCTCTCTACTACACGCTCTCTACTACTCTCTAGTACTCACTCTACTACAAACTCTCTACTACTCTCTACTACTCACTCTACTACTCACTCTGTACTACTCACTCTCTACTACTCCACTACTCTCTACTATTCACTCCTTACAGCTCAATCTCTACTACACTCTACCACTCACTCTCTATTACTCTCTCTCTACTACTCTCTACTACTCTCTTTCTACTACTCACTCTCTACTACTCACTGTCTACGACTCACTCTCTACTACACTCTCTACTACTCTCTACTACTCACTCTCTACTATTCTCTCTCTACTACTCTCTACTACGCACTCTCTACTACTCTCTCTCTACTACTCACTCTCTACTACTCTCCACTATTCACTCTCTACTACTCTCTACTACTCACTCTACTACTCTCTTCTACTCTCTACCACTCACTCTCTACTACTCTACTACTCACTTTCTACTACTCTCTATTACACTCTCTCTACTACTCACTCTCTACTACTCTACTACTCACTCTCTACTACTCTCTACTACTCACTCTCTATTACTCACTCTCTACTACTCTCTACTACTTTCTCTCTACTACTCTCTACAATTCACTTTCTATTACTCACTCTCTACTACTCTCTACTACTCACTCTAGTACTCTCTACTACTCTCTATCACTCACTCTCTACTACTCTACTACTCACTCTCTACTACTCTCTCTCTACTGCTCACTCTCTACTACTCACTCTCCTACTCTCTACCATTCACTCTCTACTACTCTCTCTCTACTACTCACTCTCTACTATTCTCTCTACCACTCACTCTCTACTACTCACTCTCTACTACTCACTCTCTACTACTCTCTACTACTCACTCTCCACTACTCACTCTCTACTATTCGCTCTCTACTACTCTCTACTACTCACTCTCTACTACTTACTCTCTACTACTCTACTACTCTCTACTGCTCTCTTTCTTCTACTCACTCTCTACTACTCACTCTACTACTCACTCTCTAAGACTCACTCTCTACTACTCTCTCTACTACTCTCTACTACTCACTCTCTACTACTCTCACTCTACTGCTCTATACTACTCACTCTTTACAACTCACTCTACTACTCACTCTACTACTCACTCTCTACGACTCATTCTCTAATACTCTCTACTACTCACTCTCTACTACTCTCTCTCTACTACTCTCTACTACTCACTCTACTACTCAGTCTCTACTACTCTCTAATACTCTCTCTCTGCTGCTCACTCTCTACTACTCACTCTCTACTACTCTCTATAACTCACTCTCTGCTTCTTTCCACTACTCACCCTACTACGCACTCTCTACTACTCTACTACTCTCTACTACTCACTCTCTACTACTCTCTACTACTCTCTCTCTACTACTCTCTACTACTCACTCTACTACTCAGTCTCTACTACTCTCTAATACTCTTTCTCTGCTGCTCACTCTCTACTACTCACTCTCTACTACTCTCTACAACTCACTCTCTGCTTCTTTCCACTACTCACCCTACTACACACTCTCTACTACTCTACTACTCTCTACTACTCACTCTCTACTACTCTCTACTACTCTCTCTCTACTACTCTCTACTACTCACTCTACTACTCAGTCTCTACTACTCTCTAATACTCTTTCTCTACTGCTCACTCTCTACTACTCACTCTCTACTACTCACTTTCTGCTTCTTTCCACTACTCACCCTACTACGCACTCTCTACTACTCTACTACTCTCTACTACTCACTCTCTACTACTCTCTACTACTTTCTCTCTACTACTCTCTACTATTCACTCTCTACTACTCACTCTCTACTACTCTCTACTACTCACTCTACTACTCTCTACTACTCTCTACCACTCACTCTCTACTACTCTACTACTCACTCACCACTACTCTCTCTCTACTACTCACTCTCTACTACTCACTCTACTACTCTCTACTATTCACTCTCTACTACTCTCTCTCTACTACTCACTCTCTACTATTCTCTCTACTACTCACTCTCTACTACTCGCTCTCTCCTACTCTCTACTACTCACTCTCCACTACTCAGTCTCTACTATTTGCTCTCTACTACTCTCTAGTACTCACTCTCTACTACTTACTCTCTACGACTCTACTTCTCTCTACTACTCTCTCTACTACTCACTCTCTACTACTCACTCTTTACTACTCTACTACTCTCTCTGCCACTCATTCTCTACTACTCTACTACTCACTCTCTACTACTCTCTCTCTACTACTCTACTACTCTATACTACTCACTCTCTACTACTCTCTCTCTACTATTCACTCTCTACTACTCTCTCTCTACTACTCTCTCTCTACTCCTCACACTCTACAACTCTCTAATGCTCAATCTCCACTATTCACTCTCCACTACTCGCTCTCAACTACTCTCTACTACTCACTCTACTACTAACTCTCTACTACTCTTGCTACCACTCTCTCTCTACTACTCTCTACTACTCACTATTTACTACACACTCTCTACTACTTGCTCTCTACTACTTGCTCTCTACTACTCTCTAGTACTCACTCTACTACTCACTCTCTACTACTCTCTACTACTCACTCTACTACCCACTCTCTACTACTAACTCTCTACTACTCCACTACTCTCTACTACTCACTCTCTACTACTCACTCTCTACTACTCTCTACTACTCTCTCTATATTACTCACACTCTACTACTCACTCTCTACTACTCTCTCTCTACTACTCTATGCTACTCATTCTCTACTACACTTTCTCTACTACTCTCTACTACTCACTCTCTACTACTCACTCTACTACTCACTCTCTCCTACTCAATCTCTACTACTCATTCTCCACTACTCACTCTCTACTACTCACTCTCTACTACTCTCTATTACTCACTCTCTACTACTTACTCTCTACTACTCTACTAGTCTCTACTACTCTCTCTACTACTCACTCTATACGACTCACTCTATACTACTGTACTACTTTCTACTACTCTCTCTACCACTCGCTCTCTACTACTCTACTACTCACTCTCTACTACTCACTCTCTACTACTCTCTATTACTCACTCTCTACTGCTTACTCTTTACTACTCTACTACTCTACAACTCTCTCTACTACTACTACTCTCTCTCTACTACTCACTCTCTACTACTCACTCTACTACTATTCACACTGCTTCTCTCTCTCTACTACTCTCTCTCTACTACTCTCTGCTACTCACTCTCTACTACTCACTCTCTACTACTCGCTCTCTACTACTCTCTACTACTCACTCTCCACTGCTCACTCTCTACTATTTGCTCTCTACTACTCTCTAGTACTCACTCTCTACTACTTACTCTCTACGACTCTACTTCTCTCTACTACTCTCTCTACTACTCACTCTCTACTATTCACTCTCTACTACTCTACTACTCTCTCTGCCACTCATTCTCTACTACTCTACTACTCACTCTCTACTACTCTCTCTCTACTACTCTACTACTCTGTACTACTCACTCTCTACTACTCTCTCTCTACTATTCACTCTCTACTACTCTCTCTCTACTACTCACTCTCTACTCCTCACACTCTACAACTCTCTAATGCTCAATCTCCACTACTCACTCTCTACTACTCGCTCTCAACTACTCTCTACTACTCACTCTACTACTCACTCTCTACTACTCTTGCTACTACTCTCTCTCTACTACTCTCTACTACTCACTATCTACTACACACTCTCTACTACTTGCTCTCTACTACTTGCTTTCTACTACTCTCTAGTACTCACTCTACTACTCACTCTCTACTACTCTCTACTACTCACTCTACTACCCACTCTCTACTACTCACTCTCTACTACTCCACTACTCTCTACTACTCACTCTCTACTACTCACTCTCTACTACTCTCTCTATATTACTCACACTCTACTACTCACTCTCTACTACTCTCTCTCTACTACTCTCTGCTACTCACTCTCTACTACTCGTTCTCTATTACTCTCTACTACTCACTCTCTACTACTCACTCTACTACTCACTCTCTCCTACTCAATCTCTACTACTCGCTCTCCACTACTCTCTACCACTTACTCTACACTACTCACTCTCTACTACTCGCCCTCTACTACTCTCTATTACTCACTCTCTACTACTTACTCTCTACTACTCTACTAGTCTCTACTACTCTATCTACTACTCACTCTATACTTCTCACTCTATACTACTCTACTACTCTCTACTACTCTCTCTACCACTCGCTCTCTACTACTCTACTACTCGCTCTCTACTACTCACTCTCTACTACTCTCTATTACTCACTCTCTACTGCTTACTCTCTACTACTCTACTACTCTACAACTCTCTCTACTACTACTCTCTCTCTACTACTCACTCTCTACTACTCACTCTACTACTATTCGTGCTGCTTCTCTCTCTCTACTACTCTCTCTCTACTACTCTCTACTACTCACTCTCTACTACTCACTCTCTACTACTCGCTCTCTACTACTCACTCTCCACTACTCACTCTCTACTATTTGCTCTCTACTACTCTCTAGTACTCACTCTCTACTACTTACTCTCTACGACTCTACTTCTCTCTACTACTCTCTCTACTACTCACTCTCTACTACTCACTCTCTACTACTCTACTACTCTCTCTGCCACTCATTCTCTACTACTCTACTACTCACTCTCTACTACTCTCTCTCTACTATTCACTCTCTACTACTCTCTCTCTACTACTCACTCTCTACTCCTCACACTCTACAACTCTAATGCTCAATCTCCACTATTCACTCTCTACTACTCGCTCTCAACTACTCTCTACTACTCACTCTACTACTCACTCTCTACTACTCTCGCTACTACTCTCTCTCTACTACTCTCTACTACTCACTATCTACTACACACTCTCTACTACTTGCTCTCTACTACTTGCTCTCTACTACTCTCTAGTACTCACTCTACTACTCACTCTCTACTACTCACTCTACTACCCACTCTCTACTACTCACTCTCTACTACTCCACTGCTCTCTACTACTCACTTTCTACTACTCACTCTTTACTACTCTCTACTACTCTCTCTATATTACTCACACTCTACTACTCACTCTCTACTACTCTCTCTCTCTACTACTCTCTGCTACTCACTCTCTACTACTCTTTCTCTACTACTCTTTCTCTACTACTCACTCTCTACTACTCACTTTACTACTCACTCTCTCCTACTCAATCTCTACTACTCGCTCTCCACTACTCTCTACTACTCACTCTTCACTACTCACTCTCTACTACTCACTCTCTACTACTCTCTATTACTCACTCTCTACTACTTACTCTCTACTACTCTAATAGTCTCTACTACTCTCTCTACTACTCACTCTATACGGCTCACTCTATACTACTGTACTACTCTCTACTACTCTCTCTACCACTCGCTCTCTACTACTCTACTACTCACTCTCTACTACTCACTCTCTACTACTCTCTATTACTCACTCTCTACTGCTTACTCTCTACTACTCTACTACTCTACAACTCTCTCTACTACTACTCTCTCTCTACTACTCACTCTCTACTACTCACTCTACTACTATTCACGCTGCTTCTCTCTCTCTACTACTCTCTAGTACTCACTCTCTACTACTCACTCTCTACTACTCTCTACTACTCACTCTCCACTACTCACTCTCTACTATTTTCTCTCTACTACTCTCTAGTACTCACTCTCTACTACTTACTCTCTACGACTCTACTTCTCTCTACTACTCTCTCTACTACTCACTCTCTACTACTCACTCTCTACTACTCTACTAATCTCTCTGCCACTCATTCTCTACTACTCTACTACTCACTCTCTACTACTCTCTCTCTACTACTCTACTACTCTGTACTACTCACTCTCTACTACTCTCTCTCTACTATTCACTCTCTACTACTCTCTCTCTACTACTCATTCTCTACTCCTCACACTCTACAACTCTCTACTACTCACTCTACTACTCACTCTCTACTACTCTCGCTACTACTCTCTCTCTACTACTCTCTACTACTCACTATCTACTACACACTCTCTACTACTTGCTCTCTACTACTTGCTTTCTACTACTCTCTAGTACTCACTCTACTACTCACTCTCTACTACTCTCTACTACTCACTCTACTACCCACTCTCTACTACTCACTCTCTACTACTCCACTACTCTCTACTACTCACTCTCTACTACTCACTCTCTACTACTCTCTCTATATTACTCACACTCTACTACTCACTCTCTACTACTCTCTCTCTACTACTCTCTGCTACTCACTCTCTACTACTCTTTCTCTACTACTCTCGACTACTCACTCTCTACTACTCACTCTACTACTCACTCTCTCCTACTCAATCTCTACTACTCGCTCTCCACTACTCTCTACTACTCACTCTCCACTACTCACTCTCTACTACTCGCTCTCTACTACGCTCTAGTACTCACTCTCTACTATTTACTCTCTACTACTCTACTAGTCTCTACTACTCTATCTACTACTCACTCTATACTACTCACTCTATACTACTCTACTACTCTCTACTACTCTCTACCACTCGCTCTCTACTACTCTACTACTCACTCTCTACTACTCACTCTCTACTACTCTCTATTACTCACTCTCTACTGCTTACTCTCTACTACTCTACAACTCTCTCTACTACTACTCTCTCTCTACTACTCACTCTCTACTACTCACTCTACTACTATTCACGCTGCTTCTCTCTCTCTACTACTCTCTCTCTACTACTCTCTACTACTCACTCTCTACAACTCACTCTCTACTACTCACTCTCTTCTACTCTCTACTGCTCACTCTCCACTACTCACTCTCTACTACTCGCTCTCAACTACTCTCTACAAATCACTCTACTACTCACTCTCTACTACTCTACTACTCTCTCTTACTCTCTCTATTTCTCACTCTCTACTACTCCTCTCTACTACTCTCTACTACTCACTCTCTACTACACACTCTCTACTACTTGCTCTCTACTACTTTCTCTCTACTACTCTCTAGTACTCACTCTACTACAAACTCTCTACTACTCTCTACTACTCACTCTACTACTCACTGTACTACTCACTCTCTACTACTCCACTACTCTCTACTATTCACTCCTTACTGCTCAATCTCTACTACACTCTACAACTCACTCTCTATTACTCTCTCTCTACTACTCTCTACTACTCTCTTTCTACTACTCACTCTCTACTACTCACTGTCTACGACTCACTCTCTACTACACTCTCTACTACTCTCTACTACTCACTCTCTACTATTCTCTCTCTACTACTCTCTACTACTCACTCTCTAATACTCACTCTACTACTCACTCTCTACGACTCATTCTCTACTACTCTCTACTACTCACTCTCTACTACTCTGTCTCTACTACTCTCTACTACTCACTCTACTACTCTATAATACTCTCTCTCTGCTGCTCACTCTCTACTACTCTCTACTGCTCACTCTCTACTACTCACTCTCTACTACTCTCTACTACTCACTCTCTGCTACTTTCTACTACTGACTCTAATACTCACTCCCTACAACTCTCTACTACTCTCTACTACTCACTCTCTTTATACTCGCTCTCTACTACTCTCTACTACTCACTCTCTACTACTCACTCTATTACTCACTCTCTGCTACTCTCCCTACTATTCTCTACTACTCTTACTACTCACTCTCTACTCTCTATTACTCACTCTCTACTCTCTACCTCTCTACCTCTCTCTACCTCGCTCTCTACTTCTCTCTACCTCTCTACCTCTCTACCTCTACCTCTCTACTTCTACCTCTCTACCTCTACACCTCTACCTCTACACCTCTACCTCTCTACCTCTCTCTACCTTTCTCTACACAGACACTCTATTACTCTCTACTGCTCTCTCTACTACTCACTCTCTACTACTCTCTACTACTCACTCTACTACTCTCTACTACTCTCTACCACTCACTCTCTACTACTCTACTACTAACTCTCTGCTACTCTCCTCTACTCTCTCTCTCTACTACTCACTCTCAACTACTCACTTTACTACTCTCTACTACTCACTCTCTACTACTCTCTCTTTACCACTCACTCTCTCGTACTCTCTCTCTACTACTCTCTACTACTCACTCTCCACTACTCACATTCTACTACTCGCTCTTTACTACTCTCTACTACTCACTCTCTACTAAACTACTACTCTCTCTACCACTCACTCTCTACTACTCTCTCTACTACTCACTCTCTACTACTCACTCTACTACTCTCTACTAATCACTCTCTACAACTCTCTTTCTACTACTCACTCTCTACTATTCACTGTACTACTCACTCTCTAATACTCACTCTCTAATTCTCGCTCTCATCTACTCTCTACTACTCACTCTCTACTACTCTCTACTACTCACTCTCTACTACTTACTCTCTACTATTCTACTACTCTCTACTACTCTCTCTACTACTCACTCACTACTACTCAGTTCAGTTCATACGTCTTTATTTCGATATTATTTCATCATAAAAGACATGCAATAAAACATTCCACTCATGACTAAAAACTCCAGATGTCAAAATTACACATAATATTAAAAAATCGGGAAAATAAGATAAAATACATACAAGAATTAATTAGCACAAATCATCACTAATAAGCGGAGTTAAACATATGATACACAATAAAATAGGATTAAAAAGTATTTAACTTGTCGGTTAAAGACGTATTAGAAATATATACTTATTATAAGGGGCTATTTAGCCGCTATTACAATGTTGTCTGGCTCTAATAGTCCATGTCCAACCCAGAAATTTTGCAATGGCTATGGCCACTGGAATCGATGTATTAGTCCTTAAGAGCCATAATGCCTCCTGGCACGCCGTAGAGTTTTCTTGTTTTTACAGATGGGTTTGAGCCATTTTCCTCGGGGGGCTGAATAGGATGGGCAAACAAAAAATACATGGTCTATGGACTCTTTTTTGTCCCTACACCAAGGGCAGTACTCATTCGTCTGGCCACGCCATGTAGATGTAAAGGATCTCACAGGAAGTGACCCCACCCTAAACTGATGGTATAGTTTTCTGTCATGGCTCTTTATAATTACATCCCAATACTCCTCTAAAGAAGGAGTGAGCTGGTGTTCCAGGAATCTACCAGAAAGAGAAGTGGGATCTGACTGGACTATATGTTGATAACGTATAGTTGCCCAGTACTGTTCTTTAAAATCCTTTTTTGAAGGGAAAATGCTATTACCGGGATCCGACCATAACTGATCATGGCCCATGTTTACCAGTATCGATCTCACATTTCTAAACCAAGGGATGTTAGCAGATCCCAAAATGGATCTAACATCTAATATCTCCTTTGCAAAAGTAGCAAGTTCAGGTGCTGACCAGATCCTTCTCCAAAGAGCAACGGATCTAAACCTTGCCACTTCGTCAATGGGGTAACAACCCAGGTCTAGTAACAGGGGTTTCAAGGGACTAGATTGGGGCAGTCCAATTAGGTTACGTAGAAATTTATTTTGGACTTTAAACAAGGAAGACAAGTCTGAAGAGCCCCGTAGATCTGCACCATACAGGATTGCTGAACTTATTTTGGCATTATAAATTCTTAATGCAGGGCCAATCCTTTTGGTTGTAGAGGTTCTTTGTTCCTTGATTAAAGTACCAGATAGTTGGGCAAATTTCAGTGACAAGACATCAACCTGTGGTTTCCATCTTAACTTGTTTTCAAGTACAATCCCTAAATATGTCATAACTTCCACCTGCTCTAGTTCGATACCGTTTATCCTAACGTGACCCTTCTGTGGCTTATTTCTAGTAAACACCATAAATTTTGTCTTGATGACATTGACTTGAAGGTCGTTGTCTTTACAAAACTCCTCAAACTTATTTATGGCGAGTTGG
Organism: Triturus cristatus; assembly: GCF_964204655.1. Lineage (NCBI taxonomy): Eukaryota > Metazoa > Chordata > Amphibia > Caudata > Salamandridae > Triturus > Triturus cristatus. The sequence goes on from NC_140590.1 coordinate 1,389,529,612, forward strand.
AGCCCCTTTTGAGTCTTAGATAGGATGAGGGTATCATCCACAAAGATGAGAAGTGGGAAATTAGTACCACCTAAGATAGGGGCATTAGTAGGAGTGTCTACGAAATACTGCACGACCCTGTTGATGAATAACAAAAACAGTGTCGGTGCAAGGACACATCCCTGGCGGACGCCACAGGTGACTGGAAACCTCTCTGTTATCTGTCCTTGCCTGCCCCATCTCACCTGGGCAAAGTTAGCCTCGTGTAATCTTATTATTATATCCAGGAGTGCTGGCGGCATTCCCATGTTTCTTAGGGCAGCCCATAGCTTTTCTCTTGGTACGAGGTCGAATGCAGACTTTAAGTCTACAAACACTGCGTAAATAGTTCCACCGCCCAAAGTCACCACCTTCCAATATATAAGAAGGAATCTAAACACCTGATCAATTGTACTGACACTGGGTCTAAATCCTGCCTGCATGGGAGATAATATATTCTCAATCTCCATCCATTCAAGGATTTTAACCAACACCATTCTAGCTACAACTTTCTGAATTGAATCTATTAGACTTACAGGTCGATAAATTTCCGGGGCCGAACGTTCCCCCTTCTTAAATATAGGTAAAATTTCCGCCCCACGCCATGAATCCGGAATTTGGGCACCACTTGCAATGGCATTAGCTATAAAAGTGACATAAGGGACCCAATTCATTAAATCAAATTTGAATAAGTCAGCCGGGATACAATCTATGCCAGGGGCTTTACCTGCTTTAATCAAACCCAGTGCAAACTCTGCATCTGTATTCTCAAAAACTATAGATGGACAGATCAGTGATTCACTTAAAGAAAGAGCAGGTAAGCCACACACAGTTTCTGGTTCACTACCCCTAAACTGGTGCTCAAAATGTTCTACCCACACTTCTGGCGAGACAAAATTCGTCGGGATCTGGCAGTGCTGATTACTACCCCATTTGAGTAACTGCCAAAACTTGGTCTGGTCCTTTGACTTACTGGCTTCATACAAGTCCAGCCAATGCAGATCATCCCATTCTCTCCTTGACTCTCTTTGTACCTTTTTATACGCAAGCCTTGCCATCCTAATTTCTGTTACATCTCTAGATTTTTGGGCTTTAATCAGATGAGTATGTGCCTGTCTACAGGAATTATTATACCCTTTTTTCCTGTTTTTGGGACCTTTAAGTTCATAGGTTTAAAACTTGTAGTAAAAAGACATTTTAAAACACCAAAGAGCTTGTCATGCTGACCAATTATGTACGATGATTGGTCCAACGGGTCAACCAGAGCTTGCAGAGCAGATAAGGTGGAAGAGACCTCTAATGAAGTTCTATCTAATATTATAGGATCCTCCACTATCCTGCTCCACCTGAGCCTTCTACTATCGTTTGTTAGAATTGCCTCTGCAGTTGCACACTCGGTCGGACTTAATCTCCTTAGGCAGTCCTTTAGATTTAGACCAAGCACTAACGGGTTATGGTCGCTCTCAGGTCGAGCCATAATTAACATATCCTCCAATAGCACCCAGTACTCGACCCGATTAAGATATAATCAATTCGACTAGTACTGGTGCCATTGTCAAATGTGGCCCGGCCTTCTTTATCGGAATGTGATCGGCCATTGACTGCTCTCAATCCCCACTCAAGACACAAACCCATCCATTGTAGTGCTGCCTCTGTCCCTCGCTTAATCGGTTTTAGTTCGAGGGGAGGGATATTCCATTGCACATCTTCTTCAGCAAATATATCCACTCCCTCACATTGGAGCGGTTCGAAGGTACAATTAAAATCCCCTGCCACTACCACGAACTTATCCCTACCGATATTGTTAAGGAGGAGATCTAATTCTCTAATGACCAACGGACTACGTCCCCCAGGGAGTCCGCGAGCATATATGTTAACAATGAAAATCTCCTGGAGGTTGGGACTCGTCAGCATAATCCCATGAATATCAGGATTATCCACTAGCACTTCATTGGTCCTATAACTGAGTGACTGCCTCATCCAAAAAGTTAATCCCCCAGAAGCTCTGCCCATTCTACCCCTCTGGGCGGGTTTATAAAAATTAATGTACCCATGTCTATAAATAGGATCAAGGGCCCAGGTTTCCTGAAATGTTAAAATGTCATGGTTGTCCACAAAGTCAGCCCACTCTCCTAGGCCTACCTTGCTTTTGAACCCCGCGATATTCCAGGAAGCTATTTTAAGCGGGGTATTCATACTAGGGGATTGAGAATGTTCGATAGCCTGGAGACTATTACTCGATAACCCTCCACTCTCCTACAAGGGATCTCTATCTATAGTTATCCTGGTTGGAAGTGCGGTCTGCCCCTTTCCTTGCACACCCTCCGGTATCGCCGTCACCAACTCCAATGGGCTACCTAAAATTAATCCATCAGGGACGGCTACTTCTCCCCCAAAGGTACCAGTCCCTATGGAGACCACTACAGGATTCATCGGCCAACTGTTTTTACCGTGCCTGTATGAAAGTCAGTCTACCCCCTCTAGACCTATAAGGGGCTCGAACTGGTTGGACAAAGGAAGGTGTCGCTCCATCTGGACTACAGGATTTCCCCCCTGTTATCTTCTCCTACATGGATTGAAAAGTAAGTAGGAAGAGCCACTAGTTGAGCGAGGGTAGGAATAATCAAGACCTAAGGATTGTATATCTCCCTCCCTCCCAAATCTCGGCTCTCTGCGGATAAAATCAACCACCCAAGGGTCCCAAAAATTCACGATAATACAGTCACCCTCTAAATCCTTTGGACATTGTCCCACCCAATTCACCCTTCTAACACACAGTATCTCAGTATTAGAGAGAGTTACTACTAAATCTCTACTATTCTCTACTACTCACACTACTACTCTCTACTACTCTACCACTCACTCTCTACTACTCTACTACTCACTCGCTACTACTCTCTCTCTACAACTCACTCTCTACTACTCACTCTACTACTCTGTACTACTCACTCTCTACTACTCTCTCTCTACTACTCTCTCTCTGCTACTCACTCTCTACTACTCTCTACTACTCACTCTCTACTACTCACTCTCTACTACTCACTCTCTACTACTCTCTACTGCTCACTCTCCACTACTCACGCTCTACTTCTTGCTCTCAAGTAATCTCTACTACTCACTCTACTACTCACTCTCTACTACTCTACTACTCTCTCTTACTCTATCTACTTCTCACTCACTACTACTCACTCTCTAGTACTCTCTACTGCTCACTCTCTACTACTCACTCTCTACTACTCTCCTCTACTCTCTCTCTCTACTGCTCACTCTCTACTACTCACTTTACTACTCTCTACTACTCACTCTCTACTATTCTCTGTTTACTACTCACTCTCTAGTACTCACTCTCTACTGCTCTCTACTACTCACTCTTCACTACTCACATTCTACTACTCGCTCTCTACTAGTCTCTACTACTCACTCTCTACTAAACTACTACTCTCTACTACTATCTCTACTACTCACTTTCTACTACTCTCTCTCTATTACTCACTCTCTACTACTCACTCTACTACTCTCTACTACTCACTCTCTACTACTCTCTCTCTACTACTCGCTCTCTACTACTCGCTCTCTACTCCTCTCTACTACTCACTCTCCACTACTCACTCTCTACTACTCGCTCTCTACTACTCTCTACTACTCACTCTCTACTACTTACTCTCTACTATTCTACTACTTTCTACTACTCTGTCTACTACCCACTCTCTACTACTCACTCTCTACTACTCTCTCTCTACTACTCACTCTCTACTACTCACTCTCTACTACTCTCTACTACTCACTCTCCACTACGCACTCTCTACTACTCGCTCTCTACTACTCTCTACTACTCACTCTCTACTACTTACTCTCTACTATTCTACTACTCTCTACTACTCTGTCTACTACCCACTCTCTACTACTCACTCTCTACTACTCTACTACTCACTACTACTCTCTCTACTACTAACTCTCTACTATTCTCTACTACTCACTCTACTACTCTCTACTACTCTCTACCACTCACTTTCTACTACTCTACTACTCACTCGCTACTACTCTCTCTCTACTACTCACTCTCTACTACTCACTCTACTACTCTGTACTACAAACTCTCTACTACTCTCTCTCTACTACTCTCTCTCTGCTACTCACTCTCTACTACTCTCTACTACTTACTCTCTACTACTCACTCTCTACTACTCTCTACTGCTCACTCTCCACTACTCACTCTCTACTACTTGATCTCAAGCAATCTCTACTACTCACTCTACTACTCACTCTCTACTACTCTACTACTCTCTCTACTTCTCACTCTCTACTACTCTCTCTACTACTCACTCTCTACTACTCTCTACTACTCACTCTCTACTACACACTCTCTACTACTTGTTCTCTACTACTCGCTCTCTACTACTCTCTAGTACTTACTCTACTACTCACTCTCTACAACTCTCTACTACTCACTCTACTACTCACTTTCTACTCCTCTCTACTACTCATTCTCTACTACTCTACTACTTTCTACTACTCACTCTTTACTACTTACTTTCTACTATTCTACTACTCTCTACTACTCTCTCTACTACTCACTCTCTACTACTCACTCTCTACTACTCTATTACTCACTACTACTCTCCCTACTACTAACTCTCTACTATTCTCTACTACTCACTCTATTACTCTCTACTACTCTCTACCACTCACTCTCTACTACTCTACTACTCACTCGCTACTACTCTCTCTCTACTACTCACTCTCTACTATTCACTCTTCTACTCTGTACTACTCTCTCTCTGCTACTCACTCTCTACTACTCTCTACTACTCACTCTCTACTACTCACTCTCTACTACTCTGTGTCTACTACTCTCTACTATTCATTCTCTACTATTCACTCTCTACTACTCTCTACTACTCTCTCTACTACTCTCTGGCACTCACTCTCCACTTCCCTACTACTCACTCTCTACTACTCTCTCTCTACAACTCACTCTCTACTACTCACTCTACTACTCACTCACTACTACTCACTCTCTACTACTCGCTCTCTACTACTCTCTACTACTCACTCTCCACTACTCACTCTCTACTACTCGCTCTCTACTACTCTCTACTACTCTACTACTCTCTCTTACTCTCTCTAATTCTCACTCTCTACTACTCTCTATACTACTCACTCTCTACTACACTCAACTACTCATTCTCTACTACACACTCTCTACTACTTGCTCTCTACTACTCGCTCTCTACTACTCTCTAGTTCTCACTCTACTACTCACTCTCTACTACTCACTCTACTACTCACTCTCTAATCCTCTCTACTACTTACTCTCTACTACTCCACTGCTGTCTGCTACTCACTCTCCACTATGCAGTCTCTACTACTCTCTACTACTCACTCTCTACTACTCTCTGTACTACACTCTACTACTCTCTCTCTACTACTCACTCTCTACTACTCACTCTCTACTACTCTCTACTACTCTTTCTCTACTACTCACTCTCTACTACTCTCAAGTACTCACTCTCTACTACTCTCTCTCTACTACTTTCTACTACTCTCTACTACTCACTTTACTACTCTCTACTACTCACTCTCTACTATTCTCTGTTTACTACTCACTCTCTAGTACTCACTCTCTACTGCTCTCTACTACTCACTCTTCACTACTCACATTCTACTACTCGCTCTCTACTAGTCTCTACTACTCACTCTCTACTAAACTACTACTCTCTACTACTATCTCTACTACTCACTTTCTACTACTCTCTCTCTATTACTCACTCTCTACTACTCACTCTACTACTCTCTACTACTCACTCTCTACTACTCTCTCTCTACTACTCGCTCTCTACTACTCGCTCTCTACTCCTCTCTACTACTCACTCTCCACTACTCACTCTCTACTACTCGCTCTCTACTACTCTCTACTACTCACTCTCTACTACTTACTCTCTACTATTCTACTACTTTCTACTACTCTGTCTACTACCCACTCTCTACTACTCACTCTCTACTACTCTCTCTCTACTACTCACTCTCTACTACTCACTCTCTACTACTCTCTACTACTCACTCTCCACTACGCACTCTCTACTACTCGCTCTCTACTACTCTCTACTACTCACTCTCTACTACTTACTCTCTACTATTCTACTACTCCCTACTACTCTGTCTACTACCCACTCTCTACTACTCACTCTCTACTACTCTACTACTCACTACTACTCTCTCTACTACTAACTCTCTACTATTCTCTACTACTCACTCTACTACTCTCTACTACTCTCTACCACTCACTTTCTACTACTCTACTACTCACTCGCTACTACTCTCTCTCTACTACTCACTCTCTACTACTCACTCTACTACTCTGTACTACAAACTCTCTACTACTCTCTCTCTCTACTACTCTCTCTCTGCTACTCACTCTCTACTACTCTCTACTACTTACTCTCTACTACTCACTCTCTACTACTCTCTACTGCTCACTCTCCACTACTCACTCTCTACTACTTGATCTCAAGCAATCTCTACTACTCACTCTACTACTCACTCTCTACTACTCTACTACTCTCTCTACTTCTCACTCTCTACTACTCTCTCTACTACTCACTCTCTACTACTCTCTACTACTCACTCTCTACTACACACTCTCTACTACTTGTTCTCTACTACTCGCTCTCTACTACTCTCTAGTACTTACTCTACTACTCACTCTCTACAACTCTCTACTACTCACTCTACTACTCACTTTCTACTCCTCTCTACTACTCATTCTCTACTACTCTACTACTTTCTACTACTCACTCTTTACTACTTACTTTCTACTATTCTACTACTCTCTACTACTCTCTCTACTACTCACTCTCTACTACTCACTCTCTACTACTCTATTACTCACTACTACTCTCCCTACTACTAACTCTCTACTATTCTCTACTACTCACTCTATTACTCTCTACTACTCTCTACCACTCACTCTCTACTACTCTACTACTCACTCGCTACTACTCTCTCTCTACTACTCACTCTCTACTATTCACTCTTCTACTCTGTACTACTCTCTCTCTGCTACTCACTCTCTACTACTCTCTACTACTCACTCTCTACTACTCACTCTCTACTACTCTGTGTCTACTACTCTCTACTATTCATTCTCTACTATTCACTCTCTACTACTCTCTACTACTCTCTCTACTACTCTCTGGCACTCACTCTCCACTTCCCTACTACTCACTCTCTACTACTCTCTCTCTACAACTCACTCTCTACTACTCACTCTACTACTCACTCACTACTACTCACTCTCTACTACTCGCTCTCTACTACTCTCTACTACTCACTCTCCACTACTCACTCTCTACTACTCGCTCTCTACTACTCTCTACTACTCTACTACTCTCTCTTACTCTCTCTAATTCTCACTCTCTACTACTCTCTATACTACTCACTCTCTACTACACTCAACTACTCATTCTCTACTACACACTCTCTACTACTTGCTCTCTACTACTCGCTCTCTACTACTCTCTAGTTCTCACTCTACTACTCACTCTCTACTACTCACTCTACTACTCACTCTCTAATCCTCTCTACTACTTACTCTCTACTACTCCACTGCTGTCTGCTACTCACTCTCCACTATGCAGTCTCTACTACTCTCTACTACTCACTCTCTACTACTCTCTGTACTACACTCTACTACTCTCTCTCTACTACTCACTCTCTACTACTCACTCTCTACTACTCTCTACTACTCTTTCTCTACTACTCACTCTCTACTACTCTCAAGTACTCACTCTCTACTACTCTCTCTCTACTACTTTCTACTACTCTCTACTACTCACTCTCTACTACTCACTCTACTACTCACTCTACTACTCACTTTCTACTACTCACTCTCTACTACTCTCTACTACTCTCTCTTCTATTCTCTCTCTACTACTCTCTACTACTCACTCTACTACTCACTCTCTACTACTCTCTAATACTCTCTCTCTGCTACTCATTCTACTACTCTCTACTACTCACTCTCTACTACTCACTCTCTACTACTCTCTACTACTCACTCTCTACTACTCTCTACTACTCACTCTACCTCTCACTCTACTACTCTCTACTACTCTCTACTACTCACTCTCTACTACTCACTCTCTAATACTCACTCTACTACTCTCTACTACTCACTCTCTGCTACTCTCTCTACTACTCTCTACATCTCTCTACTACTCTCTACTACTCACTCTCTACTCTCTATTACTCACTCTCTACTACTCTCTGTACTACACTATACTACTCTCTCTCTACTACTCACTCTCTACTACTCTCAACTACTCACTCTCTAATACTCTCTCTCTCTACTACTTTCTACTACTCTCTACTACTCACTCTCTACTACTCACTCTACTACTCACTCTACTACTCACTTTCTACTACTCACTCTCTACTACTCTCTACTACTCTCTCTTCTATTCTCTCTCTACTACTCTCTATCACTCACTCTCTACTCTCTATTACTCACTCTCTACTACTCTCTGTACTACACTATACTACTCTCTCTCTACTACTCACTCTCTACTACTCACTCTCTACTACTCTCAACTACTCACTCTCTACTACTCTCTCTCTCTACTACTTTCTACTACTCTCTACTACTCACTCTCTACTACTCACTCTACTACTCACTCTACTACTCACTTTCTACTACTCACTCTCTACTACTCTCTACTACTCTCTCTTCTATTCTCTCTCTACTACTCTCTACTACTCACTCTACTACTCACTCTCTACTACTCTCTAATACTCTCTCTCTGCTACTCACTCTACTACTCTCTACTACTCACTCTCTACTACTCACTCTCTACTACTCTCTACTACTCACTCTCTACTACTCACTCTACTTCTCACTCTACTACTCTCTACTACTCTCTACTACTCACTCTCTACTACTCACTCTCTACTACTCACTCTACTACTCTCTACTACTCACTCTCTGCTACTCTCTCTACTACTCTCTACATCTCTCTACTGCTCTCTACTACTCACTCTCTACTCTCTATTACTCACTCTCTACTCTCTACCTCTCTACCTCTCTCTCTACTACTCTCTACATCTCTACCTCTCTACCTCTACCTCTCTACCTTTACACCTCTACCTCTACACCTCTACCTCTCTACCTCTCTCTACCTCTCTCTACACACACATTTATATATATATATATGTATGTGTGTATATATATATATACATACATATATAAACATATACATAATCTGCATATCTAAATAAATACAAATATAAATGCATGCATTCATATACATATACATATATGCACACATATGCATGTTATATACATGAAAGTTTGAAAAACACTAATACAAGCAAAGCTAAAAAGCCACCAAATTACAAACAGAATTGCTTTAACTTAAACGAGGGTGAGACCTATTGCATTTTCAGTGCGTGTTTACTTTGGTTCCATCAAGAAGGCATTCAGATGTGTCACACATTTGCCATAAATTCTGAATGGCAGCACTCTAGTTGCTCATTAGATCACTGTAGTAAAGCTACTGCTCACCAGAGAAGTCTGCTGCTGGTATTCAAAGTGCATTTTTCAGTCTGCATGTCAGAATCTTTTAATGAAATAGAAGAGGATTTGAGAAGTCAAAATGTGCCCTAATTTTTCTTTCTGCAGCACTAATCATAATTTCAATAGCAAAATGAACCCCCTAATTTTGCTCCTTTTCAAATTAAATGTTTTAAGTGTTGCCACTTTATTCCAATCAAGATGGCTTCAGGTGTGCCATACTTTTGTCATAAGTAAGACTGTTAGCGCTCTAGTTGTTCTTTTGAACACTCTGGGACATTCTGTCATTGGGCTACATCTTGGTGACATTTGTGCTATATTTGGGCTCTTTTGTCTCTGGTAGCCATCTTGGGAGTCTTATTTGTTATGAAGTTTCCTAATTTCCTCATTTATTACAGTCTCCTCAGTAGGAAATACTTTCAGGTTTTTTACTTTGATTCCATCAAGAAGGCATTCAGATGTGTCACACATTTCCCATAAATTCGTAATGTTAGCACTCTAGTTGCTTATTAGATCACTGTAGTAAATCTACTGCTCACCAGGGAAGTCTGCTGCTGGTATTCAAAGTGCATGTTTCAGTCTGCATGTCAGAATTTTTTAATGAAATAGAAGAGGATTTGAGAAGTCACTCAAAATTTGCCCTAATTTTTCTTTTTTCAGCACTAATCATAATTTCTATGGCAAAATGAACCCCCTCATTGTGTTCCTTTTAAATTAAACTACTCACTCTCTACTACTCTTTCGCTACTACTCACTATCTACTACTCACTCTCTACTACTCTCTACTACTCTCTACTACTACTCTCTACTACTCACTCTCTACTACTCTCTACTACTCTCTACTACTACTCTCTACTACTCACTCTCTACCACTCACTCTCTACTACTCTCTACTACTCACTCTACTTCTCTCTACTACTCTCTACCACTCACTCTCTACTACTCTACTACTCACTCTCTACTACTCTCCACTACTCTCTCTCTACTACTCCCTCTCTACTACTCACTCTACTACTCTCTACTACTCACTCTCTACTACTCTCTCTCTACTACTCACTCTCTACTAGCTCTCTACTACTTTCTACTACTCACTCTCCCCTACTCACTCTCTACTATTCGCTTTTTATTACTCTCTACTACTCACTCTCTACTACTCACTCTCTACTACTCTACCACACTCTACTACTCTCTCTACTACTCACTCTCTACTACTCACTCTCTACTACTCTACTACTCTCTACTACTCTCTCTAATACTCACTCTCTACTACTCTCTACTACTCTCTCTAATACTCACTCTCTACTACTCTCTACTACTCTCTCTAATACTCTCTACTACTGTCTACCACTCACTCTCTACTACACTACTATTCACTCTCTACTACTCTCTACTATTCTCTCTCTACTACTCACTCTCTACTACTCTCTTCTACTCACTCTACTACTCTCTACTACTCTCTATCACTCACTCTCTACTACTCTACTACTCACTCTCTACTACTCTCTCTCTACTACTCACTCTCTACTACTCTCTCTCTACTACTCACTCTCTACTACTCACTCTCTACTACTCACTCTCTTCTACTCTCTACTACTCACTCTCCACTACTCACAATCTACTACTCGCTCTCTACTACTCACTCTACTACTCACTCTCTACTAAACTACCACTCTCTACTACTTGCTCTACTACTCACTCTCTACTACTCTCTCTCTACTACTCAATCTCTACTACTCACTCTACGTCTCTCTACTACTCACTCTCTACTACTCTCTCTCTACTACTCACTCTCTACTATTCACTGTACTACTCACTCTCTACTACTCACTCTCTACTACTCGCTCTGTACTACTCTCTACTACTCACTCTTCACTACTCACTCTCTACTACTCGCTCTCTACTACTCTCTACTACTCACTCTCTACTAGTTACCCTCTGCTACTCTACTACTCTCTACTACTCTCTCTACTACTCACTCTCTACTACTCACTCTCTACTACTCTACTACTCTCTGCTACTTTCTCTAATACTCACTCTCTACTATTCTCTACTACTCACTCTACTACCCTCTACCACTCACTCTCTACCACTCTACTACTCACTCTCTACTACTCTCTCTCTACTACTCACTCTCCACTACTCACTCTACTAGTCACTACTACTCACTCTCTACTAATCTCTCTCTACTACTCTCTCTCTACTACTCTCTCCCTGCTCCTCACTCTCTACTACTCTCTACTACTCACTCTCTACGACTCACTCTCAACTACTCACTCTCTACTACTCTCTACTAATCACTCTCCTCTCCTCTCCTCACTCTCTACTACTTGCTCTCAAGTACTCTCTACTACTCACTCTACTACTCACTCTCTACTACTCTACTACTCTCTCTTACTCTCTCTAATTCTCACTCTCTACTACTCTCTATACTACTCACTCTCTACTACACTCAACTACTCACTCTCTACTACACACTCTCTACTACTTGCTCTCTACTACTCGCTCTCTACTACTCTCTAGTTCTCACTCTACTACTCACTCTCTACTACTCACTCTACTACTCACTCTCTAATCCTCTCTACTACTTGCTCTCTACTACTCCACTGCTGTCTGCTACTCACTCTCCACTATGCAGTCTCTACTACTCTCTACTACTCACTCTCTACTACTCTCTGTACTACACTCTACTACTCTCTCTCTACTACTCACTCTCTACTACTCTTTCTCTACTACTCACTCTCTACTACTCTCAAGTACTCACTCTCTACTACTCTCCCTCTACTACTTTCTACTACTCTCTACTACTCACTCTCTACTACTCACTCTACTACTCACTCTACTACTCACTTTCTACTACTCACTCTCTACTACTCTCTACTACTCTCTCTTCTATTCTCTCTCTACTACTCTCTACTACTCACTCTACTACTCACTCTCTACTACTCTCTAATACTCTCTCTCTGCTACTCACTCTACTACTCTCTACTACTCACTCTCTACTACTCACTCTCTACTACTCACTCTCTACTACTCTCTACTACTCACTCTCTACTACTCTCTACTACTCACTCTACTTCTCACTCTACTACTCTCTACTACTCTCTACTACTCACTCTCTACTACTCACTCTCTACTACTCACTCTACTACTCTCTACTACTCACTCTCTGCTACTCTCTCTACTACTCTCTACATCTCTCTACTACTCTCTACTACTCACTCTCTACTCTCTATTACTCACTCTCTACTACTCTCTGTACTACACTCTACTTCTCTCTCTCTACTACTCACTCTCTACTACTCACTCTCTACTACTCTCTACTACTCTTTCTCTACTACTCACTCTCTACTACTCTCAACTACTCACTCTCTACTACTCTCTCTCTACTACTTTCTACTACTCTCTACTACTCACTCTCTACTACTCACTGTACTACTCACTCTACTACTCACTTTCTACTACTCACTCTCTACTACTCTCTACTACTCTCTCTTCTATTCTCTCTCTACTACTCTCTACTACTCACTCTACTACTCACTCTCTACTACTCTCTAATACTCTCTCTCTGCTACTCACTCTACTACTCTCTACTACTCACTCTCTACTACTCACTCTCTACTACTCTCTACTACTCACTCTCTACTACTCTCTACTACTCACTCTACTTCTCACTCTACTACTCTCTACTACTCTCTACTACTCACTCTCTACTACTCACTCTACTACTCTCTACTACTCACTCTCTGCTACTCTCTCTACTACTCTCTACATCTCTCTACTACTCTCTACTACTCACTCTATACTCTCTATTACTCACTCTCTACTCTCTACCTCTCTCTCTACTACTCTCTGCCTCTCTACCTCTCTACCTCTACCTCTCTACCTCTACCTCTCTACCTTTACACCTCTACCTCTACACCTCTACCTCTCTACCTCTCTCTACCTCTCTCTACACACACATTTATATATATATATATGTATGTGTGTATATATATATATACATACATATATAAACATATACATAATCTGCATATCTAAATAAATACAAATATAAATGCATGCATTCATATACATATACATATATGCACACATATGCATGTTATATACATAAAAGTTTGAAAAACACTAATACAAGCAAAGCTAAAAAGCCACCGAATTACAAACAGAATTGCTTTAACTTAAACGAGGGTGAGACCTATTGCATTTTCAGTGCTTGTTTACTTTGGTTCCATCAAGAAGGCATTCAGATGTGTCACACATTTGCCATAAATTCTGAATGGTAGCACTCGAGTTGCTCATTAGATCACTGTAGTAAAGCTACTGCTCACCAGGGAAGTCTGCTGCTGGTATTCAAAGTGCATTTTTCAGTCTGCATGTCAGAATCTTTTAATGAAATAGAAGAGGATTTGAGAAGTCAAAATGTGCCCTAATTTTTCTTTCTGCAGCACTAATCATAATTTCAATGGCAAAATGAACCCCCTCATTTTGCTCCTTTTCAAATTAAATGTTTTAAGTGTTGCCACTTTATTCCAATCAAGATGGCTTCAGGTGTGCCATACTTTTGTCATAAGTAAGACTGTTAGCGCTCTAGTTGTTCTTTTGAACACTCTGGGACATTCTGTCATTGGGCTACATCTTGGTGATATTTGTGCTAGATTTGGGCTCTTTTGTCTCTGGTAGCCATCTTGGGAGTCTTATTTGTTATGAAGTTTCCTAATTTCCTCATTTATTACAGTCTCCCCGGTAGGAAATACTTTCAGGTTTTTTACTTTGATTCCATCAAGAAGGCATTCAGATGTGTCACACATTTCCCATAAATTCGGAATGTTAGCACTCTAGTTGCTTATTAGATCACTGTAGTAAATCTACTGCTCACAGGGAAGTCTGCTGCTGGTATTCAAAGTGCATGTTTCAGTCTGCATGTCAGAATTTTTTAATGAAATAGAAGAGGATTTGAGAAGTCACTCAAAATTTGCCCTAATTTTTCTTTTTTCAGCACTAATCATAATTTCTATGGCAAAATGAACCCCCTCATTGTGTTCCTTTTAAATAAAACTACTCACTCTCTACTACTCTCTCGCTACTACTCTCTACTACTCACTATCTACTACTCACTCTCTACTACTCTCTACTACTCTCTACTACTACTCTCTACTACTCACTCTCTACTACTCTCTACTACTCTCTACTACTACTCTCTACTACTCACTCTCTACCACTTACTCTCTACTACTCTCTACTACTCACTCTACTTCTCTCTACTACTCTCTACCACTCACTCTCTACTACTCTACTACTCACTCTCTACTACTCTCCACTACTCACACTCTACTACTCCCTCTCTACTACTCACTGTACTACTCTCTACTACTCACTCTCTACTACTCTCTCTCTACTACTCACTCTCTACTTCTCACTCTCTACTAGCTCTCTACTACTTTCTACTACTCACTCTCCCCTACTCACTCTCTACTACTCGCTTTTTATTACTCTCTACTACTCACTCTCTACTACTCTACCAAACTCTACTACTCTCTCTACTACTCACTCTCTACTACTCACTCTCTACTACTCTACTACTCTCTACTACTCTCTCTAATACTCACTCTCTACTACTCTCTACTACTCACTCTAATACTCTCTACTACTGTCTACCACTCACTCTCTACTACACTACTACTCACTCTCTACTACTCTCTACTATTCTCTCTCTACTACTCACTCTCTACTAATCACTCTACTACTCTCTACTACTCACTCTCTACTACTCCCACTCTACTAATCACTCTCTACTTCTCTCTACTACTCACTCTCTACTACACACTCTCTACTACTTGCTCTCTACTACTCACTCTCTACTACTCTCTACTATTCACTCTACTACTCACTCTCTACTACTCCCTACTACTCACTCTGCTACTCACTCTCTACTACTCACTCTCTACTACTCTACTACTCCCTACTACTCTCTCTCTACTACTCACTCTCTACTACTCACTCTCTACTACTCTCTACTACTCACTCTCTACTTCTCACTCTACTACTCTCTACTACTCACTCTCTACTACTCTCTCTCTACTACTCTCTACTCCTCTCTACTGCTCACTCTACTACTCACTCTCTACTACTCTCTCTCTACTGCTCACTCTCTACTGCTCTCTCACTACTACTCTCTACTACTCACTCTACTACTCACTCTGTACTACTCTTTACTACTCTCTCTCTGCTACTCAATCTCTACTACTCACTCTCTACTACTTTCTGCGACTCACTCTCTACTACTTGCTCTCTACTACTCACTCTCTACTACTCACTCTCTACTACTCACTCTCTACTACTCACTCTCTACTACTCTCTACTACTCACTCTACTACTCACTATCTACTACTCTCTGCTACTCTCTACTGCTCACTCTCTACTACCCACTCTCTACTACTCTCTACTACTCACTCTCTACTACTCACTCTCTACTACTCACTCTACTACTCTCTACTACTCACTCTCTGCTACTCTTGCTACTACTCTCTACTACTCTCCACTACTCACTCTCTACTCTCTATTACTCATCCTCTACTCTCTACCTCTCTAACTCTCTCTCTACTATGCTCTCCCTCTCTAGTTCTACCTCTCTACCTCTACCTTTCTACCTCTACACCTCTACCTCTCTACCTCTCTCCACCTCTCTCTACACGCACACATATGCACATATATATATGCATATATATGCATATGCATTTATGTATGTATGTGTACACATATATATATATATATATATATATAAACATATATCATCTGCAGATCTTTATAAACACAAATATAAATGCATGCATTCATATACATATATGCATGCATATGCATGTTATGTACATGAAAGTTTGAAAAACACTAATAAAAGCAAAGTTAAAAAGCCACCTAATTACAAACAGAATTGCTTTAACTTATACGAGGGCGTGACCTATTGCTATTTCAATGCTGTTTACTTTGGTTCCATCAAGAAGGTATTCAGATGTGTCACACATTTGCCATAAATTCTGAATGGTAGCACTCTAGTTGCTCATTAGATCACTGTAGTAAAGCTTCTGCTCACCAGGGAAGTCTGCTCATGGACTGTTATTCAAAGTGCATGTTTCAGTCTGCAATTCAGACTTTTTTAATGAAATAGAAGAGGATTTGAGAAGTCAAAATGTGCCCTAATTTTTCTTTCTGCAGCACTAATCATAATTTCTATGGCAAAATGAACCCCCTCATTTTGTTCCTTTGCAAATGAAATGTTTTAAGTGTTACCACTTTATTCCAATCAAGATGGCTTCAGGTGTGCCATACTTTTGTCATAAGTAAGACTGTTAGCGCTCTAGTTGTTCTTTAGAACACTCTGGTACATTCTGTCATTGGGCTATACTTGGGCTACATCTGGGTGATATGTGTGCTACATTTGGGCTCTTTTGTCTCTGGTGGCCATCTTAGGAGACTTATTTGTTTTGAAGTTTCCTAATTTCCTCATTTACTACAGTCTCCTCAGTAGGATTACTTTCAGTTTTTTTATTTGATTCCATCAAGAAGGCATTCAGATGTGTCATACATTTGCCATAAATTCAGAATGTTATCACTCTAGTTGCTCATTAGATCACTGTAGTAAAGGTACTGCTCACCAGGGAAGTCTGCTGCTGGTATTGAAAGTGCATGTTTCAGTCTGCATGTCAGAGTTTTTTTATGAAATAGAAGAGGATTTGAGAAGTCACTCAAAATGTGCCCTAATTTTTCTTTCTGCAGCACTAATCATACTTTCTATGGCAAAATGAACCCCCTCATTTTGTTCCTTTTTAAATCAAATGTTTTAAGAGTTACCTCTTTATTCCAATCAAGATGGCTTCAGGTGTGCCATACGTTTATCATAAGTAGGACTGTTAGCGCTCTAGTTGTTCTTTGAAACACTCTGGGAAGCTGCAGTAGAACACAAAGGAATCAACTGACAGTCTCTGCCCTTGTTGGATGTACATGTTTTACTGAGAATGTCAGACTTCATTCTCACATGACTGAGAAAGATAATGTGAATTTACAGAAAATATTCTCTCAGTTTAGCTTATAGATCACCTTCCAAACCTTTGTGGGAAAAGCATGAGAACATAGTTTTCTCTCAAACATGATTCATGATATCCCAGCAGAAGGCTTTTTCACATGGTAAAATCACCTTAGAACATACCACAATTCCTAAAATGAGTATGGTACCATCAACAAATGATTTATAATGGAACTAAAGTCTTAAAACCTTCTGTTAACTCCAATGCTTTTTAATGAGGTGCTATAATGTATATTGGTCCCAAGATGGCTGCCAACACTTCTTGGATGAAGTGCTTACAGCCCATCAGATCTCATGATGAGATGTGTGGTTAGGCTCCGCCCAGATATATATGTGATTTTACTTTTGATTTTCTCAGGAAGTACTGAACGGATTTACACCATTTAAGCAAAAGGCAAGAGTCTGAACTGAGGACTACCTTTCTGCCAAATTTGGTGTAATTCCATTCAGCAGTTCGGGCTGTAGCTGCGGCTAAATGTCCTATGGGAAATTGCATGGGGAAAACACATTTTGGGAACCCCCTTTTTTCTCGGCCCCCGCTACACGAATCATCCTGAGACTTTCTGGATAGGAGCTTACCGGAGCTGGCCAAAAGTTTTGAAAATTTCGCAAAGATTCGTCAATCGGTGCCAAAGTTATTGGGAATAGAATGTTGCGGATTTCCTATGGAAAATAGGTCCTAACTATAACTACCTACTGGTGACCGCAAGTAGGTAATACATATATATATGTGTGTGTGTGTTTAACTATTTGTAATGGAAGTTTATTTGTTATATTTGTTACAATATATATTTAAATATATTCAATTTTTATTAAATTAATGTTACTATTTAATATACTTTATTTTTAATTTGTTAATATATATATATGTATTTAAAAATCGATATTGAAAACGATATTTAGTTTCAAAATTTTTACACTTACCTGTTTAAGTATAGGTTGTTGATATTTTTGTAGTCGATATTTGTGTCTCGATTATTTTGTAGGTAGGCCTGGGCTAAAATTCCGTTCCGCTCGCGGAAATTGCTATAATTTGACATTTTCGCGTTCTGTGGAGAGCGCGAAAATGTCAAAATTTCCGCAATCTGCATTTTACCGGAAATTTTTTGCTTGCTCGCGCTGTAAAATAATACATTCTCACGTGCGCGTGATCGCCTTACCTGAATCCCCGCGTTCGCCGACAAGTTTTCCTGATCCGGTCGCATTCTCCACGAGATGTTGGATTGTTGGTAGCCATTTGCGCTGTCTTGCGACAGTTCGCGCCTGCAGTAACGTCATTCGTCACGCAATCATGCACCGCGAGACAAATGAAAACAAGATGGCCGCGTCTGCGAGCAGCCGCATGGGTGAGTTGGCGAGCTGCGACCACGCAGAAAATACCACGAACAGGCGGGAAAAAAACTTCTGCATCTTCGCGATATTTCCGTGTGTTTGCAGAGATTTTTAACATTTTCGCGATAATTTGCAAAAGTGAATTTCGCAAATTCCGCCCACCCCTATTTGTAGGTCAATCGTTTTTTAAGTTGATATTTGTCATTGAAGCTTTTTTCCACTCACACTGGTTTTGAAAATCTCGACAAACCATTAAGACTCACATCTGGCTTGGAAATATGTACCCAATCACCCTCCTGAATATGTTTCGGCTTAACCTTGTCATGGTACTCTTTATTCTTTACTTGCAGCTCACTCAAAATTTCTTTCACTCCTTCCACCACTTCTCCAAACTTATCTCTCCTGACGTTATGTTCCTGAAAGTTAGGAGTTAAAACTGTGTGACATTGTCTGCCCCTCATTAGAAAATATGGAGCAACCCCGGTTGTCAAATGAGGTGTATTATAATAAGTCCACAACGTCCCTTTGAGAAAAGTTTTCACATCCTTATTAGCCAATGATGCTTGAATGCCTTCTTTTAATCACCTGTTGGCCCTTTCTACTTTACCATTGGCCTTAGGCTAATACCATGGCCCCCTTTTTGCTTTGATGCCACACTCTTGTACGAAACGCACCATTTTTGATGACACAAACTTCTCACTGTTATCTGACATTATGGCCCTAACTACGATGCCGGTCGAACGAGCGTCCGTCCAGCATAGTTGCGGTAAAGGGACTCCCTGACAGGTAGTTGGCAGTCCTGTCAAGGTTCAAGGTTCAAAATCTTTATTCGATTCATACAATGAATCATAAAAGCACAAAGTTAAAACACATAATACACAATTAAGATGATCCATCTGTAAAACAAAAGATTACAATTCGAAAAATCCATCATACAGCATAAATACAAGTCCGATGGCAAAGTACAGTTCTACAGCTAAATTATCCATAGCGTTTCCTAATCTGAAGTGAAACTCGTATAAAATTTAACATGGCACAGCAAGTATCAACAGAAGATAATGACAGCAGATAATCGTAGCCTTCTTTATAGGTACATGGTTGCCGCCCCTTCAGGATAGGTTTAATAAATCTAATCCTTGGTTCTTGATATAAGGAGCAAAACAGGACAACATGTATAGTACTTTGGCTAACTCTGTCATTACAGGGACAAGGGGGTAGCCGCTCATACCAACCCCCTTGTTTAGGAAAGGCAAAAAGAAAATGAAGGGTATTTAGCCTAAACCTCGTGAGGTAAAACCGCCATTGGACATTAGTTGTAAAAGTTAAATAAAATTGGTGCTGTAACTTAGGTACATAACTAATAGGGCCTCCCAGACAAGGTGAACCTAAAAATTTCCAGTAATTTGACTTAATTTGGGTTTTTATGTTTCCCTGGATATTTGCAGGATTTTCATAAACATAACCCAAGCCTATCTTGTTCAACATGTCACTGACGTATGACAACCAGGGGATCTTTTCTGCATTATCCAGGCTCATGCAGTCTGAGAGAATTTCTCTCGAGAGCTGCAAATCGTCAGATAACCATATTTTGCCCCATAATAATAGGGGCGACAGACGAATAATGTCAGTCACTTTGGTCATTCCCATTTCATTATGACAGAAGCTATTTGATGAACCTGATGGGATCAGTAACACCCGTTTTAGGAATTTATTTTCCATCACTTGTATTACTGAGGGGTTTTCGGTCCCCCATACTCCAGCCCCGTAGGTGGCCACAGGTAAACATTTAGATATGTAAAGGGTTTTAAGGTGCGCAACAGGTTTTTGACCCAGCTTACCACAAAAACGAAAAAGACCTTCTAAGGAGCGGGTAGCACTCTGGGCTCGAGCCTTCATTAATGGGGCCCAACTTAATCTGCTATTGAAAAGATTTCCAAGATAATTAAAATTTTCCACCTTTTCAATAGTAGAGTGATTCACCACAAATTTTCTTGGTTTTGTCCCTTTTGGACCACAGACCATTGCAAAAGATTTTCCAAAATTTACCTTCAGGTCAAGATCCAGCATGAAGGTGTTAAAGGCATCTAGGCACACCTGCAAACTGTTTCCAGTGAGGGTCATTAAAACAGTGTTGTCTGCATATGAGAGTATAGGAATACTCCTACCGTTTGCCTTTGGAAAATCACAACAGTGGTCCAACAAGTACTTCTCTAGTCCATTTGTATATACTAGGAACAAGAAAGGCGCCAGAATGCAGCCTTGACGCACCCCCTCAGTCGAGGGAATAGGTTTTGTTGTTTCACCCCCAGGTCCGAATCTTATAGCCACGGACGTTGCTGCGTGTAGTCTGCGGAGAAGTGTCACCAGGGGTTCTTCGAAACCCATATCGTCCATCATCTGCCACAACCTACTTCTACAAACAGTGTCAAAGGCGCTTGACAAGTCCATGAAGGCAAGGTAAATTGCAGAACTCCTTGCCTTCATGTACTTGCCAATAATTAGCGCCAAATTCAGACACTGCTCAACTGTCCCCTTCCCACTTCTGAATCCATACTGGGAATTCACAATTAGACCAACAGAGTCAGCCCATGTTTCTAATCTGGCCAAAATAACCCTCCCCAATAATTTACATGATGCATCAATCAAGGATATAGGGCGATAGCATCGGGGGTCACACCTATCGCCCTTCTTAAAAATCGGCACCACCACTGCCTCCTTCCACGATACAGGTATACGACCACGAACAACAGCCCTAAAAACATTCAGTAATAATGGTGCCCAAACTTCAATATTATGTTTAAAAAAGTCCAAAGGGACAGCATCAGGGCCCGGGGCTTTTAATGATATACCTTTCCTCAAAGCTTCTTCAACCTCTTCCAATGTAAGTGAAGAGCTAAGAAGCGAAGCTGAAGATGGTACCACCAAATCCCCTATATCATTCAACAAATCCGAAAGTGACAATGCTTTGGGATTAAAAATTTTACCAAAGTGGACTTCCCAAGATTCGCCAGTAATCTGCGTCACTATACTTTCCTTGGTGTCGCTTTTAAACAGGGGACGATTTACTACTTCCCAAAAGAGCCTACTATCTTTTAACTCAGAGGCCTTCTCTAGATCGTCCCAGGCACGATTTTTCAACTCCTGCTTCCTCTTTGTGATGGCCTCTTTATAAGCCCTTCTGGTCAATCTTATCAGTTCTTTATTTCTTGGTTTTTGTATAAGGGCCACTTTTAAGGATTTATGTGAGGCAGAGCATGCGGAGTCAAACCATTTAAAACACCTTAAATTCTTTTTCCCCACTGTTTTTTTAAGGTGTTCAGCCACGTGCCCACATAATTTTTCAAAACTCCCAATGACCTTGTCTGAGTCAGACGTCAGCGACAGACATGATTCGATCTCAGTTTTACAAACATTCAGAATCTCTGCCTCCAGGCCTACAGCATTTATTTTCCCCCACTTCATAGTGACTCCCTGATTTTTATTATATGTTAAGGGTTGCTCCCAAACCAAATGTTTTCTGCTAGCAGGAGCACACAAGGATAGCATTAAAGGGTTGTGATCGCTTACGGCACTTGCTATTACCTCAAGTCTGTTAACATAATGAAGAAAGTTACTGGACACAAATACAAAATCGATAGTACTCATTGCACCTCTTGTTCCCTGAAAGGTTGGTATTGGTGATATGTTTGGGGCAGCCCAGGGCTCTACCATGCATAAATCATTTAAAACAATGTTATTATTTAAAGCGTCCCCCTGGGGCGTGTGTTTAAAATGCATCAAGGGCTGGTCGTTTGGATCATCAATACCACAGACACTGGAGCCACCAAATTTACACAGTGTACAGTTAAAATCGCCAACCCAAATAACTACTAATAAAGGTCGGTCACTACGAGCTTTACATATTGCTTCCTCCAAACTCTGAATTGTAGATACATCATTTCTATCAAAAACATTATGGTACCAATTAATTAATAACAAAGGCTCTGGGAACAGATTTTCCAACAAGAGCAACTGGTACCAGGGAGTATCCACTATTTTTGAGGTTATCAAGTTCTTTAGTTTGATGGAGAGAGCTGTCATTATCCCACCCCTTGCCCTCCCAGCTGGTGATGGGACCGCCAAAACATTAAAAGATTGAAAACCATCAATTTCCCCACCCGCTTTGCTCCATGTCTCCTGAAGGCACAGGATATCCTGACCACCCACAAGCTCCAGCCAAGCTTCGTCCTCCATTCTACCCGCAAGACCGGCAGTCCTGTCATCCTAATAACAATCCGAACACAGTGGAGGTGGTCAGAAGCATGCCTATTTGCATTGATGCTTGTGCTTCAGCCGAGAAAGGGCCGCAGCACAAGCCCCAATGCCAAGAACCATGCTTTTAAACAACTCTGCACACTGTGGCAGGCACCTCACATGGGGCATGGATATGTGTGTCATCATATTGTTTGTGGGGCACCTGTGGTTCCCCCCTGGCCTCATAGTGGAAGCCCACGGAAGGACGAGGGACCTACAAGGTGCCCCCAAAGTCCGTTTCTGACAGCCTTTTAATGGCAGTCGGACGGCCATTGAAAGGCCGTCAGAAAGGGCATTGTATTCCCTACCGCGGTGCCTGAGAAGGCACCCCCTCATTGTCGGGATTAAATTTTTACCGCAGGGCCGATGGGCTCCTTGAGCCCATCGGAACTGCAGCAGTCGGTCCCTCACACACGCGGTCAGACCAACTGCATTGTAATGCGAAGGTTCGACCGCTGCTTCAGATGTCGGTGTTGGTCCCACAAACATCCTAATGACCCATAAGTCTTTAGGATAACCTTAAATCTGAAACAAATTCCCAAAACTCTAATTACTTCTTCAGTATTTGGATCTCTCACAAAAGTGTGATATATCAGCTTTTAAAATTTGTGTCACAAACTGACTTGGTAACTGGCTGGCTCACAAGATTATTTACGATACTTGACTGAATTAACACATATGGAACATGCATTGATGAAATACTCAATATTAGCATCCATACCTGGCTACCAGTAATATTGCTTAAGCAACCTTTTGGTATCTGACATCCTAGGATGGGTGAGCTGTTTCAATGAGATTGTGCCTAAGTCCTCATGGCGGAGAAAGAGATCATGCCTTAATAATATGTCATTTTCCAAACTCAAATCACTAGAAACCTGGGATAAACTCTGGATACTAAAATAAAGATTCTTACTTGGTAGCCACCCTTTAACCACATATTGTTTCACTTTCGTCAATTGCTGATCCTCTTCCGACATCTTAAACCACTCAGACTCTAAAGCAATGCTATTACACCTGTCCGGAACATCCACTACAGCAACATCACATTCTTGGTCATACAAAACTAGCTTCATTTCATTGCGTTCCTGAGATAACCTGAATAAACAATGGGCTGTCACATTTTTACCTTGACAAATATGCTGTATCTCAAAATTCAATTCCTGCAATCTATCAATAAGTCTCACCAACCTAGAAGAAGTGTTTCCCGCTCTCACTCCTTCCATCATATACACCAGAGGCTTATTCTCGGTGACTAACACAAACGATCTTCCTCACAAAAAGCTTTTACATTTTTCCATAGCACACACACAGGGTAAGGTCTTTCTCTCTATGGTACTGTAGTGTAGTTCTGCACCTCATAGCACCCTGGATATGAACAGTATGACCATTCCCTTGTATTTGACTGAACACAGCTCCCACCCCCAGGGAACTGGCATTCACCTATACATAGGAATTGTTCTCTGGATCAAATATGTTAAGAGCAGGAGTTTATGCAATCAAAACCTTTACATTTTCAAATGATTCATCATGCACTTTCGTCCAGACAAAAGACACTCCTTTCCTCAGCAACTGTTGTAACCGTTCCACAAATATGGCATACCCGTTTACAAACCTTGCATAGTACTCCCCCAATCCTTGGAAAGATCTTAAGGAAACATTGTCATATGGTTTCATAGCTTTGGTAATTGCACTGACCAAGTCTGCTTTAAGATGAATACCTTACCCTCGCAAGTAATTCTATGTCCCAAATAATTAATCTCTGCAACCATAAATTTACATTTATCTCTGCTTACAGTCATCCCCTCTGCTTTCTAAAGTACTAAGCACACACTCCAAGAATCTCTTGCCTGGCTGAGTTGTAGAGACGAAGAGGCAAGGTGGGTAGGAGAAATAATCAATAGGGCAGGGTAAATTATAACAATGGCTGGGGATGTGGCCAAGGAGTTTGTACCATCTTACCAGGCATTCTGTAACTCTAGACCCCATAGAGAGGAACAGGAGATGCAACAGTTTCTAGTGGCCCTAAAAATTCATACCTTAGGTGGAGATATCTTTGAAATGTTCCAGAAGGGATTTACACTAGAAGAGTTTACTGATGCCTGGAAGCATATGCAAAGGGGAAGACACCTGGACCCGACTGGTTGCCAGTGGAACTATATAAGCGAATGGCATTATTGGTGGGCCCACACTTACTGCTGATGTTCAAGAAAGCTGTGGAGCAGGGACTACTACATCATAGCCTGCTCTATACCCTTATTACTGTATTATGCAAAGAAGGCCAACCAAGATCAGACTATATATTTAAAAATATAGAAACCAACTTTCTGATCACTATGCTGGCTGCTAGGCTTAATAAAGTAGTTAACCTATTGATTCATCCTGACCTGTCAGGATTAATGCCTACCCAATCCATAGGTGAAATCCTCAGGTGGCTTCACAACTGGTTGAACACCATGAAAGTCTTCAAAGCCCACCCATCTAAACCTTCTATCAATAGTGAAAGAAGCATTCCATACAATACATTGGCCAGAGCTCTTCCGGGTGTTAAGGTGCTTCAGCTTTAGCCCTTGACTCTGCAGTTGAGTTACACTTTTATGTAAGCACCCGACAGATGGGAGTGGGAAAAAAGACCCAACTTTGCTCCACTGATGGCCATATACTGAAGGGCCACTCTACATGTAAAATAATAATAACTGACATACCCAACAATTTTAAAACCCCCTTGAAACAATGGGAGTGGGATGTGGGAGCCATGGAAGACATAGACTGGGAAGCTGTCCTGAAGCCCCTTCGAGAAGTATCCAACAGGACGGAGCTCCGCCTACTCCAATTTAAGGTCCTGCACAGAACAGATATGGGTAGGCCAAACTGTAGTAAATGGGAAACGGCACAAACATCCAGCTGCTTGAGATGCAATAACACAGAAGGTTCCTTCTACCACACAGGTCAATGTGGTGATATCCACAATATTTAACCTGGAGTGTGGAACAAGGCAGGAGTGTCCACTCTCCCCAATCCTGTTTGCTTCATGTAAAGAACCTTTGGCATGTTGGGTCAGAACAAATGTGAGGCTCATCAGCTTTGTTGACAATGCTGACCAACAGAGAGAAAAGATATCCATATCTGAGGACAATGTCCTGCTTTACATAGCCAACGCTGAAGAAACTCTGAGGCCTGCCCTGGCACTCTGTGAGAATTTCAGAGAGTACTCTGGGTATAAAGTGAACTTGGGTAAATCCGTTCTTTATAGAATTAGTGTTCCCGAGGATGGCACTCCTGACCTCCTTCGAATGCTTTCTGTTAATTTTACATACATAGGCATTCATATAATGCTGCTACCAGACAGGTTCCTGGAATTTTTTGCTCAGTTTTGTCCATAGTTATAGGTCTTGTGGTAAAATATAAGATTAAACTCAACTGAGTTAGTGTATATCGCAATCACGAAGTAAATAATATTACTGTTAAAATAATTTACACCTTGTTGTAGTTTTGTGTCTTCAGCATTATAAAGGGAAGGCTTTGATTTAGCATTCTGACTTGTAGCAGATACTGGTGCAACTGCACTGTGCACTGACAGGTTGAGAGACTACATTGGATTAGGGGATGACTTTGCTACTGTAGACAGTAAGTTATATTATTGGGTCTAGTTTGACTGCGCAGCAGTTTGTAGACCTATTGTTACCAATACTGTAAAATATATAGAGAGGGATTTTGTTCTACTCAAAGTAGTATTTCTTTTTCACATGCTGATATTGGCTGTTTAATGTATAATTTCATCTTCTATAGCGTGCTTCCACTTCAGTTCTTGGGGGATTATTATACATTTCAAAGGTACACTTAATTATCACACATTAAGTTCTTATCTAATAATGCATTGCATGCAGAAAGAAATAATTTATTTTTTTGTTTTTTCAGTGAAGTAGACTTTTCTGTAATGTTGCAGCCGTTACTCAAAATCAAAGGCAGAGCTAATGGATTTGCCAAGGCTTGTTAAAAATGCATGACATCTAGATGGAAAAGAAAGTAGAACAGAAGGAGTGTACAATGACTCCATGAGACCTGATGAGGTTGTTCATTGCTTTGATGAACCACACATCAAAAATAAGCCTGAGCTTAACCCTCTGGTAGTGTTGGCAACAAGCAGGCAGGTTCAACTTTAGAAGTAATGTGTAAAGTATTTATGCAGTACACAAACATAAGAAAATGGAAACACAACATACAAAAAGTCCTAACCAGCATTTATAAAAAATAAACTTGTTTAATAAATAATCCAACAGAAAATTACAAAATGATCAAATTAGAAAAAGTGCATTACGAATTCTGGATGCCGTACAGGGGTGCGCACAATAGCTGAAATGCATAGAAAATGACCAGTAGTGACTGGGACAAAGTCACAGTTTAAACGGGCTACGGGGATGCTGAGGCAGCCATGGGAACCAAGAATCTCTCTCTTGAAAAATTACTACGTCCAAGGTGCACTGATATGTGCAATGCTTTGGCTGCGCCACTGTGAGGCTATGCAGACTCCTGAGTTAGGATTGTGAAGTGGGCAACCAGGTGGTGTGAGACTGCGGTAGCTGCATCAGGGCATAGACTCGCAGAGTTGTGGGTGCTCATGATGCGTCGATACGTGGTAATGCAAACTCTTTGGTCTTATCAGGGATACCAATCCGGGAAGGTGCTGTGTTACTGTGGGGCCCTGCGTGGGACCAGGTGACCTTCATCATGGTCTTCGGAATTGTTGCGAGGTCTGTGAGGCTCTTATGTAAGGACCAGAACTTCAGCGATGGAGAGCTGTGGGGCTCAGCATCGGGTTCAGGGTGTTTTTCAGCAGGAGCAGAGAGGATCTTGTGTTTGTGAGATCTTGTGTTGAGTTGCATTGGAAAGACAGAGCAAAGGGCAGGAAGGTGTGCCCTCTGCCAATTACTACCATTCAGGAACACTGGGGTTAGGCTTGAAAGACAGTACTCTCTTCCACAGAGGCAGGGAAGCTGGGACCAGGTCCAGTTTTGATCCAGGAACCTTAATGTCCCTGCAATTCAGGCAGGAGGAGGTCAGTCAACTGAGCCTTGGAGTCACTCAGGAGTTCTTGAAAGGCAGCAGGTCAAGGCTTCCTAGCAGATAGGCAGACAGCAGAGCAATTTTCTATTCATCCAAGTCCATGAGAGATCTAATTTCAATGTCTAAATGTCCAGCTTTTATACAGGTTTGCCATTCTGTGAGTGGGGGCTCCCTTGTTTACACATAACACTGGAGACTCGGGAGTCCCTTTCTTCCTGCTCTGTGAATGTCACAAAGACTGACCCATTCTGGGAGAAATGTATAACTAGAGGTGTGCTCATTTGTGTGCATGAGGGAGTAGGCCTTTTGAAGTGCAAGTGTGGTAAGTGGTAACTCCACCCTCCCATCCTGTCTTATAACTCACTCCGCCTACACTCAAAGGATCTATTCTGCACCATCTAGCTCTAATTTACATCCATAGAAGACAGTCATTTACATCTCAGACTTGTACTCATTTGAGCACTCCCCGAAATGTTCTAATTAATTGTTTACTCGGGCTTGACCACTTTTACTGTGATGTGGCCGAAATCTTGCTTCTCCAATTCATGGTCACCACAATATTGAGGTGGTATACATTAATGCCCTACGAATTGTCTTGAGTCCCAAATAAAAAAAAAACACTTTAGTCCAATCAAATGCATTGTCTTTTTAGGTAATTTGTTGATGTGTCTGGCCCAGTTAGAACGTTCAGAGATGCAAAAAACTTGGACGAACTCCTCTATTCATTATAAGTATGTTGCAATGCTGCTCCCACTCCTGCTACATCCAGGGCCAGACTGAAAACACAAACCAGCCCTGGCAATTCAGCTGAACCGGCCTGGGGAGTTGGGTGCTAGTGAGAAGCACTGCTGCTGGCGGCTTTAGCCCTTCTGCTGTTTTTGTTACAGGGGGCCAATATTGCAGCACTACTGCAAAAACGACCGCCAGTAACAAAGCTGGCACCCACACTTCCAACCCTCTGGGACCCAGTGCCGCTGCGGCCAGTCCGGTCCTGGTTACATCGCGTAAAGGGGGGGGATGTGATAAGGAGGTAACAGAGGTAAATGGACCCAAATATATCCCCTGGCAACAGCGGAGGGTGATAAGGAGGTAATAGAGGAAAATGGACACAAATGTACCCCGAAATGTATTATCTTGCTTTTCATCTTTCTCTCATATTTTCTACTTAGGTATCCCTTCTATTTGCACCCACTTGTCAGGCCCTAACTTTCCCTTTTATTACATGTGAGTCACTGCTAAGGTAGGCCCAAGGTACCCCTGTGGGCAGGGTGCTGTGTAAGTGAAAGGTAGAACATGTACTGATGTATGTGACATGTACTGATAGTGAAATACAATGTAGTTCATTTTTCACTATTGAAAGGCTATCTGTCCCATAGGATAGAATAGAAGTCTATTTATAACATCTTATAAGTTTAACTTTCCAATGGGACAAGATAGAAAGATGGAGTTTAGTATGCCTGAACTCAGAATACAAACATACATCTTTTAGTAAAGATGATTTTTGTATGGTGGGTTTGAAAATACCACTTTGAGAAAGTAGGAATTTTCTTAATTAGCCATCCCGAGTGCCTCTGCTGGTTTGTGGATTGGCTGTCTGTCTTTGGACTGCCAGGGTCTGGGAATGTGCATTCACTGTAGACAGCTACTGGGACGGGTGAGGTGTGTCCTGCCTTTCCTGGAAGAGTCAGGGCTGGGCTGAATAGATCTGGGCTGCATTTAGAATAGGGGAGGTGATTTCCTTGCACCTGCTCTGCCTTACACAATGCTGTCTCCACTTCCTGCTGGGAAGCTGGACCAGAGAAGACAGAGCTGTTTTTGACTGAGCACAGAGCCTCTCTCCTCCCAGAGAACAAAGAGAAATGGGATATGAATATTGGGGCCCAGACGCCAGAACTTTAGATTACTTCTGGGCTCAAGAGGAACGTCTGCCAAGGAGAAGAGCTGGGAAAGCTGAAGGAGAAGTACTGCCCCTTTGCTGTGTGCTGTCTGTGGTTGGCCTGCAGTGGCTGTTTCTGCCAAGGAGAGGACAAAGATTTTGCTGTGTGCTGTGTATCGTGTTTGAAGAAGATCTCCAAGGGCTTGAAGTAGAGCTTGCCTCCTGTTCTGAAGTCTCAGAGACACAAAGACTTCACCACCACCTCCTCTGAACTTCCTTGCTGGAAGTTCTGATCGGCTAACAGGTGCCTGTTCCTGTGTTGGGTCTCTGGAGGTTGTTTCTGCTGCTGGGAGCTGCACCGGTTCCCAATGCATCCCCACTGTGCCACAGAAGAAACTGTTGCAGCGCCTTCCTGTGGCTGGAGAAAGAGCTGCTTACCGAATCTTGTGCACCGATCTCTGAAGTCCAAGATCACAGCACTGATTCCAATGCAGGCCCTGCTGTGCGACTGCAAGAACCAATGCATTGTGGGACTGAGGCTGGAGAGATCAACGCAGCACTGTTGCCGCCACATCGAGAACCGACGAATCCCTGAATCCCCATGCACCGTCCCAGGGCACAAGTCTACAACAACGCTGGGTCTGCAGTAAGAAACCGACGCATCACCCACCCGCACAGTAAGAAACCGTTGCATCACCTCCTCTTCAGTAAGGAACCAACGCATCACCTCCCCTGGAGTAAGGAACTGACGTATCACCTTCCCTGGGCCTAAGGAACTGATGCATCACCTTCTCTGCAGCTGTTTTTGTGTAGGATTTTGGCGCATATAGGGTACTTTGTGTTGAAAGTGTTACATCTATAGTTTGCTATGGACAGAACTGTTTTTACCTCCTAAAAGTCATATTTTGATTATTGTATGTTGGATTTTTTTTGTTTTGGTCTTGTTTTGTTTAGATAAAGATTAAAAAAAATTCTAAACTGGTGTGGTGTCCATTTGTAGTGTTTCACTGTATTACTGTATATGTGCATAAATGCTTTACACACTGTCTCTGAGTTAAGCCTGTCTGCTCTTGCCAAGCTACCAAGGGGGTGAGCAGGGGTTATTTTGGAAGTGTATCCCCCTAACCCAGACTAGGAAGAAGGGTCCATACTTGGACAAAGGCGCAAACCATTGCCAACTAGAGACCCCCATTTCTAACATGTACAAAAAGAAAATTCCGCTTGCACCAGTTTTTCAACTTGGCTAATTTGGTATGGAACAATTGGCATGTGTACACTGGCAAACATAGCAGAATGTTACACTTTTTAACACATTTTTCAAGCGGGGCAACATCAGATTGCTTGATTTTTTTATTGCATAAGAAGCTAAATAATTCCATCTTACTTTCTTCTACTTTTATTTTAAACATCTTTAAGCATGAGAAGAATGCAAATCCTCCCTTAGCCCAAATGCAGCGCTCGGATCCAAAAAACATTTGACAAATGGGTGGCTCTTTGTTGAAAGTGATCAGAAGCACTTTTGACCTCAAATCAGTAAATATTATATCATATATCACCATGTACATCTCACCAAAGACAGTAGTCAGGAAAAACGGTCATTCATGAGCCCTTTGTGCAGATTCTACGGGACCCTGCAAAGTGTTTCCTTACTCCACTTTCTAATAGTTTAGAGACTTTATTATTATTTCACAGAGAACAAATTAAAAAATGTCAAGAACTTAAAGAGGCAACAGCATTAAAAAGGACACAGCCCTCACTGAAAACTTTATTCAGTTTGCCTCTGATAGAATAAAATTCAGTCCAGATACTTTTGTTTCAATTTCTGTTGTAGCATTCGCAAAAACGTTTGCTGCAGAGTGCCCCATTGGAGTCCCAGTGTTGCTTTAAAACTGAAGCAAGAAGCTGCCACAATTTGAAAAGAATTTGCGAAGTTTCAAGGCTGCCAGCATCACAACATCCCACAGGTTTGATAGTAATGTGTTCCCAGATTATTGGAAATTCTTGACAAACAGCCCTTGAATTTATTATTCAAGACCTTTGCTCATGAATTTTATTTCCCATGTGGCACTTGTGTATTACAGAAGTGGCAGGGATGTAAAGTCCCTTTCTGTAATACCAGATAGGCTTGTGCACATTGGTGCTTGCACAATGTCAGCAGCTGATGCTCATTTGCTTTGGGGAATGGCCTTATACACTGAGGAACACCTTTGCTCTTGTACCCCTACCGTATTACCAACAAGAAAGTAGGGGCTAAGAGGCTCTCAGCAGCTGAACCAACTGTACCCCACCTAAGAAATTATGGGTTGCTATGTCGCCCCCAAGGGCACTGCTTGGGGGCCAGGGGGTGCTAGTGACCACTTATGCTTCTACGTAGCATACTGATTCAGTCCCGTTGGGGCATATTTACCCATAAATCATGCATTGTATGGCACATTCCTGACTTTTTCCTGTGCTGGAACACAATGTGCTGCCTAGCGCCAACACTGGCACCTTTGCCCCAAGGGGCAAAGGGGCATCTTTCTGCACAAAAACAATACTGAGAGGCATTTTCCTCTTTCTATGTGTGCTGCACAATGCTGCACACTTAGAAAGAGGAAACAAAGCGAGAAATAAAGATATTCCTCCTTGTTATGCTTTACTTATAAAATATCAAACCTGAAATTATAATCATACAAAAATATTGTGACACAAATATCGATGTAAAAAATATTGTCATCCTATAGTTAACATGTAAATAACAAAACTATTGGAAAAAATATTGATGTCACTAATACCTTTGTCTAAAATTTTATTTTTTTAAATATATATAAATGTAAATATTAAACATTAAATATATTTAAAAAATAACAATAATATAATTAAATTAATTATATTTAAAAGAATTATAACAATTATACTTATATTCAAAAATAAAACACACAATTGTGATTATATGTTGCACGAGGTGTACCCCGTAGGGAGATGACGCACTCTCAGGACACAACACACGACAAAGAAATGATGCTCAGGTAAGTTTACTGGCTCCTCACAACGCGTTTCGGCTGACCTGTAGCTTTGTTCACACATATATTATGATATATATATATATTGTGATCAAGATCGCGGAGGCGATCGAAACGCGTCTGAGGCGGACACTTGTCTGACAATGAAATAAAAAGTCAGAATTGAAAAATTTGGAATCGTTTGCTGTTTTTACTGTTGGACGTCAGCATTGTGCGTGGTGAAGAGGTCCTTACCTGTTTGCAGCTCCCTTTGTCTTACTGGGGAGTTCAGGACTTTGGTTCTATATATATATATATATATATATATATATCTCTCTCAAAAGTTCAATTCAGCCAAGTGAAAAGATGACGACGCCGTGTCTTGCTGTATACCTAAATTTTAATTGTCAGCTGCTGGACGCGTTTCGCCTGACCTGCAGGCTTGTTCACCAACAGTCTACAATAAAGTTCATCACCATTTTGAACACAGAAGGATCCTGTCACATGATCAAAACTACCACAATAGTGTGTTAGAAAACAGACTCGTAGTTTTCATAAAATCAGTGCTTAAATGCAACAATATAACCGATTTCAAAAATACAAATTAATTAACAAATGCATTTTACTGGTTATACGTGTTCTAATCCTCGTTAAATATATTTTTATAAACATGTGAAAATCACAAGTAAAAAACGAGAAAAAAGATTAGACAAACTAATTTTTTGTCGAACTATCTATGGCTTCACCCATTCACAAATATTTAAAGTTATAAACTTTGTTTAGCAAATCGGACAGAGACAGTTCGTGACATGTGGTGTACAGCCCAAGTGGGCTTAATCTTAGAGGTAGTTAATTAAACAATTTGTGTGACCCTTCAAGTGTGTTCCACCCTGTGTAAAAAACAATCTGTTATAAATTAACATAATCTTCACGTCATGCTATCGCATACGTGAATAAACAAAAATGGATAAAAACTGTAAAGGGAAGAGAGCTGTTATACTCTACATAATCTACAAATGTGTATGGAGATCCTCTTCCATATTTAAACCTGATGGTACTTTGCAGTTTAATTTAATTATATATGAGGATTCCAATTTTCTCAACGTTTTCTCCCGATTGCCACCTCTAATACTGCATTTCACAGAGTCAATTACAAAATACGACAGACCAGTTGTGTTTTTTTGATGTTGTTGCTCGAAGTGTCGAGCTACTGGGTAGGCTTTGTCGCCATTCTTGATGGCTCTCAGATGTTGAAGTATCCGTTTGTGAACAGGTAGGATCGTACTGCCCACATATCTTAGTCCACAAGGACATTGTAACACATATACAGCATGATCAGTCTTGCATGTATAGTGTCCTCTGATTTTGAACGCCTTGTCAGACAAACCGGTTGTGTATTTGGCAGTGTTGGTGCCATGTACACACGCTTTGCATTTCATGCATTTTACAAAACCTTCTCTTTTTGATAGCCACATGGTAGCTGCCGTTTTTGTAGGGGTAGTTTTTAAAACATTGCTAACAAGCATTTGTTTGAAACTAGTAGCTCGTCTGAATGTCAGCTGTGGTCTTTTTTGGACAATTTTGCTCAGGATTGGGTCACTACGTACTAGGTGCCAATGTTTGGATAAGCTACGCGCTGGGGGTACGCACCGTACATACACGGGTGGGGGTACGACTCGAACGTACACGGGTGTACATACAGGGGTGTTCGACTCGAACGTACACGGGGGGCTTCGACTCGAACGTACACGGGGGGGTTCGACTCGAACGTACACGGGGGGTTCGCACCGTACATACACGGGTGGGGGTACGACTCGAACGTACACGGGTGTACATACACGGGGGGTTGGCGCGTACATACGGGGGGTTCGACTCAAACGTACACGGGGGGGTTCGACTCGAACGTACACGGGGGGTTCGACTCGAATGTACACGGGGGTTCGCACCGTACATACACGGGTGGGGGTACGACTCGAACGTACACGGGTGTACATACACGGGGGGTTGGCGCGTACATACGGGGGGGTTCGACTCGAACGTACACGGGGGGGTTCAACTCGAACGTACACGGGGGGTTCGCACCGTACATACATGAGTGGGGGTACGACTCGAACGTACACGGGTGTACATACAGGGGGGTTCGACTCGAACGTACACCGGGGGGTTCGACTCGAACGTACACGGGGGGTTCGACTCGAACGTACACGGGGGGTTCGCACCGTACATACACGGGTGGGGGTACGACTCGAACGTACACGGGTGTACATACACGGGGGGTTGGCGCGTACATACGGGGGGTTCGACTCGAACGTACACGGGTGTACATACAGGGGGGTTCGACTCGAACGTACACGGGGGGTTCGACTCGAACGTACACGGGGGGGTTCGACTCGAACGTACACGGGGGGGTTCGACTCGAACGTACACGGGGGGTTCAACTCGAACGTACACGGGGGGGTTCGACTCGAACGTACACGGGTGTACATACAGGGGGGTTCGACTCGAACGTACACGGGGGGGTTCGACTCGAACGTACACGGGGGGTTTGCACCGTACATACACGGGTGGGGGTACGACTCGAACATACACGGGTGTACATACACGGGGGTTGGCGCGTACATACGGGGGCTGGGGGGGGGTCGGCACGTACGTACGGGGGCTGGGGGGGGTCGGCGCGTAGGTACGGGGGCTGGGGGGGGTACGGTGCGTACGTACGGGGGCTGGGGGGGGTCGGCGCGTATGCGGGCACGTCTCCATGGTTGCTATGGGAGTTCGGTGCGGACGGTGTTTTTTCCATCCGGTTGTAACCTCGGACGCACGGGATGGATCGTAATTCCTCGGTCGGACTTCACCTTTCACATTTGTACGGTAAATCGTACGAGGACGTGTCGGACACATTTTCCGACCCAAGGACGTGTGGGGAATGATTCCCAATGCGGTTCGTATGGACTTTTTACCATGCGAATCGTGATTGCCAGTTCGTACGGTACTTGTACGATTCGTACGGTAAAAAGACCGGATACGAGTCGCACGGGGACATTTTTTACCAGATCGTAATCGGCACCTCAGTGGCATGCAAGGTAGCCTTGCATAGCTTGATAAATCAAACTTAAGGGATGCTCCACTTTTGCACCCCATTGCGTGGTGCAAAACTAATGCAACCCTATGATAGATACGCCCCTTAGTGTACCTGCCTGCTAAGGAAGCCATGTGGGGAAGAATCTACCTACTCTGTAAAAGTAGACTGGTGCACCACCTGCAATGAGACACAGAACTGTGGTTTTAAACCTTTGCTCCATTTTCACTGCAGCACTGACCCTAGAAGAGGAGTATGTGCACCTTTGTGGGGACAGCACATCTTTTGGTGTCTTACCTACAGAAAGTTTTAGCTGGTTGTTGGCAACAGAGCTATTGTATTCAATATAGACTTCAAGTGAACTTTGTAGCTGCTGGTTGCTCATAATTCAATGGCGTTCTTGTCCATCTCAGTTCTCCGCTCTTGATTCAATGACTTTCCTTATCCTTCCACTTCTTAAGTCAGTTCCATGCATTGCATTGCATGATGGAAATTTGCTCTCCACCCTCCTACCCCGTTTCCGCTTGTTCTCCGCTACCCAATCTTTTAGTTAGTCAGACTTCAAAAACATTTCAGACGAGCCACTTGCAGGTTTGGAAAGGTAAGGAAAATATTAGAGACAGGGTAGTAGAGGTTGGTTATTTGCAAGCAGTAGACCACGCAACAGTTCTATTTGACATCCACACATCTGGGTTAGACTAAACACTTTCTAGGGCGTTACTTTGAGGGTCAGAATTTAAGGCCCTTTCAAGATGGAGCAGATGCTTGGCAATATGTTGTTCAGTTGCTGCACTTCTCATTTTGCTTCAGTTCACACCTGTTTATCCATCCCTGAACGTTTGTTGTTTTCTCCATTTCCATTTCCCTGTGGTTAGAGCTCCCTCTTTCAAGCCTGCTCTTCATATTAACTATCAAATCCCTCCTAGTGGACATTTGTACAATTGCAAACATTGAGGGAATTTTCCCCATCATGTGCACAGAAAAGTGTATACGGATGATATTCTGATCTCTGAAGAAACAGAATTAGATGTCCGGAAATCCTTAAGATCATCAATGACTATGCAGCTATCTCTGGATGCTCTCTCAATCAAAATGAAACAGAAGTATTTCCCATGGGCAACCATTTCCAATGATTGCCACCCAGCAGTGACCATAGATACGGGCCTTAAACGCCATAATAAACA
The DNA here is from genome assembly GCF_964204655.1 of Triturus cristatus. Lineage (NCBI taxonomy): Eukaryota > Metazoa > Chordata > Amphibia > Caudata > Salamandridae > Triturus > Triturus cristatus. The sequence goes on from NC_140590.1 coordinate 1,389,567,078, forward strand.
CCTGAAATATTTAGATATTTAATTTTAAAAAAACAAATTGAAACTATAGAACATATCGAAAACACCCTTTGTAACAAAATTAAAGACCTAACAGAATCATGGTTCCCAGAATGTATAACATTGTGGGGCAGGGCAGAATGCATCAGAATGATAATCTCACCACAAATCAACTACATAACTGGTATGTTTCCTCTATACTTCTCTCAGAACTTCCTTGCATTAACAGATAGAACTATCTCTGATGCAAACACAGAGGGTCAGAATCTCATTATCTAACTGAAGGCAAATACGTTGGGTAAATGGCCTCAAATGACTGCATTTTTTAAACTATCAAATGACCTTCTTACCAAGACAGGCATGTCGTTAGTTACTATTAACAAACCCTCAAACACCTCCCTGGGTAACAATACAGAGTTAATCAAACCCTTATCCTTCTTAAATATAATAACTTCAGCCGCGCCCAACACTGCCCTCTCAAAAATATCACAAAAGATTCTATAGGAGCCCTCAAGTCATCGGACAAACATTTTACACATCAACTTCATGACTCAGAACTCACCTTCCTCTTGCTTAACCCAAACATATGAATAGATGGGAAAAGATTTTCTTTGACATCAGGCTGCAAAAAGGCATTAGGCTGGTGAGAGATCTTGAAAATATCCCAAATTATCCCCTCTCCTTTGACATGTTGCAAGAAAAATATAATCAACATAACATGGAGTTCTACTAGTTCCTCAAACTTAAATCTGCCTTGAGAAAGGTAAATAACCCACATTCATCAGAATCTCTCGTTTTCCTTTATAAAATTGCACCACAGTCCCACATTGCTGGAAAAATTTACTAAATACTCAACAAAGTGAAACCCACGGAGACTACCTATATTAGAAAAAAAATGGTATCGCTCTTTCCTAAGCTTGAATATCTGACCTTTAACAAGTCAGGATTGGATTGGCATCCTCAAAAATGCAATGAAACGCAAAATATCCCCAAACTATACCAATGCACATTATGGGTGCTCCATAAGTCCTTTCAGACACCCAAGAAACGTACTAAACTTGATCTAATAGAATCCCCCAAATGCTAGACCTGCTCGGCTGAACTACAGATCTAGGGGCATATGTATCAAGCCCTTTTCCCGTTCGCAAACGGGCCGATTCTCAGAATCGGCCCGTTTGCAAACGGGAAAAGGCCTTTTGGGATGTATCATCCTAAAAGGGCATCGCAAATTAGAGAATCGCAAAATTAGCGATTCTCTATTTTGCGATTGCATTTAAGGAATCTCAAATTGCGATTCCTTAAATGCAATGTATGATGCACAGAAAAAGTGCGAATTGGCCGTAAGGAATCGCAAATTACCACCAACTTCACGTTGGTGGTAATTTGCGATTTCTTTGAAAAATGCACTTTTTTGCATTTTTCAAAGTGCCATGTCACGCACATACATGCCCTTAGGGCATGTATGTGTGCCACATGTGCACACATACATATTTCAGGAGTGCAACAGGGTGTCCTTTTGACACTCTGGCACCATTGAAATTGCATTCTCATTTTGCGATTCTCAAATTGTGAATCGCAAATTGAGAATGTCTTCCCATTCATTCCTATGGGCCTCCTAGCCCATAGTAATGAATTAGAAGGTATTCCTTCATTGCAATTAGCAATTTGATAATCGCAATTAAGGAATGCCAAAGAATCACAAAATATTTGCAAATTTTTTATTACCTCCCGTTTTGTGATTCTCAAATAGCGATTCCCTAAAATTCGCTATTTGAGAATCGCAATAACGGAATTTGATACATATGCCCCCTATAAATCAACAAACCATCATCATGGCCCTGGTGCATGAGTCTCCCCCTGAAAATAGAGCGATTTGGTCTTTCTTTTTTTTCTTTCTTTTTTTCTCCTAAGTTCTTTTTTTTTTATTTCAACATGTTTTATTTATTTTATACAAGAACACAATAGCACTTCTGTTACAGGGTTAGCATAGGTTGTCTCAGGTGAAGTTTATACATCATTGTCCTAAGACAGTGTGTCACATTTGTTTAGTTATCCCCCCATATCGATAATAAGAGAAAAAGAGAGTCCGACAGAAAAGATAGAGAAAGGGGGAAAGAGGAGGTAAGAGAAGGGCAGAGAGAATTACATTTCTTATCATAACAAGGCTTGTTATCAATAGACCAAGTAAAGACAGACCATATTGCTTGTTACAACAAAACCATCCCCAGTTACTGGAGAGGACAACATTTCTAACCTTTCACATATGTGGAATCGCTTTATTATAAGCATGGATAATGTCATTACCAACAATAATTTTAATCACAACGCTTCCTCTAAACTATGGAATACACTGGACCCTTATCGTCTCAAATCAAGCCCCTCCCACTGATTATTATCCAGGAGCACCTCGTCATATCTCTTCAAACCGTAGGGTGGAGGCTAAAATAGGGTAAAATGAATGAAAACAGATTCGGAAAACATTCTAAATATATATTACTACTAAACCATTTTAAATGGATTACTGAAATGTTGACAAAAAATCCTAGACTATGGGTTATAATTTCCTACAAATACAGAGCAAACTGATTTTGTACTATTTATGCTGCTTGTTTAGTAATCCTTACAATAGGGGCAGTGTCTTCTCAGGCACCGCCGTAGGAATTACAATGTCCGTTTCCACCTGACCTTTCATGGTGGTTCGCCCGCCATGAAAAGGCAGGCAGAAAGTGACTTTGGGTGCCCCTAGTGAGCCCCCTTCCCCCTGTCCCTCAGCTATCGGGTCTGGGGTCTAAACATCCCTGCACCAAGTGGCAGGCACCACATGGTGCCTGCCACATGGTGCAGGGATATTTTTAAAGTGTTTGTTTCCTATTATGATTTGTGCTTCAGCCCCCAGCACAAGCCACAATAGATAATATACACTTTACCGTGAAGGCGGTCGCATTGTAATAAGGGCAGGCGACCACCAACTCCTTGTCGGGCGGTCCCGCTTCTGCTACGCTGTCGGTCAGCTGAGAGTCCGGCTGGCATCGTAACGATGCCCATAGTCTCGTGTTTCAGAAGAGAAAATGCATTTCCTCAATTTTTCTTTATGTAACCAGATCAAAATGAGTGAAAATCAATTTGCCGCAATCAAAATTGGTTTGCGCCGTTTTGTGTCACAGAAACATCAGTGACTGTGTTTCTGGTACCTTTCGACAGTGCTTTAAATGGACAGGGTCTGTCCGGTACCCAGTACCTGCACTTCCTTAATTTAAAAGGGAGAGTACACGCACTTCTCATTACTGCTGCAAAACATTTAGTGGGAGAGTACCGGCACTTCTCAGGAGCAAACAGGCACTGTGGTTAATGAGTACCAGCACTTCTGTGTTTCCATTTAAAGCATTTAAAGCAGCATGTCCCAATAAATGCATTTCGATTACCACGCAGAACTGTGCTTTAACGCTGCTAGGATTTTGTGATATCAGCTAACAAGGCGTGGCTTTTGGACCTGCTAATCTCACGAGGAGAGAGAGCGCTTTAGGTATTCCATTTTTTACTGTGCACTTGCACTCTTTAACTCGTTTATAAGACTAGAACATCAGATTTTATGTAGGACCGCACGTGCATCACACGGCAATCCCAATCTGTGCTAGTGTCCCGATGTACCAAAAAAGTGTACAAATCACTTTAAATGTCTAGAAAATAATACCCCCTGCCAGCCTTGCAAAGCCAGTCCGCCCTGCACGTGCTGACCTCTTCCAGCGGGTGAGTTGCAATGCCACAGAAGGCTTCCTTCCTCTGCTCCGCGCCATTAGCCGGAAGTTGAGATGCTGCAGTTGACACCCCTGCCTCGTCCAACAGATGTTTCCTTCTGGTAAGGTTGGCGGTACTGACAGTCATATGTTCGCGCACACGGACATTCCTTCCAGGGGATGGCTGCAGGATGACATCGCGTAGGACCCGGGGTCGGAGTGCCCAGGAGTCCTTGGGCTTTCCAGCTGTCGCGCTGTCCTCCATCACCGCCTGATCTGTCGTTGCTCTGTTCTCATCAATCATTTTCATCTTCAGGGGACAGGATGCCCTAGATTGGAATATGTCCCTGGTACCAAGGCGTGTTGTATCCGGCACACTCTAGCCCTTTCTTCGTTTGATATTTTGAATTACTCTTTTCAGAATAGCTCTTGTAAGTCACATTCTTCACTGATGTCTTGTTTTAAAAAAAATATGATTCCACAACTTCCTTTTCCCTTGTCTCTTTTCTTTTGTCTCTTTTTAGTTTGTCAATCACTTTCGTTCCCTTTCCCTGCTTCTCTGCGTCTATGCATCGATGTTCACTTGCAGCCATGGATGAAGGGCGTTGGAGGGGAGTTTAGGTAAAATCTTGAATTATTGCTAGAGGCTTCAAAAATTGAACGTGGACATGGCCTGTCTGCAGCTCTGCAATCAGCTTCATCTTGCGTAGATGCTAAGAAATGTTGCTGCTTTTACTGTTTGTCTACACATACGAAGAGAACGAGAGAAAGATTTTTAAACATTTTTTTTTTTAAAGTGATCAGCACACTCTCTCTAACTGTCAAACATATGTACTACTCTTTACCTGCAGTATGAAGCAGTCTGCGCTACACTCCACAATGTGAAAAGTACACCCCCAAGAAGATCCTATCTGGCACATGCATCAAAGCTTTTTGCGATCGCAAACGGTGCGATTCGCAAAAATTGACCGTTTGCGATCGCAAAATTAGCTTTTGCGATGCATCAAGGGTCAATGCCCTTGCAATTTGAAAATTCGCAATTAATTGCGAGTTCTCAAATTTAAGGAATCACATTTTGCGATTCCTTAAATGCAATGCAAGAACCACTTTGAAGTAGCAATTTCGCTCCTAGGGGGTGCAAATTACCGTAAAGTTGAACTTCATGGTAATTTGCAAAAACTTTGAAAAATGCACTAAAGTGCATTTTTCAAAGTTGTAGGTTACACACACACATGTCCTTGGGACATGTGTGTGCGTGCGCAACATTTGTGCACAGATCAATTTCAGGAGTGCAACAGGGTGTCCTTTTGACACCCTTGCACCCTTGAAATTGCAGAGCAATTTGCGAGTACCAATTGGTACTCGCAAATTGCGCTTGCAATTTTCTATTCATTCCTATGGGCCTGTAGGCCCATAGGAATGAATGGGAAGCCATTCCTTATTTGCGACTCGCAATTTGCGAGTCGCAAATAAGGAATGTGTAGGAATGCTATTTTTACAGCGATTCCTACTTGCATAGGCTTTTGCGAGTCCTTAATTGCGATTCCTTAATTATCGCAATTAAGGACTCGCAAAATCCAACCTTGATGCATGTGCCTGTATATGTTTTGTTTTACGGCAGGGCCTAGTCAAGCTGATTCAATGTTTCCCTTACAGCATAGCTCAGCCACAGTGATTCAGTGGTTCTTGCATGAGGGCCTAAGCGAGCGGATTCCAGTTTGGTTCCCAGCAGGGCCTACGGAAACTGTTTCCAAGTTCTATTTCAATATGGCTCATGGAAGCAGATTTCATGTTGTATTACACAGGATAGGATTGTAATTAAAAATCGGCGCTAGCACCCTAAAAAGAAATCCCACATTTGTGGATTACGCCTTTTCGCAAAACACTGTGGAAGGGGGGGGGGGGTTTTCTAAAAGAGACATGTTTTCTTGACTTCAAATGTTGCCAGATCTCTTTGTGCACGGAATACCCCCAGGTCCCTCCTGTCCTCGTCCCCTTCAAACTAACAAGTGAGATAATCTATCTCACGACAGAAAAAAGAAAAGCAGGAATGCTGGTACACCCCTCTCCCTCCTCACTGGGAGTACATAAGGGTACAGTACCCAGCATGCCTCCTGTTCTTCTTTCTGTCTTTCGACAGTTTGAAGTGGACCAGGAGCCTGGGGGCTCCTGGGGCTTACCTGTTGCTGGGCTTCGGGTTTTCTGCTGGATGTTCTTGGTTTCTCCTCCTGCCGGGCTTGAGGGGTGCCATGTGGACGCTTCCTGTCGGGTCGTGGAGTCTTCCCTCTGCTGGCGGTGTCCTGGCTACGTCCTCCGTGTTGCTGGGCATGTCAGGGGCGTAGCAGTTCCTGTTTGTTCCCCGGGAGTGTGGCGGCCCCCGTGTGGCTGGGGCGCTTCCTGACGGGGTTTGCCTGACTTCCTGGGTTTGGGGCAGGAAGTCAGGCGTCTTCGTGATGGCGGCTGGCGGCGGTGGCGCTTGCCGGTCCTCTATGTAAGTCCCGCGTAGCGGATCTTTTGCCTTGTTTCTACTTCCATACTGGTGTTTTGACCCTGCTGTATTGCTAGCTTTGGTTTTTTGCCGCTTTGGAGGGTTCTCCTGCTGTCGTTCCCTCACTGTTGGTCTCAGTCTCCTCCTGCCCGGCTGGGCTGCCTGGCATCTGGCTTGGGTGTTCTCTGTTCCTGAGGCCTCCTGCGCTCTGGTCCTGTGAAGGTCTTGCGGTGCCTCGTTGTTCTACGGCTGCCGTCATGGGCAAACATGCCCGAAAGAGCAGGCATGTGGAGGTTTCCTCTTCGGCCTCGTCTTCATCTTCATCTTCCTCTTCTCCTTCACCTCCACGTTCCAGGCATCGTTTCTGTGGGGGTGATGTCTGGCTGAGGAGGCTCATTAGGGAAACTCTGCTGGATATGGGGGGTGCTCCCCGGTCCAAGTCTTCTGGTCGGGCTCCGCCTCCTGCTGCGTCGTCTTCTTCTGCTTCAGAGGATGAATGGATGGGGAGCGATGGGCTGAAGGGCAAGTATGTCGACAAGGACATGTTGCCGGTCTTGTTGGGTCATGTGAAGTTTAATATGGGGTTTCCTGCTGATGATGCTCCATGTACCTCTGGGAGTTCCTTGCTTCGGCAATTCCAGTGCTCTGCTCCTGTGGTCATGCCCGTTCATTCCTGTGTTCGGGAGGTGCTTGACCGGGAGTGGAAGGATCCGGACCACATTTTGCTCCCTCGCTTCATTGCGAAGCTCTATCCTCTTCAGGATATGGCTAAGGATTTGCCGGACTCTGTTCCTGTGGATTCTTTTGTGGCCAGTCTCGTTGGGCGCACTTCTTTAGCTGAGGACGCTGTTGTGCGGGATCCTGTGGACAAGCGGGTGGACGCTCCCTTGAGGAAGGTGTATTCTGGTTCCCATCTGGCGCTCAGGGCTGGCATTTACGGGACTTATGTGGCACAGTCTCTACTTTCGGACTTGAAGTCCTTGTATAGTTCTATGGATGATGCTACGGACTGTTCCAGTCTTCTATCTCGTGTGGAGCGGCAGGTTGAGTTTCTGTCTGACATTTCATTCGGCGTTGTGCGTGCCTCGGCCCTTTCTGGGGGTGCTTGTGTGGCTGCTCGTCGTAACTTGGTTCTCAAGGACTGGAAGACTGATTCTGCCCAGAAGTCTGCTGCTCTGCGTTTGCCCTTTCAGGGCTCTATGCTGTTTGGTGAGGAGTTGGAGGGTCGGTTGCATCGCCTGTTTAAGGAGAAGAAGCATTCTTCCTCTTTTAAACAACATTCTACGGTTCCTGCTTTCTCGAAGCCTAAGCCGTTCTTCCGTCCTTCCTCTCGCAGACAATTTACTAGGGGCAGGGGCCGTTTTCAGTCGGGGAAGGGTCATGATAAGAGGGCGAAGTCTCCTCCTGCGAAGCCCCGTTCCTGACTGTCAGGGGGCGGCCGGCGCCGGATCCTTGGTCGGCGGTCGGCTCCGGTTCTTTCTTCCTGCCTGGATGTCCTCCTGTTCAGACTTGTGGGTGCTGGACATTATCCGTTTGGGGTACCTCTTGGAGTTTTCGGCGCCTCCTCCGGACTCGGGGGTCCGTCCGACTCCCTGGCCGTCATGTCCGTCCAAGCGGGTGGAGCTGACTCTGGGGGTCAGGTCACTGCTGGCCAAGGGGGCGGTTCAGTTGGTTCCTCCGGGGGAGAGGGGTCGGGAGTTTTACTCCATCATTTTTCTGGTTCCCAAGGTGACTGGGGGGTTTCGTCTTGTTCTGGATCTCAAAGCCCTGAACGTGTCTGTGCTGCGGGTTCCGTTCAACATGGAGACTCTTCAGCGGGTGATTCCCCAGGTTCTCCAGGGTCATTACATGTGCACTCTGGACCTTCAGGATGCCTATTATCATGTTCCGGTCCACGCTCTCTCCCGTCGGTTCCTGAGGTTTTGTCTTCTGGGTGTCCATTATCAGTTTCAGGTTCTGCCTTTCGGCCTGCGGTCTGCCCCCAGGGTGTTTACCAAGGTGGTGGCACCCTTGGTGGCTTACTTGCATCTTCAGGGGGTGATGGTTTACCCTTATCTGGACGATTGGCTCATTCATGCTCCCTCCGCGGTTCAGTTGTTGAGGGATCAGGGGTTGGTGTGTGCGGCCTTGGGGGCCCATGGGTTCCTGTTGAATCTCCCCAAATGTCAGCTTCTGCCGTCTCAGGATCTGACTTTCATCGGTGCTCGTTTCCGCACGGATCTGAATCGTGTCTTCCTGCCGGTTGCCCGAGCGGTGACCTTGTGTTCCCTGGCTCGTCGGTTTCTAGGGGGTCGGTCCTTCCCGGTACGTCTTTGGTTGCGCCTTCTGGGTCTGATGGCGGCTACGGTGTTCACTGTGCCTTGGGCTCATTTCCATCTTCGGCCTCTTTGGTCTTACCTGTTGGCCCGGTGGGATCCTTTGCCTCTAGATTTGTCTCTGTTGGTTCCGGTGTCTCTCTCGATCCTTCCTGCTCTGCGTTGGTGGACCTTATCGGCCAGTCTGGACAGGGGCTTGCCTCTGCAGTCTCCTCTTCCTTTGGTCCTTAACACGGATGCCAGTGCGTTGGGTTGGGGGCGACTTTGGGGTCGGAGTTCCTTCAGGGTCGTTGGTCTCTGCTGGAGGGTCGCCGGTCCTCGAACTGGCGGGAGTTGTCTGCTGTGTCTCGGGCTGTCATGGGGTTTTGGCGCCTCCTGTTGCACCACCATGTGTTGGTTCGGTCGGACAATACTGTGACCGTGGCCTACTTGAATCATCAGGCGGGGATCCGGTCTCGTTCCCTGAACACGGTGGTTTCCCCGTTGTTTTGCTGGGCGGAGGGCCATCTCTTGTCTCTGGCGGCCGTGCATGTCCGGGGAGTGGACAATGGAGTGGCGGATGCTCTCAGTCAGTTTTTTCCGGCCTCCCTGGAGTTGGCCTTGACTCCGGTGGCCTTTCGTTTGGTGTGCGTGAGGTTTGGTCATCCCTTTCTGGACCTCTTTGCTTCCCGGCTCAATCCTCTGCTTCCCCGCTTCTTCTCTTGGGTTCCTCAGGAGGGGTCTTGGGGGGTGGATGCCCTGATGCTGCCTTGGCCTTCTCGCCTCCTGTATGCCTTTCCTCCCATTGCTCTGATCTCTCGGTTTCTGGCTCGGCTGTTGCTGGAGGATCGGGAGGTGGTGGTGCCCTTTTGGCCCCGGCGGTCGTGGTTTCCCACTCTGAAGTTGTTGGCGGTTCGGGGTCCTTGGTTCTTCCCGTTCCCCCGTCTCCCTTGCGGTCCTCTCCGATGTTGTCCCTCCGGCGGCTTCGGCTGTCGGTTTGGAGGTTGAAAGGCAGGGGTGGAGGAATAGGGGTCTCCCGGAGCATTTAGCCTTGGCTGTTCAGCGGTCCCGGCGGCCTTCTACTCTTCTGTCCTATGGCAGGCATTGGGGGAGCTTTGAGCGTTGGTGTCTCGGGCTGGCGTTGTCTCCCTTGGTTTGTCCTTTGCCTGATGTTCTTCAGTTCCTTTGGTTTGGGTTCGAGAAGGGTTTGTCTGTCTCGACTCTGCGGGCCCAGTGGGCTGCTATTCGGGCTTTCCGTGCCCCTTGGGGGAATCTGATTGATGTGGACGACCTGGTTTCTCATTTGTTGCGCAGTTTTTCGATCTCACGTCCTGTGGTTCGGCCTTCCTTTCCTCTTTGGGACCTCCCTTTGGTTTTGCGATCCTTGGTGGCTGCGCCTTTTGAGCCTTTGGAAGAGGTTGATTTGAAGTTTGTCACTTTTAAGGTTGTTTTTTTGGTGGCTATTACTTCTGCTCGTCGCCTGGGGGAGCTGGGGGCTCTGATGGCTCGGGAGCCTTTTCTTTCTTTTTCTGAGGATGGGGTTGTTCTTCGCTTGGATTCCTCTTTTGTTCCCAAGGTTTCCTCTCAATTTCATTGTTCACAGGAGTTGGTCTTGCCTGCTCTGTGTTCTGCTCAGGTGGATGAGGACGACCTCCCCTGGTCCTTGCTGGATGTCTGCCGGGCCTTGAAGGTCTATGTGGATCTTACTCATCCCTTTCGGCGTTCTGACTCCCTGTTTGTGTCCTTTGGGGTGGTCTCCAGGGGTTGCCGTGCTACCACTTCCTCCATTGGTCGTTGGTTGAAGCAGGTTATTATGTTGGGCTATTCCCTTGCGGGCTCTCCTCCTCCGGCTGGGGTTCAGGGGCGTTCTACGCGGGGGGTGGCTGCTTCCTGGGCGGAGGTTCGTGGTGTGTATCTTTCTGAGATTTGTCGGGCCACCACTTGGGCTTCTGCTAATACCTTTGTTCGGCATTACCGGATTCAGAATGTTCTGGGGGATGATGCGAACTTTGGTTTGGGGGTCCTTCGGGCTGTGTGCTCCTGATTTCCCCTTTTTGTGTCTTTGCAACTGTGCTGTTTCTAATAAATTGCTGGGTTTGCTATGGCTCTGTGTCCTGGTGGTTTGTTGGGGGATTATGGCCGGTCGCTGCTTGGGTATTCTCACTTGTTAGTATGAAGGGGACGAGGACAGGAGGGACCTGGGGGTAATGTCCTATTACTTACCGGTAATCTTCATTACTCCGGGTCCCATTGTCCTTGTCCCCTTCATGCCATCCCTCCCTCCCTCCCAGGCTTTCCGGCCCTCATCTGGGGCTTGGTGGATCAGGAGGCATGCTGGGTACTGTACCCTTATGTACTCCCAGTGAGGAGGGGGAGGGGTGTACCAGCATTCCTGCTTTTCTTTTTTCTGTCGTGAGATAGATTATCTCACTTGCTTGTTAGTATGAAGGGGACGAGGACAACGGGACCCGGAGTAATGAAGATTACCGGTAAGTAATAGGACATTAGTTTATATTGGTGAACCGCACCTAAGTGAGGCCACTTCTGCTCAGGCCCCTCCCAGCTCATTCTGCATACATTAATGGACCGGCGAGAGACTGGGAATGACACTTCCACCTGTTGGTAAAAGGAAGGTGATAGTGGCCTATCTGCCTCTGGAAAGGCCGCTCAGGCCGCCACGGGGCCGCTGGTGGCATCTGAACAGCACAGACACAGCCTAGACCAGCCACCACGCGGCCCAAAAAGTGGCCCACAGCTGCAACTCCGATACCAGCCCATCGCTCATTGCCCACCTTACCAATGCAACCCTGGTATTACAGTAGGGCCACTGGAAAATGATTGCAGGCAGTATGATAGCATGGCCAATGGAAACTAATTCAATGTTGTTTTACAGTACGGCCTATTGAAACTAACTCCGAGTTGTATCACATGAGGGAATATGGAAACTGATTACATATTGTATTACACTAGGTCTAACAGATCTGATTCGAAGCAGTGCTACAGTATGGCCTATGGAAACTGATTCCATGCTGTATTACAGTAGAGCCTATGGAAATTGATTCCATGTGTCATTACAGTGGACCCCGTTTAAAACGTATTAAATCTGGTATTTGTTTTCAGTCTAGGCAATCTGTTGCAATGTCTTTTAGAAGGTCCCATGCATTTTTATTCCACGATTCTTCAGAAACCTGATTCCGTGATGCTTTATGGAAAGGACTATGGGTCAAATTTTCTTACATATTGCATGGGTTTGTGTTAGGATGTAAAAGTTCCTTGCATGATGACGGATGTGCACCCCTGCCCTGAGTGCCCTAACTACACCGATAGCTGGAACCATAGTGCTGATTTTTGGTCAAGGGAGAGCATGGATCATGCATGTGCGCCATGACTTAGCCCTGCCTTACGGATTGCGGTCTTGCTAGACCGGGAGGGGCTTCCAAAGCACTTACCTCACAGTAGTGAAGGGTTGCTGCCCTTAAAGAGTTAAGTAGCCTGAGAGCGGTGGTGGCAGCACACTGTGTTTTTGTAATCATGATCAGTAGAGTGAACAGGCCCTTTTGCCTAAGATACTGGAGTTGGACCTATGGGTCCACTCAAGTAACGTTCTGCTGCTGTATGCTTAACTCTCCCCTGGCCTGTCACCCTTGGAAAGGCTTGTGGAGGTAGAGGTGCCTCCCAGATAGAGTTAAGGATTGCTGCATTCGTGAGAGTTGAGTAGGACACATACTGGAGGAAGGGAGAGACTGTCTCCTGGTCAGTGAAGTCCTGGGCACAACGCAGGAAGGAGATGGGGCTGAGAAAGGAATTATAAAGAGTAGGAATCCTTAGTAGGTTTAACCCTGGGACATCAGGAATAAAAGGCCTCACTCACCACGGTTTGGCTCAGTAACTCCTGCTTGCCCCGAAGCCTTCTGAAAAGGGTTTTTACCATTTGCATCACAAATCTGATACAAACCTGCACAAAATGTTTATTTTGGATTTACACGTTTTGCACTGGAAATTTATCTAAAGGTAACCCAAAGCAGCGCTTTGCATTGCTTTGCATCAATCGAGGGTATTCTTCCAGTACAAAACCTACCCTAGACATGACACAAACACCTTTGCACAGGAGTGCTAATGTGTGTGGATGGTGCTCGGAAGCCTGATTGTGTGCCAGTGCTAGGGAGAGAAAAATACAAAAAAGTGATTAAAAAAAGTGATGGGTGGAATGCTTGAATTCATCTCCCCAACTGGTATTTTCTCGGGCTCCATCTCAGCTCATCGTTATTTTGCACACCATGCAACCTCAGATTGGACCCAGCTATATGCAAATCAGTCTTGACTCTGCTCCAATAGGAACAGTCAACTGGAACTGCAAGGCCAGGTCCTCTTTGAACTGGAACACAAACAACACAAGATCGGTTTTGCCCTGTCTGGGGGTGTTCAGTCGAGTTTAGCTTGGCTTCAGTGGCACAGTGAGCAAGAATCACTTGTATTGGCATATCTGTCCCACCTATGGCGTCACACTGAAGTATACGAAAAAGTGCTGCGTGAATTCTGAGGTGGCATGGTGGTTAAAAAAATTATGGGTTGAAATGCTACCCTAGCGATTGCCAGTGGTTACACTTATTGCAAGCATTCTTCTTATCACCTTTTAAGTATTTCTTATAAAGTGGTAAGGAGAGAGCAGGGCAGTGAGACGTCTTGGTAGATATGGTGCTTTCCTGCTCTCCCTCTATCACGTAACATAACGCAGCAAAGCATCGTTGGTTGCTGCACAGTGTTGCATGACATTTTTGTAAATCTGCTCTATGGTATGTTGATTCCATGTTGTACTACAGCTAAGCCAAGGCAAGCAAATTACATGTCTTAGGGCCCGATGTAGGTAAATATGAAATACCGATTCCTAAATACTGAATTTTACCGATTCGGTATTTAGGAATCGGTATTTCATATGTAACTAATAATTCGGTAAAAAATACCGAATCGGTAATATTCGTTATTACCGAATCGGTAATACCGATTCGGTAATAAGGAATCACCTTCCCATTCATTCCTATGGGCCTGTAGGCCCATAGGAATAAATAGGAAGCCATTCACTATTACCGATTCGGTAAATACCGAATCGGCAATAGGGGTTGCATATTCAAGGGTGGCAGGGTGTCACATTGACACCCTGTTGCACCCCTGAATCGTGCATGTGTGCACATGTGGCGCACATACATGCCCTAAGGGCATGTATGTCTGCCACATTGCACCTTGAGAAAAGCAAATTATTGCTTTCTTAAAGGTATTCGGTATTTACCATCAACTTGTAGTTGGTGGTAAATAACGAATCCTGAATGCAAAAATGCACTCACTTAAGTGCCTCCTACATAGCTTTTAAGGATTTGGTATTTTACCGATTCCTTAAAATAAGGAATTGGTAAATTATCGAATCCTTAAAACATGCCTCCTACATGAGAAAGGGCTAAATACCGGTCGGTAACGGGAAAATTACCGATTTCGGCCGTTACCAGCCGGTATTTAGCTACCTACATATGGCCCTAAGTAAAGCAATTGCATTTCTAGGCAAGCTGATTCCAAGACGCTTTGCTTTAGGGCCAAGGCAATCTGATTCCGGGGTGTAGACAAAAGAGTTAGAGAGACGCAGAAAGAAAAGTATTGAGAAAATTTAGATAACAAAGTAGAAGATCTGGTTATGAAAATGCCAATAATGATCTGAAGGGCACTTGACAAAACAGTTTTTGAAAAGCTGCTCCGTTTGTTGTGCGAATTTAAGATACCCATATTCAAACTGCGATGCTCGACCACATGGGATGATGGGAAAGAGACAAAGATGCATTGCAAGTCTCTGCCAAAAACAGGAATGAGGCTGCCTCACTCACTCTTACAAACGCAACATGCAAATGCGCTTTAAAAATGGACAACATATATATTTTATTTAATTGAGAATGCCTTTGTTCACTAAATGTGCAATTTTGCAATCTAACAAAAGCATGTCCTGAAACTGGTTATACTTTTCACATGTCTACAGTGAGAAAATAACAAATAACTCTAAAACAAAAATGTAAAACCACTGGCAGAACAAAGCTTTATGACAAAATGTAATCCAAAGTCGAAATTCTTTTTATTTCAGATGTTGCCTTAGTGTGAAAAAGTGAAACCATTTATATTATTTTTAAATAATATTTCATGAAGGCTTTACTTTCAAAGAGGGTAGCATATATTCCGTTTCATTATTGATTATCAGACAATATTTGCTGTAATGATATTTCAGGGCCTATAGGGGGTGTTATGACCTCAAGTGGGAGAAAATGGGCAGGTTGATCAATATAGAGGAGGTAGATCAATATAACAGTTGGAAGTCACAGATTTAAGTAAGAGAAATACATTTTGTGGTATAAAATAGCTACTCATGTTAAAATGTGGTGTGTCAGGTTACTTCTGTATGGTGCCTCATGCAAAACTTTGCTGTTTTCTAGGCACTAGCTTTATGAACAGGGGACTCGAGGTAACCGGCATGCGGGGGCAGTGAGAGGACGAGATTTGGCATTGTTGTATACGTTGGGGACACAAATCACCTTATACTGTACAGAAATTGCTACACCCTCATGAGAAAAAATTGTATATACCCGCGCCGGAGGATCATTGTGGGTCGAATTAACACCACACGTTAACGGTACTTAATTCAGCGAATTCAGCCTTGAAAAAGTCGCATGTACATAGAACAAAAAGCGACGAAACACGTGTTGGCTTTGGGCTTTCGACCAGTCACATGACTGACTGACCAAAAGAAAACTTCATAAGAATTAAAGACTGAAGAACATAACGAAACCTGCTGTGTACTACGGATTCTTGATCTTTTTGTATCTACACTGTTACGATTGTGACTCACTCACTGAAGCTTGATAATTTACGTGTGCTAGGGATTGGTTCATAATTTTGTGCTGTAGCCTAGGCTACTGATTAGGAGAGGTGGGTGGTTCTCTCCTCCTTGTAGCACCGTCTAATACTGTGTTTTAATAAATAATTACAGTGAATATTTCTTATTGCGCCCTCCCTATGCCAGATACCCTTACCATTTAAGGGGGAGGGGAGTGCCGTAACAAAAGCCCCTATAGCCCCTGTGGTGAAGGGGGTTTTCAAGGACCGGAGCCCCCTCCAGCACTGACAGGCCCCTGGCCTGAGAGCTTCGGACTAAGTTCGGAGTGTGGGGTGCCTGCATGTACTTTGAAAGGGGGCCTCCACAAGTTTCGTCGTGTTGCGCCACCCAAGGGGCGGGGGGCATTCAGCCCAAGGCCATTGAATATTTGTGAGATATAACAGAATAGGTGGCCCCTCAGCACACTCTGCAGGGGGTGTGGGGTGGGCAAGCATCATTTTGCGTTACAGCACTGCATGCAAAGGGACTGTACAAACTATGTCAAACTTTGACGAAGATGGCTACCTCGGGCAAAGCCCCCTCGGTGGCTCCCAGACTATGGTATCTCTGTCATCCTTGAAATCCTCCGCGTGCAAGAGCCTCAGTCTGCAGAGACCGAGACATCCTCTCCCCCAGGCTCAAGGACACGTAACTCAATGAGCAGCCCGCGCTGCTTAAATTACCAACGAAAGAGTAGGACAGCCTCCCAAGAACGCGCGGCGGAGAGCCACAACCCGGGGAATACATGCGAGCAGTTTATGTCTCCAGCCTTCCAAGCATCAAGGGAGGGAGAAGCGCCACAGCTGTGCATCGCACGCATCACAGGCACAAATCACACACTCCGCTGTCAGGCTCCTGTCACCCTCCCTCAGCACACGGAAACTGTCAAGAGGGATCCCGTTACAATAATGATCTTTTAATTTACAATACGTTTCAGAGGGGCGGATTTGATGAAGAGGCAGTCTTTGCTTAGGGATGTTTTTGTAGAACACCCTCGGCGTTTCAAGCACGACATGAAATACCCAGAGACCTGCTCTTGTGTGGCTTTGATGATTGAAACACTTTTGATTCTTATTGCCAAGGCAACTTTGCAAAACGTCCCTGTGCGCGCGATGTAAGCTCTTCTTAAGGAATGTGTCTGTAAACAAAAATCAAGCAACGTGCTTTCAAGTTCCGGTTTGTTTGATTGTGTTAGCAATGGTGTGTAACTGCAACTCAGTAGACATAAAAACTGGTCATTTTATGGTGTGTGTGAAGGAATGATTCTTTATTGTTTAAGTTAGTCAAAACCATAACAATATACCAATAAGAACTATATGCCTCATTTATGAAAAGTGACGCATCGCTGCGTGAAACAGCAATGAGTCACTTTTCATTGCACCCTCCTCGCGACACCAATGATGCATCATATTTACAGTATGACGCATCATGGTGCAAGGAGTCACAGATACGTCAGTATTTCTGACGTATCTGTAGGCGCAAAAATGACGCATTGCTGGAGTGTGTCACAAAAGTGACGCAACTCCAGCAATAGGTCATTGCACATGGGCAAGTCCCATGTTAAATGTGCCTGCGTCAGTCTTACACCTGCCGTGACGCAGGCGTCAGATATTGACGCATTTGCGTCCTAGAAGTGGCGCAGTGAAATCTCATAGATTTCACTGCATCACTTCTATGACACTTTCTTGCGTCGGAACGCCCCCCTGCATACATTATACCTGGCACAGGTATAATGTGGCGAAGGGGTTTACAAAGTGACGCATCTACCTAGATGCGTCACTTTGTAAATATGACACAACATGGCGCATTTTTTACACTGATGGTGCGTCACAAAAAGTGATGCACCGGCGGCGTAAAAGGGACGCAAGGCCTCATAAATAAGGCCCTATATAAAACAGTAAAAGCAGAGGAGATGGCACATGGTCAACTATGCTGTTATTTGTCGTAAAGTGCTAGTGTGCTTTTCCTATCAATTTGTAGCTGATTAATTTCTCATACCGAAGTATACAGTTTACCAGTTTACAGTTCAGCTGTGGGTCATTCGGATCACTTTAAGTTTGCCGATCTGCATGTGCATATGGCCCTGATGGTAAAAACTCGCCATGTGTCCTTAACAATGAATGTGCCAATAGTGCAGGATACAAATATATTGCAAAAATATTACATAGTTTACAATCAAAAGTTTCTCAATACTGTTACTAGTTGTACTACTACCACTACTACTAATATTACTACTACTACTACTAATAATAATAATACAAATAATTGAGTGGCCATATTTACTGATATATCTAACCATTTAATTTTTTTTAATAGTTTATTTAAATACAAACTATTTATAATACAGTAACAACATTAATATGTACAAGGTTCAGTTTTGGTTAGGTCTGAATTCAAGTATGTTACCTCAAGATTTTAAGAACGTGAGACATTTAAAAATCATCTATATCATGGATCATGGCTGTAAAACACATTTTTCCATTGTCAGAATGGTTTAATCGTGCCACCAAATAGCCAATTCAGTATTTAGCTCAGAATAACGAAGCGTAATATGGGAACAAGGTACCAAATACTTGATTCTCACAAATACATAACATTTGCTGTCACAGGGGACCTGATAAAATACAGTGATTTGGAGTTCGCCTTAGAAGAAAAGCAACCATAAGGCTCTTAAATTCAAGTTTATTTTGATTGTTTATACAGACATTCAACGAAGTTGAAATAAAACTCGCATTTGATAATAACAACGACTATGCATCAAATGCAAGTTAAAAAAAAAATGTAAGCATTTAAACTTTGTTATAAGCCCTAGAAGTGATAATATTGCTGCAATGTTAATTTGTCTATGTTAGCCATTTATATTTATTTATTTGTTTAATCTACTTAACTTTAGCATATGTGATATCCTTTCTATTTGCAGTACTAATATTAATTTAAAAAAAGGAAAACTTTCAATTACACACAAACTCAGGAAACTACATTTATAAATCAGTTCCAGAAAAGTTCTACCAGTAGAAAAACATGTTTTATCACCTCAAAGAGGTATATTAACGTCAATAGTCTTGTAAGTATTTAGCTCTCAATAGGGAAAGGAAAGGATACATGGAGATAACACAACAAGGTACCAGAGACATGATCCCCACAAATACAAAACGTTTCCCTCTGTGGGCGGCCTCAATAAATCCTTCTCATAAATGGGGAAGAGAAATCACAGAGAAATCACACACCCTTAATTTCAAAAATGATGTCCAGGACTCTGCTCCATGGGAAATAAAAACAAACATTGGCAAAGCCAATAGGTCTTGCAATTCGGGTATGGGTGGAGAATGGGAGGTTGGGTGACAGTAGGGAATGGCATGGTTCAAAGTAACTGCTATGAAGTGGCCCGTTGGGAAGGGAATAAGCAACACAGACGCATGAAGTAACAAAACAGGTGAGCAAGGGAAATAAACAACAGGGACATGTGGGTGGGAAGGGAAGAAGCAACCCGCATGGGGGTAGAAGGGGAAGAAGCAACAAGGCCAGCAGGTGAAGGAGAAATAAAATAAATAAAAAATAGCCTCTAATTTTAGTGCCAGCATTGAAAGGACCATAATCTAAATGAAGCAAGTAGTACTTTGTTTGTGCTCCTGCCAGAATAAGATTAAGTGGAGCCTTCTCAAGGGGCCCAATTATAAGGCAGCAAATGAGAGTGACTATAAAGCCCACAAATGGTAAGTAATGGGTGGGCTCCAAGTCCCTTGTTCAACATATGAAGGGGGGTTGGGAGGACACTGCCTCACGTCCCAGCACAGTTCACACCTCTTCATTGTGGTAATTGCAGTACACATTTAACGCTTACTTCAATATTAACTATAGTTTTCTTACCAATGTTGATGCCGATAGTGCTGTACATCGCTAGAAACGTGTTTCCATTACTATTTCCATGAACAGTTTCGGCTTCTGTGACTCTAAAGTAGCTTTGTATTAGTGTCCAGCGAGAACCCATCCCACTTAATGATGGAGCTGGCATTTCTAATACAAAATGGAATGCGAAAAAAATCTCGGGTATAATGTAAGATAACCTATATAATTATAATATACATTGCAAAAAGTATGTTTGTAGTTAGCTTTTCGAATGTGTACAAAAGAAGAAGCCCTGTACTCAATTCATTTTGGAAATAATGAAACTTGCATTGGGGGTAAACTCCCTGTGTGTCATCCCATACTGCAAACATTTTATAGCCATTCAAAATATTGTAAAAAAAAAAAAAAAAACCATTCAAAGATTTTGCATTCCAGATTCTCAGCAAGATTACTTTCTTATTCTTTTGCTAATGCCAATCCCCATCTTCACCTCCATCCCAACTGCCCTAAATACCTGTAGGCTATGAGGTAAGAATGTGGATAATACACAAATTGTTCATGTCCGGAGTCTCTCCTTCCACTATGATTTCACAATGTGAGAAGGTGGGAGGGGTATCCTCTCAGGCCCACATGCCCTGGACTTCAAATAAGTCTAGCATACTCATTTGTTAAATCTTTAACACTACAGTATAAAGGATCTTATTTTTAATTCACTTTTTTAAGTATATATATTTAATGATCTTTAGTTAAAGAATTAATTTCAATTTCTTTTAACAGTGTAGTGAAAACTTTACTTGCAGTAAATGCTGCGTAAAAATAGAAAAATCAACAATGCTCAATTAAAATGCCCACCTTGTTTAACCTTTCACTTGCTTATCATTTGTATTGCTGGACTCTTGACTGCACTTGAATAGTTATCAAATGTATATTAGGGGTTGAGTTCTACACATTAACATCCCTGAGCTCAAAGTATTTTCCCTGACCCATCCGACTGTTCTTCAAATTCAGAGAAATTAAATAAAATATGTTTGTTCACTTAGATATTACAGACTCTGCGCAAGGTGTATAGTTTGAAGAAAAACATTAATTTTCTGGGAATTGGAGATCACCTAGATTGTGCATGAAGAAATATTCAGCATCTCTATAGATTTAGAGATGCTTGCGCCCAACGAAAACGTTTGTACTGTGACAAATTTGTACCAAAAAAACACAAGTTTATTTCGAGAATTTTTTGTTGAATCACACACCTAGTAATGCCCTGAATGAGCTGAATTGAAATTTCAGGTTTAGGTCTGCCATGCACTGTATGCATCTTTGTGGGATATTGTTGGATTATAAAAATGTACAGGCATGCCGTCAATGGAACGCCCTGTAGATTGTGTATTACTACCTATGGTTTCGCTATTTTGAGGTACAAGTGTATCTATGCCCTTCCTCTCACTGCCATTACATCTTTAAGGCACATTTTTAATGTATATCACTACTAGAGTGACACTGATTTACCAACCTACTCCTACAACTACATAAACTTTTTAATATTAATTCATGCAGTTTGTATGCTTATATGGTAACATGAACTCTCATCCGCAAGCATTAAAAGTTATGTTTTCAAATAATTCATCCTAAACCTTAAGTAATTTCATATAAATAAATAAAATGTAAAAACTGTTAGTACCATATTACTGGGATACATTAATATTATACTTGTAAGTAAATTAAGCCACTGAGCATTAATTGATTATATTTAGACTATCCAATGGAATGTAATCAAATTAAATATTATATAAAGTCATACCGTAATACAAATCCTATCTCTTTCTATTATTAACTTTTTATTAATTCAAATGTAACTTAACCTTAAACTTATCCTTATCAACCCTATCCTTAATTAATATGAAAATGATCGATTATTATTTTTTAACAAATACATATTTTGTGCCATAGCCCTAACCCTTAAAAGATTAAAAATACATTGGTTTTAAGAGTTAGCCCTAATGTAAACGCTTAATTAATTTTATATAATAAATATCCATTTGTTAAATACATTTCATTATTATTTAAGTTCTTTAACCACAATAAATTAAATTAAATAATTTACCATTATCCTTAGTAATTGTTATTTAAAATAAGTTGCATCACTTACAGTAAGTAGCCCTAATCCCAACACTTTTTATTTTAAGTGAATGTACCATCCTTTTCAATGAATTTACCGTAACCATTAATTAGAAAATTAAATTAAAGCAAATAAATAAACATGTCTATATTTTCTATTAAAATAAGGTAATTTGTATTAAATTGTTCATAACCTTAACCATTTTTAAATTTAAATTAAAGGATAGTAACTTGACTTAATTTTAATTATTAAACTTGCTTAGAACAATGGAGCGCAGTCAGTGTAGTGGCCACATCAATGTATTGCCATCGATTAAGTGTACCATTGCAATAGCAAACTCAATCTAGATGGGGAATTGTCACGATTCCCTTGCATTGAGTAGCATAGCAGGGAAACAATTACATTGGGTTCATGTTGCTTATATTAAATATCAAGGAGACGTTTGCCTGTGAATTCAGTGTAAACAACAGCCTGCTATCACAAGATCACATCGTTTATTTGCAGTGTCGCAAATTTCAGATTTAGGTGTCCTTTTACACCTCATCTTCACCACTCACCAAATGGTCACCCTTGACTACATTGCAGGTAATGACCATAGCTTTTTTGCTTACATGATATATTACTGTCAGCATTCACCTACACTATCATCACATTGTGGTGGTATTGAGGAGAGGACTCACTATAATCATGATACTATTTAAAGAACCACCTGATGGGTCTGTGTTCTAATGTGATTTTGCTATGTTTAACATGTACATCGTTAGATATAAGCCAATTCGTGAATATGCAAACTCAGTGGAGTGCGTAAATAGTCACAGTCTGGATTAGACAGCGCATTTTAATCTTGAATGTTGTCTGTTCATGGTTCACGGTGGACTTTCAGACATTTCCTTCACAGTGCCTGTTGTTCATGATCTTGTAACATTCTGGTATCTTGTCATATTATTGTAGACATGACATATCATTGACCTATAAGCATGCCCCATTACATGTGAGATGCACTTTTCTACTGTTGTTTCTGTGTAATTCTTTATGAAACATCAGTGGCCTGCGGCGGGAACAGTTGGACCTAGTTAGATATGCACGCTGTCAATTGCATCAAGTGATGTTGAAACCATGCCATGGTCAATATTCTGGCCTCCGTCTCGATGGATGTAGCTTCATCAACTCTCAAATGTGTATCGTCTAATATTGGCTGAATGGTGGTAGCAATGGTTTGGAAGATGCCAGGACCTCAGAATTGCAGGCCAGTCAGCAGTTTCCATCCCAGCAGTGGGGATTACATGTGCTCCAAATGC
The DNA here is from genome assembly GCF_964204655.1 of Triturus cristatus. Lineage (NCBI taxonomy): Eukaryota > Metazoa > Chordata > Amphibia > Caudata > Salamandridae > Triturus > Triturus cristatus. The sequence continues at coordinate 1,389,589,752 of NC_140590.1, forward strand.
CAGTCTCCATCTGCATCAGAAAGGCCGTTTCTGAGTATACATCCAATGGAACACCGTTATTATTTAATCAATTGACATACCCAACAGGCTGCAAAGCCCACTATATCTGTGACCACCTAAGGCTCCACCAAAATGAGATATGCAATTTTGTGTTGCCAGGTGCAATGTAAGACTGTGTCTGCCATTTTGGTACCTGGCAGCTTCGTCTTCGTGCTTTTCATTAGTGCCATGTGTTTGCGGGTGCGGTGCGTATGTTTTGGGTTAGCACCAGCTTATTCTCCATGATTGCTTTGCTGTGTGAAGGTCAGCGATACCTTCCCCTCTCTGTAACTCTGGCATTGCCTCAAGAGCAAGGCTTTACACTCAGCTCAGATGTAAAGTAGTTGCTATTTCTTTAATGATTCTTCCAGGGCTTCATATTTTCTTACATTTCTACTCATTTTGTACCTTTCTCCAGATTAGCATCTATTTTACAGATTGTTGTGTGATATATACATAGGTACAGCAGCCTTAGTGGATGCTAAGACTCGAATTTATGAAGATTTAATTGTGGGTACCTCCAACTCAAAATGTAGGGTTGTCTGTCAGATTATCATTAGCAAAAATATCCTGTGAAGGATTTATTAAGTCCAAAATAGTGTTTGCGAAAATAATATCCAATTAAGTGTAGATTTTCTATAATTAACCCCAATGAGGCAATGGGGCAATATTATTGTAAACAATATTCACCATACAATATTTCTGCCGATTGAAATTTTGGTTGCAATTTTCTGGTACCATACTAGCACAGCGTACTCCGGGGGCAGAGCATAACTAGAGCCATGGTTGCAGTTGGGTCCCAAGGGTACTCATTTTAGGGGACCAACACTTATTTGTTCATCATCAGTCTTTGACCCAGAACAAAAGGCGAACAAGGGGATAAGAAAGAGAAAGAAAATGATGGAAAAACACTGACAAAGGGAGGATGTATGGATGAAAAAGAACCTGCAAGAGTGAGATATACAGGCAGACACCTTCTAGTGAGTGATGAAAGACACATGAGGTGGAATCAAGCCTAGACAGCCATAACAGTTGGCAAACCAAATCTTAGGCAGTCTCATCTGGGGCTGCTGAAAAAAAAAACAAGGTCCTAGTGCTTATTCTTTTACAAAGAAAGTGTTGCGTACATATTATTCTTTAGTGAAAACAATGCCAGGCTTTCACAGTTATTTAAGTGGAAGCACAAGAGAGACAGGTACAATAATATTTAAATAACATGGGCCTTATCAACAAGAAAGTGACTTAGCACAGCTCCGCAAGCCATTTGGCTGTGCTGCACTGAGTCACTATATGTTGCAACACTGTGCTTTTCCCTGTGCTGGCGCACAATTGGCTGCCATGCGTCAATGCAGGCACCCTTGCACCTTGGTGCAACGGTGTCTGTGTTTCAGGGAAGATTGTTTTTAGTTCAGTTAGGGACAGCAATCACAAGATTTCCTCTTCTCTTTCTATGTGTGCTGTAGAATGCAGCACACTTAGAAAGAGGAAAAAACGAGGAAAAATGGGAACATTTCTCCTCATTGCACCTCCCTATCCCTCCCCTGGGGAGGCGTAGAATTCCAGGATCTGGGTGGATAGCTGCCCTCTTCTGAATAGAATGGAAATGTTATCACTAATCAAGGTACTAAAGTGGTTTTACACCCTTGACATGGCTTCCGCGCATCACCAGATAGTTTTGTATGAGGAATTGCGTCATCTAATTTTGTTTGTCACTCCAGAGCGAGCTTTCGATTTTAAAAGGATGCCATTTAAACTGGCCTCTGCGTCAGCTGTTTTTTAATGGCTCATGGAAGTTTTATTAAAAGATGTTGAGGGTGTTTTATGCTTTCAGGATGATGTGCTAGTGCTTGGCAATGATAAAGTCAACCATGACAGAAGAATAGCATGGGTGCTGAGTGTTCTGGAACAGAAAGGGGTCACCCTTAGAGCAGACAAGTGTAAATGTGGTGTCAGTGAAGTTAACAATTTGTGTCATACATTATCTACTGTTGGAGTAGACCCAAAAGGGAGTTTGGTCAAGGCGACTAATGGAAATGTATCCCTGTTTTATTCCTTGTGGTGCTGTAAGAACGTATGCCATGCGTCAGTTGTTAAAAAAGAGTTAAACATTTGTATGGAATGATTTATTTAAGCAGGAGTTTGAGGATGTGAAAAGAGAGATAGCCAATTCCATTCTCCTTAAACCTTTTGACACTAAATATCCTAGCAAAGTCATCACTGAATCCAGTCAGTATGGCTTGGGTGCAGTGTTACTACAAAAACGAGATGGAAGAAAAGAAGTGGTAGCATTTGCAAGTCGTAGTTTTAGGGGTGCGGAGGCATCTCATTCGGTGGTGGTATGGGAGGCTGTGGCTTGCTGGTAGGGTGTGAACCATTTCCAACAATATTTATGGGGTACTGAGTTTGTTGTCAGAGTTGATCCTAAACCTCTAATTGACATGTTTACCACTAAGGGTGCTGGTAAAGCAACCCCTACAATAACCAATATATTATGCAAGAATTTTGCTACAAGATGGAGTACATTCCTAGTATAAAGAATGTCATGGCAGACTGTTTGTCGAGATTATCAGTTGATTCCAATGACGAGGATTTGGACATGAGTGTGTTGGATGAGGAAGACATAATGGTTAGTGAATTGACATGCCATGAAACAATGCCATTTCCGAATCAGAGCGGTTGGTTGCTTTAAGTCAAGATGCTACCATAACAAAGCTTATGCAAAGTGTCAGTGAAGGCTGGCCCAGAGGCAAGCTTGAAGATGATGTTGTTGATGCTTTTATAAAAATGTAATCTGACTTGTCAGTTGTGGGAGGACTACTGCGTAGGTCAGATTTGTTGGTGGTCACTATATCTTTAAGAAGAAATGTTGTAGAGCTTTTCCACAAAGGGAATATTGGCATGAGAGCCATGTAAATAAGGGTAAGAGGGTTGTTTGGTGGCCAGGTGTGGACAGAGAAATAGAGCAGCATGTAAGGGAATATAAGGTGTGTTTTGAAAATGATAAGACTCAAGTGACTGTGTCGATTCCAATTGTTGCAGTCTCTGTTCCGAAGAATGCGTGGACATAATTGCTCCAGTGGGTGTAAGTAATGGTCATGCCAAGTATAGTCTAGTAATAGTTGACTGTTACTCTAGGTGGTTAGAAGTGACTTTTTAAAATAACATTACATCATCTGCGGTAGAAGATGTCACAAGGAAGTTATTTTTCCGGGAGGGAGTGCCAGAAGAGATCGTCACGGATAATAGTCCTCAGTTCACTTCTCAGGAGTCTGAGTTATCTTTATCCAAAATAAGCATTAAGCATCTCACCACTTGAGTATATCATCCTAGAAGCAATGGATTAGTTGAGTGCTGTAACAGAATAATAAAGGAGAACATACAGTTTTATGTTACGAGTGGACTGGATTGGATGCAAGAGGTGAAAAATGTAATTTGGGCTAATCACTCTACACCAAATGAAGAAACTAAGGTTTCTCCTTTTGTGCAGCTGAAAGGGAGATTACCTAAATCGAAAATCTGTTTTGGATGAAAATAAAAAGGATTTCTTATGAAGTGTTAGACTAAGAAAATTAGAAACGAAAAGAAGCTCAAACGACAAAAGAACACTGAATTTGAAGGAAGGTGACAATGTGAGGGTAAAAATTCTGATTGGGGTGGGGAAAAAAGAGTTCCTGTTTTTCTCTACCAAGAAGGGTAGTTTGTGTTAATAAATATTAGGTAAGGTTGGAGGTTTGTAACTGTTGGAACAAGAACAAGTTATCGATTGTGCGAGAACAACATAACCTTTGGTGAAGAAATCCGATGTACTTCCTAGTGTTGGTCTTACGAAATCTTACAGGAGTACGAATATGCCTTCAAAGTTGCAGGACTATGTTTTGTAATACACTGCCCTTTAGATAAACTTGATCCTGATATGAACTTAACCAGCTCTGTTTTTAAAGTAGGTTATTTTAATTCGTATGATTATTCTTTTGCTTCCTGTGCATGTGTAAATTGTTTCATGGCGATATTGTTTTTTATGGGTGATGTGTGGATTTTGTTGCATTTTTCTGAACATTGTTCTTGGGGGGAAAGATTATTTTGTTAATTTATAAAGTGCTGCAAAGGCGAAGGTGTGTTGAGTTCTATTAGAATTAGAATGTTAATACGTGTGTGGAATGCATTACTAGATTGTGGTGACAGTTGAAGGTTCCTGCCTGAAGCTGCCAGTCGTAATTCTGGATACTTAAATAAACAGCATCTTTACTGTGCAGTACCATATACTGGTATCCTTTAAATTAACAATTCAAATTAGTCCAGCTGCATTGGATTATATGTATGGAAGACAAATATAAGACATCTGGAAACTCCTCCCTTTATCTAGCAAACCCAGCAGAGTCACCATTAGCAAATCATAGGTGCTATAAACAAAAGGGTGGAATCTCTTTGTTCTCCCACCTCTTCTCTTAGAAACCAAGTAATTCCTAGGTATAGTCTTCAGTTTTCCACTAGTTTACCCATCTTAGTCCACAGGGCCGGACATAGGAACCGAAACCGGCCCTGGCAAACAGCTCGGGCCCCTTCCCCCCCCACCAACCACCCCCCCCCACCAACCCCCCCCCCCACCGGGGAGGGCCGAGTCTGTTCCAAGGCCCGGTTTCAGCTGATTTGGTTACCGTGAGCCGATATTGCGGGCCCCCAGTTACAAAAACGGCCACCTGGAGCCGAAAATCGCCCCCAAACCTAGCGGCCCACCGGGCAAACTACGGCCAGTCCGGCCCTGTTAGTCCAGGTAAAGGCATCTTGTATCATTTGTTTCCGTAACATAACTACTCTTTTAAAGAACCACTATAAATGGAATCATAATGCTGTTTTTGATTTCTCAAGCTTGTAAATGTCAAAATGGCAGGGCGGGGGAAAGACTGGACCATGTCAACTCTTCATAGGCATGGAATCCTAAAATCGTATGGCACAGCTTGAGCTTACCCTTATCACAAATGCAACTTCTTCAAAGGATGAAAACAGGGATCCTGTTTTTGCTAAAAAAGGGCTCGTTTATTCACCACTAGTAAAAAACAGGAGTACATTTCAAAATGTCGTCTGTCCTTTAGATGAGTCAGTGGTGCTTCTAATGTATATCTGGGACTAAAAGTATATCCCTCCACAGTCACTCAGGTGAACCAGTATTTTTTTTAACGATCCTACTTTTAAATTAATCTCCAATCCAGGGGGAAGATAACCTCTCCTGTTTAATCATCCCTTACTTAGTTTAGTCTCTCTAGAGAGATCCTGGCTGTATTTGCTATCACAACCTTTACGTCTGTTGAAGCAATTATTTGGATATAAGCTCCAAGATACCTAATTCAGGGCAAGAGAACTACACAAGTGTCATTGGCCATGCATCACTTAATCAGTCAACCATTAGTGCAAAGTAAAAAACATGAAAAACAAACATGTGACTTAGAAAGAAGAGAATGACAATAACTATTTTTGTGATCTCCGTCCTAATAATTGAAGATGCAACTCAAAGTCAACCAGTTCAAAATCTAAGGATAAAAGCTCTTAGTTGTGGAAATTTATAGATTACGGGTAGAACCCATTTGCCATTTAGAGTGCCACTTTTATTCTTTAGGAGTTCAAGGGTTAAAACTTGGTCACTTTTGCAAAGACTCTAGATGAAGATTGTGAAGCTTGAATCTGATGCTTATAAACCAGGAGCTTCATGACAGGCAGGTTCTCCTTGATCATCCCTATTCCTAATAACTTTGATAGGGTTCTGATTTCCTGATTCCTGAAGGAAGTGCTTTTCTCAACTGTTCCTAACCTGCAATTCTCCCACCATTTTTCTAGTGGATTGTCCACTATGCCCAAAAAAGTATACTGACACTGTGACCTATATTATGCGTATTGCACACTGTCCTGATCTGCTCTATGGTACGCTTTAACTCATTTTGTCGAGTGAGCACTAAGTCAGTGTGCTCTATTGCAGTTAATATGCTGCTCGGAACACAGCTGCAAACTCGTGCCTGCCCTGGGGGCTGGGCACTAGCAAAATGTGGATCTGCAGGTGGATGCATATTGAAATTCCAGGGCTCATCCCCCCTTTTAAGAGACACCCCCAGAGGACTCATTAACTGGGTGCCTCACCTCTTTGTGGCTCACAGTAAGCACGCCTCCTGATCACTACTTTGCTTTGGAGTCTCTTCCATCTGTAATACAGTGTGGGCACAGAGGCAAAGTGTTAACTCATTTGCATGGGTCTACAACCCTGTGCAAATGAGGGACCACCCCCTTAGAGGTGTACACCAACATGATCTGGACTGCAGAACAGACTACAGAATTGTCTACAGCCACTTCTGTAACACAAAGGTGCAGCAGGCGTGCAGAAAGCAGGCCCACATACCTGTGGCATTCCTGGGCACTTTGTGTAATGCAGACATGGTACACTGACAAAATATCGACACTCAAAATATCCACATACCAAAATATTGTGAGTAAAATATGGATGTCAAAAATATAGTTGTAAAAAATATTGGTTTTTATTATCTACTGGCGGTCGCCAGTAGATAGTTATAGTTAGGACCGAGTTCCCATAAGAAATCTGAAAATTCTATTTTGAATAACTTTGGCGCCGGTTGACTTATCTTCGTGAAATTTTCAAAACTAATGGGGCGCTCCACTCAGCTCCTACCCTGAAAGTCTCAGGGTGATTCGTTAAGCGGGGGCAGAGAAAAAAGGGGGGTCCCAAAACGCGTTTTCCCCATGCATTTTCCCATAGGACCTTTAGTCGAAGGTACAGCCCAAACGGCTGAACAGAATTACTTGAAATTTGGCAAAGAGGTAGTCCGCAGGTCAGGCATGTGCCTTTTGGATATATGGTGTCAATCTGTTCAGTAGTTCCTGAGAAAATTGCAGTTAAAAGTACATAAATATCTATAAGCGCGCACGGTGCGCGCACTAAATGTCCGCGAGCGTAATTCTAATTGGTGGTTAGATGTCAGTCAACATTCGAATCGGTCGAAATCAGGAAGTGTGGGACGCCATTTTGTGTGTGACAGTGAAAAAGAAAGGTGGAGAACGTGAAAAGGGGGCAGGGTAGAGATTTCCTGATCCCCTAGCCTTTGTCAGGGGGTCCCTTAAGGATCCCGAAGGGTGAAAAAAATGTTTTATTTTTTTTCAAAAAATCGCGGGGTGCGCGCACGGTGCGCACACGGTGCGCGCACGGCGGCAAAAAATTCATTAAAAAAATAAAATTAAAAATCAAGTTTAAGTGTTTAGATGTTGGTTGCCTCTAAAAAGAGCCGTTGTGTTCATTGAGTGTTTTTTTGTACCTACAAGTAAGTACCGATGCAGAGTCTAAAGTTCAAGAGGAAGACTCTGTTCCCTTCATCTGTGAAATGTACACCGTCTCCTCTATAAATGCCTTGCATGTTGTAACGGCACGGCAAGTCATGTGATTATGAAACAACACTTTTCATTGGTTCATAGTAGTTTCTGTTCCAGAATCTTCAAACACCACTCCCACTCCCCTCACTATTTCTTCTTATTTCCTGGGACAAGGAGCTGAACAGGTATCAATTTTACTTGAAAATGGCAGAACGGCAGTCTAATTCAGGGAGTGAGGAGGAGACCTGGATGCACTCAGAAGCATTGGTTCATAGTAGTATCTGTTCCAGAATCTTCAAACACCACACCCACTCCCCTCACTATTTCTTCTTATTTCCTGGGACAAGGAGCTGAACAGCTATCAATTTTACTTGAAAATGGCAGAACAGCAGTCTACTTCAGGGAGTGAGGAGGAGACCTGGATGCACTCAGAAGGTGTCTTTCAGTAGAATGTCAATATGAAAAGAAAGATAGTTGTAAAAATGGAGGCTTACATACTTTTTTTTAATAAAAATAACTCATTGGCTGTTTCAGACCATTCAACACTAAAAACTAGGCTGTATGTTTACATTTTTAAAAGCATGTTTTGTATTGGTTCAGAAAAATGTGTTCCCACATAACATTACTTTGGATTTGCTGTTAGGTTTGGAAAGTAAAGCACTCTTGCTCTTTGGATTAGAAACATTGTGTGCTGAACTTCTGACCTCTCTGCTCACACTAGTGTTCCATGATCTGTTGCTATGGTAGCAGGCAGAAGTCATGTTGGGGGTTGGAATCATTTGGAAAGGGTTGAAATTTGCAACCAATAGAAATGTGTGTTTCCATTTAAAAGAAAGGTGGAGAACGTGAAAAGGGGGCAGGGTAGAGAGTTCCTGACCCCCTAGTCTTTGTCAGGGGGTCCCTGAAGGATCCCGAAGGGTGAAAAAAACATTTTTTTTTTCAAAAAATTGCGGGGTGCGGTGCGCGCACGGCGGCAAAAAATTCATTAAAAAAATAGAATTAAAAATCAAGTTTAAGGGCCTCATGTACGTAGCCGAATACCGGTCGGTAACGGCCAATTTTCGGTAATTATACCGTTACCGACCGGTATTTAGGCTTGTGACATGTAGGGGGCTCATTTCTGTATTCGGTAATTTACCGAATCGGTAAAATTACCGAATCGGTAATTTTACCGATTCGGTAAATTCCGAATACAGAAATGAGATGTAGGGGGAGTCTGTGGGTGTTGTTTGGAGTCGGTATTTACCACCAACTAATAGTTGGTGGTAAATAAAGTATGGATGTGTAAAAGCATTTTATAGCGCTTAGAAGTGTGCAATGTGGCAGACATACATGCCCTTAGGGCATGTATGTGCGCCACATGTGCACACATGGCCGAATCAGGGGTGCAACAGGGTGTCAATGTGACACCCTGCCACCCTTGCATGTGCTCCCCCATTACCGAATCGGTATTTACCGTTTCGGTAATGAGGCATACCTTCCCATCAATGGGAAGGTATGCCTCATTACCGAATCGGTAAATACCGATTCGGTAATTACCGACTCACTCCGATTTGGTAACATTTACCGAATTTTTACCTACATACACTTTACCGATTCTTAAATACCGAATCGGTATGATTCAGTATTTTAGAATCGGTAAAGTGTATGCCACCTACATGAGGCCCTAAGTGTTTAGATGTTGGTTGGCTCTAAAAAGAGCCATTGTGTTCTTTGAGTGTTTTTTTGTACCTACAAGTACCGATGCAGAGTCTAAAGTTCAAGAGGAAGACTCTGTTCCCTTCATCTGTGAAATGTACACCGTCTCCTCTATAAATGCCTTGCATGTTGTAACGCAAGTTGTTGTGGTATATATAACCCATACCATAGTCTCTGAGGAAAGCAGAAACAGATTTATTGACATGCTTTCTTGCTTTCTCAATCTGCGGACAATATTGGTTGGACCAGTTCCACTTTTGCCATTGGCATATATTAGAATATACAAAGGTAGTTTGTGGAAAAAGTGACATCAATTGCACAAAGGTGTCCTTAACAAGCATTTCCAGACCTACCCCAGTTAAAGTGCCTAGGTCATTTCCACCACAGTGCACAATTATAAGGTTAGGCTGTGGGAGATGTAGAAAGGATTTCACCAAAGGCATTAATTGGTGCCACTTTAACCCTCTCTGACCAATCGATTTAATGTCTACATTTGGCAAAGCAAGGTCTTTCACAATACCTCTTTTTTCTGCATACTTTTCACTCCAGTAGACATAGCTATGACCTACAATCCACACTGTGAACATATTTCAAGGAGATCTGGATGCACTCAGAAGGTGTCTTTCAGTAGAATGGCAATATGAAAAGAAAGATAGTTGTAAAATGGAGGCTTACATACTTTTTTTTAAATAAAAAGAACTCATTGGCTGTTTCAGACCATTCAACACTAAAAACTAGGCTGTATGTTTACATTTTTAAAAGCATGTTTTGTATTGGTTCAGAAAAATATGTTCCCACAGAACATTACTTTGGATATGCTGTTAGGTTTGAAAAGTCAACCACTCTTGCTCTTTGGATTAGAAACATTGTGTGCTGAACTTCTGACCTCTCTGCTCACACCAGTGTTCCATGATCTGTTGCTATGGTAGCAGGCAGAAGTGATGTTGGGGGTAGGAATCATTTGGAAAGGGTTGAAATTTCCCTCACTCTGCATTACTCACTGCCATTCCCTTACTCATTCACTCTTCTTACCTGTATCCTCTACCCTTAGTCCTTTTGTTGCAGTCAGTCTTTCACTTCCCTTTCATGACTGATCATAGTTTCCTTTTCTCACTCATTCTGTCTGTCCTTTCCTCCTCTTCACTCAGTCATTTCAATCATTTCAATCATTCATGTATACACTACACATTCATTCAATAAAATTACAACACAGGATATTAGGAATATAGCTCTTCTTGGAGAAGTGAAGTGAGTTCTGAAAAGAACAGTTTTTTTTGTCTTTTTTGTTTTGTATCTTTTTTGTTAGTTTTTCAACAATTTTGTATTTTTTTAATTTTTTTAGAGCACCAAAAAAAAAAACAGGGAATGAAAAACTGTTCAACAGGAACAAAAAAAATTAAAAAAATTATGGGCTGGAGCATGTGCGCTGCTGTATTTTGTTCTCTATCAAGTTAATGCTGCTCTCTCCGTAACAAAGAACAGCATTGCACACATTGCAATGTATGTGCACCTTCTTGAAAAGTGGGCGAATGTCCAGTGCCCTGGTGCACGGTGAATCTGCGGCCGCAGATGATGTACTCGGCTGAGCAGGTGGAGGGTTGTCCCTTAGGGCTCTAGTTGTTTCTCGAGCATAGCGTACTGGATGCACTCTTTTAAAGTGTCTCAGCATTGAATAAATACTAAAGGAGTATTGTTTGCTGGTATCTCCTCTAGATAAGACAGTTCCGCAAATAGTGCATGTCACCTTCGGCGCATTCACCTTCTTTTGGCCCTCTGAAAAAGTGAAGTAATTCCAGATGAAAGAGTGTTTTTGTTTGCTCTTCCTTGGTGGTTCTACAAAGGTCTCCTCCTCACTCCCTGAAGTTGACTGCTGTTCTGCCATTTTCAAGTAAGATTTCACTCGAGTAGCTGTTCAGCTCCTTCTTCCAGGAAATAAGAAGAAATAGTGAGGGGAGTGGGTGTGGTGTTTGAAGATTCTGGAACAGAAACTACTATGAACCAATGAAACGTGTTGATTCGTAATCACATGACTTGCCGTGCGCGCACCGTGCGCGCACGGAGCACACGCGCATGCGCGCACGGAGCACGCGCACATGTGCGCACGGAGCACGCACGCATGCACACACGGAGCACGCACAGTGGACGCACGCATGTGCGCACGGAGCACGCACACATGCGCGCACGGAGCACGCACAGTGGACGCACGCATGCGCGCACGGAGCACGCACGAATGCGCGCACGGAGCATGCACCGTGCGCGCACGGTGCGCGCACCCCCGCGGCAGAAGATAGCCAAAGAGAAAAGTTAAGAACGTGAAAACACGTAACGGAAGACACTTTCTAACGCCCTAGGCCTTGTCACAGGGTCTCAAAAGGACCCACAAGAGCAAAAAAACATTGCGGGTGCGCGCACGGTGCACGCACGGTAAAAAAAACACTTTAAAAAAACAAAACATTTAAACTGTTTATAAGTTTATAGAAGATATTAACTATGCTGTTCAACTTTATCCAAAAAAAAGAGCTGAGCCATTCCATATTACAGGATACAGCCAATCTATAACTATATAAATAGGTAGTTTATTGTAAAATAAATATATAAAAAATATAATAATACATACATAAATTAGCATTTAAAAAAACTTGCAAATTCAGTAAAAAAAATATAGGTTTCACACATGTTATAGTTAGGAATTAGCATTTAAAAAACCTTTGAAATTCACTGAAAAAACCATAGGTTTCACACACATTATAGTTAGGAATTAGCATTTAAAAAACCTTGCAAATTCACTGAAAAAGCCATAGGTTTCACACACGTTATAGTTAGGAATTAGCATTTAAAAATCCTTGGAAATTCACTGAAAAAACCATAGGTTTCACACATGTTATAGTTAGCTGGACATTTCACTCGTACAAAACCATTGAAAATCCCCCGTTATAGTTAGTTCAGCTAACTATAACTCGCGCTCCCGCAATTCACTGCTGATGACGTCACATATTACATCACTCATGACATGGTCAGTGACATCACTCATGACATCACTGATGACATCTCAAATGACATCACTGATGACATCATCGATGACATCATCCTTGTGTAAGAGTGGCAGACCTCCTCTTATCCTAATATAAACTTCGATACACACATTGAAAAATACAAACTAAAGTTTTGAAAACTATAGAGATACCAATACCAGTTAGAACAACCTATTCAGTAATTCCAAAATCTACATACGCATCCACTCATTCATCAACACTTCTATATAGTCACTCATACATGTACTCAGTCATTATATCTACTCATACACCTATACATCCTGTTACACACCTACACCTATACATGGAGTTACTCACACACATACTTACACATGCAAATAAACATCCATTTACTTGCATATACAGCTATACACACACCACTACACTTACTTCTAAAGAAACATACACATACTTACTCTCTTAAACAATCACTTATAGAAACACATACTTATTTATACAGGAACTCTTCCAATCTCTCACTCTCATATATCCTCACTTATATACATCAATACTCACATATAGTAGTTTAAAACATATGGACTTACTCATAAAGACACTATTGAGACTGTCATTCACTCTCTTACTCACCCATACACACACTCATCCACCCATACTGTCCTGCTCACATACTGTCATCAAAACACATACAAACAGAGAATCACTCATTCATGCTTCTATACGCTAAGTAATGTCCCCCACTGAACCATACAGACACTCATACTGATACTCTAAAAATGAACTAATAACCCATATACATACTCATGTAGCTACTCACCAACCCATGCAGCCACTTATAGACAAAGTGAGACACTGATTCAGATATTTAAATATTTAAACATTACTCACTAATACTTGTATTCACTAAGATACTGTTAATAAGTCAGTTATACAATTAATTTTACAAAAAAACCCATCCATTTAGACACTTATTTACCCATTTATTCTTCCATTAACCTTTAGATATACATATATAAAACATATTTTTTTTTCAGAAAGACACATATTCACTGGATGATGTCATCAGTGATGTAATTTGAGATGTCATCAGTGATGTCACTGACCATGTCATGAGTGATGTAATATGTGACGTCATCAGCAGTGGATTGCGGGCGCGCGAGTTATAGTTAGCTGAACTAACTATAACGGGGGAATTTCAATGGTTTTGTACGAGTGAAATGTCCAGCTAACTATAACATGTATGAAATCTATGGTTTTTTCAGTGAATTTACATATATATATATATATATATATATATATATATATATATATATATATATATAAAATGAATTAATAAAAATTAAATGTATTAAAGAATAAAATTAATGTAAAAAAATGTATTAGATTTTATAATATACCTTTTAACAAATATAACAAATAAACTGAATATAAAAATGTTAAACACATATATAATTAATATATATATATATATATATTTACTTAAACAATTATTAAACTAATAATTTTAATGTATTTTATCATTTTAAAATTATTCAAAAATGTAACAACAAAATATATATATATATATATATATCAGTAGCGGCTCGTGGAGGGAGTTCGGTGGGGCAGTGAGGCGGGGGAGGGGCAGGGTGGGAAAATGTAAAGACCGGAATATGGATGAACGGGGGTAAGTACACATTTAAATTCATAAAACAAATTCCTTTGCGCGCGCTGCATCGCATTTTGCGATGCAGCGCGCGCAACAAAATTCGTTTTGTAATTCACATGACTCAAAAGAAATCCTACACCAATTTATATACATAAAGCAGATTTTTATATAAATGTAGACACCAAAATGAGCAAAATCGAATCAGTGTAGCTGGAATTATAAATTTTAGAAAAAAAATAAATCATATCACTTCAGCAAAAAGGTTACCATTGTGGTAAATAGGAAATGGCACTAGAGACAATCGGTCACTTGCACGCCTGGTTGCGTGGAACCCACTGGGGGTTAAGGTGTTGTGGGTCCCAGGACCAAGCCATGACAGTCAGCTTGATTTTACCTTGCTCAAGAAGCCCAGGTATAGAGTTGTCTAGGCTGTCCTTGGTGCTGAAGCGGGAGCTGTTGGTTTTACCGGTGAGGCACTGCTGGAGAGAACCGGGTTCAAAAAGTCAACAAACGTGCCGCTGCTGATGTCTGTCGAAGCTGCTGTGGAGTTCCCTCTTGATGCACTGTTGAGTAAAGGTAATGGTAGCTATGCTAGACACCAACAAGCCTTGGTAGCTCTAAGGCCAGCAGAAAGTTGTTTTGACGTCCAGAGGTCCGGTGGAAAATGGTAGCTACCTTGAACTTGCTCTAGGTTCAGAGTACATTTTCCACAATGCACTGGATAATTTACTTTTGGGCAACCCCTCAGAGGGCCCGATGGCCAGCGATTCTTTGGTTTCAAGATGTTGCTTTTACCTGCAGTTGCATGGGACTAGTGCCACTAGCCCAAGGGAGTCTGAGGTTGCTTCTGGCTCTCAAAGAGGTCCCTCTGTCTGGAAAAACCGAGTTTTGGGCTAGGACGAGTAGCAGTCATGCAGTGTCATGAGTGATGTAATATGTGACGTCATCAGCAGTGGATTGCGGGCGCGCGAGTTATAGTTAGCTGAACTAACTATAACGGGGGAATTTCAATGGTTTTGTACGAGTGAAATGTCCAGCTAACTATAACATGTATGAAATCTATGGTTTTTTCAGTGAATTTACATATATATATATATATATTCACTGAAAAAACCATAGGTTTCAGGGGTGTTATAGTTAGCTGGACTTTTCACTTGTACAAAACCATTGAAATTCCCCCGTTATAGTTAGTTCAGCTAACTATAACTCGCGCGCCCGCAATGCACTGCTGATGACGTCACATATTACATCACTCATGACATGGTCAGTGACATCACTCATGACATCACTGATGACATCTCAAATGACATCACTGATGACATCACTGATGACATCATCCAGTGAATGTGTGTTTTTCTGAAAATTAAATATGTTTTATATATGTATATCTCAAGGTCGATGGAAGAATAAATGGGTATATAAGTGTCTAAATGGATGATTTGTTTTTGAAAAATTGATTGTGTAACTGACTGATTAAGTGTATCATAGTGAATACATGGCTTAGTGAGTAATGTTTAAATATGTAAATATCTGTATCAGTCTCTCACTTTGTGTATAAGTGGCTGCATGGGTTGGTGAGTAGCTACATGGGTGTCTATATAGGTTATTAGTTGGTTTTGAGTATCAGTCTGAGTGTCTGCATGGTTCGGTGGGGGGTATTACGTAGTGCATAGGTGCATGAATGAGTGGCTCACTGTTTGTATGTGTTGAACACAGCATGTGTGCAGGACTGTATGGGTGGATGAGTGTGTGTATGGGTGTGTTAGTGAGTGAATGACTGTCTCAATAGTGTCTTTATGAGTAACTACATATGTTTTAAACTAGTATATGTGACTATTGGTGTATATATGTGAGTATATGTGAGAGTGAGAGATTGAAAGAGTTCCTGTATGAATAAGTATGTGTTTCTATAAGTGATTGTTTAAACGACTAAGTATGTGTAAGTTTCCGTAGAAGTAAGTATGGTGGTGTGTGTATAACTGTATATGCAAGTAAATGTATGTTTGATTCTTTATTAGCATGAGTGACTATGTGTGTGAGTAACTCTATGGATGAGTGGCATTGTGTAACAGGATGTATAGGTGTATGAGTACATATGATGAGTGAGTACATGTTTGAGTGACTGTATAGGACTGTTGGTGAATGAGTGGATGTGTATGTGGATCTTAGAATTACTGAAGAGGTTGTTGTAACTGGTATTGGTATGTCCATTGTTTTGAAAATGTTAGCCTCTATTTTTGAATGTGTGTATCAAAGGTTATATTAGGGTGAGAGGAGGTCTGCCACTCTATCACAAGGATGATGTCATCAGTGATGTCATCAGTGATGTCATTTGAGATGTCATCAGTGATGTCATGAGTGATGTCACTGACCATGTCATGAGTGATGTAATATGTGACGTCATCAGCAGTGCATTGCGGGCGCGCGAGTTATAGTTAGCTGAACTAACTATAACGGGGGAATTTCAATGGTTTTGTACAAGTGAAAAGTCCAGCTAACTATAACACCCCTGAAACCTATGGTTTTTTCAGTGAATTTCTGAGGTTTTTTAAATGCTAATTCCTAACTATAACGTGCCTGAAACCTATGTTTTTTTCTGTGAATATATATATATATATATCACCAAAGTTCAAAGATACGTGCGCTCTCAGGTCAGTAAACGACACATCCAGGTTGTAATAGTGACCAGGTTTATTCCATAACGCGTTTCGACTGCATCCGCAGCCTTGCTCACATGGAACCGTGTAATGATTAACTTTATGCAACTATATACAATGGACACAACTTTTGAGGGCAGTGGAGTCAAAATAGGACTGTGTAAAAGACAGCGTCCGCCATCTTGGAAAGGTCAGCATAGGTAAACATTGATAATAACTTAATGTAATTTAGATGAGGCTTTCGAGAAAGAAAGCACAGAGATGATTGAAAGATTCAAACTTCGAGGTTACCCTAACTGGGTCCTCAAGAAAGCGATCTGTAGAGTAGAGTCCGTGGATAGAAAAGACATACTCAGGGATGACACTACAGTGATGGAGGGAACTGGAGATGCTGAGACCAGGGTGATCATGACCTATAATACGGAGTCTGATGGTATCAGGCATATTTTGTCTAAAAATTGGAACACACTTAAAAATGATAACAGCATAGGCCACACTTTCAAGGACAGACCTAATATCACATACAGGCGAGGAAGAAACCTAAGGGACATACTAGTACACAGTGATATCACATTGACACAAGACTGAGGTATCCAGAACCTTAGAGGCTTCTTCCCATGTGGTCACTGCAAAGCGTGTTCGGCTAGTACCTCACGTAAAACATACGAACAAGGTCACAATCAGAGAGTAATAACCCAGTTCCTTACATGCAGCACCACATTTGCTATATATGTGATAGAATGCCCATGTGGCCTATACTATATAGGCAGTACCACCCTGATGGCCAAGAAAAGGATACTCGAACATAAGCGGGCCATTACTAACAGAGACCCTAAATACCCAGTGGCTAGACATTTCCAAGAACGACATTACTCTGACTCCTCACTACTGAAATATTTTATTTTGGAACAAGTCCGGTCAGATCACAGAGGGGGTAATAGGACACTCAAACTCAGACAGAGAGAGTCAAAATACATTGTAGATCTCCAAACGAAGGCTCCTGGAGGTATGAACCAAGACGAGGAACTTTCAAAACATTTGAAGAAAGAGTAATCCTATACGTTTTGTTCCGACAGGTCAACTGAGATGTTATGTATAACCCTGGATGTACCTGCTTTTGTTTTGTTTTCATATGTTTTTCTGACTTGTCAGCTAAATGTTTATCTCATGTTTTAATTGCAGGAGAGAAGGAAGGTACCTAACCACTGCACAGGTCGCCTAACCTTTTCTTCGGAGTCACGTCTTCACTTTCACTAAGAGAAATGGGGCACTTGTGAAGTACTGGGTATTTTAGTCCCAGCGGTGCAGGGGCACACACCCTATGACTTCTGGGTTTCACCCTGTTCCGGACCAACAGAAACACAGAGTCTTCTGGGTGAAGTCAAAGAATCGTTTATTGGCTGCAGACCAATTACAGGTATCCTAGAAGTACAACAGCGTGTATGTTCTCAGGAGACTGCTGAAAATCATGGAAACGGACTTCATCTTAAGTAGGCCTTTCTCGGCCTCAAGCATACATTCCTAGGTTTTACGATACGGCAATATACAAGGATATGTTACAAAGAAAAGGCAGAGTCATGATGACCATCCCACATTCCAGTTCGGCCAGCCCACAATGATTTACACAGTAAGGTTCAGATCTCACATTAGATGTAAACAGACCCCCCAATAAACATGAGCATCTCCTGTTTTGGGAAACAAGTCATAAAGCAGGAACAAGCAGGTGTGGAAGAGATTAGCCAGGGGCTTGTGTAGGATGAAAAGGGTTTTATGATGGGTCAAACCCTGATGCTAATCACAGGTGGACGGAGGAAGGGGAGCTCGTGAGACCAGTTTGACCCGGGGCAGCAGGGCCAGCTGCCCAGGTCACAGAGAAGTCAGAGGGGAAGCCCATGTACTGTGAGGCCCGTATTTGCTCCATTATAGCCTATGTGAGGGCAATGACAAGATGGCCACTGCTTCCAAAATGGAACCCGCGAAGTAAGGTAAAACAACGTGTACACAGTGCATTCATAGCTAGAACGATAAGTAAAGCACTCGTACATGCCGCATTTACCATTTGCGGTTCGCTAATACCAAGATAGACAGGGGTAGGGCCCTGTCCCCTACGCGGTCCCGAAGATTAAAGTACGACAGACCCTCCTTTTGCCCTTACATAGGCAATCACTATACTCATCTTAATCCGAGTCTAGGTCAATGTTCACAAAGTCATGGAGATGTTGCTGTAGCATCATCCTATTACTTAGCTCATCTCTCGATACAGGCTTCCTTACACATAAGGTAGCACAGAGGCCACACATCGTAGGAGCACACTGTATGCACAGACAGAACAGGAAAAGAATGGCTAAGATCATTCCAATGACCATTAGAACTTTCCAACCCCAGGCAGATATCAGTTCCCAGAACCATCCCACCAGTGACCAATCTCCCTTATCCACGTGTATGGCTTCAGATATCTTATGGAGTTTGGAGATGGCCTGATATACTGTTGGAGCGTTATCTGGTATGAAAATGCAACAACTGGATTGGATGACCTTGCATACCCCACCACGGTCTGCAAGAATAACGTCTAGAACCATGCGGTTCTGCAGAGTCATAAGGCGATCCGCTTGGAGCTCAGCTGTCAGATTACTAAGGGCACCAGCCGTTACATTGACAGTGGATTCAACCACACGCGTCAGCTGTCTCAGGTTCCTACTATTGACCATAGGTCCCCAAAACGGCAGGAAACCCAAGAAGAAGTCTCCTGCTTCCTGACCGGCAGTGTCATCCTTACTTATCACACCTCTCACAACTCTGGTCTAGTGATAATCAGAGGCGGCAGTAAATGTAGGCGGTAGCAGATTTGCAATATAACATGTGCCCGAGAAATCAGGGGGCAGCCATGTATATGCTCGATCATTACAGATGAAATATGTGCCCTTGGCAGCCAAAAACGCAGGGGAAAACTGTGACGGGAAAGTGTACGTTTCAGTACAGTCACTTCTTCCCAGTTGAGCCCTAGGGTTCTGACCATTACCCTGTAAGCAGAACCGACCCATGTGGGGTACGACCCAGATTGGAGATGAGATTTGTCGCTGTCTTTCACCCAGACTAATACTATACCCCGTCGCGTTCCATCCTACATAAGGTCTCAGCTCTTCTTTGGGAATGGACGAGTATGCATCAATATCCCTACTCATATCGGCAATTCCTTTCATCAAAGCCTTATTATTGGTGATAGGTCTGATGGAACGCGGTTGGCGAGGGGAGTACGTATCTAGAGCATAGAGGAACATGGTCTGGAATGCCCACGACGATCCATTTGAACTATATGGCAGCACCAGGTAAGGAATACCCTTGTTAATGGTATGTGGCATTAACCCACAGACCCAGCAATTGGTCGTATTCATTACCAGTTGGTGCTGGTGCAGGAGCTGGATAAACGAGTTATTTACGAACTCCGATCATCTGGTCTGTTCGTGCTCAGGCAGAGGGTGAAAAGAGTGAGAGGAGGCAGTAGAAAGAGGCATAGGCTGTGCAGTGGGTGCAATGGGCTTTTGAGCGGAGAAAGATACGAGTCCTACAATAAACATCATGATACTACACAGTGTAAAAAGGCACAAAAAGACAAAACATTTACTTTTCACAATTCTACACATCCTGGCTTTAAAGTTCATTTCCTCAATCGGTCTCTCCATCTTAAAAAACTCCATCCTCTACTCGGGCCGCTCGCGGCGGATGAGTTTCTTCTGCTAAGGAGTACGCCTGTCAGTCCAGGGAAACGCCCTAGACCAACCAGAACCGGCGACCTAACGTCTTCGGCCTGTACCCCAAAGTCTTGGCACCGCGACCCTGCGGCAGAACCCGGATGGTGGTTCGAAAAACAAAAAATCAAGAAAGTCCTTTAGATGGGAGAGCCAAAAATGTCAAAAAGGAAATAGTAAGGAAATCTTTATTTGTCCATGGGCCTAGGTCTCAAATTATAGCGGAGCCGGCCAGGTGCTGTTCGGTCTTGGAACAAAAGTTCAGGCTCAGTGGTGTCCAGTCGATTTGATGGTGGCACAGCTTCCTGCAGAATATTGTCACTCTCTTGGTCTGAAGCTGTGTCTCTTAGGCGTGCGTCACTGAATGGTACAAGACGAGGTACAGTGTCTGTCTCGGAGTCGGCAATACCCTCCTTGACCCACCGGTCATATGGCAGAGGCAAGGGGACTACCTTGCAGTGGGTACCATGAATCCAGTGCTTCCTCCCTTTTACTCACACTGCTGATCTCGTTGACAGAAGAACAAGATGAGGGCCGATCCAGCGAGGCTCGTCGTTGCCCTTACGCTGGAAATTCCGGACCAGGACCCACGAACCAGGGTTGATAGGGTGTCCAGGAGGTTCAGAAGCTTGGGGAAGAGTATCATGTACCTGTTGGTGCAAAACACGCAGTTTAACAGTCAAATCATACAGGTAATCGAGCAGTACTGGATGCTCTATTTCACTAAATTTCGTAGGCCTTGGCACACCCCATACGTTGGCCGGGCGGCCAAAGACTACCTCGTAAGGACTAAGTCCCACTCGTGAGTGTATCGTCATTCTGGTGTACAGGAGTGCTAGAGGCAGAGCGTCAGGCCATTTAAGACCGGTGCTCGCCTGGACTTTGGCTAGCTTGAGCTTTAAGGCTCCATTGTAGCGTTCTACCAGTCCAGCTGATTGGGGGTGATTCGCAGCGTGGAATTTCTGCTGAATGCCTAATCCTTCACATACATTCTTCATCACTTTACCCACAAACTCACTCCCGTTATCACACCACACCATTCTCGGCATTCCGAACCTGGGAAAGAACTCTTTCACAAGGGCTTTGGCTGTGGACAAGGCAGTGTTATCTTTCAGAGGATAAGCCTCTACCCATTTTGAGAAAGCACAAACAACCACCAGTACATATTTTAGGTTGTTGCATCTTTCCATGTGAATAAAGTCCAGCTGCAAAACTTCGAATGGACATGATGGGGGTGCAAAGTGACCGGCTGGAGTTGGGGTTCCCCTACCAGGGTTGTACTTCAAGCATACCATGCAATTCTTGGCCACATTCTCTGCACACTTGGGAATCCCAGCATTCTGCCATACTGGAGCCAACAACTTACAGATACCTTTCGTACTGATATGTGCCATTCCATGTGCCATAGTAACCACTGGAAGCACATATGCATCAGGCAACAACCATCGTCTATGTTCTGTCAGATCAATCCAACAACCATTCTCATCCAACTTACCCATACTCTCTCTCCACTTACTTAACTCTTCCTCTGTAGCTTCAGCCTGAAGCGACCTCACACTCTCTATTGTGTTCTCACACATTCCCACATCATTAACCCATCTTGCGGGGCCTGCAACATACATTCTAGTCTTCACATTCTGTGCTGTTTCTTTCGCGGTCTCATCAGCAAACGCATTCCCACGTCCAACATCATCTGTGACTTTCCTGTGCGCACTACATTTCATGATCGCAACTTGCAACGGTAGGGTCAGTGACTCCAGGAGATCATTCACCAACTTGCCATTCTGAATTTTAGCTCCATGTGACGTCAGGAACCCACGCTCTTTCCACAATCGCCCAAAATTGTGAGCCACGCCAAAGGCGTACTGGCTATCTGTGTAAATATTCACTCTCATTCCTTCAGACAACACGCATGCTCTCGTGAGGGCGATTAATTCTGCTGCTTGGGCCGAATTATATGGCACTCGTGCAGTTTCCACAACCGTATGTAAAGTCGTGATAGCATATGCAGCAGTCGTGTCACCATTAGGGAGCTTGAAACATGAGCCATCCACCCATAAAGTACCATCACACTCAGTCAGGGGAGTATCTTTCAGATCCACTCTCCCTTTCGTCTCTTCTTCCGTTCTGAACAGACAGTCATGCTGCTCAATCTCATCTGAGTCTGCTGGAATCGGCAACAACGTAGCTGGATTCAGCGTATTGCATCTCTTTATGTGTATGTGATTCGCTAACAGTGTAAGCTCGTAGCCCGATAATCGTGCACTTGTCAAGTGTTGTGTCTTAGTTCTATTCAATAATGTGTCTACAGCATGTGGAACCATAACGATCAATGTGTTGTCCATTACCAGACCAGCAGATTGTCGGATAGACATTGCTGCAGCAGCTGTCGCTCTCAGACAGCTTGGCAATGCCCTCGCTACAGGGTCCAAGGTGGATGAAAAATATGCGCATGGGCGCGGTCTGTCGCCAAAAGGCTGTGTTAACACTGACAACGCACATCCATCTTTCTCGTGAACATACAATGTAAAAGGTTTACTGTAGTCAGGAGTGCCCAACACAGGTGCTGAACACAATGCATTACGCAATTCCACAAAACTTTTCGGGCACTCTTCAGACCATGGGATAGGATTCGGTGTGTCTTTGCATGTTAATGCTAACAAAGGTTTTGCCAACAAGGAAAAACTTGGGATCCAATGCCTACAGTATGAAGTGATGCCCAAGAAAGCACGTACTTCTCTCTGTGTTTTTGGCACACTCAACTGTGCAATGGCTTGAATTCTTTCTGGGGTCAGTCTACTTCCCTCCTTCGACAAGAGATGACCTAAGTAGGTCACTTCTTGTCGACAATATTGCAGCTTAGAGAGAGACACCTTGTGATGGAAAGCGGATAAATGGCGTAACAGTGACAATGTGGCTTCTTTACAGATCTTCTCAGTATCCGCGGCAATTAGTAAATCATCCACGTACTGAATCAGGATAGCGCCACTAGGTAAAACAAGTGCATCAAGCTGCGCTTTCAAAGCTTGACTGTATATAGATGGACTCTCACAGTAGCCCTGGGGAGCGCGTTTGAAGCGGAAGCTTCGGCCTCCCAGACTAAAGCCAAAAATGTCTCTGCTCTCCTCTGCAATTGGGATGCTAAAGAAAGCATTCTTTAAATCGATCACTGAAAACCATGCAGCAGAGGCTGGAATCATCGTTAACAAGGCAGTTATATCAGGGACAACTGGAAACTGTGGCACAACAATCTTATTAACCTCTCTAAGATCAATCACAAATCTGTAAACAGGTGGCTGTGAAGGGTCCGTTCGTTTTAAGACAGGTAAAATCGGACTATTGCAAACGTTGCCTCTTGTCTCTTCAATCACACCCTTATTAATCAAGTCGCTGACAATGTCTAACAATGCTTTCTGGCCTTCATTAGAGATTTTGTACTGGGGAATACGTGGCAGTCTGACATTAGCCTTTAAAGTCACCACGTACGGCGGTATCTCCAAGAGGCCCACATCATTGGGACCAGTAGCCCAAAGGGCATCCGGAAGGGATGACAATTCAGGTGGCATTGTATTTTTAGACAAGTACATTGGGGAAATCACTTTCTTGCCTAATGTAAGTTGTACTCCCGAAGGAGAACAATACAGTGTAGCGTGCAATCTTTTCAACAAATCTAATCCCAGCAAATTCTCACCACAACCTGTCGTCAAGATCAGGGGTGCTTTCAGCTCGCAAGGTCCAACAGAAAGTGACATGGGACTAGAAATCGGGTTCCTAACCGGGGCGCCTGAAAAACCTACTGAAACATTTATATCGCCAGACAAAGGTGCGCCAGGGAGTTTGGAATGCATGATTGAACTCTTTGCAGCACCAGTGTCTAGCAGAAAAGGCTCTGTTACATTCGCTGTAGTCACCTCAACATACGGTCCACTCTGATCCACTGGCACTGAAACAACTCCCTCTCTCTGTCTATGGCTGTCCTAGTAATCATTATTCTCTGCATCGCCGTCCTCTACATAATAATCATTATTGTAATACTGGGCCGTATTACTAGTCGCGTTAGCCTGCTGATCAAAGCTATTAATGGTATTTTGAGGCGGCAGAGGACGCGCATTCTGGGGAACACTTCCACGCCCTCTACCTCTAGGAGCTTGCTGACCACCTCTACCTCTTGAGCCATACATATTACCATTCCGCTGCATTAATTTAGGGCAACTATATTTAAAATGACCTTCCTCCTTGCAGTATGAACATTGGTTGGGACCTACAGGGACATGTGGTTGATAATACCCGTTCATTTGCTGATTGTTCTGAAACTGTTGGGGTTGGTGATAGACACCTTGGGGTTGTCTATAATTATTCTGACCTCCACGTGGTGGATAGGCCTGCTGTAAAAGGACCTTCGTCTTTAATTCCTTCGTTTTCTTCTCTGTCCTATCTTTCTCGTCTTTATCTCTGTTTTCATAATACTGTGCAGTAGCCAGTATTTGCGCTGAAGAGGAAACAGCCCAAGAACTCTCTGAATCTTTCAACTTCTTACACAGGTCAGGAAGTAAATTCTGCACAAACTTATCCACAAATAACCGTTGGCCACCCTCAGTACTCATATCCTGCCCACTGTGGTCAATAAACGTTTCCTCAAACCTAGTGAAGAAGTCTGACACTGTCTCATCCTTTTTCTGCTTGCAGGCAGATAACTTATCCCAATTTACGCGCATTGCAGGCATTAGTGTCTTCATATACGTGATGATTCTACCAGGGAGTTCAGCTACTAAAGGCTCTGGTTTCGCGCCACCAGTTTGTCTTGCGTCAGCAGCAATAATGTTAGCCCATGTATCCCCTAGTTCTGCATCGTGATCCACATTACGGATTGACCCCCATAGGGGCTGTGGAACAACATTACCAAACAACATGTCTATGTCGGCCAGATTCATAACGCATGATCCCGCCGTCTGTGACAACTCTTTATAATAACCTGCTGGGTTTTTACGGGGATCAGGTAAAGACTGCTTAAGCGCTAACACCTCAGAGCGCTTCCATGGAACATGCACCCAAACACGCTGGAAATGTGCTGCCACAGCGGGGTTACCACCGACAGCTGCAACCGCTTCCTTCCATACCGGGGGAACTTCTCTCATGGGGTATTGTCGCGCCTTTACCTTTTTCCCCACAAGGACATCTTGTTCGAACAATGACTGTTGACAATCATCATTCCTGAAGGACAATACAACTGCAACTGCTTTATCTATATCGCGATCCACAATTATACCAGTTCCAAAATCAAACCTCACTCTACACAACTCCTGCGGCCTCGGATTTTTACCACTATCCTCCAATTCTTCACAGAGAATTTCGCACATTTTCTCAAACACATATCTCTGTTTTGGAGCATCCCACTGATGGAAAACGCTGACAACTGATTCCACATCATACAATGAAGGGAAGACAATCCATCTGCGCGCCATGCTATCTATTACCTTCTTCTCATCAGGGGTAGGCAACTGACTACGCAATTGCTTACGCTGCAAACCAGGAGTCGCACCAGACAACTCAAAGAGAGGAGACATTAATGAAGTAACCACATTAGCTAAACGCTGTCGCGCTGAAGGAGAAGCTGAGGCGGAAACAGGGGGAAAAACAGAGGGAAGAAAAGAGGACGTAGAAACAGGTACTGGAGTGGTGCAAGAAAAAGTGTTAGGGGAGGCAGCTGCCGAACTAGGCAAAGTCGCAGGAAGTGCGGGGGCAGTTGGAAGCACAACTGGCGGCCCTTGAGAGGGCTGCGCTACAGGGATAAGAGCCGGCTGCAAAGCAGCCGGCAGTTGCGGCAAAGCTTGCAGTATATTAACTGGAGGTGGCATATTCACAAGCTGGGGAGGTGCCGTGGCATTCTGCGCATACGGGGGTGGCGAACTCAACAAATGTGACATCAGGGGATCTTTCTCCTTGTCTTCGGACTCATTCTGCTTAGAGTGTGGTAGAGCCGGGTAACATTTGTCAATCCCTAACTTACGCTGCCTGTGCAATTGCTCGCTCATCTGCTCCTCCTCATTGTCTTTAAATTGTACAGCTGCTTGCATTACTGACATACCTCTCTCTCTTTTATTCTTTTTCGCTAGCTTAATTTCTTTCTGTTTGGCTTCCTTTCGCCATAAGCGGAAAGAGTCAAACATCGCCAGCCGGGCTTTCTTCTTAAACAATTTAATTTCCAAATTATCTAAAATATCGGTATCAAAACTACCATTTTGGGGCCATTTTAAAACACCGTCTTTCCTAGTGTAGTGGATCCATACTTCGTTATATGCAATGGGGCCTACGCCATGTTTTACATAGAGCTCATAAGTTGGAGTTCCAACCGGAGGAACCGGACATGATTCCTCTAACTGGAAGTCTTTCCCACAACCCAAACAGAATAATCTACCAAATAT
Source organism: Triturus cristatus (assembly GCF_964204655.1). Taxonomy (NCBI): domain Eukaryota; kingdom Metazoa; phylum Chordata; class Amphibia; order Caudata; family Salamandridae; genus Triturus; species Triturus cristatus. Next base: position 1,389,616,317 of record NC_140590.1, read on the forward strand.
TCCAGAACCAGGCATCTTCGCTCGCTAGTCTGGATCCAAACGTCAAAGGATTATCGATTACGATAGTCTCGTGAATACACGAGTCCTCTGGCTTTGGGGTTTGCAAACACCAAATCACCAATTACCAAATCAAACCAAACGATCCCGAGGGATACCAAAACGAATGGGAGACGCTCCACTTATACTTAACTGAATATTGCTGATCGATGACGTCACCAGAAGACTCTCTCGATTGTTTCGCTCTCTCAAAACTCGTCAAGGGTCCAAAACAGGTCGATTAATCAGGGCAGCAGTCCTTCGTAGCCGTCGGGACGCGGAGAACCTCGCAGAAAAGACTTTCGGACCACGTCGACATGCAGGGGTCGATGAAGTGGCGGCCTTCCTCCAGAATTTCCACACGAAGCTCCTCACGAACCTCTGGCTTGGACTGGTACCGCTGAAATCGTCCCGAGTTGGGCGCCAAACTGAAGTACTGGGTATTTTAGTCCCAGCGTTGCAGGGGCACACACCCTATGACTTCTGGGTATCACCCTGTTCCGGACCAACAGAAACACAGAGTCTTCTGGGTGAAGTCAAAGAATCGTTTATTGGCTGCAGACCAATTACAGGTATCCTAGAAGTACAACAGCGTGTATGTTCTCAGGAGACTGCTGAAAATCATGGAAACGGACTTCATCTTAAGTAGGCCTTTCTCGGCCTCAAGCATACATTCCTAGGTTTTACGATACGGCAATATACAAGGATATGTTACAAAGAAAAGGCAGAGTCATGATGACCATCCCACATTCCAGTTCGGCCAGCCCACAATGATTTACACAGTAAGGTTCAGATCTCACATTAGATGTAAACAGACCCCCCAATAAACATGAGCATCTCCTGTTTTGGGAAACAAGTCATAAAGCAGGAACAAGCAGGTGTGGAAGAGATTAGCCAGGGGCTTGTGTAGGATGAAAAGGGTTTTATGATGGGTCAAACCCTGATGCTAATCACAGGTGGACGGAGGAAGGGGAGCTCGTGAGACCAGTTTGACCCGGGGCAGCAGGGCCAGCTGCCCAGGTCACAGAGAAGTCAGAGGGGAAGCCCATGTACTGTGAGGCCCGTATTTGCTCCATTATAGCCTATGTGAGGGCAATGACAAGATGGCCACTGCTTCCAAAATGGAACCCGCGAAGTAAGGTAAAACAACGTGTACACAGTGCATTCATAGCTAGAACGATAAGTAAAGCACTCGTACATGCCGCATTTACCATTTGCGGTTCGCTAATACCAAGATAGACAGGGGTAGGGCCCTGTCCCCTACGCGGTCCCGAAGATTAAAGTACGACACTTGGATTACGATTGGACACCTCCAGAAGGGCACAGAGAGCAACAGGATAAGTGAATTTTGGTTACTGACTGACCCCGGGCATTTGCTCATTACTGTTTTTACACTGCTTATTTATCCTCTAGGATTTGATAGACTAGGTGTTATGCACTTCACGAGCACTATGCCTGTACCTTTGTGTATGTATCTATCATCCTCATGTACATTGTTCAGGGTGATCTATGCATTTTTGTGCAGCGAGCATACGAAGAGGCAATGGTCCTAACAAGCCAATAATTATCATTTTGCTAGCACAATCACTCACCCTCCCAAGTGACCTTAACACCTTGTGTTATGTCCATTGCACGCCTGAAATTTGTCCTGATACTCATCGTTTTAACTAACCATGATGCTAATTTTACTGGCTATTTCAGCCATGACCTCATAGCATAGCGGTTTATCACTACTTTGCAGGGCTCTTACACTCGCCAGGCGTTCCTGATCATTTAGGACACAGAATAACGACGCTCGCAGTCTATCATGTATTTTACTTCACTTTAAGTCACTTGTGAGATACTCCGGCACGTAACAGCTTTCCGAGCCGTACAATATATTTGTCACTGTAATTCACATCTCACACGTGTAATAGTAGAGGATGTTCATCTGTTCATTTGCATTGTTGGTCTTTTATGCATTTCGGTACTTTGAATCTAAATTACATTAAGTTATTATCAATGTTTACCTATGCTGACCTTTCCAAGATGGCGGACGCTGTCTTTTACACAGTCCTATTTTGACTCCACTGCCCTCAAAAGTTGTGTCCATTGTATATAGTTGCATAAAGTTAATCATTACACGGTTCCATGTGAGCAAGGCTGCGGAAGCAGTCGAAACGCGTTATGGAATAAACCTGGTCACTATTACAACCTGGATGTGTCGTTTACTGACCTGAGAGCGCACGTATCTTTGAACTTTGGTGATATTATTTGCCGGTTGCTTCGCCGGCGTGTACGCCACTTTCCGAGGGGGCCAGCTGTCCGGAAGAAGCGTTTGTGAATTTTGGATATATATATATATATATTCACTGAAAAAACCATAGGTTTCAGGGGTGTTATAGTTAGCTGGACTTTTCACTTGTACAAAACCATTGAAATTCCCCCGTTATAGTTAGTTCAGCTAACTATAACTCGCGCGCCCGCAATGCACTGCTGATGATGTCACATATTACATCACTCATGACATGGTCAGTGACATCACTCATGACATCACTGATGACATCTCAAATGACATCACTGATGACATCACTGATGACATCATCCTTGTGATAGAGTGGCAGACCTCCTCTCACCCTAATATAACCTTTGATACACACATTCAAAAATAGAGGCTAACATTTTCAAAACAATGGACATACCAATACCAGTTACAACAACCTCTTCAGTAATTCTAAGATCCACATACACATCCACTCATTCACCAACAGTCCTATACAGTCACTCAAACATGTACTCACTCATCATATGTACTCATACACCTATACATCCTGTTACACAATGCCACTCATCCATAGAGTTACTCACACACATAGTCACTCATGCTAATAAAGAATCAAACATACATTTACTTGCATATACAGTTATACACACACCACCATACTTACTTCTACGGAAACTTACACATACTTAGTCTTTTAAACAATCACTTATAGAAACACATACTTATTCATACAGGAACTCTTTCAATCTCTCACTCTCACATATACTCACATATATACACCAATAGTCACATATACTAGTTTAAAACATATGTAGTTACTCATAAAGACACTATTGAGACAGTCATTCACTCACTAACACCCATACACACACTCATCCACCCATACAGTCCTGCACACATGCTGTGTTCAACACATACAAACAGTGAGCCACTCATTCATGCACCTATGCACTACGTAATACCCCCCACCGAACCATGCAGACACTCAGACTGATACTCAAAAAACCAACTAATAACCTATATAGACACCCATGTAGCTACTCACCAACCCATGCAGCCACTTATACACAAAGTGAGAGACTGATACAGATATTTACATATTTAAACATTACTCACTAAGCCATGTATTCACTATGATACACTTAATCAGTCAGTTACACAATCAATTTTTCAAAAACAAATCATCCATTTAGACACTTATATACCCATTTATTCTTCCATCGACCTTGAGATATACATATATAAAACATATTTAATTTTCAGAAAAACACACATTCACTGGATGATGTCATCAGTGATGTCATCAGTGATGTCATTTGAGATGTCATCAGTGATGTCATGAGTGATGTCACTGACCATGTCATGAGTGATGTAATATGTGACGTCATCAGCAGTGCATTGCGGGCGCGCGAGTTATAGTTAGCTGAACTAACTATAACGGGGGAATTTCAATGGTTTTGTACAAGTGAAAAGTCCAGCTAACTATAACACCCCTGAAACCTATGGTTTTTTCAGTGAATTTCTGAGGTTTTTTAAATGCTAATTCCTAACTATAACGTGCCTGAAACCTATGTTTTTTTCTGTGAATTTCTAAGGTTTTTTAAATGCTAATTTCTAACTATGCCTACAGAGATAGGACATGTGAAGAAAGAAGAGAAAATGCACAGAAAGAAACAAAAGAAGTGCAGAAAGAAGCAACAGAAGTCCTCAAATACGAAGATAAGTGCAGGAAGAAGGATAACGTGCAGAAAGAACAAAAAGAAGAGCAGAAAGAAGCCTTGTTGCAAAATCATCCTGTACCCTCAACTTTTTCAGACGGATACTGGTGGTAACTGAGTCTGACTAACCAGTCCTAGAGCCAGTGCTATGTTAAAAGACACTTAGAATACAGTGAAAACACCTACATACACTAGGGAACATTATGCGTTGGGGTCCCCCTGTGATTAGCATGACCTCCTCTGTAAGCCCCTAGTATATAATAGGGCATGGAGATTAAAACTACCTCTTAAAACAGGCCACAGGGCGTTTTTGCACACGTTAACTCAGGCCCCGTCCCCTCCATTCACCACTGTGTAAACACGCCCTGTGTCCATTTTTAGTTGGGAGATTAAGTTCATTTGAATCCTGAGGGTCCCTAGGGTCCAACTAGCCCACTAGGTACCTCCAGTAAGTGCCACAGAGCTGCGTTGCAGAGAGGTGTAAAAAGTGGCACGGCCTGGACCACCTCTCTGCAATGCAGCTCAGTGGCGCTTACTGGAAGCACTTGGTGGGCTAGTTAGCCCCCAGGGGCCCTCAGTATTGAAGGGAAATTATATCCCCAATTTAAAACGTGCCATAGTGCGTGTTTGCACACGTCACCTCAGGCCCCGTCCCCTCCCTTCACCACTGTGTAAACGCGCCCTGTGGCTGTTCTAAGTTGAGAGATTAAGTCCCCTTGAATCCTAAGGGTCCCTAGGGTCAAACTAGACCACTAGGTACCTCCAGTAAGCGCCACAGAGCTGCGTTGCAGAGAGGTGTAAAAAGGGGCTTGGCCTCAGAACACCTGGCTGCAGCGCAGCTCCCTGACGCATACTGGAGATGCCTGTTGGGGGCGCGTTTGCAGAGTGCTGCACGGAGGGGGCATGGCCTCTGGCACGATGCCAGTCTTTTATTTATTTTAGTTTTTTTAAGAAGGGGGGCTGTTTGGTTCCCCTTCTTATTCTAATTTATTGGCCCTGATGACCCCATCCCCCAGGGCCAGTCTCCTAATTATATTTTTTTGACCCCAATCCCCAGGGCCGGCCACTGTTTTTTATTATTTTAAAAAAATATATATTTATAGACACACCTAGGACATGCTGGACAAACCGTACGTACCTATCACCATGACGATTTGCGTGATATTCATTAAAAGGCGACTATGCATGCAATTAATCCACGTGGAATGTATTTACACCACTAGTGAAGCTCTGACATGTCTGATGCCCTACCGTGCCTAATCCTGGTAGACACCCTTGTCGTTTATTTATACAAACATGGGTAGCTATTGACGGGCACATTTAATACACATGCACACCAAGCCATTCAAAGGGGATTCGACAAAAATTCGACCAAAACTATGCAAGAAACCCCCTCACGGTTAATAAAACACACATCCACTGCCGGATGTGTAATACTTTTTATTTTACTCTCTGGAAAGGGGACGAACATCACTTGAGAGTCACAGCGTGCTCCTGACAGAGCCCAATGCTGTGTTACACCCACCATTGCCTGCCGAGTGCCACACACCTCTGTGTTGTATTCCACTAGCTAGTGCATATGCTATGACACTCTCTAGCCCATGTGCACTGTAACACCACCCCGTGAATATGTCATGCCACACTTGTCTTCGCAAGGGTTATATTGCCCCATCTAACGTGCCTTTCTCGATGCCTATGTTATAACGCACAGTGCTATGCCATACATATTACAATCTGGGATCCATATCTTTGTCACAGTGCATATGCAACGTTACACTCCCCAGCACATATTTTATATTACAACTTTAGAGACTAGTTAGGTTACACAACACTGCCCTGTGCATATTACACTCCAAGGCGCATATCGCATAGCACGCGCTAGTGCCTGTGCTATCTCGCGCTCTCCAATGAATCTGTCATTGCGCACAATGTATTGCATATTATATTTCACGCCAGGTTCATCTTATATCACACTTTTTGGTGCATAGTTTATACCATACACTATATCTAGTTTTCATTTTCAATCGTGCTCTCAGGACTATGTTCTATATAACACTGTGTTCACCTATCCTTTTCACGGGCATTACATTTTGCGATAGGGGGTGGAGGGTCAGGGGGTGTTTCTGCCAAGTGAGCCCGGAGTCACAGTCACAAACGTCCTCTTCTTCCTGAATAAAAGTGAGATTATGCTGCATACTTGTTCATATTTTAAGTAGTTCGCACAGACACAATGTTTTAAAAACAATAAAGTTCCTAATACCCGCCTTCTCTGAACAGTTAGCTTCCTGCCCCATCCCCTTCCTCCCTATCCTCTGTTGTGTGAATCCATGGACTAGCCTCCTCCCTCCTGCCATGCATGGTCTGATGTGCTGCCACTGCCCTCAATTTAGTATGATGTACCAGTCCACTCCTCCTGCCCTCCATTGCCCAATTCTATGTCCCATCATTGACCTCCTGCTTAAACTCTGTGCTTAGCTTGCTGCCCCTATTCTCCTTCCCCCTGCCCTCCGATGTCTTTGTGCATGCCCCTGCTCCATCCTTTTTGCCCACCATGTCCCATGGACCTGCCACTCCTATCTACTCTGAGTGTTCTGTTGAGCTGCCACTCCCCTCCCACCTGCCTAGCATTGTCAGATGACTGTAACCTGTCCCTGCCACCTCCACCCTGCCTGTCCACATGCCATGCCCCTATCCTCTTCCTCCTGTCCTACATGGTCCATTGTACTGCCACACCCTTCTGCCCTCCCTGGTCTGTTGTGCTGCAACTGCTCCTCCTGCCTGCCCCGTGTGGTCTGTTGTGACGTCCCTTCCCCTGAACTTTCTTGTCTGTGCACAGGTCCTGACCCTCCCTTCTATCCTCCATCGTCCTTTGTGCATGCCCCTCCACCCTCCTTCTTGCCCATCATAGCCATTGTGCTGCCACTAACCCTCCCACTTGCCATGCATGGTCTTCTGTGCTGCCATGGCCCCTCCCACCTTCCCTGTGTGGTCAGTTAGCTGCCCCTGACCCCCTCCCACCTTCCCTCCATGGTCTGTGTGTATGCCATCACAGTCTCACTGTTGCTCTTCATGGTGTGTCTTGCTTCTAGTGCCCATCCTGCCTGACCTCCATGGCTATCTTGCTGCTCCTGCCCTGCCCCCTTGCCCCCAGCCCTACTCCCACCCTCCTGTCTTGTCTGTTCCATTGTAATGCCCCTGATCCGTCCCTCCTGCCCTTTATGGTCTGTTATGCTGCAGCTTTCTCTCCTGTCTGTCCATTATGGTCAGCTAGCTACCATTGCCTCTTGCCCCTCTGTTCTCTGTTGTCCATGTGCATGGTCCTGTCCCCTCCCTCTTGCTTTCTATGGATTGTTGTGCTGCACTCCCGTCCTGCATGCCCTGTGTGGTGTATTGTGCTGCTGCAAACCCTGATGCCTGCCCTGCAGGGTCAGTTTGGTGCACCTCTCCATGTCCCTCCTGTCCTCTGTTATCCAAGTCCATGTCCCTATCCCATTTCCTTCCATGATCCAATGTACCATACTTGCGAACATTTTGAACTTGGTAAGAGGGAGATTTTGAAAAAAAACTGGGGTATTGATTTTCCCCTTTGAGTTACATTGAAAAAGAGGATATTGTAGACAGGAGACAGATCAAATAAAGCCCATTTGAGCTTAAAAACATTGGACGTTTCCTGGCTGAATCGGGTCTGTTGGCATGTATGGTTGTACTACCATTGCCTCTTCCTTCTGCCCACAATGGTCTATTACATTGCCACAGCCTTAAAGGAGGGTAGATTTTGTATCACAGGGGGCCCCTGGCCCGTTCTGTCCACACCTGAAGTATGAGACCCTTGTCCTTGCCCTGCCAGCTGCATTTGTAGGCCGTATTAAATTGACCAGCGGGTCCTGTGTTGCTATATAATTATCCTGAGACATCCTTACCACTCAGCCAGCATAAAACCCCTGTGTAGGCCCTTCTGTTCAATATGTAGGCCTCTTTGTTAAATTGACCATAGCTCTGCAATTTTAGTGTATAGTAGTCTGAAGGCAGGTCTGCGAGGCCTTCTGATCCAAACTAGTAGCCCCCACCCTACCCGAGTGCTCCGTGCTCGGTATCAAAGTTCAACATCCCCCTGAAGCTGCCGACATACAGTAGGCTGCATCCTGGACTGGTACTTGCTTCCTGGGCAGGTTTCCCGCTTTTAAGGAAGTGGCAACCGCAGAGCGTCAAGTTAGGAGAACTGAGGAGATTTTATACATGAATATATTGAATTCCCGTACAATACCCATTATTTTCTGCTTGCTCTATGGAACTTACGATAAGCGATTGGCCTGAGAGACTGACCTTTTCACCCAGTCCATTGTCAGCATTAAGTGGGTAAATGACGAAATGTCTGGTAAAATCTGCAGACGAAGCTTTTGGGTAGCATACGTAGGTAGATGTAGCGTGCAAAGGAGCCCACAAAATGATATAAAAAGGGAGCACCCACAGATATCGACGGACTACCTCGCCGTCTGTATGTAGGTTAACAGGCAGTGCAGGTTTTCCCCAAGAGCTGGGAGCTCTTGTCTTCCTTTGCTTAAAATGTCTTGCTCTGCTTTGCTTGAAGTATCTTATTCTATTTTACCTATATGAAATGTCATGTTATGTTTAACCATTGTTCTCTTTACTTTTGCATTTAAAAGACTTGGTATTGTAATTGCAGGAATGCTTGCTCTAAGAGTAAACGTGAGTGTTCCTAGGTAACATTTTCCTTGGTGTAACTTGTTTCCCATGATGCATTTATAGATGTGTTTTCTCTCTCTCTCTGTCAGTACATTAATTGAGATACAGAGAATATTATGACAGCTGTATGATTATCTGGATTCTGTATTTTGTACTTTATGTCTCTATTCTGCGGTTTCTTTGAAGTTGCATCTTCTCATTAAACTGCCATTGTATTCTGCCTCCAATTCCATGTCTCATATGTCTGTTTTCTTCATTTTTGGAGCAAGCGTTCCTAGGCACCCCGGCTCAAATTAAGGTGCCCCTTTTGTCCCTGACTCACTCTCCTGCTCAGTTCTGTGGTGGCTCCCGGGGATCTGGGGACCGCCCCTAGCTTCCTTGACCCGTAATAGATCTTCCCTCCAACAGCCTCTCTTGCAAGTCCTGTATTGTTGGTTTGTTGCCCCTGCCCCCCTTTCCACTGCCCTCCATAGTCTGTTGTGCTTCCACGGCCCTTCCTGCCTGCTCAGTGTGGTTAAATTGTTGCCTTTGCACCCTCCTACCTGCCTTCAATTTTCAGAGTCCGTGCCCCTGGCCTCTGCCTCTCAACAGTATCCTAATGAACAACTAGATTGCTAACATTCTATATTTATTACAAAAGTGTGGAACGCCTGACATCATCTTGATGTAATCAAAACTGTAATAACTAGAGCATTTCCTTTAGAAATTACATATATGAGAGGGTCTTATTGGCATCAAAATTATGGTTAGTGCTCTAAAAGACTAAAATAAGGACGTATTTTCTGAGTTTTCAAATAGCGACAAAGCACTTTTAAATTATTTGTTATCTTTATGTTTTTTTATCCAGTTGACCACTTGATTAAATGTTGCACTTAGGGGAGAGGATGTGGTGTTACTTCCAGAACTGCAGACTTTGCAACTGGGGAACCAGGTTGAAGTTTCTGCTTCAGCTCGACATTCTGTGATTCTGGTCAAATCACTTAGTCTCCCCATGTCTACAACCAAAATGAATTTGTTCTTGTGTGATGTAACCAATGCTCATGTAAAGCACACCAATACCTGACAAGTCTGCACTATATAACACTGCAAAAACACAAAATAATAAGTGTTTTGCACACTTCTGTCATTGGGCTATATTTGGGCTACATCTGGGTGATTTTGGGCTACATTTGGGCTCTTTTGTCTCCGGTGGCCATCTTGGGAGATTTATTTGTTATGAAGTTTCCTAATTTCCTCATGTACTGCAGTCTCCTCAGTAGGAAATGCTTTCAGTTTTTTACTTTGATTCCATCATGAAGGTATTCAGATATGTCACACATTTGCCATAAATTCTGAATGTTAGCACTCTAGTTGCTCATTAGATCACTGTAGTAAAACTACTGCACCATGGAAGTCTGCTCCTGGTATTAAAAGTGCATGTTTCAGTCTGCATGTCAGAATTTTTTAATGAAATAGAAGAGGATTTGAGAAGTCACTCAAAATGTGCCCTCATTTTCTTTCTTCAGCATTAATCATAATTTCTATGGCAAAATGAACCTCCTCATTGTGTTTCTTTTTAAATTAAATGTTTTAAGTGTTACCAGTTTATTCCAATCAAGATGGCTTCAGGTGTGCCATACTTTTGTCATAATGAAGACAGTAAGCGCTCTAGTTGTTTTTAAGAACATTCTGGGACATTCTGTCATTGGGCTATACTTGGGCTACATCTGGGTGATATTTGGGCTACATTTGGGCTCTTTTGTCTCTGGTGGCCATCTTGGGAGACTTATTTGTTATGAAGTTTCCTAATTTCCTCATTTACTGCAGTCTCCTCAGTAGGAAATACTTTCAGTTTTTTACTTTGATTCCATCAAGAAGGCATTCAGATGTGTCACACATTTGCCATAAATTCAGAATGTTAGCACTCTTTTTGCTCATTAGATCACTGTAGTAAAGCTACTGCTCACCAGGGAAAACTGCTGCTGGTATTGAAAGTGCATGTTTCAGTCTGCATGTCAGAATTTTTTAATGAAATAGAAGAGGATTTGAGAAGTCACTCAAAATGTGCCCTAATTTTTCTTTCTGCAGCACTAATCATACTTTTTATGGAAAAATGAACCCCCTCATTTTGTTCCTTTTTAAATTAAATGTTTTAAGAGTTACCACTTTAATCCAAGCAAGATGGCTTCAGGTGTGCCATACGTTTATCATAAGTAGGACTGTTAGCGCTCTAGTAGTTCTTTGGAACACTCTGGGAGCTGCAGTAGAACACAAAGGAATCAACTGACAGTCTCTGCCCTTGTTGGATGTACATGTTTTACTGAGAATGTCAGACTTCATTCTCACATGACTGAGAAAGATAATGTGAATTTACTGAAAATAAGCTCTCAGTTTAGCCTATAGATCACCTTCCAAACCTCTGTGGTAAAAGCATGAGAAAATATTTTTCTCTCAATCATGATATCCCAGCAGAAGGCTTTTTCATATGGTGAAATCACCTTAGAACATACCACAATTCCTAAAATGAGTATGGTACCATCAACAAATGATTTATAATGTAACTAAAGTCTTAAAACCTTCTATTAACTGCAATGCTTTTTAATGAGGTGCTATCATGTATATTGGTCCCAAGATGGCTGCCAACACTTCTTGGATGAAGTGCTGACAGCCAATCAGATCTCAGGATGAGATGTGTGGTTAGGCTCCGGCCACATATATATATGCTTTTAAATGCTATTTTCTCAGGAAATACTGAACAGATTTACACCAGACCTGCAAAAGGCACTTCCCTGACCTTATGGCTACCTCTCTGCCAAATTTCAAGTAATTCTGTTCAGCTGTTCGGGCTGTAGCTGTGTCTAAAGGTCCTATGGAAAAATGCATGGGGAAAACGCGTTTTGGGACCCCCCTTTTTTCTCGGCCCCTGCTTGACGAATCCCCCCGAGACTTTCAGGGTAGGAGCGGAGCGTAGCGCCCCACCTATTTTGAAAATTTCGCGAGGATTCGTCGACCGGCGCCAAAGTTATTCCAAATAGAATGTTGCGGATTTCCTATGGAAACAGGGTCCTAACTATAACTACCTACTGGCGACCGCCAGTAGGTAATATATATATATATATATATATATATATATATATATATATATATATATATATATATATATATATATATATATATATATATATATATATATATATATATAAAATGAATTAATAAAAATTAAATGTATTAAAGAATAAAATTAATGTAAAAAAATGTATTAGATTTTATAATATACATTTTAACAAATATAACAAATAAACTGAATATAAAAATGTTAAACACATATATAATTAATATATATATATATATATATATTTACTTAAACAATTATTAAACTAATAATTTTAATGTATTTTATCATTTTAAAATTATTTAAAAATGTAACAACAAAATATATATATATATATATATATATCAGTAGCGGCTCGTGGAGGGAGTTCGGTGGGGCAGTGAGGCGGGGGAGGGGCAGGGTGGGAAAATGTAAAGACCGGAATATGGATGAACGGGGGTAAGTACACATTTAAATTCATAAAACGAATTCCTTTGCACGCGCTGCATCGCATTTTGCGATGCAGCGCGCGCAACAAAATTTGTTTTGTAATTCACATGACTCAAAAGAAATCCTACACCAATTTATATACATAAAGCAGATTTTTATATAAATGTAGACACCAAAATGAGCAAAATCGAATCAGTGTAGCTGGAATTATAAATTTTAGAAAAAAAATAAATCATATCACTTCAGCAAAAAGGTTACCATTGTGGTAAATAGGAAATGGCACTAGAGACAATCGGTCACTTGCACGCCTGGTTGCGTGGAACCCACTGGGGGTTAAGGTGTTGTGGGTCCCAGGACCAAGCCATGACAGTCAGCTTGATTTTACCTTGCTCAAGAAGCCCAGGTATAGAGTTGTCTAGGCTGTCCTTGGTGCTGAAGCGGGAGCTGTTGGTTTTACCGGTGAGGCACTGCTGGAGAGAACCGGGTTCAAAAAGTCAACAAACGTGCCGCTGCTGATGTCTGTCGAAGCTGCTGTGGAGTTCCCTCTTGATGCACTGTTGAGTAAAGGTAATGGTAGCTATGCTAGACACCAACAAGCCTTGGTAGCTCTAAGGCCAGCAGAAAGTTGTTTTGACGTCCAGAGGTCCGGTGGAAAATGGTAGCTACCTTGAACTTGCTCTAGGTTCAGAGTACATTTTCCACAATGCACTGGATAATTTACTTTTGGGCAACCCCTCAGAGGGCCCGATGGCCAGCGATTCTTTGGTTTCAAGATGTTGCTTTTACCTGCAGTTGCAGGGGACTAGTGCCACTAGCCCAAGGGAGTCTGAGGTTGCTTCTGGCTCTCAAAGAGGTCCCTCTGTCTGGAAAAACCGAGTTTTGGGCTAGGACGAGTAGCAGTCATGCAGTTCCAGGAAGGTTGCCACAGGTGCAGAGTATCCTGCCTTTGGTTTGGGAAGATCTTGTCGCAGACTCAGGTCTTTTCTTTGTCCTCTTTGATGCAAGTTGAATCAGAACTGAGGTTCTGGTGTCTGGGGTGTCCCTTAAACCCTAGATTTAGGTGATTTAGGGGAGTGGGTGCAAGTAGTCAATGGGCTACTAGCTTCTACAGCTAGTCTGACCCTGAGCTAACCACATCAAGGGGTATGTGTCATCTTTTCTACCCAGAACCCTCTATTATGCCACTTTTAAAACTATCAAAAATCTTCTTCGGCTGTACAGACCAGGCAGCCCACGCCAGGGGTGTGGCTAGCCCTCTGAGGGTGTACGCCTCTTGACAATTTAATTTTCCTGCCTGCCCCGGTGCAAATGTGCCTGGGGCTGGGAGAGGGCTCTTTCCTGCTCTGTGAGGTAGCCTGCTTGTGATATGCAAGTGCATGCTTTGAAGCTCACCTCCTTGATTAGCCACTTCACTGGCCATCCTGTCAGAAAAGTTGCACAAAATCACAGGCTTTGAGACCACAAAACGACAAGTAATAATGTACCAAAGGTATATTGTGAATTAAACAAAGTGTTGGAACTGGCAATGTGCACTCTGCAAAGCATAGCTGTTGGAAGGCGTACCCCGGGGGGGGTTGCGGAATGTGTTCCTGACCACCCTGAGGTCCACCTTTCCCAGAGTTAGGCCGAGCAAGAGCAGGGAGGTCCTTCCTGGAAGGGTCTCGCACCGAGGATCGCACACGCTACGCTTACTCTCTTCTTCGGATAGAGGGACACCACACAGTAAATCGTTGTACGATAATAAGCTTTTATCGGTGGTTATCAAGGATCTTTATGATCCGGCAGGCAGGTGCAGAATTAATGCCACAGGCGGCAGCGATCTTGTGATGGAGGGAAAAAGGGGTAGCGGGACAGTCTTTCACTCAGTGTCTCTGCGAGGTATCCGGCGCCCAGCTCTCAATCCTCGAGCTGAGGGGATGTTGCTTCTCTCGGCGATCTCTGCCGACTCTCTTGGAGGAACGGGCCGCGAGTCACTCAGCAGGCACCGGAGGGTCTTAGTTCAGGGAGCCGCGACGGCATCAGCAGGGCTCAGATGGTTCAGAGTTCGGGGAGCCGCGACAGCGTCAGCAGGGCTCAGATGGTTCAGAGTTCGAGGAGCCGCGACAGCGTCAGCAGGGCTCAGATGGTTCGGAGTTCGGGGAGCCGCGACAGCGTCAGCAGGGCTCAGATGGTTCAGAGTTCGGGGAGCCGCGACAGCGTCCGCAGGCCTCAGGTGGTTCGGAGTTCGGGTAGCGTTCTTCTGTTCGGGGAGCGATCGAGCCGCGACCAAGTCCGCAGGCTCTCGTCAGTCCAGGTCTTCTCTGCCTCTCGTCCCCTCAGCACCCCTTGTTATACTCCCCCTCCTCTTTGAAGTCCGGAGTCCTCGTGGAGAGGGGTCTGGTGCCTGGGAGGCGGTGTGTCGGGGTTTCCTGTCGCTCAGCCCCTTGATCTGTTCAGGTGTGTCCGGGAGGGACCCCAGACGCCTAGCAGGAGAGGCGCCCGCTCACCGGGGGCCTGGTGGTCGATCGAAACCTCCCTCGGGGAAGAGACCAGAGGTGTGACAGGGTCGGCGCCTCTCGGTCTGGCTGGGGGGGGGTTTCGTTCTCCCTCGGCCGGGCATGCGTGTTGGGGATCTGGTCGGCCCTCGGGATGTTGGTCCACGGAAGCCGGAAGGCCGTGCCCACGAGGTTCGGCGTGGTTGTAGTGTGACTTGCTGGTCGGGAGGGCCCACGCCACGAGGCCGGTCTCACACGTGCCCCCCCAGCTGAAAGGCGGGGAGAACTACCCATCCACTTGGGAGTTCTCCTCGCTGAAGCGGAAGAATCGGGACAGGCCGTCCGCGTTGGCGTGGTCCGTCCCGGGGCGATGTTCCACAGTAAAATCCTTACCCTTGGAGGGAGATGGACCAGCGTAGTAGCTTGGGGTTTTCCCCTCGCATCTGCATCAACCACCGCAGGGGTCGATGATCTGTTTGCACTCGGAAGTGTGTTCCGAACAGGTAGGGCCGTAGCTTTTTGAGGGCCCAGACTACTGCGAACGTCTCTCGCTCAATTGTGCTCCACCGCTGTTCCCGATGCAGTAACCTTCGGCTGATGAAGGCTATGGGCTGATCTATGCCTTTGTCGTCGTACTGTGAGAGGACTGCCCCGATGCCCTGTTCCGAGGCGTCCGTCTGGACCACGAACTCCTGGGCGTAGTCGGGTGCTTTGAGCACTGGAGCCGCGCACATTGCGGCCTTTAGGGTGTCGAACGCCTTCTGGCAGGAGGGAGTCCAGTGTATTTTCTTGGGGTGTTTTTTGGAGGTTAGTTCTGTGAGAGGGCCTGCGATGCTGCCATAGTTTTTAATAAACCTCCGGTAGTAGCCGGTGAGGCCCAGGAAGGCTCGGACTTCTGTTTGGGTTGCAGGGGGTTCCCAGGACAAGATGGCGTCGATCTTCGGCTGGAGGGGGGCGACCTGCCCACTCCCCACCTGGTGCCCCAGATAGGTTACGGAGCCGTGCCCAATTTGACATTTGCTAGCTTTGACGGTGATGACGGCTCGGCGCAGAGCCAGCAGGACTTGACGGAGGTGCTGGAGGTGCTCGGTCCATTGGGAGCTGAAGACCGCTATGTCGTCGAGGTATGCTGCGCTGAACCCCTCTAGTCCGGACAGGACCCTGTTCACCAGCCGCTGGAAGGTGGCCGGGGCATTTTTCATTCCGAACGGCATCACCCTAAAGCGGTAGTGCCCATCTGGGGTGGAGAAGGCGGAGCGCTCCTTGGCTCCCTCGGTGAGGGCAATCTGCCAGTACCCACTGGTCAGGTCGAAGGTGCTGAGGTAGCAGACGGCCCCAAGGCGGTCAATGAGTTCGTCGGCACGGGGGATAGGGTGAGCGTCTGCTCGGGTGACCGCATTGAGGCCTCGGTAGTCCACGCAAAATCTCAGCTCGGGGGCAACACCCGGGGTAGTCGCTTTCGGAACCAGGACTACCGGGCTGGCCCAGGGGCTGTCGGAGGGTTCAATCACCCCGAGGTCTAACATCTTTGCCACCTCGGTCTGGATGCAGGTCCGGACCCGATCAGGGACCCGGTAGGCCCGATGTCTCACTGGCGGGCTGTCTCCGGTGTCCACGTCGTGGACACACCAGCTGGTGACCCCGGGGGTCAGGGTGAAGAGATCCGTGAACTGCCCTAGTAGCTGGCGGCAGTCGTCGGTCTGTTGGGCTGTGAGGGCGGTCGACAGTCTCACTCCCTCCACGGATCCATCGGTTTCCTTCGCCCCCAGGGGGTCTGGAAGGGGCTCGGTGTCGTCTTCGGCCCCATCGTCGGTGGCCAGGAGTAGACTTAATTCGGTCCGTACAAAGTGGGGCTTGAGGCGGTTCACGTGGAGAACCCGGAGGGGGTTCCGCGGGGACTGCACATCGATGAGATATGTGACTTGGCTCTTCCGCTCGATCACCTTGAAGGGCCCAGTCCATTTATCTTGGAGGGCGCAGGGTCTCACCGGGGCCATGACCCAGACTTGTTGGCCCGGCTGAAACTCGACCAGCGTAGCATTCTGGTCATACCAGCGCTTCATTTCTTCTTGACTGGCCTCGAGGTTTGCTTCTGCGAGTTCCCTGAATTTTCGGGTCTGGTTGCGGAGCGCCAAGATGTATCGGAACACGTCCGGAGGGGTCCCCCGGGGGGTTGTTTCCCACCCCTCCTTGACCAGGCTCAGGGGTCCTCGGACGGGGTGTCCATATAATAGTTCGAATGGGCTGAATCCCAGGGATTTTTGGGGGACCTCCCGGTAGGCGAACAGGAGACATGGGAGGAGGACGTCCCACCTCCGGCGTAGGGGTTCCTCGAGGCCCAGGATCATTCCTTTCAGCGTCTTGTTAAAGCACTCCACTAGTCCGTTTCCTTGGGGGTGGTACGGGGTGGTGAATTTGTACGATACTCCGCACTGCTGCCAGAGGGATTTCATATAACGGGAGATAAAGTTCGTACCCCGGTCACTCACAATTTCGCGCGGGAACCCCATGCGGGAAAAGATCCCCATCAAGGCCCAGCCCACCACGGGGGCCGTCACGGTGCGGAGAGGGATGGCCTCGGGGTAACGGGTGGCATGATCCACTAGGACGAGGATGAACCGGTGGCCCTGGGCGGTCTTGGGGTCCAGCGGTCCCACAATGTCGATTCCTACCCGCTCAAAAGGGGTACTGACGACGGGGAAGGGCTGTAGCGGAGCCTTGCGCTTGCCCCCACTCTTTCCGCTGGCCTGGCACGTGGGGCAGGACTTGCAGTGGGCCTCCACATTTGCTCGCATCTTGGGCCAATAGAAGTGGGTGACGAGCCGTTGGTAGGTCTTATCCTGGCCTAAGTGTCCGGCCAGGGGTACATCGTGGGCCAGGCCCAGGAGGAGACTTCGGAAGCGTAGGGGTACCACTAGTACCCGGGCCGATCCCAACTCGGCCGACTTCTGTTCGCTGTACAGGAGGCCGTCCTCCCAGTATACCCAGTGGGTGCCAGTCTGGTCGCCTGATGCTTGGGCCTCGGCCTGTTGTCGGGGCCCGATGAGGGACGGGCAGGTGGATTGTTCTTGGCAGAATTCTTCACGGGAGGGGCCCCCTTCGCAAGGCCACTGGGCCAGTTCTGGCAGGTCCTCGAGGCGGGTCAGGGTTTCGGAGTCGGATGGCACTGACCCTTCGTCGGGAGTGGTCGGCTCGTCCAGAAGGGGGTCGTTGGCCCCTGGGGGTGTATTCTGGATCTCGGGGGAGGTGGCGGTGTCTAGCGGCATGGGCTCTTCCCCCTCGGAGGGAGGTGCCCAGAGAGTCATTGAGCGCGTGGTGGCGCATACCCACTCGGGGAGGCCCATCATCTCGAGGTGGGCTCTTCGTTCCACTTGTCCCCACAGGGAGTTCTCAAGGTCGTTGCCCAAGAGGCAGTCCACGGGCTGGGAGGTTCGGACCGCCACCTTTAACTTGCCGGTGACTCCCCCCCATTCGAAGGAGACTAGGGCCATCCGACAGAGGCTCTCGGAATTGTCTGAGGAGAGGACGGGGCAAAAGGCGCCAGGCAGGATCTGATCCTCGGAGATCAGGTGACAATGAACCGCCGTGACACTCGCCCCCGTGTCCCGGAGGCCCTCGATGCGGTGACCGTTGACCGTCACCTGCTGTCAGTACTTCTTCGTGTTGGCGGGCAGGGACGTTCCGGGGACCATCTCTCGATCCCCTAGGGAGACCAAGGCCATGGCGGCTGGTTCCCATTCTTCGGAGTCTTCGATCTCTTCCCCCAGGGCTACCGAGGCCATCTGTCGAGTCGGCGGGGTTGTTGTGGTGGACCGCTGGTACAGGGGACACTGGGGGTCGCTGGCATAGTGTCCGGTCTGTTGGCAGCGGAAGCAGGTGATCCTCACTCGGGGCCCCGGCCTCCCTGGTGGCCCGGTGCTGGCCGGAGGTGGAGCTGGAAAGGGCGGAGATTGTCCTCTGGGAGGGCTGAGCGGGGATCCCCCCGGAAGCTCCCCTTGCCGGCCTTGATTCCCTCCGCCCCTCTGGCGGGGGGGTCCCTGACTGTGGCGACCGTAGTCCCCCACGGGGCCCCGGGAGGCCCGGGTGTTCACCCATCGGTCAGCCTCGACGGCCAGTTTTCGAGGGTCTGTGAGTTTGCTGTCCAGGAGGTGCTGGCGCAGCTCTACGAAGCAATTCGCGGACAAGTGTTCCCATGCGATTAGGTCGAACAGCTCCTCGAAGTTGGAGACCTTGCTGCCCTTGATCCATCCGTCCAGGGCCCGGCTGTAGAAGTTCACGTACTCCACCCAGGTGGTACCGGGTATTTTTTTGCAGTCTCTAAACCGTTGCCGGTACATTTCAGGGGTGAGCCCATATCTGGCTACTAGAGCCTCTTTCATGTGACTGTAGGAGTTCATCACGGTGGAGGGCAGGTCCAGCAGGGTATCTCTCCCCTCGCTCAGGAACCGGCCCCACAGCCCAGCCCCCCAGTCCTTCTGCGGGACTCGGTGGGAGGTCATGGCGACTTCGTAGGCCTTGAACCATTGCCGAATATCGTCGTTCTTATAGTATTCTTTCACCACATCTTTGGGGATGTGGACCTTTGGTTCCACAGTGGAGGAGATGGGTTGGGTTTCCGAGGGTCGGGCCTCCGCCTTCTTAGCCTTGAGCTCGATTTCTTTTAGGCTACGTTCGTGCTCTAGTTGGAGTTTTTTCTCGTCGTGTTCTCTCTGTCGTTTCTTTTCCTCTAGTTCTCCTTGTAGGCGTAACTGTTCCACCGCCAGTTTTTTCTCAGCCAGCTTTAGCTCTCCTTCGATTTTTAATTTTGCTAGTTCTAGTTCGTGGTTGCGATCTCTTTCTCGGTCCGCTAGTTCCTCCGGGGATAGGCCCCTCTCGGGGGTGCCGTTCCTCCCCGGGCTGCTTCGGGGTTCGTTGGGAGGTTCTCCTTCTGTTTGTGTCCGGGGAGTTTCTGCCTCGACCCAGGTTTTTAATGCCCCCTGGAAGTCCTCTTTCGTGCTTAGTCCGGTGGTATAGCGATTCCAAAGTCTTTGCAAAATTGTTTCAGTTCTCGGTGTGTATAAGATTCTAACTGGTCTTTTTGGAATGCCGCGCTCGGGTTGGTGCCTGCGGCACCTAGGAAAGTTTCTCCTTCCATTTTTCTTGGTAGTGCGTACGTCGTCTACTGCACGATCTCTAGGTGTTGGCTCGGATCCCACTTCAGACACCAAATGTTGGAAGGCGTACCCCGGGGGGGTTGCGGAATGTGTTCCTGACAACCCTGAGGTCCACCTTTCCCAGAGTTAGACCGAGCAAGAGCAGGGAGGCCCTTCCTGGAAGGGTCTCGCACCTAGGATCGCACACGCTACGCTTACTCTCTTCTTCGGATAGAGGGACACCACACAGTAAATCGTTGTACGATAATAAGCTTTTATCGGTGGTTATCAAGGATCTTTATGATCCGGCAGGCAGGTGCAGAATTAATGCCACAGGCGGCAGCGATCTTGTGATGGAGGGAAAAAGGGGTAGCGGGACAGTCTTTCACTCAGTGTCTCTGCGAGGTATCTGGCGCCCAGCTCTCAATCCTCGAGCTGAGGGGATGTTGCTTCTCTCGGCGATCTCTGCCGACTCTCTTGGAGGAACGGGCCGCGAGTCACTCAGCAGGCACCGGAGGGTCTTAGTTCAGGGAGCCGCGACGGCGTCAGCAGGGCTCAGATGGCTCAGAGTTCGGGGAGCCGCGACAGCGTCAGCAGGGCTCAGATGGTTCAGAGTTCGAGGAGCCGCGACAGCGTCAGCAGGGCTCAGATGGTTCGGAGTTCGGGGAGCCGCGATAGCGTCAGCAGGGCTCAGATGGTTCAGAGTTCGGGGAGCCGCGACAGCGTCCGCAGGGCTCAGGTGGTTCGGAGTTCGGGTAGCGTTCTTCTGTTCGGGGAGCGATCGAGCCGCGACCAAGTCCGCAGGCTCTCGTCAGTCCAGGTCTTCTCTGCCTCTCGTCCCCTCAGCACCCCTTGTTATACTCCCCCTCCTCTTTGAAGTCCGGAGTCCTCGCGGAGAGGGGTCTGGTGCCTGGGAGGCGGTGTGTCGGGGTTTCCTGTCGCACAGCCCCTTGATCTGTTCAGGTGTGTCCGGGAGGGACCCCAGACGCCTAGCAGGAGAGGCGCCCGCTCACCGGGGGCCTGGTGGTCGATCGAAACCTCCCTCGGGGAAGAGACCAGAGGTGTGACAGGGTCGGCGCCTCTCGGTCTGGTTGGGGGGGGGGGGGTTTCGTTCTCCCTCGGCCGGGCATGCGTGTTGGGGATCTGGTCGGCCCTCGGGATGTTGGTCCACGGAAGCCGGAAGGCCGTGCCCACGAGGTTCGGCGTGGTTGTAGTGTGACTTGCTGGTCGGGAGGGCCCACGCCACGAGGCCGGTCTCACAATAGCAATTTGAAAGAAGAAGGGGCAGGAATTTGTCCTCCTTGCAAATGACAGTGCCGGTACGTCGACTGCATTAGTGGTCATAAACTATTGACTGGATACAAACACTCAAAAAGGTGCAGTATCTATTCGCAAAGTGGAAGCTGTCCCTGAGAAATAGCTTCCACTGTTTGAATATGGACTGTCAGCAACATGCCCCCTCCCACCCCCGATGCTCTTCATAGCATGCTTATTTATTTTTATTGTAGGCCCTGTCCCTGTAAGAGAAATGCTAATTGAAGGATAGAGGTCTTCTGCATTTCGCAAGCCTCAGTCCACTCAAACAGAATCCTGTTTATCAGTATTAATGTGGCAGTATTCTGCAAATCTTACCAAATGCCTCCTGGGCTCTGCTAGGAAGTAGTACATCTGTCAAAGTGCAAAATGGAGGTCGGGTCACAAAGCAGTCAGTGGCCAAAGTCGCACGTAGCTTTGCGATCCAGCATTTCAGACCCATAATGTTTCATTTTACCAAGTTAGGACGTTGGGAAATGAAAGGCTTCATACCGGAAGTGTAGCGTGAACTATAACTGCTGGCACGCGCACGGGGCGTGTCAGGAATTGGCACTTGATATCGCGATGACAATGGCGTGTGATTAATGCGCTTCCAGCGTGCAGCTGCCCTTTGTGAGGAAGGGAAGGATATGATCGTATCTGGTGAGCACGTTATTTATTGCAAGCTGTGCTGTCACTGTGAACATTTCATTTTGGAAATACGTGTATTTTAACTTCTGGGGGCTCCTTGGGTGGCCAACAAAGTGACTGATCCACCTGAAAACCAGTGTGGCCTGTGTTTACAATGTAGAGATATTGACGAACGTTTTTTATTTGCAGTTTAGCTTGTAGCTAGAATGCTTTCACTGAGTCCCGTTTTTATGCACAATGACAGCTCCATCTGAAAGTCGGCATCCCAAACCCTGATCCTTTATGTGCGTCCATCTCCCAATGTCCCACTGTTTTTAGAAATATGAGGGCAGACCGTTCTCGACTGCCTACATCATGAGACACCTCACAACAAACAACTCCTCTTCCTCCTGTTTATTAGGGCTACTAAGGTGGATGCTTCAAAGGGGTTTGCACCCCTTCAGCACCAGTTTAATGGTAACCCACTATTCTACCTGTCAGTCTTTACATTTCAAACTCTGCAGGAGCATGGCACTGAAAACCCAGTAAACCTTTGTGTGGATACCTTTTCGACCGCTTGTGTAGGGCTATTACTGCACTGGAAAGGGTTTACCGTGAAAATAACTGGGTCCAAAGTAAGACCTTGAGAAAATTCCATGGTTTTCCCACTTCCTTATAACAACACATCTATTGCTTTAGGAAATCTCTTCAATGCATCGTCTTTGCTTGTCATTTGTATCCAAGCTGGTTTACTGGGGTATTGGGACCAATGCTACACCACTATTGTATTGTATTGTATTGTAATTGCATTTATATAGCGCTTACTACCCCTGACGAGGCGTCAAAGCTCTTTTTCGGTGAGTAGCACGCTACTCTGTGACCCATAAAGGATTAGTGTTGAATTAGTATAGTGAAATATGAAAGTAATTAAAGTGGTGGGTAGGTTAATATGTAACCTGCCTGTGACATGCGCAAGCCCTATGGAGACGACTCAGCCTTTCATTCCTCCATGTTCAAAAATAAGTACCATCCAGCAACCATAGCATCTGATATCCTTCAACTTGGATAATTGAATGTTAAAATGGTATAGAATACATAAACATGATCTGCAAGTATGCAGTAACTAAACGTCAATTGGAAACCTGAGGGTCTATTCACACACTGAGAGCCTCATTTATGAGGCCCCTTTGCAGCACTTTTGCACCGCCGGAACGTCGCTTTATTGACGTTCCATCAGCGCAATGTGCCCCGGCATATTTACAGGGATATGTAAAGCCACTTAACATGCTTTTCATGGCCTTGTATATAAGTGCCCCTTTCATGCAGAACACTGCGTGAAAGGGGCGTTGCATGGTGTTGCTGTGGGTATTCCCACGCAACATCTATGGACTCTGAAGCATTCCCAGATTTATGAGAAATCGTAAACGTGGGAATGTGTCAGAATCTAACGCTACAAACATTCTGCAGCACAAATTGAAAAAGGAAATCACTCAAATAGATTGATTTTGAACACCTTCCTGCACAAAATCAATCAGCCCCGCAACACAAGCACCCTTGCACCATGGTGCAAGGTTGCCTGCGTTGGCGCATGGCAGCCCAATGTGCGCTGGTGCAGGGGAAAAGAACAGGAATGGGCTGTATCACATAGATACAGCCCATTCCTGCCCTTTCGTTTTGATGCAGGGCAGTGCAGCAAGATTTCTTGTGGTGCTGCCCAGAGCCAAAGCCTCATAAATGATACCCTGAATTTGTAGTATGTGAAGTAGTACTACGGTAGTACTACTCACATACTGCAAAATGTTATTCACAAACCGACGAGAAACCCCTACCTCCGCTGCTCCGGTCTTTTCTGTGCAGACATCTGCATCACAATGGTGGAGATCTCCTCACACGTAGGTACATGTTTTTGTACTAAAAGTTGGAGCGACAAGGGGGTATGGCTGGAAAATGGGTAATGCTTACTACTAATGGCTGCAGTTTAGGGAATTTTACCAAGGGTTTGAGGGAGGGGCCTGCTAATAAATGCACCCATCCACTAAAGAATAAGGCTGTTGCTATTAACAAATGACACTTCTAAAGTTACCAAAGCCCTAAAACTTAATGGTACTAGAATGGGCTCAAATGTACTTCAGACCAATGGTTCTTAGCCTGTAGTCCAAGGACCCCCTGGGGGACCACGAGGCCTGCTCAGGGGTTCCATGACTGTTTTACAAAAATGACTAATATTAAGATTAAGAAATTAAAATTAATAAAGTATATACAATTAAAGAAGCAAAACTGATAATTTGAAAACGTTTTCCATATTTGAGTGTGAATTAAACAAAATGATTAATTAATTGAGCATATGGTGTATACTAGTTTTTGTGGATTATTTTGAGGTTCAGATCACAGAAATTGTTTAGGCCAGGTGGTCCCTGACTTCCAATGACTCAGTGGGGGCACCTGGATTCAATGAATGATTGAGTGGGGGTCTATAGAGGTCAAAAGGTTAAGAATCACTGCTTCAGACCATTCCTGGAGTTAAGCATAACATATGGCCATTCACAGGTACTGCACCACAACCCAAAGGAAACAGTGGAGGCAGGAAAATAAAACAATACTCCACAGGAACAAATGCTAAATACATATATATATAACGCATGGATCACGTCCTTTGCAGATTAAATACTTCCAAACTACAACCTGAGTGTTGATTCCTTCCTTGTAAGAGTGAGAGGAGATTAAATACATATATATAAAATTCACTGAAAAAAACACAAGTTTCAGGGACATTATAGTTAGAAATTAGCACTTAAAAAACCTCAGAAATTTACTGAAAAACCCACAGGTTTCATGGACATCATAGTTAGTTGGACATTTCACTTGTACAAAACAAGAGAAATTCGTCCGTTATAGTTAGTTGTGCTAACTATAACTCGCGCCCCCGCAATGCACTGCTGATGACGTCACATATGACATCACTCATGACATGGTCAGTGACATCACTGATGACATCTCAAATCACATCACTGATGACATCATCTACGTGATCATCTGATGCACCTCCTCACACCCTAAAATACAGGCTACCATTCTTGAAACCATAGACACACCAATACTAGTACAGCTACAATGTTCTGTGCAGTAAGCATGCAGACCTCTAATCAGCTACATAGCATTGATACAGTCTTTTAACCCCTTCGGTGCTCATGACGGAATGGTTCCGTCATGACCCACGGTTGAGCTGTGCTCATGACGGAACCATTCCGTCATGACCCCGCCCGCGCAAGATTCCGCCAGCACAGCGGCGGAATCTGCGCAGCATCGAAGGGGTTAAATACTCAGTTAGTACCTATACAGTCTAGGAATCCATCTGTCTGTCCCATGCACTTCTCCATTCACCCATCCAGCACTATCTACGTATCCTATCACTCCACCAATACCTAAGCACTTATAAATTCAGCACGCACTTTCTTTGCAACACTGACATTACTCCAGTTATAACCCCGTCCAGGCGGCGAGCGCTCCCTCCCCGCTCCCCCCTGTTTGTTGCCATCTCTGCGCGCTTTTCCCTTAAGTACCACGTGACCACTTCTTGGTGCCTGAAAAGGGCTGCAAGTGCCGTCCCGCTCGTCCTGTATCTTTTCGGGGCCCTCCCTTCTCCCAGGGGTCTCTGCCGTTTGGCATCCCAAGGACCTTACTTGAGCATCTACTCTATTTTCTTGCGGCTGGGTCCTTGTCATCTTCTCCGTCTGTACCCCTGCCGTAAGGCATCCCCGGGGTCCTGCAGGAGTGTCATCTCTGTTCTTTCTCTGGCGGCACGCCGCCCAACGGCTCCCCCAGTGCCCCTGGCATGAGGCATCCAAGGACACTGTGTGAGCCTTTCATCTATCTCCTAGTACTTTCGTTCTCTACTAGGTTCCTCGTGTCAGCTCCGCCACGCTCCCTACGGTTTTTCGATCGGAGGGAGCTCCCCCCTTTGCTCGGCCTACCCTCGCTACCTACTCGCCACCTCCTAGCTCGAATATGCCCACGATGTGCCGCCTGAACTTGTCTCTTCCTGTCCTCATGCGGTCTGCCCTGACTACTACCAGTTTTATGCACCCGTGCTGCTTGACATCCACCCCTGGGCCTTGTAAGCTTTGTCCCCGGTGGTGTTCAGCTCTCTTCAGGATTTTTTTTTTTTTTGGCTTTGCCTCCTCTAACTACGCTTGCTGCGTGGCGCAGGTATACTGGGCTAAATTTTCGTAATTGACATTGAGGAAATTGGGGGGGGGCTCTCCCCTAGCCGAAAACACGGATTCCCCGGGGCCTGGTCTTGACCAACGCCCTGACCACGGGTGGCTTTTGCACTGCCCTGTCCGGGTTGTGCTCTTTCCGAAAATTATAATATGCAACATGACAACAACACTTGGATTGTCCTACACCCTCGGGGACACATATCTATCATTCCGTTTATGCCCCAATATTACTGGTACCACCGCCCGCTATGCGTCTTTTTTTTTTTTTTTTTGCTCAGTTTTTTCTTACCAACATGTCTTTTAACTTTAGGGACCTGCAACTCACAGGTCTTCGTTTCGTATAGGAAGTGCAGCTGTACATCACTGGACGCTATACCTCTGGTTTGTTCTAGCTGGGGAAGGTATCTCCATAGCTAAATCTCCCTGTGTACTCCACGTAATTGAGTTTATCGCTGTAATATGGTGGTGCAGGTTGAGACTTTTCTGAATGGTACTTTGTAAGGTATTGGGACTTGTGGGGTGAACCACTGCAGCAGTTCACTACTATTACTGCAAATACTCTCGGTGACACCCCTCCACTAATCACCATTAGGGCCCTGTTTTGACCCCAAAAGAAACCTTTTCTAGGGTGCTGCCTGAAATATTAACCCAACCGTAACACAACATTTCTCTGCCCCGTGTCTAAGCTGGACTCCTCTAAACCTGACCTTTAAACTAAGCAAAAGGCCATCCGTATTTAGACAGACTGTTTTTAAGGACCTTGCCCTACCTCTCCTATTACCAGTACTGCCAAGCACTGGAATCGAACGTGCTCTTGTAGCCTGAACGAAGGGATCATGAAGCTGTGCCTGTGACTGCTGCATTGTGAATAAACCCAGTGTTTTGTCTGACAGCCATTAAACGTACTCCGATGGGAGCCATTCCGCCCCAACTAGCTTTCAACACCCAATTGCCTTGTAACCGGGCCTTCCGACTTTCCTAGGTGTGTAAATCAGCGTATACAAAATGTTACCTTACACACAGGACAACAAGGGGTGAATTCGCGTGGTGTCCACACAGGCAGCCCGTATGGTTGAAGAGTGCTTGGTCTGAACCAGCACAAGGCCTGATTTTTACATGTAACCCAGGTGAACCTATTTTGCGACATTAGAATAATGAAAGTCCGGGGATTAACGTACCTAAGCTCTACTCCATGCCTTGCAATCTGCATGCTTTTGACTCCGAAAGCAAAGCCAATGCATAGCTCTGTCTGTGACTTTCCGAGCTTGCCTACCCCTAGCCGCCCCTCGCGTGTGGGAAAGGCAAGCACAACCAATAGGCATGTTTTGAAATCAGTGTTTTATTTTTTTTATTTTTTTTTTAAACCTGGGTTCTGCTGTTGGCTTTTAGAAGTGGGGAAAATTCGTCTGGTGAGCGTTGTTAACACCAGGTCTACGTATCTGGCTCGCCGCCTAGCAACTACATTGCCAGGTTTGTAAAGTGCCATACTCTGCTCCCGCCAGGAAGAACGTTTATTACCGTTCCCTGAAAATAGCTGGAGCACGGGAATGGCAGACGGGCTTTTTGTCCTAATCTAAATTGCAACACAGGCGCCCCCAAGCCGATTCAGCACCCGGTGCTGAATCATGGCGAGTTCAGGGGCTAAACAAATTACACACCCTGGAGCATGCCCTGAAGGTATGAAAGGGCCTTTCTGCGCCCTGCCCTGGGGAGCTGCCATCGGAGGGCTTTCCACACAGCTCGGGACCACTTAAAAGCCGGGCGATTCTCATTTCCTAAGCAGGATTAGCTCGTTTCCAGCACACGGACAACATACAGCTCATTCAAAGGGACCCGGGCGAGGGGCACCGACCTGAGTTTAAACCAGCACACGCAAGAGACCGGTTTCCCATTCAGCGTGCGAGCGGGGTGGAGGGGGGGGGGCGCCGTCCACGCCATACGCGAGGGAGGTGGAGAGATGTCAGAGAGTGATGGCGGGTCAACACTTGGAAACAGCAGAACTGCAGGCATACCCACAAAGAAGGGGCCACGTGAAGCGGGCACCTGGCACCTGCCTTCCCCTCACGACCCTCGGCTGCATTCCTCACAAGGATTGCACTCTCGGGACCTCATCCAACCTCCGAAATGTTTCCAACTGGGGATTCCCTGGAGCGGGATCCACCGCCCTAGCCGTTAGGCCACTTCCCCTAATGTAGCTGTTAACACTCTTGAGAAGGACCCCTTCCCCTCTGGCCAGCATACGTTCCCCTAACTATGCTGTTTCTTTTCGCCTCCGCGTGCGTGCTTCTCCACCCCCAGCACTCGTACCCTATATTGCCTACCAGTCTGAATGACCTGTGACTTCTACGCTTTCCGTCCTTTGGCTTATTATCATTTCCTATCCACGGCTTTACACCTATGGTTGATTGACTTTGTGTCGTGCCTGTGTGATGCCAGGCGCCCGGTCCCCCACACTGATATGAAGGCGCTATATAACTAATTCAATGCCTCTGCGGGCGTGTGGTTATGGTGGCTTGGTCACTGTTACGGGTGCTAGTACGCGAGTGCGTGGTGGAGTTGGTCGTTGGGGCGAGGGCGCCCACCAACATTGTTGCACAGGGCGCCCCAGTACTAAAAGCCGGCCCTGTTTTCTACCCGACTGCTACGACATCTCCCTTCCTCATAAGACGTGTGCAATGGGAAGTGCTCGGACCCATGTCTTGGTATGGGAGAGCGGATGCGACCGGTGCTACCGCACCGGTCGATGGCTTCCCTAAGGCGCCGTGTTTGAAAGTTTCTGATGCTCTTTGAGCATCTGCTGCGGCGTTTCGTCCCGCCGGCAATTAACCTCCTGGAGAGAGCTCACTGCTTTCTAAAGTTGAGGTTTCGCCTTGGGCGAAGTTGGTGCAGGTGGTTACTATGCCTGCTGCAAAGGCGTGTCCCGCGTATATTATAGACTGCCTATGATGTAGCCCGACCAGCAGACTACTGCATTCAAAAACAGCCATCTTTCGTTACTTGGGGTTATAATTTAAATCTCCCATCTAGCATAAGGAGCTCTTAACTTCCATCCCGGGACTGCCTATATACCGCAAACCTATACAATTGTTAGAACCTTCATTATAATAGTGATGAGCTCATAACTTTCCTCCTGGAACTGCCTATATACCGCCCTTCATTACTGCCACAAAAAGGGGTTACTGTGGCTGGCCTCGACCCTGTTTTACCAGATTGCTTTGGCCGTACCCTAGCTTTGCGCAGCCCCGCTCCTTACCTCTT
The DNA here is from genome assembly GCF_964204655.1 of Triturus cristatus. Taxonomy (NCBI): domain Eukaryota; kingdom Metazoa; phylum Chordata; class Amphibia; order Caudata; family Salamandridae; genus Triturus; species Triturus cristatus. The sequence goes on from NC_140590.1 coordinate 1,389,645,565, forward strand.
TTGCTTAACTTCACTTCCGGGCTCGTTAAGGGGGCACCGCCGCCTGCACCAGTCTTCCGCCTTTTCGGGGGCACCGCCGTCCGCACCGACCCCCGCGTGGTTCGTGTCCTGCCGTGATTTTTCGCCAGTTGCTTGCTCGAGGTTTGCCAACTGCCCCGTGCTGGGTGTACGTGAGCCCGCTGCCATTTGCTCCTGGTGCCTCCGGGTGGCGGTACCGGCATTCTGCCCAGCTTCGATCCGGCTCCTCGCTAAGGTCGTTGCTCCTGCTGCTCCGGACACCACCGTATTGGCCCCAAGTGCCCGTGAGGTCGGCTTCCCCGGCCTTACTTCCTGCCTTCCATGCGATGGCGTGGCCTTCCTTTCCGTCTTCCCTCCTGACCGTTGTTCCTTTCATTATTCCGCCCTTACGACGGAGGTCTTGAGGTCCTGCTGCCGTGCATACGGAGGCTCGGATTCAGAGCGGAGCGGCACTGCGCGGGAAAAAGAACTAGCGCACTCTTGGAGCCACGCGTCTGACTCCGCGATTTCCTGCAAGGCCCCCTGGACACCCCACTTGCATCAGCCGCGAAGCCCGATGTCCCTGCCTCTTCTGCTCGGATCATGCTGGCCGGTGTGGAGGCTCCTGAAACCGCTGCTTCCATTCTTTTTCCGCTATACACTTCCCGTCGCCGGTTCGTGCTCGTGCCCGGTTTCCCCCGCCGCTCTGCAGTCCCCCTCGCGTGAGAGCGGGGCCCCGTCGGCCGGAAAGTCGCCTGGAGCCTGCCGGTGTCCTTTGTTCTGCTGGTGTTTGGCGCGAAAGCTCGATGATCTCCGCAGGTACGTCCGGTCCACTTTTCTCCTTCTTCTTATGCGGCGAGGGGGAGCCTTGAAATTGAATTTCCTGGGCCGTTGGCCCCTTTTAACCTCCCCCTTGCCTACCTCTCTCGCCCCCTGATTGGGGGGGGGGAGCTTCCATTGTTTGTGGGCCTATCATGCCCTCCCCGGCCTAGCCAGGTTTTCCTAATTGCGGGGGCGTGGCGTGGAGGGGTCCCGCCGCCGGCCGGCGTTCTACCCTAGGCCTCTATCGGGTCCGGCTTTGCCTTCCCCGGCCTGGGTCCTTAGTCGTATGCTTAAGGAATGGCGTAGTCAAAAACACAAGTGCAGGTACAATATTTTGCACACTATGCATGCACACCTATAACCAGCTACAAACTATTGATACGCTCTTCTAAATACCCAGTTAGTACCTATGCAGTGTAGGAATCCTCCTGTCTGTCCCATGCATTTCTCCAATAACCCATCCAGCACTATCTACTTATCCTACTACTCCACCAATACCCAAGCACTTATAAATTCACTATACACTCTGTATGTAATACTGTAATTATTCTAGTTGCTAGTCATGAACGTATGGAATGGCCTAGCTACTAACACAAGTACATCAAGCAGAACTCTAACTAGCTACATACTATTGATACACTCTTCTAAATACCCAGTTAGTACTCATGCAGTGTAGGAATCGTCCAGTCTGTCCCATGCACTTCTTTATTCACTTATCTACCACTATCTACTTATCCTATCACTCCACCAATACGTAAGCACTTATAAATTAAGTGTTCACTCTGTTTGCAGCACTGTCATCATTCCATTTACTAGTGGTATTCTTATAAAATGACCTAGGCACCAACACAAGTACACATAAAATATTCTGTGCATAATCCCTACAAATCTCTAAGCAGATACATACTATTGGTCCACTCCATTAAATACTGAAGTAGTACCCATGCAGCGTAGGATACCTCCTGTCAGTCTCATGCAATTCTTCAATCACCCATCCAGCACTATGTTCTTATTGTATCAGTCTACCAATTCCTAAGCACTTATGGGGCAGATTTACAAGCACCCTGCGCCACCAGTACGTCACTTATTGTAGCGTAGTGATGGAGCTAGGCAGTCCTTCATATTTACAAGGAGAGAAAAAGCTGCCCTGCGTGGTTTTTTCTCTCCTTGTAAATACGACCCCTTCATACACAGAACTTTGCGTTGAAGGGGCGTCCCATAGGTGTTGCTGCGCGTGTTCCCACGCAACACCCATAGAACAAGACACATCTCCAGATTAATGAGAAATCGTAAATCTGGAGATGTGTGTGAATGCTGCACCATCCTAGAGTTGGTGTAGCAATGCGCAACGAGGAGAATTGTTTTCATTTCTCCTCATTTTTTCCTCTTTCACTGCATGCTGCATTCCACAGCATACATTGAAAGAGGAAAATGCCTTTACCGATTGTTTTTGTGCAGAAAGGTGTCCCTTCCTGCACAAAAACAATCTCCACACAACACAGACATCCTTGCACCATGGTGCAAGGGTGCCTGTGTCACCGCATGGCTGCAGTTTGTGCAGCAGTGCAGAGGGAAGAACAGATTTGCAACATATTCATGGACATATGTCACATCCCTGTGCTTCGGAAGTGCCACAGTGCAGTGCAGCTAAAGAGCTTGCAGTGTCACGCTGCAGTACTTCCTCATAAATCTTCACCTATAAATTCACCATACACTACTAATGCATTCTTTCAGTCAATCATGCTGTATACATATATTCAACTAAACTTTCACAAATTACCTTGCAATTATAGTTCTTTCTTTAACCAGATAATGTAGTTCTGATAAGAACTTTTTTTTTTTTAACAATTTTGTATTTTATTTGGTGTTTTTTCAAAAAATGAACAAAAAAAGGACGAATAAAACAGGAAACATTTGGAATTACTTATCATTCCAAAAACAAAAAAACAAAAAAATTAACAATGATGGTTGCGTTGCGCAACACAAACTGCGTCCACCGCCTGCTCACCGAAGCATATAAGTTTCTTACACTTCACGCAGTGTTGCTTGAGAAAGGCGAATTCTGGCCTAATGCCCATTGCAGGTGTTCCTGAAGATGCTCCAGATGTACTTGCCACAGCAGGTGAGGGGTTCAAAGCAGCTCGCCTCATTTTCTCCCGAACAAGATTGAGAGGATGTGTGGTCCGGAGACGCTTGTACATAGAAGCAGTGCCTCTTGAAAGGACTCGGTCATAAATTTTGCACGTCACCTTTCTCGCATTTACTTTCTTCTCTCCAGGTGAAAAAGTGAAGAATTTTCACACAACAGTTTCTGGCCTCTGTGGACGTGGTGCCTCCTGCACGGATTCTTCCTCAAAAGAAACTTCCTCCTGCTGCTGCTGCTGTCCAGGTGCCATTTTGTTTGATATTTTTTGAAAAACACCAAAAAAACAAGCAAAAAGGGTTCTTGTAGGAAAAGAGATGTCTCTCTAAAGATGCTCCAACAAGAATGATTAAAATGGGTGGGGTCCTTCAATAGTTACAGTGGGAAATGTTATGAACTAATGAAATCTTTTTTCTTGAGGTCACATGGGATCCGCGCACTCTGCGCTCATGAAGCATGCACCCGACGCGACTTTCTCGAAAATATATTTTAAAATAATATAAGTTTATTATAAGTACAAATATATTATTTTTATGAATATCTTAGATAGTCACTTGCCCTCAGTGATGTCATCAGTGATGTCACTGACCATGTCATGAGTGATGTAATATGTGACGTCATCAGCAGTGCATTGCGGGTGCGCGAGTTATAGTTAGCTGAACTAACTATAACAGGGGAATTTCTAGGGTTTTGTATGAGGGAAATGTCCAGCTAACTATAACGCCCCTGAAACCTATGTTTTTTTCAGTGAATTTCTAAGGTTTTTTAAATGCCAATTCCTAACTATAACGTGCCTGAAACCTTTGGTTTTTTCAGTGAATATATATATATATATATATATATATATATATATATATATATATATATATATATATATATATATATATATATATATATATATATATATATATTCACTGAAAAAACCATAGGTTTCAGGGGTGTTATAGTTAGCTGGACTTTTCACTTGTACAAAACCATTGAAATTCCCCCGTTATAGTTAGTTCAGCTAACTATAACTCGCGCGCCCGCAATGCACTGCTGATGACGTCACATATTACATCACTCATGACATGGTCAGTGACATCACTCATGACATCACTGATGACATCTCAAATGACATCACTGATGACATCACTGATGACATCATCCAGTGAATGTGTGTTTTTCTGAAAATTAAATATGTTTTATATATGTATATCTCAAGGTCGATGGAAGAATAAATGGGTATATAAGTGTCTAAATGGATGATTTGTTTTTGAAAAATTAATTGTGTAACTGACTGATTAAGTGTATCATAGTGAATACATGGCTTAGTGAGTAATGTTTAAATATGTAAATATCTGTATCAGTCTCTCACTTTGTGTATAAGTGGCTGCATGGGTTGGTGAGTAGCTGCATGGGTGTCTATATAGGTTATTAGTTTTTTGAGTATCAGTCTGAGTGTCTGCATGGTTCGGTGGGGGGTATTACGTAGTGCATAGGTGCATGAATGAGTCACTGTTTGTATGTGTTGAAGACAGCATGTGTGCAGGACTGTATGGGTGGATGAGTGTGTGTATGGGTGTGTTAGTGAGTGAATGACTGTCTCAATAGTGTCTTTATGAGTAGCTACATATGTTTTAAACTAGTATATGTGACTATTGGTGTATATAAGTGAGTATATGTGAGAGTAAGAGATTGAAAGAGTTCCTGTATGAATAAGTATGTGTTTCTATAAGTGATTGTTTAAAAGACTAAGTATGTGTAAGTTTCCGTAGAAGTAAGTGTGGTGGTGTGTGTATAACTGTATATGCAAGTAAATGTATGTTTGATTCTTTATTAGCATGAGTGACTATGTGTGTGAGTAACTCTATGGATGAGTGGCATTGTGTACCAGGATGTATAGGTGTATGAGTACATATGATGAGTGAGTACATGTATGAGTGACTGTATAGGACTGTTGGTGAATGAGTGGATTTCTTAATACAACCATATATTACAATTGTTACTGGAGATTTTGACAGATTTCTGTTAGTCCGTTTCCGCCTCGGCATTATCCATAGGCTATTAAGTTTCCCTGCTTGTAATGATTGGTCTAAATCTCTTTGCCTCTGTCCGTGTGACGATGTATCAATCCAATCTACGCTACATGTTGTCTTTTTGTGTAAATTTTATAGCATTCCCAGAAAAAGATGGATCCTCCCAGTCCTGAAATCCTTTGGGGTTAGGCAGTGTCGCCCCGCACTGCTGGCCCTTCAAATGTTAGATTCACCCTATGTTATAGCCTCTGTTACTGCATTTTTAAAATTTATTTTTAAATCAAGAAATCAGCTGCTAATGTAATTATGTTTAATGTCTTTTTATGCATTGTGTCTCTGCTTTTATGATTAATGATTTTTAATCGAATAAAGCTGAATTGATTGATTGATTGAGTGGATGTGTATGTGGATCTTAGAATTACTGAAGAGGTTGTTGTAACTGGTATTGGTATGTCCATTGTTTTGAAAATTTTAGTCTCTATTTTTGAATGTGTGTATCAAAGGTTATATTAGGGTGAGAGGAGGTATGCCACTCTATCACAAGGATGATGTCATCAGTGATGTCATCAGTGATGAAATTTGAGATGTCATCAGTGATGTCATGAGTGATGTCACTGACCATGTCATGAGTGATGTAATATGTGATGTCATCAGCAGTGCATTGCGGGCGCGCGAGTTATAGTTAGCTGAACTAACTATAACAGGGGAATTTCAATGGTTTTGTACACGTGAAAAGACCAGCTAACTATAACACCCCTGAAACCTATGGTTTTTTCAGTGAATTTCTGAGGTTTTTTAAATGCTAATTCCTAACTATAACGTGCCTGAAACCTATGTTTTTTTCTGTGAATTTCAAAGGTTTTTTAAATGCTAATTTCTAACTATGCCTACATAGGACATGTGAAGAAAGAAGAAAAAATGCACAGAAAGAAAAAAAAGAAGTGCAGAAAGAAGCAACAGAAGTCATCAAAGACGAAGAAAAGTGCAGGAAGAAGGATAACGTGCAGAAAGAACAAAAAGAAGAGCAGAAAGAAGCCTTGTTGCAAAATCATCCTGTACCCTCAACTTTTATAGACGGATACTGCTGGTAACTGAGTCTGACTAACCAGTCCTAGAGCCAGTGCTATGTTAAAAGACACCTAGAATACAGTGAAAACACCTACATACACTAGGGAACATTATTCGTTGGGGTCCCCCTGTGATTAGCATGACCTCCTCTGTAAGCCCCTAGTATATAATAGGGCAGGGGGATCAAACCTACCTCTTAAAACAGGCCACAGGGCGTTTTTGCACACGTTAACTCAGGCCCCATCCCCTCCCTTCACCACTGTGTAAACACGCCCTGTGTCCGTTTTTAATTGGGAGATTAAGTTCATTTGAATCCTGAGGGTCCCTAGGGTCCAAGTAGCCCACTAGGTACCAACAGTAAGTGCCACAGAGCTGCGTTGCAGAGAGGTGTAAAAAGTGGCACGGCCTGGACCACCTCTCTGCAATGCAGCTCAGTGGCGCTTACTGGAAGCACTTGGTGGGCTAGTTAGCCCCCAGGGGCCCTCAGTATTGAAGGGAAATTATATCCCCAATTTAAAACGTGCCATAGTGCGTGTTTGCACACGGCACCTCAGGCCCCGTCCCCTCCCTTCACCACTGTGTAAACGCGCCCTGTGGCTGTTCTAAGTTGAGAGATTAAGTCCCCTTGAATCCTAAGGGTCCCTAGGGTCAAACTAGACCACTAGGTACCTCCAGTAAGCGCCACAGAGCTGCGTTGCAGAGAGGTGTAAAAAGGGGCTTGGCCTCAGAACACCTGTCTGCAGCGCAGCTCCCTGGCGCATACTGGAGATGCCTGTTGGGCTAGTTGGCCCTCAGGGACCCTCAGTATTGAAGAGGAATTAATTCCCCAATTTACAATTCGCCAGGGGGCGCGTTTGCAGAGTGCTGCAAGGAGGGGGCGTGGCCTCCGGCACAATGCCAGTCTTTTATTTATTTTAATTTTTTAAGAAGGGGGGCTGTGTGGTTCCCCTTCTTATTCTAATTTATTGGCCCTGATGACCCCATTCCCCAGGGCCTGTCTCCTAATTATATTTTTTTGACCCCAATCCCCAGGGCCGGCCACTGTTTTTTAATATTTTAAAAAAATATATATTTATAGACACACCTAGGACATGCTGGACAAACCGTACGTACCTATCACCATGACGATTTGCGTGATATTCATTAAAAGGCGACTATGCATAAAATGAATCCACGTGGAATGTATTTACACCACTAGTGAAGCTCTGACATGTCTGATGCCCTACCGTGCCTAATCCCGGTAGACACCCTTGTCGTTTATTTATACAAACATGGGTAGCTATTGACGGGCACATTTAATACACATGCACACCAAGCCATTCAAAGGGGATTCGATAAAAATTCGACCAAAACTATGCAAGAAACCCCCCTCACGGTTAATAAAACACACATCCACTGCCGGATGTGTAATACTTTTTATTTTACTCTCTGGAAAGGGGACGAACATCACTTGAGAGTCACAGCGTGCTCCTGGCAGAGCCCAATGCTGTGTTACACCCACCATTGCCTGCTGAGTGCCACACACCTCTGTGTTGTATTCCACTAGCTAGTGCATATGCTATGACACTCTCTAGCCCATGTGCACTGTAACACCACCCCGTGAATATGTCATGCCACACTTGTCTTCGCACGGATTATATTGCCCCATCTAACGTGCCTTCCTCGATGCCTATGTTATAACGCACAGTGCTATGCCATACATATTACAATCTGGGATCCATATCTTTGTCACAGTGCATATGCAACGTTACACTCCCCAGCACATATTTTATATTACAACTTTAGAGACTAGTTAGGTTACACAACACTGCCCTGTGCATATTACACTCCAAGGCGCATAACGCATAGCACGCGCTAGTGCCTGTGCTATCTCGCGCTCTCCAATTAATCTGTAATTGCGCACAATGTATTGCATATTATATTTCACGCCCGGTTCATCTTATATCACACTTTTTGGTGCATAGTTTATACCATACACTATATCTAGTTTTCATTTTCAATCGTGCTCTCATGACTATGTTCTATATAACACTGTGTTCACCTACCCTTTTCACGGGCATTACATTTTGCGATAGGGGGTGGAGGGTCAGGGGGTGTTTCTGCCAAGTGAGCCCGGAGTCACAGTCACAAACGTCCTCTTCTTCCTGAATAAAAGTGAGATTATGCTGCATACTTGTTCAAATTTTAAGTAGTTCGCACAGACACATGTTTTAAAAACAATAAAGTTCCTAATACCCGCCTTCTCTGAACAGTTAGCTTGCTGCCCCATCCCCCTCCTCCCTATCCTCTGTTGTGTGAATCCATGGACTAGCCTCCTCCCTCCTGCCATGCATGGTCTGATGTGCTGCCACTGCCCTCAATTTAGTATGATGTACCAGTACACTCCTCCTGCCCTCCATTGCCCAATTCTATGCCCCATCATTGACCTCCTGCTTAAACTCTGTGTTTAGCTTGCTGCCCCTATTCTCCTTCCCCCTGCCCTCTGATCTCTTTGTGCATGCCCCTGCTCCATCCTTTTTGCCCACCATGTTCCATGGACCTGCCACTCCTATCTACTCTGAGTGTTCTGTTGAGCTGCCACTCCCCTCCCACCTGCCTAGCATTGTCAGATGACTGTAACCTGTCCCTGCCACCGCCACCCTGCCTGTCCACATGCCATGCCCCTATCCTCTTCCTCCTGTCCTACATGGTCCATTGTACTGCCACACCCTTCTGCCCTCCCTGGTCTGTTGTGCTGCAACTGCTCCTCCTGCCTGCCCCATGCGGTCTGTTCTGAGGCCCCTTCCCCTGAACTTTCTTGTCTGTGCACAGATCCTGACCCTCCCTTCTATCCTCCATCATCCTTTGTGCATGCCCCTGCACCCTCCTTCTTGCCCATCATAGCCATTGTGCTGCCACTAACCCTCCCACTTGCTATGCATGTTCTTCTGTGCTGCCATGGCCCCTCCCACCTTCCCTGTGTGGTCAGTTAGCTGCCCCTGACCCCCTCCCACCTTCCCTCCATGGTCTGTGTGTATGCCATCACAGTCTCAGTGTTGCTCTTCATGGTGTGTCTTGCTTCTAGTGCCCATCCTGCCTGACCTCCATGGCTATCTTGCTGCTCCTGCCCTGCCCCCTTGCCCCCAGCCCTCTGTTTACATGTGCAGACCCCTACTCCCTCCCTCCTGGTTTGTCTGTTCCATTTTAATGCCCCTGATCCGTCCCTCCTGCCCTTTATGGTCTGTTACGCTGCAGCTTTCTCCCCTGTCTGTCCATTATGGTCAGCTAGCTACCATTGCCTCTTGCCCCTCTGTTCTCTGTTGTCCATGTGCATGGTCCTGCCCCCTCCCTCTTGCTTTCTATGGATTGTTGTGCTGCACTCCCGTCCCGCATGCCCTGTGTGGTGTATTGTGCTGCTGCAAACTCTGATGCCTGCCCTGCAGGGTCAGTTTGGTGCACCTCTCCATGTCCCTCCTGTCCTCTGTTATCCAAGTCCATGTCCCTACCCCATTTCCTTCCATGATCCAATGTACCATACTTGCGAACATTTTGAACTTTGTAAGAGGGAGACTTTGAAAAAAAACTGGGGTATTGATTTTCCCCTTTGAGTTACATTGAAAAAGAGGAGATTGTAGACAGGAGACAGATCAAATAAAGCCCATTTGAGCTTAAAAACATTGGACGTTTCCTGGCTGAATCGGGTCTGTTGGCTTGTATGGTTGTACTACCATTGCCTCTTCCTTCTGCCCACAATGGTCTATTACATTGCCACAGCCTCTCTTGCAAGTCCTGTATTGTTGGTTTGTTGCCCCTGCCCCCCTTTCCACTGCCCTCCATAGTCTGTTGTGCTGCCACGGCCCTTCCTGCCTGCTCAGTGTGGTTAAATTGTTGCCTTTGCACCCTTCTACCTGCCTTCCATTTTCAGAGTCCGTGCCCCTGGCCTCTGCCTCTCAACAGTATCCTAATGAACAACTAGATTGCTAACATTCTATATTTATTACAAAAGTGTGGAACGCCTGACGTCATCTTGATGTAATCAAAACTGTAATACCTAGAGCATTTCCTTTAGAAATTACATATATGAGAGGGTCTTATTGGCATCAAAATTATGGTTAGTGCTCTAAAAGACTAAAATAAGGACATATTTTCTGAGTTTTAAAATAGCGACAAAGCACTTTTAAATTCTTTGTTATCTTTATGTTTTTTATCCAGTTGACCACTTGATTAAATGTTGCACTTAGGGGAGAGGATGTGGTGTTACTTCCAGAACTGCAGACTTTGCAACTGGGGAACCAGGTTGGAGTTTCTGCTTCAGCTCGTCATTCTGTGATTCTGGTCAAATCACTTAGTCTCCCCATGTCTACAACCAAAATGAATTTGTTCTTGTGTGATGTAACCAATGCTCATGTAAAGCACTCCAATACCTGACAAGTCTGCACTATATAACACTGCAAAAACACAAAATAATAAGTGTTTTGCACACTTCTGTCATTGGGCTATATTTGGGCTACATCTGGGTGATTTTGGGCTACATTTCGGCTCTTTTGTCTCCGGTGGCCATCTTGGGAGATTTATTTGTTATGAAGTTTCCTAATTTCCTCATGTACTGCAGTCTCCTCAGAAGGAAATGCTTTCAGTTTTTTACTTTGATTCCATCATGAAGGTATTCAGATATGTCACACATTTGCCATAAATTCTGAATGTTAGCACTCTAGTTGCTCATTAGATCACTGTAGTAAAACTACTGTTCACCATGGAAGTCTGCTCCTGGTATTAAAAGTGCATGTTTCAGTCTGCATGTCAGAATTTTTTAATGAAATAGAAAAGGATTTGAGAAGTCACTCAAAATGTGCCCTCATTTTCTTTCTTCAGCATTAATCATAATTTCTATGGCAAAATGAACCCCCTCATTGTGTTCCTTTTTAAATTAAATGTTTTAAGTGTTACCAGTTTATTCCAATCAACATGGCTTCAGGTGTGCCATACTTTTGTCATAATGAAGACAGTAAGCACTCTAGTTGTTTTTAAGAACACTCTGGGACATTCTGTCTTTGGCTATACTTGGGCTACATCTGGGTGATATTTGGGCTCTTTTGTCTCTGGTGGCCATCTTGGGAGACTTATTTGTTATGAAGTTTCCTAATTTCCTCATTTACCGCAGTCTCCTCAGTAGGAAATACTTTCCGTTTTTTACTTTGATTCCATCAAGAAGGCATTCAGATGTGTCACACATTTGTCATAAATTCAGAATGTTAGCACTCTTTTTGCTCATTATATCACTGTAGTAAAGCTACTGCTCACCAGGGAAAACTGCTGCTGGTATTGAAAGTGCATGTTTCAGTCTGCATGTCAGAATTTTTTAATGAAATAGAAGAGGATTTGAGAAGTCACTCAAAATGTGCCCTAATTTTTCTTTCTGCAGCACTAATCATACTTTTTATGGAAAAATGAACCCCCTCATTTTGTTCCTTTTTAAATTAAATGTTTTAAGAGTTACCACTTTAATGCAAGCAAGATGGCTTCAGGTGTGCCATATGTTTATCATAAGTAGGACTGTTAGCGTTCTAGTTGTTCTTTGGAACACTCTGGGAAGCTGCAGTAGAACACAAAGGAATCAACTGACAGTCTCTGCACTTGTTGGATGTACATGTTTTACTGAGAATGTCAGACTTCATTCTCACATGACTGAGAAAGATAATGTGAATTTACAGAAAATAAGCTCTCAGTTTAGCTTATAGATCGCCTTCCAAAACTCTGTGGGAAAAGCATGAGAAAATATTTTTCTCTCAATCATGATATCCCAGCAGAAGGCTTTTTCACATGGTGAAATCACCTTAGAACATACCACAATTCCTAAAATGAGTATGGTACCATCAACAAATGATTTATAATGTAACTAAAGTCTTAAAACCTTCTATTAACTGCAATGCTTTTTAATGAGGTGCTATCATGTATATTGGTCCCAAGATGGCTGCCAACACTTCTTGGATGAAGTGCTGACAGCCAATCAGATCTCAGGATGAGATGTGTGGTTACGCTCCGCCCACATATGTATATGATTTTACTTTTGATTTTCTCAGGAACTACTGAACAGATTGACACCAGAGAGCTGAAAAAGGCACTTCCCTGACCTGAGGACTACCTCTCTGCCAAATTTCAAGTAATTCTGTTCAGCCGTTCGGGCTGTACCTTGGACTAAAGGTCCCTATGGAAAATTGTATGGGGAAAACGCTTTTTGGGACCCCCCTTTTTTCTCAGCCCCCGCTTGGCGAATCCCCACGAGACTTTCAGGGTAGGAGCGGAGCGGAGCGCCCCACCTATTTTGAAAAGTTTGCGAGGATTCGTCAACCGGCGCCAAAGTTATTCCAAATAGAATGTTGCGGATTTCCTATGGAAACACGGTCCTAACTATAACTATCTACTGGCGACCGCCAGTAGATAATATATATATATATATATGTCCTTAGAACTCGTCTCTAGCTTCTTATATCAGAAAAGACAATGCAAACCCAAATTTCAGTGCTCTTTTTCTTTATTCTGTGCCCAGCACCGCCGCAAATACGCGTTTCAGTCCTCATGGGGCCTTGATCACATGACACTTTACAAGGTACGGTCATTGCAATTTAAAGTGACAGTGCTCAAACCAAACTAATCATCATCATAGACATGGAAGAAAGCATGGTATTCTCAATGTTGTATTCTCCATTGCAAAGTTCATACTACAATTGTGCAAACTGATGCATAATAATGATATAAATATCGCAAAGGTTCCCTGTTTAACCTGTAAATAAATACTTGGTAAAACTAGAACAAACCTTATAAACAGTCATACAAGGATGCCAGTTAAAAGAGATTTACAACCACTAAAACATATATAGAAATAAATATAAATATATGTACAGTTGTAAAAAACGCATAAGCAAGACAAATAGTACAAATGGAAACATTTTTCCATCACAATAGATGTAGCAGCATTATTCTTTCAGTACTGGTTATCCTGTAGCACAATTTGAGATTGTACTCAATATTGCAATACCGGGAATTGAAGCAATAAAGCCCAAGTGGGCTATAACCCAAACAATCCAAGTCTTAGATTAAAGTGTCAGTGCATATAAAGTGTCACTAATAAATCCCTTCTCTCCTAGTGTGCAAAATGTGCAAATATAAAAAAGTTAAGTTAAAAACATCAAATATAAATGCAGCAGCTAGCATAAACGAATTCATTCAAATATACATATGGAGGATTGACATATTAGAGGTGCGTATAAAAATCCTCACTGGAATTCAACCCATTCTGTTTTTTATTATCCATTTCCAATATATATATTTGGTTTCCAGTTTTCTCAATAAAGCATCACGATTACCACCTCTCCTTAAAGGAGGGACCGAATCCACCACAAAATAACGCACCTCATGTGATTTATTTGCATGTAGTTCTTCAAAATGGCAAGCAACAGGGTAAGACGTGTCTCCATTATTAATTACTCTTATGTGCTCGAGTATACTCTTGTGGACCTGAAGCCTTGCTGCCCACATAGCGCAGGCCACAAGGACACTCCAGCACATAAACCGCACATTCCGTCTTGCAGGTAAGTTTTTTATCAATCTTAGTTAGCCTGCTTCTGAATGGTGTGATATATTCAGTCTTTCTCACTCCATGTTTACATGCTTTACAAACTGCACATTTGATACAGCCTTTGATAGCCCGAAGCCATGTTGTTTTTTGCATCACTTCAGGGCTGCTCTTGACCAATGAATTACTCTTCGAACGGGCTTTTTTGAATGTTATATTTGGTGACCTAGTTAAAATGCCACCCAACACAGGATCATTTTTTACCAACGTCCAGTTCTTATTGACAATTCTTCTTATAGTTTGATGTTGATTACTATAAGTCAGAATTAATCTAGAGGGTTGTAGTGTCTCCAATGAATTTGTATGTTCTTTTGGTATTTTGCTTGCAAGTGCCTGTGATCTGCCCTGTTCATTCGCTTTGGTTATGGCTTTATCCACTACACTGGGGGTGTGCCCTCGTGTAAGAAATCTTGCTCGGCACTCATTCTGGGCTCTAACACACTCAACATCAGTACTACAAATTCTTCTAACCCCCAACATTTTCCCAAAGGGAATGCTATGGATTAGATGCACTGGATGATGACTCGGTGCATGCAGTAGCGATTTGCCAGCTGTTGCCTTCCTGTGCAATCTCGTGTGCAGCGGTGTATTCTGTATCAGGATTTCGACATCCAAAAAACAAATTGCCTCTCTGCTAATCTGGCCTGTAAACTTCAAGTTGAGATTGTTCTCATTGATATGCTCAATAAATTGCAGGGCCCCAATCTCCGATCCCTTCCAAATTATGAGCAAATCATCTATGTATCTGTACCATCTTATTATGTGATTGGCCATAACTTCCTCAAAGGCTGGCTTGAGAACCCGTTCCTCCCACGGCCCCATATGCAAACAGGCATAACTGGGGGAGAAACAGGCCCCCGTAGCCAAGCCCCTGACCTGCTGACAGACTTGACATTGAAACAGGAAAAAAATTGTTTTCCAGACACATAGATATAATGGCCGTTAGCATTGTGTTGCGCTCATAGAAACAAATAGGTCGGGTATTTAAAAAATACTCAATTGCTTTGAGTCCATCTCTGTGGTGGATGCTCGTGTAGAGAGACGAGACATCCAAGTAGATGAGTAAATAGTCTGCTTCCCAAACAACATCATCCAATTTACGTAACAAATCCCCTGTATCAAGAATGAAAGAGGGCAATGCCCTCACATACTACTGTAGGAAGAAATCAACATATTTGCTAGCATTCTCCATAATACTGTTACAAGCCGATATTATGGGCCTACCAGATGGCACACGATCGTCCTTGTGTATTTTTGGCATGAAATACACAACTGGCATAACTGAGTGATCATTTTTGAGAAAACAAAATTCATCAATTGTCAAAAGACCCGTACTTTTCCATGCCAGTAAGTTTGAATAAAATGTATTCCAAGATGTTTTAACAGTTACCATGTCACTCCGTCTGTAACAGTCCTTGTAATTTAATTGTTCCATGGCCTCAGTTATGTACATGTCGCGAGGCCAAAGTACGACGTTACCGCCCTTGTCTGATTGTCGGACAATTACATTGTTGTTATGCTGCAATTTCTTCATTAGTTTATAATACGTGTTGTCATGGGCAGTATAGCATTTTTTGATCTCACCTTGTTTTTTTGTAAAGAGTTTTCAATTCCTGAGACACTTTATCGTGAAACACATCAATGTTATCCCTAAGCATTACTGGACAAAATGTAGACTTTGGCTTGAATTGTGTTAGTACACCATTGTCATGCCCTCTTGTCTCTTGACTACATGTTGCCTCATTACTGCCACCCTCCTGTTGAAATTGTTGGAGGTCATGCATTAGCCCCATATCACCCACTGTTAATATTGGAGGGCTCTTGGTTGCATCCGTTGAAATCATAGATTGTTTTCATTTTGTGGGCCCTTGCATTAAATGAAACTTGTGCAACTTTAACTTCTGCACAAATTTGTACATGTCAATGCGACTTTGTGCATAATTAAAGTCACTCTTTGGGCTAAATGATAATCCAAGGGACAGTATAGATGTCTCACTTTCAGTCAGAGATATGTCAGTAAGGTTGATGACAGTTTGAGCGTCACTATTCTGCGTTGTCATACTCATTTCAAAATGCATTTTTTCTTTGTTTTTCTGTTCTTCTGCTTTCTGCCTGCGTTGTTTGCAGCACTGTCATCTTTCCAATCTTTTTCTGTTGCATTTGGGTTGTTTTTGGCACCCAGGACACATGGACAAAGTGTTTGTCTTCTGTCCTGGCGCAGGCAATCGACTTCCTGCGCCAGGTAGAATTTGTGAAACCCCGACCTTTGAGCCCTTGTCAGTTCATTATCCGATCCACTATCTATAGCGAAACTAAGATCTGAAGTTGACGTTGCTGATGGTAGCTCATTTGTTGCTCCACTCGTGACTAGTGGGGGAGGAGTCACCTTTTTATGTGCTTTAACACTGTCATATTTTTTCGCAAAGGTGAACACTTCTCCATGCTCGTAGTCAAGTTTGTCCCGCTGAAACTTGAATGCTTTTCGTTTCTTAATAATATATATATATTCAACATACTTTGGCTTCTCAATCCAATGTCGACAAGGAAAGCACACAGGTATCCGTTTTCAAAGTGCTTTTTGCAGGCCGCCAACTCCCCTAACAGACGCGTTTCACCTTGCGGCTTTGTCAATGCTAGGTTCTGTGTAAACACTGCGATCATTTCATACAGTGAAGCCTCACGGGATCCAAGTAAACAACAATGATGGACGAAAATTCTTTTCATAATAGCAGCGGCCATCTTATAACATGTTACTTTGGGACACAATTCATTGAAATGTCGACTAAAATAAATAAAGTGCATGTGTATTTGTGTGATAAAAACAATTCGTTGGGTGAAAGAATTTGTATCTTTATTTATATGCAAATGACGCCATTTATACAAAATACCTCTAGTCATAGATATAACATATATTGCATATATTCATTTCAATTAACCTGTTAATACACGGCGACCTGCACTATTTTATAACTCTTTGTCGTTGTTGAGGCCTTTGTCTGGAGGTCAATGATATATTTAGATTCTAATTTTCTGAGTGTTTTCACTCTGTCCCCTCCTCTCTCTTTCCTGTCTAACCTGATCTAGACAATAGAATTTCAAAAGGTCCCTGTTGCTTTGATGGTATTTTTCGAAGTGTCGCACAACTGGGTATGTTTTGTCCTTATTTGTTATGGCGCGCATGAGTTCAAGGACACTTTTTTTGGTGGGGTGAATAGTACTTCTGAAGTAATGCTTAGAGCATGGACACTCCAAGCAGTACACCGTAAAATCAGAGTTACAATTTAAAAACTTCAATATCTGTCTTGTGGGTCATGGGTCATCTGGTCTACCTCTATAGCATAGTCTCTTGTTACTATATTTACAGGCCTTACAGCAAAGGCATGGATAGAAACCCCTGACATTCATCACATTTGAAGTCTTGGGCGTGGCATCAAAGTGGCTATGTACGAGATGGACACCAAGTGATTGGCAATGTCAATATGTAATAGATGGGTGTTCAGGAAGGTGGCTCTTTAGGACACAGTTTTTAGAATGCGCCAGTTTTTATTAAAAATATGCACTAATTTCCCAGATTGGGTGTTAAAGTTGGTAATCATTCTGGTTGGTCCTTCTTTCTTGGTTTTGATGTTGGTCACCAATAGATTTTTCCTGTCTAACTTTTCCACTCTCTCTGCCGCTTCTCTCAAGATGGTATCAGGGTATCCTCTGTCTTGAAACCTCATTATGGCCTCATCTTTTGCTATCTTGAAGTCTCCCTCGTCTGAGCAATTACGTTTAAGACGTAGGAGTTCTCCAAATGGTATATTTCACACGAGGCTTCTTGGATGATGGCTAGCTGCGTGTAACATGGTATTGCCCGCTGTGGGCTTTCTATAAAGCTGTGTCTGTAGAGTATTCTCAATCACAAAGACTTCTAAGTCAAGATAATTGACAGAAGTCTCACTTATATTGCTGGTGAATCGCAAATTTAACTTATTGTCGTTGAGCGCTGCAACATACTCCTCAGCCGAGGCCCGGTCACCACGCCAAACAACAAAGAGATCATCTATATATCTCTCCCATAGTATGATCTTATCCATCCAACTGTCATGAATATTGCCCCAGGCTACGTGCTTCTCCCACGAGCCAACGAAAAGATTTGCATAGCTGGGGGCAAAGCACGTGCCCATGGCGGTCCCGCATGTTTGTCTGTACAGTTTTCCTGAAAATAGAAAAATATTGTTATATAAACAAAATCTGACCATGCCTATAAGTATCTCATTATGTTTATGGAATTTTAAAGAGTTTTTGTTGAGAAACCATTTTATGGCTGATATGCCGTCTTGATGACTTATACATGTATACAAGTTAGTAACATCTAATGTAATTGAAAACATATCAGGTTCCCATACGATGCCATCCATTAATCTCAAGAAATCCTGAGTATCTCTAACGTAAGATGACAAATCCTTTACTAGTGGTGCTAAAAAGGAATCAATGAACCTAGAAGTGTTCTCCAGGAGACTCCCAATTGAGGATACAATTGGTCTCCAGGAAGGGTTCGTAGAGTCCTTATGAATTTTTGGGAGGTGGTAGAAGGTTGGCAGGACCGGTGTTTCGAATTGTGGAATAAAAATTCATCTTCGTTCAGCATCCCTTGGTCTCTCCACCCTTCCAAGAGGCTTTGATATTCCAATGTGCATTTTAAATAATCAGATCTTATGATAACCTCATAGCACTTGTCATCCATGAGTTGTCTCATGGCCTCCTGTTAATAATGTTCTTTTTGAAACACCACAACGTTCCCCCCCTTATCCGAGGGTTTTATTTCAATAGTCAAGTCATTCTTGAATGATTTAATGGCTTCCCATTCCTTTCTGGAGATGTTAGAGTATTTTTTCCCTTGGTTTGCAGATGTTTTCGTTAGGTTTTGTAAGTCCATGAGGACAGCCCCATTAAAGACAACCACCACAACCTATGGGGTTTGTGGAAGTGTTTTTGATTTCCTTTTGAAGTTGCTAGGTTCTCGTTGCTGTGCAACTCCTGCTATCTCTGGGTTTGTGAAAGTATTAGTGATCTCATTTGGTTGTTCCAGGGACTGTAAGGCCATTACGGTTTTAAGAACATTTCCAGTTAGTTCTTCAGGATCAATACTTGTATCAGTCTCTTCCCCCATTGCAGTATAATTTCTAGGGTGAAGTAGAAAAATCTTTTGAAGTTTCAGTTTTCTGATATATTTGAACAGGTCTATCCTAGTTTATAACCAGATTGAATTCAGCCGTTGGGCAGAATGTTAGGCCCCTTTGTAACACCTTCAATTCTTCCTGCGCAAGTATTCTATCCAAAAGATGAATGACTGTGTTACTGTCATTGGCGATTACCATTGACCTCTCCTGCCTTTGCTCTGTGTTACCATCGGTGAGCGTGCCCCTGCACCGCCCCATTTTGCCCCTCCTTGTAAAAAAAACAGAAAAATATATATACATATATATATTCACTGAAAAAACATAGGTTTTAGGGATGTTATAGTTAGAAATTAGCATTTATAGTTAGTTTGTCATTACACTCGTACAAAAATTGAGAAATTTGAATGTTATAGTTAGTAGAGCTAACTATAACTTGCGCCGCCGCAATGCACTGCTGGTGATGTCACATATTACATCACTCATGACATGGTCAGTGACATCTCAAATCAAATGATATCAATGATATCACTGATGACATCTCAAATGACATCACTGATGACATCATCCAGTGAATGTGTGTTTCTGTAAAGTTTAAATATATTTTATATATGTTAATGCCAAGGTGTATTGAAGAATGAGTTGGTGTATAAGTGTGTGGGTGGAGGATTTAATAGGTGTGTGAATGACTGCATACGTTAGTGATTAAATGTGTCTTACTGAATGCATGGGTTAGTGACTAAACTGTGTGAATGTCTGTATCAGTCTCTCAGTTGTTGTGTAAGCTGCTGCATGGGTTGATGATTAGGTACATGACTGTCTATATGGGTTACTTATTAGTTGCATGAGTATCTGTATGAGTGTCTCAGTGTTTGTGTGTGTGGGTGGGCTGTGTGTGCCTTTCTGCCTACATGTGTGAGTGGATAATTTACTGGGTGTATGGGTTCAATAGTGCATGTGGAAATAGCTGTATAGGTGAGTAAGTGTGTATATCAGTGTGTTGGTGAGTGAATGTATGTCTCATTGGTATATGTGTGAGCAACTACATATGTGAAAGGCAGTCTATGTGAGTGTTGGAGTATATAAATTACTATATGTGAGAGTGAGTAATTGTGAGAGTGGCTGTATAAATGAGTGTGTGCTTGTGTCAGTGATTGTATAAGAGAGTAAGTATATGTTCGTATCTGTACAAATAGGTTAGATGGTGAATGTATAACTATATAGGTGAGTAAATGGCAGTGTTATTGATTCTTTACATGACTAGCTAGGTGTGTCAATAACTCTATGGATGAGTGACCGTGTAGGAGTGTTTGTATAGGTGTATGAGTACATCTAATAGTGCTGTATTGATGAGTGACTGCATGTATGAGTAACTGTATGGGTGAATGAATGAATGTGTGTGTATAGCTAGGAATTAGTCAGTGGGTATATAGTAACTGCTATTGATTTGTCTATGGTTTCAAAAATGGTAGTCTGTACTTTAGACTGGGTGTATCAAAGGTTATATTAGGGTGTGAGGAGGTGCATCAGATTATCACGTGAATGATGCCATCAGTGATGTCATTAGTGATGTCATTTGAGATGTCATCAGTGATGTCATCAGTGATGTCACTGACCATGTCATGAGTGATGTAATATGTGACGTCATCAGCAGTGCATTGCGGGGGTGCAAGATATAGTTAGCTCTACTAACTATAATGTTCGAATTTCTCTGTTTTTGTACGAGTGAAATGACCAACTAACTATAACGTCCCTGAAACCTATGGTTTTTTCAGTGAATTTCAAAGGTTTTTTAAATGCTAATTTCTAACTATAACGTCCCTGAAACCTATGGTTTTTTCAGTGAATTTCAAAGGTTTTGTGAATGCTAATTTCTAACTATAACATCTGTAAAACCTATGGTTTTTTCAGTGAATTTCAAAGGTTTTTGAAATGTTAATTTCTAATTTTAATGATCATTAAACCTATAGTTTTTTCAGTGATTTAAAATTATCATTCCATTCTCAACCTGGTTAAAACAACCAATATTGCCAGTTTTCCAGCACTAGCTCCAGCCAAAAAAAATTGCCACAAAGGAGAGTAACAACTAACGCAAATAATATGCAGAGTAGGCGTTCCTGTACAAAAATGACACGAAAACACCACTTCCCGATATTTTCAGCGAGCAGCCAACTCTGCGGTATGTTCCAAAAACAGGGGATAAGCTGCGCTAGCAGTAGGAATGTAACATCTGCCTTTTACTGGTGTAAAGTAGGACAACTACCTATAGTGTGAATGGGAGCCCAGCCCAGAATCACATCTGAAGACCAACACATGTCATAGAGCTACTGTTCATGCACCTTCGACACCCAAAAAGGCCACAAAACCCATTGCTCCCACCCTCAGGACCTCCCCCCGGACCACCCCCCCTACTACCATGAGGCAGCGCACAACAGCGGACCTTCCAAAAACGGCATGGCCCCTCAGCCACACAGTAGCTGAATTTAGCAAGATGTGGCAACCAAACATGTGTGAAGAACGCAAGTCTCCCACCAATAATAATGCACACAATACCAAGAGTACAGGGTGACACATTGGCACTTGCAGCCCGGGTGGCGGCAGCACTACAACAGGGACACCCACATCAATTGATTCCTCATACAGCCCAGGACGGAACCACGCCCAGAGCTCTGGAGTCATTGTTCACAGCCTCACGCTGGACTGGCATACGCCAGGCCAGCCCAATCCATCTACACATACAGGGAAGGACAACACTACATGGCCCAGCTTTTCATTGTAGTGATCTGCTGCTCACAGGTCTAGTTATCAGTACGCTACAGCCACTCCCTGATGGCTGGTTTACACCCACACCACACCCATCAAGCATAAGCGTCCCATGACACGTGACCCTGCCAATAAAAACAACCGGACACATGTTTTCCACAAGATTTCCATTTCAGACTTGGTGCACCGGATGCACTGCGGCCGGCACAGGCACTCCGCCATGGGACGGGGAATTTCGGTTCACTGACATAGGAGCATTGTAAGTGCTGAGCGGGTGTGCAGCCTGTGATGATGCCCCATCCTTGTGGTCCGAACAGGTCAGGTTTTGTGTGCCCTACTGGACCGCAGTGTAGGCCTGAGCCATCGACCAGCGGGGGCCTACCGCCACGTGGCATGGCCTCACTGGTCACTGAGTTAGTGGCACCGCAAGGGCTGAGCAGGTGTGCAACCTGCGATGATGGTGGGTGCACTGGTATGTCCTCTGCAATGGCAAAATCAAGACGCAGCACCAAATGTAAGACCTGTTGCCCTGCGGAGCGGGGCTGCATGATGTGGAGGGTGCCCTGTCCGCGAAAAGGTGAGCAGTGAGGCCTGGGTGCTCAGGGGCGGGCAGACGCCTCTGGGCGGCGGGAGTGGATGAGGTGCAGCAGCCTGGGTGTGCAGCGGTGGGCAGACACCTCTGGGCAGTGGAAGTGGATGATGTGCAGCAGCCTGGTTGCACAAAGGCGGGACAGAGATTTAGGCGTGCACAGTCGTATTTACTCTGTCATTCCTGATTCTGTACTTTTATTCAGATGTGGGCGCTTGAGGGCTCCACTAGGTCCCGGCATGTGATTGAAGACACAGCGGTGGCGTAAAGTAGAGCTGTGAGGGTTTTGTCCATAGTGTGGGCACTCACTGTCCCTTGCCATCTCTTCCTTTCTCTCCCTCACACTCTTTCTCTCTCTCTTCCTCCCTCTCACACTGTTTCTCTCTTTCTCTCTCTCTTCCTCTCTCTCTCACTCTCTCTTTCTCTCTCACTCTTCTTCTGTTTCTCTCTTCCTCTTTCTCTCTTTTTCTCTCTCTTCCTCTCTCTCACTGTTTCTCACTGTTTCTCTCTCTCTTTGTCTCCCTCACTTTTCTCTCTTTCTCTCTGTCTTCCTCTCACTCTCACTGTTTCTCTTTCTTCTTTTTACTCTTTCATTTTCTCTCTCTCTTCCTCTCACTCTTTCTTTCTCTCTCTCTCTCTTCTTCTCTCACACTCTTTCTGACTCTCTCCCTTGATGGACGAATGACGCACAATCTTATCTTGCTTTTTGTCTAACAGGCTGTGATTCACAGATTGACGTCCCCCCAACACGGAACTCCCGCCACTCAGTGCCACCAGAGCTGAACGCGTGTGCAGCCTGCGATGATGCGTGGCCATCCTAACAATCAACACCCTGTCTGAATTTTGAGCTCTGCTCTCCGAGTGTACGCAACGCCTAAGAAGGTTGCTTTCGGCATGTGCTGCACCCTCTTACACACACGCCAGTGGCGGAAGGTGAGTAGAGAGGCTTGTTTCCGCAGCAGCAGACAGTCACCTCTGGGCGGTGGGAGTGGATAGTGTGCAGCAGCCTGTATGCACAGGAATGGGCAGTCACCTCTGGGCACTGAGAGTGGATGGGGTGCAGCAGCCTGGGTGCACAGCAGCGGGCAGAGACCTCTGGGCAGTGTGAGTGGATGGGGTGCAGCAGCCTGTATGCACAGGAATGGGCAGTCACCTCTGGGCACTGAGAGTGGATGGGGTGCAGCAGCCTGGGTGCACAGCAGCGGGCCGACACCTCTGGGCAGTGTGAGTGGATGGGGTACATCAGCCTGGGTTCGCAAACGCGGGCAGACACCGCTGGGCAGCAGGAATCGATGGTGTGCAACAGCCTGAGTGCGCAGGCCGGACCGACACCTCTGGGCGACAGGAGTCGATGAGGTGCAGCAGCCTGAGTGTGCAGGGACGAAACAGAGAATTACACGTGTGCAGTTGTATGGACTCTGCCATCACTGTTTCTATACTATGTTTCAGATGACTAAACTTGAGGGCTGCATTATATCCCGGCACGTGGGTGGAGACACACCGGTGGCAGAAAGGTGAGCTGTGAAGATTTTCTCCACAGTGTCAACACTCACTCTCCCTCTCCATCTCTTCCTTTCTGTCACTCACACTCTTTCTCTCTCTTATTCTCTATCTCTTTCTTTCTCTCTCACACTTTCTCTCTTTCTCTGTCTCTTCCTCTCTCTCTCATTCTTTGTTTCTCTCTCTTCCTCTCTCTCACTCTTACTCTCTCTTCCTCTCTCTCACACTGTTTCTCTCTTTCTCTCTTCCTTGTATCTCACTCTTTCTCTCTTTCTCTCTCACTCTTTCTCTCTGTCTTCCTCTCACTCTTTCTTTCCTTTTCTCTCTCTCTTCCTCTCACTCTGACTGTTTCTCTCTTTCTCAGTCTTCCTCTCACTCTTTCTTGCTTTTTCTCTCTCTCTCTCTTCCTCTCACTCTTTCTTTCTCTCTCTCTCTTCCTCTCTCACACTCTTTCTATCTCTCTCTCTTTCTTCTTTGTTGGACGCATGACACACAATCTTATCTTGCTTTTTGTCTAACAGGCTGTGATTCACGGATTGGTGTCCCCCCTAACACGGAACTCCCACCACTCAGAGCCACCAGAGCTGAAAGCGTGTGCAGCCTGCAATGATGAGTGGCCATCCTGACAATCAACACCCCGTATGAATTGTGAGCTCTGCTCTCCGAGTGTACACAACGCCTGAGAAGGTTGCTTCAGCACGTGCTGCACCCTCTTACACACACGCCGGGGGCAGAAGGTGAGTAGAGAGGCTTGTTTCCGCAGCAGCGGGCAGTCACCTCTGGGCGACGGGAGTCAATGGGGTACAGCAGCCTGAGTGCACAGGGGCGAAACAGAGAATTACACGTGTGCAGTTGTATGGACTCTGCCATCACTGTTTCTATACTATGTTTCAGATGACTAAGCTTGAGGGCTGCATTATATCCCGGCACGTGGTTGGAGACACACCAGTGGCAGAAAGGTGAGCTGTGAAGATTTTCTCCACAGTGTCAACACTCACTCTCCCTCTCCATCTCTTCCTTTCTGTCACTCTCACTCTTTCTCTCTCTTATTCTCAATCTCTTCCTTTCTCTCTCTCGCACTTTCTCTCTTTCTCTGTCTCTTCCTCTCTCTCTCATTCTTTGTTTCTCTCTCTTCCTCTCTCTCACTCTTTCTCTCTCTCTCTTCCTCTCACTCACACTGTTTCTCTCTTTCTCTCTTCCTTGTATCTCACTCTTTCTCTTTTTCTCTCACTCTTTCTCTCTTTCTCTGTCTTCCTCTCTCTCCCACTCTTTCTTTCTTTCTTTCTCTCTTCCTATCTTTCACGCTTTCTCTCTCTCTCTCTCCTTTGCTGGACGCATGACGCAACATCTTATCTCTCTTTTTGTCTTGCAGGCTGTAATTCACAAATTCTCGAGGGATGACACGCCATACCTGTACCTACTTTTATTTTGTTCTTGTTTAAATAAAATGTTTTATATGTAAATCCGTGCATGACTAAGATTCTTATTTGTCCAATCTCACAAGCATCTTCGTATTAATAATTGTACGATATTATGCAATTTTTTACGTTCCAGGTTCCCTAACGTGACTGTCACATTTGTTTGTGGGGATAGGGGTGAGGGGGGATGGCGGCCATGGAGCTGCTGCTGGGTGGTGTCGGAGCAGTGTTGGTTGTCCGACCTGCATGATCGTTGGCTCCATTGCATCTGTTCTCAGAGACTAGCGAGCTGGCGGGCTGGCTCATAGATGAAGAGCTTCGAGCCGGCTCGTCGAGGGAGAGCTGCGGCCCTTCAGCTCGCAGAGGGAGAGCTGTGGGCCAGCTCGCAGAGGAACAGCTGAGGGGCGACAGGTATAGGGAAAGGTGCGGGTAGTCCACTTCCAAAGGGATAGCTGAGGAACAGTGATGTGGGGAGAGGGAGCGTGAAGGGGGTATCTCGCAGAGAGAGACCTGCGGTATATTTCGAGTCTTGGCTTCACAGATACAACTGCGGGCCCGAGAAGTCTCACCCGAAGAGCTGCGAGCCGACCGGTGGTTCGCAGAGGGAGACTTGCGTGCCCAAGAAGGTTGTTGGGGGTATGCTGGTGATGTGGGAAGAGGGTGCGTTACCTGCTGATGTGGGGAGAGGCAGCGTGAAAGGGGTATCTCGCACAGACAGAGCTCCGGTATGTTTTCAGAGTTGCCTCGGACAGATGCGAGCTGACGGACTGAATCACAAAATGGCTTTTCATTGCTCATATAGTGTGACTTATCAACAGTTCGCACCCAGGCTCGCAGAGGGAGAGCTGCGGCCCATGAGCTCGACTCGCAGAGGGAGAACTACGGCCTTCCGCTCCCAAAGGAACAGCAGCTTACTTGCTCGCAGAGTTAGAGGCACAGCAGCATACTAGCTCGCAAAGGTAGAGAGCTGCGAGCCGACGGACTGGCTTTCTAAATGCATAGCTGCGAAGTGGTGATGTGGGCAAAGGGAGCGTGAAAGGGGTATCTCGCACAGACAGAGCTCCGGTATATTAAATTGCCCCCGACACCTTTGTTTTATATTTTCACTCGATGCGAGGCACAAGATAGCTGCTAACACTTCCTTGTTTGAAGCACTTGCAGCCAATCAGAGGACACTTCCTGGTTTGAAGAGTTAGCAGCCAATCAGAGGCAAACTCCTGCTCGGGAGTTAGGCTCCGCCATGAAAGGGCACGTGTAAACCGACATCATAACTCCGAAGGGGGAGCCAAGGCTGGCTCCACCTTCATTATGGTATTATCATTCCATCCGCTGCCACGAAGGGCTCTGTGAACCCGTCGGAGCAGAAAAAAATCCCCATGCCGGTTTTCCTCTGACCACCTGCAGTGTAATACAGCGGTCGGACGGATACCATTGATGTCACGCGGAAAGCCTCTAATCAACTCTCTGCAAATTGGCACGCACAAGTAGTGTGTATTTATTTTGGAAGTAACATCACTGTGGACAGATGTGAGGGAAAATTACACAAGGTAACATATGTATGTGAATGGTAGATACACATGAGGATCTCGCAATTAATAAACACAATTTTTACACTTCAGTCAAATTTTGTGTTACATGCATAAAAAATGACATTTCACATGGGTCTTTTAACAACCAGACGGCATTTATCTTATTTTAAAATACCAGTCATTTGCGTATTGATATCTAGTTTTTTGTTCCAATTTAGCAAAAGTAAGATGACTTCTTAAAGTTGCTTAACTTTATTCGCCATCCTGATTCTTTATGATGAACTGGAAATCTGTAAAGTTATATACTTTTTTGACAGCCTTGTCTCTCAGTTGCCAATTGCGGTCTTTGAACTGTTCTGGAGATGCAATATTTTCAAAGAATCAGAAACAGCCATTCTGTGGTGGCGTAAGGAAACTTGAAACTGCAAAATGAATGAAGGGGGCCCCCTCCGACCACACTCAGGAGCTCTGCTGACAGGGTACTGGGCAGGGCCGGACTGGGAACCAAAGCCGGCCCTGGCAAGGTGCTCGGCAGCCCCTCCCACCTCCCGCGGGGGGGTTGGGGGTGCCGCTGAGCTCTTTGCCAGGGCCGTTTTTCAGCTGATTTTGTTACAGGGCCGATTTTGCAGCTATGCTGCAAAAACGGCCCTATAACAAAATCGGCTCCCAGGGACCCAAAACCGGCCCCCATCTGTGCGGCGCACCGGGGGATTGCCCGGTGCCCGCTACGGCCAGTCCGGTCCTGGTACTGGGCTGAAGGTGCCCCCTGGAGCTTGGGGCCCCCCGCACCGCGGGGGCTGCGGGGACCTTTGTTACGCCCCTGATTCTGTCCAGTCTCTTGAATGACATCAGGTAAGTGATGCTGGCAGGTGGAAACTATGAGGCTTCTCCACGACCGCTCTAATTTTTCACAGGGACGGCAAAGAAATGGAAGAGTTCTGGAGACAAGGGAAGGCGAAAAAAGAATGCCTGCATACAACTGTTTAAATTCATATCTTATAGCAGAGTCGAAGCTAACAGAAAATAGGATTCTCCCTCCTGATGAAGTTAGACCGAGACTGACTACTGTATCAACGTAAACGACCGAATAAATGAAAAGAATTTGACTACCACATTATCTAAACACGCCGCCTGAGCTGTGTGGCTGAGTTACTGTCCTATTTTATTAAATGCTACATGGTCTGAATATAATAAGATTCCCTTGAATGCCCAAATACAAGCACTTCAGTGCTATTTGGAGTAATAGAGGGAGCCTGACTGAAGCTTGTTTTTTATTTCCTGGCAATATAGAATGCTAAATGGTTACTACAATGTGTCAAATGCAATCTACAAGAATGTAAAGTAAAAATAAAATCTATTCTCCATAGAAATTCAGTTAACTGTGAATCAAGCTTGGATTTTTCAACCAATGGAGTGCTTGCACTCTGTTTCATTTGCACCCTCTCTCTTTTCGCTTTCGTTTTATTGCCGTACATTAACATTTTTAAGAGAAGTTGCTCTTTCCTTCTCCTTTCACTCTCTTTAAATGTTAGACTATATATTGGACTGCGTATCATTACAAAGGG
This sequence comes from Triturus cristatus, assembly GCF_964204655.1. Taxonomy (NCBI): domain Eukaryota; kingdom Metazoa; phylum Chordata; class Amphibia; order Caudata; family Salamandridae; genus Triturus; species Triturus cristatus. Next base: position 1,389,673,751 of record NC_140590.1, read on the forward strand.
ACCACGCACATATGCAATTACTTGATTATTTCGCCCACAAAACTGGTGATCAGATGAGAGCCCTGGAGCTGAGGCGCCAAGAAAAGTTAGCAGTCGTCACCTGAGATCTGATGGATTTTTGACAACAGGTACTAAAGCAGTAACTCATGCACCCCTACAGAGACTGCCCCCTTCTGATGTGTTCTGCACATACTAAGCATAAATATTTAAATTGATGTCCAGCAAGAGCTGCACTTGAACATATCAGTGAATACTTGGAAAGGTATCAGCAAGTAGATTACTGTACACTAACCCTCTTTTCTCACACAATTCTATTAAAAATGAGAATCAGTGTGCAAATATTTCCTATTAGAAATAAATCTGAGAAGTTGACAAAATCGATGGTATATTACCCCATAGAATTTTTCTTAAATAAAGATGAATTCATGTGAACGTAGGAAATGGGATTTTTTAAATGTTGTATTACTAGTACATCAGGTCACCTTTTGCATCACGTCACAAAGCGAGAAACTGGCAGACATGACGCAGGGCTTTTTTTCAATGCTGTTTGATAGGTACTAGTGGAGGAAAGAGAAAGGTGCCTAGTACAGAGATTGTTGGGGCTATTATATATTATGAACACCATTGAGGTTAGGACTCTTATAGACGGGAAACCTCGGTACCTTACCAAAGCATCATTCACAGCTTAGAGCAGGGCCTGCTGACACCTCCAATTGTGGTGTAGGTGACGTTAGCAAGGCCACCTCCTCCAGCTTTCACAAGCCTCCCTGATTGATCCCCGCCAACGAGGCAAATTATGGTGCAAGCAGCTCCATATTTGACAAGCCCTCTCCCTTGAGTGCCGCCTTACCATCTATGCAGCCTATTATGGACTGAGCTACCTTAGCAAATCCTTCAGTTTCAGCCTTTGCAATTCTTGCTGGTGGCTCCATGGGCATCCTATCATAAGTCCCCAAACTGTTCTACTTCCATTTCCTGCTGAATTCTCCCATCCCCTGCCTTATGCCTGCTCCAAATGAATGACTAATGCTTGCGCCGTTATCCATTTAAGTTATAGTAGGCTGGCAAAGTCTCTCCCTAGTATGTGGACAGGCATTCACATCCTTAGGAAGATTGGGAAAGAGGGTCAGTGGGATGTATGACGTAACAGCGCGTGTGTTTACAACGCGTGCAGTTACAACGCGGTTTTTACAACGAACGCGATGTAACCACGCGATGCCATTACAACGCAAGTCTTTACATCGACTTGCGCTAGATGGCGTGCTAACATTAGAAAAGCGTAATTTACTATTCCAACTCCAGTCCACTTAACAGTAGGGAAGGTGTTGGGATAGTAAACTACACTATTTGTAATGTTAGCACGCCATCTAGCGCAAGTCGATGTAAAGACTTGCGTTGTAATGGCATCGCGTGGTTACATCGCGTTCGTTGTAAAGTCCGGGATGTAACTGCACGCGTTGTCAAAGTTTCGTTGTAAAGGTTGTTCCCCAGGTCAGTGTGTTTGCACCTTACATGGAATATAAATAGAGAGTCAAGTTGTTAGAAGGTCTTTTGATATTTCAGAGGAAGAATGGTTTTTGGGAAATGTAGGTCCCTTGTGAATAATCTGTATTTTCTCAGCAATGAACTTGGCAGCATGGTTGAACAGAGCAGATGAGCTAGGTATTTGGGGTTGCATGATTGGCCTAGTAAAATTCCTTAGAGTCTCAATGAGAGCTCTAGGTAGAATGGAGGCTAATGCTTAAAGTAGTTTGCTTTAGTTAATAGGATGATGCCATTTGAGTGGTGAGTTTTTCAGAGCATGAAGTGCAGCTGAGGTTTTTGTTTTGCTTCTTCTTTTTTCAGTTGTCTTGTTGATGTTTGATGGTTTTAATTTCTTTAGTGTGCTAGCTAACATTTGGTTTTATCTCAAATAGATTTTTGTGTAAAGTAGGTGTGAGATTGTTCATGATGTTCACAATTGAGTCTCAGATTCGTTACAGCAGATGGTGAGAAACTCAGTTGATTTTGGGATTTGGTTGTGAGAGCTTTGGATCTGAGCTCTTCTGAGGGTTTCGATATGCAAACGTCTTAGAGGAATGTTCTCCAGGTTTTCATGGGATCGACTTGACCTATCATACAAAATTTGAGTTGCAAAACGTGGACAGATGTTTCCCAGTCGAGGCAAACCACTTTGTCTAGGAAGATGATGTTTGAAAGAACATTATAAGGTTGCGAGTGTTATCTTTTTTACAGATTGGAAAGGAGGCATATTAGTTAAGGTCATGTTAACAACCTATTTCTTTTGGCTTTCATGATATTGGCTGTGAGAAATTAGGTTGTTGATTGACTGGGGTGGGAACCCTGGTCAAGCAGAAGCCACAATCCTTGTCAGGGGGAGGTACAAGCCAACCCCAAATTAATCTGTTCCCAAACCTCTGGTAGCTTGACACAGAGCAGTCAGGCTCAACTTAGAGGCAATATGTAAAGCATGTGCACAACACTTCAAACTGTAATGAAGTGCAACAGAAAAAAGGATCTTACATTAAATAAAACAAAAACAAAATGACAAAAATCCAATAAGTAGATCCGGAGATATGTAATTTTAAAGATTTCAGAAAAAATTGCGCCAACTGTGGAAATCTAATTGCACTGGACCAGAACAAAGTCACAAGTTCAGGCTGACCATGATGGAGTATTGGACAGCTACCTTAAATCCTGGGTTGCAGAGTGCGGCTATGGTCTGCTTCAAAGAAGCGTGGCTCATCCAAAGCAATGCGGCTGATCCGTGATGCAGCAGGGCTGCAAAGCGAGGGCCTGTGTTCTCTTCCAGGATGCAGTCGATGGTGCTTGCTATGCAAAGTGTGGTGTCAAGGATGCATCATGCAGTCGGGCGATGTGTCGGTTTCGTGGAGCTGCGAGGCTACAATTCATAGTCTGGCGTGGTCGTCGAGGATGCAGTCGAAGAGGGACATGAGGGCCTGCACCAAGGAGACATTGCGCAGCAGCAGTTCCCATGAAACCTTCGATGCAACATGGAAAATCGACGCAGCGGTGGCAATGCATCAGTTCTGCTCGGGCTTGCACCATGCAGCAAAGAAGATTTGTTGGTTACACTGGGTCCACAGAGGCTGGCAGAACACCATAGGCCCACATCCAAGGTTCCAGGACTGTAGTGGCACCACCTGACAGAAATGGGACACAGATGGCAGAGTCTGGGGCTGGGATCAAGGTTGTTAAATCCTTCTGTCCCAGAGGCTCAAGTCAGGAGGCCAGCTGACTAGCCCTTGGGGTTACTCTGAGGTCTTGGGTTCGACAGATGCTGGTCCAGTCCTTCTCAACCAGGCAAGAGGGCAGCAGGCCAGCCCAGCAGGGCAGCAGTTCCTTCAGAGCAGCTGACAAGCAGAGTGGCAGTCCTTTCAGCAGCAAATCAGTCCTTCTTCCTGGCAAAGTATCCACAGGTCCAGAAGTGTACTGACGAGCTGGTGTCTGAGGTCCAATATGTATACCCAGTTCTGCCTTTCAAGTGGAAGAAGCTTTTAAATGCTTGACTTTTGAAGTGCAAAGGTGCCCTGCCTTCCTCGCCCATGCTCCAGACGAACTACAGGGGTAAGCAACACTTACGTGACACAAAGAAATCAACTCTGAAATACCCTTAACTGATACAAGGGCACATATTTAATATAATTCCTGTGGCATAAGGATACCTATATGGTTGTTTGTCATTCTATGGAACACATACGTTTATGTTGCTTTTTCTGTTACATGTATGTATTTTATATTATTGTTCTGTTTGGTTCCGTCTTTTTCACGAGGGGCACATTTTGCATACCTTTTTTTGCCTACTCAATTCAATTCAATTCAATTCAATTCAATTCAATTCAATTCAAAGTAAGCTTTATTCGATTATCAAAAATACAATCATAAAAGCATAAAACAACAAATACAAGAGTTACTATGCAATTAAAAGCCAAATGCAGTATAAAGGGATCACGTATATGAGATTTAAGAAGTCTAATAAACAGCCACCCAAACAACAAAGTTAAAAAACCATACTTTTTCTAGCAGCAATAGATTTAAGAATAAATGTGGCAGTAAAAAAAACATATGTCTATCTCATTTAAAGAAAACAACAGGTTCAGAGCAGATTTCAAAGTACGAGACCCGTGTTTCTTAAAAAGAGGTTTCAGATAGGCGATACGCAAATGCTTATACAAATCACATGTAAGGAGGAAATGCATAATACTCTGTTTAGTAACTCCGTCACATGGGCAGGGAACAGTGGGATGTTTTCTCATTAGTGGGAAAGATACCAGATGATGAACAATACCTAATCTCAATCGAGTCAAAACGAACCGATGTGACGGTCGGGTGACTTGAGAAAGGTATGGTTGGAACCCTGCAATAAGCTCCTGTGAATAATAAAAGGTCACGGTTACAAGCTGCATACTCTCAAAATGGCGGCGTTGGGCTTTTTCCTTTAAAAAGATTTGTTTAAAATCATACTTAGACAGCTCAGACACATAGTTTGGGTTTACTAGGATATTCACCTTATAGAAATCCTTAAAAACAGTAACCACATATTTTAACCATGGGATTTGCAGGTATTTATCTAGACTAAGGCAGTCCTTAATAATGATTCTGTCAAAACCAGTCTCATCCTTCATCCAAATCGACCTCCATAGCATTAATGGTTTCAACTCTGCTAAATCAGACAAATAGTTCAGCCCCAGTTCTTTATGGATTAATGAGGTAGGTGCGGACGAGGGGAGACATAACAACTTTTTTAGGAAACCATTTTCCTCAGTCTGAAGCTCTCCATGAGGACAATAACCCCAGACCCCAGCGCCATAGAGCGCTGCCGAAACGCACTTAATGTTATAAATGTGCATCATGTCAGATATACGACGATCCCCCAATTTAAGTGCAAATTTTAAAATGCCTTAGGCACATCTAGCCATTTTAGCTTTGACGTTTAAAATCTCTTCATGCCACATACCGTTATTTGAAAACATGATGCCTAAGTAACAAAACTTATTAACAACAAGAATTTCCTGATTCTCGATGTGGAAGGTTCTCAGATTCCTTATTTTACGACCACATGGTAAGACAAAGGTCTTGGAATTATTAAGTTTTAATTTCCTTGCCTTTATAAAATCAGAGAACTTGTTCATTAATTTCTGTAAACCGATGGGGGTTCTTGAGAGGAGAACCGTGTCGTCGGCATAGAGCAACACAGGTACCTCCTAACCCTCGATTTGGGGGGCATCACATTGGACCTTTTTTAATTCCGCCTCTATGGCATTGATAAAGAGAGAGAAAAGGAGGGGTGCCAACACACAACCCTGTCTAATATCAAGCCTCACTGGTATTTGACTTGTACATTCACCTGCTAAACCAAAGCGTATTTTTGCAGATCATTTTGCATAAAGTCGAGCCAAAAAGAAAAGGTCCAGAAGGGTTGACCAAAGTAAACCATGATCAACCAAATCAAATGCGCTACTGAGATCAGCGAAGGAGAGAAAAAGAGATCCCTGCTTAGCGCGAGTATATTTCCCGATAATAAGATCTAGGTTAACGCATTGTTCCAAGGTTCCCCTGCCTTTCCTGAACCCATATTGGGATTGGGCCAGAATCCCCTTATCCTCTGCCCATTCCTCTAATCTGAATAACAAAACCCGGCTCAATGTTTTTAATGAAGAGTCTAGGAGAGAAATGGGGCTGTAATTTTTGGCTTCAGATCTAAGGCCCTTTTTGTATATAGGGATGATTATGGATTCCCCCCAGGTTGACGGGATCATTGCCTCTACAGCCGCATTGAAAATATTAGATAAAACCGGGCCCCATATAGCTGTGTCGGCTTTGTAAAGGTCAATTGGCACACCGTCAGGCCCAGGGGCTTTCCCACCTTTGCTACATTTTAATGCAAGTACTACATCAGAAGGAGTAATATTAAGTGGGATAATGGGCCATACAACAACAGGTTGACTAGGCATGCATAATATATCACTATGGTTAAAAATAGATGAAAAGTGAAGAACCCAGCTTTCCTTACCAACTTGGGAGGTAATGATCGGGACATCGTCATTCCTTAAAAAAGGACTATTGACGGTATCCCAAAAGAGCTTACTATTAGATAGCTCCACCGCAGCTGTCAATTTGTCCCATGCTTCTGCCTGAAGTTCACATTTCCTACGCTTGAGCTGTTCCTTGTAGGCTAACCTAAGGTTGGTGATAAATGACATGTTCCGGGGTCTGCACGAGAGGGCATTCTTTAGCTTCTGTAGAGCCTTAGTGCAAGCCGTGTCAAACCACCCATGATTCTGGTTACGATGCTTTATGTTAGTGATAGTCAGGACTTTATTAATAATATCGTTGATTTTCTTAAAACATTGTAGGATACCTAAGTGACTGACATCAACTTCAAGGCACATACTTATCTCCGGTAGGCATAAAGTAACAATTCTATTCAAGTATGTGTCTGAGTTAGTGGCAGTCCACTTGATCCTGTGCCCATTTGGCCTACTTAAAACAACGTCATTAACAATGGTTTCAGGTCCTTGTTTCCTGTGACCCCATAAAGACAGGCACAGAATAATGCAATTGTGGTCACTAACAGAAAAGTCCAGAGTTACCGGAGTTCCACAAAGGGGAGGAATATTCACCAAAATAATTAAATGATCAATAACCGAACCAGCGCCCCTGCCCGTAAAAGTAGGGACGGGATTGCCATGATCATCTTTAGCACTCTGTAATACTGCCAGATCATACTTGGCCATGACAGAATTCAACAGCTCTCCATAAGGATTGTGTGGAAAATGGAGCTCTGGATCCGCACTGTCGACAGCATACCCACATGCCTCTATTAAAGATAGAGAGCAGAGGGGGGTATTAAAATCGCCCACCCAGATAAAATCTAAATTTATAGGATTATCAGCACATAATTTGTCAAGAGCACCCATTAATTCCATGACCGCAAGTGATCGCGTCTGATTGAATAAATTGTTATAGTAGTTAATAATCAGAACGTTACGACCATGCTCTTGCTGTAGCCATAGCACTTGGGAGTGATATCCGACCATTTCATATGCCTTGACGACCACTGGAAGTTTGATTGACAGTAATATTAAAAGACCACCCTTTGCGCGGCCTGACACAGATTACTGGGCAGGGAGATTAAAGGAAATAAACCCATCAAGGTTAATTTGATCTTTACACCAGGTTTCCTGCACAAACTCGCTCCAGCCCAAAATATCCCGCTTTCGTTGCCACCCGGCAATATTCCAAGTGGCTAAATAAAAGCCAGTACCGGTACTGGTAAAGCTAGATCGAACATGATGTATCTGGGACAATATATCTAATGGTGTAGTAACGCCCTCAATGGAGGTGGAGTCAGTTAACAAACTCGGGCCCTATCTACAACTGCATCCGAGGCAATAACCTCTGCTCCACCAACAGGTGGGTCAATATTCTCAATAGTCTCCAGCTCAGGAATGGAGCCCACAGTCTTCAAAACATGTTTAACATGGACTCCCAAAGGTCCAGTAGCATTCATATCAAGTGACTCTCTCTGCTGGACGGCGAACCGTCAGTCACAGTCTTCCAGACCCGACAAAGCTTCAAACCGGTTGAATTGGGGAATTCCTACATCCATCCTTTCAGAGGGGATAGCGGATATTAACGGGCGTGGGCAGCTCCAGTTATGGCTTAAGGGTGGGTAGAAAAATGTAAGTGGCAAAGAATTAATTAAAGAGACCGAGTTATTAGCGGGCCAGGCGCAAATATGCTCCACGGCCCTTGTATCTCTAAAATTTATAACACAGTCTCCCTTTACCGACTTAACCTTAGGACCCACCCAATCTACCCTGCGTGCGAAGATAATTTTGGCTGAAACCGACATAGGTAGTGGCCTATGTTGGTTGAGCCAGTGAATAAACTTGTGTTTTAAGTCCAGAAACTCCTCCTGTTTCCCATTAATCAATTCTGGAACACCTGTAAGGACAACCACATAAGGGGTTGATTCAGGCGAAAGATTTAATGGTTGTCTTTGTTCTATTGCAGCGGGAGTTTGGGGGCCCCGATGCCCTATTGTTCCTGTAATATTAGCTTTACCTCCCATCCCATGCCCAGATCCCTCCATCTCATTGGACGAGTTAGGTAACACCCTATTATCGGATTGACCAGATGGTATGTTAGACGGTGGTGGAATAGCCTGTGGTTGGGGAACTAACCCTTCATCAACAAATGGACCCTCTTGTATACAAGATGTTAAATTCGGGACACTTGTGTCGACTCTCCCCGTAGAACCGGTCTAGTTTGAAAAGAAGCAAAGGCCAATTCAAGACAAGAGATCCTATTTTCGATACAGTCTAGTCTGTCTTTAATCGGTAAAAAGGATTTGTTTAACACTAAATCTAATCTATGCCAAAAATCCTCATCCAACTTATTTAACTTGCTATCAGCCGACGCCAAAGAATTCGGCGTAACATCATGCAACCCCACCCCTTGATCTCGACTAGCAGGTGCTACCGGGTTACTTTTTGTGGGCTCATATTTGCGGCTTTTAGACGATGGTCCCAAATCTTTTGCCTTTCCCCTTTTCTTTTTAGGGCAAACCCCCTTCGTAATAATAACAGAAGATGTCTTAGGCAGGCCCTGCTTAATAATAGAAGTCGATCTGGTTCGAACTGGGGAAAGTGTGGTGGGAGTGGCTGATGGATTTAAGTTATTGGAGTGGCAAGAAGTTCTGCTACTATACATGCCTTCCTCCTCGGAAATGGGATAGCATCTTTGCATATTTTCCGATATTTTCTCAGTCGAGGGTGAAACACTCCTATTACCTATCATAGTATCAGGTATAATTACAACCGGGGGATTAGGAGAATTAGCATGTCTAATGGAACCCAGGGAGGAGCGTTTAACGGCCATAATATCCAACGACAGTCTCCGCTCCGTGAGTTCTATTTCATGTGCCAAAATCGATGACGCTCTTATAAGGAATCTGTCTAGTGTCCCGGAAACTGAACCCCTAGTGGGGGATTTATGGCCTGGACATCCCGAAGAGAAATTCATAGTCCCACAACAAAGCATCTAATGAAACCAAGATTAATAAACAACAGTTACAAGGTTTCACACTTAAGGCACTCCCAGTAAGCATATAACAAACCCACACGTTAGGGACTGGGCCCGTCCCGTCCTCTGCCGTCCACGAACGGCCACAAACGGTCCCGCCCTTGTGTCCCGGGCATCTCCCGGCGCGCGACCGCGCGCGACCGCGCAGCTAGGGGCACTGCCGTCTAAATAGAAATTACAGGCAACAGTGGGCAGGAAGAGGACACAGCTGTTCGCTGTTACGGGGCTGCTGGTCCTCGCAGTCCCGTCCTTCGTGCGCTCCCAGTGTCAATGCGCCGGTGATAATTTTCGAAGTTCCAGGGCTGGTATTCACACCAAGATAGCCAGCCAGGGCAAAGTTAGGCTTGACCTCCTCTACGAACGGCACCCCGTGCCTACTCTTTCTTCCTCTGAATCATGTTTTGAACAGAACAACTGGTTTAATATGTGTTTAATAATACTTTATTTTGACAATAGTCTGTTAAAGTGGCAGCAACATAAAAAAAATCAAATGCACTAAAAAGCAGTGCCGCTATGTACATCATGGCCAATTTTTTAAAGGTTAGGACACCTTTGATACATAACATACCATTATAAGTAAAACATCAATCAAGTGTCATGATGTTTTGCCGTGAATTTGCATCAAATGCTAAAATCAAACCGAGCCACACCGAATAAGCACATAACAGATTCCATTAACTGTAACGAGGGGTCTTCTTACAGTGGTTGTAGGATAACTGTTATTCGTTTAAAGTGACTGGAGCTGAGCATAGTAGTGTTTCGTTATTGTTAATACTATCTAAAAACAAAAAAAGATCAAAGAACAAAAGTTACACTAAAATGCAGTCATAAAGTGTCTTGCGCAATTGCTCAAAATATGGAAATCACAAGCATCTGTACTAATAAGATTTTTCTGACATCAGAATCTGGACAGTACATTTCTGGTAAGGTGCAATAGACGAGGTACAGCAAAGAGTGAATAAAAGTTGATGAGACACAGGCTTCTGCCAGTGGTTAAGGTGCAGTAATTAATTTGAGGTTCTGGAGTTAAACACTGTAACGTTTCATTGCTGTTAATACGTTCTAAGAGGAAGAATTTGGTCATGACCCTAGAAAATATTCTCAAGTGCTGAATCATAAAGTGCCATGTGCTAACTATTGTCCTGGCTTTAGACACATGCCAGAGTTGTGTCACCTAAGACCCTAAAGAGGGTGGGCGTGTGGCTCAATTTCTTAATGTTATCCAATATGTTTAGAAATGTTTTCAAGTTGGCTATTACTTGCACGTGGTCATCATTCAACAGGAAATAGACAGCACCCTGTATTGTCAGTGTCCCTTTTCTGATCAAGCAGTGGTGGAGAAACCAGAGGTGAGGTAATGACTCCAAGGATAAGTCACAAAGGCATCACATATTGCTGATAGGGCGGCACGCAAATGAAGGCAAAAAGTCTAATGAAGAGAAACTGCCCATGCAAAGGAGGCAAAACTTGACCTTGTAATGGAATGACAGTGATTGAGTGATGTCTTTTAAAACCCCTCTATTGGCATAGCTCCTTATGACAAAGTCTGTGTGTTTTCTTCTCATGAGGATTCGGCGGGCAGAAACAAAATATGCCATATGAACCTCTTTGTTGAGAGCTATTTTGAATTGCTGGTGAGGCAGATTTGATTTCCAGAGGGGTATTGCAATTTTAAGCTCAGAGGCTACAATAAAAAGGTTCTTCCAAGCATTAAGGGACGCCGGCTAATTTGAGGATAGCACTTTGATGGGGAAGCTTAAATAATTACCTGAAAACGGCGCTCTGAACTTTGTTCAGAAAGGTGCCCAGCTTCTCTGGAAAGGCTTCTGTAGTGTCCCCAATGTGTGGATGAATTTGGCATTTACTATCTTTAGCAGAGGTTCAAGAGTGGGCTGTTATGTTAGTTTGTGAATAGCTTGGAAAGCAAATTATAGTGAAGCAGATTTCGGTGCTAATGAGTTTAGATGAGTGAAATGGCCTCCCTTGTCTTCCGGCCAACATGCTAAATATTTGAATTTATTTGATTTAATCAGGAAGCTGTTGCTCAGGTACCAGGCTCTTGTTGTTTCCTTTTACTGTCGAAAATCACAATGTTTGTTTTTCAAAATGTACTGTCATTCCTTTGGAGCTGCTATGTATGTATAAGGGGTTAATCACCTTTTGTATCCCCATTGCTCTTTGGCTTAAGAGAACTATGTCAGAACTGTACAACTGTATACAGCCATTGTTGCTTTGTGTTATTTTAAAATTAAGTGTACCACTAATAAGAGCCATTGTGTTTTTTAATTTAAGTTTGTCTTTATTGAAAGAAAAACTGAAATATGTAAAGAGATATAACACAATATGCTTATAAACATCAGGAATAACAATTTATAGAAAAAACAAGAAAGAAAAAGAAAGGGGAAAGAGAGAAACGGGGGGGGGGGCGGGAATGGAAAAAGAACCTAGGGGAGTAAACAGGATAACTCATTACATCATCATCGAACTTAGAAATGACACCTGATATGCATAGAAAAACGAGTGTCGAAATGGCTGATATGAACTATAACTAAAACCATACAGCAAAAGGAGTAATCAGAGGGATAGAATGTAGAGAAGTAAACAAACGACAAGTATATCAAGGAGGTTTCCGGACCTCATCTGAAGAACTAGCTAATGATATGTTTGTAGATGCAATGCAGGTTTAAAAGGAGGATAGTGGAAGCCATAAAAGATCTCTTTTAATAGACAGAGATATGGGAGTGACATAATTAGTGTCCAGCCTATGATGAAAACAAACTGCATTCCACCATGCTTTAAAAGTGACTTTGTCCGCCTGTTTTCAATTAGAAGTTATCAAATGGAAAGCTATTGCTAATAATAAATCAAGTAGTATAGGATTGTGAGAAGGAGTGGGCCAAGAAAATGATAGAGAGCCTAAAAAGATGTTAATATGTGAAAAAGGAATGTGAGATTGAAAGATTTTATTAATTTGACACCAGACCAAATGCCAAAAACGAGAGATCGGAGGACACTCAAAGAGCATATGTTTTAGGTCAGAAGCTACACAAGGACAAGACCAGCAGGCAGGAGGAGAATCATGAAAAATAGAAGCCAACCTTGTAGGGGTGAATAGAATACGTTTGTAAATAAAATATAGGGATTGTGAAGTGTTAGCAGCTCTAGATGTCTTGTGAATCTTTAGCCATAATTTATCCCAGAGAGAAATAGGCCAACAAGCGGCTACGTCCTTTTCCCAAGCCAATTCAGCTTTCTCCTTGCTCCTAATTGGAGAGAAAAATAAACATTTATAAAAAGATGAAGCTGAAGTGGGATTCAATAGTAAAGGAAAAATAGTGGTACATTTGGAAGGTGGAGTGGAAATTGCTGGTAAAGAACGGAGGTACTGGGAAAGCGAAGCACATAATAGAGCATATTTAGCCTTACCAGAGGAAGGTAAAGAGAATTTTGATTGTAAATCTGAAAAAGACATAGGAATGCTATTGAATAGTAATTGGGAGATCCAAAGGAGCCCCTTGAGTCTCCACGTTTTCCAATAAAAGGTACGATTGTTAATGCGCAATAAATTATTATACCAAATGGGTTGTTGATCTAACGAAGATGAGGAAGGATAAGAAGAAGGAAGGAGAGGGGTAAGGATTTTACGGGTATGGGAAATAACTGAAGAGCGGAAAAGAAAATTATTATTAGTAAAAGTAAGCGATTCATTGAATGTAAAAGGAGATAACAAATGTTTTTCTATATTCAACCAGAGAGGAGGGCGGATAAGTTGATCTTCAGAGAGCCAGCGAGAGAATTGTTTTAGAGAAAAGGCATAATGATATGATCTAAAGTCAGGAAATTTAAGCCCTCCAGATGACTTGTCTGCTTTTAGGGCAGACAGAGCAATTCGAGGAGGTTTGTTTTTCCAAAGGAACTTGGTTAAAAGAGAGTCAATTTTCTTAAAATAGGAAACAGGAATGTGAACTGGAATCATAGAGAGAAGATAAAGAATCAAAGGAGAAAGCATCATCTTGATGGAATCTAAGCGTCCCCACAAGGAAAGAAAAAGTGGGTGCCAGCGATCAATAGAGTTTGATAAGGTTTTTATAATACTATCAAAATTTATCTTTAAAGTTTCAGGGATGTTGGAGGAAAACCATAAGCCCAAATATTTGATCTTAGAGGATTGCCAGGAAAAACCTGTTGGTATGAAATCTTGTTTGAGACATAGAATATTTAAGGGTAAGACTTCACATTTATCCGAATTAAGCCGATACCCCGATAATCGAGCAAAAATGTCAACCTGAGATAAAAAGGAAGGGATAGAGGATGACGGGTTGGAACAATACAGAAGAATATCATCCGCATAGACGGACATTTTGACCTGAGAGTAATGAAGTTGGAAGCCAGTAATTTTTTCATCCAATCTAATCCTGGTTAAAAAGGGTTCTAAAGCTATTATAAATAAAAGAGGGGAGAGGGGACAACCCTGACGCACTCCCCTAGAAAGCGGAAAAAACTCTGAAGTTTTGCCATTTACAAAAATAGAAGCTTTAGGACTAGAATATAATATAGCAATAAGAGATTTATTATATTTTTTTATTATTATTAGCACTTATAGAGTGCAACAGCTACCTCCAACGGAGGTGTCCTGGCGCTAGCATCCATCCAGTGAGGGGGGTCAGAGAGAGAGGCTAAAGGACGAGGAACATCACTAAGGAAGGCCAAACAGCCAGGTTTTAAGGGCCTTCCTAAAAGGCAGTTCCGCACTTATCTGCCGAAGGTCGTTAGGCAGTGTATTCCATAGCATAGCAGTTTTCACGGAAAAATCACGCCCACCCGTCCTTGCCTTCTTAAAGCGTGGAGTGACCAGGAGGTTATGATTGTTTGATCTGAGTGTTCTAGCGTTCTGGTATTTCTGGAGCCTTCGCTTCAGGTGAAGAGGACCTACCCCTCTTAAAGCTTTATGAGCTAAAACCAGATCTTTGAACATGACTCTTTTCTTTACAGGGAGCCAATGCAGGCTGCGCAAATGGGGAGTGATGTGATAGCGTAAGGGCACATTTCTAATGAGCCTAGCTGCTGCATTTTGAATCCGCTGAAGTCGCCTCATTAGATAGTCAGGGAGGCCAATGAAGAGACTATTAGCGTAGTCAAGCTGGGAAGTAATAAGAGCATAAACCACCATCTTCCTACAGTTCATAGGAAGGAAGTGAAGACATCTATGCAATGCCTTCATTTTCCAGAAACACTGAGAAGAAATATGCGTTATTTGGGCCTTGCATGTCAGTTGGGAGGCAAACCTGAAACCCAGATTCCTTGCCGAATTAACCGGAATCGGGGGAGGATTTAGTTCTACTGGCCACCAAAGCTCAGTTTGAGGCGGAAGGGGCTGATTAAAGACTAAGATCTCAGTTTTGTCCGTATTTAATTTTAGGCAGCTATCTGTCATCCAGGAGGAAATATTCAGAAGACACTGCCTGAAATTCGTGAAGGCATTCTTGCTTTGTTCTTTGAAGGAGAAGATAAGTTGTGTGTCGTCTGCATATGAGACAACACGGACACCCCATTTTTCAACAATAGACGCCAGAGGAGCAAGGTAGACATTAAAAAGTGACAGGCTCAGTGCCGATCCCTGTGGAACCCCTTGTGACATAGCCCTAGAACTGGAGACATGGGGATGTAGAAAGACCTGCTGCGATCTACCTTCCAAAAAAGACTGAAACCAGCGTAACACGGTCCCCGTAACTCCTAATAGATGTAGCCTGTTCAGGAGGATCTTATGGGAGACCGTGTCAAATGCAGCCGAGAGCTCTAGCAGCACGAGCATTGCACAATTTCCCATGTCCAGGGATTCACGTATTGACTCTGCAACCTCTAGGAGCGCAGACTCTGTACTGTATCCTGCCCTAAAGCCCGACTGGGAGTCATGAAGATGGTTATTGGATTCAAGGAAGTCCGAAAGCTGCCTCTGGACCTCCTTTTCTAGAATGTTAGCTGGAGCCGGCAGCAGAGAAATAGGTCTAAAATGTTTTAGCTCTGCTGGGTCAGCATCCTCTTTTTTGAGGATAGGCCGAACAAAGGCTTTCTTCCAGTCAGATGGGAAAATTCCAGTTTCCAGAGAAGTGTTCCAAAGAGCATTTAAGGTGTTATTGACTATAGGGGCTAGAAGTTTAAGAACTCCAGCCGGGCAAGGGTCAGAAGGAGAACCAGACTTGACTTTCATTAGTTCCTTCAAAGATGCTTCCTTCTCAAACTGGCGAAAGTCTGACCATTTATCTGAAGAAACATTTATCTCCACGTCCAACTTATCTACAATTGGAAAAGTCGAATAAATGGTCATGATTTTATTGTGGAAGAATGCAGCCAATTCCTCACACAATGTGAGAGAAGGTGGGATCGTACTTTTTAGAGACTGAGGTTTCATGAAACTCTCTAATATCCTAAAAATCTCCCTAGGAGAGTTATCTGCCTCCAGAGTTTGATTTGCCATATAGTCTCTCATGATCCTGCGTTTCAAAGTATGAAATTTCCTCAATGCTGCCTTGTATATCCCTTTAGCTGAGGAATCATAGTCCTTTCTCCAGATTCGCTCCAGCCTCTTACAACGAATTTTTTCCATACGAAGCTCCGTATTAAACCAAGGTGCTGAAGGTCTACTCCTAGGCACTTTACAAGGTCTAATCGGTGCTATCTTGTCAAGGGCTGCAGTCATCCATGAGTTAAACAGGGGAGCATCAAGAGTAGGATTCCTGGAAAAAACGGGAAAAGTATTATATAGTTCATCATTCATTGAAGCAGGAGTAACCTTCCTCCAAATTCTTCTATTCTCTATAGTGGGCCTGTTGAAATTACCAGAGCGCTTAAGGCCCATCCTGAACATGACCAACATATGGTCCGACCAGGTTACAGGTATAGGCTCTTCCACTTTAATGGCCGTGTTGTTGGTGAAGATAAGGTCCAGAACATGGCCGGCTGTATGAGTGGGAGATTGTACCTTTTGCATCAGATTTAAACTTTTTAGAGCATCTCCTAATAAGGTGGCTAAAGAACAGCTCACCATGTCCATATGTACATTGAAGTCACCAAGTACGGTGAAATTGGAGTAACCTACAGAGAGGTTTGCAATACAGTCAAACAATGATGGCCAATAAGAGGCCGCGATGTTTGGGGGTCTGTATATTGATAGCCCTGCCGTCGAATGGTATTTAGAGAATTTGATGTGAAAGGACATGGCCTCTATAGGCCCCAGGTCCTCCATTTCTTTATAGGAGATTTCCCAATCTTCCCTTAGGATTATGGCCAGGCCTCCCCCAAGCCTGTTATCCGCTCTATTAACCGTAACCATTCTATAGCCCGTGGGAATGGCAAGACAAATGTCAGGGTTAGAGCTTTCTCTCAACCATGTTTCTGTTACAAAGAGCAAATCCCACACATAGGTTTTTAGAAGCAGCCAGATTTCAGGGGCATGTTTGGGGAGGGATCTGCAATTAATCAGACCAGCCTGGATTTGTTGTTCACAGTTGGAATTGCAGGGAGGATCAGAAAGAGGCAATTCCTCGGGGGTGTCAGGGCCACTAGATTCCTTCCGGGATAACCTATTTAGATTAAACTTACAGGACCCACACTGAGACTTAAAGTGCCCTCTTCCTCCTAACAGCTTATCCAGCTCAAAACAAGTGGGCAATAAACAGTCTGATTTTGAAAAATCAAGCAGTTGGTCTCTAGACCACATCCTTCTCACCTGAGGGGAGTAATGAGCAGCATGGCAGGCGCTGAGCGCAGAACGAGCGCGGACGGGCGCAGACGGGCTTGCCTTAGGCGCGCCCGCTGCGCGCGTCCGCTGCGCGCTCGCGCCTGCCTGCTTCTTAAAAATGCCCCTAGTGCTGCGTGATTGGTCCTTTGCTCGTCACTCTTCCTTGGCAGCCCACAGCATCAACGCGCATGTGCAAAGCGCATACACTGCCCCAACACTTCTGCGCTGTTTCCGAGTGAAACTACGGTTAAAAACATAGAATATCACCCCGCAATACAACCAGGAATTAGGTAAAAGATTTAAAAATGTAACGTATGTGCAAATAGTGCAAATTATGGCCAACAATACCGCGTCTCTCCCGGCTCACACCTCAGGAGGATGCAGTAGGGCGCGCTCACACCAGCCTGCTTCTTAAAAATGCCCCTAGTGCTGCGTGATTGGTCCTTTGCTCGTCACTCTCCCTCGGCAGCCCACAGCATCAACGCGCATGTGCAAAGCACATACACTGCCCCAACACTTCTGCGCTGTTGCCGAGTGAAACTACGGTTAAAAACAACCAGGAATTAGGTAAAAGATTTAAAAATGTAACGTATGTGCAAATAGTGCAAATTATGGCCAACAATACCGCGTCTCTCCCGGCTCACACCTCAGGAGGATGCCGTAAGAGATATTAATTTAGGGGGAAATCCTATCCATTTTAATGCCTGAAACATAAAATCCCAACCAATTCTGTCGAACGCCTTTTCTGCATCCAATGCTATAGCAGCAATGGGATAGTCAAGAGAAGACCCCTTACTAAGGATATTGAAAAAGACTCTGGAGTTATCAGAAGATAGACGACCCTTTACAAAGCCCAACTGTTCAGAGCCAATAAGAGTAGGTAGAATAGGATCAATACGAAGGGCTAGAATCTTAGCAAAAATCTTATAATCTAGATTGACTAGAGAAATTGGCCTATAGTTTTTACATAAAGAGGGATCTTTATTTTCTTTAGGTATTAAACAAATCATGGCCTCTTGAAAGGTCCCTGACGAAGAACCACTAGAGATAAAGGCATTGTAAAGTGATAAGAGATGAGGTATCAAAAGATTTGCAAAGTGAGCATAAAATTCAATGGTAAAGCCATCAGGACCCGGAGCTTTCCCTCTTTTTAATAGCGAAATAGTGCGCAAAATTTCAGATGTGGTGATGTCTGATTCTAAGGAAGAAAAGTCTATGTCATAGGGTAGAGGGGGTTCAATAGATTGAAAATAAGTAGAGAGATCTGTTGGGTTGGTTGTTGTTCAGGAGTATATAATTGTTTATAAAAAGAAACAAATTCATTCAGTATATCATTATCTTTAAAGAAAGATAAACCAGAGTCAGTTCGTATAGATTCTATTTTGGTCCTTTCACCTCTGATATTTAAGTAATTCGCTAACAGTTTTCCCATCTTATTTTGACCTCCATAGTATCGGGCACTACTTTTTAAGAGATAAGAGGAAGCGGCTTCGGTAGGAAGCTTATTAAAAGAGAATTTTGCGTCAATAAGATTTTTCAATGCGGATTCAGAGTTTGAATGATAGTAAGCATCTTCAAGGTGTTTGATTTTAGCAAGTAACTGAGAATTTTTCTCTTGAAAAACTTTTTTCTTGTGTGAAACAAATTTTATAATAAAGCCTCTGGCGGCAGTTTTAAAGGAATCCCAAATCATTACACTGGAAGCGTCCGTGGTAGAGTTAAAGGAAAAGAATTCAGTAGCAAAGGTGGTGAATTGGCTTGTGAAATTCGGATCTGATAGCAACACATTGTTAAAACGCCATCTGCTTGCATGAGGGGTAAAAGGAAGTAACTCAAAGTCAACTAAAACTGGAGCGTGGTCAGAAATTAAAATAGAACCAATTTCAGAATGGGAGACTTGTTGAGATAAGGGTTTACTGAAAAAGAGATAGTCTAAACGGGATTGTGAGTGATGCGAGGGAGAATTAAAACTGTACTCTCGAAGTGTGGGATTGCAGAGCCTCCATATATCAACTAAAGATTTACGGCGTATAGAAGAGGTAAATTGTGAGTGCATCTTTGTGTTAGAGAACTTAACAGAAGAATGTCTATCTAAAATAGGGTCAATAACCTGATTACAATCTCCACCAAAAATAATATACTCATCATCGAACAAAAGGAGTTTATCAGATATCTGCGTCCAAAATGTATTATCCACAGTAACTGGTGCATATACATTAAAAAGAAGAAGGGGTATTTGATTTATACGAATTTTAACAATGACCCAACAGCCCTCTAAATCAGTTTCTTGAGTGGCAACTGTAACTTGGTATTTCTTATGGCATAAGATAGAAACTCCATTTTTTTTACCTGAAGCAGGGGATGAAAAGACATTACCCACCCAACTTCGTTTCAATTTGGCGGCTTCATTTTCCGATAAATGAGTTTCTTGAATTAAAGCAATATCGGTGTTTAGTCTAGCTAAGTGTGATAGCACCCGTTGTCGTTTAATAGGGTTATTTACTCCTTTAACATTCCAAGTTACAACTCTAAAAATAAACCATCAAAGAGAACATGAACAAGTATTATGCAAATAATATACAAATTCAGATTTCTATTGCATGAAAGAAAGAAATTGGAGAGAAAAGAATTGCAAAGAAGACTCAGAAATGAGGGGATGAAAGGGATAAGGATAAGACGAGTGATGTCAAGTATAGAAAAATAGATAAGAAAAAAAGAAAAGAAAAAGATAGGAAAAGAAGTAACTTAGGGAGGAAGAAACAAAGAACAAAAAAACAATACCAATCCAACAATTGCGAATGAAAAAAGATGTCAAAAAGACATACCACAAAACAACAATAAGACTGGGGATGGTGGAACCACATGAGGAAGATAGCACACCGGACCGAAGACTCCATGAGAACGCGGCAAAGGGATAACGACCTCCAGATAGAAAGAAAGGATACATAAATCAGGGGGTCACAAAACTGCATCTTAAAAAGAAGCCAAAAAGAGAATATTAACAACAAAAGTCACAACGGAACAAAATACAATATACAATATATATAAAAAAAATTAAAAAACAAGATACAATACAGCGGGGAAGTGTAAGTAAATGGCTGACATCCCGACAGAACATCACATCAAAATGCAGAAGAATTATATCCGGCAATCATGCTGTAGGGATGTGTATGGAATCATTTCTGCAAGAGTCCAAAAATTGTTGAAGTATCGCCGGGTCTTCATAATTTGTCGTTTTGTTATTATAAGTTACTTTAAAGAGGCAAGGATGAAATAAGCCATAACGTGCATTTAAGGAACGAAGAGCAGGCCTCATCTCCAAAAATTTCTTCCGACGATCTGCAGTGGTTTTGGCGTAGTCCTGTGCAAAGAAGAGATTAGAACCTTCCGAAGTAATCTTCCCTTTCTGCTTGGCAGCCTGAAGAACTTTAAGTAGATCGGTATATTCCAAAAAGTACAAAATAACACCTCTAGGTTTGGCTGCAGAAGAAGAGGAAGTAGATGGACGAGACACTGGACCTAAACGGTGTGCACGTTGAATATTTAAAGCTGGAGAGTTTGGGAGACCAAGAAGAGTAGGCAAGAATGATTGAAAAAAGGCGATGGAATCTGATCCTTCAAGGCCTTCTGCAAGTCCGTAAATGCGTAGGTTGTTGCACCTATTTCGATTTTCAAAATTTTCAACTTGTTGCTTAAGATTCTGAATTTCTCTGTGTATGTAGGGAACTTGGTCAATGACTACTTGAGCTGAAGCAACATTTCTCTCCAGAATCTCTACTTTTTGCTCGGTGTGTGACCAGTTATCTTAGAGGTTTTGAAACCTAGAATTCGTTTCCGCCATGTAGGGTTTGAGTGAACGTATTTCCTCCAGTAGCAGCTCCATAGAGATAGGTGAGGAGGAATTGGTAGGAGATGGAGGATTCGTTTTAACTTGTTTCCGTGGCATAGAAGGTAATTTAGTAGAATTTTTCGAGCTTGGACGAGAAGTATGAGGAGAGGCACTCTTTGTGGAAGGAGTATCATTAGCTGCATCCTCCGTATAATCTTGCAAAACACTGAAAGGGTTAATGTCTTCCAAAGACAAGTTGGCTGTATTAGTTTGTTGGGAAGAGTTTTGTTTGTAGCGTGGCATTGCCATTGAGAAAGTAGAAAAATGTGGAGAGAAGGTCAAAAAACTAAAATGTCAGGTCTTAAAACATATAAAGAAACTGGTTTGTTAAAATTGCTTTCGATGAAAAAGAGTCCCCTCTCACAACATAAAGATGAAGTTGAAGCTTTTTGAAGCGGATAAACACTGACTGAAATTACATCTGAAGCATGAAGTAGGACGCTAATCCTGAGGAGCGCCAGAAGTATGAAATAAAGCAGCGAAAATCAAAAGAGAGTTGTTTCTTAATTGTAGAAAAAACCTCTTCCATCAATTATTCACAGAATTCCAGGGTCAACTCTACAAAGAAAATATGGTGTGTAGATTATGGCATGAAGTAAAAAATAAGCGGCGAACCATTGGCGCAGAAACCACTTCAAAAAAGGCGATCGCAGATCAACTTGGGACTGCAAAAAGCAAAAAAAAAAGTCTGTAAAATTTCAAAGTTCTCTTACCCCATTCATAAGTAGCAGACACAATCCAGGGCTGAGGTACTTTTCAAGGAGAAGCATGCTGTTTCATAATGCAGCGTGAAGCAAACGAATGCGTAGTAGGTGGTAGAGGCAGAGGCAACAAAATGGCGCGAACCGCCGATATTGAAAACAAAGTAAACATCATGTTCCTCACATACCACACAACTCTGAAAGCAGCTTTCATGTCCACAGGAGTTCCGCTGTAAAAAGCTGCCGCTTTAAGGACCGAGTGACCACTTATTCATCTGGAACGCCTCCCGTCGCGTCTACGCTCCGACGGAGCTCTTCAGAATGGCGGCCATTTCCCCTGGTGCCGAAGCCACGCCCGAGCCATTGTTTTTTAAAAAACACTTTACTACCTGGTTCTTGTTAAGTAAGGACTGCCCTTGTGTTTTGATAGAACTTTCTAAAAGTGTCATTTTCAAAATTGCAATTTAAATCCGACTTCACCATGAGTCAGGATTTTATCATTACAATTCCAAAGACAGCCAACACGAATAAGTTCCCGATTCCCATTTGGAAGTTACAGCTTATAAAATGTAATAAGGAAATTCCAATGTTATCCCATGGGAGAGGTAGGCCTTGCAGTAATGAAGAAGTTTAAGAGATTTTCACTACCAGGACGTGCAATACTTAAAAGTACATGTCCTACTTTTTAAGTACACTGTACCCTGCCCTCTGGACTATATATATATATATAAATTAAAAAGGAAGATTTGCACGTAGCAAAAGGTTTATTTTGGCAGGTCGAATTGGCAGTTTAAAGCTGCACGCACATGCTGCAATTGCAGGCCTGACTCATGCTTAAAGTGCTAATTAACTAGGTGTCATAATCAGTGTTGCAGACCAACTAGTAGTATTTAATTTATAGACTCTGGGGATAGGTAGTGCCACTTTACTAGGGACTTACGTGTAAATTAGGGATTCCAAAAGGGTATAAGCCAATCCTAACATGAGAGAGCACACACACTTTAGCCCTGGTTAGCAGTAGTAAAGTGTGCAGAATCCTAAAGTCATCAAACAGGAGGTCTGAAGACAAAATATTAGGGGATACACCATGCCAAGGCTGCCAGGGACCTTTTGTTAATGTTCCAAAGGATGTTAAAATCACCCATGATGATGCTGATGGAATACTGTGTTTTATTACTGTGATGAGTTCATCAAAGTGATTCTTTAAGGATGTATTATAGCCAAGGGGTGATAGATGATTTGGTAGCACCAGGATTTGCTGTGGTTTTGCTTGATTCTAATTGAAAGTGGCTAGAACGAGGAAAATGTTGATATGTTGTGGTGGCACAATTCAAACTATTATTGTGTCGGATTGTAACTCCTCTGCTGTCACCATTTTATGTATTTCCTCCTTGTTGACGTTTATTACATAGGTGAGAACCAAGCCTTTGTAATGAAATCAGGAGTAGGGTTCAGTATGTCTGCAATCTTGAACATGCTTGTGTGTGCTGATCTCATGATGATGATAATGCATTTCTGGCCAGAAATTGTGGAGGATGGTGAATGGAGCATGGGATTGCTACTAGTTGTTTGAATCAGGTGTGAACAACCTGCCATGGTTTGTTCTGTGTTTGATTGTGCTTGTGAGAGTGACTAAGAATGGGAAGTGTTGACTAAGTGGCATTATCAAGGATACTAAATGCCACTGGCTAGTTAGTGTAATAAATTAAGTGAATGAAGTTTCAATTCATGCTCGTATAGATCGATGTCTCAGAACAGATTCTATCCATATTCTGTGCCTAATTCCCGAGTTGACGAGGCCACTGCCTTTAAATAGGTAATGTGAAGACTCCACTCCATTGAGCAAAGTGTAAGCCAATGATAAAATACACTAAATGCATACATTCAGTATAAAGGATTCATGGTTGTGATGTGGATGACTCTCTGTCTTTCTGTGACTTATGTCTTAAACACTGGACAACATATTGTGTATTATATGCCAGCCAAATAATCTATTAAATCAAGTTTTATGCAGTACTTTATCAGTGTAATTTTAGCATTTCTGGGTTAAATAATCTCCTCAAGATGGATGTTCAATATTTTGTAGGGTGATGTAGAGTAGGGTACAATGATCTTATCACACCTCATGAAGCTGAATTCTGGAATTGGCAGTGCCCTGTGATCATCTAAAATATTTCCTCAACTACAAGGCAGAATTCACCTGCTGGAAACATAAGAGATATGTTAGCTATCAAACTGCTGGAACAGCAATTTATTTCAAATGGGCCCCCTTGCATCCCGGGTGGGATACAATATGGAATGGGTACAGGGATTTTACCCTTTCAGTGAACAGAAAGAACATTTAACTCACACCAATTATAAACAAAAGGTAAAATAAGCTTATATGGTAATATGTCATGCTCCCAAATTTCGCAGAAGTGAATTCCCCTTTAAAAGAATCCCTTTTATGTCACAAAGTAGAGAAAAACGCCATCAGAAACCCTTTAATAGGGCCACTGGGCACTTAGGGGTTACTGGGCCCAACTGTGGTGGTTGAGGGATTTTACTCTTGATGCTCCGGGGCCCGACCTACTATGGATCCCGCTCAACTGGGCCAAGTACCCCTTCTGCACTCGTCTCTTAGTGGTAGCTGTGGTCGAGCAGTCAAGGCTCCCTCGGGGGATGTAGATACAAGTCAAATGAACAAGACCTATAACTCAAGGTGCTGACAGTACGAACAATAAATCAATTTCCAGCCAAATACTTGCTTTGATAAGAAACAGTAGTATTTTATTTCCAGCTCTACACATGCAAAGGAATACTACATTCAGAAGCATCAACACAATCCCCCTTGAGGTTTGGACTCTAGTAGTTGTCAGGCAAATCCCTGTCCCACGCTCCTTAGTGTAATGTGTTCAGGGTTATTCCCTAATCCCTGGTTGCCGCATCAGGAAATGCAAACTTTTAGGCCATACTCAGAAGTTTCCGTTTGACTCTTTCAACTTTCAGTCAAACATGTCTTTGAGGCAGCAGCACCTTCAGCAATGAATCCTCCAGGGCCACAAAGGCCCGGTGTCAGTCTTAACCACTCCTGCGGCATGACAGGGTTCAGCATTGCAGCTACTGCCCTCTCTTTGGGTGCTCCCAAGTCTGGATCCTGTATGGCAAAGTCATGGCGATGGGCTCAGCAGCACCCAGCAGCTCAGGCACTCCTAATCAAACAGCTGCATGCAAGCTACAAGGTATAGGTTAGAGCGTTATGATTTTTTTCCCCAGTCTTTCATTATCCTAATGTTGGAAAAAGGGTTAATTTAGATTGAAATCAATTCTGATTATTAAAATAAGCCACAACCATGGAGTTACATTTTAAATTCTGACTTTGTGCTTTTACAGTTCAAGCATTATTAATCAATCAATCAATCAATCATTAAACTATACTGTCTACCAGTATGGATGACATGTGACTCCTACATCTTGTAGTCCTCTGTCTTACGTAATATTTCCTATACACTGATTTACACACCTACGATTGATTGTCTCTGTGTAGCGTGTGTGATCTAAAGTTCTCTGAAACCCTACACTGGTATGAGTGGCGCTGTAAATCAAATTAAATACATATGAGAGAGAGAGGTTATGGAGACTTGAGGGGCACTTTTAAAGGGTGGTAGTGAAGGAATCTGTAGCAAAGGTGTTCATTGGGAGGTGCAAACAAACACAGGGGTTACTCCTCTGCTAAGGTGGAGGAGCGTTGCCCCACTGCCTTTCAGCACTTTAAAAAAGGAAAAATAAAATGATAATAATGTGAGGTTATTATCATTTTATTTTTCCGTACTGCGCAGTTTTGCAGGCGGGGCTGGGCAGGGCAGCGCAGCGGGGAGGAGTGGTGCACTCTCTAAGTGCAAATGACTGTTTGGATGGATGTCTTGGGCCAGCCAAAAAGTCATGTGCACTTTGCATGTTCTCCAACCAGGCTGCATTACAGCCTGAGTGGAGGACATGCCCAGGCTCCCATTCCCTGTCTGATGACCGAACCACGGCGCTCAGACCAATCGTGATTGGCTTAGGGGTGCCTGGGTGCTTCCTGCTCGCACAGAAGCCAGGAAGAGGACGGAGGAGAGGCGGTGGCCAGCCAGCGGCTGGCAGGCATGTATGTCATTTATTTTTTACACCCCTTCCTCCCTTCCCCTCTTTCCGCCCCACTCCTGCTTCCCCGGAGCAGCTGCCACTAAACAAACATTGTCGCACTGGGTGCAAACAACGCTAAAGCCGTCCCTGGGGAAGGTTTTTAAAAGACGTCTATTTATCGATATACCCTAAGCCAACTTTTCATATTTTGAAATTGCCGGTCTTTCAATGCTCCTCCACAGTTACTGATCATTGGAACGCATTGCAAAAAAGCTTACTCAAATTTCCTTGTTTCCCTACTACCTGAGAGTAGGGCAGAGTCCTCGGAAAAAATATTACCCAAATATACAAAGAATTGAATTAAAACAGCAAATTATTGTGTTAAATATTTGTGATATTTTTATTCCTCTTCGCTGTAGAAGGGAATTATGAAAACAGATTTACTTCCAGGAAACCAGCCTTCTATGAATACTACAGCAGTAGGTGTGCACTCTTAGTATTTCTTGGCCTCCATGAGTCAGAAGTGCATAAGCTGAGCCCCGAGCAGAGGAAAGGGTGCTGCCTTCTCTTGCCTTATACGTAGTAGGCGAGGAGGAAGATGACCTGATGACACAGCGACCGCTCAGTGGCCTTTCACAGTCATCACGTTGCAGGTCATGGCAAGTCTCATTTGCTCGCCGTATATTGAAGGATGGGTGTGACTCAAGCACCATCCTCAGAATCTGCGATCATGGTCTGAAGGGGCAGCATTACACACACAAGCACCCCCACCACCCGAGATAAAATTGACCATCAGAGAGCAACTGGTTTTCAGACAAAAGAGAGGGTGAAGGCACACCCGGGGCCTCCGCCTCAAGAATCCGTCCACACAAACTAAAGACATGAAAGAGTGGCAGCATGGAGAAAAGATGAACCAGGGGACAGAGCAGCTGGTGGAGAAACAGAAAGGTGTTGGGCTGCAGAGGTGTCAGAAGGCAGGAGAGGGAGGGGTTTGCATAGCTTCAGAGAGTGCTTTGCTCAGAACAGGCTATGATTGAGGGCTAAACGGACCAGAGCCTTTAAGATAGGAGGCAGAGGAATGGGGGTACTGGGGGAGCTGAAATGGAACAGGTTGTGGGATTACCACAGATTCGATGAAGACAGGAGGCAGCAAGGTGGTGGAGGTAGGGGGAAAGAGTATGAAGGGCTGGGGCAAGAGAAGAAGAAAGAAGAAAATGTAAAAAAAGATTTTATACATGAGAGTGGTGAAAGCACTTGGAAGATACTTGCTGTTTACTGCAAAGGAAAATATTTGGACCAGCGAGTATAAATATATTTACAAGCTGCTGCACAGAGAAACTATGTGCAAGTTCAAAAGCTGGTCAAGTGATCTAGATTTCCAGAGAATACAGATACATAGACAGCAGCATTCATGATCTATGCCAGCATCATTTGAGAAAAGATATCTGAGGGTATTTTAGATTTATTCAAGTATATTGGTGTGATTGGGATGGCCATTATTGTCTTTAGTAGGCTGACATGGCAACGTAATGGTACAGTGAAGAAGTTTGATCTTGTAGGAACCTGATTCAAGGTGATATTTCTAGTAGATAATCAAGTAGTGGTTCAGGTTATGAACAAGTTGTCCACTAATGACCAGTATGTGTTGTGTTTACTACTGGAACTGGTATTGCTGAGACTTGACAGCAACAGCAGTGCCTCCAGAGATATAGAGAGTTGGATAGGAAGGGCATGGCAGATAGCTGAGAATTCACTTGCAGGATTGATGAAGCCCTCCTGTTACCACGCGTGGTGGGACTTCCAGAACTCAACTGCCCATAGCAGGGACAAGAGTGAGAGAAGACTTGAGAGTAGGAAGAAGGAAATAGTTAACTTTCTGATGGATGAGAAAAAGAATGGAATGGCATCAGAAAATACACGATAATGACAAAAGTAGTGGGCATAGTTTTCTTTTGTAAGTGCTTTAAGGGATATGACCTGCCAAGAGCAGAGCTGCTACTGAGAATATTGGTGGGCTGAGGCAGGGAAAAAGGGAAATGTTGGTATGTGAGAAGACCAATTAAGGTCTACAGTTTGCAAAGTATAGTGACTGTGGTGAGAGTTGCATGCATTTCTACCTGGAAGTTTTGGCTGGCCAGGCCAATATTTGTGTTTAGGTTTTTTGGAGCATTCAGGGAACCAGAGGTGGTGAGGGGAAGGAGCACAGTGGGTGGCTGTTGGGAGATAGTCAGATGAAAGGGTATGAGAAGCAGATTTGGGTACAGAATTGCACAATGGGTCAACAAGTAGCAGGCAGTAAAGTGAAGACAGGTGGATTAAGAGTGGGCGGGATATGCCTAGTGAAAGGAATGGAGATGTTTTCTAAAATAATGAGGTCAAAGGGACCCCATATTTGTTCATGCAGATGGAAAGTGGGTGATGGGGAGACAGATGTTGGAGGTATTGAGGACATGCTTTAGGAAGAGTGGATGGGAAGATATGCAGTTTGGAGCTCATTCATTGCTGGTAGCAGTGGCCACTGAGGTGTTTAGAATGGGAATGAGAGAAGGAGACTTGAAAAAGTTGAGCAGATGAAGGAGAGACTGCATGTGGGGTATGTGTAGCCAAAGGGCCTGGAATTGAAACAGAAGCTCCTGTCTTCTTGTTAGTTCCAGTACCTTGGAGTAGTTAAAAGAAAGAGGAATGGATTTGCGGCCACCCCATTGAAAAATAAGCCAGGGCGCATATGTATAGTGAGGCTTTGCAACGGTCAACAGCTGGATCTGGATATTCACTGGTGACAGTGGAATGGTATGGCCTGGGATGTTCGAGGTGTAGTCAGTTAATGTGAACATTGTGGCCACAACCAGATGCAGTCTTGCATTACCTGGTGGAAAATGACTTCATACACATGACAAAGCTGTAATTGACCAAAATGATAAAATACTTGGGGACTGTAAAAGATAGATGGGAAAGCATCTCCTTATGTTTGATGCAGCTTCTCCCTAGGAGGGTAAGGAGAGGCTTAGAAAGCCTCTGACTATCAATTGTGGAAGGATGGAGATGACAGGGTTTTGCAAGGCAAGAAGCAGAGAGGTGTGATGCATACAGATATTGTGTATTGCCTGGTCTTGTTTCAGCATGGTGGAATGCACCTCTTCCTACTGGAAAACAGGATCTCTGTAGAGAATGTGCCAGAGGCGTTGGAAAGTTGGTGATTGAGACAAGGATGGAGGATTGAAAGGTGGCACAAATAACACCTATGGGGAGGGATAAGGGAAACTGAAGTAGAAGTTAGACCAGATCCAGAAGCGAACAGGCCAGTCAAGCACCATGAGGCATCAGAGAGAGATGGAAGGGTATATGGATTTGAAGACAATAATTTACAGCGGACTTTGCGAATATTAAGGGGGAAGGGTAGATAATTTAGCAGTGGAATTTGTAAAGGGTGTTGGAGTGGATAGTTATTCACATTTAAACTATGTAATTAGGCAATGCTTACCTAGTCTACCTCTCTAGCTTTCAATATTCTCAGTACTAGGGGTCCCTCGAGGGACAGAGAAAGGTGACCCGGTTGTAGCTATTATAATAGCGAACACCTCAGCCCTGTAGCTCATCAGTCCGGGGAGGCCTGTTCTCAGCAGAGGCAGTTCAGGCTGCATAGATCGGGACAGATTGCATACATTTGCATCCGTATAGGGCATTTTAGGACGGACACTGACGGACCACTTTAAAAAGTAATTTACATGAACTGTCAATCAGCATAAGAACACCATTTTTGCAAATGTCTTTTTTGTACCGTTGATGTGACTCTTCTTTTTACTCTGCTAATTTCAAAACGCGTGTAAGTTTATGGAATTTAGCCATTTTCTGTTTTAGCTAAACTCACACCTGCGATTTTGCTGCGATGCGGAGAATAACAGAGCCTCTCCAACTCGTGTCTGCCAACTGGTCCGATTCTGTAGTGATACAATTCAGCCAGTCCAGTTTTTTTCATGTATCGTGTTTAAGCCTGGGCAAAGCACTACGCTACGCTCGCGTAGTTTGCGAATTTTGCGCTACTTCGCACTATGCGAATTGCACATAGCACAGTGCAAACACGCGTAGCGTAGTGAAGTGGTCATATTTTGCTTGCTCGCGGTCCTCAACGTCAAGTTGACGACTGCGGGCAAGCAAAATGACATCCCGGAGAGACTTTTTCCTCGTTCGCGATCAGCAACATCAAGTTGCCGATCGCGAGCATGGAAAATAAACCTCCCGGCGAGCTTCTCAATGCGGGGAGGTCAGGTTTCTCATTGCGAGTGGTCGCGTATGCTTGTGCCCGCTCGCGATGAGAAACTACGAGTCTGCGTTGAGAAAGCTGCCGCTCGAGTAGAAATCTACTCGAGCGGCAGAAAACGACCGCTTGCACCGTGCAAGATGCAGTTTGCACTGATTGCACAGTGTGGACAAGCATCCGGCACTGTGCAATAAATTGATACTTGTATAGCGCACTACTCACCCGCAAGGGTCTCAAGGCGCTTGTACGAATACCGCTGTGGAACCCATCCTGGCTTTCCCTGTGAGGCATCCACTCCTGGGCGCCCCCAAGGTGGAGGCCAAGCATCCTTAGCGTTATGGGGGCCGTTGTGGAGATTAAGCAAGCTATTGCCCAGAGTTGCAGAGTGGGACTCCATGATTGGAATGGCACCGAGGCGAGAGTTATCAGGTCCATGGAATTTTTGAGCCCAAGACCCGCCGAGGCAGGGAATTGAACCCTGGTCCCGGGCTAGACCTCTGCATCAGGGTCTGCCGCTCTAATCATTGAGCCACACTTCTCCACACTTCAATCAGTGCGAATAGCATCTTGCACAGTGCACTACGCAGTTTGCGAAGCTACGCGTAGCTCGCGTAGTGCAAAGTGCACTTCGCGTAGCTACGCGTAGCGCTACTTCGCAAACTACACCCAGGGTTAATCGTGTTGCGGCTTGCAGGTCGCTAGTTATAGGGGGAACAGTGAAAATAACTGCCCCAGAATCCTAATCGTTATTGGCTAAATTGATATGACTCTGTTTCGCGGCCTAGGGTCGCACGCATTTCTTCGGCACATTTGGTCATTTTTAATGTTTGAAGTTTAGGAGAAAAACTAAAATGCATCAGTGAGCTTTTAATGGATTGTGAAACTCATACAGCACAAAGAGCACTCAATACAGTGCATAGTGACAATGGCCCGGAACTACCCAGTTTCATGAAAACTAACAGCATTTAACCCTTTACCTACGGTAAAAACATATGTGATTGTGAAAAACCTGTAGAGAATGACGGGCCATATTTACGACTTTAGTGGTGCTGGGCAGTGCAGCAAGTCACTGGGAAACAGCAGGAATGCACCTATTTATCCAATACAGGGCATTCCTGTTCCTTTCCCTTGAGTTGGCAAAGTTTGGGCTGCCTAGCACCAATGCAGGCACCCCTGCACCATGTTGCAAGGTGCACCTTCCTGCACACAAACATACCTGAGAGGCTTTTTCCTCTTTCTGTGTGTGCTGCACACATAGAAAGAGGAAAAGACGAGGAGAAATAAGCATATTTCTCCTCATCATGCCTCATTTGGGTAGGTGTATCTTTTTGGCACACTCCTAGGTTTACAAAGTCTTCTTAGTCTGGGAATGTGTCCTACACAGCGCCCATGGAATGCTTACCCTGGGCAAAGTAACCCAATGCAGCGATTTGTGCTGCGCTGCAGTACTCCATATATTGGGAGCACGGAAAGTTGCTTGGCGTGGCTTCAAAAATATGACTTAAGTTTTCGTCACTTTTGCACCATATGGCATGGTGAAGAGGAACGCAAACCAGGTCATATATATGGCACAAATGTATAAATATATTTGTAGCATAAAATAGTGATCTAATGAACTGTTGTTCATTGCAGAAGTGTTAAATTTTGAAGAAGGACTCCAGACTCAATGTACCAGGCAACTGCAGGTTTATTCCATAAAGAAGATCTCATCCACCAACTGGGATTTACAGCTTTAACTGACACACAGTTTCAAGAACCAACTCCTCTATAACAAATGCACTATGACATATATACATTCTAATACAGTTCTTAGATAGAGCATACAAGTAAAAGGTTGGTAATGAAAGTACATTACCATACAGAGGAATCTACAGGATGCCACAGGAAGCATATTATAGCAGCATAGTGGTTGGAATTTCAAGTAAGTCCATGATCTCTGCCATGGGAGCAGAGCTATGAAGGTTGCATGTGTTGTCTGTATCCATAAAGTAGCATTTTAATTTTGGCTTCAAAGTTCATATACACTTCAAGACTGCTTCATTCAAAAAACAGGTCAAATGGCTACTGTTGGAAGAACTTCATCAACAATAGCCCTATGTCATTTGCTAGACACAATCATAACCTTTGTAATGGTGAACTTCAAACTCACTAAATTAACACAAGCTCAATACCCTGGTACCTCTGTCAGAGAGCACTATCAAAACCATAATAAGTTAAAATGCAAAACAAAAACACAAAACAAAAAGCACAAAGTGCCAATGATAATCAATGGTCAGGGACCTGCACGCTATTTGAGGCTGACCGTGATGGCGCTGGATGCACCAATCAGGTTTGTCCTGGTCAAAGATTTTACCTCCTGACTTGGGCCTGGTTTATAGTTTTCTTGATGGGGAATTACTCTGTCAGGTAATGCAGTAAAGTACTCCGAGGTCCTGCGGGAGTACCGCCTGCCAAATTTTGAGATGTCTGTCAGGCCAGCAGGCATCTCTTGCATTTACTGTCATGGCAGTTCCTGTGAATGCATTGAAAGTTTGACATATGGCTCTGTTTACATGGTGGACCTGTGCAGCAAACTTTCAATGTTTTTTTTATTTTCAAAAAGAAAATCCCAAAGCAGAATTTTCTTTTTGAAAATTAAAAAACACAATGGCCCCCCTCACCATGGAAGTTTTCTCCTATGGAGTGAGGGTCATTTTACAGTTTTTGCTGTCCCTAATCCTTGGATTTACTTGGCGGTAACTGACAGTAAAAACTGCCCATTTGGCCGTCCACTTTAAAAAGGGTGGATGGACAAATGGCTAAAGCCTGTGACAGCCCTTACTCTGGTGGGCATTTGGAGGTGTATGTCTGAGGCAGAGACGGAGTAGCTTCTGCTGTTGGCATACTGAAGGTGTGCCTGACTCTAAATTACGTGGGCAGACCTTCAGTTTGGTGGCTGCTGCTGTTGCTCTCCGCAAAACCATAAATCAGGCCCATAGTCCTTCGCCATTGAATTAGATTTGTAATAACAATTTACAATAGTTATCTAAATATTTGTCTAGCTCGTTCCGCTCCAGATATACAGTATTGTTATTTTAATCTGAACTCTAGGTTTGCTCATGGGACAACCCGGCCTGCCACACTGAAAAATTGCTTTTAGGTGCTAGTCACTGTACTGGCATGTTAACATTACATTTCTACTTGTCTTGCTTTTAAGTACCATGCTATCTGCCTTCTGAACTTCAAAAACTTCATAACGGTGACTTATTAATATTTGAATGGGAATTTTTATAATTGTCAAAAGGGTTTAATTTGCGAAGCAGTTTTTACACTACTATAGTCAGGCTACACAGGTTAGGCCTGAAGCCATGTTTGCACTGCCACTGAAATGGATGGTAGAATACGCACTGCAGTCCACAAATGGCATTTACCTTACAGGCCCTGGGTACAGCTTGTAACATATATAAGGGGCTAACAGGTAGGTTGAATACCAATAAGGAGTATGCTAAGTTAACCCTGTTTAAAGGGGAAGCACAGGCACTTCAGTACTGTTAGCAGGGGTACAGGCACAGAGTTCTAAAGCCAGTAAAAATATTCAGCCAGCAAAAGGTGACAAATTCCATGTAGGAAAGGCTGATTTTCTACACACAGCTATTCAGTCAGGGTATAACAACAACCAAAGCCCATACAGACAACAGACCAGATTCAAGAGGGAGATTGTGGCTTTTTAAAGCCAAAATTGGCTTTAATGTAGCTTCCTCCTGTCTGAAACTGCCTCCACTTCAATAGAAGTGAATTGGGAAAATAAATCACAACTATTATTTTCTGGAAATCTGTGCATTTTTCCTTTACTAATGTTGGCATGTATGTCAGCCTGATCTGCCACACCACGACTCCAACTCAGAGTTTATTTATGTTTATGTGTATACACTCATGTGACAATGGACCAATATCAGATCTTCCAAATCAAAGGGTGTCACAGTAAGTCACCCTTCACACAGTCATCTAGCGAGGGAATGAACTGGGAACTCCTGAAGAGAGCAGGTTTCCAGCTAATTGTTTGAAGGTTCTGCACAACCGATGTCCATTCGTGGGCGTGAAACTTCCCGAGCTTTTTTTTTGGTGTAGGAAGTGGGAAGCAGTGAGTTAGGGTACCCCAGGGTGTGCTTGGCACAATGCCCACTCCTTCCTCATACAGTGAAAGCGTTTCTGAAATTGGCAAGTCTGCAATCCTGATGTTTTGTCCAGTCCAAATGTTCTGTGTATTTACTTTGGCAAGACTAGTTTCCTATGTCACTCCAATAAATTTAATTTGAATATAAAATTAGTAAGAAGATGAGACATAACATTCTAGTTTGTATTTATTTCCGTTTTAGGAGTAACTGGAAGTTTTATCATCTCTTTGGATCTGATAAAAACAAAACACCTATTATGAATATTGCACGTTTCTGTCTTTATTTGAAGAGAACATTTCAAATTGAGTTTTCAGTATCCAAGATGGTACTCAATTTATCAATCTTAGAAGGAAGAAAATACAGCTTATTTTGCTTTCATTAAATGCAAGAGACATGTAAACTTTGTAATAAAAAGTATTGCAGCTCTGTTGAGAAGTGTTGGTATGGGTTTAAAATATATGCTTGCACGCTGAAAGGTGCAACTATTGTCCGCCATATGTTTGGCAGACCGTCTATGCAGTGTTGGCACATTGCTATAATATTTGGCAGCCATACTAAGAAGTTGGTACTGTTCAACAAAAGTAAGGCAAAACAACTGTAGAGTGTCTGTACTGTCAATGAAAATTATAGCAGTCCAGAAGAGATTTCTTTGTACTGTCCAATAAAACTATGACTGAGCTTTGTGTTAGATATGTGCTTTAGAATTATGACGGCCCTCCTAAAACGTATTGATCTTGTCAAAATAGAGTTATTGCAGCCCAACTGTGGAGAAATTGTCAGGACAAACTTGGTGAAATTAAAATATTTTTTTATTAAGAAATGAAATACTTCTCTCAAATCAATATTTTATTTCAAAACATAAAATAGTAAAACATTTAAATGTAACAAAAACATGATGTCAGAGTGTTGCACCAAACTTGCCTCCCAAACAGACTGATACAGTGGAACATTCTCCGGAAAGGGCATCTAGTGGGCACAAAGCAGGCACCTCAAGAATATTTACTGGAAGGGGTGGGTTTTGGTTTGACAGGGGTTATGGCCAGGCAATACATGAATTCAGGAGGAGGAGTACAGGTAGGAGAGTGTTGGGTTTGGGAGGTAGAGGGAGTTGCAGTCTGTGATATGCACATGTCTGTTGGCTTTGCGGCTGCATATGGGTCTGGTGTATGTTGTGCATGTTTGTGTGTTTGTTTCCTGACAGGTGTATGCTGTTCAGGTGACTGTGTGTGTTTGTGTTTGGTTGGTGTTGGTTTGCGTGCAGGTGTGCTTATGTGTGAGGGTGTTGGTTTAGATAAGTGTGCTGTTGAGGTGGTTGATGTGGTTGTGGTGTCTGTAGGTGTATGTTTTGCAGTTGCACATGGATCTGGTGTATGATTGGATGTGTGGTTTCTCAGGTGTTTTGTATTCGGGTGAGGGTGTGTGTTTGTATTTGGTGGGCATTGGTTTGCGTGTAGGTGTGTGTTTGGATGAGTCTGCTATTGAGGTGGTTGGTGTGGTTGTTGTGCTTGTGGGTGTGCTGGTGGTTGTGTATGTCGCCATGGTTGTACTGGTGGTTGTGGGTGGGCTGGTGGTTGTGGTGCTAGTGGGTGTGCCTATGGTTGTGGGTGTGGTGTGGTTGTGGGTGTACTGGTTGTTGAGGTGCTTGTGGGTATGGTGTTGGTGGTTGTGGTGGTGGTTAAGAGAGTTGTGGGTGTGGTGGTGGCTGTGGGTGTGGTGGTGGCTGTGGTGTCTGTGGGTGTGGGGTCAATAGTTTCTGTATGTTGTTTGGGTGTTTGCTTGTGGTTCTTTGTGCGTTTGTGTTTATGTGTATATGTGAATGTACTGCTTGTGTGTGGTAGAGTGGGTACCTGCAAAGAAGTGAATGTGCTTAGGATAAGGGTGGGACTTTGGAATTAGGATGAGGAGGGTACCTGAGTTGGGGCACAAGGTTTGGCTGGTTGGAAGGCTGCGATCAGTGAGGAGGCTAGTCCTGTACATGACTTCTGCAGGCCAGATATGGCACTATGAATGGCTTCCAGGTATGCTACCATTTGTTGCATTTGGCAACTAAGGCCTTGGATGCCATTCAGAATTGCAGTCTGACCTACAGCTATGCTGTGCAAGAGGTCAATAGCCTCCTCACTCAGCACAGATCGTTTTTGACAGGGGATGAGGTGCCCTTGGCGAAGGAGACCCCAGCCCTTTTAGGGGGATGGGTTTGGCTAACGGGGGGGAGCAAGAGGGAGGGAGGGTGGAGATGGCTCTGTGGGTGGCAGACAAGGATGCAGGTGGTACAGTTCCTGGAAGGTTCACCACAACTAGGGACTGGTCGCTTGTGAAGCCCTCCAAAGATGTTGATGAGCTGGTGGCCTCCATTCCAGTCCCCTCATCCTCCGTGCCACTGTGTCAATTAGTGTCCATGGTCTCACCACCAGAAACAAAGTGGCCAGCTGCTTTCCCACCTTTGTGGCCACTCTCCCCTTCACCTGCTCCTGAAGATGCTGAAAAGATATATACAAAAGTGTAATTATATCTGTGTAAATACAACTGATCATGAACTTTTTTTTCAAAACAATTCCCATATTTTCTGATTTTACCCGCTTAAAAGCTTTCAAACTTTGGTTCATTGTATCATTACCTCATGCATGTAGGGAACATCTTTAGAAACTATTTGGTTACATTTTTGTAAATTACCATTATTTCTCTTTTATCGTTTATTATCTTGTCTCTTAACCATTTCATATTCAGTCCAGGAACTGTTTTACACCTCTGAATGGTTCTGATTTGTTGTTTAGAATAGTGAACTTATGTCACAAAAAATGATGTAAAGGAAAAATACCTTTGTGGAGTGTGTGTCCAAGGCAAACAAAACTGAAAATATGTATTTATGAAAATTCAAATATTAATTAATGTGTGTTAACCATTACTGCAATGTTGTACCAAAATTTGTAGAATCTGAAAGTCTATTCCCTTTGTTTGGGCATTTCACAATGGTGCAAGTAAAGGACTCTTGCTACGGAGCAACCTTCCCTGGGTGCAAATGCTAATTTTTAAATGAATTTCCCTGATATGTTCAATCTTTTTTGTTGTATCTGATAATTTTCAAAAACAGTTACATTTCACAAACAGTGTTTTTCGCAACAGGATGAGTTTTTCAAAACAACATTTAATTATTGTTCAAATCACAATAATACTTTGTTTGTTACAATTTATACATGGGTCAAAACTTTGATTATATTGATGCTCGCCCAATGCATTTCGGGCCGTATGGTGGCCCTTCTTCAGGGGCAAATCTAAAAACAAGATGAAATTTAAACAATAAATCCAATTATTTCAACTTCATAAGTGCAGACAACAGCTCCAACATATCAAAAAAACGTACTGAATACAACAGATCATGTCATCTCCTCGTAATTTCGAATTAAAACTGATTTTGCAAATGAATGATTACAGTCAGAACGAACTGATTCTGAAAGAATACCCTTATAGAACCCAGTCACCCAAAGTGATAGAATAATACACACGAACGTATGTGTGTGTAAGAAAAAACTTAAACTAGGCGTACCTGTTGACCATGTATTGAACACACTCTGTGGGCAGGAAAGAAAAAAAACATACCAATCCTTATTTCAAAAAAACGACTCTGGGGATTCTAAACAAGCCGAACATTAAAAGAACAAAACTTCTAGTGCACTGACCTTGGTTCCTGACCACCTTTTGAAACAAATACCCCCACTAGGTCAATCGAGCTCAGACGGGATTTCTAAAAGAAAGATCGAGTAAACCCATTACCATCCGTGAATTACACACCGGTACCGCTATGCTATCTCCAAATGACAAAAAGAGCATCCGCTCACCTTTTCAAAACTTCTCCAACGTAGATGTTACCGATAACCACACGGAAACCCTCCTCATCTACCGGATCAGTTCATAACATCCGCGTCTACCATATATGGAACGGCAATCACTAACACCGAAAGGGGACTAAACCTGTCAGCTGCAAGGTTTAGTCCCCTTTCGGTGTTAGTGATTGCCAAGGTCAGTGCACTAGAAGTTTTGTTCTTTTAATGTTCGGCTTGTTTAGAATCCCCAGAGTCGTTTTTTTGAAATAAGGATTGGTATGTTTTTTTTCTTTCCTGCCCACAGAGTGTGTTCAATACATGGTCTACAGGTACGCCTAGTTTAAGTTTTTTCTTACACACACATACGTTCGTGTGTATTATTCTATCACTTTGGGTGACTGGGTTCTATAAGGGTATTCTTTCAGAATCAGTTCGTTCTGACTGTAATCATTCATTTGCAAAATCAGTTTTAATTCGAAATTACGAGGAGATGACATGAACTGTTGTATTCAGTACGTTTTTTTGATATGTTGGAGCTGTTGTCTGCACTTATGAAGTTGAAATAATTGGATTTATTGTTTAAATTTCATCTTGTTTTTAGATTTTCCCCTGAAGAAGGGCCACCATACGGCCCGAAATGCATTGGGCAAGCATCAATATAATCAAAGTTTTGACCCATGTATAAATTGTAACAAACAAAGTATTATTGTGATTTGAACAATAATTAAATGTTGTTTTGAAAAACTCATCCTGTTGCGAAAAACACTGTTTGTGAAATGTAACTGTTTTTGAAAATTATCAGATACAACAAAAAAGATTGAACATATCAGGGAAATTCATTTAAAAATTAGCATTTGCACCCAGGGAAGGTTGCTCCGTAGCAAGAGTCCTTTACTTGCACTATCTCACATTTATCTCAGGGTCTGTTGAGACAGTCAGGCCCTTCACGGAAGCACCCCTAAAAAATTACAAAAAAAAAAAAAAAAAAAAAAAAAAAATGGTATCGATTGAGTGCCTTTCATACATTTTCATCATTTCACAATGGTAACATAAACTTCAAGTAACTTAAGCATTTCTCAAATGTCATGGATCTGAAATGTTGTGTTTTTTATAGTGTGGTATGCAGGTGAACACAATTAGCCAAAACACATTAGAGATGTGATGCTAGCATCCATCCTACAGCCACGGGAATAGTCCTATGTTGAACGCATCCCGCAACGAATCACTCTGTCTGCAATGCGGCACTAGAACACCACCCTATACAACTGTGAAATCTAAATGTGCTCAGGGCAATCCCACCACCCTAAGGGTGAAGGAGTAATGTAAGCCAGCAAAGAAGTCCATCGGGTCGACAGTTGCGAACCGTTTGTGCAACGGAAAACACTCTGTCGATACGAACTGCGATCAGCCAGCACACATCTAAATAGGGCACACGGGATTCTGTCAGCTTGACAGAGTACTTGCAAACTGCATCGCGGAGGGACAAGAGGAGTCCTGCCAAGATCTAAATCAGACCCTTTGTTTTCGTCTCAGACAAGACCACCAACAGAAGAAACAAGTTTGCCACCTGCATTACTGAAGTCAATAATTGGATATAAGCCAACTGTTTTAAACTCATCACCAAAAAGAAAGAAGCAGTGCTCTTTAGCTAGAACATCTCGCCATGGCTCCAACTGGTGGCTGACCGCACTTAGACCCAACC
Source organism: Triturus cristatus (assembly GCF_964204655.1). Classification (NCBI taxonomy): domain Eukaryota; kingdom Metazoa; phylum Chordata; class Amphibia; order Caudata; family Salamandridae; genus Triturus; species Triturus cristatus. The sequence goes on from NC_140590.1 coordinate 1,389,713,229, forward strand.
CCCTGCACCCACACTAGGACCTCTGAATCATCATCAACTGAAAACTGGGCATGACTGTACAAGTCAACGCCATCACTGCATACCTCCACACCCTGAAGAGGCAAAGGAAGATTTTCAAATGGATCCAAAGCAACACCAGAGAAAATATCTCTCATGTCCTAGTCACCTGCCAGTGGCCTACAGGAACACCCTCTACGCCAGGGCTACCAAGCAACTCACCAGAAGACTACACACCATCCAGAACTCTGCAGCAATATTCATCCTCAACTCCTACACAGATTTAACATCACAATGCACCCGAGGGAGCCCCAGTGGCTCCCATAAAACAAAGAGCTAATTTCAAACTGTTCGCACACACATTCAAGGCACTACAGAACTTAGGCTCCACCTACCTAAACAGTTGCATCTCCTTCCTATAACCGCAGAGAAACCTCTGCTCTGCAGGACTCCTAATCCCACACATGCACTGAACCCGATCAGTAGGAAAGGCAAAGAATGTTAGTCACACACACGCCAGGATACCCTCACTGATGATAGTGCACTTTACAAGTACACAAAAACTAGCAACAAAATAATGAGGAGCATACCTGATCAGCACCTTTTGAATTCTCTGGAACACCTCAAACACAAATTTTACATAGGCATGCTCACAATTTCATTTTAACACAACCAGGGCTCTCTGTGCAGATGCAAATCTCTTGATCAATTTGAATTTGCACACAAATTTGCTTTTTCCAAGCTGCTAGTAAATCATTCTCCTTTTGTCACCATCTTGGTGCACTGAGACAGCGGTATTAGGCAAGACAGACTCTCAGCCTCATTCTATACAATGCAATATACTATTGGAATTTGCCAAACTCTTCATTAGCTATAACTTCCATGTCAAACCTCCATCTCATTAAATGAACACTCAACAATTGTATGCATGTTTAATTAGTGATTGTTCTTTTACATAATTTGATAACTGTATCGTTCCATAGTTAAATATATTATTCATTCATTTTTTTTCCTATACCTCTCAACGATCCTCATTGCATGTGTCACCCTAAATATACAATTGTAGCTCAAAACATCTACCTCCGTTTTTGTATCCCCTAAAGTCATTCAGTTAAGTTAAGTTAATGACCACAGCTCAAAGCTCATTTTAAAACTATTCAACAACTACATAGCAACCGAAATAAAAGTAAATGCCTATTAAAAGTCCTACAAAGCCACACACTTCATAATGCAGGCGTCCAAATATAAATGTAGTGACTTGAATTGTAACGCATCACAATACAAATTTCTTCTTGAGCCTGCATTTGTCACCCAGCCAAAGTTCACTCCCCTGACACAAAAAATCCTGCTGTAAAAACTTCTATTACTCCTTTTTCGACTGAGTAATAAATTAGTGTAGGGTCAGCCTCTTTCTGACATGACAAGCTGTGATACATGTGAATTCGAAGCTCGGGCAAATGTTAAGTCAGCAAAGCGATGTGTCTTGCTTTCTTTATGGCAATAGTCATATAAAATATGAGCCGAAAGGTTGTTTGAAACATGCTTGCTGTTTGCTGTCATGGCTTTAACAATATTTTATGTTGAAGTGAAGGGCTGTTTCCTAGAGGGCGTCCAGCAATTTTGTAAATGATTGATCAATACCTTAGAATTGTTACTAAAATGTGAACAGCATTTTATGTTTCTAATGGAATCCTCTTTACCGTTCTACTAATTTTCTTTATTAGCCTGGATTACTGTTCCTGTTCAGGTTTTTGATATCTTGTCCTGCTCAGGCATCTAGGGGCAGATTTACAAGCCCCTTGCGCCACTTTTGCGTCACTTTTAACATGGGAAAAGTGACGCAAAAGTGGCGCAAGGTGCTTGTAAATCTGCCCCCTAGTTTTTATTTTGCATTCTTAGGCAGTTGGAATAGGGAAACATTGTCAATGGCGTGAATGGGTGACATGTCCAACTTTACCTGACTCGCTGAAGGTGTTAGTAAAGCCTCTACACTCACCTCTAAATTATGATTTCCGTGTTCTCGGATGTCCCATGGATGGGTGAGACACCCTTGATAGAGAAGCCTGCAGCCCCGAGCCCTCTGATGTCACCAATTATGATAAGGGTACCGCAGGAGGCCACATGAGATTGTGTGGAGCATGGGGATGCACTGATGAGTGGACATCATGGCCAAAAGGGAGATGGGATACAGTACAGGGCCAACTAAGCATTGCAGGTGAGTTGAGGAAGGTGGGACCAGGCACTTTTCCAAGCTGTGGGGCTTAATGTACGATTGGAGTTTGGATGTCAAGCGACGTCATGTTCCCATTGACCAGAGATGCCCACAAGGCATCAGGAACTACTGTCACAATGGGTTGCTGAAGCAGTCTTAAGATTGCAAGTTTCACAACTCCAGTAATTTTTTTAGATAATAATTGTGAAGTCAGAAGGTGTCAACATTTCCCACACCTTTGTCCAAGTAATAAGTGGCTGTTAGAAAACCGGGCAACCGGGTTAGCAGTCACCCGGCCTTTCCACGCATAAGGGGTAGCTTGGCTCGAGCGGTCGGGGGTCAGGCACCGTGTTAAGCGTACGTCACACCCTCACAATAAACATGCGTTCATCCGTTCCAAAAACGACTCTACACCGTAAATATTTATGAAAGAATCTCTTTGTGTTTATCTTAATTTTCTCTTAGTTGCAGGGTTATGTCACAAATACAATACAAAAGGATTTTCTTCAGAAATAGCAGGTCAATTAAATAATAACTCTTTACAGGTGCAATAAATAGGATTAGGTCATAAATAAACACGGAATAAATATAGGTGCAATAACACAGAGGGCAATTAAATACTGTCAGACAATAAATACTATGCAGGAATAAATACAGTCAGACCATAAATAAAACGCCTTCAATAAATAATATAAGCAATCAATAACAATTGCAAATCAGATCACATTTATGAGGTAGATTGATTTTACCATGCCCAAGTACAGCTTGTGGTCACTGGGGTGACCTGGGGATGTCCCACCTAGTGTGGTCAAGGCTGGGGCCTAAGCTGAGGTAAAATGAGGGTACCCTAAGGTTCTGGCTCACCAACTACACAGTCCCTCACACAGGTCCCTGCACCAGTCTCAGTTTGGTCCTAACACCCCTCTAGCCCCTAGAATGGTCTTTTAGGGCTCCACAGGGCCTCAGATGCCCATTCTACCACTTACTGCCCTTTTCTCGGTGTTCGGCTCCACTCGGCGCCGGGTCGACGTCGATGGGCGGCTCCGGTTCGATGACGAGTCGATCGGTTCCACTTGACGCCGTGTCGATGCTGTCGGCCGGTTCCGGTTCGATGTCGCTGGGCGGCCTCGGTTCGATGTCGGGTCGATCCGCTTTACCTGACGCCGGGTCGATGCCGTGAGGCGGCTCCGGATCGATGACGCTGGGCGGCCTCGGCTCGATGTCGGGTTCCGGCGTCACAGGGTCACGGTCTCCCTGCTTCCAGGCGACTCCGGAGTGCGACCTCCACTCCCGACCTCCGTCCGCTCCACTTCGGGTTCCGGCGACTCCGGAGTGCGATCTCCACTCCCGACCTCCTGCGCGCTTCGCATCGACCTCAGGCGACTCCGGAGTGCGAACTCCACTCCCGACCTCCTGCGCGCTTCACCTCGACCTCAGGCGACTCCGGAGTGCGAACTCCACTCCCGACCTCCTGCGCGCTTCACTTCAGCTTCCGGCGACTCCGGAGGGCGGACTTCACTCCCCCGTCGACGCCTCACCTCGACCTCAGGTGACTTCTACTCGACCTCCGGTGTCTCTCCACGACCTCCGTCGGCGCTCTCACTCGACCTCTAGCGGCTCCGGGTACGACGTCTGGCTTCTGTCAGCGCCGCTTCTCCACCTCGGGCTCCAGGTCTCCAGGCTACTCGACGTCGGGTCTCCAGGAGGATTCCACCAAACAGGTCAGGAACTTGCTGTTCTTCTCCTTTAAGGCCTGTTCCGCCTGTTCAGGTCCTTAAGATGATTTTCTGGTCTTAATCCCACACAGGGCACTAGGCTGGGCTTGGGCAGTAGGGACTAGCATCAAGGGTGGGTTTCTGAACCCCACTCCAAGCACTGGTTTCCACCCCTGCTGCCTCACTCCTTCCTCCTTCTGAATCTCTGTCCTCTCCCTTCACTAGTCAGGTGCCAACTGCCAACTGCCAACTGCCAACCTGAGATGTCTTCCCAACATTCTAAACTGCCTCCCTCTATCCCAGGGTTCTAGAATGTTGCAGAAGGTTCCAGAAACCTCTAGTGTGTTCTGGTGATGTCACAGGTGACAATAGGTGGCCACCATTTTGTGTCTCAGGCCCTCAGACTGAAGTTCCAGGGGTAGGGAAAATGGCTCCCTGACCCTGCATCAACACTAAAAAGTCTGGTGGTTCCCAAAAAGGAAAAATTCTAACAGGGTTTGAGGCAAAAGTGGGACAAAATAAATAATGATGAGGAGGGACTACCCAAAGGGCTGACAGGTCTAACACGCGTCCCCCCCAGCTGAAAGTGGGGAGAGCTACACAACCCCTTGGGAGTTCTCATCACCAAGGCGGAAATACCTTGAGAGACCGTCTGCATTGGCGTGGTCCACTCCAGGCCGATGTTCCACCTGAAAGTCCATTCCCTGTAGGGAAATAGACCACCTTAGCAACTTGGGATTCTCCCCCTTCATCTGCATCAGCCAACGAAGGGGTCTGTGGTCGGTCTGAACCAGGAAGTGCGAGCCAAACAGGTATGGCCGCAACTTCTTCAGAGCCCATACCACTGCAAAGGCTTCACGCTCTATTGCACTCCACTTCTGTTCCCTGGGAAGTAGTCTCCGGGATAGGAAGACCACGGGTTGATCCAGACCTTCTTCATTGAGTTGCGATAACACTGCCCCAATGCCATGTTCCGATGCATCTGTCTGGACAATTAACTCCTTGGAAAAATCTGGGGCCCTTAAGACTGGGGCCTCGCACATGGCTTGCTTCAGTCTCACAAAGGCCTGCTGGCAAGCCTCCGTCCAGACTACCCGTCGAGGTTGTTTCTTGGACGTGAGCTCCGTGAGGGGGGCCACAATGGTACCGTATCCCTTCACGAAGCGGCGGTAATATCCCGTGAGGCCCAGAAAAGCTCGGACCTCAGTCTGAGTCTTGGGAGGTTCCCAGGCCATAATAGCCTTGATTTTCGCCTGGAGGGGTTGCACCGCTCCCCTACCCACCAAGTGTCCAAGGTACACTACCGACCCCTGCCCGATCTGGCATTTGCTGGCCTTGATCGTCAGTCCAGCTTGTCTCAGGGCCTGGAGAACAGCTTGCAGGTGACGCAAGTGATCCTCCCAGCTGTTACTGAAGACGGCTATGTCATCCAGATAAGCAGCAGAGAAACTCTCCATTCCAGTGAGGATCTGGTTCACCAGACGCTGAAACGTGGCAGGTGCGTTCTTGAGCCCAAAGGGCATCACACAGAACTGGTAGTGGCCATTGGGCGTGGAGAAGGCTGACCTTTCCCTTGCTCCATCAGTCAGAGAGATCTGCCAGTACCCTGAAGTAAGGTCAAAGGTACTTAGATATTGGGCAGCTCCCAGCCGGTCAATCAGTTCATCCGCCCTCGGGATCGGATGAGCATCAGTCTTGGTTACTGAGTTCAGTCCCCGGTAGTCCACACAGAACCTCAGTTCCGGTTGGGCCCCCGGTGGTGCAGCTTTTGGTACTAGTACCACCGGACTGGACCAGGGGCTGCTGGAAGGTTCAATTACTCCTAGCTCCAGCATCTTAGTGACTTCACTGTGAATGCTGGCCTTCACCTTGTCTGACATCCGGTAGATCTTGGACTTCACAGGTGGGCTGTCTCCTGTGTCCACATCATGGACGCACAGGTGAGTCCTACCCGGAAAAAGGGAGAACAACGAAGAGTACTGTCCCATGACCTGGCGGCAGTCCTCCTGCTGTTCAGGAGTTAGAGATGGGGAGAGAATCACTCCCTCCACCGACCCATCCTTCTCTTGAGACGCAAATAAGTCGGGGAGAGGCTCGCTTTCCACGTCCTCTGCTCCGTCAGTCACCATCATCAATATGACTTCGGGCCTCTCGTGGTGGGGTTTGAGGCGGTTGGCATGCAGCACCCGTAGGGGCTGGCGAGGGGTCTTAAGATCCACCAAGTAGGTAGCCTTACCCTTCTTCTCCAATACCTCAAAGGGTCCTGACCAGCGATCCTGGAGGGCGCTAAGCTCTCCTGGTTCGATCACCCACACCTTCTGGCCAGGCTCCAATTCCACCGGGTGAGCGTTGTGGTCATACCACGCCTTCATTACTGCTTGGCTGGCTTCCAAGTTGTCAGAAGCTTGCTTCCACAACTTAGCCATTTGGCTCCGGAAGGCCAGCATGTAGCTCGCCACATCCTGGGGAAGCTTTCTGGGAGTTCTTTCCCATCCGTCTCTCACCAGGCTGAGAGGTCCACGCACAGGGTGCCCATACAAAAGCTTGAAGGGGCTGAAGCCCACTCCCTTCTGTGGCACTTCCCTGTAGGAAAACAATAGACAGGGTAGGAGGACGTCCCATTTCCTCCGCAGGCTTTCAGGCAGACTTCTGATCATGCCTTTCAAGGTTTTGTTGAACCTCTCCACCAGACCATTGGTCTGGGGGTGGTAAGGAGTGGTGAACCGGTATGTCACTCCACACTCCTTCCACATGGCCCGCATGTATGCTGACATGAAGTTGGTCCCCCTGTCGGACACAACTTCCTTGGGAAAACCCACTCGGGTAAAGATTCCCATCAGGGCCCTAGCCACAACAGGTACGGTAATGGTCCTCAGAGGTATTGCCTCTGGGTACCGTGTGGCATGATCCACCAGAACCAGGATAAACCTGTGACCAGCTGTAGTAGGCGGATCTAACGGTCCCACAATGTCGATGCCCACCCTTTCAAAGGGGGTGCTAACGACAGGAAGTGGTTCCAGGGGAGCTTTCAGCTTCACCTCTGTTTTCCCACTGGCTTGGCAAGACACACATGTCCGGCAGTAGGTGTCGGACGACACTTTCATTTGAGGCCAATAAAAGTGTGGGACAAGACGGGCGAAGGTCTTGTCTTGCCCCAGGTGTCCTGCCAAGGGGATCTCGTGAGCCAACTCCAGTAGGAAGGCTCGATAACGTTGAGGGACTACTAAGGCTCGTGACGATCCATGTAGGGGTGCCTTGGGTTCACTGTAGAGGAGGCCATCCTCCCAGTAAACATTGTAGTTCCCCTCAACGTTCCCTGCTGCCTGGGCTTCGGCCTGTCGCCTCAGTCCCTCAAGGGTAGGGCACTCCCTCTGGCCCTTGCAGAATTCCTCCCTGGTCGGCCCTCCCTCCACGTGCCACTCGGCCGGGATGGGTAGGTCCTCCAGTTTGGTCACATCCCCCACCGCGGACTCCTGGTCCACCACCTCCGGTGGCCTATCCGTCACACGGGGCGCGGATGCCGAGGCAGGCTCCTCCTGTCCTCGGTTCTTCCCTTGGTCGGCAGCTGGCTGGGCCTTTGTTCCAGGCTCCAGCCGAAACGAACTCCCTCTCCGGGTAGTCGCAGACCCTGTGCTCACACAGGCCCAGTCAGGTGTACCCAGCATCTCAGCATGAGTCCGGTATTCCACCTCCTTCCAATCATTGTGCTCCATGTCATTCCCCAGCAGACAATCGACTGGCACGGCAGGGCTTACGGCAACTCGAAGTGAACCTGCAACCCCCTCCCATTCAAAGGGAACCTCGGCCACCGGATAGTGGCCTGTTCTGCCGTCAGCCATCGCGGCTGGGTGGAGTACATCGGGAATTACCTGCTCTGGAGACACCAGTTGGCTACGTACCATAGTCATACTGGCTCCTGTGTCTCTCAGAGCCTCCCCTCTTTGGCCGTTGATGGTGACCCACTGCCCATACTTTACGGTATTTGCGGGCACCTGGATCTTAGGAACCATCTCCCGTTCTCCCAGGGACACTAAAGTGACACCCGCCCACTCCCTTCCCTTAGTTAAGGGCATCTCCTCCCCGAGCACTGCACTAACTACTCCGGGGGCCTTTCCTCCAATGGGAGGGGGTGGTCTTTTCGGGCACTTCACATCTCCCTTATAGTGTCCAACGCCACCGCACTTGAAGCAATGGACAACCCTTGGCTGCTGACTCTGGCCAGGATTAGGGTTTCTGAGTGGGTTAGCCCTAGGGGTGAATCCTGTTCCCTTCCCTGGGAAACTATTTTGGGGGCCTTTAGAGAACTCCTTTTTCTTTTCCCCTCCCTCTTTCTTCTGGGGGGCGCCCTGTCCGGCCTTTTGAGTATCCCCTCCAGTCCCCCTTGTGGACACCCGGGTACTAGCCCAAATGTCTGCCTCCTCAGCAAGCTTCCGGGGATTGGTCAGCTTGCTATCCACCAGGTGTTGACGCAGTTCGGGGAAACATTTTTCGAGCAGGTGTTCCTTCAACATTAAATCAAACAACCCCTCGTAGTCCCTCACCTCACTGCCCTGAATCCAACCCTCTAATGCCTTCTTCGCATAGTCCAGGAAATCCACCCAATTCTGTGTGCCCAGTTTGTGGCTACCCCGGAACTTCTGTCTGTATTTCTCGGGTGTTAGTCCAAACTTTCTTACGAGCGCCACTTTCATGGTGGGGTAGTGGGTCTGCTCATCCTGCTCTAGGGCCAATAATGCATCCCTACCAGCTGGAGGCATGTATTTGTACAATCCCCCTCCCCAATATTTCTCTGGAACCCCATGGGCCCTTAAAGAGACCTCATAGGCTGCTAGCCACTTGGCAATATCATCCCCTGCACTATAGCTAGCTACTATGTCTTTTGGCAGATAGGGTTTGGGTTCCCTGGTGATTTCTCTGTTTTGGCTGCCACCATTAGGAACAGTGTGTGCCCCGACTTGTAGGATCTGGAGATCCATCTCCTTGAGCCTCAACTCGTGAGCCATCCTCCGTTCCTCCTTTTCTTTCTCCAGCTCCGCCAACTTCCATGTGAGCTGTCTTTTCTCCCTCCGGTCAGTTAACTCCGCTTCAGATAAGCCACCGCTAGAGACAGTGCTGCCCTTCCTGGAAAGAGTTTTGGGCCCCGCTAACAGGTTCCCCACCTCAGGTTGGTACAACTCAGCCCCCTCGCTGTCAGGCTCTCCATCCCTGTCCTCCTGCTCAGCCTTACTTTCCCGTCGTGCCTCCCCCCAAGCCCTCAAGCTGGTCTGGAGTTCACCCTTCTTTGCACCTTGGGGACAAAACACCCCCTCTCTCTGACAAAACTCTCTGAGTTGGGCCACAGTGTAAGTTTCCACATCTTCCAACACAAACTCCATTTTGTCCACTCAGATTAGAAGACAGGTGTTTACAGAGCTATGCAGGGAAGTACCTTTTATAATACCTCCTCCCACCACCAGAGTAAATTTGAAAAAAACAAAACTCAGAATTAGGAAGTCCGCTTTGAGAAAACTCCCGGTGTAGGCCTATGGACTACCCACAGTTATTGTCGAGTGGACGCAAGCACAGCTCTATCCCACCGCTGAACACCAATTATGTTAGAAAACCGGGCAACCGGGTTAGCAGTCACCTGGCCTTTCCACGCATAAGGGGTAGCTTGGCTCGAGCGGTCGGGGGTCAGGCACCGTGTTAAGCGTACGTCACACCCTCACAATAACCATGCGTTCATCCGTTCCAAAAACGACTCTACACCGTAAAAATTTATGAAAGAATCTCTTTGTGTTTATCTTAATTTTCTCTTAGTTGCAGGGTTATGTCACAAATACAATACAAAAGGATTTTCTTCAGAAATAGCAGGTCAATTAAATAATAACTCTTTACAGGTGCAATAAATAGGATTAGGTCATAAATAAACACGGAATAAATATAGGTGCAATAACACAGAGGGCAATTAAATACTGTCAGACAATAAATACTATGCAGGAATAAATACAGTCAGACCATAAATAAAACGCCTTCAATAAATAATATAAGCAATCAATAACAATTGCAAATCAGATCACATTTATGAGGTAGATTGATTTTACCATGCCCAAGTACAGCTTGTGGTCACTGGGGTGGCCTGGGGATGTCCCACCTAGTGTGGTCAAGGCTGGGGCCTAAGCTGAGGTAAAATGAGGGTACCCTAAGGTTCTGGCTCACCAACTACACAGTCCCTCACACAGGTCCCTGCACCAGTCTCAGTTTGGTCCTAACACCCCTCTAGCCCCTAGAATGGTCTTTTAGGGCTCCACAGGGCCTCAGATGCCCTTTCTACCACTTACTGCCCTTTTCTCGGTGTTCGGCTCCACTCGGCGCCGGGTCGACGTCGATGGGCGGCTCCGGTTCGATGACGAGTCGATCGGTTCCACTTGACGCCGTGTCGATGCCGTCGGCCGGTTCCGGTTCGATGTCGCTGGGCGGCCTCGGTTCGATTTCGGGTCGATCCGCTTTACCTGACGCCGGGTCGATGCCGTGAGGCGGCTCCGGATCGATGACGCTGGGCGGCCTCGGCTCGATGTCGGGTTCCGGCGTCACAGGGTCACGGTCTCCCCGCTTCCGGGCGACTCCGGAGTGCGACCTTCACTCCCGACCTCCGTCGGCTCCACTTCGGGTTCCGGCGACTCCGGAGTGCGATCTCCACTCCCGACCTCCTGCGCACTTCGCCTCGACCTCAGGCGACTCCGGAGTGCGATCTCCACTCCCGACCTCCTGCGCGCTTCGCCTCGACCTCAGGCGACTCCGGAGTGCGAACTCCTCTCCCGACCTCCTGCGCGCTTCACCTCGACCTCAGGCGACTCCGGAGTGCGAACTCCACTCCCGACCTCCTGCGTGCTTCACTTCAGCTTCCGGCGACTCCGGAGGGCGGACTTCACTCCCCCGTCGACGCCTCACCTCGACCTCAGGTGACTTCTACTCGACCTCCGGTGTCTCTCCACGACCTCCGTCGGCGCCCTCACTCGACCTCTAGCGGCTCCGGGTACGACGTCTGGCTTCTGTCAGCGCCGCTTCTCCACCTCGGGCTCCAGGTCTCCAGGCTACTCGACGTCGGGTCTCCAGGAGGATTCCACCAAACAGGTCAGGAACTGGCTGTTCTTCTCCTTTAAGGCCTGTTCCGGCTGTTCAGGTCCTTAAGATGATTTTCTGGTCTTAATCCCACACAGGGTACTAGGCTGGGCTTGGTCAGTAGGGACTAGCATCAAGGGTGGGTTTCTGAACCCCACTCCAAGCACTGGTTTCCACCCCTGCTGCCTCACTCCTTCCTCCTTCTGAATCTCTGTCCTCTCCCTTCACTAGTCAGGTGCCAACTGCCAACTGCCAACCTGAGATGTCTTCCCAACATTCTAAACTGCCTCCCTCTATCCCAGGGTTCTAGAATGTTGCAGAAGGTTCCAGAAACCTCTAGTGTGTTCTGGTGATGTCACAGGTGACAATAGGTGGCCACCATTTTGTGTCTCAGGCCCTCAGACAGAAGTTCCAGGGGTAGGGAAAATGGCTCCCTGACCCTGCATCAACACTAAAAAGTCTGGTGGTTCCCAAAAAGGAAAAATTCTAACAGGGTTTGAGGCAAAAGTGAGACAAAATAAATAATGATGAGGAGGGACTACCTAAAGGGCTGACAGGTCTAACAGTGGCTATCTTCTCAGCATTTATTGTGCTGCGAAACCTTTCTAAACTTGATTAGAACTTTGGATGTGTGATTCTATTTAAGGTAAGAGTTGACCCAATACATGTTGTTGGATTCCAAAAGAGCAAGAAAAAAACCCACAAAGAAGCCAGAGGTCGGGGTGGAAGGAGACATGGGTAAATGAGCCAAGAAAAGAAAACAAGGAGAACAATGGAAATCTAATGGCCAAGTCATCTTAACTTTGATCTTCCTGCCCCCTCCTTCTGCTGAGCTTGAGTCTGCCACAGGTATCAAGCATTCCTTCAATCGCCATACTGTCTTTGTGAACAAAAATATGGAAGCAGGGGGTGATGAACATAATAAAAAATGTACTCATAAGTGCATTGTACCACAACATCCAATTATTGTAGCTTCCTTACAGAGGAAAAAGTCAGGAAGTGACATGCAATCATAACTTTGGAAGATATCCTAAGGCAAACATGGAAGGCAAACATGGTGTGGTTGCCATCTTGGATTGGTACAAAGATATATGCAGATTCCTTTAGCAGTGACTGACTCTTCCTTGGTAGTAGCAAGGAGGCTGTGCAATGCATCATCTAGAATAGTGCCGGTTTTAGCGCTGGTGGCGCCCGGTGCAACAATCACTTTTGGCGACCCCACGTCCCATGACCGCCTCCTCGGATTCTCTCACTACCACCTGCAAAAGTGCCCCATATCTCTCCTATCCTATAATATAGCTAAACACAGCGCCCCCCTGAGGTCACAAAGCCCCCCTCCACAGGTCAGCGCCCAGTGCGGCCGCACCAGTGGCACTGCCCTAAAGCCAGCCCTGATCTAGAATGAAGGGGCATGCAGGTATTCGGTTAACTGATTAAGGACTCCACTGCCCAACACTCCCAGCAACTGCCTGCTCTCTGCCTGAAAACTATGGGGCAGATTTATGAGCCCCTTGCGCCACTTTTGCGTCACTTTTAACATGGGAAAAGTGACGCAAAAGTGGCGCAAGGGGCTCATAAATCTGCCCCTATATGACTTATGTCGCTCTGCAGTGGCCCCATGGAATATATACACCCAGTTAGAGAGCAGTAGCCCTCAAACAAAGGAGGATGGAAGTGAGGCAAATAGACACATGCACTCCCAAACACAAGCTGTGCACTAAGAGGGTGCAAACATGAATCTGGGAGTGGCTGCTGTCAAATGCTGGTCACATTGTGTGTCTATGACCTGATCATTCACATGCCATCACTCCCTAAAACAGATTTATTTAAACTTTTCTTACGTCTGCCCAAACTTTCTATGATGGACCAGTCCTGGTGCCCTGATACGTGATGTCAAGCTCAGCATCTGATGAGAGTGTGCATCATCACACTTTTACCTTTAAGAATGTTAACATTTGAGCAGAGACAACGGTTAACATTGATTTGTTCCTTCATTTCCAGGGCAGCCCTAATTATTTCTTATTCGCCACCTTGTGATGTACTCAGATCTTTTTACTATCAAAGCTGTATGGACCACAAATTACATATGTTCAGCTTTTCTGAAAGCAATTGCTGCAAACTAATGTAAAGACAATCCGTTTTCCACGAATAATAGAAGATTCCCTTTCTAACAGTAAACATTTCATGAGGCAAAAATCATACTTTGCATTCTGACTGTATTATTTCATCTCCACTCGTTTTCAAACGCGACTGCCTTTCGAGCAGCCTTTTAAAGTACACTTTAGTCCTTTGAACGTTTCCATTGCAGATTTGCCCTCTTGACCCCGGAACATATTACGGAAAGGAGTATGTTTCACTTGTGTTTCCTGTGCCTCTTCATCATCATTATTCAAACAGCAGTTGTCTGTTTTTAACTTCCTTTGCAGCGAACTGCCTACAACTTCTTATTCAGGATGTAGCGCCCTGTCCCTGACTCACAAATATATATATCTTCACCGGAAGAGCATGAGTCTTCCACCCAAGCGAGATGTTGTAGGTCACCTCAGCTGTGCACATGAAGAAGCAACGGGAGATGATTGTTTAAATTGTATATTGTTAAAAGAAGCTAAAGCAAGACTCGAATAGGTTTTCTTTTCACCATATCATGGATATTTATCAAGGTTAATAAAGGCCTGGGCAGCGACCCATAATACCTCTGTTCACTTTGTACCAAAGTCATTCAGCTACTCAGTTCCCCATGCTTAGCACTTGTCTAACTGCCTTCGAGTGCATCTGGACTGTCCTAAACAATGATGGAAGCTGCAAGTATCATAGCTGGAACAGATCTGTTCTTTCATGTAGCTATTCATACTGTAAAAATATTTTACCTAAAATATTAATACTCTAGCTTTATCAGGTGCTTCAGACTTGTTTGTTGGCTCACTCCCAAAAGGGCCTTTGTTTATACTTGTACGTACTATAGACTGGAGATCAATTGTATTGCTTAGATGGGAAAAATAGATAGATAGACCAGGGCATGGGATTCAAAAAAGAGGAGTCAGGAGCACACATTTGGTGCTTTGACACGCAACGCAGCATTGCGCCAAATTGGACAAGGGAGGAAAACGCAGCACAGCACTATAGCTACAAAGACTGACCTGCTGCTGGTGGCGTCCCATGTACAAGACTGCTTTGCACGACACATAGGCCCTGATTACGAGTATAGGTGCCATGTATCGTACCTGATAAATAACTATACCAGGATGGACATTATTGATCGGGTGCGATAAATAACACCTATCACGAGTTTAGGGAATAAAGTTCTGAATTTGATGTTTAACACACCAAACTGCATGATACGGTAAATACTGTATGCCTTGTCTCTGTTAAATTTCGGCAGCTTTGATCTGCTGAAATTTAATAAGTGTGTTTAATGCATCTGATAATTATCAGATGTGTTAAATACAACCAAACTCATTGCACTGACACCTGTCCAAACGGGTTTAAGATGAGGTCATAAAACTAAGACCCACTTGTCATTAGGCTCTTAGCCTCATGAGAGACATACCGTTCAGTACAAATTATTATGTGCACACAAACTCAGAAGGTTCCCACCAAAGGAGTTGTGCAGTGCACTGCAAACACATGATATGTGTTATTTATTTGAGAATGAAACACAAGTAAGGCTACCTACTCAGACTATGCTTTGAGTCAAAACTTACAGGTGTTTTGGCTGATCCACCCCAATAATGGCCCTTTGATGCAAAGCGATGCAAAGTATCTTTTCAACTATGAGCAGGGCACCTTTCTAAAGGAAAATACATTTTGCACAGGATAGTAAATACCATGTTCTGCTTTGCACCACTTTGCCTTGATTTACATTGTGCTACTGCCGGCGCAAAATCTTCGTAAATTTGGGCACGGCAGTAGCACATGGGACATGAGTGTAAGTGCTCTGTTGATAAGACTTTTGTATGAAAAAAGGGAACAGGGGCAACAGAGAAGAGGGAGGGTCTAGTGCAAAATAGGGTCTCCCCTTCCTATCTAGTTCAGTGCAGTGAAGAAAGACATAGGCACTCTTCTGAATAAATATGCAGGACATTCGGTCTCACAATATGTATCATCAGGGTTAAAAAGGTTCAGCAAAATAACATGTGAAAAGTATTGCTGAGGGTTTGTTTGTGTGTGGCTTAATGGACATTGAGGTTAATTATCCATGAACAAGCTCCCCTTAAGTATACAATTGACTTGGGCATGTTGAATGAGCAATGTTTCAGTACTGGATAGTGGGTGGGTGGACAGGGACAGAGGCAGGTACTGGCCAGTAGCAACTACTGTTCTTCCGGCCATAACATTATGGTAAAAAAGCAAAGGTACCTGCATGATGTTCAATCTCTTAAGCATATTGGTAAACACGCCTCAATGACAATATAAACAGACATAGCAGACAGTCCAGTGCAAAACATAATTTTGCAGGTTGTACATACAATTGTTGTAACTAGAAAACAAGATAAACACATTTTAGAGGGACATGAAAAGAGGAATCAGAGAGAGGCTTAGAGTAAGTGGTATCTGAAATCATCATGGTGTTCATGCATGAATGCTTGAGGAATGTCCTCAATTTTCACCTAAAGCAGAATCAACTATCCCACACTCATATTTGCTTATACATTTGCTGCCTTTGTATGGTTAAATCAGTAAGCCCTTCCAGAGGAGCAGGGGTATGGGACATATTTGGGATACTTTAGCTTTAAATTAATTTTTGACTCTTGCAAAAATGATGACATAAACATTCCCATTGTGCCTGTTAATGCTAACTGGTGCATCCAGGATATGGACACCGTTGACAGCTTATGCATCAAACTGTGCTTGTACAGGCTGTTAGAGACTGTCAATTATTTTTAGAATCTTTGACCTGACATCAAAGTATTATCATTATACAAGTAATAGTGCCAATGAGAGGTTAACATTATCCATCCCTGCAAGAAAACTTTCAAATCAAGATGATACCCTTTGGTTTGTAGAATGCTCCTGGCCTCTTTCTGAGGTAGGTTATCCAAGTTCAAAAGGAAATGGAGGACTTCTGTATCACCTATCCATATGGCATTATTTTCTACTGCTCCAGGCCCTGTAAGAAGTCATATTGTTAATGAAATAAAGTGCCAGAAAGGTTAGCGGTCTGATTTACTTACACGACCAGTGTGACAGTGTAAATTGCTATTATAGCTTATGTCAGAGATAAATAGTCTTACTACTGCATGGGGGGAGCTTGGACGATCCACCGGGGGTGGTTTCGCCACCATGTCCTTCAGATCTTGCTGGTTGCCCTAGCATTGATAGACGGGATGGGGGATATGTACTGTATTTGCTGGGGCCTGTTGCATCACCAGCCCTTCAGACCATAGCTCTTTCCATTGTATTGGTGAAATGGGGAGGGAAGGAGCGTTGATGCTCTTCCTCAGCTGGTTTGGTCGCCGGGTCCTTCAGTCTGTAGATCTTACCGTTGCTGGACCAGGGTGAAGGTGAGCTTGGTGAATCCACTGGTGTCAGTTATGTGTCCAGCCCCTTCAGTCCTGAGAGCTTGATCTTGCATTGATGGACCAGGGAGGGAGGGCTTGGTGGATCCGTGGGTGGTGATTCGATGCTGGGACCTTCATTGATAGAACTTGATTTGCATTGGTGGTCCTTTAGTCTGTAGAGCTTGCCCATGCATTGCTGAACTGAGGTGGAGGTGAGCTTGGTGGATCCTCTTGTGGTTTAATATGCAGCCCCTTCAGTCTTTAGAGCTTGACCTTGCACTGGTGGAACAGAGTAGGAAGGCATGATGGATTCACAGGTGAATGATTCCATGCTGGGGACTTCAGTCAGTGGGGCTTGCCTTTGTATTGGTGGCCCAAAGTGAGGCATGACCATGGTAGATCTGCTGATGGCAGATTCGCTGCCTGGACTGTCAGTCGGTGGAGGCGGCCCTGGTATTGGTAGGCCTGGGAGGGTTGGCAACTTGGCAGATTGCAGATGGATGTTTTGCTGCTGTCCTTTCAGTCTATAGAGCTTTGTCAGAGTTTTGTGGATGGTTGGGGGGTGAGCTTGGCAGACACCTTGGTGGTAGATCTACCTCTGGGACCTTCAGGCCATGAAGGGTGTCCTAGAATTGGTGCACCGGGATGGGTAGGCAGCTTGGCTGATCCACTTGAGATCCTTTCAGTCTTTCAAAATTGCACTGGCATCTGTGGACCTGGAGGGGTGCAAGACTGGCAGATCCCCCAGTTGCAGTTTGCAGCTGGTCTTTCAGTCCATGGAGCATGCCCTGGCATTGGTAGACCGGATTGGGGGAAGCTTGGTGGGTTTTCAAGTGGCTTTGCTGATGGGGCCGTCAGTCCATGGATCTTGCTCTGGTGTTGGTGGACCCTGTTGTGGGAAACTTGGTGGATCTGACAGTGGTGTTCGTGCTGCTGGGACCTTCAGACTGTCGACCTTGCTCTGGCATTGGTCGTACAGGGTGAGCGGGAGCATGGCAGATCTTCCATTAGTGATTTCGCTTTTGGACCCATCAGACAGCACAACTTGCCCGTCATTGGTGGAGTGTGGTTGGGGAGGCTTGGAAAAACTGCACATGGCCATTTCACTGATGGTCCTCTCAATTTGTGGAACATTCCTGGGTGATGGTAGAGTTGGAGCTTGGTCGATCTGCCAGTGTAGGTTTTACTGTCTTGTCCTTCAGTCCGTGGAGCTTGATCTAGCTTTAGAGGATGAGGGGGATCCTGATGGATCCCTTTGGGGACAGTTTTGCTGCTTAGTCCTTCAGTTCATTTAGCTTACTGTGCGGTTGACCTGGGTGGGACGAACTGTGGCCTTCAAAATGCATAGCTTGCTGTGGCATTGATAGACTGGGGTGAAGGAGGCTCGATGGATCCACTGATGTTTGTTTCTCCACCGGGCCTTCAGTCTGTGGGAACTGTGGCATTTGTGGACGGGGATGTAGCGTTACCTTGTTGGATATACTGGTGGTGGTTTTGCCCCTTGGCCCTTCAATCCGTGGAGATTCTCTAGCATTGGTGGACCAGGACAAGGGGTAGCCTGGCACATGGGCCATTGTTGGCTATGTCTATTGGCTCTTAAGTCTGTGAAGCCTGTCTTTGCATTTCTGACCAGGGATTGGGGAAGCATGCAGGATATATCAATGGTGTATTTTTTGTGCCAGGTCCTTCAAAGTGTGGAGTTTGCTTTTGAGTCAATGGACCCTCGTGGTGGGGGAGCTTGGCAAATCTGCAGGTGGTGATTTTAATGCTGGGCTCATCAATCCATGAGCTTTGCCCTGCGTTGTTAGACCCGGAGCTTGGTGGATCTGCCAATGTTTTTGTACCAGGCGACTCTGTCTGCAGAGCTCGATCTTCCATTGGAGGAGCAGAGGAGATTGGTGAATCTGCCGGTGTTCTTGCGTTGGTGGACCAAAGAAGCTTGGTGGATCTGCAGGTGGAAGTTTCACTGGCAGGCTCTTCAGTCTATGGTGCTTGCCCTGACTTTGGTGGACTGTCATGCGGGAGGATCTTGGCCATGTCACCAGCAGACCGTTTAGTCCACTGAACTTACTGCGACATTAGTACACTGGGTTTTGGAGAACCTTGGAGGATCCACCTGTGGCATTGTCACCACTGGACCCTACTGTCCATAGAGCCTGCCCTGGTGCTGCTGAAGAGGGTGAGGGGAGCTTGGCAGATCAGACTGTGGTGGTTTCATAGCTGAGACTTTCAGACCATAGTTGTTGTTTGGCATTGGTGGACTGGGCAGGGGGGAGCTTCAGCAAAAACGCTGGTGATCGATTGATTTGCCGCCTGGCCCTTCAGTAACTGGTGCTTGACCTGTCATTGGTCAATTGTGTAGGGAGGAGCCTGGTAGATCTGCTGGTTGCAGTTTGCCACAGTCCATGGAACTTGCTCTGGTGTTGGTCTACCAGTGTGTGGGGGGCTTGGCAGATTCATCAATGGTGGTTTTGCTGCCAGTCTCTTGAGTCCATAAATCTTGACTTGGCATGGATGGACTAGGGTGGTGAGGGATGTGCAATCTGCTGGTAACGATTTCTCCACTGGTCCCTTTAATCTGTGAGCCACGCCCTGGCATTGCACAAGAGCTTGGTAAAACTGCCATTGGCAGCTTTGCCACCCAGCACTTCAGTCTGCGAAGATTGTTCTGGTATTGGTGGATCAGGTTGGGGGGCAGAACTTGACGAAAATACCAGTGGCAGTTTCACCACTGAGACCTTCAGTCCATGGGCTTGCCCTGGCGTTGGTGGACTGGAGTGGGAGAGGAGCTTGGTGGTTTGCTGGTGGTAGTTTTGCTACCAGATATTAAGTCCATGAAGTTTGTATCTCAATTGCAAGCAATCTTCGTGCACTAAAGAGACATCTGCACTCTAACGTTGCTTAGTGAACTAGACAGCAAAGTAAATGGGATAACTAAACAACGATGAAGTGCCGACATATTTCTCTTCCCTATATATGGAGATTGCATATATTACCTACTGGTGGTCACCAGTAGGTAGTGATAGTTAGGAGCAATTATCCATAGGAAATCCGCAACATTCTATTTGGAATAACCTTAACGCCGGTTGACGAATCTTCGCAAAATTTTCAAAACTAGTGTGGCGCTCCGGTCCGCTCCTATCCTGAAAGTCTCGGGATGATTCGTCAAGCGGGGGCCGAGAAAAAAGGGGGGTCCCAAAACATGTTTTCCCCATGCAATTTTCCATAGGAACCTTTAATCGCAGCTACAGCCCGAACTGCTGAAAGGAATGACATCAAATTTGGCAAAAAGGTAGCCCTTGGTTCAGAGTCGTGCCTTTTGGTTAAATGGTTTAAATCCGTTAGGTAGTTCCTGAGAATATCAAAAGTAAAATGACATATATATCTGGGCGGAGCCTAACCACACATCTCATCGTGAGATCTGATTGGCTGTCAGCACTTCATCCAAGAAGTGTTGGCAGCCATCTTGGGACCAATATACATGATAGCACCTCATTAAAAAGCATTGCAGTTAATAGAAGGTTTTAAGACTTTAGTTACATTATAAATCATTTGTTAATGGTACCATACTCATTTTAGGAATTGTGGTGTGTTCTAAGGTGATTTTACCATGTGAAAAAGCCTTCGTCTGGGATATCATGAATCATGTTTGAGAGACAAATATTTTCTCATGCTTTTCCCACAGAGGTTTGGAAGGTGATCTATAAGCTAAACTGAGAGGATATTTTCAGTAAATTCACATTATCTTTCTCAGTCATGTGAGAATGAAGTCTGATATTCTCAGTAAAAAATGTACATCCAACAAGGACAGAGACTGTCAGTTGATTCCTTTGTGTTCTACTGTAACTTCCCAGAGTGTTCTAAAGAACAACTAGAGCGCTAACAGTCCTACTTATGACAAACGTATTGCACACCTGAAGCCATCTTGATTGGAATAAAGTGGTAACTCTTAAAACATTTAATTTGCAAAGGAACAAAATGAGGGGGTTCATTTTGCCATAGAAATTATGATTAGTGCTGCAGAAAGAAAAATGAGGGCACATTTAGACTTCTCAAATCCTCTTCTGTTTCGTTAAAAAATTCTGAGATGCAGACTGAAACATGCACTTTGAATACCAGCAGCAGACTTCCCTGGTGAGCAGTAGCTTTACTACAGTGATCTAATGAGCAACTAAAGTGCTAACATTCAGAATGTATGGCAAATGTGTGACACATCTGAATGCCTTCTTGATGGAATCAAAGTAAAAAACTGAAAGCATTTCCTACTGAGGAGACTGCATTAAATGAGGGAATTAGGAAACTTCATAAGAAATAAATCTCCCAAGATGGCCACCAGAAACAAAAGAGTCCAAATGCAGCACAAATATCACGCAGATGTAACCCACATGTAGCCCAATGACAGAAGTGTGTAAAACACTTTTTATTTTTTGTGTATTTGCAGTTTTATATAGTGCAGACTTGTCAGGTATTGCAGTGCTTTACATGAGCATTGGTTACATCACACAAGAACAAATTCATTTTGGTTGTAGACATGGGGAGATTAAGTGATTTGACCAGAATCATAGAATGTCGAGCTGAAGCAGTAACTCCAACGTGGTCCCCCATTTGCAAAGTCTGCAGCTCTGGAAGTAACACCACATCCTCTCCCCTAAATGCAACATTTAATCAAGTGGTCAACTGGATAAAAAAACATAAAGGTAAAAAATAATTTAAAAGTGCTTTGTCGCTATTTGAAAACTCCGAAAATATGTCCTCATTTTAGTTTTTTAGAGCACTAACCATAATTTGTATGCAAAAAATACCCTCTCATATATGTAATTTCTAAAGGAAATGCTCTAGGTATTACAGTTTTGATTACATCAAGATGCATCAGGCGTTCCACACTTTTGTAATAAATATAGAATGTTAGCAATCTAGTTGTTCATTAGGATACTGTTGAGAGACAGAGGCCAGGGGCACGGACTCTGAAAATTGAAGGCAGGTAGGAGGGTGCAGAGGCAACAATTTGACCACACTGGGCAGGCAGGAAGGGCAGTGACAGCAGAACAGACTATGGAGGGTAGTGGAAAGGGGGGCAGGGGCAACAAACCAAAAATACAGGACTGGCAAGAGAGGCTGTGGCAATATAATAGACCATTGTGGGCAGAAGGAAGAGACAGTGGTAGTACAACCATACATGCCAACAGACCCGATTCAGCCAGGAAACGTCCAATGTTTTTAAGCTCAAATGGGCTTTATTTGATCTGTCTCCTGTCTACAATCTCCTCTTTTTCAATGTAACTCAAAGGGGAAAATCAATACCCCAGTTGTTTTTCAAAATCTCCCTCTTACCAAGTTCAAAATGTTTGCAAGTATGGTACATTGGATCATGGAAGGCAGAAGGAATTGGGGTAGGGACATGGACTCGGATAACAGAGGACAGGAGGGACATGGAGAGGTGCACCAAACTGACCCTACAGGGCATGCATCAGAGTTTGCAGCAGCACAATAGACCACACAGGGCACGCGGGACGGGAGTGCAGCACAACAATCCATAGAAAGCAATCGGGAGGGGACAGGACCATGCACATGGACCACAGAGAACAGAGGGGAAAGAGGCAATGGTAGCTAGCTGACCATAATGGACAGACAGGGAGGAGGCTAGTCCATGGATTCAGACAACAGAGGATAGGGAGGAGGTGGATGGGGCAGCAAGCTAACTGTTCAGAGAAGGCGGGTATTAGGAACTTTATTGTTTTTAAAATGTGTGTCTGTGCGAACTACTTATATGAACAAGTATGCAGCATAATCTCACTTTTATTCAGGAAGAAGAGGATGTTTGTGACTGTGACTCCGGGCTCACTTGGCAGAAACACCCCCTGAGCCTCCACCCCCAATCGCAAAATGTAATGCCTGTGAAAAGGGTAGGTGAACGCAGTGTTATATAGAATATAATCCTGAGAGCACGATTGAAAATGAAAACTAGATATAGTGTATAGTATAAACTATGCACCAAAAAGTGTGATATAAGATGAACCGTGGCGTGAAATATAAAATGCAATACATTGTGCGCAATGACAGATTCATTGGAGAGCGCGAGATAGCACAGGCACTAGCGAGTGCTATGCGATATGCGCCTTGGAGTGTAATATGCACAGGGCAGTGTTGTGTAACCTAACTAGTCTCTAAAGTTGTAATATAAAATATGTACTGGGGAGTGCAACGTTGCATATGCACTGTGACAAAGATATGGATCCCAGATTGTAATATGTATGGCATACGGCTGTGCGCTATAACATAGGCATCGAGGGAGGCACGTTAGATGGGGCAATATAACCTGTGCGAAGGCAAGTGTGGCATGACATATTCACGGGGTGGTGTTACAGTGCACATGGGCTAGAGAGTGTCATAGCATACGCACTAGCTGGTGGAATACAACACAGAGGTGTGTGGTACTCGGCGGGTACTGGTGGGTGTAACACAGCATTGGGCTCAGCCAGGAGCGTGCTGTGACTCTCAAGTGAGGTTCGTCTCCTTTCCAGAGAGTAAAATAAAAAGTATTACACATCCGGCGGTGGATGTGTGTTTTATTAACCGTGAGGGGGGTTTCTTGCATAGTTTTGGTCAAATTTTTGTTGAATCCCCTTTGAATGGCTTGGTGTGCGTGTGTATTAAATGTGCCCATCAATAGCTACCCATGTTTGTTTACATAAATGAAAAGGGTGTCTACTTGGACAGTAACCACCGGCGGGGGCGCCGGGATTAGGCACGGTAGGGCGTCAGACATGTCAGAGTTTCACTAGCGGTGTAAATACATTCCACGTGGATTCATTGTATGCAAAGTCGCCTTTTAATAAATATCACGCAAATCGTCATGGTGATAGGTACGTACGGTTTGTCCAGCATGTCCTAGGTGTTTTTATAAATATATATAATTTTTTTTTAATAAAAAACAAAGGCTGGCGCGGGGGATGGGGTTCCTGGGGCCATAAGTGGTCTGAGGAGGGGGGCAACACAGCCCCCTCGTAAAGAATAATAAAAAAAAAAGGCCATGCCCCGGGGGTTGGGGTCCCCGGGGACAATTACGGCCTCGGAAGGGAATGGGGTCCCCAGGGCCAATAAATTAGAAAAAGAAGGGGGCCACACAGCCCCCATCTTAAAAAAATAAAATAACAAAAAGACCGGCATAGCGCCGGAGGCCACGCTCCCTCCTCGCAGCACTCTGCAAACGCGCCCCCTGGCGAGTTGTAAGTTGGGGAATTAATTCCCCTTCAATACTGAGGGTCCTTGAGGGCCAACTAGCCCAACAGGTATCTCCAGTGTGTGCCAGGGAGCTGCGTTGCAGACAGGTGTTCTGAGGCCACCCCCCTTTTTACACCTCTCTGCAATGCAGCTCTCTGGTGCTTACTAGAGGTACCTAGTGGTCTAGTTTGACCCTAGGGACCCTTAGGATTCAAGGGGACTTAATATCTCAACTTAGAACGGCCACAGGGCGTGTTTACACAATGGTGAAGGGAGGGGACGGGGCCTGAGGTGACGTGTGCAAACACACCCTGTGGCGCATTTTAAGTTGGGGAAATAATTCCTTTTCAATCCTGAGGGACCCTGGGGGCCAACTAGCCCCCCAGGTGCTTCCTGTAAGCACCACTGCACTGCTTTGCAGAGAGGTGGTGCAGGCCGTGCCCCTTTTTACACCTCTTTGCAATGGAACTTACTGGACGTACCTAGTGGGCTATTTTGCCCCTAGGGACCCTCAGGATTCAAGGGGACTTAATCTCACATCTTAAAACGGCCACAGGGCGTGTTTACACAGTGGGGAAGGGAGGGGACGGGGCCTGAGTTGATGTTTGCAAACACGCCCTATGGCGCGTTTTAAGTTGGGCAAATAATTCCCCTTCAATCCTGAGGGCCCCTGGAGGCTAACTAGCCCACCAGGTGCTTCCAGTGAGCACCACTGTGCTGCGTTGCAGAGAGGTGGTCCAGGCCGTGCCACTTTTTACACCTCTCTGTAACGCAGCTCTGTGGCACTTACTGGAGGTACCTAGTGGGCTAGTTGGACCCTAGGGACTCTCAGGATTCAAATGAACTTAATCTCCCAACTAAAAACGGCCACAGGGCTTGTTTACACAGTGGTGAAGGGAGGGGACTGGGCCTGAGGTGACATGTGCAAACACGCCCTGTGGCGCATTTTAAGTTGGGGAAATAATTCACCTTCAATCCTGAGGGACCCTGGGGGCCAACTAGCCCACCAGGTGCTTCCAGTAAGCGCCACTGCGCTACTTTGCAGAGAGGTGGTGTAGGTCGTGCCCCTTTTTTAATCTCTCTGCAACACAGCTCTGTGGCGCTTACTAGAGGTACCTAGTGGGCTAGTTAGACCCTAGGGACCCTCAGTATTCAAGGGGACTTAATCTCCCAACTTAAAACGGCCACAGGGCGTGATTACACAGTGGGGAAGGGAGGGGACGGTGCCTGAGGTGTTGTGTGCAAACACGCCCTGTGCCACGTTTTAAGAGGTAGTTTTAATCCCCCTGCCTTATTATATACTAGGGGCTTACAGAGGAGGTCATGCTAATCACAGGGGGATGCCAACGCATAGTGTTCCCTAGTGTATGTAGGTGTTTTCACTGTATTCTAAGTGTCTTTTAACATAGCACTGGCTCTAGGACTGGTTAGTCAGTTACCACCAGTATCCGTCTGAAAAAGTTGAGGGCACAGGATGATTTTGCAACAAGGCTTCTTTCTGCTCTTCTGTTTGTTCTTTCTGCACGTTATCCTTCTTCCTGCACTTTTCTTCGTCTTTGAGGACTTCTGTTGCTTCTTTCTGCATTTCGTTTTTTTCTTTCTGTGCATTTTTTCTTCTTTCTTCACATGTCCTATCTCTGTAGGCATATTTAGAAATTAGCATTTTAAAAACCTTTGAAATTCACTGAAAAAAACATAGATTTCAGGCACGTTATAGTTAGGAATTAGCATTTAAAAAACCTTAGAAATTCACTGAAAAAACCATAGGTTTCAGGGGCATTATAGTTAGCTGGACTTTTCACTCGTACAAAACCATTGAAATTCCCCAGTTATAGTTAGTTCAGCTAACTATAACTCACGCGTCGCAAAGCACTGCTGATGACGTCACATATTACATCACTCATGACATGGTCAGTGACATCACTGATGACATCACTGATGACATCTCAAATTACATCACTGATGACATCAACCTTGTGATAGAGTGGCAGACCTCCTCTCACCCTAATATAACCTGTGATACACACATTCAAAAATAGAAACTAAAATTTTCAAAACAATGGGCATACCAATACCAGTTACAACAACCTATTCAGTAATTTAAGATCCACATACACATCCACTCATTCACCAACAGTCCTATACAGTCACTCATACATGTACTCACTCATCATATGTACTCATACACCTATACATCCTGTTACACAACGCCACTCATCCATAGAGTTACTTACACACATAGTCACTCATGCTAATAAAGAATCAAACATTCATTTACTTGCATATACAGTTATATGCACACCACCACACTTACTTCTACAGAAACTTACACATACCTAGTCTTTTAAACAATCACTGATAGAAACACATACTTATTCATACAGGAACTCTTCCAATCTCTCACTCTCACATATACTCACTTATATACACCAATAGTCACATATACTAGTTAAAAACATATGTAGTTACTAGGCCGGGGCGAAAATTTCGTTCCGTTCGCGGAAATTGCGATAATTTGACATTTTCGCGTTCCGCGGAGAGCGCGAAAATGTCAAAATTTCCGGTTTCCGCAACTTGGCGATAATTTGTTTCTTGCTCGCGCTGTAAATTAATACATTCTCGCTCGTGCGCGATCGCCTTACCTGAATCCCTGCGTTCGCCGACAAGTTTTCTTGATCCGGTCGCGGTCTCCATGAGATGTTGTATTGTTTTTAGCCATTTGCGCTGTCTCGCGACAGTTCGCGCCCGCAGTGACGTCATGCGTCGCGCGATCACGTCTTTCTTCTCGCGATCATGCACCGTGAGACAACTCAAAACAACATGGCCGCGCCCGCAAGCAACCACATGGGTAAGTTGGCGACCCGCAACCATGCAGAAAATCTCGCGAACATGCCGGAAAAAAACTTCCGCATCTTCGCGATATTTCCGCTTGTTTGCGATAATTTTAAACATTTTCGCGATAATTTGCGAAAGTTAATTTCGCAAATTCCGCCCACCCCTAGTAGTTACTCATAAAGACACTATTGAGATAGTCGTTCACTCACTAACACACCCATGCACACACTCATCCACCCACACAGTCCTGCACATATGCTGTCTTCAACACATACAAACAATGAGTCACTCATTCATGCATCTATGCACTACGTAATACTCCCCACTGAACCATACAGACACTCAGAAACTCATACTGATACTCAAAAAATCAACTCATAACCTATATAGACACTCATGTAGCTACTCACCAACCCATGCAGCCACTTATACCCAAAGTGAGAGACTGATACAGATATTTACATATTTAAACATTACTCACTAAGCCATGTATTCACTAACATACACTTAATCAGTCAGTTATACAATCAATTTTTCAAAACAAAATCATCCATTTAGACACTTATATACCATTTATTCTTCCATCGACCTTGAGATATACATATATAAAACATATTTACTTTTCAGAAAAACACACATTCACTGGATGATGTCATCAGTGATGTCCTCAGTGATGTCATTGGAGATGTCATCAGTGATGTCAAGAGTGATGTCACTGGCCATGTCATGAGTGATGTAATCTGTGATGTCATCAGCAGTGCATTGCGGGCGCACGAGTTATAATTAGCTGAACTAACTATAACGGGGGAATTTTAATGGTTTTGTACGAGTGAAAGTCCTGCTAACTATAACGCCCCTGAAACCTATGGTTTTTTCAGTGAATCTATATATATACATGTGTGTATGTATACATATACAGATATGTTACAGGGTAGAGCTGTAGAGTGCCATGAAATAGTGTAGAGTGGGGCAGAGTAGAGTGGAGTAGAGCGGCATAGAGTGGAGTGGAGTAGAGTGGCTTGGAGAAGTGTAGAGTAGAGTGAGGTAGAGTGGAGTACAGGAGAGTGGCATACAGTAGAGTGGCATTCTTCAGAATGGAGTGTGATAGAGTGGTGTAGAGTGAAGGGGCATAAACTAGTGCAGATTAGATTGTTGCAGAGAGCAGTGGCACACAGTACAGTGGCATAGAGTGAAGCGGTGTGCAGTAGAGGGGTGTACAGTGTATTGGCATAGAGTGCAGTGGCGTAGAGTAGAGTGGCATAGAGCAGAGTGGCGTAGAGGGGTGCAGAGTAGAGTGCAGTGGCATAGAGTGAAGTGGCATAGAGTGCAGTGATGCAGAGTACAGTATGGTGGTGTAGAGTGCAGTGCCACATAGTAGAGTGGTGCAAAGTGGAATACTGTGGCATAGAGTGCAGTGGCCTACAGTAGAGTGGCGCAGAGTAGAGTAGAGTGGCATTGAGTGAAGTGACATAGAGTGGTGCAGAGTAGAGTACAATGCATGTAGTGCAGGGCCGTAGAGTGCAATTGCATAGAGTGTTGTGGAAAGGAGTAGAGTGGAGTGGAGTAGAGTGGTTTGAAGTGACATAGAGTAGAGTGGTTTGGGCTAGAATAGAGTGACGTAGACATAGAGTGGAGTACAGAGGAGTGTAGTACAGTGGTTTAGAGTGGAGTAGAGTGGCTTGGAGTGGTGTAGAGTAGAGAGGCGTAGAGAAGAGTGGTGTACAGTAGAGGGTGTAGAGTGAAGTGGGTTGAGGTGAAGTGGGTTAGAGTGAAGTGGAGTAGAGTATAGTGGCATAGAGTAAAGTGGAGTACAGTAGAGTGGCGTGCAGTAGAATGGTGTACTGTAGAGTGGCATTCTGTTAAGTGGAGTGTGACAGAATGGTGTAGAGTGGCATTGTATAGAGTAGAGTGGGTGGGGTGGCATTGAGTGGTGCAGTGGAGAGTGTCACAGAGAGCAGTGGTGCACAGTACTGTAGCATAGAATGTGGTGGTGCACAGTAAAGTGACATTTATTTATTTTATTTATTGAGCACAACATTCATCCGTACAGGAAATCACGGCGCTAAGGAAAGCGCATCCAAGTGAGGAGTTCCGGGGGAGTGGTATGTTCCGGGGTGGCAGGTCATGCCTTAGGGAACAGATGCGTTTTTAATTTCTTTCTGAATGCCATGTGATTGTCAATAAGCCAAAGTTCGAGTGGAAGTTCGTTCCAAAGTGTTGCCACCAGATGGGAAAAAGAACGACCCCCCTTTCTAGACCTCCTGATATGTTTGGTACTAGCCCGTGCCTGGAGGCGTGACCTCAGAATCCGAGTGGGTAAATAGAATTCAACCCTATCTTGTAGGATTTTGTGTGCTAGGTGATGTGGTTGTTGATAAGTCGAAGTTCGAGTGGAAGCTTGTTTCAAAGTGTTACCGCCAGATGAGAAAAGGAACGACCCCCCATTCTAGACTTCCTGATACGTTTGGTAATAGCCCGTGCCTGGAGGCGTGACCTCAGATTCTGAGTGGGTAAATAGAATTCGACCCTGTCTTGTAGGATTTTGGGTCCTAGGTGATGTAAAGCTTTATATGCAAGACTTAGTAACTTGAATTCGGCCCTTTGTCTCACTGGGAGCCAGTGGAGTGTCCTCATACACTCCAATGCTGAGCTATACTTGCTCTTGTTGCATACTGTTAGACCTGGCATCTTTGGCGTGGTTTCCCCAGACTTTTTGCCTTTACCTCCTGCATTTTTTGACGCTGTGCTGGATTTCGTTTTTGCTGGTGTAGATGCTTTGGGCACTTTGCCACTGCTAATCAGTGTCAAAGTGCAAGTGCTCCCTAGGTAAATTGTTATTGTAATTGGTTATCCATGATTGGCATATTTGTATTACCAGGAAGACCCTAGTAAAGTGCACCAAGTGATTAAATGCTACTAGTGGGCCTGCAGTACTGATTGTGCCACCCACATAAGTAGCCCTAAAATGGTGTCTCGGGCCTGCCACCGCGGTGCCTGGGTGCAGTTGCTAACTGCCATGCTGCCCTGACCAGTGTCCACACTGGCCAGGCCTAACCCTTCCCTTTCTCTACACATTGGACACCCCTATGGAAGGCCCTAGGTACCCCCCTGGGCAGGGTGCAGTGTATGTGAAAGGTAGAGCCTGTACTAGTGTGGGTGACATGGTCTGGTAGTGAATTACAGCCATTTTCGTTTTTCACTATTGAAGGGCTATCTTGCCCATAGGCATTAATGGGGAATGCTGTGTATAAGGTTTACCTGCATATCTTCCCATAGGAGCAAGATAGAAAATAAAAGTCTGGTATCCCTGAACTCAGAATTTAATAACACATCTTTTAGGAAGGATCTTTTTTAAATCCTGTGTTTGAAAACAGCACTTTTTAGAAAGTGGCTGTTTTCTTGTCTAACCTTTCTGTGTGCTTCCGCCTGTTTGTGAATTGGCTGTCTGGAGTTTGGGTAACAGGGCTGGGAAATTTCGGACGCAGGGTGAGTCAGCCCAGGGCTGAATGGAGCTATCTGCATTTGGAGTAGTGGGAGGAGTTGCACCTGGGATCTGAATAGGGCTGTGCCTGCCTTCCACAATGCTGGCTCCACCTCCTGCTGAGAGGCTGACGACCTTGCCCCTCTCTCTCAAAGAAAGAAGGTGTCCACTGACAAAATCCACCCAGAACTGGTTTTTGCTGGGCCCAGAGCCCTCCTGCACAAAGGGAACAAAGACTTGTTGGGGTATAAGTACAGGACCCCAAACCCCTGAACTTTAGACTTCTACAATCAAGGGGAACCTCTGCCGGAAGAAGAACAACTGGAGAAACTAAGAAGGAAGATTGCCCTTGCTGTGTGCTCTGGGGCTGACCTGCTGTTTTGCGGATTCAACTAAAGGAGAGAAGAAGGGAACTTTGCTGTGTACTGTGATTCCCCCCATCTACTTGAAACCAAGACTTTGCTGTGTCTGACTAGAGTCTCCAAGGGCCTGAGAAGAGCTGGCCTCCTGTTGGGAACACAGGGATATCAAGATTCCCAGAAATGACCTTTATTGAAAGCTGAGTGCGTGTTGTGGTGCACATTCGGTGCCTGAGGGTGGTCCGTCTTTCGGTGTGCAGTCGGCACACAAGGAAAGCACCCGTGAGGAGTAATACGCACTGAGGGCTGGTATCTTTTCACCACCGGCCCCCATTTGCCAAGTGTGCTGTGCAATCTCCACCTTTTGCTTTCACCACCGCATCTCGAGCCAAATAGCCCGAGGCTGGGTTCGTTGTGGAGAGGAGAGCGCCGTAACATTTCACCGCCGCTGGCCTGAGGTCCACGACATTACCATTGTGCCGCGTTGGGATTGGCCCCAGCTACAAGGGATTCCCTCTTTGTCAACGAGGGGCCGCGCTGGGATTGGTCCCAGTCGTCCGGGAGTCCCGCAGAATCATCGGCGTGCCGCTCCCCCATTGGTCCTGCCCGCTCAAGAGGTCTGCAGGGTCATCGTGGTGCCTCGCTGCCATTGGTCCGGTCTCGGGTGCTTTCCCACACTTCCGAGGGAGCAGAGAACTGTGCCGGAGGCCGGGGAGCGGAGAGAAGAAGGAGCCTTCCTCGACAGGGAGCCTCGTTAGATCTCCCGGACTGCCCAGTGCTCGTCTCGCAGGTAACTGGCCCTGGTCCCTTGCGGAAGTTAGCGCCTACCCCAGTGCTCACGGAGGGCACTGCCGGTGGGCTGTGTGGGGCGCTGGTTGCCTGGCTGGACTCGGCGGAAGTAGCAGGGGAGCTGGAGCGTGAGGGGGCAGTGGGGACTTAGGTAAAGGTTGGAGTCCCGTTTCGTTTTTAATCACAAGCAGCAGTGCCATACTCGTTACAGTACCGGGACACTGAGACTGCCTGAATTATTTTTAATTGAGCCCCCCTTGTTGGGATTACGCTTTTTGGGTGACAATTGAACTGGAAATCAAGAGAAAGCTACAACACATTGTTGTTTTGGGCTACAAGAGATCAGTATATGTTGGCCTTGTTTTTGATATTTGGTCTTGCCTAATTTATATATAAAGAATCTATTTTTGATAACTACCAGTGTGGTGTCCCTTTGTGGTGTTTCACAGAGTTATTGTGGGTGTTGATGCAAATACTTTACACATTGCCTGGCGGATAAGCATGTCTGCTCGTTCCAAGCTACCAAGGGGGTGAGAAGGGGTTATGAACAGTGTGCACCCCTTTACCCTGACTAGAAGCAAGGGTCCCTACTTGGTCAAAGGTGCCTACCTCTGCCAACCCCCAATTCTAACACCTACCGATTTGGCAGCCGCGTTCTGGACCAGCTGTAGTCGGGAGAAGAGATAGTCGGACATGCCTACAAAAAGAGCATTCCCTTAATCCAGCCTACTAATAAGCATGGCTTGGACCAGGGTTTTTCTACACTCTATAGGGATCCATTGAAAAAGTCTCTTTAGCAACTTTAGGGTAGCAAAGCTTTTCCCGCAGAGTGCATGTACGTGGTCCTGCATGGTGAGTGCACTGTCAACAAGAATACCCAGATTTTTTGCTATTTGTTTGGGGGAAGGGGCCTTGCCCATATAGGCGGCTCTGCCCTGATCGACCACACACCTGATGTTATCTAGCACTGCCAAAAGAGCTGTTATTTGCTCGGAAGCCAGTTTGAGAGATATCCAGGAGTTCATTAGACTCGAGGTAGTTGGTTAACTGCCTATTTACCACTTTCTCCATTACTTTCGATAGGTAAGGAAGCTGAGATATGGGTCGATAGTTTGCAGGGTTTTGAACATCGGTACCCACTTTTTTTAGTAGAGGAACTACCGTAGCTTTTTTCCAAATCTCTGGGAATACTGCAGTGCATAGAGATTGGTTGAGTATTTGGTTGACATAGGGACATATGGTTGGAGCAATCCGGTAAAAGATTAAATGAGGGCAGGGGTCTAATGGGGACCCTGATTTGATTTCAGCCATAACTTTTTCCACCTCCTCCTCTGTGAAGGTGTGAAGTTGCTAAAATGGACTTGTACATCAGGATTAGGATTTAGCATTTCCTGATCTAAGTCATCTGGTAGTTGCTGTTCCTCGAATGAAGAATAAATTCCCACAATTTTCTCGGCACATATAGTATAGTGGCATAAAGTGCACTGGTGTAGAGTAGACTGGTGCAGAGTAGAGTACAGTGGCATAGAGCGCAGTGTACAGATGGAAGGAGTAGAGTAGGGCTGCGTAGAGTTGCAATACTGTAGAGTTGTGCAGAGCAGAGTACAGTGGCATAGATTGCAATGGTGTAAAGTGGTGCCGAGTACAGTGCAGTGGTTTAAAGTGCAGTGGCAGAGTGTGCAGCAGTGTAGAGTACAGTGGCGTAGGGTACAGTGGTGCACAGTAATGCGGTGCAGAGTGCAGAGGCATATATTGCAGTGGCGTAGTCGCAGTGGGGCACAGTAAAGTGGAGTGGCACAGATTACAGTGGCTCACAGTTTTTTCTTAACATTTTAATAGTACCTCAGTACTTTCTAGGTAGTACCTTGGGACATCATAAATATTTTTAAAATATACATATCATATTAAATAATTTTCCTTACCTGTACCCACTTTGCTTAAGTACCTCATGTCTTCCTAGACATGACAAAAGTAGTCCTAATGTATATTTTACTATAAAACACAGGTTACACACAGGTTATGGTGAATACAATGTGGCTGCCTTTCAAGGGTTTTAAGGGCTGTCATCAGTCAATAATGTTGTGTTTTCTCATCACAATGTACCACAATATACCACAAAATTACCACGGTATATCGCGGCCCAATAGAGCTGTTGGTTTTGTCCAGTATTACAATAAAACTACTGAAACATTTTTCATGAAATAACAAAAAGAATCCTTTCCACACCATAATCTATATTCCTAGTAAATGTCTTGAAAATCTGTTCAACCATTTTGCCACTGTGTCCGTGTAAAAAGTCTATGGATAATGCTTTGGTGGAAAACGTGCTTTGGGACCCCCCTTTTTTTTGCACTCCTTTAACTCATAGCCATGAAACTTTGCACCATTGGAGAAAAAGAATAGGTCTGCTAAGTTCTATTGAGATTCACAAACTGTGGCACATC
Organism: Triturus cristatus; assembly: GCF_964204655.1. Taxonomy (NCBI): domain Eukaryota; kingdom Metazoa; phylum Chordata; class Amphibia; order Caudata; family Salamandridae; genus Triturus; species Triturus cristatus. The sequence goes on from NC_140590.1 coordinate 1,389,746,881, forward strand.
CATTAACAGTCACAAATCCAAGGATTTCCTTTCTTACAGAATCCTAACTATTACTATAGAGTTGGTCCTGCCACTCTGTAATATATATGTATAAATAAACCACACACACACACCACACCACACACCACCACACCACAAACACACACTGTGTTTTTCTCCAGTCTCACAAATCAAGAAGCCAGAAGTTGGATAGTTGTGAAACAGGAAAAACCAATTCCTTAAATCTTTAAGAATTTCTCTTCTAGAAGTAAAGATTAATCATTAGAACAACTCCTGGGAGATGAAATAGGATATTTGGGAAGAAGAGATAAATGTAGAGATTTAGTTTCTCCACCCAATACAGTGCCTGCTCTGCCTCCCTGAGCTGCTGGGGGAAGCAGGGTTTTCCAGTGTGGTGCTGTAGTGAGGGGCCACCTAGGAGGGCAGGGAGGGCTGCCTGCACACCTCATCAGCAATGCAATATTGAAAAGTGGGACTGGACTGAGAGGAGGACGGCTTCCCATCAATCCTCGGTCCTGTCAGAGGAGTGAGGCCCTCTGGTATGCTCCGAGCTGCCGAGTGCTTCCAGCACTTTCCATTTACTAATAATGCAGGCATGGCGCGCGGGAGGAGGATCTGGCCACCCTGCTAATTGCATTCCTGCACAACATGATAATGTGCCACATTATTAAGATTCTAGTGGGGAACCTAAATTCATTTTCCATTCTCCCTCACCAACACTTTTTTTTTTTAACCTGGGTGGTTCCCAAACCATCAATCTTTAGTAGACAGTTTTTTTATATTTCGTCGTCCAATAACCGTTCGCAGTTACTGTTTATCGTGTTTCTTAAGAACAAGCTGTAAACAGTTTCTCTGCACTGCTGACAATACATAAAGATACACAAAATACCTCAGAGGGTTAAAAGCTTCTTGCTAAGGACCGTTGTGTTGTGTGTGACGCAAGTTCCAATCAGCGCAAGGCATTACCTTCTACTCGACTCCTTAACTGCGGGGCAGTTCCATTTGGCTGTAATAATGCCTGTCAGAAACAGCATAAGTGCCGTTAGAAGTGCTACATGAAAAAGATACAGGGGCAGATTTGTCACTGCTCTGCTGTGCCACGAAGTTACTCGAAGTGGCACAAAGTCTTGAAAGGGTATTTACTTTCCAGTGCAATCATTTACATTTTGAGCTGGAAAAGTGCCCTTTTTCAGTTCTAAGAGCACTTTGATTTTTGCATCAAGGGGATGTTACATGGACGTTCGAGCGCAAGCACCTATCTTTTTTGGGCGAAAAGTCCTTAAGACCTATTTACTAAAATTGTCAGAAAAGTAACACCTCCTTGAGGCACTGGTAAAGTTGGAAAAATACCGCTAATTCTCCAAACAGTTCACACAGTGCATGTGTGCTGCATTTTACAGCACACTTTTAATGTGTGCAGTATTTTAAAACTTGTCATGGCTTAGAATTGTGTACCAAAAGGTTATATTTCCAGTACAAATCCAATGTGAAACATCCTGCACACACCTTTGTACCAAAATGCAAAGATGTTTATGTGGGGCTTCTCAGCCTATCTGAGCCTCAGCAGAAGGGAAGAGAGCCCCAGCAGACCCTATCTAATAATTATGGGTCTGTTTGGTTCTCTCGCCCTAGAGCATTGCCGCGCGGCAACTTCGGCTGCTGCGCGGCATTGTATTTTAGGAAATCTTTTCCAAATTATTAAATGAATGGCCGAGATCTCTCTGTTTTTCCAAATGTTAATGCTAATGTTAACTCATTTTTATATAGCGCTAATCACCGGTAGGTCTCTAAGCGCTTGAACGAGAGTTACCAGAGGTCGTCATGGGTCATGGATGCAGGGCCGTATGGTAGGCTAGTTAGGCTGTATCTAGTGCCTCTTTAAACAGAAGCGTCTTAAGCTGTTTCCTAAATAGAAAGAGTGCTCGTCGTACCTTGCGCAGGTAATCAGGCAGTTGATTCCAAAGTTAGGGGAGCTGGTTGGAGAATGCTCGACTCCCGTTGGATATGGTTTTGTAGCCTGGAGCGGCTAGATGGCAGGTCTCGGAAGAGTGCAATGTGCGGCCCGGCACATAGATGTTCTTTGATGTAGGCCGGGGCTTTGCCGTAGACACGTGGACGATGTAACGTCCGCGTTCTAACCTACCAGCATGGTATTGACAGCAATGAAAACGCTGTTTCCCCTTCCTGGATATTCCTATTCGGAATGGTTCCGTCATGAGCACGGAAAGGGTTAAGCGAAATGGGTATTAAAGCACAGTTTTTGGAAAAGAGACACCCATTCCAGTACAAAACGTATGCCTGACAGAACCGGCACACCTTCTCTCTATGCTGCAAGGGTGTGTGCATTAGTGCATGTCAGCCTGAAACCCTCCAGCACTGGGTGGGGGAAATAGTGTCATATCTTAGTAGATATAATGCTGTTTTTTCACTCTCCCTTTGACGCAACGCAATGCAGTGCAGCGCAGCAACTGTGGTTCATGTGCTGCGTTGCATCACATTTTCATCTATGTTTTTGCCACTTACTTTTCATCTCATCAAGCCATCAGGAACCTAGACTGCAAGCAGAGTACTGCACCAAGGCCCGACTCTTGTGTAGAGTAAATTCTACTGACCAGCCTCCATATTCACACTGCAACAGTGCCTGTTTCTTCCTCTGCCTGGCCTTCCTGAACCACCTAAAATAAAGGGATAGCCCTCCACCCACATCAACATATGCCAGAGCAGATGTTCATTATTCATGTGCATTGCATTACGAAACCAGCGATTACTCAAGTTGGGCGAACAACTATATGAGATCACTGGGGCCCTGAAAACTCACTGCTTCCTTCCTTCCTCCCTGCCCTGTCCGAGAAAGTGGTTCCTCTAAATAATAACTTCCCTGACCTTTTGGGAGTGAGAGGGGACGCCCACACTGGCCCTGCACAGGACAGCTGTCCCCCAGCTTCCTCTTAAAATTAGAACCAAAGAAACTGCTATCGATATGAGTGGAAAGAGAATAAATTGTACCCATCACGTTTTGCCAGGGAGTAAAATGAAAAGTTAATAAGTAATGTATTCCTTCTGCAATATATATTGGTTATGGAAGGGCACCTATTTACTACTGTAACCTAGTGAACTGCATTTTTAATTTAAACTAGCAAGTAATTAACACAACCAGTTGGTCTGGTATCGGCTGCCAGCCTTTTGGCTTTGTCAGTGCTTTTTTCCATGTTTTTGTAATAAAGCTGTATGTAGTGTGTGCTGTCAGGCTCTCATCAATATAAAAAACCTTGCCAAATAGCAATAATATTTTTTTATCTAATAAAGCATTTATTGCCATAGAAGTTCCTGGCTCTGAAGGGAACTGTTTTAGTTGTGGATGTGCACCTAAAAGATCAAACTGATGTCACTCACTATGGACCCATTTAATACTTTTCGGTATTCACAAAGGTAAACTTAGACCAAATGTCTAACTTTAGTGCTTTAGAAATGGAGAATATGGAAAAGTAGTACACTTACACAAAAGTGTAAGTTTACCTTTGTGAATAACACAACAGACCAATGGATGAAGAAGGCTGGTCGGATGCTCCTATGAGTAGGTAATATTATATCTGTATAATTTTTGTAAAAATCTATATTTCATGGCCAAAGCCAGACCTAACAGAGTTAGCCATGTTGGCATTTGTGAGTTCTAGATAGCAATAATACTTGTGTGTCATTAGGCTTATTAAACACCAGGCCACATTTACGTAGATCTTAACCCCTTGAGTGCCCCGCCCTTTCCCCCTCCTGTGCCGGCCCTTTCATTAGCGGGCGGGGTCCATGACGAGATAGTCTCGTCATGGGCACAGCGCAACCGCGCTCCATGACGAGACTATCTCGTCATGGGCACAGAAGGGGTTAATCCATGGGACAATTTATGTTGACATTCTAAATACTGTGCCTTTACTAAGGGATGGGTACATTTTAATTTCTTCTGAAAAGTCAGTTAACTTCACATTTGAGGAAGATTGCAAGGTTTTGTAAACTTCAAAACACTTCGGGCAGATTTACAAGAAACTGACGCATCTGTAGAGGTGCTTCACTTTCCCAGCGCCTCCATGCGAAACCCTGGAGCCAAAATGAATGTGCCGTATTTACAAAATGGCGCACCATGGCGCAAGGATTTACAGATGCGTCAGAAATTCTGAAGCATCTGTTGATGCAAAAGTCACGCATTGCTGGAGTCGTGTCACAAGCACGACATAACTCCACAATGCATAGGGGAGGCCTATACTTATTGTGCTGCATCACTCCTTACGCCTGCTCCAAGCAGGCGGAAGGTTTTGACCCAATGGTGTCCTTGAAGTGAGGCAGTAAAATATTGAAGATTTCACTGCGTCACTTCTACGAGGCTTTCCTGCGTGGAAAAGCCCATTCTGCGTACATTATACCTAACACAGGTATAATGTGGTGCAGGGCTTTACAAAGTGATGCATTTCTCTAGATGCATCAAGTTGTAAATGGGCGGCATTGTTTAGGTAGCTGCTGCGTCACGAAAATTGATGCAACGGCGGCGCAAAAGTGACGCAAGGGGATTGTAAATCTGCCCCTTCGTTTGTGGAAGTATTCTCTTACAAATACTTTTTTGTTAAATCATTCCTCCGATAAAAGTGGGATTTTTGTTGCGATTTCTTTCCTCAAAAGCTAGTTTTGTTGAATTTTCGACTCACAATTTAATCTTTGCAACATAATGGAAAGTTGTGAATTTTGTAATGTTTTGCAGAAAACTTCATAAAGTTTGAGGAGGAAAATATTTGCAATTTCACACACCCTTGTCTAAGCCTGTGCCTTTCATAGACCAGGTAGTGTGAGATGTATTTTTATTTATTCAATGACATTTCTTGCTGTTGTGCTAAAGAGCCTAACTTCACAATTTAATTAGATTTTCTCCGTTTCGCAGGTATCATCACTGTCCCTAAAATGAACCCCTAAATCCTACCACCAGATAAACACGATTGCAGTTTCTTTCTGGATGCAATCTCCAGACTCCAAAGTCGTTATTTCAAAAAGCTAAGTAATCTCACACTTCCATAGTATTCTGAATAGTAAGTCACCTTGGAAGTAAACTTTCTTTTGGTGTGCCAGTTCATAAATTATACGGAAAACAGGGGGGCATATTTACAATGAAGTGACGGAGTGCGGCGTTAGCCTTTATGGCTTAACGCCGCATTCCCCCACTTCGGAAATGCCGGGCTGCATCATATTTACAACAATATGGTGCAGCACTTCATTTCCCCCTGCGCTGGCACTAAACCTAGCAGCTTAGCGCCAACGCAGGCACCCTTGCACTGTAGTGCAAGTGTGTCTGTGTTGAGGGGAAGATTTTTTATATGCAGGAAGGTCTCCCTTCCTGCACATAAACAATCTTTAAATGATGTCTTGTAACTTTTATGTGTGCTGCTCAAAGCAGCACACATAGAAGTTGGAAAACATCATGTTTTTGTCGTTGATTGTTTATGTGCAGGAAGAGTCACCTTCCTCCACATAAACAATCAATGGCAATTTGCGGTTTCTATGTGTGCTGCAAAATGCAGCACACATGGAAACAGCAAAAATGAGCAGAAATAAAGCATTTCTCCTCGTTTCGCCTGTTTAAGACCAAGTTTTCCCGGGTCTTAATTTTGGAGCTGCCTCCTATTTACGTCTCCCTTGTAAATAGGGGGCAGCATCAAAATCAATGGGTGTTGCGTTGGAGCACCCACCGCAACACCCATTGCCCTCCCCTTTCATGCTGAGTACAGCATGAAAGGGGGCCTTATTTACAAGGCAGCCGGCTTAAGGCTGCTTTGAAAATAAGGCAAAGCCCCTGTCGTCACCACAACATTACTGAAAGTGACGCTGTGGTGGCGATAGGTGCGTGTAAATATGCCCCTGGGTCTTAAATTGTTTGTCATCCAAGGACCACAATACCAAGCCTTGCTCTGGTTATCGGCCTGGGCGTTGAAGGTAGCTTTGACCTTGGAGATGTCCTTGTTGTGTTGATTTCAACAATTAGTAGAATTTCTGGAGTCCTTCATCAGAAAGTACCTTATTAGTACTCAACATGTTTGTGCAGGACACTGAGGAAATAACCTTACAGTGAGAAAACTGTCAAGCTCTTTCCAATTGCTCATATTTACTACTGGTACAGCGTGTAACACTTTTACTATGGTGAATAGGAGTGATTATTTGAGTGGTGATTGTGTCAAATGCCACCTTCAGATTGTCTTCAGACTCATAGATAATTTTCTCCTCAATTTGAGTGATCCATTAATTGTGTTGTGGCTGAAATAGCAAAAAACGGGATTGCAAGTTCTATGATATTTCCGCACTAATACGTCACACAATGCAGCGCAGCGAGGGAAGTTTCTGCACTGCGTTGTGTGAAGAAGAGAGAGGAGAATTGTGCCATATTTATATAGATATGGTGCAGTTTTGCTCTCTGCTAGCACCGGCACACTTGGGGTTTCCAAGTGCAAATGCTGATAGCTTAGTATCATTTTGCAGAGCTGCCTGCATTGTGGTCGGGATAGATTTTGTGCAAGAAAGAAATACTTCCTGCACAATGACTATTGCTTGAGGCTAGTCACTCTTTTTATATGTGCTGCAGAATGCAGAAGACATGCAAAGAAGAAAAAACAAGGAGAAATAAAGATACTTCACCTCGTAATGCCATCCTTGGGTAGGACCATGTTTACAAGTCTTTGTAAATATGGGTTTGCATAAAAATACATGGGCAGATGCATGGGAGCGTCCAAGCTCCACCCATGCCACACCTACCTGTTGCTAGGTAACGCAAGGCAGCCCCATTTTCATCATTACACTTTTTTTTGTTTTTTTACAAAGCCACACACAGCTACACAAATTGGGGCTTGCGGGGCTCTGAAAATCCCAAAATTGATTTTGCATCAGGGCAGCGCCCCGAAACTAATACTACCCCAAAACCTGGGCCCAGATTTCCTGGCTTTAGGAGATCCACATACTCTGCCAGTAACATATCCTCTAGATAAAACATGTGGGACTTTGTCTTCATAAAAATGCAATTACAAGTTTACAAATGGCAATCAGTGCACTTAAACTGATTTCTGTGCATTACTCTCCATTGCATATAGATCTTTGGAGGATCAACCGGTGATCCTTCACTTATACTATGACCAGATGTTGCCAATAACCACAGTATCAGTAAAACCCGCTGCAGTTAAACAGCATAAATGTTGGGACCACTCTTAAATAGGGCCTTAGTGTCTGAGGCTTCCTCAATTAGCACAATAGGATTTGCAGGAATTTTTAGAAAAGCCATTAACATCTTGTTTTGCTGTTCACATTTTTTACTTACAATTTGTTCTTAACTGGGTAGGTTTGTGTACATATTTATATGTGTGAGTTTGGAAGTTGTAACTTCCTTATGTAAACCACAGCTGCTTGTAACAACTGCAATATAATCCAGAGCACAGGGCCCTGGAAGGTGCCTGACATGGCTCAATATCACTGTAGATTAGCGCTGGTCCATAAACCTCAGTGCAAATCTATTCCCACCATGTGTGATGTATTTGTAGTACAGAACACAGCAGCATATTTTGACTCCAGCCCTTTGCCAAAAATGGGATTGGGAACTCATGAGCCACAGATGTATCACTTGTAGTTCATCTGTAAGTGAGCCATAGAGATTTTAACTAAGATGTAAATAAAAAAAAAAAAACCCTAAAATTAAATGATTTTGCACTACACATTATAAAAAAGGATTTGTCCTCAAAGACCCATATTTCACATTTGTAAAGCGGAGTAAGTGTGTTTTATTTCCCCCTTATTATATAAACTGCACATTTTGTGCGAGATCGGTTTGCTAAAAATAAAATGCTGGTGTAAATATCGTCAGATGCATTCCATACACTAAAATCAACAACCATTGTGCAAATGAATTGCCATGTGTTTTTTGAACAAGGGCCAGTTTGCGACAGGGGCTTCGGTCCACAGTTAACAAAAATAATTTGAAAAGAACCATATATTACCGTAAACAAACACATATGCGTGCATTTTAGGGTGGTTTTGGTTTGATTATTTTTTTAATCAACTCAGAAGGTTTAACTGTGCTTTTTCTATAGCACAAACCAATAAACCCTTACAGTTAGATTTCCTTTGGGGGGTTGAAGGATAAAAAATATCTTCTCCCCTTTCTCTCCATCTGGGCGGTCGTGATGTTGTTGCTGTAATTAGAGTGTCTGAACTTGCACATGTGTGGTTGATGCTGGCATCCTGGCCCCTAACCCAGACTCATTTTCCAGAAACTGTGGGTGATTTCCAGTAGAGCAGCAGCGATGTGCTTCTCGTTACTTGTCTGTTTATATCTGTCTGGTGAAAACAATAATTCCCCGCGGCCCCCACTTGCCCAACCTCACCCCTGATTTGTTTAGCGCTATCTGGGCTTCGGTTTGGTCCCTGGTAATGCGTCACACAAACCAAAACAGCTTTCTTTCTGTAAATGTTTGTTTATGTGCAAAAAAAACCACTGCTGCAGAACTAGCGTTGGTTATTTCTGACTCTCTTCTGATGGGTCGATGATTTACTGTACTTACCTTTCACATCTCGGTGGTTGATAATAAATAAAGGAACCGCAAGAAAGGTCACGAATGGGGTGAAAGTCTAAGGCTGCGGAAAAAACAGAGCTAGTAGTGCTGAGGGCTAAAGAGAGGGCAGAGGCAGACTTTTCAATGGCACTGATTTACATGGTCAGTGGTGTGTTGTCACAGCCTCGAGGGCCGGGTTACTGGAACAACAGGTGATTCATTTCATGTTGTGGTGGAATGTTTGCCTGTTAAGGAGTGAACCGACACATTGAGAAAGATAGAAGAATTGATCATTGAAATGGGATTTTTTTACTGTATTGTATTTTACATCTGTACTATTTTCTGATGTGCTTTTATGGTTAAATATATTTTGACCGAATAAAGATGATGAATTGATAGAAGAGCTCAGAAACAGTGAGCAGTCCTTCCCTCTCTCTGTTTCAGAACCATGCTGTCTGAGAACAAAGCACTAAATCAAAGAAATATTTTTGGGTTAAACCAATTCACTTTACACACTGCAGTCACATAAAAGAGGCGCTTGACTCTGCGCTGTGTCAGCTGAGCCCAGTCATGTATATACGGGGTAGGCCCGGTGGCCCTCAGACCCTGTGTCTGTTACACATACAATTGGAAGGTGATTCTGCCTGGAGTAAGGAAAAACAATAAGATTTGTTAGCTTGGTAAAGGGTTTAAGGAATCACTTTAAAAAGTTATGTATTGACTCCCCACAACACGTCTCTTAAACGAAACAAACTGTGCTAAGAATTGTAAGGCAAATAAGGCATCACATAAGGGTGCGTCAAGGTGGAAACGACACAGTGGTCATGAAAGTGAGGTCACAAAAAAAACACATGGTCCAACATGTATTACATGAATAGCCAATATCTACACACTCAATAGGGCAAACAGTGTAGTCTTTACTCTGCCCCACAATGGACAGTCTATATCAAGATCATGATTTATTTAAATGTCGAAGTTTTGACCTGTGGATATATATATATATATATATATATTCACTGAAAAAACCATGGGTTTCACTCACGTTATAGTTAGGAATTAGCATTTAAAAAACCTTGCAAATTCACTGAAAAAACCATGGGTTTCACACACGTTATAGTTAGGAATTAGCATTTAAAAAACCTTAGAAATTCAATGAAAAAACCAAAGGTTTCACACATGTTATAGTTAGCTGGACATTTCACTCGTAAAAAACCATTGAAATTCCCCCGTTATAGTTAGTTCAGCTAACTATAACTCGCGCGCCCGCAATGCACTACTGATGACGTCACATATTACATCACTCATGACATGGTCAGTGACATCACTCATGACATCACTGATGACATCTCAAATGACATCACTGATGACATCATCCAGTGAATGTGTGTTTTTCTGAAAATTAAATATGTTTAATATATGTATATCTCAAGGTCGATGGAAGAATAAATGGGTATATAAGTGTCTAAATGGATGCTTTGTTTTTGAAAAATTTATTGTGTAACTGACTGATTAAGTGTATCTTAGTGAATACATGGGTTAGTGAGTAATGTTTAAATATGTAAATATCTGTATCAGTCTCTCACTTTGTGTATAAGTGGCTGCGTGGGTTGGTGAGTAGCTACATGAGTGTTTATATGGGTTATTAGTTGTTTTTTTGAGTATCAGTCAGAGTGTCTGTATGGTTCGGTGGGGGGTATTACGTAGTGCATAGGTGCATGAATGAGTGACTCACTGTTTGTATGTGTTGAAGACAGCATGTGTGCAGGACTGTATGGGTAGATGAGTGTGTGCATGGGTGTGTTAGTGAGTGATAGACTGTCTCAATAGTGTCTTTATGAGTAACTACATATGTTTTAAACTAGTATATGTGACTATTGGTGTTTATAAGTGAGTATATGTGAGAGTGAGAGATTGGAAGAGTTCCTGTATGAATAAGTATGTGTTTCTATAAGTGATTGTTTAAAAGACTAAGTATGTGTAAGTTTCTGTAAAAGTAAGTGTGGTGGTGTGTGTATAACTGTATATGCAAGTAAATGGATGTTTGATTCTTTATTAGCATGAGTGACTATGTGTGAGTAACTCTATGGATGAGTGGCATTGTGTTACAGGATGTTTAGGTGTATGAGTACATATGATGTGTGAGTACATGTATGAGTGACTGTGTAGGACTGTTGGTGAATGAGTGGATGTTTATGTGGATCTTAGAAATATTGAAGAGGATGTTGTAATTGGTATTGGTATGTCCATTTTTTTGAAAATTTCAGTCTCTTTTTTTGAATGTTTGTATCAAAGGTTATATTAGGGTGAGAGGAGGTCTACCACTCTGTCACAAGGATGATGTCATCAGTGATGTCATTTGAGATGTCATCAGTGATGTCATGAGTGATGTCACTGACCATGTCATGAGTGATGTAATATGTGACGTCATCAGTAGTGCATTGCGGGCGCGCGAGTTATAGTTAGCTGAACTAACTATAACGGGGGAATTTCAATGGTTTTTTACGAGTGAAATGTCCAGCTAACTATAACATGTGTGAAACCTTTGGTATTTTCATTGAATTTCTAAGGTTTTTTAAATGCTAATTCCTAACTATAACGTGTGTGAAACCCATGGTTTTTTCAGTGAATTTGCAAGGTTTTTTAAATGCTAATTCCTAACTATAACGTGAGTGAAACCATGGTTTTTTCAGTGAATTTGCAAGGTTTTTTAAATGCTAATTTTTTTATTTTTTCTTCTTTTTTTTTTTACATATTTTTATTTTAATTTTTTATCCTTTTTTAAAGACTATGGTTAAATTTAAAAAATTCTACAATATGTTTTTATTTTACCATTTTTTTAAAATAAACAGGTAAAATTTATTAGTATTACATATTTTTTTTTTCCTTTTTTTTTTTATTTTTTATTTTTTTTACCGTGCGCGTACGGTAAGTGCACGTCTTGCTGTAATTACGTTAGATTTCTACGCTGTTTGCGTTCATTTACGCAATTTGCGTAGACGCACGTCACGCGCGCACAGCGCGTAACGCGTACGCTGCACGCGCACGTTACGCGGAAGTGAAGGGGCGTGCCTGTTTTGCGCATGCGCGCGTGCACGTGTCTTTTTTACGCGCATGCGTACTTTTGCCGTAAGCGCACCGTAAGCGCACCGTAAGCGTACGGTGGGTCATGTGATCATGAAACACAACTTTTGATTGGTTGAAACTACTTTCGGTTCTAGAACTCTCCTACACCACACCCATTTCCCTCATTTCTGCTTGTGATCCCTTAGGAGAAGGAGCTGGGTTGTCTTTGTGATACGATGGCAGAACAGCAGAGCCCTTCTGAGAGTGAGGCTAGCAGCACTACCTTGAGGCAGAGAACGAGGAAACAAAAGACCTCTTTCATATGGGAGTATTTTTCTTTTCCAGAGGGCCAGCAAAAGGTAAATGCACCCTTAGTGACTTGTAAGCTGTGTGGCCGTGTACTTTCAAGAGGGAATCCCGAAAGGAAGTATTCCTTCGGGAATCACACCATGTTGAGACACCTTAAGGATGTACACAAAAGGACACATGCTCGACATACTGAAGGTAACCCTTCAGTAAGTCAACCAAACACATCCACAGCAGCTCAGCCTGGACCATCATCTGCAGGGCAGAGTCCTTCTTCTGCAGGTCAGGTGAGCCCTTCATCTGTGGGGGGAGCATCTCCTTTTTCTCGTCCTCAGGAAACCAACCCTCGGTTTCTGAGGGTTGAAAAACGGTGCGCCACTTGTCATGATCTAATTTGTTATAGGGAGACCAGTATTTCCCTAGTGAACAATAAAATAGATCAGCACACTTGTCATACCGTCTAATATTCCCATTCTTTCTTTCCTCTGTCCCTGCATGAACACAACGGCTCTTTTAAGAGCCAACCTTACCTTTCATCTATTTTTTATATATGTTTTTAAAACTTTTTTTTGATTTTTTTTTTACCATACGCGTACGGTACGCGTAATTATTATTTTTTTTTTTTAAAAACACTAAAAATCAATTATCACATTACAAGGTCCTTGAGAGACTACAATGAAAAACTGAAAATGTGATTGTGGAGAAGTGGAAAAAAGGGACCATGATATTTTTGACTTACCATACCCACTCAAAAAAATATTTATTCATTTAAATTTTTTTTTAATTGCTTTAAAAATGGTTCTAATTTTCGAAAATTTTCTATCTCAATCTGAAAAAAAAGAAAAAGTATTAATATTTAATAAAACATTTTATAATACAGTACACATATTTACATATTTTTCAAAAAAAAATTTTGCCTTTTTTTTGCTGTTTTCAGAATATATTGCATTTCACTATAAATTGTGAAAGCAATTGCATTCATCATTTAACAGCGGGCAAAAAAAAAATTAACAATCTCAAAGATTGTTTTAAAAAAGCCCACAATCTCTTTTTGCATAAACATAACATGCATAATATTCTTAAAAAATAAAATCTAATATCAATACTTATTTCTTTAAAATACCGTCTGATATTTTTGTTTCAGAAGTATAATCACAAAAATATAGCTCAAATAACTCCACAATACATCTGGTTCCATTTCCTTTAGGCCAAATAGTAATTTTAAAATTCTTTTTTGATTAAATTTCCAATGTTAATCCAATAAAAATCTAAAGTTTAAATTGTACAGATCTCACCGATTCTCTGTAACATTTTGGTTTCCGAAAGATTTATTAATAATTAAATAAGTCCACAATAGAATTGTTTACCTTTCCGCATGGCCAAATAGTAATTTTAAAAATCTTTTTTGTATAAATTTCCAATGGCAATCCAATAACATTCCAAAATTTAAATTGTGCAGATGTTACCGATTTTTTCTAAATTTTTGGTTTTCCAAAGTTTTATTAAAAATTTAAAAAGTCCACATTACAATTGGTTACCTTTCCATTAGGCCAAATGGTAATTTGTAAAATCATTTTTTTTTTAAATTCCAATGGTAATCCAATAAAATGGTAAAATTGTTTTGTCCAGATGTTGCCAAATCTCTCTAAAATTTAGGTTTCAGGAAGATTAGATAGGAATTTGCTAAATCAAAAGGCAAACGTTGCTTAAAAATCAATTGGGAATCATTACACGGTGTCCAGCCTTTTTCACATTTAAGATAAACTGTGTAATGACCAGAAGTTACAGTAGGTCCATCATGGAAAATTATTGCAACTGTTACAAAAGTTTTTCCTGAAATTGATAATTGCTGTCCTGTAAACTTCTTTATTAAAGTATCTAATTTTGAACCATCAGCTTTACAGCGTTGCATCATTAAAATTACATACTGTCCGTATTCCTTTAAAATTAACGTTGAAAATATGTCAGATTGACACTCACTGCATTCCATGCTATGATTAGCATCTTTAACTAATTTAGCAAAAGTGACTGTTTTACTTTCTGGCAATGTTAAATAAATAAACCTTTCAGAATCAATATTAGAGCCACATATATTATAACAGTTTTCACAACTATGTTCCCATTTATAAGAGAGACCAAATACATTTTTAATGGGAACCCCTTCTTCTTCCAGTACCTGAAGAAAAAACATCAAGAATTCCTGTGCGTCTTGCTGTACATTTTGAGAAAACTGTGTTCGTCCTGAACATACATCTAAAAGTTTTCTAATTTCAGTAGCACTTTCTATTTGAGTTTTATCATTACTCAGCTTTTGAAAAAGGAGACTCAACTCAGAACAGAATCTTTTTACCTGATTTACTATTATCTGCTCTTGCACACTTTCCAGATAAAATGCAACATTCAGCACTCCTTTTTCTTTTTGCTTGCAATTACATCACTCCTCTTTTTTTTCCTCCTCTCTACATCTTCATTACAGATATTATCATTTCTCCTTTTACGAGAAACTACACGTTTCTCCAACACAGGATACTGACCTAAATGAGGAGCATAGCTTCTTCTTAATCTATTATACTCCTTTACACAATTTGCATCAGCACTAACTTTTGAGTCATCAAAGGCTATCCTGAATAAACCTGATAATGTTTTCACTCGTGACAAAGCAACATATGCCATACCTTCTTTGAACACAGTTGAACCAATGTTCACAAAAGCACAATCTACAGTCAATCCTTGAGACTTGTGAATAGTTACAGCATATGCTAGAGAAAACGGAAACTGCTTCCTACGTACATATAAATCTTTCACAAGCATGAAACGAACTGAACAACGACAAATGTCTTTAACTTCTTCTATCTGATCAAATTTTATTTTTAAACATTCAATTCCATCTTTTTTCTGATAATTAATAAAACCCACAACTCTTCCCATAGCTCCATTAACTAAACCTTTTTCAACATCCAAATTTCTCCTTAAAAATACTCTACAGTTCATGCAAACATATAGATTTTTTTCTAATCCAGCTGTTTTGGAAATGTTCTTCTCTAGTGAATCCAATTTATTTTTCAGTGTGCCTGTTAATGTGACAGTAATTCTTCCATCCTCAATTTTGTCCACTGCTTCCAATTTCCTGATATCTTCCTTTTCCAATTTCAAAAGCTCCTCATTGAATATTGAGCATTCACGTAGAGTTGGCATTAAGCAGATGACACTTTCTTTTCTGCAATGTTCTTGTATATCTTCTCTGCAACTATTTCTTCCTTTGGAAATAAATTATGTAGCAGCCGACTCTGTAATGCTTTTGTGCCAGCTTCAGTGAGTAGTCCAATTCTGATATCTTTCAGAATACTTCCATATTCTTCATCGTTTGCTTGCCTCATATTAGTAGTAAGTTCCTTGTACTCAAAGAAGGACCAAATATTTGCATTACCGATGCTTCCCAATGACTTCTTCGTGTCTTCATGTGTCACAGTATTAAACACTGGTTGTCCTTTAACTGGAGTAAGTTGCAAAAGATCTCCAAAAACTATGACGTGTTTTCCTCCAAATAACACGTCATAGTCTGTCTTCAGAATTTGCTGCATTCTTAAATGCACAAAGGCAAGCATTAAGTTTGATACCATGCTCACCTCATCAATAATGAGAACTTGCATCTTCTTCAATACTCTTGAAACTTCCAAGCATGCTTCTCCAGTTAGCTTGTTGCATTGTATTTTGTTCTCATGCTCCACTGGTAACATTAGCAAACGATGTAAAGTGATTCCTTTTATGTTATATGCTGCTAACCCAGTAGGAGCAGTAACCACACAAGACAAAGTAGAATCCGTTTTTTGCTGTAGGTAGCTTCTGATGACTTTTATAAGGAAACTTTTTCCAGTTCCAGCTTGTCCGCTTACATACATCCTGATTGGATGAAATGATGTGCATGAGCACTCTTTTTTTTCATGTAGAAATCCGTGATCAATTTTGTTTCTGATCTCTTCATAAATTTGTTGCTGCTCTTCGTTCAGTTGTCTTTCCAAATTTTGTAAGTCTATAAATTCTTCTTGAGCTTGATTCATAGCCGTTTCCACTTCATTCATGGCTATTGATGCTTCATTTTCAACGATTGGTTGTCCTAGGGGATCTTGACTGAGTGTTCCTGAACTTTGGCTGTCCTGAGAACTGTCTCTAGCTATTTCTGCTGCAATTGTAGTTTCCTGTTCAATTTCTTCATTTAACATTTGCAGATAAGTTGAGAATGTACTGCATTGTATGCTGTCTTTGCAAGCATTAAAAGAATCTTCATAGCTTTGAAATTCTCCCAGTAGTTCATCCTCTGTACGCCATGGTTTAAACAGCTGTAAAAGAGCCAAGTAGTAAAATTCCTTTTTGTCAGTAGTGTCGCAACTCAGCTTCCTGTGATTTATCAAACTTCCTTTTGTTTGCTTCACCAAACATCCTTCCTCACCAATGACTTTATATTTTCCATTGTTGATGTCTTCTGTGGCTTTCCGTGAATAAATGTAGTTCTGCAGCACTTCATAGAGACACATGTTCTCCAGATGATGACTTCTCTTGGGATAATATGTGTCCAACATGTTTGATTTCAAAATATCTGTACTTTCTGGGTCATTCTCGGCCAAATATTCAATTTCTCCAACAGATTTCAGTACCCGATTTCTCATTGCTGCAAGGCCTAAACTTGCCCAAATTATTCTTCTTGATTTCGAGTAGAGACTTGCAGAAGATAACCTATCTGAACATTCGTAGGATCCAATTTCTCGATGCGATAACATCTTCAAACTGAAACTGTACAGCTTCTTACTGACAGTCTTCTCGTGAGAAATCTCTTCCCACATTTCCTTCAATTCTGTTTTTTCTGATTTCGTAATGTAAGACGTTACATATCGAGCAACAGCAATGGAATTGTCAGCTACATACTGTATATCCATGTTAGCATTCCACATGGATAAAATGACTGGGTTGTAGTCATTTATATTTTTTGATTCTTCTTTTCTTTTAAGGTTGTAGGTATTCTTAGGTGATTTTCTTGTGATAGTATGTCTCACAGATGACATAAAACTGTTTACTCTTCCATTTGAAAGAACAGGTCTTGGAAATCCAAATCGACATTTAGTGTAGTATTTATCTTTGCTCTTGTATTTCCGTCGACAGTATTTTCCACACCGATGACTTTGGAAACGTAAAACTTGCTCCTTTAACTTTTTCTCTTCTGTGCTTTTTGGTATAGCACATGTTGCATATTCTTCAATGTAAGATAACACTGCTTCATCAGTATCTGTTCCAAACTTTGGGGCATCCTTGATCCACAACAGCATATGAATATGAGGAGCACCTCTTGCCTGGTACTCTTTTCTCCAAAAGAAATCCACTACTTCTCCTAGAGGTGGATTTTTTTTATTCCAGATGAAGGACATCATAGCCTCAAATCTATGATTGAAATATCTGCAAACATTAACCGGATCCAATGAGCATAGTTCTCCTGCTGTCTTGTATTCGATGTTTTTAATGTTTGAATTTGCCTCTCGTAGAAAATCCAGTAAATCATCCCAAGCGTACTCAGCACTGCTGTTGGTGTTCCTAAATTTCGTAACATGCATTTTAATTCACCATGGCGTCGGTACCAATATTCATTTGTCCCACGCTGACAAGCCATCAGATTGATCAGTTGTGTTTCCAAATGATCATCTCGGTGCTGCACTTTCTCCATAAAATCCTTAGCAGACACATTTTGTAAATGTACTCCACTTTTTAAAATGTGATTTACTGCATAAGACAGTGCAGACAAGTCGCTTTCAAATAAAAGATGAAACAAATAAGGAATACTTTGTCGAAATCTGGGATCTTCAGCATATAGTCTTGTAGTCCGATACTCAGAAGCTGGAATCTGTTCCGGACGTTCATCATATCGTCCTCCTTTTCCTTTAGGAAACAGCTGGGGAAAACATCGAGCTTCCAAGCTCTCCTCCCATACACTCACGGGAGTTCCTTTTGCTTTCTTCATCTGAAACAGATCAATATTGTCTCCCATAACTTCTTTTGAATGAAGAGGATGTATGCTAAAATGTTCATAAATTTCTTCTTCCTTTGACTTGTCCACTTTTTCAATTTGTCCAGTTGGTGTTTCTGTGTCTTCTTGTAAATCTTCTTCTTCTTCTTCTTCTATATAAATTGATTCATACCATTTGTTATTCCTTTTCAAATACAAATTTGCTCTTTGTACTTTCCGTACATCTACCAGCTCCTGCCAAATCTTCTTATTCTTTGTAGGTACACCATTAACCAGAATAATTAATGGTTCAGTTTCCAAAGTATCCGCATCAATAGTTTCCATATTTTTTTTCAAATCCAAGGGCAAATACACCACTCTACCTTTTAAACCTCTCAGTAAATCTGAAGGAGGTAATTTACCAGTTTTGGGCTCCATACGTACTATGGTCTGGAACGGATGAACACATTAAATGAGTATAGACTCATATGTATTTAATTCAGAAAGTTCAGCAGGAATAGCATCCAATTCTAAATTATTATGTACAGATCTGGTCGGCATTCTATTTTCTTCTAACTTATTATAACAGTATTTACAAATACGCTGAACTTCACCCAATTCAAAACAATTTTCAAGAAATATATATGTGGCAAAATCCTTCCACTTATAATTATCTTCATTTTCACTTTTTCTATAGAGATCAACATACCTGGTTTGTTTTCTATAATGAGTTCTGCGGCAACAAATACAAGTAATATTTGGTCTTTCATTAGAGATTTTTTCAAATTTTGTTATGTGATCATTAAATGTCTTACTTACAAATGGTTGTACATTCTCTTCCACTTCTTCCTCATTTACTGTGTCCTTTTCTGCACTGTTTTGTTCAGGACCAAAGTAACAAAACTGAATTTCATCAACAACCTTCTCTACATCTGATACTGACCCACGGAACAGAGCCCTATTCAATTCATTTAACTTTATTGCTGGACTTTTAGCAAAATACAACCGTCTCACAAACTTTCTCATTTCAGTATGATGAACAGCCAGCATTCTAAAATGATGGAAAACACTAATACACACTTTTCTAGATAGACAAGCCAGAGAATGACCCTGCAAACCAGTATTCTCTCTCACTCTGCATGGATCTAGACTTTGAAGCACCTTAATCTTCTGTTTTACACTTTTTTTACTATATTCTCTTAGAAACTCACGAAATTTATCAATAGATTCCTGACGCACAGTGCAAATACTACTACAATTCCAAGTGTACACTGGGGCTTTAGGACGTCTCCCCATAGCCTCATCCGCCATCACTTGTACCTCATCTCTTGGAACCATTATCTCCTTCTCCATTATGCAACCATTTTTCACTTCGTAAGCACGACCTCTGGTGTCAACTGCATGCAGCAAACTATTACTTTGAAAATAGCTCTCTTCATTAAAAAAAGGTTCACTACTTGAACTATGCATCCATTTTCCTAAAAACACTTTACAAAAGTTTGTTCTGTTCACTACTCTTTTCCTTTTACTTTGTGATTTCAGTACATTAACCATTTTATCTAATGTACGCATCCTATTCAAAATTAAAATGAATAGTTTCCTTTTTAATTCTAATGCCTTTGCTGCAATGGCTTCAATTTCTTTTTTTCTCTTATAAAACTTAGCCTTTTGCTTATATTTCTTCACATCCTTTATCAAATTGGACATAACTCTTCTCTGAATCATTTTTCTACGTATCTCTTTAAACGCTGTTTTTCTGTTTAAGTTAATCTTTTTAGTTGCAGAAGGTATATTTGCATTATCTAAATGCTCAATTTTTTCCTCTCCTTTTCTATTGAAAACATTCTTTCCAGTACAGACATTTTGTACATTTTTCCTTTTTTTGAATATGTTCTTTAAAAAATCTTTTGTTTGCTTACCAGAAGATTTTTTCTTTTTCCCAACATGAGCATCTCCAACTAACTTAGGTCCTCCACTTGTCTTCAAATATAGGTTTTTTTGTGGTCTTTCTTTACTCTGGATTTTGTAGGCATCTTAAATTTTGTTCACTGCTCTTCAGCAATACCTGAAAAAAACTAAAAAAAAATTCCTTTATTTTATTTAAATATATTACTACATTTTTTATGTTCTTTAGAAATCTTAAAATACTATAAACCCCTTTCCTATAAATGAAAATCACAATAACACCTTCACAAATTAAATTTCTAAAAATAATTCCTGTGTGCACACAAAGTCATGCTTTGAAATTAGGCAGAAAACGAAATTTCTTTGCCAATTGCAAAGCATACTTTCTACTACTTTTTAGGCAAGTGAAAAGTACTTTTACAGACTGACACATTATGAATCCGCTTTTCAGATTCTGATAAAAGCACATGTCCAAACAGCTTTTTCAGACCAGCACCATGTGTAACCTGGGTGACTGACTACACTCCAGCAAGGGCAACCAGCCTTAGTGATGCTGAATGTATTTCCATTACTGACTGAAACCTCAAACCCCACTCGCTTGTGAATACTGTGCATGATTCCACAGGGTAAGCAGCTGGGTGTGTGCTAAGACTCTGCTTCTGCACCAAAAAATGGCTCCCCCTTTCCATCTAATGCAAATGTAAAATCACCAGAGCAATACGCAATAAATCTCTGCCTGTAATTCCTCTTTGCACACAGAGTCATGTTTTCATATTAGTCACAAAACGAAATTTCTTTGCCAATTTGAAAGCACACTTACTACTCTTTTTTTTGGCAAGTGATAAACACTTTTACAGTCTGACACATTTTGAATCCACTTTTTAGATTCTTAAAAAAGCACATGTCCAAACTGCTTTTTCAGACCAGCACCATGTGTAACCTGGGTGACTGCCTACACTCCAGCAAGGGCAACCAGCCTTAGTGATGCTGAATGTATTTGCATTACTGACTGAAACCTCAAACCCCACTCGCTTGTGAATACTGTGCATGATTCCACAGGGTAAGCAGCTGGGTGTGTGCTAAGAGTCTGCTTCTGCACAAAAAAATGGCTCCCCCTTTCCATCTAATGCAACTGTGAAATCACCAGAGCAATACGCAATAAATCTCTGAATGTAATTCCTATATGCACACAGAGTCATGTTTTCACATTAGTCACAAAACGAAATTTCTTTGCCAATTTGAAAGCACACTTACTACTCTTTTTTTTGGCAAGTGATAAACACTTTTACAGTCTGTCACATTTTGAATCCACTTTTCAGATTCTTAAAAAAGCACATGTCCAAACTGCTTTTTCAGACCAGCACCATGTGTAACCTGGGTAACTGCCTACACTCAAGCAAGGGCAACCAGCCTTAGTGATGCTGAATGTATTTGCATTACTGACTGAAACCTCAAACCCCACTCGCTTGTGAATACTGTGCATGATTCCACAGGGTAAGCAGCTGGGTGTGTGCTAAGAGTCTGCTTCTGCACCAAAAAATGGCTCCCCCTTTCCATCTAATGCAACTGTGAAATCACCAGAGCAATACGCAATAAATCTCTGCCTGTAATTCCTATATGCACACAGAGTCATGTTTTCACATTAGTCACAAAACGAAATTTCTTTGCCATTTTGAAAGCACACTTACTACTCTTTTTTTTGGCAAGTGATAAACACTTTTACAGTCTGTCACATTTTGAATCCACTTTTCAGATTCTTAAAAAAGCACATGTCCAAACTGCTTTTTCAGACCAGCACCATGTGTAACCTGGGTGACTGCCTACACTCCAGCAAGGGCAACCAGCCTTAGTGATGCTGAATGTATTTGCATTACTGACTGAAACCTCAAACCCCACTCGCTTGTGAATACTGTGCATGATTCCACAGGGTAAGCAGCTGGGTGTGTGCTAAGAGTCTGCTTCTGCACCAAAAAATGGCTCCCCCTTTCCATCTAATGCAACTGTGAAATCACCAGAGCAATACGCAATAAATCTCTGCCTGTAATTCCTATATGCAAACAGAGTCATGTTTTCACATTAGTCACAAAACGAAATTTCTTTGCCATTTTGAAAGCACACTTACTACTCTTTTTTTTGGCAAGTGATAAACACTTTTACAGTCTGTCACATTTTGAATCCACTTTTCAGATTCTTAAAAAAGCACATGTCCAAACTGCTTTTTCAGACCAGCACCATGTGTAACCTGGGTAACTGCCTACACTCAAGCAAGGGCAACCAGCCTTAGTGATGCTGAATGTATTTGCATTACTGACTGAAACCTCAAACCCCACTCGCTTGTGAATACTGTGCATGATTCCACAGGGTAAGCAGCTGGGTGTGTGCTAAGAGTCTGCTTCTGCACCAAAAAATGGCTCCCCCTTTCCATCTAATGCAACTGTGAAATCACCAGAGCAATACGCAATAAATCTCTGCCTGTAATTCCTATATGCACACAGAGTCATGTTTTCACATTAGTCACAAAACGAAATTTCTTTGCCATTTTGAAAGCACACTTACTACTCTTTTTTTTGGCAAGTGATAAACACTTTTACAGTCTGTCACATTTTGAATCCACTTTTCAGATTCTTAAAAAAGCACATGTCCAAACTGCTTTTTCAGACCAGCACCATGTGTAACCTGGGTGACTGCCTACACTCCAGCAAGGGCAACCAGCCTTAGTGATGCTGAATGTATTTGCATTACTGACTGAAACCTCAAACCCCACTCGCTTGTGAATACTGTGCATGATTCCACAGGGTAAGCAGCTGGGTGTGTGCTAAGAGTCTGCTTCTGCACCAAAAAATGGCTCCCCCTTTCCATCTAATGCAACTGTGAAATCACCAGAGCAATACGCAATAAATCTCTGCCTGTAATTCCTATTTGCACACAGAGTCATGTTTTCACATTAGTCACAAAACGAAATTTCTTTGCCATTTTGAAAGCACACTTACTACTCTTTTTTTTGGCAAGTGATTAACACTTTTACAGTCTGTCACATTTTGAATCCACTTTTCAGATTCTTAAAAAAGCACATGTCCAAACTGCTTTTTCAGACCAGCACCATGTGTAACCTGGGTGACTGCCTACACTCCAGCAAGGGCAACCAGCCTTAGTGATGCTGAATGTATTTGCATTACTGACTGAAACCTCAAACCCCACTCGCTTGTGAATACTGTGCATGATTCCACAGGGTAAGCAGCTGGGTGTGTGCTAAGAGTCTGCTTCTGCACCAAAAAATGGCTCCCCCTTTCCATCTAATGCAACTGTGAAATCACCAGAGCAATACGCAATAAATCTCTGCCTGTAATTCCTATATGCACACAGAGTCATGTTTTCACATTAGTCACAAAACGAAATTTCTTTGCCATTTTGAAAGCACACTTACTACTCTTTTTTTTGGCAAGTGATAAACACTTTTACAGTCTGTCACATTTTGAATCCACTTTTCAGATTCTTAAAAAAGCACATGTCCAAACTGCTTTTTCAGACCAGCACCATGTGTTACCTGGGTAACTGCCTACACTCAAGCAAGGGCAACCAGCCTTAGTGATGCTGAATGTATTTGCATTACTGACTGAAACCTCAAACCCCACTCGCTTGTGAATACTGTGCATGATTCCACAGGGTAAGCAGCTGGGTGTGTGCTAAGAGTCTGCTTCTGCACCAAAAAATGGCTCCCCCTTTCCATCTAATGCAACTGTGAAATCACCAGAGCAATACGCAATAAATCTCTGCCTGTAATTCCTATATGCACACAGAGTCATGTTTTCACATTAGTCACAAAACGAAATTTCTTTGCCATTTTGAAAGCACACTTACTACTCTTTTTTTTGGCAAGTGATAAACACTTTTACAGTCTGTCACATTTTGAATCCACTTTTCAGATTCTTAAAAAAGCACATGTCCAAACTGCTTTTTCAGACCAGCACCATGTGTAACCTGGGTAACTGCCTACACTCCAGCAAGGGCAACCAGCCTTAGTGATGCTGAATGTATTTGCATTACTGACTGAAACCTCAAACCCCACTCGCTTGTGAATACTGTGCATGATTCCACAGGGTAAGCAGCTGGGTGTGTGCTAAGAGTCTGCTTCTGCACCAAAAAATGGCTCCCCCTTTCCATCTAATGCAACTGTGAAATCACCAGAGCAATACGCAATAAATCTCTGCCTGTAATTCCTATATGCACACAGAGTCATGTTTTCACATTAGTCACAAAACGAAATTTCTTTGCCATTTTGAAAGCACACTTACTACTCTTTTTTTTGGCAAGTGATAAACACTTTTACAGTCTGTCACATTTTGAATCCACTTTTCAGATTCTTAAAAAAGCACATGTCCAAACTGCTTTTTCAGACCAGCACCATGTTTAACCTGGGTAACTGCCTACACTCCAGCAAGGGCAACCAGCCTTAGTGATGCTGAATGTATTTGCATTACTGACTGAAACCTCAAACCCCACTCGCTTGTGAATACTGTGCATGATTCCACAGGGTAAGCAGCTGGGTGTGTGCTAAGAGTCTGCTTCTGCACCAAAAAATGGCTCCCCCTTTCCATCTAATGCAACTGTGAAATCACCAGAGCCATACGCAATAAATCTCTGCCTGTAATTCCTTTTTGCACACAGATTCATGTTTTCACATTAGTCACAAAACGAAATTTCTTTGCCAATTTGAAAGCACACTTACTACTCTTTTTTTTGGCAAGTGATAAACACTTTTACAGACTGACACATTATGAATCCACTTTTCAGATTCTTAAAAAAGCACATGTCCAAACTGCTTTTTCAGACCAGCACCATGTGTAACCTGGGTGACTGCCTACACTCCAGGAAGGGCAACCAGCCTTACTGATGCTGTATGTATTTGCATTACTGAGTCCAACCTCAAACCCTTAAAGTATTCTTTATTTTTACCAGTACACCTTAATTTATGGTGAAAACATAGTCCATATTATTTTACATGTTCCTCACATTTAAATTTCTCCCAAAACAGAAAATAATAAACACAACTTCAACAAAAGGAATTCCATTTCTATTATTCATTTCTTAATTTACCATATACATCCCCTCTCAAACTCTAAACTCACCTTTAAAATTAGTTAGCTGTGAAAGAAATGTGGCACTCAAACAGCAGATTATCAGAGCCAGGATCTCTGTTCTTTACACCTCTCTCCTCTCAGCAGAACCAGATAATGGCAAAGTTTCCCTCTCTTTTTCCACACATATACATGTAAGTTTCAAATCTCAGTGCTTCCCCCTTTTTTTCAAATGTAATCACACATTTCTATTGGTTGAAAACCAACCCTTTTCCAAAAGTACCCTTCCCCCAACTTGACTTCTGCCTAGTACCCTTCCCCCAACTTGACTTCTGCCTGCTACCATAGCAACAGCTCATGGAACACTGCTGTGTGGAGTTAGGTCAGAAGTTCAGCAAACAATGTTTCAATTCCACAGAGCAAGAGTGCTTGACTTTTCAAACCTAACAGCAAATCCATAGTACTGTTCTTTGGTAACACATTTTTCTGTACCAATACAAAACATGCTTCTATTAATTTACACATACAGCCTAGTTTTTATTCTAGAATGGTATGAAACAGCCAATCAGTTCTTTTTTTTATGAAAAAAATATGTATGCCTCCATTTCCAAACTGTCTTTCATTTCTTTTTACCATTCTACTGAATTACACCTCCTGAGTGCATCCAGTTCTCCTTTGAAGATGTTCACAGTGTGGATTGTAGGGCACAGCTATGTCTTCTGGAGTGAAAAGTATGCAGAGAAAACAGGTATGGTGAGAGACCTTGCTTTACCAAATGTAGACATTAAATGGATTGGTCAGAGAGGGTTAAAGTGGCACCAATTGATGCCATTGGTGAAATCCTTCATGCAAATCCAACACCCTGACCTCATAATAGTGCACTGTGGTGGCAATGACCTAGGCACTTTGACTGGGGTAGGTCTGGAAATGCTTATGAAGGAGACCGTTGCACAACTGTTTTCACTTTTCCCAAAAACTGCCTTTGTGTTTTCTAACATATGCCAAAGGCAAAAATGGAACTGGTCCAATCATTTCTGTCCGCAGATTGACAAAGCAAGAAAGCACGTCAACAAATCTGTTTCTGCTTTCCTCCGTGACTATGGTATGGGTTCCATTTACCACAACAACTTGCGTTACGACATGCAAGACATTTATAGAGGAGATGGTGTACACTTCAGTGATGAAGGGAACAGAGTCTTCCTCTTGAACCTTAGACTCTGCATCGGTACTTACTTGTAGGTACCACTAAAAAATCACAATAAACACAACGGCTCTTTTTAGAGCCCCCTAATATCTAAACACTTAAATCTGCATTTAATTTCATTTTTAATTTTTTTTTTTACCGTACGTGTACGGTAAGCTTACCGTACGCGTACCCCGCGATTTTTTTTAAAATCAATAAATGTTTTCTTTGTACTTTTCTGTCCTTCTTTGACCCCCTTACAAATGTTAGGGGGTCTGTAACTCTCCTCCTTGCCCCCTTTTCAAGATATCACTCTTTTTTTTCTGAGTGAAACACACGAAATGGCGGCCGCCGCTTCCTGGTTTCGACCGATTCGAATGTTTACTAAGATCTAAGAGCCAATCAGAATCGCGCTCGCGCACGCCACCGTACGCGTACGGTAAGCGCACCGTAAGCGCACCGTAAGCTGGCTCAGATATATATATTGATTTAAAGGCTATTTTCTCAGACTCTACTGAACAGATTTACACCAAACCTACAAAAGGCACTTCCTTGACCTGAGGACTACCTCTCTGCCAAATTTCTAGTAATTCTGTTCAGCCGTTCGGGCTGTAGCTGTGTCTAAAGGTCCTATGGAAAAATGCATGGGAAAAACGCGTTTTGGGACCCCCCTTTTATCTCAGCCCCCGCTTGACGAATCCCCCCAAGACTTTCAGGGTAGGAGCGGAGCGTAGCGCCCCACCTATTTTGAAATATTCGCGAGGATTCGTCGACCGGCGCCAAAGTTATTCAAAATAGAATGTTGCGGATTTCCTATGGAAACAGGGTCCTAACTATGACTACCTACTGGCGACCGCCAGTAGGTAATATATATATATATATATATATATATATATATATATATATATATATATATATATATATATATATCCCATGCTTGCAGTCTCAAAAGAATCCGTGTCCACGGAAAGCAGAAACCACGCAGATCCAAAGTCAGGCACTAAAGTTGTTAATTTATTTTAAAGCCGAGTCTTCACAAACATCTGACGCGTTTCGGGCATCCGCCCTTGCTCACAGACAATCAGTTAAATAAAATGAGCCCATTTTATACATCAAGGCTTTCAATTGGCTGCATTTTTTTCACCATTTTTTTACACCATGTGACATTTAGAAAGTGAAGACACATTACTCAAACTTGGAAAGTCTGTTTTCCAAACAATTCATTTTAGACCACATTAAACATTCTGTGCAATTAAATAACAGGATAAAATCCAAAACCCTCAGGCGCAAATAATATATATGTTCTAACATAATAATTATGAAAAACATATATGAATACACATCATTATTTAGTATAAAATACATCAAACTTCATAGTTAGCGATACAATAATATCCAATCTTAATTGACCGTGCAAATAACGCAATAAAGTGCAAATATTTTAGATTAAAATTCATTATATATACAAATAATGTGCAAATTACGCAATAATGTAAACACAAAAAATTGTGCAAATAATGCAAGATTGTCAATAATTCAATGTATTTTTTGGATATAAGTACCAAACCATGGAGATGAAGAAGCAAAAAATGTCTGAACGCATATAATGCAGTTAGCATGCTAAGATAATGATTATATTGTGCTGGAAAAACGCCTGAAAGTTGAGATATAAAAAATGTTATAAAGCATTGTATGTGAACTCACTATTGTTAATTGTATGGTCTAAACAGACATATCAAAGAGTCTATGTCTAATAAATGAAGTGAAAAAAACACATTTATATATTCCTAAATCATGTAATTAGACATACTAGGAAAAGTAAAAATGTGAATATAAAGAAAAAATGGGATCAGAAAAGGAAATTCATAATATATATGCGTGGAAGCAGGCAGGGCAATACACTCCATAGGAATCTCACCATATACAATACATAATGCGAAGTTAAAGAAATACATGTAGATCCTCAGTTGTATTAAGCCCATTAGGGAATCTGCTGTCTAGTTTTAAAATAAATTCAGATTCTAATCTTCTAAGCATTTTATCACGGTCACCCCCTCTCTTGGTTTTAGGGACTGAGGCAATTACAAAATAGTTAAGGCCTTGCAAATTGTTATTGTGACAAGCCTTGAAATGCCTCGCCACCGGATATGATGCATCATTGTTTACAATGGCACGTAAATGCTGAAGAATCCTAACATGTACTGGTTGCCGGGTGCTCCTGACATATCTAAGATCACAGGTACAAGTTAGTACATAGATAGCGAATTCGGTTTTGCAAGTAAAGGATCCACGTATATCAAATGGATCTGGGCTGAATGGTGTGCAATATTGGTTGGTGTTTTTGCCAAATTTGCATGCTCTACATGTGGAGCAGCGCTTGAACCCCGGCCGGGATTTCAACCACTCTTCTTGTTTTCTGAGCTCGGGAAACTCATGGCAAACTTGGGTCCTTAAAGAGGGTCCCCTCCTGTATGTGATTGTTGGCCCATCCGGTAGTCTAGGTTTTAAGACCAAATCAGTTTTTAATATCGGCCATCGTTCTTGAACAATGGACCTGATTTGTCTCGCCTGTTTGCTGTAGGCTATAATGAGCCTGGGGGTCTGGCTGTTGTTAGTAGAGTCACTATCAACAGAAATCATTAGGCATTGTTATTAATAGTGACTCACGAGTTCTAGCTTCCATTTTAACAACTGCATCCCTCAAGATGGATTCCCTATAGCCTCTTTGTCTGAATCTTTCCAGAGCTTCAGTTGTACAAATTTTAAGATCATTGGCTTCACTGCAAATCCGTTTGAGCCTCAATAATTCTCCAAACGGAATATTATCGATAACATGTCTAGGATGTGCACTGCTGGCATGAAGAGTATTATTGCCAGCAGTGCTTTTTCGATAAAGTTTAGTGGCCAAATGATTCTGATGTACAAATACTTTAACATCTAAAAAATCAGCTTCACACTCACTGATGGAAGAGGTGAATCTAAGATTTTGCTAATTAGTGTTGAGTGCAGTGACAAAATTGGTCGCACTGGCAGGATCGCCACGCCATAAGATAAAAACATCATCAATAAATCGCATCCAAAGTACCACATGCTCTTTGTACATATCATGATGTGTTAGTCTGAGGACATGCTCCTCCCACCAGCCTACATGTAAACATGCATAGCTGGGAGAGAAGCATGCCCCCATCGCCACACCACGCTTCTGAATGTAAATATCATTTCCAAACAGAAAAAAGTTGTTATTAAGACACCAGCTGGTAAGTTCCATCAGTAATTTGTTATGGTTATAACAATTGATCGGCCTTTTGCCCAGGAAAAATTCCAAGGCCTTTAATCCAGATGCATGGTCAATACTAGTATAAAGCGATTCGATATCTAAGGTGATAAATAGCATATCATCGCTCCAACCAGCATCTTTAATCTTACCAATGAAGTCCCCAGTATCCCTGATGTAAGTAGGAAGACCCTTAACCAAATCCTGCAGGAAGTAGTCGATATATTCAGTCACATGTTCCGCTACTCCTGCAATGGCAGAGATAATAGGTCTCCCAGGCACTGGAACAACTTGCTTGTGGACCTTGGGTAAAAGATATAATTTTGGTAGTAAAGGATGCTCAACATGTAGAAACTCAAATTCCTGTTTGGAGATCATGCCTTCTCTTTTCCATTTCATCAAAAGTTTTTTTAGGACTTCTCTGGCTTCATTGAAGTCCTTGATGGTACTTTTGGAATAGCATGATGGATTATTGAGCTGATTCATTTCTTCCCTGATGTAGGCTTCCTGCGGCCAGATAACCACGTTACCTCCTTTGTCAGCAGTGGCCACAATGATCCTATAGTCATCACTTAATTTTTTGGTTAGCAATGCATAGTCCTTTTCATGCTGACTTTTATATCTTTTTTTGTGTTTGATCCTATGATGTAGCTTTTTAAGATCATCTACAATTATATCTTGAAAAACATCAATAGAATCCCTAGGCATTGTGGGGATAAATTTCGATTTAGGTTTGAACGGACTCAGGTTGGCTCCTAATTGTGTAACCGAGGCCATTCTAAGCTCCTCCTGAGTGGAAGTTATATCAAGATTAGTTGTATCATTAGTAGCCAGTTGATGCATTGTCAAAAAGGTTTTGGTGTCTCTCGCATGCAAATTCAAGGGGTTCATTGCAACAGCAGTGTCAATGGTTGGATCCTTTTCATTTTCATTATGACCCTCCTTGACACAAAAGAACTTTTTTAATTTGAGTTTTCTTATGTAAAGATAAATATCAACTCTCGTTTTTGTATAGTTGAAGTCTGAAACCGGGCAGTATGTTAATCCAAGGCTCAGAAGTTGTTTCTCGGCTTCAGTAAGGGTGACTGTGGATACATTTATAATTTCATTGTTCATTATTGCTTTTTTCGCCAATATTGCTTTTGTTTGTTTTTTGGGCGATTTTATGTTTTTTCCGACGTTCACTCCTCCTTTTATTACATCTTGTTCTTTTTGCTGTTGAGTCTTTGGTGGTGGTTTGGTTCGTGGTCGAAGTGTTTGGAGCCTGTCCGACACTAAAAAATCCACCTCTTCTCCTAAGTCTAAAATAATGGCATTGGGGTCCCATGTGCTGCAGCCTTCCTCGTCCGATGAAGGTCCGCTTGTTAATGATTCAATATCACTTAGTTCTTGATTTGTATTTGTTGCTTCATTAGGTACAACAGAACTAGATGTTGTTGTACGATCTGTGGGCCTAGCAGATTTAGTTTGTTGTGACTGTTGTGCAAATTTGGATCTTTTCGCATTATATATATATATATATATATATATATTACCTACTGGCGGTCGCCAGTAGGTAGTTATAGTTAGGACCCCTTTTCCATAGGAAATCCGCAACATTCTATTTTGAATAACTTTGGCGCCGGTCGATGAATCCTCGCGAATTTCTCAAAATAGGTGGGGCGCTACGCTGAACAGAATTACTAGAAATTTGGCAGAGAGGTAGTCCCTATGTCAAGGAAGTGCCTTTTGTAGGTTTGGTGTAAATCTGTTCAGTAGATTCTGAGAAAATAGCCTTTAAATCAATATATATATCTGAGCCCGCTTACGGTACGCTTACCGTACGCTTACCGTACGCGTACGGTGGCGTGCGCGAGCGCGATTCTGATTGGCTCTTAGATCTTAGTAAACATTCGAATCGGCCGAAACCAGGAAGCGGCGTCCGCCATTTTGTCTCTCGCACTGAGTGTTATTTATCAAACATGATGCCCAAAAACATGTTACGGGGCTGTTTTGACAACTCCCTCCCACATAGTCATGTTGAGGGAGTCCCCAAACATCCCCCAAGAGCAAAAACGGTTTTATTTTTTTTTCGGCAATTTCGCCGAGTACGCTTACCGTACGCTTACCGTAAGCGTACGGTAAAAAATAGAAATAAAAAAAACACTATCCACAATTACCCCACCCCCAGTGCTTTTGGGGGCCGTAGGCCACCAAATGTACAGGGCTTATTACATCAGTAAAAAAACTATATTTTGGCAACATGAAATTATAAAATCGAAATAAAAAAAACACTATACACATTGACCCCACCCCCTGTGCTTTTGGTGGCCGAAGGCCACCAAATGTACAGGGCTTATTAAAGTTGATAAAAACCGTGCACGGAACGCACTGCGTTAAGTGGGCGCGCACGCCTCGAATGGCGTAAAGTAACTTAGCATTTAAAAAAACTTACAAATTCACTGAAAAAACCATAGGTTTCACACACGTTATAGTTAGGAATTAGCATTTAAAAAACCTTGCAAATTCACTGAAAAAACCATAGGTTTCACACATGTTATAGTTAGCGGAAATTTTACTGATAAAAAACCAATGAAATTGCCCCGTTATAGTTAGTGCTGGCAACTATAACTCACGCGACCGCAATCTTCTGCTGATGACATATGTGTCTTTATAAAAAAAAATATTTGTAATATATGTATAGCTAAAAATGTATGGAAGAAGACATGGGCAAATAAGTGTCTAAATACAGTATTAGCATCAGCAGAGGATTGCGGTCGCGTGAGTTATAGTTGCCAGCACTAACTATAACGGGGCAATTTCATTGGTTTTTTATCAGTAAAATTTCCGCTAACTATAACATGTGTGAAACCTATGGTTTTTTCAGTGAATATATATATATATATATATATATATATATATATATATATTATCTACTGGCGGTCGCCAGTAGATAGTTATAGTTAGGAACGTGTTTCCATAGGCTGAACAGAATAACTTTAAATTTGGCAAAGAGGTAGTCCTCAGGTCAGGGATGTGCCTTTTGCATATCTGGAGTCAATCTGTTCATTAGTTCCTGAGAAAATTGCAGTTAAAAGTACATACATATCTATAGGCGCGCACGGTGCGCGCACGGTGCGCGCACGGTGCGCGCACGGTGACGTGCGCGAGCGCAATTCTGATTGGTTGTTAGATGTCAGTAAACATTCGAATCGGTCGAAATCAGGAAGTGTCGGCCGCCATTTTGTCTCTCGCAGTCTGAGGCAGTAAAAAACAAAGGTGGAGAATGTGAAAAGGGGGCAGGATGGACAGTTCCTGACCCCCTAGCCTTTGTCAGGGGGTCACTGAAGAACCCCCAAGGCTGAAAAAAACATTTTTTTTTTTTTGGAAAAAGCGCGCAAGGCACCCACAACGCATTGTGGGCGCTCGGTGCGCGAAGCGCCCTGGGCGCCCACAGAGCACGCACGGTGCGCGCACGGTGAACAACCTGAAAAAAAAATATTAATAAATACATAACTTAGCATTTAAAAAACCGTACAAATTCACTTAAAAAACCATAGGTTTCACACACGTTATAGTAAGGAATTAGCATTTAAAAAACCTTGCAAATTCACTTAAAAAACCATAGGTTTCACAAATGTTATAGTTAGCTGGACATTTCCCTCGTAAAAAACCAATGAAATTCCCCCGTTATAGTTAGTGCAGGCAACTATAACTCACGCGACCCCAATCCTCTGCTGATGACGTCAGATATTACATCACTGATTACATATGTGTCTTTCTGAAAAATAAATATTTGTAATATATGTATAGCTAAAGATTAATGGAAGAAGACATGGGTAAATAGGTGTCTAAATACAGTGGTGCCCACACCACGTATTCAACAAAGCAAACGCTGGCATCGCACCCCAACTATGAAAGGTCATCAACATCTCCTTCGAAACAGCGACATTCCCGGAGAGCTGGAAGCACGCCGAAATCAACGCCCTCCTTAAGAAGCCCAAGGCGAACCCCAAGGACCTCAAGAACTCCTGGCCCATCTCCCTACTCCCGTTCCCGGCGAAGGTCATCGAGAAAATGGTCAACATGCAACTGACCCGCCACCTCGAAGACAACAACATCTTAGACCCGTCCCAGTCCGGATTCAGACGAAACCACAGCACCGAGACAGCCCTCATCGCCGCCACAGACGACATCAGGTGCCAACTAGACAATGGCGAAACATTAGCCCTCATCCTCCTAGACCTGTCAGCCGCCTTCGACACGGTCTGCCACCGCACTCTAAAGACATGTCTCCAAGAAGCCGGAATTCAAGAGAAGGCCCTCGACTGGACCACGTCCTTCCTCTCCGGCAGAACCCAGAGCGTCCGCCTCCCACCCTTCCGATCCGAAGCCACCGACATCATCTGCAGCGTCCCCCAGGGCTCATCCCTCAGCCCGACGCTGTTCAATGTCTACATGGACCCCTCGCACAAATGGCCCGACAGCACGATCTCAACATCATCTCCTACGCCGAGGACACCCAGCTTATCCTCTCCTTCACCAAGGACCCGCACACCACCAAAACCAACCTCCACGAGGGAATGAAGGCCATCGCCGACTGGATGAGGAGCAGCCGTCTGAAGCTGAACTCGGACAAGACGGAGGTCCTCATCCTCGGACCCACCCCCTCAGTCTGGTACGACTCCTGGTGGCCGACCACACTGGGAACAGCACCGATACCCACCGACCACGCACGCAACCTAGGATTCATCCTCGACTCCTCCCTCTTCATTTCGAAGCAGGTCAGCACCGTCTCCTCCTCCTGCTACAACACCCTACGCATGCTCCGCAGGATCCACAAGTGGATCCCGACCGAAACCAGAAGAACAGTGACACAGGCCCTCGTCAACAGCAGGCTGGACTACGGCAACACACTCTACTCAGGCATCCCAGCCAAACACCTGCGTCGACTACAACGCATCCAAAACGCCTCCGCCAGATTGATCCTCAACGTCCCCCGCCGCAGCCACATCACCCCGTACCTGAGAGACCTACACAGGCTCCCCATCAACAAGAGGATCACCTTCAAGCTCCTCACCCATGCACACAAAGCACTCCACAACGCCGGACCGGCCTACCTGACCAGCAGACTCAGCTTCTACACCCCCACCCGCCAGCTCCGCTCCACCAGCCTCGCCCTCGCCGCTGTCCCCAGCATCCAACGAAAGACCTCCGGCGGTAGATCTTTCTCCTACCTCACCACCAAGACCTGGAAGACCCTCCCGACCCACCTACGGCAGACCCAAGACCTACTCACCTTCAGAAAACTCCTCAAGACCTGTAGCGGCACCCCCCCCCCTCCCCCTCAGCGCCTTTAGACCCTCACGGGTAAGTAGCAAATTGTTTGATTGATTGATTGATATTGATTTCACCTGTACAAAACCTGTGAAATTCAGCAGATAGAGTTACCTGAGCTAAATATAATGTACGGCCCACGCAATGCACTGCTTATGACCTCACATATTACATAACTAATGACAGTGGCATCACTAATAACTTCACTGATGACATCTCAAATGATATCACTGATGACATCCTCAAGTGAGTGTAAGGTGTTTTTAAGAGTTTATGGTTGTTAAACATGTATACTAACCTACTACAAAAATAAATTAGTATACTAGATGCACTGCTACTGAGTGATACTACTTCCAACATATATTTTGTGAGTGGCTGTGTAACTGTGTGCATCCGTGTGTGAGTGGCTGTATGGGTATATAAGTAGATATCTGAGTAGCTATGTGAATAATTGAGTACCTATGTGAGTGACTATGTTGGTGAGTGAGTGGGTGTATGGTGAGTGAGTGGGTGTCTAAATGACTGTACGACTGATTGACTGGCTGTATAAGTGACTGCATGGGTGAGTGAGTGGGTGAGTGGCTCCTACAGAAAAATGGTACACACTCTATCTCAAAAATCTAAAAAGAGAATGCCAAAAGCTCGAACATCTATGGAGGCAATCCAAGGACAAACTAGCTAAACCCAAACTCAAACTTAATTACACCAACAATCGTAAAAAGTACACCCTAGCTATCAAGCAGGCTAAGAAAGACTACCTCACTCAGCGTATAGAGGAGAATAGTAACTCCACGAAAGAGCTATACAAAATAGTGAAAGAACTGAGTAAACCTGCTACCATTTCCCAAACACTTAAACCCTCGACTGAGGCTTGTAACCGCATCAGCACCTTTTTTTCAGAAAAAATTAAGAAAATCTATTCTGATTTCTCTCCCCAAACTGATGATACAAACGCTAAACAATCCATTGGATCCAACTCACTTTCTTCAGATATCCCTCGTCTAATGGATTTTGAACCCCTATTAGTAGCCGATGTCCTAACAGCAATGCAATCAGTTAAATCAGGCTCCCCCTTGGACCCTTGCCCCCATTTCGTGTTCTCCAAGATTGCACCTACACTCTGCTCTTTAGTCACTCGAATCTTCAACAAATCGCTTAAAACTGCCACATTCCCTAATGCCTGGAAACACGCAGCTGTCATTCCTCTTCTGAAGAAGGCAGGCTCCGATATCGCTAATCCTGAGAATTACAGACCTATTTCTCAACTTCCATACCTCTCCAAAGTCCTGGAAAAACTGGTCAATGTCCAACTGACCAAATATCTGGAAACCAACTCCCTTTTGGACCCCACCCAGACAGGCTTCAGAGCCAATAATAGCACTGAGGCCACGTTGCTGGCAGTCTCGGACAGTATTAGGTCTCACACCGACCAAGGAGGATCGGTGGCACTAATACTGCTCGACTTGTCAGCGGCATTCGATACGGTCTCCCATCAATGCCTGTTGAATATACTTCAACATAAAGGAATACAGTCCAATGCCTTAAACTGGTTACACTCCTTCCTGAGTGCCCGCTCCCAGACTGTACACATGGGTCAATTTCAGTCTAACACCACCTCCATTGACTGCGGGGTCCCCCAGGGCGCATCGCTGAGCCCCACACTTTTCAATGTTCATATGTCCTCTCTGGCTGACATTGGAAGGAAATGGGGCATCGGCATGTGCTCGTATGCGGATGACACGCAGCTAGTAGTGGCCTTAAATGAAAAACCAGCAATCACCAAAACCAAACTACAAGGCTGTTTGGCTGAAATGGCTCAATGGATGCATGCCCACTGCCTGAAGCTGAATGCTGGAAAATCAGAGATCCTGCTATTTGGGGGAGCCAAACGAATCTGGGATGCCTCATGGTGGCCTTCAGCTCTGGGTCAGGCTCCCACCCCTAAACAACATGCCAGAAATCTGGGAATTACTATGGATGATGAGTTATCCATGAAAGACCATGTACAATCTCTTTGTGGCAAAGGCTTCGCCATCTTGAAGCTCCTAGCAAGACTATTCCCATGGATACCACTGAACTGTAGACGCTCAGTTACCCAAGCCCTATTGGTCAGCCGTCTTGACTACGGGAATGCATTATTTGTGGGGATGAACGAACACCTCTTCTCTCGCCTACAAGTACTGCAAAATGCAGCCGCCAAATTGATCTGTGATAAGGGCAAACTAGACTCGGCATCGGAATGCCTGAGAACCATTCACTGGCTCCCTGTGCGCCAGAGGGCTGCCTTCAAGCTGCTCTGTCACGCCCATAGAGCCCTGTATAGGACGGGTCCTACCATACTCCAGGATAGAATGGAATTCTATGTTCCTACCAGGAACCTACGTTCCACTAATTCAGCATTGGCAAGGACTAAACGCATATATAAAGTAAGAACGGGCAGCCGCTCTTTCTCTTATCTAGCGGCCAAGAGATGGAACGAGCTGCCCAACGATCTCAGACATACAACCAACTATCTGTTGTTTCGAAAAAAGCTTAAGACTTACCTGTTTCCTTTCCATCATTAAATAACCCTTTCTAGCCGTCCGCTGTTTTCATCTGGTCTTAGCGCCGTGATATCCCTTGGGATGAGTGTTGCGCTTTACAAATACCATAAATAAATAAATAAAGTGAGTGGTTGTTTGAGTGGCTGTTCGATTATGTGAGTTGGTGTGTGAGTGTAACTTTTGCAAAGTATGTATCTGTGTGTTTGGATGTATGGGTGAGCGAGCAGATGTGAGAGTGCTTGTATCGATGTGTGAATGTGTATGCAAGTGGTTGTGTGGGTGTGTGAGAAAGTGTGTGAGTGCTTGCTTAGGTGAGTAAGTAGCTGTGTTGGGAGGCTGCATGGGTGAGTGAGTGGGTTTGGGAATGGATGCTATGGTGAATAAATAAGTGGGTGTGTGAGTAGCTCTTTGGGTGAGTGTTTGACTCTGTGAGTAGCTGTGTGGGTAACTGCATGGTTGCATGAGTAGCTTTATGGGTGAGTGAGTGGTTGTGTGATTGCCTGTATGAGTGAGTGAGTGGGTGTCTTAGTGGCTCTATAGATGAATGAGTGGTTATGTGAGCACTTGGATGGGTCTGTACGGGGTATGTAAATAATTGTGTAGGTATGTGAGTGGGTGTATGAGAGGTTGTATAGGGGTGTGAGTGGGTGTGGGAGTGCTTTTATGGATGATGTCTTCAGTGATGTCATGTGAGATGAGATCAGTGACATCATCAGTGAAGTCACTGACCATGTCATGAGTGATGTAATATGTGAGGCCAAAAGCAGTGCATTGCGGGGGCATACATTATAGTTAGCTCAGGTAAATATCACTGCTAAATTTCACTGGTTTTGAACAAGTGAAATCTGAGCCTAACTATAATGTCCTTGTAACCTTT
This sequence comes from Triturus cristatus, assembly GCF_964204655.1. Taxonomy (NCBI): domain Eukaryota; kingdom Metazoa; phylum Chordata; class Amphibia; order Caudata; family Salamandridae; genus Triturus; species Triturus cristatus. The sequence goes on from NC_140590.1 coordinate 1,389,784,976, forward strand.
GGTTTTTAGGTCTCGCCTGGCATGGGCTGCGCACATGCCCAGTCTTGCTGGAGAGATTTAATGATTTTGGGTATCTTCTGTAAAGGGCATTAAGCCCCACCCCTCTTTTCCATTGGCTGGCGTCCCCGTTTATGCTAAACGGTGGCCAGCCATTGGAAAACAGCTGTTCGTGACGTTTACCTTTGGCTTTTTGAGCCGTCCCATTTGGACAGGCTTGTCTGCCTTCCTTGCGTCGTAAAAGGATTCTTATCTTTATGGGGCCATGTGTTTCAAACACATGGCATCATAAAGACAAGAGATCCTCTTTCACATTGAAGCAGGCATGGAGTGCACAGGGTCACGGGGAAGACAGGCTGCTCTCTCTGCCCACCCCCCAAAATCAACCATCCTCCTGTTTGTCTGTCTGTCCGATCCCCATGCTCAGGCTGCATCCAGTCCTGATCCGCGTGTTTATTTTTGCATCGTGCTTTCACTTTCAGTGAAAGCCCGATGCAAATATAAACAGCGCTATGGCGAGCGATTGTTTCCTTTCGTTTTTGTCACTGTTTCTAGTGTGTTTGGTGTAAGAAAGTGAAACAGCCAGGGCACAGGGGCCTCCCCGGCGCGAAAAGCCGCCTTTTATTTGCATAACTCCCCAGCCCTCCCCACAGAGAAGTAAGGGTGCCAGGAAGAAAGCACCACCTGTCAGCCACAAGCATTAGAGCGGCCCCTGGGTGACTGCTTAAACCGAGCCATCCCCGGGTTACAAGAGCTGAGGGCGGGTGCTGTGAGTCGATATGATGTACCTGAGAGACCTACACTGGCTCCCCATCAACAAGAGGATCACCTTCAAGCTCCTCACCCATGCACACAAAGCACTCCACAACGCCGGACCGGCCTACCTGACCAGCAGACTCAGCTTCTACACCCCCACCCGCCAGCTACGCTCCGCCAGCCTCGCCCTTGCCGCTGTCCCCCGCATCCAACGAAAGACCTCCGGCGGTAGATCTTTCTCCTACCTCACCACCAAGACCTGGAAGACCCTCCCGACCCACCTACGGCAGACCCAAGACCTACTCACCTTCAGAAAACTCCTCAAGACCTGGCTCTTCGAGCAGTAGCGGCACCCCACCCCCCCCCCCCCCCCTCCCCCTCAGCGCCTTGAGACCCTCACGGGTAAGTAGCGCGCTTTACAAATTGTTTGATTGATTGATTGATATTGATTTCACCTGTACAAAACCTGTGAAATTCAGCAGATAGAGTTACCTGAGCTAACTATAATGTACGGCCCACGCAATGCACTGCTTATGACCTCACATATTACATAACTAATGACAGTGGCATCACTAATAACTTCACTGATGACATCTCAAATGATATCACTGATGACATCACTGATGACATCTTCAAGTGAGTGTAAGGTGTTTTTAAGAGTTTATGGTTGTTAAACATGTATACTAACCTACTACAAAAATAAATTAGTATACTAGATGCACTGCTACTGAGTGATACTACTTCCAACATATATTTTGTGAGTGGCTGTGTAACTGTGTGCATCCGTGTGTGAGTGGCTGTATGGGTATATAAGTAGATATCTGAGTAGCTATGTGAATAATTGAGTACCTATGTGAGTGACTATGTTGGTGAGTGAGTGGGTGTATGGTGAGTGAGTGGGTGTCTAAATGACTGTACGACTGATTGACTGGCTGTATAAGTGACTGTATGGGTGAGTGAGTGGTTGTTTGAGAGGCTGTTTGATTACGTGAGTTGGTGTGTGAGTGCAACTTTTGCAAAGTATGTATCTGTGTGTTTGGATGTACGGGTGAGCGAGCAGATGTGAGAGTGCTTGTATCGATGTGTGAATGTGTATGCAAGTGGTTGTGTGGGTGTGTGAGAAAGTGTGTGAGTGCTTGCTTAGGTGAGTAAGTAGCTGTGTTGGGAGGCTGCATGGGTGAGTGAGTAGGTTTGGGAATGGATGCTATGGTGAATAAATAAGTGGGTGTGTGAGTAGCTCTTTGGGTGAGTGTTTGACTCTGTGAGTAGCTGTCTGGGTAACTGCATGGTTGCATGAGTAGCTTTATGGGTGAGTGAGTGGTTGTGTGATTGCCTGTATGAGTGAGTGAGTGGCTGTCTTAGTGGCTCTATAGATGAATGAGTGGTTACGTGAGCACTTGGATGGGTCTGTACGGGGTATGTAAATAATTGTGTAGGTATGTGAGTGGGTGTATGAGAGGTTGTATAGGGGTGTGAGTGGGTGTGGGAGTGCTTTTATGGATGATGTCTTCAGTGATGTCATGTGAGATGCCATCAGTGACATCATCAGTGAAGTCACTGACCATGTCATGAGTAATGTAATATGTGAGGCCAAAAGCAGTGCATTGCGGGGGCACACATTATAGTTAGCTCAGGTAAATATCACTGCTAAATTTCACTGGTTTTGAACAAGTGAAATCTGAGCCTAACTATAACGTCCTTGTAACCTTTGGTTTTTTAGGTCTCGCCTGGCATGGGCTGCGCACATGCCCAGTCTCGCTGGAGAGATTTAATGATTTTGGGTATCTTCTGTAAAGGGCATTAAGCCCCACCCCTCTTTTCCATTGGCTGGCGTCCCCGTTTATGCTAAACGGTGGCCAGCCATTGGAAAACAGCTGTTCGTGACATTTACCTTTGGCTTTTTGAGCCGTCCCATTTGGACAGGCTCGTCTGCCTTCCTTGCGTCGTAAAAGGATTCTTATCTTTATGGGGCCATGTGTTTCAAACACATGGCATCATAAAGACAAGAGATCCTCTTTCACATTGAAGCAGGCATGGAGTGCACAGGGTCACGGGGAAGACAGGCTGCTCTCTCTGCCCACCCCCCAAATTCAACCATCCTCCTGTTTGTCTGTCTGTCCGATCCCCATGCTCAGGCTGCATCCAGTCCTGATCCGCGTGTTTATTTATGCATCGTGCTTTCACTTTCAGTGAAAGCCCGATGCAAATATAAACAGCGCTATGGCGAGCGATTGTTTCCTTTTGTTTTTGTCACTGTTTCTAGTGTGTTTGGTGTAAGGAAGTGAAACAGCCAGGGCACAGGGGCCTCCCCGGCTTGAAAAGCCGCCTTTTATTTGCATAACTCCCCAGCCCTCCCCACAGAGAAGTAAGGATGCCAGGAAGAAAGCACCACCTGTCAGCCACAAGCATTAGAGCGGCCCCTGGGTGACTGCTTAAACCGAGCCATCCCCGGGTTACAAGAGCTGAGGGCGGGTGCTGTGAGTCGATATGATGTAAAGTGACAAGCTAGCATGCCCAGACAGACAGACAGACACAGGCTGGCCTCCATCTCACTTCCAACACACACTGTGAGCACACATCTTAGTAACCCAGGCGGAGGCTGCTGCCGACCTGAGAGAGTAGCTGCCCCAGCCCCGACGGCTTCTCCTCCCACAGATGACTTCTTCTCACGTTAGGTTTGAATATTTGGCGTATTTAATGCCCTAACATGGAGTAAGTAGGTGCGCCAGGTGTACTTTCACTGAAGTGGTTTCTGTCCGTTTTCCTTCTTTGTCCTCCAGTGTGGCCTCCTTGGGCAGCCCTGGTCATCTGTGCCGTATCCGGGTGGGGGCTACAGGCGTCCAGAGTAAGAAGCTATAGGCTGCTCCTGTAGGCTTCGGAGCGGACGTGTGAGTGATGCTGTGTGCTTCCACCAAGGGAGGAAATAGCCAACAATTGTTTGCATAGTGGAAATGGCTACTGTAAGGGCATGCATGCCAGTCTGTCCCGGGGGGCGTACCAGCATCTAGAAGTGTGTGCCCGCCGCGGTTGTTGCAGCAGCTTGTGTTTGTTGACTGCCTTTCTTCTCTTTTCTAGTTCCTGAACCTGTACGAGAAGAGCCTCCGGAACGGCGCAGGCTTGAGCAGCACAGCATGCAGTCCCACTGTCTGTATGCACAGCTCCGGCCGCTGCTCGGAAACCGCTCCTACGCACGCAAGTTTTACTCAGGTAAAGACTCCTCTCTGCCTCCGTCACTTCTTCAAAGCCTTCCCGCCCAGGGTCTGCCACATGGCGCTCCAGGGAAGGAGTGTACACCAACATCAGTCCTGGCACAAGTGTGCAGAGCAGCCTGATGTCACAGAAATACAGAGTCCCATCAGGGCTGGGCATAGCAGCCCGCCAGGCTCTGAACTCCATGACACCGCTGCATGGGATATTATATATCCTTTTCACTTGTTGCCTCTCACTTGGAAAAGCAAAAACAAGGTGATGGGTGGAGGGCTTAAATTAAGCTCTGCCACCTGTAATCACTTGGGCCTCATTGCCGTCCATCATTCAGAGCAGATATTGATTGTTGACCTAGAGGTGGTAGTGGGGATTTTAATGCCACCAGACTGATTGTTGCTGTGTTGTTCTCATCCCCAGATTCCGCCTTCCTGCTCAGCGATGCTCACGTCACCGCCATGTTTCGGTGCCTGGAAGCTGTGGAGCAGAACAACCCCAGACTCCTGGCTGAGATCGACACCTCGGTGGTGAGACTAACCTCCCTAAACATGTGACTGTGATAATATAATAACAACATATTGTGTTTTAAATTAGAATGGAGAATTATTTGATCTGTGGTTCAGTGAAACTTTGCCTTAAGAAACAAGCATTTGCAATGCAATAGGTCTCGCCTTTGTGAGAGTTTGAGCTATTGGCATTGTAAATGACAATGCATTTTATTTATGTGTTTTGAAAACCTGCAGGCGGTGCTTAAATACGCACTTTGTACTTATAGTCCTTGCTTATGAGAAGCAAGGCTGGCAGTAACGGCGCCTCTTTTACTGCCAGCCTTGCTTCTCATAAGCAAAGACTATAAGTGCAAAGTGCGTGTTTACGCACCACTTACAGGTTTTCAAAATACATAAATGAAAGGCACTGTCATTTACAATGCCAATAGCTCAAACTCTCACAAAGGCGAGACCTATTGCATTACAAATGCTTGTTTCAGTGAATGTCTAAGGTTTTTTTAATTCTATTTCCTAACTATAATGTCCCTGTAACCTTTGGTTTTTTGAGTGAATTTCTAAGGTTTTTCAAATTCTATTTCCTAACTATAACTTCCCAGTAACCTTTGTTTTTTAAGTGAATTTCTATTTAGTCTTAACTAGTAGTCACGTTTGCAGAGTGATGAAGAAAGGGGACGGGCCTTCAACTAGCTCTTAGGAATTCTGGTGTATGAGACTTACTGGAGGTAACAGGAGGGATTCTTGGCCAGCAAGGTCCCCAGCATCCAAGAGGACTTCATCCCCCAACCAGTAGTACATCAGGAGGCACGTTTGTAGAGTGGTGAAAAAAGGGGGCATAGCCTCTGAAGATTTCTCAGAAATCCAGCTGTATGGGACTTACTGGAAGTAACAAGAGGGGTAGTTGGCCGAGAGGACCATCAGAAGAAAGGGGACTTACTTCATCCCCCAACCAGTTGTGCACCAGGAGGCACGTTTGCAGAGTGGTGGAGAAAGGGTGTGTGGTTTCTGACAACTTCTCACCAATCCAGCTGTGTGGGACTTACTGGAGGTAACTGGAGGAGTAGTTATCCCCCAAGGACCCTTAAGAGCCAAGGAGACATCATCCCCCAACTAGTAGTGTGCCAGGAGGTGTGTTTGCAGAGTGGTGGAGAAAGGAGGCGTGGCCTATGACAATCTCTCAGCAGTCCCACTTTTAACAGAGAAGTAGCTGCTGAACATGCAGTTCCCTCTCTGTGAAAACAATGTTGCTCTGCATCCAGCAATTGAGAGCACTTTTTATGCCGTCACTTGCTGGAAGTGGAGCATTTGCTATGGCTTGGCGGGAGCAGTAAAGCTCCTGCCAAGCCATAGCAGGAACCCCCGGACATAGCAAGAGCTGGTCCTGAGGACCATGTATGGCTCCAGGAGGAGGGCTGTGTGACCCCCCCTTCTTTCTTTGCTTTTGCCCCAGTGAGGTTGCGGTCCCCAGGACTGTGGGGGCCACCTGGCCACCACATTCAATTTAACAAAGGCCCCTGGGGAGGTGGCGGTCCCCGATACTGCTGGGGGGTCTGCGTGGCCCCCACATTAATTGACAATAAAGCCCCGGGGAGGTGGCGGCCCCCAGGACTGCGGGGGATGGGGTCCACGCAGCCCCCACATTGTTTTCTGGAAAAGTCCTGGGAAGGTGGCGGCCCCCGGTTTGGAGTTCTGAGCACCCCCCAGTTAAAATACATAAGCCCCAGTGAGGTAGTGATCCCTGGGGCAAGGGCCTCCCCTGTATTAATTTTTTTAAGAAGTCCCGGGGAGATGGTGGTCCGAGGGGCAAGATTATGCCTCAGGAGGGGGTACTTAGGCCCACCCCTCCCTTATAAAATGCACCCGGGACCCTGCCCACTCGGGGGCATATACCTAAGGAAGTGTGGGAGGCTATGTTGCATATCTAAAAAAAATGTGTTTTTGAGCCTACAGGATCCTGTGGGACCCCCCTAAAGGCCCAGGGGGGTCAGGGTTTTTTTTACCCTGCCCCTTTTCTTCTTTTCAATGTTTTTTCTGCTAAAGCCAAGTCCCAAGATGGCAATTAACAAATTCCTGGATTGAAGTGTTGCAGCAATCGGATCTCAGCACAAGATCGGAAGAGGCCACAACGCCTCCGAGTCTCTATACACAATTAGAAATTTCTTTCAATTACTCCGCAACTACTGTACAGATTCACACCAATTTATTAAAAGTTGGCTTCTTGACCAACAACTACCTTTCTGCCAAATGTGGTGTAATTACGTTCAGCAGTTCGGGCTATAGCTATGTCTAAAGTTCCTACGGAAATTAACATGGGGAAAATGCATTTTTGGATTCCCCCTTTTTCTTGACCCGCCCCCCCCCCCCCCCACTTGACAGATCACCCTGGGACTTTCAGGACAGCAGCTTAAGTAAGTGGCAAACTAGGTTTGAAATTTTTGCTAGGATTCATCAAACAACGCCAAAGTTATTGACAAATGCACAAATGTAAAAACGCTCTTCCTATGGAAACTACATCCTAACTCTAACTACCTACTGGTGACTGTCAGTAGGTGTGTGCCGAAACACGTCTGTTTGCACAAATGATCCATAAAAAATTGGATTCCTTCCATATATATACCTTTTGGATCTGGGGCTTCATCAGGACAACAGAAGGGGATACTCCCTGTCTTGATTTCCCTCCTGGACCCAATTTTGTTCCCTACTTTGTTTTACATTTTAGACATTTCAGACTGGCATCATTTTAGTAAGGTTATATTTTACATTTTTTGCTTGCACTGTATTATTCTGAGAATATGCTGTACAGGCTGCTTATTTTTAGGAAGCCTTTCTTCTCCATAAATCAGGACACTCAGTACAAGGCTAGAACACAGAACAAGAAATCATAGTGCTTGTGTTGTACACTCGGCGACAGCTTCTAACATCTAGACACATCATTACATCAGAGCTGTATCTCTAACACTGTGGTTTTATTATATAAACTGTCCCCTGTCCTATTGGAGGTCAGAGAGGAGCATTCCAGTCATCATTGTCCTGGGCCAAATTGCTTTGTGCGGCATGCACCCCTCTGAACACTTAGCTTCCATCATGCAGAAAGGAATGGTCAATCCACTCCAGACTGATTGACTGGCCAATGTATCCAGGTATATGGGCTTGGGCTAGCCTAAGATATCGTGCAGAGGGTACACCCATTATAATCTCAGAGTAGGGGTAGTGACATGGTTAGAATGTTCATTCTTTTTACCATGTTAATAATGCTGGTTACCTTTCTTCGTTCAATCTGCCTAACAATCGCAGCACATTTTGTTCAATCCAAAATTACAATAGTTTCAATAAATGTATTGAAAACTCTTAGTATCTTTCTCGTATTTTACCATGGGCATGCATAAGTAAACAAGGAAAGGGGTAAGATCTGTTTCCACGATTTCTTAGGAGATCATAGTGTCATGTTCGAGATTGCCAAAGTCATCTGCTATCCTGGTTGGTTTAGGGGTATGAGTGAGGAAATAAGCAATTGGGCCGTCAGTCTTTGATAGTGTAGATTGACTCCGTCCCTGCATTCTGAAGTTCTGTTGTCTTCATACGCAGGCCCACATTTTCTAGTGGGAGCCGTATAACACATTCATTTTGATAGGCAAAAAGGAATGGGAAAATTGTTTGAAGTTGGCATCAGGGTCAATGGACTTCAAAGATATGCTGTGCTCAAACCTTAAACTAATGGACCTGCATGCCAGCAAAGCCCATCATATTATGCTGCTGGGTCCTTATTTACTAAATGTTGTGGAGAAACTAGTGCAATGCAAGGGACTTTATTGCAAAAATGTTTAGCAAATTGACATTGTTTTTTTCTTTACACTGAAATAAATAAAAAAGTTTGCTTAGCGTCATGCATGCACAAACTTTAGTAATGAGGATCCTGGAATGAGTGCATGCACTGAAAAGATTGCACAAAGAACAAGCATTGCCAACATAGAATATGTCTTGTCTAGTCAAGATCTATTGGCTTTGCCAATGTTTTTTTTAGCCATGTCATACAGCAGGGCGGTTGCTGAGCAGCATGGCTGAAAGTTTTAAAAAAGTGCCATGAGGCAGTCAAAACTTGCCCTGTCATGGCAATTTTTTTCCCTTTCAACTATGATGGATAATTATATATGCACAATGTATAACTTGACTAAATAAACATTGCTCTAAAGCATGCAGCAGTTCTTTGGCTTTATCAATGTATAATTGTGTGGCCGGAGGGCACGTGTGGAACGGGACAAGCAACAACAAAGTTGGAGGTGGGAAAGGCGTTGGTGGAACTAGACAAGCAACAACATATGGGAGAAGAGTTGGAGGGGATGGGGGTATTTCAAGGCAAGCAACAATAGGGCTAGAGGAAAAGGGGGAAGCAAGAAGATTGGCGCAAGCAACAACAAGCAAGTTGCAAATGGGCAAGCAATGACATGGTGGGAAGGCAAGCAAGCAAAAACAACTTGAATGCAATGACACAGAAGGAGGAAGCAACAACAGCAGAGCAAGCAATGCCGGGTAAGCAACAACACTAGAGGGGAGAGGGAAAGCAATAATGACAGAGCAAGCAAAGATGGATGAGGAACAGGGAGAGAGGCTGCAAACAACAATGGGCAAGCAACACAACAGGAGTGGGGGACTAGGGAAAAAGCAATAGCTATGATGAAATGGAAGAAGGAAAGAAGTAAAAGATTGTTTCTCCACCCCAGTGTGAGGACACTGATAAAAAAAAACAATCAGTACTTGCTCCATGCTCCATGGAAGAGAGAAACAAAGGAATAAAACGTGAAAATGGCATGTGTTGATCAATTGGAAAACAGCAAATAGGAGTGACAATGAATCTAATGAATCAATCAATCATTTGTAAAGCGCATTACATAGCTGCGAGGGTCTCAACGCGCTGGGGGGGGCGCTACTGATCGAACAGCCAGGTCTTGAGTATCCTCCTGAAGGTCAGCAGGTCTTGGGTCTGTCGTAGGCTCAGTGGGAGGGTGTTCCATGTCTTGGCAGCGAGGTGGGAGAAGGATCTCCCACTGGTGGTTGTTCTTCGGATGCGCGGGACAGTGGCGAGTGAGAGGTCGGCAGACCATAGCTGGCGGTTGGGGATGTAGAAGGAGAGCCATCTGTTGAGGTAGGCTGGGCCAGTCTTGTGGAGTGCTTTGTGTGCGTGGATTAGGAGTAGGGGTGGGCGGAATTTGCGTAATCGCGTTACGCAAATCTCCGCGAAATGGTAAAAAATCTCCGCGAACATGCAGAAATTCCGCGAACACGCGGAATTGCTTGTTCGCGATACTTTTTTCCTGTTCGCGATCACTGTTTGCGTGCTCGGGGTGAAATATCTCGCGAACACGCATATTGAGAACGCGAACAAGCAAAAAAATTCGCGAAGTTGCGGAACGCATATTTTTGGGCAATTTCGCGTTCTCCGCGGAACGCGAAATTACCCAAATTCCGCAAATTCCGCGAACGGAACGGAATTTACCGCCCAGGCCTAATTAGGAGCTTGAAGGATATCCTTTTGTTGACGGGGAGCCAGTGCAGGTTTCTCAAGGGGGGGGTGATATGGCCGTGTCGTGGTACGTCGAGGATCAGTCGCGCCGAGCCGTTTTGGGTGCGTTGTAGTAGTTTAATGAGCTTGGTCGGGGCTCCCACGTAGAGGGCGATTCTGTAGTTGAGTCTGCTGCTGACGAGGGCCTGGGTGACTGTCTTTCTTGTATCTGTCAGGATCCATCTGTAGATCTTGCGGAGGGTGTTAAAGCAGGAGGAGGAGACGGCGTTGACTTGCATGGTCATTGAGAGCGTTGAGTCGAGGATGATTCCCAGGTTGCGTGTGTGGTCGGTGGGTGTCGGGGCTGCCCCCAGTGCCATTGGCCACCAGGAGTCGTCCCAGGCTGAGGGGTTGGAGCCGAGGATGAGGACCTTTGTCTTGTCCGAGTTCAGCTTCAGGCGGCTGATCTTCATCCAGTCGACGACGGCCTTCATTCCTTCGTGGAGGTTGGCTTTGGTGGTGATGGAGTCCTTGGTGAGGGAGAGGATCAGTTGAGTGTTGTCTGTGTAGGAGATTATGTTGAGGTCGTGCTGTCGGGCGACGTGTGCGAGCAGGGCCATGTAAATGTTGAACAGTGTCGGGCTGAGGGGCAGGCTCCAAAACCCCTCTTATGTTAACAAAATATCTCACAAGTAAAAGTGTTTGTTCTGTCTCAGGCAAGACCTAAAAATGAAGCCCTGCTTTTATACAAGAGGCCTCTTGACCCTGAGAGGGGTCTGAAGGACCCCAAATTTAGGATGAAGTCATGGAATGCAGTACACCTCGTGTGGGTCTTTGGAGGCCCTACAGAGGCCCATGAACAGAGTGTACCTGCATAGTCACTCACAATGTCATTGTTGGCTCACTGCTAGCATGCCTCTGGAGTGAGTCTAGGTATCCAAAGAGGATAAATATCTTTGTAGTACGGACTGAACCACTATCTGTATCTTCCATTTACCAGTACAAAAGCAAGAATAGGTTTGCCCTGCTTTTTCCACCAATGCATAGTGTACAAATAGGGCCTTTGGAAGCAGTGCTTGTGGAAATCATATCAGTAAATCTGATGTAAAATGAAGCATTTTGCCATCTTGTGTGGGAGAAGCACATGGGCAACAGAGAGAAATATGGGGAGCAGCGGAGCAGGAGAACTAAGCATACGAGGAAGACAACTGTAAAACACATGCACTCTTGTAGAGTGCTTAAACAAAAAGAAAATGTAGCACCTGAAACACCTGAAAGAGTGAGCCAGGGAAGTACATAGTAATGTGTCCATGCTCAAGATCCACGGGTGCGACAAAAAGAGGAAGGAAAGCCCACACAGCTAAAGAAAAAGAAGCAAGAAAATGAGAGTGGCAATGAAGCCAAACAATGGGCCGGCTCCAAAGCCTACTCTACCACAACAATATGTCTTACAACAGATGGCACATGCTCTGCTTTAACAGATGGAACATGTTCTGTTTTAGGCTAGACCTAAATAGTCAAAATCTGGTTGATAGAATCCTACGAACAGCCTCTTACAGCAAAGATTACCTTGCCAAAGTTAGTGGGTAGTTATTTTCCATAGTGGATTCTGGAAGGCAGTAGTGCTCTGTGTTTTCACTTACTCATTTTTCTTACAACAGATGGCACATGCTCTGCTTTAACAGATGGAACATGTTCTGTTTTAGGCTAGACCTAAAAAGTCAAAATCTGCTTTATTGAATCCCACAAACAGCCTTTTACAGCAAAGATTACCTTGCCAAAGGTAGTGGGTTTGTTTTTTCCATAGTGGATTGTGGAAGGCAGTAGTACTCTGTGGTTTTGCTTACACATTTGTGTCATGGTGCAAGTGATAAGTGATGTGGGCACACTCTGTGTATTAGAAGGCTTTGGGATGGATAAAGATGAGGAGTCATCTGAGTGAACTGATGACTACTCTTCACGTGAACAGACCAGCAAGTTCAGTTGCATCTCCCTTGGCTACCAGGGCAGTGAGGTATGTACATATGATTAATGTGCAGGACAAGGCCTTAGAGGCAGGACTGCTAGGCATAAGGGAGAGAAGTGAGTGGAGGATCGATATTGCTCACGCCCAATAGCTCAGGAAGGAGGAGGTTGAGCAGCTTGTTGGTTAACTTGAAGGTGGAGAGAGGTTATCATGGCAATATTTATTGTAGAACCTTCCCAAAGAAAAGATGTTCCAAATAATGTAAGGCCACATAGAAATAACTGTTAAGGAACCAAAGGCTCAGTGCAAGAAAAGAATATGAGGAAGAATTATTTATTTACTTTATAGATGTGGAAAGCTCTAGCTTGTGACATATCACTTCATTGCTGTAGATAGTAGTGTAATTGGAGTAGACATGAATATAAAAGCAATGAAAGGATTAAAAAATATTGGAACGATAAAAACTGTGAATGCTGTAGAAGAGTTTAGAGCAATCATCAGCTGTGCTGCTCAAGGCGCAAACTGATGGAGAACTGGCATGTGTATATTTGGAGCCAAAAAGAGTGCATTAGTATTTATTCCACAATCCTTTAAAACCAAGGACAAGGGCTGATCTGAAAAACAGGCATCCTCTACGTAGGAGCCAAAGTAGAGTGGGTCATTGCTCAATCCTTCGGTGCTGTCAAAGGGTTGAGTTTGTGGTAGTTCACCATTCAATAGCAGCAAAGAGCAGGCAACATGAGAGAGTCAAGTGAGGATCAAAGTGCAGATAGGGGTCCTTGGTATGGGTTTATGCAATGGGAAGGGGAAGTTTGTAGTAGGGTGGTTAGTCCCAAACATTAGTGAAGTTGATAAATGGGTCGGGCAGGGAGATGAAGAAACAGCATCTAGGTGACGTTACTCAGATGAATCATGATTGTAGGAGAGCTATTGATTGGAAGAATGTACACTTTGAGCAAAAGATCTGGAGGGGACTAGAGAGCTACGGGGACTGGAATATTTGGGAACAGTGGTTGCAAGTAGAGGAAGGCTGTCAAGTGAAGGAAGGGGATAGGGTGGGCAAATCCACTGCATGGGGATCTACAGTGAGAAAGAGACTTAAGAGACTAGCTCAGTATTCCAGGCACACAGAGGTTGAAGCAGACAGGCCCTTTAATGACTCGGCAGATTTATGAAGATTTTGCATCTGGGTTGCCTCACTTTTGTGGCACAGCCCAGATGGAAATTAATTTTTGGTATTTTACTAAGCCATTTATATGGCTTTGCACGATTTAGTAAATCCAAAGTAACACAAGTCAGCACACAGCTCTGCCTTGCGTAACCTTATGTTAGGAAGGCGCTCATGGATGCAGCATGGGCATTGAAATGCATCCACTCATGGATTTTGATGCATTCCCAAATTTACAAAGTTTTGTAAACCTGGGAATGTGTCAATATGCAGCGCTTTCCCCAATGAGGCATAACGTGGAGAAATATCTTTATTTCTCTTCGTTATTTCCTCTTTCTGCAGCACACATAGAAAGAGGAATATGCCTCTAAGGATTGCATTTGGGCAGGACAGTTCCCCTTCCTGCTCAATAGTCATGATGTGGAGTACGTCTTTAAAGGGAAAGGGTATTAGCTTTAAATGTGAGGCAAGTGTTCAAGATAGTGGTGACAATAGGAAGCAGAGGGAATTTGTTAATACTTGAGCTCCATGGAGATTCTGTTACACCGATGTGTATTAAGATTATGTGTGTGCACATTGTTAGGTTGAAAGAAGATGATACTGAAGATTATTGAAAAAAATGATCTGTCCATGTAAAGGGTAGGGGAATCTGTACCCTAATGTGAGAAAAGTAGGATGTGAAGTTATGGACAAGTAAGTGGACCGCGAGATGGGTGATCCCTTCAACATGATGGGAGAAGCCCAGCACTTTTAGGTTGTCCAAGAGGTTGATGGACTTGGGATGCAAAACATCTTGCAGATGAAAGTTAAGGTCCTCAAGGACCATGATGATTGAAAAGTCAGACCAGGAGGTGGAGTGAATTCCATAAAGTTGGACCTGAAAGTATTTCTGGGTCTCTGGGTATGGTACACCGAAGTCCCTCCCAGGGCTAGGGAAATGGAGAGGTAATTTTGAAGGTACGGTACTCAATACAGTCATTGACCTCTGCTGAAATAATGGAACAATTGAGGATGGAGAAGTAAATGATAGCCACACCAGCTCAAGTTTATGAATTCTACACTGTTTAATTATGTTGTAGCCATAAGTAATTGCAATGGCTATGTCTGGGGCAAAGATAGGTTAAGCCAGCTTTCTGTTAGAAAAATCAAGTCAGCAGTACTTGGAACAACTAAATCACATAACATCCTTAGCATGTGTGGCTAGAGAGTGGGTATTAATAAGGACACATTTTAAAGAAAAAAATGATGGAATCTTTGTTGAACAGAGTATGTAACTGATGGGGGGGGTGGAGTTTCAAGGTTGGAGTCTGAGACAAAGGAGAAGGAGAGGAAAGAATATGTGAAGTGGTAGTGGGAGCAAGAAAAAGCACCATTAAAAAAGGAGGGGAAATCTTATGTACAAAGAGGTGAGGACAAGGCAGAGTTGAATTTGAGCAAGGTGGTAGAGGAATAACCCAGGCTTACCGCTGGATTGTGTGCCAAAGATCCAGTGGTCCAGGCGCTGTGTGTGGTTCAGGTGCAGAGAGGCACAGACCAGCTTACCACACACCCACTACGCAAGCCTGAGCAGTCTATTTTGCCACCTTTTGCTTATTGTTGTGGTCTTTTATGTTATTTTTACAGCCTTTCAGTTTATTTTGTTGCATGCTCCTTCCTGCTTTTCCTGTCTGTTAGCCTCCCTGCTTCACGCCACCTGCCACCCAGCACACCACCCCCTCCAAGGACCTACTTAATGGCGGCCATAGAGTGACCCCATTAAACTGATCCCCAATCAGCTCCCCAGTAGCAAGTCTCTTGACTCTTTCTAGGGTCACCCTAGCCTGGTGCTGCCTTGTTTTGCCAGGTACCGTCAATTACGGTGCTGCATTTTAGCTACTAAGTTACCAATTTCGGCTTTCTGCTTAGCGTTTAACCTTAGCCTTTTAACTCTGTTCTATTTTGTTTAACTTCATTTCAACATTAAGCTTTTCCTGTTTTGCCGTCTTTTAGTTTATTTAAGCCGCCTTGAGTTTCTTTGCAGCCTTAAAGTCTATTTTGACACCTTAAGCACATTATTTCTGTCTTTAAGTTCTTTTTGCAGCCTTCCAGTTTATTTTGCAGCCCGCCCCTTCCGCCCACTCTTTCCCATCCGTTAGCCCTTCCACTATCCGCCACCCAGCGGCCCACCCCCTCCTGGGACCTACCGAATGGAGGCCCGGTCACACCTGGCAAGCGGGAGCACTGCCGGTGTGACAAAGGCATGCCAAAGGCAAGCTTTTCTGTATCTGTCCGCACCTGGACTGCTCCCAGCACCAGTCAACCGTGGCCCTCTTGTCACTCGCAGATACGCCTCCACAGAACTCCGAACCCTTGACCCTGGACGCCACAACAACTGCTGCCTTGCATCTCCCTGATCAACGGAAGGTCCATTGACCTGCCACCGCTGTTTCTTCACCTGAAACTTAGTACATCCCGCCATGATAGAATCAGCGCCACTCCAATTCACCGACCACAACAGGCCCGGAACCACTCCGATGCTGCCTGCTCAATGCCTGATCTCTCTGCAAATACTCCACTGAAGTCTGGGACACCTTCTCTACCCTCGCTCCTGACATGATCTTCATCACAGAGACCTGGCTCAACCCCTCCTCCGCCCCCGACATCGCCATTGCCCAACAACTACAAGATGACACACTGACACTGCACCAACAAACACGGAGCCATCACTCTCATCCACAAAGAAACAACCAGCTGCACCCTCATCAAAGACGACACCACTTCGGTCATGGAGCACCTCAACTTCCAGCTCCACATTGAGGACAGAATGACTATCAGAGACACCCTTGTCTACAGACCCTTAGGACCACGCACTGTCTTTGGCAACGCAATCAACGACTTCATCACCACAATTGCCATCAAGTCCAAGCACTCCATCTTCCTCGGTAAACTCAACTTCAACCTGGATGACCCCACAGACACTAACTCAGCCAACCTCCTGGAACACATGAGCAACATTGGCCTCACCCAGCTGGTCACTGACCCCACACACTGAGCAGGACAAATGCAGCCATGTCACAGAACTCACTTGGACTGACCACTCCACTGTCCACTTCACCATCTCTAGATCACCATGCACCACCACCAGCCCCCCAACGCCTCCTTCCACAGCTGGAGCAAAGTGACACCGGCCCAACGGATGGACGCCCTCAACACCAGGGCAAAACCAAAGGGGATGATGGACGGAGTGTTGAACAATGCAAGCACTCACCCCCAGTCAACTGATCTAGGTTTAATCCATCATCATTCTTTAGCTCCCCAGTCCAGACATGGCCATATGCAAATCAGTCTGACCCTGTGCTTCATGGGAACAGTTCATCCCGAACTGCCAAGCCATGTCTTCCCTGGACCGGAAACAAGCATCCTGGGACCGGTTTCTGGCTAATCAGCCGTCATCAGCCAGGCTATCTTGAATCCAGTGGCAAAGTGACAAGGGACCCACGTCTGGGCATACCCTGCCAACTTAGGGCGAACAAAGCAAAACCAAAGGGGATGATGGACGGAGTGTTGAACAATGCAAGCACTCACCCCCAGTCAACTGATCTGGGTTTAATCCATCATCATTCTTTAGCTCACTCCGCTACCCACCACTGCAACCAACGTGGAACAAGCAGTCCAGTATTGCACCACCTGGATCACCAACACTGCTGATCGAGTCACCCCCATCACACAAGCCCAGAACCACAAACCCAACAAACAAGCTAGCTGGTACACACCAGAACTCAGGACAATAAAACACAGCTGCAAATAACTGGAGAGAAGATGACGCACCAGCAGAGACACCATAGACTGAGCCACTTTCAAATCAGCCCTTAACAAATACCACCAATGACTCAAAGTCACAGAAAAAGATGCTCTAGCTAATCACATCGAAGCATGTGCTATCCTCACCAAGGAACTCTTCAGAATCATCAGAGAGTTCTCCATAAACTGATGAAACTCTACACAACAGCTCATTGACATCCCAGTCGATTTTCATTAAGTAGCGGTCTGCCTTTACATAAAGCGAATGAGAACCAAATTGTTACATTTTAAGGCCACTAAAACAGAAATGATTGTGTTTGCCACTTGATATGATTAAGCACAATTTTATCTTAGACTTCTTTCTTTAGGTGTTCCTTTGAAGTCACGGCTCAGATTACAAATCTAGGCATTCGGGTAAATAGCTTACCATCACTCCACAGATCAACACTTCTATTGGAGCAATCACCTTTCTTATTGCAACAAAATAGAATAAAATGATCCTCCTAATATAGAAAAAGAGGGCTGCGTTGTGGTGGTTGATGCGCTTATTAACTCCTCATTGAAATATTGCAACAATCTAAATAAAAGGACCTCAATATTGATTATAAAGGCATCTGATTACATCAAATGTGAAAACTCATGTGAGGGTTATGTAGATGAAACCTGATATTCAATTTGAGAGGAGCTGGTCATTGGCTACTTGTTCCAGCCATTATTCGGTTCAAGATTGTCTGTAAGTGGCTGGTTGTCCCTTTAAGCCCTTATACATTAGAAGTCCCAGTAATTGTAATTTATTATTGAAGGATATGCCATTGCACTATTGCTAAACGTGATTACTTATGGTCTCAATGAGGTTGCTTCACATTCCAACGGCCATTGCATGGAAGGAAAAGTTAATTTTTCAACCACCTATGTCCTGGAATAAGTTGTAACAGGGCCTAAGACCAGTCATACAATACCCTGGGGCAGGTTTACAAGGAACATAGATGCATCACTTTCCTTGTACCAGTGTCAAATGTTCTTCCGCCACCGTGGATGTGCTGTATTTACAATACAGTGCTCCATGGCGCAAGGATTAACAGATGTGTCAGAATTCTGACCCATCTGTTGGCCCAAAAGTCACGCATTGCAGGAGTTGTGTCGCAAGCACGATGCAACTCTAGCAATGTATTTTGAGGCCTATGCTTACTGTACTGCTTCTCTCCTTACGCCTGCTTCAAGCAGGCGTAAGGTTTTGACGCAGTAGCACCCTAAAAGATTTAACGTGGCCTTCCTGCATGGGAATGCCCACCCTGCATATGACGCAGGGTTTTACAACGTGACGCATCTCCCTAGATGAGGTATGTTGTAAATAGACAGCATTGTTTCCGCCACCGTTGCATCAAAAAAAGTGATGCAATGGCTGCGCAAGGATGCACAAGGGTTTGTAAATCTGCCCCCTTGATTTTACCAAACTCCTAAAGTCGATTTTTCCCCAACCTAAGCCTATCTCCCTCAATTTGTTCAGGAAATGTGCAGCAGTAGAGATGGTTAGCACAATGAACTCGATAACAAACCCAAAATAAATTCACTCATGAGTGAATAAATGAATGATTGGAACAGTCAAAGAAGGACGACTGAGGTTGATACTGGAGGATATCAAACAATTAGAAGGTGAAAGTTTCAAAGGAAGAAAGTGAATATTTGCACATGAGAGGGGGGATGATGGTTTCCAGATAACATTCTTCTTTTTTGCCATTGTACATGTTAGGATGGGAGAGATTTGTTGAAGTGAAAAAGGGCCAGTCTGACAACAGGGGAAAGTAGTAGTGGCAGCTCCTTTGTTTGTAAGTTTTATAGGGTGCTACACGCTTGGTTACTTCAAAGGGGCAGAAAATGATAAGAACGAGTCTCCTTGGTGAGGTATAGTCAGGTCACTGAGGCAAAACCCGACCAATGTTCTAATTTTGACCCCTCAGCTACAGGAGCCCAGTTGTAGGCAAGTTTGAAGAGTTGTGTTTCCAGCTGTTTTTACACCACATTTATATTTGTATACAATGCATTCCTTAACCAAGACCCTTCCATCCTAGGGATCTAACTCTGTGTTTGCAATTTGGTGGCTTATTGCGTGATACAGTGCGCAGCCAATTAGCAAGCGTTCCACGCTTGTGAGAACAAATCAAGCAGTTTCAGTGCTATTTGACTTGGGTACACGTGCAAAGCTTCAGGCCTATCTAGCGGTCAGATTTTCAGGCCCTGAAGTCTCTGACCAAGCTTCTTTATTCTGTATAGACGGCTTTGAAGTAGTCATGGTGTGCCTGCCCAGAGCTCTCGTGAATAAGGGGCAAGTTGCAAGGGCGTAAAACAGGCTCCTCCGAGCCCCGCGGCACGGGGAGGTGGGGTGCAATGGTAAACAACCGTTACACCGAAAATTTTACAATGCATGCCATTACAACGCATGCCATCACCACGCAAGTACCATCACAATGAAATGCTTTACAACGTGTCATTACAATGCATATGCCTTTACCACGCATGCCTTTCCAACAAATTTCTTGTAAAGGCATGAATGGTACAGGCATATGTTTTTTACATGTAAGTATAAGGTAACTATATAGGGTTTAGGGTGGGTTAAAGTTTTGGGTTGCCAAGGTAATTTGAGGATTTAGGGCGGGTTTGAGTTTTGGGTTGACAAGTTAATTTGAGGGTTCAAGGTGGGTATGGGTTTTGGGGTGCCAAGGTTAATTTTAGGGCTCAGGATGGGCATGGGTTTTGGGGTTCCAAGGGTAATTTTTGGATTCAGGGTGGGTATGGGTTTTGGGGTGCAGGGGTAATTTAAGGGTTTAGGGTGGGTATGGGTTTTGGGATGCCAAGGGTAATTTTAGGGTTCTGGGTGGGTATGGGTTTTGGGGTGTCAAGTGTAATTTTAGGGTTCATGGTGGGTATGGGTTTTGGGGTGTCAAGGGAAATTTTAGGGTTTAGGGTAGGTATGGGTTTTGGGTGCCAAGGGTAATTTTAGGGTTCAGGGTGGGTATGGGTTTTAGGGTGTCAAGGATAATTTTAGGGTGCATGGTGGGTATGGGTTTTGGAGTGCCAAGGGTAATTTAAGGGTTCAGGGTGGGTATGGCTTTTGGGTTGCCAAGGGTAATTTTAGAGTTCAGGGTGGATATGGGTATTGGGGTGCCAGTGGTAATTTAAGGGTGCAGGGTGGGTATGGGTTTTGGGGTGCCAAGGGTAATTTAAGGGTTCAGGGTGGGTATGGGTTTTGGGGTGTCGAGGGTAAGTTTAGGGTTCAGGGTTTGTATTGGTTTTTGGGGGCCAAGGGTAATTTTTTATTTCAGGGTGGGTATGGTGGTAAGGGTGATTTTAGGGTTTAGGGGGTATGGATATTGGGGTGGTAAGGGTAATTTTAGGGCATTATGGGTATTAGGGTAGTAAGGGTAATTTTAGGGTTTTCTGGGGTATTAAAATATATATATATAGAAACAGTCCTTTCCGCTCTTTTTTTCAGCGGAGATAAAGGCACGGACCTCTCGCCTCCAGGAAACAAATGACAAATCCCACAACACGGAGAGTGGGTGAAGCAGGTGATTTATTTCCCAAAAATGTTAAAACAAGAAAATAACAGGACCAGTGTCCTCCATGACGCGTTTCGCTCCACGCAGGGAGCTTGATCACATGATACGTCTCCGTGTGATGATGTCATAAATAGAGACACTGGGCACCAACCATGTGAAAGAAATGAAGAACAGACTACACAATTGTATTCATTCAGTATTACAAAGTCCGAATACTTAATAAAGATAATATAAATATCATGTGCAAGAAAAAACGCATATAAAAGACAGCACTTCGTAATGACAGATGAAAACAAATGTTTCTGAAATTACAAATATATGACAAAAGGGCGGTAATCAAATAAATACATAGTGTATATAATCCACCTGTAAAGTAACCTGTATTGCCCTTGGGAAAAAAACTCTCTAGAAAATAGAGGACAAGTGTCCAGAATGAAAGACCCAACAATACTGTCCTGTCTTAAATAAATGCGTAAAAAGCGGATATGTACCTTGCAAGTGCATAAAAAAAAGGACATCTGATATTAAAAAAAAAAAAAAGGAGAGAGATCATGCATAGAGTAGTAGGTAAACCAAAATAACCAGGGAGATTCTGACATATCTAAATACACAGTTTGGCAATGCATATGTCTCACACGAATGCAGGTGTAATAGTAAAGAAAGCTTGTCACTTAATAAAATCCATAGGCTGAAAAACATAAGGTAAAAAAGTGACATGCAATTGAGCAAACAAGATGAACTAAAAGCCTATATCAGTCATATTAGCAGCATGTGTGAACAATAGCAAGGCTAGTGCAACAATTATAAATATGCTAAAAACCATAAATAGATCAAATCTCCTGTTATAAAATTGCATGGAAAAAATAGTAAAACTCCATACAAGAAATAACCTGATGATAAATAGTCTGTTAATATTTAAAAAGCTAAAGTGCTTAAAAAACAGTGCAAAATAGTGCTCTAAAACAACGATAGAATCAATAGCAGCAAGTCAAGATAGTCGTGTGGGCAGAGAATACATGTATATATAACTCTCTTATGCTCATTGTAAACAGAAAGGATAAAAATACAAAACAAGGTATATAAATCATAAAAAGTTGTGCAAATCTTCATTAATGTTAAGGCCATTGGGGACTCTTGTGTCGAGAGCTAGAATGAAGTGAGACTCTCGTTGTCTCAATAGCTTATCTCGATTGCCTCCCCGTCCAGGGTTGTCAACTGACCCTATGACTGTATACTCCAAATCCTTTAATTTATTGTCATGAATGGATTTGAAGTGCCTAGCAACCGGATAGTTGTGGTCTGAATTGACAATGGCCCTAACATGTTGCAGGATACGTTTATGCACAGGAAGTTTGGTACTTCCAATATATTCCAAATCGCAAGTGCACTTAAGTTTGTAAATAGCATACTTAGTACAACAAGTTAAATGTCCTTGGATAGCTATCTCTTTATCACTAAATGCTGTTTTATAGTGAGTGCTGTTAGTAGCAAAAGTACAAGCACGGCAAGAGTTACATTTCAAGAACCCAGTCCTAGTAAGCCAAGTGCCCTTAGTGGTAACCGCAGGCATGGCTCTCACAAGGGCATCCCTCATAGAAGGAGCCTTTCTGAAGGTATTAGATGGTAAGTTAGGTAGGATGAGGCCAAGAATGTTATCAGTTAAAATGATAGGCCACTCTGAATAAATGATCTTGCGGATAGCATTTTCTTGGGAACTAAATGCAGTAATTAAGTGAATCGACTGTATCTCTGGCTCCGAAGTTGTGATTACAGTTTTGGAACTGGGCTGAAGCAAATTAAATCTAGGTACATTGTTTGCCTTATTAAGGGCAAGGGTCAAAAGGTGTTCTTTATAGCCTCTGTCCAAGAATCTGCGAAATGTTGCCTTCTGGCATTGAGTAGAAACTATTTCAGAGCTGCAGATTCTTCGAATACGAATACATTCGCCATATGGTATGCTATTAATAAGATGACGCAGATGTGCACTGTCAGCATGTAGAATTGAATTACCTGCAGTGGTCTTTCTGTGTAACTTAGTAAAGAGTGTGTCATTGTATGTATATACCAAGACATCAAGAAATTCAACAGAGAAGCTATCAATAGAGACAGTAAACTTAAGGTTCAGATCATTAAAATTGATATCATTTACAAATCTTATTGCATCATCCTTAGAACCATTCCAGACTAGAAATATGTCGTCAATATAATGCCAGTAGAGGACCACATGGCTCCACCAGCGCTGATGAGTGGTTCTGAGGACATGCTTCTCCCACCAACCCACATGTAAGCATGAGTAGCTGGGGGAGAAGCAAGCCCCCATTGACACCCCATGCAGCTGATGGTAAATATCATTCTGGAATAAGAAGAAGTTAGTTGATAAACAAAGTTCAATTATTTCTAAAAACATGTTATTATGGTCATTCATATTGATATCCCTATTCTCCCAAAAATGTTTCGTAGCATTCATGCCATGACAATGATTGATACTCGTGTAGAGGGAGTCAATGTCCATCACTACCAACAAATAATCACAACACCATGTCATATATTTAACTTTGTTCAAGAAATCAGTAGTAGCTCCCTGGCGCATACTGGAGGTACCTGGTGGGCTAGTTGGCCCCCAGGGACCACAGGATTCAAGGGGACTTAATCTCCCATCTTAAAACGTGTGTTTGCAGAGTGCTGCAGGGAGGGGGTGGGGCCTCCTGTGCGATGCCGACCCCTGACCCCTATTTTTTTTTTTTTTTTAATGGAAGGGGGCCGCGTGGCCCCCCTCCCAATGCCATATTCGGCCCCGGGGACCTCATCCCCCGGGGCATGGCCAGTGTTTTTTCTTTTTAATAATTGGAGTCCTAACTTTACTACTACTAAATGCCTTCCGTGAATACCAAAAGTAGTAAGTTTAGGATTGTATCTCAGATTAGTTCTGTGAATCGGCCCCCAAATAAATACACCAAGTACAGAGAGACGGAGGATACAAAAATTAGTTGAACACATGTTGGATGATATTTAACCTGACATTATCATACCTTATGAAAAATGACCGTGTGAAATGAAAATGGGTGAATCAGATCAGGTGGATTAGTGAGACGTGGCAATAAACCAGAGCTGCCTGGGCATCTTCTGCTTATTTAAAGATCTGAAGGGGACCAAAAAAGCTTGCATCTGCTGGTGGGGAACAGTGGACGCAGAATAAAGAAATAGAATTTCTCTGAGGAAAACGGGGATGGAGTACCTGGAAAACAACAAAATACTGTTCATCATACCAGTGATGTCCCAAGAATGTCAGAAGCACATGGCTGTCATTAGAACAGTTTTGCATGATGTCAGCGCACAACAACTTGTGGCATGGTTTCTGATAGAAAAGAAAGTTAGGGGACAAAAATAATTCCATGCAGAGGAAACTTTGCTAACTAAATGTGCATTCTCTAGTAATCATTTGCACTGCAAGTTGAATACTTGATTAAATGTAGGGAAGGCCATTTCTTCAGCCTTCAGTTGTATAAACACTGAGATATCCTGGGGCTTGTCCCCTATCTAGAAAGTGTCTTTTATGGGTGTGTGATCTAGAGAAATCTAGATGCCACTTGTTGCAGATATTAGCTTCCTGGACATCTTAGGGAGTGGGGAGGACAATAAAGTTTGACTATCAACTGGAGATGCAACCTTGAAATCTTAGTGATTGATGAGTGTGTGCATGTCTGTGTTACTGCATGTGCATACTCGTCTATATGTGTGAATGAAAACAAATGATTAGGTAGCATTTTCTATATTCATTTTATTATTTATTTAAACATTTTAGATCTTATTTGTCATGTTCTTTTATGGCTTAGCGCCGTAATAAAGAATGTGTAATGAACGAAATGAAAACAAATGCACCTTGTAGAGTGGCCTCTGTCCTTATGATTTTACAGCACAGTCTGTGTGCTGCTATATCTATGACTATGAGGCTAAGTACTTTACAAAGGCTAAGCGAACAGCTGCAGTTTGAGAGCCGCAGGACAACTATCTTACTTTTCATCTGACACCTTGGCCAGCAAAAAGAAAATCTTCATTGTCCTTCTTTTCATTTCGATTTAAAGTGGGGGGTTTCACATAGCATGATGGAAATTGCTGATTTTCATAAAGTGCATATTTTCTTCAAGGCACTAGGAAAAGACAGTGGGGCCTATTCAAAGAATTAATCTGAGATAAAATCCTAAACTTACTACTTTTGGTATTCACAGAAGGCATTTTCTAGTAATAACGTTAGGACTCCTAACTTTACTACTACTAAACTGAGATAAAATCCTAAACTTACTACTTTTGGTATTCACAGAAGGCATTTTAGTAGTGGTAAAGTTAGGATTCCAAACTTTACTACTACTAAATGCCTTTTATGAATACCGAAAGTCGCAAGGTTAGTTTTTTGTCTCAGTTTAGTAGTAGCAAAGTTAGGAGTCCTAACTTTACTATAGCTAAATGCCTTGTGTGAATACCAAAAGTAGTAAGTTTAGGATTTTATCGCAGATTAGCTCTGTGAATCAGCCCCATAGTGAGTCTCTGTGTGTTCCAGAGGCTAATTGCTGGGACTGCTGATTCGACTGATGGCTTCAAATTTCAATTGGGCACAGACAAAGTTTACCATCTTCCGTGCAAATTTGATAATGATGATGGCAAATTCTGGGTTCTCCCACTTTCAGGTTTTCACACTCTGCGATATTCAGACATTAATGTGAGGTTTTGACCTTCATTAATTAAATGAATGAATGAATTGTGCACTTGTATAGCGAACTGCCGCTCATGAGGGGCATCTTGGCGCTGCAAGTTTAGAGCTAATAACCCAGAAGCGCTGACTAACTGAGGGAGTGGTAGAATGCCTCGAGGCAAGAAAAAGCCAAGTCTTTAACTGTTTTTTAAAGAGGGCTTCGGATTCCTATTAACTGAGGAGGACTGGGGAGCTGATTCCATGCATTGGAAATCAGCACTGAAAAGGATTTGCCATCTCTGGTTTTAAGTCTGAATGATGGGGCTTAAGAAGGTTCATACGCGAGGAACTGAGGGTTCTTAGGTTTATTTGATGCAAGAACTTAGGCTGTCAAGTATTTGGGACCAGTGGCTTTGAATGCTCTGAAGATGAGGATATTAATGATAATTATTGTTGTGTACTGGAAGCCAACGTAGAGTTTTCAGAGCTGTGGTAGCCAATCTACATCTGGGAAGTTTCAGCACGAGTCTGGCAGCAGCATGTTGCACCATCTGAAGTTTGTGGAGTTTGTTTTTGGAGGAGTCTCCATAAACACTATTGCAGTAATCTAATCTGGAGGTAATGAGGGCAAAGGCACCGTTTTACTGGCAGCTAATGGGAGGAAGTAAAAAAATGTCCTTAGAGATTTGATTGAATCGAAACAAGTCCCGGCCACAACGAGAGTTTGCAGGTGGAAGGAGAGTGAAGTGTCAAATTTTTCTCAAAGATTTCTTGCTACGTTACTTGTGGTGGGGGGTACAGAGAAAGCCACCATTGCCATGGTGAAAAGCAGTTGGACTTGCCGGAGAGCAGAATTTCCATTTTGCCTGTGTTGCATTTTAGATGGTTCCATTGCATCCACAAGACAACTTCGGTCAAACAGTTTTGAATGCTTAGTTCTGATCTAAAAGACCCTTTGTCCATTAAAGAATCAGATGTGTATCATTAGCATATGATTTCACAGCATTTCCAAAGGAGTCTATCAAGGAAATAAGAGGGGCCAGATATATGTTGAATAACACAACGCTTAGAGATGAGCCCTATGGAACTCCTGTCTACAGATGAGAATTGTCCTAGTGAAACTACTTGTCTCTTACCTGTTAGACAGGATCCGATCCATGTCAGGGCTTTGTGGGACATTCCAGAGTCCTTGAACACCACATTGTTTCCATTGTCTATGGTGAGTTTTATGGTATCAGAGACTTCAGAGACTTCCAACAATATCGATTCTGTAGAATGTTTGGTTTGGAAACCCGATTGTTGAGGATGAAGTACATTACAATTCTTGAGGAAAGAACATAATTGGCCACTGTGAGATGGAGCACAGATTAGACAAAGTGGCCGGATTCCCAAGGGATTTTTTTCACTGGGGTTTATTCCACTGGTAGTTTCCAGTCTGAGGGAACGTCAGCTGTGGATAATGAAGAGTTGAGGATTATATTGATAAATTTGTTTACTCTATCAATGGCTTTGTGGAGAATGACGGTGCAAGAGTCATTGGGGGAGCCCAATTTGCAAGAGAGGATGGTCTGCTGTGATTGTGAAAATGAAATTTCTTGAAAAGCTGTCAGGGTTAAGGTCCCTTTGTTTTTAGGTGACATCTAGTAGATCGCCATTGGTGGGAGGAATAGTCTTAGGAAAGCCATGTTAAATGACCAGTATTTTATCTTTAAAGAAAGAAGCGAACTGATCACAAAGGGTTTGAGGAGAGATAGTCCTAACTAGTTCCCTATGTTAAAGGAAAGCTTTGGAGATGTTAAAGGTGGTTTTTTGGATCATACGACCTCTTCAATCTAAGCAATAAAGTAAGCTTTGTTTGCTGCTTTGATCTGGGCCTGATAAACGTTCTGTCTCTTTTTAAAGTGTTGCAAGTTCTAAGAATTTTATGCCTGTTGCCACTTTTGTTCTAGTTGTTTGCAGCGCAGCCGCTGCTCTGTCATGGTTGAGGAGACCTACAGAGCTGAAGGATAGTATCTGCGATTATTGGAAAATGTTAACTCAATCAATTAATCAGGGAATTGTAGGTGCGCTTCTCACCCGTGAGGGTCTCAAGGTACTGGTGGGGGGGGGGTACGCCGATCAGATCAGCCGTAGAGCCAGGTCTTGAGGGTCTTCCTGAAGGTGTTCAGGGAGGGGGCGCGTCTGATGTCTGCCGGTAGCTTGTTCCAGGTCTTGGCTGCGATGTGGGAGAATGATCTTCCACCTGATCTGGCTCTGTGGATGCGCGGGGTTTCGGCCAGTGCGAGGTTGGATGATCACAGGTTTCTTTTGGGTACGTGAAAGTTTATTCTGTCGTTGAGGTATTTGGGTCCGTTGTTGTGCAGGCGTTTGTAGGCGTGAGTGAGAATTTTGAAGGTGACTCTCTTCTCCAAGGAGAGCCAGTGGAGTCACCACAGGTGTTGGCTGATGTGTTCGTGCCGGGGGATGCCGAGGACGAGTCTGGCTGCGGTGTTCTGTTTTTTTTTGCAGTTTGCGCAGTAGGGACTTGATGCCAGCATAGAGTGCGTTGCCATAGTCGAGTTTGCTGGTGATGAGCGCGTGGGTGACTGTTTTCCTCGATTCGGGGGGGATCCATTTGAAGGTCTTCCGGAGGATGCGGAGGGTGTTGAAGCAGCTGGAGGCGACGGCGTTGGCCTGTCGGTTCATGGCGAGTGATGAATCGAGTATGATACTGAGGTGTTTGGCCTGGTCTGAGGGGGTAGGTGGGCTTCCGAGGGCTGTGGGCCACCAGGTGTTGTCCAATGCTGAAGGGGTGGTTCCAAGGACGAGGACTTCTGTCTTCTCGGCGTTGAGTTTAAGGCAGCTCTTGGTCATCCAAACTGCCACTTCTTGCATTCCTTTCTGGAAGTTGAGTTTTGCGGTGGTCGGGTCTTTGGTGAGGGAGAGGATGAGCTGGGTGACGTCGGCGTAGGATCTGATGTTGAGGCCGTGCTGTCGGACAATGTCTGCGAGGGGGGCCATGTAGATGTTGAAGAGGGTCGGGCTCAGAGATGACCCCTGTGGGACTCCACAGGTGATGCAAAAGGGGGTGGTGATGGACGGAGCATAAGAACCAATCAAACACTCACACCCAGTCAACAGATCTGGGTTTGATCCATCACCGTTATTTAGCCCACTCTGCCACCCCAGTTCAGACATGGCCATATGCAAATCAGTCTGACCCTGTGCCTCATGGGAACAGTCCAGCCCGAACTGCCAAGCCATGCCTTCCCTGGACCGGAAACAAGCTTCCTAGGACCGGTTTCTGGCATTTCAGCCGTCTTCAGCCAGGCTTGCTTGAATCCAGTGGCAAAGTGAGCAAGGGACTCACGTCTGAGCATACCCTGCCAACTTATGGCGAACAAAGCGGTACAAAAGGGGGTGGTGATGGACGGAGCATAAGAACCAATCAAACACTCACACCCAATCAACAGAACTGGGTTTGATCCATGACCGTTCTTTAGCCCACTCTGCCACCCCAGTTCAGACATGGCCATATGCAAATCAGTCTGACCCTGCGCCTCATGGGAACAGTCCAGCCCGAACTGCCAAGCCATGCCTTCCCTGGACCGGAAACAAGCTTCCTTGGACTGGTTTCTGGCAATTCAGCCGTTTTCAGCCAGGCTTGCTTGAATCCAGTGGCAAAGTGAGCAAGGGACTCACGTCGGAGCATACCCTGCCAACTTATGGCAAACAAAGCGGTACAAAAGGGGGTGGTGATGGACGGAGCATAAGAACCAATCAAACACTCACACCCAGTCAACAGATCTGGGTTTGATCCATCACCGTTCTTTAGCCCACTCTGCCACCCCAGTTCAGACATGGCCATATGCAAATCAGTCTGACCCTGTGCCTCATGGGAACAGTCCAGCCCGAACTGCCAAGCCATGCCTTCCCTGGACCGGAAACAAGCTTCCTAGGACCGGTTTCTGGCATTTCAGCCATCTTCTTCCAGGCTTGCTTGAATCCAATGGCAAAGTGAGCAAGGGACTCACGTCTGGGCATACCCTCCCAACTTATGGCGAACAAAGCGGTACAAAAGGGGGTGGTGATGGACGGAGCATAAGAACCAATCAAACACTCACACCTAGTCAACAGATCTGGGTTTGATCCATCACCGTTCTTTAGCCCACTCTGTCACCCCAGTTCAGACATGGCCATATGCAAATCAGTCTGACCCTGTGCCTCATGGGAACAGTGCAGCCCGAGCTGCCAAGCCATGCCTTCCCTGGACCGGAAACAAGCTTCCTAGGACCGGTTTCTGGCATTTCAGCCGTCTTCAGCCAGGCTTGCTTGAATCCAGTGGCAAAGTGAGCAAGGGACTCACGTCTGAGCATACCCTGCCAACTTATGGCAAACAAAGCGGTACAAAAGGGGGTGGTGATGGACGGAGCATAAGAACCAATCAAACACTCACACCCAGTCAACAGATCTGGGTTTGACCCATCACCGTTCTTTAGCCCACTCTGCCACCCCAGTTCAGACATGGCCATATGCAAATCAGTCTGACCCTGTGCCTCATGGGAACAGTCCAGCCCGAACTGCCAAGCCATGCCTTCCCTGGACCGGAAACAAGCTTCCTAGGACCGGTTTCTGGCATTTCAGCCGTCTTCAGCCAGGCTTGCTTGAATCCAGTGGCAAAGTGAGCAAGGGACTCACGTCTGAGCATACCCTGCCAACTTCTGGCGAACAAAGCGGTACAAAAGGGGGTGGTGATGGACGGAGCATAAGAACCAATCAAACACTCACACCCAGTCAACAGATCTGGGTTTGATCCATCACCGTTCTTTAGCCTACTCTGCCACCCCAGTTCAGACATGGCCATATGCAAATCAGTCTGACCCTGTGCCTCATGGGAACAGTCCAGCCCGAACTGCCAAGCCATGCCTTCTGTGGACCGGAAACAAGCTTCCTAGGACCGGATTCTGGCATTTCAGCCGTCTTCAGCCAGGCTTGCTTGAATCCAGTGGCAAAGTGAGCAAGGGACTCACGTCTGAGCACACCCTGCCAACTTATGGTGAACAAAGCGGTACAAAAGGGGGTGGTGATGGACAGAGCATAAGAACCAATCAAACACTCACACCCAGTCAACAGATCTGGGTTTGATCCATCACCGTTCTTTAGCCCACTCTGCCACCCCAGTTCAGACATGGCCATATGCAAATCAGTCTGACCCTGTGCCTCATGGGAACAGTCCAGTCCGAACTGCCAAGCCATGCCTTCCCTGGACCGGAAACAAGCTTCCTAGGACCGGTTTCTGGCATTTCAGCCGTCTTCAGCCAGGCTTGCTTGAATCCAGTGGCAAAGTGAGCAACGGACTCACGTCTGAGCATACCCTGCCAACTTATGGCGAACAAAGCGGTACAAAAGGGGGTGGTGATGGACGGAGCATAAGAACCAATCAAACACTCACACCCAGTCAACAGATCTGGGTTTGATCCATCACCGTTCTTTAGCCCACTCTGCCACCCCAGTTCAGACATGGCCATATGCAAATCAGTCTGACCCTGTGCCTCATGGGAACAGTCCAGCCCGAACTGCCAAGCCATGCCTTCCCTGGACCGGAAACAAGCTTCCTAGGACCGGTTTCTGGGAAGGTGATGTCCAACGGGGGCTGAGAGGAAGAGCGGTAGTCTGATCCTTTGGCTTTTTCCGGTGAGGAATGAGCAGATTCAGTCTAGGGCAGTACCTTGTATGCTGGCATCGTGTAGTATGGTGATTAGTGTGTGGTGCGAGACAGTGTCGAAGGCTGCAGACAGGTCGAGGAGGATGAGGGCCGCGGAAAATGTTGCCAGAACAAGCTCATTAACTGTGTCCATGATCCAGTTATTAAATTAACTGAGGTTTTCAGCTAAGATTCCTGTGAACACTGGAGTAGAGGAAGATAGACAGAGGGTTACGTTTGAGCCAGTCATCAGTTTACCCCATTTACATGCTGAACTGGGGAGAGAGATATGAGTTAATTAGGATTCTGAAGGGAATTAATTTATCGTCTGACCAGGCATGCTGGATAGGAGCTTCTGTTACCAAATCGGGGTTATTGGAACAAACCTCATCCAGGGTGTGACCTGCGAAGTGCGTAGGGAAGGTTACAAGCTGATTAAGGCCAATGATACTTAGGGTGACAAGGAAACTGGATAGATCAGGGATCGTGCGGATCTTCAGATACAAACTGAAGTCCCCCAAGCAGAAAAGTTGCCAGCACTTCTCCCAAGGAGGCCAAGAAATTGGCTCCTAGGACTGGCGGCTGGTAAATTAGGGCACTTGCAAATGATTAGGTGGGGTTAATCTTAAAGCAAAAGCCTAAGCTTTCTGCTCCTTTCAAGGAGTATATCCCAAAGGTGCAGTACTGGAGTGAGTCACAGAAGGTGATGGCACGGCCACCCCCACGATGCTCCTCTCTGTTCTGGGTGAGGATAGTATATCTCAGGGGAGAGATTGAGCAATGTCCAGGCTGCAACATCCTTTGAGCTGTTTTTCAGTGATGAAAAAAAAGTCTAAATGGAGGTCCTCAATCAGGTTGTGTACCTCCTGAGCATCTTTGCTCAAAGAGTGAGCATTAATCAGCCCAGCTGACAATGACTTGGTGTTATGGCTGTGGGCATTCGTGATGACAGGGGGCGCTCAACTGACAGATTAAACATGCCTTTGCACATGATGTAGGATAAAGGACCCTTAATAAATGTTAGATCTAAGATGTGGCCACAATGAAAAGTAGTGAATCTGAAAGATTTCTGATAGGTTGAGGCTAGAGAGTGGACAGTATACCTGGGGTTCAACTAACATGGGGGCTGGTGCTGGCCGTGATCCAGATGTGGACAGGGGCAGATGAGCCTGCCTTTGGTGCACTTTCAGCGCGCCAGCGGCACAACCACGCTGTTCCCTGCATAAAAGCGCTACGAGCTGTAACAGGCTATGGCCAGCAAAGATCTGATTGGCTCTTCCTTGGCTAATAAGAAGGCATCTGTTGGCGTCAGGAAATGGCAGCAAAATGAGCGATAAACAGATAGCAATTTCCCCCAAAATAAATTGCCTAGTGCAATGGCAGCCTAAGTTCTGCAGCAAAGAACACAACAATTAAAAAGATTTACAAATAAAAGGAAGGTTCCAGTTCTAAGCGCGACAGCTCTGCCCCCTGCATAAAAGGGCAACGAGCTCCAACAGGCTCCCCCAGCAAAGCTTTGATTTGCCCTTTCTTGGCCAATCAGAAGGCCTGATCCAGAAAAAGCCAATTGGACAGTACAGCAATTCACTTGCTCACTAGCATGGCAGATTTTGCTTTTCTCACACTGTGAAGTTTGTTGGTAGTGGCTAGAGGCATTTTTTCTTCCAACAAAAGTGTTGTGCAACAAGCTTTTCTTGTACATGCACCATATGTCATCACGGAGGCAGTTCAGGATGGCCCTGAAGGCAACTATGTTCATTCATTTTAGAGACTTGGCTATCTTCATCCGGTTGTGAGGCTGCATTTCCTGTTATGTTTATCGCTTTATTCGTTTGTTTACTTTGTGGTATATTGTATTTGGAAATGATGTGTCTTATTTACCTTGCACATTGTCTTTTCTTTGGTTTTGTTTTTATTTGTAGGTTTTGTTTGTTACAGCATGTACACATTGATCATTTGATTCATAGTGGTGCCATGTAAGTTGCATAAACATAAAGAAGTGCTTCAAGTTTGGGCTCTGTTCAAATGTCACTGGATTTTACTGTTCATTGACTACATTATCTCTCCTTCCTTTAGTGTGTGGGGAATCCAAAGTAAGGGAGCACATAGCGATTTACTGATAACAATGGGGAAATAGCAAGAAATAAAAAAGAGGAATTTTGTGCATTTGCAGTGCATAATCAGATAACCTGAACACATGTCTCAGTAAAAGAAACATATTTGATTAAGATGTTCATTTGAGAGTTCATTAATTGTGCTTGGAGACAGAGGAGTAGATACTGGAGTAGGTAATGTCATGTAGTAGGTATAAAACCCTTTTGCGATGGCAAACATTGTGATTTGCAAAATCACAGGGTTTGTGACAGAAAAGGGGCTTTTTTATGTACAAAAGCCGTTTTGCAATTCTATACATTATTTCTAGCTGGTAAAGGAACTTTTGCAATCCTTTAATAATAACAATTTAGAAAAGGGCGTGAAAGGGGCATCCCCCTCTTATTTCTGATTTGGAATGTAATGTAGCAATAGTTTACAGCAACAATTTCGATGGCCAACCCTTGGTGAGTTACCAACCCTGAGTTGGGGTGGAAACGAATTCACAAAAGGAAAGAGGCCCTCTTAATTCCTTTTGCCCTTTGGCAATTGTGTTTGCAGCCTTCAATGGAGTAGGCAATGATACAAGAGACCCCTCCCTGCTCCTCCTGAAGAATTTCAAAATGAAAAACGTTTTTGAAGAAAAAGAGCTGCTTTTTTTTTGTAAAGTGTTCAATTTTTAGAATCCAGTTATAGGGATTGTGGTCTGCCATCCCTTGCAGGCCACCATCTCTGTCATTGCGGCCAATCACATGGGGTCACTTGTTGTGACTTCACTAATTAATATTGATTAGGCGGGATGTTCTTCGACCCCCCTGCAATTTGGTATTTTGTGAACTGACCTATTAGTAAGTGGGTGAGGAGACAATGCAGTCAACGGTTATTGAGGTTAGTAGGGTAAGTAGAGTAGTGTTAGGAGAGTGGATCACACATAAGTGATGTTAGGATTAAGTAAAGCCAGGGGAATGGTGATGGGGACAGCAATGGATTTTAAGGAGTTCATAAGTGAGTGGCATCAGTAACAGTATATGCCCTGATTTAGAGCTCGTCAGAAGATATATGAAATTGTGCTAAATATGCAGGAGCTGGTTACCGAGCATTTACCAAGATTTGGTATTTCCCCAAAATAAGTGTTACTGCATCAAAACGTTTAGCAAGAATGCTTCTCAGTAGGGGAAATTCACCCCCATTAACATCAGCAAAAGATGGTTCAAGATTCATTTCAATAAATGTAGAAACACACTTCTGCATGCTTTTCTCAATTCATACCTACATTTATAGTAAGGCATGATTGCAGATTGTGGTAACGTAAGTATGGCAGTTATTGTATTACTGAAAAATTTCCGATAGTTAATAAATTCAGGAGAGTAGAGCGAATAATGAGTTGTATCAGGTGATTGGCATCACTGGAGTCAGATGTTAATGAATTCAGGAGAGTACTGTGAGTAATGGACAGAATCAGGTGACTGGCATCGATTGATTCAGATCAATGAAGATGGAGTCAGTGGAGAAAGGAATAAGTTGGGTCCTGATTCATGAGTCTTAGAATTAAAAAAAATTGCGGACTAAGGAATGCGGAAACATAATGATGTATTCCTATAAATTACAGTTTTATTGTTTAGATATATGTATAACAAAGAGTGCAGTAATATGTTCTATGAATGAGTATGGATGTTGTTTCATATTGGTATGAAGTATCCACTGGCCTCAAATATGCTTGCTAAAAGTTGCGGCTCTAGTATGCTAGTACCCATGTTACTCCAAGTTGTCCATTTGGACAGTTTGCAAATTATAATCTTGCTTTCAGTCTTGGCAATTGGAAACCGGATTTTGGGAGAATAGTGAGCTCCGTATTGTATTCATGAATTATATCTTCTCTTCAAGGATATTTTGCACTTCCTCTGGGAAAGGATTCTACTGCTTGCTCAATAGATAGGTTTTTGCTAAAAGTAACACGTTTCTGACATGTGATTAGGTTCCATAGACTTGTATTGAAAGGAAACTTATATACATTTTTTTAATTATATGCACTTTAGAACTATGCCTCAACTGACTCTTTCTTAGTGAGAGCTCTGGCCATCTGAAATGACAATTGTCTTTTAATTATTTACTGTGCTGCTTGTTATTTTACAATAAACACAATTAGACTTCGGGCTTCCCGACATGTTTTATTTTTAACATGAGTTTATGGAATTTCTTGTAAAAGTTTTGAATCCATCGCCAAATGATTCCCTTTTCGCTGCAAAGTCAACACAATCCTCATTGCAGGCTAACACGCTGTCATAAGGTTAAATGCAATTCTGCATCTTGTCTTGCTTGTTGGATATTTACACAACTGTGCGAATATCCACAATGAAAAGGGAGACATGTTGACCCTAAAATCACGTGTTCGTCATGAAGGTTATTCTGGCATAAAAAGCATGACACTAATACAAAAAAACATGAAATCAAAAGGCTTTTGCCACTGCCACCCAGTACACAGCTACCATGCCAGAAGTTAATCCTAAGCATTGCAATTCATCAGAGGGATATAAATCAGCTCCCTCAAGCTCAACACAGACAATAAGGAAGTAGTAATCTTCACTGTGAGACTTCACCATGTGGCTTTCCAAACTTGGACCCACACCCTTCTCATCAACCCACACAAAGATATTCGGAATAATAATCATCAACCGACTCACCATGACTGGTCAAGTGAATGCAGTTTCCTGTTACCATACACAATATGCTTAAAAAGATCTTCAATTGACTCCCTTCCAACACTCGCAGAACTGTCACCCAAGCCCTCATCATCAGGAAGCTGGACTATAGCAAAATACTCTATGCTGGAATCAACGCTCAACTGACCAGAAGACTCCAGCACATGCAGACTCACCCTCAACCTCCCACCCTTCATTCCCACCTGCTCTACTCACCCATAATGAACTCTTCAAACTCCTCACGAATATATCAAAGTCTTACACAACACTGGACTCCTACTCACACACTTCCCACATACGCAGAACCAGATCCAGTGGTCTGTCTTCTCTTATTTCACCCCTGAAACAACCTGCACCTGCACATCCGAGTCTCTTCCTCAGTTCTTGATTTTCGAATCTTGAATCAATTCTTGAATCTGAAGTACAGGCCCTTCACCTAGTTTTTCACCTAGCTTCGACTCTGGCTCAGCCCAAAGAGCTCCTGCTTCAGGGCCAGGAAACACTCTTGGGCGAGTTATGTGCTATATATAAATAAAAAAGCAAACACATAGAAACTTTTCAGAAACTCACCCCCAGTCACTATTAGATCTGGGTTGACTCCATCGTCATTCTTTAGCTCACTTCGCTACCCCAGCTCAGACCCAGCTATATGCAAATCAGTACAGACCCTGTGCCTCACGGGAACAGTCCAGCCCGAACTGCCAAGCCAGGTCTTCCCTGGACCAGAAACAAGCATCCTGGGACTGGTTTCGGGGTAACACCCATCATCAGCCAGGCTATCTTGAATCCAGTGGCAAAGTGAGCAAGGGACCCACGTCTGGGCATACCCTGCCAACTTAGGGCAAACAAAGCTAACACAAACAGCTAATGGACGGAGCACTGAAACTTTTCTGACACTCACCCCCAGTCACTATTAGATCTGGGTTGAATCCATCATCATTCTTTACCTCACTTTGCCACCCCAGTTCAGACCCAGCTATATGCAAATCAGTCTTGACCTTGTGCCTCATGGAAACAGTCCAGCCTGAACTGCCAAGCCAGGTCTTCCCTGGACCGGAAACAAGCATCCTGGGACCGGTTTCGGGGTAACACCCCATATCAGTCAGGCTATCTTGAATCCAGTGGCAAAGTGAGCGAGGCACCCAATTCAATTCAATTCAAAAGACCTTTATTCGAATTTCATAAAATCCATAAAAGTACACACATAAAACCAAATTTACACAGTATTCCAAAATACAATTTAAGATTAGTAAAAAGGCAACACAGCTGTTGTTCAGGGATTTTCCATCATTTTACGTACACGTATTATAAGTCTCAGAAAAGTGCTAGTGCGGAAAATTAGTTCGTCCGTATCCAGGGAAAGTAACATTTGACAGGACTCCCCCAATGAGAGGGGTCTTCGTTTCCTAAAATAGGGTGTTAAAAACCAATTAATGTATTTTAAGTAAAATTTACAAAAAAATAGAAAGTGCAATTCGTTCTGTGTGCTGATTCCATCCCACGGGCATGGATTATATTCTGTTGAATGATGGTAGCCCAGTGGAAAACCCAGCAAAGGTTTTAAGGAACCTGCCCTTAGTCGAAATAGCAAGGACCTTTCCCAATTGGACAAGGGAAGGGTAAGATAGAGTGGGAGTGATTGCTTGCACAAATCGTTCTCCATGTATCTAACAATAGTGGGTTTGAGTATTTCCCTCGC
Organism: Triturus cristatus; assembly: GCF_964204655.1. Classification (NCBI taxonomy): domain Eukaryota; kingdom Metazoa; phylum Chordata; class Amphibia; order Caudata; family Salamandridae; genus Triturus; species Triturus cristatus. The sequence continues at coordinate 1,389,822,266 of NC_140590.1, forward strand.
GAGGCACCCACGTTTGAACATACCATGCCAACTTACGCCAAACAAAGCAAAAACAAAGAGATGATGGATGGAGTGCTGAAACCTTTCAGGCACTCACCCCCAGTCACTATTAGATCTGGGTTGAATCCATCATCTTTCTTTAGCTCACTTCGCCACCACAGTTCAGACCCAGCCATATGCATAAACATGACATGATATAACATTCTATACACCCACACAATTAACATGAAATTGTAATGTCAGAGCTAGGATCTGGCTTAGCCTGTAGAAATGAAGCTTTTCATGGGAATGTCTGGAGGTCCTCACTCTGATGACACGGATAAAAAGGTCTGGTCACAGCTATTGATTCACAAAATAAGGTATGCTGCCCCCACCCACCAAATGCTAAACCTGCGAATAGGACAGAGGTCCACTGTCTGACAAATGAAGGACCACTTGCAGCATTCCTCCAGGTTCAGGACAGGTCCATAGGCACACTCATGTCATGGGACAAGTCAAAGCATTCATGCACACACTAGATTCGAGCTAGACTGGAGCCAAAATCAAAAACTACGATATCAGATACTTGCAGTCTGGCACTCAGCAGAGAGTAACACAACTCTATGCCATGCAGGGGACATTCCTATCCCACCAGTCAGCCAATAAAATTGCCTCTTTCCTAACATGAAGTTCCCTGTAATTGGCACAGATTTACTATCAATCAGGCCGCACAGTGCTATGTGAAATTCTGCTGTGGTGCGTTGTACGAAATGAAAAAATTGTGCGGCATGAGTTAAACAAAGAGTTGTGTACAGATCATGTCATTGGCATGCTTGAGTTGAACATTTTGTTTTATTGTGCCTAAATCTCAGCACAAGCAGCCATGTGAGGCCCGCCAAAAAATCTTCATTGGATTCCAGAAGAGACCAGCATCAAATTCGATGTTCCTGGCAGTGTCCACGAGGCCACTGAGTAAGGAAACTATCCCCAAACTACACCTCATCTAGAAACCTTCAATCACCATCCACTGCCAGCTCCCTTAGTGGTCACTCAAGAGAATGAGGCAGGAAGCTGATCCCTGGGAAATATGACCTGGAGTGTGGACTGCCCTCCGCCACATACTGAGATCACAAGCCGGTCACCTACAATTCAGGAACCTCTAAAGACACAACTATTCAGGATGTGTTCTGATTAGGGGTTGCGACTGAAGAACATAGAATAGGGCCTTGCCTGTACTACTGGAGTCCATTCTCCCTTGTCTTCTCAAGCGGACTCCACTGGATTCTATTCTCCGCAGAGTAAGCTCTTCAAGCACACTGGAGTATCAGAATGGCAACACCAAGCACTATACAAAAGTCAAAATAAATCCATTTTGCAAAATGTAATTTAATTTATGAGTCATTTGATAGGTGATGAAGAATTCTGAAAATAGTTCAGAGCAATTCCGCTTAAAGGGGATTTTCAGAATCATGTTTTATGTAATATGAAACGTTCCGAGGCTAGTGATCTGTCTAAAGCTATTATTATTTTTTGAACACCTGTTTTGGAAATTCAAGGTTCAAGCAAAACAAAATTGTGATGCATTTTAGAGGCATCAGCGGGGCAGGGGTGGTAGTAATTCCCAGCCCTAAGTGAGCACCCCCATGTCATTGGAAATAAATATTTCTTGTAGCTTCCTCCAAATCTGGTAACTTGGCTAGTCATCATTTTATAGGCACACTCTGTTAGGAAGAAGAGGCCTGCGGGAGATATTTACAAGAAAATGCCGGGGCGCAGTGTTACGCCAATGTTGGCAACGCCGTGCTCTGACATTTTCAAGATGCAGGGATGAGCTGTATTTACAAAAATACGATGCACCTCTGCGTTTCCCCTAGTGCTGGTGCTAAAAAAGTTGCCTAGTGCCAACGCAGGGACCCATGTGCCATGTTGCAAGGGTGCCAGACCTGCAGGGGTGATTGTTTATGTGCAGAAAGGGACACCTTCCTAAACATACACAATCAATAATGAGGATTGTCTCTTTCTATGTGTGCTGCTGTAGAATGCAGCACACATAGAAAGAGCAAAAACAAGGAGAAATTAACAATTTATCCTCATGTCGTCATTCTAAGAGTAGGCATTACCTGGACTTAGCTTTTGGCGCTGTCCCTTACTTGTAAATATGGAGCAGCATCAAAAAGCAATGGGTGTTGCGGTGGAACACCCACAGCAACACCGATTGCCCGCTCCCTTTTGCCTGCAGTGGAAAGGGGCATATTTACAAGGTGGAGTTAACCCACGTTAAGTGGCTTAATGCCCCCTGGTAAATATGGGGAATGGCACAACACCACCGGAGCATGAGAAAATGTGAAGCTCCGGTGGCATTAGGAGCTTGTAAATATGACCCCTGGTTTTCAGTTTAGCTTATTTAAAAAACATGCTCTTGTCTCAGAAAAGGGTGTCAACGATGGTGTGATGTCCCTCTCTGTGATGAAACCATGATAAAAGAGCGATTTCCACCACTACACCTATTTTGGTGAAATGTTACTGTTGATATAATCCTGCATTTATATTGATCAGTCATCAGAACTTTAGGGCACGTGGCTCATTGATCACTAGGCCTTCTTTTTTTTTTAACAGAAATCACAGTCAATAAGTAACCCAATTGTTTCAAAGCTGGTCTTTAAAAAACACTTATATACTAGAACTAAATCACAAGGGGGCAGATCTACAAGAAACTAGCGCAGCGAGGTGCCACACGTCATTTTGCTGCGCCGCGCAGCGTTAGTTTCGAAGCAGAGGGATGCAACATATTTACAACAATATATTGCATCTCTGTGCTTCCCCCTGTGCTGGCGCACAAACTGCTGCCATGCGCCGGCGCAGGCACCCTTGCACCATGGTACAAGGATGCCTGCGTCGTGGGGAGATTGTTTTTGTGCAGGAAGTGCACCTTCCTGCACAAAAATAATAAATTGAGGTGATTTTCTCTTCCAATGTGTATTGTAGAATTCAGCACGCATTGAAAGAGGAAAAAAGCGAGGAGAAATTAAAACATTTCTCCTCGTTGCACCTCGCTACGCCACCGGCATAGCATTCTGACGCATTTCCAGATTTAAGATTTAATGTAAATCTGGAAATGCATCAGTGGGCATGGGTGTTGCGTGGGAACACCCACAGCAACACCCATGTCACGCCCCTAGCACGCAACGTGTTGCGTGAACAGGGGCGATATTTACAACCACAGGTTAAGTCACGCAGGGTGAATTTACCTGTGCTTGTAAATATCACTCAGCAGGCTGCGCCACCGGTGCGTCACGCAACGTGATGCACCGGCAGTGCAAGGGGCTTGTAAATCTGCCCCAAGGTATTCGCTTCCAGGGCTAGATTAGTTTCACTGCACTGATCCGGAAAATAATGTCTGTTTTTATTGCTATTTTCAATAACTTGCACTGCCAATTAAATCCCTGGGGGTGGATAAATTTAAAGAGGAGTGGGACCCTGAGCACTTTAGCCAGAACATTAGCTCAACTCATAGAAGGTTCTCTCTCCTTTGGCCCTCCTTGCTCAGTTGTTACACGCTTTTGTCGTTGTAACCCAGTGTTGTGTTAGAGGCGAGACGAATCGCTTTGTTAAAATGAACATTGCGTGTTTCCACTTTCACAAAGAAAAGGTGAAATGAAACAACTCATTTGCATATACCTGACAATCAAAATCAGCAGCACTGACAACCAATTTGAATACTGCCATCAGACAGGTCATTTTGAATGAAAGACAGAACCGAGCTGATAAAGTGTTGCATAAATCCGGCTCCAGACATCTACTGCACTGCATATGCATCTATAATGGGCTGTCACTCATCCCAAACTTGCAGCCCGGAAGAGGACTGTGCCCTCAGAAGCCTTCTGCGGTGGAAGACTCGCAATATAAGTGCTGTCAGTGGTAGTATGTGAAGGACTGAGAGCATCCTCTGAAACCCTGTTCTATCCACAAAAACTATCATTCGTTTGTGTAACACTATATGAATACATTAATTGAAGTAAAGTGTAATGGCCAATATAAAGTGCCCTCTTCTGAGATGAGTTCTTGATCACAGATGAACATCGCATTACAGGGTTTTTCTTGACCCTTACTCATTTTTTTTTTTTTTAAACAAATGTTATTGAGTTATCCAAAGACATAGGCACATACACATACTCAAAGAAAGCTGCAAATAGACAGATTAAGTACAAACGTAGTGTTGAGTAGGATATTACAGTACCACGAGGCAGCACCAACCAACTGCAAGCAAAGAAGAAAGGAACTCCCGCCTACCATGGGGAAATGTAATCAACTTGGGGGGTAATCCCTGGCGCCTCTTTCGCCATCTGGCAGTAGGAGTTAACAAAATCTATTAATAGGTATCTCTCTGATCAACTGCTGTAGCTTGGAACTCACCCAGCCCCCCACCCCCTCTACCCCAACTAACCCCTCCTGCCACTCCCCCCTCCCCCCTCGGCATGCCGCTGAGCTAAGACCAGATTCAGAGCTGAAGCCACTGGCAGGATAGTGATAGTCCACAGTTCATGCATTCCGAACCGCCAATGTCTGTGTGAGGGACAAGTATTCACCAAAGAGCATACCATCGTATCGGCGCAATACTCCATGCAACATCAGTGCCACCCAGCCTTAAGTATCCGCTGCTGACTCCCCCCGGTCAGAAGAGCCGTCAGTATCTCCAGGCGGGTGTTTTACCAGCTCCACCAATGCAACCCACGCTCGCGCCATCTCCAGAGATTTCCCATTAATCCACTTTAACATATACGTAAAAATGTCATATGGACTATTACATTTAGGGCATGGTATTTTTTTTTTAACATTTCCATCGGTATTTATCCATATTTATTTTTATTTTTAATCCTATTATCCTATTTTTAATCCTATTTTTTGTATTGATAATCAGCCGCTTACTGTAGTTAATCTGAATGAAAGAAAAGATCAAACAGTGCTAAAGCAATAATGCAATGAACCCTTAGGGATCAGAAAGTCCAAAACAACAAGATGTTACATCTGCTAGTAATATTTAGTTCAAGGACGCAGGATACAACTAGGGTTACAGGTGCAAGGGTAAATGTTAAGGTAGAGACATTAGGATATAGAAGGGTAGACGTATGGCATAGTAAGGTACAGGTAGGTGTCAATATGCTACAGGAGAGTCAAAGGTAGAGGCTCTAACAGTGCAGGTAAGGGTAGTCAACCTACTCTGTCGGTAGAAGTATTAGGGTATAGTTGTGACTAGAGATATCAGAGTTTTATTACAGGTAGAGGTACTGGGTATTCGTAGAGGTACATCAATGGTATGGGTAGGGCAGAAGTATTATGGTGTACAAGTATTTAGATAGGGGTTGAAGTACTAGAAAACAGGAAGGGTAAGAGGTAACAGCACAAGTTTGGACATGGAAAGGATTAGAGATTCTCATATATAGGTAGTTGCACTAGAGTATAGGTAGCAGCAGATGATTTAGGGTATAGCGGGGGTCGAAAAACTAGAGTAAAGGTTGGTGTTGAGTTGGTGGTAAATGTCAATAGATTTCCCGTTTAGCTCTTACGCTGCACCACACACATGGGTGCCGATTACGATCCTGTAAAAACCGGGTACGAACCGTCGGACGGAGCATATTTTCCGTCCGACGCGTACCCGGTCGAAACAAAATACAAACATGGAAGTACGATTCGCACGGAAATACCATTTTCGTACGATTCGTACAAAACACCGACCGACGAAATTATACATACAAATGTGATCCGGGAAAGCGCCGACGTGACGTCGGGACGCATGCAGCCTGCGTTTCACGGACCAGGAAGTACAAATCAAACCCACAGCAGTCCGGACGGCAATATATTTACAGCACCCAAAAAGTGTCGGGAAAGCGAAGTACGCCGCGAAACGACCAGATCAGGGGGCCCGGTACGCGCCGTACCCCCCCAGCCCCCGCATGTACGCGCCGTACCCCCCCCAGCCCCCGCATGTACACGCTGTACCCCCACCCGTGTATGTACACCAGTGTTCGTACGCACCATACCCCCACCCGTGTATGTACGGCGCGAACCCTCAGCGCTACGCGCTAGGGGTTCGCGCCGTACATACACGGGTGGGGGTACGGTGCATACGAACACTGGTGTACATACACGGGTGGGGGTACGGTGCGTACATGCGGGGGCTGGGGGGGGTACGGCGCGTATGTGGGCACATGTCTCCATGGTTGCTATGGGAGTTCGGTGCGGACGGTGTTTTTTCCATACGGTTGTAACATCGGATGCACGGGATGGATCGTACTTGCGCGGTCGGACTTCACTTTTCACATTTGTACGGTAAATCGTCCGAGGATGTGTCGGACACATTTTCCGACCCGAGGACGTGTGGGGAATAATTCCCAATGCGATTCGTATGGACTTTTTCCCATGCGAATCGTACTTGGCAGTTTGTACGGCACTTGTACGATTCGTACGGTAAAAAGACCGGATACGAGTCGTACAGGGAACTTTTTTACAGGATCGTGATCGGCACCTTAGTGTATGCTTGAAGCTGCCACTGATGGCACTCCCATTTCCCCAGACTCAGCTCCTATTTACCTAGACTGGACTGGGATTAATGTTCACTTGCTATCCTGCTCCTGGACCCTATATCTTTCTTTTGGGCTGATGTCCTGGAATGTGAATAGCTTTCTGGACCACATTTACGACCCTCTGTTCTGTGCTATGCCAAGTGCTTCCAGCCAGCTGCTCTCATGCTGCAGGAGACTCACCTGTTGGACACTCATTGTCCCTTCCTGCGGTGGTTCATCTACGATAGAATATACTATTATGGGTTTGTCAAAGGACCCCGGGGTGTTGCACTTTTATTGTACAGCAGGTTCCCTCTGATGGTGAACAACACCCACACAGACCCTGATGGCAGGTACATTGGATTGAAGGGCTCCCTTGAAGGCAGACTGCGCAATTTAGTGTTGGTATACATGCCTAATCATATACTCTTGCCACCACACTGGCCTCCCTGACCAACTGTTGTCTAACCTGCCTATCGGCACTACTGTCATTGGCGGGCTCTTCAATGCTATGCTGAACCCTGAGATTGACACGACCGGACCCCCCCCCCACCTCAGAGCATGTCTCCTGTGTGAGTCAACTTGCGACCTGGACGGACGCCCTGAGGCGCTGTGATGCATGGAGGATTTGGCACCCCCACAACCGCACATATACAAACACCTCAGTGGGCCACAAAATGGAGTCCCAAATAGATTTGTTTCTTCTGCCTGCCAATGATGTCCACCAAGTGACAAGTGCAACATTTTTTCCAAGGTAGATGTTTGATCATGCCTCACTTACCCTGAACATAGGAACCACAGACCCGGTCCAGAGGCCCATGTCATGCATCAACACCTGGTATCTTACTGACCCTACCTAGAGTCCAAACTCCACTCCTATTTCAAGATTAACCAAGTGATGGTGAACTTGGTGGGAATGCTCTGGGCGACTGTTAAGTCACTGATTAAGAGACTGGCAAAAGGCTTTATCCGAGGCCAAAGGGAAAGAAATTGGCACAGGTTACGGCCATGGAGGCCCAGAATTTCACCCTAGAGTATCAGACCCTTTGCGGCCCTACTCCCGAACACGCCTGGCGTTTGGCAATGGCCAGTGGCCTGCTGCAACAGATCTCGGAGGAGAAGGCCAGACAGTGTTGGAGGGCGGGGGCACGGAAAATATATGAACACAAAGATAAATCAGGGAAGTTCCTGTACTGGCTGACTGCCTGAGACTTCCGTTCTAGAGTTATACCCCAAATTGCAGTCTTAGAGGACTGAAAGCTGATGTGAACCCCCGACATCCTCATGGCATTCACTGCATTTTACCAAGATCTGTGTGCCCACAGATCTGGCTCTGCACTGTCAGTGAATCGATGATAATAAACCAGCTATAACTAAATGCTGATTAATGTGAATTCATTGTATTCAGAATGTAGAATTGATATTCCCTTTGGTATTTGAATCACTCACACCTTTTTCACCAATCAATGCTACATTCATTCATACTTCATGTATACACCCTAAAACCCCCTACTCAATAGTTGTAGTGCCACAAATACTCAAATAATGGAAAAAAGTAGTATGTTTAATAAAAATAATGTACAATATTACTCCACCACAGTTTAAAAAATCAATTCATACATGAAAACCAATTCATAAATATATAGCTTGCACAGAATAATCAAATTATTTCACAAGGGTCATAAGGCCCATAGGGTCCAATTACAACATCAGCCTGTATTTTATAATAGTACAAAAAATATACATTATAATATACATTATAAATCCCAGTGGAGGGAGAACAAAGATAAAAAAGAGACAATAAAAGAGACAAAACATATACAACAATACACTTATTTATAATTCAGAAACAAATCCACATGTGTAATCAAAACGGGCATCTGATAATTGCAAACATTTTCGTCAATTATGCCAGAATGCTTAAACGCGTTTCGGTGGTATTAGCGACCACCTTTTGCAAGACCAAATTTGTGTCCCTTTTTAAAGCGATTGTTTGTGCAACCTAAACATAAATACACAAATATTACTAATTGGAGCATTATTTGCTACCAGGTAATCAAGTATTATGTTATTATTCTTTTTCTGTTCAAGTATTTAGATACTTCTTAACCCCCCCTGACTTTAAACTGTATAATGTGGCACCACAACTGTTGTGTAGTTCCTATAAAACCTATACATGATCTGCGCGTTCAGACAGCATACACTGTAGGATTGGTGTCGGACTGATTCTGAACACTCCCACCGGTATGTTGGCCTTTTTGTACCAACTAGCTCACAGTGCCACTAGAATCTCCTCTTACCAAGGAGAGAATAGTTCTTGGCAACCATCGAACATGACAACCCTGATCCCTCAAGACCTTGGAAACAATATACTACTTTTCACTCAGTCATTCGTGCTTACTTAGTCAGTCTTAGAGAGATACACAGAATAAACAGGCTGGGCATTTCAATAAGTATTTATTGAACAGTTATTATTCTGGTGTAAAATAGATGAGCTACAACAACCATTAGACAGTAAAAGATAAAAATGATTAACAGTACTATGAAAGTAAACGGATGGTAAAGCTCTACCATCTTGCACTAATCATGAATACATATTAGTATATAAAATACATGAAAATAAAAAGATACATACTCCTACGATGCCTCCCTAACTAGATGTACCTAAGTGTACCTAGCATGTAGGTGTTAAGCCAAGAATCCCTCTAAGATAAAGTCAACCCCATTACCTGAAGTGAGAGACTGGGGGACCCTATCTTGGTCTCGAGTTGGACACCCCGCGAGGGATGTTAGCCCACTGCGAGCTGGAGTGTCTGCATGCAGGAACCTGAGCGTCTCTGGTCAGTGTGTCGGCCAGGAAGTCCTGATCTCCTCTCTCTATTTTAGCAAGATGTGATGTATATACACCCATAGGTCTCCCCAGGGGTCCTACCTTGCTGTATTACTGTGTCGGCCTAAGGATAACGTCGGGCATGAACTTTATACTTAGATATTATACAGGAGATGGCAGTCCTGCTGTGCTTCCAAGAATCCTCATGTATAATGTATGAGATTTTGAACTGGGGAAAACCCGGATCTCTGACAAAATTTCGAAGGTCAGAAAATCGACCTACAAAAATATCGCAACAAAAATATCAATGTCAAGAATATCGACATCCTATCTACAACATGGTAAGTACAAAAATATCGATAATTAAATATCGATGTCAAAAATATTGTTAGTAAAAAAATATTGGGCTTTTTTAGTTTAAAAATATATGTAAAATAAACCAAATAATACTTATAAATAAAATAAACATAATTAAATATATTTTATAATATTTAAAATGTATAATTAATATATATATATAATTTAATAAAACATTAATTAAACATATACATATAATATATAATATATATACTTACTTAATAATTACTTTTAATAATAATTTCTGTAACGTATAAATTATTACATGTTTTTAAAAATTACCAATAGATCTATACACATAAAACAATAACATTAATAAATATTAAATAATTACATATAGCAAATAATAATAAATAATTGTAATTTGAATATTTTTTATTATTAATGATATATTACAATAGCTAAAATAATACAAAACATATTAAATGTCAGAGACAATAAAACTACTAGTCCAACTCCAACAAAAACAACAGTAAGGAAAATGTTGGATAGCGTAGGGCTAAAAATTACTATTTCCACTACAGGGAATGTAACAGTAGGGAAAGTGTTGTATAGCGTAGGGGTAAAAATTACTATTCCAACTCCAAAGAGTGCAACAGTAGGGAAAGCGTTGGATAGTGTAGGGGTAAAAATAACTATTCCAACTCCAAAGAGCGCAACAGTAGGGAAAGCGTTGGATAGCGTAGGGGTAAAAATTACTATTCCAACTCCAAAGAGTACAATAGTAGGGAAAGTGTTGGATAGCGTAAGGGTAAAAATTACTATTCCCACTCCAGAGAGTGCAACAGTAGGGAAAGTGTTGGATAGCGTAGGGGAAAAAATTACTATTCCAACTCCAGAGAATGCAACAGTAGGGAAACCACTGGATAGCATAGGGGTAAAAATTACTATTCCCACTCCAGTGAGTCCAACAGTAGGGAAAGCGTTGGATAGCGTAGGGGTAAAAATTACTATTCCCACTCCAGTGAGTGCAACAGTAGGGAAAACGCTGGATAGCTTAGGAGTAAAAATTACTATTCCCACTCCAGTGAGTGCAACAGTAGGGAAAGCATTGCATAGCGTAGGGGTAAAAATTACTATTCCCACTCCAGAGAGTGCAACAGTAGGGAAAACGCTGGATAGCGTAGGGGTACAAATTACTATTCCCACTCCAGTAAGTGAAACAGTAGGGAAAGCGCTGGATAGCGTAGGGGTAAAAATTACCATTCCAACTCCAGAGAGTGCAACAGTAGGGAAAGCGCTGGATAGCGTAGGGGTAAAAATTACTATTCCCACTCCAGATAGTAAAACAGTTGTGAAAGCACTGGATAGCATAGGGGTTCTATGAACATAATAACCAATTAAATAATTTGTTATTAAAAAATAGCATTTTAATAATTTATTTACAAAATAATTATTATTAAATACCAATAATTTAAACTAAATAACTTTAAATTACATCCCACACTATTCCCCCTTTAACACACAACACACTTCACATACAAAAAACACAATACATTTAAGTATCAATTTATCTATTATTTACAATTAATAATACATTCTTTATAATTAATATAGTTATTAATTTACTAGTTAATACATATTAACTACCAAATTACAATTATTCACCAATTAATTATTAATTAACAATACATTAATTAGCAATAACAACAAATAAAATTAAAAAATAAATTATTTATATTTACTATATTTAACTAACTAATAGCAATTAATTACCAATTAATAATTAATTAATAATAAATACAAATAAAAAAAAATATCATTAATTATTTTAATTTAATTACATCCCACCCTATTCCCCTATAAACCCACAACCCACTACACATACAAATTCACATAATTAATTTAATTATCAATTAATCACTTAATAAAATTAAATCACCAATTAATTATTAATTAACAATTAATTACTTAACAATGACAATAAATAAATATTAATAATAAACTAATTATAACTAATATAATTAACCAATTAATAAAATTAATTTACAGTTAATAATTAATTAACAATTAATTAATCATAAATACCAATTAAACAATACATATTAATTCATTAATTATAATTAAATTACTTCCCACCCTATTCCCCTATAAACCCACAACCCGCTCTGGTACTAAAACGCTAAATTAACTTTAAAATAATTATTAATCTCTAAACATTAATTTTTAAATGTATTAAAATACATTACAATAATCTTTACCTTCCAAATAAAATACATATTAAAATACATAACACTAAAAAAAAATCGATATTATTGACATCGATATTTTTGCTTACGATATTACTTACATCTATATTAATTACTTCGATATTATTTACTTCGATATTACTTAATTTGGGGTCGATATTCTGTCCATCCATATTCTTGACTTCGATATTCTGTCCCTACGAAATTAAAAACTCGATATTATTGTAGGTCGATATTAAAAACTCGATATTTTGGCTGACCACCGGAAAACCCACGTTCTGAACGCAGTGTCGTATCTAGGTAAAAATTCAGTCCCTGTAGAGCGTTATAAGTGTAATGTAGGGAAGCCTAGGTGATGGGTAATGAAGTTACCTGGGCCTATATTATGCTACCTATATGGAACAGGACACAACTAAAAACACTGGATGACCCTAACACATCTTCTTAGGTCCCAACCCCCAAATCAGTCATCCACAAGGGTGAACCTCATCCAGACCTCACCTCTTCATGTCCCTATGTGTACAACCTGCCTGTTCCATACAGTCAGACCATATTTACAAACAATCAACCTAAATTCAATTGATATGGTGCATATTAAACATTTAGGGACCCCATATATGTCACACCTGGTGGACCAGTCACTCCCATTCGTTCCCCACTTGGATAATAATGATAGCTTTCGTTAACCCGTATGCACACAGATTCGTAGTCACACCATACTCATCTCAATCTATCTCATCACTCACCGATTGGACTCTTTGAGTTGACCTAATCAGGTGTGGAATAATGTCCTTTATAGGCAGTTAAACATTAGTCGGGCTCTGTTGCTTCTTCCCCAGTATAGAAAAGACCAATATTGTATTTTCTATATTTGAGAAACAAGGAAAATTAATATTCCACACCCTCCAGTGTTTCTTATTCATTAGTTATAAAATAAAGTTTTCCAAATGTATTGTATATCATTTAATTCATTTAAACTACAATAGCTTTTGTAAGTCTATATGCTTATGCAATAATTGAAGCCGTCTATTAGTATTTTTCAATATTAGGTTATTTAATATAACACGCCTTGTTGAGAAAAACACAACCTTACGACTTACTATTGGTAGTTGGTCCTGGTGGGTACACTTCACTGTGTCCTGGGCCAAAGTTATGTCCCTGATATCTTGTCATAGAGACCACGTTCAGTCAGCCTCAGCGGAACAGAATTTTCTAAATATGAAAGATGGCAAAATATCATGACATACCCTTCATAGGGCTAACTTTACTCTAGGATGTTAAAAAAAAAAAAACTCTCTATAACAGGCCAACCCCCCCGTCCACCCCTCTTACCTGAACTTCCGTGATTTCATTTGGCATCTGTATGGCTTGCCTTCACATTTTCTATTTGAAAAGCGGGCACCAAGCGTCGGCTTTTATTACTCGCCTACTTTGCTCGCATCCCTGGGACTGATTATTTCCTGTTAGTGTCCTGTTAGTGTCAAGAGGCACCTGATGGGTCACACGGGTCACACCAATCTATTTTGGTCCTAGTGCGGCCATATTTGAAATGGGTTATGATTTATGGCTGTCATATCAGCTTTTGTTAGTAAATACCACACTTTATATATTTATACCCATACATTCTTGTTTAAAATTTACCGGGATGGCGAGTTATTATTATTTTTCATTGATCTTTTCATTTCATTTGTGTAACTCGTGTAAGCTAACTCTTTCATGTGAATATCACGTGACAACCAGAGGATCGCACCTATCTACTTCGGTCACAATAATCAACTACAAAATGAGCATCTACGGGTATATCACCTAAATATAGCATTTGTATCAAATTGTGCTACCCATCTACTCTTTAAAATTTAGTGGGATGACGAGTAATTGTTATTATCATCCCTCTTCTCTTTATGTATAGTTTACTCCACGTATTTACCTATCTAGATTATAACCTCATTAATGGATATAACTTTATTAACAATATCCACTTATATTTTTTGACATATCTATAAATATTGGGCTAATAAAGGTATGTTAGAAAGATAAATCCAGTAAACCAAAATAGATCTACATTGTGCTCAAATGAATTTAGTCAATTTTTTCCTTGTATTTAGCCCCTGTCTAACAGTGTTTATCCTCAAAATATACCATTACTCCATTAATTTTCTCTTTTCTTCCAAGCAATCTCCACATTTATTCCCTACTGTTTTTTCTAAAAGGAACCAGCTGTAGTCCAAATGTAAACGTTTTGCCTGTATATAGTGCTCAACTAGTGGTGCATTTGTTTTTCCAGTTTTTAATTAAGCCAGGGTGTGTAACTCCGCTCCGCCAGCTGAGTTTACGGAGTTTTACATACTCTGTGCTCCATTGAGAACGCGGAGTTCAGGCAAAACCCTGTCTATGTGGTGAAGGAGAGTTAGCCGGTTCCTCCAGCCTCTCTAATTAAATTATAATTACAAAGGCACTTACCTGCTGTGGCTGCCTCCGCCAAGCCATGGTCTCTGTCTCCTTCCTTGTCTTTGCCGTCCTCATCGATTGAAACCCCTATTTTGTATGTCTTGCGTGTGGGTATGCACGTGTGCAAGGTGTACAACGTAGGGGTTTCCATGGACGAGGACAAGGAAGGAGAGAGACCATGGCGAGGAGGAGGCATCCACAGCAGGTACGTGACTTTTTTTGATTATAATTAAATTAGAGCGGGTGGAATTAAGCGGAGCGGAGTTCCACTGAGTTTTTTCCAACTCAGTGGAACTCCGCCTGGGGTTATTTTTAATGCCGATTTGTGCTCTGGTAGGTGCAATCTTACTTCACGCCTGTCTCTCAAACATAACCTAAACCACAGGTTCATTATAGAAAGTATATAATATTACTACTGCAGCAGTTGTTGAGACTTCTTGATGTCACCTTAATGCCCTTATGTTCAATCATTTTGCTGACAATGCATTGATTGCATATGGCATAGTGGCTGCATTTAAGATTTCCTACCGCCCTGCCATGATTAAGGGTCGTTTGTTGGTCCCCTTGTATCTCTCTGTACGTATGCACTAAGGTATTTCATAGATGTTGATTGCATCTAAGGGCTAAAATCGGTTTGTCTAACTGTATTTCTTCATCTTCATTTAAGAGGTTCCAGTTTCCATTAATAATGTTCCTAATTTGGTTGCTTATATTTGAAAATTGAATATTTTGTAATTTTGTTTGTTTCTCTTATTTTTGTTAAACATACTTTCCCTATTATAAAATCTAGATTTTTTCTAAAAGAGTGTGTAATCTGTTTCTTGGGATAGACTCTATCTCTCAATTTCATTTTTAAAATCTCTGAGTGTTTATAAAAATCATTCAATGTTGAGCAATTTCTACGTAAACGTAGAAATTGTCCAAATGGTATATTATCTCTCTGTGACCTAGGTTGAATACTTGAACAGTAGAGAAGGGTATTTTTATCAGTGGACTTCGTGTACAGTTCCACTTCCAGGATGCCCCCACTATTTTTTATTCTAATGTCCAGGAAGTTGACACTAATATTACTCCATTGGGCCGTAAATTTAAAATGTGGATCCCCTAGTTTCAACCATTTTAAAAATTCACTCAGAGTTTCAATCGGGCCGACCCATTAGAATAGGATGTCATCAATAAATCGATACCAGTCAATTATCTTTTCAAAAATGGTGCCAATTCATTGAAAACATGTTGAGTTTCTAATTCCCTTACATAAAGGCAGGCCAAGCCTGGGGCACCTTGCACTTCCTGAAAAATTCACCTTTGAATAACAAAATATTATTCTTTAAAACCATCCCCTCACACTGTATGAAGAACCACTTGTTTACCCCAGGGATTTCTTCTTTTTCTAAAATCCTCCCAATTACCTCAATAGTGTCATCCTGGGGTTTGTTAGTGTAAGAGCTTCAATATCGAGGGTAACAAGCATTTGTGTACCCTCATTGAAGCTCCTACCTTCCAGGATGGGCACAATATGGGATGAGTCCCTGATGTATGATTTCTATTTGGTAACCAGATGTTTTAAAAAGCAATCTGCATACTTACTTAATGGTTCCAAAAGGGAGCCTAGGCTACTCACAATAGGCCTCATGAGGGATTAAATTCATATTTATGAATTTTTGGTAAGCCATAAATGGCTGGGGAAACAGGGTTATCATTCAGCAAGAATCTGAATCCATCCTCGCATATCCAATCATTATCCCTGGCCCTATGGAGAAGTGTGTTTGCCTCTCTTTTTAAAATGGGAAGCCTGCTTGCTGATATTTTCATATAATGTTTGCTTACCTCCAGGAGAACCCCTCATACGTCTCTCATAGTCAGCCGAATCAAAGATAACTACACCCCCACCCTTATCAGCAGGCTTGATTGTAATACTATTGTCATCCTTGAGTGAATTCATAGTTTCTCTCTGTTCTTGCGACATGTTATTTAGTAGCCATTTAGAGTCCTGTATAAATTGATATATATGGTGCCCTACTACTCTTTCAAACACTTCAACATTCTTATTTACTTGATTAATAGAGGGTGTGAAAGTTGATTTTGGTTTTAATCCAGAAATATTTTCTGTGTGTATTTTTTGTAGCTCCTCGAAAAACCTACATAATCTGATTTTTCTAAAAAAAAAAAAGGCCTTCAGATCTCTTTCTAATTCAAAAGTCATTGTCATTTAGAACCTAATTACTTTAATCCGAAGAAAGGAGTTTTACCTGTTTCCTTAATAAAAAGCTAAGCTTTAATAATATATAATGGGAATGTCCCCTGCATAGTTTATGATCATGGTTCCCTGCTCTGACTGACCTTGATGCATGTGAAACTGGTATCCTGACTTTTGTTGGCCCACCTAAAATGCTAATCTAGCATATGCCTGAGGCTCATGGTATATCCAAGGGTCAGAACCTGTTCTGTCACTAGGAGGGGTGTACTTAGTGTGTTGTATTTTACGACATGGAGCTACTGTCCATATCCCGTATTTTTTAATATGAAGTGGTGGTGGTCTATTGATTTTTGCAGTTGAAAAGAACTGAGAAGACCCTTTTCTGTTCCAGGAAGGTGTGCTGTCTTTCAGTTGCACTCACGTAAGGTTCCATTTAGATATAACACCCTGACCCTTGTACGGATATTCTGTGCACTTTCAGACTGTTGTATCCAAAGTGGATGTATGGCACTTACATACTAATAAGACAGTTTGGTGTGAATCTGAACATTTGGACTAGTAGAATCCATTTTGTGTTGCTCCTGGGTTAGCATGCACAAGGTGGAGAGTGGCTACAATGGAGGTATGCTGTCTGTGTTTCTGAAGCAGCAGGGTGGAGACCCAGACACAGAAGTGAGAGAGGTTGAAGAAAAGGCTATACTTAGAAATTCTATGAGATCCTTCTAACACTTATTTGCTGATTCGTCCTTCCTGGGCACAACTATCTGGTGCATGGTGGGGCAGGGGATAAAATTCAGCCTATTCTGTCACAGGACATATTTTTTAAAATAAAATGGTATCATTTGCATTCTTTTCATAACGATATCACTTCAAACCTTTATTTCGGTCAATTTCAACCATAACAGATGCATTTTAAAACTTTTTCTATAGATATGAATTTGTCAATCAGTTAGTTTTACTACAACATGCTAGGGCAATTGAGTACGTTTAACATGATACATTCCAGCTATGCCATTAAAACCTAACTATTTCAATAAATACAATAGAAACCGTTTAAGAATCATATAAAAGCTAGGCGTTCAAAATAAAACCACATTATATTAAAATCCATAAATTTTTCAAATCATAAGCACATCATATCATACATTTATCAGAATTTGATTAATATCATCTCTAAAAATTAAACTTCATAGGGTCGCAATTCACCAGAGAACTGCCATTAATGAATAAAGTGTAAAGTGCAAGAGTCTATAAGAGTTTAAGCTGTAATTGCGTGATCTTGGCTATTATAGCTTCAATCCAATTTTAGCTCTTATAAGGTTCACATTAAATATAAATCTACTTACACTAAAGACAACCAATTGTGATGTGTCTGTCTTGATTATACGTTCTGCCTCTCTACAATGTCTAACATTCAGGTTTTTGCAAACTGGTTTAATCCATATTTTCCTAGGGATATCATATGAGGGACAGAAAAATAATATGTGTAAGTCATTTTCTTTGACCTCTTTTGTGCATAACACGCACCAATGACTGCTACTATTGCCATAGTTATTACCCCATCTAGATGTATTAGCATATGTCTGGAGGACCCCATATCTAAACTTCAAAAACAAAGATTTTGCTAATTGTGGATGTACCTCATCTAGAAAGGGTTCAAAATGTGCTACATCTTTGTAGAGGAGAAATCTTGATGTTAAAGATCCCAAGCTAGAACTATGTAACACGTTGTTGTTAATATGGGCCCAAAAGGAAGACTTTAATAGTTTCTTACACACCATGGTCAACTGGGATGATTCTTCCCAAAAGTGCGATAGGCCTAACTTCTTCAACCATGTTGTCACATGTTTAAGCCATGGGATGTCCTTGCTTTGATCAATTTTCATGATCTCCTCTAGACCTTCTTTGTAGTGCAATAACTCTGGGTTGCCCAAATCCTCACCCAGAATAAAAGGGGTCGTAATAGAGCATGGTGATTGGTTCGTTTGATGTTGAGATCCATAACAACTGGGATCAGGGGTGTCCTATTTGGGAGACTTAATATTTTCCGAAAGAAATTATTTTCTCCCAATTCGAAATTATTTTTACAATAGGGCCCCCATATTTCTGCCCCATATAGAGCGGCTGATTGGGCTTTGTATTTAAATACCTCTAAAGCAGGTGAAACTGCTTTCGAGATACTTGCCCCATGTTTCTTCAAAATAGGGGTTGAATTTTGAAGTATAATTAACCTGTTTTCTTCCAGTTGTGGCATCCAGGTCATTTTAGTGTCTAATGTGATACCTAAGTAATTAAAACTTTGCACACACTCTAATTTCTGGTTATTTAGCACTAAATTCTTTTAAAAAGATCTGTGTGGATTTACTGACATGTATATAGTTTTGCTGAAATTGAATTTGAGACCTTTCTTAGTGCAATAGATATAAAAGGCATCCATTAAACACTGCAGGCCCTTTGGGGTTTGTGAAATTAGAATGGTATCAGCAAATAATAATGCTGGTACCACTTTGCCTCCCAACTTTGGTGAGTCGTTATTACAGCCTTCTAAGCATTGGGGGATATCATTTACCTAAAGTGAGAAGAGGGTGGGTGCCAATACGCACCCCTGACGTACACCCCTTCTCACTGGTATCGCCTTAGTAAGTTCTTCCCTAGGTCCCATCTTACTTTAGCAAAGTTCCCATCGTGGAGCCTTATTATTTGTACAAGCAATTTGAGTGGCATCCCTAAGCATTTCAGTGAATCCCACAACTGGTTTCGGGGTACCAAATTGAATGCAGCCTTTAAATCCACATAGGTGATGTTTAGGCTATCCTTCCTTATGTTTATATATTTCCAGCATATACATGTAAATCTAAAAACTTGATCAATTGTGCTGGTTTTTGTTCTAAACCCAGCTTGGTATCTTGAAAGTATTTTGACCTCTTCAATCCACTCTGTTAGTCTACTTAAAATGTGCTTAGCAAAATCTTTTAGTATGATATCAACCAAACTGATAGGGCGATAGTTTGCTGAATCATATCAATTACCCTTTTAAAAAATTGTAACAATTTCTGCCCCTTTCCATGTTTCCGGTATCGGTGAAAGTGCAACTATTGCGTTGCAAAGATAATTTATATATGGTCCCCAGACACCGATATCGTGTTTTAATAAATCTCCAGGAATTTTGTCAGGTCCTGGAGCTTTCCCTGCTTTAACTGCCTCAATTGGCTGTATTGTTTCTTTTAAACTAAAATGCAAGTTGGCAGCCTTTGCAGTGGTCTCCATATCTTTAGTTATCACAAATTGCTCACAGTTAGTTTCTGAATAAAGACGGGAAAAGTGGGCAAAGTGTTTTCATCAAGAAATAAATCTTTGGGGGTCCTTCCTGTTTTGTTCCCTTTTGCTATCAAACTCCAGAAACCTGTCTGGTCCTTGGACTTGGCTGCGCTGATTAGACCGGACCAGATATCATCATCCCATGTTTTCTTTGCTTTTTCAAGTGCTCGCTTATGATTATATATTTTTTCCCTTATTATAATTAAATTATTACTTTTAATTGCCTGGATAAGCTCTGTCTTAGCTACCCGGCAATCTTTGTTGTACCAGGGATTTCCATTGTCATTCCGAAAGTTGACTCCTGCATTTCTCTCTTTGGGTAAATTGCTTACAACCGGAGTTAAAGCATCCATCATAGTGGTGTGTAAGTCTAGCATTGAAATTTTATCTGCTGGTAGGTTTAAAAAAGGTGTATTAGTATCTGCAAAGATGGTATAGATATTTATCATAGATTGTGGATTCCCTAGAATACACGGCCACTTTACAGCTCGTCGATTGTTGGTTATTAGAATATCGTCCTCAATAGTACTAGCATCTTTTTTGCCCACTAGAGTGAATAAAAAGGGCTTTGGTGTTAATGTCAATTGTAGAGGACGGTGATCGCTCTCCGTTCTGGAGTCTATTTTTAAGTCCAGAACATGAGGCTAGAATTCTATCGACACCAATATATAGTCTATATCACTCCGGGAGCTGCCCCTACAGAATGTATATGCATTTGGTCTATCGGAAGGCAGACAGCCGTTGCATGCTCTTGCTCTTAAACTATAACCCATTGTAAGTTTCAAAATGTGAGCAACTGGTACAGTGCACTTTACCTCCCTATCACTTTCTATGACTGGAATATTATTTGCCATGTCTTCGTTCTCAAGGAAATTACCAAAGCCCACTACAGGTTCAAAGTTGCAGTTGAAATCGCAACCAACTATTACACTAGGTTTAGGCCCTAGTGTATCTAAAAAGAAATCAAGCTGTTCTATCACTGATGATTCTTTGTTGGCATGGCTTGGCCTATTATAGATACTGATTACATATGGGCATCGCCATCCCGTGTTACCAATTTTAAGCCCACCATATCTTTAGATGGGATATTTAGAGGAGCGATGTCAATTTCCAAAATAATCCTTATCCATATTACCAAGCCCCCCGATGGCCTACCTTTAACTGACGGACTTGCGTCCACACTAAACGTCTTGAAGCCTTCTCTATGGGGGGTTTCCAGTGACCAACTCTCCTGTAAGAGAGAAATGTCGCTCTTCTCTATATATTCATTCCATGCCATTTCAGTTAGGTTCCTTTTTAGCCCTGCTATGTTCCAGGAGGTAAGACGTACTTCCAAATGCTTACTCAACTCTATAGTCGACAAAAGCCCATTCCCCGTGTTTCCATAAGGCAAACTAGACACATAGCTTTCTGTTAAATTTTCTGGGTACGCCTCGAGGTAAAAAGGTTGTGGGCTTTGGTTATTCCCTACTCCCTCCTATTTAGATGGTTCATTCATCTCAGCAATTGATTTCACAAGCTGGGAAGCTTCTGCTCTATGTGTATCTATGGCTGATGGCAGAGCCATCAAGTCATTCGTCTCAGGGGTTGCCAAAGAATTTGTACTGTATTGCGGAGGCTTTTGTTGTCAATCTTGATCATCTAGATGTGACAATCCCTCAAATCTGTTTGTTACTGGAACCAAAGTGTCTGCATCATTAGCGCTATTTCTGAAAGGTGATCTATAAAAATAGCCTAGTGGAAGTGCGCACACACGGGTATTCCTAAGTGAGGTCTCCTCTTTAATGTCTAGTATGTTTCGAACCATCTGGGGGCGTCTAAAGTTTATTACCACACAGTCACCATTTATATTCTTTCTGGATTCTCCCACCCACCCTACCTTGTGAACCATAAGAATGTCTTCAGTGTTTAGTGAGTTAAATTTTTTGAATTTTGATAACCAATCAACTGTTTTATTCCTTAGGTTGGACCATGTCTCTTTTTGATCTCTTCTTAGAACTGGGACTCCAGCTAAAATGAGCACGTAGGGACATGAGGCAGGGGGTAATTGTAAGACATCGCAATTTGGTATTAAGTCTGTACATTTTGGGCTGTATGTCATTGCCCTCCCAGAATAAGTGCCCAGTCTATCAGGCGCTGATCATTCATCTGGTCTGTCAGCAAGGCTCCCTCGATTTCCATGGGTGGCCCGTGTCCCACCCTCAGTTATACCCGCCTTGTTATTTGCTGTGTTATGAAAGTTTGTAATAGGGACATCCCTAGGGACATTACACATGATACATACATTACCTATATCAGATGTAGCCCGACCCTCCACTTGTGGTGAAAGTTGTGTTGGTAAATGGTGTCGTATTAGCTGTGACCCTCCTTCCTGAACAATGGGACAAATAGGGTCTTTACTGTACTTTAAATGCCCTATAACAATGTTCAGCGGTTCTATTTTCCCTTCCAATAACCTTAATTTCTCACTCATGTGCTCCTCAATCTGAGTTAGCATAGCCTCGTTCGCAGATTCTAGGGGCGTTTTTATAGTTCGCTCTATATTCCTGATAAATTCTTCTGCTTGCGAGTGATTCAGATCGTAGTTGGCCTCGGTCTGTGTACAAGCCGATTTTTTAGTTACCATTTGTGAGTCTAAATTAAAGTTTAATTTTGCCACTTGGGCAGTCCCCCCTACTTTCTTTGCCTTAGATTTCCTTATAACGGGATTAGTTTTCTTTTTTGCCCGTTGATCTTCCCCCTTGTTCCCTACTATCAATCTTTGTTTCCGAAGTCTGGGTACCATATCAGGACTAGTTGTATTATTTATTTCATCTTGTACCACAGATGGAGAAGTGGTACAGATAGTAGTTGGGGATACCTCATTTAGGACCGTTATTATGGGTCTTAACTGTAGTACTTGCGGGGAATCTATCAATTTAGGAGTACACAATTGCCTGTTTATGGGAAGGTTAGCGGGATAAAGGGATAAGCGCCTTTCTGCTATTTGTATCTCATGATTTAGTAAGGTCTCTGCCCTAACAATAAAGGCGTCCAGTATGGCAGCAGGGCCCTTGCGTTTACTCATAATTTTGGCGAAGACTAACAACAGACCGTTGTAACAATATAGGAACAGACCTTCTCAATAGCACACAAGACCCACTCTAATAGTACAGCCTTTAATGACGATATTTAAGCTTACCACACTAACTATCAATGTCCAAGTATCAGGGGGGTAGCCCAGTCCGGTCTCTGCCAGTCAATGACGGGCTAGGATGGGCCTGCCATTGGCCCGGGTGCTGCCCGCGCGCGTCCTGCGCTGCGGGAGCCCGCTGGCCTTTAAATACGTGCACCTTCTGGGACTTGCGAGTCCTGGCCCCTAGTGGATGGCATGGTAGGATGGCGGCAAATTACACAGTGCGGGCGTCCCGCGCTGCGGGAGCCCGCTGGTCTTTAAATACGTGCGCCTCCGGGCGCGAATATGCCAGTGCGAGCTCAGGAGGTAGCAGGGTGGGTTCTGGGGCTGCGAGTCCTGGAACCTAGTGGATGGCGTGGCAGGATGGCGGCAAATTGCACAGTGCGGGCGTCCCCGAAAGGTACTCCGATACTTTGCTTGCAGTCCGCCCAATTCCAGCTGAGCTGGTCCCAGTCATTATAAAAGCTGCGTTCACCACATGAAAGTCTTTCCTTTCACATCCTCCGTCTTCTGTCCTTTACAGTCTTTGCTGTTTTTATTTCCGCACATGTTCCAGGCTCACTACCACTGCTGCCACAGTCGTCTGTAAGGCAGGGAGTGAGGGAAGTGAGGAAAGTAAAAAGTTGGAGAGTGAAGATCACATCTGGACTGCTGGCTGCACCCGGACCTGGACCTGGGTCACGCATTTAGCGACCGCCAACTACCAGCGGCCGCACTCGTCTCAAAGCCGCCTCCGCTCTCAGGCAGCCGTTTTATGTCTTTGAACCGGCTTTTGAACCGGCAAATACGTTCAAGTACCGCTAATGCTTGGTACAGTATAGTGCGGTAAATTGTGGCTTCGGTGGTGGTGTTTCCGAAATTGCTCCACCCGTTCTGCCCAAGGGAATTCTGTTAGAGGAGGAGGGGGCATAGGGGAGCGGGGAACGGGGGAGCGAAAGAGAGTGGGAAAATGACATTCACTCCCCGCAAACTTGAACCGCTCAACACAGCTCCGGCTCCAGCTCAACTTGCAACCTGCTGCGATCGCCTGCTCTTGCTGCTCATAACAATATTAATTTTGCTCAGAGTTTTTGAAGATTTGTACCAGTCAATGGCTTTTCAGTCCAGTTATCCAAATTATGAAATAGGTTTCCTGAAAGTTTCCTTAAGGCATTTGCACTAATGTTGATCCTGTGATCTTAAGCAACACATTATTATGAAGGGGTTAGTCACTCAGCACGTTGCAGCAGTCACTGGTATTACTAGAGGCTGCAAGATCTCAGTGCGAAGGCAACTGTATATTTAATTGAGTGCAGTAAAAACATAAACATAATTCAGAATTGCACAGAACAACATAATATAAAAAACACACCACAGCACAACATCCTTCTATTCAACTAAACCAAAAAGAGGATATAAGATTATCAATAATCTTAAATGAAAATCTTTGATTAATAGTCATTCAAATGATCTAGGATGTTTTAACACACTACTGTAGGATGCTGGCTCTCTATATAGTGCCCTAAGATGAGGTAGACTGTGCAGAGAGTCCAGTGGATCCCCAATAGTTGTGCAAAGGTGAGATTGCTTACTTAACTTTAGGGTGTCTGCACCCTCTAGTGATTATTTCCTGTGGGAAGAGGCACTACCCTAGCCCTGATTGGAGGTTTTCTTACCATCTCAGGCTGAGGGGGGGCCTTCTCCTTATTTAACTAATTTTCCTGCCTTTCCTCCTGCCAAAAGTGGAACAGGGAAGGGGGCTTGGCCTTCCCCAGTCTGGGGGTTCCTGGGTTAGATTTCAAAGGCTGCATTGCCTTTGAAGCCTACCACCCGGAAAGGACATCCTGTCCTGGAGAAGGTGTGAAACACCCTGCCCAGAGCAGGTATTGTTTCTGCACTTTGAGAGCACTGGCTGTTACCCCATAAGGTCAGAATCAATTCTGAGAGTGACAGGCTGGTTAAAACCAGCCAAAGACCCCACAAGTGTTTAGTTAGGTTTTCATAGGGTCCTCTAAAAGGATCTCCTGTATGATTTTATTAATAAACCCAACATTGGCATTAGTGCAGATTTATTAAGACAAGATGATTGGTACCAAACACCTTGGAAATCAGTGAAGCCATCATGGGGTTCGGAAACTCACGTTGATGAGTATCCAGCCCATGTACTCTTTATGGCTTCCCTGTTCACTTACAGCATCACAGAATAGGCTGGACATTGTAGGGGCCTATATGCTCATGCAGATTAGCCCATACATAGGATACAGTGCACCCTGCCTTGGGGCTGAAGGAGTGTGGCTTACCTATACCTTATGCAGTTCATGGGAGGTATGGCCCAGAGGGCTGTGTGCCATGTCGACTCTTCAAATTTTCCTGCACCAAGACTTGCAACCTGCAGTGGCAGAGTGCATAGTCTTGATGTGGGAGCCCTGGGGTGGCACTATCAGTGCTGCAAACTTAGCAAGCCCTCTTTGTTGCCCCTGCCCAGGTACCAGGGGTACCATTTACTAGGGTCTTATAGGGGTTACTGAAGTTGTGCCAATTGTGATACAGTTTTGGGGAAAGAGATCTGGCACTGGTAACCTGATTAGCAGGGACTGAGTGCACTCAAGGTTCAAAATCACATCAGGCATCAGGCAAAAAGTGGGGGCTAACCATGCAAAAAGAGGCACTTTCCTACAAATACAAAACATACCATTTTAAAGTTTGAAAGAAGGGAGGATGCGTGAGATGGATTGTCTGAGAATTTGGAGCAACATTTAACATGTAAGTTTTCCTCCCTTTGTATCTGACATTTTCGTACAACACTCAAGGGGCAGGTGTATAGTCAAAGCTAATGTAGCATATACCTTTATTAGGTGACAAACTGAAAAGTAGATGGATTGAAAATCTTGAATAGGTATACAAAAATTACAAATTTCTTTCATTATAGTAAGGATCTCTTTAGCTACGCTGTATTACTAAGATATAAAATAGAACACTATTAAAATAGAAAACAATATCACAACCAATCAAACCCAAACATTGGGTGAGAGATACTAGAGATCTGAACTCGGGGATTCTAACAATACACGGCGAGAAAGATCTCCAACCTCTTTCTGATATAAGGGACGTCAACGAGCTTACAGATCACTGCAATCAAACAATATCTAAAATAATTGACAACATTGCCCGCCAAAAAACTTAAAAGGATACAGATCAAAGATAAAAATCCCTGGTTCAACGGATGACTTTATGAAGACAGACGTGAACTCAAAATAACAGAACGAAAATGGAGACAAACTCCATCATCCCCCCACTTAAAACAACTAAGAATGACGAGAAACACCTACAATAAAAGCGTACTTAAATAAAAAAAGAATTGTTTAGAAATTAACTTGAAAACGCAAAGAACAGACCGAGGAAACTCTTTGATCTACTAAAAGACCAATCAAACAAATTAGCCAAATCATCCCTATTAACATCTAAATCAGACCTGAACTCTGAACATTTCTCAACATTCTTTACTGACAAAGCCAGCTCATTGGAGAGAGAACTCAAGAATAACACTGAAAAAGCCTAAGGAGTGAACAAGGAAGGAACCATGCCCTAGCGACACAAATAATGCTCAAACATAATGCCCAGTGGTCAACCTTCAAACTACATGATCAACATGACATTATCAAAATATTACTATCTCCGAAACCAAATAATTATTACTTTGACACGCTGCCATCTAAATGCTGGCCCTCCTACCACACGGTCATCCCATACTGGAGTAAGATAATTAATGAATCACCTACCCAAGGATCAATGCCGGACTGCCTAAAAACAGGCCAGGTGGTCCCTGTCCTAAAGAAACATACGGAGAACCCATCGGACCCTAACAACTCTTGTCCGGTACCAACCATTCCCCTACTAGCAAAAGTACTAGAAAAATGTGCGCACATTCAATTAAGTCAACACATTACTACACATAGAAGATAACGCTTTGTTAGCCCTCGACCATAATGAGACCTGTCTCTTGATACTTCTAGACCTATCATCTGCATTTGACAAAGTAAACCATCCCAAATTATTAGAGCGCCTGGAAAATAGGATGGGCTTATCAGAAACTGTACTGAAATGGTTCCACTCCTTCCTGAGAACAGATCACAAAGATTCCTGGTAGACAACAAGCTATCCCCACCATCTCCGATTCAGATTGGGGTCCCACAAGGATCAACTCTATCCCCTTCACTATTTAACCTATACATCGAACCATTAACTGAAGTACTAAATAAGGCTAACATTTTGTTTCATATGTATGCTGACGAAACCCAGCTGTATATGAAGATATCATCTCTGCAAGAGATCAACACTATGAACCATGCACTCCAGAAAAGCATTGAATGGCTAACCGACAATCATCTTAAGCTCAACGCACAGAAAAACAAATTCCTTCTGATCTCCCCTCCTAAAAGTTCAACCAAGATCAAAGAATGGACCAAGATGATCACAACACTAAACAGTCCCCCAACTATACTTGACTCAACCAAATCCCTGGGTATCTCACTGGACAAAGATCTAAACATGAGAGCACACATCCACACAATGGCAAAAAACACTTGTTTTCATCTGAATTAACTCAGGAAACTAAAGCCACTCATCGATCCCGGTGATCTGAAATTGGCAGTCCAAGCACTGGTCATATCAAGAATTTAATATAGATCAGGACTCCCTAAGATCTCAACAGCAGCCCTAAAAGCTTGTCTCAATGCAGCAACTAGACTTATAACTGTAACAAGAAAATACGACCACATCACTCATGATCTGAAAACGCGAAACTGGCTACCATACAAAGCAAGAATAGAACCAAAAATTGCTTGTAACACTCACAAGGCAATACACCACAAAACTCCACATTACGTAGCTCAGACAATTACGCTATCCGGCGGCACTAGACCCTCGAAAAGATCGGAGGACGGGAGGATTTTCTACTGAAACCTGCCTTCTGCTATAAGAAAAAAAACTTACGCTAGAGCATTCACGGGAGCAGCACCAAGGATATGGAATTCGCTCCCACCAAATATCAGAAGAATCACCTACGCTCCTCGATTCAAAAAGGAGAATAAGGCCTTTCTGAGGGGTACATTTCTCCCATAACGACCAACAGGGACATCTAAGTCATTATGGAAATGGCCTGAAAATACAGCAATACTAACGCAGGTGATCAATTTAACTATTGTGAGTAGGAATACTACCCTGCTCGGCACAGTTCATAGAAACTGTTCACCTCCTGAGTCAAGATACAGTCATTATCATAGCTTGAAGGGCTAGCATCTACTCCTAAATTGAAGCACGACAAGACAATCTTGAATGTAATCTAATGATTTCTATTATTCCTCATTATATTATTGTGTATGGATAAATATTTGCCAATGTTAGGGGAACACATAGAGATGTTATTGAAGTGAAAAATTGGATATCTGCTGATATCGAAGTGGTTGGAAATGTAAAGTGCTCTGACACCCAACACAGGGTCTAGTTTGCGCTATAGAAAACATTAAATAAATAAATAAAATAAACCATTTATTCATTTTCTCGGAGAACTCACAATCCACCAGTGAGGAAGAATTAAAGAAATAGATTCACAGAGGGTTGGATCTTCAAAAACATAACTGTTCCTACAATTATAAAGATGTCTAATTCAGTTTTTTGGTCTCATTGACTTTCGTTTCTCTGTATCACTTGCTGAACCAAAGTAAACAATAATGAAAATGAGGAAGGGCAAGAGGTTTTTGCACGCAGATGAATATTTGGTAACATCTCGTGACCAGAACCAGCTCACAGGCTGGACAGATGTGTCAGAGTCACACAAGTGCATTGAACTGAAGTATTCAGCAAAACACCAGTAGAATGCCTCAAACTACATTCAACTTGGCAGTAGCATGCTCTGAGTTGGGAAACACTTTTGATGCCACTCGTGCCAAGACCATGGGCAGAGTTTCATTGTTGTGCACTTTGGTTTGAAATAGTGCTCATTAATGATGTTAGGTAAGAAAGGGTCTCAACAGTCCTAGGAACTATCTCACATTAACATGCATGACATTTCAAAAATAAGTCTTTGGTCTAAAAGTAACAATTCAGGCAATCTTAAACACTTAGGGGCATATTCTCAAGAACGTGTAATAATCATCGCAAAAGTAACTTAACGCAACCTACAACATCGCAGTCTACCTCAGGAAATTTACTCCGTGTTAACCAAGTATTCACAACATGGGGGTACCATGCGATAGTCACCAGATAACACATCAAATGGCCGCGTACCAATCAACTCCACGCCGCAAAAATGCGAAACATGAACGCAGAAAAAGCTGCGATGAGGCCAAGCACAATACAAAAAGCTGCGAAAACCAGCCACAGGCCTGCAAATCCTACGCATTTGGCCGGAAAATGCACTATAAAAGCAGAACCAGCACCATGGATGCACCCTAACCGAGTGCCAACGCAAACCCCACAAACCCCATAAACCCCACAGACCACCAGTAAGGGACAACGGGGTCGGGGAAGGCCAGGGAGAAGAGGGAGAGGAAGACGGGGTGCAGTCTACAGCAACACAAGACCAGCGTCACAGAGGTGCCAGAACACTACCAGCAACTGTCCCACAATAAGACTACCTGGAATGCAGCCGGAGTGTCGAGGAGGCCTATGGAGGAGGCCAAGAGGCGCTGGCATGACCTGAAAACCTAAACCAGGCACAAACCTGCCACCAACAGGAAGGCAGCAACAGCGACAGGAGGTAGGAGTCTTGCGCCACAGGAGGAGCAGGAGGAAATGGAGGCCAGTCATCAGTGTGAAGACGGTGCAAGGAGGTAGGAGTACGGACACAGCTCGAGAGGAACTGACACAACAACAACAGGGTGAGTATCAACCAGGGACTTGGGGTACGGCGGGAGATGGGCACAATGGCACAATTCCACAATCAAGTACAGCACACTGAACACCCACAATGACCCACGATCATGTCCCTCATCCCCATGGCACACTGCAGCACGCACACATAGCAATCACAGCACATCCCATGACAATGTGGCACCAAGTGCAACACCGACACTGCTGAACAGGGGACACAACTGGGTCCGCTCATGCGCAGAAACAGGCCAACCACATTGCAGACTGCAGAGAACTGTGAGATGCATATGTACGGGTACAACCTCACATCCGTCATGTAGTCCCAATGTCCACTGTCCCCCCAAATTGACAACACCGCCCAAACAGTCACAATGTACATTGTCACACAGTCTGCATGTAAACAAGAACAATGCGCAAACATAAATGTCAAAACAATGTCAACATGCATCTCCCCTTCACATTGCAGAGGGACAAAAAACACCTCCAGCAGGTCAGACCAGAAAACCCATCAGTGATTCCAGAGATGACCACCACACCTCCGACACCGACACCCTACAACAGCTCATGGACTTCTCAGGCAACCCAACCCCCGGAGCAGGGCAGCCAAGCTACATAGAGATGACCCCAGCCCCTGCACAGACCACACAGCAGGAAGCAACCGCCACCACGGCTGGCTTCCAACACTTCACCGAGGCACGCATCACATTCCAATGCCAGGTGTCAGAATGCCAAAAGTAGGTGGCCGAACAGGTGCTGGTGGGGTCAGAGCTCAAGCAGAAGTAGATCACGTACGTGGGTGTCTAAGTCCCATCAGGGACCACCTACACCCCCCAAAGGAGACCCACACCTCGACAGATACACATGCATGTGCACATGTCCTGCAATGAGCCACGCCCAGAGCACGGAATCATCATTCACACCCCAACGCAGGACCTCTGTAAGACGGCCCAGTCCACTCCTCTTACGCATTGAGTGACGACAAAGCTACATGTCCAAGGTCTTACCCGCTGCCTGCGGTGACATGTCTGCATCCGCTGTACACAGCACAATGTAATGTCGTAGGGCCCAGGGCCCTCATGCATGCAACAAGACCACAGGCATATATCATGTTGAGCTGGCTACAGGCACGTGCGCCCGGCCCCTTTATTGGCAGGGCCACATGTACAATGATGCCTGTGCTGGATATGTGTGGGGTGAGTATAAGCCAGCCTGCTTGGAGTGCTTGGTGCTGGCAACAACTTGAACAGTGGACACCAGTGCAATGGAAACAGAAAACACCTGCATAACAGAGTCAACTGCTGGGCAACATGGAGGGAGCCGGAGCAAGGGCACCTGTCACCCAACATTCAAACAGAAGTGTCCGTGAGCTGCAGTGCACTGAGGTTGGGCCACTAGAGATGAGCACGCTCATGTGAAAAAATATCTAGGATTGTGTCCCTTCGGGTTAGTCTTGATGCAGATGCAGTGGGGTGTGTTACACCTGCATCAACTTCCTCATCAACGTCCAAGGTCTCCCACTCTGCCTGAGGTGACATTGCTGCGCAACCTCTCCACAGCACAAAACTCAATCAGTAACGGTCCATGGGTTGCAGTGCAGTGGCACCTGGAGTGATGAGCAGGGGATCAGGCAGATGATGGCATCCACGGCAGGCCTGAGCAACTCGGTTAGTCTGCCAGTACTACTGTTTCGACTCTGGCAGATGGTGGATGGAGTTGGCCCTTGCGATGGTGGCGTGTGGCTCCTGCAGTGATGCGACGTCTGGGCTGGTCAGGACTCGATTTGAGGTGTGAGCCCTGGTGGTACGCAGTTGAGGCCGGAGGCAGTGGACAGCGCAGGGCTACATGCACATGGCGTCGATGACCACCGTCACAGAGGTCATCCAATATTCATTCAGACAGGGTTCCTGACGTGAGCTGCACAGAGTTAGTGGCTCCGGATGCACAGCGGTTGGCACAGGCACCCTGCCATGGGACGGTGACTTGCGGTGCATTGAGGTAGCTCCACGCGGACTGGACGTGTCCTCATCGATGTCCGAGGTAAATGTGGCGGAGGGTTGCGGGGGACAGTGGAAGGGCATTATGCAGAGGTCTGATGTTATCCGGAAGCAGCAAATGGAGGAGTGGAAAGCGACAGCCTCCTTGCCACCACAAATTCGATGACAGCCACATGAGGATGAAAACTACGCCCTAGCCCATAAACTCAGACTGCACCGATATACGACCAGAGAGTGTCCATGAATGTCGGGGAACAGACTTAGTGGCACCGGGGCTGGGAGGGGTGCAGCCTGCGATGATGCTGGTACACTGATATGAACTCCACCATCGCTAAATCAAGACTCTGTGACCTACTGGACCGCAGTGTAGGCCGGAGGCAGTGGTCAGCAGAGGCCCACAGCCACGTGTTGTTGGCTCACGATGCACAGAGTTAGTGACACCAGGGCAGTTGTCGGTAGTGTTCGATCACCTCCGTAATGATGATCCTATTCCCTCCGGACTGCAACGCATCATCCTCTTACGCCTCTGCTAGCATGTAATGATATGTATTCTGCCTTTGAATAATCGATGTCCAGTTCCAATTCTGCGACCTACTTGTGCGCAGCATAGGCTGAGGGCAGTAGTCCGCGTAGGCCGTGTAGGCCCACCGACACGTGTGGTTGTAATGCTCTGCACAGACTTGGTGGCACCACATCGAAGGGAGTCTAGTGACATAAACTCTGCCTTAAATAATGTTCACTGCCATGGTGTAATCAAGACTCAGTTCCAAATGTGTGACCGACTTGTCCGCTGTGCATGCCAGTGGAGTATGTCAACGAGTAAGGAGTACTGTGGGCCTGTGTTGCGGAGGTCATGATCGTCTGAGTTGACTGCCACGGTCACAGGCCTCGGCCTTGGAGATTGCACCGGCATGTGTTGGGGTCCGCTTTGACACACGCCGGGGTCGGCAAGTGGGCATTGAGGCCTGGGTGCGTAGGGGCGGGCAAGACTGGTTCAGGGACCCGTGTCCCAGGGTGCAGCAGGTGCTCAAGGCGTCAGCCTCGTGGCGGGGTGAGAGGCGCCGCCCTGGCAGAGACGTTGGGTATTCCGTAAGAGGACCACGGCCAGAGTTATGTGCTTTTTATTCATACCCCTACGCTGAACTGGTGTACGCTGGGCCAGCCCTCTCCACTCACGCTTACAGGGGGGGACGTAACAAGCTACATTTCTGGGCTCTTCCCCACTGGCTGGGGTGACATGGTTGCGGCCACTGTCCACTCACTCCAAACACCAGCGGTGTGTGTTGACATGAATATGTGTGTGGTCTGCATCCTGCAGTCTGGCCAGCACATCCACGCTGCACTTGGCATTGTGTACAGTCTCATTCATGGGTCGGTTGCCTCCTTTGCACATGCCTGGTCCTCACCTCTTCCGACATTCTGCTATTGTGTGGCCTAGGTGCCATTCCATTGATGGCTAATGTACATGGCTGGCCCAGGTTCCCACAGTGAGTTTTGCTGTTGTGTCTGGTGGGTGTGCATGTTGTATGTGAGCTTGTGACTTGTGCATTCCCAGTGTTGTGAGTTGCATGATTGTGGAGTTGAGGTGTGTGCATTTGGTATTGGCCAATGAGCAGTGCATTTCCGTGGCTGGCATCCTGGTTGCGCAGGTTGATGATGGACTATCGGAAGGTGTAGGAATCATGCACACTGCCTGGGTGGTTTGCAGCGGCGTTGGCAGAGATTCCCAGGTGGGCCACTATTGCCTGCACATTGGTGGGATACATGCGCATTCTGTTGCACTTTTTGTGTGCAGTGTTGCCAGGGGCCACTAGTAGGATATGTGTGCAGTCAATTGCCCTCTGGCATGTGCGGGAAGTCAGCTGTGGCATACACGCCTTGCTTGGTCTCCCGGCTGTTTCTGCACAGTGTGTGGGAAGTATAGAAAGTGGGGTACCAAGCTGATGGTGTCATCCATGACTGTTGTGAGTGACTTGGATTGCCTTGGTTTTTGACTTCTCCATCTCAGGCGGATGTTGGTTGAGAGTACCAGAGGCCAACACGTGCAGCACGGCCAGCAGCTTTGTCGGAGGTGGGATGTTGGTTGTCCGCTGTGTTGGTACCATCAGCCTTTGGGCAATGGTGGTCAGGATGCGGTGGAGGGTTGTCCCTTTGGGCATGTAGTGGGCAATGACATTGTCTGGTGTTGGGTCTGTGTGGTTGGTGCATTTTGGGAGGGTCGCTGTCTTTGTCTGCGCTGCCTCAGTGTTGGTCTGGCGGGGCGGTGGGTGTCCAGGCAGGTGGGGGTGGTCCTAGGGGTGGTGGCAGCGGGTGTTGTGACCCTCTTGGGTGTCTGGCACGCATGTTCAGTGGCTCCATGGCATCTGTTGTTCTTCAGGTGTGGGTCTGGGCTGTGCTCCCTTTTGTGGAGCAGCCTGCCGTCTGACTTTGCACCAGGTCAGAGCAGGTGTTAGTTTCCTGTTGCTAACGCGCCTTATCGCATGTTTTGTGATCTTATCGCCGATCTGTCTGGTCGTTGAGAATGTTGTGGAGTGGTGTTGTCGCAGCTTTTGGCACGGCAATGCCTCTGTATCTCATTAGCGATAGCTGCCGGGGTCATCTGTGGCGATGTTTTTTGCAGCTGCTATCGCGAGTTATGCTATGGGCTGTTGACACCAGCTTGTGAATGAGGCGATATGTTTATCACAACTTTGGTTGCGATAAAGTGGCATTAACTCGGCGATAGCTCCTTGAGAATATGGCCCTTAGGCTGTGACTACAAGTTAAGGTGCTATTTATTGCACCTGGTAAATAAGGATTTCCTGGGGTTCGCTTTTATCAGGTGCGATAAATAACAGCTATTAAGTGTTATTGGGGAATATCATATGGATTTTAGTGTTTAACACACCAAAATCTGCATTGTATGGTAAATACTATACACATTTCCCCTATTAAATTTCAGCAGGTTTGACCTGCTGAAATGTAATGAATGTTGGATAATCATCGGATGCATTAAAAAAAAACAAAAAAACTCGCAATTCTGTCCCATGCATTGAAGGTCTATTTTGTACAGCAACTTCATTCAAAGGAACTTAAACCTCAACTGGAATAAATATTCATTGCAGAGTAGGACCAAGTGCGTAATCAGGTTACTCATTGTCACTGTAGTCACAAGACAAAGGGCTTTATTTATTGTTTGACAGAGGGTATACTGTGTCAAACATGGTGGACATCCTGTCTTCTGTAGTACTAGTTCAATAATTGTAATCCACTTGTGTTAAGGCGTCAAGTCTGGAACATAGTCTTTACTACTTGTTACCTCTGAATGTTAAACTCTGAATGGAAACTAAATTATAAACAGTTCGTCATTGGGTATGGGAATTGTGAAAAACTATGAACTGTAAGAAAACAATTATGGAATGTAATTGTATATTTAACATATGTATTGGATTAGCATGCCTACCGTGTAGGACATAGAGACTGATTATTGGTTCTTCTATATTTCTTGTGAATTTTTGTTACTAAAATCCTCTTGCCCATTGCAGTCTCTTCTTGTCATTTAATAGGTTGTTGTGACCTAGCTGTTTTTTTCATAAAAGGAAACATTCAGTTGTACAAACTTAGTCAACTTGGAAATGGCTTAAGGAGCTATTTGGATATTTACATTAAATATATATATTTAGAAATAGTTATTTTTTAGTCCTCACAGATGTATGTGTATTAACAATGTGCACAAAAATTACATTGTTTTTGACAGTTTATGATATAAAATCTTTAAGGCACACATGATTACACTTTAGAATTTTAATTTAAAATAGAATTTTAGCATCTGTAGCTCAAAGTGCTGACCCCTTTAAGGTAAACACAGTAGACAAATTACATTCTGCTCTGTTTACATAATAATAGCAGAACACCCTTGTTCTTGTATGCCACCATAGATGTTTGGTTAATTGTTTTATCTTAATTCCAGCGACATAATGGAAAATTTGTTTTTCTCTGTGTTAATAGTCAACAGAGAGACATGCAGTTTTAAAAATAAAAAAAAAAACAAATGCATCTCTGTTATGTGGGGGCATACCACACATAATACACTCGAGGATACTTGGAATTGTAAAGGTGATATTCTAAAAGTGCAACGGAATAACCAACATGAGCAATATTTCAACCCCCGCATATCTGCTAGAGGATCACCTTTATAAAGATTTTCCAGTTTTCAAGCCAATTGTTTTCACCAACACACAATTCCCTCTGCTCCACTGTTTTATCATCATCATACGAAGTGTCTTATTAAGTGCTACAAATACAATAGAAACCAAAAAAGAAATTAAAGAGCTGCATAGGGTAGAGGCCCTACATCATGAAGAGGTTAGCCATTAACACTATTGTGCATCTCCAGTTAAATTTGAAGGCAAATGTCCTCAAAATCTTTTTCTAGGTTATGCATGAGTAAAAAGATAGCCAGAGATCCTTTGGCATATGATGTTGACAGTAGGTAGGTATAGTTAGGACCTAGTTTACTAATAACTTTTGGCGCCGTTTGATGAATCTTTATGAAATTTTCAAAACTAGTTTGCCACTCTCTTCAGCTGCTGTTTGGAAAGTTTCACGGTGATTCATCAAGCAGGGGCTGAGAAAAAGGTGAGGATCCCAAAACGTGTTTTCACCATGCAATTTCCCATGTGGATTTTAGATATTACTACAGCCATAACCACTGAAAGGAATCACGCCAAATTTGAGTGCTTTTTGTAATTTTGTGTAAATCTGTTGAGTAGTTTTGAAGTTATTAAAAAACAAGACGTATGTATATTTAGAGACACAGATCCACTGCAGTAGATCCGTGGATCCACATGTCAACAGCAATGCCGTGATTGGCTGTCCGCAACCTGAGAGAAAAGTTACGGCCACCATTTTTTTAATAGGGACACAGTTCTTGAGGGGGAGAAATAAAGTATAAGTCGGATATAAGGGATCAGGGTAGAGGTATCCTGACCGCATGGGACTGATGGAGGGGCATGTGAGGAACCACTCATGGGCAAGAAATTATTCCCCAAATTTATTTTAGGCGCACATGGGTCCGGGAATTCACTGCAGTGCTCAGCACAGCCCAAGTGTGAATCTGTGACAATCCGTGGATCCAGATCCTAATTAAAAAATTGCACCCACTCCCAGAATCACAGACTCACGTACACACCCACACAACCACTCACACACACACCCACTCCCACATCCAAACAGCCACTGGTTGGTTCGAGGCAGGGGTTTGGCCACAGGGCCTAGCCACAAACCAGGTCTTGTGGCCAACCCCCCTCTGTGCACGCCCATAGGCCATGTGAGGCGTATGGTTGGCTGTGTGTGGGGGGTTGGCAGCAGGGCCGAAGGCCGTGTGCAGCTGCAGTTGAGTTAACATATGGTAATTACATTTTACTTTACATTAAAAAAGTTTAGAAATTCACGAAAAAAAACTGTTGTTACAGGGACATTATAGATAGTAAATTGCATTAAAAAACTATAGAAAATCACTGAAAAAAATTAAGATTAGTGGGACGTTATAGTTAGGCAAAAGAATTTAAAAAACCTTAGAAATTCACTAAAACAAAACAAAGGTTACAAGGATGTTATAGTTAGGTTCAGATTTAACATACATAAAACAATAGCAATTCAGCATTTCCAGTTATTTCAAGAAACTATAACTCGTGCCTTAAGGTAACTATAACTCATGCCCTAACCATGTACTGCTAATTACCCCATATATTACATCAGTCATGAAATCTTATATACCATCATTGATAAGTTCACTGCAACATTTGCAATAAAACTATTTCAAATTTTCCAATATAGCCCCTGCATGATTTGAACATACACATTAAATAGGACGGATATAGGAAAGATCCCTGCAGACCTATGTAATTCACCATATTCCAACGGGAGTTAAACTTGATGGTATAGAGTTGCAATCCCATTTTAGAAGTCTTTAAAGACTCCTAAAATGGGATTACCACAGTAAAAAAAGCATTTTTGCAGTTGCAGACTACGAATTGCTGTCTTTATGACTGTAAAAATGGTTTGTATATCTAAACCATTGTTCTCTCTTGCTTGACATTTGCTAAAAAAAGTGTAAACAAGCTGTCCACCCCCATTACATTTTTAATTGCATCATAATCACATGGGCGAGGGTGCCAAAGGTGGCAAATCTATCAGTTAGCAAAAGAAGAGAAGTTTCACTCTTCTCCAACATTCCACATATAGCTGACTGAAGATAAGAAATGTGATTTTCATTCCCATGCTTCAACAGAAACTTGCTTGAATGTGGCCCCAGAAGTGTTTCTTTTCAGGTACATCGGAAGTTGATTGCTTATTGTTCTAGGACTTTAATTGGTAAACGATTGTTTGTGATTGGACTATAACTGTGGGGTTCTGCTGAATTCAAAGTGACTTGTTGAGCAAGTGTGAAGCCTACGCTTTGTTTCAGATTCATGAGATTATATCCTAGTCCGAATGATTTCCTTATACAGCTGGTTGTGAAAGATGCAAACTACTTTGAGAAATATCATATTTAGAAAATGATTTTATTGTATACTTTCCCATGTACTCAGTAAAGGACTCATAAACTAATACGGCCTCATTTTTGAGGCAGTCACGCAGTGCAGCACAGCAAGTCACATTGCTGCCCTGCATTTGCATTTTGTGATAGGGAAAGGGCAGGAATGTGTTATATTTAAAGCCATACTGCACATTCCTTTCCTTTCCCCTGTGCTAACGCCCTTTTGGCTGCCTAGCTCCAATGCAGGCACCCTTGCACCGTGGTGAAAGGGTGCCTGTGCTGCATGCAGGATCATTTGTGTGCAGGAAGGAGCACCTTCCTGCATGAAAACAATCCTGGAAGGCATATTCTTCTTTCTAAGTGTGCTGCAGAATTCAGCCCACTTATAAAGAGGAAGAAAAAAGGAGAAATAGATATATTTCACCTCGTTATACCTCACCTGGGAAGGTGTAAGATTTTACCATATTCCCACTTTTACAAGTTTTTGTAAACCTGTAAATGTATCAAAAACCATGGGAGTTGCGTGGCAACACCCACACAATGCCAGTGGAATGCCCTCCCAGGGCAGAGTAGCGCAATGCAGCAATTTGCACTGCGTTACGTTACGCCAGATTTTTGAAGACACACAGAGCCACGCAAAGTGGCTTTGCGTGGCTTTTTAAAATATGTCTTTAGGTTTGTGTCACTTTTGCACCAAGTTGCGTGGTGCAAGAGTGACATAAACTTGCTTGTAAATAGGCCCCATAGTTCGCTAAAGTGGTTACCTTCATCTGACTGCTCCGTATAGAATCTTCATCATCATCATCATCATATAACTTTATTTCGATCACAAAGATCTTAAATGTACACAACGCAAGAAGGGTAAAATACTAAATATATAAAAGTCAATTTCATGATTTGTTTTAAAAGACATGGGTGTCATAAAATGATTTAAAAAGCAGGAATGGTAAAAACAGATAAAATGTACAATACGTCATACAATACATTTGGAGCGCTTAATCCACAGTGCATACCAGTATCTGGAAAGGCCATAGACCATTATTCTGCGTGTATCGTTTCACAGGATTCTCAGCACTTCAAGGTAATGGCCAGGGCCAACCAATCTACATAATGGAATTATCCATTTTTTCCTCAAAGATGTGTAGTGTGATCAGAAAAAGAGTAAGTGCACAATAGATTCTGGGCTGGCTTCGCCTGAGGGACAAAGGTCGTCATTAAAAACATTGCAGTGCCACTTAATACAAAACATGTTTTGTGGGTAAGGTCTTGTAGCGGAACTGTAAAAATAGTTTACGTGCGAGAGGAGGGACAATTTCATCGATGGTATCCTCGAATCGGCAGACAAATTTAAAATTTAGTAATTCAAGGGTCAAGCAACCCTCAGATATTGCCAAGTCCTTTTCTAACGTAGCTTCCCAGAACATCACTTTTAGCCTAGCCCTCAATATGAGTGCCAGACTGTCCGGATTTGCCCAGAATGCCTCCATCCCAAGCTTCCCCAGTAAATCCCTCAGAGAGCTGAACTAGGCAATCGAGGTTACCTGGGGGAATTTCAGAAGGCCAGGCAGAGCCTCTTGATAGGATGTAAGCTCTTCCAGGGCCCAGAGCCTGTGACAAAACATGAGTAGTTTGTAATTTACCTTATGGGCCAACTGTCTGTGGGCAAGGTCCAAATAGAGGGGGGTCAGAGGGGTACTAGAGGGGAGATCAACCAGGAATCTGAGGAAGCGATTTTCAATACTAGACATACAATTTACATTGCCTGTGCCCCAGAGTTCTGCTCCATCAAGGGCCCCCATAGAACCTTTATGTTATAGATTTCCAGAGCTGGTGCTACTTGCCTGGACAAGATTTTCCTGTGCATTCTGCTAATGTGAGCTGTCTGTTGAATTAGTTGCAGTTTCACTTTCTCAATGTGGGCGGCCCAGTGTGCTGTCGGGGTCAAGCGAATACCTAGGTAATCAAAAACATCAACTTGCTCCAGTTTACTACTACCATCAAACAAAGATATTTTGTAAAGTTTGGCCATTCCTCTTGTGAAAATCATATATTTAGTTTTTTGCCTCATTTAGCACCAGGCCCTGCTCATCACAGAACTTATTAAAATCATTCATGAGTTGTTGTAGACCCTGCGGGGATTTAAAAATTAGGAGGGTGTTGTCGGCAAAGAGAAGAGCAGGAATTCTTTTTACGCCGATTTTTGGGGCATCACACCCGTCTCTATCTAAAAAAATCAACCACCCAGTTTATAAAAAGAGTAAAAAGTGTGGGAGCTAACACACAGCCCCCCTGTCTCACTCCACGTTGGACTGGAAAAGTTTCCTAAACTTGATTGTTCTCTCCCCACCTCACCTATGCTGTGTTGGATGAGTGTGATCTAATTAAAACAGCTAAAAGGCTTCCTGGAAGGCCTATCTCTTTTAAGACTCTCCAAAAGCTAGTTCGCGGGATTAGGTTGAACGCAGACAGTAGATCAACAAAGACCATGTAGAGCTTTCCTTGCTTAATAGCTACTTCCTTCCAATAAATGCAGAGGAGGCGAAAGGCCTGATCCAGGGTACTAATTTTTCCGTGGAAGCCCGCTTGATAATCACTCAAATTTTAGACAGGATCTAGGATTGGATCGGAGAGTCCCGAATCCTGGATCCTGCCTAAAATTTGTTTGCAGAACATTTTCTGAAGAGAATCTACAAGACTTATGGGCCAATAACTAGTTGGCTTAGCTCTGTTCCCTTTCTTGTAAATGGGAACTATTTCTGCTATTGTCCACGAAGGGGGAATAGCAGTACAAGACAAAATTGAATTAGTAAGCAAATTTATATAAGAACCCCCAGAGAGTTATATTCTCTCTGTACAGATCGTTGGGAATTCTATCAGGGCCGGGGGCGTGGGCTTGGATACATAATTAAATTGCTGCCTGCATTTTCTCTATAGAAAAAAGAAGGACATCACCCTCTCCACCAGGTGCCCCATCACCACTCACTAACTTTATCTGTTAGTGTTGCCTGAGTCATTTTTTTTTTGCAAATCTGTTTTTATTGATTTTATGTTTTTAATACAGCCAATACCTGCATGCAAGCAGTACCGGACTTTTTGGAGTGTATCATGGGTATGGTACATGTCCATTCGCATGTCTCAGTTGCACTATCAAGACAGTAGAAATATTATAAAAAAACAAGTTCTTGAGTGCAGTCACAATTTATGTCCATTAATCAATCGAGAGAGGAGACAGGGGAGAGACAGGTAGGACAGTGACTATGAGCATACAGTTCTAGTTGTCTTGTAAACCGTGCACATTATTACCCATCTATTTTCGTTTGCCTTCACATGTGCTAGCATACAGACATGGTGCCTTTACATGTGCTAGCATACAGACAAGGTGATAGCATCGGTACTTGCAAATGGCTAGGTGGTATCGATAGAATAGAATGAGAAGGCAAAACAAAGATTGCATCAACTAAAAGAAGGAACAAAGAAACATGCGTAACTGTTGTTCAGCCCATAACACCCTAGTGCTTTCAGGCGTAGTTTTGTATTTTGCTCTCACAGCCGGTGGTTACCAGCTACCTCTTCCCTTCCTGAAGTGTGTGCTATCACATTTTACATGTGGCGTAGTGGGCAAAAGAACGATGGATTTAAACCAGATCTCTTGACTGGGGGAGAATGTCTGCATTGTCAGCATTCCGTCCATCATTTGTTTGTTGTAACGCTTTTCGCCCTAAGTGGGATGGGTATTCCCAGACGTGGGACCCGTGCTCACTACGCCACTGGAGTCAAGCTATCCTGGCTGATGACGGCTGATAGCCAGAAACCGGTCCTAGGATGCTTGATTCCGGTCCAGGGAAGACATGGCTTGGCAGTTCGGGCTGGACTGTTCCCATGAGGCACAGGGTCAAGACTGATTTGCATATGGCCATGTCTAAACTGGGGTGGCGTAGTGGGCAAAAGAACGATGGATTTAACCCAGATCTCTTGACTGGGGGAGAATGTCTGCATTGTCAGCATTCCGTCCATCATTTGTTTGTTATAACGCTTTTCGCCCTAAGTGGGATGGGTATTCCCAGACGTGGGACCCGTGCTCACTACGCCACTCGAGTCAAGCTATCCTGGCTGATGACGGCTGATAGCCAGAAACCGGTCCTAGGATGCTTGATTCCGGTCCAGGGAAGACATGGCTTGGCAGTTCGGGCTGGACTGTTCCCATGAGGTACAGGGTCAAGACTGATTTGCATATGGCCATGTCTAAACTGGGGTGGCGTAGTGGGCAAAAGAACGATGGATTTAACCCAGATCTCTTGACTGGGGGAGAATGTCTGCATTGTCAGCATTCCGTCCATCATTTGTTTGTTGAATCACATTTTTACAAGCAAATAGTGTTTTGCAAGCCAAAAGTGTCACGGTGTACACGCTACCCAAAATCATATGTGTGTTAGTTGCCCAGAGAGGGGCAGATTTATGTTCCCTGGCGCATCCCTGCAAATCAGCATGGATGCGCCAGGGAAGATGCGTCACGCAAGTTTGCCCTTGCGCCACCGCAGTTGCGCCGCATTTACAATGCAGCGCATCGTAGCGCAAGGACAAGCAGATGCGTGACGCATCTGCCGGCGTAAGGTTGGCGCATTGCTGGAGTTGCGTCTCAAC
Source organism: Triturus cristatus (assembly GCF_964204655.1). Lineage (NCBI taxonomy): Eukaryota > Metazoa > Chordata > Amphibia > Caudata > Salamandridae > Triturus > Triturus cristatus. Next base: position 1,389,865,323 of record NC_140590.1, read on the forward strand.
CGCGACGCAGCTCCAGCAAGGCTCGGGGTGCCCCTATCCCTAACATGCTGCGTCAATCCTTACGCCTGCTTCAAGCAGGTGCAGGGTATTGACGCAGCATGGCCGGAAAAGTGACTGAGTGGAATCTTGTAGATTTCACTCAGCCACTTTTTGAAGGCATTCCTGCGCCGGAACGCCCCCCCTGTGCAGGTACGCCCACATGTGGCACAAGCTTTACAACGTGACGCATCTCCCTAGATGCGTCACATTGTAAATAGCCCGCAGCATGGCGCTGGCTTTGCGCCGCCGCTGTGTCACAAAAGTGACGCAACGGCGGCGCAAAAGTGGCGCACGGGGCTTATAAATCTGCCCCAGAGTGTATATCAGGAGAGTCCCTGTTTGTCATGTCTTCATTTAGTTTCGACTCGGTATAGAGAGTGTCCCAGCATGTCGCAATGGGGATCCTGCGCAGGCCCAATATTTCCTCATGTCTAATGGCGAGGCTCTCCGCCTTGGCCCATGCGAGCATTGAGTTCCGCCAGGCCATTATATTGGGAGGGTCTGGTGCTTTCCATTTTTTAGTAATCATCCTTTTGGCTACTATCAATCCCAGGTCTAGGAATCTGAAAGTGACCTTCGTGCTGGGAGTCTTACGGAATTTGTGTAATAGGTAGGTTGTCCAATCGAAAGATAGCTTCTGACCAGTACAGGTGTTTTAATATTGCAGCCACTTCACACCAGTAAGTACCCACCCGGGTACAGCTCCAGAGCATGTGTATTAAATCAGCCCCATTTTCAGCGCACCTCAGACACTCTGCATCTACGCGATTAAAGTACTGATTAATTTTTGCAGGTGTAAGATATGACCTGTGGACTATATAGAGCTGTATTTGCCGGAAGCGCACATTCCTAGGTATGCGTGTCAGACTCTCTAATACCTGAGCCCAATCCGCGTCCGTAAGCTGGTGTCCGAAGTCTTGCTCCCGGAGTGAATCCAGGCCAATCACAGCATGAGTTTGCAGTGAGACTGCGAACCAGCGCGTTAGGTGCCTGCCTGACATGACATGTAAGTACTGCATGGTGCATGGTGAGATGTGTTTGTGGCTCTGTAGTTATGTCTCCCCGTTTGGTCGTGAGTGAAGCTACCAGTGCGCGATGGACTAGAAAGTGCCCTGGTGGGAACACTTCTTCCTCTGCTAATGATGTATATGGTATAAGCACCACCCTACGATATAGGTCTCCGAGTGTCTGTATGCCATTCTCTTGCCACCTCCTAAGCGCTGTCGTAGAAATGACCGCCTGTCCGCTGGGGGTTCCTTCTAGGCTTATCGCTGGCGTGTAGGGGATCACCTTACGGGTGATATGGAGGCTTCTATGGAAGCATCCATAGACCACAGCAAGCAGCAAGGATTCTGGCAGTCTTAATCGTGCACCCGAATGAAAAAGGCTGACAATGCGCTCTAGGGTGTAAGGTGGTCGCGTGGTTGCAGTGTCTGCACAAGGACGGTCTGATAGCCATCGCGCCTCCCACTGTAGCTGGGAGGCCAGGTAGTAATGTTCGAGACAAGGAGCCACCAACCCCCCTTGGTCTGTTGGTAAGTACAACTTTTTCAGTGCCATCCTATGTCTGGTGTTGCCCCAGATATAATCTAGGATCTGTTTCTCTATAGAGGTGAAGAAGGAGGCCGGGATGTAGATTGGCAGATTCGCGAAATAGAATAAGAGTCTCAGGAGTACCACCATTTTAGTGAGCGCAACCCTGCCCATTACAGCTAATGGTAGCGTACTCCATCAAAGAGATCAAATGATTGGTGATAGATCTGGATGCCCAGGTAGCGGAACGTGTCCGCCGTCCACCGCACACATTTGCCACTCATAACAAGGTTGGGGTCCTGGAGTCCCTCCTTGAAGGAGTAGATGCAGGACTTGTCTACATTTACAGTTAAGCCAGAGAACGCAGCAAACTCTTCCAGTAGTTGCGCCAGCCGAATAGGGTCTCGGTCGATGTCTCTAATATAAATAAGGAGATCATCAGCATACAGCGACACTTGATGCGTGGCATCTCCCAGGGGCACCCCGTCTCCCAACTGGGCATGCAGTGCTTCTGCTAGTGGCTCCATTGTGAGCGCAAACTGAAGTGGGGACAAAGGGCACCCCTGTCTTATACCCCTCTGTATTGGAAGTGAGTCTGAGATGTAGGTCCCCACTTTGACTCTGACTGTAGGGTTAATGTAGAGTAGGCACGTTAAGGGAATCAAGGGCCGTCTCCAGGTCTAATACAAGGCATCCAGCCTGTGGCCATTCCCTCACCGCGTATGTGGATACCCTAAAGAAACGCCGTAGATTGAGAGAGGTACTACGGGATGGCACAAAGCTGTTTTGGTCTGTATGGACCAGTGCTGGAAGGACTTGTGCCAATCTATCCGCCAACACCTTCGCAAGTATCTTGTAATCGGTTTGAACAATACCAAGGGCCTATAGGAGTCCATCTCCGTTGGATCTTTATTAGGTTTCAACAGCGATATCAGGTGCGCTTCGCACATAGAGGGCGGGAGTTGTTGGGTCTCTAATGCAGTGGTGTACACAGTGTGAAGACGCAGCACAAGGGAGACACGATATGCCTTATAGTACTCTGCTGGTAACCCACCCGGGCCCGGTGACTTCCCAGAAGCAAGGGATTTCATGGCCTCCCCAATCTCTTCCAATGAAATCTGTGCGTTGTGTGTTTCCCTATGTGCCCTCTTCATTGTGAGTAACTGTAAAGTGCTCAGGAACCCCTCTCGGTCTCGGTCATTGTCTGGTCTTCCGGATCGGTACAGGCAGTCATAGTGTTGTGTCAAGGCTTCATGGATTTCGTGTTGTGTGCATAACATCTGTCCCATGATCCCCCACAGGGTCCTGATTGGTGCGATGGTGTATTCCTGTCTTATCAGCCAGGCTAACAGCCTGCCCGCTCTATCAGCAGTGGTATGTGTACGGGTTGTAGGGGCAGTGTAATTGTGACATCGAAGACGCTCCAACTGCTCTGCATGATCAGAGCGCAGCACCTCAAGGCATTGCGAGTCTCTACCCGCCCCTTCGCCCTCTCGTTTGTACTGTAACAGCTGTGTTTCTATTTTTGCGAGGGAGTCAGGTAACTGTTTGCGGATATTCCATGTGGCTCCCATACAATGACCCCTAATCGACACTTTAAACGCCTCCCATTCTGTAAGCGCATCGCTGGCCGTACCTTCATTTAATTCAAAATATGCTAAAATTGTCGTCCCCAGCGAAGAACGGAACGCCGAGTCCTCTAGCGTGCTGGTTTGGAGTCGCCATGTAGGGACCTGAGGGCGTTGCTTCTCCCATCTGAGCTGCAGTAACTAGGAATTATGATCAGAGTGGGTTCACCCTACTTAGTCAATGCTGTGGACCAAAGGGAGTAATGCCTCCGACCCCACCAATCTGTCCAGACGTACATGCAGCCCGTGCACTGCGGAGTAGTGAGAGTAAACGCGAGCAGTGGGATTAAGGAAGCGCCATATATCAAGTACAGCCCAATATGTAAGCCAATTTGAGAGGGCCTTCGCATTAGATGTAGAAGGGGTTCTGTTGAGTGGTGGGAATGACCTGTCTAGATCGACATTAAGCCCTGAATTAAAATCAACACCTATCAACCAGGGGATCCCATTCCTCCGGGCCAGTACCCCAGATATGCGTTCAAGGAAGGAGGCTTGGTCCATGTTGGGGACATAGATGGAGCCTAGCAATATAGTTTGGCCATTTAAGCGCCCCTTCACAAAGGTATACCTGCCCTCTGTGTCGTTTATGTCCTCGTCGCGGACAAACGGGACCCCCACTTTGACCCATATCAGTGTGCCTCGTGCATGTACTGAATAGGTGGTGCCGAACACCTGACCCCTCTACCTTCTACGCAATTGCTCTAGCTCAACCTGTGATATGTGTGTCTCCTGAAGAAATGCTATGCTTGTCATATGTCTTTGTAGATACAAAAATATAAAGAATCTGCATGTGAGTGTGTGCATACCGCGTATGTTCCACGTTATCATGTTCACCTGTGTCATGTTTGGCTAATATACTTTTTCGATGGATTTGGGGCGAGTTGTGGAGCATCTTGCATGCGATGTATACGGGTGCTATGGGCTGACCATGTTGAACTAGAACTTGGAACATGAACCTTAGCCATGTCAACAATTGGGGCAAACTCTGTGTTGACGTTCGTCCAAACTACTACTTTGCCTACCCAGGCAGTGACTATTCCAGTATGGAGACTGATCGGGTGTGGGCAGTGTACGTCTAACTATGTACATTTCCCGTGCCTCTGTGTCAGGGTGTAGTCACCCGCTTCCCCAACCTGCGTGCCAGTGGGCACAGTACACTAAATGTGCACTATAGTGTCTATGGCCTACGTGTAGAACATGCGTGTATTACTTGCGAAGGCACCAGTGTCAGATCACACACCGGTGAACAATCAGCATCACATTCAATCAATGCAAGACATTCTCTACTTGCGTGTGCGATCTCCTTCATCCCTCTAGTCCATGACAGTCTCTCACATGATGTCATCAGCCGTCTGCGGGGTGACATCAGGCAGCCGCACACCATCAAAGTCCTCAGGTGGACGAACTGCTGGCAGTTGCAGATCCAAAAGAGCTTATTTCCCGAGCCTCACGGTACACCTGAGTCCCCAGTGTCACAGCTACTTCCAGGGTGCCTCAACACTCCATCTTGCTTTATTCTGGCCGGGGTGCCGCTGCCCGCATGGACGTGTTTCCCATTCTTCCTCTAATTGGCTGGCCTAGCTGATTCCTCACTCGAGGGACAAGGCCCCATCCATTGGCCCGAACCTTTCAACCAGTCCCATGTCTCTTCGGGTGAATCAAAGAAAAGGGTAGTACTCTTAGCCACCACTCTCAGCCTGGCAGGGAACAGCAGGGAATAGGGGAGTTCCAGTTCCCGTAGTTGATGTTTCACAGCAGTGAAGGTACTTCTTCGCCTCTGTACCTGTGACGTATAGTCTGGGAACACCATGATTGAGGTTCCACTGACCTTGAGTTCAGACAGTTTACGAGTTTCACGTACGATTGCATCTCTATCTCTATAGTTCAAGAGTTTAAAGAGGAATTGTCTCGGTCGAGCCCCTGGAGGGAGCTTGTGGGCCAGTACACGATGTGCCCTTTCTACTACGAAGTGTGGCAACAGCGTCCCTGGGGGCAGGATGTCTTGAAGCCAACGCACCACATACAGTTCTGGGGTCTGGCCCTCTTCTCCCTCCAGAAGACTAACCACGCAGACATTACTGCGGCGAGTGCGCCCCTCTGCATCTTCAACTCTGTCTTGCAATGCGTGCACTCGATCTAGGATGTCTTGTAAGGCCGCAGCATGACTATGAGTGATGGACCTCAGTTCCAACAGTGTCTGTGTGTGCAACTGGACCTTCTCCGCCAGATTGTGGTGGTCAGCACGTAAAAGAGTGAAGTCAGATGCTACCTTATTGATCCGAACTTCAAGAGACGATCGCGTCTGGTCCAACGCTGAGCGCATTAACCCCTGATGTAAAGCAACTCTGTGATGATATGCACCAAGGTGAGCCGTGGGTGTGTAGCTGCCCCCGCTGTCTATTTACGCTCCTTCGGGATCAACGTTTATTGTCCCAGGGTATTGGGCCATCACCGGCGTCTCGTGCAAAGTTCAGCGTGGTCAGGGTCACATCACTGGTGCACACCTGCACCAGGTCCACTCTCAACAATGCGGCCCCGCCTTCGGGGATGCAGGTGCCTTACAAACTTTCCACTTGATCAGTCCCTCGCATGTAGGCCTGGAGAGTCAATGGGTGACTCGCATTCAGTTGGAGCCCCACTGACCCACCTCACCACAGAGAGCACCCTGCATGCGCGGCCTCTTAAATCTTGCCACCCCACAATGCTGCCTCAGGTGGTGGGAAAACACGTATCTTGGCTGGCTGTACTCCAGCACCAGCGTCGGGTGCTCCAGACCCGTGGCACTCGGTAATGGCCGTCACTCTGATGCAAGACCACTGCAAATGTGGGAGCAAGTCGGTCAGCTCGGTCCGACCACAGGCGGGTGTAGGGTGGGCATAGGGTGCAGGGCGCAGGGTGCGTTAGTCTTCTCTCACAGGGCGTAGGGTGCAGGACACACCACTCCTCTCCGCACTCACAATAGCCCGCTCGGCCACGGCCTCAGCAGCTAGGTCCTCCGGGAGCAGGGTACAGGCCAAGTCTACCACCAAGCCACTTTCAATAATGGGCCAAGGCCAGCAATCATGCGGCATCCCAGCCCACGTGGCTCCTGCGATGTCTACAGCCTCGGTGCCACCCAGCAGCACTTCCTGGGCAGTCGCACCCCAGCAACAGAGGTTATAAGCCCCCCAACCAGTGCCACTGGGGCAGGGCCTACCTCACGGGGTCTCCTGGGGCAAGGCCCAAATCGCGGTGCATTCCGGGTTGATTCTCCCGATCAGGGCAGTGCCGGCAACGGGGTGGGGGTACACTGCCAGAGACGCTAACAAACTTTACAGGTGTGGTGGAATCGTGACCAACTGCGTGGTGCCTCCACAATCCCAGCAGCTTCTTCAGAGCTCTCAGCGCGCTCTCATGCCCGCTCCATAACCGCCCAGGCCACAGACCCGCTGTCGCCGATATTGCAGGCTCTGTCTGCGTTTGTGTCTGCCATGGGATCTCAACTTTAGTTATAGCCTGGCGCCAGTCAGGTACAACCGTGTTCTTGTTCGGATGGGTCAGATTTAAAGCAGGAATCAGGATAATTAAGGGATTAGCTATGGAGTACTAAAAGCTCACGTCTGCCATGATGGCTCTCTGGCCATGCCCCCCACCATGTTGCCTGATTCATAATGGGAGCCATAGTGCGCTATCCACTCCTCGGGCTGTACTGTGAATTCCAGGGCTCTCTTGTTCCCCTTGAGCCAGTACGCTGCTTTGCTCCAGAAGGTCTTGGAGTCTTTGGCTGAGGTGCCCTCTGTAGGGAGGACCACATGGAACCCTCCCACTCCTTCTTAGCTGTCTCAATTGCCTGCCTATACTTGGCTCTACATACCGCTAACTCAAGGCGTGCTCTCTGTTTAACTACGCACATAAGCGCCCCTTTGCAATCCTGCAGTCTTGGTTATACCAAGCAACCTGAGAATCTGATCTCAGATGTGTGCAGTTTACTGCCTTATTTTGGACATTATGCGGTTTGACTTAGCATGTCCCTAATCTCGATGTATAGTAACTCATGACGGGATCCCAGAATCTTCACCACGCCTTTAGTAAGTTATTTGGCTAGCTCCTCTAGTTTCTGGTGAATTTTGCCCTTGACCGCGTCAAGGGCCCCCAGATGTTCCTCCACCCAATGCCATCTGATTGATCTCTGCTTGTTCGTCATAGAAAGGACACCCAGGTCAGAGCTACCTCTAATGTCAGGCTCAAGAGTGCCCTGCTTGATAAAGGTAAGCTCAAGGACATTATGGTCGCTATCAGTTCTTTCGACCACTGCCATATCATCAACTAGGGGCCAGAGTTTAAGGGCGACCAGACAGTAGTCAATTCTGCTTTTGTGGCCGTCTGTTAAAGGTAAAATCTCCTTTTGGGCCAGAATTTGTTCTCCCATTTGTGGTTCTTAGATCATGCTGCAAGGTGAGAGTCAGCACTGGGGCTCCTCGCTTTGTCAACCTGATTGCAGGGAGATCTAGCTGTGGAATTTGCCACTCTTGATCCCACTCCTCAGTCAGATCTGGCAGAGTGAGGGCAAGGGGTTTAAATGTGCAATTAAGATCTCCCGCCACTAATGCAGGGATATTATCTGAGGATTGGGACAGGGCGTGGTTTACAATGCGAATCATGTTGGTTTCCTCCAAACCCCGAACCATTCTGTTACATAAATTAAAAATCCTTATTTTCCAAACACTATAAAGAGTCGGCTCAAGTGCTAATGTATCTTGGGGTTCGACATGGACCTTGACTTTGGACCCCAGTGCAGTATTATAATTTTATCCACAATCATTTAAGATAAAAGTGTAATTTGCTTCTTTTTTAAATATTCCTTACTAATTCTCCTATTTGTTTTTTTATTCCTTGTAACTGTATGTGTGTAAATATCAAAACGCTGAAAACCATGATTGCACAAAAAAATTGGACACTGACAATGTCTTACATAGCTTTGTTGATACCATAGTGTTCATTATGCTTCTGTGAGAGCAAAACAATCCCCCAAAAGATTTGTGGGAGCAAAACAATATCCCAAAATTTAGACACCTCCAAAAATTGGACACCCCAAAATGTTACCTTAAATGGTTCACCCACAGATTGAATTGTGTGCTAAAACACCTCCCCAAACATTGAGTAAAACAGTTAAATTAAACAATAGGGTCCACTCAATAATTGAGTTTGAGATCAACACAAAAGATAAAGGGTTTTATTACAAAAAATAAGTTGCACAGAGTCAATAACATGAAGGCTCACAGATGCAAAGTTATACAGAAAATGAAAAGATCAGAAAAATATTCTAAATCCCAAGTGAGCAGCAAAATCAGAAGAAAATTGGACAGCATCAAATTAGACAAACTGCAGAATCATCATGGAGTGAGCAAAAGTATAATTTCTTTAGCAAATCAGAACACAAGAATAATACTCTCATAAGCACCAGCCTAGTTCCCAGAAATGCATTTCGACACCTTCAATGCAAATGGCACCTGGAGATGTTCTAACTAATATAAAACAGTGAAAAATTAAAACTTTCAGTGAATGAATAGCCTAGCGATCACAGCAGAAGGCAGTGGAAGAAACCTTGACAACTGTTACAAATCATACCAAAGAGGGAAACATTCATCTTAAGGAATATAATAATAAAAGGAATATACTACTACACAACAGTTTGACTGTACTTTGTGGAGCCTCTGGGTAGATGTGTGCACGGGAGGGAAGCAGAAAGGAGTGAACACAAATGGAATTCAGCTTGTCTAACATTAAAATTAAATTAATAACTTCTCCTCTACACACCATATAAGTTTCAATTGCATTTATGTCAATTCAGTCTATCTATCTATACACACACACACACACATATTTGCATACATGCATTTAAAAACAGATTCTTCTCCTACACATTAGCAAGGCAGTCCCCTTGACTCATTATTTTACTTCTACTACTCAGCTAGGTCTTCTGACTTTCCTCTCACTACAACTTTTGAATGAATTCCCTTACTCTGAGCAGCTAATCCTTCTTGTGTTCCATCAAACACTTTCAGCTCCAGAACTATTATACCATTGGCTCTCTCTTCAAAGGACCTTCTCTACTTTCCATCACTTTTCAGTCCCTCCCATTCAACTGGAAACTACCCCCAATGTATCAGTACTTGTACAGCTGAACCGTCCTTTCATGATCATCAAGTTTTCCAACTTTCTTTCTTCTCCAATATAGTGAATAGCCTGGTTTTCAGCTGACTAACTACCTGTTTCCTCCAGCTATACTATCAAACCCAATACGCCGGGCTTCCAAGCCCTTAAGTTAACCAAAGCTGCACTTTCTTATGTTGCCAACTTCATCTCCTCTGCTCACCATGATTCCCTATCTTCTATTCTTATTCTTCCTGATATGGCTTCAGCATTTGACATTGTAGATCACCTTCACCCTTTTTCCCTTTCTCCATACTTTATGGGTTCTGGAGTATCATGCTACTCGCCAAAAAAGCACTTCAAAACCCCATCAGGGGTAGCAAGTGCTATATCAATGCAACCCTTTTCCCATCTACTATCCCTCTACTATCGATTTCAACTCAAATACTGACTAACATATCTACCACTCAAATTACTTTCATATTTTACTATACTAATTCACCACTAATCCTTTATGGGTTCCGGAGTAGTGTGCTATTCACCAAAAAAGCGCTTTGACGCCTCATTACGGCTAGTAAGCGCTATATAAATGCAATTCAATACAATACTCCTGCCCTAAGCCACAGCTTTTTGCCTTCACCTCCTTTGTTTGCATTTTAAATTGCCACTTGAACGTGATGGTTTAAAAGTGGGGAAAGAGACTGGGTTCAAGCCACAAAACTTTGTTCCAGATAAAAATACTTATTATAAGTGTGCCTAATTTACGAGACAGTCACAAAGCTAAAATTGTTTAAGTTGCAATTTTTGACTGCTGTTTACGCAACTATTGCACAATGTACACAGTCGAATGCTATGAGGAAGTAGAAACTAGTGGACATTCCACGGGGTTGCCCTATGGAAAACCATAGCGTGAGAGGAGTTGTCAAGGATATGCAATGCAAATGTGGTGTCTGCCCACAAATGTTTGTGTGGGCTCGATAGAAAATTACCAAGTGGGTTGAAATACACTTGTTAGTAGGGGAGCTCAGAACTATCATTATCACCTATGTCAACTCCCTGTAAGTTGTGTCAAAAGTGGAACGCGCAAATCACTCAGTGACGTGTTATATATGGGAAAATTGTTTTTCAAAAAAGAGAAAGATAATTACATTAAATCCAAAATTCTGAGATGTCGTAACCTGACTAATGCATAACAAGCAGAATGCATACATTAAATTTGAGTAGGGAGACAAAAATACACTTAGGTCTACTTCATTTGTGGGTGCCATACATTCATACATGTCCAATCCATATATTAACATACAACTTATTTTAGGCAAAGATATTTACAACCAGTAAAGTTTGAAAGGATATTACAAATAGAAGCACAATTATTAAAAACAAAGCATTATTCAATAGCACTGTGAGCGAAAGTACACTCTCCCAACATTGATATGGGCAAAGCAGTGACTAATTGTTAACAAGAGACTATGATGGAACATTGATGAAGTTGGGCTTTTCATACACATATTTGGTAATTCCTAAATTAAGGCTGTGTATATAACATTCACAGTGAAATTCTGTAAATTGGTTAAAATTCATATCTTAATCACAAGCCTTCATGTTCAATAGTAATTGTCTATACTACCACTATTTTTGGAGATCTTTATGAATCAGCACAGCTACCTTGAAAATCAATAATTTAAAGAAAATTAAATTAGATTCTAGTAACGTCTTTAAGCGCTGATTCATGAAATGCTATGCACACTAAGCCAGAAGGAGACATAAGCATTACTATTTCAGTTAAAGAAAAACAACCTTTATATTAGTAAAATACATCCATGGCTGGAACCATGGAGAAGGACCAATTAGAAGCATATCTAGATTCCATTGGTGTTGATGTTTACACTTCCAGGATGAAATATGCTTTAAGTCACAGTTTGGTCTTAAGAGAGAGGAGTAAGTTGAATTATGTGACAAAGGAGAAGATGGCAGTGAGGTAGGTGAAGTGGATGAAGATGCCAGTGCCATTAAAATGTAGACAAGGCATAATTCCGAATCAAGTGTGGTATTGGGGCACCACCAGAGTTTTCGAAGGGTGAAAACGTCGAGAGACAGTGGGCTTTCCATGCATTGGCAGCGGCATGTAAATACCAGAAAGTGCAGGGTGAGATAATCAGAGACAAGCTGAAGGAAAGGAAACTAGGATCCAGAAAGTGCAGATATGCTTTGATCGATGGAAGATCAAACTTAAAAATAAGAGATTCAAATAGCAAATCCTATTGTGTTTGCACTCCTGTGAATGAGATAGATTTGAGTTTGTGTAAAAGTGAGTAAGTGGTGCACAATATCAGTCATATCACAAGAGAAGAGGGCAAACACAACTATGGAAGAGAGATGTATGGATGGGGAGGCAAGTAGATGTTATACTTGATCGAATACATTCAGTTGAGTAATTAATTTCCAAATGTGTCGCAGGTGACAAACAATGGGGCCTTGTTCCTGGGTGATCAATGAAAGATTATTGGAAACAAAAATATCATGTGGACAGAATATCATGTCAAAATTATCAAGGACCAAAATATCGAGAAGGTAAGTGCATATAGGTAAGCGTAGATTGACTATTCTTAACTACACAGCAACATACCTTATAGTTATATATATTGTTTTATTATTTTTCTTGGTACATACTAACTTCCATGTATATGGTGCAGCTGTTTTTTCAGGATTTGCCATTACACTCCTGGTTCATTGAGTGATAAGACTACTAAATCAAACAAAACATGTTTTCTGTCGTTGTTTGCTTTATCTGTTTGTGCCTTTCCAAATTCATGTTGGAGTTTCTTCAAAGTGACGTTTTGCTGCCTGTAAATTATGGCTTGTGGCAATTTTGCAGCAGTGGTGATGAAATGTTTGCACTTGCATTTGAACCACCTGAGCTGTGTGAAAATTATTTAAAGGGCTATTGCAATGAAATGAAATTTGTAGCAGTTAGTTGAAGTAGTTGCGGTAATCTGTGTATAGATGACAGCAACAGGGCAATATATGAGATCCGGCTGTATGTGTTCAAAAAGATTTTATTTGTGAATGAACATGGACATATTTCAAAGCAAATAAATGCTAATTGTGAAGACACATTTTAATTTGTTTCTTTGTATTTCATTTCATACTACACTTATTCTATATTCTTCGGAGGAATTTAGACTTGATTTTAAGCCAGATCGCCTCAATCTAAATCATTGAAAAAATGTGAACTATCTCTGCACGAGTTCTTGTGAAATTTTGGATCAGAAGCCCCGCCCATACAAGGAACAATTCACAAAAAAAAAATGACTATTCTTTTTTTGAAGAAGTAACTTCAGACAACACTGGGACTAGGAGCACGTGATGAGAAGCCCTCCCTAACCTCGTGGCTCTGTAAGGAAGTCAGAGTCTTAAAATGGTTTCGGCTGAAGATCTTGTTAGAGCTGGAATGAAATACTTCTGCATTTTTGCAGCCAATTTATGTGAAGGGAACCATGATTTAGAGTTCTATTGTAAGTCAGCAAACACATACAAGTTGATTAGTCTTACAGAATTAGGAATGGAGAAAAAAAGAGGCCCATATTTAATTAAACTACAAGTTCTCCAAGTCTGATTCCTTTTGTGCCTGTTAAGGATTTCTAAGTCAAATATGAAAATATGATTTTTGATGAATGGTCAATGGAAAGCATGGAGGCTTTTGCACATGGGAGAAAGGAAGGTGGAAAGAGTTATCTCTTGTGGGAAGCACGCCAAAAGGACACACCACCGAACAATAACACCATACCAATATTTTGAAAGAAGGTTGTCCATGGTCTGAAATCCTAGGGTGATAATATTTAAGACCATAAAAAGACTGTTTCATACTAATCTCAACAGCCCATTCAGGTAAGAGAAGCGCGGCTGGGTGGGGGGGGGGGGGGGGGCAGGATTTTTGACAGACGACGCCAAGGTAAATTGTTATTCTAATTTTCCCTCATGGTCGTCTGTCGAATCCCCCCCAACCCAGCCCCACCGCTCTTACCTGTACGGGCCGCGGCTGCTCTCAACTTACTCATGGACACCAGATTTACAATGACCACCAACATGTGGCAATTCATTTGCACTGTATACTCCATAATATACCTGCACAGGGTTAATTTAAAGGCAATTTTGCCATCACTGCAAGCAGATTATCAAAAGTATTTTATGGCATTGATGAACACGAAGAATCATTTTGAAACATAATTTACAATACATTTAATCAGAATGACAAATTACTGAACCACTTTCCTGAATAACTAGTTCCTTGCAACAGATATTATCTATTACTTAGTAGGCAAATATCCATATGCAAATAATCTGGATACATAAAATATGGATCATGACAATCTTTTCAGACACCCCTATGTCTTCATTAATGTGTTGTTTACAGATTTACAAACTTTAAAAAAGATTCATTGTAAGGAGAGGATTTTAGAAGACCTTGGGATTTTGGGATTGTGATATTATTATTCTTAACCGTAATTTTTAAGATTTGCAAATGTGAATTGTTTTTACATTGGAAAATAATCCTTTGTGTATAAATTATTAAAAAAAGAAACAAAAAGCAACTCTGAGTGAACTCTCATTTTTGGTGGGCAGAATTTCAAGTAAAATGCAAAGTGGCTATCCATTTCAGCAGCCTTCAGATTCTAGTAACGTCTTCAAGCGCTGATTCATGAAATGCTATACACACTAAACCAGAAGGAGACATAAGCATTACTATTTCAGTTAAAGAAAAACAACCTTTATATTAGTAAAATACATCCATGGCTGGAACCATGGAGAAGGACCAATTAGAAGCATATCTAGATTCCATTGGTGTTGATGTTTACACTTCCAGGATGAAATATACTTTAAGTCACAGCTTTTTCTTAAGAGCGAAGAGTATGCTCAATTATGTGACAAAGGAGAAGATGGCAGTGAGGTAGGTGAAGTGGATGAAGACGCCAGTGCCATTAAAATGTAGAAAAGGCTTAATTCCGAATCAAGTGAGGTATTGGGGCACCACCAGAGTTTTCGAAGGGTGAAAACGTCGAGTGACAGTGGGCTTTCCATTCATTGGCAGCGGCATGTAAATACCAGAAAGTGCAGGGTGAGATAATCAGAGACAAGCTGATGGAAAGGAAACTAGTATCCAGAAAGTGCAGATATGCTTTTATCGATGGAAGATCAAACTTTAAAATAAGAGATTCAAATAGCAAATCCTATTGTGTTTGCACTCCTGTGAATGAGATAGATTTGAGTTTGTGTAAAAGTGAGTAAGTGGTGCACAATATGCAGTCATATCACAAGAGAAGAGGGCAAACACAACTATGGAAGATAGATGTATGGATGGGGAGGCAAGTAGATGGTATACTTGATCGAATGCATTCAGTTGAGTCATTAATTTCAAAATATGCCAGAGGTGACAAACAAGGGGGCCTTGTTCCTGGGTGATCAATGAAAGATTATCGGAAACAAAAATATAATGTGGACAGAATATCATGTCAAAATTATCAAGGACCGAAATATCGAGAAGGTAAGTGCATATAGGTAAGCGTAGATTGACTATTCATAACTACACAGCAACGTACCTTGAAGTTATATATATTGTCAGGGTATATATACGTGGAGTTATATATATTAAAACTTTGCTTTTGCTTTTTGCTTTTTTCTTAACATAAAATTTTGCCTCATGATATTTTGGTTTTCGACATTCTGCCTAAACACCATTCCTGTGTATGCACAGTAAGTAGAAGTCAAGAGAGGAGTGTGAACATGAAGACTGCATGAGCATGGTAGAAGTTGGCAAGAAAATCATTGATGAGGATGAGTACTTTGTGTTTTTGGTGGGAGGAGAAAGAAACAATTCACTGTGTTGTAATGTGGTGGTGGATGGAGTGGATTTGAGAATAATGGCTGTGGCCTCTGTCATTTGTAGAATACATCAGTAAACCTTCATGGCTACCCACCTCGTGACCATGCCCCTATGCCAATTTGGGGGCCTTAATGCCTTGACTGCACTACATGATCACTTTGTTCAAAGCCTGCAGAAAAACCTCAGTCACAAGGTCCCTAGCCAGACTGGCCTTTGCTTCCTCATCTACAAACAATCACCAAGTACTCCAATGATAAATTCTCACCACATGAACTTTCCAATTACAGCCAGAAGACCTCACTGATAAAGACCCTCTGTTTGACCTAAACAGAGGAGCAGCTTAACCTCCCTAACAAAGAGCCATGGCAGAGCCTCATACTAAATGACAACTGCCAGGACACACCGACAAAGTATTATAATGTGTCCTTTTTAATAAAGGCTCAATTCAGCAATTCATTAAGACAAGCAAAAAATTCTGCTTCGACATTAAGGATCAAATTTCTCAAGCGTGTGCATTATTCTTGCATTGTGCATGTGGGTGGAAGGACAGGGAAAAACCTTCAGTAATATTTACAAAGCAATGGAATGGGTGATTTGCCACACCGTGCGTGACTTTTCTAAAGAAATGTAACGCAATGCAGTGGCTCGCACTGCGTCACTTTCCATTTGAAGCTGGGAGGCTCCCCATGGGTGGAGCATGGGCATTTCCATGCATCCACCCATGGATTTTGGCACATTTCCAGATTTGCCTAAGCGAGCAAACCTGGGAATGTGTGACAATGCTACGTCTTCGCCAGTGAGTTGTAGCGAGGAGCAGTTTCTTTATTTCTCCTTGTTACTTCCTCTTTCTATGCATGATATATTCTGCATCAAACATGAACATAGGGACATGCTTCTAAGGATTGTTTATGTGCAGGAAGGTGCATTTCTGCACAAAAAAAGCCCAGTCTGTGGGCCTCATTTACAATTTGTTGGCATAAGGCAGCGCTGCAATCCTTTTTGCTATGCTGCCCTACAACAAAAGAAAAGGGCAGAAAAAAGTTGTATCTATAAGATAAGGTGCATTCCTGTCCTTTCTCTCTGCACTGGCACTCAAAGTGCTGCCTTGCACCAACACAGGCACCCTTGCACAATAGTACAAGGGTGTCAGCATTGTAAGGATGATTTTGTTTTGCGGCAAGGGACACGTTCCTGCACAAAAACAATCAATGGAGGTGATTTCCTCTTTCTATGTGTGCTGGCTGCTGAATACAACACACATAGAAAGAGGAAATAACGAGGAGAAATAATATTATTTCTCCTCATTGCACCTCCCCTACACATCCCCTGGGGAAGCACAGGCTTTTGATGCATTCCCAGGTTTACAGCTTATGGCTACACCATAACATCCATGGCACGTCTCACCATCGTAGTTTGAGGCAATGCAGCGACTTGAGCTGCGTTGCCTCACTCTAATTCTACAAGGTCATGAAAAGCCATGAAGGGTGGCTTTACATGGCCTTGTAGATATGGTTAAGCCCTGTGCGCCAGCTGAACGCCACAAAAAGGGACGTTCCAGTAGTGCATAGGGCTTGTAAATAAGCCCCTGTGTGCACTAATGTCTGTTATTTCATCAGTGCACTTGAGGACCTGCATGTCTAATGGACTGTGATGAAAAAGAGTGCTTGTAGATGTGTTACTCTTTATGCAGGTGTGCATGATTTACGCATGTTAGGGTGCCTATATTTGAGTGCCTTTATTCAAAAGCCAAATCTATAGGCTTAGCCAATGCTTGTCATAATTATTGAAAGTAATATTTCAACCCTTAACTCATATCTTTAACTTTACTGACAAAAACAATGATTTATTTCTGAAAAATGACTGCAAAAAACATTAAAGTAATCCATGTCTGTAATGTAGATCCTGTTTATCTATTATGTTTTACTTAATCTTTCATTCCCTAGGAGTGTTGGCTTGTGTCAGAAAGTTGTTTCAGTAGGTTTTGTTGTGCAGCATGTACTCTTATATAGTAAAAATGTAAATGTAAATGTGTATGTACTTGTATAGCGCACTGTCACCCCCAACAGGGGTACCCTGGCACTTTTACTCATACCGCTGTGGAATCCTTCCTGGCCTTTCCCTGTGAAATGTCCACTCCTGGGAATCCCCATGGTGAAGCCAGGATTCCCAGTGCTGCTGGGGCTGTTGTGGAGATTAAGCAAGCTATTGCCCAGAGTTGCAGTGTGGGACCCATGAGTAGAATAGGCACCGAGGCGAGAATGATCAGGTCTGAGGAAATTGAATCCAAGACCCGCTGAGACGGGGGATTGAACTCTGGTCCCAGGCCAGAACTCTGCATCAGGGTCTGCCGCTCTAACCATTGAGCAACACTTCTCCACTAGTGCGTACTGTGCTCTGAGGCGGCCCTAGGTGTAAGTAGCTGGCCACGATTGGGAGCGATGGAGTGGAGGTTTCTCACACTGTTTGTCAGTTGATCAGAAATGTGTACAGTCTTGTCTAATCCTTGACCTCTTTGCACAGCACACAGAGCAATGGTCACATGTGCTAGTTGCAATTGGGACTCTATGCAAATGTATGAAAGAGGATACACAATGTCAAAATATTGACAAGGTGAAAGTACAGGAAAATTCAGTGCTCACAGGAGAGTGGTTGTGTTATGTGTGGGGGGCTGGTGAAGCGAAGGAGATGCCAGAAAGTGCATGCAGCAGAGATTTAAAAGAAGACACTGAAAAGGAAAGAGATGAGGTGTGTGATATGTAGACGGAGAATTTCGGAAAGATGTGGGGAGAGAAAGGACATAAGTGTCAAATATAGACTGCAGAGTAAGGGATTGCTACCTCTCTGAAGGCCACTATCTCTTCCACACGCCTTAGTAATGTTTAATTTTGCAGTCTCATGCTTTCAGATTTGAAATATTTCCAATACTAACTACTTATGGCAAAGTCACTGTTGTTACTCATGTATCTTAAATAGCTGGCAACCATTGGCAATGTCATTAGTTCTGGCTTGTTTTAGGTGTATTTAATTGTTGTGCTATATATCTGTATATAATAATAGAATGCTCAGAGAGGCATCTAAACACAAGCCTAGTGTCATGCTATTGGAATGACAGGATTTTGGGTAGGAAATGTGTTTTGAAAAACATATTTTATTAAGTTTTTGAGAATACAACATGGGCGAGGGCCCATCAATTCCAACAAATGAGTACAATGGCAAAGGATTACAATAGCCGGAACCATCCATGTGTGTAAGTTGTACATATAACAAAAATAAGACCTTTGAAACTGTACGCAAGCATATCCCACCCCATCTACATTGGCAAACATAAGTTGACACTTTTATGAACCCAGTAAGATACAAAGACATGTTGCGGATAACATCCGGGAAACAACCCAGTGGGTCACCACTATGGAGATTGTGCTGGAATGGGAGGGAGGTCAATGCCCCTATATGCAACCTATCTGGACCAGATCTTCCTATGCTTATGAGGACAGCCCCTCGCCTGAAAGACAGCCAGTTCAGCGCCCATGCACTCATCTAGTTCTCTCCGCCACTTTCCTATCATCGGAGGGGAGGTGTTTTTCCACATTTAGGAGATATCCCGTTTGGCGATGGTAAGTGCCGGAAAGAGCAAATGCTGTTTGTACCGGTTGCCACCAATGTCCTCTGTACCATGGAGAAGGACCAAACGTGGATCAAGCGGCAGGTATCAGGCTAGCACCTCTTTAAGACAATTCAATACCTTACACCAGAAAGGTTTCAGAGCTCCACAGCTCCACACTGTATGGATAAAGGCCCCCTCTTCCCTGTCACAGCACAGGCACAGGTGGGACGCAATAACTCCAATCTTCCAGAGGCGCAACCGGGTATAGTATACATGGTGTACATCTTTAAACTGTATAAGGCGGTATCTGGAAGCAACCACAGCCCCACGGGTACCAGCTATGGCCTCAACCCAGACATCGTCTGTTAAATCTGGAATGCCATCCTGCCACGCCCTTCTCGTCTTGTGCAGGATCGTAGGTGAGTGTGCTGTCAGTGTCTGATATATTTCTCTTATCTTATGCCCACCCAAGTCCCCCATGCTCAGGCGGCCCTCCAATGGGTGGAATTCAGGGAGATCAGGAATGTGCGCCAGCGAAGGGGACAACGCATGCCTCAGTTGGAGATATCTGTAAAATTGAGTTTTGTGCAGCAGAAACTCATCTAGAAGGTGTTGAAATGATTTGAGAATGGTACCCCGCATAATGTCCCCCAGGGAGGAAATACCTACCAGGTCCAATTGGCGGAATTCCCTCAGGGCCACCACCTGACCAAATAGGTACCATGCCATAGGGGCGTTGCCTGTGTCAGCTGCCTGTGCCATCCCATACAACGTACCAAATACCTCCACAGCCTGATCGTAGTGGCCTGTGGAAAAGAATCCAATCTCTGTGTGCTATAAAGTAAGTGCAAGAGGGAAGTACTATCCATGGCCCTATGTTCAAGTGCAAACGCCGGGTCCATGGGTGAGTTGCACCACCAATCGTTGATAATTAACAAATGTGCCACCGCGTAGTATAAATAGATGTCTGCAGCGGCGATAACCCCGCAGTACGTGGACTGTGTGCATGTCTGAAGTCAAATACGGACAGCTCCCCCGCATAAGAAGTTGTTAAGTAGGGCGTTGACCTGCACGAACCATGCCTGTGATATATAGTATGGGAAGTTCTGCAGACGATATAGAAACCTGGGAAGAGTGACCATCTTGAAGATGGCGGACCGCCCTTATAACGAGAGAGGTAAGGAAGACCAAACTGCAGTATCCTCAGAAATCTGGGCATAAGTGGGAGCACGTTACGCGTCCATGAAACTTGCTGGCAAGGGGTCACAAAAATGTCCAAATATTGAAACCCGTCAGTCGTATGTTGTAGCTGAGATGCCCACCTGCCACCACCCTGCTGGCCACAGACCGGAAACAGTACCAACTTGGCCGGGTTAGTATGGAGTCCTGAGTTTTGCCCAAAGACCCGGAGGATCTGCCTGATACGGGGCCCTGAGATCCATGGGTCAGTAATAAAGAACAGTACGTCTTCCGCATACAGAGCGATGCGGTCTGATTGTGAGCGCAACCCCTCAAAACCTCTAAGGACCGGATCCTTACATACCCATACCGCCAAGGGCTCCACCGCCAAGGCAAAAAGGAGTGGGGAAAGCAAGCAGCCCTGTTGTGTGCCCTGACCCACCGGGAAAAAGGAGAAATGGTGCCCAGCTATTCGCACCGAGGCCTCTTGGTCCATGTATAGTAGGCGTACATAGGCTAGGAAGCGTGGGCCGAAGTTGACAGCCTCCAGGAGTTGAAACAGATATTCCCAGCTGAGGGAATCAAATGCCTTATCAATGTCAGCCAAGAGCAAGGCAGCAGAATGTCCCAACTCTGGTGCCAAGGCCATGGCGTTGTGGACCCTGCGAATGGCTCGGTGCGGCATAAATCCAGATTGGTGAATTTGTACAAGGTCCGAAATGCATAACCTCAGGAAGTCAGCCAGGACCGTCCCCAGTAGTTTAGACTCAAAATTAATTAAGGAAATGGGGCGGTACGAAGATGGGTTTTCTGGCGGGCGGCCGGGCTTCAAGAAAAGGACAATTTCAGCCTGATGCCAGTCCTGAGGCAATGGTCCCTGCTCCAAGGCCTCATGAACCGAGCCCAATAAGTGTGGGGCCAGCGCGGTCATGTGAGAGCATAGAAATTCCATGGGGAACCCATTGGGGCCGGTGGCACGACCCGGACGCAGCGGTTAACAGCTGCTTTTAATTTGTCCAGCGATATAGGGGCATCTAAGTGATCACTCATCTGAGCGGACAGCCGCTGTGGGGGAGTATCCCTTAAGAACTCCACAATAACATCTTTTGTAACCTGCTCCCTACGAGCATACAATGTGGAGAAGTGCTGCACAAATTCCTCCAACACTTCCACAGGAGCAGTGCACAAGGTTCCATCCACTCCCCTGATGGCCAGGACCGCAGCTGGGGCCTACCTAGCCTGATATAGTCCATGTAGCATTTTGCTAGATTTGTCCCCCCACTGGTATATACGGTATTGGGACTCCAGCCAAATTTCTTTGGCCTCATCAGTCAAATGTTGGTGCAGCTGCTGCTGTGCCAAGGACAGGTTTCTCCACAATGCCGGGGCAGGTACTGAAGCGTTTTCCGTCTCCAATGTAAGGCAGTGGGACTCTAGCGCGGGCAGTTGAGCAGCACGTTTTTGCTTATCGGTGGTCCTATAGCTAATGTCTACCCCTCTGATAATGGGTTTCAGGGCCTCCCACAGGATAACTCTGGAAGGAGCAGTATCAGTGTTCAGGGAGATATATTCTTGGATCGCTGAATGAATGCGCTCCTGAAACTCTGAGATCCGTAAATGCCATGGGACATCCGCCACCGAAATGGGGGCTTTCGTAAATTTAGGAGGAGTGTCACCACGATGAGCGAGTGATCGGAAAACCCCCTCGGGAGATGTGAGATCTGAGAGAACTAGCCCACGCAACTCTGTGGTGAGAACAAGTAGTCTAGGCGGGACTGGGAGCCGTGTACCACCGACATGTATGTGTAGCCTATATCTGATGGGTGATATGCCCCCAGAGGTCCGCCCAACCCAACGACCCTGCAAGGGAGAACAACCTGGATGTACCCAATGGGGGAGCCGCCCCCGGATCCCCGCCTCCTGTCAAGCACAGTCATAGTGTCCTTCCAGTCACCACCCAAGATCGACAGGCCCTCGGGCAACTCACCCCACAACTGAGTCAGGCATTCAGCACCGAGGGGCGGAGGAGCATACACACTACCATGCGTGACTTGTTCACCATAAAGGGTCCCTGACAGGAAAACATATCTACCACCCGGGTCTGTCCACACTTTAGTATGGAGGAGGGGGACTCGCGCATGGACCAGAATAGGGGTCCAATGGGAGCCCCTGGTGAAACCAGCATGAAACACTTGTCGAAATCCAAACCTGGCAAAACAGGGAGCCTTTTTGCCCAGAAGATGCAGCTCCTGTAAGAGGAGAATATCAGCCCCATATCGCTTGGCCTGTCTAAGGACGGCCCCACGCTTAACCCTTATTAAGGAGTCCCCGATCGTTCCACATCACTATTTTCAGTTCGCCAACTTAGAGTGTCATATTCGAAGAAGCCATGTACCTAATTTGGGGTCTGTAGTAAAACTCTAGTTAGTGAAGAGTGGGATGTGTGCCTGCATAATCTAACAATAACAAACATAACAATAATAATCAACCCCCTAAACTTCTCCCCTACCCCCACCGATACCGCCAAGAACAATGAGTATCTGTCGCGGTGAGGGAGTCTATGGGACCCAAACATTGGCCCCCTCCCACCCCAAACAACATAAACCTTGGGGGTTGGTGGCAGTGCAGCCAGCCACCCCCTGAAGAGTCAATCCCAAACAGTACTGATAAACAGGGAAATAGTCCAACCCTTAGAGAATCTATGATATACCAGTAGGAGTATCATGGGCCAAGGGTCAGTTTGGTAGGTTACACAGGACTGGAGGAGCGGCAATCTGATTCAGAGCGATCTCTTCTTTTGGACTTAGACCGGTGCGATTGAGTCCGCTGTGAGTCCGCTGAGGAGTCAGACTCCCGGGGCAGCGGGTAATGCGGCTTTAAGTGTCTCCGCTTGTTGGTCCAGGAAAAGGCCACCTCGGGCATATCAAAGAATAGCGTTTTAGAGTTATAAATCACTCGGAGCCTAGCTGGGTATAGCAGCATGTAGGAGATATTGAGGTCCCGTAGCCTCCGCTTTGCTGCGGTAGAGGACTGCCTTTGTTGCTGCACCATGCGGGTATAGTCGGAAATATCATGATGGGCCTGGAGTCGAAGACAAACTTGTCCTTGTTTAGGCGAGCGTACTGCAGCACAGCGTCCCTGTCAGCATAATTTAACAACTTGGCTATTACCGGCCACGTAACACCACCCGGGGACAGCTTCTATGTAAGAGCCCGATGAGCCCTCTCAACCACAAAGCATGCGGACAATTTGTGAGCTGGTAGCATGTCCCGAAGCCATGACGTGAGGAAATGATTAATTGAACTACCCTTGCATCCCTTCTGAAAGCCAACAACACCCTTGGAAGGAAGACTGATACGGACGGAGGGCGAGGATCATGAGGACACAAGGTTATTGACCCCAGGAGAGCTTTCCAGGGGGGACACCCCACGGCCGGCCCTCACAGAATCCGCCCACAGCTAGGCCGCAAGCCGCACTGGAGCTACTCCGGCTGCCTCTGCAACCAGCTGCGGGCAGCCAAGCAGGCCCCTCTAGTGGGACCGAGCTCGCCGGACCACCAACACGTGGGCACCCCAAAGCGTCGATGATTCCAATCTACACCATCCTCAGTAGAAGATTTTGCCAGGTGCCAGGAATCGTCGGCGGCCAGATGGCCCCCCACGGGAGGCCCCCACCTTTCAAACGTCACCTAGGGGGCCCAAAGGCTGCAGGGCAGGAAGAACACAGGGCCGATGATGGCAGCAAAATCCAGTAGAGAGCCCTGGAAGAGTCAAAATGGCGGCCGATGTGGGTGGCCGCTCCCGAGGCCAGACCTGAGCCGCCGACGACCTCGGGTGCTAGTGGGGGAATCTCTGCGCCACATTGCGGCCTCAACCGGCACCAACTGTAGCCTTCAGAATGGAGCTCCGCAGCGGGCCCAGCACCCAATGGTCACACAAGGGGATGATGCGAGCGGGCGCAGTGCCCCTCGCCTTCAACGCTAGATTCCAAAGCAGGGCTCTCAGATGATCAGGTGCCACACCGCAACCGGCTGCTCCCCCTGGGGACGGGACCCCACGGAGTAGCGTCAGGGAGGCCACACGGGCACAAGCACCGCTTGGCACCGAGGTCAGAGCAGGCCCCAAGCACCGGCAGAATCAGGCCAGGTCCGTGAGCCCCTCTCCAGCCCAGGCCCCAACCGGCAACCAAACCGCCTGCCGAGGAGGCCCAAGGGTAAGGACATGCAGCTGCCGGCCATCCCCATCGAGCCCCCCAGCATCACCACTCACCTCCGCCAGGAACGGAGACAGTCCAGGCCCAAAGCACAGCAGCGGCCTCCCGGGCTCAAGCAGCAGTGCGGGAAACACCCAGTTCCCGCTTCAGCGCTCCTGGTCCAGTCCTCGCCCTCGCCTGCTGCCAGATCTGTAAAATCGCCGATTTCGGGCTCTGCCAGGATACCGCTGCCTCCTCCATCCTGTGGGGCAAGAATGCGCTGCATACGGGGTAGATTTAGTAGGATGATTGCAGGATTTAAGTGGCAGGCGCACGGAGTCGATCAAGCTGCGCCTGCCATACTTGCTGGCCAGGCCGTACCCGGGAAAATGTGTTTTAAGTGCTTTTATGATCATTATTGACCGAATAAAGAAGTATTGACTGACTGACAGGAGTTCACTTTACATTTTTATGTCACACCCTTAATTATATAGGCCATATGTCTTGGAAAGGACTCATAGTTACACTACTTAGGCCATGCCCCTTTTAGAGACCCCCACCTTTTTTATACCACTTAGATAGATAGATAATACTTTATTCGAGTTCAGATTCATGAAATCATAAAAGTAACATGTTCATATATAGACAAAAGTAAACCACAATAAAAATGTTGTTACACAGAACATAAATAAATTACCTAAAAATTGATTAAACTTTTCCTTTTTCTTAAAATACTTTTTAAAAAGCCCAGCATTATTGACACACAGTATTCGTCTTGTAAAGATACTAAAAACAATAAGGCGGGCCGACAGTGTCTCCATGAACCATGTTTTTTTAAAAATGGCTTAATCCATCTAGATCTTTCCATCGAATAAAATTTGCAAAAACAGATTACATGTAGAGTTGATTGGGTGGATAAATTGTCACACGGGCAATTACATAATTGTCTTGCCCAATCATTAACAGCAGGGAAGGAGACTAGGCGGAAGAAGACGTCAAACCTTAGCCTGGTGAGCAAAAAACGGTCAAAGCCCACCTGACACCATGTTAAGTATGGTTGAATGTCATTAGAAACCAGTGTAAGTTGATGTTGCAATACAAGGTTCTTATTACCTAATCTAAGTGACTCAACATGAGACCAACATATCTCCTTCAAATCCTTTCTTGTTAGACTGCACATGGTCTCCGGTTGAAAGTAGAACTCTGGTCTGCCAAGGTCCCTTGTAAATTGACAAATATACTTCAACCAGGGTATCATAAGTGCTTTATCCAATCCCATACAGTCTTTAAGGATATCTCTATTTAGCGTTAAAGCTGGAGAAGTCCATACCCTATACCAGAGCAGAACAGGTTGTATACTAATCAGATCGCTCACATGGCGCATAGCTAGCTCTGCGTGACAGTTAAAAACAGGGGAGCTAGCAGGGGTTGCCAAGATAAATCTTAAAAATGCATTCTCTACCCTTTGTATTGAGGAGAAATTATTATTGATCCCCCAAATGCCTGCCCCATAAATAGCTATACTGATGCACTTAGCTTGATAGATTTTTAACAATATTGCAGGTGGTCTCTTCCCCAACTTTTTCGAGAAGAACATAAGTGCAGCAGTAGCTTTTTTTAAACGACAATGTCCTATTTCTAATAGCTGGCCCCCAGGACCCCTTTTCCTCGAGGACTATTCCCAAGTAGGAAAATATTTTAGATGGGGCAAGTTCCTCTTTCCCTGCAAACAAACGACACGCTCTTTTCTTACCACTACCACAAGTCATTACAAATGATTTGGAAACATTCAGCTTTAACCCCCTGTTATCCATAAAATGTATATAAGTGTCCAAAGCAGTTTGGAGGCCTCTTTGCGTCCGGGACATGATCACTGCATCATCCGCGTATAGTAGGGACGCAATTTGGTGCTGATTGGCCTGAGGGGAATCGCGTACTGCAGCGGTCAGAACTTTTTCTAGGTCGTTGGTATACAGGTTAAACAACAGTGGGGCGAGTACGCACCCTTGTCTTACACCCCTTTTTACATAAAAGGGCTTAGTGCATTCACCATTTAAACCATGTCTAACCTTTGCCCTAGCGCCAGCATACAGCTGTCTTAGAAAGGAAATAATTACTTCATCAACCGTCATGTCACTCAAGATCTGCCACAATCGATTATGAATGACACAGTCAAAGGCCGCGCTTAGGTCAACGAACACGACAAAGAGTTTGCCCTCTTTGGCCTGGGTATATTTGCCAACTAATGACGTGAAATTAAGAACCTGTTCTACAGTGCCGCAGCCCTTACGGAAGCCATATTGAACTGGCGATAAGATGTTAAACTCGTCGGCCCAAAGTTGCAAACGATTCAAGATAACTCGCCCAGTGACTTTCAAAAAAGAATCCAAAAGGGATATGGGACGATAGCAAGAAGGTTTATCCCGGTCCCCTTTTTTAAATATTGGGATGATTATCGAATCTGCCCAGGTATCAATAAAGCCCCGCGCACAACTAGCCTCTAGAGCACGCTTAAGTAGAGGCGACCAGAGCCCCGGCTGACTTTTAAATAAATCAATTGGGACACCATCTGCGCCTGCTGCCTTTGCTCTGGGTGATTGCGACAGAGAGTTCATCAACAGTAACGTCTAGATTGATCGGGACAAAATCGTCCGCCGATTTGCCCTTGGTAGTAGGCTTTTTAACTACCAGTTTATCTTTCCCTCCCGGGTTATAAACATCAGCAAAAAAGTCGACCCAGGAATCTTCAGTGATGGCCACATCCATTCTGTCAGTTTCCCCTGTAGTAAGGAAAGGAGCCCTAACCACCAGCCAGAAGGCGGAGCAATCCTTTTCCAAGGACGCATTATATAGACATTCCCACGCGTCGTTCTTGAGCGCGCATTTCCGAGCCTTCCGGGCCTGGTTGTACATACGTCTAAACTGGGTAATTTCAGTTTGATTCCTTGGATTTTTCCCCAAGGCCAACTTTAAAGCAGTGTGGGCCTTAGTGCACGCAGAATCAAACCACCCTTTTCTAGCTACTTTCTTTGTGATTGAGGCAAAAGATTCCAGAATGTCTAAGTGGGATACTTCATCCTGAAGGCACACGTTAATGGAGGTTAATGCTTGTTTAATAATGTTCCTATTCAACTCCACTTGATTACACTGTGACCATCTAAGGGCGAACCCGTTCGTTCTATTTAAAGTGCAATCGGTAGTCCAGACCAGTTTCTCCACCGGAGAACGGGCTGATTTGCAAGGGAGCTGTATGCTAAAACTCAATGGAAGATGATCACTCACCCCAAGAGTATGTGTGGCAAAATCGGTTAACCAGCTGGAGTGAGAGTTGGTAATTGTAACAAAGTCAATCAACGTGCTATACCCTCTCCCCACATACGTCGAACTAAACTCCACCGGAGGTCTACAGAGCAAGTTAACAAAACCAAGATCAAAAGTTGCCATCATTTCATTAAATGAATCACCCCCGCTATTATGGTCGAAGTGTGGTTGATATTCTGATTTATATTTTTCCTGATCTCCGCAACCGCTCAGAAAATATTTGCAGAGGCGATGATTAAAGTCACCTCCCCAAATAATAATGGAATCTCGGTGAGATGAAACTAGCGAAGCTCCTAGATCCTTAATAAGAGAATTTATCAAACCATTTATTAGACCTTTCTCAATACTATTATATAAATTAACGATGAGCATCTCCACTTTGGGGGCTACCTGAATTAAAATAATCTGATAGTAATCACATTGGCCCACCACTTTTACTGACAGGATCTCCATCAGGTTAGATAAATAAATAGTCAGGCCCCCTTTCTTTCTCCCAGAGGTAGAGGGACTAGCTGGTTGATGAAAGGTTCTGTATCCGGTAATGTGGATGGCTTCCAAGGACCAGGTCTCTTGCAGACATAAAATGTCTATGTCCTTAATATAATCAATCCATATAAGATTGTCAATCTTGGAACGGAGACCCGCTACATTCCAGAACGCAATCCTGGTTCCCTTATTTTTTACTGACTCTGGTTGGAGCAATGGCGGAGTTACCTTCTGTACATCAATTACACAGGGTATCGCAGTGGATACGCACAAATCGGTCATGGCAGGAGTAACAGCAACCTCCGTAGTTGGGCGTCAGTCCACACCTTCAAGTCCGCTCAAAACTGAAAAGCGGTTGACCCCTGAAAAACCACGGTGGCAGCTGTCACCCCCACACCAAGTCCTATTATGAAACGTTTTCCTGGGATATTCCCAGCCTAAATTACGTGGGGTGCGGTAGCTCTTCCTCCCCCCTAGCTCAGAGATCATACTGGTGTTTGGTCTATTCAACTCTCTATAAAAATAATCGAGAGAAAGGATCTGGATACCCCTCGATTGTGGTTTCACATTAAATAGTGATTCGTCGATAATTCGTCTAACCAGAAAAGAATTGTTAAAGTTAAGTATAATGCAGTCTTCATCTTTGGTCTTCTCAGATCTACCAATCCAGGCCACTCTTCGAACCATTATTAAATCATTCCAAGTGTTATTGCCTGCCATGGTATTCTTAGTAAGCCAGTGAAGCACCTTGTTTTTTAATTGACCGAAGTCCTCACTAACGCCTTTATTCAATGTAGGGACATTTGCGAGCACTACTACTAGAGGTGAGCACACTGGTGGAAGATCAATAACTGGTAATGTAACCCTTTCATCCTGATCGTCCCGCTCTTTCTCCCTCGAACTTATGTCACTAGTTTGTAAATGGGTGGTAATAGGTGGGATAGGTTCGGCAATGTTGACACTTTTAATTATCGGGGGCAGCAAAGGCATGCAGTTATCGCCAACTGTTTGGTTGATTAAGCCTTGAGGGGCTGGGTTATTGCTAGGTGTTGGTTCAGTACAGGTGGTCGGCTTGGGCGGTGTTAAATTTTCAAGCCTACACGTATTGATATTGACGAGCTCCCCCAAAGCGTCTAACTTGTTATTAATATTTTTTAATCTCTCTATTAAAGGAAGGGTAAAGGAACGTAGAAGATGGATTATGTTGGGAAGAGATACTGTTATGTCCTCAGCCCTTCCACTAATTAAGTCTCTATTATGTAAGGCAGGAGACAACGGAACAGGGTCTATCGATATTTGAGAGTTCTTCTTAGGTTTTTTGGTACAATTCTTAGGGCAAATGACACTATGTGTACCAGTCAATTTTGAAATTTTGGATTTCCTGCCTATTTGGCTGTTACCACCCCTTTTCCTTTTCTTTTTCCCTTCCTTATCCAAACTAGGGAGAGCCGCTACTGTTTTGTTTTCAGGGGCTACAAAATCTTCTGGCTGTAAGCTTTTTCTAGGCTCAATTGGATAGAAACCCTCGGATGAATCAAGGCTGCTGAGGGAATTATTACTCTTAGACCCAGAATCCTCAACGACATGGTAGTCAGAAGTCAAATCTGCCCTTACTGGTGACACCACACAGTTTAAAGCGCCTAGAGAGGAGCGTCTATTGCTCAGGAGTTCCATAGACAAACGTTTTTCAGTCCGGGCAATCTCCCTTCCTAAAACGTCAGCTGCTCTCAGGAAGAAGTCGTCAAGTGTACCGGTGGGCCTTCCGCCTGCAGTGGCTGGTGTAAGGCAGCGTTTCCCCTCTTTATCCGTGGCGAGTGACATGGTTACGTACGATAATAAAATTCAGACAGTCAAAGAGATCTTACCGAGGGGAAGCATGCCACAGAGACGTGGCCCAGCCCAGCCTCTTCCTGCCCCGGACGGCCACAGACGGCCCGCCCTCTGCCCGGGCTCAGCCCGGCGTCGCCCGCGCGCGTCCCGCGACGCGGAGGGAGCAGTCGGTTTTCTAGCGCCTCCGGGCGCGCTGTCGCCGGTAGAGGCGTCACGAGGAGCAAGGGCTCATGGGGGTTGTAGTCCCCCCACGCTACTCGGTTGTACTAGCGGTGAGTGGCTGCCGCTGTGCTGGCTCAGGTAATGGCTCTGCAATCTCCCCCGCTCCACCTGCTGCGCTGGCTCTGATCTCTCTGGTGTCTCCCCCGCTCCACCGAGGGAGCAGTCGGTTTTCTAGCGCCTCCGGGCGCGCTGTCGCCGGTAGAGGCGTCACGAGGAGCAAGGGCTCATGGGGGTTGTAGTCCCCCCACGCTACTCGGTTGTACTAGCGGTGAGTGGCTGCCGCTGTGCTGGCTCAGGTAATGGCTCTGCAATCTCCCCCGCTCCACCTGCTGCGCTGGCTCTGATCTCTCTGGTGTCTCCCCCGCTCCACCGAGGGAGCAGTCGGTTTTCTAGCGCCTCCGGGCGCGCTGTCGTCGGTAGAAGCGTCACGAGGAGCAAGGGCTCATGGGGGTTGTAGTCCCCCCACGCTACTCGGTTGTACTAGCGGTGAGTGGCTGCCGCTGTGCTGGCTCAGGTAATGGCTCTGCAATCTCCCCCGCTCCACCTGCTGCGCTGGCTCTGATCTCTCTGGTGTCTCCCCCGCTCCACCGATGGAGCAGTCGGTTTTCTAGCGCCTCCGGGCGCGCTGTCGCCGGTAGAGGCGTCACGAGGAGCAAGGGCTCATGGGGGTTGTAGTCCCCCCACGCTACTCGGTTGTACTAGCGGTGAGTGGCTGCCGCTGTGCTGGCTCAGGTAATGGCTCTGCAATCTCCCCCGCTCCACCTGCTGCGCTGGCTCTGATCTCTCTGGTGTCTCCCCCCATATACCACTTAAACCATAATATCTAGATCCTGAAACTTTCAGCATTAATACTGATCCAGCCTAATTCTTATGGCTTTTTGATGTTAGAACTACCTTTACCCTCCTTTGCTCACATCTTTCACTCACAGATGCTGTCAAGATCAAAAGTTTTTTCATATTCTCAAATAATATTGGCATGCAATTAGTTAGCACATCACAGTTCTATTACATTATTAACATTACTAAGTAAATCGTCTCTTTGATTTAACTAAATAAACTATGGCTTAGATTTGAATCTGCCAAGAAAAAGGCATTGTCTACTATAAAAAAAAATTATTATGATTAAAATAAACATTCTGTAAAACCAAAATCCTTCACTCAAAGCGGACCTCAAAACAGAAGCGAAAACAGAGATTAGTAACAGCTTATGTTCCACGAAATTCATATGTTCAGTTGAGTCTGGAGGGCGGTTATAAAAATTATATCATTTCTTTGCTCAGAGACGGTCAAAGACAGAAAACAAGGTAGTTTATACCGACTGGAATGAGCAATGAGCAAAGTATAGTGACACTCACCCTCGATAAAGATCCCATTGCTCTATTCTCCAACTTGGAATTTATAATACAGGAAACTTGTACGTTAAGCCGTGGTTTGCCTTATAATACACAGTTAACAAGTGGTGGTATCGCAGTATGGGAGCTTTGTAGGTCTTGCATGCGGGTACCCTTAGTCAGCTACACTGACGTTTTGCCTTGCAATATCACTGCACATTATATATTTTCCTTACTTCTTGGAACCCCCCCAAAGTAAGTATGAGAGGTTCCAAGAAAATATTAGAGCTAACACCTATGTGAGTATGGTTTACACATTATACCAGCACGATCTTGGTGATGGAGCTCTAATCTGTCTATCCTTGTGATGCAGACACTGTTGTGCAACGATTTGGTCTGATCAAGTATATAGTTTCTATTATCTTTTTTAGTGTATGGGTTAACAAACACAATTATCTATTGCTCCCTAGGTTCCCCCTGTTCTTTTGCCTGTATGACACTGTACTCAATTTGGACAAGGTCCTGATGAATGTGGTTCACGTGTCGTTAACACACCGAAATGCGCGTCGACCTCGTGTGTCCAGACCTTTCTGTCTTGTTGTCATCTTGGTGGAAACAGTTTACATCTTGTGTTTTCCTCTAAATTTAGATATGTATAAGTGTCTTGTACGAATGTGAACGAGTGTGAGGAGTGAATGAGTTGAATAGAAGATTGATTATTTCATTGGGGTTCTAAGAAAACTGTATTTAACTTTGTATGACAAATTGATTACATGCATATATACTATTTAAAACAATGAGGGAAAAAAGCTTTTTATCTTTTCTAAAAAACGCCATTTAATGCACTAGTAGAGTAAAGAAGAAGTCAATGAGAATAATAAATACAACTTTGAAAAGTAAAATGTGTTTTTGTATGTCATAAATATTTGATGTTTGGCATACGCTGATACCCATACCAGATTTAATCTGTAAAAAAGAAATATAGGTCATAGGGGAATGTTTCTTGTTGCTCATTGTTTTGTTCAGTTCCCCTCTTACTCCCAGACCTCACTTACCTTTCAGAGGGGGTCCCTTGCTCTCTTTTTATGCCGACTGGAATTGCACAAAATGCATTTTCAACTCAGGCGATTCTTCACTGAAACTGAAAACCCAAATCTAATTCACTGATAAGCCATTTTAAAGGACGCCCTTATAGCATAATTGAAAAAAGTTGTGAGCCTGGTTCAGTATAAGAATTCCCAACTAAGCTAAACAAATTGCTACTGCTGAGGGCAGAAGAATCTATTGCAAAAAAATTATATCCGACACTCTTTTTCAAAACACTTCTCAAGTCACTGTAAGATAAACTCATGCTTCTGAATCAATCCATTTGAAAGTCCTTCTAAACCAAATTAAGGCACAGATCCAACTGTTGCAGCTTTCTGGGTCACTGTCTGCATTCTCCCTTTGCGAGCCTCCTTTTCTGCCTTTATCCGCCTCTGCTTAGCTTCCTTCTGCCTTACCTGAAGACAATCAAATATTCGACTGCCTACTCCGTTTTGCAAACAATTTATCTTGCAGGAAATTCAGTTTTTGTTCATCAAAGTTACCTGTTGACAGCCACTGCAACTCAGCATCGTCCCTCGTATATTTGTGCCATAATGTACTAAACATATTAGGGCCATGGCTGTGCTTGACGTACATGTCAAAGTTCAGGGTGCCCTCTGGAAGCAAAGGCTGCCTTTCCTCCAATTGAGCATCAGTAGAACTACAACGACAACTCACTCAAAACAGTCAACTAAAACAAGGCATCTTGGAACGAAAATGCCTCCCTAACGATGCCAAGTGAATAATTTCCGATATCTTACCAAAATCGGTCCACAGACCTCACCAAAACTGGATCCAAGCGACACCATGTTCACAAAGAATTCAAACAAATTCAAGCGCTTGTCCAAAAACGATCCTCAGACCATACCAAACTGAAACAAAACAACGCCATGGCCCCAACCAAACTCACCTGGTGCGCTCAAGTCAAACTAAGTTATTTTCCACTGCCAACTCTTCAGACCAAACGGTCAGATCCAAGGGTTTCACCGTTCAGGACCGCAGCCGAAATAACCACTGGCTGAGGCACCGCCGGGTCAGACAAATGGGGCAGCTGCGAGTTCGAGACTATCATGCATGGATCCCCTATCCTCTCATCCGACCCGACGTGGCCCCATCCTCCTCACCCATCCGCGAGCAAAGATGGGTCACTCACCCAATGGGGTCGTTGTTCGGGAGCTAACTGAAGGAAGTGACACGATTAGTGCCACCCAGGTATCTCATGACCACCTCTCAGCCTTCCATACAAATGAAGAGTTGGTCAGACAGTAGAGAATACAAACCAAAGTTATTTTATCAGTATTCGCTCGAGCGGAGTCCAGTCTGACCAGACTCCTTAGATAGCTGCTGAGGGACTGACTCCAGTCCACAAGATAAAGTTAGAAATACATTTCCAACACCCCTAAGACACACCCAGAATGGAATTTTCCAGCCTGGGCACAGATAAAAGAGGTGGTACAGAAGGATCGGCTACCATTCTGAGACCGGGAAAACACTATCTTAGCTTCAAGGTTATTTGGCCCTTGCCCATCTCTCTGAGAGTGGGAGCAGGGCTACATACGAGGAAAGGCATGCAAACACAGAACGGGTTATTCATTAGTGCAACAAAGCTCAACCTTGAATAATAAAAAGAAGCAATCAAGGCTGCTTTTCTACTGAGGCAGACAGTATGAGACAGAAGCTTAATTTGGATCATGGCACAAAATGGCAGCTGAATACAAAATGGTGCCGCAAATGCTAACTTAACTCGCACAATGCTAGAAGGAGTCAGCTTGGCATATTTTCAGTCCAACAATTGTTACTACTGGAACTTACATAGTGCTTACTGAACCTGTCTGTTTTAAACATAGATTGCTTGGGTGGCTCAGTCCACTAGTTCCTATGGTGGAGAAGACCAACGCTGCATAAAATTGTTGCGCTCAATTACATTCCTATTTATTTCACAAATCTCACCAATTTGAAGTAATAGTCTACAGAAATGGCACTAGCTTTTGTGGAAATAAGGATAAGCTCAAGATTGAGAATAAAATCTTGGAATAACATTAATTAAATATTCAGAGATACAACTTGAAAGACTATGTTGAGACCCTTTGGGTATTTAAGATCGGCTCATGGGGTTTTTAACCACTTGATTGCTAATGCTTTCGCCTCTGGTGCTAAGCCCTTTTTGGATGTTTGGGTTAGCTCTGGCTTAAGCCTATGTAACTTTTTTCAACAAAAGGTAGCCACCCCAAATTTGTATCCTGGGGGATACTGAAGGTACCTAGGGTTTGTAGATACTTCTGGAGGGACCAAAACATATCCAAAGTAGTGCTAAATGTTGTTTTTTGTAAAAACAGTGAGGAAAAAGTGCTGTGCAAGAAGACATATTTTTTTCTAAAAATGGCATCTACTGAAGGTTTGCTGTGCTTGGATCACAATTGTTCAAACTTTCAGGAACAAACAGAATAGAATAAATAATAATTTTTTACAACCATACTTGCATTTTTCAAAAAGGTAGTCAATTTTTTCCCACTTTTATAGCTTCAACCTGTCATCTTAATAGCATCGGTACCTAACTTCTGTGCTTGACCTTGTGCCTCCTACACAACACTCTCCAAAACTCGACCTGAAGGCATCATATTTCATCCTACAAAATTAACACATTTTTAACGAAGTGGATAGCTGCGCTATTTGGGCTCTAGCCCATCCACCACAGAGGGAAGCCTACCATAACCAGACATTTCCTAACTCTAGATACCCAGGGAAGTTCTGAAAACAGGACACTATAGAAAAAAAATACTTGCAAATTATGTGCAGCTCATAACATGGGGAAACGTTAA
Organism: Triturus cristatus; assembly: GCF_964204655.1. Classification (NCBI taxonomy): domain Eukaryota; kingdom Metazoa; phylum Chordata; class Amphibia; order Caudata; family Salamandridae; genus Triturus; species Triturus cristatus. The sequence continues at coordinate 1,389,900,605 of NC_140590.1, forward strand.
GTTAAAAGTTAAGTTTCTGTCTGTAGATCTAGAGATTGTGTCAAGAAATGTTGTCCATTGAGAGTAGCCAATTAAATGCATGCATTTATTTCAGAATAAATGGTGTTTGTATTAATATTGACAATGATCTCCATTTGATGATACGCTACTGAAAGTTTCAAGATTAACAAATATGAAATTATTATTATGGAGTTCACAAGTGTTTTTCAAGATCAGCCATAGGCAAGAATATTACACCTACATGAATTAAAAGTGTGCATTGTACACCCTTAATAAGCATCATCAGTCTTAACATAGATGTATTATGCATACAAAGAAAGTAATCCATACAATTAAATGAGATTAGAATCTGTAGGATTACATACTTTTTTCTAATTTAAAATTGTAGCAGCACATCTATGTGTGACCATACATGGTGTAGCATTAAACCAAAATAGGCTGATTTATGTTTCTAATTCCTCCCTCCACAACACAGACTTGTAAACATATGTTTAAAGGTCCATATAGTCAAAACAGTCTTTGTACTATCATTCATAAAATGTGCGATTAGAACGCTTTAAGAATGTTTAAATGGCTTTACTGACATAAAAATATGTGTAGTTGAGATAGTGTAGAATGGATGATTTAGTACCTTTTGGAGAACACAAGCATCAAGGGCCTATTGCAAAAGAATATGTTTTGCATTTTTTGTTGTCATTTTTACAGCCCTGAAGAATAGTTTCTCAACCATGACACATATGTTGTTGGTACCCTCTCATAAAAGAGCACCTCTATCAGACTAGAAAAGTACAGTACAAAGGATGGTTACATTGTGGCCTATGGGCCATTACTGAACTGTATGTTTTTACAATGAAATACGATTCAAAGGCGTAAACGATTAGTCATAGGATCTAAAACCTCTTTATGAGTCTAATGACAGGGATATTTTATTAATGTAAGATTTGTATGACACACTTAAATAGTTTGAGGAGAATCTGTGAAGCATGATTTACATTTTGTTATCAATTGAGTTTACAGAGAAAGAAATAAGTATCCACTACATTGTGCTTTTTAATGGGGTGAAGGGGTGGCCATGGGGCTGTGAACTACAGGGAGGTGGCAGGTTATCATAACACCAGATTGCGAGGAATGTTTGTGAAACATAAAGCTCTAATGTCCAGGGCGGAATCAGTTAGGATGAAGAAGTTAATACAGGACAGAAGAAACATTGTTTTAATTAATGTGCCATTTCCACTGAGGAGAGAGCTAAGAGGCATGGCTTAGCACCATTCCAAAATGGGCGCTGAGTGAGGTAGAAACACAGACCTAAAGACTCTAAAAAGAATTCAGATTACAGGATAATGTGCAGAATTTCTTTAAGTTTTTCTGGGAATTCACAAGCATATGACAATGGTCGAATTGAATGTGAAGATGGTTCTGAATACACTCAATCTAATTCCATTCTTTATTAAAAAGGGGCATTTATTTTAAGCCTGTTTAATTTTCATCATTTCTGGCATTTTGTGTGATGGTTGTTACGAGAAATACCTGAAATTACTCTATTATGCTGTGTAATTGAGCCAAAAGTGCAGATTTAGGCTTTGGAGTACCATAATTACTCATTCAGGGCAGTGAAGAAAAATACTCCAACTCCATTATAGAGTAACTGGGCTCTACATTTAGAGATGTTCACCAGCCTGCGGGCATCTCTTAACATTGCCAGGGACCACCATCACCGCTGTTCCTGTCAATGTATTGAAAGTGTGCCATGGGGCTCTGTTAACTTAACGGTGCAATCTGACACACTTTCCCAAATCCAAAGCGTGATTTCCATTTTGAAAATAGAGAAATCTAATGACTTCCTCACCATGGAAGTTTTCTCACATGATGTGGGGGTCATTTAAAAGTTTTTACTCACCACCATGTTTTTGATGGCGGTATGTGGAAGTAAAATCTGACCATTGGACGGCCCACTCTAAATCGAACGGGCAGTCAAATGGCCAAACTTCCAATGACCCTTACTCTGTCGAGCTGTCGGAGGAGTATGTCTGTTACGGAGAAAGAGTAGACTCTCACACTGACATACTTAAGAGCCGATGACTCTAAATGAGGCGGGAGGACCTTCGGTTTGACTGAGAGGGCACTCCACCACTGTTTCAGCGGGGAACCCTCTCTGCCAAACTCTCTTCAGGCTGTTTGTTTGTGTAAATTCTGTTGTCAGATTACCAGGAGAACTTGAACAAACCAAAACCTGGGGTTCACTTCTTGTGTAATTATAATCTATTTTTTTAGAGCAAAATGTATCCTGTCATCAAAAATGACTCTGGGATGCATTTCACCCAAGCAAATAGTGCAATATGCTGAAGTTGATATTTCAAGAAGTAACGCATATTTTCACATAATGTTTGGGCATTTTACATAATTTCCACAAATTAAATACACAAATTCTGCCCAGGTCTAATATTAGGCCTGTGTACTCATACTAACCCAGTAGCCTTGCTCCAAGCTTAGTACCATTTAAATAGCTTTTGGAGGATAGGTTGAGGTTTCTCCTAAAAGTATTTATTGAAAAATTCATTGGTAAATTGCTAATTTGTAAGTACATTAGGCCACACACATTTGGATTATTTTTGGTCAATTCTTTGTTTTGAAGTAAAATTGGCTAGTAGAATGTGAAGACAAAGTGCCATTGGCACAATCATTCTCTTAAGGATTCTTTGGAGCCTTGAAGAATATTACACATACAAAGACTGTGTTTCTCGGTAATGAAACCTAAAGGTTTAAAATTAAGTATGATTTCTTGTATGCTGGTATCTGTAAGATAGTGAACACCCTTGGTTTACAGACCGTAAGATGTTTTACACGATGAACATTCAATCACGAGATACCAGAAAAGCTCTCGAAGACTCTGAATAGGACCTGGATCTCATAACGATAAATCAATAATTCAATCTCACTCACGGATTAGCAGAGAGCTCAAGTTATTCCATTTGAGCTAAAGGGTGTATTGACAAAAACATAATGAATATCTGTGAACCACAGATTTGATCGACCAGGAGGTCTACCAGGAAACTAGTGATGGTGCAAGCTCCAAATAAAAGCAAGGAAACCAGTGTAGTGGAAGCCAACCAGTGGTAAGTAATGGTAAGTATTGATTGGGCTCTAAGCCACTTTTAAGATTTTTGTTTTGTTTACTTAAGATTTCACAAGCACAGCACAAGAGAAAGAGAGTACACAGGTGCCCAAGTCTGAGATCATGAGAAGATCAATAACTTACATTTCACACCATTAAAGCGCTTGAAAGTCGCTGAGAGGATCGGTTAGCAAATTGCTTTGTGCAGCACAGTACTATAAGTGCAAAAAGTGTGTGAGTGTACTATACAATGCATACATTTTGCAATGGCTGGCCAAAATGTCCTGCTCTCTTGCAATGAGTATGCAGTCTGTCACCAGCCTTCTATCTATGCCACAAGCTCCAACCTAACAATATGCATGATGTGTATGTCTGCAGCACATCTACGCTACTTGATGAGGTATCATGTATGTCTGAGCTTTTGTGTCAAAAATCCTGCTAAACTTGTAATGTCTAGTTCACAAAACCCTCAACGGCCATGGCCCTCATTACCTTGTTAATAAACTGAAAAGGTATCACCCTTCCAGAACTCTCCGATCTGCCAATAAACATCTTCACATCCCTCCCAAGATCCGCACCGCCAGGAATGGGGAAAGATCTTTCTCTTGCCTCGCCCCTACTCTGTGGAACACTCTCCCTCTCAATCTACGTACCGAGACTGACCACAGAAAGTTTCGCAAGTCTCTCAAAACCTGGCTGTTCTGAGGCGGTCTCCTCCCCAGTCAGTGCCCTCCTCTCCCCCCTCCACGTTTCCTGTGATAGGTTAGTGCTATGAGACCTTCGGGTGAAATATGCACTCAATAAAAATCCATACATAACATAACATAACAATGAAAATTAAGGTACAGGGTCAATTTCATGCTGAACTGCAGGGGAAATGATTGCACAGAGCGCCTCAACCTTGGTGTTGAAGGTACCCTTAGCAAAATGCAAATATTTCCTGAACTAAAAAAGTGCCATATGTGTTGTGCTGCTTTTGTAATGCAACAAAATAAAACAATAAAAAATGGAATTGGCGCTGATCACCTCCACTTCTGAAACAGTCTCCATTCTGAATAGGGCCCACACTGCGGAGCTGCAACTGGGATAACCTGCCCTTTCAGTAACCTATACTTTTTTATGGTACGGAGAGACCACTAGGCACACCTGTGGCCATCCACAAAGCCACAAACCATGCATGGCCTCTAGTGTTACCTTCCCTTTCCCAGCTCACATGAATCCCTCTGACTGCCCAAGCCGGTTACTGGTTGTTTCTGTTAAGTCTGTACTGATTGCGTAAAGAGTCAGTTCTTGAAGCCATTGCCCTTCCCATGAACAAATATTTCCTTTAATTAGGCCTGACCTTGCAATGTCACAGGGGAGCTAGAGTTACAGTGTTGACATTTACAACCCCTTAATATACTTAACCCCTGTGGAATGTGTTTTCCTGTCCCACAACTGTTATTCTATTGATCATATCGCAACTTTGATTTTCATTAGCACCCTTATGCTAACAGCCTCGTTTATAACGTAGTAAAAGAGTTGTGCCAAGAGGCATATGTGTTTAATATCTAGATCTGTTACTACCTCATTTAGGAAAGAAAATACTTTGTTAAGGCACAATCTCCTCGATTCCACATTTGTAGTTTACTAAATATGGTGTTAAAAGAGCCCATACTAATGACATTTACCATGCAGTACATGTATATGAGAATTTAGAATGACCCCCGCGAAACGAAAGCAAAACAGACTATTAATAAGGTTGCATAACTTCCCTTAAGTCTGATGGGCTTATTTATGAACCCTTGCGTCACTGTTGCCCCGCCATTGCGTCACTTTTTGTGATGCACCAGTGGCGTAAAAAATGCACCATGTTGAGTCATATTTACAAAGTGACCAATCTAGGTAGATGCGTCACTTTGTAAACCCCTGCACCACATTATACCTGCGTCAGGTATAATGTATGCAGGGGGGGCGCTCCGACGCAAGAAAGCCTCTTAGAAGTGACACAGTGAAATCTATGAGATTTCAATATGCCACTTCTAGGACGCAAATGCATCAATATCTTACACCTGCCTCACAGCAGGCGTAAGAATGACGCAGGCGCATTTGAAATGGGACTTGCCCATGTGAAAGGACACATTGCTGGAGTTGCGTCACTTTTGTGACACACTCCAGCAATGCGTCATTTTTGCGCCTACAGATACGTCAGAAATACTGACGTATCGGCAACTCCTTGCGATATGATGCATCATACTGTAAATATGACGCATCCAACATGTCGCAAGGAGGGCGCAATGAAAAGTGACGCATTGCTGTTTTCATGCAGCGATGCGTCACTTTTCATAAATGAGGCCCTGAATATTTTCATTCAACAGGGTCGGACTGTGATAGAAAATAGGCCCTTGAACCAAAATATTTGTGCCACTCCTTATCGAATCAGACAGCTAAAAAAGTAGCTCACATTTGCAAATAGGGCCGTTTTCAATTTTTAAAGACACGAGGTACAGGCAAGGTAAGCATACAGGCGTATTTGTGATAAGAACAGGGAAATCAGCAGTAACAACTGGCTCACCAGACCATAAAACAGGCCCACAAACCTTCCAAAAACTGGGCCGCACACTGACCTATCAACTAGCACCTCGCGCACTGCCTGATTGTCCTCTAGGCCAGTCCAACTCTGATCATCAAGTGCATGAAAAAAACATTTTGACGCTTGGTTCATAAGTGATTCAATTGCGTAAAATTCCCTCACATTGCGTGCCACCTCGAATTCCTTAAGTAGATATTGGAAAAAAAAAAAAAAATTCCCATGAAGTTTTGCAAAGGTAACAAACTTTGCCTATGTGTAAACAATTTCAGTCAAAAAATGTGTTTGAGGTGGCGCTTGTAAGTAAGAGTGGTGGGGGGGGTGCTTGGGATATTCCGGTATTTGCCCCCCCACGAGGGGTGGGGTGAGGCCACTGCTCCCTTGCTATGCCACTGGTTTGCAGTAGAATCATTCAGCAAAAACGATTTTTAGTATGATAATAGTTTGATAAATGTAGCATTTTGCAGGGCTTTCTCACACGCAAAATCCTTGAAACTTAACACACCCTTATGTTGCATACCTAAACCTTGTACCTTCCAAAGTAGCAATCGGTGCAGCTCTGATCCCCACAAATTTGTGGCAAAGTACCATTGCATGTGGTGACTGTAAAACCTGTTAATGACAACCCTTTGAGACACCAACACTGGTCTCTGGAGAACAATATAAAATACTTATATAATACTGTATAAATAATTGATGTGTTTCATTGATTGAACCCAGAGATCAGGGAGGCCCCAGTGCAGACAAAAGTTCTGCAATCCACATTTTAGTCTTTCAGCCAAGTACACCGTGGCAGATTCCCTCAGTATTCCTTGGATATCTCATTGGCTGGTGTTCTGGTGGCAGACAGCATGGTGTTGGTGAAATTATTGTGGTCCTGGGTTGGTGTTCTTGCAAGCGAGTCCACTCTCACGTCAAGAAAAAACCTGAAGTCCAATGGGGAGAATGGGTTTTAGAGTTGTGTCTATTGAGGGGAGCGGCCAGAAGAGCGATCCATTACCCAGTTGTCTGCTGAATAAGGAACATTGGGAGAAAGACTGAGTGGCATGAGTGAAGCACTGACAGCCACTTTGGTAACAGTTTGAACTGCTCAAAGCTGTGGTGAACCAGCGGCTGTCCGTCTCACTAGTGTACTACTCATATGACACATACCTTGGGGTGCATTACAGTGAGCAGCGAAGCATTGATATGAGATGCCTGGTGAGAACTAACTTTCATCGAGATGACTGCATTGTTCCGAACTCCTGTGACGTAGAAGAAACCTTAAGCAACTTCAACAATGTTTCTGACATGACCAGCCCCATTTCATATGCATGTGTGAATGTGACCATGACCCAGGGATCTTGGTGTTTGGGCACCGGGCATCATCTCTTGTCCTCCATCATGTTTCCACAAACTCCTCGTCTTACCATAAATTTGGAGATGTGACTTTTGGGTGTGATTTTCAGTCTATTTTGGGTGGCTGTACACCAACTATCTCCTCTGTTAGGGTTGTGAGAAGTTGGAGAGCTGCACCAGTAAGGCCAAGCCTGTGCTCCTCTCTCACTCCTTGTGTTGACCACTAATCGATAGCTCAAGCCACACGAGCGCATGAGTAGCAGAGTCAACTGAATATCTGCAGCTGTACTACTCAAGATTTGGCATCATAAAGATCTGAATAATAATGCAAACTACTTTGGTGACCTGCCCGCAGTCAGAAAGCAGATTGTAAGCCAGATTGTTGCCAATATTAAGCCCAATTATCAACCCACCTATAAATACAGCCGTATTGCTTGTGAGAGTTATAGAATTATTACAGCTCATACCACTAGATTTACAGCTTGCCTAGATATTCTGGATTATAACATCAGCATCCTCAGTCAGTCAATCAATCAATCAATCAATCAATCAATCAATCAATCAATCAATCAATCAATCAATCAATCAATCAATCAATCAATCAGTATTTGTTAAGAACAACTACTCACCCGCTAGGGTCGCAGTCCAACATTACCAGACATTACCAACATGAGTGCAGTAGAATGCAAAAATGAAAGTAACCTGGTCATTGAATTTTTTGTTGACTCACCTCACTTCTATTGCTTTCGAATTTCAAATATTCTCTGATACCTACTAGCCACCCTAACAAACTTGATTACCTTATCCACAGAAGAGCTTCTAACCGAGCACTGCAAAGCAGCCAAACATTTATTCAGTTTACCATAGAATTTGATACCAGACAAAAGGGGGATTTGATAACATTTTTGCAAAAGACTGGTTCGAAAGCAATTCTGTGTGCCACAACCCAGTGTTTAGTTTAAATAATGCAAGCCCTCACCAAGCCTATGTTGGCATGCTTCATCAATGTGATCCTGAATGTCCTGTACACTAATTGTTTTGTATTTGTGTTGCAACTTTGTTAGTGAGCTATCAGTGCATAGTTTTAAAACTGTGTGTGTACCTTTCATTTAGCCTATTCTGTTCTTTAACTGAGAAATTTCGTCATTCAGATAATAATGGTAATGATCTACAATCACTAAAGGGTGCAAGAGACTGGTGTGGAAGTAATTCTGTGTCCCTCAACTTGGTGTTTAGTTTAAACAATGCAAGCCCTCACTAAGCCTAAGGTGGCATGCTTCATCATAGGGCCCCTCCTTACACCACTATGATAAGATAAAGTGATGTGGCGACAATCCTTTGTAGAGGGGAGCATGTAGGGTGTTGAGGAGATCTCATGGTTTCATAGGTGAGGGTGTGGAAAGCAGAGAAAAAGAAGGAATCAAGCATCAAAACTACCTTTTGGTGGACCTCTGCAATTTTGTATTCTTCTCCCCAAAGGGTAGAGTTGGGTATAATTCAAACCAACATAGAGGGTCAACATGTTTCTGTCTATATTAAATCCTTAAAACGAATATATAACAGTATTCGCATGCATTTAGGATGCATGCATTCCTGAATGCGTCTTAAGGTTGCATTTGTTCAGCACGCAAGTCCTTTTAACCAATTACCTTAGGGGGGTGCTGGATGTTGGAATAGTTTAATTTACTATTCCAACTCCGGGCTGCGCAACAGTAGGGAAGGTGTTGGACTTTAAATCCAACACCATTCCACCAATGCGCCTCCCTAAAAGCAATCGTTGTTAAGACTTGCATGCTGAACTAATGTGTGGCAATGCCGCATGCGTTCTTTTGCCAGTGCTTGATTCTGGCTTCGCCCGAAAGGATGTTTCCCCCTTAATATAGGCGTGGAGAAATGAATAAGGACCACACAACCACTCTTCAAAATAACTAATGAAAGAAGGATTTTATAGAAAATACAACCAGTAGTGAAAATATGTGCCTTAATTCACTGGCAGCCGGATGTGCAATAATCAGGCAAAAAATAGAAAAAGAAGCACAGAGAAACACATAATAGTCATGGTGATAGCGTTCTTCAGTGTCTATACAAAAGTGGTAACAGTTAATTCCTTCTTTTCCTCTGCTATTCATATTGTCATCTATGACAATATAGGATCTCTTCCTGACTAACCAACACCCTAAGTGCTTCCCTCTACGGTGGGTGATTGCCTGCACCACTGCGGATAGTGGGGTGAGGAGGGGCCCTGTGAGGATGCATGGCCACCTAACGGTCGGTGAGGGCTTTCAACCTTTCAACTAAACCGACTGGTTTGAGGCACACAGGATTATTTGCCCCTCAGTCCCTTGCATCCTTTCATGATTATAGATCACTAGCATTTTTTGGTGTATATGAGATTCATAGACGTCTGTTCTTTGTGGATTTCTCCTGTGTTCCCTTCCTGGTATTATTAGTTGGGTAATACAGCCGTCTTGAGGGTCTCTTACTACAGTTACATCAATTATTATTTCATTCTAATACCAATGCAAGTCCTTTTTGTTCCTCAAGCTGTTTCTTTTCTCATAGCTTTCTCACAAAGCTAACTATTTTTCACAGATTTACACAATTCCACCATGAGCGAAGAACGTTGCCTGTAAAAATCACCCAGTAACATTACAATAAAAATGCACAGTAATTCTGCTTATGCAGTGACTTTAGGATAGCATTTGTTGGCACTTGGGTTCTGGGCCTCACAGTGGCTCCTCGCCCTAACAAGAATTAGCAAAGTAAATAGTTCTGGCACTAACAAGAATTTACCTTTCTATTTATTTTTGATTTTTGCAAATATGTGTAATAGGCAAAGAATCGCAAATGTATAAAAAATATAATAAAGAAGTGATTCAGTGGGTCAAGGTAACACCAACTCTGGCACTGAAGAAGTGCATTTCTATTAGGTGGATTTGCACATGTTGTTGGGAAAAATTCTGCCACTCTCTAGTGTATGCATCATGCTATATGCTGTAGTGGTTGGAAGCAGAATGGAAACTTGGATGAAGAGGGTTGACCAAAGGTCCCTGCATGCATGCATGTATTTTTATTATGTATGTCTTGTAAAAGAAGATGCTGGTGAGGCAACTTTACTAAGCCAGACTTAAAAACACAAGTATAATTAACAAGGTGAATACCTCACATTAATTAGGCCAAGCATATAAAACACATTACACCTCAACCACCAAAATGTGTCAGCTAGCCAACAGGCCATTGGACGTCTGTGAAAAAGGTTCATGAAACACCATCTCCTAGAGGGGAAGAAGGTTCTGTTCTGAAACACCATTTTTTCAAAGGATCATATAGTAGTCTTTGAAGGTTCACTCAGGAAAGGACTTTTTCCGTCAGACAGGAAAAAAGTACTTCCAACTCTGGAGAAAATGAAAAGAGATGCATTGACAAGTACCTAGCTAACACTTCATAGTCTCTCCCCTGCAAATATGCACTTTGATGCTTTACCAGAAGACCAAAAACACGCTATGTCCATTCCTAACCTGCAGTCTGTGCAGGCTATAAGGATGGACATGTCAGCAAAGAGCCATTTCTTGATTCTCACATTAACAGGACCAATCCACAAAGCCCTTACTCAAAAGGTCAGAAATGAATTCCTCCTTCTTCAGGCATTTGTTTCTGACTTTTTGGAGGGTTCACAGCGACCCCTAGGTAATTGTCTTGAAAATCCACAACATGAAAATTCTTCACAAGGCAGATAAAGCAAATAGCCTTTTTTACACATTTAAGTTAAGCTCTTTCTCAATGGTGTCCTATGATGCCATTATCCAATTTCCAGCAAGCGGAGACCACGGAAAGGGGGGGGGGGGGGGTCTTGTTATATCTTTATGTATTTATCCCTTGTCCCTTTCTCTTTAATGTTTGTGTACTCTCAGATTACTGATCAGCAGGCTGTTGGATGGTACTGTGCCATTGAAGATTAAACCTCTGTGTCTTAACTTCTGGACTCAGATACATTTTGTATTACCAGAATTTTACACTGGCGACGAGTTACTTCAGGCACTGACTGCTTACTTTGGCACAGTAGCGGTACGACTTCTTTTGGGAGTGTTTTATGTGAAAATTTTCGAGGATTTTCTTGGATATTCTGAAAAAGATACAGTGATTTCAAGAGGAGCTCTACGATCCAAAACAAGCTATTGTTTTGTGAGTTATTCCTTTTCAACTAGTTTGGAGCATTGTGTTTTCTTACCGCATCATTCAAATTGCCTAAAGAGTCGACTACTTAGGCAGCATTCAACTTCTTATGCGGCACCTCTATCTCCTCATCTCCGAGATTCAAGGTAACAGAACTCCTGAGGACAATCCGAAGAGAGATGCCTTCGACAATTCACACAGATACACGCTGGTTGCATGTCAATGCGAGAGGTGTCTTTACGGATTGCATCTTGCATCATCACGCTGATACATGCTGGTTGCGTGTCAACGCGTTCAATGCTCCACCATATTTGTTTGGGTTTCGTTCCTACACATCGATTTCTCATTAATGCGCATGACTTCACTAGCGAGTTACTTCAGAGTGCACAATGCGAGTGGAGTGCACAACTATCTTCACGCCGATGTGCACAGCAGCTGGTATAATTCATCACACTGTAACCGGAGTACACAAGAATCTTCACACCGATGTGCAGGGCTGCTGGGAAATGAACCTGAGTGCACAACCAGTTTCACGCTGATGTGCACGGCTGCTGGCATAATTAACTACATATGTACCTTTACACCGATGTTCACGGCTGCACAACTATTTCCACGTGAGTTAAATTATTGCATATCCTAACCACGTTCTACGCCGTTGTGCCCACCTAGGGAACTGAAGTGCCCAGCTATCTACACGCCGATGTGCACGGCTGGAAATCAAACTGTACCTGTGTAATTAATTATTAATAGCGTACATGACTACATTTTTCATTTATCGCCATAGTATTAATTTTGGGTCATCAGTTAGAACATATCCTACTGTTTGTTTTCGCTCACTCTGTTTTAATACCTTCGAGTTAGGCCTGGGCAGTGAACTCTGCTCCTTTCGAGGAGTTTGCGGAGTTTTCTGCACTCCGCACTCTGTGGAGCTCGCGGAGTGCAGAAAACTCTGTTTCACGGAGTGCAGCGGAGTTTTTTCCCCTGCCACTTGCGGAACTCCGCTGAGTTTTTTTGTAAATTCATGGAGTTCCACGTAGCAAAACTCAGCAAACTTCTCAAGACCTGCTTGTAGTGCAAACATGCAGTTTGAACCTTCTGCTAAATTGTTACAAGCTAAGGGTGATCCACCTATTCCTTGGTCTAGATGGAAGGAGGAAGTTTTAGCATATATGAAAGCAATTGATGGGGACAAGCTGGGGAATAAAAGGAAAAAAAAATATTTTCCTACACTGTTTAGGTTCAGAAGGTCAAGCAGGTTTTAGGGCCTTGCCAACCCTCCAAAAATATTTAAGTCGTTTTGAAGAAGCCTTAGCCCATATGGAATAGAGGTTTGAACCTACAATGAGTATTGCACTTAATAGGTATAAATGTTATACATGTGCACAAAGGGAAAATTAATATTTTGATGATTTTTTGACTTGTCTTACAGCGCTTGCCATTACCTGCAATTTTGGTGTTATCTTTGAAGAAATGATCAGGGATCAAATTATAGTAAATATCAAGAGTATTCAAATACAAGAACAACTCTGGGTGTTAGGTAATCCCAATTTGCATGATACCATTGCAACTGCCAAGGTATTTGAACAATCGGAAAGATGGATGAAGACTGTTGAAGAGGTTGGAGCTAAAAATGAGAAGAGTGCGGACGATGTGTCTGTGGTAAATACTCCTCGCAAGTTACCTCAACCAGGGAAGAAAATTTACAAAAATACAATTTACTACAGGTGTGGTAGTTTCAACCATGTAGCGTCATTTCTACATAATCCAGCTACGGGTAAAGAATGCATTAAGCGTGGGAGAATTGGTAATTTTCCTTGTGTATGCAAAGATGATAAGAAATTACTTAGCAGAGGAAAGGTGTTTCCCATGAGAACTAATGAAGTTTCATGTGTACGATGTGTGTGTGACTAGGACTGTTTATCCACTAAAGAAACTGGTATTGTTGCATCTGTTGATGAAGTCGGTTCTAGGGAGGGTAATGTTAAGAAATCTCCTAAATGTATTGTTAAGTTCTCATATAAGGATTTAGAAGCTATGGCTGACTCTGGGCCACCATGGTCAATTATCATTGAAAATTATTTCTATGAGAAATGTAAAGGAACTTTGACCCACAGTGATTTGTGTGCCTCTGATGTTATAGCACAAAGTTTTGATGGTTCCATAATAGATCTTACGGGTCACGTAGCTTCCGATGTCTCCTTCAAAGGGAGGACTGCATTTATCAAATTGTATGTGGCAAAGAAGGGTGTTAATGTACTGGGATCGAGAGATCAATGGAAGTTTGGGAATAATACTCAATCCTCGTAGCAAAGAACCTGTCTTGGTAGTGAAGAACAACAAAAGTGGAGAGGAAATTGAGGGTGAGTTTCAAGACGTTTTTTCTGAGAAGTTGGGGAAACTAAAAGGTTTTACTCACTTAATCAAACTTAAGCAAGGGGCCCATCCGGTTAAGCAAAAGCACAGGAACATTTCCATCAATGTCAGAGATGATTTGGGTGGTGTCCTTAAGGAGATGTTGTAAGGAGGAGTCCTAGAAGAAGTGGAATCGTCAGAGTGGGTTTCTCCCATTGCTTTGGCACGTAAAGCGGTCAAATCTCTGAGGTTATCCATTGATCTTATAGCCCTAAATGCTAATATTTTGGTGGACTTTCACCCGTTACCAAATATTAATGAGGTTGTGAGCATTGGTGGTGCCACCATATTTTCTACACTGTTTAAAAAATGTTCTTTATTGGCATTTTGAATGAAATAACAAACATTACAAACAACATAGCCAGTTGCACACAGTCTTATCATTTTCTCGTCTACGTGCATAATATACTAATGTACGTTAAGAAATGCAAATGTCCATATCTCCCTGTAAGGAAAAAAGCAAAGAAATTATACCGTATACACCAATGCAATAGGGATCCTCCTAATTGCCTATGAAACTCCATTGTATCTAGTATCTACCAGTGTAACAGGGCCCTCGTATTCCCACCAATAGCAATAAGTACCTTATTTAGAGTTCCACTCCTAGTTCAGTACACCACCAATCCTGAGGCCGGCAACTGCATTTATACGATCCAACAGGAGCCCCTGGAGAGCCCACATCATCTTCATGTTGTGAGCGAGACCACTCTAAAAAAGGACCCACATATCCCTAGGCCTGGATGCAGACGGCATCAGCTCCCAAAAAATATGTAATTGTGTGTGTCCAAACGTGACATCCGGGATCCAGTCTTTCATGGAAGGGATTCTCCTCCTCCCCCAGTGCATAGCTACCCGGCACTTAGCAAAAAGCAATAGCATAGCGTGCAGTTTACGAGTCTCAGCTGGTGTGTCTCTGACATACCCCAATAGTCCAAGTAAAAGATCCGGATTGCTAGCCGTACCAATTATGTCATGTATTGTGGTGAATATATTATTCCAGAATGAGGTTAACCGTGGATAACTCCATGCCATGTGTAGGAACGTAGCCGGGGCAAATCCACATCTCCAACAACCATCATCAGTCCTGATCTCCATGCGATGTAGCTGGGAAGGAGTCCAATAGAATCTATGAAGGTATTTAAAATGAATCAAGCATAGCTTGTATTTGAGGGACAAAGCAGTTTATGTTTATGTTTATGAGATTTATAGAGCGCTCAAATACCCGTGGCTGTCTCGGCGCTAAGGACGGCAGCATGAAACTTGTACCAGGAGACTTATTGTGTGAACAGCCACGTTTTCGTCATTCTTCTGAACATTAGTAATGATTGGGAGGATCTGGTCTGTAGTGGAAGCAAGTTCCAAAGTTTAGCAGCTGCGACAATAAAGCGTTTGTCGCCCCAGGTGACCGTTTTGGTGCGAGGCACTATGAACAGAGATGCCGTGGATGAGCGAAGAGCCCGAGATGGAGTATAGGCTGCTAAGTCACTGATCAGAAATTGAGGCACTATGTTGCGTGATGTTTTGTACGCAATGCATAAGGCCTTGAACATGATACGGTTCTTCACAGGGAGCCAGTGGTATTTTTGAATAACCTGAGATATTGGCTTATATTTAGGGGATCCTGAGAGCATCCTGGCGGCTGCATTCTGAATGGTTTGAAACTTGCGAATAACCTTGTTTTGGGCATTCAGAAGAAGCCCATTGCAGTAATCAATTGTTGACATGATTAGAGTACTGACAAGGGTTTTTCCTGATCTCAAGGGGAGAAATGGAAGAATTTTCTTTATCATGCGCAGTTTGTAGAAAGCAGTTGAAACCACTGAATTAGCATGAGGGAAGAAAGTTAGTTTATCATCAAATAAGCCTCCTAAATTCCTAACCTTGGTAACTGGGGGGGGTGGAGAGCCCAGTGACAGCGGCCACCAGGTAGAGGACCAGGCTGGGGCTAGCTTGCCGAAGATCATGACTTCTGTTTTTTCAGAATTTAATTTGAGGCAGTTACTGGTCATCCAGTCACTGATGGCCAGTAGGCCTCCTTGGAATTTTTTGGCTACTTCTTTTCCATCATTATGTATAGTCAACACCAACTGAGTGTCGTCAGCATATGAGGTGAGACCCAACCCATGTCTCCTAATGACTCTGGCCAGGTCTGCCACATAGATATTAAAAAGGGTCGGGCTCAGGGATGAGCCCTGCGGAACACTGGAGGGAACACTCAGTTGAGAGCACTGAAAGGTACCAAAGTTAACCGTCTGAGTACGGTTAGCAAGAAAAGAGGCAAGCAGGTCTTGGGCTTTATCCCCAATGCCTAATTAGTATGGCATGATCGACCGTGTCAAAGGCTGCTGAGAGATCCAACAGCACAAGGACTGCTGTGCCTCCCTGGTCCATAATAACTCTAATGTCCTCGGTTTGCTTAATAAGTGCAATCTCTGTTCCGTGACCTTTACGGAAACCAAACTGAGTGGCATCTAGGAGCTGATGTTCTTCAATATATTTAGAAAGTTGGATATTCATTACTTTTTCGATAATTTTTGCCGGAAAAGGCAGGCTGGCTATTGGTCTATAGTTCTTGGTTTCACTAGAGTCGAGGTTGGCTTTTTTTAAGAGGGGTTTTATTATAGTTTTCTTCCATATCGTGGGGTATATGCCTGAGGCAAACATGGTGTTATAGATAGTGGACAGGACTGGGGCCACTTGATCTAATAATGGCATAAGTACGGCTGGTGGACAAGGATCATTAGCAGAGCCTGATTTGATGGATGACATTTGCGGGACAAAGCCGTGAGCTCATTACAGCAAAAGGCCTACTGCTCCTCCGTCATCGGAGTCTGCAATTCCGAATTCCAGAACTGAAAGGCTGTAGGTTTCAACAGGGGGGCAAAATTCTGCATATTGTAAATACATGTGATGCGGCTAAGCGGGAAGTCTGTCTTGAGCATGTTATCAAGGGCTAGCAGTGTGGGTGGGGGATTGGGGAATGTGTCATGAAGGGCTCTGCATGTGGCTTTGAGTTTATGATGTAAAAATGGTTTGGAAAAGGGTACTGCACGGCCCTCAACAGGTTCAGGTGGGGGCCTAAACCTCTCCCCAAGGTATAAGTCAGCAAATGTATGCAGGCCCATCCTCTGTACCAGTGCCCTGCTGGCACCCTTCCCCATTGTAGGAAGCATGGGGTTGTGTGCCGGGGGAAAAGACGGGGCATATAGAATTGAGCTCTCACCCTAAGTCCATCCCATGCCCACCTCAGTGTTTCGACCGTGTCGATGCCATCTCGGGGCCTTTTCTAGGCTTGATAAAAAGCCACCTGAAGAGGAACCGGTACTGCGACATGCCATATTTTCTGCACTTGATCTTCATTCTGCATATCATCAAATTGAACTGGCAGAAGAATCGCGTCACATGACAGTCTTCATCACTCCTCAGGGCTTGTATCAATTTAAAAGGCTGCCTTTTGGACTCGCATCAGTGGCATCCGTCTTCCAAAGGTCTATGTGTCATATTTTCAAAGGGATGGAAACTTTCATCAAGTGTTTCCGGGATGACATACTTATATTTTCTTGTGGCAGAGCTGTACATTCTGGTCATCTGAGGAAAGTTTGTGATGTTTTGAGACTACATGGTTTGACACTTAAGAGAAAGAAATGCACCTTATACTGTGATTCAGTAGAATACCTGGGACAAAACAGTGTTGAAAGAAGGAGTTGTACCCAAAAATCTCTCGTTGATGCAATTCTTAAAGCCCCTGCTCCAGATTCAAGAGATAAACTTCTCTCTTTTTCAGGTCTCTGTGAATATTGCAGTAAGTTTAAAAATTATTTTACTTCCAAGATGGAACCTTTGAGAGAATTAACAAGGAACAACATTGAACTTGTGTGGGGAGAAAGACAACAACAAGCCTATGAAAGCATCAAGGCTGAAATCCCCCATTTTAAAACTATACTGTATGAATAAGAATTGAATAATTACAGATGATGCTATTATATGGTTGGGGGGTGTTGTCACAACATGTTGGTAGGGAAGAGTGGAATGTCATTTGCTTCTTGTTCTCTTAATGAAACTTAGAGGCGATATGTGGTTATTGAGAGGGAGTTACTAGCGTGTGTGTGGGTGGTGGAGCATTTTTGCAATTATGTTTTGGGAGCTAGTTTTGTTTTGAGGACGGACCATAAGCCACTTGTAACCATTTTGTCCCCTGGGGGTGCTCAGAAAGCATCTGCACGCATAGCAAGGTTAATGTCCCGCATACGAGAATGAAATTTCCAAGTGGGATGTGTGCCAGGGAAAATTAATGTCACAGCGCATTGTCTTTCCAGGTTGCCTTGTGACATAGAGAAGGAGAGGGGCGCTGAGGAGTTTGTGACCAGCATTGAGGAAGTGGTGTCAGGAACGTTTGGTACTATTACCGAAGAGATGTGGAGAGATGTCATGGAGGGTGATAATTTGCTTCTTAAAGTTATAGAGTATGTGAGAGAAGGATGACCTCCTAAGGGAGAGATTTCTGCAGATGTGATTCCATTTAGGAAAGTCTCAGGGGAATTGGAAATGGAGGGAGATCTTGTTTTCAGGCAAGGTAAATGCATACCACCTGTATCTCTTCGAGATCGTATTCTGACTGTGACTCAAGAGGGTCATCTGGGTATGTCCTCCATGAAGAGATTAGTTAGTACTGTGTTCTGGTGGCCCGGTTTGGACAGATTTGTAGACTGAGTAGTCAGGGAATACTCTGATTGTGCTAGCAGTGAAAAGATGCTGAAAATTAGCTCTATTCCTTTAGTTCCTGTGGATTGGCCGGAGTTTCTGTGGCAGAAAGTGGGGTTTGACATTTCTGGACAGTTGGACTTGGCCCTTTTTGGCTAAAGTTCCTTAAACTTTTTGCCTTCCTCCTAGACTTTTTTTGACATTAGGTTGCTGACTTAGATGCTTTGGGCACTTTGCCTCTGCTGATCAGTGTCAAAGTGCAAGTGCTCCCTGTATAAAGTGTTATGGTAATTGGTTGTCCATAATTGGTATGTTTGTCTTACTAGTGAAGTCCCTAGTAAAGTGCACTATGAGTGCCAGGGCTGGTAATGCAAGTGCTTCTAGTGGGCCAGCAGCAGTAATTGTGCCACCCACACAAGTAACCCTAAAGAGAGATCTCAGGCCTGCTACTGCAGTGCCTGCGCGCAGTTTGTTATCTGCCTTGTTGTCCTGACAAGTGCACCCACTTGCCAGGTCTTTTTATGCACATCAGACACCCCTATAATAGTTCCAAGGAACCCCCCTGGGCAGGACGCAGTGTATGTGAAAGGTAGGACATGTACTGAGGTGTGTACCATTTCCTGACAGTGAAATACAGCCAAATTCGTGTTTCACTGTTGCAAGGCCATCTTGCCTATAGGACAGAATGGGGAATGCTGTGACCCATGTTTTCAGCATATCTTTCCATAGGCATAAGATGGACAGATGGAGTTTAGTGTGCCTGAACTCAGAATTTCATAACACATCTTTTTGTGAAGATGGTTTTTGAATTGTGTGTTTAGAAACCACGCTTTTAGAAGTGGCTGGTTTCTTGTCTTAAACCATCATGTGTGCCTCTGCCTGGTTGTATATTGCCTGCCTGGGTTTAAATGTGAAAGGGTCTGGGAAGTGTTCTGACCCCAGGGAGGAGAAGGTGAGACAGCAACAGGCTGGCCTGCATTTGATGTGGAGGGGGAGAAGTAGCCCCCTGGATGTGAAGAGGGATGTGTTGCTGCCACAAAAGAATGGCTCCACCTCCTGCTGAGCGTCTGGGCCCCAGACTCTGACTATCAAAGGAGGAGGGCGTGCACTGGCAGGAAGACACCAGGTCTGGTTTGGACAGAGGTCAGAGCCCCCTGAACACAAAGAATTGAAAGGCATTTAGGGGTATAAATGTAAGAGCTGAAACCCCTGAACTCAAGATGGAAATCCATACTGAAAAAGGATTGTACCTACTTTGTGATCAAGAGGAACCTCAGCCAAAGAAGAACAGCTGAAGAGACTGAAGAGAAGGACTGCCCTAGCTGTGTGTTCTGGGGCTGGCCTGCAGTTTGCTGGTTTGACTAAGGAGAGGACAAGGGACTTTGCTGTGTGCTGTGTCCCCCTGCTTGTGAGGACTTTGCTGTGTGCTGTGTCCTGAAGTAGCGTGTCTCCAAGGGCCCGAGGAGAGCTGGTCCCCTGTTGTGGAAACTTAGGAACATAAAAGTTTCCAACCGTGTCTCACTAACGCTGTGTGCATGGTGCTTTTGCACGCCTGAGACTGGCGTGTGGTCCGTGGTACTGTTTATGAGGTGCCCCGTGTTCGCATTGTCCCCGCAGCGTGAAACATCGTCCATGCTGCTGCATTGCTGTTTGTGGCCCGAGCCGTCATTATAACTGAGGCTGTGAGGAAAGATCGCCGCCGCCCGCCCAAACCGCAACGTGCCAAAGGATTGTTTGAAACTAAGAACTGTGTCTCAGCGACGCTGTGTGCGTGGTGCTTTTTGCACGCCTGAGACAGCCGTGTGGTCTGTGGTACTGTTTACGAGGTGCCCCGTGATCGCATTGCCCTAGCAGCGTGAAACATCATCCACGCTGCTGCATTGCTGTTTGTGGCCCGAGCCGTCATCGTAACTGAGGCTGTGAGTAAAGATCGCCGCCGACGGCCCGAGTGGTAACGTGCTAACAGGGTACTTGAAACTGAGGACTGTGTCTCAGCAACGCTGTGTGCATGGTGCTCTTACACGCCTGAGACAACCGAGTGGTCTGTGGTACTGTTTACGAGGTGCCCCGTGATTGCATTGCCCCCGCAGCGTGAAAACATCGTCCACGCTGCTGTACTGCTGTTTGTGGACCAAGCCGTCATCGTAACTGAGGCTGTGAGTAAGGATCACCGGCCCGAGCCGCAAAGTGCTAAAAGATTTCTTCAAGCTAAGGAAGCTACAAGGTGAATCGTGATCGTTGTTAGCTGAAGGGAATCTGCCCAAGATCATCAACGACGGAGAAGGCAGTGCTGTGACCTGTCCAGCTGCAGCGTCGCCTAGCAACAGAGCCGCAACGTGATAGGGTTCGCCCAGCAGGACGTCCGACGTGCAGGTAGAGAGAGAGAGCGAGTAAATGCACCACCCAGGTAAGGCTTGGACTCCGGTCGGGAGCCGCAAGCGTGTGTGGCCTGGAGAGGCATGCAGGAGGAGTACAGGAGTGCTCCGAGCTCTCTCCCGCTGCACTGCGTCAGACACGCTGAGTCCCCGAGCGGCCTGCACCTGCCCAGCAGGATCGATGCCGCCCCTTTTAGCCTATGACCGTTGTCTCTGCTGTTGGGCCTAGTGGTGCCCGAGTTGACCGTGCGGATTGCATTATGATACGCATTATTATTGCATTCCGAACTGCCTGATTTTTGCATTACGAACCGCATTATTATTGCATTACGAACTACCTGATTCTTGCATTGCGAACTGCATTATTACTACATTACGAGCTGCATTACGAACTGCATAGCATTGCATTAGGACTGCATTAGTGATCGTGAATTGCTCATTAATACCTCAAAAACCTACAAGTGATTGCTGCCCTAATAACCGGCCAAGTGAATTATTACGAATACGTATATGTTGGTTTTCTATCGTTTGGTCTCATCGTATTCCTTTTTATGAAAATACCGCTATTTTTATGAAACCAGTGTGGTGTCCATTTTTGGTGTTATCACTGTGTTACTGGGAGTGTGGTTGCAAATACTTTACACATTGCCTCGGAGATAAGCCTGGCTGCTCGTGCAAAGCTACCAGGGGGTGAGCAGGGGTTATCTAAGGGTGTGTCCCTCCTTACCCTGACTAGAAGCAAGGGTCGCTATTTGGACTAAGGTACCTACCTCAGCCAACTAGAGACCCCCGGTTCTAACATGGACCATTGAATTTTTTGCCTCGTGATTCTAGATTTGACTTAGTAATAATCGATTATTATTAATAGTGACCTGAAGTCAAACTTTTTCCTCAAGTCAATACTTCTAATGTGACTGAGTATTTCAAAGAAGTTTTTGCTAGAGAGCGATATCGCAAGGTACTAATTACTGACAATGGAGTACAAATGAAATCTCAAGATATAGAGGATTTTCTTCGTTATTTTAACATTCGGCATCTCACCACCTCTTTGTACAAAACCCAAGTTAATGGTCAAGTGGAGAGATATAATAGAGTTTTGTAACAGGACATTCTGTGGGCACACAGTTTTGGTGCAGAATGGAAGGACAAGTTGACAGAAAAGTTATGGTTGTGCCGCATAACTCCTCATACTGATGAATACAGGCCTCAGCTAGGCCCGCAGGACACAAGGGTTCGCTCTCCTGCAATGGAATCTATAAGGAAGTTGGCACGGAAACTGCAAAGTACAAAGACAGAGTTTATTAACCCTTAAGGGTGGTCCTACAATCCATACAACACCCTTCGGTATTGCATAGAGTAGCACAAAGAACTTGCGTACACGGTCCCCTTTTATATACAACAGAGGGGCTCATAAGTGGGAGGATACAGCATGAGGCAAGGGATGTTACCTTTTATGGACATTTTCGATACAAGATCAATATGTGGGCGGAGCTGACATACTCTTTGAGCCCGCGAAAACATGGTCAAGCAAGGACTAACTGATAACAGATGTGGTCAAGCCTGGGCATGCGCCAGGTGGACAAAGGAACTATTTATAGACTGTTACTAGGCAGATTACAAGAGCAACTAACACGGAGATAGGACTCTTCTCGTGTTGAGCACGTGGAGACATGACAATACAAAATGGAGTCCAGACTTTAGTCAACATAACGAAAAGAGACATGTTCTATGGAAGGAGAATTCATGTCTTTAGTAAATGCTTAATCACATCGTGGCTTCAATTTACAACAGACGACCCTTTCAGCATTTACTGAAGACATCCGGTTTGTTAGGATAATCATCGTATATGTCAATTGTCATAATTTCTTCTACTTCTTTAGCTAAACGTTTCTGATAAGTGACATTGGCAATAGCTTTCTTATCGGGAATACAGAAGGATACACATAAGGAACAGAGCAAAGGACCACATTGGACACAGATGCAGCAAGAAAACAGAACTGCTATAATTATACAGAGACCAGTTAAAACCTTCCAACCCCAAGCAGTGATCAATGCCCAAAACCATCCAGAAAAGGACCAAGTGCCGTTTTCTGTATGGATTTCAGCTGCAATTTTATGCAACCTGTTGATTGCATTATAGACTGACGGTGTGTGGTCAGGGATAAACACACAGCAACTACTCCCGATAATTTTACAAGCTCCACCTCGATCAGCTAACATAACATCTAACACCATACGATTCGGCAATGCAACAATTCTGGTAATCTGCAATTCTTCCGTGAGATTCCCAAGAGCAGCAGCGGTTTGGTTTGTCACAGCCTCTACCACTCTTGTCAATCTTCGAACTTTCCTATTATTTAGGGCAGCTCCAACGAAGAAAAACAATCCTAAATTAAAATCAATGTACTGCTGCAGACTGGTGTCAGTCTGATCCACATCATCAATTGATAGAGTACGTTTACACCTATTTACAGTCACGTTATTTAACAACTTCAAATCCTTATGATAGGATGCAGGTGCCAAAAATACAGGAGGCAATAGAAATGCTACATAACATACTCCGGACCAACCGGCTGGCAAACGGTAATAACCTTTATTTCCGCATACGAAGTATGTATTATGGGATGCTAAGAAGGTACTGTTATTCAACCCGTCGATGTTTAATATGGTAATACAATCACTAACACCAACAGGAATATAACCCACACTCTGGACACACAGGTCCGCTTGAGCTTGTGCCACTTGAATCACAAATTTGTCTTTTCCCACAGTGTCTCTAGTGTTCGTGAAAATATAAGGAATCGATTCATTGTCTGGTCGATACTCTTCCCATTCCCAAATTGTCCCATTCGCTTGCGGATATCCATCTTTATCCTGATGACATTCTTTATTGAGTCTGAAGAGTAATCGTCCCACTGTGGGTTTCCGGGTGGCAAAAAGCAAAGTGTACCATGCTCTACAAGAGCCATTATGAGAGAAAGGAAGAGGTATGAATGGCGTTCCTCCTTTCTTCTGATGAGCTGGCATCATACCACATATCCAACAGTTCGTAGCATTCGTGGCAACGTGGGTATGATGCAACATCTGGATGAAAGTGTTATTCAAATAAGACTGACGATGCTTCAATTCTTGATACGGAAGGGTATAGAAGTAGTGCTCCACAGGCACTGGAGTGGTCAACACAAGTAACTCTCGAGCAGGAGTCACATCCTCCACAAACCATGTGGTTATCCCAACAATAGGTACTGTGAGCATAAAACCTGTTGCACAAAGGATCTTCTTTTTCTCCATGTCAAGATAAGGAATCAATATCTTCCTGAAACTAAAAGGTTTGTCAGAACTCTTCCCCTTAGGCAGCGGTCGCTTTCTTCACCAACGGGCCAAGACGGGTGTCGCTACACTAATGCAGGGCTGATCCCCCCCCCTTGCCTCATTGGCTCTCCGTTTCACTAACCCAAGGGCCGTTCTGACAACATGTCCCGATACTGAAGGATTCACTTTCTTGGCCTCAGATGATATCGCTTTCCTCCAGGAGTCGCGTGGTCCGGAAAGAGCTCCTCAGCGTCGTTCGATTCCACAGCACGGCCCTTCTCTGTGGTCAGAATCTCTCGTTGATCGGTCAATACAGCAGGCTCCACCAATCCGGGCGGTACTTTGCGGCAGTGCAGGGAATGGATCGAATTCTTTCTGTTGGAAACTCGCACAGCCGTCCTCGTTGCAAGCAGGACTTGCTCAGGACCAACCCATCTCGGCTCCAGGCTGTTCGTCCTGTCAAAGATTTTTATCATGACATAGTCGCCAGGCCGGAGACTATGTCCTTCACCGGTGGACCGATCAGGGAGCGCCTCCCGGACCTGTTGATGAATAGAAACCAAGTTATCCGTTAACTGTGCCAGATAATCATTCATCATTACACAAGGTACATCATACACAGTCTTAGGTTTTGGTGGACCCCAAATATTCATTGGACGTCCAAAGACAATCTCGTACGGTGTAAGACCGGTTCGAGAGTGCGGTACCGACCTAATTGACAACAACGCCAGCGGTAAAGCATCTGGCCAAGTCAAAGATGTCGAAGCTTGGATTTTAGCGATCTTGAGCTTCAGTGTACCATTATACTTCTCGACTAGTCCTGCAGATTGAGGGTGAAACACTGCGTGGAACTTCTGGGTGATGCCCAGACCCTTCAAAACATACTTTATAACATCCGCTATAAAGTGGGGTCCGTTATCACTCCACAGAAGTCTACAAACGCCATATCGAGGGAAGAACTCCTTCAACAGCATCTTGGCGGTAGTCATTGCAGTATTGTCTTTCGTAGGGTATGCCTCAACCCATTTGCTAAAGGCACAAACCACTACTAGAACATACTTCAAATTGTTACAGCGCTCAAGCTGGATGTAATCCATCTACAAAACCTCAAAGGGTGCAGTGGGCGTTACAAATCCTCCTGCTGGAGTTCGAGTACCCTTTCCTGGGTTGTACCTCAGGCAGATCATACAGGTCTGCACCGCTCTCTTTGCCGTGCTAGCAATCTCTGGATGCTCCCAGACTTGGGTAAGCAATTTTACGATTGCGGAAGCTCCAACATGTGCTAGCCCATGTGCCATCTGAACCATAGGTTGTACAAAAGCCGTGGGTAATTTCCATCTATCCATCTGCTTATTTCTCCAGCATCCCTCATCATCCAATTCTCCCTCACTGGACCATTGCTCCCGTTCTTGATCAGAAGCGGTCCTCTGTATTTCTCGCACTTCTTCCTTCGCATCGTGCCATCTTTCTACTTGCGACTTCACTACATACATGGCAGTAGCACCGGGCTGCATCGCAGTCTCCCGTGCCACCCGGTCTGCTAACGCATTCCCTTCTCCAACTTTATCGACTACTTTCCTATGGGCGCTACATTTAACGATGGCAATTTTCTTCGGATATGTCAATGCAGTTAAAAGATTATGAACTAACTCCCCATGCATTATTTGTACTCCATGTGACGTTAAAAACCCTCTCTCCTTCCAGAGCAGGCCGAAATCGTGCGCTACTCCGAAGGCATACCGGCTATCTGTATAAACATTCACACACAATCCTGTACTGAGCTCACATGCTCGTGTTAATGCTATCAGTTCCGCTGCTTGAGCTGATTTCTGTGGTATGCGTGCTGTCTCCACTATTGTTTGCAATGTGGTAATTGCATACGCTGCTGAAGTCGTACCATCTGGTAGCTTCAGGCATGACCCGTCCACCCACAGTTCTCCATCTACATCTGAAAAGGGCGTATCCTGGAGATCAATACGACCCTTTGTTTGTTCCTCAGTCACAAGGATACAATCATGTGCTTTCCGTGCCTCAGACTGAGTCTCGGGGTATGGCAACAATGTGGCCGGATTTAACGTTACGCACCTCTTTAACGTAATATGAGGAGCCAAAAGCGTCAGCTCATATCCCGTTAAACGGGCACTGGTCAAATGCTGCGTCTTTGTCTGATTAAGCAGGGCATCAACAGCATGGGGGACTAATACCAACAGCTTATGAGATAACACAATTCCCTCGCTTTGGCGTATTGACACAGCTGTCGCCGCAACCGAGCGAAAACAACCAGGCAATGCTCGGGCAACAGGATCAAGTACAGCCGAAAAATATGCACAAGGGCGCTGCTTGTCGCCGTGCATCTGCACTAAAACTGATAATGCACATCCATCTTTCTCATGCACATACAGCGAAAAAGGTTTGGTATAATCAGGAGTCCCTAACACTGGTGCCGAACAGAGGGCCTGTCGCAATTTCTGAAAGGCAGTGTCACACTCACTCGTCCAAGGAAGCGGAATAGGTGTGTCTTTTGTCAAAAGGGCTAACAATGGCTTAGCTATGTGTGAAAACCCTAGTATCCATTGCCTACAAAACGACACAAGACCCAAAAATGCACGCACGTCCTTCTGCGTGGACGGCGTCGGCGTGTCCAGAATTACTTGGACACGATCTGGTGTGAGTGCACGCCCCTCCTTAGACAAAAGGAGACCCAGATAAGTCACCTTTGGTCTACAGAACTGTAACTTTTTCCGAGATACTTTGTGATTGTGGGATGCCAAAAAGGAAAGTAAAGACAACGTACTCGTTTCACACAACTCCGGAGTGTCAGCCGCCAGCAAGATGTCATCGACATATTGAATGAGGGCGACACCCTCGGGCAGAACAAAGGAGTCCAATTGTCTTTTCAAAGCTTGACTGTAAATGCTAGGGCTTTCCGTGTAACCCTGAGGGATTCTACAAAATCGGTAAGACCTATTATTTAAAGTGAAACCAAAGAGGTATCGACTATCGGGATGAATAGGAATTGAAAAGAAGGCATTTTTCAAATCAATAACTGAAAACGTGGTCGCCGTAGGCGGGACCAAAGTAAGCAACGTTGTGATATCAGAAACCACTGGGTACTGAGGTATCACGATCTTGTTCACCTCCCTCAAGTCAATTATAAACCGATAGACTTTAGCATCCGTATCCTTTTTCAAAATGGGTAGAATCGGGCTATTACAGACGTTGTAGGGAACTTCCTCCACTACTCCCACCTTAATCAAATCCTGCACAATCTGTATAAGAGCCTCTTCCCCCTCCTGCGAAATACGATACTGTGGAAGGCGTGGTAACACCGCCCCCTCCTGGACCCTAATGTGAACAGGCGGAATCACCATCTGTCCCACATCAGTATCCGAGGTGGCCCACAAAGCACAAGGGAGGGTAGCTAACACAGCATCTTCTGCAACCACACACATCCGTTCAGACAGGGGGTAATTGTCATTTAATATCACCCGCACTCCAGCAGGGGAGCAGCGGATCGTAGCTCTGAAGTGCTTCAACATATCAAGGCCCATAATATTGTCCGGCGTGTTCGGGGCAAGCAGAAACGGACAGGGTGCAGAAAAAGAATCAACCTGAAATGTGAGGGGCCGCGAAAGAGGGCTTCGGGAGAGTGTACCATCAAAACCTACCGATGTAACCATTAAGCCAGATGGGGGAGCCCTCGGAACCAATTGTTTAGACAGCGCACTACGAGTCGCTCCTGTATCCACTAGGAACTGATCAGTAGAACCCAAAACCTCAGCTGATACGTAAGGACCCTTCTGATCAACCGGCACCTCAACTGATTCTAACCCCCATCCAACGCATTCCTATGCATGCTGAGAATCATGATACCCAGAACGGTCAATCCCCGACACTTGATACTGGTGTTGTCGATCGAAAACATTAGGCCTATCTCGTTGCTGCCCGGCAGGGTCGAAACGAGCGTGATCGTTAGAATTCCCTCTAAAATTCGAGAAACCCCCTCTACCTCTCGGGCCACCCTGATTGTGTCCCTGACGCGAAGCATGCAACGCCGGGCAATCTCTGGCCCAGTGTCCCGATTACTTACAATACGCACATTGATTCCTGTTCAAATCAGATCGGCCCGAGGGAGGACCATAAAATCCTCCCCTACCTCTATTTACACCCCGTCGGGGCGGACCATATACTTGTGCTAACATCACCTTCGTTTTTAAATCCTTCGATTTCTTCTCCTCCTGCCCCTTCGCTTCTTGCTCCTGGCGCTCATAGTACTGAGCTATAGTCAGGAGGGCTGTCGGGGTCGCAGTGGACCAAGAACTTTCACTCGCTTTTAGGCGGGCTGCGATCGCCGGTAGTAAATTCGCCACATATTTATCAGCAAAAAGGTGTCGACCCGTATCATCCGTAAGTGACTGACCACTAAAATCATGAAACGTCTCCTCAAAGCGCGTAAAGAAATCTGCAACTGATTCATCGACTTTCTGCTTGCACGAGGCTAGCATATTCCAGTCAATCTTTTTAGGGGGAATGATTGTCTTCAACTTAGCCAGAATAGCAGCAGGGAGATCTAAGATAACCTGAGGTGGTTTCTGCGCGGGCTTCCTCTCCCTATCCTCATCCTCAAGCTCAGACCACCGAGCCTTAAAAGCGGCAACATCATCCACCTTCCGCACAGATCGCCACATATCTGGTGGTAAAATAAGCCCAAAGAACAAATCTATATCTGCTAAGGTCATAGTACAAGAATTCAAGGCCCCCTCGACTTCTTCGTAAAAGGCCGCTGGATTCTTGCGGGGATCAGGCAACGCATTCTTTAACGCCATGACGTCAGCCCTGTGCCAGGGAGTATAAACCCAATTATACACAAAATATCCCTTAGCATCGGCGGAGGTAATATCCAAACTAGTCCCCGCTCCTTTAGGAGGAACATACAAAGGCGCCGCCTCTCGCATTGGTTTAGCATGCACTAGGTCGCTCTTATCTGACTGAGAGGTAGATGAATGGCCATCTCCGGTACGCGAATCCGACCGCTTCTCCTCCTCAGCTTGTTGGCGTGCTTTCTCTTTAAGGTTCCTCGCCGCATCCCGCAACGCAAACAGTCGCCGAACCGCATCAGGCGCCTTAGAGGGAGAGAAAACACCATTACGCAATGCTTTAGCATCTGATACCACATCGTCAGGTTCAAAGACACTGGAATATTTCCGGAAAGCAGCAATCACTTCCTCAGAAAAGTGGCCCAAAAAATACAACCTTTCTCTATCCTGCCACAACTCCCAAGAATTGAACAACTCAGCAAGGGATAACTTGCCCTTGAGTGCACGATAGGAAACTTGCCGAAGCTCACCCATTCGGTCAGCCGATAACATGGACCGCGTGTCCACCTTACCCGAACCCGATCCAGAATCTTGTGGCCTCGGGGCAGACGCGCCGACATAAGGAGGCGGAGAACGATCTAATAAATAAAAATCATCGTCATGATTATCAAGGACAGGATAAAGTGACTGACGAACAGCATATTGACCCGAGACTTGTAACCTACGCTCTTTCTCTTGCCTCTCCGTCTGTTCTCTTTCCTCCCGACACTTTGCTTCCTGTGCTCGCACATGATCATTCTTCCGTTGCTCTTTATCAAACAGCGCTTTCTCACGCTTCTCTCGCTCACGCACTTCCTTCACCCATAATCGCACACATTCAAACATGTCTTGACGAGCACGCCGCTTACACATACACTGTTCCACATACTCAATCTTACGCATATCAAACGATCCATACAACGGCCACCGTAACTCAGGATCCTTTCTGGTATATTTCCTCCATACTGTGCTGTACATTATGGAAGAAAGACCATGCTTCACATACATATCCCTATCAGGAGTCCCCTCTGGGGGAGCTGGAGCAGATTCCTCGAGGTTTAACCGGTTTCCAAAGCAGCAGCACCACTTACAGAGTGCGCTAAAAGCAGGCATGCTCAGAAATAATGCAAAATATGCAGTATTATCAAAAATGGCACTTAAACGTTGTGCCGTTCAAAGTTACACAGTTCCGGAGAAATATCTCCACATTACCTGCCTATATGTGTTGCAACGCATATATTCTCACAATAATCAATACAAGATATGACCGGTCATCACAAATCAAAGTCAAATAGCCAAACCAGGCTTCAAAAAAACTCGGAGCAAGTACCGTACAACGGTTCTTACCAATCAAGAGTCCAGATTCCAACTGCCAAGCTCCAAAATTCGCCCAAACGGCTGTCACGGCAGGACCGACAGAAGAGGTCTCAGTCGAGGACCGGCGCCACCCAGATGGTCAGCTCGGAAGGGAAGGAAGAAAAACCTCGGGATGCCAGGACTGAAGTGCCTCTGGCAGTGATCACATCCCCGGCCAAATTCCTCACCTTCGTCGCGACCAATCCTTCGAGCATCCGAGTCGCCGATGAGCCCCACGTGACGGGCGCCAATTGATGAATACAGGCCTCAGCTAGGCCCGCAGGACACAAGGGTTCGCTCTCCTGCAATGGAATCTATAAGGAAGTTGGCACGGAAACTGCAAAGTACAAAGACAGAGTTTATTAATCCTTAAGGGTGGTCCTACAATCCATACAACACCCTTCGGTATTGCATAGAGTAGCACAAAGAACTTGCGTACACGGTCACACAAGATGGTAAAGTATGGAATGTCAGCAGAGTGGCTAAAAGTATCAGGTTCATTTCTTAGTTTGGTTTAGGAAGGGAAATGTGTTATATCTGTATGTATTTATCCCTTGTCCCTCTCCCTTTAATATTTGCGTATCTTCGATTCTCGCACATGTCAGCTCTTGGTGGAAGTTCTAAACCGAACTAGAACTCTCAGATTAATGATCTGCTGGCTGGTGGATGGTACTGTGCCATTGAAGATTAAACCTCTGTTTCTTAACTTCTGGACTCAGATGAATTTTTATTACCAGAATTTTACAGGTCTTTAAAGTGTAATTTCTCAATTTGATTCCCATAGGAAAGTTTTCTGTCCAAACATTCAAAAAACGACTGGTATGAAATTGCTTAAATTTTGGCACAAAGTTAAAACTTTACTCAATAAGCGTGTGTTTTGTGATTTGTTGTAAATCAGTTCAGTCATTTCCCCCAAAATTGCATTTAAAGAACAGATAGGGTTGAGCATGAAGGGGTTAACCCTCAGAAAAAGTTAGAAATATCTGGATGGTTGGTACCATGCGGTAACCAAAATACTATATTAGTAGATGCTTATGAGTGCCTGCAGGAGCTTTGAATCCCATCAGCCGCTTCACTACCATGGTACCTGGGTGTGAACCATGGTCTGAGCGCTCTGAATGATTGCCTGCTACATTGGAGCAAAATGTTGCTGCTGCGATTACAGACTGTGATTACAGACTGGGAAGAAAAGGAAAAAGAGGCATATCAAGGGGTATGATGAGCGCACCCTGACCCCCTAGGGCCCATGTGGGGGCACATAAGGACGTCCCCAGTGTTTTAAATGTTTTAACAATTATTTTTTGTGTGAACTGTGCCGCAGTACTACAGTGGAACCAGTGAGGCTCCTGAGAGCATGGTACTGAGAGTAGCACTATAGTACAGTGGTATAAAACAAGTATTTAAAAAACAGAGGTTGACCACCTCCTCCAGCAGACTGGGTGCAGCCATGGCTGCAGAACATGCCAGGCAGTCAACTACTGCTGTGCAACTTGACAAAGCGATCACAGACTTGGTGGTCTGCTGCAGGGTGTGTGATGGCAGCAAAACATGGTAGGCTGCAATTTGTAACCTATCTCATGAATATTGATTATCAGTGTAGGATTGTGAGCCACGATGATCCAGTGTTTTGTGAACCAACCTATTAGTACATAGGTCCGTCTGAAAAATTTGGATTTGCAAAAGATCAGAACCCACATTGCAACCCCTTTTTGCCAATCTAACATTACTACTTCTGGACACGGGCCAATACTAACATTCTTTCGTAGTTGGGGAGAGACTTGACAAAAAAACCATCTTTGTATTTCTATACCAATTAATTGATTCTAAAAAGAATAATTTTTTAAAAAAGTGTTAAACTTTTTTAATCATTTCTTGAACTTTTCTCTTTTGGGATCAAACTAAAAACAACTGAAAACAGTCTGAACTTGGGAAGAGAAATAAAAGGTTTCACTTTTTACAAGTGGCCTTATGAGTCATCACCTGGTCTTTCTGAGCAGTAGCACTCTGCTTGCAGATGAATAACTTTGCTGCAATCCAGAGCAAAGGTTCCAGTTCTGGAAAGCACGGCTCACTGTCATGCGAATGGGGGTAGAATATGTCCAGGGCCCCCACATGCTGGAAAGTCAGTGTCAGATGTAGACGATCCCTGCTTTTTATGCCTATTTCTTTTTTGAAGTGTTGAACTGGCAGAATTCTATTTGTTGAAATGCTTATGCAGCCTGGAATTACCAAAGGAGTGCCTTTCCCACGTCCCTCTGTTTAACTCCCTGTCATATATTTTGCATGCGTCTTTCTTGGCAGAGACCTTATTCCTACCAGATCGAATTTCGAAGAACTCTCAAACTATGGTTTCAGGAGGGCCTCTGATCTCCTCCTCCACCTCTTTGGGGGTCTTCAGAGTAAGGGTGCTTTACTCCTGATGCCATTCTCCAAGGTACTTTTTATCTAATCCTCCTAAAAATAAGCAAATCCAACAAATATAAGGACAGATTGCACAAGCTGTAAACCACAATATGTCCAAATCCCTAATGCAGGAAATGGGGGTGGAACTACTCCAAATTGCCTGAATACAATCACACTAAACAATCAGATGTGGTTTTACTGGGTGTCATTGGTTCCAAAGGGCCATTTTTGGATACGGCTGGAGATTGACACCAAAAAACACAAAAATATTAATAAAACTGCAAAATAGCTTACTAAGAGGGTCATTACGATCCCAGACGGACTTCAGTCCATCCGTCATCGTCCCCGGGATGAGGACCGCCCGCCTATACGGCGGCAGTTCCACAAATAAAATTAGGAGGAGACCACCACCACGGTGGCCACAAACGGCATGTTTAACATTGCGGCGGATGCTGCTGGATGCAGCAACTGTCGCAATGTTAAAAAATCACTGTTTACATTTTCCTGCACTACATGGCAGGCACCATGCAGTGCCTGCCACATAGTGCAGGGAAATGTAGGGGGCTCACCATAGGTGCCCCCCAAGTGCACACACCAACTGCCCCTGCACAAGCACATCCCTGCCAGCCTTTCCGTGGCGGTTGAACCGCCATGGAAAGGCTAGCAGGGATCCAGCATCCTGATCTGGCGGACGGTGCCTGCTAGGTACTGCCACCATTCTAGGGATGTGGGGCGGTCCGACAGGCAATCGTAACGATTGCCTCTGTCAGACCTGTGGTGGGCGGGCTTTCCACCCGCCAAGCACACCACCCACCATCCTAATCTGGTGCATGGTAATTTGCCTTACAACGGCAGTGAACGCGCCACCGGCAGTCTCCCGGTGGCAGGTTCACTGCCAGTCTGCCCGTGGCAGGTTCACCGCCATTGTAATAAGCACCTTAGTTAGGAAATGTCAGGAAACCCACTAGGCTCAAATTTGGAAAAAATTACACTTCCTTCATAATATACTGTATTTTAGTTACTAAGGGTCTCATTATGATGCCGGCAGACAGATCGGCAACAGCCCGTCGGTGGCGGTCCAACAGCCCTTTGGTCTGACCGCCATATTTTGAAACTGGCGGTGGGACCCACAGCTGTCGGATGCAATACCACCGCCTCCCCCAGGATCCTGATGGTGCGGTGGTCGGTGGAGTGTCCAAGAATGGCGTCAGTGCTGAGGCAGGCACTGCAATCAGGGTAAGAAAATCCTTTTCCGACAGCCTTTTCATGGCGGGGACCTCGCCATGAAAAGGTTGTCGGAAAGGGATTTGGGGCCCCAAACAGGGCCCCTGGCCATCGTAGGCCAATGAAAGTGTCCCTGGGGGCACATGTAGCACCCCCACTCACCTCCGTGCCATGGACGACATGGTGCATGGCACACGGTACATGGATCTGCAGTAGGTGCTGCATGGAGGCGACATGTGCTGCAGCCCTTTTCCAGGGCTGCAGCATGCCCCAGCCATGGTACCGACAACTTTACGACTGCCAGTCAGGTGGTCAAATCGAAAAACAGCAGTCCAACCGCCGCATGCTTGTCAGGTGGTCTCCTGACCGCTGCAATAGCGGCCAGTGGTCTTACCGCCCGACATTGAAGTCAGGCCCAAATCTTGGGTCACGCAGAACTTTTTTTGGTATCGCAGGTCCCAGAATAGGAAATGAAGACATGCAAGAGTCATGCAGCATAAATGTCTCTATGGGTGCTGCTGGATTATTGTAGTACCTGTAGGACATACAAAAATATATAGATTAAAAATGAAGACAGCCGTCTGATTGGCCACTTTGCGTACCTTAGTCAGAAAATAAGCTTAATTTTTTTATCTCAACACCATTTACACATTGATATTTTTTAGATGGCGATTTCTGTCAAGTGAATCAAGTTCATTATGGCCTCAGGATAAACTCTAGTCAGCAGCCAACTTCCACTACATCCACAGGTTTTGCTTGTGCTTGAAAGCCTCATGATGATAACGTGATAGCGCTGCCATCAAGAGCTAATGTAATTATCATAACTTTTTAATTTATATTTTAGGTGCAGGTTGTTGGATTGTAGGGGTATAGCATGGGAAGTTATTTAAATATTAATTGATTAATGATTAATTATTGGTAAATTATGAATTAATTGTTTATCCATTATGTAAATTGTGTAATTAATATACATTTTTAATTTACATTTTAGGTGTGGGTTGTTAAGTTTGTAGTGGTTTAGGGTGGGACGTTAATTAAATAATAAGTGATTAATCATACATTTATTACAAATTAATTATTTGTTAATTAATTATGTAAATGGTGTAATTATTATAATTTTTTATTTAGATGCATATTAAATGTGTTGCTAGGTATGTGGGACTATAGTGAGGGATTTTAATGAAATAATTTTTAAATACAATTTATATTTTTTATTTAAAAAAATGTATAATTATTTTCATTGATCAATTATTTTTTAATGTATATATTTAATTTAAGTTAATAGTTTTATAATTTTATCACATTAACACTTGTATTAAAATAAGGTATATGTTTGAAGTGAAGTACTTTCCCTACTGATGTACAGACTGGAGTGGGAATAGTATATGGATTATTCCCAGAATTTCATCTTTTTTTATATTGTTTATAATTATATCCACTTGGTTTATTATAAAAAAAATGTTTAAAGTAAATTATAATATACATTAAAATAATTATTATAATTATAGCTTTACACATATGTTATATGTGTAAATGTACAAACACACATATCTATGTCTGTGTGTTTGCTTTAAATAGTATGTATTTATATATATTTGTTATATTATTTAAATATCTTTAATTTATATTAGAATACTGTTACATGTTAATATATTTAATGTTTATGATGTTTAGCTATATATAGCTTTAAAAATGATATTTTTGCATATATTTTTCAATATTTGTTTTCAATATTTTTGTCATTCACATTATAGGTATAGGAAAACACTATTTTTGTGCTTGATATTTTTGACACAATATTATTTACCACGATATTTAGGGTTTAGTAATATTGTCAGTGATC
This sequence comes from Triturus cristatus, assembly GCF_964204655.1. NCBI lineage: Eukaryota > Metazoa > Chordata > Amphibia > Caudata > Salamandridae > Triturus > Triturus cristatus. The sequence continues at coordinate 1,389,936,279 of NC_140590.1, forward strand.
CCTAAATAAAACATGAAAAAATGGTAAATATGGGTTGCAAAGAAATAACTGGTGTGCCGGTCAAAAGTAACCTAACATACAAAGCTGGTCAGACTGGGAGCTGTAAATTAAGGGCTGGACCAAAACTGGCAGCCGACCCAAGACTGTAGGAAGAAAAGAAAAAAACAAAGTCAATAAAATGCTGCCCAAGCCACTCAGTCAAGGAGAACACTATGCCGCAACAAAGAGAAACCTGATGGAAAAGCCTGACTCCCATGAAATGAATTATGGGGAAGCAAGTAGGTAATAAACTCCAGCTTTGCCTTGCTGAATATGTGTACTGAATTCAACCATGACTTTAGCTGTAGATAAACAGTGTGCCTTATAACTTTTGCTATGCTGAACCAGACTTCACTGAAGGTCCTATGCAAGTTCCTTTCACGGCACTAACACATATTCACACATTTATTCTATGCTGTATATGTCTATAGGCCCTTTAATGCCAATGTACTCTTTTTTTAAATTATATAAATGTTTACTGAGTAATGTGAATAGTAGTGAAATGGACGGTGTGGTCAGTGATGCCATCAATGATGTCATTTAACACCTAATGAGTGATGTAATATGAGAGGTCAGTGCAAATACCAAGGAATTCTCCACAATGTGTGAAAATAAACGCTGTAAATGCAAAAACTTGAGACCAAAAGTTAGTGTCTCACATTGCACTTTATTTTATTTATTTATGTATGTCTTACTCTATTGGGTCAATGCGCAACAAAAGAAAAACACATTGTGGAGAGCAGGTGTTCAATTTCCTTACAAAGTGCTTTGCATTTAAAATGTGAATTATAATTATACAAATTGGGGCGTAGTCACAAAGGTAAACCTACAAGTGAGTAAATCTGCACATGTAAGTTTACTCTTATTCTTCAAGTAACTTTACTCCTTTTGGCTATACACTATTTCCAATTGTCCATCCCCTGCAAACAAGGGGGGGGGGGGGAGCCAAATGTACAAGTGTAAATGTATTTCTGCCAAAAAGGAACAGGAGCAAGTCCAGCACCACACATGGCCAACCACAGAGTCAGGGACTTAAAATATAGGAACTTATGTTAAGACAAATTACATTATTTTGATTTTAAACACATATATCTAGATATGTCTCTCTCTCTATATATATATACACACACACACATAAAAAACATATATATGTGTCTATGGGTGTATGTGTGTGAGAGTATACACAGATGTATAATATCATTTTAAAATAAAATATTTTAATACCTTTTTAAATTTAAAACAAAATGTTATTTAAAGTTGACAAAAAAAAAACTACTTTAAACATATCTTTTTGTAAGTTTTAATAAATAATATATAACTATGAACATTATTTCTTTAGATGGGATTGTTGTAATAAATCTTCAAAAAATAATGTTAATTTAATTATATTATATTTCAATTTTACAAATATTTAATTCAAAATTAAGCTAATAGGGCTGTAGCATTTTTGTATTTAGTATTTTGTATATTTTAGTTGAAATAGATATATAAAATTTATTTTCATGAATAATAACATAAAAATGTGTTGTTTTGTAAGTTTAATAAACTTTTTATATTTTCCCTATATTTTACCATAGGGAAATCTCTGCCCCAGTGACGTTGTTACTTTGTGGGACCACCCCACTTTATCTATCGAAATACACCACAAAATAAAATTATCAGTTATGAAAGAGTCTCCAGTTCCATGTTCTTTTGGCTAAATGTGATGACTATATTGGGACTTCCACATTGTCACCTACTGATTCTACATATTTAATGTCAGATTGTTGGACGTTGCTCACGGATCCTTTTACTAACATCCAGGCTGTGGCAATTAGGTAAAGCAACAAACAGGTCTGAGCATAAGAGAATACATTAGTATTTTCGTGAATTCAAGGGTCAGCAGAAAACGGATGAACAAAGGAAGAAGACCTCATTAGGTCAGAAAGATTATGATCTACCTCACAACTGATTACATTTGTGAGAGGCACCAAATATGTGTAGTGAGGATGCTGGGATGTGTGTTGACTAAGATCAATAAATAGGCCTTAGTTATGTCTTGACCATAATTTTCATTAACAATATGTTTAAAGTGCATTATGTTTAAAGTGCATTGGTTTTAACGGCCTGCTCAGTTAAGAGGCCTACTTTGGCGGTAGTAGTGTCTCGCCCCAAAGGCCCAAAGTGCTCTATGTGCCTCTTGTAAATTGTCCAAAACTAACGCCTAAGTAAAGTGCACGGTTTTTAGTGGCATATTCACTTAAAAGTAAGTTGAAGGCAATTAAGCATAATGGGTTAAAAGGCCTACTATGGGGATAATATTATCTGGCCTTATTTATTTATTTAAGCAATTTATTGAGCGCGCAAATACCCGAAGGTGTCTCGGCGCTTATGCGCATAAAGACCTCGAGAGGGATGAAACACTCAGTTCGCCTGTATCCCCAGTACCTAAGGTGCTAGCTTATCTGATGTGCTAAGTCAACTCTTAATGCCCATGTGAAGTGCAGTGTTTTTAGTCTTTAGTGTTCAGCAACATATTAAAAATTCAGAGTTTGCAACATTGACAGAAGGTGCTAGTGCAGTGTTCATACATTTCCGAAATGTGATGTGTTGCCTTTCAGGCAGGCTTGCACATTGCCTTGGCAGGTCCTGATATTTAGGATAAGCCATATTGGCGGCAACCAGAACTTTCTTAACGGTCGCAGCTTTTCGCAGATACGGAGAATATGAGTCAGAGATTCCTTTTCTTTTGCACAGAAATTACATTGTCTGTTGGAGTCATCAAGGTTCGTCCGGCCACACCATTAGGTATTCAGAGGGATTAATCCAAATCGTTGACTCATCAGCTGTTGTTTTTTCAGACCATACCAAAAGTCAGTGAGAGGTAGGTTGGCAGGACCACTGGACTCCACAGTATTGTAGCCTAAGCACCATGTGCTAGTTTCTTCAGGGCCTGCGCATCCTGTTCCCTCGATATTAGTTTAGGTTTCTCAACCAACAGTTTTATGACTAGGGACGCAGGGAGGTCACTGGACCAAATCTCTCAGGCCACCAAGACACCCATCGGGAGGTTTAGGTATCTTTGCCAGCTTGTCAGAGGGCTGTTTATTACTTCACAGATTACCTGTTTTAGTGTATTATTCTTTGCCTGCTTGGCATTGAGGCAGTAGGCCAGGAATGTAGCCTTCAATATCAAGTGCTGTAAAAACAGGCAGAATTGTTGTCGAATTTAGATATGCGAGGTGCAATTGGCAGGGAAAAGACTCTTCTATAGCCGGTGGATTGCGCCCTGTCCAGTCAATTAGCCATCTTATCTCTGAATGGTATTGCTCTATATGCAATGGTAGGTAGTAGTTTGCAGCCCATCCCCTTTGGGAGGGGTCACTGATCAGGATTCACCATTGATTTCTGTAGCTTTCATTAACTGTAGTTTAGCTTTATTAAGTTGGTTAGGCAACAAACAGTAACATTAACTTGAAAATCTAAGATAGATATACCAAGAACATAGTATTTTTATATAAAATTTGACTCTGTTGATCATCTGACCTTTTCCTTGGAAAGGAAAGGTTGTCCTTGAGCAACGCAGAGCCCTCATTGCTAAACACAGTTGAACAGTTTGTAAGTCAAATTAAAAGTAAAGCCCTCTCCCCTTCTGAAACTGAAGATGAACAGATGAAGACCTCCATTTATATCTGTGTAGGTATATGAGGGTTCCCCTAGTTACTTTTAGGCCCAAGAGGAGGGGAGAGGATGCATACAAGAAAGGAAAAAACCTCTTATCTGGCCTGTCTAATTATTCAATAGTAATTACTTATATATTGACATTCCCCATAGCAAATTTACATTACACAACAACTTACTCATTCATCTTTTTATTATTTTTATTTTTTATATCACAACAACATTTGTTTGTTTTTTTTATAAGTAATTACTATTGAATAATTAGACAGGCCAGATAAGAGGATTTTTCCTTTCTCGACCACCATTTATATGTCACCCCTCAACTCAGGCGGCGACATTAATGGACCCAGAGGACACAGAGCATCAAGCTTATAATGTGAGTTTAACATCCTAATTATTACAGAAGAAAAACTAATGTCCAATCTAATTTATTAAAACCTCAAGTGAACTTAATGTAAATGTAAACCAATCTCCACCGGCCACTGGCCTAAAAAATATTGCCATTCGTCCAAAAGCGCCACAGGTTGGAGATGACCACTCCAAAGGTCACGGTAGGAGTGCATTGCGGCAATATACCTTATTCCAAGTTCTCAGAAAAATGCCTACTGCTTACATTTTTTTACCAGTTACTGGATCTCATCAGGTAACACAAATGTGTTTCCGTTTCACATTTCCTCCGGCTGAAACTGAGTGTGGAATCAACAAATTGAGAACAATAGAGGGGGACAAGAGGGGCTTTTACTGCTCAACCAGGAGCAGAAGGTCCAGCATAAAAGAATGCCCACATAAACGTTAAATCAAAAGGAAATTATGCTGTTTCTTATAGGTCGGAATTTAAAGAGTCACAGGAGACAAGGATCCCATGATTCCAATAATATGGAAAAATATTTATTATTAAATATATTATTGGAATCATGGGATCCTTGTCTCCTGTGACTCTTTAAATTCCGACCTATAAGGAACAGCATAATTTCCTTTTGATTTAACGTTTATGTGGAATCAACAACCCATATGTCACTGAGCCTGATAATTCCGGGCACAGCATCATGTCCCCCACTCTGGGGCAGTAACTTTGAATGGCCAGTGACTGAAGTGGAGATAAAGTCCAGAATCAGTATCTCTAGTCCCAGTAACATCTTGACCAAATTCCGGCTGACTCTGAATAGTGCCCAATGTGTTTTATATTCTTTGTCCATTCATTATGTAAATTATGTTTTCATTTTAATAATTACTAGTATATAATTATTTACCATTGTTATTCTTAAAATACTTGTCATTTTGTTTACAAATTGTTTGCTTTTCTAATAATATCAAATACATCATTTAAAAAAAGTAATAATATTTGGGGACATCATGGTAACAGTTCCTGCAGCTGAAGATGCAATAACACCCTAACAAAATGAGACTTTGCATAGTCGCCTAGTCATGGGTCTCTTGATTGCTGTGACATAGGATCCAAGATGAATCTCACTGGTGAAGCCTAACAAGGATTTACCTGGCCTGAAGGTGCTTGTGTTCTCTTCTGGAGGCGGGCTTTGCAGGCAGTTCAGGATGGACTATTCCCATCAGGAGCAGGATCAGTACTGATTTACATAAGGCAGGCCTCTGCCTAGAATGGCATAGAGGGTGAAGAATGGTAGGTTGGTATGCTACCCAGGGCATTTACCAATGTTTTTGAGTATTGGTAAGCATTCCTCCCCTCAACTTTTGTGCGTTTGAATTAACACACTATAGGCCAGATGTACGACCGTTCTTATCGGCCACGAACGGAAAATCGTGACATTTGTGAAGCTAAAAAGGCAGCACCATATGCAAACCCTATTTTGCGAGTCAGCAACCTCTTACCGACTCGCAAAATAGGGTTTGCAAGTCGCTATAAAGAAGGGGCGTGCAAGGGTGTCCCTTCCTAATAGCGAATCACACTGGTATGTACGATTGTTTTCCAACTGCAAATGCGGTCGCATAACAATCGCAGTTACCACTTAATTCAAGTAGGTTGTAAGATAGTCACAAACTGGAATGGGTCACCAGGAGACCCCTTCCCTTTTGTGAATGTATGTGAAAATATTTGTCAGAGCACGCAGTGATCCCATGGACCACTGCCTGCCCTTAAAAAATGAAAAGAAATATTTAATTTTTTTTTCATTTAAATGCATCTCGTTTTCCTTTAAGGAAAACTGGCTGCATTTGAAAAAAAAGGATCTTTATTTAAAAAGCAAACACAGACATTGTGGTCTGCTGTCCCCAGCAGACCACCACCCCTGTGATTGTAGCCCATTCCCAATCGGTTGTGAAGCGCGACTTGCCTCATGAATATTGATGAGGCAGGTCATTTGTGACCCCATTGGAAATCGCTAAAATGTGTCTGAGACACATTAGTACATTCTGTTTTGTGAGTAGCAAATTGTGAGTCGCAAAGAAATCGCAGTTTGCTATCTGCAAAATGGAATGGTCGTACATCTGGCCCCATGTGGTCACCTTTCCGGGCACCTCTTAAAGGCAGCCCTCTGGAGGGGAGAAAGGGGGCTCCATGGACGCCAGACATCCCTTTACAATCCGATGCAGTCACTCACTGCACCCGTGACTGCACCCGCCTGTAAGGGAATTTTTCTCCCTGCACTGAGAAACACAGGACAGCCTTGAAGCAGCCGCTCCATACTTCACTTGAATGCACTGCCCCCAGGGCAGTGAGAGTTCGCACCTGCCCTGAGGGCATTGCATTCACAACAATGGGATGCACTTTCCCTGTTCGCACAGACAGGGAAAGTGTACCCAATGACCAAAAGGCTCCATTGAGAATATCTTTACTCATGGATTGACTAATTATCATGAGAGTAGGGACTTCATGATTTGTAACCTAATGGAGAAAAATTTGCCAGCTCAGCCGCTGAATTTAGGTTGCGCTCCATTTGTTTTCGTCTCTCACCTACATTTTCTAGGAGCTAGTAGTGGCACTTTTAATGTCCACACTTCCACCTTGCCCAAAGGTGATAGGGCATTTGTTTAGTTTTACAGGAAAAGCTAATTGTTGCTTGGTGCCACCACTCCACCAGACCTTGCTCTAGGGCCTGTAGGGAATTGTTGTTCTCGTACATATAAGGCAATGCCGAACTAGAAGGGGGTAACTCTGTTCACCTACCCTCCCACCTACCCCAAACGCATGAGGCACTGAAATAATAATAATAAACACAATAGCAAACCCTGCTACTTTGACCAAAAGAACAGGGGATCCTACACCCACTTTCATTGCCAAAGTGCGGGGTAAAGTGCTGGAAGCTTCTCCCAGACTGTCCAAAAAACGAGAGGTTAAATAACAGTAGAGGAATGCTGCCATCTGCCCTTCTCCTCCATGGCCCACCAGTTGCTTCTCAGTTGAGACCTGAGCACTGGGACAGCTGCAGCTAACCATTCCTCCAAGGCCCATAATATTTGGAAGAGCATTGATGAAACCTTCACTGACACCCTATTTGTAATCGCGAACAGGGCTCACGGGCAGCTGTTGTGGATGAGAGGGTAGTGGAGCAGCTCACTATTGTCCAATAAAATACACCATTCTGTGGGGCATTGTGACTCTGGCACTAGCATTCATAAAACCTGAAACTTTTATTTCTTAATAGAAATTCAAAAACTGGATGTTAAATCAGAATATTTCTCCAATTTCATTTTACGGATTCATTTTTATCCAATGCAAAACACTGGTAATAATCAAATGTGTATATTTTTTGTTAAAATCAATGTACAGTGCCACAAAACATTTTGAGTACAATAGTCTTCCCCAGGCTCACCTTGGAGGCAACTGTGAAAAGAACACACACAGATTACCAAAGAAATGTATTGACAATTCTTTGCAATTTTTTCTTATAAATCATGCAGTTTATGATATACCTTTAAAAATGAAAAAACACATGAACTGAAAATACCTCATGATTGTCACCAAAAAACTCCAGTTTAAACTACGCAGATTGTTCCGTCCCTTCCTATATGTCCCTTGTGCACTTTGACTGTGCATGAAAGTTGCGGTGCGATCATAATTCAAGCAAACCCTGTTACTCTAGAATAACTTGTGCAGCTTACAATGGTCAAACTGGCTAAGTTTTCATTCGCTTCAAGCCCCCATTGATCTTAGTGTGCATTCCCTGCATCCACGTACAATAGTGCCAAACCCAATGTGGCTAAAATAATCCAAAGCCTTAGGTAACAAGTTCTTACGTAATTTCTTTAAAATCCATTTATGGCCAGATTTATTAAAGTTTTTCTTTTTAGGTTTTGCGTCACCCTGCATCCCCTTGTGTGACCCAAGGGCGACGCAAAACCTATAATGAGATTTACCAAGCCTCGCAAGCCCACCCTGCATGGCCAGGTGTTTCTTCATAAATCTGGAGTAACGCAAGGCAGTGCAAATTGCTGCCATGCATTATTTTGCCCCGGAAACGTGTTCCATTGGTGGGCGTGGGTGTTACCATGGTGCAAGGGCACATGCACTGGCACTAGGTAGCACATTGTGTGATAGCACAAGGAGAGGACAGGAGTGCACTATATAATGTAAAAAATGACACATGCCTGCCCTTCCCCTGTCACGCAACACAGTGTCTTGCTGGGATGCCTGATGTTCTGATAAATCTGCCCTTTAATGTATAAAGTGGATGTTTAGTAGGAACTGGCACAGAACTTGGACAGCACACAGATGTGCAAGAGCGTTGCTCTCAATAAGAAAGAGTCCTGACACTGGTGTAAGTGCCCCACTCAAAATGTATTAAAATAGAATATATTTTTATCCTTACATAAACACCAGAACAACAAAACTCTGATGAAGGGACCCAGACTTATGATTTTAGCAAAGTTTTCATCAATCACTGCAATTTACTTCAAAACATTTTGTAAATCATTGCTTTTCGCTATTAGGGTCGATTATGATGTAGTCCGGATTTGCTCTGAATGGGATTCAGATTCGGTGAATACGATTCAGAACCTATGTCGAATCGGACACCTTTCCAAATGACCGATTATGATGCAAAGAAACCGTTCGGGCTGTCCGAATTATTTCCGAATGGCATTCAGACAGCCCGAGTCGTTTGGAGCCGATTCGTACAGCTCTATGGACACAGTTTCCCAATGAGAGATTACGATGACCAAATAGGATAGCCGTTCCGTTTCAGTCAGCCCGACACAAAATGGCTGTCAGAATCTGACTTCGTGGGCCCATAGCTGGCCCCCCTTCACCTGCAGGTCGTTTGGAACACAGGCTCCTATTGAAGTCAATGCAAGTCCGACCAAATGATGTTGAGAAGCATCGTAATCGGTCAGTCGGACTCGAAGAACTCGAGTTGGTCGGAAACAATTCCAAAACCGATTAGGTCGGATTAGTTTCCAATTGACAATGTAATAGACCCCTTAGTGGTAGAGGGGTCCAAAGTCAAAGTTTCAGGCTTACCGCAATTGAGCATGGGTTGGATGGAGGATTTAGGTTGATCCTAGTAAAGATTTTACCTTTGCATTTAGAAATTTTTCTGGAACTTTTTCTCAGCAACAACCTCAACGGCAGGGATCTCTGCAGCTTGAGTCCAGTGCTGTGTTTGACATCGGTGGATAGGTGAACTCCAGCAGTCTTTAGTGTAAGTCTTCATTCTTGACAGCATTCAAGGCTGCCTATGAACGAGCAAGTAGTGGTAGTGTATGAACCTTGGAGTATGTTCCAAAAAAATGTTAGCTTTTGCCTTAGGCTCAAACGTTGCAGTTCTGTAGGGAGAAAGAGTACCAGCTGAGTCCAGTGCAAGTCCAGTATTAGCTGGTCAGCCGGGCACTGTGTAGTTGCAGGGATTCTTTACCTTTTGTGACCGTGGAGCTTAACAGCTAGCCCTTGGAGCCCTCTCGCTGATCAATGGCATAAGCGGGAGAAGGTCCAGCCCTTGGGGTCTCTTACCAGGGGTTCAAGAGCAGGAGCAGCCCTCTCCTTCTGCAGTCCTGTCTTGGTTCAGCAAGTGCCGTTTTCCTTGTTGCAGAGTTTCTTTATGAAGTCTACAGGTTCAGTAGGTGCAGTTCTTCTTCTGTTATTTCGGTGGCCAGTAGTGTTGTGAGTCTGGAAGCCACAAGTGCACGTTTCTGTCAATTTCTCCTTTTTGGTGAGGAGGACTCCCTAACTAATGGAAACAAAATTCACTCATGGCAAATCTTCACACTCTAACATCACTTCCTAGGGTTTTGACATTAAACAATCCTACAGTTTCATCTCTCTGCCCAAATCCACGATGTCAGAAGCCTTCTTTCCTGAGTAATGTTATGAACACACCTTTGAGGGTTATAACACTATAATGAGCCACACCTCCTAAAACCAGTTCTGCAATAGGTTGCCCCCCTCTGGAAGTGATGCCAGCTGGTCTACCTACACAAAGGAGAAGGCAAACTAAGGTGTGGCTTGTATTGTACCTATCAGAGATGGTAGTCACATTGAGTCTGGGCTATCTGCAGCCACAGCGCTCTGGCCATCCTGTTAGAAGGAGGTCACAACTCCTCCCACCAGAAGCCCTTTTGTTCCCCTTCCCTGAGAGCCATATATACTTCCTGGCAGAAGGGCAGCAGGTGACTGTTTCCGGTGACAACCGCTGTAGTGAATTGGAAGCGGCTACTAGAAGTTTGGAACAAGAAAGTGGTGGCTTTCTGAAGTTATCCTTATATTAAAAGTTACTTTAAATCTGACAATTAATTGGATACCTTGAAGTGCTATATTTGGTGATCATAAATGGAAGGTGGCACTTAGAGGTTGTATTAGTGTAAACCCCATGTTAACCACATGGACTACCAGCCTTACTACAGTGAAAATTACAATCACAAATTTTCACTGTCAGGATTTGTAAAGCTAAAAGACTTATCCTTCTTTTTAATATTTAGCACTCTGCTTCATGTGCTTCTAACGCCTTTCCTAGGGGTGACATCAATATTAAAAAGGAAGGTTTGGTAGTTTAAAAGCTGCCTGATTAGGCTGCAATGGCACACCTAGAGCCAAGTTTTTACTTGGTCACTGCAGAGTGAGCACAATTAAGCGCTGCAATTCACTAGGGTCATGTGGTAATGTGTACTTACTAAGCCTCTGGCTTGGAATGTAGTGAGTTGTGAGGTGAGGAAGAATGCGGTGAAACTTTCTGATGGTAACTGGTGGGGTATCTCTCGTGTAGCTTTAATTCCACGTAACGTTGCTGCTCCAAAGGCAGTTGCAGACTTTTCAAGAGGCAATTCTATTCCACGTAGGAGTGATCGTGTTCACCGGAGACCCACGAGATTTAATGATTTTGTTTCCCGTTAAAATTTTAAAAGAGGAAGGAATGATGGTTGGTGTATTCTTATTTGAATTGCTTTAATTTGAGTTCATTCCATTTTCCTTATGTATTCTTTTTGTGTCAAAGAGGATGCTTGTATTGTTTTATATGCACTGTTATTTAGGATATATATGTTTTTAGGAATGTATTGGTATTGTATTTTTGTTTTATTGTACTTTAAATTTGCCTGTTATCTTCATTTAAAAAAAGGGGGATGTGTGGTAATGTGTACTTACTAAGCCTCTGACTTGGAATGTAGTGAGCTCATGCAGCAAGTGTTCTATATTCCTGTACCAAGGTTCTCATGTGGTCAGTTGCTCCAGAGCCCCTTCTTGGATGGATGTACACCCAGATTAAACTATATGTTTCCAGTAACTCTGCGTGACTCCTCTTCACTACAGGTCATTTAACTGACCTGCCCTAGATATACTTTGTACCATGTACTAGGGGCTTATAGGTAAGTTAATCATACCAATCAGGGATTAGCCCTTGCTACATACACTCTGAGAGTTCAGAGCACATGCACTGGGGCCTGGTCAGCAGGGCCCAGTGTACTTAAGAGTTGAAAAACCAGCAGCATCAGTCCAAGAATTTGGGGGGTGATCATGCATGTCTTATTGCCCATATGGGCGCTAACCTTTACCAATCTAATATGTTTAGCAATTCTCGCTGTAATAGGAGAATCAGAACCAGATAGAGTTTCTTACAGCTTGGCTATCACAGCTCTTACCAATATAGGACAGGGCAAAAGTTGTAAAAAGATCATGAGATCTATGTGGATCTTCTTCCATCTCTAAATTCAGATGTTGGATTTCCAAATTCTTTTTATTGTATGAGGTCTGAGTTCGCTTCACCTCTCATAATCCCCCATGTAACTATTAAGGGCTAGATGATGAGTTTGGCGGTCCATAGGACTGCCAAACCCACGGTGGTGTGGCATTCACCACCGCACCAGAGGTCTGACTGCCGAATTACAAATTCGGCAGTTGGACTGCCATGTGACCACTGCAACCGCCAGGGATCCCCGATCGCTGGTGGATGCACAGCAGTGTGAGGACGCAATATGCTTGGCCCTGCCAAGCATATTATGAGTTTCTTCACTGCCTGCGGTCTCATGGCGGTGTCCATGCCATGAAACTGCAGGCGATGAGGGAACTAAGCGGGTCCTACAGGGCCCTCTGGTCCTCAGGCCATGGGATGCATGCAGGTAGGCACATGGTGTGCCCCCCTGTCTGCCTGCATTGCCAAGTTCCTGCATGGCATGGACTTAACAGTCCATGCCGTGCAGGAACTTGTATTTGTGTTCCTATTGGGGTGCCTTTAAAGGCACCGCTGTGAGAACGCCAAAGGACCACCCGCCAGACAACGAGAAAACTCGTAATATGGCAGGCAGCCGGCGGTTGAGTTTGGGGGTGCGAGAGCTGCGCTATGTTGTGTCTCCCCGTTCCCGCACTGCCAAACTCATAATGAGGCCCTAAGACTCTATAGGATAGAAACTCATTTTCTGAACTGCCTGATTGTGATTTTCATTAAGAGGGACTTATGTTACCTTCAAATGGTGACTTACAGCATTTACACTGTAACTGCCCCTAAGCCGGAGGCAGCTTTGATGTTCGTCCAGGACCTGTTTACTTCACAGCTTCAATTTTTCGTTCACATTCGTTGTTTGGAAAATCAAGTGGCTGCTGCCAGTGTGACCAGTGTGCTGCAGACTTAAAGACCCTCTGCTCAAGAGGTAGCTTTTCTTGCTGAGAAAGCAATGGCCCCATGGGTAGTTGCCACCTGCCCCCTGACTACTTCTACCATTACAACTGGCACTGGGGGATACTCCAATTCATGTGTTTGCTCAGAACTGAGTGATCAAGAATTTGGTGAGTCAAATGAGCTTAGTTATCACCTTATTGCTATAGATGCTAGCACTGTATGCTGGGGATGCAGAGGGTTATCCTCTCTTATCAGTGCTTAATTTGTAAAAAAAATGATGTGCCAATGCCCTTCTCAGGAGGCCACTGCAGCCTGCACCACACATTTCCCTAGCCAGTGATGCCAATGACAGTGCCAACATAACACCTAACCATCACACTCCTATAAGTGTAACAATTCAGACTATTTCAGGCCACACAAAGCTACAATAACCTCATGAGAGGCTGGTATTCTTCATTTTCAGTGCCATTTGACTTAATAAACATGGCTGTTGAATTCATCTCAGACAGCGGCACCATGTGGTGGACTGTCGTGGACTGTCAGTAGAGCCAGTGCTGACAATTAAGTGCTGGTGCCGAGCACCGGAAACCACCTCCTCAAATTAAGCACTGTCTCTTGTCCCTTTTCTCACTGCCACCTCTTTCATTTGTGGGCAATACCAAGCTATGCACATTCAGTAGGATTGGCAGATAGAATGAATATTGTTTTAGTAGGAACCATTCGGTATGCTTTACCTCTCACACCATGCTCAGAGGGTGACGGCTGCAGATTCGTCCCCAGTAATTTCTCGGGGTTCTTCAGTATTGTGCTCTTTTAACTAAACCTGAAGCCTTGCCAGCTGCTATTGCAATTTCGTTGAAGGGCTTCCCTTGGTTTCATTAACCTACAGTACAATTTAGCTCCAATAATTAGTACACTGAAGTGCGCACAGCCTCAATTCACGTGGAAAATGACGCAGTTAGTGAAATTAAAACAAATAAACAGATTTCCGAATTTGAAAATACAAACACCTCAGATTTCCATAACTGAAAATATGTCTGCCATAGAGCAAAACATGAATAGTTTTCGCAACTTCAAGGTCTCTAACTTCATAAATTCGTTATGTGAGAGGACATCCGCTAGAGCTTTTAGGGGCACATGCATCAACCATTTTTGCGAGCGCAAACGGTGCGATTCGCAAAAATCGGCCGTTTGCGGCCGCAAATAGGGCATTTGCGATGCATGAAGGGTCAAGGCACTCGCAATTTGAGAGTTCGCAATTAATTGTGAGTTCTCAAATTGCGATTGCATTTAAGGAATAGCAAATTGAGATTCCTTAAATGCAATGCATTAAAGTAAAATAATTAGCGATTTCGCTGCTAGGGGGCGCAAATTACCATGAAGATGAACTTCATGGTATTTTGCAAAAACTTTGAAAAATGCACGAAAGTGCATTTTTCAAAGTGGTAGGTTACACACACACATGCCCTTCGGACATGTGTGTGCGCAACATTTGTACACTGATCGATTTCAGGGGGTGCAACAGGGTGTTCTTTTGACACCCTTGCACCCTTGAAATTGCATTCTCAATTTGCGATTCTCTAATTGAGAATCGCAAATTGAGAACGTCCTCCCATTCATTCCTATGGGCCTCTAGGCCCATAAGAATGAATGGGGAGGTATTCCTTAATTGCGACTCGCAATTTGCGACTCGCAATTAAGAAATATTTAGAAATCGCTATTTTGTAAGCGATTTCTACATGCATAGGCTTTTGCGATTCCTTATTAGCGAATCCTTATTTTTCGCTAATAAGGAATCGCAAATGGCATTTTTGATGCCTGTGCTAGTTAGACTTTATGTTCTCATAAGAGCATTCCGTTAAACCGAAAAGACAGAATTAGTAATTATAATATGTTTATTTAGGTCAAAAGTGAACATCATACAAAATGTTATCAGCAAATCATATAACCTTAATTCTCACTAATAAAATTCTTCAGCTTCAATTTACACAATAGTAAAACATTCAGTTTAGTTCCTTCTTTATTGTTTCTCTTTTTGCATTAATTAACCCTACGTCGAAAATGCAATAGACACTACTTCATTAAATCAACACTATGAAGTAAGCCACATAGTTTCAGATTTAGCAACCTTCCATCTTATGAAAATTTTATATCACAAAGAATTTTTTATTTTCATCGCCCATTTTTCTTCAAATACTGATATTAGGCTCGGACAGCAAGAATACACTTCTCAGTTGTTTCAATTACGAATAATTCCATTTTCTGAGCTCTTTTCTAATTCAGTGGCATTAAAAATAAAGGTCTTATATACTACTGGATAGGAAAATAAGAAGTATGTTCAATGGAATTTCTATAAGTCCCATTTCGATAAGTATAGGACAAGATGTACTAAGGCCTTACAATAGAACAAAGTGACCCCAAGTTTTACATGGCATTTCCATCCAGAGCATAAGTTGCTTTGCACAAAAAAGATGCCCTTTTCTTAGAGTGAAAACAACTTTGCATTGCTTTGCGCCACTTTGCATCAAGGTGCATTACTTGGATGGATCAGCGCGAATACTCAAAGCTTTTGACGCAAAGCCTGATCGACTAAGTTAGACAGTCGCGGCTTCCCATAAAAAACGAATGCCTATTGGAAGCAGACTTAAACAATGGGAAATGTGTTCCGTTCTCCAAAAAACAATGCATTGCATGTGCGCTACTGTGCACAGCACACAAATCCAATTTGTGGTATCCTACTGAGTTTCACTTAACATAGGAATTTGTACTGAAATGTTTTGCTTCAAGTACAAATCTCATGAAACACAGCACAGACATGCATCTATGCAAGGCTGTGCATCATACAAGGCAGCCTGTTTGTGGGGTGGTTCAGAAGATGACAGAAGAATATCAACCTTGGGAAATGTGGTTCTGTGCTCTGTTTTTCCCTTTCTGTAATGGTTGCTATGCTGCAACATGTGAAAAAGTGGTAAGTCTTTCCTCCGGTTTTATGTGTCTTGGAAAGTCGTAGTAGCTAGTATTCTCAATCTTAGTTTCAGTAAGCCGCAAAACACATTGATCAATTGTGAATGGAGATGTCAGATTCTGATGGCACAAAATTGATTACCCCCCAGTAGTAGATCTGGAGAGGCATCATATAGCTCCCTAAAGGATCCACTGCTCTCCAAACTATCAGGCTGGACTTCATTGGGATCCCCTAGAGGCAAAGAAGAAGATAGCAATGATACTCCTCTCTCACAGTGTCTGAAATATTTCTAACATTGAGGTAGTTCTGCTGTACAAGGCCTGAGATTGTGGTATGTTTTTAGTGTTCCAAACTGCACCTTCCAGGAAAATTCTCTCATTGTATGACTGATAATAAATGTGGACAGAAGAGGAAGGGAAAAATAAAAGGGAGATGCTTTAAAAATGTTGAACCGTGATTATCTGCCCTATTAGGTGCTTTCCTTAAATTATTTGAACCAATTGAGGCCTTTCAGCTATTGTGTTGGAACACTTATGCTGTGATATTATTGTTTCTCCCAATTTTTCAAAGGTCTCCTAATTAAAGGGCCTTAAGCCATCATGATCACTGCAGGAATGAGACAAACGTCACTGCCACACTGATTTGAATATTCCACGACTGCCTTTTAAGAATTGCATGCCAAAGCTAGGGTGTTATCACAAGTCTAAAAATTATGCTGCAAAATTTACCCTCTTGACACATATTTTTTTTTAACATTTTGTCAGGTGAAGAACTCACTTCACCCCTCTCGGAGAATATGGGCTTGTTTTTTAAGTTCGCTTGGAATGTGCAGTTTGAGGCAGTGGCTTATGCGCACCACTTTCAAAGTTTACCAGCCGCCACTGCAATAGACTGACTTCTGGAGTCTCTTGCTGTGCCACAGTCGACATGGTGTCCGTTTCTTCCCCTGCAATCCTCTAATCTACTGCTGCCAATTATTCAGTTGTGACAAGGCTGTGTGGGTATGCCCTGACTGCAATGGAAAAAGGTGTTTAGTGGTAAGATGAGTGTAACAGCGCTCAGGCCTAACATATGAGCAAGTAACATCTGGTCCCTCTTTATAATGTAGACTCTTCAACATTCAATGCCACAAGAATATAGCCAGATGTGAGAAATTAACTGTTGGTTGAGGTGGGTGTGAGGCCTTCACAAACAAAAGCCACAATCCTGCACAGGTTGAACCAGAAAAGTCACTTAATTAACCTTATACTTAGCCCTGTGGTATCTCGGCACAAAAGCAGTCAGTCTTGACTTAGAGGCAATGTGTAAGTATTTATGCAGCACACAAACAGCAACAAAGTGAAAACAAATGCCACACCAATTCAGAAGAAAATAGAGAAATATTTAATACATAATTTGACCCCAAAATTACAAAAATCCAATCAGTAGAACCAGAGATATGCAATTTCAAAGATTTAAGGTAAGTACAGCGCCTAAAGCACAACGTGCCACTCACAGTTATTTGTTTGTCTGAGACGGGGTGAAAGTCACAAGTTCAGGCCAACAGTGATAGAGCGTGATGGAGCATGGGCAGGATACAGGGACCAGGTTAGTCCCACTGATAACTTTACCTTCAAAAGCCCTGTGAGAAGACTTCCATTCATGGTGGATGGGGATGGGAGGATCAGAGAGAGCATCGCACATGGTCTTTATTAAAGCCCAAAGAGCAGTCTGGACATTGTGGACAGGCCCCACTGTAGTGCAAAGATCTTGTCAGGCATTGCGTAAGTCATTGCTGGAGATTGGCGTTGTGTGAAATGGTGATCTCACATTGCCAGTGGTAGCTGGTGGTCGCTGTAGAGTGAAGTGTCGGGTCATTGGAGTTTTGTGTTGACGTTCGGTGCGGGCTGCAAGATCTTGGCACAAACTGGCCCATTTGCGGTCACAGAGAGCCCAAAACTTCAGGATTTCATCTTGTCTTCAAGGAGGAGCTCCAGGGATGCCACACCAAGGCTCCAGGACATGTGAGGCACCTCCACGTGGATTGGGAATTCACTCCAGCAGAGGCTAGCAGGACTTAGGATATCCAGTTGCAGGTCCAGGCAAGGTCTTGTCTTTCTTCTCAGACAGCAGGGCAGGCCTCAAGCCGCAGGGCAGTCCTTCTTCTGTAGTATCCACAGGTTCAGGTGTGTACAGAAGAATGCATATGAGGATCCCATTCTTATACCTGGTGCCCCCTTTGAAGAGGAAGAAGCTTCTGGAGTTTTACCCCCGCTGGAGTGTCTGGAATTTCCTTCCTCCTTGCCCTGACCCAGTCTATCTGGGGCCACAATAGCCTAGTGTGAAGTCCTTTGTAAGTGAGGTGAGCAGTATTCTTTGAAGTGCAAGTGTGACAGGTGACAGCTTTGCGCCTCTCATCAAGCCAGGATAGCCCATCCTGCCAACACCCAGACCCTCTATTGTGATACTGTCTGGGAAGAAAACACAAAGGCTGAGCTTTTACTACACCTAATCATGGGATGCAGGATACAGGCTGCAGACACCAAATGCTTAGAGCAATAAATAGCCACCTTTCTAAAATCCAACCTAGGAATTAAAGTTGATTTAAAATAACAATTTCTAAGACACAGAACATGAAATTCCCACCTGATCCCAAGCAAAAGTTATAACTTAATAAATGTGCTAAGGTAACCTAATGTTATCCTGTGGGAGAGGTGCGCCTTGCAATACTGAAAGCTAATTTGATAGTTGTTCACTACCAGGACTTAAAAGTGAATGTTTAACTTTGTATTACACTGCACCCTGCCCTGTGGGCTGTTTAGGGCCTACCCTATGGGTGACATGTGTATTAAAAAGGAAAGTTTAGGCCTGACAAAATGTTTTTGCCAGGTCGACATGGCAGCTTAATAATGCCCATACACAGGCTGCAATACCAGGTATGAGACAGGTTTTAAAGGGCTACTTAAGTAGGTGGCAAATAAGTGCTGCAGGCCCACTAGTAGCATTTAATATACCAGCCTTGAGTATATGCTATACCACTTTACTAAGGACTTACAAGTAAATTAAATATGCCAATTAGGTGTAAGTTAGTTTAACCATTTTAACAGGAGTGAGCAAAAAGACTTTAGCATTGGTTAGAAGTGTCAAAGTGCGCAGAGTCCTAGAGCCAACAAAAACAAAAGTCAGCAAAACAGAAAGAGTGAAGGCAAAAACTTGGGGAGAAACCATGCCAAGAATGTCAATTCTAACACCAAAGTAGTAAACATTTGGTTTCGATGGAACTTACACCCAATTTGCATAATCAATCAATTCTTCCTGATAGAACATTTTGGGCCAGATTTATCAAGAGTTTGATTAATGCAGCACAAAATCTTGATACACTATTTACTTTAGAGCACAAAACATTTTTGTGCTGAAATGTTGCTCTTAAAGTAGTGCAAATACCACTTTGGCTGTTCTGCGCTACTTTGAGTCAAGGGGGTGTTACATGAGTGATACCTGGGCATTCCATTGCTATCACCGAAGGTTTATGACTCAAAGCAGATCTTCTAAGATTGGAAAACCTGACTTTGCATAAAAATGTAACGCCTCGTTGATGCAGAAGCAAAGTAAGAGAACTATTTTAGTTTTAGAATTTGGAATATAAAATATCGACAAGGAAGTAAGTCTAGATTTTCTATAACTAATTTCACAAATATGTACTGTTAGAAATGGGGGTCTCTAGTTGACAGCCGTAGGTACCTTTGTCCAAATAGGGACCCTTGCTTCTAGTCAGAGTAAGGGGGATATACTCCTAAAAAAAACCCTTCTCACCCACTTGGTAGCTTGGCACGAGCATACAGGCTTATCTCTGAGGCAGTGTGTAAAGCATTTGTGAACACATAGAGTAACACAGTGAAAACACTACATATGGACACCACACCAGTTTAGAAAAATAAGTAAACTTTATCTAAACCAAAACAAAACCAAATAACTCAAATCCACAATACAATAATAAAAATATGATTTTTAAATGGTAGGAATAGTTCAGTTCAATGCAAGTTGTAAATGCGGCACTTTTCTCACGAAGTACCTACAATGCATCATGCAAAACAAACAATATGGCCGCAGGGAAGGTGATGCGTTGGTTCCTTGCACGCAGGGAAGGTGATGTGTCGGTTACTTGCTTCGGGGGAGGTGATGCGTTGGTTCCTTACTGCAGCGCAGGGGAGGTGATTCAACAGTTACTTACCGGAGAGGAGGTGATGCGTTATTTTCTTACTGCGTGGGGAGTTGATGCGTCTGTTTCTTACTGCGGCCCCCAACGATGCGACAGTCTTTGCACCGCGATGCGTTAATCCGGTACAATGCGTGGTTTTGTGCAGCCGCACAGCAGGCTTACGTCGGAATCGGTGCGGTGATCTCGGATTTCATAGATCGTTACACCGATGCGTCATGCAGCGATTTCTCAAGCCACGGCAGTTGCTGCGACGGATTCTTCGGTGATGCGTCGGAAACAGACACAGATGTGTCACGCTTCTACAAATTTGCGGCGATATTCCAGCTCCCAGTGACAAACAGTCTCCAGAGATCCTAAACAGCAGCAGGCACCTCTTTGCAGGTTGGAATTCCCAGCAAGGAAATTCAGAGAAGCTGGTGGTGAAGTCTTTGTGTCCCTGAGACTTCAGAACAGGAGGTAGGCTCAGTTTCAAGCCCTTGGAGATTCTTCTTCGAGCAGGTGACAAAGCAAACAACAAAGTCCTTTTTTTTTCTCTCCTTGGCAGCAAGCAGCTTCTGCAGGCCAACCACAAACAGCAAACAGCACAGGGGCAGTATTCCTCCTCAGCTTCTCTGGCTCTTCTCTTTGGCAGAGGTTCCTCTTGATTTTCCAGATGTGATCGGAAAGTCTGGGGTCTGGGCCTCTCGTTTTATACACAGAAATCCGCTGTTCTCTGAAGGCAGACATTGTCTGTACCCAGCCACAGCCAGTTCTGTGGGGTACTTTGCAAGTACACAACAACCTCCATTGTCAGTGTGAGCCCTGGCTCCAGACACATCACAGGGGGGTGGAGTCGTCATTGTGAAAGGCAGGCACAGCCCTATTCAGGTGAAGGTGTTACTCCTCCCACCACTCCAAATGCAGACCAGGCCTATTCAGCCAAGCCCTGAGTCATCAGACTTCTGAAGCCGCTGACACTCTCCAGCCCATGTCATCCAAAAGCCATAGATGCAATATACAACCCTAGCAGAGGCACACTAGATGGTTAGGCAAGAAAATACCTACTTTCTAAACGTGGTATTTTCTAGTCACAGAATGTAAAAATCACCTTCACTTAAGGATGCACTTTAACATTCTGAGTTCAGGCATACTAAACTTTACTTTTCTAACTTGTTCCTAGGGTCAGTTATGTTTATAAGATGTTATAAACAGACCCCCCATTGTGTCCTATGGGAACAGATAGCCTTGCAATAATGAGAAACAAAATTGGCAGTTTTCACTATCAGGACATGCCACACACACTAGGACATGTCCTACCTTTCACATACATTGCACCCTGCCCACAGGGGTACCTTGGGCCTACCTTAGGGGTGACAAATAAGTAGAAATTGGAAGGTTTAGGGACTGGCAAGTGGGTACACTTGTATCTAATCAAGAAGAACTAGTCTACCTAGACTTGATAGGAGTCACAAAGGTGTATGGTTGATGATGTATGTTTAAAGAAAAAGTCTTTTTTCTTTTTATAAAGCCCTCACCCACCAACCTAGTTGGTGGCATACTTCATCATCGGTCCCCACCCGATGACACCGAATGTGTCCCGGGTGTGCTTCAACACCTGTGTTACAGCGGAGCGGGTATGTACTGAGTGTACAGTGTTAGTGAGGTGAGAGGTGATAGGTTTAAAAACTGTCCAGTGGTCCCATTTACCCAAAGGATTTATTTTAATGTTTGGGCCTCTGGCAGTAATAAAAGCAAGGCGTTGGATACAGGTGGAGTAGTATTTAGGGTACTCTTGCATCCAGTGGGTGGTCTACATATAGGTACGCTTGCCAAGTCGATATGGCAGTACAAGACTGCCCACAGGCTCTGCAATGGCAGGCCAGAGTTACATTTTACAAAATGCTGCTTCTGTGGGTGGCGCAATCAGTGCTGCAAGCCCACCAGCAGCATTTGATTTACAGGCCCTGGGCACACATACTGCACTGTATTAGAGTCTGACAAGTAAATCATATAAGCCAATCATGGAATCACTAATCCATAACAATAATTTACAAAGGGAGCACTTGCACTTTGGCACTGAACAGCAGTGGCAAAGTGCCCAAAGCATCTAGACCAGCAGAAATGGAGTCCAATACACAGCAAAACACAGGAGGTAAAGGGAAAAAATGGAAGGGAGACCCACAGCAATGGTGCCAGGTCTAACATGTACCTATGGGGAAATATACTTAAAGGTAAGTAGATCCAGAGTTAGTAATAGTAAATCTATGCTTCCTCCAGTGCACTTACCTTTTGACATTTTGTACCTAAATATTCTGTCCTTGATATTAGTATGCCGTGATATTCGTAGTGTCAATATTCAGGTGTACTAGCCATTTTGTGTGACAGTGAAATGCGATATCAGCAGCAGGCCACATTTCATAAATATGTTTGTGTGAAACTCTCTCATTCTAGGGCATTGCAGCAAAGTGACTCTGGTTGCAGCCCTGTGCTGCACTATTTTTTGTAAATCTGCCCCTGCATCTATTTATGAAAAAGGATTTATTTCTTATCCGGTGCCAGATGGCACTAAACCTGCTCATTCTGACACATGTCCCAGAAGCATACCCTACCCAAGGGAGCAGGGTCACCACCCTTAATTATATGGAGGCATTTTACAGCGAATGACTCGTGTACTACTGCAAGTGAATGCATTCCCACCTCTGATCGAATAGATTGCATCACCGATAACAGATTTACTAAAAGTGCACCAACACAGCATTTTCTTTCAAACATATAATAATATTTTACATCATGAGCTTATAATTAGGATTCACATAGTACAATATGCATAATCAAGATACCTTAAGTCCCTTACAACAGGGCTGACAGCATGCCCCACAATCACAAAAAGTATTCCAGCGAGTAGCAAAAGTCCGATGGATTTATGAACTTCTTGGTGTCTGTTTTTGAGGAGCATCCATTCATTTCATGCAGCCATATTCAGTATTCAAAACAATTAGCCCCTCTAGGTGAGAAAGTGTTGTCCTTGCAGTGTAGTTAATTTTATTTATTTTATTTTTTATTTATTTTGAAGGTTTTGTATAGCACGAACATGACCCTTGCGGGTATCAGAGCGTTTTACAGGGGAAACATAGGGCAAAGTATGACGTATACCATTATTGCCTCCTGATATAGATAGTTACAGAAGTGTTTGCATAAAGACAGAAAATACAAAAACATTTTAAAAAACAGTGATGGTCAACATCCGTCATGCGGGTGAATTAAGGGCCATATTTACTAAGGTCTTGCATTGCCAGTGCATAATGCAGTTTGTCGCAAGGCAACACAAGTCCATTAGTGTGGTTTACTGAGCTAAACAAAGCAACCCCGCGTGGGTCTGCGTGGTTTAGTAAATCCAAGATAGTGCATATCGCTACCTAGATTTACCTTTCATGGGTGCTGTGTGGGGGTCTCATGCATCCACCCATGGATTTTGCTGCATTTATAGATTAACAAAGGATAAACCTGGGAATGTGCCGAAATGTTATACCCAGACTCATTTCTCCTCGTAGCTTTCTTTTTCTATGTGTGACGCATTCTGTCTCACACATAAAAAAAGACAATTGCCTTTAAGGATTGTTGTTGCGCAGGAAGGTATCTCTTCTTGCACAAAAATAATCCTACCTGTAACTAAGCCTGGGCAGATTTACAAAAAAACTCTGCCGTGCTCCGCGGAGTACTGCAAGCGACAGAGTGCATTAGGGTCATGCCGGTCACTATGATTTTGAGCGCCGGGTGTTTGTCCCACACTGTAAAATCATAGCGAGTGGCACCATGTGCAGTGCAAAGAGGGCACTGCTTCCTTTCTGCTGCTCGAGTAGATTTTCTACTCAAGCCGAAGCTTTCTCAATGCAAACTGAAGGTTTCTTAACGCAAGTGATAGCGACCTGCCGCAACCACTCGCAGTGAGAAGTCCGACCAATCAAATTAGACCTTGGCGAGTGTGAGCAAGGAAAGATCTCGCTCATCCTCGCTAACTTGACGTTGAAAATCACAAGCGAGGAAAAAAACTCCACCTTGTGCTTCGTGGAACGCGGAGTGAGGAAAACTCTGAAAACTCCATGAACGGAGCAGAATTCACCACCCAAGGTTGCCTGTAATGCAGGCTCCCTTACACCATGGTGCAAGGACGCCTGCATTAGCGCTAGGCAGCACACAGTGCATCAGTGCAAGAAGGCACCAAAAATGTTCAATTTCTTTGCAAATATGTCACATTTCTGATGGCTCCCTTTCACGCAACACAGTACTGTGTGAAATGTTAGCAATTCTGGCCCAAAAGCTCTTGTCAGATAATCTTTGTCTTTGTGGTGCAGTATTTAAAGGCACCCATTTGCTCAGAGCATGCAAAATTTTCAGTTGCTTCAGCCACAAATTGAAGAAACATAGTTCACACTAAGACCTGTATCTAGTTGTAACATTCAGAAAAAAATCCAAATAAAACCATGGTTTGTAAGTCGCAGACAAGTGTTTCTGGGTAACTCTTGCTCATTAGAACTCATGGAATCCCATGGTAGATGTACAGTTATTATATCTATACTGATACACCCCATCGGCAGTGCAAAAATAAAGGTAAAAAATATTGGCAACAGTGAAGTAATGCACAGTAATCACTCTGGCTGATTCACTTGGGCTACTAGTTGGCAAGATAAGTTCAGCGCAAATAAAAGGGTTGTGGGGATATCGAATATGTTTAATATGTAATGTTAGGGCTCTCATTATAGAAAGAGTGGTATCATAATGTCTGGAGATAATTCTGGGGGTCTTGCTTCACTAACTGGGCACAAGCTTGAACTGCCCCCTCCCACAAGTCTTCAGACTGGGACAATAGAGTGCTGAAGTAACAGGAAGGTGACATGCAATGCCAGTTAATGAATGAATTAAATAAATTGGAATACAATTTTGGAATGGCAATAGCAACATGCTTTTGAAATATTGTTATTGCACACAGTTTATCAGGGAAAGAGGTTAACAAACTTTTAAAAGCCATGAGGGCATGAGGATATGTAAACTACACAAACATTTACGACTTCATGTGTGTTGATCCATTTCATGTCATCACATCCACTCCTGATATGTCAACCTGCAGAACGTTTAGGACCATATTATTGGCTCTGGTAACAGCGCCAAGGTGAGTCAAGATTTCCTTTTTTTTTGTCCGATGTATTTTATTGAGTGTATAGACACATAGCAATATGACATGTGATAAAAGTATAAGGTTTGCTGTAATAAAAACATTACAAGTAAATGTAACCCATTCCATATGAACATCACAAAGAATCCTTCTCAAATACATTAAAGTATATAGCGAAAAAGGACTTAAAAGTAGGGCCCACCATAATGCGAAAACGTAGGTGGGAGTAGATATAACAAGGGTTATGCATAACAAAGGGATCCCACATTATAGGATGTTTGTTATTGAGTACAAGACACACATAAAGTATCGTGTATATCAAAACAACACTCATAGGAAGGAATTATAAACCATTAAGGGGAGGAGGGGAGTGTGAGGGGGGGCTATTAAAGAGCAAGTGAGTAAGTTTGGGTAGACCCTAGGTCAGTAGTGTGTGAAAGTTATCCAACTTCAATGTTGTCCTCAATGAAGCTATCTAGAGAGCGCCAAACAGCACTGGATTGTGATGGAGATGCAGAGAGTGTGCCCCTCTAAGGAATTAGACCCATGCTTACCAAGCTTGTTGAGAAAGATGATTGAATGACTTAGACTCGTAAATAATAACTTTCACTGCAATAGTAAGGAGGAGATCGAAAAGAGCCATATCGTTACCATGGATCCTAAAGCGTTCTCGGAGGCCCAGGGACCTAAAGCTATCACAGGATAGCATAAAGTTATGGGGAACGAAATATCTCTGAAAGGCTGCCCTGGGTTCCACGCCAATATGGTCCCTAAAGTGGACGATCAAAGAACATGTGTTGGTGTTTGCCAGAATGCTGGTTGCAGTTGCAACATTTTCAGAATCTCGTAAGCCCTGTTTATGAAGTCTGGCAGGGGTCCAATGGAGTAGGTGCATTGTAAAGAGTTTGGATTGTATGAGAGAGGGGCAATTTTCTTATGTAAGGCAATGGTGCCAATATTTCGTCATTGCTCATCAGAAATGGGCTGAAAGACATCAGGAAGGAAGTTATGAGCCCACTTGGTGAAGAGAATGGAAGGTTGTGTTGCATGCGGGTCTGATAATAATTTATAGATTCTAGAGGCAATGTGCCCTGCGTGCTGCGAACTTGCCAGGGTTAATAGAAGGGATGGGGTTTTGGTGAGAGTGAGTTTTGAGAGTTTCACCTTTATTTTAAGGAAACGATATAAGTCTATGTTGGAGAGGCCAAACTTATCCGCCAAGGTTGAGAAGGGAAGCGGGTCATCATCGGTTTCATATAGATGTCTGATCATTGTAATGCCGCTGGAGGCCCATGTTTGTACAACCTGACTGTCTAGCTCTGTTTTAATTTTAGGGTTGTACCACAAAGAAGCCCATCTAGAATTATGATGAGGTTCCAACCTTAGAGGGGCACCCTCTCTGCATCCCCATCACATTCCAGTGCTGTTTGGCGCTCTCTAGATAACTTCATTGAGGAGAACATTGAAGTTGAATAAGTTGCACACACTACTGACCAAGAGTCTACCAAAACCCACTCACTTGCTCTTGAATAGCCCCCCTCACATTCCCCTCACCCCCTTAATGGTTTATAATTCCTTCCTATGAGTGTTTTTCTGATATACACAATACTTAAGGTGTCTCTTGTACTCAATAACGAACATCCTATAATATGGGATCCCTTCATTATGCATAACTCTTGTTATATCTACTCCCATCTACATTTTCATATTATGGTGGGCCCTACTTTTAACTTAAGTCCTTTTTCGCTATATACTTTAATGTATGTGAGAAGGATTCTTTGCAGCCGCGGTCCAGGCAGGTAACTGTGTGGGGGCCACATTGGGGGGGATTTCGAGGGACGATGCCAAGGGTAAATTAATTATTTATTTAATTTTCCATAGGCATCGTCCCTCGAAATCCCCCTCCACACAGCCCACCGCCTCACCGCTGTTACCTGCATGGACTGCGACTGGTTCTTTGTAATATTTATATAGAATGGGTTACATTAACTTGTAATGTATGTATTACAGCAAACCTTATACTTGTATCGCATGTCATATTGCTATATGTCTATACACTCAATAAAATACTTTGAACAAAAAGAAAGTTATCCACCAATTTCAAAGTACTGACAGAGTCTATAAAGATTTGCCAGGAGTGAGACAAAGGAAGTTTTGATATTTCAACAATAGAGCAGGGAGTAAATGGCTGCATATATTGCGTGCAATCTCCAACCTTAATGGGGGATGTGGTGTATACGGAGTTAGCCACAAGCCTCCCTGGGAAGTCAAGCTGTGACAAACTTTTGGGAGTCGATATTATAGTCACTGTACCTGTATATGTTAATATTTCAATCTTCGATGTTGTGGTACAAAGCCATATTTGCTCAAAACTTCAAGTATATTGACATGTTAACATGTTAAAGTACTAATTTGATGGGCCACCAAAATATTTAAAATTTGATCCCAGCATGAAGGGACCTCAGCCATAAGAATCCTGTTTGTACACTTTTGAAAGTATACTCCTCTTGCATTTTCACTGAGAGTTTATTTTAATTAAGGAATATGGGGGCATATTAACAACAGTCAGCGATAATTATCTCTGGCCGTGCTTAGTGATAATTATATTATCGCAGGCTATCTCTGGTATTTATCACACTGGGTTGCGCGTTATTAACAACGCGTTACTCCAGGGCGATACAAATTCCAGAGATAGCGAGGTTATCGCTTTTTTGCAGGGAACATCGCTGGTTTTCCAGCGATGTTCCCTGTAAAAGGGCGATAACCTTGCTGATACGACCCTGTGGGTCGTATCAGCATAATCCACCCCCTATGATGGCTAAGTCAGGATTTTAGCAGACGTTAGGTTTTGGCGAAAACTGCAGTTTTAGCCAAAATCTAGTATGTGCTAAAATCATGTGGGCTGCCTTGTAAATATTGCGATGTAAACATCAGCGATATTTGCAAGGTAGTCCATCTTGGGTACGCCCAGTAACGCCCACTTTGCATCTAATTGGAGATGCAAAGGGAGGCGTTGGGAAAAAGGGTGCTAACATGCGATTATACATGTTAGCACCCTCTTGTAAATAGGGCGCTGGTTTTATCTCCGCTTTTTAGGCTTTGTAAACCAAAAAAGCGGAGATAAAGCCCTTGTAAATATGCCTTATGAATATTAGATTCATGTATTCGAAATAATATTTGGGTGAAATAGCTTCAGCAGTGCAAGTCTGCTTCACAAAAAGTTGCTTGAGAAGAAATAATTATCAATATTATTATTATCGATGCTTGTAACCTCATCAATACACTTGCAACCATCAATAATGCATATTAGAGCAATCCAATAAAAAGTAATTTCTTAAATTCTAAGCTCACTTAATGTAATGAGGGATGTGGATGACAAGAGGCATCAGTGTTCATCGGCTGACGTATAGAAACAAGGACTGGTTTAACGCACAGAGTTCTGAATGGGAAACCTAAGCCCTGCGAATTGGCTTTTAGCATCCCCCACTGCAAAGATCATACAAGCCACCCTTTCGCCAGTCACAGAGAGCCTTTCCTAACTGATTGAATATTCTATTGCCAGTTCACAACAAGAAAAACATTAATACTTTGAAGATTCGAAGATGACTTTAAAAGCTGCAAATGATATGGATCTTGGTGGGGAGTTTTCAAGGTACCAGTCTGTATTGATTGCACGGCTCTCATCCCCATCACCACAGACCAATGGACCCTCTGGCTCTCCACCTTCAATCAATACCATTAAAATCCTAAACTTCCAAAAATAGTTATAAAATATCAATTACATACATTTTCATTAGCTAAGTGTAATTATCAGGCATGATTCATTGATCTGGGGCTCCAGGTTCCTCTGGAGATGGCGTTGGCTCGCGCCCAGCCTTTGGGCCTTGACTGATAAGTGCAGATGCAGACCGCACTGAGGGAGAGACTGAAAGCCAACTGAGGCCCTCAGAGTCTGGGGGACATCAATCTGCCAGACAGGGTGCTACTTTTTATCTTTTATACATAAAATGTGTATTTTTATATGAAGTTGGTGCTCATGAAAGGTGAATTTTTAACATAACTAGAAGCTGCAAATCTTCATTAATTTCCCCGACTCTGGGACTCGTAAGGAATACTCAAATTTCAATAAACGAGCAGTAATTGGATTATGTGCATTTCTGGAATTGTGCTTTTTTAAGTAATTGTGATATTTCCGCATTTGCACAAAAAAAAAGAAATGTAAATCCGTATTTATAAAGCGCAAACTACTCACCCTTGCGGGTCTCAAGGTGCTGGGGCCATTGTGGAAATTAAGGGAGCTATTGCCCAGAGTCACATGGTGCTGAGCTGAGCTGCCACCGGAGCCGGGGATCGAACTGATCGAACCATGAGCCCTGTGCTCCGAAGTCAGCTGCCCTGGCAGCTGCACCACACCTCTCGCGTGGTGCAGCGAAATGCATTACTGAAATGCATCAATAGTGGACCATGCAGAAAAAAGCAGATGAAGGCATAACAGCTGTGGTTAACTCCTGCACACATATATGGGGAAAAACTAGTGCTAACTTTATTACCATTGGTCACCTACTGAAAAGTGTAGTCAACCAAAAGACAGTCTTGTGAGATTACTGAAACAACAGTTCCATCTTTGGTCTGTCACTTAGAGTTTGTTGCTAAAACCATGCTAATACTCTCAAATTAGAAATTATGCTACCACTGTTGGGATCACGGTGTTACCCTAGCATTTCCTGCACATGAATGGGGAATAACGAACAGTGTTAACTTTTACCAGTATAATTTTCACAGTTATGTGGACGAGTTAACACTACCCATTATGTTTTTTTAGTTATCTCCCTACAATTCATCAATGGGGTAATATAGAATTTATTTGAATAATTGGTACATGGTAAATAAGCCGTAACACAATTGTGACACACCCTCGACCCCATCTTCACAAGTAGGAACAACATCCGCTTCAGCCACTCCACGCTACCACCATGTACAGACCACCTCGTCAATAAACCCACGCTGCCCAAACCTGCACCCCGCCCACCACGAAGAAACTGGAGCAAAGTCTCTGAAGAGCAGCTCAACTCCTCTCTCAACCGCGATGACCCCACCACCTCGACCAACGCCAACCTCTCAGACAAAAAAATCCACAGATGGATCTCTAACTGCGCAGACGAGCTTGCGCCCATACGTAACCCCGACAGACATCGCCCCAGGAAGGCCACTTGGTTCACAACTGACCTCCAAGAATACAGACGAACATGTAGCTGACTCGAGAAGAACTGGAGAAACAGCAATATGCCAGAAGATCACACCACCTACAAGAACGCCATGACGGAATACCACCAACGCATCAAATCCACCAAAAGGACCTTCATCCAGAACAAGATCCTCGCCAACTCCAGCAACTCCAAGGAACTTTTCAGCGTCATCCTGGAATTCACCAAGCCCCTCTAAGAAACCATGGACATCACCCCATCCCAAGATCTCTGCAACAAGATCGGCTCCTACTTCCATCTGAAAATCAAGGGCCTCTACGACAATTTCGATGACCACACACCTGACTCAGAAACCACCTACCACTCCAGCAAAGCCGCCCAGCCCACTATCTCCTCCTGGACCCCAGTCGCCACCGAAGACACGTCCTCGACCATGAAAGGCATCCACTCAGGAGCCCCCATGGATCCCTGCCTCCCGCACATCTTACACAGAGCCGCCACCACTATCGCTCCGGGAACTACAATGCACCATCAACGTCACCTTCAAAACCGGCATCTTCCCTGATGACTGGAAATGCACAGAAGTGAGACCCCCTACTCAAGAAGCCCTCGGTAGATCCCACACACCTCAAGAACTACCGACCCATCTCCCTCCTTCCCTTCACTGCTAAAGTCACCGAGAAGACCCTCAACGCCCAACTAACAACATTCATCGAAGAAACCGCCATCCTCAACCCCTCCCAATCAGGATTCCGCAGCAACCACAGCACCGAGACACCTCTACTTGCCACCACAGACGACATTCGCACCCTCCTCGACCAAGGACATACCACGGCCCTGATCCTACTTGACCTGTCTGCAGCATTCAACACCTTCTCCCACCGCACACTCACCACCAGACTCCACGACACCGGCATACAAGGAACCGCCCTCAACTGGCTCCGCTCCCTCCTCACCGGCAGAACACAAAGAATCAGACTACCACCCTTCCTCTCCGAACCCATGGAAATCAACTGCGGAGTAGCCCAAGAATCGTCGCTCAGCCCCACACTCTTCAACATCTACATGGCCCCCCTAGCTGCCATTGTCCGACAGCACGGACTCAGTATAGTATCCTGTGCCGACAACACCCAGATCATCCTCTCCCTCACCAAGGACCCCATCAGCACCAGAATCAGCTTCCAGGATGGAATGAAGGGCGTCACATCCTGGATGAGCAGCAGCTGTCTGAAGCTCAACTCAGAGAGGACTGAGGTCCTCGTCCTTGTTCCCTCCCCCTCAGCATGGGACAACACCTGGGGCCAACCTCCCTCGGCAGCCCTCCCACTCCCACAGACCATGCCCAAAACCTCTGCATCGTACTCGACTCCTCCCTCTTCATGACCCAACAGGTCAACGCTGTCACCTCCAGCTGCTTCAACACCCTCCACACCCTCCGAAATTCCTTCAAATGGATCCTCCCCGAATCAAGGAAGACCGTTACCCATGCACTCATAACCAGTAGTATGGACTATGGAAAACGTCATCCATGCCAGGATCAACAAGCCTCGGCTCCACAAACTCCAGACCATACAGAACACCACAGCTAGCCTTGCCCTCGGCATCCCTCGACACGAACACATCACCCAACACCTGCGAAACCCACACTAGCTCCTGGTTGAGAAGAGAATAACTTTCAAGATACTCACCCACGCCTACAAATGCCTCCACAACACTAGACCCCAATACCCCAACAAGAGAATCTACTTCCAGATACCCAAGAGAAACCTTTGATCTGCTGACCTCGCCCTCGACAAAACCCAGCGCATCTGCAGAGCCAGAACAGGTGGAAGAGCCTTCTACTACATCGTGACCAAGACCTGGAACGAGCTCCCGATAGACATCAGATGCGCCCCTTCTCTGAACATCTTCAGGAAGACACTCAAGATCTGGCTCTTCCACTGAAAGGAGCGGTTCTCCCGCCCCCACACCCCCAGTGCCTTGAGACCCTCACTGGTGAGTAGCACGCTTTACAAACCCCTGATTGATTGATTGACATACTTTTTATGCTATTCAGTGATTTGTCAATGTACCTAAATACCCATTTCCCAAGGTAATACATATAAACGTAAAAAACATAACTAATTTGGTATAAGCCTCTTCCACTACTTAGAAGAGGGTGCTTGAATGCTTCTTCAGAGCCTATGCGTTATACAAATCATATAAACATTGAGTTCATTTAAATTAACTGTCCCTCCTGAAATACTGTATTTTTGAGCCTTTAAGAATGCTATGCTGTTTGCTCACATAACATGGGCCTTTGCTCTGGTCCATTTGAGCTATCCAATTTTAAGTGAGATGGGCTTAGCAAAAAACACTACAAAAATTACAGTTTTCTTTTTTACACGATACAACCTTTGCGATATGAGAAAATACACATAGTCCTCTGAAATATACTCCGAAGGTTTCTTTTTCACCTCAAAGATGTTTATTGAGTGATTTTCCTCCAAACCAAGGTACAGACAAAAAACATAGGTATTGTTCACTTCTTTGCGTCATTGATTTAATATTAAAGTACTCCTACAATTATGGTCATACTCTAAAGCCAGCACCAATTTGCCAGTGAACGACAGAAATCTCTTAAATTTGTTCAGCATCACAAACGCCCTGAGTGAAGCATGCCAAGGGGCTACAGTAGGAAGGTAAGTCTCATGGGAGAAGTGTTGGGTCAAGTGAAAGTGAAATCAGATTTCGGTCTAGATTCCGGAAGTAGTAAATGAAGACTTGGTGTGAGTAGAGAAGTGCAGTAGAACTGCTGAGGAAGCAGTCTGCCCCAGTGTTTATGATATGTTATGATATGTATGTCATACCATGTTATGTTATGGCATATGTCATCAAATGCACTGCCATGTCACGTCCTGTTATATTATGTTATGATATTAATGTCAGTATGTTATGATATTTATGTTATGCTATGCTACGTTATGGTACATGTCATGTCATGCACTGCCGTGTCACTTCCTGTTATATTATGGTATGATATGTATGTTATGCCATGCTATGTTATGGTACATGTCATGTCATGCCCTGCCTTGTCTCTTCCTGTTATATTATGTTATGATATGTGTGTTCTGCCCTGGTATGTTATGGTACATGTCATGTCATGCACTGCCATGTCTCTTCCTGTTATATTATGTTATGATATGTATGTTCTGCCCTGCTATGTTATGGTACATGTCATGTCATGCACTGCCATGTCACTTCCTGTTATGTTATGTTATGATATGTATGTTATGCCATGCTATGTTATGGTACATGTCATGTCATGCACTGCCATGTCACTTCCTGTTATGTTATGTTATGTTTTGTTAAAAGCGCTTGACATATCATTATTACAAGGAGTGAGAAGCTGTACTATGGTGGGGAACCTCTGAGAATCTAACAAAGGAAATTGAGATTTAAGGTAGAAAGACACTCTCTTGACCAACATTAGGGGTGTTGAAAAAGATATTTTTTCCAAATGGAGGGCCCAGTGTGGAAGTGGCGGCATTTGGAAGGGATGGGCCTTGCTGACGGAAACGTGTTGATGGCGGGGCTCTGCTGTACGGAGGGGAGCCTTGGCGGGGGCTCCTGTCTATGGATGGTTCCAGCAGGGAGAAAGCTGATGGAGACATTTACACACTATTCGCTAAGAAGTGAGAAGAGGGGGCTTTTGCACAATACCGCCTAATGAGGGACATCCCACATTGGTTGACATCGTCCTTGCGTGCTACCGACTGATGAGAGAGACTCAACACTGCCTGATGGAGATGGCTGTCTCAAAATTCCGAAATCATGGAACATACTTTGCTCCACAAAAATAGGATTTTCTACTGCTTTTGGGTGTATAGAAAATATAAGGAAGTGTGTATCTTTGAGTGCGGTGCAATTTCAGACGGACCCATAGAATTGCGTGGAAACTGCGCTGCAGGAAATGACAGATGAGTGGTACTTCTTCTCCGCGTCTGCAAACAGGCATTATGAAGATTCTATTGGAGCAGAGAAAGAGCGGATGTGAGGTTCAAGATGTGCTTGTGGTCACTCTGTCACAGAGTGTGCTACAAGTCCGAAAGAGAAACGCCCCAAACCCTTAGCCGAATCCACAATGTGCTGTCTGCTCCCGGAGACATACACCCCCCTGGCTAGCTTCTCCTGCCAGTGTGATGAGTACTATCGAGCGGAGATAAAAGCACTTAAACCTCGCTGCGATGAGCAAGAATCAGATGGTCACCTCTGTCCGCCAGACGGTATAAATTCAGGATTTATTCTCTCAGATAAAATATGAGACAATTAAACAGCCGTCGGCTGGAATGTACATGTGACTGCTAACGAGTTCTGCAGCGCATGATGCCAGGGTTGAGGTTCGAAAGCAAGGGAAACATTTATTTCTGACTGCACTTGCTGAGCTGTATGTCGAAATGCTATTTTCCATTATAGTATTTCGGTGGAAATTAGCTGCTGCACTTTTTTCAAGAAATCTACACCATGTGTTTGACTAGATGTCACTTTACAATCTTACTTCCATTGTTAAGCTCGTTTTTCAAAGTTAAATGAATACACATCCCGTGCTTTTAAAGTGCTTTAGAGGTGCACAAGGAAGTGCCTAATTCATAGTTGCTTGGAGATTGAAGACTGAACTTTTTTAATTTTCACTTACACCTCATGAATTGAAAGTGTCAGGTTTGTTGAGTTCGCCATAGGAAATGTTTTATCTGAAATGAGATATCGGTTGTAATAACATGGGACAGGCTAGTCCTATATAAGATTGTCATTCATTGAAGCTGGAATTGAAACTAGCAAACATGAGTCTCCTATAATGACCTTCCCATTGGAAGAGGTTTGTTTTCAGACACTTCTGTTGAGACCCTCTCTCAAATTGCCAAATCACGTGGGTTTGTCATGAGTAGAAGTGCGCCGGGTGGCTTAGTCGAACAGGTTCCTATATTCATAGCGGGTTGTGCTCTGGTGTGCTTTACACAGGGTGCAGGTCTGGGTTTGACATTGGAGTGGAGTTTCTTGCCTGTATTAGGTCATTTTCTGTATACTATTGCGTTTGTACTATGTTATATTATGGGTATATGTGTTGTGTGCATATGTTCTGTTCTGGTATGTTTTGGATTGTGCACAGTGTTGCTTACATCCAGAGTTGTGGAACTTGGAGCTCTGATGAGCTCTGTTCCGTAACTGGCTCAGTGTTTGCTGGAGGTGGTACTGCGCTGCAGTGAATAAACCTTTATCCCGACCAATCTGGATTTCTCATCTTTCCGACGTTCAATTCTGAACTTAACATACTACTGAGTGTTTTTTTCTCTTTTGGTTTTTCGATGGTACTGTACCTTTGTAATATGTATTACAAAATCCAATAAATATACTTCTACAAAATATAAAAACAAGAGCACTAGGTGGTTTACTTTGTCGCTTGATCTTTGTTCCCTCCAATATGCTTGCCGACTCAGGCCTGCCATCTGCCCTCCATTGTCTCCAAGATTTGTCACGCTACTACCCCAGAGCCAATAGTCTGTGCCTGCACTCCGCTACACTGTGACAATTTCTATCTTCTAACCGTTGTTGAAGTTTGATGCTGATTATCTGTGCTGCCTGGACCTCAGCCGTGAGACCAGTTGCTTGCAGTGGTGTTAACCTTACCAATGGTTGCTTTTTGCTATTGTGTCCACCTGTTATCTTCACCCTCTACTCCATATATTCGCTACTGCTTGTAATATTTGACTGTTTCTTAATGGTATTCCACTGAATGCCCACTTATGAAGTCTTTACTCCATATGAGTTCTCTCACTGTGGAATCTACAAACAATACCACACCACAGGCACCAGGAAAAGGAAATGCGAGCTTCTAAATGGTAGGTCTGCAGAAAAAGAGACCGTGTTAGAGGCTTGGGGAACAGTGGCCCACACACTTCCCACTGGTCCATAACACGACTTAGAGCGAGAATGTTAACTGAATCAATCATAGTGTGAAGGATGTTATGGGCTCTATTGAGGCTAGCAAAGTGGTACTCATAGACCAGATACATGATACATCTGGACATATAGACTCTCTCTGACTCATATGGATTGAAATCGGAATGAACAGGTCCCAGGCTAAGGGCCTTATTATGAGTTTGGCGTCCTGTGGACTACCGTACCGGTGGTGGGGGTCCAGTCCCAGCGTGGAGAGCTCGGCGGTCTGACTGCCGTATTACGAGTTGGATAGATTACCTTTCCGAAGACATTGGCTGAACTGCCGAGACCACCAGCAAACTGCAGAGTTCGTGGTTGGGGATAGACAGCCGCCGAAGGGCGGTACAGAGCAGCTGCACTGTTGTTCATATTACAAGTTGCCTTGTCCACGAGCTGACTGTGGTGGTCCGACCACCTGCTTCAAGGTGGCGTGACGAAGGATTTGGGGATCATACTCACCCCTTTATGTCCTTCCAGACAGAGTCCAACATAAATCTCTTTCTTTAGGTCCCACCTTCACAGCAGGATCTTCGCGATGAGGATTTAGACCCTGTGTGCGACAATCTACAGGTGAGTCCGTTTCGTACCATATACCCATTGCCAATACTGTCCACATATGGGCCAAATCCCGGCAATGGGTAGATGGTATTTTTCCACACAGTATCATGCATATGTGTGCACGTACGCAGTCGAAATGCACACACAGGCATCAACATATTTGGTAAAAGTATTCACCACCCCCGCAAGTTCTCCACATCCATGCAGCCGGCACCGTGGTCAACTCGTAATATGGCAGTCTTTAGACAGTCAGCGCTGTGGGCTACTGACGGGGGTGGGCCAATTCTCCAGCGGTTGGACTGCCAAACTCGTAATAAGGCCCTAAGCCTTGCCTCATTCCTAGGTTAGGGCTCAATCACTCCCTACGTTCCTTGAATTTTAAAGTAGTGTGAAAAAGTAAACAGATGAAAAATAGGGGTGCTGAAGAACAGCAATAGTGTACTTACATGGTTAAAGTCGGCAAATTAATCAAGTGAAGAAGGGAAATCCACAAATCTCTCATTATCTGAAAATGTATTGAATTTCAAGGTTCTTAATATAATATTAAGCCGGGTGCAACATCGTTTGGCTTAGAAAACTACTTAGGTGCATCATACTGAGAAATTTAATGGGTTAAATGTATACCGATCTAGTTATACAGGAAGTGTTCAGTGGAAAATCTTATTTCTGTAGAAACCTGGACATCCCCTAGTGGTCTGAGTACAATTCTATTAAACCCTTTGCCACGGGGCAAATTCCACGGCGGTGCGAGAGGGGGCGGGGTTGGGTGTGGCACTCCCGTACTCAGGACGGCCCCCGGCCGTTTTAAATCACGGTGGACGTGGGCTCATGACGGCCGGGAGTCGTCCGAACTCCGCCCACTGATTAATTCTCTCGCACAGGCGGGAAATTAATACCGCATGGGCGGAGCGGCAATGTTCGGACGGCTCCCGGCCGTCATGAGCACACGCCCACCGTGACTCATGACGTCCGGGAGAGGTCATAAGCACTCAAGGAGTTAAAAATCATCTGCTTCTTTCCACAAATTAAACTCTTGAGGCATTCTAGGACGCTATATAGTAATGCAAGCCTTTAGTGTCAGTTTCCACAACACATTCATAGTGGGGCAAGGGTAAGTTGGAATCACTTCTTCAGAAGGCAAAGTCAAAGCCCTTGACTTCAGCTACTGCTATTTTTATCAACTATGAGCCGTCTTCACACTGAAGTTAAGTGAAAAAAATAACTTCCCCTGAAAAGCAAAAACTGTTACTTAATTTCAATTTTTATTTGAAGCATGAAGACTAGTTGGAGGGGAAAGTTGGAAATACCCGCTGGCAACCACTCATTAGTCAATATGGCTGTGTGTTATCAAGAGAGTTGGGAAACTAAAATAAATACTCCCCTGCAAAGTAAATAGCTGTGACCAGCCATATATTTGACTCTGTAAAGGAAACATATCTTTTATCCAATAGCATAAATAATGTACAACGAATATAAAAAACTTGGGCCTAAATCTTTAAATGTTCATAAAAACCTCAGTAGTTTCCTACTTGGGGGCATATTATCAAGCACGGCGCTAAAATTATCGCCGCTTTAGCGGCAGAAAGCTGCCATACTCATAATATAATATCATAGCATAATATGGTGCTAAAAGGTATTCACACCAAGCATTGTCCTAACTCACCACCAAGGACATCAAAACGAGCCACTCATAAATGTTTTGTGATCTGGTCCCTGACTTCCAGTTTAGTGTTACCTCTTAAGCAATCTGCACTATGGAGATGGTGTGGGGGAGGTGCTTTTGATTTCGCTCTAGATTTAACAATTCCTTCAGAAATTGGATTGGTACCCTGCTCAGCATTAAGCTTGGGTAACACTGACATAGATTGGGAATTTTGTGATTAAAATTTTTTGTTTAAGTTAATCATCAACATGTATCATGTTTTTACCATTAGAAGAAACTCATGGAAACCTGCTCTATGTTTTGATCGTGAGATCTTCAGCTTGCTCAATTTCGCACTTTTTGGTTCTGACCCTCCTGTTCCCACAGCCCAAGCAGACTGCCACTTCCCATGGCTGTGCTTTCACCCCGGCTTGTGAACACACTGCATAACTTTGCATGGATGCAAACATGCAACTTGTATGTTAGGGAATGATGCAATGACTTCTCAGACGCTTAATATTTAACTGCACACAATTGATGAGACTTCACAAAATAATATAGATTGTGGTAAAAAGAAAGAAAACAGGCAATTATTAATAGCAAACGATAAAATGAAACAAACAGGTAATAAAGTAATTGCAATACGTGTATGACTAATCTTTTGGCTGTCGAATCGTTGTAAGCATGCCAAGTAGAGTTTAACAAAAGGCCTGATTAATGAAAAATCTAGGTTTCTGAACAACCCAAGCATATTTTCATTTTTTATCGGGCTAAGAAATAAAGCAATTATCCTAATTTTTCATATTTTAACTAATATAAGTGGAGTAAGAAATTAACTGTGCCTATTTTGAATATACAGTAGCAATAAACCACCATACGTTGCGTCATTTTTTGTTCCAGTTTACATTTTTTTTATTTAATGTGGACTGGAGTAGTCTCTGTTTGTTCTGTTCTTTATTATACACGTATTAGAATAGAGGAAAGGGCATTTGCTCTCTTTTATGCGCAAGTGCAAAGTTTATGCAATATGAACCCTGGAGTGAGGGTCCAAGTTCTGACCTACAGATCACCACTGGACGCTTATGTCAACTTTCATTCCTATGCCAGCTCTTAGTAAACATTAACTAGCTTCTCTCTGTCTGCGATGGTGTAAGTTGATCAAATCCCTTAAGGGATGAACACAAAATTTAAATGGCATTCCTATCAGAACAAGCATTGGGAAAGTCAATAGTGCGGCCTTTAATGTGCTAACACAGCCAAACATGTGCTGAATCTGCACACCATCACATGTGCGGGGGCCAGAGAAGACTTCCTTTAGAGGCACATGCATCAAGCCTTTTTTCATTCGCAAATGGGCCATTTGCGAATGGAAAAGACCTTTTCCAATACATGTACCTTTTGTCATTTGCAATTTGTGATTCCCTAAAGGTGATGCATGTGGTCGTTCCTAAATGCGAACTGTGCATTTAGGGAACTCTAATTACCATTGGTGGTAATTTGTGCACGCTTTGAAAAATGCACAAAAATGCATTTTTCAAAGTGCCATGTAGAGCACACATGCCCTTAGGACATGTGTGTGCTTTACATGTGCACACTTACCTTTTTTGGGGGTGCTTCAGTGGGCCGGCTGCCTTGGATTTGCATTCGCAATTTGCGATTACCAATTTGGTAATTGCAATTTGCGACTGCATTACAATTCATTCCTATGGGCTTGTAGGCTCATAGGAATGAATAGAGTCACATTAGCTAATAGCGATTTGCAATTTCCGAATTGCTATCAGCTAATGTTAAGGAATCGCACATTTTTTTGTGATTCCTATTCTTGCATTTTGCGATTCCAAAGTAGCGATTCAGTTAGAATCGCAAAATGTATGCTTGATGCATGTGCCTCTCAGAGAATTATCTCCTCTTCTCTGCACACTGGAACACACCTTTACCAGCGGATTCAGCAATCTCAATGGTAAAATAGAGATTGTTTTCCCTTGAATCCATACTTTGGATATTCCAATATGTTTGATTGACCTTTTTACATTCTCTCCATTTAGGTTGATCAGGCCCATGAGTGTTATATGACTTTCTTCACACCCCCAGGTGTTACTCCATTGAGTTGCACCCTATAGCACCCATGTGCTATTAGTATATTCTTAAACCCTACCTGGAGACTACTGTTATCATTTGTGGTCCTGGGCACTCCAATGTAAGTATTACCCATGGTTTCAACAATACTGACTATGGCATTCTCTCCTGGTTCTCTCATTGGTGTCCCTCCATTCCCTCATTCTGATCAGACCCCAATATTGATTATGGGGTTGAAATGGGATTATTCAACCCAAAGAAAGACGAATACAGACATTTTCTTGTCTGCTTCTACAAATTACATTTTTGGTTGGTTGGTTAAACCACAGTTGTTATTCACTCGCTGTTTCTCACTGCTTGTTTATTTGTGCTTCTTTCTTCTCACTGGGGACACACTGCACCTACTTCGGAGAATCTGAAACTTGGTAACTCTTGATATAAGTTGTACTAAATAGTTTCTAAGATATAGAACAGTGTTGGTCATACTCTATGACTGAGCATTTATTGTCTGCTGTAACTGCACTGCCTGAACCTATTATTGTTTAAATGAGACCTATGCAAACCGCTGTTTTCTATTTACTATTTATCAAGTTTCCTATTGATGAATGGGTTTCTCTTGTCAAAAAATAATAGTAACTTTGACTTTTCTGAGGGAAAAGTAGCAAAAAAGCATTCCTTTCAGAACAGAATGCATATAGGACTTAAAGAACTGAATTTGACAAACAGCTTGAAATTTGAATGTACTTTTTAGATGTAAAATAGTTCCTCGTACATTTCAATGGTAGCTGCTCAAGCAATGCTGAACGGAGCACCAAACAGCCAATAGCCTGAGGTGAGAAGGCAATATTCTTCTGTGTGGAGCCAAAGTCCACTTTAAGTATGGTTTAAGAAATTGTAATAATATGCCTTGTAGACAGGTTGCTGTCATGCCAGACCAAAACACAGAACATTACGCATTGTAAATAGAAAAGAGAATTAGTTGTATGGTGGATAATGTTATGCTTTGGTTTTTTTAAAATATACTTTATTGGCATTTTCAATAAAGAGAACATACGTATATGCAACAATTTGACAAGTATAAATCGTAGACTTTGCAGTTTGCATCTTACTGTTTGTACAATACCACTTGTTAAACACTATCTTTATCAATAGCCTTCCAGAGCGTTGCTTCATACTGTCAACAATAAACAACAACAACTCCCACCCCTCCCCTAGTTGGCAGCCTGTTCATCTACTGAATTCCCTGTCCTCCATATGTGGTCTCTGTGTACTGAGCCACTTGTTCCATTAACCTCTGGTTGTGAGTTCCCCATAGTCTGTGTGCTGTCTGTCCCCATCTGCGAGGTCTCTACTCTAGGGGGTTGTAAGTCGGTTGTCATCATCGACCATGCCTTTAGGTCGTCCTCTAGTTTTTCGTCTCTCCAAACATGCGCCATTCAGACTCTCTTGGCTATTGCCCATTCATTCATGTCTTTCAGCCACCGGTCTATCATTGGGGGCGACGGTTTTTGCCATTCAATGGCAATGCGTCTCTTTGCAAGTATTAGACCAAAAATCACAAATTTCCTGCTCAGTGTTCTGTTTTTCGGCATTGGTAAAAGACCCAATATTACTGTCCGCGCTTCTCTGGGGACCTCTCACCCTGTAGCTTTTCTTATTTTTTGTAGAACTTCCACCCAAAACGCCTCCACTAGTGGGCATGTCCATACCATGTGAAGGAAGTCAGCCCCCGAGGCTTGGCATTTGTGGCATGCATCGAAGCGCTCTGGGTAAATCTTACAGAGAGTTTTTGGAGTAAGATAGACCTGAAGGATAAAATGATATTGTATTAATTTAAAGCGGGCATTGGAGCTCCCTTGTTTTACCCCTTCGTGGATCCTACCCCACTCTTTCTCTGTCATGTGTTCCCCAGTCGTTTCTACCCATCTCGCCTGGATTGGGAGTGGCCTCTGTGGTAAGTAATCACAGATCGCTTTGTAGAGGTGGGTTATCATTTGTCTTCCATGCGCCATCCCCAACATCACCTGTAGGGTTCTGGTTACCAGTGGTTCGTTTGTGAATGTTGGCCATATCTCCCTGGCCACCTGCGAGATCTTTGCATATTGTAAATACTCTCCCGCTCCTAACGGAAAAGGCCGCCTCTGCGGTTTCCGGAGTGATAAACCGCCCATTATGATATAAATCCCCCATAGACAAACAGCCTCCCTCTTTCCATTTGCGATTCGACATTGATTCCGCTATTTTGGCAAACCCTTGGATTGCCCATAGGGGGGCTTCTGGTGTGAACAGTGCATGTCTCACGACTTTTCTAACCACATTTTCCCAAACCTCCGCCACCTGACGAATAAGGTACGGCGCAGTCTCATGAACTCCTATACCCTTCATTAACAGTTCTGGTAGAGAGCTCCATACGTAAGACCCCGCCAACAAACTCTTTTCACAGTTCTCCTGGTCATCCAACCAGTGGATTGAATGCTGTAGGTTTGCGGCCATATAGTAAAATTCCATACAGGGGAGTTCCACCCCACCCATCTGCCATGGCCGCTTTAGCGTTGACAAGCTAACACGCTTGCGTTTGGAACCCCACAGCAGGTCTGTTATCAGGGTATCTAATTCTCTAAAAATACTAGGCGGAATTGCATACAACGCATTTTGGAGTACATATAAACATCTCGGTACTATGATCATTTTCATAATTACTACCTTTCCCATCAACGACAGGGGCAAATCCCTCCAGAAGCGCACCGAGCCCCGAATCCCTTCTACCACTCTACGCACGTTAAGCCCCAGAAATCGCTCCACCGGTTGTGCCAATCTGATCCCTAGATACCTAGAGGGGACTGTCGACCAGGGCAGGCCCACCACCGGCAAAGCATCTGCTGGCTGGCATGCCAAACTCCCCATTGGCAGCAGTTTCGATTTTTGTAGATTCACCCGGAGGTGGGATACCCTCGCAAACTCCTCCAATACCTTTAGCAAGACCGGGATTGAGTCAGTCGATTGCCTGCAATACACCAGGGTATCGTCGGCATACATGGAGACCACGTGGCTAGTATTCTCTACCTTAATGCCCCATTCAGCTAACCGATTCCAGAGCGTCCCTGCCGGCGGCTCCTTGACCACCGCAAATATTAAAGGGGAGAGGGGACAACCCTAACTCGTGCCCCTGTCCAGGTGGAACGCTTTAGAGATTCTCCCTCCGGTCTTCACTTTCGCGCTGGGCCTAGTATAAAGCAGAAGTACCCAGTTTCTGATACCCGGGCCCATAACCATTTTTTCCAATACCGCCCATATAAAGACCCATGCCACTGAATCGAACGCTTGTTCGATAACCAGAAGAACTAAGGCATGCTCCCCCTGTATCAAAATGGGGTCATGCCATACATGGGCTAAACGTCTCAGGTTAAGCATCGTGTTTCGTCTTGGGATAAATCCCAACTGATCTGGATGGATCATGTGAGGCATGTGGGGAAGGAGTCAGCTCCCCAAAACACCACTTAACAACTTGACATCTATATTAAGAAGTGAGTTTGGTCTGTATGAATTGGCTTGTTGTGGTTCTCTGTCTTGTTTCCGGATCATGATCACTAAATCTTCACGCATAGAGTCCGGCAGCCTCTTCTCGTGCAAG
The DNA here is from genome assembly GCF_964204655.1 of Triturus cristatus. Lineage (NCBI taxonomy): Eukaryota > Metazoa > Chordata > Amphibia > Caudata > Salamandridae > Triturus > Triturus cristatus. The sequence continues at coordinate 1,389,980,391 of NC_140590.1, forward strand.
GCCTCATTGTATACCTCCACTAATCGGTCTACTAAAAGTGGTGCGAATGTTTGATAGAATTCTGACGGGAAACCATAATTTCCTGGCGATTTCCCTGATTTGAGCCGTTTAATAGCACCCAGAATTTCTTCTCTCGTGATTGGCCCCCCTAGCGATTCTTTCATCCCTTCTGCCAGTTGGGGTAAGTCCACCATCGACAAAAAGTCCTCTATGGCAGCAGTCGCCAGCTCGTCCCCCCCCTCCATATATGTTAGCCAGGTGTTCTGCAAATAGGTCTGCCATCCCCATTTGTGTATACACTAGCTTCCCAGCTCCATCCATAAGCGACAATATTGGTTTCAGAGAAATTTCCCTCTTTAACAGTCTCGCTAACATGGCTCCTGATTTATCTCCCTCCTGGTGAAGTCACTGCCGGTACACCGCATAGTCGTGCTTTTCCAGCCGCTTCTATGCCTTCAACAATGCAACCCTGGTCTTGCACCACTCTCCCCTTCTCTGCGGGGTCTCATGCAGCCTCTTCTCAAGTTTGGCCAGTCTACATTCCTGCTCCTCTAGTTGCTGCCTCACCCGTATGTTGTGTGCATACAGACCCCCCAGAGGACCACCTTCATGGCATCCCATTCATAAGCCCTGTTCGAGGCCGACCCCCCGTTTTCTGTGAAGTATTTGTCTAGCGCCGTCTCCACGGCCATCTCGAACTTCTGCCCTCAGGCGCCACATAGGAATAGCCTGTTGTGGTCTACGGCCCTCAAGGCATAGTAAAAGCAGAGAGTGGTCCGAGAGATATCGTGCCTGATATGCTATCCCCTTTACTTCTTGGGCTAGTGATGGTAAGACGAAGCAGTAATCTAGATGGCTGTGTGTGTTTGTGGCTGGTGTATGGCATGAGAATGTTTTTTGTTTGGGGTTGCGTTCTCTCCATATATCCATGAGCTGCATGGCCCTCAGCATGTCCGTCAGGGTACCTGTCATGTGTGATTTTGTACGGAGCCGTGGTGGCTCCCGGTCAAGATTACCATCAATGACACAATTTACATCCCCAACCATAATGGGCGCCTCACCTATACACGGCGCGGCAACCACCCCGACAGATGGGAAGAAAGTTGGGCAATCCATATTCGGGGCGTACACATTAATGATGCATAAACCCCTCCCTTCTAATGTGCCGTGCAGAATCACATAACGACCTTCCGGGTCCACTCTCTGATTCAAACACTTAAATGGTACTCCAGGCACCACCCATATCAAAACACCCCAGGCAAAACCTGAATATGATGTGGCATATAGTTGCCCTCTCCACCTGCGTTTCATACATGGTAGTGCATTCCCCCACACATGAGTCTCCTGTAAACACACTATTGACACTCTATATATTTTCAAACAGGCGTACACCCTTCTACGTTTCTCAAACGCAGCCAGCCCTCGAACATTCCATGTGAGAACCTTCAAAGTTGAAGACGCCATTTCCACCTTGACACTTTACCCCCTTTGCCTCCCATTAACCTCACTCCTCCTCCTCCACGCTGTGCGTAGACTCGGACAGACCTTCTCTCATACCTGATCAGAAATCTCTGCAACCTCAAGAACAACCGACTTTCCCCAACCCCTGAAATTAAATAACTCTCCCCGTCCCCCACCCCTTGGGCAACCCAGCTACCCACACTACTTCCTTGGTGCGGCAAGTCGGGGCTCGACTGAGTCACCCCATACCCCCTTCAAACAACTTACAACTGAACAATGGCTATAGCTCTAGTGGTTCCGTATCACCACCTCAAGCCGCCGAGAACTTGTGAACTTGTGAACTTTAAGAACCAGAATGGCTCCCTAATGCTCCTAGAAGCGATCGAACAGTCAGTCGGGTTGCGAGGCTAGCCTCAAGCTCCCAGACCACGATCCGGTCCCTAAGGGGGCATGCACAGAACCTCCCGCCGGTTACCATCCCTCTAATATTCCACCCCTTTCTTTTGTATCATATGATTTTCACCGCCCACTGTTCATTTACTTATCTGCTACTGCAAGTCCTTTTTCTTGTTTCTTCTTTATCGCCTGTTTCTTTTTTGTGTCTCTCTCGTGTGTTTGCTTGTTAGTCCCACTGTCTCTCTTCAGCTCGCACCCTCCTTCGACAGGAGGTTGTCAGGGACTACATCCTGTGTTCCTCCGTCCGAGTCTCGGGCCGTCTCCAGCTGGACCGTCCCGTCTGGGTGTACTCAGATTCATTCCAAACTGATGTCATGCTCCTCTTGGGACTTTCGGGCTGACCAGTTTCCGTCTCTCGAGTGGCCAGTCACTCGCCATGATCTGTTTGCACCTCCTCGGAGACCCAGGCTCATATCTGAAATGACCGTCTCATCAAGCCAGGATGCCGCCACCTCCGGCGTTTGAAAGAAGCACGTCATTCGCTTGTGCTCCACCCGCAGTTTGGCCAGGTAGAGCAAACTGTATTTCAGCCCGGAGTCTTGGACCCGTTGGGTATAGTCTGGAAAGATTGCAATGGAGTGTCCTTGATACCTTAGTTGGCCTTTCGCTCTGGTGGCCTTGAGGATAACGTCCCGGTCTCTGAAATGAAAGAACCGGGCTATAATCGCTCTTGGGGTGCTCCTGGGCGGGGCGGCGGTCCCAGCGCTCTGTGTGCTGTCTCGACACTGAAAAATGTAGATATTCCTTTTGGGGCCACTTCGTTGAGAATCCAATTCTCCAAGAATAGGTCTGCGGCCGGCCCTTCGGCCTTTTCAGGGAGGCCAATGAAGCGCAGATTATTTCTTCCCGATCTGCCTTCTGCATCTTCCGCCCGCTCGTCCAGGTGCACCACCCTTTGCTGTAGACACACCATTGAGTCTCTGAGTTCTCGGACCTCCTGTTGCATAGTTTCCACGTTGTGTTCTGTGGCTGTTACTCTATCTGACACTTTGTGGAGATCGCATCGCAGTAGATTCACCTCTATCGCAACCGCGCCAATGCTATGTACCACCTATGCCTTAGATGCCTGGATCGCTTCCATGATTTCCGCCAATGATGGGGACGTGTCTGGTAGCCATCTCGGTCCATCGCCCTGGTCTTGCAGATTCTCTGCCGCCCCGGCTGGATCTGCGGGGCATGGCTGTGCATAATTAGAAATTTTTTAGATTGAACCTTGTGGGCCTTGTCCTTCACCATCTTCCCAGGCATGTACAGGACCCCAGGGCCCAGCCAGTATCTTAGGTTCACACCCTCAGGTGGCTTCTCCCCTGTGGGGCTCCTGCACACTCACTTTTCGGGTATAGTCCACTTCCTCTCTTTAGGCCACGCTGTGACCCAGCCTTGTCTCCCTGGTGTCCACTTGTCTACCTACCTTCTATTTCCAGGCCTGTACTACCTTCATGGGGCGTCCCTGTCCGACGGGCCTGTCTCTGGTATTCAACAACCTGCGGTGCTCCTCTCTTGTGCAGGGCCAAAGGATTCTCCCAGCACTCAGTGCGCTCCGACGCAGGCATTTGGGGCATGTCCCTTTCACTGGGGTCACTCCTCTTATTGTTCCCTGTACAGACTATTGGCTCCCTCAGGCTTAGGCGCACCGCCCGCCGACTCTACCGGGCCTATTGGTCTTCATCAACTCATTCCGGGCCTCAGCCGTGCTCCATGCTAAGCCCCAATTCTTGTGGACAGGGGTCCTCTGTACTCCCCCCCACACCTCTGGTGCCTTCCCCTCAGGCTCGAATCTAGGCCCTCGGTGGGGGGAATGGGAGGGGGGCTGACACCAGCTCTACCCGCCGGTATCTCTCTCCTCCAGTCCGCCCTCCGGCTATCTTTGCTGCACAGCAGGCTCCTACCAGTATGTGTCATGTCCTCCACTCCGTCTCCCTTTAATGGCGGCCCTCTGTGTGCCAAGGCAGATCTTCAGGGTCCCTTGGCCCAACCTGGGGGCGAACTCGGGGTTTCCGGTCTCAATTCAGGGCGACCGCACCCTGAGCGCCACTAGTGTTCCTTCGACAGTAGGTATGCCACCCCGCACCATCCGCCAAGCAGTCCGGGCCTCTGGGTCGTTCCTTTCTGCGCATAGCCTCAGCAAGATGGCGCTCGCAGCTCCTGACGTCTCAGCTTTTCCAGCGGCTCTCAAGGACTTTGAGGCTGAATCTTTGCTGTCCGTGGATGTCGTGGGGCAGCGTCTATCTTTTTCCCCCCTCGGATATATGCCGGATAATTATTCACCGGCAGGAGCTCCGGCAAACGTGAATATTCCGCCATGCGTCCAAGCCACGCCCCATGTTATGCATTGTTGTGCAAGTTAATATCATGAAGTTTAATGCATTAAACTTCTATGTTCAGTTATGAAACAATTCACCTGGATGGGGTGGATGCTCAACTGTTTTTTGTCAGATGGTGCCAGCCCTTGCTGGATTTGCAACTTGCTGTGGGTTCTTGTGTTTTTTATTAAACGTGGTTTCTTACTATTCAGCATGTCCTGGAGTGTCTATCCATCTTTCCTCATTTGGTGACTAGGTTTTTTCCTATGAAAAATACTGGTGCCCTAATCCCTAGTGTGTGCTAAATTCCTACAGGGAGATAAAGCGCAAGGCTTATTTTTGTATAACCCTCACCCACCAGGGTTACCCCTTGGTGGTATGCTTCAACGTAGGGTTCTTCCGATTCCGCTCAGGAATGGGGTGTGCTGCTACCTGTGAACTACATAGGAACTCCAAATGATATATACCAAATGATGGTAAATATGAGTTGGAGGGGTTTTATTGTGAATAAAAAATATGTGCTGGGTAGGAAAGCTACGCTTTATTCCGTTCTTCAGACAGTGTGATTAAAAAGGGAAGAAATGTAGAAAGTGTGTGTGGTTTTAATGGCCCTACTTTCTACATTATCTATATTTTTCAAGCCACCCTTCCATGTGGTTTTTGTCGGGATTAAGGATTAAACTCCTAGTTAGACTATCCTGTAACAACAAAGTGTAGCGATTTCAGACACTCTGCATTTGCAAATACACGTTCCACCTACTTAGTACTATATTCTGTGATAGATGTACGAATAGGAATTTTGCTCCATAGGTTCACCGGTGGCAAGGCAAGCCTGAAGTGACACATGCATCAAGGTCTTGTCTTGGTAAATGAACCTGAGAGTGCAGTACCGGGGCCTGAATTCAGGTTCATTTTCCAGAATTCAGTGGAATATATTGTGCATAAATTATCTCTCATCATTTCAATGCTCCACGGCTAATTCCGCCTCCTTCTTCCTTAAAACAACTGGACAAACCAAAGTTGAAGTGGAAATTATGGATAAGCAGTTTTGAACCATGGCTATTGACACTAAGAAATTAGATGCAGAAGCTGGTCATACTTTGCAATCATCTTGGGTCACTAGCCAGCAGGTACTTGACAACTTGCCTGAGATGCATGGCGGTCGATTCATCAAAATGCCAGGGGTAGCGGAAGTGACATCACATGCCATGTGACCCCCTACCTGATGTCACCGGAAATGACACCACATGAAGTTTGACCTGATAACATCCCGGGAAGTGACATCACCTGCCCTTTGACCCACCTTGATGATGTCACAGGAAGTGATATCATACGAACATTAACCTGATGACATCACAGGAAGTGACACCACCTGCCCTTGGGAAACCCATGAAATCAAAGGAAGCAGTATTGCATGACCTTTGACTTGGTGCTCTCACAGTAAGTGAAGCATCTAACTTTTGGTTACTTCTAACACACACAGAGGCTGGAAAATCTCTACAGATACAAAAGAAGTACCCTATACACAGAAATACTTAAAATCCCATTGAAAATACAGCTGTATACATTGTTTCGGTTAGTATCGTCAGATAAACAATTAAGATAACGTAGCATTGATTAAGAACCTATCAACAGTGGAGAATACACTAGTCAAGTTGAAATCAGCCATTATCAATATCAAATAACGTAAAAATGGGAAGGTTGATGGGCCTATAATTTTCAAAATAAGTTCACTTTATCATTTGTTTTAGAAACTAAGGGCATATTTAGAAGACCCTATTGCCACAGTAAAGTCTCTTTTAACAATGTTCCTGTGATGATAAGGGCTCCGTTTTATTTACAAGGCAGCGTTAAGCCACTTAACGTGGCTTAATGCCGCCTTGTAAATAAGGCACCCTTTTATTTTATACTTAGCGTGAAAGGGGTGGGCAATGGGTCATGCGGTGGGCATTCCGAAACAACACCTATTGATTTTGACGCTGCCCCTATTTACAAGGCTGGCCTAAATTAAGACCAGGAAAACCCTGGTCTTAACATGGCGATACGAGGAAAAATGCTTTATTTCTCCTTGTTTTTGCTGTTTCTATGTGTGCTGCATTGTGTCCTTTCCTGCACATAAATAATCTTTAAAAAATGACGATTTGCACCTTCTATGTGTGCTGCACAATGCATCACACATAGAAGTTTCAAATCACCATTTGTGATTGTTTATGTGCAGGAAGGGACACCTTCCTGCATGTAAACAATCATTCCCTCAATGCAGGCACCCTTACACGATGATGAAGAGTGCCTGCGTTGCTGCTAGGCAGCTTAAATTAGTGCCAGCGGTAGGGAAAATCCAGGAATGTGCCTTATCTTTGTAAATTTTTTGGTTTTTGGTATGGCAGAGTGTGGTGTTAGCCTTTTGTGCTTTACACCACACTCCACCATTCTCTTGTAAATATTCCCCTAAGAGTACCATGTAATTGAGCTAAGTCTTGGAATGTAGATAACAGTGCTATTTAATGCAGGTCAAGTTCTCCAAGCAACCTTCAATTCCTGGACATGGTATACAAATTCTAAACCTGTGGAGCCATTGAACCTTTCTAAGGTTACTTTATTTATTTTCTTCTACAGGAAACATGCATATCACTGGTACAGTACACTTGTGTTGATCATTATATCTGTATTAGCAATTTAAAGAGGGTTACGAAAATCTGGGCAGAATTTACTCATATGGACGAAGATACTGGCTGTCATGGTGATACCATATTACCAATAAGAAGAGCTGCTGCTGCACAGTTTCCTTGAAAAGAAGAAATAGCTGACTTTTTGGGTATAAAGGGGCCAACAGTTCACATGTCCCCATCTAGAATCGTATGTGCTGGTATGAGCAGAAGCTGGTTCTAGTGATGATTGGGGCATCCTCGTATATAGAGACTGACTTGAGGGTAAGTTGATGCTTAGCTAATATGAAACACAGTATAAGCTGACAGTGCCACAGATTCGGTATTCAGATCTGACTGGTACAAAAAATAGTTGCTGCACTGATAATTGCCAGTCTTGATGAGAGAACATATAGGTGGACAGCAAGTGCTTGGCTAAAGGGAATCAAGGTGGCTAACAGTGATTTGTAATACTTGTTCCATATTCCCACACATGAAAAGCTGATGTGATGAAGCAACATATTCATTGTGACAGAAAGAAACAAAATGGACAGCAAATTGGTGCTTTGCCAATAGTGCTTAGAAGAGTGGTGGTTGCTCTCTTCTTGCCTCTGCATAGGTTGCTGACTTCTGCGATCACTGGCAGAGAAATTCAGGGGGAATGAAGACTGATTGAGGAGTAACTGTAGTTTGCCTGGCCATCAGGAGAAGGCCGATACTGAATGGCTGTGTGGTATCTGCTGTCTTTGTGCTCTTGCATAGGTATTGGTTTCTTTGATCAATGCCAGATATCTTCAGCTGGTATAGGCCTCAAGGGGAATAGAGACTGATTGAGGAGTAACTGTTGTTTGCCTTGAAAAGCGTGTGCCTGTTTCTCTGCTTCTCTGAGGCTGCTTCTTTAAATAAGGGAAAGGACCATGTCATTTTTTAAGAGGAGACCTCCAGTGGCGCATGTCAGCAAATCTATTGATGGGTTCATTCAAATTTAGCTGCTTAACCTCATTAGGTTCACAAGTCTTTATCATTAAATCACCAAGGGGCATATGTATCAACCGAATTTTTAATCGCAAACGCTGCGATTCGCAAAAAACAGCGTTTGCGATTAAAAATTCGCAAAATGGGATGTATGAGGCAAATTCTCATCGCAAATTTAAGAAATCGCTAATTTAGCGATTTCTTAGTTTTGCGTAAGCATTTAAGAAATCGCAAATTGCGATTTCTCAAATGATATGTAACACGCACCAAAGCACAGTGAATTATCCTTAAGAAATCGCAAATTACCACCAACTTCTAGTTGGTGGTAATTTGCGATTTCTGTTAAAAATGCACTTTTTGGAATTTTACAAAGTGCCACGTGGCGCACATACATGCCCTTAGGGCATGTATGTGCACCATATGCACACACATGCTCATTTCAGGGGTGCATCAGGGTGTCATCATGACACCCTTGCACCTTTGAAATTATTCTCAAATTGCGATTAGCAAATTGCGAATCGCAATTTGAGAATTACTTCCCATTCATTCCTATGGGTCTCCTGGCCCATAGAAATGAACGGGAAGGTATTCCTTAATTGCGATTTTGCAATTTGCTAATAGCAATTAAGGAATTTTAAGAAATCGCAAAAGTTTTGTGATTTTTTAAATACATCCCGTTTTGCAATTCTCAAATAGCGATTCTTTAAAAATCGCTATTTGAGAATCGCAAATGGAGATGTTGATAAATATGCCCCCAAGTCTCTTGTTTCCACATTTATTGCACAAATATTATTTTACCCTTTTCATACAGGAGAAGAATTTTTCATTTGTACAATAGTAATAGGTAATGTAAAAACTAGATGTAAAAGATCCAAAACCTGAGGGAACGCTCCTAGTATACTGCCTGCCAGAGTGAATACCTGGTACATGCTTGTCTGAAAAATACGATTTAGAAATTTCCAGTTCAGATTGTAGAAGACTTCAGTCTACTGCAGCCTCTGGATATCCGTTAGCAATAGCTAGTGCAGAGAAAAAGTCCAAAAAATGTGCAGCTTTTGGATAGAACATCCCAACAGCAGACCTGAGGCCCATGTTGTCTGTAAATCGAGCATCGAACTCATTTACGAATATATCCAAGTAGAGAAATAAACTTCTTGCTGTAAGTGCTCAGGCAGTGGAGTTTGACTTTCTGAGACATCAAAATGGCTGGATCTTTTCCCTACAGAGGTACCGAGAAAATAATCTATCAGGTTGTTACTCATTTATGGTGTCTCAAAGGTGGAGCCCTTGAAATAGATTTTTCTTGAATCTCAATTCCACACTGCTCTGCTATGTCCTTAGCTTGACTTAACAATTCGGTCCACTGACTGTCTTGATGAAGTTTCACTAAATCACTTCTTGTTGACTTAATTAGATTACATGCTCTCGGCAAGTCAAGGTATTTGCTCAGTAGTACTTCGGATAGACTGTGCATCTTTCGGAGAATTAGTTCCATTCACTGCAATGTAAGCAAGAAACCAAGGTTTTCAAAGTTCTTAAGAAGTCCTTTGGCTTCTGAACTAGCCTCCTTATCATGTGATTCTATTGCACAGAGAACAACAATAATAGACCCAAATCACATCTGTCCTTTCCTAACAAAATAGTGCTAGAAAAAAACCACCTTGTACCTGAGAGTCTTTCTAGCTCAAAGACATAGAGATTACTCTCTTTCTGAGCTTTTACAAAGGGCTCATGTTTTGGTGAACTTTGTGAAGAAAAACATAAACTGGTTGCAATGTTGAAAAGAAATGTTTTACTGGTTGTATGTTAGTTATTTTTTGCACTAATGCAAGGTTTAGGCAATGGGCATGGCAATGTATATGAATTGCTTGTGATGAAATCTTTTATTTTTGTTTGGGCACCATTAAAATAGCCACTCATAACGGATGCACCATCATGGCACTGTGCAACACATTTCTTCCAGTCAAGTCCAGCTTTATGTTCTGCGTCAACAGTGGCTGCAGCAATGCTAATAATGATTAAAAAAACTCAGCTGCTCTTTATGTGAGACATATTTGGTTTCATCAACTAGCACCGCAAGATATTTTAGAACTGTTTTGACAATACGCTCACAGAAAAGTGCTGCCACCATAGATATACTGTCATTTTGGTAATCAGGAAAAATATAGTGGGCATTTTTTCTTTTAACCTCTCATCTTTACCAGAAATCATCTCTAACAATTCAATGAAATATCTACTATTGTGAGAATTCTTAGTTTCATCCATGGCACGGAATCCAAGTCCTTGACAACCCAAGAAACATACTACCTTAAGCAGTTGCTCCACTTGTTAACTATTGTCTTCAATTTCCTGCTCAGTACCTCTTACTATCCTGGAAGAAACTGACTGCTGACAATTTACAGGCTGCTGTAATATTTTGAAGTTGGTCCAAGAAATAACTGATTATTTTTGCTTCACTGACTGTGAATGTTTAGACAAAGAACAAGTAAGCTTTTCCCACTTACTGAAGCCAATATCATTGAATGCAACATTGCCATATTCATGTCCTTCTCCTCCTACAGAACCAGCACTAATATGCTTGCATGCAAAACAATAATCATCATCTTTAAGAATTGAATCCTCTAACAAAGGATGGGTTTTGTAATCTCCAATGAACCTATGGCATGTCGTGGGGTTATGTTTGAAGTTTTGGTTGCACTGGGTTGCTACAAAGATTCCGTGACAAGTCATCTGCCAAGAATTCACTTGCCGGGTTGGATTTTGGGTAAACAGACATAATATCGAATTCAAAATATCGATAGGACAGAATATTGAGTGTTTAATATAGAATGGACAGAATATCGAATTGCCAAAATATAGTGGTGAAGAATATCGAAAATCAGGTAAGAAATAAAATATCGTTTTAAATAATATAGAAGTAAGTAATATCGACAGTCATAATATAGTTGTTAAACATATCGATTTTTTTTATAGTGTTTTAAGTGTTAGTATATGTGTTAAAAGTATGTATAAATTTTGGAATGTATGTTTGAATATTTTTAAAGTAATGAATTGTATGTTATTTAATTTGCGTGTAATTTAATTCCGTAGCGGGTTGTGGGCTTATAGGGGATCAGGGTGGGAAGTAATTTAATTATAGTACATTAAATAATAATTTTTAGGAATTCTTAAGTATTTTTAATTTAATTTTGCGTTTTACTTCTGTAGCGGGTTGTGGGTTTATAGGGAATAGGGTGGGAAGTAATTTAATTGTTATTAGGTAATAATTAATTGGTATTGAAAAATAATTGGTTGTTGATTAATTATTAATTGGTAAATAATTAGTATTAATTGGTAATTAATTAGTATTAATTGTTTAATTGACAATTATGTTAATTGTATTAATTTATTATTTGTAGCAGGTTGTGGGTTTATAGGGGAATATGGTGGGAATTAATTTAATTGTAAATCATTAATTACTGAAATAATTTTTGTATATTGCTAATTAATTTAGTCTTAATTAATTATTAATTGGTATTAATTTTATTTATTAATTTTCGGTAGTGAAAATTAATTGGTTGTTAATTAATTATTAATAGGTTATTAATAAAAAAAACATTGGTATTTATAATAAATTAATTATTAAATATTGTGTGATTGGTAATTAATTTTAATATTTTTATTTGGTATTAATACTTTATTTATTTTTAATAAAATATTACATTATTATTTGCCCTACTATTGCACTCACTGGAGTGGGAATAGTAATTTTTACCCCTACGCTATCCAACGCTTTCCCTACTATTGCACTCACTGGAGTGGGAATAGTAATTTTTACCCCTACACCATCTGTTGTTTTCCCTACTGTTGCACTCACTGGAGTGGGAATAGTAAATTTTGCCCTCCCACTATCCAACGCTTTCCCTACTGTTGCACTCTCTGAAGTGGGAATAGTAATTTTTACCCCTACGCTATCCAACGCTTTCCCTACTGTTGCACTCTTTGGAGTGGGAATAGTAATTTTTACCCCTACGCTATCCAATGATTTCCCTACTGTTGAACTCACTGGAGTGGGAATAGTAAATTTTACCCTCCCGCTATCCAACGCTTTCCCTACTGTTGCACTCTCTCGAGTGTGAATATTAATTTTTACCACTACGCTATCCAATGCTTTCCCTATTAATACACTGTCTGTAGTGGGAATACTAATTTTTACCCTCCCGCTATCCAACGCTTTCCCTACTGTTGCATCTCTGGAGTGGGAATAGTAATTTTTACCCTCCCGCTATCCAAAGTTTTCCCTACTGTTGCACTCTTTGGAGTGGGAATAGTAATTTTTACCCCTACGCTATCCAATGATTTCCCTACTGTTGAACTCACTGGAGTGGGAATAGTAAATTTTACCTTCCCGCTATCCAACGCTTTCCCTACTGTTGCACTCTCTGGAGTGTGAATATTAATTTTTACCACTACGCTATCCAATGCTTTCCCTATTATTACACTGTCTGGAGTGGGAATACTAATTTTTACCCTCCCGCTATCCAACGCTTTCCCTACTGTTGCACTCTCTGGAGTGGGAATAGTAATTTTTACCCTCCTGCTGTCCAACATTTTCCCTACTATTGCACTTACTGGAGTGGTAATAGTAAATTTTACCCGGCCGCTATCCTACGCAAAAAATATTGCATTTTTTTAAAATAAATATTACGTCAATATATATGTATTATTATTTATTTTTTACTTACCTTAATTATTTATTAATTTTAAAGTAGTTTAAGTATTTTTAAGTATGTTTCAGTTAATTATATGTTTTATTTCATTAATTTTACATTAATTTTAAGACATTTAAAAAAATTCGATATTGTGACTAACTATATTTTTTACAACGATATTTAGGATTCTATATTTTTGTACTTACCTGTTTGGAGATAGGGCTTCGATATTTTGGCATTCTATATTTTTCCTTCGATATTTTGGCAATTCGATATTCTTATTCTCGATATTTCGTCAGTGATCCGGGATTTTGATGTTGGTGTCTGACTAGTTTCTTTGTCTTGAGGTGCCTCTATTATGCCACTCCTCAAAAAAGAGCTATGTTGTCATCACAGGATGATGAACAGTCAGCAAGGCCAGGAATGGAAGTACTGCCATCTAAGCTGCCAACATAAGAAGATGAATCTTCAACTTCAGTGTGAAATGAACACTCAGCTCAGTCAGCATGTTGAGAAGTATCAGAAATGTCAACAATGACAGAACTACCATCAGCACAGGGAGAAGCAGATGCAACGGCGGCAGATGATGTTTCAGGTATGTCATAAGAATGTGAGCATATGTGTAATATTTAACATCAGGTTCCAACACGAAGTTGAGTTGAAGAAAGTTACTTTTATTCCTCAATAGAAGATCCTACCCAGCAACATCTCATAAGCATCCAACAGCTTACTAACAGCTCTCCAACTGCCTAACCCAACCTTCTCAGAACATAAGTAGGTCATTCTTGACAACGCAACTACTATGACAAGCATAGCAACCAATACAAGAATAGAAATGGAAGATGCCACACATCTCCCTTCCTTATAAACAGAAAACACAAAAACAACACACAAATAAATAAAATACCTATCTATACATAATCTTTTAAATACTTTGGTTGTGAAGAATGTCTCACAGAACGTCGCAAAGCCACCTCCGGATTCTTCAAACTCCTCGTCAAGGTAACCTTATCCGAAGAAGTGTGAAAGTCATTCCCAATCACTTTTCCATGTCCGTCCTTTAACACCACCACCCTGTTCAAATTCCAAACCCGATGATCTTGAGATTTGATTGCATTCTTAAAAACTTTGATAACAGTCATGGGATTAAAATATTTTAGATTTGCACTCCCACCTTGTCCAGGTTTCTTAACAGCCACTAGATCACCAACTTTTACCTTCACACACTTGACCCGTTTCCTATTGTCAAAATTCACCTTCCTTTTACAGACTTCAACATCCTCCTTTTCTTTCAATTCATCCTCATCACACACAACCACTCTACCCTTTCTCACACTGTAATTATTTACCCAACTGGGCTCCAAGTAAGTATTAGGAATTCTCCTCCGAAACAAAAAAAATGGAGTTTTCCCTGTGGTTGAATGAGGAGTTCTTCTATATTCCTCAATTTTCTTAAGAACCTCACTCCTCCAATCCAGAGTTAAAGCTTTAGCAAGTGTGATGGTTTCCTTCAACACTCTATTAAACCTTTCCACCATCCCATTAGACTCTGGATGATACAGAGCACATTTCTTATGCAAAATTCCACAAGAACTTAAAAATTCTTCCATTTCTTTTGATACAAAATTGTACCCCATTGTCTGATAAAATCGATTTGGGTAAACCCTCTCTAGCAAATAAAGTTTTCAAACACTTTATGACATTTGCGGAGTCAACACTTGTTAGAAAAAAAACCTCAGGCCACCTAGAGTACATATCAATAATGACTAAGAGATACACCTGAGACCCTGACATGTTAATGGGTCCTAAAATGTCGATTGAAATATCATCCCATGGGGCTTTGGGTCGAGATCTAATGATCATGGGCTGCACCCTAGGCACTTTCGATTTCTCACTAATACTACACAACCCACAATCACGTATTTGCCTCTCAATAAATTTGTCCATGCCTGGCCACCAATACGATGAACGCAGCCTTTCCTTAGTCTTCGTAATACCTGGATGACTGACATGACCCAACTTCACCAACTCAATTCTCAGTTTCTCTGGAGGAACCAATCTCATGCCCCTGAACATTAGCCCATCCTCTACAGCTAGCTCATCCTTCACATACCAAAAGGGTTTAGACTCATCTGAGCCACATTTCACACTAACCCAGTTAGTCTGAATCAAATTCATCACCTCTTTAAGAGTATCATCTCTTGCAACCTCATCAACCCATTTCTCTTGAGAAATATGACTACATTCAACCACACAAACCAAATCATCACAATCATCACTATCACCATCATCACCAGACCCCTCAGATCCCAATCTCGAGAACACATCGGCTACAACATTATCCACACCAGGAATATACTTAACTGAAAAAGAGTATTCCTGAAGACCAATAATCCATTTCGTTATTCTACTCGAGATTAAGTCCAAACCTTTGTTCTCAAAAATTTCCACTAAAGGCTTATGGTCTGTCCTAACTTCAAAACTTACACCCCACAGAAATTTTTTCAGTTTCTTAATCGCCCAAGAGATCGCCAACGCCTCACGCTCAACAACCGAATACCTTGTTTCAGGATCCTTTAAGCCACGTGACAGAAACAAGATGGTCCTCATACCATCAGGACTCAACTGTTGCAACACAGCACCAAGCCCTTTATCACTCGCATCGGTAGTCAAAATAGACTTCAAACTAGTGTCAAAACTCTGTAGGAACGGGGCAATCGCTAACCTCTCCTTAATACTCACAAACTCTTCCTGACAATCTCTAGACCAAACAAAGTTGGTTCCTTTCTTGAGAAGCAGTCTCATGTTAGAAGTCAACTCAGAGAATCCTTTGACAAATTTTGCATAATACTCTATCATGCCAAGAAAGCTCAAAAGTTCTTCCTTCGAGCTAGGAGCTGACAACTTCCGAATAGAACTAACTAAATCCTCTTTGGGTTTGACACCGCTGCCAGAAATGTTATGTCCAAGATAATTCAAAGAGTCAGTTCTAAATTTACACTTCTCCAACTTTATCGTCAAATTCCCATCACTCAACCTTAAAAGAATATCCCTTAACCGTGAATCGTGCTGCTCCAAATCATTGCCAAAAACAAGAATATCATCTTGATAGATGCACACTCCCTCAATACCTTTAAGCAAACCTTCCATGACCCTCTGAAAAACTGAGGCCGCAGAGACCAAACCAAAAGGCATCCTTATGAAACGAAACGTTCCAAAAGGCGTTATGAACGCTGTTAAATCTCTGCAAGAAGGTTCAAGTTCAACCTGGTGGTATGCTGATGTTAAATCAATTGTACTAAAAACCTTAGCCTTCCCCAACAACGAGAGTAACTCACTGATATTGGGTAAAGGATATCTGTCAACAATCACATTCTTATTAAGTTGGCGCAAATCAATGCATAAGCGCAAATCTCCATTGGCCTTCCTTGCTGCGACCACCGGAGAAAGCCATTCAGTCCCTTCCACCTCCTCAATGATGCCATTTCTTTTCAACTTCTCCAATTCCTTCATCATCTCATCCTTGACAGACAAAGGCACACCCCTGACTTTACAGGCCAGCGGTACAGAATTATTCTTTAGTTTAATCCTATGTTGATATCCTCTCAAACAGCCTAGACCATCACTAAATACTTTTGGAAATTCAGTCTTCAATATCTTGGTAAACTCACAATCACCAGAACTGCTGACTACACTTACTTGATCTTTTAACAAAATTTGAGGTACAGCATTGGGATCTAAATAGACACCCAGTTCACCCTGATGAAACCAACTTATCAAACTGTCACCTTTTTTCGACACATACACCTTCCCTGAAATCAACCTCCCTCTAAACTCAATCATACCCCAGAAATATCCATGCAACTTTATAATCTCACCTCCATAAGCTACTGGAGATATATCAGGCTTTAACAACTTCACCTTTTGTGCCAACTTATTCCAATAAAATTAATTTGACACGATTGTAATCTTAGCACCAGAGTCAAATAATACTCGAGTGGAGATACCATCCACCAGGATTTCATCATACGGACAAGTCCTCTTATCGATAGAGCAACTTATTTGTGAAATGATTTGTACACATTCACCGTCCTCATAGCCTTTTTGTGAACATTCACCCTCACAAACATCAATTCTTTTTACTCTAGGTGTAGGTCTAGTTTTACAGACCGACGGGTAATGTCCTTTTTTTTTACATTTACTACAGATAATATTTAAAGCAGGGCATTTACGATCATTCGCTAGATGGCCTGATTTATCACATCTATAACATTTAAAAGAAGCAGTAAACGAGGAAGGAAAACTAGATGCTGTACCTTTGACGTTAATAACTTTTCCACTAACTTCTGTTTTATATGAATCTTTCTTATCATTCACACTTTGTACTTTTGGGTCAGTTGTCTTGTCTTTGTTAATAATAGCCACACACTTCAGTGAGTGTTCAATTCTTTTGGCTACAGTTATGACCTCATCCAAATTGGGCTCATCTCTAAGCCAGAGCTCTTCTCTCACTTTGTCCATATTACACCCCAACATAAATTGGTCACGCAAACGCTCGTCAACTAAACCCTCAAATTTGCAAGAAGAAGCCAATTTCCTCAAATCAGTTAAATAACCTTCCACAGTTTCTTCTTCACGTTGCATTCTTTTCCCAAAATGATACCTCTCTAATATAGTACTTACTTTGGGCAAGTAATGTTTATCCAATTTGCATATACAAATTTCATACTCATTAAGCCCTTGTGACTCTGTAGTAGACAATTCAGGTAGGTGATCAAACACGTCTTGCCCTTCTGACCCCAAACAATGAAGCAACAAAGAAGTTTTCCTTTCTGCACCTAAAGATGCACCACACACCCTCGCATATCTCTCAAACACCTTCTTCCATTTCTTCCATCTTATGGGGGGTTCACCAGGAGATGCTAAAAAAAATGGGGCAGCAGTGACGTTTTGCATTGTTGCAACTACACCTGAACTTACAAACTCTTATTCTGTTTCACTTATAATAACATATTAAGCACACACTTATCAAACAACAGAACACTTGAAACCTTATTTCTAAGTGACCGTGTTACGTGTTAAGTAGAAACACGAAAAATACAAACATTGACTTCAACTTGTAAAATAGTTGTGTCTGGACAAAATACTCTATCACACACGAAAAAGCGTGTGCATCGCTGAAGAGACACAAAAAAAAATAAAAATGAGCGAGCGAATTACAGTACAGTTTGAGTTACCAGATCATAAGCACTTGACGCAGTTAGAAGAGTTCTGTAAACACGACTCTTCCTGAGAAGTCAATTCACGTTAGTCACAAAACAAACAGATCGTGTGTCGTAGCTAAGCAACCACGAACCACAATCAGACTTTCTTGAGGACGAATCAGAGAAGGCTCCACCTCGTAGCTAAGCAACGATCTGACTTCACACCAAGAGGTCACGCACGGAGACGTAAAACTGTGACGTGCGCACAGAGCTTCCAAATCATCCACGTAAGAGGAACTGGAACGTCGCGTGAAATGTGAGTTCTTGGTTCTTTAAGCGAATGCTTTCTTTGTTTGATTTTGAAAACAAAATGTAGACTCGGAAGTTGCTTTGATGACCCGCTATGCTGTGAAGCGTTCAGGCCCGAGGGTTTCACACACGACGAGTAGAGCATCCACAGTACTCGAACAGCGATATGTAGAAACCCAAAGGCACGTCCAAATAGAAGCACACGCAGAAAGCCACAAGTCACATCCGTGTTGTGTGTCAAACACTACTCTGCTAGATCGTACTTCTTGAGTAACACACCAAATACACGGAGAAGTAAGATGACCATTAGCAGCACAGTCCGAGAATCACCACAGCACAGCGAGTCAAACGTTACCAAGACGAACTGATAGATTATAAAAACTATCGAAGCGAAAGCGAAGACCTTGCTCACACGACTCTTTTAACAAAGTCCTTGCTCACACGACTCCTTTAATAATACAGCTGCCGCTTCCCTTCATTGATGAGACACCGTAAACGGCTGCACCATTTCCCTTGAAACAGATGCCGCTCCGCTTTACTGATGACGCGTGTTAGGATCTTCTTTAAATCTTCATCCTTTTGCCAAAAGCTGCCGACTACGCCAGTGTAATATTTAACATCAGGTTCCAACACGAAGTTGAGTTGAAGAAAGTTACTTTTATTCCTCAATAGAAGATCCTACCCAGCAACATCTCATAAGCATCCAACAGCTTACTAACAGCTCTCCAACTGCCTAACCCAACCTTCTCAGAACATAAGTAGGTCATTCTTGACAACGCAACTACTATGACAAGCATAGCAACCAATACAAGAATAGAAATGGAAGATGCCACAATATGCCTTCAATTCTAGACAGATCAGCATCAGACAACTCTTTTGTTCTCTTGCCTCTATTAGAACCTGTGGGAGAGTCTTCGGTACTCCTCTTTTAGTGAACAAATCTAATATTGATCTTTGTTTTAGTTCTTTGGGTTTTGCAGTAAGGAAAGTCATTTTTCTGTGTTCCTTTTTTGTAGCTGAACTTAGAAATTCCACTGCTAAAATATCAAACATACCGAAAAAAGTGTTAGGACATGGTATGGTACACTGCACATAACAGTGAGGAAACATAGGACACAGGACAGTGAGGAAACATTGGACCATACAGGGCAGGAAGAAGGGGGCAGGTGCATGGACTCAGACAACAGAGGGGGAAGGAGGCAGTGGGTAGAGGCAGCAAGCTAACTGTATAGGGCAGGTGGGAAGGACAGTGGCAGAACAATGGAAACACATGGTTGTATGGCACAACCACATATGCCTAAACCACTCGGTCTTTACAACAACTGTGTCTTTACCATGCATGCCTTTACAAAGAATTTCATTGCAAAGGTATGATTGGGGAGAGGAGTTGGCCTAACGGCTAGGGCGATCAACCTCGAATCTGGAGAGCTGAGTTCGAGTCTCGGCAACAACGCTGAACATCCTGTGATTCTGGGCAAATCACTTAATCTCCCCGTGCCTAACAAAAATGAATGAATTCCTAATGTAACTGGTGCTATGTAAAGTGCTCTGATACCAGTTTCAGGTCAAGTTTACGCTATATAAAACTCTGCAAAAAAAAGTAATGTGGTAAAGGTATATGTGTGGTATAGATCCCACCCCAGCCTCTCTCCATCCTGAGCCCTAAATGTCATCCCTCCTGCTTTGTAATCTACTTACCCCAGCCCTACTACTTACCCCGTCCCCTATTCTGAGCCCTAAAATCCAGCCCCTAGCACAAAACAACTACCAGTCCTAAGCACCCCTGCCCTGAGCCCTAAAAACTGCCCCCCAGCCCTGAAAAGTGCACCTTCCTCCCCTGTCCTGAGCCCTAAAAATCTGCCCCATCCTAAATATGACCCCGATCCCAGCCCCCCGCAATGAGACCTAAAACCAGCCCCCACCCCTAAAACCTACCCCCACCTCCCCCTGGCCCCAGCCCAACTTCCCATGCCACGACCCGGTCTTTCATGCAGGGATTCTTCTGGTTCCTCTCCACACCCATCCGCTCAAACAGCAAGAACGCTGTGTGACTTAACCATGCCTGTGAATGGTTAAAGCATATGCATGGTTAAGGCAAGCAGTATTCAGCTTAAAGGGAAATGGCACACATGCTTAAGGCTGCATTGTAAGGATGGTCATGGGCGGTCATTTTGGAAGAATTATGGTCTTAGACAATGGGGGGCAAGAAGGAAGAAGGGGGTTAGGGGCAGCAAATTTGGACGGGGCCAGCACAATAGACAATGCCAGGACAGACCTTGGATCCAGCACCTCTACTGCGCAATACAATGGACATCTTACTTTACATTACAAAAACCTTAGAAATTCACTGAAAAAAACAAAGCTTAAAGTGACACAACAGTTAGGAATTGTAAGAATATCTAACTTTTTCATTACCAAAACATAAACTTACCCAGAAACATCAACCAATAATGATTAAAGGGATGCTATAGTTAAGTGACAATGTCATGTAAAACATACCATTTAAAACTAAGAACACCAATGAAATTCCCCCTAAAGTAAATATTACCTGCACCCTCGCCATGCACTGCTTTGGCCTTAAGAGAGAAAAAGAGACACAGTCAGAGAGAGAGGAAGAGAGATATTTTTCAAAGAGTCAGAGGTGAGAAAAAAAGAGATCAAGAGATCATTTTATCAGAAGGTATCTTGGAAGGTAGAGGCCTTTGCCATTGTCCACATAGCTTATTCCTTAAAACGTCTCTGGCTGTTTTTTTGCTCTGTCAGGCTGGAGAGTGAGGACGGTAGCCCAGGCATAGTGAGGTGAGGTGGGTAGCTTGAATGTCCCTTACTGCTGGAGATAGGATGAGAACCACAAGCATCGCCCAACATTATTTAGAGCCTTATTAGAAATTCAGGTATTACCCCATTAAAGTATTAGCAATGTGTTTAGAAGTGCCCTTGCAGTCCTATTAAAAGTCCCTTTAAAGTGGCAGCTAGTGCTACCTCCTTACAAGTGACAGTACTTATTGAATGCATTATATGTTTCATAAACAGCATAGTGTGCTCCAAAGTTTCGTGAAGGGCATGCTTAGCTTGGTAAACACACCACTAGGGTGGTCACATGGTGTGCAAACACACCACCAGGGGGTGGTCAAGTGGTGTTAATTTTTTAATTAAAAAAATAAATAAGCACTGGCTGGCAGGCCGGTAGGTTAGAAACAAGAGTGAGAAGTGAGTGTTTATTATGCTGGCCAAAGGGTCGCAAGCAAGGCGGCAGAGGTCACAACGGTTTGCCTAGGGGTCGCAGTTGCCACCTCTGGCAACCCCTAATTGAAGTTCATGCTGAGTTGTATCTTCCACAGAACCAGTTTAGCATTTGGGTGGAGTACAGGGAGGCTGTGTCTAGGCTGGGAAAGCAGGATTCAGAGAAATGTAGCATAATGTTAGAGAGGCACAATTTCTTTACATGTAAGCAAGGTAGCCAGGAGTCAGTGGAGGAATATATGACAGCATTTTGTATACTGGCTGAACTATGTGGATAGGAGACCAGTGTATACTTTTAGATAAGAGACCAGTTCGTGTTCGGTTGTTTAACTGAACAAAACATGAAAAACTGGCCAGTTGCAACCCAAGTTTGGATAAAGTTATTGGCACTTCCAATTGTGTCAAGAGGCCTATACCTTCAACCAAAGTTTTACTTTCAGAAGATAATGGAAGGATTTCAACAACATCAACCTAAGTGAGGAAGTGTCACTGATGACCCAAAAATGCAAGATATGCAACAAAACAAATATTAATGTGACTAATTTAGGATGCTGGGCTAAAGTCACTTGTAGGCTTTTCTTATTTTTTCCTGTGCAGATCAGATGTTGTAATATGTGTAAAAATGTTAGACCTTTTCAAATAGTGTTCCTGTGCACTTAAAGCTCACTTTAAGTTATCCATGTGGATGTAAAGAAGTATAACATGCAAAATATTTGAACAGTAGTGTTAACTGGGGGTGGCTGTCAGGGTCACTGCACCTATAAATATATTGTCAGATACCAAAGCTTATGGAGTGTATATCAACATGAAGGGGCATTTTTGGTTGTGTGCTACAATTTGTACGTTGGACTGTGTATTCTAAGATCTGTGTAGCAATCAAGGGGCTTAGGTTTAGTACACCCTGCAGCCTTGGTTGATATGCCAGTATGTACTCATCTCTGGTTCTGATGCTGAGTCAGTTCTTAATGATTTCTTGGAAGTGTTTGGAAAAAAATAGCTGTTGTTAAAGGGATCAAACATCACATTAAGGTGAAAGAGGGAGCAATGCCTTTCATTCCTTCAGCATGTGAGACCTGTACCACTGAGTGTAAAGCACAAGTTGAAATAGCTGCTTAATAACATTTATAGCGAGGGCTTTATAGCACCCTCTGATTCATTAGACTTTCTTTTCTGTGGGGCAATTGCATTTGCATGCAAAAAAACAGGTATTATATACCTGCCTGGTTACCTATGTCCCCTTAATGAGAACATGATTGTGGATTGCCACCCTCTATTCCGAATTTTAGACATGGTAGCCAACCTGGGGCTGCCAGATATATTTTAACCATTGATTTGCATTCTGCATACCATCATGTACAACCGAGTAGTGATAAGATCCTACTACCTTGGTGACACCATTTGAGGCCCATAAATTCCTTTGTTTTCTATTTGTGTTGGCATCTGCAGCTAGCATTTTATTAAAGATGATGAATGCACTATTTAGTATGGTGAAAGTTGCACAGATCTTTCAGGTGCCTATTTTCACAATAACCTCGAAAGGGCATAATGATAAATTAAGGTATAAGTTATCCGCTCTTAATGAGAGGAGCATTATCGTTTCCAAAGAAAATCTGAATTTCTTAAAGTAAGGGTAGATTCTCTAGGCTCAAATTTAAATCTAGCACATGCCTTTAAAATGGCTGCATAATAGATGCATAATGATGGATTGTGCTGTTGTATCAGACTGAGCGAGTGCTATGCTAGATTTATCTCCAGTTATTCAGCTATTGTACAGTCCATGAGAGAGAGTTTAAAAAAAGAGTAAAAACTCACTTGGTCTGATGAGATGAGATGATAAATCATTCAAAGAAGTGAAGTGAATGGTCATGGATGTTATAGTTCTAAATCCTTTTGACACTGGATCCAAGTTCATTAGTTCAGGAAGCTGTATTTAGCCAGATGGGAGGGTCAATAGCAAGGGAAATACAGATAAATTCATATCTAGGACACTCACTTATACAGAATGTTATTAGAGTAAAGTTGAAAGAGAAGCTCTTGCCTATGCATGAGCGGTTGAAAATTTTAAATTATTGTATTTCTGGGTGTCACATTTTGAAATTCACACTGACCACAAGCCTTTAGTTTATTTGTTGTTTAGTGGAGGATACTCCAAAACCTAGTCAAGCTTAGTAAGATTAATGTTGAAGTTACAGGGGTGCAATTTTGATAAGAAATATGTTCATTGAGGATGCAATGTCGGAACAGAAATTCTGTCTCAACTACCCATTGCTTGTGATGATGAAACTGAAAGTGATTGTGTGTTGTGTCTGTAGTAAATGAGCTTCATAAGCTGTGTGACATGATTACAGAAGAGGAGTGGTGCACAGCATATTTGATGGATTGTGTGCCATTGCACTTTCAAAGGTTAATAAAAAATGGATGGCCTCATGATAGATATTTGGGTAAGGAGCTGAAGTGTTTTGCACAGGTTTCAGCTGACGTATCAGTGGTAAGTGACATGGAGCTCAAGCTGGACTGTTATGTTCCACCAGCTAGGATACGAAATGATCTCACTGCTCTTGGACATGTGGAGCATTTGGGCATTTCCACAACTGCCTCTCATTAAATTTTTTTATTGTTGGCCATTTAATTGATGCTCAAGCTGAACATTTTGTCAATTATAGTAGAAGGTGTCATATTTTCTATAGGTATTGGAAGGAGTGTGAGAAACCTTTATAGCTGGTTGCTTTGACTTTTCAGGTCTCTTCCAGCTACTTTCTGATGACATGAATGATCTTGTAGTGCTTCATTACTTCTAGAAGTGAATGCATTTTGCCTTTGTAAAGGTTGTTAACACAGAAGTAGTTATAAAGTATCTAGATTGGGTAGTTAGGTTAGAGGGTGATCCTAAAGAACTAGTTTCTGATATTAGCTATCAATTTGTCTCTGTTGACATGGTAACATTTGTGAGTTTCTATGGGGCCTAACTATGTTGCAACACTTTTTATCTTGTGGGTAAAGTAACAACAAGCTTTTCAAATACTGATTGAGACAGGTCGAATGTGAATGTGTCTGGTGACTATGGATTATCTTACAAACAGGTTGGTGCCACTTTTTCTTCCAGACGCGTTTTGCATGCTAGCAGAATTCCTGCAAAATTTCATGATTTTGTTTTCGTATTAATTACTTTTCTGTCACACTGACATCTGTGTTTAATTTTAGCCAGTGGTTGCAGGTGGGGCCACCGGCAATCATTTTTGCATACCAACTTTTATTTTTCAGCAACAGACTAGGATCTAGAGCAAGAGAAAAAAAAAGAAACACATCGAAGAAAATGGGAGGATAGAGATAGATGGGAAAACAATGGCAAAGGGAGATAGTAGAGATGAAAATGAAATAAAGGGGCAGGGTGTTTTAGTGGTGAAAGAAAGAGGCATGAGTTCAGCAGTCTAGAGTATGCCTTTGTGGTATTTACAATTGCATCATGAATCATTACTAGGTTCAGGCATCTGAGAAAAACTTTGGGCATTGGCATTTATTATGTTACACATAGACCACCGCTTGTCATATTTATCTTTTGGTTGTTGTCTTGTCTTAAGAGGTGGATGTGGCGTAGTATGGTTTGTAGTGTTATTTAATGTTATGTATTATAATGCATCAGACTTCTAAGTTCTGTTACAGAAAACCTACCCTGGGGTTGCGGGTGTGGGTGAGGGTGTTCCGCTACTTTGTGACACGCTGACTGTTTTATGTTAGAAGGTTCCTGTTTTTGGTGGTGGTGAATCTAGGCTTTGTTGTGGGCTTCTGGTTCTTCAATAAACTCATCTTCCTACTACTCAGCACACCTTGGTGTGTCTATCTATCTTTCCACATAATTCCTCATGAGTATTCGATGCAAGTGCCATATCTTTGGATGTTCAAGACCCCTTGAAATCTCTCTTGTTTTTTCTTGAAATGGAACTATACAATTCGTTTTTGTACATCTTTTGTTTTTTTCTTCATTACTGGGGGGAATGGGAGATGTAGATTGTGCATCGTACTCAAAATCCATTGTAGGTCATGTGAGTCGAAACTGTGCAAACGTCACTCAAGATAGCGGGACTTACTGGTTCCAAGACAATAGTTTATTGCCACAACGTATATTAGTTTCATAGTTCCCTGAAACTTTTTTAGTTTGAACCAATCTCAGCAGGTGAACAATACCTTACAGCCACCAGGAAGGGAGCAATATGCAAAACACAAGTAACATGAAAAACGGGAATTATGTGCGATGTCACGACACAATAAACATCATACTTTACCTAGTGTAATGAGCCACCCAGCCACTACATCATGACCCTGACATCCGGATGTAATGCCCTAAACCCTCAGCGCGGGGCATGGCCAAGGGCATAAATAAATGGAAGAAAGGCCGCTCTTAGTCTTCTCCCAAAGCAGCTACTGGTGTTTGGCATCCTTCACTGTAGTGGGGTCTGGTGGTGGTCATATGGTATCTTGCTCACAATATTTGGCGACGAGGATGGCCACCCCTCGCAGGTCCCGACACTCTCCTGTAGTCCAGATCAGTGAGTTTTGTTGCAGCATTCTTGGCGTGGCCCCAACCACGGCGTAGTCTGGCGGCATTCGCACTGCTGCCTCCACGGAGCGGCTGACTTCTGCTTCCAGACCTGCACGGCGCTGACTGAGCCCTGAACCATGCCTGCTCACCAGCTCATCTACTGTTTGCTGCCTTTACACTGCAGGGGCTTCAGCATGCTGACCCATGCATTGCTACCCGTGCTCTTAACCAGGCCCGCCCACCAGCCATCTGGTGTTCCACCACCAGCGCGTCAAGGGAACTAATCAAGCTGGGGCTGCTTTCTGGATTCCCTGTCCTGGAGACACAAGCCTCACAGGCACTGCCGGTTTTTCACTCTCTCTCCCACTCAAGGGGTCAGACCAGACATCTGACCGGTCAGTGACTTTGTGGTTGCTAGACTGTCATCACTTGTCCCCAGATGTGGGCCTCAGTGGACCTGACTGGCGGTCCAAAGTTATTATGCATTGCCCACTTGCCAGGGCTTGTATGAGCAGGCTGCCGTATCCTGGGAGACACCAGATACTAGACTTAATGAGTACATAGGGTGCTTATACCTGCACCTGGGACTCAGTGTTTCCTCCATTTGGTTTTGAGTGTGGCACCTGAGATAAAGGTACTATGGCAGATGATGCCAACGCTGTGCACACTCCAACGACGCCCATGCCCCCCTCAACACTAACCGGTGGAGGCTTTGCAACCATTCAGCAAGCTGGCGACCCTGTCACAGCAGCCCCCAGATGGAAGACGTGGACGGGAAGGTTGAACAATTTCTTCAGGGTGACCTGAGGAACCGATGGTGCTATTAAGCGGTCCCTCCACTTAACAGCAATATACAAGATACAGGGGAATCAATCGATAATTTCTATGCCCATCTTTGTGAGTAGGCCAGCATATGCGTGGCAGACAATGAGCCAAAAGAAGTCCGGGCACAAATCATTCAAGATTGTGTTTTCATTTGAAGTCAGTAATTTCTTCTAAAGGTTTTGTGAGTTGGGGCTGTGGCCACTGTCAGAAGGTATTGATGGTCAATATCCTTTCAAGTTTGTGAAGAGGTCAGCTTCGACAAGGAGTACACTTATGCCTTGAAAAAATACAGGAATCTCATATCAAATTATTTTTCAGTGCTTTACTTTTTTTTGCAGCCTGTTGGCATAGTGTTCTTTTTGAGGACCTTTGGAAATCTAAAATTACGTTTGAAAATACTTTGTACTAGCTATTGAAGCAGCCATCATGAAAGTGGGTATTTCTGGTGCAATGCGTTTGCCGCTAGGATACAGGACCATAACTACTTCTCAAATCAAATGTAAAATGAATGGAAGAAATAATCATGTATATTACAGGAAATTTAAACTGCTAAATGCCGTAAATCGCAAATGCTTTCCTGCTATTTCTAATCCAATTCAGCTTCACATTTATTGATTTTGTTCCATATTGCTGATGTTAGAATAATACTAGTTTGACTATCCAGGTGTATTGAGGCATGGAGGTATGGAAGAATGGATGTGATCCAGTCCTAAAGTGGATCATCCTATATGAAATTTCAGCAGTGACTGAAGTAGGCGTATTTGCTCTGAAATATTCCTGTAATCATTTTGGATCACTAACCCAGTTCAAACTATTTACACTTTTATCATCCAGAAGGTGTGTAGCGTAAAGTAAAATTAGTGTTGGTGGTATATTACAGTGTGACACCCTGACTGTTCTTCCTTCATGGCCGTGCCAATCAAAACCATCAATATTACAAAAGAGGAGGATACAGAAGTGTAAGTGTGGAAGAGGTACTTTTCAACTTCCCCAAGTCTTTCCAGCTCTGCATCAGGTAAGCACTCTTTTTGCCCTCCGCCCCCCCACCCTGCTCTTCCATGCCAGTGGAAGGACCCATTGGTTCGTCTAACCCAGAATTGAGAAATATTACAGCAGATCCCTTGGGTCTACAAACTGCCCTACGGTTCGTCATTGGTGTTTGAGAGCCTCATTTACAACTACACAACCCCTTCCTCATCTCTACTCTTGAGAAAAAGCAGGTCTAGTGGATCAGGAAGTACAGCAACTATTTTGAAAGACGGCCATTGTTCCCGGGCCATCTCTAAGGTTTTGTGAACTTCATATTTCTGTCACCCAAGAAGGTCAAAGGGCTAACATCACCAATAAACCAGAAATCCCTGACCTACTTCATTCTCATAGCCCAGCTGCTATAAGGCCCTTCTGAATTTGGAAAACTTTCTCTTCTCCATTCTTGTTAACCATCCCTACTGCTAATTCCTCAAATTCCAGTGGAACTGTCCCATTTACCAACTTTGCTGTCTTCCCGCTGGTCCATAATCTACTCCTTGCTATTGTATGAAGCTTCTCCAGACCATTGTCTCTTTTCTGCGGACCTGAGTCATCCAGTGGTGGCCATCACAGCTCGCGGGTGGGAAGGCGGGCACACGGGAGGGCGGTATGCATTAAAAGAAAAATAAAATAACACTTACCTTGCCGCCGCCGGGTCCCGTGTCTTTTCTCCTGCCCGCCTGTGTCCGACTCCAAGTCGGAATAAGAAGCAGCCAGTCAGGCTCCCACCCCTTGGCCAATCACAAATCTGCAATGCAGCATTGTGATTGGTCTGAGCGGGGGCTGGAGGGGTGGGCATGTTCTCCATGCAGGCTGTAATGCAGCCTACAAGGAGAACAGGGAAGTGCGCATGACGTTTTGAGCGGCCCGAGAGGGCCAACCAAACAGTCATTTCACACACGAGTGTTCTACCACTCCTCCACTGCAGCTCCATCCCCTTACGCACCTGCTGCAGCAGGAGGACAAAATAAAATGATAATAACATTGTGTTATTATCATTTTATTTTTTCCTTTCTTTTGCTGCTTCCTGGCAGTGGGGCGATGCTCCTCCGCCTTAGCAGAGGAGCCGGCACTGGAGTCATCCACCTAATCATATACCTGAATGATATTCTACTGCTGGCCTGTTGACTACAGAACCTCCCTCTTACATATCTTCACTCTCAAGCTCTTTCACTCAGTAGGCTTCATCGTAAACTTTGACAAGTCTGCCAACTCTTTGTACCAGACAATGGACTTCCTAGGTTTTGTACTAGACACACTTTCCTGCCTGTTGATCCTCCCAAAAACTAGCCTCAGCATGTCTAGAAGGAGCTCAGTCAAGCTCTGTTGCAGTCCTCACTATCCTTGAGACAGCTGACCAGCATTACAAGCCTCTTCTACTCCATCATACCGGCAATATTACTTCCCACCTGCTTTATAATGCTATCAGAGGTGAAATGCTAGCCATATCTGCCAGGTCTTCCCTTCTCTGCAAAGATCACCCTGAATTGGGACGTCCAAGAGAAACTTTTTGGTGGTTGACAAACACAGAAAATTGGGAAAGGCAACGTCATTTTGACTACACTCCAGTTCTAGTTATTGAGTCCGAGATGGGGTGCCAATCTCCAGGGTCTCTCTATTGGGGGCCCTGAACCCAGGAAGGCACCTCTCTTCCTATTAACTCAAAAAAACCACTTGTGGGAAACTTCACAATCAAGTGCTTCCTCCAACACAAGTCAAATTGCTGTATTCTCATTTGGATGGGCAGCATATCAGCATATCGTTACATGAACAGATTGGGAGGAACTAAATAGAAGTGTTTAGCCTCTCTGCCACTGAAGCTCTGATACTTCTGTTTTACGGTCCCAAAAGGAACTCCACAAATAAGGCATCATATCTTACTGGCGATTCCAATTCGATAGTGGCCTGTCTCTCCTTCCACCTATGGGATTCCAGTGACTAAGCGCTAGATCGCCAGTTTTCTCAGAGATCTGCTCTATCTGGGGTCCCCTGACAAATTCCTCAAACTGGGCTGCTAGGATTTTCTGGTGATGGAAGGAACCAAGGATTATCTTCATGCCTTTCCCCTTTCCATAGCTGAGTCTGTCTTATACAATCAATGTTTTTTATTCAGGGGTTTCTGAAGGCACCGTCCCTTAGATTGCTATCCTCTGGGTAAATATCACCCTTTGTCTGTAGGCTTATGAGAGGTATTTTCTCTTCTCCTCTCACTACTCAATGTGAAACTTGTGCACCATACTTTTTCACCTCTCTTTTTATTCTGGCCTCCTAATCCAGATCTGCCCATTAAACAAATATCATGCAAACTAACCATCTCTGCTTGATCTTTATCATTCGTGTGTCTGACATAAAGGGCCTCTCAGCCCATGAGAAGTTCTTCACCTCGAGGGATTGTCTTTTGATTTCCAAGACAACTAAAACTGGTTGCTCCTTTATTTTTTACCTTTACTTCCCAGATCATCCTTAACTCTGTATTGCTAGTTGTCTTCATGAATATGAGATGCAGACAAGCTACCTCTTAACTTCACGTTGTCTCCCAGCTTGAAATTTCCTTCTGAAACTCAAAATTCTACATACTTTGGCATACAATTCTCTAGTATTGAACACTGGGGCTCCCAGTTAAAAACTGGGAAACTGAATTTTTTAAGAACTTCTGAAGCCCTCTTTAGATTAGCCGCCAACATTGGGACTAAGCCTATAAAGGAATTACTGATATTGCACAAAAGCAAATGTTTAACTAGCATCCGCTTTGGGGCCCGCCTTGTGGTATGGCAAAATGTTCATCCCTATAGACACAGGAGAATCTTTTTTATGTAGAATATTGACATGGCCTAGCTCAACTTCTACTTATATTGTACATAATGAATTGCCTGTCCCTTATCTAGACGATAACATCCAGATAAGTCCGATTACACTTTGGCACAGTATATAAAGCAAAATAGGCACCACGTTTACCATAGCTATTATAGCAGACTGCCTGACACTCGAGCACAGAGAGAAAATTCAATGGCTGGTGTATGTGATTAGCCTCTTAAAAGAGGTGGATGGGAATATTAGTATCTAAGATCCTGTTAGTGTATAATGTTATAACAAGAAAGAATTGAAAGCGCTCTTCATAGGAAACAGAGAGTCTGAAAGGAAAAATAAAGAAAGCTTTAAGCTGACTGTGCATAGTTACTGTTTAGGTTATGTTCAACAAAGAATTAAAAGCTATCTGCTAATCTCACCAAACATGTCAAATGTATGTTATCTTACGGATGTATGACGTTACAACGCATACATTTACAACGCATGCACTTACAACGCAATTTTTACATCGCAACATCCACTACAACGCATTCCATTACATCGCATGACACTACAACGCATTTTAAAAAACGACCTTTACAACGCATTCCATTACATCGCATACTACCTTTACAACGCATACCATTACAATGCATACTGTTACATTGCATTTAAGGTAAGTATTGGATAGTATAGGGGTAAAAATTACTATTCTTACTCCAGGGGGTGCAACAGTAGGGTAAGTGTTGGATAGTATAGGGGTAAAAATGACTATTCTAACTCCAGGGGGTGCAACAGTAGGGTAAGTGTTGGATAGTATAGGGGTAAAAATGACTATTCTAACTCCAGGGGGTGCAACAGTAGGGTAAGTGTTGGATAGTATAGGGGTAAAAATGACTATTCTAACTCCAGGGGGTGCAACAGTAGGGTAAGTGTTGGATAGTATAGGGGTAAAAATGACTATTCTAAGTCCAGGGGGTGCAACAGTAGGGTAAGTGTTGGATAGTATAGGGTAAAAATTACTATTCTAACTCCAGGGGGTGCAACAGTAGGGTAAGTGTTGGATAGTGTAGGGGTTAAAAATTACTATTCTAACTCCAATGGTATGCATTGTAATGGTATGCGTTGTAATGCCTGCGTTGTAGTGACATGCGATGCAGTGTCTGCGTTGTAATGGTATGCGTTGTAATGGTATGCGTTGTAGTGTCATGCGTTGTAAAGGATGTTCCGTTGTAATGCCTGCGTTGTAAGTGTAGTGCGATGTAATAGTTGTGTTGTAAAGGTTGTTTCCATATCTTACACCATTACGGATAGGCACTCTCCATTTATGGTAGCTTTTCTTAAAATGTGGGCTTGGGCTGCTAAGTTATCTAAATGCCCAAGCGATGGTAAATCTTCCCAGTCAACATTGCACTTTATTATTTTTTTAAAGTTTTATAGGGATGTAAGAAAACAAGCTTTAAAACCATTGTTTATACCTGAAAAATGTATCCATTACCAGGATGCCTTTAATTCTATTTGGAAACTCCATAATGTGGGTTTATGTTATGCAATCTCGGTTTCATTTTAACTGCCATTAATAGGAGGAAATCGTATTGACATTTAGAAGCCTTACTATATGACGTCGAATAATGAGATGACTTTGACTGTGCCCGCATAGATCCACCTATGTTTTTAGTAATGACTGCTGATTTTATTCTTGTATTTCACTCTGAGGTGTAAGGCGATCTGGTTGAGGATGTCAGACTAGGACTAATGTCAATACCCCCAAATTAGATGTTTTTTCTATATATCATTGAACATTATATGAATTTATAGTGAGGTTTCCCAGATGGATTTTGACTCTTCATATAGACATGAAGCTGCAAATTGTAACCCTTTTAATATTTATGATGATTTATCGTGATATTGAGTCGTATTTTATTGCCTTTTATTTTGTCATTCTTGTATGGATTTGTATCCAAATAAAGATGTATATGATGATGATGAATCTGGGATGCATACAAGCTCCCTCAGACTTCACTCTGTCTCCCAGCTTGTCATTTCCTTCTGGAAACGCCACTGTGCAATAAGCTCTCCCACCCTTGCCTGATGAGTTTCTAGTTTTTACCAGAGATGAGAATTGATGTTTCTAATATAGGTGCTCATACAACTCGCAGAGCTGTGGCATTCAAGGCTTGCTTAGCTGGCTGCGGTGTAAATGTCCTCATGAAAGCAGTGGAATGCCCCAATGCATCCACGTTCTGGACTTTCTGCATCAGATTAATTCAACATGCAGTGAATGCTATTCTTGCTAGCTTTGAACATGCCACACAAATGACACCTTGAGAGTAAGTATCATTCTAGCACTGTTCATTCAGTGCAAGTGTTGCAAATACAGGTGCAACACTTGGTAGTCACTAGCACAAAAATGCATGCAATCAGCAATTCTCATGGCAACACACCATGAACATAAGACAATGTTTAACATTTCATTTATATGATGCAAGTGTATCTAGAGCTCCGTAGTAGTAGAATATATTAATTAACCATGTGATGTGGATGTATACAAATGTGTTATCTAACCTTTTCCAGCAACAAAACTAACTATTACACCCACACCACACAACCTATAAACCCCAAGAATTAACAAACATAATGTTACTTACCAAGAAGAAAACTAAAAATCAAAGGAAGTCGCAAACGTTTGATCACTAGGTTCCCTGATTGTTCTTCCCCCAGAACACTCCACACCCGATTCAAAGCACCCAACAACACAGCAGTTACAATGAACCTACCCTCCACAAAAATCCCCCAAGCACACACTCATAGTTCTCAATCTTTTGAATTCTCTAACCAAACAACCTCCCTTCCACCTCCATCCTAAGCTGCAACCAGACTACTCCCACAACAAACCCATATATCAATCCCCTATCACCACATTTCTCCTCCCATATGGCATCACACAATGACCTCAAAGCTCCTTTATTAGAAATCAGGGTCTCTAGTTGGCAGAGGTAGGTACATTTGTCCAAATAGGGACCCTTGCTTCTAGTCAGGGTAAGGGGGATATACACTTTAGATAACCCCTGCTCACCTCCTTGGTTGCTTGGCATGAGCAGACAGGGTAATTCCAAAGGTAATGCGTTATGCATTTGTACCAACACTTACAGTAACAGTGACAACACCACAAATGGACACCACACCGGTTTAGAAAAATAAAGTATCTTTATCTAAACTTAACAAGACCAAAACAACAAAAATCCAACATACAAGTATTAAGAAAAATGACTTCCAAAAGGTTTTAGCAACTGAGTCCATAGAAAACTATAGATGGGTGATCTCTTGCAAAGAATCTGTTGTTGCAACAAAATTCACCAAGCCAAACAGCCACAGGTATGGGAAGCGTCGAAAACCAAAGAGATGCGTCGGTTCCTGAGACCCTCGTGGATGCAATGCGACAGTTCGGCTGTATACAGGGGAGCGATGCGTCTGGTCTGTAGTGGAAGCAATGTGTCAATTTTGGGATGACTCTGATCGTCGGGTGATGCATCGGGAAAAACTTCAGGGACTATGCATGGAAATCCAGGATGTGTCGGCGAACGAAGCGGTGGCGGTGAGAGGTGCTGCGTCGACCTTTTCAGCTGCGATACCTCGATGCATCTATTCCTGCCGTAGCGACAAACGCTGCGTTGGTTTTGGCAATGGCACGGCAATATGGGAGATTCTTCTCGCACCACAGCATTGCGTTGGAAAAAATCGAGAAGACCGATGCATCGATTTCCTTGTCGTTGTGTTGCTTTTCCAGCTCCCAATAGCAGAAATAACCTCCGGAGGCCCAAGACAGTCACAGGCACCTCTTGGAATGTCAGAACTCCCAGCAGGAAAGTTCAGGGGAGCTGGGGGTGAAGCCTTTGTGTTCCTGAGACTTCAAAACAGGAGGCAAGCTCTACTCAATCCCTTGGATACTTTCCTCAAGCAGGGGACACAGCACACAGCAAAGTCCTTCTCCTTTCCTTGGCAGAAACAGCAACTGCAGGCCAACCCCAGACACACAGCAAGGGCAGTACTCCTCAGTTTCTCCAGCTCTTCTCCTTGGCAAAGGATCCTCCTGATTCCAGAAATAATCTAAAGTTCAGGGGTTTTAGGTCTAATACTTATACCCCAACATGTCTTTGGGGCTCTTTATGATGGGCGGGCAGACATCAGTCCACCCGCCATTATAACAGTGATGGGACCGACCGCCAGACGTGTGGTGGTCCCACTGCCCCAATTAGAATACGCCCGCCATACTGGCGGGCGCATCCTGGCCTTTTACCATTGCGGATGGTGCTGCTGACTGCAGCACTGTCCGCAATGGTAAAAGGGCATGCACAGCATTTACCTGCACTACGTGGCAGGCACCACGTGGTGCCTGCCACTTGGTGCAGGAAACTGCAGGGAGGGGTACCATGGGTACCCCCCAAGTGCTCCCCCCGCAATGGGCCCCCAAAGCTAATCCCTGCCGCCATGGAAAGGCCTTTAACCACCCACATCATATTATGGCCTGCGGTGCCTGCTAGGTACTGCCACCATATTACTGGCCCAGCTCCAGCCGGCCGGCAATCGTAAAGATTGCCGACTGGCAGAAAAGCGGCGGACGGACTTGGCGTCTGCCGCGATACCCACCGCCATCATAATATGGCGGGGGTATTTCACAATAGTGTGGAAATTAAGCTTGTGAACTGAACATTATCTGCGCCATCTTGTCTCTCCCCAGCGCGACACACAGGAAAGCGCACGGCAGCCATTTTTAGGCACCCTGGTCTCTCCCTGCTCATTGCCGATCGCCAGCGCATCCCCCTGGCGCTGCGAGCATTCCCCCGCGTGCCGGCCACCCCCGCTATCTCATACACAGGCCATAAACCCTCTCCTTCTGCGCGACCCTGCCATGGAACCACATCCCACGCCTGACCGACATCCCATACATGGTCATGCATCTCTTTGATAACCCCCTTCCTCTGCGCTCAATTGTCCGAACCGATCCCAGGCCATCACCTAGCCCTGCGGATGCAGTTTATTGCCCCTACTGTAAGGGAAACACCCCACATCAAAGGGATTACAGTAGAGCAAGGCCCCCCACCCCCTGAGACCCGACCGGTCACACACACCCCCGGGAATTGGTGGAATGTCCAGCTGTGTGATAGCCATCTCCTACTGTGGGTGGGGTGGGGACTTCCACTGTAGATATGTGTGGGAACGAGCTTGAAGTGGGGATTCTGAGGATGTTCTTTCATGTATCAAAGCGATCTCAAGAAAGTGCCATGTATGATAAACCTGCAATAAAGTCATAAACCTGTGTATAAGAGGCCAGGCCTCAGAGATGCAGTTAGAGCACCTCATGACGATACCTTGCTGTCTGACCTGATGTGTTCTCCTCCGGAGAGAATAAAACCTTGTTTCCTGCCTTCCAGTCTCCGGCGCCTGCCTCTTTGTTGGTTTAGCATCGAATGGTATAAGAGGCGATTACCGCCGGGCAATACTTGAAAGGTTACCGACTACGACTGCCGCTACCATTTAACAATAGGATGGTGCAACGATCGCCACCGCAGGCCGGGTGTGTCGATCATTACGCCATCCTAATGAGCCCCTTTGCTCTCTTTGTGCAAGGGTCTCTCAGCCCAGTCCACATCAGTTCTGTCCTCTCTGGTGCAGCTACACGGCAGGAGGTGGAGATAGTATTGTGTAAGGCAGACAGGCCCTATTCAGGTGCAAGGGAAATCTTCTCCCACCACTCTAAATGCAGACCGGGTCTATTCAGGTGCTAGTGAGAACTCCTCCCCTACTCTGAATGCAGTCCAGGTCTATTCAGCCCAGTCCTTACTCATTCAGGAAAGGCAGGACACACATCAACCCCCACGATGGCTGTCTGAGAGAATGCACCACCCCAGCCCCTGTCACTCCAAAACCAGACAGTCAATACACAAACAGGCAGAGGCATACAGAATGGTTAAACAAAAAAATGCCTACTTTCTAAAAGTGGCATTTTCAAACTCACAATTTAAAAACCAATTTTAGTAAAATATGTGTTATTAAATTCTGAGTTCAGAGAGCCTAAACTTTATTTTTCCATGCTATCCCTATGGAAAGATAGGCTTGTAAAATGTTACAAAGTCTTCCCCATTATGTCCTATGGTGCAAGATAGCCTTTCAATAGAGAAAAACGAAATTGGCAGTATTTCACTATCAGGACATGTTACACACATCAGTACATGTCCTACCTTTCACATACACTGCACCCTGCCCAGGAGGGTACCTTGGGCCTACCATAGGGGTGTCCTGTATGTAAGAAAAGGGAAGGTAAGGGCCTGGCAAGTGGGTGCACTTGCCAAGTCGACATGGCAGTTAGCAAACTGCGCGCAGGCACTGCAGTGGCAGGCTGGAGACATCTTTTCAGGGCTACTCATGTGGGTGGCACAATAAGTGCTGCCGGCCCATCAGTAGTACTTGATTTACCAGCCCTGGCACATCCAGTGCACTTTACTAGGGACTGGCCAGTAAATCAAAATATGCCAATCAGGGAGAACCAATCATAATAACAATTTACACAGAGAGCGTATGCACTTTATCACTGATTAGCAGGGGTAAAGTGCCCAGAGTCCTAAAACCAACAACAGCAGGTCAGGAAAAAATAGGAGGAAGAAGCAAAAGGTTTGGGGATAACCCTGCAAAAAGGGCTAAGTCCAACATCCTTCAAATGAACAAAAAAGAAACACCACCACTTCAGCGCTTACTCTTCAAAACAAGATCTACGAAGAAAAACAGGCTCAACATTTAGACCTACTCTCAGAAACCACACAAAACCTCATCTTCATTACAGACGTATGGCTCAGCCAGAAATTTGTGCCCCCAAACGACAAAGCCTTATCACTAGAGTTTCCCATCATCTGCAAAAAATCTCATTGGAAAAATGGGAGGAGGCCCAACAGTCGTCCACAAAAAATTCACTATCAATAAATTAAATTGAAAACCACACTATGGACAGCTGCACATCCTTGATGATAAGATGCCATCACACTCCAACTATAACTTCCTCCTTCTTCTTTATTAATAGACCGCTACCCAGCAATGCAAACTTACTGGATATGGTGAGTTGACCAACACCCATCTGGACCACACAAGCCTACAAACTCTAGGAAACTTCAACATATGGTTTGAGAAGACCCTAACCATAACCACAGATATCACCACCAACATTGAAGCCATCAACCTCCAAAAAATTGTTTCCAGCCCAACTCACTCTACTGACTCACTTCAATTTGCACCCTTGTGACAAGCCACAGTTATAAACAACTCTCCTGTAAGCTGGAGTAACCACAACATCTTCACCTTTAAGTTCAACCTACCTTTCAATGACAACACATTCCCAAGACACCAAAAACTAACAACAACAAACGCTCATAAATACAAGGAAAAAACTAGGCATGCACAACTCAACTCCCACCTTGACAGAACTGAAATAAACATGCACCCAAAGACATATGCACATTTTACAGTTGTAATCAACCAGTCCATGGAAATAGGTTAAATCCCACCAGAGCTAAAAACCTCCTATGTTAGACTACACATCAAAAAGAAACATTTCGACCCATCTCACTCATCGAACTACAGGGCAATATTAAATGGACCATTCTTAGAAAACAATTTAAGAGATCAGTATTTACCAAATGTTCAAACTTTACAGAAGATTATAACATAATGCCAGACCACTAGACCAGCTTCTGACCAGACATAGGCACAGAGTCAGCCATCATATCCATTTGGGGTGATCTAAAGCTCACAGCTGACAAATACAGAGTGGCAGCCCTGTTGATCCTAGATTTATCAGCTGCATTTGAAAACAATCCACCCCCAAACACAATTACATTGACCGTATTGTCTAAAAGTATATGAAAATGCTATAAAATTGATTGTTTCTTATTACAGAGACCAACAAAGTGTAGGTTACCTAAAACCTTCACTTCAGCTCCTCACACCCAACACTCTGGTGTCCCCTAAGGGGCCATCATATCCCCTCTATCATGTAACATCTATGTAACTCCCTTGCCAATCCTGATTAACTCACTCAACTTCACCTGAAGATGACACCCAAATCATTCTAAAAATGTATGCACTCTACAGTCAAACCTTGATCAATACATGAATGATGAATAACCATCTTAGGCTCAACTCTGCAAAGATAAAGATCACAACCTTCAGACAATGGCAGGAATACCAGTCTATACCAACACAAACTGCAAGTCATACTGATACTCGTAATATTGAAGCTTGACTATACTAACCGATTATACCTTGGTGCACCCAGATTCATCATACACAAAATGCTGCTGCAAGACATCTTCTCTACCTTCACTTAAGATAACGCATGACTTTAGTTTTGCAATCACTCCACTGACTACACATAGATAGAAGGACACTATTTAAGGCATTTTGCATTGTCCACAGAGCTTCCCAAGGAAAAGAACCATTATTTTGCAAGTTAAATTCAAGCAATACAACTAAACAGGACACTGCACTGCAGGCTTGCCTTGTGTATCATCATAACACTTTAGCATATGAAATCAATGGGAGGCACTGCTTTCTCAGTACAAGCTGCCAAGCTCTGGAACTTGCTTCCAGCCAACATACGACACATCCAGAAGATGATATACTTCGGAAGACAATCAAATATATGGCTATTTTCAAGATAACTACATTATTCTACATCCCTGGGATATAACCAGGAAAAACAATTGCTCATTCAAGTTAATCTTCAGTTTACAACCCATAGACACAAAACAACCCAATCAGCAAACCACTTTCTGTCTGCAGGTAAGCTAAGAAAGGCTTATCGATGGCTCATGTGAGTATTATATAGTTACAGTGCTTAATTTGACCCAGTGGTTTCTGGTGCTTGGCACCAGCACTTTATGGTCAACACATGCTCATTTGACAGCCTGTGACATGGTGGCGCTGTTTTTCTTATTTTGTGAGGAGCACAACAGGTGTTGTTTAATAATTAAATATACATTAAAATCACTAGTAACCTGCCACCCAAAGCTATAAGAGTAGCTTGGGAGGCATGTATTAGTCATTGTAATGTCTATTTGAAGTCTGAATTGTCACACTTGTATGAGTGTGATGTCTAGGAGCGATAGTACTGTCATTGGCAGTGGGAGCAATGGGTGGTGCAAGCTGCAGTGGCCTCCTGACAAGAGCCCTGGCACTTCTTTATTTTTTACAAATTAAGCACTTTATGGTTATGGGAGCAGAAAACTGTCATTTAACCCTTCTTACACCCACATAAGACATATCTGCTATAGGGCTTGTCCATCACCAGTACTTAACCAGCCAATAAACCAACCAGCACCAAACCAACGGGCAAGGTATAACTTAAGGAGATTTGTCAGACTTCTGGTCCATCAGAGGACTTTAATCTGGTCTACCACTTAAGGTCCCAAAAAATTATGTACCATGACCACTTATTTACATCTCACGATGACACTCAGATATGGGATGATAGTAATATAGCCCATCTCAGCAGATCTCTCCACTTTTTGTCTCTCCCCAACCATGCCATCTCAGGGCCACAACTATAAACTGCATTTCCGATTGAATAACCAGTGCAGTAAACAGCTAAGTAGACCATAATCATAATAAAAATCATATAGGGACCTGCTGAGGTGCTCAAAGCTGTCAGTTTATTGTAAATCGCAAACTATGCAATTGTCTCTCACACCTCCTCATCCAATACACTGCTAAGTGCCAGAGGAGGCTGGCAGGGAATGAGGATGGCGGGGCGTGGGGGTGGCGGGGGCCGGAAAAAATACAAAATAAAAAACACTCTCTGTCTCCGCTGTTGCATCTCTTCCTGGTGAGTCTCAATAGCATGAAGCACACAGGCTCCTCTAAGCCAATCACAACGCTGCAATGCAGGGTTGTGATTGGTCTGAGTGCTGTGGTTCGGCACTCAGACAGGGACCTTGAGCCTGGGCTTGTTCTTCACCCAGGTTGTGAATTATAGCCCGTTGGAGAACATGCTAAGTGTGCATGAACGTTTGGCTGGCCCAAGACGGCCGGCCAAACCATCATGGTCTCTTATTGTGCACACACCACTCCTCCCAAGCTCTGACACCAACCCCGTCCCGCCCTAACCCAGCCCTGCAGCTACAAAAAATTAAATGATAATAGCGATGTTACAGTAGTGGAGTGACGCTCCTCCGCCTTAGCGGAGGCCCTCCTCCTGCCAAGTGCTGCATCCCAGAACACAATAAGTGCATGTCCGTGGGCATTACGCTCTACATGTATACACTTCCCACATAAGATCACACAGCCAAGACACCAATCTTTCAAAAACATGCCCTACGAGGCATTGGTTGCTGCTAATGTAGCCAAGTGCTTCAGTGCCCCCACATAGAGGTAGCAAGCGCTATATAAATGCAGCAATGCAATTCAGTATAGCACCATTTTGCATGTTAGCTGGGTCTATTATTTTGCACTATTTCATTTTGCAGTCAATGTTGTTTTGCTCAGTGTGAGACGTTGGCCTGGTATATGATGCTCACTAGTTAAAGTGATCACCTTGTACCATGTCAAGCAACCCTTATGGTGTGGTTGTAAGTCAACCTTTTCGGACTAGCTGCCCTAGTGATAGCGTAGGCTAAGCAGTCTTTGAGGCTAAACTCGTGAAGCGTGTTAAGCCAGCTGTTTTACCAAATGCAACCCCCTTTTATACCAATGAAAGGACACCACACAGATATATATTCAAAATATATATGTATTTATTTCTCAAAGTAGTCTCTTTATGAGCA
Organism: Triturus cristatus; assembly: GCF_964204655.1. Taxonomy (NCBI): domain Eukaryota; kingdom Metazoa; phylum Chordata; class Amphibia; order Caudata; family Salamandridae; genus Triturus; species Triturus cristatus. Next base: position 1,390,021,664 of record NC_140590.1, read on the forward strand.
CAGGAGCACAAATCGTCAAACAAGATTACAGTAGAATACACAGAAGTTGCACTTTATATGGATAGGCCCTGGTGGCCGCTCAAACCATATACTAAAATAGTGGTATAAGTACCATGAACAGAAAAGGGAAAAGGCCTAGGGCCTCTAGAATCGCTGGGCCTACAAGGAGCTAACTTCAGTTAGTGACCAGGAGGTCCACGGGTGGCGTGTGCAGAGCAAATAGTCACACGCGTGCTCCCATAGGTTTCAATGGGTGCGTAAAAAGTACAAAGTTACTGCCAAAAAGGATCTTCCGGATGGACTATGACCTTAAGATTGGAAACACAGACACTAGAGATGTTACTCTACACTTGGGCACCGGAGTGCCAGCTTTACCTCACCCACAGGAAGCGGGTGCATAGGTGTCGAAGTGCATCGGGTTTCTTCTATCGGGTCAATGGAGCCTGTGGACAAAGTTGCTGCAGGCGGTCGGTCCGGGAGGGATGCGGTGGATCCAAGAGTGGATCGGAGTTGTAGAAGACCTGTAAGCAGAGGGGACAGTGTTCACAGTCACTAGCCAGTGACCAGCGTGGCACCAGGTGGGTACCAGGCGATGTCGGGTGCAAACAGGAAGAAAGGTGTAACTTGTCTCTGCAGCCACGTGGTCCCTGGAGGTCGACGATGTCCAGGAGTCGGATCACGAGCTGTCTCACGCAGGCTCTTGCTGTCGGCGGTGTCGGCGACTTGATCAAAGCAAACAAGCCTTGGCAAAAGCAATTGTTGTGGAGAACAAGATAAGCTGATGGTTCTGACCAGCAAGGTCAGAGGGACTGCTCCTTTGGAGGGGAGCAAGGGCCAGTCTGGAGCAACCAGACCAGCGGTGTAGTTCTTGAAGTTCGTCGCCAAGATGGCTACTAGCCAGCGGGCCAGCAACCGGTTAGGCGCGTCGAGTGGCAAAATGCAGAAGGGCCCCATGCAGATCGTGGAGATGCGGGAGGGCTCACCTTTGGTGCAGATGCTGCTCGAGGGTTGGGCTTCTCAGATCCCAAAGCACAACTTGGAGGGAGCCTCGGTTGTTGCACTTGCAGCTTGTCGTGGTCGTTCCAAGATGGCTGGCTCCACGTGTGTCGTTGCCTCCACGGGTCTCCTCTTTTCAGGGACTGTGGATCGGGCGGTGAGAGGTCTGGAGGTCCAGGTCTTGTCAATATCTGGGCTCGGGCTCCGGCGGGAGGCGGCAGCAAAGCAGACGTTGATTCGCTGGATGGTGCTTGCGTTAGCAAGGTGGTCACTCCCTGACCACAGGGGAGATTTCCTTCAGTCTTCTGTGCAGCAGAATGTCGAAGTTCCCGTCTTCTTCTTAGTTTCAAGTTGATTCCAGGATGTCTGAAGTCTTAGGACACAGCTCCTACCTTTAAGCGGATTCTAGGGGCCGGACTACCTGCTAGGTCCCTCCCTAAGGGTGGGACCAGGAAGGGGGGTGGTTACACCCCCAATCCTTTGTCCAGCTCGCCCCAGGCCCGTGACTGGTGTGCCCCAGGACCGGTTTGAACTGGCATATGCACCGAGGCTCCTTGTGAGCCACAGGCATGTCTGGTTCCTTTCAAGCCCTACCTGACCAATACACAAAATCCTGTCTGGGGTGGTGCACGCACCTCCCCTGGCAGGAAACCCTTTGTCCACACCTCCCAAGCTGGAAGGACTCCCAGCAGCAGGAGGGCAGACTTGTGTCTGTGGTGGCAGCATCCATTTTGTGGAGCTGAGGCTATGTCTGATTTTACCCGGGTTTCAGGTACTGTACATGTCGTGTCCCTCTAGAAGGGTGGAATGCTAATCCCGTCGCCAGAATTGGTGAGGGGTTAGTATTCCAATTTGTATGACACCTTACTCGACATGTTTTGATAAAGCCAAACCAAAGATAGCATTTAACCGCGAGGTTCATAATGCACTTAAGAGTATATGGTATGACGATATCTGGAAACAGTAGAAGGACGTTGTTCTGACCACTGCAGACAGGCTCAGCTCATGCCAGAGCACCATCTCACATGGAACCAAACACTCTGCCTTCAGGATTGTTAAGGCCTGCCATAGGAGTGACTTATAGGTTAACATGTGTCCCATTTAAGGTTAGGTATAGGTATACTACACCTAAGTAAGAGGTGGTTACACCAACTTACCCCAGCTGAGTGATCAGCCAGTTGTGTCAAATTTGTTAGGCCAAGCCTGGGGTGGCATAATACATGCTTCAGCCCCTGGCAGGCCTTAGAGACACCAATGCCCTGGGTACCTAGTGTACACTGGTACAGGGGCTCACAGGGTGATCCACTTCCAATTGGTTATGCACCTAGGGTGCATAGTGTAAATTTAGTAGAGAGAACAGCAGGCTGGGGGTCTGATTGGCAGGCCCACAGCCTCAATATGTCAAAAACCAGTGAAGCAAAAAGCAAAAATTTGGGGTGACCATAGGATAGCAGACCCTACTCTCCTACACAACCCCCCCCCCCCAAACGCAGGGACATTAAACTAGCCTTGACCAGTCTCGTCTTCATGTCCTAAGTGGAAGTACCTGGAGAGACCATCTGCATTCCCATGGTCAGTACCTGGCCGGTGCTCCACTGTAAAGTCCACCCCCTGTAGGGAAATGGACCACCTAAGCAGTTTGGGGTTTTCACCCTTCATCTGATTTAGCCACAAGAGGGGCTTATGGTCGGTCTGAATCTTGAAGTGAGTGCCAAACAAGTATGGCCTCAGCTTCTTCAGGGCCCACACCACAGCAAAGGCCTCCCTCTCAATAGCTGACCAATTCTTCTCTCTGGGGGTCAACCTTCTGCTAATAAAAGCAATGGGTTGGTCTTGACCATCTACATTAAGTTGTGACAGCACAGCTCCCACACCCAACTCAGAAGCATCTTTGGACAATAAACTCTTTGGAGTAGTCAGGACTTTTCAGGATAGGTGCAGAGCACATGGCCTCCTTCAGGTCATCAAATGCCTTTTGACAGCTTACTGTCCACTGAACCTTTTTGGGCATCTTTTTGGATGTCAGATCATTAAGAGGAGTCACAATGGACCCATAGTTCTTAACAAACTTCCTGTAGTACCCAGTCAAGCCCAAGAAAGCTCGAACTTGAGTCTGGGTGGTTGGAGGGGACCAGTCCTTGATGGATTGTATCTTACTCTCCAGTGGTTGAACTTGGCCTCCACCTACAAGGTGGCCTAAATACACAACCTTACTCTGCCCTATCTGGCACTTAGTAGCCTTGATAGTGAGGCCTGCCCTTTGCAGAGCCTCCAGAGCCTTCTTCAGGTGGATCAGGTGATCCTCCCAGGTGGAGCTAAAGACAGCAATGTCATCAAGATATGCTGCGCAAAAGTCATCCAACCCAGTAAGGACTTGATTCACCAACCTTTGGAAGGTGGCAGGTGCATTCTTCAGACCAAAGGGCATCACCACAAACTGGTAGTGCCCACCTGGGGTTGAGAATGCTGTTTTGGCCTTAGACTCCTCAGCTAATCTGATTTGCCAATAGCCAGCTGTCAAGTCAAATGTGCTCAAAAACTTAGCAGAAGCTAGTTTGTCTATGAGCTCATCTGCCCTTGGAATAGGGTGTGCATCTGTCCTGGTGACAGCATTGAGACCCCTGTAGTCCACACAGAACCTCATCTCTCTCTTGCCATCTTTGGTGTGAGGTTTGGGGACCAGAACCACTGGGCTAGCCCAGGGGCTCTCTGAGGGTTCAATGACACCTAATTCCAGCATTTTGTGTACCTCAGCCTTTATACAGTCCCTGACGTGGTCAGGTTGTCTGTAGAGCTTGTTCTTTACAGGTAGACTGTCACCAGTGTCCACCACATGGGTACACCAGTCAGTTTGGCTAGGTATTAGGGAAAACAGATGTTGAAATGATTGTAGAACTTGTCTACATTCAGTCTGCTGATGGGCAGTGAGGTTGCCTCCAAGGGTCACTCCTTCAACTGAGCCATCTTCAGGGTTCTGAGACAACAGGTCTGGGAGAGGGTCACTCTCCTCCTCCTGTCCCTCATCTGTAGCCATGAGCAAGCCCATGTCTGCCCTGTCAACATATGCTTTTAACCTGTTAACATGGAGTACCCTGTGGGGACTCCTGGGAGTTCCTAGGTCCACCAAGTAGGTAACCTCTCCCTTCTTTTCCAGGATTGTATGGGGTCCAGACCATTTGTCTTGGAGTGCTGCTGGGGCCACGGGCTCCAACACCCATACCTTCTGTCCTGGCTGAAACTCAACCAAGACAGCCTTTTGGTCATGCCAAGCTTTATGTAAGGCCTGGCTTGCCTCAAGGTTTTTGGATGCCTTCTCCATATACTCAGCCATCCTGGAGCGGAGACCAAGTACATAGTCCACTATGTCTTGCTTAGGCTTTCTGAGAGGTAACTCCCATCCTTCCTTCACGAAACACAGTGGGCCTCTTACAGGGTGCCCAAACAACAATTCAAAGGGGCTGTAGCCAACCCCCTTTTGTGGGACCTCTCTGTAAGCAAACAGAAGGCAGGGTAGAAGGATGTCCCATCTTCGCCTGAGCTTTTCAGGTAATCCTTTGATCATACCCTTTAGGGTCTTGTTGAATCTCTCAACAAGCCCATTGCATTGTGGGTGATAAGGAGTGGTGAACTTGTAGTTGACACCACATTCCTTCCACATAGCTGTCAAGTATCCTGACATGAAGTTGGTACCTCTGTCAGAAACTACCTCCTTAGGAAACCCCACTCTGGAGAATACTCCCAGCAGGGCCCTGGCCACAACAGGTGCTGTAGTGGTCCTAAGGGGAATTGCCTCTGGATACCTGGTGGCATGATCCACTACCACCAGTATAAATCTGTGCCCAGATGCAGTGGGAGGATCCATGGGACCCACTATATCTATTCCCACTCTTTCAAAGGGGACCCCCACCACAGGTAGTGGTATTAGGGGGGCCTTTGTTGTGCCACCTGATTTGCCACTGGCTTGGCAGGTCACACAGGAGCGACAACACTCCTTTGTATCTTCATTCATGTGAGGCCAGTGAAAGTGAGGGACAAGCCTGTCCCAAGTCTTGTTCTGGCCTAAGTGTCCTGCTAAAGGAATATCATGGGCCAAGGTAAGAAGGAAGCCCCTAAATTGCAGAGGTATAACCAACCTCCTGGTAGCACCAGGCTTGGGGTCTCTAGCCTCTGAATAAAGGAGCCCTTCATCCCAATACACTTTATGGGTACCTTGAGCATTCCCAGCAGCCTCAGCAGCAGCCAGCTGTCTGAGGGGTTCAAGAGAGGGACAGGATAATTGAGCCTGCCTCAAGTCAGCCCTTGAAGGTCCCCCTGTCCCCAGAAACTCAACCTGATCAGGTTCAAGCTCTTCAGGGAAGTTCCTTCAGGGTCCTCTAGATCAGCTTCCTGGGAAGGTTGATCATCACTCTGAGGCAGGGGGGAAGGCACAGCCTTGACCCTCCTGTTCTTCTTCTTGGTAGGTGCTTGGTCCATTGTTCCAGGATCCAAGACCTGAGGTTCAGTGAGGCACTTTTTGGCCTGTGACCTGGTCACAGCAAGGACATGTGATGATATACCTAACATCTCTGCATGAGTCCTGTACTCCACTTCTGACCATAGAGAACTCTCTAGGTCATTGCCCAACAAACATTCTACTGGGAGGTCTGCACTAACCACAACCCTTTTGAGGCCAGTTACCCCTCCCCATGAGAAGTTAACGACTGCCACACTATGTGAAGTAGTGGCATTGCTGGCATTGGTCACCAGGTAATTCTCTCCTGGTATGTACTGTCCAGGGTCCACAAAGCCTGGTGTCACAATAGTGACACTGGCACATGTGTCCCTGTAGGCTTGAGCCACTTTTTCGTTAATTAAAGGAGTCTGTCTGTACTTGCCCAGGTTACTGGGGCTCACAGTCAGGGACAAATCAATGTCCCCATCACAGATCAAGACTGCCTGTGTCAGGGTTCTGTCTAAGTCAGAATCTCCTTCAGTTCCCATAGTGATTCCCACTACACCCTTTGTCTGGGGACCAACACTGCTAACAGTAGTACTGGGAGCAGGTGCCTTAGGGGCAACAGTGTTGGGGGCTCCACCCTTTTTACAATCACTAGTCCAGTGAGTTGTATTCTTGCAATGATTGCACCAGGGTTTCTTTTGACCTTCTTTCTTCTTTCCCTTGGATTGTTGTTGGGACCCACCCTCCTTAGCAGTAGTTTGGGGCCCTGTTGAAGACTTCTGGTCTTTAGATTTCTGATCTCCACCCTTTTGGTCTGTTTTCTTCTGATCACCCCCTTGGCCCTGGTTCTTTTGCTTAACCCTGGTTCTGACCCATTTGTCTGCCTTCTTTCCCAATTCTTGGGGAGAGGTCAGATCAGAGTCAACCAAGTGTTGACGCAGTTGCTGGTTTTGACAGTTATTTAAAATCTGTTCTCTCATCATCAAATTGTACAATCCTGTATAATCAGATACCTTACTTCCCAGCAACCAACCCTCCAAAGCCTTAGTGGCACATTCAATGTATTCAGACCAGTCCTGAGTCTGTGTCTTCTGGGTGTCTCTGAACATTAACCTGTACTGTTCAGTAGTTAAGCCTAACCCATCAACTAGGACACTCTTCAGGGCTCTGTAATTTCTGACATCCTTCTCCCTAACAGTGAGGAGTCTGTCTCTGCCTCTTCCTTCAAAGGAGAGCCAGAGGATTGCTGTCCACTGGTCTTCAGGAACCTGCTGCACTTTGCAGGCTCTCTCAAGAGCAGTCATCCATTTGTGGATGTCATCCCCACTTTTGTAGGGGGCACAACCTTAGACAGGTTCCTATTATCAAAGACCCTATCTTTGTCCTTAGGGACAATGCTGCCACCAGTGGGTATAGACCCACTCTCTCTAGGTTGCCTAGCTTTGTTCAGTTTCTCTTCCATCAGGGCTACCTCTAGCTCCTGCTTCCTGATCCTCAGCTGGGCTTCCTGCATTCTGGCCTCATGTTCCCTCCTCTGAGGGGTGGTCATCCTTCTCCTGGAGTGACCTTGAGAGCCTCTAGAGGCATGAGAAGCATTAGAGTCACCTGAGCGATTCCTCTGCCTCCCAAGCCCCTGGTTAAGTCCACTGGGGAGATCCAATGGGGTGATCCCATTGTCAGTCCCCAATAGCCTTAGTTTAGCTGGGCCAAGTATAACACTTGGCACTGGGCTAGTTCTCCCTTCATCCTCACTACTTTCTGTATCCTCCCCACTTTCCTCCTCTGTAGTTTGATTCTCATCTAAGGGATGGCTATTGGAAAGGGGTACTTCAGTAGCATCTTCAGAAGGGGGGCCTCCTGTTCCTGTCCCTAAGGGGCCTAACTGGGAGGCTTTCCTGAGAGCTTTCTGATCTTCATCAGCCTGTAAAAGCTCCCTGAGTTCAGCAGAAGTAGGATTCTTGGGCTGTTTAAGGCCCCTGATATTTGCCAACTGCCTGAGCTCATTTTGATTAAGGGTAGCAAAGATGGATGGTGCCCTCTGGGGGTCACTCTCAACAGAGATGGGTACAGTGGACCCCTCTGCCCCAGCCATTGCTCTTAAGTGTGGGTGGATGTGTTACAATCTACCAACACTTGGGTTTACCTACTAAACCTATCTAGTAGTTGTAGTCAGGGTGTGCTACTCCCTTTGCTCTACAACAACTAAGTTCAGTAGAACTTAAGTATATCTAATCTTGTTTTATATGTACCTACAGGTACCTATGTGATCTTTCAATTGGTAACCAAGAGATTACAATGGTAAAACACAGCAAGCTCAAATCCAACCGCTGCTCACCAATGTGAGAAGTTGGCCTGGTATATGATGCTCACTAGTTAAAGTGATCACCTTGTACCATGCCAAGCAACCCTTATGGTGTGGTTGTAAGTCAACATTTTCGGACTAGCTGCCCTAGTGGTAGCGTAGGCTAAGCAGTCTTTGAGGCTAAACTCGTGAAGCGTGTTAAGCCAGCTGTTTTACCAAATGCAACCGCCTTTTATACCAATGAAAGGACACCACACAGATATATATTCAAAATATATATGTATTTATTTCTCAAAGTAACCCCTAGTCTCTTTATGAGCACAGGAGCACAAATCGTCAAACAAGATTACAGTAGAATACACAGAAGTTGCACTTTATATGGATAGGCCCTGGTGGCCGCTCAAACCATATACTAAAATAGTGGTATAAGTACCACGAACAGAAAAGGGAAAAGGCCTAGGGCCTCTAGAATCACTGGGCCTACAAGGAGCTAACTTCAGTTAATGACCAGGAGGTCCACGGGTGGCGTGTGCAGAGCAAATAGTCACACGCGTGCTCCCATAGGTTTCAATGGGTGCGTAAAAAGTACAAAGTTACTGCAAAAAGGATCTTCCGGATGGACTATGACCTTAAGATTGGAAACACAGACACTAGAGATGTTACTCTACACTTGGGCACCGGAGTGCCAGCTTTACCTCACCCACAGGAAGCGGGTGCATAGGTGTCGAAGTGCGTTGGGTTTCTTCTATCGGGTCAATGGAGCCTGTGGACAAAGTTGCTGCAGGCGGTCGGTCCGGGAGGGATGCGGTGGATCCAAGAGTGGATCGGAGTTGTAGAAGACCTGTAAGCAGAGGGGACAGTGTTCACAGTCACTAGCCAGTGACCAGCGTGGCACCAGGTGGGTACCAGGCGATGTCGGGTGCAAACAGGAAGAAAGGTGTAACTTGTCTCTGCAGCCACGTGGTCCCTGGAGGTTGACGACGTCCAGGAGTCGGTTCACGAGCTATCCCACGCAGGCTCTCGCTGTCGGCGGTGTCGGCGACTTGATCGAAGCAAACAAGCCTTGGCAAAAGCAATTGTTGTGGAGAACAAGATAAGCTGATGGTTCTGACCAGCAAGGTCAGAGGGACTGCTCCTTTGGAGGGGAGCAAGGGCCAGTCTGGAGCAACCAGACCAGCGGTGTAGTTCTTGAAGTTCGTCGCCAAGATGGCTACTAGCCAGCGGGCCAGCAACCGGTTTGGCGCGTCGAGTGGCAAAATGCAGAAGGGCCCCACGCAGATCGTGGAGATGCTGGAGGGCTCACCTTTGGTGCAGATGCTGCTCGAGGGTTGGGCTTCTCAGATCCCAAAGCACCACTTGGAGGGAGCCTTGGTTGTTGCACTTGCAGCTTGTCGTGGTCGTTCCAAGATGGCTGGCTCCACGTGTCTCGTTGCCTCCACGGGTCTCCTCTTTTCAGGGACTGTGGATCGAGCGGTGAGAGGTCTGGAGGTCCAGGTCTTGTCAGTCTCTGGGCTCGGGCTCCGGCGGGAGGCGGCGGCAAAGCAGACGTTGATTCGCTGGATGGTGCTTGCGTTAGCAAGGTGGTCACTCCCTGACCACAGGGGAGATTTCCTTCAGTCTTCTGTGCATCAGAATGTCGAAGTTCCCGTCTTCTTCTTAGTTTCAAGTTGATTCCAGGATGTCTGAAGTCTTAGGACACAGCTCCTACCTTTAAGCGGATTCTAGGGGCCGGACTACCTGCTAGGTCCCTCCCTAAGGGTGGGACCAGGAAGGGGGGTGGTTACACCCCCAATCCTTTGTCCAGCTCACCCCAGGCCCGGGACTGGTGTGCCCCAGGACCGGTTTGAACTGGCATATGCACCGAGGCTCCTTGTGAGCCACAGGCATGTCTGGTTCCTTTCAAGCCCTACCTGACCAATACACAAAATCCTGTCTGGGGTGGTGCACGCACCTCCCCTGGCAGGAAACCCTTTGTCCACACCTCCCAAGCTGGAAGGACTCCCAGCAGCAGGAGGGCAGACTTGTTTCTGTGGTGGCAGCATCCATTTTGTGGAGCTGAGGCTATGTCTGATTTTACCCGGGTTTCAGGTACTGTACATGTCGTGTCCCTCTAGAAGGGTGGAATGCTAACCCCGTCGCCAGAATTGGTGAGGGGTTAGTATTCCAATTTGTATGACACCTTACTCGACATGTTTTGATAAAGCCAAACCAAAGATAGCATTTAACCGCGAGGTTCATAATGCACTTAAGAGTATATGGTATGACGATATCTGGAAACAGTAGAAGGACGTTGTTCCGACCACTGCAGACAGGCTCAGCTCATGCCAGAGCACCATCTCACATGGAACCAAACACTCTGCCTTCAGGATTGTTAAGGCCTGCCATAGGAGTGACTTATAGGTTAACATGTGTCCCATTTAAGGTTAGGTATAGGTATACTACACCTAAGTAAGAGGTGGTTACACCAACTTACCCCAGCTGAGTGATCAGCCAGTTGTGTCAAATTTGTTAGGCCAAGCCTGGGGTGGCATAATACATGCTTCAGCCCCTGGCAGGCCTTAGAGACACCAATGCCCTGGGTACCTAGTGTACACTGGTACAGGGGCTCACAGGGTGATCCACTTCCAATTGGTTATGCACCTATGGTGCATAGTGTAAATTTAGTAGAGAGAACAGCAGGCTGGGGGTCTGATTGGCAGACCCACAGCCTCAATATGTCAAAAACCAGTGAAGCAAAAAGCAAAAATTTGGGGTGACCATAGGATAGCAGACCCTACTCTCCTACACTCAGAATATTCTCTGTGGACAAAAAAGGATAATGTTCTTTTACTGCAGAAAACAGAACTAGCTGCTGTAAAATAGGGCAAGTTGTACTATGGTGGCTTTTAAATAGCACCATAGCGGTACAGACCACCACTGTTCATTTTATGAAGTTTCCATTTTGTGTTGTGTTTGTGAAAGAAGTGAAATCAGAGGACTCTGGCAGCCTGACCCTCGCCTTTCACTGTCGGTTATCCAGATAAGTGTTTATTGCAAGATTTCCTTCAAGCTCCAGCAGTCTTCCCCACTCCCTCCTGAATGGACACACCGCCCCCTCTCCTCTTTCTAGCAAACCTTCCATCAACAGCCTGCTAGGGGGAGCGTCAACTCTGAGCTGTGTTCACAAGACTATTGTTTTCATATCTCGAGTTCACAGGATTTGGCGGAGGAGGGGGGATGCTGATAAATTAGCAGCTCAGTCGAAGGGACGGTCGTGTTTGTACAAAACTAACCCCTGGCTGGGCTTTGTGAGAGAGGAAAAGGTCCCCGACTTCCGGCGATGGTGAGGTGCCGATTGCGCAGCCTGCTGTATTTTTTCGTCTCGTGGCTTTGGAGAGCGCGCGGGGTGGAATCTATTAGCCCTCTCAGAGCCGAGCGTTTTTCTTTCGCTTTCCTGCATCATCTCCTGTAAGGAGCAGATAACGGCAAAGAGACTTTCACCGTCAGAGGGTTTCTTCCAAGAGGGCGGCGCCTGTGAACTCTTGGGAAAATAAACTACTCGACCTTTTCTTTCAGCTCCCCCATTAAATGAAGGAAGTGGTTCAGCCAAAACAATGCAGAATTGAGATGGGTCTTGAGACAAACAGGCCTTTATCATGATCGACATAAAATAATGAGTCTCATGTGCCCTCCAGGGTGTGTGGTGTTGGCTCAGACTAAGTTGAAAGTTTCATAAGGATGGCTATGGTTGATACCCCATTGCTGCTAAACTACACGTTCTTAACGTAATCCTTGCAGCTGCTAAATATTATCCTCAAGCGGCCACCTTTCCTCTTGCACAGCTTGCATCATAGTTTTATTTATGTATTTATTTATTTGATTGGTTGTTTATCTATTCATGTATGTATTGTTTAAGTTATTTTTTATACATTTTAGTTTTGTGCTTTTTATTGCCTCTCATGGAACTTTTGGATCAATTCAGACCTTATTCGCAAATAATAAAGTCCAAACACAAACAATCCTCAGTGGCTACTTCAGCATAAATCAGCCACATGGCGTGGATGTGAGTGTGCAGTCGGTTCTGTGGCACCAGGACTCAGATGAGAAAACGGCCAACTCCACCAGCTGCTTCTTTACTGCCGTTTCCTAGTTAACAATGCACCAAAAATTTGGTGTGCCCCAAAGCCGGGCCCTTCTGAAGGTGACATTACCACGGTGTGACCCCGGCAGCTGTTTCATGATGCTTTGTAATTGGCTGATAAGGCCTGTCCTTTATAATTCAGCAGCACCTCAGATGAGCATGCAGCGCTTTAGTTTCTTCAAAAGCCAGTACATCTGAGGGTTGTACCTCCAGCCAATGAGTACAGTTGTATGTCTGAGGCTCAAACTGCGGTCCAGATTTATCAAAGTTTGCACTTCAGCAGTGCAAAGTAACGCAAATTACATAATTGCTTTGTTACACGAGATTTTGCCAACAATAGTTGTGACCAGCCTCTCTGCACGGAACGTTTTTGCAATAAAAAGCCTCTACTAGTGTAGTATTATTTGGCATTGCATAGTGTGCAACCTCTGATTTTGTATGCAATGGAGGCATGACGGGAGGTGGAAACTGTGCAAACAAAAATTGAAGTCAACATATACCCATGTCAACTGAAGTCATGCGACAAAGCATTGAAGTGGAATGATAAACCAAAATGTAAACAGAAGCAAATAATCACCAATGCTTGCAATGGGCGGCAATGCATGATTTCCAATGCATTAAATGGATAACAGCAGCAAAAAGTACACCTATTATGCACCTTACTCTTTTACAGTTATCTGTTTGAAAATAGTTGTATTCTGTGGTATGCGTTGAGTACAAAAGTCTTGCAAGGCATGCTTAAGAGCATTTGCACCATGGGACAAGACTAAATCACTTTTATAATCAGGTGAATGCCACATGATCAATTTTCTATTGTGAATTAAAGTATTGTACATAGGTATTGGTAATTAAATGTTACAAGTGGGCAGCAGTACTCATGATACTACTAAAGTAGCTATTTAAAGCATGTCTCAGGCCTGCCACAGCAGCCTGTACATGCATTTTTCAACTGCCATTTCGACCTGGCAAAATAATCCTTTGCAAGGCATTAACCTTCATTTTCAATATTTATAAGTCACCTCTAAGGTAGATCCTAAAGGCTCATGGGGCAGGGTGCATTTTATTTGAATAGTAGGACCTATGTACTTAATATTTACATGTTATGGCAGTGAAAAAACTCCTAAAGTAGTTTTGTTTACTATTGTAAGGCCTACCTTTCCCATTAACTAACACTGGGTTACCTTATTACATTTAACAAGTGCTAACTTTAGACTGGGAGCAGACAGATATATTCTGTTAACATTGCAATAAATTATAAGTTAAAATCCTTGTTAATGAGAAGGTGAGACTTTAGACCACTACTCTGAAAATGAGACTAAAATCTATATATAGCAAATATATATCATTTACATTTTCAGCTACACTATGTTATAGCCTAAAATTGCACCAATAAAAGTGTTGGATTTTCAAACTGAAAATTTTGGCTTTGAAAAGTGCCATTATTCTGTAGCGCATAAGCAATTTCATAATAGCTGGTGAATTTTGAGGGTTTGTATAGGCCGTTAGGTAGGACCTAAGTATACATACCTACATAGTTAATGTGTGCTGCCACTAGGGTGACCACCTCCTTCCAGGTAATTACGCACACTATGTCCCATCTTGAACCTTTGTGTGATCACTTAATGCATTCTGAGTCTTGCTGTCTACATTGGGTCTTGTAGTCTTGCCTATTTTCTTTTCAACTAATTAAAATAATACACCTGAAAATAACGATTTGGAGGTGAAACATTCAGGACTGGCTACAATGGCCGTAGTGACATGTGTGAAATGGTAACTTTAACTAATGCACTCAAAGCCCCTCCTAAAAGTGAAAGTCAGTGGCTATCATTTGGCACAATTATTTAAATAGCTCCTGAATCACTTTGTGGCTGGGTAGCATGCCTCTCAGTGACTAACCAGTGTTAGTGGTCTAGTCCAGCATGAAAGTTAGAGGTTACACTCAATAATGCTGTTTTCATTTCATTGCTATAGTTATATTCTTATGCAAAAAGAGACTGTTTTGCAACTGTCATGTGTGGTTACACATTTTTATGTATCCGAGTTAATTACATGTTTTACACTATTAGCAACAATGTTGCGCAACAATTATGTATAAATATCAGAGACCTTTTATGAGCAGTACTGTCTTTTTTTTGATACACTGGAGAACCTTGTGCTGTCCTTAGTTTGTAATTATATCTAATTAGTTTTTAAACTTCAGTTTTTTAAATATGCACCATTTTAAATTTCTTTGTTTGAGAGATTCAAAGGAAAGCCTCATTTCAATATCAGAACTGGAGTCGAGGATGATCATCTTCTTCAGAACTATTGGATAGCAGTGGGCTTGGGGTCTTGCTTTCAGCCTTGCTCTAGACCCAGTTTGCACAGCTATCCGGTATTAAGAAACACAGAGCTTGATTCTGCCTTAATAGAATTGTGACTTTTGTTCATGCTAGCTAGGAAATGTTATTCTTTTGCAGACCAAGAACATACAGGTCGAAATATTCCTGTGGAACAGATTCTGACATGTTCTCTCATGGGATTATATAATCATGCACCAATTTAATTTATTGTGTAAGCATGTATATATGCGTTAACACAGTTCTTTAAAAGCTCACATTTTTTGGGTTACATTATTGTTATCATTTTAGAATCTAGAGGCACTTCTAGCAAAAATGTAGGCAACTTCTTCTTTAAAATATGTCTTGACAGTACAGCCGTCTTCGGGAGCTATTGTTATCAGTTCAATGAACTATACATAGAGTGGGTTTTTGGTCGAGCCAGATGAGAATTACTTTTTTGCCACATACAATAGGCATACAAGAGGCTGTTTGGTGGATCATTCTTCCTCTGTGGTGCTAGCATTGCCATGAATGAGGGACTATATGAGTATATAAAAGTACACCGAATCATCACACTTCAAATTCTCATGGACATATTGTATATTAGTACATTGGAATATTGAGACCTCCATTGAAAACAATGGAGTGCTCCAGGCTTCTAATGGCTGGTAGAAGCCCGAAGCACCATCATTCCAATGTTTGTCTGTCAACAAAGGCCTCTAGGAGCCCAAGGGGATTCAAACCCCATCGGACTCCGAGAGGCGTTTATTTTTACTAATTAGAACATTCTGCCCTTTAGGTGCGGAATCTTCTAATAGCCTTAGAGCCACCGCAACGGGCTCTACCGGCCATTAAATGCCCGCTCCCTTGTTAAAGGCCCTCGACTTCGGCTAGCGCCTTTTACGCTGGACCGGGCCTTTAATGGCCGGTAGGGCCCGTATCGGCAAGCTCTATAGCTAAATTGAAATCAATCATCTTTTTATTTAGTTTTTTCAATTGTGCAGGCTTTTTAAAGCCTTTGGATTCAAAACGCAAGCCAGACCTATTGGTTTTTGTCAATGCTAGTTCATTTCAATCTCTGTGGTTAAACACTATGGTCTGTTTTTTTCAGTGAAAATCGTGAATCTTAAGTGCGACAAATTTGGCAAATCAGATATTGATGATCTTTTGTTTGATTTGTATGTTTACCGTTTTCCTTGATCCAATGGTTTACACCTAGGGTCACTTGAAGGAGCATTATAAATGTCACATGGTAGCATCGGGGAAGTTGTTGCCACTGCCTAACTGCCATTTGTGTGGTTACCAGATGGTTCATGCCATTTTCTCTCAGCTAGCCAATGAGTTCAATCTGCAATGGAGCACAGTAGAGGGGAAAACATCTGATCTCCTCTCCGCTGGATTTTCAATTAATCATATCACCCGCGTTGTCCCCCTCCTTTCAGCCAAGGCCAGGTTCCCAATGCCTTCACACAAATTCATGCAATGAATCTCCGCCTTTTCCTGTTAATAGTAGTTGGTTAAATGCAGTCAGGTGTTTAACATTTTAAAAGATATCCCACAACTCTTAGGGGAGACTATGTGGCCTAAGGGCTAGAGCGGTCGACCTCGAAGCTGGGGAACCTGATTAGAGTCTCGGCATGGACGCTCAACATCCTGTGAGTCTGGCGCAAATCACTTAAATCTCCCCGTGCCTAGCAAAACGAATGTGCCTGTGTGTAACGCAACTGGTGGTCAGGTAAAGCGGTCTGATACCTCCGGGTTTGCGCTATATAAAAAAATTAAAAAACTAAAATTCCTCACTATTCCGCCTACATGCATCATTTATATCTGTGTCCAGAACTGCACTGAGATTACAGTGAAGCTGACCAATCAAGCCCTGCCACTGCCCACGCTGCGAAATATGTAAATGAAAGGAAGCTGGGACTAAGGCTACTGGAAAATCAAATTAGGCAAATCAAATAATAAAGATGCACAGCATATATATCCCCACATATTTAAAAATGTTTTCTTTTCTCGTGGGTCAGAATCCTCAGTAGGAATATTGACCAAGCAAGGAAAAGAAACCACCCTTTAGGGTATTCCGGCGCTCCACACTGCCTTAATGACACTACAATTAACAAATTTCGGTATTTTAATTCAGAAGGATGAAAGGCTGAGTCTACCCGACCTATTACTACCGGATCTCTGTATAAGAGTGCATTAGCCCTCCGAGCGTTCTTACTGGACGTGCAGCCAGCATTTCATTTTCAGGTTTCCCGATCCTGAGCTGGAGATTGTGGTGGCTAAAATCCACATGTAAAAGTTCAGGCTGAGTTTTGAAGCAAGCTGACTTCAAGTGCCCCACAGCTAACCTCCAAACTCATCTTTTATTACCTCAAAGAGAGGAATTGAAAAAATATTTATAGACCCTACAAGAACAGTTAAAGTTTGCCAGCGTTCAGGGCTCGACTCAATAAACCTTTATGTGCCCTTCATGCACCCCGTGAGCTAAAAAAGGCATTCCGACTCCGACAGCAAGTCGAAAGTCACATAAATTCCCAAATGAAACCAACGCACACAATTCTTCAGAGTCACTGACAGTCTCGGCGCTCTCCAGTGGTGCAAGACCAGAGTAGGGGGAGGCTGTGAACGCGAGGGAAGCCGAGGTGTTGTTGCAGAACATAAGGTGTTGATCATTCTCTCACTGAATGAACGTCTCATTCTGTTTTTAATTCTGCACACTTAAGATGGCTTCTAAGCCCTGCAGTAATGTTTCTGCCAGGGTTCAACATAAAGGTGAGCAGATAAAACTAGAGCTGAACTGAGTGCCATTTCAAATGTTAGCTGGGCCAAGCGATCACATTTGTGTGGCTAGTCCGTCACGCAGCGGCGGCTCCTCTGCTAAGGCGGAGGAGCGTTGCCCCACTGCTCTCGGAAAAATAAAATGATAATATCAATGTTATAATCATTCTATTTTTAGTATGGGCTATGGGGCCTGGTTGGGGGGGGTGGCGGTGGTGGGGTCACAGGAAGGAGGAGTGGTTGGTGCACCATAAGTGCGCATGACAACTTGGCTGGCTCTCTTGGGCTGGCTAAACAGTAATGATTACTTAGCATTTCTCCACCTGGCTGTGTTGCACAGCTGGGTGGACAGCAGTCCTAAGGCTCCCAGACACTGAGCGGCCAAACAGGATGCTCAGACCAATTACAACCCTACTGTCATGCTGGTTACAGCAGCATCGTGATTGGTTTAGGGGCGCCTGTGTGCTAGCCGGAGGCAGGAAGAGAAGAGGACAGAGGGGAAGCTGCGGCCGTAATGAGATAAGTGATATTTTTATCTTTGTTATCCTCCCCCCTCTCCCGCTCCCTGCCCCCGTTCCGTAGCAGCCACCACTGGGTAGCAGCTTCTCCTATGCAACTACATCTAGCTGCTCAAACCTAAATGTCTTAGGTCAGTCAGCTAATAAAATATCTAACTAGCCCCTTCAAATGGCTCTCACTGCACAGGGTACACAAACTTTTTTAAGGCAGCAGTATCCTCCGGGCCGGGTAGGACCTCAGGGGTTTGACAACTTGGGCCAGAATATCAATTATCGGCTCAATCAGAGAGGTTCAGGTGGATTCCTCTGACATTCTGTATCACAGTTTGACTGTTTCTTCTGATATAACATATAATATCTATAATGTATATTACAGACCTGCAGGGAATAAAAGGAATCCATAGTTTTGGACCAAATGAATGCGCATTTAGGCTCGCTCCCAAACAGTGCAAGGAAAATAGTGGCGGGTGATTTTAATTGCCAAATCGAATCCCTGAGCTTTGACAGCCAGGTTATTATGGCTGATGATAACACTCTTTGGTTTATCCCTGTATTAGAAATCCCTCTAATCAAGAAATTGTCACCTACAGCTGTACAAATCAATGCCCTTATGTTAAATTAGGGATTACGAGCCTTCAATGTAAGATCAAATTCTGACAGCAACCATACCTTTAATAGGAATTAACCTTTCAAGCTTAATTGATTATATAATGTTGAATGTGAGACTCAGGCCATCCATGATTGATATGATACTACTCCCTCGCTTTGATAGTGACCACAATGCTCTGACACCTAAGTTAAGAATGTCTACTAGATTACAACCTAACCATCGAGGAGAGCTTTCAGATCATAGACTGAGAATTTCTAGTAACAGACGCAGAGTATAATTGAGCAGTCTGAAGCATGAAGCATGGAGTGTGTGTGTGGAGTGTTTTAAATTTGTCTCTAAGCTCTCAATAAAAATTACTTTTGTTTTTTTGCAAAAATCCGGTCATATACTTGTCTCTCCTTATGTTAGATCATTTATATTGTATTGCAGGTCATTAATTTGGAGTTGCCCTAGGAGTTTACAATATGTATTATTTCCCTGCCTAGAGGAATTCCTCATCAGTAGCAAGGGCCCTTTTTAAATTTACGCATTAAGCCATGAGACCATAATACGAAGTGCCAGACGGGTAGGTCATAGACCATAATATTTTTTAATTTCAGTGCAGAATGAAGAGGGAGTGACCAACCAGCTTGCCAACTGTCTCTCCTTTTCAGATTCCACTGCTACCCTGGCGCCCGTGGAATGCAGGAGCATTCCATACTTTCCCACAACAATAGAATAGGCCAATAGTAAGATTTACAGACTGGTTGCGGAAGGCATGGAGGGCTTGCTTTCGATGGATCAGGCAGGGGATGTCTGCAATCCCCTAGGCCTGAAAACTGAGGTGCACAATCGGTTGTTCTTAGAATTAAGGGATCATTTATATATTGAAGCTGAGTGAACAGTGGCCAGGAAGTGCCCATCGTCCTGGTACAATAAATCATGTAGAGACGCTAAGACCAATTTGGGTCTTGCAATTAAAAAGCAAGACAGATCTTTAATCCAGGCCACTAGAAGGTCCTATAAAAAAAGCAATATCCATCACTAAAACAGACTGGGAGGGTGGGACCTGGGATAATATCTAACAGGCCGCCAGAACAAAGGATCAGTGCTCATTCTGGAATCTGGTGACCTCAGTCAATAGGGATGGGTTCTGCCCTATAGAAAACAACATAGCAGCATATGATTCAGTAACACATTTCATTTTTCCAGTCTTTATACACAGCAAGGGGAATGGCTGTGGCACACATGTAAATCAATGGGCACCAGACCTATCAACCAGTCTCCTGGAGAGGGAGGAGGGAAGGGTGCATCCAAACGGGATGTGTCTGAAGGGTCTGATGCTCGATCCCTTGATCTTGAGGGTAAGAAAGCATCCACAGAGGAAATCAGTGTGGCCATAGGGAGCTTTGTTTTCAGCAAGGCCCCAGGGCCAGACAAAATCCCTGGGGATCTGTTCG
This sequence comes from Triturus cristatus, assembly GCF_964204655.1. NCBI lineage: Eukaryota > Metazoa > Chordata > Amphibia > Caudata > Salamandridae > Triturus > Triturus cristatus. The sequence continues at coordinate 1,390,041,189 of NC_140590.1, forward strand.
TGAGCGATTTGGGCATTTGGAGCACCTATTTTCCAGTGATTTTCACTACAATTATGAAAAGTACATCCTTAACACCTACGAGGGCTGGGGCTGAAATCATCCCCGTTTTCAAAAAGGGGCAATCGTGACCAACTGGCAAACCATAGACCAAATAGTCTCATCGACAGTTCCCAAAAATTGTTTAGCAATGTTAGACTGCAGGACTGGCTGTAAGCCAGTGACATTATTTCACCCCTAAAGGCAGGTTTTAGAGAGTCCATTAACATCACGGACCAAGTGTTCACATTACAGATTTTGTACTGAAATACTATTATCCAAGGTGAGGGACGACTCTATGTTGTATTTGTCGACCTGCATACTGCCTGTGATTTAGTTCTCAGAACAACCTTATGGCGGGTCTCCCGCTCCTTAGATCTGGCCAATTTGTCCAAGTAAGGCCTGCATTATTATATTTACAAATGCTTTCCTCCCCTATGATCTGTTTTGGGGTCTCAAGTTTCTTTACAGGGGTCTTAAGACTTAGGAAGAAGATGCCTATGGTGTAGTTAGGCGGAATCAGTCTAATGCTCTCTGGGAAATATACGCGCCCATTTTTGTATGTTATATGGCATGATTATGTCGCTTGTTTACCCTGCCAATGTTCTGTCACCTTTGCACTTTATTTGATTAATTTTATACTTAGAGTGGAATTTTGTATTTGATTTTAATAATGAGTTTTTATCCCTATTTGTCTGTATACATAGCCCTAGAAGTTATTGTATTTTTAAGCGTTTTATTTGTGTGCTGTTATGGCTTCTAGTTGCTGAATAAAGAATCTTTGACTTATGGCGGGTCCTCTCCGAGTTGGGAATGCCCACTTACCTTCTAAACATTCTCATGAGGCTGCACTCCTAAAACGATGCCCATGTTAGGTGTAGTTATGCAGGAGAAATTGCCAACCCCTTCCCTGTGACTAGGGGAGTGAGGCAGGGGTGCGTGTCTGCCTCTACGTTGTTCACACTCTACATCAGTGGCCTAGTGGGGTATTTGGATGTGTGTGATAATGATGCGCCTAAACTGTCAAACATGTGGGCTCCAGTCCTCATGCTTGCCAATGATACTCTACTCCTCTCCGAGTCCCCAATGGGTCTCCAAAGGTTGCTGGACCGGTCTGAGAGTTTTTGCAAGTCTATGGGGTTGGCGATCAATGTGAGCGAGACCAAATATATGGTTCTGCACCTAGGGCATACAACCAGGGCAAACCCCACAGTAGCAGGGGTACAACTTTAAAGGGTGCACACAATTGCTTACCTGGTTTTAACACTTACAGAATTCATTGGGTGGCAGGCTCACATCTCGCAATGCAGACTTATGATGGAGCAAGCGATGAGTGGGATTACTAAGATGTTGCATGGCTCTCAGTTTCGCGCAGTACAGCCAGCCCTCCAGATCTATAATTATAAGGCCTTAGGTATAGCCTCATATGGAGCTGAACTGTGGGAACATCTGAATTCATCCACCATGTCTATGGTCTAAAACCACTTTATGCACAAGTTGGTTGGTATACCAGTTAATGCCCCACTGTTACCACTCAGGATGGATCTTGGGAGGAGACCACTGTCTGACAGGATAGGCCTTTGTCCCCTGCTTTACTGGAGGAGGATCTTGGCTCTCCCAGATCTCCTCTACTACCGGCAGGGGCTCAAGGAAATCCTTTGCCATGCTTGCTCTGGAAGCAAAGCATGGATAAAATATTTGAAATACAAACCTGCGGACAATGGGACTGGAAAGCTTGTGTAGTGCCCCAGGCGAGACTGGGGACTTTTCTAAAGATTAGCTTAAAGCTGCCTTTTGACATTTCAGAGACTCACACCTACATACCCAGACGAGCTGAGGTTCCCTCATTGATGCTTTCCTTTTAGCGAAAGACACTTAAAGTCAGGAGTACCCTGTGGAGGAGATTGATCCACCCTTGGCTAGGCGCTTGTCCCTGCATTTTCGCTAAGGGGCCGTACCACTTCAAACCTTCATTGCCAAGTGGGAATGACGGCAGCTGGATACTGATCAGCGATGCCCAGCTTATGATGATAGCAACAAAACTGGAACATGTTATGGTTTTCTGCTCGGCCTACTTACATTATAGGAGATGCTGGATAATCCAACTCTGTTGACCTCGTATGGGTCAGGGAGTGAAAAGAGGCCCTCAGAATACTGAGGTATGACAACAAATAAGTGATGTTCTTTGCACTAACTTGATACCTGATTGGAATGTGGAGGCCATGGGAAAAACTTTGTACAGCACCCAATAACATAGCAAGTGGTGCACTAACCAGTTCTTGAAGCATTATTAACTGCCTATTAAGTTGAGTTAGTGTAAGTACGATTTAATATGACCATTGTTGCCTCTAGTCATTATACTGCTGAGCGTCACACTGTCATATTTGACTTTGGGCATAGGTGCCTGTGACCCTCGGAGTCCTAAAAAAGTAGTGAGTCGTTCGCCCTTCTCCAATAAAGCTGTTTATTCCTGATGTGCAATATTTTCTCCTGGCTCTCTTTTAACCTCTACAACAATTAGAACCCTCCACAGTTGTGGTGTTTATACTGTTTTTTTTAGATGTTTTACCTACCTATTTTATAAAGAAGCAAGAATATGTATTTTAATTATATATGTAGCTCACGTGCCTAGTCATTGTTTTTTTTTTTAATTGTATGTCGATGTGATATTAATGTAATGTACAATGTTTTATGTGTGTTTAGGACCTAGTTCTGAAATAAAGACTTGACTGACTGAAATATTTTCTTTAATGCACAAATATATTACAAATAAAAATATTTTTATTTTAATCGGAAGGCTGGAGCTTTTCTAAAGTCAATTGTGGCAACTCATTGTCCATACTTTATTCTGTTTCATGCATTTCCCTGCTTCCACAAATCAAACTGAGGATACTGACTTAGGGCTTTATTTATGAGGAATTGGCATAGGGCTGGCCTGCAAGCCTTCTTCCTATGCTGCCCTACGCCATTATGCAAGGGTGCCTCAGTTGCAGGCAGGATTGTTTTTCTGCAGGAAGGGCAGGAACGGCCAATACAGGTAAGAGTGGCGTGGCGGGGGCATGTGGGGAGTTGACAGACGACAACGAGGTAAAGTTAAATAAATAACCAAAACACTAACCTTGCACTCGCCACATCGCCGACTTGGCGATGCGAAGAGTACAAGGTAAGTCTTTTTCTTTTCTTTTATTTAACTTTGCCATGTTTTTGTCAGTCGACTCCCCCCCAGCACCTGCCACCGCTCTTACCTGCACGGGCCGCTCCTGAGGAAGGGGCACCTTCTTGCATAAAAAAAATCACAAGAGACATTTTCCTCTTTTCATGTGTGCTGCAGGATGCCAGGATGCAAGGAAAAAAATATATATTTCTCCTTGTTACGCCTGCTCTAGCGAGACGTAAGGTTTTGGCGCTGCCTCAGGTTTATAAAGTAAATCTGGGGCAGCGACAAAATGCATGGGTGTTACATGGGAAACCCACCGCAACACCCATGGAACGCCTCTTTGACATAGAGTAAGGCAATGCAGCGACTTGCGCTGCTTTGTCTTACTCCATATATATGAGGCCATGCAAAGTCACTCAGAGTGGCTCCACATCGACTCATAGATATGATTGAGAGGCTTGCGCCGCCAGAGCGTAAAAAAAAGTGATGTTCCAGTGGTGCAAGCCTCTCATAAATAAGCCCTTCATTTTGAATCTCCAATTTCAAATTCTTCACATTAAAAGAATGTTTTAAAATGTTTCATTTTATATTTTACTTCTTTATTTATACATACTTTATTAATATGTTGATTTTATTTATTTTCTAAGCAGTCATGGACCCCCTGAGAAAGCTTCAAGGACCCTAAGACCCGGGTCACAGGTTAAGAACCACTATATTAAGGTGCTTCAATTAATCTTTTTTACTGGGCATTAATCTGAAATTGCATCCCAACTGTTCCTCCATTTTTTGGACAGTGCCTTATTTAGTCCATACCTTTACAGCATTGGAAATCAGAAATGACGGTCCACTGAGAATAAGGGCTTTAATGGAAACAAAAACAACTCCAGATGTACCTTGCCCTGGCTGGCTTCATCAGGGAGTGTCATCAGGATGGCGATTATGTCTAACATACACCTCAAAATTCTGACGTATCACTTAGACAGCAGAAAGCTTATGGATGGAGATATGTGGACTAAAATATATAGGCAGCTTCGCAGCAGCATCCTTGCCAGAGGAGAAGTGGAGGGGTATGTGTGTGTGTGTATGTGTGTGCATGCGTGCATGTGTGTGTGTGTACACAAACAAAAATGGGGAAATCAGAGAAGACCCATTAATGCAAGTGATGTTATTGAATCAGTAAAATGATGCGAAGTGGGCAAAAATGTTAGATGGGCACATGAGAAGTTGCCATCCACCTTTTTAAAGGTAGTGATGCAGCCTACTACTGTATAAACACACCTCCTGAATGACGGAAGAAGAGTATGAGCAAGCTAGATCATCAGTCTAAGAAAACTACATCATCTTTAAAAAGTCCAGATTTCACTTACTCCTGCTAGGCTGAAAAAAGCCAAGATGTTTAACAGAGGTTTGTGCCTAGCACCTATTGCACTCCCAAAGGCTTCCAATGGTGGATGAGCATGAGTCACGTGAGCCCGAGTTGGGTCATGCCTCAAAGTTTAGCAATACAAATATATAACAATATCTCAACCGGATTCATTGAAAATAAATATACTTGTATGAGCAGAGGGAGTATAGAGGGATAAGTGATCCGTGAACACAGAGCAGTCACAGCTGGCATGGGAGATGTGCACTCAATTCTTTAGGGTTGCCTCTACATCCATGCTTAACACTGCTGTTACAACTGTTGTGTATAATCCAGTCTTCTAAATATATGATGCCAGGAGCACATTCAACAAATAATTTGCAGTCTCTCGCCTTTTGTTCCTCTACTGTAATGTCTTACACATACACGTATATTTATTTTCAATGAATCTGGTTGAGATATTGTTGTATATTTGTACTGTACCTACCCAGATCTCAACTAGGTTTATGGGTTATACTCCTGTGGCCTTTCCCTCAAAGTTTAGCAAGGCTTGTACCATACACATGAGCATGAAAGATGAAATGCTTGCAAGGTTGCTCCACTCCCAAATCAAGAACGAATTGGCCTGCGGATATTAACCCTATGTCCTTACCTCTCCATGTGAGCCCAACACTTATCTTAGATTCCAGAGACCCTTGCTATTTCTTGTTTTCATGTGGAGGCATCCTTCTGCCCTTTTAAAATTTCCTCCCAGAGAACCTCCGCTTTCATTATTAGAAGTGAATAACATTCCAGAGTAAGAAAAGGTAATTTGGTGAATAGATACTTACTCTTCTTCCATCGTTTGGGCTATGACAGCAGCACAGCATACATTTGGTGGTTCTCAAGTTGTTTGGTATAATGCCATCTCTTCTCTGACCAATGCCCTTGTAAATATAACTTCTCTGTTTGTCTCAATGACTTAAATCTCATTGCAATCTCCACTAACTGGTCCTTTCCCACTATCTTCCTTGCCCACTCCCTTTAACTCTGCCCTCCTTTCTAGCTAGAGGCCTTTGAGCCAAAATAAAAGTGCCATACAGTTGTCATTTCTTCTTCTTGACTACCATTTATTCTGTATGTGTGAATGTATGTATGTAAGTATGAGCCAATGGATTATGCTGGATACTGAGGCAACTCTGGACTCAAACTGTAGGAACTTTTCAGAGCAAACTCAAACAACCCTCTATTGTTTCAAGGCTGGTTGTAATATTTCAGACCAGTATTTCTGGTTCCTTTGCACTTTGTCCCATCAGGCTCACCCTTAGCTATTGTGAAGCTATCACCGCAACCTGGTTTTATCTGCATTAGAAGTTGAGGTTCATCAAGTCGTGCCAACTAGGAACAAGCAGTGGGAAACCAATAGGTCTCGCATATGTGAGCTCTATTGGCTTTGTTGGATTGGAGTGGGGTGGAGGGAAGTGTGGCATTATGAGACATGAAATGAAGTGGAATTGTGTGATGTGGAGTGGAGTGACATGTGGTGTGGAGTGACATTGTGGTGTGGAGTGGCATTGTGTGCAGTGGAGTAGAGTGACATTGTTTGGCATGAAGTGATGTGTCATTGTGTGGCATGGAGTGGAGTAGAGTGCAATGTGTGTAATGGAATGAAGTAGAGTGAATTGGAGGTGGGGGAGTGGAGAGGCCAGAAGTGATATTGTGTGGAGTGAAGTTGAGTGGCATTGTGTAGAGTGAAGTGGAGTGGAGTGGCATTGTGTGGCTTGGAGTGGAGTGGAATTCTACAAAACGCTTCAAAGCCTCATCAGGGGTAGTAAATGCTATATACATGCAATAAAATTTGATTGGAGTGGAGCGAAGTGTCTGACGTGGAATGGCATTGTGTGGTGCGAAGTGGTGTGGAACGGCATAAGGTGGAGTCGCATTTTGTGACGTAGAGTGGAGTGGCATTGTGCGGAGTGCAGTTGCAATGCGTGGAGTGGAGAGGCATTGTGTGACATTCAGTGGAGTAGCATTGTGTGGAGTGGAGTAGAGTGGAGTGGCATTGTGTGGAGTGGAGTTGCATTGTGTGGCATGGAATGGAGTGGAGTGGCAGTTAATAGTGTGGAGTGAAGTGGTATTGTGTGGAGTAGAGTGAAGTAGCATTGTGTGGAGTGCAGTCGCAATGTGTGGAGTGGAGAGGCATTGTGTGACATTCAGTGGAGTGGCATTGTGTGGAGTGGAGTAGAGTGGAGTGGCATTGTGTGGAGTGGAGTCGCATTGTGTGGCATGGAATGGAGTGGAGTGGCAGTTTATGGTGTGGAGTGAAGGGGCATTTAGTGAAGTGCAGTGGCATTGTGTGGTGTGGAATGGAGTAGCTTTCCTGGGAGTAGAGCAGAATGGAGTGGCATCATGTGGAGTGGAGTGGTATTGTGTTGTGTGGAGTGGAGTGGCATTGTGTTGTGTTTAGTGGAGTGGCATTGTGTGGAGTGGCAATGTGTGACATGGAGTGGTATTATGTGAAGTGGTTTGGAGTGGTTCTCTGTGTCATAGAGAGGTGTGGACTGGAGTGGCATTGTATGGTGTGGAGTAGCATTGTTTGCCATGGAGTGGAATGGAGTGGAATTGTGTGGCATGACGTGAAGTGGTGTATTGTGGTATGGAGTGGTGTGGCATTGTGTTGCCTGTAGTGGAGGAGAGTGGAATTGTGTGGCATGGAATGGAGTGGAGAGCAATAGAATTGTGTGATGAGGATTGGAGTGGAGTAGCATGCCTTGAGTGGAGGCATTGTGTGGCATGGGGTGGCATTGTGTCATGTGGAGGATTGCATTGTATGGAGTGGAGTGGAGTGCCATTGTGTAACATGGAGTGGAGTAGAATGGAGTGGCATTGTGTGGAGTGGAGTTGAGTGGTATTGTGTGACATGTAATGGAATGGCATTGTGTGGTGTGTAGTGACATTGTGCAGCATAGACTGGAGTGGCATTGTTTGGAGTGGAGTGGAATTGTGTGGCATAGAGTGTACTGCAATGTGCGGCATGGAGGGGAATGGCATTGTGTGGTGTGAAGTGGCATTGTGTGCTGTGGAGTGGAGTGGCATTGTGGGATGTGAAGGTGTTGCTTTAACCTTGCGCCACGCAAGGGGATAAAAGGGTGATGCAACCTAAACGAGAATTATCAAGCCACACCCTGAGTGGCAGGTAGGCATGCCATGGGTGGAGCCTGGGTATACCCATGTGTCCACCCATGGATTATGACATATTCCCAGATTTACCAGCATTGGTAGACCTGGAAATACATCACAATTGTACACTTCACCGCCAGAGGCGCAACAAGGAGAAATATCTTTATTTTTCTCTGTTGATTACTCATTCTGCAGCACACTGAGGAAGAGAAAAATGCCTCTGAGGAAGGTGCCCGTTCCTGAACAAAAACAATCCTGCCTGCAAGGCAGGCACTCTTACAACATGAAGCAAAGATGCCTGTGTTGGCGCTAGGCGGCCAAAAGTGTGCCACTGTCAGGTAAGGACAGCAATGCACCGTAAAATGGTAAATACAGTGCATTTCTAACCTTTCCATTTCATGCAGTGCAGCAAGGTAGCTTGCTGCATTGCATGAATTTTTGATAAATATTGACCCTGAAGTTTTTCCTTCAATGCAAACATTTCTTAATATGTATAACGGTTTTTGGAGAACTTTTTATGTTTTTTATTACAAATAAATGCATTTAAGACCATCAGGGGGTAGTGATAGAGGGAGCAACATATATAGCACCAGTTGGGGATGAAGGGCATGGAGCCAGGTGGTGGCAATGTTGTGGAGCTATAAATGTTAAAGGCCTTTTCCAAACCAGAGTACCAAACATGCTCAGTGCTCAATTGTGGTAGAGAATGATACTGAGCAACAATCTCCTTCTTGTGGGAAGAGGCAAATAGAACAGACTGTCTGAGGCTTAAAGTTATTCCAGAGTTGAAAATTGGGGAGCTCTATGAAGACTTTCTCAAACGATGGTGTGGATGCTGGGAGTGAAAGAAGCAACACGGAGAAGAGGTGAGTGGGTGGGATGGGAAGCAAGCATAAGGGGGATGGGAGGGAAAGAAGAACTAGTCCCTCAATCCCAACTTGAGCATCAAATGGATTTAATTGCAATTAATCAATCTGTGCTTTGTCCATGCTCCAAACAGAGAACAGGAAGGAACGCCCAGCACAAGCTGGCCAATTAGGATGCCGCAAAGAAGAGTGCAATGACGCAAATGAATGGTAAGCAGTGGGTAAGCTCCAAGCCCTTTACCGTACATAATACTCCTCGCAGTGGATCCGCTGTCAGCAGGTGAGACCTAAAGATCAAACTGCCAACAAGTAACTTTACATTTGATGCAGCCTTTTGGGCTTTGCAGCTTACACCTGCACTTTATTTTAGGAGCATTTTGCTCACTTGTAATATTGTACTGTTCTATTTATGTAGTGCTTCGTACCCCACTGCGTACCTCATTTTAACGTGGGTAGCACACTGCGTATTGTGAGAGTGTGTACTTAGAGAATTTCTGTATTGGTCGTCATCCTATCTGGGAATTGTGGTGTTCTGTGTGAGTGACCAGAGAAGTGTACTTGTCTCTAGGCACAATGCCTACCAGTGTGAAAGAGGATAAGTGTGAGAGAGAGGTGCACAAAATATAATTGTAATATATGCCTGTGCTCATTCTGCTACATACCTCTTGACTCAAGCACACTTATGCACCAAAACCATGTAGAGAACATAACTCCGAGCACTCATTGGAGCACCAAACACAGCATTTAATAGTTCCTATGTAGACCATCCTTCTTCAAGTACATACTTCTAACAAATCATGCAAGCTTTGGCCTGAAACCTCTTAGATAGGACAAAAAAGCGCTGTGAAACAACACTAATGGTTGACATAATCTATACAAATAGCAATTACCAGTACCAATAGCACAACTAAAATATCTGCAATAACTTAAATTATAGAATCACCTGGTCGAAATTGTAATTACACTAAGGAACTTTGCAACATTCTGGATTATATCTTACGCGAAATTTGCGAAAAGTTATTGGAATGGCGCACTACACAATTTTGCCTTGCATAAAAATGTTATGTGAAACATGAGTAGGAACCACTTTGCAGAAAAAATGTTTGCCCCTCAAACCAGTCTCTTACCAGTTTTTTGCAAGACTGACACGAGTGGTGTGCCCTCGCTTCAAAAAAGTCATGCAGAACAGCAGCAAACCACATTGTACTTTTACTTTTCTGAAAACACAATTTCGAGAAATGTGTATGAAAAAATGACTCAATTCCGCACAACCCTGTAATTATGCAGCCCCACAGCTGAATGAGTGCAGGAGAAGCAGCAGGGATATGTTTATGTTTGTTTATTCTCTTCTTCCAGTGGATTGATGCTTAGACATGTGGACTGATCACCTCTAATCCTCTTTGTGCTTTGAAATTTGACTCAGAAAAGGTACTTAAGAACAGGAGATGCAATCTAGAGACAGTTTACAAACTTGACAATGCACTAGCCGTAAACGACCCACCAAGGTGTGATATTAAACCCAATGATGATTTTACAATATTTCACGTATTCACTTTCTTCCAATCTCATCCCTCGATGGGACTTTTTTTGAAGTGAACGCATAGGGTACATTGCATCGAATGGACAGGTCACATCATCAAGGGTATGTGCAATACAATATCACGAGTGGTCATGCGCCTTCGTGCTGCAGGAAGCCTCTCGGAGCCTCTGCAGGTGCTCTGGTGTGAAACTGTACACTATACACATATCTTGGAAGCATATTGGGTTTCGGAGGTCTCTGCTGCAAACCACTGTCTCTGTTCTGACCTTTTGCATAGTCTACAGCTCTTATAAAACCATGTATTTGTCTTGTGTAAAAATATATAGCTTCCTATATTTCGATTTTTTTTTGTTACCCTCCCTCCAGGAAGTCTGTGCATGAATACTTCATACAGTCTTATGATAACAATGTCACCAAGGTACTGGAGTTCACCAGCAGTGAACCTATTTTAAATATATTTCTCTCTTGTAGTAAACTAAAATGATATCCTTTTAGGTAGTAATTAGACAATTTCATAAGCTACAATTGTGAATTAGATTTCTCTAAATAATGTTATGTGATGTGATTGAATTGTGTAGCACACTTTCTCCCTTTGATTCTTTTCAAGAGGCGCTCATGGGAGTCCTGGTGCCTCTCTAAAGGGGCTTTATGGGTTTGATTGAGGAGCAGGGTTTGATGTGATTTGTGATTATTGTGCTCTCAGTGGTGTGGTTGAATCTGTTCCTCTGTTTTATGGATGGATCGTACACTAAACAACACATTCATTCAATTGAACCTTCTTGGAGTTTGATGGGTGAGACTCAGCCATGGCCTGTGCAGCTCAGATCGATGGGGCGGTGGGGCCAAGTGGGGGGGATTTCGACAGACGATGACGAGGAAAAATTAAACAAATGAGTCATTTACCCTTGTCATCATCCGTTGAAACCCCTCCCCACCCAGCCCCACCGCCCCACAGCTCTCACCTGCACGGGCCGCAGCTGGTGAGACTGCAAGGTTACACAAAAGCACTGTTGCATTTTCTCAGCCGGAGTCACTTGAAAAGCCTGGGGATAAGATGTGGCCTAACGGCTAGGGCAGTTGATCTCAAATCTGGGGAACCGGGTTTGAGTCTCAGCAACGATGCTCACCATCTTGTGATTCTGGGCAAAAATGAATGAGTAGAGAAAAAAAAAGGGAGTGACCCCTCTATCTAAGAGACAGAGTACCAAAAATGATATTGAAAACAAATTCTCTTGGACTAGATTCAGGAACAATAATAATCAAATTTCACTCATAACCACTTCGATGTCTCACATTGATCACACCCATGAACCTCCCAAAAAATTGCAAAAGTACACAACAGAAACCTATACCTAAGTGCAAAAACATTCTTTTTATGATAAAATATTTGTTACCACCGAAACGCGTCGACGCTTTGCATATTGAGAGTTATACCCAAGAAACTTTTGTGGTCCCACTTAAATATTGAACAGTGGACATTCATACGTTTGATTGATTCTTGTTGGGATAACCATTTTATGATGTTTTTAATGTTTCACATGTCACTTGTCTCTCTTAGATTTTAAAATACAGTTTTTACTTTGGTTGTATAAATTGTTTTATGTGTTTTTGATTCCGAATTTTGCTTAATAATGAGATTTTTTAAATTGTGATGAATTACCATTAATAAAAAATGTGTTATCATAAAAATAATGTTTTTGCATTTATAGTTATAGGTTTCTGATGTGTACTTTTGCAATTGTTTTTTTGGGTTCATGTGTGTGATCAATGTGAGGCATTGAAGTGGTTATGAGTGAAATTTGATTATTATTTTCCTGAATCTAGTCCAAGAGAATTTATTTTGAATATCAAAAATGAATGAGTCCTTATGTAACGCAACTGGTGCTCATGTAAAGCACTCTGATACCTTTAGGTCAAGTTTGTGCTATATGAAACTCTCCACAAAAAGCCCTGCAGATATATATGTGTGAGGTAACTGGTGGTAAAGAGTGCTTTGGGCTTCAATAGGAGAGAGTTCAAAGCATTTTTTAGCAAAGGTGGGTGCACGTTACAATCACTGCCTTAATGTGTCCTATTGCAGGATAATGTATGGCATATCATGGTGGGCAGCACTATTGTGATCTTGGTAGTACCCACCTAAACGCCTGTCTGTGCTACATTCAGTGTGTGCGTGGTTCTTCCTAAAGTGTACTGTTGAATGGTATCTTTTTGACCAGAGATGAGTGATTTTCCAAGCAAGATGATACCCACCTACACCTGCTATTTTGAATGCATGTATAATGCCTAATGTATCCTGTGAGTATCACATTTTAAATTATGCTTAAGTAATCATGCAAATTTGTTGAAGTTCCTTAAATTTGCTTGAGGCTAACATATTTATAGTCACCCACTCCCTGCAGTCGGATCAACATGGACGGAATGTTAACCACGAATGATCTCTACTTCCCTGCTGTCACACACATGGCAGTCGGAGAACACAGAGGTTGCCCATTAGCCATATCATCACCACCTTTTCTCACTCCCAGAAGTTCCATGGTGTGACTTCCAGGAGCTTTGAAAGGAGGAGTATTGCGTTGCAAGCTAACTATCTGTGCCCTGATTAACTAATCTTTCAGGCAACGCAATACAGCAAGGCAACTTGCTGGGCTGCTTTGCATGAAAGAGAGAGAGCACCATGTCTGGTAGGATATGGCACACTTCAGCTGTTTCATTGCACTGGCGCATTAAGGGCAGGCGAGTGCCAACAAAGTCATCCAGGTGCCATGGTGCACAGGGTGTCGGCGTTGTGGGCAGGATTGTGTTCGTACAGGAGGGAATACCTTCATACACAAAAAGAATCCTTAGAGGCATATTCTTCTTCCATTTGTACTGTAGAATGCAACACACACGGAAAGAAGAAGTAACGAGGAGAAATCACGTCATTCCTCCTCGGTATAACTGCCTAGGATAGGTGCACCATTATGGCACAAACCCAGGTTTACTGCCTTTGGTAAACTTGGGTGTGCATCAAAATACATGGGTGGATGCATGGAAGCACTCAAGCTCCACCCATATAATTCCTACCAGAAGCAGTATTTCTTAACACAGATCAAAGTGCTGTGTTGCATTACTTTTTTTTTACAAAGCCACCCAAGGAGACACAAATCGACCCTTGCGTGGCTTTGTAAATCTCGACTAGCATTTTGCATTGTGGCTGCGCCAAAAGTGTAGCACAACCACAACGCAAAATGTTAAGAAATTGTAAGAAATCTGGGATTTAGTGACTGTGACTCCTGGCACTGTGCAAAAGCAGAACAAACTTGTGTTTTGGTGCAGAGATACAGGATGACCAGGAGACCCATTCTTTGGAAATCTCCTCATCTGCATTTTGCTGAACCCCCATATTCTTCAATTTTTCAGGACAAACCTTTAGTACAGTGCAACCTCAAAGGAAATAGGTGCATGCCCACCTACCAAGTGATAAACAATCGTTTGCAGCATTTGATGTAACATTTGTTAAAGGCCCTCTTCCGAGTTTATTGGCTGAAATAGCAGTCTAGGGCTTATAGCAAGAGTGATAGACCTTTAACTTTCACTACAGTACTTCAGAACCAAGGGCCATAACTGCAGTTTAATGCCCTCTACTCATCGTAGACTTTCTTGGGAAAGTCACTTACTTTAGTAAAAAGAGAGAAAAGGCTCTGAAAAACCACAGTGCAACTTTTATATGTACATTGGAGGTGTAGTAACATTTTACATATGTTACCCTATGTCTCTTTGCTGTATGTTCAGTGCACACATTTTACGTGCTATCCATGCCTGGATAGAACCTTATCTACTCATATAAACTTCTATTTTAAACCATGTTTAGCAGCACCTCAAGAATACTATGGCCATATTAAGAAAACGTTCACAACGCAGTGCCGCACCCAAAGGTGCTGCTCTGTGTTCCATGAGATGGCACGATCAGGGAAGCACCATATCTGCAAAAATATGGCACTATTCTGCTCTGTCTCTAGCACAGGCATACAATTGGGAGACCAAGCAGCATGCGCACACCTTTGCACAATATTGCAGAGGTATCAGTGTGAGTCTAGCATGGGTTTTTTACTGGAAGGGTACCCTACCAGTACAAAATAATATGCTTAGGCCACCTTTAAAACTTTTACTACTTCGGAAGACTGCTGTACAGTACAACACACATGCAAAGTGGGAAAAGATAGGAGAAATAAAAGCATTTTTCCTTTGTTATGCCTGTTTCAAAGTGACTTTATTTGTTGGCACAAAACCCTGTCTACTATTGTTAGTAGGTAGGGTTTTGCTTAAAAAATCATGGGTGGTTGCATGGGAACGCCAATGTACTATCAAAGAATGCCCCCCATTGATGTAGAGTAACATAAAGCAGCCCTTCGCGCTGCTTGTATTACTTTCAGGATACTTTCAGCGCAAAAAAGTTAATCCAAAAAATAGATATATTTTGCACAGGTTTTGTGTCAATTTTGTGATGTAAAAATCCAGTGCAGAATTTTTGTTAATCCAGTCCTATACTATTATACCACAGAAAAGATAGTTGCTAAACTCTAGTGTCTGTGTTGGGATTTTTACAGACTACTTCTAAATCCATGTTTTGATTAATTAAAGATAGGTATTTTTTCTAGCCACTTCTGTATTCAAATATGTAGTTCACTGTCTAGAATAATTACTGGATATGCGTATATGAACCTTTGGATGCTTCCTCAGAAAAGAAAAATCTCCAGCAGATTATGGCATTTATTGAAAATAACACAACATCTGGTTCCCCATACAGCAAACATGGTGTCCTCAGTATTTGCTTTTGCTTCCTCGCAGCCTTGATATCCCTCATCTGTTAGATCCAGAATAAGCTCCAGAGGATGTTACTTTGCACTGCTTTTCGAGAAAGTCAGAGTACTGACGTCATGCAAGTGGTAGAAGTCTGGTTGAAGAGTAGATGTAATGAGTGAATTGGAGAATTGGCATTTTCTCTCGTCCACCCCGTTTCTGTTACAGAGCCGGACGTGACCACTATCTGATGGCTTCCGGGGTTTACCAGCTTAAATTTATCATCTCTTCCTATCGCTAGATATTTTTTAATTTCTATTTTCTATCTTTGACAAATGTACTCTCCCGGTTTATCAAAATCCCACATTGGGCTGCGAACATGACAAGGGGGCAACAATACCTCCCTCGACTGAACTGAAGCCAGAGAAATTGAAAGTTTTCAGTGCAGGAAATTCCTTTCATGACCTGGTGGCAGCCGAG
The DNA here is from genome assembly GCF_964204655.1 of Triturus cristatus. Taxonomy (NCBI): domain Eukaryota; kingdom Metazoa; phylum Chordata; class Amphibia; order Caudata; family Salamandridae; genus Triturus; species Triturus cristatus. The sequence continues at coordinate 1,390,056,569 of NC_140590.1, forward strand.
ACGCAATCCATTGAGCGGGCTCTTCATACACTGCCGGGCTTTAATCCACCTGCGTCACAGGCATCTGAACAAATCACGGACAGGATGTAGACTTAATGGTGCATGAAAGGAATGGAGATAAACTCTAGGGAGGATTCTCTGTTACACTTTCGCCTACCACCACTTAATACTCACCACTCTTATGTGCTTTCATTTTTGTCTGCAAGATCCTTGTTTCTTCATTCTGTTTCTGTGTATTCCAGTTTTTTTTTCTTTACCTTACTTAGCCTATTATGGCTGTGTAGTAAACCCTGAACCTGTGGGCTATAACGTTTGCTAAATGCCCTCTACTCGACTTTATTGGCTGAAATAGCAATCTGAAACATGTAGCAATTAAAGTCCACTATGAAACGTAGCAGAGGGGCTACAATCAAAACCATGGGCCATAACTGCCATTAAAGGCCCTCTACCCAACTCATAGGCATAGGCAGTACAAAAGGGCTAATAACGAGGGAGAGGGCCCTTAATTACTGGTAAAGCCACAGGCCAAAGACCTTCAATGATCTTAAAATTTTTTATCAACTAAAGGTTAAATATTCTGAATTAAACAGTGAAAAACAGAAAGACAAACAATAAAGTGATGGAGTACAAGATCAGTCCCAGCCATTATTAGTCCTCTGCCACTCCATTCTGCGGCACCTGGCATTCCAGTGTTTTAATAAGGTGTTACTGCCAGCGGATGTGAATTTCCCTCCTGCGGTTATGAGCTGGAGATGGGTATAATAACGGAAGTCATTATTAGCTATTATTGCCCTGAAGATGAGCATAATAAGGACATTCACACCTCCATTACCAAAAGTGGATCTCTGACAAAATTTCGAAGGTCAGAAAATCGACCTACAAAAATATCGCAACAAAAATATCGATGTCAAGAATATCGACATCCTATCTACAACATGGTAAGTACAAAAATATTGAAAATAAAATATCGATGTCAAAAATATCGTTTTTAAAAATATCGGGTTTTTTTGGTTACAAACAATATGTAAAATAAACATAATAATACTTATAAATAAAATAAACATAATTAAATATATTTCATAATGTTAAAAATTAATAATTATTCAATATAATTCAATAAAAAAATAATTAAACATATACATATAATATATAATATATATACTTACTTAATAATGTTTTTATAATTATTTTAATAAATTATAAATTATTTAAAAATATTAAAAATTGCAAAAACATTACACACATAAAACTATAACATAAATAAAAATGTAATAATTATATATAACAAATTAAAAAAATTACATTTAATTTAAATATTGTTAACATTAATTATATACTACATTAGCTAAAATAATAAAAAAAATATTAAATAGCAGAGACAATAAAACTATTACTCCAGCTCCAAAACAACAGAAAGGAAAATTTTGGATAGCGGAGGGCTAAAAATTACTATATCCACTCCAGATACTGTAACAGTAGGGAAAGTGTTGGATAAAGTAGAGGTATAAATTATTATTCCGACTCCAGGGAGTGCAACAGTAAGGAAAGTGTTGGATAGCGTAGGGGTAAAAATAACTATTCCAACTCCAAAGAGTGCAACAGTAGGGAAAGTGTTGGATGGCGTAGGGGTAAAAATTAGTATTCCCACTCCAGACAGTGCAACCGTAGGGAAAATGTTGGATGGCTTAGGGGTAAAAAGTACAATTCCCACTCCATACAGTGCAACAGTAGGGAAAGTGTTGGATTGCGTAGGGATAAAAATTACTATTCCCACTCCAGACAGTGCAACAGTAGGGAAAATGTTGGATAGCGTAGGCGTAAAAATTACTATTCCAACTCCAGAGAGTGCAACAGTAGGGAAAGTGTTGGATAGCGTTGGGGTAAAAATTACTAGTCCAACTCCAGAGAGTGCAACAGTAGGGAAAGTGTTGGATAGCGTAGGGGTAAAAATTGCTATTCCAACTCCAGAGAGTGCAACAGTAGGGAAAGTGTTGGATAGCGTAGGGGTAAAAATTACTATTCCAACTCCAGAGAGTGCAACAGTAGGGAAAGTGTTGGGTAGCGTAGGGGTAAAAATTACTACTCCAACTCCAGAGAGTGCAACAGTAGGGAAAGTGTTGGATTGCGTAGGGGTAAAAATTACTATTCTAACTCCAGAGAGTGCAACAGTAGGGAAAGTGTTGGATAGCTTAGAAGTTAAAAATAACATACTTATAAATACAATAATTCTTTAAAATAATTAATAATGTAGGGGGCGTGGCTAGGCGCCCGAGGAGATGGCGGCGTTAGCGTGAGGGCTCCGTTCGTACCGGAGATTACGGGCGGTCCGCACGTATATTGTGAGTCATGAAGGGGAGCCTGCTTCGTCGGAAGGTCTCTGGACTACTTTGAGACTCTCCTCATCGTTGGAGCACACTTGCACCGCATTTTATCGGCATTTTACTCCCGGTCGCGGCTCTACATCGGCCGCGACCGCCATTTTGTTTCTCTTGCGAGTGGCTCCCTTCAGCAGCGCGTCTACTGTGCACTCAACGTAGCATGCCTTCAATACCCCGAGCAAATCGCATGGTGTGAATTTACATTGATGGGTGACTATTTTAATTAATTTTTGGCACAACTGTCTTTTGGACTCAATTTTCTTTCCTTTTTACTCTCCTCATATCTGGCGGCCATTTTGTGCTCTCTATTTGCGTTTCCTGGCTTTTTGATAGAACTGCTTATCTGGATTGGCACTTCTTCACATCAAATCTCCCTGCTGCTCTTTTTCAAACTTCGTGTGCTTTGGACCTTGCACTATATTTGCCTTTACACTCAGTTTTGCGGTTTTTACCTACATTTTGCAGTCGCATCTATGGCCGAAAGCTCCGGCAAGACCCAAAAACGCAATTACATCAAAAACTCTAAGCTTTTTACGGAACTGGCTCATCTGGAAGCTTCTCAGCTTTCTCCCAATAACGAGATGTCGCTGAACATAGATTCCTCCTCACAGCCTTCAGTAAAGACGACCCCTAAGCGCTTAAAAAAAGATCCACCTTCGCCTCCCAAGTCCTCTGCGGCCATTTCGATGGAACTAATCCTTGAAGAGATACAGGCCTTGCGCCCCTTCATGGAAGAGACCAACGCTAAGTTGCAGGTTCTCACGGACAACTGGACCCGGATGGATGAACGAGTGTCATCGGTGGAGCGTAACGTCTCTTCTCTTCAAGATTCTGCAGCCAAGGTCACACTTATGCATGCGCAAATTTCTTCTCTTCAGAAGCAGGTGGAAGACTTGGAAAACCGAAATAGACGCAACAATCTTCGCCTTTATGGCCTTGTGGAGGGCTGCGAGGGAAGTGATCCCATTACTTTTTTCAAGTCTTTTCTTCCGAAGATTTTGCATTTACCTGATGATACCCCTCTCAATATCCAGCGAGCTCACAGGCTTGGACGAGCTTCCTCCTCTCTTTCCTCGTCAGTGAAGCCCAGAGGTGTAATAATGTATTTTTTGGAATACACTGATCTGCTGAAAGTTCTATCTGCGGCCAGAGCCTCTCCTCGTATCACCTGGTCGGGCTCCAACTTGTTCTTCGCGCAGGATTACGCCAAAGCAACTGCAAACCGCCGTAAGGCCTTCTTGGACATGCGACCTGACCTTCGTTCCATTGGCGCCAGATATGGCCTTTTCCATCCTTGCTTATTCAAAGTCACCCACAATAATAAGACTACGACCTATGAACAGCCTGCACGACTTCGAAGTTACCTGAATTCATGCGGCCAGGCTGATATGGAGCTTTCTGATCCTTCCTCTTCCCTTCCAACATGACTTTTTTCTGAATTCTTATACTGATGCCCCAGTTTCTTATACTTGTTGTTTTAATTTCTCTAACCTCGTTGGTTCATTATGTTTATTCTCTTGATGAGTGCTTGTTCTTCATGGTAGTATTTTTTATTGCTGTTAGGTTTCTTCGATTTGTCCTATTCGTTCCTTATCTCATGCCCTTATCATTTGTTGATATTTAACCCTGTTCCCCTTTTTCTTCCACAGATCTATGTTATGCGTTCCGTCCTGTATCTCTGGTTGGACGTCCCCCTGACCCTGAGTGTCCTGCCTTCTCCAGTTGGCCCTACCTCCCTCTCCCTGCATCCACGTATATCCTTGTCTGTTCCTGTTCCTGATCATACCTTTCCTCAACCACCCCCTGTGAGTATTCCTCATTCTTTTTATGTCACGTTTGTTCTTGTTTTATTTTCCCTTATTTTGATTCCTTTTCTCATACCTTCAGGTTTATTGGTGTCAGTACTCTTTATGCGATCTTTTTCCTCACTCCTCATTCTTTTCTTCTTTATCTTCGCCGCTTATTGGCCCCCTTGGTCTAATTCCATTCGTTTTCATTATATTTTTCGATTTTTCTCTCTTCTCTCTCATTTAAACTTACTTACCGATTTCTCTGGATTTCATTTTCTATTTTCTTGGATCTTAGCATCATCTTGTCTTTTTTCTATCTTCCCGACGTCTATGTATCCTCTTTTCCTCTTCCTTCTTTCGTATATTTCCTCCCTTTTCCACGTCTATTTCTTCTCTCTTTCCTCCTTTCCTCACGTTTTTGTTTCTCATGAGGCTTTTTCTTGGTGTTATTTCTTTTCTCTGCACTACTTCTTTAATATTTTCTAATGGCAGTGCATATTGTTTCCTGGAACGTCAAAGGTCTCCATTCTCCTATTAAAAGACAGAAAATTCTTTCACATTTAGCCAAGTTGAATGTCGATATTGCATTCCTGCAAGAAACTCATTTGTCTGACATTGAAGCTGCCAAGCTTAAAAGGGGTTGGGTGGGTGATGTATTTTCTGCTCCTGGTGATGGTAAAAGAAATGGTGTAGCTGTGTTAATTCGCAAGTCTCTTTCCCACTCGCTCTTGATTTCTGAATCAGATTCCGATGGTAGATGGTTGTACGTCAAACTTTCCTCGAAGGGTATCCCCATTTCTCTTCTCAACATTTATGCACCTACTGGTGGTGACCCCGCCTTTTGGCGCACAATGGCTTCCCGTCTTTCTGAATATGTCAATGACAATTTCATTATGGCGGGAGACTGTAATTTGCCCCTTGACCCCTTTTTGGACAGACATTCTAAAGCATCTTATATTCCTAATAAGTCTCACAAATTGTTTGTCCAAGCAATATCCCAGCACAAACTTATTGATGCCTGGCGTCTTTGTAACCCCACTACTAAAGAATTCACCTTCTACTCCCCTTCCCATCATTCACAATCCCGTATAGATTACATTTTCCTCTCCCACCATATCTCTCAGTCCCTCACTCACGCAGACATTGGCCCCATCTTATTCTCTGATCATGCCCCAGTGCTGGTCAGCATTGATATCCTACCCAAGTCCAATGGACCGAAACGTTGGCGTTTCAATAACACTTTACTTCTTGATCCCAAGTTTACCACTTCCTTTACTGATTTCACCACAGACTTTTTTGTAGTTAATGATACACCCACCCTGCCCAAACATGTTATCTGGGATGCTTATAAGGCTGCAGCCAGAGGTTTCATCATTGATTTTGTATCCAGAAAGCGTAAGACCGCTCGCAAAGCAGCGAATGATCTTCTCCTCAAGATTAAAAAACTGGAGCACTCTTTTTATACTTCCCAATCGCAGGAAAGTTTGACTACTCTTATTGAAGCTAAAATGCAATATAACAAACAATCTACTAATGATGCTTCACTTTATTTGTTGAAATCAAGCTCAAAATTTTATGGGGGAAAGAACAAGGCGGGTAAAGTTTTAGCCAATTACTTAAAAATCAAACAAAACAAACTAAATATTGATTCTGTTTTCGATGTTAACTCAGTTTTAAAGCATACAGATGTGGACATTTTAGAGGAATTTTCCCGTTTTTACTCCACGCTTTATTCTTCTGAAACTCGTCCTTCCGCTCAATCCTTAGCTACCTTTTTTTCCAGCATTAAGGCTCCTCCTCACTTTCCTGTTGACCTATCTACTCTTGAACTTCCCATTTCTGAATCTGAATTACACACTGTACTTCAATCACTTAAGAAAGACAAAGCTCCAGGTCCAGACGGCTTTACAGTTGAATTTTACTTGCACTTTTCTAAATTACTACTACCTAGATTGCATTCTCTTATTGACTCTTTTATACTTAGTGGCACTTCCTCTGGCACTTTTTCAGACGCCCATATTTGTATCATACCTAAAGATGGTAAAGACACCCAACACTGCAAGAATTACAGACCAATCTCTTTAGTTAACATTGACTATAAATTGTACGCTAAATCTCTTGCTTTAAGATTATATCCTTTCCTCCCTGAGTTGTTAGGTCCGGAACAATCTGGATTTGTTAAGGGTCGTTTCATTACAGACAATACTAGACTCCTGTTTAATGTCCTGTCCAAATCCTCAAAGTCCCAAGACTCCCTAGCGGCAATTGCCCTGGATGCAGAGAAAGCATTTGATAGGGTAGAGTGGACTTTCCTTTTCTCCGCCCTTAGGTGGTTTGGGTTTGGCCCCAATTTTATTTCTCTTGTTTCTTTTCTTTATTCCAGCCCCAGAGCAGCGGTTTGTGCTAACGGTCTAGTTTCTTCCTTTTTCAGCTTAGGTAGAGGAGTCCGTCAGGGTTGTCCCCTTTCCCCTTTTCTCTTTAATCTAGCATTAGAACCCTTCCTTTCAAAGCTTCGCCAAAATCCTAACCTACATGGTTTCCAGACCTCCCACACAAACATTAAACTTGCTGCGTACGCCGACGATATCATACTCTTTATGTCCAACCCTACCATTTCTATTCCTATATTCCTCAATGAAGTGCGCGAGTATTCCCATATTTCTGGTTATAAGTTAAACAATGACAAATGTGAAATCCTACCCCTTACTAAATTTACCTTTAAACCTGATTTTGACGCGTCCAATTTTACTTGGAGTCCCTTACATATTAAATACCTGGGTTTGTATATTGGCCCTTCTCTCCCTGAGACTATCTCGTTGTGCCTTACTAAATGTATCCAGAAATTATCTGACCTCACCTCTAGGTGGCACCCACTATACCGTTCCTGGTGGGGCCGCCTGGATACGATTAAAATGATGCTTTCTCCAATAGTTCTATACACTATATCCAATATTCCGGTACCTATTCCAGCTAAGTATTTCAAGAAAATAAATAATGTTTTTTCCTCTTTCCTCTGGTCTGGAAAAAAAGCGCGTATGTCCTTATGCAGACTACGTCTTCCTAAGTCGGAGGGCTGGGTCAACTTTCCAGACTTTCCCGCTTATCACAAAGCATTTCTTTTGCGACAAGCCTCCCTTTGGTTTAAAGATCCGGCTGAATCCTCCCCCCTATGGCTTGTTCTTGAACGCCTTTCATTATCCCCCTTTTCCTTCGTGGAATATCTCTAATTTTCTAGTAAACCTCAGGTCCTTTCCACTCCCATACACAATTTCACCACCAAACTTCTCCTTTCCACTTCCCCCAGTCCCCCCTCTTCTGTAGCTGAATTTCTCAATACCACCATTTGGCATAACAATAGCATTCTCATTAATCATAAACCCGTTTATTGGAAATCTTGGAGACAAAAGGGTTTGATCTGGGTGTCTCATCTCTTCTCTGGTTCCGATTTCTTACCTTTTCCTATTCTCAGCCAAAAATATAATCTCCCCCATTCCTTCACTTGTAAGTATGTTATACTTAAGAACGCAATCATGTCCACATATGCCACACTCTCTAATTCCCCCACCCAGCCTAATCCCCCCACTCCCTCTTCGCATCTTCACTCTTTGCTACGCACCCAGCCCACAGCCTCCTCCATCTATCACTCACTCCGCATAACTCCCACACCAAGGCCAAAATCCAAGGTAGAGGAACAATGGGAATCTGACTTTGGCATTTCCTGGCCCACCTCTTTATGGGATAAACTGTGGACCAAGCTTCGCAGATCGTCCAGGGCTGCTTCCCTCACACAAACCCTCTTTTTTATTTATAACAGACTTCTTTTTTCACCCCACATGTTAAATAAGAGATTTCCTCTAATACCTGACCTTTGCTGGTCTTGTTCGGCCTCCAAGGCTACTCTTTTTCATATGCTTTTTTCTTGCACCCCCACACACAATTTTTGGAGACAAGTCTGGACCCAAATAAATGCCATTTTTCAAACTGTAATTCCTTTCTCCCTTGTTAATATTTTTCTAGGAAGTCTATCCCCTTGTTGGACTGGTACCGATTTTAATGTGCAAATTATCGATTTATTGCTAGCTGTTGCATTTCAGCAAATTACGGTTAATTGGAAAAACTTTGCCAATATATCTTTCAGAGCATGGTGGTATAATATCTGTCATAATCACAGATTAGATACTGTTTTTATTCACCCCCTCAATTTGACCAAAAATCGACATGATCTCTGGCTACCTGTTACCTTATATCTTGATAAATGTGCTAAACGTTCGTCCCCTCCATCTCATTTGCTCCCCTCCCAACAAGAAGTTTCTAAACCTCCTTGATTGACCTTTATGTTCCCTTGCATTTATTATTTTCCACTTTACTGCATATTTATCCAATATCGTTTTCTGTTATATAGCCTTAGTCATTTGTTATTTCTTAAGTCTCATGTTTATTTTCATAGTCATATTTTATTTCGTATATCTTGCTATTGCTATGTTTTTTGATTTTCTGCTGTATCGACACCTGTTTTTGTTTTAATAAAATTCTTTTAAACTGTATAATTAATAATGTAATTATTAAATAACTCAAAATTACTTACAAATACCAATAGATATTTATTAAAAACATAACTACCAATAAATAATTAATTAGCAATAAATTCTTAATAAATACCAATAAATAATAATTAATGAATATTAATTACCAATTAAAAAAGATTGAACAATTACATTTTTTATACCAAAATATAATTATCAAACTTTAATTACCAATTAAAAAATATTAAACAATTGCATATTTTTATACCAAAAATAATAATTATTATACATTAATTACCAATTAATAATTACTTATTAATATATTAATTAAAAACGTCAATAAATAATATTTAAACATATATAATTACCAATTGATTATTAATCAACAATAACCCAATTTCCATAACCAAAATATTATAATTTGAAATATTTACCAATTAATAATTAATCTCCAATTAATTAATTATCTATATCCAGCAACAAATTTAATAATTACTTAATTAGATTTCAATTACTTCCAACACTATTCCCCTATAAACGCACAAATCACTCAAATAATAAAATAATACAGTTAACATAATTATCAATTAATCAATTAATAAAAACTAATTACCAATTAATAAAAATTAATTACCAATTAATACTTAATTAACAAAAAAATAATTATCAATGCCAATAAATAAATAAAAATATTACTTAATTACAATTAAATTACTTCACACCCTATTCCCCTATAAACCCACAACCCGCTACAGAATTTAAACGGAAAAATTATTTACAATTAATTTATAATTCCTAAATATTTATAAATAATTTCATATAATTAAATTACTTCCCACCCTGTTCCCCTATAAACCCACAACCCGCTACAGAATTTAAACGCAAAAATTATTTTAAATTAATTTATAATTCCCAAAAATGTATAATTAAATTCATATAATTAAATTACTTCCCACCCTATTCCCCTATAAAGCCACAACCCGCTACGGTACTAAAACACAAAATTAACTTAAAAAAAACATTATTAACATATAAAAATTGTATACATATATTTTAAAACCAGTAGAACACTTAACAAAAAATATTTAACACATACATATTAAATACATATTAAAATACATAGCCATATTATACATATCGATATTAGTAACATCGATATTAGTAACATCGATATATTTCATATCGATATTACTAACTTCGATATTACTAACATCGATATAAAAAAAATCGATATTACTTACCTTAGGGTCGATATTCTGTCCATCGATATTCTTGACATAGATATTCTGTCCCTTCGATATTCTAGACTCGATATTATCGTAGGTCGAAATTAAATTTTCGATATTTAGACTGCTCACCACCAAAAGTAGAGAGCACTGCAGGAGCTATCGCTCATGTGAGTGAATTGGTGAATAAACTGCTCACTGAACCTCTTTTGAGACAGCTGCTAGTTCACTTAGCTTTTCTTGAGAGGAAGGTCCCAACAGTCAAAGAAAAGTTGAAAATGTAAAAAAACTTTTTCTTCTTTTCTTTGTCCGATTAAGCTTCCAGCTACTGCCTCCTCGCACTTCTTCGCCTAAGAAACATGCTGAGAAACTACAAATCAAAGAATGCAATGGTTTATTAAATTACCAAAACTAGAATCTTGGTGAGATGAAGATACAGAGGTGCCGATCACGATCCGGTAAAAACCGGGTACGAACCGTCGGACGGAGCATATTCTCCGTCCGACGCGTACCCGGTCGAAAAAATATACAAACATGGAATTACGATTCGCACGGAAATCCCATTTCCGTACGAATCGTACAAAACCCCGACCGACGAAAATAAACATACAAATGTGATTCGGGAAAGCGCCGACGTGACGTCGGGACGCACGCAGCCTGCCATTCACGAACCAGGAATTACGATTCGCACCGACGTCATCCCGCACGGTGAATATTTTCCGGCAGCCAAAAACTGCCGGGAAATCAGGACGACGCGAACAAGGAGTACCTGCACGCGACGGACAGACATGGACCCGAACCTACGTGTCATCCCGGCCCTCATAGCAGTCGACCTCCTCTACAGGTTACGACGCAGACGCCGCAGAAGGTCAGAACAACAAAGGGAGGGGGGAAAGGGGGGGGCAGGAGCAGGGGCAGGCCACAAAACCCCCACCAAACTCACACAGCACACAGGCCCTGGTAACTACAAGGGGGTGGGGGCGTGTCCAGCAAAGCCAGCGTCCTCCACAACGGATGTGCTTGACAACGCGAACCGGCAACACAACAATACAGGTACGTCCCGTACCCACGCCTTAAGAGCGTGGGTACGAGTCGTACCACGCCCACACCTACGTCATCCCAACAATGGCGGGACGGCTGTACACACGTGGCAAAGGCCTGGGTACGGCCCGCACAAGCATCACATAGCGTGGGGACGGATATGTACGGACCGTACCCCCACCCCGTATGCATGGAGCGTACCCCCCACCCCAACAGTGTAAGTACGACCCGTACCCTCACCCGCGTACGTATGGAGCGTACCCCCCAACCCAACAGTGTAAGTACGACCCGTACCCACACCCGCCGTACGTATGGAGCGTACCCCCCACCCCAACAGTGTAAGTATGACCCGTACCCTCACCCGCATACGTATGGAGCGTACCCCCACCCCAACAGTGTAAGTACGACCCGTACCCTCACCCGCATATGTATGGAGCGTACCCCTCACCCCAACAGTGTAAGTACGACCCGTACCCTCACCCGCGTACGTATGGAGCGTACCCCCACCCCAACAGTGTAAGTACGACCCGTACCCTCACCCGCGTACGTATGGAGCTACCCCCCACCCCAACAGTGTAAGTACGACCCGTACCCTCACACGCGTACGTATGGAGCGTACCCCCACCCCAACCGTGTATGTACGGACCGTACCCCCACCTCGTATGCATGTAGCGAACCCACACCCGTGTATGTTCTAAGCGTACATATCCTGAAATAGGAGGGGTGGGTGCAGAGTCCTCCCAGCAGTGCCCAGACATAGGAGGGGTGGGTGCCTAACACTCCCAGCAGTGCCCAGAGACAGGAGGGGTGGGTGCAGAGTCCTCCCAGCAGTGCCCAGAGACAGGAGGGGTGGGTTCAGAGTCCTCCCAGCAGTGCCCAGAGACAGGAGGGGTGGGTGTAGAGTCCTCCCAGCAGTGCCCAGAGACAGGAGGGGTGGGTGCAGAGTCCTCCCAGCAGTGCCCAGAGACAGGAGGGGTGGGTGTAGAGTCCTCCCAGCAGTGCCCAGACATAGGAGGGGTGGGTGCCTAACACTCCCAGCAGTGCCCAGAGACAGGAGGGGTGGGTGCAGAGTCCTCCCAGCAGTGCCCAGAGACAGGAGGGGTGGGTGCAGAGTCCTCCCAGCAGTGCCCAGAGACAGGAGGGGTGGGTGTAGAGTCCTCCCAGCAGTGCCCAGACATAGGAGGGGTGGGTGCAGAGTCCTCCCAGCAGTGCCCAGAGACAGGAGGGGTGGGTGTAGAGTCCTCCCAGCAGTGCCCAGACATAGGAGGGGTGGGTGCCTAACACTTCCAGCAGTGCCCAGAGACAGGAGGGGTGGGTGCAGAGTCCTCCCAGCAGTGCCCAGAGACAGGAGGGGTGGGTGTAGAGTTCGCCCAGCAGTGCCCAGAGACAGGAGGGGTGGGTGCAGAGTCCTCCCAGCAGTACCCAGAGACAGGAGGGGTGGGTGTAGAGTCCTCCCAGCAGTGCCCAGACATAGGAGGGGTGGGTGCCTAACACTCCCAGCAGTGCCCAGAGACAGGAGGGGTGGGTGCAGAGTCCTCCCAGCAGTGCCCAGAGACAGGAGGGGTGGGTGTAGAGTCCTCCCAGCAGTGCCCAGAGACAGGAGGGGTGGGTGCAGAGTCCTCCCAGCAGTGCCCAGAGACAGGAGGGGTGGGTGCTAACACTCACAGCAGTGCCCCTGCAAAGAAAAGGGTGGAGTACCCACAGATCCAATGCCCACAAATGTCAGTCAGGTGCACAAAGATCCTGCAGTACATGTACCACATGTGTGCGAGGCTGGAAGTATACATATGCATAGCGCCTAAAAGAATACATGTACACATGAAGTCATGGCAACAGTCTACATACACAAGTACAGTGACCACCAAGGACGCCACGAATGATGCAGGTGGAGACATCGCTCAGCATGCATGGGCCAAGTCTAACGAGTCCGTCACACACCCAGCCAATGTAGACACAGCTCAGCCCCACATATTGGAAAGACCCTGCAGGGAAGAAGTCAGGTTACACAGAGGAAGGAACACACCTTGGGACGATGTCACCATGCAGTAACTGCTTACCTGAACAAAGTTATGTAGCCAACAGCTTGTGATGGCACACAGATACCAGGATCCACCCTATGACCAGCACAAGACGACAATTCCCACACACCCAACACATAATCACCACCCAAAATATTGGGGCAGGTCGACCAACAGCAATACCAGACAGACAGTAGTGTACTAAGGAAAAATACATTGCTTTAATCAGCATCCAAAAATATGTTTGTCCCTTCAAAGTTCAAAAAGTACAATGCCCATAGGGCAAACGAAAGTTCCAATCCAGGTGGGGGACACAGTGGGACGCGTGTCCCCTAGCTTGCCTGCACAGTCAGACTCCATCGTCTTCCAGAGCGGGGAGGGCATCATGTGGGGGGGAAGGACCAGGCACCGCAGGGACATGAGGGCGAAGGGTAGGCGTTGTGGGTGCAGGGATGGAGGACTCCACCACAGGGGGTGGGTCAGGGCCAAAGGCGGAGGCCAGGATGGCGCTGCACACCTTTGCAAGGTCCTCCAACGACTCCCCTGCACCCGAAGGAACCACAGGCCCCAAGGATGGGGGGGGCGGAGGGATGGGTCGCAGCGCCACAGGGGGAGGGTGTGGACAGGGGGGGACTCAACCACCCTGACCGGGGACTCCCTTGACCGCTTGCGGGGTGGTGTCACAGTGGGGCTCAGGGACAGAGCGGCCATGAAGGAGTCTTTGCCGGATATGTGGCCAGGAGAGCTGAGGGGAGGGGATTTGGAGGGAGTGGATTTGGTGGAATGCGGACTCCCACTCTGGCTGCGTGACTTACGTTTGCCCCCCGACCCAGTGGGTGTGCCTACTTCACCCTGTGAGTGCGTGCCAGGAGGTGTGCGTATGACCTTCCCTGCTGGTGTGGTGCCTGTGTCTGTTGTGGTGGGTGCATGCTGCCGTCTGGGTGTACATGGGACAGGCATGGGAGTGGGAAGTGTGGATGGGTCAGGGGTAGGGGGTTGGACGTAGCGCTGCAGGAGACCCACTGCTGCAGTCAGTGTCGAGTCAATGGACCTCAGCAAGTTGCGTTGGTCAGCCTGCGATGAAAAAATGCCCTCCAAGTATGCCTCCATGTTGTTCAGCACTTGGCTGTGGCCATGGAGGACATTAAGCATCGCAGCCTGACCAACCTGCAACTGCCGCTGGATGTCCACAGACTCGGCATTGGCGGCAGCAGTGGAGACAGGGGCAGGGGGTGCGGTGCCTGGCAGGAAGGAGACATGTGGTGACCGGGCACGCTGGGAAGGGACACGAGCAAGTGGGAGGCGGCTGATGGCAATGGAGGGGACGGGCTGAGATGTTGTGCCGCTGTCAGCTGCTGGTGCAGCCTCCGCCCACTCGGAGAGATCATCCTCGGACCCATCAGCTTCATATTCTGTCGTGCCAGTGGACAGGTCCTCGGCCTCACTCTCCTCCGCCTCCGTTCCACTCAATGTGCCAGCCACGATGTCAACGCTGGCACTGGTGCTCGGTCCCTCCGCTCCGTCTGTGCTCATGTCTCCCTCCGTGTCCCCCGACGATGCTGTGGGCAAGGTGAAGAGACAGCAATTAATCATACACCCGTATACATATGTCACATGAGTCCAATCTACATAGGTTACAGTGCATAGCCTGAAAAGAAAGATCAGTAACATCTACAAAACAAGGTACAGATGTAGGGCATGCAACACACAGTTGGTTGACCCACCATGCCACTGAAAAACCATGGAGAGCATGACACAATAGCAAATGACATGAAATGGAGTTTGACAGAGGAGCCAGGCCCTGGGGACAATCCAGCACTGCATCTGCACCACACAGCGTTGGCGAAAATAGGGATGAGCAGGGACCATATCCATGAACTTGAGGCACATGCAGCATAGGTAATACTGAAAACATGCCCACCATGACTGGCTCACTGCACCTTGAGTGGATGTCCAGACAAACATCACACACTGGCCAGACCTAGCAAGGAGATTTCAGGTTTTGACATGTAGGCTTTGCCCGCACCAACCACCCCCTACATGAGACAATTTGTTGAGACACAGGAAGCACTTACATCTCTTAGTCTGGCTGAAATACACAGGGGCTGCATAAATGCAAGATTGGATGCCAAATACCCAAGGTGCGCCTGTCCAAATAATCATGTACAAATGGGCAGCATCAGATGATTCTAACAAGTCACACAGGCACTGGCCCCCGTGAGTATGGACAAGGAAAATCAGGTCAGGCTGTACAGTGGACACTTGTACTACATTTTACGTCAATATACATGGTGCCAGGGGACAATGGCACAGAGCACAATCTATGCTGTAGACACTGAGAGTGTCCACGTTTTGTGATGACACACATGACAACTAGGAAAATATGCCCCAGGGGACAGTAGTGGCCACACAACTCCATGGTCCTGAATGGGAATGACTGCAACACACGCCACCATCCCTGCACTATGCGTATCGCACACTCATGCACATCATGTCACAGGCCACAACATAGGACATGCGTGCTGTAAGGCATGACACTTGAGAGACTAACTCCCATGTCTGGACTCAGCATCAGTGCCAACTGACATGGAACCCACATGTACTGAACTGGACAGGGCACAGGCAAGGTCCCAAAACCTGTTACACACCACCCCCACACATGATGCTACAGGCATAGTTCACATGGAGAAAGCGCCAGCCTACATTACCTTGTGAAGGAGTGACTACACACAGACCAGGTAACACATTGCAAGGAGGGGAAGGGAGGCAGGAGAGCACCGCTATACTGTGGGTAACTGGATCTGCACAGCACCCTTAAACCCTGGCAGTGTATCCATGCAACTGTGCACTTACAAATGCTGGTGACACACAACAAACACACATGTACCTACCCCCTTCCTGCTGCTGCTTCTCCTGTAAGCGCCTGTCCAAGTCTGGAAATACCACCGCCAGCACACGCTTGTGGATGTGGGTCAGACGGCGGCGCCCGCGGTTCTTATGGGTCTCAGGTGAGTCCCCCAGCAGGACCCGTGCGATCCTCCGCGTCCAGCACCGGATATCCTGCCAGCGTTTCCTCACCTGGGCCAGGCGCCGCTTGCGACCGTCCGTCCTCCTCACGGCACTGACGGCGTTCATCCATATCTGCTCCTTGGCAGAGGCGCCTACCTGTGAGGATGAACAAGTGACACTACATCAATACACCAGGCACATGTCACAGAGACACATATTAGAACAAATTAGCTGTTTAAAACAAGGCATAGTATGCATCCAACGCATTGCACCTTTGTCATAGGGACATGATCCTCTGGGGAAGGGCAAAAGCACTATGTGCCATTGAAAGTACACAGGTGGAATGAGGGCAACGACACAAGCAATGATCCAGGCTCACACTGTGCATCACAAGCTACACCAGAATAATGTGCAGCACCTCTAAGCAGTCACATGCCACAGGCCACTGACGCTACCGCAGCAGAGTACACAGACACACACAGGCACAGGACATCCACCTGCCATTGCCAAATGCAGCGACAAACCTCACTCTGCACATGTGCCACTAGACGGGGGGGCTCACAGGTGTGGGGCTGGCTCTTCACGTCAGACACACAGCACTGCTTCCTGCTCACATCACATGGGCAGGGTATTTCCATCCCTCATGCAGGCCGGGGGCCACACTCCACATATGCACCCACCCACATGACAGGGGACTTACACACACACACCGATGTCCAGGGTACGAACACATTATGTGGACACTCTCAGCACAGGTACACAGAACTAACACACATCTGTGGGTACAGTCAACTGTCACACTGGGCTGACCACATAATTAAATGAGGACTGTAGAGGCTACATTCCCAGGAGGACAAGACAGGCAGAATGTGGCATGCACCATGCAGTGATTGTCACAGTAAACACAATGCAAGTGAGGACGGCAGACATGCACCACAGCATGCACTGGCTGGGAGACATCAGGCATTCCCCCCCCTGGGACCCCCCCTACAGTACATAGCATGTGTGTCACACCTGGACACAATGCCAGAAGTCACAGTCACAAACAAGGGACACAGTCTGTGCTAGTAGACTCTGCACTCACCTGATACCCTGGTCGCCCATACAGCAGGGGGTACTGTGGGAGGATCACATCCAGCAAAGCCAGGTTCTCCTCCAGGGTGAAAGGCTGTGACCTCTCCACAGACCTTGACATGGTTCCAGGGAATCAGTAGCAGCAGCTGGGTCGTCGAATCCAAAGATGTGCAGGCAAGTGCTCCCTCATGGGACCTGGCTGCCTTATATCTGCCTTGCTGGCCTGTTTCATGCACAGGAGTACAGAGTGATTGGTCACTCACATTTGCATCCTATGTTTCCTCCAATCCCTTCAAACCTAGCACAGTCAGTGGGTTCTTATTGTGTTTTTTTCTTGAGCATGATGTCACCTCCAGAACCACATTGCAACAAAGTAGATTCATTCAAACTGAATACTGCTGGGCACCTGCAGAAAAAAATTCAAACTTTAAACTTGGTCTCCATGACAACCAGCATGCATGTAGGCCTGTATACTTGTCCCTCATGTGTCCCCTATGTAATTTGGAGTTTCACACACAGGTACGGTGCGTACCGGGGCCCTAGGGCACCCCAAATGCATAGCAACGGCCCGTACAGGCATGGGTACGGTCCGTCTCACTATGGGTGTTCTCGCGTATGCGTACCCATAGTGATAGTGAGCGTACGCACGCGTGTACAGTCCGTATCACTATGGGTACGCATACGCGAGAACACCCATAGTGATAGTGAGCGTACAGGCGTGTGTACGGTGTGTATCACTATGGGTGTTCTCGCGTATGCGTAGCCATAGTGGTACGGACCGTACACGCGTGCGTACGCTCACTATCACTATGGGTATGCATCTGCGAGAACACCCATAGTGATACGGACCGTACACGCGTGCGTACGCTCACCATCACTATGGGTGTTCTCGCGTATGTGTACCCATAGTGGTACGGACCGTACACGCGTGCGTACGCTCACTGTCACTATGGGTTTTCTCGCGTATGTGTACCCATAGTGGTACGGACCGTACACGCGTGCGTACACTCACTATCACTATGGGTGTTCTCGCGTATGTGTACCCATAGTGGTACGGACTGTACACGCGTGCGTACGCTCACTTTCATTATGGGTACGCATACGCAAGCACACCCATAGTGATAGTGAGCGTACAGGCGTGTGTACGGTCCGTACCACTATGGGTACACATACGCGAGAACACCCATAGTGATAGTGAGCGTACGCACGCGTGTACGGTCCGTATCACTATGGGTGTTCTCGCATATGCGTACTCATAGTGGTACGGACCGTACACACTCCTGTACGCTCACTATCACTATGGGTACACATACGGCAGCACTCCCATAGTGATAGGGAACGTACACAGACCCTCTGAGCGAAAGTACGGTGCCTTTCACACATCACAGTGGTGACAGGCTGCACACAGGAAGGAATAGGGCTGACATACTTGTCCATGGATGGACATCAAGGCATTGTCTGGGCAGTACTACATGTGTGGGGCACAGGTGTGAAAGGCTGTGATGTGGCACATTACTCCTGAGTCGAGAAGGCACCAGATGTATGATGAGATGTGTACAGATGTTATGTGTGACGGTGCAATGTGTGCCAGGCATGCCCTTCACTCCTTTGACATGTGTGCATGTCGTACTGCACACTTGGGATGTGCGTCACTGGCATGGCACAGTCAACAACACACGCAAGTGTCCCCTGATGCCCACTCCAGGGGTTACCACACCATACATGTGACTACCCACGGTGCACGATGTGACTATGTCATGTATGTGTGGGGGCTTCCCATTAGCTTGATGTTGGTGCTCCCTCAAAAGCATCAGCTGTTGCAGCAACCAACATGTGTCTGTGTGTAGATGGACATGGCACACTGTTACGCACACCAGGCCACATGTGGTATTGGATGTGAGGTGCGTATGTATGCATGGGACACGGAGTAGCGTAACAAGGACCTGTCTGCATCCTCTCTATGAATGTGTGGTGAGTCAGTACATGTACACCTTATTGGCAAGGTGTGTGGGCTGTCCTAGTGTAATGTCATGTGACCTGTGGCTCTAGTGTTCCGCTACCAGTCTCTGAAATCGACATCCTACTTCTGCTGATGTGTTGATGTATGTCACTCCTGTGTTGCGTCTGGCTGTTCACTTACACTGGGACACAGCTAATCCCATGCCATGGCATGTGGAGGTTCACAATCTCCGTGTGTAGCTGGGTCTTGGTAGGAGTGTCACCTGGCAGCCATACGTGTCCAGGGCATGTGGCACATACCTGACTCCGTATGTCGCATATGTGTATTGACAGATTAACATGTGCTCAGCACCAAAAAATTGTTGTTGTAGTGCACTCACTCTTCCTTGTCACTTCCAAATTACTGCAGGGCGCCGCCTCTTCCCCGAGCAATTCCGGACTTGGCTGACATGCGGGAGAATGACTGTATCCGGTGCTACCGCTTCCCGCAACCGTTGATTGAGGAGTTGACGGCGAGGCTGGCACCACACCTGCAACTGCTGCACAGGTATCCTACGGCACTGACACCCAAGCTGAAGGTAATGGCAGCCCTACATTTTCTTGCCACGGGTACCTTTCAAAATACCATCGCTCATGTTGGTGGCATGTCCCAGAGCATGTTCTGCCGTGTGCTGCATGATTTCTTAGAGGCCATGTTGCTTCACCTGGATGAGTTCATCCATTTCCCAACCCCTGAAATGTTGACTGGGGTCAAGCGTGGATTCTATGCCCTGGGAGGGATGCCCCATGTCATTGGGTCCATAGATGGGACACATGTGGCTTTGGTACCACCACAGGCACAGGAGGTAGCGTACAGGAATCGCAAGCACTACCACTCCATCAATGCCCTTGTGGTGTGTCTGTCCAACATGGTGATTTCACATGTCTGTGCTCTTTTTCCAGGATCAGCACACGATGCCTACATCATGAGGCATAGCAGGGTGCCTGAAATGATGACGCAGCTGCGCAACGAACGAGCATGTGTTGTTGGTGGGTACAGTCTGTCAGTCCTGTATTTTGCGTAGACTCCCAGCACGACCGCTTCTCCTGTCCTATTTATGTCCATGTGCTTTCCATGTAGGGGACGCTGGCTATCCCAACATGCCATGGCTGATCACACCTCTCCGCAACCCCATCACGCCTGCCCAGCTCCGCTACAACACCGCCCATGGCCGGACAAGGCGAGTGATAGAGAGGACATTTGGCCTCCTGAAGAGCCGATTCAGATGCCTCCACAAGACCGGCGGCGCCCTCCCATATGCTCCGGCGAAGGTCTGCAAAGTCTTCATGGTCTGCTGCATGCTGCACAACATGGCAGTTGAGAAAGCTGTGCCACTCATCCTGGATCAAGATGATCAGGACAATCCACCCGTGGAGGACCAAGGTCTTGGCAATGGGGCTAGTGATGTGGAGGATGTGGTTCCGCAAGAGGACATCTGGAGTCAGCTCATACGCGACTTCTTTGCTTAGTGGTGAGAACCAGTGTCTGTGTGTGCACGCATTGGTCCCCGTGTGGCATGTGTTGCCATGTGTGTGTCCATCTGCATATATGCCACGTGAGTCAGAGGTGTGTGTGGATGTGTCACTGGAGTGATGGTGCCAGTGATGAGTGTATTTCCCCAGTCATAATAGTGACCTAGCATGTTGTCATCCTTACATGTGTCGAGTACATGCACATGCAAGTGGCTGTGCTTTTTGTGGCTTACTTCTTGTGTGTCTCTCATCCCCAGGTACTTGCGCATGCCGTCTGCTGGTTGCATTGTTGTGGCACTGCTATTCCTCATGGACACGTCATCGTGTGCTGACTCAGCGTTACACGCACGGACAAGTTTGGAAGTCTCCTTAGGGTAAGGGATGCATCAGGGGTGTATTGGGTGTGGCTGTTGTTTACGATGTGTGCACACTGCCCCTGTCGATGTTTGGTTCCTCTGCAGACATGTCGCATCACCATGGGACACATGACATGCAGCTGGGTACACCTGAATAGATGATCAGACTTGTTGCCAGTCATCAGTGATGGGATTGTGGATTGTGATGATGGCATCAATGTGTGTTACACTGCCCTCGGACACATACGGTTTGCATTGGCTTGACATGGTGTGGGACTTCCACATCAGAGGATCAATGGTGTATGGCAGCCTCTCCGTGAGCAGCAGGGGGTGTTTAGCTGTTAGTCGACACTTGTGTGCCAGTTCCATGGCTATCACGCATTTGTGCTGCAGAAGGGGTGTTCCAGTGTTGGACCCACATGTTAAGCCACATGACCTGTTCATGTGGACTCCGAGTTGCCTCTGCATTCCCAAATACATGAATAATAAAGGTGTCCCTATGCCTCCAAGGTGCCTATTCTCAGTCAATGCTGGTGTGTTGCCACGGTGCATATGGCATGTCTGGCATGGTTTTCCGTGATAGTGACTATGTGTCGAGTAGCAAGATGCATGCTGTTTGTGTGGGATTAGACTGTGTATTGTGCATGATGTCCATGACTGTGTGGGTATTGTGACATGTGCCATCCCCATGCATCCAACGTTGGCCAGGCCACCATTCTCTGCATCCACCTGACTCAAGCTTGCAGGACATGGTTCTGCCACCTGTCCACACATACCTGGGTGCCCCCCAGGACACTCCACATGATCCCTGACCACTGCGCATGGCTGTCGCTGTACTCAATATGTCTGTCGGCACGGTTGTGCGGCCACCCCCTCAGCTGGTTGGGCCCATCACGGGTGTGTATGGTGCTCCATGTCCGTCTTGCCTAATACATTGTGACCCATGTGTGTCCTGTGCCAGACTCAGGCCCCAGTGTGTGGATGGTTGAAGTCAAATGAGAACTCAGGCATGGTTAGACTTTACAAGACACATGTAAGGTAATAATGCAAAATGTAGGCATCATCTCTTTGTGGTGTAACTTTTTATTTTGGTTGGGGTACGTGGGGGGGGGGTATGACATGAGGGGCTTTCCGGGTGTGTGGAATCCAAAGTTCACTAGGGGAGTTGGTGTCCTTGCCATCGAAAATCCTCAGAGTCCATGCCACAGTCTTTGTCAACATTGGTCAGACAGTGACCAGCAAGTCCATGTGGCAGAGAATGTCTTTTGCTGCTGTGCTGCTGTTGGTCCAGTGGGCCAGGTGCCATGTCAGGTGTCCTGGGAGATGGTGCTGTTGCGCCGACCCTCACGGTCTTTTCCGTGGACGACCCGCCCTCCTGCGGAGACCCTCAGAAGCAGGCCGTGACGATGTTTGGGATGCTCCGTCGGATGACTCCTCCTCCTCCTGATCCCTCCCTGTGGGTGGTGATGTTCTACGCCTGGTGGCACAGGGAGGGTTGCCCATGTTGTCGGCTATCCGACGGAGTGTACTGTGAATTCCCGTGAATACCGTCACGAGCTCAGCCTGTCTGTCCTCCATCTGCCCTTGGTGTCGCAGTAGACAGGCATGTTGCTCCGCATGTTGCTGGGCCTGCTGGGTCTTGATCTCATCGAGGGTCCCCTTCATCTCGTTGAGGGTGGACACAACCTGGGCCATGCCCGTGGTGTCCTGCCGGTATGTGTCCAGGATGATTCGGACATGGGAATATACCGGTTCCGCAGCCAACTGGTCAGGATCGCGCCTCCGCCGTCCTCCACTCCCACCACCCCTGCCCACTTGCACCTGGCCTGCCCTTGTGGGCACATCGGGTCTCCGGGACCCCTGAGGGGTGGCATTGGCATTGTCGCCTGCCTCCTCCTGGGTGCCCGGTACACCGTGTCCCTCCTGGCCAGCCTGGCTGCATTGTGGTGGTGGGGCAGGGATACTGGGTGTCTCCTGGGATGTGGCAGGAGTGGGGGTGGTGGTTGGCCCAGTTGTACCTGACGCAGGTGCTGCAGGTCGTTGGACACCAGAGGGGCCAGGTTGGTCGGGGTCGGGTTCGTCCACAGAGTGGTGAGAGTCGTCGCTGCTGGTGGCTCCGTCATCCCGCCGAGCCGGGTCCTGTGAGTCTTCCCCCCCAGTGTTGGGGGGTGATCCACGACGTTGACCTGTGTGTGAGAGAGACAATGTTAATTTTGTTCCATGCAACATCCATGTTTCATTGGTTTCTAAGTTGGCACATTTCCTCTGGGAATTTGGATTTGTCTTGCATTCCACTCACAGTGCACTTGTGCATGGGTATGTCCCTTGGCCACAGCTTTTGCAACTTTACCTATGTGTGGCACAGTCTTACTTGCTGCTTCAATTGTGACTGCAGTCAGCAATGGAGTGGGCAGGTGTGGCGAGCCATGCATTGGCGCCTTCCGTGTTGCACTGTACGTGGGCACATGGAGTGGTTCCACACACTTAGATAATGCAGGTAGCTGGCGTTGTGCTCGTGCACAGGTTGTGACATGGCCCTGTGTTTTGCCATGGAGAAGAGGGGGGGTTCTGGCACTGGCCACCCTTGTCTACATGCACGCAGTCCACCTGCTGACGAGCAGACATTCCCACACCCCACAAGGCAGAATTGCTCTCCCTGTGTGTCCCTTTCTCGCTCCCTCTCTGTCCCCCTCTCCCTCCCTCTGTGTGTCAGCCTCCTCCCTCTGTCCGTCTCCCTGTGTCTCCCTCCCTCTCTGTCCCCCTCTCCCTCCCTCTGTGTGTCACCCTCTGTCACCTCAGCCCAGCTTCCTGGGCACACACTGTTAGCAGATCTTTGAATGGCCCTTGGATTGTTGATGTGAGTTTGTTTCTGATCTCAAGGCACCCATTGGGTGTAGTGTCTGTGTCTGCGCTGCTGCGGTGGTGGTGTGTGCTGCCACTCTTTCACAGTGTTGGCTGTTCATTAGCTGCTGTCATGTGCAAGAATGTGCCGTCACCCCCATGTGTTAATGCAAGGCGTCAGCCATTTGCTGGCAAGTCTTTCCTGTGTGGGGACACACTGTTTGTCTGGCTGTGACCTAGGCCATATGGGCAGGGGGCATTGTTGTCTGCTTCTGAGTTGCACTATGTGATTTTTGGGGCCCACACTCCCGCCATCCGGCTTACCGTGGCTTGTGTTGGTGTTTTCTGTGGCCTGTGACTTGGCATTGTCCAGCTGGGTGCATGGGGCATGGTGGCGCCAGTGGCATGTGCGTGTTCATGGAGTGTGGTTGAGTCATGCGATAGCTTGGGGTGGTTGCGTGCCTGTTTGTGAATTTGGTTGTGGATGACGTTCCCCCCATGTGAGGTGAGTTGTTTGTGTACTCACCCGGGTCTCGGAGTCCTTCTAATCCGTCCACTGCCACCACCGGCAGTATGGCCATCACCCTCTCCTCCCAGGGATGGTATTGTACGGGTCTGCGGGGCGGCCCTCCTCCAGTGACGTTGGCCTGGTTGTGTTCGTCGGTCATTTTTGCTCCGACCCTCCTCTGCAGATCGTACCACCTGGCTTGGCATTCATGCCTGGTCCTTCTGGTGTCCGCAACAGCATTCACAGCATCGACAATCGTCTGCCACATGGCTGTTTTTTCTGAAATGCTGGTCTGTCTGACCAATGTTCCAAAGAGGTGTGGCTCGACTCTGAGGATTTCATCGACAAGGACCTCCAACTCTCGGCTAGTGAACTTTGGATTCTTGTTAGTGGGCATGGTGAGGGGTGTGGGTGTGGATGGTGGGGGGGGGTGTGGATGGTTGTGGGTGTGTGGGTGTGGTTGTGCAGGTGTGTGTGTGAATGTGATGAGGGGGTGTTTGTGAAGGTGGGTGTGTGAAGGTGTGCAAGTGTAAGGTGTAGTAAAGGTTCTAGTATGGTGCTGTGGGGTCTGGCAGCAGTGAGTCTGTTGCAAAGGCTCATGGTTTGTGTGTGTGGGCCCTTTTTATTGGTCCATTGGTGGGTGTGGCTGTGTTTGAAGTTTGGGTGGGTGTGTTATAAGGAGTGGTTGTGTTTTGGGCCTCTGTTTGGGATTTTGGCAGTTGCAGGTCAGTGAATGTGTTGTTTTTGTGCTTGTTGGACATGTTTAGTGGCTTCGTGCCATTCGAATGGTGTATTCTTGTGTTTTTTTGCTTTGTCCTGGTTATGTATGTGCGTTTTTAGCGTGTGTACGGTGTGTACTTCGGGAATTTAGTTGTACAGTACTGTCCTTGTGTCTGTCCTGGTACGACTCGTACATGCGCGATGTTGTGTGAAGGTGCTGGTGTTGGGGCCTGGGGTGCGCTCGGTACTTAGAATGTTGGGGTGGGGGTACACTCCATGCATACGCGGGTGGGGGTACGCGTCGTACATACACGGTTGGGGTGGGGGTACGGGTCGTACATACACTGTTGGGGTGGGGGTACGCTCCATACGTATGCGGGTGAGGGTACGGGTCGTACATACACGGTTGGGGTGGGGGTACGCTCCATGCATACGCGGGTGGGGGTACGCGTCGTACATACCCGGTTGGGGTGGGGGTACAGGTCGTACATACACGGTTGGGGTGGGGGTACGGGTCGTACATACACGAGTGGGGTGGGGGTACGGGTCGTACTTACACTGTTGGGGTGGGGGGTACGCTCCATATGTACGCGGGTGAGGGTACGGGTCGTACTTACACTGTTGGGGTGGGGGTACGCTCCATGCATACGCGGGTGAGGGTACGTGTCGTACATACACGGTTGGGGTGGGGGTACGCTCCATGCATATGCGGGTGGGGGTACGCATCGTACGTACACGGTTGGGGTGGGGAAACGGGTCGTACATACACAGTTGGGGTGGGGGAACGGGTCGTACATACATGGTTGGGGTGGGGGTACGCTCCATACGTACGCGGGAGAGGGTACGGGTCGTACATACACGGTTGGGGTGGGGGTACGCTCCATACGTACGCGGGTGAGGGTACGGGTCATACATACACGGTTGGGGTGGGGGTACACTCCATACGTACGCGGGTGAGGGTACGGGTCGTACATACATGGTTGGGGTGGGGGTACACTCCATACGTACACGGGTGAGGGTACGGGTCGTACATGCACGGTTGGGGTGGGGGTATGCTCCATGCATATGCGGGTGGGGGTACGCGTCGTACATACACGGTTGGGGTGGGGGTAGGGGTCGTACATACATGGTTGGGGTGGGGGTACGCTCCATGCATACGCGGGTGAGGGTATGGGTCGTACATACACTGTTGGGGTGGGGGTACGCTCCATACGTACGTGGGTGAGGGTACGGGTCGTACATACACGGTTGGGGTGGGGGTACGCTCCATACATTCACAGGTGGGGGTACGTCTCGTACATACACGGGTGTACATACACGGGTGGGGATTCGACTCGTACATAGGAGGGCTGGGGGGGTGTTGGGCGCGTATGCGGGCACATGTCTCCATGGTTGCTATGGGAGTTCGGTGCGGACGGTGTTTTTTCCATACGGTTGTAACATCGGACGCACGGGATGGATCGTGATTCCGCGGTCGGACTTTACTTTTCACATTTGTACTGTAAATCGTCCGGGGACGTGTCGGACACATTTTCCGACCCGAGGACGTGT
Organism: Triturus cristatus; assembly: GCF_964204655.1. Lineage (NCBI taxonomy): Eukaryota > Metazoa > Chordata > Amphibia > Caudata > Salamandridae > Triturus > Triturus cristatus. The sequence continues at coordinate 1,390,083,075 of NC_140590.1, forward strand.
GGGAAATAATTCCCAATGCGATTCGTATGGACTTTTTCCCATGCGAATCGTGATTGGCAGTTTGTACGGCACTTGTACGATTCGTACGGTAAAAAGACCGGATACGAGTCGTACGGGTAATTTTTTTACAGGATCGTAATCGGCACCAGAGTCTCTGGGCCACCCCTAAGGCGACCATCGAGCATAAAGAAAAAACTTCAGTCTTTACTAAGATTCTAGCAATCACCATTTAAAGATGAGAGAAAATGGATTATTAGTTAGGGTGCATGGTAGTCCACCATGAGTAATAATGTCACAATTCTTGTTAGGTCCCGTAAAAGTCTGAGTAATTTAAACCTTAGCTCAGCCCCTTGTGGCTATGGCACAGAGCAGGCAGGCTTAACTCAAGAAAATGTGTAAAGCATTTAGAAGTACAAAACCAGCTAAAAAGTCAAAAACACAACACAATAGAAATCCCATGCCAATTTATAAAAACAGATAATTTAATGACAAAATGTTTCTAAATCCCAAGCTTTATTGGGATTTTAGGAGTACACTTTGACAAGGATTCAAAGATATTAGGAACAGCACTTGGAGTTCAAGACTCACTTCAGTGGATTTTACCAGCAGAGTCCAGGGCAGGTCGAGATTGAATTGGTCAGTGGGGGCTCTTCAGGAAACAAAATCCTGCCAGAGAAACAGAAACTCCTCCCTTTGCCCAGGGTCATTGTCCTGCAGTGGGAGATGTTTTCAAACAGCATCAAGGGGGCTATTCAGCTGCCAGGATTCCTCCCTTTGTCTGATACTACCAACTGGTAACACTTCCTTTGTTCTTCACTAAAATCATTCGACCTTGCCAGTTCTTCCTTACCTCACTATCTCCAAAATACAATGTGCTTTTCACTAACTAACAAATGCCATTGGTCTGCACCTGCAGAACAAAGAAACATGCAGAAAAATAACTTTCACGTTAGTAATAAATGTCTCGACTGCAAGCTTAAGGCCCACAATCATGGTAGCTTAACATTTCTCTTTAACTGCATATTAGTTCTACATCCTACATATAATCAAATAACTGAAATCTTTAATAAAGAAATTAACTATTTTCTACTGTACTCTTATATGTTGTGCAGAATACCAATACATTTTTATTAACCAAAAATGACAACTCCTCATAATTTATAAAGAAATCATTAAACACATGTATAATCCATTCTCACAAATCCCTGGTAAATGCACTGCATTAAATGCATTTTAGCGCACCAGCGTAAAATCTAAACCTATAAAAAACTAATATCAGCAATCCAGATGTTTCTGAAAAGGAAACATGTTAATATGCATATACATATATGTCATAACTCACAATGGATGCACTTTCTATATCTTTGGTGCACCATATCTCCTTAGTATTATTGCATCACACGAGTACATAAGGTCAAGTGTAAATATATATGTGGCCTAGCCAAACATAAAAGGATGGAGCCAAAATTATGCTACTCCAATCCTCCCTCTGATGGCGATCAAGCTATCAGAGATTGCAATCAGATCATTTTCATACTAGACCATTCAAACCCTGGTGGTCTTGAGCATCTTTTGTCTAGGTTCCTCGAGGTACTTCATATCAACATAATGTCTGCTCTGACCTCCTAACTCCACATCTGCTCTTGTTCTCTTCACTCCCTGTCTCACTTGTGCAAGCTGATATCCCGTAAATATCAGATATATGAAAATCGCACAAAGGGTAATTTTCAAAAGGGGTTTAAAATGGCACCAAAATTCCACTTCCCAATCTTCCAAACCATCTGCCTATTGAAGCAACCCCATTTTAAATACCTTCCCAAGCATCTGTTGCTTCCAACTGTTTAAAAATCCTTCATCAACCTGGATACATTCTTAATACATTCCTCCAGGTCCTTACTTTCATCTGGGGTATAAGCACAGCATTGCTGAACTTTCAACAACCGAAAGACTCCGCCCACTTTTGCGAGCAAACGTCTAACGCAAGTCGGTTCTGCAAGACTATAGACCTTATCACAATCATCTCAGTATTTATAAGTAATAAGGAATTTGCAGTAATTGTAGCCAATTTGTCCACTATCGTAGACAACTTTCTAATTTTCAGGTCATTCAGAATCACCCATACGGATGTGATAATAGCACCAAAAATATCTTCAACTGCTTCTGCTGCACTAATGCCTCGTTTAGTTTTGGATTTCTTTTCCCATATATGATCATTAAAATGTTCCACATGATAAATCTTTGGGAAAACTATGCAAAGAAAACAGGTACCAAGCCATTCATGTGGCAATTTAAAATGTGCATTTTGTCCACAAATTAAATAGACTCCAGGAATCACAGGATCCTGCCCCACCAGAAAACAAAACTTTTTCCCTCTCGCTGCACAAGTATGTTCACATTCACTCTCCCCTAAAAACAAAAGATCTTTATAACTATGATTAACATGTATATACAACTTTCCCTTATGTTTCCAGTCTAAAACCAAGTCAGGTAAATTTCCTTGTTCCTGATGTTTATTTTATTCACTACTCCACTTGCAATGTTTAGGATCCTTATCAGTTTCAGTTTAAGACTTTAGGTCTTTCCATCTATCCTCCACCAGATCCAAAAATCTATTTTCGACATTTGACATCAAACAAGTTAAATTATGCTTATGTGTATATGCCGTGTCTAGTGACTTAGGGATCCGAAGTATTTGCCTGCAATCTCAGCATCTTTAAAATAAGGATACTTATTTAAATGTTTGATAAGGGGAACTTGTAGAAGAACTACATCATAATTTGAAAAAAATAATATTGAAAACTACCTTCCCCATGAAATATACTAAATAGAAGGATAACAGAAATACCATATGTCAGAGGGAGATGGTGATGAGTAATTCTCTCTGACGCAAAAGCGGGTAACTGAGTGCAAACAAAACAACTCCTAGCATTCATCGCATCCCTATACTCATAAAGCAGTCTAAAATAAACATTTGAGGTATAATCCCCTCTTGATACATTGTTATATAATTTCTTAACCCTCCACAACTGCATGTTACTATCAGGAGAATATGACATGGTAGGGGCAACAATAGACTTAAATTCCACTGAGCTATTTGAAGCTGGATATAACCCTATAAGCACTATAACTAATACTACAACTAATACCATTAGTATGCCTACTTTGATGTATCTACACCTACTAGTATTAGGATCGGCTTCCATAACTTCAATGGAATCTAAACCTTAGGTGGAACGTAGCAGCTGCAGAGACTTCTCTGTCGATTGCCACCTGTGCAAGCAGCAAAACCTACTTCGAGTGATTGTGTGACAAAATTATGTACAAAGTTTTAATGAATCTTCTTTTCCCCCTACAAAATCTAGGAAATGTCTTTGATAATAAACGGTTCCAACTCATTCACTATTAATCTCAATATGAAATATTCTTCAGTTCATCGACTAGCACAGGTAACTTGTTTGCATCCAAAAAGGGAAATTCAGCCACCTCTAAGATAAGGTGTCTCAAAACACTCAGTCTTGTTCTCAATGGAAGTTCAAAGGTAAAATCAAACTGGGGATTAAGTTCCCGGAATTTTCAATTGAACTTGTACAGTGATCCCAAAATACCCAGAACTTGTTCTCCCTGTCATTTCCAAGAAAGTATGTCCATTCCGGGGCTAAATACCATGAACTCTTGGTCGCTTCGACCTCCTGAGTGTTGTCTCTTCTCCTCCTTCACTCAGGTCTGAATCCTCTGTATCCTATCGGATATCTGGGAGAGCACTTTTTCCTTGCATTACAGGTCTCCCCCTTTCCTGCCTTCTCGGCCAACGTTTTTCTGCTGCCCCTCGCTGTCCTCTAGCACTAAGCCCTTCATCAGGGTCTGAGTCTATCTATGTTACGACCATTGGTTTAGCCTCTCCTTCACCAGTCTCATCATTCGACTCCCCAGAACCCTCCTCAGGCTGAACAAGTGCAATTTCAGTTTCTGATTGTCCCACTACAGCTTGATTAACCTGCTCCCGTGATCTCTTGACCACAACTGGCTCTTTTGGGAGAGATGCTGTTATTTCATCAAGGTGGCAGGGAACCCTGTGACTATGGGCAGCATGGACCCAACCGAGGAGACCTCCCCATTTCACACCAGTTGTAGTTACAAGTATGACTTGGTATGGACCTCGCCAATGAGGCAGTAATCTAGTATCAGATCATCAGTAATGTTTACAAGGGCATTTGCAGGTACAATTGGCAATCTCATTGTCCTCCCACAATGATCTCATGAGGAGACAGTACTGTCCTACGATCGGATGTGCTGCACAAACTTCTCAACACCAATGGCAAAGCATCCAAACACTTCAAAGACGTAGAAGCACATACTTTGGCAAGTCTTGATTTCAATGTCCCATTGACTAGCTCCCCAGACCTGAAGCCTCAGGTCGGTAACTACAATGCAGTCTCTCTTCAACCTGCAAGGCAGAACACAGCATCCTCAGCACTTTGTAATTGAAGTGCGTGCCTCAGTCCAATTCCAAAGAAGTTGGGAGGTATCAACTCCCTCATCAACTTTGCTACTGTGAGACTATCATTTCTTCTTTTGGGATATGCCTCAACTCATCGTAATAAGATGCACACAACAACCAGCATGTATCTCAGCCCGTTGCAAACAGACATCTCAATAAACTCCACCTGCATCCTGTTGAAGGGATCACCTCACCTTCCTATGTTGCTTAATATCACTGCAATTATTTTCCCTACATTGTTCTGATGGCACACAAAATATCTATGACATAACGCTTCCGCCATCACCCTGAACTTTGAATTAAACCATGTTTGACATGGTCGGACCATGGTAATGACTAGCTATTGGCAGTAATAAACTATTTAGCAACACAGGTTGGCCATCTCCTGAAACCCATATTTCATCCTCATCTCATTTAACACAACCTGCGTTCACCCAAAGTTGCTGTTTTGCTTCTGACACCTCTTCCTGTAACCTCTTAATTTTCTCCCAAGTATCAGCTGCTGTGAGTAAATGGTTGCAATGGCTCTCATCTATTCCTTCATTTACATACGCGCCATTTAATGTACAAGCATTGTAAGCATAGTACCTTGCGACTTTGTCGGTATATCTGTTGCTGACTGTCACATAGTCATCTCCCTTTCAATGTACAGAACATTTCACAACCACAATTTGCACAGGTAATTGGAAAGTCTCTTACAGTTTCTCACCTGTTCACCGTTACAAATAGGGGATCCTGATGACATCATAAATCCCCTCTATAACCATAACTGTCTGAAGGTATACACCATAGCATAGCCGTATTTACTATCTGCAAATATAAAACTTAAACAATGTGGAGGGACCCACAATGTGTATGTAATTTAATCACTGAATCTAGTATGAAAATGGACCCATTAGGTATTCTTAAAAGACCCCGCACACACCAACCTGGTTGGTGTAATGCTTCATCATTGGGGTCCCAACCGGGCGGCCAAGTGCTCCCCGGTTGTGCTACGATGCCTGATTACAGTGGAGCTGGTGTTGTGCATATATGTGATGTGAGGTGAATTACTACAGTTAAAAACATCTCCGAGAATCCTTGCCTCTAATTTTAATATTGGTGGCTCAGGATATGGTTAAAAGCAATATGTGTAGTGCAAATATTTAGGAGTTTTTACCGTAAGTTGACTATGTGTGGCGGTCTAAATGTTTCAGCCCGTTAAAAAAAGTGAAAGGGCTTTCTTCAGGACCAGGTGAGTGATTAGTGAGTGGCAAAGGTGAACGATGCCACGTGAAACCTGTGTGGTACCTACACATGCGCTAAGGTATGTGGTGTAAGTGTCGGCGTACTCACTCAAGACTGATTGATGCCGAACGTTTCTCTTGTCTCAACATGGGATTTGTCAGTAAAGATTATTATTCTTGAAAGCATTCTGATTTAAATTCGGACCTGATTTGAACAATATCTGGGAACATTAGCAGCTTGCTGTGGCATCGGAGATTGGGGAACCAGCATCACTGGGGCTTATGGCACGTTAAAATTCTGAGATCTTGGTCTGAGTACATTCTGTTGCGGCATTAAATTAATGTTCTGAGGTGGTAAAAACCATGGATTTTGACCTTGATTTTTGGATTAAGACAACATTCTCGCTTCCAATGCCCCAGTCTAATACAGTAGTGACCTGGATTAGACTTCTTCAATGTAGCGATATTCATTCTGTTACTTTGATCAGTGGGGTCACCCTGACCTCTACCTTGTGTCTGAAATCCACTTCCACTCTGCATTGCAGGAGCTCCCTGCTGATACACTCTCTGCATCGGAGGGGCATTTCCTGCAAAGGGTGGTTTCTGATTTCCTCTCTTTGCAACCTTCATTTGTACCACCATAAATTTTCCCTTTATTTTTTTCTGTCTCATTTCAATCTCATTGTTGCAATATTTAGTATATTGCAAAATCTCGTCAAGCGACTTATTCTGCCAACAAATCAAGTGCTGTTGAATCATCGTACTAATCTCAGGCCTCAATCCGGTCACAAATCTGAACACAAAATGTCCCATATCTTTAGGCTCCAGTGTTTCCATCCCACTATACTGTTTAAATGCCTGTAACAATCTTTCATAGTATTCATGGATCCTCTTTTTTGGTTTCTGGGTTATCCAATCAATCTTTACCCAATCAATATCTTGGGGTGTCCCTTAGACTTCACCCACGTCATCAATTGATCATTCTTCCTAATCACTATAGCTGAAGTACCATTAGTTGCAGGATCTCTTGTCTGCTGTCTCTTGGGCCACTCTATGGCTATTTTGCATGCCGTCCACTAATCACTTGGGACCACAATATCAAACAAAGTATTCAAATCAGTCCACAAAACCTTCGAAATTTTCACAAACCGCTCAACTTGCTTATACCACTCTACAGGCTTCTCTCTCAATTTGGGGAATTCATTTGTAAATGATGCAAGATCACTCCTACTCCAAGGTACATATACGTAACCTCCACTAGGCACCTCCCATAAAGACAAGCTTGTAGGTCCCGTCTATCCACCCCCCCAGGAGGATGTGTCTCTCTCTCGTCATTCTCTTATTCTTTTTGACCATTCAAATTCCCAAGTCTCTAGTTCACTTCAAATTCGGATACTGTGAAGAACTTCCCGAATTTGCATGGTCATTACGGATATTCTCATATGCTCTATGTCCTGATCACTAAAAGCAAGTCGGTGGCTTTTCTGTAAAGCCTTTGCTGCTCTAAATCTACCTCAAATTCCTGAGACAATTCAGAAAATTTGTCATGTGCTTGTCTTGCTCTCCTAGTAACATCTTTACTCATGAACAAAAGTTCACTCTGCGGATGCGTTTCTATTCAGTCCAATGCAAGACAACCAGTACCAACTTCAATTTTCCCACATCCAGCAACTTGACTTTTAAAGTGGACTGAAGAGTTCCTTGAGTCACTTCCGCACTCCCATTCTCATTTGATGTAGCATTAAGAACTTTCAAAAAGTCTTCCAGTTCCTTGACAATAAGACCAGGATGTACCGCAGGGTCGTTATATACTCCCTTTACTTTAGGTGTGCTACTCTGCATTTATAAAGACGGTTCCCTAGTAAGTGATCCTAGATCTCGTAATCCCGAAAATGACTTTAAAGGTTCAAATCCAGTCTGAGGCACAGATGGGTCTGAACTTGCAGCATCAGAAGAACGTAATAAATCAGACTTAAAGGGACAAATTCTCCCACCTTCCGACTCATGGGGGTAATTTCTGATGCCTATTGTTGAGCGAGAACAGCTGAGATTTGAATACCATTTCCTCAGAAACAGGTTTATATATAGAAACCACTGGCCCTATGGTAACAGGAACTGTAAGTGCATCTGGGACTGTACAAACAGTGGATGAACCAGGAACGCAAGTCCCTGCATTTCACCCTATTATGCTTTGATTCACTGCTATAGTCCCCATCACGCTCTGGTCCTTCTGCACCGGAGATATCCCTATCATACCATGGCTCATACTTACTCATGCAGTAGACACTCAGCTAGTCCTACCTGCAGCCTTGCTCCCTCCTCCCTCCGTTCAAATCTCATTATACGGAGGTGATCGCTCGGACATCAATACATCTAAAAGGCTGTCACTAGTATCATTATCACTATTTTCTTCCTTCTCTCCAGATTCTCTTGTTTTATCCTTCCTTCTCTTTTCAGTCCCTCTTTCCAATACACCGTTTTGCAATAATTGGAATAATTTTGCTCCTTTTATCGTATCAGTTCTCCACCTTTTCTGCTCTGCACTCTACCTCACATCTTCATAAGTGTGCACTGCCTTTTTCACTCATTCCTGATATCCCTCCTGTTCTGGCTCATGAGCCGCATGCTCCCAGGCGTTAAACACTTCAAATTGTGTGGGTCTAGGTTGTGGTTTCAATTCATATAGAATTCTCCCCACATTTTCTAGAATTCTCAGATTAAAAATGTACCATAACCCCAGTGCAATGTCTTTCTAAGTGATCTTGTGCCATTGTTCTAGCCAAATACATGTGTGTAAACCTATATTTATCGCCATATAATGTCCTGCAATATCTTTGGGCGGGACTTCCCTCCCCCTTCTAAGAGGTATCTGAATATCTCCTCTAAGAAATCTCATTCAACTTTAAAACATTTCATTTCAATTCAAATGTGTTTGTTTCAACACAAAATCAGTATTTTACTTTAAAAAGTTGTTCCAAATCATCAACCAATAACAGCAGCACCTCCTGAAGTAGACAGCAAATAACAGTGCGGCTTCGCACCAACTGACCTATCCCAGCGCGGCACACTGTGACAAGAATCTCACTCCTTGCAGCAGCTCACCCTCCTTTACAATTTTCATGCACCCGCACTTTTCAGCAACATGCTTGCAGATAAATGCAATGCAATAGCTACAAATAACAATTGTCTACTTTCCTAACGAATCGACAGAAATCAATCATACAAAGATGAAACAAGCACACAATCAGATGATACCTCGTCCTGCAGGGAAACTCTCTGATCAGTGCAGCTTTCCTCTGTGCAAAAGGTCCTCCACACTAATTATACCTCAATTTCACACAAAGATAAACATCCCTATATTGATTGGGCTGTCGAAGATGTGCCACGACAAACCTCACAAAACCTCAGCAATTACAAAACTGTGTATTCTACACTTTTTAATATCATCCCAGGATCTTAGGCCATGTCGAAGCCGATAACAGCTTCTCCACAATAAACGCTACACTCACATCACCGACTTACCACATCATATCATGCAATTTCCATGAGACAACACACAATTGCCACAAGCATCGCAAGCTAAGTATAAGCTGTTTATACACAACCCTATTGACAATTCTTCAATCCGAAACATGGGCTCTAGGGAGTAATATTGAATCTAGACTTATCTGAAGTAATTGTATTCTAACCCCCCTTCCTCAGGTACTAACTATCCTTGTTATGCTACCATCTGAGAAGGCTTTGGGCCGGTCCTTCTAATTCGATTCTGGTCAATAGACCTTTTTAGTAACCTGAGAGGAAAAGGGGTTAGCAACAATTTAGATCGTAAAGTAAATTGTGATCATGAGGACCACACAATAAAAGTTTGAATCAATAACTTGAAGTTAAAGCTTTGCTAGAAACTCAAAGCCAGACTGATGTATTTAATTCTCAAAAACATAGTATAAAAGTATAAAATAACCAAAGGGAGACCAAACCGTCTTACAATATTGGTCCTTATCGGCAAAGAACATATAGGGATCTCAGTAGCAGTGACACAGAAAATAAGGAATATGATTTGATGACTAGACAAATGGTTTTGGTCCTTCTCCCCATGCAGGGAAAGGATTAGCAGGATCTACTAAATCCTACACTAACCTAAGGAAAGAGGAAACTGTTGAATCAAGGAAGCAAGTAAGGTGTCAGCATCAAACCTCTGTAGAAGTTCTATAAGTAAGGAGCCATTAATAGTATGAGGGGACACACAATCAGAGATGTCAAGAGAGGTCTGTACCTCTCTAAGTCTAAAAGTGAATCTGACCAACCCCAAGGTGGGTTCACTAATTAAAATGCACAAAGAACATTCAAGAAATATGACCTCCTACATATTACAGTACTTTTCAAGTTCCCAAGAAAGAACTTGGTGCCTTGAACACTACTCCCATATTCCAGCCTCTGCTTCTAAGGCGTCCTTAGATTCCTCCCTTTGTCTGATAGTACCAACTGGTAGCACTCCCTTTGTTCCTTATTAATATCATTGGACCTTGCCAGTTCTTCCTCACCTCACTGTCTCCAAAATACAATGTGCTTTTCACTAACTAACAAATGCCTTTGGTCTACATCTGCAGAAGAGAGAAACATGCAGAAAATCAATTTTTACATTAGTATTAGATGTCTCGACTGCAAGCTTAAGGCCCACAATTGTACTAACTTAAAATTTCTCTTTAACTGCATATTAGTTCTGCAACCTAATAACCTACATACAATCCAATAAGTGAAATCTCTATAAAGGAGTCAACTATTTCGTAATGTAGTCGTACATGTGGCACAATATACCAATACATTTTTATTAAGTAAAAACGACAAGTGGTCAAAATGTATAAAGAAAGCATTAAACACATATATTATTCATTTTCTCTAATCCATGGTGAATGCACTGCGTTAAATGCATTTTAGCACACCACCTTTGAATCTAAACCCATAAAAAAATACCAGCAATCCAGATGTTTCTGAAAAGGAAAAACATTAATATGCACTCACACACATATATGTTGTAACACACAATAGATGCACTTTCTGTATCTTTGGTGCCCCATATATCATTAGTCTTATTGCATTAGGCCAAATATAAATATATATGTGGTTTAGCCAAACCTAAAAGGGTGGACCCAAAATTACGCTACTCAATTTGTAACACTCAGTTTCTGATTAATATTTTAGAGGCAGGCTGTGACCCATCCAAAAGGTTTTGACAGGCTGGATTGCAGTTTTAAAACTTCCACAGCCAGGCTACAATGGTAGACCTGCCTTTCTGTTTACACTGTCACTATAGTGGGTGGCACAATGGGTGCTGCAATCCACTATTGACATTTAAGTTACAGGCCCTGGGTACACTTTGTACCATATACTAAAGAATTATAGGTAAGATAAATCTGCCAATTAGTGAAATAGCCAATTTACACTTTGCACCATATACTAAAGAATTATAGGCAAGATAAATCTGTCAATTATCGAAATGGCCAATTTCAACATCATTTTATGGGTCCGAGCTCAAGCACATGGACCTGGTTAGCACAGTCTGAGTGCACATAGTCAAAAAACCAGCAATATCAGTCCAATGAAATGGGGGCGATTATGCAATAAGAGGCATTTTCCTACAAATGTCATATGAGAATTTCACTTTGTTTGAAGATGTTAGCTTGGGTTTTGAGATGTATGGAGACATCATTCGGCACTGTAAACCATGATATACTCCTGACCCGACTAGCAGAACTAGGAGTTCACGCAAGCTGCTATCCTCATATCTGACTGATAGAACTTTTACAGTTAAATTAGGAGATTCCACATCCAAACCCTTTAATTCACCATGTGGGGTACCTCAGGGGTCTTCCCTAAGCCCTACACTTTTTAATATTTTGTGTTGCCCCACTAGCAACTATAATTAGGAACTGTGGGTTTCTACCTGTCTCCTACGCAGATGACACCCAAATAGTGGTGTCGGTCTCAAATAATATTAATAATCCACATTTGTAAAGTGCAAACAATCACCCGTAAGGGTCTCTAGGCGCTGGGGGCCGTCGGGAAGATTAAGCAAGCTATTGCCCAGAGTCACATGGTGCTGGGCTAATCTACCACCAGTGCCGGGGATTGAACCGTGATTTCCAGATTCCAGAGTCAGCCGCCCTGGCCGCGGCGCCACACCTGTTCCCCTCTCAAACAACTTAGAGGAAATAGCAGACAGATTTACCAACTGTATGAGACAGGTTAATCACTGGATGCAGCTAAACTGTCTAAAATTAAACTGTGATAAAACCGAAGGCAAGACTGCTATCATTCAGGAAGGCTGTAAAAACCTGGCTTTTTACCTACCAGTTAGAATATCATATCACCGGCAGCTCTAGACTTTTGCATTAATTTAGCGCCAAGACACCCCTGGGCATGCGTGCGCTCTACAAATTCACAAATCAAATCAATTCATGTGATAGCTCCTTTAGTATGTTAAGGGTCTTAATTTACAGTGAATGATAAAAGAAAACCTTCAAATTTTAGGATTATGTGTTGAATCTGTAAGGAGAATCACTGGTAGAATTTCCAGTTAAGGTTCTGAATGTCTTACAGGAAATATTGTTTTACCTAAATATTGTAGCCAAAATATTGAGGTAAAAAATTATCACACGGGTAAGTATGTATACATTTTCTGTACCTAACTCCAACTATACATAACTTGACGATACATGTATCTTTTAGATATGTAGATATTATATTAACAATACAATAGTAAAGCTACGCTTCCCTATATGCATTTACCTTACCGTCGCTTGGTCCTCGATAGTATGACTACGATATTAAGTTATCACAATATTCCCTACTCGATATTCTAGACTACAACCGAATTTCCTCCACCTTAGGCATGGTGGACAAAATTGTAGTGGTGGATTCTCTTAAAGACAAAGCAGTTCCTCCAGAAACTGAAGAACTCTTTGTAACCACCTACATCTAAACCCGGCTGGTACTTGCCTAGCTAAGTCTTTACTCTATTTCAACATTTTCCTCGAAAACACTTCCTCTACATTTTTGTAAGATCTGGTTTTGTGTAGATTTTGTGCAGACCAGTAATACCTATTGAGTCCTCTAGAAAGCAGGTGCTCTGATCTGACAAAACTTACTTAAAAAGCTGTAAATCGGTAAATAAATGTATCCATGTAGCAGATTCAGGCCCCATAACTGTGCCCTTGTATAACAGTAAGTTAGTTTTATTTTAGGGGCTTGAAGAAAACATCTTTGCTCATTACAAAAGGCTATTAATTGACAAAAGGCAATAACACGCAAGTGCCTATAGATTGGGCAGCAAAGAAAGCAATCTTTCTGTGTAATTTCGGGCAGTTTATGGGGGGATCCTGAAATATCGCTGCTTTTTATTTTGCTGACTGTTCTGTAATGACTTGATCAATAGCAATTCACTGAGGTGCTGTAACAATTCACTGAGGTACAGTATTGGAAGACGAATTAGGAATGAATTGCCAAGCTGCCCATTTTCGAAGTAATGACCTAATTTACAAAGGCATGAAACAAATGAACTGAAAAACTAAACACCCAGACATAAAATGTGCAAACGCTTTCTAAGAAGTGGCAAAAATTAAAACGCAGCACAGCAGGATCGAGTTTTGAGAGACCCGGCATCTCCATTTTCGAATGAATCCAAATCACAAGTGAAAAGTTCAATGAGTGTATTTTGTGTAATCTGGCTCCAATTCAGAATTTATGGTAATTGCCATCATTGGATGGGCTCGCACACTGCTCTGGAGCTATCTATGCGGAGGTATGACGTTACAACGCGTGCTGTTACAACGCATGCTGTTACAATGAAACTGTTACAACGCAAGTGGATTTACAACGCATGCCATTACAACGCAAGTCTTTACATCGACTTGCGCTAGATGGCGTGCTAACATTAGAAAAGTGTAATTTACTATTCCAACTCCAGTCCACTTAACAGTAGGGAAGGTGTTGGGATAGTAAACTACACTATTTGTAATGTTAGCACGCCATCTAGCGCAAGTCGATGTAAAGACTTTCGTTGTAATGGCATGCGTTGTAAATCCACTTGCGTTGTAACAGTTTCGTTGTAATGGTAGTGCGTTGTAAAAGTTGCGTTGTAAAGGTTGTTCCCCATCTATGCATATGCAGCCTTGCACGCGCCATTCACCCTCTTTATGAAGTATATGTAAATTCTAATAGCACAACATAACGTAATTTAACATAACACTACATAATATTATTATGTAATTTAAGGCAACACAAGCTACCATTACATAACACAACACGACACAATATAGCATAACATAGTACAGCCCTGCACAATATAACATGGCATATCTTAACACAACCTAATACAACACTCACTTCATGTCTTCCTCTCCCACAGACCTGGGACCTGAACTTGACTCATGGATTTGCCTGGCGGCCGACTGGATGCATAAGGCATATGAGCGTCACAGACACAGAAGCATGCTGGGAAAATCCTCACTGACATATAGAGGGGCTGCGTCCCGTGGTATTTAAATCTTGTAACTCTATAAACAGTCATAAAGGAGGGTGTGTGTTTACCAGGAGGGGTATTACCTCATCGTTCTGAATTCAACACCCGGAGTGGAGTATAACACAATGCCATATTTTCCACCCTTCTGAGGTGAAAAGCTCAAAATAATAGGGCAGATTTACAAGCCCCTTGCACCACCAGTGTGTCACTGTTAATAATGCACTGGCGACGCATTTCAGTGCCCCATATTTACAAGGACAGGAAAAGCCACCCTGCATGACTTTTCCTGTCCTTGTAAATACGGCCCCTTTACACGCCACACTTTGCGTGAAAGGGGCGTTCCATGGGTATTGCTGTGAGTGTTCCCACGCAACACCTATGGAACCTGACACATTTCCAGATTTACAAGGAATCGTAAACATGGAAATGAGTCAGAATGCTACGCCATCCTAGGGGTGGCGTAGCAAGGTGCAACGAGGAGAAATGTTTTCATTTCTCCTCGTTTTTTTCCTCTTTCAATGCTTGCTGCATTCTACAGCACGCATTGAAAGAGGAAAAGGCCTGTAGTAATTGTTTTTGTGCAGGAAGGTGCCCCTTCCTGCACAAAAACAATCTCCCCATGACGCAGCCATCCTTGCACCATGGTGCAAGAGTGCCTGCACCGGCGCATGGCAGCTGTTTGTGCGCCAGCGCAGGACAGAGCACAGGAATGCAACTTAATATTGTAAACATGTTGCATTCATAACATGGCCGGACTGGGACTGAAACTGGCCCTGACAAACTGCTCGGCCGCCCCCCTGGGGAGAGGGTGGGGCTGTGGCCGAGCTGTTTGCCAGGGCCGGTTTCGGACGATTTTGTTACAGGGGGACGAAATTGCTGGCCACCAGTAATAAAAATGGATCCCGAGGGGCCCAAATACGGCCCCAACCCTGGCAGCCCACCGGGGAAACGCCCGGTGCCCGCTACGGCCAGCCCGGCCTTGATTGCTATGCTTTGAAAGTGCTGCAGTGTGGCGCAGCCAAAAGGCTTGCAGTGCCTCGCTGCAGCACTTTCCTGTAAATCTGCCCCAATGTTTTCTTTTACCTGCAAGAATTCCACTAGATTTTACCTTGCGAAAAACGTTTGGGTGAAAAGGTGTGGTTGTGATAAGTATTTCAAAATTCAGAATCCAGAGTCAAGCACAAATTGCCATTTTCAATCGAAACTGGATTCACGTCGAATGCAGAAAGATTCCTTGGAATCTTGCCTTAATGTGGAATGGAAAACTCCCTGACACAGCAGATTGCCTGCCCCGGCATGTCCCCCAAATCTTTGCATTCGAATTAGCGATTGGTGCAAAACATCACCAATAATGTGCACACACTTTTTCGGGGCTCATTTTGTGCATATTATTGTGCTTTTTGTTATTTTACGCTTGTTATGAAAGCTAATAATATGAGTGAAATCAAAATGCAAGGACATGCTCTACTCACCTTGTAAATCAGCCCTAGTGCTAAAATGACCAGCGTGAGTGCCTATATGAGGCGACAAGTTTCTCTAAACGCCCTTCTGCCCTAGCAGCAGGAGAACATTCAAGAACATGTGGGCATGTGACTTTATCACACAAAACCTTAGGTTGTAGACATGTATAATGTCAAAAAAGGAGAAGATGTGGCCGTACGGCCAGAGCTGCCGACTTTAGAGCAGGGACTATGTTCCAGCCTCGGCGTCGACTCAGCATCCAGTGATTCTGGGCAAATCACTCAATCTCCCCGTGCCTACCAAAAATGAATGTGTCCTTAAGTAACGTAACTGGTGCTCATGTAAACCGCTCCAACAGCCTCCGGTCGAGTTAGAGTTATGTAAATCTACCAAAAACAGAAAAATATACTGTGAGCCGTCGACTTCTGTTGAAGTTACACCCACACTGCACACCGTTCTGTGAGCGTCGCATGCTCAAGCTGCAATACAAATGATTTTCACAGTCTTCCCTTCTGCTTCAGATACTTAATCAAACTTTTTTCTTTTTGCGAATTTAAGCAGGCAATGCCTCAACCTGATGTACTTACACAGTGTATTCTTTTGTAGTAGCATTTGTCTGACGTACATGCCAGGGTATGAACTGTGCGCGCGCTCTGAAGGTGCGCTTGCACGTCCTGAAGGCGCCCGAGTGAGGAGGGCCTCACCTGCCGCCCGCAGTCAATGCTCGCGCGTGTCAGGCTGACATTATTGCAGGTCATTTGGCAATGTCGGCTTCATCGCTCTCTGTTTGTCAGGAGCGGCGCTGCGGCTCACTGCCCTCTTCCGAGGGATGCATTGGTGAGCGCGGACAGTCATTTGCAGCTGGGGAGGTGAGCATGAAGGGAGGGTAGAGGGTCTGCAGCGCTGCTGGATTCAATGAACACGCTACCGGTTTAGTAGGCCGGGGCGGAGGTCTGCACCAGTGCACAGGGGCATTTTAGTGGGATAGGGAAGCTTAATACTGTGACAGGAGAACTGGGTGCAGCAAGGGAGTTGTGCCTTTAGCACAGTGGAAACTGCTAATGTTGTGGCATGGTAAAGGGCGATGGAAGCCACCAGACAACGAGATTCAGGACTTCTACCAGGGCCAGACTGGCAGTAGCGGGCGCAGGGCATTTCCCCGGTGGGCCGGAGGGGTGGTGGCTGGTTTTGCGGCTGTGGGGGCCAGTTTTGTCACTGGGGGCCAGTTTTGCAGCAGTGCTGCAATATCTACCCCCCAACCAAAATAAAAGTGGCAGCGATGCTCAGCTTCTCAGTGCCTCAACGCCTCTCCCCCCCACACCCCCTCTGGTTTCTCTTCCCAGTCGGCCATGACTTCGACAGTTTGCGCCCGAATAGGGATTATAATATCTGAAGAAATTTCATACCGGGGGTCGGATTACAAAAAGTGCGGTTAGGTACGCTGGGCATTTGAGCCCTCTTTTTGCACCCTTGTGGTATTTTGGTATTATAGAAGGGGATGCAGATGAGTGTACATCCAGTTCTGTAATACAGATCACACCTGTGTATATCTTGCAATGTACAATCGCAAAGGGGCATTCTCTCATTTGCATCGGATGTGGGAACAACTGTCCCAGTGATCCCCGAGGCATCACTTTTCAGGCAGGTGCACTCACTCACTGCATCTGCCTGCATGGGGATGCCTGCCCCCCCCCCTAACAAAAGGGAAGCTGAGTCAATGTCTGCAGTGAAAAGTAGATTTGCTACTTGAAATATAAGGTCTGCCTAACACAAATGCACTGTACCCAGTGAGGCGCAAGTCCCCTCCTGTCCTGGGAACAGTGCATTTGTTGTGTTAAGCTGCACTTTCCTGGTCTGCATCCTGCACACTTAGGTAAGTGTACACCAGGACCTATATGTACTAGGGACCTTGTTTTGTTCTAAAAACTACATGCAGAAAATGGAGCAAGATTCTAAGTTTGGATCCTCGGAACATGGTACATGTGGGGATATTACTGCAAGATCCATAATTCTATCTTGTGGAACCTGTAATTGGGAGGAAATATCGCAACCACGTAGTTCTACATTCCGCAATATCAGTATTTACTGGGTACAGTAAAACCTATGCAAATGCAGTGGCACTTGGAATGTGACCCTCAGAGTCCATAAACTGGAGCATGGTACGTACTCACAAAGCGTGGACATGGGGCTTATTTACAAGCCCTAAATTGGTATACTCTCCAATACCATGTCCACGCTTTGTGAGTACCATGCTCTAGTTTATGGACTCTTGGTCACTTTACCCATATAAAAAGTGACACACTGATGGCGCAAGGGGCTTGCAAATAAGCCCTTTAGAGCTATAAGAGGGGCAAACATTTAATTGAAAAAAATGACTGTCTAAGTGAAGTCAAAGCTCGCTTTGTACCTCCCTCCACCCGGAATCACACTGTGCCCCTGGGCCTGTCTAGACCACGGGGATGAGAGCATAATCACTGCCAAACTGGAGAACAGGAGCAACGTCAAAGGGTAAGAACTGCGTCTGTGTCAAAAGAATTCATGATCATGTTGGCTAAATACTCCTGTCCTTTCTTCCCATCTCACTCCTGACAGGAAAAGAGATGACAAGGAAAGGGTAGCTTATTAGCTTAGCCAGGAGTGGGAAGTTCCGGTAAGAGGGGTGGGGCCAAGTTGGGAGTGGGATTCGACAGATGACCACGAGGGAAAATTAAATAAAGAATTAATGTTCCCTCGGCGGAGTCTGTCGAAATCCCTCCTCCCGCACCCGCCCTCCCACCTCTCCGCTCCACCGCTCTTACCGGCACAGGCTGGGGGGCTGAGCATAGAGTGTAGGAAGTGTGCCTGTGCATTATTGCTCTCTGTTCATCACACTAGACTTTGCTTCTGCCCCCTGCTGGTCTGGGTATCAGGGCTCTTCTTTTCTTCCTATTTTTGAGGTTATGTTCGCTGGGCAAAGCTTCATCATCATTCTTTACCGGTTATGTTCTTTTCAGCCTCTCTGTTTCACCTACTATCAACATAACATCAACTAGTAAATTTAATGATTGGGAGATTCCTTGTGCACCTTAATTATGCTTCCTTTGTTGCTGCCTGCATTCCTACCAAGTTCTCTAAATTGTTCCCACTGGGAAGATTTACTACTGCAATGAGGGAGCTGGGTAATCAAAATTCTGATGGTCCTTCAATGTGACTGGTGGGGCCCAGATTATTTTTGAGGTGAAGTCAGGATCTGAGGAGGTGTTGTACCATGAGCGCACTGCACCGCTTCGATGCTTGATTGCCGCCCACTTATTTACCTGTGCTTTCAGCATTTGCAGAAGAAAAATCTGGAATCTCACCAGATTACATGAGGATAGATGATTGGCTGTGCTTTATGCTGAGATCTTAAATTTAGATCAGCCTAGCTTCAACACTCAGGGGCTCATTACGATGCCGGTCGGACGAGCGTCCGACCGACATTGTAGCGGAATTGGGACCAACCGACAAGTAGTTGGAGGCCCCACCCATCTAATTATGATGCGGTCGCCATGTAGGCGGTTGGAATCATCATTTTTTCCATTGCGGCTTGTGATGCGGCCCGAGAAGGGGAAATGTTTACAAACCTACATGCACTATGTGCCAGGCACCATGTGGTGCCCGGCAATATGTGGTGACTGGCACACGGGGCATGGATGTTTGGGGGGCACCACATGTGCTCCCCAGGGCCCATAGCAGAGGCCCAAGGGCAAAGGGCCTTGCTAGGGGCCCCCAAAGGCCCATTCTGTCTGCCTTTTAATGGCAGTCGGACTGCCATGAAAAGGCAGTTGGAAGGGGCCATTGTGATCCCAATGGCGGTGCCTCAGCACGCAACTCCCCATTGTAGGGTCTTACAACCGACGGTGGAACGGGTCTTTGAGCCTGTCGGATGTGTCGGTCGGTCCCTTGGCCCGCTTCCACTGACCGCCACACATTATAATGCAGTGGTCAGACAAGGCAGATGTTGGACATCCGCCAGCGACCAGCCGGTGGGGATCCATCCAACATCATAATCGGGCCCATAGTTACAGTCCTCATATGAAGATTTCAGGTTGGAGGTTGGAGAATGGGAAAACTTGTTGCCCACATGTTCTTGCAAGGCTATAAAGGTTGTATCTAATAATAATGTTGAAATTACTTCCAAAGAATAAGATGCCTACTTTATGCCTGCTCCTATTTTGACACCACACATTTAGGAGATGGCTTCATGCAAGATTTGTTAATACTGTTTAGATGTGTGAAAAAAAAATGTAAAGAGACGCTCTTGTAAGAGTCAAAACATATTTAAAAAAACACTACCCGTTAAAAAAATCTTCGACTAACAATTTTCTTCCATGTAAAGAAATTAGCAACTTAAAATGTGTGAAAAAACTACAGTTAGCGCCACCAAGAAGTGCTACAAGATTGCCGAGACGTAGCCTCTCCCTGTAGATTGTCCTAATCGTAACAACTGAATCCCCTGTGACCTCGAAGGCTAAGATATTTTTGTCTGAGTGCATCTGGTAGGAGTGGCTTCATTAACATAATCAGGGATGACCGTAACAGATAGGATAGGATTATATTTAATACTCACTTAATCTCTTCTAGGTTTGAACAGCATGATGCTGCTTCTTTGTGCACATGTGATGGGCATGAACCTTTGTTCTTGGGTCAGGGCATGCTAGGATAATGTGCTGCACTGCCTTCTCCTTTGATCAGCTTATATCCATTGCAGGGTTTGCCGTCCTGCTGCTTTTGTGACTATGAATATTTTTTTCTGGCTCCTAACATGGGACAGGGTTGCAGTACATTAACACCACATGCTTATTTTGAGACGGTGGTTGCCGGTGGGGGCACTGGCTCTTATTTTTGGAAACTGGCACTTATTTTTCTGAATCAGACATTTACAGAGAGCAAGACAAATAAAGCAGAAAGATGGGAGAAGAGAAAGACAGAAAAACTGTCACAAAGGGAAAAAGTAGAAGCTGGTAAGAGTGAGATAAAGATACAGGGAGTGTCTGGTAGAGAGAGGAAAAAAAAAGAGAGCTGAGCTGACATTTAATTGCCCCTGCCACGGGTTTTAGAGCAGATCTTTCGGCACCAGCACTCATTCCATTACAAATTAAGCACTGGATGCAAATATATAAATTTTTAACAATGAGGGTCAATATATGCCTTGCAGGGTTCTACACGAAGTCCATTTGGACCGGAAAGGGGAGCTGTGCATGGGTAGAACATGTGCAGCCTTTGGAATATCAAGGCTAGAGAGTCTCTGAAGACCTATGTGTTGTGTTAATAAATGGTTTATAACAGCCCTGTGTAACCCAAAGTCACCTCTGGGTGTGAACTTCACTATATGCATGGAAGCAATGTGTGGATTTTCATAGCTACATAAGGTTGTTTCCAGATTTGCGGTATATGCCTCACTACAGGGTTTTCCATAGATTGCTTTTCCTGTTGTGTTTCCCCTAAATTTTCCCCACCTTTACCTTTATCCATGTTGGGGAGAGCGGAAAGTGCAGTTATTAGGAGGGAGGAAAACCGGGGTTTGAGGAAGACACCGATTTCCATGGAATGGGACATAATGTTAGAGGAACTTAAGACAGTTGAACCCTTTTCATCATAACATACATAGAATATACATCCCTCAATTGACACGGAGGCGGGATCTTCTTCCCTGTTCCATCCTAGATAAGAACCTGGTGATTGGGGCTGTGCCACCACACAGAGACCCCAATATGACATATAAAGCGAGACAAGACTGAATCCAGAGATCGAATAATATGGGACGGGATAAGCCAGAAAGGAGGGAAGGGGGGTGGATGTTCTGGATTGTTGGATAGTAGTTTGTTAATGGGGGATAATTAGCAAGTAAATCAAGTACCATAATTGGAAAATAGGAGGTTATTACCCTATTTTAACAGCAACAATATTTAGAATGCACCTCGATGTAACAATCATATTTGTGTTAATCCGGCATCTATTAATCTGTCTGTGACATGTTTGTATTAATGCTATTATATGATATGACATCGTATAAAATATGTTATAAAAAAAAAAAAAATCCATATCGGGGAGTATTGTGTTGCCAGAGACCAGTATAGCGTCAAGGATAGGTGATTGGCCAGATGGTATGTACTCATGTGAGGCAATCGCAGTCTTTCACCCTCTGTGCTCACATAAAGTTTGGGCATGGGAAAGACAGGGTTTGGCTCTGTCCCATATAAAGCCATTCAGTGCAGAATGAATGAATGAATGAATGAATGAATAGGTATTTATAAAGCGCATGGCTACCAAAGGCCTCCCAGCGCTAATGACAAAACCAATGACCCAGCATAAGGGCATCAGGGAAACAGCAGGGTCTTCAGCGTTTTACGGAAGGAAAGATTATTCGTCTCAAAGCGAACATGGTCTGGGAGCTGATTCCAGCTTTTCGCGGATATAATAGAAAACATTCTATCACCACTCCACACTCGGTTAACTCGGCGCACTGTAGCAAGACATTTCTTTCCTGAGCGTAAAGATCTATTCGGAACATAGGGGGAAATGATAGCCCTCAGGATTGGAGGTGCAGAGGAGGACAGAATCCTGTGGGCAATGCAAAGGGCCTTAAACTGGATTCTCTCTGACACCGGAAGCCAGTGCAGCAAAGTGAGCAAAGGCTTTGCTGAAGATTGGTAGGTAGCTTGCATGAGGGCACGAGCGGCACAATTTTGTACAACTTGAAGCTTTTTAATAGTGGCTCCCACCGAGCCGAGATAGAGCACATTGGCGTAGTCGAGCCGGGATAAAATCAGGGCCTGTACCAACAGTTTCCCTGCATTAAAAGGAAGTAAGGGTAGGATTTTCCTGATCATTTTGAGGATACCGAAGCAGGCAGCAGCTACCTTACATGCCTGCTCCTTGAACTCTAGTTTGCGATCAAACCAAACTCCAAGGCTCTTTATGTGTTCCTTGGGTGTGGGCATAACACCTAGGCATTTAGGCCAAAAAACATCCGAGTTGATGTTCATGGGCTTACCCAGAAACATCAATTCAGTTTTAGCAGCATTTAGTTTTAAAAAGGAGTTATCCATCCAAGCGGACACTTTCTCCAGATAGCTGGCCAGGCAGAACTGATTATCATACAGCTGATTAAGGGACACAATTAGCTGTTTATCGTCTGCGTATGAGACGATCTTGACCCCCAAAAGACTTAACTACTTCAGCCAAAGGTCGCATGTATACATTGAAAAGCGTAGGGCTCAGGGAGGAGCCCTGAGGGACCCCACAATGTGCAGGCATTCTGTCTGATATGAAATTATCCTCAAAGACTTGAAAAGATCTGTCTTTAAGGAATGACTCAAGCCATTTGAGTAGGGCCCCGGAAACCCCGACCTCCCTGAGTCTAGTGATCAGGAGCTGGTGATTAACTGTGTCGAAGGCCGCGCTAAGATCAAGTAATATTATAGCTGCGGATCCTCCGACATCAAGAATTTTCCTTGATTCCTCAACCACTACTAAGAGGGCAGTTTCAGTGCCCTGCTTCGGTCGGAAGCCAGTTTGGGAAGAATGTAAACAATTGTTTTCTTCCAGGAAGGTAGAGAGGATCAGATTAACATATTTTTCGCAGATCTTTGCGAATCCTGGCAACAATGAGATTGGACGATAGTTGGCCAAGATCTCCGGATCCAGAGAAGGTTTCTTTAAAAGAGCTCGGACCATAGCCCGTTTCCATGGGGAAGGAACAATCCCAGAAGATAGTGACAAGTTAATGAGCTCCAGAACAACTGAGCGAATGGAGTCAAAGACCTGGTTAATAAAAGCTGGGGCTATAACGTCAGTGGGGGAGCCAGATTTCAGTTGATGAGTATAGGCCTTTAAAGATTCCAGGCCCATGGGGGGGATGGTCTCAATAACTGGGCCAGAGGATTTAACTAGACCATCTTGGTGAGGAGGTTCTATCAGCCCAGAAGGGGGAGGAAAAGCAGAGTAGATGTCATTGATTTTTTTGAAAAAGAAATGAGCCAGCTTATTACATCTCCCTAAGGGGTCACCAGAAGGGAGGGGGGGCTCGGGGGGCTTAAGAAGGTATTTGGCAATCCTAAAAATTTCCCGAGGGGAATTATGGGCCGAACAGATCTTATTGGCATAAAATTCTACTTGGGCCAGCCTGATCTCAGCCTTGTAGATACTAATGGCCTTCCTATATTTAGATTTCTCAATAACAGAGAAATTCTTTCTCCACCTTCTTTCCAGATGCTTACAAGTTTGTTTCTGCTCTCTTAGTTTGGCATTATACCATTCTGAGCGGTGATTATCTTTTTTGTTGGTCATTAATTTTTTCGGAATTAGCGAGTCTAACGACATTTCCAGCCATTGGCTCACAGAACTATTAGCTGTCTCAGGGTCATTACCTATAACAGGTTTAGATTTTTCCAAGATCGATGCCCAGCCCTTAGTGTCCAGTTTGGACCAGTTCCTATTCCACCTTTTTGACTCCCCCCGTGGTGGCACACCATTCTGGTGCGTCCAGGCGAAAGGAATAAGAAAATGATCAGTCCAAGGGAGGGGAATAAGCTTTCCTACTCTCAAATTATTAATATTAGAGAAAAGTGGGTCCAAAAGATGACCTTTCTGATGTGTGGGACTGGAAACTTTAGGCTTAAGAGCCAACGCACCTAGACTATCAACAACAGATTCCGCATCTGTAACGGATTCCTTATCGAAATGGATATTAAAGTCTCCTAAAACAGAGAAATTGGAGAAGGAACTAACCAATCTCGCGATGTTATCCGGGAGATCCTTAATAAAATGGCCACTATGTCCAGGAGGGCGATAACTAAGAATGCCAGTAAAGGTACATGTGGGGAAAAAGCCAAGAGAAAAAAGACCACTTTCACAGTTGGTGATATTATTAGCAGACATGCGGCAATTAAATTTATCTTTATAAATAATGGCTAGACCTCCGCCCCTGTTATGTTCACGGTCAAGTCTTTGGATAAGGTAGCCAGCGGGAAGAGCTTGTACTACCGCAGGGTCAGAGGAATCAGTCAGCCAAGTTTCAGTAAGCAACAAAGCATCAAGGTCATATTTATCTAACAATAAACACAGTTCTGTGGTGTGCTTGGGTAGACAGCGACAATTCAAAAGAGCCAAGTTAAAGGTTGATGTCAACTGGGGCCATGGGTTGATGAAGATAGAAGGGGGGAGCAGTTGAAACGAGCACTGAGGGCATTTATTAGTACCCTTTGTAGGCAACATGACATGGCCACAACAAAGCTGTGGACTGTGTCTATGAGCCAGCAACTGATCGCGAGTGTAAAAAGACACTTTCCTGGGTAGAGGATCAGGGTTCCTGGCCCCTGGTCGCGGCTGGGCGCGGTCGGGCGCAGACGGGCTTGCCTTAGGCGCGCCTTTTGCGCGCCAGCGGCCCATCCGGTGCACACGTCCGCTGCTCGGCCGCGTCATCCACCTCTAATTAGGAGTGGTGGCGCAACTAGACCGCACGCTAGCGCAGGAAAGCCCTTTGATGTGTCCCCCTGGAGCATTGAACACAGCTCCTTCAATGGTAATGTGCAAATCGCAAAATAAGGTGCCAATAGCAGGATTAAATGAGCAGACTCTTTATTTTATAAAAACTTTCCCCCAATTCCTCACATAAATCATCAATTAAAATTTTCCACATACAATTATCAGCAAGTAAAAACAGTTCCTCGTACTGCGCTGCAACCTCACTGATCCGCTAATGAACGGCGAGAGGCTAGTCTAATGCGCGGCCGCGTCATCCACCTCTAAAAAGGAGTGGTGGGCGTGGGTGGCGTCGCAACTAGACCGCACGCTAGCGCAGGAAAGCCCTTTGATGTGTCCCCCTGGAGCATTGAACACAGCTCCTTCAATGGTAATGTGCAAATCGCAAAATAAGGTGCCAATAGCAGGATTAAATGAGCAGACTCGTTATTTTATAAAAACTTTCCCCCAATTCCTCACATAAATCATCAATTAAAATTTTCCACATACAATTATCAGCAAGTAAAAACAGTTCCTCGTACTGCGCTGCAACCTCACCGATCCGCTAATGAACGGCGAGAGGCTAGTCTAATGCGCGGCCGCGTCATCCACCTCTAAAAAGGAGTGGTGGGCGTGGTTGACGTCGCAACTAGACTGCATGCTAGCGCAGGGAAGCCCTTTGATGTGTCCCCCTGGAGCATTGAACACAGCTCCTTCAATGGTAATGTGCAAATCGCAAAATAAGGTGCCATTAGCGGGATTAAATGAGCAGACTTGTTATTTTATAAAAACTTTCCCCCAATTCCTCACATAAATCATCAATTAAAATTTTCCACATACAATTATCAGCAAGTAAAAACAGTTCCTCGTACTGCGCTGCAATGTCCCATAGTAACAAACAAGAGATGGCCAATGACAGCATCTCTACAATGTAATTGAACCACAGCGCCATCACCATCTACACTGCCTGCACTCTTTCCCACAGTGATAACTGTAGGTGGGACCATTTAGAAAAGTCCAGAGCATCCCTTGGCTACATGGGTGTGACCCTATTTTAATAAAACTGCCTTATAGGTGGGAGGGTCAGAAGTGAATTGGCTCACATGAAAAGCGAGGGGCATACATATGGTTGACCAACTTGTCTCGGAGATCGAGGTGGTCGCACTTAAAGACCTGAATCAGGAATATGACATTCACCAGTCACAAAAATGGCAATACACATAACTAAAACGTTTTCTTTAACCCCTATGCCGCGGCACGAATTCCGCCGCGGCGCTGGGGGGTTTGGGGTCAGCGCGGCGCCGCCATGCTCATGACGGAACCACGCCGTCATGAGTCACGGGCGAGCTGTGCTCATGACGGCGTGGTTCCGTCATGACTCTGCCCACTTGCATTGATCGCCCGCACAGGCGGGTAATCAGTGCCGCGTGGGCGGTGCGGCCGCCAATGGCCGCACCATGACGGAACCACTCCGTAATGAGCACACGGCGCCCGTGGCTCATGACGGAGTGGTTCCGTCATGAGCAGGGAACGGGTTAAGATAAACTACGGAGCCAGTCGCTAGCATTGCAATCCCCATACAATGCATGCGCTTCTGTTTTGAAAACTGGGACAGAATAATGAATGAGACCCAACACTCCTCTTAGAAAGCACTACACTTCATCGGCAAACAATTGTGGGACACACGTGTTCACCACAAACCTGGGCAACAGTAATGGTCGCATACAATTCTTCCATATGAGAGGCAAGAGAAAAGTGAAGCAAACCTACTCAAAATGTATTATTTTAATTGACTTTCCATCGCAAACCTTGTTATGCCCTGTTAAGTTCCCTGAAAGTAACTCAGTTTGTGTTACTTAGCATCAAGGGGCCGTTCCAAGGGTGATACATGGACGTTCCCATGCAATCACCCATGGCATTTGATGCAAAACCTACTAGCAATAGTAGTCAGGCTTTTGCACCAAAAAAGAATGGCACTTGAAAGAGGGTGTTAATCGGAAAATGCTTTCAATTCTTTCAACTTTTCCCATTTGGCATGTATGCTGCACTAGACAGTACACATCCAACGTGGGAAAAGTTAAAAAATTAGTCAAAGCATGCATTTTTTACTGGAAGTGTAGCCTTCCATTGCAAAATATGTGTTAGACTCAGACATACACCTTTGCACTATGGTGCAAAGTTGTGTGCATGGTACACAGCTGCCTTATTGTGCCATATCTCTGTAGATATAGTGCTTTCCTGCTCTCTCCAAGTCATACAATGCACTGCAGCACAGCAGCTGTGTGTGCTGTGCTGCGTTGTGTGACAGTTTTGAAAATCTGCGGTCCCAAGGGTGATGGAGTGTGAAGGGGGCAAGAGGGATAGGGTGTGGAACGGATGGGCGATGCATTGTAGAAATTGTTAATTTAGGTTGACTTAAGTTGCTCATGAATGAAAGCATAGACTCCATCTTTTTCTTAAAGTACAAGAAGCCAAGGACAAGTTTATTTGGTAAATGGAACACTAAATATCTCTCATCAAGTTTAAGTATATTCCGTTATCCTGTAGCAAGAGATACCTTATGCTATGGTGGACTATATGGAGATTCAGCAAGATGTATAGTGCATACTGAATTGAACATATATAAATAACTGTACCCTTGAAAATCTAAGAAAGATAATTTGCAAAAATAATACTCGTTTTGGGATATTGCCTTCTTTACCAAGTTATAAAAATATTTCCTATTCTGGCGTGAACTTAATCCTACCCATCTTTAAAATCTCAAGTGGAAGAAATTAGTTCGAGTCCTTAGAAATATAGAACTACATTTCTGACTAAGGCCCATGAAATGTAGTTTAGTGATCATCTTTGCAAAAGGTTAAAAAATGCACTGGGGTTGACAGAATGACAACCAGCAAAATATTGAGGGGCAGATTTATGTCTGACTTGCGCCTCATTTACGCCGCCGTTGCGTCACTTTTGTGATGCAGCAGCGGCGCAAATCCTGCGCCATGGTGCGGGGTATTTACAACGTGACGCATCTGGGAGATGCGTCACGTTGTAAAGCCCTGCGCCACATGTAGGCATTCCAGGGCAGGTGGGGGCGTTCCGGCGCAGGAACGCCTCCTAAAAGTGGCTGAGTGAAATCTACAAGATTTCACTCAGTCACTTTTGAGCCCATGCTGCATCAAAACCCTGCGCCTGCTTGAAGCAGGCGTAAGGATTGACGCAGCATTGTGCAGATAGGGCCCCCCAGAGCATTGCTGGAGCTGCGTCGCGCTTGCGACGCAACTCCAGCAATGCGCCACTTTTACAGCACAGATGCGTGACGCTTCTGTGCCGTTTTTGCCCCATGGTGCGCCGCATTATAAATGCGGCGCATCCATGATGGCGGAGCTGGGGCGCAAAATAACTGGCGCATCCTTGCTGATATGCAGGGATGCGTCAGTTATTATAAATATGCTCCTGAGCATTTTTAAAAATAGGGGAACTGGTGCGAGCCACAGAGGAAGGACACAGAGAGGAAGTAGGATACAAGACCAGAGAAAGAAACAAAAAAAAAGAATATCCAGCTCGACATGGTAGCTGGTCGTACATTTTGATGGAAAGCCTGATGTGGGATAATTAATTCATGAAAATCCCTCTCTGCAATCTATGAAATCGCCACCTTAAGAATGTCGTGCAAGCCTCTGTCCTCCCATTAAGTATATTCATATCGCACACTGATGGCCACTAGAATGTACCTGGGGTTGCCAAATGGAGGCGTATTCGGTTAGATTTAGGTTTGGATATGAATCACTATTCGTTTCTATTTCTTTTGTGGCTGATTCAAAAAGGCTTTTTGGAGTAAGCAAGAGAGGTTTACAGGAGTGCGTTTGTACATACCACAAATGTTTTTACAAATAGGCCCCAACAAGTTTACTCAATAGACGCTACTAAGTATTTGTTTACCAGTTTTTGTAAAGCTCTTGCGGTCTCCTTTTGGTTAACACGGGGGCATATTTATGAGCCCCTTGCACTGCCGGAGTGTCACTTTTTTTGAAGCGCCGGTGATGAAAACTACAAAATCATATCTATAAGGTCTCGAACAAGCTACTTTGGGTGGCTTTGAATGGCCTCATAGATTTGAAGTAGGGAAAAGCAGTGTAAAACGCACTGTTGCCTTACTTGATGCTCGGGAAACGTTCCAGGAAACACCCCTGGATTTTGATGCTTCCCCAGATTTTCAAGACCATGTAAACCTGGGCAAGCTACAAAGCCTTATATCTCTCGAGGTTACGTGGAGGTGTAACGAGGAGAAATACATTTATATTTCCTCGTTTATTCCTCTTTCCATGTACGCTGCTGCAGCACACTCCAAGAGAGGAAAACACCTCTTAGGATTGGTTTTGTGCAGGAAGGTGCCTCTTCCTGCACAAAAACAATCCTGCCGACAACACAGGCACCCTTTCACCATGGTGCAAGAGTGCCTGCAATGGCGCTAGGTTGCCGAAATAGCACCAGTGCTGGGGGAAAGGACAACAATGCACCGTATTAGGTAAATAGAGTGCATTCCTGCCCTTTCACTTTGACATAGGGCAGCGCAGCAAGGTGATTTGCTGTGCAGCCCTACGTCAAATGCGTAAATGAGGCCCACAGACTCTCATCAGAAAATTCTGCTTTGAACAAGTGTGTAGAGAACAGGGGGCACATTTATGAGTCCCTTGCACCACCAGAGAGTCACTTTTTGTAATGCTCCGGCGGTGCAAACTACAAAATCATATCTATGAGGCCATGTGAAGTCACTTTGCGTGGCTTTGAATGGCTTCATAGATATGGAGTAAGGCAAGGCAACGCAAATTGGTGCGTTACCTTAGTTTGCGCTCGGGAGGCATTCCATGGGTGTTGCGGTGGATGTTCCCACGCAACACCCATGGATTTTGACGCATCCCCAGATTTACTAGATCATGCAAATCTGGGGAAGCACAAAAACCTCACACTTCCCAAGCTGAAATAACTTTATTTATCCTTGTTTAGTCCTCATTCCATGTGTGATGCATTCTGTAGCACAGAAAGAAAAATGGAAAACACTTCTCAGGATTGTTTTTGTGCAGGAAGGTGCAACTTTCTGCACAAAAACAAGTTTGCCGACAACACAGGCACCCTTGCACCATGGTGTAAGGGTGCCTGCATTGGCATTCGGCTGCCAAAATGTCACCAGCACTGGGGTAAAGGACAGCAACGCACTGTATTAGGTAAATACGGTGCATTCCTGCCCTTTCACTTTGACAAAGGGCAGCGCTGCAAGGAGACTTGCAGGGCTGCCCTGTGTCAAATACCCGTAAATGAGGCCCACAGACACTCATCAGAAAATTCTCCTGTGAACAAGTGTGTAGACAATAGGGGCATATTTATGAGCCCCTTGCACTGCCAAAGCATCACTTTTTCTGAAGCTCTGGTGGTGCAAACTACAAAATCATATCGATGAGGCCACGCAAAGCCACTTTGCGTGGCTTTTAATGGCCTCATAGATATGGAGTATGGCAAGACAGCGCAATCGCTTGGGAGGTATTTAATTGGTGATGTGGTAGGTGTTTTCACACAATACCTATGGATTTTTATGCTTCCTCAGATTTACAAAACCATGTAAACCTGGGGAAGTGCCAAAACCTTATGGCTCCTGAGGTGAGGCGTAACGAGGAGAAATAACTTTATTGCTCCTTGTTTATCCCTCTTTCCATGTGAGCTGCATTCTGCAGCACACATAGAAAGAGGAAAACGCCTCTCAGGACTGTTGTTGTGCAGGAAGGTGCCCCTTCCTGCACAAAAACGATCCTTCAGACATGACAACACAGGCACCCTTGCTCCATGATGCTAGGTTTCCTGCATTGGCGCTAGGCTTTGGAAACGGCGCCAGAGCTGGGGAAAAGACAGGAATGCACCATGTTAAATATGGTTCATTCCTGCCCTTTCACTTTGACGTAGGACAGCGCAGCAAGGTGACTTGCTATCCTGCCATCTGCCAAATCTCCATAAATAAGGCCCCTAGAGTCTGATCAGTGAGTCTGAAGACCAGTCTGATATTTTTTATTCGCAACTCCTTTTTCAAGCGTGCATTTGAAAAGTTTGGTTTTCAGATGTTTTTTGACTTGTTTGTAGGTATATAAAGTTTAGGTTAATTAATTTCCACAACCTGGAGCTAGAAATCTCAAGGCTCTGCTTCTATGTTTCCACCATTTAAAAGAACATTGGTTGATTATGTGAGCGGTTGCTGAGCGTAGTCTCCTAGTTGGGAGCTCGATACGCATAAGTGACATGGTTCTTTCTCCAAGGCTTGTGAACAATGAAGAGTTCCTTGAACCTAATTCTGCATGTGCCAACAACCAGTGGAGCACGTTAAGGTCTGATTTAATGTGGTTTTGGAGGTAGAGAAGCAGACACTTTCAGCCCACCTGGCTTTGAAATCTCAGGAGTCTATCAATACATTTTTTGAGTCTTATGTGGACAGTGGTGCAATATGTGACTCTTGCTATCACTAAAGCTCTTGGGACATCCACTAGGCCATCATTTGGAGAAATGTGAACATTGTTCATAGGTTGGAGAGCTGCATTTTTGCCATTTTAAATGTTGTATTGGCTTGGGTGGAACACCAGTGTGGCAATGAAGAGGGTGCCTGTGCGCCTTTCTTTTGGAGACATTTATGCATTTGTTCCAGTTAAATAGTAATGTGTTTGCCTAACACCGTAATCTTGGCTTTTCCTCCATGAATACAGAAGAAGCTTTCCTTTATCCAGTGGAATACATGGTTCAAACAGGAGTGATGTTTCCCTGTGGCTCAAGCATGTTTTCCAGCTTCAAATGAATTTGGGTGTTATTGACAGAACTTTGGAAGTTCACTAGTTATTGCATGCGGAGCTGTGCCAGAGGAAAATCGCAGACATTGAAAAACACATGTGAACAGGGTGAACCCATGGAAAATACTAGAGCACCAGTCATTAGGAACACTCCACTGATCCAATGCATATTTGAACTAATGAGGGCAACAGCTAGTTACCTACTTTGGTATTCGTTCTGCCCCTTTTCATTATTAGGCCCCTGCAATTCTGCTCTCAAGGGTTCAGAATTTCAAACTTTGATGAGTGAAAAGGCTCAGTAGTAAGCACTCATAATCTTCAACTTTAGTATGTAGAACAATACAATCTTCCCTCTCAAATCCACCTCCTTCGATTTCGTAAAGAGCTCACGATGTATTTTTTGAGAAATTCCTGGAACAAAAATTATAAATAAATTACAAATATTATGCTCTTTATTAAACCACCTTCCACTCACCCAAGGCCACCTACAACCCTCTCCTCATCACTCCATTTGACGTATCATCATGCCATCGCTCTTGGACTTGATCTCTGAAACATCTCTGCCTGGCTAGGTTGTATTCAATATAACTGTAAACCTCTGGTCTCCTTTCTAGATTGTTCAGCTGAAAACTTTATAAATGCCCCCAAATGAAATGAAAAATAAATAATCATTAAAAGTTCAAAGGCTGTTCTTCAAACCAAGCACAGTTGTAAAAGGTTGGAATCTAGCTGGAGGTCAAGATTTAAAAGAGAAAATAAAGAAACTTACACTGGAGTTCCATTTAGTTATAAAAAGACTCATTTTTAGAGTGCATGAAGCTTTCTAGGACAAACTTATTACTTTGGCTCCAAACTCCTCTAAAGAAATGTTTATTATCCTGGATTCCTTCATGAATCAAGCCTGAAAAGTGAATTTGGTTATGCACTCAAATATATCTGTGATCCCTTAAAGGATTTTCAATGATAACATCAAGAAGATTTGTTCCTTGTTCTCATTGAACAATTCTTTTATAGCTTATCAAAACTGTGTCTTTAAGTCCAGAGTGGAAGATAGTTCAACTGCCTTATTTGATCTGCTTACGCCATACTTCAATACGTTTTTGTTTCATTCAATAAAATCTGGATCACCTCCTGATTTTTTCCGCCACAGGTTCTTTACTTGGGTTATGATGCTGTTAGTCATATTTTAACATTCTGGTGTAATGCTTCCATGTGGTCAGTATGGGTTCCTTCCAAATGGAAGTAATCAATTGTTACTCTAATTAAATGGCAACTGCATAGTCCAGCACCTTGAGCAACTATCATTTAAATTCGCAGCTTGAAAACTATATAAACAACTTGCAAAGAAGAGTTATACTTTTCTAGCTGAATAAAATGCTGTGCATCTAGCACCATCAATTTTCAGATCCATAAATTGCACTAAAGCTTCTTCAGTGTCCATCCTAGATGAGCTTTGATGGGTATTGATGTTGGTGGCAGAGCACTTCTTGTTCTACTAGATCTATTTGCTCCTTTTGCTTCTATCCCACACACAATTCTTGTTCAGACTTCATAACATTAGGATCAGAGATAAGGCTATAGCCTTGTTGATTTCTTATGTAAGGGACAGTAGCCAAGTGGGAAAAATATCATCTTTCTCTCTGCTTTAAACCAACAAAACAAAGTGCCACTGGACTCCCCTTTAAGGCCCACACTGTTGAACATCTATGTGGCCCCTCACATGCTTAATTAGATCTTTACATAGACTTATTGATATGCATGATGATGTCACAGGTCATACAAAAGCAAAGTTCAAGACTTTGTTTTAATTAGCAGTTGCCTCATAGGTTGCAGATAATTACATAAAACGTAATGCAACCAAAACATGAATCCTTGTTTCAGAGACTCACAAGAGGCTTGGTTAACTGATTGTTCTGTCCAAACCAGCGAGCTGCAGTAAACATTTCTTTATCCTTGAAGCTAGTATTAACAATATTACATCCAGCTTTTTTAATTAAAGTTGCTTCAGAGAATTTTTCCTTTTGTGCTATTGCACTCACAAACTGTAGTTTTCATTGGACACTGTTGACTCAGGACTGGACTACTGCAATGCATTCCATTTGAGCTATACTAGATGCCATCATTGTAAGCTTTAACTTCTTTAGAATTGGAAATCTAAAGACCTTGGGCCTTATTTATGAGGCCTTGCGTCACTCTTGCGGCGCCGGTGAGTCACTTTTTGTGATGCACCAGTGGCATAAAAAATGGACCTGTTGCACCATATTTACAAAGTGATGCATCTAGGTAGATGCGTCACTTTGTAAACCCCTGCGCCACATTATACCTGCGCCAGGTATAATGTATTCAGGGGGGGCGTTCCGACGCAAGAAAAGGTCATAGAAGTGACGCAGTGAAATCTATAAGATTTCACTATGCCACTTCTAGGACGCCAATGCGTCAATATCTTATGCCTGCCTCATGGCAGGTGTAAGACTGACACAGGCACATTGAACATGTGCCTTACCCTTCAGTAATGACCTATTGCTGGAGTTGCATCACTTTTATGGCACACTCCAGCAATGCGTCATTTTTGCACATACAGATACGTCAGAAATACTGATGTATCTGTAACTCCTTGCGACATGATGCGTCTTACTGTAAATATGATGCATCATTGGTGTCGCAAGGAGGCCGCACTGAGAAGTGACGCATCGCTGCTTTCTCGCAGCGCTGCGTCACTTTTCATAAATGAGGGCTCTTGGATCTACACAGACACTCCCGGATGTGTCTGATGGTGGCTGGTCTTCACCGGCTTCCTGTAGGTAAATTCATCTTGTTTAAGAGTCTCTGCATAGTTTAACATGCTTTTTATCAACAGAATAAAATCTGCACTTTTTATTCAGAGGAGCTTCTCTGGACACACACCTAGCACCAAGATGTCTTTGGGGTAACCAGAAAAAAGAGAAAAATTCCAGACCAATGACTGGAAATAACAGGTGCACTACTGCAATGCCTAAAAGAAGGCGTACTCTAACTCTCACACTTCATACAAAAATATATATAGCAGTTTTGGTAATAATCAAATTCAATCCATAGTTTTAAGGACTTGAAACAATGAAATATGAAATCCAGGTAATCGAAATAATGACATAAGAAAATTTCAACTGCAGAATGATGTCTTCTGTCTTTTATTCTTTGGAATGTGGATGTTGAAATTGAACAAAAAGTTGCTTGTAGTTAGCAATCATACATTTAAACAGCTTCAAAACTAAAAATCCCAATGCATTTCGGGCTAATTGAGAAAGCCCTTCGTCAGGGAAATCTGTAGAATACAAGCAATGACTGTGTCAAGTTCAAACATGATAACTCTGTACATGAATACAGAAATAGAAAGGGGCTCAAGGAAAGTCAGAGATTAAAAGAGATTGTGTACCCGAGTAGTCAAGTGAAAATGAAAACGTAGATCCAAAACCAAGAGTGAGTCAGAGTTAACCAAATGAGCAAAGAAACAACAAGTTTCCCAATGAACCACAAGTGTGTCTGAAACATAACAGTAACAGCAAGTGCACGAATGTACCTTAAACAAAATACTGTAAGGATATCCGCGAAATCATGTACGGCACCAGAACAACTGAATAATCACTGAGGAAAATCAAAAAACATCGTATGAGTGCTAAATAAAGCGTGTCAATCTCAAGTGCTCGCGAATTACCGTTCGGTGCACTTACCAAATGAAAGCCGCTGATGGCGTCAAGTCGAGATTGACAATCACACAATTGTCCACGGAAGAAATAAAGAGATGTCTTAAGCCTCCAGCCAGATTTATGTAGGGGTATGTGGAAACCACACGATCTACAGTTTTACTTCCTTGACACTGAGGGTGATGGGCAGCGATCTTTCGTTTCAGATCACCGCATTTAGAGCTTGTCTTACACGGCGTATCGTGTGGTTTCCACATACCCCCTACATAAATCTGGCTGGAGGCTTAAGACATCTCTTTATTTCTTCCGTGGACAATTGTGTGATTGTCAATTATTCAGTTGTTCTGGTGCCGTACATGATTTCGCGGATATCCTTACAGTATTTTGTTTAAGGTACATTCGTGCACTTGCTGTTACTGTTATGTTTCAGACACACTTGTGGTTCATTGGAAAACTTGTTGTTTCTTTGCTCATTTGGTTAACTCTGACTCACTCTTGGTTTTGGATCTACGTTTTCATTTTCACTTGACTACTCGGGTACACAATCTCTTTTAATCACTGACTTTCCTTGAGCCCTTTTCTATTTCTGTATTCATGTACAGAGTTATCATGTTTGAACTTGACACAGTCATTGCTTGTATTCTACAGATTCCCCTGACGAAGGGCTTTCTCAATTAGCCCGAAATGCATTGGGATTTTTAGTTTTGAAGCTGTTTAAATGTATGATTGCTAACTACAAGCAACTTTTTGTTCAATTTCAACATCCACATTCCAAAGAATAAAAGACAGAAGACATCATTCTGCAGTTGAAATTTTCTTATGTCATTATTTCGATTACCTGGATTTCATATTTCATTGTTTCAAGTCCTTAAAACTATGGATTGAATTTGATTATTACCAAAACTGCTATATATATTTTTGTATGAAGTGTGAGAGTTAGAGTACGCCTGCTTTTAGGCATTGCAGTAGTGCACCTGTTATTTCCAGTCATTGGTCTGGAATTTTTCTCTTTTTGCTCAAACGTAGGTGGCTGGCAGTGCCACTTTTACAGGTGCGCACAACATTTATGATGTGATAAAGTTATCCATAAATTGTTGGATTCTATTCGTTTAATTTTGTTTCATTGAGTGCATTCTTAGCTGCTTTCACTCTTTGGGGTAACCAGGGCATTTTATAAACAGTTAACATAACATGACATTTACCAATAGTTACTGCTACATAACGTTTGCTTTGAAAGATGTATGTTTGTCACAGGTTTTTTAAAGAGAAAGTTGGGTTAAATTGCAGGCACACCTGAAATAGTAAGCAAGATGTCTGTCATAGTTATACAATTAACCCCTTCGATGCTCATGACGGAACGGTTCCGTCATGAGCATCGGTTGCGTTGTGCGGATGACGGAACCGTTCCGTCATGGCCCCGCCCGCGCTCGAACCCTTCAGCACAGCGCGGGAATCCGCGCCGCGCTGAAGGGGTTAAAGCAGCTGGAGGTACCTTTTTGTTATGGTCTGAACAGATTTCAAAATCCTTCACTAAAACAGATTGCTTCTTACTAGATGGAACATTACTAAACAAGACCTGTCTGTACTGCTGCAGTGGCAGAGGCTGTGGGCAATATTATAGCCCGGTTCCAGTCTGACCCCTACAGCAGTAAGCAGTGAGCAGATAGTTCTTCTCCGGTCAGGCACAAACTTGCCCTCCACCCCTACATCCCCCTCGCCCACTCTCATCATCCATCTTGCAGCCACTTTCTTCATGCTTAGAGCAGGAAGAATATGGTATTTGGTCATAATATCGAGTTGTAAATATTGGGAGACACAAATATTCCCAAACATTATTGTGACAAAAAAATATTGTGATGCAAATATTTTGTTGTCAAGAATATTTTTTTTAGGTAAGTAATATCATTTTTAAGAATATTGTTGCTTTTAATATCATTTACAATAACATAGTTGTAAGAAATCCATATTTTTAATTATTTTAAAGTGTGTTTTAGTATATATATTAATTATATGTGTTACTATTGTTTATCATCAATTTTTTAAATTATAGTTTGTAATTTTATGTGACCTAAAATTTTTAATCTAAATGTTAATAGCCCTTTTAGTGGTCTAGTTGGTTGTAGGGTTAGTAAGGGTATGGGTTGCGAAGTTAATGAAGAAAAAACGAATTCATAATGAATTGAAGATTTTTTATTAAGTATAAGATTGGTATTAATTATGTAAAGTATGTAATACTGATTTATTTTAGTTATATTTCAGGTATGAGTAGCTCGGTTTGTAGGGTTATAGGGTGAAAAGTCAATAATGAATTATACATTTCTAATTAATTATTAATTTGATTAGCAATCAGGTAAAGTGTGCTATGCTTATTTATTTGGGCTACATTTTTGTTGTGGGATGTTGGGTTTGCATGGGTATAAGGTGGCAAGTTAATTAATTATTAATTAATTAACATTTAACTCTTAATAATTTACTTGATCATCAATTATGTAAATTTTGATATACTTATTGGTGCAGACTTCTAGGTTTATAGGGTTACAGAGTGAGAAGTTAATTATTCATTGAATTACAATTATTTATTATTTGTTAATTTTTTTAAATAGTAATTATGTAAACTTATTAATTCTTTTTACCTTATATATATCAAAATATATATATATATATATATATATCC
This sequence comes from Triturus cristatus, assembly GCF_964204655.1. NCBI lineage: Eukaryota > Metazoa > Chordata > Amphibia > Caudata > Salamandridae > Triturus > Triturus cristatus. The sequence goes on from NC_140590.1 coordinate 1,390,121,427, forward strand.
AGCTCCTTACAAACGTAAATTAGGGCCAGCACTCTCGTTAGGTTAAATCCACTTTAGGATTTATTGCGAATTCTAAATCAACAACAAACGCGTTTCGGCGTCAGCCTTCGTCAATGTTGACGGGCGCCGTTACCATGGCAACTTTATACCACATGTCAGTTTCATTGCAACGAACAAAGGACTGTTACTCTACTATGAGCGCCATCTTTAAACATGTTTCAGTCCGCATATCGATCTATTTACATTTTCATAGGCAGTTCATTAAATTCTATAGATCTTTAGGGTTAATGCACCTTGTTGATCTGTATATTGAAACCATAAATTACATTTCAAGCAAACATTGAGTCAATCCTTAAAGCAAATTAATTAAAGATCTGCTTGTCATTGCTGATAATTGCTGCGCATATTAGTCATTCCCACAGTTATTACACTCTGTATGAGTTTTATCCTGCAATATCTAACCTTCAATAGATAATCTAACAAATGTCAGTCTTCCATATTTGTCCTGCACGTTGACCAACGTGTGGCTGCACTGAAACGCGTCCTGCATTTGTTTGCCATTTTATAAAAAAATAATTCACGCTTACGGAGTTGGGCTCAAGATTGCTTTTTAAGACACACGAAAAGGCATAGTGGAATATATATATATATATATATATATATATATATATATATATATATATATATATATATATATATATATATATATATATCCAAATCCAATTTGTTCGCAGGGAGCATGGACAGCTTCCGGGCGGTCAGCGCGCTGGGGGCGAACAACCTCCATTACATCCAAGACAACTTCAAATCACAGGAAAAGAAGTGCGCCTGACCAGACTTCAGGGATTAACTGGCACTCTTTATTCGGAAAAATAACAGCCTCTTTAAAATTCTTCCTAACGCGTTTCAACTACGTGAGTAGTCTTGTTCACAGGTGAGCTGCATGTAAGGATTTTGTGGCGTGGTTTCCTCCTTTATACGCCTCCTCGGACCACGCCTTGTGTGCGTTGTCCTACAATACTACAAATCCCAAACTGCACTTCAAAAGTCAAAAGTCTCCAGTTCATTTTGCATTGGTCTGTTAATCACTTTCCCATTATATAGTCATTCACGGGTGTTTTCACAGTGCAAAAGTTAAAATAGTGAGTTCATTTGAAGTTGTATCTTGCTCGTATTTGCTGGCTGTAATTAAAGTTTCTCAATCTTCGAAAATACCTGCATGCCTGAAGTCCGTGCGTGAAGGACATATGTGCTTCACCTTCCCACGCCTCGCGGTGTTCCCCAATCAATACCTGGCTGGAAAATTAAGTTGTCTTGGATGTAATGGAGGTTGTTCGCCCCCAGCGCGCTGACCGCCCGGAAGCTGTCCATGCTCCCTGCGAACAAATTGGATTTGGATGTATTTAAAAAGAGCAGGACCCGCCCGCAATGTTCCCAAGTGAAGGGCACGGAATTTTCCAGCCAGGTATTGATTGGGGAACACCGCGAGGCGTGGGAAGGTGAAGCACATATGTCCTTCACGCACGGACTTCAGGCATGCAGGTATTTTCGAAGATTGAGAAACTTTAATTACAGCCAGCAAATACGAGTATGATACAACTTCAAATGAACTCACTATTTTAACTTTTGCACTGTGAAAACACCCGTGAATGACTATATAATGGGAAAGTGATTAACAGACCAATGCAAAATGAACTGGAGACTTTTGACTTTTGAAGTGCAGTTTGGGATTTGTAGTATTGTAGGACAACGCACACAAGGCGTGGTCCGAGGAGGCGTATAAAGGAGGAAACCACGCCACAAAATCCTTACATGCAGCTCACCTGTGAACAAGACTACTCACGTAGTTGAAACGCGTTAGGAAGAATTTTAAAGAGGCTGTTATTTTCCGAATAAAGAGTGCCAGTTAATCCCTGAAGTCTGGTCAGGCGCACTTCTTTTCCTGTGATTTGAAGTTGTCTTGGATATATATATATATATATATATATATATATATATATATATATATATATATATATATATATATATATATATATATATATATATATATGTATATATATATATATATATATATATATATATATATATATATATATATATATATATAATTATACTTTTATTTTTAATAAGTAGTTTATTATTTTTCCTACGATCATGGGGTTATTCATATATATTGAAGTGAAGTATTTTCCCTACTCTTGCCTAGACTGTAGTAGGAATAGTAACATGAATGAATGAATGCATTTATAGAGCGCATGGCTACTCAGCCAGAGTGTCCCAGCACTAATAGTCTTCAGATACCTTCCCATGTACCCTAGTTGCGGAATAACTAGGTCTTAAGCTGTTTCCTAAAAACAGCCAGATCCGTTATGGCTCTGAGGGTGGCTGGGAGCAGGTTGCAGGCTTGGGCTCCCAGACACCTAAAGGATTTTCCGCCAGAACGAGCTCGACGTACCCTGGGTACAGAGGCCAGGCACTTCATAGACCTCAGAGTTTTGGATGGCATATAAAGGGATACTCTCTTCCTGAGGTAGCCAGCACCCATGCCATGTAAGGCGTTGAAAGTAAGCACCAAAGGCTTAAAGGGTACATATGTGTCCTGGGTTTTAAAATAAGAACCAGTCTCACCGCTGCATTTTGAGCTACCTGCAAACGGTTGGAAAGCTACTCGAGAAGACCCAGGTACAAGACATTCACACAATCTAGTCTGTAAGTGACCAGAGCCTGGACCACAATTTTCCTTGTGTTTAGGGATGGCAGAGGTAAGAATTTCCTCAGCAGTCGCAGTAGAGCAAAACAGATGCCTACTACCGATTGGATTTGATGTTTCATCAAAAGAAAGCTATCAATAGAGATGCTCAGATCTTTGACTATATTTTGAGCAGAGGGTGGTGGTGACATGTCCCAAGGCCACCAGAGCCTCCACTCTTCAGAGGGAGGTGCACCAAAAAAGATGTTCTCGGGGTTACACTTCAGTTGATTCCTCACCAGCCTATTGAACACCCTGAAGAGGCATATTCTAATATTCTCCCCCTCCAAGTCTGCCCCTTTTTCGCAGTTAAAAAGCAGCTGGGTATGACATTATTTAAGCCCCGTATGCTTCTGCCAATGATGCAAGTGGGGTCATGTACACCTTAAAAAGTGAAGGGCTCAGTACAGAGCCATGCAGGACCCCCACTTTCAGGTTAGGAATGGGAGCGGCAAAGGGAGGAGTCCAAACTTCCTGACGTCTGTCCTCAAGAAAGGAGCGAACCACTTTAACGCAGTGCCGCCGATACCAAGCTTCTTAATTCTTTCCAGGAGCTTAGCATGCGGGACCATATCAAAGGCCGCTGACAGGTCCAACAAAACTAGGATTCCTCTACCCCCTGATCTAACTTCTCTTTGATATGTTCTGTAACCTCCAGCAATGCTGTTTCTGTGTAATAGTTAGCCCTGAAGCCTGATTGACTACTATGCAGAAGATAATGTTCCACATAGTCCGAAATTACGGCATTCTCATGTTTTTCCAGTACCTTGGAAAAGGCTGGAAGTAGGCATATAGGCATGTAGTTAGCTTGAACTTTAGGATCCGCCGCAGGTTTTTTTAATAGCAGGAGGATCTTAGTGTGTTGCTTTATGGAAGGCAGACAGCCAGCGAACAGTAAGGTATTAAGAACCTTATTAACCACTGTATTGATGGCTATGCCCACCTTAACCAACAGTTGAGCTGGGCAAAGATCAGCAGCAGAGCCCGACTTAAGTCCCTTAAAAATAGCCAGGGATTCTTCTAGCAGCAGCTGGGGTATTTTCAGAAGAAGGGGAGTTTTCTTGGAGGGCTGCCACACATCTGGGACTATCATGTCCAAGTTATCAGCTAGAAGTACCACTGCAAAGGAATTCTGCAAAGTTACAATTTTTTGGTGGACGAATTCCGCCAAATGGTTGATTCATTCCATCGACAGAGGATGAGCTCTGATCATGGACGCCGGATTGTAGAAGGCTTTAAAGAGTTTAAAAATCTCCTTTCCCTTATTATTTGAAGTTTCAATTTTATCTTCCAAATAGCTTTTTTTTTATTGCCTTGACTTTAGTGTAATGGGCCTTCAAGACCGACTTATACTGAAGTTTGTCCTCCAAACTATAGTTTTTCCACCATTTTCTTTCCAAACACTTACAAGCTCTTTTACTAGTTTTTAATGATTCATTGAAGCAAGGGCCAGAAAGTTTAGCTGTATTTGAGTTACGTATCATCATAGGGGCTAACTTTTTAACGCTCTGCCTCACCCAGGCTCCTAGCTGAAGAGCGTCTCCTTCTGGGTCGCCTAATAAAAGAGAGACAAAGGTGTCAAAGACGTCCCCCAGAGCCGTTGGAGAAATCCTGTGAAGAGCTCTGTGCCTTATCTTCACACCACTGGAATATTCGCGACCATTTTTCAGGGAGATTGGTCATTTGAGGCTAATTAGACAGTGATCCGTCCAAACCAAGGGTAGAGATAGATCCACCTCAAGGTCAACATTAGAGAACACCCTATCTAGGGTATGTCCCACCCTGTACGTAGGATGAGACACAGAGGGAAATAGGCTAAGAGCTGAAAGAGTCTCAATCAGCGAAATGTCTTCTGACTCCATCGGTCTATCCATATAAAGGTTTACATCACCCAAAATGAGAAAGTGCGATATCTAAGGGCCAGGGGTGCTATCGCCTCATTAAGGTATCTCAGAAAGTTGCCCTCTGTCCCAGGTGGCCTATACCTCAGGGCGCCAGCAAGGTATTGATGTGGTGATGGAGAACAAAGGAATCCAAGACATTCTGCTCCCTCAATAACTCCCAGGGTGATGGCCGTGCAATCAAATTCTTGCTTAAAAATAATAGCCATCCCCCTTTCCCGATGGGACGGTCCTTCCTCAGAACCTTACACCCAGGTGGAATGGTCGCTGCAAGCGTGAGATTGGAGGATTCAGTGAGGCAGGTTTCTTCAGGATTGTTGAAAGTCCTGGCGAAGTCCAAAGACCTGCATCTCATGCTTCTGCAGGGAGCGCATGTTAAGCAAAAACGAAGTGAAGTCTCTCACCTGCTTGCCTGGGAGTGCTGCTCAACTGCGGCATTTTGGCACACAGCACTCATTCACATAGAGAAAATGACTGATCAATCAATACCAAGGTCCCCACTGGTGGCCCTGTTGGGCCATGTGCATAATTCACCGAGGGCAGTGAGGAAACTCACAGTGCTATTGCTGCTCCTGGCAAAAAGGCAGGTGACAGTACACTGGAGAAAGCCAACACCTCCAACTATCAGAGAATGGGTGAGTGATATTGTTTCCTCTAAACACCAAGTGTCACACTTTTGGGAACTAATGCCATGAAGATCCCACCCCAAGGACATATGGAAAACCTTTACCAACTGGCTTAGAGCGGGAGGAGAAGAAGAGTGTTAAAGCGGGGGAGAGGACTCAATCACATCCGGCGGGTCACAACAGTGCACTAAATGGATACAAGAGGCTATCATGTTCTGAGAGGGAAGTAGAGGCAATAAAGGTGTGTCACACCATATAGGGGCCACCATTCGAACTGTTGAAGCAAAATATGTAAAGTATTATGACTGTGATGTTATACACTGTGATACACAATGTACCAGGGATTTAACGTAAAAAGGCAGTTTCTTTCTTTCTGTTTCCCCCAACTGTATCCCTTTATATTTTGTACCTCTTTTCCTTAATTAACAAGCTGTGTTTCCTTGATTGTTGGAAAGTTCAATAAAAATAATTATTTTAAAAAAGGTTCTCTCACCTGCTTATCCCTTCCGAGTCTAATATCACTGCTAGCTGGTGCCGTCAGAGATCACTCTACTCCCCGAGAAAAGACCTAGTTGCATCGTGCATATTGGAATTCATCAAACTTCCCACAGCCCCTGATATCTCTCTTAGATGACTGTTCAGTGCCTAGTTTACGTAATGTTTACCCATCATACCACAGTCTCTGCTTCTTATCCATATCTAAACTGGCAGCATGGCCGGCTCTGGCTGCCTCCGTTACGAGCACAGACGAGCTTGCCTTTGGTGCGACTTCAGCGTGCCAGCAGCGCATCCGTGCAGAGCCTCTGTTTATGTTAATGAGGACTAGATCATGCGCTAACAGAAAATGGTGTCACTCCGTGTCCCAGTAGTGTGAAAATGGCGCATATAGTCGAGAATCTCAATGTTCCCTCCTCCCAGCCAAACCAACAGATTCAAGAAACAGTTTTCCCCTTCTAACATGTACACACTCATAAAATATTAAAATAGCAAAGTTAAAAGCAGATTAAACTAGTGCAAACAGGGTAGTGCAAGTAAAAGATAGGAAGAGACCTTCTGCGTCCACGCAGCGCCTCTGTTTCTATTCATGAGCACTAGATCCCACACCAACAGAAAATGGTGCCACTTTGTGTCCCAGCAGAGTAAAAATGGCGGATATGCTCGAGAATCCTTCACAGTTTAACAAATCCCTGCTGTTGTGCAGACTGGAGTGGGAATATTAAATTTCATCCCTCTGAAACACAGCACTTTTCCTACTGTTGCAGAGACTGGAGTGGGAAAAGTACATTTTATCCCTCCAAAGTCCAACACTTTCCCTCCTGTTGAGCTGAATGGAGCGGGATAGTATAGTCAATATTTCCAAAATCCAATGCTTTCCCTACTGTTGCTTAGACCAACACTTTCCCTATTATTGTGGTGCCTGGAGTAGGAATACTAAATCTAACCACTATGAAGTACAACACTTTCTCTTCTGTTGCATACACTGGAGTGGGAATAGTGTATTGAATATTTTTAGGCTCTGATAAAATTGGTTGATTAGATTTTATAGCACTAATTGGTTAATTAATTATTTGTTTTTCTTTTTAGATTTCTTTGAATAATTACAGTTATTTTGTCAATTGGATTTTTGCATTTTTCAATATTTAATATTTTATTTAATGGTGTAATTTGTCTTATTCAATTATTTATATTGTTATGGCTTTATTGTGTGTCTATCTATCTATCTATCTATCTATCTATCTATCTATCTATCTATCTATCTATCTATCTATCTATCTATCTATCTATCTATCTATCTATCTATCTATCTATCTATCTATCTATCTATCTATGTGTGTGTGTGTGATAGATATATATTATATATACAAATATTGTTTTAAACGTATCACTACAAATATATATATACAGATATATATATATATCCCAAGCAATCCTAATTCACACAAAAAAGAGGCAGCACACCGATTCTATCCAGGAGTGATTTCTTGTGCAAAACAGCATGTTTCGGCCACTTGCAAAGGCCTTCTGGCTGAAGCACGTTATTTTGCACAATAAATCACTCCTGGATAGCATCGGTGTGCTGCGTTCTTTTCGTGTGAATCAGGATTGGTTGGAATTTTATGGCTCCTGTAGCCAATCTGGCACCGACAACGAAGGGCAGGCAAACGGCGTCAGGCAGACTCTCTGGAATCTCAAATATATATATATTCACTGAAAAAACCATAGGTTTCACACATGTTATAGTTAGCTGGACATTTTACTGATAAAAAACCAATGAAATTCCCCCGTTATAGTTACTGTAGGCAACTATAACTCACGCGACCGCAATCCTCTGCTGATGCTAATACTGTATTTAGACACTTATTTGCCCATGTCTTCTTCCATTAAATTTTAGCTATACATATATTACAAATATTTTTTTTTCATAAAGACACATATGTCATCAGCAGAGGATTACGGTCGCGTGAGTTATAGTTGCCTACAGTAACTATAACGGGGGAATTTCATTGGTTTTTTATCAGTAAAATGTCCAGCTAACTATAACATGTGTGAAACCTATGGTTTTTTCAGTGAATTTGTACGGTTTTTTAAATGCTAAGTTACTTTACGCCATTTGTGGCGTGCGCGCCCACTTAACGCAGTTCGTTCCATGCGCGCACGGTGCGCTTCGCGCACCGTGCGCGCACAGTGAGCACGCGGTGCGCTTCGCGCACCGCGTGCCCACATTACGCTAGATGGGCCATGAACGCACGATGCGCTTCGCGCACCGTGCGCACATGGAGGACATATGATGAGCAAACTCTTAAATCTGCTTTTCATTTATTTTTTTTTATTTTTTTTACCGTACGCTTACCGTAAGCTTACGGTACGCGTACCCCGTGATTTTTTTTAAAATCAATAAATGTTTTTTTTGTACTTTTCTGTCCTTCTTTGACCCCCTTACAAATGTTAGGGGGTCTGTAACTCTCCTCATTGCCCCCTTTCCTTGTTTTCTCTGTTTTTTTTCTGAGTGAAACACACAAAATGGCGGCCGCCGCTTCCTGGTTTCGGCCGATTCGAATGTTTACTAAGATCTATGGGCCAATCAGAATCTCCTTCGCGCACGCCATGTTTCTTCCGTACGCTTACCGTAAGCTTACCGTACGCGTACCCCGTGATTTTTTTTAAAAATCAATAAATGTTTGTTTTGTACTTTACAGTCCTTCTTTGACCCCCTCACAAATGTAAGGGGGTCTGTAACTCTCCTCATTGCCCCCTTTTCTTGTTTTCACTCTTTTTTTTTCAGAGTGAAACACAGAAAATGGCGGCCGCCGCTTCCTGGTTTCGGCCGATTCGAATGTTTACTAAGATCTAAGAGCCAATCAGAATCGCGCTCGCGCACGCCACCGTACGCTTACCGTAAGCGTACGGTAAGCGTACCGTAAGCGGGCTCAGATATATATATTGATTTAAAGGCTATTTTCTCAGAATCTACTGAACAGATTTACACCAAACCTACAAAAGGCACTTCCTTGACCTAGGGACTACCTCTCTGCCAAATTTTGAGTAATTCTGTTCAGCCGTTCGGGCTGTAGCTCGTTCTAAAGGTCCTATGGAAAAATGCATGGGAAAAACGCGTTTTGGGACCCCCCTTTTATCTCAGCCCCCGCTTGACGGATCCCCCCGAGACTTTCAGGGTAGGAGCGGAGCGTAGCGCCCCACCTATTTTGAGAAATTCGCGAGGATTCGTCGACCGGCGCCAAAGTTATTCAAAATAGAATGTTGAGGTTTTCCTATGGAAACGTGGTCCTAACTATAACTACCTACTGGCGACCGCCAGTAGGTAATATATATATATTACCTACTGGCTGTCACCAGTAGGTAGTTATAGTTAGGACCTATTTCCCATAGGAAATCCGCAACATTCTATTCCCAATAACTTTGGCGCCGGTTGACGAATCATCGCAAAATTTTCAAAACATTTGGCCAGCTCCGGTCCGCTCCTATTCTGAAAGTCTCGGGGGGATTCGGCAAGCGGGGGCCGTGAAAAAAGGTGGGTCCCAAAACGTGTTTTCCCTATGCAATTTTCCATAGGGACCTTTAGTCGCAGCTACAGTCCGAACTGCTGAAGGGAATTACACCAAATTTGGCAAAAAGGTAGCCCTTGGTTCAGAGTCATGCCTTTTGGTTAAATTGTGTAAATCCGTTCAGTAGTTCCTGAGAAAACCAAAAGTAAAATCACACATATATCTATGGGCGCGGTGGATCTGCGCACCCTGAGCGCACCCTGCACGCACCCTCCCGATCACGAGCTGCATTTTAATTGGCTGTCAACTTGCTGTCAACACTCCAAACTAGGAAGTGTTGGCAGCCATTTTGTGCCTCAGTAGAACCGAGGCACAAGAAATCCTTGAAAAAAGTGCGCAAAATGCAAAAACGGGGCAGGGTAGAAACACCCGATTAAAAAAAAAAACGAAGCGCGGGCTCCCGCGTTTCGTTGGTACTTAGCCCCCGGGAGGGCCAAGTCCCGGGGGCAATATTATTATGTGAATGGGGGAACCACCACCCCCTGGGGCTTTATAAAATTATGTATGGGGGGCTCACAGCCCCACCAGCCCCGGGGACCGCCACCCCCCAGGACTTCAATATTCATAGGTTGGGGGCTCAAAGGCCCCCCCAATCCCCAGGGAACGCCAGCCCTGGGGCTTCTTTAGAATATATGTGGGGGCTCATGGCCCCCCGCAGCCCCGGGGACCGCCACCCTCCAGGGCTTTTCATGCACAAGCGCACGAGCGTCACGTAAAGTAATATGTATGTGTTGCGTATGCACCTGGAGTCGCGTACCGGTTGCAAAGGGATCGCGCACGAAAATACGCACCCATCGCACATCCTACGCGGATGATACACAACAATCCTAAAATGGCGGCTAGGTTCCGCGCAGTGATTGAGAAAGGTACGCTTTGGGTGCGCGACTCCCAAATAAAAATAGAAAATATATTAAAAAAAAAAACATTAGTTTCAATATTTAAAAAAATCCATTTAAATTAAAAATATATAATGTAATTTAAAAAATAAAATATGTAAAAATAAATAGTTTAAAAAAAAGTAGAAAATCAGTATCAAAAAAAGAAATATAACTATTATTACATTTAAAAATTGTCATTTAAGAAATCTTTGAAATTCACTGAAAAAACCATAGGTTTCAGATATGTTATAGTTAGCAATTAGCATTTAAAAAACCTTTGAAATTCGCTGAAAAAACCATAGGTTTCAGACATGTTATAGTTATGAATTAGCATTGAAAAAACCTTTGAAATTCACTGAAAAAGCCATAGGTTTAGTCATGTTATAGTTAGGAATTAGCATTTAAAAAACCTTAGAAATTCACTGAAAAAAACATAGGTTTTAGAGAAAGTTATAGTTAGCTGAACATTTCACTCGTACAAAACCATTGAAATTCCCCCGTTATTGTTATATCAGCTAACTATCGCTCGCGCCCCTGCAATCCACTGCTGATGACGTCACATATTACATCACTCATAACTAAGGGTGGGCGGAATTTGCGAAATTGACTTTCGCAAATTATCACGAAATTGAGCAAAATCTCCGCGAGCATGCGAAACTTTCGTGAAGACGCGTAGATTGCTTTTCCCGCCAGTTCGCGATGTGTTTTTGCGTGCTCGCGGGAAAATATATCTCCAACTTGTCCATGCGGTCGCTAATGGGCGCGGCCATCTTGCTTACGATGCTTATTTCCTGTTTGCGATCGCAATGACGTGTTCGCGATCGCAAACTCTTGCGATATAGCCCGACAGGCTACCAACAATCCAACATCTTGTGGCGCGCACGAACAGATAGGAAAACTCGTCAGCAAATGTAGGGACACAGTAAGGCACGACCGCGCTTGCGAAAATGCATTTTTAAAGCGCGATCAAGAAAAATACATCCGTTTCGCGGCAGGTTGCAAAAGTTTTGACATTATCACGCTCTCCGCGGAACGCGAAAATGTTAAAATATCGTAAATTCTGCGAGCGGAACAAAATTTACCACCCAGGCCTACTCATGACATGGTCAGTGACATCATTGATGACATCACTGATGATATCTCAAATGACATCACTGATGACATCATCTACGTGATCATCTGATGCACTTCCTCACACCCTAAAATACAGACTACCATTCTCAAAACCATAGACACACCAATACTAGTACAGCTACAATATTCTGTGCACTATGCATGCGGACCTCTAATCAGCTACATAGCTTTGATACAGTCTTTTAAATACTCAGTTAGTACCTATGCAGTCTAGGAATCCTTCTGTCTGTCCCATGCACTTCTCCATTCAACCATCCAGCACTATCTACGTATCCTATCACTCTGCCAATACCTAAGCACTAATACATTTTGCATGCACTCTCTTTGCAGCACTGAAATTACTCCAGTTATTAGTCATATACTTAAGGAATGGCCTATCCACTAACACAAGTGCAGATACAATATTTTGTACACTATGCATGCAGACCTCTAACCAGCTACATACTATTGATACGATCTTCTAAATACCCAGTTAGTACCTATGCAGTCTCGGAATCCATCTGTCTGTCCCATGCACTTCTCCATTCACCCATCCAGCACTATCTACGTATCCTATCACTCCACCAATACTTTAGCACTTATAAATTCAGCACACACTTTCTTTGCAATGCTGAAATTACTCCAGTTATTAGTCGTATACTTAAGGAATGGCGTAGTCAAAAACACAAGTGCAGGTACAATATTTTGTACACTATGCATGCACACCTCTAACCAGCTACAAACTATTGATACGCTCTTCTAAATACCCAGTTAGTACCTATGCAGTGTAGGAATCCTCCTGTCTGTCCCATGCATTTCTCCAATTACCCATCCAGCACTATCTACTTATCCTATTACTCCACCAATACCTAAGCACTTATAAATTTACTATACACTCTGTTTGTAATACTGTAATTATTCTAGTTACCAGTCATGAACTTATGGAATGGCCTAGCTACTAACACAAGTACATCTATAATATTTTGTGCACTATCCAAGCAGACCTCTAACTAGTTACATACTATTGATACACTCTTTTAAATACCCAGTTAGTACTCATGCAGTGTAGGAATCGTCCAGTCTGTCCCATGCACTTCTTTAATCACGTATCTACCACTATCTACTTATCCTATCACTCCACCAATATGTAAGCACTTATAAATTAAGTGTTCACTCTGTTTGCAGCACTCTCATCATTCCAGTTACTAGTGGCATTCTTATAAAATGACCTCGACACCAACACAAGTACACATAAAATATTCTGTGCATAATTCCTACAAATCTCTAAGCAGATACATACTATTGGTCCACTCCATTAAATACTGAAGTAGTACCCATGCAGCGTAGGATACCTCCTGTCAGTCTCATGCAATTCTTCAATCACCCATCCAGCACTATGTTCTTATTGTATCAGTCTGCCAATACCTAAGCACTTATGGGACAGATTTACAAGCACCCTGCGCAACCAGTACGTCACTTTTTGTAACGTAGTGATGGCGCCAGGCACTCCCTCATATTTACAAGGAGAGGAAAAGCCACCCGGCGTGGTTTTTTCTCTCCTTGTAAATACGACCCCTTCATACACTGAACTTTGCGTTGAAGGGGCGTCCCATAGGTGTTGCTGTGGGTGGTCCCACGCAACACCCATAGAACAAGACACATCTCCAGATTTATGAGAAATCGTAAATCTGGAGATGTGTGTGAATGCTGCGCCATCCTAGAGTTGGTGTAGCAATGCTCAACGAGGAGAATTGTTTTCATTTCTCCTCATTTTTTCCTCTTTCAATGCATGCTGCATTCCACAGCGTACATTGAAAGAAGAAAATGACTTTACTGATTGTTTTTGTGCAAGAAGGTGTCCCTTCCTGCACAAAAACAATCTCCACACGATCCAGACATCCTTGCACCATGGTGCAAGGGTGCCTGTGTCACCGCATGGCTGCAATTTGTGCAGCAGTGCAGAGGGAAGCACAGATTTGCAACATATTCATGTACATATGTCACATCCCTGTGCATCGGAAGTGCCACAGTGCAGTGCAGCTAAAGAGCTTGCAGTGTCACGCTGCAGTACTTCCTCATAAATCTTCACCTATAAATTCACCATACACTACTAATGCATTCGTTCAGTCAATCATGCTGTAAACAATTATTCAACCAAACTTTCACACATTAGCTTGCAATTATAGTTCTTTCTTTAACCAGATAAGGTAGTTCTGATAAGAACTTTTATTTTTCTTTTGTATTTTTTTTTATTTGTTTGAACAATTTTGTATTTTTTTGGTGTTTATTCAAAAAATGAACACAAAAAAGAACGAATAAAATAGGAAACATTTGGAATTACTTTTCATTCCAAAAACAAAAAAACAAAAAAATTAACAACAATGGTTGCGTTGCGCAGCACAAACTGCATCCACCGACTGCTCACCGAAACATATAAGTTTCTTACACTTCACGCAGTGTTGCTCGAGTAAAGGCGAATTCTGGCCTAATGTCCATTGCAAGTGTTCCTGAGGACGCTCCAGATGTACTTGCCACAGCAGGTGAGGGGTTCAAAGCAGCTCGCCTCATTTCCTCCCGAGCAAGATTGAGAGGATGTGTGGTCCGGAGATGCTTGTACATAGGAGCAGTGCCACAAGAATATTTTTTTTCACAGCCTCTTGACAGGACTCGGTCACAAATTTTGCACGTCACCTTTCTCGCATTTACTTTCTTGTCTCCAGGTGGAAAAGTGAAGAATTTCCACATGACAGATTCCGGCCTCTGTGGACGTGGTGCCTCCTGCAAGAATTCTTCTTCAGAAGATACTTCCTCCTGCTGCTGCTGCTGTCCAGATGCCATTTTGTTTGATATTTTTTGAAAAACACCAAATAAAACAAGCAAAAAGTGTTCTTGTAGGAAAAGAGATGTCTCTCTAAAGATGCTCCAACAAGAATGATTAAAATGGATGGGGTCCTTCAATAGTTACAGTGGGAAATGTTATGAACCAATGAAATCTTGTTTTTGAGGTCACATGGGATCCTCGCCCTCTGCGCTCACGAAGCACGCACCCGACGCGACTTCGCGAAAATATATTTAAAAATATTATACGTTTATTATAAGTACAAATATATTATTTTTATGAATATCTTAGTCTCTTGCCCTAATATGTATATTAAACACACATACATATCATTTTACAACATAATTGTTTTTGTGGGAGTCGTGCACCCGGCGCACCCCAGCACGTATATGACGTCACAGGACCCACCACCGCGCAAGCATCGCGTACCGTAAGGCACATGTGGCGTGAATGCGTGGGAGCAGGAGTCGCGGACTGGTCGCATACCAATCGCACACATCACGTAATATTAAATGTATATGATGTAACTGAAAAACACGCAGCCGTCGCACACTGTTCGCGGATCCTTCATGACGTTTCTAAAATGGCGGCTAGAATCCGCGCACCCACCGCGATGAGAAAGCTTTGGGTGCGTGACTCCGAAAAAATTTGGGAAAAAAGAATTACAAAAGAAAATAATAGAAATATATTAAAATAAAAAAATAAAACTAAAAAAGTAAACAATATTTCAGGTTTTTTTTTGCAATTTTCAGAAAAATATATAATGTTATTCAATGAATAAAATATTTATAAATAAACAGTTAAAAAACTGTAGAAAATCAGTACAAAAAATAGGTATAACTACTATTACACTTAAAAATTAGCATTTCAAAAACCGTTGAAATTCACTGAAAAAACCATAGGTTTGAGAGACGTTATAGTTAGGAATTAGCATTTTAAAAAGCTTTGAAATTCACCGAAAAAAACATAGGTTTCAGAGACGTTATAGTTAGAAATTAGCATTTAAAAAACCTTAGAAATTCACAGAAAAAACCATAGGTTTCAAGGGTGTTATAGTTAGCTGGACATTTCACTCATACAAAACTATAGAAATTCCCCCGTTATAGTTATATCAGCTAACTGTAACTCGCACCCCCGCTATGCACTGCTGATGACGTCACATATTACATCACTCACGACATGGTCAGTGACGCCACTGATGACATCACTAATGACATCTCAAATGACATCACTGATGACATCACTGATGACATCATCCACGTGATAATCTGATTCACCGTCCCACACTTTAATATAACCTTTGATACACCCACTGTAAAATACAGACTACCATTTTCGAAACCATTGACAAACCAATACCAGTTACTACATATGCACTCACTGATTCATAGGTCTACACACACATCCACTCACTCACCCGTACAGTTACTCATACTTACCGTCACTCAGTACAGGACTATCATATGCACTCATACACCTATATAGACAGTCACACACACTGCTACTCATCCATAGAGGTACTCACACACCTAGTCAGTCATTCAAATAATTAATGACACTCCTATTTACTCACCTATACAGTTATACACACACTAGCTCAATTACTCATAAAATACTACCACATTCTTACGCTCTTATACAATCACTGATACAAGTACACACTCATCCATACAGCCACTCACACAATCATTCATTCTCATTTATAGCCATTTATATAGTCCAACACACATATATACTGCTTTTCACTTACGTAGTTAGTCACTCTGTAGTTAGTCACACATGTACCACTAAGATATACATTCACTCACTAACACACCCATACACACACTCACCACTCTTACAGTCCATCACAGATGCACTCTTGAAACCATGCACTCAGTGAATCACCCATTCACACATCTATGCACAGAGTCACACACACCCCACCCACACAAACACTCAGGCACCCATACAAATACTCAGACAACCAATCAATAACTCATATAGACACTTATGTTGTTATTCACAAACCCATGCAGTCACTTACACACCAACAGACAGATGGATATAGATATTCACACAGTTTAGTCACCAACCCATGTATTCAGTAACATATGTTTAACCACTCTCTTATAGAGTCAGGCACGCACCTAGTAAAACATCCATTCAAACACTTATACACCCACTCATTCTTCAATATGCATTTCCCCATATATATTAAACATATTTAAACTTTACAGAAACACACAGTCACTGGATGATGTCATAGAGAATATACGACATGGAAAAAATATAGAAACACAGCATCCTCGAAACATCGATAAGTAAAACGTGGAATATAAACGGGATCTAAATTGCTAACATGGATCACCTTAATATACCTTTTACCGACATTGTTCAGAAATAGATCACTGTTTTTGCGATTAAAGTTAAGTACATAAATATAGGCCCTGATAGGCACACTTTTCAATGTGCGTTTTTAAATCTACCTGATCGAGACCCAGAGGACACGGTCCTCTTAAAAGCCCTGATGTACACTTTGGAACGTAGGAATTCACCAATAAATTCCCTATTTTACAGGCCCGCACCGCGTGCTCTCCTTTGCAGAATTAGACTCTTTTTAAAAAAAATCCAAATAGCGCAACTGGCCCCACAGGCTTACCGTTCTTAGGGGCATATTATCAAGACAGGCGATAAAATTATCGCTGCTTTAGAGGCAGAAAACTGCTGCTAAAACGGCGATAATGGGCTTGATAATATGCTCTATGGAATTCCAATTGAAGCTCAGGTTAGATGTCCTTCACATCTAACACGGGCTTCAATTGGAATCTCCCATGTGAATCCTTTTTTCCAGTGCACCCCTTCACAGCAGCATCTTGACCCCGAAGAAAACGGCCCTGTTGGCACCACAATCCAGGCAAGTCTGCTTTGCAGTATTTACCCATTGACTGGACTGGATGCCTTTTCAGCAATGAAAAAAGTACTGTCAGTAGGTATTTTTTCACGTGCCATGCATATGTGTACATTTAACACTTGTGCCATCAAAATATTCACATCTGCATTGACACATATAAAAAAATTATCTCCGCCATCAGAAACACCACCACTGACCCGGTGGTGACATCGTAATACAGCAGTTGGGAGACCTCTGCCGCAGTGGTCTTCTTGGGAACGCCACCATGGCGGTATGGCGTTAGGACTGCTGAACTCGTAATCAGGCCCGAAGTCCTCTATAGAAACGACAAAAAAGCATAAAATGAGCAAGGCATTGCTTTGAAATATTATCACAGGGACAGCAGGGTAAGGTAGAAAACCAAGTACCCTGCTGTGGGTGAGCTACCAAAAAGTGCCAAGTGCCTAATCTAAAGAGAGTGAAAAAACTATGTTCAGGGTTATCTATCTATAATAAATATGATCCTATCCCATCATTAGGTTATAGGTCTGCATATCAGCATACTGAGTTCATAGATGAACTATTTGTAAACCTAATCTGATTTCTATGACTATAATAGAGAGATTTCACCAGTCTCTTGACATTGTTATAATTTTATTTAGTGAGCAAAACAAATTAGGAATACCAAGGTCGGTGAAAGCACTCTTTACATAGGCTAGCCAGGGTTTATAATCCATATTATCTTGCCTTAAGCAGCATTCAAGGATAAGTCGGGAAAAACTAGTAGTAGGATAGTGACATATCTTAATCCATAAGAGGAGGAGCGCAACCCTCACTAAATCCTCCAAAAAGGGAAACCCTAGTTTAAGATGAATAATGAAACTGGCAGTGCTTTTTGGGGATACTAGCAGCCTACACAAAAATGTGTTTTCTATAATTTGCAGGCTCCCCAGGATAGTATTGTCCCACGCACCCCATACATGCCCACAGAACAACATTTGCTTTCATACAGTGAAATTAAATCACTTATAGTTTGTGGCAGAGTTTCATTGAAAATCTAAAGATTGCATTGATCACCCCAGAAAATGTATAGGCTCTTTGTACCAGAAACGTGTCCTATCTCAAATTTACCTCCAACAAAATACAAAGGTAATTAAATTCTTCACCTTGGCAATTGAGGTTCCAACTATGATGTGTTTGCGCAAGCGCATATTTTGGGGCAGCTTATCATAGTATATGAGTTTTGGTGGTTAACTTTTAATTTAAGCTCCCACATAAATTTGTTAAAAGAGTCTAGTAGCATCTGCAAACCATTGCCTGTTCGGGCAATTAAGATTGTGTCATCCGCGTAGAGTAACACAGGTATTGGACTGAGTCCCTGGCTTTCAAAAATGACTCAGTGGGAAGCAAGGGGCTGGATTCCAATAATGAATAAGCAAGAGGTCTACAGTAGTCAAAAGGTCAACAACCACTGTCCTAAAATGTTCGTTGATTACCTTACTGACTAAGGGCACTGATTGGGTCTCAAGGTGCTGCATTCACATTCATGCATTCATACAACATACCCCAGTCAACTGCTTACGCTAGGGACAGTTAGGAATCGGATTCAAAACCACGTTCAAACACAAGCCAAAACCAAGACGCAGCCCATGGGAGACCTAATCCATATTCTGTTAAACAGTTCCCGAATACAGGAAACCTTACCCCACAACCGTGACATCTTACAATTGGCCCTCATTGCAATCCACATCCAAATGGCCAAGTGTCGTATGAATAAACAGTCAAGCATAATGAAGAAGAACCATGAGCCGTCAAAGCACCCCTTAGCTCTAAATAAATGAGTTTTGGCTTTTGGCATAGCGCTACAAGCTTTGGTACATTCTGTGCATGTGGTATGGGATTTGCGGTCGAGTATGGAAGGCTACCCCGACATGCATTTTCATTATAGGGACCTGCAGCCAATTATCGCTGCCGTTATTTTTGGTTAATTTTCAAGGGGAAAATATACTGGGCTTAACTATAAACATTACAAGTCAAAAGTTTACATTTCTGGTATGGTAAAGTACTGCACCACTATTGTGCAAAAGAAATCTAAAGAATGCAATAAGTGAAGTTTACCACTTCTCTAATGAATTATTTCCAAAATAAAAGTGACTTTAACTACACTGCTCATCAAAGGTGCCCTTCTGGGAGCTCTCCAAACTGGATCCCTCCATTAATGGCGGTGCATGATTAACACGGGTCCTTCACAAACATCAGCAGTGTAAGTGGTAGGTGAACTAGAAGAACGCCTCTTAACTATGAAAGCAGACTATATATACCCCCTTTATCTCCACATATCATCCAAATGGATTATCGCACTATAAATACTAGACTAAGGAGAAACAATTTGGATTTGGTAATCTGGTTATGCATGGGTTTGGGACTGTTGGGAGTCCTGGAATCCCAGACATATATATGTTGCATTCCTACACACTAATCTCTTCACACATAGACGGACACATACACATACTCCTGCATACTCACACACAAGATGTTGCACACCTCCTCCTTGAGCTACATAGAGCTTGGCACTGTACAAATGAACTACACCTTGATTTACTGCAGCCAAAATCCCTTAGCTATTAAGGTCTCCATCTTGTATTCCCTTGACTCATCTGCTTGCTTTCTTTCTCTTAAAGGCTTGCAACTTAATGTCGGTGGTGCCAAAGATCAAGGCTGTCTTGTCTTAATTACAACACATGCTTCTTTCTTCCACTACCCTATACTTGCTACCGTAGATTTTTTTTATTGTTTCTCTTGTTTCCCCCCACATTGAGATTGTGCTTTGCGCCAAATAAAACGTCATGTACCATAGCACATAACTGTAAATTTGTCTTAGTGGGAAACAGTGGTATGCATGAATTTATGAATGGCACAAACATACATATATAGATTTCACCGGTGGAGAAGCATAATTTTGGCCCCATCCTTTTACATTTGGCTGTATGTGTATGGTCCTTTGCCAGTAGGTAGTTATAGTTTCTATTCAAATAGCATTTTTTCTTTTGCCAATATCTTTGGCGCCGTTTGACGAATCATCGCAAATTTTTCAAAACTTTTGGGGTGCTCCGGTCAGCTCCAGTCTTGAAAGTTTCAGGGTGATTCGGCAACTGGGGGTGAGAAAAAAGGGGGGTCCAAAAACGCGGTTTCCCCATGTTAATTTCCATAGGAATTTTAAAACAGGTTACAGCCTGACCTGCTGAATGGAATTACACCAAATTTGGCAAAAAGTTAGCCCTTGGTTCAGAAAGAGACCTTTTTTAAATGGTGTAAATCCGTTCAGTAGTTCTTGAGAAATTAGAAAAAGAAACAATATCGATATCTGAGCACCGAGGAGGGTTTGCGAACCTTCCCGGGCACAAGCTTCACTCTGATTGGTTGCCAGCACTCCAAACCAGGAAGTGTTAGGAGCCATCTTGTGACTCGGTGGAAGGTTGAAAAACAAGAAAAAGGGTCAGGGTAGAAACACCCTGACATCCTAGGCCTGCTCAGGGGTCCTACAAGGACCCCCGGGCCAAAAAGAGCATTAAAAAAAAATACCAACAGAATTTGCGTTGAGGTCGCGAATCCTGCCGTGAAAATTAAAAAAAACAAAGCACGGACTCCCGCGCTTCGTTTTCAAAAAGCCCCCGGGTGGGCCAGGTCCTGGAGGCACTCGCCAATTAATTTGCAGGGGCCTGCGGGGGCCACCACAGCACCAGGATCCGTCACCTCCCCAGGGTTTTTTTCAATGTATGCGGGGGGCACTACGGCCCCCAAAGCCCTAGGGACTGCGACCTTCCCGGGGCTGTAAAAAAAATGCATGGGCGGTCCCAATCCCCCCACGCTGCTTCGGGGACAACCACCTCCCCGGGGCTTTGAGAATGAAATGCGGGAGGGCACATGGCCCACTCGCAGCCCCGGCGACTGCCACATCCCCGGGGCTCAGTAAAACAATTAAAATGATGTGTGGGGGGAAGACCCCCCACATGCCCTCAGGACATAGTTAAAGATACTAATTAAATATATCAGGGTGCATAGCGGACCCCCAGGCCCCGGGGACCACCACCTCCCTGGGGCTTTAAACAGATAGGAGGGGTCCACGCGGCCCCCCTCCCTCAATACAATAAAATAAAAATAAAATAAAAAAGAGGCACTGCCCCAGGGGATGGGGTCCCTGGGGCCAAAAGGGGCCTCAGGAGGGGTCATCAGTGATGTCATTTGAGATGTCCTCAGTGATGTCATCTGTGATGTCACTGACCATGTCATGAGTGATGCAATATGTGACGTCATCAGCAGTGCATTGTCCAACTAACTATAATGTCCCTGAAACCTCTGTTTTTTTCAGTGACTATATATATATATATATAACCTACTGGCGGTCGCCAGTAGGTAGATATAGTTAGGACCTATTTTCCATAGGAAATCCGCAACATTCTATTTGGAATAACTTTGGCGCCGATTGATGAATCTTCGCGCAATTTTCTAAACTTTTGGCCAGCTCCGGTCCGCTCCTATCCTGAAAGTTTCAAGGTGATTCATAAAGCGGGGGCTGAGAAAAAAGGGGGGTCCCAAAACGTGTTTCCCCCATGCAATTTCCCATAGGACCTTTAGCTGCAGCTACAGCCCGAACTGCTGAACGGAATTACACCAAATTTGGCAAAGAGGTAGTCCTTAGTTCAGACTCGTGCCTTTTGCTTAAATGGTGTAAATCTGTTGAGTAGTTCCGGAGAAAATGACATTTAAAAGTACATATATATCTATGGCCTCGGAGGATCCACGCACCCTATGCGCACTTAGCACGCACCCTGCCATGCACGAGCTGTATTCTAATTGGCTGTCAACACTCCAAATCAGGTGTGTTGGCAGCCATCTTGTGCCTCGGAAGAAACCTAAAAAACAAACGCGATAAATGCAAAAAGGGGGCAGGGTAGAAACACCATGACCCCCTAGGCCTGCTCAGAGAGTCCCACAAGGACCCCCAGGGACAAAAAAAGCGTTTTTTTTAAAAACAACATCAGCGAGATTCGCGCACCCAGCGCGAATTTTGGCCAAAAAGAAAAAGAAGCGGGGGTTCCCGCGCTTCTTTGGTAATTGGCCCCCGGGGCGCCAAATCCCGGGGGCAATAGTTATGTAAAGGGGGGCCCAGAGGGGCCCCCCAGCCCCGGGGACCGCCACCCCCCGGGGCTTTATTTAATTATGTGGGGGGCTCTCAGGCCCCCCAGCCCCGGGTACCACCACCCCGGGGCTTATTTCAATTGTGTGGGGGGCTCTCAGGCCCCCCCAGCCCCAGGGACCACCACCCCCTGGGGCTTCTTAATATTTGTTGTGGGGGCTCTCAGGCCCCCCCAGCCCCGGGGACCGCCACCCCCAGGTCTTCTTAATATTCGCTGGGGGGCTCTCAGGCCCCTCCAGCCCCGGGGACCGCCACCCCCTGGGGCATATTAATATTTGTTGGTGGGGTATCTCAGGCCCCCCCAGCCCCGGGGACCGCCACCCCCTGGGGCTTAAAAAATTTGGTGTGGGGGGCTCTAAGGCCCCCCCAGCCCCGGGGACCGCCACCCCCGGGGCAACTTCAAAATCTGGGAGGGGGGTCGCGTGGCCCCCCTCCTGGAGCCTTGTATAGGCCCTGGGGACCGGCACCCCCAGGGCCGGCTCCTGCAGTGTCCCGGGGTGCCCACCCCTGGGACTCTGTAGTTTGCAATGACAGGGTGAGAGCCTTGTGGCTCCCACCCTGTCATTGCAAACTGCTTTGCTTCATTGAAGCAAAGCAGATTGCTTTTCCACATGGGGAGCAGCATGTTAGCTGCTCCCCATGTGGAAAAGCAATGCTGGCTCCAGCAGGACGCGGGGAGCCGGCTGGCACCATGGGGGGATTGGGGACCCCCCACGGCCCCCAAAGAAGAGGGCCAGCCCCGGGGGATGGTGACCATGTCACTGACCATGTCATGAATGATATAATATGTGACATCATCAGCAGTAGATTACGGGCACGTGAGATGTAGTTAGTACAACTAACTATATCGGAGGAATTTCAATGGTTTTTTTCGAGTGAAATGTCCAGCTAACTATAACACCCTTAAAACCTATTGTTTTTTCAGTGAATTTCTAAGGTTTTTTAAATGCTAATTCCTAACTATATCAGGCATGAAACCTATGTTTTTTTCAGTGAAGATATATATATATATATATTACCTACTGGCGGTCGCCAGTAGGTAGTTATAGTTAGGACCTATTATCCATAGGAAAATTGTAACATTCTTTTCCAAATAACGTTGGCGGCGGTTGACGAATCTTCACGAAATTTTCAAAACTCGTGGTGTGCTCCGGTCAGTTCCTATCTTAAAAGTTTTGGGGTGATTCGGCAAGCGGGGGCCGAGAAAAAAGGGAGGTTCCAAAACGTGTCATCTCCATGTTAATACCCATAGGAAACTTTAGACACGGCTACAGCGCGAACTGCTGAATGGAATTACACCAAATTTGGCGAAAAGGTAGCCCTTGGTTCAGAAAGATCACTTTTTGTTAAATGGTGTAAATCCGTTCAGTAGTTCATGAGAAATTAGAAAAAGAAAAAGTTTCAATATCTGGGCGGAGCCTAATGACACATCTCATAGTGAGATCTGATTGGCTTTCAGCACTTCATCCTGGAATTTCTGGCAGCCATCTTGGGACCAATATACATGATAGTACCCCATTGAAATGCATTGTAGTGAATCGAAGATTTTGAGGGTTACCAAAACGAGAACTATAAAGGGTGATAACAGACTTTAGTTACATTAGAATTCATTTGTTGATGGTACCATACTAATTTCAGGAATTGTGGTGTGTTCTAAGGTGATTTTACCCTGTGACAAACCTTCTGCTGGGATATCATGTTTGAGAGAAAACTGAAGCTAAAATGAGAGCATATTTTCTGTAAATTCACATTATCGTTCTCAGTCATGTGAGAATGAAGTCTGTCATTCTCAGTAAATCATGTAAATCCAACAAGGGCAGAGAAGGTCAGTTGATTCCTTTGTGTTCTACTGCAGCTTCCCAGAGTGTTCTAAAGAACAACTAGAGCGCTAACAGCCTTACTTATGACAAAAGTATGGCACACCTGAAGTCATCTTGTTTGGAATAAACTGGTAACACTTAAAACATTTAATTTAAAATGGAACAAAATGATGGCGTTCATTTTGTCATAGAAATTATGGTTAGTGCTGTAGAAAGAAAAATTAGGACATGTTTCAAGTGTGATCTCAAATATCTTCCTGTTATATTTCAACAGGAGCAGCCTGTCAGTTGATGCCTTTGAGTTCTACTGCAGCTTCCCAGAGTGTTCTAAAGAACAACTAGAGCGCTAACAGCCGTACTTATGACAAAAGTATGGCACACCTGAAGCCATCTTGATTGGAATAAACTGGTAACACTTAAAACATTTAATTTAAAAAGGAACAAAATGAGGGGGTTCATTTTGTCATAGAAATTATGTTTAGTGCTATAGAAAGAAAACTTAGGACATGTTTCAAGTGTGATCTCAAATATCTTCCTGCTATATTTCAACAGGAGCAGCCTGTCATTTGATGCCTTTGTGTTCTACTGCAGCTTCCCAGAGTGTTCTGAAGAACAACTAGAGCGCTAACAGTCTTACTTATGACAAAATTATGGCACACCTGAAGCCATCTTGATTGGAATAAACTGGTAACTCTTAAAACATTTAATTTTAAAAGGAACACAATGAGGGGGTTCATTTTGTCATAGAAATTATGGTTAGTGCTGAAGAAAGAAAAATTAGGACATGTTCTAAGTGAGATCTCAAATATCTTCCTGTTATATTTCAACAGGAGCAGCCTGTCAGTTGATGCCTTTGTGTTCTACTGCAGCTTCCCAGAGTGTCCTAATGAACAACTAGAGCGCTAACAGCCTTACTTATGACAAAAGTATGGCACACCTGAAGCCATCTTGATTGGAATAAACTGGTAACACTTACAACATTTAATTTAAAAAGGAACAAAATGATGGGGTTCATTTAGTCATAGAAATTATGGTTAGTGCTGTAGAAATAAAAATTAGGGCATATTTTATGTGAGATCTCAAATCCTCTTCTATTTCATTAGAAAATTCTGACATGCAGACTGAAACAATCACTTTCAATACCAGCAGTAGACTTCTAGTTAACTCCCTGGTGAGCAGTAGCTTTACTACAGTGATCTAATGAGCAACTAGAGTGCTAACATTCTGAATGTATGGCAAATGTGTGACACATCTAAATGCCTTCTTGATGGAATCAAAGTAAAAAACTGAAAGCATTTTCTACTGAGGAGACTGCAATAAATGAGGAAATTAGGAAACTTCACAACAAATAAGTCTCCCAAGATGGCCACCAGAGAAAAAAGAGCTCAAATGTAGCACAAATATCACCCAGATGTAGCCCACATATAGCCCAAGGACAGAAGTGTGCAAAACACTTTTTATTTTTAGTTTTTCTGCAGTTTTATATAGTGCAGACTGGTCAGGTATTGGAGCGTTACATCTTACTTGGACCCCTTATTGCATATTTTGCACGAAGTACATGAGATTGATGTTGCGAAACATTGAACTTTACGATTCTGTTAACCTGAAGTTGCTTTGAACCGGGCTTTGTAACACCCGTTTTTACCTACTGGTAATTCTCACTGTATTATATTAGGAAAGAGGATTTACTGTATGTATGTACACTTTTATGATCTATGTTTCTAAATCAGATCGAATAAAGTTTAATGAATTTTATGGCAGGAAGGAGGCGACGATTATGCATATCGTTCCTCACTTTATTTGCATAGCAGTTCAAAGAAAACGTAACACAACAATCATTAAACAAAAGACTACACAACCCATGAACCATTAGAGGGGTAGTCTCCAAGGCTACTATAGTCCAATCATATCACAGTCCATCGTATATAATATCGTGACGTCCCTTCCGCTTCCTCTTTCTTCACTGCTCGTCAGTTAAGTGCATTCCTTACATTCTTGGCTTAATCTGATGTTGTTGCTGTTTGTATAGCAGATTCTTGTGCACGTTATTAGCATTATTGCCTTGGTATTGTTTCATATATTTCCTGTGCAGCAGGCTCTTGCCCGAGAGCGTTCCCCCCTCGCAGTTTCTCCTGCTGTGCGCTCTGCGCATGGTGAGATCCTGTCAGACACGTCTGGTCCGAGCGAGGCACCTCCGTCGAGCGCTCCCGCTGGTCTTTACACGTGTTTGGGAATCCGGTCACTCCTTTAGTGTCCACTTGATTCCCGACCAACCCTCGCCTAATTTTGACACCGCTACACGATGATTTCCCCACATGGCCACGCTAGCGACACCTGGTGGTGGTAATTGGTATTGCTCCTCAGTCTATTCTTATAACAGCGTTGGGGAAAGCCCAGCTGTTGGAGCACCAGCGAGGGGGCTGCCTTAAGGATTTTAAGGGCATTTGTTCTGTGCTCACACCCTCTGCTATCATGTCTTCTCCAGAAGACCATTTTTACTCCTCCTACCAGGAAGTGGAGGAGGAATGGCCCCCAACTTCTACCTCCAGCAGTGGACCAAGCCCTCTCTCTGGCTATTTCTAGGGCGCTGGCTCCTCTTAGGGATCAGGTTGATAATCTGGCAAAAAGCATCCCCGGGGTGTTCAGTGACCCAGATCTGGTGGTGGCGGGTCCCAGTAGCTCCCAGATGGGAAATAAAAGGGCCGTTAAGCATAACGTGGGGCTCTTGGAAGGATTTGATAAACTTACGGAGACCTTCCTCAAGAATGCGCGAACGCTAAAACATGCACCATGCCAGGAGGAGGAGTCCGGAGAAAATTGCGATGCTGTCACCACTATTGTAGACCCCGACGGCGGGTTTTCCTCAGAGGGAGAGGGTGTATCGAGGACGATTTCTCCTCCGATGAGGATAAGGACTCGGGCGTCCCTGGCATCCAGAGTCCCACTCCTCTCAGTCCCGGGATGGGGACGGGGTCCACTCGGATATGTTCGAGCCTACCCAAATTTACCATCCTAGATCGGCGGAGTGGACCCTAACTCCAAAGTGGCAGAGTATGTGGTGGGGAAAATCCATCAACCCCTTGAAAGGGAGGTCAGGAATAGGATGAGGGGAGAATGCCCTAGGCCCTCACTGAAGGGGAAGGTTGTCACACACGCCTGAAATTGATGAGAAACTATGTACCTTTTTCTCCAAGTATATGAGGGATCCGAAGAAAGGAAATGATAGGTCTTGGATGTGGTAGGGCCCTTGACCCAAATTATTCAATTGGCTCAGCGTTCAAAAGAGTCAGGATCTCCTTTGTCCACGGATATTGTGGCTGATTGGGCGCACTACCCTAAACCCAAAAACACTACCCCTTCCACTACCCAAGCACAACACCCTACACTACCCAAACATATGTGCACTACCCTAAACCCTAAAACACTACCACCAGCACGACTCCCTACACTACCCAAATACCACTACAATACCCTAAACCCTAAATCTACCCCGAGCACAACCCCCTATACTACACAAACACCACTGTACTGCCTTAAACCCTAAAACACTACCCCAGCACGACCCCCTACACTACACAACCACCACTGCACTACCCTAAACACTAAATCTACCCCCAGCATGACCCCATACACTACACAAACACCACTGCACTACCCTAAACCTTAAAACACTACCCCCAGCATGGTCCCCTTCACTACCTAAACACAACTGCACTACCCTAAACCCTAAAACACTACCCCCAGCACGACCCCCTTCATTACCCAAACACCACTGCACAACACTAAACCCTAAAGCACGACCACCTACAGTACACAAACACCACTTCACTACCCTAAACCCTAAAACACTAACCCTACACTGCACAAACACCACTGCACTACCCTAAACCCTAAAACACTACCCCAGCACGACTCCCTACACTACCCAAACACCACTGCACTACCCTGAACCCTAAATCTACCCCAGCACGAGCCCCTACACTACCCAAACACCACTGCACTACCCTAAACCATAAAACATTACCCCCAGCACGACCCCCTACACTACACAAACACCACTGCACTACCCTAAACCCTAAAACACTACCACCAGCATGACCGCCTACACTACTCAAACCCCACTGCATTACCCTAAACCCTAAAACACTACCCCAGAACAACCCCCTACACTACCCATACTCCACTGCACTACCCTAAACCCTAAAACACTACCCCCAGCACGACTCCCTTCACTACTGCACTACACTAAAACCTAAAACACTAACCCTACACTACACAAACACCACTGCACTACCCTAAACCCTAAATCTACCTCAGCACGACTCCCTACACTACCCAAACACCACTGCACTACCCTAAACCATAAAACACTACCCCAGCACAACCCCCTACCTCACGCAAACACCACTGCACTACCCTAAACCCTAAAACACTACCCCTAGCACGACCCCCTACACTACCCAAACACCACTGCACTACCCTAAACCCTAGAAAAAAAAAACACCCCATGCCCAATCCCCCTTACCTCTCACTCCTCATGGTTCCTCTCTCCTCGTGGTTCCTGCTTCACGTCGTCTCTGAGGGGCGGTGCACATCGTTAGGAAACGGAACAGCCTCTGTTTCCTTACAACAACGTGGATCATCTACATGTTTTTTAGAACGCATGGTCATTTACCATAAATACCTTTACAACAAAATTTGTTGTAAAGGCATGCGTGGTATATGACCATGCATTCTAAAAAAATGTGTAGTAATGACTTTGCGATGTACAACACATGCATGGTAATGCATGCGTTGTAATGTTATCGCAAAGTAAAAAAGTCGTTGTAACTGCTGCCCCTTGTTCTTCAGTGAGATGTTTATTTGATTAATTAGGAGGAAGGAATGTGTTTTTTTAACCTAAAAGTGCATTCCCAGCTGTTGTATTGTGAAAGTGTCCGCGTGGCCTGGTTTAACTTCCGGTGAGAAAGTGGAAGAGTCTGTTTGGATCTAAAGGAGTTCTGTTGTTGGACGGGGCTGGCGCGACACGTCATCAGAAAACAGAGCTAATGGAAAGCATCCTCCCTGAAGTGTGGAGCAGTGCCATGAGAGGTCAACGAGTGTGCGTCCCACCGCAGTATGACCGTACTGTGTGACCCATGTGCCGCCTCCAGGGTACGGGAGGCAGAAGCGGCATTGCAGGTCCTCTTGAAGACCGTTGTAGCACTAATTCTACATTTTGGTACTAGGGCATTTTAACTTTGTTGTTCCCGCCAGATACAAAGAGAAGATCCTGTGTTATTCAGTGCCCTCGTTACCTTTTTTGTGGGTTGTGGTGCTTGTCACTTCGCTGCCCTGCCGGTGCACACGACTGGGCACCCCACCTCGTGTGCCATCTGCAGGGCCTCTGCCCTCGGATCACTGGTTTTGGTTTCTGGAGTGGCAACATAAACAGTTGCTCCCAAATGACTAGCCTGAACACTTAGGTGAATATCCCCTGCACCAGCATTCCCCAGAAATTCTTTCCTAGCTCTCCCATGTCGACGAGGACGTCATAATAGCACGGCTCTGCTCGCGACACCGTATGACTTCATCGGAGCCATAAGAGGACCTCGTCGGCGTGCTGACGTCAGTTCCACTCATTTTTTCTGAGCCACCGAGGCAAACAGGCGGACCGAGACATTTTCACATGTATACATAGTATAATAAATATATATATATATATTAGCTGAAAATACCATAGGTTTCAGGCACGTTATAGTTAGAAATTAGCATTTAAAAAACCTTAGAAATTCACTGAAAAAAACATAGGTTTCAGGGGCGTTATAGTTAGTTGGACATTTCACTCGTACAAAACTGTAGAAATTCCCCCGTTATAGTTAGTTCAGCTAACTATAACTCGCGCGCCCGCAATGCACTGCTGATGACATCACATAATACATCACTCATGACATGGTCAGTGACATCACTCAAGACATCACTGATGACATCTCAAATGACATCACTGATGACATCATCCAGTGAATGTGTGTTTTTCTGAAAAATAAATATGTTTTATATATGTATATCTCAAAGTCGATGGAAGAATAAATGGGTATATAAGTGTCTAAATGGATGGTTTTTTTTTGTAAAATTGATTGTATAACTGACTGATTAAGTGTATCCTAGTGAATTCATGGGTTTGTGAGTAATGTTTAAATATGAAAATATCTGTATCAGTCTCTCACTTTGTGTATAAGTGGCTGCATGGGTTGGTGAGTAGCTACATGAGTGTCTATATGGGTTATTAGTTGTTTTTTTGAGTTTCAGTATGAGTGTCTGAGTGTCTGTATTGTTCGTGGGGGGTAGTACTTAGCGCATAGATGCATGAATGAGTGACTCACTGTTTGTATGTGTTGAAGACAGCATGTGTGCAGGACTGTACAGGTGGATGTGTGGGTGTATGGGTGTGTTAGTGAGTGAATGACTGTCTCAATAGTGTCTTTATGAGTAACTACATATGTTTTAAACTAGTATATGTGAGTATTGGTGTATATAAGTGAGTATATGTGAGACTGAGAGATTGGAAGAGTTCCTGTACAAATAAGGAGGTGTTTCTATAACTGATTGTTTAAGAGAATAAGTCTGTGTAAGTTTCTGTAGAAGTAAGTGTGGTAGTGTGTGTATAACTGTATATGCAAGTAAATGGATGTTTGATACTTTGTTTGCATGTGTGACTATGTGTGTGAGTAACTCTATGGATGAGTGGCGGTGTGTAACAGGATGTATAGGTGTATGAGTACATATGATGAGTGAGTACATGTATGAGTGACTGTATAGGGACTGTTGGTGAATGAGTGGATGTGTGTGTAGATCTTGGAATTACTGAATAGGTGTGTTGTAACTGGTATTGGTATGTCCATTGTTTTGAAAATGTTAGTTTGTGTGAGAGGAGGTCTGCCACTTTATCACAAGGATGATGTCATGAGTGATGTCATGAGTGATGTCATTTGAGATGTCATCAGTGATGTCATGAGTGATGTCACTGACCATGTCATGAGTAATGTAATATGTGACGTCATCAGCGGGCGCGCGAGTTATAGTTAGCTGAACTAACTATAACGGGGGAATTTCTATGGTTTTGTACGAGTGAAATGTCCAACTAACTATAACCCCCCTAAAACCTATGTTTTCTTCAGTGAATATGAATATATATATATATATATATATATATATATATATATATATATATATATATATATATATATATATTCTTTTCCAATCCTGGTGGCGGCGAACAGTCAGGCACAGACTCCGTGAAATAATGGCAAAAAATGAAATTTAATCCAACAAAGGTTAGACGCGTCACTACATCTAGTACATACTGGTTTGACAGATATATACGCTTTACTTAAGTTGTCAGGGCAACCTCACAGAGTTGATCATAGACATAGAAAATCACTCTGTCAGATTCAACATGACAATGCAAAACAAAGGGCGGCGAAAGAATACATGCCAAATAATAACTACAATTCAATTTACAAAGAAACACAGACATGATGTAAATATATTAATGGCATACATTTACCAGTTTGTAATGTGCTTCTAAAAAAATACTGCAGAAACTGAAAATGGGGGCAAGCTGATGCTCATGTGTAGCAACGTCCATTTGCCATGTATAGACATAGAAGAAACATGTGTGCGCCTGGAGGACCCTGTGTAGTAATGTTACCTAAAGGATGGTTTAGGAAAGATCGTAGAGGATGATGTGCCATGCATAGTAAGTACAGACTGAGCAAACGCTACCGCTCTGGTGTATACGTACAGTCGTGTGCGCTAAGCTCATTCGTGCTGTAAGGAAAATGAAAACAGCACGCTAAACTGACAGTGTCTCATAATGATGTTAATAGCGGTAGAGTCTTAATAGACAGACAGGTAAATTGCAAAGATGGATCGAATCTGTAAGCGATCTATTTGAGACTTTGTAGATACTAAATAGAGAAGGTTCGTATATTTAGTAAATGCACTTAGAGCAGTATTGCCCGAGTGGGCTTATGGCAAAAAAATCTCTGCTACGAAAAAATGTCTAACCACAGTTCGTAAATAACTGTAGAGTGGGCCTCCAAAGGCGTAAGCTAACAAGTTGGTAAATGGACGTACAGAGATAAATAAAAACCGGTTGCTAAAATATGTTTAAAGAAAAAGCAAGGCTAATGTGTGCCTATGTTAAAATAGTGTGTGTCCTAAACGTTGCAGGGTTGGGAAAGAGTAGCGGGATAAGCAGCAAGGGATTGATCAGAGGTTTACAGTTAATGCTTCATCCGCATTCATTCCATCGGGGATTTTGGAATTGTAGAGGATGATGTAGCGTGATTCGAGTCTCCTAAGGGCAAGTTGTCTATTTCCCCCCCTGGGATTTTTGGGGATGGTGTCCGCCACATAAAAAGAAAGATCTTGCACCTTGCCATTGTGGACTGCATTGATATGGCGAGCGACAGGGTAGGCAGGGTCATTATTAGTGATAGCTCTCAAGTGTTGTAAAATACGTACGTGTACTGGGTGGATGGTGCGACCCACATAGATTTTCCCACAGGTACACGATAACACATACACAGCAAAATCAGATTTGCATGTGTAGTGCCCTCTGATGATGTAGGGGGATTGTCTGAAAGGTAATCTGACCTCTTTGGTATTGATGCCGTGTCTACATGCCTTGCACTTGGCGCATTTATAGAAACCTCTAGGTGATTTGAGCCAAAAGCCCTCATTTTTAATTTTTCCGGGAGCGTTGTTTACTATCTCCTGTCTCATAGATTTGGCTCTCCTGAAGGTGATTTGAGGGTTTTTGCTGGAGATGGTCCCAATAACAGGGTCATTCCTGACTGAGTTCCAGTGTCTGT
Organism: Triturus cristatus; assembly: GCF_964204655.1. Classification (NCBI taxonomy): domain Eukaryota; kingdom Metazoa; phylum Chordata; class Amphibia; order Caudata; family Salamandridae; genus Triturus; species Triturus cristatus. The sequence goes on from NC_140590.1 coordinate 1,390,154,344, forward strand.
ATATGATTTTTCTAACTTGAGTGTGATATGCATTGAAACCTGTTATTAGTCGTGTTGATAGCAGAACACTCCGTTTGTTTCACAGTGGTACCTGAGGCTAAAAGCTCTATACGGGTTTTGGTTGCAGTTTTCATTCTCGCTTTGGTAAGTGTTTCTTGGCTATATCCCCTCAGGGCTAATCTGTGGCATAGATCTCCTGTTGTTTCAACAAGGCTTTTATTGGTGCTGCAGTTACGCTTCATGCGGAGGCATTCGGGGTAGGGTATACTTTCTTTCAAAGAGGTGGGGTGGAAACTGTGTGCATGCAGTATAGCGTTCCCAGCAGTGGGTTTTCTGAAAGTTTTAGACCGCAGTTTGTTATCTTCAACGTACAACTCTAGGTCTAGAAAGTGTATGCTCTCTTTACTCATATTACAGGTAAAGCTGATATTTAATGAATTGTTGTTAATTCTTCGGAGAAAGCTTTGGCACTCTCTACAGACCCTTTCCATAATATAAAAATGTCGTCGATGTACCTGACGTACATTTTTACATGTTCTGATAATGTGGCATTATGTGATACTGTGAGCACCTGCTCCTCCCACCAGCCCATATGCAAATTAGCATAGCTGGGGGCGAAGCAGGTACCCATGGCAGTGCCCTGCAGTTGTTTATATGTCAAACCATCAAACATAAAGACATTATTATCCAGACACATCTCAGCCATCTGTACGATCATCATAGATAAGCCTGGGCAAAGCACTACGCTACGCTCGCGTAGTTTGCGAAGTTCGCGCTACTTCGCACTACGCGAACTGCACGTAGCACAGTGCGAACACGCGTAGCGTAGTGTTGCGTAGTGCCGCAGTCATTTTTTGCTTGCTCGCGGTCCTCAACGTCAAGTTGGCGACCGCGAGCAAGCAAAATGACATCCCGGCGAGACTTTTTCCTTGTTCGCGATCAGCAACTTCAAGTTGGCGATCGCGAGCATGGAAAATAAACCTCCCGGCGAGATTCCCAACGCGAGGAGGTCAGGTTTCTCATTGCGAGTGGTCGCGTATGCTCGCGACCGCTCGCGATGAGAAACTACCAGTTCGCGTTGAGAAAGCTGAAGCTCGAGTAAAAATCTACTCGAGCAGCAGAAAACTACAGCTCGCACTGTGCAAGATGCCATTTTCAATGATTGCACAGTGCCGGTTGCTTGTCCGCACTGTGCAATCATTGAAAACGACATCTGGCACAGTGCGAACAAGGTACTACGCAGTTCGCGAAGTGCTACGCGTAGCTCGCGTAGTGCGAACTTCACTTTGCGTAGCTTCGCGAAGTGCTACTTCGCAAACTACGCCCAGCCCTAATTCATAGAGTGCTGAAACATTTGCATAGGTTTTTTGCCCAAGAAATGATGTAAGGCATTAAGTCCATCTGTATGTCTGATGCTGGTGTAGAGTGTGTTGACATCTAGGGTCATTAGCAGAAGGTCTTTTTCCCATGTTACATCATAAATTTTATTGAGAAAATCGCCTGTGTCCTTGATGTATGCTGGAAGGCTGCAGACTGATGGCTGTAAGAAGTGGCCTATGTATCTTGAGGCATTTTCCAACAATCCCCCTATTGCAGCAATTATGGGTTTGCCAGGAGGCTCTACTGGGTTTTTATGGATCTTAGGGATGGGATACAATTGGGGTAATACAGGATAATCACATTTTAGATATTCAAACTCCTGTTTAGAGAGTAATCCTGCACTTTTCCAGTCATAGAGGGCTTTATGGAACCTTTCTTTGATTCCTATGATGATATTCGGGCTTGCACGACTGTAACAGTCTTTGTCAGATAGTTGTTGGAGAGCTTCTTTGTTATACTGTTCCAGGGGCCAGAGGACAACATTGCCTCCTTTGTCTGACCACCGGACCACCACATCTTGTCTTTGTTTGATTTTGTCAATTAGTTCGTTGTACTTTTGCATTTTGTTACAATTGCTACTCACAAAATTTCTGCTACTACTGTATGCCAGTATCTTGAGATCTTTGGTGACATTTTCTGCAAAAATGTCCAAACCATCCTTGGGCATCATAGGCATAAATGTCGATTTAGGTTTAAACGGTGTTTTAGCAGTGTTGGATACTTGTAATCCTGATGTAGTTGCAAATTCTATGAGTGTTTCGGGATTTTCTGTATTTTCTATGTTGACAAGATCTTGTAACAGGGCCATATCTCTTACTGTGATATATAGATATATATAAATTCACTGAAAAAAACATAGATTTCAGGGGCGTTATAGTTAGCTGGACATTTCACTCATACAAAACCCATGAAATTCCCCCTTTATAGTTAGTTCAGCTAACTATAACTCACGCCCCCGCAATGCAATGCTGATGATGTCACATATTACATCACTAATGACATGGTCAGTGACATCACTGATGACATCACTGATGACATCTCAAATGACATCACTTTAACTAGTAGTCGCGTTTGCAGAGTGGTGGAAAAAGGGTGCTGGGACTCCAACCAACGCTCAGGAATTCCGCTGCGTAGGACTTATAGGAGGTACCCCGAGGGATTCTTGGCCCCCAAACTTCCTCAGGACTAAATTGTACTTCATACCCCATCCCATAGTCTGCCCCGAGGCACGTTTGCAGAGTGGTAGAGAAAGGGAGCCATGGCCTCTGAAGAAGTCTTAGCAATCCCACTGTGTGGGTCTTACTGGAGATAACAAGAGGGGTAGTTGGCCCCCAAGGACATCCTTGGGGGCCAAATTCCCAAACTATTACCTCCAGACAGTCCCACACAGCATCACTGGTAAGTACTCGTACCAGGCCATGCCCACTTTGCCCACCACTCTACAAACGCGCTCCCTGGCACGCTCTAGGATGGAGATTAAAGTACCCTTCGCTGCTTGGGGTCCTTTAGGGGCCAACTAGCTTACCTTTTACCTCCAGTAAGCCCCACACAGCGGGATTGGTGAGAAGAAGACAAAGGCAATGCCCCCTTTCTCCACCACTCTGCAAACGCGCCCCCTGGTGCTTTGAAAGTTGGGGGATTAAGTCCCCTTGAATCCTGAGGGTCCCTGGGGTCCAACTAGCCCACCAGGTACCTCCAGGAGGCGCACAAGAGCTGTGTTGCAGAAAGGTGTAAAAAGGGGCGTGGCCTGGCCCACCTCTCTGGAACGCAGCGCAGTGGCGCTTACTGGAGGTACCTAGTGGGGTTGTTGGCCCCCAGGGACCCTCTGGATTAAAGAGGAATTAATTCCCCAACTTAAAAAGTGCCACAGGGTGTGTTTGCACACATGTCACCTCAGGCCCCACCCCTCCCTTAACCACTGTGCGCCAGATGGCGCGTCTTATGTTGGGAGATTAAGTCCCCTTGAATCCTGAGGGCCCCTGGGGTCCAACTAGCCCACCAGGTACCTCCAGTAAGCGCCACAGAGCTGCGTTGCAGAGAGGTGTAAAAAGGGGCATGGTCTGGACCACCTCTCTGCAACGCAGTGCAGTGGCGCTGACTGGAAGCACCTGGTGGATTAGTTGGCCCCCAGGGGACCTCAAGATTGAAGGAGAATTAATTCCTCAACTTAAAACGCGCCACTGGGCATGTTTGCACACGTCACCTCAGGCCTCGCTCCCTCCCTTCACCACTGTGCAAACGCACCCTGTGGCGCATATTAAGTTGGGGGATAATGTCCCCTTGAATCCTGAGGGTCCCTGGGGTCCAACTAGTCCACGACATACCTCCAGTAAGCACCACAGAGCTGCGTTGCAGAGAGGAGTAAAAAGGGGCGTGGCCTGGACCGCCTCTCTGCAACGCATGCCTGTGACGCTTACTGCAGGTACCTGGTGGGCTAGTTGTCCCCCAGGGGCCCTCAGGATTGAAGGGTAATTAATTCCCCAACTTAAAACGCGCCAAAGGGTGTGTTTGCACACATGTCACCTCAGGCCCTGCCCCCTCGCTTCACCACTGTGCAAATGTGCCCCGTGGTGCGTTTTAAGTTGGAGGATTAAGTCCCCTTGAATCCTGAGGGTCCCTTGGGTCCAACTAGCCCACCAGGTGCCTCCAGTAAGCACCACAGGGTTACACCTCTCTGCAACATAGCTCTGTGGTGCTTACTGGAGGTACCTGAAAGGCTAGTTGGCCCCCAGGGACCCCCAGTATTGAAGGGTAATTAATTCCCCATTGTAAAACGCGCCACAGGGCGCGTTTGCAGTGTGTTTGCAAGGTGGGGGCGGGGCCTCCGGCACGATCTCTGTGTTTTTTATTATTTATTTTTTTAGAAAGGGGCTGTGTGGCCCCCCCTTCTTTGTACTTTTTTTGGGCCCTGGGGACCCCAATTCCCCAGGGCCTTATCCCCATTTAAAAAAATAATAATTTGAATGGGAAGGGGGCCACGTGGGCCCCCCTCTCATGGCCAGTTCCAGCCCACTAACCCCATACCCCGGGGCATGGCCACATAAATATTAATTTTTTTATGGAGGTTGGCTGCGTGGCCACCCTCCTGAGGCCTCTATTGGCTCCGGGGACCCCATCAACTGGGGCCGGCCTTATTTATTTATTTAAAAAAAGACTGGCCCTCTCCGTTGGGGACCGTAGGGGGATCCCCAATGCCCCCATGGTCCCGCCGGCTTCCTGTGTCCTGCGGTAGCCAGCATTGCTTTTCCACATGGAGAGCTGCTAAAATACAGCTCCCCTTGTGGAAAAGCAATCTGCTTTGCTTCATTGAAGTGAGAGCAGGTTTGCCTGCTCTCGCTTCAATGAAGCAAAGCAGTTTGCAATGACAGGGTGGGAGCCACACGGCTCCCGCCCTGTCATTGCAAACAGCAGTGTCCCGGGGGTGGGCACCCATAGACACTGCAGAAGCCGGCCCTGGGGGGTGGTGGTCCCCAGAGCCATCAAGGACTCCAGGAGGGGGGACGCGCAGCCCCCCTCCCACCTATTGCACAGCCCCGGGGAGGTGGTGATCCCCGGGACTCGGGGTCCGCTACGGACCCCCTAATTTGAATATTAGTGCCCCAGGGAGGTGGCAGTCCCCGGGGCGTGTGGGGGGCTCAAGCCCCCCCACACAGGTGTATATCTTTAAAAATAGAAGCCCCGGGGGTGGCGGTCCCCGGGGCAGCAGGGGGCCTTAGAGGCCCCCCACACATTAAAAATTAGAAGCCCTGGGGGTGGTGGTCCCCGGGGCTGTGGGGGGACCGTGTGCCCCCCCAAATATTTATGGAAAGCACCAGGGGTGGTGGACCCCGGGGCTGCAGGGCCCACCCTTGGCCCCCGCAATTACATTATTGAATGCCCCCGTGACCTGGGCTAAATAATAATGAAGCGCGGCAGCCCGCACTTCGTTTTCAAAAATAATTTCGGCCGAAATTCCCGCTGGGTGCGCAAATCTCGCTGATTTAAAAAATGTAAAAAAGAAATGCTTTTTTGACCCTGGGTTTCCTTGTGGGACCCCCTGAGCAGGCCTAGGGGGTCAGGGTGTTTCTACCCTGCCCCCTTTTCATTTTTTTCACCTTTCTTTCCCTGTGTTTTCTTGTGCGTCGGTTACCGAGGCACAAGATGGCTGCCAACACTTCCTGGTTTGGAGTGTTAACAGCCAATTAGAATAAAGCTCGTGGGCGGGAGGGTTCCACCGCGCCTCTAGATATCGAAACTTTTATTTTTTGATTTTCTTAGCAACTACTGAATGGATTTACACCATTTGAGAAAAACAGTGCTTTCTGAACTACCTTTTTGCCATATTTGGTGTAATTCCATTCAGTAGTTCAAGCTGTAGCCCTGTCTAAAGTTTCCTAGGGGAAATTTATTTTTTTACCTCTTTTTTTTTAATTTCTCAGGAACTACTGAACGGATTTACACCATTTAACAAAAGAGTTCTTTCTGAACCAAGGGTTACCTTTTTGCCACATTCGGTGTAATTCCGTTCAGCAGTTTGGGCTGTAGCCGTGTCTAAAGTTTCCTATGGAAAATAGCATGGAGAAAACACGTTTTGGGACCCCCCTTTTTTCTCGGCCCACGCTTGGCGAATCACCCCGAAACTTTCAGGATAGTAGCTGACCGGAGCGCCCCACTAGTTTTGAAACTTTCGCAAAGATTCGTCAACCGGCGCCAAAGTTATTGGGAAAAGAAAAAACGCTTTTCCTATGGAAAATAGGTCCTAACTATAACTATCTACTGGCGACCGCCATATATCCATACATATATATATATCCCATAGAAACTTCCCACCACAAAGTCTGCCAAACTCACAACGGGTGTCACCCTCAGGGCAGATGTGGGTTACGCTTCTTCCTCAACAACCAGAAAAAATATAGGTGCACTCAGGGGATGTTTCTAAAATGGGTTCAATATCGCAAATGCATTTCAGCATGTCGCCTTCCTCAGTGCGCTAGAGCCATACCAGAACTGCACAGTAATAGAGTTATTTGAAATGTCCATCATTCTAATTGGCTGAATCCGGGGCCAATGGGGAATCAGCAATCACCATGCCGACACCTATACACCAACATACAGACACATACAAACATTTACACAGTTTAGTCACTAGTCTGCAGTAAGATACATTTAATGACTCACATATAGAGTCAGTTACGCACCACAGAAAATCATCCATTTACACACTTGTACACCCACTCATTCTTCAACAGGCCTTTCCCTATATATATTAAAAATATTAAAATTGTTCAGAAACACATACTCAATGGATGATGTCATCAGTGATGTCATCAGTGATGTCATTTGAGATGTCATGAGTGATGTCATGAGTGATGTCACTGACCTTGTCATGAGTGATGTAATATGTGACGTCATCAGCAGTGGATTGCGGGCGCACGAGTTATAGTGAACTAACTATAATGGGGGAATTTCATTGGTTTTTTACAAGTGAAATGTCCAGCTAACTATAACATGTGTGAAACCTATGGTTTTTTCAGTGAATTTGCAAGGTTTTTTAAATGCTAATTCCTAACTATAACGTGTGTGAAACCTATGGTTTTTTCAGTGAATTTGCAAGGTTTTTTAAATGCTAATTCCTAACTATAACGTGTGTGAAACCTATGATTTTTTTAGTGAATTTGCAAGGTTTTTTAAATGCTAATTTCTAACTATAACGTGTGTGAAACCTATGGTTTCTTAAGTGAATTTGCAAGGTTTTTTATATGCTAATTTATGAATGTATTATTATATTTTTTAAATATTTATTTTACAATAAGCTACCTATATATATAGTTATAGATTAACTTTATCCTGTAATATGGAATGGCTCAGTTTTTTTTTTAATTTGGATAGAGTTGAACAGCATAGTTAATATCTTCCATAAACTTATAAACACTTTTAATTTTTTTTTTTTTTAAAGTGTTTTTGACCGTGCGCGCACGGTGCGTGCATGGTGCACGTATGCATATGTGCTCCGTGTGCGCATGCGTACGTCGTGTGTGCTCCGTACGCGCGTGCTCCATACGCGCATGCGCGCGTGCTCCGTATGCGCGTGCTCCGTACGCGCATGCTCCGTACGCGCATGCGCGCATGCTCCGTACGCGCATGCGTGCGTTCTCCGTACGCGCATGCATGCGTGCTCCATGCGCATGCGCGTGCTCCGTACGCGCACGGCAAGTCATGTGATTTAGAAACAACACTTTTCATTGGTTTATAGCAGTTTCAGGTCATGTAATTAAGAAACAACACTTTTCATTGGTTTATAGTAGTTTCAGTTCCAGAAACTTCCAACACCACACCCACTCCCCTCATTATTACTTCTGATTCCCTGGGAGAAGGAGCTGAGCAGCTTTTCTAGTTATCCAGTACTTGAGAATGGCAGAGCAGCAGTCATCTTCTGGGAGTGAGCAGGAGACCCTTGTGCCACAGAGGAAACAGAAAAAGTCTTTTATATGGCAATTTTTCACTTTTCCAGAGGGGCAGAAGAAGGTGAATGCTCCAAAAGTCACCTGCACTATTTGTGGTGGTGTCTTATCAAGAGGAGATCCTAAAATGAAATACTCTTTTAGTATCTTCACTATGATCCGGCACGTTAGAGATGTACATCCTGTGGCTTATGCTCGAGCTGCTAGAGAAAACCCTCCAGCAGCTCAGCCGAGCACATCCGCAGCAGCACAGCCGAGCACATCATCGGCAGCTCAGCCAAGCACTTCATCTGCGGCGGCAGCTTCACCTGCTTCTGTTCCTCTGGATATACACCCTCTGTTTAAGAGGGTGCATATACGTTGCAATGCCTGCAATGCTCTTCTCTCTTATGGGGACACCAGCATTCCCCTAATAGAGAGCAAGATACAGCAGCACACATGCGGCACCCTATAATTTTTGTCATTTTTTTGTTCCTCTGTTCCTCAATTAACACAATGGCTCTTTTTAGAGCCACCTAACATCTAAACACTTAAATTTGATTTTTAATTCTATTTTTTTAATGATTTTTTTCTGCCGTGCGCGCACCGTGCGCGCACCTCGCGACGGTGCTTGCATGGTGTGCGCATGGTGCGCGCACCCCGCGATTTTTAAAAAAAATAAATGTTTTTTTCACCCTTCATGGTCCTTCAGGGACCCCCTGACAAAAGCTAGGGGGTCAGGAACTCTGTACCCTGCCCACTTTTCACGTTCTCCACCTTTCTTTTTCACTGTCACACACAAAATGGTGGACAACACTTCCTGATTTTGACCGATTCGAATGTTGACTGACATGTAACCACCAATCAGAATTACACTCGCGCACGGCACTGTGCGCGCACGGTGCTTGCATATAGATATTTATGTACATTTAACTGCAATTTTCTCAGGAACTACTGAACAGATTGACACCATATATGCAAAAGGCACATCCCTGACCTGAGGACTACCTCTTTGCCAAATTTCAAGTAATTCTGTTCAGCCGTTCGGGCTGTACCTTCGACTAAAGGTCCTATGGGAAAATGCATGGGGAAAACGCGTTCTGGGACCCCCCTTTTTTCTCAGCCCCCGCTTGACGAATCACCCCGAGACTTCCAGGGTAGGAGCTGAGCGGAGCGCCCCATTAGTTTTGAAAATTTCGCGAGGATCCGTCAACTGGCGCCAAAGTTATTCAATATAGAATTTTCAGATTTCCTATGGAAACACGGTCCTAACTATAACTATCTACTGGCGACCGCCAGTAAATAATATATATAGATATAGATATAGATATAGATATATAGATATTTTTTTTCCTTACCATATTTGTCCCAAAAATAAAGCTGCACTCTTGTGAAATCAACTGCAGGTAAGGACAAAACCAGCGCATCTGGATTCCACGCTTTTCATTACCTTACGTGTTTCGGGCTCTCTGGAATCCTTGCTCACAGGCTGCATGTAACACCCACAACAAAATGAAGCACCAGTTTGCTTCGTAAATTGCACATTTATGGCCCTCAGGTGGGTCTCACAAGTTAATTTATTCTCATAGCATTCTGGCACTGGTGGTTCAATCGTAATCACCCTTCAGTGGGAGTTGCCGATGCCATCTACTTTTAAACATTTCCATCCCCCTCCAGTGGACTGTCAGTTTTGTCCATAAATAATTAATTATAACTGCCTTTCCCGTTCCAAAATTGACTTTGCCAGGTCAAAGTCAAATGGACCTGCATTCCTTTCTTCAGTGGTGCACGCTTCATGGCGTATACATACACAGATTTGCCCTTACGTACCAGTGTGACGCAATGCTACTAGTGAGAAATTATGCACCAAAGGCACAGAATGTGCATTTATTATGTGTTTTTGACATATATGTGTGTGTGCATATTATCGGTTTTCCTCTTTAGAAACTCCTGGATTACTGACATTAATCTTCTGCAGGTTTAGATTGTAAGGTGGTGCGCTAAAATGCATTCAATGCAGTGCGTTTGCGAGGGATTAGTGAGAAAGAATTATATGTGTGTTCAGTGCTTTCCTTATAAATTGTGACCATTTGTGCCACATATAAGAGTGCAGAGTGCAGTGTAAAATAACTTCATTCATTTATTAAAGATTTCATTTATTAGATTATATGTAGGTTGCAGAACGAATATGCATTTAAAGAAAACTGTTAAGTTAGTGTGATTGTGGGCCCTAAGTTCACAGTTATGGCATTTAATGCTAATGTGAAAGTGGTTTTTCTGCATGTTTTCTTTTCTGCAGGAGCAGATAAAAGTCATTCATTAGTTAGCGAAAATAACATTGTGTTTCAGAGATAGTGAGACTAGCAAGAACTGGCACGGTCAAATAATTTTAATGAAGAACAAAGAGAGTGTTACCTGTTGGTATCATTAGATGAAGGGAGGAACCCAGTAATGCTTTGGAATTGGAGACTGGAATATGAAAGCAGTGCTCATGGTGGCAAGTTTATTTCTGAGAACTGGAAAAGTACTGTGATGTATGTGAGGTCATATTTCTCGAATGTTCTTTGTGCATTTTAATTATTGAACCTACTTTGGCGTTAGTCAGATTCCCTTTAAATTTGGAGAGGTGCAGATCTCCCTTGACATCTCTGATTGTGTGGCTTTGTTCTTTGCATGACTCCTTACCTATAGAACATCTACAGAGGTTCTGATGCTGAGACCTTTCTTGGTTCCTTGATTAAATAGGGTTTCCCTATCCTTAGTTTAGTGTAGGATTTAGTAGATGTTGCAAAACTTTTCCATGCATGGGGAGAAGGATCAAAACCATTAGTCTAGTCATCAAATCCTTTTCCTTATCTTTGGTACTGCAGCCAAAGACATCCTTAGACGCTCTTTGCTGTTGAGGATCAATATTGTACAACGCTATGATCTTCCTTTGGTATTTCTATATTATATTCTTTTTTTTTTTTTTTTTTTTTTTTTTTTAAAACCTTTATTAGTGCATGGAAAAAGAACAAATACGGGCCTACAACCATCAGGCCGGCCACAAAACGATTAAGCACTGAGACACACATTACAACCCCTGTGCGTCAATGGTCAAGATTAGCAACGATTCAGAAGTTATACACTGGAGAGGTCCTTGACATCCGGGGCAGGAGAAGTAAAGGTTAATTTTAAGGTTTTCAAAATAATTTTATCGAGAAAAAAGTCAGTAGAGGATAGAACCAAGGAAATTCGAGTCCGCAAGATGGCTTCATCACACGGGAGGGCAGCAGCATCAGTAAAACGGCCATAGAAAATCTCAGACAGTGAGGCGATGCAGTTATATAACAGGATAGTCACACAAGTAAATACGCACCCCTCCAAAGCCGCCCCCACTAAATCCACCCCACACCCGGACCCCGAATCGGAAACAAGTATAGCGCAGAGACATAGAAGAAAGAGGCCCATAGAACTAAAAAGAAAAGGTACATTACCCCCCCACCCTACACCAATGCGGAGGCTACGGCCTACCCCCCCCCCGGCATAGTGCCTGTCGCCCATTGAACCCGAAATATAGACAAGAGAGAAAGTAGGAATAGAGTAAGGAAAATAAGAAAACAAAGAAGAAAGCGGGGAGGAGCCCACGTAACCTCAGAGCGCCCAAAACCACCGGCCAACTACGTCTCCACACACTGTGAACCCACTACACCCAAAGGCGGTCGTGTGAAGATACGTGTCACAACAATATAAATGAAGGCAGACAAATCGCGACGAGTGCGCACAAAATATGCAGACAGTTCCAGTCCCAGTCCAGCCCATCCGTGACACCATGATATAAGAAATCAATCTAGCCCTGGCCCGATCGCGGGCGTAAGATTAGACTAGCCCCCACATGAAGGCCCCGCAGCCCGTGCAGACAAAGACAATATGGCCGCTTGGGAGAGGATGGAGAAGTAGAGTCACAAAATGGCCGCCGATCATCTATTGAGGTCCCCTTGTGCACCATATAAAATCCAGACCTGGCCTGTAAAGTACAGGAGTTCCACATAAAAGAAGCCGTAGGCCACCGTGAACGGTTCCTCGAGGACGTTAGGTGTCGCTCAGCTGAATACTCCTGCGGACGCGGTGGGGCAGGCAACAACAAAGCAGGCAGCAATGAACGGGGAAACAAAGTGTCCACAATTGAGCAGGAGATCGATTGATCCTGGGTGCCGGGAAGGCCAGATGCAGACCCCAGTGTAGCACGGTTATACACAGTCGTTGCGTCCCCGCAAGAGGACAGTAGCACTGGCAGACCCACGTCTTGTTGAGAACAAACGGGGCGCTCACGACCCGCAGCCGACAGTATGGAGTCGAACCGCTCACTCAGCATTTGCAATCCAACACACAATTGCAGACGAAGGTCCCGCAGGGCAGCCAGAACGGAGCCGCATGGCAGCGGAAGCTGCGCCCCCACATCGGCAGCAATCCGGGACGGCACTGTGGAGCTGGAGTCTGATAGAGGGAGGGCGAGGCAGGCAGCGGGCGAGACCGGAGCATCGCCCCCCAGCCGCAAGCAGGCAATCAACGCCATGTTTTACCGCTGAACGGTACAGCGGCCAGGGGGGGGTCCGTAACAAGAAGGCAATTCCACGCAGGTCTGGCCGCAACAGGTGAAAGCCAACAGTCGCTTCCCCTCCCTCGGACTCTCCGTGCAGCCGACTAGGCAATAGAAGAAGGGGGTCCGCAGCCCTCCACAGCGCGGGCCACAGAGCGAAGCAGGAGACCCGCCACACCGGGGCTTACCCTATAGCTCCAGCCCATAGGGTGAAAGGTGAAGGAGATGCCCGGGCGTCTCTCCCCCGGCTCATCTGGCGACAATCCGTGGTGTGAGGCGGGATCGGGGCCTCGGGGCTCAGATTTGCGCCGGGGGGTCCAGTGACTGCGGAGCTTCCAGGGGGCCGGCCGAGGCCACAATAGAGCAGGGGTCCAGCGCGGAGAACAAAGGCACCAAGAACTCCGGCATCCGGGCGGGCTCAGACTCCGGGAAAGCGGCGGCGTGGTCAGCTCGTCGTCGCGCACGTTACACCTCGAAAATCGGCGAGGATAGAAATCAGGATGATAGTCCGAGGCCAAGGGCCGGCGGAGCCGGGCGCTCAAGCGTCTGCTCCGGTCGCCATCTTGGCTCCTCCCCCAGTAATTATATATTATATTCTTGAGATTGGTATATATCAGTCTGACTTTGAGTCTGGAATAGGCATTTTAACTTAAAGTTTTTTCACTAAGATTTTTATTCTGTGGTCCTATTGATCACACTGTATCTTAAGATTTCAATTGTTGTTTACCCCTTTTCCTCTCAGGCTACTATCAAGGTCTATTGACCAGCGTTAAGTTGGAAGAAACGGCTAAAGCATTCTCACTCTCACCTAGTCCATACCTGCTAAGTGGGCAAATGCCATTTGAGGCTTGTCAGGCTGGAAATTGCTGGAGCATTCAAGACCATACCTATAATGGGACATTTAAATGTGCAACTCATAAAGTGCAAAGCACTTTGGGCTACAAGTTTAGAGCTTGTGAAAAGTAGCACACATTACATGGGGACACTTGTCAAAACAGGCCACATTCTTTGCTATAGCCAAAGAAACCATGACATATGTAAACTCAGATCACAACTCAAAATGTATGATTTCACCATCCAGACAAACATTAGTTAAGTGAAGAGTGAACGCAGATATGGCCCAGTACTACAAACCCTAACCACTGAGCATAAATTAGGCCTTAGTACTACATAAGGTTGATTAAATAGACTGTTATGTAAACATTAGAGAGCCATGAATTCTCTAAATTATTGAAAGTTCTGACACTGGCAATAACACGGAATGTATAGAGTGACAGAGACTGCAGTGAGGAATATGATTTTGGGCCTGACTTAAATTTTGGGGAAAATAGTACTCTGTCGCAACAGTGATAGAGTAGCTTTTCTGCCACACTGAACATCTGCCTGCCTCATTTAGAGTTGAGTGGACCTTCAGTGTGTAAATACTAGAGACTAGTCACTCTCCATCACCTACACACACCTCAGACAGCCCGATGGAGTAAGGGTCATCAGATGTTTGGCCATGTGTCTGCCCAACCAATTTAGAGTGGGCGCAAACATAGCCAGTTTTCAGTGCCTGTCCCCGCCATGAAAAACGTGGCCTAAGGGACAGTGAAAATGTTTAAATGATTCCCACATCATCGAAAAGTGCTCCAATGGTTAGGGGTCATTGTTTTTTTTTATTTTTTTCAACCGCACCATGGGTATTTCTGTTTCAAAATATCAAAACAATTTGCAAGTTTGAAGTCTGGCTCCATATTGTTACCGGAGCCATCTGTAAAACTTACAATGCATTCCCACGAACTACTGTCATGGTGGTTCCTAGAATGGCAAGAGATGACAGCAGGGGTAGCAGACATCTGGGAGCACCCTTGCGATGGCAGGAGTACAGTACTTCACCATGGTGATGGTAATTACTCCATCTGACAACATTTAAATCAGTCGCTAAGTCATGTAGTGATGTAGTGTACATAGATACCTTCCCCACACCACACATGCTGGAAGGGTAAGTCCACCTTCCCACTGCCAACAGCACAGTCACTCACTGTAAGCTCATTAGTGTCATTGTTTCTTAGTCAATACATATGTAAATGTGGGATCTGATTCACAAAGGGAAGATTGCATGTGCTATTCCCAATGGGGTCACAAATGGCCTACCTCATAAATATTCACGAGGTAGGTCGCAATTTGTTACCCATTGGAAATGTCCTGTAATCACAGGGATGGTGGTCTGCCGGGGTCAAATAAATTAAATAAAACAATTTTCTTTTTTAATGCAGTCCCGCTTACTTAATGGAAATCAGGATGGATTTAAAAAAGGAAAGTATATTTTTTCTGTGGGACAACTGCCGGCTTTAAAAAAAGCTTTTGCTACCATTCTCATAGGGGAAGGGATCCCCTGGGAATCCCTACCCATTTGCAACTGGCTTACCACCTACTTGAAGTAGGCGGTAAACTGTGATTGTTTTACGACCACATTCCGGTCGTAACACAATAGTACATCCCCCTGCGATTCGCTATTAGGAAGATATGCCCTTGGCATGCCCTTTCCTATTAGTGACTCTCAAACCCCATTTTGCGAGTCAGTAATAGGTTACAAGTCGCAAAATAGGGTTGGTACATGGCAAAAGCCCTTGTAGCGGTCGGAAATTGGCTGAATCTCCATTTGCGACCACTAAAAATGGTCATACAAGTGTCCATTCATCCCTAATCTGGTAAGGTTATGTGGCTGCTTCGTCCCTATTCACAGGCACAGGCACATAGAGATCTTTTAAAATCATCAGTGAAGTGGATGTGGAGCACGGCAATGCATTCCAGAATATCCAGAATGCCCTTGTGTCTGACATTATACCACTGCACTAATGCCTACTCTATCATTTTTCAAGCTGACCAACAATACTGCACTGAGCATTCATTCTAGCCCTTATGGGGTAGGGCACATGTCAAAAACTTCTGGTGGTGAGGAGGCCTGCCATGTAACTCTCATCCCGCTATAAAAAGACAGAAGAGAACTACGAATATAGCATGTTACAACGCATGCTTTAACATCGCGTACTATTACAACACGGTCGTTTCAGCGACCGCGTTGTTAGTACGCAATGCATTTACCTCGCAAGTCACTAATAACGACTTGCACTAGGGGGCGCGCTGGAGTTAGGAAATCATTTATCTATGAAATAACATACAACTGTGAGGAGGCCTGAAAGGCTCGACTTGCTTCCACTTGTACACAGGACAAAGAATGGACCGCAAGGACACAACAAGCTTTTAGAAGCCCTTTTACAAAAGAGCCCAGCTGACCAGTTCAAACTGGACCTGCTTTGGACCCTGCTGATACCTTCTATGGGAGTGACTCTTGACCTCCAAGTGTTGTTCCTGAGATCCTGGGACCCTTGGCAGTGTCAAAGTGTACTCCTCCTCACATCCTGAAAAACCTGGCACTTACAGACATTTTGCTCCAAAGACCTCTGGAGGACCAGGATAAACTCGGCCAGTCAATCTGACATAGGTGTGTTGTAGCAGGGCCAAAAATTCAGGTTTCTCTCACTCAGAGCTTTTCCAAAGCCAGTCAGTCAGTCAGAAAACTTTATTTCGGCTTTAGCCATAAAAGTACATAAAAGACATAATATTATTAAAAATTGGTACAACAATAGTCTAATAAAACTCATTCGTCATTACATGAGATAAAAGCAGATAATGAAATACAGGTAAAAAGACCAAATTAACCTTAATGAGGTAGCAGTTTTCTTCTAATTAGCCACATTGAGAAAAGAAATTTGGCAATTACGGTAGCATATAGAGGAGAAGTGTCATGCTTCAACAACCTATGGAGTTCCATGCAGTGTCTAGCCCCTATGTTCTTGGCTAGTTGGATTATCCATAATCTGCGCGGGGTAGTATATGCCGGGCAGAAAAAAACGACATGTACCTCAGTTTCTTCAAGAGTACCACAACCAGGGCAGGATTGCCGGACTGAGCCCAGCCACTTGTTTGTTCTCGAAAAGAACGGGAGGGAGCCGTGCCTGAACTGTAAATATAGTTTTTTGGCCATGACTGGATGAATCAGGTCTATTACAGACTCAAATTTAAAACTAATTTTGGCCTCTAGAAATACAGAAGTCAGGTTTGCTGTAGTGGCAGATTGAATGAGGTGGGTCAAGTTTCTTTCCTCCAGGATTTTTGCCAGAGATCTCTTAGAAAGAGAAGTGCATGCATACTCCGGGGAATGCCAGAGGTCTTCTCTCCCTATCTCCCTTAGTGATTTCTTTATATAGGCTAGCCAAGGGATAGCACCTGCCGTTGGAATCAGCAAAATGGACTTCAGTTCCTCCTGGAAGTTTATCAGTTCAGGGGTACTCCATAGGCGGCGCCAATACATTAGTGGTCTGGAAGCCACCATATCCGTAATCTGTTGGATGCCTAAGTCCATCCTAAGTGGCTGCATAGGAGTACTTGTTGGGAGTGCAAGTATATTTCTAAAAAATTTGTTTTCTGACTTAAGTAAAATCGGGGAGGGGGTATGGCCCCATAGTTCTGCTCCATATGCTGCAACACCCCGGGCCTGGGTCTTGTAAATCTCTACGAGTGGGCTGATCAGTTTGAGGTGGCTGTTTTTATGCATCTTAGTAATGCCCCCGGTTATTTGAACAAGTTTCAGGTTTACTTTAGAGATCTGAGGTCCCCAAGTCATTTTGTTAGTAAGGGTCAGACCCAGGTAATCAAATGTGGTGACCCGTTCTAAGGGCTGGCCGTCCAATTTAGGGGTAGGGTGATTGGTAGGGTCTGCATGGAACACCATGTATTTAGTTTTGCTTACGTTAATGACTAAGTTCCTTTTCCTGCAAAAGGATGCAAAGCCGTCCAGGACTCTTCCCATCCCCATAGGGGTCCTGGAGAGAAGCAAGGTGTCATCAGCAAACATTAATGCAGGGATTTTCCTACCCGCCAGCTTGGGGGCGTCAATGTCTCTTATAGTCAAAATGTCCTCGACAAGCCCATTTAAAAATAAGGCAAAGAGTGTTGGGGCAAGGACACACCCCTGTCTTACTCCCTTTTCAACCCCAAATGGGGACGTAAGTTCACCCTTTAATCCAAACCTGACCCTGGCGAAGGTGTCTATGTGGAGTCGCTCTAGTAAGGCGCAAAGATAAAGGGGTACTCCCATCTCCTTTAGTAGGTCCCAAAGCTGGCTGCGGTCCACCATATCGAAGGCAGACTTTAAGTCAACAAAGGTGAGATAAAGACTGCCCCCTTCTAGGATAATGGTTTTCCAGTGGATCAGTTGCAGCCTAAACAATTGATCCACAGTTGACATCTTTGCTCTAAAGCCCACCTGTAGGGGAGTTAAAATGTTGGAGTCCACCATCCAGGTCTGGAGTCTCCCTAGGAGGATACGAGCAAAGATCTTCTGGGCTACATCGATGAGGCTAATAGGCCTATAATTAGCCGGATCGAGTGGAGAGCCCTTTTTATAAATTGGTATTATCTCTGCTCCGGCCCATGTAGATGGTAATGGCATTCCTCTCAAGATTGCATTATAAAGGCCATAGAGATAAGGGACCCAGATATCAGGCTCGCTTTTAAACAGGTCTCCTGGAATCTTGTCTAAGCCGGGGGCTTTGTTAGGCAATACTTTGCTAAGAGCCACTCTAATCTCGCTGAAGGTGCACATCTCTGCCTGCCCAGGAATGGTGTGTGGGCTGGGAAAGGGGGAAGGGGGGTGGTTATTTACTGCTTGTACATTAGAAGCGTATAGATCTTTAAAATGGCTACGCCAAATTTCTTCACCAAGGTTGGGTTGGAGTGCTTGGTTGGGGGCAGATGTTCCTGTCTTAACTAAATTCCAGAAGGATTTGAGGTCCCTATTCTTCAATGCAAAAGAGATCTCCTCCCATCTAGTCGTTTCCCAGTCTTTCTTTGCATCGTGAAGGGTTTTCTTATAGGAGGCCCTAGCTTCCTTAATTTCTAGCGTGTTGCCATTCTTGAGAGTTGTCAAGAGCAGTGACTTTGCTTCCCTGCAGGATTTAATGAACCAAGATGGCTTCCCCCTGATTGGCGCTAGCTTGGTCCTGATAACTCGACTAAAGTGGGTCCCAAGGATGGCACAAAGTTCAATGTGGGTGGATCCAATTAATTCTATGTTTACATAGCCCTCAGGAGTAGTAGATTCTCCCATTGTTTTCTCTAGGAGAGGATAGATCTCAGAGTACATTGCACTGAGATCACTTTCGGATTGGACAATTTTCTCCCATCTAATTCTCCGTGCCCCATCAGTAGTGGTCAGCGGTAGGGCGATAAGTGGGTCATTGGCAGTAGTAAGGGAGGTATTGAAACCCTCCATGGTTGCAACTAAGGGATTGTGGTCACTTTCGTGGCGTTTAATGACTTCAAAATTCGAAGTCCTAGACCACAATCCCATACTAACCAAAATGCAGTCGATAGTGGAGGATTGTCCGTTTCTTTCGTAAGTTGGGTTACCTGGGCTATCTAGGGGAAACCTGCCATTGCATGCTCGTACTGAGAAGGCGAGTATGATTTGAGTGAGTTGGAGGACCAGTGGCGTCCAGGCCTTTGTGGGATAGATATTGGGTGATGGTATATCCCAGACTTGATCCTCCTCCTGTGTTACTGACATGGTTAGGCCATTCAGTGGCTCAAAGTGGCAATTAAAATCTCCACCGATGATAAGATGCTCAGGATTAGTAGTCGTACTCAAGAAAGCCTCGAGGCTGGCCAAAGTGGGGGACAATTGACCATAGCTTACTGGGCGGGAGTATATGTTAATCAGGTTCAGCTTACGCCGGCCCTGAAGAGACATATCTAGACACATAATATCCGGGGAATCAGTGCAAATTTTTTTAAAATCATATCCCAGATGTGTTCGGACCCAAATAAGCATCCCTCCCGACGGTCTACCTTTCTTTGATTTTGCTGCGGGTTCCCAAAAGGTAGCAAACCCTACACGATGGCAGGGCCTCAGTGCCCAGGTCTCCTGTAATAAGCAGATATCATAGCCATCAATGAACTCCCCCCAATCTGGGAGTTCAAGCAGGCGTGTCAAACCTGCCACGTTCCAGGAAAGGATTTTCAACCCGGCAGTCTGATTGGTAGTAGGGTTACCGGAGAGGGTCATACAGGAAGTTATGCTGGTACCCAAGGGGATAGCTGAACTATCTCTATGAGTAACTCTTGATCTAGGGGAGTCAGTGGAAGAAAGAGGAGAAAGATTATTAATAATGTGGGTGAGGGAATATGAGGGAGTAACCAAGCTCAGGGTAGGCTCTATTGATGGTATTACAGCAGGACCTTGGGAGAGACTAGGGATCAGTCAATCTATACAGTCGAAGGGACTGAACCTGTTGTAACAAGGAATGTTGTTTTGAAGCGAATGTGGCTCAACATCATGGTTGCTGGTTTGGCAAAAGCCCATTCTCTGTCTGCCTAGTTGCGCATTGGCTATGTCCCTCCCGTAGGTGAGCGATCCAAGGGGGTAAAAATAGGAGAGGGGGAAGGTATAGATTCCATTGGCAGTGTCCGCCCATCCCCCCTTAAACACATATTGTGAGACCCTTGGATCTTTGAACGTTACAACTATGCAGTCTCCCCTAGTGTTCTTCGTGCCCCGACCCACCCATGAGACTCTTCGAACCATTAAGATTTCCCCATTCAGAGTGGATGGCAAGGGTCTATGTTTATTCAACCAATGTATTGCCTTAAACTTCAGTGATAGATAAGATTCGACACTGTCCTTCGGAAGTTCTGGTACACCTGATAAGACAACCACATATGGGCTACAATCAGGCGGAAGGTCGAGTCTCGGGAGGATCTTAATATTGGGGAGAGTATCAGGTCTGAGATTAATCAAAGGAGGGGTAGGAGGCTGAGTTAGGGAGCCTGCCCGGGTACCCGCTGTGGTGGGAACAATCGACTGGGGAGGGGGGACAGGGGGGAGAGGTCTGCCGTTCTCACTAGAGACTGATTTACCTGTGTTATCAACTAGATTACACTGAGTAGTATTCACTGTGAGCCTTTTGCTCGGGGTGTTAGAGGAGAGCGAAATTAAATTGTGACTAGTTGTTTTCGCTGTTGTGTGTACTACAGGAGCGGTGTCAGATTGGATCCTTTCTACTAACGAAGCTAGCTTTGATTCTATAGCAGAAAGGCGCCTAACTAGAGGAGACAACCTTCCGTCAATTACATCAGCCATTTTATCCCAAAAATTACTGGGGAGCAGCTCCCCCATAGTTTCCTCTCTAGTTATTATGGGAGTAGATCGTTTAGCAGGGTCCTGTGTCAAAATGGATTGTGTGTCTGAACTTCGGGTAGGGGCATTATGAGCTGGATTGGATGCTAGTGTTCTTGGTATTTTTTTTGAGGGATAAGTCATTGTAGCACCCTCTCTTTTCTTGGCCTTTGTGGCTGGGGGGTTTGACCCAGTGATTTTCCTTCTAACAGATCGGTCTACCATTGACCTGGTTTTGGGACAATTGACAGTAGGTGAAGGAGCATGGATGTCATCCTGGGTAGACCCAGAGAGAAACGAATCAGCTAGGGTGACGTCGACGGGAGGCGGAGGGTCCCTTATCAATGCCTCAGCTGTGTGACCACTTGTTAGGGGAGGCTCGGGGTTAACGGGTGGGGGGGAGGGAGCAAGCGCAATGGCTCCCAATGAAGATCTTTTCCCTAGTAGTGGATCATGGGATAATCTTCTTTCAGTTGCGGCAATCTCGTAGGCCAGGACATTGCTCGCACGAGTTATAAAGTTGTCCAAGGTCCCCATAACGTTGCACCCTTTTGAGCCCGCCCGCAAGAATCCAGTTGCCATATTGTTTAACTTACTGGGAATATCAACCAGGGGTGGGACCAGCCCAGCCTCGAACAGTCTTGAACGGCCTCAAACGGCCCGCTCTTTGCCCGGTCTTCGCCCCGGTGAGCGTCCCGTGCGCGTCCCGCTAGCGCGGGTGGGAGGGTATCTATATAGGAGTGGCAATGTCAATTAGAGGGGGGGAGGGGCCGAGAAGAGCTTCCAAAGCAACAAATCTGTTTCAGCGGGACATCATGGAGAGACTATCTTGCCTCGTGGAGCCCTTCTTGTTCACAGCTTACTGCCTTGCCCCATTGAGGATGTTTGGGTTCCATTTCAGAGACTGAGTCAGAAGATATACCCTCAGACTAGACAAAACCTGGGGGCATATGTACAAAGCATTTTTGCAGTCTGAAATGAGCCAATGCGCAGAATTGGGCATTTTCTGACTGCAAAAGTACTTTTTATGTGTACAAGGCAAAAATTGTAATTTGGTAATATGTTACCAAATTGCAATTTGTGTATAGCGATTCAGTATTTGGAAAGGTCGTGTTTTGCGCGTCCCTTCCAAATACAGAATCACAGTAGTATGTATGAATGTTGTGCAACCGAATTACGACGCAAAACATTATTTTTTTACCGACAACTCAAAGGAGATGGTCAACATTTGCAAATGGGAAGGGGTCATCAAGGGACCCCTTTCCCTTTGTGAATGTTGAAACGAAAACATTTTAAGAGCAGGCAGTGGTTCCATAGTATTTTATTTTTTGAAGGGCATCCTGTTTTCCTTTCAAGAAAACAGGCTACAATGAAAAAAAAAAGATTGGTTTATTAAAAAGCTCTCACAGACATGGTGGTCTGCTGACTCCAGCAGGCCACCATCCCTAGGATGGCTGCAATTCCTAATGGGTAGCAAACCGCTACCAACCTCATTAATATTTATGAGGTAGATCGATTTGCAACTAACTAAAAACTAACTAAAAAGTGCTATTTGAGAGGTGTATATTTTTGTACTTTAGGAAGTGCGATTTTCTTAATTGAGATTTGGTAAGAATCGCAATTAGGAACTCGCAATCCCGGACTTTTGTACATATGGTCCTTAGTTTCTGAATCTGAACTGCTCTCCATAGTAGTCAGCCTTAAACCGCAACTAGGTCATGGTGAAGCACAACCGGATGACCATGGTGGGAGCTGAACAATTTTTGGCACTATTTTAAAATGTCATCTTTAAAAAATTCCCCTTAAATTATTTATGTCATTTTTGTGTCATTTTGTTAATTAAATTATTCTCTATTTTCATGGCTTGGAGTGGGATTTTTATTGTTTTGTGTTTTGGACCTCTTATGTGATTTAGTTTTTCCAAATGCTTTACACATTTTTTTTAAGTTAAGTATGTCTGCTCTGTGTCATAGGTCCCAGGGGTTGAGCCCAGGTTTAAATTACTGAAACAGCCACTGGACCTAACACGAATAGTGACATTATTACTTGTGTGGGACTATCATTCACCCCAACTAATAATCCACTTTCTCACAACATTGGTAGTTGATGCATGCATATATAACAAATAGATAGTATACAAAAAATATTTTTAAGGAAAACATATTTACGAAGATCAACTTATTTTCCCCCGTGGACTATGCCCTGCTCAATTTTTGGGTGTATGGGGTTTATACAAGGTAAGATTTGGGCACCACTTAAAAAATGTGCAGCTCTGTGTGCTGAAGCTTATCTCACTGGGCCTTTAGAATGCATATGTACCACCGCAACCCTGAATTGGGCATCCTCCTTTGCTTTCTAATACACAAATATCATTGTTCAACCCATGAACAATGCCCAAATCTCTCTTGATGCACAGTACCCAGTACTCACTTGAGTCTCATAATCCATTGGTCTCCTGAGATGCATCACCTTGTGCTCCTATGCAGCACATCACTAGGACTCTTCCGGTCCCCTCCTACACCTGACCCTTGAACACCCTGATTGATATCATCTTGATCTTAGAGTACCTCAACACTTGTAAACCCCTGCTGCGCATCATCTTTTTTTGATGCTGTTGCACATCTCTCTCTGATCCCTCCTTCAGTGGGAGGCAGCATTATTAAGATTTGATGCAGCTGCTGTGCTGAGTTGAATCAGTGGTAGAGAGCATAATGGCCTACTAGACATGAGAGAGGGACCCCGCAAACCAAGGAGACAGAGCACGGTATCAACAGTAAAACAAGATCTCTCCTCTGCAGAGCAGATAAATCCAACTACAAATCTTCAAGCATTCAACTGTCAGCCATATATCACACCTTAAGTTTCTGCAATCATAAACAGTACCATGTAAGTAGAAAATATGCACAGAGCTTTAATGTTGCGTTTGTCACACTAATCTTTATTTTTAATTCTTATAATGTCTTGTGCCCAATTAAGGGAAGGGGTTTAAGCATGTGCATTTGAATCAGTGTAATGTGACGCCCCCTTTTTCATGCAAAGGTGTATTTTTATACATATAAGGATCCTGTGGATAGCTGTCACTGTATAACATATATGATTGATTTTAATAACCGATCACTGTGAAGATGAACATGACATTAAAGATCTGTGCACATTTTACACTTACGAGGGACTGTTTTTGATTGCAGGTACTTATGGTGTGATGTATGACTGACAGTTGAATGAAGATTTGTAGTTGGAATTATCACTTTGCCGAGGGGAGATTTTGCTTTAGAGGGCAGAATAGCACCACATCCATCAAGGCTTTCACTCTGTTTCTCTCTCTGTGCTATATGTATGTATGTGATATTTCTACAGAGCCAAAAAGCAGCAGAGCACTGTACAGGATCAAAGGCAAGCATAACGTCTATGAGAGATAGGACAGGTAGGTGGGTTGTTAATGATTATTGCATTGTGGTGTAATGTTGTTTCAAAAGCTGAACCTGCAACATTTCCCTAAATTAGAGCAGGAGTTATGGTGATCCTGATGGATACAGGGAAGTTGTTCCAGATCCTGGGTACATGTATGGAAAAAGCCTGCTGCCTTGTTTTTTATTTTTTTGTATTTTTACACTTCGTAGTCTGCAATCTGATGTATTCCTGGCTGCAGGTACGACAAACCCACTAGAGATGGTGAGCTGGTGTGCAATATAAGCGAGGTTGTTGGTTGTGATGTCTTTGCAAACTATGTAAATGAGAAGCTATGGAGGAGTGTATTACCACCAACCAGATGTGACAATACGAGGGCTTGAACAGCAGTTCTGAAGTCACTTTATGGAAAGAACAGTTTCACTTTCTTTAGAAGACAGAGCAGGTACCAGGCCATCTTTGTTTTTTTGGTAACGTGTTCCTAAAAGGTGAGTTTTGTGTCCATGGTGATGTCAAGTGACTTTCCATTCAATGAGAATTGGAGTTTAAAGTCATCAAGGTTGGTGCACTGAAATATTTGTTCCTGCCTTGTGACACTCACACACACTTGCACCATAGGGATATCTAGCAGATTTCTAAGAGAGTATCCTTCCAATACAGAACACTTTGCTTAGACACAGTTTAATACTTTTCTAACTTTGAATGTTTGCTGTATAGTCCACAACACATGCAAAGTTGGAAAGGTTTAGAGAAAAGAACACTTTTCTGCAATGTTATGTCTGCCTCAAGGTGGCGTACATTTTTGTGAAAGACCTGTCTACCTTTCTTAGTAAATAGGGGTTTGAGCCAAAATGATTGGTGGCTGCATGGGATGCCAAGGTACCACAAATGGGCCGCCTACTTTTTTTTTTCTTTGATTTTTGGAAACCTTTATTTAAATCAACGGCAATGATTACAAACAGTATGTTGATCAATGTTATCAGTGACAAAGAACTTACCTTGTAGATATTTTACAGTTTATACCATTACAGTTGATAGCATTACACTCAATGAGCAGGGTAGGAAAATGGAAAAGAGGAAAGATACATGTGGGTTAAAATAGGGAGCTTCATCATGTCCCCCCCATTATTGTGCGCCACACAACCCCCATCCCAGTACATTTCCAACATACAAACAGTGTATTTCCTGAGGGCCTGTTGTTAAGGCAGCAAGGGTCAGGGGTAATTTGCAAGGCAAGCCATGTAAATGGGTCACATTATTGGGGTGGGGGCACCGCATTTTGCGTGTCAGGTCCCCCGGAGGGGGCCTCCGATAGTCGGAGATAGGTGTTAAAAGGTTCCCAGATATCATGGAGATGAAATCTCAGTGGCAACAGCTCCCAATAGTTAGATAAACAGCAGAACCACAGTGGTAGGGACAAATTGCGCAGGGAAGTGAATATATCAATACAAATATCAAACTGGAACCCTTGCTACAAAGTTGACAATACGACGACCACTAACGTCGTAATTGATGAACAAAGTTCACCTTATACAAAAACAAACATTGAAAACCGAGCAAAGTGGTTCTAAAGTAGAGCACAAATCAGAGTCCAGATATAGTTCAATAAAGAAGTCCTTTGTTTAGTGCTAATTGTTCATGTCTTGTCTTTATTCCAAAGTAAAATCTTCACTGCATGCCATCAGGCCAAGCCAACACGTGTTTCGTCCTGACAATATTAAGTCTTGGACTTCATCAGGGCTAGAGACAAAAGAAATAACTGAATTGACAATCTAATTCCAAATGAATAATGAGATTCCATATTAAGGTTTAAACATTAATGAATCACATTGATCTAAAGCAAAATTCCTTAGGTGACACCGAAATATAAGTGAACAGTACCTCGTATAGAAAGAAGAGAGAACCACACCGCGGAAAAAGGTAAAGAAAAAGAACAAGTAAGGTTAATAGGTGAAACTAAATAGTAAATCCCAACAACACTTGTGTGAAAAATCAACACAGTGCAAAATAAAGTGAAAAAGATAAGTAGAAATGATGCATGGTATGTTAGTAATAAAAACGAACGCACTCAGAGTAACAGACAAAAATCTAATGATAAGAAAAGAAAACAGAAGTAACGTGGGTGATCCAAATCGGCCAGATTAGCTCCCAATAGTTAGTCAGTTGCTCATGACAGTATGCAGTGTCTTTAAGCCAGTCTCGGATTTGTGGAGCCCGGGGGCATCCCCAATTCATTGCGACTCTGCGTTTTACAAGCAGCAGCCTTAGTGCGACGAGTTTACGAACACTGCGATCCACCTCTGACTCATAGACCTGAAGCCCCAGCAGCAGAACGGGTTTAGTGATGTGTCTATTATTTTCCCAATATTGTTAAATATTTCTCCTTAGTAGTCAGCGATGGCCGGGCATTGTCAAGCCAGGTGTAGAAAATCTGCCATTGGTGAATGGCATTGTGTGCAGTGAGAGCCTGGAGCTAGCCCCATACGATACGTTTGAACAGGTGTTCTGTAAATGCGGTGCAGGAATTTAAAATGGATGAGACGCAGTCTCTAGTTGGGGGACAGGAACTCACGCTGGCCACAGCAGAATAACCATTGTTCATCTGTGAGAGGTGTATGGAGATTGATACCCCATGCTTCATGGGCTGACGTGACTGCTGCAGGCGCTGAGTGTTGCATGTGGTTATATAGCGATGTAATGAGCTACGTGTAGTGGTAGATGTGTAGGTGTATTCCAGCATTGTAAAAGTCTGCGGGGGACCTGGGAATGTCTTAAATATTGCTTGGCAGGTTGCGTGTAATTGGTAGTATAAAAAGGTATCCAGAGGGGTGCTTATGGCAAGGTCTTGGACAGGGGGGACGAGGAATTGGTAATTTGGAAATAAGTCTGCAAAGGTGAGTTTACTGGTGCAAGCGCAGGCACCGCCGTCCGACGACGACAGCAGTATTGGGTGTTTTGCCACTGGGACTGACGGGGCCTAAAGGTGTGCGTGCCCCACGCGTCTCACCAACCCAATCCACGCCCACCTCAAGCACTGTGGAGTGTCTATATCTTGACCTAGGTGTTTTAATGGAAGGAACAGGGCCATCGAGAGCGGAAATGGTAAGACCATATCTATTTCCACCAACACCTGCGGCTGGAAGGATGTGGGATGCATCCAATAGTGTAAAAATTGTGCTTGGGCGCATAGTGCATATAGCTGCAAATCTGGTGCACCCATTCTGCCATGTGTTTGTGGTAATGTGAGAAGTTCATATTTAACTCAGGCTTGTTTCCCTGCCCAGATTAGTGTTATGAGATTAGACCGGAGTCTTTTGAAAAAAGCTTGCGTAATTGGTATGGGGATGTTAACAAACAGATGAAGGGACTTGGGTAGGACTACCATCTTTGCGATGGTGATCCGCCCCACCAGAGATAGCGGGAGTTTGGTCCATTTAGGGATGAGGTCTTCCAGCCAAGTCATAGCATTGCCAAAATTGTCTCTCCATACTTCCTCCATGTAGTTACATACATATATTCCGAAATATTTGACAGGACATTCCGCCCATTGAAGTAGGTAATCCATAGGAAAAGGGACTGCGGCCTCGGTCAGGGGGAGCAGCGTGGACTTAGTCCAGTTTATCTGAACTCCGGATGTGCCACCAAAGCGTATAATTTCATGGATAAGTGGTGAGAGATTGTGTTCAGGGTGCTTTACATACAGGGAGACTTTGTCCGCGTAGAGGGACATGACCAACCTGTGAGTAGAGAAGCCCAGTCCCCGATCTGCATGGTTCTGCCGGATTTGTGCAGCCAGTGGTTTAATTGTAATGGTGAAAAGTAAGGGGGATAATGGGCACCTCTCTCTCGTACCTCTCCCAATCGGGAAGGTTCCGATGTTTGGCCATTAAGTTGTATATGGGCGGTGGCTAGAGAGTATAGCAGACGGATCTGTGTGAGAAAAACGTTACCCAATCCCATCCTTTCTAGCAATGGAAACATGTATTTACATTCCAGTGTATCAAACGCTTTTGTGGCATCGAGCAATGCCGCTACAGCAGGCAGATAGGGGTTTAAGTGGTGCATCACCAAAAATATTTTACAGAGATTATGCGTTGTTAATCGGCCTGGTATAAATCCTGATTGGTCAGGCCTGATCATCACTGGAAGCAGGAGTTGCAATCTGTTAGCTAAGACTTTAGCAAATATTTTGTTGTCAACGCTGATGAGAGATAGCGGCCGGTGAGAGTCACAGCTGTAGGCAGGTTTGTCTGGCTTAAGGAGGGTAAATATTACGGACCTGCGCATCAAGGGAGAAAGCAGGCCTGTCTCTAAGGCATCAAGATAGACATCTAGGAGTTTACGTGCCAAGATGTCTGAGTATTCTTTATAAAAAGTGGCTGTAGGCCTGTCCGGCCCAGGGGCTTTATGTGGGGAGGGTCCGGCGATTGCCTACTGGAGTTCTTCGATCGTGATTGGGGATTCTAAGAATTCCACGTGAGCATTTAAGAGCCATATCAGCTCAATGTCGTCAAAATATGCTTGGAGCTCTGGGGGAGTTTCACCCTGAACAGTGGAGTAGAGTCACGCGAAAAAGTCAACCATGATCTGCATCAACTCCGCTGTGGAGGCATGCTTTTCACCATCCGGGTCCAGCAGGTCTGCAATATATGACGTGGTGCGTGGTTTTTGGAGCAGTCGGGCTAGTGTTTTGCCAGGGCGATCTCCCTCCCCATATCTATGCCCCGGGGTCTCTTTGCCCAGAAACAGGTTCTCCTAGATTGGCTCGTCTTGGTACTCAGACAGCTTTTCGTGTATGCATGCTAGCTTTTTGGTATTACCAGAGCTGTGAAAGCGGGTTTCTAATACGGAAATGTCTTTCTCAAGCACCTTGAGTGTGTTACAGATGGATTTCAGAGCTCCATGTTGTTTGGATAGACATTCGCCTTGAATCACCGTCTTAAAGGCGTCCCAAAGAGTAGCAGGAGAACTATCTGAACCAGTATTGTGATCAAAATAGGCTTGAATTGTCGTGCGAATCTCTTCTCTGAAGTCGGAGTCCCTTAGCACCCCAGGGGGCAGATGCCATACAAATGCATTTAGGAGCGTGCTTGGGGGTGAATAGTCAGCCTCACGGGGGCATGGTCCGAAAGTGTGTGGGGTAGGTGGGTGACTCTGGGTCGCCAGGGGAGTAGGTCTCTGGTTATCAGACAGTGATCTATCCTGGACCATGCTACGTGTTGCAGGGAGAAACATGTGCCTGCGCGGGTAATAGGGTGTGTGTGTGTCGCCAAATGTCCATGAGGTGATTGACCGGGTGGCTTGCGGGTGTGGGTGCCTGGAGCTGCCTTCCCTATACATGGAGTCTATTAGTGGGACATTAAAGTCACCACACCAGATCGTCGTCTGTGAGCCAGTGCCTGAGGTCAGTTTCCAAACTTTAGTGAAGAATTCCGGTTCATCCCCATTAGGGACAT
Organism: Triturus cristatus; assembly: GCF_964204655.1. Classification (NCBI taxonomy): domain Eukaryota; kingdom Metazoa; phylum Chordata; class Amphibia; order Caudata; family Salamandridae; genus Triturus; species Triturus cristatus. Next base: position 1,390,183,807 of record NC_140590.1, read on the forward strand.
AGATTGTGGAGAGGGTGAATGTGGGGTTATAGAGTGCACCTGTCAGGATGAGGGACTGCCCCTCGCTGTCGCAGATGCACTGCTTCGTAGTCCAGGCCAGGCCTTTTCAGATAAGGATGCATGTGCCCCTCTTGTGATCAATGGGGGAGAGCCTGACCCATAAGGTAGGTTTCCTGCAGTAAACAGATGTCTATCTGATTTATGTGGAAATAAGTGTGTACCAAGATGATTTTCCTGCTGTCATTGAGGCCCCTGACGTTCCATGCTATGAGCTTTACTGAGACTGGGCTGCCCATTTCTATGATTGAGGTTCATAATGGGCGCAATGTCTAGGTGTTTCCCGAAGCGTGTATTGTCACGTGTAACGTTCGGTTGAGTGCGATGGCCAGCAAAAGGAATGTATGTGCAAGTCACAGTGCCAACAGTGTTGAAAAACGCAAAACAAACTTCAATAAAGTTAACATTAAAACCACCCACCCATTTTTCCCACCCCACATCCCACGCCAACTCCCCAATCAGGTTGAGAAAGAACCGCCCTCCCACATCTGAAACATTTGGGATTCATCAGTAGTAGGAAAAGCTGCACGTAGTAGACCACCAGTGAAAACTGGGTGGCCGAGCATAGGCTATAGGTCTAGGAGCCCATGGTTACAGAGGCTCTCGCGTGGTGATCTATTTGAAGCCTCCCGCAGGACTATAAGCAAATTTACCATTTATAACCAAATAGATTCTAGTGCAGAAGGCTATCAATGTCTTGAGGGTTGCGAGCCCTCCGCTACTATTGGGCGAGGTGTTGTCCCTGGGGGCGAAAGCAGCCCAAGGGTTCTGTGGGCTCTCTCGACAATGAAGACTGGGGACAGCTCAGGTCCAAAAAGATCCTGCAACATCGCTTCTATGAAGTCTCCCATTCATGAGACGGCAGTAAATTCCGGTAATCCGGTAATTTGGAGATTATTTCTTCTCAAACGAGCCTCAAGATCTTCATTCTTTTGCTTGATCAGATCTAGGCTTTTGTCCATGCACAGGAGGTGTTTGGATGTGGTGGTCTGAGTGTTTTCCGACTCACTCAGTTGTGTTTTTAAATGGTCGGAAGTCATGTGGGTCAACTTTGTTTTTCACCTTGTCTAGACATGCCGTGAGCAAGTCCAGTTTAGCATCAATAGTTTTCAAACTGGATTTTACCTCTAACAGAATCTCTTTACGGTCCAGATCTTGGTCATCGGGCTCTCCCGGAGGGCAAGTGGCAGCATCTGTTTCTACTTCGGGTTCCATCTGCTTTGTGTTACATTTTTTCTCGAAGGGAGGCTTCGATTGCCTTTCCTCTGGTTTCCCCATGTTTCAAGTGGGTAGTTTCAGCCAGCGGGTCCTGGGATAGGGGGGAGTGAGGAGTGACTGATGTGTGTCAAGGCTGCACCCTTATTTGAGGCATCAGACTCACTGTGTGCTGTGCCCTTTTTTTCGGGTCAGTGTTTGGTCCTCTACACCCAAGGAATGTGCTGGGTGACTTCCGCTGATTATATACAGTGCGGCCACTTGTCTGAGGGTTTAGATGGAGGGGGGAGTACAGTATCGCTCCTTGTATTTACAATGTCTGTAAATTGGCTGCCTGCAGCCACTCCCTGGGTTTGTGTGCATTGGTTGGGTTTTGAGCAGGCGGCGTGGAATTGGTAGGGGTCAGCCGACACGCAGCTACTGCCTGGCCCCCTCCAAGGTGATGGTTTTGTTTGTGGAGTAGGCCATCTTTTCCCGGGTTCAGACCTGCCCTGCCCCATGGGTCGGTGTCTTCCCCCTGTCTGCAGCCTCTCAGTCGGCTTTGGAAAGCTTTGCGAGCCCGCCTCACTCTCACAGGGGTATTCCTGGCCCTAGCTTGCCAGACGCCACCCTGATAGGCCGCACAATGTCTGTAGGATGCGACTAGCAAGTCGCAACTTGTCTGGCCACCCACCCGCCTCCGGCTTTGCCTGTTCTGAGTCGGGTGCCCTTAGGGGTGTCAGGCAGATTGCCCTGCTCCCAGCGCCTGTGCAGGCCGCCCTACCTCGAGCGCTGGGGCCGGGCTGTCCACCGTCGGAGGTCGCCTCCAAGTTGCATTGCATCACCTTCCAGTTGGCACCGAGAGGTTGGAGATGGGCCCGGCACTTCAATGGTGAGTGTTTGTGTGTCCCACGTTTACTTTCTGTGCAGTTCTGTGTGCCACTCGGGAGGGTCCGCTTTGGTATCTCGGCAGTCGCTGCTGTGCATGGGCCGGAGTTGTCTCCAGGATCCGCAGGCCTTGTTAGGCCGCTGCTCGCGATCTTCGGCCAGCTGCGTACGTGCTCAGCGGCTCCGCCTTCACATGTGTCTTCACCGTTGCACCCCACACATTCTACTCTCAGTTTCGCAGCTGGATGGGCTCCTGGGGTGTTAATTTATCAAGGATTGTGAGCTCGGCCGGCATAGCTCGCACTCTATATGGCCATCTTGCACTACGGCGAAGCCAAACCCCCCCAATGGGACGCCTACTTAAACACTTTTAGTAGACAGGGCTTTGAAGCCAGAAACCATCGGTATATGCATGGAATGCCTCCTCCCTTGACATAGTGCTACTTTGCATTTATTTAGGCTCATTTCCAGCTAAATATATGTTGTGTTGGCAAGCATTTTGAATCACTTTGTGTTGAAAACACAAAGAAAACTGTTAGTTATTCTGGGCTTGGGGGATGAATGACTCTTGGCACCAGTTTTACTATAATTTCTGTTGGGTTTGCATCACCAAAAGGATTGAAACCAGCACAAAGTTTTTTTTGTAATTTACTTTTCAATGCAAATCTTCTTTTGTGCTGGAAAGTAGCCTCACAGTAACCCAAACTAGCACAAAGCACTGCTTTGCGTTATTGAGCTTCAAGGGGGCATTCCATGGGTGGTGCATGGGCATTCCCAGACAACCACCCATGGTTTTTGACACAAAACCCTATCTACCTAAAATCTGAGACAAGGTTTGGCAACCAAAATTAACACCACTTGAAATCAGGCATTAAAAGGAGAAATGTTTTTATTTCTTCTTTCTTTTTCAACTTTGCATGTGTGCTGCACTGTAAAGCACCAGAACAAAGTAGGAAAAGTTGTCTAGGCATAGTATTTTGCACTGGAAGGGAACCCTCCCAGAACAAAACCTTTGCTAGACTTGCACACACACCCTTCCACTATGGTGCAGAGGAGCGGTCGTGGAGCTCGGAAGCAAATTTCTGCTCCTGCGCTAGGAGCAGGGGAGGAGAGTACCGTGCCTCTGTAGATATGGTGCTTTTCTACTCTCTCCCTGTCACCCAATGCAATATAGCATGTTTGCCGGCTGTGTTGGGTGACACTTTGGTAAATCTGGTTGGTGGTCTGTGTGCATTGGGTTCTGTGACCCAGATTTATCAAAGGTTTGTGTTGCCCTAGAATCATGCAAGTTAATGCAAGAGCTTAACTCAGATTTAGTAAGTCACACAGAGCCACCTTGCATGCCTCTGAATGGCTTAGTAAATCTGGAGTAGCAGAAGGCAGTGCAAGTCACTGACTTGCATTAATCTGCATTGGGAAGGCGTCTCATGGGTGTACCGTGGGTGTTTCCACGCACTCCCACATGGTTTTTTGCACACTCTGTTTGAGTAGCACATTTTTTTAGCTTTTATGATAGCTGACTTGTATAATCTGTTAAGTTTCTGTAGGTAAAGTTTGTCTTGATTGCTCTTTGTTTTGAACAAGGTGCATTGCAGCTTTCTAATTTGCTGTTTTATCTCTTTTAGTTCTGTATTTCTCCAAGGTGCCTGTTTTCGTTGCCCAGTTTTTTTGTTCCAAGTTCTATAAGGACATCAAAAGCTTCCTGTAGCCACTTATATAGGTTTTGAATGGAATTTATTGTGTCGAGATCTCTATTGGATGTTAGTTGTGTTTCTAAGTATTCAAAATTGGGTTTGCTCCACGGTCGATTGGTGGATGAATGTAAGGTGGGTTTAGATGTGTTGCTTTGTGGTGTTTTCTGTTGGAAAGCTAGCAAATGGTGGTCTGGCCAAGTGACTGGAGTAATTGTTCGAAAGCTAACTAGTTGTGAATTTGCAAAAATGACATCTGTTGGACTTGGCCCTTTTTGCAGGGCCATCCCTGAACTTTTTGCCTTCCTCCTTTTTTCTGACCTGGTGTTGGCGGTTTTAGGACTATAGGCACTTTAGCACTGCTGTCCAGTGTAAAGTGCATGTGCTCCCTGTGGTAAACATGGTAGGATTGGTCTACACCTGTTTGGCTAATTTAATTTACCTATCAGTCCCCAGTAATGTGGTATCTCATATACCCGGGGGCAATAAATTAAATGTTACTGGTGGGCTTGCGGCACCAACCAAAGTAGCCTTTCAAACCTGTCTCAGGCCTCTGCCATTGCAGGGCCTGTGCACGCAGTGTTACTGCCGCTGTGACGTGACATCTAAAGTGTGTGCCACATATGTGACCCCCCTTTTTACTGCATGTCAGTCACACCTAATGCAGGCCCTAGCTAGGCCTATGGGCAGGGTGCATTGTAGCTAAAAATTAGGACATGTACCTTAAGTGTGTGACATGTCCTGGTAGTGACAAACAGACAATTTGGTTTCTCACTGCTGTGAGGCTGCCCTCTCATAGGAATGCATTGGGAATTCCCTGATAAGTGTTTCAGTGCTAATTCCTGATACGAGAGGAGCAGCGTGGTCAAGTTTGGTATGTTTGGAATAGCAATAATAAATGCTGTGCAATGGTGTGCACAGATTTATTATCACTATTTTAGAAATGAGACTTTTCAAAGTTGGCATTTCTGTGTGCTATGTGTCTGCCTGCCTGATGTGTATTGCATGTCTGGCTCTGGAGTAACAGGGGCTGGTGAGGTGTGTGGCTCCAGGGAGGGCAGGGTGAGTCAGCGCTAGGCCGAATAGGAGATCTGCATTTGGAGTAGTGGGAGAAGTAGTCCCCTGTCCCTGAATAGGTCTGTGCCTGCCTGGGTGAATGTTGGCTCCGCCCCCCTGTGGTGTGTCTGATGACAGCGCCCAACCTGACAAAGGACGGTGGGAGCACTGTACACAAAGTACTCCAGTACTAAATAGAACCAGTTGAGACTGGTTCCCCAAGCCCTGTGCCAGGTCAGAACAAAGACCAGCCCTGTATAAGTATTGGGGCTGTGATCCCATGTTTAGTGTGCTGTTTGGGTGCTACTTGTGCCTACTGGGCCCCAGGAGGAACCGCCACAAGGGAATACCCCTCTGCTGGAGGGCCCTGTGAGCTGGCCTGCCTGGACCCAGCTTTGCCCCTTGGACTCTTGGATTCTAATGCCTCGTGAGCGCTACCTCTTTGTTTCTGGAGCCCCAGAGAGAGGGACTCCAACCTTTGCCAGAGGACGAGAGGGGCGTGTGAGCCCTGCAGCGCTGGGCTGCAACTTGTTCAGGGGGAATCTGGGATTCCCCTGTGCTGCCTGGAGGGGAAGCAGGAGCCTACCCCGAATTCCGTGCCACTTTGAGTGGGAGCCTAGCCCGCATTCTGGTGCAGGAAAGGAGGTGGAGCGGAAGCCCACACCGGGTTGGTAATTTCTGCCAGGAGCAGCAGCACCACTAACAACGTGTGGCCGGTCAGGCAACCTGCCTGGTTGAGGGCGCAGCCAGAGGTGAGGCAGCGCGACCCGGAAGCCAGGCAGATCGTGCCTGGAGGAAGGCGGGTCCCCGTGTGCCGGTGGAAGCCCTGCGTGTCTGGCCCAGAATAGGAAACCGAGGCGGGACCCTACCCCGCCTTTGTGAATACCAGAAGAAGGAACCAAGCGAAGTGAGGAGAGGCCCCGTGAGAGGGGGCCTACTGAAGCACACTGTTGGTGCCTTCATCCTGAGACAGAGACCGGAGAAGGCAGAGAGCAGCGAAGGAGACCCTGGTGAGTGGGGACCCACAGGGAAGTTGCGCTCATTCCTAGATCTCGCCCCAAGAAGCCCCTGAGGGGGCCCAGTGCTTGCAATGAAGAGGAGCCGGGTGAACGGGGCTCCCCAGGCACTGTTGGTGCCAGTGCTGATTTCTTTTGGGCCGAGGTTAGGCCCAGCATAGATACCCCGGTGAGGGGATAGCTGGAGGCACTCGTTGGTGCCTACTTGATTTTCTCAGCTGCACCATGAGAGCGTGTGCAGCTGCAACGCGAGGGGCCATTGTTTTGGGTCTCTGGAGAGACCAGGGTGAGTTGCACCCCTCGCCCCCATTAGAGCATGGGCTGGTGGAAGCCACGCGCTCATAGAGCCCTGATTTTTTTGGACGAAGGGCATACGGGACAGCCCAGGTGGGGCCCCAAAGAAGGCCAGTTGGCCTGGGGTCATTTGGTGTTTTGGTGTGGAGTAAGGCCCCCAGGAGAGGTGTGCACCTTCCTAGTGATACTGGGGTGCACCGCTGATTATTAGGATGTATGCCTAATGTGATTGATGCATAATGTGTTTATGCCAAATGTCATGCTATGATCTTTATGCCTAATGGGATGCAGACATAATGCGTTTATGTTCATTGTGGTAATGCTGAGTTCAGTATTTTGCCAGTAGATACTGGTTGTGTTATTACTTGTGCTTTCTAGAGGTTCTGACAGTGGCCCGATTGGCCCTGTCATGTATATAATAACCTGTGAATTTCTACCTGGTGCCAGTTCGCACAGTGTATATTGTCTGATTAGGATTCTAATGTGTTTATGATAATACAATTGCTATTTTTTATATAATCTTGTGTGGAGTTCCTTTTGAGAGTGCCTAGCGTGTTGCTGCTGTGTGTGTGTTGCGCAAACGCTTTCCACATTGCCTCTGGGATAAGCCTGACTGCTCGTGCCAAGCTACCAAGGGGTTGAGCAGGGGTTATCTTCAGCGTGTAACTCCCTTGCCCTGATTAGAGTGGTGGTTTCTGCCTGGCTTAGGCGCAAGCCTTAGCCAACCAGAAATCCCATTTCTAACAACATCCAGGATGTGTCCAGCAATGTGTGTGGGTTTGTGGACTATCTGATGTAGATCAAGTGTGTCAAAGCCAGTGATGATGTTTTTGGATGGGGCATATTGGGTTTGTCAAAACAAATGTTCTGATAACACTGCACTCCATTGGTTGGGGTGTAGTTTTATCTGGTCTGAAACTGCATCTTGAAATGTGTCTGGGAATGTTGCATTACTAGGTGGAGGTCTGTAAAGGAGAAGGAAGTTACAGGAGGAAGTTGGTGTAGGGTTACATCTGGTGTAGAGGGCCTCACAATCTGGTATGGAAACATTGTCAGCTTTAGTGAATTGTATTGTTTGCTTGAATATACCAGCTAGTCCAGCTAGTCCACCAATACAATTTTGTGTGATAGTTTGATAGCCTAGAGGAATGGCTTCATGCAGCACTGGAGCCATATCCTCTCCCAACCATGATTCAGTTATGAAGAGTAAGTCAGGTTGTGTGTGAGTGAATAGGTCGTAGATGTGATTTTTGTTTTTAGAGAGCGATAGAGCATTAATTAGTTGGTAGTTTAGAGATTGTGTTTTGGTGATGGGGTGACTTTGGTTTGTAGTAGAGTGAGCAGTAGTTTTTGAACTTGTAGCAGGTGTGTCATTGGTGCTGGTATTATGAGCATTTGTGTTAGAGTTGATAGCTGGAAGAGGTAATATGTGTGATGGAGTGGACTGTGAGGATTGTTTTGTTGTGCGTTTTAGGTAAAAATAGGAGTACGGTGTTGATGATGAAATTATGTAGGGGTGAGTATAGATTTGGTGGTGACAGAAAGGGGTCTGTTAGGAGCAAGTAGAGTGTAGAGCTGGTGCTTTGTAAGAACAGGCAGTGTGCGTCTAAATGTATTAAAGTTATTTATAATGTGGATTTGTGTTGTGATGGTGATATGATGATTGTCACGGATGGAAAAAAACAGCAGTTTTCTCAGCACAGATTAAACCATAAAGCAGATGAAGTAGTATTTTAAACACACTGTGCTTAGCCTAGCCTCTGAGGATATACTTTGCCTTTTTATTTTAACTTTAAAATCAAAAGACGGGGTAATGGGCTGAGGGCTTGCCCTTGCAGGCCTAAGCACAGTGCAGGGGAAACTAGGACACACATTCAAACAGTCACATGTGGAAAAAAACAGAAGTATTAAACTATTAAGCAGATTAAGTAGTCTTAAACTCAGCTTAAACTCCGAGGGTGTACTTTGCCTTTTTAAAAATCAAAAAACTGGGGGACGGCTGCAGGCAGGTGTGAGAGGAGGAGGGTCCAGGGTTGTTTGGGAGCTAGACAGTGACGGCTCCTCTGCTAAGGCGGAGGAGCATCACCCCACTGCTTTTTAGCAGTGAAATAAAGAAAAAACAAAAAGGAAATAACTGGATGTTGTTATCATTGTATGTGTTCCTGCAGTGGTACCTTTGCAGGGCGGGGCGGGTGGGGCTGCTCTGAGGACAGGAGCAGGGGGAGGCGAAAAATTCATGCACAATTTGCTTGTTCTCCACAGCCTGGGTAGAGAACATACCCAGGCTTCCACTACCTGTCTGAGCGCCAAAGCATGGTGCTCAGACCAATCACAATGCTGCATTGTAGAGTTGTGATTGGCTATCGAAAGCCTGGGTGTGCTTCCTGTTCTAGGCCAGAGCAAGGGACTATGGAGGAGAGACGAGGCGAGGAAGCAGCGAGAGAGTAAGTTTTTTCTTTTTTTTACACTCACTTCTTCCGTCTCATCCATCCACGAACCGTGCCAGCCGCCACTGTAGCTAGAGGGCCAATCAGGAAGGCACAGGCTGATGGCCCAGGGGCAGGAATCTGATCCTGAAGACCAGATTCTCCTTGGAGACATTCAGGCGCAACCAACACTTTGCAGATCCAGGTTTTACCCTGCAGGTAAGGCCCAGATCTAAGCTACTTAATATACTGCTTTTCACACACTTAAACAAATCGCTTATTTTCTAGCCAAAAGTAAGTGCTACATACACTTTCCAAACACAGTTTTAACCATAAAGCAGATGAAACAGTCCTTTAAAGACATTCTGCTTAGCCTCTAAGGGTGTATACTTTGCCTTTTTAACTTTAAAAAAACACAAAAAAGGGGGGGTATGGGTGGTGGGGGCTTGCCTCCCTGCAGGTCTACGCACAGTACAGTGGAAACTAGGACACACATGCAAACATTCACTGGTGGAAAAACCAACAGTTTTCACAACACAGTTTAAACCATAAAGCAGATGAAGAAGTCTTTAAAACACTCTGCTTAGCCTTTGAGGGTGTACTTTGCCTTTTTAACTTTAAGGTATGCACTAGCAGAGGCACATGACTGCACTAATACCTAAGATTCCACATCAGAAAATAAGTGAATGGACATAGATGTCTGGTGTCATAGAACAAAGGAGAGCTTGTGATCGCAAAATATATCTATTGGTTTAAAATAGGTGCATATTAACAAGCATACGATTCATATTCTTATACATTCACTATCAAAGACAAACTTTCATATCCAGAGATAATTTGATTTCCCAAAGGACAGTGTCTCTGTAACGAGCTGGAAAACAATGAGTTAATCTGCCTGAAACGGAACTGAATGTGCCCGCACCATACCTTCAGAGGCACTTGAAAGTCAAGAAATGCCCCAGTGTCCTCTTAGGATATTGCCATCCCATCCTCCCTCATCAACGCAACCCTCAGGGCCTTATGAGCCCCTGTATCACTTTTGCGCTGCTGTTGCGTAACTTTTTGTGACGCAGTGGTGGCGTAAATAATACGCCATGTTGCGCCATATTTACGAAGTGATGCATTTAGGCAGATGGGTCACTTCGTAAACCCCTGCGCTACATTCTACCTGTGTCAGGTATAATGTATGCAGGGTGGGCGCTACCCCGCAAGAAAGGGTCGTAGGAGTAGCGCAGTGAAATCTATAAGATTTCACGGCGCTCTAGGACACCAGAGCGTCAAAACCTCATGCCTGCCTCATGGCAGGCGTAAGGGTCACGCAGGCCCTTCCACATGGGGCTTGCCCCATGTGAAAGGAACATTGTGGGAGTTGCATCTGTTTTCAGACACACTCCAGCAATGCGCCACTTTGCACTAACAGATACGTCAGTAATACTGACATCTCTGTCCTTCCTTGCAACATGATGCATCATACAGTAAATATGACGCATCCATCATGTCGCAAAGGGGGCGCACTGAGAAGTGGCGTATCGCTGCTTTCACGCAGCAATGCGACAATTCTCATAAATGAGGTCCTCAGAGTTTAGCGAGTCCGCTCTCGGGGACAGCCGACAGGTGGATCCCTTAGAAAGTTTTTTGGGGCGCAGAAGTCAAGACCCATTGTTGCAAAGATTGCCAGTAAGTAACTAAAGTATTCTGCCTCGCTTCACTACAGAGTTACAAGCTTACTTTCGCCCTCTCCTTCCCCAATTGTATTGTAGTGAGGTGAAGTCGGAATAGCTCTAAAAGCCACGTAATATTTGGCAAATATTTCGTATATTATCTAAGCATTATAAATCAAAATGTTTTCAGTAATTACTCGCCCATTTCAATGTCCGGATCACATGTCATTCCCACTGCTGTCTTTTGTTCTCTTGCTTGGCTTTACTTTTCTTTTTCTCTCTGTCTCCATCCTTCTCTGATTTGTTTTATTGCGCAAATTATTCTCTCTCTCTCATCACCTTTTCTTTTTTCAGGCTTCCACAGCTGGAAACCTTCTGGGCCCTTTTAAAACAGGATTAAAGAGACCCTCTTCTACATTAGCGCGGCTCAGAAGGATAAACTCAGCTCTTTTCTCTGCCAGACAGCTTTTTAATCCCAAATCACATGTCAGTTCGAATTATGAGTATGATTTTCGTGGCCCCCTCAGGCCTAAATTTCACGCAAGCAAATCCTCTAATTCAGAAGTCAGAGAAACGTGTCAAAAGTTGTGATCTTCAAGCAGCTGGCGCGCGCGATGTAGAGAAAGGCTAATGTCCCTCTGAGAAAAGCCTTCTCCTTTTCTCTCAATTATTGAACCGGGTCTAGGTTCATAGGTCGTGAATCTGTTCCTTTTTTATTCCATTCCTTCCCTTTCTCTTATCATACCTCTGTTCTTTCATTTCTACGAAGGACGTGATGCACACACTGTCATAGTGTTGTCCTTTCAGTTGGTCTCCTGTCGCATCCTTTATGTTGGTCAGTTGTTGGGAGTCAGTAATGCTTGGTTACCTACTTATTGCGCTTTTTAAACAACATGGCTGTTTTTGCTGTCGTTGTCGTCGATTATGACTTGTTGATTTTCTTTTGTGTGATTGTGGCAGTTTGCACACACTGGTTCCCTCAAATTGACCAATTAGAACACCTGATTTGACACTTTACCTCCATTATATTGTGCATCACCCTTGTTAACACCTTTACAATCCCACAGGTGTCACCTTTACCAACACCTTTACAATCGCATAGGTGTCACCCTTGTCAACATCTTTACAATCCCACAGGTGTCACCCTTGTAAACACCTCTAAAATTCCACAGGTGTGATCCTTGTCAATAGTTTAAGAATCCCACAGGTGTCACCCTTGTCAATACCTTCACAATCCCACAGGTGTCACTCTTGTCAATACCTTCACAATCCCACAGGTGTCACCCTTGTCAATCCCTCTACAATCCCACAGGTGTCACCCTTGTCAATACCTTCACAGTGTCACAGGTGTCACCCTTGTCAATACCTTCACAGTCCCACAGGTGTCACCTTCTCAATGCCTTTACAATCCCACAGGAGTCTCCATGGTCAATACCTTTGAATTCCGATGGGTGCACCACAAGCCTCTGAAGAAGGGCTCTTGGAGATTGGTACCCATCAGTAGCAAACACCATGTGTGTTTTCCCAGGAGACGTCTTTTGCTCTCCTGTCCTCTTCTGTGTTTGAGGGTTGTGACAAGCACTGAACCCACAAAATAGGATTATGGCCAGAGCTCCGGAGTCACTAAACTGCTCCCCACTCTGGTCCTTATTTTGTTTTCCAGGGTCAAGGTTGCAGTTACCATGCCCAGTAAACACTGGTACCCAGACGGTGGTATTTACTGGGTGCAGTAATTACCACCTATTCCAAGTTCCACAGGTCAAAATGAGGCATAACATGGTACTGCAGCTTTTCACATCAAGTAACCGTATTGTATCATTTCTTCCAGCCCTTTTCCCAGAAGCTCTTGAACACTACTTGGAGGACGAGCGGCTGTGCACCATGAGAGTTGAAGCAGAAAATCACACGGATCATGACATCTACGAGGAAGGCATAATTGCCGGCTCTGGCTGGATTATTCATACCAATGGGAGAAATTAGGATCTATCACAATTTGAGAGACGGGGTTCACAATGAATGGAATTAGAAAACTGATTACCACAATTGACTGATGCACATTCTTTCTTGCCCTGATGAAGTTCATGTGTAGTGAACGAAACGCGCTGACTTTCTTTTGCTATTATCAGTTAAAAATAAAGATTTCTGGATTACATACAACTTGGAGTTGGACTTGTTTATGACTGGACTTGAACTTTGCAGTGCCCCACCATCTGTGTATTTTGGATTCTGTCTGACCCTCTGGTCGTACCTTGGAAGTGGCAGGTACTTTGGTTTGGTGCACGCAGTGAAATTACAACATTTGATAGATTAGAACACTGGGGATGTGCTGTATTCTGGGTGGCTCACTGCTCCATTGCGTGTATAACATTCCCAGATGAATTTGACCAGGTTCTTGGTGGTGAAACGTGTTCAGGGATCCCCAACCAGTGCAGTAATTGACAACAGCGGTAATTATCATGTATTGAGAATACCACACGACTGTGAGTCCCAATTTATCAAAAAACTCCTGTTTGTGTACAAATTGAAATTTACCTCACTACTCATAATGAGGCCCAGAACAGTAAAGAATAACACCTCCTACTTATCAATTTTTCCAATCAGATAAATTGATTGCTGGTTTGCATACCTCCAGCTGTCTGTGAATGCCTATTTGAAAAGACCGACGTGCAACATAGCCAAGGATCTGCTGATGATCAGTTTTAATAATGGTAGTAAATCCACTAGATTGCAACTTTATGAAAATATCTCAATTCTTTTGGGTTTTGATGGGCACGATTATATCTTTTTGTTAAGTTTCGGTATCTTCTGATTAAAAAGCATTGTAGGTCTTCAAAGCTACTCTAAACACAGTTACCCTACAGATTTTACATTGAGACCACAAAGGAAGAAACAACATTCGACTTGTAAAGGCAATTCTGAGCTATAGATCAAGGTAGGCTTGCCTGTAGAGAGGTTTATTTCCTAATTCTCGATCCTCTGAGATGATCTGTGACCAATCATTCCATTTTTCCACAGAGAGTTCTTTGATTCCCAAGGGAAAAACCTCACACAATGAACATGTCTCTAGGAGGGAGTTCTAGAGGGGCATATTTTGCCTGCAGGGCCTGAAAATTTTCTGCTTAGGAAGAGATGAGTGTGATTTCACCCCACGTCCTTCTGAACATAAGATGTTCTCATTTGCTTAGTATGTTTTGTTAGGGTCTTAGATGGCTGTGCAGTATGGTGAGTTTCTGTTTACAGGGGAGACATTTTCTCATCTTCTGGCGAGGGCTCATTATTTTGGAAAATTTCACTAGAACTTTGGGTAGTAACAAAATATAATGCAATGGCTCCGACCAAAGCCATAATCACCCGAGGGCCCTAATTAGCACTGCTTCACAGACACAAATCTGTATACCAAGTAAATATTGATTGTGTTAGTGTCAGCATTTACTCGGAGCTCTGTGTGACCTTTAGTGATTTACACACATCAGGATGGAAGTAAAACACTAACTGCATGTGTTATTCCCCATTCTGACGGTCCCAAAGCATACATGTGCACATTTTCCCCTCTGATTTGAACGGCAAATAACCTGGCTAAAATCAGATTTCCAAAAGCTAGTGGTGTGCACAATTTCACCTGGAGAGTAATTCAATTTGCACCCCATATAGTGTTTGTGAACTTATCAACATGGCAATTAAGTAACCAGGAAATACACTCACAACTAATGGCCCGATGAACAAAAAAAATGTAAATCTCTGCATGGATAAACGTAAGTTCATGCTTAGAGCGATATGTGATTTACCTACTTTACAACACTCTGAGGTGTAGATCAGGGAAACATGTTATTTGGACTTTGCCTGTCAAAAGCCTGCATACCTGATTACTTACATAGAGTAAAATCTGCATGCGTAGCTCTAGGGAATTTGTGAAGTTTTGCTAAAGTTGTTCTTTCTTTGTTCCCTCAAACTGAAATCATGTCTTCACATGGAATGTATGATGTTACAACGCACACATTTACAACGCATGCCTTTACAACGCAGTTTTTACATCGCAACGTCCTTTACAATGCACACATTTACATTGCATACCATTACAACGATTTTTTTTAAACTACATTTACAACACATTCCATTACATCGCATTATACCTTAACAATGCATACCATTACAACACATACCATTAGATTGCATTTAAGGTAAGAGTTGGATAGTGAAGGGGTAAAAATTACTATTCTAACTCCAGGGGGTGCAACAGTAGGGTAAGTGTTGGATAATGTAGGGGTACTATGCAGTGTAATGGTATGCGATGTAATGCCTGCGTTGTAGCGACATGCGTTGTACTGTCATGCGTTGTAGTGACATGCAATGGAATGGCTGCGTTGTAGTGACATGTGTTGTAAAGGATGTTGCGATGTAATGACTGCGTTGTAAATGTAGTGCGATGTAATGACTACGTTGTAAAGGTTGTTTCTCCTTCACATGGAGTCGCCCCCAGTGATGCACACACTTTCCCAAATTTCCTGAACCATTTCCGCCTGGTTCAGTAGATGTAAGTGCAGATAAATGTGTCAATGATGGTATAAATATCAGTGAATAGGAATGGTGATCAGGGTGTTCACCTCATTGTATGAAGCAAACTCCTTATTCTTCAATTGTGGACCCACTAAGTGTCACGACTTGGGAAAATCTGTCGAGCTCCAGTCTCAAGTAATATCTCTGCTTGTACAAATATGATGAGCCTGCCTTTGAGATATCCTACAAACCTGCATGCCATGCTGCCCAGCCGTTTCTGCACAGCTACACGCGGTGCTTTGCCAGATGGTGTATGATCACCCTCAGGAATCACATTCTCAAGACTTCCCTTTCCATGCTCATTGTAATCACACCAGTGGCATTGTAGCTGCAGTTTACACTGTTGAAATTGTAAAGCAAAAACTCCACCTAGGAGTTGTTCCTTTAGAACCTGGACCGTGAATCTTCAGTGACCACTGTATCTTGATTCAAACTTAAATCAGGGCTGTTTGATTGGATGTTTGGGTGGGGAAAGTGTCAGGCTTTCAGGATAACAGAGCACAGGGCTTAATTCTAAACTCGTTTGCATTTTGCAAAACCTGTTGTTTACAAAATCACAAGGTATGGAAGTGCAAAAGTTGTATATGCTATGTAGTAAATGTATTTTGGAAGTCCGAAAACCATTCCAACTTGCAAAATGGGTTTTGTGATCCATTTGGAACCGTAGTTAAGAGGGGCATCCCCATCCTAACTGGTCCCAATGGTATGTATCCTCGGTTAGTGACTGCAATTGTTAACACCTCACAGGAGGTGGTACTTGATTGGTAAAGGAGAAAGTGCTCCCATCTCTTTTGTGAATCCTGTCGGTTGACAGAGTGGGAGAAAGCAGTGGCCCAGTGGATTACTGCTTGGTCTGTCCACCACCCCCCCCCCACACACAGACAAACAATCGATGTAATCTGAAGTGAAAACATTGGGGCAGATTTACGAGCCCCCTGCGCCACCAGTACGTCACTTTTTGTGACATACTTGTGGCGCATTTCACTTCTCCATATTTACAAGGAGAGGAAAAGCGTGACTTTTCCTCTCCTTGTAAATATGGCTCCTTCACACGTAGCACTTTGCGTAGAAGGGTGTTCCAAGGGTGTTGCTGTGGGTGTACCCACGCAACACCCATGGAATGAGACACATTTCCAGATTAACACAGAATTGTAAGTCTGGAAATGCGTGTCAATGCTACGGCTCCCCAGGGGAGGCGTAGCAAGGCATAACAAGGAGAAATGTTTACATTTCTGCTAGTTTTTGCCTCTTTTTATGCGTGCCTGTAGTGATTGTTTTTGTGCAGGAAGGTGTCCGTTCCTGCACAAAAACAATCTCCCCATAACGCAGGCATCTTTGCACCATGGTGCAAGGGTGCCTGCGCTGGCGCATGGCTGCAGTTTGTGCACCAGTGCAGGGGAGAGCACAGGAATGCGACACATTATTGTAAATATATTGCATTCCTGTGCTTCTAAAGTGCTGCAGCGTGGTGTTGCCAAAGGGCTTGCGTTGCCGCGCTGCTGCACTTCCTTGTCGATCTGCCCCACTGTTTTAAAAGTAGCACCAGTTCCTTTAAAGAACTGAGGCACATGCAAACTTTGAAGAGTTCACACTGACACTGACTTAGCGCCAAGACGCCTCGGCATAAGTGCGCTCTACAAATACCCTCAGTCAGTCAGTCAGTCAGTCAGACAAGCCCCCTTCAACTCTACCTCTTCCCAACGTGCCTAGAGGAGTGAATCCCTGCATGACGTGAGCTCGATGAAAAGTATACTCTGTTGCGTATTGCTTTTGAATTTCTATCAAGTTACTAGTACCTTTAAACTGTTCAATTTTTTATCCGATAATCAATAGCTGGCAAGCTTTCTGACTTATATTCAATGGTTGCTGTTTTTTTCTCTGGCTTGTAGAGGTTTGAGAATACATGGCAGCAACTCAGCTGTGACACCCTTTGGTGGCCCTCTTTGTAAATGTTTGCTCCAGGGAAGCTGCAATGCATGTTGTTACATATTCGTGGTGGAACACACAGCAAGCTGTGTACAAAACAATAAGTGTTAACATAGAGGCATGCTGGAACGCCATTTGCAGTCCTGCTCATTGCATTTGACCTTCAGCGAGCCCTTCCATTTTGGGAACTTTTTTCCCGAGGCTGTTTGTTGCTGGAAATGTTGGAGCGTGAAAGAGCAGTAACCGCATGACATGGGAGCTGCAGTTCGCTAATAAAACCACATGCCACAGCTGGGTGTGACTGACGTCATCAGTGCTTGCCCACTCAGATACGCCATCTGGATCGCATGGACCAAACAACAACGATTTCCCATAAAATTCACACCGTGGATGAATAAGAGGGGAGGTTAGATCCATAGAGAGCAAACACAGATGTGGAGACGAGGTGGGAAGAGAGGGTAACGTCTTCCCTTGGTACAGCTGTTCAACCACAGACGTATGGCACTGCTCACCCTGCACCGCGTTCCCACGTGTAGTAACAGAAGCAAACATGTTCATCCGCTTTCAAAGTATTCTATTCCTGACTTCTTCTAGGCCTGGAGGGCCTTCATCGGAGGAGCATAAACTACAATTCTGCCAATGTCTGTGCCTGTACATCAGCCTGTGAACGAACATATGGACTTTGTTTTTGTGTTTATTCAGTACAACTTTGGGATTTGTGGGAATCACAGATCTCTTCTTTATACAGGCCTGGGGTCCTTTGAAGTCACAATGTTCAAAGAGTTAATATTTATTTTACAATCTTCCAATATATCAGTGCTTGAATGCGTAGTGACTTATTTACAAGCCCCTGCGCTGCCTGTGCTTCAATTTTTCCCATGTTAAAAGTGACGCACTGGCGTCGCGAAGGGCTTTTAAATATGCCCCTTAGGGTCTTATTTACAACAAGGTGACAAGCCACTTACAAAGCACAGGGATGCATCATATCTACAACATTATGGCAGATGCCTGCGCTGGCTCACGATTGGCTGTTATGCGTCAAGGCAGGCACCCATGCACCATGGTGCAAGGGTGCCTGCGTTGCGGGTAGATTGTTTTTGGGCAGGAAGGGACACCTTCATTAACAAAAACAATCACAATAGGTGATTTCCTCTTTCTATGCATGCTGCGGATTGTAGCACGCCTAGAAAGACGTAAAAACAAGGAGAAATGAAAACATTTCTCCTCGTTGCGCCTCCCTATGCCTCCCCTGGGGAGGCGTAGTATTCTGACGCATCTCCAGGTTTATGATTTCTCATAAATCTGGAAATGTGTCTCGTTCAATGGGTGTTGTGTGGGAACACAAACAGCAACACCCATGGCACGCCCCTTTCACGCAAAGTGCTGCATGTAAAGGGGCCCTATTCACAAGGATACGAAAAGCCACGCAGGGTGACTTTACGTGACCCTGTAAATATGGGGCAGAAAGATGCATCGCCGGTGCATCACAAAAAGTGACGTACCGGCGGCACAAATGGCCTGTAAAAAGCCCTTACTGTTTATGAGTTTTGGAATTCTTATGTTATGTTATGTTATTTGAGATTTGTTAAGCGCACGGGCACCCAGAGGTTTCATGGCGCTGATGGTGAGAAAAGATGGTAAACAGTAACCAATTCGTGCGCTTGCTTGAATAACCAGGTCTTCAGTGCGCCCCTGAATTCTGTCAGATTAGTGCATCTCCGGAGTGACAAGGGAAAGAGTTCCAGATCTTTGGGGCCAAATAAGCAAATCGGCATCCGCCAAGATGTTTCTTTTTAAAGGAGGGAAAGGTGAAGAGGGACAGGTGGGCAGAGCGAAGATTACGAGTTGGTTCAAGTTTGTTTATGAGATGGTTAATGAACTTAGGGCTTTTTCCATGGAGAGCCTTAAAGGCCAAACAGCCTACTTTAAAAGTTACCCGTTGGGCTATAGGTAGCCAATGAAGAGTGGCCAGCAGTGGTTTCGCCGAGCTCCTGCCGTTGCTTTTAAAGATTAGTCTGGCCGCCTGATTTTGCACGATTTGCAGGCGTTTAGACAGAGTCAGGGGGAGACCTAAATAAATGGAATTGGAAAAATCTAAGCGGGAGAGGACCAAGGCGATTACCACCTGAATGAGGGCAGAGTGCGTGAGCAGATGAGCAATTTTCTTAATCTTCCGTAGCTGGAAAAAACTAGATGAGATCACCGTTCCCATCTGACTTTTCAGTGAGAGATCGGAGTTGAGGGTGATCCCGAGGCTTTTCACCGAAATAGAGGGAAACGGAGGAGATCCCATTGATGACGGCCAGAAGTGAGGGCCCCAGCTGGTTGCACTTATACCCGGGAGTACCAGCTCGGTCTTTCCAGGGTTGAGTTTTAGGTGGTTCACCTCCATCCACCCTTGAATGTGCAGCATAGTGGCCTGAAATTCCTCGACGGAGTCAGTTGAGTTTAGTGGGAATATAAGCTGCAGGTCGTCCGCATAATTATATATTGTAACCTTCCTGTTTTTTAGAGAGTGCAATAGGGGTTTGAGGTATAGATTAAACAGGAGGGGGGACAATGATGAGCCCTGTGGAACGCCACAGGTGGTGGAAAGTTTGGGCGCCATGAAGTTCTCAAACTTGACTGCCTGGAATCGGTCATTCAGAAAGGACTTGACCCAGCCGAGGGCCGCGTCTCGTAGGCCGGCTTGTTCGACACGGTGTAATAAGATGGTATGATCCACCGTGTCGAACGCTGCCGACAGGTCCAGGAGCACCAAGGCCTGATGTATGCCCTTATCGGCATTAGACCTCATTGTGTCCAGGACAGCGAGGATCACCGCCTCGGTAGAGTGCGCCTGGCGAAAGCCGGCTTGGTTAGGCTCCAGGTAGTCGGATGTCTCTATAAAATTAGAGATACAACTGGCCACATGGGCTTCTAGAATCTTTGCACCAAAAGAGAGGAGGGATATGGGCCGGTAGTTCGAAAGATTAGATGAATCGGCACCTGGTTTTTTAATTAATGGGACCAGCGTAGCGTTTTTAAACGAGTTGGGGACTACACCCTGCAATAGGGACTCGTTCAGGAAGGGGAGTATTCCTCGGGGGAGTGTAGAGTAAACTTCCTTTAGTACATGCGGGGGACAGGGGTCGTTGGGAGACCCGGACTTTACGCGATTCATCAACTCAGCTGGCCTGGATTGGTCTATGGGAGGGATAGCCTCAAGTTTGTAGGGGTTTCTGCAGATATCCACTCTGTCCGCCGTGGTAGAGCTGATCTGGATACTTTCTTTTGTAATGGCGATCTTATCCTTAAAAAAGTCATTAAGCTGATTGCACATCATTTGAGTGGGGGGTTGAGAGGGGGAGGTTCTAACATCATTACATAGGTCATTTACGACCCTAAAGATTTCTCTGGATTTGTTTTGAGCATTGGAGATTTTTTCGGAGAAGAAAACTGCCTTAGCAGATAAGATGGAGTTCTTATACTTCCTACGGGCAGATGTATATGATGATCTATCTTCGTCAGAGTACCCGTGTCTCCATTTTCTCTCCAATTGGCGCACTTCTAGTTTTTGTTTTTTTAAGTCTGCGGTAAACCACCTATGGGCGTCCATGCGGCGAGCACGTGAGAACTTGGTTAGTGGAACGTGCTCGTTGCAGGCAGCCAAGAGCCATTCCGTGAGATCTTTATCCAGAATGTTAATGTCTGGGGAAGATGCTGGGATGGAATTAGCCAAGGTGGACAGAAAGTGTAGGTTATTTAATGAACTCCATTTCCTTACTAGCCCCACCGCGGAAATGAGGGCCTTTGAATGGCCGTAAAAGGTGATAGAGAATTGCAGTAGGTGATGATCGGACCATATGCAAGGCATTGTCGTCGGGGTGGATAGTGGGACATTGTGTGACCAAATCTGGTCCAAGATGTGTCCCTTTTCATGGGTGGGGGTCAGGACTGATTGAGAGAAGTTCAGATGGGAGAGAAGCTCAATAAGTTCTGTGGCCTGGGGTCCTGCTTCCGGGTCATTGTACCAATAATTCAAGTCCCCAATCAGCATAACCTTATCATAATTAACGACTAGGCTAGCTGGGAATGTAAGCATAGGTGGACGATAGATCAATACCAGCACCATAATTCCCTTGTCTGTATCTGATTTGATTACAAGGTTTTCAGTGTCTGGTAGGTCCAAGGAAGGTAAGGTGGTGAACGTGTGATCTTTATGGATAATGGCGGCGACGCCACCCCCAGGCTTTCCTGGTTCTCTGTTTGCTAACAATATGTGATAGTCTGCCGGTAGAGCTGTAAGGATATCCGGTAGGGAGTCCGCAGTGAGCCAGGTTTCAGAGACGAATAACATGTCTGGTCTATCCGAGTTAAGCAGTAAGAAGATGTCAAGTTGGTGTTTTACCAGAGATCTGGTGTTAAGGTATAGGCAGCGAAGTGTCAAGGCATTAGGACTTGGAGTAGAACTAGTGGGGTTAGAACCTTGAGGCGTGGTAGAAGAGGTCTCCTGCATAAGGTGGAGAGGATAGATGTTATTAGCCTTTAGGCAGGCGCGTGAGGCGGGATCGAGGTAGGGGGTGCCAGAGTGTTGCAGAGAACGGAGTTCAAGGGAGGTGTAACTATAGTCTTCTCCATTCTGCCTAGTCCCTAGGCCCGGCCAGGTGCGGACGGGCGCAGACGGGCCTGCCCCAGGCGCGCCCTCGGCGCCCAAACGGTGCGCCCGCTGCGCTCGTCCGCTGCGCGTCCTTGAAAGGCACATGATTATAAGGGGGAAGGGGGAAGGGGGACGTGGCCTAGCGATAGTGGGCGTGGCTTGGGCGTGGCCCGGGGAGATGGCGGCAAAAAGAAATGAGCCCCGCGTCAGCGCTGAAACACAAAGTATCACAATAACAGGTTAAAAAGCAGTGGCAGCGATTCTCCCGGCTTCCGCCTCAGGAGTGTAGGTATTCTCTGAGCGCGCTCGCAGTCTGCGCGACTTATATACGTCAGAGTAAGGAGCGTGGCCTAGTGATAGTGGGCGTGGCTTGGGCGTGGCCCGGGGAGATGGTGGCAAAAATAAATGAGCCCCGCGTCAGCGCTGAAATCCACTGCACGGGAAGCCCACAAGGTGCCCTGTCACCGGATCAAGTGCCGGGGGGGAATAGTGAGTTTAAAACACAAAGTATCACAATAACAGGTTAAAAAGCAGTGGCAGCGATTCTCCCGGCTTCCGCCCCAGGAGTGTAGGTATTCTCTGAGCGCGCTCGCAGTCAGCTCGACTTATATACGTCAGAGTAAGGGGCGTGGCCTAGCGATAGTGGGCGTGGCTTGGCCGTGGCCCGGGGAGATGAACTGTGTTTCTGACAGATCTTCTAGGGCAGCAGTCGGCCCCTGAATTGACCCAGGGTAAAGGACAAGCCTCCCACAGGCAATTCCCATTGGCTGATTGTAGATATAGTGCACAAGACACATACAAATTCAGGAGACTGATGGTTGCATAAACTACATGGGGCAAAGGTGACTCCTCCTCTTTACTGATGGAACCTGGGGAAGACCAACTAAAAAAGTCCATACTGATAGGCATGTTTTGAGGTTGCGATGAGTGGTGGGTCAGACATAGTACAAAATGAGAATTTTGATGAGAATGTGAGTAGAGAGGGTGTTGATATTTGGCCTAGGTAGGCATGTAACTGAGAGACTGGTGCAAGGCTTAGAAGTAACCGAAAATGGTTATCAAGAAGTGAAATTGATTCATGTCCATAACAGATATAACATTTACTTGAAAACAGGAGAAATTATTTGAGGTGAAGGAGAAGGGTGAGCTCCCACCATTTGCTGTGAAAATGTGGTGGGTGTGGTGGGTGTGGGTGTGGGTGTGGGTAGATATTTTTATTAATGCACCGTGAGTTTAGATTGTGAAACACTGTCCTCTTAGTTAGTGTTCCCTAAAGTTCACCGACCCGGTCACCAGGTGAAAAATTGTTATATCGTTTGGTGGAAACAGCAATGAGGCCTTATCCCACAAATGCAATTATTGTGATAGCCCTTTTATCGAAAAACACCTTATTTCATTTTGACTGTGGTGTCACAATAACTTTCCCCAAGCTGGGAAAGACGAACAAGATAATTGTTAATTTTGCCTCAAGTGCATATTAAAAAATTAAAATGAAATAAGACATCAGATGTAAAAGCGAAAAGAATCCATAAAAAGAAAAAAGGATTTTTAAAAAATGTATGTAAGGGATGTGGTTTCACGAATAGAAGGGCAAACCACTAACACGAGTGCTTAATTTGAGCCTGTGGTTTCCGGTGCTTGGCACCAGCACTTAATTGTCAACACCGGCGGTTGTGCCAGTCTGCCACTAGGTGGCACTGTATGAGAGGACCACAGAAACAGTCAATTTATTAATTCAGTATAAATTAAAAATGACTATTACCTGCCACCCAAGCCATTCTAATAACTTTGGGGCCTGGAACAGTCCGAATTGTATCGCTTGTAGGAGTGTGATGGTTAGTAGTTGTGTTGTTACTACCATTGGCAGCATAGCAGGGTGCAATGTGTGGTGCAAGCTGCAGTGGCGTCCTGACGAGAGCCCTGGCTCTTGATATTTGTTACAAATTAAGAACTGGCTAACACTCACCCAAAAAATTGCAAAAAACTTGAATAAAAATATTGGCATAATGCAACATCATTTTGTCCAGTTCAATTATGTGATCAAGAATCTTTTAATCCAGCTTTCTCTTATGTGCCTACAGTGGGAATAGAAGCCTTCCTTAGGCTGGCAGAAGTTCAGCTGTTTCATTTCCTATCGATGTAGTGTCGGTCAGATCTTTAAATGCGTAAAAGAGAGCAGAAGACCAAAAACATCACCAGATTGGAGAGTTAAGGTGATCTGCGAAAAAATGCATACCATAACAAACATTTTCAGTGCTTGGATACCCTCAAGGGTGACAACCAAAGCACTGCAAATCCACCTAACATTACAACCACAAAAAGGCCAATATGCCTTTGAAGCAGTGCTGCCATACCAAACATACATTAAGAAGGACAAGGATTGATGGATATGTCTGAAGTAAAAATACCTTTGATGCACAGTCACCTTTGTAACTTTGTAGCTGCATAAAAGGACATACGTTTTTGAATACTGAGAAGGAAAAATATATAGTTTTGGACAATAGAAGATTTTCTGGATACCCATCTAAGATACATTTACATAAACTATACCTAAACAAACTCATTCACATTGTTAAGGATAGCCTAAAGATCCGGTATGGATCTGGTGCTGTTGGACCTACATGGACACTCTGTGATGTGGCGTGATATGTACATGCCTGGACATGGTAGCACAGACTAAATGTTATCAGTTTTAAGCTGAGGAATCTAACCCGTTTTAAATGGTGGACTACCAGGAGAACCAAGAAATGACAGTGATAAATACATAAAGATATTTTTCAAAACCGAAAATGCATGGCTTCCATTTGTAAGATAAAGCTCCTACTAAGGGCCTCATTATGATGTCAGTCTGAAAGCATTCTGACCGACTCCTTGTTGGAATCGGTTCCGACCGACTCGCATTTGACAAGTCTGACCAATCAATTACGATGGTTCCGGACACCATCTGGAAAGTCTCCCATTGACTTCAATGTGAGCCTGTGCTCCGACCGACAACACAGGCTCCCGTTGAAAAAAGGGGTGGTTGCAAAAAACCTTGCGCCCTGTTGCAGGTACCCCATGGTGCCCGCCACATTGTGCATGGTGGGAAAGAGGGGTCCAATGGGTACCTCACAGTCCACCATCAGAGATCTCTGGGAGAAGAGGGGCCTGCCTACTTTCCAACAGCCATTTTGTGTCAGACAGACCGATGCGGAAAGGCTGTCCAAATCCGACACCGTAATACGTCGGTTGGAAACGAGATCCATAGACCTGTACGATTCTGCTCCGACCGACTCAGAGTCTCCTAGTGCTGGTCGGAACTGGGTTGAAAGACCGAACAGTTACCTTCTATCATAATCGGTCGGTCAGTGTTTCTGAGTTGGTCAGAAACATGGGTTCTGACACAGGTTAGGAAAATCCGAATGCCATTCTGACCCTTTCCAACCGACATCGTAATGAGGCCCGAAGTTGTCTCAGTTTCTGTTACAAAGCAATCATTGAACTGAAGAGCTCAGGATGAGATTAGAGAGGAGTGTGACAATTAGTGACAGCTGATTAACTCTTAGATTGCAACAGAGATTATTGACCCATTGTTAACACACTCAGTTTAGGTCTATATAAGAGTTGTGGAATATCAAAGCATAACTGGCAGGCTCATGCTATCAAACTGAAGATCAGAAAAGAGACAGTTATAAACCACTATAGAAAAATAAGTTAATCTTGATGCTTTCCATTGCAGAATGATACAGGACTATTTTATGTAACATTTTGTCTATTGTGATTTAGGGGCTTATTTCAAGTTTGGCGGACTGTGCTCCATTCTGCCAGGTCACTGGGGGTTTGTACTCCACTGCCCTGGTTTACAGCTTGCCAAATGTATGCAGCTCCACCAGAAAGGCGGAGATCACTGTGTCTTCAGCTGAGCTGCTGTGATGGCACCGAAGCTTTGCTGTGCATGTGTCATGTTCAATACGCATGCATAGAAAAAAAAATGTGCCTCCCAAAGAAGGAAAAATAATGGTTGTTATGCCATGTGAGGCTCTGAATCCTACTTACTGTTCGCAAACAGGAAAAAATGACATAAGAAAATCCAATCCCTATGCCACAGAAGATTTAACATTCATTAGTACATTGTAATGTTTGGAGCTCCATTGAAGACAATGGAGTGCTCCATGCTTTTACGGGCCGGTAAAGGCCCACAAAGCAACATTCCAATGTTGTTTTCAAAGGACTCTCAGAGCCTGAGGGAATTTAAACCCCTCGAACTCCGAGGCCTTTGTTTTATTTGTTAGAACATTTTTCCCCCTAGTGGCAGAATGTTCTAATAGCCTTATAGCCCTTTGTAGATGGGCTATACCAGCTATTAAAGTTCCGCTCCCTTGTTAAAGTCCCTCCCTTTCAGCTCGGGCCTTTAACGCTGGAGCGGGCCTTTAAAAGCTTGTATAGCCCGCTATGGCGGGCTATAAGGCTATATTAAAACATTGGAATGTTGAGCGCTTCAATGAAAACAGTGGAGTGCTCCAGGCTTCTAATAGCTCATTGAAGCCCGGAGCATCAACATTCTCACAGTGCTCAACGAGGATTTCAACCCCCTCGCACTCCGTAAGGTCATTGTTTTAGAAATTAGAACATTCTGCCCTCTAGGGGCGGAATGTTCTGATAGGCTTAAAGCCCTCTGTAGAGTGCTCTACTGGCCATTAAAAGGCCTCTCCCTTGTTAATGGGTGATAGAACCCGCTACGTCAGACTCTACAGCAATAGTATAGTCCCAGGCTTCAGACTATAAGACTATTCTCAGTAGGGCCGCTGGTCAAAGGAGGCTCAGCCATCAGAAATGATATGGGTTCCCGTCTTTAAATAGATCAGGGGAACTGCGAGCACAGCAGACAAACTCTAAATAAGCCCCTTAGTTTACCTTCCACAGTTCTGGCCTCAGGAAAAGTGGAAAAAACGAAATCAGAGTTTTTGCTGATGTAGTATCCAGCTCAGAAGCTATATCTTTAGCTTTAAGAAGTAGCTGAACTGGGAATGTTACCCTCTGCTGCTCCAGCCTTGCGTAGAGCAAAGCTGGTCTTGAGGTCTCTCTCTGCCCTGAAATGTTTAGTACAAATGGATTTCTAAGATAATAAACAATAAAACTCTCCAGTAAATGGGCACAATTAAGCTTGTAATGGCATCTTGGACTTCTAGTGACACTCCAGAGCACTCAACAGCCTATCTCCTGGGAAATGTCCCCCGAACCCTTAATGCAATTGCTGTCTTTAGCCAATGCTGTTAGGTTTATTTTTTTATATTCTGCCCCTTTATGCAGTTAAAGATAGATGCCATAACAGGAGATACAGCTCAGTGTGGCCAGACTCTGACATTAACCATACGATCAGAGCACTTCTTTATTTCGCAGGTTGCAAATAAATCCTACAAGGTTGGCTCAGGTTTGTATTCTTCTGGCCAATTACTATTACCTTCGCTTAAAAAATCTACATTTCAAGATACAGTGACACGTTCTGTGAAAATATACATTAAGTACGTATATTTCTATAAATATTTATAAATATTCTGGGTTAAATTCATGTACTTTAGAATGTACTGTTGTATAAAATTAATCACACAAGCGCACACTGCACAAATGCACATGATATGATGATTGCGCTAACATAGGGATTTAGGGACATATTTACAAGCCACTTGCACCACCGGTGTGTGATGCACAGTTCAGGCCCATATCTACAAGGTCATGCTAATCCAGCCTGCATGGTTTTTCATGGCCTTGTAGATGAAGTGTAAGGCCACGCAGCATAAGTCGTTGTGTTGCCTTACATTGTGGCTGGGAGGCATGCCATGGGTGTTGCTGTAGGTGTTCCCACGCAATGCTAATGGATTTTGACACTGCCTCAGATTTACAACATAGCGTGAATCTGGGGCAGTACCAAAATATTTACGCCTCACCAGAGCAGGCGTAACGAGGAGAAATGTTTACATTTCTCCTCATTTTTTTCTCTTCCCACGCGTGCTGCATTCTTCAGCATACACATAGCACAAAGAAAATGCCTCTTGTGATTGTTTTTGTGCAGGACGGTGCCCTTTCCTGCACAAAAACAATCATGCCAACAACACAGACACCGTTGCACAATGGTGGAAGGGTGCCTGTGTTGGCACACGCCGTTGATTTCTGCTCCAACGCTGGCTGAAAGGACAGGAATGCATTGTATCTTGTAAATATGGTGCATTTCCGTCCTTTCAAATTGGCCTAGGGCGCTGCCCTATGCCAACTTATTGTAAATATGCTCCTTAATATGGATGTTCTAGAATATGCAATCTGATTTGCCCAAGTCTGTGTTGTTATCTGCGCACTTGGCAACATTACGGACAAGGGAAATGCATCCACCCTATTACAGCTTTTGACTTTTGGGGCATACAGGAGAGACATATAGGGAGGTAGTTGATAACAGAAAGAATCAATAACTTATTCATTGCCAATTGAAAAAGTTTCACTAATGGAGGTTCTGAAGATGACATGGGAGCCTCAATTCTAGCAGTGCAATAAATCAGAAGGGCGCCATAAGTTTGACTTCAGATAGGTTCAGTCCAGTCCAGTTTTATTTTCAACCTGTACACAATTGGAAAGGAAATGGATACTTGCCCTTGACAGGGCTGAGATGTTACCTTGCTTCAAGCATGTAACATCTTTATTGGTGGTTCATGGATCCAGGGCCGGACTGGCTACCGGGCTTTACTTAATAAACAATGCAAAACAAATGTTTTAAAAAGTATGCTTTAAAGCTATTTGTTTTGCATTGTTCATTTAAAAGCGCCGGCAGCTCCCCAGCAACAAAATCAGCCCCATAGCAGTGAACCTGGACCCCACCCTCTCACCCCAGCAAAAAACGCCCGGTAGCCAGTCCGGCCCTGTTTGGCTCACAACAATTCTTAGATGCATAAACCTTTTTTGTCATAAATTTACTATGTTGAGGAATATAGGCCTTCATTAAAAGTGCCTCTGTGATTCACTAACCCTGTGCAAACACCTGATTGTGCCACAATCTTGGAGCTATATTTATGAGCCCTGTTGCATTGCGATTGCATCACACAATGTGGTGGAAGTGTGAAGCAACTAGAAAACTGAGATTTATGAAGCCACGCGAGGCCAACTTGCAAGGCCCCGAGTGGCTTCATAAATCACAAGTAAAGCAACGCAGTGCAAAACACTGCATTGCCTTACTCTGCACCAGGGAGGCGTTCCGTGGGTGTACCCATACAACTCCCATGGTTTTTGATGCATTCCCAGATTTACCGTAACTTCCAAATCTGGGAATGTGGCAAATAGATTGGCCTCCCCTAGTCTTTGTTTCTCCTCATTACCTTCACTTTCTATGTGTGCTGCATTCTGCACACATAGAAAGAGGAATTTGCCTCTCAGGATTGTTTTTGTGCAGGAAGGTCCCCATTCCTGCATAAAAAACAACCCGTCTGCAACACAGGCACCCTTGCACCATGGTGCAAGGGTGCCTGCATTGGCGCTAGGCAGCCACAACGACACTAGCACAGGGACAAGGACAGGAACGCTTGTATTCTTTTAAATATGGCTCATTCATACAGCTCATTCCTGCCCTTTCCCTGTAACGCAGCGCAGCAAGGTTATTTGCTGCACTGCGTTGCAGTGCTTTTCCATCAATTTTGCTCTAAATATATATTACTCCATAATTAACATTAGATCAATGTAAGGCACTGTGGCCTGATTGACAAAGTTTCTTTACATGAGCATCTCCAAATTATTCTGAAACTTCAGAAGTCAGCAGGAAGATACAGCTATTCATAGAAGCATTGTAGAATGGGCCTAGTGTGTCCTGCCATCATTGAATGGCAGTGATTAAAGGGACCATCCAGATTAAAGAAGCTGTTCTCTTTAACCACTTCCGTGCTCATGACGAGCCCAGCTTGTCATAAGGCACAGTGGAGCTGTGCTCATGATGAGCTGGGCTCGTCATAACCGTCGCGGCCCGCCCACGTGCGACTGATTCCCCGCCTGTGCGGGAGAATCAATCAGTGGGCGGGGTCGTGACGAGCTCAGCTCGTCATGAGCACTGCTTCTCTGTGCCTCATGACGAGCTGGGCTCGTCACGAGCAAAGCGCCACCACTGCCGCACCCCCTCGCCGCGGGGGAATTACCCCCACGTGGAAGGGGTTAACCATGCATGCATCTCTAACAATCTTCAACAATAGGTGTTCTGGAATATTGCTTTGTTTGATGACATCCGCTGGGGGTTTGAGATGTTTCGTGACAACATTCAGGGGATGAACTTTTTGACACGTTTTATATAAATATGCTATAGTGTACCGTCGGTTCCATTGTGCTGCCCTTTGCACTAGCTCTTGTATGCAAATTGTACAATGAGGGGTTTCAGGGGTAGATTTTCTTCCTCCTTTGGTTGCATGTTGTTCATGTGCTGTGCTGAAAATATAGGAACTGGGAAATGAAGAAGTGCTGAAAAAAGGAAAGATGTGGTTAAGAACGTTTCCATATTTTCAGTTAAACAGAAAGGCACGCAAACCATGGAGTTCCAAGTTCTGTATTGATTTTTTTTACAGACAAGAGAGAAAAACAATGCACTCTAAAGTGACTTGCAAGATTTTAATTAATATCTGTGAAAATGACCGCCTTTATGTTTAAAAAGACATTTTTTTAGACTGCTGCAAAAAATACTACTGACAAGTGCTATGAGGAGTACTACTTTCCAGCATAAATGCCTGCTTACCTGAAGTTTCTTTAAATATATCCTCAGCATCATACAAGGGAAACATGGTAGTGAATGACTCAAATTAATGTTTACATTTTGAATCATCTACACACCAGTGTTTCTGCAGAAATTGTCAGGGAGGCCTTTTGAATAACATAGGAACTAAATTCACACGTATACAAGGGTAAATGTGAACTAATAACTTCTTGCTACACATACTGACATAAAAGGAGGACAGGGTGCAAAACATGGAACATACCTCTGGACAAATTCTTTCAACATTCTATTTGATATACTCAACTACTCAGTTAATGTCTTTTGATTTATTTTTATACAGGACTATTAAGAGGGCCAGACTTGTAAATAAGATTATTCATCAATTGTTAAGAGATATTTTGTAAATAAGGAATCATTGAAGTATTGTTCTCTACATATACCCAACTCCAAGGCCTACTCTTCTTTAGACCTGGACCCCTAGGTCACACATCTAATTGGAAATTTGAAGATACTGAATTCCAAGCAACTCTTCCTTTTAATGTCCAAATACTACTATGTTGACACTATTAAATTTGGTTGTAATGACCACCTTCACAAAATGCACTTTTGGTCAATGCCATGAAATTCGCCTCGAGAAGTTTATTTTATTACTTGTACTAGGGCATTTATCTATACACCACTTCAAGTTTTTGCATTTTCCAAAATCCTCTCATTATCCTTATTTGCAATATCTTCTTTTTCTCCCTATTCCTATTTAAGGGATTTGCCTCTATACATTCCAGAGTCTAAATCTCATTATTTTATGTTCTTTTTCGGTAGCTCAAGGACATCTGTTTAGCATCTCTATTGACTGTATTTGCCCCCTTTTCTTCCTTTTCCTGATACTATTTAAATGTTGACTAGTTATTTGCGTTTCTCTCTAAATATCAAGGCTGTCACTCCCCTACAAGACTTCCCTCTTTTTCTGACATCTAGTTTTGCTTCCAAATCTCATTTACTTTGTCTAACATTTTTTCTCGCCTTTACATACTTCCCTTGTAGTTAATAGAGCGCTATGCTCTTTCTCAATTGCCACTTTATTTAAACACAATTGCCTTTTCTGGCCTTACCCTTCATGGTACCATTTGCCCATCTCATATGGATTCCCCTCCCCCTTTTCTTCTACTTTTTTGCATATTCTCCATGTTTTTTGTTTAGTGTTACATCACCCCACCTTCTATCCAGAGTTCAGTGTATGGGCATCTATGTCTGAGTGTAGTGTCTGCCTCTCTCTTCACTATTTTGAGTAATACACTCCGTGCTGCACTTTCATTCACTGCACGGACCCATGTACCAAGCAATGTAGCCTGCCTGCGGTAGGCAAGCAAGGATATGGCAAGCGTGTGGTTGTGGTGAGCATGCGGCAAAGAGAAGCCTGGGAACTTGACTCATTTCCTGCTCTTTGCACGGCAGTCATCCATGCTGTGCAGCAACAAAGTTTCCCCCTGCTGGAATTTCCTACTATCCATTTCCCACCTAAGGATCTCAGCTTAAGGAAACGTGTCAGGTTTAGTTGCATATCCAAAGTTTTCCCAGAACAAGTAGACTTGCATGTGCAGCCCCAAGTCTAGAGACATGCTTACAACACCTTGCAGCTGCCACAAGAGATAAAGGGGTTAAGAGAGGTGGAGAAGGGCACCCACATACAGAAGGTGAAAGAAGGAATATGCTAGTGAATGGGTCATGACTTAAAAATTACAACTTAGATGAGCCTGTGCCCTTTTCTGGAGCATTCAGCACATGAATTTCCCGTTCTCTCAGTGAAACCCCTGTAGTCAGACTTGCATGCATGCCAATATTCTAGAAGAGGGAAGTAGAAGATTTTTTTTTTTTTAAATAATCGGGCGAACGTATTTCTTCCATTGACTTCTATTGAGGCCTGAATCAGGTCTGTTAACATATATGGGACTTGGAAGTGTGCTGCTGTGAGATTGGATACAAGAAATGTAAATATAAGTTTTTCCTTACCTGTCATGAGCATGGAGAAAGCACTATGTCAGGCAGAGAGAGTGTGACAAAAATATTGTTCACTAGCCTACAAAAGCAGGTTACTGGCAGTGCATACTCTGAGTCGCACAAGACAGTCCCCGTTGGCTGAAGCCCTTTGAGGAATCGGGTTTTTGACTGCAGGAATTGGAAGGCGAGAGACCCTTGAAATCAGTAGCCTCCTGACTGAATCAGGAGGCTTTGCATGTCTGGGTTTGGCCAACATGTATCCTCATTCACAAGTCCCTGTGTCATTTTAGAAAACCCCCAGAACTAAAACTCCCTATGGGT
This sequence comes from Triturus cristatus, assembly GCF_964204655.1. Taxonomy (NCBI): domain Eukaryota; kingdom Metazoa; phylum Chordata; class Amphibia; order Caudata; family Salamandridae; genus Triturus; species Triturus cristatus. The sequence goes on from NC_140590.1 coordinate 1,390,216,235, forward strand.
AATGGAGCGCTTCCTTTGGAGTAAGTCCTTTTAGTGGAAATCTTGTAGAATCAGTTCAAATTCAATGTTCTACCCTGGGCATTGACTACACTTGGATAGCTGCTTAAGCTCTGCAATTCCACTATTTTGAATTGCCTATATTGGGGGCAAGATTTATCAAAGAGTTGAGTTGCCTTTGTGTCGCACAAGATAATGCAAGGGCAATGCAACACTGAAGTCAGATTTACCATTCCACACAAGGCAACCCTGTGTGGCCCTGTGGTGCTTGGTAAATATGGAGTAACGCAAGGCAGGACAAGTCGCTGCTTTGCTTTACTCTGCCGCAGTGCCGGGTTTAGTGCTGGTGGCGCCTGGTGCTATAATGATTTTTGGTGCCCCCACACCCCATGACAGCCTCCTTGGATTCTCTCACTACCATCGGGCAAATGTCCCCCTTGAATGTATGATGTTACAATGCAAACATTTGCAATGCATGCCTTTACAACACAGTTTTTACCTCACAACATCCATTACAACGCATGATTTTACGTCGCATGCCATCACTATGCATTTTTAGAAACTACATTTACAACGCATCCCATTACAACGCATTACAACGCATAACATTACAATGCATACTATTACAATGCATATTACTTTTAGGGCAACAGTAGGGTAAGTGTTGGATAGTGTAGGGGTAAGAATTACTATTCCCTCTCCAGTGAGTGCAACATTAGGGTAAGTGTTGGAGAGTGTAGGGGTAAAAATTGGCCATGTCTGAACTGGGGTGGCGGAGTGAGCTAAAGAATGATGATGGATTGAACCCAGATCAGTTGACTGGGGGTGAGTGCTTGCAATGTTCAACACTCCGTCCATCATCCCCTTTGGTTTTGCTTTGTTCGCCCTAAGTTGGCAGGGTATGCCCAGACGTGGGTCCCTTGCTCACTTTGCCACTGGATTCAAGCTAGCCTGGCTGATGATGGCTGATTAGCCAGAAACCGGTTCCAGGATGCTTGTTTCCGGACCAGGGAAGACATGGCTTGGCAGTTCGGGCTGGACTGTTCCCATGAGGCACAGGGTCAGACTGATTTGCATATGGCCATGTCTGAACTGGGGTGGCAGAGTGAGCTAAAGAATGATGATGGATTAAACCCAGATCAGTTGAATGGGGGTGAGTGCTTGCAATGTTCAACACTCCGTCCATCATCCCCTTTGGTTTTGCTTTGTTCGCCCTAATTTGGCAGGGTATGCCCAGACGTGGGTCCCTTGCTCACTTTGCCACTGGATTCAAGCTAGCCTGGCTGATGATGGCTGATTAACCAGAAACCGGTCCCAGGATGCTTGTTTCCGGTCCAGGGAAGACATGGCTTGGCAGTTCAGGCTGGACTGTTCCCATGAGGCACAGGGTCAGACTGATTTGCATATCGCCATGTCTGAACTGGGGTGGCGGAGTGAGCTAAAGAATGATGATGGATTAAACCCAGATCAGTTGACTGGGGGTGAGTGCTTGCAATGTTCAACACTCTGTCCATCATCCCCTTTGGTTTTGCTTAAAAATTACTATTCCCACTCAAATGAGTGCAACAGTAGGGTAAGTGTTGGATAGTGTAGGGGTAAAAATTACTATTCCCGCTCCAGTGAGTGCAGCAGTAGGATAAGTGTTGGATAGTGTAGGGGTAAAAATTGCTATTCCCCATTACTTACCTTATATTGCGTTGTAATGGCATGCGTTGTAGTGACATGCGTTGTAAGGACATGTGTTGTTGTGACATGCGATGTAATGGCTGTGTTGTAATGGTATGCGATGTAAAGGATGTTGCGTTGTAATTGCTGCACTGTAAAGGGAGTGCGTTGTAATGACTGCGTTGTAAAGGTTGTTTCCCGTCAGTGCCCAGTGCGGCCGCACCAGTCGCACTGCCCTAAAGCTGGCCCTGCTCTGCCCCATTCTGGTGTTCTATGGGTGAAGCGTAGTTTTCCCACACATCCACCTATGGATTTTGGAGCATTTCCAGATTTACCATGAGGGGTAGAGCTGGGAATGCATCAAAATGCTGTGCCTTCCGAGGCGAGGTATAACAAGGAAAAATATCTTTATTTCTCCTCAATTTTCTCCTCTTTCTAGGTGTGCTGCATTCTGCATTTTTGGTACTTCCTGTTTTTTTTTTTACTGCGTTTATCTTTTTTTCTCAGTGTTTTGTTTTATTTTATCTTGTTTGTTCCAGTTATTCCCTTCCTATTCTTTTTTTTGGGGAGGGTTATATACTTTTTTTTAACTTATCTCATCACAACATTTTATATGTCACCTTTTGTTGTCCACCCTTATCCTCCTCATATTTGTGGGCTGCTCCTGCTTCTCACAACTCTCCCTAATCTCCAATGCCCCCACCCTGTCTCATCCGCCCCCCCCCTTTCAAGTTCTAACGTTCAAAAACTCATAGACAGCATACATCTCTGCTATACATGAAGCGTGCTAAAGAATCGTGTCCTCGAGATGCATCAGTGTCTGGGAGCAATCAGCTCCTCAGGAATGTGTTTTATATTTCTGCCTGCAAGTGGGTAGTTATCAGCTCATTAAAAGAAACTGGCGAGATTTCATGAGCTGTTAAATTTACAGAGGCAGAGAATAGCCATGTTAAACACAAAACACCCCATCAGGCTTTCTTAGTTAGGCTGCTCGAGGTGACGCAAAATGGGGTGCCTGAGATGTGAAATGATTGTGTCGGAATGGCATCGAAATATCTGCTTCGTTGACATGATAACATCATTGGCTTCAGCAAATAAGATGGCTCCAGGCCCCCCGCTTTGGCACCAGAGAGAAGAGAAATTAGGTTTTCCCTATGGTAGTGTTAAAAGAAAAAAAAAAGTTTGCTTTAATGTCATTTACATTTATTTATGGAGCGCCTTTAGATCCAAACCAGTGAACACAACAGCCCTCAATGAAATGTGCAGTGTAAGAAGGATTTCTTTTGAGAGGCACGCATAGGGAACCATATTGTTTTATTCTGATATAGTTAATAAAATATATGTACTAGTACCTGAATGTGCAGAAACGAAATCAATTGTTTCATCATTCACGTTATCCCTGAGATACCTTTGTGAATTACCCGGTTCCTAAAGTTTTATAGTGTGTGCCCAGTACAGTGCAATTGAAATATTTGTATTACTTTATGCAGATAAAATGTATTAATCAATTTCTGCCTGTTTTTAATCTTGCAATGGAAGCTCTTCCCTCTGGTGGTGAGCAGTACTGGCCGTGAGATCCTTTTCATTAATGTGAATGGTTAATACAGGGGAGCCTATGTCTAATTTCCTTATAGCAGTCGAGTCGCTAAGTCAATATATGTGATGATGGGATGTCATAATGCCTCCTGCCAGAGCTCACAGCCCAGGCAAAAGATAGGCCTAACAACATAAGTATAGACAGCTGCAGTATAAACATCAATACATAGATCATGCTTTTCTTTCTTCTGATCTGTTTTCTTAAAATGAACGGTGATCAACAGAAAGGAGATATTTATGATATGTCTATGTTTTGACCGCTATAGATCTTTAAAAGAAATAATATCTCTCATGTTTCTTCCCATTCACAGTCAAATCAAAACATTTTGTAAAATGACTTACCTCGACCTGATTCTAGTATCTCTGCAACAAAAACTAGGTGTATTTAACATTGCATCAGAGACTAGGGGCCAGATGTATCAACATTACAATTTGCGAGTCTATATTAGCGGATTTTACCGATTAGCTGTCATAGACTCGCAGAATGCAATGTATGTAGGAATCTGCTAATATTTAGCGATTCCTACGCATTCCTTATTTGCGACTCGCAAATTGGCCAAGAGGCCAATAGGAATGAATAGGAATTGCGTACGCAATTTGCGAGTAAACAATAGGTACTCGCAAATTGCGCTAGCAATTTCAAGGCTGCAAGGGTTCCTAAAGGACACTCTGTTGCACCCCTGAAATGTGCATGTATGTGTGCCACATGGCACTTTGAAAAATGCATGAAATTGCATTTTTCGAAGAAATGGCAATTTACCACCAACCTGAAGTTGGTAGTAATTTGCAATTCCTTACAGCTAAATCGCAATTTGCGATGGATACTTGAATAGTATTTACGGAATCGCAAATTGTGATTCTCTAAATGCTTGTGCAAAATAGGGAATCTCACATTTTGCGATTCCTTACTTTGCGAGTGGGTTTTTACTTACTTGTATTGCACACAGCTAAATTGCGATTGCAAATGCTGAAATTCTGTGAATTCCAGCGTTTGAGATCGCATTTTACCTTGATACATCTGGCCCTTTGGTTATATTCTTCATATCTGAGCCATATCATCTCTTTCATGTTAAAGAGCAAGGCACAAAGGATTTAATTAGTGTTGATAAAGTGTGAAGGTATGACGATATATCATCCGTGGTCCGTGCAGGTATCAGCGGTGGGAGATTTCGAGGGATGATGCTGAGGGAAAATTAAATAAATAATTAATTTTCCCTCAACATCGTCCCTCAAAATCCCCCTTAACTCCGCCCCACCGCCCCACCGCTGTTACCTGCACGGACCGCTGCTGCAATATATTATAAGGAATAAAAATACCCTCTGCCATAGATTTAAATGATATTACACATCAGATAAAGGAACTGAGCCTTCAGCCTTATTCTTTTTTATGGTCAGAGATCTCCTCAGTGGCTTTCAATATCCTTACAATGAATGACCGGGGCTGCTTTGTCCAATGTATAAAAACCAAGTGGAAGCTATATGGAAGCCTCTGGAACAGCTGTGCATTAATATAAGGGGTTGGTAAAAGGTTACCTTAAAAACTGAAAGCACTGCATATAAGGAGATGATGGGAACCTTGATTTATGCCTCGTACTCAAGAATTATTCAATTTTTTTTTCTTTTCCCTTCTTATTTGTTCAATACATTTGATTGATAAGCCTGCAAGAAGATCAAGTATGCTGAGTCCTGATGCAACTAAAAATAAAGTCTTCATTTTTAGGTCCACCTTGATAGTCCAGCTGTCGCCAGGCCTTAAGTGATCAACCAAAAAGAGCTTTAAGAATCACTACTGAGAGAGGGGTTTTGGTTCTACCTAAATGTTGATTACCTTGAGTGCAGATTTTTATTGGATATACATTTTCTGCTTACACTGAAAAAGAATGTTTGTATTGCACTTTATGTGAGTGGAAACTTTTATGCTTAACACAGCAGCAGGACTAAGATGATTATGGTGGTAAGCTATTGAGCAAGGCTATAGGCCTGATCTGTTTATTATGAAAATCTACGCAAAGACAGTAAGTCTGACTTCATTATTGTGAAAAGCATATGTTAAAGCCAATAGGCCATTAAGGGTGGATTGCCTTACACTGTATTAAAGCATGAATTACAGGGAATCTCACAGATGACCATAGTAGGCAAGAATTGTTGAGTTGAGTACCCCCAATGACTAAACCTCAGGGTAGAAGATTTGCATTTTAATAATCCTTGTTATGCCCTTTCAGGAAGAGTTTTTTATTGTTTTGCAACTTTGTGTACCTATTTGTAATTGTATGACTACTGGTGGAGGGGCTTTGGCTCTGACAAAATGATGACACCCTTGAGTACAGATTTTGATTGGGCAGAAATTGTGTGCTCCCACTGAAAAGAGTGCTTGTATTACATTGTTTGCTTTATGGTATAAAGGGTATGCACAGCTTAGCAGGTCTGAGTTGGCTAAAGTGAAAAATCATTGAGGAAGGTTACATGGCTGATCTTTATATTATGAAAAGTTCTGATAGAGGAGTAGGCCTGGTCTATTGTAAAGCCAGCAGGCCTTTAAGGGTGGATTGTCATTACACTGTGTTCAAGCTGCAAGACATTTTTGTCATTGTAATCTCACAGGTTACAGCACTAGGCAAGATGTTTGGTGTTGGTTACTTCCTTTGCCACCCTTGGGGATTGAAGATTGTGGACTGTAGTACGCTTCGACAAGCCTGCAAGTGTAGGTGTCTAGCAAACCCATTTTATTACAAAACTCTCTACATGCATACATACAAGGTGTTTGGTTGAGCCCTCTTCTTTCTGTTCAAGTGACTTTCATATTCTAACTCATTCCTGGAAAAACTTACTGTAGGGGCAATCGATTAGACCATTTCTGCCATTGTGGCTAATGCCATGTGAGTAAAGGCAATTTGCTTGATCACATGTAGACATGCTTCTTAAAAATGAGTGTGCATAACTGTCAGCGTTTGGTCTAGTGGCGAGTCCCTTTGTTTTTAATGTTTCCTTTAATAGGTCCCCTTTCATTTCTTTCCTTCCTCACCTTTGTTTTTTAGCATCCTGTAGCTCCACAGACAGCCCAACCGTCCCATGCACTTACTGCTTCCTTTGTGGCAACTATTTCCAAGCAGATTGACCATCTTGGCATTGTATTATCTGCATTGTATCATAGTTTTACCGTTCAGCGAAATCCACCTTGTTGAAAAGCATTATGTTGGTCACAGTGTATCCCTACCACATTCATAGATTTTACGCTTTAGCATTCGAAGATGGCTGCCCGGTGTGATGATTGCTGAGTGATTATCTTCGAATTATATTGTGCATAGAGTTTCAATCTATTTTCACTCCAAGATGTCCAATTATTCCTTCTTGATGTAGAAGCAATGATATACAATGTGCAAAACTATTACAAGATGGCTGCTTGCTCCTATGTTAGATTATATTTCTGCATTATAAGCCCATACCTGCCTACCTTAAGTCCTGCTTGGTTTCTTTTTTCTATCTTTAGTCTTTTGATGCTTTCTCCATATGCTAGCTGAGTTGTGTGTTTGCTTTGTTTCAAATAGGTATGTGAGTAAATGAAAAAATGAGTCAGTGGGTGAATGAATGGATGTATTAGTGCAAATATGGGTAACAAAGTGCAAGTACGTTGACTTATTTTAGAGCCTAAACTCATCAGTGACTAGAGAAGGACTTTCATTTATATGCCAGACCTGCTTTCATTGCCAAAGCTTGTTTATATTCATATTTCTGGCATAACAATAAAAGGCTGGTCTATAGTTTTTGTTTCATTTTATCATATTCAAATAAAATCCTTTCAGCTTTGAACCTTAGTTTGAGTGTTTTATTAGTAAACTCCATCGCCCAACTCATAAGCCACACTGTTATAAGACAATCAGGCTCCTCTTTTCAAAGCAGATGCAATATATCTCTCCAAGCCATGAGCCTACTGTCTGTGTCTGCACCGAAGGGGGTCAATAAACATGTCTGGGCAAAATAATATCTGATTGGGTCAAAAGAGACGTATTTGAGATTCTGAGTCTTCATGTGTAGGGATTCGGTCTTGAGACTTTAAACTAGAAAACTATGCTTCTGCTCTGTGGAATAGATTTGCAGATATAGAAATACAACCAGCCTCTTTCTCCTTAACTCTTGTCTGCTGCTGTTATGTGGATGCCTATTACCATTGTATTATTATATTCCAGGACCATATCACCTTCACAATCATGGCCTGCCGACACTAAAGAAGTGTGCTGGTGGGGCCGCACGGTACTTAATACACAGGATCACTCGGGATGAATTGCCCCGTGACCAGTTCTATCTTGCTCAGCATGGATACAGGAATTCCCAATCATTTCTCATGTGATTTCCCACAAGCACAAAAATATAAGCATGATTGTGTACAAGAGTATCCTTATTTTTCTAAATTGTACTGCTTAGACTTTTGATCCACACTGATACCTACTGAATGAGCATGGGATGCATAACTGCATGATTGACTACTCCAGTTGGTGCAGAATCCGTAATGTACCAAAGTCCTAGAATGCTTAGAAAAGTTAAATTGTGCTCCAAAATAATTTTGTGCATAAAAACATCATAAGTATAGGGTGATATCACAGGGATTGATTTCATGCTCCATATTCCACCACAATCTCTGCAGAGGGTGAAATCAAGGGAAACAAGAGGATATTCCTATTCATCTCTCTTTGCAGCTGCTATGGTGGAGACGAAATGCCATGTTATGGACCATAACCACTGGAATGTGTACAGTAGTTAAATCAACAGCTCCATATACAGGTCAAATTGGAGATGTTGACAACACAGAAACATGTTTTGAGTAGGCCTGGGCTAAAATTCCGTTCCGCTCGCGGAAATTGCGATAATTTGACATTTTCGCGTTCCGCGGAGAGCGCGAAAATGTCAAACTTTCCGCAATCCGCATTTTACCGTAAATTTTTTGCTTGCTCGCGCTGTAAAATAATACATTCTCGCGTGCGCACGATTGCCTTACCTGAATCCCCGCATTCGCCAACAAGTTTTCCCGGTCGCGTTCTCCACGAGATGTTGGATTGTTGGTAGCCATTTGCGCTGTCTTGCGACAGTTCGCGCCCGCAGTAACGTCATTCGTCGAGCGATCACGTCTTTCTTCTCGCGATCATGCACCGCGAGACAAATGAAAACAAGATGGCCGCGCCCGCGAGCAACCACATGGGTAAACACATTGATTTCTAAAAATCTCACATCTATGTTTAAAACTTTAACATTCAATAAGATACGGTAAACATGGACCTTCAGGGTTGTTATTTATCCACAAGATGTTGGCTATGGAGATGTTGTCTATGTAGATTAAATAATAATTTTAGATGAGAACGGTGTAGCGACTAACCTACATGCAGAGGTATCTTCATCCACCTCTCCTATCCCTTCCACACAGAGATTTCGACACAAGCATGTGGGAATGAGAGAGAGAGTGGATGAACAATGGGAAATTCATATTACAAAATTGTAGGGTTTAGAGGAGTGTAAGGAGGGGCATAGAGAGGATTAGGGAGGGTTTTAGGGACACTCCCTCAATTGAACAAGCCGATTCCTATTCACACTAGAGTTACAGTAGGGAAGAAGACTTCTTAACAGTTGTAAATGTACTACAGGTCAGACCTGGTTTAAGTTCTGCACCACACACGACTAAACAGCCATACTTTAACAACCTCCCATTGAAAATAATGGAGGTAGTGACTTACAAATGTGTAACTTAATGTTAAAATATTGTATATAAATACAAATAAATATTATTTTATTATAAAATATTTTAATAACTTTAAATTTGAAAATCAATGTAACTTAAAAACATTTTTTAATTAATTTAATCTAATTCAATACATTACTTTTAGTAATTTTTAATGTATAATGAATACATTTAAACATTTTAATTTAGGTGGACATATTTAAAAAAAGCTTAAATGATAATTTTAATTTAATGTAATATATTTTAATTAATTAGATGTTTAATTCAATATTAAGTAAATAGTGATGTACCAATTTTTATATTTTGGTTTCCATTTAAAATAAATACCTAAAGTTAATTTTCAAAATACGTGTAACATAATATATGTGTACTTACATTTGTAAATATTTAATATAAGTTTTAAAATGTCCATATACTTAATCATAAGGCGATTTCCACCCTGGTGGTGGAAACCTCCTCCTCCATGTGAAAAGTTGCTATTAGTATTTTTACACTTATTTGGTTTCAACTTTGGATTAAATGAGTAGAGGCATGTCTGCACTTTGTAGTATGTGTACACTCAGAAATGGGGAATAGCCAAAAATAGTAAAGTTACTAAAAACTGTAAAAGTATATTTACATGTGTCGATTTACTCTCATGAAAATTTACCTTTATGAATAGGCCCCAGTAAGCTTTAAAAAAGTAATTCAATCGCTCTTTTTGCCTTTTTATTTTATTATTGTTGAGAATCAGTGTTTGCTGGGTCACATCATATCTAACAAACAGAACAAATCCATTTATACTGTTTATAGGTCTTGCCTGAGACAGAGTGCATGCGATCTCGCTTGCGACAATCTATTGTTTCTAAATACATTTCTTTTTAAACTCTAAAAAGGGGCCTTTAGCCTGCCTATTACCTACCATTTGTTGGCTTCATTGTCTATCTAATTTTCTTCCTTTAAATTGATGAGCATGTGTCTGCTTATGTCGACTTTACTTTGTCTCCAAGTTATTGTTTTCTTCCATGAAGAATGGACCAATTACTGATAGATATTTTAATTAGTGTTCCTTCAAGCTGTTTGCTCTAGGATTGTGGTACTTTTTTGTGAGTGTGTATTGCTTCTTTTTACTGCTCCTATGCCACTCTGTTTTGTTTTTTAGCTGCTCTTCAGCTTATTTGTTTATGCTTTGTAGACTTGACCCGCCGCTCCCCTCACTCATTGTTTGCTTTCCAGATGTTTCCAGTAAGCCACTTTTCTCCTTCCAATGCTGGACGAGCCACATAAAACATACAGCACAATTTATTACATTTTAATAATGTTTCAAGTGGCACAATTCACTGAAGGTGCATTTGTTATGACTCGTTCTCGTGTTGGTCACATTCTGTGTAATGCTGCTTTCCTTCCCATTTGGAAATACCAACATAAGTTACCTGTTTTTAAATGGTACCAACTGGTGATATCGGCGCTTGCCTAAATGAGTGTGTATTTTTTTGGGGGGGGAGTTTTATATAGTGCGAACTAGACCTGAAAGTATCAGAGCGCTTTACATGAGCACCAGTTACGTTACAGGCGGACATATTCATTTATTTTTTTGTTAGGCACAGGGAGATTAAGTGATTTGCCCTTAAGCACAGGATTTTGAGCGTCCCTGCTGAGCCTCGAACCAGGTCCCCCAAGTTCGAGGTTGACCGCCCTAGCCATTAGATCACATCCTCTCCCCTCTCTGTATGCATGATGTTAGCCGTTTATAGGTTGTGCGCCTCAATAGCATGCCATACCATACTCAGACCATAATATACTATACTATCACAGGCCATACAGAGCTCTCCATAACATACTTTGGAATTACTGACAGTTAATAACCAAATTATACAATACCAAACCATACCATACTATACAATAACAGGCCATACCATTCCATATCATGCGCTACATTAACAGGCCATCCTATATCATACCATAATATTCCGTACTATACAATAACAGGGCATACTGTAACATACCATACAATAGCAGCCCACACCATACCATACTATAAATTGTCAGACCACACCATACCATACCAATGGCAATAGCAATACTAATACCATACCATAACATACCATACCATACCATGCTGTTCAATGACAGGCTATACCATATCTTAATATCCAGTCAAGTCACCCTTACCGAATTATAGCTTTCCCCACTGTTGAACCTTCAAGTCACGTTCACCTCCCTTCACATCTACCCAGCCCTAAACCATAAAGTCACCCTTACCTCCCTTTAACTCTACCCATCCCTAAACCCCGAAATCACTTATTTTATATAACAATAACAAAATAAAAAAAATAAAAAGTGACCTAGTTGTAAAGTACTGTAATGTAAAGGTACAAATACTAACGTGTGTGGTACTTAACGGTGTGGTAAAGGTCCTGTGTGGTAAAGGCTCCAAGATGAAGGCTGGTTTCCCTTAGGCAGGGCACAAATGTTTTGGGGGCACTGTAGGTTGTTTTATGACCTTCAGTATTTTTGGCGGGCACCTTCATCTCTTTTAGGGTTTGGCCCTCTAAGACCACTTCCCCCCTTCCTATACTTTAGGTCTCACCTGACACAGTGCATGCGCTGTCGCTCGTGAGACATTGTATTTACTTAGAGGACTTACAGCCTGCCCATTGCTTACTATTAGTTGACTTCATCGTTACTCTCATGTCCATACTTCTCTTTGATCAGCAAGTGCCAGCTTTATTTCCACTTTGTGTTCTTGTCGCTACCCTGTAGCATGGCCAAAATAGCCTTGCCCAGTGTCCTTACACTGCTCGCCCGCTTCAGAGATATGTTTTTCACTTCTAGATGCACCCCCTTGCTTTATCCCTCTCCCACATTGTTGCTTGCCCTGCCTCCCACTCTCCTCCTGCATTGTGGCTTGTCCGGTCTTGACTTCCCTGCTATTGCTTGCCCCATCTACCCTCTCACTCTTCATTGCTTGCCCCCTTCTGTCCCTTCAGAAAAAAAACCCCAAAAATCGCAGTAGTGCATATCAAGATGCTTCTAAGATGAAAACAGCACTGCACTCCCTGCTCTGCATGGCCTTTTTGGTGCTGTCTTCATGCAAGGCCAAAACCGCGATCTTTAGCTCGGACATGAGATAAACTTTTTTGTAGAGGCGGAGAATAATCTCATACTAAGAAAACAGATCACTGCCCCTTGCGTTCAGCGCAAGCAACATCATAGCTCTTTTTTCCTAACTTCCAGCAATGCTGCTCTACAACATGGCTAAAAGAAATTGACAAAGAATTCTGTGGGCTTTGCCTGTGCTTTTTGTTACTCTTGTAATACGGAATGAAGCAAATTAAGTTTCCATTAAGCCACATATCAGAGGAAATTTTGCATTGGAGTTTGCAAACCATTTCATGTGAGTCATAGACATTTCAACAAAGAAATCCTAAACCTTGAAGAACAGTTTTGGGGAAAATCGTTGAACTATTTTTACAACTTATGCAATGAAAAATTAAACCTTGATTTTTCCTCAAACCCATATCTATTTTTCACATTTAAAAAGTGGAGCAAGAGCATTTTATTCACGTTTTAACATGTAAACTACAAAAAAGACATGAAATCAGTTTGCTTGAATTATTGCCCAGGTTACATTTTTTCCATTCAGTTTGATACAAACAGCAAATATGTTGCAAATGGATTGGCACTGTTATTTTATTTTTTGTGCCAATGCAAAGTTACTTTACATGGCCATTGCTTTTTTAAACCAGCTATTATAGAGGTGTTTCGCAAAAATATATAAAAACATCTATAGTTTCCTATATACCACAACTACCAAATTCTCAGTTATTTCGCAGTCCCTTACTAAAATCATTTTTTGTGTGTAAAAGTATCGAACAAATCGCTTTACGTTACTGCATGACATATCCATGCTGCTTCACCTGCTATTGCATAACTAACTAGTCAAAGGTTGTTTTGCTTGCTTCCACTTGCTGTTTCCATAGAAATGAGGTTGTGATTTCCTGCCCTTAGCTGTGGCTCCTCTCAAACTCATCCTGTGCATCTCCTTCCCTTTTCTGTTCCTTACGTCATCATATTTAGGATGTTGCACAATGTCCATAAGAGCAATTAATAGATTTGTTCTTTCTGAAGAAACAGTGAAGTTCAGAAAACACGTGAGTGAGAAGGCATTGGTCCAAATTAAAATAATCATTGACAAAGTCAATAGGTCCGGCCTTGCCATGGTGGGCCAATTAATAAGATTATTTAACCTTTTTTATTGCAACCTTATGCCACAAAAAACAGTACCAAGTAAATGAAAAGAATATAGACCGCAGCCGAAATGTAGCCGCTATATGCTTCAATAAAAATGTCGAAACAAAAAAAGACATTCTCTGTCGTGAGTATCTTACTAAACTTGTACAGAGTGCAGGCTTTCAGTTGGCCAACCATTATGACATTATATTTTAACAGCGGTAAAAAGATGAAATCATCACCCTACCAACCACTAATATTGCGGCCTTGTACAATATCACAGTGTCACCTAAAAACTTCATAATAGCGACATAAAATGGAGAAATGAATAGCCAATTTTAAAGATAGTTTACGAAAAGAAAATTAAAAAGCACACTCTGATCTTTGTCACTGAAGAAAAAAGAACCATTTCAAGTATATATATGAACAATATACACAAGCTTTCTGCAGTCGATCAAATTGAAAGGTGGTCTAACCCTCTTGTCCATGCTGTAGGCTGTGGAGGGTGGAAGCAAATATGAATGACAGTTCAACAGACCAATGGATGAAGTCTGCTGACAAAAATCCCCTAGCTGTATGTATATTATGTAGGATGTATTTGGACAACTACAGTCTGTCGAGACAGCTAAAGCTTTCAGGAAGGCCAAAACTAAAAAAAAACATGAAGCTGTAGCGGCATGGCGCTGACTATTAAATGGCTCAAGACTTTAAGCCTTATACAATTAGAGCTTTAGTCTATTTCTTATATTCTGTTATGTTGCAGCGGTAGAGGAGCAATAAAGCCACAGGGCTATATGTTTCAGTGTATCCACTACGTCTGAACTACTTCTGAGCTTACATATTTAAGGATGTCTGAGAGTGCTTATATGTGAATGTTTTCTTGCCAGCTTCAAATAATTGTGACTGAGAGGGATGAAGTGTGGTGGAGCATGATGTATTATGAGGTTTTGCAAGGTGTGGTGGAGTTTAGTTTGTGAGTGTAAAACATATTACCTTCAAACAGTCCTTCATGCAAACGTACAGAATGATGCAAACTGCTGCAAAGTTTGAGAAGTTGTGAGTTTTCATTCTGACCAAGTCATTTCTTATAGCCGTCATAAATGTGTGGTGTATAGGCCTGGGCTAAATATCCGTTCTGCTCGCGGAAATTGCGATAATTTGACATTTTCGCATTCCGCGGAGAGCGCGAAAATATCAAAATTTCCGCAATCCGCATTTTACCGGAAATTTTTTGCTTGCTCGCGCTGTAAAATAATACATTCTTGCGTGCGCCCGATCGCCTTACCTGAATCCCCGCGTTCGCCGACAAGTTTTCCCGATTCGGTCGCGTTCTCTACGAGATGTTGGATTGTTGGTAGCCATTTGCGCTGTCTCGCGACAGTTCGCGCCTGCAGTAACGTCATTCGTCGCGCGATCATGTCTTTCTTCTCGCGATCATGCACCGCGAGACAAGTGAAAACAAGATGGCCGCGCCCGCGAGCAACCGCATGGGTAAGTTGGCGAGCCGCGACCACGCAGAAAATACCACGAACGGGCGGGAAAAAACTTCCGCATCTTCGCAATATTTCCGCGTGTTTGCGGAGATTTTTAACATTTTCGCGATAATTTGCAAAAGTGAATTTCGCAAATTCCGCCCACCCCTAGTGGTGTATTGTGGTATAATGCGAGTATGTTTAATCAAAAAAGGAAGAGGGGGACCAGGAGCTGGTTATGGTCCAATGTCCGTGCTCCACTCATGACAGTTAAATCAATGAGGACATTGTTCCCTGTTGGCGGTGAAACAAAAATAGCGATCACCTGCTCAACACAAGTGGAAAGAGAAGAGAGAGTGTAGAGGGGGGGAGGGGGGTAGAAGGGAGATGAAAAGAGGCAGAGAGAAATTTCCCCAGTCTCAAGGATCCAATCCCGAAGGGGAGGACTCTATGTAGCCTCTATTTAGCCCTCACACACCCCGAGGGATGTCTTGCTTCATCATTGGGCTTGTTGTTGCTCCTCGTCGGGCCGGCGCTGCAATGCCCGACGGTCCCCCGAAGGTTCTCTTTATCGGAGGTCTTTTAAAGAGAAAAGCCGTAAGGTGAATGCGGGTATGTGGGCAAAAAAACAATAAAGGTGGATCCGAGAGGTAAGTGATTGCGTGCGTGCAGGGTGTGTGAATAAAAATGCCTAGGGGTGTCCAGAAAGTAAGTTTTAATATTATGGAGCCTCTGGCAAAGTAAAAAGACCAAAAGGTCGCAGGGTCACTAATAAGCGCAAGGTGCTAATGTGACTTTAATAAAAGGTCGACATGTTTCACGCCTTATATGCCCGAGTGGGTCAGTGGCGTTTCATCAGGACCAAATGAGAGTGAAAGGTTGTGCACGGTGAAGACGAGGGTGCCAGAGATTGGAAGGGTAACCCACGTCTTGAGAAGGTAAAGGGAGGTACGGGGCTGCGGGGTACAGTGACCTAGTCAGCAGAGACAGAAAGTGCGTACCAAGCTAGTGTAACCTGTGGGGGAAATAAACGGGAGGGGAAAAGGGGAGGAGAAGGGGAAGGTTGGGGTTTAGAAGGAAGGGGAATAGAGGGAGGAGGGAGGGGTGACAGACACACATGAATGGTTTAGACAGAACTGGTACATAAAATCAGTCACAGTTTAACGAGAGAACACAGTAAGGGACTGTCTGTGACCCCGAATACCATTCGCATAAAGGTTGTGCGGTCACCCCAGTGACCATGTCAGCAGGAACATACACAGAAAACGTGTCAGACGTCCAGCATCGGTGTCAGACACACTTTACTAACTTGATGGTGGAATGTTTCCCATGAGTTGTGGGGCGGTGTAAGAGGGAGACCATACATGTTAAAAAATATATATATAACTCGACATACATGCTAGAATCGAGGAAAACATTTGTGAAGTGGCATTAATAACGCCAGATTGAACAGCACGTAGTGCGTGAACAATGAGTGAGCATAGCCAGTGATAATCTACAAAAATGGATCTTAGTACAGATGTCAAAAAGTATAAACAGTCCACAGAGCAAGGTTACGGACCCACTGAACTGAAGGGGAATGAGTCAAGAAGAACCTGACACCTCAGACCACAAGCGAACAATCTGTTCGGTTACAAATGGTAAGTGTAAAGTGGGCATATGAAAATGCATACATACACATACAACCGGTATTAGGAAGAATATACCCAGGTCCTTACCCTCGTGTATCTGAACGGGGGCTTCCTAGGTATTGCCGAGGCTGCCTGCGCCCTATTTGCTGAAGAAACCAAACAGAGTATAGATTGATTAAAGGTGGGGTCCATACGTAAGGGTGGGCTGCGCATACAGGGACGTCAGGCGTCTCCACTGTGGATCCTGCCTGAGAGTACTTACGGTTGCGTCGGGGGCCGGCTCAGTCAGCACCTACCCTCTGCCAGCGGCTGCCTGGAGATAGTGCCGGTAGCAAGCAGGGTTCCATATAAGGCGATAGAAAGGGAGTGAACCACTTCCTGCTCGAAGGAGAGGACAAGGGGAAGTGCGCGTGTTGGTTCTGGCGCATGCGTGGGCGAATGTGTCCCGAGGTGTGCGCATGCTCAAAAACGGGAACTGGAAACAGGCGGAGTGCGCATGCGTTATCAATTACACACAGTGCCCTACTCAGAGGTGGTCTGCGCTTGTGCGACTGTTAAGGGCTCGTGAGCCCTGGTGGTGCCCCGGGTCTGGCTAAAGGTTGACAGAATGGCGTGCTCAAGTCAGCTGGACAGGACGTGTCCTAGAGTGTGGTGCACAATAAAATCTGGAGACCCTCATAAAAACTGGTCTGTGTTGAGGAAAAAAGGGGGGGGGGGGAAATAATAAATAATAGGGGGAGAGCACAAGCTCCTCCTCCTGGAATGCTCCTTGTTAAAGAGCCAGAGAGACCAAATAGAGACTCAAGTGTTGAGAAATGAGCCCAACGGAGAGAAGGTATGTGTAAGTGGCTAGTTACAGTTCCACCCAAGGTATCTCATCATTAAGTCCTTTCGTGTTAGTACGGAGACGGAACACCCAACGTTGTTCTTGGCGCAAGAGGGCTTGGGCATTCCAGAAAGGTCTGGATTCTAATATAGTCCATGTTAGTTGTTCGCTGTTATGCCCAAGGTCAAGAAAATGGTTAGTGAGCTTCGTGGCTGTCCGTCCCCGTCGGATGGTGCTCTTGTGTTCGCTTATGCGTACTTTAATGGGACGTGAGGTCATGCCGACATACCTAAGACCACATGGGCATGTGATAAGGTAGATGCAGTTCTTGGTGTTACAATTAGAGTGTCCTCGTTGTTCCCATATAAAGTTCTCCAGGGTAAGTTGTTTGCTGTGAGTAGTCGTAGAACAAGCGTGGCAGTTCCCACACGGATAGTGGCCTGTCACAGGGGCTAGGTTCCACAATGTGGTGTTGGGTGGATCCTGTCTACGTTGTAATGGTCGCGTGTTGACCAGTCTGTCACGTAGGTTAGCTGTTCTTTTGAATGCGAAACGTGGTAGTTCCAGATCCAGTGTGTCAGTGTTCAAAATCTTCCAATTCCGTTTTATGATTTGTTTGATTTTGTTGGACTGGGGTGTAAAAGTGGTCACACATGTGATGGACTCACTGGGTGTCTTGGATCTCGTTTCCAAAAGTGTGTCCCTATGGTTATTACGGGCTCTTTTTCTTGCGTGTCTGACTACCCTCTTGGGGTAGTGTCTGTCCAGGAGGTTTTTTTCAAGGTGATTTGCTTCGGTCTCATAATCCTGACTGGTAGTGCAATTCCGTCGTATGCGCAGGAATTGGCCGTACGGGAGATTCACCCGAAGGGCCTTAGGGTGGTGACTGTTAAAGTCAAGGAGACTGTTACAGTCCGTCGGTTTCTTGTGTAGTGTGGTCCTCAGGGCGCCGTCCTCTAGGATGATCTTAAGATCCAGAAAGGGGATTGAGGTGTTACTCATAGTCCCCGTAAATCGAAGGTGTGGGTTCAGTCCGTTCACCCATTCCAGGAAGGTCTCGCAGGATGATCTGGTACCCTTCCAGAAGATCAAGATGTCATCTATGTACCGCTTCCATGTGATGATGTTGTCCTTGTATGGGTTTGTATCTGGGAAGATGTGGCTATTCTCAAAAAAAGCCATGTACAGACCCGCCAGGCTCGGCGCGAAGGTACTCCCCATGCTGGTACCTTGTACCTGATGGAAGATTGAGGTTTTGTACATAAAGAAATTCTCTTTCAGGGCTAGTGTGATTAGATCCATGATAAAGGCCACTGGTGTGTTAGTTAGAGGTCCCATCCTCTGGAGTAGATCGTTGACAACCTCGATGGTGGCGTCTTGAGGGATGTTGGTATACAACGCCTCTACGTCCATGGTAAGAAGGAGGTCAATGGGTTCCGTATTCTCTTGGTCGATGTTTTCTATGAGATTGAGGACGTCTCGTGTGTCCTTGAGATACGCAGTGGTGTTCTGAACCAAAGGACGGAGGAAATAGTCGCTGAATTGGCTCAGTGGTCCCAGGAGGGAGTTGATGCCCGAAACAATGGGTCTTCCAGGAGGCGGGATGACCCCCTTGTGTATTTTGGGGAGGATGTAGAAGTATGGTGTTTTGGGGTCATCATTGATCAAAAATGCCGCTTCCTGGGGGAGATCCACCCCTCCGTGCTTGCCTCGTTGACCAATATCTTGATCTTTTTCGACAAATCATCTGTAGGGTCTTTATTCAATCTGCGGTAATATTTGGTGTTCCTGAGTTGTTTCTCACATTCAGCTTCGTAATCAGTGATGTCCAAGAGGACAGTCGCACCCCCTTTGTCTGCCGGCTTTATGATGATCGTCTCATCTCTTCTGAGTGACTCCAAAGCCTGGCGTATCTTGTTAGGAAGGTTGTTATACGTTGGCCCTTTAATAAGTTGAGTCGTCTCTTTTAGTACGGCCTTCTCAAAGGTGAGAACCTCTGGTGGGACCATGGAGGAGGTAGGTGTAAACTTGGATGGGGGTCTAAGACCAGTGTCATCTCTGTCCTGGGGTGGTTTTCCCCGAAAGAATGCCTGTAGTCAAATTTTTCTGAATAATTGGTGTAGTTCCTGATTCGTCCTGAAGTCATCTTCCTTGGGGGTAGGAACAAAACCGAGTCCTAGTTCAAGGGTCGTGGTTTCCTCTGTATTCAGCCGTCTCTTGGAGAGGTTGACAATCAGGGTCTTTGATTTGTCATGCTCCTGGTCTGTCTCTGCTGTTGCTGTTGTTGGAGTTGTCCGGCGTCTTGCCATTGAACCTGCTTCTGACCTCTTCTTCTCCCTCTGCCTCACCCCCTGCCTCTGTACTGAAAAGGAGGTGGTGGGTTAGGGAAGAATGGTTGGGGGTAGCCGGGCTGTACATAGCCTGGTTGTGGTCCGTTGAAGGCAGGGTACCACATTGGGCCTTGAGGTGGATAAGGGGGATGGTGAAAGCCATATGGGTTGGGTGGCATATGTTGGGGCGGTGGGAGAAGTCCCTGTTGTTTCATAGCTCTTCCCCAGCTTCTATCACTTGAATTACTGTAGGACGACTGTCCCGAGTGATTAGATGAAGTGGAGCCATCTTCCGAGAGGGCATCGTTATCTGTGGTTTGGTAGTCCTCTTTGATATACGGGTAAACTTTTTCCCTGTCAAATTTTTTGACATCTTTCTGGAGTTTTGTGATCTTTTGTTGTAACAGGTAGTCACGGTGTTCATTCATCTCGCTATTGATCTCTGCGAGACGTGTTTTGAACGATGATATGTTGATCCCTGTTTTCAACCCATCTTCAGAGATTTTGATCTTGATGATCAGGGCTTCTGATAAGCGTTTGGCTGTGCTAATAATCAGTATTAGCCAGTCACGAGTGCACTTCCAAGCAATCTGGCTCCATTCCCTTTTGAATACCGGATCGTCTAGAAAGATGCGAGGGGCTGTCCGTACAATGAGGCCATTGGGGGCCGCATTAGCCCTGAGGTATTCGGTCATTATTTGGCCGTGGAGTGTAACCTTGACCAGTGTCTTCTTAAGAGTGGTTAACGAATTCCAGTCTCCTTGGGAGCTGGAACAGGCCATTTTCCCGTCTGTGTCGAGTATAGACGGTGTTCTAAGGATTTCGGAGACCATGTCTTCGTCAAACGCGAGACCTAGGGTGTCCCCCATGTTAGGTGTTGACATGTTCACAGTGGTGTGGTGTAGGGCCTAAAAAAGGAGGGTGAGAGAGAGAGACAGGAGATAGTAGATAGAGGGGTCCCTCGGCTGAGCCGCCGTGCAAATACTTAATCAAAAAAGGAAGAGGGGGACCAGGAGCTGGTTATGGTCCAATGTCCGTGCTCCACTCATGACAGTTAAATCAATGAGGACATTGTTCCCTGTTGGCGGTGAAACAAAAATAGCGATCACCTGCTCAACACAAGTGGAAAGAGAAGAGAGAGTGTAGAGGGGGGGAGGGGGGTAGAAGGGAGATGAAAAGAGGCAGAGAGAAATTTCCCCAGTCTCAAGGATCCAATCCTGAAGGGGAGGACTCTATGTAGCCTCTATTTAGCCCTCACACACCCCGAGGGATGTCTTGCTTCATCATTGGGCTTGTTGTTGCTCCTCGTCGGTCCGGCGCTGCAATGCCCGACGGTCCCCCGAAGGGTCTCTTTATTGGAGGTCTTTTAAAGAGAAAAGCCGTAAGGTGAATGCGGGTATGTGGGCAAAAAAACAATAAAGGTGGATCCGAGAGGTAAGTGATTGCGTGCGTGCAGGGTGTGTGAATAAAAATGCCTAGGGGTGTCCAAAAAGTAAGTTTTAATATTATGGAGCCTCTGGCAAAGTAAAAAGACCAAAAGGTCGCAGGGTCACTAATAAGCGCAAGGTGCTAATGTGACTTTAATAAAAGGTCGACATGTTTCACGCCTTATATGCCTGAGCGGGTCAGTGGCGTTTCATCAGGACCAAATGAGAGTGAAAGGTTGTGCACGGTGAAGACGAGGGTGCCAGAGATTGGAAGGGTAACCCACGTCTTGAGAAGGTAAAGGGAGGTATGGGGCTGCGGGGTACAGTGACCTAGTCAGCAGAGACAGAAAGTGCGTACCAAGCTAGTGTAACCTGTGGGGGAAATAAACGGGAGGGGAAAAGGGGAGGAGAAGGGGAAGGTTGGGGTTTAGAAGGAAGGGGAATAGAGGGAGGAGAGAGGGGTGACAGACACACATGAATGGTTTAGACCGAACTGGTACATAAAATCAGTCACAGTTTAACGAGAGAACACAGTAAGGGACTGTCTGTGACCCCGAATACCATTCGCATAAAGGTTGTGCGGTCACCCCAGTGACCATGTCAGCAGGAACATACACAGAAAACGTGTCAGACGTCCAGCATCGGTGTCAGACACACTTTACTAACTCGATGGTGGAATGTTGCCCATGAGTTGTGGGGCGGTGTAAGAGGGAGACCATACATGTTAAAAAATATATATATAACTCGACATACATGCTAGAATCGAGGAAAACATTTGTGAAGTGGCATTAATAACGCCAGATGCGAATGGTATTCGGGGTCACAGACAGTCCCTGACTGTGTTCTCTCGTTAAACTGTGACTGATTTTATGTACCAGTTCTGTCTAAACCATTCATGTGTGTCTGTCACCCCTCCCTCCTCCCTCTATTCCCCTTCCTTCTAAACCCCAACCTTCCCCTTCTCCTCCCCTTTTCCCCTCCCGTTTATTTCCCCCACAGGTTACACTAGCTTGGTACGCACTTTCTGTCTCTGCTGACTAGGTCACTGTACCCCGCAGCCCCGTACCTCCCTTTACCTTCTCAAGACGTGGGTTACCCTTCCAATCTCTGGCACCCTCGTCTTCACCGTGCACAACCTTTCACTCTCATTTGGTCCTGATGAAACGCCACTGACCCGCTCGGGCATATAAGGCGTGATACATGTCGACCTTTTATTAAAGTCACATTAGCACCTTGCGCTTATTAGTGACCCTGCGACCTTTTGGTCTTTTTACTTTGCCAGAGGCTCCATAATATTAAAACTTACTTTTTGGACACCCCTAGGCATTTTTATTCACACACCCTGCACGCACGCAATCACTTACCTCTCGGATCCACCTTTATTGTTTTTTTGCCCACATACCCGCATTCACCTTACGGCTTTTCTCTTTAAAAGACCTCCGATAAAGAGACCCTTCGGGGGACCGTCGGGCATTGCAGCGCCGGCCCGACGAGGAGCAACAACAAGCCCAATGATGAAGCAAGACATCCCTCGGGGTGTGTGAGGGCTAAATAGAGGCTACATAGAGTCCTCCCCTTCGGGATTGGATCCTTGAGACTGGGGAAATTTCTCTCTGCCTCTTTTCATCTCCCTTCTACCCCCCTCCCCCCCTCTACACTCTCTCTTCTCTTTCCACTTGTGTTGAGCAGGTGATCGCTATTTTTGTTTCACCGCCAACAGGGAACAATGTCCTCATTGATTTAACTATAATGCGAGTATGCCCATTACTACGAAGTGTTTGGAGTCCAGCATAAAGTGTGGTGGAATGGTGGCATGGGCTGTGTATTGAATGATTTTTAGACTAGTATTATGCCTCAGCTAGACTGTGCTAATTCTACGCTCTGTGAGAAATGTTCCTTTTTACTCAAAGTATTTGGTTGGGTTTTTCCAGGCCCTTCATTCAGCATAAACATTGATTTTATTGATCTCAGAGCTGTTCTTTTGCCACCTATCTTGATGTTTTTCTCAGGTTGAATTTTGCCATGCTTTGTTTCGCTGGAAACCATTTATTTGAATTGTGGTGCTAAGCAGCCTGTGAAAGGTCATCATTTTGCAGTTGTTCTGTCACTCCATTAACCTTAGTGCTGTGGATGCTACATTAATGTTTGATCAATGGAATTGTACAATTTTGTGCATATGCAACTTGATGGTGCAGGGATGGAGGAGGTACATCCTGTGATGAATGATCTCTGAGCTTGACTACCCCTCTAGAGAGACAATGCCCCTTTATAATGGCAGTATTTTTGTATCCACATTCAACTCCCACATGGCACTGCGCTTATCGCGGCCTGAATCTTATTAAGCAGTGTCTACCTCCTCCTTCCATGGTGGAGCAGTGCACTGGCAGCATCACTGGCTGGTTTGACTGCTCTGAGTATCTGTCCAAGTCAGAGAGACCTGCAGATGAATCAGGAGGTAGCTCAGTGGATCTGTTACCTCATCAATTTCAATTACTGAATCTACAACGGAGGCGGCCAGCATGGAAGTGTGGCAGAGGATCAAAAATGGAAAAGAAATTCACTCTAACCCTTTCAGCGATCAGCTGGGGAACGGAGCTGGCATCTGAACCGGAAGGTAGAGGTAAGGTTGTATTATCGGTTTCTTCGCCAGGTAGTTTTTGGTGTGGTGTGGTGTGTTGCGTGAGAACACAAATGTTTAAAAAAAAATGAAGAGCAATAGGCAAAAAACATAGGGGCATATCAACAACAACCGGCGATAATTATCACTAAGCGCACTTAGCACTAGGATCATTATCGCCGGCTAGCGTGGATTTTTATCGCTGAGATAGCGTGCTATTAGCAACGCTTATCTCAAAAGCGATAAAAATCCTCACGCTAACTGCCTAACGTGAGATTATCGCTGGAAACCCAGTGATAATCTCACGTTAGCTTGTTGATAGGGACTCACAAACTTAGCCATGATATCCACATTCCATAGGATATCATGGCTAAGTCAGTCCTGAAGCAGGTGTAAGGAAAGTAGCGATAACAGGTGTTATCGCTACTTTTCCTGCCACTATGCTTCATAGCGTGGGGCTTGATGATAGGAGAAATGTCGCTTAGCGACATTTCTCCTATCATGTCAGGTCAGGAACGCCCACTTTGCATCTCATTAGAGATGCAAAGCTGGGCGTTAGGAATCCCCACGCTAAAGCAAGGTTTCACGCGTTAGCGTGACCTTGCTAATTAGGCGATAAAATTATAGCCGCTTTTCAGCCGAAAACGTCCGCTAAAGCGGCGATAATTTATTATCGCCTCCTTGTAAATATGCCCCACAGTTGGAGAAGCAGCTGAAAGATTTGATTGGATTGAAGTTTGACTCCAATTATGTTTTTTTCTCCTGTCAGTTGGTGTCTGTCCGCAATTTTCTGAAACGGATGAAGCTATACGAGCCGAGAACGATTTTATCCCACAAAAACAAACAGAAGAGGCAAGCACAAACATAAAAAAAAACGAATAGCAGCTTATTAAAAAAGAAACTTGCACAGGCATTAGAAAGCCTCGGGAAAGTAAAACTTAGAGCAAACGATCTCAAGTGGAAAGAACCACCCCAGCGACGTTGCTATCTCCATGCTTTTAGAAAACACTAAACTGCTAGAAACAGTTTTAGCTGGCAAAAGAGAGCAGATAAGTAGATAGAACCTGATTAAAAGTGATAGTGATTTACAGAGATGGTGATATAGTCTGGTGTTATTTGTATGGTTATCACACTGACAACTAGGACTGAGTGAAATTTTAACTACACCGGAGTAATAGGAGTAATTTCAGGAATTACACAGTACTCTTTTGATGTGAAATGACTGAATTAACTTGATTACATCTGCTTGAGTACATAAGACTAATTTGGGGCAAAGCTCCTTCTATAGGAGTACAGGAACAACAAACTAAGGTCTGATTAGGAGTGTGACGGTCTTCCGACCACCGGACTCGCGGCGGCACAGCAGTGGTGGTTCACTGTCTGCCGGATTAGGGCTTTCAAAGTCGTACCGGTGGTGGGCCGCTGCCTGCACCAGGGAACAGTTATTCCCTGGCGGTGGCGGAGCTGCGGCACAATGTAAAATGCTCATCTCATATTACGAGTTCCTACACAATAAGCCATTTCATTGCGGGAGCCCCTTCATGAGAAGGCTGGCTAGGTACAAAGGGGACCCTACAGGGCCCTCATGACCCCCGCCATGGGGATGCATTTAGCGGGGCACAACATGTTCTCCCCTGCATGCTTGCACCCCCAGTTCCAGCAAGTCATGGACGTCACCGTCCATGCCGTGCTGGAAAAGGTTTGCAGTTCCCATTGCAGTGCCTGTTTTTCTGGCACCGCTGTGGGAAAGGAAAAGAACCATCCATCTTACATGAGTTCAACTCATAATAAAGCAGGCAGTCCTTGCGCGGGTTTGGCTTAGCTGTGACGGCGAAGAGCCGGCGCAACTGCACCAAGGTCGTAATCAGGCCCTAAGAGAAAGTGTGCGGCTTCTTGCTACTGCTGTTCATGTCCTGTAGCATTTGTTGCTATTTTTATCGCAAAAGGCATCCTCAGGGACATCTTGTACTAAGAAAATAGACCTTAATGCTGGATTACATGTTTCATGTAATTACGCATAATTCCAAATAGGTTTGCGATAATTACAAATAATTACTCTAGAGAGAATAATGCTAGTTACGGCCATCCAGCGTCACAATTCAATTTAAGGAAAGTCAAATCAGCCAGCTGATAGATGGTGATCAAACAAAGCAGCCTCATAATCGATCAAGTATCGCCAGTGAAGTCAACATACTACAGCTGACAAATGACTCAAAAGAAACAACTCAGCAGTCACCAGCATCCATTTTCACATCGACAACATGGCTCAAGAAAAAAAGAATGGTCAGTTGCAGAAAACAACTGATTCATAACCGGTTTTTAGAAGTTGAAGACACAGTGTATCTCTTGGTACAACACCTAGGTGAAGTGTAAGGAATCAAAAGTGAAGTAATTCTTTATAGGTTAACTTGAGTCCACTGCATTGTTCGGCTGAGTGGAATTACTTGTAGGATTACTCATGTCAACTTTACAAGGTTTTACCATTAATGGTAAAGTCATAAAACACTCAAAGGAGCCAAGTAAATGGGTGCTGGGGAGGACTTCCATAGCATATGTGGCTTCTCAGCCAATAGGGGCACTCTAGTTAATAGTCTTCTCTGTAAATAGTAATTCAGGTGAGAAAATCAATCTAGTGGTAGATGATCAAGTGTTGAAAGTAGGGGTGGGTGGAATTTGCGTAGTCACATTACACAAAGTTCTGCGAAATGGTAAAAAATCTCCGCGAGCTACGCAAAATTCTGCGAGCATGCGGAATTGCTTGTTCCGCCCATTCGCGATGCGTTTTGCCTGTTCGGGGACGCTGTTTGCGTGCTCGGGGGTAAATATCTTGCGAACTTGCCCATGCGGTCGCCAATTGGCGTGGCCATCTTGTTTCACTTGTCCTGCCCTCTCACGATGCGTGTTTCCTGTTCGCGAACATGGATGCCCGATTGCACGTCCAAATGAGGTGTTCGTGATCGCACACTCTCGCGGGATCACGCGGCCGGCTACCAAAATCTCGTGGCGCATGCAAACGGATAGGAAAACTCGTCAGCGAACGTAGGGATCCCGGTAAGTCGCTCCTGCATGCGCGAACACGCATTTTGAAAGCGCAAACAAGGACAAATTCCGCTACACCGCGGATCGCGTAATTTTCAGCAAGTCCGCGTTCTCCTCGGAACGCGGAAGTGCCAAAATGCCGCAAATTCCATGAGCGGAGCGGAATTTACCGCCCAGGCCTAGTTGAAAGTCACCAAAGCCAATTTTTTAAAAAAATATATGTTGTCGCTTTTATTCACACTTTGTGGGAACTCCTAAGCATTGAGAAAATGGCAAAAGTCGAACTGTCTGTGATCGCTAAAAATGTAAACAAATAAGTTTGTTTCACCATTGTTTACAGGAGCAAGCAAAAGTTTACATGGTTAATAATAAATTCTCTGTTTGTATTTTCTCTGAACAGACTATCCAAACCACAAAAAGAAGTGAAGAATTTAAATTGATGATCCACATTTTTAGGTTTGAAAATACTTGGGCTTCTCGCTTTCAACAAGCAAAACAAAAAGTTGCTGCAAATATAAAAAACAATCTTATCAGACACAGAAGCCAGACAAACTTTATTGATTAAGTTAAACAGAAGAACAAGTAACCCAAATTGATTGCCTGATGTAGAACTCAATTGGACCTGAAGTACATAAATCTTAAATGAGTGGGCTTTTCCCTGGTTTTTCTTCCTGAGCTCAAGCTAATTTATTTAGGAGAATGGTTTCTACCTATGGAAAGAAAGGATACATTAAGTCCCATACTACAGCACTCAAAAGAAAATGGAGAGGATCTGTGGGAGGGTCAATATTAGTAGGACCCTCAAGAACAGAAAGAGAAATGCTGGAGAGTATGGTAGTGGTGCAATAGGGAGATGAGCATGTAAAAAGGGAACATAAAAGACAATAAGAAGAAAGATTCATGTGAATAATTTTATAAAGTATGAGGAAATAAAAATATGACTAGAGATATGCCAAGATGGCGGCTGCACTGGCGGTCGAGTAAGCTGGCTTCTACCCCTGAGCAGTTCCCTCCCACTCCTACCTTCTGGCTTGGACGGGACAGATCCACAGCTGATCTCTCCTTGTCTGTCATGATCTGGAGGCTTTGTTTGAAGTCCTACGAGTTGCCGGCGCCCTTGCAGCTCGTCAACGCGGGTCCTTTGCTTTTTTGGATTTGGTCGACTCGCGCAGAACTCCTGATGCCTCCAAAGACTGTGAGAGGCGCAAAGAGTCACGGACCACCCACAGTGACGAACACCGCGAAGGCAACAGGTGTAGGAAGTGGAACAGGAGCCGGAGCTCAGAGGGTGGCAAGGCGTGTGTTTCGACTCTGGAGAACTGATTTTGAAAACAGGCTCCTCCGCCCACGGCAGGAAAACGGTGCTAGCACAATTCAAAGCCCAGACGGCAAAGTCTAGGAAGCTGCAGGCTGTCGAGATGGAGGCTGATGATGGGGCTGCAGCTAAGGCCCCTTGCTGAACCCGGAAGTAACTCACCAAGTCACCTCTCCAGTCTCTCTCTGTGGCAAAGAGGTGAGTGATGGAAGTGCGGTGACTGGGGATGAGCGCAGGGGGCTCAGAGAATTAAGAAAACCCTGACATTGATGTGGGACCTCTTGTTGGAAGGGGGCCAGGGTGTACTTTGCCAGTAATCTCCTAAAGGACCTCTCTGGAGAGCGTATGCCTGCAAATATCTCAATCAGAAATGGGGACTCTCGATAGATCCCCTGGTGGGAGCAGACCCTGGGGCAAAGCCAAATCAGGGAGCTCTAAATCCTCGACTTGTGGGGGATCAAGCTTGCGGCTGTGACAATTCGGGACCTATGAAAGAGGTGGATTCTGAGGAAAAGTTTTACTCAATGTTGGACCCCTCTAAATCCTCAGGTGATGAGAGACTGGGAAATGGCTGAACAGGAGAAGAACTTAGTCACAGTGATGAGAGTGGCACAAGCAGCCTACATGTGGAAGAGGGGGATACAGGTGGCAAATTTGCAAGCAGAAGACACACAATTGATGGACGGAATGCAAAACAAATCAAAACATTCACCCCAGTCAAGAGAGCTGGGTTAAATCCATCATTCTTTTGCTCACCATGCCACCCCAGTTTAGACCAAATTCGCAAGCAGCCCTTCAACTTTCTGAAAACAGAAAGAGCACGGAGAGCCGCCCATTATTAAGTCAAAGGAGCCTGTTGGATCGTTATTATGGGACTACCTTTTCCCCTAACGTGGGAGAAAGTAGAGATGTGGTTACTGGAGAGGCAGCTACCTGGACTGGAACAATGGAAATCTATCATCTATCAGAGCATTATGGCTTACAGGGAGGAGACTCAGACGGAGAGCCTAAGGACCCAAGGTGCGTCCCGTAAGTTGCAGAACTCTATCCGCAGAGTCGCAAAGTCCTGTACAGAGTTTGAAGCAATGATTGGGGCAGCAGAAGCCCAGATCTCAAAATTGGAGGACGAGCTTCTCACCCAAAGAACCCTCACGGATTCTCTAAGAGCTCAAAAGTACGATACCATCTGGAAGTTAACTGACCTGGAAAATCGGGCGAGAAGGAACAACTTGAGAGTCCAGGGCATCCCTGAAGGAATGGAGGGAACTGACATTTACAAAGGCATTCCCGGAACTCACACAGTGGGACCAGAAGTTGGAGGTTCAGAGAGCCCATAGATTCTCTTTTAATCAGCATAAGAAATTGGGACAGTCTACAACCAAACCTAGAGCTATTCTGATATGTTTGAATAACGTTTTGGCCCGGGAAGCAATTTATGATCTAGCTAGACCGGATAGGAAAAGGGCAGGAAAGGGATCTGAATTTTTATAAGGCCCGATTTCTGTCATGCAGGTGGCAAATGCGGCAATGGATGCCAATGCTCCAGGCAAAGGGAGAGCACGTTTTTTGCTTAACCCAGCAAAACTAAAAGTTTTCTGCAAGGGCCAAATGCAGTTCTTTACCTCCGAAGTCCAAGCAAACGAAAATCTGCAATCAATCTAGAATTGATAGGATAATGCATATATAACGGTGGTTTGCATACTGATCTGGATTGGCAGATATCTATTTCGGAAGGACAGGGTTTTTATTTTAAAATATTTTTTGCTCTGCTTTTTCTAGGGGTGGACCGTTTTTTTTTGCCAGCTTCTCATCACCGAGAATGTTCAGTAACTTAGCCTCACTAAGTGGGGGGGGGAGGGTGGGTAGGCAGGGAGGGTGTCACAGAGGTTTGGGGGATGATGGTATGGGGGCATTGGAGGGGGGTTCAGGGTAGAGGGAGTGGGGGGGGGTCCAGGGAGGAAGGGGGGGACATTTTTTTTTAAAAGAAGATAATATGGAAAAAGGTGGAGCATCGTGCATTGATTGGGCATGGAAAAAGGGTGGGAAAATCAGAGAGAGTGTATAACATGGTGGATGAGAAGATTCAGATGGAGGAGGGACTTGAGAGGATCTGGATGGAAAGCCTCTGCTTTGGGAATAGGTAAGGTAAATGTATGTATCATCAATGAGGGGAGCCTAGATGATAGTATCAAGCGAAGAAGGGATGCCGAGGCTCTTAGAATGCAAGAGTCTGATATAATTTGTCAGCAGGAAATACACATTCCATGGGGGAAGCAGGATATCTTGATGATTAAAGGCTATACCTTGGCAGCGTGCTTCACTCAAACCGCTAATACAAGGGGGGACGCTATTCATGTTAGAAATGGCATGTGGTCTGGCACATGGGTATTGGAGGATAAATGGGGCAGATGGGCAATTGTGCTGCTACCTTTTGGATTGACAATTTGTACTATTTATAGATTGAACCAGGATGACCCAAAAGTCTTTAACGACTTAGAAGTTGAGCTGGCATTCCTGGCCAGAACCATTATTCATCTGTGGGGATTTGAATATAAATCTGGATGTGCGCTGGGGTTTCATGTAAAAAAACAATGGGAGGAAGTCATTATTATACAAAGCTTTGGATGCCCTAAAAACAAGTTATGATTTAGTGGCTGTGTTGGCTGAGAAGCACCCCACAGATCCAGGGTATCTGTGTTTTTCATAACCCCATAGTAAATATGTTAGGTAAGACAATTTTTTTGTATCATCTTCTATGTGTAATGTTGTAGAAATCAAGAAGCTACCTAAACTGCTCTCAGACCATAACCCATTAATTTGTGCAATACAACCGGATGTACGAGCTCAGCCAAAGTGGACATTTGACAGAAAATTGCTTTATAGTGTCTCCTTTATACAACACATTAGGCAATGGATTGTACAATATTTTGATTCGAACCGTTATAGCACTTCTCGTGGTATGGTCTGGGACAGTTTTAAGGCTTGCCTGCGGGGGGAAGTTATTAGTTTTGTTGGGATGAATAGGCGATTGGAAAAGGATGAAATAGAGAAGTTTGATTGGTAGACTTGCAGTTTTAGAAAAGGACCATACTCTAGCAATCAGACAAAATCAACAGGCGCCAGCATTAACCTCGCAGCAAGAAATAGTTATGACTAAAGCTGACATCAGACGTTATCACAATAGGAGATGTGCAGCAGCATATCACGCACATAAAGAAGATAGCTATGAATATGGAGACTCTGTGGGCAAACTACTAGTGCTCCGCACAAAACAGAAGTCAGCTAGGAATAATATCTCAGGAATTAAAGGGCACGATGGACAGCATATCACAAGTTTAAAAGATATTATTAAATTATTCAAATGCTTTTATCAGGATTTATACTGGCAGGAGGATACTCACTCTCCCTTTCCTAATTGGATGGATAGTATGGGGGGCCCACAAGGGATTGATGATGAGATGCAACAGGAGTTAGAGGCAGAGATCACATTGGAGGAAGTGGTAAATGCCCTACATTCTATGGCCTCAGGAAAGGCGGCAGGTCCTTATAGAATCCCATTAGAATGGTATAAGGTATTCCAACCAGCCCTTGCTCCTTTACTCCTAGATTTGTTTATTGGGGTACAACATAGTGGCTTTCCACTGGTATCTTGGCAACGGACAAACATAGTCATCTTTTTTAAAAAGATAAATCCTCAGATAGTTTAGCTTCCTATCGGCCTATATCATTCATCAATTCAGATGCCAAGCTTTATTCTAAAATTTTAGCGGCACAGCTAAGTATAGCTCACTTAGTTTCCCCCTCTCAACATTTTTTTTTTCCGGAGAGGGGCACCACCAACCATATTAGGCACAATATCACCTTATTTGATGCAACAGAAGTGCTAGGGGAGAAGATGGCCTTGATTCTCCTGGAGGCAGAAAAGGCCTTTGATCGCGTGTCCTGGTAGTATTTATGTGAAATCTTGGCAAATAAGGGGTTTGGCCCAGTTCTTATTACAGCTATACGAGCAATGTATTTTAGACCCATGCCAAGTTATGTTAAGTTATGTTATAAGAACTTGTAACGCGCACAGATACTCCAAGGAGTGTCCCGGTGCAAACCTGAAAAGGGGTCAGAGTCAGAAGGCAAAGCTAGAAGAGAAAGGTTTTCAACTTTTTCTTGAAAATCGCAGAATCTTCGACGCCGCGCAAAGCCAATGGCAATGCATTTCATGCCAGCATAGCTATCCGGGCAAAAGAGCTCCCACCAAGCCTTTGGCGGTTGAACGGAGGGGTCTGCATCAAAAGTTGGGAGGAAGAACGCAACTGTCTCACCGGAATGTAAAAAGCGAGCCTCTTCTGCAAGTAGATGGGTCCCAGAGCATGGAGAGCTCTGCGGGCAATAGATAAAATTTTAAATTTTATTCGAGCCTCCACCGGGAGCCAGTGCTGAGATCGCAAATGAGAGCGCACACTGCACCTGCAGGAAAGGCCCAGCAGGAGTCTGGCAGCCAAGTTTTGTATCAGCTGCAGTTTATTTAAGAGGTAACCCGGGATGCCAGCATACAGTGCATTGGCGTATTCTAGATGGGAAAGAATCAGAGTGCGGACAACAGTTTCCTTTGCAGATTTTGGAAGGAGAGGAAGAAACTTCCTCAGAGTTTTCAGGATGCTAAAACAGGTACCAGCCAGCTTCTTGACCTGAGATGAGTAAGTCAAGTTCTCATTGAACCAAACCCCCAGATTCTTGACAGAGTCTCCCTTTGAACTAGGTAAGGGGAAGTCTGGGGGCAACAGCTTCTCTCTGAAGTGGGCAGGAAATGTGCCATACAAGAGGATCTCAGATTTCTCCTCCTTGCACTTAAGCTGTGCCTGAGCAAGCCAGTGAAAAACAGAAGACAAACAGTGTTGCGCGGAGAGGACTGAATCATCGTCTCGTTCCCAAGAGAACAGAAGTTGGGTGTCGTCAGCATAGGCCATCACCTTAGCCCCTAATGCTTCCGCTAAGTGAACCAGCAGGGTGACATAGATGTTAAAAAGAATGGGACTAAGGGATGACCCCTGCGGGACAGATGTGGCCATTGGTTGGGAAGCAGAGGCACATGGTGGAAGCCAGACCTGCTGCGGACAACCCTCCCAAGAAGGACCTGATTCAACCCCAAACGGACCCGGATACACCAATCTCCGAGAGGCGATCAAGAAGCAAGGAATGGGGCGCCATATCGAATGCCGCTGAGAGGTCCAGCATAACCAATGCTGCCCTCCCGACGGCATCCAGACACTCACGGATCGCTTCTGACACCTCCAGTAATGCTGAGTCTGTGCTATACAAGGCCCGGAAGCCAGATTGAGCCGGGTGGAGCAAACCCGAGGCCTCGACGTACTCGGTGAGTTGATTTGTGACCACCTTTTCACAAACCTTGGCCAGACTCTGCAAAAGTGAGATAGGGCGGTAGTTTCAGGGAGTCAATGGGTCCAGGGACGGTTTCTTAAGGAGGGGGAGGATTTTTGCCTGCCTCCAGGACGCCGGGACAAGAGCATCCCGCAAAGACACGTTAATGATCTAATTAACTTCAAGATTGATAAAGTCCGCGACAGTGGCCAAAAGTCTGGCCGCACAGGGATCAGTTGGAGATCCCGATTTCAAAGCCTAAAGAATTTTAATTGTGCTGGACAAATCTGCTGGCAAGAAGGATGACAGAGTGTGAGTAGGGCCAACTAAAGGCCGGACAGATGGACAAGCCGTGGGTGCTGGGGCACAGGAGGTGAAAGTAGCTTGGATGGTGCAAATTTTATCCAGAAAAAACTTAGCAAGAGTATTGCACCAGGACTCCGAAACAGGAGCAGATCGCGCAAAGCACTGGAGCACATAAAACTTTGCACGATGGAAAAAATGTCTTTTGAGTTATTGTTAGCCTGGTCGATACGCGATGTAAAGCAATAGCGGCATAATAGCTTTTTTGCTTAGCTCTAAGTGTGTGTTTGGCCGAGTGGCAGTAGCAACTAGAACACCATGCCCTCTCCAATACCTTGCACTTGTGTTTCAGAGCTTTAAGCTCAGGTAGGAACCAAGGTTTAGAAGGGGATTCCCTCGCAAGCTTAGGCAAGGATAGTGAAGACACCGAATCAGAAATCCATTTAGTAAACCCAGTCACACTCCCTTCAAGGTCTTGCTGAAGGGTGGGCCTAGAGGCAGCCAAGGAGCTATTAAATCAAAGAGGATCAATTTTGCCGAATGTCAGAGGGCGATGGCAGTGAGTTGGCTGTGCGGGCTGAGTAACCTCCCAGGAGAAACAAAAAAGAAAGTGGTCCGACCAGGAGACAGGAGAGGGCTTGGCCACCTGAATAGGAAAGTTGGAGCAGATGGGATCTAAGATATGGCCCCTTGATGAGTAGAATGAGTAACCCCTTGAGAAAGTTGGGCCAGTTGAAGAGAGTCAAGAAAGTAAACAGAGTCTCTAGCCTCTTGTTGATCACGGTGGAAGTTCACATCTCCCAGAACCATGTAGTGGGAGAAACGCAGTGCTCGCTCAGCTACGGCATCCAAACAAGATTTAAGAAAGGCACTTGCCGGACTGGGGCGGCAGTAGATGAGGGAGCCACCTAATGTGAAATAAGCAGAAAAATGGATACTAAGATCCAAACCTCACTCTCACCGCATAGGCTAAAGAGTTTGCTGTGAAGAACCCAATTATCCTTGTACAAAATGGCTAAACCACCCCCTCTGCCAACTGGGCAGTCCACCGGCAAAGCTTGAAGCCTGCAGGGGTAGCCAGCGCAACTATTGGGTTTGATGCGGCATCCAGCCAGGTCTCCGTAACAAGCAACAAGTCCAATGAATTATCAGAAGTTGCAGATCATGGGCCAAGAGTCAGGTTGTATTCAGGTTCCCAGCGAAACGAGGCAGGGCTGCCCCTGCTCCCTAATCCTGTTTGCCTTATACATCAATCTGATTATTCTGCAATTACTACAAAATTGATGTGTAAAGCCAGTATGCATCAATGGCTTTGACACCAAGGCAATGGCATATGCGGATGATATCGCCATCGTGACTTCCGATCCTGAGATTGCAATGTTACAAATAGAAATGCTGGCTGGGCAATATGGTAGGACATCAGGATACCTCTTGAATGCAGGGAAAATGCAGATTATCTGCAATTCCAGTGCTCCGTTTATGGATCCTCACAGGTTGGACGTAGCAGTTTATCCCTGGGTTAGGGTAAGCAGTAGGGTTAGCGACGTGTGGTCAATAAATCTGAGCCCCATAGTTAACTCGATCAGTACAGATTTAAAACACCTAGATAGGCTACACCTCTCGATAATTGGAGGATGCAACATTCTCAAAATTATGATCTTCTCTACGATTTTGTATCTACTTTGCTCCATCCCTTTGGAGATTGAAGGGAATTTGTTAAAGAAATTAGACTCCATCTTCATTAACTTTATCTTAGTTGGAAGATGCAAAATTCCCAAAATGATGATCTTCCTTTCAATTTTGTATCTGCTTTGCTCCATCCCTTTGGAGGTTGAAGCGAATTTGTTAAAGAAATTAGACTCCCTCTCCATTAACTTTATCTGGTGGTATAAGAAAACCCAGTGATCTTTAAAGTTATTAACTCTACCCCAAGACCATGGAGGATGGGCGGTCCCCACTATTCTTTGTTAATATTATGCTACTTATTACAGCAGATGGTGAGCTGTTTCTACCGGAAAATGCTGGTGTAAATATCAGGGGCCAGGAGTATGGTACAGCTATTCCTTCTATCTATGAGTTGGTCATGCGTTGATTGGCCCACAGTATGCTTTTTAGACAACTTAAGGCTAGTTTTTACAAGAAAACCCGATTCAAGTGTGTGATCGCAGTATGGAAAGTGTGGTCTAAAGTGGTGAAATTTATGAAGATACCCATCTACAAGAGATATTCACTACTATTGCTGTCCTCTCTGTTTCCTGCAATCTTATGACGTGGTGGGTAAACAGTGGGAACAAAAAGGAATAACCAGAATTGGGTATTTATATCAGGCTAATCAAACCTGTTCTTTTTCTGACCTCCAGGAGGGGTATGGTGTAACGGCAGGATCATATTTTAAATATATCCAGATTATCAGTTATCTTTCCCAGGCCCGGATTAAACAGCTCTCTTTAACAAAAATCCCACTCCTGGAAGCGGTTATGTGCCCCCGTTCTAGGATTAAACACATTTATAAAATCTTACTGGAAAAAGTCCCTGATGATTTAGAGAAGGTTGAAGTTAACTGGACTCGGAAGCTGGGAGATGGTGATGTAGATCTATATAGGTCAATTGCATTGGGCTCTGAAACCTTTCTTGCTGCTAACCTAAAAGCCCAACACTATCAAATTATTTTTAAACTTTACAGCTAAACATTTTAGTTGGGGCAAGAGGGAGGACAATCAAGGCCCTAGATGTGCTCAGGGGCCAGCCGATTCGATGCATATGTTCTTTTTATGTGGGAAACTGACACTTTTAATTGAAGGGATTGAGGTGTCTCTGTATGAAGCTTTGGGCAGGAGAGTTGACATAACTCCATTACTGATGCTTTTGGATCAGGATAGAAGTGTGCAACTGGATAATCCCCAGGTGCACTTTACATTTAGTGTGGTTGCTGTTGCTCGGCTGCTTATCGCCACTCAGTGGAAAGATGTTGAGCCCCCTACCTAGCAGGCTTGTTCGGGTTACTTATTCGCTATCTATAATCTTGAACAAACACTATATAACTGTAATGGTAGCCGTGCCAGTAAGAAAGGCCGTACGATCTGTGCTCCAATGAGCAAATGGCTTAGAAGGCGCAATGGTGGCAGGAATTGGTTAGTCTCTGTTCTTTAAGAGAGGGCCGACTGTTCCAGAAGGTCTGGGAGGAGCTTTGGGAATAAGATCTTGTGTAATAGTTATATTTACTATCTGTTGTACAGTACCTTAACTATCTATTTCACTGTGTTGCCTTCTCCTTGTGTAAATGAAAAGTCTAAGAAATGTATATTTCATTTATGATTAAATCCCTGCATATATTAATTTGCGATGCCCCAATGTTTGGTTTATAATTAATATTAAAAATAAATTTTAAAAAAAGAGATATGCCAAGATTCTTGGAAGAGTAAGTGTTCAAAATAAAGGTCTTCAAATTGTTTCATGCAACATGAGTGTCTTGAAAAGTACATGTAGAAACAAAGGTGTGGTGAACTGACTAGGTTAAGTAAAGACATTTTCTAAAGTTTGGCAATATTTGATAGAAATAGCTTAACTTTCCATGGCTCGCTACCCAGAATGAATTTGAATGTAATAATGTGTACTAGAATGGCATATTGCGTGTACAATTTTCCTGTTCTGTATTATGTAACATATATTTGATTTATTATAACTTCTGAATCCTTCTCAACAAAAGAAATATGGGAATACATTGTTTGCTTATGCAGCAAAATCAAACCACAGTTATGTTTATGCAAGTACCTGATTCCTATATGGAGTCTTTGTGGGTGTATCCTGAAGACGGTGAAAGCTAGAGATCAAATTTGAATACAGAATGACTGACCAAAATAATGTTTGCACTGTCTATATGAAAGGGACAGTTTTACATACAGTATTTGTCCTTTTTTATGTGTAAGATGTAAACCTCTTAAATAAAATACAATCCAGGTCTTTATTTATGACAATAGGAACAGTCCAGCCTTTACAGTCCTCCCTGATCCGGAATACAAGCAACCCAAGCCCGATTTTGCCTTTATTGCAGCTCATCCATTGAGTAGCTTTGGTCCAGTGGCACCAAGTGCATGGAACCCACATCTGCGTCATCCGGTATAGTTCATTTCCAGTGACACCGTATGCACAGGGCCCATGTTTGGGCATATCCTGTCACCAAGGGCATCACACAAAAGTATGCAAAAAAAGAACTGGATAGAATGCTTAAATTAATCTCAGTCACTGTTGATTACTCAGGACTGAATCCCAGACCATGCCATCTCAGTTTGGACCCAGTCATATGCAATTTAATCTTGACCCTGCTCAAATGGGAACAGTCCAGCCATAATGCCAGGCCAGTTCCTCCCCAAACCAGAACACAAGCAACCCAAGACCAGATCATTAAGGTAACTGAGCAACAAAATAAAGTATCTTGTTATAATTTTGTAGTGTGCACTTCAGACGCTGCTCATAAGTATATAATATTCAACTGATGTGTAAAATGGAAAACAGCAATAACAAAACGGCCGACACCACACATTACCTTTACAATGCAGCCATTACTATGTGAGTGCCATTACCACGCATCACCTTGACCATGCAGGATTTTACAACAAATATGCCTTCACCACACATACCTTTACAGCGAGTTTCATTGTAAAGGCATGAATGGTAAAGACATATGCATTTTAAGTATTTTGAAGGTAAGTACTAAGTTTATATATATATATATATTCACTGAAAAAACCATAGGTTTCACACATGTTATAGTTAGCGGAAATTTTACTGATAAAAAACCAATGAAATTGCCCCGTTATAGTTAGTGCTGGCAACTATAACTCACGCGACCGCAATCCTCTGCTGATGCTAATACTGTATTTAGACACTTATTTGCCCATGTCTTCTTCCATACATTTTTAGCTATACATATATTACAAATATTTTTTTTTATAAAGACACATATGTCATCAGCAGAAGATTGCGGTCGCGTGAGTTATAGTTGCCAGCACTAACTATAACGGGGCAATTTCATTGGTTTTTTATCAGTAAAATTTCCGCTAACTATAACATGTGTGAAACCTATGGTTTTTTCAGTGAATTTGCAAGGTTTTTTAAATGCTAATTCCTAACTATAACGTGTGTGAAACCTATGGTTTTTTCAGTGAATTTGTACGGTTTTTTAAATGCTAAGTTACTTTACGCCATTCGAGGCGTGCGCGCCCACTTAACGCAGTTCGTTCCGTGCACGGTTTTTATCAACTTTAATAAGCCCTGTACATTTGGTGGCCTTCGGCCACCAAAAGCACAGGGGGTGGGGTCAATGTGGATAGTGTTTTTTTTATTTCAATTTTATAATTTCATGTTGCAAAAATTTAGTTTTTTTCCGTATTAATAAGCCCTGTACATTTGGTAGCCTGCGGCCACCAAAAGCACAGGGGGTGGGGTGAGTGTGGATAGTGTTTTTTTTTTAAATATTTTTTTACCGTACGCTTACGGTAAGCGTACGGTAAGCGTACTCGGCGAAATTGCCGAAAAAAAAATAAAACCGTTTTTGCTCTTGGGGGATGTTTGGGGACTCCCTCGACATGACTATGTGGGAGGGAGTTGTCAAAACAGCCCCGTAACATGTTTTTGGGCATCATGTTTGATAAATAACACTCAGTGCGAGAGACAAAATGGCGGACGCCGCTTCCTGGTTTCGGCCGATTCGAATGTTTACTAAGATCTAACAGCCAATCAGAATCTCGCTCGCGCACGCCACCGTACGCGTACGGTAAGCGTACCGTAAGCGTACCGTAAGCGGGCTCAGATATATATATTGATTTAAAGGCTATTTTCTCAGAATCTACTGAACAGATTTACACCAAACCTACAAAAGGCACTTCCTTGACCTACGGACTACCTCTCTGCCAAATTTCTAGTAATTCTGTTCAGCCGTTCGGGCTGTAGCTCGTTCTAAAGGTCCTATGGAAAAATGCATGGGAAAAACGCGTTTTGGGACCCCCCTTTTATCTCAGCCCCCGCTTGACGAATCTCCCCGAGACTTTCAGGGTAGGAGCGGAGCGTAGCGCCCCACCTATTTTGAGAGATTCGCGAGGATTCATCGACCGGCGCCAAAGTTATTCAAAATAGAATGTTGCGGATTTCCTATGGAAAAGGGGTCCTAACTATAACTACCTACTGGCAACCGCCAGTAGGTAATATATATATATATATATATATATATATATATATATATATATATAGGCCCGCCCTCTTTCTCCACCACTCTGCAAAAGAAAGTGCCTCTTGGCACACTGCTAGTCGGGGGATGAAGTCTCCTTGGATGCTGAGGGTCCTTGGGTGCCAGGAACTCCTTCTGTTACCTCAAGTAAGTCCCAGACAGCAGGATTGCTTAGAGCTCCACCACTATGCAAAACAGCTACTAGTTAAAAAGCCAAAGAAATTCACTGAAAAAACAAAGGTTACAGGGACATTAGAATTAGGAATTAGAATTTAAAAAACCTTGAAAATTTACT
Organism: Triturus cristatus; assembly: GCF_964204655.1. Classification (NCBI taxonomy): domain Eukaryota; kingdom Metazoa; phylum Chordata; class Amphibia; order Caudata; family Salamandridae; genus Triturus; species Triturus cristatus. The sequence goes on from NC_140590.1 coordinate 1,390,256,281, forward strand.
AAAAAAAACAAACGTTATGGGGACGTTATAGTTAAGAAATTGAATAAAAAACCTTAAAAATGTACTGAAAAAAGCCATAGGTTACAGGGACGTTATAGTTAGGCTCAGGTTTCACTTGTACAAAACCAGTGAAATTCAGCCATTATAGTTAGTGAGCTAACTATAATTTGCGCCCCAGCAATGCACTGCTTATGACCTCACATATTACATCACTCATGACATGGTCAGTGACATCACTGATGACATCTCGAATGACATCTTCGGGCTACTTGCTGCTTTTTGAGGATTATTAAATTGCTTGCTGTGAAATACATTGAGTGTCAGCATGTCTCTTCCTTTCCCCGGATGAGGCTGTTTGGAGTAGGAACAGAATTACTGGTATTTATTGGGGGCTCACTACCCCCGCTGTACACCTGCTGCAACAAAGAAGAACGGAAATTTCAGCTACAAGGCTTTTTAGAATATATATATATATATGTATATGTATATATATATATATATATATATATATATATATATATATATATATATATATATATATATATATATATATATATATATTACCTACTGGCGGTCGCCAGTAGGTAGCTATAGTTAGGACCACGTTTCCATAGGAAATCCGCAACATTCTATTTTGAATAACTTTGGTGCCGGTCGACGAATCCTCGCGAATTTTTCAAAATAGGTGGGGCGCTACGCTCCGCTCCTACCCTGAAAGTCTCGGGGGGATTCGTCAAGCGGGGGCTGAAATAAAAGGGGGGTCCCAAAACGCGTTTTTCCCATGCATTTTTCCATAGGACCTTTAGACAGGGCTACAGCCCGAACGGCTGAACACAATTTAATGAAATTTGGCAGAGAGGTAGTCCCCAGGTCAAGGAAGTGCCTTTTGTAGGTTTGGTGTAAATCTGTTCAGTAGATTCTGAGAAAATTGCCTTTAAATCAATATATATATCTGAGACAGCTTACGGTGCGCTTACGGTGCGCTTACCGTACGCGTACGGTGACGTGCGCGAGCGCGATTCTGATTGGCTGTTAGATCTTAGTAAACATTCGAATCGGTCTAAATCAGGAAGCGGTGGCCGCCATTTTCTCTCTCGCACTCTGACAGGGGGTTGAAAAACAAAGTGAAAAAACATGTAAAGGGGCTGTTTAGACAGCTCCCAAGCACCTAGCCATGTCGAGGGAGTTCCCAACGATCCCCCAAGTGAAAAAATGCAAATTTAATTTTTTCGAAAATTTCGGCGATTACGCTTACCGTACGCGTACGGTAGCCAATATTTAAAAAAAAAAAATATCCACATTCTCCCCTCCCCGTGTGCAACTGGCGCCCGAAGGGCACCAGTTGTGCATGGCTTTATTAGACATTACAAAACATATATTTTACCTGTCACAACGATGCTCATCATATGTTTCCTCCATGTGCGCACGGTGCGCGAAGCGCATCGTGCGTTCAGGGCCCATCTAGCGTAACGTGGACACGCGGTGCGCTTCGCGCACCGCGTGCTCACTGTGCACGCACGGTGCGCGAATCGCACCGTGCGCGCACGGAACGAACTGCGTTAAGTGGGCGCGCACGCCACAAATGGCGTAAAGTAACTTAGCATTTAAAAAACCGTACAAATTCACTGAAAAAACCATAGGTTTCACACACGTTATAGTTAGGAATTAGCATTTAAAAAACCTTGCAAATTCACTGAAAAAACCATAGGTTTCACACATGTTATAGTTAGCTGGACATTTTACTGATAAAAAACCAATGAAATTCCCCCGTTATAGTTACTGTAGGCAACTATAACTCACGCGACCGTAATCCTCTGCTGATGACATATGTGTCTTTATGAAAAAAAAATATTTGTAATATATGTATAGCTAAAATTTAATGGAAGAAGACATGGGCAAATAAGTGTCTAAATACAGTATTAGCATCAGCAGAGGATTGCGGTCGTGTGAGTTATAGTTGCCTACAGTAACTATAACGGGGGAATTTCATTGGTTTTTTATCAGTAAAATGTCCAGCTAACTATAACATGTGTGAAACCTATGGTTTTTTCAGTGAATATATATATATATATATATATATATATATATATATATATATATATATATATAAATATTACCTCCTGGCAGTCACTAGTAGGTAGTTATAGTTAGAATGTATTTTACATAGCAAAGGCATTTTTTGATTTGCCAATATCTTTGGCGCCGTTTGACGAATCTTCACAAAACTTTCAAAACGAATGGGGCGCTCTGGTCAGCTCCTGTCTTGAAAGTTTCAGGGTATTCGCCAAGAGGGGTAAAGAAAAATGGGGGTTCCAAAACGCTTTTTCTCCATGTTAATATCCAAAGAAATTTTGAAACAGGTTACAGCCCGAACTGCTGAACGGAATTACACCAAATTTGACAAAAAGGTAGGTCTTGGTCCAGAAAGCGACATTTTCTTTAAATGGTGTAAATCAGTTCAGTAGTTCCTGAGAGATAAAAAAAAGAAAACTTTTGATATCTGAGCACCTAAGAGGAGTCCCGAACCCTCGTGGGCACCAGCTTCACTCTGATTTGCTGTGAACACTCCAAAACAGGAAGTGTTGGCAGACATCTTGTGACTCGGTAACCGAGTCACAAGAAAAAGGGTGAAAAAAAGATGAAAAACAAGAAAAGGGGGCAGGGTAGAAACACCCTGACCCCCTAGGCCTGCTCAGGGGGTCCCACAAACTATTTTTTTTAAATAAATCGTCAGAATTCACACTGGGTGCATGAATCCTGCACAGAATTTTTAAAAAAAATGAAGCGCAGGCGCCCGTGCTTCATTTTAATGTGCCTCCGGGTGGGCCAGGTCCCAGGGGCAGTGCCAAAATTAAATGGCCCCTGCAGCCCCAGGGACCGCCACCTCCCAGGGGCGATGCTAATTATATGCAGGGGCACGTGGCTCACCCGCAGCCCCGGGAACCGCCACCTCCCCGGGGCTTCTTTAATTGGACATGGGGGTCTCCCAGGCCCCCCTAAGCCCCGGTGACCACCACCTCGCCGGGGCTTTAATTTATTATGCGCTGGGGGCACGTGGCCCCCCCACAGCCCCATGGACCGCCACCTCCTGGGGCTTAAATAAATGTAAAAAGGTGTGGAGGGAGCTCCTGCTCCCCCCACACTGCCTCAGGGACCATCAACTCCCCGGGGCACTAATTATTCTAAATCAGGGGTCTGTTACAGACCCCCAGACCTGGGGATCACCACCTCCCTGGGGCTTTACAAATAGAGGGAGGAGGGCCAGCTCCTGCAATGTCCCAGGGTGCCCATCCCCTGGAAATTGCTGTTTGCTATGGCAGGGCGGGAGCACAGCTCCCGCCCTGCCATAGCAAACTCTGCTTTGCTTTGTTGATGCGACAGCAGGAAATCCTGCCCGCGCTTCGACAAAGCAAAGCTGGATTGCTTTTGAGCAAGGGGAGCTGCATGTCAGCAGCTCCCCTTACTCAAAAGCAATGATGGCTCCTGCAGAAGGTGGGGAGCCGGCGGGACCATGGGGGCATTGGGGCTCCCCCTACGGTCTCCAACGCAAAGAGCCGGCCCCAGGGGATGGGGTCTGTGGGGCCAGGAGTGGCCCAGGAGGCTCTTTAATTTAAAAAAAAGAAGGGCTGGGCCCCAGGGGATGGGGTCCCCAGGGCCGAAAGTGGCCCAGGGAAGGGGGGCCAAACGGCACCTCTTACCTATAAATATGTAAAAAAGGGAGGCCATGCCCCGGGGGATGGGGTTCCCGAGGGCCAGGCGACCCCCTTTCCTTTTTTTAAAAAAAATAAAAAAGGGATCAGGCCCTGGGGGATTGTGTCCCCAGGGCCACAAAAATAGTAAAAGAAGGGGGGCCCCACAGCCTTCCTTCTTAAAAAAAAAAACGGCATCATGCTGAAGGCCACGCCCCATCCCTGCACCACTCTGCAAACTAGCCGCCTGGCACATTCTAAGTTGGGGGATTAAGTCCCCATGAATACTGAGGGTCCTTGGGGCCAACTAGTCCACCAGGTACCTCCAGTAAGCGCAACATAGCTTGTTTGTGAGGTGGTACGAAGCCACGCCCTTTTTTACACCACTCTGCAAACGCACCTCTTGGCACACTGCTGGTGGGGTGATGAGTTCCCCTTGAGTCCTGAGGACCTCAGGACACAAGTGGACTTCATCCCCAAAGCAGCAGTTTGCCAGGAGCCACGTTGGCAGAGTGGTGTAAAAAGGGGGCATGGCCTCGGACCACTCTTAGCAATCCAGATGTGTGGCCCTTACTGGAGGTAACTGGTGGGCTAGTTGGCCCACAGGGACCCTCAGTAATGAAGGGGAATTAATACTCGAACTTAGAACACACCAGGAGGCGCGTTTGCAGAGTGGTGGGGAAAGGGGGCGTGGCCTTTGTCCTCCTCTCAGCAATGCCACTGTGTGGGGCTTACTGGCAATAAGACATAGGCTAGTTGGCCCCTAAAGGACCCCCAGCAGCGAAGGGGACTTCAATCCCCATCCAAGAGCATGCCATGGAGCGCGTTTGCAGAGTGGTGGGCAAAGGGGGATGGCCTGTTATGAGAACTTAGCAATCCTGCTGTGTGGGACTTACTGGAGGTAATACGAGGGGTAGTTGGCCCCCAAGGTTATCGTTGGAGGCCAACTACCCCTCTTATTACCAGCAGTAAGTCCCACACAGTGGGATTGCTAAGACGTCTATGGAGGGCAAGACCCCCTTTCTCCACAACTCTGCAAATGCACCTCCTGGCAGACTACGGGATTGGGGATGAAGTCCAATTTACTCCTGAGGGACTTTGGGTGCCAAGAAGCCCTCCTGGTACCTCCTCTAAGTCCTATGCAGCGGAATTCCTGAGCGCTGGTCAGAGGTCCAGCGCCCTTTCTCCATCACTCTGCAAACGTGACTACTACTTAAAGAAGCATCTTTCTGCACCTCTGACTTAGAAGTAGTTTTAATCCCCCTGCCCTATTAGGTATTAGGGCCTTACAGAGGAGGTCATGCCAATCACAGGGGTACCCCACTGTATAGTGTTCCTTAGTGTATGTAGGTGTTTTCACTGTATTCTAAGTGTCTTTTAGCATAGCACTGGCTCTAAGCCTGGTTAGTCAGAGTCAGTAACCACCAGTACCCATCAGCAAAAAGTTGGGGGCACAGGATGACTTTACAACAAGGCTCTTTCTGCTCCTCTGTTGGTTCTTTGTGCACATCTCCTGCTTCTTTCTGCACCTTTCTTTGTCGTTTTGGACTTCTGTTGCCTCTTTCTGCATTTCTCTTGCTTCTTTCTGCGCCTTTCTTTCTCTTTCTGCACATGTCCTACCTCTGTAGGCATAGTTAGAAATTAGCATTTAGAAAACCTTTGAAATTCAAAGAAAAAAGCACAGATTTCAGGGATGCTATAGTTAGAAATTATCATTTAAAAAACCTTTGAAATTCACTGAAAAAACCATAGGTTTCAGGGATGTTATAGTTAGAAACTAGCATTTAAAAAACCTTAGAAATTTACTGAAAAAACGACGGTTTCAGGGACGTTATAGCTAGTTGGGCATTTCACTCGTACAAAACCAGAGAAATTCAGGGGTTATAGTTAGCTGAGCTAACTATAACTCACGCCCCCGCAATGTACTGCTGATGACGTCACATATTACATCATTCATGACATGGTCAGTGACATCACTGATGACATCTCAAATGACATCACTGATGACATCACTGATGACATCATCCACGTGAGAATCTGATGCACCTCCTCATAACCTAATATAACCTTTGATACACCCACTCTAAAATACAGACTACCATTTTCAAACCCATAGACACACCAATAACAGTTACTAGGTCTACACATACATCTACTCATTCACCCATACAGTCACTCATACATGCAGGCAACCATGAATACAGCACTATCATATGCACTCATATACCTATACAGACACTCACACACTGCCACTCATTCATAGATTTACTCACACACCTAGTCAGTCATGCAAAGAATCAATCACACTCCCATTTACTTACCCATACAGTTATACACACACCACCTGACTCATTCAAACATATACTAACACATACTTACACTCTTATACAATAACTAATAAAAGCACACACACATCCATACAGCCACTCTCACAATCACTCACTCTCACATATAGTCATTTATATACTCCAACACTTCCATATACTGCCTCTCACACATGTAGTTACTCACACATGTACCACTGAGACATCTAAACACTCACCAACACACCCATACATACACTCACCAACCCATACAGCCCTTCACAGATGTACTCTTGAACCCATACACCCAGTGAATCACCCACTCACACATCTATGCACAAAGTAACACCCCTCACCCACACAGACACTCAGGCACCCATACAGATACTCAGACAACCAATGAATAACCCATATATACACTCATTTAGCTACTCACCAACCCATGCAACCGCTTACACTCCAACTGACAGACTGATACAGACATTTACACAGTTGAGTCAGTAACCCATGCATTCACTAAAACACATTTAATCACTCACTTATACAGTCAGTCACGCACCTACTAAATCATCTGTTCAGAAACATATACACCCACTCATTCTTCAATACACCTTGGCATATATATTTATATACCAAATATAGTTAAATTTTACCGAAACACACAGTCACTGGATGATGTCTTCAGTGATGTCATTTGAGATGTCATCAGTGATGTCATCAGTGATGTCACTGACCATGTCATGAATGATGTAATATGTGACATCATCAGCAGTGCATTGTGGGGATGCGAGTTACAGTTAGCTGAACTATAACGGCGGAATTTCTCTGGTTTTGTATGAGTGAAATATCCAACTAACTATAACGTCCCTGAAACCTGTAGTTTTTTCAGTGAATTTCTAAGGTTTTTTTAAATGCTAATTTCTAACTATAACATCCCTGAAACCTATGGTTTTTTCAGTGAATTTCAAAGGTTTTTTAAATGCTCATTTCTAACTATAACGTCCCTGAAACCTGTGTTTTTTTCCTAGGAATATTACCTACTGGCGGTCGCCAGTAGGTAGTTATAGTTAGGACCCTGTTTCCATAGGAAATCCGCAACATTCTATTTTGAATAACTTTGGCGCCGGTCGACGAATCCTCGCGAATTTCTCAAAATAGGTGGGGCGCTAGGCTCCGCTCCTACCCTGAAAGTCTCGGGGGGATTCGTCAAGCGGGGGCTGAGATAAAAGGGGGGTCCCAAAACGCGTTTTTCCCATGCATTTTTCCATAGGACCTTTAGACAGGGCTACAGCCCGAACGGCTGAACAGAATTACTAGAAATTTGGCAGAGAGGTAGTCCTCAGGTCAAGGAAGTGCCTTTTGTAGGTTTGGTGTAAATCTGTTCAGTAGATTCTGAGAAAATAGCCTTTAAATCAATATATATATCTGAGCCAGCTTACGGTACGCTTACCGTAAGCTTACCGTACGCGTACGGTGGCGTGCGCGAGCGCGATTCTGATTGGCTGTTAGATCTTAGTAAACATTCGAATCGGCCGAAACCAGGAAGCGGTGGCCGCCATTTTGTGTATTTCACTCCGGTAAAAAAGAGTGATATCTTGAAAAGGGGGCAAGGGAGAGAGTTACAGAGCCCCTAACATTTGTAAGGGGGTCAAAGAAGGACAGAAAAGTACAAAGAAAACATTTATTGATTTTAAAAAAAATCACGGGGTACGCGTACGGTAAGCTTACGGTAAGCGTACGGTAAAAAAAAATACAAAAAAGAAATGAAATTCAGATTTAAGTGTTTAGATATTAGGGGGCTCTAAAAAGAGCCGTTGTGTTTATTAAGTGATTTTTTTGTGGTACCTACAAGTAAGTACCGATGCAGAGTCTAAGGTTCAAGAGGAAGACTCTGTTCCCTTCATCATTGAAGTGCACACCATCTCCTCTATAAATGTCTTGCATGTCGTAACGCAAGTTGTTGTGGTAAATGGAACCCATACCATAGTCACGGAGGAAAGCAGAAACAGATTTGTTGACGTGCTTTCTTGCTTTGTCAATCTGCGGACAGAAATGATTGGACCAGTTCCATTTTTGCCTTTGGCATATGTTAGAAAACACAAAGGCAGTTTTAAGGAAAAGTGAAAACAGTTGTGCAAAGGTGTCCTTCATAAGCATTTCCAGACCTACCCCAGTCAAAGTGCCTAGGTCATTGCCACCACAGTGCACTATTATGAGGTCAGGGTGTTGGATTTGCATGAAGGATTTCACCAATGGCATCAATTGGTGCCACTTTAACCCTCTCTGACCAATCCATTTAATGTCTACATTTGGCAAAGCAAGGTCTCTCACCATACCTGTTTTCTCTGCAAACTTTTCACTCCAGAAGACATAGCTGTGCCCTACAATCCACACTGTGAACATCTTCAAAGGAGAACTGGATGCACTCAGGAGGTGTCTTTCAGTAGAATGGCAATATGAAAAGAAAGACAGTTTGGAAATGGAGGCATACATATTTTTTTCAAAACAAAAAGAACTGATTGGCTGTTTCATACCATTCTAGAATAAAAACTAGGCTGTATGTGTAAATTAATAGAAGCATGTTTTGTATTGGTACAGAAAAATGTGTTACCAAAGAACAGTACTATGGATTTGCTGTTAGGTTTGAAAAGTCAAGCTCTTTTGCTCTGTGGAATTGAAACATTGTGTGGCGAACTTCTGACCTGACTCCACACAGCAGTGTTCCATGAGCTGTTGCTATGGTAGCAGGCAGAAGTCAAGTTGGGGGAAGGGTACTAGGCAGAAGTCAAGTTGGGGGCAGGGTACTTTTGGAAAAGGGTTGGTTTTCAACCAATAGAAATGTGTGATTACATTTGAAAAAAAGGGGGAAGCACTGAGATTTGAAACTTACATGTATATGTGTGGAAAAATAGAGGGAAACTTTGCCATTATCTGGTTCTGCTGAGAGGAGAGAGGTGTAGAGAACAGAGATCCTGGCTCTGATAATCTGCTGTTTGAGTGCCACATTTCTTTCACAACTAACTAATTTTAAAGGTGAGGTTAGAGTTTGAGAGGGGATGTATATGGTAAATTAAGAAATGAATAATAGAAATGTAATTCTTTTTGTTGAAGTTGCGTTTATTATTTTCTGTTTTGGGAGAAATTTAAATGTGAGGAACATGTAAAATAATATGGACTATGTTTTCACGATAAATTAAGGTGTATTGGTATAAAAAATGAATAGTTTAAGGGTTTGAGGTTGGACTCAGTAATGCAAATACATTCAGCATCACTAAGGCTGGTTGCTCTTGGTGGAATGTAGGCAGTCACCCAGGTTACACATGTTGGGAAATATAGGCAGAGATTTATTGTGTACAACTCTGGTAATTTTATATTTGCATTAGTAGGAAAAAGGGGGAGCGATTTTTTGGTGCAGAAGCAGACTCTTAGCACACACCCAGCTCCTTTCCATGTATAATCATGCACAGTATTTACAAGCGAGTGGGGTTTGAGGTTTCAGTCTGTAATGCAAATACATTCAGCATCACTAAGGCTGGTTGCCCTTGCTGGAGTGTAGGCAGTCACCCAGGATACACATGGTGGTGGTCTGAAAAAGCAGTTTGGACATGTGCATTTAAAAAAATCTGAAAAGTGGATTCATAATGTGTCAGTCTGTAAAAGTGTTTATCACTTGCCAAAAAAAAAGAGCAGTAAGTGTGCATTCAAATTGGCAAAGAAATTTCGTTTTGTGACTAATGTGAAAACATGACTCTGTGTGCAAATAGGAATTACAGGCAGAGATTTATTGAGTTTTGCTCTGGTGATTTCACAGTTGCATTAGTAGGAAAAAGGGGGAGCGATTTTTTGGTGCAGAAGCAGACTCTTAGCACACACCCAGCTCCTTTCCATGTATAATCATGCACAGTATTTACAAGCGAGTGGGGTTTGAGGTTTCAGTCTGTAATGCAAAGACATTCAGCATCAGTAAGGCTGGTTGCCCTTGCTGGAGTGTAGGCAGTCACCCAGGATACACATGGTGGTGGTCTGAAAAAGCAGTCTGGACATGTGCATTTAAAAAAATCTGAAAAGTAGATTCATAATGTGTCAGTCTGTAAAAGTGATTATCACTTGCCAAAAAAAAAGAGCAGTAAGTGTGCATTCAAATTGGCAAAGAAATTTCGTTTTGTGACTAATGTGAAAACATGACTCTGTGTGCAAATAGGAATTACAGGCAGAGATTTATTGCGTTTTGCTCTGGTGATTTCACAGTTGCATTAGTAGGAAAAAGGGGGAGCGATTTTTTGGTGCAGGAGCAGACTCTTAGCACACACCCAGCTCCTTTCCATGTATAATCATGCACAGTATTTACAAGCGAGTGGGGTTTGAGGTTTCAGTCTGTAATGCAAAGACATTCAGCATCACTAAGGCTGGTTGCCCTTGCTGGAGTGTAGGCAGTCACCCAGGATACACATGGTGGTGGTCTGAAAAAGCAGTTTGGACATGTGCATTTAAAAAAATCTGAAAAGTGGATTCATAATGTGTCAGTCTGTATAAGTGATTATCACTTGCCAAAAAAAAAGAGCAGTAAGTGTGCATTCAAATTGGCAAAGAAATTTCGTTTTGTGACTAATGTGAAAACATGACTCTGTGTGCAAATAGGAATTACAGGCAGAGATTTATTGCGTTTTGCTCTGGTGATTTCACAGTTGCATTAGTAGGAAAAAGGGGGAGCGATTTTTTGGTGCAGAAGCAGACTCTTAGCACACACCCAGCTCCTTTCCATGTATAATCATGCACAGTATTTACAAGCGAGTGGGGTTTGAGGTTTCAGTCTGTAATGCAAAGACATTCAGCATCACTAAGGCTGGTTGCCCTTGCTGGAGTGTAGGCAGTCACCCAGGATACACATGGTGGTGGTCTGAAAAAGCAGTTTGGACATGTGCATTTAAAAAAATCTGAAAAGTGGATTCATAATGTGTCAGTCTGTAAAAGTGATTATCACTTGCCAAAAAAAAAGAGCAGTAAGTGTGCATTCAAATTGGCAAAGAAATTTAGTTTTGTGACTAATGTGAAAACATGACTCTGTGTGCAAATAGGAATTACAGGCAGAGATTTATTGCGTTTTGCTCTGGTGATTTCACAGTTGCATTAGTAGGAAAAAGGGGGAGCGATTTTTTGGTGCAGAAGCAGACTCTTAGCACACACCCAGCTCCTTTCCATGTATAATCATGCACAGTATTTACAAGCGAGTGGGGTTTGAGGTTTCAGTCTGTAATGCAAAGACATTCAGCATCAGTAAGGCTGGTTGCCCTTGCTGGAGTGTAGGCAGTCACCCAGGATACACATGGTGGTGGTCTGAAAAAGCAGTCTGGACATGTGAATTTAAAAAAATCTGAAAAGTGGATTCATAATGTGTCAGTCTGTAAAAGTGATTATCACTTGCCAAAAAAAAAGAGCAGTAAGTGTGCATTCAAATTGGCAAAGAAATTTCGTTTTGTGACTAATGTGAAAACATGACTCTGTGTGCAAATAGGAATTACAGGCAGAGATTTATTGCGTTTTGCTCTGGTGATTTCACAGTTGCATTAGTAGGAAAAAGGGGGAGCGATTTTTTGGTGCAGAAGCAGACTCTTAGCACACACCCAGCTCCTTTCCATGTATAATCATGCACAGTATTTACAAGCGAGTGGGGTTTGAGGTTTCAGTCTGTAATACAAAGACATTCAGCATCACTAAGGCTGGTTGCCCTTGCTGAAGTGTAGGCAGTCACCCAGGATACACATGGTGGTGGTCTGAAAAAGCAGTCTGGACATGTGCATTTAAAAAAATCTGAAAAGTGGATTCATAATGTGTCAGTCTGTAAAAGTGATTATCACTTGCCAAAAAAAAAGAGCAGTAAGTGTGCATTCAAATTGGCAAAGAAATTTCGTTTTGTGACTAATGTGAAAACATGACTCTGTGTGCAAATAGGAATTACAGGCAGAGATTTATTGCGTTTTGCTCTGGTGATTTCACAGTTGCATTAGTAGGAAAAAGGGGGAGCGATTTTTTGGTGCAGAAGCAGACTCTTAGCACACACCCAGCTCCTTTCCATGTATAATCATGCACAGTATTTACAAGCGAGTGGGGTTTGAGGTTTCAGTCTGTAATACAAAGACATTCAGCATCACTAAGGCTGGTTGCCCTTGCTGGAGTGTAGGCAGTCACCCAGGATACACATGGTGGTGGTCTGAAAAAGCAGTCTGGACATGTGCATTTAAAAAAATCTGAAAAGTGGATTCATAATGTGTCAGTCTGTAAAAGTGATTATCACTTGCCAAAAAAAAAGAGCAGTAAGTGTGCATTCAAATTAGCAAAGAAATTTCGTTTTGTGACTAATGTGAAAACATGACTCTGTGTGCAAATAGGAATTACAGGCAGAGATTTATTGCGTTTTGCTCTGGTGATTTCACAGTTGCATTAGTAGGAAAAAGGGGGAGCGATTTTTTGGTGCAGAAGCAGACTCTTAGCACACACCCAGCTCCTTTCCATGTATAATCATGCACAGTATTTACAAGCGAGTGGGGTTTGAGGTTTCAGTCTGTAATGCAAAGACATTCAGCATCACTAAGGCTGGTTGCCCTTGCTGGAATGTAGGCAGTCACCCAGGATACACATGGTGGTGGTCTGAAGAAGCAGTCTGGACATGTGCATTTAAAAAAATCTGAAAAGTGGATTCATAATGTGTCAGTCTGTAAAAGTGATTATCACTTGCCAAAAAAAAAGAGCAGTAAGTGTGCATTCAAATTGGCAAAGAAATTTCGTTTTGTGACTAATGTGAAAACATGACTCTGTGTGCAAATAGGAATTACAGGCAGAGATTTATTGCGTTTTGCTCTGGTGATTTCACAGTTGCATTAGTAGGAAAAAGGGGGAGCGATTTTTTGGTGCAGAAGCAGACTCTTAGCACACACCCAGCTCCTTTCCATGTATAATCATGCACAGTATTTACAAGCGAGTGGGGTTTGAGGTTTCAGTCTGTAATGCAAAGACATTCAGCATCACTAAGGCTGGTTGCCCTTGCTGGAGTGTAGGCAGTCACCCAGGATACACATGGTGGTGGTCTGAAAAAGCAGTCTGGACATGGGCATTTAAAAAAATCTGAAAAGTGGATTCATAATGTGTCAGTCTGTAAAAGTGATTATCACTTGCCAAAAAAAAGAGCAGTACGTGTGCATTCAAATTGGCAAAGAAATTTTGTTTTGTGACTAATGTGAAAACATGACTCTGTGTGCAAATAGGAATTACAGGCAGAGATTTATTGCGTTTTGCTCTGGTGATTTCACAGTTGCATTAGTAGGAAAAAGGGGGAGCGATTTTTTGGTGCAGAAGCAGACTCTTAGCACACACCCAGCTCCTTTCCATGTATAATCATGCCCAGTATTTACAAGCGAGTGGGGTTTGAGGTTTCAGTCTGTAATGCAAAGACATTCAGCATCACTAAGGCTGGTTGCCCTTGCTGGAGTGTAGGCAGTCACCCAGGATACACATGGTGGTGGTCTGAAAAAGCAGTCTGGACATGTGCATTTAAAAAAATCTGAAAAGTGGATTTATAATGTGTCAGTCTGTAAAAGTGATTTTAACTTGCCAAAAAAAAAGAGCAGTAAGTGTGCATTCAAATTGGCAAAGAAATTTCGTTTTGTGACTATTGTGAAAAGAAATGTAGTAATATATTTAAATAAAATAAAGGAATTTTTTTTAGTTTTTTTCAGGTATTGCTGAAGAGCAGTGAACAAAATTTAAGATGCCTACAAAATCCAGAGTTCAAAAAACTCACAAAAAAAACCTATATTTGAAGACAACTGGAGGACCAAAGTTAGTAGAAGATGCTCATGTTGGGAAAAAGAAAAAATCTTCTGGTAAGCAGAAAAAACAATTTCTAAAAAATATATTCAAAAGAATGAAAAATGTACAAAATGTCTGTACTGGAAAGAATGTTTTGAAAAGAAAAGGACAGGAAAAAATTGAGAATTTAGTTAATGCAAATATACCTTCTGCAACTGAAAAGATTTACATAAATAGAAAAACAGCGTTTAAAGAGATACGTAGAAAAATGTTTCAGAGAAGAGTTATGTCCAATTTGATAAAGGATGTGAAGAAATATAAGCAAAAGAGTAAGTTTTATAAAAGAAAAAAAGAAATTGAAGCCATTGAAGCAAAGGCATTAGAATTAAAAAGGAAACTATTCATTTTAATTTTGAATAGGATGCGTACATTAGACAAAATGGTTAATGTACTGAAATCACATAGCAAAAGGAAAAGAGTAGTGAACAGAACAAACTTTTGTAAAGTGTTTTTAGGAAAGTGGATGCATAGTTCAAGTAGTGAACCTTTTTTTAATGAAGAGAGCTATTTTCAAAGTAATAGTTTTCTGCATGCAGTTGACACCAGAGGTCGTGCTTACGAAGTAAAAAATGGTTGCATAATGGAGAAGGAGATAATGGTTCCAAGAGATGAGGTACAAGTGATGGCAGATGAGGCTATGAGGAGACGTCCTAAAGCCCCAGTGTACACTTGGAATTGTAGTAGTATTTGCACTGTGCGTCAGGAATCTATTGACAAATTTCGTGAGTTTCTAAGAGAATATAGTAAAAAAAGTATAAAACAGAAGATTAAGGTGCTTCAAAGTCTAGATCCATGCAGAGTGAGAGAGAATACTGGTTTGCAGGGTCATTCTCTGGCTTGTCTATCTAGAAAAGTGTGTAATAGTGTTTTCCATCATTTTAGGATGCTGGCTGTTCATCATACTGAAATGAGAAAGTTTGTGAGACGGTTGTATTTTGCTAAAAGTCCAGCAATAAAGTTAGATGAATTGAATAGGGCTCTGTTCCGTGGAACGGTATCAGATGTAGAGAAGGTTGTTGATGAAATTCAGTTTTGTTACTTTGGTGCTGAACAAAACAGTGCAGAGAAGGACACAGTAAATGAGGAAGAAGTGGAAGAGAATGTAGAACCCTCTGTAAGTAAGACATTTAATGATCACATAACAAAATTTGCAATAATCTCTAATGAAAGACCAAATATTACTTGTATTTGTTGCCGCAGAACTCATTATAGAAAACAAACCAGGTATGTTGATCTCTACAGAAAGAGTGAAAATGAAGATAATTATAAGTGGAAGGATTTTGCCACATATATATTTCTTGAAAATTGTTTTGAATTGGGTGAAGTACAGCGTATTTGTAAATACTGTTACAACAAGTTAGAGGAAAATAGAATGCCGACCAGAGCTGTACATAATAATTTAGAATTGGATGCTATTCCTGCTGAACTTTTTGAATTAAATACATATGAGTCTATACTCATTCAATGTGTTCATCCGTTCCAGACCATAGTACGTATGGAGCCCAAAACTGGTAAATTACCTCCTTCTGATTTACTGAGAGGTTTAAAAGGTAGAGTGGTGTATTTGCCCTTGGATTTGAAAAAAAATATGGAAACTATTGATGCGGATACTTTGGAAACTGAACCATTAATTATTCTGGTTAATGGTGTACCTACAAAGAATAAGAAGATTTGTCTGGAGCTGGTAGATGTACAGAAAGTACAAAGAGCAAATTTGTATTTGAAAAGGAATAACAAATGGTATGAATCAATTTATATAGAAGAAGAAGAAGAAGAAGATTTACAAGAAGACACAGAAACACCAACTGGACAAATTGAAAAAGTGGACAAGTCAAAGGAAGAAGAAATTTATGAACATTTTAGCATACATCCTCTTCATTCAAAAGAAGTTATGGGAGACAATATTGATCTCTTTCAGATGAAGAAAGCAAAAGGAAGTCCCGTGAGTGTATGGGAGGAGAGCTTGGAAGCTCGATGTTTTCCCCAGCTGTTTCCTAAAGGAAAAGGAGGACGATACGATGAACGTCCGGAACAGATTCCAGCTTCTGAGTATCGGACTACAAGACTATATGCTGAAGATCCCAGATTTCGACAAAGTATTCCTTATTTGTTCCATCTTTTATTTGAAAGCGACTTGTCTGCACTGTCTTATGCAGTAAATCACATTTTAAAAAGTGGAGTACATTTCCAAAATGTGTCTGCTAAGGATTTTATGGAGAAAGTGCAGCACCGAGATGATCATTTGGAAACACAACTGATCAATCTGATGGCTTGTCAGCGTGGGACAAATGAATATTGGTACCGACGCCATGGTGAATTAAAATGCATGTTACGGAATTTAGGAACACCAACATGGTTCGTTACCCTAAGCTGTGCGGAGTACGCTTGGGATGATTTACTGGATTTTCTACGAGAGGCAAATTCAAACATTAAAAACATCGAATACAAGACAGCAGGAGAACTGTGCTCATTGGATCCGGTTAATGTTTGCAGATATTTCAATCATAGATTTGAGGCTATGATGTCCTTCATCTGCAATAAAAAAAATCCACCTCTTGGAGAAGTAGTAGATTTCTTTTGGAGAAAAGAGTACCAGGCAAGAGGTGCTCCTCATATTCATATGCTGTTGTGGATCAAGGATGCCCCAAAGTTTGGAACAGATACTGATGAAGCAGTGTTATCTTACATTGAAGAATATGCAACATGTGCTATACCAAAAAGCACAGAAGAGAAAAAGTTAAAGGAGCAAGTTTTACGTTTCCAAAGTCATCGGTGTGGAAAATACTGTCGACGGAAATACAAGAGCAAAGATAAATACTACACTAAATGTCGATTTGGATTTCCTAGACCTGTTCTTTCAAATGGAAGAGTAAACAGTTTTATGTCAGCTGTGAGACATACTATCACAAGAAAATCACCTAAGAATACCTACAACCTTAAAAGAAAAGAAGAATCAAAAAATATAAATGACTACAACCCAGTCATTTTATCCATGTGGAACGCTAACATGGATATACAGTATGTAGCTGACAATTCCATTGCTGTTGCTCGATATGTAACGTCTTACATTACGAAATCAGAAAAAACAGAATTGAAGGAAATGTGGGAAGAGATTTCTCACGAGAAGACTGTCAGTAAGAAGCTGTACAGTTTCAGTTTGAAGATGTTATCGCATCGAGAAATTGGATCCTACGAATGTTCAGATAGGTTATCTTCTGCAAGTCTCTACTCGAAGTCAAGAAGAATAATTTGGGCAAGTTTAGGCCTTGCAGCAATGAGAAATCGGGTACTAAAATCTGTTGGAGAAATTGAATATTTGGCCGAGAATGACCCAGAAAGTACAGATATTTTGAAATCAAACATGTTGGACACATATTATCCCAAGAGAAGTCAACATCTGGAGAACATGTGTCTCTATGAAGTGCTGCAGAACTACATTTATTCACGGAAAGCCGCAGAAGACATCAACAATGGAAAATATAAAGTCATTGGTGAGGAAGGATGTTTGGTGAAGCAAACAAAAGGAAGTTTGATAAATCACAGGAAGCTGAGTTGCGACACTACTGACAAGAAGGAATTTTACTACTTGGCTCTTTTACAGTTGTTTAAACCATGGCGTACACAGGATGAACTACTGGGAGAATTTCAAAGCTATGAAGATTCTTTTAATGCTTGCAAAGACAGCATACAATGCAGTACATTCTCAAGTTATCTGCAAATGTTAAATGAAGAAATTGAACAGGAAACTACAATTGCAGCAGAAATAGCTAGAGACAGTTCTCAGGACAGCCAAAGTTCAGAAACACTCAGTCAAGATCCCCTAGGACAACCAATCGTTGAAAATGAAGCATCAATAGCCATGAATGAAGTGGAAACGGCTATGAATCAAGCTCAAGAAGAATTTATAGACTTACAAAATTTGGAAAGACAACTGAACGAAGAGCAGCAACAAATTTATGAATTTATGAAGAGATCAGAAACAAAATTGATCACGGATTTCTACATGCACATCATTTCATCCAATCAGGATGTATGTAAGCGGACAAGCTGGAACTGGAAAAAGTTTCCTAATTAAAGTCATCAGAAGCTACCTACAGCAAAAAACGGATTCTACTTTGTCTTGTGTGGTTACTGCTCCAACTGGGTTAGCAGCATATAACATAAAAGGAATCACTTTACATCGTTTGCTAATGTTACCAGTGGAGCATGAGAACAAAATACAATACAACAAGCTAACTGGAGAAGCATCCTTGGAAGTTTCAAGAGTCTTGAAGAAGATGCAAGTTCTCATTATTGATGAGGTGAGCATGGTTTCAAACTTAATGCTTGCCTTTGTGCATTTAAGAATGCAGCAAATTCTGAAGACAGACTATGACATGTTATTTGGTGGAAAACACGTCATAGTTTTTGGAGATCTTTTGCAACTTACTCCAGTTAAAGGACAACCAGTGTTTAATACTGTCACACATGAAGACACGAAGAAGTCATTGGGAAGCATCAGAAATACAAATATTTGGTCCTTCTTTGAGTACAAGGAACTTACTACTAATATGAGGCAAGCAAGCGATGAAGAATATGGAAGTATTCTGAAAGATATCAGAATTGGACTACTCACAGAAGTTGGCAAAAAAGCATTACAGAGTCGGCTGCTACATAATTTATTTCCAAAGGAAGAAATAGTTGCAGAGAAGATATACAAGAACATTGCAGAAAACAAAAGTATCATCTGCTTAATGCCAACTCTACGTGAATGCTCAATATTCAATGAGGAGCTTTTGAAATTGGAAAAGGAAGAGATCAGGAAATTAGAAGCAGTGGACAAAATTGAGGATGGAAGAATTACTGTCACAGTAACAGGCACACTGAAAAATAAATTGGATTCACTAGAGAAGAACAGTTCCAAAACAGCTGGATTAGAAAAAAATCTATATGTTTGCATGAACTGTAGAGTATTTTTAAGGAGAAATTTGGATGTTGAAAAAGGTTTAGTTAATGGAGCTATGGGAAGAGTTGTGGGTTTTATTAATTATCAGAAAAAAGATGGAATTGAATGTTTAAAAATAAAATTTGATCAGATAGAAGAAGTTAAAGACATTTGTCGTTGTACAGTTCGTTTCATGCTTGTGAAAGACTTATATGTACGTAGGAAGCAGTTTCCGTTTTCGCTAGCATATGCTGTAACTATTCACAAGTCTCAAGGATTGACTGTAGATTGTGCATTTGTGAACATTGGTTCAACTGTGTTCAAAGAAGGTATGGCATATGTTGCTTTGTCACGAGTGAAAACATTATCAGGTTTATTCATGATAGACTTTGATGACTCAAAAGTTAGTGCTGATACAAATTGTGTAAAGGAGTATAATAGATTAAGAAGAAGCTATGCTCCTCATTTAGGTCAGTATCCTGTGTTGGAGAAACGTGTAGTTTCTCGTAAAAGGAGAAATGAGAATATCTGTGATGAAGATGTACAGAGGAGGAAAAAAAAGAGGAGTGATGTAATTGCAAGCAAAAAGAGTAAGGAAAAAGAAGAACAGGTTGTAGGATGTCATTTTGAAAATAGCTCTGGTGTCAACTGCTACGCAAATGTAGTGCTGAATGTTGCATTTTATCTGGAAAGTTTGCAAGAGCAGATAATAGTAAATCAGGGAAAAAGATTCTGTTCAGAGCTGAGTCTCCTTTTTCAAAAGCTGAGTAATGATAAAACTCAAATAGAAAGTGCTACTGAAATTAGAAAACTTTTAGATGTATGTTCAGGACGAACACAGTTTTCTCAAAATGAACAGCAAGATGCACACAAATTTTTGATGTTCTTTCTTCAGGTACTGGAAGAAGAAGAAGTTGCAATTGATAATTTATTTGGTCTCTCTTATAAATGGGAACATAGTTGTGAAAACTGTTATAATATATGTGGCTCTAATGTTGATAATGAAAGGTTTATTTTTTTGACATTGCCAGAGACTAAAACAGTCACTTTTGCTAAATTAGTTAAAGATGCTAATCATAGCATGCAATGCGGTGAGTGTCAATCTGACATGTTTTCAACATTAATTTTAAAGGAATACGGACAGTATGTAATTTTAATGATGCAACGATGTAGAGCTGATGGTTCAAAATTGGATACTTTAATAAAGAAGTTTACAGGACAGCAATTATCAATTTCAGGAAAAACTTTTGTAACTGTTGCAATAATTTTCCATGAAGGACCTACTGTTACTTCTGGACATTACACAGTTTATCTTAAATGTGAAAAAGGCTGGACACTGTGTAATGATTCCCAATTGGTTTTTAAGCAACGTTTGCCTTTTGATTTAGCAAATTCCTATCTAATCTTCCTGAAACCTAAATTTTAGAGAGACTTGGCAAGATCTGGACAAAACAATTTTACCATTTTATTGGATTACCATTGGAATTTTCAAAAATAAAGATTTTTTAAATTATCATTTGGCCTAATGGAAAGATAACCAATTGTAATGTGGACTTTTTTAATTTTTAATGAAACTTTCGAAAACCAAAAATTTAGAGAAAATCGGTAACATCTGCACAATTTAAATTTTGGAATGTTATTGGAGTGCCATTGGAAATTTTTTCAAAAAAGATTTTTTAAATTACTATTTGGCCATGTGGAAAGGTAACCAATTCTATTGTGGACTTAATAAATTATTAATAAATATTTAGGGAACCAATATGTTACAGAGAATCGGTGAGATCTGTACAAATAAAACTTTAGAATTTTATTGGATTACCATTGGAAATTTAATCAAAAAAGAATTTTAAAATTACTATTTGGCCTAAAGGAAATGGAACCAGATGTAATGTGGAGTTATTTGAGATATAATATTGTGATTATACTTCTGAAACAAACATATCAGACTTTATTTTAAAGAAATAAGTATTGATATTAGATGATATTTTTTTAGAATATTATGCATTTCTATAATGTTAAGTTTAAGTAAAAAGAGATTCTGGGCTTTTTTAATACAATCTTTGAGATTGTTATTTTTTTTTGCCCGCTGTAAAATGATGAATGCAATTGCTTTCACAATTTATAGTGAAATGCAATATATTCTGAAAACAGCAAAAATAAGGCAAAAATATTTTTTGATAAATATGTAAATATGTGTACTGTATTATAAAATGTTTTAAAAATATTAATACTTTTTTCTTTTTTTCAGATTGATATAGAAAATTTTCGAAAACTAGAACCATTTTTAAAGCAATTTTTTTAAAAAACAAATGAATAAATATTTTTTTGAGTGGGTATGGTAAGTCAATAATAATAATTGTAGTCTCTCAAGGACCTTGTAATGTAATAATTGATTTTTAGTGTTTTTTAAAAAAAAAAAAAAAAAATTACGCGTACGGTAAAAAAAAAAAAAAAAAAAGTTTTTAAAAACATATATAAAAAATAGATGAAAGGTAAGGTTGGCTCTTAAAAGAGCCGTTGTGTTCATGCAGGGACAGAGGAAAGAAAGATTGGGAATATTAGACGGTACGACAAGTGTGCTGATCTATTTTACTGTTCACTAGGGAAACACTGGTCTCCCTATAAGTAATTAGATCGTGACAATGGGCGCACCGTACTTCAACCCTCGCAAACCGAGGGTTAATTTCCAGAGGGCCAGCAAAAGGAGATGCTCCCCCCACAGATGAAGGGCTCACCTGACCTGCAGAAGAAGGACTCAGCCCTGCAGATGATGGTCCAGGCTGAGCTGCTGTGGATGTGCTTGGTTGACTTACTGAAGGGTTACCTCCAGTAAGTCGAGCATGTGTCCTTTTGTGTACATCCTTGAGGTGCCTCATCATGGTATGATTCCCAAAGGAATACTTCCTGTCAGGATTACCTCTTGAAAGTACACGCTGACACAGCTTGCAAGTCACTAAGGGTGCATTTACCTTTAGCTGGCCTTCAGGAAAAGTAAAATAATCCCATACATAAGAGGTCTTTTGTTTCCTCGCTCTCTGCCTCAAGGTAGTGCTGCTAGTGCTAGCCTCACTCTCAGAAGGGCTCTGCTGTTCTGCCATCGTATCACAAAGACAACCCAGCTCCTTCTCCTAAGGGATCACAAGCAGAAATGAGGGGAATGGGTGTGGTGTAGGAGTGTTCTAGAACTGAAAGTAGTTTCATCCAATCAAAAGTTGTGTTTCATGATCACATGACCTACCGTACGCTTACGGTACGCTTACGGTGCGCTTACGGCAAAAGTACGCATGCGCGTAAAAAAGACACGCGCTTGCGCGCATGCGCATAACAGTCACTACCCGACACTTCCGCGTAACGTGCGCGTGTAGCGTACACGCGTATGCGTCCCACGCGGAGTACGCGCGGCTACGCAAATTGCGTAACTATACGCAAACAGCGTAGATAAATTACGGGCATTGCGTAAACCATACGCTTACCGTAAGCTTACGGTACGCGTACTAAAAAAAAAATAAAAAAAAAAGGAAAAAATGTATTGCTTATACATTTTACCTGTTTATTTTATAAAATATTTAAAAAAAAACATATTATAGAATTTTAAAAATTTAACCATAGTCTTAAAAAAAGGATAGAAAATTTAAAAAAATATATGTTTAAAAAATAGAAGAAAATAAAAAAATTAGCATTTAAAAAACCTTGCAAATTCACTGAAAAAACCATGGGTTTCACACACGTTATAGTTACGAATTAGCATTTAAAAAACCTTGCAAATTCACTGAAAAAACCATGGGTTTCACACACGTTAAAGTTAGGAATTAGCATTTAAAAAACCTTGCAAATTCACTGAAAAAACCATGGGTTTCACACACGTTAGAGTTAGGAATTAGCATTTAAAAAACCTTAGAAATTCAATGAAAAAACCAAAGGTTTCACACATGTTATAGTTAGCTGGACATTTCACTCGTAAAAAACCAATGAAATTCCCCCGTTATAGTTAGTTCAGCTAACTATAACTCGCGCGCCCGCAATGCACTGCTGATGACGTCACATATTACATCACTCATGACATGGTCAGTGACATCACTCATGACATCACTGATGACATCTCAAATGACATCACTGATGACATCATCCTAGTGATAGAGTGGCAGACCACCTCTGCCCCTAATATAACCTTTGATACACACATTCAAAAATAGAAATTAAAATTTTAAAAACAATGGACATACCAATACCAGTTACAACAACCTATTCAGTAATTCTAAGATCCACATACACATCCACTCATTCACCAACAGTCCTGTACAGTCACTCATACATGTACTCACTCATCATATGTACTCATACACGTATACATCCTGTTACACAATGCAGCTGGACATTTCCCTCGTACAAAACCCTAGAAATTCCCCTGTTATAGTTAGTTCAGCTAACTATAACTCGCGCCCCCGCAATGCACTGCTGATGACGTCACATATTGCATCACTCATGACATGGTCAGTGACATCACTGATGACATCACTGATGACATCTCAAATGACATCACTGATGACATCACTGATGACGTCATCCATGTGACAAATTAGTGCACCTTCTCACACTCTAATATAACCTTTGATACACCGACGCAAAATTTCAAACGGCCATTTTGACAACCATATATACTACAATACCAATAACTACACACCCACTCATTGACTTTTAGGTCTACATACATGTCCACTCACTCACCTGTACAGTCACTCATACTTACAGTCACTCTGTGCATTTATACACCTATATAGACACTCACACACCGCCAATCATCCATTGAGGTACTGACACATCTAGTTAGTCATGCAAATAATTAATCACAGTCCAATTTACTCACCTATACAGTTAAACACACTCAAGTTCACTTACTCATAAAAATACTAACAAATTCTGTGTCTTCCTGCAGAAAAACAAACAGCACATGACACAGATATCCTTGCACTATAGAGCATACAGCCACTCCCAAAATCACACACTCTCACATATAGATAGTTATATACTCTTACACACATATACACTGCATTTCACATATGTAGTTACTGACACATGTACAACTGAGATATACATTCAATCACTAACACACCCTTACATACAGTCACCCAACCATACAGTCCATCACAGATGCACTCTTAAAACCATGCACCCACTGAATCAACCACTCACACATCTAGTCACAGAGTCACACACACCCTACCCACACAAACACTCAGGCACCCATACAGATACTCAGACAACCAATCAATAACCCATATAGACACTCATATAGCTATTCACAAAACCATGCAGCCACTTATACACCAACACACAGACACATACAGACATTCACACAGTTTAGTCACTAGTCTGCAGTAAGATACATTTAATGACTCACTTATAGAGTCAGTTACGCACCTAGAAAATCATCCATTCACACACTTGTACACCCACTTATTCTTCAACAGGCCTTTCCCTATATATATTAAACATATTAAAACTGTTCAGAAACACATAGTCAATGGATGATGTCATCAGTGATGTCATCAGTGATGTCATTTGAGATGTCATCAGTGATGTCATCAGTGATGTCACTGACCATGTCATGAGTGATGTAATATGTGACATCATCAGCAGTGCATTGTGGGGGTGCAAGTTATAGTTAGCTGAACGAACTATAACAGGGGAATTTCTAGGGTTTTGTATGAGGGAAATGTCCAGCTAACTATAACGCCACTGAAACCTATGGTTTTTTTCAGTGAATTTCTTAGGTTTTTTAAATGCTAATTCCTAACTATAACGTGCCTGAAACCTATGGTTTTTTCAGTGAATTTCCAAGGTTTTTTAAATGCCAATTCCTAACTATAACGTGCATGAAACCTATGGTTTTTTCAGTGAATTTCAAAGGTTTTTTAAATGCTAAATCCTATCTATAACTTATCTCTAAAGATATCATGAAAAGCATTCGTTTTTAAAAGTAGGGTGCACATTAGTTTTGTGGAAAAGCATCTTTGTGATTGCTTAAGAAAAAGCAGTTTCAACGTGGAGTACATATCATAGGATAAAATTTGCTCAGCTCAACCACACCTGCTACTTGCATTTGGAAGGCACTGTTCGAACTTTAAACAATCGTGAACTTTTAACCTGCACGTGTCGTTAAATGTTCAAGAAAATGTTGCAAAAAAAATCGTTAAGTTTTAAAAAATTGATGAACTTTTAACCTGCACGTGTTGTAGAATGTTCTAGAAAGTGTGTTGATAGAATACGTTGCACTTCTGACTTCTATGTGTTGTTGAATATTTAAAAAACGGTTCATATGGAAAATTAAAAAGAAACCAATAGAGAAGTTTTGAAACCTAAAAGAATCAAGGAACTATTCTAATTTATTCTTTACATGTATTTATGCGTGGAGCAACAAAATTATAGACACAACAGCACCAGGAAGAGGAAGAAGCAGGGAGTGGGGGGAGGGGGGAGATGGGCAGAATGGCACACATGCACAATTAAGTGCAACACACATATAGACTAACAATGGCCAAAATGAAACACACCAACAAGGAGCACAAGTCACACAACCCGCCAACATCACACCACTGAACGAGCATAGAAGTGAAAACCACGTTGCATTCATACAGGATGTGTACAAAGGCCAGTCGTTGGTGTTGTGGGATGTCTGCGACCGTGGTCATCATGGATGAGATGCCCAGCATGTGGCATATGGTGAGTTCACTGTGTGTTATGTTGCCAAACGGCTGCTCCTCCCTCCCACGAGCCCCCACACGTTTGTACGGTGCACTGTTGTATCTCGTGAACTCGTACGGCACACCATTATAATGCATATTTGCGCATGTCCTGCTACATTCCAACTACAACATCACAGTGCCGTTTGGAGGTGGTGCATGCCACTTTACAACATCGACTGCTGTGGCTCTTGTAGCAGGCCACACCAGAACACAGAGACACACTTACCGCACTTCCTGTACACGGACATGTCCGAGACACCCCGTTCCCCTTGCCAGATAGGCACACCCCTGCACTGACCTGTGAACCCCAGACCAGCACACGCCAGTTGTGCATGCAGGAGGATGCATGCGTATCTACACGTCCAGGCTCACTGCCAACGCTAAGGTGACAGCACACTGTGATGTTGCAGGGCTCGTGCCTATCATGCTAAGACACTGACCACAGGGACACACTTGCTAAGATGTGGGTTTGGGGTGCATTGGCTGTCCTGGAGTTGTTGAGATGAGTCTTCTGGCCCTCATGGGTATCACTGTATCAGGCTCATTGACTCTATGGCACCTGTGGGTGTTCTGGTGTGGCTCTTGGCTGTGTTCCCTTTCATGGTGCAGATAGTTGTCCTGCTTAACACCAGCAGAAAGCAGGTGTAAAATCCCTGGTGCTAACGTGTCTTATCGCCGGAATTTGTTTTGCATTGCAATTGGTGTGAAAGTTGTGATGTGATTTTTTTCATGTGCAGAACAATATACGAACTGAGCAGTGTATCTCGTCAAGATCCAGCACCTGACGCACTATTCCCAATCAATATAAATACAATGATATTTCTTAATAGATTTTGTGTGTACACTGTAAGTGCAGCCAATACCTCAGTGCAATTCAATACAGGATTTTAGTATTTAGAATAAATCAGAAAGGTGCACCTCGTGTCTTTTGGCACGGGAACGGCTAGTAGCCATTTCATTATCAGCACTTTAACGGAAGTAAAGTTGAGATAAATCTAACACACTATTCAGAAGTTGGTGCAAACTGCAGATATCACCAGTATTCGTAGCGATAAGTGCCCCAAAATTTCACACCATGGTGGACTCAATCAAATAACAGTAATAAGAACAAGAAAGAGTCACACAGCAGTTAAGAGAACAACCAAAAACGTTATTAATTTTTTTTTCAAATGTATTTTTTATAATCATAAATATGTAAATGATAAACTATTTTCAAACTTTATTCTTTTATTAACATATATATGAACGATAAACTAATAAACAAAATGTATCAAAAATAATACAAAACAACAAGGCGGAACACTCCTGTGGGGACCATGGATGTCGATGACAGACCTGGAAAATCAGAAAGATTGTTAAAAAAAAAACAACATGCTATTCTCAACAAAATACCACAAGAAACAAATCACAGATATATAAAATGCATACAGCTAACAAAATTTGATAAGTTTAACTTTCAAAAACTGCAAATGTTGCAGCTTTAAAATATTTACTGAATCTGAGGAAACTTTTTTGCAGAAGGCACCATGCCCACAACGTTTTTCTTCCGTGGTGAGGAAATTTTTTACTTTTCCCAAGGGGCAAACAAAGACCAATGCCACCTTGGTCACGTGCAAGATTTGCAAAAGAGTTCTGTCACGAGGGGATCCTAACAAGAAATACTCGTACGGCACGGCAAGTATGATGAAACACCTAAGGACCCTTCATCTGAACAATCTTGCACGAGAAGAGTGCAAACAGATGAGAAACACTCCTATTCTGTATCTGTAAAAAAGAATCACAAATAAATGTATATTAATAACTTTCAAAATTATACTATTCCATTACTGTACAAACACATTTTATATAAATACTGACTAAGAAACTATGTCCCTGAACCACAAGTGTGACGATGGTTAAAACACTACATGCATAGTGCATACTACTTTGAAGCAGTTCCTGCCCTAAAGCCTACCTCACTAAAACTCTACATGCTAACTGACTAAATGATTACAGTACTATAAGGAGACACACTGGGTGAGTGACAGGGTGTTTGCTAGAAGAGTATGAATACTTACTAGGGAATTGAAGGTGTGAAACACAACTGCGTAGGTGATTAGAGGACTGCATCTATACTGCATAGGCATTTAAAGCAGTCCATGTGCTAAGGCCTGGCTCACTGCATGACTACTTGGGTACTGACTGAATGATTAGAGTACAGCAAGGAGAGTGCCTAGGTGAATTTATAAGTGCTAGGCTTTTTGCACAGGGAATGGATTAGTACTTGGTACTGAATGGGTCACTAGAGGAGTGCAAAGGCAGTGAAAAGATGTTTGCTGGACTGTATGGATACTGACTAGGAAATTGAAAGTGTAAAATTCAAGTGTCTAGGTGGTTAGAAGACTGCATGCCTAGTGGATAGGGGATTGAAGCAGTCCATGTGCTAAGGCCTGGCTCAGTGCATGAGTACTTAGGCACTGACTGAATGATTAGAGTACTGCAAAGATAGTATCTTGGTGAATTTATAAGTGTTTGAGTTTTCGCACAGTGAATGGATTAGTACATGATGCTTAATGGGTCACTAGAAGACTGCAAAGGGAGTGACAGGGTGTTTCCTGGAAGTGCATGGATACTGACTAGGGAATTGAAGGTGTGAAATACAATTGTGTAGGTGGTTAGAGGACTGCATGCATAGTGGATAGGGGTTTGAAGCAGTCCATATACTAAGGCCTGGGTCACTGGATGAGTACTTGGGTACTGACTGAATGATTAGAGTACTGCAAGGAGAGTGCCTGGGTGAATTTACTAGGGTTTGGCGCAGTGATTGGATTAGTACATGATGCTGAATGGGTCACTAGAGGAGTGCAACGGGAGTGACAGGGTGTTTGCTGGAAGTGAATGGATACTGACTGAGGAATTGAAGGTGTGAAAGACAAGTGTGTAGATGGTTAGAGGACTGCATGCATAGTGGATAGGGGTTTGAAGAGTACATGTGCTAAGACCTGGCTCAGTGCATGAATACTTAGGCAGTGACTGAATCATTAGAGTACTGGAAAGAGAGTGTCTTGGTGAATTTATAAGTGTTTGGGTTTTGGCACAGTGAATGGATTAGTACATGCTGTTGAATGGGCCTCTAGAGGACTGCAAAGGAAGTGACAGGGTGTTTCCTGGAAGTGTATGGATACTGACTAGGGAATGGAAGGTGTAAAAGACAAGTGCATAGTATGTTAGAACACTACATGCATACTGCATAGACATTTGAAGCAATCTATTTGGTACTTAGAAACTGACTAAATAATCAGACTACTTCTAGGACAGTGCTTAGGTAAAACTTTTAAATTTTCAGTTCTGCCACAGTGAACAGAATAGTACATGGTACTGCACCTTAGTGTCAAACCCTGGCTCATTTTATCAATGCATAAGCAAAGACTAGCTTTTAATGCTACTAAAACTTGACAACATGACAGGTTTTAAAAGAGTTATCTGCTAAAAAATACACGATGTTACCAAATGCTTCTCTCACAGTGCTTCCCAAATGTACACAGACTCACAGTGTGAAATCTAGACAACAACCACTATACCTAGGAGTTTACCAAAAATCATTCACTACAGTGGAAGTGGTAAGGGAAGTGCACACAATCTTCATCTTTCAGGACTGCACTTTTGTGTCAAAGCCTGACTCATTTAATCAAAGCATAAGCAAAGACTGGCTTCTAATGCTACTAAAATTTGACAACATGACCGGTTTTAAAACAGTTATCTGTCAGCAAATACACGATGTTACCAAATGCTTCTCTCACAATCCTTACCCAAATGCACACAGACTCACAGTGTGATTTTAGACAAGCAATACTATCCTAGGAGTTTACCAAAACTCATTCACTAGTCTAGAAGAGTTAATGGTACTGCACACAATCTACATATTTAAGTATAGCACATCAGTGTCAAAGCATGACTCCTTTAATCAACGCATAAGCAAAGACTGGATTCTATTGCTACTAAAACTTCACAACATGACAGGTTTTAAAACAGTTATCTGTCAGCAAATACATGATGTTACCAAATGCTTCTCTCACAGTGATCCCAAATACACACTAACTCACAGTGTGATTCTAGACAAGCACCACTATCCCTAGGAGTTTACCAAAACTCATTCACTACAGTGCAAGTGGTAAGGGAACTGCACACAATCTACATATTTCACGACTGCACTTTACTGTCAATGCCTGACTCAGTTAATGAAAGCATAAGCCATAACTGTCTTCTAATGCTACTAAAGCTTGACAACATGACATGTTTTAAAACAGTTATCTGTCAGCAAATACACGATGTTACCAAACACTTCTCTCACAGTGGTTCCCAAATGCACACAGACTCACAGTGTGATTCTAGACAAGCAACATTATCCCTAGCAGCTTACCAAAACTCATTCACTACAGTGGAAGTGGTAAGGGAACTGCACACAATCTACATATTTCACGACTGCACTTTAGTGTCAATGCCTGACTCATTTAATCAAAGCATAAGCAAAGACTGGCTTCTAATGCTACTAAAACTTGACAACATGACCGGTTTTAAAACAGTTATCTGTCAGCAAATACACGATGTTACCAAATGCTTCTCTCACAATACTTACCCAAATGCACACAGACTCACAGTGTGATTTTAGACAATCAACACTATCCTAGGAGTTTACCAAAACTCATTCACTAGTCTAGAAGAGTTAATGGTACTGAACACAATCTACATATTTAAGTACAGCACATCAGTGTCAAAGCATGACTCATTTATTCAACGCATAAGCAAAGACTGGATTCTAATGCTACTAAAACTTCACAACATGACAGGTTTTAAAAAAGTTATCTCTCAGCAAATACATGATGTCACCAAATTCTTCTCTCACACTGATCCCAAATACACGCTAACTCACACTGTGATTCTAGACAAGCACCACTATCCCTAGGAGTTTACCAAAACTCATTCACTACAGTGCAAGTGGTAAGGGAACTGCACACAATCTACATATTTCAGGACTGCACTTTTTTGTCAAAGCCTGACTCATTTAATCAAATCATAAGCCGTAACTGTCTTCTAATGCTACTAAAACTTCACAACATGACAGGTTAAAACAGTTATCTGTCAGCAAATACACAATGTTACCAAATGCTTCTCTCACACTGGTTCCCAAATGCACACAGACTCACTGTGTGATTCTAAACAAACAACACTATCCCTTGTATTATACCAAAACACATTTCTTCATCTAGAATTAGTACTACATTTTAGTATAGAAACATAACATAATTCATTTCACAAATTCATAAACAATGACTGGTTTCTAATTCTACCAAAATATAAAAACAGCACAGTTATCTGTCTGCAAACACATGAAAAACACAAATGTTTATCACAGAATGGTTTCTACATGCACACACACTGTCAATAAGATTGTAGAGAAAAAAGTACTCCCTACGCTTTAGCTGGAGTAATACATTAGTCTGATTAAAATCAAAATAGTCTACATACATCCCCTTACATCCCCTTACAATCAAATAACTCATCTTTCAAGTTCTTTTGCAGATTAAGAAGTATATCAGTCACTCACCATATTTTCTTTTACAGAAAGTCTGCACTGTGCACCTCTCAGCAAAAACAAAGAATGGAAAAGTTTCCCTTTCATTTTCCACACATATACATGTAAACATCAAATCACAATCCTTCACACATAAACTCAAAAGCAAACACACATTTCTATTGGTTAAACATTTCAACCCTTTCCAACTGAAAGACATTTCAACCCTTCCCCCAATCTGCCGTCTGCCTGTTACCATAGAAACAGGTCATGGAACACTGCACTAAGCACACAGGTCAGAAGTTCAGCACACAATGTTCCTACACAAGAGAGGAAGTGTGCTTCACTTTTCAACATATCAGCTAATCATATATAATGTTCCTTACAATCTGTTTTTGTTAACCAATAAGAATCATACCTTTAAAAAACAGAAATATACACCCTACCTTTCAGTGTACAAAGTAGTCATACAACCAATGATTTCTTGTCTTTTTTAAAACAAATTCCGTGGATCCGCGTACCCAACGCAATAGGATGCGCGCACTGTGCGTGCATTTTGCCATTTTGTTTTTTTAAAAGGGGGCCCCAGGGGCTCCTTCTGGGACCCCCTAAGCACCTCTAGAGGGTCAGAGTATTTCCACTCTGCCCCCTTTATATGTTTTACACACTTATTCCCCTTGCATCTTCAGCCTCGCTTCTACCGAGGCAGAAAATGGCCGCCAACAGTTTCTGGTTTCGAATGTAGAGAGACACTCGACAGCCAATTAGCATTCAGCGCACGATCGGGAGTGTGCGCGCTCGGTTTGGGGAGGCTGCGCATACGGTGCGTGTACGGTCCGCGGATCCTCCGCGGCCATAGATATTTATGTACTTTTAACTCTAATTTTCTCAGGAACTACTGAACGGATTCACACCATTTATGCAAAAGGCACGAGTCTGAACTGAGGACTACCTCTTTGCCAAATGTGGTGTCATTCCGTTCAGCGGTTCGGGCTGTAGCTGCGACAACAGATCCTATGGGAAATTGCATGGGAAAACGTGTTTTGGGACCCCCCTGTTTTCTCGACCCCCACTTGACGAATCACCACAAAACTTTCAGGGTAGGAGCGGAGCAGAGCTGGCCAAAAGTTTGGAAAATTTCGCGAGGATTCGTCAACCGGCGCCAAAGTTATTCAAAATAGAATTTCGAGATTTCCTATGGAAACTAGGTTGTAACTATAACTATCTACTGGCGACCGCCAGTAGATAATATATATATATATATGTATATATATATATATATATATATATAAATATATACATTTATAATGAATCAACCGATGGAAGGAAAAAGGATACAATACAGAAATCACAATGTCAAAATAACAACGCAGTAAAAGATCACAATTGATTAAACAAAGCAACATAAAAACATGAACAAATGGACAAAAAAGAAACTTAAAAATATGGATACAACAACAATATTAATCCCCACTGGAGGGGTGACAATGATAAACAACAATTAAAAAGTCGATTGACAGTTAAATAACATGCCCGATTTGAGGGGAAAAGTATTTTCTTTCCAGATAATATTAAAAGAAATGGACTTTTACTATTATAAAAGAGACATTGTATACTACCTTGGTTAATTAATTTTTCCTCATTGTGATAGAGAATTTATCTCACTTAATTTAATTCAATTTGCAAAATGCAATTCCCGTATAATATGTTAAATTTACAAAACTCCATAATGCAAAGGGAGTTTTGGGTCATCGCCAGGAAATGATGTAACAACAATCAAATTTATAGGGGGCGGACCCACAGTAACAGTTGATCGTGAGCAAGGTATCTGTGATACCGAAATGCGTAGATCAGCTTAGGCCTGTATCCCGTGAAGTGAAACATTTGAGCAAATAAAGCGCAAAACAAGGTTGCTGAGAGTGCGTCCCAATTCTTCTTCCAACCCGGAGGGATTGCTGGTGGATGTTAAGCGGCGTGGTTCGGCCGCAGGGTCACGCACCCACGAGGAGCGCTGCTTTGGCTCGGTAACCAGGAACCAAAGGAGTGGGATATATAAATATATATATATATATATATATATATATATATATATATATATATATATATATTACCTACTGGCGGTCGCCAGTAGGTAGTTATAGTTAGGACCACGTTTCCATAGGAAAACCTCAACATTCTATTTTGAATAACTTTGGCGCCGGTCGACGAATCCTCGCGAATTTCTCAAAATAGGTGGGGCGCTACGCTCCGCTCCTACCCTGAAAGTCTCGGGGGGATCCGTCAAGCGGGGGCAGAGATAAAAGGGGGGTCCCAAAACGCGTTTTTCCCATGCATTTTTCCATAGGACCTTTAGAACGAGCTACAGCCTGAACGGCTGAACAGAATTACTCAAAATTTGGCAGAGAGGTAGTCCCTAGGTCAAGGAAGTGCCTTTTGTAGGTTTGGTGTAAATCTGTTCAGTAGATTCTGAGAAAATAGCCTTTAAATCAATATATATATCTGAGCCCGCTTACGGTACGCTTACGGTACGCTTACGGTAAGCGTACGGTGGCGTGCGCGAGCGCGATTCTGATTGGCTCTTAGATCTTAGTAAACATTCGAATCGGCCGAAACCAGGAAGCGGCGGCCGCCATTTTGTGTATTTCACTCTGAAAAAAAAGAGTGAAAACAAGGAAAGGGGGCAATGAGGAGAGTTACAGACCCCCTAACAATTGTAAGGGGGTCAAAGAAGGACAGAAAAGTACAAAGAAAACATTTATTGATTTTAAAAAAAATCACGGGGTACGCGTACGGTAAGCTTACGGTAAGCGTACGGTAAAAAAAATAAAAATAAATAAATGAAAAGCAGATTTAAGAGTTTAGAAATTAGGGAGCTCTAAAAAGAGCTGTTGTGTTTATGGAGTCATTTTTTTAGTGGTACCTACAAGTAAGTACCGATGCAGAGTCTAAGGTTCAAGAGGAAGACTCTGTTCCCTTCATCATTGAAGTGCACACCATCTCCTCTATAAATGTCTTGCATGTCGTAACGCAAGTTGTTGTGGTAAATGGCACCCATACCATAGTCACGGAGGAAAGCAGAAACAGATTTGTTGACGTGCTTTCTTGCTTTGTCAATCTGTGGACAGAAATGATTGGACCAGTTCCATTTTTGCCTTTGGCATATGTTGGAAAACACAAAGGCAGTTTTAGGGAAAGGTGTAAACAGTTGTGCAAAGGTGTCCTTCATAAGCATTTCCAGACCTACCCCAGTCAAAGTGCCTAGGTCATTGCCACCACAGTGCACTATTATGAGGTCAGGGTGTTGGATTTGCATGAAGGATTTCACCAATGGCATCAATTGGTGCCACTTTAACCCTCTCTGACCAATCCATTTAATGTCTACATTTGGCAAAGCAAGGTCTCTCACCATATCTGTTTTCTCTGCAAACTTTTCACTCCAGAAGACATAGCTGTGCCCTACAATCCACACTGTGAACATCTTCAAAGGAGAACTGGATGCACTCAGGAGGTGTCTTTCAGTAGAATGGCAATATGAAAAGAAAGACAGTTTGGAAATGGAGGCATACATATTTTTTACAAAACAAAAAGAACTGATTGGCTGTTTCATACCATTCTAGAAAAAAAACTAGGCTGTATGTGAAAATTAATACAAGCATGTTTTGTATTGGTACAAAAAAATGTGTAACCAAAGAACAGTACTATGGATTTGCTGTTAGGTTTGAAAAGTCAAGCACTCTTGCTCTGTGGAATTGAAACATTGTGTGTCGAACTTCTGACCTAACTGCACACAGCAGTGTTCCATGAGCTGTTGCTATGGTAGCAGGCAGAAGTCAAGTTGGGGGAAGGGTACTAGGCAGAAGTCAAGTTGGGGGCAGGGTACTTTTGGAAAAGGGTTGGTTTTCAACCAATAGAAATGTGTCATTACATTTGAAAAAAAGGGGGAAGCACTGAGATTTGAAACTTACATGTATATGTGTGGAAAAATAGAGGGACAGTTTGCCATTATCTGGTTCTGCTGAGAGGAGAGAGGTGAACACAACAGAGATCCTGGCTCTGATATTCTGCTGTTTGAGTGTCACATTTCTTTCACAACTAACTAATTTTAAAGGTGAGTTTACAGTTTGAGAGGGGATGTATGTGGTAACTTAAGAAATGAATAATAGAAATGGGAATTGTTTTTGTTGTAGTTACACATGGTGGTTTCATAATGTGTCAGTCTGTAAAAGTGATTTTCACTTGGCCCGAAAAAAAAAGAGCAGTAAGTGTGCTTTCAAATTGGCAAAGAAATTTCGTTTTGGCACTAATGTGAAAACATGACTCTGTGTGCATAGAAGAATTATAGGCAGAGATTTATTGCGTCTTGCTCTGGTGATTTCACAGTTGCAGTAGATGGAAAAGAGGAGCGAATTTTTGGGGGAAGAAGCAGAGGCTTAGCACACACCCATGTGTTTGCCATGTATAGTCATGCACAGTAATTAGAAGCGAGTGGGGTTTTCAGGTTTAAGTCTGTAATGCAAATACATTCAGCATCACTAAGGCTGGTTGCCCCTGCTGGAGTGTAGGCAGTCACAGAGAATACACACGGTGGTGGTCTGAAAAAAAAACAGCTTGGACATGTGCATTTAAATAAATTTAAAAAAAAGGTTTCAGAATGTGTCAGTCTGTAAAAGTGATTTCAAATTGTAAAAAGAGATTTTCACTTGGCCCGAAAAAAAAAGAGCAGTAAGTGTGCTTTCAAATTGGCAAAGAAATTTCGTTTTGGCACTAATGTGAAAACATGACTCTGTGTGCATAGAAGAATTATAGGCAGGGATTTATTGCGTCTTGCTCTGGTGATTTCACAGTTGCAGTAGATGGAAAGGGGGAGCGAATTTTTGGGGGAAGAAGCAGAGGCTTAGCACACACCCATGTGCTTGCCATGTATAGTCATGCAAAGTAATTAGAAGCGAGTGGGGTTTTCAGGTTTAAGTCTGTAATGCAAATACATTCAGCATCACTAAGGCTGGTTGCCCCTGCTGGAGTGTAGGCAGTCACAGAGAATACACACGGTGGTGGTCTGAAAAAAAAACAGCTTGGACATGTGCATTTAAATAAAATTAAAAAAAAGGTTTCAGAATGTGTCAGTCTGTAAAAGTGATTTCAAATTGTAAAAAGAGATTTTCACTTGGCCGAAAAAAAAAGAGCAGTAAGTGTGCTTTCAAATTGGCAAAGAAATTTCGTTTTGGCACTAATGTGAAAACATGACTCTGTGTGCATGGAAGAATTATAGGCAGAGATTTATTGCGTCTTGCTCTGGTGATTTCACAGTTGCAGTAGATGGAAAGGGGGAGCGAATTTTTGGGGGAAGAAGCAGAGGCTTAGCACACACCCATGTGCTTGCCATGTATAGTCATGCACAGTAATTAGAAGCGAGTGGGGTTTTCAGGTTTAAGTCTGTAATGCAAATACATTCAGCATCACTAAGGCTGGTTGCCCCTGCTGGAGTGTAGGCAGTCACAGAGAATACACACGGTGGTGGTCTGAAAAAAAAACAGCTTGGACATGTGCATTTAAATAAATTTAAAAAAAAGGTTTCAGAATGTGTCAGTCTGTAAAAGTGATTTCAAATTGTAAAAAGAGATTTTCACTTGGCCCGAAAAAAAAAGAGCAGTAAGTGTGCTTTCAAATTGGCAAAGAAATTTCGTTTTGGCACTAATGTGAAAACATGACTCTGTGTGCATAGAAGAATTATAGGCAGAGATTTATTGCGTCTTGCTCTGGTGATTTCACAGTTGCAGTAGATGGAAAAGAGGAGCGAATTTTTGAGGGAAGAAGCAGAGGCTTAGCACACACCCATGTGCTTGCCATGTATAGTCATGCACAGTAATTAGAAGCGAGTGGGGTTTTCAGGTTTAAGTCTGTAATGCAAATACATTCAGCATCACTAAGGCTGGTTGCCCCTGCTGGAGTGTAGGCAGTCACAGAGAATACACACGGTGGTGGTCTGAAAAAAAAACAGCTTGGACATGTGCATTTAAATAAATTTAAAAAAAAGGTTTCAGAATGTGTCAGTCTGTAAAAGTGATTTCAAATTGTAAAAAGAGATTTTCACTTGGCCCGAAAAAAAAAGAGCAGTAAGTGTGCTTTCAAATTGGCAAAGAAATTTCGTTTTGGCACTAATGTGAAAACATGACTCTGTGTGCATAGAAGAATTATAGGCAGAGATTTATTGCGTCTTGCTCTGGTGATTTCACAGTTGCAGTAGATGGAAAGGGGGAGCGAATTTTTGGGGGAAGAAGCAGAGGCTTAGCACACACCCATGTCTTTGCCGTGTATAGTCATGCACAGTATTTACAAGCTAGTGGGGTTTTCAGGTTTAAGTCTGTAATGCAAATACATTCAGCATCACTAAGGCTGGTTGCCCCTGCTGGAGTGTAGGCAGTCACAGAGAATACACATGGTGGTGGTCTGAAAAAAAAACAGCTTGGAAATGTGCATTTAAATAAAATTAAAAAAAAGGTTTCAGAATGTGTCAGTCTGTAAAAGTGATTTCAAATTGTAAAAAGAGATTTTCACTTGGCCCGAAAAAAAAAGAGCAGTAAGTGTGCTTTCAAATTGGCAAAGAAATTTCGTTTTGGCACTAATGTGAAAACATGACTCTGTGTGCATAGAAGAATTATAGGCAGAGATTTATTGCGTCTTGCTCTGGTGATTTCACAGTTGCAGTAGATGGAAAAGAGGAGCGAATTTTTGGGGGAAGAAGCAGAGGCTTAGCACACACCCATGTGCTTGCCATGTATAGTCATGCACAGTAATTAGAAGCGAGTGGGGTTTTCAGGTTTAAGTCTGTAATGCAAATACATTCAGCATCACTAAGGCTGGTTGCCCCTGCTGGAGTGTAGGCAGTCATAGAGAATACACACGGTGGTGGTCTGAAAAAAAAACAGCTTGGAAATGTGCATTTAAATAAATTTAAAAAAAAGGTTTCAGAATGTGTCAGTCTGTAAAAGTGATTTCAAATTGTAAAAAGAGATTTTCACTTGGCCCGAAAAAAAAAGAGCAGTAAGTGTGCTTTCAAATTGGCAAAGAAATTTCGTTTTGGCACTAATGTGAAAACATGACTCTGTGTGCATAGAAGAATTATAGGCAGAGATTTATTGCGTCTTGCTCTGGTGATTTCACAGTTGCAGTAGATGGAAAGGGGGAGCGAATTTTTGGGGGAAGAAGCAGAGGCTTAGCACACACCCATGTGCTTGCCATGTATAGTCATGCACAGTAATTAGAAGCGAGTGGGGTTTTCAGGTTTAAGTCTGTAATGCAAATACATTCAGCATCACTAAGGCTGGTTGCCCCTGCTGGAGTGTAGGCAGTCACAGAGAATACACACGGTGGTGGTCTGAAAAAACAGCTTGGTTTCATAATGTGACAGTTTGTAAAAGAGATTTTCACTTGCCCAAAAAAAAGAGCAGTTTTTGTGCATTCAAATTGGCAAAGAAATTTCGTTTTGTGACTATTGTGAAAAGAAATGTAGTAATATATTTAAATACAATAAAGGATTTTTTTTTTAGTTTTTTTCAGGTATTACTGAAGAACAGTGAACAAAATTTAAGATGCCTACAAAATCTCGAGTTCAAAAAACGCTAAAAAAAAAACTATATTTGAAGACAACTGGAGGACCAAAGTTAGTAGAAGATGCTGATGTTGGGAAAAAGAAAAAATCTTCTGGTAAACAAAAAAAACAATTTCTAAACAAAATATTCAAAACAAAGAAAAATGTACAAAATGTCTGTTCTCGGAAAAATGTAACAAAACATAGAGAACAGCAAAAAAATGAGAATTTAGTTAATGCAAATATACCTTCTGCAATTGAAAAGTTTAACATAAACAGAAAAACAGCATTTAAAGAGATACGTAGAAAAATGTTTCAGAGAAGAGTTATGTCCAATTTGATAAAGGATATAAAGAAATATAAGCAAAAGGCTAAATATTACAAGAGAAAAAAAGAAATTGAAGCCATTGCAGCAAAAGCATTAGAATTAAAAAGGAAACTATTCATATTCATTTTGAATAGGATGCGTACATTAGATAAAATGGTTAATGTACTGAAATCACAAAGCAAAAGCAAAAGAGTAGTGAACAGAACAAACTTTTGTAAAGTGTTTTTAGGAAAGTGGATGCATAGTTCAAGTAGTGAACCTTTTTTTAATGAAGAGAGCTATTTTCAAAGTAATAGTTTGCTGCATGCAGTTGACACCAGAGGTCGTTCATACGAAGTAAAAAATGGTTGCATAATGGAGAAGGAGATAATGGTTCCAAGAGATGAGGTACAAGTGATGGCAGATGAGGCAATGGGGAGACGTCCTAAAGCCCCAGTGTACACTTGGAATTGTAGTAGTATTTGCACTGTGCGTCAGGAATCTATTGACAGATTTCGAGAGTTTCTAAGAGAATATAGTAAAAAAAGTGTAAAACAAAAGATTAAGGTGCTTCAAAGTCTGGATCCATGCAGAGTGAGAGAGAATACTGGTTTGCAGGGTCATTCTCTTGCTTGTCTATCTAGAAAAGTGTGCAATAGTGTTTTCCATCATTTTAGGATGCTGGCTGTTCATCATACTGAAATGAGAAAGTTTGTGAGACGGTTGTATTTTGCCAAAAGTCCAGCAATAAAGTTAAATGAATTGAATAGGGCTCTGTTCCGAGGAACGGTATCAGATGTAGAGAAGGTTGTTGATGAAATTCAGTTTTGTTACTTTGGTCCTGAACAAAACAGTGCAGAGAAGGACACAGTAAATGAGGCAGAAGTGGAAGAGAATGTAGAACCTTGTGTAAGTAAGACATTTAATGATCACATAACAAAATTTGCAATAATCTCTAATGAAAGACCAAATGTTACTTGTATTTGTTGCCGCAGAACTCATTATAGAAAACAAACTAGGAATGTTGATCTCTACAGAAAGAGTGAAAATGAAGATAATTATAAGTGGATAGATTTTGCCACATATATATTTCTTGAAAATTGTTTTGAATTGGGTGAAGATCAGCGTATTTGCAAATACTGCTACAACAAGTTAGAGGAAAATAGAATGCCGACCAGAGCTGTACATAATAATTTAGAATTGGATGCTATTCCTGCTGAACTTTCTGAATTAAATACATATGAGTCTATACTCATTCAATGTGTTCATCCGTTCCAGACCATAGTACGTATGGAGCCCAAAACTGGTAAATTACCTCCTTCAGATTTACTGAGAGGTTTAAAAGGTAGAGTGGTGTATTTGCCCTTGGATTTGAAAAAAAATATGGAAACTATTGATGCGGATACTTTGGAAACTGAACCATTAATTATTCTGGTTAATGGTGTACCTACAAAGAATAAGAAGATTTGGCAGGAGCTGGTAGATGTGCGGAAAGTACAAAGAGCAAATTTGTATTTGAAAAAAAATAACAAATGGTATGAATCAATTTATATAGAAGAAGAAGAAGAAGAAGAAGATTTACAAGGAGACACAGAAACACCAACTGGACAAATTGAAAAAGTGGACAAGTCAAAGGAAGAAGAAATTTATGAACATTTTAGCATACATCCTCTCCATTCGAAAGAAGTTATGGGAGACAATATTGATCTCTTTCAGATGAAGAAAGCAAAAGGAAATCCCGTGAGTGTATGGGAGGAGAGCTTGGAAGCTCGATGTTTTCCCCAGCTGTTTCCTAAAGGAAAAGGAGGACGATACGATGAACGTCCAGAACAGATTCCAGCTTCAGAGTATCGAACTACAAGACTATATGCTGAAGATCCCAGATTTCGACAAAGTATTCCTTATTTGTTCCATCTTTTATTTGAAAGCGACTTATCTGCACTGTCTTATGCAGTAAATCACATTTTAAAAAGTGGAGAACATTTACAAAATGTGTCTGCTAAGGATTTTATGGAGAAAGTGCAGCACCGAGATGATCATTTGGAAACACAACTGATCAATCTGATGGCTTGTCAGCGTGGGACAAATGAATATTGGTACCGACGCCATGGTGAACTAAAATGCATGTTACGCAATTTAGGAACACCAACATGGTTCCTTACCCTAAGCTGTGCCGAGTACGCTTGGGATGATTTACTGGATTTTCTACGAGAGGCCAATTCAAACATTAAAAACATCGAATACAAGACAGCAGGAGAACTGTGCTCATTGGATCCGGTTAATGTTTGCAGATATTTCAATCATAGATTTGAGGCTATGATGTCCTTCATCTGCAATAAAAAAAATCCACCTCTTGGAGAAGTAGTGGATTTCTTTTGGAGAAAAGAGTACCAGGCAAGAGGTGCTCCTCATATTCATATGCTGCTGTGGATCAAGGATGCCCCAAAGTTTGGAACTGATACTGATGAAGCAGTGTTATCTTACATTGAAGAATATGCAACATGTGCTATACCTAAAAGCACAGAAGAGAACAAGTTAAAGGAGCAAGTTCTACGTTTCCAAAGTCATCGGTGTGGAAAATACTGTCGACGGAAATACAAGAGCAAAGAAAAATACTACACTAAATGTCGATTTGGATTTCCTAGACCTGTTCTTACAAATGGAAGAGTCAACAGTTTTATGTCAGCTGTGAGACATACTATCACAAGAAAATCACCTAAGAATACCTACAACCTTAAAAGAAAAGAAGAATCAAAAAATATAAATGACTACAACCCAGTCATTTTATCCATGTGGAACGCTAACATGGATATACAGTATGTTGCTGACAATTCCATTGCTGTTGCTCGATATGTAACGTCTTACATTACGAAATCAGAAAAAACAGAATTGAAGGAAATGTGGGAAGAGATTTCTCACGAGAAGACTGTCAGTAAGAAGCTGTACAGTTTCAGTTTGAAGATGTTATCGCATCGAGAAATTGGATCCTACGAATGTTCAGATAGGTTATCTTCTGCAAGTCTCTACTCGAAGTCAAGAAGAATAATTTGGGCAAGTTTAGGCCTTGCAGCAATGAGAAATCGGGTACTGAAATCTGTTGGAGAAATTGAATATTTGGCTGAGAATGACCCAGAAAGTACAGACATATTGAAAACAAACATGTTGGACACATATTATCCCAAGAGAAGTCATCATCTGGAGAACATGTGTCTCTATGAAGTGTTACAGAACTACATTTATTCACGGAAAGCTGCAGAAGACATCAACAGTGGAAAATATAAAGTTGTTGGTGAAGAAGGATGTTTGGTGAAGCAAACCAAAGGAAGTTTGATAAATCACCGGAAGCTGAGTTGCGACACTACCGACAAGAAAGAATTTTACTACTTGGCTCTTTTACAGTTGTTTAAACCATGGCGTACAGAGGATGAACTACTGGGAGAATTCCAGAGCTATGAAGATTCTTTTAATGCTTGCAAAGACAGCATACAATGCAGTACATTCTCAACTTATCTGCAAATGTTAAATGAAGAAATTGAACAGGAAACTACAATTGCAGCAGAAATAGCTAGAGACAGTTCTCAGGACAGCCAAAGTTCAGGAACACACAGTCAAGATCCCCTAGGACAACCAATCGTTGAAAATGAAGCATCAATAGCCATGAATGAAGTGGAAACGGCTATGAATCAAGCTCAAGAAGAATTTATAGACTTAGAAAATTTGGAAAGACAACTGAATCAAGAGCAGCAACAAATTTATGAAGAGATCAAAAACAAAATTGATCACGGATTTCTACATATCAAAAAAGAGTGCTCATGCACATCATTTCATCCAATCAGGATGTATGTAAGCGGACAAGCTGGCACTGGAAAAAGTTTCCTAATTAAAGTCATCAGAAGCTACCTAAAGCAAAAAACGGATTCTACTTTGTCTTGTGTGGTTACTGCTCCAACTGGGTTAGCAGCATATAACATAAAAGGAATCACCTTACATCGTTTGCTAATGTTACCAGTGGAGCATGAGAACAAAATACAATTCAACAAGCTAACTGGAGAAGCATCCTTGGAAGTTTCACGAGTATTGAAGAAGATGCAAGTTCTCATTATTGATGAGGTGAGCATGGTATCAAACT
Source organism: Triturus cristatus (assembly GCF_964204655.1). Lineage (NCBI taxonomy): Eukaryota > Metazoa > Chordata > Amphibia > Caudata > Salamandridae > Triturus > Triturus cristatus. Next base: position 1,390,299,378 of record NC_140590.1, read on the forward strand.
TAATGCTTGCCTTTGTGCATTTAAGAATGCAGCAAATTTTGAAGACAGACTATGACGTGTTATTTGGTGGAAAACACGTCATAGTTTTTGGGGATCTTTTGCAACTTACTCCAGTTAAAGGACAACCAGTGTTTAATACTGTGACACATGAAGACACGAAGAAGTCATTGGGAAGCATTGGAAATACAAATATTTGGTCCTTCTTTGAGTACAAGGAACTTACAACTAATATGAGGCAAGCAAACGATGAAGAATATGGAAGTATTCTGAAAGATATCAGGATTGGACTACTCACAGAAGTTGGGAAAAAAGCATTACAGAGTCGGCTGCTACATAATTTATTTCCAAAGGAAGAAATAGTTGCAGAGAAAATATACAAGAATATTGCAGAAAACAAAAGTGTCATCTGTTTAATGCCAACTCTACGTGAATGCTCAATATTTAATGAGGAGCTTTTGAAATTGGAAAAGGAAGACATCAGGAAATTGGAAGCAGTGGACAAAATTGAGGATGGAAGAATTACTGTCACAGTAACAGGCAAACTGAAAAATAAATTGGATTCACTAGAGAAGAACATCTCCAAAACAGCAGGATTAGAAAAAAATCTATATGTTTGCATGAACTGTAGAGTGTTTTTAAGGAGAAATTTGGATGTTGAGAAAGGCTTAGTGAATGGAGCGATGGGAAGAGTTGTGGGTTTTATTAATTATCAGAAAAAAGATGGAATTGAATGTTTAAAAATAAAATTTGATCAGATAGAGGAAGTTAAAGACATTTGTCGTTGTTCAGTTCGTTTCATGCTTGTGAAAGACTTATATGTACGTAGGAAGCAGTTTCCGTTTTCACTAGCATATGCTGTAACTATCCACAAGTCTCAAGGATTGACTGTAGATTGTGCATTTGTGAACATTGGTTCAACTGTGTTCAAAGAAGGTATGGCATATGTAGCTTTGTCACGAGTCAAAACATTATCAGGTTTATTCATGATAGACTTTGATGACTCAAAAGTTAGTGCTGATACAAACTGTGTAAAGGAGTATAATAGATTAAGAAGAAGCTATGCTCCTCATTTAGGTCAGTATTTTGAGTTGGAGAAACGTGTAGTTTCTCGTAAAAGGAGAAATGAGAATATCTGTAATGAGGATGTAGAGAAGAGGAAAAAAAAGAGGAGTGATGTAATTGCAAACAAAAAGAAAAAGGACAATGAAGAACAGGTTGTAGGATGTCATTTTGAAAATAGCTCTGGTGTCAACTGCTACGCTAATGTAGTGCTGAATGTTGCATTTTATCTGGAAAGTTTGCAAGAGCAGATAATAGTAAATCAGGGAAAAAGATTCTGTTCAGAGCTCAGTCTCCTTTTTCAAAAGCTGAGTAAAGATAAAACTCAAATAGAAAGTGCTACTGATATTAGAAAACTTTTAGATGTATGTTCAGGACGAACACAGTTTTCTCAAAATGAACAGCAAGATGCACACGAATTTTTGATGTATTTTCTTCAGGTAGTGGAAGAAGAAGGAGTTCCCATTGACATTTTTTTTGGTCTCTCTTATAAATGGGAACATAGTTGTGATAATTGTTATAATATATGTGGCTCTATTGTTGATAATGAAAGGTTTATTTATTTGACATTGCCAGAGAGTAAAACAGTCACTTTTGCAAAATTAGTTAAAGATGCTAATCATAGCATGAAATGTGGTGAGTGTAATTCTGACATGTTATCAACATTAATTTTAAGGGAATACGGACAGTATGTAATTTTAATGATGCAACGATGTAGAGCTGATGGATCAAAATTGGATACTTTAATAAAGAAGTTTACAGGACAGCAATTATCAATTTCAGGAAAAACTTTTGTAACTGTTGCAATAATTTTCCATGATGGACCTACTGTTACTTCTGGACATTACACAGTTTATCTAAAATGTGAAAAAGGCTGGACACTGTGTAATGATTCCCAATTGATTTTCAAACAACGTTTGCCTTTTGATTTAGCAAATTCCTATCTAATCTTCCTGAAACCTAAATTTTAGAGAGATTTGGCAAGATCTGGACAAAATAATTTTACCATTTTACTGGATTACCATTGCAATTTTGTAGAAAAAAGATTTTTAAAATTATCATTTGGCCTAAAGGAAAGATAACCAATTGTAATGTGGACTTTTTTAATTTTTAATGCAATTTTGAAAAACCAATAATTTAGAGATAATCGGTAACTTCTGCACATTTTAAATTTTGGAATGCTATTGGACTGCCATTGGAAATTTTTTCAAAAATGATTTAAAAAATTACTATTTGGCCATGTGGAAAAGTAAGCAATTCTATTGTGGACTAAATAAATTATTCAAAAAATTTTCGTGAACCAAAATGTTACAGAGAATTGGTGAGATCTGGACAGATTAAACTTTAGAATTTTAATGGTTTTCCCTTGGAAATTTATTCCAGGAAAAAAAAAAAAATACTATTTGGCCTAAAGGAAATAAAATCAGATGTATTTTGGAGTTATTTGAGATATAATTTTGTGATTATACTTCTGAAACAAACATATCAGACGGTATTTTAAAGAAAAAAGTATTGTTTTTAGATGATATTTTTTTAGAATAATATGCATTTCTGTAATGATAAGTTTAAGTGAGAAGAGATTCTGGGCTTTTTTAATACAATCTTTGAGATTGTTATTTTTTTTTGCCCGCTGTAAAATGATGAATGCAATTGCTTTCACAATTTATAGTGAAATGCAATATATTCTGAAAACAGCAAAAATAAGGCAAAACTATTTTTTGGTAAAAAATGTAAATATGTGTACTGTATTATAAAATGGTTTAAAAATATTAATACTTGTTTCTTTTTTTTCAGATCGATATAGAAAGTTTTCGGAAACTACAACCATTTTAAAAACTATTTTTTAAAAAAACAAATGAATAAATATTTTTTTGAGTGAGTATGGTAAGTCAATAATAAAAATTGTAGTCTCTCAAGGACTTTATAATGTGATAAATGATTTTTAGTGTTTTTTTTAAAAAGTACGCGTACGGTAAAAAAAAAAAAAAAAAAGTTTTTAAAAACATATGTAAAAAAAAGATGAAAGATAAGGTTGGCTCTTAAAAGAACCGTTGTGTTCATGCAGGGACAGAGGAAAGAAAGATTGGGAATATTAGACGGTACGACAAGTGTGCTGATCTATTTTACTGTTCACCAGGGAAACACTGGTCTCCCTATAAGTAATTAGATCGTGACAAGTGGCGCACCGTACTTCAACCCTCGCAAACCGAGGGTTAATTTCCAGAGGGCCAGCAAAAGGAGATTCTCCCCCCACAGATGAAGGGCTCACCTGACCTGCAGAAGAAGGAGTCTGCCCTGCAGGTGATGGTCCAGGCTGAGCTGCTGTGGATGTACTGGCTCGTCTTTCTGAAGAGTTACCTCCAAAAAGATGACCATGTGTCCTTCTGTGTACATCCTGGAGGTGTCTCTTCATGGTGTGATTCCCAAAGGAATACTTCCTGTTAGGATTACCTCTAGAAAGTACACGCTGACACAGCTTGCAAGTAACTAAGGGTGCATTCACCTTTTGCTGGCCTTCTGGAAAAGTAAAATAATCCCAAACATAAGAAGGCTTTACTTTCCTCGCTCTCTGCCTCAAGACAGTGCTGCTGGTGCTAGCCTCACTCTCAGAAGAGCTCTGCTGTTCTGCCATCGTATCCCAAAGACAAACCAGCTCCTTCTTCCAAGGGATCACAAGCAGAAATGAGGGGAATGGGTGTGGTGTAGGAGAGTTCTAGAACTGAAAGTACTTTCAACCAATCAAAAGTTGTGTTTCATGATCACATGACCTACCGTACGCTTACGGTACGCTTACGGTGCGCTTACGGCAAAAAGTACGCGTGCGCGTAAAAAAGACACGCGTTTGCGCGCATGCGCATAACAGTCACTCCCCGGCACTTCCGCGTAACGTGCGCGTGTTGCGTAAGCGCGCACGCGTCCCACGCGCAGTACGCGCGGCTACGCAAAGTACGTAACTATACGCAAGCAGCGTAGATAGATTACGGACGTTGCGTAAACCGTACGCTTACCGTGAGCTTAGTTCAGCTAACTATAACTCGCGCGCCCGCAATGCACTGCTGATGACGTCACATATTACATCACTCATGACATGGTCAGTGACATCACTCATGACATCACTGATGACATCTCAAATGACATCACTGATGACATCACTGATAACATCATCCTTGTGATAGAGTGGCAGACCTCCTCTCACCTTAATATAAGCTTTGATACACACATTCAAAAATAGAGACTAAAAATTTCAAAACAATGGACATACCAATACCAGTAACAACCTCTTCAGTAATTCTAAGATCCACATACACATCCACTCATTCACCAACAGTCCTATACAGTCACTCATACATGTACTCACTCATCATATGTACTCATACATCTATACATCCTGTTACACAATGCCACTCATCCATAGAGTTACTCATACACATAGTCACTCATGCTAATAAAGAATAAAACATACATTTACTTGCATATACAGTAATACACACACCACCATACTTACTTCTACGGAAACTTACACATACTTAGTCTTTTAAACAATCACTTACAGAAACACATACTTATTCATACAGGAACTCTTTCAATCTCTCCCTCTCACATATACTCACATATATACACCAATAGTCACATATACTAGTTTAAAACATATGTAGTTACTCCTGAAGACACTATTGAGACAGTCATTCACTCACTAACACACCCATACACACACTCATCCACCCATACAGTCCTGCACACATACTGTCTTCAACACATACAAACAGTGAGTCACTCATTCACGCATCTATGCACTACGTAATACCCCCCACCGTACCATACAGACACTCAGACTGATACTCAAAAAAACAACTAATAACCTATATAGACACCCATGTAGCTACTCACCAACCCATGCAGCCACTTATACACAAAGTGAGAGATACACTTAATCAGTCAGTTACACAATCAATTTTTCAAAAACAAATCATCCATTTAGACACTTATATACCCATTTATTCTTCCATCGACCTTGAGATATACATATATAAAACATATTTAATTTTCAGAAAAACACATATTCACTGGATGATGTCATCAGTGATGTCATCAGTGATGTCATTTGAGATGTCATCAGTGATGTCATGAGTGATGTCACTGACCATGTCATGAGTGATGTAATATGTGACGTCATCAGCAGTGCATTGCGGGCGCGCGAGTTATAGTTAGCTGAACTAACTATAACGGGGCAATTTCATTGGTTTTTTACGAGTAAAATGTCCAGCTAACTATAACATGTGTGAAACCTATGGTTTTTTCACTGAATTTCTAAGGTTTTTTAAATGCTAATTCCTAACTATAACGTGTGTGAAACCCATGGTTTTTTCAGTGAATATATATATATATATATATATTACCTACTGGCGGTCGCCAGTAGGTAGTTATAGTTAGGACCCCTTTTCCATAGGAAATCCGCAACATTCTATTTTGAATAACTTTGGCGCCGGTCGATGAATCCTCGCGAATTTCTCAAAATAGGTGGGGCGCTACGCTCCGCTCCTACCCTGAAAGTCTCGGGGGGATCCGTCAAGCGGGGGCTGAGATAAAAGGGGGGTCCCAAAACGCGTTTTTCCCATGCATTTTTCCATAGGACCTTTAGAACGAGCTACAGCCCGAACGGCTGAACAGAATTACTCGAAATTTGGCAGAGAGGTAGTCCCTAGGTCAAGGAAGTGCCTTTTGTAGGTTTGGTGTAAATCTGTTCAGTAGATTCTGAGAAAATAGCCTTTAAATCAATATATATATCTGAGCCCGCTTACGGTACGCTTACCGTACGCTTACCGTAAGCGTACGGTGGCGTGCGCGAGCGCGATTCTGATTGGCTCTTAGATCTTAGTAAACATTCGAATCGGCCGAAACCAGGAAGCGGCGGCCGCCATTTTGTGTATTTCACTCTGAAAAAAAAGAGTGAAAACAAGAAAAGGGGCCAATGAGGAGAGTTACAGACCCCCTAACATTTGTAAGGGGGTCAAAGAAGGACAGAAAAGTACAAAAAAAACATTTATTGATTTTTAAAAAAATCACGGGGTACGCGTACGGTAAGCTTACGGTAAGCGTACGGTAAAAAAAATAAAAAAAAATAAATGAAAAGCAGATTTAAGAGTTTAGATATTAGGGAGCTCTAAAAAGAGCTGTTGTGTTTATTTTTTTAGTGGTACCTACAAGTAAGTACCGATGCAGAGTCTAAGGTTCAAAAGGAAGACTCTGTTCCCTTCATCATTGAAGTGCACACCATCTCCTCTATAAATGTCTTGCATGTCATAACGCAAGTTGTTGTGGTAAATGGCACCCATACCATAGTCACGGAGGAAAGCAGAAACAGATTTGTTGACGTGCTTTCTTGCTTTGTCAATCTGTGGACAGAAATTATTGGACCAGTTCCATTTTTGCCTTTGGCATATGTTGGAAAACACAAAGGCAGTTTTAGGGAAAAGTGAAAACAGTTGTGCAAAGGTGTCCTTCATAAGCATTTCCAGACCTACCCCAGTCAAAGTGCCTAGGTCATTGCCACCACAGTGCACTATTATGAGGTCAGGGTGTTGGATTTGCATGAAGGATTTCACCAATGGCATCAATTGGTGCCACTTTAACCCTCTCTGACCAATCCATTTAATGTCTACATTTGGCAAAGCAAGGTCTCTCACCATATCTGTTTTCTCTGCAAACTTTTCACTCCAGAAGACATAGCTGTGCCCTACAATCCACACTGTGAACATCTTCAAAGGAGATCTGGATGCACTCAGGAGGTGTCTTTCAGTAGAATGGCAATATGAAAAGAAAGACAGTTTGGAAATGGAGGCATACATATTTTTTTCAAAACAAAAAGAACTGATTGGCTGTTTCATACCATTCTAGAATAAAAACTAGGCTGTATGTGTAAATTAATAGAAGCATGTTTTGTATTGGTACAAAAAAATGTGTAACCAAAGAACAGTACTATGGATTTGCTGTTAGGTTTGAAAAGTCAAGCACTCTTGCTCTGTGGAATTGAAACATTGTTTGGCGAACTTCTGACCTAACTCAACACAGCAGTGTTCCATGAGCTGTTGCTATGGTAGCAGGCAGAAGTCAAGCTGGGGGAAGGGTACTAGGCAGAAGTCAAGTTGGGGGAAGGGTACTTTTGGAAAAGGGTTGGTTTTCAACCAATAGAAATGTGTGATTACATTTGAAAAAAAGGGGGAAGCACTGAGATTTGAAACTTACATGTATATGTGTGGAAAAATAGAGGGAAAGTTTGCCATTATCTGGTTCTGCTGAGAGGAGAGAGGTGAACACAACAGAGATCCTGGCTCTGATAATCTGCTGTTTGAGTGTCACATTTCTTTCACAACTAACTAATTTTAAAGGTGAGTTTACAGTTTGAGAGGGGATGTATGTGGTAACTTAAGAAATGAATAATAGAAATGGAAATTGTTTTTGTTGTAGTTGCGTTTATCATTTTCTGTTTTGGGAGAAATTTAAATGTGAGGAACATGTAAAATAATATGGAGTATGTTTTCACAATAAATTAAGGTGTACTGGAAAAAAAAAGAATAGTTTAAGGGTTTGAGGTTGGACTCAGTAATGCAAATACATTCAGCATCACTAAGGCTGGTTGCCCTTGCTGGAGTGTAGGCAGTCACCGAGAATACACATGGTGGTGGTCTGAAAAAACAGTTTGGACATGTGCATTTAAATAAATCAAAAAAAGTGGTTTCATAATGTGTCAGTCTGTAAAAGTGATTTTCACTTGCCCCGAAAAAAAAAGAGCAGTAAGTGTGCTTTCAAATTGGCAAAGAAATTTCGTTTTGGGACTAATGTGAAAACATGACTCTGTGTGCAGAGAGGAATTATAGGCAGAGATTTATTGCGTATTGCTCTGGTGATTTCACAGTTGCATTAGATGGAAAGGGAGAGCGAATTTTTGGGGGAAGAAGCAGACTCTTAGCACACACCCATGTGCTTGCCATGTATAATCATGCACAGTATTTACAAGCGAGTGGGGTTTTCAGGTTTCAGTCTGTAATGCAAATACATTCAGCATCACTAAGGCTGGTTGCCCTTGCTGGAGTGTAGGCAGTCACCGAGAATACACATGGTGGTGGTCTGAAAAAACAGTTTGGACATGTGCATTTAAATAAATCAAAAAAAGTGGTTTCATAATGTGTCAGTCTGTAAAAGTGATTTTCACTTGCCCCGAAAAAAAAAAGAGCAGTAAGTGTGCTTTCAAATTGGCAAAGAAATTTCGTTTTGGGACTAATGTGAAAACATGACTCTGTGTGCAGAGAGGAATTATAGGCAGAGATTTATTGCGTATTGCTCTGGTGATTTCACAGTTGCATTAGATGGAAAGTGAGAGCGAATTTTTGGGGGAAGAAGCAGACTCTTAGCACACACCCATGTGCTTGCCATGTATAATCATGCACAGTATTTACAAGCGAGTGGGGTTTTCAGGTTTCAGTCTGTAATGCAAATACATTCAGCATCACTAAGGCTGGTTGCCCTTGCTGGAGTGTAGGCAGTCACCGAGAATACACATGGTGGTGGTCTGAAAAAACAGTTTGGACATGTGCATTTAAATAAATCAAAAAAAGTGGTTTCATAATGTGTCAGTCTGTAAAAGTGATTTTCACTTGCCCGGAAAAAAAAAAGAGCAGTAAGTGTGCTTTCAAATTGGCAAAGAAATTTCGTTTTGGGACTAATGTGAAAACATGACTCTGTGTGCAGAGAGGAATTATAGGCAGAGATTTATTGCGTATTGCTCTGGTGATTTCACAGTTGCATTAGATGGAAAGGGGGAGCGAATTTTTGGGGGAAGAAGCAGACTCTTAGCACACACCCATGTGCTTGCCATGTATAATCATGCACAGTATTTACAAGCGAGTGGGGTTTTCAGGTTTCAGTCTGTAATGCAAATACATTCAGCATCACTAAGGCTGGTTGCCCTTGCTGGAGTGTAGGCAGTCACCGAGAATACACATGGTGGTGGTCTGAAAAAACTGTTTGGACATGTGCATTTAAATAAATCAAAAAAAGTGGTTTCATAATGTGTCAGTCTGTAAAAGTGATTTTCACTTGCCCCGAAAAAAAAAGAGCAGTAAGTGTGCTTTCAAATTGGCAAAGAAATTTCGTTTTGGGACTAATGTGAAAACATGACTCTGTGTGCAGAGAGGAATTATAGGCAGAGATTTATTGCGTATTGCTCTGGTGATTTCACAGTTGCATTAGATGGAAAGGGGGAGCGAATTTTTGGGGGAAGAAGCAGACTCTTAGCCCACACCCATGTGCTTGCCATGTATAATCATGCACAGTATTTACAAGCGAGTGGGGTTTTCAGGTTACAGTCTGTAATGCAAATACATTCAGCATCACTAAGGCTGGTTGCCCTTGCTGTAGTGTAGCAGTCTGGACATGGGCTTTTTAAAAAATCTGAAAAGTGGTTTCATAATGTGACCGTTTGTAAAAGTGATTTTCACTTGCCCAAAAAAAAGAGCAGTTAGTGTGCATTCAAATTGGCATAGAAATTTCGTTTTGTGACTATTGTGAAAAGAAAAGTAGTAATATATTTAAATACAATAAAGGAATTTTTTTTTAGTTTTTTTCAGGTATTGCTGAAGAGCAGTGAACAAAATTTAAGATGCCTACAAAATCCAGAGTTCAAAAAACGCTAAAAAAAAAACTATATTTGAAGACAACTGGAGGACCAAAGTTAGTAGAAGATGCTCATGTTGGGAAAAAGAAAAAATCTTCTGGTAAGCAGAAAAAACAATTTCTTAAAAATATATTCAAAACAAGGAAAAATGTACAAAATGTCTGTACTGGAAAGAATGTTACGAAACGAACAGAACAGGAAAAAATTGAGAATTTAGTTAATGCAAATATACCTTCTGCAACTGAAAAGATTTACATAAACAGAAAAACAGCGTTTAAAGAGATACGTAGAAAAATGTTTCAGAGAAGAGTTATGTCCAATTTGATAAAGGATGTGAAGAAATATAAGCAAAAGGCAAAATATTACAAGAGAAAAAAAGAAATTGAAGCCATTGCAGCAAAGGCATTAGAATTAAAAAGGAAACTATTCATATTAATTTTGAATAGGATGCGTACATTAGACAAAATGGTTAATGTACTGAAATCACATAGCAAAAGGAAAAGAGTAGTGAACAGAACAAACTTTTGTAAAGTGTTTTTAGGAAAGTGGATGCATAGTTCAAGTAGTGAACCTTTTTTTAATGAAGAGAGCTATTTTCAAAGTAATAGTTTGCTGCATGCAGTTGACACCAGAGGTCGTTCATACGAAGTAACAAATGGTTGCATAATGGAGAAGGAGATAATGGTTCCAAGAGATGAGGTACAAGTGATGGCAGATGAGGCAATGGGGAGACGTCCTAAAGCCCCAGTGTACACTTGGAATTGTAGTAGTATTTGCACTGTGCGTCAGGAATCTATTGACAAATTTCGAGAGTTTCTAAGAGAATATAGTAAAAAAAGTGTAAAACAGAAGATTAAGGTGCTTCAAAGTCTGGATCCATGCAGAGTGAGAGAGAATACTGGTTTGCAGGGTCATTCTCTGGCTTGTCTATCTAGAAAAGTGTGCAATAGTGTTTTCCATCATTTTAGGATGCTGGCTGTTCATCATACTGAAATGAGAAAGTTTGTGAGACGGTTGTATTTTGCCAAAAGTCCAGCAATAAAGTTAAATGAATTGAATAGGGCTCTGTTCCGAGGAACAGTATCAGATGTAGAGAAGGTTGTTGATGAAATTCAGTTTTGTTACTTTGGTCCTGAACAAAACAGTGCAGAGAAGGACACAGTAAATGAGGAAGAAGTGGAAGAGAATGTAGAACCCTCTGTAAGTAACACATTTAATGATCACATAACAAAATTTGCAATAGTCTCTAATGAAAGACCAAATTTTACTTGTATTTGTTGCCGCAGAACTCATTATAGAAAACAAACTAGGAATGTTGATCTCTACAGAAAGAGTGAAAATGAAGATAATTATAAGTGGAAGGATTTTGCCACATATATATTTCTAGAAAATTGTTTTGAATTGGGTGAAGATCAGCGTATTTGTAAATACTGTTACAACAAGTTAGAGGAAAATAGAATGCCGACCAGAGCTGTACATAATAATTTAGAATTGGATGCTATTCCTGCTGAACTTTCTGAATTAAATACATATGAGTCTATACTCATTCAATGTGTTCATCCGTTCCAGACCATAGTACGTATGGAGCCCAAAACTGGTAAATTACCTCCTTCAGATTTACTGAGAGGTTTAAAAGGTAGAGTGGTGTATTTGCCCTTGGATTTGAAAAAAAATATGGAAACTATTGATGCGGATACTTTGGAAACTGAACCATTAATTATTCTGGTTAATGGTGTACCTACAAAGAATAAGAAGATTTGGCAGGAGCTGGTAGATGTGCGGAAAGTACAAAGAGCAAATTTGTATTTGAAAAAAAATAACAAATGGTATGAATCAATTTATATAGAAGAAGAAGAAGAAGAAGAAGATTTACAAGAAGACACAGAAATACCAACTGGACAAATTGAAAAAGTGGACAAGTCAAAGGAAGAAGAAATGTATGAACATTTTAGCATACATCCTCTTCATTCGAAAGAAGTTATGGGAGACAATATTGATCTCTTTCAGATGAAGAAAGCAAAAGGAACTCCCGTGAGTGTATGGGAGGAGAGCTTGGAAGCTCGATGTTTTCCCCAGCTGTTTCCTAAAGGAAAAGGAGGACGATACGATGAACGTCCAGAACAGATTCCAGCTTCTGAGTATCGGACTACAAGACTATATGCAGAAGATCCCAGATTTCCACAAAGTATTCCTTATTTGTTCCATCTTTTATTTGAAAGCGACTTGTCTGCACTGTCTTATGCAGTAAATCACATTTTAAAAAGTGGAGTACATTTACAAAATGTGTCTGCTAAGGATTTTATGGAGAAAGTGCAGCACCGAGATGATCATTTGGAAACACAACTGATCAATCTGATGGCTTGTCAGCGTGGGACAAATGAATATTGGTACCGACGCCATGGTGAACTAAAATGCATGTTACGGAATTTAGGAACACCAACATGGTTCCTTACCCTAAGCTGTGCCGAGTACGCTTGGGATGATTTACTGGATTTTCTACGAGAGGCCAATTCAAACATTAAAAACATCGAATACAAGACAGCAGGAGAACTGTGCTCATTGGATCCGGTTAATGTTTGCAGATATTTCAATCATAGATTTGAGGCTATGATGTCCTTCATCTGCAATAAAAAAAATCCACCCCTTGGAGAAGTAGTGGATTTCTTTTGGAGAAAAGAGTACCAGGCAAGAGGTGCTCCTCATATTCATATGCTGTTGTGGATCAAGGATGCCCCAAAGTTTGGAACAGATGCTGATGAAGCAGTGTTATCTTACATTGAAGAATATGCAACATGTGCTATACCAAAAAGCACAGAAGAGAACAAGTTAAAGGAGCAAGTTTTACGTTTCCAAAGTCATCGGTGTGGAAAATACTGTCGACGGAAATACAAGAGCAAAGAAAAATACTACACTAAATGTCGATTTGGATTTCCTAGACCTGTTCTTTCAAATGGAAGAGTCAACAGTTTTATGTCAGCTGTGAGACATACTATCACAAGAAAATCACCTAAGAATACCTACAACCTAAAAAGAAAAGAAGAATCAAAAAATATAAATGACTACAACCCAGTCATTTTATCCATGTGGAACGCTAACATGGATGTACAGTATGTAGCTGACAATTCCATTGCTGTTGCTCGATATGTAACGTCTTACATTACGAAATCAGAAAAAACAGAATTAAAGGAAATGTGGGAAGAGATTTCTCACGAGAAGACTGTCAGTAAGAAGCTGTACAGTTTCAGTTTGAAGATGTTATCGCATCGAGAAATTGGATCCTACGAATGTTCAGATAGGTTATCTTCTGCAAGTCTCTACTCGAAGTCAAGAAGAATAATTTGGGCAAGTTTAGGCCTTGCAGCAATGAGAAATCGGGTACTGAAATCTGTAGGAGAAATTGAATATTTGGCCGAGAATGACCCAGAAAGTACAGATATTTTGAAAACAAACATGTTGGACACATATTATCCCAAGAGAAGTCAACATCTGGAGAACATGTGTCTCTATGAAGTGCTGCAGAACTACATTTATTCACGGAAAGCCACAGAAGACATCAATAATGGAAAATATAAAGTCGTTGGTGAAGAAGGATGTTTGGTGAAGCAAACAAAAGGAAGTTTGATAAATCACCGGAAGCTGAGTTGCGACACTACTGACAAGAAGGAATTTTACTACTTGGCTCTTTTACAGTTGTTTAAACCATGGCGTACAGAGGATGAACTACTGGGAGAATTCCAGAGCTATGAAGATTCTTTTAATGCTTGCAAAGACAGCATACAATGCAGTACATTCTCAACTTATCTGCAAATGTTAAATGAAGAAATTGATCAGGAAACTACAATTGCAGCAGAAATCGCTAGAGATAGTTCTCAGGACAGCCAAAGTTCAGGAACACTCAGTCAAGATCCCCTAGGACAACCAATCATTGAAAATGAAGCATCAATAGCCATGAATGAAGTGGAAACGGCTATGAATCAAGCTCAAGAAGAATTTATAGACTTAGAGAATTTGGAAAGACAACTGAACGAAGAGCAGCAACAAATTTATGAAGAGATCAAAAACAAAATTGATCACGGATTTCTACATGAAAAAAAAGAGTGCTCATGCACATCATTTCATCCAATCAGGATGTATGTAAGCGGACAAGCTGGAACTGGAAAAAGTTTCCTAATAAAAGTCATCAGAAGCTACCTAAAGCAAAAAACGGATTCTACTTTGTCTTGTGTGGTTACTGCTCCAACTGGGTTAGCAGCATATAACATAAAAGGAATCACTTTACATCGTTTGCTAATGTTACCAGTGGAGCATGAGAACAAAATACAATTCAACAAGCTAACTGGAGAAGCATCCTTGGAAGTTTCAAGAGTATTGAAGAAGATGCAAGTTCTCATTATTGATGAGGTGAGCATGGTATCAAACTTAATGCTTGCCTTTGTGCATTTAAGAATGCAGCAAATTTTGAAGACAGACTATGACATGTTATTTGGTGGAAAACACGTCATAGTTTTTGGAGATCTTTTGCAACTTACTCCAGTTAAAGGACAACCAGTGTTTAATACTGTCACACACGAAGACACGAAGAAGTCATTGGGAAGCATCGGAAATACAAATATTTGGTCCTTCTTTGAGTACAAGGAACTTACTACTAATATGAGACAAGCAAACGATGAAGAATATGGAAGTATTCTGAAAGATATCAGGATTGGACTACTCACAGAAGTTGGCAAAAAAACATTACAGAGTCGGCTGCTACATAATTTATTTCCAAAGGAAGAAATAGTTGCAGAGAAGATATACAAGAACATTGCAGAAAACAAAAGTGTCATCTGCTTAATGCCAACTCTACGTGAATGCTCAATATTCAATGAGGAGCTTTTGAAATTGGAAAAGGAAGAGATCAGGAAATTGGAAGCAGTGGACAAAATTGAGGATGGAAGAATTAGTGTCACAGTAACAGGCAAACTGAAAAATAAATTGGACTCACTAGAGAAGAACATCTCCAAAACAGCTGGATTAGAAAAAAATCTATATGTTTGCATGAACTGTAGAGTATTTTTAAGGAGAAATTTGGATGTTGAAAAAGGTTTAGTTAATGGAGCGATGGGAAGAGTTGTGGGTTTTATTAATTACCAGAAAAAAGAAGGAGTTGAATGTTTAAAAATAAAATTTGATCAGATAGAAGAAGTTAAAGATATTTGTCGTTGTACAGTACGTTTTATGCTTGTGAAAGACTTATATGTACGTAGGAAGCAGTTTCCGTTTTCTCTAGCATATGCTGTAACTATTCACAAGTCTCAAGGATTGACTGTAGATTGTGCATTTGTGAACATTGGTTCAACTGTGTTCAAAGAAGGTATGGCATATGTAGCTTTGTCACGAGTGAAAACATTATCAGGTTTATTCATGATAGACTTTGATGACTCAAAAGTTAGTGCTGATACAAACTGTGTAAAGGAGTATAATAGATTAAGAAGAAGCTATGCTCCTCATTTAGGTCAGTATCCTGTGTTGGAGAAACGTGTAGTTTCTCGTAAAAGAAAAAATGAGAATATCTGTAATGAAGATGTAGAGAAGAGGAAAAAAAAGAGGAGTGATGTAATTGCAAGCAAAAAGAAAAAGGAAAATGAAGAACAGGTTGTAGGATGTCATTTTGAAAATAGCTCTGGTGTCAACTGCTACGCAAATGTAGTGCTGAATGTTGCATTTTATCTGAAAAGTTTGCAAGAGCAGATAATAGTAAATCAGGGAAAAAGATTCTGTTCAGAGCTGAGTCTCCTTTTTCAAAAGCTGAGTAAAGATAAAACTCAAATAGAAAGTGCTACTGAAATTAGAAAACTTTTAGATGTATGTTCAGGACGAACACAGTTTTCTCAAAATGAACAGCAAGATGCACATGAATTTTTGATGTATTTTCTTCAGGTAGTGGAAGAAGAAGGAGTTCCCATTGACATTTTTTTTGGTCTCTCTTATAAATGGGAACATAGTTGTGATAATTGTTATAATATATGTGGCTCTATTGTTGATAATGAAAGATTTATTTATTTGACATTGCCAGAGAGTAAAACAGTCACTTTTGCAAAATTAGTTAAAGATGCTAATCATAGCATGAAATGTAGTGAGTGTAATTCTGACATGTTTTCAACATTAATTTTAAAGGAATACGGACAGTATGTAATTTTAATGATGCAACGATGTAGAGCTGATGGTTCAAAATTGGATACTTTAATAAAGAAGTTTACAGGACAGCAATTATCAATTTCAGGAAAAACTTTTGTAACTGTTGCAATAATTTTCCATGATGGACCTACTGTTACTTCTGGACATTACACAGTTTATCTTAAATGTGAAAAAGGCTGGACACTGTGTAATGATTCCCAATTGATTTTCAAACAACGTTTGCCTTTTGATTTAGCAAATTCCTATCTAATCTTCCTGAAACCTAAATTTTAGACAGATTTGGCAAGATCTCGACAAAATAATTTTACCATTTTACTGGATTACCATTACAATTTTGTAGAAAAAAGATTTTTAAAATTATCATTTGGCCTAATGGAAAGATAACCAATTGTAATGTGGACTTTTTAAATTTTTAATGAAACTTTGAAAAACCAATAATTTAGAGATTATCGGTAACTTCTGCACATTTTAAATTTTGGAATGTTATTGGACTGCCATTGGAATTTTTTTCAAAAATGATTTACAAAATTACTATTTGGCCATGCGGAAAAGTAACCAATTCTATTGTGGACTTAATAAATTATTCAAAAAATTTTCGTGAACCAAAATGTTACAGAGAATCGGTGAGATCTGGACAAATTAAACTTTAGAATTTTATTGGATTACCGTTGGAAATTTATTCCAAAAAAAAATTTTAAATTACTATTTGGTCTAAAGGAAATGAAATCAGATGTATTTTGGAGTTATTTGAGATATAATATTGTGATTATATTTCTGAAACAAACATATCAGATGGTATTTTAAAGAAATAAGTATTGGTATTAGATGATATTTTTTTAGAATATTATGCATTTCTATAATGTTAAGTTTAAGTAAAAAGAGATTCTGGGCTTTTTTATTACAATCTTTGTGATTGTTATTTTTTTTTGCCCGCTGTAAAATGATGAATGCAATTGCTTTCACAATTTATAGTGAAATGCAATATATTCTGAAAACAGCAAAAATAAGGCAAAAATATTTTTTGGAAAAAAATGTAAATATGTGTACTGTATTATAAAATGTTTTAAAAATATTAATACTTTTTCTTTTTTTTCAGATTTATATAGAAAATTTTCGAAAACTAGAACCATTTTTAAAGCTATTTTTTAAAAAAACAAATGAATACATATTTTTGTTGAGTGAGTATGGTAAGTCAATAATAATAATTGTAGTCTCTCAAGGACCTTGTAATGTGAATATTGATTTTTAGTGTTTTTAAAAAAAAAAAAAAAAAAAGTACGCGCACCGTACGCGTACGGTAAAAAAAAAAAAAAAAAAGTTTTTAAAAACATATGTAAAAAAAAGATGAAAGATAAGGTTGGCTCTTAAAAGAACCGTTGTGTTCATGCAGGGACAGAGGAAAGGAAGCATGGGAAAATTATTCAAAGCGACAAATGTGCTGATCTATTTTGTTGTTCACTAGGGAAACACTGGTCTCCCTATAGCAAATTAGATCTTGACAAAATGTGCATCGAATATCAACCTTCCGAAATCGAGGGTTGATTTCCAGAGGGCCAGCAAAAGGAGATTCTCCCCCCACAGATGAAGGGCTCACCTGACCTGCAGAAGAAGGAGTCAGCCCTGCAGATGATGGTCCAGGCTGAGCTGCTGTGGATGTACTGGCTTGTCTTTCTGAAGAGTTACCTCCAAAAAGATGACCATGTGTCCTTCTGTGTACATCCTGGAGGTGTCTCTTCATGGTGTGATTCCCAAAGGAATACTTCCTGTTAGGATTACCTCTAGAAAGTACACGCTTACACAGCTTACAAGTCACTAAGGGTGCATTTACCTTTTGCTGGCCTTCAGGAAAAGTAAAATAATCCCATACATAAGAGGGCTTTTGTTTCCTCGATCTCTGCCTCAAGACAGTGCTGCTAGTGCTAGCCTCACTCTCAGAAGACCTCTGCTGTTATGCCATCGTATCCCAAAGACAAACCAGCTCCTTCTCTCAAGGGATCACAAGCAGAAATGAGGGGAATGGGTGTGGTGTAGGAGAGTTCTAGAACTGAAAGTAGTTTCAACCAATCAAAAGTTGTGTTTCATGATCACATGACCTACCGTACGCTTACGGTGCGCTTACGGTACGCTTACGTCAAAAGTGCGCATGCGCGTAAAAAAGACACGCGCTTGCGCGCATGCGCATGACAGTCACTACCGGCACTTCCGCGTAACGTGCGCGTGTAGCGTACACGCGTACGCGTCCCACGCGGAGTACGCGCGGCTACGCAAATTGCGTAACTATACGCAAGCAGCGTAGGAAAATTACGGACGTTGCGTAAACCGTACGCTTACTGTGAGCTTACGGTACGCGTACTAAAAAAATAAAAAAAAATAGAAAAAAAGTACTGCAAATACATTTTCCATGTTTATTTTAAAAAATATATAAAAAAAAACATATTAAAGAATTTTAAAAATTTAATCATAGTCTTTATAAAAGGTAAGAAAATTAAAATAAAAATATGTTAGAAAAAATAGAAGAAAAAAAAAAATTTAGCATTTAAAAAACCTTGAAAATTCACTGAAAAAACCATGGGTTTCACACACGTTATAGTTAGGAATTAGCATTTAAAAAACCTTGCAAATTCACTGAAAAAAACATGGGTTTCACACACGTTATAGTTAGGAATTAGCATTTAAAAAACCTTAGAAATTCAGTGAAAAAACCATAGGTTTCACACACGTTATAGTTAGGAATTAGCATTTAAAAAACCTTAGAAATTCAGTGAAAAAACCATAGGTTTCACACATGTTATAGTTAGCTGGACATTTTACTCGTAAAAAACCAATGAAATTCCCCCGTTATAGTTAGTTCAGCTAACTATAACTCGCGCGCCCGCAATGCACTGCTCATGACGTCACATATTACATCACTCATGACATGGTCAGTGACATCACTCATGACATCACTGATGACATCTCAAATGACATCACTGATGACATCACTGATGACATCATTCAGTGAATGTGTGTTTTTCTGAAAATTAAATATGTTTTATATATGTATATCTCAAGGTCGATGGAAGAATAAATGGGTATATTACTGTCTAAATGGATGATTTCTTTTTGAAAAATTGATTGTGTAACTGACTGATTAAGTGTATCATAGTGAATACATGGCTTAGTGAGTAATGTTTAAATATATAAATATCTGTATCAGTCTCTCACTTTGTGTATAAGTGGCTGCATGGGTTGGAGAGTAGCTACATGGGTGTCTATATAGGTTATTAGTTGGTTTTTTGAGTATCAGTATGAGTGTCTGCATGGTTCGGTGGGGGGTATGACGTAGTGCATAGGTGCATGAATGAGTGACTCACTGTTTGTATGTGTTGAACAGAGCATGTGTGCAGGACTGCATGGGTGGATGAGTGTGTGTATGGGTGTGTTAGTGAGTGAATGACTGTCTCAATAGTGTCTTTATGAGTAACTACATATGTTTAAAACTAGTATATGTGACTATTGGTTTATATATGTGAGTATATGTGAGAGTGAGAGATTGAAAGAGTTCCTGTATGAATAAGTATGTATTTCTATAAGTAATTGTTTAAAAGACTAAGTATGTGTAAGTTTCCGTAGAAGTAAGTGTGGTGGTGTGTGTATAACTGTATATGCAAGTAAATGTATGTTTGATTCTTTATTAGCATGAGTGACTATGTGTGTGAGTAGCTCTATGGATGAGTGGCATTGTGTAACAGGATGTATAGGTGTATGAGTACATATGATAAGTGAGTACATGTATGAGTGACTGTATTGGACTGTTGGTGAATGAGTGGATGTGTATGTGGATCTTAGAATTACTGAAGAGGTTGTTGTAACTGTTATTGGTATGTCCATTGTTTTGTAAATTTTAGTCTCTATTTTTGAATGTGTGTATCAAAGGTTTTATTAGGGGAAGAGGAGGTCTGCCACTCTATCACAAGGATGATGTCATCAGTAATGTCATTTGAGATGTCATCAGTGATGTCATGAGTGATGTCACTGACCATGTCATGAGTGATGTAATATGTGACGTCATGAGCAGTGCATTGCGGGCGCGCAAGTTATAGTTAGCTGAACTAACTATAACGGGGGAATTTCATTGGTTTTTTACGAGTAAAATGTCCAGCTAACTATAACATGTGTGAAACCTATGGTTTTTTCACTGAATTTCTAAGGTTTTTTAAATGCTAATTCCTAACTATAACGTGTGTGAAACCTATGGTTTTTTCACTGAATATATATATATATATAAACTGTCCACATCCTCAGTCCTCCGGGACACAAATGCGGCGGTGCACAAACAGGGTCCGAGGAAATCCCGAATTTATAAACATCTCACCATGTGTATATCATACACGAAGGCACTCCTCCCCAAAAACGACACAGCATATCCAAGGTTCCTTCACGAAAGTTTTAATGTGCTTTAAGCCAAAAGATTTACCCAACGCGTTTCGACGAACATATCGTCTTGGTCACGGGTAAGTATCTGTTTCCTTTCAACAGTTAAATACATTCACCACAAAAGAAAAGAGGCATCGGAACTACGCGCAAGTCTGGCGTACAATAACATAAAAAGAGGACTACAGTTTGTATGTGTGCCTGGTTGATAGTTTGGCGGCCATCTTAGAACGGTAACACACTTTTTGTAATGTTTACCTTAAAAATTCAATCTCAATAAAGTTATATAGTTAACAGTGAACCGAGGCGAGAACAAAAATTGTTAATTCACATATTTGCAAACATGGCAGTGTAAGCAGTGTGCCAATAACAAACAAGTTTACTTAATCCTCTATAATTCACGCATTATTCTCAAATGCCTTAACATCGTATTGTAGTTCTCAAGCCTAGAAGTTCGCATAATCTCCACATCCTCCCCAAGTGGGTGAAAATTATAAAAAAATGAAAAAATGAAAAAATGATGTAATGATGAAAAGGTATCCTATCCAAGTGGATGGCAAGACCAGATACCTGAAAGGGAAATATCCATGTAATAGTGACTTTTCTACATTGCATAATATGGTTATATTTCCAATTTACACAGTCAATTTGCATACTCACTCTTGATTTCATTAACAAGAGTCTAAGAACTATCCTGAAATAAATCAACTTCAATATAGCAACATCTATAAAAACATGCAAGCCCAAGTGGGCCAGCAATTAATTATATGCTTCTTGTTCTGACTCTTGTGATTATGCTTCTTATTGTCACTTTCAATCTTGATCGTTGCCTCTTTCATCCTTTATTCTACATCTGGGATCACCTAAGTATAACAAGTGGAGATAGCAAACAAAACAACCGTCAATCAGACTAGTCCTCTTATATCAAAATTGTAGCGTCGATGCTCTACATCTAGAAAGGATAATACAGATTAAATGGAAGAGAACATCAGAGCTAAATTACTGGTACAAAATTATGTGTTAAAATTTCCTGACTGGAGATAGTATAATGAGGTTCAGAACATACGCTTAGAAATCAGAAAATAGAGACCTGATTATTTAGAATATAAAGCAGCAAAGTCTCACTTACACCTATAAGGTTTCACAGGGGAATAATGGGGATCAAGACATTCATCCCAGTTCTGAAATGTAAGCTTGCAGATGTATTGCCAAATTATGTTCAAGCTTAGTTACCCAAATGCCAAGATAATTTTTCTTCCGAATTTAGACCTGCTGGAATCTTAGTATCGAGTTCCATAATGTACCTAGACTCAAGTTGACGTAATTTGCGAATTCTATCGCCACCTCTCATGGAGGGCAAGATTCGGTCTAAGACAAAAAATCTTAAAAGATTACGATTACTTTTGTAAGATGCGTTTCTTAGCAGCAAACATAGTGCTGCCACATTAGAGGATATTGTAGGAGATGCTGCAATTGTCACCTACAGAAAAGCTAATTCTCTAAAGGACAGACTATGTAGCAATGAGGTACCTGGTAAGAGAGGATCTTACATGGATATTCAAGGTTTTTTTACATGCATGTCCTGCAAGGCATGCAAAACCAGTACCAATGTTAAAACAGTGTATTTTCCGGTTTCTGACATTAATAGACGCATTGAGAAACACTTAACATGCTTGTCAGATTATTGTGTCTATGTGTTGATATGCCCTTGTCCCAAGAAATATGTCGGCAGCACTATGTTTGCTGCTAAGAAACGCATCTTGGAGCACATGAGGGCAATCCAAAATAAGGACAAACTGTCCCCTATTGCCAGGCACTTTGAAGAGTTCCACAAAAGTAATCGTAATCTTTTAAGATTTTTTGTCTTAGACCGAATCTTGCCCTCCATGAGAGGTGGCGATAGAATTCGCAAATTACGTCAACTTGAGTCTAGGTACATTATGGAACTCGATACTAAGATTCCAGCAGGTCTAAATTCGGAAGAAGAATTATCTTGGCATTTGGGTAACTAAGCTTGAACATAATTTGGCAATACATCTGCAAGCTTACATTTCAGAACTGGGATGAATGTCTTGATCCCCATTATTCCCCTGTGAAACCTTATAGGTGTAAGTGAGACTTTGCTGCTTTTTATTCTAAATAATCAGGTCTCTATTTTCTGATTTCTAAGCGTATGTTCTGAACCTCATTATACTATCTCCAGTCAGGAAATTTTAACACATAATTTTGTACCAGTAATTTAGCTCTGATGTTCTCTTCCATTTAATCTGTATTATCCTTTCTAGATGTAGAGCATCGACGCTACAATTTTGATATAAGAGGACTAGTCTGATTGACGGTTGTTTTGTTTGCTATCTCCACTTGTTATACTTAGGTGATCCCAGATGTAGAATAAAGGATGAAAGAGGCAACGATCAAGATTGAAAGTGACAATAAGAAGCATAATCACAAGAGTCAGAACAAGAAGCATATAATTAATTGCTGGCCCACTTGGGCTTGAATGTTTTTATAGATGTTGCTATATTGAAGTTGATTTATTTCAGGATAGTTCTTAGACTCTTGTTAATGAAATCAAGAGTGAGTATGCAAATTGACTGTGTAAATTGGAAATATAACCATATTATGCAATGTAGAAAAGTCACTATTACATGGATATTTCCCTTTCAGGTATCTGGTCTTGCCATCCACTTGGATAGGATACCTTTTCATCATTACATCATTTTTTCATTTTTTCATTTTTTTATAATTTTCACCCACTTGGGGAGGATGTGGAGATTATGCGAACTTCTAGGCTTGAGAACTACAATACGATGTTAAGGCATTTGAGAATAATGCGTGAATTATAGAGGATTAAGTAAACTTGTTTGTTATTGGCACACTGCTTACACTGCCATGTTTGCAAATATGTGAATTAACAATTTTTGTTCTCGCCTCGGTTCACTGTTAACTATATAACTTTATTGAGATTGAATTTTTAAGGTAAACATTACAAAAAGTGTGTTACCGTTCTAAGATGGCCGCCAAACTATCAACCAGGCACACATACAAACTGTAGTCCTCTTTTTATGTTATTGTACGCCAGACTTGCGCGTAGTGCCGATGCCTCTTTTCTTTTGTGGTGAATGTATTTAACTGTTGAAAGGAAACAGATACTTACCCGTGACCAAGACGATATGTTCGTCGAAACGCGTTGGGTAAATCTTTTGGCTTAAAGCACATTAAAACTTTCGTGAAGGAACCTTGGATATGCTGTGTCGTTTTTGGGGAGGAGTGCCTTCGTGTATGATATACACATGGTGAGACGTTTATATATATATATATATATATATATATACCAACCACTCCCGACTCCTACTGCAGTAATCGGACTCCGACACAGGGGACAGCTTCACCATCCAGCTCTTGTTTATTTAATCCGCTTGACGCGATTGGGCACACCTGCCTTTCTCACAAATATATATATATATATATATATATATATATATATATATAGAGAGAGAGAGAGAGAGAGAGAGAGAGAGAGAGAGAGAGAGAGAGAGAGAGAGAGAGAGAGAGAGAGAGAGAGAGAGAGAGAGAGAGAGGAGAGAGATAGAGATATACGTCATGTCACTGACCAAGTCATGAGTGATGTCTTATGTAAGCTTATAAACAATACACTGCGGGGCATAAGTTATAGTTAGCTCATGTAAATCTAACTGCCGAATTTTGCTGGTTTTGTATGAGTGAAATGTAAGCCTAACTATAATGTCCTTGTAATCTTAGATTTTTTAGTGAATTTCTAAGGTTTTTTAAATTCTGTTTCCGAACTATAACATCCCTGTACCCTGTAACCCTTGAGAGTAAGTGTGTGAGTGAGTGCATAAGTGTCACAGTGGATGTCTGAGTGGGTGTGTGAGTGTCTGAGTTGGCCTTGGAGTGGTTGCATAAGTGTCTCACTGGGTTTATCAGTGAGTGCGTGAGTGTCATAGTGGGTCTGTGAGTGGGTGTGAGACTCTGAGTGGGTCTGTGAGTGGGATTGTGATTGTTTAAGTGGGTCCGTGAGTGGGGGCATGAGTCTATGAGTGGGTCTGTGAGTGGGAGTATGAGTTTTTCAGTGGCTCTGTGAGGGAATGCATGAGTATCTGAGTGGGTCTGTGAGTGGGTTTGTGAGTCTGAGTGGGTTTTTGAGGTGGTAAGTGAGTGTATGAGTGGGTCTGTAAGTGGGTGTGTGAGTGTCTAAGTTGGTCTGTGAGAGAGTGCATGAGTGTCTGAGTGGGTCTGTGAGCAGCTGCATAAGTCTCTGAGTGGGTTTGTGTGTGGGTGCATGAGTGGGTCTGTGAGTTAGTGTATAAGTCTCTGAGTGGGTCTGCAAGTGGGTGTGTGAGTCTCTGTGTGGGTCTGTGAGTGGGTATGTTAGTCTCTGAGTGGGTCTGTGAGTGGGTGTGTGAGTGTCTAAGTGTGTCTTTGAGTCGGTGTGTGAGTGTCTCAATAGGTCTGTGAGTGTCTGCATGAGTTTCTCAGTGGGTCTGTGGTAAATATTTCGTTACCGGTACTATTTTTATGCGGTAAAATCTATCAAGAATAACTCAGTAAATATAAGAGGCAGAATCCGTGGTATTAGAGGTTTTAAAAGGCTTTATTCCTATACAAAGGAAGACAATTCGAATTGTGGGCCTTCTATTCCATCACCACGAAAGTTTAGGAAGGAAGGAACATATATTATTGACAGTTAAGCGGTTTTATAGAAAATGCATTACAGTGAAACAGATGCAAGAGGCGTGACAGCTGATAATTCAGATAAACTGTACATACGTAACTAAACATGGGTGTAACTAAAATACGTCATTTAAACATGATGTTACAAGTGGGTGGATCCATAAAAGAATCCTGTAATGTCAGCAGAAATATGTGGCAGAGATGCGCGCGCAGCTGCATGACGTGTGATTGACGTGCAACTAGAGGGTGAAGGAGACTTGACATTTAGCTCTAGATGTGGAGACAGAAGTCTGGGGTTATGTCAACCTAATTCCAAATCATATCTAATATCCTATGTTTAAAGAACTGTGTTATCCAAAAGGAAAGGTCTCTTAGGATAGAATCTTATTCTATACTGACTATACTGACTGTTAGTGCGTGTACAAGCGTCTAAGTGTCTACACTAGATGCGAGGGGGTAGGAATATTCCATGGTAACGGAGCTATGAATTACTTGCATGAGGACAGCGAGGCCTGGCCCTTTGCACGGGAGCTGGAAGAATGTTTACCTAAACTACTAGACAGGAGGAGATAATCTTGAAGGTGAAATACAGTTTTTGGCAGGCGACAGGCTGGATCAGGCACCGTTAGCCGCGCAGGGAGTAAGACAAAGTTCATGGTCACAGATGCAGGCTCAGACTGGAGCTTTCAGAGGCAGAAGGCAGGAAAAGGCTTGATGACAGAATTCGGGCCTACTCGCCTGAATCTGTGAAATGTGGAAAGTGAACCACATAAAGTCGGTGGCCTTTCATACTTAGGAATGGAATATCTGACCCATTCATGGCGGATCTGAAAGAGGACATGTTGACGATGGACGCACATATATTTGCGTCTTCAGAACTGGAGCAGGAGGGAACATACATGTACTTATAGCATGCACATGGAGCCGTTGGGGTCTACGATAGGGGACATAACTGATCACAAAATTCATATTTCCTCATTCCCTCCTTGTCCCCTTCGGACCCTTAGGAGATATCGATCTTCATCAATCCATCGATCTGTTCATATAGCATCATTTGTTCTTCTTTCTTCTTCCGGGATCTCGAACGAAAACTTGGATGTGGGATACACGAGGTGGCACACAGACCACAAATCGCTGGCCCACATTGCAGACATAAGCAGCAACTGAATAGTATGAGAAAGCCAATACCTAGGAAGGATAGTATTCTCCATCCCCAGGCTGACAACACGCCCCAGAACCAACCGGACCAAGTCCAGGTGCCTGGACTCTGGTGTATCTGGCTTACAATCTTATGAAGGCGGGTTATGGCTTTATATACTGACGGTGAATTTTCTGGTATGAAAATGCAACAACTTGATCCGATGACCCTACAAGCTCCGCCCCTATCGGCCAGGATGACGTCAAGGACAAGACGATTTTGAAGCACAACAATCCGCATAGCAGACTGTTCTTCTGTTAAATTGCCTAAGGCGGAAATAGTTTCATTCACTACTGCTTCAAGAGTTCTGGTTAATCTACGTATCAGCTTACTATTAGTGACTGTACCTATATAGGGAAAG
Organism: Triturus cristatus; assembly: GCF_964204655.1. Lineage (NCBI taxonomy): Eukaryota > Metazoa > Chordata > Amphibia > Caudata > Salamandridae > Triturus > Triturus cristatus. Next base: position 1,390,325,952 of record NC_140590.1, read on the forward strand.
AAACCTTTATTGAAATCTGTGTATTTCTCCCATGCTGTTTCAGTATAATCGACAATTGGGAGATCTCTCTGCCGTCTATTGTGTACTAAATGGGTATTTCTGTGATAATCAGGAGGAGCTAGGAAAACAGGTGGCAGAAGGAATGCTATGTAACAGGTACCATCCCAATCTAAAGGTAGACATATATATGCGGTCTGGCCACATATGAAGTAGGAATGACGAGAAGCTCTAAATGTAGACTTGCCTTGATCACTGAATTTTATTACAGTGGTGCATTTACTATGGCCCATATGTATGGAACCATTCTTTCTTATACATAATTCCCCTTTTACTGGGAATACTGACATGGCGGGCAAGATTGGTGTAGCTTCAGATTCAACGTTCAGGATCATGAGGTTAAGTGTAAAATTACCTAATCCATATACTTCATTTTCTAGATCAGTTCCTGTTCTTTTGGGAAGTCCCTCCTTGTTAGGGTAGCAGACTTTAAGTAAAGCTAGGTTCAGGTTTCCCCATACCCAGTTGTCTTGATAAACTGCGGAATTTGAATCTAGGGTATTAATCAAACTAAACCATGCTCCACAGGAGCCATTGTGTGTGAACGGATAGGGAAAGAGGGGCAAGACTCCCTTATAGTTCTGATAGGGAGGGAGTCGGCCACATATCCAACAATTTGTGGCATTGCTTGTTTGATGGGAATGATGTAACATACTAATAAAAGTGTTGTTGCGCAGCGCAAATCTATAGGACAACTCATGCGGAAGAAATTCGCTAAAAGAATGTTCTGCAGTTATATTATAAGCATGCTTAGGAATAGGGTAATACATGTGCAATAGGATGCTGACAATGATGATCAAAAGACTTAGAAAAAACAAAATTAATAATGTTACTGTACAATGACTACGAAATGATTTACAATACGCATGCCTTTTCAGCTGCTTTCGCTGATTTCTCTCTCTATTCCGGTCTAGAGGATACATGTCAGAGACAAATTCAACCGATTCACCTTGGAGAGGACTTAAACAATCAAATTGTCTGACTTATTAGACCTCAATTTTAGTTTATGGATTTCTGAGTTCGATTGCTCAACCAAGGGGAGCTTTGAGTCTGTCTTTGAGGAAATACAGGGTTTAGTCTCTATATTGGATGGTAGTCCATAAAATTTCTTGATATGACTCGAGTGCAACCATCCTTTTCTTCCCTCGATTTTCACGGCTGTCCTGGTGGTAAGTAAAACTAACTTCGGTGACTTCCACCTAGGGTCCAGTTGGGTCTTCCGGTCAAAGTTCCTGACCAGCACCAAGTCCCCAGGAACCACGTCATGGGGCTTCACCTCAGTATTGTCGGGAAAAGCTGCGGATACCTGTGAACGACAAGATTGTAGTGCAGACATCAAGGAAGCCAGGTAATCTGTCAGCATATTACAGTCAACGTCAGTGATTTTACGAGGTATAGGCGTCCCCCACATATTTGGTGGTCTACCGAAGATCACCTCATACGGGGATAGCCCTGTTCGAGAATGTGCTACCATTCTCATGTAAAAGAGCGCAACTGGTAAGGCTACTATCCAATCAACTCCTTTTTCTCTACATATTTTGGACAATCTAATTTTCAGAGTTTGATTATGACGTTCTACGAGACCTGCTGCCTCGGGATGTCGGACACAGTGAAATTTCCATTTATAGCCTAATAGAAGGGAAACGTGTTTCATTAGTTCGGATGAGAACGGCTGGCCGTTATCTGAATAGACAACACGTGGTAAACCGTACCGTGGGAAGAATTCTCGAACTAACTGTTTGGCAGTAGTCGGGGCAGTGTAATCTGAAACCAGGTATGCTTCTGTCCAACGGGAAAGAGCACAGACAACTACGAGAACATATTTGAATCCTCGACATCGTTCCATCTGGATATAATCCATCTGGAGGACTTCAAAAGCATGATTAGGAGTTTGGAATCCACCCTGTTCTACGGGGATGCTTTTACCTGGATTAAACTGACAACATATCATACAGGTACGAACTTTTTGTTTAGCTGCGGCTCGCAAGTGTTTGTTAAACCAAATGTGTTGAATGCTGTCTAGCATAGCTTTTTCTCCTAGGTGCGCTGGACTATGTATAGTGTTAATGATGACTTGGACCATTGAGTCGGGAAGAAACCATATAGATTTTTCTTTCGTCATCCATCCTTGATCTGTTTGGATCCCTCCTAATTCAGTCCATTTCTTTATTTCTTCTGGTGTAGCGTGTGTCTGTATGTCAATTACATCAAGGGCGGGATCCTTAACTGTCATGCAATGTGTTGGTGTCGGAACTATTGTCTTTGTCATGTCAGTTGTGTGAGTCTGATTCTGAGCAGTCTGTTTAGCTGTTCTGTCAGCGAGGTCATTACCCTGAGAAATGATATCGGTAACTTTTGTGTGGGCTTTGCATTTCATAATCGATATTGTAGTAGGTAGATGAATCGCATCTAATAGGGCTTGAATGAGGAGTCCGTGTTGGATGTGGGCACCGTGAGAAGTTAAATAACCTCTCTCTCGCCACAGTACGCCGAAGTCATGGACGACTCCGAAGGCATAACGTGAATCTGTGTATATGTTGACCTTTTTGTTTGTGGCTTGAATACAGGCTTGTGTCAGAGCGGTGAGCTCTGCTGCTTGAGCTGACAAAGTGTTAATACAATTTGTTTCAATGACTTCAGTGTCTGTTGTGACTGCGTAAGCGGCCACTAGCTCTCCTGTACTTGTTCTCATACATGACCCATCTACATACAATGTCAAGTCCGGATCTGATAAAGGGATGTCTGTCAAGTCTTGTCTGGGTTTCGTTGTGATAGTAATAACTTCAACACAATCATGTGCCAATGGGTCTGTTCCGCTCACTGGTAACAGTGTGGCAGGATTTAACGTATTACAACGTCTGATTTCTATATGTGGCTGAAACAGAGTTAATTCGTAACCGGTGAGTCTCGCTATAGTCAAGTGTTGTGTTTGTGTGCGGTTCAAGAGAACTTCTACTGCGTGTGGTACTTGTACTGTCAGTTGGTGTCCTAACACTATGGCATCGCTTTGTCTGATTGCTAAAGCTGTTGCTGCCACTGATTTCAGGCACGCTGGAAGTGCCTGAGCTACTGGATCTAATGTACTAGAGAAATAAGCACATGGTTTGTGTGATCCTGCTTGTTCCTGAGTGAGTACTGACAAGGCAGTACCTTCGCGTTCTGTAACGAAGAGTGTAAACTGTTTACTGTAACATGGTGTTGCTAGGACAGGTGCTTGGCATAAAGCTTTCTTTAAGCTTTCAAAGGCGTGTGTATGTTCTTGAGTCCAAGGGAGGACAGTCGATGTGGCTGCCTCCTGTGTTGTCAACTGGATGAGTGGTTTTGCTAGAAATGCATATTGAGGGATCCACTGCCTACAGTATGAAGTGAGGCCTATAAAAGCCCGTACCTCCTTTTGTGTCTTGGGTGGCGGCATGTTAGCGATTAACTGGATGTGGTCGGATGTAAGCTGCCTTCCCTCCTTGGACAGCGAGTGCCCAAGGTAAACAACTCGCTGGACACAGAATTGCAGCTTAGAAGGGGACACCTTGTGCCCCTTGTCAGCCAAAAATTTTAAAACCGTCAGTGACGCTTTTTCACATTCATGTTCGCTTCGAGCGGTGATCAGCAGATCATCGACATATTGAAGCAAGGCAGTGTTAACTGGCATATGGATACTGTCAAGTTCTCGCTTCAGGGCTTGGCTATAGATGCTGGGGCTTTCTGTAAATCCTTGAGGTGCGCGTGTGAATTTAAAACTTCGTCCATTTAAACTAAATCCGAATAAATATTGACTTTCCGGATCAATTGGGACACTAAAGAAAGCATTCTTGAGATCAATTACAGTGAAGAACGTTGCTTCTGAGTCAATAGCTGTGAGTAATGAAGAGATATCTGGGACCACGGGGAATTGTGGCACAATACATTTATTTAATTCGCGCAGATCAATAACTAATCGATATACTGGTGGAGCTTTTGGATCCGTTCTTTTAAGAATCGGAATTATCGGAGAATTACATACATTGGAGTCTGTTTCGACAACCACTCCTTGTGCAATGAGCTCGTCAATGATTTGCAGTAAAGCCACTACAGCATCTGGTGGTAACTTGTATTGTCGTATTCGTGGTAGTACTATTCCTGATTTCAGTGTAACTCGATATGGTGTAATGTTCATGCAACCAACATCAGTGGGGCCTTGTGCCCATAAGTGTGTAGGTAAATTCTGCAGTCGGTGATCCATGTCTCTGGATACGTAGTGACCTTTAAAGTCACGTAAAAATAGTCGTACTCCTTCCGGAGAACAACATATTATGGCTCCTAGAGCTTTCAATGTATTTATACCTAACAAGTTTTCTGGACATGATTTAGTAAGCAATAAATCTGTAGTACGTGTCAATGGACCAATCGTAAGTGGAAGAGGTTGTGTTACATCATTAATTATAGGTTTTCCTGAGAATCCAAGGGAAATATTCTGTGAGCCTGAGAGGGGTGCCCCTGGAACTTCACTGTGTCTTATAGTTGTTCTGCTTGCCCCTGTATCAAGTAAAAACTTTCTGTCTTCCCCTAATAGTTCACTATGTACATAAGGTCCCTCTTGGTCTACAGGAACCTCAATAAGGGGTAAGCCAACTTCCCTCTCTAGGCTATTTCATGTGTATCGCTGATAATCGGGATAATCTGCTTGTGCATACTGATACATCTGTTGTGTCGTTGCTTGTGTTGCAGCAATAGGCTGCGCTTGTGGTGGTACTACAATCTGTTGGGGAGCTGCCTGTTGCGGAGCTGACCTAGGTTGTGCCTGCTGAGGCGTCTGTTGTTGATTCTGATCCTGTCTAGATGGACGTGGTCTCTCATGTGTTCTACCTGTAGCAATATTATGTTTCAGGACTGGACAATCGTGTATATAATTACCTGGTTGTTTACAATAGTTGCATGTCCCTTTCGCAGGGCCTGCGGAATCACCCTTTTGATGACTATCAGCTGGAACTGACTGTGCAACAAGCATTTTCATTTTCGTATCTTTCATACGTCTTTGTTCGTGTTCTTGTTCTTCTCTAATTTTATTGTGATGATATTGTAACATCTGTAGCATCTGTGATGGGGTATTACCTTGCCAGGTACTTTCGAATTTCAATACTCTATTCTTGACTTGTAGCAGAGAATTTTCAACTAATTTTGTCACAAACAGATGTGGATATGACTCACTACTGGCTTTTATGCCACTATTTATACTAAAACATTTTTCAAATCGGGAATAGAAATCACTAGTGTCTTCATCTGGTTTTTGTTTACAGGCTGAGATTGCACCCCAGTCTTCCTTTTTCGTAGTTAATAAACGTGGCAATACCTGTATTAGTAATCCTGCTAGTGCTGTAGTCTTATCCCCAAGCCCTGCTCCTGCAGCTCGGGCCTTTTCTTCGTTTTCTAATGCTGTCCAATCTATCTTTTGGTCTCCTACCTCCCATTCTTTTTCTTTGAGTTTTTCATAAACACCTGCGGGTAATAGGACTTTTAATATTTTCATAATATCGGGGTAGGTATACTCTCCCATGAGTAACATGTCTTTTATCTCACGGTGGAAACCTGCTGGATCTTTGTCATGACTGGGTACTACTTTCTTCATTTCTAATAATTCCAGTTTAGTTATAGGCGTGTATACAAACACACGTGTGAAATTATCGTCGGCACCTCTGATCGGGTGCACTTCGCGTAACGGGTTCTGTCTATCTATGTAATACATTTTTCTTCCCATTATGGGAACTGAGACGTGTTCTGGGCATACGAAATTTAAATATTGGTTTCGGGATTCTAGTATTTCCTTAATCAAATCAGTACCTGACCCTCTCCATATGTTCGTGAGTAGTTCTGTCAATATGTCAGGTAAGGGTCCTGGATCGGAGTGTTGGCCTTTATATAATATAAGGAGGTGTTGAATCATGTATATACTAGCTAAACGCTGTTCATATGGGTCTAGATTCAGAAACGTGTGTGCAAGTACATCATCATTGTATTCGCCGGGACTGTCAGCCCACTGTACTGCTGACCTGGCTAATTCTTGTTCGTCCATGGAATCGAGCACGTGGTACCCCCTTCGATCTCGGAGTAATTTATCAGCGGCTTGGAATAAGTGTTCAGGGGATTTTGTATTTAGCATAGGGTTTGGAAGATGTCTATTATATTCTGGACGTATTGGAAGTATTGGGTCGTTAAAACCTCTGGTATTATTATGGGGTCTTCCTTTACTTACATAAGCTATCGTGTCTACTTGCTCTGATTCTTGCTCCTCCTCCTCTCTGTTTAGATCAGCGGCGTCTACCTCTAATCTTTCTTCGTGTATTCATTCTACCTCTTTGCGGATCTTTCGGTACATAGCTACTATACATAACTGTTTATCATGTCTTCCTTCTGATATATTCCGACCCCAAGTGACAAGTGTTTGCATCTCTTCCGGATTTACCCCAGGCCGGTCTTGATTTCTAATTACACAGTTTATGAGGAAAGGTAACAGTTGTCCCTGTACCTCCGCTTTCTGGTACTCCATGGCTCTGCTAATACTTTCAGGACCTCGCCCTGACTGGACAAAGTGATATATATTTTCTAAATGTTTATTCATTCCTGGTAACTTCGTTAAATATATGGCAGCTCGTCTAATACGTAATGATGACAGCAGCATTTCGTCCCGTTTACCGGGCACAGGATCATATCTACAATCTACTAGAAGTTCCTTAAGCATGTCGGGAGTGGCTAGTTTGGGCGTACGTTGGAGGGCTAAATCTCTAAGGGAAAATTTATTTCCTCTGGGTGGCGTAGAAAAAATGTCTGTCGTACCTCCTGTAGCACCGTCTGGGGTGCTGGACGTGAAAGGATTTGTTGAGGGTGAGACAGCAACCGTCGTTGTGGGAAAAGCTGTAGAAACAGATGTGCTCGTCGGAATGTGTGTCGAAGCGCGTTGTTGCGGAGGTACAGACGAATGTTCTTGGCGATGATCGTCATCGGCAAGCGGTCTATGTGGTGCGGTATTAGCATACTCGGGAGCTGCGTCATCTAAATAGCGGGAGAGGAAAACATCTTCTGCGGTTCTGGGATGCCCCTTGGGGTGCGCTTTTATCGGAAACAATGGGGGTGGCAAGTCTTTTGGTATTTCCGGAGTAGCCTTAGGTAACCCTTCGGCCAGAAGTGGATACATACCATTCATAAGGGCGTTTCTTTGTCTATCTACTTGTTCTGATTTTACTCGGGTACCTTCCTCAAGTAATAGATTTTCTCGGACTTTATTTGAATTCTCCTTACCTTTCTCTTCCTGTCGGTGTGCTTTTTCTGTACGTCTATATGATTCTTTACGCCATAATTCAATGGCATCTTTCTGTGACTGTCTGGCTTTCTTTTTCCATAATTCTTCTTCTACTCTCATGATGCAATCTGCATCCCAGGTCCCCGCTGCGGGCCATCTCTGACTCTCTGGTAATTCTTTGGTGTAATCTACCCATAAATCAAGAAATAATACAGCATCTAGGCCATGCTTATGATACATAAAGTATCCTGGAGTATCCCTAGGTGGAATGGGAACAGCTTCTTCGAGTACACCTTTTCTAGTTTTGATCTGTCTTAGTTTCGAAAAGAGCGGCATTTTTAGATCTTGTTTCTAGAACACACTTTATACGAGAAAACACAATAATGAACAGTCATTCATACCACAATATATAGAACGTATTTAAAACATTTAACGCTTAACAGTTTTTACGAACAATAATAACTAATAGAAGACTGGTTACTGACATAATACTGACACTAGATGATACTTATTTATATGCAAGACATACTATAATACTATATATACTGCTAAACAGTACAGATACACTGCTAAAACAGTGCAGACCGGATTTGTGTACCCAAACCCGTCTTGACCGGCACAGACTATGTGCACGTTAAATGCCTCCCCGGTAATGGTACTCACCGGGTAGCTCGGAACGGAAGGCCTCGGAACGGAACTTGAAACTGGACCGGACTGGATTCGACTCGACTGGACTCGGAACTTCGGAACCTGGCGGGTCTCTGTATACCTCGGATCTTGCTCTCTCAGCTAGGCTCTGGTCGGGATACTTCGCACTTCTCACCGCCTCGTCTGGGTGTTGATCGCAGCCTCAGTCGTCCCCGCTTGGCCGGAGGGAGATACAGGAAATCCTGCGGGTACGCGTTTTTGTCCGTTCAGCTGTGGCAGGAGACCGGGCCTGCAACGCACCGCCGGCGCGTGAGATGAGAAAGTGTCCCTATTCGGGCGCCAATTTATGTGGTAAATATTTCGTTACCGGTACTATTTTTATGCGGTAAAATCTATCAAGAATAACTCAGTAAATATAAGAGGCAGAATCCGTGGTATTAGAGGTTTTAAAAGGCTTTATTCCTATACAAAGGAAGACAATTCGAATTGTGGGCCTTCTATTCCATCACCACGAAAGTTTAGGAAGGAAGGAACATATATTATTGACAGTTAAGCGGTTTTATAGAAAATGCATTACAGTGAAACAGATGCAAGAGGCGTGACAGCTGATAATTCAGATAAACTGTACATACGTAACTAAACATGGGTGTAACTAAAATACGTCATTTAAACATGATGTTACAAGTGGGTGGATCCATAAAAGAATCCTGTAATGTCAGCAGAAATATGTGGCAGAGATGCGCGCGCAGCTGCATGACGTGTGATTGACGTGCAACTAGAGGGTGAAGGAGACTTGACATTTAGCTCTAGATGTGGAGACAGAAGTCTGGGGTTATGTCAACCTAATTCCAAATCATATCTAATATCCTATGTTTAAAGAACTGTGTTATCCAAAAGGAAAGGTCTCTTAGGATAGAATCTTATTCTATACTGACTATACTGACTGTTAGTGCGTGTACAAGCGTCTAAGTGTCTACACTAGATGCGAGGGGGTAGGAATATTCCATGGTAACGGAGCTATGAATTACTTGCATGAGGACAGCGAGGCCTGGCCCTTTGCACGGGAGCTGGAAGAATGTTTACCTAAACTACTAGACAGGAGGAGATAATCTTGAAGGTGAAATACAGTTTTTGGCAGGCGACAGGCTGGATCAGGCACCGTTAGCCGCGCAGGGAGTAAGACAAAGTTCATGGTCACAGATGCAGGCTCAGACTGGAGCTTTCAGAGGCAGAAGGCAGGAAAAGGCTTGATGACAGAATTCGGGCCTACTCGCCTGAATCTGTGAAATGTGGAAAGTGAACCACATAAAGTCGGTGGCCTTTCATACTTAGGAATGGAATATCTGACCCATTCATGGCGGATCTGAAAGAGGACATGTTGACGATGGACGCACATATATTTGCGTCTTCAGAACTGGAGCAGGAGGGAACATACATGTACTTATAGCATGCACATGGAGCCGTTGGGGTCTACGATAGGGGACATAACTGATCACAAAATTCATATTTCCTCAGGTCTGTGAGTAAGTGCATGAGTCTCTGAGGGGTTCTGTGAGTGGATGCATCAGTGTGAGTGGGTTTGTGAGTGGGTGCCACAGTGTCTGAGGGCTCTGTGTGTTGCCCTCTTCTGCTCTCTTTTTCCTTTTCTCCCCCTGTCTTGCCCTCTTCTGATCTGTTTTACCTTTCCTGCTCATTTTCCTACCCTCTGTTTTTGCCTTTTCTGTTCATTTTTTTTGCTCTCTGTTGTGCCTTTCCTGCTCATTTTTCTGCCCTCCATTTTGTCTTTCCTGCTCATTTTTCTGCCCTCGGCTTTCCCTTTTATTAGTCCCGGGTACCACTACCTCCCCGGGGCTTTACTGATTTAAAGGATGGGGGCTGTGGTGAATCCCCTCCAATGATCCCCAAGATATCCTGGGACCACCACCTTTCAATGGGCACTGTTACATCCCCAGGGCTAACTTAAAAATGATGCAGGGCCCTGCTGACCCACCAGACCCTGGGGACCACCACCTCCCCAGGACCAAAAACAATCATTAAAGAGGGAGGGGGCTGCACAGCCCCCCTCCCTGACCACATACAGCCCCAAGGACCCCATTCCCCGGGCCCGGTCATAACTCAATGGGGGAAGGGAGTTTTGCAGCCCCTCTCCACGGGCCAAATTTTGCTCCAGGAACCCCATTCCCCAGGCTCCGCCATGTCGCCCTGGCTATTCCCTCAAGCACTAAGTGTGCAAAATAGGGACCATGGGGGTAGCCTCAAGGCCCTTGCAATCCACTCCAGCTCCTTGCCTCCTGCGGGAGCTGGCATGGCTAAACATGCAGCTCCCCATCTGTGAGAGCAATCCTTTAATCTGTTGCCCTCCCAACTTTAAAGTGGGCAAGGAAACAGGCAAAAACTCCACTCTTAGCAAGGGGAAGCATTTCACAGCTCTCGCTCACTGAGAGCAGGGTTTGTGTTTGCTCTGACTTGGTGGGAGCTGTCAAAGCTTCATAGATGTAACAGGTGAGGTTGTATGATTTAATCACACTGGTGAGAGAGTTAAGTAGATGTTTACTAATAGTCAGGATATGATGGATGCTTGAGGAACTTACAGTGTTGTGTGTGAGAAGGTGAAAGGGGGAAGATAGACCTACACTTTGTATGTCTGTGAGATAAGAGGTAATCTATAAAGATTTTTCACAGATTCATATATTCTTCTATTGTAAAATCTGTTTTTGCCCACTGTGAGTTTTAGATCATTCCAGATGGACATGGTGGCTAACTCTATGCCTCTGCATGGTCTGGAACCGGACTGTTGGTCTGACAGTGAGCCACAATGTTTTGTAAAGTTAGAGAGATGAGTAAACACTGCTTTCTCAAACCTTTATCGCAAGTATGCTCTATTTGATATGGCTCTGTAGTTTGCTGGATCAGATGGGTTGAGGTTTTTCATTCTGTTGAGAGGTCTGATGTAGGACGTTTTGAGTTCAGGTGGTAATGAGCCTAGTTATAGGATCTTATTGAGTAGGCATCTGTCTCCCTCTCCTGCACAGATTGATAGAAGGATATCTTTAAAGATTCTTGGCAGTGCTGGGTCTGATGGTGATCCTGATGTTGTGGCTGCTTTTATATATCTAGGAAATCTTTTTGTGACAGGGTATTGAAGGTATCCATTGATGGATGGTTATTGGTATCTTTCTGTAATGGTTAAGTCATGTGGTACCATAATCTCAAGACTTCTGTTACAAAATCTCAAATGGGATGATCTAAAAAATTACAAAGATTGAAAATGAACTTATGAAGTGAAATCCAAAGCTATAACAAAAAGAGAACTATATAGGCTATGCATGCCTGACATGCCTGATTTTAATCTGTGCTATATACATGTTTGCAAGCTCGAAAAAGTTCCAAATTGCAACCAAAAAGTTGACTGGGCTTAAGGTTAACAATAACGGATCAAGAGAAACAAGTATTAAATTTACGGTGACTGCGATTTGCCATTTTAATCTAAGCCATGAATTAAAACAACTATAATGGAGCATGAACACAAGGAGCTAAAAAGAAAGGATCACATCTGGCAATGTTCCTCTGTGCATAGCAACATATTCAAGAAAAGGATTGCAGACAGCAACCCACAGGCCATTGCGTTTACGAGTAATTTTATGGCAAGCATGGAATGTGGTGGATCAACCCATGGATTTCCCAGTAAATCAATTTCTCTATGTGAAGTCTGAGTCTTTTTTCAAGATTGGTTAGTTTATGCTCTGGTTTCCAACCTTGATTGTGCCTCCACTTCTTTACTTGCTGACAAGGTACATTTGTCCACATGTACGCAATAACCCACCTTTAAAAAGCTTCATGACTACTGCTCATGTCTGCTCTCTTTGTTCCCCATTTGGCCTTGTTTTACTTATTAGACAGCAGCTCTACGTCATGCTTGTTGCCATATGAATGACTGGGCCATCTGATTACCTACCTTTTTTATATGTACATGAGCACAACACCCACTGACCTTCTGGCTGAGTTGTAGATGTGCAGCCATGTGTTTTAGACTAACTAAAAGTTGTATGCCTGTCTCTCTCACTTCCTACTCTCTCACACTTCTAGTTGCCTCTCCTCAAGTTAAGGGCGCTACTCTAGTCACTCATGCATGGCACCAAAGCGACTCCCACACAGGACCACAGCAAATACAACTCTTTGCAAACCATGCTCTCTTCCACGGTGTAGTGTTCTACCCATGTAACATGTCTTCATACCCACACACAGAGGGCTTACAGCGAATGATCTTGCAGCATACACCTTCTTCACACAAATTGGACAGATACCGTGCAGGCAGTGACAGAATAAACTACCATCACCTTACACTCACTCCTCCCACAAAAATACACAGCACAGTCAGCAAAAGCAATGTGATGCTTCCATACCTCTCACAAGTGCAGTGCTTAAACTGAATGCCACAGTTGTTACACATTCCTCAGAGACAGAACAGCTACAGTATATGCAGCAACAGTATGAGGTTTGCTCAAACAAGACAGCTTTGGTATTGGCAGTAGCAATGCAGTATTTTCACACATACACAGGGGAGATACATTATTGTATTGTAGTTTAGGACGTACATAGCTTTTCATACCCCTAAGTGGGGCACTGAAACATTTGCCCTGGTTCTGCAGTCTGTGCTGCAAATGTGCCTTATGTGTCTTTGGGTGTCTGTGTGTGTGTATAGTGAGTGTAGTGTATATCGCTGTTTGCACTGTCCCTGTTCATTTTGCGTGAGGAAGGCGTTTGCTGCTGCAACATTCTTTTTATGGGCCCTGCATGTGTGTGTGGGTATTGAGTCAATACACTGCTTCCGCAGCCTGTGGTCATAGGCCTGTGTGCCTTGTGTGCATGTGTATGTGTATAGTGAGGGTAGTTTATATTGCTGCTGCTTGCACTGTTCCTGTTCATTTTGCATGAAGAAGGCGTATGCTGCTGCAGCATTCTCTGTATGGCTCTGTATGTGTGTGAGTATTGAGCAATTAAACTGCTTCCACTGCCTGTGGTCATGTGCATGTGATCCTTGTGAGTGTGTATAGTGAGGGTAGTGTATACTGCTGCTGCCTGCACTGTACCTGTTCAATTTGTGTGATCAGAGAGCGCACTGCTGCTGCCTGGACTGCACCAGTACTCTGTGCTGGGAATGTCTGCATTGATTCTGTCCATCTGAACCTGTTATGTCTGGGACACGGAGGCTGTTCTCCTGCTGACTGGTCCAGTAGGGTTCTGCCTATTTGAAGTTCACGTACACCACTGCTCGCCTTACTGAGCCTCTTCTAGTGTGTGAGGGGAGCTTGCAGCACAATTGGCTGCACAGTCCTTGCTATGTGTATGTGGGGGCAACTTGCAATGCCTATGTGTATTTCTTTTGTGTGTGGTGAAGCATGCACTCTGGCCTCCCATGCACTACCTGTGAAGCTTGGCAAAGGCTTCTTACTATTCCAAAGCCATGGCTTTGCCATTTCTTTTTTATTCTGTTTTTTCATATGTCTTCTTAGTAATGTTATCCAGCCTTGTTAAATGTTCTGTGGTCCCATTATCAAAAGATTATTTTCTGCTACACTGAACACATGTAGTAAATGTTGTAGTGTTAAGAAAGGATAATAAGCACTGATTGCGCCGGTTCAATTACCCTTCTTGGAAGATCACTTGGTGAGAGAATGTTTCTAATTTTTGTTAAAGCATCACTCCAAGAACAAGTCCTCAATAATATGATTACAAACCAAACATTAACTTCATGGCGGTTGATTTTCCTTCCATGTAGAGAGGGCAAGTTTTTTTACTAAGGTAAAGAGAGAAAGAAATGTATGTAATGTGGATCAGGTTCGAATGCTTGGGAGCCAGATCTGATGTATTTTTAGTGACACCAATTTTATTTTATTTTTATGTAACTGTGCTACATTCTTTGTCAGTGAAACTAGTGGATTCAAACTTAAGAGAGATTGCAAATATCCTAGCAAAGACACTGACATGCCATATATTTATTTTCAATCTTTTGAGTGTTAGATAGATAGATAGATAGATAGATAGATAGATAGATAGATAGATAGATAGATAGATAGATAGATAGATAGATAGATAGATAGATAGATAGATAGATAGATAGATAGATAGATAGATAGATAGATAGATAGATAGATAGAGTTGTAGGTTAAGTTATATATATTATTTGTCTGTATTGTTATTGATATGTGTTGGTCTCTACAGTCTGCCTCTGCCTCAGTGACATAATTGGCACAAGGTCACAGTGACTAGAACACGGAATGCAGAGGTAGATGGGTTCTATGTATCAACAGTTATGTGGCATACTGGATAGAGACATCTGTGTGGTGCAGGGCTTCTGATGTAAGAATAAAGCTTCTAATCTTTATGAGTCTCCATCCTCATTTGTAAATAGTAGATGGATAGATAGATAGATAGATAGATAGATAGATAGATAGATAGATAGATAGATAGTTAGATAGATAGATAGATAGATAGATAGATAGATAGATAGATAGATAGATAGATAGATAGATAGATAGATAGATAGATAGATAGATAGATAGATAGATAGATAGATAGATAGATAGATAGATAGATTGTATTGTATAGTATTTTAATTGCATTTATATAGCGCCTACTACCCCTGATGAGGTGTCATAGCGCTTTTTCGGCGAGTAGCACACTACTCCGGAACCCATAAAGGATTAGTGTTGAATTAGTATAGTGAAATATGAAAGTAATTTGAGTGGTGGATAGGTTAGTCAGTTATTTGGATTCAGAAGGATACCGGAGAGACAGAAGAAGGAAAAAGGTTTGCATTTATATAGCACTTGTTACCCCTGATGGGTGTTGAAGCGCTTTTTTGGCGAGTAACACGCTACTCTGGAACCCATAAAGGATTAGTGGTGAATTAGTATAGTGAAATATGAAAGTAATTTGAGTGGTGAGTATTACTTTGTAATTTGGATTGCGAAGGATATTGGAGGGATAGAAGGGGGAAAAAGGTTTGCATACATATAGCGCTTGTTACCCATAATGGTGTGTTGAAGCACTTTTTGGGCGAGTAGCATGCTACTCTGGAACCCATAGGGATTAGTGGTGAATTAGTATAGTGAAATATGAAAGTAATTTGAGTGGTGGATATTAATCAGTTATTTGGATTGAGAAGGATAGCGGAGGGATACAAGAGGGATAAAAGGTTTGCCTTTATATAGCGCTTGTTACCCCCGAAGGGGTGTTGAAGCTCTTTTTTGGCAAGTAGCATGCTACGCCGGCACCCATAAAGGATTAGTGGTGAATTAGTATTGTGAAATATGAAAGTAGTTTGAGTGGTGGATATTAGTCAGTTTTTGGATTGAGAAGGATAGTGGAGGGATAGAAGAGGGAAAAAAGGTTTCCATTTATAAAGTGCTTGCTACCCCTAATGAGGTGTTGAAGTGCTTTTTTGGGCGAGTAGCGCGCTAGTCTGTAACCCATAAAGGATTAGTGGTGAATTAGTATAGTGAAATATGAAATTTGAGAAGTGGGCATGTTAGTCTGTTATTTTTATTGAAAAGTATAGTGGAGGGATAGAAGAGTGAAGGCTTGGAGGTCATAGCAGTAGTGGGAGACTTGGGATGAGTAAAAAGGGATGTGGAGGGGAAGAGTCAGAGGGAAGAGTTTAGAAAGGCTTGTTTTGGAGGATCAGTGTAGAAAAAGAGGTGTCAGATGGTGCAAGTAGTGGTAGAGTAGAGGAGAATCTAGAAAGAGCTATTTTGGGGGATCATAGAAATTGTAGGGGTTTGCGATGAATGAGAGAGTGGATGTAGAGCATATATTGATAGAGGTATAGGGTGAGAAATAGGGTAGTGCATTGGAAACAGTAGTAGAAAGAGGTTTGAGATCAGTCAGAGAGTTGAGGTAAAATATATATTGAGAGAGGTAGAGGGTGAGAAATAGGGTAGTGCATTGTATATGCTAAAATAGAAGAAAGTATAGATCCATAAGTACATGGAACGTTTATAGATGCATGAAGGATGTAAGTAAATGTAGATTAAAGATATTGATAGAGGTATAGGGTGAGAAATTGGGTAGTGCATTGAATATACTTTTTTGGGGGGAGGAAATTATTATATATATATAGATCCAAGTACTTGGAAGGTATATAGATGAATAAGGAAGTAAGTATAAGTAGTAAAGATGCATTTGATAACTCTGGTTTTCAAGTGTTGTATTTAAAATTTGTATTTTTATTTTAAACATAATTATTCTACATGTTTATACAAAGCAACACACATGTTTAGGTACATATCTATAGTACAAATAAATGCTTATATACTGAGGGATATTCTGTATATTTCTGTTTGTGTATGGTGCTTATGTGGGGAAGAGCCAATTCATGAGTAGTTTTCTGAAGATAAGGGGGTTGTCGGTAGATCTTATGTTGGGGGGTAAAGAGTTCCATATATTGGTTGCTTGAACAGAGAAGGATTTGTCACCCATGTTTTTTTTCTTGTATCTTGGGATTTTGAGGCGAGGTGCCACTCTAGAGTGGAGGTTCCTATGATGAATGTGTTTGGTGATTTTATTCCTGATGAAAAGCGGTCCCATTCCATGTATCGCTTTGTGGGTGATACAAAGCAGCTTGCACGTGGATCTTCTGGCAACCAGTAACCAATGCAGGGCTTTCAAGCATGGGAGATGTGGTCTCGTGGTTTGATATGCAAGAGTAGTCTAGCAGCCGAGTTCTGAATCCATTGTAGTCTTTTCATAGTCGTTAAAGGTTATCCGTGGTAGAGGCTATTGGCGTAATCAAGTTTGGACAGAACAAGAGAGATTGTAGCTTGGACCTTGTGTGGAAATCCCAAATGAGGGAAGATTTGTCACAGAGTTGTTATGGTAACAATGCTTGATCTTGCTAGTTTGTCCACTTAGGCATTCATCGATAGCTTGGAGTCCATGGTCATTCCGAGGTTTCCTACTTCCTACGATACATTAGGCAGTGATCCCAGTTCGTAAGGCCAGGCGGCAAGCGGGTCATATTGTTTCCAATCACCACACATGAGTATTTCTGTTTTGGAAGCATTCAATTTGAGACTGCTCCAAGTCAACCATTGATCCACGGCTCTGAGACAACTGAAAATTGGTGAGTTTCCAATGTCTTGGGGCATTCCAGTTGAAGGAGTGTGCCATCTGCATAGTTATAGAATGTGAGGTGAAATTGATTGATCAGTACTGGTAATGACTTCATGTAGATGTTGAAAAGCATGGGCGAGATGATAGAGCCTTGAGGGACACCAGCTTTTGTGTAGTACGGTTTGGACGAGAAAGGTGGGGTATGGATGACATTAGTTCGGATTTGAATGTAGGAGGTGATCCAGTCTAAAGCAGTCCCTTCCATGCCGGCTTCGTAGAGTCTTTGTATCAGAGTGTCATGGCCAACCGTTTCAAAGGCAGCGAGAGGTCCAAGAGGAGTAGAGCAACAACCCCGTTGCGGTCAACTGTGTTCTTCAGGTCATCCCAGATTGCAAGGAGGGCAGATTCTGTTCATCTTCCTGGACTGAATCCTGTTTGGAAGTCTGAAAGTATGGCATTGTCTTCAATGAATTGTGAGATCAGGACGAACGCTGATCTTTCTATTAGATTGCCCAGGAAAGGTCCATTTGTAATGGTTCTGTAGTTGTCAGGGTTCAGCGGGTCCAAGTTTGATTTCTTCAGTAAAGGGCGTATGTATGACTTTTTAAGTTCTTCTGGAAATATTCCGGTAGTTAAGGAATCATTGATGATTCTTCTTACTGGAGTGGCAGCAGAGGTTGTCAGAAGAATTGTCTTAAAAGTTTGCGGTGGACACAGGTCAGAAGGGGTTCCAGCAGGCCTGCTTGCTTTGACCAAGTCCATAAATTCATTGTGTGAAATTTGTTGGAAGGAACGGAGAAGCTGATATTGAGTATTAGTTTTGTAAAAGGGTTATTGCTGGTGCTTTGTCTCTGTTTTAATTATGAGTCCAACATGTCGGCTTTGTCTGTGTAATGATTTGCCAGTTGTTCTGTGAAATCTTGAGTGACAGGATGAGTTCCTTCTAGGCAAATTGGTTTACAAAATTAATTGAGATAGATAGATACATAGATAGATAGATAGATAGATAGATAGATAGATAGATAGATAGATAGATAGATAGATAGATAGATAGATAGATAATATCCCATTTGCATTTCCACAATCACAGACTGAATTAAACCTCATTGTCTTGCTTAGGACTACCTTTAAATGCTTGGGGTTCTCTTGTTTATTTTCAAATGGAGCTGTTGAAACTACCATTATGATGTAACATTTCCCTCTAAATCATAGACTCTTTGAAATTGAAATGTATTCAAGTGTTTGGTCTTTTATATTCGCTACACCAAAACAATCGACTTTACATACATAGAACCTCCTAGGAAAATCATAGACTCAAACAGAAACAGTGGACTCTTGTACTCCAAACCGGACTATGCTGCTCAGGGTATTGCCTGCCTCCAGTCGGCTCATTTTGCTTCCGGCTGGGTGCAGAGTACTGTGTGTGCAATAATATGTAATAACTCCACATATCTTCTATTGGTCAATATTAGTTGATGATCTATTCATACTGACTCAGACCAGTCACAGACTATTGGGTCCAACACACGACATATTACTTCTCTTAGTCTTTGAGCTTGCTTAAAGCAAATTCTCTAGAGTCGTATAATATTTTTGAGAATAGGCGTGAATGATATCAGGCTTCCTATAAATAAAAAACCTGAAAATGCGCCTTCTTTTTTGGACATTTTTATATGTACAAAACCCACTACAGTTTGTAAAAAAAAACTTCAATTTCTCTCCTCCGTCATTTTTACCTCTTAGAAATTAAACTAACAAACAATCATGGAATTGAGGAAAGAAATGTTCATTCCATCCTAGAAGACCTGCCAACCATTATTCTCATTTTTGTTAGATTCCAACCTGGCAAAAGACACTGCCCCATCTTCTGAATCCTGAAAATGCCTTGATCTAGGTCCCTAGATACTGTGGACTGCCAGAGATGACAAAAGGTTCAAAGTAAGGCGAGTAGGCATAGGAAGCCAGCGGTGTTCCTTAAGGGTTAGGGACACCCTGCTGTATATCCTAAGACCATTAATGACGGTGACCGTCACGAGTACTCTTCAGGGTTGTCAGACATGCCTGGTTTTTGGCAGCCATTACAGAATTACTTCCATCAAGATAAGAAGGAACTGGAAAGCCACTTTGAAGTCTTTTGCTCTTAGAAAGTGTTTCAATCTGACGCGCGAGCGCGCGAAACAAGATGGCCGCCGTGTAGTGAGCTCCGGCGTTTTTTCGCCCGTTTTTCGTTAAAAACGACGATTCCTGTCAGTTTTATACCGCAAATGAGGTCGCTTGAATGCTGAGCATCTTACCTGTCGATTGCTGAGATTTTCTTTGAATTTGGACGCTGTTTGAGGCGTTTTCCAGTGTCCAGCCTCTGCTTCCAGCTCTCCCTTCAGGTATTCCCAGCTTTGTCTGTCAGGGGGCGGAGCAAGCATTCAGGAAAGGGCCTGGCTTGGGCCTAACCACTCCCATAGCCTGTTATAGCTGCTGCACCAGCTTTAATAAGGATATTCTTACTGCTGCAGTATTTTTTTTCCTTCATTTTTTTTGCGTTGTTGCTGTTATTTTTGCAATTTTGATATTTTATTTTATTTTTATTATTATTATCCTACTTTTGCTACCAAATCAACATGGATAATAAAAATATTCATCCTAAAAGAAAGCAGCAGGTTTCACCTCCGCCAATTAAATCAAAGGCGGTAGAGTCAACAGAACCTTCATTATCCTTAATTTTGGAGGAAATTCAAGCGCTTCGTGTTAACACAGATTCTATTGCCTCAGAGATTAAAAATGTTCGAAAGGAAATGGCGAGTATGTCAATGAAAATCTCTGATAATGCAATTAAAATACACGATAATAAGGCTAAGCTTGAGACTTTCACTCCTCTTGTAGCTAAAATATCTCCTTTGTCTACCCGACTCCTAGAGATGGAAAATCGTAACAGACAATACAATTTACGCATTTTTAATTTACCAGAGGATGTGGAGAGTGGCAACTGTAGGTTGTATTTGGAAAATTTGATTCCTGGGCTTCTACAAATTAAATTTCCAGAAAAATTTGAGATTGACAAGGCCCATAGAATCCCTTCACATCGCAATCCTCAACATACCAAACCTCGTCAAATGATTTTCAAAGTCCTCAGACATCATCATTTGGTTTTGATTCGAAAGGCAGCACGAGAGATTCCTTCCTTAATGGTCAATGGGAATAAAATTTTTATTCATCAAGACTTTGCCAAGGAAACAGTCTCAATCCGCAAGGAATTTTCTACTCTTTGGCCTCAACTGCGAAGTCTTGGGTTCAAATATGGTCTTTTTGACCCTTCAACAATGCGTATCTGGAAAGACAATCTGTCAAAATCTTTTCAACGTCCTGAGGACTTGCGTCAGTTTTTGGATCAACGTTCACAGCAATCCATGGATACTCATGACTCTAATACCTGATTATAGCTAATTTCCTTTTTTTTCTGACAGGTTAATGAGCCATTACTACATTGGGCTCCAACGGTTAGGTCATGCTTGTTGAGCGTATGTGCGTCTCATCTTTGATATTTTTGTACCCTGTTTGTCGTTTTCTCCTTTTTTTAATTTTTTCACCTCCTTTTACTTGTTCTGGAGCTACTATTTTCTCTCATTATTGTTCTCCTTCTTTTCTTTTTCTCCTCTTCTTGATTTTTTTTTTCTTTCTCTCTTCATTATGGCTAATATCCACAATATTAAAGTTGTTTCACTAAATGTTAAAGGTTTACGTCATCCAGTTAAGCGTACAAAAATCTTAGATTATTTAGGTAGTTGTAAGGCAGATATTTGTTTTCTTCAAGAGACTCATATAGATGACAACATCTTAAATTATATGAAAAAGAAATGGGTAGATACTATTGTTTCATCACCTGCTATTGGTAAAAAAAATGGGGTGGCTATTTTTGTTGCGAAAAAATTGCATTGCCAAGTCTTAAGCAAAATTTTGGATGCAGATGGAAGATATATTATAGCTAAAATTAAAATTCATGATTCAGTCATATTTTTGCTCAATGTTTATGGACCTACTGCGGATGACCCTCTTTTTTGGTCTAATATTACCACGAGGTTCTAAAGTTGGGTAAAGTTCCTTTAATTGTTGGAGGTGACTTTAATGTTATTGCTGACCCATTATTGGATAGAATATCTAGTACTAAATTTCGCCCTCCTAAGGTTTTTCATGCTTTTAAGTCATTTATTCATACCACCAAGTTAGTTGACATTTGGCGTTTGCACTTTCCCACAGAAAAATGTTTTACATTTTTCTCTAATCCACATAATTCGCATTCTAGAATTGATTATTTTTTAGTCTCCACACAATTAGTCCAATCTGTTAAGACTCCTAAGATTGGTAATATTGATATCTCAGATCATGCCTTGATTTCTTTTGTTCTGAATTTAACTTCAACTTTTGCAAACCAAACTAGATGGCGTATGAATACTGGAATTGTTCTTAATGAAAATAATAAGCCTAAAATCTTAAATGCTATTCAAGACTATTTTTTACTAAATCCTGAAGGTTCCACTTCCATGGTCAATAGATGGGACGCCTTTAAAGCTTACATTAGGGGTGTAACTATTTCAATTATGGCCTATGAAAATAAAACATTCAACGCACGTATCAGGTGTTTGGAAAAACAAATTGTGAAATTTGAAAGGCTTTTTATTTCATCAAATGATCCTCAATTTAAAGTCAAGCTACAAAAGCTTCGATATGAATTTAACTCAATCCTTAGTACTAGAGCTGGCATCCAAATTTCTAATTCTAAGGCTAAGTTCCGTTTTAATGCCAACAGATCTGGGAAGCTTTTAGCTAATTATTTACGTATAAAAAAAGATAGAACGCAAATTACCTCAATTCATGGCCCTAACGGTAACATTGCAATATCTCATAATGATATTGTTAAGGAATTTTTGGATTTTTACTCTACTTTATATAATAAGCCTGATCCTCATGATCCCTCCATACTGGACTCTTTTTTAGATACATGTGATTTGCCCAAAATCTCACACTCGGACAGGCTTGGGCTAGATTTACCCATTACTACTGAGGAAATTTTAGCTGCTATTAAATCCATAAAAAAAAATAAATCCCCTGGCCCAGATGGTATCCCAGCTGAGTTTTATAAAGAGTTCCAGTCCCAACTTTTGCCTTATTTATTTCAACTTTTTACTTTTTTTGGTTCTTCAGGAACGATCTCAGGTTCCTTTACTGATGCTTTAATTATTGTACTTCCTAAGCCAGATAAAGACCCCACTCTTGTTTCAAATTATCGCCCTATTTCTTTAATTAATCAAGATTGTAAATTGTATGCTAAAATACTTGCTTCTAGACTGGCCCCTATATTGGATTCTATTATACATCTTGATCAATCCGGTTTTATGAAGAATAGATATTCTACAAATAACACAAGAACCTTATTACACATTATTGAACAGAGTTCCACTTTAAGTTCCCCCGCAGGAATTTTGGCTTTAGATGCAGAGAAAGCTTTCGACAAAATCCATTGGCAATTTTTATTTCAAACCTTATTATCATTTAATTTTGGTACTTCGTTTATACGCATGATTTCTGCTCTGTATTATGCCCCTACTGCTCGTCTATTTATTAATGGTCAAGTATCTAGTCAGTTTTCTCTTTTTAGAGGCACAAGACAAGGTTGTCCCCTCTCTCCACTTTTATTTCTCATTGGAATTGAACCTTTCCTTACTCATATAAGAAATTGTGTTAATATCAAAGGTATTCAGATTAAGGAGATTAATATCAAAACTTTAGCCTATGCTGATGATGTGCTGTTATTTATTAGTGAACCTATATCCTCAATGCCTGCCCTATTAGAAATTATTACAAAATATTCCATGGTTTCTGGTTATAAACTTGATATTAATAAAACTGAATTCTTCCCTTTAAACATTTTTTGTACTCCTGATATGTTACCCATGGCTGATATTGTGTGGCAAAAAGATAAATTAAAATATCTTGGGATTCTATTTGCGTCCTCCGTAAAAGCAACATTAACATTAAATAGTAATTTTATTCTGAATTATATCAAAGATAAAACGTCTAAATGGTCTTCACTTCACCTCTCTTGGTGGGGTAGAATGGACTCCATTAAAATGACTATTGCTCCTAAAAAATTTTATACACTTGCTATGATTCCTATTCAATTTCCTTTACAATTCTATAAAAACATTGATAGACTTCTCTCCAAATTTCTCTGGAATAATAAATCAACTCGTATTGGTTATAAAAAATTAAAAGTACCTAAATGCAATGCTGGATTTGGCTTGCCTGACTTTTTTCTATATCACAAAGCATTTATACTGAAACAAAGTTCCATATGGTTTCCTCCTTCTTCTTTAAAGAACCAACCTACATGGTTTCATATAGAACAGTCTCTTGTGGATCCTTTTCCATTGACCACCTTGCTAACAATGTCCAATAGGTCAATATATGTGCATAAATCGGTTATTATTAAATCCACTAAACTAATTTTTAATGACCTGGATTCAATCTTTTTGATCCCTATGACTCATACTGAAGATATGTCATTGTGGCATAGTAATGTGATTAAATTGAATAGAAATGTTACTTTTTGGAATGCTTGGATTAAAGCTGGTATCTTTTATCTTAAAGATATCTATTTTGACAATGTTTTTATTTCTTTTGAAGCTTTACAAATGAAATTTAGTTTACCTCAATCTGATTTTATTAAATATGAATCGTTATGTAATTCAATTTTAGACTCCTTCCCTCATGGTATTCCATTTAATGTTAAAGCAGATTTAGCACTATATATTCGAACTATCTCTACGTCATCACATACTGTCTCTATTTTATATAAAAAATTATCTAATTCTATAGGAAACAATTTAAATATTATTTCAACATTTTGGAATGATGAGCTTTCCCTTTCTTTGTCCAACGATACATGGATGACTGTTTGGCTTAATAGTATTTCAGGATGGCTGCCTGTTTCACTTTACCAAACCAATTCTTATATTTTATTTAATTGTTTATGGACCCCAGTGCGTTTATTTCGTGCTAAGCTGATGCAAGACGACATTTGTTGGCATTGTAAATTACTCCCTGGATCACTACGACATATGCTTTTTGAATGTCCATTAATTTTTAAATTTTGGTCTGATGTTTGGGATATTATTCAACAAATATTTCATAATCATGATGTTATTTCTTACAAAATATTAATATGTAAAGCTGTTGATCTTACGCATAACTTAACTGAATTAGAAGGTAAACTGTTTAACTTCCTAATATCAGCTGCTTTAAAGTCCATTACATTTTGCTGGAAGGATATTTCGTCTTTATCGGTTCATGCTTGGTGGTCATGGGTCATTTTTACAAGAAGAGGTGCTCAATTATCCCTGAAAGGGATCAATCACAATTCTAATTTGTTTCACTCTTTTTGGTTACCCATAGATGTATACTTATCTTTATAATTGTATATTTATACTTGATTCACCGTTTTACAGTCATTCTATTTAAAGCCTTATATGATGAATGTAGCTCCTTTTTCTAATAAGTTGACATTGCAACTCTTCATGGCTCCCTCCCTGCCCTTCTTTTTAGTTTATCTTCCCTCCTTCTAATTGATTATATATACATCTTTAACTATTGTATTTAGAATTGCTTTTAGAAATGTTTTATTTTATATAGGTATTTTCGCTTGTGATAAATTTTTTCTGTATTGTCTGTATTTGTTCATTCTTATGGAAAATTTAATAAAACATTTTGAACTCAAAAAAAAAAAAAAAAAAGAAAGTGTTTCAATCTTTAGAGTAGTGCAAGATGATTGTTTTGTCTTCTGAATGATGTGAGTTGTGAAGCTGAGATATGTGTTGATGTCTAGCTTATGGACTCTGTGCTGCTAACAAATTGTGTGTCATTCTTGAACCATTCATTGTCTGTTGGAGCCAATGCTTAATTTGTAAGAAAGAAAAATTGTCCATCTCCTCAAATTTTTCATTAGGAAACTGTCACCCACTTCCACATTTTGCACAACCCATTTTCCTTTTGGCACTGTCCAATGCCAGACTGCACACTGCCAAAAGCTGGGTATAATACTTGACCTGAATTGCAGTGAATGAGCAAATCAAGTGGCAACCTTCCTATAGGGCATATTCTGGGGTTCTACCCCTAAGGAACGTTTTTAAAAAGGCAGCCAAATAGTGCATTTTACAACATGACCCATGTAACTTTCCCCAGACTCTACAACAGCAGTAATTCATTAAAGCATTGCTGCTATCAAGTGGCATTGTATAAGTCGAATGGTGACAACATTAAGTGAAAGCCAAACCTGTGGAGGCAGTGTGAGCTAGATACTGTAAGTCGGTGACCGGCCTTAAGAGTGAAATAATGCAGTGTTTGAGTGTGAAAGAAGTGTGTCCATTCATGGGCTATGTCTGTGATAGAAGTCAACTGTAGACTGATTTGGACTGGAAAGTACTCATCCTGTCATGAATTAAACCGTGCCTTAAATGTAGTCTATACAGGAACCCAAAAACCTGCTGTGCAACAATAAAAACCACAGAACCAGGCAGCAAGAATGTGCCCAAACCTACGTAAGAGAGACCGCATTACACCTGCCCATGAATTAATCAACTGGCTTCTTGTGGGGGCAACAATCACATTCAAGGATCCTCTTCACTGTTCACAAGGCCTTGTGAGGTACTGGTCAATATATATAGATAGCAAGTAGAAAATAGTAGACAAAAGAGCAATGGAGACTGCTGTGGTATTGTCATTTTAATACAATGTCTGTGCCACTCTCACAGTTGATCAAACTGCTGTAAGTCAGAATAACGAGGGAAAAATATTGTACTACAAAAATATTGTGGAGTTAATATCTACTGCAAATACATTGAGAAACTAAGTACAATTAGGTAAGGATAGATTTACTATTCTTAACTCCCAAGCTAGGTACCTTTAACATATGTGCATCTGCAAGGTGTATGTATGTGGGGTTAGTACAGAAAGCATATACCTTCCTACATACAAATTGCTTCTATAAATATTTGTAGTCAATACTTAGGCAACATTAATTTGTAAAAAGATGTTCTACCCATGATATTCTGTGAGGGAACCAATCAGCTCAAAGGAGTGCTGTCGAATATCACAGAAAGAGTACATGTAAATCCCTGAATTAAGGTCTTACCTGAACAACTTAACCCAGGATGCAGAGCTTCATGACTTTAGCAGTACATAAACTATGAGGTATAATCAAATGATAATACTCATAATAACAGGAGCAAACATCCTAAATGTATGCATCCAATAATTAATTTTGAGTTGGTAGCAGACTCAGTCGAATCATCCTGCCAAAGCAAACATCAAAAAAGTTCTGCTTTGGTGAAGAACAATTTAAGAGCTGTTGCACCAGACCAGACCCTGCATGTGACAGGGCAAGCTTTCAGCTGGTGACTCCTTTGCTGACCAACAGAACAGCCTGAGGCATCAGTTATAAACTCCACTGTGAGCCCACATTCCCACAAGCTTATGCAAGGAACCAATTACTGCTGAAAATGCTCCTGTGAGAAAGAACTCCCAATTTTTGGTGACTGCTGATGATAACAGTTACCACGGAAACCTGGCAGTTAAATAACTAACCTTTACTTTTACACCAAGCACAATCTTGACCTTTTATGCTGATTCATTTAATTGTTATAAATGACACACTAGAGGTCTGAGTCACCACCAGCTGTTTTCCCCTCCTACATAAAAGAACTCTTGATTTGTAGTGTTTGCTGTTGCTCAACTTTAGCATATAATAAATAAATGTACTTATTTATTTCTTTATACTGTTGTGATCAAAGAGATAAAAATGTTGTGGCACATCTTGTCCTTCTGGAGTAGTGAGCGAGAGGCTTCCTAGCATACACCCCTTTGAGAAAGACCATTGGTAATTCGCAAAAGGATAAGTCTCCTCCTGTCTTCTTCAATTCTGCAAGAAGCAGAAGACTTCTTTTTTAATTAACCGACCTACAATGGGCAGGGCTAGGCACACACACCAGCTCAGCGATAGGATACACTCGCAGGAAATAGTGCACTTTACAAATAAACATAGCATTACATGGCTGCTTGGCCAGAGGTTTGGTCCTGAAGCCTAACAATTTTCACCTCTCCTAGGGGATTTACCACATTTTTTACTTACCTTCATCTGCAGCAGTCTTTCTTGCTCTTTGTGTCTGAGTCCAACTGTCTGATCGCCCAATATAAACACCAGCACACATACACTGAAAAAACTCCCACACAAAGATCTCCTCAACACAGGTCCCCTTAGAAACAGTGCCCCTACACACGGACCCCTGCCCGCAGATAATCCATACATGCAGACACACACAGGCAATCCATAAACATAGCTCCCCACACTAGGTTCCCTGCACATAGATCCCCTTCATAATGAGAGGAGATGTGTGAGGATTTGCTGAACAGGGTGATCTGTGTATGATTGGTTGAAGGGTATCAACAATATGTGTATTGTGAAATGTTGTGTGTCAATCTGCATGTGGGATAGTCTGTGCATATTGTATGTGTGCTAACATTGGCCATGCAAGGGGTGGTGCATGTTATGGTTTGCACCACAAACCTTAACTGGCCAATTTCTGTAATTCGTTGTTTTTTGCTTAGAGCTAGAACTCAGGGGCATATTTATGAGCCTCTTGTGCCACCGGAGCATCACTTTTTGTGACGCTCCAGTAGTGCAAACTACAAAATCATATCTATGAGGTCACGCAAAGCCACTTTGCATGACTTTGAATGGCCTCATACCTATGGAGTAAGGCAAGGCAGGGAAAATCACTGTGTTGCCTTACTCTGCGCTAGGGAGGTGTTCCATGGGCCCTAAGGTGAGTTTTCTCATGCAACACCCTTGAATTTGGCTGCTTCCCCAGATTTACAAAACCATGTAAACCTGGAGATGCGGCAAAACCTTTGCATATAGAAATTTGTAGACATTTTCTACAGCCATGTCTTCTGAATTTACCCTCCTACATCAGGGATACTACTGATTTTCTGAGGAGGGTTTTCGATATACATAGTGAAGATGATGGTCTGTCTTGATGGGAACTCACTCTACACCAGTATAAGACATGATGATGGGATAGAGGCAGTGAGACATTTCTTGAAGTCTGGATCAATACATTATCTGAAACACAATAAGATGCTGTTTGGCATAATTGTATGGTGCCTTAAAAGCAATATTTTCCTTTTCAATAATACAATCTACCAACAAGTGCAAGGGACCGCCACGGGTACCTGCTTTGCTCCCAGTTATGCTAATTTGCATATGGGCTGGTGGGCTGAGCAGGTGCTACGCAACACAGAGTTACAAGGTTGGTCTCCACATATTGTAATGTGGACAAGTTACATTGACAATCTTTTCCTGGTATGGAAAGGAAGTCAGAAATCTGCTGAAGAAGTTGTGAAGAAAATGAATGTCAATGATCTTATACTTTCTTTTACTAGCTGCACTAATAGCATTTGTGTGGAATTTCTAGATGAGAGACTAGAAGTAGTGGGGACCACCTTGACATCCACAGTGTTTAGAAAGGAGACATCAGGCAACACCACACTGCATTCCAGAAGCTGTTACCCTATAGCGCTCAAAAACAGCATACCCTATGGGGAATTCCTTAGTGCAAAAAGAATCTGTAGTGCCCAGGCTCTTTTTGATCAAACACAGGGAGATATGGCTGGAAGATTGATGGAAAGAGGGTACAGCGACAATATCCTGAAAATAGCGAAGTCCAGAGCTAATCACACTCAAGAGCTGACCTATTATTATTATTATTATTATTGTTTAAGAAACCTTTATAGCAGCCAAAGACTGATAGTGTGTGTAGAATTGTTACCACATACAACAAGCATCACAATACAGTCAGACAATCTTTACTAAAACACTGGCATACTCTGCAAAAATTCCAATAGTTGGACAACAGATTAGCACTAAACCCTCCATTACTCACAGAAAGTCACAATCTATCAGGGACACCTTAGTAAGTAACTAGATGATTACTGTAGGTAGTTAGTTGAGATCCATGAAATGCAGAAAATGCAAAGCCTACTCCCATGGGGTGAACATTCCAGAATTCAGAACTGAATTTGGGGAAACAATAAGGATTCAAAACTATTTGGTCTGTAAATCTGACTACGCAGTATACATTTTCGGTTGCCCCGTGCCAAAAGCTATATAGGCAGACCCAAACACCAGGTTATTAAGCTCATTTTGCAGTATATACGGGCGGTAAAGAATGAAGATGACTTTTACCCAGCAGCAAGACATTTCAGGGATTTTCATTGAAGCAATCCTAATTCCCTGACATACAGTGTGCTGCACCGGGTAGAGAAATCTGCACGTGGATGGGACAGAGAGAAATCACATAGGCAGCTAGAGTGTAGGCAAATCTTGAAAATAAGGACTAAGGCACCCATTGGTTTGAACACCGATGAAGAAATGTGTTCGTATTTATGATAATAACTGTACAGTCTTAAGCCTCAGTATTTAAATTTTGTATTTTAATGATGAAAGTTAATAGCGCTTTCTCTTGCAAGTTTGTAAGCAATATTAGTTGTAATATTTTATTCATCAACAGACACAAATTCTACACTGCATATTGAGATTCATGTGGAATGCAGAAGAGCTAAGATATCCTTTATTTGATTTTTTCATTTTATAAATATTTTGTAAAACATTTTGAACACAAATTATTATTGCCCAATGGGGCAGGACATGAGCATGGCTTTAATTGTGTGGATTTTCTGTGCTAGTTTTTTACCAAAAAAGTGCTAGTTTCAATATAGTTATTATACTATATGGGAATTCGAGTCACAGAAGATGTAATGTTTTGGATTTAATAAGTATATTTTGTGTATTCAATTATTCAGTATTTTCTCTGCTTTAATTCGATATCTTATTTGAGTTTTATTGTTATATTTTCAAGTGTGACTCGTTATTCCGATACAAATGTGAAAAATTTTAGATTATCAGTACGTGGCCCACTGGGGCATTAGTTAACAACAATTATACTTACCGAGAAGAGATTACGTATTAGTAAACTATAGACAAGATACATGAACTGAAGTATTCCAACATGGCCGCCATAAACCAATAAAATCATTGTCCTTTTTCAGTGTTGAAGTGTCAATGTAAATAGGAAGTGCTTTTGGGTGCAGGCATCATGATAAAGGCTTTTGAAGCTGAAACGTGTCTGATGCTATACACGCTTTGATCTGCCATGCTGAATAAACAATGCAACACTACTTGGAGTGCCGTTGTGTGATTTATTGTTTGCAGAAGTACCTTGGATATATATATATGTTCCACATAGTGCCCTCAGACAAAATGCAGCTGATCAGATTGCCGGTTTGTGCCACATGATTGGAAGCAGCCTGATGAGGAGTGCATTTTTGTCTGAGGATACAGTGGGGAACATTTTGACGGCAGTCCAGCTGTTGAAGTTTGCACCCCGGCGTAGAAAGCAGGTCCATTGCTTGGAATTGTCTAAACTAATGACGGAACGTCAGGCTTAACAGGTAAATAAAAAACTGTGCAAATGATATCGGCAGCCCACTGGAGGGCATGACAATATTGTGAATAAATTATGCAGTGTCACAACACCCACTGGAGGAATGTAATAGATATTACCAGCATGCAATTTTTCAATCGTGAGAGCCCACTAGAGGGCAATAAAAAGGAAATTGGTCAATAAAAAACTGTGGCCTGCAGTATAAATTGTGAGACCCATTTCAAGCCTGTGAAAAATGACAATGGCAGTTTGAACTGCATAAGGCAAGTGAAAGTCCAGCCGATCAGATTGACGGTTTGCGCCACATGATTGGAAGCAACCAGTTTAGGATTACATCTTTGTCTGAGGACACAGTGATAATATATATATATATATATATATATATATATATATATATATATATATATATATATATATATGTATATATATATATATATATATACATATTACCTACGGTCGCCAGTAGGTAGTTATAGCTAGGACCTATTTTCCATAGGAAATCCGCAACATTCTATCCCCAATAAGTCTGGCGCCGGTTGATGAATCCTCACAAAATTTTCCAAACTTTTGGCCAGCTCTGCTCCGCTCCTACACTGAAAGTTTCATGGTGATTCGTCAAGCGGGGGCTGAGAAAAAAGGGGGGTCCCAAAACGCGTTTTCCCCATGCAATTTCCCATAGGATCTGTAGTCGCAGCTACAGCCCGAACCGCTGAATGGAATGACACCAAATTTGGCAAAGAGGTAGTCTTTAGTTCAGACTCATGCCTTTTGCATAAATGGTGTGAATCCGTTCAGTAGTTCCTGAGAAAATTAGAGTTAAAAGTACATAAATATCTAAGGCCGGGGAGGATCCGCAGACCCTACCCGCACCGTATGCGCACCCTCCCCGAACCGAGCGCGCACCCTCCCGATCGCGCACTGAATGCTAATTGGCTGTCGAGTGTCTGTCTACATTCAAAACCAGGAACTGTTGGCGGCCATTTTCTGCCTCGGTAGAAGCGAGGCTGAAGAAGCAAGGGGAATAAGTGTGTAAAACATATAAAGGGGGCAGAGTGAAAATACTCTGACCCTCTAGAGGTGCTTAGGGGGTCCTAGAAGGACCCCCGGGCCCCTTTTTTTTTTTTTTTTAAACGGCGAATGCGCGCAAGGTGCGCACATCCTACCGCGTTGGGTGCACGGATTCTCTCGCATTGGGTGCGCGGATCCACGGAATTTTTTTTTTTTAAAAGGCAAGAAATCATTGGTTGTATGACTACTTTCTACACTGAAAGATAGGGTATATATTTCTGTTTTTTAAAGGTATGATTCTTATTGGTTAACAAAAACAGATTGTAAGGAACATTATATATGATAAGCTGATATGTTGAAAAGTCAAGCACACTTCCTGTCTTGTTTAGAAACATTGTGTGCTGAACTTGTGACCTGTGTGCTCAGTGCAGTGTTTCATGACCTGTTTCTATGGTAAGAGGCAGAAGGCAGATTGGGGGAAGGGTTGAAATGTATTTCAGTTGGATAGGGTTGAAATGTTTAACCAATAGAAATGTGTGTTTGCTTTTGAGTGTATGTGTGAAGGATTGTGATTTGATGTTTACATGTATATGTGTGGAAAAGGAAAGGGAAACTTTTCCATTCTTTGTTTTTGCTGAGAGGTGCACAGTGCAGAGATTCTGTAAAAGAAAATCTGGTGTGTGACTGATATACTTCTTATTCTACAAAACAACTTGAAAGGTGAGTTATTTAATTGTGAGGGATGTATGTATAGTATTTTTATTTTAATCAGACTAATGTATTTCTCCTGCTAAAGTGTAGGGAGTACTTTTTTTTTCTACAATCTTATTGACAGTGTGTGTGAATGTAGAAACCTTTCTGTGATAAGCATTTGTGTTTTTCATGTGTTTGCAGACAGATAACGGTGCTGTTTTTATATTTTGGTAGAATTAGAAACCAGTCATTGTTTATGAATTTGTGAAATGAGTTATGTTATGTTTCTATACTAAAATGTAGTACTTCTTCTAGATGAAGAAATGTGCTTTGGTATAGTGCAATGGATAGTGTTGTTTGTCTAGAATCACACAGTGAGTATGTGTGCATTTGGGAACCACTGTGAGAGAAGCATTTGGTAACATCGTGTATTTGCTGACAGATAACTGTTTTAAAACCTGTCATGTTGTCCAGATTTAGTAGCATTAGAAGCCAGTCTTTGCTTATGCATTGATAAAATAAATCATGCTTTGACACTAATGTGCTGTACTTTAATATGTAGATTGTGTGTAGTCTCCTTACCCCTTGCACAGTAGTGAATGAGTTTTGGTAAGTTGCTAGGGATAGTGTTGCTTGTCTAGAATCACACTGTGAGTCTGTGTGCATTTGAGAACCACTGTGAGAGAAGTATGTGGTAATATTGTGTATTTGCTGACAGATAACTGTTTTAAAACCTGTCTTGTTGTCAAGTTTTAGTAGCATTAGAAGGCAGTTTTTGCTTATGCTTTGATTAAATGAGTCAGACTTTGACACAAAAGTGCAGTCCTGAAATATGTAGATTGTGTGCAGTTCTCTTACCACTTGCACTGTAGTGAATGAGTTTTGGTAAACTCCTAGGGATAGTGGTGCTTGTCTAGAATCACACTGTGAGTTGGTGTGTATTTGGGAACCACTGTGAGAGAAGCATTTGGTAACATCGTGTATTTTCTGACAGATAACTTTTTTAAAACCTGTCATGTTGTCAAGTTTTAGTAGCATTAGAAGCCAGTCTTTGCTTATGCATTGATTAAATGAGTTAGGCTTTGACACAAAAGTGCAGTCCTGAAATATGTAGATTGTGTGCAGTTCCCTTACCACTTGCACTGTAGAGAATGATTTTTGGTAAACTCCTGGTTATAGTGGTTGTTGTCTAGAAACACACTGTGAGTCTGTGTGCATTTGGGAACCACTGTGAGAGAAGCATTTGGTAACATCATGTAATTGCTGACAGATAACTCTTTTAAAACCTGTCATGTTGTCAAGTTTTAGTAGCATTAGAAGCCAGTCTTTGGTTATGCATTGATAAAATGATTCATGCTTTGACACTAAAGTGCAGTACTGAAATATGTAGTTTGTGTGCAGTCCCCTTACCCCTTCCACAGTAGTGAATGAGTTTTGGTAAGCTGCTAGGGATAGAGTTGCTTGTCTAGAACCACACTGTGAGTCTGCGTGCATTTGGGAACCACTGTGAGAGAAGCATTTGGTAACGTTGTGTATTTGCTGACAGATAATTGTTTTAAAACCTGTCATGTTGTCAAGTTTTAGTAGAATTAGAAGCCAGTTTTTGCTTATGCTTTTATTAAATGAGTCAGGCTTTGACACAAAAGTGCAGTCCTGAAATATGTAGATTGTGTGCAGTTCCCTTATCAGTTCCACAGTAGTGAATGATTTTTGGTAAACTCCTAGGTATAGTGGTTGTTGTCTAGAATCACGCTGTGAGTCTGTGTGCATTTGGGAACCACTGTGAGAGAAGCATTTGGTAACATTGTGTCTTTTTTAGCAGATAACTCTTTTCAAACCTGTCATGTTGTCAAGTTTTAGTAGCATTAGAAGCCAGTCTTTGCTTATGCGTTGATTAAATCAGTCATGCTTTGACACTAATGTGCTGTACTTAAATATGTAGATTGTGTGCAGTACCATTACCTCTTCAAGACTAGTGAATGAGTTTTGGTAAACTGCTAGGGATAGTGTTGCTTGTCTAAAATCATACTGTGAGTCTGTGTACATTTGGGTAAGGATTGTGAGAGAAGCATTTGGTAACATAGTGTATTTGATGACAGATAACTGTTTTAAAATCGGTCATGTTGTCAAGTTTTAGTAGCTTTAGAAGCTATTCTTTGCTTATGCATTGATAAAATGAGTCAGGGTTTGACACTAAAGTGCAGTACCATGTACTATTCTCTTCACTGTGCCAGAACTGAAAATTTAAAAATTTCACCCAGGCACTAACCTAGCAGTATTCTGATGATTTAGTCAGTTTCCAAGTACTTATGTTGTGAACCATACATTACCACATAGATTGCTTCAAATGTCTATGCAGTATGCATGCAGTCTTCTAACATACTATACACTTGTCTTTCACATTTTCAATTCGCTAGTCAGTATCCAAACACTTCCAGGAAACACCCTGTAACTCCCTTTGTAGTCCTCTAGTGACCCATTCAGCACCATGTACTAATCCATTCACTGTGCCAAAACCCAAACACTTATAAATTCACCAATATACTATCTTTGCAGTACTCTAATCATTCAGTCAGTGCCTAAGTATTCATGCACTGAGCCAGGCCTTAGCACATGGACTGCTTCAAACCCCTATCCACTATGTATGCAGTCTTCTAACCACCTAGACACTTGTCTTTCACACTTTCAATTCCCTAGTCAGTATCCATACAGTCCAGCAAACATCCTGTCACTCCCTTTGCACTCCTCTAGTGACCCATTCAGTACCAAGTACTAATCCATTCACTGTGCGAAAAGCCTACCACTTTTAAATTGACCTAGGCACTCTCCTTGCTGTACTCTAATCATTCAGTCAGTACCCAAGTACTCATGCAGTGAGCCAGGCCTTAGCACATGGACTGCTTTAAATGCCTATCCAGTATGGATGCAGTCCTCTAATCGCCTACACAGTTGTCTTTCACACCTTCAGTTCCATAGTTAGTATTCATACACTTCTAGCAAACATCCTGTCACTCACCCAGTGTGTCTCCTTATAGTACTGTAATCATTTAGTCAGTTAGCATGTAGTCTTTTAGTGAGGTAGGCTTTAGGGCATGAACTGCTTCAAAGTAGTATGCACTATGCATGTAGTGTTTTAACGATCGTCACACTTGTGGTTCAGGGCTATAGTTTCTTAGTCAATTTTTATATAAAAGGTGTTTGTACAGTAATGGAATAGTATAAATTTGAAAGTTATTAATATACATTTATTTGTGATTCTTTTATACAGATACAGAACAGGAGTGTTTCTCATCTGTTTGTACTCTTCTCGTGCAAGATTGTTTGGATGAAGGGTCCTTAGGTGTTTCATCATACTTGCCGTGCCGCACAAGTATTTTTTGTTAGGATCCCCTCGTAACAGAACTCTTTTGCAAACCTTGCGCGTGACGAAGGTGGCAATGGTCTTTGTTTGCCCCTCGAGAAACGTAGAAAATTTCCACACCACTGAAAGAAAACGTTGTGGGCGTGGTGCATCCTCCAAAAATTCATCCTTAGATTCGGTGAATATTTTAAAGCGACTACATTTACAGTTTTTGTAAGTTAAACTTATAAAATTTTGTTAGCTGTATGCATTTTATATATCTGTGATTTGTCTCTTGTTTTTTTTTGAGAATAGCATGTTGTTTTTTTTTTTAACAATCTTTGAGATTGTTTTTTTTTTGCCTGCTGTTAAGTGATGAGTACGATTGAAATCACTATTTTTTGTGAAATTTAATATATTCTGAAAACAGCAAAAAAGGCTAAAAAAATACTTTGTGGAGATTATGCTGTGTTGTAAAAAATGTATTATTACATGTTATAATTTTTTTTCCTTTTCTTTCACAGATCCAAATTTTAAAATAAACAATTTTTATGAATTTAGATTGGAATGAAAATGTGAAAAAAATGTGTACCATTTTTTATTCCTATTACTGTGAAGGCAAGTTTAACTAAGTCTCAATATGCAGAATGAGGAGGTCTGCAAGAAGCTACAAAGTTGAAACATGTTTCTAAAAACACTCTGTTTATACCTATGTAGTTTTGAAATCTGACCATAATCAGCTATCATGTGACCTGCAAAAAAAGAGATTTGAGGGGTTCATAATATTTCCCATTTTAGCTATTGAAGGACCGCAATTATTTCAATCATTCTTCTTTGAACATCTTTGCAGACAAAACTCTGTGGTTACCTTCTATCATTCGCAAGGAATTTTAAAACTGGAAATATGTCACTTTTTGTAACATAGTTATTGCGCAAGACATTCTTTCATATTTACAAAGAGAGGAAAAGGCACTCTGTGCACTTTTTATACTCCATGTAAATACAACCTCATCATGCAGACCACTTTGTGTTGAAAGGGTGTTCTATAAGTGTTGTTGTGCATGATTGCACTTAATACCCATAGAACAAGACACATGTCTAGATTTATCAGAAATCATGAATCTCGATATGTGTGTGAATGGTGCACCATTCTAAAATTGGTGTAGGAAAGCACAACAAGGAGAATTGTTTTAATTTCTCCACATTTTTATATCTTCAATGCATGCTGAAATGTTCAGCATACATTGAAGGAGAAAAATGCATTTTCTCATTGTTTTTGTGCAGGAAGATGTGTCTTCCTGTAGAAAAACAAACAGCACATGACACAGATATCCTTGCACTATGGTGCAAGGGTGCCTGTGTCACCACATGGCTGCAGTTTAAGCAGCCGTGCAGACAGAAGCATAGATTTGCAACATATTTATGTACATATGTTGCATCCCTGTGCTTCGGAAGTACTACAGCACACTGCAGTTAAAGAGGTTACTGTGTGATGCTGCAGCACTTCCTCATAGTTCTGCACTTATACATTCACCATACGCTACTAATGCATTCATTCAGTCAATTACGTACTACACATACATTCATCTAAACTTTCACACACTAACAAAGAAATTTAGCTCTTTTTTTAAACCAGGAAAGGTAGTTCTTAGAAGAACTTTTTTTTTCTTCTTTCTTCTTTTATATTTTTTGGGGGGTTTTCTGAACAATTTTTAATTTTTTTTGTTTTTCTGCAAAAAATAAACAATAAAAAAAACAGCAGAAACCAAACAATGAACTTCAGGGAACAATAAAAAAAAAAAAAAACTAGCAAATGTGACTTTCTTGCCGGCGGCAGATCAGATCGATCGACTGCTCATCATAGCACAAAGTCGCATTGCACTTAGTGCAGAGCACTTTTAAATATTTAAATTGAGGACGGATGTCCAAGGTTTGGGCTGATGGATGCACTCTTGATGTGCTCGGCTGCGATGAGGTGGAAGGCGCAGGAGCTGGAGTGTTGCACTCTTGTCGTGCAAGATTGTTTGGATGAAGGGTCCTCAGGTGCTTCATCATACTTGCCGTGCCGCACAAGTATTTCTTGTTAGGATACCCTCGCGACAGCACTCTTTTGCAAATCTTGCACGTGACCAAGGTGGCATTGGTCTTATTCTGCCCCTCGGGAAAAGTAAAAAATTTCCACACCACTGAAGAAAAACGTTCTTTGGGTGGTGCGTCTACCAAAATTTCATCCTCAGATGAGTGAGGAGATGCAGGTGATGCCTGCTGCCCTGAAGCCATTTTTAGTTGAAAAAAGTTAGAGCTAAGTGTAAACTTAGTCTAAAAAATCTTCTTCTGCAAAGAGATGCTCCTTCAAAGAAGGTGAAAGAAGAATGATTGAATTGGGTGGGGTCTTTCAATACTTAGAACAGGAAGTGTAATGAACCAATCAAATCTCTTTTTTTGCAGGTCACATGGGATCCGCGCACCCTGCGCATACGCAGCACGCACCCAGTGCCCATCCGCGAAATTGAATTAAAAAAAATTATAGGATTAGATGTAAAAATATATTAGTTTTAAGACTAGTTTAGAGTTTGTCTTCAATTAATATTCACATGAAATACATATATGTTTTTTTAAATGTTAAATATTTCACGGGATCTGCGCACCTACCGCGTCATAGACGCAGATGACGCATCGCGGAAGCGCATAAACATCGCATTACATACATCGAACGTGTCGCGTATAGGCTGGGAGTCGCGTACCGGTCGCATTGCGATCGCGCACTAAACACGTACCCAACGCATACCATGCGCGGATGCTAACGCATAGGGATCGGGAGCGGTGCGCTTAGGGTGCGCGGATCCAAAAACATGTGAAAAAATATTTAAAATAATGTTATAGTTTAAAAAATATTTTGAAAAATAGAAAAAAATATGTTTGAAAAACCCATTAAATTCAAATAATATTTTTTAATTTTTAAAAGAATTAATTGAAAAAATAAGTTTAAAAAATGGTGATAAAAACATGATATCTTCAGAGATAAGTTAAAGATAGGAATTAGCATTTAAAAAACCTTTGGAATTCACTGAAAAAACCATAGGTTTCATGCACGTTATAGTTAGGAATTGGCATTTAAAAAACCTTTGAAATTCACTGAAAAAACCAAAGGTTTCAGGGGCGTTATAGTTAGGAATTGGCATTTAAAAAACCTTAGCCACTTATACACCAACAGACAGACACATACAGACATTTACACAGTTTAGTCACTAGTCTGCAGTAAGATACATTTAATGACTCACTTATAGAGTCAGTTATGCACCTAGAAAATCATCCATTCACACACTTGTACAGCCAGTCATTCTTCCACAGGCCTTTCACTATAAATATATAAAACATATTTAAACTTTACAGAAACACACAGTCACTGGATGACGTCATCAGTGATGTCATCAGTGATGTCATTTGAGATGTCATCAGTGATGTCATCAGTGATGTCACTGACCATGTCATGAGTGATGTAATATGTGACGTCATCAGCAGTGCATTGCGGGGGCGCGAGTTATAGTTAGCTGAACTAACTATAACAGGGGAATTTCTAGGGTTTTGTACGAGGGAATTTGTCTAGCTAACTATAACACCCCTGAAACCTATGGTTTTTTTAGTGAATATATATATCTACATATCTCTCTTTCTCTCTCTCTCTCTTTCTCTCTCTCTCTCTCTCTCTCTCTCTCTCTCTCTCTCTCTATATATATATATATATATATATATATATATATATATATATATATATATATATATATTATATATATAAACTACTGCCAGTCGCCAGTAGGTGGTTATAGTTAGGACCTAGTTAAAATAGATTTTTTAATAGCGTGCGATATTCACGACGATGCCACAACCGCCAGCATAGGTACCCGTGTACCATCGCCCCGTGTACCATTGCGGGGACATCGCGACTATCAACGTCATTGCGAATATTGGTGTAAGTATATCAAAAATACCAATGAATCATTAGTATGCAGTGTTATAGAGATATTGATA
This sequence comes from Triturus cristatus, assembly GCF_964204655.1. NCBI lineage: Eukaryota > Metazoa > Chordata > Amphibia > Caudata > Salamandridae > Triturus > Triturus cristatus. Next base: position 1,390,365,658 of record NC_140590.1, read on the forward strand.
AATATTTTTATAGATTTATTTATACAGTTAGTTATCTACTGGGATGGTTAGAATTATTCTTTAGTTATAATTTTTTGGTGTGGTGGTGGCTATTGAATTCCTGCTTTTCCTTTCTGCACTCGCGACGCACCCATGGTAATTGCGATGACCAACGTCATTGCGATCTCCGGTCTCACTGTGAAAATGGAAAATAGGTTTTAGAGATTGTTGTTCTAGAAATACACTAGAAAAATATTAGTTTGAAGTGTACAGAAATAAACCTCTAGAGTGTAAAATACTGTAATGTGTGTGCATATATGTGTTTTCACTTTATGGAACGACATCATCTTCTCTGAATAACCACAAAAATGGAAAATAGGTCTGAAAGATGGTTTTTAATGAAACTTAGTACAAAAATCTGAGTTTAAACATGCTTTGAAAGAAGTATGTATATAGTAATGTGTGTAGAGCAATGTTCAGAATGGATTTTTTTACATATTATTTTTGAATATGTTAGTGGTTATTGAATGTCTGCTTATGTTTTCCTCCTTCGTGACATGCCCGGGGGAATTGCGATTACCTATGTCATCGTGATCACCGGAGTCACCGCAAAAAACTAAAATAGGTTTTACAGATGGTTTTTATAGAAACTCTCTTCAAAACAAGACTTTTTAGAATACTGTAAGAAACCACTAGTCTGTAAAATAGTGTTGTATGTGCGCATGTATGTGATTACACTTTATGGAAAAGTCACGATCGGCGCGGTTAACAACGTCATCGTGACGTCCTGAATAACCGCGAAAATTGAAAATAGGTCTGAAAGATGGTTTTTAAAGAAACTTAGTACAGAAATATGAGTTTAAACATGGTTTGAAAGAAATATTAATATAGTAATATGTTTAGGGCAATGTTCAGAATGGATTTTTTTTACATATTATTGTTGGATATGTTGGTGACCATTGAATGTCTGCTTTTGTTTTCCGTTTTCGCGACGTGTCCACGGGGATCACGATTACCGACTTCATTGCGACTTCTGCTGTCTTCATGGAAACAGAAAATAGTGTTTAAAGCTGGTTATTCTGTAAACTCACCACAAAAATATGAGTTTAAAAGTACGCTAACAAAGCTGTACTGTTCAATATTCTTTAGAATATGTCTATATATGTGTTATACTTTGTATAAACCATGCGCACTTCCCGACTACCAATGTCATTGCAGTGATGTCGGTAGTTGCCAATACAATTTGTTCTTTTTTAAAGGTGGCTCTCTTTTAAATTGATCACAGAAAGAAAAGTTAAACAATATTTTACTAAATATTCAGAGTTAAACTATATTTAAAAAATGTCTGTAAGTGTATTTTTCAGTATGCGAAATACATTTACTGATGACAGAATCTCCACAGTAAATAGAACAATGTTGTGATGACTCACAAAATTGTTAAAAATAAAACCAGTTATAAATGTATTGACCTTAATAGAAAGAAATTATGAAAATCTTAGAGGTTCACTTACAAAAAAATTGATTGAGAAATAGAATTTAAAAACCTTAGATACTGAAAAAACCCAAAGTTTACAGGGACGTTATAGTTAACAATTAGTATTTAAAATTTAAAAAATCCGTAGAAATTCACTGAAAAAACCCATAGTTACGGGGACGTTATAGATAGGCTGATAATTCACTCGTACAAAACCAGGCAAATTCAGCTGTTATATTTAGCTGAGCTCACTATAACTTGCACCCCGCAATGCACTGCTTATGACCTCACACATTACATTACTCATGACATGAATTTGGGAAAAAGGGGGTGGTGATGGACAGAGTCTCTGAATGATGCAGAATACTCTTACCAAGTCAAGAGATCATGGTTTTAATCCATCGCCGTTTTTAGCTCACTGCACCATCCCAGCTCAGAACCTGGCTACATGCAAATTAGTCTGTACCTGTCCCAGTGCATGATGGGAACAGGGCAAACCAAACTACCAAGCCAATTCTTATACTGGGAAGAAAACAAGCTTCCGGGGACCGGTTTCTGGCATCACAGCCTTCGTCGGCCCGGCTTGCCTGAATCCTGATGGTGCAATGAGCAAGGGACTCACGTCTGAGCATACCCTCCCACACTGAGTGTGGATATTGGTGTAAGTATATCAAAAATACCAATGAATCATTAGTATGCAGTGTTATAGAGATACTGATAAATATTTTTATAGATTTATTTATACAGTTAGTTATCTACTGGGATGGTTAGAATTATTCTTTAGTTATAATTTTTTGGTGTGGTGGTGGCTATTGAATTCCTGCTTTTCCTTTCTGCACTCGCGACGCACCCTTGGTAATTGCGATGACCAACGTCATTGCGATCTCCGGTCTCACTGTGAAAATGGAAAATAGGTTTTAGAGATTGTTGTTCTAGAAATACACTAGAAAAATATTAGTTTGAAGTGTACAGAAATAAACCTCTAGAGTGTAAAATACTGTAATGTGTGTGCATATATGTGTTTTCACTTTATGGAACGACATCATCTTCTCTGAATAACCACAAAAATGGAAAATAGGTCTGAAAGATGGTTTTTAATGAAACTTAGTACAAAAATCTGAGTTTAAACATGCTTTGAAAGAAGTATGTATATAGTAATGTGTGTAGAGCAATGTTCAGAATGGATTTTTTTACATATTATTTTTGAATATGTGTTTAAACATGGTTTGAAAGAAATATTAATATAGTAATATGTTTAGGGCAATGTTCAGAATGGATTTTTTTTACATATTATTGTTAGATATGTTGGTGACCATTGAATGTCTGCTTTTGTTTTCCGTTTTCGCGACGTGTCCACGGGGATCACGATTACCGACTTCATTGCGACTTCTGCTGTCTTCATGGAAACAGAAAATAGTGTTTAAAGCTGGTTATTCTGTAAACTCACCACAAAAATATGAGTTTAAAAGTACGCTAACAAAGCTGTACTGTTCAATATTCTTTAGAATATGTCTATATATGTGTTATACTTTGTATAAACCATGCGCACTTCCCGACTACCAATGTCATCGCAGTGATGTCGGTAGTTGCCAATACAATTTGTTCTTTTGTAAAGGTGGCTCTCTTTTAAATTGATCACAGAAAGAAAAGTTAAACAATATTTTACTAAATATTCAGAGTTAAACTATATTTAAAAAATGTCTGTAAGTGTATTTTTCAGTATGCGAAATACATTTACTGATGACAGAATCTCCACAGTAAATAGAACAATGTTGTGACGACTCACAAAATTGTTAAAAATAAAACCAGTTATAAATGTATTGACCTTAATAGAAAGAAATTATGAAAATCTTAGAGGTTCACTTACAAAAAAATTGATTGAGAAATAGAATTTAAAAACCTTAGATACTGAAACAACCCAAAGTTTACAGGGACGTTATAGTTAACAATTAGTATTTAAAATTTTAAAAAACCGTAGAAATTCACTGAAAAAACCCAAAGTTACGGGGACGTTATAGATAGGCTGATAATTCACTCGTACAAAACCAGGCAAATTCAGCTGTTATATTTAGCTGAGCTCACTATAACTTGCACCCCGCAATGCACTGCTTATGACCTCACACATTACATTACTCATGACATGGTCAGTGACATCACAGATGATATCACTGATTACATCTCAAATGACACCACTGATGTCATAACTGAGGACATCATCCGGTGACTGCTGAGTGTTTCTAAAATGTTTATGAGTGTGAAATATATATACACCAAGGTGTATTGATGAATCAGTGGGTGCATAGATGATTTAGTAGGTGTGAGACTGACTGTATAAGTGAATGATTATACGTGTCTCAGTGAATGTATGGATGAGTGACTAATTTGTGTGGATGTCTGTATCAGTCTGTCAGTTGGTGTGTGAGTGGCTGCATGGGTTACCTTTACAGTCAATAATTTTTGTTTGACTTCCTCTTGTGTTTTGCCTCCATTTGTCTTGTTGCAGAATGCTGATTCCAGTTCCTGGCCTCTTCTTGTCTCTCCTGGCAAGTCTGTCTATTATTTAAGATTTCCATAGTCTTTTCTTCCATGCCACAGCCTTTTCCCTTATTCCGTATATTATTTTCAAGGACACCAAAGACATATGTTTTGTACTTCAGGGTGGCTTATAAATGTGGTTGTCCTTTATTTGGCATCTCAGGGAAAGAGGTAAGAGAAACACTGACTGATAAGTGTCCAGTATTAGGCTGTTTGGCTATTTTTCAGGTTTTTGAATCACTCACTTATCAAATCCCTCGATATGCTGATAATCATTCACTTTTAGACAGTTTATTAGTCAAATGTATGTCTATCACCACAATCTAGGCTCTTAAAATAAGGTTGTCAATCTATGTCAATGAACAAGACATTTGGGATTGTTCTCCTAAACTCCTACAAGCCATCTGAGTTGCCACGCTGTGAAGTCTGGGCACGAAGCCCTCCACATGCATTGATCAACCCTCAAGAAATGTACTTCTTCCTTGAGAATTCAAAAACAGGCCGGAAAACATGTCTCTTCCAAACGGATTATGGACCAATCTCCCAAAGTTTAGATTTGGCCTCAAATCAAGCTTCCAGTTCAGCTCAGCCCATTTGACATTTACAATCATACCCTGCAGATCATATTGTTAGAGATGGGATTTTTCTTTTGACTGTTTTCTCGAAAGGCTTCTCTACCAAAGAAAACCCTGATGACACTGTCTTAAACATCCTCAAAACTCATCACCATTGATGGACATCACAAGTTATGGACCGGCTTGCTTTTTTCCCACTACCCCCTTGCTCTCCCCACCAAATTACTCTAGACTTGAATCTTTGTGGTTTGATGTGTTTTTCAAAATGACTCAAAGACTCAAATTCTCAACTCTTCAAAAATTCTATTCTATTCTACTCTACTTTTTACTTATAGAGAGCAAAGACACCAGGAAGTCCTTACTGTGCTATGACAAACAAAAAGAGCTGCTCACCAACTCGGACCTCCTCCCAATTTTTTTCACATTTCCAAATTACGGATTGGGATACAAAAATATTGAAGCCATTTATTTTTTTTAATTGAAGATGTTGAAATAGGGGTATTACAAATGATACTACCCAGTGGGGAATTTCTTCAATAGTAGTTTGGTGGTTCCATTTATTCCTTCAGTTTGTGACAGATTAATTCACATGATAGGGGCCTCATTGAGAGGTAGGCTGACACTTAGCACATAGCAAGATGATAACTTCACACGCTTAACTGAAGCGCACTACTTCTTTTTATTATATTTTGAGAACTAGATGAGAGTGAAATATTTAGTTTTAAAGATAAGTCCTTGCAGTTTCTGTTGCTTAACAGGCTTGATTTGAAAAAGTGCCTGAGTTTGAGGTAAATGCTGTTATTTGGATAGTTCTGCTTTACTTCTTTAGTTGTTTCCTCAGATCCTACCGGCCGGTACCCTTGAAAGATGAAACCATAGGTAAGTTCCTCTATCTATAATTTGTTCTTCTGTTCTTTTAGGTAATACTTTTATGTATTTTTGACTATTTTTCTTTTCTGTGCTGTCACCTGTTCTTTCTCCTTAATTATATTTTTCTCTGTTATCCTTCCAGAGACTATATCCCCTATTGTTGTAGACTTCTTCAGTCTTTAATCATCTGGGCTCCCGTCTCACTAAAGATGTGGGTTGCCTACCTCATTTAGAGGTGGCAAGGCCATGGTTTCTTATGTAAAGCCTTCGCTGGATCTTCCATCACAAACCACGGCCAAGCTGTCTCATGGGAGTCAGGTCACGCCACTACTACGGTCTTAAATAGGGTTGGGTGATTGTTACTAGATTTCCCTGTCCAGCACCACCATGTATGCATTCGGTATGAGGGGAATGCAGGACACAGTCTCTGCTGACCTGGCATGCAGGTGAGCTGGTTAAGTGAACTCACAAGCTTTACTAATTCTGAGTCCTCTTTCCACTCACACCCATTGTTAGCCAACTCTTTCAATCATGCTCCAAAATTAAATATCTGGAAGTACCTATAGATCACACATAGATCAAAGAACAGCACTAGGCAGCAATCAGTTTAATTAATGACTGCAAATGCCTCCTCAGCCAACACCTACCATTAACCCAAAGACACAACAAATATGCTATCAATTGCAGCCTAGAACATGAAAGCATCCTCCGGTGTGGCAGTTAAAAGTATGTTTTTTTTGGTGTCAGAAAATCAAAAACCCTGCAACAATACGAATAGCAAGAAACAAACCTGTGCAATATATTGCATCTACTAAAATATGTATCATGCTCTCATGGTATTAAAGCATCCAGAACAATCATAATTGCATTTAAGGTGAAGCCTACAAGAACTTCTTTAAAATAAACCCTACCCTTTAGAAAGCTAGTTGTGCTTCACAAAGCAAAACCTACAGCACAGCTGCGGAATCTGTTGCACCATTAAAGGAAGACTCTACCCTGCAATTCATTTGGTTTGCCAAAGGACCCTTCCTGTGGTCAGTGGGCTCAGAGCTTTGGAGTGGTCAAAGACAGCAAAGGCTTCTGGGTGCAGCAGCTATATTATTTATGGTTTTGATGAACCCAGGAAAATTAATTCCTAATGCCTTGGCTTTTGGGGAGGTAGTACCCCTGGTAAATGTGTTTTGTGCAGTATTTCCTGGGGATGGGATTACCTCTGGATCATGAGTCTCGACGGGAGGGAATGGGGAACGGTGTAGTAATACTGCATGTGTTGAAGTGTTCCCAGGCGCAAACTTCTAAATCTTCCTTTTTTTCAACAAAGAAATTGCCAGGTGTTATGTGGTAAAATATATGTGGTGAAAAAAAATCAGTGGTGTAAAATATACTTTCATCCTATTATTTTTATTTTGGTGCAAACATGAGTTTGAGTTAGCATCCAGACAGGGATTACTGGGGTACTCTGTTTGAGGCCTTAGGGGTAGGTCTCACTCCAAATTGTAATTACAAGATGTGTGCAATTTCATACCTGGGTCTATATTACGTATAGAGCGGACTGCCCTGATTTACGTCACATACACTATTTAGCTGGATACACCGAGTGCAGACAGGATCAGTAAGCACAATTGCAGTTAATGCACTGCCACCAGCTGCAAATGCGTGCATGCTTTGGCAGCAGAGGTTGAGGGAGAGGCAAACTGGCTGGTTGAAATCAGTGGTCTGCCTTTCAATTTGCCTTTCAATTTGCTGATGGCAACCCAGTCTGCGCTTCAAAGGGGGTCAGAGATCCTCCTGCAGGTGGGTGCTGTGAGTGACAAAACTTGTCTGCAGGGGTATGCTTGAGGCCGTCCAAAAGTCCAATTTTCCCCTTTTCAAGGGATGCTCTTGAGATGCACACTGCCAGTATACCACCTATTTGCGGTGCTCAAATAATGTGTCTCCTGACAGCTTTTTTGCCTCTACGTCCGTGTCAATAATACTGGTGCAAAGGCAAATGATTTTTAGGTCTCGCCTGACCCAGCGCATGCGCTGGTCTGGCGAGACTTATTGAGAGGGCTCCAAAAAGTGCTACCAGGCCAGCCTACAGCTACAGTGCATGTGCGCGGGCGCACGCGCCGCGCTTTACCGCGATTACTTTCACTTTCGCGGCCGCGTGGCCGCTTTGATGTTTGATCGCGATCACTTTCACTTTCGCAACCGCAGGGACGCTTGGCATAGCCAATAGGTCTCGCTTTTGGGACCTTATAAGTATTTAGCTATGCAACGGTTGCATGGCTAAACACTTATAAGGTCCCAAAGGCGAGACCTATTGGCTATGCCAATGCTTGTTTCATTTGCATGGGAACATGCCTGTATGCGAAGGAGGGAACACCCTCTTGAGATCAGTACAATCTGTATTAAAGATGGGGCTGTGAGAGCATCTGCAATACCAAAGTGCCCCGAGGGAGCAGAAAGAGGGTGCATGTGGGGCATTTGTCTAAGACTGCTCCTGGAGTTTGTTTGCCTGCAAAGATTTTTCCATGTGTGATTTCACCTCTAGAAGCAAGGGTGCAGAAGTTACCTTGGATTTAAGCTGAACATTTTAACTGCAAGACTTTTGTATTCGATGTTTTAACCTCACCGTTCAAGTATAGTTTTTAAATTATTAGAGTCAGATGTGCAACAATGCTGATCATATCATGTCTCTAAACACTGGGCCTGAGTTGTTTTGTGAGTTTTAACGGGGGAATGAAATGAAATTTTGTACTTGAATAGCACACTGCTGCCCCAGCGACAGGGCATCCTGGCGCTGTACTCATACTGCTGTGGAACCCTTCCTGGCTTTCCCTGTGAAATGTCCACTCCAGGGCACCCCCAAGGTGAAGCCAGGTATCCCCACCGCTGTTGAGGCTGTTGTGGAGATTAAGCAAGCTATTGCCCAGAGTTGCATAGTGGGACCCATGATTAGAATAGGCACCGAGGCGAGAATTATCAGGTCTGAGGAAATAGAGCCCAAGACCGGCCAAGGTGGGAGTCGAACCCTGGTCCCAGGCCAGATCTCTGCATCAAGGTCTGCCACTCTAACCATTGAGCCACACTTCTCCACAATGTCTATACTACAAATTTAAAACTATTAAACAAAGACAACACCTATTATTTTGTGTTTTTAAGATGCGTGTTTTGTACTTCTGGCTGGTGGGGGCAGGACATGTATGGAGATTGAACAGAGCTGAAAAAACAAACGTCCAATATTTTGATTAACTCAGCAAAATCTTTTACTTTTGTCTAATGTATTCCATCGATGGACGCGAAACTTACAAACGATGGTTTATGTCTCTTTTTTCAGTATGTTCTTAAACTTAATTAAAAAGTACAAACTTTCAGTAGGCAAGCACATTTTCGACGCTCATCCAGTTATAATCTTCTCTATGTTCCTTAATGGGAAAAGCAGGAGATGGTAGAAGATTTGCTGGTGCCATTTCATTTGGCTGGACACTATTAAGTTGAAATTACCAGTAGGTGCCTTGGCAGTATACTAATAATTAACGAAAATGAGCACTTTGGAAGCGGGTCTTAAATGAGTACACGCTACTGTAACTATCTCTTCTCCATGGCTATGAGATGTCAACATACTTATTAGGCAAGCCTTTCTAATTACCCTGCAGATTGTTATCCCACCCTGCCAACCCCCTGACTTGTGGTAACCCATAAAACTGCAAGTGCTAGAGGAAAGTTTGCAGCCACTTATACTAGCCTAGTAGGCCCTAATTACACTGTCTGGAGAAAAATGGGCTATAATTCCACAGGCTCTCTCCTCTTTCGTCTGTGTTCACCTGTAATGAAGCAGGAACACTGTAATATTCAGTATGGGTAGACAGAAGCATGCAATATTTTAATTTCACAAGAGCACTGAAATCAAATAGAATTATTTATTGCTTCTGCAAACTTATATTGCACATTCATATGCCCCATTTTTTTCTGCCTATGTGGTATGGAGTGGGCAATTTGTATTAGCAAAAGAGGCAAATATGGAGCAAACTGATTTCACACTATTTTTGCCGGTTGCATATGAAGATGTGGCTAAAATGCAGGTAATTTACTTTCCAAAGGTGCGTTAGTGCTTGAGGCAAAATAAGTGTGTTCTTTTGTTCTTTTATAAGTACCCCAGTAACGCAAAGTCAGTGTCCTTATTTGTTTAAATATTAATTCATAGATTGTGATTTTTTTTCAAATCTCTTTTTCTCAATTAACGTAGATTAGAGGATATACACGCACTGCAAGTAGTTTCTTACGCCGTTTTCTTTATTTTTTTTTTTTACATTGGTGCCATCTTTTCGTGGCATGGACCAGAGCAAAATTTACTTTCTTCATTTCCTATTGCAGAAATATTAAAAATGCTGCAAATTAATTTGCCCTGTTTTTAAATACCATTGCAAAGTAAATATTATCCTCATGAGTTCATGCAATGTTTCTAAATGCCAGCAGACACAATAATTACGCAGGCAGACTCGAGATACCTGGGCCCTTATTATGAATTGGGGTAAGGCAGTGAGGGAGGCATAATGCCTCTTAAGACATTCCGAGTGGCCTGCTGTTGTGCTACAGGTAGTCCTGGGTTCGGCAACAGTAGCCCAGATGTATTGGGTGCAGTTCTGGTGGGAGGAATTCAAATGAGTTACCCCTGGAAAAAGCTTTCCCCACATCACCTGTTTCCGATTTGCCAGGACGCCAGAGTGGTGCCATCGTATGTCGCGACATGTCTAAAATATACAGTGTTGGTAATTGTAACTGTAATTGCATTTATATAGCGCTTACTGCACCTGATGAGGCATCAAAGTGCTTTTACAGCGAGTAGCACGCTACTCCGGAACCCAAAAAGGATTAGTGGTGAATTAGTTTAGGGAAATATGAAATTAATTTGAGCAGCGGACAAGTTAGTCTGTTATTTGGATTGAAAAGATAGTGGAGGGATAGAAGAGAGCAGGGTTTGTATTTATACAGCGCTTGCTACCCCTGATGAGGTGTTGAAGCATTTTTCAACGAGTAGCACGCTACTCTGGAACACAAAACACAAAAACGATTCGTGGTGAATTAGTATAGGGAAATATGAAATTAATATGAGCAGTGGACAAGTTAGTCTGTTATTTGGATTGAAAAGATAGTGGAGGGATAGAAGAGAGAAGGGTTTGTATTTATACAGCGCTTGCTCCCCTGATGAGGTGTTGAAGCCCTTTTCAACGTGTAGCACGCTACTATGGAACCAGAAACCCAAAAACGATTAGTGGTGAATTAGTATAGGGAAATATGAAATTAATTTGAGCAGTAGACATTACAATTACCCCTTGAGGTAACGTGCTCTTCAAATCCTAATCAATCAATGATTTTGCTAGAATATTCAAGTTGTTGCTAGAAATAGTCTGTCAATGGTGCTGTTCAAATCCACCAGAGTTGAGTTCAATGTTCCAGTCTGTCCACGCTAATCACTGGTGCTCATTAGGTCATTGTTGCTTATCAAGTCTCACTAACTACTCCATATGCAAGTGAAAAGGGGCTTACACAGAAAATCACTTCTCAATGCATGCACAAGAATGAAAGCTCTCATTGTCGAAGCAATCTTGGTTGTGGTTTCCCTGGCATTCCCTGCACAGTAGAGTGGTGACCGATGGAGAGCAGTAATATTAGTAGTGCTAAGCATTTGGAAACTTTAGGAACAATGGTGGTGATAACCTGTCTAAACAGTGCACTCTGCATAAAGGGCACATGTCCGGCCGGAGAGCAAAAAAGGCTGCTCGGACATGCACTAGTCTAGAACAAAGATTTCAATTTGCTATTGAATACAGTCATGGACACATGGGTAAATGTTTATTTTGCCAGCAATACATGCAAATAAAATCACAATCTTTTCATAATTTAATGGCTGCATGTATTCTATGGGTAGAGCGGAAGAGGTGTGGCGCAGTGGCCAGGGCGACTGACTCCGGAATCTGGGGATCAAAGTTTGGCCCCGGCACCGGCGGCAGATTAGCCCAGCACCATGTGACTCTGGGCAATAGCTTGCTTAATCTTCCCAACGGCCCCAAGAGCCTAGAGACCCTTACGGGTGATTGCTCACGCTTTACAAATGTGGATTATTATTATGGGTACACTATAGATGGATTACATTTACAATGTGTCAGAAAAATGTCATATATCACAGTTGCAGAAGCAAATTAAAACTGTACGCAAATCTTTTCTTAACGTTTAAAGTCTTAGGAGATAAGTAGGGGTGGTTGTAACTCTCATAACTTACTATCGTTTAATTATGCAAAATTATGCAAGATTTCATGGAAATGCGTGAGGAGAGTTACCCAGCATTTAGCACAAATTTCATAGCGCAAAATGCACCCGTGCAGCCACAATGGACCCGGAGATGTCTTTTGCACTAAGAAAATAGTGCTAAATGCATCAGAATATGAACTGCAGCTGATTGCACTCACTAGATGTGTTGTTCCAGTGCTCCTGCCTTAGGAATTTGGGGGCACATATACGAGGAAGTGGCGGAGTGAGGCGTTACCCGCCATGGCTTAACTTCTCACTCCACCACTTCAGAAACGCAAGGTTGCACCATATTTACAAGGATATGATGCAGCCTTGCATTTCCCCCTGCACTGGTGCTACACCGCAGGCACCCTTGCATCATAGTGTAAGGGTGTCTGCGTGCAGGGGAGGTTTGTTTCTGTGTTGGAAGGTGTCCCTTCCTGCACATAAACAATCCTGAAATGCCATTTTGTCACTTCTATGTGTGCTGCTTAATGCAGCACACATGGGAGTTACAAAATGTCATTTTTTAAGGATTGTTTAGGTGCAGGAAGGGTCACCTTCCTACACAAAACCAATCCAAGGCATTTTGTTTTTTCCATGTGAGCTGCACAAGGCAGCACACATGGAAAAAGCAAAAATGAGGAGAAATAAAGCATTTCTCCTCGTTTCGCCTGTTTAAGACCAGGTTTTACCTAGCCTTAATGCTGGCGCTGCCTCCTATTTACGCTGCCTTTTTAAATAGGGGGAGGCTTCAAAATCAATGGGTGTTGCCGTGGAACGCCCACCGCAACACCACTGCCCACCCCTTTCACGCTAAGCAAAGCGTGAAAGGGGGCCTTATTTACAAGGCAGCGTTAAGCCATGTTAAGTGGCTTACCGCTGCCTTGTAAATAAGGCAAAACCCCTATCACCACAGAAACGTCACAAAAAGTTACGTTTCCGTGGCGATAGGGGCTTGTACATATGCCCCTTTGTGCCAAATGACTCAAGCATATTTGCATATTTTCTGTAATTTTGCATAAAAAGAGTAAAGCAATTTAATCAAAATTATTCAGATTACTCAGCATAACTAGTATTTCACCCAGACCTAGAGTTAAAGGACTAACACTTGATAATTCAAATGATGAAATAAATCAAAGTGGTCCAATACAACTCAGTGTGATTGTTTTCATTTATGTCAAAGTAGCTGTTAGACCACATCTTCCCAGGAATGACATGTAATGTTGATGTCTGCATAGAAATAGTGTGTGATGATACCCACAAAGGTCATATGTGATCGTAGCAGTATCATATACTCTTCAGAGAAGGTCTCTACAACCATGACAAAAGTCCCACATAGAGATAGCATGTGAAAATAGTAAGTCCCCACAAACATGATTTAAGATTAGGAGGCTGTTCAAGTCCTAACAGAAATGGTGGGTGATTCCTGCAACCACCAAAGTAGGCTGGTTGAATCTGAGGGATAGCTGTGACTGGAGTCAGTTCAGAGACTAGTGTAGAAGGAGATGGTTAACAAGAGACTTTAGATGGAACCGTGCCCATGGAACTACAGCTGGAGTCCCACCATCAGGCCTTCCACTTTCAACTACTGCCTGGTTGTCATCTATGGCTGTTCCAAGAAAAAAGAAAGATAGCTTTTAAGTGCAGTTATTCATCTCTGAGGCAGAAAGAAATGACACAGTCCAGTGTTGAACAGCCCCTATATGTCTTTATGCAGATTGAAGGTGTGACTTCTCGAAGTTGAAGATGAATCGCAACAGTTGCTCTGGTCACCTTCTCCACATCTTCCTGAGCTTTAAGGGGAAAAAAAGCAGACAACAACCATGCATCAAAATGTGAAAAGATTGCAATCCCATCCAACTGTAGGTATGTAACAACAGGAGCCTGTACGTTTGTAAAGATTCTGGTTGATGCTGCCAACCTGAAAGGAAGAGCCTGGATCGGTAAGTGCTGATCCCCTATGTCAAAGCTTAGAAATGTCTGACTCTCCATGTGAATTGACACATGGTAGTAAGCATCCTTTAAGTCCAGAGTCATAATAAGGGAATGATGGCTTGAATCATAACCATCTGAAATAGTTTTACAAAGACAAACATGTTTAGGGCTTTGAGATCTTAGACAGAGTTATACCTGCCGTCTGTATTCTGTACTAGGAACAAAGTAGAGTAAAATATGCTTCCTCTTTGATCTTCTAGGACTGGAATTATTGTACCCTTCTCTATTAAGTGCTGGACCCCCAAAAGTATTGCTTGTTTCCTTAAGCCATTCTTTGGTAAAGAGTAAGCAGAAAGTAGTCCATTGGAGGACTGCAAGAAAATGGAACGTGATAACCTTCTCTGACAATACTGAGGACCCAAGCAAGTAACTTTTTTTAATTTATTCCTGCTATTGACTTACAAAAACGTTTTAATCCTGATCCAATCCTGGCATAGTAATTTCTGGCAATTTCCTTGCTCTTGCGAAGCGTCAGGTTTTGTTGTGAAATACGACCCCGGACCACGGGGCTGGTTACAAAAGGGATGTTTGTCCATCGTTTTTTGAAGCTGCTGCTTAGCCAAGAATCTCTTCTTGCGGAGGAACAATTTAAAAGCTTTTAAGAACTTTTACACTTCTACAGCCTTTTGAACCATTCTGTCAATTTAGAATCAAATAGTTTTGGGCCAGTAAATGGTAGTTTCTGAATAAGAGATCTCTGTGCTGGATCCAGTTTCCACTACTTCATCGACTAAAGCTGTGATCGGTTAGTCCCATCCCTGCCGAAGATGCTGCAGCACATAGACTATGGAAAGATAAATCAGAGAGGAATTGAGATATTAGTTCCATTCTAGCAAGAGTAGTAGTATGTTGGATCCCAGCTGTCTTTAAGTCAGTTGCATAACCCTTGGACATCTTTTAGAAGAACTTGCATCGCACAATTAGCATCGTATTTGCTCTGATCTCAAGTTTGAGCTAGCGAAAGTTCTTTTCAGTGGAGCCTGCACCTTTTTCTGAACAATATATCATAATGTAGTATCTTCTGAGGCTAAATGAGTGTGAGCATTGACGCCATGGATGATGAGATAGTATTTACTTTTGGGGTTTGCTGAAATTCCTCGTCAAAGCTTTGATGAGAATATTCCTTGTTAAGGAAGTGTGGAATAGACTTTTTTGTCTATGCCTTTCCACTCGACTAATACAATTTGTTTGACCACATATTGTAGCAGTAAATCCTCTACCTGAACACCTCCATGTTGAGAGTAAACCCCTCTTTCTGTTGCTGCTTCTCTTCTAAATCTAATTCCTCTCGTAGATGCCTAAAAACTCACACAGTTAGGATGCTTGAATATATTTGCCTCTCATGCCACTTTCTTAGTCCTCATCCTGCTTCTCTTTCTGCCTCTTAGCATGAGGCTCTGCTCTCAGAGACTGCAAGTCAGTTCTTGAGATTTGCAGTACCTCCACCTCCTCCTCCTATGGAGGCTCCATATTGTGTTGCTAAGCTATGACCGTTCTCCTTACTATCAGTAAATGGGCATGAACAGATGCACCATTGCAGCATCATTGAAATAGGGAATTGCCTCCATAACTTTTCATACTCATGCAAAAAGTTATCTTATAAAGCAACCCCTGCAGCCTCACTGTGGCGGCCACGCCACAAATGCACCTGCCTGGGGTTGAAATGCGCATCAAACGTCCCGCTGCCATTACAGGAGAATGTTCCCCCCCTAGCCAAGCACATGAGTGGTAAGCACGTCAGAGGCTGGTGCTGACATTCGGCTTTGACGCAACACCATTCCTGACACTCGTAAGTGTCCAATTTAATTTTAAAAATACTCTTTTGAGACGAATATACCTCTAAATAAAACAGTAATTAAGTATAAAAGTAGCATGGAATTATCTCTGTTAAAGAACAGGGAAGGACGTTCTTCGAGGACCTGGCAGTGGAAATAGATGAACCACTTTTGGTTGTGATCATAGATTCCACAGCCTGGTAAAAGATTTGTCTGAGGCAGAGTGGTCTCACTAAGAAAGGACTTGGATGAGGAGGATGTTTATGATGGGGTAATAGCTTGATTGAGATATTTTAAGCCTTCATGGAGGAGCAGATCTGAATCCTCGCACACACAATTCTCTCACAGCACATTTGTACTCCAAGGGCCATGGGAGCAACAGTGAGTTTTTTGTATTTTTTTGTGTGGCGGGTAGACTGTGAGTCAGCTGTACATAGAGGTGGCAGGGAGGAGACCATTGAGGTAAAGCAGAGCTACAAGTTTTATGTTTATTTGGATATGCAACATCTGGGGCAGCAACCCCTTTCCTTGTGTGTATGTTTTTTGGTCTCTCACCCTGCCACACCACCATGAGACAAAGGAGGTTCTTCCAGTCACACTAGTTGGCGCTCTCCATGATGCCCTCCACGCCTCTTAAAATATCAGAATGTGCAAGAAGTCAATGAGGACAGTTGCACCGTGGTCAGGCTCACCATTTTTTCACAGGGGACCCGTATGTGGTAATATCTTCCTCATTGCCCTTACCTGACTGGCCACAATAACTTTTAGCTATCAACTTCCTCTTTAGATGACCTCACCTACAGCTAGTAAACATCTGCTATGCCTAATTAGTACTGTGTTACGGTGCAAAGTCCTTTGAAAACAATCTAGAGTCTGTGGGCTTAAACACTGGTGCCAATCTTATTCCATCAAATTGCCTGAACCATAATATAAAAGCCTCTACTTCATCCTCCGGTTATGTGGAATTTTCCTGGGAGAGACAGAGGCTGTTGAGGGGAAAGAGATCGAAGGCTTCCCACTCCGACTTTTCTCTTCATCGTACAGTCTTGTTTATGCAGTGACAGTAGAAACTGCAGGTGGGAGTTTCAGAAAGCCTCCAATATCCATTTGTCTCCAAACACTTTCTGTCACTCAACACCTTCAAGCTGCAGGAGCATGACAATTTGGCTCAGCAGAAGTAGACACAGAACTAGAAGATGCTTTGACCAGCCTTCTCAAGGAAGTTTTAAGGCACAGGAAAATGTAGGTAATTGTCCAGGGCCTCCGTCTTTCAAGAGCCCTTCTGCTAAAGTGTTTGCGGGGAGTGAAACGTCCTGATGTAATAACACGGTGCGTAAAAACTGTTTCCATTTTAATTTGAAATTTAAAGTATATTCCACGCTTGCTCAAATTTACCTCTTACAATTCCAGATGGTTGGTGGCAATTAAATCAAAAACATTCTTTCTTTGTCTTATCTCACTCATTACTTGTCCTCGCTTCTTTTACCTCAACACTCTCTTCTTGTGTCTTCCTCAATACTGCGCCGCTCAGCCTGTATATCTCTACTTCTCTTTTTCTATGTTACTCTCCCGGGTTGTCCTCATACCTTGTGGAACCCACTCCCTAGGAACACTCTCTTGGAGCGTGGGTTCCACTCTCCACATTTCCTCCCTCCCAACTCTAGCTCTCTCCACCTATCTACCACACCCTAAAACTTTACCTATTTTTCTGCCTCTCTTTCTCAGTGTTCTTTTTCTTTCTACTTATCTGTATATATCCATCTGACTACACCACTTTCCTCTCTTTTCCTTTTGTCTCTCCCTACTCATCTATCTTTTCACCTCCTCTCTTTCTCTACTTCCCTTCTACCCCTACTTCGGTACACTGATAGAATATCGACGCCCAAAATATCCCCATACACAAATATCGAGTCATAAATATAAATGTAAAAAATATTGACATCCTATATCTATAATGGTAAGCATAAAAATATCGATCAAAAAAATATCAATGTCAATAATATCGATGTGCAAAATATCGTATTTTTATGTATATAAAAAATAATGTTAAATATATTAAATAATAAAATTAACTTTAAAACAATTATTTAGATGTAATGTACATTTTAACAAACATAAGAAATAAATTCTATTTAACATACATATATAAAATGTAATATATATCTATATATTTACTTAAAAACAATTAATAAACTAATAATTCTAATTTATTATAAATGTTATAAATATATAACAAATCGCATATATATATATATATATATATATATATATATATTCGCTGAAAAAACCATAGGTTTCACACACGTTATAGTTAGGAATTAGCATTTAAAAAACCTTGCAAATTCACTTAAAAAACCATAGGTTTCACACATGTTATAGTTAGCTGGACATTTCACTCGTGAAAAACCATCGAAATTCCCCCGTTATAGTTAGTGCAGGCAACTATAACTCACGCGACCGCAATCCTCTGCTGATGACGTCAGATATTACATCACTGTATTTAGACACCTATTTACCCATGTCTTCTTCCATTAATCTTTAGCTATACATATATTACAAATATTTTTTTTTCAGAAAGACACATATGTCATCAGTGATGTAATATCTGACGTCATCAGCAGAGGATTGCGGTCGCGTGAGTTATAGTTGCCTGCACTAACTATAACGGGGGAATTTCAATGGTTTTTCACGAGTGAAATGTCCAGCTAACTATAACATGTGTGAAACCTATGGTTTTTTAAGTGAATTTGCAAGGTTTTTTAAATGCTAATTCCTAACTATAACGTGTGTGAAACCTATGTTTTTTTCAGTGAATTTGTACGGTTTTTTAAATGCTAAGTTCTGTATTTATTTTTATTTTTTTTTAAGGTTTTACACCGTGCGCGTACCGTTCGCGCACCGTGCGCGCGCTGTGGGCCCGCGGTGCCCTTCGCGCACCGCGCACCCACGTTACGCAGTTCGCGGAATTTTTCCGTTTCTACCCTACACGCACGATACGTGCATTCCGCGATTTTTTGAAAAAAAAATTAAAAGAAATTTTGGCCCTTGGGGGTCCTTCTGGGACTCCTGACCAAGGATAGGGGGTCAGGAACTGTCCACCCTGCCCCCTTTTCATGTTCTCCACCTTTGTTTTTCACCCCCTCAGACTGCGAGAGACAAAATGGCGGCCGACACTTCCTGGTTTCGACCGATTCGAATGTTTACTAAGATCTAACAACCAATCAGAATCACGCTCGCGCACGGCAGCGTGCGCGTATGGTACATTTTACCGTACGCGCACGGAGCGCGCCTATAGATATATATATTGATTTAAATGCTATTTTCTCAGGAAATACTGAACAGATTTACACCAGACCTGCAAAAGGCACATCCCTGACCTGAGGACTACCTCTCTGCCAAATTTCAAGTAATTCTGTTCAGCCGTTCGGGCTGTAGCTTGGACTAAAGGTCCTATGGAAAAATGCATGGGGAAAACGTGTTTTGGGACCCCCCCTTTTTCTCAGCCCCCGCTTGACAAATCCCCCCGAGACTTTCAGGGAAGGAGCGGAGCGCCCCACCTATTTTGAAAATTTCACAAGGATTCGTCAATCGGCGCCAAAGTTATTCCAAATAGAATGTTGCGGATTTCCTATGGAAACACGATCCTAACTATAACTATCTACTGGCGACCGCCAGTAGATAATATATATGTATGTATTCACTGAAAAAACCATAGGTTTCACACCTGTTATAGTTAGCTGGACATTTCACTCGTAAAAAACTATTGAAATTCCCCCGTTATAGTTAATTCAGGTAACTATAACTCGCGCGACCGCAATCCACTGCTGATGACGTCACATATTACATCACTGTATTCACTAAGATACTGTTAATAAGTCAGTTATACAATTAATTTTACAAAAAAAA
Source organism: Triturus cristatus (assembly GCF_964204655.1). NCBI lineage: Eukaryota > Metazoa > Chordata > Amphibia > Caudata > Salamandridae > Triturus > Triturus cristatus. The sequence continues at coordinate 1,390,385,043 of NC_140590.1, forward strand.
ACATCCATTTAGACACTTATTTACCCGTTTATTCTTCCATTAACCTTTAGATATACATATATAAAAAATATTTATTTTACAGAAAGACACATATTCACTGGATGATGTCATCAGTGATGTAATATGTGATGTCATCAGCAGTGGATTGCGGTCGCGCGAATTATAGTTACCTGAACTAACTATAACGGGGGAATTTCAATGGTTTCTTACAATTCAAATGTCCAGATAACTTTAACATGTGTGTCATCAGAGGCCCGTGCAGCGATCCTTTTCAGTCCGACCACATTACCCAGCTTGACACCCACTGGAGGGTTATAAAATTCAAAGTGAAAGGACTACATTTCCCAGAGTGCTCAACAAATGAATTATTATTAGGCACACCTGAAGCCAAATGAACGCTATATAAACTCAAGCTGGGTAATGTGGTCGGACTGAAAAGGATCGCTGCACGGGCCTCTGATGAGAATTCAAAGAATTCGAAACGCGTAAGGCCAGGGACGACACGAAGGAAAGGGAAGCTGCACGCCTTTGGTTGAATGAAGCGGAATGCTTATCTGCAATGATCGCGACCCCAAATCAAGGAAAAATTGTGGTGGATATATAAGCGGCAATTCCTGGCCGCGTGGGATAACGCATCACCGGTACCCAATGCCGGACCCAGAAGAAACAAACTCCTTTGTTTTCTTTGATCAGGCATTGCAGATCCGGAATTACAGACATGCAGAGTCTCTTTCTAAAACCCAATGGAGGGTGAGTAATTGGTCCCATACTGCGTACAGCATCAACACCCACTGGAGGGTTATAAAATTCAAAGTGAAAGGACTACATTTCCCAGAGTGCTCAACAAATGAATTATTATTAGGCACACCTGAAGCCAAATGAACGCTATATAAACTCAAGCTGGGTAATGTGGTCGGACTGAAAAGGATCGCTGCACGGGCCTCTGATGAGAATTAAAAGAATTCGAAACGCGTAAGGCCAGGGACGACACGAAGGAAAGGGAAGCTGCACGCCTTTGGTTGAATGAAGCGGAATGCTTATCTGCAATGATCGCGACCCCAAATCAAGGAAAAATTGTGGTGGATATATAAGCGGCAATTCCTGGCCGCGTGGGATAACGCATCACCGGTACCCAATGCCGGACCCGGAAGAAACAAACTCCTTTGTTTTCTTTGATCGGGCATTGCAGATCCGGAATTACAGACATGCAGAGTCTCTTTCTAAAACCCAATGGAGGGTGAGTAATTTTTCCCATACTGCGTACAGCATCAACACCCACTGGAGGGTTATAAAATTCAAAGTGAAAGGACTACATTTCCCAGAGTGCTCAACAAATGAATTATTATTAGGCACACCTGAAGCCAAATGAACGCTATATAAACTCAAGCTGGGTAATGTGGTCGGACTGAAAAGGATCGCTGCACGGGCCTCTGATGAGAATTAAAAGAATTCGAAACGCGTAAGGCCAGGGACGACACGAAGGAAAGGGAAGCTGCACGCCTTTGGTTGAATGAAGCGGAATGCTTATCTGCAATGATCGCGACCCCAAATCAAGGAAAAATTGTGGTGGATATATAAGCGGCAATTCCTGGCCGCGTGGGATAACGCATCACCGGTACCCAATGCCGGACCCGGAAGAAACAAACTCCTTTGTTTTCTTTGATCGGGCATTGCAGATCCGGAATTACAGACATGCAGAGTCTCTTTCTAAAACCCAATGGAGGGTGAGTAATTGGTCCCATACTGCGTACAGCATCAACACCCACTGGAGGGTTATAAAATTCAAAGTGAAAGGACTACATTTCCCAGAGTGCTCAACAAATGAATTATTATTAGGCACACCTGAAGCCAAATGAACGCTATATAAACTCAAGCTGGGTAATGTGGTCGGACTGAAAAGGATCGCTGCACGGGCCTCTGATGAGAATTAAAAGAATTCGAAACGCGTAAGGCCAGGGACGACACGAAGGAAAGGGAAGCTGCACGCCTTTGGTTGAATGAAGCGGAATGCTTATCTGCAATGATCGCGACCCCAAATCAAGGAAAAATTGTGGTGGATATATAAGCGGCAATTCCTGGCCGCGTGGGATAACGCATCACCGGTACCCAATGCCGGACCCGGAAGAAACAAACTCCTTTGTTTTCTTTGATCGGGCATTGCAGATCCGGAATTACAGACATGCAGAGTCTCTTTCTAAAACCCAATGGAGGGTGAGTAATTGGTCCCATACTGCGTACAGCATCAACACCCACTGGAGGGTTATAAAATTCAAAGTGAAAGGACTACATTTCCCAGAGTGCTCAACAAATGAATTATTATTAGGCACACCTGAAGCCAAATGAACGCTATATAAACTCAAGCTGGGTAATGTGGTCGGACTGAAAAGGATCGCTGCACGGGCCTCTGATGAGAATTAAAAGAATTCGAAACGCGTAAGGCCAGGGACGACACGAAGGAAAGGGAAGCTGCACGCCTTTGGTTGAATGAAGCGGAATGCTTATCTGCAATGATCGCGACCCCAAATCAAGGAAAAATTGTGGTGGATATATAAGCGGCAATTCCTGGCCGCGTGGGATAACGCATCACCGGTACCCAATGCCGGACCCGGAAGAAACAAACTCCTTTGTTTTCTTTGATCGGGCATTGCAGATCCGGAATTACAGACATGCAGAGTCTCTTTCTAAAACCCAATGGAGGGTGAGTAATTGGTCCCATACTGCGTACAGCATCAACACCCACTGGAGGGTTATAAAATTCAAAGTGAAAGGACTACATTTCCCAGAGTGCTCAACAAATGAATTATTATTAGGCACACCTGAAGCCAAATGAACGCTATATAAACTCAAGCTGGGTAATGTGGTCGGACTGAAAAGGATCGCTGCACGGGCCTCTGATGAGAATTAAAAGAATTCGAAACGCGTAAGGCCAGGGACGACACGAAGGAAAGGGAAGCTGCACGCCTTTGGTTGAATGAAGCGGAATGCTTATCTGCAATGATCGCGACCCCAAATCAAGGAAAAATTGTGGTGGATATATAAGCGGCAATTCCTGGCCGCGTGGGATAACGCATCACCGGTACCCAATGCCGGACCCGGAAGAAACAAACTCCTTTGTTTTCTTTGATCGGGCATTGCAGATCCGGAATTACAGACATGCAGAGTCTCTTTCTAAAACCCAATGGAGGGTGAGTAATTGGTCCCATACTGCGTACAGCATCAACACCCACTGGAGGGTTATAAAATTCAAAGTGAAAGGACTACATTTCCCAGAGTGCTCAACAAATGAATTATTATTAGGCACACCTGAAGCCAAATGAACGCTATATAAACTCAAGCTGGGTAATGTGGTCGGACTGAAAAGGATCGCTGCACGGGCCTCTGATGAGAATTAAAAGAATTCGAAACGCGTAAGGCCAGGGACGACACGAAGGAAAGGGAAGCTGCACGCCTTTGGTTGAATGAAGCGGAATGCTTATCTGCAATGATCGCGACCCCAAATCAAGGAAAAATTGTGGTGGATATATATATATATATATATATATATACACAGACACCTATAACATAAGATCTAATAAAAAACATTATATTATAAATGAAAACATTAAAATATTTAATAGTTTTTAAACTTTCATTTTGCACTCCATTGAGTGCAACAATAGGGAAAGTTGTGGATAGCATAGGGGTAAAGATTACTATTCCCATTCCAGTGAGTACAACAGTAGGGAAAGTGTTGAAAAGCGGAGAGGTAAAAATTACTATTCCCACTCCAGTGACTGCAACAGTAGGGAAAGTGTTGGATAGCGGAGGGGCACAAATTACTATTCCCACTCCAATGAGTGCAACAGTAGGGAAAGTGTTGGATAGCGGGGGGTATACATTACTATTCCCACTCCAGTGAGTGCAACAGCAGGGAAAGTGCTGGATAGGGGATAGATAAGAATTATTATTCCCACTCCAGTAAGTGCAACAGTAGGGAAAGTGTTGGATAGCGGAGGGTTAAAAATTACTATTCCCACTTCAATGAGTGCAACAGTAGGGAAAGGGCTGGATAGCTGAGGGGTAAAAATTACTATTCTCACTCCAATGACTGCAACAGTAGGTAAAGTGTTGGATAGCGGAAGGGTAAAAATTACTATTCCCACTCCAATGACTGCAACAGTAGGGAAAGTGTTGGATAGCAGAAGGGTAAAATTGACTATTCCCACTCCAGTGAGTGCAACAGTAGGGAAAGTGTTGGATAGCGGATAGGTAAAAACTACTATTCCCATTCCAGTGAGTGCAACAGTAGGGAAAGTGTTGGATAGTGGAGGGGAAACAATGGCTATTCCCACTCCAGTGAGTGCAACAGTAGGGAAAATGTTAGATAGCAGAGGGGTAAAAATTACTATTCTCACTCCAGTGAGTGCAAAAGTAGGTATAGTGTTGGATAGCGGAGGGGTCAAAAATACCATTCACACTGCAGTTAGTGGAACAATAGGGAAAGTTTTGGATAGCAGAGGGGTAAAATTTAAATTCCCACTGAAGTCAATTCACAATTAAAAACAAACAAAATATCAACTACAACATAAAAGATGTTAAAAAACAAAAAAGAATACATATATAAAAATTTTATAAAATTATGAAAATCTAAAAATTACCTACAAAGATTATTTTAAAAAATTAAAATAATTTACAAACAACTATTTTAATCGAAATTAATTATCATCAAAACATTAATTGTTACATACATTTAATCTTTGTTATTTCCCACCCTATAACACCACACAATTCCCAACACACATCTAATTTATTTTTACATAACATAATTAATTATCAATTAAACTAATATTATTAATTAAAAAAACAAATTAAAACAGATACAAATTAATTTACTCACCAAACGTTACCCCATAAAACCAAAATCCACACACAAAATAAAAATAAACAATTACCGAAAATATTTATCAATTAATTAACTAATATTAATGACCAACTAATTATTAATTAATTAAACCTAAATTACTTTCCACCCTCTACCCCAATAAACACAACACACACCTAAAAATCATTACACAATTTCCATAACTAATTTTACATTAATACATTAATATCAATTAACAACAACTTATTAATAAATTTAAAAGAATTTGCTTCCCACACTTTACCACTTGCAACTCCACAACTCACATCTCAAATTAATGACACAATCGTCATATTTAAATATTAATTAATTAGCATTTATTTGACAAATAATTATTAATTAATTATAAATAAATTACTTCCTACACTATTCCCCTGTAAACCCCACCACCCATTCCTAAACAAATTACACAATTAACATAATTATTTACCAGTTAATTAATTAATTACATAATAATAATTAGCAAGCAATTGATAAATAATTATTAACAAATTAATTCCCACAATTAACACTATAAAATATAAATTAATTAAATATAAATAAAATATATTAATACATTTATTAAAATTAAATTATTTCCCATCATATTCACCTATAAACCCACAAACCACTCTTAAAAAATGACACAAATAACATAATTATCAATGAATTAATAATAATTAACAACCAATTTATAAATAGTTAATAATAAATTAATTCCCACAATTAACAGTATAAAATATAAATTAAATAAATATTAATAAATAAAAAATATTAATAATATGATTATACTTAAATTACTTCCCACCCTATTACCCTATAAACCTACAACCCGCTCCTAAAAGAAGTGACACAATTAAATAAATACTAATAAATAAAAAATATTAATTACTTTATTATAATTAAATTACTTCCCACTATTATTCCCCTATAACCCATAGCCCGCTACAGAACTAAAAAAACGCAAAATTTAATTAACATAAAATTAATAACTACTAAAAATTTAGGGGACGTGGCCAAGAGCGTCAAGATGGTGGTCGCACCTTAGGAGTGCTTCGGACCCCTCCGTCATCCGCTCTGCAATCCACCGCCATCGAAGCCCCTGTGACCCTTACACTGACTGCCTTGTTACCTGGGCTCTGTGAGGGTCCTCCTGGAGCGATGTGTGGCGATTCAGGGCGATGCGGGCGGCCTTGGACTTTTGGGCCCGCCGCGCAGCGTTTCTAAGATGTTGGCCGCCAGAGAGTTCTCCCGATCCCCGATTGGCCTGCGGTCCTGATCGGTCCTAATTGGAGGTGTCACCACTGGTGGGCATTTGGCGCTGCCCGGCTGACCCCGTATGCCTGCCCTTCCTGGCGACGACCTGCTCTGTTTGACTGCGGTGCCTGGGTGGCCTGGAGGACCGCCTGTCCCGCACTCGAGTGGTGATCCCGCAGCCTGAGCATCTCTAAGGCCTGTTCAACCGCTGATGAGGCAGAGGGGAGCTGTGGTCCACGTCTCCTGCTCTCGTACTCTGCAGCGCTTCCCCGTCAGTGGCCACCCGCTACCCTGTGATGAGTCTCGCCCCATCCACTGGCTTTGCTGCGCTGATCCTGTGGAGCAGCCCTGGGCACTGGCCGGGTGCGGAGGATTGAGAACCACTGGAGAAGCGGTATGCGCGGTGGAATCGGGCACTGTGCACCCCCTCAACCTCCTCCTGACCAATGGGCAGGTGTCGGTGCCCGTGTGAGCCCTCATCCTTCCAGGGGCCTATCTGTGAGGTCTGGAGGCCCGTGACCTAGCGATGTCCCACTGTGGAGGGGAGGAGCGGGGGTGCCTTCCTGCTGGGGCTGCCCTGTGGCTGTGCCTGGTTGGGTGGTGGAGATTTGGCCGTCAATGGGGCGGCGGGGGTGAACTGTTTACTGGTGTGGCCTCGACCTCCCCCGCCACTGAGAAGAGCTGAGGCCCTGTACCGAGGGGCACCCCGCACCCTGCTTGATCCTGGGCTATGGTGGCATGGTGAGGCGGTCCGTCCCCCTGGGGCTCTGGTGGGGTGCAAGGGGTACTTCGACTGCCATTTTGGGCAGTGGCGACACCATCTGTGGCGGTGACCCCCGGGCAGATCCGCACCGGGCGTGTGCCGGCAGCCATTGTGAGACCTCATCCTGTCTGAAGCCTAAATACAAGACCTGGAGATCTAAGACCTAGCACGGATCTGTCGTGGAGGTGAGGAGTGGGGGTGCTTGCCTACTGAAGCTGACCTGCTGCTGTGCCTGCCCTGGGAGGTGGATATTCGGCCATCAATTGGGCGGTGGGGGTGATCTATTCACTGGTGTGGCCTTCCCCCCTCCCTCCTGCGACTGAGGAGTGCTGGAGCCCTGTACCGGGGAGCACCCCATGCCTTGCTTGATCCTGGGCTATAGTGACTTGGTGAGGTGGCCCGACCTGCTGCGGAAACCCCCCCTGGTGCTCTGGTGGGGTGCGAGGGGTACATCGACTGCCATTTCGGGCAGTGGTGGCCTTACCTGTGACGGCGTCCCTTCCAGGGCAGACCCGTGCCGGGCGGTGGTGGTTGATTGAGGCCCCCACTGGAGGGTTTCGGACACTGCATCGAGTGGCAGTGCTCAGTTGGTCCCGGCCTCATCCTTGTCCCTTCCCGAGACTCTGGCCTCACCCCTCGCCTCGTCAACTGATGGCTGATTTCTATCCCTCTGCTCACGTTGGCCCGGGAGCCCTGGCCCGACACTAACTTTGGCCCCTGTTGACCTGACCCACATGGGTCCACTGCTGAAGGAGGTCAGCGGTGGTTCGAGGGGTGGTGTGGAGTGGCCGGGCATTGCCCCCTTTCCCCCCCTTGGCCACCCTCCCTCTGCCTGCCTGTCCGCCCGGAGCCCGAGCTGCATCCTTCTCTGCTGCGTGGTAGTCATGGATAGGGGCAGGGCGCCCAAGACTCCCGCCACCCAAACTAAAATGGACCGGTTCCCCACCAAGAACTCCGGGGCGACTGAAGGGTCCGCGGACAAGGAAGCCCCTGCAGCGGCAGACCTTTCTACCATCCTCCAGGCTATCCACGCATCGCAATCTTTGGTTGAAAGTAAGATTTCGGAAGTCCGGGTTGATATGACTCTTATCCGGCAGGATCTCTGCAACACTACAGCCCAGATTAAAGAAAAAGAAACTGAGTCCCACATATCCACCGTGGAAGACGACGTCCACCAACTCAAGATCCAAGTTACTCAACTCCAGACTCCTACCCGGGAGCTGCATCGGCGGGCCGTGGGTGCCGAAAACAGGTCCCGTCGTAACAACCTCCGCCGGGTCGGATTGTCGGAGGGTGTGGAACAGGGTCGGACGGCGGACTTGGTTGAACGCTGGTTGCGCTCGTGGATGCCCGAGGGCTCCCTCTCCCCATGGTTCATGGTCGAATGGGCCCACTGCTCACTTGCTCCCCGCCCACAACCGGGAGCGCCCCCTAGACCGATCATCCTGCAGATCCTCAACTTTAAAGATCGTGACGCTATCCTGGCTGAGTCCCGTAAAATGCAACCTCTTAAGTACGAGAATTAGACAATCATGATCTATCAAGCAGAAACTATGCTCTCTCAACATACAGTACAGACTCCTTTTCCCGGCCCGTCTGCAAGTGGTGTTTCAAGACAAGACTCTCTTCATTGATACCCCTGATGAAGCATGGACATGGGTGACAGAGGACCGCCAGCCGAGACTCGGTGCCCCGAATCCGGCCTCGTCCAGTGGCACTGGAGGCACCTGGCGAGACATGCCGGTTCTCCGACCGAGACGTAGGCACTCTGGTAGGCGCAGGGGCCAGGGGCACGCATGTTCAGATTTTACGTTGGGCCCTTCTCCCCGGCTTACGCCCGAACTGCACGACGGGGCTCTCCCTGCCATGCGGAGCTCCAGCTCCTCGGGCCGCTCCGACTCAGTGACTGCATCACCTCATCCATCATTGCTGGACTTGCCAGACACTGACCGTTTCCGCAGCCCGACGCTTCTTCCAGTGCCCGCTTGAACCTACTTGTCTCCTCAGATGGTGGCCGGTTTCACCCAGAACTTACACTCTGCCTAGTTGCTAACTTTGTTCCCCGATGGCTACAGATATGAACATCCTAATAAGAGGAGGGGTCCTCCATGATTCCGTTCCCATGCATTTTAGCTTGGCTCTCCAGCCCCTTACACGCATTCCCCCTGCCTGGCAACTATAAAGGCACAACATCGCTCCATATAATGTCCTGGAATGTTAATGGCCTGTTAGATAAGGTTAGGCGCGCAGCAGTCCTGTGATATGCCCAGCGTCACGCCGCAAACATACTCTTGCTTTAGGAGACCCATCTGATAGGCAACCACTGCCCCTTCCTGGCACGACATGGCTATGGCGGAGTCTGGCACTTTGGATTCAGTAGGGGGTCGAGGGGGGTGGCTATTCTGGTGTGTCGCACTCTTCCATTGGTGGTGCGTAGAGTGATGCATGACCCCCAGGGCTGTGTCATCCTCCCGGAGGGGACCCTTGGGGATCGACCTCTTAACCTGTTGGCTGTCTATTCTCCTCCCACCTTGTTGGCCTCCACACTCCAAAGACTCACCTCCACTGTCGCTGCCTTGCCCTTGGGGATGACCGTTATTGGGGGAGACTTTAACGCGGTTATGGATCCCAGCCCTGACACTGCCTCACACCCCTCGGCCTTTAGGATTGCCGAATCTGGCCTCCTCTAGAACTGGGCTGTCAGCCTGGGTCTCGGGGATGCCTGGAGACTTTGGCATCCGACAGCTCGACAATACACTCATACCTCAGCCTCCCACCACATGCACGCGTGAATAGACTATGTTTTTCTGCCTGCTCAAGACTGCTGAGCGATCCAAGCTATCACTATCCTCTCCAGGGGCTTATCGGAGCACTCTCTGATGACGCTGAAGGAAGGCTCTCTCCCTTCGTCCTCGCGCCCGATCTGGCGACTCAACGCCTGGTTTCTCCAGTGTGAGGGGTTCAAAGAGCAAGTAGGTGCCAAGCTTTGCCTCTATTTCACCAACAATCAAGGTTCGGTGTCCTCCTCTCGTACCCTTTGGTAGGCCGGAAAGGCCGCCATTCGGGGCTTTGCCAAAGGCCAACTCAAACTTACACATACGGTACGTGATTCCCAGCTCACACTTCTGGGGCGCTGGCCGCCCAGCTCGAGACTCTGCCCCCTGAGGACAGAACCGCAGCTCAGGACAGGAGGCTTACATTTCTAAGAGATGAGATCAGACAGACCTCCTTGGAGGCTGCCAAATTGCTTTGGAGATCTTCTGTAGCACGAGTATATGGATGGGGAGATAAAAAGAGGAAGCTCCTCCATCACCTGGCCACCTATCCTATGGCCAACCGTATAATACCAAAGGTGATCGACACAGGCGGTGAGATTCACCGGGCCCCGGCGGCAGTGGCCCAATGCTTCGCCACCTACTATGCCATTCTCTATTCGCCAGGGACACCTAGCCTTTTACTACCGGAGCTTCTCCGACGCGAACGGTTCCCCCTTCCACACCTTAGTGAATCTGAGGCGGAGGCACTGGATCTCCCGATCACCCCCGAGGAGGTTCTGGATGCCATATCGCGCATGGTGGCCGGTAAGACACCCGGACCAGACGGGCTCCCTCAGGAGTTTTATGCGTCCTACCGGGACACCCTGGTTTCGCCTCTTTTGGTGATGTACTGTGAGGCAGTGGATTGTGGCTCCTTCTGTCCAGAGACAGACTTAGCAACCATTGTGGTGATCCCTAAGTCTCAGCCCCCCTCGAACTGCTGCTCGGACGACCATCCTATCTCCCTTATTTTTACTGAGCTTAAAATCTTTGCCTCTGTCTTGGCCAACCGCATACGACCGCACTTGACCAGTCTGGTTCACCCAGACGAATGCGGTTTTATGCCTCTCTGAGGGACCAGGCATTGCCTCAGACGCCTTCACCTTGCCCTCGCAAATGAGCACCTGGTGTCCCCCTATTTGTCTCTCCTTCTCGTAGACTTTGAGAAGGCCTTCGATTCGGTAGACTGGGGTTACCTGGAGGCGGTGTTGGAAGAGATGGGCTTTGGCGTTCCCTTCCACAACCTGGTTAAGACGCTGTATTGTCAGTCCTGGGTGCAGGTTCTAGTCAATGGAGCCCTGTCCCATCCCTTTCATATCAGAAGGGGCACAAGGCAGGGGTGCTCCCTCTCACCGCTTCTATTTGCTTTGGCAATGGCTCCCTTTGCTTGCCTTATTCGTTCGGACCACTCTCTCACGGGGTGGAGGTGGCATGGCTTTGAGGAGGACAAAATCGTGCTCTATGCGGACAACGTGCTGCTATTTTTGGCGGACCCTGCTCAGTCGGAACCCCGATGCCTTCGGGCCTTGGATCTCTTTTAGCGCACCTTGGGCCTCCGGTTAAACCCGACCAAGTCCGTTCTGGTTCCCCTTCACCTTTCCCGGGAGTGCTTTGATTGGCAGTCGATGATCCCTCTTCGACGGCAGTCCTTCAAGTACTTGGGGATCTGGGTGGCCCTTCTCCCCGACCTCGCCTGGTCACTTAATGTCATCCCGCTGGTTAAGCGAGTCCGCGCTGACCACCGTAAATGGCGAACACTACCACTGAACCCTCGGGGCAGAATAGCCCTATTTAAAATGATGATTATGCCCAGATTTCCATACGTGCTCCAGAATACGCACCTCTCCTTCTCCAGATCTTGGTTTCTTGAGATGGACAGTTTGGCCATCAAGTTTTCATGGGGAGGGCGGAGGCCCAGGCTGGCCCTGGCCCAATGCTGGATTCTGCCCTTTGACGGAGGTCTTGGGATGACGAGCCTATATCTTTATTATTTAGCGACTCGGCTCCTTACCGTGCACGACTGGTTTAATGGCGGCTGGTCCGAACCGGCATGCCGTGTGGAACTGCACACACTGGGTCTGTCTAATATCCAGGGGCTGCTGTACGGGAACGCTGTTTCCCAAGCTCTCCCTGAGGTCAAACGCGGAGTACTCTTGGCCTGGCGGGCCTCCTTGCGCCATATCCGCTGGTCGGACAAATTGACCCAGTATACCCCCTTGTGGTGCGGCACCCGACTCCGGGAGGTTGCTACTCTTTCGAGATTTCGATCCTGGGATCTCATTGGGATTTCCACATTAGGTGATGTCTGGAGTGGGACCCACTTACGCTCCTTCCAGGACTTACAGGCCCGGTACTCCCGCCACTCTTGCCAGTTCTTTAGATATCTACAGCTACGCCATGCCCTCCACTCCTATATATCAGAGGGCACTTCGTTACCTGAATATAGCCCACCCGAAGCTCAGGTCATGACTTATAATCTGGGAAAAGGAGGAATCTCCCGCATCTATCGCTCTCTTACAAACAATACCGCCAACTCACTATCTCGACTCTGGGACAAGTGGGAGGGTTGGCTTGAGGCCCTGGAGGACGCTGACTGGAGAGACGCCTTGATGGCTCCCAAAATAATTGCAGTCTCAGCAAGGCTTCGGCTAGTCCAAATATACTTCCTTCACGCTGCCTATCTTACACCGCTGCGCCTCCTCGGCGTGGAGCTTTGGCCTGATGCTTCCTGTCCCCATTGCCCTCACCCCCAGGCAGATTTTTACCACATGATATGGCTTTGTCCTGCGATCCAGAGGTATTGGGTATCCGTGACCGGAGAGCTCACTGAGGTCCTGGGCTCTGAGGTGCCCCTTGACCCTTTGAACGCACTTTTGGGCATCACTGAGGGGCTAGATGGTACCAGGGCTGAGAAGATATTTCTTATTACAATGCTGGCGGTGGCCAAGAGGGACATTGCAGCTCACTGGCTGAACACTACTGCACCTACATTGGTGCGATGGCGCAGGGGAGTGGACTGGTGTGCCGCACAGGAACGGCCTCTATATGCGGCCAGAGGTTGTCCCAAGAAGTTTCGTCGAATGTGGGGCAAGTGGGTCAGAGTGATAGAGGACTAGAGGGGATTGATGTGCTGTACGGGACTGGAGTGGATTTGCTGATATCTTCCCTATGTATGTCTGCCTCTATATGCCTCTGTGATGTGTTTTCGTCCTTGCTTTGTCTTTCACATTGTACTCCTGAATGGTGCTGTTAACTTTGATACAACCTAAAATCAATAAAATTGGTTATCAAAAAAATGTTTTTAACACATATATTAAAAAAGAAAAGCAATACTTATACCAAAAAAATAGATCACATACTTTTAAAATACATACTAAAATACATAACACTAATAAAAAAATCGATATTTTATACAATTATATTTTTGCAAACGATATTAATGACTTCGATAATTTAAAAAACGATATTTCTTATCGCAAAGCTGATATTCTTGACCACGATATTCCTGCTGTCCACATTTCTGTATCACAATATTTCCAACTCGATATTTGTGTTAGGCGGCTGAAGAACGCCATCGACCATGCTGCGGTATTTCTCTTTATACTAAGTATCTTTGTCAAGCTCTGGATATGTCTTAGGGAGCAACGACTACAAAGTTATCATATACCATTGTGGCTATCATACGACATGAGCTTTGAATTCTGCTGCACATCACCAATATCCATCAAGATTACGGATGAACGTCTAACTCTTCATTTTCCTTTACCAATTCGATTAATTGCTGACTCAAACAAATGAGCCTGACGCATGGGGATGATTGCCACCTCTGCTGAACTAATTTTATGCGCAAGGTCACTACCACGTCCTTTTACATCTAATGCTCTGAATATATTCAACATTGCCCTGAAGAAGTCCTATGTCTAAGGACGAAACGCGCTGGCTGTTTTTCTCATAAAAATGAATGAATAAAGAGAAAGAGAGAAAAAAATTGAAATTTGATCTTTGCCCAACTACTTCGTGGCTTCATCAAAAGTCCACTACTTATATGAACTTGAACATTTGCGTAAAGTGGTGCAGCTCTGATTTACTTTTCTCTCGATATTTGTGTATGTCGACATTTAAAACTCGATATTCTGTTTGTGCACTCTCTACTTCAGCTCTTTTGCGAAACTGTTCTCATTACCCTTCTGTCTTTCTCCTGTCTCTCGCCACCTCTCTTTTCTCTCACTCAGGGGCCGATTCCGATCCGGGTCAGAAGGGCACCGAACGCGGTCCAGCCGGAAAAACTACGAGCCGTACGCGTGTTTTCCGGCCGACTCGTGCAGCTGTACGAGTGAGCAAGTACAATGCGAGCTATGTGAGATTCACCGACTGAGTCGTTTTCGGGTCCGAACCGCTCCGTACGTCTCAGTCGGAAGCTAACCGTGGCGTGCAATGGATGCGATTTACAACCGAGCCAGTACGATGCACGCGTCGGACAGCCTGTGCGAGCTGGAGTGTCCGGCTCGCAAAATGTCCGGGTGGTTGCCTTTGGGGGTTTGCGTCAGACCCCCTGACACCCACAGCCCTACGACTCAGACACAGGGGGAGACCTATGGGTCTTCCCAACACAGGCATGTATGGTGCGGATGGCACCGACACGTACCCACTGTAGGAGGCGCACTTGTCCGCGACGTACCCATTCAGTCAATGGGAGCCCATGTACGCGTCGTACAACCAGCTCCCATTGACTTCTATGGGAGTCTGACCGAACTGAGTCCGGCAGCATACGGCCGCATCGTACTCGCTGGGCCGGACTGCAGTCCTCCGGCTCGGTCGGAAAATACTCCGGATCCGGCTCAGTCGGAGTGCTTTCCGATCGGAATCGGCACCTCAGTAGAATTGAAGGTAGCTGTCTAGTTTAAAAAACGCACACAAAGAAGAGGTGAAGAGGGGCAAGAGAAGAAAAATAAGAACAAAATTATCAGAGTTCACTTGATGGAATGGTGGAAATCCTCAGAGCAGTGCTTTGATTTGCCCTGAATCATTAAGAACACCAGTAATAAAGAAGCATTTATTTGTGATTAAAAATACCTGTCAAATAAAGCTAACATTTCAAGCAGTATGTTCAAAGTACTTATTCTAATATTAATCCACTAAATATCCATCAAGTTAGCCTACCATATCTTTTCTACAATGGAAGGAACATGATAATTAGATACTGAATTCCACATAAAATATTATTGTTGCAAGTTAAAAAAAATCTACATCTCAGTACTATTTGGCTGGCAGACACTGGGCAGTTTCAGCTTGCAGCTGTTTTTTCTGCCCCTCTTTTGAAACGCTTAGGATATCATTCAATAATCTGTCATCAAGAGAGTTTGGATTTAAAGAAAATGGGTACTAAAATTCAAGGTTGCTCCAAACAGGGTGCCCCAAAATATAATACATTCAGGGTGATATTTACAATTAAGTGGTGGAGCATGTCGTTAGCCTTCTGGGCTTAAGGACACGCTCCTGCCACTTCTGAAACGCAAGGCTGCACCCTATTTACAAGAATGTGGTGCCGCCTTGTGTTTCCCCCTACGATGGCGCTAAGTTTAACAACTTAACGCCAACGCAGGCACCCTTTCACCCGAGTGCAAGGGTGTCTGCGTGCAGGGGAGGATTGGTTATCTGTAGGAAGGTGTCCGTTCCTGCACATCAACAATCCTAAAATGCCATTTTGTAATTTCATGTGTCCTCCTTCATGCAGCACACATACAAATTACAAAATGGCATTTTTAAAAAGGTTTCTTTATGAACAGGAAGGGATACCTTCAGGCTGCATAATATTGTACTTTTTTGCGATGCTGTACAGCATGAACAAAAGGCATTGGCAGGGCCTAAATGTCTCAAAGACTAAACCTATTAGCTCTCCCAATGCATGTTTTAATTCGTGTTACCACACATCATCTCTCTGTGGTATTTTGCTAACACCTCTTCCTCCAAATAGCCCGCACCTCCATACTAGCTCATTCTGAACCGTAATACTTGTATAGGCAAGACATTGCAGATTGTAATCCATACCTGCATGAAATAAGAAAAAGAGCAAAACAAATTATGCTCCAAAGTCTTCGAATTGTCAATGATGTAACATACAGCTCAATTTAAACATACTGGGGCAGATTTATGTTTCCTGGCGCATCCCTGCAAATCAGCAGGGATGCGCCAGGAAAGATGCGTCACGCAAGTTTACCCTTGCGCCACCACAGATGCGCCGCATTTACAATGCAGTGCATCGTGGCGCAAGGATAAACAGATGCATGACGCATCTGATGGCGTAAGGGTGGCGCATTGCTGAAGTCGCGTCGCAAGCACGACGCAACTCCAGCAATGTTTAGGGGCTGCCCATACCTAACATGCTGCGTCATGCCTTACGCCTGCTTCAAGCAGGCGCAAGGTTTTGACGCAGCAGCGGCAGAAAAGTGACTGAGTGAAATCTTGCAGATATCACTGCGTCACTTTTCCGAGGCTTTTTACGATGGAACGCCCACCCTGCATACATTAAACCTGACGCAGGTTTAATGTATCGCAGGGCTTTACAACGTGACGCATCTCCCTAGATGCGTCACGTTGTAAATAAGGCGCAACATGGCGCATGGTTTACGCCGCCGTTGCGTCACAAAAGTGAGGCAACGGCGGCGTAAAAGTGGCGCAAGTCTAACATAAATCTGCCCCACTGACTCTAACTTCGCATCAGTATAGCAGTGATTTTATTTATGTATGCTATGCTTGTTTTGTGTAGTGTGGGTGACCCTCTGGAATATTTTTTCGCCCCTTGGTGAGTAAATCTCTCACCACTGCTATGGGTTGTCGACGTCGTCAGGGCTGGGTTGGCGTAAAAACGACACATAAAACAAAACGGTGTCGAAGAACCAGCTGCCGAAGGAATTGTTAGCTGCTTGACGCAACTCGGAGGCTTTGTTGATAAACGCTTACAACTTCCGTTTCCAGCTGAGTGCTCGCGCGAAGCTTGCAGGCAGCAGCGGGGCAAAGCGGTAGTGTCTGAGGCAGAGCGCGCGCCATTCCCCTCTGGGAGATCTCCAGTCATTCGATTCAGCTCTCTAGCGTTATTCAAGGGAGACTTCATCTCCCCCAGCTCTCATCGGAGCTGCTAATAGGTGCTTCCGAACTCATAAGGAGATGACCAAAGTCCTGGGCTTGGGGGACTCGCGCTCGTTTATCTTCCACGGGCAGGATCACATCCCATTCTTCTCACTGCTTGCTTGGATGCTAATGCACTGCGCGAGTCCGCGGCACTTCCTGCGAGCTTCCATTGCAATCACTGTCACTTGCTGAAGCCTATCACAGGCAGCGCTGACCCTCCAGGCCTGCAAGAGGCAAACGAAACACACAGATCCGTATGATGTTTATGGTTCGAGGATGCTACACGACACGATGGATTCTAATCTGGCAAAGCTACCATCCGGAAGAGTCACAGGAGACTTTAAAGCTGCCAATACAGATACGCCTCATACTTACAGTTTATTCCTTTTATTGCTATTTAGTTGATTACATAGAGCACAATATGCCATTAGTATGGAGAAAAGTGAATCAATCATCTCTGCATTTTTTTTATTGTAAACATGTTTACATTTTTTATTCAAGTATTTAAATATAAAACATAGAACAGGGGTGCCTAAAACCTTAACATCCAAAAAGGTTACCATAAAATCAATTATATTATATGTATAACACAGTTACGAATATATACCACTGATAGAATGCAAAATGAGGGCTCAAATCAGCGTTGCATAAGAGGCTGACATTTGTTTAATGAACATTACATTTTCTAAGAATGCTAAAAATTAGTTAAACCTAGTTAAACTTGAGTGGATGCGAGTTAAGGTGAACAATAGTAAGGACAGCTGGCCAATTTGACAAATAATCTGTGATTTTGAGATTCTGTAGTAATTGAGGAATTCTATTTTAAATATCCAATCGAACCACATCTGAAATGTAAGGAGAAAAGAAGCAGGACTGGGCCTGGAGCTGAATGAGTTACAACTCACGAACAGAGTTGTTAAAGGGAAACAGAACAGATTGAGGTTTTAGCACACACCCTATATAGTCAAGAAGAGGACAGCCAAGATGGAATTTATACATTACAGGTGAGAATTGGA
The DNA here is from genome assembly GCF_964204655.1 of Triturus cristatus. Taxonomy (NCBI): domain Eukaryota; kingdom Metazoa; phylum Chordata; class Amphibia; order Caudata; family Salamandridae; genus Triturus; species Triturus cristatus. Next base: position 1,390,402,902 of record NC_140590.1, read on the forward strand.
ACTGACAGTCAAGAGATAGGTATTTCTGAGGTGGGTGTAGGGGTTCTGAAAGTGGCGTGTCTCTGAGGTGGTCATGTGAGCCGGAGTATGTGAGCTGGGGATCTAGAGGACCTCTATAAGGTTTCTGCAAACACTCATCCAGACTTGCATAATGTGAGCAAACCTGGGAAGATGCTGACTTCTGCCAAGTCTTATGCTAGTTATTTGGGCACACATTGGCCCGACCTGATTCTAGTGGAGCTGGACGTTTACTTCCAGATAACCTTTACCCAGAAGGGCCCTGTCAGAAAGATTTTCCACGCTCTCATCATGTTAAAAATTAGTGAGAAGGATAAGCCTCTCCAAGTAGGTGTTTCAATGATAAACTGTCTGCCGTATTACGAGGTGAGAGTGTTGCCTGTGCAGAGACTGCCGCTGTACCACCGGTATAGCCAGCACACCACCGACCGCTGGGGGTCACAGTCGGGAGAAGGCAGCCTCCAATGGGCAGTGCAGGGGTTCAATACCACTGTCCATATTATGAGTTGGTCTTCCAACGAGCCGACCCCGGCGGTCGGACCACTAATTAAAGGTTGGTGGAGATAAAGGTTTCTCACCCCTTTCTGGTTCTTCCCAGCAGATTTCGAAGGTGATTCCATTCTACAGGTACCTCTACAGAGGAGCATCTTCACCCTGAGGAACACGACCTCGTCTGCAATGAAATACAGGTAAGTGTGTCACCACTGAAGCAAAAACAGAAGGTTTTCTTAGTCCAAAAGAATTCCAATTTCTTAACGTAAAATCACCAAGAATACCGGTGATATATACACTACCCAAAGTACACAAGAATCTTAAAAACCCTCCAGGCCACCCCATTGTTTCTGGGTTAGGCTCTATACTCGAGCCACTCGGCCAATATGTGGACTATTTTGTTAAGGACTTTGTCCCCAAAACAGACTCCTATTTTACATACTGTCCCAACACTTTTCATACTCCTACTACTCGAACTCTGCCTCAGTAGGAACTTTTTCACTTTCGACAATGAGTACTACCAACAGGTTAAAGGAACATCAATGGGGGCTGTATTACCCCCAACCTAGCGCCCTGCAACCTTTGGTGATTTGTGCGCTATACAAAAATCTTTGACATTGACAACCTAGCTATACTCTTCATGGACTATCTAGAGACAACAGTAATCCTATCAACCGCAAATCCCTTGTTTTCTGGCATCACATTATGGCATCGGTACATCGATGATATTTGTCTAATCTGGCACAACAGTGAAGCTACACTCCACCAATTCTTACACTGGTTGAACAACAATTGCATAGGACTCAAATTTACCTTGTCCCTTGACCACTCCTCAATTGCTTTTCTGGACCTCACCATTTACGATTCTAATGGTGAACTCCTCACAAGGCTTTATAGGAAGCCCACGGAGCGCAACACGCTTCTCTGTTACGAAAGTAACCACCCAAGAGCACTACAGGACTCTCTACCATATTCCCAGTTTTTACGCATCAGGCGTAATTGCTTTGCTAAAGAAGACTACTTTCAAGAAGCCTCTACCCTAGCCACCAAGCTTAAAGCCAGCGGCTACCCAAAAAGATTGGTACGCAATGCCCGGAAGCGAGCATGGTACTGTCCAAGAGAAATTTTGCTTTCACCCAAGGTAAAACCTAATACAAATCGAATTGTTTGAGTGACAACATTGTCACCAGTATCAAACACCATTCGCAAGTCCATTCTTAGACACTGGCCAACACTAAACGCCGGTAATTTGAAAATTTAACGTCCCCTTTTTGCTTTCCGCAAAAGGCGCAATTTGAAAGACCACCTTGTAAGAGCAGCACTGCCGAGTCCTAAGCCATCCCTAACCCTTGATGCCCACTGGGACCTTGATCCATTGATAGGACATTCAAAATGTGGTAATTGTAATGTTTGTGACTACACTATAGAAGGCAAGTTTTTCACTTTCAACAATGTGGTTATTAAATCACGTTCATTTTCAAACTGCAACACCTGTAATGTTATTTATTTGATTCAATGCCCTTGCCTGAAAGTCTACATTGGCCAAACAACACAGAAAGTTAAGACTCGTATTGGACCACACCGCAGCAGGGTTTGTTGTCAAACTCCAAATGCCCCACTGGTCGAACATTTCAATCCTGCTGGCCACAAAGAGGATGACAATAAATGGACAGTTCTCAGTGTATTGAAACCCCCACCGAGAGGAGCAGACATGGCTCAACTTCTAAACAAAGAGGAATTAAAACGTATTATTATCTTGGACAGCATCAGGAATGGATTGAACAGGAATGAAGATTGGACTACCTTGCTCTAAGTTCCACTTGATGCTCAAAACCAGAAATGTCACTTTAACCAAATACCACCTCTCAATTGGGGTAACTGTATAAAGGCACGCCACCAATAATTTATGTTTAATTTGGCATTATATATTTCTTTGTAATTTTTCCTTTTCCTATTTTATTATACGCAAACATATTTTCCAATCGTTTTTAATAGCCTCCCCATGTTTATCGTATTTTGACCAGACAGAAGATTGTTTTTCTACACCATTGCTAGCCCTTAAATATCGTTCTTTGGTTTAAGAAATGTGGCAACCTCTCTTTGTTTGTATGTTCACCAATTTTAATCACGCAAGCTACCACCCTCAGTCTGTCTTCTGTATCCATCACTCTCCTCACTCAAGATGGCCACCGTTCTTTTCACATCCAATTGCGCGTGCGGTTCACATCATATAGTCCTGGTTATGTCCACCCCCTCAGTATCACGGCCATCGAGCACGCGATCGGATCCCATTCCAGCAATTACCGGTAAGCATGCACCCCAGCGCTCGCTCACCGCGGACCGTCCCATTCTCACGAATCCTGACATCCCTTCCCTTCTTCTTTTTTCCGCAGGGCATTTTGCGGTATCCTCACCCTGCCCAAATTCCTAGATAACTGAAGCTAGCGCGCTGTCAATTAGCCTTGACTCCTACCTTGACTGCCTTAATTGCAAACTACGGTAAGCGGTTGCTACCACTTCAGGAGCACCTCCTTGTCCACACCATTTGCGGAAGCCACCGGCTCTTAAACTAATCGCACTCTCCTTCCCTCCAGGACCGCTCATTGTAGCAGATCCCTAGCTCCAAGCGAGCCTTCACGCATGGTGGATAATACAAAACTCCCTCAGTTCCGCACATTGCAGCAGACTAGTAGCTCCTAGCGAGCTCCCACGCATGGTTGTTATTACACGCCTCTGGCTCTCCTATTCCCACATTCATTTTCAATGAGGTCAGTTTTCACACTAATTTGCGCTTTTGTCCGGCTTCTAAACTGAAAGCTGTTTCACAAACAGTCGTTTCATGCATGGTTCTAGCGCCTATAATTCACTGTCACTCGCGCTCTTTGTTTGATATCTACATCGCGCATTGGACACCAATTCTCAAAACAGCTGTAGCTTGTTTTTGGCACTCAGTTCTCACCACCGTCTGTCCCGTTTTCAATTGCTTGTCACCGCTAGCATGCTTGTTATCACGCAGTATTGTCACTCTCTACCGCCCGGCCCCCAATTTATGCCACAATCCCGTATTCCGCACTTGCCGCATGTACCTTTCGCCGATTCTCACAATTGAAATACCTCACAGCATACCGTGTCTTTTAGCTATCAGCCTTTAAAATTCACTTAGGAACCTATTCCGCTTAACTTAATGTTGCCCTGTTTTCTGTATTAGCAATCTGCACTAAATGGCACAATTGAATTTAACCATGCATCTTAGCATGCTTGCACTTATCTGCCTATAGCAATTACCTAATTAGCATGTATATTAGTTACCACCAGGTGGTTGACTTCTCTCTAAGTGTGTCTTCTAATATCGCCTTGTTTTCTGCCTTTTTCCCATTTCTCCCTTGTTGCGCAGGCAGTGTATTGTTTCAGGCTTTTATTACACCCATCCTGATGATGATCCTAGTATTTTTTTAAAAGGATCAAAACGTCGCTGACTTATTTAGACAGTCTGCATGTTTATCCAATGTGTTAAAACCAGTGCAGTACCTGTTAAATTGAAAGCTTGCCCCTATCAGTCATATTGGCCGCAAGCTACTTTTTGTTTTGCCCGAAATGTTTTTGTCCATTTGTAATTGTTTTGTGTTTTTGTAAGACGCGGGACTGTGTCCCACTCTATTACTGTGCTTTTGAATTTTTCTGAAATTTTTTGATTGATTAAATGTACTGTCCGGCTGGACATCTTTAATATAGCACTGATTCTAGTCTATATTTACTACAATTGTATTATGTTCTTTAAGGACCTTTGTTTCTATAATTAATGAGCATCGAACCACAGCACTTAGACCAATCACAACGCTGCTAAGGCAGCGTTGTGATTGGTCAGGGGATTCTGGGAGGCTGTGTGCTTCCTTCCGAGAGAAGGATGGAAAAAGAAGAGGCGGTGGCTGGCGGTCGACGGTAAAGAGGTAAGTGTATTTTTTTTTATTATTCCCCCCCTCCCTTATTCCCCCCAACCACTGCACCATCACCGCTGGTCGGTAGCAGCACTACTGGTTTCTTACAAGAACAAATTTGCTTCTGGCTGATTAGAGCAGAACAATGACTAAGAGTATCAGAAATCATCAAAAATAATGTATTGATGGTTGGGGGGAATGCAGCGGGGAACCACGCCTCTACGCTGCTAGGTGCGTCCATGGCCACTCCTCCCCCTTTCACCTCACCTCACAGAAACGCCGCGCGGACGCCGCGATGATGATGACCGCTAGATAACGCGGAAACTTGCTGATGGCAAACCGCCGCTGAGCTGAAGCTGCCTGAACGAATCTAGGACATCGCTGGGCAACTCAAGCCCCGTTTTACCTGGTTCACATACAACGGAAGAAACGGAAGAAACGGAGGCAATCGTCGGATTACGCCATCTTGCAGGGCCACAACCTGCAGTTTCACGGTCCCGTTCGGAGCTCTGAGCATGCTGAAAGCAGTTCTGCACACCGTGAGTTTTGCATCAGACATAAGGAGGAATATAAGGGGGCTGCTGGCTAGTGATATGGACTGGGCTGCTTAAACCGTTTTAAATCAGTATTACACTGGGGTATTATTTCCAGTCCCCTCGGGTTGACGCGCTGGTCCGGGGGGGGGGGGGAATTCTGCCTCTCTATTCACTGAGAATGGTGCGACCACAGAGGGAAGTCGCTAACCTTAAAACGGCTAGAATCGAGGCCCAGAAAGTGAAAAAAAATCGCCGCGCCCTTGCCAAGTCAGCACGTCGAGCAGCTCAAAAAAGTGACATTGGGGCTGTCCCCTCCTCACCAGATAGCTCCCTTATTACTTCAGATGAAGATACGTCCCTCACCATGGTGGCTATTAATCAGACTTTACAACAGGAGACACTGCCGGACCAATTGAATGCTAGCCTAGAAGGGGATAATCAACACGTCTGCACTGGTGGCAATGTGCAAAAGGAGTTGAAAAAATTTCCTTTATTCACTAAAAAACAAAATCTACCACCTACCCACTCCTCTCTTCTTCCACCGGCTATTGATTTTGGCACGTCTTCTCCAGCAATTGGATCAGCAATTGGTTCAGCGCCTCCAGTCGAGGGTCAAGACATCAACTACCCCTACTTGGTGCCCTCACTATCAGGTGTGCAGGTAGATGCTCCTGCTTTAATTCAGGATTTGCCAGTTTTGCCAGATCACCCTTAGCTAAGCCAAACTTCAGGAGACCCACAGGCTCCTTTTTTGCAATTATTGGATCTCTGTTCGAAATCTCAAGAATTACCTTCATCCAATGCTGGAATTTTATCGAAACTTAGCTCAGAGAAGTCTGAAAATTTTCAAATCGACATCCGTGATATGCTGAATTTAATTCTAGCAGAGATAAGGGAAATGAAAAAGCTTCAGCAAATCGAGATTAATACCCTCAACCAGCGTCTAGATAAAATCGAAGAGGCTATCCAGGGTCTCCCTACCAGATTCTCTGAGGCAGAGGCCAGAATTTCCACCATCGAAGATCAATTGGTGACGGTGATGTCTGTGACAAAAGAAGCAGACAAGAAGAAAAGATATCTCGAGAATAAGGTGGAGGAGTTGGAAAGCCATTCCAGGAGGTCCAATCTGCGTCTTGTGGGGGTGCCTGAGGGGATTGAAGGTGCTCAGACTCTCCTTTGGGTTAATACGTTCATAAAGCAGCAAGTACTACCTGATTACGAAGGAGATCTGTCAATCACAAGGGCACATCGTATTCCAGCCCAACCCTTTCCCAATTCTCCTTACCCAAGAACAATTCTTTTGAACTTTGCGGATTACAGAGTGAAAGAAAAAGTGTTGGCAAAGGCTATCCAACAACGCCAATTCCCCCTTAACGAGACACAGAAATGTAGAATCTTCTCCGATATGACAGCCGTCGCTGCTCGAAGAAGAAAAGAGTTCGTTAAGATGCTGCATCTCTTCAAAGCCCATGGGGCTCAGGCCTCTATTGTTCAGCAATCCAAACTAAAAGTACTGGTAAAGGGGAGGTTTTTCATGTTCTCGGATATTGAGGAGGCCCAGACTTGCTTGAAGGGGATATCCGGTTCCTCAGGTTAATTGTGATATCCTGTTTGGATTTAAGCTGACGCAGGATATTTGTAAGAAATGCTCTTTTTTTGCGGTTTGTTCTGATTTGGTGTGGGAGGAGGGGTGTGACCATGATCGTACCACGGGGTGTAACAACACGACACCCAGGTTTAAGTGTGGGAGGGGGGAGATGTGGTTAGCGTGGTGCAGGGGGGGTGATTCACACATCTCCAGGGGTGGGGTTCTTTCCAGGGTGGTGGGGGGTTGGGTGTTAGCAGGAAAAAGAGCAGTAGCAAGAAGGTTTGTAATGATACATAGAGTCAAGAAGTATGGCAACTGGTAGTTGTAAGATTTTGTCACTAAATACCAATGGGATATTAAACAAGAAGAAATATGGTGCACTTATAAGATGGGCCACTTTCCTTGACCCCCATGTTCTCTTTCTTCAGGAAACTCATCTTAAGTCCAATTCCCCCAACTTGTTTATTCCTAAAAAATTCTCTAAGGCCTTTTTTGCTTCTTCAGGGGCAGCAATGAGAGGGGTAGCAATTTATTTCTCGGACAAAATGAATTGGGAGTTTCTTCAAGTCCATCGAGACATTTTAGGGAGATGGATCTGGGTAACAACTAAAATCAGGGGTCGGATAATAAACTTTATTAATTACTACGGCCCATTATCCGATAATGTATTACCCCTGACCCAGATCCACGAAAAGTTGATTAGTTCTCCTGGACAGATTGTCCTAGGGGGGGATTTTAATTATATTATGGATATCAGGAAGGATACCACTAATAAAAATAAAAGACAGTCAAAGCCCAATACCAAAAAAATGATGTCGACAATTATGGAACAGTTTGGGCTCGTGGATTCTTGGCGGGAACTTCATCAAGAAACAGAATCCTTCACCTTTTACTCCAATCGCTTCTCTACAGCCTCCCGACTAGACTATCTTTTAACATCTAGATCTATACAGGTGATGAAGGCGTGGATCAGTAGTAATTCTTTTTCCGATCACGCATTGGTTGGGGTCTCTCTGGTTTTAGGGGGGAGAGATAAGGAACGATCTAGGTGGCAGATGGATCGTCTCCTTTTGCAAAATGAAGATTGGATCTTGGGATTTAGGGAGTGGATTGTTCAATATTTTGAGATCAATGATAACACCGCCACCCCCTTTGCCATCTGGGGAGGTTTTAAGGCTGCGGCCCGGGCTCAAGTAATAGCTGTTATGGCCGGTCAGTCCAAAACTCGGAAGTCGCAAATCGAAAACCTCCAAAATAAGGCGGATCAAGAATATGCCTTAATGTTACATCACTCCCCCAATTCCTTTATCAAAGCTAGTAGGGAATTAAGAGATTTTTTTATCTTGGAGGAAATATGTAACTCCAAAATATACCAGCAAAAAATATATGAAGAGAGCCAGCTAATGGGGAAGTTGTTAGCCAATTCCACCCGAAAAAAAATGGAATCCTCTTTAATCACCTCCATCAGGGATCCTGTTTCGGAATTAGTGGTATCAGATAGGGAGAGTGTATCACGGGTCTTCCTCCAACATTATGGACAGCTTTATTCAACCGAGTACCCGGTTAATAATGAATTAATCTCAAAGTATTTGATGGACATTGATCTCCCTACACTCTCCGAGGATAGAATTAAAAATTTAGATAATGAAATAATGGAAGAGGAAATCATAAATGCAATTAAATCTACATCAGGGGGAAAGGCATGTGGTCAGGATGGATTCCCGATCGAATTTTATAAGGTCTTTCTTAAAGAATTGTCATCTCCTTTAAAGAGACTTTTTAACGATATTAGAAAGGGTGCAACTATACCTATCGAGTTCAAGGAATCTGTAATAATATCTTTTGTGAAAAAAGATAAGAATCCTCTAGATGTGAACTCCTTCCGCCCAATCAGTTTACTTAATTCTGACTACAAGATTTTAATGAAAGTGTGGGCTCAGCGCTTCCTCCCTGCTGCCCAAGAAATAATACACAAGGATCAGACAGGTTTTATAGCAGGCCGATCTATGGCTAGTAATACTCAATTTTTAATTCACGCCTTAGATTTTTTTAACATAAACGAAATCCCTGCTGCAATAATTATGGTTGACGCTGAAAAAGCCTTCGATCTTGTGAATTGGCAAACATTGTTCTTAACGTTGAGGAGTTTTGGCTTTCCACAACAGGTTAATAATATGTTAAAAAATATTTATTATGGTGCAAGCGCTAAGGTGGTTATTAATCAGGAACAATTGGGGGAAATTATAATAAAACGGGGAACTAGGCAGGGTTGCCCGCTTTCCCCATTACTTTTCACCTTTTTTATTGAACCCTTGGTTATAAGAATACGCAATAATGCTGCTGTTTCTTCTCCTATTCCGGGGATGTCAAAAGTTAAGTTGTTCGCCGACGATATCATCTTGTATGTAACCCCCACCAAAGAAAATCTAGAGCTTGCTTTTAAAGAATTTTCTTTGTTTCAACAAATCGGTGGATATAAAATAAATGAAAAAAAGACGGAGATACTGGCTCTCAATATTGATCATAATGTTCTACCCAATAATTTGAGATTTCAAGCGATGAAAACTGACCCAATTAGATATTTGGGTATCTATGTTACTAATCAGTATCACAAATTATTTGAATTGAACTATCTTAGAACTAAACATAAGATCAAGAGCCTTTTTGAACAATGGTCCATACTCCCCCTCACAATTATAGGAAGAATTTCTTTGATCAAAATGTCTATTCTTCCTTTACTGATTTTTTTGTTTTTAAACGTCCCTATTCGCCTTAATCAAACCTATTTCAACGAACTAGATACTTTGTTTAGGGAATTTATTTGGGCAAAAAAGTTTCCTAGAGTAAAATTAACCACAGTTCAGCTGCCCATAAATCAAGGAGGTTTAGCACTTCCGCAGATGCGAACATATTATCAGGCTGCCCTTTTCAATTTAGTGGTTGATCTAATTTACTATAAGTGCATCTATGACAGTTTTTTTATCGACAAAATGATAATTGAAGGGGGAACGCAAACACCCGCCTTTTTGAAGACTGCTAAATTACCTAAGAGGACCCGCTACAAGTCCCTAAGAGAATTCCAGTTTAGGCTCCAAGCAGTCTTTAAAAAAAATAGCTCCTCTGGCTTTCAATTTTTGGGTCTGGGAGAATGCAATAGTCTGGGCCTACATTTACAACCAAGATATATTGAGATTTGGAGTGATTGCGGGTTCTCACAACTTAAACACTTCATTGTTCATAATAAAATAATATCTTGGCAAGAAATAATGAGTAGGGCAGAAGGTTGTAGAAAGCCCACGTTTCTTGAATATATGCGGATAGCTCATTTTATTTCCAATACTGCGGGCATCTTGAATACTCCACACTATACCATGGTAGAACTTTATGACCTTAAGCTCTCGGGACTTGGGAAATGGTATTCTGCATTGCGGAAGGATGAACACGCAAAGGGGATAGTTTCCCATATCGAAAAAATAGCAAAGGATACGGGCTCCAGATTTAGTCTCAGGGAATGGGAAAAAATATGCCTTCTAGGGCATAGGTCTCTACGTGCCGCTAATTTTAAAAGAATGTCCTTTTTATCAAGATGGCTCGCATATTGGACTCCATCAATGATTCAGAAACGATATCCCGATCATCCCAATAGGTGTTTTCGCTGTCACCAGGAGGAGGAAGGTGGATGGCTTCACATTTTTTTTTCATGCCCGCAACTGATACAGTTCTGGGGGGGGATCTTCAATGATATGGGATCAGTTTTAGGCATGAGTGTCTTTCCCCAGGTTGAAACTGCATTATTCGGATACTCAAGGGATGAGGCCAATTTATCTAGCTCCGATAGGGTTTTTATAGCCATATCTTGTATGGTGGCACGACCCTTGATACTTCAAAATTGGAGATCTAACGAGATTCCTAATCATTTGAATTGGTTTAATAAAATGAAAAGGATCTGGAAATTCGAAGAGGCATATGCCAGAAGAGTAGGGGGTATAAGGAAATTTAAGAAAAATTGGGATAAATTTGAAGAATTACTTCTACTCAAGGATAGGCCCTAGAGATGGCGTGGATTCTCTAATTGGTCAGGAGGAATACAGTTTCAATCACTAATAAACTATTGATCCCCAAATGGACCAGGGCAACGATTTCCTACTTGTATAAGTTTTACACTATCTAACAAGTACAATCTTTTGGGGTCAATGTTGTTAATGTCGCTCTCCTCCTTAGGTGATTTTTAGTAGCTTTTAAATGGCTGTCATCTGAAATTGCACTTTACCCCGTTCGCTGATATCTTGTATTTCACAACAAAACTTGCTGCTAGCACAATTGCACTTTAAACTGTAATAATGTTAATAATATTGTATTTTAATAGGCAGATTTTTGTTGTTTTTGCATTTTCACTTTAACTTAGAACCCAATTAGGTCCTTAGAGCTCTAGGATGTGTGGAGCTATATTGGATTCAGCAGCTTTATTTTGCATTTGCACTTTATGCGTCTATATTTTTATTCGATGCCAAGTGTACTGTATTTGTCAAGGTTAACTTCGGTCGCTATTGCACTGGGCATATCATCCTGGATTCTTAATCTTGTCCTGTGTGATTCAAGATGAGTTTCTTTGTTGTGTTGTATGTTAACTTGTAGTCATATTCTGCATTTGCACTTTATTTGCCAACTTGTCTATGGACAACGGAACGATATTTGTCTGCTTACTAAATAGGAAAATGCATAGCATTTTGTAAGTAGCCTTTCAACAAACCAACGTTAATGGTGGGTTTAATTTTGGTGTTTCAATTATTGCATTTGCACTTTATTCGTGATGCTAAGAGTACTGTATTTACCTAGGTCGACTCCGGCTGCTAATTGCACTGGGCACTTTAATCGGGAATTTAATCTCTGCCTCGAGTTAATATTGTGTCTGTCTTGTGTTTCAGCTGAGTTATAAGTCAACTTGTTGTTATATCTTCGCATCTGCACTTTTTTTTTTTTTTTTTTTTTTTTTTTTCTCATGTGACTGCCTAAAAAAATATGAATAACTTACTGCACTTTGCACTTTTGCAGCTTGTTTAGCTAGTAGCCCACCAACAAATCAACATCTACGGTTGGTTTAATTATGGTGTTTTTGAATGTTGCTCTTGAAAATTCTGTATGTACCTTTTTTGCTCTGCTCAATAAAAAATAATTAAAAAAAAAAAAAAAAAGAAATCATCAAAAATACAGGTTTTTGTAAATTCTGTGCTAGTGTCTCAAAGGCATTGTCACGCACGCTCTTCTGAAAGCAATCAAAACTAGCCCTGTTGTATTGAACATGCAGAACATGCAGAGGATGTAGAACATACAGAACATGCAGGCATGCAGAGCATGAAGAACATGCAGAGCATGCAGAACATGCAGGCATGCAGAACATGCAAAACATGCGACCTGCAGAGCTTGCAGTAGATACATGAGCATGAAGAACAAGCAGAACATGCAGAGTATGCGAACATGCAAAACATGCAGAGCATGCAGAGCATGCAGAACACTGGAGAAAATAGACATTTGATTCGTTTACAGTTTTAGTGATTTACCAAGCTTCTCAGCTGAAAGCGTTTTTTGTGCTAGACACAGATATGTACCTCCATTTTCTAAATTATTATTTTATTTACAAATAGGATATCAATAACTACAAAAGAGTCTATGTACCAGTCTTTGATAGGAAATCATAGCTGAAACTTATTTCTTCATGTAGTGATTCTAAAACCTTGACAGTTTATATACCATGCACAACATAAGTTGTATTTTGATGCCCTTAAAAATGTGTAAATGACTTTGTGATATTAAGATTAGATCCTTTTTGAGGCACAATGAGTTCCAACATTTCAATCTTCTATTTTGCATGGTACCTCCTTATGTGTAAGAAGTAATAGAGCTCTCCTAGTGTATAGTATCCTTAAAAAAAACAGTCTTAAACTGAGAAGCGTGCTCCTATGTTCAGCGTTCTGAGAGGCTGTACAGTAAACTGAGGGTTGGTCAGCATGGTGGAAATTCTAATTACAATGTGGTTAAGATCCAGTCATAAACTAAAATGTTGCAGGGAGTATTTTTATGTAGACTTTGTTCTGGCTTGTGGTTCTTCGTCCAGCATTTTCTATGAAGCACTTTCACCACACACACTTGCTATGTCATGTACCGCAGGCAGCCTTTAGTACAAACATACGTGCAGCAAATAAGATTGTGGTATAGAAGACATTCCACCCACACTCAGGTAAATATATTCAATGGAATTCAATGTTGTATGCAGGAGTGCTGTTTGTTTTTCATGTTTTTTGCCTGTAAGGAATGTTGTCATATGATAAAATAAACTATTTTTCATATATTTTCATTTATTATTTCCCAATGCATGGAAAAAAGCATTCAGTTCTTCCTTTATTGAAGAAGAATACTCTGGATCCCAAAGACCCTAATAGTTACAGACCGATCTCTAGGCTCCCCTTCCCGGCTAAGGTACTGGAAAAGGTAATGAACAACCAACTCAGTGCTTTTTTCCATCTTAATAATTCTTTGGACATATCACAATATGGGTTCAGAGCTTATCACAGTACTGAGTTGGCTCTGTTAAAATCCACGGAGGAAATCAGAGAGGCGGTGGATAGAGGAGGAAATGCCGTACTTATCCTAATGGACCTATACGCGGCCTTTGACACGGTCCATCATGAAATATTGATGGACCGGCTGTCGGAAGTTGGGGTAAAGGGGTCGGCGTGGAAACTGTTACAATTGTTTCTATCAAATAGGTCACAGACTGTCGACCTGGATGGCAATACCTCAGAACCCTTTTCACTCCCTTGCGGGGTGTCACAGAGCTCGTCGCTCAGCCCCATGTTATTTAATATATAAGTGGCACCACTGGCTGGAGTCATTAGGTCCTTTGACTTCCAGCTCACCTCCTACGCAGATGACACACAAATTGTGTTATCGCTGACAGAGGGAGCTGAGAAGGAGGCTGGGGGTCGATTTCATGACTGCATGAGTGCAATCTCGATTTGGATGTCCTCCAACTGTTTAAAATTAAACTCCTCTAAGACCAAGGTCCTGAAATTTGGCAACAATCCTCAGGTTTGGACTTTGGACACCAGAATGGTGGCTAGAGGACCTTGGCACATGTCCAGAACCTTCAAGAAAAGCCAAAAATCTGGGAGTTTGGGTGGACAACAAGCTTACCATGGGAGACCAAGTAAGCATGGTGACCTCAGCCTGTTTTATGGTTCTCAGAGTAATTCGGAAAATCAAGATCTTCCTTATTGAGAGCAATCTTAGCACAGTAGTGACGGCTCTGATAATGTTGCGTCTGGACTATTGTAATAGCCTTTATCTCAACGTTCAAAAACAACACTTGAACAGACTTCAATTGGTCCAGAACGCAGCAGCTAGAATGCTGTCCGAAACTCCTAAGTTTGTCTCTGTTAAGAGTGAACTGAACAAATTGAATTGACTTCCAGTAAAGCTAAGAACACGTTTCAAGGCTCTGTGTATTGTTTTCAAGGCAGTCAATGGAATAGGTCCTGAGTTTCTTAGATGCAAATTTCAATGGTATGTTCCAGGTAGGAAGTTAAGATCAACAGGAGCTAAGCAAGTGCAAGCTACCTCCTTCAAAAAAACTAACTGGGGAAGTAGAGACTTTATTTTCGGTGCCTCCAGAGCTTGGAATGAGCTGCCTTTTTGCTCAGAAATGCCCCTGACTTTCTTTCCTTCCATAAGGGCTTGAAGACTTGGCTCTTCTCTCAGTAGCATGTTATCAGCCCCCCAGGTAACCAGCACTCAGCGCCAGGACACCTCAGGGTAACCGTGCGCTCTACAAGTATAAATAACATAACATTACATAGGGTGATACAGCACACTTCTGCTACGTCTAAGTATTTGATATAACAGGTGTAATCATTATTGTAGGACAATGCTTCATTTGGATGATCACCCCCATTTTGTTTGGACTGATGCTGATGTTTTCTTGACTCTGAGCACTCGGACACTGCTAGCCAGGCTCCAGTGCATGTGTTCTGACACCTAAAACATATTAAAATGGGCTATACTCATGATTGGTATATTTAACTTGTCTCTAGTATAGGGTACCAAGGTGTACATAGGGCCTGCAAGTTATATGCCTCTAGTGGACTGCAGCACGTTTTTTGCCAACACTAGAGTGACAATGCAAAACATGCCCCTGCAGCCAGAGGGGCCGATTCCGATGTTGGATGGACTCAGGTCCGTCCGACATCGGTCTGGAGCCGTAACCGAAAGACCTGCTGTCGTCGGTTACGGCCCTGCAAGTACAATGTGACCGAACAGGGTTCGGTGGCACTCGTTTACTTCACAATGCAAGCATGCATTCTGAGAGGAATGCATGCTTGCATTGTGAAAAGCAGGGGTGCAGTTCATCCCTGCACCCTGTGGCTGGCACCCCAAGGTGCCTGCCACTGGGTGCAGGGATCCACAGAGGGGCACCATAGGTGCCCCCAGGCCGCCATTCGGCAGCCTCGCACCCATGGGGGCCCCCAAAGACAGTTTCCGACACGAAAGGGCTGTGAAAAACTGCCATCGTACACTCTCGGTCGCAAAGAGGCGGCTGGGGGAGTACTGAGGGATTTACGGACGGCGGATGGGCTCTCCGAGCCTGTCGTCCGCAATCCGGAAATCCGCGTCGGATTCCTTTCCGACTGAGCCCATCAGAATGGCTCGGGCGGAAAGGAATCCGTACGACACGTTCCGTTTCGGTCTGAAGGGCTCCGACCATCGTTCGAAGCCCTTCCGACCGGAATTGGGATCGGCCCCTAAGTGTGCACTGCCAATTCAACCTTGCAAAATAAACTTTTTGCCAGGCCTAAATCTTCCTTTTAAATACTTATAATTCACCACTAAAGTAGGGCCTACATGCCCATATGACAGACTGCATGTATTTAAAAAGTAGAACATGTGTACTTAAGTTTTACATGTCCTTGCAATAAAAATTTCCAAAGTTCTTTTTCATTATGACAAGGCTGACTTTCCCCTAGAAAAGCATTGGGCTACACTATAACATCTTAATATGCATAACTTCATTTTGGGAATACTTAGAAAATGTCTTCAAGGCACCTCTGGATCTGTGGAAGACTGAAGAAGTACTGCAGCTGCTGTTGTGGCCTGTGAGAAGACCACCAAGGACTGGAACTGCTTCCTCTTGTATCCAGGACAGCGAAGTAGATTCAAAGGGTCAGTTGGCTAACCTCCTGTTAAGCTACTGGGACACAAAAGCTCCAGTAAGCCCACATTTCTGAAGAGCCCAACTGACCAGTTCCAACTGGGCCTGCCCTGGGCCCTTCTGGTGGCTTCTACTGGAGTGAGACCTGACCCCCAAGGTCCCATGGCCCTTGGAGAGTTTTCAGAGTATACTACTCCTGCCTTTACCCTAAAAGCTGGGGCTTAAAAACGTTTTGGATGGCTTTTTGCCTGGAAAATCGACAGAACACTGGGGCTAACCTGGCAAGTCAATCAAATGAAGGTGCATTACTGCTGAGCCAAAGATTCTTGTTGCTCGCTCTCTGAACTTTTCTGCAGCAGCCAATTTATTTCAGCTGGACGTTGCAGAAGTGTTTAGCCTTGTGAAGACCTGCTGGGCTACAGCTTGCAGCCTTGCCCTGTTGAAGGAATACAAGTTCCAGAAAAGTGATTGAGTCCAAAGTTAGAATTCTTCACCAGGCTAAGATTTCAAAAGTATCCGGCTGGCAAGGGACCATTTTAGGGTGCAAATGTTGAATTTCTCCTGCTCTGAGCTTTCCTGCCAAAAGTCAATGGCTTCACTGGGACTTCTTGTGATGGCTGTCCAGCTTTGTAGACCCATCTTGGCTGCGGCCTCCTGCCTTGTCCTGCTGAAGATTTTTGATTTCCATTTCAGAGACTAAGTCAGAAGGTAAAACTTCAGACCGGGTCGAACCTGGTCGCTGTTTCTGATCCCGCTCCATCGCAGTTGGCCTTAACTTTTGACTTTGACCCAGTCTAATGTGATCAGATGCCTGTTGTAGGTGCTCTGTGCTGTTTGGCACTAAAAATTAAAACTTCACAGCATTGTGCTTTTTTATGTGGCATTCCTCAAATTAGGCCATTGTGTTGTGTTGTGCAATTATGCCAACATTTGTGGCAAAATTATAGCCCACGAGAGTAGAACAAGGCAAAAAACAAAACAAAAGTGGCTGTTGTTCACAGTAATTGTATTTTTCACACTATTTGTACTATTGCATTCTTGCACTAAACATCGCTGAAGGAACTTGTTTAGAATTTCACTTACATTTCTTGAAAGTTTGCAAATTACACTGATTTTGCGCACCTGTAATCACTGTTGGGGCAGAACCAAGACTGGTTTGAGTATGGTTGGTTATTTTCAACATTGGATGACTTACAGTTATGGAAAATCTCAAGGTGAATATGGAAACAGGAGTAAGGATAGAAACTTGTTCACTGGGCAGGATCTTAGTCTTATGTTTTCTTTGGTACTGGGCGGCACAGTTGCCATGATACCATTTGAGCATTTGGTTACAGTGGCTTCAGATGGTAACCAGACATGCTACCTTACAAAGGAACATGCTTTCTCCTTGTTGTGTATGGTGGAGGGGAATGGTTGAAATGATTGGTGCATAGATAATGTTTGTTTGAGTCATTCAAGCCATATCACCAAGGTACTAGATTATTTTGACTACGCAGATAGATAAAAGCACTTCTTCCTCTGTTTCTTCTTTAAGGAGAGGCAGGGAAAGAGTGCATCAGGCTTGGCATTTTTGGCTCTACATTTACATCCCCTGGCAAGATCAAACAGTGATAGGAACAGAACACATCACATTTTGTACTGATTGATTCGTCTTTCATTCTTGGGCACTATATGATCTGATGTTCTATGATCAGAGATGAGTCTAAAGTCCACTCTTAGTAATGCCTCAATGCCACTAACTGCAAAAACAAGGTAGAATGTTTGAATTAATCTCAGCCACTGGCAATCACTGGAGCCACACTTTAGACCATCCTTTTTCACCCACTGTGCCATTCTAGACAAAGACTAGTCTTTCGCAAATCAATGTCGGTCCTTCTCCATTTGGAACAGTACAGCCTGAACTGACAGGCCAGGTCCCCACCAGATGGGAATACAAGACATTGCAGCATCTTTTACACAGCTCATGGTTTTTTAAGCTATTGTAGTTATTTTTGGTGGTGTGAGTTTAAAAACACAGTGTACCACTGGATAGTAGTTGAAGCAGGTAGGCATTAGATGCATTGGTATAGGGTGAAGGGTTAAAAAAGTCTCTCTTTCCATCCTCCTCGCTTTCAGCAATACCTTCTCTCTACCTTGCCCTCTTCATCCTTCCTTCTCTATTGTTTTTCTGCCGTCTTCCATCACACTTTGCATGTATTCTGGACCCTCACCTTCTCCATTTCTACCAATTTCCTCTCCCTCTGCTATTCCTCCATTTTCCTCTTCCTAATTTTTCTATTCCCACCTACACCTGCTCGTTCTTCCACTCAGTTCCTCTTTCTCCCTTGCTTCCTTCAGAGAGGTCAGCTGTGTGCAAGTTATCATTCCTATTTTTCCTTTGCAGATCTGAGTTTGTAGTCCTTAACTGATAACATCAAATGCACATCTACAAACGCCATAAGGCAAAGAAAAAGCTGACCTAGATGAGTTAATTGCATTGACTTGAGAAAACTTCATATCTCTTTTCCCTCCCAATGTTTCAATGCCTCTCCTCTTGCTTCCGTCCTTTTTCTCATGTGGCATGTCAGTCCTTCCAGAGTTTTCCTCTCCTCTCTGTCTCATTTTCTTTTCTCCCTTTCGTCACACTCCCCCTCTCTCTTAATTACTCTTCATTCCGCTGTATTTCTCTATTCTGGTGGCTTAGTATACTGATACTTCTTACAGAGATCTGTGTTTGAACCCATGATCATAGCCTGAAATCCAGACTGGTACAAAAATTCTTCATAAGTATGATTGAGTTGGGTAACAATAAACATCTGTTATCAGTCAACAGTGAGGAGAACCTGATTCGGCGAATGTTATTCTGCAAAAAATTGTTTTATTTTGTTTTCTGTTCTCCCATGCCCTTTGCTTTCCACTTCTTTCCATCTTCTGTCCATCACCATATCTCTGTTCATACCCTGTCTTGGTCAGCTTCCCTCTATTTTCCCTCCCACCCTGCCTCCATCTGCTCCCTAGGATGATCACCTGCTCTGTTGAGACCTGTTGGGTTTTCACATCATCCTAGAAATTCTGTTAGCATCTTTATCCCACTAGTTCACTAGTACAAGAGTCTTGAAATTGTATTTGTATGGAATGCTAGCTCTTAGTTCATGATTGAAGACTAGAAATTTGTGTTGTACTGTTCTTTTGCAGAAGCAGCATTGTAAGGTTTACAGTTCCCTACACAGTGACACATTAGTTACCAAGGATCAGGAAGTTTAAAATTATCATTGGTGCAGCTCCAGTTAAAGTGTCTGCACAGACTCATTAAAATGTAATACTACTTTCGTTTTATCTATTGGGGACACCTGAAGAAGTTGGTTCATGAAGTTTATGAGGCAAGAGTTGGGAAGACCCTTTGACTGAGAGGAATTACAGCCCTCCTAGAACCCAATGTTGTCTAGATTTGAAGCTCATGTGCTTGTCGGTTGTCGTGGTGGTTCGAATGGATTTGGGATGCAGTAAGACTGACAGGTTAGTGCCCAAAGAGTCTGGGACTCTGAAACTCCTTAACAAAGATTTTGAGTTAGTGATCCATCTGGTTATCGAAGATGATCATGTTAGTGTATATTAACAGGCTTTCAGTGGGCTGAACATTCAAACTGAATAATAATACCTATATTTTCAAAGGTTTTCTCTATGTTTTTTTCATACTGTTAAAAAAAAGAAATAAGACTTCTCAGCGTGTCAGTTCTTAGCTAAATGTTGGGCAGAAGGAGTTGCAAGGTACCTTAAGTCTACCCTACATACAGAGGAGGCCAAGATCTTAGAGCTCAATGGACAAAAAGACAGCTGCAGCAAGTGTGTGCTGCAACACAGGATAAATCTCTCACAGGGTCACCAGGATGCCCATCACTGAATAAACTCTCAAGAGGGATTTCCCACTTACAGAGGCTATGTAATTTGCTCTCAAGGTAGTGCATTGTCTCTGGAAAGTAGGTTATCTTTCCCGGACAGGTGGATCACAGACCAGAAATGAGGGACAGAAGATATGTGCTAGAATATGAACAAGTGTACGTGGTAATGCTGTGTATTCATGGAAGAACTGAAAGTGCCTGGTTGATCAAATGGTAGGAAATTTAGCCTGGATGTTAAAACCAAGCATTTGCATTTCTTTCTGATGATACAAATTTCACACCTGGATTCTCATTTACTTAAGAGGTCATCAAAACCTTATGAGGTCATCAAAAGCATAAAGTGTTTTGCACATATGTTGTTCTTCATGTTGCTATTGTTAGTTGACTGCATTGGAATATTTGTGATGTATGTTCACGTGTATGCCTTATGTTGATTGAATGCACCAAATAAGTAAGAATTAGCGTGGGTGGTGAACTCCGCTCCGCCAGTGGAGTTTGCAGAGTTTTGCCAACTCTGCACTTCACTGGGAGCACAGAGTTCGGCAAAAAACTCTGATTCAACCACATAGCGGGGTTTCCCCCGCCACCCACCCCACCTTCTCACATGTGACTGGGCAGGAATAGTTTACCCAGAGGAGACCAGTTAAGGTAAAAAGGCATATTTACCCTCTCAAGCCTCAAAGTGCCAGCGCTACGTGATGTTGTGTGAAGCATGTCCACTATTGACATCATCATTGAGCAGGGCCCTTAGCAATGTAGTTGAGCGTTCCATTCATATTCTGTTCTTCTCCAGTGCATTAAGCATGTCCCTGTTGTGGTAGCGAATGGGCTGCTGGGAATTGTAGTTGCAGCCCTGCTCATATGATGAGTCATCATATGAGCGGGGCTGCAAACACAATTCCCAGCAGCCCTCCCACTCCAACATCAGGGACATGCTTAATGGAGCGCTCCAAGACCGTGACCAAGCTGAGGCCCCTGCACCGTCGGAGCTGAGCGGACACCACATCCCACGAGCGGGCATGGCTCAGAGAGCGCTACGCAGGAAAGAGTCTGCATTCACATGCTCACCCACCTCCCCGTCTGCTGCTCTCACAGACCACTTCCGTCTTCCCTACTGTGTTCGATATCCCCAGGACTAATGAACAAATAAGTATGTAGTAGCAAATCCCACGCATGCCTGCATAGGTTGTGGTAGGGGTATAGGCCATTTATTCTTATTTGCGTGAAGTGTTGTTAAAATGTGACACTTTATCATTAATGTCCTAGCGGTAATATGTTTTCGCAGAATAGGTTGATAGTGCTATATAATTTTCCTGTGTGTAGTATTTAATTAAGCTATCTGCCCAGCACACACTAAAAATGAAATAAAATATTTGATCAATTAATTTATTGACCTGAGTGGAATGTTGAAACTTCAAGATCTTTGCAAGGTATAAAGGAAAGAGTGAGACAGCAGAATATAAGCACAAGTGTCCTAACTTGAATATATGACGTTACAATGCATACATGTACAACGCATGCCTTTACAACACAGTTTTTACATCGCAACATCCTTTAAAATGCACACATTTACATCGCATGCCACTGCAACAAATTTTTTAAAACTACACTTACAACGCATTCCATTACATCACATCATACCTTTACAACGCATACCATTACAATGCATACCATTACATTGCATTTAAGGTAAGTGTTGTATAGTGTAGGGGTAAAAATTACTATTCTAACTCCAGGGGGTGCCACAGTAGGGTAAGTGTTGGATAGTGTAGGGGTAAAAATTACTATTCTAACTCCAGGGAGGGCAACAGTAGGGTAAGTGTTGGTTAGTGTAGGGGTACTATGAGTTGTAATGGTATGCGCTGTAATGACATGCGATATAATGTCTGCGTTGTAGTGACATGTGTTGTAGTGTCATGCGTTGTAGTGACATGCAATGTAATGGCTGAGTTTTAGTGACATGAGTTGTAAAGGATGTTGCGATGTAATGACTGCGTTGTAAATGTAGTGCAATGTAATGACTGTGTTGTAAAGGTTGTTCCTCCCTCAATTACCTGCTTGCCTGCCGGAGTTGATTCGCCGATCACAGAAGCATATGGCGTAGCAGAACTCCGCGGAATTCCACAGAGTTTTCATGCAACTCTGCAGAATTCCCAGTCGTACATCTCTGCAACTTCCGCCCACCCATACTAAGAATAAAAATTGATCCCCAGGGTGCACACCTACTACTTCTAATCAATTACCTCGACCTACCAGTACATCAGAAGCACTACATCTAAAGCAGACCACTGAGAATATGGACAACATAGACTGTAGGTTAGAATCATGGCAAGGGAGTTAGGTTAGGTAATGGTCGGAGTAGTAGTGAATAAGGCTTGCGGTTATGGTAAAAGGTACAGAGAGGTTTAAGGGTAGGTTGGGCTTAGAGTAAGGTATAGACTTACAGTTATGGATACGTTTGGCTTGGTGTTAGGGTCAGGTATAGGTGTAGGTTTATGGATAAGTGTAGTCTCAATGTTAGGGTAAAATATAGGTTTATGGCCTTAGATGTGGGGTAAGCTAAGGGGTAAGGGTTTGGGCTAGGTTAAGTCTCATTATTAGGGTAACAACTAAAGTATGTAGAAGGATTACACACATGGTTTAAGTGGATTTATGTTACGAGTTTGTGGTAGGCTTAGTGATAGAATTGGGGTCAGTATTTTGTCTTAAGCTATGGTTGGGTTAAGGGTAGGTTAGGATTATGACAGCAGTTAGGTGCTGACTAAATTTGAGGTTTAATGTTAGGTTCAAGTTACTGGAAAAGGTTGTTTAATTGTTATCATTAATGTAGATATTAATCAAAGGTGAACAAGTAGAGTCAATGTAGTGTAGGCAAAGCTATTGGATTTAGTGTTTTGGTATGTCAAGGCATATGACCTTGAGGTAGTAACAAATAACATATAATATTCCATAGATTTACAATAGTCAGACAAGTGGTTCACTGGCTGCTGAGGAGAAGAAACAGGAAGAGTTTGACAATAGAAGCCCACCAATGTTTGGTTAGGGTTCTAAACACCTGGAGAGAAGACCAAAGAAGGCACAGTTAATATCCGCCTTTCATGGCTTGCCCAGAATGTTTAAGCCTGCACTGTGGGATTTAGAAGATGTGCTCCATTGTCACTTTGTGGGTTTTCCTTGGAGACAATAAGATAGATCAAAAGTCAGATGTTGCCATGAGCTCCTAACTTTTACAACATCTTAGGGACCTTATGCAATTCTTGTGAAAAAACATGGTTCCTCCCAATGCTCTGTTTTATCAAAGGCAAACCTTCATGTTATTAGTACTTCCAGAGCAACAGCAGCCTGCTGCATCAGAGCCCCACATTTATGCCATACATGAGTGGTAACTGGAATTCTTAATAGCTATGCACCAACATATGTTTTTACTCAAACATCTTTAGCACATTTTTAAGGCTAAACCTCCCCATATGTTTCACCTTCGTTTTTCTTTAGCAGCTCCTTGAAACAGAGGAGGTCTCAACCAATGCCAATTATAGCAATTATCTCACAGGCCTGAAGAGGAACTCATCATATTATACCGGACTCCAAAGGCACTCCCCATAACAAGCATTGGCAAAGACAACAATTCTTTCTTGTTTGCTGGAGGAAGTGTTTGGAAATAGCTGGGTGACTTTAAAAGTGCTGTCTCCATCTGACCTAGGAGAAACAGACCTATAATGAGGCCCATCCTGGGCTACAATAATATGTTAGCTAGCTATGGGTAGACTGGAACAGATTTAAGCTGTTCTCTCAAAGAGGAGTGTTATGAAAAGGAGTCAGGAGAGAAGGTTTGTTATGTAATTAGTGAAGTGAAAAGCATACACAACATAATATGGCATTTTGCATAGTAGATGTTTTTGACAAAGGGCAAGCATTTTAACAAAGCTGATGTGCAAACATCTTTAGACTCTAGATAACAATAGCCATAAATCCAACAGCATGTTATCATGGCAGAAAAGTCAAACAATGAACATTCTAGGGTGATTAGAGAGTAGCACTGTCTCCTTGTGACAGGTAAGGCATTAAAAACCCACATACTTACTAAAAAAGCACCAGAAATCGGAAATAAAATATTGTGTCTCCGAAGTACATACAGCAAAGAACACGTACTGGCTTGAAATTACAAGGTATACGTCATGTCGCACATTCAGTCCAACAAGAGGTTTTCAGTTGCCTCCAAACGAATGTGTAATTTTTGGGGATATTTATATAGCGCAAACTCGACCCGAAGGTATTGGAGCGCTTTACATAGCGCCGTATTTACATTACACATTCAGGCACGGGGAGATTAAGTGATTTGCCCAGAATCACAGGATGTGGACACGACCTCGAGGCTCGAACCCTGGTTTCCTGCACCAGAGGCGGCAGCGCAGCCGACGGACCACATCCTAATGGTGGGGCCTGACCCATGAATCTTTACAGGTAACAAGAGACATTAACATTGACAATACATTGTTATTCTTAACACCTTCATTCCACTTCCCACTGCACCCATAGCCAATTCACAAGATCTCAAACGTGCTTATCCCAGGTGTTTACCATCTCGTCTGTGATACAATCTCCTCTGCACTTTGCCTTTTCCAGTTGAAAGTTCTTGTAAATTGATAACACTTTTTGCGATTTTGCTTTGTTTCCCCATTTTGTGGTCTAGCCTTGGGAAAGCTTTAACTCTCTCTCAGGCTTCATGCAATCAGAAACATTCAAATGTATATGTAAATCATCCCTCTTCATTCCTTCTTCATTCACATTTTGTTCACGACCACCATAACATACAGTATGGTCAGCCCACTTCACCTACTGGCCCTCTTGCACTGTGAGTGAAAGCAAAGGCCTGATCACTTGTGCTCATCCACCTAAAAAGAAGTGCACCTCCAAAGCGGGGCTGGTGGACTGATTCTCTACTTTGCCAATGCTTTTTTCCCTTACATTCTTGTTTGTCATCCTGGTGTGCTTAAACTAAGTTTTCAGCTTACTGTAGTTCAATGCCAGTAGTACCTGTGATGTGCATTGAAACTAGAACCCTAACTAAAAGTGATTCTCAAAAAGGGAAACCGGACTAAAGAGGTTTTTTATTCCTTTTACATTTATACCTGCCTGCTGAGAAGCACCCATGTTCAATTAAAATTATGGATGATGGTTAATGTTTATTTTAAGTTTAAAACAATTATTAAAAGCGTATTGCCTCCGTTTTCCAGGAGCAGGCTGTTATATCTGTCTTTTTTTAATTTTCACGGCATATGCTTGAAATAAAAAAGTTTTGTTTTAAATCATACCAACTTGCCTGACCTTTTGGCTTTGCCTATACTTTTGTATTTTAACAGAGAGATCTCTGCTTACTTGCATATCGATTTCTCTTTTCTGTCTTGTGTTAAATCATTAACCATACTCAAAATGTTAAAATAACATGTTAACGTTCTTGTGTCTCATTATATTTCATTAAACAACAGTGGAAATCAGTTATAATTACTCTTTTCTAGATACATTTCGCGGATAACTGACTGCACTGCTCTGTGCATTTTACCCACTTGCATTATCTTGACGGCTGAATTTTTTTGTATTTTTTTGTATTGAGTTTTGAAATAAAACAAATACAGAAAATAAAAAATCTGAACACATGATCAAGGGCTGAATGTTTTCAGACTGTAACTTGGAATGGAAGCACTTATGCTGGGTTTTCTGTTATTTTGAATGTCATTTTCCTTGGGTTTAACCAGTATTATTCTTTTTAAAACTTTGAAAACTGGCAGCAATCATGTCTTCCTCACTGCTCTGACCGAAGGGCATAAAGGGGAACATGTTACATGTACCGGACATTCCGAACATCCTGACCACAAAAACAGTAACACTTTCCCTTAGCTTTCCAAATAAGGGCCCTAAAATGGAGTTGCTGAGCTCGCATGTTCGAGAACATCTTGTTTCTTCCTCATGCTCACCCAAACCTAAATAATCTTCCGTGGTTGGGTGATCCTAAAACCAGCTTAGCTACAAAAAATACCTTTAGTGTTAGTAGTGTCACTTTAATGAGCCTATGATTCCTTTTCTGCACTGGTAGACAAGACTTAGCACTTTTTGATATTCCCTTCAACTTAGTATGTGGTGGAGGGTCCCACAATCAGCCACGCCCATATTGAGCTGAACTGATTTTCAATGTGGAATAGCCACAGGCACCTTGCAGCGTTTTCTACGGGTAGGCCAGACCCACCAATACTTGTTTGGCCAAGCATCACCGCCTGCCCATTTTGGGGCACATTTATGTTTCCTGGCGCATCCCTGCAAATCAGCAGGGATGCGCCAGGAAAGATGCGTCACGAAAGTTTACCCTTGCGCCACCACAGATGCACCGCATTTACAATGCAGCGGATCGTGGCGCAAGGATAAACAGATGCGTGACGCATCCGATGGCGTAAGGGCGGCGCATTGCTGGAGTCGTGTCGCAAGCACGACGCAACTCCAGCAATGCTCAGGGGCTGCCCATACCTAACATGCTGCGTCATGCCTTACGCCTGCTTCAAGCAGGCGCAGGGTTTTGACGCAGCAGCGTCGGAAAAGTGACTCAGTGAAATCTTGTAGATTTCATTGCGTCACTGTTCCGAGGCTTTTTTAGACGGAACGCCCACCCTGCATACATTAAACCTGACGCAGGTTTAATGTGGCGCAGGGCTTTACAACGTGACGCATCTCCCTAGATGGCGCAACATGGCGCATGGTTTACGCCGACGCAACGGCGGCGTAAATGTCTCGCAGGGGGCTTGTAAATCTGCCCCTTTGTACTTAAATTGAATTTAAACATTGTGAAAGATTTCCTCTCTTCTTTACATTGCAAAGAATGTATGTTGTTTTCCCCCTCTCCCCGAAAGTACTACTACCATAGTTTCCGTATTGCGGGAAGTAGGGAATATTGGAGAAAATTGATTTTTTAGGAAATGACATTCACAAATGGATATTTATGTACTGATTCCTGCATGTTTTCCACTGGTGTTTCACAAGGATATGTGACCAACTTTCACATGTTTCCACTTGTTGTAATTTATATGGGGCCATTGACAGGTCAAGAACCCCCAGATTACCAGGGGCACTCGTAAGTAAGCCTAAATCAGGATCACTATTGTATCCCTAAAATGAAGGTACTTCATATTCGCACTGAATTCTCCTTGGAGGTTAGATATTCAGTCGCCTGTCTCTGGGACCAAGCACCAAGGCAGTTACGTTAACTACCTGAGACATTATTCTTTAATTGTCCTTTTCAAAATCCTAATATTTTTTTCCGTATAATAATATCGAGTTTCTGAAGTGCCCACACCTGTTTAAGAGAAAATTGTTAGGATGCTACCAACAGCTACCATGCTATGGTGGGGTGTGTTTCCACACAGGATGGATGAAAATGGAAAACTGTTAGATTTACAAGCAATAAGCAGTGGCGTTACGAAAGTTGAGGGGGCCCCCCTGCAAGGTACCTGGAGGGGCCCCACTCCAGATTTAAACCAGAGCTCTCAGGCCTGAGTACCTTGCTGAGGGGGGCCCTTGCAGCTTGGGCCCACCCCCCCCCCCACACCCAGGGGGCTGCGGGGGCCTGTGTTATGCGCCTGGCAATAAGTGGGTGTTTCACCTGCCTGATAGCACTTAAGAAAGGTGAGAGTTCTGGCGGCCTAAGGTGTAAGCTCTCTGTCTGTCTAACTAGCAGGAAGTTGTCATTGCCTGTGTGGTAGTGTGTTGGCTGTCCCTGTATCACCTCTTTTTTGGAATCCTCTCTGTTTTTATTGGGTGGCTCGACAGCGCAGTTGTTGCCAGATAATTATGTGAGCATCACTAGACGGGGACTTTGGCTCTGCCCATATGTTGAGAGCGAGAAATATATTTTTTGATTGGGCAGACGTTATGTGGTTCCACAAAAAGTGCTTGCCCTCGACACAGCTGTGATCATTTTGTTTATGTATCCAGTTGCCTGAGGTTAACAATTTAGGGGCACAGACATAACATTGTAATTCTGTTCAAATGTCTTAAATAACGAGATACTTTACGTGTTTTTCTCTGACAGCAACACAGATGGGAGGAGGCCAGTCTATAACCTACATGGGAGTTTAGGTCTGGCTTGACTGTGCAATTGGCACCTGACCTTTACACAACTCCAACATTATTCTAAAGTTCTTTCCTTACACACAAATACATATAAATTCCCATATTATTTACCTGTAATGCTTCCCATGTCCATACAACTTTCCTTCAAAACCAGTGTGATACACCTGCATATGCATGTGGGATAAACCTGCATATGTACACCTGCATACATAGACACACAGCCTCTTCACTAACTCAAACATACAGCACAGGAGACTGGTGGACATTACTCATGTGTGCTGTGGGACTACCATTCTGCATAGTTAGGCACTTACACCGAAAGGTTGATATATTATGAGCTGTATAGCAATAGGCCGTACTAAAGACTTTTGGTTTTCAGGTCATCTGCATTGGGTCATTAGTTTTCATTTAATATTTAAAACGTTACAGCCATTCAAACAGCATGCATCAATCATGCATTTCTCTGTTTTACATCCAAGATTTTTGTCCTCTCCAAGTTGTGCTTTCATAACAGCAAGATGATCCTTTATGAATGATTAGGCCTGTATGTACTTCCTCTCGTACCCTAGAGGTAAAGACATATTGTATTGTATTGTAACTGTGTAGTAAAGTATTTGTCAGCTATTCTCCACTGTACTGCTCTGTTAGAATGTTGCATGACATCATAGAATGCCTGGGTGCCTCTCTGGGTGAGATTGTCAGTTGGTCTACTCAGGCTGAGCTGTAAGGAGCTTGCTCCTGGTGGGGCTATCTTTGTACCATCTACCTTATCCTACTATCCTGACCACCTATGCTGGAACCAAGTTACCAATAAAGAAGTAACCTACATGAACAGATGGACTCTGTATCTTCATTTACAACAAACTGCATGTATATAGCGCTTTCTACCCCTGACTAGGCGTAGAAGCCCTTTTTCGGTGAGTAGCATGCTACTCCGGAACCCATCAAGGATAAGCGGTAAATTAGTATAGTGATAACATGAAAGTAATTTGAGTGGTGGATATGATATGCAGTCAACAAGTCCCTCAGGCTCTCAATCAGGGTACTCAAGAAACTGCAAATACACGTCAACTGACTCAAAGATCTGAGCACAGGGCATGCCAAACTCCAGACTGAGTTATGGGGATGCTCAATATTTGCAGTTTGCGTGAATGGATATGCCCACATCATGTCTAATAATAGAATGAAAATATCAACCATCAACATTATTTTATTGGGAATGCTGTCATCCCTGTGTCGCCATATTTCAACAAAAAGCACCAGATTCTCATAAGCAGTTCAATTTTTGGGTCTGGCCCTGACTACACGTTCAGATCAAAATGTTAATCCCTGTGCAGCCAGAGTTGTGCAGGAATTAGTCTTCGGAGCTGTATGATAGCTATCAAATGTTTGCAAATTTCCCTGATATATTGCATCTGATCATATCCGCTGTAAAGTGTAAGAAACAAGATAACATGCAGAATTTGGTGTGTTAATTGCAGATTCTGCATGCTATGACCCAGTTCAAAGTTTACTAATTTTACAATTTATTAGAGGTATTTACCACATTGAGTAAACAACTCCAAACCTATATCCCCCAGCCCCCCCCCCCCGAGGTGGTGGTATTTACCAAGTGTGATTAATAGTCCATCCTATTCCACATAACTTGGAAGCATGGCCTATCGGGCGAAATCTACATTTTATTGAATTTGGGGTTTGCTAAAAAATACATAATTTGAGCAATATCCATGTTGGCATGAGGGCCCTGCTTTATATATTTGCCAATGCTACTTTCTAACAGCCAGCCACCTAAACAGATTTGGAAAATGAATCATTTAGACAAATAATTCACCAAGACTGTAAAGACGATATCGGAGATGAATTCGTCTGGGTTACTATTCTTTTTACTTGTCAGGATTAGTGGGTAACACAACATAAATTATTGTTTTACCAAGCGCCTCTTAAAAGGTATCAATGTGCTTTCAATGGGAATTCGGGGCTTGTGACTCAGCCAGTGTCAGAACGCCATTCAGAGGGCCACGGGCCAAGCAGGAATTACCAGACCCAACAGTGGTCTTTGAGGCCTATTACTCCTGATGTCCCGGGCCCAACCTACTAAGTATTCGGAGCAGCTGGGCCAAGTACCCATTCAGCACTTGACTCTCAAGAATAGCATGGTCAGACCAGTCGAAGGCTCCCTCGGAGGGGACAGGGGATTGACATGGGTTCGCAACTCAAAGCACATGCAGTAGCAGCAATAAATGATTGTCCAGCCAAAAACTCACTTTCAGGATAAAATAATAATTTTATTTTACTGCTAACAACACAAAGGGAAATACGACATTCACAAACAACTACACTGTCACCCTGAGGTTGGGGCTCTAGTGTTTGGTAGACAGTTCCTGACTCTCATACCCTCTGGTCTCTAGTGATAGTGATTATTCCCCATTCACTATAGACAACATCCAGTGTAAGCTCCACTAGTCGCCTGAGTTTCAAGAGTCCACTATGGCTCTACTTCAAAGTCAAAAGTGTTCCACCACTGAAGCGCTATCTAGAAAGCAAGTACCACCAGGGCCGACTGGTTCAAATTCAGTCTTACCCGCACCTGAAGGATAGATGTGTCTGTAGTTCCTGAGTGCGCCCTCTCTGCGGGTGCAGGAGGGGCAGCATTTGGCTTTGGTGAATTCAATGCATGCGGCCCAGACAGGCTGCACTTGATGATCCCCAAGTTCCTCATACACAATGTGTATAGCGCGAGAGTGGGGGTGTGGCTGAATCCTGCAAATGCAGGGTGACAGCACTGATCTACCATGTGCATGTCGGCTTGGCCGTCTGTCTAGAGACAGCCAGCCCGGCATGCGCACTGTATTTATTTATTTATTTGCAACGTTTTATTTAGCACTGGCTGGCCCCGGAGGTATCAGAGCGCTTTACATGAGGATCAGCGAGTTACAGGTTACATAATTACATCACTTATAGAAGCCAAGTATAGACATAGGAGAAAAACATGAGATTACACAATAATATGAGTTATTAGCACTTAGCATGACCCAGCAATCCACAGGCTGGTAAACAGCCTGTGGATTGCTGGCACAGGTCTTCAGTCTCAAAATGAGAGCTGGGCGAGCCTGCTCCCACCAATCCTGGAGCTGCTTTCACAGAATGAGAGCAGCTCCAGGATTAGTTGGAGTTACATTCCACAAGTAGGAAGGAAGTCCTTCCTCCTCCTGCTCGTGGACAGCACAGAGAAGTGCAGCCCCGGTCATGCTCCCGCTCCCAATTTCATGGTGAGTTGTGCACCTTCACACCCCGCCCATTTTTATATGAGCTAGCTGCCACTGGGCAACCTGCACTACTGCTATATCCCTCTTTGAGGCCCAGGCATGAGATGTAGAACTTTGAAAAGGTTTGAGCTTTTCTTTCCAATATCATGGTGGGTTATGTGTAACTTTTGAGGGACTTGTCCATAGCAATAAGAAGAACTGCCAACATCAAACTACCTTTTGCTGACAGACACTAAAATCAGAAAAACCTTAACATGCCACATTTGCAGAAATGTACAAAAGTGGGAAGTGAGAAGGCTGACACACCAAGCAGCATTTGAACCGTGAAGTGCAAAGTCTATGAGAAGATTCATATACATAAAGGTGACTTCTGACACGAGGGCGCGTGAACAGTGGTCGAAGTGGTGGGAAGTGAGAAGGCTGTCACACCAAGCAGCATTTGAACAGTGAAGTGCAATGTCTATGAGAAGATTCATACACACAAAGGTGACTTCTGGCACGAGGGCGCGTGAACAGTGGTCAAAGTGGGGGTAAAAAAGTAGGGGAACTGTGGGTGGAGAATCAGAGGGTGGGAATAACCCGAGGACTGGATCAGTGTGGCTGCATAAAAAAAAAATAACATCCTGGAAAAAGCAAACACTCAAAGGGAATGCAAGATTAAGTAAATCATGTGAAAGGGAGGCAGGATCAACATGGTTACCTTAACGCTTTTACACTCATTATTCAGAAATCAATGAATGTTTTTGCCAGAAAAGTTAAGGACATGACTACAATACCCAGAAGGGACCTGTTTTAATGTCCATTGCTTATATCCTTATAATACGTAAACCGTATGCTTAAAAAAGAGCACATCCCTGAACACAGAGTCACAGTACACATTTTATAAACTAAAATAAGGAAAACAGCTGATAAGGATCACATTAAACATTTTCCACTGACACTCCACGCATAACCAGCTATTGCGGTACCTCCAGAAATGTGCACTTCCCCACCCAGGAAAAACAATGCTGTTCACAGAAAATCAAGAAAACAAAAGTAGCACTTCAGTGGCAAACTCTGTAAAGTAACGCTAATGTGTTTGGGTGTGAATAAAACCAATCTGGCTACTTTGCGACCACTCTGTCTTGCTTTATTTACTTATTTATTTTTCGTATTTTGAACCTTTTTTTTCTCTACGTCCCGAGGCTGCACTTGGAAATAAAAAAATGTCTGAAAAAGATGACATTTCCAGCAAAAGTGTTTTTCTTTTTTGGATCCATTTCACAAGGGAACAAATAAAGGAAAGGAGAAGAAAGAGAGGGTAAGAGCTGTTTCTTGTGAAGTCACAGTTCTCAGCAAGTGAGGAAGAGTGAGACAGAGACAGAAAGAGAGGGAATAAGCGGAAGAGGAAGAAAGAGAGGGGGCAGCTGCCAGCAGCACAGCAGGAGAAGTGGACACAGTCCTTATCTTATCTGAGCAAGAAGGAAAAGACTGAGGGACTGATTCAAATTTAGCGGTGCTGCATCGGCTCTGCGTCAGCACAGCACTGCCAAAGCGTGCATGATCCACACCGCCAGATTACGAGTTCACCTCGTGTCTGGCGGGCTTTTCTTTTGCTGTTCCCACAGTGATGCCCTAAAATTGGGCACCGCACTAGGAACGCAAAAGCAGTTCCAGCACGGCATGGACTGTGAAGTCCATGCCGTGCTGGAACTTGGGATGCATGAAAGCATGGGGGCACATCTTGTGCCCTTCTGAATGCATCCCCATGACGGCGGGGCCTGGTTGTTTACTCACCGCCAGTCTTTTCATGAAGGGCTCACCACCATGAAAAGGATGGTGTGGGGAAACTCATAATATACTCGGCGGACTGCGGCGGTCCCGCCTTGCATATTGGATAGCCCCGTCCACTGTCAACAGCGGTTTCCTAGCGCAGCTGGCGCATCGGTGGTGGTCCAAATGGCCGCCACCATGAGCTTGGCAGTTATAGACCGTCAGACTCATAATTTGGCCCAGAATCCTTTTCCTTGTCAGCCAACCGCTCCCACCCCACCCGTCCGCAAACGGCTGAGCCTTATCTATAGGCCTTGGCTATTTCTGCCATTCTGGGATGCATACAAAATGAAAAAGAAGTGGAACGGATTCTAATTAAATTTAAAAAGTAGGGGCACGCCGTGCCGTGCCCTGCCGATCCCGCCTACTTCGACAACTGCGTGTGACAATACACCGCAAATATCCATGTTTCTGGAAATTGCTGAAGAAAGGCAGGTGAACTTGATCTCTGCTTGAGACCACTACGTCACTACGACACACTCCTATGTACTTAAAACCCTAGTGTTTGTCCACACGTGCCCTCGCCTGGCAGACGAACACATCATTGCCAGCCAGAGCTAACCACTGGAAAGTTCTGCAGGGGGGGCCAAAGAGAACAAAAACGCTAAACAATAATTACACTCTCTTGAATTAGGTGAAATTACCAGCTGGAGAAGCCGACGTTTGCACGCCGACGTGCTGCGCGCGGCGCGAAGCTTGGGTGTGCTGGGAGGAGATCACAGGCCCCGTTTGCTGTGTACATGTGTTGCTTTCATAAACGCAGAAGCTGTTTTTACACCATGTCATGTCTCACACTTAATTGCACTTTGTCTGCTCCGGCAGTTCTTCCTCGCTTGCGTTATGTTATATTTTCCCTCCTTCCCTCTCCCCTTCAGTGTTGGCCCCCTTGCTTCCAAACACAGTCATTATCATTAAGGGTGGCTTTTCTTGATCCGCACAATTCAAGCATGAAAACATTTTTTTTTTGTTCGAAATGAGGGAATGTAGAGGAGCAAAAAAAAACCTTGCGTTCTCATTTTTTTACCGACACAAAAACGCATAATTTCCTTTGTGTGATCCGAACATCCCATCGGCAAAGTGGTGCTCAATTACTTGATGAGACAGCTTTGAGCATCCGAGGCCCCGAGAAAAATGTGTCCACAGAGGCCTGGCCCAGGCGGAATGACTTTGAAGAGATGAGTGGGTGGGGGCGAGGGGAAGAGTTAGAGGGGCGAATAACTTCTCTCAGATTTGGACCAAGTTCAGTTCCTGTATAATACACTTTTTTTTATCTCTTGCAAGGTTGCTGAACCATGAGAGAAACCCCTCACTCGATGATTTGAAAACCTTCATTTGCCAAGTCCTATAAATATGTATGTATGTATGTATGTATGTATGTATGTATGTATGTATGCATGTATGTATATATGTATTTATAGTTCAGTGTTTTTCTTTAAGTTCACGTCCTGGCTAACAGGTTATGTATTCCTTGGAGAATGAACCCATTGCATGTAAAACATGCTTAAGATATAAAAGCCACGTCCCAGAATGCAAAGCGCAGTTGTATCTGAGCCAGGGATGGCAAGAGGGGCTACAGACATGAGTCGCAGGCCTGCCAGCATGCCAACAGAAGACAGCGCGAGGCTCCTCATTTGAAAATCTTTATTTGCAACAAATGGCAATCCTTTCGGGAATCAGCTCTAAATACCATAAAAACAATAGAACAAAATACTGACCCTAATGGCGTGAGGTGACAAAAACATGGAGCTGACTTCGAAATACTTTAGATACACCTATGTGTTTTCAGACAACGCATCTGCCTAAAATGAGTTCTCTTTACCACCCTATCCAAATTGTTCATATTGTATTCCAAGGGATAGCACGTCACTAAAAAACAAAAAAGAGGATTAGAGAAAGGACAGTTCTTTTAGGTTGGTCTGCCTGACCCAGAAGATTAACAATTTTGTTTTTTTCGAATTACCTGATGTACAAAGTCACCATCTCTAGAAGTGTGCGACCTCTACACAGATAGGTGGAGCTCGGCCTGGAAAATCCCTTCCTCAAACACTAAAACAATGTATCTAGGAATGTTCCCAGAATATTGAAGTGACTGCCACCTGTGTTGCAAGTTCCTTTATCCTTTTTACCGCGTTGAAAAGATATCGAGAACACCTTCAGAAAATAGGTCCCTGCCAAAGACAACAAGCACAATGGCTTGCTAGCTAAGATCTTCCCGAACTAATACTCCCTAATACGCGTACTACCGCATCATCACTCCTTCGCCTTCTTCACACAAGGCCCAGCATCCAAACTCACCTGCCCTTTTTCAGTAGAAATTTGGAATTTCGCAGTTTAGCTAACCACACATATGTTAGATACATTGTTCATCCATATTTCTGCTTTCTCTGCTTTTAGATGTAAATACTGGCTCCCAGCAATCTCACGAGCGCCTCCCAACACACAAATGCATAAGGTTTAACTTGCCCACTGTTCTGAAGTAGATCTTTCAATTTTGTTTTCTGTTATCAATTCACTGCCCTTCTTTTCAGGAGCTTGAACATTGGACGGTGACTTTTCCGTCCCATCACCCATCTCATTGCAATATGGCACTGAGCCCAGGCAACCTATTTCATAATGAACACCTTCAAGAATTAGCTCACAAAATGATATTTTCATAGTCCAAATGTGATAACAATCTTTTTGTTATGGTGTTCCGTTCTATCAACCTTGCAGTTACCTGTGTTGTGCTCAGGTCCACGTGCACCGATGGATACCTCAATGCATTCTTAATTCAGTGTTATCTGTTTCTTCTGCCGCCCACATCTTGGTAACTAATTTATTCTTTTTTGCTCTGTGGGGTCGTACGCTACCACCCTACTCCTGATTCCATTAATTCTGGCATAATTTGTATCTATTCCTGTGAATGGAGCTCAAAATGGAAAGCACTGATGGTCAAAAGAAAAGTATTCGGCCCTGCTGTGGCTGGGCGCTTACCCAGAGTGGAGATTCGTTCAGCATAGGGGATCACTACCATACTAATGCCCCGGCCATGCCATGGTTAGTGGATGGTGGCAGCTGATCAATAGTCATGGGGTCCCGCCCAGCATAGTCCTCAGCTTTTAAAAAAAGGTGCAGGGGTCCCAGGTGGGCCCTGGGGCACCCCCAATGAAAGTTAAATGGGCAGATCCCGCCGACACACACAATGGGTATTGGGGGTGACCTGTCAGGGGCTGTGGGGGCCTTGGGGTTTCCCCCATATCCCCCAACATAAAAAAAAAGTGTGGTTGTCCCAGGTGGGCAATGCACCATCCACAGTAAAAGTTATATGGCCGGCTCCCACCAACATTGGGTGCTGGCTGGGGAGCCGACAGAGGCTGTAGTGTACTTGGTGCTCCCCCTACAGGCCCCAACATTGTCCATGTTTTGGGTGCACTAGGTGGGCACTGAGACACCCATAAAAATCAGCAGGAACCATTAATTTATTATTCACTGCTCCAAGCTAGGAGGGCCTTTTTAGTTAAGTATTTGAATCATGGTGGTTCCCCTACATCAATAAAAAAACACAGTAAGTCTCCTGGGTCATGGAATCCATGACCGGAGGAGAGCTTACCATAATTTTTAAAACATTCTGAGCTGGAGCTGTAGACTCTCCACCTGGATCTAAACCACTTTTGGTTGGATTTATGGCTGCGTTCTGTGGCCAGATAAAAGCAAAACAAATCTTAAATACATATTTAATTATTTTTTAAATGCTTTATTGGAAATATTTTGAGACAATCACTATTGTTAAACATTAAAATCTGTGAGTTTATAAAATATACATTTGATTATAGCTATTGGTGACTATTTGACAAAGCCAATAGGTCTGCTTCATATATTTTGTTGTGCTGACCCCTTGATAAAACCAATAGACCCACTGTTTTTTTATATTTTGTTGTTCTTACTCTTTGAAAAAGCCAGTAGGTAGGTCGGTCTGTCTGTCTGTCTGTCTGTCTGTCTGTCTGTCTGTCTGTCTGTCTGTCTGTCTGTCTGTCTGTCTGTCTGTCTGTCTGTCTGTCTGTCTGTCTGTCTGTCTGTCTCTCTGTCTCTCTGTCTCTCTGTCTGTCTGTCTAGCTATCTATCTAGCTATCTATCAATATATCTATCCATCTGTACGAAAATAATAGCAGAATTCACAACTAAGCTGTTTTGCAATAAATCTGAGGCATTTAAGTGAAATGTCAGAAAGCTACATCTGTGATCCAAAAGCAAAATTTAATTTCACAGTATCAAAATCTGCTCAATTTTCTTCTTGCAAATAGAACATATGGCTGTGGAAAATCACACAGATGGGTGGATTTTCCTCAGTGGTATGTAAACGGTAGTCGGAGGGAAAACGTGTTCCCATTGGCACGTAATTACAGCTGGTATTGCAAACATTGTGGACACCTTCAGAGTTGTATGTTTTAGGGAAATTCACAATAATTTACAATGAGTTTTTGTAGCACTCTAAACTCACACCTACTTTCGGTCGACATATGTGGTCCAAAAATGGTGGGTTAATGCGCCACCTGATTGTAAGTGGGCGGAAAGGAAGCGGTTTCGTCAGAGGGGACACAAATAAAAATTACAATATGGATAAAAAAATGGCATATGGGTAATTTAATATTCTCCCTAATAGTAGTCCTAAAGATTGTCAGCAGGTGTTGAAACAGGGCTCACAGGTGTACGCACGAAAAACTATAAAATAGTTTACCATGAAGTGATCCTCGAGGTTCTGTGAATCCAAAACGAAGCGGTAACCTACATAAACCAAAGCTGTAATACTTTGCAAGCATAGACTGTCACATTCTTTAGTCAATCAGCCCCAAACTGTCCATCAAGTGCTTGAGCAGAGCATTCATGTGAGGGTGTAGGCCACTGATTTCTGGTATATTTATGAATTGCACAGAATCCCAGAAAGTAATGACCACAGACACCATCCTGTACCATTTCCATACCTGTTGTTGTCTGAACACAGAAAGTAATGACGTAATAACATCAGTTGCACCATTCCCCCACCTTATGTAGTTTGCACACAGAGGTGAAGGGGAACCTAACGGCATGGCTTCTGATCTCTGCAACATATATTCATTTCTTGCACTGGCCCTCTGCTAAAAAGAAATGTGACCTAAATGTTACCTTTACAATGTTATTTCAGTTGAATTTTCTGAAGTGTTCTATATGAAGGACACAGTGCATGAAGCGGTGACAGAAGTATTCGAACACAGGCTCGCTTGTTTCAAGACAGGCATTTAACCATTAGCCACACTCCCTCTGTGGTTTGAGGTATGAAATCCTACCTTAGAAAGGCACACCCATTTTAAAAATGTTTTTTTTTCTGTGCTCCAGAATACATCCAGAAATGCAGCGCAGCCTGGAGAAAACAATTGAAGGATTTAATTGTAAACAAGGGGGTCTATTTAAGAAACTGTCATGCAGTGCACCGCAGCTGCTGTGCTGCACTGCGTGACAGGGAAAGGGCAGGAATGCACTGTATTCTAGTCAATAGGGCGCATTCCATCCTTTTCCCCGTGCTGGTGCCCTTGTGGCAGACTAGCTCCAACGCAGTCACTCTTGGTCCATGGTGCAACGGTGCCTGCGTTGCAGGCAGGACTGTTTTTGTGCAGGAAGGGACACCTTCCTGCACGAAAACAATCCTGAGAGGCATATTCTCCTTTCTATGTGAGCTGCAGAGTACAGAATAAATAGAAAGAAGAAGCAACGAGGAGAAATAAAGATTTTCCTCCTTGTTACGCCTCACCTGAGAAGGCGTATCTTTTTGGTGCTTTATCAGGTCTTCCAATTCTAGTAAATCTGGGAATGCATAGAAAGCCATGGGAGTTGCAGGGGAACAACCACGCAACATCCATCCGGGCAGATCGAGGCAAGGCAGCAATTTGCCCTGTGTTGCCTTACTCCAGATATATGGAGCCACTCAGGGCCACGCAAAGAGGCATTACGGGGCTTCATAAATCACATATAAGGTTTGTGTCGCTCTTGCACCAAGTTGTGTGGTGTAAGAGCAACGCAAACTGGCTCATAAGTAGGACCCTAAATATATACTATAAGGGACAAATTTATGACCAAGCTACCAAGACTGCGATCAGGGGCTATCTTGGGGGTGTAACTCCCTTACTCTGACTAGATGGAAGGATCCCTACTTGGACAGGGTGCGCACCACTGCCAACTAGAGACGTCCTTTTCTAACAGAAACATGAATATCACAATCAAATTTTAAAGAGGCTTTTTAAAAAAGTGAAAGTTTGTAAAATCTATATGTTTTTTTCAGTTCTTCTACATGCCCTTCCATTCCATCCTAACCTCAATTCCATGGCTCCACATTCCTCACTTGCCCTCTTCCACAAACCAGTGAATTGTCAAATGTACGACCGGTTCACTTTATACCCTTAGGTTTAATTACATCGTTTCTATACCGAGCCTCTAGTGCTTCCAGATACCTGCACTTGTCAGCTCCAGTGTGCCTCTAGGGACTATGTTCTGAGGATTATATGAGTTACCATCGTTTTTGTCGCAAAAACCTGTAACAGGAGCCTGCATGAAGGAACCTTTGCCACAAAAGGAGAGAGAGATGTCCTGCGCTCTTGGAGGGATTATTTAATAGAGGGGTCACAGTAACTCAGAGGAGAACACAATGGGTGTCCTTTAGACCTAATCAGAAAGTAGTTTATATGTGTTCCTTTCTAAATTTTGTCTTAGGCTTGTCTCCAGTTTGTTACTCTTTCCAAAGATGCTTATTGGCCCAGCCATGCCCACCAAATCAGTTAATAGTGTCCTTACTGTGTTGATCAATTACTTTGATAAAGCACAACACCTGATAGGCTTAAAGTGTGTTAGCTTTCTTAATGACAAGCATTAGGTTTGCACAATATAATGTTATCCCATTTGGCAATATTAGAGGGATGGAATGTTGAGTTGGTCTTGCCAGCATCTAAAGGCATGGCCGTCAGGTCACATCAGTGACTCCATTTAATGTAAGTAGCTGAAATGTAGGTGTTTTGTTTCTTACAAATTTCAACACACAGTGGGCCTCTTCAGTCATCCTTCTTTACAGGTTCTTGATGAAAGTTTGTTGCTGGGATGTAGAGTTAGCTGTTATTGAAATATGTTTCACAATTAGTATGAGATTCTCTTTTCTACCTGGTCCCCAGAATATGAATGTCAAAAGCTTGATCCATCGAGGAGGAGCCTAGCGCGCAACCAAGATGGCCGCGTAGGTGCGAGGCTCCCGAGGACCTCCGCGACCTCCTACATATATCCTGACAATATCCTGTCCTAGATGAGGGGACTGTGTTGGTGAGCCCGAGCTGAGGTGGCACCCGCTTTCCGCTTCCAAATTGGACCTCGGACTCCGGCGGTAGCACCGATTCGAGATTTCCGGCCTTCTCCACGCCGGACCCCGGATTGGAGTTGTGGGGTGATCCGGAGGCAAAGTCAACAACAGCGGCGGGCGGGCGCGGCGGCTCGCGTACCCCGCACTTTCACTTTCGCTTTTGCACCCTCCTTGCTGTCTCGGCGAGGTTGGGTCGCGGGGCACTGTGAGGTAGTGTGGCCCCGTTGGGGTGCCCTGCCGACCCGCCGGCTGTGGCTTGCCCCGTGGCCCTGTGGTGACCCCCCCCGGATCCCGTGAACCGGCTTGCCCGCCCTTTACGACGTGCCTGGCACGGCCGTGGGACTGGAACCATGTCCACAAAGCAAGATGGAGATCGGGCAAAGGTGAAATCGACCCGACGTGGCGCAGTCCCCCAGTCTAACAGC
This sequence comes from Triturus cristatus, assembly GCF_964204655.1. NCBI lineage: Eukaryota > Metazoa > Chordata > Amphibia > Caudata > Salamandridae > Triturus > Triturus cristatus. The sequence continues at coordinate 1,390,443,520 of NC_140590.1, forward strand.
ATGGACCGCTACACCCTCCAGAAGGGATCTCCCGAGGTGCCGCGTAGATCCCCTGAGGGCCCGACTGATGCTCCTGCTCTGCCCGCGGACCTGACCCTGCGAGACGTGATGGGCGCCATCGCTGAGATGAAGGCCTCGGTGGACCAGCGTTTTGATACCCTGGCGCAGAAAATTGACTCGGTCCTTGTGGATGTTGGCCTGGTAAGGGCCGACTTATCCAAGACCAATGACCGGGTTGATTCGTTGGCCCACACCACATCGGGCCTCACGACGGATGTGGCAGCCCTCCAAAAGGAGGTGCGCCGGCTTGGCCAGGCGAGCGCGCTGATGGATCGTCGCCTGGAGGATTCTGAGGGTCGGGCCCGGAGGAACAATGTCCGTATTCTCGGGGTGCCTGAGGGACGGGAGGAGGCGGCGGCGGATCTATTCGTGGAAGACTTGATTCTCACCCACCTCCAGCCCCGGGGACTGAGTAAATTCTTCGCGGTGGAGCGGGCCCACAGGGTTCCCGGGGGAAGGCCCAAGGCCGGAGCCCCCCCGAGGCCTCTCATCGCCCGGATTTTCAACTTCCGAGACAGAGACGCTATCCTGCAATCCTCCAGACTACAGGGGCCGGTCAGACTCGACAATATGGATATACATTTTTATCCTGACTTCACCCCAGCGGTCCAAAAGCAGAGACTAAGCTTTCTCGGAGTCAAACGTCGTCTACGGGACCTAAATCTTAAGTACGCTATGCTTTTCCCGGCTAAGCTGCGGGTGGAGTTGGATGGCCGCACGCACTTCTTTGATCGTCCCGAAGCAGCCGGGGACTGGCTGGATACTTTGCCTGGGGATCGGGATCGGGGGGGTGGGGGGGGAGCGGTGGGGGGAGAGGGCCCGCCGGATCAGGACTGAGGGACTAATATTATGCCTCGCTCTGGACAAAATTGATGTCACTTTTGACTGTTCGCCTGTTCGAGTAAGTCTCCTCCTGTGGAGGTCGTGTGGGGTCTCTTGGGGGTTCTCCCTCCTCCTCTGGGGGTTTAGTTAGTTTCACCATCTATGGGGCGACAGGCACACTGCACTTTGGGGGCGCTGTTTGGGCTCATGCAGGGGTGCAGGGAGGGGGGAGTTCTGTTGGGGGGGGGGAGTTGGGGTGGGGTGTTGTTGTTTGTTTTTACCACAAGGCAAACCCTTTTCTGTATTGTTTTTAAGGTGCTCTCCGGGGGACGATTGATGGCTCCTGTGTGTTATGGGGGGTAGGGAGTTGAGTTTGTTGTCTTGGAACGTTAATGGACTGGGGGATAGGATCAAACGAGGTGTGGTCCTGCAGTATTTGAAACGAATCTCACCCGATGTAGTCTTCCTGCAGGAGACACACCTTATTGGAAACTCTTTTTGTGCCATGAATCGGCGTGGCTATCGTTTGGTGGCCCACTCGGGCTTCACGTCGGGCTCACGGGGTGTGGGCATTATGGTGAAAAACTCGCTCCCGTTGGAAATTGATGAGGTGCGCCATGATGATAGGGGGCGCTATGCTGTTTTAGTGGGGAGAATGGAGGGCAAACTGGTGGCTTTTGTATCGGTATACGTCCCACCGGGGTTGCAGGCGACCACTTTTGCAGACCTGGGGCGCCTCCTCCTGGGCCTTCCGGGGGGACTCCTAGTGGTTGGGGGGGACTTCAATGCGGTGGTTTCTGGGACTCTGGATCGTCACCCCCCTAGGGACCTCCCCCGGGCCCAGGCGTGGCTATCTGGCCTCTTGGATACACTGGGATTGGTGGACTGCTGGCGCTTAAAACATCCCACGCAGCGGCAGTACACTTTTCACTCGGGGGCACATGGTAGCCTTTCACGGCTTGATCATGTCCTTGTCCCGGCGGCCTATGCTGGGAGTGTGGGGGAGGTGCGCCATCTGGCGCGGGGTATTTCAGATCACTCCCCGCTCCTGTTCCATTTTGATGTCCTTCCGAGGGGTGAGGGCAGGGTAGTTCCCATCAATGCCTGGTACCTGCGCGACCCCACCATTCGCGCTGCTGTGATTAAATCCCTGCAGCGATACTTTGATGAGAATGTGGGGTCCGTCCCTTCGGCTATCTCCTTGTGGGAAGCCTTCAAGACAGTTCTCAGAGGAGAGGCCCTGTCCCTCATTTCCCATGCCCGGAGGCGTGAGTGGGAGGAGGTTACCCGGGTGGAGGCCGAAATTGCTGAATTGGAGGGTGAATTAGAGGGCGGAGTGACGGATGCTGCACTGCATGTCCTACAACTTAAGCAGGCGGCCTACAGAGCCCTCGTTACGGAGGCGGCCAGGGGCCTCAGTAGGGAGCAGCAGGGGCGACTGTATGATGTGGGTGATAAGGCGGGCAAACTGATAGCGTGGTTGGATAAAAAGGAGAGAGTGAATCGTGTGGTCCCGCTGATTGAGAGGACGGATGGTGTGAGTGTCACCGAGCCAGAAGAAATTGTCTCCTGTTTCGCGGATTATTTCCGCGAGGTGTATTCTCCGGTCTCTCCTTGCTCGGAGGAGGACTCCCATTCCCTGCTTAGGGATATCGCGCTGCCTTCCCTCTCGGAGGAGGACAGGGTGTCGCTGGATGCCGCTCCTACATCCGACGAAATTGCCCTCGCCATACGTTCGGTTGCTTCCGGCAAGGCCATGGGCCCAAATGGCATCCCTATCGAGTTATATAAGTTGCGACCAGATGTACTGGCGCCCCACCTCCGCGCGATGTTCCTGGCGGCCCACTCGCTGGGCTCCCTCCCGCCGGACCAGCGTCTGGCTACTATCGTGGTGATCCACAAGGAGGGGAGGCCTCGGGACCGGGTCACATCCTATCGACCTATCTCGCTTTTGAATGCGGAGCCCAAAATCCTCGCCAAGGTGTTGGCCAATCGGCTGGTCGGCATGGTGGGCGACCTGGTCCACCAAGACCAGTCCGGCTTTATCCCCCATCGCAACACAGCCCTTAATCTGCGGCGCTTACACGGGGTGCTCGCACGTGTCCCATTCGTGCGGGAGCCGGCCATTTTGGCGTCCTTAGACGCCACTATGGCGTTTGACACGCTTGAGTGGCCATACATTTGGGCGATGTTGGCGAAGTTTGGATTCGGCCCGGGCTTCATCAGTTGGGTCAAATTGTTGTATTCGGGCCCATTGGCGCAGGTGGTGGTGAATGGAAGAGTTTCGGCCCCATTCGAGCTGGGCCGGGGCACGCGACAGGGCTGCCCCTTGTCGCCGCTCCTGTTTGCGCTGGCCTTGGAGCCCCTGGCGGAGTGGCTGCGGTGGCACCCCTCCATCCGTGGTCTCCGTTGGACCCCCGAGTATGAGGACCGTGTGTCCCTATACGCTGACGACATCCTTTTGTACCTAGCCTCCCCACGTAAGTCACTCATAGTCCTGGTTGATGTTTTGCGTTCATTCGGCCGGAACTCAGGCCTTGTCATCAACTGGGCTAAATCATGCGTGTATGTGCTCTCTGGGGAGGCTCCTGTCCTTCCGCGGGGTTGTCCGATTCAGATTGCCTCTCAGGGGTTTCGATACCTGGGTGTCTACATTACTCTGGACCCAGAGGCTCGCTACGAGCGGAACTTGCTTCCCCCTCTCCAGCGCTTGAAGGAGGACGTCGTGCGTTGGCGGCGCCTGCCGCTTTCGCCGCTCGGCCGGGCGGCGTTGTTTAAGATGATGTCGTTGCCACGTTTCTTATACGCTCTCCAGAACACTATGGACCCAGTCCCGGCGCGCTACTTTCGTGAGGTGGAGAGTTTACAGCGCCGCCTGTTCTGGGACGGGAGGCCGCGCATTGCCCTGGCGAAGTTGACGCTCCCATGGTATGACGGGGGGATTGCCCTCCCGGACATTAAACGGTATTACTGGGCCTCCCAGCTAGCTGCAATTAACCATGGCCTCTATGGGCCCGCCTTGAACCCGGCGTTTGAGATGGACAAGACGCTACTGCCCGGTGGCGACTACAATCGAGCGCTCTACTCTGGCGCGCCCGACGCTCGCTTGACGGGACCTACGCGTGTCATGGTCAGCGTATGGCATGCGGCTAATGCAGCTCTGGGGTGGAAGGACCGTTTGACCCGGGCGTCACCGCTGTATGCGTCTGAGAAGTTGGGCTCTCTCTGGACCTCGAAGGGCTTCGCGAAATGGGACATGATAGGCATCAGTAAAGTGGGGGATCTCTGGTCGAGGGGAGGATTTAAAACATTCGAGATGCTGCAGACGGAGTTTCAGTTGCAGGGCAGTGAATACTTTCGATACCTGCAGATCCGTCATGCACTGGGCTCCGTCTCCCCAGACGTCGCCTCCATCCCGGAGTCTTCCCCCCTGAAGGATAGAGTGCTAGATGGCCACGTCCCAGACAGTACGATCTCCCTTATTTATAAAAAACTAATTAATGATCGATCGGGCTTGCTGATTGGCCTTCGCGAGGCTTGGGTTGCCGACGGTCTGGAATTGGACGATGAGGACTGGATCTCCGCGGTGGCCTCTCCGAAGGAGGTGGCTATACCGGCTCGCCTTCGCTTCGTCCAGCTCAAGATACTCCACCGGGTCTACATGACGGGGCCTAGGCTTCAACGTATGGGCTACACTGTGGATGGATTGTGTAAGCGTGGTTGTGGTGCCGTGGCGACCTTCCTGCATATTTTATGGGAATGCCCGAAGGTGGAGCGATTCTGGCGCGGTGTGCACGAGGTCCTGCGAGTGGTTACGCGTGTTGCGCTGCTGCCGGAAGCGAGGAGATGCCTGTTGAATGTGTGGGAACCAACTGACTACTCGGCTCCGCAAACGTGGTGGGTGACTCTGGGATATATGATTGCTAAGCATGACATTGCGCAACTGTGGGGATCCCAGAGCCCCCCGACGGTGTCGGCCTGGAAAGAGCACATGGACTGGTGCATGTTTCGAGAAAAGGTGGTGTATGTCGCGAGGGGTAAGCCTGCGACATGGGTGAAAGTGTGGGGCCCCTGGAACGCCTACCGTGGGAGTATTTGCGCGCCACCATTGCTGCCTGCTGCCTCACCAGCCCCGTCCCCTTAGCTGACCCCTTCCCCTAGCCCCGGGCACAGGGTTCCCCCAGTCCTCGCTCTGTTTCCCTTCCCCTCTTTGGACTCTTCTAATAGTTGGGGTTCCCCATTGGGGAGCACGTGCTGCTACTTTCGACTGTAGGGTAGCCTTGTGGGTGTTGTTTTCTTGTTGTTTGTATAAAATGAAACCGCACTGTGACGTATTATGGCTGTGGCCCATGATGTTGATGACTCCTGCTTATGCTCCTTTGTAATGCCAAAGGTTCTATGAACGTATGCCATATGTTTCTGCTATTCCTAGCGGCCGGCCGGAAGGTTTTGGGCCCATAATTGTATATTCTTGAAGATTTGTAATAAACGGTTTCAAAAAAAAAAAAAAAAAAGTAAAAAAAAAAGCTTGATCCATCACTTTGATGTTATTGGAGCACATTCTCTAAGTGAAATGCGCCTCAGTAACAAGATCTAATTTGAAATGTATATGGGAATGCTTGTTTTTCCATCTGGAGAGGACCTGGTCTGGCAGTTCAGGCTGGATTTTGGAGCAGGGCTAACAGTGATTTTCAGATGACTTGTCTCTGTCTAGAGTGGCATACATAGACGTCATTTAGATGTTGCCAGTGGTTGCAGCTGTGACCTTGGCTTGCCCCTTATGACAACAGATAGTGCCTCTGTGACCCCTAGCATCAGAGATGGTTAAACCAGTCCCAAGAAAACTTAGGTGGTTTCGAATTGCTTATTTTTGGACCATTTTTCATTATACTAATGGTGAATAATATCTTATTATTTACTATAATTGCTAGACCTGGCATCCTTGGTGTGATTTCCCCTACCTTTTTGCCTCTGCCTCCTGTATTTTTGTTGTGTGCTGAATTTTGTTTTTGCTGGTCTAGATGCTTTGGGCACTTTGTCACTGCTGATCAGTGCCAAAGTGCAAGTACTCCCTCTATAAATTGTGAATATGCATTAGTGTTTCCATGATTGGCTAATTTGACTTACTACTAAGTCCCTAGTTCAGTGCACTGTTTGTGCCCAGGGCCTGTAAGTAAAATGCTGCTAGTGAGTCTGCAACTCTGATTGTGCCACCCACACAAGTAGCCTTTCAAAGGGGTCTCAGACCTGCCAGTGCAGTGTTTGCTCGCAGTCTCTACTGCTATGTCGACCTGGTAAGTCCATCCACTTGCCAGGCCCTATCCTTCCCATTTATTTATTGTTTTAAGGCTTATCTCACTTTGTATGTGTGCTTCACAATGTTGCACACACGGAAAGTTGGAAAAACAAAGAGGTATGAATACATTATTCCTCCTTACGCCTGCCTTAAGCAGGTGTAAAATGTTGGTGCAAATTTCTATCTACAAATGTTTGTAGATAGGAACTTGAATCAAAACCCATGAGTGGTTGTATGGGAATGCCCATGAACCACCCATAGAACACCATCTTGCTGAAATTAACACGAAGCAGTGCATAGCACAGGTTTGGTCCCAAGGGTCAGTAAGTAGAAGTGAGTGAAAAGGAGTGAGATTGACAGTGACTGCAAGTGAGTACATACAAATGAATAAGAATGAGTGTAAGGGGGTGTAAGAGTATGTTCGAGTATGAATGAGAAAAAGTGCGTGTAAATGAAAGAATAAGTTTCAGTGAGTGAATGTAATTGTGGTGAGAATGTGCTGTGATGTTTGTGAGCTTATCATTGCCCTGCCATACAGAAGGTAATTATTGCCTTATAGAGACACCCAGGCCAGAAAATACTAGTGCCTGCATACTTGCAGCAATTGCTAGCATGACAGGCACCTGTGACAAATTACTGGCACACTGGTGGCAATTCTTGGCATGAAGGGCACAACGCGTAAGATACTGGTACTAGCATACTAAATGTAGTAGCATTTAGGATACCTGTGGAAAAATACTGGCATACTTGAGGAAAATCTTGGCATATCAACACCAGTGGCAAAACACTAGTACTTGCAGAATGGAGCTAATTTTTAAAATAAAGATGGACAGTTTGGCATATGGGAGTGTTGTTCCCATGACAAAATGATGTCCTGACATTCTGAGGTCCTTTTTGATATCAGTCCCCTATGCTATTTGGATGGCATAAATTGCTAAATTCTGACACTGGCATATTTTAAGTCGTTCGTGGTAAAAGGGTTACCTATAACAAGATTCTGGGTCTGGCACAATAGATGCAATTTTTGACATATGGGTACACCAATACCAATTTTTTTTTTTAAATGGGGTTGTCTCCTGGGGAATATTTGGTTTCATTGGCTTGGCACACCATAAAGGAATTTGAATATTTAATGAATGCCCTTTCAGTGCCTTTGACATTTTAGCATATTTATGGGAAATGTGTGCTTTAAAATGCACTATTTCACTCCCTTCTTTTTAAAAAATTCTCAAGGGAGGAAACCTCTTAGGGGAGATCTGGATTTCTCACTCAGGGGCAAGGGTCATATGATGTCACTTCCTGTGATGACATTAAGGTCAAAGGCATAATCCTGTTCAAATTAGTTAGGAGATCAGAAATGAAAATATGTTTACGTAAGTGTTTTTTCCTTTCTTACGATGATGTCGGAAGAAGGGTAAATAAGGAATTTTCATTTAAACATACCTTATGCAGAATGCAGCACACATAGAAGAAGAAGAAACAAGGAAAAATAAAGATATTACTCTTCGTTCCATCTCAACTGGGAAGGCGTAACATTTTGGCGCATTCCCAGGTCTACCAGTAATGGTAAATCTGGGAATGTGTCAAAATCCATGGGTGTTGCGTGAGAACACCTATGCAACACCCATGGAACGCATCCCTAGAACAGAGTGGCGCAACGCATATTTACACTGCGTTTCTCCAGATTTATCAAGTGGGTTGAGAAATCGCATTTTAGGGTTGCATCGTGCCTGCACTCCGTTGCATCATGCAAAAGCAACGCAACCCATACATAAATATGGCCCTTAGTCCTGAGTAAGCAGAAGGCAATTTCCCCATGTGTCTAACATGATTGTCTCACCTCACCAGGAGTATGAGCATCAAAATAGGTATTTTTGTTAAGTCATCATTAAAAATAAAGACAGTGTTGCATGCCTAATATTGTGTTGTGGTGTTTACTGACGTGTGCCTTGGCGATGATTTTGCTAGTTTGCCTGAATTACCACTTCATGTGTCTTGGTTCACTCTTACTACTTCCACGTCTGCACACATTGATTATATGAGGACCAAGCTGAAGTGGGCACACATTCTGGTTGTAAAATAGAACCATCTCTCCATATGGGGTGGGGCAAGTAAATACTATGTGGGAAAGCACAAAGGCCAGCTCTTTGTGACATGACTAACACCTTGCATATGTGGCTTTTGTGCATGCATTTGTCAGGGCAGCGTGTCTCGGTGATGTGAGCTGTAACCTCTGCTCTCCGTTGTTGTGTGTGTGAGTGTATGCGCACACTCCTGCACAAACTGTGTTGTGGGTAAGCCCTACTGTGTCCCTCTAGTATAGCAGGCTTTTCTTCATCATCTTCTGAACGGTTAGGTCCCAGTGCAATTCAGTTTCCAAACCGTGATGGTCATTCAGCCTGCTGTGTTTTGTGATGGGTTTAGCACTCACGACCCATTCAACTTATCTTTGCGAACCTTGTAATTACCCTTTACTTTTTGTGATGTTTTCATGTTACAGTTTTTTAGGTCAAGCCTGGGCAGCGCATGTGCTGCTCTGCGAGGAATGCTGTATTCGAGTATGGACTTGAAGCTCCGACCACTGTCCGCCCATATTTTTCATTGGCTTGTGTCATTGTCCTTTGTAAATGCTAGCTTCTGATTTATTAATAGGCTTGTTAGTCCCTCCAGTGTACCAGCTTGTCTTCGTTTGTAACCTCCCATGGGGACTGACCCTTTTACTTCTGTTGTTACACGGTATGTCTTTTTTGGTCTGTAAGCTCTATATTCTTAAATGAGTTTCTCCAACTGCAGGCACAACATGCTTTCCTGCAACATTCAGTGCGCCATGCGAGCTTCACTTTCCAAGCATCCCAGGACAATGGCGTCCGCATCTTTGAAATGAAATAGGTCTCGCATTTACAATAGTTTGAGCTTTTGGCATTGTAAATTAGAATGCCATTTATTTATGTGTTAATTATCAAAACAGATAAATAAAAGGCATTGCCATTTACAGTGTCAATTGCTCAAACTCTCACAAATGCAAGACCCATTGCATTGCAAATGCTTGTTATGGGGAGTGATTGTTTGCAGGAACACTGGAGAAACTGTTGTCCATCAAGGCAGCCTCCTTGAGTTCGAACCGACTTCTGCTGTCTCTGTTCTGTCTTGGTATTGCCTCTTTGCGGCTATGAGGTATGCCAATGCTGCTATGATGTTGCAATGCTGAATAGTGCTGATCTGTGTGAATTTCTGTCATGAGCCTTGTGCGAACAGTACATGAGTACATGTTCCTCTTCTATTCTTTGCAAGCACACCGCTTTGTGCCACCTCTGGGTTGTTTTCTTTTTAGAACACAAACATGTCTGCCTAACACTATTCACAACTACATCTTGTGCTAAATTTGTTGGGCAAAAAAACATAGAGTTAAAGCAGAAGTGCAGGACCCTAAAGCCCATAGGGCCATATTATCAAGAACGGCGATAACGTTATCGCCAGTATAGGGACATCAAACCTGGGCTTCGATTGGAATTCACAAGGGCATATTATCAAGCTCCTTATCACCGCTTTAGCGGCAGTTTCCTGCCGCTAAACCAGCGATAATGTTATCGCCGTTCTTGATAATATGGCCCATAGTGTTTTAAGGTGCCCGTCACTGCTGTGCCTGATGCTTGAAGATCAGAATACTGAGACTGGTCTTTGTTCTTCCTCCTGCCTCTTTGTGCCACCACTCTACACATCCAGTCCCTTTGTTTCACTCTTTTAGGTTCCTTTTCATTCTTGCTTTCTCCCTTTGTCATTGTTGTCCTGTCTTTCTTTATCTCTTCCTCCTTCTTTCTCTTTCCTTTCTGCCTTCCTCTCTCCTTCTCTAAGCCAGTCTGATGATGAAAAATCAGTGCTGGTGTCCACCAACCACACAAATTAAGCCTTGATTATTACTGTGGTGTATTGGTCTAAGGCGCACACTACTAACATTTCAAACACCAGCATTTCTTACCCTGCCGAAAAGTTGGAATTCATTAATAACTTTGGATAAACATTGCTTTAAAAGTGACATTGCTAGTTTCTTTCGTCGAATTACATAGAATGTGCCAATGCAATTCTGCACACATCCGTGTTACACAGATTGCACTTACAGGTGGTACTATGGGCGACAAGTGGCGGAAAGCAAAACGGTGAGTCCCACCATGCAGCATGTAACGGTGGGCCCCAGAGTCTCCAATCTCTCAAAGATACCCATTGGCATTGTGCTGGATGGGGCCTGAAGTGCTGAGGTCCGCCCTTTGCACCGCAGTGGCCTGTGTTACGCCCCTGGATGGGGCCTGAAGTGCTGAGGTCCGCCCTTTGCACCGCAGAGGCCTGTGTTACGCCCCTGGATGGGCCCTGAAGTGCTGAGGTCCGCCCTTTGCACCGCAGAGGCCTGTGTTACGCCCCTGGATGGGCCCTGAAGTGCTGAGGTCCGCCCTTTGCACCGCAGAGGCCTTTGTTACGCCCCTGGATGGGCCCTGAAGTGCTGAGGTCCGCCCTTTGCACCGCAGTGGCCTGTGTTACGCCCCTGGATGGGTCCTGAAGTGCTGAGGTCCGCCCTTTGCACCGCAGTGGCCTGTGTTACGCCCCTGTAGATGGCAGGAGGTGGGCTTCATAGCTGAGCTGTTCAGAAGCCTGCATGCGTCGTGTTAGGGTGAATGGGTATGTATGGGTATGTATGCTCGGCCTGGACGAAATGCCTGTAGTATTTTTTCTACATCACCACCAGCAAAAATACAGAATGAAAATGTAGCATTGCACAGGACAAAGCGCAGCAAAGCAACACACTAAACCGTAGTGTAAGTGTCATGCCTTCTACCCCCCCTTTCCTCGCCCCCAATCTCACAATACATTTCTGAACTGTCACCCCAATAAAGTATTTGGCATTGTATTGTGCACATTAAGACTCTTCATCTAGCCGTAAGTCCTTCAGATCTCTTTTCTTGCAGTTGCCCCAGTAAACCTGGAACACAACATGCAGGGTTGTCCACCCTCCATCCTTCACGTGTTGTGAACTTCACTTATAAGCTAAGGGGACTCCTAGAGAAGCGAACTAGGCAATCTAGGTGTAGTGTTGTGGCGCTGAAAGCCCAGTATTTGCAGCACAGGGATAGGAGTGTGCTATGGCCAAATTTTGCACCTCCTGTGCTTGACTCCTACTAATACACTGATTCTATAAATCCCCCATCAACTCTGGGAAAACAAGTAAGGGCTGCATGATTGTACCCACAGTGGAGAGAGGGTTTCCTGCCTTCTATCTTTGAGCTGCCTTAATGCCTTTTAACAGTGTCCTCTGATTTCTAAGGCTCTTTCACACTCTTATTCCTTTCAATGTGACCTCCAACAACTTTAAAAAAAAGTTTTATGTAGAGCTAACTCGACTCGAAAGTATCAGAGCGCTTTACACGAAGACCCCAGCTGCATTACAGACCGACAGAGTCATTTTTGTTCGGCATGTTGAGATTAAATGTATTGCCCAGAATCACAGGATGTTGAGTGTCCTTGCCGAGACTCGAACCCGGTTCCCCAGCTTCCAAGTCGACCACTCTAGCCTTTATGCCATATCCTCTCCTCAGCCTTCCCGCTGCCTCTCCCGTCCCCAACTTCCCTCTTCTGCTACCCACTACAACTTCTGCTCACTCCCGCGGTTACCTGTCGATTATATGTGCGGGTTGCTACCTACAATGCACCAACTCTCTGTCCAGAAAGTTAACAGCACTTTGGTGGATCACCAGTCCATCCTTACTTACTCCCTCTACCATGTCCCCTTGTCTCTTCATGCTCCTTTCCCATCTCCCCTGTCTGCCTGTTAGAACCATAAGGAAATTTTAGGGTGTGGTAAAGCGCCCAAAATCGTCTAGACAACATAGTCTAACCTAGTTCAATTTGCTTGTAAAGATGTACATTGTATGCTATAGGTTGCAGGAACCATGAACTGAGATCTCCTGCAGCTAATGCGGACAGGGTCTGACAGCGGGTAAAACATTTTTTTTTAACTGTGCAGTGCGTCTTATGATCATTTCTATACATTGAGACACCAAGGCATTCATCCCTAAATGACAAAACTAGCCTTAATGAATAGAACGCTCTTTATTGTTGAGGGATGAGGGCAAGTTTTAATCAAAATGTAAAGAAGCAATGTTATGCTTTGATTTTATTGAGTGTTTTCAAATCTGTATGGTATTCTAAATCTAGTTTGCAGGTAATTGTTTGAAAAGTTTACAAATTCAGCACTTCTCAGAGAGTTGCAATGTTATAGAAACTTTGCCCAATGTGCCCTTTGTCTAGATTTCTTGGAGAAAATGTGAACAATTTTTCCACAAAAACTCTTTGGGGTGATAATATTGTTTTTTTCTGCAAAGATAAATTTTGCAGGATTGCAATACCTATTTTAAAAAATGTCAATTGGTGTCAAATTACCAAACTTGCCATTTTGTTTTTTAAAGGAAGAATTTGCTTCGTGTACACTCTGCCAACAAACCCTGAAAAAAAATATTCTAAAGTGATTGAAATGAAGACAATGTAAATAAAGAGCTCGAGGGGTGAGTTAGACCATATCATGAGACATCAAGAATTCCAGGTCTCGCCTGCTCTTTGCTGGAGACTGCCAGGAGAAAGTGTGCTTGTTCTGGTAGTCCAGTAAACTGATCCAGTGTGAAGCATGCAAAATTTTATCACAATATCTTTTCATGCAAAATCACAAACTAGGCCCATATTCAATTCACACCCGTCAGTACAATACCACTTACACAAGGTCCTCTGATGAATCTTTGGTTGAGCTAATAGGGACTAGGAACTAGATCATTACGAGGACCTGGAATAAGAAATTGCCAAACGAACAACATCTACTTCAAACATTGTTTAAAGGTGTGAAGAAGGTCCAGGAATCCTAGGACTGGATGAGATTACCTTCAACAGTTAATAATTATTAGAGGAGCTTTGCTCGAGGTGCTGGACATTTCCAGCCTCATATCCGTTACTGTGCAGTGAGGGTTTGAGCATATGCTCCTCTTTAAATAGTAGTAGTTATTTCAAACGGCGAACGACCATCGCAACGCATGTGTTACATCGCATGCGTTTACGTCGCGTGCGGCGTGCCGTCACAACGCACGCGACATTACGACGCATACGTTCACTACACACGACATTACATCACAGGCACCATTACATCGTGGGCGCTTTTACAACGCAGGCGCTGAGACGCAAACGGCGGGGAGACAACGCTGGAACCATGACGAGAGACAGGTAAGGACGACACTGTACTTGTAGTGTTTTACGGTTTAGGGTAGTTGATGGGGAGTGTAGTGGAGGGGGCTGTTTTAGGCTTTAGGGCTTAGGGTTAATAGTAGTATATGGTAGTGTTTTAGGCTTTAGGGTTAGGGCTTAGGGTTAAGAGTCGTATATGGTAGTGTTTTAAGCTTTGGGGTTAGGGCTTAGGGTTAAGAGTCGTATATGGTAGTGTTTTAGGCTTAGGGTTTAGGGCTTACGGTTAATAGTAGTATATGATAGTGTTTTAGGCTTTAGGGTTTATGGTTAAGAGTCGTATATGGTAGTGTTTTAGGCCTTAGGGTTAGGAGTGCGATGTAATGGTTTGCGTGGGAAATGCATGAGATGTAACGGTGCATGCGTTGTAAAGAATGCGATGTCATGGTATGCGTTGTTTTCGTTTGCGTTGCATCATCATACATCCTTTCAAACATGCAGAGGGTTTCCTTTTTTAGATCCGTTGTTCACCTCCAGAGCACATACATAAATATTGTATATGGAAAAATAAGGATGTAAGCAAAAAAGATTTCTTTGAAGACAACACACGGCATTGGCTTCTCTCTAAAAAAACACAGATCTAAAAAAGAAAACCCTCTGCATGTTTGAAATTACTAATACTATTTAAAGAGGAGCATATGCCAAAACCCTCACTGCACATCTACTTCAAACATACCTTGAACAAATGATGAAATATATAATGTGAAACAAGAAATAAGACTAAAAGAATGAGGCAAAATCAATAAAGATAGTTCAATGAAAACATTTATCTAACCCTCTTTAGAATGGACAGAATCAAGAAATGTATGCATTTGCAGTTCTATTTAATACATCAAATTAAGCACCTGTAGTCACAATTCACATTACAGTAGATCATATACATCAATGGCTCGCCTGTGAAAAAGAGGGAGAGAAAGAGAACACAGAAACAATACAATTTGAACTTGAATCTCAAATCATACAAACCAAGTAAGGTATGTGGTTCAGTCCGTCAAAACCTATAGCACCATGCCACAGATAGAGTCAGTAACCCTTCAGCCGAAAGGTTTATCACTGCTTAACTTGGCCAGCAGACAAAGTGAAGATCTCGAGTTCTCAGTCAAGAAAGTTCAGTTCAGGGTTTGGCATAAAGGAAACAGGATTCAGTCCTTCAGTATGTCATGCAGGAAATAGGAAAGTCCTGTTCGCAGGACAATTATACCTCAAAATGTTCAGTTTACACCCACAAATGTTTCTTTTAGCCAAATTGTTGTATGCTCATTGGTCCTTTCAATAGTCTGCTCATGGTGCGATCAATACATCATCTAAAGATCCAAAAGATTAAGTAATTCAATTGAATATCATCCGATTAGTTAAAATTTATTTACAATACATTTTTCTCCTTCCCGTGGAAGCTCAAGAAACTTTCGTTTAGATACTTTCTTTCACAAAGTCAAGTACTCTTCCTGGGTTTGCTGTCTATAGTTACAAAGTCTCTACATTCACTGTCCAATAGGAAAAGACATTCCTTTGCTAAAGAGCAACAACACGAAAAGTTCCCACAGCATTCAGAATGATCTACTCAATATAACTTTTTTTAATACTCTTGCACAGGCAAGCAGAATAAAACATTTTAAGCCCTACATGAAGTTTAACTGAATCACTGTCATAATCACTACTAAGAACAAACTTGTTAACAAAAAATAATTTGCAATGCAGTACATTTAAATTATTTTCACACATTGATCAGGGAAACTTTTCATAGTCTTATATTTCAAAAGCACATTATTTACGTGTCACTTCTAATGTTCACGTTTTCTCTACACGTTACAGAAATCATTTATTAAATTCAGAACTGCAAAGTACTTTAGCATTCGTTATTTCAAATACCTTGTGATTTTTTAGCAATCTCTAACAATATTGTGCATATTTCATTTAATTTTTCAACACATGTTTTAATTTGCATCTCGTTATTCATTATTTTCTCTAAATTACACTTCTATTACTCAGGTGGGGGCATATTATCAAGAAACAGCGTTAAAATTATCGCCGCTTTACCAGCAGAAAACTGCAGCTAAAGCGGCGATAATGGGCTTGATAAAATGCCGCAGAGAATTCCCATAGAAGCCCATGTTCTGGTGTCAACATGGGCTTCTATTGGAATTCTCAAGAGCACATTATCAAGCCCATTATCGCCACTTTAGCGTCAGTTTTCTGCCGCTAAAGCGGCGATAATTTTAACGCCGTGTTTGATAATATGCCCCGTAATTCTTATCAGCATTTCTTTTATTTGCAAAGCTTAAATCAAGTTCTTTGAATACTCTGCATGCTTTTACAATGCAGTTGAATAACTTCACGTTTACTTTAATCTCATTGTCATATTAACTTTTTCCAATATAAGTCGTAAATACGGTTAGTAAAGAGAACTGCCAGAGGTGAACATTTTTCAACAATTTACGCTCCATCAAGACCCAGGCAGTGGTCTGCGTTGTTATAAGTCTGAGTCCAGAGCGGTTCCTGGCTGCAGCCCAGCCCCAGACAGTGACATCAGATACTGTTCTGAAGTACTGCCACAATGTTTGGCACTACAACGAGGAGCACAGAGTGGGCCGCCCCTGCTTGCGTCAATATGGTTAGTGTAATTACATAGGACGGGGCGGTGTGTCTTACATTTAAACCACACTCTGATTACTAACCTGAGAGATCGCCGCTGATCACAGGTGTAGCCTGGTGGAGATCACTGACTCAGATCTCCACACACCCATACGTCGCCGCTGACGGTTAGAGACGTATGAAAATTGTAGATGTTCATTTAAGGATCAGAAAAAAATATCTGATTCACGACACATAAACCCATTGCAGTTCCACCTGAGGAAGGAGAGATTAAGGGCCTCGCCTGAAGATCTGAACAAAGATATTAAAGTCAAACCAAATGTAATCACAAAAGGAGAGGTGTTAGTAATTTCCTAAAAATCAAAGAGCGCATGTCGGGCAATTTAGTAGAATCTTTGACTTTATTTCCGCTCTCCATGACTGCTCGAAAAATACTGACGTGTGGTCTGACGTGTGGTCTGGAAATGCTTCTTGGCGGCCTACGAAAGGTATTGTTTGCACCGCTCAAAAACTCCTCCTCCTGCCTTTTGTCACATTTTTGCAATCATTGTCATCTCTGTTGGTGTCTGTTCCATCATCTTCAATCATGAATGAACTTGCCTCTTTCTAAATGTCTAAATGTTAATTTCTCCCACACACAACCACTCTCCCTCTCTCTTTTTCATTTTGTAATTTAGAGATAAATTATTTGTGCAATTTTGTTCTTTTTTGGCACTCAAGGGATAAATGAGAAGTGAAAACCCAGTAGCCTTCCAAGGACCTTGGTCTTGTTTGTTTTTACTGAGTCTTACTACCCAGGAGAACAAAGCCAGCTCCACAAGAAGGCCAGAAAGGATAGTTAAAAGAAGTAAGTCATGTGTTGTCCTTAATATCATCAAGAATGTAATGACAAACTAGGCGTATAAATCATCGTCCTGCAGGTGATTTGGGTTTGATGATGGGACTCTTTTTGGCAGCTACAACTTGCACTGTGAGAGTCGCACAAGGCAGATAAAGGAGGGCTCAGTGACATTAGGAAGATGATGCTGCTGTACCATGAATGTCAATGGGTCCTTTCCGCCTCGCTGTGTTGACGTGGGAGAGAATCCTATGTGGTAAAAGTAGTAAATTCTGGCACACACTCAGTGATCGAAGTGGGTGGGACGTGCCCATACTTTTATAGCCGTTCCCCTACTTTTGATGAAAAGACAGCCATCCATGACAGCTAATTCCGACATTTAAAATGCTTCAGCTGAAGCGTAAGGCAGGGAGTCTCCTGCACTGTGACATCGAAGGAGGGGCAGACAGCTCAACAAGCCTTCTTGCCAGGGTGCCTGCTTGCCTGAAAAAATGAAAATATTCGCAACTTGATTATCTGCAAATGTAAGGGGAGCTTGAAAGGGTGTTGTCTTTCATTGATGGAATCCCTTGAAGCTTCCCAATGACACAGATAATTTTTTTTAATGGTATTGCAAGGCTGATCAGTGAAGTGTGTGCTTTTAAAGGACAAGGACAGTTTTGAAAAAAATGCACTGCATACAATTTGGGTATTACTAAAATCGATATTTTGGAAGCATTTTTGTTTAATCTTAAGCCATTTTGCTGCAGTCAATTTTATACTGTGTGTAATGTAAGTTAAAATAATGACTTACATGTTCACAGTGCTCTCTGTCACAGACTGGGACCTCATGGTGCTAAACATATGCAAGTCACTATTCTCCACTGCACCAACCAAGATTCAATTCTGTGGCTGTCTGGTTATACACACAGACGTCTGCAGTGCATTAAATAATAGTAGTTTCATAATGCACAATAGTGCATCTATTTTTCCTTTAGGCTGTGCCTTCTCTTATATGTAGTTAACTGAGGTGAAAGACCAAAAAAGTTTACATATTATTGTTCTTTTAGGCATGCCTTTGACCCCACATCCACACTCACTCACCACACCCCGTTGGCGCAGCATCACAGTTCCCCTACTTTTTTAATGCACTTCGACCGCTGCACACACTGCAATCCAGGATACCAGATGGGTGAAAAGCAATTGAAGAATGAACCGTGAGCCACTGGGTCTCTCATTAGTGAAGCAGATGAGAGAATCATGACACAAAATACACATAAACAGCACAAGGAGCAAAAGCTGAAAAACAACTGTACACTCCTGCAAAGCACTGGACAGCAGGCATAGCCAGAAACACTGAAATGTCAGAACAGACACTCTGAAATCACTACTCTCTTAGGTCAAAGAAACAAAACCAGATAACACAGCACAAAAATAACAACAGTTCATAAAACATAAAAACACTGAATATTCCAATCAACGTCACTGGCTACATTCGGGCCATCTGTGGCCCCTATAGCTGATGGCCTGGGGGTCATGGATAGGGGCTGAAAGGGGACTGTGATACTAGATACAAAACTATTGGTGAGATGATATGACTTTTCCCGTCCTCGCCCAGGCTAGCGTCCAAATTCTCAGGTGCTTCTATGGTTTGGACGGCTCTTCTGGCCAGGTGGCTGTTGAATTCTATCATAGAGTGGTTATGACCATGCTATTTGGCACTGCCAGTGTAAGTGTACATCCTTGAATGAACACCAACATCTGCACTCTGGCACAGCAGGTCTCTGTGCCCTCTGACATAGTTCTATTATTCGCTGCAACCCCAATTGAACGCATCTGATTGGGTACACCCAACCTATTCTCAAGAGACCACAACTTTACCCTTCAGCATTATATAGGAGAACACATTTTCTCTGGTCCCTGGTGTATTCTTAATAGTCTTCTATCACAACAAACAAGGTTCAGATGTTGTTACTGGCAATCTAGTACACCTTCATTTATCATACTCCGTGTTTATGTCATCCGCTTGTTTTTTGTAAAATAAGTTTCCAATACCATTACATTCATACAACTGCTTCCTCTGAGCTGCATCGTGCACAGGTGCAATCCTTCTCTTTAGCAAATGTTTCATTTTCACTGCCAGCACATGGTACAGCCTGTTACAGGTAAAAAAAGTTTTTGCTTGTACGTGGATAGGTACACAGAACTATGTAATAAGAAACTCCATGTTTCCGGTACGTTTTGTGTAAGCAGTGATGCAGGAATATGTGACGTTACAATGTGATCAAAATGATCACGGAATGTTACATCGCAGTTTTTACAACACAAGTCGTTACAACGACTTGGGCTGGAGGGCGCTGGACTTAGGATTAGTATGATTTACTATTCCAACACCAGTCTACGTACAGTAGGGAAGGTGTTGGAATAGTAAATCATACTATTCCTAAGGTTAGAGCGCCATCCAGCGCAAGTCGTTGTAACGACTTGCGCTGTATTACACGCGATGTAAAGGCACTGCGATGCAATGCCTGCGTGGTTGTGGATGTTTCCCGTGATGCAGCAATGGGTCCTACGATCTCTTCCATATAGAGGTAATCCTTCCTTCCATACCCACCACAATTTCTTTGAAACACTAAAAGTTGTAGGCTACTCGAGACCTAAAAACAGGAGAACCATTGTCATGGTTTTGGAGGAGGAGCCACAGACGGAAATGGCTGCCTGGAGCTGATGCTCCGTATTGACCCCACGCACTTCGCCACAGAGCAGCACTCCGTCACATCCAACTCTCACAAAAGTTATGATTCCGTGATCGGAATACTCAGATCAGCAGCAGGGTTGAAAACGGCGGCACTAACGGCCCCGGGAAGCCTGTTATTGGTTGCAGAGATCCCCGGGACCAGGCACACAAAATGCCTTGGTCGAGTTGCCTCCGCAGCTGTTGAGGAGATGAGCTGGTGGATTACCCCGACGGGGCGTGAAGGCTTCAGACGAAGGGGACAGCCATCTGAACGTCCCGGCGACTGGCAGTCGCGATTTGGAAATTGAGAATCCTCACACCGGTGAGAAAAGCCATCACCCACCAACACTATGGGTCTCACCCTGCAGAACAAGATGGCAGCCCACTCCTCGCGGGCTAAGGATTACCGCCCAAATGGATCACTGCTGTTAGCGCTGGTGCCCCGCTGTCTACCTGCAAGGCTAAGGGGAAGATAGCAGAATCGTCGATCAAGCCGAGCTGGCACGAGCTGGGGACCCGAACGAGAGCAGACGAGCCTCCTGCTGGCTGAGACGGCCCCGCTCCGGCACCTGGTGAGACAGTGAGCCGCGGGGCGTGAGTACCGGAGCTAGTAAGGATGCCGTCCGGATGCAGCTGCTGAGACTTTCTTGGCCCGCAGCCCCTCAGGTCCAATATGACTGAAGCTCCCCTTCTGAACCTTCGAGGGTCACCACGGAACAATCAGGTGAGGGAGGGCCTGCCCCCCCCAGCCAGTGAAAGTGTGCAGCAAACGTTATTCCATACGGAGCACACGGTCGGGCCCTCCCCCATCGGCTCCATAGCGCTAGATGCCTGCGTGTGTCTGGGGCTTCCTTCCAAGTCCCGGCCCCTGGAGTTTCTACCTGTATGGTCACAGGCACCCAGACAAACCTCCTAAATGCGTGAGGCAACTTCCCACCCGGCCTCTGCCGAAAGCACCATAAGTACTCTACCTGCACCCCTGACCATAAAATGGCGACTAATAGGCAGCAAGGAGGAGTATCCTACTGAGACAGCCCAGGAGACACCTGAAGAAGCGGCGCAAAATACCCTTGAGGCCTCTGAGAATACAAAGGAGAAAGATAAAAATGGGGACCGGCAGAACAGAACACCAGGGGCAGAACCTGTTGCCTGACCCCAAGATGGCCGCCACAGTGGTCCTTTACCACAATGAGCTACTACTCTTGGACAAAAATTGGACATCGTCCAGACCTCAAGCATATCCCCATCCGGCTCACCCATCAGGACACTGAACCTGTGATCTTGCTACCGACTGTAGAGACCTAGCATTTTGGCCAATGCCTGGTGGAACTACCTTGCTAGCTATAGAGGAAATGGGCTGTTGACTTTCCCCTCGGCCGTCACCTACCCAGACGGACTTTGGGCAGACTTTCCTTCATCTCTCTGCCTTATCTCCCTCCTACCCTTCTTCCTAACCCCCCTTACCCTTCTACTCTCCACTTATCTCGTCTTCTATGCTCTTTAAATGTTTCTAGCAACAGATGTAACTTGTAACTGAGGAAACTTTGTAACAATGTGGAACCTCATGTAAAACGCTCTTATAGCTCCGGGTCTAGCCAGCGCTATATAAAACTCAAATAAATAAAATAAAAAATAAAAAAATTCCAACTGGGTGATGAGTAAATCATGTAAAACTATAGTGTGTGCAGAACCATAAAGACAAGAGCTCTATTCATTAAGGAGAACTAATTTGTAATCATAGTTTCACAACCAAATTTACAGTGGAGTATCTGGCAAGCGTAAACCCATTTATGGCTGTGGAGATCTCCGCCTTCAATGTGAAGATCTCTACAGCAGGGAAACCCACTCAAGGTGTGGGAGGTGGGCGTTCCACGGTGAGGCTTGCCTTAGAATTCAGGGTGCACCCATACACTATGCACTCCCAAACTCCTCTAAGACCCTTATGCAACCTGGAAATGGTCACAGGATTACTGCTGCACTGGCTAGCTAATTCACTTCCAGGATAGGAAGGGAAACAGAACACTTCCAGATTTGCTGGGAATGTTGGGGAAGGACTTTCGTCAAAGAGAAAAAATATTTTCTCCGTGGAGATAAAAATGTGTATCTGCACAGGAGATCCTATTTCCCTTGTGCAGAGTTCTTTAATATGTAGAGCTATGCGCAGAGGAAATACAATCATTCAGGAAAAGTCACCTGACCACCACAGGAGTATGCTTGGAAACCTGCACCTGGGGCAGCTTTCCAAGCGTAATCCTGGAAATGTTGGTGAATAGCAAAATGTAGAACAAGTATTTTGAGACAGATGCGGAGAGCCCATCCCTTACTTTCCCCTCTTTTTGTGACTTGGACCCAGACTGGTACCTTTGTGATTGAGAGAAAGGTGAATATAATGATAGAACTTGTCCACAACTGTTGAAAATGTGTTGAGAAGCTCAAGGTGTGACATTTGGTCACCACCAATGTGAAGGAGATTTCAATTCAAAGGAGATGAGGTTTTATGCATATTTTGAAGCAGGTCTAAATGCAGAAGCCTGCTTCTAAGACAAGGGAAGTCCACTTGGGTTGTGGAGGTTAAGAGAAGGAAGCAGAGTGTGGTTTGGAATGGTGAGTGGTGAATGGATTGTGATCTACAGGTGCAGGGCTGGACACTGGGGAGGGGAATGGTTTAAGAGTGCTGATGGATGGAAAGTTGTGTGTGGATTTCTGTTCCAGGACAGGAATTGACCATTCATGTTTCATTAGAAGTGATCCTTATGCTGCAGCATATCATCCTTCTGAAGCCTGTGAAAGCGCTTGTTTCCTGCCAAATCCTATTCTAAGCACAATGCACAGCTAGATAGGAAAACAAGTGCAGCCTTTTCAGGACATAAAGGGAAATCAGCAATGGTGCTTGAATCAGATGAGCTTTGCGGCATTTATGCGCCACAGAGCTCTTCCGTAAGATTTCATTAGATAAATTATCACCCTCTTCCCTGGGGCTTGCATTATACGCTCTTCCATGAGCAGGAAGCTGGAGACATGGGTTGCAATGAATGATGAATAAAGTGGTGCATCATTGATCTGGCTTGCGCCACCCCGCTTTTCCTGATCCGAAGGAGGAGGGGCTTCCTTTTAGGCTGATTAAAACTTGATTCAATGACACCTGCTGCAAAAACTAAAATAAAAAAAAAGTGAAGAGGGGACCATGACCCGGCGGTGTGCCGGTGGGGCTTTTGATTGGATAGCACAAATGGGCCTGTCTCCAAGGCACTGAGATCACTGTATTTTTGGATGCCTTGTGTTAGTTTACTCTCCTGGTAGACGCTCTACAGCCTCATTAGTCTTCACTGACAGTACTGGGAACCACGAGGAATTCAGGTGCCCTATTTTACACCTGCTCCTGCTTTTTCTAGTCTTATGTTCTAGGAACAAGATACATTCTAGAGCTGGACTACCCTGCCTGTTAAGAGGATTCATGTTGAATGTATACGTCCTGTTTAAATTGACAGGGCAGGCCAGGTTAATGGCAAAAACATAGTGTTCAAATTGTAAAGTGCTGCCTGCATTTAGAACTGTCATTTGAGCCAACTATGCTTGTACTGTGCAGAAAAGCCCTAAGGATACTAATTCTGTCCTCCCCCAACAAACCTGCAGTGCTTTGCGTTATCAATACCCACACACCGCATACAAATTGCAGCTCACAAGCAAAAGAGAACTGTGGTCTCGGATGAAATCCCTGAAACCAGGACTGCAACATGGCGAGTGCATTGCACTGCAAGATCATAACAGGCAGAATGAGCCCTCTATAAATAAACATAACATAACATTATTTAACCCCTTCTGTGCCACGCCCTTTCCCCCTCCTGTGCCGGGCGTTACATTAGCGGGCGGGGGTTCATGATGAGATAGTCTCGTCATGGGCACAGCGCAACCGTGCTCCATGACGAGACTATCTCGTCATGGGCACAGAAGAGGTTAACAAACGTAACAAGACACAACATGACATAACATAACATAGCATAGCATCTTTTTATCTGCATGGCAAGATCATAGCAAAGGCAGAACGAGCCCCCTATAAATAAACATAACATAACATAATTTAACAAACTGTAACAAGATATAGCATGACATAACATAACTTAACATAATATAACATAGCATAGCATAGCATGGCATAGAAAACCTTTATCTGCATGGCAAGATCATAGCAAAGACAGAATGAGCTCCCTATAAATAAACATAATCTAACATAAGTAAACAAAATGTGATAGGACATAACATAGCATAGCAGAACATACCTTTATCTGCACGGCAAGATCATCGCACAGGCAGAATGAGCCCCCTATAAATAAACATAACATAACATAATTTAACAAACTGTAACAAGATATAGCATGACATAACATAGCAAAATATAACATAGCATAGCATGGCATAGCAAATCTTTATCTGCATGGCAAGATCATAGCAAGGACAGAATGAGCTCCCTATAAATAAACATAATATAACATAAGTAAACAAAATGTGATAGGACATAACATAGCATAGCAGAACATACCTTTATCTGCACGGCAAGATATCGCACAGGCAGAATGAGCCCCCTATAAATAAACATAACATAGTTTAGCAAAACGCAACAAGACATAACATGCCATAACATAGCATAGCAAAGCATAACAGAACATACATTTATCTGCACAACAAGATCATAACAGGCATAATGAGCCCCCTATAAATAAGCATAACATAACATAATTTAAAAAACGTAACAAGACACAACATGACATAACATAGCATAGCAGAACATACCTTTATCTGCATGGCAAGATCATAGCAAAGGCAGAATGAGCCCCCTATAAATAAACATAACATAACATAATTTAACAAACTGTAACAAGATATAGCATGACATAACATAGCATAATATACCATAGCATAGCATGGCATAGCAAACCTTTATCTGCATGGCAAGATCATAGCAAGGACAGAATGAGCTCCCTATAAATAAACATAATATAACATAAGTAAACAAAATGTGATAGGACCTAACATAGCATAGCAGAACATACCTTTATCTGCACGGCAAGATCATCGCACAGGCAGAATGAGCCCCCTATAAATAAACATAACAGAGTTTAGCAAAACGCAACAAGACATAACATGACATAACATAACATAGCAAAGCATAACAGAACATACATTTATCTGCACAACAAGATCATAACAAAGGCAGAATGGGGTCCCTATAAATAAACATACCATAATTAAACAAAACCTGACGAGATAACATGACAGAACATACCATAGCATAACACATCTTTCTCTGGCACCTAAGTTCTACAGAAATACTGAAATAAGCAAATAAACAGATTAGGAGGAAGTCTCACATGCTGGGCATTTAATTATGCAACATTAATTTAGTTTAGGTTCCGGCATAAACCAAAGTGAATCACTTTATGGCAAATTTATAAACTTTGGTGTAGAATAAACGCCAGGAAAGACGTGTTGTAAGTAAACAATCCCTATGCTTATTCTGTAAAAGACAAAATCATTGTAGGACTTTAAGTTCCTTTTCTTAGGAGCCAGGATCCCGCACTATTGAATTCCGGGATTGGGGTATACCAAGGCTGTGCAGTCTTGATTTCCCCTCATGACTCTTTCTTCCACCACCCTACACTTCATTTCTCTTTGTCTCACTCTTGCAATCTCTTTCTAATTCCTGATTTCTACCTTGTCACTGTTTTCCTGTATTTCTCTTCCCCATTCTTTCATCCTTCCTTACCCGCCAATTCCTCTGTGTCATATTCTAAAGATGAAATATAAGACCTGGTTATCAAAGATGAGCGCTGGAGCTGATCACCAGCAACCACTGAACTATTCCGTAGGCTATCCAAAATAACCAAATAGTGGATCTTTTTTAATTGCTAGGCATTTTTTTTATTATTTTATTTTTATAATTGACAGGTAGTAAAGTCACAATTATCATCTTTCCTATTCAAAGCAAGCCATTCGACCCCAACTTCAATATTTTATGTATACCTTGCCCCATCTAAGAAGGTCTTGATTATCGCTTATATTTCCAGTCTCCACATACATTGGAAAAGCAGTTCTTTCAAGTATTTTTTTTTTATGTGTTCATGGCTCCTCTATTTATCACATATATCTTTAATGATGGTCCTCGGAAAGATGGCCCTCACTACATTCTGCAGGAAGTGCAGTACTACAAGCACTGTTTAAACAACCACCTATAGCACATGTGTTGATATGTTTAAATTAGAGGGTTAAAGGCCTACTTGTTCATTACTGACAAGAATGAGACCTGTTTTTCGTGTTATGCTCTAATGCATCTTGTATAGTCACTCACTAAAAACTAAATAGAAAACCTTATTACAATAGAGTTCAGTTTCATATGGTGTTCCAATCAGTAAGAACATGGGACATGTATCATATTACTGTTAACTGAAGACCATTAGCACCAATGTTCCCTCTAATTTATTTCCTCTGTGTGCGACAATGTAATGTCTCTGTGCACTGCAGTCAAGTCTATGTGCACCAAGAAACTGACCATGCATGCAAGAATTACCTGGGGTTCCACTTTTGGCCAAACACACATGTTTATTTATTACTATCTGTTATGCTAAACAGGTTTATGAGCCTACATTGTGTGTCACTCATTCTGTGTTGCAGTTTTTCCCTGGCATTCATGCCTAATGAGAGGTAGAGCCTTGCAAGCCTGGAAATTCATAGGGAGGGTTGAGCCAGATATGATCCTTCACAATATCCCACATGTGGCATGCAAAAAATATGACTCTTTCAAATTAAAACTATGTCATTTCATTAACAGTTGCATTCAAATTCATTTTTTAGTACAATAGATGACAGCACAGCAAAATGAGGATGACAGACTTTGACACCATAGGAATTGGGCAGCAGACTGCCACAACCCTAAAACCTGACACCTAACTGTTTCATTGCACCTAAGATGCATTATCAGTAGTATCCCAAGAGCCATTCTTCAATATCACAGCAGGTTCCAGAGACTATACCATAACAATGTGATGTTTATGTTACTACATCATATAAGTGACAAGGGAACCCGATCAAAGTAACTAAGGACCGCGGGTACAAACTTATTTTGTTAACAAAAGTCCCTAGCTTATTTTTAGTTAGGAAGTAAGAATTCAACATAGACTTCGGTGAGACCTATGTGATTTCCTCCTGTGTCCAGCCGGACAGAGGAGCATTTAATCTTGATTATTTGAGAAGATATAAGCAAAATAAGGAAAGGCTGATGAAACAAGGGCACAGTCCTGTACCAAGTTTCCAAAAGAAAGAAAAGGAGAAAGGCCAAGAAGTTAGAGGCATTTATAAATTGATAACAGGCAAACACATCTTGGAGCAGCAAAGGGGGCTTACATTACAATGAGTGACTTTCAGATAAGCTCTACCTAATAGTGTCCACAGAACATTTAAACAATTGCCATAATGTGGAACTATTCAAATAAGTCGACGTAACGTTTCGATCCCAAGCTCCTATTATACAGGGATCATCATCAGGACTGGAGAATATCTCAACAGAGTAATGCCTGGTAGATTTAAAGCGCCTATGAATAATGTGTCATGGGGAAAAAAAAGTGGAAAAAATACAAAGGAAAAATTACACAAAGTCAGCATTTGCATACTCAGAAAAATAACAGGAGCACTGTCATTATGTGCCTACGAGTGGCGCCGCATGTGGTAATGGTGATGGGAAAGCTTAAGTGAAGAAGAACCATTTGGGTGACAACTTCGTATTTAAAAACCGATATGCGACAGGTAGAAACGTGAGGAGTGTTTCTTGTGAGTTGATGATGCATGCGAATATATTGTTTGGCGACACGTCCGTATCGATGTTAAATTAGGTGAATCTTGAAAAAAATGAGGCATGCGAGACAACGACGGTTGGTGTGCCGCGCTTTCCATGCTTGAGGACCGTGTGACTGGCAAGAGTGACCGTGCATATGACCAGAATGAACTGAAGTGGAGGTTACCTCAGTGGGAGAGGGGAGGGGAAGCAAATGATGAAACAGATCTCAGGGGAGTGTTTCCTTAATGCTCCAGGTGGATACGGATTGTTCCGGGCAGTGGGGTTGCGGTATCTAAAAGCACACAATGGTTAAAGAGGAAATGGATGAAGTGGCCGCAAGGGGTTAGCACGATGAGCTTGCTTACCGTATCAATAAGGTTGCCCTCTGTGGAGTCAGGGGAACGCGTCTGAGTCTTGGGTGACAGCTGGTAGTGCTGTCTGGGTGAAGTTCGCGCTGATGGCGGAAGATGACAGGGAAAGGTGTTATAAAAGGGGTTTAAAAGTAGCAAGGGAGAACTAAAAGGGGCACTGAATTGGAAAGGACAGACTGCTTACCAGTTCTAAAATAGGGAGAGAACACGCTTTGGAATCAGGAGGAGTGTCAAGGACTGGAAGCCGCAAATCGGCTACTTATGAAGTGCATAAGATTGCTAGGGACAGGAGACAAGAGACGGTGGGTTACCATGGGGACAATGCTAAATAGTCAGGCAGTGCTTATTCTAAGTTAAGCATTTCCGTGTTGTAAAATGGCTTACCCTAAATCAGGACAATCGAAGAGGCAAAAATGATTGAAAGACGGAGGACTGCGTAGGTACGGCTTCCTCCGGTCGGCAGCTACAATGGCTGTCCGCGTGCTGTTTGAGCGGAATGGAATTCCGTTAGTGGATTGCCGGTGACAAGAGGAGAAAAGCATTGCGTGGTGTGCTCGCGCTTACCTTGTTCTGCTTCCGCAATGGGGAGTCAAGGACGGTCGACGGTGCTGACTATTCTGGGGTGGGAGGGGATTGATTTAAGCTAATGAATGCCGTAGAAATGGAAGAGGTACTGAAAATTGGCGGGGGCCATTTAGGGATGGGAGAGAGTCGCGAGTGGATCGGTGAAGATTGGGGGCCATTTTGCGTTGGGAATGAGTAGTGAGTGGGACAATAAAGTGATGTGAATTCCGGTGCCTTGTGAGTGAAGCAGGTCCTGACACCAGGTTGACATGCAGAAGGGAATGCGTCATATTCAAAAATTAATACATTTGCATATGCCATTACAACTGAACTTATAGATAACATGAATTCTATTATGCATGGAACAGTCTTATGGGAAGCATGTTTAGAGGAGTGTTGTCCAATCTTCAGACCTGTTTAGGCCTTTTCGAATTGAGTCATATGTGATAATTGCCTTAAGTTCCTCTTTGTTTAGTAGTTGGGCCATGTTGCCTCCACGTGGTGGTAGTTTGAGCACTTTCAGCACTGTCCAACGGATTTCATCCTCATTGTGTTTAGCCTCTTCGAAGTGATCAACAAGTGGCGCATTCGGAGTCTTGCACCTGATTCTGCTTCTGTGCTGGCATATTCTGGTTTTTATTTTCTGCGTCGTTTGACCTATGTAGATCTTTTGGCATGGACACATAATGAGGTAGATCACATTTGTAGTGTTGCAATTAGAGAAGGAAGTGTTGATTGCTGGAATATTGTTAAAGGTGAAACTTTTACCTTCCATACAAAATGCACAAACATTACAATTTTTACATTTGAAATGCCCTAGAATGGGCGGGAGGCCCCATGCACCCTCGAGAGTAGAAGTGTTGACAGAGGAGGGTAGAGCTGCACGTATTAGATGATCCTTGAGATTCTTGCTTTTTTTGAAGGCAAAGAGTGGTTTATCTAATGTCAATGTTCCTGCATTGAGGATGGGCCAGTGAAGTAGTATCATTTTTCTTAGTTTGTTAGAGACTGGCGAAAAGGTGGTTACACAGGCTAGCCGGTCAGTTTGTTTTTTTGGTTTCGGTGTAAGCAGAATGTCCCTCGGGCAGTACCAAGCACGTTTAGAAGCATTTTTGATGATTCCCTTTGGGTATCCTCTTGCTTTTAATTTTGAGGAGAGATAGTTGGCTTCTCTAAAATAATCGGTCTTGCAAGAACAATTTCGCCTTATTCTTAGAAATTGGGAGTAGGGTAATGAATCTCTGAGAGCCCTAGGATGGTTGCTTGCGTAATTCAATAAAGTATTACGCTCGGTTGGTTTCCGGTATAGTCGTGTCAGTAATTCCCCTTCGCAGTGGAATATTGTGAGGTCTAAAAAAGCAATGGACTCTTTGTCAGTCGTGACGGTGAATGATAGGCCTGAACAATTATTATTCATCCAATGTACAAGAGATGTTATGGATTCTGTATTCTCCTGCCAGATTATAAAAATGTCATCGATATATCTACGCCAGAGGCAAATGCCTGGGAAGAATGGGTTGGAATCAGTAAGGATGACATTGGATTCAAGTTGATCCATAAACAGAACTGCCAGATTAGGCGCAAAAATTGCGCCCATAGAGGTTCCTTTGATCTGTTGATAATAAGTGTTGTCAAAAAGGAAAAAGTTCCGTGTGAGACAGATTTCTAGGAGTTGCAAAATGAACGTGGTAGGAACTGCATGGGGTCGTGGTCTTGTGTTGAGAATCTTTTCGATTGCCAGTAGGGCAGTTGTCTGTGGTATGTTGGTATAAAGTGATTCAACATCCATTGTACATAGTGTTTCGTATGTTGGATTATATGGATGATGTTCAACAAGATTGATCATTGACATGGAATCCCTCACGAAGCATTGTGTTTTAGGAACAAATTCTTTAATAAAAAAGTCTACATATGCTCCTAATGGTTCGAGGATAGAGCCACAGGCTGAAACAATGGGACGGCCTGGTGGGTGAGTGGTGTTTTTATGGATTTTCGGTAGTGTGTATATGACTGGGGTTCGTGGGGTTTTCACATTCAAATAAATGAATTCTTTCTTTGAGAGAAAACCACTCTTGAGGCCATCTGTTGTTACTTTATGGATTAACTCCTGAATTTCTTTTGTCGGATTTGTTGCCAGTATTAAGTAATGGTCTTTATTATCCAACTGCCGTTGAATTTCCGCTACGTAGGATGCCTTTTCTTGTAGGACTATGCCTCCACCCTTATCTGCACTTTTAATGATCAGTGAATCTTTCTCTTTGAGTTGACCAATTGCCAATTTTTCTTTCAATGTAAGGTTGAAAGGAATAAAGTGTTTCTTGTTCTGGATTGAGGCAAGATCTTTAAGAACCATTTTTTCGAAAGTAATTATTTCAGATGGGATCATGCCCGCTGAAGGTGAAAAATTGGATGGTGGTCGAAAAGGAGTGTTTTTGATTTGTTCAGGAGTGGGATGCAGTTGAAAAAATGCTTGGAGACGAATACGCCTAAAAAATCTCAAAATTTCAGTGTGGAGTTCCATAAAGTTGGGTGGCACAGTTGGTACAAATGATAGACCTTTTCTCAGGAGAGAAAGTTCATCTGTGGCCAATGAATGGCTAGATAAATTAAAGATGGGAATGGTGTCAATGTATTGTGTGAGAGACTGAACATTATCTACCATTGACCCCACGAACCCCAGTCATATACACACTACCGAAAATCCATAAAAACACCACTCACCCACCAGGCCGTCCCATTGTTTCAGCCTGTGGCTCTATCCTCGAACCATTAGGAGCATATGTAGACTTTTTTATTAAAGAATTTGTTCCTAAAACACAATGCTTCGTGAGGGATTCCATGTCAATGATCAATCTTGTTGAACATCATCCATATAATCCAACATACGAAACACTATGTACAATGGATGTTGAATCACTTTATACCAACATACCACAGACAACTGCCCTACTGGCAATCGAAAAGATTCTCAACACAAGACCACGACCCCATGCAGTTCCTACCACGTTCATTTTGCAACTCCTAGAAATCTGTCTCACACGGAACTTTTTCCTTTTTGACAACACTTATTATCAACAGATCAAAGGAACCTCTATGGGCGCAATTTTTGCGCCTAATCTGGCAGTTCTGTTTATGGATCAACTTGAATCCAATGTCATCCTTACTGATTCCAACCCATTCTTCCCAGGCATTTGCCTCTGGCGTAGATATATCGATGACATTTTTATAATCTGGCAGGAGAATACAGAATCCATAACATCTCTTGTACATTGGATGAATAATAATTGTTCAGGCCTATCATTCACCGTCACGACTGACAAAGAGTCCATTGCTTTTTTAGACCTCACAATATTCCACTGCGAAGGGGAATTACTGACACGACTATACCGGAAACCAACCGAGCGTAATACTTTATTGAATTACGCAAGCAACCATCCTAGGGCTCTCAGAGATTCATTACCCTACTCCCAATTTCTAAGAATAAGGCGAAATTGTTCTTGCAAGACCGATTATTTTAGAGAAGCCAACTATCTCTCCTCAAAATTAAAAGCAAGAGGATACCCAAAGGGAATCATCAAAAATGCTTCTAAACGTGCTTGGTACTGCCCGAGGGACATTCTGCTTACACCGAAACCAAAAAAACAAACTGACCGGCTAGCCTGTGTAACCACCTTTTCGCCAGTCTCTAACAAACTAAGAAAAATGATACTACTTCACTGGCCCATCCTCAATGCAGGAACATTGACATTAGATAAACCACTCTTTGCCTTCAAAAAAAGCAAGAATCTCAAGGATCATCTAATACGTGCAGCTCTACCCTCCTCTGTCAACACTTCTACTCTCGAGGGTGCATGGGGCCTCCCGCCCATTCTAGGGCATTTCAAATGTAAAAATTGTAATGTTTGTGCATTTTGTATGGAAGGTAAAAGTTTCACCTTTAACAATATTCCAGCAATCAACACTTCCTTCTCTAATTGCAACACTACAAATGTGATCTACCTCATTATGTGTCCATGCCAAAAGATCTACATAGGTCAAACGACGCAGAAAATAAAAACCAGAATATGCCAGCACAGAAGCAGAATCAGGTGCAAGACTCCGAATGCGCCACTTGTTGATCACTTCGAAGAGGCTAAACACAATGAGGATGAAATCCGTTGGACAGTGCTGAAAGTGCTCAAACTACCACCACGTGGAGGCAACATGGCCCAACTACTAAACAAAGAGGAACTTAAGGCAATTATCACATATGACTCAATTCGAAAAGGCCTAAACAGGTCTGAAGATTGGACAACACTCCTCTAAACATGCTTCCCATAAGACTGTTCCATGCATAATAGAATTCATGTTATCTATAAGTTCAGTTGTAATGGCATATGCAAATGTATTAATTTTTGAATATGACGCATTCCCTTCTGCATGTCAACCTGGTGTCAGGACCTGCTTCACTCACAAGGCACCGGAATTCACATCACTTTATTGTCCCACTCACTACTCATTCCCAACGCAAAATGGCCCCCAATCTTCACCGATCCACTCGCGACTCTCTCCCATCCCTAAATGGCCCCCGCCAATTTTCAGTACCTCTTCCATTTCTACGGCATTCATTAGCTTAAATCAATCCCCTCCCACCCCAGAATAGTCAGCACCGTCGACCGTCCTTGACTCCCCATTGCGGAAGCAGAACAAGGTAAGCGCGAGCACACCACGCAATGCTTTTCTCCTCTTGTCACCGGCAATCCACTAACGGAATTCCATTCCGCTCAAACAGCACGCGGACAGCCATTGTAGCTGCCGACCGGAGGAAGCCGTACCTACGCAGTCCTCCGTCTTTCAATCATTTTTGCCTCTTCGATTGTCCTGATTTAGGGTAAGCCATTTTACAACACGGAAATGCTTAACTTAGAATAAGCACTGCCTGACTATTTAGCATTGTCCCCATGGTAACCCACCGTCTCTTGTCTCCTGTCCCTAGCAATCTTATGCACTTCATAAGTAGCCGATTTGCGGCTTCCAGTCCTTGACACTCCTCCTGATTCCAAAGCGTGTTCTCTCCCTATTTTAGAACTGGTAAGCAGTCTGTCCTTTCCAATTCAGTGCCCCTTTTAGTTCTCCCTTGCTACTTTTAAACCCCTTTTATAACACCTTTCCCTGTCATCTTCCGCCATCAGCGCGAACTTCACCCAGACAGCACTACCAGCTGTCACCCAAGACTCAGACGCGTTCCCCTGACTCCACAGAGGGCAACCTTATTGATACGGTAAGCAAGCTCATCGTGCTAACCCCTTGCGGCCACTTCATCCATTTCCTCTTTAACCATTGTGTGCTTTTAGATACCGCAACCCCACTGCCCGGAACAATCCGTATCCACCTGGAGCATTAAGGAAACACTTCCCTGAGATCTGTTTCATCATTTGCTTCCCCTCCCCTCTCCCACTGAGGTAACCACCACTTCAGTTCATTCTGGTCATATGCACGGTCACTCTTGCCAGTCACACGGTCCTCAAGCATGGAAAGCGCGGCACACCAACCGTCGTTGTCTCGCATGCCTCATTTTTTTCAAGATTCACCTAATTTAACATCGATACGGACGTGTCGCCAAACAATATATTCGCATGCATCATCAACTCACAAGAAACACTCCTCACGTTTCTACCTGTCGCATATCGGTTTTTAAATACGAAGTTGTCACCCAAATGGTTCTTCTTCACTTAAGCTTTCCCATCACCATTACCACATGCGGCGCCACTCGTAGGCACATAATGACAGTGCTCCTGTTATTTTTCTGAGTATGCAAATGCTGACTTTGTGTAATTTTTCCTTTGTATTTTTTCCACTTTTTTTTTTCCCCATGACACATTATTCATAGGCGCTTTAAATCTACCAGGCATTACTCTGTTGAGATATTCTCCAGTCCTGATGATGATCCCTGTATAATAGGAGCTTGGGATCGAAACGTTACGTCGACTTATTTGAATAGTTCCACATTATGGCAATTGTTTAAATGTTCTGTGGACACTATTAGGTAGAGCTTATCTGAAAGTCACTCATTGTAATGTAAGCCCCCTTTGCTGCTCCAAGATGTGTTTGCCTGTTATCAATTTATAATTGCCTCTAACTTCTTGGCCTTTCTCCTTTTCTTTCTTTTGGAAACTTGGTACAGGACTGTGCCCTTGTTTCATCAGCCTTTCCTTATTTTGCTTATATCTTCTCAAATAATCAAGATTAAATGCTCCTCTGTCCGGCTGGACACAGGAGGAAATCACATAGGTCTCACCGAAGTCTATGTTGAATTCTTACTTCCTAACTAAAAATAAGCTAGGGACTTTTGTTAACAAAATAAGTTTGTACCCGCGGTCCTTAGTTACTTTGATCGGGTTCCCTTGTCACTTATATCAGTACATAGCGCAATCGCTGGATTGCAAGGGTTTTTTCCTACCCTTCCCAACCAATCCTTTGGTCGGGCCTTCCTAGTATTGTTTCTTTACTTCAATTGTCACCCTTATTACACACTAGACTTCTCCAGTTTACTTCTTGTCTAATTTTCTTCACTCCCTTCAAAATCATAATATGTCAGCTTTTGCACCTCTATACACTGACGACTATATCAAACAACTATGCTCAGGACCCTCTCTGCTATCTGATACCACAGACTTGCCTACAACACTTACTACCTCAATACCCGACCAACTAGAAAAACTTAGAAAGAAGCAGGTCCGTTTACAACTTATGGTTCTTATGCTCACCGAATATCTCAAAGCAGAAGTCATTCCCCTTGGCTTACAAGTGCGTAATATTCCCGGAATCTTCACTGACAACCCAAAGTACATAACAAACTTCAGTTACATAGGAACCACATGCTCACGACATTGGTTAGTTTTAGGCATAGATATTGCGACAGAAACATTGAAAGCCTTGGACACAGAAATTTCAGACCTCTACAAACAAATTCAAGATTCCAATCCGACCGCAGAGGCCAAAAAACTATTAGAACAGATTGACAAAACCGTCTCAGATTTTCATAGAATAGAGCAAAATAAGAAGTCAAACAAAATCAAAAAAGATCTTAAATCATACAGTACAGAAGCTAACTATCCTTATTTACAGAAAGACTTCTATACCAACAGATCTTACGGCACCTACCAAAACAATCGCCCTTGGGGCAGATACAACAGACGCCAGAATCTGGTAGGCTTCTCGGATACATCAGCGGAATCATCAGACAACTCCGACCCAGGTGAGGGCACCAGCACCACAAGACGTGGAGGCGCCCAACAACCGCCTTTTTTAGCCAGAGGCCCCCAGGAGCCCCCTCAACGAGGCAGGGGCAAGAGAAATCAAAGATGGTACAACCCCCCGGGAGAACGCAGGACACGCAACAACTTCTACCAATGGTAGATAATGTTCAGTCTCTCACACAATACATTGACACCATTCCCATCTTTAATTTATCTAGCCATTCATTGGCCACAGATGAACTTTCTCTCCTGAGAAAAGGTCTATCATTTGTACCAACTGTGCCACCCAACTTTATGGAACTCCACACTGAAATTTTGAGATTTTTTAGGCGTATTCGTCTCCAAGCATTTTTTCAACTGCATCCCACTCCTGAACAAATCAAAAACACTCCTTTTCGACCACCATCCAATTTTTCACCTTCAGCGGGCATGATCCCATCTGAAATAATTACTTTCGAAAAAATGGTTCTTAAAGATCTTGCCTCAATCCAGAACAAGAAACACTTTATTCCTTTCAACCTTACATTGAAAGAAAAATTGGCAATTGGTCAACTCAAAGAGAAAGATTCACTGATCATTAAAAGTGCAGATAAGGGTGGAGGCATAGTCCTACAAGAAAAGGCATCCTACGTAGCGGAAATTCAACGGCAGTTGGATAATAAAGACCATTACTTAATACTGGCAACAAATCCGACAAAAGAAATTCAGGAGTTAATCCATAAAGTAACAACAGATGGCCTCAAGAGTGGTTTTCTCTCAAAGAAAGAATTCATTTATTTGAATGTGAAAACCCCACGAACCCCAGTCATATACACACTACCGAAAATCCATAAAAACACCACTCACCCACCAGGCCGTCCCATTGTTTCAGCCTGTGGCTCTATCCTCGAACCATTAGGAGCATATGTAGACTTTTTTATTAAAGAATTTGTTCCTAAAACACAATGCTTCGTGAGGGATTCCATGTCAATGATCAATCTTGTTGAACATCATCCATATAATCCAACATACGAAACACTATGTACAATGGATGTTGAATCACTTTATACCAACATACCACAGACAACTGCCCTACTGGCAATCGAAAAGATTCTCAACACAAGACCACGACCCCATGCAGTTCCTACCACGTTCATTTTGCAACTCCTAGAAATCTGTCTCACACGGAACTTTTTCCTTTTTGACAACACTTATTATCAACAGATCAAAGGAACCTCTATGGGCGCAATTTTTGCGCCTAATCTGGCAGTTCTGTTTATGGATCAACTTGAATCCAATGTCATCCTTACTGATTCCAACCCATTCTTCCCAGGCATTTGCCTCTGGCGTAGATATATCGATGACATTTTTATAATCTGGCAGGAGAATACAGAATCCATAACATCTCTTGTACATTGGATGAATAATAATTGTTCAGGCCTATCATTCACCGTCACGACTGACAAAGAGTCCATTGCTTTTTTAGACCTCACAATATTCCACTGCGAAGGGGAATTACTGACACGACTATACCGGAAACCAACCGAGCGTAATACTTTATTAAATTACGCAAGCAACCATCCTAGGGCTCTCAGAGATTCATTACCCTACTCCCAATTTCTAAGAATAAGGCGAAATTGTTCTTGCAAGACCGATTATTTTAGAGAAGCCAACTATCTCTCCTCAAAATTAAAAGCAAGAGGATACCCAAAGGGAATCATCAAAAATGCTTCTAAACGTGCTTGGTACTGCCCGAGGGACATTCTGCTTACACCGAAACCAAAAAAACAAACTGACCGGCTAGCCTGTGTAACCACCTTTTCGCCAGTCTCTAACAAACTAAGAAAAATGATACTACTTCACTGGCCCATCCTCAATGCAGGAACATTGACATTAGATAAACCACTCTTTGCCTTCAAAAAAAGCAAGAATCTCAAGGATCATCTAATACGTGCAGCTCTACCCTCCTCTGTCAACACTTCTACTCTCGAGGGTGCATGGGGCCTCCCGCCCATTCTAGGGCATTTCAAATGTAAAAATTGTAATGTTTGTGCATTTTGTATGGAAGGTAAAAGTTTCACCTTTAACAATATTCCAGCAATCAACACTTCCTTCTCTAATTGCAACACTACAAATGTGATCTACCTCATTATGTGTCCATGCCAAAAGATCTACATAGGTCAAACGACGCAGAAAATAAAAACCAGAATATGCCAGCACAGAAGCAGAATCAGGTGCAAGACTCCGAATGCGCCACTTGTTGATCACTTCGAAGAGGCTAAACACAATGAGGATGAAATCCGTTGGACAGTGCTGAAAGTGCTCAAACTACCACCACGTGGAGGCAACATGGCCCAACTACTAAACAAAGAGGAACTTAAGGCAATTATCACATATGACTCAATTCGAAAAGGCCTAAACAGGTCTGAAGATTGGACAACACTCCTCTAAACATGCTTCCCATAAGACTGTTCCATGCATAATAGAATTCATGTTATCTATAAGTTCAGTTGTAATGGCATATGCAAATGTATTAATTTTTGAATATGACGCATTCCCTTCTGCATGTCAACCTGGTGTCAGGACCTGCTTCACTCACAAGGCACCGGAATTCACATCACTTTATTGTCCCACTCACTACTCATTCCCAACGCAAAATGGCCCCCAATCTTCACCGATCCACTCGCGACTCTCTCCCATCCCTAAATGGCCCCCGCCAATTTTCAGTACCTCTTCCATTTCTACGGCATTCATTAGCTTAAATCAATCCCCTCCCACCCCAGAATAGTCAGCACCGTCGACCGTCCTTGACTCCCCATTGCGGAAGCAGAACAAGGTAAGCGCGAGCACACCACGCAATGCTTTTCTCCTCTTGTCACCGGCAATCCACTAACGGAATTCCATTCCGCTCAAACAGCACGCGGACAGCCATTGTAGCTGCCGACCGGAGGAAGCCGTACCTACGCAGTCCTCCGTCTTTCAATCATTTTTGCCTCTTCGATTGTCCTGATTTAGGGTAAGCCATTTTACAACACGGAAATGCTTAACTTAGAATAAGCACTGCCTGACTATTTAGCATTGTCCCCATGGTAACCCACCGTCTCTTGTCTCCTGTCCCTAGCAATCTTATGCACTTCATAAGTAGCCGATTTGCGGCTTCCAGTCCTTGACACTCCTCCTGATTCCAAAGCGTGTTCTCTCCCTATTTTAGAACTGGTAAGCAGTCTGTCCTTTCCAATTCAGTGCCCCTTTTAGTTCTCCCTTGCTACTTTTAAACCCCTTTTATAACACCTTTCCCTGTCATCTTCCGCCATCAGCGCGAACTTCACCCAGACAGCACTACCAGCTGTCACCCAAGACTCAGACGCGTTCCCCTGACTCCACAGAGGGCA
Source organism: Triturus cristatus (assembly GCF_964204655.1). Lineage (NCBI taxonomy): Eukaryota > Metazoa > Chordata > Amphibia > Caudata > Salamandridae > Triturus > Triturus cristatus. Next base: position 1,390,482,482 of record NC_140590.1, read on the forward strand.
ACCTTATTGATACGGTAAGCAAGCTCATCGTGCTAACCCCTTGCGGCCACTTCATCCATTTCCTCTTTAACCATTGTGTGCTTTTAGATACCGCAACCCCACTGCCCGGAACAATCCGTATCCACCTGGAGCATTAAGGAAACACTTCCCTGAGATCTGTTTCATCATTTGCTTCCCCTCCCCTCTCCCACTGAGGTAACCACCACTTCAGTTCATTCTGGTCATATGCACGGTCACTCTTGCCAGTCACACGGTCCTCAAGCATGGAAAGCGCGGCACACCAACCGTCGTTGTCTCGCATGCCTCATTTTTTTCAAGATTCACCTAATTTAACATCGATACGGACGTGTCGCCAAACAATATATTCGCATGCATCATCAACTCACAAGAAACACTCCTCACGTTTCTACCTGTCGCATATCGGTTTTTAAATACGAAGTTGTCACCCAAATGGTTCTTCTTCACTTAAGCTTTCCCATCACCATTACCACATGCGGCGCCACTCGTAGGCACATAATGACAGTGCTCCTGTTATTTTTCTGAGTATGCAAATGCTGACTTTGTGTAATTTTTCCTTTGTATTTTTTCCACTTTTTTTTCCCCATGACACATTATTCATAGGCGCTTTAAATCTACCAGGCATTACTCTGTTGAGATATTCTCCAGTCCTGATGATGATCCCTGTATAATAGGAGCTTGGGATCGAAACGTTACGTCGACTTATTTGAATAGTTCCACATTATGGCAATTGTTTAAATGTTCTGTGGACACTATTAGGTAGAGCTTATCTGAAAGTCACTCATTGTAATGTAAGCCCCCTTTGCTGCTCCAAGATGTGTTTGCCTGTTATCAATTTATAATTGCCTCTAACTTCTTGGCCTTTCTCCTTTTCTTTCTTTTGGAAACTTGGTACAGGACTGTGCCCTTGTTTCATCAGCCTTTCCTTATTTTGCTTATATCTTCTCAAATAATCAAGATTAAATGCTCCTCTGTCCGGCTGGACACAGGAGGAAATCACATAGGTCTCACCGAAGTCTATGTTGAATTCTTACTTCCTAACTAAAAATAAGCTAGGGACTTTTGTTAACAAAATATGTTACTACATCAGGCATAACCCAACTGAAATCTTCAATATGCATAACTCACACTCCATTTCTTGCTTCTTGAGCACCATTGTTTCACTCTCTTCTGAACATACTTTCTTTCACCTCCTCTACTTCAACATTCTCCCCCCACACACACACCACACACCCACACACCACTCACCTGCTTCAAGTGCTGCATTTTGTTTCTGTTTGGTGATGTCTTAGTTGGAAAGTTGTGTAACTTTTACACCCATTTTCCACAGTTACAATTACAATTAACATATGTGTGACCATCACTCTCTGTAGTTTGTACAAAGGCCGAAATTGGAGGTGCATGTAGTCTGAACAGCTTTAGGACTCACTGACAGAAAGTGGCGCTGCATTCTGCCTTAACAAATTTCTCAACCATGCCCCATCATAATCCCACACCCACTATTTCTACTCAATAAGACACATGACTGCGACTCAGTTCACAGTTTGCAGTGTCATATAGTGCATAAAACTGCAATTACACAACATTTGTAAAGCCTCCTCCTTTCAGATAATGCACAATAAAATAATACACAAAGCATCCATGCATTTTAGCAAAATCTGTGTAAAATGGGCTGGTAATGGAGTTCCTGTTGATGTAAGAATGTGTGTGGTGAGCATTTCCAAAACACATGAATTTATTATTGTATGTACTGTACAGCGATTATTGTTACTTCTACATTTATAAAAGCAACCTGTGCTTGTAAATGAAACAAATGGAAAGCTTTATTTTAGTTTGATGGGAAGCCTGCGTGAACCAAGAAGAGGCAAGCAAAGGTTTCACACCTGCTCAGACAGAGGTGCTGCAGTTACACATAATAATGCTGTTGTTATCTGTGCGAGGTCCTGAGCAAATCCACTTTCCTGTAAAAAAAAAAACAGTTGTCCATGTTTGCTAGCAGTGGCACGTAGCTAAGCTTTATGCATATTTACGAGAGTCCAGGTAAATGCAACTAGCATAGAAGGATGCCATGGGCTCTGGAGCAAGCCAGGAAAATTGCCTCTTTGACTGTTGTTGGGATAGGAAGTTGTTGTGTAGTTTCCACCCTATGGTAGGAACTGCACATTTGTGAACAGCATAGCCATTGGGATGGTGCCAGACTGATTCTATGCAGCTCCTCAGGATATGTCGTCCTTTAGGCCAGCTAGCTCACAGTGCCATAATACACCCCCTAGACCTAGTTGGGTAGCACTTGGTTCTGGCAACCACTGAACATGACAACCCTGATGCCCCAGGAATTGTGGTAACAGATCTAGGACCCTTTTGCTTAGTCACTTGTGTCCTCTTACTTGCAGAGAAATATACAAAGAATACACAGTGGAGCGTTTTCAATGCTTATTGAACCAACCTGATTTGTGTATAAAATATATGTGCTGCGATGGTCAATAGAGAGGAGACGACTGTGATTAGGTGTATAAGGACAGCACTATAAATAACAAGATTGGGGAGTGAAGAGGTAGCGCCCTACACGGGCATTGGAGGTGGATACGTCCTCCACGTAGAATTAGTTACAAAACAAAGGAATCCACCTCAGGGAGGGGGGGGGAGGAGTTACTGGCTGGGGTCAGATATCATTGGTAGTGAAAAGGGTGTATCTTACAATGGTTGGACGCATACTGTGTTTGTTTAAATACCCCTCACACACCAATATGGCCCTTGGTGTCATGCTTCATCATAGGGGTCTTCCTGCCCCACTGCGGGACGGGGCGTGCTGCGACCTGCGACTTCGCGGGAGCACTGATAATGTAGTGCTATGTGTGATGCAATAGGGAGGGTCTGGGGTGAATGTAGGTGGGTGAATTATAAAAAGGACCTGGCCTCTTAGACATACAAACTTTAATAGGACAAAGGAGGCTGGTGCTATTAAAAAGGTGGTGTGGAGATGTCCTGCGTAATGTATGGATGCTCCTAATGAGTCAACATGTTTCGATGTGGCAAGGCATCTTCGTCAGAACAAGATAAAGATCCCTCCTATATTTACTATGTTTAATCTAAATAGAGACTAGTAATGTTGTGATTCTAACTAATTAAAATGCAGTCAATAAAGCACTCCCCAATCTTGTTATTTATAGCTATTTCAACAGCATACAGCTGTGGGAGTTTATTTGGGACGTTACAGCCAGTGTGCTTTCATTTCCCACTTATTTTTTTAAAAAACCACACACATTTTAGGAAACACACACTCAGATCATTACACACTTACATTACACACTCACCCACAAACATGGCCGAATCGACAGGCCTCACCTTTGATGACGAGGAAGTTGATAGAATCCTTGCAGCTCTCAATCCTTTTGAGGGTTTGAGTAACACAGGCCCTGGTCTAAACAGCTCGGATTGGGATGAATTATCCAACCTAAGGAGAACACAGATAAAAACAGCTTTACATGGCCTACTCATGACAGAGTACTTAAGGGCCAATGCAGCACCAAGGGGTCTAATAGTCTGCAACGAGCCTTTCATCTACCAGCATGACAAGACTTTCAAAAAGGATTGGTCACTAATATCGTGGCACTGCACCAGGGACTGGCTGGTCCTCATTATCAAGACAGCTACCCGCCTGACACAGGAACTAAAAATTGATATACAAAAGATTGAGGTCCAATTGAAGAGCTATCAATCAACTACTGCACTAAAAGAAGAGGCTGGAGGAACTTAACCAAGAAATGAGTGAGTATGAAATCTCACTTAAACAAAGCAAATATAAAAAACTGAAGAAAGACACCGCAGCCTTCAGTCATGAACGGATCTACCCCTACATACGGGATGACTACGTCCACAAGAGAACTGGCAGTGACCAAGAGATGGACAGTGATCTCTCCGACACAGCATCCAATGATTCCTATTCAAGTAGAGGGAGCAACCCCAGGAACCAAAGAGGAAGAGCACAACAACAAAGGCCCTACAAACAAAGAGGAAGAGGATGGGGAAGCTACCAAGGATAACCAGTCTGCACCCAGTACCCTTTTGGCCCACCACCGATGGGAGGACCGTTCCAACATTAGAACCCCGCCCCGCAGGATTACAACTACTATGGACCACCTCCTTTTTTAGGAGTACGCCAAGGACCACCATGAGGATGGAATCGGCGGGGCAACCAGGTCCATTGGAACAACGATCCAGAGGAGCTGGCCAGAGTATCCACGAGGAGCATGACAGCAGCATCGAACCAACCGTCAACCAGCAGAAAGGACAATTAGTGGTCAACCTCAAGGGATTGACCCTTACTAAACCCCAAAAGGAAGCACTGGAAAAGGGCTTGGGCTTTGTGCCCACCAATAGAGTGGATAAATTCAAACCTTGCTTGGAAATTAAAGAGTTCATACGCAAACTCAAGCTAAGGGCTTTCTTTGTAGACAAAAAGACGGTCAACAACCAGACATCTGACACTGGACTACGACCCAAATCCACCTTCACACCATTGGACTCCACACTACCAATTGAATTACTGGCTTTCGAAAAAGCGGTAATGGAAGACCTAAACAATATACTCAAAACTGATAACACCACTTTCCAAAACATCACGTGACTGGAAAAGGAAGCACTACAGCAACTGGCCAACAATACCGACATTATTTTCAAACCTGCCGACAAAGGGGGGGCAACCGTAATCCAAACATCTGACAGCTACGACACTGAATGTAGGAGACTTTTGGGAGATCAAAGGAACGAGACCCTCCTCAATGATCCTACAGAAGAGATCCAGATACGTATCATGGGGATGGTGGAAGAAGCCACAGCACATGACTGGATATCTAGAAAGGAGGCAGATTTCCTTATCCAGAAGTCACCTAGAACACACTATTTTTACACCATCCCCAAAATTCACAAAAATCTGGAGCATCCCCCCGAACGCCCTATTGTTTCAGGGATTGGCTGAATACTCGAGCCACTCTCTAAATTTGCAGATGCTTTCCTCCGGCCTTTGGTGCAGAATACCGACACTTATCTCAAAGATACCAAGTCAGTCCTGCAGCTTCTTGAAGACCTCACGTTTGATCCTGAACAACATCTCCTACTTGGATTAGATGTCGAAAGCTTATACACTAGCTTGCCACATGATGAGACCCTGGATATTATAGAAGAACTACTTTTCTCCACCACCTGGGACTATCATACACCAAGGAATATGGTCATGGAGTGCATCACACTGGCCCTCAAGAAAAACTTCTTTCTGTACCAAGGGGTGCACTGTTTACAGAAACACGGGACCAGCATGGGGAGCACCTTCGCACCGAGCCTAGCCGGGCTCTACGTACACCACCTTGAATCCCAAAAGATACTTCACCAACACAACCCATTCCATGATAACATTATTCTATAGAAGCGTTACATTGACGACGTTCTGGTTATTTGGAAGGGTGACTCCGAATTGGTCACGACATTTATGACTTGGCTAATTCAACAGAACACCTTTCTGAAGTTTACCCACACATCATCCAACAAAAACAAAGACTTAAACATCTATTCAGATGATGGTAGATTAAAAACAAGCACACATTTTAAACCAACGGCGAAGAATTGTTTATTATTGTATAATAGCTTCCACCCAAGACACCTCCGGGACAACCTCCCGTATGGTCAATTCCTCCGCCTACGGAGGAACTGTTCAGAACTAACAGACTTCAGAAGACAAGCCATGGATTTAGAGAAGAAACTACTGGAACACAACTACCCAGAACCCATTGTGAAGAGAGGATTAAAACGGGCTAGGAATAATAACAGAGACTCCCTTTTAGAAGATCACACATCAAAAGAACAAGAAACTAGACCTATTTGTGTGACCACTTTCAACACTCACTCCAACCAAGTGTCAAAAATAATCAATAAGAACTGGAAAATCCTCAACTGCGGGGGCCTCAACTTCCCCAAGCCCATGTTCTCTCACTAAAGAGGTAGAAACCTCAGGGACATTCTGGTCCACACCAGACCGCGTACAATACCATAAAAAAATCCCACTATCACAACTCTACCACCAATCCAAGGTCACTATCCTTGTGGCCTATGTAGCACGTGCTACCTAACTAAGATAAGCATGCACATCACCTTCTTTAACGGCACAACCTGGGAGCAAAGGAAGTTCACAAATTGTAACAGCAGGAACGTGATATATTTGATCACGTGTCCTTGCAGAATGGAATACGTCGGAATGACTATGAGACAGGTTAAGATACGTATCGGCGAAAATAGGAGCAATGTACGCTGTAGGAAGAGTACAACCAAGATGGCTAATCACTTCCTAACTATGAACCACAGTGTTGATGATCTTAAATGGACAGTTATAGAACAACTAAACTCTGAGAATGGTCTTTTTGAGAAAGAGCAACGATGGGTGTTCCGTCTAGGTACCCACCTAACAGGCCTTAACGATGATATACCTTGGTCACAACTCACATAGTGCCATTGTTACTTATCAATGAGGATGTCTGGTCTGGTCTCCCTCCTTTTGTCTCTGAGTTCTTGATCCTTTTTGACCTTTGATCTCCCCACACCAGGGTGCACGGAACAAAGTTCAACTCTGACTATGGTGAAATACATTCAATTTTAACCTTTAATTTTTTTCAATATATATTTTCTATAATAGAAAACCGGGGTCCAGGGACCTTAATCACCCAATGCACTACATATAGATGGTGTATTTATGGGTTTTGATCCCGCTGTCAATGAGCTTTCTCCAATCTCGAAGAGCACAAACTTGCTAGCGCTACAGGTGACACTAATCACTGTGGGCAGTAATTTTTCATTATGTACAGTGGCCGCTCCATTTGGGAACCAAAGGATGTCTTTTAGACACCTAGTTATTACCGCTACCTCGTTCTCTACCAAGCGGGTATTTTTCGAAGACGCACTTCCGGCAGACCGCAACTAACACAGGTTAGCGCTCTAGTGCTAGCGTTAGCTCAATACCGGAAGTACCACTGCATCACACCCCCGATTGCTTGCCTAAACAGGATCCAGGTGAAACCGTTTCCCGGTTTTCACCAATTACTGCCCACATAAATAGAGTGACCTCAGCAGTCTCCTGCAGCACAGCGGAACCACGGGATGGAGCACCATTGAGCTAGGGACTTTCAAAGGGTACGTAAGTACGGCACAGCCATCTCCGGGACCAGACGCTTTCTTTTGCTTCCAGTAAAACCGGAAGGTAAAGGACTTTCTCTCTCTCTCTCTCTCGCAGTATCAAGTGACCTCGTCCTATCCACCCGTTCTTGAGGTTCATGAGGCATTGCTTTCTCATATATATAAGTATGTATTAGACTATACGCCATTCTCTCCTATTTTTCCAAATGTGCTCACCAATTGAGAGTAGTACGATAGAGTGTGTGTTTTCCGGTTTTTGTGTGTCGGTCTTGTATTGTCTTCTTTTTCCCTAACAGGTCACAACACCTCTTTTGTGGTAAAGGATTATGGTTAAAACAACACTAAAAGTCACTTTTTGGCGCACTGCTTATTTTTGCAGGTACTACGTGTTTCGCTTCCTGGGGATACTCAGCTAACATATTTATTTTTTCCTTTTTTTCAGACACTGATTAAGGCATACCATTAGGTATTGTATATAAATGCTTTATTGACTGCATTTTCATTCGTTAGAATCACAACATTACTAGTCTCTATTTAGAGTAAACATAGTTAATATAGGAGGGATCTTTACCTTGTCCTGACGAAGATGCCTTGCCGTATCGAAACATGTTGACTCATTAGGAGTATCCCCACATTACGCAGGACATCTCCGCACCACCTTTTTAATAGCACCAGCCTCCTTTGACCAATTAAAGTTTGTATGTCTAAGAGGCCAGGTCCTTTTTAGGTCTCGCCTGACCAGCGCTTTAGCGCTGGCTCTGGCGAGACTTATAGTAAGCGCGTTTTGGAAGTGCAAACAGTGGCTTTGCAGGCCTCCAACTACAGTGCATGTGACCCGTCCGGGCGCGCGCACCATTTGGAGTCCTGCAACCACTTGTTTGCTTTCACTTTAGCCGTGATTCATCGCACCATTTGGCAGCCTGCGTGCCCGCCCCCACTCCCCCTCCCACTCCGTCAGCTTCAGTGCGCGCTTGTTTACTTTAAACTTGTTATTTTGAGAGGGCGAGTACCGGTGTTCCGTCGTTTCCATCTCAGTTTCATGTTTCCATCTCAAGCACTGGAGTAGCCTTGATGGTGAAGCGGAAGAAGTTCAGCAATTTCTTGGTAATATACCTTTCCCCAGTGGGAAAATACACAATACCGCCGTTAAACCACCCCCGAACTGATATATTCAATAGCTGATTGGCCTTATTTAATGCAAAAAGCCGATAGTACTAAAATCGTTTTCTGAACTCGGGATGCTGCGCGTCTTCACTCTCCATATAATACCTATTAGGGAGCGAGCATGCACGTGTCAATCACACTCATGCACAGACAGATCTGTGGGGTAATTAAAATGAGATGTGGGGAGATAGGGAGCACTTCCCTTGATTACTTCTGTTCGTGTAAACACCTCCTGAGCGATTTCCCCCCCCCCCCCCCCCCATTAAAAAGGCGTGTGTAATCTGGAGCCCGCACGCGCAGGGTTCGAGGGCATTTGGTCGTAAATGAAAATGTAATTTGTTGTCATTCATCTGATCGTCCCGTGGAGCGGCAGCGATGGCATGCCCGAGTCAGTCATGCCACTGCACTGCAGATGACCCTTTCGAGTGTAATATATGGTATGCCGGCGCATTGAACATTGAAGGAGCTCTGTAACACGGTGCGCACTTACAATGCCTGGGGTCATTGACGAGTCCCCCTAGTTGAGCCTTAAGGTCCCCCATAGCAGGCAACTCTCTAGGCTTAAGCATGAGACCACTGACTTATAGCCACGTGCAGCCACTGAACCTTATACAACAAGCATTGGCATAGCCAATAGGTCTCGCTTTTGGGACCTTATAAGTGTTTAGCCATGCAACAGTTGCATAACTAAATACTTATAAGGTCCCAAAAGCGAGACCTATTGTTTAGATTGTTTCCGGCGTGCTTTGGTGTGAACACAACTTTACCAGCTTGTTTTGCATCCTACAGATGCTGCCTGCGAGTAGATTTTAATCTGCCATTCTCTGCTTGTTAGCGCTTCATTAGCCTGCCCTTGTTTCCTTTCTAAAGTGTCGATTTTCACTCGAAAACATCACACTATCGCAGACTTTCGGTCTGCTTTTGGCCCCCCAAAACCATGTTTTCAGACGGAACACTATAGGCTTTTCTACGCCTAGGAAATAATTTGTAAGTTAACTTGAGGTACACTACACATTGTTTTAGTTTGGTATTTTGTTTGTCTTTTGCCCAGCGACATTTAGCATATACACAAAGCACTGTAACTATTAATTTACTTTTAGGCCAATGTATTTTTACCACATATATGTGTGCTCATAAACGTTTATAAAGGCAATAGTTATGGCTTTTTGTAGATGTAATTTTAGTTTAGTTAGATGTTCGGTACTAACAGTAGCAGCAAAATGTCACTTGTGCGGTACGATATGCTAAACACTGATTTTGAGCTTACATGTAGCGCTGTGACTAGAACCAGCTTTCTGCAAACTTCAAAGGCGGAAACGTTTGTCTTATGCTAGAAATTTGCCCGTAATGACTAGCCCGTTTTTATTATTAATACAGTAACGCTTTATTTGGCAGTTAATTATTTATGTGGAAACAGCTACTCTAATTTGCGTTTGCTTTCTATATGTTTAATTGTTGTTAGCATTACACTTTACTTACTGCTTTAAGTGGGCCGGGTCCAAGCAGGTACTGCAACGGGGTCTAATGGGGCTGTGCATTTTTTTTACTATTATAATAGGTGACTATTTTACTTGACTCGGCTGTCATATGAGCTGCAGCGATGCAGAGCCACTGAGAGGCCTTCTGTATTTTGTAATTTGCCTGGCATTGGATTAATAATTTGTGTAAGTATCAGTGCCGTCCACATTATGTACAAGTGTCTTATTAGATAGACGAGAGGGAGATGCATGTTAACAAGAGGTCCGGTAATTTGGAACATGAGTGTTCTAAAAACAGGTTTGCTTGTTTTACTAAGTGGCTGTTGGAGACTGAATCTGCTCCAAGCGGGCGAGTAAGCTTTTGAAAATAAAAATGATACAGAATCGCAAACTTTAAGCAGTGGTTACTTTAGGGAGAAAAATATTTGCCTATGCTTTATATATGCTAAACTGCTATTATTACTACACTTTAGTTTGGACCTTAAGTTGGCCGGGTCCAGGCAGGTTCTTGGAAGAGGTGCCGATAGGGCTCACAGTTTGTACCGTAGTTGTAGGGGGGAAATTTATGTTACCTTTGTAGCATTTTATGGTTTAAAAATGTATTTGCTTTTTGGGCCATTTTCTATAGCGCTAAATTAGTCCTAAAGTATAGCATTGTTGTATATAGCCACTAGTCATAGTACAGAAACATAAAGTTTACGTCGTTTTGGTAGGTCGGCTATTACTGTAACCTGTTTGGGTGCAGTAGCAGGATTCGTAAAATGCCACTTAGGCGTTATACTATGCTGAGCATTAATGTTTAGCTTAAGCGCTTTAATGTATGACGCTTATTAATTGCGTATGCCTGACACGTTTAAACCTTAGTCCGTTATTTCCTAAAACAATGTCTATGTTTATTTCTGTAGCCATAGTGATTACATACATAGATATATTAAAACGCATTGCCATTTACAATGCCAATTGCTCAAACTCTAGTAAATGCGAGACCTATTGCATTGTCAAATGCTTGTTATAATTCACCCACCTACATTCACCCCAGACCCTCCCTATTGCGTCACACATAGCACTACATATCAGTGCTCCCGCGTAGTCGCAGGTCGTAGCACGCCCTGTCCCGCAGCGGGGCGGGAAGACCCCTATGTTGAAGCATGACACCAAGGGCCATGTTGGTGTGTGAGGGGTATTTAAACAAACACAGTGTGTCCAACTATTGTAAGACACACGCTTTTTACTACCCATGATATCTGACCCCAGCCAGTAACTCCTTCCCACCCCCCCCCTAAGTGGATTCCTCTGTATAAGGACAGCAAACAGAATAAAAAGTTTCACCATTATACTAAAACAATGTATGTATGCAAGCATATAAAACAATATGGAAATCTCACATGCGAAACGGTCCCTGATCTAAGTATCTAGGGTGTATGTGTGTCTTTTGCCAAGAATCCCCATACTGGATGATCCAACCCCTGTTACCTGAAGGGAAAGAATGTAAGTTCATGTCGTTGTCATGAGCTGGGCACCCCTGGCAGGGATATCAGCAAGCTGCTGGGTCAAAGCTTCAGCATGTAGAGACCTCGCAAATGGCAGGAAAGCACTCCCCTGCCAACACCCGCAAACAGATGTTTATTTATAACAAAAGGCATACTTGCCTTGGGCCGAGATCACGATAAGGATCCCATAGTTTGTGTTCTGTAGATAGCTACGTCGTCATATGTACGAAAACAAAAAGGCACATTTGCACAACTTATGTATAAACCTTGTACATAGTGTCAAGGAAGCATGATAGTGTTCTTGCGAAGTGGATTCTGTAAGCAAGTATAGTTTTTAAAAAAAACACATTGTCACATTTGCAAAATGTTGGCAAAAGTCATTGTGTGGAAGTGAAGGTAACCTTAGGAAGAAACCTGTGTACATGTAAAAATGACAGTGTTTCCCTCCAGGCTTAACTGGAACACATGAAACAAATACAGACATTTACATGGATTAATGGTCCATGGTGCCACGGCACCTGCTGTACCAATGGTAGCTACTTCCCTGGTACTAACATCAGCTCCTGCACACTACATGGAAACAGTGAGAAGGGTGCCTCTAAAAGAAAATGCTACAATTATTGTTGTGTAGATGCGTAGCTTCCATTGGTGCAACAGGTGAAGAGGCACGAGGGCCCAGGGCCGGAGGGGCCCGCTGAAGGCATATTATTGATGTATTTCACAGTTCAAACACCCATGTGTACAAAGTGAACCCAGAAAACCTGGGATTACTCCTGGCTTTCCCACATAAGGAAATTGTTTGAGCATAGGCAAATAGTTTATTTCAGCAATATGCCATTTTCTTCATTATAGTATATGAAAACACCTTCAAATAGGTGAGGTTAGAGTCATACAGACATATTGTATTTGATTTTCTAGACTATAATGTTGCTTTCTATACAAGAATGTGGGCCACATACAGGGTGCTCATGACAACGTACTTGCCTCAATTCACAAACAGCATTGCTACTGGGACAGGTAAAGAATGGTTCTAAGATCATGTTTAACAAGGTACTTTTAATCAGTGCTGTGTAGTGATGTAATGTGACATAGTAATGCCAAACTTTCAGCGTGTTAACAAAAGGTGCATTTTTGTACTTTGAAGAGGCTTTATCCTATTGTAGGTGATGTTTGCTGCATGATTATTGACAAGCATTTTAGGGCTCAGCTAGTAAAATGGGCCTGTGCACTGATGCACTAAGAACTTTCAGGCTGATCTTTTATCCACAAGCATCTCAGCTGTCCATTCATAAATATGAACAATGCCCAGAGCACTTTATACAAAACAATATTACCAGGCCTTCTAGTCATGCCCGTGGGCGCTGAATAATTCCAATTGATGCATGGCCATAAAATAGAACATTAATAAGAGATGCCACTTCTGCCTGTAGCTGCTGCCCATCTCACCAAAACTGATGAAACAAGTGGCATGTGCCCATCTCGTGATGAGCTCTTAATTTACCTTAGCATAATTGTTAGCACCCCATGAACCCTATGCCCTCATTTTATCTTTCTCACACTTCTTGCCATCACACTGCAACAACCCCCACAACAAGCAACAAAGGGACAGATTTAAAAGCCCCTTGAGCCACTTTTGCATCACTTTTAACATGGGGAAAGGGATGCAAAAGTGGCGCAAGGGGCTTGTAAATTTGCCCCAAAGTTTATTTCTGCCAGGGCGCAGTCCCAGTCAATCCGACTACGGAGGGCTCTGCTTGTGGAACCTGGGCATCCCCACCGCACTGCCTCTTCCACAGTGAACTGCTCCCACACACTAAATTGCCTCCGCTTCTCCCTGTGGTTTTCCAATACGCAAGTAACCCTTTTCTCATGCCACTTACATTATTAAAATCAGCTGCAAACAGTCTCTTGCATGATTTGTGAAGTGTGTGTGCTTCGCAATCCAGATTGCGTGCTCGGGAAAGTTAGAGTGCGCGTGCACCTTCCAGGGAACAGTGACTAGCACATTAAAGTACTCCCTTTCAGTCTCAAACCTGCACTGAATGTATTTAGCACATGTCACATAATTCTAGCCATTCATCTTGGTGGGGGAGGGCATCATTATATGCCACAACAATGTGACTTGATGTGCTACAAGAATATCATCACAAAAATATCAACAACCAAACTATTGTGGGGCTAAGTGTATATTGGTAAGTAAGGATTTACTATTCTTGACTCCACATCTATGTATATACTGTCAAGTTATACAAAGTGTAGGGCTATATTAAGTACAAGATATACTGGTAGCACACCGGAAAGAATTCATATATACAATTACTTTAATGCTAGACTACAACAGCTCCCTCCTTAAAACAGATAAAATAGACAAAAACAACAAACGGTTCAAATTCTTCATGGACGGGTAAGCCCCACCAACCAGGAAGTTTCACCATTGAACTTCCATGTAAGATAAAGTTTCTTGACCATTCCTTGTATGTTGACGAAGATAAGATTATAACCTTTTGAAAGCACCATCAGCTGTAATCACCGTCTGGTATATTAAATTTGGGAGTTCATGCCTCTAGTAGCAAGGCCCCTTCCTATGGGACTTTTCACGACAGTATCCTCTACTCAAATTGAACCTTTGACATTTCAAGAAGTACTAAAGACCCATCTGCACTGCTCTCAACACATATCCCAGTACTTTGATCCTATGTGCATCCCCTATTGCAAAAATCCTAAGCCCTTTATTTTGTTTCCATCTACTAGCCTGGATGTCACTATAGCCCTAAATTGTCCAATTGATGGCCAAACATTTGCCTTCCTCCTCACCTTTTGCTGAATTAGTTTTTGTTGGTTTTAGGACTCTGGGCACTTTACCACTGTTAACCAGTGCTAAAGTGCATATGCTCTTCGCTTAATACATGGCAACATTGGATTAGCCACAGTTGTCATATTTAATTTACTCATAAGTCCCTAGTAAAATGTACTACATGTGCCCAAGCCTTGTAAATTAAATTCTACTTTTGGGGGGCCGGCAGCATTGATTGTGCCACTCACTTCAATACTCCTCTAAACATGTCTCAGGCTTGCCATTGCAAAATCTGTGTGTACAGTTTTAAACTGCCATGTCGACCTAACCAGTTAACCCTCTTGCCAGGCCCAAACCTTATTTTTTAATACATATAAGTCACCCCTAAGGTAGGACCTAGAAAGCCCCAAGGGCAGGGTGCAGTGTATTTAAAACTTTGGAGATGTACTTTTAGGTTTGACATGCCCAGCTAGGGAAAAAAATTTAAATTCGTTTTTCACTACTGCAAGGCCCATCCCTCCCATGAGTTAACATTGGGAATACCATATTTCGTTTTAAAAGTGCAGTTCCCATTAGGGAAAAGATAATATTTTGAGTTTGGTGTCTCTGGACTCACAATTTAAAATCACAACTTAAAGTAAGTTTGGATTTTAAGTTGCAAGTTTGAAATTGCCACTTTTAGAAAGTTGCCATTTTCTTACATTAACCATTCTGTGCCTCTGCCTGACTCTGAATACAGGCCTGGGTGGGTGACAGCTGGGCTGTGTGCAGTCCCTCAAGACAACTGCACTCTAAGAGAAATTAGGTGTGCCTGATGGGCCATCTAAATCCCGAAAGGCCACTAACATCCTGATGGGTCATCCTGGGCCGGATGGGAGGAAAGAACTGACACTTGCACCTGAATGGGCTGTGCCTTTCCCCACACACAGAGCTGCATACCACCCTGCAGTGAGTCTGGAGCTAGGGCAGCAAGGGCAGGGACTTTGTGCACTTCAAAGGCATCTCTTTGAAATCTGCACCACTTCAAAGACACAACTGGGTATCAGTGCTGGGCGCCTGACACCACCAACTCAGTACACTTCTGGACCTGAGGACATTCTGAGGGAAAGAAGGACTGTTGTGCTGCTGGAAGGACTGTCACTCTGCTGGATTCTGCTGGACTTTGCTGGACTCATGCTTTGCTGTGCCTGCCCTGCTGTCTGCTGCTCTCCTTCCTTGGAAGTGAGAATGATTGGGCCTGCATTTCTACATCACCAGAACCAAAAGGACTGCAAGGGCTTGCTGGCTTGCCTCCTGTTCTAAAATCTCAAGGACATCAAAGACTCCTACAGCCTCTGGACTCTGCTAACTGTGAGTCCTACCCTGCCAAGAAGTGCCAGTTCAGTCATATGCCCTTGGAAGTGGGATTTATGGCTGTTTTCCTGCAAAAACCACCCATTGCCGTTGTTGCGCCGGTCGGAACCGACGCATCTCCCCTCGACGCTGACACATCGCCGCTGCTGTTGAGGACAGAGACATTGCTGGCTTTGCGGCTCGACGGTGACACATCTCCTTCATCATTAAGGGTTCGCTGATAACACATCTCCAACAGAGTGGATTGGAACTGATGCATTGCCTACATCAAGCAGGATCGACGACGATGCCTCACCACCTCCTCACCTTGCATCGGGTGTTCCGTGACAATGCATCCTCCATTCAAAGGTATTTTTTCAGCAGGACAAGGTTGGTCCCTTTATCCAACCTGTGCTCCTTCACGGTCTGCCTGAACTTTTGGATTCACCCCAGTGAAGCGCAACCAAATGTCCCTGTTTGGTGCTTTATGATTTTAAGCATCATATTTGCAGATATTCTTTAAAAATTCAAAACTGAAGCTCTACCTATTGTATTTTTGTCGTTTTGGTCTTATATTGTTCATTATTTTAAGATATATTTTTCTAACCTTGTGTGGATGATTGTTGTGTGGTGTTTTCACGGTTTTACTGCTTTGAGTGTTGCTCAAATTCTTTACACATTGCCTCTTAAGTTAAGCCTGACTGCTCTGTGCCAAACTACAAGAGGGTGAGCACAGGTTATTTTAGGATTTGTATCTAACTTACCCTGACAAGGGTTACGGTCCCTACTTGGACAGAGTGCACACCTCTGCCAACTAGAGCTCCAATTTCTAATAAGTAACATCAGTGGTAAACCTCTGTTGGAAACGAAACGTCCTCCACTTGGGAACTGACGTGCACCACTGCCCTGAGTGCCCCAACTGGATCCCTACTGGTGATTGGTGCTGTCATATAAAAACATGGATCATGCTTCTGCTCCATTACATAGGCCTGTTTCATGGAATGCAGTCTTGATGAACTGGAAGGGGTGTCCAAAGTGGCTTTACAAGGAGTCAAGAATCACATGTGCAGTGGTGGCAGCACACCTTGTAATGATTAGTAGGATTGAACAGGTCCTTTTCAACCTGTGTCACTGGAGTGGGGCATACAGGCTCACTAATTCAAAGTTCCACTGCTGTGTGTTTAACTCACCCTTGGACTACATTGGGTTATAGTTTGGACAATGCTGCACAAATTGGTGTACCTACGCTGGGTGTATACGTGCCTGTGAGTGGAACCATGCATAAAAAATGTAGTGCTGTGCAGCGTATGCATGTTAAATGCACATGCTGGATGTATGTGTGCCTGTGAGTGATACAGTACATGAAGAATCAGTACTGTGCAGTGCATGCATGTTAAATACTTGTGTTGGGTGTTTGTGTGTCTGTAAAATACATGAAGTACCCTGGGTTCCATTTTCGGAGATCCAGGGCTTCATGGTGAAACATAAGGAGGGTAGTTAGAAGAATCCTCCCAGACATTTTGTGTATTCCTGCATTCCTCTGAGCTGGGAGGAACACCCAGGAGAAAGGAGAGTCCGGCTCCACATAGTACATTTTAATGGGTGTGCTTTGATTCAGAGAGCAGTCAAAAGGAAGGGTTATGGGCACACATTAGGAAGGAGATGGGTCTGATAAGATAATCATAAAGAGTAGGGGTGAGGCCTTGGTCTAACCTTCTTATACACATATTACTGTGGCAGTGATATCAGGTGGGAACTCTAGTCTCTCCTACGGCTTGTGTGTGGCTAGACTTGGTGGCTTGTGAGTGGCTAGACTTGGTGTTGCTCCTGCTGTGACAGACTGCTTTCTAGAGGAAGACAGGCCAGAGGAGAGAGCACTTCTAGAAGAAGCAGATCCCCAACATAAACTTCAAAGACTCAGACTCAAAATCACATTTGGTGTTTGGAAATGGACTATAAGAAGTGTGACCTGTTTGGGATTGTCTCCAGGAGTAGCAAGAAATGTGATCTGGTCGGGGTCATCACCACAGAAGTGAGGCCACCGTAGGGAACACTGCACCCATACACTGGAACAGAGGTTCAGTGTCAGAACCTTTGCAATTCTTCCCACCCCACTCACCGCGGGGAGGACCAAAGGGCTTACTTTGCCAGGAGGAGCTGAGAAGAACCTCTGGTCACTTCGGTTGCACAACTGCATGTGAGGGACTGGAGGACCACCGGGCACAGCACACCTGGGCCAAATGAACGCAAACTCACCTGAACCAGCCACTGCTGCTCAAGCAACAGCGGAGGGGGCGCACTCGGGAACTCCGGTCGCTCCGATCCTGCTGGTCGGGTAAGACGGATTTTGGGCAAGTCGGCCCAGGAGAATTTGCTCACCAGATAAAGTTTAGGTGATGGAACCCTTTTGACTTTAATACAGAGGCGGAGAGGACTCTTGAAACTCAGACAACTTGTGGTACTTCCCCTGGATGTTACCAATAGTGAACTATCACTAGAGTGAGGAAGGAGTGGGACACAGGAAACCGACTAGGAAACATTAGAGCCCTGATCACAAGGGGACTTTGTAGTTGTTTGTGATTGTCATATTTCCCTATGTGTTTAAGAATGGTAAAATAAAATACTTCATTGTCATGAAAGTGAGTATTTGGCTAGACAATAATTTATTACTGCTGCTCTGTGTATTTTGAGTTGTGAGCCTGTGTTCATCCCCTGTATCCACCTCCCCTCCTCAGGGAGCCTTGGTATGCTCTGATCACGCTAACCCTGAGAGTCATGTGCTGAAGGGGTACTTGGCCAAATTGCATTAGTAGGTCGAGCCCCAGGAGATCAAGTGTAAAAGGCCTGAACCCCCACAGTTGGGCTCAGTAACCCCAGTTTGCCCCACTGCCCTCTTAATAAGGTTCTGACAACCTCCCATGTTGAATTACCAGTTTGCTGTTTTTAACTTCTTTTATGTCATACCCTACATACTGACCTGCGAGGCAATTCTTCCATGTACCTGTTTTTTGTTGCTGATGGGCTGTGCTGCTGGTCATGAGTCCTGCATAGAGGTTCACAGGCAATCTCAGTGTGCAGTGTCATCATCTGCTCCCTGTCTTCTCTTTTATTAATAGACAATCTTGTTATGTTACAGGTCACTGGTTATTTTTCTTTTTTAAGTGTTCCTAGATGGGGTTGACCCCACCTGTTTGGTCTGTCCTTCTGTTTCAGCATCAATTCCCTTTTCTGTTCACATCCCCCTTTTTGTATCTGTGGTTATAGTTCATCTCATTCAATATGCTCTGAGAATTAAATAGATGTTTGGAACTCAAACCAACCATTTGTGATTCTCTTCTTATAAAACTGATCCACTCCAATGAGTCCTCTGTTGGAGAATCTGGAAGATGGCTTTAGGATGGAACAAAGGATGTTGAGATTGTAATGCTTGTTCTCTTGAATGAAACTCACAAAATATGGGTGTTGTGTTATGTGACAAAGATCATTCTGATGGTCTACGGAGAATAGGAAGAGTCTTTCTTTTTTTTTTGTTTAGAATTTTTTTATTGAGAGTTTTATTTCCCATGGCACAGCATTATGCATTGACAAGTTAGACGTTACGTCAGGTGCCCACAGGCAGTCAGATGATATTAATACAGTATGTAACATCCATCCCATTATACTTCGCACATGACAAACAAGAAACATCACATTGTACCTAGGTATTACTCTTCTGCTAATCGAGTGTGGGCTGCAGTGGGCTGGCTAACGCCGGATGCCTACATGAGTGGGTTTCCATAATGGTACGGGTTGATGTGGAGACCCCCCCCTCCATTCTGGTGTCCCTCTTTGTTTACTGCCCATGCGTGTGCTCCCAATGTGTAAGCACCTACTCTCCGGTGCCAAGGGGGGAACATAAAACTGAACTGGGGGTAGGGGTGGGAGGGGGTTAGGAGGAATCCGGGGAGTTTACCGAAAGAGGCTTGGTGTGATAAGTATGTGCTATGCGGTAGGTACCAGGACGTCCGCTAGATGCTTACGGAGTCAGGGTCGGGAGGAGAGGGGAATCTTCAGGGGGGCTGTATTTTCCAGCAATAGTCAGGGTGCTAGTCTAGTGGCTTCCCAATGCATGATTGGTCTGTCATTTGGTGCAGCTATTGTGCCGTGGTATGTACTGATTCTATCGGCGACAGGGGTGGGGTTTGGGACTGGGCTGGTGTGTCCCAGAGGGCGTCGTCTTGTGCTGTCTCTTGCGTGAACTGAAACAGTAGTTGTGCCCATTCCATGGAGATGGGATGTTTTCGAATCCCCTTCACCTCCTCGTCTCTCAATATGGCTTCTTCAGCTGCCCCCCATTTTTTAACCCCCCCAATCCAGGCTGCCTCTGGGGGCCCTGCCGGTGCCAACCAGTACATAGCTATCCCCCTTTTTGCCAGGAGTAGGGCTAAGGACGCGAATCTACACCGCACCTTTTCTGTCTTCCGCCTGCGGAAGACCCCCTAGGGCACTTGCCTCCCATGAGTTAATCTGCATGAGGTGGACTGTCGCCTCTAGAACCCGATGTACTCTTCCCCAATAAGGCTGCAGCACGGGACAGTCCCAGAACATGTGTTTGAAGTGTGCTTCGGGTGTTTGACATCTGGGGCACGCAAACCGTGTGTCCGGGTAAAAGTGCTGGAGCTTATGTGGTGTTAAGTATGCACGGTGTAGAATATTAAATTGTATGTTTTTGAATCTTGCGTTCCGCAAGACTTTCTTTGGGTGCTCTAAGGCTTTTTCCCATTCTCGGTCTTGAGCACTCGCCCTATCTCGTCCTGCCATTTCTGGCGTAAGGCTTGTAGAGGGACTGTAATCAGTTCCCTTATTGCTTTATAATGCCAGGTAACTAAGTGTCTGACTCTGCCCATGCAGAGGATTGTATGTAGCACTGGGTGCGTCAGTGGTTCCCCCTCAGTTAGATCCCAATATTGTATTTATTTCACACATAAAGAAAAATTGAGTTTAAAACTCATTAAAGTGCAAACCTTCGAAAACAAGTCGCAAGACATGTATGAGCACATTTAAAACAAGCAATTTGCACTGCCGCTGAGTAACTAAAAAGTACAGCTTAGATTCTGTTTTGTTTGCTACAAGTAAGGGTGGCACTCAAAATCAATGCCTTTTCAAACAAAATACAAGCAATGAATGTCATATCCTCAGTAACCACATCGAAGCATGCTATTGAGAGGCTTATTTGCGTCTCGCTAATAATTTGTACATGCTTTAAGGAAAATACAGGTTTGCAATAAAGAAATTACTTTGGATGAAATGGCTCAAATGGTTTTGCTGGTCCTTAATTCCTCCCTTCCCAGGCAAATGTCTGGGTGTGCCAGGTTGTAAGATTCAGTAGTGGCTGGCAGGGAATAAAGGTGGAATGGTGATTGCGAAGAGGAGGGGTGGCAGGGGGACAAAATAATAATAATAAAAAATGCGACTTACCTCTCCTACCAGCCGCATCTCTCCTCCATTTCTCCAGTGAGTCCCAGAACCAGGAAGCACCCAGGCTCCCCATAACCAATCACAACACTGCAGCGTTATGATTGGTCTGAGCACCGTTGATCGGCGCTCAGATGGGGACTGGGGGCCTGGGAATGTTCCCCACCAGGCTGTGTAATGCTGCCTGGTGGAGAACATGTAAAGTGCTCATGACTGTATGGCCAGCCCATGGCAGCCGGCTAAACCCTAAATTCTTCTTGGAGTGTGATAACCACTCCTACCCCTGTGCCTCCATCCCTGCCCCAACCCAGCCCCGAATCCCGAACCTGCGAAAAATAAAATGCTAATAACTATGTTATTATCATATCATTTTTCCTGCTCAAAGAGCAGTGGGGCAATGCTCCTTCGCCTTAGCTGAGGAGCCGCCCCTAAGACTGGCCCTGTTGAAAACATAGAGGAGCAGGCCAGCTTCTAACAGTCTCGCTGACAGCTGCGGATAGAGCACATGCTGGACATTCACTTTTTTCCAGAGAAAGAAAGTGCCCTCTGCTCTTGAGCTATGAGGAAATGCATATGACTTGTTAATATTACTTTTGCCGTTTGTGTGCATCTAACCCGAGTGGCCAATTCAAAACTCCACAAAATCGAAACAAAATACATACCATCAGGTACTTAAATCATGCCTCATAAAATACAAGCCAAAACACACATTTAAATAATTCTGCACGTTTAAAAATACATTAAAGTTTAATAGAAGTCTCTGACAAACCACAGATATTTGGAAAAGTATCAGACAATATGGCAGCAGACAAAAAGAGAGCTGGCACAGTAATGTACAAATATCCATTCTTCTTTCATTCTTGTTACATATTTTATTACACAATCCAGCTCACAAAACGATAAAGTAGTTTGGCAATAATACAAAAAACAATTATGTATAAACAGTTAGAAAATCATATAAATATGCCACATTTACATCGCACAAAATACATCCTGCAGGCTAAAATACGAACAAATATTTCGATTATAATGCATCTGTACAATTAGCATAATCCTCCATGCTCCTTAACCCTCTAGATTTTATGTCATATGACAAATGTGCCTGATCCATCAATTCAATTGCACAAAATCATCTTTATTTTCCAGATGCAATCTAATGGCACCCATCACTTGCCATTCACATCCAAATGGAACTCAAAGGCAGCTAATTAGAGGAGTCATATATTTTTTCAGATCTCGTGCAACCTATGGCAGTCCTGGACTATATGGGGCACAGTTCCCCCCCCCCCCATCTGAAACAAAAGAACAAACCTATCTGTTTTTTAATGAATGTGTTGCCATGCTTCACATATCGCAAGTCATCTGAACAGCACGTAGCTTCTCCTTACTGTAGGCAACAGATTAATATTCAAATGACTTTGTGATGATGCATAGTTGAAATCCTTTGCAAATCCTATGTAGGAAAGTTTCTCTAAGAGGTGCGTTCTTTCCACATGCACGACACAATTTGCAAGCTACTTATGAATGGCTAACATGAACTGAGCATGGGATAAAACTATGATAAATAGAATTGTTTTGTCACAAACAGTCCAATACATTATCCAAATATTGTAATATTCGACAATCCATCTGTTTTTTTGGTGTCTTATTTCTGGAAATTTTCATTGAGAAGGAAACATAAAAAGAGGATCATATAAAGCAAATAATCCCTCAAGTAATGACATGTTATCGTGCGAGGGATACATAGCAGCAGAGTCAAGATCTTGATGTCAAATACAGATGGCGCCATCTTTGTGAGGGAATGCAAACAGCTAACATTGTTTGCCTGAGGCTGGACACCATCTTAGGGAGAAACAGGCGAGATGTCACCGCAGCCTATTGGTGGAGGGTACATTGTTACCCAGCACATTCATGTAATATATTGCAGAACTGTGTGGAGAGAATTCTAGGCCATGACTGGGTGGAAAGAATTCTAGACCATAACTGGGTGGAAAGAATTCTAGACCATAACTGGGTGGAAAGAATTCTAGGCCATAACTGGGTGGAAAGAATTCTAGGCCATATATGCTACTTTGTAGCCCAGGAAGTGTCATTAGTGTGGAGAGCAGAGTGCTTTGGAATACATACATTTTGCGAGCTCTGAATCCTGAATACAGTGACACTGTTCTCCTAAACCCCTTTAGGCTATCCACTGTGCTTTGAGATCTCCCAGTAAACCAGCCTGTTTGGATTATAAATTTAGAGGTTTATTTAGAGCGCAAATAAACAGTACATTTGTTCAAAGGAGGAAAGTACACAAAGAATAAACTGTCTAGATAGTGATAAAAGCAGGATGAGATCAACATTGTTTCTATGACTGGAATTGTAGCAAAGCTAGAATGACAACTAGGACCAGGCCTGGTTCTAATAGCCTGCTGTTTTCATTATTGGTCCATAGGTGTGGAACCAAAAGGTGAATTTTTGACTTCAGAGTTGTGATCTCTCCTTGTGGCTCTTAAATTCCTATTAATTCAAATATGGCCTCAGATACCGAGATTGGTTTGGGGAGCCCATCAACATTAAGAGCATTGCAGGTTTAATGACACACATGGTGTGAGTTCCGGGATGAACATATTATAGCACCGCTAACCACCCTCCATTTTGAATGCTCATCTTGCAATGATTATCAGGCTCGTATCCCCAATCTACAAGGACGTGGGAAGCCTGGACTGAAACTGTAATGGAGTACCTCCCAACATGGTTTCAGTGTACAAGCATGTGATTGAAGAATGCATGCGTGATTACACACACACACACACGCATCCTCCTCCATCTATGCATGCGCCCTACTGATGAACTTCACAAGAACAGGATGCAGAGGCTTAACTACCACTCACAATAACTTCTCACTCTCAATGATACCTTGGGAAAAAATTAATAACACATTGAGATGGCTTTGCATCACAAAAAGTGTCATAACCCATCGCAACGTGTGCAATTGGGATTTCCAGTCAAGAAAGTAGCCTTAAAGTAATGCAAAGTAGCGCTATGCTTTACTGTACACTAATTTGTGCAATTTTGTGTCAAGAGGGCACCCCATGGGTGGCACTTAGGTGTTTCCATGCAACCACCCGTGGATTTTGAAACACAACCATACCTGCTAATAGGGTAGACAGTCCTTTGCCCCACAATATGAGCCTTCTCGAGGCATCAGTAACATTTGTGAAAAGTTTTCTTTTCTCAAAACTTTTCTAACTTTATATATGTGCTGTATAGAGAAGCGCACATGCAAACTTGGGAAAGTATTAATCTATGTCTAAGCATAGCAGTGTGGCCTGAAAGAGTTCCTTTCATTACAGAACCTAAGCTAGACATCAGTCACATGCCCTTGCACAATGGTGTGTGCATGGGCAACCAGCCTAAAGGGAGAGAGAAAAACAGGGCCATATCTTAGTAGATATCTTGCTGTTCTGCTCTATCCCTCTCATTCAAGGCAGCACAGCAACCTTGGTCGCTGTGTAGTGTTATGTCAAATGTTATTAAATCTGGTGCATTGTTTAATCAAAATCGTTAACACACCATCTCATGTTCTTGTTGGAACCTTAGCTTGGGTCCAGGTTAGGCAAACATATTGCAGTAGCAGGTCTATAGTCTGCCCCAAGACCCCTGTATGGCACTCCTGTGAATTTATACTTCTGGGTAATTACATGAAATTCTGCAAAAATGATGCAAAATTACATTAAATTGCAGGGAATGCAAAACCAGCATTTTGGACATGAAGACGTATTTTGTTCTAAGAAAAATAGCACAAAAAGACAACGGCTGCAAATAACTGCTGCTAACATTCTAGTCGTTTGCATTATTCTCGTGCGCTCATGCTACATGGCACAATCTGTCTTCAGATGGGACAGCAAATTCACTTACATCAGCCCTCCTTGATTATTACCCAGGGTTATGAAGTGTGCCATGCAATCCATGAGGTTTAAGGGTGCTAGCATGGTTGTGGTAGGAGGAGCTCTTGACTCATGTATTTTGTATATCTTTGAGGTGGCCTGTCTGAGCTCTCAATGCTGACAATAGGCATCATCATAAAATCTTTATTCAGTTGACCAGGTCATCCATAAAAGAACACAATAAATATTACATGATAATACATATATCACTCATCTGCACAAATACATGATTAAAAGCCTAATTTAAGATTAAGCAGATATAGACACCAATTGCATAGAACAATAATCAGTCGGGTCTCGATCACCTGGAGGTCTAGGTGCCTCGTAAAGAATCACAGCAAATAAAACGTATTAATTTAAAAAACATCTGCAAATACACAAGGGCCGGACGTACTTGGATAAAATTCAGGATTTTCAATAGCAGGGCTAAGAGCTGCTTTCTGGGCCTACTAAAATGCTTGCAGAACATAACAAAATGCAGAGGTCCTGTGGAGACCTATTGTTGCAACCGTAGGGCAGCCCGCATCCTGGTTGTGTACAACCACTAGGTGTAGCCAAAAGGTGGTGTAATTGGTTAAAGCGGAACCTGGCCAATAAGAAGCTATCTCACCTGTTGGATATCTGAACGAGGTAGTGCTCCATGCCTTGAACAGTCTTTAGGAGCATGTGTTTCCTCAACAAGGGTATCATAAATTCGGCCTCTTCTCTGATTGCCAGTGCTTGCTCAAGGAACGATTAATTTACCCCTTTTAGATGACGGGGCGACAATAGATGGAGGCTCGAGTATGTATCCGCTCTTTCTATGCAAGCAAAAGCTGCCTTCACACAGGATGTCAAGGGAATTCTATGCACGGCATCAAGGGACAAACAATCAGAGAGAATCAGCCTGTTGGGCTTTAAGTCCTACCTGATCAAGACGTTTATCCAGCAAAGCAGAGGAGTAAGGGCGACTGTGTCCGCTGAAAAGCTAATTCCAAGCTCATCAGGAACTGAGAAAGCTGGGGTGCATTGTGGAACTTGAACAAGATGCCTAAGAAATTGGTTTTCTACTGCCTGGATTATACCAGTCTTTAAATACCTGCAGATCTTGCAGCTGTAACGAGTCTGAGACATACATTTAGTGTGATAGATCTTAATCAGAAGCCGTGGGGACCAGGAACCCAGTCTCCATGCACAGCGCTAGCCATGGTCCCAATAGCTTTAACAAGCTCATCTCACTTCCCTTCAATCAGAGGTTTCCACTTGTTCTTAGCACCAAATAACACCCCTAAATAAGGAAAGGCCGAGACTTTAACTAAGGTGTGTTGGCCCACTTTAAAGGCCCTAGAACTGGTAAACTGAGGGCCTACTACCATAACAAAGGATTTCGTAAAATTCACAGTCAAATTCATGCTACCCATGAAGTCAACACATTTTTCCAAGAGAGGGTGCAGCTCTCTGGCAGTGAAGGCCATGAGGACCGCTTCATGGACATATAGAGGGAGCAGCCCCCTACCTACCCTTTGACAGTCTGCGTGAATACTAAATACTGTGCTGAGGGGACCCCCTTCACCTTGGGGACCCCCCGCGGTGGATGCGGGGCCTGTGTTACGCCCCTGGCCTTCAGGTGCTGAAGGCACTTGGAACAGTCTCTGTCAAACCACTTAGGGTCTTGCCCACCCGAGTGGGTTAGTGGTACTCTCAATAATTCAAAATGTTTCCAGGCAATACCCTTAAAAGCATGCAGGGCATCCTTCTTCAGGGCCTCTGCATCCTGGCAGATCGAAATATCCTGGTGCTCCCAGAGAAAAGGGAAGCTTTAAAATACATCAGGCCCCCTTGGGACCAGTTAAGCCTCCTGACTTGCTCAGCAAGGGGAAGCCCACCGAGAGTCCACCCATGGACTAACAACATCCCCAACCCCCTCCCATTCGAAGGACAAGGGGTTATGATTACGAAATGGGCTATGAACGATGTTAAAATTAGAAATGTACAAAAATCGAGGCACCGAAACAAAAATAAAATCAATAAGTGAGGTAAGTACCTCCACCTTAAAGGTTGGAACAAGAAGAGGATTAGTAGAGTTGAACAGTTTGTCCAAGGCAAACCCCAGGTTGTAGGAATCTAAATTTGAACCGAGCTCTGCGCTCTTCCCGGAATGGAAAAAATGAAGGCCTTCTGACACCATACAGTTAGGTTTAGAAACATCAACCGCTAAAGGGCCTTTATCATAAATGACAGTTAAAATCCATACTAACATTAACAGCTCCCTCCTTGTCCCAATCTCAGATTCCAACCGGGAGTTCAGGGTCCTATTTAGACATTGGAGGCTAGAAACCACATCGGACCTGTTTCTGGCATTATAAAAGCAAGCATTGGCATAGCCAATAGGTCTCGCCTTTGGGACCTTATAAGTGTTTAGGCATGCAACAGTTGCATAACTAAATACTTATAAGGTCCCAAAAGCGAGACCTATTGGCTATGCAAAGCGGCCGTGAAAGTAAAAGTGATCGCGATCACGATCAAACATCAAAGCGGCCGCGCGGCCGCTAAAGTGAAAGTAAACGCGGAAAAGCGCGGCGCGCGTGCCCGCGCACAAGCACTGTAGCTCTAGGCTGGCCTGGTAGCACTTTTTGGAGCCCTCTCAATAAGTCTCGCCAGACCAGCGCATGCGCTGGGTCAGGCGAGACCTAATGACCCATTACAATTGGCTTGGAACCCAGTACCATCAGCTTTAGCCCCTGCAAGGTCTGCGCCTCCCACTGCAAGTTAACAACATGCACACTTAGTTCCACTGCGACAAAAGTAATCAATCCCCCACTGGCCCTCCCTGCCACAGAGGGCACTGTGGGTGAGAAGTAGCACTTCTAACCTTGTATAAAGAAGATGTGCTTTACCTCACATTTTATCTGAAGACAAATAATTGCAAGGATTTAACAAACCACCCAGTGGGGATTGGCTAATTTAGCTGATAGCCCAGCAATATTACATGACAGTATCTTCAGGTCTGGTATAGTCGCTGGGGGGGAGGGGGGTAGCGGGTAAGAGGGGGGTGGGGGTCAATGGTGCTCACTGAAAGAGTGGGCAAGGTGGATGGAGGGAGTGGGGCACAAGCTCCCAGTCAGTTACACATCTCAAGATAACTCAAAAGGACTTAGAAAATCGTGAGGTTCAGAGATGGGGGCTGCTGAGTTGCCAATCGAATACTGTTATAAAAACCCTGCGTCTGCAACCTTTGGAGCCAATATGGACGGCAAACCTTATCAGTTTTATAGAAAAACCCCAGTGGGAGAGCTACAATGACCTGGGGTGGGGAGAAGCCAGATGATGAAGAGGCAGCCAAGACATGTGCCACAATCTAGGGTTATTAAAGTTTACCACCATGCAGTCCCCCGCCCACCTCTTGCTATCCACGCCCACC
This sequence comes from Triturus cristatus, assembly GCF_964204655.1. NCBI lineage: Eukaryota > Metazoa > Chordata > Amphibia > Caudata > Salamandridae > Triturus > Triturus cristatus. The sequence goes on from NC_140590.1 coordinate 1,390,510,723, forward strand.
CAACTAACTCTACGGACCATAATGATTGACTCATAAATTCCCATACCTACATTATAATGCCATTAAAGCCAATGCGCCACCTTCTTTTTTCATTCCTGAAAAGATTCGAGGGCAGGATTGCATTGAGAAGGGCATTCCCCAGAATCACACCATATGGGGTCGCCTAGGGTGGCAAAGTAAGCACAGACCCATTGCTCACTGGTGGGGGAAACTGAGGCCCGTGGGCTGCTCGCCCTGGTGGAAGTACCTTGGGTCTGGGGGCCACAGTGGCATCCTTAAGGCCACTCTGTGCCTGATTGTTCACGCTAGAGAGGTAGACACCCTGGATTGCAATAGCGGTGCCCGCTGATACAAGAACCGCAGGAGTAACTGAATCGGGAGAAGTGATCTGCTCCGGCTGTATGGCCATCCCAGCATTAACATAAGCCAGGATTTCCGTGTCTCTGGCCTCAGTATTACTTAACCTGGGCATAATTGGGTCAAGCATAGTGTTTAAGGCCGCCTCAAAATCAGAGAGTAGGTCCTTACTAGGGAAGTCACCCCCTTAAAGGCAAGGTGGATTAAGATCCATCAGGGCATCCCTATTGGCACTGTGGCTCCCCGAACCCACATCAGCCCCCAATCTCCTCCGCTTACAGTTAGGACTGGCACTGGCATTATGCGACCCTGCTGCAGTGGCATTTGTGGATAACTATAGATTTACCGCTCCTGCCACATAATCTACCATCTACTGCATAAACAGCGATTTCAGGAAAAAGCTATTTTATTTATTTTCCGATCGAAAGTTACAAAATAAAAAAAAAATGCCACATTTGATGCTACGCAGAGAAGATACCTTGAAGAGGTTACCTGCTCTCCTTTGAATTCTCCTACTAAACTTGAGCTAATGACGTGAAACAGCTTATATCAGGCAGTATTACTGCTTGCCCTAAAATTACAAAAGAGCGAAATAATATTGTCACAAAGCGTGCCATATGATGCCGCATAATTTTCATCTTCTTATTGTATAATTTGGTCCTCCATTGCGCATAATTCCAGTCACCCCGTCTATTTCCGATGAGGGGAAGACTCTTTGAAGCACTAAGATCTCCTGCTAAGATCCTCACATAACAAAGAACAGGCTCCACGTTTTACCAACAAATCTGGTGCTCTGGACACTGGGCCTTCTTGTTCAACAAGTTCCAAATATTATCCGGAGCAGGAGTGTCGTTTCCCTGATCTTTTTTTATAATCACCAAAGCCTTCCTTCAAAATGGCGCGCTCTCTATCTCTTTCACTTTGTAGTTTTTCTCTCTTTTGCATGACAAATACATGACAGGGCTTTGCTGAACGGATGACATAGTGGCTGGCATTATAATTCCTTGAAGCCGACATTAATCCTTATTAATGCAGTTAGCTGAATGGAGGAGCCAGGGAGATCGCCGCTGAACTCAGCTTCCGCTCTGAATACCTCACCGTCAAGTCCTTATGATATAACTCAATTGTGTGCCTCGACACGGCTCTGGGTGAGGCAAAGGACATGACGCACTAGGTGGAAGCTGTCACTCTTGTTTCATCGAGGGGCGGGCCTTCCGGAGACACCCGCCATTCAGTAAATCTCTAGATTTTCAGTCTTCAACCCTGCACAATCTTCTGTAAAAAGAGGAAACCTGCATTTGTGTGAATTCAGAAAAAGAAAAGTTGAATTGATTTGCGAATATTCTAAACGGTGGCATTTCCATCTTTCTAACATCTACTGACTGCAGTGGGTGCAATTTTATCTATGATTTTAGTCAAATAAATTGCGAGCGGGTGATGTCACAGTTTTGTGGTTTTGTAGTGCTACAGGGAACAATGGGTTTTGTTACCCAAATTAACGGTCCTTATCAGGGCACAAGTCCTAAAAAAAGAAGTGGGGGGACTAACCTAATTAATCAGTATGCAAGTGGCATCATGGCGTGTGACATCATAGCGCGTGCGGCACATGACATCACAGCGCGTGACATCACAGGAAGTGGCATCACAAGAAGTGACATCAGATCTTACGCCCTCACATATATGTTTAGCAGGTCTATCATGAGTACATTTGAGCACATTTCGAGTATACTTGCAAACCCTCCTGATTTAGGCAGAAGATTCACACTTTTGTAAGCTTCACATAAACCAAAGTTGCCTTTTGTCAGCGTAAAACTTCCTCTACCCATAGTGCTTTAAAAGAAAAAATAGTGATATTTAAATTATTACAATGCCTCGTCAGGGGTAGTAAGCTCTCTACAAATGCTATTTATTTTGTGCAAATACTCAGAAAGATCAACACATCTGACTTCTTACAGTGCATGCATATCTCCTAAATATAGCCTGAACAAAGCGAAAAGCTGCCTCTCAAGTATGTGTGAAGTGCTAACAAGGTGTGAGCCTTTGTTTCCCCTCTGTTGCTTTTGCTTCTAGGTGTGAGGCTCCTGACTGCTGCCAGCCAGGAGACTCAAACAAGGAGGCCTGATGACCCCTCAAATTCGGCCTTTGTTATGGGCCCAGCAGGAGTCAGAAACAAGCATTTACAATGCAATGGTCTCGGCAATATTATAGGTAGAGCTATAGGTATTGCTCATTATTTTTTTATCATTTTTGTATCCCTAAATAAATGGCATTGTCATTTCTATTGGCATTAGCTTTTTTTTGCATATGTGATACCTATTGCATTAGCAGAGAGAGAGTGAGGTAGTGAGATAGAGAGAGAGAGTGAGGTATTGAAATAGAGAGTGAGGTAGTGAGAGAGAGTGAGGTAGAGAGAGAGTGAGGTAGTGAGATAGAGAGTGAGGTAGAAAGAGAGTGAGGTAGTGAGATAGAGAGAGTGAGGTAGTGAAAGAGTGAGGTAGTGAGGGAGAGGGCTGTTGTGAGGTAGTGATATATAACCATAGAGTGATGTTGTGATGCAGTGAGATAGAGAGAGAGGTAGTGAAAGAGAGAGTGAAAGTGAGTTAGTGAGATAGAAAGAGTGAGGTAGTGAGATAGAGAGTGATTGAGGTAGTGAGTGAGAGAGAGTGAAGTTGTGAGGTTGTGAGCTAGAGAGTGAGGTAGTGATGTTTTGAGAGAGAGAAGTTGTGAGATAGTGAGGTAGTGAGATAGAGTGGAGTAGTGAGGTAGAGAGAGTTATGTAGTGAGAGAGAGTGAGGTAGTGAAACAGTGATGTAGTGAGGGAGAGGGATGTTGTGAGGTAGTGAGATGTAAGCAGAGTGGTGTTGTGATGTAGTGAGATAGAGAGAGGTAGTGAAAGAGACAGTGAAAGTGAGTTAGTGAGATAGAAAGAGTGAGGTAGAGAGATAGAGAGTGAGTGATGTAGTGAGTTAGAGAGAGAGTGAAGTTGTGATATAGAGAGTGAGGTAGTGAGAGAGTGAGGTAGTGATCTTTTTAGAGAGAGAAGTAGTGAGATAGTGAGGTAGTGATATAGATAGAGGGGAGTAGTGATGTATAGAGAGTTATGTAGTGAGAGAGAGTGAGGTAGATAGAGAGTGAGGTAGTGAAAGAGTGAGTTTGTGAGTGAGAGGTATTTTCTGACGTAGTGAGATAGAAACAGTGAGTGATGTTGTAAGGTAGTGAGATAGAGAAAGATTGAGGTAGTGAAAGAGAGAGTGAGGTAGTGAGGGATGTTGTGAGGTATTAAGATAGAAACAGAGAGTGATGTAGTGAAGTAGTGAGATAGAGTGAGGTAGTGAAAGAGTGAGTGTAAGTGACTTAGTGTATTTGAGAGAGAGAGTGAGGTAGTGAGATAGAGAGAGTGAATTTGTGAGTTAGAAAGAGAGAGTGAAGTTGTGAGGTAGTGAGAGAGTGATGTAGTGAAGTTTTGAGAGAGTTTGTTGTGATATAGTGAGGTAGTGAGAGTGCGATAGAAATAGATAGTGATGTAGTGATAGAGAGTGAGGTAGTGAGATAGAGAAAGAGTGAAGTTTTTAAGTAGTGTGTTAGAGTGAGAGATAGTTACTGTGGTAGTGATATTGTGTTGCTGTGAGAAAGAGAGAGTTTAGTAGTGAGTTAGACAGTGAGGTAGAGAGTTAGTGAGAGAGAGTGTAGTATAGTGAGAGATAGTGAGGTAGTGAGAGATAGTGAGGTAGTGAGAGAGAGAGAGAGAGAGTTAGGGAGAGAGAGTGACGTAGGCGGGGTGGGGGGTGTTTTTGTGCCCCAGCGGCTGTTTGTTGCGTTGGAGCTGGGACACCAGAGGCGAGGCAGGGGGGAGGATGCGCAAGGAGAGATAGAGGCGGGGGAGGCGGGGCTGCGTGGAGTGGGCTGTGTCTCCGACCCTGGGGGGGGTTGTTGGCACAGGGATGCAGAGCTGCTGGTCACCGTCCTATGGGGGGGACAATATGCGTGAATGGGCGTGCGGGTGGACAGGGAGTGTGTGAGCAAACTATGCAGGCCCCTCCCCAAGTTAATACCCCACGCTCGACCGGGGATTTATGACGAGGAATTATGGATGGTATTAAGGATGTTACAAGATATTTAGAGGAGTTTCTGCACTAATATGGGAGAGCAAGGCGGTTACAGAGACTGACAGTGCCAGGGCGCATTCAGGACGATTGAGGCGGTGGTTGGGCTCTGCCCAATTATGCGGCAGAACAGCGGTGTAGCTTTGCCCTGCTGAGGCCTCTCAAGGGTCCCGGCAGGAGACTCGGGGGACGGGGGACTGGAGTGCCTTTGCCGACGAAAGAGGGCGGGGGGTGGACATGGCTCTCGATCCCTACAGGGCTCTCGGGGGATTGGGCGCCTTCACTTACGAAAGAAGGTGGAAAGGGGGCAGGCATGGCGCTCTTGGTTTGTGGGTTCTGGGGGCAGACGGAGGGCGTCCAGGAGGAGGAATTTGGAGGAGGGAGGGGTGGGCGGTATGGGTCATGCCCGGGCTCCAGTGGGCATTACCTCACATTGGGTGTCGAGTGGCAAGGCCGGGGACCGCAGGGGCGCAGAGCCCAAAGTTAGGGGTTGGCGTCATTTAGTTGGTAGCAGGAGTAATGGGCTCCGGGGGGAAATGGGGGGCTAAGAGCCGCCGACTTTGGAGCGGGAGGAGAAGGGGAGCGCAAGGAGGTGCATTAAAGCCGGAGTGTGACGGCAAGGTTAGAGAGAGGCACGGGAGTTGTTCATGGATGGTGCAGCAGGGGGGAAGTTAGGAGGTTGTCATCAGCAGTCCACATGTAGCGGCGGGTACAGTGGAGGTTGTGCATCGCGTGCTGGGGACAGGTTCGGTGGGGTTTTTTCGAAGGGTTTTGTGGCCGGGATAATGGCCGCGGTCCGGGCGGTAAAGACGGGAATGCATGGGCTGGCAGAGGCTGGACCCAGTTGGGTGGCGGAGGTGACTGGTGACTCTGCAGATATGACCCTGCTATGTTAAATTTTCTTGCGGTTTGCACAAAATCACCCTGATCATGGTTTTATAATTGTGACGGTGGAGGAACATTTTAAACTTTACATTTATTGGGATTGACGAGGTAATTGTAGGGGTAGGAGCTATAGTTTCTCGCAAACTATTGTGACTGCGAATTTGGCGGGAAGCAGGGGCAGCCGAGTTCATAGGGAAGGTATTGCGGTAGTTGAATGATAGGCTAGGGGGCAAGAATGGCGACAAAGGCAGCGGAATGCGCCTTTAATTTACCTAGGCAGGGTTGCGCACGTAGGGCTGGGGAGAGCGGCGAGAATGTCGGTGCCTTTCCATACTACCGTTACCGCATAAAAGATGGTGGGGGCTGCGCCTCTGGTAGAATTATACGCCAGTGTGCCAGATTGGCGGCAAAACACGGTGGGATGCGCATTTATTTTACTAAGGCTGTTGTTACGCACGTAGGGTACAGCGAACGGCAGGAGTGTTAGGGCATTTTCATAATATCGTTACCGCATAATAAGGCGGTGGGCGGGGCGACAGAGCGGCAACTTTACAGGCCTAATGGTACGGGCGGGTGAGTTATGCTCCCTCTTGATTTACACAAGTTGACCCATTTAAAGGCTATCGTTTTCTGCAGCATTCACAAAGGTGAAGATTCCTTTAAAGAAAAAAATGATGAAACCCACAATTTCTGTGCAGTATGGGTCAATAGGTAATAGCATCCCCAGTTATTCATGTGCAGACACATGTCACCATAATATACTGGGCCAGGATTCCAGAAGAAATCTTCGCAGCTCGAAGGGAGGGGGGGGGGGCACAGGCGGCTTCCTCCCCTCCTCATGGAAGCCTGGCTTGGTGGAGTCTAGCCGTGAAAGCGGTAGCCTTCCGCCGGAATAGGGAGGGTTGTCATGTCGGCGCACATGTCTTCGGTGCCTTGCAATGAGCGTTAGATAGGTGGCAAAAGAGAAGAAGTTAGGAGGGTAATGCAGCACCTTGGGGGCAGGGGGAGACCGAAGAGGCGCACGCTGCCGAAAGATAGTCAGTGAATGCTGCACTGCTAGCTCCGGCACTCTGCATAAGAGCTGTAACAACTTGCGGCTGACCCCGTCTTGGTGCACGCATAAATAGAATGCCTTACTTAGAACCCCCCACATTCTGCCCCAATAAAAAGCACTACTCCTTTTAATTTACACTCACAACAGCAAGAAGATCCTCACGCCACGGACATAGAGGCGCTCGGCAGGGCCGCCATTTTCTCCCTACTCAAGCCGTCCAGGAAGAGGATGCCGCGCGCCGCTACCAACTTCCGGTCCGCAGAAACCGTGCACGCGCATGCGACACCCTGTAGCGTGACTGTAGGGGGCGCTCGCAGGACTGCAGCCCCCAACTTGAGGTAAACGGCGAATATTGTGGGACAAATTACCAGTGGCCGTTTAAAAAAATCATAACGCAACAATACCCGTGCCTAAATTAAAAGAAACGATTTTTAATAGTGAAACCGATCGTAGGTAAGTAAAACAATCAAATGGTTCGATGGGTTATGTGCCTAAACTCATCTAAAAATATGTTGGCGAAACACAACCGTAATAATTGTCGTTCGAAGGATTTAAATAAAATAGTCGCATTTCTTCAGCCTATCTTTCGTGATCTTCGCGCACATGCAAAGTCTTTGCTAAGTTTCAAGATGGCCGTCGGTGTTGTGTGAAATGGTCAATGTTTCTTGTATCGAACCGACGACCATGTTTGGAATGAAAGTCGCCCTTTCCCTGCAGTGCAATGGAAGCGCATCTCTTCCAGCATCTTTCCATACTCCACTGCCACATTGCATCTTAGAACAAGCATTAACAAGAAACACGACAGAATCAGAGAGAGACAACTGCCTTTCTCCGAGGCGAAGCAGAAATGCCTCGGAGAAAGGCAGCGGCGTTTCCGGATTCGGGGGCGTGTTTTGCTTTTCTCTCCTCTTGCCAGTGGCTGGAGGAGATAATAAGAAAAGTTGCAAAAAACATGCCCCCGAATCCGAAAAGGACGGGGCCTGTTCGGAGTGACGGACCTCTTCTCCAATGGCTGGCCAGCATTCAAGAGGCCAGCCAATGGAGAAGAGGGGAGAAGAGGGGCGGGTTCAAGCCCCTCTTCTCCAAGTCATTATATCTCGCGAGCGAGACTGCGCAAGCGCAGCCTTCGCTAGCCGAGACCTAAAAAGTCAGCCCCATCCCTTCCCCGCCTGCACGTTGTTGCGGATCAAAAGCAGATAACAACGTGCAGGCGCTGCTGAAAGTGTCCTGGTGTTTGGAAATTACACCGGGACGAATTCAGCATCTTTTTCAGTGGGGCCCAACTTTTTGGCCCCACTGAAAAAGTGGGACCATCGCGTTGCATCGTATTTTGCGATGCAGCTCACGCAACAAAATTTGTTTTATTGATTTAATTGTTTATTTACCTCCGTTCATCCTTATTCCGGTGTTTACTACCCCCGCCCCCCCACCACCCCGCAGCACTCCCACCACGGGCCGCTACTGCCAATAGGTAAAAAATTCTAAAATGCGGGACCTATTGCATTGCAAATGCTTGTTGTTTACAAGCACCTCATGCAGCGCTTTCATGTTAAGAGAGGCCACACCCCTTTCTTCAGATGAGCCGCGTCTAAAGAAAGGTCTGCTTCCGCTATTAAAGTGAAAGCGCAGTATGCAGCGCTTTTGGCGCCCTGTGAAAACGTGCATGGCACGCTGAATGTTGCAGGAAAGCATATAGTGCCTGCAGTAGGAGAAACATATTAATCAATCAATCAATCATGCCATTTGTAGAGTGCACTACATACCCGCGAGGGTCTCAAGACACTAGGGGGGGAGGGGGAAGCTGCTACTGTTCGAAGAGCCAGGTCTTGAAAAGTCTTCTGAAGGTCAGAAGGTCTTCGGTCTGCCGCAGGCGGATGGGGAGGGGGTTCCATGTCTTGGCGGCAAGATGGGAGAATGATCTGCTGCCGGTGGTCACTCTTCGGATGCGGGGGACGGTGGCGAGGGCGCGGTCTGCGGTGCGGAGCAGGTGGGTGGGGGTGTAGAGGCTGAGTCTTCTGCTGAGGTATGTTGGTCCAGTGTTGTGGAGTGCCTTGTGTGCGTGGGTGAGGAATTTGAAGGTTGTCCTCTTTTTGACAGGGAGCCAGTGTAGGTCTCTCAGGTGGGGTGTGATGTGGCTGCATCGAGGGATGTCGAGGATCAGGCGTGCGGAGGCGTTCTGGATGTGTTTAAGCCGTTTCAGGAGTTTGGCCGGGGCTCCTGCGTAGAGTGCGTTTCCGTAGTCCAATCTACTGCTGACGAGGGCTTGGGTGACCGTCCTTGTTTCGGTGGGGAGCCACTTGAAGATCCTGCGAATCATGCGGAGGGTGTTGAAGCAGGAGGAGGAGACGGCATTGACCTGCTTCATCATGGAGAGGGTAGAGTCGAGGATGACCCCTAGGTTGCGTGCGTGGTCCGTGGGTGTTGGGGGTGTTCCTAGTGCAGTCGGCCACCAGGAGTCATCCCAGGCCGAGGGGGTGGATCCGAGGATGCGGACCTCCGTCTTGTCCGAGTTCAGCTTCAGTCGGCTTTTCCTCATCCAGTCGGCGACGGCCTTCATTCCTTCGTGGAGGTTGGTTTTGGCGGTGTGGGGGTCCTTGGTGAGGGAGAGGATCAGCTGGGTGTCATCGGCGTAGGAGATGATGTTGAGGTTGTGCCATCGTGCGATGTGGGCTAGTGGTGCCATGTAGATGTTGAACAACGTTGGGCTGAGGGATGAGCCTTGGGGTACGCCGCAGATGATCTCGGTGGCTTCGGAGCGGAAGGGGGGGAGGCGGACGCTCTGTGTTCTGCCGGAGAGGAAGGAGGAGGTCCAGTCCAGGGCTTTCTCTTGGATTCCGGCGTCGTAGAGGCGTGTTCATAGTGTGCAGTAGCAGACCGTGTCGAAGGCGGCTGACAGGTCCAGGAGGATGAGGGCCGCGGTTTCTCCGTTGTCTAGCAGGGACCTGATGTCGTCGGTGGCGGCGATGAGGGCAGTTTCGGTGCTGTGGTTGCTGCGGAACCCGGACTGGGATGGGTCCAGGATGCTGTTCTCCTCGAGGAAGCTGGTCAGTTGTTTGTTGACGGCCTTTTAGATGATCTTCGCCAGGAACGGGAGCAGGGAGATGGGTCGGAAGTTCTTGAGGTCCTTGGGGTCCGCCTTGGGTTTCTTGAGTAAGACGTTGATCTCTGCGTGCTTCCAGCTCTCCCGGAAGGTCGCTGTCTCGAAGGAGATGTTGATGGTTTTCCGGAGATGGGGTGCGATGGTGCTGCTGGCTTTGTTGAAGATGTGGTGTGGGCAGAGGTCTTCCGGGGATCCGGAGTGGACGGTGTTCATGATCTTGATGGTGTAGTCATCGTTGATGTTGGTCCAGGAGATCAGGCGGTTGGTGCGGGTGGTGGTCGTGGGAGCGGGGGTCTCAGTGGTTGCTGGGGTGGTGACGGTGTTGAAGCTGTCGTGGATGTCTGCGATCTTGCGATGGAAGAAGGTGGCCAGCGAGTTGCACAGGTCTTGTGAAGATGGGATGTCGTTGGTGTTGGAGCTGGGGTTGGAAAGTTACTTCACGATGTTGAAGAGCTCTTTGCTGTTGTGTGCGTTGTTGTCTAGGCGGTCTCTGAAGGAGGTCCTTTTGGTGGATCTGATGAGGTGGTGGTGTCTGCGGGTGGTGTTCTTGTGGGCGGTGTAGCTTTCCGGTGTTCGTTCCCGGATCCAGGTTTTTTCGAGTTTTCAGCAGGTTCGCTTGGAGGCCTGGAGGTCTTCGGTGAACCAGCTGGCTTTCTTGCTGGTGTGGGTGTTGGAGGGCTTCTTGAGGGGGGTGAGGGTGTTGGCACAGTCGTTGATCCATTGTCTGAGGTTGCGAGCAGCGGTGTCGGTGTCGGTCGGATCTGTGGGTGGGTTCCGGGTGAGGGAGGTGGAAAGCTGGTCTTTGGTGACTTTGCTCCAGCAGCGGCGCGGCATCTGTTGGGTGCGGTGGTGCGTGGTGGGTTTCCGGAAGGTGAAGTGGATGCAGCGGTGATTGGTCCAGTGGAGCTCGGTGGTGTGGTTGAAGGAGACTTGGGAGCTTGCGGAGAAGATGGGGTCAAGCGTGTGGCTGGCGGAGTGGGTGGGTGTAGTGACGTGCTGTCTGAGTCCGAAGATGGCGAGGTTATCGATCAAGGTGGAGGAGTTGGTGTCGTTGTTGTTCTCGAGGTGGAAGTTCAGGTCTCCGAGGAGGATGCAGTCCGTGGAGGCGAGGGCATGTGTGCTGACGAGGTCGGTGTTGGAGTCGCTGAACTGTGCTCGTGGTCTGGGGGGTCTGTAGATGAAGGTTCCTCTGAGGGTGGTGTTTGAATCGGAGTGGCTCTGAAAGTACAGGTGTTCGGCGGTGCTGAGGGTGTCGTCGGTGTTGGTTGAGATTTTAAGAGAGTTCCTGTGGACGATGGCGATTCCTCCTCCTACTCCATTGGTGCGGTCTCTGCGGGTGATTTTATAGCCTTCCGGGATGGCTATGGCGATGTCGGGTGCCGAGGAGGGGTTCAGTCAGGTCTCCGTCAGGAAGGCGACGTCTGGGGTGTTGAAGTCCAGTAGGTTCCAAAGTTCCACGGCATGTTTGCATGCGGAGCGGGTGTTGAAAGGATGCATCTGAGGTGGTTGGGTTCTTTGGTAGGTGGGTTGGCGGGCCGGATGCTGGTGAAGCTGCAGTTCTGGCAGGAGAAGGGTCCTTGGGTGCGCTTCGGGGCTGCCAGGCAGCAGATGTGTGATCGTCCGGCGTTGAGTGCGTGGAGGGTGCTGGAGTCGTAGCAGAGGCGGGCGTCGTGGAGTTTGCGGGGGCCAGGGTCCCCCGCGGATATAGTGCTTACAGAATAAATAAGACGTAATGTGTAACAACCGAAGTAAAAGGGACAGTTCTCTTGGGAGGTTACAAATGAAGACAAGGGGGTACTAAAGAGGGACTAACACTCCTATCAACGAATCAGAAGCCAGCATTTGCGAAGGACAAGGACACAAGCCAATGACAAATATGGGCAGAGAGTGGGTGGGGTTTCAAATCCATACTCCAATACAGCATGCCCCGTAGAGCAGGCGCTGCCAAGGCTCGACCTAAAAATGGGTGGATTTCCCCTGTTCCATTAAAGAGTTTCTTCTATTCCTTCTCACCTCTGGCAGAAGAATCCTGAAGTTATCCTCTTAGATATGCACCTACTATACATATAATTTAGAAGCAGCTAGGCTAGCTATACACAGCTGTTTACAGCCTCTCCTCTGGTACAAGCAATCTAGCTAAGCTTCTGAAGATAAGTATACTATTTGCTGGTTTAAATACCTTTTTAATGTACTTTTAATCAGTCACTGTTTTCATTCAGACAACTTGTTTCCTTCTGTCATTGACTCCTATCTTCTTGTGAAAACTGCCCTCTTCCTGCAAGAACTATTGACTTTGTAATTTGTCATGTGGGCATTGCAGCATGGAATATTGATTTGCTTTTCCACAAATTGTTGGGAGCAAAACATTATGCCAATATTTGACACATCCCAAAATTCAGAATCCAACCTCATACAGTTTTTCAACTGGATATAGTTGCACAAAACGACACCCTGCCGTACATCAATTTAGCTGAGTATTAAAAGCAAGTAACTGGGACCACTCAATAATTGAGTTACAGATCAAAGAAAAGTTAAAGTGCTTAATTACATATATCTAAATTCAAGCGATACAGAATTAATGTCATGAAGGGTCAATTGCAGAGTCATACAGAATAGTCAAACATCAGAAATTATTCCCAAATGAGTAGAAAAATCAAAAATGGGTTGTAAAGCATCCCTATTAGAACATGCATGTGTTCAGAGATCCTTTGACTCGTCCCCAAACCTCAGGAGTTCCTATACACAATTCTTGCATATTAAATTAGTTAAAACACCAGATTTTAAGTAATAATTCTTTACCAAATCAGAAACGTGAATTTCATTACCTTAACACATATGTACCATCATCCCATTTTAAGAAAGCACTCATCATCTTTTGTGCTTTGCCATCAGGAGATGTTCGAACAAAATATGAAACATTTCAGCAATATAAATTCGCACAAATTAATGGTACCCATCTACACAGTGGAAGTACAGGGGAAAGACCTTGGATGTTGCAACATAGCAGGAATACTGGAAAATTGATTCAAAGGTTTGTACTTATAACTGTAGGAATAAACCATTACATACGCTCTACAGCTCAGGAGGGGATACATTGTGACGGGGGGCATGATGGGAGGAGTTGAATACAGGAGAGAATGACTGAGACAGCATCAATTATATCCCATATGGAGATTTCATCTAAATGTAGCATATCTACATCATGTTAATTAACACACTTCACTACATCATATTAAACTTATTTAAACTGTAAATATGTTAACTCATCATTTGCATATTGGATTTAACATAAAAAGGATTTCTGTTCATTAGTATTTATTGCACAAAAATATAAGCTTGAAAAAAATGTTTCCATAAATGTGCACTGCCATGGCCTACTGTGCTCCATTTCTTCTGCTGCTTTCCTCAAACACAGGCTGTGTCAAAGGTTAAACAGGCCTACAGGGCAACCAGGCAGTGTCCTTATGGCTTGTGTGACAGATCAGTAAATGGGCTGTTTTTTGGCTATTGTGGGTCAACTTTATGGTATGGAGTGCTGGCTATTACTGTAGATTCCTCTGATATTACTCCAAACATTGCCTGCAGCAAGCACAAATGCATACAGTCTCCCGTACTTTGCAAAACACCTACATAGCTTGCCTGTACAAGCTCAAAATTGCAATGATTGGCAGATGTGGACCACTTTTGAAAACTCATTGGTTCACTAACAGGGACCACTTTTCAATTGGTGCCCAGGCCTTTTTTCTGTCCAAATCCAACCATGACTGTCTTCTAGACAACTCTTGTCCACAGTAAGAAATGAATAAGGAAAGCTGTCTTTTTACTGAGTGACTGCTTCTGCGTACCCATCTCACGTAGAAGACACTGTGTCTGAGGCAGTCGCAGCATACATTGATCATTATATGGAGGATCGGTGATGGTGTACCGTTTCTACCCAAGGCAGGCACACTGTGACTGGACTCACTTGCATTATCTATTGTGATTTGAACACACCTGTGACACACCTAAACTGTATGGCTCAAAAGCAAGCCATCTTCACTCGCTCTACCGTTGAACCAGAGCACTGCAGTCCCCCCCCCCTGGGCCAGGTCCCTTGCTCTGTCATCACTGCAACGTTTTTTGCTTTGCACAGTGCTCAAACAACTCTATGCAGTTTCTGCCTGGACTACTCCTCTTATGCCCTTACAGCTCAACCTCTGAACTATGACATTGATAGGAGCTCCTGCAAAATTGCATGGTGCCCTAATGCAATCATAGAAATTGGGTCTGCATCACTTACTTTGGAAGGTAAAAACAGGTAGCAGTTGGGGTGAAGTGGGTCCCTCACATCCCTGGCCTATGCCCCTGCCTCTTTGGGCAGCATAGGTGCAACTCTGTCTGACAGGGAGAGGCTAAAAAATACTCAATTGGGCTGCTTCTGTCTTGTTTTCCACATTCAAAGGCAAAATTGTAAATGGGTGGGTGGGTGTGAGCGTGGGTATGTGGGTGTACATGTAGCATGGGGTACCTGAGGGTACCTGTCTTCTATGTATGGGAAGGAAGCTTGCATTGTTGAAATGCCTGCAGTAACTCTTCTATCTGTAGTAGAAAAGGTCGAATAGCTAATACTCACGTAATACTTGTTCTGTGTGTGTGGTTGCGTGCATATCTGTGTGAAGTTTACCCTACTGCTTGTGATGCACCTATTCTGATTGAAAGTGTGCAAATATGGTGCCTGTCAGTGTGAGGGGAAGCATACATTGCTTCCTGTGTGTGTGCAAGGAAAGCTTACAGCCTGCTGTCCCCTATTGGTTTCTTCTGTCTCCCTTTTGCACCATTGCCCCACCTTCTTTCAAACTGCCTCCTCAATCTCTGGTGCCATTTCTTGCCCCTCTTGCACCTAGTTAACCCTTTCCCTCTGCCGCCCTCCCTTTTACGGCATTGCCCTCACTTTTCCACATTGCCTCTCCACATACCCTGACCTCTCTTCTTCACCCTGCTCTCCCACTAAGCTTTCCATCACACTACACCGAGTACTCACATCTATCCATCCCTCTTTTCACTCTGTCCTCCTCCTTAGTACCTTGTGCTCTCTACTTGAATCGTGTGCAGTCTCAGGCACAGCCCTTGCACTCTACACTCCCAACACTTGCACCGTGCTCTCCACTTGTAGAACGCGCTCTATCATTGAACACCATGCTACCCTTCTCCGTTGCAGCGTGCACTCGTCCCTCAATAGTGCCAATCATTGTGTATTTTGTATAGTGAAAAGGTGTTCACCAAGCCTCACTAATACTCAACATCGATACTACATGAGCAGCAGCACTCCTAAAGTCTCTTTCTCAGAGAACATTTACAGAATCAGTGGCAAGGGTTTATGCTTCATCGTTCAATTTTGATCAATAAACAATGAAACAATTAGCATTGCCAATGCTTGTTAGTAACATGTTGCAGCGTTTCGAAAAACAAAAAATTAACAAAAAGTGCAATATCCCAGAAAGTGGGACAAAGGTCCTAGAATGCCCATTCTGCTCCCTCTTTTATTTTAGTTAAAATATGCAATTGACACCTACCCTGAGGCAAGACTTGCATTGTAAATTTGAGAATTCTTGTAAGTGCAAGGAAGAAATATGATGCTATTCCACACCAGTCAATGGTTCCCAGAGCCATTCTGGGATCACTTGTGCAATACAGCGCTCCTGTGAGACTTGCAGTGTGGATCTCAAAGATTCTGGACATGCGTAGTATCAGTGAGACTGTCTGTGCTTCCTAAGTAAATAATTATTCTTTTGAGCGTTTGTGTTATACTGTGACACTGAGTATTTTTATGGTGTCTCAACCACCAGTTACATGGTCTCATGGAGCTCGATTCTCTTGTAGACAGGCTCCTGTATGCAACTGTGAGTTTACCTGACTGAGGGCCCGATTCACAGAATTAACTTAAGACAAAATCCTAAACTTACTACTTTTGGTATTCACAGAATGCACTTACTACTTTTGGTATTCACAGAATGGATTTACGACTACTAACTTTATGTCCGCACTTGGGCCGGAGATTCCGGCCCGGAGGAGGAGATTCCGGCCCGGAGGTGGAGATTTTGGCCAAGGCTAAATCTCCGCCACTGGCCGGAATCCCCACCTCTGAGCCGTAATCGCCACCTCCGGGCCGGAAGTCCCACCTCCGGCCCGGAGTCTCCGCCTCCGGGCCGGAATCTCCGGCCCAGGTGCGGATGTAAAGTTAGTAGTCATAAATCCATTCTGCGAATACTAAAAGTAGTAAGTGCATTCTGTGAATACCAAAGGTAGTAAGTTTAGGATTTTGTCTTAAGTTAGTTCTGTGAATCGGGCCCTGAGTGTCTCCTGGAGAGGTATTCAGTCTTCCCTTGTTCATCGTAAGCTTCATAGTCTAGTTGTAAAATTAACATTTTCCCTTTAATATTGTTTCGGGTGGGAGGCGGAGGGCAGGAGGTGTTCAGGAAGGGGCAGGTCTTAGAGCCTCCAAACTAGCCTGTGTGAATGAGAGTTAAGTCATAAGTCATCCGTGTTTGGTGCTCTGTGGGTTCCAGTATCAGCCATGGTAATGCTGATTGGTGAGGGCCATGGATATTGTGTCCTCCTAAACGACCTAAGTGGTTGTGCCATATTTTGTCTAGTGAAGTGTATGTGGATTATCTGGTTATTTCCTGGAGCTAAATGCTCTTGACCTAAGTTCTAAGGGGAAAGGAACATGCTGCACTTGGATATTGTTTCCTTTCTCTTTGTGGGAGGAGGTCTGCCTCTATGTTTTCCTCTTTCTGTTGTTCTGTGATACTGAGTCAGTTCAGTTCATAAGGCTTTATTCGGAGCTTAAAGACAAAGTCCATAAAAGCACATACATACATATAAAACAGAATCATCATTTTAACAAATCAATCTAACATTTAAAAATACTTTAAAACAGTTTTAAAATGACATACTTGGCCTTGCTTTAATGGCCCGTAGAAGAAAAGTGGCAGTAAAAAAACAGACATCAGGTGATGGGTTGAATAACAATTTCATAGTATCATTTACAGTCCTAACTCCATACTTCTTAAAAACGGGTTTTAAAAAAGCTGAACGAATATTCCCATAAAATGAACAAAACAGTAAGAAGTGCATGGTACTTTGTACAGTAATATTGTCACATGGGCAAGGGCCAATTGGGTGTTTTCTAATGCTTGGAAATGCCACCAAATGATGAACAATACCAAAACGGAGTCTTGTCAGAACGAATCTGTGGGAGGGTCTGGAAACAAAACTCAGGTACGGTTGAAACCCTGTCGTTTCACTGAAACTTCCATAAAACCGACAGGTTGTTAAATTACCACTAATCCTCCCTCGCTTCACGTTCCTATAGTTCATAAAAGCAGATTTCAACTCGTTTTTGGTCAAGCAAGAGGCGGCATAGTGATCCTCTATTACATTAAGATCATAGATTTCCAAAAAACTATCAGAAACAAATTTAACCCATGGAATCTTTAAATGATTATCGGTAGAGAGACAGTCTTCAATAATAACTCTATTTAAAGAGGTCTCTTCCTTTACCCAAATTGCACGCCAAAGCATAAGTGGTCTAAGGGCTACGGAGTCTGAGAGATGTTGAATTCCAAACTCCCTATGCACCAGGTCGGTAGAAGCCGAAGTGGGTAGACTTAAAAGTCTTTTAAGGAAGGTATTTTCCTCCACTTGTAGACTTCCACTCGGGGCGTGCCCCCAAATACCAGCACCATAGAGAGTAATAGAAAGACACCTCATTTGGTAAATTTTCAGCATGTCCATGAGCCGTTTATCCCCAAGTTTAGAAGCAAACTGAAACACCCCATGGGCACTTTTCGCCATTCTACCCCTTACATAGTTAATCTCGCTGGACCAACTACCTGATTTGGAAAAGGTGATACCTAGGTAGTTGAAAGAGTCCACCGTTTGGACCTTTTGCCCTTCGATGAAAAAGGAATGTGGTTTTTTACAACTATTACCACACTCCATGACAAAGGTTTTTGATTTATTGATCTTCAACTTCCTGTCCTTGATGAACAGAGAAAATCTGTCCATTAGACGTTGAAGGCCGATAGGGGTCCTAGATAAAATAACGGCGTCGTCAGCGTAAAGTAGAACGGGAATATGAAAATCAAGGGTTTTAGGGGTATCAGCCGCTACAGTTTTTAAGACCGAGTCAACCTCATTAATAAAGAGTGTAAAAAGTAAGGGGGCGAGTACTGAAGGACTGGGTTTTTCTAAGACCCAGCGGTGCCAGGGAACAACACCTGAAACCTTCGTGGGTTACCTGTTCTGGCGTACCAAACACAGAGACACGGGACACTTCCAGCGGCGTCAGAGATCAGCGTTTATTTACTGCAGGGATACAGAGGTCACAAGAAGTACACAGCGTGTAGGTTCTCGGAGACTGCTTCAATTTGCAAAAGTGGATCGCTCCTTTTATACACGTTTTTCCCATAGCCCAATATAGTGAACAAAGATTACAACTCAGTTCCCACAATAAACTTCAAAAGGGTCGCGTTCATGTTTCAGGAGGCCGGAACATGATTACCACAGTATTGCCAGTTCCCAACTGTAAAAGCATATCTTCTCTGCAATAAAACACATTCCATCCTGATCGTAAACACATTAGGAGAAGGGACAAAAACAGATGCAAAGGAAGAACAAGGATGCACAACAGGTTAAAGAAGAGTGTTAGGAGTAATAAAGGAAACTTGATAACGGGATCAGAGACACCGTGTCTAATGTATGCATGGCTGAAACAATAGACCGGCACGGCAAGATGAGCCTCGAGCGGGGCCATCTGCCTTCGTCGTGTCGTTTCCCTCATCATAAAAGTCATACTCAAAGGAACACGTGTCTCTCGTGTAAGCTTGAGAGTCCCAGGGTCACAAAGCGGACAAAAAGTCCGTTCGCTGGCTACTTGAGGGCAAGAAACAAAATGGATGCCGTATCTAAAATGGAACCCGAGGGTTCAGATGAATTAACCCAAAAATAAGACGAACCATACGTGGTTGCGTAGCGAAACTGCGTACACCCACTATACTCGTCATTTGCGGTTCGTAGATACCCAACTCATCCATATTCGTCACCACTCAAAAGTGTCGTTCCGTCCCACACGGAACCTCAGACGCTCCTTTTGCCCTCATGTAGGCAAGCATTAGTCAAGATCGGAATCTATTTCAATATTCATCAGATCGTTCAGTTGCTGCTGGAACATCATTCTATTCATCAACGTCTCCTTGGTAACAGATGGTCGTCTCATACACGTTGTAGCACATAGGCCACATAAGGCAGGACCACACTGTACACAAAGACAACACGTGAACAGAAACGTTACAACAACCCCTACGATCATCAGAATCTTCCAACCCCAAGTTGACATCAGGCCCCAAAACCATCCTAGGAGCGTCCAATTACCCTCGTCCACGTGTATGGACTCGGAAATCTTATGCAACTTCGAGATGGCTTGGTAAACAGTTGGAGCATTGTCAGGAATATAAATGCAACAACTCGAATGGATAACTTTACACACACCACCTCTATCTGCGAGAACAACATCTAGAACCATGCGGTTCTGTAACGTCATGAGTCTATCCGCCTGAAGTTCAGCTGTGAGATTACCAAGGGCACTTGCAGTAATATTAGCAGTCGACTCTACTACACGTGTCAGTTGTCTTAAGTTCCTACTATTAACCATAGGTCCCCAAAACGGCAAGAAACCCTTAAAGAAGTCTCCTGCTTCTTGACCGGCAGTATCCTCTTTGCTAATAACACCTCTCACAACTCTAGTTTTGTGATAATCTGAGGCGACAGTGAAAGTCGGTGGTAGAAGATTCGCAATATAACAGGTACCCGAAAAATCGCGGGGCAACCATGTATATGCGCGTTCATAACATACAAAATAAGTGCCCTTAGCGGTCAGAAAAACAGGGGAAGAGAGCATCGGCAAAACATACGTGTCGGTGCAAGCACTGTTCCCAAGTTGTGCTCTCGGATTTCGACCCAAACCTTTCAAGCAGAAGTTACCGAGGTGTGGTACAATCCATATTGGGGACGAGCTCTTAAGCTGTCTATCACCCACTGACGTACTATACTCAGCCTCGCTCAGATCCTTGTAAGCCTGTACCTCCTCACTTGGGATAAGCGATGCATCAAAAACATCTCTATCTAAATCCGCTATCGCTATCGCCAAAGGTTTGTGATACGGCCCAGGACCAAAATTGGCAGAACGTGGCTCTCGACTGGGGTAGGAATCTAGTGCACTACGGAACATAGTTTGGAATGCTCGAGCCGAACCCTGGGAGCTGTAGGGAAGAACCAAATACGGAATACCCCTATCCATGGTATGTGGCATTAACCCACACACCCAACAATTGGTAGTGTTCATCACCAACTGATGCTGATGTAGAAGTTGAACAAAGGAGTTGTTCATGAACTCCGCACGTCTAACCTGTTCATGTTGAGGCAGAGGATGAAAAGAATGTGGGGAAACAGTGGTGAGGGAGCTTAGTTTAGGAGAAAGGGTAGGTGAAACAGAAGGTAATAACAACTGTACTCCAAAATATACTCCACCCACCAATAACATAGATACGGTCAGGAACAGTAGGAACACCTGAAACAAAAAACATTTTGTACATACAACTCTTCTTAATTCTGATCTCTGCGCCGACATCCTTTCTACTTCCAACAGCTTAGAGAATGCCATCCTCTACAAACCGTCCGTGACGTACTTGACGCACTTCGTTCTGAGAAGCGATTATCAATCCCCAGGAGTTCCCAGGAATCGACAAAAGTAACCGACCTAGCATCAGAAACCTGCTAAACAGAAAGGAGTACCCGCACGGCCCTACGGTGACCCGGATGGAGAGGTTTCCTCGAAAAGCTCAAATCACAAATCTCTTAGCCGCGGGACAGCACATAAAAACTCAAAAAGAAAGGATATAATTGTCCATAATGTTCATAACATCAAAAAAAAAAACAAATATACAACTAATTTTTATTAGTCCTTGAACGAAGAAAATATCGGCTTCTTCCAGGTTGAGTTTGCTCTACAAACAATTGTTCAGCTGGCGCAACAGTGTTCGATGAAATGGACAACGAGTCAGACCTTTGGCTCTCTGCTACCGATGACTCTTCATGTGGGTTTGGCAGTGACAAATCACTCCCCACCGGTTGAGCGTCGCTAAACGGCACAAAGTGCAAAGGAGTCTCAGTTCCTGTTGCCGAAATCCCAGTCCTCACCCAACCATCCGTTGGTAAGGGGATCGGCACCTTCTTCGTGTGACTGGCGTGTACCCAATTTTTCCTGCCCTCCAGCCGAACCGCAGTCCTCGTCGTCAATAAGACTTGGAAGGGTCCTACAAATCTTGGCTCCAAGTTACGCTTTCGACCAAAATTTCGGGTAACAACCCAGTCCCCTGGCCGGAGCTGGTGTCCAGGACCCTCTGTCTGCGCCGGTAGAGCTTCAAAGACCTGTTGATGGATTAACCGTAGTTTAGTGGTCAAATCATGCAAGTAATCAATTAACATTGGATACTCAAGACTATCAAAGGCCCTTGGTCTCGGAACCCCCCAAATATTCGCAGGGCGGCCGAACACAATCTCATATGGGCTAAGCCCTACTCGAGAGTGTACGGTCGCTCTGGTCGATAGGAGAGCCAGAGGCAAGGCATCAGGCCACGATAAACCAGTCGTAGCTTGAATCTTGGCGAGTTTCAGTTTCAGGGTACCATTGTACCCTTCAACCAAACCCGCTGCCTGAGGATGATTAGCACTATGGAATTTCTGACGAATTCCAAGGCCCTTACACACACTCTGCATTACACTTCCCACAAACTCACTCCCATTATCCGACCATACAATCCGTGGCATTCCGTACCGAGGAAAGTATTCCTTCAGCAGGATTTTTGCTGTGGACAGGGCAGTGTTATCCTTAAGAGGATAGGCCTCAATCCATCTGGAGAACGCACAAACCACAACCAAAACATACTTAAGATTATTGCATCTCTCCATATGGATAAAGTCCAGCTGGATAACCTCAAAGGGACAAACAGGAGGAGCAAAATGACCAGGTGGAGTGGGGGTACCCTTGCCAGGATTGTGCATCAAACACACCATACAATTCTTAACCACTCTCTCGGCACATTTAGCAATACCCTCATTTCTCCATACAGGGGACAAGAACCTACATATTCCTTTCGCACTGATATGTGACAACCCATGAGCCATTGTCACAACAGCTAATACATACGCATCTGGTAACATCCACCTCTGACATTCCGTCAGGTCAACCCAACATCCATACATATCCAACTTTCCCGTACTTTCTTTCCACTTAGTCTTCTCAGCTTTGGTAGCCTCGTTCTGAATTGCTTTCACACTCTCAATAGTATTTTCACACATACCAGTCTCTGTCGGCCACCTTACTGAACTCGTGACATACATTCGGGTCGCAAGATCCTTAGCCGTTTCCTTAGCAATCTCATCCGCAAATGCATTACCACGACCGACATCATCCGTCACTTTCCGATGTGCACTACATTTAACAATTGCCACTTGTTTAGGCAGTGTAAGTGCATCCAAAAGGTCATTCACGAGCTGTCCATGTTGGATCTTCGTACCATGCGATGTCATAAATCCTCTTTCTCTCCACAATCTTCCAAAGTTATGCGCAACACCGAATGCATACTGACTGTCGGTAAACACATTCACTCGCTTTCCTTTAGACAAAACGCACGCTCTTGTCAATGCGATCAACTCTGCAGCTTGTGCTGAATTCTGATTCAATCTCGCAGTTTCCACAACCGTGCTCAACGTTACTACAGCATACGCAGTCGTCACATCACCATTCGGCAATTTAAAGCACGACCCATCCACATACAAGGTACCATCGGGATCTGTCAAGGGAGTGTTTTTCAGGTCCACACGACCTTTTGTTTCCTCCTCAGTTCGTAAATAACAATCATGTGGTGGCACATCATCTGATTCCATATTAATCGGCAACAATGTCGCTGGATTCAGTACATTACAACGTTTGATCTGTATATGACTTGCCAAAAGGGTCAACTCATACCCAGACAACCTTGCACTCGTCAGATGTTGAGTCTTTGTCCGATTCAAGAGAGTATCAACTGCATGCGGAACCATCACCATGAGCATATTATCCATAACAAGACCTGCGGACTGTCGAATAGACGCCGCTGCTGCCGCTGTCGCCCTCAAGCAACTTGGCAACGCTCTAGCTACCGGGTCTAACGTCGAGGAAAAATATGCACACGGGCGCTGCTTGTCGCCAAATTGTTGCGTTAAAACACTCAACGCACTACCTTCCCTCTCGTGAACGTATAATGTGAATGGCTTGCTATAATCAGGAGTACCTAATACGGGAGCCGAACACAGCGCATCACGTAGTTCAGAAAAACTTTTCTGACATTCCTCCGTCCACGGCAAAGGAGTCGAAACATCCTTGCACGTGAGAGCTATCAATGGCTTCGCTAACAGTGAAAAATTCGGAATCCACTGTCTGCAGTATGACGTGATACCCAAAAAGGCACGCACATCTCTCTGAGTTGTTGGCACAGTCATTCGAGCAATTGCTGCGATTCTTTCAGGGGTCAACCTTCTTCCCGCCTTTGACAATAAGTGACCTAAGTAGGTAACTTCTTGACAACAATATTGCAATTTAGAAGGTGACACTTTGTGGTGTAAGTCACAGAGATGCTGTAACAGTGACACAGTAGCAATCTTGCAAATTTGTTCAGTATCTGCAGCTACCAACAGATCGTCAACGTACTGAATCAAAGCCGCACCAGTCGGCAGCACAAATGCATCCAATTGACTTTTAAGAGCTTGGCTGTATATCGATGGGCTCTCACAATAGCCTTGAGGTGCGCGTTTGAACCGGAAACTGCGACCTCCTAACGAAAATCCGAACAAATCACGACTTTCCTCAGCAATCGGAATGCTAAAGAACGCATTCTTCAGATCGATTACCGAGAACCATGATGCAGAGGCTGGAATCAGAGTCAGTAAAGCTGTAATGTCTGGAACCACAGGAAACTGTGGGACAACAATTTTGTTGACTTCCCGTAAGTCAATAACTAAACGGTACACGGGAGGTTTGGACGGATCAGTTCGTTTCAGAATAGGCAACACGGGACTATTACACACGTTAACTCGTGTCTCCTCGATAACATCTTTACCGATCAGATCGTAAATGATCGCTAATAGTGCCCGTTCACCATCAAGGGAAATACGATACTGTGGTATGCGTGGTAAGCGCGCATCAACTTTCAATTGAACAACATAAGGTGGGATATCCAACAGGCCCACATCATTGGGACCTGTTGCCCACAAAGAAACTGGAAGAGAACTCAATTCCGGTGGGAGCTTATCGATCGATAGATACATAGGGGAAATCACATTCTCACCCAACGTAAGCTCCACACCCGTAGGAGAGCAGTACAGAGTCGCATGTAACCTCTTGACCAAATCCAAACCCAGAAGATTCTCACCACAACCAGTAGTCAAAATCAAAGGAGCTTCTAACTCATGAGACCCAATCGTAAGTGGCAAGGGGCTAGAAACTGGATTGCTAACGGGGGCGCCAGAGAATCCAACGGAAACATTCGTTAAGCCAGACAAAGGCGCGCCAGGGAGTTTCGAATGCATAATGGAACTTTTTGCTGCACCAGTGTCCAACAGAAAAGGCTCAACGATACCCAATGTAGCTACTTCAACATAAGGCCCTCTCTGATCAACCGGAACTGATACTTCTCCCTTCCTTCGTCTATGGCTGTCCTAGTAGATACCATCCATATCAACATCACGCTCAACGTAACAGTCATCCACATGATACTGAGCAGATCTACCAGACGAGAAATCGCGTCGATCGAAACAATTCTGCGAGTCTGAGGAAGTGGCAAAACGCTCGGCCTGATTCTGAGTAACTCCACGACCTCTACCACGTGAAGCTTGTTGAGGACCACCACGTCCTCCTCGAGCTGACACACCATTATTCCTATCACGGAGAACCGGACAATTAAACTTCAAATGGCCCTCCCCTCGACAATACGCACATTGATTATATCCCAACACAAAACGAGGTGCGGGAGAGTCATTTCGCGTCTGCGATCTAGAAAACTGTGATTGCGATCTATTTGGCTGTTGCGAATCATTAAAATTCGAGCGCGGAGGATACGCTTGCTGCAATAAGACCTTAGTTTTAAGATCCTTTGTTTTCTTATCTGCACGTTCACTTTCCTCCTTTTCCCTATTTTCGTAATATTGGGCCGTAGCCAATATTTGAGCAGTGGTAGAAACAGCCCATGAACTCTCAGAATTTTTCAACTTATTGCTAAGTTCGGGCAACAAGTTCGACACAAACTTATCAACAAACAGCCGCTGACCACCCTCTGAGCCCATGTCCTGGCCACTATGATCGACAAATGCTTCCTCAAATCTCGTAAAGAAATCGGAAACGCTTTCATCCCTCTTTTGCTTGCACGCGGACAGCTTGTCCCAATTAACGTGCATCGCCGGCATAAGCGTTTTCATAAGAGTAATAATCCTCTGGGGCAACGCCACAATAAGCTGCTCAGGCTTAGCCCCACCGACTTGCTGAGCGTCTGCCGCTGTAAGGGCAGCCCAGTCACCGCCTAACTCAGCCGCGTGATTCTCGTGACGAATTTTCGCCCAAATCGGCTGAGGCACTACATTGCCAAACAACATATCAATATCAGCTAGATTCATAACAGTAGCATCCACCAATTGGGACAGCTCCTTATAATAACCTGCTGGATTTTTACGGGGATCAGGCAAAGTTTGCTTCACCTGTAAAACTTCCGATCGTTTCCAAGGGAGGTGTATCCACACTCTCTGAAAACGGCCTGGGACAGCAGGGTTAGCATTAGGATCGCCTGGCATCCATACTGGGGGAACTTCCCGCATCGGATATTGACCAGGTTGTGCCATCCATGCTGCCGTCTCCTCCTTAAACAATGCTCGGGGTTGCACTGTACATCGAAAGGATAACAAACGTTCTAGAGCTTCTCGAATCTTGTCACCTACAATCACACCAGTTGTGAACCGATGCTGGAGCTCAGAAACCTCAGACGGTACAGTATCTACCACATCATGATCCCACTCCTCCTTCAATGATTTACACAATTCCTCAAACACGAATCGTTGAGTGGGCGCATTAAACTGAGAAAATGTGTCAAACACTACACGCGAAGGATATTTAACAGGATTACGAATCCATTTACGTGCCATTTTTACCAGCGATTCGCGTTCTCTATCGTCAGGAAGCTGGCTGCGCCTCTGAGCGACATCTGAAAGAGTCGAGCCGAGTATTGTCCCAAAAAGCGGAGAATAAAGAGAAGCAACAGCAGTCAAGAGACGACTACGAACAGAAGGAGAAGAGGAAGAAGATCCAGGCGCGGCGACAGTAGGGGTGGAGACAATAGCAGTAGACACGGCACCAGGAGTAGCAGGAACAACAGACTGAGGAAGGACTTGAAAAGGCGCAGTAGGAAGAGAAGCCGGTAAAAGAGGAGGAACGATCTGTGGCACAAGGGGATTCGGGAGAGCGGGAGGAACAGCGGGCTGACCAGCAGCCGCCAAAACAGCAGGTGGAGGAAGAGGTAGAATCACAGGACCCAGAATATCGGGAGCATAGGGGGGGTGGTGATTTCAACAGATAAGACAATAGCGAATCCTCTACCGCTTCTTCTCCTGACTTATCATTGTTAGGCGGTAGCACCGGATAACACTTATCCACCGCCATATGATGAAGTCGAGCACTAACTTCCTGCTCTTTCTCATCTTTGTCTCGCTGATACTGTTCAGCATCTCGCATCACCGCAATAACGCCTTCTCTTTTACCTGTCTTACTCTGCTTGATTTCTTTCTGCTTGGCCTCTTTCCGCCACAACCGGAAGGAATCAAACATGGCCGGCCTAGCCTTCTTTTTAAACAGTTTAGCTTCCAAATTATCTAAAACGGCAGTTTCGAAACTACCATAAGATGGCCAACTAAGAACGCCATCATTTTTAGTGTAGCGGACCCAATATTCATTATACACGATAGGACCTACGCCATGGCGACTATAGAGCTCATAAATCGGAGTTCCAACCGGAGGTATCGGACATGAATCCTCCAGCCGGGAATCCATTCTGCAACATTTAAGAAACCCAAACAAAGTACTACGGCTAGGCATCGCGCACACTAACCGAGTTTACAAACTTCAAGGGCTATCGAATTTACGATATCCTCGCAAAAAGTTTGCGAGACCCTCGGTTTTTGGCAATTGCAATCGTCAAATAAAACCCAACAACTAAGAACCACAAATGCTATGGTACCATGTAAACAACAAAGGAACACAGGGAGCGACCCACAAATACTTAACTGAAAGAACAATGGCGTCACCAGGAAGGCCCGTCTATCGTCTCGCCGTACAAAGGACTACGGCAGGTGCCAAAAACAGGTCGACAGTCAGGGCATCAGTCCGTCGCAGCCGTCAGGAGGCGGGGATCTTCGCGGGAAAAGACGTCGGGCCACTTATTTCGACAACTGGATCGATGAAGCGGGGTGCACCTTCCCTCGGAGATTTCACACGAAGTTCCTCACGATCGTCGGGCTTTGGACCGGTACCGCTGATGTCGCCCCATGTTGGGCGCCAACTGAAGGACTGGGTTTTTCTAAGACCCAGCGGTGCCAGGGAACAACACCTGAAACCTTCGTGGGTTACCTGTTCTGGCGTACCAAACACAGAGACACGGGACACTTCCAGCGGCGTCAGAGATCAGCGTTTATTTACTGCAGGGATACAGAGGTCACAAGAAGTACACAGCGTGTAGGTTCTCGGAGACTGCTTCAATTTGCAAAAGTGGATCGCTCCTTTTATACACGTTTTTCCCATAGCCCAATATAGTGAACAAAGATTACAACTCAGTTCCCACAATAAACTTCAAAAGGGTCGCGTTCATGTTTCAGGAGGCCGGAACATGATTACCACAGTATTGCCAGTTCCCAACTGTAAAAGCATATCTTCTCTGCAATAAAACACATTCCATCCTGATCGTAAACACATTAGGAGAAGGGACAAAAACAGATGCAAAGGAAGAACAAGGATGCACAACAGGTTAAAGAAGAGTGTTAGGAGTAATAAAGGAAACTTGATAACGGGATCAGAGACACCGTGTCTAATGTATGCATGGCTGAAACAATAGACCGGCACGGCAAGATGAGCCTCGAGCGGGGCCATCTGCCTTCGTCGTGTCGTTTCCCTCATCATAAAAGTCATACTCAAAGGAACACGTGTCTCTCGTGTAAGCTTGAGAGTCCCAGGGTCACAAAGCGGACAAAAAGTCCGTTCGCTGGCTACTTGAGGGCAAGAAACAAAATGGATGCCGTATCTAAAATGGAACCCGAGGGTTCAGATGAATAAACCCAAAAATAAGACGAACCATACGTGGTTGCGTAGCGAAACTGCGTACACCCACTATACTCGTCATTTGCGGTTCGTAGATACCCAACTCATCCATATTCGTCACCACTCAAAAGTGTCGTTCCGTCCCACACGGAACCTCAGTACACACCCCTGCCTGATACCACGTCTAATAGGGAACTTAGGAGTGCATTCTCCTCCCGGACCATAACGGACACTAGATCTGAGATTGGCGTATAGCCGGGCCAAGAAGTGGACAATGCCCTCCGGAGCTCCCATTTCCAGAAGTTTCTCCCATAAAATCTTGTGGTTCACCATGTCGAAGGCACTACTCAAATCTGCAAAGCAGAGAAAAAGAGTACCTTTCTTGGCCTTCGTATATTTCCCTATTAGAAGTTCAAGGTTAAGGCACTGTTCTACTGTCCCCCGTCCCTTCCTGAAACCATATTGAGAGTTTGCCAGTATGTTATTAGAATCGGCCCATTCTTCGAGTCTGACCAGGTGCACCCTACTCATGATTTTTACGGAGGAATCTAGAAGGGAGATTGGTCGGTAGTTCTTGGCATCCCTTCTCTCTCCCTTCTTGTAGATAGGTACAATAATGGATTCCTCCCATGAGGGTGGGACACCGAAGCAGACTGCTGCGTTAAACACATTTGTTAGCAACGGGCCCCATATCTCAGGTTCTTTTTTATAGACATCAATGGGCACCCCATCTGGCCCCTGGGCCTTACCTCCCTTACTGGCAGAAATACTATCCTGAACTTCAAAAATGGTTATATCTAAAGGAATGACAGCCCAGTCACCTCGATCTACATCCAGGGATTTATCCGACTCAAAAATCATGGAAAAGTGGGAAACCCAACTTTCTGCACTAACATTAGCAGTCAGCTCAGGCATCTCCTCATTTTTAAGAAATGGACAGTTAACTGTGGCCCAGAAAAGAGAGGAGTCTGAGGTTTCAGCTGCCTGGTCTAACTTGTCCCAGGCGTCTTGCCTTAATTCGGCCTTCCTGTTGACAATTGCTGCCTGATAGGTGGCTCTAAGCCCCCTAACCAAATTTATGTCTCTGGGTTTAGCAGCAAGTGCCTCTTTGAGACCCTTAAGTGCAATGGTGCTAGCATGGTCAAACCATCCCTTTTGCCTGCACGATTTGCCCTTAAGGAACACTGTAAATTTTGCCTCGATAGTAGTATTAATATTAATAAACTTAGGGATAGTTACATCCGTCAGTTCTCTACTCTCTAAAATAACGGAAATATCGTTAAGACAAATATTAATAATGGAGTTGGACAAGATATCTGCTTTATCCCCTTTCCACCTAATTCTAGTACAGTTGGGACGATGGGGTTCAATATTAACTATTATGTTAGGTTTGGGGCCCCTTTTCGCCTTCCATAGTACGGCCTCCATAGTTAGACAGTTATGGTCGCTGATTAGGTTATCTATTATCAGAGGGGCTGTACACCACTGGTTGAGGCTAGATGAGATGCAAATATAGTCAATCACAGTATTTGCATTCCGGCCCGTGAATGTAGGGATGATTTCACTAGAGGCACCCTTCAAGTTCTCCAACAATTCCAAATCATAAGTCATCAGGATTTTATTTAGTGACTCTCCGTAGGAATTGTGGGGAAAGTGGCAGACGCCTTCCCCCCAACAATTAACAAAACCACAGGCCCTATGGACAGGGGATGGACATACAACAGTGTTAAAATCCCCTAGCCAAATGAAATCAAACATAATATTGTTGCTCGTAACTATATCTGCCAAAGCGGACTCCAAAGCAAAAACTACCTCGTGCCTAGAATTGTCAAATACGTTATTATAAAAGTTGATTAAAAGGGTATTTCTACCCAGCTCCTGAGAAAGCCATAAAATCTGGGAATGGGCCCCAATTGTTACATGTTTCTTAACAATAAGTGGCACGTCCACAGAGATCAGAGTCAGAAGCCCACCCTTAGCTCTGCCTGAAGTGGAAGCCACAGCCGGCAAATAATAAGAAACAAAACCCAAATAGTTAATGGGTACCAGACTCCAGGTTTCCTGAAAACAAATAATGTTAAAATTATTGATAAAATCAAACCATCCTAGACAAGTATCCTTATGTAAGAGGCCAGCAACATTCCAACATGCAATAGAGCACCGGCCTCTATTGTCTACTATGGTGGGTGTAGTTGGATCAATCCTGTCCCCAACGCCAGTGATCGGACTTACTGGTCCGCTGTCCATTGTAACATCAATAGGATTAATATTGGGGTCTTTTAGACCAATGGTCTCTACTAATTCATGAGCCCCCCTGGTCATGCTACAACTTCCCTTTCCCGTAGAAACAGTCGCAGTCCCAGGGACCACCGAAGGTAGCCCCAGTCAATCATTGCAATCAAGGCCACTCAGGGGCTGAAATCTATTGAACGTGGGAATGGTAGGGCCATCATACATATTCAAACCTCTAGACCTCCCTGGATAACGCTCAGCATCCGGTTGGATATCAAAGTCTCTATAGAAGAACCCCAGGGGACGTAGGGATATTCCTTCATCTCGTATGGGAAGAGAAGCAGCTTTAATCAGCGCCGTGGAGGTTAATTGCAGATTTCGAAAGTTAATAACTATGCAATCCCCTCCACAGGTCTTATGTGATTTCCCCACCCAATTGGTTCTTCTAGTGCTTAAAATATCCCCTGAGAGTGCAATTGGAAAACCGCACTGCCTGTGAAGCCAATCCACGGTTTTATTCTTTAGAGAGGAGTGTGATTCAACGAAGCCGTGGTTGCTTCCAGACATGCTTAAAGGGGGGACATTTGTTAACACTGCTACAAATGGTGCACAGGACGGTGGTAGATCCGGCTGGGGGCTACTAAGACTGTTATTATTCACATTGGGACCCATCTGCTTCCTTAGTACTGAGCTAAAGGAAGGTTTAGCTTGGGCCGGCAACTGCAGGAGGGAGTTAGGTACAGCAGGAGTTGCAACACGATCATTCCCTGAGTTAGAGTTACTGCTCTCAACCGTCGTCGGGTCAGATATGTGGGGATTAGAAGACGCAACAGCAGATACAAAATCTTTTTCAACAGTAGTTACTACCTTTGCGGTATTTAGGAGGGTATCCACTAAACCACCCAGTCTGACTACTTCGTCAGAGATTGTAGCAAGTTTGGTCAGTAGGGGTGTAACAAGTAGATCAAGCTTTGCCTCGATAGCATTAAGCAAAATATCTAGTTGCTCATTATTCAAACTGATCGTGGGACCATCCAGTAACTTAATTTGGTCCTGCTGAGTATTGGGCAACAAGGGGTCAATTATTTTAACAGGGCGATTCCCCCCTCGTTTGGGCAGATTAGTTTTGCTAATAATCCTGCAAGAACGTATTGATCTTTGTGGCCTTGGGGCCTGCACATTTGGGGCTATTGGGTCTGGAGAAATTTCTACATCCGATTCTACTTCATTGATGGGCATGGTAGTGACAATTGGCTCTCTTATGGTGTCATTGGTAGCAACCAATACGGGACTGCCCATTGAGTTTGTGTGGACACTAGCATCAAGAATGGAGGTTGACTGAGATACTGGTTCGATAGGGGAAGAAGTGCCTATACTTTGTGGCCCTGATCGTCCTAAGGACTTCCTCCTTTCTTGATTGATTTTATCCACCATCTTTACCAGATAGTTATCCATAGTGGACAACGCAGCCGCTGGTTTGGCTTTAGGCATTGAGCAATCGAGCTGTGCCAGTACCAATACTGCAAAAACAGGATGACACGACAATAATCAACAACCTATTACCCACGGCAAGATAAAGCTACCCAGCACAGAGGGTCACGTCGACCAATACCACTATGTCATTCACTGCCCCTCACTCATAGCAGTTACGACACGGCAGGTCACACAACCAATTGGGCAGAATAACAGCAACCGGTATACAGTCAAGGGTAATGGCCCCCTCCTACCCGCTCCTGTCCCGGACTGTCTCAGACTGTCCGCCCTTTGTCCGGGCTTCGTCCTGGGCGTCCCGCGGCGCGTCCCGCTCTGCGAGGGGCGGTTGTTTTTAAGTGATCGGGAACCAATAATCGAGGGTGTAGGTAGGAAGGCGGACCTCCGCGCAGGTGTGCTCATGCACGGACTCCTGGACAATGGAGTCCCGTGCGATGTTCTTCCCGAGCACACAGCGATGTCAGCCACAGCAGTCCCTGGTCTCTACCCCTCCGGGGGTGATAAGCAGCACAGATCGGTATTGGCCCCAGGTACGTCAAGTGCGAAGCGGGACCCGCGTCAGCGGGTTCCGCGAGCCGTTAAGAAGGGTGTGGGCAGGAAGGCAGACCTCCGCGCAGGTGTGCTCACGCACGGACTCCTGGACAATGGAGTCCCGTGCGATGTTCTTCCCGAGCACACAGCGATGTCAGCCACAGCAGTCCCTGGTCTCTACCCCTCCGGGGGTGATAAGCAGCACAGATCGGTATTGGCCCCAGGTACGTCAAGTGCGAAGCGGGACCCGCGTCAGCGGGTTCCGCGAGCCGTTAAGAAGGGTGTGGGCAGGAAGGCGGACCTCCGCGCAGGTGTGCTCACGCACGGACTCCTGGACAATGGAGTCCCGTGCGATGTTCTTCCCGAGCACACAGCGATGTCAGCCACAGCAGTCCCTGGTCTCTACCCCTCCGGGGGTGATAAGCAGCACAGATCGGTATTGGCCCCAGGTACGTCAAGTGCGAAGCGGGACCCGCGTCAGCGGGTTCCGCGAGCCGTTAAGAAGGGTGTGGGCAGGAAGGCGGACCTCCGCGCAGGTGTGCTCACGCACGGACTCCTGGACAATGGAGTCCCGTGCGATGTTCTTCCCGAGCACACAGCGATGTCAGCCACAGCAGTCCCTGGTCTCTACCCCTCCGGGGGTGATAAGCAGCACAGATCGGTATTGGCCCCAGGTATGTCAAGTGCGAAGCGGGACCCGCGTCAGCGGGTTCCGCGAGCCGTTAAGAAGGGTGTGGGCAGGAAGGCGGACCTCCGCGCAGGTGTGCTCACGCACGGACTCCTGGACAATGGAGTCCCGTGTGATGTTCTTCCCGAGCACACAGCGATGTCAGCCACAGCAGTCCCTGGTCTCTACCCCTCCGGGGGTGATAAGCAGCACAGATCGGTATTGGCCCCAGGTACGTCAAGTGCGAAGCGGGACCCGCGTCAGCGGGTTCCGCGAGCCGTTAAGAAGGGTGTGGGCAGGAAGGCGGACCTCCGCGCAGGTGTGCTCACGCACGGACTCCTGGACAATGGAGTCCCGTGCGATGTTTTTCCCGAGCACACAGCGATGTCAGCCACAGCAGTCCCTGGTCTCTACCCCTCCGGGGGTGATAAGCAGCACAGATCGGTATTGGCCCCAGGTACGTCAAGTGCGAAGCGGGACCCGCGTCAGCGGGTTCCGCGAGCCGTTAAGAAGGGTGTGGGCAGGAAGGCGGACCTCTGCGCAGGTGTGCTCACGCACGGACTCCTGGACAATGGAGTCCCGTGCGATGTTCTTCCCGAGCACACAGCGATGTCAGCCACAGCAGTCCCTGGTCTCTACCCCTCCGGGGGTGATAAGCAGCACAGATCGGTATTGGCCCCAGGTACGTCAAGTGCGAAGCGGGACCCGCGTCAGCGGGTTCCGCGAGCCGTTAAGAAGGGTGTGGGCAGGAAGGCGGACCTCCGCGCAGGTGTGCTCACGCACGGACTCCTGGACAATGGAGTCCCGTGCGATGTTCTTCCCGAGCACACAGCGATGTCAGCCACAGCAGTCCCTGGTCTCTACCCCTCCGGGGGTGATAAGCAGCACAGATCGGTATTGGCCCCAGGTACGTCAAGTGCGAAGCGGGACCCTAGTGAGTCACTATGTTGTATTTGGTGTTTCCTGGTCAAATATCACTCAGTGTGAAAGTCATTCTTCTGTTCCTGTGCCTCTTTCTCCCTTTCACCTTCACCAGAGGCCTCTCCAAGGTTAATATCGCCAGGGCTTCATTTCCTAGATCCCTGCCCCCAGTTTATCCATGTCCTTAATTTTCTATGGCTAGAGTCTCCCTGGGATAGATGGACAGAATACACAGATAAAGAGACAGGCAGGCAAATGTCGCAGGTAGTCAGTCAGAGAATGTAATCAGTGGGACAAGTACACACTTCAACAGGAATAGTTTAGATGTGTTGGGCACTGCTCTCCGACAATCATCAATGAGAGAGATAGACTCTTTTATCTGACAGGTGCGAGGTCAGTCTGGTGTTTGCAACAAGTGGGAGGTAGCTCTGTTGTCTTCACTGAGTGAGGGATGGGTGTGCTAAGCAATGGACGCCCTGCCAGAGGTGATGTTAACTGCTGGTGTCTGTGTCGGGTGCACTGCAGTTCTGCTGTCTGGGACAGGTAAGCGATAGCTCCATGTCTCCGCGAGTGAGGAACCAATTAGCTGATCAAGGGATAGCTCTGGTATCAGTCGAAAGTGAACATCTGGATTACAGTTTCTTTCTTTGGATGAGTGATGGTCTGTTCCGTATCCTAGAGGTGGTGTGAGAAGCTGGCCAGGTATATGATGTACACTTATGTAAGTGGACACTCTGAACCAGTCCTGACAACCCTTATGGTGATTTAAGATGTCTTAGACAACCAACCTTAGGAAGCTCTATAAGTGGTAGGTGTGGAGAGCAGCCTTCAGGCTTAGTCCAGAAGGAGTGTAAAGCAGCTTGTTTTAGCAGAACGCAATATTTTGTGTATAGATTAAAGGGAAAAGAACCACAAAAGGTATTTATAAAAAATATGTATTTATTATATAATACTCTCTGACACATACAAACATCTCCCACCCAGAGATATGAACAATGCACACAATACTTTGCAAAGAAATCAAGTAAATAGCACAGAATACACAGTGGACCTCAGGGGGGACCCAACAATATATTAAGAAAGTGGTATAAGACCACGACTTGAGTCAGGATGATGTCGAGAGGACATAGAAGTGCTGGGGACTGAAGGAACCACCTGAGGTGAGTGACTATCAACCCCACGGAGAGCGAGTGCAGTGTGGGAACACGACCCGTGCTCCATACATATCAACATGTAAGTCGCGGTTGGAATTTTAAAGATTAAGGACTCTTCCCAGTGGACCCTGAAGAATCCCCGGGGAAAACAGAAGTTTAGAGAGCCACCTCACCCGTGGATACCCTAGTGCCCAAGTTACCTACACCAGGAAAGCCGGGTGCATTGGTCTGAAGTGGGGCCAGAAACCGCCGTCTAACCCAATGGAGGACTTCAGGAAAGGGCCGCTGCTGAAGAAGGAGAAAGTGTCCTGTGGAATCCAAAGGTGGATTCTAGTTGAGAGGTACCTGCAAGCAGAGGGACAGAGTCTGTGTCACTCAGGAGTGACCAGGAGATTTGGAAGACGAATGCCCCCCAATGTCGAGAGTTGCAGAAGAATTGATGATGACCTTAACTCTGCAGCTGTGAGGACCAGGCGATGCTGAGGAATACCAGGACCCATGCACAAGCTTTACCATGTCGGGTGTTGAGTGCTGTGGGGTCGGTGTCTGGCGGGAGCACCAACAAGCCTTGGCAAATGCAACCAATGCAGAAGTCGAAGAAGGTGTAATGTCAGGACCAACTAGGTCCAGGATACTGACCACAAGCAGGGGAGTCAGGGCAGGCCCGAGCAATCAGGGGAGCCCAAGAGAAACAAAAGTGACCCTCAAAAGGACCCACAGGCCAGAGGCACAGGAGTCGCAGGAGGACCTTTAGCAGCTCGGCAAAAGATGCATGCCATGGTGTAAACAATGCGATGTGGACAAAGACTTTGGTCCCTGGAGGTGCTTGAGGTTGGGGCTACTTGGAGCCTGAAGATTTTGGTGGAAGGAAGCCAATAAGCCTTTGTAACTGCAAGTCAAAGCGGTGCACAGGGGTTCGGTTCCTGCAGCTTTCATGAGGGATACTAACCTCAAACTTGGCTAGAGGGCAGGGAAGGCCTCTATAGCTGTGGAGAACTACCACCTGTGTTGCAGAACATTTCGGAGTCCGGAGGAGCTAAGGATCAGCAGACCGGTCAGCTTAGTTGCGGTGCCAGCAAATGCAGGAAAGAGACTCCTCCACTTCAAGGGGGATTCCTTCAAGTGTCTTTGATGCCTGCATGCCTTGCAAGATTCCTGTATGGTGCACAGGCACAGACAATTCAGCAGACTGGCAGGGAGACAAAGTCGAGCCCAAACGAAGTCCAGTGAAGTTCAGAGTGCCCAGATGGAAGGAGAAGAAGTGGTGACTAAATTGAATCTTTTCCCATGATAAATCTAGGGACCCACCCACAGGTAAGCCCTTAAGTACCCTAAGGAAAGGGTTGGGATGATTTAGGGGACCCAGGGGAGGGTCTGGACAGGGGGGTACTCCCATGTCTTTTATCCAGTTTTGCTCCAGAGCTGGTTTGAACTGGACTATGCACGGAAGCACCAAATGTGCCCCTCATACAGACTTAGTGGCACTGGCAAGCGCACCCACCCGGTCCTAATAGACTATATCCTGTCTGAGATGCCTATTCTTCTGTCTTCCCCTGCTTGAGCTTGGCTCAGCAGTAGGAGGGCATAATCGTGCCTCTAGTCGACAGCAACCATTTTGTGCTGTCCTGATCTAGAAGGCTTGCACCGGGAACACTTAGAGCCTAACGGAGGGCTCTTCCAGTGCTTGGAATCATACCTCCCACACCGTTTACAGTGTGGGGTATGATTCTAACAGATTGGTTGCAGCCAATTTCGAGTTGGTCATCGCATAATTAAGTGGTGCCACTCTATTTGGTATATGGCTGCTTCACTTACACAACCCGGGAGAATGGACGTCGTAGGCTGCAGGGGTGTCCTGCTCATGCAGGGGCACCCTAACACTTAGAACCAAGCACCCTGCCTTCAGGATTTCAAAGGCCTGCTAGAGGAGTGACTTATAGGTTTTAAGTGCAGCGACAATAGATATAGGAAACCTATATCTGTAGTACGTGGTGCTAGCACCAGCTTACAAAGGCTGCAATAGCAGGTCTGTAGTTCCATTTTGAATGGTCTCCCATGGGTGGCATAATGCATGCTTCACTCATGGGGGACCTCTGGGGTACCCATGTCCTGGGTACCTTAGTACCATATACTATAGACTGATAAGGGTGCCCCAGTATCCAATCTGTGATGTAACTAAATTCGTCATAACAATTTAAGGGAGAAAGCAGATAGACTGGGGTCCTGATTAGCAGGATCCCAGTCAGGCTAGTCAAAAATAGCTTAGCACCAGGCAAAATGTGAGGGTAACCATGCAGAAGGATCCTACCTTCCTACAGGTGGGGTTCACAGAACGCAGCCCAGGAGCCTTGCAGCAATAGGCAAGCATTTCTTCTTCCTATCAATAAACAATACAATTACTTGCAGTTACAGGCGTGACTTTCTGCTCTGTCTCACAAATCAATAAACGTATCTGTGTAGGACAGAGGTGCAGAGAGAGCTGAAAGGGTGGACAGTAACGTGAGTGGTGGTCGCTAATTTCTAAGAGTTTTGGGCAGGAACACCAAAGTTGGAAATATAGGGTTGAACAGACACAACGAGCTAACTGTTCTTTACTGCACCTGAGGTACATGGGAAGCTGCCTGGCTCCCTGGAGAAACAGATGCCCAGACACAACAGGTCCCATGGGAATGATAGCCTATGACAGCAAACACAAAGGAAGAGTCTGTAGTCTGAAATCAGTCCTTTCTTAGGTAAGATGCACAGGGAGGGAACCACAACAGTGTGCGGGCAGGGGGTGCAGCTTGAATGGCGGCAGCTGGCGGTGGAGAGCTGGTAATGTCAGAAGGAGGTGCGAGAGCTGGGCACGGACAGGGCCTGGCAACACAGGACTTCGGTGATGGGCCTGACGAAGGTGCTTGTAAGGAACCTCCTGGCCGCAGGGTCGGATAGGTAACACGGGCACTCGGGAAATGGCCGAAGGGCAGGTAGCCGAGTTCCAGCAGTGGGCTGCTTTTTTGGGCAGCCTGGGGGCTTTCTGTGCTGTTAGGATTCTGCCAGTTGCCCAGTGGATGTCTGAGTGGCCTTTCTAGAGGCAGATGGGCGGAGGTATCACTCCCTTTCTCTCGCTGGGCCAGCCCATTAATATATGCTGATTGAGTGGGGGCAGGAGGCCTGAGCAGAAGCGGTCTCACTTGCATTCATGTGTGGCTCAGCAATGTGAACTAATATATGCAATTTAAAAAAAAAATCTAAGTGAAGTTAATAACACACGCCCCCTCTACCACTTTCTTTTCATAAAACTTCACTGTAGCAATGTTTTGCGGAAAGGCAATACGCAAATGTGGGCCACTTTTTTTGTGGGTGAGCCCTGGACGATGTTTCATCCTAATCCAACCCTGCCCAGCCGTTACGTGCAGGAGAGGCACGCAGCACGCAACGCGCGTGGACAGGCCGAAAAGAGGGTGGGGCGTTGGCAGTGTACCGCTCGAAGTCACTACAATGACGAGAGAGTGAGGAGTCATGTCTTTAATGTAGGGCCGCGGGTGCGCCACTACAGCACTTGCCGGGAGCGGGGAGCACTTCGTGCTGTGTTCTGCTCAGTCTTTGTCATAGCTTGAAGATCTGCTAAAGCTACATTTTTTCCTAAAAGAAATTGCAACCTTTCTCACTTTCTGAAGCTCGCGAATATTAAAAACAATTGGTGAAGTTGCGTGTCACAACTCGCAAGACTGTTTTTTTTTATTTCAGAGGTTTCGGCTACAAATACTTCAATGGCTACAGCACATTAAAAAGAAGCATACTTTAGAATATAAAGGTACTGAACTTCTGTTTTTAAATGTATGCCAGCAAGCACAAGCTCCGTAGTTATTAGCTACTGAGCCTTTTTCACTCACTCGGGAGGCAACGCGCACATTTAGTTTTATACATGCTCTTTCCAATGTTTGCATTCTATATCACTCTTTAAAGGCCTGGTAAGAAGAAGCTGCCTGCGCATCAGAGGGAACCTTATTAAAATAAAAAAGATTAATGGGATTCTAAATATGTTTTCTGAAATGTACTGGGAATTTCTCCTCTTTGAGACGAAAACAGCGAGAAATCCTGGGAAAGGAAGGGAGGCATGAAGAGATACAAGTCCAGGGAGGATTACGCCTGGATGTAGGGTAACCACAGGCACACATTACTCCGGCACATCCGCACACAGCCTCTGGCTGGAGCTGAATATTGGAGGGATATTGTTTTTGGGACCTGCTTTTATGGTGCCAAGGAGAATAGGCTTTTCCATCCATGTCATCATGAAACAGTACATTAGCAATGCTGCAGATGTATGCTGCATTATTTCCAGTTTTAGTAGGGAAGTGGATTGGCACATGTGGAAAGGGAGAATCTCACAAATGGCCGGTCAGATAGGGGAAGAATCATTAGCCACCCTTGGGCTCTCCCGCCTTCCCTCCATTCAAATAACTTTGTCACACTCACGCATGCTTATCCAAAAGACTCTTGTTCACTTTTACACTCTTGAGTCACCTCTTCTTCTTTCACCGGCCCACTCTAGGCCCAGGCAGCCACACCCTCCAACTCCAATGATAACTTTCTATACTTCTTCACTCTTAAACTTACCATCTCTCCACCCTGCCTTTTACTCAGTTGTCTTTACACAACCATAAAAAGCCTCCCAAGAGGTGCTCTTTCCATTCCAGTCTTTCCATGCTCAACCTCCCTTTTCACAGCAGTCTTCCAGCACCTCCATTACCTTTATTAGGTATGTTCTGTTCTCCAACATTGATGATCAAACCCCATCTTGCCCAAATAACATAGGTATTTTTTAGGCTACATCTGCATGGCTAACCACACCTATGCCCCTTGTCTTGCTGAACCCGGCTACCTCTCTGCTCGCAGACTTCCTTGTTTTGTCAGTAGCAGCTGGTTTTTTCCCTCCCCTCCACCACCGCCTTGGCAGCAACTGGTCACACACATTCATCACCAGCAAATCCTTCTTTATTCATTTCAACAGTTCCCCTTCAGGACTCAAAGTTGTACCAAGTCGCGCTCCCCCAAGTGCACTACTAGTAAATCCAGCTTCAGTCTGTATCCCCTGGATTCCCACAGCATCGTCAACAGTTGACCCATCTCATCCCCCAAGACAGTGCCATCCCTCAAGCACTTTGGATCATCTAATCCTAATTGCTCCCTGTAAAAGTGTCTTCTGGCATGTCCCCTGCCCATTTCATAATGGAGTGGCTGCAAACCCATACTTGTTTCTTCCTCCATTGTTCCAGATCCATAACTATGGAAATGACACAAGATTACCCTCTAATTCTTACCCTGGCCTTCAGCTCCCACTTATGCCCTCATATTTTTTGACGGTCACCTTCCCAATCTTTTCAGTCAGTCCTCATTCCTCTCCACCCCAAATTATTCAGTTGCTGCTCACGCCCTGGAGAAATGTGTTCCAAATCATTTCTTGGGCCATCCTTCCTACCTCAGACACTTCCGTAGCATCCACAACACATGCCTGTTTGATACTCTGCCTTCACCTTCATGTTCAAAAATACTCCTAGACTTGACCCTCTCATTCTCACATCCTCTGTGCATGTTTTTACTAGACATATAGCCTCTTTCCATAATCTATAAAGCCTTACTCCTTTCCTCTCTGATCCATCCTACCTTTTCACACTCTGATGTACAATCTGCCCCCGTACAACCTCACATCATCCACTTCCACTCCAACTTGCTGCTTAGCTGGTATTATCTCAGACACACTGATTGCCCCATAAAATATCACAGAGAATATGTCCCTAAATATCCCAACCTTGTAGGCGGATGTACCTTTAAGTCTCTCCTGGTTCAATACTCCTCCCGATATTCCCACAGTAATCACTTCCCATTCATCCTTCATGTGCTCCAGTTCCCTTGCCTTGCATAAATTCACCATCGTTCATATTTCACCCTCAGAAACATGTTCCATAGAAAGCCGCCCCTGTGAATATACCCCCTAGCGGCTACCAGGCGCTGGCTTTATTCCACAATTGACAACACAAATTACCCCACGTTCTCCCTCCTGTTTTCGCTTCTCCTACTTGCAATGCTCCTCACAAAATCCATTCTGGCCTGTCATGAAGTTGCCCTTGACGATGACACAGAAGTACCATTTGCCAAAAATCTGCCCTTTCATCTTCCTAGCTCTAAAGTTCCTCCAGTACCGCGTCACTCAGCTCACGTCCCCAAAGCTCTTTTGCCAGTAAAACTGGAAAGTATTCCAGAACAGCAATACAGTGATTGGGACTCTTCCAATTAACTGGCCACCTTTCCGCGCACCACCATGCACTCCTATTCCCAAAGGAACTGCTACTGAAGTATGAGAAAATATTGTAACATCCCATGCATATCAATCTGATGTCATCCGCATTGTCACTCCAATGCAGTTGCCAAGAAGCCTCAACCGTATTCTCAAATCCTATCACACGCCTTCAGTTGCCTTCACACTGTAGTGATGTTTTAACGCTCCCTTCAGTGCTAGCACCATGTGTTTACAGAACTCTCTCTGTGCTGCTTCCACCCTGCAACAACATCCCTATGCCCCAGGAACAGATGCATTTTCCTCAGCTCACATTTAGTTTTGTCTGTGGTTTACAAAAGGGATGCTAGTTTCTCCCCTGGCAGACTGGACACCATTGTTACCGAGTTCAGTGCTATCCCCAAAATGTCACTGTCATAGAGGAGCAATCTGTTTTTTCATCTGACAGTGGAACTCCCACATCTCAGGGTACCTGCTGCATTACCATCATTAGCTGGGCACACTCCTGTGTCCTCCTGCTTTTCCAACAAAAAGAAAGTCATCCAGCAAATAGGCTAATATTTTCACTGCCCATTCCAAATATCTGATAAATCATTCACGTGTTGCACAACCAAATGACCACACCATGAACATCGTCTTTTCAACACAGTAATCATCCTCAAATTGTATTCCCAGTAGAGGAAAGTCAGCTGGGTGTACCAGTAAGAGACGGTTCCAGTAACGGTGTTTTCCATCTCTGGACCTCTCCTGCAACACCTCCCTTGTGCAACTGCCTTGTCAATTTAAGTGTAATTCATTGGCTCGTCATCTTTTGCAAAGTAGTCAATCACTGACACCCCTTCCGGCCACAACATGAGGTGCATTATCCTGTTATCCCCAGCTGCCCTGATTTGGTGCTATTCCCACTAGGG
Organism: Triturus cristatus; assembly: GCF_964204655.1. Lineage (NCBI taxonomy): Eukaryota > Metazoa > Chordata > Amphibia > Caudata > Salamandridae > Triturus > Triturus cristatus. The sequence continues at coordinate 1,390,552,836 of NC_140590.1, forward strand.
AGATCAAGTTTGGTATCACCTGTTTCCTGAATGGGCCTCCCACCCTGTCAGCCATCATTCCTTCTGTAAATACATTTTTACCACCTTCTCCATTCCCCTCACTGATTTTAACTTTTCGTATGAACCCTCATATGGAATCCAGAACTTATCTGTAAAGGCGTCAAACATTGCAGTCGCTGCTTTTCGATTCTAGCACTTCTTCAGCCAAGAGCCATCACCTCATTTTCATTGAAGTACTGGCCCTGTCCTACAATCCCTTTTGGACCCACTTTCCCTTTGCTCCTACATTTGCTCTGTGATCAGAGACAAATTCCAACATTGGTACCTTCCCAACATTCATGTTTAAGCCTACACGGAGACAAGTAACAGTCCTTTTTTTGTAGTTCCAGCTTACTCCTCCTTAGATTGTCTTGGTATGCGCCCATCCCTTCCACCGCCCCAATAGGTCTCTCCTGAAAGGGGATGTGCAGCAGTGGCAGTCTACTAGCTGTATGCACTGTATGCCTGTGTAAGCCTGGTCAGCATCATGTACTGGAGCCAAAACTCATTAGCTATTTCCCTCCATGTCTTTGATGGTTCCAAACGTCTCCTCGCTCTGAACTCCTCATCATATGAGAGCAAGGCCAAACCTCAATACGTAGCTGCGCCATCCTGATGACATCCATATATTTAACCAACGCTATGCTACTTTTTCAAGTATTTTGCTAGTGTAGTTTGTGAACGCTGCTCCCCACATGTCAATATTGAGAGGGCTGTAGGCCTATCGGCCAACTTGTGCGCCTCTGCCTTTCATCTCTCCTTGCTGGGTGTCTCCCTAGACCGCAGTTTAAATATATCTACAGAGTCGCTGGCCCATATTTTTAGGTCTCGCCTGACCCAGCGCATGCGCTGGTCTGGCGAGACTTATTGAGAGGGCTCCAAAAAGTGCTACCAGGCCATCCTAGAGCTATAGTGCATGTGCGCGGGCGTGCGCGCTGCTTTTACCGCAATTACTTTCACTTTCTCGGCCGCACGGCCGCTTGGCATACCAATAGGTCTCGCTTTTGGGACCTTATAAGTGTTTAGTTATGCAACTGTTGCATGGCTAAACGCTTATAAGGTCCCAAGGGCGAGACCTATTGGCTATGCCAATGCTTGTTTGCTTTGGCACTCAGCACCACAAGGCTTTAGAGTGACGCCGCTATCCCCATAAATGGTAGCCTAGCCGTCTCCCCAGTCCTCCTTTCTGTTCGTCTTTCCCATCCCCTTTCCTCACATCCATATGCCCTGGCTCCATTGTCCTCTGATCTGATGAAGCTTTAATGCCCAGTCCCCCCTTCATTCACTCTTCCTACGCTCTTCTCATTCACCTGTTCTTGCTTCCCTGCCTCTTCCGAAACAGTCGCCCCTGCCTGAAGCGACACTTGCTGGATCCTGTTTTCATCACTACCTCATCTTTCTTTTCCAGTAACATCTTCCAATATTCATACCATTTCTCCTGAAATTTCTCCAATGTAGCTTCGTAACTAGCTCCCCTTTTCCCATCATCTTATTTTATCCTAGCCTCCTTATACTATCCCTCATATTGCTCCATCCTTCTCACATTTTTCACCATTCTCTTCCATACTCATATTCAAAATCATGAACCTGAGTTCAGTGACCCTACCCTTCGTGGCCTCTCAGCTTATTATCTTCTCCTCTCCTCTCTCCTTCCCATTGACAATTGTCTATTCTCCCCCTGTGCCCTTTTTCATTTAACCTGGGGCTGCAGCTCACCATCTACCTCTATCCATTGAATTGTCCATGCCTCATGGTCCTGTCTATTCTCTGCCCTTCTGGCATTCCTACCACTGATGCAAATCTGCTGCATCCTTCGCTTGCCACCCTGCAACTGACCTTTCCCCTCCTCTCTTCTCTGCCTCTTATGAAAATCCTAGTAACAGCCCTTACCTTTCCTTATGCACCCTTTGCCATGTCCCATGCCACACTGTCCTATTTTGGGAATCTGGATCATCATCTACTACTCTCTCTAACCTTGCACTGTATATAATCATCCAAGTACTTGCACTATCTCACTGCCAAGCTACATGCTACCAAACTGCCTGTCTCTTTGTCCATAGTCTCTCACTTGGTTGTGGGGTGTGCTCTCTCCCCTCCTTTGCTTATTAGTATTAGACACACTTACCAGCTCCTCTTCCCTCTATCTGCCCCCTCCGCATCAGGATTCTCCACCTCCTTTTGGAACACTCCCTCCCCAAGGTGCCAGTTCCACTGCCATGGCTCCTCCAGGGCACATCCTGCTGCCACCCTCCAACATCTTTTGCCTGTTCTCACCAGGGCCCGCACCTGCAGTCTGCGGCCTTCTCTGCCAACCTCTGTCCATTGAGCTCTGCAGCCTTCCCTCCTGAGAGCTCAGCCTGCTGCTGACATTCTCTTTGAGTTATCAAGGCCCCTTCTGTTCCTCTGTTGCCCCTCCACCATAGAAGACCTGCTATTCCTTTTATGGATTTAGAACCCCATTGTCTTCTCTGTGAGGGTCCCCACTTCGCTCCTTCCGGTCTGTTGTCACACAAAGCTAAAATGAAGGCTCGTGCCTCGGTCAATGCTGGTCTTTTGGGTTCTCCAATCAGCCACTGTGTCTTTTGGTCCCCACTGCTATTTTCTTAGCAGCGCTCCACTGCTGCATTTATGACCCAAGTGGCCTGCACCTGCTCCGCTGTTAGACCCTGGTATCGGCCACCTCCATTCTTCAGTTGCACTGATGGGAATGCCCTTATCTCATGTGCATATGCATATTAAAAAAAATAATTAAAAATTAAACACTTCCCGAGACAGAGACCACCGGACCTCTTCCTTCCTCTTCTTTTTTCTTGGACAGCCCGGCCATCAGGAAACTCCCTTGACCAATCCTGTCGCTGCTCTCCCATGAGAGCAGCCTAGGATTGGTGGGAGCGGCCTCACTAAGTGCTCCACAGCGCTCTGTAGGCTTTGGCTTGCTCTAACCCAGCTGTCTTAAGAATGGGTTAGAGCTGTTTAAAGTGTGCATGTGTGGCTGGCCATCGCAAGATGGCCGGCTAAAAAGAAATGCACACTTTAAACTGTGCTTTGCAATCCGACCCTCCACCCTGCTGAGTGACATACTGCTTTCACTCAGCAGCGGCCCCGCCCCCGTCCTGATGCTCTGTTCGGACGGGGCAAGAAAAATAACATGATAATGAATTACCATTTTATTTTTCATCTCGGGTTTTGGGAATAATTTAAGTGGGGCGACGCTCCTCCGCTCCTTTGTAGGAGCCGCCCTAGGACCAGCCTGGGTCACAGGTAAGGGAGGAATGGAAAGTTTGAGGAATGGGGTAAGAGGGAGCAGGGGAATAATTTGTTAATATTGTGAGAGTGAAAACACGGGTTGGAGATGAGTGAAGAATATGACAGTGGTTCAAAAGGACCAGGGGAGGAAATTGATTAATAATTGGAAGAGCTGTAAAAGTGGGTGGAAAAGAAGCAAAGGGAGCAAAGACTGGTAAAGCAGACCGTCAGTGGAGGGGAAGAAAGGGAGTAAAGATTAGGAGCATAGGAGAAGAGATGGCAGAGGAGGAATGGGAGGTAAAGACTCGGAGGGAAGAAGGCTATGGAAGAGGAGAAAAGGAGAAATGGAGTGTGGGAGAAGTGGTAGTCAGAGGAATGAGAGTAAAGAAAGGGATGAGGAATTGCAGATGATGACTAGAAGAACAGACTGGGACAGCTGGAGTAAATAAAGTCTCAAAGTGCAGCACAATTGGTGTTGAGAGGATGTTGGGGCAGTAATGCCCTGTCAATGGCTTGATGAGCATGCACCCCTACCCTACGTTTCTTTTATTGGCAGAACCAATGTATTTTTGATTTTTCATCTCAACACACAGGAGAGTCGTGTGTATTAGAGCTACGCTAGCTGGAGTCTCACACTATGATCACCCCTTCTTTTCTGAGAATGTCTGCTGTCATTTCACTGGGCTCAGAGGAACTAGCAATGTGAGCAACAAAGGATTATAAATGAGCAGGCATTTGCACCTTTTACCTTCAGTGGGAGATTTGGTACTGGACTCTCCTGGTTCAAAGATATGCCACTTTCTTTTAACCGGATCCTTCATCCATGTGGATGTCTCAGATGTATGCCCCATAAATGGAGAGTGCTAAGTATCTGTGTTGTTCTTGACAGTATGGAGACAGGAATCCATTTTGAGACGCCTGTGGGTGAAGAGCTTACAGGAATGAGGATGGATGTGATTTGGGGAAAGGCTCCAGAGCATTCCTGAGGTCCTTTGAGAGGAAGATGTATCAGATACAGTGAATAGAGGGAGGGAGGCAGGTAAGGCAAGTTTCCTCCCTTTTGTGCTAATGTTTACCCCCCATGATAGGGAACACTAAGCTCCAGGTCCCTTCCTGCCAAACCTGCCGATCAAAAAGATGTAGCTGTTCATCTCGTGTGAACAGAAACCAACTCCCCAGGAGCCACACATGGCCGAAAACAGAACAGAGCTCTGAGAGTCACCTTTTTATCTGCCAGCCATAGATAAATACTAGATATAAACTCCAGGATAGTGTGCCAGTGCCAGGAAATGCTACGCCCACAAGAAGACATGCAGCACTGAAGTTAGAGATATCACCCGTGCTCCGGGGCTGCGGTATTGGACTATGAGCATCCATACCATTTCCAGAATGACTTGGAGAATCCAGAACTCTGCTAGAAATGTTACTGGGTTCTTTCCATAAGGAAGGAAACAAACAGCTATGAGGAAAATCTTTTAATAAAGTGCCTCAGCAGGAGGAGAGCTATCCAGAAAAGGAAACCCACAGCCTATCAACCAGTGTTTGGTGGAAAGCTGTGCTGAAAGATTCAAGAAAGATTGCAAGATCTTTACAGCAAGGGACAGGAGAAGACCAGCACTGGGAGGAAGTGTGTTGAGTTCTCTTCATCTCTGTATGTCCCAGTGTGTTTTCCTTTGGTTGTCCACATCTTTAAGCACAGAACTGATCTTGGCTGTGTTTCCTTGCCAGGATGCCCTAAGCTTGAACTGCTCATAAACGTCTTTAGAAATCCCATAGTGGTTAAAGTGCTGCACTTCCAGCTAGACTTACTTTCAGGAAGCTACCCTTGTGTAGCAGTGATGTTGGAAAACAATACCAGTACCAGTGGGCTCCTGGACGCTTCTCTGAAGAATGACTGAAGTCATGTGATACTGTAAGATATTGCCCAGTTGACTTCAAGCCTTCACCTTGTCCTTTGTTAGTTAGTGTGTCCCAGAACTCATCAACAAGTCCAGGGATCCTGGTGATAGGCACCAGAGTTCATCAGTTGTTACCCGGTGAGGACTCCCGCTAATCTCTGTACAGCATCAAGAAAGTCTGGCCTGTGCCAGAATAGGTTCTTCATTCCTTTGTGCTGGAGGACCTCTGGATCAGGGAAGACACAATAACATCCCAAAGACTAAACCAACACTGAACTGAGAGGGTTATGGTATGCATACATCCATAATCGGAGAGATAGTACAAGGAGGATAGGCAGGGGCGGTTCAAATGGAGAGATCTGTCTGTCCTTCAGCATGACTGCTCATTTCTTCCACCCTCTGCCACTGAAGTATGCACATTTGGGCAAAGTAGAGACCACGAGGACAGAGTGAAAAACAGTAAAATACCAGTGAACCATAAACATTACTTTCCAGATACAGCCATGATTGATCTCACCAAAACAAAACTCCTTTGTTTCTATCATCTTCTGCTGATCTCACAGCAATCTAGATCGTATCCGATTCATTCCTCTGCTATGAGTCTTGCAGCTTTGTTTGGTGATTGTCGAAAGGCATGTCAGGAGCTATGGCGTACCGCTTAAGGCTCGGGATTGTGATACTTCAGACCCACTCGTGCTGAGTCCATCTCAGAAAAGGAAAGGCTGGCAGTCCTTGCAGAATATCAGCACTGTCTGGTGTGAGGCTTTCCATATGTGGAGAACGCACCATGCAACAACACCCTGATGATGAAGTACATATCCTAGCATTTCATGACCGCTCACATTGTTTTGAAACAGAGGTGTCAAATCAAGTAGGAACTAAACTGATCTTTAATAGAGAGTTCCCAGTTACAAAGCTGAGGTAGTTTTCTCACTGATAAGGATAACAGTGCTTAATTTTTAAAATAATAAGTGCCAGGGCCTTGACGATGAGACCTCTGCAGCTTGCACCACCCATTGCCCCATCATCACTGTCAATGACGGTACCAAAACAACCACTAACCATCTCTCTCCTCTGCAAGTGAGACAGTTCTTATTTTTCCAGGTCCCCAAAGCTTAAGGAATGGCTGGGGATGCAGGTATAAGTCATTTTTAATGTATAGTGTGTTCATAAACAACCGCTGTTCTGCTCATCTCTAAATTAGAGGAGCAGCTCCACCATGTGGCAGAGTGTCATAAATGTGGTATTGACAATTAAGTGCCAGTGCTGAGCACCAGAAACCACCGGCTCAAATTAATCTCTGAAGATAATTGTTGTTAACATATAGATAAGATAAGAATTTCTTGTATGTTTAAGTTTCATATCAGATCAAAGAAAGATGGTTACAGAGAGATACAGTTACATTTGTTTCTGTCATTGCTATAGTCAGATGTAGGACCTTGATTGCAGGTTACTAGATTATCTATTACTGCCTTTAGATACCAATCGAGTTGGAACACATTTTAGAGGGGTAGGTGCTGCCATTAATGTTACCCAAGCCACCTAAGCCAGAGAGTGGTAAAGGTATGTAGCCAGCTGGTGTCATTTTTGGGGCACCCTGTCACGAATATATTACTAAAGCATGCTGTGGGAGTGCACTGTCATTTACAAACATCACATGTTTTATTGAAATGACCGCTACATTTGCTAGTAAAACTATACAGCACACAAAGGACAATGTGAGTAAATCAAGTTTAATCAAATAATTATCATTTGCCCATCACGAAGTAAAGAGTCTTGATTTGTTTTGATTCTGTTATTATTATACATCTCAGTAAATGCTTAATTGTGCTTTGGTAGCTGCTGATATATTTTGAAACAAATATACAGCTCATGTGAAGGTATTTAAATATTGTTTTAGAAAAAAATGACGAAGTACAACCCTTCTTTTCACACTCACTTTATTACAGCAAGATTGCCAGATAGTTCACTTTACAAAATGCGCTCACTTTGTATTCAGAGAATGAAAAGCAAACACCAATACCATGTTAAAGGAATAAGCAGCAATTTGTCTAAAGACATTTGACTTCTGTCTTTGAACGCACAGTAAATGTAATAAGGTAACAACAACATTTAAAGGCATCTTTATTGCTCATTGTACTTCTGAATTCCAGCATAGGTATTTCTGGGGGTGCTGCCCCTTCTTCTGGCGCCTATGTTAGATACTCAATTTGACCAGCAATCATCACTGACCAGCAGAAGAGACAAGTAAGAGTGGTGGTGTCCAGAGTATCTGCCTTCTCTCTCATCCTATTCACTTTCCCCATTTCTACTACTTACCCTCATAATCTTGCTGTTTGTGGGTATTGGTGGAGGACGTTAGAAATGGTGGAGTACACTGCTCCCGTTGGATCCAGAGTGCAAGGTTAGAACTTTCTGACAGCGATGAGGCAATACTTTCAACAATATTGGCCACTACAGTCAGTGCCTTTCGGCTTCAAGTTCACAACAATGACCAATTTATTTTACCTCTAAGGCCATTGAGCAACAACTGAATATGCATGTTCTTCTGATAATGTATGCACTTTAAATCTCTTTTGGTGATTACTTTCCGAGTATGTTCTGTGCTGTCCTCACTTCTGTTTACACCGTTTATTGCCACTGATGTTGTGCATTAATAAGTGTCATTACCATGTCTTTGATCAGTTGAGTAAGCCCTTATCTCACCCAGGCATGTCTAACCAATGCCCTACTCACACTACCTACCATTTATTGCACCCTGTCTCTTTCTGTTTGCTTACCTCACTGCATATCATCTGCTATCATGCCCAATTCTGTGTACAGGTTATATATTACCCTTGAGAAACATTTTGCAGGAACTTGATTTGAAAGAAGATTAAATACAGGGGAATTGTTTATACTTTAACTTAACAATCACGAAAGATTCAGTAGGGAGTTTTCTCCTTCATTTATGCTCTGAAACCTACCTGCATTTCTATTAGAGCATTTATTGGCTATGGGATTATAACGTAAATGAGCCATGTAATACAAGAAAACAGAAATGTAGCTGAAATCCTTGGCAAGAAACCAAAAAATACATAACTGGTTTTGCTTGGGTAGCACATTTTATCTCTATATCCCGAATAGCTAAAGATACCTCACTAACAAGCGTACTAGGGGACAGGTTGCGTGAATTACCACCCTCCTGGAAGGATGTGATCAACCAAAGCCCTGGTGGTAAAGCTCCAGGGCCTGATGGGGCCCAATGAACTTGTTTAAATGTAAGATTGACCTATGGGGCCCATTGTTTGTAAATGCATTTAAAAACTCATTTTGTCATAAAATACCAGTGTCATGGACACTTTCAACCATTGTCCCTATCTTTAAAAAACAGATAGGAACCTGCCCAAATCCTTTCCTCCAATTTCTCTCATCAACAGCACAGTAAAGGTTACAGGCAGGTTAATTTCCAGTGAATTAGAGACTGGACTTGCCAAAATAATGTCCTATCTCCATTTCAATACTTTTTTTGTTCAGGAAAGGGTACTGAGGAAACTGTTTATACTTGCAGTTGATCCTGGGTTTATATATGTCTGCCAAGCACTGCCCTCTGTACTTCGCATTTGTGGATTTGTTCACAGCTTTTGATCCCATTAAAAGGACTAAGCTTTGGTTGAATTTGCTAGATATAGGCATTGAGGACACCATTGTAAAGTTCCTACATGTTTTGCATGAGAACTTATCAGCCGCAGTACGGTATGGTCTGGCAGGTGAAACCTCTGATACCTTCCCATTGGCTAGAGGAGTGTGCCAAGGGTGTATTTTGTTTATGTTATACATTCATAACCTATGCCCCCATCTGATTGCAGTTACATATGACAGTCCACAAATTGCTAAGACTCCGGTACCGGCGCTACTTTACACCGACGATGCCGTTTTGCTGGCTAGGACTCTGAGGGCCCGATTCACAGAACAAACTTAAGACTAAATCCTAAACTTAGTACCAATCTGGTATTCACAGAATGCACCTAGTACTTCTGGTATTCACAGAATGAACTTACTACTTTTGCGATTCACAAAATGAACTTAGGACTTTTGCTATTCACAGAATCCATTTATGACCACTAAACTTACGTCCGCACCCGGGCCGGATTTTCCGCCACCGGAGCGGAGTTTCCGGGCCCGGAGCGGGAAGTCCGCATGCGGGCCGGAAAGTCCGCATTAAGGGCGGAATACCCGCTCTCGGGCCGGAAACTCCGCTCTCGGGCCGGAAATTCCGCTCTCGGGCCGGAACATCAGAATTGGGACCAGACTACATTACTGTTGCCATTGATCATTTGAGCCAAGGGGAAACACCTGTTCAAGTCCCTACCATCCCCCACCATGCATCAGCTGACGCACTACAGCCAATCCCAGCCAACAGCTCCAGTTAGCCATCATGTTGCTAGTGCCTACCATCCCCCACCATGATCCAGCTGAAGCCAATTAACACAGATTGACCAGCAGCAAAAAACGATTAAAAGCAGCACACAGTGAAGGCACCGGTTTGGCCACACGCAGTTTGGATTTCCAAGCAGAGACCGGCCAAGAAAATGGAGCTCATGAAGAGAAAGCGGAACTTTACAGCAGAGGAGACCACCATGCTTGTGGAGTTCATTGTGAGGCACCATAAACGCCTCTATGGACTCACACCCTACTGCACCAGTGGGAGCCAGAAGGCAGCCCTGTGGCAGCAATTAGCCACTGCTGTCACAGCATTGGGGGAGGACAGACGCACTGTGCAGGACGTCAAAAAGAAATGGCAGGATGAGCGGCTGAGGGTAAAGGATAAATACTCCAGGATGGAATTACAACAGATCCTCCCAGCCGCACACTCTGGACCACGCATCCGCCTCACCACACAGGAGGAGGACATCCTGACGACCATACACCCCCACTTGGTCCATGGGCTGCCTGTCAGTGACGTCCGCTACGTGGTACCAGGTAAGTGGGATGAAAAGTGAAAGTGCATGAATAGAAGGTCTGTGTTGCACTGTCAGTGTGAATAAGGAAGTAGTCCAAAGTGTATTAATTAATCCGTAAGTCACAGACTCCTGTGTCACCCTCTGTATGTAGCACTACAAGTCCCACAATCCTTAGGGATGGAAATGGCAAATCCCTCCTCCACTCCTGAAAACATGGCCACTGTCCAGTTGCATTAATACACCAGCATGCTAAGTAGCAATTGACAAATTACAGCAGAGATGCCCCAGTAACAATGCCACACCCAATCCAACTCTTGTGCAACCGCGGATGCGTCACATTGACAATGCGGTGCACTGTGGCGCTGGGATAGACAGATGGGTGTCGCAACTGATGGCATCAGGGGGATGCTCTGCTGGAGTAGTGTCGCCAGTGTGACGCAACTCCAACTATGTCCATGGACCGCCTACACCTAACGCTCAGGGCAACTCATTACAGGTGCCTCAAGCTGGTTTAAGTTTGCATGGCAACACCCTATGAAAAGTGACTACGTGAAATGCCGTCAATTACAATGCATCACTTGTACGAGGCATAACCAAATAAACACACACCCTGCCAAATCACAGCTGATGCATGTTTAATGTTGCGCAGGCCCGCACACCGTGAGGCATCAACATAGATGCATAACATTGGGAATAAGTCTGAAGCCCTAATTTTCATCTCTACTGCTGTACTCAGAATCTTAATCTCAGCAGCTTGGAAAGATACACAGGCCCCAACATTTCAAATGTGGTTATCCAGATTTCTAGGTATACATAATGTGGAGGTGGCTCTGTATCAACTTAAGGGGAAAAAATCAAGAGAATTGGGGTTGAAGATTTGGGCACCAGTGGCTGCCTGGCGCACTAGTAGATTGTCATAATCTTACTGATTTTCAGAATATAGCTACGTCTGTCTTCTAATATTTATATCTTCATTAGCTATACGTTCCTTCTCGCTCTCTTTCTTCCTCTGATTGTGGCAGATGGCTCTTTGTTTTACTATATGTATCTTAACTTCAATATCAACATCGACGCCACATCATTCTATGATTTACAACCTCCAATCTCAATTAGACACTAGAAATGTAATTCGTCAACCGACTTCTACATGCCTTGTTCTTGCTTTATCCATATTTTTTTTTAATTTTTCTTTTTTTTTGGATATTTTTGTAATTTGCTTATACCTCATTCAGCTTTCTTATTTAATCAAAATGTATTCATATTGTATTGCTATAGTGTAACATGAATCCTCAATAAAAATAAAAAAAAAAAAAATAAAAAAAAAAAAAAAAGGGAATAAGTCTAAATGTGTCACCTGTATTACCCCACCGCTGTGACACAGAAGTGACGCAACTGCGGTGTTAATGTATTACAAGGGGCGTGGAAACATGCCACTAAATCTCTATGAAGTAAATCACCCCGTGCAAGCTGAAAGCACAAAGCAGAAGGTGAGAGAACCATCTGGTCCAAAAGTCAGACACCTATTCTGTTGTAAATTTCCCACCCTGCCACGCCACTACGACCCCAATGCACCACTGCTCCTACCTGCCCAGTCAGCAGCAGTACTGCAAAACACTGTTAGCATGCAGAAGAAATGGGGAAATCACAGAAATGTTCCACCAGCACATATTCCAGTTGTTTAGTTTTCTCTCTTCTCACCCATTGACACATTCAGCCAGAGCACAGACAACTGCCGTAGCGGAGGTCCCTGCATCTACTGGAAGGCATCGCCACCGTACACCCTCACCGACTGGTAAGTCAAAGTGGCCAGGAGATGGTCAAAATGCATACATTGCCAGGAGTGACCGAGGGACATGTAGTGCCCACATATGAAAGTCAACCAGAGATGTGCAAATCGCTGCATTACTATTGGAGTAGTCAATGGACATCCACCTTTAGATAATTATAATTGTGAACAGCTGAAGACAATATATTACATGTCTTGGCTCATCAAACCTTCGTAATTGCGGAACATGACATGTTTTACAGCAACAGGCCCAGACCTGGGAATCCAATCCTGTTATCGAGTGCCACAACTACTCAAAAGGGTGTCCCCACTATGTTGTAATGGTGTCTGTAGACGTAAGCAATCAAAGTAATTGACTGAAATATGGCAATGATGAACAAGTTAGATCCCAGGGTCATTAGTATTGACAATGCATACACTGTCCAACTTTGAATGTGTCCAATATAGATCAAATGCCCAGTCCACACAGCTGGTCATGTACCACTTACATTGTCTGGCTTCTGTGTTGGCCATCAACAAAACACGATAGTGGACCGCACATCAGGATCCGTAGACATGTCATTGTGATATAGGTTGCATCCAGGTAGTGGGCCCATTCGAAGTAATGTGGGAGCAATCATGATATTACGTATAACACACTAATGCTACGCTGGTGCCCACAACTGCTTGTGCTCATCCTTTGTGCCAGAAATCTAGTGCATCACATGTGGCTGCCGGAATGTGAAGTAGCAAAACACACTTATCATTGTAGGTACAACGAGGTCCTCCCAGAATCAAAGACACACACTGACTTCTGCTACAAGGTTGGCTGTGACATCTGTTCAGGGCCCACACACTGTTCCGGTGCTGGGCCAAGGGAGGGGAACCCAAGAATATATCAGGCTGACTGCTCAAGAAATGTGCCTTTCACGTCCGCCGTATGTTGCATGTGTATTACAACACTGTTGTCCTGCATCACAATATGCTCACATATGGCATTTGAACCCATGCAAGATCAGACCCTGGTGGCTAATGAAAGGATGACACAAAATGTATGCCAAGTGAGTGCAGAATGGACATTCAATAGTACCATGAGTCATATGAAGTGACCAAAACACAACCGGCTTGCAATTCAATGATAGGAAACACCACGATGAAATTGCATGGCTGAGGCCAACACTTATGCCAGTAGTGTACCTTTGAGATGAATGTAGGGGCTGCTAAGGTGAATCTTCATGTAGTTACACCTGCTAAATGACTAGGCTGAAGAGCAACACGCTAATCCAGTGCAGGCAGAAGGCATCAAAGCCTTCCAGCCTATCCGCAATGTTACATTCTGCTTGCCTCCTCTCCTACTGTATTCACATGTATAGGTTAGTGTTTGACAAAAGAGGTTTGGATGTCTGCTGTACAAGACACCAATCGTCGTCAGCTAAGTAGTACCATGATCTGGGAAATAGAGTACGCAAAGAGTGGACACTCAAAGGACGGACGTAAGACATCTGTGTTCTCTCATACAAATATGTGTGACTTCATGCGTGGGGAAGCACAAATGAGCAACATCATGTCCCTGACAATTGTAAATCTCACACATGAAACCCTTTCTGACTTGACAACAAACAACATGAGACTCTGGAAATATGTAAGTCTGAATGGCAAAGGTGATAGCAGTGTAATGGGGAGGAATCGGGGTCATTTATCCCTTCCTATCAGTAATCTTCTCATACATGTGTGTCTGTTGATGTGTCATCTGATTGATGTCACTGCTGTGTGGAGGGAACGGCTGGCACCTGCTGCATGTGAGCAGGTGCCTAAATGTGAAGTTCAGGAGCTAAACATGCTGCACATCGTTCTGGATTACCCACAAATGGTCATTGAGAATTACATGTTGGCTCAGAGCTACCATTTCTTGTTGCAAAATATAGACCTGTATGTCTTATCACAGCTGCTGACCGGATTCCACCCCAGCAGCATGCACCATCCCGGGGACTGTATGACATCCAACCCTCGCGCGGCCGTCCTTCAGGTAATTCTAGCATGAGGTGTCTGTTGATGTGTCATCTGATTGATGTCACTGCTGTGTGGAGGGAACGGCTGGCAACTGCTGCATGTGAGCAGGTGCCTAAATGTAAAGTTCAGGAGCTAAACATGCTGCACATCGTTCTGGATTACCCACAAATGGTCATTGAGAATGACATGTTGGCTCAGAGCTACCATCTCTTGTTGCAAAATATAGACCTGTATGTCTTATCACAGCTGCTGACCGGATTCCACCCCAGCAGCATGCACCATCCCGGGGACTGTATGACATCCAACCCTCGCACGGCCGTCCTTCAGGTAATTCTAGCATGAGGTGTCTGTTGATGTGTCATCTGATTGATGTCACTGCTGTGTGGAGGGAACGGCTGGCAACTGCTGCATGTGAGCAGGTGCCCAAATGTAAAGTTCAGGAGCTAAACATGCTGCACATCGTTCTGGATTACCCACAAATGGTCATTGAGAATGACATGTTGGCTCAGAGCTACCATCTCTTGTTGCAAAATATAGACCTGTATGTCTTATCACAGCTGCTGACCGGATTCCACCCCAGCAGCATGCACCATCCCGGGGACTGTATAACATCCAACCCTCGCGCGGCCGTCCTTCAGGTAATTCTAGCATGAGGTGTCTGTTGATGTGTCATCTGATTGATGTCACTGCTGTGTGGAGGGAACGGCTGGCACCTGCTGCATGTGAGCAGGTGCCCAAATGTAAAGATCAGGAGCTAAACATGCTGCACATCGTTCTGGATTACCCACAAATGGTCATTGAGAATGACATGTTGGCTCAGAGCTACCATCTCTTGTTGCAAAATATAGACCTGTATGTCTTATCACAGATGCTGACCGGATTACACCCCAGCAGCGTGCACCATCCCGGGCACTCAATGACATCCTGGCTGCAGCTGTTCACCCCTCGCGCAGCCGTCCCTCAGGTAATTCTAGCATGAGGTGTCTGTTGATGTGTCATCTGATTGATGTCACTGCTGTGTGGAGGGAACGGCTGGCAACTGCTGCATGTGAGCAGGTGCCTAAATGTAAAGTTCAGGAGCTAAACATGCAGCACATCGTTCTGGATTACCCACAAATGGTCATTGAGAATGACATGTTGGCTCAGAGCTACCATCTCTTGTTGCAAAATATAGACCTGTATGTCTTATCACAGATGCTGACCGGATTCCACACCAGCAGCATGCACCATCCCGGGGACTGTATGACATCCAACCCTCGCGCGGCCGTCCTTCAGGTAATTCTAGCATGAGGTGTCTGTTGATGTGTCATCTGATTGATGTCACTGCTGTGTGGAGGGAACGGCTGGCACCTGCTGCATGTGAGCAGGTGCCCAAATGTAAAGATCAGGAGCTAAACATGCTGCACATCGTTCTGGATTACCCACAAATGGTCATTGAGAATGACATGTTGGCTCAGAGCTACCATCTCTTGTTGCAAAATATAGACCTGTATGTCTTATCACAGCTGCTGACCGGATTCCACCCCAGCAGCATGCACCATCCCGGGGACTGTATGACATCCAACCCTCGCGCGGCCGTCCTTCAGGTAATTCTAGCATGAGGTGTCTGTTGATGTGTCATCTGATTGATGTCACTGCTGTGTGGAGGGAACGGCTGGCAACTGCTGCATGTGAGCAGGTGCCCAAATGTAAAGATCAGGAGCTAAACATGCTGCACATCGTACTGGATTACCCACAAATGGTCATTGAGAATGACATGTTGGCTCAGAGCTACCATCTCTTGTTGCAAAATATAGACCTGTATGTCTTATCACAGATGCTGACCGGATTACACCCCAGCAGCATGCACCATCCCGGGGACTGTATGACATCCAACCCTCGCTCAGCCGTCCTCCAGGTAATTCTAGCATGAGGTGTGTCACTGGCTTCGACTCCAAAGCCATGACAGAGATCCTGATTCCCCTCTGCATGTAATCAGCAGTTGTGTACAAAGTGAAATACAAATCAGGAGTGTCATGTGCCTGTCTGACAATTGGTGATGCAGATAATTGAGAATGTTGTCACTTCCCTCTACAGCTGCTGGTTCAGGGACAGCTAGGCCCGTGAGGAGACAGGTCCAGCAGGTGACACTAGGGGGAACACCAAGGGACAGAGAGTTGTGGCTGGAGCTGGTGAGTTTGCCTGTATCTGTGTAACACCTCAGTGCTATGGTGTGAGCTGTCATTTGTGGTGGTACCCTACACAGGTCACATGATCCTCATCTGTTGATGCAAAGTACAGTTGATACAAACCCTTGTTTTGCACCACATGTCATACAAGGTCAATCCCTAATACGGTTGCAACCTCTGTTCCAGGGGATGCTGATGACGAGGATGACAGGCCTATGACCAGTGCGGGCCGACGTGGAATCAGAGGGGAGAATCCCCTGATCCTCCAAGCTGTCATGTCGGCTGCAAGCACTGCTCAGGAGGAGGAGGAAGAATATCCTGAGGACCTCTGCTTGGTGGATGATGAGGACTACATGTCTGACGATGAAGATGGCAATGCGCGATATCGTGCCAGACTGGCTAAATCGGTCAGGGCATCAACTCCTCTGCCAAGCAACGTCCCTCCGCCTCCTCCCAGGCATACCATGGCCTGTCCCCAGACTCGAGCAAACCAGCCACAGCACACACGCATCACAACACAGACATCACTCCCTCACAGTCCTCACGTCCAGGACCAACATGGTGGTTCCCCTACCCACTCTTCCCTAGACAGTGTATCCCTGCCAGCCTCTCCACCATCTGGGGGTAGTACCAGCCCTGTTGTGCTGCTGGAATCCCCTGGGCACCATTCACCTGCCCACAGGCTGACACCTCCCACCCCACCCCCTGCCGTAGGACCTGCACATCCCATCCATGGCAGACAGCTGCAGAGAGGGCCTGCACCTGGCTGTGATGACCAGTGGGAGCAGGACTTCTTCCAACAGCAGAGCGATGTGAGGCAGGACATTAGTGCCATAGGGGCTACCCTGTCCACCATGTCGGACTCCCTGCAGGACATGGTCCACTTCCCTCAGGCGGTGGAGAGGCTGAGCCAAGTGTTGGATAGGATGGATAGGACTTGGCAGGACATGTCCAGAAATATGCGAGACATGCTATCCATCCAGAGGGAAGAGAGTGCAAGACACCATGCCTTGGCCATGAAGATGATGGAGGGCATTTTGAGAGTGAGCCAACCTTTCCCTTCACGGTCAACGCAGGGAGGGGAGCCATCATATCTGCCCACAGGACAGCACATCCCCACACCTGTACCAACTGCACACCAACACAGCGAAGGGAGACATCCACACCAGCGGGCTGAACTGGCACTCCCAACACCACCCCCTGTACAGTCACTCCTGCCACCTGCACAACCATCCCCACCTGTACAGTCACTCCCGCCACCTGCACAACCATCCCCACCTGTACAGTCACTCCCGCCACCTGCACAACCACCACCACCACCACCACCTGTACAGTCACACCCGCCACCTGCACAACCACCACCAACACCACCTGTACAGTCACACCCGCCACCTGCACAACCACTACCACCACCACCTGTACAGTCACACCCGCCACCTGCACAACCACCACCAACACCACCTGTACAGTCACACCCCCCACCTGCACAACCACCACCACCACCACCTGTACTGTCACACCCGCCACCTGCACAACCACCACCACCACCTGTACAGCCATCAAGTGTGCAAACACCATCTGCCACAGCACCTGAGGATGACCCTGGACAGTCCCTTGGACAGTACCCACCTCCACGTAGGCGGCGAGCCAGACCTGAGCACTCGGAGCGGTCATCCCCCCCCAAATTGTGGCGTCGCACTCACCAGTGACAGGAACCCGGGACAATGTGATCACGTGTTTGTGTGTGCACCAAATAAACACCTACCAAAACTAATCATCTGTTGTGTATCATGTCCTGTGTAACGTTGCAGGTGGCCTGGAGATGTGAGAAGGTATGTGTGTGTGTGACACAGTTACAAGTGTGACCCATCGTTGCAACCAGCCATTATGTGCATAGCAGATGACCCACCAAATATGTGTCCATATTCAGAACCAGACATTCAGAATGAAGTTAAACAAGTGGAAGTTATGAGTATTCCAAATTGTATTTTGAGAAGGTACATAAGAACAACCGTCCGTTTGGAAGGGAGAAAGGAAAACAAATGAAGATCTTAATGCAGAGGGAGATGTGAACCTGGATTGGGGTGGGGCAAAAAAAATATAACACGTCAGGGAGCGTCAGGGAAAACAGTATATTTACAAGGGGAAAATGAAATAGTTGTTCACGTCTAAAGTCAAGTGTCCTTCTGGTCATCCTCTAGGACCACAATGTCCAGATCCTCAGAGTCCGATGCAGGCACACGTCTGGCGGGTGCAGGAACAGGCACCACTTGGGTTCGTGCCACACGAGGAGTACGGGGGGAAACAGTGTGGGGCAATGGACAGGGGGAGACATTGACAGTGGTATGGGAAGGGATTGGGGAGACAACAGACGACATGGCTGCGGGCAGTGAATTGATGGCGGTGGTGAGGGTGGCCATACATCGGAGCATGTCCTCTCGCATCATGCGTACCTCCATACACACTTGTAGCGCGATGCGAGCGGACATGTCTGGCTGACCCTCACACATCCACATCAGGTCCACTGGCACAGCCACAGGAGGAACAACACCGGGAGGGGCCTGGGGGGAAGAGGAGGGATGTGGTGCCTGAGGTCCGGAGCCAATGATGTTGGGGAGCTGGCGGCTACGATGAGGGGGACTGGTTGCAGGGGATGCAGCTGGGTCCCCCGATGGAATGGGGAACTCTAGAGGTAGGGAGGGGCTGATGGCAGGCCCAGATTGTTTGTTGGCCTGCCCCGAGGACACCTTTTCAGGGACCACAGGTGAAGAATCCTGAGGAGAGTTGCTCTCCAACACCTCATGGTCCGAGGTGTCGTGTTCACCCCCCCCCATTCAATGTCTGCAGCCTCCACCCGGGATGTGGCACCAGCATCAGGGTGTCCCTTGTCAGTCTGGGTGGGCGCAATCCCCTTGCCTCTTGATGTTGAGGGTCCCTCCTCATCCTCCTCTTCCTCGCTGGTGGAAAGTGGGTGTAGCCGCCGCCGCACTGGTGGCCTCTTGCTCCGGACCAGGTCCTGCTGCCCTTCTGTTCCGCCAGCTGTGCCTGCTGAAATGTAAGCAAAATCCGAATGTTATGTTTGTGTCATGCAGGACGAGACACATTCATAGGATCCAAGGTCAGACTTATTTTCCTCTGATCACACTCAATAGTTGTCAGTGTCTATGAGCTGACATTACGTGTATGTTCACCGTCAGTTCCTGGATTGAGTCTGACATGGCCATCTCACGTGGATGTGTGTGGCTTACACGACTGTATTGGCCAACCCTCAACCTGGCATTCTGGGGATCTGTGTGTCCTGCCACAGCTACATGTGCAGGTTCCACAAGCAGTCCACCAATGGAGAACATGAAGTCCCGAATCTCCGATTATGGCCATTCATAGGGAGTCGCAGCTGTTGAAGGTCTGGACAAGTGTCATCTGCTTTGTAGCATTGTATGGGACACGACAATTGGCGAATGTGGGTCACACATGCACTGAGGCTCTGGCCTATTTCTGTAGCTAAATTGTGAGTCTAGCCTTTGGCTGTCCCCACACATGTACTGACAATCCAGTGGCACATATTGGCTTTGGTGACTGATATGGTAATGCTGTACACCGCTGAACACTGGGGGAATTTAGTGACAGCTACCTGTACATGTGAAATGTGAAACAGGCCACTGAGGCTGAGACGTCTGTCAGTGAACACCCCTTGTAAATTTAGAAGCGCTTAAGAGTGATGAAAGGATGTCAAAGTCTGTCTTGACTCCATGCCACATGATGTTTTGTCACAATTGGAACCCACACTCTAAAAATGCTATGCAAGTCATAGCATCCAATACCCTTTGGCCTGCCATGCGCACACAGGACAGTGTCTGTACCATTGCTCATCCAATGCACACATGATTTCCTAGTGCCAATTGTAGTGGTGCGGGAAGAGCTGATTTCAGTCCAAATGCACAAATATGGCTCATTTAGCCAGTTGTCATGGCGAGACTCCAACTCCCAAAATGCACTCTGCCCTGTACAGTCCATATGCCACAGTGTGCCTTTTTAAGCTTGGTTACTGCTGCATGGACACGGAATCTGTGAATGGAGGCATCGGACACACAATGGTACAGCACTGTTTCACTCACATCATACTCCCAGACACATTTAGCATATGATGCACTTACCATGTCCCTGCTGCTCCTGCTCCTCCAGCTGAGCATGGAGGGTCGGCCAAGCTGATCGCAGGACCCTCCTGTACAGTGGGGATAGGCGAGGACGATGCACATGGTGCTGGGAAGACTGGCCCACCAGCTCCTCAGCCTTGTGCCGGGCCCACCGTTTTAGGTCCTCCCAGCGCTTGCGGCATGCCCTCGCACTCCTGGTGTGGACTCCCACTGCACTGCAGCGCTCGGCGATGTTGGCCCACAGCCTGGCCCGGGCTGCATTGCTCAGCTGGTGTTCAGGGTCCCCATATAGCTGAGAAAATTTGGCCAGCACCCCCTCAGCCAAGATGTCCAACTCACTTTCAGTGAAAGGGGGTGCTTTCTCTTCGTAACCCTCAGCCATTATGGGGATAATAAGAAGGATGAGAGCAGCAGGATGTCAGAGGATCTGTCTGTGATAGAGGATGACTCAGAATGAACACAAAATGGCAGCAAACTATTTCCTGTGATGTATTTCCTGCCTCCCACTTCCTGTAAAACATTTCCTGAATGAAATTATGTGTTCCGGGTCATTTTCGGAGTTTACGGCCCGTAAACGCAGTTTCCGGTTCCGGAGCGGGAGGTCCGCACACGGGCCGTACGCCGCGTAATCGGCGTTTCCGCACACGGGCCGTACGCTCCGTAATCGGAGCTTCCGCTTTTTGGCCGCAAATTCCGAAAATGACCCGGAACACATTCTTCCATACAGGAAATGTTTGACAGGGAGTGGGAGGCAGCAAATACATCACAGGAAGTAGTTGCCTGCCATTTTGTAGTCATCCAGATCCATCCACAATCTGGGATCACATCTACTGCCATCCTGCTGTTCTGTTGTGGATAAAAAAGTAAAGACAGTGCATGTGAGAATTAATTAAATGTGACAAGAGGGTGAAGTGACCATTTCAAGACATGTCTGCAGTTTCTGTTTCAGTTTCTCATGCTTTGCATTATGGTACATGTAGTCCATATTAGGTGCTCATTTGCAGAGTTGTGTGATGTGTTCCAGAACATTGTGTTTGAGAAGTGTGGATATATCACAAACACAGGGGGGCAGAGTTACGGCTACGGACGCATCTCTGCTAATCAGCAGAGATGCGTCAGAAGAGTTGCGATGCATCTGCCCACCCGTGAGCCAACACAGATGCGCGGCATTGAAATTTCGGTGCACCGTGCAGCTCGGATGTGCAGATGCGTGACGCATCCCCCGTTGGAAAGGCGGCGCATTGCTGGAGTTGCGTCGCATGCACAACGCAGCTCCAGCAAGGCTCGGGGGTGCCCTATCCCTATGATGCTGCGTCAATCCTTACGCCTGCTTCAAGCAGGCGCAGGGTTTTGACGCAGCATGGCCTTAAAAGTGACTGAGTGAAATATTGTAGATTTTTAGGAGGCGTTTCTGCGCACGGAAGGCCCCCCCCCCTGCACCAGAACGCCTACATGTGGCGCAGGCCTTTACAACGTGATGCATCTCCCAGATGCTTCATATAGTACATTCCCCGCAGCATGGGGCTGGCTTTGCACCACCGCAGCGTCACAAAAGTGACGCAACGGCAGCGTGAAAGGGCCGCAAGTCCCACATTAATCTGCCCCATGGCGTCTGATTGACCCATTGCATCACTCACGTCGTGGGCGCATCATTTGTGGGGGAGTAACATCTGTTGATGGCACAGGGCCGACAATGCTATGGTTATGGCCTTTTCTGATTAAGAGACCCATCCTCATGAGGTCCGGCTGTGTCTCTCAGTACATGTATCATCTTGCATCTGTGGCTATAGATTCTTTCGGGACATCCACTACACTGATCGCTGACATGGGCACATGTGCTGATGCAGGCTCAACGTTTTGACTACTGTCAAGAGCTGTGATTAACATGCAGTTAGTGTGGCTTGCAAAGTAGCCTCAGGAAGGAATTTATTGACACAGTCGTGTATATCCAAGTTTCATCATTGGCAACAGACAGCAATCCACATTTGGTCCATTCCACTACAGGTTGCTCATGTGAAGAACGTGGCAACAAGCTGCTCACGGACTTGCATGCCCTGACCTCGGTTATGTGCCATGGCCCGGTTTCCCAGATTCATAGGTAGCCGAGGTTCCAGCGGTATCTGTAAGCCATGCGTTAAGGCAATGTTGTGCAAGACACAACAGGCTAATATGATCTTGCACACTACTTCTGGGGAGTACTGCAGCACCCCCCCTGTACGGTCGAGACATCTGAATCGCGACTTCAACAGACCAAAAGTGGGCTCTATGATGGCTCGAGTCCGTATGTGTGCCCTATTGTACCTACGCTGTGGTACAGTGTCTGCATGCCTGTAAGGGGTGAGGAGATGTGGGGTGAGTGCATACCCAGCGTCACCTGAGTAGAGGGGAAAGGGCAGTTGGTTAGATTTCCCTCTTTGACTTGCACAGGACATGATCTATACTGTATTACATGCATTGTCAGGTGGGCCCTGTATCTAGCTTTATGAATCTTAAAGTACTATGGTTAATTTTGGGGGGCATTCAGACATTTCAAAAACACATAATCCTCCTTTCTAATGCTTGGTACTTACCCAGTAGCCACATGTTGCCAAATTCTCCCGCAGCTATCCGCCGGGCAAGAGGTGACATGCGGAATATGAAGCTGTCATGGGTACTGCCGGGGAACACCGCATGCACATCAATGAACCTCCCTCTGGAATCACAGACAGCTTGCACGTTGATGGAATGCCATCGGTGTCTATTGCAGAAGATGTGTGCAATGTGGCGGGGTGGCTGCAGGGCCACATGGGTACAGTCAATTGCACCCAGCACACGCGGAAATTGTGCAATGCGAAAGAAATCTCGTACTGCCCTTTGTCTCAGGGCCAGTGTCGGTGGCAAATGTATGTGGAGGTGGGATCTTGCAGTGATGCATCGCAGTACCTGATGCAGGCACCGCGACTGGCTTGCCTGGGATATGCCCACATGGTCACTGGAGACCCTTTGGAATGAGCCAGTGGCGAAGAAATGGAGCGCTGATAGGATCTTGAGGTATGCTGGTATTGCATGTGAGCAGCAGGTCACGGAGTCAAGTTCCTGCTCCCACTCACATACCATTTCCAAGATGATTTCTGGAGGGAAACGGTACCTGGCCCTTATATCTTGACTGGACATTCCAAATAAGTTGATCCTCTGTCTGAAGATCCTCTCTGCTCTGGCTCTCATCCTCCTCCTCCTCCTCAAGTGGTTTTGCTGCATGGCAAGGGGCAGTGCAACAAACACATTCAGTGACATGTTGAAAGGGTTTGTGTGTGTCTGCTCTGCAGTTATACGTGGTGCCGAGCTAGGATTGGCTGTAGTGCGTCAGCTGATGCATGGTGGGGGATGGTAGGGACTTGAACAGGTGTTTCCCCTTGGCTCAAATGATCAATGGCAACAGTAATGTAGTCTGGTCCCAATTCTGATGTTCCGGCCCGAAAGCGGAATTTCCGGCCCGAGAGCGGAGTTTCCGGCCCGAGAGCGGGTATTCCGCCCTTAAAGCGGACTTTCCGGCCCGCATGCGGACTTCCCGCTCCGGGCCCGGAAACTCCGCTCCGGTGGCGGAAAATCCGGCCCGGGTGCGGACGTAAGTTTAGTGGTCGTAAATGGATTCTGTGAATAGCAAAAGTCCTACGTTCATTTTGTGAATCGCAAAAGTAGTAAGTTCATTCTGTGAATACCAGAAGTACTAGGTGCATTCTGTGAATACCAGATTGGTACTAAGTTTAGGATTTAGTCTTAAGTTTGTTCTGTGAATCGGGCCCTCAGAGCCTAACATAGCTTAGTCGAATCATTGGTTTCATATATGGGCAAGCTTGATTTGTCAACAAAATTTGTGAAGTCACAAATAATGGTGTGCAGCCCAGGGAAGAGAAGTATGGCATCTATGACAGTCATGGGTCAGTCTCTGAGTTGTGGGAATAACTTTTGTGATCTTGGGGTCACTAATAGCTCGGGAGGGCTGTGACAGCCCCAGATTAATATTTAATGTGTGAAACTCAGTAGAGCAGCTGAGGCCATTCTGAATATCTTACCATCCAGCTTTAGGGGCTCAGTTCTTCCCTTTTTAAGACTCTATAACCAGCAGTGTATCCCAGTGGCTCTGCACGGAGCAGGGATTTGGGGATACCATTATATATCTACACTTCAGATCGAAGGAAATCCTATATGTAGATGTCTTTTTGGTCTCCCTCCATCTAGCTCCCATTTTATTTTACATTCAGAGCTGGACTTACCTTATCTTTCATACAGGATTAGGCTGACCCCTTTAACTTTATGGGTTAGTGTTTGGGCCAACGTTGAGGCTTCGAGAAGGTGGGAACAGAATTTTGATTCGTATTTGATTGCTATGGCTAGTGAAAAGTTTTCAGCAGTAGCAAACAAGCCATTTTACCGCATTAGAATTGAAGGAAGGAATGTGTACGAGAGTTAATGAATTAGGCATGGGGGAAGGTGAAGGTGAACCTGACAATTTTTTTGACATGTCGGTAATGATGTTAGAAAAACATTTTGGGTCACAGATTAATGTGGCCTTAGAAAGACACAATTTGTTTACAAGATTGCAGGAAAAACAAGAAAAGATAAGTAGTTATGTGGTAGCTTTAAAAACGTTAGCTCGTACCTGTGAGTTTGAACAATTGGTTGATTCATTGGAGAGAGATCAAATTGTGAGGTGTACTAATGATGTCAAAGTTCAGGAGAAGTTACTTGCAAAGAACCCAAATTTGAGTGATGTGGTGACAATTGTGGAGGATATGGGGAACATTATTAAGTTGGAGCGTGAAGTGTACGATGAGGAAGGGAAAGACTTCAGTTTAGGATTGGATGGAGCAGTGAATGAGGTAAACTGCGCAATTAAGCACTCAGGCATGTAAAGTGCCAAAATAGTGGAATAAAATGAAGTACGGCGATAAAAAATTTGAGAAAAACAAATGCTTCCAGTGTGATATGAAAGTGGGAGGAATGAAGTGTTTTAGATGTGGTAGTGAAGGACATATCTCTAACAGCGCAGGGTATTTTGCAAGATTTGCGTTTTGCAAAAATTGTGGCAAAAAACGGCATCATGCACGTGTGTGTAGAGGGTCCAAATAACAAGGCGTGAATTGTGTGGAAGAGGAGGATACTTTTGTGTTAAGTTTAAGGAATGCTGGATTGGCTGATGCTGATCCAATTGAGATGCCAGAATGTGAAATAGTGGTTGATGGGGAAAATGTGTCAGTTCTTGCTGATTACGGATCACCATATACTATGGTTGGTGATAAAAACTGAAAGTTCTGGTTATGATGTGGTAAATGAAGTTACCAGAGGATATTTGTTTGAAGTTTCCCAAAGTATTTGGAAAAGATTTGGGATTATTGAAGAACTTTGAGCACAAAACTGTGCTGAAAAAGGTAGAGTAGTGCCATGTGTGCCTAAAGTCAGGACGGTTCCTCACATGAAAATGGCTCCTTTAGAATAGGAGATTAAAAAACTAAAAGCGAGAGGTGTGATTGAGCATTTAGAGTGCTCCGAGTGTCTGTCTCCAGCTGTTTTCGCACCCAAACATAGTGGCAAATAAATTTGCATGCATGCAGACTTGAGGGGGTTGAACAAATATATCTGGGTGGATAGGCAGCCTTTGCCGAACATATCAGAAACATTGGCACTACTTAAAGATACAAAGATACTCAGTGTGAGGGACATGTCCCCAGCTTACCACCAGTTTATGCTTCATCCTGATTCTCCTCTGGCAGAATTTCGGTTGATATGTGTGCCTTTTGCCATTGCATCACCACAGCATGTTTTCAGAAGGTCATGAAGAAGGTGTTAGATGGCTTGGATAAAGTCTTAATTTTTCAGGATGACATATTAGTTACAGGGAAAAATCAAAAGGAGCATGGTGTGGTGCTATGGAAGGTGTTGGAGCAGTCGTAGGAGGCTGATTTAGTCATAAAGAAAGAAAAATGTAAATCCAGGGTTTCAAATGTAACTTATCTACGTCACACAATATCAGTTGAAGGAATAAGCCCTAAGATTGATTTGGCAAACAGCATAATTAAATCCGAGAACAAAGATCAGATGCACTCATTTTTGGGTTTGGCGGAAGTTGTTTCAAATTCATTCAGAGCTTTGCCAGCATTTCTCAACCTATGAGGGTACTGTTGGAGAAAGGCTCTCAGTTTAGTTGGAACAAAGACTGTGTTCAAGCTTTAGGAAGCATCAAGGAGAGCATTGGAAGATTAACAACTATGGGACATTTTGATGCTAAAAGAAGAATGATTTAGTCTGCAGATGCCAGCATCAAATGGGTGGGTGCAGTGTTGGCTCAGGTTGTCAATGAGGAGATAACCATTGTCGATTTTACCTCTCTTTCATTGAAGGGTGCTGAAGAATGGTATCCCATTATTGAGAGAGAGGCATTGGCCATATATATTGGGCTATAATAAACTTCAAATTATTTTGATGGGGAATACCTTTCACAGTAAAATCAGACCATAAACCACTTGTTTGGATTTTTGTTTGCAGAAAGTTAGAGAATTTTTCTCCAAGGATAAGGAGGTGAACTGAAAGTTTAGATAGTGTATAATGTTGTACCTGGTTCAAAAACAGTATGAATGACTGTCTCACGAAGTTACCAATTGATCATTGTGATGAGAACAATGATAATATGTTAGTTAGTTGGGTAAGTGAATCAGCTCTGAACGACGAGGAGTAGGAACTGATGCAAATGACACAGATTTATCGTGAAAGGATTGCCTGAAAGGAACGGGATATCATCTACATTCAAAGGCTTTTTTGTGTGAAAGAGGAGTTGAGCATAGTTGAAGGGAAGGTATTCAGGGGGAAACGCGGTGGCTCTGATAGTGTTGAGAGAAAAGCAGATCAATTTAGTTCATGAAGGACATTTGGGTAGGAATAAGATGAAGACAAGATTGCATGAGTGGAATTGGTGGCATTAGTGGCCAGGAATGGATCATTAAATGGAAGAAGTGGTGAAAGATTGTTGGCATTGTGCAAACAATAATAAGACAAAGAAAGCACACAATGTTCCTTTGTCTCGAGTGAAAATCCCAGTAGAGTCTTGGACCAAATTTGGTTTGAACATAGCTGGTCCTTTTGACTCAATCACTCAAGATGAAAGATATGTTATTCTCTTTGTAGATTACATATCCAAGTGGGTGTTCGCCAAATGTGTATCTCTGGTGAATACGAGAACAGTAATTGAGTTCTTAAAAGAAGAATTTTCAAGGGAAAGTATTTTAAAAAGTCTTGTCACGGACAGCCGTGTAGTTTGTTTCCTCAGACATGGAAAACGTCCTGAAAGAACTGCTTAAGTATATTTAAAGAAAACTCTTTATTCGCCTCAAGCTAATGTACTTGCAGAAAGCATGATTAAAATTGTGAAGAGTTATGCACAACGGGTTCTTCCTAACAAAGTGTCAGTGAAATCCGTGTTAAGAACAACCTGGTGGGCACATAGTGTCACACCAAATACAGGTACATCAATATCACCTTTTGTGGCACTTAGAGGTCTCACTGTAAATTTAGCCTGGTATGGTTAAAGTTGAGCATTGATGTTGGAAAACAGCCTTCTAGTGATGATTTGATTCAATGCATCTTGGAACATCGTAATAAATATAAAGCACAATATGATGGAAGGAACTGTGTGCATAAAGGCAAGTGGGAGCTGGGTGACAGAGTGTTGGTGAAAAGTCCTGGAATGGTAAAAAACAGAAGGTCAAAATTCATGGGTCAATTTGTGATAACTTCCATAAGGAAAATCTTGCCATTCTAGACTCTGGAGATGTTTGGAGTATGTCTAAATTAGTGAGAGTGGGGAATTTCCCATTAAAAAGTGTGCAGACAAATAATGCCACCAAGTGTAGCCTGAATTGCTCAGAAGACTTTTAAGCAAAAAGGTCAAGAATCAAGCCAAAGTGGCATAGAGACTAAGTGTTGTATGGGCATTAACATGAAATTGCGTTCAGTTGTTACGTAGCATTGCACAATATTGAACTTTTAAACATGATCAATACAAACACATGACATCTTTGTTCAATGTGTTTTCGTTTTACCTTGCTGTAACTGTTGGAGTTGGTCTCGTGCTGCAACAGTTTTTCACATGTAATGTGTGTGTTTGGTTAATACACAGCAAACAAAATTAATATATTACTTTGTTATGGGGGTGATTGGTCTGAACGGGGTACACACAAAATCTTCTGTACTCTGCTCCATCATAACAATAACAGTAACTTTGTATTTAATCATGATTAATAATTAGATGAATGTAATTTTTTGTTCAATTGTTTTCTAATTGTTTCCAAACTGTAAATATTAAAGGGAGAAGATGTGTTATGGCTTGTCATCACCTGTAACCTGGTTCAGAATGTAGACTTATTACCGGGTGTGGAATGTTTTGCATGTCATAGTATGATGTAGGGTTGCTAGGCAGGGAATGTTGTAAATGTCACCCATGCTGCAGGTTTCCAAGGGTGGTTGGCTCTATGGTTTGAATATAACCAGAGTCAGTTGGAAATTGATAGTGGTATTGAACGACTGGTGCTGAGAACTCCTTAATTTGTATAAACTCTTCAAGATGTACAAGTGGATTGGTGAACCAGTATACCCGCCTGCCCCTTCAACAGGGCCTCAGCACAATCATTGCTGCTCTTCCTGTTTATTTGTAAATTCTATAGGCTCTAATTTATCCTCTTTCTGTAACCGATTTTAAAATGTTCAGGTTTTAGGTGGTGTAATGAAGCCTTATTGTACTTGCAGTAACTCGCAGCTTGGATGCTTGCTTTAGAGTTTGCTCCTTTTTAAATCAGCGGTTAAGTGTAGAAAGTCCATGGAATGTTTTTAATCATTTTACTTATGATGTGTATTTGTCTGTGTGAATGGTTATTAATGTGTTTATGATGAGATGAATTTTATCCACTTCTGCTTTAACATTTTGCTGGATTTTAGCATGTGTTTTAAGAATTGTTTGCTGTATTGGTTGTTATCTTTAATGGTTGATGTAACTAAATCAAGATTGTTTGATTGATTGAAAATACATTGCATCTTGCTCACCTATAACCCACTGTTTAGAGTTCATCCCGTAATGCTGAAATAAACTTGAGTTTTTGGGGAGCTTTATGTTCTTAGACTGTTTAGTAGATTAGAATGCAAATATTGCTTTATACTGTTCCTGTTTTATTTTATTTGACTCTGAAGTTTCTTTAAAAAAATTACATATTTATGACGTACTTTCAGAAACTGAAAATGCCTTTGTAGGTATTATTTCCAAATAACCTTTTTTTGGCATTATTATTCTTTCTCAAATACATTTAGCTTCTGCTCTTACTTAATAGTGAAGTGTTATCAACTCTCATTTAAACCTATTTGATGTTTGTGAACATTTACGAACACTCACATTTGTAACTTCATACAAAAGATTTAGGGCCATATGTACAACGAGTTAACGCCACGTTAGCAGCACTTTTCTGCCGCTAATGTGGCGTTAGCCCGTAAAGCCCATAAAGTCAGTTAGTGGCTGGGACTTAAGACCAGAAAATAGTTGGTCTTAAAAATGGAGATAACAATTGGGGCCTCATTTCTGCAGGTCATGGTGCTGGACAGCGCTGCAAGCAATGTTGCTGCGCTGGCCTGTGACTAAACTACAGGGCAGGAATGCGCATCATCAATAAGATAGAGCACATTCCTGGGCCTCAGTCATGAAAAGTGTTGCAGGGCTGCCACAAGACAGCGTTGCAACACTTGTCACTACACCTTTCTTGGGACACCACGGATGCACCGTATTCACTGGACAGCTCTCCATGATGCAAGTAATGACAGGTACGTCTGGATTCCTGATGTATCTGTCTGCACTAAAGTCACGCAATGCTGCATTTGTGTCACAAGCATGATGCAACTCCAGCAGAGTATGGGCACAGCCTATCCTTGTGGCACTGCATCACCCTCATGCCTGCCATCAGGCAGGCATAAGATACTGACGCAGTGCCATCCTACATTTGTCACAGTGAAATCTGAGGGATTTCGCTGTGTCACTCCTATGAGGCCTTGTTGCGTGGGAACGCACACCCTGATGCAGGTATGATGTGGCACAGGGCTTCACAAGGTCATGCGTCACTTTGCAAATACGGCGCTACGTATGCGATGATACCAAGCTCCTCTTTACGTGGAGTAGAAATGATGCATCCCCGCCATAGTTAGAGTCTGCCTTACGGCCCTTTTCCAATGGCTCCTCTCTGCGCAGCTCAAGTGCAATGAGGACAAGTCTGAAAACCTCTTGTATGGGACCCTTCCCCCTCAGTTTAGGGAATGGCTCTGTCCGGCTGACTATCCACTGCCCAACTCCGTGGGTCAGCCTGTCCAAAATCTCGGGATCTGGTTCGACGAAGATCTCCGGTTCTCTACGCAGAATAAGAAGCTAGTGGGGTAATGCTTCTGCACCCTCAAATCACTCAAGAAATTTCTCCCCCTCCTACCTAGGGCAGCTAAGGAAATGGTTACCCGCGACCTGATCCTCTCATGCATTGATTATGCAAATGCCCTGTACATTAGGTTGCCAGGGTACCAGCTGAAGAGACTACAGGTTGTACAGAAAACTGCAGCTAGGTCTCTACTCAACATTCCAGGGAGATCTAGTATAAAGCAGCATCTGCACGATCTTCACAACCTCCCCATGGCTGAAGAGTTACATTTAAAGCCCTCACCCTGGCCCATTCAGCCCTATATGGATTTGGCCCTGTATACCTGAGGAAAAGTTTTAAGTTGTATGTGCCCCTGAAACAGTTGCGCTCCGCTGCGTAACTTCTGGCAGTCATTCCACGCTTCCCCCTCACGAGTATGGGTAGTAGCTCTTTGGCTTACAAGGCAGCAGTGGCCTGGAACTTTCTTCTCCTAGACCTTCGTGGCATCCAGGATCCAAAACTTTTCAGGAAACTGCTGAAAACTCTGCTTTTTATTTAATTATCCGTCATCTCTCAGCTTCCATTTAGGTGTCGTGCCGGGTCACTCTTGAGTATCTGTACACGCTATAAATGTCAATAACATAACATACGTGGTGCTAGTTTTGCCTGGTCTGTTCTTGAGGGGTGCCTGGGTGTTGGCGCAGTTTGAGATCCATCGGTGGCGGCTGTGCGCTGCAGTATCATTGTCTGTAAGCGTTGGCGGAGTGGTGGCGTTGAGGGAGTTGACGAGACATTTTTCGGTGGCCTTGATCCAGCTGTGAGGGGGGTGATGATGGTGGTGGTGTATGGTGGGCATGGTGAAGACATGATGTATACAATGATGGTCGGTCCAGGAGAGTCCGGTGGTGTGGCTGGAGTTGAAGTTCCCGCTGGTGGAGGAGACATGCTTGACCATGTGTCCTGCTATGTGGCTTGCTGCAGTGACTAGCTGCTTGAGTCTGATGTTGGAGAGCTTCCCTAGGAGGGAGTGGTGTTCTGGTCACTGGGGTTGTCCAGGTGGAACTTGAGTTCACCAAGCAGGATGTCGTCGGTGGATGTGAAAGCCTGGGGTGCAACGAGGTCTACAATGGTATCGGAGAATGGGGGTCCATGGCCCTGGGGGCCTGCAGATGAGGGTGCAGCAGAGGATGGGGTTGCAATTGGTCCGGATCTGGTTGAGGTGTTCCATTGTCACCATTGGGTCATTAGAGTGCGTGGTCAGTCCGTGTGTGCTTCTGTAGGTGATGGCAATTCCTCCTCCTGCACGGTCAGAGTGGTCCTTGCGGGTGATATAGTAGCCGTCAGTACTGGCGTTGGCGATGTCCGGTCCGGATCAGTGGTTGGTCCTGGCAGGCGATGTTGCGTCCAGGGTTGATGGCGTGGAGGGTGCTGGCGTCGTAGCAGTGGAGTGTCCGAGAGGAAGGGTCCTTGGTGCTGAGAGAGGTCCAGTGGCAGACGGACACAGACAGGCTTGCCTTTGGCATGGGAGGTGTCCATTGCAATGCAGGCATTACATTGTAATGCCTTTACAATGCAACTCCAACATAGCAGGTGCCTATACATCGTATTCAATCACAACGCATTGTGAGGTCAGAAATGGGGTGTTTTCAAGTTTCAGGGTTGGTATGGGTTTCGGGTGTAGGTGACAAAATTTGGGGTGTATAATGGGGTAAATTTTGAAATTTGGGGTGTGCACTTGAGTCAAATATGAAATTTGGGGTGTGCATTTGGGTCAAAAATGAAAGTTGGGGTGTGCATTTGGGTCAAATATGAAATTTAGGTTGTGCACTTGGGTCAAATGAGATTTTTAGGGTGTGTTTAGGGGATAAAACAGGAATTTTAGGATTCAGGGTGTGTTTTGGGGTGCAAGAGTTAGTTTTAGGGTTGCACTCACTGAAGTGGGAATAGTAATTTTTACATCTTCGCTATCCAACACCTTGAAACTGTTGCAATATGCCTAGTATTAGTATGCATTGGAATGCAATGTAATGGTATGCGTTGTAACTTTAGTTATACCTTTGGCACACCAGTGGTACGCCCGCTGCGAATGGACGTACAGCGTCCGCCATTGGGAATGCTGCCGAGGGGGGACTGGACAGCTGGCAGGTGGGAAACACTGGAAACAACACAGGATGGGGCGGGGATGCGGGGGTGTGTGTTGGAGTGGGTTTTGTCAATATTTAAATGAGAGAAATCCTACCTCGAGGCTGGGTCCCCTGTCTTCGTTGCTCCTGCTCTCCTGAGTCTGCTTCCAGGAACAGGAAGTAGGCAGC
Organism: Triturus cristatus; assembly: GCF_964204655.1. Lineage (NCBI taxonomy): Eukaryota > Metazoa > Chordata > Amphibia > Caudata > Salamandridae > Triturus > Triturus cristatus. Next base: position 1,390,585,783 of record NC_140590.1, read on the forward strand.
TAGGCTCCCTCCACTAACCCAATCACAACGCTGCAATGCGGCGTTGGGATTGCTCATTGGCGCAGGGACAAGGTGTCAGCCAGGAGCTGGAGGGGTGGGCATGTTCTCCATGTAGGTTCTAATGCAGCCTGCATTGTGAACAGGACAGTGCACATGACTGCTATGGGTCGCCTGAGCGGGCCGACCAAACAGTCATTGCGCACTTGAGTGGGAATGCCACTCCGCCCCTGCCCTGCTACGTGAGTGGAGCAGCCCTGCCAAAAGGAAACATAGCACGATTACATCAGGAAGTCATCATAATGTGTTGATTTTTCTTCTTCTTGCACTGCTTGAGAGCAGTGGGGCGACGCTCATCCGCTATAGCGGATGAGCCGCCACTGGGGGTGCACCATCTACAAGTGCCAGGCTTGGGCGACTCGACCCCCGAGCCTCCGCCGCTACGCGTCCCACCTTCTCCTTACCTGGACATTGACACCGTGGCACAATCCGCAGCACTCTCTCCAAATCTGTGATTCAGCCAGCAGGAGCATCAGCCAGGTGGGGTTTCACAAGCCTGGGTACAACAGTTGCCGACAAGTCCGCTGGTAAACCTCTCGATGCAGTTGATGCAGCAGGGCCCTCTTAGGTGTGAAGTTGCAGCGCTCCTGCAACACAAGGTCGGCGCAGCTCAGGGGTCTCACCTTCCACAGAGTCCGGCCAGCGCAAAATCATCTGGCCTGTGATGCAGAGAGGTGCCGCCCACTGTTGGTAATCCCCTCCGTGCACCCCGGTGTAGTGGTGCATCATAGTATGCGATGCAGACCTCCCTACATTGGTGCGTCTCTGCCATTCACAGCTCCAAGGGGCTCATGGCGGTCTTCTCATACAGGTCAGCAACGTGTCTCCATGCGACCTTGTCGCCGCACCTCAATGTCTACTGCCACGGCTCATTGACTCCACAGCTCCTCCGCATCCCACTCCAGGCTCTAGACGCAAGTCCAGCAAGGCATCCAGGCTCCAGACGCAGGTCCAGCGAGGCATCCAGGCTCCAGACGCAGGTCCAACAAGGCATCCAGGCTCCAGTCGCAGGCATAGGAAGGCATCCAGGCTCCAGATGCAGGTCCAGTGAGGCAATCAGGCTCTCATCCTGGTCATCCTGGGTGTTTGGGGGGTTGTTGTTGGCTTCAATACTGGGTTCAGCTTCCTCCATGGTGCTTCTCTATTTTTTCCCGTTATATATTTTTTTGTTTGTGTTTGGGCCACTTAGCGGGCATTTTATAGTGGTTTTTCCCAGCTTACGTGAAGAAAAATGGACTGCCGCTAATTAGCGTGCCGTTTCTGGCCGCTTATTGGCCCATCGCCACTTTTTTCATGTTAGCATGAGGATGTTTATCGCCGTGCTGCTAATCTTAACGCCGGGAAGTTCACCCGGTAAGGGAAACAATCACCTGTTGGCGTGTTGTGAATACGCGGTACACGGTGATAAAAAAAACGCACGCTAACTGAGGTTAGCGATAATTATCGCCAATCCTTGTACATATGCCCTTCAATGTGTTTTGTGATACTAGATAATTCATGCCCATGAGACCATATTTGGACTCATTTACCCAAATTATGGGCTTTGTTACGAGTGTGTCAGAAATTGTGTTATTATTTCCCACCCCGGAATTGATACTACATGGGAGCCCAGAAATCCAGAAATCCAGACATGGGGTGTTACGAGAAATTACATTTTAGGAAATAGCACGTGGAAATCGGTATTTCCTTGCAGATTTCTGCTTTACTTTTCTTCAGTCTTTCGCAGAAAGATTTTTGCTGCTTTCTCCTTGTGAAAAACAAAAACTTGGAATTCCTATAGGCTCTCTAACTCTTGTTACTGGGCCCATTAGACTTTATGAGCCTCTCATAATGAGGGCCTATATGTTGTGATTTGAACCTTACTATATATCTGGCAAACACTTTGTTGATTGATTTGTAGCTCCTTTGACAACAAGTTAGTGACAGTCATTTTTGTGTAAATTACAAATCCATAAGCCTTCTCAATTAAGTTGTTATTGTGCTAAATGTACCATTTGCTAGTAACACTTTAACCTCTGATGCTGTCACAGGCCGGCTCCATTTTGAATTGAGAACATCTGAATAATTTTGGAATGGTGCTAAGACTAAAGTATGATATGCTAGAATAACAAAACAAATAGATGTAGTTTGTTGTATGAAATAATTTTAAAATAGAAATTTCTTGGGTCATAACCCTCACGAAATAGAGTGACTGGGCCTTTAGTCTACAATCCTTCTGGTCCATAAATCCCCTGTTAAAAATATAGCTGTGCACCATATCTTAAATCCCTTTTCTAATTAACCATTAAGAAGTGGATTTTAATCTATGGTGTTATGCCTAGGAAGAAAGACACAACCCAAATGTTCAGGTCTTTTAGTATCGAAATTGTTATCTCGATTGAACTGATACTTTGAAGGGCTCTGAAATAGGGGAACATGGGGGTATATTATCAAGGGCATTATCGCCGCTTTAGCGGCACTTTTTGCCGATAAAGCGGTGATAATTTTATCGCCCTATTAGCAAGCCTGCACTAACATGCGTTAGCGCAAGTTTTCCGGCGTTAGCTGCCGTTTTTTTCATCGCCTTGCATGCCAGCGATATGTATCGCTAATGGCATGCAAGGTAGGCGTTACTTACCTAAATTTCACAGTAAAAATCGCTAACAGCACTTCACTGTATTATCAAAGATGACCCGCGATACAATAATTCGCGCTAACCCCCGATGTACGCAGGTTTTTAACACCTGCTAAAAACCTGGCTAAAGCCAGATCCCCATCAGAAGACCCACAGACATCAAAGAGGTAGGGGCATATTAGCAAGTAAGGGCGATAATTATCACCCAAGCCAAGTATCTCTTTGGTGTCTGTGCGCCGATCGCTGCCGATCTCAAGGTATCGCCTGAAAACCTATCGCCTCTTAGCGGGAGTTATCGCACCCTTTCCCTGACACTATCGCCTCTCACAGACGTGTTGATAATACGTCGGTAAGAAGCTGAAAATAATCAGGGAAAGGAGGCGATAACAAAACTCCCGATACTTGGCACGGGCGATAATTATCGCCCTTACTTGCTAATATGCCCCATGGCTTGTTAATCAGAGTAAACTGTCCCAACATGAAGGAAACAGTCCATTCCATTGCATAGTAGAAAACATCTTCCTATTAGAATTAGATGTGTGCAAGAACCAGTTTGCATAGCTATTGAAACATTTCATGTTGTTATATTTATCCGTGTTCAAGTATGGGTGAAAGTCATACAACCATGCAAAGGACTATAAATGTGCAACGAAATTCTGAAATTTAAAACGTTTTATTAGAAGTGTTTAAAGTAATACTGAATGTCCTTGAGCAATCAAAAAAAGTTTGAGGAAGCTTGAGGCAAACAATTTACAGTGGGAAGAAATGTACGTGTATAATATAAGATTGCAATGACATCTATTAGATTAGTGGGAACATGTTTCTTTGTTGTGAAGAAGAGAGAGTTGAAAGAAAAGGAAGGAGAAAATAGAGAAAGGGAAGATGTCCATAAGGTACATTCATACTGCAATACGAAATATTGAAAAAAGTATATACAATAAGAATATAGATATGAACTGCTAATAATTAAAACATTTTAAAACAATAAAAAGGTAGAAATTGCTTTTAGAATTCAGAGTAATATAGTGTTTCTATGCTGTATTTACCTTCACTGTTTTAAAAATCAATAACATTGGTTATAAAAAAAAAAAGATTTCAGAGATATAGGAAATTGGCTCACCATATAGTGTACTAAAAAAAAGTACACTGTACAGAGAGTGCAGTGGTCTCCGATTGGTTTACAGAGGCTAAAGTAGACAATACTAATGCCCTCTTTAGTGGTAGTGTGGGCAAGCAGTTAGGCTTATCAGAGGGTAGTGCTAAGCATTTGCTGTACTCACAGAGGCAATAAATGTAACACACACTCAAAGAATTAATCAGAGACCAAATTATCAAAATAACACTTATTTTTATATATGTTTAACCCAAGAACTTCGTTTAAAGGTAAGTACTGTTTTCAATAACAATTCGTACATATAAGTAAAGCTTTTAAAGTTGTGCACCTTTAAGCACAATGCAATCCCATTGAAGGAAAGGTTAGAGCTGCATAAAGGTAGGCATATTCGGTTTCATGGGTTCACCTTCAGGATTCTAAGTTGTAGTGGGCTAAGGTCCAAACTAAAACCAGCAGTTCTCCGGGAACTGCCTGGGCTCTGCTGGGAGCAGGGTGCTGGTGAAGTTGGTAGATGGTGCTCTACAGAGAAGAGGGGCACCCAAAAACAGGCTGCACAGGGGAACTTGGGGACAAGTCTGATAGCTCTCAAACTGGGGCTTGAGCCACATGGGGTCTTGGAACATGGGAGCACGGCCAGTTTGTCGAGACCCGGGCGGGGCGGCTCGGGTGCAGAGTGGTTAGGTCGACTGGGCTGGGTGCTGCGCAAAGATGCTTATCGCAGTCAGGGACAAACAGCTGGCAGAAGCAAAATCAAAGCAGCTGGGCCAATCACAAGGGTGGGATTGTTTTTAGGATAGGAAGAGTCTTTGGCCTGGTGATCTATGTGTTTACAGTTAAGGCACCACGCCTTCTTGTGGTCCCTGTCCTTACCATGGTGCCCAGTTTTGTTTTGTTAGGAGTCTTTGGGCCCACCCTCCTGGTAAGGTTTTTGGGGGCCTACAGAGGACTCATTTTTTATTATCTTTAGAGTGGTCCACCTTTTTTTCTTGGTTGGGGCTTTTTGGACTCCTTCTTTTGGTCACCCTCTCCATGACTTATTTTGGAAACTCTCGTTCTCACCTAGCGATCAGCCTTACCCTCCCATCTCTATGGAAGAAGCTGGACATAGATCCACTAGGTATTGGGGCAATTTTCCAGAAACACAAGTACTCAACAGATGTTCTTTCATAATCAAATTATACAGCCCATCCTAGTTGTGTACGTGGCCAACCAACCACCTAGTGTCTTTACTGAAAAGTCTCCAAATCATCCAAGGACTGACTTGAGGTTTTTGAGTCCCCCTGAACTTAATCTGATATTCTTCATTGGTGAATCAATAAGGGTACCCTTCATGTGGTGATAGGACTCAGCCTCTGCCTCATTCAGTGTCAGCAGTCTATCCTGCACTTACCAAACAACAGTTCCCACAGGAGAGAGCCCCAATGCTTCTGGCTGACCTTCCCCATACTGCAAGCTCTCTAAAAGTCTGCAAACCATTTTGTGATGTCATCACCTTCTGTGTTTTGGGAGAATCCCTTCGGGAATTTTGGGGTTAAAGGTTTCCTCTCAGTCCCTATTTATTATGTTCCTGCTACCATTCCTAGGTGTCTGCCCTTTTCCTTTCTATGGTCATTATCCTGTCCTTCAGGGCTATTCTGCAGGCCAATCTCTCCAGAAGGATCTCCCCCTCTGGGAGATCTTCAGTATACCTTGAGCGACCTGAGCCATCCTCACTAGAGGCAGGTGAGGTGGCACAATTTGTGCTGCATCCCCTTAGGGACCCTCTTTAGTTCCAAGGTGCTAGAGGTACTACTTACTAGGGACTTACAGGGGTCCTAAAGGGGTGGCAATTGTGGATAAATGGCACAGTTTAGGGAAAGAACACTGGTACTGGGGATCTGGTGAGCAGGAACCCAGTACACTTTCAGTCAAAGATGCACCAGATACCAGGCAAAAAGTGGGGGGAGACTTCAACAGAGTCCAGTTTCCTACAAGAGAGATTTAGTAACCTCTACCTGTTCATCTGAAGTGTGAGTTACACATCAAGGAAATTAAGTATTCAACTAGAGAAGATCATATCAATACTTATATAATTGAGGTTTGTTTAGGAGAGCATTTAATCACATTACTTTCATGTCTTAAGCACAGATAGTTTAGAATTACTTTTCCAGTTTAATGTTATTTAAATAAATTCTATTGCAATAAAAATGTCCAGTAATTTACAATTAAGGGGTAGATATTACCAATCATTTATTAGGCAATCTAAAAATGTTTTGGAGAGAAAGCTGGGCATTAGTTTCTAAGATTACATTATTTTATATTTTTATTCCAAACTTGAATCCAATAAGGTTTACATTTATTACACCCAAAAATCATATGAAAAAAGATTCCTATATATGCCACGCTTGACCAACATTGCTGAGAAGTAGAATTAGACATTTTGCGTAAAAGAATAGGGTTACATAAAAGTCTGTTGTAACAAAAGTAAGTGTTTTCTTCCAGCTACAAGACCATGTTTGAATTCACCAACTAATAAGAGGGTAGTTTCCCCATTCAAGCTCTGTTTTAGTTTTGTCTCTATTGGAATCCAAATAGACTAAAGATTACTAGAGTTTAGTAGTTGTGGGAGGAGTATACAAATGCACTAAATCAGAACCACTATTAGACACCTCTTAGGAATTAGAATGTTAAAAGTCACCAAATGTATTTTGAATATTTGTATATTGATTGGAAATTGAATGATAAATGCCAAATTTATCTTGCAAATTAGAAAAAGGACACCAATTATCATCATCTACTATATTTTGCAATAAACAAATCAGTTAATCGTTCCATTTTTTCCAAAACATTGTCTTCCAATTGAACTTTATATTCCTGTTATAACATATTGGAGAATTTTAAGGTATTTGTTCTTCCAAATGTAGCATAGAAACAATAGAATGCAATAATCTACACATATTCTGTATTATGGGAAGAAACAGTGAATGGCAGTTCTGTTATTTAGAAAGAAAAGGTGTAATTCTTTTTTTCTCAGTTTCTGCCCAAATTGGGAAGAGAGAGGGCTAACTGATACAAAGTAGAATTTCGAAATTTAACACCTCCATCTTCTTTAGAGAGTTTAACTTTATATAATGAAATGCTTAAATTTCCGGACGTTCCACAAAACCCTTGACAAAATTCCATCAGTACCTTTAAAAGGCACCTTAGGAAGAATACACTGGTAACACAGATAGTGTATATAAAATTTACAAGGTTATTATTATTTTTATGAAATCTAAAGGACCCCTCTAATACAAATGCAGAGGAGACCAGTTTCAGTAAAATTAATAGATTTCTTTTTTTTAATCATCTAGATTAAATTTGATTAAGTCCCTGAAGCAATTTGAAAACCAAACACCTCAAAATGTGATCTTTGAATGACACCATATTACATTATAATTGGAAACATTTACTTAATGCACTATTTATTCAGGGGACACACATCTGAGTTTGTAAAACTAAACATGTATCCTGACAGCTGTGAGCATAAATGTACTTCTGACAAAAAAAGGATGAAGAGTTGAATCAAGACAATTAACGTACAAAAGTAGATCATTGGCTTAAACAGAGGGGCAGATTTACAAGCCCCTTGTGCCTTTGTGCGCCACCACTGCGTCACTTTCTTTTGACACAATGGCGGCGCAAACCATGCAGCCAATTTACAAAGTGACGCATCTAGGGAGATGCGTCACATTGTAAAGCCCTGCATCACATTATACCTGCGTCAGGTATAATGTATGCAGGGTGGGTGTTCCCATGCAAAAAGCCATGTAGAACTGACGCAGTGAAATTTACATTTCACTGCGTCACTCTATGCCTTCACTGCGTCAAAATCCCTGCTCAGACCAGGCATAAGGAATGACGCAGGGCTTTTGGAATGGGACTCATCTATCTGTTGTGGCGCATTGCTGGAGTTGTGTCACTTTCATTAGCACCTCTAGCAATGTGTCACTTTTGGGCAAACAGATGCGTCAGAATTTCTGACGCATCTGTTAATCCGTGCGCCAGGAAGCACCGTATTGTAAAAAACGGCGCATCCATGGTGGCGCAAGGACATTTGGCGTTGGTGCAAGGAAACTGAGGCATCTATGCAGATGCGTCAGTTCCTTGTAAATCTGCCCCAGAATATTTAATCTCATGCATCCCACATTTAAAGTCCTTAATATAAGGATGTTGTTTCACTTTAGCCAAAATAAGAAAAAGAGACAAAAGGGACAAAAGGGACACCCCTGCCTTGTTCGTCTCTTAAGAAAAAGTAAGAGATTGAAGACCTTTAAAGAAAACAGCAGATTTGGGAAAATTATTAATTGAAATTCTATCAAACCAGACACAAAAGTGTGTCATTTTAGTGCATTAAACATGAAATCACAATTCATGCAAGCTAATGTAATAGCTAGCTGCAAAAGGAGATTTAAGGAATCTAGTATTTCTAAAAAGGTACTAGCAAACCAGCATTATTTTCAATAAAACCAGATACATTTGAAAAAGGGGTTTTGGAGAAACAGAATTCTTACTCCCTCTTTTAGGCTTATTTATTGGAGTACCAGATCCAGACAGGCTTCCCTCTCCTGGGCAACAGAGGAGATATGTAAGATAAAAACATGTATCCCTTTGTTTATTTTCTGGTTGGCACTGTACATTGGGGCAGATTTCTCAACATTTCATGAAACGCAGTGCAGCAAGACACCTTGCTGCACTGCAGCGTGAAAGGCGAGATGGCAGGAATGCATCATATTTAATATTATATTGTGCATTTCTCTCCTCTCCTTGTGCTGGTGCACTTTTGGTTGCCTAGCACCAATTAAGGTACCCTTGCGTCATGGATATATTTATCCTCGTTACGCCTCCACTTTCTCCTCATCACCTTACGTCTGTTAGCAACAACAGCCCACCATCAAACAATAGAGAAACCATTGCTCTTCTTGCTGGGCACACCTTCAGTCATACTCTGCAAACATTATCTTCATCAGCACAGTAAGGCGTTGCAATCATTGGACCCACTCAGACTGGGAAGTAAGCCATTCAATCATTAGAGACCAATATTTTTCTTTCTTGCTAAGACTAAAATATTTTGAGTCACAAATACAAGCCGTATGTACCAAGGCTATCCATTCTCTGTAGTCCGGAGGCAATGGTTCAACCCATTTTGTACCGGTCATATATCTGGCTAAGAGTACTAAGTAGACGGTCTGCAGTGATAGCGGTTAGTGAGAGGAGCAACGCCAAGATATCGCCTGACGACAGCGAGTGATACAGCAAATCCCTTGGATTACTGTGCTTTAACAACTACATTAGGCCTGGAGTGTCAGTAACTAGTCCTGTGTCAGTTACCAGGAAGTTACAAATAATTTGAAATTCGGCTGGTTAAACAAATACCATGTTTGACCAGACATAAGGGTCATTGTTTAACTTTTTACTCATTGTCCTGAAGATGGTCCAACTGACTTTTTAGCGACAGAGACCGAAACGTCGACCTTCTCATCTACCTACACAGCTATTCAGTCTCCTTGAGAATTGTTTTCTTTGTTTCAGATTCATTTTTCAATATATTAATATTCTGGAATGGATGTTTACATACTTGCCCCTGAGGTTATAACCATTGTATAACAATATGTTATGACGGTTCTTGTATGTAGTTATACTACCTAGTTCCCTTTCATTTACTTACATTAAATAAGTTGATTTTTTGATATATACACACCCGTGTTCAAATTGTTTATTGGCAGATTTATCAGGATAAAAATAAGTTAATTTAGAATTTTGATTGTTTCTTAGTCAGTCTCTAGTGGAGGACTTGACAACAGATTGATTCATATTATTGGTGTTCATTCATTTTGTTCAAAATAAATCCCTTGTAGGCATCTTCACTTATCCATTATCACATGTCCCAAGCCTCCAAGGGTATATTGGGTTTCCCACGTTTCCTTTACTCTCTTTTCTGCTAGGCTGATTTTTACCACTTGTAGTGATAATGATCATTTTTATTTTTAGTGACTTGTTCAAGGTTGCAAAGATATTTATATTAAATTTGGTATCGTTGTGAAAGTACTTAGCAGAATTACCATCTAATAAGGACTGAACGAACAGTGCAAGAGTGTAGGAACATGTCTGCTTGTAACATATCATGACACGTAGCATCTCAAGAAGCACCTGTAAATAAAATATATTCTATTTAAACAGAATAAAGTTGACAATTATGCTGGAATTTCAATCCCTCCTTTTATTTAAAATAGTCTGCTCAAGTTAGACCACACACTGACCTTTACAATACAGGAATCTGAGAACATGTGCAGACTCACCCACAGTGGAAAATCTCAAAGATACACCCATAATGAGTTAAACAAGTGTTAGCAGGGCAAGAGAATGAATTCAAATATGGAACAGTAAAACTTGCTTTCCACGTGAAAAGTATAAGTTAATACATAAGCAAAGAGGTATAATAATTGTTAGATTACAGACCAAAAGGCGACTCCATGGTTATTATTCAGCCGCCATTTCTATTTTGTATTGAAAATGGATTTTTGTCATTGCTAATATCTTTGACACAGTACCACAAGCCTGCTCGAAATTTTGGACACCCTTACAGAAACTGGCTAATGTTTGGCATATCGAGTTTCAGGACAAGGATTTTAACCAGGACCAATTTACAGAGTGGAAAATTTAGCTCCCTAATGAAATGTTGTTCTTTGTTATAGCAAAAAACTCTGAATAGGTATACTCTAAACCTGACATGAAAATAAAGCTTAACTCAGAAGGCATGCCTTTTTGTTTGGTCTAAATCTATTTAGTAGTTTTTGAGACACTCGCATTTGAAATAAGTGTTGGGCAGTCATTGAAGCATTACATTAAGAAATTTCAGATCTGCTTAAGTCCTCAGACTGTCCTTGAACCTCATTTCCAGGACGGTTCGAGGACCCAATAAAATAAATATGGAAAATTAATAGGACAAGAGGACTTTTTGTTCTCTTCGTCCATTTAGTATATACATACTTGAAGGCTTTGATTGGCTGGCCTGCAGAAAAAACTTATTTTGCTGCTGCATTACAGTATGGGGAGCTCAGTCCCAGTGTCCTGCTGTAAAAAAATATTATTAAAGCACCATAAAGAGACCAGAAGAGCATCCCCTGACCCATGAGAGAGTTCTTCTTTGCGGTAAAACATCTTTTTTATCATGGTATTAGTGAACCCCATGATCAGTTTCATAAACTTTGAGACCTCGATCTCTGGTTCAAGAATGCAAATTTAAAACTCAAAATCTTCAAAGTGTCCTCAACCTCATGTTTGAGGACAGTTCGAGGTCCAAGACTAAATAAAATGAGAAAGGAAAGAGCTTGTTTTTCATCATACATTTCTGGCCTGGTGACCCAAACCTGTGAATACGTTTTCAAACAGCAGAGATGCCCGTTCATGGGATTATGGCATAAGGTTTGGTCTGTTGCCTACAAATTGGACTTATGTTTGCAGTGTGCATTATTTGCTGTTTACATGGTCATCTTAAGATGAAGGTCCGGACAATGCTATGGCATGTCTGAATGGATTGGCATGTTTCCAACAGTATTTATGTTTTGATATATGCATACACCTTATCCAACAGTCTTGAAAAAGCCCCAGACCTTTGCGTGCTGAAGAGGAGTGAAACTCATTGGCTGTTGAAGGCTAGATCTTGGGCCTAAGCAAAGGCTATGGGCCACGGAGTTTGTCTTGTGGTTGATCACCCGCACGGTTTCGAAACAGGCCATGCTAGGCTAGGCCCAGCCCTTCAACCCATTCCTTCTGCTTTTGGCCAAAGGCCTGGAACAAAGGAGATGTCCACCCACAGAGGATTGGCAGAAGACCCGTTGCTACCTACAGATATAGCCTGCTTACAACGTGGAACCAGTACATGGCAAGTGAATGCAGTAAAGCATAAAAAAACACAGAAATTCACAGAAAAAAATTACAATTGAAAGTTAGTTATGGTTTAGCGGACACAAATCTGAAAAACACCTCAAATTTGCCAGTTATGGAATACAACTCTCAATGCACCTCATGATACACGCCGGGCGCTATGCTCAGTTCACCACTTTTCCGATGTGCTGTGGAAAAAAGCCTTAGAGCCAAGAGCAAAACATGGCGCATGCCCTGAGTTATGATGTGCTTTGTGCATTGCATTTAAGGGCTGGGTGTGTTGAATGTCAGGGCTTTTTTGAGTGTGTGTTTGCTGAACAATAACTAACCTTAGTCTGTGTTTTTTCAGTGAATCTAATGTACAAAGGGTTAGCTCTAATGTATATAATTATAAAAATTCACAATTGGTTTGTGAGCTCATTATCACACCCTTTACTGAACTGCAATATTAGGTGTTAACTTACTTTAAACATTGTTTTGTCAACTTTAAAAGTGTGACTCAAAAATCTGCAACAATCACATGTATATAGTGCTCTGGTTAGGGCTGCTCAGTGTCATGTATCTAACATGCTAGAAAAGTGATAAAGTTCCTGGGGTCCAGTAGTTCCAACAGTTAGGTATTTATATTTTTATTGTTGTTTTTGAAGATTATTATGACTTGTATTTAGAGATCTAAACACCGATGAGAGTTGGATATGGAAGACAACTGAATGACAAGGCAGGGCAATACATAGATTTATCATATATATATATATATATATATATATATATATATATATATATATATATATATATATATATATATATATACACACACACACACACACACACACACACACAAGTTTATGATGACACATTTGTGTATGGATGTATTAGTTAAAATGATTTTGAGAGCAGTTTTAACTGTTGAGAGCAGCGTGATTGAGCGAATCCCAGGCTTAAAAAGAGTTCCACTGGTGGGGCCTTACAACTAAAAGGTACGGAACCCAGCGGATCGGTTATTATAGCTAGGAGGGTTTTGTTAGCCGGATGAACTCAGGATTACAGAGAATTTGATTGGAGAGGAGCCAATGATTCACCCATCCAATTATGCTAAAATGTGATTTGTACTGTGTTCTGTTGTTATGTACCGCACATATCGTGTGTGAATAGACAAACAAACAAACTAATTCATTAATTGACGAATCCATAAATATTGCGGAAAGTGCACTATAAGAAGCATAATGCAACCTAGAATGATTACAGGGGCTATGGAGAACTACGCCTCCGGATAGCCGTAGGTGACCGCTGCCCCACCCCCAACATGGTGACTCGTACCTGGTGTGCTGCCGTTTGGTGCTCCGTGTGATTTTCATCGCGTCTCTTGCCGGGATTCTGGATGAGAAGCGAGGCAGGCAGCCAGGCGACAGGATTGAGTGAGCCCTCCTGGAGTCTGTCTGCCGGGCGTTTTCTTTTCGGCGGCCACCGGGGGAGTTGATTGACACAGCAGTGCTCGAGAAGGTGAGGGGGAGACAAGTGTTTTTTTCCAAAACGACAGCCGGGATTGCCGCGGGGGGATGCTGTGAGACTTAATGTCGGGTGCAATCATTTGAACATCGGCCTGACCCTTCTTTATTGTGAAGTATCTGAAATTGCAGGAATTTCAAGACTCGCATACTCAGAGGCATTTGCGGCTTAAAGGGGGGGATTAAATAGAAGAGGAAAGGAATAAGTGGAGATTGTAGACTCTGGGAGACTTTTTCGTGGGGGAAAAAAAAAGGAGAGTTGGATCTGGGAGGAATAAAGGTGAACAATAATTTTTTTTTTGTTTAAACCCCAGAGGTAACAATGGGAAATCCCCAGAAGGATGCAAGGATTGCTGTAAAATCAAGTAAAGCAGATGCCGCAGCTCGCCTTAAAGCCATAACATGCCAGGCTCAGGCGAAAAAAGCCGCACTCCAGGCCAATAAGGAAAAGGATAAGGGAAGTAATTCCAGCTCCTCCGGTCTTAACAGCACCCTCGTGAGCTCGGAGGACGAGTCCCCCTCCATCACTCTTTCTTCACAACGCGAGGGGCCATTTGAATTAACGGTTGACCAGGCTTGTGCTGCACTGGAGCCGACTGAAGCTGCCGTTGTCTCAACAATGTCTCCTCAAAGCAGCCCAGCTCAGGACGATCCGAGGAAAGCTGGAAAAGGAATGAAGGACTTTCCGCTGTTTATAAAGAAATGTATCCTACAACTGTCACAGTCCTCCTCATCAACTTTAAATTCAGTTCCTAAACCATCGAGGGCATCACCGCTGGGGTCAGGATCGGTCTCATCAGGATCGCCAGAAAAACTGCCTCCTAAAGATCAGGATCAGGCTATAACCCGACGAAATTCTGAAAGTGATCACTTGGAAATTCAGTATCAACAGCAGGATCTAACTCAAGTACAAGCTCCGGCGGTACCCTCTATATCTACAAGCTCCAGGAGTACAGGGGGAAAAGCTATGCCTAGGTTAAATTCCATCCAGGCTCAAGATGTGGCAGACGAAGACAGAAGGATCACGATTGAAACCACAGTGAGCTTGATGTCATTCCAGCCTCTGCTACAATCTCAGCCTCAACCTCAATCGAGATCTCAAGGGCAAGCACTGCCAGAAGCTGTGTCGGCCCAGACGGACACACAGGTGGGAAATACAAGTATTGGAACTGATGACCCGCTAGTAATTCCTGTCAGAATATGGAGACCAAGGGGATCTTTCAGTTAGATATCAGGGATATGCTGAATTTAATCTTGGAAGAGGTCCGCAAAATAAAAAAAACACAGAAAATGGAAATCGCTGCTCTGCATCAGAGACTGGGGAAAATCGAAGAAGCAATGACCGGATTCCCCCCTAGATTGCAGGAAGCGGAAGCTAGAATATCTGTATTGGAGGATCAAATGAATATGGCTATGGGATAGGCAAAAGAGGCGGCTAAAAGGAAGAACTACCTCAAGAGTAAACTGGAGGAGCTTGAAAATCACTCTCGGAGGTCCAACCTCTGGATTGTCGGGGTTCCGGAAGGGATAGAAGGCTCCCAACCCCTCCCATGTGTAAACTCATTTATCAAACAGCATGTCCTACCCGAGTTTGAGGGCGACCTCACTATTACAAGAGCCCATCGAGTCCCAGTGCAATCTTTTCCAAACTCTACAATACCAAGAACTATCTTGCTGAACTTCGCAGACTTCCATATAAAGGAGAGGACTCTGACAAAAGTTATCCAGCAGAGACAGTTTTTTGTGAATGAGACTACTAAGTGTCGCATATTCTCGGATATGACTGCTGCTGCTGCACACAGGAGAAAAGAATTTGTTAAAATTTTGCATTTGTTTAAAGCTCATGGCGCGCAAGCATCAATCGCTCAGCAGTCAAAACTGAGAGTTTTAGTCAAAGGAAAGTTCTTTATGTTCTCAGACCTTGATGAGGCCCAGGCTATGTTAAAGGAGATTTGAGCAGGATCTAGCGCCTGAAAAATTGGTATATACATAGAGTTACCAGCAGCCATGGCAATATTAAGGGTGCCCTCACCAGAGATACAAGCTGGATTGGCTAAGAGATGTATTTACCGATAGACAACTGTGAATTTGTAATTAAGAGTACTGATGACATTGTTTTTTTCTTATTTAGATCAACCTTTCGGTAAATGAAAAAAAGGGGTCCCCCCTACATCTAGTGTATAGACTCTGGCATATACTTAGGTTGATTTTCCTTTTTCCTTGTTGGGGGGCTCGGGCTAGCAGGGTCACTCGGGGTGTAACTCCATGACACCCAACAAGTTAGACGGGAGGGGTGAAATGTGGTTAGCGTGGGTGGTAGGATTTTTTCCACATTTCAAGGGGTGGGTTTCTTTTTGGGGTGTGAAAGGCGGCACAGCAGGAAAAAGAGCACGAGCAGAAGGTTCTGAAAGTTTAGGAAAAGCACAAGAAAAAATTAATCATGGAAACCAGTAAATGCAAGATCCTATCAGTCAACACTAATGGAATACTCAATAAAAAGAAATATGGCGCTCTTATTAGATGGCTATTTTCATTAAATCCCCAAGTTTTGTTTTTACAGGAGACACACCTGAAATCTAATTTTCCAAAACTTTTTATACCTAAGATTTTTTCTAAAGTTTTTTTGGCATCTTCAGGAGCTGCGGTTAGAGGAGTAGCAATCTACTTCTCCAGTAAACTTCCCTGGGAATTCATTCAAGTACACAGGGATATACATGGGAGGTGGTTATGGGTAGTAGCCAAGTTACAGGGGAAAATTGTAAATTTTATAAATTACTATGGTCCAATCTCAGATGACATTGCACCCTTGACTCAAATTAATGATTTATTGATAGGATCTCCCGGGCAGGTGGTATTTGGTGGGGACTTTAAGTTCATACAGGACATAAAGAAAGATACTTCGAATAAAAATAAAAAACAACTAAAACCAAATACAAAAAAAATAATGGGAACCATTATACAAGAATATCAATTGGTGGACCAATGGCGGAAAGCCAATTTTGATAAGGAATTTTACACCTGCTGTTCACACCGTTTTCGGACAGCATCTCGAATAGATTTTTTTCTTACCTCCAGATCCCTTCAGATTCAAGATGCTGGCATGGGCTGTAATCCTTTTTCAGACCACGCTTACGTTGGGATAGAATTGGTGCTTGGGGGAAGAAGTAGGGAACGTCCCAGGTGGCAGCTGGATCGTCTCCTTTTGCAAAATGAGGATACGGTTCGAAAGATTTAGAAAGTGGATTCTGGAATATTTAAAGACTAATGAAAATACGGCTGCCCCCTTTTCAGTGTGGCGGGGGGTTTAAGGCAGCAGCTCGAGGACAGATAATAGCCTATTCGGCCGCCCAGTCCAATACCCGGCGGACTAAGATAGCCCAATTGCAAACTGGAGTAGATCGGGAATACGATCTCCAACTTCAGCTTCTTCCCAACAAATATGAGCAGGCAAGAACAGCGTTGAGGGAATTTTTTTGTTTTAGAAGAGGTTTGCAACTCACGAATATTCCAACAGAGGGTCTATGAAGAGAGCCAGATAATTGGCAAATTCTTAGTAAATGTCACAAGGAAAAAACAAGAATCAGCTATAATAACCAGAATTTTAGACCCACGGACCGGTCAAGAAATAGTTAACAGTAGTGATATTTCACAGACTTTTGTAGACCATTTTCACCAGTTGTACTCTACTGAGTATTTAGTGGAGGAGGGGCAAATCCAGGAATATTTTATACATTTGAATGTCCCCAAACTATCAGATAACCGGATTGGTGAATTGGGAAGGGAAGTAGAAGCTACCGAAATCTCAGCAGCTATTAAATCAACAGCCGGGGCAAAAGTTTGTGGGCAGGATGGCTTTCCAATCAAGTTTTATAAGGTATTCTTAAAAGAACTTGCTACTCCATTGAAAAATGTATTTAATATTGTTAAAAGGGGTGGCGCAATCCCAGATGTTTTTAAAGAAGCAATAATTGTTTATTTTGTTAAAAAAGATAGAAACCTGGAAGATGTTAATTCATATAGGCCCATTTTGATGAAGGTATGGGCAGAACGTTTTTTATTTGCCGCCCAAGAAATAATTCATAGAGATCAAACCGGCTTCATAGCCGGTAGATCAATGGCGGCCAATACCAAGTTTTTAATACATGCGCTGGATTATTTCAATACAAATTCCATCCCGGCTAGTATTGTAATGGTTGACGCGGAGAAAGCCTTTGATCTTGTGAATTTGAAAACCTTGTTTTTCACTTTGCGGCGGTTCGGGTTTCCTGCACAGGTTGTTAATATGCTACTTAACATCTACCGGGGGGCTACTGCCCAGGTCATAATTAATTCAAACTGTGCAGGAACCATAAATATAAACCGTGGAACCAGGCAGGGCTTCCCGCTTTCGCCATTACTTCTTACTTTTTTTATAGAACCTCTGGTTCTAAAGATACAAAATAATGCTGCTATCCAACCCCTGATACCTGGTATGGCTAAAATAAAACTCTTCGCTGATGACATTATTTTATACTTGATTCCCGGTAAAGAGAACCTCAAAACAGCTCTGAGTGAATTCTCGGAGTTTGAGCAAATAGGCGGGTACAAATTAAATGCTAATAAAACCGAGGTTCTCGCCCTTAATGCTGATTTGAATTCTTATCGATCTTGTCTAAAGACACAAGCAACAAAAAATGATCCTATTAGATACCTCAGGATATATGTATCTAATCAGTATCATCAGTTATTCGAGCTGAATTATGTAAAAATGAAGGGCAAGATCAAGAAGCTGCTGGAACAATGGACATTACTCCCCCTATCGATAGTGGGTAGAGTTTCATTGATTAAAATGTCCATACTCCCGCTGCCTATTTTCCTATTTTCTAATGTCCCGATTAAAATAAATCATTCATACTTTAATGAAATGGATACTCTATTTAGAGAATTCATTTGGGGTAAGAAAGCTCCGAGGGTAAAATTGAACGTGGTCCAATTACCAATAGTACAAGGGGGTTTAACACTGCCTCATCTGAGAACTTCTTATGAGGCCACCTTTTTAGATTTAGTGTCTGGCTTGTTAGGATCCAATTGTACCAGTGACAGCTTTTTTATAGATATAATGACACAAGAAATCGGATCACTAACCCGAGTGTTTTTAAAAACTTCCAAAAAAGACACGTTGCAAGACTTTAAAATATTATTTTTTTAGACTCCAGTCCTTGTTTAAAAAGACGGTTTCATCTGGTCTCTAGTATTTAAAATTAAGAGAAAGTATGAGTCTCGGCCTCCAGCTGCAATTAAGAGATATAAGTACTTGGGAAGGCTGTGGACTGTCTGAGTTAAGGTATTTTATAGTTCAAAATAGGCCGATCTCCTGGCAAGAAGTAACGGCACGGGCGGAATGCCATCGGAAGCCGACCTTTTTGGAATATTTACGCATTGTCCATATGCTAACAAATACCAGCGGTATTTTGGACACCGCTAATCAATATGTGGTAGCCCTTTACGGAGCCAAGATTAAAGGGGTGGGCAACTGGTATAGGCTACTTTATAAGCAGGGACAGGCTTCTGTGATAGAGGCTCACCTGGTAAAAATAACTAGGGAGACCGGATGTAGGCTAGATGGGAAGGAAAGGGAATTTATGTGCCATCTAGGAAGTAAATCCCTGCGTGCCGCAAATTTGAAAAGGATGGCCTTCCTATCACGATGGCTCTCCTATTTAACTCCGGCAGCCTTACAAAAAAGATTTCCAGGTGCAGAAAATACGTGCTTTCGCTGCCAAATAGATGTGGAGGGCGGGTGGCACCATACTTTTTTTGCATGTTCAGCATTTAGGCTTTTATGGGAGGCAGTTTTTTTGGATATTGGCCAAGCAATCGGTAAGAATATTTTGCTCAAGGCCGAAGCTGCCTTGTTTGGTATCTGTAAAGATGACAAGATACTATCTGAACCCGAAAAAGCCTTTGTATTTATTTCCTGCATGGTGACTCGCTCCCTAATTCTGCAGAATTGGAAATCCAGTGAAGCACCTTCTCATCTGAAATGGTTTCATAAAATGAAAAGAACCCGAAAATTCAAGGAATCATACGCTAGGACGGTAGGAGCTACTAAAAAATGTGAAAAAAATTAAACGTTTTTTAATGAACTGGAAAAATTATAAGAGAGATCATAGCACCAGGGTTGGTAAATTAATGTAGCAGCATTTTACTAAAATGCATCAACACTTTCTCTTATTGCACTTTAGCAGCACCAGCACTTTAATTGTTTTAGTACATTATAGAATGTATTCGGTACTTTGGTCAATTATGTGAGGAACTGCAATAGTCACAAATTTTTTTAACCCCTTCCCCGCTCATGACGGAACCGTTCCGTCATGAGCCACGGTTGCCGTGTGCTCATGACGGAACGGTTCCGTCATGACACGCCCGTTGGCGGCCGCTCCGCCTACGCGGCGCTGTTTCCCCGCCTGTGCGGGGGGACAACGCAAATGGGCGGAGTCATGACGGAACCGTTCCGTCATGAGCACAGGTCAACCGTGGCTCATGACGGAGCGGCTCCGTCATGAGCACAGGCCCGCCGCGCTGCCCCCCTGCCCCCCCCAACGCTGCAGCGGAATGTCCGCAGCAGCGAAGGGGTTAATAAAATGTTGTATTTATGTTGGTTTGAGGCGAGAAGATGGCACTAGCACTTTATCGGCATTTGCACTTTATATGTATTAGGAATTTTCCTCTTTGCTGCTGTTTTAGTATAAATTTGCACTTTGCTTTGTGAATAAGTACATAATTAGCTGCTATACTTTTAGTTCTTTGTCGTTCTTTATTAAGTATTGTGAGGCTGTCATTTTGAGATTTTTTGTAGAAACTGGCTTTAACTTTAATGTAAATGATCTGTAGTATACTATGTATTTCTTGAACCTATTGCTCTGCTCAATAAAAATTATTTTAAAAAAAACAAAAAAGAAGCAGGATGCATGGTGGTGTTAGCTTAAAAGCCAATAGTCGTTTAGCATCTCCGACTTGACAAGGATTAAATTGAGATCTTTGCTTCGCTGTACCAGGCCACTAAACGGGACCCAAACTTCTCTCTCGCATTCATTTTAATTTCTTTACCCTTGAAACTGTTCAGTTTTTCTGATAGCAGAGGTGAGTTACAGGTTTCCACCCGAGAACAACAAGCATTGACAAAAGCAATCGTTTTGGATTTTGTATGGGAACAGTTTTTTTCTGGCTACAGGTGCAAGCAATTGCCTGCCAGCATTATAGGGGAGGTAGGACCAGCAGTTTCAAAGCAATACGGGTGAGGAAGCGACAACATGCAGTGAGGTGCTGTGAAATCAAAGTCGACGAACAGAATGAAGTTAATGGTGCATGTGGATTAGAGAGCAGAACTAGTAGAGTGTGACGGCAGAATTCTGGAAGTCCTACCTAGTTTTGTGAGAGATTAGTCTTGCATCCGATAACTGTTGAGGACTTTTTGACCGTATGACTTGGCAGAAAATTCAAGGCATTGGAAGAAGCAGGGTGCAAGCACTTTGGAGCTAGGGAAGCATTGCTTTGGTGTCACCAGAGTACCGGAAGTGCAGAAGCCCTGGCATCTGAGGGTTCATCAGTCTGGTAGCACTCGGAGAGGGGCAGGCAGCAGAGTGGCAGCATTAGAGGTTGATGGAGCTGCAATGGAGCATCCCTTTGGTGGGGCAAAGCAGCAGTTGGCATCACTGTGGAGGTCAGTAGTCTGCGCCCACTTGCAGAGGGATCATCAAAATGCAGTAACATTACACTTGGGCCAGGGACTGTACCAGAAAGGCTGCGGAAGCTTAGATTATGCCAAGATATTAAAGGTATACTTCCTTTTTGTTTTAATACATTCATTCTATATGAAGTCTAAACGGTGGTTACAAATTATGAGCGTTGCAAGAAAGGATAGTGCAACCCCAAACTCGACCTGGTGAAATAAAATTAAAGCATCACTTGAGATATAGCAGATGACATAGAAAATGGACTACAACTTCACTACATAAGATCTGTAGGCCTAGAAGGAAGCACTGCACTGAACTTTCGTTTCCCAGCTCACAGTTCAGCACGTGACCGGCGCCCCCCGCGCCTAGAGGCGGGGCGCCCTTAGTAGCGCCACAGGACTGGACCTTCCCCCAGGGCAGGAAAAGGGGGCTGAACGAAGTGACGTCGTCAGGGCGCGCTGGAAGGCTTATTTGAATCTGCGCCCTGCGATCCTCAGCCTCTTTGTCCCTTCCAACCTCCGGCAAGCTGCAGGGGCACATCGTCGACGTCGGGGGAGTCGAGTCGGCGGAGTGTTGCGTGTGGCACAGGAGGTTTGAGGGGGCCTAGGCGTAGCTACTTGGGGTCTGTTGCGATCGGATATTTTAATTAACTAATTTCATTTTGAGTGTTTCGCGGGTATTTCCTATGAAGGCCACGTTGTGATAGGGATCATACTGTTCATAGTGGAGGCGTCTTGCTGCGATATGCGAGGGGACATCCACCTCCCTAGTTGTAGTAATTGTTCGTGCTCTACAAATGTGGTTTATTATTGAGGGTATTCGCGCTAAAAGTTTTGAATAATATTTCGGCGTGCACATTATGGAGTGTTACATGCGGGGGAAGCGCCGTTGTTTCGCGTGTAATTCCATATAAAAGAGCGCGTTGTGTGAGCAACCATACGTGAGAGGGAATTCATGATTTTTGAGATGTGTCTTTCAAGAATTTCATTTGCATTGTTATTGGTGATCTATGTTGGGTATTCAGCTTCAAACTCTACAAATCCACAAAGAAAACAATGAGGGGTTATCTCCTGTGCAGCTTTTTCGTAGCTGTATCCTGTTTTATCCCATAGTCTTAAATTTGCAAAGCTCTGGAGGTTTCGTATTGCTATTCTGCGGAGGACGAACGTTCCCGTTTGGTTATGACTAGAGACATTTACAAGAGCTTTTCTGTGGTTCATCGTGTTTCATTCTTTCGCATAACGCATTATTGTTCATGTATCTATGTATTTATTAGCATCTCTAGATGATTTAGCTTAGATGGTGCGGAATAATTATACATGTAATGAGTTACTGCTTAGCTGTTAAGGCAATGTGATGTTTATTATTTGCGAGGGGTTTCGTGCAGTGGGTTGGAACATTTTGGCCGTTCGAAATCTCAGTTGGTGGTGCAATTGTTGTTGAAACGGCGGCTATACCTCTTTACATCTCTTCATACGGTGCTTGCCGTATTATTTTACCTACTGATCACTCCCTCGCATATCCCCGCCAGGCATTGGGAGCGGCTCGCGGCAGGATGTTTCACTAAAACCGGATGAGGCGAGGTAAAAAACACCTTTGGAACAGTCTTTTGTTGTACACGAGGGTGATTTACCTCGTGTCATAGCATGTGGGGCGCAGTCTTTTCTCGCTGTCCACCAGCCCCCTCATTATTGTCTCCACATCTAGGGTCCTCCCACTTCCGGCGCGGTTCGCCAAAAAAGCCAGACGTTAGCTCAAAGGTACGGAGGGAGGCGGCTTGCGGTGAAAGGCGGCTCTCGCTATTTTGGAGCTGGGACGGCGGGTAGGGATCGAATGCATTTCAGCTCAAGGTTATTAGCCCGGATCTTGATATATTTACTATTTCCGATCGGGAATTTTGGTCTCCCAATGCGCCGCATGTTAAAGAACCATTAAAATCTGCCAGTGCGATTCATACAAGAATCATAGTCATCATAGACCGGTTATTTGTTCTTTTCCCCTGCAATCTGTATTCTGGCTGGCGAAGCTTTTGTATTACAACATATGTCGTAGATGTAGTGTTATCACATGATATTAGAAGTCCTTGCGCATCATGCTGTCTGCTTCCTGTATTGGCTGTAATGATATTCCGGGTGAACTGTAACTTTTGTAACGGTGGTTGAATTTACAGTGACTTGCTTATATCAGAATAATTAGCATAACAAGTATAGCAATATGTATAATGATCATAGTTGTATCTCAGGGTATCAGAAGTCGTTGCTGGGCATCATGTCGTCTGCTTCCTATACTTGCTGTACATCCAGGTTATGGGGTTGAATTGGTAGAAGTGCCGCAGGTACTATCATTTTGCGCACTCCAAGTCCATGAATTAGCTGTTTCACCTGGAATTGAATTGGGAGAGCCCTACAACTATTCCGAGCGGTTATTTGGCACGCTACATCCGTCTTAGATGATTGGGTACTCTAAATGTGCCATTCGTAATAACACTGGTCAATCATGCGCACTCAGTTGGCATGCGCTGCACTTTGAAGTTCATCCCATTTCTGCAACGTAGGCTTCAGCACACTCATACAGCGTCAAATTACCTGCTTCATCGATCATTAGGAAGTTAAGGGGTCAGGTTGTTATTATTTACATTTCAATTTACATGGGGAGTTACTTGTTAATTTTAGCTGCACCTGCATCCCTGGCCAGCCACGGATGCTGTAAATTTGCATTGTTTAAGGTCCCAGGCGCCGTTCCCGGCGTGACACACTTAGCTTTGCATCTTGGGGGAGGTAGACAAATTAAACACCATTCAATCTGGGATTTAACGCCAAGATGCACCCTACTTTTGGGGAGTGGAAGTGCACATAAGAGTCATGCCATACGTCAAATTTGAGAGGCTGCGGCATCCTGGTAGTAACCCTGCGCTATTTGGGATCGGGGGTTTGAACGTGGTTACAGCTTTGAGGCACAACATTTCCCTGCTGATATATTCAGGGGTTCCCATCCACAAATTGACCGTTTGGTATGATTCATTGACTTACAAAGGGGCGACAAGGTTTTCCTCCCATCACAAACAACTATTTCGCTGGTAAGCAATGGGCAGGTTAGAGTGGGCACAATTATGTAGGCTACTATGGGGAAATAATGTGGTGATCTACACCCTTCGCGACTGCTCCCTATGGCGCTATTATATGTCATGGGCCTTCAGATTAGTGTCAGTCCACACCCCCTTTTTCTTCTGCTTTCCAAAGCGCTGTTTTATGTCATTTGTCTACAGATTGGTGACCGTCTGAGTCGTGAAAGGTTATCTATGTTAAGCAACTAAAAAATACTTAGCACTGCGTTGCACTTGCCATCTGTGGGCTTATTTATGTTATGATTACAGCTACTTAGGGTGCGGAGGTAGACAATGGTTGGTGGCACAAGAGCCTCCCCGTTAGGTGTGCGTCACTAAGGGAGCGGTTTTGCTTGGTTCGCAATTGCACTTACCAGCTACATGACTGGGAATCTTTATGACGGAAAGTAGACAAGATAGTGCCTGCTGCCCTCGCTTGCTTAAATTGTCAGCATATTGAGCACTATAGCAGCAAGCAGATGGTCAGAACCCCTGCTTTAATACCCTATCACAGAACATCGCAAAACCATATCTATTGCTGCAGTGGCAAGGTTTGCGCAGGACGCTAATAGCGTCACTTCGGTGGCAGGGGAACAAACCCCAACCCTCCCCTTCCTAGGGAAAAGGGTAAGGGGTAGCCAAAAGACCAGATAATCTCCCCAGGGTACACAGCCAAATACCTTCTTCCAGTTAGCTGTGAAACTTTATGGTTATTTCAGCATAAGGGACATAAACTCTGTCTTGCCAACAGAATCACATGGCTGGAGTGATAGTATAGGGGGAATCAGCCTTGGCCTTAGCCTGAAGGAGAACGTCTCATCGGGTGCTCATGCTGCTGCTATGAAGTCAGGAAACAGATGACATTTTTGTCTGCTCACAATTACCCTTGAGCCGCTAGTGCCGGGGAGCCTATTCTGGCATGGACGTACTTTCTTGTAATGTTTTCGCGGTGATGCCAATAAGTGTGGGGAGACAGTGCAAAAAAAAAAAAAAAAAAAAAAAAGCCTTTGCTGCAGGAGGACCCCTTACAAAACCCATGTGTACAATCACCAGTTTGGGCCGATATGGAACAGTATTTATTCCGTTCACGTAGGGGGCCTTTTGCGAGGGACATAATAACCAATAGTCAGTGTAGGGGCTGAACGGTGAGTATTGTTGCAATAAATTTAATCATCCAGCCGCTGCTTCCCTCGACCAAAGGCAACTCCATCTTCACATAGTGTTGGCCATGAGGGGGTGGGAGGATTTATAATAAAGAGGCACATAGCAGAGGATACGGTAACCGGAGGCTCCCTGGTAAAGGTGGTTATGGAATACAATTTACAAATTTCACCTCGGGCACAGGGTAATTACCCGGCAGGTGCTGCATTATCATGGTAACCCAGCCATTTATACCCCTGTTGCAGCCTGCAACCACAGGGCTTAACAGTAAGGGGCGAATCAAAACCAGCCTTTCATACCCCTGTGGTGGCCTATAATCACAGGTCCTAGACAGTAAGGGGCAAAGCAACACTTCTCACAAAGGGAGCAGCCTTGGTCAGTGGGTGGAGCAATAGCTCAGAGGGTGGCAGTGTAGGAGTCCAGCCCAGTGCAAGTCCGGCTCAAGAAGGTCTGTTGATGGACACAAAATATGTAGCATAGCTGAGTGATTTCTAGGCACAAGGAGGTGCCTGGTTGGTAAGTTAATTATGACTGGTGTCAGCAGGTAACGGTATGGGGCAGTAGTTCTTCTTTGGCTGGCTGGCGACAAACGGGACTGACCTGCTGGTGGTCCCGGACGTCACCTGGCTGGTGACAGATTTCGGACCCCTGGAGGTCCTGGACTTCTTGGGCATATCGAAGAAGCATACCGGAGAGGCTCGGGAGAGTACACTTAGGGTTGCACTAAGGTTGCAGGCATCCCGGTGGGCAGATTTGCTATTTGAGGCCCTAAGGGATTAGTTTCCTTGGGGAGGGAGGTGGATGTCATAATGTAAAAACGGGAGATAGTGTTGGGCCTTCCCAGCTCGGTGGGCATTAAGTGAGGTTTCTGGACAATGTGCCTGCTACTGAGGTTAGTTGCCAAGATACTTTATATAACGCATTATTGGGCCTGGTAAATTATCACAAGGCTGTAAGAGGGGGCGTTATTACGCCACCGCTCAGGGACCAATGGTCTGAAGGGAAGTTTCTATATGTGATCGGTAGGATAACGCAGGCAGTCTAAGTTAAGAGGGCTCTGGTTAAGGTCAAGGACAAGCTTGGGAGGACAGTGATACGGGCGATCAGTAAGAGGAAGGCAGCGGGTCCAACACTTCCTCCGCTGTCCCAGGAGACAAGGGGAGTCTAATTGGATTGCGCTAGCATCTAGCCACCCGTACGGGCGGAAATTTGATGGAGGGCCTGGGATAGTAGTTCCCGTTAGGATAACGGTGGTGGAAATACAGCTGGTGACAGGTTCCTCGCAGGGGGTCATGGATTAATTCTGGGGAAACAGGAGAGGGTGTAAACTAGGCTATTCACAACTCGAGGGTCACTGAAAGGGGGCAGGTAATGCATCACAGGACGGCCCAGATAACAAAAGAGAGAGGTGGAATCAGGATGGAGGTCAGAATTTCGGTAGACGGGCAGTGGCTCATACAAACAATGCTAGGGGCCATTTGGGGGCACAGTTAGCGCGGGGGGAGGGCGAGCGCGCCAGGGAGCGTCTCGCCCTGTGGCGGTAAAACAACTGGATGGCCCCCAGAAAGGGGTAGGAGCCACATGTGCAGAGGGTAGGCGAAAGGGGGGATTGGCCTGCTGGTGGTCCCTGACTCTTCTGCCCTAACCCACAACCTATGGTGAACCCTGGGGAGGCTGCCTGAGTGCAGGTACCCCGGTGGGCATGCCAGTGTGCCATGAGGGGCCCTGGTTTACAAGAAGTGCAACTGTTCGCTGTAGCGCGTTGGGGCCTCCTGGCACAATGTGCACAGCGGAGTGGGGGCTTGGTGGGCCGAGATGGCCAAGTTCAAGTGCATGGCCAAGTTCAAGAGTTCAAATGTAATCTGGTGCATATCTTCTTTACTGCCTTTGACAGGCCAAGGCCACTAAAGTGTACGGCCAAGCTCAAGTTCAAGTGTAACGGCCAAGCTCAAGTTCAAGTGTAATGTTGTGCCTAATTGCCCGGCAGCCTTCGTCAAGTTAATACCACTAAAGAGTGATGCTTTGATAATTCTATATCCAAAGAGATAATGTTACTCTTGTGTTGGTCACTGGTGAATTACCTGTTCGTGAATAAAAGGCTACGCCATGAACAACACGCTCTGTTTCTGAGAGTCCTTGGGCAAATGGGAAGAGTGAATGTCACGTTGTGCGCCTACTATGACCGGTGCCCCCCGCGCCTAGAGGCGGGGCGCCCTTAGTAGCGCCACGGGACTGGACCTTCCCCCAGGGCAGGAAAAGGGGGCTGAACGAAGTGACGTCGTCAGGGCGCGCTGGAAGGCTTATTTGAATCTGCGCCCTGCGATCCTCAGCCTCTTTGTCCCTTCCAACCTCCGGCAAGCTGCAGGGGCACATCGTCGACCACCCACCCACCCGGCAAGAGAGCGAAGGCGGAACGGTGACAGCTAACAAGCAAGCGCAACAATGGCGGTAAAACAACTGGATGGCCCCCAGAAAGGGGTAGGAGCCACATGTGCAGAGGGTAGGCGGAAGGGGGGATTGGCCTGCTGGTGGTCCCTGACTCTTCTGCCCTAACCCACAACCTATGGTGAACCCTGGGGAGGCTGCCTGAGTGCAGGTACCCCAGTGGGCATGCCAGTGTGCCATGAGGGGCCCTGGTTTACAAGAAGTGCAACTGTTCGCTGTAGCGCGTTGGGGCCTCCTGGCACAATGTGCACAGCGGAGTGGGGGCTTGGTGGGCCGAGATGGCCAAGTTCAAGTGTATGGCCAAGTTCAAGAGTTCAAATGTAATCTGGTGCATATCTTCTTTACTGCCTTTGACAGGCCAAGGCCACTAAAGTGTACGGCCAAGCTCAAGTTCAAGTGTAACGGCCAAGCTCAAGTTCAAGTGTAATGTTGTGCCTAATTGCCCGGCAGCCTTCGTCAAGTTAATACCACTAAAGAGTGATGCTTTGATAATTCTATATCCAAAGAGATAATGTTACTCTCGTGTTGGTCACTGGTGAATTACCTGTTCGTGAATAAAAGGCTACGCCATGAACAACACGCTCTGTTTCTGAGAGTCCTTGGGCAAATGGGAAGAGTGAATGTCACGTTGTGCGCCTACTATAAATGTTTATAAATTCACAAACCAGTTGGACTAAGCTCAATGACAGCCTTTGTGTTATATTTCACACTGATCACAACACTCTAAAAACAAGCATTTTCAAAAAGCATGAGAAGAGAGCGTGCAGGCAGGACAAAGCTATATGAGAAAATAGTGCTCAGAAGCTGTAATTAAAGCCTACCGAGTAACAACACACGTAACGGGGGATGTCCTCATGGGAGGTTACATAATTAGACAAGGAGGTACTAAGGAGGTACTACTAAGCCTATTGACCAAATAAAAACCACAGTTTACATTGGACAATGACACAAGCAAATGAAAAATATGGGCGGGGAGTAGGCTGAGCTTCAAGTCCATACCAGAATACAGCATGACTCACAAAACAGCGCATGTGCTGCCCAGGCTCGACCTAAAAACCTTAAATCATGTTTTCGGGAATGGAGTGGCTCCCAACCCAAAATGGTGACACAGCCATTTGCAAAAGGTGATCAGTGTTCTATGCTTACACAGAATACACACTTTATACAACACGGTATTACCACTTGGCTAAAGAAGGATATGTGCTTCGCCACTTACATCGTGCCTTTTTTACCCTTTTTCTTGTCATAAAACTGTTAAAGCTTTCCCCCTGTATTTCACCTTAAAAGAGGGAATTTGGAAGTTAAACATGCAGCTATCGGCCTATCGCAAAATGTACTCCGTCAGATTTAAGATCACCCGTCCTTGCTTTCTTGTTTTTTTTTTTGTGCTTATTTTGTTGCAAAGGTTGCTGGAATTTCTAGGCTAGCTTCTGATGCTCTTGAAAAATACAATCGAGTTATATGATTTAATTGCACTGGTGAGTGAGCCATTACTTCTGATGTACTACAGATTAATCATGTAAACTTTAAAAAAAACTTACATTACAACCTGCAGTGATTTAGATTTCGTAAAACGGTAAAACGTCATCTCATGGTCATACGCTTTGTTTCATAGGACTGTGCCAAAATGAGTTATACAAACCAATATGGTAGATATTGTTTATTTGCAGAATCTGTTTTACACCGTTTGCAATGAATAACATGGCATTGCTAACTTCCTGCAATGTTGTTCTCTCATGAACAACATGCAAGCACAGGTGCGAGAGTTCAATGAACCAATAGGAGTGGAAGTGTTACTTATCTGGGACTAAGCTTTCAGCTCCCTGAAAAGGCGTACATTTCTGCTATGTGTCAGGTTTAACCGTGCATGCGGAGCAACGATTGCTTTAAATAAATCACAGATTCATTGGCAGCCACATCGTGTGCTCGTGCGCAGCTAGAAAAGTGTTCACCTCCACAGAAATCTCACACCTCCTGTGTTCTGGTCTATCGAGGGAATACTTGTCTCGTCGCCTCTCTGGAAACAAACAGCCCTTTGGCAAAGTCCAAAGGTTATGAGCAAGCATCGGCACAAAGCCAAGAGGTTCGGAATCTGCAGCCAGCTCTCAAGCAGGGTTGCCAGCAGCGAGCGCCATGAGGCAGGGTGCACAATCTGAAATTCTTGATTTCTGCCTGTTAAAATAAGAAGTTAACGACTTAAAAAAAATATCTATGGTTCTAAACGTCACACTTGTTTCTTAACTCTGCAAATAATAGATGTTACTATTACCTAGTTTATGGTGCTTAATTTGCCCACCTCCCAAGGATGGAGGGCTGAGACTGCCTTACCTAGAATCAGCCATGACCTTCATTAAAAACTCATTAGCTGCGAACATTCAGCTCACTGAGCCACTCACTCCCCCTCCCTACATGAATTTGTTACAGATAATTGTGAACCTAGAAAGAAACATTTGCTTATTTCATTCGGGAGAATTGACAAGAATTGGTTAGCAAAACTCCAGTCGGTATTACAAATATTATATTACTTTGCAGCTCAGACTGATTCTTCTGTTCTCCAGTTTAAGCCCTCCAAGGTGGGAGCAGTGGAAGACATTTTGACCCTTCCGCCTATTTGACATTTCGCAGCTCATCCGTTAATAATCAACCAAATCTGGCCAATAGGAAGAGCTGGAGTCGAAACCAAAATCTGGCCAACGAAAATGTTCAAAATAGCCCTGCACTGCCTCAGGCTGAGACTAGGATGGGCCATGGGGGCTTTCATGGCTGAATCATGGTAGCCCATAGAGCTCTGGAAGCAGCCCTGTGGCCCACAGGAAATAGAAAATATGCCAGAGTGGAAGATTAGCTGGTCCGGCCCTGCATGTCATATTGCCTTGTCGTGGAGCAGTGGCCTCCAATTTTTTTTTATTCTGTGGCCTTGCCCTGTGTAAAAAAATGATCCCCCCCCCCCCCAGAAAGTTAAGCATAACTTTTTTACAATTCTTCTATAAAATTGGCAGCTACAAACATATTTAACACTTCAAACATTGCCGTTATGTTTAGGTAAACCTTTTAAAAATGCAGTCAATACACGATTGCTAAAACGCTACTGATTGCCTGGTCTCCGTAAAGCATAGAAGTATTCACAGTGTGATTCTTTATCAGAAATGGGGTACAAACTATTAGGGTAACTTGGAGCCCCCATGACACCTACTCTGAGCCAGTACGTGAGTGTGAAATGCCCCTACTAGTGGCCATCACAGAGTGGTTCACCTCCTCTCTGGTTTTTTTTCTCACTAGAAACATAGCACTGTTTTCAGCATGATGTTCCTCTTGGCCAGAGTTTGGCAGCCTCCTGAGAACAATTCAGGCCTCTGTAAGGGGGGTTCAACCCCCCCCCCCCACCCAGTTTGAAGACCTAAGCCTTAGAGTCTAGCACTGAAAGGGGAAAGCTCTGTAGTTACCTTAGAAAGAGATTTGTCCACAGAAAAGGAATTAAATGCCTTGAGATGAAAGCTGTACAGAAACTAAACAGGCCCAGGATAGACATAGGGGGGCATGTTTACAAAAGGATTGCGCCACCGGTACGTCACTTTTACTGATGTTCTGAAGGTTCAATGCTCTCCTCCATATTTACAAAGTGTTGTTAAGCCACCTTTTGTGGCTTAACGCCACTTTGTAAATATGGTACCCCTTCACGCAGTGTCCTTCGTGAAAGGGGTGTGCAATGGGTGTTGCTCGGGGCATTCCACCACAATAACCATTGTTTTTTTACACTACCCCAGATTTTTGAAGGATGTGTAAATCTGAGGCAGCACCAAAACTTAACACTATGAAAAAGCAGGTGTTAGATTGGCACAACAAAGAGAAATACTTTTATATCTCCTCGTTTTTTTTTCTTTTTCTATGTGTGCTGCATTCTGCAGCACACATCGAAAGACCAAAACGCCATTGTTGATTGTTTATATGAAGGAAGGGACACCTACCTGCACATAAACTATCACACCTGCAACGCAGGCACCCTTGAATGGGTGTCTGGGTTGGTGCTGGGCAGCTATTTTTAGCACCAGCGCTAGGGAAAACACAGTGGTGTGCTGTATGCTTGTAAATACAGCGCATCCAAGTGTTTTGGTAATGGCGCAGCGCTGCCCTGCAAAACTTGCTGCAGCGCCTCGCTGTGGCTTTTCCTTGTACATACACCCCAGACAGTCAATAGTTCAGTATGTGTAAGCAGATAGCCGGAACCCACTTGAATGGGGAAACCAGTTAGACAATCTTCTTTGAATGTTAAGATTACTGTTGTAGAGAACAAAGAATAAATACAAAAGTATGTTGCACAAAATGTAATGTACATGCAGTGTTACGTGTAAAGTATAATATTTTCTAATTCCCTACATGGGAGTGTCATTCGTGGGTATGTATGAAGAGAGAATGAAACATGTATAAGTTGTGGTGTTCTCATACTTTGGTACCTGCAACTGTTTTCAAGGGATGCGAAAAGATGAGAATCAAGTGACCCCCAACTTTGCTTGGATTTGTAAAGGTTCATAAGCTTACAATGGTTGAAAAGGCAGCAGTTTTAACAACTCTTCGCGGTACCAGTAAACGGATCCTGCTCCTGTTTAGGGCAGCAGGTGGACTGGCCCAGTTCTGGAGCCATCACTTGTGTTGCAGTGAGCCCACACCACTACTCTGAACTGAAAGTGTCGCTAGCAAACAGCTCGGTCAGCCCCCGGGGGGGGGGGGTGCTAGTTGGAATCACCACTCCCATCTCACCGCTGCTGCTTTTGATACAATGGGCTGATATTGCAACTATGATGCAAAACCGGCCCCTGTACAAAAACGGCTTCCAGTGTTCCAAAACCGGCCCCACCCAGGAAACGCTCTGTGCCCGCTACGGCCAGTCTAGCCCTGCACACCACCATTCACTCATGGAGCTCCACCCCACCTGGCAGCACGACCCCCTGCAGTGACCCTCCATTATGAATTAGGAGTCTCCTCCATGGAGCACCAACCCAGGAAACACCAGCCCTCAATGAAGCCACCTACCCTCA
Organism: Triturus cristatus; assembly: GCF_964204655.1. Taxonomy (NCBI): domain Eukaryota; kingdom Metazoa; phylum Chordata; class Amphibia; order Caudata; family Salamandridae; genus Triturus; species Triturus cristatus. The sequence continues at coordinate 1,390,618,435 of NC_140590.1, forward strand.
ACTCCATTTACCTTTTGGACACTGGCCATACTCTCCTGACATTGGATGTCCTGTCCACCATGTTTGGTCATCTCATGGAAGGAAATCATCACCACTGGAGAGTCAGGCAAGTTAAACTATACCTAGGACCTAGGAGAGGCGTCAGGAACCTTCATTCTCCTTCTCGAAGGGTGATCCATCAATTCCTAAATTATATGCATCGTATTTTTCCTTTTTTTTTTTATTCTAACATGCACCCCTTACTATCCACAGCTGCGACTTCCTGCATTGATTGGTGCACCTTCTGCATAAATTCTGTTAGGTACTTTCGGGCTCAAATCATTTCAACAATTGCATTTAAACACCAATATCCACTAAGCTACTACTTTGTCATTGTGCACCAAATTTACACATGTCCTTAGTCCATCCACTGATATTCATTCCTCTATTCATGCAAGTTTCACAATTCCATTCAGAATTGTGCATGTAAATAAATGAGTGAGATGCACACACTAAGGACACATAGGCCACCTCCACATACACTGTACTTTTGGGAATAACGCGCAGTTTGTTCAAGGCTACATTATGCATTTTCTATACATAAATCTATGACTACAAAGGCACACCAGGGAGCAATAGGAAAAGATTAGCGCGGGGAGCATCACCGCCGGGTGAAGAGGCGTCTTGTAAATCCTGGTTATCACCGCCCTCTACAGGTTTTGAAAAACTTTAACAATAGACATAAAAAAGTTCTGCAACCAAGGGGTAGGCATCATGGCAAAACATGGCACACCAAGTGGGTGAAGGTCCGAACTTAGGTGTTTTATACCACCTCAATGGTTTACCTATAACCCCATAAGCTCCTGTCACAGCAAAAAAAAAAAACCTTTATATTTGATTATGTTCTCCACCTGTATGATCCCAGAATTGCATGGACTGCATAACATCTGGCATACATATTAGGGCATATGTAGAAGCCCCTATCGCCACAGAAACATCACTTTTAAGGATTTTCCTGTGGCGATAGGGACTTCGCCTTATTTACAAGGCAGTGTTAAGCTACTGAATGTGTCTTAGTGCTGCCTTGTAAATAAGGCTGCGTTTCAAGCTATACTTAGCGTGAAAGTTGTGGGCAATAGGTGTTGCAGTGGGCGTTTGGCCGAAAACCCATTGATTTTGATGCTGTCTGCTATTTACAAGGGTGGCTTAAATAGGAGGCAGCACCAAAATTAAGGCCGGGGAAAATCAGGTCTTAACATGGCGAAACAAGGAGAAATGCTTTCTTTCTCCTCGTTTTTTCTGTTTCTATGTGTGCTGTGTTGTGCACCACATATAGAAACAGCAAAACGCCATAAATGATTGTTTATGTGCAGGAAGGTGTCCCTTCCTGCACATAAACAATCATTAAAAAAATTACGATTTTCAATTTCTCTTTGTGTGCTGCACAATGCAGCACACATAGAAGTTGCATATCGCCATTTTATGATTGATGATCTCAACACTGTGGTGCAAGGGTGACTGCGTTGGTGCTAGGCAGCTTAATTTAGCGCCAGCGTTAGGGAAAATGCAGGGATGTGATGTATCTTTATTAATACAGCTCATCCTTGCGTTTTCGGAATGGTGGAGCGTGGCGTTAGCATTTTGTGCTTAACACAACGCTCCGCCATTCTCTTGCAAATATGCCTCTTAGGGGCCGATTCCGATCTCGGTCGGTAGGGCACCGAATCGGGTTCGGCATTAGCAGATCCGATTCTGAGGCTGAATTTCCGTCTGGGTCGTACACGGGTCCGGACGTCGAAGTACGATGCGAACAAGTGTGAAATCTCCGTCCGAATCGTTTCCGGCTCCGAACCGTTCCGTATGACTCGGTGGCAAGCAAACAGTGGCGCACAATGGAGACGTTTCACGACCGAGCTAGTACGATGCTCGATTCGGACAGCCGGATCGAGTTGGAGCATCCGGCTCGCAAAAGCTCCCGGAGTGGGACTTCGGGTGTCCGCGTCGGACCCCCCGTCACCCACAGCCTTAAGACTCGGATACAGGGGGAGACCCATGGGTCTCCCCAACAAAGGCATGTACGGTGCGGATGGCAGCGACGCATACCCACTGTAGGGGGCGCCCTTGTCCGCGATGTACCCATTCAGTCAATGGGAGCCCATGTACGCGTCGTACGACCGGCTCCCACTGACTTCTATGGGAGTCCGACCGAACCGAGTCCGACAGCATACGGCCGCATCGTATTCGCTTGGTCGGACTGCAGGAGTCCGGATCGGTCGGAAAACACCCCGGATCCGTTTTGTAAGAGTGCTTTTTGACCCGGATCGGAATCGGCCCCATTGTGTCTTAAATGTTTATAAAACCTGGCATAATAATAGCAGTTTTACACCGGACGGAATGAAATTTGTTTAAACAATTTCTAGAACATGATATTTATGCCAACTAATATTTTGTTAATTATAGTATGACATGTAACTACCTACGTATCAATAGCATGGTTGAGCTATAGGTGTATTTATACAATGCCTTTGGGCACATCCTTCTTGGCCTCTGTTGATGAGAACGATATACATTCTGGTAATTTAATTCACAAGTTCCTTATGTGGCCATTGGAGAATTGTTCATTGCATATAAAAAAAGGGTCACAGAAGTGTAATTTTCTCATTGAAGAAATTCTACTTTTACAATATATTTGTTAACTTACAAAAGGAGAAAAATTGTGGGAACATCTAATTGCGCCACCAACAATGAGGAATCTCAGCGAAGAAATGAAAGTGTCATAGATGTTTGGAAGGCAGAACTACATGTTGATTTTAATGCCCGTCAATTATATTATAAATCCTTCAAAATAGGTTACCAGCTGTAGAAATTCAGATTGCTGCATATGCATCTATAGCTAAAAACTTCAAGTCTTGGTTCAAAGAGCTTCATTCACAAATATTTAGCTGTTAATCCTGCAGTGTTCCTGACTTACTACCAAATTCTAGGAGTGGGTCAGGAACACTGTATTGTACTGTAGTATTTGTATTGCGTTTACTCCTCCTATGTGGCATATTTTGCCTTTACCTACATGGGTAGCAAACTACACTGCCTATGGTGTTTGGTTGGGGGGGGCGATGATTTTATTGTGCGTCTATATGGGAAATGTTGTCATGTAATGCGTGATGACCATCGAGGTGCGGTTATCATGTAATGGAATGTGGAGTCTGCTGGAGTAATGGGCCAGGGTATGTGAAAAATAGGCAGGCAAATTATAATTATGATAAGGACTAAACAGTTGAGCCACAAGGGCAGTGGAATGCTGTGTGCCTGTAATCCAACATGGGAGGTAATCAAAGAAGGCCCAGTAAAACATGCAGCAATATCCACCAGGCAAAGATGCTGTTGAACAAATATCCACAGGGAGAGAAAGGGAATCGGGGACAAAACAAGTAGCCATGCATCATTTCATTTCATAGTGTGTACAGGTAAACAAATTCACCCACAAAGGAGAAAAGCTCTGGATCATCAACCAATTCTTCCAACCTGAACAGAAACTATATAAACTTGCAAAAGGCTAAATTCCATCTACTCCTGCTGGGCCAAAGGAAGCCAAAGTTTGAGCAGGGGCTTAAACCGCGAGTCCCTCTCAGATGGCAAGTTCTGCTTTTCTAAAAGGATTGTCTTTCCTTTTCTTTGATACTGATGTATCCAAAACTGCTTTGGTGCTTTACACGTATTTATGTGATGAATGCAGATTTTAATATTTGATGTCATTCTAAGGCCCCTTGCCCTTCTCTTTCATGCCGAATGTGCAGTCAGGTAGCCTTCATAAAGGCTACCAAAGGTCATGTCATGTCCCATGTGACCCACCACTGACCAGTCAGTCCCTTCTTGTGTTGAAGTATGTCCCAAAGGCCTTCAAAGGGCATTATGTACCAAAGGCATCCACTTGGGCTGTCAAGGCCATTATGTTCTACAGTGAATCTACATTAGGTATTCAATCCCATAATCTATTTCAGGTGCACACTAAAGGTCATCAATGCACTTATATGACCATTTGGGCCTTAATGGGTCAGTCGTTACCTATCTGTCTACAGAAATCCGCTTTATCGACCAGCTAATACCATGGCCAGTCCTAGATTATCACTGCTGGCTAATTTACATCATAGTTTTCGCCTGGCACATTCCTTTAGCAAGAGAATGCCAGGACATTGCTCAGGAGGTGCCCACTTCGGTCAGTGCGTGGGTGAATGTACCTTCGGATTCCTCCCTGTATGCTAGTCAGTGCCATGATGAACAGCAGTATTTTCGCTGTTGGTCATTCAGTGCCACTGAGTGCCCATGTATTCCCTCTTAGAATGGTGAATGGTGAGAATCAAGTATCAACTCACAAGCCATTCAATATCATAATGTGTTTCAGGGCCTTCAGTAGGAGAATCAGTAAAATAATGTGCACCAGACCTCCTTCCTAGGCATATTAGAGCCATCATGGAGAAGTGTGGCTAAATGGTTAGAGCGGCAGACCCTGATGCAGAGTTCTGGCCCGGGACCAGAGTTCAATCCCCTGCCTCGGCGGGTCTTGGATTCAATTTCCTCGGACCTGATAATTCTCGCCTCGGTGCCTATTCTAATCATGGGTCCCATGCTGCAACTCTGGGCAATAGCTTGCTTAATCTCCACAACGGCCCCAGCAGTGCTGGGATGCCTGGCTTCACCATGGGGGTGCCCAGGAGTGGACATTTCACAGGGAAAGGCCAGGAAGGGTTCCACAGCGGTATGAGTACAAGCGCCAGGATACCCCCGTTGGGGGTGGCAGTGTGCTATACAAGTACATTATAAAGTAAAAGAATCACTACTGTACTGAGGGATTTCATTATTTCACAGGTCCAGTCTTGCTCAAGCCAAAACCACTGATTCAGTGTGCTGGTGAGAAACTTTGCATTTATAGATTCACACATGTTGTTTTAGTCACTGCACCAAAACTCTGTTGTTTTCTCAACATTTGTCACTTCAGTCTCCTCTACGTATCAGGCTTTCCATGTCAAACTAAGATGACATTACCTCCTATTTTGCCCTAAATATGTCTACATTGTACTCACTCCACTCAAAAATGGTTTTATAAATCGACATCCGGCACATTAACGCTCTTGATGCTTATTAATGATTGTACCGTTTTCAGATTTTACACTTTATTATTAACAGTTACACAAATATCTTTTAATAAGTTTCAGCTAACTTTTTTATGATGAATTGGGTCATTTTATGCGCATTGTATTGATGTTTTATTATGTATCATATTACAAAGGTTTTTATTAATTATGCAATAAAGACTTACTTACTTACTCAATCCGCTCTGATCAATGCTTTCAACAGCTGTCTGTCTGATGCACTGGAAACATGATTGCTTTTTTTAATCGTGATTTTATATCTTATGTACCCAATGGATGTGGATTGCACTTTGCGCAGCATTTATTCTCACCAAAGAATTAATTTAGAAGGTTTCGGGGAGCAATGGTTAAATGGAGCGGCAAAGTATAATATGTGAAATATATGTTTACATTGTAGAAATATAATGTCTGAATTTCTTTTATCCTTTTAGGAAGCCACAGATGAAGTCAAAACCATTGCCAATTTAAGCGGTTTGGAACATCTCATACTACTGTGTTGTAAGACTGCATCAGGCATCCCAGTATAGTTCTAAGGGTATCTATTCCTTTTCTGAAACTCTGCACAAGTTCATTAGGAATCCATGTAATTCCCACAGTACAGCCACAGGTGTAATAAATTCAAGCGTAAATTTACTCTTCTATTGCGTCTGTAAACAAGGTCCATAAGTCGGTCTCGAAAACTGAGTAAAGAGAGGAAAGGGTGCTGAGCTGTTTCGGCCTCCTCGCCAAGAAGCTAAGATGCTTCTATGGAAGGCTGTGTCAAAAAATGTATTTTTGGAGGGGTTGTGAGGTGCAGTTCTTCCCTCTCCAAACAGGGAGTGAGCAAAGAGATCACCTCAGCAGCGAAATTCATAGGCCTATGATAAATACATAAATCCGACGCCAGTGGTGGAGACTGTTGCTGTCCAAACAAACCGTTCACCTTCTACACAGAGGCCTTCGGCTGAGTAAATGGGCAGTATATGGTTCTATATAAATGTTGCAGTCAGAATTTAGGAGGTATGAACATTTGACATGGATTCTAATTTTATCACCAATGTTATTTGCACCTGGCTTCCCTCCAGTGCTTCCAGTCCACTGTAATCTCTTGTTTTTTTCCCCATCAGTATTTCAAGTGTAATTTGATCAATTATTTCTAGCTCATTCACGCCACTGCTATCGTTCTAAATTAGGTGTAGGTAATGGAGATGGTAAGAATGTAGCCAAATAAGATATACAATTAGCATAAATGTGTATTTTTTTTTTTACATAGGTTGATCTATCTGTAAGTAGTGTTACAATGTTACAAAGGGCTTTTGTGACATCTCAGAGGGCACAAGCTGTACATTTTGTAATCACACAAACACACACGTGCCCATGCTTATGTTCACACACCCACACACAGAACTGGCGGAGTTATCACCAAAGTCATCCAAAGTGACACAAACTGATGTAAAGTATTAATTTGGTATATTCCACTGAAACTTTTTCTTGTGCTAGAAAGTTGTCTAAAAGTAAGGGATAGTAGTATTTTGCACTAGTTTAGGTTAGTTTACGTCAAAGGGTCGTACCATGGTGGGTACCCACGCTCCCATCCAGAATTTTGTATGTAATGCCCTATCAGCTAACACCTGTAGACAAGGCTTTATGGCAAAAAACAATGCCTCTATGAGGCAGGAGTTAGTTAACTTGAAGAAATGTTTTAGTTCTCTAAACTTTTCAAACTTTGGGGGTGTACTGCACTGTAAAGAGCACAAACAGTGCGTGAAAAGCTTTAAAATATGTCTTAGCATCGATATTTTTAGTGGAAGAGTATTTTTCCAGTGCAAAATATGGTAGACAACATGCACACACCATTTTACTATGGTACAAAGGTTTGTGCATGGTGCTAGGTATCCTAAAAGAGCAATAGAGCTAAAGAATAGAGCAGCAGTTCCATACCTAAGCAGGCATTGCACTGTTGTCAACATTGGTTACTGCGCTGCTCTATGTTGTGTTAGATTTTAGTAAGTCTCCCTTCAAGTCTTAAAATGTTCTTTCCAAAGTCTCCCTGATTCTCAGCCCCTGAAAAAGGCAATCTCATATTACAGTACAGTAAGTGCAGCAAACCATATCAGCCGGTGAAAAACTACCTTCCTTTACTGTAGAGGAGTAATTGGGTCCAAAATATTGTAGAGGTTGGAGTGCCACACATCTTCATTAGTCATGGTCCAGTAGGTGAGGAGTCTCAAATCACATCTTCAGTTTAATTTCAATGCATTTTAATTGGATGAATACAAATCAGCAGCTAAGGACCCATCCCTGAGACATTCAAATGACTCTAACAAAGCACTATGTACAGCTCAGCAGTCCAGCACCACATGCCATCCTCTATAATCAGAACACATTTTGCCTTCCAACACAGAGACTTTTTAAGGCTTGGACAAAGTGGGCAATCGCTCAGGTCCCCCATGCCCTTCCAAGGTGCCACCTTGAAAGTGAACTTTCTCTCACTATCTCACCTCTATTTCCATATCTCAACCTCTCTGCCTGCCTCCTACTCTGACTCTGTCTCTTTTTGTCCAGTGTCTTCATATGGGTTTTGGAGGTCCCTTGCAAGACATATTTCAACAGTTTTTCTGTGACCCTGTTTCTGAGTTTGTGTGGCATCATTCGCTCCAGAGTTGGATTGGCTGTACCGGGCATCGGGCGTTTCCTCGGGAGGCTGGAAGGGTGGGGCTGGTTTTGCAGCGGTGGGGGCCGGTTTTGCAGTGGCTCTGCAGTATCGGCTCCCAGTAACAAAAGCAGCAGTGCGCACACTTACAACCCCCCCTCCCCCCGTACCACCAGGAGCTGGTCTGACAAAGTTGCCAGGGCTGCTTAGAGTTCCCATTAGCAGAAAATTAGTAATGAAATCCAAAGTTGTATGTGTGTCCGATTACTCAGACATCAGCTGCTCACCCAATGCACCTTTACCGCATGTCCCTTGCACTGATGTCCCCGTACTTGAGCTATACCTGGTAATAATATTTAAATACTGAGACTTTTGGAGGGCTCTCAGAGTGCAAGTCTGCACTGACTGCCCATTGACTGAAATCTACTATTGCAAGAATAAGGCAAGCTGTGCATAGCTAGGCAGGCAAGAAATGGTGCATGAAACTGGGTATTTCTGCAGGTTACACTTTTAACCACAATAAGATAACTCAGGTGATCGAACTTCTGACACAGAGAGTCATTTAGAACCTGTGGGTTTATGAGTGTGAATAATGTAATCAAGGCTGGTGGGGCGTGGGTAGTTGGGGGGGGGGGGGGTAAGGCAACTGCTTCAGTGATACATCAGCACAGTTGACCAAGCTGAAAACCAGCGCACTTCACAATTCTACCAGTGTTGTACAAAGCTTGAGGGGGCCCCCCCTGAAAAGTACATGGAGGGGCCCCCCCACACTCCGGACCCAGTCAGGAGCTCTCAGGCCAGGGTCCGCTGCACGTGCACAGTGCCAGAGGTGGGCCACTGGAGCTCAGGCCCCACCCCGCACCACAGGGGCTCTGGGGGCTAATGTTCCCCACTGCCTTCTACTAACAATGTAACAGAACAGAAGTATTCTCCCATGGCTCCCTCCATCTCGTGTACACTGAGGACAACCCTACATCTACTCAAGCACCAACACAGATGACTATTGGGCCCTCAACACACACCACAATTGCAGATGCTTCAGCTTTCCACTACGCTTCAGTCTACATATCTCCGGCACTTGGTAAGTAGTAATAATGAGAATTTAAAAGACGTCCTGCCTGTGTGTGAGTGCAAAGGATGACACCAGCAGCAGTGCATCTTAGAAGATATAGCTTGGCGTGGTGTATTCCCCTTGCGCAACGCAGCACAGCAGATGCGGTTGCTATACATTGTTAAGTAAAACATTATTACATCTGGCCCCATATGTGGTGCAGGAATTACATTCCATCTGAATTACAACTGCAGTCCAAGTTTACACATAGCGCCAAGAGATTAAGGAATTGTAAAACGCTGAATTCTGCTATATCTCTAGGAACAGAACATATGTTTGTAACCTACATGTCACAGTTTCCACTCTCAGCAATATACCATGTCAATTTGTTTTTGATATCAGTGTGAAATATTTCCCAGTGCCAGTGTGATAGCTCAGGTGGGCAAATTGCCATCCTGAAGAGAAGAGTGGGTACTGTACAGGTCACATATGTCCATAAAGGAAGATAACTTATGGGTTTATTGTGCCTATTGCGGTCTGACCTACCCTCCAGGAGACAGGCTGCAATCCCTTAGGACAGGTTGGAGAGGGAAGTCAAATATTTCAGTAAAGTAGCTTCCTCTTGCTGGGATCTGTATGTACACAGTGGATCATATATTTGAATTCCTGCACGGCTAACTTAGTCTTTCAGCCATTTGAGGTCAACAAACCGAGTACATTTGCAAACTGCAACCGATATGTCTGGCCCCACAAACGTTAAAGGACCTGGCAAATCCAGGTACCACATGCTTTCCCCAAGTCCTCACCCGGTAACCTGTAACAGGTGGTAACTGTGTGTTGATAGTGGCTGCATTCGGTAGCTCCAGGCCTGGTATTTACACCTTCAGGCAACAACGAACTCCTACTGGGCTGCTAACACCTCAAAGTCAGGGGCGGCTCCTCCTTTAAGGCGGGGGAGCCAGGGCCGTTTCTACTATTAGGCAAGACTAGGCGGCCGCCTAGGGCGGCAAAAGGGCTAGGGCGGCAAAAGGGCTAGGGCGGCAAAAGGAAGTTGGGACATTTGCCTTTGTGTGCCCTTGTGTGTGCAAAATTTGTGGCTTCTGTGGCGCCCACAGATGTCTGTAAAAATCAGGGCCGTCAATCATTCATAGCTCAAACACGCTACTTATGACGGCCATGTTTCTTGTTTCTGGCCTGCCCCCAGAGAGAGTGGAATAATGATCTCACGAGAGGCAGGCCTGTCATTGTGTTTTCCACTTTTGAATCCATGCATTTGCCTTGGGGCGGGTGCGCAGTTGACCCAGAGTGCTGTCGTCTGGAGCTCGAGAGAGGCGGAGTCAGGAACGTCAAGGCAAGGACTGGTTGGCCTACCCTGAAGCCTGCTCCTGTTGCACGTGGGAGTCCCTAGGTGTCCAGCAGGTGTATTAATTAAGGTAAGATCAGTGGTTGAAGTGTCCACTTTTCCTGCTCTGCCGCTGTCAGCTGCCCCCCTCTCTTTCTTCCTTTTATTCCCTTCCTTTCTGTCTCTCTCTCGCAGCTCCTCACTTGCTGAAAACCAAGCTTCAACCTGTTCCCGCCGTACTTGCTTCTCCAAAGGGGCCGCTTCAGGAACTACAGCCTCTAGCTGTCAGCACGAGCCCAGGAGGAAGGCGCCAATGACCGGCAAGCATAGTTTAGTGTGCCAGGCTTCTGCGGCCAGACAAGGCTGGGCCCCCCTCTTGGCCCCTTGCTTCTCCCTCAACACTCACAATAGGGAAGCGCTAGTTACTGACACCTAAGGCACAAGGTAAGCCCAGTTCTTCAATATCGAACTATCCAATAAATACTATGGGTGCCCTTGACAAAGAAATACCCTCAGTTGAACAGAGTCTAGGTTCCTGTAACCGCACTGCCGGGACATCGAAAGTTCACTCCACATTGCCGCCCTTTCCTCCACAGGCCCCGGGGACATCTCTGGTCGTGCAGTTAATGTAGCTAACGGGTGTGTTCACCACACTTCAGATGCAGTTGATTACATTTCTCTCTCCAAATCTTTCACAGACCCGCCTTTGAAACGCATAAAACACCCGATCCCAGCTTCAATAAACATCTCTTACTCTGTTTCCTCTACTTTCCTTAATTCGTTCCCCTGTGAAATAGATCCAAAGATGGAAGAAACACTTTTGTTGGAAATATCCTCTTTTTCTTACATTTTTCTGTTCCAAAGTGCAGCCTCGGGGCCAAGAGAAAAATAGGCGCAAAATACGAAAAATAAATAACAAAATGAAGCATTACAGAGTGGTTGCAAAGTGGCCAGATTGGTTTTATTCTCACCCAAACACATTAGTGCCACTTTACGGAGATTGACAGTGAAGCGCTACTTTCTTTTTCTCGTCATTCTTTGAACAGCATTGTTTTTCCCGGGTGTGGAAGTGCACCATTTCTGGAGGTTCTGCAATACCTGGTTGATGACTGGAGTGGAAAACTTTTAACATGATCCTTATCAGCTCTTTTCCTTATTTTAGTTTATAAAATGTGTACTGCTGCTCTTTGTTCAGGGATGTTGTCTTTTTAAACTATACTACTTATGTTTTGTAAGGATTTAAGCAATGGACATTGAAACGGGTAAAAGGGGGGGGCAGCATTTTTCAATTCTCTCCTAGGGCAGAAAAACACCTAGAAATGGCCCTGGGGGGAGCGTTGATCCACTAACCATATTTCCCCCAGATATGGACAAATAAAATGGTAATAAACTTCATTTATTACCATTTTATTTTTCCAAGCCACGTCCTGAGCTGAGAGTCAGGACCGGGGTCGGGGCTTTTTGGTTTCTGCTGCAGGGCACTAATGTTTAAACTACGTATATTTGGCAGGCCGTCACAAGATGGCCGGCCAAACAGACATACTGTCTTAAGACAGCTGGGTTAGAGACTGCCCAGGGCTTCAGTGCTCTCTGGAGCAGGGAGAGATACTGCTCCCTCCAATCCTGGCGCTGCTTTCATATTGCATGAAAGCAGCACCAGAATTGGTTACTGCAGCTTCCTGTTCGCGCAGCGTTGGAGCCTGCTTGCCTGCCTGGGCACCATAGAGGGAGGTCAGTATAACGCAGGGGTTAACAAACAGCTTCTCTGATTGTTTACCTAACCCTTCTAACTGTCCTGGAAAAGGATACTGTACTGGGCCCTGTGAACAAAGTGCAAGCAAACACCCTGAGCCTGAGCGTCAGTTAAGATGGGTGGGGGTCGAGGGAAGGAGGTTTGTGTACTCCAGCTTTCAGTTTGTGGTGTTTTTGGGTTTGTCTCAGCCCTCCTGCTAATTAAGCCTCCCCAAACCCCTTGGCCCCTGGATTTGCGTTTTACGGTGTAAATGCCTTTCCAGCAGAGTGTAAATTAGGGAGGGGGTGCACCAAGAGTGACTGATTGATCAGTAACGAGTCACCGAAGAGCAACTTTGAGCAGTGGCGGCTGGCATGTAAAAAGGTCAGTGAGGCGGGAGGGAAAAAATACGTTCTGAACAAATAATAAAAAAATACTCTTACCTTCGATCCTGGCGCGACATCCTCCTCACTCGGGGATGGGCCCTTGCTAGCTTGATATCATTCGATATCAGCTGTAAATGTGTCACATAATATCAGGCACTGTTGCATAATAATGTATTAGAGAGTTCTGTTTAATAAACATTATGGGGCAGATTTATGAGGCCCGTTGCGCCATCGGAACGTCACTTTTTGTGAAGTTCCGTGGCGCAGAAGCCTGCGTGACATTTATCAGGCAGCACTGAGCCACTTTTTGTGGCTTAATGCTGCCTCATAAACATCAGTCCCTTTAACGCAGTGTTCTGCGTTAAAGGGGCGTGCAATGGGTGTTGCTGGGGGCGTTCCCAGCAACACCCATGGCCTTTTGACACTGCCCCAGATTTACGAGAAATCGTAAATCTGAGGCAGCGCCAAAAGCTTACGCCTCCCCAGGGGAGGCGTAAGGGAGGCGCAACGGGGAGAAATATCTTTATTTCTCCTCGTTTTTCCTTTTTCTATGTGCGCTGCATTCTGCAGCACCCATACAAAGAGGAAAAACCTCTTGTGATTATTTTTGTACAGAAAGGTTTCCCTTCCTGTACAAAAATATTCATCTCCGCAACGCAGGCACCCTTGCACCATGGTGCAGAGGTGCCTGCGTTGGCGCAGGCAGCCCATTGTGCGCCGACGCAGGGGAAAAGGACAGGAATGCGCCGCATTTTATAGATACGGCGCATCCCTGCCCTTTTCTTTTGCCGTAGGGAAGCGCAGCAGGAAGGCCTGCTGCGCTTCCCTACGGCAAAACCTCATAAATCTGCCCCTATGTGTAATGCGTTAATCTGTTTAAAACGCAGTAACATTTTAAAAAGGATAACTGTTCAAAATGTGCGGCACCAACATATCACCACAGACAACAATTATACACCTATGAAAGACACACTACATCTTGTCTGTTCTCTTGGTGCCAATGGCAGGCTTATCAGTATCCATCGAGTTTTATCGACCCCAGAAAGGTAAAAGGCGAAGTGTGCAGCATTGTGACCTTGCGGGTACCCGCACTCTTTTCTAATGAAAGGATTAGTCCACTACGCTATATTTCCGGCCTACCAGATGCCCTCATGGAATATATTTCACCGGAGGCCCTGCGATGCGGGGAGTCACATCACCAACTTGAATGTTAGTGTAACTCCTGGGAGCCACGGTGTGGGGTACACACTGTGAGGCTGATTTATAAACCCCTTGCGCCGCCGGTAAGTCACTTTTAACATGGGGAAAAGGGATGTTCCAGCGGCGCAAGCGGCTTGTAAATAGTTCCCTTTGTCCTAAATGTAAGCGCAGAGGCCACGCCCTCATTAGAACGCTCAGCTGCTCCAAGGCCCTGGGCTCGCGCGCAGTCTTGGCCCGTGACAACTGCTTTGCCTGCACATTCAGCCCATTACAGAGACGAAAGACATGCCTTATCCATCATCTGATCAATTCAATCCCAGGGTGCATTTAAGCACCATATCTAGAATTTTATTGGAGCAGTTTGGGAGCTCATTTCTCTATAGGTTAATAAAGACTTAAACAGCCCCAGCCTTTACGCCGAAGGAAAATGGCTTCTCATTGTCGGTTCCATCTCGCTGAGTTTATTGTGACACTTAAACAAAATGGGGCTCTATTATACTTCATAGCCTGCGAATAAAATAAAAAGAGATGCTAAAAAGGAGTGTCTGTAACCTCTGGTACAGTCACAAGTGTTCTGGCAGACACAGACCCATAATCGTAACACAACTTCATAAGACGCGCGAGGAAATAAAAGTGTTAACCCTTTGTTGACGAAGCGCTTGCACAAATATTCACCTGTTCTAGAAGCCTTCTGCCTTGTACTGCTGACTCCTCCTTCCTATTCCACTGTTTATGTATGGTGTGAGATTTACATTTACCACATACTACCCTCAAACCTCTTGCCAACAAGAACGGGCATTGCTACAAGTAACAGGGAGGAGGATCTGTCTATATGAGATAAATAAATAATACAGGACCTCATTTATGAAATGTGACGCATCGCTGGCCAAAAACAACACTGTATCACTTTTCATAGCGCTATCCTTACGACACTATGGATGCGCCCTATTTACAATACGGCGCTCCATGGCACAAAGATTTACAGATACGCCGGGAATTCTGACGTATCTGGGGGCGCAAAAATAACACATTGCTGGAGTGTGTGGGAAAACTGACAAAACCCCAGCAATGTGTCATAACCCATGGGCGAGTCCCATGTGAAAAGACTTGCACCACTCTTTTTCCTGCTTGAAGCAGGCATAAGGATTTTGATGCAGTCAAGCCGTAGAAGTGGCGTAGTGAAATCTCAAAAATTTTCACTGCGCCACTTTCACAAGGCTTTTTTACTGGGGAACGCCCACCCTGCATACATTATATCTGATGCAGGTATAACGTAATGTAGGCCTTTACAAAGTGACACATCTGCCTAGATGCATCACTGTGTAACTAGGGTGCAGTGTGTCGCATTGATTACGCCGCTGCAGCATCACAAAAAAGTGACACAATGGTGGCGCAAGCCCTTCATAAATAATTGTCACAATATTTATAGCTCACTACACAGTTTGCATTGACTATAGGCACTTAAGTAGTATCAAGGATTATTTTTATATCCAGTCCCTAATCCAATTCCTAAATTTCTACCTACAGCTGTTAGGTAACTTCCAACAACCCCCCCCAAAAAAAAAAAATACAAATACACACACACACACAAACTCTTTTTTAGAAAAATTAGGAAAATGAAAGACTGGGAAAAAAAATGTGTGATGAAAGATAAGTGCCGGCCCCAATAATGAATGATGGTGAGCCCCTCCCACTTAAAACACACAAGGTGATGGGAGGAATGTTTGCAATTTGTCTAACCACTGGTAATAGCTCCGGGTAGCATTCCAACCCATCCTTAAGCTGGAAATGCAAAATTAATGTCAAGTACATTTTTAACTTGTCAATTTTGCTTTTCAATGTCATGCACAATTTTGTGCTTTTTCTTAACACAATATGCATTCTCTTACGAAAAAATGGATGTAGGGAAGTTTTTTGAGCTAAAAAATTTGCAAAATGCCAGAGCATGTATTCTGCATAATCATATGTCATTGTGAATGAATTTTTAGGGATTTCGCATAAATAACGTCTGCAAAGTTAATTATGCAGATTTCAACCAGGGCTAAAAAAATAACCGATTATCAATTGGAATTACATTGTCACACTAACAACTTGGCTGGCCACCTCCCTCTAGATCATTACAGACACTGTTTCCAGTTCTGGAATTTTGTGCAATAGCCTAATGATTTTTGAATTTTGTAGTCTTGTTTTGCTTCTTTTGACCTAATTACACTAACACACATAAAATCAATGAATTGTAAGTGAAAAGTTCAGGGCTGGAGACAGTGTCATAATGGCCAGGAGTAAGTAAGTCACCCTACTGACAACACAAGCTGTGTGTCATGAATATGAAAGTAGATTACCCTAAAGGTTTCAATGAGTTGTCTTGAAACTAAGGCCTTCATTACAAGGATTTGGCGTAGGACAGTGCAGCAAGTCACCTTTCCGTGCTGCCCTAAGCCAAAGTGAAAGGGCAGAAATGCAGCATATTTATGTAATACAGTGCATTCCTAGCCTTTCTCCCTGTGCTGGAGCCATTTTGGCAGCCTAGGGCCAACACAGGCACATTTGCACCATGGTACAAGGGCCTGTGTTGGCGGCAGGCTTGTTTTAGTGCAGGAAGGGGCACCTTCATGCACAGAAACAATCCTAAGAGGCATTGTCTTCTTTCTATGTGTGCTACAGAAAGCAGCACACACACAAAGAGTTAAAAAAAGGAGAAATAAAGATATTTCTACTCGTTACGCCTCACCTCGGGAAGTGTAAGGATTTGGCAATTTCTCAGGTTTACATGATCTTGTAAATCTGAGCCAGCATCAAAATACATGGGTGTTGCATGCGAAAACCCATGCATCGCCCATGGACAGGAGTGGCTCCTCCACAATGCTGGCTCTGAGCTGGCGTGTGCATGGAGAGGTGGGCAGGGGCATCGGAGGGGGGAGGGGGAGTCCTATGTGCCCTTCTAAGTGGACATGTGTGTTTGGCCGGCCGTTTCAGGCCGGCCAAACACACATGCGCACTTAGGTTTCTCCAACCTGGCTGTATTGTGCAGCCGGGCTGGAGAAACTGCACAGATTCCCTGTCCTAAGCGGAGCTTCTTTTCAGTCCGCTCAGGCCAATCCCACGCGGGGATTGCACTGGGAGTCTGTCCCAGTGCATGCTGGGATTCGGAGACCAGGGAGAGCACATGGAGGTGTAACGCGGCACACAAGGTGGGCGGAAGCATCAGGTAAGTTCCATTAAAAAAAATAATATTATTAATGCCCCCGCTATCCCCCCACGCTCTCCCTCCTGCGCTCCCCTCACTCACCACCCTTTGTTTGTGGTGGCCGCCACTCCCCATGGAAAGCCTCCCAGAGTAAGGCAACGCAACAATTTGCACTGCCTTGCTCTACTCCATATGTATGAGGCCATCCAAAGCCACACATAGTGGCTTTGCTTCGCCTCATAGATATTATTTTGCATCTGTGCTGTCGGAGCGTCACCAAAAGTGACACTCTGGTGGTGCAGGAGGCTCGACAATAAGCCTCTAATTGCTTTGTCTGTGTAGGATCTGTGGGTCTGAACCATTCACTCATAAGAAAAGAAGCAACATGTCAGCACGTTCAAACGAACCAAAAAAGAAGTCCTCATAAAGAGGGCCAAGTCCCATCACCCACCGAAGTGGCATGCTTCATCATCTGGGACCTCCCATAACTACACCTGGTGTAGTTATAGAGCTACAACTCCTTCGATTACTGTAATAAGGAGGAGCTCAGGGATGTTTTGGTTCCTATGATTGGGAGGATGGATTATCTCAGCATGAGGAAGACTGTCTTCCTCATGCTGAGATAATCCATCCTCCCAATCATAGGAACCAAAACATCCCTGAGCTCCTCCTTATTACAGTAATCGAAGGAGTTGTAGCTCTATAACTACACCAGGTGTAGTTATGGGAGGTCCCAGATGATGAAGCATGCCACTTCGGTGGGTGATGGGACTTGGCCCTCTTTATGAGGACTTCTTTTTTGGTTCGTTTGAACGTGCTGACATGTCGCTTCTTTTCTTATGAGTGAATGGTTCAGACCCGCAGACTCTATTTGTTGTGTTTGTTCAAGTGACTTGGGGATTTGTCTGCGCAGGTCTTTAAAATTCCCTTAGACCCTGTGACCAGTTGTTTTGTATTGATATTGTGTAGGATCTGTCACTGAAGTCATCATAGAAGGGGGATTTGGGGGGCAGCCGACCACAGGGAGGTCTGCCCCCCAGGGATTTTGGGGAAGTGGGGCAGTCAGACGACTGCTCAGGGATTGGGTGTTTTGTGGGCTACTTATGTAGCTCAGGGGTATATATGCAACTATTTTACAGTACCAGCCACCTAATTTATTTTGGTGACACAGTGGCTGGTACCTGGTAGATAACAATTTTGTCAATTCAAAGGAGCATTAATTGCTAGTCAGAGATAGCATTTTAGTCAAGCTTAGGTAGCATTAGGTTTAAGACTACCTTACCTGTGGGGTTGTGATGGCAGCGTGGCCAGTGAGGACAAGCTGGCCCTGATGTTGTGGCTGCTGGCAGTGCGCCGCATTGTTGGGAGGGGAGAAGGACAGCAAACAAACCCTGGGTGACTGAGTCTCAGTGGCAGATTGGGCCTTTTCACCACTGCGCCGGCTCCCTGGAAGGCAGTGTTTCAGGAAGGAGGGCGGGACCTCTCCCGCACTCGGAGAGTGGCCCCGTGAGGTCGCAGATTCCCTGTGGGGCTCCCGTAATCGGGCAGGGCCAGACTGTGGCGGCGCACCATCATGTGGCCTCCAGCTCCAGTGTGTAGCGGGGATGCGGGGGCTGCACTAGGCGAAAGGAAGGACTCTTGCTAGTTGGTAGGGGCCTCGCAGGGTGTGGTGTGGGCGGGGCCATGGAGGAAGAATGGGCAGCCCTGGGAAAGGGCTGGGAGGAGGGAGGGAGCGCTACAGGTAAGTTCAAATATGGGTCCCTATCAGGCTCTCCAATTTAGCCCTCACATTGCCCTGGCTTGTTGTTGGTGTAATGTTTCTTGTTGTACTATATATATGGATGTAGTACTAGCAGCAGCAAAATACCAATCTGGCGACACACCATGCTAAGCACAGGAGCTTTGTTTATGTGCTTTTTGATCTATGCCCCTTAATTACATAGGCCACACCCCCTTCTGGAGACCCCCAGATTTTCATTCCACTAACGCTCTGAGAAGCACCAATAGCATGGCCCCTCACCTTTAGGAGCATGGGTGTGGAGCTGGTGGTATAGGTAGCTAGTGGAATGACCCTGACTGGGTCAGGGATAGTGGCCTTGAAGGAGGGTCAGCTGGGATCAGGGCTCCGGGGTATGACAGGGAGCAGGAGGACTGCTTTGAAGGTGTTTTACGTTGAGTGGACAGGGAGGGACTGGTAGGAGCCTGACAGAGGACGTTGGGGAGGATTATGGGGTTGGGTGTAGCGGGCTCATAAAGAAGGTGGAGTTGGCGGGACTATCAAGCTTAGGACAGTGTAGTTGTAGGCGTTCTGTTTAGGTGGTACCAGCACACCGGGTCTGTAATGGCTTTACACAGGGTGACAGTGTAACTGGAGTGACAGACTCGGGAGAGCTTATTGTGGCTTAGGGCCAGAGGGGAGAGAAGGCACGGCCCGTGTGGCCAGCTGGACGTTGGACAACAAGATCATCACCCCATGAAGGTCTTGTGTGGCCTCTGCGATGCAGCACGCTGGAGGGCTCAATACAGCCCCAACTAGACTGGCATACAGGATGAGTAATCTGGCATCATTAGATAGGTTTGGAGGGCAGGGACGGCCCCCAATATAAGTTGGTTACAACAAATTCCGGTGGTGAAACAAGACATACGCATGCGAGTGCCTGAAGATAAGGAAGAGCAATTGAGAGTGAGGATGAGGTACAATAGGAGGTGCCAAGTTGTTGCCAACAAAGAAGCTATGGCAGGGGGTACTATTTATCCATATGCTAGTAATATTTTGCAGAATACAGGTTCTCGGCACCCTCAATACAGAAGTGGTGGAAACATGCGTCAAAATGGCATGGGGAAGCAGTGGGCCCTGGAGCAGGCAGCAGCTTTGGCTCTAGGTAAGCTGACGCAGGGCAGACACCTCATACAGGGTATTTATTAGAGGAGGTTAAGGAGCCTCATAGAAGTGGGAGGCCCGCCTATGCTGGGGGCCTATGCTGGGGGTGGCAAAGGAGACTCATCTGAGCATGGAGGCACTCCAGAGCGGTACAAGCGGGGAGGCCCACCTTAAGCTGGAGTCGGTGCCTGGAGTCCTGCCTGAGCGATATGAGCAGGAGGCCCGCTAAAGCTGGCATTGGTATGAGCAGGGACGCCCTTCTCAGGAATGGTTGCTATGGGGGGGGACACGAGGGAATACCCCTCCCTTTGTAATTAGACTACCAAAGGGAGGTAAGTGTCCTGCTATACTGCTTATGCATTTAGGTGGAAATGAATCAGTGTTTTAGCAGGATTGGTCAGTGTTAACTCCATGAAGAAGTACCTGTGGGAGATTCATGAGACATGGGCTGGTTGTCACGCTTTGTGGATTGAGTTTGTTCCACGATAGGTTCGGTGTGGGAATGTCAGCCATAGTCATGGCTAGGGGGAAGCAGTTCTAGGAAATACGCCCCCCCCCCCCTATTTTGCAAGGACATTGTCCTGGCCAGAGTTGAGCATTCGAATCTTCATTATGAGGATGTGGTATTTTCGAGGAGTTAGGTTCTGGTTCTCCTCCATAGTCATTGAACTTTACCTGCCTCAGCTACAGATGCTGTTGTTACTCAACAACCATTAGTTTGAAACTCTTTCCCTAGGGGTTGAGGGGGCAGAAAAGGACGCACTAGTGGGCCTCCTTCTTCTGGCAGGTGGTTGACAGAGAAGTTGCCATGGTTTACCGAAGTTTATTGTTGTAAGCGGCAAATCAGGCTGAAAGGGAACTGGTGGGGGGCAGCCAACCACAGGGAGATCTGCTCCCTGGCGATTTTGGGGAAGTGGAGCAGTCAGACAACTGCTCGGGGTTTGGATATTTTTGGGCTACTTATGTAGCCCAGGGGTATATATGCAGCCTTTTTACGGTCCCAGCTACCATCTTATCATGGTGACACGGTGGCTGGTACCTGGTAGATAGCAATTTTGTCCCACCCTCTTGTCCCTATACTTCTGGTTTTCTGGTGGGGGTTCCCCTTTTTTCTCATACATCGTCCTCTTGCCCAAGTTTTGTTGCATACAGGTGTGCAAAGGAGTTATGTTGTAAAGGTTGTCGTTTGAAGCAGGTGCTTAGGCTGTTGGCAGAGAAGCTGCTATGGTTTACCGAGGTTTATTGTTGTTGTCAGTGGTAATTCAGGTTGAAAGGGAACGGGTAGGCAAGGTTATGCCTGGACAAGCCAGGAAGTTTAAGGTCCTGTAGGAAGTGTCATTGGTTAAGAGGTTAATAGGTGTAGTAAAGAGGGAAGGGAGTTTAAACGTCTCAGTTGCAGTTGACCAGCTCTGGAGCTTGTACGATATTGCTGAATTAAGTTGGGGTGGAGAGGACATTTTAGGGGTGGGTTGTAGCTTAACATAGGTGATTAACTTTGTATAGTGAGGTTGTAGTTTTGTAAGGCAAAGGCCAAGGTTGTTTTGTGATGTTCACCTGTTTCAATAAACTGGCCTTTGTCACACAAACCTGGAGTCAGTGGTCTGCGCTGCTCCCCTCTTCCCCAAAACTCTCTGGCAAAATGCATCAAGAATGCCAATAGGTTGTGAAAGGTATGGCCTGTTCATCTGATGTTGCAAGGCAGATTGTTACTAGGGCCCTGTTCCTCTCATTTTGGCAGTGACAGGAAGATAAACCTCATAGCCATTGGTGTGATACGTCTTGGCTTATTCCTTTTCCTATCTCTTTTGCTGTCCGCATTATGAGGAGACACCACAACCTGATTCCTGAACCTGTCTTCCTCACATTTCTAGGCCAAGTTCATCCTGAAAACACGCAGTGAACCGCTCTTCTCATATTTTTAATTGTAACCAAATATCGAACTTCTTCCAGGAAGTGAAATATACGCGAGCCCATTTCCCAGGGTCATATGTACTATGATTGTTGATTATCGGTTTTTATTCTCTGCCTCGCCATGTTTGACATTTTATACTGCCTTCTCCCCCTCCTCACCCATCCCCATAATCTGACCTCATTCTGATCTTCCTCCCAGGGCATCCAGCTCAGGCATCTGTGTAAAGAATGGAACATTTAAGAATGAGCTTCCTTTCACACCCATACAGCCCTCCCCCCTTTCTCTCTAATTCCTCTAAAATTCTCTTAATATACTTTCCTCAGCATTACCTTATTACCAGCTCTAGTACTCTGAAGAGTTCTAAACATTGTCAATCCTGCTGCCAAAAACAACTCTCATAGGCCACCTACTATGGCTGTCTGTCCCCAGCGCATGCCTATGGAATGCTCCATTGTCACTCCTGGGTGGGTTCTATAAGTATGTGAGTATTTAGCAGGGCCACATGAAACCAGTGCAAACTTGGGTTGGTTCTCTGTCATTCATGGGGGGACGCCAGGAAAACAAGTCTGAAATCTGTCAGTCACTGACCCTTTCTGAAGGGCAAAGAGGTGATAGTGATTCATATGACCTGGGAATTTGTTCCGTCTCCAGATCTGCCACTAATCATCTTTTTTTGTCTAGATTACTTTATTTCTGGCTTGCACGCTGGAATGTGATCTAAGGACATGGTTATCTGTAACCAGTGTCTGTGTCGTTTCTGGGTGGAATCTGAAGAAGATTTAGAACATTAACTAAAGCTGAATTTCTCCTGTTTATGCCTGTGAGTTTTCTCTTCATCACTGCTGAACTGACTCCTAAGTTCATTTACAATGGCTGCCTATATTCCCGTCCATTACACAAGCTCCTTGTCTGTGGTGCTTGGTTGGACAAATACCTGTGGGCTGCTCCTCTGTCAATCCCAAGGATGGCATTAGCCACTTTCACTTCACCATTACTCCTTTAATGCTGCACAGACACACCACCAAGTCCTTCAACATTTCAACTAGGAATCCAACAGACACACTGAAGATAATTTCTAACTATAACATCCCTGAAAACTATTTTTTTTCAGTGAATTTCTAAGCTTTTTTAAATGCTAATTTCTAACTATGCCTACAGAGGTAGGAAATGTGAAGAAAGAGGAAGAAAGGCGCAGAAAGAAGCAAGAGAAATGCAGAAAGAGGCAACAGAAGCCCAGAAAGACGAAGAAAAGTGTAGAAAGAAGGTAGAGATATGCAGAAAGAACCAACAGAGGTGCAGAAAAAGGCCTTGTTGCAAAGTCATCGTGTGCCCCTAACTTTTTACTGACTGGTACTGGTGGTAACTGACTCTGAATAACCAGGCCCGGAGCCAATGCTACAGTAAAAACACCTAAATACACTAGGGTACACTATGGCTTGGTGTACCCCTGTGATTGGCATGATCTCCCCTGTAAGCCCTAGTACATAATAGGGCAGGGGATTAAAACTACCTCTAACTCAGAGGTGCAGAAAGAGACAAGAGAGGCGCATAAAAAGGCAGGAAAGATGCAGAAACAGGGAACAGGGGTGCAGAAAGAGGCAAGTGAGTTACAGAAAAGGTAGGAGGGGTGCACAAAGAGGCAAGATGGGTACAGAAAGAGGCAGGAGGGGTGCAGAAGGAAAGAAGAGAAGTGCAGAAAGAGGCAAGAGAATTGCTAAAAGAAGCAACAGAGGTGTAGAAAGAAGCAACAGCAGTGCAGAAAGAACCAACAGAGGTGTTGAAAAAGGCATGAAGGGGCAGAAAGAGCAAGAGAAGTGCAGAAGGAGGTAACAAAGGTACAGAAAGAGGCAAGAGAGGTACAGAAACAGGCAGGAATGGTGCAGAAACAGGGAACAGGTACAGAAAGAGGCAAGAGAGGTGCAGAAAGAGAAAAGAGGGGTGCAGAAAGAGGCAAGAGATCTGCAGAAAAAAGAAACAGGTGCTAAAAGAGGCAAGTGAGGTGCAGAAAGAGGCAAGAGATCTACAGAAAAAAGCAACAGAGGGGCTGAAAGAGGCAAGTGAGGTGCAGAAAGAAGCAAGAGAGGTGCAGAAGAAGCAATGGAAGTGCAGAAAGAAGCAATAGCGGTTCAGAAAGAGGCAAGAGGTGTGCAAAAAGAAGGAAGAGAAGTGCAGAAAGAAGCAACAGAGGTGCTGAAAGAGGCACGGAGGGTGCAGAAAGATGCAAGAGAAGTGCAAAAAGAAGAAAAAGAGGTGCGCAAAGAGGCAAGAGGGATGCAGAAAGAGGCAAGAGCAGTGCAGAAAGAACCAGGAGAAGTGCAGTAAGAAGCAACAGAGGTGCAGAAGGAGGCACGAGGGGTGCAGAAAGAAGGAAGAGAAGTACAGAAAGAAGCAACAAAGGTGCTGAAAAAGGCACAAAGGGTGCAGAAAGAGGCAAGAGAAGTGCAGAAAGAAGCAACAGAGGTACAGAAAGAGCAAGAGTGGTGCAGAAAGAGGGAAGAGAGGTATAGAAAGAGGCAAGAGAGTTGGACAAGTAGGGAAGAGGGGTACAGAAAGATGCAGGAAGGATGGAGAAAGATGCAACAGAGGTGCCGAAAAAGGCAAGAGAGGTGCAGAAAGAACCAAGTGATGTGCAGAAATAGGCAACAGAGGTGCAGAAAGACACAAAAGAGGTGAAGAAACAAGCAAGAGAAGTACAGAAGCAGGCAAGAGAATTGCTGAAAGAAGCAAGAGGTTTAGAAAAAAGCAAGAGAAATGCAGAAAGAGGCAAGTGGGGTGCAGAAAGAAGCAAGAGCAGTGCAGAAAGAACAAACAGAGGTGCTGGTAGAGGCAACAGAGGTGCAGAAGGAGGCACGAGGGGTACAGAAAGAAGGAAGAAGAGTGCAGAAAGAAGCAACAGAGGAGCTCAAAGAGGCACGAGGGGTGCAGAAAGAATGAAGAGAAGTGCAGAAAGAAGCAACAGAGGTGCTGAAAGAGGCACGCATGGTGCAGGAAGAGGCAGGAGAAGTGCAGAAAGAGGCAACAGAGGTACAGAAAGAGGCAAGAGTGGTGCAGAAAGAGGAAAGAGAGGTATTGAAAGAGTCAAGAGAGTTGCACAAGTAGGAAAGAGGGGTGCAGAAAGAGGCAGGAAGGGTACAGAAAGAGGTAGGAGAGGTGCAGAAAGAATTAACAGAGGTGCTGAAAGAGGCAAGAGAGGTGCTGGAAGAAGCAAGTGAAGTGCATAAAGAGGCAACAGAGGTGCAGAAAGACGCAAGAGAGGTGCAGAAACAAGCAAGAGAAGTGCAGAAAGAGCTAAGAGAATTGCTGAAAGAAGCAACGGAGGGTTAAAAAGAAGCAAGAGCAGTGTAGAAAAAAACACCAGAGGTGCAAAAAGAGGCAAGAGGGGTGCAGGAAGAGGTGGGAGAGGTACACAAAGAGGCAAGAGAGGTACAGAAAGAGGCAGGAGGGGTGTAAAAATAAGGAAAAGTAGTGCAGACAGAGGCTAGAGAATTGCTGAAAGAAGCAACAGAGTTGTAGAAAGAAGCAGGAGAAGTGCAGACAGAGGCAAGAAAATTGCTGAAAGAAGCAACAGAATTTTGGAAAAAAGCAAGAGAAGTGCAGAAAGAGGCAAGTGAGGTGCAGAAAGAAGCAAGAGCATTGTAGAAAGAACAAACAGAGGTGCCGAAAGAGTTAAGAAAAGTGCAGAAAAAGCAAGTGAAGTACAGAAAAAGGCAACAGAGGTGCAGAAAGACGCAAAAGAGATACAGAAAGAAGCAAGAGAAGTGCAGAAAGAAGCAAGAAAATTGCTGAAAGAAGAAACAGAGGTTTAGAAAGAAGCAAGAAAAGTGCAGAAAGAACCAACAGAGGTGCAAAAAGAGGCAAGAGGGGTGCAGAAAGAGGTAGGAGGGGCACAGAGAGAAGGAAGAAAGGTGCATAAAGAGGCAAGAGAATTGCTGAAAGAAGCAACAGAGGCATAGAAAGAGGCTAGTGAGGTGCAGAAAGAAGCAAGAGCAGTGTAGAAAGAGCCAACAGAGGTGCTGAAAGAGGCAAGTGAGGTGCAGAAAGAGTCAAGAGATCTGCAGGAAAAAAAACAACGGAGGTGCTGAAAGAGGCAAGTGAAGTGCAGAAAGAAGCATGAGAGGTGCAGAAAGAAGGACGAGAAGTGCAGAAAGAAGTAACAGAGGTGCAGAAAGAGGCAAAAGGGTGTAGAAAGACGTAAAAGGGGTACAGAACAAGGCAAGAGAGGTGCAGAAAGAAGGAAGAAGGGAGCAGAAAGAGGCAAGAGGGGTACAGAAAGAAGCAAATGAGGTGCAGAAAAAGGCAACAGACGTGCAGAAAGAGGGCAGAGAGGTGCAGAAAGAGGCAAGAGAGTTGCACAAATAGGGAAGAGGGGTGCAGAAACAGGTAGGAGGGGTGCCGAAAGAATTAACAGAAGTGTCAAGAGAGGCAAGAGAGGTGCAGAAAGAAGCAAGTGAAGTACATAAAGAGGCAACAGAGGTGCAGAAAGACGCAAGAGAGGTGCAGAAAGAAGGAAGAGAAGTGCAGAAATAAGTAACAGAGGTGCAGAAAGAGGCAAAACGGTGTAGAAAGACGTAAAAGGGGTACAGAAAAAGGCAAGAGAGGTGCAGAAAGAAGGAAGAAGGGAGCAGAAAGAGGCAAGAGGGGTACAGAAAGAAGCAAATGAGGTGCAGAAAAAGGCAACAGACATGCAGAAAGAGGGCAGAGAGGTGCAGTAAGAGGCAAGAGAGTTGCACAAATAGGGAAGAGGGGTGCAGAAACAGGTAGGAGTGGTGCCGAAAGAATTAACAGAAGTGTCAAAAGAGGCAAGAGAGGTGCAGAAAGAAGCAAGTGAAGTACATAAAGAGGCAACAGAGGTGCAGAAAGACGCAAGAGAGGTGCAGAAACAAGCAAGAGAAGTGCAGAAAGAGCTAAGAGAATTGCTGAAAGAAGCAACGTTGGTTTAGAAAGAAGCAAGAAAAGTGCAGAAAAAGAAAAGTGAGGTACAGAAAGAAGCAAGAGCAGTGCAGGAAGAACCAAAAGAGGTGCAAAAAGAGGCAAGGGAGTGCAGGAAGCGGTAAGAGAGGTGCACAAAGTGGCAAGAGAGGCACAGAAAGAGGCAGGAGGGGTGCAAAAAGAAGAAAGAGAAGTGCAGACAGAGGTAAGAGAATTGGTGAAAGAAGCATCAGAGTTGTAGAAAGAAGCAAGAGAAGTACAGAATGAGACAAGTGAGGTGCAGAAAGAAGCAACAGTGGTGCCAAAAGAGGCAAGAGAGGTGCAGAAAGAAAGAAGTGAAGTGCAGAAAGAGGCAACAGAGGTGCAGAAAGACGCAAGCGAGGTGCAAAAATAAGCAAGAAAAGTGCAGAAAGAGGCAAGGGAATTGCTGAAAGAAGCAACAGAGGCTTAGAAAGAAGCAAGAGAAGTGCCCAAAGAGGCAAATGAGGTACAGAAAGAAGCAAGAGCAGTGCAGAAAGAACCAACAGAGGTGCCAAAAGAGGCAAGAGAAGTGCAGAATGAAGCAAGTGATGTGGAGAAAGAGGCAGTAGAGGTGCAAAAAGGCGTAATAGGGGTGCAGAAAGAAGCAAAAGAGGTACAGAAAGAAGTAACAGAGGTGCAGAAAGAAGCAAAAAGCATGCAGAAAGAGGGGTACAGAAAAACTCAAGAGAGTTGCAGAAAGATGGAAGAAGGGTGCAGGAAGAGGCAAGAGAGTTGCACAAATAGGGAAGAGGGGTGTAGAAAGAGGTAGGAGAGGTGCAGAAACAATTAACAGAGGTGCCGAAAGAGTCAAGAGAGGTGCAGAAAGAAGCAAGTGAGGTGCAGAAATTGGCAACAGAGGTGCTGAAAGATGCAAGAGAGGTGCAGAAAGATGCAAGAGAGGTACAGAAACAAGCAAGAGAAGTGCTGAAAGAGCTAAGAGAATTGCACATAGAAGCAACAGAGGTTTAGAAAGAAGCAAGAGAAGTGCAGAAAGAGGCAAGTGAGGTGCAGAAAGAAACAAGAGCAGTGCAGAAAGAACCAACGGAGGTGCAATAAGATGGAAGAGGGTGCAGAAAGAGGTAGGAGAGGTGAAGAATGATGCAAGAGAGGTACAGAAAGAGGCAGGAGGTGTGCAAAAAAAGGAAGAGAAGTGCAGACGGAGGCAAGAGAATTGCTGAAAGAAACAACAGAGTTGTAGAAACAAGCAAGAGAAGTGCAGAAAGAGACAAGTGAGGTACAGAATCAAGCAAGAGGGGTGCAGAAACCGATAGGAGAGGTGCACAAAGAGGCGAGATAGGTAAAGAAAGAAGCAGGAGGGGTGCAGAAAGAAGGAAGAAAAGTGCAGAAAGAGGCAAGTGAATTGCTGAAAGAAGCAACAGAGGTGTAGAAAGAAGCAAGAGAAGTGCAGAAAGAACCAACAGACGTGCTGAAAGAGGCAAGTGAGGTACAGAAAGAGGCAAGAGATCTTCAGTAAAAAGCAACAGAGGTGCTGAAAGAGGCAAATGAGGTGCAGAAACATGCAAGAGAGGTGCAGAAAGAAGGAAGAGAAGTGCAGAAAGATGTAACAGAGGTGCAGAAAGAAGCAAAAAGGTGTAGAAAGATGTAAGAGGGGTACAGCAAAAGGCAAGAGAGGTGCAGAAAGAGGGAAGAAGGGTGCAGAAAGAGGCAAGGGGGTACAGAAAGAAGCAAACGAGTTGCAGAAAGAGACAACAGACGTACAGAAAGAGGGAAGAGAGGTGCAGAAAGTAGAAGAGATTTGCAGAAAGAGTCAAGAGAAGTGCAGGAAAATAAAGAAATGTGCAGAAAGAAGCAACAGAAATGCAGAAAGAGGCAAGAGAGGTGGAAAAAGAAGCAAGAGTGGCTTGCACACCATTAGTATCAATTTAACACCAGCATTTAGCAATAAGTAACAGGTGACCATTCTAGGTTTGCAAAGGGCCTTCCACCACGCTGTAATTTTTGGTAACCTTTGAGCTGTTTAAGATAGAAACAAGGCTTTTTTTCTTCAAATCTGCAGATTAGGGAGCAGATGATGAATTATGTGGCAAATGCAGATAATGTGTAACTGTGCGAAAGTTGGTGCAGCCAAACAGTTGCATAATTCCAGTGGCCCTGCTCATACCTCTGACTAGGTTCACAAGTGCTCCTAAGTGATTCCTTCTTTTTTTGTCTCACTGAGTTCATAGTTGAGCTTCTATGAAAATGAGGAAGACTAAACCTGAGGTTACCACTCCACAACACTGACTACCATACCACATAATTACTCTCCATAACACATAATCCCACTCTACATAATTCCTATACACTAAGTACCACATACTTTCTATCCACATAATTTCACTGCACAACATACCACATAATTCCACTAGACACAACGTACATCCACTCCAAAAAACAATAGTAAAAAACTTTTACATTTACAACGCCAATACCTCTAACTCTCGCAACTGCGAAACCTATTACATTGCAAGCACTTCTTTAACTAGTAGTCACGTTTGCAGAGTGGTGGAGAAAGGGTGCTGGGCCTCCGACCAGTGCTCAGGAGTTCTGCTGCATAGGATTTACAGGAGTTACCAGGAGGGCTTCTTGTCCCCCAAAGTCCCTCAGGAGTAAATTGGACTTCATCCCCCATCCTGTAGTCTGCCAGGAGGCACGTTTGAAGAGTGGTGGAGAAATGGGAGCATGGCCTCCAAAGTCGTTTTAGCAATCCCACTGTGTGGAACTTACTGGAGGTAACAAGAGGGGTAGTTGGCCCCTAAATACATCCTTGGGGGCCAAAAACCCCTCCTATTACCTCCAGTAAGTCCCACACAGCGGGATTGCTAAATTTTCATAGCAGGCCACATCCCCTTTGCCCACTACTCTGCAAACGAGCTCCCTGATGTGCTCTTCGATGGGGATTGAAGTCCCCTTCACTGCTGGGGGTCCTTTAGCGGCCAACTGGACTACCTCTTACCTCCAGTAAGCCCCACACAGGGGGATTGCTGAGAGGTGGACACAGATCACACCCCCTTTCTCCACCACACTGCAAACGCACCTCCTGGTGCGCACTTGTTTGGGGAATGAAGTCCCCTTTCCTCCTGATGGTGCCTGGGGGCCAACTAGCACTCCTGTTTTCTACAGTAAGCTCCATACAGCTGGATTGCTGAGAGTGGTCAGAGGCCACCCCCCCTTTTTACACCAATCTGCAAACGCAGCTCCTGATGCACTGCTGCTCAGGACACAAGAGGACCTCATCGCCCCAACAGCAGTGTGGTGTAAAAAAGGCATGGCCTTGGACCACCTCTCTGCAATCCAGTTGTGTGGGGCTTACTGGAGATACCCGGTGGGCTAGTTGGCCTCCAGGGACCCTCACTATACAAGGGGACTTAATTCCCCAACTTAGAATGCACCAGGGGGCGCGTTTGCAGAGTGCTGCTGGGAAGGGGTGTGGCCTCCGGCGAGTTGCCGGTTTCATTTTTCTTTATTAAAATGTTCTGTGGCAGAGGCCAATTATGGCCCGGGAACCACATCCCCTGGGGCCAGCGTTTCCCCGGGAGGGTGGCCACGTGGCCCCTCTCCATGGCCACTTCTGGCCCCGGGGACCCCATCCTCTAGGGCCTGGCCACACCGTTGGGGACCGTGGGGAGAGCCCCAATGCCCCCACGGTCCCAGCCGGCTCCCCGCCTCCTGCGGGAGCCGGCATTGCTTTTGCACAAGGGGAGCTGCTTACATGCAGCTCCCCTTGTGCAAAAGCAATCTGCTTTGGTTTTTAGAAGCGAGAGAAGGTTTCCTGCTCTCGCTTCCAAAAACCAAAGCAGGAGTTTGCTATGATAGGGCGGGAGCCGTGCTACCGCCCTGTCATAGCAAACAGCAAAGTCCTGGGGGTGGGCAACCCGGGACATTGCAGGAGCCGGCCCTTGGGGGTGGCGGTCCCCCGGGCCATCACGGGCCCCTGGAAGGGGGCCGCGAGGCCTCCTCCCATAATTTGTAAAGCCCCGGGGAGGTGGTAGTCCCCGGTGCCGGGGGTCCGTAACGGACCCCCAAATTTAAATAAACAGTGCCCAGCAGAGGTGGTGGTCCCCTGGCCAGTGTAGGGGGGCTTGAACCCACCACACACATTATTTATTTCAGCCCTGGGGAGGTGGCAGTCCCCGGGTCTTCGGGGGCCTGCGAGGCCCCCTACTGTATCTTAATAAAGCCCCGGGGAGGAGGTAGTCCCCGGTGCCGGGGGTCCGCAACGGACCCCCAAATTTAAATAAACTGTGCCCAGGGGAGGTGGTGGTCCCCTGGCCAGTGTAGGGGGGCTTGAACCCACCACACACATTATTTATTTCAGCCCTGTGGAGGTGGTGGTCTCCGGGGCTTCGGGGGCCTGCTAGGCCCCCTACTGTATCTTAATAAAGCCCCGGGGAGATGGCAGTTCCCGGGGCTGCGGGGGCCACATCCCCGTGCATAAATTATTGAGCCCGGGGAGGTGGCGGTCCCTGGGGCCGCTACATAAAGCAGCATTGCCCCTGGGACCTGACCCACCCTGGGACTTAAGATTAACGAAGCGCGGGAGCCCGTGCTTTGTTTTTTTTTTGTTTTCTCAGCTGGATTCAGGCACCCAGCACGAATTAGGCCGATTTATTTATTTTTAAATGCTTTTTTGGATAGCAGGCCTAGGGGATCAGGGTGTTTCTACCCTGCCCCCTTTTCTTATTTTTCAACCTTTTTTACACTGTTTTCTTGTGATTCAGTTACAGAGTCACAAGATGGCTGCCAACACTTCCTGATTTGGAGTGTTGGCAGCCAATTAGAAGTCAGCTCGTGTTCGGGAGGAGTCCCGACTCCTCCTTGGTGCGCAGATACATATATTTGAATTTTTAAAATTTTTTGATGAAGCACCCCGAAACTTTCAATACAGGAGCGGACTGGAGAGCCCCATTAGTTTTGATTAGTATATATATCCGTTCAGCAGTTCGGGCTGTAGCCGTGTCTAAAGTTTCCTAGGTTATTGCGAAAACAAAAAACGCTTTTCCTATGGAAACTAGGTCCTACCTCCTCGCGAAATTTTCCAAACCTTTGGCCAGCTCCGCTCCGCTCCTACCCTGAAAGCTTCGTGGTGATTCGTAAAGCGGGGGCCAAGAAAAAAGGGGGTCCCAAAACGCGTTTTCCCCATGCAATATCCCATAGGATCTGTTGTCGCAGCTACAGCCCGAACCGCTGAACGTAATGACACCAAATTTGGCAAAGAGGTAGTCCTCAGTTCAGACTCGTGCCTTTTGCATAAATGGTGTGAATCTGTTCATTAGTTCCTGAGAAAATTAGGTTTAAAAAGTTAGTGATATCTATGGCCGGGGAGGATCCGCGGACCCTACCCGCACCGTAAGCGCACCCTCCCTGAATCGATCGCGCACTGAATGCTATTTGGCTGTCGAGTGTCTGTCTACATCCGAAAACAGGAACTGTTGGAGGCCATTTTCTGCCTCGTTAGAAGCGAGGCTGAAGAAGCAAGGGGAATAAGTGTGTAAAACATATAAAGGGGGCAGAGTGGAAATACTCTGACCCTCTAGAGGTGCTTAGGGGTCCCAGAAGGACCCCCTGGGGCCCCCTTTAAAAAACAAAAAACAGCGAAATGCGCGCAGGGTGCGCACATCCTATTGCGTTTGCTGCACGGATCCTCTCGTGTTGGGTGCACGGATCCAAGGGAAAAAAAATTGAAAAAAGACAAGAAATCATTGGTTGTATGGCAACTTTCTACACTGAAAGGTAGGGTGTATATTTCTGTTTTTTAAACGCATGATTCATATTGGTTAACAAAAACTGATTGTAAGGAACATTATGTATGATAAGCTGATATGTTGAAAAGTCAAGCACACTTGCTGTCTTGTTTAGCAACATTGTGTGCTGAACTTGTGACCTGTGTGCTCAGTGCAGTGTTCCATGACCTGTTTCTATGGTAACAGGCAGAAGGCAGATTGGGGGAAGGGTTGAAATGTGTCTCATTTGGAAAGGGTTGAAATGTTTAACCAATAGAAATGTGTGTTTGCTTTTGAATTTATGTGTGAAGGATTGTGATTTGATGTTTACATGTATATGTGTGGAAAATGAAAGGGAAACTTTGCCATTCTTTGTTTTTGCTGAGAGGTGCACAGTGCAGAGATTCTATATAAGAAACTCTGGTGTGTGACTGATATCTGGTGTGTGACTGATATACTTCTTAATCTACAAAACAACTTGAAAGGTGAGTTATTTAATTGTGAGGGGATGTATGTAGACTATTTTGATTTTAATCAGACTAATGTATTTCTCGTGCTAAAGTGTAGGGAGTACTTTTTTTCTCTACAATCTTATTGACAGTGTGTGTGCATGTAGAAACCATTCTGTGATAAGCATTTTGTTTTTCATGTGTTTGCAGACAGATAACTGTGCTGTTTTTATATTTTGGTAGAATTAGAAACCAGTCTTTGTTTATGAATTTGTGAAATGAGTTATGTTTCTATACTAAAATGTAGTGCTCCTTCTAGATGAAGAAATGTGTTTTGGTATAGTGCAAGGGATAGTGTTGTTTGTCTAGAATCACACAGTAAGTATGTGTGCATTTGGGAACCACTGTGAGAGAAGCATTTGGTAACATCGTGTATTTTCTGAGATAACTTTTTTTAAACCTGTCATGTTGTCAAGTTTTAGTAGCATTAGAAGCCAGTCTTTGCTTATGCGTTAAATAAATGAGTTAGGCTTTGACACAAAAGTGCAGTCCTGAAATATGTAGATTGTGTGCAGTTCCCTTACCACTTCCACAGTAGTGAATGATTTTTGGTAAACTCCTAGGTATAGTGGTTGTTGTCTAGAATCACACTGTGAGTCTGTGTGCATTTGGGAACCACTGTGAGAGAAGCATTTGGTAACATTGTGTATTTTCTGGCAGATAACTATTTTAAAACCTGTCATGTTGTCAAGTTTTAGTAGCATTAGAAGCCAGTCTTTGCTTATGCGTTGATTAAATAAGTCATGCTTTGACACTAATGTGCTGTACTTAAATATGTAGATTGTGTGCAGTACCCTTACCTCTTCTAGACTAGTGAATGAGATTTGATAAACTCCTAGGATAGTGTTGCTTGTCTAAAATCACACTATGAGCCTGTGTGCATTTGGGTAAGGATTGTGATAGAAGCATTTGGTAACATCGTGTATTTGCTGACAGATAACTGTTTTAAAAACGGTCATGTTGTCAAGTTTTAGTAGCTTTAGAAGCTATTCTTTGCTTATGCATTGATAAAATGAGTCAGGGTTTGACACTAAAGTGCAGTACCATGTACTATTCACTTCACTGTGCCAGAACTGAAAATTTAAAAGTTTTACCCAGGCACTGTCCTAGCAGTAGTCTGATGATTTAGTCAGTTTCCAAGTACTCATGTTGTGAACCATACATTACCACATAGACTGCTTCAAATGTCTATGCAGTATGCATGCAGTCTTCTAACATACTATACACTTGTCTTTTACACCTTCAATTCCCTAGTCAGTATCCATACAGTCCAGCAAACATCCCGTCACTCCTTTTGCACTCCTCTAGTGACCCATTCAGTACCAAGTACTAATCCATTCACTGTGTCAAAAGCCAACCACTTATAAATTCACCCAGGCACTCTCCTTGCTGTATTCTAATCATTCCGTCAGTACCCAAGTACTCATGCAGTGAGCCAGGCCTTAGCACATAGACTGCTTCAAATGCCTATTCACTATGGATGCAGTCCTCTAATCACCTACACAGCTGTCTTTCACACCTTCAATTCCCCAATCAGTATTCATACACTTCTAGCAAACACCCTGTCACTCACCCAGTGTGTCTCCTTATAGTACTGTAATCATTCAGTCAGTTAGCATGTAGTCTTTTAGTGAGGTAGGCTTTAGGGCATGAACTGCTTCAAAGTAGTATGCACTATGCATGTACTGTTTTAACCATCGTCACACTTGTGGTTCAGGGCTATAGTTTTTTAGTCAGTTTTTATATAAAATGTGTTTGTACAGTAATGGAATAGTATAAATTTGAAAGTTATTAATATACATTGATTTGTGATTCTTTTTTACAGATACTGTTTTTCAACGTAAAAATAGAGAAATCATGCAAGGAAAAAAAAGAAAAAGAAAAGAAACTCAGAAAGGCGCAGGAGTGTTTCTCATCCGTTTGCACTCTTCTCGTGCAAGATTGTTCGGATGAAGGGCCCTTAGGTGTTTCATCATACTTGCCGTGCTGTACGAGTATTTCTTGTTAGGATCCCCTTGCGACAGAACTCTTTTGCAAATCTTACACGTGACCAAGGTGGCATTGGTCTTTGTTTGCCCCTCGGGAAAAGTAAAAAATGTCCACACCACTGAAGAAAAACGTTGTGGGCGTGGTGCCTTCTCCAAAAATGCATCCTCAGATTCGGTGAATATTTTAAAGCGGCAACATTTACAGTTTTTGTAAGTTAAACTTATTAAATTTTGTTAGCCGTAAGCATTTTATATATCTGTGATTTGTATCTTGTGGTATTCTTCTGAGAATAGCATGTTGTTGTTTTTTAACAATCTTTCTGATTGTTTTTTTTTGCCCGCTGTTAAGTGATGAGTATGATTGAAATCACTATTTTTAGTGAAATTCAATATATTCTGGGAACAGCAAAAAAGGCAAACAAATTACTTTGTGGAAATTATGCTGTGTTGTAAAAAATGTAATATTACATGTTATAATTTATTTTTCCTTTTCTTTCACAGATCCAAATTTTAAAATAAGCAATTTATATGAATTTAGATTGCAATGAAAATCTGAAAAAAATGTATACCATTTTTTATTCCTATTACTGTGAAGGTAAGTTTAACTAAGTCTCAATATGCAGAATAAGGCGGTCTGCAAGAAGCTACAAAGTTGAAACACGTTTCTAAAAACACTCTGTTTATACCTATGTAGTTTTGAAATCTGACCATAATCAGATATCATGAGACCTGCAAAAAAAGAGATTTGAGGGGTTCATAATATTTCCCATTGTACCTATTGAAGGACCACAATCATTTCAATCATTCTTCTTTGAACATCTTTGCAGACAAAACTCTGTGCTTACCTTCTATCATTCGCAAGGAATTTTAAAACCGGAAATATGTCACTTTTTGTAACATAGTTATTGTGCAAGACACTCTTTCATATTTACAAAGACAGGAAAAGGCACTCTGTGCACTTTTTATACTCCATGTAAATACAATCTCATTATGCACACCACTTTGCGTTGAAAGGGTGTTCAATAAGTGTTGTTGTGCATGATTGCACTGAATACTCATAGAACAAGAAACATGTCTAGATTTATCAGAAATCATAAATCTCGATATGTGTGTGAATGTTACACCATTCTAAAATTGGTGTAGGAAAGCACAACAAGGAGAATTGTTTTCATTTCTCCACATTTTTATATATTCAATGCATGCTACAATGCTCATCATACATTGAAAGAGAAAAATGCCTTTACTGATTGTTTTTGTGCAGGAAGGTGTGTCTTCCTTCACAAAAACAAACAGCACATGACACAGATATCCTTGCACTATGGTGCAAGGGTGCCTGTGTCACCACATGGCTGCAGTTTAAGCAGCCGTGCAGAGAGAAGTATAGATTTGCAACATATTTATGTACATATGTTGCATCCTTGTGCTTTGGAAGTACTACAGCACACTGCAGTTAAAGAGGTTACTGTGTGATGCTGCAGCACTTCCTCATAGTTCTGCACTTATACATTCACCATACGCTACTAATGTATTCATTCAGTCAATTACATACTACACATACATTCATCTAAACTTTCACACACTAACAAAGAAATGTAGCTCTTTTTTTAAACCAGGAAAGTTAGTTCTTACAAGAACTTTTTTTTTTCTTCTTTTTTGTTTTTTGTTTTTTATTTGTTTTTTTCAACAATTTTGTGATTTTTGTGGATTTTTGGGAAAAAAACCCCCCAAAAAACAAAACAGGAGGAACCAAACAATGAACTTCAGGGAACAATAAAAAAAAAAAAAATTCAAAAGCTAGCATATGTGACTTTCTTGCCGGCGGCCGATCAGATCGATCGACTGCTCACCGTAGCACAAAGTCGCATTGCACTTAGTGCAGAGCACTTTTAAGAATTGAAATTGAGGACGGATGTCCAAGTTTTGGGCTGATGGATGCACTCTTGAAGTGCTCGGCTGCGATGAGCTGGAAGGCGCAGGAGTAGGAGTGTTTCTCATCCATTTGCACTCTTCTCGTGCAAGATTGTTTGGATGAAGGGTCCTTAGGTGCTTCATCATACTAGCCGTGCCGCACGAGTATTTCTTGTTAGGATCCCCTCGCGACAGCACTCTTTTGCAAATCTTGCATGTGACCAAGGTGGCATTGGTCTTATTCTGCCCCTCGGGAAAAGTAAAACATTTCCACACCACTGAAGAAAAACGTTCTTTGCGTGGTGCCTCCTCCAAAAATTCATCCTCAGATGTATGAGGAGATGCAGGTGATACCTGCTGCCCTGAAGCCATTTTTAGTTGAAAAAAGTTAGAGCTAAGTGTAAACTTAGTCTAAAACATCTTCTCTGCAAAGAGATGCTCCTGCAAAGAAGGTCAAAGAAGAATGATTGAATTGGGTGGGGTCTTTCAATAGTTAGAACAGGAAGTGTAATGAACCAATCAAATCTCTTTTTTTGCAGGTCACATGGGATCCGCACACCCTGCGCATACGCAGCACACACCCAGCGCACATCCACGAAATTGTATTTAAAAAAATTATAGTATTAGATGTAAAAATATATTAGTTTTAAGTCTAGTTTAGAGTTTGTCTTCAATTAATATTCACATGAAATACATATATATATATGTTTTTTTAAATGTTAAATATTTTGCGGGATCCGCCCACCCACCGTGTCATAGAGGCAGATGACGCATCGCGGAAGCACGTAAACGTCGCGTTACGTACTTCGGACGTGTCGCGTATAGGCTGGGAGTCGCATACCTGTCGCATTGCGATCGCGCACTAAACACGTACCCAATGCATACAATGCGCGGATGCTAACGTGTAGGGATCGAGAACTGTGCGCATAGGGTGCGCGGATCCAAAAACATGGAATAAAAATATATAAAATAAAGTTTTGAACATATAGTTAAAGAAATATTTTTAAAAATATAAAAAATATGTTTGAAAAACCCAATAAAAAAAAATATTATTTTTTAATTTTTAAAAGAATTCATTAAAAAAAATGTAAAAAATGGTGATAAAAAAGAATTTCAAAAAAACTTAATTAATGAATTTGACACACTGAATTTGAAAAATATAGAAATCCAATGAGAATCATTAAACATGATATCTTTAGAGATAATTTATACATAGGAATTAGCATTTAAAAAACCTTTGAAATTCACTGAAAAAAAACCCATAGGTTTCATGCACGTTATAGTTAGGAATTGGCATTTAAAAAACCTTTGAAATTCACTGAAAAAACCAAAGGTTTCAGGGGCGTTATAGTTAGGAATTGGCATTTAAAAAACCTTAGAAATTCACTAAAAAAACTATAGGTTTCAGGGGCGTTATAGTTAGCTGGACATTTCCGTCGTACAAAACCCTAGAAATTCCACTGTTATAGTTAGTTCAGCTAACTATAACTCGCGCCCCCGCAATGCACTGCTGATGACGTCACATATTACATCACTCATGACATGGTCAGTGACATCACTGATGACATCACTGATGACATCTCAAATGACATCACTGATGACATCACTGATGACATCATCTATGTGATAAATTAGTGCATCTTCTCACACCCTAATATAATCTTTGATACACCGACTCAAAATTTCAGACGGCCATTCTCAAAATTATAGATACTCCAATACCAGTAACTACATACCCACTCATTGACTCTTAGGTCTACATACATCTCCACTCTCTCACCTGTACAGTCACTCATACTTACAGTCACTCCGTACAAGACTATCATATGCATTTATACACCTATATAGACACTCACACACCGCAAATCATCCATTGAGGTACTGACACACCTAGTCAGTCATGCAAATAATTAAACACAGTCTAATTTACTCACCTATACAGTTAAACACACTCAAGTTCACTTACTCATAAAAATACTTACAAATTCTGATGCTCTTATACAATTATTAATACAAGCACACACTCATCCATACATCCACTCCCGCAATCACACACTCTCACATATAGATAGTTATATACTCTTATACACATATACACTGCGTTTCAAATATGTAGTTACTGACACAAGTACAACTGAGATATACATTCAATCACTAACACACCCATACATACACTCACCCAACCATACAGTCCATCACAATTGCACTCTTAAAACCATGCACCCACTGAATCACCCTCTCACACATCGATGCACAGAGTCACACACACCCTACCCACACAAACACTCAGGCACCCGTACAGATACTCAGACAACCAATCAATAACCCATATAGACACTCATATAGCTATTAACAAAACCATGCAGACACTTATACACCAACACACAGACACATACAGACATTCACACAGTTTAGTCACTAGTCTGCAGTAAGATACATTTAATGACTCACTTATAGAGTCAGTTACGCACCTAGAAAATCACCCTTTCACACACTTATACACTCACTCACTCATTCTTCCATAGGCCTTTCACTATAAATATATAAAACATATTTAAACTTTTCAGAAAAACACACATTCACTGGATGATGTCATCAGTGATGTCATCAGGGATGTCATTTGAGATGTCATCAGTGATGTCATCAGTGATGTCACTGACCATGTCATGAGTGATGTAATATGTGACGTCATCAGCAGTGCATTGCGGGGGCGCGAGTTATAGTTAGCTGAACTAACTATAACAGGGGAATTTCTAGGGTTTTGTATGAGGGAAATGTCCAGCTAACTATAACGCCCCAGAAACCTATGTTTTTTTTACTGAATTTCTAAGGTTTTTTAAATGCCAATTCCTAACTATAACGCCCTTGAAACCTTTGTTTTTTTCAGTGAATATATATATATATATATCTATATATATATATCTATATATATATATCTATATATATATCTATATATATATCTATATATATATATATATATATATATATATATATATATATATATATATATATATATATATATATATATATATATATATATATATATATATATATATATATATATATACTTTACACACGGCTACAGCCCGAACTGCTGAACGAAATTACACCAAATTTGGCGACAAGGTAGTCCTTGGTTCAGGAAGATCCTTTTTTGTTAAATGGTGTAAATCCATTTGGTAGTTAATGAGAAGTTAGAAAAAGAAAAAGTTTCAATATCTGGGCGGAGCCTAACAACACATCTCATCGTGAGATCTGATTGGCTGTCAGCACTTCATCCTGGAATTCCTGGCAGCCATCTTGGGACCAATATACATGATAGTACCCCATTGAAATGCATTGTAGTGAATCGAAGATTTTGAGGGTTACCAAAAGGAGAACTATAAAGAGTGATAACAGACTTCAGTTTCTTTAGAATTCATTTGTTGATGGTACCATTCTAAATTCAGGAATTGCGGTGTGTTCTAAGGTGATGTTACCCTGTGAAAAACCTTCTGCTGGGATATCATGAATCATGTTTGAGAGAAAACTAAAG
Organism: Triturus cristatus; assembly: GCF_964204655.1. Lineage (NCBI taxonomy): Eukaryota > Metazoa > Chordata > Amphibia > Caudata > Salamandridae > Triturus > Triturus cristatus. The sequence goes on from NC_140590.1 coordinate 1,390,658,497, forward strand.
CAAAAATGAGAGCATATTTTCTGTAAATTCACATTATCTTTCTCAGTCATGTGAGAATGAAGTCTGTCATTCTCAATAAATCATGTACATCTAAAAAGGGCAGAGACTGTCAGTTGATTCCTTTGTGTTCTACTGCAGCTTCCCAGAGTGTTCTAAAGACCAACTAGAGTGCTAACAGCCTTACTTATGACAAAAGTATGGCACACCTGAAGCCATCATGATTGGAATAAACTGGTAACACTTAAAACATTTAATTTAAAAAGGAACAAAATGATGGGGTTAATTTTGTCATAGAAATTATGGTTAGTGCTGTAGAAATAAAAATTAGGACATGTTTCAAGTGTGATCTCAAATATCTTCCTGTTATATTTCAACAGGAGCAGCCTGTTAGTTGATGCCTTTGTGTTCTACTGCAGCTTCCCTGAGTGTTCTAAAGAACAACTAGAGCGCTAACAATCTTACTTATGACAAAAGTATGGCACACCTGAAGCCATCTAGATTGGAATAAACTGGTAACTCTTAAAACATTTAATTTAAAAAGGAACAAAATTAGGGGGTTCATTGTGTTATAGAAATTAGGGTTAGTGCTGTGGAAAGAAAAATTAGGACATGTTTTAAGTGAGATCTCAAATATCTTCCTGTTATATTTCAACAGGAGCAGCCTGCCAGTTGATGCCTTTGTGCTCTACTGCAGCTTCCCATTGTGTTCAAAAGAACAACTAGAGCGCTAACAGACTTACTTATAACAAAATTATGGCCCACCTGAAGCCATCTTGATTGGAATAAACTGGTAACACTTAAAACATTTAACTTAAAAAGGAACAAAATGATGGGGTTCTTTTTGTCATAGAAATTATGGTTAGTGCTGTAGAAAGAAAAATTAGGACGTTCCAAGTGTGATCTCAAATGTCTTCCTGTTATATTTCAACAGGAGCAGCCGGTCAGTTGATGCCTTTGTGTTCTACTGCAGCTTCCCAGAGCGTTCTAAAGAACAACTAGAGCGTTAACAGTCTTACTTATGACAAAATTATGGCACACCTGAAGCCATCTTGATTGGAATAAACTGGTAACTCTTAAAACATTTAATTTAAAAAGGAACAAAATTAGGGGGTTCATTTTGTCATAGAATTTAGGGTTAGTGCTGTAGAAAGAAAAATTAGGACATGTTTTAAGTGTGATCTCAAATATCTTCCTGTTATATTTCAATAGGAGCAGCCTGTCAGTTGATTCCTTTGTGTTCCACTGCAGCTTCCCAGAGTGCTCTAAAGAACAACTAGAGCGCTAACAGTCTTATTTATGGCGAAATTATGGCACACCTGAAGCCATCTTGATTGGAATAAACTGGTAACACTTAAAACATTTAATTTAAAAAGGAACAAAATGATGGGGTTCATTTTGTCATAGGAATTATGGTTAGTGCTGTAGAAAGAAAAATTAGGATGTTTCAAGTGTGATCTCAAATCTCTTCCTGTTATATTTCAACAGGAGCAGCCTGTCAGTTGATGGCTTTGTGTTCTACTGCAGCTTCCCAGAGTGTTCTAAAGAACAGCTAGAGCGCTAACAGTCTTACTTATGACAAAATTATGGCACACCTGAAGCCATCTTGATTGGAATAAACTGGTAACTCTTAAAACATTTAATTTAAAAAGGAAGAAAATGAGGGGGTTCATTTTGTCATAGAAATTAGGGTTAGTAATGTAGAAAGAAAAATTAGGACATGTTTCAAGTGTGATCTCAAATATCTTCCTGTTATATTTCAATAGCAGCAGCCTGTCAGTTGATTCCTTTGTGTTCCACTGCAGCTTCCCAGAGTGCTCTAAAGAACAACTAGTGCGCTAACAGTCTTACTTATGACGAAATTATGGCACACCTGAAGCCATCTTGATTGGAATAAACTGGTAACACATAACATATGTAATTTAAAAAGGAACACAATGCGGGGGTTAATTTTGTCATAGAAATTATGGTTAGTGCTGTAGAAAGAAAAATTAGGACATGTTTTAAGTGAGATCTCAAATATCTTCCTGTTATATTTCAACAGGAGCAGCCTCTCAGTTGATGCCTTTATTTTCTACTGCAGCTTCCCAGAGTGTTCTAAAGAACAACTAAAGCGCTAACAATCTTACTTATGACAAAATTATGACACACCTGAAGCCATCTTGATTGGAATAGATTGGTAACACTTAAAACATTTAATTTAAAAAGGAACAAAATCAGGGGGTTCATTTTGCCATAGAAATTATGGTTAGTGCTGCAGAAAGACAATTTAGGGCATATTTTAAGTTAGATCTAAAATCCTCTTCTATTTCATTAGAAAATTCTGACATGCAGACTGAAACAATCACTTTCAATACCAGCAGTAGACTTCCAGTGAACTCCCTGGTGAACAGTAGCTTTACTACAGTGATCTAATTAACAACTAGAGTGCTAACATTCTGAATTTATGGCAAATGTGTGACACATCTGAATGCCTTCTTGATGGAATTAAAGTAAAAAACTGAAAGCATTTCCTACTGAGGAGACTGCAGTAAATGAGGAGATTAGGAAACTTCAGGACAAATAAGTCTCCCAAGATGGCCACCAGAAAAAAGAGCCCAAATGTATCACAAATATCACCCAGATGTAGCCCACATATAGCCCAATGACAGAAGTGTGCAAAACACTTTTTATTTTTAGTTTTTCTGCAGTTTTATATAGTGCAGACTGGTCAGGTATTGGAGCGTTACATCTTACTTGGACCCCTTATTGCATATTTTGCACGAAGTCCATGAGATTGATCTTGTGAAACATTGAACTTTACGATTCTGTTAACCTGAACTTGCTCTGAACTGGGTTTTGTAACACCCGTTTTTACCTACTGGTTTTAAATAATTCTCACTGCATTGTATTAGGAAAGAGGATTTACTGTTTGTGTGTACACTTTTATGATCTATGTTTCTAAATCAGATTGAATAAAGTTTAATGAATTCTATGACAGGACAGAGGTGAGGATTATGCATATCTTTCCTCTCTTTATTTGCATAGCAGTTCAAAGAAAACGTAACACAACAATCATTAAACAAAACACCACACAACCCATGAACCATTAGGGCGGTAGTCTCCAAAGCAACTATAGTCCAATCATATCACAGTCCATTGTATATAATATCGTGACGACCCTTCCACTTCCTCTTTCTTCACTGCTCATCAGTTAAGTGCATTCCTTACATTCTTGGCTTATTCTGACGTTGTAGCTGTTTGTATAGGTGTTTCTTGTGCACGTTATTAGCATTATTGCCTTGGTATTGTTTCATATTCCCTGCGCAGCAGGCTCTTGCCCGAGAGCGTTCTCCTACTCGCAGTTTCTCCCGCTGTGCGCTCTGCGCGAGGTGAGATCCTGTCAGGCGCGTCTGGTCCGAGCAAGGCTGCTCCGTCGAGCGCTCCTGCTGGTCTTTACGCGCGTTTGGGAATCCGGTTACTCCTTTAGTGTCCGCTTGATTCCCGACCAACCCTCACCTAATTTTGACACCGCTACGCAGTGATTTCTCCACACGGCCACATTAGTGACCAGCGCCACCTGAGTTGGTAATTGGTATTGCGCCTCAATCTATTCTTATAACAGCTTTGGGGAAAGCCCAGCTGTTGGAGCACTGGCAAGGGGGCTGCCTTAAGGATTTTAAGGGCATTTGTTCTGTGCTCACACCCTCTGCTATCATGTCTTCTCCAGAAGATGATTTTTACTCTTCCTACCAGGAAGTGGAGAAGCAATGGCCTCCAACTTCTCCCTCCAGCAGTGGACCAAGCCCTCTCTCTGGCTATTTCTAGGGTGCTGGCTCCTCTTAGGGATCAGGTTGATAAGCTGGCGAAAAGCATCCCTGGGGTGTTCAGTGACCCAGATCCTAGGTCGGCGGAGTGGACTCCTGACACCAAAGTGGCAGAGTATGTGGTGGGGAAAATCCATCAACCCGTTGAAATGGAGGTCAGGAATAGGATGAGGGGAGAATGCCCCAGGCCCTCACTGAAGGGGAAGGTGGACACACACCTGAAATTGATGAGAAACTATGTACCTTTTTCTCCAAGTATATGAGGGATCCCAAGAAAGGAATTGAAAGGTCTTGGACATGGTAGGGCCCTTGACCCAAATTATTCAATTGGCGGAGTGTTCAAAAGAGTCAGGATCCCCTTTGTCCACGGATATTGTGGCTGGTTGGGCGCACTACCCTAAACCCTAAAACACTTAAAACACTACCCACTCCACTACCCAAACACCACTGCACTACCCTAAACCCTAAAACGCTACCCCCAGCACGACACCCTACACTACCCAAACATAACTGCACTACCCTAAACCCTAAAACACTACCACCAACACAACTCCCTACACTACCCAAACACCACTGCACTACCCTAAACCCTAAATCTACCCCAGCAGAACCCCCTACACTACACAAACACCACTGCACTACCCTAAACCCTAAAACACTACCCCCAGCATGACCCCCTTCACTACACAAACACCACTGCACTGCCTTAAACCCTAAAACACTACCCCAGCATGACCCCCTACACTACACAAACACCACTGCTCTACCCTAACCCTAAAACACTACCCCCAGCACGACCCCCTTTACTACCTAAACACAACTGCACTACCTTAAACCCTAAAACACTACCCCAGCATGATCCCCTTCACTACCCAAACACCACTGCATGACCCTAAACCCTAAAACACGACCCCCTACACTACACAAACACCACTGCACTACCCTAAACCCTAAAACACTAGAACCCAGCATGACCCTCTACAGTACACAAACACCACTACACTACCCTAAACCCTAAAACACTACCCCCTACACTACACAAACACCACTGCACTACCCTAAACACTAAAACACTACCCCCAGCACTACCCCCTACACTACACAAACACCACTGCACTACCCTAAACCCTAAAACACTACCCCAGCACAACCTCCTACACTACACAAACACCACTGCACTACCCTAAACCCTAAAACACTACCCCAAGCACGACTCCCTACACTACCCAAACACCACTGCACTACCCTAAACCCTAAATCTACCCCTAGCACCACCCCTACACTACCCAAACACCACTGCACTACCCTAAACCATAAAACATTACCCCCAGCATGACTCCCTACACTACACAAACACCACTGCACTACCCTAAACCCTAAAACACTACCACCAGCATGACCCCCTACACTACTCAAACACCACTGCACTACCCTAAACCCTAAATCACTACCCCAACATGACCCCCTACACTACCCATACAATACTGCACTACCCTAAACCCTAAAACACTACCCCCAGCATGACCCCCTACACTACTGCACTACCCTAAACCCTAAAACGCTACCCCAGCATGACCCTCTACACTACCCAAACACCACTGCACTACCCTAAACCCGAAAACACTACCCCCAGCATGACCCCCTACACTACCCAAACACCACTGCACTACCCTAAACCCTAGAAGAAAAAAACACCCCATGCCCAATCCCCCTTACCTCTCACTCCTTGTGGTGCCTCTCTCCTCGTGGTTCCTGCTTCACGTCGTCTCTGAGGGGCGGTGCACACTGTTGTGAGGAAACGGAACAGCCTCTGTTTCCTTACACCAACGTGGATCATCTACATGTTTTTTAGAACGCATGGTCATTTACCACACATACCTTTACAACAAAATTTGTTGAAAAGGCATGCATGGTAAATGACCATGCGTTCTAAAAAAATGTGTAGTAATGACTTTGCGATGTACAACGCATGCGTGGTAATGCATGCGTTGTAATGGTATCGCAAAGTAAAACAGTCATTGTAACGGCTGTTTACCTATCGAAGCTGGCCCCTGTTCTTCAGTGAGATGTTTATTTGATTAATTAGGAGGAAGTAATGTGTTTTTTTTACCAAAAAGTGCATTCCCAGCTGTTGTATTGTGAAAGTGTCCGCGTGGCTTGGTTTCACTTCAAGTGAGAAAGTGGAAGAGTCTGTTTGGATCTAAAGGAGTTCTGTTGTTGGACGGGGCCGGCGTGACACGTCATCAGAAAACATAGCTAATGGAAAGTGTGCTTCCTGAAGTGTGGAGCAGTGCCATGAGAGGTCAACGAGTGTGCATCCCACCGCAGTATGACCGTACCGCGTGACCCATGTGCCACCTCCTGGGTACGGGAGGCAGAAGCGGCATCACAGGTCCTCTTGAAGACTGTTATAGCACTAATTCTACATTTTGGTACTAGGGCATTTTAACTTTTTTGTTCCTGCCCGATACAAAGAGAAGATCCTGTGTTATTCAGTGCCCTTGTTACCTTTTTTGTGAGTTGTGGTGCTTGTCACTTCACTGCCCCACTGGTGCACACGACTGGGCACCCCACCTTGTGTGCCATCTGCAGCGCCTATGCCATCGGATCACTGGTTTTGGTTTCTGGAGTGGCAACATAAACAGTTGCTTCCAAAGGACTAGCCTGAACACTTAGGTGAATATCCCCTGCACCAGAATTCCACGGAAATTCTTTCCTAGCTCTCCCAGGTCGACGAGGACGTCATAATAGCATGGCTCCGCTCGCGGCACCATATGACGTAATCGGAGCCATAAGAGGACCTCGTCGGCATGCTGACGTCAGTTCCACCCATTTTTTCTGTGCCACCAAGGCAAACAGGCAGACCTAGGCGTTTTCACATGGATACGTAGTATAATAAATATATATATATATTCACTGAAAAAAAACATAGGTTTCAGACACGTTATAGTTAGAAATTAGCATTTAAAAAACCTTAGAAATTCACCGGAAAAAACATAGGTTTCAGGGGCGTTATAGTTAGTTGGACATTTCACTCGTACAAAACCATAGAAATTCCCCTGTTATAGTTAGTTCAGCTAACTATAACTCACGCGCCCGCAATGCACTGCTGAGGACGTCACATATTACATCACTCATGACATGGTCAGTGACATCACTCCTGACATCACTGATGACATCTCAATTGACATCACTGATGACATCATTCAGTGAATGTGTGTTTTTCTGAAAATTAAATATGTTTTATATATGTATATCTCAAGGTTGATGGAAGAATAAATGGGTATATAAGTGTCTAAATGGATGATTTTGTTTTGTAAAATTGATTGTATAACGGACTGATTAAGTGTATCTTAGTGAATACATGGGTTAGTGAGTAATGTTTAAATATGTTAATATCTGTATCAGTCTCTCACTTTGTGTATAAGTGGCTGCATGGGTTGGTGAGTAGCTACATGAGTGTCTATATGGGTAATTAGTTGGTCTTTTGAGTGTCACTATGAGTGTCTGAGTGTCTGAGCGTCTGTATGGTTCGGTGGGGGTATTACTTAGTGCATAGATGCATGAATGAGTGACTCACTGTTTGTATGTGTTGAAGACAGCATATGTGTAGGACTGTATAGGTGGATGAGTGTGTGTATGGGTGTGTTAGTGAGTGAATGACGGTCTCAATAGTGTCTTTATGAGTAACTACATATGTTTTAAACTAGTTTATGTGAGTATTGGTGTATATAAGTGAGAGATTGGAAGAGTTCCTGTACAAATAAGTAGGTGTTTCTATAAGTGATTGTTTAAGAGAGTAAGTATGTGTAAGTTTCTGTAGAAGTAAGTTTGGTAGTGTGTGTATAACTGTATATGCAAATAAATGGATGTTTGATACTTTGTTTGCATGTGTGACAATGTGTGTGAGTAACTCTATTGATGAGTGGCAGTGTGTAACAGAATGTATAGATGTATGAGTACATATGATGAGTGAGTACATGTATGAGTGACTATATAGGAACTGTTGGTGAATGAGTGGGTGTGTGTGTAGATCTTGGAATCACTGAATAGGTGTGTTGTAACTGGTACTGGTATGTCCATTGTTTTGAAAATGTTAGTTTGTATTTTTGAGTGTGTGTATCAAAGGTTATATTAGGGAGAGAGGAGGTCTGCCACTCTATCACAAGGATGATGTCATCAGTGATGTCATCAGTGATGTCATTTGAGATGTCATCAGTGATGTCATGAGTGATGTCACTGACCATGTCATGAGTGATGTAATATGTGACGTCATCAGCAGTGCATTGCGGGCGCGCGAGTTATAGTTAGCTGAACTAAATATAACGGGGGAATTTCTATGGTTTTGTACGAGTGAAATGTCCAACTAACTATAACGCCCCTGAAACCTATGTTTTTTCAGTGAATATATATATGTGATCAAGGGCATATATATATATTACCTACTGGCGGTCGCCAGTAGGTAGTTATAGTTAGGACCTATTTTCCATAGGAAATCCGCAACATTCTATTCCCAATAACATTGGCGCCGATTGACGAATCTTCGCAAACTTTTCAAAACTTTTGGCCAGCTCCGGTCCGCTCCTATCCCGAAAGTCTTGGGATGATTCGTCTAGTGGGGGCCGAGAAAAAAGGGGGTCCCAAAACGTGTTTTACTCATGCAATTTCCCATAGGACCTTTAGCCGCAGCTACAGCCCGAACTGATGAACGGAATTACACCAAATTTGGCAAAGAGGTAGTCCTCATTTCAGACTCATGCCTTTTGCTTAAATGGTGTCAATCTGTTCAGTAGTTCCTGAGAAAATCAAAATCACATATATATCTGGGCTGAGCCTAACCACACATCTCATCGTGAGATCTGATTGGCTGTCAGCACTTCATCCAAGAAGTGTTGGCAGCCATCTTGGGACCAACATACATGATAGCACCTCATTAAAAAGCATTGCAGTTATTAGAAGGTTTTAAGACTTTAGTTCCATTATAAATCATTTGCTGATGGTATCATACTCATTGAGGAATTCTGGTGTGTTCTAAGGTGATTTTACCATGTGAAAAAGCCTTCTGCTGGGATATCATGAATCATGTTTGAGAGAAAAATATTTTCTCATGCTTTTCCCACAGAGGTTTGGAAGGTGTCTATAAGCTAACCTGAGAGCATATTTTCTGTACATTGACATTATCTTTCTCAGTCATGTGAGGATGAAGTCTGACATTCTCAGTAAAACATGTACATCCAACAAGGGCAGAGATTGTCAGTTGATTCCTTTGTGTTCTACTGCAGCTTCCCAGAGTGTTCTAAAGAACAACTAGAGCGCTAACAGTCCTACTTATGACAAAAGTATGGCACACCTGAAGCCATCTTGATTGGAATAAAGTGGTAACACTTAAAACATTTAATTTGCAAAGGAACAAAATGAGGGGGTTCATTTTGCTATAGAAATTATGATTAGTGCTTCAGAAAGAAAAATTAGGGCACATTTTTACTTCTCAAATCCTCTTCTATTACATAAGAACAACTAGAGCGCTAACAGTCCTACTTATGACAAAAGTATGGCACACCTGAAGCCATCTTGATTGGAATAAAGTGGTAACTCTTAAAACATTTAATTAAAAAAGGAACAAAATGAGGGGGTTCATTTTGCCATAGAAAGGATGATTAGTGCAGCAGAAAGAAACATTAGGGCTCATTTTGAGTGACTTCTCAAATCCTCTTCTATTTCATTACAAAAATTGTGACATGCAGACTGAAACATGCACTTTCAATACCAGCAGCAGACTTCCCTGGTGAGCAGTAGCTTTACTACAGTGATCTAATGAGCAACTAGAATGCTAACATTCTGAATTTATGGCAAATGTGTGACACATCTGAATGTCTTCTTGATGGAATCAAAGTAAAAAACTGAAAGTATTCCTACTGAGGAGACTGTAGTAAATGAGGAAATTAGGAAACGTCATAACAAATAAGTCTCCCAAGATGGCCACCAGAGACAAAAGAGCCCAAATGTAGCACAAATATCACCCAGATGTAGCCCAAGTATAGCCCAATGACAGAATGTCCCAGAGTGTTCTAAAGAACAACTAGAGCACTAATAGTCTTACTTCTTACAAAAGTATGGCACACCTGAAGCCATCTTGATTGGAATAAAGTGGTAACACTTAAAACATTTAATTTGCAAAGGAACAAAATGAGGGGGTTCATTTTGCTATAGAAATTATGATTAGTGCTTCAGAAAGAAAAATTAGGGCACATTTTTACTTCTCAAATCCTCTTCTATTACATAAAAAAATTCTGACATGCGACTGAAACTTTGAATACCAGCAGCAGACTTCCCTGGTGAGCAGTAGCTTTACTACAGTGATCTAATGAGCAACTAGAGTGCTAACATTCAGAATGTATGGCAAATGTGTGACACATCTGAATGCCTTCTTGATGGAACAAAAGTAAACAAGCATTGAAAATGCAATAGGTCTCGCCCTCGTTTAAGTTAAAGCAATTCTGTTTGTAATTAGGTGGCTTTTTACCTTTGCTTTTATTAGTGTTTTTCAAACTTTCATGTACATAACATGCATATGTATGCATATATGTATATGTATATGTATGCTTGCATTTATATTTGTATTAATATAGATATGCAGATTATATATATGTTTATATATGTATGTGTATATATATACATACACATACATATATATAAATGCATATGCATATATATATATGCATATATATATGTGCATATATGTGCGTATAGAGAGAGGTAGAGAGAGGTAGAGGTGTAGAGGTAGAGGTGTAGAGGTAGAGAGGTAGAGGTAGAGAGGTAGAGGTAGAGAGGTCGAGAGGTAGAGAGTAGTAGAGAGCGTGGTAGAGTGAGGTAGGGAGGTAGAGAGTGGAGAGTGAGTAATAGAGAGTAGAGAGTGAGTAGTAGTGAGTAGTAGAGATTAGTAGAGAGAGTAGCAGAGAGTGAGTAGTACAGAGTAGTAGAGTGAGTAGTAGAGAGTGAGTAGTAGAGAGTGAGTAGTAGAGACTAGTAGAGAGTGAGTAGTAGAGAGTAGTAGAGAGTGAGTCGTAGAGAGTAGTAGAAAGTGAGTAGCAGAGAGTGAGCAGCAGAGAGAGAGTTGCAGAGAGTAGTAGAGAGTGAGTAGTAGAGTGAGTAGTAGAGAGCGAGTAGTAGAGAGTGAGTAGTAGAGAGTAGTAGAGAGCGAGTAGTAGAGAGTGAGTAGTAGAGAGGGAGTATTAGAGAGTGAGTAGTAGAGTGAGTAGTAGAGTGAGTAGTAGCGAGGGAGTAGTAGAGATTAGTAGAGAGCAGTAGTAGACAGAGTGGTAGAGAGTGAGTAGTAGAGAGTGAGTAGTAGAGAGTAGTAGAGAGTGAGTAGTAGAGAGTGAGTAGTAGAGAGAGAGTAGTAGAGGGTAGTAGAGTAGTAGAGAATGAGTAGTAGAGAGTAGTGGAGTAGTAGAGAGTGAGTAGTAGAGAGTAGTAGAGAGTGAGTAGTAGAGTGAGTTTTAGAGAGTAGTAGAGTGAGTAGTAGAGAGTAGTAGAGAGCGAGTAGTAGAGAGCAAGTAGTAGAGAGTGTGTAGTAGATAGTGAGTAGTAGAGAGTAGCAGAGAGTGAGTAGTTGAGAGAGTAGTAGAGAGTGAGAAGTAGAGAGAGTAGTAGAGAGTAGTAGAGTAGTAGAGAATGAGTAATAGAGTGAGTAGTAGAGAGTACTTGAGAGCGAGTAGTGGTGAGTGAGCAGTGGAGAGTGAGAAGTAGAGAGTAGTAGAGAGTGAGTAGTAGAGAGTGAGTAGTAGAGAGTAGTAGAGAGTGAGCAGTAGAGAGAGAGTAGTAGAGAGTGAGTAGTAGAGAGTGGTAGAGAGAGTAGTAGAGAGTGAGTAGTAGAGAGAGTAGTAGAGAGTGGGAAGTAGAGAGAGTAGTAGAGAGTAGTAGAGTAGTAGAGAGTGAGTAATAGAGTGAGTAGTAGAGAGAACTTGATTGCGAGTAGTGGTGAGTGAGCAGTGGAGAGTGAGAAATAGAGAGTGGTAGAGAGTGAGTAGTAGAGAGTGAGTAGTAGAGAGTAGTAGAGAGTGAGTAGTAGAGAGAGAGTAGTAGAGAGTGAGTAGTAGAGAGTGGTAGAGTGAATAGTAGAGTGAGTAATAGAGAGAGAGTAGTAGATAGTGAGTAGTAGAGTAGTATAGAGTGAGTGGAGAAGAGTAATAGAGAGTAGTAGAGTGAGTAGTAGAGAGTAGTAGAGAGTGAGTAGTAGAGAGTAGTAGAGAGCGAGTAGTAGAGAGTGAGTAGTAGAGAGTAGTAGAGAGCAAGTAGTAGAGTGAGTAGTAGAGAGTGAATAGTAGAGAGTGAGTAGTAGAGAGTGAGTAGTCAAGAGTAGTAGAGAGTGAGTAGTAGAGAGTGAGAGTAGAGAGAGAGAGTGGTGGAGAGTAGTAGAGAGCAAGTATTAGAGAGTGAGTAGTAGAGAGTGAGTAATAGAGAGCAAATAGTAGAGAGTGAGTAGTAGAGAGTGAATAGTAGAGAGTAGTAGATGAGTAGTAGAAAGTGAGTAGTAGAGAGAGAGTAGTAGAGAGTGAGTAGTAGAGTAGTAGAGAGTGAGTGGTAGAGAGTAGTAGAGTGAGTAGTAGAGAGTATTATAGAGTGAGTAGTAGAGAGTGAGTAGTAGTGAGTAATAGTAGAGAGTAGTAATGAGTAGTAGAGAGTAGTAGAGTGAGTAGTAGAGAGTGAGTAGTAGAGAGTGAGTAGTAGAGAGTAGTACAGAGTGAGTAGTAGAGAGTGAGTAGTAGAGAGTGTGTAGTAGAGTAGTAGAGAGTGAGTAGTAGAGAGTAGTAGAGAGTGAGTAGTACAGAGTGAGTAGTAGAGAGAGAGTAGTAGAGAGTGAGTAGTAGAGTAGTAGCGAGTAGTCAGTCAGTGTCAGTCAGTCAGTCAGTCAGTGTCAGTCAGTGTCAGTCAGTCAGTGTCAGTCAGTCAGTCAGTGTCAGTCAATCAGTGTCAGTGTCAGTCAGTGTCAGTCAGTCAGTGTCAGTCAATCAGTGTCAGTCAGTCAGTCAGTCAGTGTCAGTCAGTCAGTGTCAGTTAATCAGTGTCAGTCATTGTCAGTCAGTCAGAGTCAGTCAATCAGTGTCAGTCAGTGTCAGTCAGTGTCAGTGTCAGTCAGTGTCAGTCAATCAGTGTCAGTCAGTGTCAATCTATCAGTGTCAGTCAGTCAGTCAGTGTCAGCTAGAGCAGCTCTGGCTCTAAAGCAGCTCTGCTGGCCTTGTTCTCTCCCTCTAAAGCAGCTCTGCTGACCTGGTTTCTCTGGCTCTACAGCAGATCTGCTGACCTGGTTCTCTCGCTCTAGAGCAGCTCTGCTGACCTAATTCTTAGGCTACAGAGCAGCTCTGCTGATCTGGTTCTCTGGCTCTACAACAGCTCTGCTGACCTGGTTCTCGGGCTCTAAAGCAGCTCTGCTGACCCGGTTCTAAGGCTCTAAAGCAGTTCTGTTGACATGGTTCTCTGGCTCTACAACAGCTCTGCTGACCTGGTTCTCTGGCTCTAAAGCAGCTCTGCTGACCTGGTTCTCTGGCTCTAAAGCAGCTCTGCTGACCTGGTTCTATGGCTCTAAAGCAGCTCTGCTGACTTGGTTCTCTGGCTCTAGAGTAGCTCTGCTGACCTGGTTCTCTGGCTCTAAAGCAGCTCTGCTGACCTGGTTCTCTGGCTCTAAAGCAGCTCTGCTGACCTGGTTCTCTGGCTCTAGAGCAGCTCTGCTGACCTGGTTCTCTGCCTCTAGAGCAGCTCTGCTGGCCTGGTTCTCTGGCTCTAGAGCAGCTCTGCTGACCTCGTTCTCTGCCTCTAGAGCAGAGTAGTAGAGAGTGAGTAGTAGAGAGTAGTACAGAGTGAGTAGTAGAGTGAGTAGTAGAGAGTGTGTAGTAGAGTAGTAGAGAGTGAGTAGTAGAGAGTGAGTAGTACAGAGTGAGTAGTAGAGAGAGAGTAGTAGAGAGTGAGTAGTAGAGTGGTAGCGAGTAGTCAGTCAGTGTCAGTCAGTCAGTCAGTGTCAGTCAGTGTCAGTCAGTCAGTCAGTGTCAGTCAATCAGTGTCAGTGTCAGTCAGTCAGTCAGTGTCAGTCAATCAGTGTCAGTCAGTCAGTCAGTCAGTGTCAGTCAGTCAGTGTCAGTCAATCAGTGTCAGTCATTGTCAGTCAGTCAGTGTCAGTCAATCAGTGTCAGTCAGTGTCAGTGTCGGTCAGTCAGTGTCAGTCAATCAGTGTCAGTCAGTGTCAATCTGTCAGTGTCAGTCAGTCAGTGTCAGCTAGAGCAGCTCTACTGACCTGGTTCTCTGGCTCTACAGCAGCTCTGCTGACCTTGTTCTCTCCCTCTAAAGCAGCTCTGCTGACCTGGTTTCTCTGGCTCTACAGCAGATCTGCTGACCTGGTTCTCTGGCTCTAGAGCAGCTCTGCTGACCTAGTTCTTAGGCTACAGAGCAGCTCTGCTGATCTGGTTCTCTGGCTCTACAACAGCTCTGCTGACCTGGTTCTCGGGCTCTAAAGCAGCTCTGCTGACCCGGTTCTAAGGCTCTAAAGCAGCTCTGCTGACCTGGTTCTCTGGCTCTAAAGCAGCTCTGCTGACCTGGTTCTATGGCTCTAAAGCAGCTCTGCTGACTTGGTTCTCTGGCTCTAGAGTAGCTCTGCTGACCTGGTTCTCTGGCTCTAAAGCACCTCTGCTGACCTGGTTCTCTGGCTCTAAAGCAGCTCTGCCGACCTGGTTCTCTCGTTCTAAAGAAGCTCTACTGACCTGGTTTCTCAGGCTCTACAGCAGCTCTGCTGACCTGGTTCTCCGGCTCTAGAGCAGCTCTGCTGACCTGGTTTCTCTGGCTCTACAGCAGCTCTGCTGACCTGGTTCTCGGCCTCTAGAGCAGCTCTGCTGACCTGGGTCTCTGGCTCTAAAGCAGCTCTGCTGACCTGGTTCTCTGGCTCTAGAGCAGCTCTGCTGACCTGGTTCTCTGGCTCTAAAGCAGCTCTGCTGACCTGGTTCTCTCCCTCTAAATCAGCTCTGCTGACCTGGTTCTCTGGCTCTAGAGCAGCTCTGCTGACCTGGTTCTCTGCCTCTAGAGCAGCTCTGCTGGCCTGGTTCTCTGGCTCTAGAGCAGCTCTGCTGACCTGGTTCTCTGCCTCTAGAGCAGCTGTGCTGACCTGGTTCTCTGGCTCTAAAGCAGCTCTGCTGACCTGGTTCTATGGCTCTAGAGCAGCTCTGCTTCCTGGTTCTCTGGCTATACAGCAGCTCTGCTGACCTGGTTCTCTGGCTCTAAAGCAGCTCTGCTGACCTGGTTCTCTCCCTCTAAAGAGCTCTGCTGACCCGGTTCTCTGGCTCTAAAGCAGTTCTGCTGACCTGGTTCTCTGCCTCTAGAGCAGCTCTGCTGACCTGGTTCTATGGCTCTAAAGCAGCTTTGCTGACCTGGTTCTCTGGCTCTAGAGCAGCTCTGCTGACCTGGTTCTCTGGCTCTAAAGCAGTTCTGCTGACCTGGTTCTCTCCCTCTAAAGCAGCTCTGCTGACCTGGTTTCTCTGGCTCTACAGCAGCTCTGCTGACCTGGTTCTCGGCCTCTAGAGCAGCTCTGCTGACCTGGGTCTCTGGCTCTAGAGCAGCTTTGCTGTCCTGGGTCTCGGGTTCTAGAGCAGCTCTGCTGACCTGCTTCTTAGGCTCTAGAGCAGCTCTGCAGACCTGGTTCTCTGGCTCTACAACGGCTCTGCTGACCTGGTTTCTCTGGCTCTACAGCACCTCTGCTGACCTGGTTCTCTGCACTCACGATGTACGCACCCGACTTCGCGAAAATATATTTAAAAATAATATAAGTTTATTATAAGTACAAATATGTTATTTTTATGACTATCTTAGATAATCTCTTGCCCTAATATGTATATTAAAGACACATACATATAATTTTGGAACATACATTTTTTTTGCAGGAGTTGCGCACCCAGTGCGCCCCAGCACGTATATGACATCACGCGGGACCCGCCACCGTGCAAGCATCTCGTACCGTAATGCGCATGTGTCACGAATGCACGGGAGCAGGAGTCGCGGATTGGTCGCATACCAATCGCGCACATCACGTAATATTAAATGTATATGATGTAACTGAAAAACACGCAGCCGTCGCACACCATACGCGGATCCTTCATGACTTTTCTAAAATAGCGGCTAGAATCCGCGCACCCACCGTGATGTGTACGCTTTAAGTGCCCGAAATTTTTTGGGAAAAAACTTTTTTTTTTAAAGAAAATAATATAGATATATTAACATATATTTTTAATTTTTTTTGCAATTTTCAGAAAAATACATAATGTTATTTAATGAATAAAATATTTATAAATGAACAGTTAAAAAACTGTAGAAAATCAGTACAAAAAAATAGGTATAACTACTATCACACTTAAAAATTAGCATTTAAAAAACCTTTGAAATTCACTGAAAAAAAACATAGGTTTCAGAGACATTATAGATAGAAATTAGCATTTAAAAAAGCTTTGGAATTAACTGAAAAATCCATAGGTTTCAGAGACGTCATAGTTAGAAATTAGCATTTAAAAAACCTTAGAAATTCACAGAAAAAAACATAGGTTTCAGGGGTGTTATAGTTAGCTGGCCATTTCACTCGTACAAAACCATAGAAATTCCTCCATTATAGTTAGTTCTGCTAACTATAACTCGCGCGCCTGCAATGCAATGCTGATGATGTCACATATTGCATCATTCATAACATGGTCAGTGACATCACTGATGACATCACTGATGACATCTCAAATGACATCACTGATGACATCACTGATGACATCATCCACGTGACAATCTGATACTCCTCATCACACACTAGTATAATCTTTCATCACTCACTGTAAAATACAGAGTACCATATTTGAAACCATTGACACACCAATACCAGTTACTACATACCCACTCACTGATTCCTAAGTCTACACACACAACTACCCCTTCAACAACAAAATCATTTATACATGCAGTCACTAATTAATAGAACACTATCAAATGCACTTATACACATATATAGACATTGACACATCAGCAGCCATCTTAGTCGGTTATGCAGTCATCCTACTCACTCATGAAAAAAATTAATCACGCTTACATTTACTCCCTTACTCAATTATCCAACAACACCTCATCTATTCAAACACATAGTAACTCATAGTTAATATGTTAAAAAATCACAATTACAATTATACACTCATTCATATAGTTACTCTCACAATCACTGACTCTTACACATACTTATTTATATACACCAACTCTCACATACAATGCCTTTTATTTTTTTACCCTGTTGAAGATGTACAACTAAAACATATATTCGCTCACCAACACACAAATAAATACACTCAGTCACCCAAACAACTGTTTCCGCATGCCCCCCAAACCTATACACCTAGTCAAACAACCATTCACACATCTATGCATAGAGTTACACACACCCCATCCAACCACACACAAACTCAGTGTCCCATACAAATACTCACCCAACTAATCAATAACTAATACACACACTCATGTAGTTAGTGACCAACTGATGCAGCATGTTATACAACAATGAGACAGTAATGCACACATTCACATAGTTTAGTTACTAATCCATGTATTAAGTGAGACACTTTTAATTACTCACTTAAACAGACAGTCAGACGGGCTACTAAATCCTACATCCAGACAGTTATATATCCACTCAATCTTCAATACAGATTGGTATAGATATATATAATACATATTTAAATTTCAAACTAAACTACATTCACTGGATGATGTCATCAGTGATGTCCTCAGTGATGTCACTGACCATGTCATGAATGATGCAATATGTGACATCATCAGCAGTGCATTGCGGGCGCGCGAGTGATAGTTAGCAGAACTAACTATAACGGAGGAATTTCTATGGTTTTGTACGAGTGAAATGGCCAGCTAACTATAACACCCCTGAAACCTATGGTTTTTTCTGTGAATATATATATATATATTTAAAACACTGCACATCAGGAATTTATTGCTCAAAAACCTTTAATGAGCAGCACTGTCAACACATATGTTATGTCTCCAGAACCATTGATATTGATGACATTATTTCACGGTTAAGGTGGAGTTACCTGGTAATACATCATCTACGTAATGAAAGATCCTAATGACCAGCTACTTCTACTCCCTCATGTGCAATTGCAATTGCATGGTTAACACTAATATGGAACAATTTAGCCAACTCATTACCTAACGTCTCCTGGTCATTGCTCGTATACGTACTTGAACCAGTTTGCCGTACCGCAATGGCCTATGGCCAAAGCACAGTTTCGCTAAGTCGTTGTCATTCACCTTCCATTCTTTCCTTCAACGGCCCCTTTTTCACTTTATATCCAATGTTCTACCCCCCTCTTTTTCCTTCAATACCTACATCTTCTAACAGGAGAAGCTTAATTGGGGGGAGGGAGGTGAGGTATGGTTATTTCCTCTGATTGCCATAAATGCACTGCGTCCACCACAGTAGTCGCGGGCACCGTTTCCACGTGAAGGCTCCGAAGAAAGATTACCATTTGCAGCCTGACTCCCATCCACTCAGCTAAAATTACTATTGATTGCCCAGCAGAAATATTTGCGCTGTGAGGCTGGGAGCCATGCTGTTGAACTGTATTAACATAATGTTAGCATAGCTACGGGTGTTTAGCGGCATGCAATCAGAAATGAAATGAACGTTGATTATAGATTGAGATTAATGTTCCCATATTCATAGGAGCAGGAGGAAGGGAGCCATTTCCTCCCAAGTGCAGATCAATGGCTGGCCCATTCAATTATACAGCTGTAATAATTGCATTACACTTAAATACTTCTTCATAGCGGATGCTGTTCCCCTTTGTTTTCGTGTCAGAGAGCTTTTGTCGGGGGGTAGCAGAAGAGACGAAGATGCCTGAGGCCAGCAAAAGACGCTTTAATCACTGCTGCAGCGCGGAGAGCGTTGCCAAAGACGTCTCTCCGTTCCCGTCCTCGAGGGCCCGCCCCCTCCCCCGCCCAGCCGCTCCTCAGCCATCACTTCACAGAGAGCCAGTGAGGAGTGGGGCTCGATAGGCGCTTGAGGCTACGCAGTAGGTGAGGCCTACATTTATATCCTCGTTCCCACCCACTGCGCTTGCAGGTTAGATTTGTGGTTTTAATAAATGATTGTTTTTTTTAGCCCTGAGGCAGAGCTGCAGGAACCTGACAGCGCTGGTGCATTTACATTTGAATGCCTCCAGGGCCAATGCCTCAAGAGCAGCAGGTAAACACGCTTTGTGATTGGACGGAAAATTAGAACAGAGAAGGAGCTGATCAGATGACGTTTCTGTTCGAATGTGCGAGTAAACACGTGAAGGAATGGGTGAGACTTTTGATAAGATGCGTTTATCGATAGACAATTAGATCTGCATGCGGGCTGTTGTAATAGGAGAGATTTGGATAGTGAGGACAGACTTCTAGGATGGCTCTGTGAGTCAACGCTTGCTGCTGACGTGTTCTGATCTACAGCTCACATGTTTGAATCCACTGGTAGAGGTTGATGAATGAATACCATTACAATTGATAGTGGTGACACCTGTTACTAGCAGCATCTAGAAACAGAAGTGTGGTGCGAAGTGGTATATAGGAACTGATTATTAACATTAATATTAGTATTATGATTATATGACGTTCATTCAATCCTAATATGCATGTTACAAACCAAGAGGCCCAATTGCTTTCAACAGGTTACTTAATGTTCCAACGATCAACTGCTTTGGTCTGGTCTCTGCTACTAGATCATGATGAGAGTTTGGGATTTTATGTTCATCACACAATGCAGCAATGGCTGGAGGTTCTCGTCGCCACTGCCCTACTTTACAAAGCAGCACCTTGTTAACAGAGATCGTGAGCTGGCTTTGGATACCTCAAACATTCTAAGATGTACTGTTTTGACTATTTCACTTCTTTATGTGTTTAATAGTCTTTAGTACTGTTTCACAGTCATAAGTGTTTTAATGTAAAAAATATGCAGACAGAAACGTCTGTGAAACACCTAAGGTCATTGTTTTAGCGCTTTAAGGTCACAAATGGCTAGAGGTGACCCAACAATTGCTAATACAGTGTGTATGGTTCTCCATCTTAGAAAAGCTTGTGGAAGAGCCACTGTTAGCAGGCGTGCAACACCCATTGGACTCACAGGGCTTCAGCCCCCCCCCCCCGTCGCGTGTGGCAGCCGGGATGAGACAGCTTCCCGGCCCACACACAGCCGCACCGAGCACTTCACAGGTCTTTAAAAGACCATTTGCATGTTAATGAGGCCTCGCTGTTGTTTCAACCCTTCTAAAAGCCCCTGCAGCTCCACTCTGCCCATGGCTTAAAAGATTCAGCCCCCCCCGAAATTTTTTCTTAGCCCCCCCCGAAATTTGCCTCTAGTTGCGCCTCTGACTGGAAGCGTGTTACCGATGTCAAGACATCAGTAGCGGTGTCTGTCAGTCCGCACAGCAAATATCCCTTCTCGGAGAGGGTGTAGGTTGCAATGCCGCCCATTATGCTTTTGGACCATTGAAATCCAGCAAGTACACACTTGTCATAATGGACGAATACTCAAAATTTCCACTAGTGAATCAGCTGTCCTTAACTAGTAGAAAGATAGTTATTGCAGTCCTTGTCGAAATGTTTGCAAGATAGGGGATCTTAAAAGTTGTAAAAACGGATAATGCCACCCTTTCAACAGTTAAGATTTAGCCATGTTTATGACGTATTTGAACTTCTAGGTCTTAAAGGTCATAACTTTGCAGCTACAGGGAAACTGAAAGGTCAAGCTAGTCATGTCAACCATATAGAAATCTCTTTAACAAGAGGGTGTGTAGGACATCCCCAAACCCATACTCAAAGCTTTCTAGAATACCCCACAGAGACCACAGTTCAATGACCAGTAACACGCATTTTTGGATGGAGGATCACACGGGAATATCAAGCTGGACTTCACGGATGACTCAGAAGCCAACTAAAGATAAAGCTGTGGGCATAAAAACAAATAAACCTAATAGAAGATGAAGCAATATGCCGATTTGCAAAGACAAGCAGGCCCCTCTAACATCAAAGAATGCGACAGGATGCTAGAAAGACAACCATAGGTCAAGAAAATCAACATCTGATATGACGACGAGTCATTACAAGTTGTAGCTCAAACAGGATTGATTGTAACAATGTGTGGGAGAAATAATGAATAACCTGGAATGTGTCCCATTTCAAGACATACCATCAGCTCACAAGGCAAAACCTGCAGATCCAGAGGACATGGAATCTGATGAGAACACCAGGCAAGGCACACAAGTAGGAGAGGCTGAGCTACCAAGACAGTCCCAGTGGATGTCCAAGAAAACTTTGAGACTGATTGAGGAATTGCAAAGAATGGAGTAATAGGGGAAAATATGCTAGACTTTGGGGCAGATTTATGTTAGACATGCGCCACTTTTAGGCCGCCGTTGCGTCACTTTTGTGATGCAGCGGCGGCGTAAACCCTGCGCCACGTTGCGCCCTATTTACATCGTGATGCACCTATGAAGATGCGTCACGGTGTAAAGCCCTGCGCCACATTAAACCTGCATCAGGTTTAATGTATACAGGGTGGGCGTTCCAGCGGAAAAAGCCTCGGAAAAGTGATGCAGTGAAATCTACAAGATTTCACTCAGTCACTTTTCCGACGCTGCTGCGTCAAAACCTTGCACCTGCTTGAAGCAGGCGTAAGGCATAACATAAATCTGCCCCTTTGTTTTTTCCTGTCATTTCCTGTTCATTTACCACTTGTTTGTCTCCTCACTTTTTCTCCTCGTTCCCTTCCCCCTCTTTCCATCTCTTTCCCTCTCCTCCTCCCCCATGGCCCTCCCCTCCCCTTTCAACTCATCTCCTCCCCTCTCCTCTCTTCTCCTCTCCTCCCCTCCCCTTCCCTCCCCTTCCCTCCCCTTCCCTTCCCTCCCCTTCCCTTCCCTTCCCTTCCCTTCCCTTCCCTTCCTTTCCCTTCCCTTCCCTTCCCTCTCCCTTCCCTCTCCCTTCCCTTCCCTTTCCTTCCCTTCCCTTCCTTTTTTGTCTCCTCACTTTTTCTCCTCTTTCCCTTTCCTTTCCCCTCTTTCCCCCTCTTTCCCTCTCTTTCCCTCTCCTCCTCTCCCATGGCCCTCCCTTCCCTTCCATTCCCTTCCCTTCCCTTCCCTTCCCTTCCCCCCTCCCCTCTCATCTCTGCTCCTCTCCTCTCCTTTCCCCTTCCCCTCCCCTCCTCCTCCCCTCCCCTTCCCTTCCCGTTGGATCTTCATGTTGGGGGCCGGTGCAGTGGGGTGAGATGCAAAGGGTAGCATGAGTAGACCAGCAGGCAATTAAGTGACAAATAGGCTGGTCAGCAGACCAGCCAGTAACAGGACACCACTTTCAGAGATCAAAAAACGCTCTGCTGCAGGAGCACGAAGAATGGTCTTTGGGGGGTTACAGAAAGAGGTGACAGGGCCTTCATAGCGTGGGATCGCACTTGAGCTGCCAGAGAGATGAGAAGAAATTGCGATTCTCCTATTAGCATAACCAGAGAATCTGGATTTCATTAAAGACACGGAGACTAACATTATGCATTCATCTTTTAATGCAGTCACAAGCAGCCGCACTACATCATAAAGAAAACAATTCTAGAATGCAGTGAACACATGGTATAAAAGGCATGGGGGTCAAACAGACTGCCTCTTTTAAATGAATCGAAGCAACAAAAGTTCAACAAAAGGTGAGATCCAACTTGATCTTGAGAGTGAAGAAAACAGGACTCCGAAGGAAGGAAACAAAGTGAGGAGGAGGAGCCAAAGGTGATGAGAATAAACCATCAGGTGGAGTTATCTGGAAAGAAGGAGGAAAAAGTTAAAAAGGTCATAAACTCGAGCGGTAAAGGCAGTATAACCAAATGCATACAATAATAAACATGGCAATAAGTACTCCGTCCAAGGGAGGGAAGGGTGGGATAATGTTAGCCTCTGTGTCTTTAATGAAATCCAGATTCTCTGGTCATGCTAATAGGAGAATCTCAATTTCATTGCAAGACCGGAGGCTACATTATGCATGTTGGTAGCTTTGAAGGACAACATCAGACATATGCTCGATAGGTTTACAATCGTGATGAGCAAAAGTGGACGCATTGGACCAATCCGCCGCTTTTAGGATATCATCCAACTTACCACCAGACCAGAAAGATTTACTGGCCATAGCACCTCTGAGAGCGTGGGCTTGGAATTCAGATAGGTCAATACTAGCAAGGCTCATTGCGGACTTGACCCATCTAGCTATGGAAGAAGAAGCAACTGGTTTAAAGGGTTTAACAAACGAAATAAGGAGTTGATTAGCATTCTGAGGGCGAACATCTCTCATTCTAGAATCATACTCTTTCATACAGTCTACGACACAGAGTCTTTTGCACAGATCAAAACGAGGATGAAAAATAGAGTCTGACATAGTTTTGGTCCTTCTAATGATTTCAAATGTAATGTCATACATATCATATAATCTATTGGAAATATCAAGACATTTAACATCAGAAACTCTACAGCAAGAAATTAAACATAAGAGAGTTGCAAGTTTAATGGAAAGACATTTTCTATTAAGTGAAGCGTTATCAGGCCAAGATGAAAAAAGGTCTAAAATAGATTTAACATCCCACAAGGATTGGTATTTAGGTCTAGGAGGTCTTTTCAGTCTAATACTTTCAGAACTCTACAAATTATAACTTTCTTACCTACCGACTTACCATTGACAACGGAGTGCCCAGCAGAGATAGCTGATCTATAACAATTAATAGATCTATAGGAAAGGCCCTTGTCAAATTGTTCAACAAGAAAATTAACTATATTGACGATAGGAGCCTCCACGGGATCCAAGTTCCTCTCCAAGCAATAACAAAACCATTTTCTCCAAATGTTATTGTACCTATAGTGTGTTTCTGGTGCCCAGGATTCCCCGAGGAGAGTGAGAGCTGATGACGAAAGGCCAGACAATTCGTTGGATTGCCTGACACTTTCCAAACAAGAAGGTTCAAATTCCCTGAAAGAATTAGGTGGTGATCTTCTCCGTCTGAGTTTGAAACCAGACCCTTGACCGCTGGAATCAGGAAGGGAATGTCGCATGACAATTCCAGGGTTGTCGGGAACCATGCCTGAGAAGGCGAAAAGGGAGTTATCAGTACCAAGGAGCACTGGTCTTGTCTCACCTTCTGTAGGACCCTTTGAATCATGGCAAAGGGAGGGAAAGCATAAGCCTGAAGATGAGACCAGCACTGGAGAAAGGCGTTCACCGCAAGAGCGCCCAGGTCCGGCATCCAGCCGAAGTATTTCGGCAATTGGAAAGTCAATCTGCTGGCAAATAAGTCCACATCCAGTGGACCCCAAAAGTGAAACAGAGCATTGAAAACGTTGACATTGAGTTTCCAATTGCTGAAGTCTGAGAGGACTCTCGAGTTCCAATCCGCAGAAAAATTTGACTTTCCCGGGAGGTATTCTGCCTTCAGGGAAATCTTGTGTTCTAAGCAAAACATCCAGAGCTTCTTGGCTAAATCAGAGAGGTCTGCTGATCTTGTTCTGCCAAGGCGGTTGATGAGAATACGGAGATGTTGTCCATCTTCAGGACAACGGATCTGCCCTGAAGTGAGTGTTTGAAGCTCATTAGGGCGAATAAGCCTGCCGTACGTTCTAAGAAATTTATATGATGGGAGGATTCCACAAGAGACCATACACCACCGGTGTTTTGGTCGAGGAAGCGAGCACCCCAACCGTGAAGGCTCACGTCTGATTCCAGGACAAATTCCGGGGACGAGCCGAAGATTGTTTTGCCATTACAGCCATCCCAATTCTCCAGCCACCAAGAGAGTTCCGACCTGGCTTCCTGATCTAAGGTCCCAAGATCTCCGTACCATAGACCAGACCTGAGGGCTTTTCCTTTTAATCTCTGAAGAGCACGGTAATTCAGAGGTCCCGGAAAGATAGCTTGGACGGAAGAGGAAAGGAGACCCAGAAGTCTGGCTAACTCCCGTAGGGTTAAAGACTCTTGTTTTAGAACGGACCTGATCTCTTTGCGAATGTTTGCGATTTTCTTGGTGGGAAAAAGGAGAAGGCAGCTCGTGGTATCTACGGTGAAGCCGAGGAACTCCAAGGACTTGGAGGGGGTAAGGATAGATTTTTCCCTCTTTATAATGAAACCGAGAATTTCTATAAGATCCATGCTAGTATTGAGGTCTTTCAGGAGTTGTGAATGAAGTTGGGACATGATGAGGATGTTGTCCCGATAAATGATTACGCAAATACCCCTTTCTCCCAAAAGAGAGACAATAGTTCTCATAATCTTGGTGAAGCACCAAGGGGCAGAGGAAAGTCCGAAGGGGAGAGCCTATAATTGGAAAAGACGGTTGTACCAGATGAATTGATGGAAGGGTTGGTGTTCTTGGGCCATAGGGATGGTAAAGTAAGCATCATTTAAATCCAACTTGACCAACCAATCTCCTTTTAGAAGGAGGTCCCTCAGGAGGTGAATACCCTCCATTTTGAAGTGTCTGTAAACTAGATACTTGTTTACTCCCCGAAGGTTTATGACCGGTCTCCAACCCTTTTCCTTTTTTTGAACGAGTAAAAGAGTGCTGACAAATCTCTTTAGAGACCATGGGACTCCTACAATAGCGCCCTTTTGAAGCATAGAAGAGATTTCTTCTTTGACAATCTTCTGATGGTCCTCCGAAAGGATCAAAGGTTTGGGGACCTGCGATTGAAAAGGGAGATCTATAAAATCTATTTTGAAACCCTGAACGGTCTCCAGAACCCAGGGGTCTTGAGTTAGAGAGTCCCATATATGATAAAAGTATTTTAGCCTGCCCCCTACCTTTCGGGGGGAAGAAGAAGAAGGAAGAGGAAGACTTACTTGGAAGATTGGTGTTGTTGGGTGTTCCACAGGATCTTTAACCTCTGTTTCATGAGCCTCTCCCTCTCTGAGGATAGAATTGATGGTTAGATGGGTAGAATCCTCTACCTGTTCCTCTGAAGGTTGAGAAGGGCCGTTGGTTACCACGGCCGGAAGAGCTGCCCCTTCTTCTAGCCTGTCCAAAACGGTTGGTATTAAAGACGCGTTTCATATTGGCCTGGGCCTTGTCAAGGGCAGTAAAGGTAGGGACATATTTTCCTATTGATGTAATCATGTCTGCGCCAAAGAGGAGGCCCTTGGGGTTCTCAGAGGGCTCCTTTTCGGCTAGATCACCCAACTTTGGGTTGATCTTCGTAAGGATGGTTCTCCTCCTCTCAATGTTGAGGCTGGAATTGGCATTGCCGAGGAGGACAATGGCCCTTTGGCTCCAACCTCGAATGAGGTTGATGTCAAGAGGGGTGCAAGAGATGTGAGATTCTTCTGCCAAGCCTAAAATCCTGGTGAGGGGGCCAAGAATGTCAAGGAGACGATCTTGGCAGCCCTTAAGGGCTCTCTCTAGACCTTTCCTTGGGTCTTTGCCCAGTTTAAATAGAAATGTAATCAAGTCAGGGTCGAGGTTAGGAGTTTGACAAACATTGTCTTGTATGGAGGGTCTTGGGGACTCAGATTTCAGGGTGTTCCGAGTCTCTCTTTCAAGTGAATTTCTGAGCCATCTTGTAATAAATTGGGAAACATGTTACTGAGGGAACCATTTACAGCTATTGGGGTGGGAGATGTTGAGAGGGGAGAACATTTCCTCTCCCAAGGGGTTGAGGATAGCGTTTTTAGAGGAGGAGGAGGAGGAGGAGGAGGAGGAGTCGACCTCGAGTTGGTTAATAAAATCAAGGTCCTCGTCTTCCAAATCCAGGACAAATTCGTCGTGGGGGTTCTTGAAAGCTTCCTCCTCCTCCGAGTCAGTGTCTGCATCGTTCTGAGCACTATTGTAGTTTGTGCCGCAAGGGACACCCATCAAATTTGTGCCGCGAGGGACACCTGTTAAATTTGTGCCGCGAGGGACACCAGTGACATTTGAGGCATGAGGGCCTCCCATCAAGTTTGAGGTGCTAGGACCTCCCAAACCAGTTGAGGTGCCAGGACCTCCTATAGTGCTTTTAGAAAGAGGCTCAGAGTGTTTGGAGTTTTGGTCCTCTTGCCATGAGTGCTATATTGAGGATCACGAGAAGGGAGGTCATCGGGGAGATCGTCATGATCAAAGGCAAGGGATCTCTTAGAGGATATAACCTCTTTAAGGTTATCCAGCATGCAAGACCTCATCTCTCTTTGGAGGAAGTTTTTAAAGCTTTCATTAGCATGATTAGGGGAGCTGGCAGTGGCATCGTCAGAGTCAAGGTCAGACATAGTATTGGTTTGATTGGGATAAAGTATAGGGTTATAATCTGCCTTTCTATGTTTTGGCAACAGTATGGTTTTGGCAAGAGTACAGGTTTCTTCTAGCTTGCCTTTTTCCCGTTGCCTTTTTTTTTTTAAGGATAGAACATTAAAATAGCAGAGAGCGGTAAGAAGAGTGTAAATAACGATCTCCGGCAGCAGCTGACGAGAGCGATGTAACTGACGCGATCGCTCTAGCTCAGCCGCTGCCGGAGAATACAATTAGAGGAAAGAACGTAGGCAAGCGGGGCACGTGACGCCACCGTTGCCAAGGTGCATTCCTCAGCTGAGAAGGCACGCTCGCAAGGACAGAGTGAGCGCGTATATAGATTAACAAAAAAACTGATGCGCAATAAGAAATAGCAAAAATAACTCCCTATGGACGGCAGCGCGTCCTTGAGAGTAAAGGAGGTGAGAGGGCGCATAGCGAGATCTCGGTGCCTCAGAGAAGCGAGTGCGGGCCCGCCCAAGAAAGGAAAAGGCACTTCGGTGAGGAAGGGGAGGGGAAGGGCGTGGAAGACTCGACAACCATAGATTGGAAGTCGAGGGAGGGAGTGGGGGTGAGGTGGGGTGGGGAAAAAACCCAGGTTCAGGCGCTAACTTCAAATTCAATTGGGGAAGCAAAGCAGTACAGAGTATAACCAGTACAGTCTACAAAATATAATTGAAGAAAAGCGTAATACATGAAAGGCAAAGGCATACAAAGGGAATAACAAAATGAAGGCAATTTATCTGCTTGCTAGCCGCATTTAAAAGAGGCAGTCTGTTTGCTCCTCATCCCTTTTATACCATGTGTTCACTGCATTCTAGAATTGTTTTCTTTATGATGTAGTGCGGCTGCTTGTGACTGCATTAAAAGATTAATGCATAATGTATCCTCTGGTCTTGTAATGAAATTCAGAATGTATTGTAATCCATACCTTGGTCCTGTAGGACGTCTGTGAGCTTGATCGGCACCACCCCCCACTTGCTATCTGATCTCGATTCACTGCTACTTAGGGGCCTAACACTATATTCCTCTCTCACACTTGATTGGGACAATATGTATCTATTTGTAAGTTTTGATGCCATGCCTCTAGACCCCAAAACAGGGTGGTAGTGTGCTTCCCATTGAGTGAAAGCACAAATATACACAAAGAGAGAAGCACGATCATATATGATCATATATCAAATAAACATATCTATCTGTAGTTGTACATAGTTACTGTGTGGCAGGTTGGTACAGTTCCATGTCCATCAAGATGCAATCATAAGCAATGAAAGGGTTTTAACAGGGGTGCATTTCAGGCCATCGGCGTGACACAGTGACTAAGATGCAAGTTGGATATTTAGTGATAAACAACTTAAAAATGAAAGCTCTGAGTCAGAGGCAGGCATATCACAAAAAAATGGCCAAATGGGTGTAGGGTGGAGAACAGCTGAGGACCGTGCATGGATTGTGGCTGGTGGAAACCTAATTGTCAGGCTATGATAAGTAATTTTAGGTTGATTTAAAAAATCTGGAGAGAATGGCAGTTCTTACTGAAGCAGGAAGATTGTTTCAAAATTTGAGATCACTAACAGTTTGTTGAGGCATGAATGTCCCCGGCATAGTATACAGGTGTGCTCAACTTGCATGAGTGCCCAAATGTCTGTTAATCTGCTATCTTGACTTTTATTTTTGGCCTTGGTTTTCGCTAATTTAGTGTATATGAAGTGGTTTAAGCGGGTCCATGACTATGCAAGATCCAGAATCTGTTCTGTGATGTGGTGGGGTGCACCAAGCATACCCTCATAGTGGACAGAGGACTACTCTCCTTGCCCTGCATGCAGCTCATAAAGCAATGCCGGCATCATGCCCTGTTTTGTGATTAATAGTGTGACCAGAACTTTTTATTTGAATCAATGAGAGTGTGAAGTACTGCCTCTTACGTAAAAAGTTCAGCTGTATTGTAAATGCCCAGAGCCCTTCATTAACATCTGTGTGTCTATTGAATGCACATGCCTGTGTAAGGCGGCTGTAGTATATTGTTAGTAGAACTCTGAGTGTGTATGGGTCTGAGTACCGAGGCTAGTGGATCCTTTTTAGATGCTCCTGGTTTAGCATGGTACAATATGGAAGTGGGGGACAGCTTCCCCAGACTGTGCAAGGGTCTGGGGAAAGACTTTGTTTACCCAGGGCTGCTGAGTAGTTCTTCCTGACCACTCCCATTTGGTAGAAGGTAGAATTGAAGTATGACACTGTAGTCTCTGTTGTTCAAGATGTGGAAGTGTGTTTGTCAAGCCTGCCCTTTTGTCTGTCAGTGATGAGTGCCTCAGAAAGGCTAACGACAACCCGATGAAGAGACCTCACACTTCGTTGTATCATGTTGTGGATGCTCCAGTTTGAAGACCACCTCGGTGCTACCTGATGTGAGAAACATCACATTACACAAAGGCTGCGCCATGAAAACAACATGAGAAGGACATTTGACAGAGGACCACCCCAAACCAGTTCTGCAGTTTGAGACAGGAAATCCACATCCCGTTTCTAGAAAGTGTGTATACAAGTGGGATGCACACCACTCCACTTCATTCCAGTTTCAAGTTCTTCATTAGCTAGGAAGAGAGTACCCCACTGAGTACTGAAATCACAGCTGTGTAACTGGGGCTGGTGTCTGCTTGACAGCCAGTCTCCCAGAGGTGAGGAGACATAACCTCAAGTCACCACTTTCTGATGCAGGAGCTGAGGGCCTCCCTTGTCCCTAGATGCTTGCCTGCTGAGAGATGGAAGAAGTCTGCCTGACCCTGCATGAGTAGA
Source organism: Triturus cristatus (assembly GCF_964204655.1). Taxonomy (NCBI): domain Eukaryota; kingdom Metazoa; phylum Chordata; class Amphibia; order Caudata; family Salamandridae; genus Triturus; species Triturus cristatus. The sequence continues at coordinate 1,390,688,419 of NC_140590.1, forward strand.
AACTGGCCAGGAGAAGCCAAGCCTGTACCTGGTCTGAGGAACACCCAGGAATGTGTACTGTCTTAGAGTGAAGCCAGGAGTGATCTGCACAATAGAGGAAGCCCTTGTCTCTCAACAGTTTCTGGCAGAAGGGTGAAAGTCTAAATGTTTACATTGATTGGCTTAATCAAACTACAGTTGCCTCACTGTGCAGATTGGCCCGGTCTTGGCTGCAAGTGTCTTTGTGTGCTGATAGGCCCATTCAAGGTCTGCACTGCCACAGTGTACTGATGAGTGTAGTCAGGGTGGCAACTGCACCAGCTTACTCATCAGCCCCCACACAGTCCACATCTGCGATGGTAAACATCTTCACAATGGTGCCAGGGCCAAATGGCCAACACCAGATCAACCTGGTTGGCCTTTCTCAGAATGGAATGCAGGCAACATGGCCCCCTCAGCAGCTGCCATTGAACTACATGACTATCCAAGGCCCCTGCCAGTCATGGGTTGTGCACCACCGAGTTCATGCAAGAAGAGTGTGAAGGGCTAAATGACTGAATTACTACCTGCTACACCACCAGTGGTAAGAACTTGAGCAAACAAGTGAATTTATTGCACATTTGACTTGAGAACCAAACAGTGTATCTGAGCCTTATTCATACTTCTACCATAGTTGCTGGGGGGATACGTTCACTAAAGGTAACCTGGGTAGGAAGGAGCATTGAGGGGGTACGTGGTGTAGTGCCCACAATAGAGTCATGACCAGGATCACTACCCTATACACTGGATTGAATAGTGTGTAATTGACTACTGCTGTGAAATTAGCAGGTAATTTCTTTTCTAAAAGACAAGCACTGGCCTGGACACTGAAGTTATTGTGTCTGTTGGTTGTTAAGTTCTGAGCTCATGTCCTCCACACTACCTCCCGGAGAAGCTTGTGAATCCTTGCAATCACTTCCCTGAGAGTCAAGTGTGGGAGGGGTTGTACCTTACTCAGTTAGAAGAGTTACAGTAGGATGGACCCCGGAAACCAGTGGCAAATATCAACAGTTTAGGCCCTGTTTCCTCTAGTTGCCATGTGGCCCCCTGAACGTGATCTGATACAGACCAACAAGTGAAAAAGGTATTTTGAGGGTAGATGTCTTAATTTCTCTTAGAGTCTTACTTTGTAAAGGGGAAAGGCTCCTCAGTGCTTTTGTTTGGCCTGGTAACTGAAGTGTACTAAGAGGTATAGTGGGAGTTGTAGTGTACAGTCTTATAAATGATAAATGCTTGTATATATACAAATTTCAAGATTCCAGATGTAGCATTTTAGGGCTGCCATCACTAACGAGATTCTATCAAACATGCTGCTATTAGTGAGCAGCTTAGCCATGGAGTGAAGGTCAGCTGAGTTTGGGAAATAAATCACCAGGTGAATATGCTTTCCAGGCAGAAGTATCATAGATGGTGGATATATTGCTGTTAGACACTCTTCTATAGACTCCCCCAGCTCTGCCTAGGCCTTGAGTTCACTCCAGCAGACATGGTGGCAGATCAGCCGTTTGATCTAGTCTGACGTGTCTGACTGAGTTAGCACAATGAAATAATGCCAGAGAAAGGGTTGCAGACCTTCAGGGAAAGGCATGTATAGTGTGTCTAACAGTCTGGTTATACCCCAGTGTGTTAGAGAGAATAGTATGTTGACATTGACTAAGTATCCCACTCTAGAAGACATCCCCCATGCCCACTTATTTTCATTCAGCATTGATGACATTGATCAATTTACTTCAATAAGTTTCTCCCCCAAAGTGGCTTCTTCCAGAATACATGCAGACACTTGGGTAGAGAAAAGTCCTAAGCAAATACCCGTAGGTATGGTTGATTTTCAACTACCATTTGGCAGAGGTTGTTGTTGTCTAGCTGCAGACTAACAGCTGTGTGATTGAATGGTGATGTACCAAATACCAACTGCAATAGAAGTTTGACCGTTTCTATCCATTATTGGCCCCGGAGGTGTTCAACAGTTTATTGTATAACAATCCTCCTTTTCAACTTTTCTGCTTAAATGTACCTCTCCACATCCTTTCCAACATTGTGCAGCACTGTTACTGCTTCCAAGGGATAGTGTTCCTAGTTCCAAATCACAAAAATCCCTGATGAGCAGGAAACATTCTAGCACGATGGCCCAGTTAATGTTACTCTGCTCTAAGCAGGTCACGATGTCCATCACTGTGACCTGGCAGATCAGTGGAGGATAGCCGACAGGTCCAAGTTATTCGCTGGTGAAGCTAAACAATGCTCCAATCACTAAAACCGAATGGGTACTGCACTTGTAAATGGAGTATGGGAAACATGAGTTTGCAGGGTTGGAGCATAACCAATTAATTGAGGTGCCCCTCTAAAGACTAAATGACCCCATCAATTGAATTTCTATGTCTCTATAGAGTCTGATAAACTGGCAATTGAACCTCCCAGGTACAAACTGGAACAATGTGCAATGGATGACCAAAAGCTCTGAAAAGGGAAAGTGATTATCTAATGTGCGCCACTGTGCAGTTTCATTATGTTTGTGATAATTTGCACTCTGGTGTTATTTAGCAACAAAACAGTGCATGAGATGGGAGCAGTCCATATTTTGCCTAATTTACCATATGCAAAAAGAACAAGTGGTGGACTGAATGCTGAGCAATGTCAAACATTCGTCCCAGTACAGAGATTTGGTCCTAAATCCATATTTTTTCCCAAGCCATGCCTTTCCAGTTTAGACCCAGCCATATGCAAATCAGTCTTGACCCTGCTCCCCGTGGGAACAGTCCAGCCTGAACTGACAGGCTAGGTCCACCCTGGACTGGAAACAATCATCCTAGGACCGGTTTCGGGGTATTAACCATCATCAGCCAGGCTAGCTTGACTCCAGTGGCATGGTGATCACGAGGACCACGTCTGGGCATACTCTTCCCACAAAGGGTGACGAATGCAAAAAGAACAAGTAATGGACGGAATACTGAACAATGTCAAACATTCACCCCAGTACAGAGATCTGGGCATAAATCCATTATTTTTTTCACACAATGCCATTCCAGTTTAGAACCAGACATATGCAAATCAGTTTTGACCCTGCTCCCTATGGGAATAGTCTAGCCCAAACTGCCAGGCCAGGTCTGCCTGGACCGGAAATAAGCATCCTAGGACCGGTTTGGGGTATCACCCTCATCAGCCAGCGATATGCCCAGCGATATGCAAATCAGTCCTAACCCTACTCCCCATGGGAACAGTCCATGCTGAACTGCTTCCCTCTGCATTTGCCCAACCCACCAGTAGAACCTCATGCCCCTAAAATACCTATGCACCCTCCAACATTAGCTCAAACTAACTAATTTCAGTATTGCAGTAAACCTATATTATATTTTTGATCTTTTGTAGCTCTCACCATCTAGAGGATAAAATTGATAAAGTGACAAGTGATTGCTGGTTTGCGAATACTCTGTCTCATGTGGTCAAGCTATGAACGCATGATTGTACTAGACGTTTCTGGAAGATGCAGAGTCATTTTAGAGTGAGCTGACTTCAGAGCTGCAGATGCTTATGCTAAGGATGCCAGTAGACATTCATGGCCCATGGAGTGTTGGAGCTTGTTCCAGCACAGAGGGGTATGTGTTCGGCAGCCATCTCTTGGCATCCCATTCTGAGCATCTAGTGATCCAATTCAAACACTACATGGTTTACCTTTTTTGTGCCTCCACTGATTATGGAAGCAGATCTAACAGAGTATTCCAAAAAGATCAAGGCTGTATAAAGCAGTCTGTATAGGATCTAACTGCAGATGGTGTGTAAACTCTGAAAAAGAATGCATGGCATGCTGGATGTTGGATTTCACAATGTTTGGCAGAGTCTTTACAGTTCTGTTTTGTAAATTGGCACAGGGCCGTAGTCAGGAGGAGTAAGATACATTATTATCAGTAGTGATGTTCGGGTGCCAACCCTATTAAAGAAGCATAAAGAAAGTTTGGGACAGTAGCTTTGCTTATGTATAGGTCTGACGTTAGACCTTTTGATTTTTATAAAACTCTATATTTATAATATACTTATTTAAATGGACTTTCAACCACCCTTCTTCATCCATTGGCATGCTTCTTTGTCATTCACATTTTTCTTCCACCCACTACAACACGGAGTATGGGGAATTGGGTCAGCCCGCTTCAACCATTAGCTCACTTCACAGTGAGTGACAGCCTTTTGTCCTTTCACCAGGAGCACATACACACACAAAATAGTTCCATTCAGTACCAGAGACTACTGTGGCAATGTGTGCTATTTGAGACCAAACATATTTCAGCTTTTTCCAGTGTTATTGTTCAACTGTTGAGGGCCCAGACAGGCAAAACAGGCACTAATAAAGCCACAAGGCTGGTGGTCAATGCCAGAGCGATTGGCTTTGTCATTGCTTGTTTAACACATGGCATGGTTCAGTCACATTTGGATTTTATGTTAGCAGCGTTACAACCAAACCTGTGTCATTTGGAGCTTTAGATTAGACCTCCATAAATTTCTGACGGAGTTCTTATGTTTAGAGATTGTGTCAACAGTCTTGCTTCTCACCAATATCCACCACTATTTTGGTCAAGGCATTGTTTCAGCTGCATAGAAGTAAGCCATATTGTCAGCCCTTCTCGGAAAATGAGATATGTTGTGCGCAATTTTGCCATCCGCCGCTCAAGTTCACTGGTCCCTCTCTATCTTTGATTCTCTCTGCCTCTAAAAACTGACTGAGGATCAATAGCATTTATCAGTTGCATGCACATCTCAATTATTTTTTTGTTGGTTTAGAAATAAGTTTGTGATACGAGAGGAACTACTTCCAATCTGTGATGGTGGATTTTCTAATCTCACTGCACCCTTCTGCAGCATGTGATGCCATCAGCCTTCAAGGTCCTGGTTTCACCTAACTGTTTTGCTACTGAGATCATGTTGCCATTCAAAATGGCTGAACCTCTCCTGTACTGGATAGGACTTAATGTTTCACCCTTATCTTGCTGATTTTTCCATTACCTATTGACACCATACTTTATAAATTGCTTGGCGTAGTCAACTGACCTGGCAGGCCTGCTGGAATTTTACTTATAAAGGATTTCCTACTTCTAGATAGACCTCAGTCTTAATCAATTGTACTGCAATTTATATTCACCTATGGCTTATTTAATGATGAAACCCTATGGATATTCTTTCTGCTCAATCCCCTTTTACATTTACCGATGGCTGTTGGTCAAAAGTGTCACTTGTGTTTCCAATGTATTGTGACTAAAAGTGGCTCTGTTCTTAAGTGTACAAAGGAGACCAGGCAACAAAACTGTGATGGAGGGAACCAACCATCCTGCATCTCAAATGAGATTGTCCCACCTACTCCTTGGCACAGTTCAAGATGAACATTCACAGATTACATGGGCCTACAAGACATTTAAGACTATGCTGGTTTCTTAGGTGTGGGCTAAGTTATGACCTAACTCTTCCTATTGGAGTATGTCCAAGGCTGATTTGCATATGTCTGGTCTGAGGCGGCATGGTCAGCAAACAAAACAACTATGGACTGGAATGCCGCCTTAATAATTATCAGTGATTAAGATTGATTCAAACTTTCCATCCAACACGTTTTTGTTGGCTGCATTGTGATGCTCTAATTACACCAGGTATACCCAGAAGTGGTTCCTCTGCTCTCATGATCACCAGAACTAAACTGAACACTTCAGAAGAGATTCAAATAGGCTGAAATGGATCTGGGGTTTCCTGTGTCCTTCTTCTGAGGAGTCCTGGCAGGTCAGGCTGTACTGTCAGAGCAGCACAAGGCCTGATTGGCATATGGCTGTTTCCTGTCTGAGGTGGCCTGGTAGGCATAAAAACAATGGACTGGAATGCAGCCGGAGTAATTATCAGTATTTGAGATTAAATCAAGCATTCCACACATACGTTTTTTGTTTTCCTCCTTACATTAAGTTGGGCACTCTATTTTTTTAATGACATTAAAATGATCATTTATCATAATATTAAACAAAAGCTTTCACATTAGACTATCTTAAAGGATTTGTACCTTACTTACTTGAAGAATGCATCCGCATTACTGGTTGTAGCCATGCCTGGTTCACAGCAGATCCATTATATCCTTGTGAGCACTGCCTTGCTGTACAAGCACATTATCGGTTTCCACGTGCGTCTAAGAACATCTCTTTTAATATGATATGTTTTTGGCATATATGTACTTCTGCAATCTGTTGATTTATTGTCATAGGGGCATATTATCAAGCCAGGCGATAAAATTATCGCCGCTAAAACGGCGATAATGGGCTTGATAATATGTTCTATGGAATTCCAATTGTAGCCCATGTTAAATGTGAAGGACGTCTAACATGGGCTTCAATTGGAATTCCATAGAGCATGTTATAAAGCTCATTATCGCCGTTTTAGCGATGCCCCATAGTTAGTCCCTTACGATTTAAGATTGCAACTCTCTGCCTTTATACAACTTGACCAGATACGGAAGACAGTTTAGTGGTGGCGATTCAGTGCTACAGTGTGTCTTGGTTCTGCAAATAGTACTCACTCACGCAAATAAGATGATTCACTGCAAAATCACCTTATTCTGCTCTATAAACACACATTTCGAATAACATACAATGCCAGTTAGAGCTACTTCCAATCTTTTAAACGTCACAAAGTATTCGTACTGGCAATAGCATCTTTCTTTCCGTTCTAAAGATGGAAGCATCTATTTGTGCCTTAAGTTGTGCAGCACTTGGTACGACAAGGTGAAATCAACAAAAGGCAGAAAAGAGAGATTTGTTTTTTCAGCATGCAGGTTTAGTTTCATTAATGGCTCAAAACATCTTCCTGCTGAATTACAAAAAAATAACACCAATATTTTTTAGTATCTGCTATGTATTTTAAGAGTTCAGGAGACCTATATATGTATGTATGTGTGTGTATATATATATATATATATATATATATATATATATATATATACACATATTACCTAGGGGCCGTCACCACTAGGTAGCTTTAGTTAGAATTCCTTTTCCATAAAAAAAGCATTTTTTGTGTTGCTAAGAACTTTGGCACCATTGGACGAACCTCCACAAAACGTTCCAAAAAGCTGCTAGTTTTTAACTAGTTTGTGTATGGAAAGTTTCAGGGGGATCCGTCAAGTGGGAGGTGTGAAAAAAGGGGGGTCCCAAAATGTGAAATCCCCATGCATTTGCCATAGATTTATTTAGAGAAGGCGTCAACAAAAAGCAACATGAGTAAAATGATGCTGGCAGCCATTACAGGACTCAGGACTAAGTCCCCTGCCCTGAAGTTAAAAACAAAAATAATAATGTAAGGGGGCAGGGTAGGGATACCCTGACCCCCTAGGCACCATGGAGGGGACCCAGAGAGAGCCCCTAGCAAAAAAAGAAAAGGAATTGGTGAAAAAAATGGCTGCCCGGCAGGATTCAATATGTTCATGCCCCGGGAAGCCCACCTTGAGGCTGTATTCATAAATGGGAGGGAGGCTGAGTGGCCCCCCTCTACAAGTCACCAGAGGCTCAGGGAAGTGCCACCCCTGGGCCAAAATGAGAGTATAGGAGGAGGTGAGCCCCGCATCCCCTCTCCCTGAAGTTCCAATTGCCCCAGGGAACCCACCCTGGGGCAGAAATTACTTTATATGGGGAGGAATCTGGGCTTCCCTGCAGCCCCCAAAGGCTATTTGGTGGGTGCCCTGGTGGGTGCTCTGGCTTTACACAAGCTCCACTTTTGTAAAGGACATATGATCCTAACTCCTTTGGCAAAGACAAAGCAATTGCATATTGAAAAATAATCTGAAATCCTTTTTGGAGGGGACTGCATAATTGATCTATTGGAGCGGAATCTGTATGTGACTGTAACGGGTGGGTATTTTCTTGTCCTCTCCTGGTGAGAGCAGAGTCAATGGTTCTCTGTTTAAATTGTTTGGAGTATGAAAATGTGGAAAACACTTGAATGCTTCCCCGTTTGGCCCTGCCCATCTTAATAGTTTCCAAAGATCGTCCTGCCTTTTTCCAGGATGATGGACAGCTTAAGAAGCTGACACCCAACGTGCTTCCTGACGTTTTTGTGAAAGTTCTTGATGCCGAGGAATATGAGGAAAGCAAAAAACACTTATTTCAGATAGTTATGAGGAAGGACCATTAGTTGGTGGAGATTAACCTCTTTGCCGTCTTGTTGTCATCTCTATAGGAGGATTCATGTTATCACATATGTTCAGATAAAGATGCACCAGGAACAATCACATTACAAAAACACACACAAGGTTATTGGTGACATTTCCTTGTGCGCCATTACGCAGCTATAGTGTAGAATACATACTGGATATTTACCCAAGGAGGTAGCACTTAGTAATTAGTGAGGAGAAAGAACTCTACTTGGGTAGATATTTTGTGCAAAACTGTGGACTCTTGTTGGATAAAAGGGAAGGTGTGGTTCCTTTGTGGCTAAGTCACTTACACAGTTACTAACATACCCACGCAGACACTTAGACATCTACTCACACACTCACGCACTCACACATACACTGACAGATCCACTCAGACACTGATATACCCAGTCACAGACCCACTCAGAGATCCACAGAAGCACCCACTCAGACGCCCAGTGAGACTCTCACACATCACTCACAGACCTACTCAGAACCTCACACACCTACACAAACACCAAGTGAGACACTTATGCAGCCACTCCCATACCCAAAGAGACACTCACACACCCATTGAGGCACTCATGCACTCCATCACACACCCACTGAGATACTCATTCACACACTCACTCTCAAAGGTTACAAGTTACAGTTAGGTAATAAAATGTAAAAAAAACTTTAGAAAGTCACTGAAAAACTCGAAGGTTACAGGGATGTTATAACAAGGCTCAGATTTCACTCATACAAAACCAGAGAAATTCAGCAGTTATAGTTAACTGAGCTAACTATAACTTACACCCCCAATGCACTGCTTATGACCTCATATATTACAACATTCATGAAAAGATCAGTAATATCACTGATGACATCAGTAATATGTGATGTCATAAGCAGTGCATTGTGCAGGCGTAAAATATAGTTAGTTCGGGTAACTATAACTGCTACATTTTTCTGGTTTTGTATGAGTGAAATTGAGCCTAACTTTAACGTAACTTTGTCACAAAGGCCGCGGCACTTCAGAGTCAAGGTTTACACAATTTATTCTTGGCAAACACTCCAACCAACGCATTTCAGCCCTCACACGGCTTTTCTCATATTTATATATATATATATATGTATATATGTCTCCGAAACACAGCGTCTCTGTAGTGGGAGCCTCCAATCCTGCAGGGCAGTTTCAGCTTCAACGCGGAAGGAGCATCCTGTTTGAAAACATCCACAAAGAAATGCAGAAGCTCAATTCCTGATACCGCCAACGTTTTATTTCAGAGAAAGGATTACAGCATATTGTGCTCCCTGACAAGTTTCAGCTTCCTGCAAAGCCTTGATCACAGGTGAGTGAATTTGCAGCTAATGATAATCACTTACTTTAAAGTCCTGGCACCACATGGTTCAGTAGCATAGAATGGCATATCATTCCCATTCTAAAAAATGTTTTACAAATGTCAACTAAAATTCTGCTAATCCAAAGAAAGGACATATATTATCCTTACTGTTTCGAGTTGGTGCCCCATTGATAACTTACACAAGCTCTTTTTTTCAGTTTGAATCTCAGAGAACTGACGTCATGTCATAGGTATGTAACACTGTACCTAGCGTATTCACACTTTGAGTATTCTGTATAAAGCTCTTCTTTTAATAAATTTGCAGGACTAACCTTGATTTTAAACCTAGCTAGGACTTGTATCTCCCCATGACATGAATGTAATCCTGGAGAAGTGTAACATTCTTCATTACTTTAAACATGTTATACATGAGTCTCTGACACATAGCTGTTGCAGATGCCAAACCAAAAAGAACTCTTTAGAAACAGAAACATCCAATGGGATAAAAAATGTTGGTAATATCTTAATATCTGGATCTAGCAAGACTTGGTGGTAAGCAGCAGTCAGAATTAGGTCACATTCATTTAGTTAAAGTGAAAAATCAACTAACTGTTCCCAGGAAACACTTAACAACCACAATGATCTTATTGAGATCTCTTAAGCCCACTCATAACTGGATTGCTCTTAACCCTATGTGTACAGGGTTGGGCATCTATTTTTATGATGAATTTGAGCATAAACCCATCAAGGTTTCCAATTGTTCCTGAAACAGCCGCAGAGACTTTCCTTAGCATATCCTTTCCAATGTGTTCACACTCATCTACAGCTGAAACTGGTTGAGAACTATTGGGATTAAAAAACATTCCAAACTTGCTAAATTGTTATGTCCCAATACAAGTAGTCCAAAATAGTGGCAACAATTTCCTTTAATTCTAAATCCAAGTCAGCTCAGCAGAAGCGCTCTGGCTTCCACCTCCTGTCTCAACCGTCTCACCCTAGCATTCTTTTCCCGGACAGGCTCTAGAATATAGTGGCGATGACAGGCACAGAACACATAACCAACCCTCACAGTATTCTAATACCCTCAACTCAAAATTGCGGAAAAAAACTTATTTTTGCAAATATTTTTTATGAATTTAACAACGACATTAACAATACGAAACCATCAGCTGTCATATCATGTCCAGCAAACAATAAACACAATGTGGTATTTGAATGCACCATTGCAAGTATATATGTACCTCTCAAGGGGAGAACTGTTGATCCAGGCAGTCAATATTATATCATTGTAATGGGACAGGAAGAAGCAAAGATAGCAGCTATAACTACATTAAAAACAAAAAATAAATTGAAATAAACCAATTGTTTGTGGCTCCAGTCCCTCACCACTCCCCTTCTGAATACTCTTCGGAGAGATCTCTACATTGACAATCTGCTTGTGGCAGGTGGGTGGGCTATCTGCAACTATTTTTTCCCGCCTTTCGGGAATATCAATATCGAGTACCAGCAGATTGTACCTGGGAGTCCTTCCCTCACCACTTGTCCACTTGAGAAGATTACATTCACGGGGGACGTTCATCAGATTTCGGGTCCACCTTTGCCAGGTAAGCATCTCAGTGCTCCAAGGGGTCTTACCCTCTCGCCCTGGAATTTGGGATGCAAAACCCTGTGCACAGCTAATTCTGTAGTGACCCACTTTGCCATCTCAGCCAGCCAGCGGGTCATAGGCGGGGCAACCTTGGATGTCCAAGCCATGGCTATACATCTTTTTGCCAAGATCAGGGTCAGGCTCTGGAAACTTAAAAGGCCCCTTGCTTTTCTAGTAGAGCTAGCTACATCAAAGAAACAGTGGAGGGGATCCAGTGGGAGGAGACAATCAGTCACCCCTGATATGTTCTGTCACCTGCATGGAGAACTCGAATATCACTGGGCACGACCAAACCATATGGATGCAATTTGCATTAACTGCCCTAAACCTGACACAGACACTCATCACCTCTGGATATATTTTCATAATTCTTTCTGGGGTCAGATATGTGAGTGGAGGTAATTGAACTGGACAAGTCAGAAATGAGCATTCCACAACACCTGATGAATGGATTAAAGGCAGTGACTCCATAACTTATTCGATCTATCCGTAGCCAGGATAGAGCTCCACCACCCTCTAAGCTCTCTGGTTCCCCCGGTGTAGTGCCGCCTCAGCTTCTCATAAGGTAGGTGATGGCTCTCCTGAGCCCACCTCCAGTTAGTAGTGCTTCCAACGGGGTCGTCATGGGTGGCATGCTGCGATCTGTGCCCTAAGTCGTCCGCATCAATCCCTTAATGGCAGAAAAAAGCATGAACTGGCCCCAGACCATATTCATTCTCCAAATCCTCAAAGATTTGCACACCACCATCCAACATCAGGTCACCCCATGTTTGGAGCCTTGCCTCCATCTATCCCTTGTCCGGTATGACATACGAAGGGTAGCTTACTCAGCATGGCCTAAACGGGAAGGCTTGGGGCTTTTTTGCCTTTACGCCCCATGAATATACTGTCTTCAAGTTTGTGTTGCCACATGCATTAATCCACTGTCTATGCCTCTGGGTGGAGTGACATCTTGTAACCAATGTAGGAGGGGGTTACCTGTCCAACACCCTCACGTATTCCAACAGCGGTGCCCGAGTCAGCAAGTGCATCAGTCACTGCAGCCGCACTGCAGCATAATACAGCCCATAATTAGGAGCCCCCGTCCACCCTCCTCTAATGAGACATACAGCTTACTAATTGCGACCCAGTGCCTGTTATTTCCCCACACTAGCTCCGTCAAAAATTGTTGTAACCCCCTAAAGAAAGGCTTCAGCAGGACCATCGGGATAATCGTGAAATAATAAATCAGCCTGTGGAGTATCAGCATTTTGGAAATGGCAACCCTACCCATCAGTGACAATGGTAGCCTGATCCAGAAGAGGAGCAAACGTTCAATCGAGCCTATTGCTCTGCCTAGGTTACAGTCCATTAATTCTTCCTCCTTGTGGTAGACCTGACCCCAAAATATTTGATAACGTTGAACTCCCATTGTAGTCCTGCCCTGGGCAGGGCTACTCATTGGGTGCCCGTCAGTGGGGTCAGAGGGAATAAACAGGATTTTCCCCAACTAATGCAGAGCCCTGATACTCGCCAAACTCGGCCAGTACCATCATTGCCTCACGGATCACCCACGGGTCAGCTTGCAGATATATTAACACATCATCGGCATATGACATGTGGTAGCCCCTGTACCATTAAGCCCCACTGCTGTGTGTGCTCCCTCAGCAAGTGCTGAACAGAATTGGGGACATGGTACATCCCTGTTTCATTCCCCTACTAATCAGGGTAGTGTCCAAAATTACTCCTCCTGGTAAGCACCCATGTCACCGGCACTGTTTACAGAACTGATATCCACTTCAGGAAGTTCGGTCCTATGCCCATTTGTCTCAGTACCACTATGAGATAAGGCCACCCCAGCAAATCAAATGCCTTTTCGTTATCCAGGGAGGCTAGCCATCCATCTGTGTTAATGAGCCCCACCCAGTCCACAATGAAGACCGTCCAGAGCAAGTTAAGGAACATGTTATGACCTGATATAAATCCATTCTGGTTGGGATGCACCAGGGCATCAACTGTCATAATCAGTCGATTGGAAAGCACCTTGCCAAGTTCCTTATAGTCCAAATTTAATAGGGATAAAAGGTGCTAGGATGTCACATTTAGGGGGTTTCATAAGCATTCTAATTAATGCTCCCTTCATTGAATCTGGGAGGAATCCCTTGTTGAGCTCTGTCTAATACATGTGTAACAGTCTGGGGGCCAGCTGTGCCTGGAACATGGCATAGAAGTCAATCAGGAATCCATTTATTCCCAGTACCCTGCCCTGTGTGATCTGTGTGATTGCACCCCTTATTTCCTCCAGGCTTAAGGGGTCTTCTAGTTTCTGCATGTGTAAGAGATTGATGGTGGGGGTCCCTAAATTCTTCAGATATGTCATTGCAGTTTCTTGCGTCACTCCCATGTTATCCTCATAAACCTCAAATGCTTTGTTTATTTCTTGTTGGGAGTTCATCATTCATATTTCCCTATTCTAATTCACCACTAATTATTTTTTGGTTCCAGAGTAGCGGGCTACTTGCAGAAAATGCGATTTGACACCTCGTCAGGGGTAGTAAGCGCTGTATAAATGCAATTACAATCTGCCCTGATCCTGAGCAAACAGCAGCTATTGTGGTTTGGGAGGATTCTGCTTGCAACAACAATGCCAGGAGACTGACAGGTTTGTCTCCTGATTCATGCTATGTACGCCTCATTATCTGTAACCACTGATAGCCCGATTAAATCTCCCTCTCTTACCCAATAATAAGTAACAGAATGCTCCTTTTATACAGCTTTACCCCTCTACAAGTACACACTGTGGAGGAAATGCTAAAATCGGCCAAGTCTGGGTCTCCCACGGACATCATACCAGCAAAGGTTGCTGCCCTACTATCTGCTCAGCTTGCCCAATCCATGTGCGCATTATTTAATCTCTCGATGAGTGAGGGCCTACTTCCCCGGGAGTGGAAGGCTGTGCAAGTGAATCCAAATCGCAAAAAGACAAATATATTGGCATCGGTTCTGTCTACCTATAGCCCCATCTCCCTTCTTCCTCTGATGAGCAAACTATTGGAAGGATACATTAATAAATTGCTTACCGAACACACAAAGTCTACCGGTTATCTAGACCTCTCTCAATCTGGTTTTAGACCTATGCATAGCACAGAGTCGGCCCTGATTGCAGTATCTGATAACATCAGATTCTCTCTGGACAACAATCAAGGAGTGTTATTAGTGCTGTTGGATTTATCAGCAGCTTTTGACACTGTGTCTCACCACATCTTATTGCGTAGACTGGTGGACATTGGAATTTGTGGTTGTGCTCTTCAATGTTTAACGAGCTTCCTGATGGACTGTACACAGGTCATTAATGTAGGTTCTTTCTGGTCCTGTGTGATGGACATTTCTAAGGGAGTACCCCAAGGCTCCTGCTTAAGCCACACATTATTCAATATATACATGGTTCCCCTTGATAATATTGTCAGAGAATTTGGTTTCATAGCCATTTCCTATGTTGATGATACCCAACTGCTTTTATCTTTCAATAAAAATTCTTCAACCACAATATCTCGTTTTTCAGAGGGCATGAAAGCTATCTCCACATGGATGACGGACAATTATCTCCAGCTAAATGTGGGTAAGATGGAGATTATGTTCTTCGGTAATGCCAAGACACTTTGGTCCATGGATTGGTGGCCAGTGGGCTTGGGGACTGACCCCATCCCTAAGACAGTGGTTAAAAACGTTGGTGTTTACTTAGATCAGACATTGTCTATGCAGGACCAAGTGGGGGACTACCTCTGGGATTTGCTTTTACATGTTAGGCTTGCTGCATAGAGTCTTCGCCCTCCTTCCGCTAACGGTACACAAAACCTTAGTTCAGGCACTCGTTATGAGTCGCCTGGACTATTGTAATGCACTCCTGGAAGTGGCCAACAAATCTCTGCTGAATAGATTACAGGTTGTACAGAATACGGCAGTGTGCCTGGTCACTAATATACCTCCCAGAACTGCTTCCCTTCCCCTCTTACAACAACTCCACTGGCTGCCCATCCGCCAGAGAATTATATTTAAAGTGTGCTGTACGGTCCACAAAGCCTTAAATAGCAAAGGTCCTAACTACTTAGCTCAGAAACTCATTCCCTCCCAGCCAAGCAAAACATTACGCTCCAGTATGAAATATCTCGTTATTATCCCCTGTGTGAAGAAATCACGTTCAGGAGGAAAAAGCCTTCTCTTCTAGGGCCCCATGACTGTGGAACTCCTTATCCCATACTCCGCGTAGCTGTGATAATTACTTGCACTACAGGAAACTCCTGAAAACGGAACTCTTTGTGCTTTAGCTGTCTGTAGCCCTAGCATTGCACAACCACAGCACGGAGATACCACTTTGAGGGTGATTGCTGTGCTATATAATTTTCTAAATAAATAAATGCTGGCACTGGAAATAGGGCTTGTAGACCAGATTAGACCATCTATTAAGTAGAGCCCTACAGACCGTCCTCAGTTCTGTCAGCACTGCTTGGTGGTTCGGGTGTGACACACAATCCCCTTCTGGAGTTTTAATGTGATCCTCTGTCTTAAGCACTTCCTCATTCAGCACCTTACGCACCTCATCCGCGGTTTTCATGCACATGCCCCTCAGAACTAGTTTAAATGCATCCCACTTTACAAGCGCATCCACTATGAAGCTCTCCTTTTCTGTGAAATACTGTTCTTGGTCTCGTCCGTCTGTGTACAGAACCCCTCATCATTCTGTGGTGGGTTGTGATCAGAAAGATATTCTGCTCATGCAAACTTAAGGACCAGGTCAAGCGATCAGTACACTATATCTAGTTGTCTGTGTAGTGAATGGACTGATGAGCAGTGTGATTATTCCCTATCCTCAGGATTCAGCAATCTCCATGCATCCCCTACTTACATGTTATGAGCCCAAGACTTATCTGCTGATAATTGACACAGGATTGTGCGCCTGGAACCAGGGGCGTGGATCTATCCCTTATTAGATCTTGGACACAATCAAAGTCACCACACCACTTCAAGGCTGCTGTGGGGTCTCGCAGGAGTGAGGGTGTCAAGGAGGCAAAGCAAGTAGCCTGCCCTGTGTTGGGTGCAAACACAGTCACCACCACCAGTGGCTCTACAATCAAGTGGTCCATCCACCATCACATATCGATCCTCTGAGTCTATCCGAGTGTGTGAGACCATGTACTGTACTCCTGGGGACAACCACACAACAACTTCCCATGCGAACCTCATATATGTTGTGCCAAAAATCACACCACACCATCGTTAACGCAGTTTGGGGAGTTCCACTGCAGTTAAGCATGCCTCCTGGAGACATGTGTATTTGACACCTTTTCAGGAATGCGTGAATCCTGTTCTGCCGTAGTGAGTTTGTGTGCATGTCTGTAGAGTGGTGGGAGAGCAGGCGGGTGCCCCCACATAACAAACAACATGATGAACCATGTAAAACATTTCCTTGGAATGTACAATGGTGGTAGGAACAGTGAAGAACATTAAACAAGTTGGTATCCAAAAAAAGGTACCTATGAATGGTGGGGGGGAGTCTCATAGTCTCATAGCAATAGAAATGTTCATTGTCCTGTCGTAAGTAGTGCCCAGTGCTAAGCCATGACTTGTGGTCACCCCACGGTTACAGGCTAACAGGTCCCCAACCCACCAGTCTGAGGCACTAGCCAATATTGTCTTGCTCACATAACCAGGAAAAGGATATATTGACATAATTTTCAGAGCAGTAGATTCCCCATCAGCTGGGTGATCTGTTGGCCGCCCCACAAGTCCTCTGGGATCCCTTAGGGAGGAATCCATCTTATGAGTTTGGTGCATTTGAATCGGAATTCCCAGCCCTGACGTCAGGTGACCCAGAATGTCCCAGCGCAACAACTACCTGCGCTCTTTCTTGTTTTGCCTGCTCTTCAGAAGGGGGACCTCAGAGTATACATGCTTTCCGCTTTTTTACCCAGCCTTTTTCAGCTGCACAATGGTCCAATTTAAAATCCCCCGCCCCAACCGCATTTACCAGTCAGTCCCTGGTCTCCTTCGCCGAAAGAAAAAAAAGTGTCTTGTCTCCCTCAAATACCTTCAGTTTCATTCGGAATATAAGTGCATATTTGAGCCGAAGGTGCCGAAGCCTTTGTTTAACAGAGTAGTAGGATTCCCTCTGTCTCTGCACATCTGTCAAATAATTGGGGGAAACCGTGACTGTATTATTCTCCACCTGCCACGAGCCCTTGGTTCTAGTGATTTGCAGTATGGAATCTGCCACAAAAGTTGAACAGGTGCACCACCACTGTCTATGAGTGCACCTCAGATTGAGGAGGTCTGCCTGGCACCTGGTGAGCCCACTCCACAGAGAAGAAGGCTAGCGTCTTACCTCCTCGTTTCGCGTGTGTCAGCCACTGTTCCATGTACAAGTCCATGCTCAAGCCCTCGGCTATTTCTGGTAGTAACACTTTGATGATGCAGTGCGATTGGCCTTCCACATCATTTGCTCTGTGCCTCAACAACTCCACCTCTTGCTGCAGAGACTCAGTCTGGGATCATGCAGCAGTCACATTGGGCTGCAATGCTGCTATTGTGATTTTATCAGCAATCTCTTTGGTTTTAAGATTCTTGTTTTCCTTGCTATAGGATACCCATATCTATTATCAAGGTATCAAGCTTTGACTCTAGTGAGGTTTTCAGTTTCTGTATTGTTGCAAGGAGCTCTGTGAATTTGGCGCTGGTGTCTTGCTGCATGTGTTCCACTGTGGTTGATGAATGTGGGGGAGGTGTCCCAACTTTGCCAATGGGTAGCTGCAATGGCCCCTCACCTATTATGGCCCCCTTCTGTTGCACCATTTTGACACCTAAGATGTTGTCTAGGTGTGATCACAGCCGCAGCCGATGTCTCATTTATGTAGCAAGACATCATACACCAACGAAGCCCTCTTCTCTGTGTGTACAGTTACTTCTCTGGGTCCATCACAGCACACCCCCATGTCACTTGCACTGACGGTAATCCATCAGCAATGGTCCCGGAGGGAGGCTCCCAAGTTGTTAGCTAGTGTAATGCTATTGCTCTCCTCTGTTGCACGGCTCAGTGATCCTACAGTTCCTGAGGGGTCCCCTTGTTGCGGAGAAGAGTCTCGCTACCACTCCCTGAGGTGGCCTACTCCAGTAGGGAGCCACAGCTTGGTCTTGTTGGTTGTTTGTGCCAGGGCTTTCGATGCCTCCATACCCTGTGCCCGTTCAGTGGATGGATCAGGCCTCCTCTCACATGACCCCTGTATGTGAGCGGAAAGTGGCTGTGACTATTGTCCAATCTGGGGCTGCTGTGACGTTCCGGCCCATTCTCCATTTTTCCTCTTTGAGCACCCATGTGGGATCCACCCCTCCCTGTGGGGTCCCGGAGCTTCTCTGCTTTACCCCACGGCAGCCTACACAGCAAGAGCAGCATGCCTTCTGGCCCACACAGCCAAGCTGGTTCCAGCACCCTTGTCCTGCTAGCCTCAAGTTCACTGCAGAAGCCCCGGGTGGCACAAGAGACAAGTGCCTCTCATCTTCAGAACCATGGGGTTCCTGTTGCCCCCTCTACAAATGTCACTGTCTGGGTGGGGGAATTTAGTCTGCTGGGTCAGAATATCTGTGACGCTGGAATGGAGCTCGCAACTATGTGACTGCTCTGGCCACCATCTTGGCCACACCCCCACAGACAAAAAGATTCAGTTATGAAGACCTGGACTAATGAATATTACCAGTAACTGATTTGAGCATTACTAACTTATAGCATTTTACCTATGTTATAATCATTGTCTACTTCCAGAAGATGCCCAAGCGAAATGGAACCTATTGGTTTTTATTACCAATAATTTAGTTTATACTTATGCAGAATCCAAAACCTTGATCCATACTTAGTTGAATCAGAACCACCGCTGCCCCTTTATAATGATCAATAAAAATGTGGGGAGATTTCCATGTGGGCATTTTGCAACTGTGTTGTGTCTTACCAGACGTAGCCGAGTTGTCTTTCAAGAATAACTTGATTAACTTCTTGGTTGCAGGATGGTAAATATAGACATCTGTCTATAAGTCTGGTTATCCATATACTCTAGCTTCTTCAGCTCTTAAGCCAGCCCCACCAGGAGCAGCCTGTCTGCTGTTCAGCCCCTCTCCAACTGTCATCACTCAAGTCAAGTCAAGAATAACTTTATTCGGTTTAAATAAACCATAAAAGTATAACATTCATACAGAATATATAAAAATTGCATATCAAATTAGTACAATAAAATGTAACATTACTCAAATAATCCCACAATTTATCAGAAAAAAGTTAAAATACATGATTCTAAAAGGGAGACGTCAATGTTATTTATATTTCATACCGTTTTCTTATTAAAAAAGCATTCCTGATCAAATTTTGTACTACCGTACAGATTGCTTCGGTGGATAAGGATAATAGGAGGTTAAAACCCTCCTGGTAATTGCATGGGCGTGTTTCTCTTAAAAAAGGAATACGGAACCGGGCCCTTGGTTCCATATAAAGTGCACAAAATAGGGTAAGGTGCAAAGTGCTTTGTTGTGCTGAGTTGTCACAAGGGCAAGGAGTGAGGTTATTGCACCATCCGGCCTGTTTAGGAAAGGCAATTAAAAAGTGCAATGTGCAAAGCCGAAATCTAGTCAAAAGAAATCTAAACTGCACGTTCGTGGTAAATGACAAATAAAATTGGGGATATAAAAGTGGCTGATTGATATAAGGTTGGAGTCCTGCTAGCCGCCGGTGATTATCAAGCTCATCACAAAATGCATTTTTTATGATTAGTTTCATTTTTAGGTGTCGCGCCTAGTGTTGCAGTGCATAACACTGCTTGCACAGCGAGAGACCTCTTGTACGGGGTTTGAAAACGGACCTAGGAATCGCACACACTCGTGGGTGTGCTTTTCCTTTTGGCCCACGCTATTGGCCTTTGCGTGCATCTTTTTATCAAAGACAGCACGCAGTTGGCCAAAGGCGGGCGCATTGCTCCGCCCATGGCCTATTGGTGTCTATTCCGCGCACCGCTGCCATGTGGTTTCAATTATCGTGCCCAGACACAGGCGAGATAATTGAAACCACATGTCTTGCTGTGGCGCGCGCGCTCCACTCGTTTATCCAGCTCCCGCCTTTCTTTAATTGACTTACGCCCGCTTTTTGTTAGCCCTCCCTGCCATATTAATGCTTTTTGTATCTGTGCTGTCAGGATTGTCGTAATAATGCCCAAGGCCTATTTCATTACATTTTCCTTTTACATAGCAGAGCCATGGGATAGCCTCATTAATATCCAGCATCATGCAATCCTTGACAATGTCTCTTGTTAGCTTTAAGTCTTCCGACAGCCAAACTTTGGCCGGGAGGATCAATGGGGTAATATTAATCCGATCAGCAATAAAATCCACCCCTGCCTCAGAGTGACAAAATGCTGTAGGGGCGCTTTTTGGAATCATCAGTAATCTTTTTAGAAACTTTTTTTCTAGTGTTTAGAGTTGCGTGTTTTTATAGTGTTCCCATACTCCCGCCCCTTAAGTGGCAGTAGACAAACATTTTGTTCTGTATAGGGTTATCAGTTTCACTACTGGCTTATGGCCCAACTTACATGCAAAGCGGAAAAGACCTTCCACAGCACGGCTAGTATTCTGCACCCTGGATATAATGAGATTTTCCCAGTTCAATTTGTTGTTAAAAACGAATGTTAGACCTTGTCAATTGTCCTGCCCCTTACCATTAACTTTCTTGATTTAGTGTGACTGGGTCCGCAGACCATAATGTAGGATTTGGTAAAGTTAACATTTAGATCCAGAGCTAACATAAAATTAGTAAAAGCATTCAGAGACTTCTGTAAACTATTGGCAGTTAAAGCCACTAGGACAGTGTCGTCTGCATATGACAACAACGGAATCGGCTTTCCCCCAATTCTTGGAAAGTCTAACTCCTGATCTTTTAGGGCAGATTCAAGACCATTTGTGTACAGGAGGAAGAGAAAGGGGGCCAGTATGCACCCCTGGCGAACTCCCACTGTAGAAACAATGGGCCTCATCCTTTCTCCCCCGGGCCGAATCTTATGGCTACCATGGTAGATGCGTGCAACCTGAGCAATAGGGTAATAAGAGGTTCCTCAAAACCCATTTCCCCCATCATGGACCACAGTTTGACCCTATTAACCGTGTCGAAAGCGCTGGACAAGTCCATGAAGGCCAGGTGTATTGACCCCTTCCTTGACTTGATGTACTTACCCATAATCAATGCCAAGTTGAGGCACTGTTCATTTGTCCCCATACCTCTTCGAAAGCCATATTGGGTATGGGATATTTGCCCTTTGGAGTCTGCCCAGGTCTCAAGGCGTGCTAGAATCACCCTCCACAGCACCTTGACCGTAGCATCAATTAGGGAAATGGGCCTATAACAGGTCGGGTCTTCCTTCTTTCCCTTGAAGTACACAGGGACTAATATGGCCTCTTTCCATGATTTTGGAATAGGGCCAATTATTGCTGCTCTAAAGACATTCGTCAGGAGGGGTGCCCAGAGTTGAAGATTACTTTTAAATAAGTAAAGAGGTACCCCATCCGTCCCGTGGCTTTTAGATGTATCCCTTTTTTGAGGGCCTCCTCCACCTCACTCACTGAGAGGGAGGTGCTCAAATGGTGAGCGGATGTTGGGTTTAGTGGGACCTCCTGGCTTATTTCCTGTATAGTAATACCATTCCGGTTGAACATCTTGATGTAATGAGATTCCCACACATCCCCTGGTATTAATGAGTCCATGCCCCTTGAGTCCTTTGAGAACAATGGGCGGTTTATTACCTCCCAAAAGCTCTTAGAATCTTCAAGTGCACTTGCTCTCTCTAGGTCCTCCCAGGCCAGCTTTCTCAGGTCTTGTTTCCTCTGTGCAACTATGGTCTTATAGGACTGCCATGCGCTCTTAATTAAGGCTTTATCTCGAGGGCTTGTATGTAGTGCCTTCTTTAGGTTCTTTTGGGCCCTTGTACACTCAGCGTTGAACCATTTGGTGCCCCCAGATTCCCTTAATACTAGTGGGTTTGTCAGGTTTCTTGATACATCCCTACAAATTCCATGAAATCCCTGAATAACCATTTCAGGGGGGGAGCCATGATCAAGGCATTTCAGAATGTTGCTTAAATTTGCCTTAACCGTACTCTCCTCAAATTGAGGGGGATTTATCTTATTCCATTTCATTCTCACCCCTTGATTTGAATTATACTGGAGGGGGCAACCATCACCTTCCTTCTTTTGGGCAGCTACCTGTAAGGAGGCAGTAAGGGGGTTGTGGTCGCTAACATTGTTTGGCTCCACCTCAAAACTGTCTACCAAAATGGCAGAGTTTCTAAATATTAACATAAAGTTGATAACACTTTCCCTACCTCTGCCCATAGAGGTGGGATATTGGATTTCTGAGTTACTGACCAAGGTATTGACGAAAGACAAATCATTCACTACAATAATATCATTTAAGGCATCTCCCTGTTGAGTGTGTATAAATTGCATTAGAGGTTGACCCTCCATATCTGGTAACCCGCATACCTTATCTGCGCTGTGCCTATATAAAGTGCAATTAAAGTCCCCGGCCCAATAGATGCACAGGGGCTGCCACTTCCCCGCAATCTTGTCAATTTCCTCTTTAAGGTTTACAAATATATCACATCTATTTGGGTCGAAAACATTGTAGTGCCAATTAATTAAAAGAGTCTTGACCTGAACCAAATTAAAAATCAAAATCAATTGATACCAAGGTTAATTAATCACAGACTTGACATTAATAGACCCATATTTAAGAGAGATCAGGGTCGCCAGTCCTCCTTTCGCTCTCCCTGCAGGTGAGGCGATTGCATGCACATTAAGGGAACAGTAACCATCCAATTCAATATTCTCCCTCGACCATGTTTCCTGGATACAGATAATATCTAAGGCCTTTACATACTTTAGCCATATTTCATCCTCAAGTTTCGAGCCGATGCCTTCGATATTCCAGGAAACGATTTTGAAAGGTCGGGTTTTGCACGGCCTTCTAACTAGGTCCTCCCTGTTACTAACAATCGCGAGGTCTAAACTAGTCCCCCCGCTGTCTGGGTCAGATAAGGTAGAGGGCCCGGGGGTCAGCCCCAGTCAACCGCCTCTCAGTGCTAATAGAAGTGTCGAGTGGTGTATGTATGTTGTGATCCAAGTAATATGACCCCAGCCTATTCCCTTCTGTTCCATTCACTGAGCAGTGGGTTTCCCTGGATAACCCTCCTGTCCTCACCAGCTCACTTGGACTATATAAGTCCAATGGTAGTTAGTCAATATCTGTTAAACCCGAAAATGCAGTTAGGGTGAAGCCATGTGGGGGCTGAGGAGGGGGGATTCTGTTCAGAAGACACGGGAAGGGCATAATGCCCCTTTGGTGGGGAGGGTAAAAGAAGCCCAAAGGTTGGGCCTGTATGTGCTCCGAAGAGGAGCCTCTGAAATGACATAAGGCAAATTCCGCCCATCTCTTATCGTTAAAATTCAGGATCATGCAATCAACTTCTATATCTTTTTGTGTTTTCTCCAACCAGCTCACTCGTCTTGCCATTATGATGTGGTCACGCCAGTTTACCTGCGGCTGTATTTTACTAGTGCACCAATAGACAGATTTATTAATAAGGCTCTGACAGCTTTCATTATGACCTGGGTGAGGGTGTGGGACCCCTGTCAGGATCAACGTGTAAGGAGTACATTCTGGTGGGAGGTCTAAAACTGTGTTAAAATCCCGGAGGATTTGTTCGAGGCCCTTATTGGGCCCTTTCTTAATCCCTTTACTCCCACTATGATCCCTTTCAGTGTTCGGGGAATTGGGATTCCTTTGAGCACTGTTGGCCCTCCCCTCTTGACCACCTGCCTGTGTTTGCAGCCCTGTTTGATAGTCTGTGCAAATAACACTATCCTGATAGGGGCGTGCTATATTAGCCTCCACACTTGTGGCTATTAGTCTGTCTGTGACTGACCTCTCACTCTCGTTTGCATTGAGGGTAACGTTTTCTCCCCTATCTAGCTGGCATTTGCCCAAAGAACATCTTGCCTTTAGGCCCAATTTGCTTCGCCAGGCACCCTAGTGGTGGCAGTAATTGGCCAAGCTGCTCCTCAATGCAGGCCAATCATAATAGAATAGGCTCAAGTGAATCTGCCACTATTTTCCAAGTTGGGATGCCACCATGTCCACATCGGGCAAAGTTTTTATCTTTGCAGGCCCTCCTTCCCTCCACCTTGAGGTTTTCCCGCAGAGACAGGGGGGTTTTGCTTTGTCCTCTTACCCTGGGCAATTGTCCCAAAGTCCGCTGTTCAATCCCAAAAGGGTCAGTGCACTTCCTTTTTCCCCCGACTGTGTTTTGATCCCCTGTGATTGTTGATGTTGCAGTGTCCAAGCCTTTTGGCTCTCCTCCTGGTGGAGAAGTGTGGCTCAATGGTTAGAGCGGCAGACCCTGATGCGGAGGTCTGGCCTGGACCAGGGTTCAATTCCCGCCTCGGCGGGTCTTGGGCTCAATTTCCCCGGACCCGATAATTCTCACCTCGGTGCCTATTCTAATCATGGGTCCCACTCTGCAACTCTGGGCAATAGCTTGCTTAATCTCCACAACGGCCCCAACAGCTCTAGGATGCCTGGCTTCACCTTGGGGGTGCCCAGGAGTAGGTACTTCACAGGGAAAGGCCAGGAAGGGTTCCACAGCGGTATGTGCACAGCGCCTGAGAGACCCTTTCGGGGGGGTGCGGAGCGCTATATAAATGCACTACATTTACCCTGGCTCAGGATGATGACAGTGGGTGAGAGTGCAATTAGGGCTTCCACTTGCCGGATGGGGGAGCACTCAGATGTTATTCGCTTAGGGTCCTCTGCGATTATTAAGGGGACAGCTTGGGCAGAATGTGCGTTTATGTCTTCTGCTAGAGATAGTGGGGCCAACGATAGTCTGTGTTCTGCTCATTCAATTTCTTTGTTAAGTGCCCCCACGGCTTTTTGCAAGAAGCCATCTAATGTTGTGTCTGTGCATTGAGGTGCGGGTGTGGGTTTTTTTTCTTCCCATTTCCCCGCACAAATTCAGTGTTAATATAAAGGGTTTTTCACAGGCCTTTCAAACCCACTCCTTACTTAGTATCTCCGTTGATGAATCCAAGAGATGTGGCCCAGCCCAGCCTCTTGCCGCTGCGGATGGGCGCAGATGGGTCTGCCCTTGGCCCGGGCACGGCCCAGGCACGCCGACATGTGTCCCGCACTGCGCAAGCCCTGGCCAGGTGATAAGCACCTCCTGACGCAAACGAAGCGTGACGGCGGCATACTCTCCGCTATGCAGGCTGGGGGATGTAGTTTTCCTGCTCCCACCATGGTGATTTGTGCAGGTGGGCAAACAGACTTCCCTGCGCCCCCACTGCAGTCTCCACGATGATGTTGCTTGGCTGTGCTGGTCTCCCGCGCTGCGGGAGCCCTGGCCGGGTGATAAGCGCCTCCTGGTGTGAAACGAGCGTGACGGCGGCGTCCTCGCCACTATGCAGGCTGGGGGATGTAGTTTTCCTGCTCCCACCACGGTGATTTGTGCAGGTGGGCAAACAGATTTCCCTGCGCCCCCCCACAGTCTCCGCGATTATGTTGCTTGGCTGTGCTGTTCTCCAGCGCTGTGGGAGCCCTGGCCGGGTGATAAGCGCCTCCTGGCGCGAACGGAGCGTGACAGCGGCGTTCTCGCCGCTATGCAACTGTCACCACTCATCCACACAGGCACCCAAGCATTCCATGCATCACAGTCACACCAACATTCCAATACAAACACTCACTCTGGCTGAGCAGCAGGGAGACAGCTAGGCTGGGAAACATATACTAATACAATCAGGATATAACATATCCCCCTCCTTATAAAATAAAAAGAACGAAAAAACATGGGAGGAACTATAAACAAGCATACACATAAGTGGAGACAAAGTTCAAGACTCAGGGAAACAAATTAAAATACAACTTCGCAAGAGTCTGAACACTGAGAAATCAGAAAGGAAAGGTAAACATATTGGCAAGCAATAATAAACACATCCTCCCCAACAAACACTTCTGAAAAACATAAGAAGAAAAGGGTAGACCCACCCTTAGACAAACATCCATGACCACATCTATCGGGTGAAACCAAAAGTGTAAGGGACAAGACCCAAAAGACCAACCCTATGTAGAGTGTGAGACCAATGTACATGAGTAGCACCAGGTGACTTAAACAAAATGTGTACAAGACGTGAAGCGCGAGGCGACTTACACACCCAACAAGAACACCTGAGGCGAAAGGCGGTTACACACTAGACAACACGTGTGGCGCAGGGCGATTTACACACAAGACAAACAGAAAGTGTGGGGGAAGGCAACTTGCACACCAGACAAACAAGAGGTGAAGCGCAAGGCGCCTTACACACTGACAATACGAGACGTGTAGTGCATGACAACTTACACACAATCACAAAACACAATATGCAACTTAGTGTAACTACAGCTCAGAGAAGTGGGAAACCACCCACAGAAACTAAGACCACCCTTGCGTAAGGGAATGGAGTTTAAAATGGAACCTAGAACCATACCCATCCCTCATGTAAAGGGGTGTAACATGACCACCACCCACTTAAAGGCAAGAAACTCCCTTCTGTATGGAAACCTAAACTGTGGCATCACTAAAAAAACATGCTGTAGATGAAAAATACTTTGAGATTAATTCTAAGGAATGCAAACTCTTCTTCTTTTCCACTAGTAATTATTAAACCTGTAACCCATCGCCGGTGAGCGACCTCTCACCGAGAAGTACTACCCTGGGCATATACTCAGCTTGTGCATCCCACCGGTAAAGAAGACAGAAAACAATGGCAGCAGAATAGCGACCAAAAATGCTAACTGAAAAAACGAACTTGCCACCAAAAGTCCAAGGTGACCAACATTTCATGGCACTTCACAGATGTATACTTTACAAGTTGTGACTCTTTCACGTGTAATTTTGCCTGTAACTTGTTAATCAATAAAGTCATATCAAAAATCTACTTCAATGTGTTCTAGAGTGGATTGGTGCTTACGACCAAAGTCTAAATTGTCCCATGCTTCACATCCAGATAATCTGATCCAAAGTAAACAGGCAGACCATGTCCATGGTGTGCCTGTCTCCACAATCTTGTGCCACACGCCGGAGTTAATGTGCAGACAAACGTCCATTTTACACATGACAAGATGTGCGTGTCACCAAAAACAGGAAAACACACCAACAAAGAACTTTGAATTCACTGAGGATTTCTTAGAGAGCGGCAACACAGCCAATCTCGACCCAGTAATAAGCAATGTTGCACACAAAAAAAATCTGAAAATGGGTAAACTCGAACTTACCACCCCAACATCCGGCATAATACATAGGCTCTGTGTGTATTGTACACACAAAAAGAAAAGAGGCACAAACCACATGAATATCCCTCGACAGTAGAAAGGTAAACTGCTTAATTTCTCATTGGGCAACGTCGCGCTTTCAGATAAGCGTTTTGACCAAGTTCAACAAGATGAGAATGGCGCAATGTGCTAGTGTGAACACTTATATACAGTGAATAAGGTGGTTCCAGACATGGATTAACAAATGGGAGATGAAATTACAATGATTCAGTGGAACCACTGAGGCTGCGCCTTTGGTTGCGCTGAAGAGTCGACGACGTTTCGATCCAGTTACTACGGATCATCATCAGGACAGGGACGTGACGGTCTCACCCTGATTAAAACGCCAATGCACCGCACATGACTTTGGTGGTGACACATTCAATGCTGCGCCGTACCTCCGATACTAAGAAAGGACACGCTCAGAAGTTATTTTCGCCTCCGAAGCTCCGCCGGGACACGGCCCTCTCCGATACCCTTCCCTTTACCAAGGACTCCACTGACCATCCTGACGCCTGATTGCTTCAGCCTACAAAGCAACTCATGAAGTCAGAACCGCGTGCCCTAAGCACTAAGTCAATCATACAACCCTGTCCTGATGATGATCCGTAGTAACTGGATCGAAACGCCGTCGACTCTTCAGCGCAACTAAAGGCACAGCCTCGGTGGTTCCATGGATTCATTGTCATTTCTTCTCCCATTTGTTAATCCATGTCTGGAACCACCTTATTCACTGTATATAATTGTTCACACTAGCACATTGCGCTGTTCTCTTCCGCTGACCACAAATAGTCACTTGCGTCGCATCTAATTGTGTCACCTACACAAACAAGCACCAAGTTCAATTCAGGTTGTTCACGCATTTTTGCTTACAGTGCTGTTATAACTGTATGTTTATTTATGTTTATTTTTGTTCTTAAATACATGATGCTGAATGCACATTCTAAAAAATCAGCCTAGAGTCTCCTGGTCTCTCCTTTCGTGTAAAGTACTGTACTTGCATGCCTAACCGTCCTCCTTAACTATACCAGTTGAGATATTGTTGTTTGCTTTATGTACCTACCCTAATCTCAACATGGTTTATGGGTTATTCTCCTGTTGCTAAAGACATGATAGCTGTGCCAGGCAGGAAAATTCAGTACTGGCTGTGTCACCCCTAAACAGGGAAGGCCTTCACATTTTTCTTAGCCGTCATCCTTCTTAAATAGAGACTCTAAGTGAGAGACCCTGCGTTTTATGTTGGTACTCTCGTTCTACAAAATCCTAAATGTGCACTTTTCTTCTAGTGCTGAGCATGAAACCCAGGTGTAGTGTCTTGTGAGTTAAAGATGACGGACCCTTTTTATTCCTGTCGGACTCCGTAGAACAGTGATGTAAGTGCTGGTGTGTGGATGATAGAATGCATAATGGAGAATGTTCAGTTAAAGGTTATACTCTGAGGAATAAAGATGTGTAATTCCAAGTTCAGGGTATTGCGTAATCATTTACATGATCTGAGACTGGGAAGGATGCTACATCTGGTGACAAGATAGGGTATTCGTAACCAGAAGAACCAACAGTGCTTTCCCAGAGAGTTTGCCATGGTCCAGCAAACTGCTTTTGTGTGCCACCCAAGCCTCAGTTGAAGTGAATATCTATGGTTGGCATGTATGGAGTCTAAGGTTTTCAAAGAAGAAGAAGGCCTTGCAGAGAAATTTGTGGATAATCGGCCAGGAGCCTGCTGGTGAGACGATGAAAGAGGTACTACGCCAGAATGCAACACAGAGCCATAAGCCATATGTAACGATAAAGCTAAAGGCAATGACAACCAGGTACAGAAAAATTCTGAAGGCAGAGACAACTAGGTACAAAAAAGTGCTAAAAGAAAGAATGGTCAGAAACCAAGAGTATAATTATACTTATCAGAACCTGAGTAAAGAGAGCCATCCAACCTCAGAAGCGGGTGAAGCGTCCTAAGAAAAAGTTCTGGGGTTGCGCTTACAGAGCCATTGGTTCTTCAAACAACCACCACAGAAGGTGCTGGGTGTGTTCCACACAGCTCAAAGGTCATCACGAAGCTAGAATGCTCCAATGGCTACACAACCTCGGATCATCTGCGATGATACAAATGTCATCACGCGGCTAGTGCATGACGAAGGTGCTGGTCCAAGTGGGTAGCCAACATCGCCAGAGAGGGTTTTGCTCTCGACAGCAGCAAGTTGCACAGGTTATGATGCCGCCGCCTTCCTGAAACCACTGCTTCCCCTTCACACTGCCAAATAACAGAATATTAGTGCCAGATGGACTGACTGGATGGAAACTTTGATGTTTTTATTGATGCATTAGAAAAATAATAAAAATATCATCAAATATCTAAAAAATCTTACAGGTGAAGGAGCAAAGGAAGTAATAATGAAAATACCACATGCTGATGAAGTCTCATACCGTCAAATCAAAGGGTGGTAAAATATCAAGTGCAACCCAATGCCAAATGTTGGTGACGAAAGATAAATTTACAACCAAGAAAGGCAGAAAGCTGGTGAAACGATTGACAAGTTTGTCGAAAGACTTGATACGCTCATCAAACATTGCGAGTCCAATTAGTTAAATGATGAAGACGCCATACATCTCAGAGTCATAGATAGTTGCTTATTCAAATTAATTCAGAAGACGAATGCTAAGAGAAACATCCAATTTGGAGCGAGTACTCATGGCAGTAAGAGCCGAAGAATGTGCAGACCGAAAAGCTGCTAACATGGAGGCGGGAGATGCTCAGAGTGAGTCAGCACTGCACATGAAAAGTAAGCAGAGACACAAGGTTGATGGCCACAAAATCAAAGTGATGTCTACAAAGAAAAAGAAAATGTGCTTCAAATGCGCGTTTTATTTCCCACATGAAGGTAAATGTCCCGCCATTGTTAAAATATGCAAGGGTTGTGGGAACTAGCACCTTTTTGCAACAATTGAGGCAAATGGAAGCTAAATAAAGTCAATTGTCATCTAAATCTTTGTCCAAAAGTTCTTTAACGTCTTT
Source organism: Triturus cristatus (assembly GCF_964204655.1). Lineage (NCBI taxonomy): Eukaryota > Metazoa > Chordata > Amphibia > Caudata > Salamandridae > Triturus > Triturus cristatus. The sequence goes on from NC_140590.1 coordinate 1,390,718,968, forward strand.
GTCAAGTGACAGTGAAGAAGATGGATGTGGGATGTCGATGTCAACTAAATAGAAACATGCGCATGTCTGATTGGAAGAATGCAAGTCGAAGAAAGATCGACAAGTGAATTCATGAAATTTATGTAGATACTGTCCTAAAATCACACTAGAGGTGAATGGCTGTTCCATACCTTTTATCATAGACAGTGGTCATCATGTCTGAGGAGAAGTACAACAAACTGTCTCCAGTGCCCCTTATCACACCGTCGAAGACAAAAGTGTATACATGGGCTCCATCAATGCCATTAAAAAGTCAAGGTTCATTTGTAGCAATCATGAAGCACTAAAAGACAAAAGTGCAAGCACCAATTCACTTACCTCGAGGTACTTCGTCAAGTGCCTGTTTACTCAGTTTCAGTACTGCTACTGAAATGGGACTGATATCTGTTAATTACAACATAAATTCTCATCATGAAATAGTGAGTCAGTTTCCATGTTGTTTGATGGATTAGGAAAACTTAAGACAATGAAAGTGGTGCTGCATATTAATGAGGACATTCATCCTGTTGCTCAGCAAAATCCTCAAAGTGTGTTTCATTTACAGGAAGCTGTTGAAAAAGAACTTGAGACATTACTAAAGCATGATATCATTGAGCGATCTACTGGAACAACACCATAGGTTTTGCCTATAGTAGTCATACCTAATAAGGACTGTGAAGGAGCTGTAAGCATCTTTGTTGATATGCCTCAAGCTTACAAGGCAATTGAAAGAGATCGACATCCAGGTCCACAATTTGCTGATATGATTACACAGCTCAATGACGTTAAAATATTCTTTCGCCTTGATCTGAACAATGGATATCATCAATTGAAACTAGAACATTGCAGGTGCATGACTACCTTTTCTACCCATATTGGTTTGTTCAGGTATTAAATATTACATTTTGGCATGTCATGAGCTGTAGAACTTTTTCAAGATGCCATGCACCACAGAAAACAACCTGGCACTCATGCTTTAAATGATAGTGATGATATATTGGCCTTTGGTTCCTCACGAAAGGAACATGATAAAGCTCTTACATAAGTGTGCAGTTTACTTGTTAATGCAGGTCTCACTTTGAATGCAGAGAAGTGTGAGTTCCACAAAACAAAACTCAAGGTCTTTGGCCATATTTTCTCTGCTGGGGGAATGACTCCAGATCCAGTGGGAGTACAGGTTTTGTCAGTCACCTGTCCCCCACAAGATGTTATCATGTTACCATTTTGCACCCTTTTCTTCGCATGGCCAGTGTTAGACCTGTCATTCTCAGGGTGGTCTTCCCCCAAACCTTTTGCCTGCTTACCTCCTCTTTTTGCTGGCCTTAAAACTCTGAGAACTTTACCACTTCTAACCACTGCTATAGTTCATGTGATTCTCCCCTAATCATTGTAACATTTGTGCATACACAATTTACATTTTTATTTTACTCGTAAGCCCCTTGCAAAGTGGTCTAGCAGATGCCCAAGGCCTACAATCTAAATGCTACATTTGGGCCTCCAGCACTGTTTGTGCCGCTACTCACACATATGGCCTTTCAAACCTGTCTCCGGCCTGCCATTGCAAGGCTTGTGTTTGCAGTTTACTGCCACTTCGAAGTGGTATTTAAAACCAAACCACTTGCCAAGCCTTAAACTCCCTTTTTATTACACATAAGTCACACCAAGGTAGGCCCTAGGTAGCCCTAATGGCAGGTGCTGTGTAACTAAAAGATAAGACATGTACTTTTAAGATTTACTCGTCCTGGTAGTGACAAACAGCTAAGTTTGTTTTCACTACTGTGAGGCCTACTCCTCTCATAGGCTAGCAGTGGGAGTTCCTTATCAGCTTTATGTTTTATATCTTTGGAATGGTAATAGTAAATCCTCTGTAATGGTAAAGTTGCATTTAGAAAGTGGCCATTTCTCTGCTTTTACTGCTCTGTGTGCCTTGCAGCCTTTCTCCGATACACGTTTAGGGTGGGTGACAGCGACACTCTGTGCATTCTATCTAGGCAGCCAAAAACACAAAAAGGGTGGGCGTGACAGAGAACTCATCTGCATTCATATGCATTATTCTGGGAAGGAAGGGAAAGGGGGAGCTGACACTAACACCTGAATAGGCACTGTCCTGTTTCCCACACAAAGGATTGATTACCCCTACTGGTAGTCTGGAGCCAGGTCTGGGATGAAAGGGGGACCTGTGCACCTCAAGGGCCTTTGAAGTCACTGCCACTTCAAAGGCAGAACTCGGTATATGTACTGAAACTCTGACCCTACCGAGACAGTACACAACTGGACCTGTGAAGAACCCTTCCAGGAGTTAAGACTGCTGTGCTACAAGGATTGCCACTCTGATTGACTGCTGTTCTGGAAGAACTGTTTTTCTGCTTTGCTGTGCTGCCCTTCTGCCTGCTGATCTCTGCCCTCTACCCTCCTGAGGACAATGACTGGACTCATCTCACTTGAACCCAGAGTGACTCCAAGGGCTTGCTGGCTTGCACCCTGTTCTGAAGCCTCAGGGCCATCAAAGACTTCCTGCAAATCTGCAACAACACCTGGACTCTGCCCTGCCAAGTGGTGCCAGTCCAGTCCTGGGCCCTTCAAAGGTTACTTATTCTGTACAGAACCATCAAAATCAATGCAGTGACGATTTTGCACAGACCTGAACTTACGGATTGCCCTTCAATGCAGATGCAGGAGCTGATTGGCGACATTGCTTCAACAGACTGTGCGGCTCAATGACGATGGAGAGTGCGGTTCAATGACAACGCAGTGCCTGCATCGTAAAGAGGTACGTTGACGGAGCCTTCATCGCCTGTGTGGATCAGAACCAATGCTCCTAGTCTTCGACGTTGTCGCTTGCTCCATCAGCGGGACCTGTGTGAGTCCTGTAGCTGGTCTGCCCTCCATCGTAGTCGGCCTGAACTTTGAATTCACCCTGGTCCGGCCTGGCCTCAAGTAACCCATAATAGCTATTTGCTTCTAAGCACTACTTTTTGATTTATTTAAAAAAAAATAATATCTTCGGCTCTACTTATTGGATTTTTGATATTTCGGTTTTGTGTTACTCATAAAAGTATAACCATTTTTCTAAACAGGTGTAGGGGTATTTTTGTGGTGTTTTAATTGTACACTGTGTGTGTGTGTGTGAGTGTTGCCCAATTACTTTACAAATTGCCTCTTTAGATAATCCTGACTGCTCTGTGCCAAGCTCCCAGAGGTTGAGCATAGGTTATCTTTTAGTGTGTATATAGCTTACCCTGACTAGAGTGGTGGTTCCTGCTTGGACAGAGTGCATATCTCTGCCATCCAGAAACCCCAGTTCTAGCAGCCACCTACTGTTCTAGGTACATTTGTGATTTTGCCACAGTAATGCCCCATTAAGAGACTTAAGAAAACAAAATGCTTCATTCAATTGTCAAGGAATGTGAACTAAGCTTCATGAAAATCAAACATGCAATTGAGAACGCCACTGAAATGACCTATTTGATCAAAAGCTATATACAGAAGTTATTGTTGACACAAGCCCGGTTGGGTTGGGCGTGCTCCTTGCCCAACACAATTGACATCCAAATGCTAGCAGAAGTTTGTCACAAACTGAACGTACTTATGCACAACCTGAAAAAGAAAGCCTAGCTGTGGTGTGGGCTTGTGAACATTTTCACGTTTGTATATAAAAAGCATTCCACTCTTGTCACAGATCATCAAGCATTGCTTACCATCTTTGACAATCCCAAAGCCAAGATGCCCGTCACATTGAGAAGTGGGGGCGGCGACTGCAGGAATATGATTACACTATTGTGCACCAACCAGGGAAAGATCAAAACCCTGCTGACTACTTTTCATGACGAGTGCCAGTACAGTGTCATAGTACCACTTCCCAAATAGCTGAAGCCTATATTAACTTCATAGTAAGGTCCAGTACACCTGTCCCTATATCAATGGAACAAATCATTGCTGCCACAAGCATGGACAGTGATATGCTAATACTCAAAGACATTATTGCACATCAACGCTGGAAACAGCATACTCAACCTCATGCAAATGACAGTGGATAGGATATCAGAAATTCAAAAATGTGAAAGAAGAACTTTACGTTACCCAAGAAGGTATCGTCTTACAAGGTTCAAGAATTGTCATACCGAAGGGTCTGAGAGAGCAAGCCATTGAAGTGGTACATGAGGCACATCATGGAATTGTCGCCACTAAGCGAGCTCTGTGATACTGAGTTTGATTTCCTCATCTTGATGAAAGAGTTGAAAGGGAATTAGAGACCTGTCATTTGTGCAACTGTTTATCTACCAAAACAACCCAGAACATGCCTGATCTTCTGAAGCATGTGTGGGAGAGAATCGTTGTAGACTTCTTTAGACCCCTTGACAATGGACATCATCTAATGGTAGTCATTGATGAGCATTCTTGTTTTCCCTTGGTAGAAGACAACTTTCTTACTCATCTGAACATGAAGCATCAGAAAAGCACACCTCTTTGTCCACAAGCAAACTGCAATGCTGAGCATTTTATGAGCACCCTAAAAAAGGACAGTTCAGCGTGCTGCACTGGAAAAGCTTGAACGCAAATCAGCTCTTCATTCTGCTCTTCGTGCATAACGGTCAACTCCCTAGTCAACTGCAGATGAAAGTCCTGCAACCCTGATGTTTGGGAGAGCCATGAAGACCATGTTGCCACAATGGACCACTAAAAGATTGATTGATGATGAACTTCATCAAACAGATTTATGTCACAAACACAAAATGAATACCTATGTAGACAAGCAACGATGTGCGAAGAACACTGTCTTCACAGAAAGATTCAGAGTCCTTGTCAGACAGAAATGAAAACAGAAAACGTCTGATGCTTCTTTTGATGATGACCCACTGAGTGTTGTGACTAGAAAAGGAGACATGGTGCCTGCTCACCATCCTGGTAAGTCCATTATGCGAGAATCTTTGCATTTCAAGAACATGCCCTGATATTTGCCAACTCCAGATGTCAGAAGGGAGACTTCTCCACCTGAGAATCATGAGAGCCCAACAACTGCACATGTGTCTCTGTCACTAGTGCCAGTAATGGACACTTCTGTATCTCCGCAGCCTCACAAGACAAGATCTGGATTGACTTGAGCACCAAAAGCCCTATTGAAGATCTGTGAGACATATATATGTAACTATTTGTACTTTTCATTTAACCCCTTCCATGCTGCGCAGATTCCGCCGCTGTGCTGACGGAATCTTGCGCGGGCGTGGTCATGACGGAACGGTTCCGTCATGAGCACAGCTCAACCGTGGCTCATGACGGAACCGTTCCGTCATGAGCACTGAAGGGGTTAATAAAGGGCGAGATATAGTGTCTTGTGAGTTACAGATGATGGGACCCTTTCGGTCCCTGATGGACTCTGTAGAACAGTGACGTAAGGCTGCTGTTGATCATGTAAGGTTGATCATGTAAGGATCTGGCAGAACAAGACTTTGGGAATTGAGAAAGTATGGTCCTGCACATTGCACTTTATAATGTTTTACCTACCTAAATGCACTGTATGCCTTGGGTAAAACTGACATTTTAAGTGTTCTTGTAGGCATATGATACTGCTATGACCATTGTTGAGTTTTAATGTGAAAGAATCCTACATTTTATACTGTTTGTTGGGCCGGTTGATTAATTGGAATGACTTTTTATATTTTCGATTGTGTATGTTAAATGCTGTCGATGTAATATTTCTTTAAGAATTTATTTCTTAGAAAAAAAGGATTTTTGAGTTTGACTTTGAAGAGTAGAGGAGAAAAGGAAAAATAAAAGATCTTGGACAGTGAAAGTTAAGGGCCAGAAAGAGTGAGATAGAAACTTTCACAAACAGGAGAGAGGGACAGATCAAGACAGATACTAGGAATACTGCAATGCTTTCAGGATAGATGGTTAGGGTGAATGGAAGGAGGAATGAGGTGGGTCTTGAAAAGTGATGGGTGAATGGAGGGGCCCAAAAGAGGAAAGAAGATGCTAAAGAAACCGTGCTAGAAGGCAGAGAGGGGGAGGCATGGGTAGAAGGGCTAGTGATAGGTAGTAACAGTGTATGATGAAAACAGAAGGAGATAGAGAGGAAATGGCTAAGACATACAAAATAACCTTTTCAGCCCAAACATTTTATTGATTCTAGGATATTTTAATCTGCAGGGGGACAGACAGACAAGCCCTGCAACATTCTGCTACAATGTCCTGCAATATTTCAGCATCCTGTCTGTCTCTTTTGCTCCTTCTACTGTAGACACAGCAAGAGAGACTGGCTGGCTGAAAGAGTGAACTCCTATATAGAAACAGTATGCACGGACAAGTGACAAGTGTAATACCATTTTTTATCACTGTCCTGAGAAGAAGGGTCATCCCTCACCAGAACCCATTTCGGTAACAGGCCCATATGTGTGGAGTTAGTTATAGGAAATCTAGACTTACTTACCTGTCCATATTCTGTCTTCGAAATTCACAAACATTTTAATTTTTCAGAGCAAAAAATTCCTATCTTCACTTGGGCTCACAATGCCCACATTACAGGGTGTTTAATGCTACACAAAGCCATGGCAATGCTTGTTTTGGCTCAGCATTGATTTTAATAAAACAGAATCAGTACAAAACGTCTATGTCAATTTGCACCGCTGCACTATAGTAATCGATGCATTGGTGTTAGATATAATTCAGCAAAATTAAGAGTTCAGACACATATAGCAATTTTAATATTTCATCTTTAATTTTTGTATCTATAACTACTTTTTAGACTTCCCGATTAAATTAGATTTTTTATAGTTCAGTATATCGAAATGTGTGCGCCTCATAATACAAAGACAGAGTGAAGCCATTACATTTTAACCTCTCTACACAATGGATTTGGTGCAGCAGAGAGATTCATTACATTTACAACTTTGCTGATTTGTGAAGGGAAGAGAGGTGGGAACATCACAGTGCCTGATCTTGTGGCATATCTACAATGACGGCGATAAATAAACGCAAAGCGCGCTTAGCGCTTTGTTATTTATCGCCGTCTATCTCTGGAATTTCTCACCCTGGTAACGCGTTATTAACAACGCGTTACTCCAGGGCGTTAAAAATTCCAGAGATAGCGGGGAAATCGCCGATTTGCAAAACGGCGATAACCTTGCTGATACGACCCACAGGGTCGTATCAGCATAATCCACCCCAATGTTAGGGATAGGTAAGTCTGCTTTTTAGCAGACGTTAGTTTTTGGAGAAAACAGCGGTTTTCTCCAAAAACTAACGTGTGCTAAAATGCTGGGGCAGCCTTTTAAATATCGCGATGTGAACATGAGCGATATTTACAAGGTTGTCCTGCCCAGTGACCCCCACTTTGCATCTCATTAGAGATGCAAAGGGAGGCACTGGGTAAAAGGGTGCTAACATGCGCTAATGCATGTTAGCACCCTCTTGTTAATAGGGCGATGGTTTTATCTCCGCTTTTTTGGCTTTAAAAGCCAAAAAAGCGGAGATAAAGCCCTTGTAAATATGCCCACATGTGAGGTGGGTTCCGTGTGAGAGGGTATATATGTCAAGTGATCTTCATTAAGGGTAAGTCCGCACTTTACCAACAATTTTACTTTAAAAAAGACGATTCTCTAAAAAATGGTGATCCGGCCATGCCAATGTGTTTTTTTGATGAGACTTTAGGTTGGCGCAGACTGTCACTCGTGGTTTTAAACTGAAATGGGGCCAAGCGACACTTTTGGTTCCCTCATCACTGTGTGGCCCTCACTGAAAGGGTCTATGTGCCCAAGCTAGTGAAACATCAACAACCTTTTGTCTACATACCAGCAGAAAAATATTGGTTCCAATGCTTGTTTCTTGCCCTATTGAATTCTGCACTTCCAATGACCTGACCAACCATGCCACAAAAGGCTCATACAGAGCACTACATGCAGACACTAATGCTTTCCCCAGAAAGGTGCCACCCTGGAAAAATCATACTGTGCAGGAACCACAAAGGAAGAAGAAAGCAGCTACAAGTGCTGTGAAATGTGCTTTGCCCTGCATACCTTCGTGTTTGAATTTCCAGGCAGTGTCCCTGTGCCAGCTGGATCAGCGGTGGGGTTCAGCCCGTGGGAGGAAGGCATTTAGAACAGTAGTTCACATGCTGTAGATCACAGCCTCATAACAGATACCTGTCTCAGTGCCTAATGGTGTATTTATAACCCAAAGCTGGGATTTTCCTCTTCGGTGTGGTTGTTATATAGTTGCTGGCCTATTGCAAAAAACATCCCATAACATGGGTAGAGCAACTGAGAAAGATAACTCTCTGGTTTACATTTATTTTTTATTTTAACATTTTTTCTGACATTGCATGCAAATTTGTTTGCCAAGTGCCTTTCCTACGATGGATAATATTAAATATTTTATTGTATGGTGACTTGTTTCTTTTGGATGTATTATCGAATATGATGACTAGTAATTAGGCATGTGTATACTTGTTTCATGTCTTTTTTTTATACATTCGAAATAAGGGATTGATTTTAAATTCACCCCAACATGAAGCCTATAGCTCTAGTATATATACAGGCTACCGTGCCTTAAAGGTTCTGAATCACAATTATGTTTACATGTGAGAGACAGCCTAGAAAAGAAGCATTTATAATGCAAAATCACAACCACTGGCGTATAATGCCAACAGAGGTCCTTTATCCTCCCTTTACTCAATGAATCGAGAGGTAGCAGAAGACTCAGTCATATCACCACACCTTTTCAATCTTTACATGGACCTCGATGGCCCATGATTGGAAAGTATTATGACGTCAATGTGCTGATGATACACAGCTATGCCTCGAAGTCTCCAGTCCCATGGATATTACGGGGTATATGTGCAAGGACTTAAAGTCACCAGAACGTCCGATTTTAAGACGTTCTGGTGGCGTTGAGTCCATCGTCTTATTTACAAGGCAGTGTTAAGCCAATTAACGTGACTTAATGCAGCCTTGTAACTAAGGCCTTCGTTCACGCTACACTTAGCATGAAAGGGGTGGGCAATGGGTGTTGCGGTGGGCGTTCTGCAGCAACACCGATTGATTTTTACGATGCTCCCTATGTACAAGGGTGACGTAAATATGAGGCAGTGCCAAAAGTAAGGCCAAAGAAAATCTGGTCTTAACATGGTGAAATGAGGAGAAATTATTGATTTCTCCTTGTTTTTGCTGAATGCAGCACATATAGAAACAGCAAATGTCCAAGAATGATGGCGATTTGCCAGGAAGTTATCCCTTCTTGCACATAAACAATCATTCCGCCAACGTAGGCACATCGCACTATGGTACAAGGGTGCCCGCATTGGCGCTAGCCAGCTAAATTTAGCGCAACCACTAGGGGAAATGCAGGGGTGTGCCATATCATTGTAAAATATGGAGCATTCCTGCGTTTTTGAACTGACGGAGCGTGCCGTTAGCAATTTTGGAACTGTCCCATGCTCCACCAGTTCATTGTACATAGGCCCCTGCACCTTTCAACATTTTTCTCAAAATAATAATAAATCAGATGTAGGCCGTCTCTCTTAAAATTGAACCTGACTAAAATGAAGTTACTTCTACTATATTCTAACATTCCCCATCTCGCATGTAAAAACATTGCTTGGCTCTAGCCTCCCACTAAGCAGTTCAGCCTTGTTAGTATCATTCTTCAAATCCCTTGGTTTTGTGATCGACTCCAATTCAACCTGGCTGAACACATCAATGAGCTTACACAATCAGCACCACAGTAGGTACATCTGGTAGGGAAAATCCAACCATCTATTCAGACTTTATGATGCTGTTCAGACCTTTGTTTCTCCCATATCGATGGTGGAAATGATCACCTAGTCAATCTACTGGGATGTCTATAGCACCTCTCAAATCAACTCTACACATTGCAGCCTGGTTTTTCTCCAGCGTTAAACATCAGACGACAACCCGCCTTGTTTGGTACTTTGGTACTTTAACTGCATTTTTGTATTCCCTATGACGATCTATGAGGATTTTATTGTCAAGTGATTAGCTCCAATTTCTTTTTATCCTGCCCATCCAGCTTTTCATTTCTTTATGTTTTCATTGCACCATTTCATCCTTTTCCTTGTTTTTGTGAGTTTTCAGAGAGGTGTTAAGTTTACTATTCATTCTCTTGCCCTTCATGCCACCTCAGATTAGACACAGCCACATGCAAATCAGTCTTGACCCTGCTATTCAGTCGGTTGTAGTTTAGTTACCGTTGCACAGTGGGAAGGTACACATGTCTGGGAATGCCCTTGGCCACTAAGGGCATTATATTAAACACACACAATTTGATGGGAGGATTCTGATAAGCCCTAACTAGGGAGAAACAAGACCTGGGTTTTTTGTTTTCCAGTTCAGGGAGGACCAGGCCTATCAGTTCAAGCTGGACTGGAGCAGTGTCAACACTGATTTGCATATGGCCTGGTCCAAACTGAGGTGGCTTGGTGTGGCAAATTACAATGGGTGGTGATGCCGCCACAAGTAATAACCAGTGGCTGAGATTAATTCAAGCATTCCTTCTATCTATTATTTGTATACTTTAGTGTGTTGCCATTAATGAGAAGAGTATGCCTAAATGTGTGTCCCGTGCACACTGTGTCACTAGAAGCAAGTTATACCTGGCTGATGAGCCCTAACTAGGGCAAATCTCGTCCTGAGTTACTTGTATTCTGGTTCAGGGTGGGCCTGCTTGTCCCTTTGGGCTGGACTGATCTCATTGGAACACGGTCAACATTGGTTTGCATATGGCTAGGTCCAAAGGTCGCATTGGGTGCAAAATAGGAATGGATTTGGATGTTCCCCAAGTGATTACCAGTGACTGGGATTAATTCAAAGACTACATCCATCACTTTTTTACATACTTAAGTCTGATAGAATTCCTCGGCATGGAAAAGGCAAATAGTATGCTTTGGATGAAACATGGAATGGAAAACATGGATCATATATGGCTTAATTGCATTTTAACATTTACATAAAGTGAGAAACAATATTTGAGATGTGATTGAAACAAACACCGGACAGTGGATCAATAGAGCAACAGGCACCAATTCCAAAAAGTAGACCAAAATATATATACTTTTGAACCAATAAGTCAAACACTTTCTGTGTGCAAAACTCACAAAAGGCTCTTACTGTCCAGAAGAGCCACCCTGTAAAACAAGGTCAATAGAGCAAATAGACAAATGTTGTGGTTGCACCACTAATGATGAATGTACTTGAACAGTTCACAGTCGGTCCATGAATTATTTAATTGTCCATCTTTATTATTATAGCATCTTCTTCTTTTTAGGAAAAACACAGCCAACGCGTTTCGTTCTCAACAGAGAACTTCTTCAGGGCATTCTTAATATCCACAAAAGTTCCGATTGTAAATCTATGACCATGTTGTCTTTAGTCCAGAACGTATTGTCAGCACATTGAATTTCAGTCGGCTTCTATATGGTAAGCATAATGTGAGCCACGTATGCAATTTTTCTGATGTAGACCAATTCAACAATCTATGTGATATGATAGTCACGGTATTACCTATCGTAGTGACAATCTATTCACTAACGATATCCCATGTTGCGAAGTCCTGCCATTAGTTCGAACTTTGTCTATTTGCAATATTTGAGATGTGGTTAAACCATGAAAATGTTATCTTGCTGATGGGAGTTTTTAGTTCAATAGATAAACAGAACCAAAACAAATTTACAGATTGAGATTCTTAGCTGTCTATTGTTATTGAGCCCAGACAAGAAATGTGTACACTAGATTTAGGTTGGGCACACCCTTACATTGGAGACCATAAACAGTACAGGACTGGGGAAACAAGGCCGGTCTGATTGTAGTACATATTATCAGTATGTTGAGAGGATTTTGAGATACATATTCTGGCCTGATGCACATGGTTGACATAGTATTAGGTTTTTAGTAGAAACAATTTGAAATATCACCAAACTGAATGAAGTGTATGGCATAGTAAATACTCTGTTCAAATGTTTTTTTAGGTAAAACAAATTTTCGGGAAGCAGTATAAACTATAATAATTTCGATATTTAAACCTGGGCCCAGATTTTCTAAGATTTTGCATCGAGGTTGCATCAGTTTGTTGGAGCAGCCCCAACGTACAATCCGTTTTTGGATTTACAAAGTCACGCAAATGCCAATTTGCATGGCATTGCGTAGCTTTGTAAAGGAAATGCAACCAAAGGCAGCACATAGATCTGCCTTGTGTTACCTTGCATCTGGGAATCATACCCTTGGAGGTGCATGGGCTTTCCAGTACATTCACCCATGGGTTTTGACGCAAACCCATTTTTACAAAGCAGGGATTTGTGCTAAAATACTACACCTACCTGAGGCTGCAGAATACATACAAAGAGGAAGTAGGCTCAAAGAATAGTTTTTATGCAGAGATGTATCCCATGGCTGAAGGGTGCATGTGTTGGAGCTAGACAGCCCAAAGGGCTACAGTGGAAGGAGAGAGCTGAACTGCTTTGTATCTTTGTAAATATGGTGCTTTTCTGCTTTCTTCCTTTTGTGCAGCACAGTGCAGCAACTTCCCTTGCTCTGCTGATTTGCGTAGATCTCAGCAGATCCATACCTTAATATATAAACAGGCTTTACAGTATGGTGAAAGCCACTATTCCCAGAAGCTGTGACAAACAAATAGCTTATATTATATAGGATAGGAGTTAAAATAGTTATTAACTACTCATACTCTTGTGAAATCACCACTGTATTAAAAAAAATAACATATATGTTATTAAATACTGTAATATACCAAAGAATACTATCTGAAGACTCTATAATAAGCACCTGGCCAGAGATATTATTTGAATGGAATTGAGATAGTAACTTTTTTTAAAAATGCAACAAAAAATCAGTGCAACACCCCTGGTTGACCACTGCCGATGGGTAACGATATTTGCAACTTGGCACACTACATTCAACAAGAACATAATTGAAGACGAGTGGGGAGAGTGAGCACATAACATAGACACTAAGGGCCCGATTATGAGTTGGGTAGTGTGAGAGCAGACCGTCACGCCGGTGGCCCGCACCTCTAAACCCGTTGTTGCACCACCTGCCAGATTATGAGTTTCCTCGAGTCTGGTGGCCTTTTTTTGGCAGTCCCATGGTGGTTCCCCTGAAAAAGGGCACCACAATGGGAAAGCCAATAAAAGTTCCTTCACGGCATGGACTGTAAAATCCATGCCGTGTAGGAACTGGGGTGCATGCACGCGGGGGGCAAATGTTGTGCCCCCTTGCATGCATCCCCATGCACATGTGCAACAGGGGGCCCTTTGTTTCAGGACCACCAGCCTTTTCATGGAGGAAAGAACTCCATGACACCGCTGATGGTCCTAAAACTCGTAACATGCATGGCGGTGCAGCAGCTGCACCACCAGCATAGTATTGAATGGCGGTGAAATGGCAGTTTGACCATCCAACTTTTAATGGGGCAGTCAGACGGCTGGTGAGGTGGTGGCTGGACCACCACTCCCCGCCCCAGCAAATCTGGGATTCCTCGGACCGCCAGACTCCTAATTATGCCCTAAGTAATGACTGGATGGAATCATTCAAACTTAAAAGTTTAGTTGCCACTTTTAGTTGAAACATCTGGACATAATGATATTATAACGATCCATGCGCAACTGTATTCTGAAGGTCATGAAGACACCATAACAATGTACAAAAATAAAAACAGAATGTACAACTGTTAGGATGTTATGCATAGAGAAAACTGCAACTTGCTTTACAACCGGAAAAAAGTTATACAGTTGAATGAAAACATTTATTTATATATAAAAAAAATTGTGCAAAGGATACACTTTGAGTCCAATACATTTGAATCAAAAAGTCATTTCAGCTGCTTCCTTTCGCAAGCACCTAAATCTGGTTAACAGCACTCATTAAACTTGTTTGAGTACCAGGAACAGTAAATGTGTACAACTTTTATGTTACAATACAACTGCTATGACAGTAAGTTAAGTAATTGCTACTGAGCTCTTCAATGATCTGGAAACTGTAAGCTTTTCGCCCTGAAGCAGACATCAGACAGTTGACTTGTTTCTATAACACCTCGAAAAAGGCAATCCTACAATCACAACTGACACCCTTGAATAGAAGCCTTCACGCCTCTGCGCAGCCGATGAAGGGTATCTAGAAGTTTGACAGAACATCATCAAGATTCAAAAAGCTTTGCCCAATCTTCCAGATAGAATCCTTTCCAAAGCCTGTGGCATCACCTACAAAGTGGTAAACATGAGAACATCACCATATCTGGTAAGAAATATGAAGATATCTGGTGGGCTGTATGACACACACTCCACAACCTCAGCTGACTTGACAGACAAAAACACATGAAGAAGACTAGATGTCAAGGTGGTGGGTGCATGCATGTGGTGCAAAATTACATTAACTAAATTGTCGACATGCATGACATTCTCTTTTTAAAGTTGAAATGTTTAACTTTAAAACAGTAATGTAATGCATGTCGCGATTCAGTGCATATTACCACATAAAATACACTTAAAAAAAGGAAATAAAAGTCACTTAAGTTGCTGCACGTCCTCTCTTTGGTTCCGGTGTCTTTCTAACCTCCAGCGCTGGCCCTAGTCAATGCCCCTAACCAATCCTGGTGCTGTTGTCATTCTGTTAACCAGCATAGGAGAAAAGCCAGGATTGGATAAAGTGGGCTCTCTCAGCGCTCTGAAGAGCACTGGAGGCCTGTGCTTGCTCTCAACACAGCTGTCTAAGACAGCTGGATTGAGAGGTTTAAAGTACACATGTCTGGCTGGCCGTTGCAAGACAGACGGCCAAAGAAACATGCTCATTTTAAACTTAAGTGCCCAGCTCACCATACCTCCCTGCTGCTGCCACTCAGCAGTGGCCCTGCCTCGCCCTGACACTCGGCTCGGGGCGCCGGCTATTGAAAAATAAAATGGTACAAAATTTAATTTATTACAAATTTATTTTTTATCTCTGGGGCATTTTAAGTAGTAGGGCGATGCTCCTCCACCCTAATGGAGGAGCCGCTCCTGCCTGCTAGATCAAGGATAGAATTCGACCCTCGCTTTTAATCAATAGCTAATCCACATGTAACCGGACAAGTGATGCACCCCTCACTAAAATCTACATTGCAGACCATTTTTCCTGGCACTAACCTGAACGTCTCGTCTGTCAACTCACCTTTGTGCGGCACTCTTTTGCTGCATAATACACAGATACATGCTTATATGCTCTTGAGTGCCATTAAATTATATAATAGCAAACCCTGTACTTTACAATTAGTAATAGCAAAAATTGTGGTTTGAGCTAGTATGAACTTCTATATAAATAAAAGCAATGTGCTATTACTCTGTCTACTCAATAACATTTAACAAAATACACTAGACTTCCACTGAAGAATTATTAAGAGTAAATGAACGAAATGTATACGTATGAGGCATACAAGAATTTTACATACAATACTGACAATCAGGACCAAGAAAATTATTTAATATTTTAGACCACCTAAAAAGCAGATTTTGCAGATTCATATAGGCTTCAATGCGATTAAACTCCGATTAGTACTTGGAGTGGAATGTTGGGAGCTGGTCAGCCAATATGAGTGCTTCCCTTCTTGCCTACATCTAATAATATAGGCCCTTAAAAGGGACCATTTTCGTGCCTAGCGAGATCCCGTGTGCTGAGTGCAAACTCCTGCAGCACTCTCTCAGCCTCTTCTCGAGCTTCCAGGATCACACATGGCAGCCCTGGGTCATCTCCTTCCAGTTGGGGAGAGGGAAGCACAGTGAACCAAAGAAAAATAGAAATATTTTCTATCTTTATTTGGCCGTAGCAAAGTAATACAGATATCTTTCAAACAGTGATGGGAATCAAAGGGACATAACATCCACTATATTAACAAGGTATTAAGGGGCATATCAGCAACAACCGGCGATAATTATCGCTCAGCGCTCTTAGCGCTAGGATAATTATCGCCGGCTAGCGTGGATTTTTATCGCTGAGATAGTGTGCTATTAGCAATGCTTATCTCCTCAGCGATAAAATTCCTCACGCTAACTGCCTAACGTGAGATTATCGCTGGAAACCCAGCGATAATCTCACGCAATGTGGCGTTAGCTTGTTGATAGGGCCTCACATACTTAGCCATGATATCCACCTTCCATAGGATATCATGGCCAAGTCAGTCCTGAAGCAGGCGTAAGGAAAGTAGCGATAACAGGGGTAATCGCTACTTTTCTTGCCGCTATGCTTCATAGCGTGGGGCTTGATGATAGGAGAAATGTTGCTTAGCGACATTTCTCCTGTCATGTCAGGTCAGGAACGCCCACTTTGCATCTCATTAGAGATGCAAAGCTGGGCGTTAGGAATTCCTACGCTAACGCAAGTTTTCATGCGTTAGCGTGAGCTTGCTAATTAGGCGATAAAATTATCGCCGCTTTTTGACTGAAAACGGCCGCAAAAGTGGCGATAATTCTATCACCTCGCCTTGCTGTTATGCCCCTAAATATCTTATCGCAAAGAAGTGATCTTGCAATTGATTTATCAATGAGGTATTCTCTGGGTGCGGTACGCAGATGTATCTCCAGAGGCTACCCATTTCAGGGCTGAGGTTTCCTTAAAAAAGTTATAGTTTTCATGTGTTTAAGGCCAATTGGTTCTCTTGAAGTGCACAGACTCTAAAACTACCAGAATGTATTAGGCTGTCCAATAAAAGGCCAGGACTGGAACTGGCAGATGCTGGTGACATTTATTTTATTATAATTAGGTATTTATAGTGCACAAACCTAGCTGCAAGGGCAACGGAGAATTTTACAAAATGAATGATACAGAAAATATACAATAATTAACAGTGTGGTTAGTATAGAATTTGGAGATGGGACAGGGAGTCACAGCTGATTGAAATGAGTAGCTAGTCCTGGACCAGAAATTGTTTTTAGACACATTAGTGAAGTTATTCCTGAAGGACAGGAGATGTGGGTTTCATCTGATGGCATCAGGAATGGAATCCTGATTTTGGAAACCAAGCAGGAGAAGGCGTGATTAGCAGCTTTGTATTTTTTCATGTTAGTGATTTCAAGGCGAGGTTACTTTTATTTCTAGTTGTTCTTTCGCAGCCTATAGTTTGAGGTTTCTCTTTGAGGTAAGGAGGGAGGCAGGCATGGATGGCCTGGTGAGCAATGTAGGGGATTTTTAAATTGCTGCTCTACCAGAAAAATCAACATTGGTTTTCTAGTAAAGCAGCTATAAAAGAGTTTGGCAAAATTCTGCAACCCAATATGCTCAAATATATAAGATCATAATCACAAGCACTGTGATGAAGTATCCAACAAAGAGCTAGTTGCCAAACTAGAGACACCATATCATCGCCTCATTAATAAAACATCAAACATTAGACACAAAAAAGACAGGTTCAATGTAAATAAAGTCTTAAATATACACCAATCCATACCTCCTTAAAGATGCTCTCTGACATATAATTGTATGATGTAAATAAAGCAGGAAATCCTACCAGGCTTCCAAATTACACAACTCATATAACAATCTTCCAAAAGCATCCTCCTTAATGCAAGTGCTAGAACAGTGGCAAATATTGTCTTGAACAATTCACTAGTTCATGACATGAGAATCGAAATCATCCTAAATGAGACCACTCTCAACGAAAAGGACCTTGATCAGTTCACTTTGGCCAATTACAGGCCTCTAGTCAATGACCCAAGTCCTTGTAAGATTAATTAAAAGAGTTGCCTCAAGACAGCTCTCTAACCTTACATAAGAGACTAGTTAACTTCTGAATCAACATTATGGGCTTCATTGTTGCAGGGGTACAAAACCAGAATTATTATCATTCCGGGATAATGCAAAGCTAAACATGGACAGAAACAGCAGGGCTACCCTGCTACTTCTGAAGTTCTCACCAGCACTTAGCACTGGGCACCATCATGAACTACTACTTTTACTTGAAGATTTAACAAATATAGGAAAACAATCAAGTGACTCACATTCACTCATTCTGATTATCCTATAATTGTAAAATACAAGAACATTTTGGGGAAAGTGCAGGACTTTGAGTTAGTTCAGTTTTACCATTCCCAATCCAAACTGAACCTCATTAGTGAAAGTGTTGTCTTTGAGTGGGTCTGATTTACTATTCCCACTCCAAACATAACCACATTGGGGAAAGTGTTGCTTTTTGGGTGTGTGAAGTAAAATTTATTATTTCCACTCCAAACAACCACAGTGGAAAAAACTATTTGCACCCCACACTTAACCACAATGGGAACATTTTGGACTTGGGTGCCGATCACGATCCGGTAAAAACCGGGTACGAACCGTCGGACGGAGCAAAATCTCCGTCCGACGCGTACCCGGTCGTCAAAATTTACAAACAAGGAATTACGATTCGCACGGAACACCATTTCCGTACGATTCGTAAAAAAGCCCGACCGAACAAAATAAACCTACCAATGCGATCCGGGAAAGGGCCGACCTGACGTCGGGACGCAGCCAGCCTGCCATTCACGAACCAGGAATCACGATTCGCACCGACGTCATCCCGCACGGTGAATATTTTCCGGCTGCCAAAAACTGCCGGGAAATCAGGACGACGCGAACAAGGACCACCAGTACGCGACGGACACACAGGACGACGCGAACAAGGAGGACCCGTACGCGACGGACAGACATGGACCCGAACCTACGGGTCATCCCGGCCCTCATAGCAGTCCACCTCCTCTACAGGTTCCGACGCAGACGCCGCAGAAGGTCAGAACAACTAAGGGAGGGGGGATAGGGGGGGGGTGGGGGTGGCAGGACCAGGGCAGGCCACAAAACCCCCACCAAAGTCACACACCACACATGCCCAGGACATACCTGACACCCATGCCCTGGTCACTACGAGGGGGTGGGGGCGTGTCCAGCTAAGCCAGCGACCGCCACAACGGAAGTCCGTCACCACGCGAACCGGCAACACAACCAGACCGGTACGTCCCGTACCCACGCCTCAAGAGCGTGGGTACGAGACGTACCACGCCCACACCCACGTCACCCCAACAATGGCGGGACGGATCGTACCCACGTGGCAAAGGCCTGGGTACGGCCCGCACAAGCATCACATAGCGTGGGGATAGAGATGTACGGACCCTACCCCCACCCCCCCTATGCATGGAACGTACACCCACCCCACCAGTGGAAGTACGACCCGTACCCTCACCCTCGTATGCATGGAGCGTACCCCCACCCCAACAGTGTAAGTACGACCCGTACCCTCACCCGCGTATGCATGTAGCGTACCCCCACCCCAACCGCGTATGTACGTACCGTACCCCCACCCCAACAGTGTAAGTACGACCCGTACCCTCACCCTCGTATGCATGGAGCGTACCCCCACCCCAACAGTGTAAGTACGACCCGTACCCTCACCCTCGTATGCATGGAGCGTACCCCCACCCCAACAGTGTAAGTACGACCCGTACCCTCACCCGCGTATGCATGGAGCGTACCTCCACCCCAACCGCGTATGTACGACCCGTACACTCACCCGCGTATGCATGGAGCGTACCCCCACCCCAACAGTGTAAGTACGACCCGTACCCTCACCCGCGTATGCATGGAGCGTACCCCCACCCCAACAGTGTAAGTACGACCCGTACCCTCACCCGCGTATGCATGGAGCGTACCCCCTTCCCAACAGTGTAAGTACGACCCGTACCCTCACCCGTGTATGCATGGAGCATACCCCCACCCCAACCGCGTATGTACGACCCGTACACTCACCCGCGTATGCATGGAGCGTACCCCCACCCCAACAGTGTAAGTACGACCTGTACCCTCACCCGCGTATGCATGGAGCGTACCCCCACCCCAACCGCGTATGTACGTACCGTACCCCCACCCCAACAGTGTAAGTACGACCCGTACCCTCACCCTCGTATGCATGGAGCGTACCCCCACCCCAACAGTGTAAGTACGACCCGTACCCTCACCCGCGTATGCATGGAGCGTACCCCCACCCCAACCGCGTATGTACGTACCGTACACCCACCCCAACAGTGTAAGTACGACCCGTACCATCACCCTCGTATGCACGGAGCGTACCCCCACCGTGTATGTTCCAAGCGTACATATCCAGAAATAGGAGGTGTGTGTGCAGAGTCCTCCCAGCAGTGCCCTGAGACAGGAGGGGTGGGTGTGGAGTCCTCCCAGCAGTGCCCTGAGACAGGAGGGGTGGGTGCCTAACACTCCCAGCAGTGCCCTGAGACAGGAGGGGTGTGTGCCTAACACTCCCAGCAGTGCCCTGAGACAGGAGGGGTGGGTGCTGAGTCCTCCCAGCAGTGCCCTGAGACAGGAGGGGTGGGTGCAGAGTCCTCCCAGCAGTGCCCTGAGACAGGAGGGGTGGGTGCCTAACACTCCCAGCAGTGCCCTGAGACAGGAGGGGTGGGTGCCTAACACTCCCAGCAGTGCCCTGAGACAGGAGGGGTGGGTGCAGAGTCCTCCCAGCAGTGCCCTGAGACAGGAGGGGTGGGTGCCTAACACTCCCAGCAGTGCCCTGAGACAGGAGGGGTGGGTGCCTATCACTCCCAGCAGTGCCCAGAGACAGGAGGTGTGCAACACATGTGTGTGAGGCTGGAAGTACCCACATGCATACTGCCTACAAGGGAACATGTCCCCATGAACTCATGTCAACAGACTCCACACACAAGTACAGTGATCACCAAGGATGCCACAAATGTTGCAGGTGGAGACATGGCCCTGCATGCATGGCCAAAGTAGAAGGGCTCCGTCACACACACAGCTCAGGTAGACACAGCTCTGCGCTAAAGATTGGGAACACCCTGCAGGGAAGATATCAGGGTACACAGAGGGAGGAATACACCCTGGGACAATTGCACCATGCAGTAACTGCTTACATGAACAAAGAAAGTTAGCTAACACCTTGTGATGGCACACAGATCCCAGGGTCCCCCCAATGAGCAGCCCACCACTACATTTCCCACACACCCAACACATAAACACCACCCAAAACCATGTAGCAGCCCCACCAATACCAGCATAGCAGTAGTGTCAGAATGAAAAAAAAAATAAAGCTTTATTCAGCATGATCACAGTGTCCGTGGATTGCAGGCAGTTAAATATTCACAAAGCCCATAGGGCAGTCAATAAGTCTCAGCTGGATGGAGGACACAGTGGGATGCGTGTCCCCTAGCTTGCCTGCACAGTTACATGCCGTCGTCTTCCACAGGGGTGAGGCCATCAGGGGGGGGGGGAGCACCAGGCACCGCAGGGACATCAGGGCAAAGGGGAGGCGTTGTGGGTGCAGGGATGGAGGACTCCACCACAGGGGGTGGGGCAGGGCCAAAGGCGGAGGCCAGGATGGCACTACACACCTTTGCAAGGTCCTCCAGGGAGTCCCCTGCACCCGAAGGATCCACAGGCCCCAAGGAGGGGGGGGTCAGAGGGATGGGTCGCAGCACCACCGGGGGAGGGTGTAGACAGGGGGGGAGAATCAACCACCCTGACCGAGGACTTCCTTGACCGCTTGCGGGGTGGTGTCACTGTGGGGCTCAGGGACAGAGCGGCCATGAAGGAGTCCTTGGGGAAGATGTGGCCAGGAGAGCTGAGGGGAGGGGATTTGGAGGGAGTGGACTGGGTGGAATGCGGACTCCCACTATGGCTGCGTGTCACACGTTTGCCCCCCGACCCAGTGGGTGTGCCTACCTCACCCTGTGTGTGCGTGTCAGGAGGAGTGCGGTGGACCTTCCCTGCTGGTGTGGTGCCTGTGTCTGTTGATGTGGGTGCATGCCGACGTCTGGGTGTACGTGGGACAGGCATGGGAGTGGGAAGTGTGGATGGGGCAGGGGTAGGTGGGGGGAGGTCGCGCTGCAGGAGACCCACTGCTGCAGTCAGTGTCGAGTCTATGGACCTCAGCAAGTTGCGTTGGTCAGCCTGCGATGAATGAATGCCCTCCAAGTATGCCTCGATGTTGTTGAGAGTTTGCCCGTGGGCATGGAGGACATTAAGGATCGCAGCCTGACCAACCTGCAGTTGCCGCTGGATGTCCACAGACTCAGCATTGGCGGCAGCAGTGGAGACAGGGGCAGGGGGTGCGGTGTCTGGCATGAAGGAGACATGCGGTGACCGGGCACGCTGGGAAGGGACACGAGCAAGTGGGAGGCGGCTGATGGGAACTGAGGGGTGGTGCGAGGTGTTGTTCCGCTGTCAGCTGCTGGTGCAGCCTCCGCCCACTCGGAGACATCCTCCTCGGACCTGTCAGCTTCGTATTCTGATGTGCCAGTCGACAGGTCCTCGGCCGCACTATCCTCCGCCTCTGTCCCACTCGATGTGCCAGCCCCGATGTCACGGCTGGCACTGGTGCTCGGTCCCTCCGCCTGGTCTGTGTCCATGTCTCCCTCTGTGTCCCCCGACGATGCTGTGGGCAGGGTGGAGAGACAGAAATTAATCAGACACCTGTACACATCTGTCACATGAGTCCAATCTACATAGGTAACATTGCATAGCCTGAAAAGGAAGATCCCTAACATCTACTAAACAAGGTACCGATGTAGGGCATGAAACACACAGTTGGTTGAGCCACCATGCCACTGAAATACCATGGAGAGCATGAGACAATAGCTAAAGACAGGAAACAGAGTCTGACATAGCACCCAGGCCCTGGGGACAATCCAGCACTGCATCTGCACCACACAGCGTTGGCGAAAATACCGATGACCAGGGACCATATCCATGAACTTGAGACACATGCTGCATAGGTAATGCTGAAAACATGCACAACATGACTCGGTCACTGCACCTTGCGTGTGTGTCCAGACAAACATCACACACTGCCCAGACCCAGCAAGTAGAAATCTGGATTTGACATATAGGCTTTGCCCGCCCCAACCACCCCCTACACGAGGCAAATAGTTGAGACACAGGTGGCACCAACATCTCATAGTCTGGGTGATAAACACAGGGGCAGGCAAAATGCAAGATTGGACGCCAAACACCCAAGGTGCGCCTGTACAAATAATGAGGTACCAGTGCCCATCCTCAGATGAGTATAACAAGACACACAGGCACTAGCAACTGTGAGTATGAAGAAGGACATTCAGGTCAGGCTGCACAGTGGACAGCTGTACAAAATAGCACGTCTATATACATGGTGCCAGGGGACAATGGCACAGAGCACAACCTACGCTGTAGACACTGAGAGTGTCCACGTTTATGATGACACATACAACACCGATGAAAAGGTGCCCCAGGGGACAGTAGTGGCCACGCAACTCCATGCTCCTGAATGGTAATGACTGCAACCCACGCCACCATCCCTGCACTATGTGTATCGCACACTCATGCACATCATGTCACAGGCCACTACATAGGACATGCGCGCTGTAAGGCATGACACATGAGAGACCAACTCCCATGTCTGGAGTCAGCATCAGTGCCAACTGACATGGAACCCACATGCAGTGAACTTGACAGGGCACAGCCAAGGTCCCAAAACCTGTTACACACCACCCCCACACATGATGCTACAGGCATAGTTCTCGTGGACAAAGCGCCAGCCTACATTACCTTGTGAAGGAGTGACTACACACAGACCAGGGAACACATTGCAAGGAGGGGAAGGGTGGCAGGGGCGCAGCGCTATACTGGGGCAAAATGGATCTGCACAGCACCTTTAAACCCTGGCAGTGAATTCATGCTACTGTGCCCTTACAAATGCCGGTGACACACAACACACACATGTACCTACCCCCTTCCGGCTGCTGCTTCGCCTGTAAGCGCCTATCCAAGTCTGGAAAGACCACCGGCAGCACACGCCTGTGGAGGTGGCTCAGATGGCGGCACCCGCGGTTCTTGTGGCTCTCAGGTGAGTCCTCCAGCAGGACCCGTGCAATCCTCCGCGTCCAGCACCGGATATCCTGCCAGCGTTTCCTCACCTGGGACAGGCTCCGCCTCCGACCATCCACACCCCTCACGGCACTGACGGCGGTCAGCCAGATCTGCTCCTTGGCAGTGGCGCCTACCTGTGAGGAAGAACAAGTGACACCACATCAATACACCAGCCACATGTCACAGAGAGACATTTGATAACAAATTAGCTGGTAACAACAAGGCATGTCATGCAGCCAACGCATTGCACCTTTGTCATAGGGACATGATCCTCTGGTGAGGGAAAAAGCAGTACGTGCCATAGTGGGTACACAGGTGGAATGATGGCAATGTCACAATCAATGATCAAGGCTCACACTGTGCATCACACCCACCCCTCCTGTCTCAGGGCACTGCTGTTAGTGATAGGCACACACCCCTCCTGTCTCAGGGCACTGCTGTTAGTGATAGGCACACACCCCTCCTATCTCAGGGCACTGCTGTTAGTGATAGGCACACACCCCTCCTGTCTCAGGGCACTGCTGGGAGCACACTGTACCCACCCCTCCTGTCTCAGGGCACTGCTGGGAGCACACTGTACCCACCCCTCCTGTCTCAGGGCACTGCTGGGAGCACTCTGTACCCACCCCTCCTGTCTCAGGGCACTGCTGGGAGCACACTTTACCCACCCCTCCTGTCTCAGGGCACTGCTGGGAGGACTCCACACCCACCCCTCCTGTCTCAGGGCACTGCTGTTAGTGATAGGCACACACCCCTCCTGTCTCAGGGCACTGCTGGGAGACATCAGGCATCCCCCCCCCGGGACCCCCCCAACAGTAAATGGCATGTGTGTCACACCAGGACACAATGGCAGAAGTCACAGTCACAACATAGGGACAGTCTGTGCCAGTGGCCTATGCACTCACCTGATACCCTGGTCGCCCATACAGCATGGGGTACTGTGGGAGGATCACATCCAGCAGAGCCATGTTCTCCTCCAGGGTGAATGGCTGTGACCTCTCCACAGCCCTTGACATGGTTCCAGGGAATCAGTAGCAGCAGCTGGGTCGACGAATTCAAAGATGTGCAGGCAAGTACTCCCTCATGGGACCTGGCTGCCTTATATGTGCCTTTCTGCCCTGTCTCATGCACAGGAGTACAGAGTGATTGGTCACTCACATTTGCATCCTATGTTTCCACCAATCCCTTCAAACCTAGCAGTCTGTGTGTACTCTATCGGTTTCATTCTCCTGCATGATGTCAGCTCCACAAACACATTGCAACAAAGTATTTTAATTCCAACTGACTTCTGCTGTTCACCTTCCAGAAGAAATTCGAATTTTGAACTTGGTCTCCATGACAACCAGCATGCATGTAGGCCTTAATACTTGTCCCTCATGTGTCCCCTATGTAATTTTGAGCTCCACACACAGGTACGGTGCGTTCCGGGGCCCTAGGGCACCCCAAATGCATTGCAACGGCCCGTACACGCGTGACTACGTTCACTATCAGTATGGGTGGCCTCGTGTATGCGTACTCGTAGTGGTACGGGCCGTACACACGCCTGTACGCGCCCTATCACTACGAGTACGCATACGCGAGGCCACCCATACTGATAGGGAGCGTACACACGCCTGTACGCTCCCTATCAGTATGTGTGGCCTCGCGTATGCGTACTCGTAGTGGTACGGGCCGTACACACGCCTGTACGCTCCCTATCACTACGAGTACGCATACGCGAACCACACATACTGATAGGGAACGTACACACGCCTGTACGCTCCCTATCAGTATGTGTGGCCTCGCGTATGCGTACTCGTAGTGGTACGGGCCGTACACACGCCTGTACGCTCCCTATCACTACGAGTACGCATACGCGAGCCCACCCATACTGATAGGGAGCGTACAGGCGTGTGTACGGCCCGTACCACTACGAGTACGCATACGCGGGCCCACCCATACTGATAGGGAGCATACAGGCGTGTGTACGGCCCATACCACTACGAGTACGCATACGCGAGGCCACACATACTGATAGGGAGCGTACACACGCCTGTACGCTCCCTATCAGTATGTGTGGCCTCGCGTATGCGTACTCGTAGTGGTACGGGCCGTACACATGCCTGTACGCTCGCCATCACGATGGGTACACATACGGCAGCACTCCCATAGTGATATGGGAACGTACACAGGCCCTCTTTGCAGCAGTACAGCGGTATTCACACATCACAGTGGTGACAGGCGGCACACAGGTAGGGATAGGGCGGACATACTTGTCCATGGATGGACATACTTGTCCATTAATTGACATCGAGGCATCGTCTGTGCATCACTACATGTGTGGGGCACAGGTGTGAAAGGCCTGTGATGTGGAACATTACTCCTGAGTCGAGAAGGCACCAGATGTATGATGAGATGTGTACAGATGTACTGTGTGATGGTGCGATGTGTGCCAGGCATGCCCTTGACTCCTTTGACATGTGTGCATGTCGTACTGCGCACTTAGGGTGAGCGTCACTGGCATGGCACGGACACCAACACACGGAAGTGTCCCCTGATGCCCGGTACAGGGGTTATGACACCTGACTTGTCACTACCCACGGTGCACAATGTGACTATGTCATGTATGTGTGGGGGCTTCCCATCAGGTTGATGTTGGAGCACCCTCAAAAGCTGCAGCCGTTGCAGCAACCAACATGTGTCTGTGTGTAGATTGTCATTGCACACTGTTCCGCACACCATGCCACATGTGGTATCAGATGTGAGGTGCACATGTATGCATGGGACACGGAGTAGCGTGACAAGGACATGTCAGCATCCTCACAAGGTATGTGTGGTGAGTCATGACATGTGCACCTTCATGGCAAGGTGTGTGGGCTGGCCTAGTGTAATGTCACGTGACCTGTGGCTCCAGTGTTCCGCTACCAATCTCTGCAATCAGCATCCTACTGCTGCTGATGTGTGGGCGTATGTCACTCCTGTGTTGCGTCTGGCTGTTCACTTGCACTGGGACACAGCTATTCCCATGGCGTGGCATGGGGAGGTTCTCAATCTCCGTGTGTAGCTGGGTCTTTGAAGGAGTGTCACCTTGCATCCATACGTGTCCTGGCCATGTAGCACATACCTGACTCCCTATGTAGCATGTGTGTATTGCCAGATTAACATGTGCTCAGTACACATGAGTTGTTGTCGTAGTGCACTCACTCTTCTTTGTCACTTCCAAATTACTGCAGAGCGCCGCCTCTTGCCCGAAGAATTCCAGACTTGGCTGCCATGCAGGATAATGACAGCATCCGGCTCTACCGCTTCACCCAACCGTTGATTCTGGAGTTGACGGCGAGACTGGCACCACACCTGCAACCGCAGCACAGGTGTCCCACGGCACTGACACCCCAGCTGAAGGTAATGGCTGCCCTACATTTTCTTGCCACGGGTACCTTTCAAAATACCATAGCTCATGTTGGTGGCATGTCCCAGAGCACGTTCAGTGGTGTGCTGCATGATTTCTTAGAGGCCATGTTGATTCACCTGGATGACTTCATCAAGTTCCCAACCCCTGAAAAGATGACTGAGGTCAAGCGTGGATTCTATGCCCTGGGAGGGATGCCCCATGTCATTGGGTCCATAGATGGGACACATGTAGCTTTGGTACCACCACACGCACGGGAGGTGGCGTACCGCAATCGGAAGCACTACCACTCCATCAATGCCCTTGTGGTGTGTCTGTCCAACATGGTGATTTCACATGTCTGTGCTCGTTTTCCAGGATCAGCACACGATGCCTACATCATGAGGCGTAGCGGGATGCCTGATATGATGATGCAGCTGCGCAACGAACGGGCATGTGTTGTTGGTGGGTACAGTCTGTCTGTCCTGTATTCAGTATAGCCTACCAGCACGACCGCTTCACCACTTCTAACGATGACCATGTGCTTTCCATGTAGGGGACGCTGGCTATCCCAACATGCCTTGGCTGCTCACACCTCTCCGCAACCCCATCACGCCGGCCCAGCTCCGCTACAACACCGCCCATGGCCGGACAAGGCGAGTGATAGAGAGGACGTTTGGCATGCTGAAGAGCCGATTCAGGTGCCTCCACAAGACCGGCGGCGCACTCCCATATGCCCCGGCGAAGGTCTGCAAGATCTTCATGGTCTGCTGCATGCTGCACAACATGGCAGTTGAAAGAGCAGTGCCACTCATCCTGAATCAACATGACGAGGACCATCCACCCGTGGAGGACGAAGGGCTTGGCAATGGGGCTAGTGATGTGGAGGATGTGGAGCCGCAAGAGGACATCCGGACTCGGCTCATACACGACTTCTTTGCATAGTGGTGAGTACCAGTGTCTGAGTGTGCACGCATTGGTCCCCGTGTGGCATGCGTTGTGATGTGTGTCTCCACCTGCATGTATGGCACGTGAGTCAGAGGTGTGTGTGGGTGTGTCACTGGAGTGATGGTGCCAGTGATGGTTGTACTTCCTCAGTCATAATTGTGACCTAGCATGTTGTCATCCATACATGTGTCGAGTAAATGCACATGCAAGTGGCTGTGCTTTTTGTGGCTGACTTCTTGTGTGTTTCTCTTCCCCAGGTACCTGCGCATGCCGTCTGCTGGTTGCATTGTTGTGGCACTGCTATTCCTCATGGACATGACATCGTGGGCTGACTCAGCATTACAGGCACGGACACGTTTGGAAGTCTCCATGGGGTAAGGGATGCATCTGGGGTGTATTGGGTGTGGCAGTTGTTCACGATGTGTGCACACTGCCCCTGTCGGTGTTTGGTTCCTCTGCAGCCATGTCGCATCCCCATGGGACACGACATGCAGCTGTGTACACCTGAATAGATGGTCTGCCTGGTTGACAGTCATCAGTGATGGGATAGGGGATTGTGATGATGGCATCAATGTGTGTGACACTGCCCTCGGACACATTCGGTTAGCATTGGCTTGACATGGTGTGGGACTTCGACATCCGCGGATCTATGGTGTATGGCAGGCTCTCCGTGTGCAGCTGTGGGTATTTAGCTGTTAGCCGACGCTTGTGTGGCAGTTCCATGGCAAACACGCATGTGTGCTGCTGAAGGGGGGTGCCAGTGTTGGACCCACATGTTACTCCACATGATGTGTTCATGTGTACTTCGAGTTGCCTCTGCAATCCCGAATACATGACTAATAAAGGTGTCCCTATGCCTCCAAGGTGCCTCTTCTCAGTCAATGCTGGTGTGTTGCCACGGTGCATCCTGCTTGTCTGGCATGGTATTCCCTGATTGTGGCTATGTGTCAATGTGTCGAGTGGCAAGATGCAAGCTGTGTGTGTGGGCTGAGACTGTGTATTGGGCATGATGTCCATGACTGTGTGGGTATTGTGACATGTGCCATCCCCATGCATCCAACGTTGGCCAGGCCCCCATTCTCTGCATCCACCGGACTCAAGCTTGCAGGAAATGTTTCTGCCACCTGTCTACACATACCTGGGTGCCCCCCAGGACACTGGACTGGATCCCTGACCTCTGCGCATGACTGTTGCTGTACTCAATGTGTCTGTCAGCACGGTTGTTCGGTAAAACCCTCAGCTGGTTGGGCCCATCACGGGTGTGTATGGTGCTCCATGTCTGTCTTGCCTAATACACTGTGACCCATGTGTCCTGTGCCAGACTCAGGCCCCAGGGTGTGGATGGTTGAAGACAAAAGATGACTCAGGCATGTTTTGACTTTACAAGACACATGTTAGGTAATATTGCTACCAGCAAGCATCTACTCTTCATAGTGTGATTTATTATTGGGGGGGGGGGAAACAAAGTGAGTGTCTTTCCGGGAATTTGGCATCCAAAGTTCAGTAGGGGAGTTGGTGTCCTTGCCATTGGATGTCCTCAGAGTCCATGCCACAGTCTTTGTCAACATTGGTCAGCCAGTGACCAGCAGGGCCATGTGGCAGAGAATGTCTCTTGATGCTGTGATGCTGTTGCTCCAGTGGGCCAGGTGCCAGGCCAGGTGTCCTGGGAGATGGTGATGTAGCGCCGACCCTCACGGTCCTTTCCGTGGACGACCCGGCCTCCTGCGGGGAACCTCACCAGCAGGCCGTGACGACATCTGGGATGCTCCGTCGGATGTTTCCTCCTCCTCCTCCTCCTGATCCCTCCCTGTGGGTGGTGATGTTCTCCGCCTTCTGGCACAGGGAGGGTCGGCCATGTTGTCGGCCATCCGACGGAGTGTAGCGTGAATCCCCTGGAATGCCGTCACTTGCTCAGCCTGTCTGTCCTCCATCCTCCGTTGGTGTACCAGTAGACAGGCATGTAGCTCCGCATGTTGCTGGGCCTGCTGGGTCTTTATCTCATCGAGGCTCCCCTTGATCTCATTGAGGGTGGACACAACCTGGGCCATGCCCGTGGTGTCCTGCCGGTATGAGTCCAGGATGTTACGGACATGGGAAAATACCGGATCCCCAGCCAACTGGTCAGGCTCGTGCCTCCGCCGTCCTCCACTCCCACCACCCCTGCCCACTTGCGCCTGGCCTGCCCTTGTGGGCACATCGGGTCTCCGGGACCCCTGAGGGGTGGCATTGGCGTTGTCGCCTGCCTCCTCCTGGGTGCCCGGGACACCGTGTCCCTCCTGGCCAGCCTGGCTGCATTGTGGTGTTGGGGCAGGGATCCTGGATGTCTCCTGGGATGTGGCAGGAGTGGGGGTGGTGGTTGGCACAGTTGTACCTGACGCAGGTGCTGCAGGCGGTTGGACACCAGAGGGGCCAGGTCGGTCGGGGTCGTCCACAGAGTGGTGAGAGTGGTCGCTGCCGCTGGGATCGGGCTCCTGCAGATCCGGGTCCTGTGAGTGTTCCCCCCCTGTGTTGGGGGGTGGACCACGACGTTGACCTGTGTGTGAGAGAGACAATGTTAATTTTGGTCCATGCAACATCCATGTTTCATCATTTCCTAAGTTGGCACATTTCCTCTTGGAATTAGGATCTGTCTTGCATTCCACTCACAGTGCACTTGTCCATGGGTGTGTCCCTTGGGCACCACTTTGGCACCTTTAACTATGTGTGGCACAGTCTTACTTGCTGCGTCAAGTGTGACTGCAGTCAGCAGTGGAGTGGGCAGGTGTTGCGAGCCATGCATTGGCGCCTTCCGTGTAGCACTGTGCATGTGCACATGGATTTGTTCCACACACTTATGTGATGCAGGTAGCTGTCATTGTGCTCGTGCACAGGTTGTGACATGGCCCTGTGTTTTGCCATGGAGAAGAGGGGGGGTTCTGGCACGGGCCACCCTTGGCTACATGCACGCAGTCTACCTGCTGACGAGCAGACATTCCCACACACCACACGGCTGATTTGCTCTCCCTGTGTCTCCCTCCCTCTCTGTCCCCCTCTCCCTCCCTCTCTGTCCCCCTCTCCCTCCCTCTCTGTCACCCTCTCCCTCCCTCTGTGTGTCAGCCTCCTCCCTCTGTCCGTCTCCCTGTGTCTCCCTCCCTCTCTGTCCCCCTCTCCCTCCCTCTCTGTCCCCCTCTCCCTCCCTCTGTGTGTCACCTTCTGTCACCTCAGCCCAGCTTCCTGGGCACACACTGTTAGCAGACCTTTGAGTGGCCCTTGGCTTGTTTCTGATCTCCAGGCACCCATTGGGTGTGATGTGTGTCTGTGCGCTGCTGCTGTGGTGGTGTGTGCTGCCACTCTTTCACAATGTTGGCTGTTCATTAGCTGCTGTCATGTGCAAAACAGTGCCTTCACCCCCATGTGTTGATGCAAGGCGTCCGCCATTTGCTGGCAAGTCATTCCTGTGTTGGGACACACTGTTTGTCTGGCTGTGACCTAGGCCATATGGGCAGAGTGCATTGTTGTCTGCTTCGGAGTCGCACTATGTGATTTTTGGGGCCCAGCCTCCCGCCATCCGGGTTACCGTGTCATGTGTTGTTGTCTTCTGTGACTTGCCATTGTCCAGCTGGGTGCATGGGGCATGGTGGCAGCAGTGGCATGTGCGTGCTCATGGAGTGTGGTTGAGTAATGCGATGGCTTGTGGTGGTTGCGTGCCTGTTAGTGATTTTGGTTGTGGATGCCGTTCCCCCCATGTGAGGTGCGTTGTTTGTGTACTCACCCGGGTCTTGGAGTCCTTCTAATCCTTCGACTGCCTCCACCGGCAGTATGGCCATCACCCTCTCCTCCCAGGGATGGTACTGTACGGGTCTGCGGGAGGGCCCTCCTCCGGTGGCGTTGGCCTGGTCGTGTTCCTCCTGCCTCTTGGCTCTGACCCTCCTCCGCAGATCGTACCACCTGTTCTGGCATTCCTGCCTGGTCCTCCTGGTGTCCGCAACAGCATTCACAGCATCGACGATGGTCTGCCACATGGCTGTTTTTGCTGCCAGGCTGGTGTTTCTGACCAATGTTCCAAAGATCTGTGGCTCGACTCTGAGGATTTGATCAACAAGGACCTCCAACTCTCGGTTACTGAACTTTGGATTCTTGGTAGTGGGCATGGTGAGGGGTGTGGGTGGGGATGGTGGGGGGGGGTGTGGATGTTGGGGGGGGGGTGTGGATGGTTGTGTGTGTGTGTGTGTGTGTGAATGTGATGAGGGGGTGTTTGTGAGGGTGGTTGTGTGAAGGTGTGCAAGTGTAAGGTGTGGTGTAGCTTGTTGTATGGTTCTGTGGTGTCTGGCAGCAGTGAGTCTGTTGCAAAGGCTCATGGTTTGTGTGTGTGGGCCCTTTTTATTGGTCCATGGGTGGGTGTGGCAGTGTTTGAATTTTGGGTGGGTGTGTTATAAGTAGTGGTGGTGTTTTGGCCCTCTGTTTGTCTTTGGCAGTTGCAGGTCAGTGAAGGTGTATTTGTAGTGTTTGTTGGCCATGTTTAGTGGCTTTGTGCCATTCGAATAGTGTCTTCTTGTGTTGTTTTGTTTTGTCCTGGTTGTGTACGTGCGTTTTGAGCGTGTGTACGGTGTGTAGATGGGCCATTTGGTTGTACGGTACTGTCCTTGTGTGTGGGTTGGTACGACTCGTACATGCGGTTGTGATGTTGGGGCCTGGGGTGCGCTCCGTACTTAGGAGGTTGTGTTGGGGGTAGGACCGGAACGTACTGGGGTGTACATAGACGGTGGTACGACACGTACAGGGGTGGGGGTGCGACTCAAACGTACTGGGGTGTACTTAGACGGTGGTGCGACACGTACAGGGGTGGGGGTGGGGCTCGAACGTACTGGG
Organism: Triturus cristatus; assembly: GCF_964204655.1. NCBI lineage: Eukaryota > Metazoa > Chordata > Amphibia > Caudata > Salamandridae > Triturus > Triturus cristatus. Next base: position 1,390,752,028 of record NC_140590.1, read on the forward strand.
GTGTACATAGAGGGTGGTACGACACGTACTGGGGTGGGGGTACGACTGGAACGTACTGGGGTGTAGGTACACGGGGGTATGACACGTACTGGGGTGGGGGTACGACTGGAACGTACTGGGGTGTACATAGACGGTGGTACGACACGTACTGGGGTGGGGGTACGACTGGAACGTACTGGGGTGTAGGTACACGGGGGTATGACACGTACTGGGGTGGGGGTACGACTGGAACGTACTGGGGTGTACATAGACGGTGGTACGACACGTACTGGGGTGGGGGTACGACTGGAACGTACTGGGGTGTAGGTACACGGGGGGTATGACACGTACTGGGGTGGGGGTACGACTGGAACGTACTGGGTTGTACATAGACGGTGGTACGACACGTACTGGGGTGGGGGTACGACTGGAACGTACTGGGGTGTACATAGACGGTGGTACGACACGTACTGGGGTGGGGGTACGACTGGAACGTACTGGGGTGTACATAGACGGTGGTACGACACGTACTGGGGTGGGGGTACGACTGGAACGTACTGGGGTGTAGGTACACGGGGGGTATGACACGTACTGGGGTGGGGGTACGACTGGAACGTACTGGGGTGTAGGTACACGGTGGTGCGACACGTACAGGGGTGGGGGTACGACTGGAACGTACTGGGGTGTAGGTACACGGTGGTGTGACACGTACAGGGGTGGGGCGCGAACGTACTGGGGTGTACATAGAGGGTGGTACGACACGTACTGGGGTGGGGGTATGACTCGAACGTACTGGGGTGTACATAGACGGTGGTACGACACGTACAGGGGTGGGGGTGGGGCTCGAACGTACTGGGGTGTACATAGACGGTGGTACGACACGTACTGGGGTGGGGGTACGACTGGAACGTACTGGGGTGTAGGTACACGGGGGTATGACACGTACTGGGGTGGGGGTACGACTGGAACGTACTGGGGTGTACATAGACGGTGGTACGACACGTACTGGGGTGGGGGTACGACTGGAACGTACTGGGGTGTAGGTACACGGTGGTGCGACACGTACAGGGGTGGGGGTATGACTGGAACGTACTGGGGTGTAGGTACACGGTGGTACGACACGTACTGGGGTGGGGGACGACTGGAACGTACTGAGGTGTAGGTACACGGTGGTGCGACACGTACAGGGGTGGGGGTACGACTGGAACGTACTGGGGTGTAGGTACACGGGGGTATGACACGTACTGGGGTGGGGGTACGACTGGAACGTACTGGGGTGTACATAGACGGTGGTACGACACGGACAGGGGTGGGGGTGGGGCGCGAACGTACTGGGGTGTACATAGAGGGTGGTACGACACGTACTGGGGTGGGGGTACGACTGGAAAGTACTGGGGTGTACATAGACGGGGGTATGACACGTACTGGGGTGGGGGTACGACTGGAACGTACTGGGGTGTAGGTACACGGTGGTGCGACACGTACAGGGGTGGGGGTGGGGCTCGAACGTACTGGGGTGTACATAGACGGTGGTACGACACGTACTGGGGTGGGGGTACGACTTGAACGTACTGGGGTGTACCTAGACGGGTGGGGGTATACATACACGGGGGGTACGTGTCGGACGTACGGGGGCTGGGGGGAGTGTTGTGCGCGTATGCGGGCACATGTCTCCATGATTGCTATAGGAGTTCGGTGCGGACGGTGTTTTTTCCATACGGTTGTAAGCTCGGACGCACGGGATGGATCGTGATTCCTCGGTCGGACTTGGCTTTTCACGTTTGTAAGGTAAATCATCCGAGGACGTGTCGGACACATTTTCCGACCCGAGGACGTGTGGGGAATGATTCCCAGTGCGGTTCGTATGGACTTTTTCCCATGCGAATCGTGATTGCCAGTTCGTACGGCACTTGAACGATTCGTACGGTAAAAAGACCCGATACGAGTCGTACGGGGACATTTTTTACCGGATCGTGATCGGCACCTTAGTGTTGGTCAGATTTACCATTTCAATTCCAAACATAAGCACAATAGGGACAGTGTTGGACTTTGGAGAGTTCAGATTTGCTTTTCACACTCCAAAGGGAACCAAAATGGGCAAAGTATTGGACTTTGAAGGGTTCAGATTGACTATTTCAACCCAAAATGAACAACATTGCGGACCATGTAGGACTTTGGAGGGAGGAAGTGGGGGGGGAAGTGGGTCAAATTTACTATCCAAATCCAAACTTCATAATATCGGGAAAAGTGTTGAACTCTAGGGTGTCACATATACTATTCCCACAGCACACATAAAGACATTAGGGAAAATGATGTACTTTTAGATTCTAAATGAACTACTATCACATTATAAGGAACATTACACTATAAATAATACATTACAAAAATCCATTTTAATAATTCACAAAAATAAATCACAGAACATAAGAAGCAGATTGAGAGTACAACTACAAAATAAAAAAATAAAAACAAATGCTTCTGATAACTTTTAAATTAATAACTACGAGGCGGAGGGCTATGGCGTTCCCCGTTAACGTGTAGCGCTGGTGATGCTCCTTCCCCACCAGTGATGGCGGACTCGATGGTTTGGCGTGTTAAGAGCGGACGCTGAGGACAGGAGCAGCAGCTGAATTTCACTTGCGCTCCATACAAGCCGGTCGTGGGGCGGCTGCAATCTCGGCTGCTCTGCGTTTTTTCTGCAAATGTTCCCGTTTTTTATTTGCATTTAGAGTGTGGATGCTGGCTGGAAGAGACTGACTCACCGTGGCTGCCTCGGTGCCCCTTCGAAGGTCCTGGTTTCGCTATACTGATTAATTGAGTGTGGAGGCTTGCGGAGCCTTGCGGACGGATTTTTTTTCACCTCACCTGCTTTGGAGCTGCTGTAAACAGGCTTTGTTCTCAGAGAAGTGGAGCACGGTGTGGCTTCTACAAAAAGGAAGCTGCGTTATAAAGCACAGGGTAAAACCTCAGAAGAGATGCTGAGAGTTCTAGCAGCGCTCAAAAGTCAGTTAATGGAGAGGAAGATTGAGCATGAGGAGAACGGTAGAAGGGCAGCGCTAATGGTGAGTGCCGATTTCATTTATTGTTAAAAGACTGGGCAAGAGACTTGGGCTGGTCAGTTTTGATGTAGATATTTAAGACATATTATGAAGAAACAATTGAAGCTTGCCATAGCTGCAGCGAAAGCGGATGCAGCAATCACAGCAAAAACTAAAACTCGCCAAGCTGAACCAGACTTTAACTAAAGCAGGTACTAAAATGCATCACGGTGAGTCCTCCTTTAGCTCTCAAAGTTCAGAAACTGACGATCCATCACTAAAGGAGATACATTTGATGGAGGCTTTAGGATCTAATCTAAGGGATAACAATCTGGCTACTTCACCAGGAGTTGTTGCAGCTCGGAAAAATCAAGAGCAGAGGATTGCCAGAGAGTTCCCTCTCTTTGTTAAAAAGATGCTACTTCCTATTACATCGCCAGGGATAGATAAGCCCAGCCAAGACTCCGTGGCGCTGCACACCCTAGCCACAACAGGAGATACGTTAACACAAACAGTATCCTCAGAGTCAGCTTCAGCTCCTGAGCCTGGGCCTGGGCCAGTATGCTGCTCTTCACCTGGGGGTTCTTCTCTAGGTGCCCAGGGACTACAAGTACAAGCAGTTGAACAGTTGAAGGTTTTGCCAGACTCGGTGCAGCTTCTAAATACTGCTTTGTCTATGGCAATGGCTGCCACAACTCCGCTTCCTCACTCTCCACCCTCTCTCCTCTTTACCTGCGATAAGGGCATTCCAAGTCAACCTAATGATATTATGCCAGCCCAGCAAGGCCAGCAAGAACAGCAAGGTCAGCAAGACCAGCAAGGCCAACAAGTTGCTTCAGTCTTATTGAAGACTAAATCGCTAGTGCAAAACGCTACTATTTCATTAGATCCCTCAATAATTGAAGATAATATTGAGCCACAGCAAGGACCTCAAGAATGTGATCCCGCACTTCAGGATGAGAAGGCTATTGCATATCAAATGGATATCAAAACGATGTTGAATATGATCCTTGAAGAAATTCGGGACATGAAGAAATCACAACAAATTGAAATTGTAGCTATACATCAGCGCTTGGGGAAAATAGAGGAAGCAGTCGCTAGTCTCCCAATTCGAATCCAGGAGGCTGAAGCAAGGATTTCCTTTGTTGAGGATCAAATGAATGGTATTCTTCAGCAAGCAGATTTAACGTCTCATGAGAAAATAATTATAGAAAACAAGATTGAAGAACTTGAAAATTTCTCACGTCGCTCAAATCTACAGATAGTTGGCGTCCTGGAACAGCTTGAAGGAGCAGACACACTCAATTGGGTTGAATCCTTTATGAAGAAGGTTGTGATTCCTGAGTTTTCTGGAGACTAAACTGTAACTAGGGCTCATCGGGTTCCAGCTTCTCTTCTGCCCAATTTGAAGTTCCCTTGCACTATATTAGTCAATTTTGCAGATTATAGCATAAAGGAAAACATTTTGTCTAAAGCAATTCAGACGAGACAGTTTGAAACTGAAAATGGAGCTAAATGTAGAATTCTTTCTGACATGTCTGGGGCGACTGCAAGACGACGCAAAGAGTTTGTCAAGTTATTGTATCTCTTTAAAGCCCAAGGGGCTCAAGGCTCTATTGCGCAACAATCCAAACTCAAAGTCCTTATGCAGGGGAAGTTTAATTTGTTTACACATATTGAAGAGGCTCAGGAGCTCCTTAAGGTGATTTCAGCTGGAAAATAACTTGCTAATTATCTTGTTTTTTAATAACGTTCTACATCAATGCCCTCTCATGGTTGAACTAGAAGAGAAGCATCTAGATCTTGTTGTCTCTTCTAAAATTCTTTTTGAATATCTGTTTTAGGGCTTTCTTTGGATCGTGATCTTGATGTTTGGGTTTTGTTTCTGTGGAGGCGGGATTGGACACCCTCGGTGCTATATCAGGGCACCAGTACTAGTATCTGGGGGGGAAGAATGTGGACAGCGGGGATAGCCGCATTTTCCAAGTGTGGGTTGGTTCTTGGGGTAGGTGTGGGTGAAAGGGTTGTTCGGGTTAGCAGAAAAAAAGAGCAGGTGTGATCAGGACTGTGATATAATGGTCAGGATTCCACTGAGTATAAAATTGAACTTAACAATGCTTTCTATTTTTTTTTCTTTTTTTGATTTCTTTTTAGTAGAATGAGTATATCCAGTGAATGTCAGATTATCTCTGTTAATGTTAATGGTATATTGAATAGACATAAATATGGAGGATTAATTAGGCTCTTAAACCTCAAATTCTTCTCATTCAAGAGACTCATTTGAAAACAAATACCCCAAAATGTTTTATACTAGGAATGTTTTCTAGAGATTTTTTTGCTTCTGCAGGTGTCGCAATGAGGGGGGTTGCAATATATTTTTCACGGGAAATTGTTTGGGAATTTCTTTAAGGGCAACGGGATCCCCTGGGAGGTGGATTTGGGTACAGGTTAAATTAAATGATCAGGTTTTGAACTTCATTAATTATTATGGTCCAACAACTGATGATGCTTCTGCATTACTTACACTTTATAAACTTCCCATTGGGGTTCCTGGGCAAATTGTCTTTGGGGGTGACTTTAACTATATTCAGCATTTGAAATTGGATACCTCAAATAGGGGGAAAAAACAACTGAAACCTAAGACAAAGAAGGTTTTCGATGCTCTTTTAGATGATCTTCAGCTAATCGATGCATGCCGATTGCTTAATCAGACAGCTTGTGAATATACTTGCTCCTCACGTCAGCACCAGACCGCATCCCGTGTCGATCTTTTATTGATTTCACGTTCACTGTCACTTATGGCTGCTGGCATCGGTGCGAACGCTTTTTCTGATCATTCATATGTTCAGGCCGACATAGAAATTGGTATTTCTAAAAAGAACAGGTCCAAGTGGCAAATGTACCGCCTTCTTCTTCAAGATTCATTATGGCTTGAACAGTTTAGACATTGGCTACTCGATTATTTTAAAATTAATGAAGGGTCAGCTGATATTATTTCTGTTTGGGGGGGTTTTAAGGCTGCGGCCCGCGGACAGATGATAGTTGCTTCCGCCAGTAAAACTAGGGTACGGTTGGTACAAATCGCACAACTTCAGCAGTCGTTGAACATTGCTTCTAAATCTTCTGGCTCCTCATCTCGGGGTCTGTTGGAACAGGCTAGGAAGGCATTTAGAGACTTTTTTGTTTTAGAAGAAATAAATAGCTCTCAGACATATATGCAGAAGGTGTATGAAGAAAGCAAAATGGTTGGAAAGATGCTAGCTTGGTCTGCTAGGGCTGTATTGTAGAAATAATCAATCCAAAAACGAATGTATTAGCAACTGACAGAGCTGACATTGCTCGAATATTTGTCGACCATTTTCAACAATTATATAATACAAAATATTCAGTTAATCCGGAAATGATCCACGAGTATTTTGCTTCACTTCAACTACCAACAATATCACAGAGTGTAATCACGCAGCTTCAGAAGGAAATTATAGAGGCTGAGATACTGGCTGTTATTAAATCTCTGGCAGGGGCAAAAGCCTGTGGCGAAGATGGAATTCCAATTGAATTCTACAAAACCTTTGCTAAGGAGCTGGCCCCATTTTTGAAAAAATTATTTGAACATATCAAAACTGGTGGGATGGTTTCTTCAGAATTTAAAAGTGCGACAGTAATTAGTTTTGTAAAAAAGGGTAAACCATCTAATAATCTCAATTCATTTAGACCGATCAGTCTTTTAGATGCTAACTACAAAATTCTTATGAAGATCTGGGCCCAGCGTTTTGTTTTTGCGGCTAAGGAAGTAATTCACTATGATCAATCGGGGTTTATAGGGGGCTGTATGATGACATCAAATACTTGTTTTTTGATACAAGCTTTAGATTATTTTAACATGAATAAGACACCTGCCTGCATCATGATGGTAGATGTGGAAAAAGCTTTTGATTTAGTTAATTGGGACACTTTATTTTATGCACTTTTTAGGTTTGGGATTCTGTCTCCAGTAATCACCATGCTTCAAAATATCTATCAAGGGGCGCAGGCCCAGATAACAGTTAATGACACCCAAATAGGGTGAATTGACATTAAGCGTGGGACTAGACAAGGCTGCCCCTTATCACCCCTTTTATTTACTTTTTTTATTGAGCCTTTGGCAATTAAAATACGAGCAAATAGCAATATTAGAGCCCCGATCGATGGAATGGCGAAATTAAAACTTTTCGCTGATGATGCCATTCTGTATTTGTCTCCTGAAAATTCTATCCTGCAGTCAACAATGGTAGAATTCAGGAAATTCGAACAAATTGGGGGCTATAAAATCAATTCAAGCAAAACTGAAATTTTAATTTTAAATACCGGGTCTGCATTTCTTTTAGAAGATCTGAAACAACAGTCTTTAAAAACCGATCCCATATGGTATTTGGGGATTTATGTTACAGGCCAATATGGGCAGCTAGTTAAGATGAATTACGAAGCCACCAGAATAAAGATTAAGAATCTACTTGATAACTGGACTAATCTTCCTTTAACCTTGGTAGGGCGTGTGGCACTTATTAAGATGTCTATTTTACCTCTTTTGATATTTCTTTTTACCACTATTCCGATTAAGGTGAATGTTAGCTTTTTTAATTGGATTGACTCAATGATTAGGTCATTTATTTGGAATAAAAAGACAGCTAGAGTTAAGCTGCCGATTTTGCAATTAGATACTCATTTAGGTGGTTTAGCACTTCCAAATATGCGTTTATATTATGAATCATCATTTTTTGACTATGTAGCATGTTTATTATCTAAACAGCAGCAGGTCGATAACTTTTTTATTAATAAAATGATGCAAGAAGCTGGAACTCAAGTTCCCACATTCTTAAAAACATCAAAACTCCCAAAGAAAACAAGATACAAAACGTTAATGGATTTTTCAAACAGACTTCGTACTGTTTTTAAACAAAAGGATTTTTCGGGGTTTTTTCTCCTTAAAATTGACAGAGTGTAGAGATTTAAGTTTACATATCCACTCTACTCAGTTGAAAATATGGAACGACTCTGGTTTGGGGTTAATTAATCAGTTTGTTATACAGCACAGGATGATCACTTGGGAAGAAGTGCAGGCCAGATGTTTTGGGCACAACAAACCTTTGTTTTTTTAATTTATCTAAATTATTCTTTTTTTGAAAAAATATAGGGCCATATGTAGGTAGAACCGAATTTGCGATTCTCAAATTGCGTTTTTTAGCAAATCGCAATTTTGGAATCGCAAATTCCGATGTAGGTATAATTTCGCTAATATTTAGCGATTCCCAAAAAATCGCAGAATATTATTGCGATTACCCAAATAGCGATTCCTTAATTGCAAAATCGCAAATAAGGAATCGCAAAAACGGGAATCTGCAATTCAGGTGCAGAATGATGACATCACACCCAGGAAGTGTGACTGCCCATGCTGCACCTGATTGCCTGCAGCTGTGATTGAGCCAGTAGCTGTGTCAGAGCCTGTGTGGAGAGGAGAACAGTTTTGCACAGCTTTTGGAAACAAGCCAAATGGAGTCCCAGGGGCCTGAGAAGCAGCATGATGAACCAGCAAGGAAGAGGAAACATAAATTCAGTGACAGGGAGCTGGAGGTCCTCACACAGGAGGTTGTCACCAGCCATGATCTCCTTTTTGGGAAGAGTTCCCTACGAGTTCCAGAGGCCAGAAAGCGCAAGTTATGGAGTGACATCCAAGAGAAAGTCAATGCCATTGGTGTCACACACCGCAGTGTCGAGGACCTACGAAAAAGGTGGTATGACATGCGGCAGAGGTCAAAGGAGAGGGTGGCCACAAGACTTGCAGAGGCCAAAAAAAACGGTGGGGGGCCTTCCACTGCAACAGAACCAACGCCCCTGGAGGAGCTGGTGGAGGGCACACTGCAGCCTGAGAGTGTGAGTGGAGTGGCTGACCTGGACAGCTCAGAACACACAGACACCAGACAAGGTAAGATGCATGCCAAAACACCCTGATACATCCCCAACCCACCCCCAACCCCCAAAAGGCAACCTGACTGCACCTCCAGTACATGTTACACAGCACACCCAGAAATGCATTATGGGAGACATAGTCACATGCACTGATAACTGTGCCAGTGAGACACAGCCAGGTGGAATAGGGAGGACTCCATCATGCAGATATTGACAAAGACAGATAGTACCCATGTGAATTTATTGTGTAAAACGAATGCATTACAAATGCCACACAGGACACAGAACTAATGTGTGCCATTCAATCCACAGCACCACCACCAACACAGGATAGTGAGGCTGAATGTGAGGCAACAGCTGAGATGGAGGACGAGGCAGGCCAGGAGGAGCAGGGCGAAGGCAGCACTGCAGGCGCTGCAATGTTGTACCACCACTACCACTGTTGGAGGCACAGGCACCAGACACAGCAGAGGAGCAACAGCCAGTGCACAGGCAGCGTGTAGAACAGCACCAACCACAGTCCCCTGAACACTCCAGAGTAGGGAGAGGGATGAGACGCAGGGCACGCCCGTCCACCAGCACTGTTCCTGGTGAAGAGGACACGGTGTTCTCGGGCCTTGAGGGCAGCATGCTCAAGCAACAGCGCCTGCAAGTAAAGGGGATACGGTCAATCCAACGGCAACTGGCTGCACATAACCACAACATGACCGAGTTGCGCGCAGGTGTAATGGCCATGACTGGTGCATTGGAGGGCCTGTGCAGGGAGATCGCGAGGGACAGGGCAGCCCGGGGCCGGGAGAGACATCGCCTACACACACGGCTGGACCTATACACCAAGGCAGTGAACCGCCAGTCAACCGCCACATCCCTGCTGGCCAGAAGATGTGTCAGCATGCAGCACGAGATGGCCCACTGCTGCCAGGACGTTGGCAGTGTCCTGGTGCAAGTTACACATGCGGTGGATCAGATGCGCGCAACTGCCACAGGTGGCATTGGCACACTTGGTGCCATGGACACTGATTAACAATCAAGCAGGAGCAGCATCACTCCCCCAATTCCACAGGACAGACGCCGGAGTGCACGGCAGGGCAGAATGGATGATGACTGCAGGGACACAAGGGACTAATGGCCATGTGTGACGCAACACAGTCCATGATGACTCAGTGGCTGGTGGTAGTTAGTGCACTGTGACACAAACAAGTGCATGCAAGGACTATTAAGTCACAATGTATGATACCTTCATTCCTGAAGATAAGGAAATAAACATCCCTGTAAGAAACCAATCAGTCGCATTGTGTCCTCATTACTCACTTAGAAGTAGTTTTGTGTGATCTCATCTCGTCTCATGCGTCCGGCAGCAGCACCATCACCACCTGCCGGACCGCAATGTGGCGCTGGTCCATCCTCATCTGTTGATTCAGAGTCTGTCAGGTCCACTGGGGTTCCTTTTTTGGTAGCGATGTTGTGTAGCATTGCACAGGCAACCACAATTTTGCAACATGTCTCAGGGCTGTACTGTAGCGCTCCTCCACTCTTATGGAGGCATCGAAAACGGCTCTTTAGGATTCCAAAGGTCCTCTCAATGGCACAGCGTGTGGCTCTGTGTGCGCTGTTGTACCTCCTTTCACCTGCAGTAGCTGGATTCAGGTACGGTGTGAGGATGTAGTCTCGTACAGCATACGCACTGTCACCTGCGGGGCATAAGCAGATTCAGGGTCAATAGTGTCCTGCCACTGCATCAATCTACTGCCTCTGTGTGTGTTTGGCATGCATTTACCTAGCAGGTAGCCCTCTCCAAAATCACCATTTGTGAGCCTTCGATGTAATGCACAGTGGCGAAACATAAATGAGTTGTGTGTGCTTCCAGGGCATTTGGCCACAATATCAGTGATTATACGTTGGGCGTTGCACACTACCTGGACGTTCAGGGAGTGATATGACTTTCTGTTGCGAAATACATACTCATTATGTGATGGGGGAGAGATTGCGACATGGGTCCCATCTACGCAGCCAATGATATGGGGGAATTGGGCAATTTGGTAGAAATCCTGCTTGGTCTGATCTAGTGCCTGTGGTGTGCTAGGAAATTGTATGTGGTGATGCAGCCTCTGTACCATTGCATCCAAGAAAGTGTGGAGGAAGCGCGACAGTGCACTTTGCGAGACACCACCTGCTGTGGCAATGACCCCCTGAAAACTCCCTGATGCCAGGAGGTGCAGTGAGCACAGCACCTGCACATGGGTGGGAATGGAGTGTGCCCTGCGTGTGGGGTGTTGAAGTATGGGTGTCAGCTCCTCTATTAAATCCAGGATGCTGTTTGGGTGCAGCCCGTAGTTCACATGGATCTCCTCATCGGTCAGTTGGAAGAGGATGATGCGTGTTCTGTAGATCCTTTCCTGGCGTCTCCTTCTCTGCATGGCATCCCTGATTCGCAGCCTCCTGGCTACCACGTACAGCCCAGCCATGGTGGGAAGTCCCTGTGGCATTGTGGGCCTGTTTAAATAGGTTGCACTTGGTTACCACCTGCTCAGAGTTGGTGGTAATTGAGAAGTGCTAAACTGCGAATATTGAGGAATCACTATTTGCGATTTTTTTGAAAATCTGATTTAGCGATTTCGCAATTTGCGATATCGGTATTTGCGATTTCGGCAAATACTGCGACGCAGACTGCGATTACGCTAAATTATTCGCAAACTCGGCTTTACGCTAAATTGCTAATCGCTAAATTAGCGATTCGCTACTTTTTGCTGCGGACACCTCTCCTAAAGTCAGTTTTGCGATCGCAAACACCAAGATTCTTGCGATTCGCAGTGTTTGCGATCGCAAAAGTGTTTCCTACATATGGCCCATAATCTTATATTTAATACCCCACTAGAAAAATTGCCACTGCACTGTATATTTCGAAATTGACTGGAGTGGGCAATTGGTATAGTTTAATAAGCTCTCACGACGAATCCCCATTGGCTTGAAAAATTTTGGAGACAGTTGCAGCTCAAACTCAATGCGCTTTTTCTTATCAAGAATGGCAAAAGATATCAATTACAGGCAACAAGATATTGAGAGCTGCAAACTATAAAAGAATGTCATTTCTTGCGCACTGGATGGCCTACTACACCCCAGAAGCGTTAAACAAAATGTATCCAGAAGTGGAAAATAGCTGTTTTCATTGTGGTACCTTACTGGAAGGGGGATGGCAGCATATTATTTTCTCTTGCCCTAAGTTGACAATATACTGGGAGAAAATATTTGCAAAATTAATTAAAATGCATTAATTTAAAACTTCCAAAGTAAAATAAGTAAGCAAATTACACATTAATTAAAAAAATAAATGTATTAAAATGAATTCAATTCAATTATTTTTAATTAATACCAAACAACAAAATGTTTTTTTTTAATTATCAAGCAACCAAAATCGTTGTAGCAATCATACACATAAAAAACTTATCCGAAATAACAGTATTAAAATGAAAGTATTTTATTATATTGCAAATAAACATTTTAATTTTACATAACTAAAATAAAAAACATATGATATATTTTCATAAAAAATAATTATAAAAAATACATTAGAAATGAACATGAGCAATCTCAACAAAAATTACATTTTAAATTACACTCCACCCTATTCCCACTTAACCCAACGCCCAGCTGCTAAAATTATTATACAAAAAATACAAACATTTTAAAAGCAAATACAATATATTTAAAAAAACATACACTGCCACAAAATGATATAATTTATATTCATACAAATAATAATGATATTTTACTATTAAAAATCATAAAATAAAACAACCATCTTACCTGCAGTATTCTAATCCATTAAATTATTGACATCATGATATTTAAGATACAAAGTTTGCGCCTCACAGTATTCTTTCCACAGTATCTTGTTAAAATAATCATGCAATACTGCTTTTGTTTAGCCCTCCGAAACAACTTAAATCAAATTCCAGTATCCACCAGCAGGCCTGTCCTAAGACTATAACCAGGGAAACTGGCACCCTGATCTCAGGTCAGGTTATCGTGTCTTTCGTCACATCTTGCACTGAGTTCAGACTTCTCCCTTTTGATCTCGATTGGCACCTCTTCTTCAACACAACACAGTACCAACATTTTCTTCATTTCAAACTCCACTTCCTCTCCTCGCAGGCTGTAGATTTAGGCATTCCCTTATCCTTGGTCTCCTTTTCATTCCCAGAAACCCTGGTTACCTCTACCCAAAGGCTTTCAATTAGTTTGTACACAGCCAAGGTTCTTTCTGGCTCCAGGCCCAACTACCCTTTGTTGCAGTTTCTCAGGAGAATAAGCTGGTACGTTATTTGAATGTGAGTTTTCCTGCTCACAGATCGCTTTCTATGCATTAAGAATGCTGAGATCTGTTACACACTATTCTCACCCTCATAATATCAAGAGTACACTATGTTTGGAGTCTGTACTTTGCCATACTTGCTTCCTAATACACGAATACCAAAGATTCAGAAGACCACAGCAAGCATACTACATTGGCTACACAGAAGCAGGTGTCCTCCACGCATTACACTGACCACCTATAGTAAGACACTCAGCTTTCAAGGTACTTTGTATTTTTCACAGAGCTATTTAAGGAACATTTCTGAAGTACATGATTAGCCCCTTGGATCATCCTGCTTTATTTTACAACATAGGTCATCACTGGATCTGTATGCTCAGAAAAGGCAGCATGTAGAAACCTAGCTCTTTATATAGTATACCAAAAAGAGCTATACTGTGCAAAGAGTTCAGGTATTCCCTCATAAGTGGACAGGGGTTTGCTCTGGCAATTCCAAGGTGCTCGTCCAGGGAGTATTGTGGTCGACTAGCCGTAGGCTTATCAGAGAGGAGTATTAGACATCTGCAATACACAAAAAATCGATAAATTATGCACACGACTCAATAAGGAGGTCCACGCCAATTTATAATAATAACTTATTTTTATATACGGTTTGGCACCAAGATCATCAAAATCAGGTAAGTACATTTCGAGATAGAAATACTTTTAGGTTTCAAAAGCTGACAGTGCAATTTTAAGAGACAGCAATGTTATTCTGTGGAGGAAAAACATACACTGGATACTGGTACTTCACAGTTACTTACGGGACCAATTTCCTGGACTTAAGGTAAGTATGGGGCAAGGTCCAAGGTAGCACCAACAGGTCACCCTAGGCAGCACTGGGGTGGCCGGGTGCAGAGGAGCTATTCAGCCTTGGGTGCCCAATGTTATCCTATGGGGGAGAAGCATGTATTGCATTTGGACATTTCACGCTGACTTACGGGGCCAGTCTCCAGGACTTAAGGTGAGTATGGGGCAAGTTCCAAGGCCACACCAACTGGCCACCCTGGGAGGCTCTGGGGCATCCGGTGCAGAAGTGTGTTTCAGCATCAGGTGCCCAATGTTATCATGTGGGGTAAAAACATGTACTGCATTTGGCCACTTTGCGCTGACTTATGAGATGGAACCAATCTCCTGGACTTAAGGTGAGTATTGGGCAAGGTCCAGTTGCAAAGAGGCTGCAGATTTGGACTGGGAAACCAGTCAGGCTGAACCAACAAGTGGGCTCAGTTCTCACAATGCTTAAGATGTAGGGACACCTTTGGTCTACTTCCACTCGGGTGAGTGGCGATGGTTGCAGATTTGTCTTGAGGCGTTGGGCTTTTCACAGCTGAGCCATGCGCAGTCAGTGGTGCACAAAGAGGGTGCAGGCAGCATTGAGGTTCCTGGCAAACCCAAGGTTGGCTTCTTCTCTGGAGAGCTGGGGGACCACACTGGCACCATTGGCCCACATCAACTTTGGCTTTGAGCGAAGGGTGCAGTGGTGCTGACCGGTGTCAGGTTTACGCGGTCCAGACTCCACACAGTTCTTTCTGTGGTAGCTGCAGGGTGCAAAGGAGCAACGCTGCTGCTCCACAGGAATTCCTAAGTCTTGGCAGAAGCACTGGTAATCCTTCTAGGCTTTTGGAAGAACAGCAGCTTGCAGGATAAACCTACTTTGGTGCAATCGTCATGAACAGTTAACAGGCTGGCAGGGTTGGCACCAAGTTAGTTGCTTCTTACTCTGTTCTTGCTTTTTTTGGCTCTGCTGTCCTTCTTCTTTTAGATTGGCAGGATCTGCTTTCCTGGTGCCAGGGGCTCCCCTAAATACTTGTTTTAGGGATGTTATGAGAGTGTTGGGTATTAGCCAATGGGCTAATTACCCCTGGGGTCACTACACACCCTATATGACCACTTCCCGTGATAAGTGGGCATAACCCTGTCCCAGAGTTCTTAACTTTGCCATCACAAAGATGATAGACTTCTAATGTTCGTATTCACTTCAGGTAGCCCACCTTAGGGGTGGAACTAGCTTCAAGGTGAACATGCCTTTCTGACTGCTAATTTTCCCACCTGTCCAGGTGCCAAATGGACCCTGGACATGAGGGGGTCGGCATTAGGCCTGGGCTTAAAATTCTGATCTGATCGCAAAGTTTCTGCAGAGAGAATACAGAGTTAACGATAAACTGCGCACTTGACACGGAGCGTAATTGTTTTGTGCTATAGGCGAGCATGATTGAAAACTAAACTACCGCTGCTGCAACCTGTAGTGGGCCAGGAGGCCCCTTGGCAGAATGGTTGAGAAAGGGAGTGGAGTCTCTGATGACGTCTAAGGCATCCAGCTTTGGGGGACTTACTTGTGACAACAATAGGTGTTCCTGGCCCCCAACGACCCTCAGCAGCCAAGGGGCTTTCATCCCTCAAACTATAGTGTGCCAGGAGGCCCCTTTGTAGAGCCATTGAGAAAAGGGGTGGGGACTCCAATGACGTCCCAGCAGTCCGGCTGTTGGGGACTTACTTGTGGCAATAATAGGGGTTCTTGGCCCCCAACGGTTCTTGGCACCCAACGACCCTCAGGAGCCAAGGGGGCTTCATCTCCCAACCAGTAGTGCACCAAGAGGCCACTTTGCAGAGTGGTTGAGAAAGGGGGCAGCGCCTCTGATGACATCTCAGCAATCCGGCTGTGGGGGTCTTTCTTGTGGCAACAATAGGGATTCTTGGCCCCCAATGGCCCTCAGCAGCCAAGGGTACTTCATCCCCCAAACAGTAGTGCACCAGGAGGCCCGTTTGCAGATAATTGAGAAAGGTGGGGCCTCTTACCACATCTCAGAAATGCGGCTGTGGGGGACTTACTTGTCGCAACACTAAGGGTTCTTGGCCCCCAATGACCCTCAGGAGCCAAGGGGACTTCATCCCCCAACCAGTAGTGTGCCAGGAGGATCCTTTGCACAGTGGTGAGAAAGGGGGTGGAGCCTCTGAGCACATCTCAGCAATCCAGCTGTGGGGGACTTACTTGTCGCAACAATAGGGGTTCTTGGCCCCCAATGACCCTCAGCAACCAAGTGGGCTTCATCCCCCAACCAGTAGTGTGCCAGGAGGCCCCTTTGCAGAGTGGTTGAGAAAGGGTTGTGGTCTTCGTGGTTGAGAAAGGGGGCAGGGCCTCCAACAACGTTATAGCAGTCCTGCTGTGGGGCACTTTCTTGTGGCAACAATAGATTTTCTTGGCACCCTAGGACCCTCAGCAGCCAAGGGGAATTCATACCCCAACCAGTAGTGTGCCAGGAGGCCCCATTGCAGAGTGATTAATGAAGGGGGCGTGGGGCCTCTGACGACGTCCCAGCAATCTGGCTGTGGGGGACTTAATTGTCACAACAATAGAGATTCTTGGCCCCCAACAACCCTCAGCAGCCAAGTGGTCTTCATTTCCCAACCGTAGTGCACCATGAGCCCCTTTGCAGAGTGGTTGAGAAAGGGGGCGTGGTCTCCAATAACAACGTCTCAGCAATTTAGCTGTGAGGGACTTACTCGTTGCAACAATAGGAGTTATTGGCCACAAAAGAGCTTCATCAGCCAAGCAGACTTTATCCCCCAACCAGTAGTGCACCAGGAGGCCCCTTTGCAGAGTGGTTGAGAAAGGGGATGAGGCCTCCCACGACGTCTCAGCAATCCGACTGTGGGCGACTTACTTGCTGCAACAATAGGGGTTCTTAGCCCCCAATGACTCTCAGCAGCCAAAGGGACTTCATCCCACAACCAGTAGTGTGCCAGGAGGCCCCTTTGCAGAGTGGTTAAGAAAAGGTGCGGGGCCTCCAACGACATCTCAGCAATACAGCTGTGGGGAATTTACTTGTCGCAACAATAGGCATTCTGGTCCCCATCTCAGCAATCCCGGTATAGGGACTTTACTTGTGGCAACAATAGGGGTTGTTAGCCCCCAAACACTCTCAGCAGCCATAGGGACTTTATTAGGGCTGGCCAAGCAATTCTCCACCCACTTAAGGAACTCTTACGAATTTGGCAGAGTTTTTTGCCAACTCTGCGGAATTCCTCCGTGAGCTTCACCCAGGCCTAGTCAGCGTCGTCTCATGTGAGGGACGCCAGATTCCCATACCAAAGGCAGTTAGCTCTTTGAAGTTCCTCGCATTGAAATTCTAATTTGCAGGTCCACCTGTGGGAGGGGGCGTAAGCACCCTCTGGCTGAGCAGCCTTTGTTCCTGACCTCCTGAGATCAAAGGCCCACACCCAGAGGGTCAGAAACTCATCTGTGGTGGCAGGCTGGCTACGACCAGTCAGTCAGCACACTAGTAGTTAGTAGGTTTTCAGGGCACCTCTAAGGTGCCCTCTTGGGGGATGTATTAATAAATATGTCACTGGAATCAGTATAGGTTTATTAATACGAGATGTTTGATACCAACATAGTTTCAGTGAAGCCATCATAAAACTAGGGAACTTGTTTTTGCCAGGTGTGCAGCACATGTATTTAAAATGGCTTCCCAGTTCATTTGCACTGGCAATTCTTGAACTGGCCAGCACAGGGGCACATCTGCTCATGCAGATATGTCCACACCTGTAATATAATGCACCCAGCCTTACGGCTGTAAGTCCCGCCATAGAAGTGACTTACAAATATTACATGAAGTGTTAGGGGACATAGCACACAAGTGTGTGTCATGTTGGGTTTTCACTTTTTAGAGCACCTTGTCAAGCAGCCTGCTATTGCAGCCTGTATGAGTTTGGTGCTGGGTCCCTTAGAGTGGCACAAGATATGCTGCAACTCTTAGGGACCCTTTTTATTACCTATGCCCCAGGTACCCGAGGTACACCGTAATAGGGATTTACAGAATTGCTAAAGGCCTGGTCACTTGGGGATCAAGTGACAAGGGTGAACAACGTTTACAACGAAACTATTACAACGCACTACACTTACAACGAAATCTTTACAACGCAACATCCACTACAACGCATTCCATTACATAGCATGACACTACAACGTATGTTTAAAAACTACCTTTACAACGCATTCCATTACATCTCATACTACCTTTACAACGCATACCATTACAACGCAATCCAACACTTACCCTACTGTTGCACCCCCTGGAGTTAGAATAGTAATTTTTACCCCTATACTATGCGTTGTAATGGTGTGCGTTGTAATGGTAGTATGCGATGTAATGGAATGCGTTGTAAAGGTAGTTTTTAAACATGCGTTGTAGTGTCATGCTATGTAATGGAATGCGTTGTAGTGGATGTTACGTTGTAAAAAATGCGTTGTAAGTGCATGCGTTGTAAAAGTGTGCGTTGTAACAACATACATCCAGTGACAAGCTGTCTTGTTTTGCGGAGAAAACACTGGCTCTGTGGACCTGGGTAGCAGGAATTCAGTGCACTTCTGTTAAAGCTGCATCAAATACCAGGCACAAAGTTAGGGGATTACTGCAAATAGAACCCAGTTTCCAACACAGCATAACTGGCATTTCTTGCCAGCTAAGGTACAAAATATTCAACAGTAACTAATCTCAGGATCAAAATCAAACCTAATTATTTCTGAAAGGTGCCTACATGTGAGGATCAAAATATAGCTTGGAAATCCACAGTATGCTTTGCAAAAGATCGAACCTGGCCTGAATAGTGCAGCACACCCTGCTCAAAAAACCCATCAAACCTTGATAGCCAACTTGAATCTTCTCCAGGTCTTTTGTGCTCGGTGGAGGCCAGTTACCAGAGACATTCATTCTAACTGGAAACCGCCACACCTGAAAGATGAGCACAGCCACTGTAACAAGGACTAGTAAAATAACTTTGTTTACACCCTAACTTTTGTTATGTTATGTTATGTTACAATTATTTATTGTGCGCACAGATACTCCAGCCAAGGAGCGTCCTGGCGCAGAGACAAGGTAGCACGTAACACAACCATAGGCTAAAAACAGGTGCTAAAAGAGAGCTAAAACAAGAAAGTTTTTATAGCCCTCCGAAAGGTCAGAAGGTCCTCCAACACGCGGATCTCAACAGGCAGGGAGTTCCATGCTGACGCGGCCATTACCCTGAACGAGCGGCCTCCCATGCGGCTAAGCCTGAATCTGGGAACCACCGCAAGGGCCAGACCCTGAGAACGAAGGCTGCGGGCAGGAACATAGAACGACAGACAACTCGACAGGATCTCCGGGCCTGTACCTCGCAAGATTTTAAAAGCAAGGCACAATACCTTGAAGAGGATGCGCTTCCTAACCGGAAGCCAGTGTAGGGAGCGGAGGACACCTGTCACCGAGCAGAATCTGGGCAGGCCAACGATCGCCCTTGCCGCAGCATTCTGAACCCGTTGTAAACGGGTTAGTTCAGACTGATTAGCCCCAGCCAGGAGAGAGCTGGCGTAATCCAGGCGGGAGATGATAGTAGCCTGGATCACCAGTTGCCTGGTCGGGGCGTCAAAGAACTTGAGAACAGGTCTCAAGCCCCTCAGGAGACCGAAACAACATGCCGCGGTTCTTTTAGTGTGGCCTACAAAGGAGAGGCCCGCGTCCAGCCATACCCCCAGATTTTTCACTTCCGATACCGGGATCGGAGTGGGTCCCAACTCTGAGGGCCACCAGTGGTCGCCCCACAGCTCCACTCCCTTCCCGACGACCATCACCTCTGTTTTAGTGGCGTTTAGCTGAAGGCAGTTGCCTGTCAGCCAACTAGCCACCGCCTTCAGTCCGGACTGCCTAAGTATTCAAACAATTGCTGGATGGCACAGCCAACTGTAAACTGTATAGCCTGCATAACATAAATGCTTGCCGTCACTCAGGATATTACTTCACAATTAACAAAATCCCTGCTGGACACTCCATATCATTTGAAACCTAGCATCAATGTGATGTAGTAAACCATTCAGTACCAAATAGGTAGCGAATAGCTGTATAGAGCTGCATCACACTGCCGGCCCTGGAGGATTCCAACACTGTCCACCCCTGCAAGTGCCTCACCATCACATAGTGTGTTATAAAACACAAAGATCCCTTTTGTGCTATAAATTACTTCATGAACCTATCACCAAGCAGAGTGCACTTAACCAGAATTGTACCAAGGAATGTGTTAACCTTAAAAACATATAGCATTCTGTATCCTCTATGAATATTTCTTTAAAAACTTTTTTTATTTTTATTATTGTCAAATTATCTTATCAATTCATTCACAAATTGCTTATTTCATATTAATACATAATAAAAAGAGAAAATGAGAAAATATATATAGGTTCAAAAGAATATATATATATATATATATACACACCAATACGATCATAATGTCAATTCACATGCTATAGAACATTTGTCCGATTTACAATACATGGGCGACCCCTGGTCTTCTATGATCCAAGATATCCTCCTCTTCAAAGCATTAGTTCGAATTCATCAAGAACTTGAATTTGAACTAACGCTTTGAAGACGAGGATATCCTGGATCATAGAAGACCAGGCTTCACCCGTGTATTGTAAACCAGATGAATGCTCTATAATTTGAAATAGAACCACTCATCATCCGCGACTGATTAAAATATAACAAAGACGCGGAGAGTGAAAAATGAACAATAAATGGAAGCAAAATTAATATGTTCATCTTCGACCCTATAACAGATTGAAGAAGTTGAGATTCCTCAATAAGTGTTTGTACCTATATCAAGAAATAAATCCTCGAATAAAACAGCAGCAGAATATCCATCACTCTGTGAGATTTATCACTGTTTTTAATACATGTTTTAAGAATATTTGAGCCATATTCACAAGGAGCTATCGCCAAATTAACGGCTTTTTATCGCAGCCAAAGTCGTGATAAATTTACCACCCCATTCACAAGCTGGTGCTAACAGCCCACAGCGCCAGTTTACATGCGATATCAGCCGCAAAAAACATCGCCACAGAGGACCCCCGCAAATATCGCTAATGAGATGCAGAGTAGGCGTTCCCATGCCAAAAGCCGCGACAACACCACTGCTCACCATTCTCAACAACCAGACAGATCAACGATAAAAACACAAAACGGGCAATAAGGTGCGATAGCAGCAGGAAATCTACACCTGCTCTGACCTGGTGTTAATTCAGATGGCAGCCAGCACCACAAAAGGGAGCACAGCCCAGGGCCACATCAGAAGTGCAACAGATGTCAAGCAGCCACTCATCATGCAGCCAGGACACCGAAGAGGGTCAAAACACCCACCGACACCACCCCAGGACCCCACCCCACACCCAGAACAACCCTCCAGACAACCACAGAGGCAGCGCAGACAGAGACAGTGGACCCCCAGGAAGCGTATCAGATGCACAGACCCAACCTCTGACAATGTCACCGTCCACCACAGGCTGAAAGGGACAACCAACCCACGCATCCAGACCATCATCGCTCAACAGGCCTATGGCACCAACACAGCGGACAACCAACATCACACCCCACACCAAGCTGCGGGTTTGACTGCACCTGTTGGCCCCTGGCACCCCCCAACCAACACCCGCCAGAGTCGGAGGAGTCTCACTGCCAGCCAAATCCAAGTCCCTCACACCTGACCTGAACATCACCATCACCCTGGTACCCCAGTCCCCATACGTCAAACACAATGCGCAGGTCACACTGGAGACCAAACAAGGAACATACGCCCTAGCAGGATGCATGCACGTGTTGGGGGCAATCCACAGCACACATGTCCCACCTGTGCCCCCTGGTTACACAGCACACTATCACCGCAACCAAAAGCACACGTCCCACCCCAATGTGCAGGCATCACCAGAACACCGTGGAACGTCCAACAATGTCGCCTTCAAATACACAGCCAGTGTGCATGATTCCTCCATCCTCCGATAGTCCATCAGCAACCATCGTCCCCAGGATGGCACAAAGGGAAATGCACAGCCCCTTGGCAAGTTCCAAATGAACACCCCACTCACTTCAACTTTACAACCATGCAAATCACAACTATGGCAATGCACACGTCACAAAATCACAACCAACATGAACAACAACATGCCCACCCACCAGACACGACAGACCAACTCACAATAGTTACCTGGCCAATAAGTGAACATGAGCCTTCAACGGCATGGCACCTCAGCCACACAACAGTCGAATGTGGGGAGAGGTGGCAAACAGGCATGTGTGAAGGATGCAGTAGTACCATGATTGGGAAAGTACACAATGCCAAGAATGGCGGAGATGTGCTGATCAGACCGCAGTATGCAGCACACACCCATATCCATGGTGACATACAGCTCTGGTGTATGGAGTGTAGTGGACAGTGGACGCAACCATGTCACCACAGCCAGTGGGGGACCTCAAGGAAATCTTGCCTGATACGCCCCCCCAAGCATGACCGGAGTCGGATGGCCCGGCATACGCCACGCCAGCGTAGGTGTGTAAATAAGTAGCACGTAGCCCTGGCCGTGGTCCTCTTCCAGAAAGCCCAACGTCTCTGCCAGGGTGGTGCCTCTCCCCCTGCCACGAGGCCGACGCAGTCCTCTAGAGTGGAGTTGCCTGCAAAGCTGTGCGCCTGCCGGACCACGAACCCGTCAGGCCCGCCCCTTCGCAGCCAGGCCTCACTGATCACCTGCCGACCCCGGCGCATGTCAAGGAGGACCCACCACGTACCAGCTCAAACTCCAGGCCCGAGTCCTGTGACCTTGACAGCCTCCTCAGACCATCACGGCCTCCACGACACGGGCCCGCTTGAGTCCTTTTTTGTTGACGTACTCTACTGCCGCCTCAGGCCTACTCCTTGGCCCAGTAGGTTCCATGTGTGAAACTGTATCCTGAGTCATGAATGGCAGTGACCCCAAATCCGGGCAACCGGCAACAGCACCAGACTCCCTTCAATCAGTGAGGCATTGTTCCATATGGGCTTCTTGTGACACGTGGTGCCACTAACCCTGTTCAACGCCAGCTGGCGACACGTGGTGCCACTAACCCTGTTCAACGCCAGCCTGCGACACGTAGTGCCACTAACCCTGTTCAACACCAGCCAGTGACACGTGGTGCCACTAACCCTGTTCAACACCAGCCAGTGACACGTGGTGCCACTAACCCTGTTCAATGCCAGCCGGTGACACGTGGTGCCACTAACCCTGTTCGATGCCAGCCGGTGACACGTGGTGCCACTGAACCTGAACTACGAAGGCCGGTGGGGCCATCCAACCTATGACGGTGACACTCGGTGAATGGGCCGTGATGACCGCTGCCTCAGGCCTACACCATGGTCAGGTAGGTCACACATTTGGAACTGAACATCGCTCATTCAAAAGGTAGAATGCATGTCATCGTACGGACGGAGAGGCGTAAGAGGATGATGCGTTGCAGTCCGGAGGGAACAAGATCATCGTTACGGAGGTGTTCGAACACTACCGACAACTGCCCTTGTGTCACTAACTCGCCAGCCAACGACACATGGCTGGGGGGCCACTGCTGACCGCTGCCTCCGGCCTACACTGCGGTCCAATAGGTCACAGAGTCTTAATTTTGCAATGGCCGAGTTCGTATCAGCGAACCGGCATCATCGCAGACAGCATCCCCTCTCAGCCCCAGTGCCACTAAGTCTGTTCCCCGACAATCATGGACACTTTCTGGTTTAACTTTGGGGGCGTCTGAGCCTATGGACTAGGGGGCAGTTTTCATCCTCATGTAGCTGACCTAATTGGCATTCCACTCCTCCATTTGCTGCTTCCGGATAAAATCAAACCTTTTGGCATCATGCCCTGGAGGACACCTTCCACTGTCCCCCGATACCCTCCGCAATATACACCTCGGACATTGATGGTGACCCGCTCAGATCGCATGGCCCATCTGACTGGACCGCAAGTAACTGTCCCGTGGCTGGGTGCCTGTGCCGGCCGCTGTGCATCCGGGGCCAGTAACTCTGTGCTAGTCAGGTCCGGGACCCCTTCTTCTGAGATATTGGATGGCCCCTGAAGCATTGGCCTTGGGGTCATCAACGCCATTTCTCTGTGGCCCTGCACTGTACGCAGCCTACGGGCCCAACAGCGTCTCACCAGGGCTCACACACCAAATCGAGTCCTGACTGGCCCGGATGTGGCGTCACCGCAGGAGGCACATGCCACCACCGCAAGGACCACCTCCAACAGCCATCTGCCAGAGTTGAAACGGTGGTCCTGACAGACTTGCGGAGTTGCTCAGACCTGTCGTGGATGCCATCATCAGCCTGATACCCTGCTCAGCACTCCAGGTGCCAGTGACTCAGTGCACCGCAAGCCATTGTCCGTTACAGATTGAGTTATGAGCTGTTGAGAGGTTGCGCAGCTATGTCACCTCAAAGAGTGTGGGGGCCCTGAGGCATTGATGGGGAAGATGATGCAGGCATGACACACCCCACTGCATCTGCATCAGGTGTCTGTCTGAGGGACACGATCCAAGACTTTTTCTTCACATGGGCGCACTCATCTCTAGTGTCCCATCCCCAGTGCACTGCAACTCACGGACACTTCTGTTTGCATGTTGGCTGTCCTCTGGACTTTCTCCGGCTTCCTCCATGTTGCTCAGCAGTTGACTCTTTTATGCATGTGTTTTCTGTTTCCGTGGCAATGGTGTCTAATGTTCGAGTGGTTGCCAGCAAATGGCATTCCGTGCGGAATGGCTTACACCCACCCCACACACATCCATCACAGGCGTCACTGTACATGTGGCCCTGCCAATAAAGGGGCCGGACGCATGTGCCCGTGGCCAGTTCAACATGGTATCTGCATGTGTCCCTGTGGTCTTGTTGTTTGCATGAGGGCCCTGGGCCCAACGCCATTACATTGTGCTGTGTACATCGGATGCAGAGGTGTCACCGCAGGCTGCCGGTTGGAGCTTGGACATGTAGCTTTGTCATCACCAACTCAATTCGTGATTGGAGTGGCCAGGGCCATCGTAGGCAGAGCCAAAATGAATTTGAGAGCCCCTGCCCGTGGTTCTGTACTGTGATTGTGCAGCTGCATGTGTCTCTATGGCAGTGTGGGTCTGCTTAGTGGGGTGTTGGTGGCCCCTGAAGGGTGATGGACACCTACGTATGTGTCCTGGTTCGCATTCCATGCATTCAGCCCCCACCCCCACCTGTTGGGCCACCTCCTATTGGCGCGCAGGAACATGGCATTGGGGTGCGATGTGTGGGTGGGTGAAGTGTCGTGAGCCAGCTGTGCTTGCAGGTGCTTCATGCTGTGTGGTCTGTTGCAGGCTGGGTGTTCTCCTCTGAGTAGCTTGGCTGTCCGGGTCCTGGTGGGGGGTTGCGTGGGATATCCATGTGCTGTTGTAGGGCGTCGGTGTCGACGGTGTGGTGGTCCTCTCCGGCATCACTGATGTGTTGTATTCTGTGCTCTACTGAAGGTGTTGTGTGCCCCTCTGCGATGTGAAGGGGAGGTGCGTATTGACTTTGCGTTGACATATACGTTTGCGCATTGTGCAGGTTTGCATGCAGACAGTATGGCAATGTACATTGTGACTGTATGGGGGGTGCTAGATTCTTCTGCTGGACAGTGTACATTTGGTCTACATGACGGATGTAATGTCGTAGGCGTACATTTCCATTTCACAGTTTACGGCTCCATCAGATGTAGTAGGCATGTTTCTGTGCATGTGCGGAGCCAGTTGTTTCCTCTATTCTGCAGTGTTGGTTATGCGCGTTGTTCCTCGTTGTCGTCAATGTGGGTGTGCTGTTCGTGCTATGTGTGTGTGCTGCAGTGTGCCAAGGGGATCGGACCCATGGACCTGGGTGATTGTGTGTGTGCAGTGTGCTTCACCTCATTGTGTCTGTATGCCATTGTGCCCACTCCCCCCGTTTCCCCATTCCCTGTTAATGTTGTGTCAGGTCCTTTCAAGCTGTGTCTGTACTCCCTACTCCTTGCACCGTCTCCACACTGATGACTGTGGCCTGGGTTTCCTTCAGCTCCTCCGGTGATGCTCGACTGCCACCTCCTGTCGCCGTTGCTGCCTTCCTGTTGGCAGCGGGTTTGTGCCTGGTTTAGGTTGTTACATCATGTTGGCGCCAATTGGCCTCCTGGATTGGCCTCCTGGGCACTCCAACTGCAATCCAGGTGGCCTGCTAGTGGGTCAGTTGCTGGTAGTGTTCTGTCACCTCGGTGGCGCTGGTCTAGTTTTCCTGCGGTGTGCACCCCATCTTCCTCTTCTCCTTGGCCTTCCCCGACCCCGTTGTTCCTTGCTGGTAGTCTGTGGGGGTTGTGGGGTTCGGGTTGGCCCCTGTGCTGTGGCACGGTGCATCCATGTTGCTATGCACTTTGCTTTGTTTTTGGTGTATTTTTTCTGTGTTTTTTATAGGGCATAGTTCCACCACGCGCATGGGATTTGCAGGCCTGTGGCTGATGTTCGCTACTTTTTGTACAACGGTTGGCCTCATCGCATGTTTTTTTGCATTCGCGTATCGCATTTATGCAGCGCGGCGTTGATTTTAACACGGACATTTGGCGCGTTATCTGGTGACTATCGCATGCTACCGCCTTGTTGTGAATCCCACGTTGTCACGGGGTTATTTTCCCGCGATGGGCTGCGATATTGAAAGTTGCGTTATGCTACTCTTGCAGTAGTTATCACACGTTCTTGTGAATATAGCAATATACCCCTTTGTATTTCAAAAATTGTACTGAAGAAGGCGGGGATTGATCAGATAATCTACCGAAAAGCAGCGTCCACACTAGTTCCATTATAAGAAGTACATTATGTATCTTAATGAAAGTGTTAGAGCTTTTATGTGGTAGAGATTTATATATATAAGAAATATTTTATTCATGTATGTGTATTGACATTATGATCGTATTGGTGTGTAAATATATTTTCTTTTGAACCTATGTATATTTTCTCCTTTTCTCTTTTTATTATGTATTATTATGAAATAAGCAATTCGTGAATGTATTGGAAGATATTTTGACAATAATAAAATAAAAGAAATGTTTTTAAAGAAATATACATAGAGGAAACATAATTCTGAATGTTTTTTAGGTTAACACATTCCGTGGTACAATTCTGCTTCAGTGCACTCTTTTTTATGATAGGTTCACAACGTAATTTATAGCACATAAGGGATCTTTGTGTTTTATAATTTCTAATTACCCAGTCCCTTTTGGCTTATATTGGGTGACTCTGTTTTTGAAGTCATCACATGGTGTGACCAAGCATCAGACACCTATGGTCACAATCACCATCCAGGATTTTTCTTTGTGCCCCTCATTGTTTCTATGCCTGACATACCTCCTGACATAGAAGACTGCCAAGTGGCGGACCTACCTCCTACAATGTGCATACAAAGTAGTTTGAATACTTAAAGCCAACCATCATCACAAGAAAAGACCTGCAGAGCTTACCAACCTCCCAGCAAAAAAACAAAAAAAAAAGCATAACTAGTGCTTTCATCTTCCAAGCTTCCTTCCCCATCACACCACAGAGGGTTGTGTTGCAAGACAAGAAAGGAGCGCCTCTGGTTGCCCATGTACTACACCAAAACGATTTCCACATAGGCACACACAAAGACACCCCCGAATGTGCAGCGTATTAACAATCCGAAGATATGTTTTGGTGCCCCTAATGTGTTTTGAAACTCTATTTAAATGCTACAGTACAATACAATACATCAAAGCTCGTTTCTGTAGTGAAAATGGTCAAAAGATCATTATTGAGAGCAGTGCTTAATTATAGCCAGTGGTTTCCGGTGCTGGGCACCGGTACTAAATTGTCAACACTGGCACTTATGATAGCTGCCACATGGGGCGCTGTTTGTGTTAGTAAGAGATGAACAGAACACCAGTTATTTATTAATTCAATATACAATAAAAACAACTAATACCTGCCGTTCAAGCCGTTTTTATAGTTTTTTGGGACTCAAATGGTCTGAATTTTCAAACTTACACACAGGTACTGCCATTGGCAGTGCTGGCACAGGGATTAATTGGTGCAAGCTGCAGTGGCCTCCTGACAAGGGCCCTGGCACTTACTATTTCTTTTTTACAAATTAAGCCCTGATTGGGAGCCTCGCATTCATGACAAAATCCTCTTGACAGACCTTGGACATGTGGCCATTGAGCAGGAAGTAAAACTAAGTACCAACACAAACCATGATTGTGAAATGAAAATTGTGCTCATGTTTCATTACATTTTCTTAAGGGATATATGGAAATCTGATAGATTCCTTTAAGGATACATATTTTCATTCACCATCGCACCATATCGAAATTCAAGCAGCCCTTTAAATATTGTGTGATCCACGACTGTGGAAGGGGAAATAAGCGAAAGAGACAGCAAGTTGTAAAATAAGATACTGAGAGCAAACCCCAATAGATTTGAGCACTCAGCGGGAGAACTGTTTTTGCCCTTTGAAATGCCTTCATTAATCAAAATATCAAACATGGATACGTATTAATATTTTATGCAGTGATGTTTGACAAATACTCTTAATATGGCATGGATCCGTGTAAGACTAGAAGATTTCTAAACCTAAGAGCACGATAAATGGTGTCGACTTGCATTTCTCTTACATTTCTAAACATGCATTTGGTATCAGTGTTAATTATGTGCAGAATTATGTCTTCCACACGTTCTTATACACAGTTTATGTATTGCACTCTAATACACAACAGCACACAGTGACTGTGAAATAAAACTGCAGGATTTACCTGACAAGAGAGAACTGTAAAATGGCATTAGCCAAACGTATACGATGGCCACGTTAGGTATAAACGTCTGTCGTGTTCACCGCCCCTGGTAACGTGCCAGAGTCAGGTCAGTTTCTTCATATGCTTTATTCTTATAGTTGCTATATCTGCTGCTGCTGCTGCCCACCTGTGCCCTCGTCGTCATGCCCTCCTTGTTCTGCATCCCTCCCCACTCCCCTGACCGGAAGTGGTGTCCGGTTCCTGTCCCCTCCCCACCAGTCGGGTACAGGGTCCTAGTGCCCCTTTACCCAGGTCACAACTTCTCCCCTTGTGCTGCAAGAAAATGACAAGAGAAATTGGTGAGAGAGATAGAGGCACAGTGATAGAGAGAGAGAGAGAGAGAGAGAGAGAGTGAGAGAGAGAGAGAGAGAGAGAGAGAGAGAGAGAGAGAGAGAGAGAGAGGCGTTTCTTTGTCCCCATCATTACATTTCTTCAATCAGTCTTTTTTGTCTTTTGCTCTCTCTTCTTGAACAAGGTCCTTCCCTGTCTTTCTGCAATTCCTCTTCTTATCTCTCATCTGTGTCTGTGTTTACTGCTGCTGTGTCCTCTCCGTCTTCATCTATGATCTTTAGTCATTTGAAGTGAGAGCTGTTCCTTGTTATTCGGTAGGGGCCTGCTGCCGCCATTATCATAGGCCCCTTGACATGTATTACTGTTAACGGTTCCTTTGAGAACAGCCTGTCTGATTTTCTCAGTTGCCGCTGACACACCACCACTGAGTCCCCATGCTTCAGGTGCGACGGAATGGCATGTCACCTGGAGTCGGCATACGCTTTCATTTTCTCTTTGGCCTTGTGGTCTCTTTCAGCAATGCTTCTGTGCTCTGGTGGCACCGTTGCTTCTAGTTGTGGTAGCCTCGTCCTGCTTGTTCTGCCCAGCACTAGTTCAGTGGGTCATCGTCCCATGGAGCTGTCAGGGGTGTTTCGATAATCTCTTAGTACTTGACAGAGTGAAAGTCCTATTGATATCTGCACCAGCTTTGCTCTTTGGACAGCCTTCTTTATGTTCCCCATGAACCTCTCCACCATGCCCTTTGCTTGTGGCCACAGAGGTGTTATCTTCCTGTGATGAATGCTTAGGTAGTCCATGAATTTTGGAAACTCCTCCCTTGAGAATGGCGGACCATTGTCTGTTTTTAGTGTTTGTGGGGAGCCCCTGGCTGTGAATATGTCGTCCAGTATTGGCAGTGTTGCGCTTGCTGATGTCGATGAGACTTGTCGCACGATAGGAAATCTTGAATATTCATGAATGATCATGAGCAAGTAGTTGCCCAAGTCTAGAGGTCTATAGTAGTCTGCTGCCAGTACTGTCCACACTGTCCTTGGGTGTTCTGACATTTGTAGTGGCTCAGGCTTTGCTGGCTGCCCTGTCGTTTGGCAGATGTGGCAATTTATGATAGTGTCCTCCTCCATATTGTCTAGGCCAGGGAACCATACTTTCTCACGTAGCAGTTTCTTTGTCGCAACCATGCCTCTGTGTGATACGTGTGCCAAGTTTACAGTTTGTCTGTGTAGTGCACTTGGCATAACTATTCTTGTTCCTCTCATTACTATTACGTTCACAGTCTCTGATAGTTCTTCATGAATCTTTTTGAATGCTAGCATCTCCTCTTGTTGACTCCTTCTTTCATGATGCTGTTGTTGTTGACGTGTCTCCATCTCTGCTGTGTTGTCACCACTTTCACCGCTTGCATCGTGTCATCCCTCCCTGTTTCTTGCTCAAGTTCCACTATCGTTATTGATGCCGGAGTGTTCTGTTTTAGCACAAAGTTTAGATATTCCTCTGGTATTGATGTGTCCTCAGGTGTCTGCGGTGAGGGATGCCGTGACATGTAATCAGCCGGGTTGTGTTCTTTTCCCGGTTTGTGCACGATCTTGAAGTCATAGTCCATCAGTCTCATGCCCCATCGCTCGATGCGAGGCGGTATCTTTGCGCTTGGATTGACATATATTGTCACCAGGGCTTGATGGTCAGTTATGATGGTGAATGGGTTTCCGTAGATGAACATGTGGTAGTGTTCACATGCCCATACTACTGCTAGGCTTCCTTTTTCTGGCTGCGAATATGCCCACTCAATGTCAGACAGACTTATGCTTTCATATGCCACAATCTTTTGTGGAGAGTCTCTGCCCGGCATGTGTCGTGCTAAAATTGCTTTTAATCCTACCGGGCTGGCGTCCACGGTCAGTTCCGGGCATAGCAGTGGATCGAAATAGGCAAGATGGTTCACCTCTATTACAGCATGTCTGATGGCCTCAAACGCCCTATTGCATTCTTGTGTCCAGATGAATTTCTGACCCTGCTTCGTTAGTTCTCGAAGCGGTGTGCTCACCGTGGCAAAGTCTTTTATGTATCGAGCACAGTAGCTGGCAAGCCCAAGAAATGACCTCACTTCTGCGACGTCTGTTGGAGGACTCGCTTTTTTCCAGCGTTTCTACCTTGCTAGAGTCTGGTCTCATTCCTTTCTTGGAGAAGATATGTCCGAAGAACACCAGTTCATTTCTCCCTAGTTCGCACTTATCTTCATTCAGTGTTAGGCCTGCTTTTTCCAGATGCAAGCATACCTCTCGCGAAGCTCTGAATTGCTCTTCATCTGATCGACCAAACATCAAAATGTCATCACTGTAGTTTAAGCTGTTCTTTACTGGCCTTATTACCTGCTTTAGGGTCTCCTGAAATATTTCTGCTGCCGATGAGATGCCAAAACTTAGTTGTTTGTAACGAAACAGGCCCATGTGTGTGGAGAATGTGGTAATGTACATTGATTGTGGGTCAAGCTCCAGTTGATGATACCCTTTGCACAGTTCCAGCTTTAAAAACCGGCATGCGCCAGTGAGGCAGCTGATCATGTCATTGAGGTGTGGTCCAGGGTGTCTTTCCCTTTCAATCGCTGTATTTGGTATCCTCATGTCTACACATATGCGAATCTTGGATGTGTTCTTCTTTGGAACTGCCACTATTGGCGACACACATGGGGTGCGCCCGTCTGCAGTCTCTATTATGTCTTGGCTCAGCAGGCTTTGTATTTCCTCTTCTACCTGTGGCTGCAGGTGTATCGGCACTTGTCAGTGATGCTGAGCCACAGGTTTTAATGCCTCATTTATGTGCAATGTTATTTGCCGTCCTTTTAGTTTCCCTAGGCCTTGTAGTATTACCGGATAGTCTCACAGAATGTTCCGTTTCTCTGACATGTGATACGTCATTGCAAGGAGACCCATCACCTGCGCCGTGACATTGCTTAGCAGACATGGTACTGGAATGTCTCCCCGTAGCACATGTATTTCTTCTTTGCTTGACCTGTCTTTGTACATCAGTGTCTCTGTAAACTTCCCCATGTTTACCACTGGTTTCTTCGAGCCCCAGGTGAATACATAAACAGTGGACGGTAATAGAGGCGGTTTTATTTTCATCTTTTCATATTCTGATATACACATTATGTTGCATGTGGCCCCGCTATCTTGCAAGAATCGTGTGCTGTGTCTTCCTACATCAATGTCCACGGTCGCTGTTTTCTTTACCTGATGTTTCTCTATTAGATGAATGCGCTCTCGTTCCCTGTCTTCCACAGGGGCATCGGACATCAGATATAGTCGTTCCACGTTCACTTGTACTGCTTCTCCGTCTGATTCATCTGCAGAAGTGCGATTTGCCATTTCCATGTGCCTGGCATATCTGTTCGTTGCCATTTGTGGTCTTCCTAGTCTTCCTCGCTCAATTTTAAATTGTGCACCCATGCAGGCGCTTGCAAAATGATTATCTCTGTTGCATTTCCTGCATTTCTGACCCATTGCCTGGCATGCGCTGACGTGTGGAAACTCGGGTCCGCATCTATGACAATTTCTCTCATGCGGTTTTCTTGGCAGTAGCTCAGTGTTTTCTTTCTTCCTGTTGTTTCCAGTCATGCGGTTTGTTTGTTCTATTCTTCTTTCTTTTCCCAGCTCCATCTGCCTTGCATGTGTTCTTGCTCTCGCTTCCCTCCGGGCCATGGTCAGAATTTTCTCTAGCGAGGTTGGTTCCTTCAGAATTCGTATGCGGAATTCCACAGACTGACAGCTTTCAATGATGCGCAGTCGAATTGCCTGTTCGTTGTCAAACTTATCGAATTCTCAGTAAATGACCAGTTTACGCAGTCTTGTTGCAAAGTCATCGAGGAACTCCTCTGCTCGTTGGCACGCGGTGTTGAAAGTGTACCTTTCGAAATCAATGTTTCTTTGCGGGTCAAACTTGTCTGTGAGGCACTTTATCAGTCCCTTAAATGTTGCTGTTTGATCTTGGGGAAATGTTAATAGCAGGTCTTCCACTTCATCCCCTACAAAGTTTAAAAGTAGATCTGTGTGTTTGGCTTCTACGATGTCTGTGGCGCGCATGTATCGTTCGAACTGGCGAATCCATCTTTCTCATCTGATACCTATCTGTGGTTCAGATAGGCTGAATGGAAGTGGCCGGCAGAATATTGCTTGTGTACTGTTCTTGTCACTTGTTTTGACGTGCAGCTCTGGTGCAAGTCTTGTTTGAGCGTACTTCCTTTTCCTGTTAACACTGTGATAGTGTACTTTCCTTCTCTATGTGTCTCTTTATTTTCTGCTCTTTATTCTTTCCTTTTGTTACATTTTCTTTTTCCATTTTTTTCCTTTTAATTCCCCTTTTTGTAAGCTTTGTGGAGTTTGCCTGACTTTAAAATGGCCACCGGGCCTTCCTCGCTGCTTTTTGGCTGAGTCTGCCTGACCTCAAAATGGTTGCCGCAGTCTTGCGAGATCACGGGACTTCTGGTGTCTTCGCCTGACCTCAAAATGGCGACCAGGCCTTCCTGGACGCTGATTCGCTGCTGCCGTCTGACCCCAAAATGGCCGCAGTATTCACGCGAGATTTCCTTGAATTTACGTGCAGTGCTGCAGTCTTTCTTGATGCGGCAGGCGGCTGAGGCACACACACAGCCGGTGCACCTCTTTAAATTATACGCGCGATGCTCATGCACACAAATGGGTGCACCGCTTGATGTCAGGCAGTCAGGGGCCTCTTACCGCTTTTTCACTGCGCCCGGGGTGGGCTCCCGCGTTCTTTCTCTATTCCTCAGCACTCGGACCAGGATGGACTCCTAGCTACGCTTCTTCCTGCACTCGGGTGGCTTCTGATATTGTGGGCTCCTGGCTCCGTCACTCAGTCACGAAGGACCTGGGCACACGTGTCTGCTGTATCCTTGAGATCCCGACTTCGTCGCCAGTTGTCGTGTTCTCCGCCCCAGGAAATGCACCAGAGTCAGGTCAGTTTCTTCATATGCTTTATTCTTTTAGTGGAGAAGTGTGGCTCAATGGTTAGAGCGGCAGACCCTGATGCAGAGGTCTGGCCCGGGACCAGGGTTCAATTCCCCGCCTCGGCGGGTCTTGGGCTCAAAAATTCCACGGACCTGACAATTCTCACCTTGGTGCCTATTCCAATCATGGAGTCCCACTCTGCAACTCTGGGCAATAGCTTGCTTAATCTCCACAACAGCCCCCACAACGCTAAGGATGCCTGGCCTTTTGGGGGGGGGCCAGGAGTGGACATCTCACAGGGAAAGCCAGGAAGGGTTCCACAGCGGTATTCGTACAAGCGCCTTGAGACCCTTGCAGGTGAGTAGTGCGCTATACAAGTATCAATTTACAATTTTTAGTTGCTATAACTGCTGCTGCTGCTGCCCACCTGTGCCCTCGTCTTCATGCCCTCCTTGTTCTGCATCCCTCCCCACTCCCCTGACTGGAAGTGGTGTCCGGTTCCTGTCCCCTCCCCACCAGTCGGGTACAGGGTCCTAGTGCCCCTTTACCCAGGTCACAACACTGTCCTAACCTTTTTTCTGGCCAGTCTAGACCCTTGGGCATAGGGAACTCATAGGTATGGAGACAATAGTTGTAATAAGAAATGTCTGTGGTAGGTGGAGTCTCAGGAACCTTAAGCCAATTCAGTCGGTAGTCCTCTGTCCTCTTTTAGTGTTGCTCACAGGGATTTAAGGACATACATTAACCCAGTATTCTGAATATATCTTTTACACCGTAGAGTGAACCATATCATAGTTGTCAGCGAGGATGATCAGGTAATGCCCAGAAGATGTCCACACTTCTCCTCTGGTTAAGGGGTTCTGGCTACAGATAAATCCTGTTCCTTAGGAGCCCAGATAGAACCTACAGTCTTCCAGGGCTGACCTCTCCTCTTCCTTGCTAGAAACTTTTGCATCCATCCAGGTTGTGTGGAGCCACTGCCTGTCTCAATGGACACATGGCCTATATAGAAGTTAATCTTCCTATTACCTAGCTTTCTAATGGGCAGATCAAATGTATGCATTTGCTAAAACAACTTATGCACCCATAAAAGAATATCATTTTGAGTAGTATGTGGAACTGAAAAAGAAGCAGGGGGAGTTAAAAGTCATAGCGGAGACCTCTTTGAGTTCTCCACCTCAAATTTTCGGCATTAAGAAAATCTGGGGGGGGGGGGCAGGCTGGGAAGGTAGGGGCAAAGGGTTTCTATCTACAATGACTGAGAAGAAACTCACTGGTATATAACTGGAAATGATATTCAGCTCTTGGTAAAATAGAGGCCGGGAAGTCTGCCTGGGTTACTGATTACTTTTATCCAGGGGCACTGGAATTATGCAGCTGGGGAGCACCAAATTATGCGGCAGGGTTGACTAAATGATGCACCAAAAAAAGGCCAATTATGCGGCATAACGCAGCACATTTTTTGATTGTATTTCTTCATTATTTTGTCATTTTTACACATGGTAATATTGTCTGGGCAATGTTTTCACCTCATTAGTACCAATTTAGCAACCAAGAACAGAAATAAACAACTGAAAAATGACCAGCTAAGCTTCGCAAAGGGTCTTCCACTGTGTGAGAGTACAAGTCGACACATTTTTTGTAACTTTAATTCTATTTGAGTTAGAAACATTTTTATTTAAAAACTGCAGATTATGCAGCAGATGATTCATTGTGTGGCAAATGCTGCAAATCCAAAATTATGGGGGGAAAAGCCGCAGAATCGCATAATTTCAATGGCCCTGCCTTTACCTAACACATTTATGCACACAGTCAGATACACAAACTCCCTCTCTGTGGACATACATGAAGGGCATAATTGTACATAGTGCCTGTGATGAAACGAACATTGACATAGTAGTTTAAATACAGTAGCTCAGGTCACCTCAGCTGGCTAAAAGACCTATACCTCCACACTTTACATAAAGTGAACCCTTCACCCCAAAACAATCAGTAAAATAAACGCCATGCAGCGCCACTCTGCTTATTACGTATAACTCCTCTGTACTGATACTGGCACCCAAGAAATAGATTACTGTGAAAATTCATGAAGAATATTCAAGTGCAGCCTTTCTAGGTTATGTATGTTTTGTAACATAAAGGAAAAGAACATCTTGAAATAGGATGAAAAAACAAGCACAATTGTGTTATCATTTGACACAAGAGTGAGAGAAGGCGTAGGCGTAATTACGAGACTGGTGGAAGGCAGTGCGCTATTTATTGCACCGGCCATACTGTAATACCCCAGGGACTGGAATTCACCGAGTGTGGTAAATACCACCTATTACAAATGTACCTTTAAATATGGGGATCCGCGTGCATTTCGGTTCCCTCCGCACTCAAATCCTCACATATTTCAGATGGTGTGACTGATCGAAACTCAACAGGAGGAACTCTGGGTGTGTAAATGTTATGGCACCCGGACATTTAAGCGCCAGATAAACTACGAACATGTTTCAATACCGATCCCTGCCCAAGAAATGAACTGAGTTGAAATCACGAAATAATGAGACAAGGTAATCAAAGCCTAATTAATTAGGAGTCACAATAGAGACTCGGAGTGATAAGGGGATGTGTGACAATGTTAGCAGCAAGGGGAAGATAGGACGTGATCCCTTGGAAGTGATCTGTATAGTGGAAAGGCTTTTGCGTTTCCAAGCATCTTTAATGACAAGACCGCCATATTAGACACTTTCCAGAATATCTGTGACGCAGATTGGGCATTCCATGCTTGGGCACATTGAATCAAAATGAAGGTAGGACAAGTGGACAGAGATTAATACCAAACCTTAAATCAGATAGCCACAAAGTGCGCCTCCGTCTAAAGCTACCAGAATGAGTAATGGCTTGAAGTGGGATATTGATGGTGGGGAGAATGGAGGGCGGCCTGATTATAGACTGTGCTGGAGGAAGACCTGTAGATTAACCTTTTGACCCTTAATCGGAATTAAGCTGAACCTGTTATTAATGGGGAGGTGGGTTGAATAATGATACAGGGTCAGGGGGCTAATGAAGACCGCGCGCCACCTGAGCATTAAGCAAGGCTAACCCACCGGCGGCCCCGTGGACTCTTCGTGCCAGTGGCTTTCTTGAGTGACTGGGGCGGGTTTATTTTTCCTCAGAATTCTTTGCTTTTATTTATGGCGGGGGCCGGCAGAGCTGCAGTATGTGTCTGCGGAAATACCTGGGGCTTAATGAAGTTTGGCAAACGTTTTGGAAAACGCTCCAAGTTCACGAGCTTAATGCGGGCTCGACCGTACTCTCCCCTTTCTGTTAAATAGACTTTTAATCACCGCAAGAGCCCCCTCAGTGTTTCTCCCCCCCTCCCCCGGCCGCTAACAACCTGAATCTGGCACACATCCCTCGCGTGGCCTTCAGAAGTTAAAAATAGCCTCTTAAATGGAGCCAAATATTGTTTCATTGGATGTAATTTACTAGCAGTGGTATGGCCAGACCACGAAACACTGTCTCCATTTTACACGAGAGGGGCAGAAAAGAGAAGATTTAATTTTTCGATGTATTCAAATACAAAGGTTTGTGGATTGGCGCAAACAGCACTTCATTTGCACCCACAAAGGAAACAAAAACGTGAATGGCCCCCAAGATTTTCTTAAGAGTTTATTCCACCTCTGTCATGCCTCTCTCCTTAGCAGACAAGGGTGACTGGCAGCGGGTTAGTCGAAAACACTGGTTGTTGAAAGCAGCATCTTAATTTATAACTCAAAGCTGCCAATAAATGATCAATTATTCAAAATGTCACGTCATTTCAATACATTTAATATGCAATTCCTGTCTGGAGAATTTAACCACGAGCCAGAGAAGACAGCAGAATTATGCCACAGCTGCATAATTCTGTCAGAAGTATACATTTTGCTCAGGTTCGTTCTAGGCCTGGAAACGTTTTCCTCTGTAAATTCCCTAATACGATGGCAATAATTTCTCAATAGTTTTGTTTATTTTACATTTTCCTATAGCGCTGCCTTTTATAGTGCCATTGAACTTTCTACAACACAATTTCACTGTAATCTGTTGCTTTAATATGGACTCTGGCATTGGCCACTAAGTACAAGGGGGCAGATTTATGTTCCCTGGCGCATCCCTGCAAATCAGCATGGATGCGCCAGGGAAGATGCGTCACGCAAGTTTGCCCTTGCGCCACCGCAGATGCGCCGCATTTACAATGCGGTGCATCGTGGTGCAAGGACAAGCAGATACGTGACGCATCTGCCGGCGTAAGGTTGGCGCAGTGCTGAAGTTGCGTCGCAAGCGCGACGCAACTCCAGCACTGTTCCAACCTACCCTATCCCTAACATGGTGCGTCAAGCCTGGCAGGGTTTTGACACATCAGCGTTGGGAAAGTGACTCAGTGAAATCTTATAGATTTCACTGAGTCACTTTTCAGGGGCGTTCCTGCGACGGAACGCCCCCCCCTGAGTAGAAACGTCCACATGAAACCTGACGCAGGTTTCATGTGGCGCAGGGCTTTACACCGTGACGCATCTCCATAGATGCGTCACGATGTAAATGGGGCGCAACATGGCGCAGGGTTTACGCCGCCGCTGCGTCACAAAAGTGACGCAACGGCGGCGTAAAAGGGGCGCAAGTCCCTCATAAATCTGCCCCAATATATATAAACAAGCGTTCTTTTATGGCTTGTGACTGAAAAAGGCTAGAGCGCCCAAAAACAGAGTCCTAATTAAGGCAGGTGTGACAAACTCTGCCCCTCAGACTTCCAGGAAGGATTCAATCGTTCTGGTCAAAACATAAATCCGAAGCAGGTGCTTTGGAGACTTTACTCCTTGTTAACAGTGGAACTCGCCCCTGAAGTGCCTCTGAGATCTACATTTATCCCCATTGGCACACGTTTTTATGTCTACTGGAACATAACTTTCTGCCTCAGAGTGTAGCTCTCTCTCATACACCTTTTTTCATCCATCTCCGACGACGCATTTGTAGTTATAACTCACAGACTGTAAAGCTCCTGGAATCATGTATTCCTCTATGTATACCGCTCTTTGGGATGGATTTTAAATTTCCTAGTATCGTAAAGGAAAGTTTCAAGTCTATTAGAGACATGGAGGCAAGGATTATGCCTCTACTTTCTTTACTTTATTATTACTAATAGTCATAGAGCATAACAACAATCTGGCTTTCCCAGCAACACACAGGAAAGAAAGAATATAGTTTTATTCAATCATGTGCTAGACTGATCCCTATGGTCCTATGTCTCCTTTCAGGCCCATGTGTATCAGCTGCTGTTCCATGGCCCATTCTATTTCTGTTTGTAAGTTTCAGTCCCTGCAAATAAAGGATAGAATCACTAAACAGTCTGTTTGTACTCCAAGCACTGCACACATAAAATGTCAATCATCTAATTCCCCGAACAGACATTCCCTTTAAATTCTCAATATATTTGCATACAAATATATCAAGCACAATATTAACAACAAGACATTGAATTACCAATCACGCCATCCTGACAGCCCATCCTACTGTCTTACTTTACAACTCATAAGGGTGGGTATGATATGATCTTTGATCATTGGGCGGGATAATCCTCACCTCATTGTCCTTAATGCAGCTGAAACTTGCCGTTGCGAAAGCTAGGAAATGTTACATTCAATGTCAGGATTGGATTACACTCATTCAAAGCTTGAAGACAACCAATACAGCCATATTTGTGACTGATTTAATGTAAAACCTCTTATAGGTCAAAACTGAAGTCCACGTCAGCTTCATTCAGTATGTTTTCAGCGTTAAAGCCTAGGAGGCAATGGACCCTCAAGTTGAATGCACCCCAAAATATTAGTGTCTATGCCTACCTCTTCCATAATTCAACAAACCTATCTTGTTGTTGTGGGGGAAGAAGCAGTTTTATGAGGTTTTTGAATAGAAATCAATAATTGTCACTCACCCGGAGGATTAAATTCTTCGGTCATACTTGTCTATGCTTTGATGCATCTCACCACACACAATTTAGGAGTGTCCTCCAAACATAGGTATAGAACAACCCTTGAATTGGACGTTATTTGCCAGAAAATATGAAAAGAGATCCCCCCCTCTGGGGTAAATAATCTACCTGTAATATTCAGGGCTCTAACATCCAAGATATGTGTGCAAGATATGAGGCATGATAGCATGGCCAGCTTGTCCAAAAGTTCCTTCCCGGACAGATATTTATTGCTTTGCCAAGAAAGGAAGAGTTAAGCACGTTTTGATATTCCAAAGGGAAGAATATCTGGGTTCTAGCAGAAGAGA
The DNA here is from genome assembly GCF_964204655.1 of Triturus cristatus. NCBI lineage: Eukaryota > Metazoa > Chordata > Amphibia > Caudata > Salamandridae > Triturus > Triturus cristatus. Next base: position 1,390,792,537 of record NC_140590.1, read on the forward strand.
GAGGCAAATACATCTAAATAACTTTCCTGACTAAAGGGCTTTTGCCCACAGGAAATCCTTCAATCAAAGCACAGCCTGCAGAAATAGTCAATAGAAAGGTGTTTACCGACCTGTAAGAAATCCCTTCAGATGTGATGCTTGACAAGATATTTAAAATATGCACAACATCAAACCCCACGCAATCCACATCCCTGTTCAGAAAACAACCTATGCATCTTAACCAGTCTGAATTGCAATGTTTCTCCATTCCATCTGCCTAAACTGTGGAGAAAAACATCTCTGTTTTTTGAGAAAGTCCAGGGATTTTCCACTGTTCTCTGTAATCCTTCATGCCATAAGATGAAATGTGCCTTCTAACACTAGCCGGTGGGATTTCCTAATGAATCTAGAAGGAGTTCCTGAAATAGGGGAAGGTGGATTTGATAGTCCTAAGGGAGTTTCATCAGAACCAGATACCATACTTGAGATTTCCAAAAGTTGTGTTATCATCGAGAACAGGGGAAAAGCGTGACCTGCTTCCTTGTTCCAGGCCTGAAGGAAGGCATCTGTCCCTGCTATGTTCGGATTCGATTTCCTGAACTGAAATAGCTGTCTACTTGGTGATCTTATCTTGAGGTGAAGAGGTACACTGAGAAGGGGCCCCATCTGTTTGACATCTCTTTGAACAATCTGAAGTCCAAATTTTACGGGAAACAGCGTTTACAACGCTGTTGTTACCACACAGGTAGGTAACAACGTGGCTGGTACAACGACCACAATGTTACCATGCGTGGATTTACATCGCAAGTCGTTTCTACGACTTGTGCTAGGTGGCTTGCAAAACCAGGGAATGTGTTGGATCTCAAATCCAACACATTCCCTGGTGTTGCGCTAACTGGAGTAGGAATAGTAATTTATACTATTCCTAAGTCCAGCGTGCCATCTAGCGCAAGTCGTAGAAATAACTTGCGATGTAAAGCCACGCGTGGTAACAACACGGTCATTGAAACAACCGCATTGTAACCTACCACGTGGTAATAGCACGCGTAGAAACGTCATACATTCAAATTTTACAGGCTCATGTCCGGCGCTTGTCGTGAGTGCCAGTCTGACATTTTGTTGGATGTGCCTGGAACGTATTTGGTTGATGAGGTAGAAGTTTCAGAGCTTCTTGGCCTGCCTGAGAGGGCCTTGGAACTTGTCCCTCCCAGGTGGGTAATACAGCATACCACCAACATGTCGTCCATCTTCAGTAGTACACAGCATTGTATCCTCTCTTTGAGCCAAAATTGCACTATAAACTACCCTGCAGGAGTTCCAGGCAGTTGATGGGAAATTGTTGTTCTTGAACTGGCCATTTTCCTCCCATGGATACCTCTCCATACCTGCCACCCCAGCTGCTACTGCTGGAGTCTGATTCGATGACCAGGCGTGGGCAGAAGATAAAAATTTCGCTCCTGTTCCATGCCTCCATTGATCTCTTCCTTGGCTTTGGTCGATAGTGGGACTACTTCTGAATAAGTAAGTCTCCTCTGAAGGTTGTAGGTGTTTAGCAGTTGAAGGGCTCTCTAGTGCAGCAGGCCCAGAAAGATGGCTTTTGCTAAGGAACAAAGAAGGCCCACTAGGCAAACAATCTGGAACAAGGGCATGTTTGCAGGAGAGAATGTTGTGAAGTTCCTGTCTGATCTTTGACATTTTCCTGATGGGAGACTCAGGGAAGTTTTTGCGGAGTCTGCTATGAGTCAAAGGAACTCAGTCCTTTGCACTGGTGTCAAAAGGAACTTCTTCTTGTTGATGACTAATCCAAGAGTTTCAAGCAGATTCACTGTCATCGAGAGATGTTCTGAGAGCTTTCGCTGACACTGGTCCATCAGAAGAATGTAATCTAAGTGAACCATAAGACATATTCCCTTTGATCACTGGTCTGAGCGCCTAGGTGAAGCACCACAGTGTAGAAGATAAGCCGAATGGGAGTGTCATGTAGTCAAAGGTTTGGAGCTTTCAAGTAAATTGCAGAAACCTGCGGAGGGGGAGGAAAAATTTAAATTGTGAGCTAAGCGTCCTTCAGGTCCAGACAAACCTTCCAGTAGTGGTGTTACACTAAAATCCTGAGGAGATGGATTCCCACCATCTTGAAGTAGCGGAAAACCAAGCCACTTGTTGAAATCTTTGAGGTTTATGACAGGGCATTGGCCTCCATCTTTCTTCTTCACCAGGAAAAGGTTGCTCATAAATCTTCAGGGTTGATTGATGGTTGGTGAGTTTCTGCCTTTTATAAGCAAGCCTGCAACCTCTGAATATATCAGAGAAGTGTCCCCTTCTGAAAAGGTTAGAGGGAGGGGTCTTTGTTTCTGGTACAGGGACTGGAAGAACACTATCTGGAAGCCCTAGACCATCTGCAGGACCCATGTGTCTATGGCCAGTGCATGCCAATTATGAAGAAATCTTGACAAGTTGCCCCCTACCTTTAGTTGGGAAAAAGGGCAACTACTTGCTATTAAAGGTTTCTTCTGCATTGTTTCCAAGGAGACGGACTCTGGATCCTATGGTGACTTGGCAACCCTCTGGAGGGGCAGAAACCCGTGAACCAAGGCTGGTCTTGCCACTGACTGTGCCTGGATCCTTCTCCTCTCAAAGAGCTTATGAAGGAAAAAACAGCCAGTTAAGTGCCCCCTTGCATGACCGGCCAAGTGGAAAACCTTGTGAGTAAAAATCTCTTAGTGGAGGCTTGGGCCTTGTCAAGGGATGTAAACTTGGAGATAAATTCCCCATCTCTTTGATAAATGGGTCTCTGAATAAACCCTGCTGTGCTGCAGATCCCACTTTTGGTGTCGAAAAGTTCCTTGAATTTGAGATCCACCTTCATCAAGAGGTACCTGCGGTACTCAGTAAAGATAGCACAGTTAGCGTTGCACAAAAAGATCATGGTTTGCTATGCCCACCTGGATAGTTTGTCAGGAGATATACTGGACCCTGATCCTGTGTCCTCCTCAGCCACGTACAAGATATTTGTAAGGAGGAAGTTATTTCCAGGAGCTTGTCCAAGCATGAGCACCAGTAAGAGTCTACACACTGTTTGGGGACCGGCATATATTTGGCCAAGTAGGTGACCACATTTGTGTCAATGTCAGGTGTAAGGGTTACTTTGCCATCCAAGGATGGATGTGGACATTTCACCCTGAGGCAGTTATGTATCTCTTTGTCAAGGGGCTTCCTGAGGCAGCCAGATGAATATGCGACTACCTTTCTCCACCAGAGCCCAGTCTCAAGAGCGGAGGTGGAGAATGTCCTCATGTCCAGCATGTCGGACATGATGTTGGTGGGGTTCCCTGTATTCTGGGCCTCTGACACCAGTGTCAGGGTGTCACAAGAGGGGCACCAGGGCCTGTCATGTCCCAGGTCGCCATTGGAGTCCCCCTGGGAGTCATCCTCATCTAGGGGTTCTGGGATAGGAGGCTGAATGAAATAGGGTGGGAGCCTCCATACTTTAGACCTTGAGGTGTAGTGGTGTGAGGTGTCTGTTTCCTTTCTGGGAAAGTCGTGTTGATTTAATTACTTTTCAATAAAATTTAGGGTTACATTATCTTTTTAAATTCAAAATAGGTTATTAAAATGTTTTATAGTTAAATAATAAATATGTACTATGTATATATTTTTAACATTCATTTATATTTATTTATATTTTTGACAATGTTAAAGAGTTTCATTTAATTTAATGCTATTTCCGTTGGAGTTTCCTTTAAGTTCTTAGCTCCAATATTTTTGGGGAAAGTGTTGCAGTACCAGGGGTTGGCCATGTGCGGTGCTGGACTTACTACAGTTTTTTTTTTTCTTAGTTGTAACTTACACTCAGAGGGGCTTATTTATGAGCCCCTTGCACTGCATCACTTTTTGTGACGCACCAGCGGCGTAAAATATGCACCACACTGCAACATATTTAAAGTGACGCATGTAAGCAGATGCGTCACTTTGTAAACCTGTGCGATACATTATACCTGCATCAGGTATGATATATGCAGGGTGGGCGTTCCCCTGCAAAAAAGGCTAGTAGAAATGTTGCAGTAAAATCTATGAGATTTCATTGTGACTCTTCTAGGACGCCACTGTGTAATTCCTCATGCCTGTTTCACAGCAGGCGTAAAACTGACGGAGGCCCTTTCACATGGGGCTTGCTCCATGTGAAAGTACACAATGTTGGAGTTGCATCTGTTTTCAGGCACACCCCGCAATGCACCACTTTTGCGCCTACAGAGACGTTAGGAATACTGACGTACCTGTAAATCCTTGCGACATAGAGCGCCGTACAGTAAATACGGGGCATCCGTGGTGTCACAAGGAGGGAGCAACGAAAAGTGTTGCATCACTGTTTTCAAGCAGCGATGTGGCACTTTTCATAAATGAGGCCCAGAGTTTGTGAACAATGAAAATTAGTAAACATACTCACAAGTGTAAACTTATTCAAAATGTTTAAGTTACCTTTGTGAATAAGACCATCAGTTTTTTAGATATCAAGCTTGAAATGGTTACCTGTACTGCAATCAGATGACCTTTCAAGTTTTAGAAGAATTTGAGTCTCCCCTGAGATTGCTCACACAGGAGTTAGTCTGACAACAGGTTAGTGGGGAAATGGGGGCAGTTGTGGGAAAGTGAGCTTGCTTTGATGGCAATAGTTGGTAACCCTCTGGGGGAAGAAAATGGAGAAGAAAGATGAAGACTTTTATTAGACAACTGACTTGGGTTGAAATTAACTCTATTTTAAGAAAAAGAAAGTAATACTCACTGGCAGTAAACAATATTGTCAGGAGATATTTGATGGACATTTTAGTGAAAACAATTGAGCTCCCACTCCCTGTGATTAGGGACTAGCTTTCTGAGGAGGTTACGTTGTTCTTAAGTCACCCATGGTGACGCAAAGGAGCGCAACTCTTTCATTCAGATTTGCAAAGCCAGGCATGGCCAAATATTTGCACCACCTTGCATGGCTTTGTAAGGAAATGTAACGCAACAGCTTCTACTACATTACATTTCGAGCTAGGGGACATTTCAGGGGCGGAGCGTAGGCATTGCCATGCATCCACCCATGTATTTGATGCAATTCCAGATTTACAAAAGTTTGTAAACCTGGGATTGCGTCAAATCAGTTGGCCACCCAGGATGGCGTATCGAGGAGAAATATCTTTTTTTCTCGTTGTTTTTTCCTCTTTCAATGTGTGATGCATTCATCATCACACAGAGAAGTAGGGATATGACTCTTTGAATTATTTTTGTGCAGTAAGGTATCCCATCCTGAACAAGAACAATCCTGTTCATAATGCAGGCATCCTTGCAGTATGGTCAAAGGCCACCTGTGTTAGCGCTATGCCACACACAGTGCGGCTACACAGGAGAAGGTAGAAATGCTCCATATCTTTGTAAATATAGAGTATTTCTGCCCTCTTACTTTCACACAACAAAGCAAGCAAGTTCCCTTGCTGTGTTGCATCGCCTGGAATAATAGTATAGGTACCCCTCCCTGTGTGTACTACTGGTAGAGGTAGGTATATATATACTTGCATGATGGGGATTGTGGGTCGACAGCTGGAAACAGGAATTTGGGACATGGGTATAATGTTCCAATTAACTAAGGCTACTGTGTCTCAAGTAAAACTTCACCCAGGGCAGCTAATAAAATGATCTAGCACTTGGGGTGCTGGTACAAATCTTACTTCACAAATTTTTCACTTGTCCCAGTTGAAAAGAGTCTGATCCTTTTCCCCTGTTGTATCTGCTGCCAGTCACAATCATGCCAGGGCACTGCTAATGTTGAATATACAAAATTGTATTTGTTCTCAACAACGGAGTTGTATTTTTCTGTTACCGCTGGAGGAGTTGGAATTGCTGGAGGTCACAGAACTGCCCAGGATGGTCTGCTCATGACAGGCTATTGCCTTGTATAAACTCTGGGCATGTGACACTCATGTACCAAGGTACGGTGCCTCTCACTCAACAAGCCACATAAAGAGTACTGGCTGATTGTGGGTGGTAGACAGGAGCGGCCAGTGCTGGTAAGAGCGGTGCGGCGGGGTACAGGGATTAGACAGACGACGCGGGAAAATTAATTATTTATTTATTTTTCCCTTGTCGTCATCTTTCGAATCTCCCCCACCTCATCGCCCATCCACTCTTAGTGGCAAGGGCCGCTCCTTGTGGTGGAGAAGGTGAAAACTGGAGGAGGACTTTGATTAAGGCTAAAGTCCTTACCTCTGACATCTTTCCTTGTTTTTCAAATAGTAAGGTAGTTTACAGATTCAAGCTGGGTAAAGCATAAGTCTGGACAAGATTGGTTCATCTTATCATTTTTCCCAAGTCTCTAAACGGTGTCCCGTTTAACTAGTAAATCATGTTATCTATTATTCAAGCACCAAAAGATAAGTCAGTTAATGGCAGGCACTTTATACATGGTTAACGCAGAACACAGGTATTTGTCCCCCAGAGCTTGCAAGTGATTCAAGTGTGACATTACTGCATTTTTGACATTCCTCTCTCCATGCCTTTTTCCCCCTGTGACTTCTCCCTCTTTCATCTATCTCTTTCTCTCAATCTATCTTCTTTCTTTCCTTCCCTCATTGTTTTCTGCCTGCTTCCATCACCAAACCCATTGTTACATCTCTGCTTGAGCTGTGCCAAGAGCTTAGCGGAGACCTCACACATACTAGAAGATGGATTACTACTTACACAGTCAGTCAATCAGCATATTGTTGGATGCCACACTCAGCATTGTGTAGGGCATCCTTGCCATCCAGATTGTTCTGGGTTCTCAGTGCTAATTGTTACCTGGAACAGTGTTCCATGAGATTCATGGAGAATAAGGCAAGAAGGGTCTATTGTGGGACTATGAAAGTCGGTAATGGGCAAATTATGTCAAATTTGGGCTTCTTCGTGCACTAGATGACTGCTATGAGATTCAGGAAACAGGCTTAGACAAGCCTTCTAAACTGTACTTTCCACTATAGCCGTCTGTCCAAATAATGCTATTCAATGTTTCTCTATGAATTATATATAATGAGGCATTTCAAAGTGAGTGGTGCCTCGCTATGTATTTCTTCCCTTATTTTTCTGTCATGTTCTTTGTCCCGTTGCTAGTGTTTTTGTCTCAGATTTTTGCTTCTAGCAGTTGGAACCTTTAATAGATTCACCTTAATGATAGTCTTACCTTTTTTGGTCTCGCCTGACCCAGCGCATGCGCTGGTCTGGCGAGACTTATTGAGAGGGCTCCAAAAAGTGCTACCAGGCCAGCCTAGGCCTACGGTGCATGTGCGCGGGTGCGCGCGCCGCGCTTTACCGCGATTACTTTCACTTTCACGGCCGCATTGATGTTTGATCGTGATCGCGATCACTTTCACTTTCACGGCCGCTCTGCATAGCCAATAGGTCTCGCTTTTGGGACCTTATAAGTATTTAGTTATGCAACTGTTGCATGGCTAAACACTTATAAGGTCCCAAAGCGAGACCTATTGGCTATGCCAATGCTTGTTTATCTTCCCTTGATGTCAGATGGAGATAATCTTCATCTTCTGTCTAGAGCTACTGGTTTGCAAAGGAAGGTTTAACCTTTGTGGATTACAATTCATAGCCCTTTACACACCATCCAGCCTGAAGACCCACACAGCAGCATCCACAGACCTTACCAGTAAGTTTATAGAGTATAGCCCCTCAAAACCAGCAAACATCAGTCCAAAAAACAGGGACGTGCCCTTCTGCACCATCTAGTCCCGATCAGTGAAAATAAATTGTCTAGAACCCTAGGGCCCAATAAAGCTGACCTTATATTAGACCCTGTGCAATGTCTTTTGAAAATGAAAGAATAGCATTCCCACAGCCACTGGTTTTAGGCCGTGGACACAGAAAATAAGCTTAGAGAAAGATTTTCTGGCTTTCATTTTGTGTTCTTACTATAATATTTTTAAAAACCTGGAGTAGTGACAAGAAACTGATTACTTTCTGAATTCAATGCACCTATGAGATAAATAATTTAATGTGTGACGATTCAGTGTACTTTAGTGTGTAAAATGGTCCTTCATGCATTGAAGTGCGAGCACTTCATAGGAGGCAAAATGAAGAAACAACCAACATCCAATGGCATGAAGTATAGAGAAATGTCCTTTGGGCAGAGCCAAAGCCCACTCGATGCATTTCTGAATAAATTGATATCAAAAAAATTATTATTATAAAATCTTTTATAGTGCATAGCTACCCACAAAGGGTTTCCCAGCACTTTGGTAAAGAGGTAGGAGCCAGCAGCTAGAGAAGCGATCAAAACAACCATGTTTTAAGATTTTTCGGAAGGTGGTCAGTGAGGGGCAGCTTCTCAGAGACTCGTGCAGAGTGTTCCAAAGCTAAGGGCCCAAGTGTGAGATGGAGCGACCACCCATCCCAGCAAATTTAACTTGAGGACCATACAAAGGTAGCGGTTGCTCGACCGAAGGGAGAGAGTTGGCTGGTATGGTAACACCAGTTCTTGTGTCAAGTGGACCAGTACTTGATCTAGGTTTATGCACACAGCATAGGGCATTAATGTGTATGCGTTTGCCCACCGTATGCCAGTGAAGTTCACGAAGAAGACACAACACCGAGGCATGTTTGGGAAGATGATATAGAAGTCTGGCAGCAGAGTTCTGAATGACTTGTAGGCATCTAATTGGAGCCTTGCCTGCCCCTAAGTAGATGATATTTCCATAATCCAGTCTTGATAGAGTCAGCGCCAGGATGACATTCCTTTGGGCGGAAAAAGGAAGCATTCAGATGATTTTCTCAGCTATTCAGGACCATGAAGCAGATTGAGGCTACTTTGGTGATCTGAGTTTTCATCAACAGATTGACATCTAGTCAGAAACCTCGGGGCATATCATCAAGGGCAATATCGTCGCTTTAGCGGCACTTTTTGCCGCCAAAGCGGCAATATTTGTATCGCCCTATCAGCAAACTGTCGCTAACAGCTGTTAGCAACAGTTTACTGTCAATAGCGCCCCTTGTCAGCACGCTTCCCATCGCATCACTAATGAGATGCAAAGGAGGCGTGCCTGACAAGACTCCCTTGGGAAAATATCGCTAACCTAGCTTCGTCATATTGACAACGACGGTTAGCGATATTTAAATCACGTTAAGTATGCCTTAACGCAGGAATTTAATATCTGTTAAATTCCTGACTAAGGCATACCTAACATGGGGGGGTGGATTGTGTGGCTAAGACCACAGGCCCTATCATCTAGGATATCGCCGTTTTCCACCATGGAAAACGGTGATATCCCCACTATCTCTGGAATTTTAATCGCCTCGGCGATGCGCGTTGTTGATAACGCGCTAACTGGGCAATAAATTCCAGAGATAGCCGGCGATAAATATGCAAGAGCGCTTTGCGATATTTATCGCGGCCTTTGATAATATGCCCCCTAGGTTCTTGACTTTAGAGATAGGTTCCAGGAGAGAACCTAGGGTCTCAGGTCAGTGTTGGGGGTCCCATAGCAGTGGGTTCTTACCCATCACCATCACCTCAGTCTCGTCGCCATTCGGCTTTAATGAGTTGGTGTTCATCGATGTAGAAATCTTACACAGACATGAAATCATGGCATCGGAATTGTGGCACTAGGCAAATGACAAAAAAAAGATAATCTCAGTGTAATCTGCATAGAAAAACAGGGTAAGGCCACAGCTTTCCACAGTATCTGCAGGAGGATGAACACAGATATTGAATACCATTGGGCTTAAGGTAAACCCTTAAGGGACTCCAGAAGTAAGAGCTTGAGACTTTGACATGAAACTGGAAGAAAAGACTTGGAAGGTAAGATCGTGCAAGAAAGAGGCCATCCAAGATAGAGCTGTCCCTTGGAGACCCAGGTTCACCAGTCTTTCTAATAGAAGGTTATGTGATACAGTTTCGAAGGCTGTGCTAAGGTTGAGTAGAATCAAAGCAGCTACTCCACCATTATCCAGCAGCCATCTCAGATGTTCAGTGACACCCAGAAGTGTGGATTCAGTACTGTATAGGACAATAGGCCAAGCAGACAGCTGAGCAGACAAGCTACACTTAACTTTAAGCTCACCAATTTCAACACTGATGACGCAAATCAGAAAAGAGTAGCCTTGCCAGCAGGCGGAAACCAGGTCTGCCAACACTCGCGGTGCCACTGTGTGTCACGGGATATCGGCTCTGCTCAAATAGAGTACTGTAAAAACCCAATATTACACGGAGGAGGTAAAGTGAGCTGGAAAGCATAGATTGGGTTTACAGCTGGTGTTTGGAGGCTGGGAACTGCTGTTGTCCATGGTGAGGTTTGCATCCTCCCCAGGATATCAGAGGCAGCCTCTGAAGCTTGTGTTTGTTATTTGGGGAAGAGGGTCAGAGCTCATCATAAAGCCCGCCCACTCGCCGTGGCCCAGCCCCTAGTGCCTCGTGAGAGTAATGGGCTCAAGGCTCTGTCCACCTCAGACCGCTTAATCCCCCGTCCTATCGCACATGAGATTTATCTCAAAGTTTACGGGTCTGCAAAACATACAAATAAAAATAACACCTGCATTCATAATTCTTGGACAAACTATTAAAAGAACTAGTAACTGGCCAATCCTTAAAAGCTGAAGAGGAATAAAGGCTGGAAACATGCATTATTATATTATCTCATACATAATTTGTCTTTAGCTGAATTAGGAGCGCGCGCTTCAGTACATGGAACGTGTGAATATTGAACTAAATTAAATATAATTCAGTTTCGAATCTGGGCTCACCTATTCACGTGCTCTTTTTCTTTAGAATATTCTAATGTTGATACTGATAACTGCAGACTGCTAGAATTACTCACTAAAACATTAAACAAGGCCTCAGCCTAAAAACCTAACTTATATATTATTATGTTACCAAGTGTTATAGTGAACCGAGCCAGGCTGGGACTTTGACAAAAAAGTTCGTGTTTCTGTGGTCCGAGTTTTAGGTTTCTTTCCGACTTCCACGTCCCTAATGCGAGAGCCTGGAGTCCTGAAGGGACTGCTCTGTGCCCCTGTTATAAGCATTAGTATTGGGCTGCCTCGGCCTCTTACTAAACCCATTAGCCGCCGGGCAGTCTCTTTTCGCCTACCTTTATTATTCTTTAAATGAGTTCTTAATTAGGTTTGGCAAATAGCTGAAAGCAACTTTAGCATTTAAAAAGGATAGGACTTCCGAGGGCCGCTGTCCTTCCTGGCTTCTATCTGACCGAGACATTAATAATGGGGCCGCGGTGCTCGAGCAGCATGGGGGCGCAAGGACGTCTGACGCAGTCCTCAGTCAGTAGAACAGACTCCGTTTCCGCCTTACGGGCTCTACTCCCTCCGGCCCCCTAGCAACATGCAGAATAATGCCACTAATCTTCAAGATCTGCTGGTCTGATTAGCTTTAAATGTTTGATAAGCGTCTAGCCAGCAATTACCGTAAATGCAATAGGAAAAAATAATGCAAAAAAAACATAAATTCTGTAAAAAAAAGGCGAGTGAAGGAGACTGGTGGGATTTGGCGCTTATTTCAGAAAACAAAACAGAGAGAAAGTCAGGACAAGGCTTGGCGAGAAATGACCTGTCTCATCCCCACATGCGTGTCCTTGTACCCATGTTGAATGCTACCATCTGACAGCAAACGACCACGGAGAGGGACAGCCATGCAAAGATATGTTGGGTGCTTTAGGAACGAATCCTGTTGACACGCCCTATTTTCTCTATGGTGCTTGAAATGGTGTGCAGCTCTTAGGAACCCGGACTTATTTTTCATCATGTGACCCCGAACAAGACATAGAGAAAGACCGTAAAGGGAGACAGAAGGAGGAAGAGAGAGTGAGGAAAACAATGGCAAAAAAGAGACAGGAGGCAGGCAGTTGCGGCTGTTACCGATGGAAACTGGTGAGGCGGTGTTTGGCGGGCTGAAGGAAATGGAAAAAAAAGACACTTATCTTGGCCGCTAACAAACAAGACAGTTCAAAGAAGAGGGTCCAAGAGAATACATTTTAGAGACCACTTAGGATTGTATCCCCAAATAACTTTTGCCAAACATAGAAATCCTAGGGTCTACACACGTGCCGACAATGACAGTGAACAGATAACACTACCTCCAAATTGTTACATGAACCAATGGGGTAGACATCAACCTATTGGGTGATAGTTAATACTTATAATTACATATAAGGGCAGATCACTTATCTTGGCCGGCCAGCTGCTGCCTCTCCTCCGTCCTCTTCTTCCTGTCTCCGCAGGCAGCAGGAAGCACCCATGCTTCCAGGCTCCCCGTAGCCAATAACAATGCTGCAATGCAGCATTGTGATTGATCTGAGCGCCGTGGTTCGGCGCTCAGACGGGGACTGGGAGGCTTTGCAAATTCCTCACCAGGCTGTGTAAAGCAAGCCTGTTGGGGAAGATGAAAACTGTGCCGGACTGTTTGGCCAGTCCGAGAGGGCCGGCCAAACAGTTATGCGCACTTAAGGAGTGTAAACCACTCCTCTTCCTGCTCTGCCCAGCCCCGCCCACCCCGAGGGCCACTCACTTCAATAGGAAACATAAAATGATAACAATACGTTATTATCATTTTATTTTTCCTTTTGAGCAGTGGGGCGACGCTCCCCCGCCTTAGCGGGAAAGCTGCCACTGGAAGCAAGGAAAAGAATCTAGAAGACTGAGATAACGAGACAGGAAGTGTAGGATGATGGAGTAAACAAGCAGGAGGTGGAATCAAGACTAGGCTGCCTCGGTATTTGTCAACTCAAGTATTCAGCAGCACCTGCAGTGGACTCCTAAGAAAATGTTTGTGACACTCCACTTATTTTATTTTTAGGTCTCGCCTGACCCAGCGCATGCGCTGGTCTGGCGAGACTTATTGAGAGGGCTCCAAAAAGTGCTACCAGGCCAGCCTAGAGCTACAGTGCATGTGCGCGGGCGCGCGCGCCGCGCTTTACAGCGATTACTTTCACTTTCACGGCCGCAGGGCCGCTTTGATGTTTGATCGTGATCGCGATCACTTTAACTTTCGGGGCCGCACGGCTGCTTGGCATAGCCAATAGGTCTCGCTTTTGGGACCTTATAAGTATTTAGTTATGCAACTGTTGCATGGTAAACACTTATAAGGTCCCAAAGGCGAGACCTATTGGCTATGCCAATGCTTGTTTAGTTTGAGATCTGTGCAGCTCAATGCTATTGAGTTCTAGATAAGGGGTATTTCACCTCCTTATGACTATTGGAGTGGCAAACGTACGCGCCACTTTTATTTTGCCGAGTTGGCACCAGTATTTGTCTATAGCTCACCACCCTGGATTGCAAAGTACTTTGTGTTTGACAGGGAGCATCCATAAAAATTGGTATTTTTTCTTCGAATATATTCAAGTTCCATATTACTTTGGGGCTGGCATGATAGTGATACAATGAACAATTTCAGCCCACTCACATGGAGGCACAATCCATAGCTTGTGGGCAAATGAAGGTTAGGCTAATAGCAGCTGGGTACAGAGATAGTGGATTAACTGCTTCCAAACTTAGCTTTTAAGGACTCCACATCCATGATAGCTTGGAACCACAGGCAAAGGAACAGGGGAAAGTGTTTGAATGGTTGCAACCCTCCACATTTGGTACATCTGAGGGCTACGACTGCTAGAACCTCTTTTTAAATGTACAAAACGTATTTAATGATTCCGAATTATCAAATGTGTTTAAACATTAAGGAATCGTTATTTGGAAGGGATGTTTTAAGGGCTTTCCTTCTAAATACTGATTTCTTATTGTATATATTGATATTTTCTGACTGAAATCCAGTTTCAAAACATTAATTTCTTACCACCAACTGAAAGGAGGCGATAACCCATTCGCACACTAGAAGGGGTCCCAAGGGATGTGTTTAGAAAACAAAATAAAAGTCCCTGCGGCCACTGCCTTCTCTTAAAAATGTTTTTGTCAACATTCACAAAGGGAAAGTGGTCCCTTGGGGTTCCCTTCCCTTTTGCGCATTGTTTCCCACTACGTTCAGTAGTCAGTAAACTATTAATGATTTGTGACATGATTTCGGTCGAAAAACATTAATACGACCCATTCCAAATCTCTATTTGGAAGCAACGCCCTAAACACATCCCTTCCAAAATGCCCATTCAATATGTAGTCACAAACACAAATTGCAATTCAGTAACGTATTTCTGAATTGGACTTTGGGTTTGGCACATACAAAAAAGTCATTTTGTGTTCTGAAAGAGCCAGATTGTGTGAATCAAACTATTTGCAACTGTAAAAAGCGTTACTACATCTGGCTCTTGGTTAAATAAGATTGGTGAAAAAAAGACAACAAGCAAGACTGGGAAAGACGGGGTGGGCCATTGCCTTCATAGAAGAGTGGCCAAAATATCGTGCAAAGGTTTCACAGAGGTTTTCTAACGATACCATAAAATTCTAAGGGCGTAAGGACCTTTCTGACATAAGCAAAAGTAGCAAGCTATAATTGAAGCAAGGTAGATAACTATAGTGTTGAAAGAAGACTGAGTCAATTTTTGAATCCACCAATGAAAGCATCTCAAAGTGGATGAACTGTTCTGGGGCTGCTGCCAGGATCAAGAAATGGCAACACATTAAGTCAACATTCCTTTTCCTCCCCGAGCACCCAGATGTTATCTACATAGTAAAGAAGCAATTTGTAGGAACATTTACGTTGTGAATGAAATGTAAACAGATTGCTCCAGAGCATGCACATTTTTCAAGACATTCAGTACATCATTATAATTGTTTTTTCAGAATGGACCAGGTCTAAAAGGTGCTGCTTTCTTTGCTACATTTATATGTGATTTAGGTGCACAAGAAAGATGGTTCTTAGAGGGTTTTGACTGCAAAAAGAAGTAGGGGTAGTATAAAGAATGTTGAAGAGGCAACCTAATATTCTGTCCTGGTCCTCCATATTCCCTAGTGTTCCTCAATAACCAGCCTGTTTCTCATGTTATCCATCATGTAAAGTTACTGTGTGAAGTGAGGAGACAGTCACCATAAGCATCGTCGATGAGTGAGAATTTATGGGAAGGCGAAGGTGGGTCCTAGATGCAGAAATTATATGGGTGTATATGTAAAAGTGGAGGTACTGTGCCAATTGAGGAAACCTCTTCCCTTAGACGGTCATAGCATAGCGCATTTCAGCATGCCACCTGGAGAGACAGTTCACATAGGACAAGCAGCATGTTACTGTAAACAGTCTGAGAGGACAATAGGGAAAACCATAATTTACTTAACACCATAGTTATGGCATGCATTTACTTGGCCAAGGTTTAGTGGACAGGTTCTGCCAATGACATTTAATGCATTTTTCACTGCTATTTCATAAAGCTAAGCACACCCACCATTGTGCCACCAGCCACTAGCAATCTTTTTTCTCTTTGGAGCAAAACATGGAGGGTTCCAAATCTTACACCCTCTGATCAGCCTGAAAGCATTGCAAATGGAATTTCCAGCTCAAATCCTTCTCCAGTTAACTCTTGGTTAAAAGACCTGGGGCCTTACTGGAACAGCCAGGTATTCACCCAGTGGCAATGGCAAATATTCAGTCCCTGATGGTCTTGGCAATACTAGGTTAAGCAGATGCTACAGTTAATCCTTTAGGTACCCTCTAGACTGTTCTTCATCCTAACCTGGATGTCTCTGTCCTCACAGAAGCTAAAATATTTATAGAAATAAAAAGCTCCCATCAACTCTCCCTCACTTCACCTGCCTCTTCAGCCGTGGACACACTAGTAAATGTGCCTATTAGAGAGAGGATATATGGGCGCTCTTACAGTTTACTCTGGTAAGAAGAGAAAGAAGGCAGTTTAGCGCATCTCATTAAGCTTTCCTTGGGCTGATCTAGTATCTCTGCAACAGTTAACCACAATGTCTATCTCTGTCCTGTGCTGATTGCTCTCATTGTCACCTTTCGCCTTCTACCCCCTGAAGTCTTTCTTCTATTCCTTCCTTGACTTCATTCCATCTACTGTGCCATCCCTCCTATTAGCTGGTAAAAAAGTCTAAGACCAGCTTCCCTGAGTTCATTCTCGCTATAAACTCCACTTACAAGGCACATTCCTCCACTTATGAGGCTCATTCTACGTTGTTCTGTTCTGCCTCTCGGTTGGTCCATTTTCCATCTCCTTTGTCCCCAACCACTTCTAAACTTTGTGATGCCCCTAAGGTGTCCTTAAGCATTGCACAAATCACTAACGTGACATGATCTAACGTGATGTGACGTGGCATAACGTATTGTAACATAACATAACAAAACATAATTTAACAAAACATAACATAATACCAGCTTTTATGGCACTTTAAATATGGGCTGTTAAGTGGTGGCAAAATAAGATATTTAGTTGACATTTTGCATTGCTGGTACAACAATGCATTCCAGAAACCCTTCTACAAACAAAACCAGAAAGGACTTTGCAGTGTTTCAAGACTTAGTCAAACACCTTAGTATGGTGCCCATGAGCATCAAAGAGATCCAGTTGACTTGTGCATCCAAGTATTTTTTTAAGTCTTCACTGGGCTAAGTTTCTTTATGGGGCGACTATCGAGTGCAGAAGTAATGCCATTGGCTTGGTGAAGCTAAAAATAAAGTAGCACATTTCCTGCACTTATTTTGGGTGTTTGTGGGTTACAAACATAATACTAATAAAAAAAGATTCCATAAGACCAGCAATGCTGTAGTGACTGACTGAAGCATACACTAAAGACCAGTAAGTGCTGAGACTACTGTGTGCTGGTGGTATGGTGCCTAAAATAAAATATCAGATTCATAGTAAAACATATTAGGGCCAGTCTGCAACCTACCTGGCAAATGCCGCATTGACAGTTAGATGGATTTTATGGTCTGGTGCCAAAGTTGAGGTGAACAAATCACTCTCTATGCAAGACTGGAGAATGGAGAATGGAGGCTCTGCACCCAATTCAAGGGTACTTGGCAATAACAACCTGAGGTACCTCGATTCAGACACAATGAAAGTTCATGGAGGCCATCAATACAATAGAAGTTTGAAAGGCAATTATTTTAAGACTAAATAAATGAGCAGGGGAACAAAGTACATTAAATCCTGCTGTCACAATGACAAATATGAAAAATTATTCCTTTTAATGTTTAGATTGATCACATTCGTGAGATGACAATTCCAAGCAATAATAAGGTGCTATATGTGATGGCGCAGAACAAGTGAAGGTAAGTGACAAAAAAGTGCAAGAATATATACAGTGCGCATAAGACAACCAACCTCAACCAACAGGACAAAACTTAGATATGGAGAAACAGTAAATTCAACAAAATCAAAGTTCTTTCTCAAAATAATCCATTCATTAATGCTTAAGCGGTTAAGAGATAACAGTCGACGTTTTGACACCAAATAAATGATTTAACAGGGTTTCTCTCAGGACATATTTAGCAACTTGGAGAGAAATAGGAATTGTCAAGGTTAAGAAAAGTTCAAGAAAGAGATCTCCCAAAAATATATAGTAACTAACTGCTCAGCTAACCAAGGATGCAGCTGTATCCAACAATTCAGACTATCAAAGATGATATAGGGTTGCTTGTACAAAGAGAAAATCCTAAAATATAATCACAGGTCACAAACCAAGGGTCACTCACAACATTGATTGATAGCCCCTATAACTACACCAGTTGTTAGCAGGTGCACATCTATCCAAAAATCAAAGTGTAGAAAGAATAAGTGGTCACAGCAATAAGGAAGTATGCAACAACATGCAACAACAAATGTGAGATCCTCTCGCTTCCAAAAGAACCTGTTAAGAAAAGTGCATGATTTCACACGCACCGACTAAAAGGTAGGCAACACCTAATCAACGGGTAAGTAAGGGCATACCCCCAAAAAGTCGCCTCTTAAATTAAGATGACTCTGCAGGAAGCAAAAATATTATCGTCATAGTGTTTTCCTGAGAAAAAAAGTGGAATGAGATAAAGTCAGAGTCAGGAAAAACAGTACTGTGGGCACAAGCATGCAACAAAATGAGGGGTACGTCCCCGCACAGCAACGTCACAGCTTGGCAGTCTGTGGGCTAAAATTAGGTGTTCAAACAGACAAACGTGCCGGAGTCAGGCATTAAATAGAACACATGGATAAAGGACTTGAAAAATTATCCGGTATGGTTGCATCATAATTATTATTACAGCAGAGCAATTTGTACTTTGTTCCCCTGCTCATTTATTTAGTCTTTCTTAAATAATTGCCTTTGGGACATCTGTTGTATTGAGGGCATTTACACCCTAGATCCATTGGAATACAGGGTTTTCCCCTTTTCCTTATTTGAAAGTTCATGGAGGACAGGCTGTGTTACAGCATTTCAGTATGTTAGTAGGAGTACGAGGAAAGATCAGCACATTTTTGCAAAAATATATAGGGCCTTATTATGAGTTTGGCAGTCTTCCTCTGGGACCGACACCACGGCAGTTCCTGGAAGACCGTCAATCCCGTGGTGAACCCGACTGCTGGATTACAAGTTGTATCCAGGGCGGGCAGGCGGTGCTGTTGCGGAGGGTATGTTAGGCTCATAGGAGAGCCTAAACAGCATACCGCAGCTGTGACAGCCCCTGCAGCATGTTCATGCACGATGTGACATGCATCATGTTGGGCCTGCCGCACAGTGCACTAGGGGGCACAACATGTTGCCAACCCTACACGCACCCCCATGGACAAAATCACCTGATGGCCGTTAGGTCCCCCTTACCAGCAGTTCCACCACCCTTTTTATGGAAGGGTCCCTGCCATGAAATGGTCGGTAGAAATGCCGATCATGAAATGCTCTGCAGTGCTGGCATTAGCACCGCCAGCATATAGAGCCCTTTTCCACTCCACCACTGCCATGGGATCCTGGATCCCAGCGGAGGCGGCGGTCTAGTGGTGGTCCCACCGCCACCATCGTAATACGGCAGGTGGACTGCTGTGGCGGGGGCAGTCGGACTGGCACCACGGGTATGGCAGTCCCAGGACCACCGTACTTGTAATAAGGCCCTTAGTCTTATTCTCTGTGATGAAAAGTTCTCCCCTGCCTCCATAGTTGCTAAATAGGTGGGATAGTCTACTGCAAATGCCTTTGAAAATATAAACCAACAAGAGGAGAAATTAGGCAAGAATGTCAAATAGAATATCGTCTTGAATAGATAGAGCAGAATAAATGCTCAGTACAACAACAAAACTTAGGAAAATTATTGGAACTTTTTGCCTGATTTACTCTTTGGGGAGAGGGCACTCCATCACAATAGCAACACAGTACACTCTCCTCAAAACAGAAGGTATGCCAAACTTATTTAGAGTTGGGCAGACCTTTAGTATGTCTGACTACACAGTCTCTGCTGGCCCGGTTGAGTGAGTGCCGTCGGCAGTTTGGCCATTTGACATTCGACCTGATGTAAAGTGGTTGGTCAAATGGACAGGTTTCCCTGTCAGTCACCGCAAAGTAAAACCTTGCAATGAAAACTGCAGAATGAACCCCACACCATAGGAGAAATCTCCCATGGTTGGAGGTCATTAGCTTTTCTATTTTCAAAAACAAAATCCTGCTTTGGGATTTTTGAAAATAAAAAGTATGTTAAAGTTTGGTGGGCGGTACCGTCATGTTGACAGAGCCGTCCGTCAATCTTTCACTACATTGACAGGAACCACAGTGATGTCAGTCCCTGCCAATGTAAGAGATGTATGCTGGGGTGGGAGACAGCTCTAAATTCGGAGTGTGGTTACTCCGTCAGAGCGACTGAGTATTTTACTGTACCCCGAAGTCTAAGTCGGCCACTTTATACCAAAGTTGCATATCACTGTATGAAGAAATGTTATGCAGAACATTGCTTTCTGAAGCACCAGGGATGTCTGGACAATTGTACTGATGAATGTTGACACCAAAAATATCTTGGTATAAGAATATTAAGGAAAGAATATCGAGGGACAGAATATCGAATGATGAGTGCATATATGAAAGTATAGATTTACTATTCCTAACTCCACATCTACGCACCTTGATTATTTATGTACTTTGTAGGTAAATATATGTGGAGGTAGGTGTAGAAAATCAAGACTTACCTGTCAATATTGGTTTTCAGTATTTTGCTGATGATATTATGTCCCACCAATATTGTGGGTTTGATATTCAGGGGACATACCATCTGGACAAAAGGCAGATCCAAAGTTCCAGGATACTTGAGGAGGATGTATGTTGAAAGGAGCAAAGTATAGGGATGGGTTAAGAAATATAAGATGGGATGTAGACAGAGCTCATGAGTAAATCTGAGAAGACATGTAACAAGAATTTCTGCCATTTATTAACAATGCACAATATGTTTAAGTGAGAGGCAGTGCCATGAGATAGTTTTCAAAGCATGAACTGATAAAACAACTGTTGAACTGGTAAATGATTTGGTACTTAGACAGGCAATGCAGGCAGTAGGTCCGGACGCTGAGGCTTTTGGTACAAACCATACTTAGGATAGCCACACTTGCAGATAAAAAACTGTGAGCTCACAGGCATTGAAGAGAAAAGAGATGCGAAAAGAAAGGGGCTGTGAGTTCCCACTTGGAGATCCTGGGCACCTGGAACAAGGACCGACCAGAATGGCTCTGTATAATCATGAGGCTTGGGAGAGGAGGATAGGATACTATTTAAAAGTGAGTTAATTTGCGTAGGTGAAGAGGGCAATTAAAGAAATGTTTTGTTTACCTCTATATTCAGAACAATTTCTTACTGTGTATTGTAAGGGGGTTGAGGATGTGACATTATAGGTTTTCATTTCCTTTTAAAAAGATCCTTTTATCAAGTGAAAAAGCAATAAAGGATTATTTGCTACCATATTCCATAGGAGCCTTCAAATTCTTGACCGCACTTGTCCCTCTAAAAATCCTAAAATGCAGAGATGTCTGACATTATCTAGTAAGAGGAGAGTGATACACTAATTAAGCAGTCAATTTACATTCTCCTTTGTTATGTAATACCAAGATCATATTAATGGAAAATGATAAACAACAACTTGGTTGAGTGGGATGCAGTCTTTGAATGTGTCGCTCCAATAAAAAATCCCCACTTTCCCTTCACGTTCTCCGTAGGGTTTCGATGCAAAAAACTGAAGGAAGCTGGAATTGTTTTCTGTGCAAACTGGGACGAATTAGAAACAGAAATAATGTTTGGTAACCCAGAGAAGGATTGAATATGGGTACAAAAAATAATTGCTTCAGTGGACTTTGTTTTGATGTTTTCTTTGAGGACCATAGATCTTTGCAAACATTAATTTAGTCTGAAATGCCATGAAGCAGACAGGTTTGTGAGCTGACCGTGGTTAGTTCAGTTCATAAGAATCCCACAGAGGTAGAGATTCTATTAAATATCCACCATTTATTTAGTTGGTTAATAACCTCAGAAATTAAAAATTTGGCAAATCATTTCCAAGTGGACCATGAATAGAATGATCTAATCCACCCACAAAGAGTTAACATTTCGACTGTGTTACCTTGTGCATATTTAGCGGCAAAGGTTTACTCTCGGTGGAAAATATAGTTGTATTATTTTTAAGACACAATGAGAGCTTTTACCAACGGGTTAGGTCAACTCTTTTAAAGTCTTACATATCCCATACAATCTGCAACATTTTGTGGGCTAAGCACAATTCATATTGTGAACATTTAGGCTAAGATCATCTCTGCAAACTCCTTTTGGTCATTTTTGCTTGTCTCTAGCTTCTTCGTGAATCCTGCAATTGAGCAAAGAATCTCTTAACCAGTTCCCAGTCCGACATACAAGACCTCATCAGATCAGGAAGAAGGACTGTTAAATAAATAACAGTCTTTGGTGTAATAATGAAAGGCTATGACTGAAACAGTCACTGTCAGTTTGGAGACACCACTAACTCTCCTCAAGCCCTAAATAGGCTTGGGGTCTAACAACCCAAGCAAATGTTTTTGAACTTTCTCCTCTACTTAAAAGGCAGGTTAAGCTGTGCACAAATGTCTGTCCTGATGAATGCTTTTGACCTACGACTTTCAGTGTGCTCTGAAACATGTTGATGTTTTTACTGAGCAGTCAGTTCCATCCCCTTTGATGACCAGTTGTTGGAATGACAGTAACAACGTGTTGATTATGTTGAACAAAACTTTTGCTCTCTTTTGCTTTTTTTTGTGCTCTAGCTACTTGTTGTCACTGCTTACAATGGGGCACTTAACAGTTCATAGGTGCCATACTAGAAGCCTTTTCCATTTTTTTCTAACAAGAGCTATATATACATGCTCGATATAACACCCACCTGATGACTGGAAAGCTTAAATAAAGAATTATAGTGAGCAAAATACCATGTTCCAAGAGACCCTTCTGTTTCAGCTCCTTTGAAAAGCTTTCCAAACGCCTTGGATTCAACAATTCAACTATTATTAGTTTTTAATTAATGTGTATTAAGATGGTCTATCCAACATCGAATTTTAAGAAAGAATGTAGAAAACAAAGGGGCATATCAACAACAACCGGCGATAATTATCGCTCAGCGCTCTTAGCGTGAGGATAATTATCGCCGGCTAGCGTGAATTTTTATCGCTGAGATAGCGTGCTATTAGCAACGCTTATCTCAATAGCGATACAAATCTACACGCTAACAGGCTAACGTGAGATTATCGCTGGAAACCCAGCGATAATCACACGTTACCTTGTTGATAGGGACAGGCAAACTTAGCCATGATATCCTCCTTCCATAGGATATCATGGCTAAGTCTGAAAATTAGCAGACGTAAAAAAGCAGCGTTAACCGCGGTTAGCGCTGCTTTTTTGTCTCTAACAGGGTTAGCGACATTCTTGATAAGAGGAGAAATGTCGCTTAGCGACATTTCTCCTATTATTCTACTCTGGAACGCCCCCTTTGCATCTCATTAGAGATGCAAGGGGAAGCGTAGAGTAAAAGGGTGCTAACATGCAAATTTGCGTGTTAGCACCCTGTTGTTGATAGGGCGCTAGTTTTATCTCTGCTTTTTTGGCTTTTAAAGCCAAAAAAGCAGAGATAAAGCCCTTGTTGATTGGATGATGCCCTGGTAACTGTAGCAAAGGTCATTTGATGTCACTTTTGATTAGGGATAGAAGGATTTGTGATGACACTCCCTGTGATTTTGGTCAAATGACCCCCCTGATCCTCTGTTTTTCTGGTCCAAGATCTGCAAACTGGCGATGCTCAGGCGCCCTTGGCGTGTAATCTCACCACACACTGGAGCTGCCTTACAGCGGCGCACCACAACCTATAATTCAACTGCAAAAATAAATCAGATTCATGTTTACATGCTTACATTGGAAGGGTGACCACTCAACATGTTTGTAATTTGAGAGGAGCAGGCCATTTCAGAGAAGCCCTTCCCAGCTATAAATACCCTAGCCTTCAGAAGGAATCGAACTCCAGAACCGACGCTGCGGAAACAGACCCAAACCATGCATGTGTTATCCGTCCCTGCGTCCACGCGTCTTTGGCTCCGAAAAGCCCTGCTGTGTCTCTTAAAAGAGCCAGCTGAAAACCCAACCCCATTGAACTGTGCTCAAGAGTTCTTGATTAATGCGGCGCAGGGAAAAAGCTCATTTAGTTTGCCAGTAAATGTAAGTAATAATATTATTCGAGCTAATGCATCATCTGCCCCTCTTTAAGGTCTAAGGGGAAAGAGACTTGTGTTAACAGAAACATGAGTCCTCAAACCCTAGTTCATTTCCATGGTATAAACCATAATACAATCAGCAGTTGCCAATCAAAGTAGAAAGTGACAAAAATGAGTGAAAAATGCGTAAACCACAACAATTTTATTTAGGATTAGAGATGCCAATTGACTAGTTCACTGTGTTAGCACTAATGTAAAAATTCTCTCTAAATCCATCTTTTAAAGTGAACTGGTTTAAACTATGAAAAAACTGGGGGGCATATCAGCACGAACCGGAGATAATTATCTCTCAGCGCGCTTAGCGCGAGGATAAGTATCGCCGGCTAACGCTGATTTTTATCGCTGAGATTGCGTGCTATCAGCAACGCTCATCTCACCAGCGATAAAAATCAAGGTGCAAACTGCCAAATGTGCGATTATCGCTGGAAATCCAGCGATAATCGCACAACGTTTGGCGAATGCTTGCTGATAGGGCAGGGACAGATTTAGCCATGATATCCACCTTCCATAGGATATCATGGCTAAGTCAGATGAAAAGCAGGCGTAAGGAAAGTAGCGATAACCGAGGTTAGCGCTACTTTTCTTATCGCTCTGCAGGTTAGCGTGAGGCTTGATAATAGGAGAAATGTCGCTTAGCGACATTTCTCCCGTTATTCTGGGGAGGAACGCCCATTTTGCATCTCATTAGAGATGCAAAGCTGGGAGTTAAGAAAAAGGACGCTGAGGCAAGGATTTCCGCGTTAGCGTGACCTTGCTAATAGGGCGATACAATTATCGCCGCTTTCTGGCCGAAAAAAGCCGCTAAAGTGGCGATAATTGTCTTGCTGATATGCCCCTACATTTTTTCATGGTCGGGGTATGATTTCCTTTTGAATACTGGGAAGCAGGTTAAAGTAACAGATTAATACTATTTTGGTCACAGAGCGGATGGCAGCAGAGTCAGATGACTTTTCAGATACAGATGCCAATCTGGTTGCAATAGCATGTAGGCCATGATACTTCATTTACAATATGTCTAGTAAACAGGTAGGCTTTGCTCTTTCTAATGCAGTGTGCTGGAAGACTGTCAGTTACTGCCCACATAGGGGACTGGCAACTGATTCTGATGGCCCACTTCACCACTCACAAAAAGTTGAACTAAAGTAAATGTGAAAGTAATTCTGTGTGTTAGCCGCAGCAGATCTTTTAAGGCATGGGCGAAGTGCGCTCTTGCCCAGTGCCCCAGCCTGTCAGAGGGCCCCCTGATAGAGCCGGGCAGACCTTTTAAGGCATGGGCGAAGTGCGCTCTTGCCCAGTGCCCCAGCCAGTCAGAGGGCCCCCTGATAGAGCCGGGCAGACCTTTTAAGGCATGGGCAAAGTGCGCTCTGGCCCAGTGACCCAACCTGCCAGAGGGTGATAGAGCCAGCACTACTCTGCATAGAGTCTTGCCTTGGGGGCCCTTAATAATTATTAAACAGATTGCTTGAAATACCGTTTTCATGCAACATTCCTAAAGTTTTCCTTTAGATCAAAACAGGACCTTACATATGAGAAATTGAAGGGTGTCACAGAGATTATTTGTAGTAATATTAGTGAGCTGCTGCTGTGTTACAATATTGAAAACACATCACTATCCCTGAACATTAGATATAAACACATTTAGAATTTGGATGAGTATGCCTGTACTTTGTCAGTGACCTGGCCAAAGAGGGCATGAAAGAGCTGAAATTGGATCATAAATTAAAAGCTGCTTTGGACAGGGGCCCCCAAAATACGTTTGGCCTAGGGCCCCCAAAAACCTTCAAGATGTCCCTGAGCCATGGATGAATAATATTGCAAACACATCAAACTTTCACTACCAGTTTGGGCCTGGCTCTGTATGGCAGGTGGGGGTTCTGTGAGCCTTTGTACAGTTTTATTCCCAACAAGAGAGCACAGCACTGTGCAGTGCAGTGCAGTGTTTGGTATCTCTACATGTGGGCCTGGCATGCCTCATGAGAACAGCTGTGCATTTTTTAAATCCTGAGAGGGAGATGTCCGAATTCTGCAAGTCAATGCAGTCTTTCTTTTTCAACCGCTTAGTCCGTTAGTGATGTCTATGCTTAGTAGATATAGTAAACAGACTATTGTCGATGTACGCAATAAACTACTTTTCGGCAATTTTTGTTGTGTTACTTACCTTGCTCATTGAGATGCGCTGCCTCACACTCATGTGCCAAAAAAGAGCACATCACCACGTGGGAGCTTGAAATCACCTCCACCCACAGGGAGTGTACAGAAAAGCTCCACACAACTTTGTGCACTGTTGCATCCCTTAAACGAAAAAAAATGAAAATGTTTGTCTGGTAGCAACTAACCAATGCCGCAAGCTTTTGGCAAGATTCTGGAGCCAAAACTAACTGATAAAAATGTGTGAGTTGACTATATTTTTTCAAGAAAATCCGTTAATTTCAGGCAAATTCGCCCATGTCTACTACCAGAGTTGCTCACAATGTGCCCATAGAGTGAATAGTCACCTCAACCTATAGATTGGTTTTTCTCAAGTTTCTTCTTGGAACTTTTGTCTCACCAGTAGACAGGTAAAGGAGAAACTTACTTCATTTCAGGTGTACTGTCATTTTTCATAGCCCTTTCATAGTGGTAGAACAGTGTCGCAAAGAAGAGGCATAGTCTACGTATGCCAACCAATTCTATGGGTTTAGGACAAGATAATATCATTGCTCCAGCCACTGGAAGGAACAATATAATATGTCTAATATGAATACTGGTGCTTTGCATCAAGTGCTGTGCCGTGAGGTTCTTAACGCCACACACCACTCTGAGACTGTTAATGGAATTTCTAAACAATACTTCAATTTTTTCAGTAGAACGTGCAGGTTACCTTCCTTCTGTGTGAAAAGTCTCACTATTTAAGGATTATTGGTTAAATACAGGGAGCACCCACAGTCATTCAATGATAAGTGCTACATTTAGTACATGTTTCACACTCACTAAATGTGACAAGAAGTAATAATTAAAAGTAGCACAAGATGAAGAAGGTTAAAATTGAGCTGGAATTTAAAGAGTTTTGTTGGAGAGCTGCACACTCTAGGGCAATTCTGGTGTCCCTTGACACTGATTTCTTCCACTAAGGATCCATGCTTGATCAGCTATTAACCCCAACCTACTAGTGCTTGTAAACTCTTACAGAAATTCAGAGACTAGCATGTGAAAGGAACTGAGGGCAAATCACCAACGACCAACAGTTTATAGACCGTATTTAGCACCTTCCACAATAATTCATGCTTTGTAAGATGACAGAAAATGTTGAAAATGATATTTGTTCAACATTGGCGTAGAGGATGAATGGGATATTGGATATGGCATGTCATGCACAAGTAAGGTTCTTTTTAGGTTTTTAATGAGTATCCTAAGCACACTAATACCACATTGAACATCAAGGGTTAAAATAATCTTATGAAAACACAATAAACTTGCCATATGCGACAAGGTATAACCTAAATATTCCAATGCTGCTTGTAATATATTTAAAGAAGGGTGGCAGGACTTTGATGATAAACAATAGCGTGTATACTTCTTCCATGATAGGGAATTTACTATGATAATTCAGAAACCAGTGACATGCACTGTACATGATAACATATCCGATTAGGTAGATAGGGCCCAGTTAATTGTAGGTTACAAAAAGAGCTTAGAATTTTAACCTTTTATACCTACCACTCCCAATGTAGGAAACCTGGAACATGTTGAGATGTCTTATAAATAGCAAAACAATTTCTGTGCTACTGTGAGCCTTGGAAATGCACCCAATCTCTTAAATCTAGAACTTCATAGATGCAAGTGATCTTGTAGAGAGTCCTGTCCTAAGCTGCCCTGAGATGATGGAGCTAGCTGATTTTAACAGCTTTGTAGACGTATGATGATTTTCCCATCTTTGTAAGTATGGGTACACCTTCTATTCATCAGTGCATATGGTCCTCTAAAATAGTGGCTGCTAGTGACCTTTCACATTGGTTAGGGTATAATACTTGCCACAAATTGTAGCGTGTTAGCCATATTTCTTCTAGAGGGACTCAGAAGAGTTCTTCTCCCGAGAAAATTTTGAAATATTCTTGGTCAAACAGAGACATTTAAAGGAAACATTTCACATAATTTGGTAAAAGACCATAAGTTCTGAAATGGTGCTCATTAAATATTCATATTCTTTCATGACGTGCCAAGCCAATGTAACCCAAAGTTCTCCAGGAGTTGACCCCTTTTTCTTCCAAAATGTGCTGTGGGTGATGTCTGTGTCAAAAATTACCTCCATTGTGCCAGAGCCAGCATTTTGTCATGGGTGCCCCTCATATGTATTCCATGCTTCGGTATGATAAAAAGTAAATACAATATGCCAAAGGCATCATTTTGTCATTTTTGCCATCCAATTACCACGGGTGACACTCATTTGAAATTACCTCTAGCACATCAGTGCTAGCATTTTGTCATGGTTGCCCCCACTACCCATATGCCATGGTTGTCCACCCTTATGGTAAGGATTACCTTCGATGAGCCAGCATTTTGGTGTTGGTGCCCCATAGGCCAAGATTTTCCTCCAGTATTTTAGCGCAAGCATTTTTCCACGGGTGTCCTATAAGCTATAAATTACTTCTAGTATGCAGTGTCTGTATTTTGCCATGAGTACCTGCTATGCAAAGAATTACCTTGGGTATGTTAGTGCCAGCATTTTGCAATCCGTCTCCCATATAAAAAGTATTACCTCCATTATGCTAGCTCCAGCATTTTTGCCTGAGTGACTCTTTAAGCCAAGACTTACTTTCATTATGCAGCAAGTATAACACCACATTACCACTCAAACACACTTACATTCACTCATTATCACGTACTCATTGCACTCACTCTTATTCTCGCTTCCTCATGCTCACTCATTCCCACTCACTGACTGTTATTCACACTCACTTGCACTCATACTTTCTCACTCACACTCATATTCTCACTCAGTCTCACTTATGTTCACTCACTCTGATTCACTCATTCTCACTCATTAATTCCCTGAGCCACACTCACTTGCTCTCACTCACTAGCTTGAATTCACTCTTACTCTCGCTCACTCATTTCTTACTCATTTGCACTCACTCATTCTCATTCACACTCACTTGCACTCACACTTACTCGTGCTCGCTTAATCACTCACAGTTACTCATTTTCACTTAGAATCACTAGGTTCACTCATTCTCATTCAATACCACTCACATTTTTTCACTCACTCACTTTCAGTAAATCTTACTCTCACTCATACTCACTCTTTCTCACTCACTCTTTCTCACTCACTACCTTTGTCACTGACCCTCTCTCACTCAATTGAATTCACAAACATACATACACATGCTCAGAAATCCTCACACAGACGCATGCTCTCTCTCACACACAAATATACACTCAGACACATGCACACCACATACATTTGAAATCTTTTTTCACTCACCCCAGCGCCCTGCACCGTCTTTTGTTCCGTTAACCCTTGGGTTGAGCAGCATATATAATAAAAGACAGACCTCACATCTACAACAATCTACAGGTGGGCTCTATCCATAGAGAAGGCACTCTAAACAATATATTAGAAAGGTGAATGGGTGGGATATGATGAGTTAAAACTTTCCTTTTTGAGCCCTGAGGAAGCACTAGCACAACAGTGAAACACGTGTTGGCTGTACCCTGTAAATTTGTTGCCAAAAGTGTTACTGGCTTAGTGGGTGAGCAGTACAGGGCCCTTTTGTTCAGTTAAGTAAAAAATACAATTGTTGTTTTATTTTTAACACCTACCTTGTTCTTTAATTGCATTAATTTTGGGGCATTATGGGGCAGATTTACTAAATGTTCCTGCAACGCAATGCAGCACGGCAAGTTGCTGTATTATGTTGCATGTGTTACAGCAAACAAATGATGGACGGAATGCTGACAATGCAAACATTCTCCCCCAGTCAAAAGATCTGGGTTAAATCCATTGATCTTTTGCCCACTACGCCACCCCAGTTTGGTCCCAGCCATATGCCAGTCAGTCTTGACCCTGTGCCCCATGGGAACAGTCCAGATCGAACTGCCAGGCCAGGTCCTCCCTGGACCAGGAACAAGCATCCTGGGACCAGTTTCAGGGTATGTCACCCTTCTTCAACCAGGCTAGCTTGAATCCAGTGAGCAAGGGATCCACGTCTGGGCATACCTATCCCACTTAGGGCAAAAAGTGTTACAGCAAACAAATGATGGACAGAATGTTGAAAATGCAAACATTCATCCCCAGTCAAAAGAAAAGATCTGGGTTAAATCCATTGTTCTTTTGCCCACTACGCCACCCCAGTTTGGTCCCAGCCATATGCAAATCAGTCTTGACCCAGTGCCCCATGGGAACAGTCCAGACCGAACTGCCAGGCCAGGTCCTCCCTGGACCGGAAACAAGCATCCTGGGACCGGTTTCACTATTATGTTGCATGAGCAAAAGTGATCTGAACAGAACAACATTTGGAAAGATATGGCTCTGTTCTGCGCCTGTGTTGGTGCACTTCTGGCTGTCTAGCACCAATGCAGGCACCCTTGTGTCATATTGTAACGTTGCCTGCATTGTGCTCAGGACAGTGTTTTTGCAGTAAGGGATACATTCCTGCAGAAAAACAATCCTCAGAGGCATATTCCTCTTCTCTGTGTGCGTCAGAATGCAGCACACATAGAAAAAGGAAGTAACAAGGAGATCTGAAAATATTTCTCCTCATTGCGCCTCTCTCGGGTAGTGATCACTTTGGCACAAATGCTATTAATCTTATATGATAAATAGCCCCTATGACAAGGTTCTTGAGAAAAACGTGCTAATTTTGGTGCTTACCACACCAAATCTGTATGGTACGATAAATGCTGCACACTTTCCCTACGTTGAATTCTGCCAGATTTGACCAACTGAAATTTACCAAAGAGTGAGATTTTTAACACACCCTGTAATTACCAGAAGCAGTAAAAACCAAACCCATAATTCCAAATCCTGCTCAAACACAGGTTTTTGCAGGGACTGGTAAACACTGACCTACTTGTAATCAGGGCTATTATGTTTAATTTATCGTATATAGTCAGATGTGTATAAGTACACTCAGTGGTGTAGCTAGTCCTATGGCCGCCCGTGGCAGTCTCTGCATTTGCATTGCAGGGGGGTTGCTGGCGAGATTCTGTGCCGCAATGTAGGGGGGCGATTGGAGTGGGAGGAGGCTGCTGCTCCCAAAACTCGTGCCACCCGGCGCGGACCCTTTCGCCCCCTATTGCTGCGCCACAGAGTAAACTTACAATGTCTATGCATACAGCACACAGTTAATATACATTAATTATTACCCAACTAAATACCACTCAGTAATGCCTTAAGAATGAAAGTTTGTTTGAGCCATAGAAGGATTGAAACGTATGGCAAGCAGATGTTTATAGCAGGTGCATGACCCACTGAACTATTTACCAGAATCACAACTTGGCAACCTGCAGATTAAAATGGACCTCTGCAGCAAATGCAGGAAGCCACTGAGATATCATATTAGGATTTGACCCAGTGACATCCATTTTATGTGCAATGCTTGAAAAATGCACAATCACACTGCAAGATTGTGGTGACTTATAACAAGGATGGAGCCAAGTACAAATGTGTAGCCACATATGTATATAAAGTGTGATGAGGGTCGCTGTAAATCGGAGTTGTACTTTCCCCTCAGCTGTGACACACCCTTTTAACAAGAAGCAAAGCTGGTGTCATGTTTTTGAATCGCCTGGTTGCAAAGCAAATGCAAGTGCCTGTGGCTTCAGTTGAGGGTACACTGGCAGGTAGGCTCATGGACTGTAAGGGCAAGATAAGGGTCTCTGGATCTAGTGAAGGGTTTCTAGTTGACCCTGAGGAGCTTGGAGGGGTAGTTGAGTGCCTCTTATGGCTCAAAGTGGCTAGCAGGGGTACTTTGAGGATATGTGAGGGTCAGCACAATGGATATCATGGCCTCCTGATTTGTCCTTAACGGGTGAGTGATAGCTGTAAGTGGCAGCAGATGGCCTGGGAAGGGTGTCTGATGGCAGGTAATCAGCTTCAGACAAGCAGCTGAGGGAACATGAGTGTGTCATACAGCCAGTTTGGGAGCTCTGAGAACAGGAGGAGGGACTTTGAGAGTGAATAGGAGTCTTAGAGTTTCTGACGTCCACTTGAAGGGCTTTGAGAATAAATTGAAGAGATCACAAGACCTCAGAGGAGCTAGGAAAGGCTGCTGTTCTGGCCAAAGACATTTAAGAGATTTTCAGAGCCAACCAGTGAGTCTACAAGGACTCTAGAGGCTTTCAGGGAAGGACTGAAGGTTTATGAGAGCCAAGTCAGAAAATATGAGGGTCAACTGGCGATCTGTATGGACTGAATGAGAGTTGTGAGTGCTAGCTATGGGCTTTTGAGGGTAGACATATTGTCTCACTGGGCCAGCTGAGGATCTTTTAGTGCCTCTGACAACCTGCAGAATGTGACCTATGGTGGGCTAAGATCAGGTTGATGGTGTTTGTGCAAATGTTGAGGGCCAAAAAGTGAGCTTGAAAAACAGAGTTGATATAAGTGCTGGCTGAGTGAGACTCCAGATCACTTAAAGGTTACTCAAGATCACCAAAGAATGTGAATGCCAGATCATGGCTGCTTTTATTTGGTTGATTGCTGATCCCTGAGGACTCTCTGAGGGCCAACTGGGGGTGTCTATAGACTGCAAAGGTGTCTCTGAGGGCAGGTAATGATAGCAGAGGACTTATTAGAGTTGGTCGAGAGCCAGATTGGATCTCTTGTAGTCAGCTGAAAGTGTCTAAGGAGTGGCTCACAGTCTAGGTGGACCACATTGGGTCTGCGAGGACAGTATGAGGCAATATGGGGGGTTGATTTAGACCCCTGAGAGCCAGTGAATTATCTGTGATGGCAAACTTGTGGTCATTGTGACAATTGGAAGAGGGTGACGAGGCGCATTTTCAGGGACCTTCACGAGCCAGCTAAGTTGCTGTATGTGCCAGTAGAAAGGTCTAATTACCAGGGTGCCAAGCGTAAAGGCTCTGAAGAAGACTATTTGGGTCCTTGCCCATCCCTCTCCCTGCCTTGCCTCCTGCATGCACTACTGTGAATAGAACCTCTGAGCAGGCCCTTGCTTCTAATCTGTCTCCAGGAGCACACTCTCAGACACAGATAAGACCCAGAGGAAGCCTCTGTCTCCCCCGGCCCCCTACCTGTGATGCTAGGGTCCGGACAACTCAACAGCTACCCCGTGCCTCCATTCTTGTCTTTCTGTTGCTGATACTACACCTGTAAGAATTGTGAGGAACGCATGCTTTGCTGCTGCCATGCTATTGATGTTTTCTCTGTGAGGGACACTCACATTAATGCCTCCTATGCTATAAGTTTTCTGTGCTTGAGCGAAATCTTACACTACTGCTCCCCCTGTTGCATCGCTGTTTTGTGTGCACATTAGGTAAACTGCTCACATCCGGGCTGTGCCTGACCAGTGTGTTTAAGGGGCACGTGCACTACTGCTGTTGGCTGTGCTTTATGCACTGTTGGTATCAAGTGATATTTAGTGTTTGCAATGTGAGGATGTGGCACTCACTAGTTAATATCATGTTTTTAGGTCGAGCCTGGGCAGCGCATGCGCTGCTACAAGGCATGCAGTAGTGGAGTATGGCTTTGAAGCCTCACCATTCTCCGCCCGTATTTTTTAACTGGCTTGTGTCATTGTCCTTCATAAACGCTGGCTTCCCAGTCATTATTAGGCTTGCTAGTCCTTCCTTGGTATGCCTTGTCTGCATTTTTTACCTCCCATAACGACTGGATCTTTTACTGGTGTTGTTGCATGGTTTGCTTTATAAGCATGCGCTGCTACAAGGCATGCAGTAGTGGAGTATGGCTTTGAAGCCTCACCATTCTCCGCCCGTATTTTTTAACTGGCTTGTGTCATTGTCCTTCATAAACGCTGGCTTCCCAGTCATTATTAGGCTTGCTAGTCCTTCCTTGGTATGCCTTGTCTGCATTTTTTACCTCCCATAACGACTGGATCTTTTACTGGTGTTGTTGCATGGTTTGCTTTATAAGTCGGTGAGCACTATTTTATTTAATGCTCTTCCCCTATTCCACCCACTACCTCACAGCACGCCGCCTGCTTTTATTTCAATTTTTACTAATGGCGTCTGCTTTAACTATAGCAGACGCATTTTTACATTTATTTATTTTAGCAGCGCAGTCTGCGTTAGGAGCCCCGCTTACTTATTTATTTATTTTGTTTACTAGCACCCATGCGGTGCTTTCACATTCATAGAGGCCGTGCCCCTTTCTTTACACAAACCGCGTCAAAAGAAAGGTATGCGGCCGACATTAAAGTGAAAGCACGGCATGGGCACTTTTACCCCCCAAAAAATCTGTTTGTCAACTTGACAAGCAGATGCTTTTTTTTGTCAAAGCCCCATGCTGCGGTTTCACTTTAATGTTTAATGGACACGGGCCCTTTCTTTAAATGTGGGTGTACTTGTAAAGCGCACTGTGACTCCATGGAGTATCCTGGCGCTGAAGACCGCTGGGGAACCCGTCCTGGTTTTCCCTGTGAGATGGTCCCTTTCTGGGTATCTCCAAGGTGAAACCAGGCATCCCTGGCGTCTGTAGGGGGCCGTTGTAGAGATGAGGCAAGCTTAATGCCCAGAGTTGCCGAGTGTGTTCCAGATTAGAGTAGGTACCGAGGCGAGAATTATCAAGTCCGTTTTGACCCTGGTCCACAACCCAGCCGCGTCGGGAATTGAACCCTGGTCCCTGGCCGATTCTCTGCTTACGGGTCTGCCACCTCTAACCAGTAAGCCACACCTCTCTAGACGCAGTTTGCTTAAAGAAAGGGGCATGCCCTTCATGAATGTGAAAGCGCCGCATGGGTGCTAGTATAAAAACAACTATTTGCAATGCAATAGGTCTCCCATTTGCGAGAGTTAAAGCTATTGCATTGCGAATCGCTTAAACTCTCGTCAATGCGAGACCTATTGCATTGCAAATGCTTGTTTACTGCTATCCTTGGGGTTAACACCAAGCAAGCATCCCTTAGTTTTCTATTTCTTTGTTTTGGTAGTCTTCAATGAACACGGTTGATCACTGAGTAGGTTACATCACTTGTGGACTGGGCAGGTCTTTTTTTTTTTTCAGTTTAAAGAGGATTTTATTGAAGAATGAAAAAAGTTGCAATACAATAATAATATACATTTATGATAAAAAATACACTATAAATCAGTTCAGAGCAATGGAAGAAGTAGAGAGAGAAAGAGAAAGAAGAAAAGAA
Organism: Triturus cristatus; assembly: GCF_964204655.1. NCBI lineage: Eukaryota > Metazoa > Chordata > Amphibia > Caudata > Salamandridae > Triturus > Triturus cristatus. The sequence goes on from NC_140590.1 coordinate 1,390,827,470, forward strand.
GGAAAGAAAAAGGGATATCATCAAAAACATATTACAACAATATATTAAATAAGTGGCAGTATAAGGAACAAATATGATTTCATAATACAGGAATTAGTATTTAACAAGAGATAGAGCAAATTGGCAAAGTTACCTATATTAATACTATCAGAATTATTAATAAAAACAAGAACATCAAGGAGGCTTAGATACTTCCTCCCTGCAGGGGTTATGTAAGGGAATGGATTGGGCAGACACATTTAGAAAAGAAGTAATGGGTAGCCATAATAAGTCCCTTTTAATCGCAAGGGAGATAGGATGGACATATGCTCTATCTAGCCTATGGTTATAACAAACCCCATACCACCATGCTTGATAGGAAATAAGGGAAGTATCTTTCCAAGCTTTCGTGATTTGTTGAAACGCCACAGCTAGAAGGAGGTCAACAATGGAGGTATCAGTGTTGGAGGAGGACCACATTTGTGAGAGACTCCCAAGAAAAATATGAGAAAAAGAAAAGGGGAAAGTGGTAGAAAAAATGGAATTAATTTGTTGCCAAACTTTGCCCCAAAAAAGATGAACAGCAGGGCAAGTAAACAACATGTGTTTAAGATCAGCCACTAAAGCCGAACAAGACCAACAGATGGACGGGATAGAGGGGTCAATGTGGTGTAGTTTGGATGGGGTAATTAAAAGTCGATTGTATATAAAAAATAGCGTTTGGGTTGTATTTGCCGCTCTAGACGATTTCCTTATTTTGTTCCAAATGTTATCCCAAGTAGTAAGAGGAAAACAATCCTCTAAATCTGATTCCCAGGCACACTCCACAGGAGATTTCACTCGATTAGCAGACGAATCTCGCAATTTTTTGTAAATTTGAGAAGCAGATGGAGAGGAATGCAAAGATGGTAAGGAAATGAGAGAGGAATTGTATTGAATGGAAGTATCCGTAAGAGCATCAAAAGTAGCTTGAGCCGCCGATTTTAATAGAATATATTTAGGGTAAGAAGAAAGAGGGAGAGAGAAACGATCCTGAAGAACAGAAAAGGGAATAAAAGAACCATCATGAAAGAGTTGATGAGTCCATTTAAGACCTAGAGATAGCCAATCATTCCAAAAGATAGATCTATTTTTAATCTTGATAAGAGAGTTATACCAAATAGGGGATTGTAAAAAACGAGCACGGTCATCCAGGTTATGTAAAATAATAGGTTGAAAAGTCTTGCAAACATGTTGAAGAATAGGAAGAGAAAATTTCTTTGGAGCTTGTGACAATGAAACACATTCTTCAAACGTAAAGGGCTGAAAAAAGGAAGTCTCAACCTCTACCCATAGAGGACAAGAAGAGGGGTCAGGAGTATGATCAGAAATGAAAAAAGCAGAATGAGTAAGAAAAAAGGAAGTATGATACGACGAAAAATCAGGAAAATTAACACCACCTAAGTGTTTAGGAGATTTAAGTCTAGAGAAAGACATTCTGGCCGTTTTGTTTTGCCATAAAAATTTAGATAAAACGGAATAGATATTCTTGTAATAGAAATTAGGAATGTGAACCGGAAGATTCGACAAGAGAAATAAGACTAAAGGAACCAACATCATCTTGATAGAATCTAGTCTACCCCACCAAGATAAGAACAGAGGATGCCATTGTTTCGTAGAGGTAGTAAGAGCTGTTAGTAAATTTTTAAAGTTCAAAGCCACTGTGTCCTTAATAGAAGGTGTAAACCAAAGACCAAGATATTTGATTTTGTTCGGGCTCCAATTAAAGGAAGAAGTTAAGAAATCGGCATGAAAACAAAATTTATTAAGAGGAAGAATTTCGCACTTGTCTACATTAAGCTTATAGCCAGACACTGATGCATAGTTCGAGACTTCTGATAAAAATGCCGGAAGAGATGTATGGGGATTCGAGAGAAATAATAAAGTATCATCTGCGTATGCAGAGATCTTTAACTGTGTAGAACCATAAGGGAAACCAGAAATATCAGCGTTCATACGAATTTTAGTTAAAAAGGGTTCTAATGCTAATATAAATAGGAGCGGGGACAGCGGACAACCCTGTCGAACCCCACGGAGAAGCGGAAAGGAAGAGGAAACAAGGCCATTAGCTAGAATAAAGGATCTAGGAGAAGAATAAAGCATTGAGACATAAGAAAGAAATTTAGGGCCGAAACCAAACCAAGAAAGGGAGGAAAAAATAAATTGCCAGTTGACTCTATCAAAAGCTTTCTCAGCGTCCAATGCAATAGCTGCCAATGACGACTTATGAGAGTGCGATTTACTTAAAACATTAAAGAAAAGACGGGTATTGTCAGATAAGTGACGTCCTTTGATAAACCCACATTGTTCTTTGGCAATTAATTTTGGGAGAATTTTTTCTAAACGAAGTGCAAGGATCTTGGCAAAAATTTTGTAATCTAAATTAATTAAGGAAATGGGCCTATAATTCTTACAAAAGGTGTGATCTTTACCATCCTTGGGGAGAAGACAAATAAGGGCCTCCTGAAAGGTACCTTCTGATCTTTGAGATGTTATAAAGGATGAGAATAGTTGGTGAATCCTAGGAAGAAGTAAGGAGGAGAAATGGGAATAAAATTCTATAGTAAACCCATCAGGGCCAGGGGCTTTACCCCTCTTCAGAACTTGAATAGCCTCCAGAATGTCATTGCGAGTAATGTCAGCCTCTAAAGGGGAAAAGTCAACCTCTGAGGAGGAAGGTGGGGCAATGGACGATAAATAACGAGTAATTTCGGATACGACTGGGGAGGATTCCGGAGTATATAAACGCTGGTAAAAATCCGTAAATTCGGCCAAAATATCTTCGTCTTTATGGACCACAACATTAGAGGAGGTAACAATGGATTCAATTTTAGTGCGTTCCTTCCTGACTTTGAGGTATCTAGCTAAAAGATTACCGGCTTTATTTTGGGCAGTATAATACTTAGCACTAGACTTGAGTAAAAATAGATTGGCAGAATCAGTGGAAATTTTATTAAAGGAGAGCTTAGCCTTAATAAGATTATCTAAGTCGGATTGCTTCTTAGAAAGGTAAAAGGAGTGTTCTAATTGTTTAATTTGTGTGTTAAGCAACTGAGCCGATTGAGAGGCTTTACGACGTTTACGGGCAACAAATGTAATAATGAAGTCTCTAGAGGCGGCTTTAAATGTATCCCAAATAAGGGAAGGAGTTAATTGAGGTGAGTCATTTTCTACAAAAAATGAAGAGGCAAAATCCATAAAAGCTGGTGTAAATTGCGGGTCCAGTAAAAGAGAGTTATTAAACCTCCATCTCCTAGTGCCTTTCACGGGGGGGAGTAATTCCAGGCTTAAGGAGACTGGAGCATGATCAGAAATTAAGATAGAACCTATGTCTGAGTGAGTAATAAGCTGAGTGAGGGCTTTGGAAATGAAAATATAATCTAACCGGGACTGGGAAGAGTGAGGAGGTGAGTAAAAGGTGTACTCTCTAAGAGTAGGGTGGCAGAGCCTCCACGAATCAACAAGGGCTCTTTGGGAAATAGTGGAGGTAAACAAAGAATGCATGTGGGAGGGGGAGAACCTAGAATCAGATCTTCTGTCCAAAAAGGGGTCTACAACCATATTACAGTCTCCACCCAAAATTAGATAATCATCAGTGACTTGCATAAGTAAGGAGAGAATATGGGGCCAAAAGACTCTATCTGGAACAGTGGGAGCATAAATATTAATAATAGTCAGAGGAATTTTATTAATCAACAAAGAAACTGCTACCCACCTACCATCTGTATCATTATCTTGATTGACAAGCTGAACATCTAACTTCTTTTGGCATAGAATGGCAACACCATTGCGCTTCCCAGACCCAGGAGAGGCAAACACATGACCAACCCAATTACGACGCAATTTAGGAATTTCAGTATCTTTAACATGAATTTCTTGTAGTAAAACAATATCCCCTTTTAAATTTGCTACATGAGATAAAACTCTTTGGCGTTTAATAGGTGACCCAAGACCTTTAACATTCCAGGATAAAATATTCAAAGTCATTCACAAATAAGGAGGAAAATGTAAATAAAAGGAAAACAGAAAAGCATAAGTAGAGAAAAAACTGGATAGTAATCCTTACATTAGTAAAGGAAGGAAAGACAAAGCATTGCAGGGAGAATAGATAGTATCAAGTACAAGAAAGAAAAGCAGATATATAATTTAATAAATACGACCAAGGAACCACCATAAAACACATTATATTGAAAAGGGAAGAAAATCAAAGAGTACTGAGATAAAACGAGAATGAAATAGGAATAAACAAATAAGGAAAAGAGGTAAAAAATAGATTGAAGGAACTGGATCCAGAGAAAGAGAGAAAAAGAAAGAAAAGAACAATAGGTAAGAGCAAAATAAAAAAGAATGAAACAATGATACTGAGAAAAGAAAGAAGGAGTAAGAGAAGAGAGTAGAATAAAGAGAAGAGAGCGACAAAGCAAAAACAACCAATTCCATAAACATAAGAACACAATGGCAAAAGACATACCACAGGAGAACAAGAAAGGATGAGGGTGTTGGAACCACATCAGGGAAATGAAACGCCGAACGGGAAACCACAGGGCAACAACGGCAGGGAGGGCGGCATCCAGGAAAATTGAAGAGGATAACAAACAGGGGCCCAAGTATCCAAAACTAAGGGGAAAAAAGACCAAATACAAATGTTAATAATGTGGAACAATAAAACCATATACAGTAAAACAGCAAACATTCTACATGAGGGAGACAAAATAATTATAATCTGGAGACATCCATAGACTCATGACGACAGGTATTCAAAAATTGTTGGAGAACAGCCGGATCCTCATAAGAAACAGTCTTGTTATTATATGTCACTTTAAAAAGGCATGGATGAAAAAGGCCATATCTCGCATTAAGACTCCGAAGAGCAGGTCTCATTTCCAGGAACTTTTTCCGACGATCTGCAGTCACTTTGGCATAGTCCTGAGTAAAAAATAGATTGGAGCCATGCCAAGAGATCTTTCCTTTTTGTTTGGCAGCTTGGAGTACTTTGAGGAGGTCCGTATATTCCAGAAAATATAAAATAGTACCTCTAGGTCTCGCTGAGGAGGAGGAAGAAGCAGACAACCGGCCCAAACGATGAGCGCGTTGAATGTTCAAAGGAGGAGATTCAGGAAGACCAAGAAGAGACGGTAAGAATGACTGGAAAAATGAAATTGGATTGGAACCTTCAAGGCCTTCAGCTAGACCATAAATATGCAGGTTGTTGCGCCTGTTGCGGTTTTCCAATTGTTCGACTTGTTGTTTAAGCCGATCAACTTCTGTATGTAAGATGGGTACTTGATGTAAGGTATCCTCGGACGCGTCAACTCTTTGTTCAAGGACCACAACTCTCTGGATGGTGTGAGACCAGTTGTCTTCAAGGCTTTGTAGGCGCGAATTAGTTTCTTCCATATACGGCTTCAGAGCACGAATTTCCTCAAGGAGAAGCTCCATAGAGACTGAGGAGGGTGGATTAGTAGGAGAAGGGGGGTTAATTTTTGCCCGTTTGCCAGAGGGCGAAGCTGCAGGTAATTTGGAGAGTTGTTTGGGGCGAGTATCCGCCGAAGAGGAGGTTTTAGGATCAGAGGACTCCGGAGAAGCTTCATCCATAGCATCTCGTAGGACATTAAAAGGGTTGTTATCAGCCAGTGGCGGGGAGATAACTTGGTGAGCCCCAGCGCGAGCGCCACTGCGAGCACCGCGCGGCATTGCCATGAAGAAACGGAAGACAAAGTCTCTTTTGGTGACGGAAGAGACGGTCACAAGGAGAGATGATTCAGACAACAATATCTGTCAAAGTTGGAAGAAGTCCGCAACAGAGCGTCGATGAAAGGAGAACGAAAAACTTGAAGAAAAAAGATTCTGCAGGAGGTACTCCAATAATTGTCACAAAGAAGACCAGGAAATTACACCGTAAATGAAGAAAAAACCTTTGTGCATATGATATAATATCAATCCCGTAGTGAATGGTACTGATAAAAAGGTGACGAATGCATCAGGAAACTATCGTCACAAAAAACAAAATGGCGGCCGTTGTTCTGACTGACTGCATTTTCCTAAATAAAATCACCTTAACGGCATGGAAACTCTCCGCTATTCCTCACACCGATAGCTGAGGTATTCCGACGAAGGACATGCCGATTTCTGCGACCCAGAACAGAAGAAAAGAAGCCTGGAAGCTCTCCACTGTCTACGTCGCCGCGGAGCTCCCGAAATCAGCGGCCATCACCAACGGCTCCAAAGCCACGCCCCCCAGGCAGGTCTTTTTTTAATTAGCATAAAAAGTTTGAAGACAACTGCTCAAAGCTCATTTAAATGTTATGGGTACGAGAGAGCTCTAAATGTGCCAATCTGGGTGGGTAAGAGTGGAGCCACTTGAACTAGTTATTACTTCCTGCATACTTTCTGAACCTACGCCTCTTACCTTAAGGTGAAAAAATACATGACCTGCATTATATTAACTGAAGGTGTGTTTTTGTTGTGTTGCAGTTAATAAATTGTGAGCAAGATTTGAGCCATTGTCATCAATAAAAAGCAGGACAAGGATTTCTGATTACATTTTTTTTATTGGGGGCTAAAATAGGAGTGCCACAGATTTTTTGCTATCCCTGGGAAACATATGTTTGCAAAGTGTTCAAAATTATAAGATGTCCACCCCCCAGACATTTTCCCAGTTAAATTCCAGCAGGTATCATTACGCGTATTTTGGAGCAGAAAGTACCACAAACCTAATGCTATTCGGCATTTGAATGGGCAAAATTATAGTTGGCAAAGATTGGCACCAAGTAAATTCCAAATTCTAGAGTGTCACGTTTTAACTTGTGTGATAATGAACACATAACCCTCATGATGCACTTGTAACTAGCACCTAAGGTCCTGATTGCACAGAGGGCGGATCTATGTGCGGGAACACTCTGTGGCCGGAAATAAAAATACCAGATCGGATCCCCATACATAAATCTAGCTATTCCAAAGATGTTGAAAGCAGACCCAATTTGTGTGGGCAAGGCCAAGAATGGAGGTTGAGAGGGAGAGGACATTAAGAATCATCAGCGACTGACGGCTGGCCGGGAAGGGGGTGTTCCTGTGGGCGCGGATGGGCTGTAGCCGAAACTTCCTGTATTTTACAAGAAGTCAGTAAAATTGTGCTCAGTGTTCCCACACCCAAAACATCTAGGTTCATGAGAATCAAGGGGCATATTCACCAGAAGATGTTGGAATGCGGAGCTGCGCCAAATTTGGCATCGCCGCGCTCCAACATTTCCAAAACACAGGGATGCGCCGTATTTCCGGGAAGACAGCGCACGCCTGTGTTTCCCCTAGCACTGGCACACAAAAAAGCTGCCTAGCACCAGCGCAGGCACCCTGCGACTATGTTGCAAGGTTGCCTGTGCTGCAGGGATGATTGTTTCTGTGCAGGAAGGGACACCTTCCTGCGCATTAACAACCAATAATGGTGATTTGCGCCTTCTATGTGTGCTGCAAAATGACAATAAAAAACTAAAAGAAATTAATAATTTCTCCTAGTTGCGCCGTTCTAATGCCTGGTATTCCATGGGGTAGATTTTGGCGCTGCCTCAGCCTTGTAAATATGGGGCAGCATCAAAATGCAAAAGGTGCTGCGGTGTAACGCCCACAGCAACACCCATTGCCCTTCCCTTTGCTGTAGAGAACTGCGGCGGAAAGGGGCATATTTACACAGTGGCGTTAAGTCACTCAAAGTAACTTAGCGCCACCTTGTAAACATGGAAAATGCTGCTGCGCCACGAGGGCATCAAAAAAAGTAGCGTTTCCGGGGCGCTGAAGGCTTGTAAATATGCCCCCAAGTCGGCCATATTAGGGCAAGCCAGTATCTCACCCTGGAATTCTGCTTCACTTACTCTATCATCTGGTCCAGAGAGTATTAAGATACACACATTTAACTATCAGGGCTGGCCAACTGCAGGCGTCCTTATCTGTTTTGTTAAAGTGTATCTACAGGCCGCCTTGAAAGCTACTCTTGCTTTTTGCTTTTCAAGAGCTTTTACCCCAGAGCCAGCCCAAATACACTTTTGGTCCAAGAATAAGTGAATGCGGCAGTCAGGGTTCTTTCATAATATGACTTTTGTTCTCAGCCTGCCTCAGATTCGAAACAGACGTGTGTGCTGCTTTCCCCAGCTTCGCCCTGGCGGCTCGCTTCCCCCTTTCCAGTGGGACCCAACTTGTCTCTTCCACGCAGTAGCAGCCCCTGTTCCACATTAGCCAATCATCGGTTCCAGAGAGCTGCAGTGTTAAATCTCGCAAGCGCGTGGGTGTTTCATTAGTTTCCATCCGCTTCTTCTGCCAGTGATGATTTTTATTTTTATTATTCCGGACATTTGTGCCCTGGTGGTGGGCTCTCCCCAGCTTGGAAATAAACGAAGGCTTCAGAATTTAGTAAAATGTAGTCTGGGCCAAGGGCCACCAAGAGGAAATTGAAAGGTAAGCTTCAATAAGAGGAAGATTGCCATTAGGGCAGGGCTGCCAAGTTAATATACAGGATGTCACTCTCCCTAAAATACTCCTGCTCCTGCTCTTGCACACAGCCAATCCATCGGAGTTCCATCACCGGCCAGAATGTGCAATCCGGTGCTTCAAGTTACAGTTACTACAGCGCCTCTTCAGCGGTAGTAAGTACGATATTACTCCAATTACCATACAGTTTAATAGGAATTTGCTCACATTTTTTACCACCACACTTCTGGGCTCTGTATGACAATGAAAGTTTTTTTTTCCTATTGTAATGGGAACAAACCAGTCGCAAAATGTTATTTTGCCTGGAGAAGTGAACGCCCTTGCACTGTTCGGGGCCGATTCATAGAACTAACTTTAGACAAAATCCTAAACTTACTACTTTTGGTATTCACAGAAGGCATTTAGTAGTAGTAAAGTTCGGATCTTGTCTTAAGTTTGACTTAAGAAAAACTTAAGACAAACTTAAGACAGACTTAAGACAAACTTAAGACAGACTTAAGACAGACTTAAGACAGACTTAAGACAAACTTAAGACAAAATCCTAGACAAAATCCTAACTTGTCTGTCTTAAGTCTGTCTTAAGTTTGTCTTAAGTCTGTCTTAAGTCTGTCTTAAGTTTGTCTTAAGTCAAACTTAAGACAAAATCCTAACTTTACTACTACTAAATGCCTTCTGTGAATACCAAAAGTAGTACGTTTAGGGTTTTGTCTTAAGTTAGTTCTGTGAATCGGGCCCTTCCTGAGTAAAAGGCTTCGCCATCCAATGTTGCTGCTACTGTCCTGCAAACAAGCAACAACTACACATGGAGACTTGCCAATCTTAGAAACATAATAGTTTGGTCCATTATCAGATTTTGGAGGTTGGAGCATTTTATTGAGTGAGTTGAAACCCTCAGGTAAGAGTGGGTTGGTATTGGGAGGGATAATATGTTAATAAATGCGACCAAAAGGTTCATTTTGTACAGAAGTAAAACCAAATATATTAGCTAATTAGCTAGCATTAGCTAGTAATAATGCGTACAGTTCTGAGAAGAAATCACTGAAAACAAATTGTGCGGCAGCAGGACCATTTCCTTCATGATGAGCAACTATTCCTCTTCCCATGAGTGAAATCATCCAATCTATCCAAGATTCTTGAGACTTCTCAACACTCATAGCTTCTGTAGGTTACACTGCTTCTGTCATCCTGAGCTTAGTCTTATTTATTTTATTTTATTTATTTTATTTATTTACTTGAGTTTTTTATAGTGCTGGCTAGGCCCGGAGGTATCAGAGCACTTTACATGAGGAGAGTTACATAGGTTCGGAATAACACATTGCTACTGAAGGTACAGCAGTTACAAGTTACATTTTTGGTTAATGGCATGTAGAGGGTTAAGGGGGTAATGTAAAAGGGTGATGGGAGGGAGATTATGCGTAGCATAGGCATAAGGATAGACAAAGCAGGCAGGTGGAGAGGAATTCAGGGGAGAGAGGAAGGGAAAAGGGGAGGTAGCCAAAGAATGAAGGAGGGAAGCGGAGGTGGGGGGATAGGGGACACAGCGTGGAGACGGGGAAGTAACTGTGTCTGACGTCCAGCTGGGTGGGACAGGGATCATTCTCAGTCCTCAGTTATGTGTGATTCCCATTTTCACGGTGGACTCTCTCAGCGGCGTCGCTGAGACTCCAGGGCATAAGATGCTGGATCCCTCCCCAACAATGGGAGAGGAGTGCTCTGGTCCCGGGCACACTCAGAAGAATGAAGGAGGGAAGAGGTAGGGGAGGGGGTAACAAATTACAGAATGATTGCATAGTCAAGACAGGAGTTACTAGCGAACATAAACATCAACACCCAAGGAGACCAACGAGAGCTGGAAGTCCACTGGGAGGAGACAGCAGCAGAGAAAACGACGAGACAAAGGTCCGAGGTCCGGCTGGGTAGGTGACGGCCATAGTGATGTGCCAGAGCCAATCTCCCCTATAGCGGTCGATGCAGCTTCACCGGGAATCGGCCATGTGGTTCGGGCTCCGCCGGGTTAGAATAGAGATCAGGAAGAGACCGAAGGTCTTGAGTCCAGAAACGGCGAGTGGAGATGACTAGTGTGGCAGGATAGTAAAGGGTATGTAGCTTGCACAGCGTGGCGTCAGGGAGAATAGTGACCAAAGCCCGACAGGGTAGGTGACGGCCCAAGAGGTGAACCAGGGCCAATCTCCTCTATAGCTGTCAAGCAGCTCCTCTGGGCATCGGCCATAATGCTCGGTCTCCAATGTCAGGGTAAAGAAAGCGGTAAATGACAATCAAATGTGGGAAATGTTGAGATGAGAAAAACAGTCAGAATTGAAACAAGGTGTGAAGAGGGGGTCCCCGAAGGGGAGTAGCATCCAGGGGATTGGGGTCTAGATGGCAGTTCCAAACTGAGGGGCTTTTGGTTGAAGTTCATCAGATTCCTGTGAGTGAATGTGCGCTGTAGAAAAACATATTCATATAGTTAAAAATGGTATTTTAGGATCAAATAGTAGTGAAGTTATGAGAATTCCAATACCTTTACTTTTAGCTTGTTTATTTTCCTTCTGGGAATATGTCACAGTTCATCAGTGAATTTAGTGAGTCAATTGTTTTATTTAGTTTATCCCACCCCTTCCGATTATCTTAGAAGACTTTAATATTTATGTGGATATTAAATAGGATCCAGTGTAAACAGATTCCTGTTAATCTAATGCACCACTGCTCCCTAGCTCAATTACACAATTCTGCTGCCCAAGCTTCTGGTCATGTCCTGGATCTCATTATAGCTCCAGAGGACTATCTCTTGCTTATTTTGTCATTCCCTACTGCCTGGTCTGAGCACTTTTCTTCTGTTGTTACCATTCCTATAGAATTAACACATTGAATGCTCTTGATATCAAAACTATGAGATCAACATGAAACTGGAGTACAAGCAAGCTCTTTTAAAATACAAATCTGCATTAAAGGAGGCTTGTTGCCTACACTATTTCATTAGAATCCTTACAACCACCAAGATATAAAATAATTTATTGAAATCATAAAGAAAATGTATATCTATGCAATAACAGGCTCTTATTTTTCCTGCCATCTTTTCTGTAAACAGACACTAGCCATAATTCTGTTACTTCATCACAGAAACTCTGCTGTGCTGACCACCAAGGATTCTCTCTCTCACTGCTTCTTTTTTTATCTAAAGCATGGACACTTAACTTTTCTCATTTGCTATTTAATTTTCAGTTTTATTCCTATGCTAACAACACTTAAATACCCTTAGAATAAGTAGGCATTCTATTGACAACTCATTGTTTCAATGCTAGATTTTTGAAGTGCACTTTCGGATGGCTCATCAGTGAATAAAACTCAACACAGAAAATAATGAGATTCTGGTAATTTGTGGTAAACCCAGTCTGTGACAGATCTCTGCCTTTGGACTTCATCCCTTTCCCCAAACCTTCTAAATCTTTGAAGAGTCATTGCACCAAAACTGATGATTCTCTTGGGATGCATCATTGTATCATTTTGATGGTCTCCTCGTGCACTGTTGTTATGAAGAAGACTCATACTGTTCTTCCTTCTCTCTCATATGATGCCCTTGATACTGCTATCATGATGTTCATTGGGTTCAAATAAGATTACTGCAATAGTGTCTACCTTGACATAAATTCCTTGCTCTCCTGTCATCTATAAGCTATAGCCAGGTAGCTCATCATGTTACCTCGGTATCCCACTTTAGTCGATCCCTCCCCATTGTGATATCTTTGCACTGGATTTCTCTTACTGCCAGAACTACTTTAAAAAATGTTTCCATTGTGTTCTTTTCTTTCAGGGTTTTTCCCTGGGATTCTATTACTTCTTGCCCTTCCAGATACACACGCAATGGACCACTTCGCTCCACTCAGGAGCTATTGCTCTCTGTTCCTAGTTGCACAGAATTCATCTTAAAGGACCTTGTTTTTCTCTGTTGGCACCTTATCTTTGGAACACTCTGTCCTTGGTGCTAAAGTCAATTTCCACTCATACTCAGTTCAGAAAAAAACTCAAAATCCTTCTTTTCCATCAAGTTTTTGTCTGATCACTATCCTCCAGATTGCTTCAATTTCCTGATCTCAGCGCTAAGAGGCACTCTGTATGGTAGTGTTCTTTATAACTCCCCACATCTTAACATAACATTTTGTTTGTAGAATTGAGAACACTTTTCTGAAATGAAAAGTCTGTGTTTTTGAAAACAAAATGTCTGTGTTTTCAGAAGCTGGTGACCTGATATTTAGGGAGAATAGTTGAATATCTGAAATGTACTTAAACTGACTATTTCAGTGAAAATGTATCCTCAGCTTTGCATGCGAATTGCTAAACTTGGTTCCTTGGTACCAGAGTGCGCCTACTGATATGAGTTTTTTTTTTTTATTTCTGTGCAATTTTTACACTGGTTGCTGCAAGAAGCATTAATCTTTAGCCAGGTTTTACGGTTGAGGGATGCTGTGCTGTCCACAACGCCGGACCAGCCTACCTCAACGAACGACTCACCTTCTACAACCCGAACCACCAGCTTCGCTCCGTTGACCTCGCCCTCGCCACCGTCCAACGCACCCATGGAATACGCTCCCCATCCACCTGCGACAGACCCAGAACCTGCTGACCTTCAGGAGACTTCTAAAAACCTGGCTGTTCGATCAGTAGCTGCGTCATCCCCCACCCCCTCTAGGGCCTTGAGACCCTCACGGGTAAGTAGCGTACTATACAAATGCTTTGATTGATTGATTGAAAATGTTGTACTGTTTTGCCGTAATTGTTTTAATTATTTTATAGGGAATCGTGAACCATAGACACTCTTGTGGAGCATAAGGTTTAGGTGCATAAGTGATTTATTGGAATATTTTATTAGTACCATTTTAGAACCTCTGAAATGTCGGCACACTTATGTATAAATTGTGCTGAAAAACGTCAGAACCCCCTGGAGGAAGGCTGGTTTGCTTGCTTTGCTCTTCTAGTACAATTTAGGACACAAATTTATTCCGCACCACTTTCACAGTTTTCTAGTTACAACTGGAAACAAAGCATCTGGGTCCATGTCCAGAGAACTGTAAAAGTCAGACTAGGTTACCCAACAGCAGCAAATCCAAACATGAGGATGAAAACACACCCCATGGATGGGTTTCCTGTTAGCCTATCCCTATGCGTGTGACATTGCATTAACTGGCAGCTGGCGGGGGCGGGGGTGCAAAGGGGGTTTGTTAGCTTGTGGGTGAGTGTGTGAGATCTAACTCACTGTAATGCAAGGAAGAGTGTAATTATCATACAAAATACATTCCTCCATTTCATTATTACATGCCAGTTATCACTGACACATTGCTGGGCAGGGAGAGGTTGCTGCTTTCCTACAGTGCGAAATGATGAGGTTCAAACTGCAAAGAAAATTAATGCTTTTTAATAGCCATACCTACTTTTTCACCTGAAATACAACTCTGCAGAAACAGTGGGCCGCTAGCCTCTATTGCCGCGAATATAACTTGACAATTTGTCACAAATGCTTAAAAGTGAGTGTTTTTTTAAAATCACCCCTAATTGATGCTGTACACATCAGGGCGATTGGTAGTAAAATAATTTTCACCTTAGCACAGAATTTTTAATAAGAATTATGCTTTTTTTCATGATTTGAATCGATTTCCATTAATTTAACAGATTTGGACTTTTAATTTAAAAGTACATCTTTTTAGATTTAAAAATGATATTTGAGAGATGGTGTATTATAACGAAAAAATAGCATACTTATGAAGCCTGGTGCCTATATATGGCTAAGACATTCCATAGTGTATGTAATATACTGTTCAGTCACAGTAGGAGATGCTTAGCCCTTATAAAATATGACTTCACATACGTTGGCGCAGTGAATGCGAGGAAGTACGAAAAATAATTCCGCAGTATGTGTTAATCTATTGTGGGTTCTACCACAATGGCCCTAATTATGAGTTGCACAGTGCTGGGGCGATTTTATAGGACAGTAAAATCGTATGCACTTTTACATGCATGAAACCGCATGGAACCTCTATGCGATTTTACTGCATACATTTACCACCTGTACTAAGTAGGCGAAGGTTGGAGAAGAAATCTTTTAGCAAGGGGAAGCAGTGTATTCTTCCCACTGTTATTGAAAAACAGCATGAGGCTTGGCTGCTGCTGCTAAAGTTTCATGCTTTTCTTTATGGAATGCTTTTTCTCTACTGGAACAATCGAGTCAGGTTCTTCTACACACACACATTACCCAGTGGTGGTCACCACTGGATAGTTATGGGAAACAGCGTTCACAACTTTGTCTCCAGAACGCGGTACTATTACAACGGGGTCATTACAACGACCGCCTTGTTACCACGCATACCATTACATCGCAAGTCGTTTCAATGACTTGCTGTAGGAGGCGCACTGGTATTGGAAATAAAATCCAACACCTTCCCTGCTGTTGTGCAAACTGGAGTAGAAATAGTACTTAATACTATTCCTAAGTCCAGCGTGCCTCCTACAGCAAGTCGTTGTAATGACTTGCGATGTAATGGTATACGTTTTAACAACGTGGTCATTGTAACGACCGCGTTGGAATGGCATGCGATGTATTCGCATGCATTGTAAACAGCCATATTAGGTAGTTATAGTTAGGTCAGATGTTTCATAGGTAAAGCGTTTTTCATAATGCTAATAACTTTGGCACCATTTGATGAATCTCCACAAAACTTTACAAAAAGGTGCTAATTTTGACTAGTTTGTGCACTGAAAGTTTTGGTGGGCAGAGAAAAAAGGGGGGTCCTTAAATGCAAAATCCTCATGCATTTTCAATAGACTTCTTTAAGACGGGCTACAGCAAAAATGACTGAATGGAATTACACCAAATTTGGCAGAAAGCTAGATCTTTATCCACAGATTTTGCTTTTTGTGATTTGGTGTAAATATGTTCTGTAGTTTTTGAGAAATTAAGGTTAAAATATAATTGTATATCTGGATGGTTGGGTTCGAGGGACTCTTGCAAGAGTCCTTCAAACCTAATTTTAAAAAATAGAGCCTTCTGATTGGCCCCGGGGGATGGCGTACCTGGGCCCTGATAATGCTCAGCGAGAGGTTAGTGGAACCCCACGCCCCTCTCCTTATAAACAAAAAAAGGCCTTAGGGGATGGGGTTCCCATGGCCTATTGAGGCTCAGAGAGTGAGGGCCACATGGCCTCCTCCTCTTTAAAAAAAAATATGGCCCTTGGGCTGTGGCTTAGGGAGTGGGGCACCCCTCCCCTTGGATTTTGGATGACATCCCCATGTCCTAATAAGGCCCAGAGAAAGGGCTGTGCAGCCTCCACTTCCCATTTTAAACAAAAACAGGCCTTGGGGGATAGGGTCCCCAGGATCTATGAAGGCTCAAGGAGGGGGGACACGTGGCCCCCTCCGCTTTAAAAAAATATGACCCTTTGGGATGGAGTACCCAGGGCATGATAAGGCTGAGCAAAGGGGCTAAGCAGTTCCCCCGCTGCTGTTTTCTTGTATTTGGCTCTGAAAGCCAACCATATGCTTCGCACAGCAAAGACTACTGGCTGTCTGGTGGGGATTTGGCTGCAGGGCATATGAGATGTCATCAGTTATGTCATAAAATATGTCATACAACATGTAATGAGTAATGCAATATGTGAGGTCATAAGCAGTGCATGGTGGGGGACACAATTTATAGTTAGCTCTGCTAAGTATAACTGAGGAATTTCTGTGTTTTTTTTGTTCAAAATGTTAATGTTGTCACTGACATATTCACCTAACTATAATGTTACTTAAATGTTTGTTGTTTTCAGTGAATTTCCGAGGTTTTCTTTAAACAAAAATAAATCTTTTTATCACACCGAGCTATATTACTTTAATATTTGTTTTTTTCTGTGAATGTATATATACAGATATATATGCATACATCTATTTATATATACACTGAAAAAACAAATGTTAAAGTAACTTTCTAGTTAGGTGAAAAATTTTCATTTTAATGTAACATTTTAAACTTAAAAAACCATGAAACAGTGTTAAACAGCTAAAGTAACTGAAGTAACTATAACTCGCACCCTGGGCCATGCCCAGTGTGGTCGTCAATTATGTCATTTAAGGTGTCATATTGATGCTATCAGTAATGTCATAGAATATGTCATGAGCAATATAACATGTGAGGTCATAAGCAGTGCATGGTGAAGGCCATGTGCAGTGTGGGGTTGGCCGCAGGCCAAAACTCACAGGGTGTCGGGGTCATCAGTGTTTTGTTTTTAAGATACAAACTCCTGCTTTGTGAATTTGACTTCGAAAAAACAAAACTTGTTAAAAGTTTAGTGAACGGCCAGCAAAACCAATGGCGGCTGTCCATCAAACTTTTTGTACCTTGAAGGAAACTGCTACAACATTGATTCTTTACAAGGCACAGTGATGACCCATGGGTCGGTGGTCATCTATAAATCTGACAGACGGAGTACTGTCGGAATGGCAAAGGTAATGACTGTATGCCATCCGTCAATCTCTTAATCGACCCAAGAAGCACAAAAGGATGTATAGTTGAAAGTGTAGGAAGCGTGACATGCTTGGAGGTGAACTGTGAGGCAGAGGCACATGAGGGAACAAAAGGACATGCGGGAACATTGTATCAGGCGAGGGATAAATGTGCAGTTTTGCAAAAGCACTTGAGGAGCCAAACCACAAATCAAGTGGGAGTCACAAATTGCGAGAGGTATGGGGTGGAAGAGGCCTGATGGTAGATAAACACAAGTTATGTTGACCAAGGCTTGGGAACAAAGGTGGCTTCAAAGAGGGACAGAATACAAGGAGCCAAGGAAGAGGTATATTGGATGGTGGAACTGAAGACACAACATTGTTGCTAAATTGGGTCTGAAGAACAAGTATGGTCCGCCGAACAAATACTAGAGAGTTTTGTGATTCATTTTGAAGAATAACCAGACCTGTGACTTTCTGAACCTTCCCTGAGTACTCCATGTGATTTTTGGGAATTACGTAGAATTAGAAGTTCAACAACACGTTTAGAGGGAAAGCTACAAGAAAAGCTATGAGGACTGGATTGACGACTTCTAAAAATTTGTATTTTAAATGGGGACTTTATCATTGTGTCTCTAATCAATTCACATGAAGTATATTTTATCATAAGGAAGAATCTGAATTTTCTCCTTTTTGTCTCACAAATCTCCTGATTTATTTTCTGGTTATCACTTATGTGTGTGCACTATGCACTCAAATCTCCATGTGCCCTGTGCCACATACACTCTCATTGAGCTTCTGCATCACTTGTGTCTCAGTTCATGTCCCTGCTACTTTGCTCTACTGTACACCTTGTGTCACTGACCGCACTTCTATCTCTCTGTCTTGCACCATCATTCCCAGCTGCTATCCGTGTCTCACCCTGATTACCTCCCTCCTCCCTTGGCCTTAAAGTGCCACTTCTCATTTATTGCCTTTCTTCTCAGGATCTACCATGAAGTGTGTTATTTCATCAAGTACTTAAAGTGAAGATCCTATGGTTGATAGAAGCAACCCATGATGAAGGGTTTGTGACACCCCTTTCAGAGGGCCACATGCAAGCAGGGGCTAGTAGGAGGTTGAGGACTTTTACTCCTGCTGCCCCAGGGCATGACCCACTGTGGATACTGGGCCAATTACTATTTCTTCAGCACCTGACTCTCAGTGATAGTGTGCGTCGATTAGCCAAAGGCTTCTCGGAGAGAGGAAGGTGCAAGGTAAGCAAACGTGAAAGACTCAAAATACAAGCTGTGACCCCAATAATCTGATTGTGCAGTCCAACATGTACCTTTGCTAAGAAAATAATTATTTACTACACACACAAATTATACTACAGCACACTAA
Organism: Triturus cristatus; assembly: GCF_964204655.1. Lineage (NCBI taxonomy): Eukaryota > Metazoa > Chordata > Amphibia > Caudata > Salamandridae > Triturus > Triturus cristatus. The sequence goes on from NC_140590.1 coordinate 1,390,845,821, forward strand.
ATAATACACACTAAAGTCTCTCAGGTTGAGTACTCTAGGCTGTGTGTCCCGCCTCCACCCTCCCTCTTCCTCCTCTGACAAGCATGTTCCTGGTGGCATACTGGAGGAGACACCGTATGTGTGGCCCACACTAGAAAAGTGTAATAAAGGCTCACTTTGGCCCTCAAAGTTAAAGTTGCCATGGAGCAGTACACTGAGGGGCTGATTCCTAACATTTTGAATTGTGGATGCACCATTTTTATTGTCACAGCCACAATGCAAACTGTTATTTGTGATGTACAAAGCCTTGCAAATCTGGTTTTCATGTCTTTGTGTGGGATTTTGCATTAGAGAGGCATTCCATGGTTGGAGCATGCCCAGATTTACTAAAGCTAGAAAAGTAATCGTAGTAGCCCTTTACTACTATAAAGGTCGGACTTGGTGTGCCCCTTACGGTCTAACCAGGCTGCTCACCAATGAGATAGGCCTAGGTCATCATGCATGTAAATATCGACACAATAGTAACACGGAATGATGTAAGGTGAATTGACCATATGGGAACTATAGAAATGGAACTGAATGATTACTGTGAACTAAGGAATGCTGCAGCATAATTACTTCAAAGAGCAAGACTTGGGACAATAATGTCACTGTATGGTGCCTACACCGACTAGGGTTCTACAACATCTTGGTTTAACATAATGGTTTTTACGTTTGTTGCACTGTTTTTTATTCCCTCCGGATAGACTATGTCAACCTGTAATCCTTCTGTTAATGCTATGGTCTCTATGTCTTGTACATGTCTCTGTGTAACATGTCTTGTAAAGTGCTCTGATAGTAAGTGCTATATAAAACTCTCAAATAAATAAATAAATAATGGTAATGTATGTTATGACGGAGCAATCAATTTTCCATAACCATGGACGTTGGCTGTTTACGATAACATGACAAATCTTAGCTTAACATATTGGCATGAATGGCATGACTGAACAATTAATGTTCCAATAATTTTCCATTAAGTAGCCAGTTACTCAGGTCTATGATTTTAATTTGAGGGGGATGATGCTTCTGACAGAGAGCAACTTCTAGCATGTGGTTTTCGGACATGCGTTTATCCAAAAACATTAGAATGTGTGAATATGAGATTAAACTGTATATATGAGGTGTTTAGTTATGTTTTCTCCCTGAAATGAGACAGATAACGTAGGGCCCCCATTCAATTGAGTTATTATACGGCCTTTATTTCATCCTACACGCTCTACATAGCGTGCAACTTGTCACCATCATTCCAATGCATAGTTTCTTGCATAGTCTATTTTAGTTTCCCAAGTGCACTCTACAGACTTACCCTGACCCCCAATGTGGCAGACTGAAGGTTGGTGGTCTAGTGGTCCTACCACCAAAAGAGATACATATTTGCCTTCTTGGATTCATGGGTGAATCTTCCAGCGTATCCCGGCGAGGAGCACTTGGATACGCTGCAACTACAGCCTGTAAACCATCCCGGGTGCCTTTCCTATAACGTTTCAGTAGGAGTGATTAGGTTGGCTTAGTGTTTTTGACAGCCTTTGACTCTATTTGCGGCATCTAAGATCAGTGTATATTGATACAGCTTGAGTGTTATGGGCGCTGCAGGTTGGGTCTTTTGAACAGGATAGCTCTTCTGATTAGATTTGCAATCCACAAAATTAGGTTTTACAACCGGGTTATTTGCACATTGACGTACATCTGTGCATTTGCGATATCATGAATGTCTGATTGGATTCACATTCACTCCCAGGCATTCCAACACAACACTAAGTGGAGATGTGAGCCAATCGCATTTAGCAGAACTCTACAGCTGTGCATGTATATTACAGATGCGCTCCTTGATCTATTTCATATTACGCCTTGGTTCATGGCACATGAGGTTGGGTCATAGCCAATAGTGAGTTTATTATTATGGTTGTCGCCACTGGGGTGCTCACACACCGACAGGGGAGATGTTCATAGTTGTTGCCTTTACACCCACTAATGAGGGTTTTACATTTTTACAGATACATGCCAAGCATGTATATTACAGAAGCGCATCTTGATTTACTGTATGGCCTGGTTCATGCCCAGACAAGGTTGGGTCACAGTTGTTAATAGTGCATCTAAGATCATGGTTGTCACTGCAGGGGTGCTCCCACACTTACAGGGGAGATGTGCATGGTAGTCGCCTTCACACCCACTAATGAGGGCTTCACATTTTTACAGATACTATATCAGAATTTTTCAGAACGCCTCTTTGGAGCTAGAGAAAGTTTCCTTCACCACTGGTATGTATAAGCCTGGATGGGTAGCTCTCTGAAGGGATTATTTATAGGCCCTGTGCATCGCGAAACTTCACTTTTTTTGCTACGTTCCGTTGGCACACCGGGCTTAGCCATATCCGCAAGGCCGTGTAAAATCACCATGCATGGCTTTTCATGGCCTTGTAGATATGGAGTAGGCAAAGCAGTGTAAGTTACTGCCTTGCTTTACTTTGCGTCATAGAGGTGTTCCATGGGTATTGCGGTGGCTGTTCCAAACCAACACCCATGGATTTTGACTCTGCCCCAGATTTCCAATATCTTGTAAACCCGGGCAGTGCCAAAACCTTGAGCCTCCCTAGGGCAGGCATAACGAGAACAAATGTTTACATTTCTCCTTGATATTTCCTCTTTCCACATGTGCTGCATTCTGCAACAAACATGGAATGAGGGAAATTCCTCTTGTGATTGTATTTGTGCAGGAATGTGTCCCTTCCTGCACAAATACAATCGTACCAAGAACACAGACACCCTTGCACCACGGTGCAAGGGTACCCGAGATGGCGCTCAGACGCAAATTGTGCACAAGCAGAAGGGGCAGGAATACACCATATCTTGTAAATGCAGTGCATGCCTGCCCTTTCGAATTGGCATAGGGCAGGGAAGCAAAATTACTTGCGGCGCTGCCCCATGCCAATTCTTTGCAAATATGCCCCTTAATTTTCAAACTAGAGCAGATACTAAGGGCCCTGCTCTTTAACTATAAGACCACTGGCACTGTCCTGAAGAGACCTATGGCTTTATCACATAGGGTTGACATATCCTTGGGGTTGTCACTTATGAATTCAAGTCATGCTTTGATTCAAATACGATGTATTGAACGAGTGTTACCTGTATTAATAAAGCAACCCAAACTCCATGTATGTATGTATAAATGAATATGCACTGAACACTTTTGATTACAGTGCAATGTCTGCATTAGTCTGCATTGTTAACTGTATTATGATTTTTTAATAATACAATACATTGTTAGTAAGTACAGTGGCCCTGTGGTGTATGAATTACTAAAACTGCCACAGTGAACTGCGACTGTGCACCAGAGATGTGGAGATCAGTGTATAATTTGAACCCATGGAATAATTGCCTGTGCTCTTCTTCCCAAACCGGGTTCTGTACTAGGCATAAGGGTCTTGTTGTCTATGTTTATGCAGGATGGCATGGGTTGTTTTGCTCAACCTTCGTCATCCTCCCCATCCCTCCACTAATCTGGCTACTGGCATCACTGCTGTGTACTGTGATCAGCCACATTGACCTGCAATGGCTTTGTGTCCTTCCCGTCTGCCAACATTCAGATACAACGGAGTGCCAGTGTACACAATCCAAAATCTATGGTCTGCGTAGACGTTGCGTCACTTAATGACCAAATATTTTTAACAGCCGGTATGAGCAGCCAGATCAATATAGCCCCCCCCTCCCATTTGTCTGCATGTGACACCCAGATCATATACACTCCTAAACATTATGGCCCATATTTAACATTTTTTACACAGCGCATTGCAGCAAACCACCTTGCTGCACTGTGCTACATGAAAGGAAACAGGCATGTAAGTGCCTTATTTAACCTTATACAGCACAATCCTGTCCTTTCCTGGTGCTTGTGCACTTTTGGCTATCTAGCACCAACGCAGGCACTGTTGCGCCATGGTGCAAGGATTTGTACTTTATAAGTAAGATTGTTTTTGTGCAGGAAGGAACACCTTCCTGTGCAAAAACAATCTGAGAGGCAATTTCCTCTTTCTATGGGTGCTGCAGAAGCTGCACCCATAGAAAGAGAAACAAGTAAGGCGAAATAAAGATATTTCTCCTTGTTATGCCTCACCTGGGGAGGTGTAGGATTTTGACACATTCCCAGGTCTACCACTAATGGCAAATCTGGAAAATGTGCCAGAATTCTTGGGTGGATGCGTGGGAATACCCACGCTCCACCCATGAAATTCCTCCCTTTGGCAGAGTACATTAAGACAGTGATCTGTGCTGCCTTGCATTACTCAAAAATGTATCAAGAAACACATGGCCACAAAATGTGGCCTTGAGTGGCTTGATAAATCTCACTTAATTTTCGCCTCGCCTTTGCTCCCCCTTGCGTGGCACAAGGGTGATTAAAATCTTGATAAATCTGGCACTAAGTTCTCTTAACCCTAAAGTTACTAGACTGTTTCTGCCCTAGACCTTTCTACTTTAGCTTGTGGTTTACATCTCTACCTATCAGTACTGGGGACGTCACCCAGGTGTTTTATAACCACCCTTCTAACCTCATATTGTAAGTTTAAGTTTTAGGAATAGTTTATCAGCCTCCTGCTTATCAATTTGAAAATATATGTATTGTCCTTCATGCCTTAGTTGCATAGATGTTACATTGATCAGCTGCTAAGCCACACCCGACTGACGAACCCCAATCAGGGTGAAACCCGACTTGGGTTGCTTGAGATCTGGTTCAGAGAGGACCTGGCCTGGCAGATCAGGGTAGACTGTTCCTGTTGAAGCATATTGCATTGCCATTTCCGCCACCTGGTAATAGAGGTGCTGCCTAGACATCACTGGGAGAGGGCGTAGCTGACAATGGTAAGGACGAAGACCAATGTAAAGGGCAAGAAGACCCCTAGTTGAAGAGCCGCATTGAAGCATGATGTGACAAGGTCTCTAGAGAAGTGGAATGATGGGAGCATGAGGAGACTCCTTTGGAAACAAGCCACAGCTAGACACCAGAACAAGATACAACTTGCCATGGGACAACAGTGGAGCAAGTCAAAGTACCTAAGAGAATTCATGATGGAAGGGAAAAATTCCCAGATGATCCAGAAGACCTCCAGTGGAGGAGGTGGATGGGACTCTGGATGCTCTCAGGCAGCTAACATTGACTGATTGAGAGACTATTCACTTCTGGGAAATTTCTATAAGAGACTCAACTCTAGTGATCCATATCTGAAGAACAAATGCAAACAGGGCCATCATTTACATGCAGGGGAGCGCCCGTCATTGTCCCCATGATACTGAATAGCAAAGCCCGGGCTTAGCTAAGTTCCCCGTACCACTTTTCCCTTTTAATCCTTTCTTTTCAGTTCCTTTTCTTTCTGTATACACCCCAGCAACAGGGCGATCTCACATGGCACCAACTGTAGTGCGCCCACTCTTGCCTTAGTATACACTCCAGCATTTTCATAAATACATTGTCTCTTCCTTGGGTTTAGAAAAGCTAAAGAGGTTGTGATATTGGGGGGGAGGGGGTTTCCTGAGATAAGATAAGAACCTAGTGAGCTGTGGTGACCCATATTAACATGTTGCGCAACACAGCACGGACTGAGAGAAAGGAAGGGGGAATCAGGGTCCTACTCCTCACAAAAAAGTTGCCTCCCACGGTTATGTTAAGAGACTGGTACCCAGAGATAGGATCTAAAAAAGGGAGCAAAAGCCTGATTTAGGATATCCATTTAACGAATCTAAATTCCTTCATCCAGTCTGGATCTAGTCGCAGCCTATAAATCTTTTTGGGGAATTCCAAGAATAACATGACACTGTTCCCCAATTAATATTTGTAAATATTTCTATTGATTTTACTCCTTTCTTACATATATCAAATGATATATTCCTTCATTTTTCCCGTAACTAAATCCCTATTATATTTTGTATTTTGTTTGGTGGCCCTGATGCCATTTGAGGATCTATGCACATCAATGCACGGGAGGCATAGTTTATGGGATATGGATAGAAAATGATGCTATTAATGTAATGCATTTTCTTTGCATTCATTTTCTTTCAGGTTCCGTGGTATACACCTTTACTCTCAGCATGGTTTGCCCCACTTGTTATAGGCTAAAATCACTGGAGAAGGTTGTTCAATTCCTTGGCCTGCTCATGAGTTTTGTCTTAGATCTGCCAGGGGCTCAGACATGTAATAGACCCACAGGATCTTCTATAATTAATCGCAGGTGCTGGTATGGATACGTGGATGCCTCCCTTGAATAAAGTGTTAACTTCTGCCAGACAGTACTGTCTATCTAGGCCATCGTGAATAAACCCTTGACCTCAAAGGGTGGCCTTGAACCATATCTATTAATGCTTCAGTCGCTACGCGATTTTCGTATGTCTCAGCTCATTTTGAAGGTATCCTTCCACCGCTCAATGTCAGTCTCACCTATGCTCCTTAGACATAATTGAGTGGAACCCAAAAAATGAACGTCTCTGATGGGATGAGAGTTTTCTCCTTAGGTGGGCAACATTAGCACACTTTTCCTGTCTGGGACAACAATGGCGGGCCTAATCGACTAAGACAGGAATAAATGTAGTGGACACCTCACAAGAGCTGCCATTCTAAGAAGGTATTTCAAAGGGCCCTGCTCTGTTCCAAGACCCTGGCAGAATCTAGCCAATAGGTGCACTGGATAAACTCATTGTTTATCTCCTACCCCTGTGCCGCCAAATTTGAATAGTACCTTTTTCTACACCCTATTTCATGTTTGCCATTTTCCACAACAATGCTGGATTCCATATGCTAGTCATTCTAAAAATGCTGGTCTGACAGAAACATAAACTATATGTGACTGGTGAGCCTACATGTTACTGGTCTAGGTCAATGGTTCTTAACCTTTGGACATCTGTGGCCGCCCATGTAATCATTTCTGGAACCTGAGGATCCCCACTGATTCATTAATTGAATCCGGGACCCCACTGAGTCATTACTGGAAGCCAGTGACTATGTCCTAAGCATTTTCGATGATTTGTACTCCAAAACAATACATGAAAAATACAGAAACAAGCATTCATTAAACAAAGATACAAATGATGAAATATTCAATTCACAAGCAAATACCAAAAAAAATCACAATTTTAATTTTAATGGGAGGTTGGAGTTTTTCTGAAGTCAGTTGAGGCCACTCATCGTCCATACAATATTCAGGGCTGATAGTGGTAGAGACAAAATATCCCTCCTAAACTAGAATAGCACCTCCACATGCAGGTGAAACGAGGACTTCCTCCCTTGGTTGTATGGAGGTGACAGCCCAGCTTGGGCGAAAACTTTATAAAATAGTCAGCTTCTGCAGCCACACATTTGTCCAGAAGCAGCATCCATGTGTATCTACAACATTTCCCCCAACATCTGACCATGTTATTAAGCACTGAAAACACTTCTCAATTAATCTATGAGCCGCAGAAAAGTTCCAACATTTCTACCCCTCTTTTGAAGAAGGCTGAAGCAGACCCTGCTGACACTCAAAAATTTATCTGATCAACCTACTCCTATTTGCTGGTTAGGTGCTGGGATACATATAGTCCAGAGCTTAGGGTACCATTAATAGAATAACAATTGTTTACCTAGGCTCCAGGCCTCTGTCTAGGCCTGGGTGTGAAATTCCGCCCCGCTTGCGGAGTTTTTCCCACTCTGCGCTCCGCGGACCGCGTGAGATCCAAAAAACTACTCGGAGCAGAGTTTTTTCCTCGCTCGCACTCATCAATGTTAAGTTGGTGAGCGCGAGCGAGGAAAATGTTACTACAGACCACCTCCTTGCGAGATTTCTCAAAGCGGGCAGTCACGTATGGTCGCTACCACTCACGTTGAGACACCTTCCATTCATGTGGAGGAAGCTGCAACTCGAGTAGAACATCTACTCAAGCGGCACAACGAAGCAGTGACCTCTTGGGCTGTGCATGGCGTGGCTCATGCTGATTTTACAGCACGAGACAAACACCCAGCACTAAAAACATGACGTAATGCACTCCGCTGCTTGCAAAACTCCATGTGGCGTGGCAGTTTTTTGGTCACTTCGAGGAGTAAACTACACAAACTCTTCCCAGGCCTACCTTTGTTAGACTTGTCCCTAGCACTGAGTCAATTTTGCTCTCTATTTTATACGATCTATGAAATTAATTAGATAACATCTTTATTGACTGTCGCAATGCTGCATGCATTAAGGAATCAGTACCAAAATGGATCAGCTCTTTTCAGTTAAATCGAATCCAAATATTCAAGTTAGGTCCTTATGCTGGGTATCAAGTCTCAGTAACTTGCAGAGTGTCCTATGAACTTCATTATTTTCATATTTATCAAATATATAGGAGATCATTTTGGCCGCATTGTTAGAATAGAGAGGATTAAAAGCATATATGTATGTGGATGACATTCAGCTAATAGTGCATCTAGACAAGCAACTTGCCTCTCAGTTGGAAGTCCAACAGACCATATGGTTAATCTGCGACTGAATGTGGGGCAATAAATTGAAGGTGAACTTCAACAAGACCAATTTTCTGGTGCTCAATGATCGTAGTGATCGGGGGTTGGATATTTATTGGCCACCAGAAGTGGGAAAAATCCCCGATGTATCAGAAAAAGTTGAGTGGTTGTTTTTCTTGATTGGCAGTTAATCCTATCAGCTCAGATCCCAGCGGTGATATCATACTGTGCATACCGCTTGAAACTTTTACTGACTATCTTCCCCTTTCTCTTTAAAGACTATAAATTACTGACAGTCCAAGCTGTTCCTGGGGCTTGCCTGCATTATTCTAACGCACTGCGCCTGAAGTTACCATCAGGAATCCTGCAAAAACTCCAAGGGCCACATGTACAAAATTCTTGAATTGCAATTTCTTAATTTGCGAATCGTACCCAATTGCAATTAGGAAATCTCAATTCCTGATGTAAGAAACTGTACATCTTTCAAAATAGCGTTTCCTAGTGGGTTGCAAATCGACCTACCTCTAGAATGTTAATGAGGTAGGTTGCAGTTTGCAACCTATTAAGAATGAAAGGCATCACAGAGATGGTAGCCTGCTAGGGTCAGCAAACCACCATGTCTGTGATTGCTTTTTTTTTTAATAAAGCAACTTTTTTTTAAAATGCAGCATGTTTTGCTTAAATGAAAATGGGATGCGTTTTGAAATAAAATTACATTTTGAAGTTTCTTTTTTTTAAGCGTAGGCAGTGTTGCTCCTAAAAAATAATATTTTGAGACCTCTTCCCATTTGTGAATAGGTTACCACCTCCTTCAAGGCATAAAATATCAATGTTCTGCAACCAGAATATAGTGCAAAATATGAATGCATCCCATTCAGATTTAGTATTTGTGAGGGCTGACAAAAGCACGCCCCTTCCAAATACTGTCACAAACATAAATTGAGATTCGTGAACATGTTCCTGAATCACAATTTGTGTTTTGAACATATGTTAAAAACATTTTTGTTGTCAGAAAGGGCCCAGATGGGCCGTTTCCAACTGAAAAAATACTTTGTACATATGGCCCCAAGTTATCCAGAATACTACTGCAAAGTTCATTTTTGGCAGAACGTGCAACACTCACGCCAAACCACTGTTGTATAAACTCCACTGGTAACCAATTTAGCAACCCTTACAGTTCAAAGTTTATTATATCGTCTTCAATGTCTTACAGTCCAACGTACCAGACTTTGTTGGCGGTCAGTCAAAAGATACACACCCTCAAGGTTTCTAAGAAAGGCCCTGATGAACTCTCATTCTGTTCACAGACTTAAGAAACAACAAGCGAGTGGTTGATCTTTCTCAGTGGCGGCAGCAAAAGTGTGGAATTCCTTCCCTATGGCACTAAGGTTGTCATCCACCCTTCTGTAGTTTTTCAGAAACATTTAAAAATCTGACTCTTTCTCCAAGCGTTTGAAAGCTAATGACTAAAACAGCAAAAGGGAATTAGTTGTTTTATCTTCCTCCTATATCTAATCATGCACCTAGAAGCCTATGGCGATATAGCACAATATAAATTATAATATAACAAAGCATAACGAATAACATAGCTTGTATAATATACTTTAACATATAGTCCTAGAGAAAAACGGAAGGTGGCCACGGGAGAATGGGGGTTAGTGGATGTTCCGAAGGTCTTGCTGTAGTTCAAGTAGCTGAGAGCCAGAGGTCCCCATTATAGTGCTGCCCAGCAAAATAATTGTGTTTACTTTTGGTTCCCATTGCCCCACTTGAGCATTTGTGGATAAAATTCCCTACTGAATCTTCACTGCAGGTCATACAGACTTGCAGTAAGACACAGTCAGAGGTCATGAATCTGGAGTTGTAAGTTGTGAAATGGATGCCTAATAGAGTAGAGAGTTGACTACAGACGCGGGAATATTGTGGTACTTCCTGTAGCACGAGCTGCCATCTACAGCAATGATTTTTACATTCTTTCCTCGCCCCTGAGCTTCCTTTTCCTGTTGGCTTGCTGGTGATATGGGAACCTTCTTTGAGCTATCATTGGCAATTAGATTGCCAGTGTTCAGTTGATTAAACTGTAGCAGATGAGCGGAGAAGTCTAATAAAGATGAAATGAGAGGTGTATGAGAGGTTGTATGGGAGTGTGAGTGGGTGTGTGAGTGGTTCTGTGGATGATGTCATCAGTGATGTCATTGGAGATGTCATCAGTGATGTCACTGACCATGTCAATTGTGATGTAATTTGTGAGGTCATAAGCAGTGCATTGCGGGTACATAAGTTATGGTTAACTCAGGTAGCTGTGACTGCTGAATTTCATTGGTTTTGTAAGTATGAAATCTGAGCCAAACTATAAGGCCCCGGTAACCTTTGGGTTCTTTCAGTACATTTTATATACATAAATATACATATAATACACTGACCTGTTAAATGCTTAAATTGTTGTTGAAAGTCATTTATGGTAAAGGCATATTCGTGGTAAAAAACAGTTATTGTACAGACTTTCATTGTAATGACACATTTGTTGTTCAGGCATCGCTGTAAAGGCATGTCCTTGTTCAGACGTCGTTGAAAATGCTGTTTACCGCATTTCAGTCTCACAGTGTTCTGAGTGGCTTAGTTGTATCCTTTTACTGTGCACTTGAGGAAACTTATTTTTATTTTGATTTAAGCACTCCATGAAGTACATGTGTTTCCTTACTCTCTTTCTCTTTTCTTCTCCCCTTCATCCACCCTGCGTTCCCTTTCCCATTTTCCCATCTCACTTCCTTTGTTTATTATTTACAGAAGCAAATAAAAATATATACACTGACACACATACTTGTAAAAAATATATATACATGCATATATATATATATGGGAGCTGTAGTCTTTGACATTAGACTGCAGCTGCACCCAATTTAAGTGGAGTCAGCTGACCTGCCATCATTGGGAGGGCCATAGAAATGCAATGGAGGGAGGAGAAGGAACCTCATTTGGCTGGCGGCATCTGACGAAGGCACTACGCCGAAATGCATCATGCCTTGCAGCAATTGTTATTAAAGGAACCTCCGAAAACTCCCCGCTGTGTCCTCTGGTCTTCTTTACGGAGGGATCTTTTGTTCATATATATATATATATATATATATATATATATATATATATATATATATATATATATATATATATATTATCTACTGGCGGTCGCCAGTAGATAGTTATAGTTAGGACCGTGTTTCCATAGGAAATCCGCAACATTCTATTTGGAATAACTTTGGCGCCGGTTGACGAATCCTCGTAAAATTTTCAAAAGAGGTGGGGCGCTCCGCTCCGCTCCTACCCTGAAAGTCTCGGGGGGATTCGTCAAGCAGGGGCTGAGAAAAAAGGGGGGTCCCAAAACGCATTTTCCCCATGCAATTTTCCATAGGGACCTTTAGTCCAAGGTACAGCCCGAACGGCTGAACAGAATTACTTGAAATTTGGCAGAGAGGTAGTCCTCAGCTCAGGGAAGTGCCTTTTGCAGGTCTGGTTCCTGAGAAAATCAAAAGTAAAATCATATATATATGTGGGCGGAGCCTAACCACACATCTCATCCTGAGATCTGATTGGCTGTCAGCACTTCATCCAAGAAGTGTTGGCAGCCATCTTGGGACCAATATACATGATAGCACCTCATTAAAAAGCATTGCAGTTAATAGAAGGTTTTAAGACTTTAGTTACATTATAAATCATTTGTTGATGGTACAATACTCATTTTAGCAATTGTGGTATGTTCTAAGGTGATTTCACCATGTGAAAAAGCCTTCTGCTGGGATATCATGATTGAGAGAAAAATATTTTCTCATGCTTTTCCCACAGAGGTTTGGAAGGTGATCTATAAGCTAAACTGAGAGCTTATTTTCTGTAAATTCACATTATCTGTCTCAGTCATGTGAGAATGAAGTCTGACATTCTCAGTAAAACATGTACATCCAACAAGGGCAGAGACTGTCAGTTGATTCCTTTGTGTTCCGCTGCAGCTTCCCAGAGTGTTCCAAAGAACAACTAGAGCGCTAACAGTCCTATTTATGATAAACGTATGGCACACCTGAAGCCATCTTGCTTGGATTAAAGTGGTAACTCTTAAAACATTTAATTTAAAAAGGAACAAAATGAGGGGGTTCATTTTTCCATAACAAGTATGATTAGTGCTGCAGAAAGAAAAACTAGGGCACATTTTGACTTCTGAAATCCTCTTTTATTTCATGAAAAAAATTCTGACATGCAGACTGAAACATGCACTTTCAATACCAGCAGCAGTTTTCCCTGGTGAGCAGTAGCTTTACTACAGTGATCTAATGAGCAAAAAGAGTGCTAACATTCTGAATTTATGGCAAATGTGTGACACATCTGAATGCCTTCTTGATGGAATCAAAGTAAAAAACTGAAAGTATTTCCTACTGAGGAGACTGCAGTAAATGAGGAAATTAGGAAACTTCATAACAAATAAATCTCCCAAGATGGCCACCGGAGACAAAAGAGCCCAAATGTAGCCCAAAATCACCCAGATGTAGCCCAAATATAGCCCAATGACAGAAGTGTGCAAAACACTTATTATTTTGTGTTTTTGCAGTGTTATATAGTGCAGACTTGTCAGGTATTGGAGTGCTTTACATGAGCATTGGTTACATCACACAAGAACAAATTCATTTTGGTTGTAGACATGGGGAGACTAACTGATTTGACCAGAATCACAGAATGTCGAGCTGAAGCAGAAACTCCAACCTGGTTCCCCAGTTGCAAAGTCTGCAGTTCTGGAAGTAACACCACATCCTCTCCCCTAAGTGCAACATTTAATCAAGTGGTCAACTGGATAAAAAAACATAAAGATAACAAATAATTTTAAAGTGCTTTGTCGCTATTTGAAAACTCAGAAAATATGTCCTTATTTTAGTCTTTTAGAGCACTAACCATAATTTTGATGCCAATAAGACCCTCTCATATATGTAATTTCTAAAGGAAATGCTCTAGGTATTACAGTTTTGATTACATCAAGATGACGTCAGGCGTTCCACACTTTTGTAATAAATATAGAATTTTAGCAATCTAGTTGTTCATTAGGATACTGTTGAGAGGCAGAGGCCAGGGGCACGGACTCTGAAAATTGAAGGCAGGTAGGAGGGTGCAAAGGCAACAATTTAACCACACTGAGCAGGCAGGAAGGGCCGTGGCAGCACAACAGACTATGGAGGGCAGTGGAAAGGGGGGCAGGGGCAACAAACCAACAATACAGGACTTGCAAGAGAGGCTGTGGCAATGTAATAGACCATTGTGGGCAGAAGGAAGAGGCAATGGTAGTACAACCATACATGCCAACAGACCCGATTCAGCCAGGAAACGTCCAATGTTTTTAAGCTCAAATGGGCTTTATTTGATCTGTCTCCTGTCTACAATCTCCTCTTTTTCAATGTAACTCAAAGGGGAAAATCAATACCCCAGTTTTTTTTCAAAATCTCCCTCTTACCAAGTTCAAAATGTTCGCAAGTATGGTACATTGGATCATGGAAGGAAATGGGGTAGGGACATGGACTTGGATAACAGAGGACAGGAGGGACATGGAGAGGTGCACCAAACTGACCCTGCAGGGCAGGCATCAGGGTTTGCAGCAGCACAATACACCACACAGGGCATGCGGGACGGGAGTGCAGCACAACAATCCATAGAAAGCAAGAGGGAGGGGACAGGACCATGCACATGGACAACAGAGAACAGAGGGGCAAGACGCAATGGTAGCTAGCTGACCATAATGGACAGACAGGAGAGAAAGCTGCAGCATAACAGACCATAAATGGCAGGAGGGACGGATCAGGGGCATTACAATGGAACAGACAAGCCAGGAGGAAGGGAGTAGGGGTCTGCACATGTAAACAGAGGGCTGGGGGCAAGGGGGCAGGGCAGGAGCAGCAAGATAGCCATGGAGGTCAGGCAGGATGGGCACTAGAAGCAAGACACACCATGAAGAGCAACAGTGAGACTGTGATGGCATACACACAGACCATGGAGGGAAGGTGGGAGGGGGTCAGGGGCAGCTAACTGACCACACAGGGAAGGTGGGAGGGGCCATGGCAGCACAGAAGACCATGCATGGCAAGTGGGATGGTTAGTGGCAGCCCAATGGCTATGATGGGCAAGAAGGAGGGTGCAGGGGCATGCACAAAGGACGATGGAGGATAGAAGGGAGGGTCAGGACCTGTGCACAGACAAGAAAGTTCAGGGGAAGGGGCCTCACAACAGACCGCACGGGGCAGGCAGGAGGAGCAGTTGCAGCACAACAGACCAGGGAGGGCAGAAGGGTGTGGCAGTACAATGGACCATGTAGGACAGGAGGAAGAGGATAGGGGCATGGCATGTGGACAGGCAGGGTGGAGGTGGCAGGGACAGTTACAGTCATCTGACAATGCTAGGCAGGTGGGAGGGGAGTGGCAGCTCGACAGAAATCTCAGAGAAGATAGGAGTGGCAGGTCCATGGAACATGGTGGGCAAAAAGGATGGGGCAGGGGCATGCACAAAGACATCGGAGGGCAGGGGAAGGAGAATAGGGGCAGCAAGCTAAGCACAGAGTTTAAGCAGGAGGTCAATGATGGGGCATAGAATTGGGCAATGGAGGGCAGGAGGAGGGGACTGGTACATCATACTAAATTGAGGGCAGTGGCAGCACATCAGACCATGCATGGCAGGAGGGAGGAAGCTAGTCCATGGATTCACACAACAGAGGATAGGGAGGAGGGGGATGGGGCAGCAAGCTAACTGTTCAGAGAAGGCGGGTATTAGGAACTTTATTGTTTTTAAAACGTGTGTCTGTGCGAACTACTTAAAATATGAACAAGTATGCAGCATAATCTCACTTTTATTCAGGAAGAAGAGGACGTTTGTGACTGTGACTCCGGGCTCACTTGGCAGAAACACCCCCTGACCCTCCACCCCCTATCACAAAATGTAATGCCTGTGAAAAGGGTAGGTGAACACAGTGTTATATAGAACATAGTCCTGAGAGCACGATTGAAAATGAAAACTAGATATAGTGTGTGGTATAAACTATGCACCAAAAAGTGTGATATAAGATGAACCGGGCGTGAAATATAATATGCAATACATTGTGCGCAATGACAGATTCATTGGAGAGCGCGAGATAGCACAGGCACTAGCGCGTGCTATGCGATGTGCGCCTTGGAGTGTAATATGCACAGGGCAGTGTTGTGTAACCTAACTAGTATCTAAAGTTGTAATATAAAATATGTGCTGGGGAGTGTAACGTTGCATATGCACTGTGACAAAGATATGGATCCCAGATTGTAATATGTATGGCATAGCACTGTGCGTTATAACATAGGCATCGAGGAAGGCACGTTAGATGGGGCAATATAACCCGTGCGAAGACAAGTGTGGCATGACATATTCACGGGGTGGTGTTACAGTGCACATGGGCTAGAGAGTGTCATAGCATATGCACTAGCTGGTGGAATACAACACAGAGGTGTGTGGCACTCGGCAGGCAATGGTGGGTGTAACACAGCATTGGGCTCTGCCAGGAGCGCGCTGTGACTCTCAAGTAATGTTCGTCCCCTTTCCAGAGAGTAAAATAAAAAGTATTACACATCCGGCAGTGGATGTGTGTTTTATTAACCGTGAGGGGGGTTTCTTACATAGTTTTGGTCGAATTTTTGTCGAATCCCCTTTGAATGGCTTGGTGTGCATGTGTATTAAATGTGCCCATCAATAGCTACCCATGTTTGTATAAATAAACAACAAGGGTGTCTACCGGGATTAGGCATGGTAGGGCATCAGACATGTCAGAGCTTCACTAGTGGTGTAAATACATTCCACGTGGATTCATTGTATGCATAGTCGCCTTTTAATGAATATCACTCAAATCGTCATGGTGATAGGTACGTACGGTTTGTCCAGCATGTCCTAGGTGTGTCTATAAATATAAATTTTTAAAAAATAATAAAAAACAGTGGCCGGCCCTGGGGATTGGGGTCAAAAAAATATAATTAGGAGACAGGCCCTGGGGGATGGGGTCATCAGGGCCAATAAATTAGAATAAGAAGGGGAACCACACAGCCCCCTTCTTAAAAAATTAAAATAAATAAAAGACTGGCATCGTGCCGGAGGCCACGCCCCCTCCTTGCAGCACTCTGCAAACGCGCCCCCTGGCGAGTTGTAAGTTGGGGAATTAATTCCTCTTCAATACTGAGGGTCCCTGAGGGCCAACAAACCCAACAGGCATCTCCAGTATGCGCCAGGGAGCTGCGCTGCAGACAGGTGTTCTGAGGCCAAGCCCCTTTTTACACCTCTCTGCAACGCAGCTCTGTGGCGCTTACTGGAGGTACCTAGTGGTCTAGTTTGACCCTAGGGACCCTTAGGATTCAAGGGGACTTAATCTCTCAACTTAGAACAGCCACAGGGCGCGTTTACGCAGTGGTGAAGGGAGGGGACGGGGCCTGAGGTGACGTGTGCAAACACGCACTATGGCACGTTTTAAATTGGGGATATAATTTCCCTTCAATACTGAGGGCCCCTGGGGGCTAACTAGCACACCAAGTGCTTCCAGTAAGCGCCACTGAGCTGCATTGCAGAGAGGTGGTCCAGGCTGTGCCACTTTTTACACCTCTCTGCAACGCAGCTCTGTGGCACTTACTGGAGGTACCTAGTGGGCTAGTTGGACCCTAGAGACCCTCAGGATTCAAATGAACTTAATCTCCCAACTAGAAACGGACACAGGGCGTGTTTACACAGTGGTGAAGGGAGGGGACGAGGCCTGAGTTAACGTGTGCAAAAACGCCCTGTGGCCTGTTTTAAGAGGTAGTTTTAATCCCCCTGCCCTATTATATACTAGGGGCTTACAGAGGAGGTCATGCTAATCACAGGAGGACCCCAACGCAAAATGTTCCCTAGTGTATGTAGGTGTTTTCACTGTATTCTAAGTGTCTTTTAACATAGCACTGGCTCTAGGACTGGTTAGTCAGACTCAGTTCAATCAATCAATCAATCAATTAATTCTTTATTTCGATGGTTAAAAATCATCATAAAAAGTACATATTTTAAAACACAGAAACATACATGATTTTTTATCACATCAATATCAAAATTAACCATCTATCACCCTGTTAAAATACAAAAAAAATCAATATATTATTCATGATAGGTTAGTCTCTGGTATTTCTTAGTCTTACTGCCGCTTTTAGAAAACCTATTACTGAACATAAGGTATGCATATCATTTGCTCTCTGTAAAAACAGGAGGGCTATTTTAGCGTGCCGAAATTTTCCATTTTTTAAGATTTCAACCAGAAACATACGCCTTGGGTAACGATAAAATGGACATAATAATACAAAATGAAGGGTGTCCTGCGGAGACATGTTGTCGCAGCCGCAGGCACCCTTCTGCTCAATAGTTGCAGTAAAACCAGACGGATAAGCTAAAATATTTTGCAACAAATTGAGCCTAAAACGGCACATTAAAAACCTATCCTGGTGATTATACATCAGAAATAGGTACGGTTCCATACCCGGTGCCTCTTTAACTAAGGAGTGTGCTACCACTGACCGTTTTAGTGCAAAAGCTTTAGTTTCCCTAAGCCTCTCCAAATTGTCAAGCAACAGTCTTTTGATTTGTAATTTATTGTTCCTTGTGATTAGTGCAGGGGTGCTAAAAAGGGTGTGCTGACCTACGGACTCTAAAGTTAGTTTAACATAATTCAGCCAAGGGATTGACATCCCTTTGTCCATTTGTATACAGTCAAAGAGGATTTCTTGGCTTAATACAGCCTCCGGATTAGCCCAAATACTAAGCCAAGCCAAGATCGGTCTAATCTTGACCTGATCTACAATATACGGAATTCCGAGTTCGGAATGTGCAATTTCAGCTGGTATTGAGTGTGGGATCTTGAGGATTCTACGGATGAATTTGTCTTCCTCTAGTTGTAACTGTTTGGCATCCCTAAAGCCCCAAACCTCGGCTCCATATACTGCTTTGGCTGTGCTTATTGAGCGATACAAGCTCATTATTTGCTCTGGGGACCAACGTCCCAGTCTCTGGGCAAAGTTCATAATTGCACCACATGAGGAAGCCAATTTAGAACAGTGTTCCTCTAGTAATGTGTCAAATTGCATCTTGCCATCAAGTAATAGACCTAAATATGGGAAGGTGGTTACAATGCCCATGGTATGAGTCCCAATTTTAAACACCGGTTTTTTGATGGGTTTTTTGCCTGCAATCAGTGCAAAGGACTTGGTCAAATTCACGGACAGATCTAATTTTTCCATGAAGACCACAAATCCATTGATCAGAGATTGGAGACTTCTCGGTGTCCGGGCGAGCAGGACCGCGTCATCTGCGTACAATAGTACCGGTATTTGACGCTTCCGTACCTTGGGACAGTCCACCGCCCGGGCTATGAGGCATGACTCCAGGTCATTAATGTATAATGAGAAAAGGAAGGGGGCAAGAATGCATCCCTGCCTTACTCCGCTAGAGCATGGGAAGGAGTCAGTTTGCCCTCCCTCCATACTAAAGCGAACCCTGGCTGTGGTGTTCCAGTGTAATTCTCTTAGGATACTTATAAGTCCCTGGTCAATACCCAAAGTACTCATCCTTTCCCAAAGTTTACTTCTATTTACATTGTCAAAGGCCGCCGCCAGATCCATAAAACCCATATACATGGTACCATTACTCGCTCTGGTGTATTTAGCGACCAAAAGGTATAAATTTAAACATTGGTCACTGGTCGACTTTCCTGCTCTAAAACCATACTGGGTATCCACTATTGTATGGTGCTCTTCTGTCCAGATCATTAAGCGGTTTAGGATCACCCGCCCCAGTATTTTGGCAGAAACGTCGATCAGTGATATGGGTCTGTAACACTGAGGATTGTCCCTATTTCCCTTCTTGAAAATAGGTACAATTAAGGCGGTGGACCACGACCGAGGGAGTCCTGTCTTGATAGCTGCATTTAACACCCTCGTTAAAATTGGGGCCCACAAGTCAATATTACTTCTATACAAATCTGGGGGGGTGCCATCAGGCCCGGGGGCTTTATTTGGAGTCAACCCTTTAATTGCCTGGATAATCTCGGAGAGTGTAAAATCCTGCACCCAGCTCCTATTACCATCCCATTCCCCTTTATGTTTAGGATCTTTAGACTGGTTATAAAGGCTCTCGAAGTGGGTCATCCATTGCTGCGGGAGGATATTTGTGCTAATGACTGGGGCATTTTGGTCGTGAAAACAGGGCCTATTTATGATTTTCCAGAATTCAATAAAATCCCTGTTTTCACCGGCCTCTCTTAAGTCAGCCCATAGTTCTGCTTTTAGGGAAGCCTTCCTTTCTTTGATCTTAATGTTATAAATTTTCCTACACTTTACCACTTCCACTGTGTCCCTTGGAATTACTTTAAGGCTTAATTTTAGATTTCTTAACACTCGTGCACAACTTGCGTCAAACCATCTTGGGTGGGTCCCAGATTTTCTAGGACCTTTCGCCTCCAATAATTTTTCGGCCAATTTAGTTAGTTCGCTGAAGGCAGCTACTAAATCAGCTCCTTCTATTTTAAAATCTAGACACTCTTCAACCCACTTTTTCCCCTTTACTATCAGTGCAGTATAAAATTCTGAGGCATTGATTTTTGCCCATTTTAAACGCCTTCCTTGATCTGAAGGCTGTAAGATAATATCTAGCTGTTTATTCATTTCAACATAACCCCTGCAGAGTATTTCTATAAATAAGGGATTGTGATCACTAAAGGGGCTCCATTTAGTGCATACCATCCCCACCCATTGTTTGGCAAAGGCAGTTATCAGGATGTAGTCTATAATAGACGAACATCCCCTGCCTTTAAAAGTTGGTACCAAGGTAGCCTTTGGCCCTGGGATTACTAGATCCATGGTATGTACTAATGAGTGACTACCTATTAATTTTGTAAGTGATGTACCCTCCGAGCTGTGCTCGAAGTGTGGCCCTTTACTAACTGGACAAAGATCCCAGTCCGTGGTTACTGAAGTTAAATATGGGCATAAATGACAATTTAAATCTCCCATTAAGAGGACAAATGAATCTACACCGCCTTTCCTTGAATCGGCTTCCTGTTGTAATCTAGTGTCTAGTTCCTCTAGCACGGTTTTAGTGCCGCTTCCTGAGCCTGAGTTATAAATGTTAAATAGTTGTACCTTCATCCCATAGCCATGAAATATTATTGCTTGCAAATTTTTTGAGGTCCAGGATGGCACTATCCATCTCCCCTTTAAATTAATATCAGCATAAATTATTAGACCTCCTTTAGCTCTGCCTGCCCTACTCTCTTGTGCAGGGACAAAAAATAGCTTGTAACCCTCCAAATGATAGAGGTCGGGCTCAACCGCCCAAGTCTCCTGTAGAGCTACTATATGGGATTCCCTCAATTGATTCCTAAAATCTGCATTAGCTATTTTTCCTGCTAAACCTGCTATATTCCAGGATGTGATTTTCACCTTTCCCCCCTGTTTCCCTATCAAATTTGAATCACAAATATGGAGAGCATCTGCCTCTCTCTCTTCAGGCCGGGTGTCTTGGATCTCCCCATTCTGATTTTGCTGGGAGCCTTCCTGGGGGTTCGGTGTATATCTTCCTGTAAGAGTTAAATCAATGTTATCCCTGGTCATTCTAGTTTCTTTCCCCACAGGTTGTATATCTGGGTTGGTTAGTCAGTCGTTTTCGTCCAGGTATTGAAGGGGACTGAATCTATTTTTCCACTGCTGGCCATCCAGATCCAGTGATGAGAAGTGACTATATTCAGGTTTTCTTTTCCTATAATCGTCTATTCCTCCTTCCCTCCTTCCCTGATTTTGGGCCAAGGGATATGTGTTTCTACTTCTCAGATAGAAATAACCTAGTGGCATAGCCTGTACAGTACTAGTTACATTTTTATTAAAGTTACCCAATATATATTCCACTAGACCCGGATTCCTAAAATTTGCAATGACACAGTCCCCCTCAATATCCTTCTCTCTGGTCCCCAGCCATGATACTCTCCTCACGTGAATAATTTCTCCCCTTTCCTGCCCCCGGAGCGGTCTGTGTATATTAAGCCAATTAATAATCTTGTTTTTTAAGTCTAAGTATGGCTCTTTTTGACCCATCCTCAGTTCAGGCACCCCAGCAAGTACCACAACATAGGGGCTTGTTTGGGGGGGTAAATTTACACGAGGGGGGGGGAGAGTTTCTCCTTTGCTCTCATAGTCTTTTTGTTGTTTATTTACCTGGCTGTGAGAAACGACCTGCCCTAACAACGTCTGCGCCCGACTTTGCGGAACCTGGGGTTTAGCGCTAGGTTCTTTCACATTTTCATTAAAGCCTCTGTTCTGCGAGTGGGCTATAGTTTTAGGCGGCACATGAACCTGGGCAATAGTACATGGCTCATTGCTTGTGCAGTTATTATTCATGGGTAATATCCTTGAGGAGGGGGTTTCAATTGAAGTTGGGTTTCCAATAGAGATGGGATTTACATTTTCCTTCAGTCTCCCTAACTTTTGCAATTCATTAGTGATTTTATCTATTTTGCTAATTAAAGGTTTTATTTGTGAGATAATGAAGGTTTCTAAATGTTTTTGAAGGTCACTTATTACCGGTTGGAGCCATCCTGGCGGGATTAGTGGACCTTGCACATCTACTTCTATAATCTCATCTTCTAGTGTCTTCCCACCCATGTTAATTGATTTTAATTTCCTTGCATGCATATTCTTTGTGCGCCTTTTAGGTGGTCTATGTTTTGGTACAAATAGTCTTTTTGCTGACCTAGCAAGGGGAGGGTCAATCTCTGATACCAGTTGGCCGCATGGCACATTTTCAGATGAAATATCATTGATATTGTCCTGTGAGCTGTCACAAAGATTTATATCTAACACCTGCGAGAGTGTACTCTGTATTTGTGAGTGGGGGTTGTTTGTAGGGGTCATCGAGAGGCGTCTCTCAGCGCGCTCAATCTCCCCATCCACTGCCCCAATGACCTTACGTAGCATGAGATCTATGGCAGTGGGGGGGGCTAAGTGTCCAGCTACATTAGTGATATTCGATCCAGTTTGTTTGGCCACCGATGGGGTACTTGGTTTTCTCTTCGATGATCTTGTTTTAGGTTTGGAAGCCATGGTACCCTATCTGTCACAGTCCCCCTTCTCTCAGTGTATCCCACACAAAATGCGCAAATTACAGTCACAATTTAGTACTTCACTGCCCGAGTGGTCGGGGCACATCAAAAGAATAGATTAAGGTCCCCTGCTTATACTTCAAGGAATCAGTGATCAGTATATAAGTGTTAAAAACTTTGTCCACCACTCAGCCTCACCAGTGGATCACGATAGTTTGGAAAACCAATCGGATTACAGTACCTTGATTTTTATGGCAATAGATGTGGCCCAGCCCGGCCTCCTTGTGCCTCTGAGGGCCACAGAGGGCCCGCCCTTTGCCCGGGCTTAGCCCGGCGCCGCCCGCGCGCGGTCCCGCGACGCGGGGGGCGGAGTCACTTTAGTAGCGCCTTCGGGCGCGAAACTATGCCAATTCCGGTTCCGGGGTTTCCAGGGATCTTGGGAAGTGTAGTCCCGTCTTGCGCTCCCCCCACACTGTGGTCGCGATGTCCGGCGACGGCGGGAGGGAGAGACAGGAACCAGCGACAGATGTAGCTGCCCCAGGCACCACAAGGGCACACAGGCATGCACCGGGCAGCGTAAACAGATGCAGCCTAGTCGTTGAAGGAGCCCCCGCTCTGCCGAGGGCGGAGTCACTTTAGTAGCGCCTTCGGGCGCAAAACTATGCCAATTCCGGTTCCGGGGTTTCCAGGGATCTTGGGAAGTGTAGTCCCGTCTTGCGCTCCCCCCACATTGCGGTCGCGATGTCCGGCGACGGCGGGAGGGAGAGACAGGAACCAGCGACAGATGCAGCTGCCCCAGGCACCACAAGGGCACACAGGTATGCACCGGGCAGCGTAAACAGATGCAGCCTAGTCGTTGAAGGAGCCCCAGTATCCATCTGAAAAAGTTGAGGGTACAGAATGATTTTGCAACAAGGATTCTTTCTGCTCTTCTTTTTGTTCTTTCTGCACGTTATCCTTCTTCCTGCACTTTTCTTCGTCTTTGAGGACTTCTGTTGCTTCTTTCTGCACTTCTTTTTTTTCTTTCTGTGCATTTTTCCTTCTTTCTTCACATGTCCTATCTCTGTAGGCATAGTTAGAAATTAGCATTTAAAAAACTTTTGAAATTCACAGAAAAAAACATAGGTTTCAGGCACGTTATAGTTAGGAATTAGCATTTAAAAAACCTCAGAAATTCACTGAAAAAACCATAGGTTTCAGGGGTGTTATAGTTAGCTGGACTTTTCACTTGTACAAAACCATTGAAATTCCCCCGTTATAGTTAGTTCAGCTAACTGTAACTCGCGCGCCCGCAATGCACTGCTGATGACGTCACATATTACATCACTCATGACATGGTCAGTGACATCACTCATGACATCACTGATGACATCTCAAATGACATCACTGATGACATCACTGATGACATCATCCTTGTGATAGAGTGGCAGACCTCCTCTCACCCTAATATAACCTTTGATACACACATTCAAAAATAGAGACTAAAATTTTCAAAACAATGGACATACCAATACCAGTTACAACAACCTCTTCATTAATTCTAAGATCCACATACACATCCACTCATTCACCAACAGTCCTATACAGTCACTCATACATGTACTCACTCATCATATGTACTCATACACCTATACATCCTGTTACACAAT
Source organism: Triturus cristatus (assembly GCF_964204655.1). NCBI lineage: Eukaryota > Metazoa > Chordata > Amphibia > Caudata > Salamandridae > Triturus > Triturus cristatus. Next base: position 1,390,870,085 of record NC_140590.1, read on the forward strand.
GCCACTCATCCATAGAGTTACTCACACACATAGTCACTCATGCTAATAAAGAATCAAACATACATTTACTTGCATATACAGTTATACACACACCACCACACTTACTTCTACCGAAACTTACACATACTTAGTCTTTTAAACAATCACTTATAGAAACACATATTCATACAGGAACTCTTTCAATCTCTCACTCTCACATATACTCACTTATATACACCAATAGTCACATATACTAGTTTAAAACATATGTAGTTACTCATAAAGACACTATTGAGACAGTCATTCACTCACTAACACACCCATACACACACTCATCCACCCATACAGTCCTGCACACATGCTATCTTCAACACATACAAACAGTGAGTCGCTCATTCATGCAACTATGCACTACGTAATACCCCCCACCGAACCATGCAAACACTCAGACTGATACTCAAAAAACCAACTAATAACCTATATAGACACCCATGTAGCTACTCACCAACCCATGCAGCCACTTATACACAAAGTGAGAGACTGATACAGATATTTACATATTTAAACATTACTCACTAAGACATGTATTCACTATGATACACTTAATCAGTCAGTTACACAATCAATTTTTCAAAAACAAATCATCCATTTAGACACTTATATACCCATTTATTCTTCCATCGACCTTGAACTAACTATAACGGGGGAATTTCAATGGTTTTGTACAAGTGAAAAGTCCAGCTAACTATAACACCCCTGAAAACCTATGGTTTTTTCAGTGAATATATATATATATATATATATATACATACATATATATATATATATTTATATTTATTTTTTTACTTGTCTATAACTTTGGCTCCGTTTGACGAATCTTCACGAAATTTTCCCAAAATAAGTGCGCTGGTAATTCTAGTTGTGCATGGAATGTTTTGGGGGTGAACCGTCAAGCGGGGGCCAAACAATAGGGGTGTAAATAAAAGTGCATTTCCCATGTTTATTTCCATAGAGTCTTTAGACGCCTGCAGCCCGAATTGCTGGATGAAATTACGCCGAATTTTGCAGAGAACTAGATTACTTTATATACATATGTATTATTTTGCTGAAAAAAATTTATGGTCAAAGGGAAGTTATACTTAGGTGTTGAAATTAAAACAAAGATTAATGTTTAAAAAGCAAAACATCATTCACTAGTTTTATTTCACTGAGCTAACTATAACGTGCACTACTTATTACCTCACATATCACATCACTCTTGACATGTTAAATGGCATCACTGATGACATCTGTAATGAAATCATTGATGACAACTCAAGTGTATATGGAGAAAACACTATTATATAGATGCAAAAAAGAAAAATCTTGATCAATTATGAAATAGCTATAAGAGTATGATTAAAGACTCTATGAAAAAAAATTCTCAGAATCGCAAATTCTTTGAATACTACAAAGGAATTATTTTGCATTATTATGAACCACAGCATGCCATAGCAGTGTTGCCTAAAGCTACTGCCTCATGTAATCAGTTGACATATTTTGTCAAAAGTAAGACTAAGACAAATCAAAATGAAATAAAGATTGAAAAATGAAGAATTAAAAATGTGAAAATAAGGTGCCGATTCCGATCCTGGAGAAATTTTCCCCGTACGAATCCTATCCGGATTTTTTTCCGTACGAATCGTACAAGTACCGTACAAACTGGCAAGTACGATTCGTATGGGAAAAAATACATACGAATCGCATTGGGAAAATTCCCCGACACGTCCTCGGGTCGGGAAAAGTGTCCGACACGTCCCCGGACGATTTTCCGTACGAATCGTAAAACTGAAGTCCGAGCGCACAAGTACGATCCGTCCCGTGCGTCCGATTGTACAACCGTATGGAAAAAACACCGTACGGAGCGAACTTCTATAGCAACCATGGAGACATGTGCCCGCATACGCGCCGCCCCCATCCAGCCCCCGTATGTACGTGCCGTCCCCCCACCTGTGTATGTACACCTGTGTATTTACACCTGTGCATGTACGAGACGTACCCCCACCCGTGAATGTACACCCGTGAATGTACACCCGTGAATGTACACCCGTGTATGTACGAGACGTACCCCCACCCGTGTATGTACACCCGTGTATGTACGAGACGTACCCCCACCCGTGTATGTACGCTACGCGCTGGGGGTCCGCACCATACATACACGGGTGGGGGTACGTCTCGTACATACACGGGTGTACATACACGGGTGTACATACACGGGTGGGGGTACATCTCGTACATACACGGGTGTACATACACGGGTGTACATACACGGGTGGGGGTACGTCTCGTACATACACGGGGGCTGGGGGGGGACGGCGCGTACATACGGGGGCTGGGGGGGGCGGCGTGTACCGGGCCCCCTATACCGCTCGCATCGCGGCGTACTTACCTTTTCCATCACTTTTTGGGTGCCGTAAAAATATTGCCGTTCGGACTGCTGTCGGTACGAATTGTACTTGCTGGTACGTAAAAACATGCCTAACTCCGTCCGGACGTCACGTCCGCGGTATCCCGGATTACATTCGTATGTATTTTACTGTCGGTCGGTGTTTTGTCTGACTCGTACGGAAATGGTGTTTCCGTACGAATCGTACTTGCAAATTTGTAGGGTTTTTTTCCCGGGTACGAGTCGGACGGAGAAAACGCTCCGACCGACGGTTCGTACCCGGTTTTTCCAGGATCGGAATCGGAACCTAAATTGTGACTGGGCGGCTTAAATGCAACCGTTTGAGAATATTTACTTCTTCTTATAACAGAAGTTTTAGTTTAACCGCACCTTTCCGATCTCCGAACGATCCTTCCCTGCTCCATGGTTCAAGCACTTTCCGAATTACTGGTTTTAGATTTATTGAATGACTGCTTAACTAAAATTATTGTTTATAAACCTTGTAAATATGCCCTAGTTAAGCCACTACTAAAAAGCACACCCTTAATCCTCCTAAACTGAACAACTTTTGGCCAATTTCTTTACTCCCGTTCCTATGGAATTTATTATAAAAAGTTGTACAAAGTCAACTACAGAGATATGTTAAAAATAACTCATTTCTAGATTTTCATCAAGCAGACTTTTGATCTCGTTGAAGCACTGCATGATCTAAGAAAAATTATAATTAGAGGCAAAGTCCTGGTTTTATTAGATTTACCTGCAGCTTGTGACACAATCAACCACACCATCATGAGTGAAGGCTCCAAAACACTGTAATCAAGGGATAAGTCTTGAATTGGCTTTCCTCCTTCCTTACAGACAAATATCAATCAGTTTACCTTCCTCCTTTCTGTGCCGAGCCTAGACTGCTTAAATGTGTGGAGTTTTTATCATCTTTGTTATTCTGAATCTGCTTGAGGCCCGGCACTCAGCGATGTGAGAGCATCCTTCTAATTGTGTGAAGGTAATACACAGCACATATTTAGCATTGCTAAGTAAGAGAGTACACTAAGTCCATCCAACCCTTGACTGAGAGACTGTCTTGCATTTGGTAGATGTTGTAATTTAAGAAATGTTCTTCTTGGTACTTTGTGGTTGTTATATACAGAATGCTTGGCAATTAATTCCTATGCTTGCTGAAGCAGAAGTGATTTCACACACCCTTTGTCACCTGATGACATCACTGGATTGACTCCTTGTCCCAGCCTTAACCCATCAACAGCCTCCTATTTGCAGAATCGGCATTAGGAGAAAGGCAAGGAGAGAGAAAAATCTGAAATTCTAAAACCCGCTTAACTTTCAGTATCTTACACAGTTTTCTTGGCCTCTTGAGACAAATGGTCTTAAGACCACTGAAAGGCAAATCTAGGATGCTAGCTGCTATCCCCTCGCTAACCATAATTGATTGCAATGATCACAGGCCCAAGCAATGAATCCTAGCCATTGTCTAGGCAAAACAATATCTTGTTGACCTCTCAGGGTATGGGGCAACCTTTTCTGTTTCTAGGGAATTTCAGGCACGCCATGTGTTTGTGTCATTGGTGACTACCTAGTTGGGCCTTGCCCTAGAGCCAGCTCCAACGCTAAGCTTTTTCTGAACTAGTTTCAGCACTTGTTGGATATGGGCAGGTGCCATGAAATGCCAATTCCACGCAATCATAATATATCATTGAGAGTAACCTGTGCCTTAATTGCTTGGTGCCTCCATCCCTCAACTTGGAAGTCATAATCCATTGTTGACTATTCTTGTGGAATGTCAATAGTAGGTAAAGGTCACCAGCGATGATCTCTCCGATGTGCTCCTGCCTTTACTTATTGGCCATGGAAAGACTAGAGGTTAGATATTTGATGTCGAGAAATTTTCTTAAATTAAACTGACTAAAAATTTTACTTTTGCTCAAACCAGATGATTCCTGTGTACCTAAGAGCCTGTATTGGACAACGAAAAGGGTCCATGTCCCATCCTCAAAAATGTGGTACATAATCTAGAGATTGGCCGTGATAAAAAATCTTTCCTAGACAAGCAGCAAAAGTGGTCAGACATCTTTTTGGCAACGTAAGATTTTAAAGACACGTATTTCTTTTATTGAGCAATATCTCATTGCCATAGCAAATACCCTCATGCAGTTGAGACTTCATTATGGTAAATCAGCTCACCTTGTGTTCCCTAAACACCTTACACATCATCTGCAATTAGTCCAAAACACATCCGCTTGTATATTACAAGAGCCCCTAGATGCCGCCATATTGCCTCTGTCCTCCAACATCTACATTGGCTCCCCATCAAACACAAGGCTGTTTGTAAAGCCTTTGGTATTCTCCATAAAGCACTATATTCACACACTCCTGAATTTCTTGCAAATAAATGTTCCCGGAAAACATCCCAATATCCTATTCTCAATCGTTTGTACCAATATCTTAGACTGTAACAGTGAGAGCCAGTGACAGAGCCTTTTTTGTTGCCTCTGCAAAAGAGTAGAATTATTTACCAATCCAGCCTGCTGGAATTCAGGGAATCTTTAAAGAATTAACTGTTTACTTTTAATCTTCTCTCCATGTCATACTTAATTACAGCGGAGTGAGGTTTTTACCACATGTTAAATGTCTCCTATTCAGACGTTTTATCTTGAAAATGACGCATAACCTGCAGAATCGGTTTTAATATATTGAATACCTCATGTTTTGCCTTTTATGGGCCCCCCCCATACATTTTGGTAGGTTTTATCTGCTTCATAAACTCTGAGGGTATGATAACTCGAAATGCTAACCCTATGCAAACATGTGTTTTCCCACGGATCGGAATTTAGCCCTGCACATGTAATCAAGACCTAACATGTCCATCTGCCTTGTTAGACTGGTAAATAAAAAATGGTCGCCTGCATCACCATGCATGTGCATGCATGGATCAAAACGCACATATGCACATGCATAATGCAATATGTGTGCACATCAATGGCCATCCTTGAATAGGTTTTCTTTAAACAAATCCTATTACAATATTGCCAGCCATGCATGCACTGATGTCTTGACATGCACATGCATGCAATTGGAAAAAATACTGGCAAAGGCAATAACTTGGCATTTTAGAGCTGAGGCTTATTAGCTTTGTCAATGCTTGTTGTAAAAACAAGAGCGTATTGCTTCTTGGTAGAAGTTCTATACAGGTATGCATAGCGGATCACTGGCAGAATATCGAGGAGAAGAATATCGAGCTGCCACAATATCGACGTAAAAATATTGAGTGACAGAATATCGACTTCCAATCTACAAACAGGTAAGTACACAAATATCGAATCCTAAATATCGTTGTTAATAACATAGTTTGCTAATATATCGACTTTTTTAAATGTCTTAAAAGTAATATAAAATTAATTAAATAATAAATATAATTAAGTAAAACATATGTAAAAATAATTTAAAAAACGTTAACATTAATAAATAATAATTAATAAATAATACATGTAATGTAAAAATATAAACATGTATTTTTTGTATATATTAACTTAATATTTAAAAATAATGAATATTTTTAATTATAAAATTTTTAAAACATAATTTAAAATATAATTATATATATATATATATATATATATATATATATATATATATATAAAGAAACCTATAATATAAATATAAAAATAAATTATATATAATAAGTTAAAACATTAAAATAAATATCTTTTATTAAAATAATATTTTACACTACATTAAATATAACAATACTGAAAACGTTGCATAGCATAGGGGATAAAATTACTATTCCCACTCCAGCGAGTGGTACAGTAGGGAAAGAGTTGGATAGCGGGAGGGCAAAAACTACTATTCCCACTCCAGTGAGTGCAACAGTAGGGAAAGTGTTGGATAGCGGGTGGGAATAATTAAATATTCTCACTCCATCAAAATTAATTTACCTTCCACCATTTTCCCCTATAAACGTCACCTACAATATTGTCAAATATTAATAAATTAACATAATTAACAATTAATTAATTAACTAATAACAATTAACAATAAAATTAATAACCATCAAATCTAAATTAATTCAAACAATTTACACTATAAAATAACTTTTAATAAATATAATATAAAAAATAAAAATAAAATATAAAAACGAAATTACTTCCTACCCTACTCCCCTATCAACCCTCAACCCACTCCTAAAAAAGTACACAATTAACAAAAGGTAATTAACATATAATTAATTAATCCTAAATAATTCTTAAAAAATATATTATAATTAAATTACTTCCCACCCTATTCACTTATAAACCCACAACCCGCTACGGAATTAAATTTCACAAAAATTAATTAACATAAAATTCATTACTTTAAAAACATTCTAACATATATTACAAAAATAATGCATACTTTTAACACATACACTAACACTTAAAACACACGCACAAAAAATCGATATTTTTAACAACTACATTATGACTGTCGATATTACTAACTCCGATATTATGACAAATGATATTTCTTACCTGCATTTCTATATTCTGCACCACTATATTTCTGAAAGTTGATATTATGTCCACTCGATATTTTAAACTCCATATTTTGCCATGCCTATATTTAAAATTCAATATTTTGACTGTTCCCCATGCATGTAAATTCATTAAAATGCTTCCTAGAGCCAAGGTGACCACACACAATTTATCAATCGATTACATCACAAGTATTGACTCCGTGTCCTACCCTTAGCCCCTCAATATCCTTCTATTTGCACAATAGGTGTTAGAGGAATAAACGGAGTGGAAACAACAGAAATTAAACAGTTTTCTCAAATTTCTGCTTACTTTCTGCATCTTCCACTGTTTCCATAGCCTCTTGAGACCAGTGGCCTCAAAGGAACTGCCAGGGGTACCAAGGGGCAGATGTTGGGTACCAACGGACACCCTTTTACTAATCTTAACTGTCAATGAATTGAGACACAATTCAATTATCTTTACCATCCGAATGGCATGGGGCAATCTTTTCTGTTTTCTAGAGACATTCGGGCAACACATGTTGTTGGCCATGGGTGGCTGCCAGTTTTGACTTGCCCTAGAAGGAGCCCTGATGCTGTGCTTTTGATATACAAGCCTCTGCACTTCTCAGAGATAGACAGGTACTGTGAAAGGGCAACTTCCTGGAGTCCTTATATTTTATTCAGAGCACTGGCTTGGCTCCATCTTAATTATAATTGATGCCTCCATGCCTCAGCTCGGAGGCAATCATCAATTGGCGCCTATTATTGCGTCATGTCATTAGCGGGCAGGGGGCAGTGGGCACCAGCAGTGATCTCTCTGATTGCTCCTGCCAACGCTCCAGCCAATGGAAGGGATTCAAAACACACACAAAATAACAGATGAACATTGTACATTGACTTTGGAAGCCATAACCAACACCATGCTACACAAACAACGGCTCTCACTTCCACTAAGTGACTCCAGGCAAGGTAGAGTCTTAAAGTCTAGTTATTCTAAAAACCAATCATTTTGAGAACTTGAAATCCCTGCAGAAGGCCTCCAGGATGCCAGATTCTACGGATTTAGCCTTTTCCCTTTAGGTCCAGCCTGCAACAAGTCGTAAATCTGTGCACTTAATCAAATAATTACCGTTCACTCTAACTTGAAATTACAAGGGTGAACAGTGGTATTTGAATCAGGAATTCCTGGCCCTTCTCCCTCTGCTACTGTTTTCCCGATGCCCCTGCCAGAGCTGCAAATCAATTCTGTGGAATCCGTTCAACATACTCTAAATATAAATTGTGGAAAATAAATGCAGGCACATGGCAGTTATTTCCCTCCGTGGTAAAAGAGGATCACATTCTGAACAAAAGGCAGTCATTGAGATTTGCCTTGTAGGGCGCTCGCCCGACTGACATGCCAGCCTCTGCTGGATTCGCTCTCTTTCTTCAAGGATGTGCACCAGACTTTTTCCAGAGGCCAAACCAAAAGAAATACCAGTGTTGGCTTCAGGCCCTTTTGCTAGCCATAGAGTTAAATAAATTATAGATCATCAACCTGAAAACAAATTTCCATTTGTTTGACTTACTCTGCCTTCTGCTTTCGCTCAGAGTTCATGGTGTCCGCTCTATGACCTGAGTGAATGCAGAAGGTAATGGTCGCCTTCCCACCAGTGTTTTGCCTTGGTGTTGTTCGTTGATGAAAACAGATTGATTTACAGGTAGATTGCTATGTTGTGCTACTTTAAATGAACTGTACTAACTCCCCAGGGTTAATTGGCGTGGTGCCGGATACAAGGGAGTAGCCAGAAAAATACCCCCCACTTTGATCCATGTTGCAATTGGCAATAAGTGAGCTAGTAGGGTGAGCGACCCTACCTCTGAGGGAATTCTTCATTTTCTTCCTTCTGTCCACCCTTTTATTATTTTTTCCATCTTTTTTATCTTTACTTCTCTCATTTTTCTTCCTTTCATTTTTACGTCCAACCATCATTTTTCTTACATCCCTTTCTTTTTTCATTCATTCCTTTCTTCATCCATCCATCCATACATACATGCTTCTGTCCTTCATCCGTTCTTCATCCATCCAAATATCCATCCTTCTTTTCTTCCTTCTTTAAATACATCTATCCTTTTCTTTATCTATTCATACTTCTCTGCACCCACCCATTCTGTTCATCCTACAGCAGTCCTTCCTTCTCTCCATCTATCCTGCATCCATCTCTGTAACCATTCATCCACCTCTCAATCTATCCATTCTTCCATTCGCCCATTGTTCTCTCATCACTCCTTTTCTTCCTTCCCTGCATGTGTTCTTGTATCATGTATTACCCCATTCCTCTGCTCTATCATATTATCCTCTTGCAGTTGTATGTATGAATCCCTGTTTGGGAACCAGCAGTCTCCAGGCAAGAAAACGGAGGTGTAAACAAAAAGTATAATGTTTTCTAAAAATCAGAACTGTCCGGTGAGATGCACCCCTCGCTCAAGCTGCTGAGGTGGGGGGTTCATGCAGTGCTAAATTTGAGCCGGACGTAGCCGATGAGGGTCATCAACACACATTTTTGGGAGCCAGTCTTTATTTTCCCTCTTCAAACATTTCCTGAGAGCAAGAGAGGGAAAAACACACAAGGAGGAAGGACGGAAGAAGAGAAAGAAAGAAAACTATCACAAAGGGATGAAGAAGGAACCAGCAAGAAAGAGATAAAGGGTCAGGGAGTGTCTGGCTGTGGATTAAAGATGCAGCCTTGGTATTTGACGCTGTGACATTTAATAGGGCTGGCTGTGGGCTTATGAGCACAGCTTTGGGCTCCGGCACTCATTTTATTACAAATTAAGCGGTGGGTTCACAATGTACGGGAATTAATTCAGTGATGGTATCTGTTGCTGGTTTGTGTAGTTAATAGCAGAGTTTTTAATGTTTTCATAGTTTATATTTAATCGTAGTTCTTGAAACCATAAGTACAAGAGTTGAAGCAGTGGGAGTTCCTCCTCTAAGGCTCTGCTTTTTATAAGTGAAATAAAGGGAAATAAAATGATGATAACTCGCCTTATTATCATTTTATTTTCTCCTACTTCTGTAGCTTTGCGGGAGGGGGCAGGGGAGGAGTGGTAGCACCAGCCGCGGTCTGTACAGGTAAGAGTGGTGGTAAATAATTAATTTTCCTTCATTATTGTCTCTGAAAATCCCCTTCCGACCCCACCGCTCTTACCTGCATGGGCCGCGGCTGTGTAGCACCCTCCTAAGTGCGCAATAACTGCTGGGCCGGCCCTCTAAGGACGGCCAGTCTTGGGCGCTTTGCATGTTCTCCATGCAGGCTGCATTATAGCCTGCATGGAGAACATACCCAGGTTCCCAGTCAGCATCTTAGCACCGTAACACGGTGCTCAGACCAATCCCCACGATGCTAAGGCAGCGTGGTGATTGGCTGACTGGGAGCCTGGGTGTGCATCCTGTTCAGGCCACCGAGTGAGGACTACGGAGGAGAGACGCGGCGAGATGGTCCTTTATATTTTTTTAATACTCTCTTGCCATGCCTCCTCCACCCCTCCCGCCCATGCCCCCACCTCCGATCCGTTCTGGCCACCACTGAGTTGGAGAAGTTCTTAATATCTTAAGCTAGGTACAGTGATTTCATTTTACAGAGAGAAATGGCCTCTCCAACAGAATGCCCAAGAGTACAGAAACGATACTGAAATTCAATTCTTTGTGCCAACAGTGGAGGGTCTTGGTGTTGTAGGCCAAATAACTGATAAGCTAACAAGCTTAGAGTTTGGCTTTTCTTCCAAATTTAGCTCTTCCCCCAGAAATCAGAGTATTTCTCATTACCAGCCAACTCAGGCAGTTGCATTTAAAGACATTGGCATCGAACAATTTAAACTGTGGTTTAAATTTCACAAATATTATTGTGCCAGCAGGCTGAAAATACTCCTATGTGTTGGAAATAAAACTATAGTACTTCTTTATATGCACTTTATTTCTGAATGTATGTGATATCTAACTGCCTTATTGATGAATTCATGATGATTGTCACATCAGTGCAAAGATGAAAGGTTCATCCCGCCCTGCCAGGATTTAAGCTTGTAACTTGAAGGTTGCATATTCACATCTCAACAGTTATTGCCTTAACACACTGAGCCACCTCTGCAGTTTTCCAATGAGTCTTTTCTGCCATGTGTTGGCACCAAGCCCTCCAGGCGGGGGCAGTAACAGTAGCTTTGTTGAACTCCCAGCGACTGCATGTTAGGATGCGGAATAACAGGTCAGGTCATGAGTCTGGTGAACAATTGGGCAGAGGTTCGCCTGTTCAATAAACCACTGAAGCACAGGTTTAGTCAAACAAGCTGAGTAAATACAAGCAAACCCACCCGGTCATTGAACTTCAGTCGACCTGTTTGTCGAGAGCTTGCACTGGAGAGCTGTCTGCATTTGGGATTTGTGAAGTGGCCTCGGAATGAGACCTCTTGATGGTGTTTTTGACATCACATTAGCTGGATGACAAGAGGAAAGTGGCAAAGCCAATGGGCCCGGTTATTTCATAAGTGAATGTGTGACAGGGACCTTGATGGGTGCAGTAAAAGGGTGCCTCCAAAAAAGTGTCACAAAGATGGTGTACAGCTCCGCCCACCTGTGGGTGACGTTAGCTAGTGCGTACAAGAAGTTCCAGGAAGCTCTTCTAGAGTTGATCAATGACTCTGTGCAAAAACATGCCAGGATGCATCTGCAAAGACATCAAAAGACCATTTAAATTTGACAGCTTCTGGGCACATACTGGTATTTATATAGAGGGGTGTTCTGCAGCTAGTACAACCTTATCAAGTTTTGTGCATATGTGTATCTATAAGTTGAATTCAGTTTTTCAAATATACGAAGAATTCCTCCTTTCAACCTTCGGCCCACCCCTTCTCTCTCTTTGACTGATCCCAAACCATTCTGACTACTATGAACACCCAAACGTCCTTCTCAAACTTCCCCCTCCTTTTTTAACTATGTCACCCAACTAATAGGCACACAAGATTACTACTTACAAAATCAGCTATTTCCCCTCTCAAATCAATTTCCATCATTTATCCCTACTCTAAACTCTACAAAACACTCAAGAAATCAAGAGCACAAACCTAACACAACTACTGTAGAAAGTAAGGAAAACATTACTAATCTACTAACTATTAACCTCTAATCTTGGGTTCAAGTAGCATGCTACTCGCCTAAAATCACTTCCACACCTCATCAGGGGTAGTAGGTGTTATATAAATACAATTAACAATTACAAATATAACAAAGGGGCTCCTGGCACCCTCATTAAGGATAAGTCACATGAACATGGAGAGGTTAATCAATCAATCAACCAGGATTTATAAAAGCTCGGCTAATCACCCAATAGGGTATCCAGGCGCTTGCAGGCCTCGGAGGCTTATTCGAACAGGCAGGGCTTGAGGGCCATTCGGAATTCCAGAAGTGAGGTGATTGTCCGGAGGTATTTGGACAGGCTGTTCCAGTGTGAGAGAAGGAGCATCCTCCACTTCTGCCTCAACAAATGCAGGGAATATGGTGAAAGTGAAAGGGAGACGGAGAGTAGTCTTCTCGATGGTTGGTGGAAGTTCAGGCGGTGGTTAATGTAGGTGGGTCCTTGGTTGTGTAGAACCTTGCGTGTGTGGGTCAGCAGCTTGAATTGGGATCTCTCCTGTATGGGGAGCCAGTGGAGTTTACTGAGGTGGGGTGTGATGTGGGTTCGTCGGGGAAGGCCGACGATGAGTCTGGCTGTGGTGTTCTTTATGGTCTGAAGTCTCTGTAGAAGGTGTGTGGTGATTATGTCATAGAGGGCATCTCCATAGTCCAGTCAGCTGGTGATGAGGGCTTGTGCCATGGTGCGTCTCGTGTGTAGGGGTAGCAACTTGAAGATCTTACGTAGCATGCGCAGAGTGAAGAAGCAGGTGGAGAAGACGGCATTGATCTGTGGGTTCATGGTGAGCTTGTTGTCAATGAGGATTCTGAGGTTTCTGGCGTGGTTGGAGGGAGTGGGTGCGGGTCCTAGGTCTGCTTGCCACCAGGTGTTGTTCCTTGTGTTGCTGCTGTTGCCAACGATCAGTACTTCCATCTTGTCTGTGTCAAGCTGCAGGCAGTTGCAGAGGTGGGTGAACCGTTTCTCATTGTTTCCTTCTAGATCTGTTTGGGCTTTCCTCAGACAGAGCCCCAGCCAAAACTGAATTTGGCGGCCCTCCTGATAGTCCTACACTCCATTCTCATCCCCCCTCCCATTGGTTATCCTAGTAGGGGGCAGTTTGAGCTAACAGTTAGCATCCTGTCTGAATATCTCAGAGCAGTGACCAGCCTATAAATACACATTTGCACCTTGTCCCCTCTCCTTATTCATGTGTTCAGTTGCTAAACTGAAGGTGGGAGTCCCTGGGAGGGAGCTATGGGAGAAGGAAGTAATAATAATAACAATAATAATAATAATAATAATAATAAAATGTGTAAATCGCATGGCTACACTAGCTAGTGTGTCCCCGCACTGCGACAAGAGCCCAATTATGCCCGAGGGGGGGGGGGGGGGGGGTGAGAGCCGAAAAAGGATCAGACAGGTGGGTTACCAGATGGGAAAAGCCACATCTTGAGCTTTCTCCGAAAAATTGTCTCCGATGATTCCAGTCGGAGCCCTATTGGAGGTTTGTTCCAGTATGTAGCCGCTAAAAAGCGGAAAGAGCGCCCACCCATCCTAGCTCTTCTGATGGTCGGGATGCTGACCTGACCCATCCCACTTGATCTTAAACACCGCATGGGGACATGAGGGGTAGGAAGATTATGCAAATAGGAGGGGCCCTTCTTCTGCAGAATGAGGTGACTAATGCACATAGCTTTAAAAAGAACACATTCCCTCACCGGAAGCCAATGTAGGGAAGCCAGGGCCTTGCTAGATGAGGCTCTCCTCGGAAGCATTAGAACGAGACGCGCTGTCGCATTCTGAATGCGCTGGAGTCTCTGAACACAATTGGTGTTTGCTCCCAAATAAAGGACGTTCCCGTAGTCCAAACAAGATGTCTGAAGGGCGTGAACCATCGTTTTCCTAGCTGACACCGGGAGTGCATCTAAGGTCTTCCGGAGACTGCGTAGGACTCCAAAACAGTTTCCCGTCACTCACCTGGTATGAGTTTCAAAGGAGGGTTTAGTGTCTAGCCACATTCCCAGGTTTTTTACCTGATCCCTAGGTGATGGGGTAGGACCCAGTGACTGAGGCCACCATGCGGAGGACCAAATCGAAGGGGCCTTACCTATCACTAAAACCTCTGTTTTGTTGCCATTAAGTTTAAGGCAGTGTGAGGCCATCCATAACGCCAGTTCTTGAAGACACAAGTGGAAGGGAAGAAATAGAAGGAGCCTAAGAAAATGAAAGAAAACCCGATTTACACACAGCTTGAAGACAATTAACTGAACTGGTGGTCTGCAATAAAAAAATCAGTCAGGGAAACTCAAGAGGTCAGCTACCTCTGCGTCCCTCTAACTGTAGATGCCCGGGACATAGGCCCAGCTTGCCCATTGTGAGACCGGCCTCACGGCGTATGCCCTCCCGATCATCCAGCCAACCTGCAACCACCCTCAAGACACGACATCTCCGACTCCGGCCGCCCCAGCCACACAGACCCGAGGGCCGGCCCGAGCCCCCGACAGACTCGACAACCTACCACGCATGTCCACCCGAGGGAGCGGGAACCCCCGAGCCAGACCAAGAGGCGCCAGCCCAGTCACACCTCGGGTCGCCTTCCCCCGGGAGGACTCGATCGGCCACCAAGCCCCTGGGGAGCAGGCGCCTCGCCTGCCGAGCGTCTGGGGTCCCTCCCAGACCCACCTGAAAAGACCAAAGAAACGAGCGGCAGGAAATCCCGCCGAACCTCTTCAGTCACTCAAGGCCCCCCTCTGCGAGGACTCCGGACTTCAAAGGGCAGGGGGAGTATAACAAGGGGTGCCGGAGGGACGAATGACAAGAAGACCTGGAACCATCGAAGCCTGCTGACGCTGTCGCGGCTCCTGAATACCGAACCGCCTGGGCCTGCTGAGTGACTCGCGGCCCCCAGCCATTGAACCATCTGAGCCCTGGTGACGAGATCGAGTCTCCCGACCTCCGAACCACCTGGGCCTGCTGAGTGACTCGCGGCCCCCGACTCTCGAACCACCTGAGCCCTGCGGACAAGATCGCGGCTCCCGAACTCCGACTACCTGTGCCTGCTGAGTGACTCGCGGCCCTCCCCTCGAGGACGAATTGGCAAGAGATCGCCCAGAGAAACAACACCCTCCAGCTCGAGGATTGTGAGCTATCCGCAGGGTACTTTGCAGAGACACTACCTTCAAAGACTGTCCCGCTACCCCCATTCCCCTACCACTGATTTGTAGTCTCTTGTACCGCTGATGTACTCCTTACTCCTTGGATCATAAAGATCCCTAGAAACCTTCGATAAAATAGCCTATCGTCCTACAAAGAATACGTGTGGTGTCCCTCTGTTCGTAGTGTGAGCTCAGAGTGTGCGCGCCTGGTTCGGCCTACTTGGGAGAGGTGGGTCAAAGGGGTGGGCAGGACGTGTATCGAACCCCCCTCCGACGAACGCCTTTCCAACATTTGGTGGCAGACGACGGGATCCGAGCCGACACCGAAAGAGAGCGTGCAGTGAACGACTGACGCACTACCAAATAGAGATGGAAGGAGAAACCTCCCTGGGTGCCGCAGGTACCGAAATGAGCTCGATGTTCCGAGAGGATCAATTGGACTATTATACGCATAGAGAATTAAAACAATTTTGCAAAGACCTTGGAATCGCTACCACCGGATTAAGCACAAAGGAAGACTTCCAAAAAGTATTGAAGGCCTGGGTCGAGACGGGAGCGCCCCCGACCCAAACGGAAGGAGACTCCGCCCATGAACCACAAAGCATCCCGGTGAGAAACAGCGGGCCAGAGGGGAACCTGTCCCCCGAGGAACTAGCAGACCGAGAGAGAGGCCGCAACCACGAACTTGAACTGGCCAAGCTGAAAATCGAGGGAGAACTAAAACTGGCCGAGAAAAAGTTAGCCGTCGAGCAATTACGGCTACAAGGGGAACTCGAAGAAAAGAGACGCCAAAGAGAGCACGACGAAAAGAAACTCCAGCTGGAACATGAACGCAGCCTGAAAGAGATCGAGTTGAGGGCTAAAAGCGAAGAGTCACGACCTTCCGGGACTCTACCATCCGCTCCCACCGTGGAAGCCAAAGTCCACATCCCCAAGGATGTGGTAAAGGAGTATTACAAAAACGACGATATCCAGCAGTGGTTTAAGGCCTACGAAGTCGCCATGACCTCTCACCGAGTCCCGCAGAAGGATTGGGGGGCTGGGCTATGGGGCCGGTTCTTAAGCGAAGGGAGAGATACCCTGCTGGATCTACCCTCCACGGTCATGAACTCCTACAGCCACATGAAAGAAGCCCTCGTGGGCCGGTATGGACTCACCCCCGAGATGTACCGGCAACGGTTCCGAGATTGCAAAAAGATACCGGGCACCACCTGGGTAGAATACGTGAACTTTTACAGCCGGGCCTTGGATGGGTGGATCAAGGGCAGCAAGGTCTCCACCTTCGAAGAGCTGTTTGATCTGATCGCCTGGGAACATTTAGCGGCCAACTGCTTTGTAGAACTGCGCCAACATCTCCTGGACAGTAAACTCACCGACCCTCGAAAGCTGGCCGCCGAGGCTGACCGTTGGGTGAACACCCGGGCCGCCCGAGGCCCCGTGGGAGACTACGGTCGCCACAGTCAAGGACCACCTCGCCAGAGGGGCGGAGGGAACCATGGCCGACCGAGAGACTTCCCAGGGGGGCCCCCGCACAGCCCTCCCAGCAGCCCACCAGCGGCAGGTCCAGCCCCGTCCCCAGCCAGCACCGGAGCCCCGGGGCGGCAAGGGCCACGAACCAGGATCACCTGCTTCCGCTGCCAACAGACCGGACACTACGCCAATGACCCCCAGTGTCCCCAGTATCAACGAACCGCCACGACCAACCCCCCGGCCCGGCAGATGGCCTCCGTGGCCCTAGGGGAAGAGATAGAGGACTCCGAAGAGTGGGAACCAGCTGCCATGGCCCTGGTCTCCCTTGGTGATCGAGAAATGGTCCCCGGGACACCCTTGCCCACCAACACGAAGAAGTACCGACAGCAGGTGACCATCAACGGCCACCGAGTCGAGGGCCTCCGCGATACCGGGGCAAGTGTCACCGCGGTCCACCGCAACCTAATCTCTGAAGACCAGATCCTACCCGGTGCCCTCTGTCCGGTCATATCCTCCGACAATTCCGAGAGCCTCTGCCAGATGGCTCTGGTGCCTTTCGAGTGGGGAGGAGTCTCCGGAGAATTGAAGGTAGCCGTCCGAACCTCACAGCCCGTAGACTGCCTCCTGGGCAACGACCTTGAGAGTTCCCCGTGGAGGCAAGTGGAACGAAGAGCCCATCTCGAGATGATGGCCTACCCGAATGGGTCTGCACCACCACGCGCTCCATGACCGCGCGATTGCCACTCTCCGAGGGCGGTGAGGCCCTCCCACCAAACACTGTCCCCGAGAACCGGGACACCCTACCAGAAACGGACAACCTTCCTTCGGAAGGAGAAGAAGACACTAACCCGGGAGAAGAGCCGGAACCTTCCGCCCCTGAGGCCCTGACTGAGCTCGGAGAACTGCCCGAGATGGCCCAGTGGCGCTGTGAGGGAGGTCCCTCCCGTGAAGAGTTCTGCCAGGAACAGGCCACCTGCCCTTCCCTCGTGGGACTCCGACAACAAGCAGAAGCACAGACCGCCGGTGACCGGACCGGAACCCACTGGGTCTATTGGGACAATGGCCTCCTATACAGTGAACAAAAGTCAGCCGAGCTAGGCGCAACCCGAGTTCTGGTGGTACCCCTGCGCTTCCGAAGCCTCCTCTTGGGCCTGGCCCACGATGTACCCTTGGCAGGACACTTAGGCCAAGACAAAACATATCAGCGATTAGTTACCCACTTCTATTGGCCCAAGATGCGAGCAAATGTAGAGGTCCACTGTAAATCCTGCCTCACGTGCCAGGGCAGTGGGAAAAGTGGCGGAAAGCGCAAGGCTCCATTACAACCCTTTCCCGTTGTGAGTACCCCGTTTGAGCGGGTCGGCATCGACATCGTGGGACCCCTGGATCCGAAGACCGCCCAGGGCCACAGATTCATCCTCGTCCTGGTGGACCATGCCACCCGCTACCCCGAGGCCATTCCCCTCCGCACCGTGACGGCTCCCGTGGTGGGCCGGGCTCTCATGGGGATCTTCTCCCGTGTCGGATTCCCTCGCGAGGTTGTGAGCGATCGCGGAACTAACTTCATATCCCGCTACATGAAGTCCCTGTGGCAGCAGTGCGGAGTAACATATAAGTTCACGACCCCCTATCACCCCCAGGGCAACGGCCTGGTGGAACGCTTCAACCGAACCCTGAAGGGGATGATCCTGGGCCTCGAGGAGCCCCTGCGCCGAAGATGGGACGTCCTCCTCCCTTGCCTCCTGTTCGCGTACCGAGAAGTTCCCCAAAAATCCCTGGGGTTCAGCCCATTCGAACTACTATACGGACACCCCGTCCGGGGGCCCCTGAGCCTGGTCAAAGAGGGCTGGGAGACAAGCCCCCGGGGGACCCCTCCTGATGTGTTCCGCTACATCCTGGCGCTCCGCAACCAGACCCGAAAGTTCAGAGAACTAGCAGAGGCCAACCTCGAGGCCAGCCAAGAAGAAATGAAGCGCTGGTATGACCAGAACGCAACTCTGGTCGAGTTCCAGCCGGGCCAGCAGGTTTGGGTCATGGCCCCGGTGAAACCCTGCGCCCTACAGGACAAATGGACTGGCCCCTTCAAGGTGATCGAGCGGAAGAGCCAGGTCACGTACCTGATCGATGTACAGTCCCCACGGAACCCCCTCCGGGTTCTCCACGTGAACCGTCTCAAGCCCCACTTTGTGAGAACGGAGTTAAGTTTGCTACTGGCCACCGATGATGGGGCGGAAGAAGACACTGAACCCTTGCCTGACCCCCTGTGCGCTAAAGAACTGGATGGTTCCGTGGAAGGAGTGAAACTGTCGACCACCCTCACTCCCCAACAGTCCGACGACTGTCGCCAGCTGCTCAGACAATTCGCAGACCTCTTCTCCCTCATCCCAAGAGTCACCGACTGGTGTGTGCACGACGTGGACACCGGCGACAGCCCACCTGTGAGACACCGAGCCTACCGGGTGCCTGACCGGGTCCGCACCTGCATCAAGACCGAAGTACAGAAGATGCTAACCCTTGGAGTGATCGAACCCTCCGATAGCCCCTGGGCCAGCCCGGTAGTCCTGGTCCCGAAAGCGGCCGCCCCTGGGGTCGCCCCCGAACTAAGATTTTGTGTGGACTACCGGGGGCTCAATGCGGTCACCCGAGCGGACGCTCATCCTATCCCCCGCGCCGACGAGCTCATCGACCGCCTTGGGGCCGCTCGTTTCCTCAGCACCTTCGACCTGACCTGCGGTTACTGGCAGATTGCGCTCACGGAGGGAGCAAAGGAACGCTCCGCCTTCTCCACACCCGATGGACACTACCGCTTCAGGGTCATGCCGTTCGGGATGAAAAATGCCCCGGCCACCTTCCAACGGTTGGTAAACAAGGTCCTGGCCGGACTCGAGGAGTTCAGCGCAGCATACCTTGACGACATAGCCGTCTTCAGCTCTCAATGGCACGAGCATCTCCAGCACCTCCGGCAAGTACTGCTGGCCCTGCGCCAAGCTGGCCTAACAGTGAAGGCCAGCAAATGCCAGCTCGGGCAAGGCTCCGTGGTCTACCTGGGGCATCAGGTGGGCAGCGGGCAGGTCGCCCCCCTCCAACCGAAGATCGACGCCATCAAGTCCTGGGAGCCCCCCACCACTCAGACAGAAGTCCGGGCCTTCCTGGGCCTCACAGGATACTACCGGAGGTTCATTAAAAACTATGGTAGCCTCGCAGGGCCTCTCACAGAGTTGACCTCCAAAAAGCTCCCGAAGAAGGTGCAGTGGACTCCCCCGTGCCAACAGGCGTTCGACGCCTTGAAAACCGCCATGTGCACCGCACCAGTACTCAAGGCCCCCGACTACTCCCAAGAGTTTGTGGTCCAGACCGACGCCTCTGAACACGGCATCGGAGCCGTCCTCTCGCAGTTCAACGACAAGGGCATCGATCAGCCCATAGCCTTCATCAGCCGCAGGCTGCTGCCTCGAGAACAGCGTTGGAGTACTATAGAGCGAGAGACCTTCGCCGTAGTCTGGGCCCTCAAGAAATTACGGCCCTACTTGTTCGGAACCCACTTCCGAGTGCAGACGGACCACCGGCCCTAGCGGTGGCTGATGCAGATGAGGGGAGAGAACTCTAAGCTATTACGATGGTCAATCTCCCTCCAGGGGATGGACTTCACTGTCGAGCATCGCCCCGGGACGGATCATGCCAACGCCGACGGCCTGTCCCGGTTCTTCCGCTTCGGCGAGGAGAACCCCCCAGTGGATGAGTAGTTCTCCATGCCTTTCAGCTGGGGGGGACGCGTGTGAGACCGGCCTCACGGCGTATGCCCTCCCGATCATCCAGCCAACCTGCAACCACCCTCAAGACACGACATCTCCGACTCCGGCCGCCCCAGCCACACAGACCCGAGGGCCGGCCCGAGCCCCCGACAGACTCGACAACCTACCACGCATGTCCGCCCGAGGGAGCGGGAACCCCCGAGCCAGACCAAGAGGCGCCAGCCCAGTCACACCTCGGGTCGCCTTCCCCCGGGAGGACTCGATCGGCCACCAGGCCCCTGGGGAGCAGGCGCCTCGCCTGCCGAGCGTCTGGGGTCCCTCCCAGACCCACCTGAAAAGACCAAAGAAACGAGCGGCAGGAAATCCCGCCGAACCCCCTCAGTCACTCAAGGCCCCCCTCTGCGAGGACTCCGGACTTCAAAGGGCAGGGGGAGTATAACAAGGGGTGCCGGAGGGACGAATGACAAGAAGACCTGGAACCATCGAAGCCTGCTGACGCTGTCGCGGCTCCTGAATACCGAACCGCCTGGGCCTGCTGAGTGACTCGCGGCCCCCAGCCATTGAACCATCTGAGCCCTGCTGACGAGATCGCGGCTCCCGACCTCCGAACCACCTGGGCCTGCTGAGTGACTCGCGGCCCCCGACTCTCGAACCACCTGAGCCCTGCGGACAAGATCGCGGCTCCCGAACTCCGACTACCTGTGCCTGCTGAGTGACTCGCGGCCCTCCCCTCGAGGACGAATTGGCAAGAGATCGCCCAGAGAAACAACACCCTCCAGCTCGAGGATTGTGAGCTATCCGCAGGGTACTTTGCAGAGACACTACCTTCAAAGACTGTCCCGCTACCCCCATTCCCCTACCACTGATTTGTAGTCTCTTGTACCGCTGATGTACTCCTTACGCCTTGGATCATAAAGATCCCTTGAAACCTTCGATAAAATAGCCTATCGTCCTACAAAGAATACGTGTGGTGTCCCTCTGTTCGTAGTGTGAGCTCAGAGTGTGCGCGCCTGGTTCGGCCTACTTGGGAGAGGTGGGTCAAAGGGGTGGGCAGGACGTGTATCGAACCCCCCTCCGGCGAACGCCTTTCCAACACCCATGACTCAAGCTGGTCCTGTTTGTGATTAATGGAGCTGCACAAAGGATCTATACTAGTACCTCCGCTCATCATCAAGTGGCTTTCGAGTGTGTATCGCTTTGTTATCCTAAGGAAGACCCGGATTTAAAGCATATAGGGTCAAAATTAAACAATGAAATAAATTATGAGCATGATGCAGATAGACAGTCATGGGACAAAATAAGGTGTTGACAAATTGTCCCATTTTTTAAATAACTTTGAAAATAATAGTTCACAGGCTCTCATTGATCCAATACATGTACATTATTTTGTCGTGATCTCCTTTTCACAAGCCCTGCACCGATTTCACTGTGTGGAACACCCATATTGTATTATTGTTGTCATACAATTCTTAAATGTATGTTTTGAATAAGTGATGTGTTGTTATGTCACTACACAATCTGTTAGAGGGGAGGTTGGACCCCTTACTAAGTAATTTGTTGTTAAAAATCTTTTTGTTACTTTCCCTGCAGAATCATTCTGGAATTATATGTATGCCAGAGCAGTGAGCATGCCACTCTGCAGTTGTGGGCTTTCACTATTGTAACAAGCCTAAATCTGGGCTTTAGATAGCAAGGAAGGAAGAATGGTGAGCAGTGCTTAATTTGTAAAAGAACAAGTGCCTGGTCCAAAAAGTTTGCTTAGAAGCCAGCAGACGGTGCTATTGAATGTCACAGTGCCCACACCACGGTTCCCTAGTCTTGAATCCACCTCATGCCTCTTTAATCCCCCACTAAACCCTCCGTACCCCTTCATCTCTCTCTTGCAGTTTCTTTTTCAGTCCTGCTTTCTTTTGTTGTCAATGTTCGTATGCCTTCCTCTTCCTCCTACATCCCCCTTGTGTGTTTTTCACCCTCTTGCTATGGGGAAAAGTCTGATGAGGGAAAAAATTGTCTGTCTCCAAAAAGGAGTGGACCGACCCCACCTGCAACCCCGGCTCAAATTATACACTGATGAAGTGGCTCGTGGAACCGCAGACTTTGTATTTCCATGCCGTTTCTCAGGGCTTGTAGACTCAAGTGTGTTGGGGTCACATTTTGGCTACAGTGAAGTAGGAGTCGGACTTCTCCGACCTTCTTTGTAAAGGGTAACTTTATCTCAATTTGGACTACATTGGATCTGATAACGCATGTTTGAAGCAGATGAGAAATATCATACAAAAAATATGAATTATTGTGTTTTTTTCTTACATTTTAGGAAAATGTGATCTACATATTCAAAACCAGGCAAAACTACAAACCCCAGGCATTTATATGTAAATATAAATATATAGACACACGTGTTATTTTTCGCAATCAAGATGTCGTTTCCTCATGTGTGGTTGGAAGACGTGACTGGCCGCAGGTTGTAGCCTATACCAGCGGGTGGTTTAGTCTGGGGACCACACCCCCTGCCTCTGGGAAAATATCGACTGCCTTTTAGGCTCGGGTCCCAGTTGAACGGGAAATGTGAATTAACCCCTGGCCTGGTGCTTTCAGCGTCGCCCAGTCATGAATCGCTGTCGCTATCTTCATTAACAGTAAGAGCGCGTGATGCGCGCCAAGTGACTCATGGCCGCCCGAGAAACCGCACTGCGCGAGGGAGCGGAGCCGAGATTTAATGGTAGGTTATTGATAATCACAAGGTTTATAGAGCTCGCTGCTCGGGGTCAGAGGGCAAAGTCTACAGACACACAGTTTAATTGTTTCTCAGACAGTTATCTGCTTTCACCAGAAAGGCTCCCGGTTGTGCACTCTAGCCCTGCTGCGTTGGTGTTAGTTCACCTCAGACGTCGCAGTGCCAATCTGAATTCTGAGCGCGGAATCCACAAGTACTACTCATTCGTGCAGAAAGTGAACATGAAATGTAGTAACGCTTAATATTAACACGCAGATCTTCACAAAGCTCTTCCCTAGGGGCAGATTTATGAGCCCCTTGCGCCACTTTTGCGTCACTTTTAACATGGGAAAAGTGACGCAAAAGTGGCGCAAGGGGCTCATAAATCTGCCCCTAGGGTGTAATACAGAAATGGCCCAGATAATGTTTTTTAATTAAATTGTGTGCCAGTTTACACTTGTATTTCATTGTGTGTTGCTGACTTCGCCCTGTGTACGTGCAAGACAAAGCACCGTCGTGTCACTGTGTAGCCACTTTGCAGTACTTGTTAGTCTGTGGATGGAAGGGTCCATCGTGGCGTGGGACTGCTGGCCAGGAGGTCCCACCTCTCAGTCTGTTGAGTGGGCAGACATAAAT
Source organism: Triturus cristatus (assembly GCF_964204655.1). Lineage (NCBI taxonomy): Eukaryota > Metazoa > Chordata > Amphibia > Caudata > Salamandridae > Triturus > Triturus cristatus. The sequence goes on from NC_140590.1 coordinate 1,390,893,869, forward strand.
CTCACACAACAGAGAAGTCCTGCAAACTATATCCTGTCCCCTGGGATCCAAGGTAGACAGGTGCTACCATTCATGTAGCCATTCACATGGCAATGGTAAATATCATATCCACCCAGACCCACGACAAACAAGGGGAAGACAATAAATTTCTTAATACTGCCCTCACACACTTTGCAGTGTTATGCTTCATCATAGGGCCGCATTATAAATCCAGGTGCAGACCAACACTCTGGATGGAGCGCAATGATTTTTTGCCGAAGAACAGTGGTGAGCGTAGAGAAAGTAAGGAAAAGTGATAGAATACACAAAAAACACGTAACAAACGTGACACAACTTAAAAGGGGAAATGTATACCCCTGGGAGAAAGGACCAAACAATGCAGATACATATACTTAAAACAGCCTAAGGGTCAGCACATAGTATTTTATTCTACCTGTTAACCGCTGGTAGGATTAAAAACAAGATCAGGGATATAAAGGGGAGGTAACGACCCCTATAGCCCCACTGCAAACACCAACATGTTTCTGCCAATATTATGCGCTCACAAGGATCGCTCTGGCATTCATCAGGGTAGAATAAAATACTATGTGCTGACCCTTAGGCTGTTTTAAGTATATGTATCTACATTGTTTGGTCCCGTCTCCCAGGGGTACACATTTCCCCTTTTTAAGTTGTGTCACGTTTGTAACGTGTTTTTTGTATGTTCTACAACATGATGCAGATGAAGCCTTCTTTCACAATAGGTAGGGCTGGAAGATGTGTATTGTTGCACTGCCCTTTGCTGGATAACGTAGTAATTTGCACCAACCTTTCCTTCGTTGCATGCTTTGCACTGATGCTGTTGCAAATTAGCACTGATGCTTGTATAACCTTCGACTACAAAATCTACATTTGCCTCGACTGAGGTGCAAAAGCGACATTTTGCCTGAGTCGGTCAATTCCAAATGCCTGTGCAGAAGTTGTTCATTTATCATTAGCTCCTTGTTGTCTCTTTACAACAGTGCCCCTGCTGAGAGTAGAAGAAATGAGCAACATAGAATGTCACTTGGTGTTCTCTTATATTAAGTTGCCGTGTTAATGAGGACATGCATTTTTCTGCTGAGATCTCATTAACCTTGAGTTTGGGGAAAAGTCCATTGCCCCACTGCATCCGCATTTCTGTGATGGGGCACCAGGGCCGGACTGGGAACATCAACCAGCCCTGGCAGGGTGCTGGCAAGAAGCAATTTTCCAGCTTTTGTTACAGGGCGGCGATATTGCGGCACTGCTGCAAAACCGGCCCCATGGGCACAAAACTGGCCCCCACCCCTCTGGCTCACTGGGGAAATGCTCGGTGCCCGCTACGGCCAGTCCGGCCCTTTGGTACACTGGTGTTGTGGGCAACCTTCCGGCTCTTGAAATGGATGGGAAAGTTGTGTATAATGGGCCCAAGGAAGATGAGCAGTAATTGAATCTGCACATTCATGTATTTGGAACACAGACATGTGCACAAATGCTGGCGGTGTGTGGGTGGAAACAGATTCAGGCTGCCAGTTGTACTACTGAATATTGACATTAACAATATTATGGCACAAGAATAGCGAGGATGGAATATTGAGGGACAAACTATCGAAAGGTGAGGGAATATAGGGAAGTGTAGATATTCTATTCCTAACTCTAAATCTACGTACCATAAAGATATATGTACTGCTCAGGTACATATATGTGGAGTTAAGTATTAAAAATCTAGGGGCATATTAACAAGAGGCAGTGATAATTATCGCTGAACGCGCTTAGCGCGGTTTATTTTATCGCCACCTATCGCTGGAACTTTTCGCCAACCTAGCACTGTATTAGCAATGCTCAGCGCATTGGCGCTAAGAATTCCAGCGATGGTGGGAAAAACAATGAACATCGCTGGAAATTCAGCGATGTTCACCTAAAAACAGTGAAAACCTTGCTGATACAACCCTGTGGTCGTAACCCGAGAATCCACCTCCCATGCAAAGTATACCCAAGTCTGAATTTTAGCAGACGTTAAAATCCAGTGTTAATGGGCAGTTAGCGCAATTTTGTGTATCGTTAACGGCGGCCGGGGCATTCTTGTAAATATCGCGAAGCCCGGTTAGCGATATTCTCTCGTGTAGTTTTGCATGGCATGCCTCCTTTGCATATAATTAGCGTTGCGAAGCTGGGCGTTTAGAAAACGGGTGCCAAAGCATGGAATCACGCACTAGCGTGTCCTTGATGATAATGCGATAAAATTATCGCCGCTTTTCGCCCGAAAATGGACGCTAAAGCAGCGATAATTTTATCGCGGCCCCTTGATAATATGCCCATTTACCTAGCGAGAGGATATTGTTTGAAATGGCACAGTGCCGATGTGGAGGCTCTGGTGGCTAAGTGAACCTGCTGGTGAAAGGCGCGGCCGGTACAGGTAAGAGCAGTGGGATGGGTCAGGGGGTGGGGCGGGACGGGGGGTAGTGGACATACGACGGGATAAGGAAAATAAATAAAACCACTTACCTTGCGCATGCTGCCTCGCCGAGTCAGTGATGTGCAGAGCGCATGGTAAGTGGTTATATTTATTTATTTATTTTATTTTTCTCATCCCGTCGTATGTCGACTTCCCCCCTGCCCCGCCCTGCCCCTCCACTCTTACCTGTACCAGCCACGCCTGGCTGCTGACCTCTGCCAATGGTCTCACAAAGGAGGGGTAGATGTGCATATTTAAACCCAGCTGTGGGCTGGTTTTATTTCTGCTCTCTTCCTGGGTGGACTGTTTTCCCCAGTGCATTTTCTGTAATGTGACATACTCAATGCAAATTCTATTCCCTGATTTTCAGGGGGAATCCCCCCCATGCAAATGAGGGATGTTTCTTCAGCGAATCTGCTGGTTGAGGGAGTTACTCTCAAGAAGTGGGTAAATAAAGTTTGTCTAAATTGAGCTCTAAACTTATATAACCTAACCTTGTTCTATAAATATATACCTCTCAAAGAGGAATTATCATCAAATGCTGCACAAATAATTTAAAAATCTCCAGTTGTTAGACGATTAAAGGCATTGAGCAAAAATGATCATTCTCGGAAGAATATTTTTGCAGAACCACGAGACTTAAAAACATACGGTAACTTGAAAGGTGTTTCTAGACATTGCACATCTGCTTGTATCAATTGCAAAACAGGAGGAAGTGCTGTGGAGTCCCTTGTGTGAAAAAGTCCAAATAGCAGCAACACTGGAATGGTGGTTAACTCTCCCCCCAGACACAAAACACAGCCAAGGGAAGTTACGAAAAACGAAACTGATTCAACAGCATCGATAATTACAAACAGCGCTGGAACATTCAATTATTGTTTATGAATTATTGATCATTAAAAAGCGATAGAACTTTCAATTATTATTTACATATTTCTCTTGTAACCGAGCCATTACTAGGCCTAGGTGAAATTTCAATAACGCCGGAGTAATCAGAGTTATTTTGGTAATTCGGCATTACTCTGTAATGAGTAATTACTGATAATAACTTGATAACACCTTCTTGCTTAATTAAGAGTAAGTTGGGGGGGACCCCTACAGTGAGAGCATATTTAGGGAGCAGCCGCATGCGCTCACTATTCCTGTTTTGTAGCATTTAGCGCTATTTCTTAGTGTAAAATGCATCCAATGCGAATGAGAGCGGGAATTTTGCGCAAAGAAAATAGTGCTAAATGACAAGACTAAGTTGGGGGAAATCCTACCCAAAGTGCACAATTAGAGAACACTAGTGGCTAATCATGGTCTCTATTTATGTTCTCTTGCATTTAGCACTAGTTCTTTTTTGGTAGCGTGGGAGGCCCTGCTTTTAAGGTCTCGCCTGACCCAGCGCATGCGCTGGTCTGGCGAGACATATTGAGAGGGCTCCAAAAAGTGCTACCAGGCCAGCCTAGGGCTACAGTGCATGTGCGCGGGCGCGCGTGCCGCTTTTACCGCGATTACTTTCACTTTAGCGGCCGCACGGCCGCTTGGCATAGCCAATAGGTCTCGCTTTTGGGACCTTATAAGCATTTAGTTATGCAACTGTTGCATGGCTAAACACTTATAAGGTCCCAAAGGCGAGACCTATTGGCTATGCCAATGCTTGTTTAAAATTTGGTTGTGGATTCGCAGTAAAATTAAAAAAAATGTTTATAACCCCTAGTGGATCCCACTGACCCCCTCACCCGGCGTAAGGGGCAAGGGTATCCCTACATTGCTCCCTTATACCTGTTTTTAATTCTTAATTACTCAAAAACTACTGAACAGATTTTTCACCAAGTTTCAAAGAACACACTTTCTGGACCAAGATCTACCTTTTTGCCAAATTTGGTGTGAATCAGTTCAGCATTTTGAGCTGTAGTTATGTTTTCTTATCTCTCTTTCATTCCTGCTGTTCTTTCTCTTGCTCTGGGTCAAAGTCTGATGATTAAAATAAGTCCTGATCCTTAAAAATGAGTGGAGGTGCCCCCCGCCTGTACACACTGGCAAACATGAAGTGCAGACATGGATAGTTATCATTTCTCTTGACTGCCCAAATCGCTCCCTTCTTTGAACATGCCAAAGGTGTTGAACTTGCCAATGGCGGCCAAAAAATAAAGCAATACGTAAAATGAAGGAATTTTCTAGCGGGCAGCTCTATGCGTGGGTTAACTACTATAGTTACATTTTGTTGTAAGCTCCCATACCTAACTGTCACAGAGTCTGTTTCCTCTCTGTTGGTTGCACCCTAGGCACCTGCCCAGGATTGGGAAACAACCTTTACAACGCAGACATTACAACGCACTACCTTTACAACGCAGTCATTACAACGCAACATCCTTTACATTGCATGCCATTACAATGCAGCCATTAAAATGCATGTCACTACAACGCATGTCACTACAACGCTTGCCATTACAACACATTATAAGGTAAGAATAGTAATTTTTAACACTACACTATCCAACACTTACCCTACCGCTGCACTCACCGGAGTGGGAATAGTAATTTTTAGCCCTACACTGTCCAACACTTACCCTACTGTTGCACTCACTGGAGTGGGAATAGTAATTTTTACCCCTACACTATCCAACACTTACCCTACTGTTGCACTCACTGGAGTGGGAATAGTAATTTTTACCCCTATACTATCCAACACTTACCCTACTGTTGCCCTAAAAGTAATTTGCATTGTAATGGCATGCGTTGTAATGGTATGCGTTGTAGTGACATACGTTGTAAATGTAGTTTCTAAATATACATTGTGATGGCATGCGTTGTAAATCATGCATTGTAATGGATGTTGCAATGTAAAAACTGCGTTGTAAAGGCATGCGTTGTAAATGTTTGCATTGTAACGTTATACATTCCCCAGGATTGCCTTACATTGCTTGACAACCAATCTGTCACTCTAAAACTCCTATATGGTTGGACAGACTCTAATATGAAAGGACAGAGTGTGTGAAGAGATCGAGGTAGGGTTGAAGTTTGCGTGACTCTGCCCAGCCCAGCCAAACGGGGTGTTGATGGGCATCGCTTTTTATGAAGGTTTCAGCTTTCTGACAGGAGTCCACAGGGGAATGACACAAAGTGTATTTGCGGTAGTTATGACGACTCTAACAAAATGGAGGTCCATGGCTGGCCTCTGTAATCCTTTGACCCTGACCCTCCCCATGACGTAATTGAAAGCGGGTCAGCACGTGGAGGTTTACACCAACATCCAGTCCGTGAGCTCTAACATGGAAAGGGATAGGTGCGAATGATTCATTTGAGATTTATAACCGTCTCTGCCAAAACTGGGCAGTAGGTGAACATTATGCTAGATAACAGCTTTCTAAAACAGGTGCGTTTGGATTTCGCCTTTCCTCTCGCCACACAATGCTTTCCCGTGATGAATTATTAACAAAATCGTTCTGCTCGCTAATCTCTGACCTTGGCTCCGTGGCAGTACTGACAGCCGGCTTCAGGCCACTCTCGTGCCACCAAATAAGGAAGAAGGCCCCTCCAGAGGTCTCGGACTCTGAAACCGAGGCCATTTCCACGCGATTTTTTTTACTTCAGGTGCCGACAGAATCCAACAGTCCATGACGAGGCGGGCCTGGGTCAGGGTGTTCCCTTTGCTTCCACCTGATAAACTTCATGTTCGTACTGTCCCACACCGCCAGAACTCAGAATTCTTGGAAACCCCTGGCGCGCCAATACCAGGAAAAGGCGTCGGACGCTTGTCAGGCTGTGATTTACCAACATTTGCAAACAAGGGACTTGTGAGCTTTTATGCTATTGTGACACCTGGCGATAGGGCACTTTTGTGGCGATCTGCTTCATTGGGGTACCCAAAAGAGACAGAGGAGGGTGGAACTGGGGCAGACTTTTAGTATCTGGCCATGAAATAATGTGAAATGTCATTTATTATTGGAATTGTTTACCCGTTGAGTGGTTAAGAAATGTGATGTGGATCTGGCCATTCTGGGCAGGAGTTGACCCTCTCTGGAGTAAATCAAAGCAATGAGAGATTATTTGATTTCAGAGATCTGGTTTACTTTGTGTCAGTAATGCCTGAGCCCGTGATTCACTGACCCTGGTGGGGATGAGTGGGGTAGAGTTTATCTTCTGATATGCCATTGCAATGTTTGCCTTGAACAAATCTAGGTCTGAAAAACAGATCGAGTTCAAAAGCGCCCCATAATGCAACAAAATGTTGTACCTCCTACACATTTTTTTCAGAACCATTTTTATTTTCCTATAAAAACCTTACCATTTTATACGTTCACCTTCTAGAAGTAGCTGGGCTAAGGAAGAGAGGATTCCGGATGAGGGCCTAATGCACTTTAGGTGGACTTCTATATATGTTCATCCAGTTCTTGACTTAATTGGATGGGCAGGGGCAGTAGAGCAGCCCCAGGTCACTTTTAGGCCCTAATTATGAGTCTGGAGTTCCGAGGACCGGCAGACTCGAGGGGGGCGCAGAGGTGGCAGTCCAGCCACCACCGCACCTGTGGTCTAACCACCCTTTTAAGACTTAAGCAGTCAACCCACCATTGCACCGCTGCAGCCTACCAGGGAACCGCCGTTCCCTGACGGTCCTGTGGTGGTCTGAGGGCCGCAATATGCATGGTGGTGCCCCGAGGCACCACCAAGCATATTATGACTTTCCTCACCGCTAGCGCTGTCATGGAGGTTCTTCCTCAATGAAAAGGCTGGCGATGATGAAAGAAAGGGGGCCCTACAGCACCCCCTCTTGCCCCTGTGCACGGGGGTGCATGCAGAGGGGCATATGTTGTGCCCCCCTGTATTTCTGCACCCCAAATTCCTGCACAGGAAGAAATGCATAACATGGTGCATTTCTTCCTTTGCAGGAACATGCACTTGCGGTCCCGCAGCAGTGCTGTTTCAGGCTCTCAATGAGTCTTTTAAACAGCACTGCCACAGAATCGCCACACCGCCCACCCACAAGACTACAGTTTCATAGATGTGCGAGATGGTGCTTATTATTTTTTCATGGTGTATGATGTATTTACATTTAGTTCAGTTCAAGAGACTTTATTTTCACATTTAATAATATGAGAAGGTGGTGGGTGTTTAAGTTTGGTGTGCCATCATGGTCTAAGGCCTAAATGTACATCAAAAAATGTCCAGCAAATATTTTCACAACTATTGTTCAACTTAACTAATTGAACATACTAGTAATGTTCACTGAAAACACAGTGTTGTGAGCAGAATTCTTCGGTTTCCAAGAAGACTCTTATAAATCTAAGGGAAGGAGCAAAAAAACCTTTGGAGTAATAATCCCTAAAATCATTTGGCTAGAAGAAGGTCTCATTAAAACGCTAAGGAAACCTATACAAGAGTTTTCTTAGTATAAAAGTTCTATAGCCACTTAATAAGGAGTTTACATGGAATGAATAGAAATGTTTAGCACAACTATAGTCCTAAGGGGAACATTTGTATCATTAGTACTTTGCAATGCATGATCTATACACAGTTGAAAGGCTTAAAGAGGTCATTCGGAAAAAGATTAGTGCTGCTAGGAAAGTTACATTGTGATACATTCACTTTATCTTTGATGATGTTTCTTCTCCTTCAAGGTTTGCAGTCATCAATGATTGCAACCGGGCAGCATTGAAATGCAAAGCTAATGGTCAGGAAGCTTGCATACGTTTCAGCAACTGGGCCGCATTGTAGCGCGTCATGCTATCTGATGATGATGAAGGATTTATAAAGCTCAACAAATACCCTAGGGTGTCTAGGTGCTGCCTCTAACCAATACAGATCAGGATGGACTGAGCGTGGGACTTATGTCTTAAACAGCCAGGTTTTTAGGCCCTGTCTAAATTTTAACAGGCTGGCCTCTTTTTTTAGCGAGGTGGGCAAGGAGTTCCACAGCCTAGTTGTTGAGACCTTGGAGACCATATAGTTGTGGAGACCATATTTATGCAAATAAACCTTGGTCCTGAAATAACATGCACTGAACTGTCTGGCCAGGCCCTCTCTCTAAATGGAGTAAAAAGCAACCCGATCAGTATTAGCCCTATAGATTGAGTTCTTTGGGTTAGCAATCATGGGACCCATGCCTGGGTGTACTAGGTAACATGTAGGGCATCACACTGAAGCACGAAGAGCTGTGGATTTGGTGCTTGCAAGTGATAGTCACCAGTAAATTCTCAAGGCTGCTTCCCAGTACACTGCTTATTGTCCCCTATTCAAAAGTAGACTAGACAGGGCCCAGCCATATAGAAATAAGACTTAGACAAGCACCAACTGGAACAGTCCAGCCTAAAAGGCCAAGGTATGCTCCCTACAGAAGGGAACACAGGCAACACCAGATTAATTTGAATCTCACTGAGCTTGCAACTGTTATATTCTTGATATTTCTTATATATTCATATGTTTATACATTTCTAGTGGAATGCTCCTCGCTCCTAGGCAACTGTCTCGAGTTTGTTAAGTTATTCTGGAATGTAGGAGAGCGATTGCACCGTGAGCGGAGAGCAGACCATCAAGGGCCGTTTTCCTTCAATTAATCTTCTGTCCATAAAGACTCTGTAAGACTCGTCATTACAAAACTAGCGACGAGCGTGGGATCAAATACCCAGTAAGGACCTGACTTCTGTGGATGGAACATTTTTCTCCTGCATCTATGTGTTAAAAAACGGATGAAAACGAACCTACGGCCTTTGAATCCTAGTTACTGCTGATAGCCATCTACACTATTGGCTACTATAAAGACCGTCTGACAAGGTGTGTCGTATTTTTAATATTGGGGATAATTTTGACTGTACCTGCATTACGCCTTTCACTGCCATCCCCGCGCAGCACTCGTGCTGTGTTGCTAGCGCCTTTCCGCTCTAGCTTTCTCCCAGCATCAGCGTTCCCATGTTGCTCGCACCAGTCCGCGCAAGCCTTCATATGTCACTAATCCTTGTCATCTGAAGGCAGATCTCCACGTAATCACGCACTACGCGTGTGTGCCGCCATATTGAATTGGGAAAATTACCCTTTCGTTACAATCAAGCGTGTATACGCTTGCATCGTGAATCGCATTTGGCATCAGTTTTTTTTACAGCTGATTTGTGTGCTTACCAACGCCTGCTACGTTATTTAATGTGGATAATTCATTTTAAAATTGAAGCTTTACAGCTGAAAATTAATTTGTGTGTAAATTTTCATTTACAGTGACACACTCACTTTCAATTGGAACTTGAGTTATTATTACACTATTTTACATTATTTGCTTTTGTCTGTACATCTTATTATCCTTCATACATTTTTTTGCTTCACCATGACTTCCCAGTCGATCTCTGCACCTCCACCATTTTTACAGAACCCAGGGCAACCAAGTATACCATGGGAGGACTGGAAAGAAGCTTTTGAAACCTACCTGGAAGCTATTGATGGGGATGTCTATGTGGCAAAAAGAAAATTAGCCATACTTAAGCATTCATTGGGTCAAGAAGGAAGGAATGTATTAAAAATCTTACCAGGAGTTAATGAAATTACTAATGTTACAGAACAAGCTAGTGAAAGTGGGGATAATGACATTGATGTGTATGAGATAGTGTTAAAGGCACTCGAAGAATGTTTTGGGAAAAGAAACAAGTGTAGTAGTAGAGAGACAAATTATTTTCGCGAGCTCAACTTCAAAGCGAATCTATTGAACAATATGTAACTAATTTACTGAAGCCTGCTGTTAATTGTAAATTTAAATATTTAAGAGATGAACTCATTAGAGATCAAATGATTAATAGAATGTATAATGGTAAGATCCAAGAAAAACTTTTGGGCATGAAAGACCCTACTCTAGAAAAAACTATTGCAATAACCAGAAGAATATAAAACACCCCCAGATATGTAAAGGAATTAAGTGGTAACTCTACCAATAAAGAAGTTCATGATGAGTCAGTACATAGAATTAATAATTCTAACAAGCAAGCTAATTGACCAATTCATCCTAAATCTGATGAGAAAAAGTTAGATCAATCAAAAGTTAAATCCAAATATTGTTTTAGAAGTGGAAGTCCCAAGCAAACCGCTGATGCAAGCTATTGTCCTGCTGTCAGAAGCAGATGTTACAGGTGTAAGAAAATTGGGCATTATTCTAGACTATGCAAGGGCACTCCTAGTTTTCAGCTGGACAAGAAAACGATTAATTTAGTAAAAGAAGACAATTTTTCATGTGAAAGTGAAAACGATGAGGTACAGTTATTACTGATTGATTCTTCACAAGTTTGTAATTGTGGTGGGCCCAAAAATAGCTATCGCCCTCTCAAATGTTTAGTAAAGATTAATGGTTCAGAAGTTCATATGTGGGCAGATTCATGTTCTCCATTCTCTATAATTGATAAATCCAATTGGGAAAATGTGGGTTTTTCTACAAAAGAGTTACAACCTACTGACATCACACCAGAAGGTTATTGTGGCAATAGACTTCCAGTTCTAGGTTATATTTTAACTGAGATTTGTTTTAAGAACATGAAAACCTTGGCCAAACTTTACATAGTAGAAAAGGGAAAATCACTTCTTGGATGGAAGGAACAACGTGCTTTAGAAATTATTTTAAATGCAAACCATCCTGATCAAGTTTTGAATATAGCTTCGTCTAACAAGAAATGGGTCACCAAATTTCCTGATCTCTTCAAAAGTTCTCTAGGATGTTTGAAAAGATTTAAGCACCGCATTATTTTGAAAGACGACGTTGTGCCCAAAGTACACAAGTAAGAAATGTACCACTGGTTTTAATACAAAAGTTGAGAGAAAAACTACAAAGACTGTGCAATGAAAGAGTGATTGAACCCATTGAGGCATCAGAATGGTTAAGTCCAGTCGTTGTGGCTAAAAAACGAATGGTAAGATCAGGATGTGCATAGATTTGAGAGACTTAAACGAGTGTATATGGACCGATCGTCATCCCCGCCCCAGAATCAATGAAATGTTGGCCATTGTGGAAGGAGATGCATATTTCACCACCCTAGACTTATCCAGTGCACACCATCAGGTTCTTCTAAACGAGGGATGTAGACATCTTACCTCTTTCATCACGCCTGAGGGAGCATACGAATTCATTCGCATGCCATTTGGACTTGTTTCCGCATCTGCCGATTTTCAAAGAATGATGCAAAACGTTTTGTCTGGTGTAGAGAACACTTTGGTATTTCAAGACGCTGTATTGATGTGGGGACGTGATGTTGCACAACATGATATCATTTTAGAAATTGTTTTGAGTAAATTAGCTGATGCGGGGCTCACTATTGGCCTTGAAAAATGTAAATTTTGTGTTACTGAGGTAAAATATTTAGGCCATACTCTAACCAAGGAGGGAAACAAATCTAAAATCAGTTTAATTGATGCCATAGAAAAAGCCCCCCCAACTGATAAAGACCAACTTAGGTCCTTCCTCTGCCTTGTGGAGTATTACTTCAAATTTATAAGTCATTTCTCAGATAAAATTCAAAGTTTAAGAAATCTCATTAAGAAAGGGACAACATTTGTGTGGTCTAATGAGTGTCAAATAACGTTTGATGATATAAAAAAAAGCCATGGCAAAAGCTGTTTGTTTAAAACCCTGCAATCCTGATGACATGACAATAATTTCAACTGATGCTAGTAACCATGGTCTTGGTGCTGTCTTGATTCAAGTACACGAAGGCCAAGAAAGAGTTGTAGCATTTGCCTCTTGCACGTTAAAGGCTGCAGAACATACTTATTCTACTGTTGAAAAGGAAGTGCTCGCTTGCTGGTGGGGTGTTCAACACTTTCGCATATTTGTGTGGGGCATTAGATTCACATTACATACGGACCACAAACCATTAGTAGATTTATTTTCTACGAGGGGAGTAGGAAAAGCCACTCCCAGAATAGCCAAATGGCTTTACCGCCTACAAGAATATTCTTTTGATGTTAAGCATGTTCCTAGTGTAAAACATGTAAATGCTGACTGTTTGCCCAGATTACCTATGGAAAGTACACATTTTAATGATGATGATGAATGGATGATTTCTTACATTAGTGATGTGTGTGGTACAATTTCTGAAAAGGAATGGATGTCTGCTGTTAATGATGACATCACCATAAAAAATCTCATTGAGGCTCTTACACATGTTAAAGGGTGGAAATTACATCCTGAATCTTTAGAGCCTTTCAAGCTTATATGGTCGGAATTTGCCATTGTGAACAACTTTGTAAGGATGGGGTGTTGTCTTGTTGTTCCTCAAGGTCTAAGAGAAAGGTTATTAAAACTTATGCATGAGGGTCAATGCGGCATGTCAGCCATGAAAAGGCGTATTAGGAAGGATTTCTGGTGGACAGGAATGGACACTAAAATTGAAAGATTTGTACGTGATTGCATTGCTTGTGCAGTCAGTGATACGTCACATACCACCCAAGAGACCACTATTGATCCATTACCTTTACCCAAATCGCCATGGGAAAAAGTGGCCATTGATATTTGTGGTCCCTTTGAAACTCTTGGCACAAGTGACAGATTCGCCATTGTTATGATTGGCTATTTCTCAAAATGGCCTGAGATAACATTTGTAAAGGAGGTAAAGACAAGTGTTGTATTAACTTTTTGTGAGGTCATTTTTAGAAGGGAGGGTTGTCCTGCTGAAATTGTTTCTGACAATGGTCCTCAATTTATTTCTGCGGAATCTGAGAATTTGTTTTCGGCATGAGGCATTAAACATTCTAAGACCCCTGTGTACCATCCAAGGGGAAATGGTTTAATTGAGAAGTTCAACAGAGTGCTAGTTGAGAACATACAACTTACAGGTAAGAGTGGTTTAAACCGTAAACAACAGGTTAAAGAGATGTTATGGTGTTATAGAACCACTCCGCATTCGGTCACTAAAGAAACCCCTTTCAGTCTTCTCAAGGGAAGAGTACCTTGTACTATAGCTGTGCCTGCCTGGATGGACAGAGCACGCAAAAGTGAGGTAGATCATGAGGAAATAAGAGTCTGTGTCAAAGAGTATCAGAATTCTTATGGTCAAAGACATAACACACACATTCACAAATCTTGTTGATCTTTTAAGTCTGGCATGTTTGTAAGACTTTATACAGGTGACAAAACTAATAAGCGTGCATCTAAATGGTCGTGTCCCAAGGAGATTGTGTATGTCAAAGGTAATTGTGTAAAACTTGTAGATGGAAATTGGTGGAACACTAGTAAGGTATCCATATGCAATTCTACTGAACAAGAAGAATGGTTGAAATTTAATTCTCTTAAATTTCAATGTTCTAGCAGTTTTAATCCCATCTCCAATGAGAGAATTTCACAAAGAAAATATACTGTTGATCCTGTCACAACTCGTCACTCCTCCCGCACAATTGTCAGACCAAAATTTCTTGATGATTACGCATGTGATCAATACATTGTTATTATGCCCTTAGGATTGTTGTTTTGTTTATTTTGTTTGCCTTTGGGGAATATTTACTTGTTTTTTTATTGTTAGAAGGGAGATATGTTATATTCTTGATATTTCTTATATATTCATATGTTTATTCAATTAGAGTGGAATGCTCCTCGCTCCTAGGCATCTGTCTTGAGTTTGTTAAGGGATTCTGGAATGTAGGAGAGCGGTTGCACCGAGAGCAGAGAGCAGACCATCAGGGGCCGTTTTCCTTCAATACATCTTCTTTCCATAAAGTCTTTGTAAGACTCGTCATTACAAAAGCAACCTTTGTCACAGTAAACATGGGGCCATGTCCCTCACATCTAGGGAGTCACACTGAAACTCGAAGTCGATGGGTGGAAAGCTTACAACAGTTTCATCGACTGGCAAGCAGTGTCAAGGCTTATTTGCATATAGTTAGTCCCTGCCTCAAGTGGCCCAGTAAGCCAAATACTCAATGGACTGCAATGTGACCCACAGTATTTACCATTAGCTGAAATGAATTAAAGCATTTAAATCATCACCTTTTTTAATCTCTGAAGAAGGGACTTACATTTCTATTTCTTGTCAAAAATGTAGCCCCGCACTAGGTGCCTTGTTCAATCCATCCTCATCTTTTGGTGGGAAACTGATTACCACATTGTTAGAAATTGATAGACACAATGGGGGAGATTTACAAAAAAGTGACACAACACAGCGTAGTCCCCTGCGAGGTTGCGCTGCATTGGGCGAGAATGAGGAAGCAAGAGGGTGCCATATCTTCAGAGATATGACTTTCTCCTTCCCTTGCGCCGGTGCTGATTTCCATGGCCGTGCGCCATGCACACACCTTAGTGCCATAGTGCTAGGGTGTGTGCATGAGTCTAGCATAGGTTTTGTACAGGAAGGGTACCCTTCTTGTACAAAATACTATGCCTAGACACAAAGGAAAGTTTTTCCTACTTTGTATGCATTCTGCACAGTGCAGCGCACATGTAAAGTGGGAAAAGCACAGAAAAGCGTTTCTACTGTTAGCACCTCCTTTGAAGGGGCATTAACTTTTGGCACAAAACCATGTCTACAAATCTCTGTAAATATGGTTTTGCATCAGAAGGCATGGGTGGTTGCATTGGAACGCCCATGTTCCACCCATATAACGCCCGCTTTGGGTTAAGTAACACAAAGCAGTGCCTCGCGCTGCTTTGTGCTACTTTTAGAGTACTTTCCAACGCAAAACAAGTTTTGCACTGGGAAGCAAATGGCAAAAAACGATGTGCATGTTAGTGTCACTTTTGTGATGCTAACCCAGCGCAAAGTGTTTGTAAATCCCCCCCAAAGTGTCCCATTGGTGTCATATGGAGCAGGGGTCTGGATTTACACCAATTCCTCTTCTCTACAAGTGGAAGAGAATTGTTTTTGTTGATGTCTCCGCTACCTCCACGTTGCACCTCACATTATTTTTGGCATGCGGAACTTGGGCTCACTTATCTAGAGGATTTTATCAAACTTTGCTCTGTAGCATTATGGTTATCAATCTACGTTAAATCCGTTAGATAATTAGAGATTACCTATCCTGTGACAAAGGTCTAAAAGTCCCTTGACTATCTTATGTCAAAAATAGTTGGAAAAGCTGGGCCGGCCTTCCTCGTTTATGAATCCTTCTTGTGCATGCAAGGATGGCAATTTATGGTTCAAATGCACCTTTTTAGAAACCAGGGGCGATGTTATAGAAGCGCCCTGGGTGCCCAAATGGCATTTGCGCCTGCTTTGCCCGCCCGTTCACTTTGATGATACAGAAGGAATCGCAGGCACTTGTACGTCCCCTTCTGTAATACTAAAAGCACTGGCACATATACACCACCAGTGCTTCCCCAAGAGGGCATTCCTCATTTGCATGGGGGTATGGCCCCATGCAAATGAGAGATTCATGAGAAAATCCCTTTGCTTCTGCCCCCGCTCCGTATTGCAGTCTCAGGTGCAGAGGCAAAGAAGCTCTCAGGAGGCACACAGTCAGTGTGCCCCCTGATTGCAGCCCTCTGGCTGGGGGAAAGGGGCCTCAAGTACTGCCCAGACATCCCCTTGAAGGCAGATGCAGTCAGTCACTGCACCCTCCTGCAAGGAGTTCTCTGATGCCATTTGAAAGTGCAGGGGGGTTCCCCCTGCACTGTGAAAACACAGAGAGGCTTTAAAGCAGCTGCTCCGTTTGTTACCTGCATGCGCTGCTCCCAGGGCAGCGCAAGTTTGCTGCTGCCCTGGGGCAGTGCATTCCCCATATTGCCATGCATTTTCCTGGTTAGCGCTAGGTGCACCCAGCGCTAAGCAGGAAAATGCGCTGCAAATATAATACGGCCCCAGGTGCCTTTTTAGAGAAGGTCAAGAACTAAACAAACCACCAGGGAAACACTCTCCAATTGTGCAAACCTGTGTGGGCATAGAGCCCTATTTGAAGTTCGTATCAGTCGATTTGCACTTTACTTATTTCTGCAAATATTATGAAGCTTATACCATGCAGTTGTTGCTACTTTTATTAAGAAATTAAAATGTTATCAATTGCCTAGTTATGTTTCTTAGAAATGTTAAAAGATTATGTTGTTTGTTTTACAGTCGGGTCATTCTTAAAATCTATTTCATGCTGCTGAAACTCAATGCTTTTTTAAACATTATTAGGATGTTTTTAACTTATTTGTTCTTTTTTTCTGACTGCCTCTGACATTCGAAATACAGCTTTTTAGACTTGAATCTCTGAAAATGGGCATCAGGCTTGACAAACCATGTGACCATGGGTTTGTGCAGCCTCTCAAATACGCATGCTGGCACTTTCGTTTATGATTGTAGGGACTCTGCAAGTTTAGAGCCCTGCCCACTAACCTACCAACCTCAATGGATCTGCTATGCCAGGGAGTTTGACAAAGGGGACAAGGTAGGGAGGGTCTTTGCTTTGTTTGGCATGTAACTTCAGACGACTCATGTAAGCTCTGGAGATCAAGAGAGGACTCATCCCGAGACCTTCAAGCTCTTCTGGTTGACAGGTATCTATCTCCGCAGTTGGCACATCGGGTGACACAGACCCTGGACATATGTAGACAGCCTGGAGCCTGGTAGATTCTTGAGACAGATGTTATGGCTTCAGCTTCCCTCTGCATTTCATCCTCATTCTTCAGACAGGTTTCACTGATTGTGACCACAGGTTGTGGCCACAGTACTTGATGTTTCTGTGGACGAGCACAGCTGGCAGGTCCTGACAAGCATGGCTGGCTGTTCTAGACCCCCACCAAGGCATCCACACTTACTTCTTCCAAGCCTGAATGTAGAGCTCTAAGCAACTTCTTGAAGACTGGCATGGATCAGGCTTGGCAAGGTTAATTCTATGAGAAGGGCCAGCACTGACCGAGGAAGGGTCTTGAAGCAAGTAGAATGTATGTTCTTTAATTGGCCTGTAGATACTTCTGTAAATGATTTCTACTGAGGAACCCCCACCTGCCAATGTAGTTAAAGAAGGTGCATCAATGAGAAAATATACTTTTTGTGAATCTTTAGAAGTAGTGGGCGAATTCTCTTCAAATACAGTGAAGGGGAAATTTGGCATTGAAACGTCTACCCACCCAAGGGAGTCCTAAAGGACTAGATTGCTCACTCTGCATTTATGACTACAGAGCGGTCTTACATCTTAGCTAACAGTTTTGCATCATATTGTGATTGTAGGGCATAGATGTCTATGCTGAAGAAACCAACAATGGTTCCACATCAAGAGTCCAGGTAGCCAAAGAAGAAGAATCTTCAAACTTTCTAACCTTGACTTGGTGAAAAGGAAGTATGGGCACATACTCTCTGGAGTTTCCCCTGCCTCCTTAATTCTATCCCTATTCTGTGATTGCCCTTCACCAATTGAACTGGGAACACTTTGTTATGTTTGTGCTAGAGAGCAACATATCTCTCACAATACCTAAAAATAATGTGATTTCGAACATTTAGCCAAATACTTGTAAAGGAGTGATTTGAAAGGTAGATATTTGGGAAAGTAAGAACATGCTGTACTTCTAAATAGATGGTTGCAATGAACTGTATTTATAATTTCTCAAAAAACTTCATGACAGCTGCACCTATAGAACTATTTGGCTCCTAGATCTATTATGCATCTAAATAAATCACGTTAAGCTGAGATTGAAGAAAAATTTTTAACTCCATATTGTGACTATGTTCCCATAGTGCCTAATTCGTTAATCTTTCCCATCACAGTGCTCTAAACATTTTAGGAAATTGACACCTGAAGTTCTGCTCTCCCTTTTTTTAAAATCTATACCAGGAAGGTCTGATGCCAGAATATCATTGTGTTGTCTGTAAACATACTTTGTCCTATATATTGCTTACAAAAAAAATCAACCTTTGGAGTTAATATTGAAAATATACACCAAACCGTACGATATTTATGTAAATTATAGTTTGGAAATAGTATTTATGTCAAACAATGTCAATCAAAAAATAAAGGGCCTCATTTACAAGAAACTGATGGATCGGCATTGATGCGTCAGTTACCTTGCACCTGCTCCAAATGTCTATGCAACACCATGCATGCATTGTATTTCCAACACAGGGCTCCATGGCTCAAGGATTTAACAGATGCATCAGAAATTCTGATGCATCTGTTGGTGCAAAAGTGATGCATTGCCGGAGTTGATCATAAAACGTACGCAACTCCAGCAATGCTTCAGAACACATTAGCAAAAAGTCCTGTGTTAATCCTTACGCCTAATCTAAGCACTACTTTTGCCTTTTTTTTTTGCCTGGGAATGCCTACCCTGCATACATTATACCGGGCACAATGTGACGCAGGGCTCTACAACCTGATGCATTCGACCCAATGTGTCAGCTTGTAGATATGGAGCAGTGTGACGCACTGATTGCACTGCCCTTGTGTGAAAAAAAAGTGGCGCAGTGGCGGTGCAAGAGGCTTGTAAATAAGCCGCAAAGTTTCTTTGATTGATTGATGTCTGACACTAGTTCTGTGTATTATTTTCAGGCATACAACCCTCGGAAACTATAGTTTTAGATTAACAGAGACCATCTTGATTACCTATATAGATTGCTCATTTCAGCATCATTTGTATCCCAGTTGTTTGCTAAGGACTACTTAATTGCTTAAGAAAAGAAATCCTAACAAACTTTATGATGATGGATTTGAAGTCTAAGACACTTCCAGACTTCACTATGATTGACCAAGTTATTAAAGCCAATATCATAGCTATCATTAGTACAGGAGATGCAGTGGTTCTGGGGACCAGGGGTAATAGGGACCCATAGAAGTCCAATTTTGGCTGTACTTTACTTCCCATCCAGTGGACAGAGGCACCCATTTTCCTAGCTTGCACCAGGGCCTTGACCCCCTTGCCATGTCAATGATATCAATGTACTTCAGCCAGAATCCAAAAACATCACATTATGTTTCAGGACTGTTTCTTGATGTGGAACCTGCCCTTTCAATACAACTCCAATGTGAGAATGGTTACCATTTGACAAAGTGAGTTGGCAACCACTCAATATGTTGAGATTACATAAGTGGTGAAAAACCATTGCGTGAAAAAGTGTATTATTAGATAGGGTGGTTGTGAGACCTCACCAAGTAACAATATCTCTAATCTGTATCAGGCCTATTTAGGTTTCTTTAAATCAAACTATAGCTCAGTCCTGGAATGTCCTCCCACTCCACATCAGGGCCTCCTTCTCTCTTCTTGAATTCGGCAGGAAGCAGAAGCCCTGGCTTTTCAATTAACCAACCTACCATATACAGGGCTAAACACGCACACCTGCCAAGTGCCAGGATGCCCTTGTGGGTGATAAAGTACTTTTCAAATACACCTAACATAACGTAACGTGACATACCAAAGCATAACATAACATAACGTAAAGCAAGTCTGTCCACTATCCCCTATCCTCCTAGTCTTTGGCTAAGGAGGCCTTATTGGTTAGGCTTTGCCAGCATCACTCCAAAAGAGGACTCTGCCTCTTTACTCAGCGACTATTAGTATCGCTCTATGCCGATGACATCACATTGTATATACGTGAGCCAGAGGTGAATCTCTCACCAGTTGTCTGACATCACAATCAATTGGGCATAATCGACCATCTTTTCTCTCAGGGCAGCAGCAATAGAGTGCACACTTGATATCCCTCTTCAAGTGGTGCACATCTTTAGTGTGATAGCTTGAGAAATTGGTAAGCAGAGATCTTGAGACCCTATTGAAGAGCAATTATGTGCATAATTAGATGACCAGATAGCAAAGTGAATCAAACCACCTCTTTCCCTATTGTGCTCAATTGCAGTAGTGAAAATAGTTGTGATGCCTAGCTTTTTATACCTTTTTACAAACATTCCTATCCCGTTGACTAGATACATTTTCATAAGTTTACAGTCCTGCATGGTACTACTGGCATAGGCTGAAAAAACCCAAAATGCTCTGGGAATGCTCATGCTACCATTGAGCGGTGGACATGATGACTCCAGATATCCATGATATATGCGCAAGCACCCTATGCACATTATTGTTATCAACCTACCTAATTTCAGCTGCGCATGCCAGTTGAAGCTGACATGACCTGGCCCTGTCCCTAAACACAATAATCTGTTCTTAATATCAACACAGTATAGTGCACAGTCTGGGCTTGGGATAGACTCAGAGCTAGAACTGCATAGAATGGCTCTATGCATACAGAATTTCACTGGCTCACAACCTCATGCTGCCACTCTTCTCTGAGCCAAAGGCATGCACACAACTCATGTGATAACGACTTAACAAAGTAGTAGACATAAATCTGAGGAAACAAAATATTACTCTAGATAGAATTTGGGACAGGAGGGACCATGCTCACCTTAACATTTCTCTATACCAGGACCGTAAAAAGAGACTTACCCAAACCTCGCTGGGCTGCCCCCTCTGGCTCTACTGCTGGAGATTCATTCCTTCCTCGGCTTAGTTTCACAGCTTTATACTACAATGCAAAATACTGCTCCTCTCTACAACCGGTTTGCCGGGCTCTATGTACCACTGTCAAGGATCAGAGGAAATTCTGTTGTGCCCCAACAAGTCACTTGATGTCAAATTACAACTTATGTTTGATGCATGAGAAAATTATAGAATATCCACAGAATATACTACATGCCGGAGCTGTAAGCTCTTACATAGGATAAAGCTCTGGATCAATGTCAGGTGCTCTAGATGTAGGTGCTTGGAATGCTGACTTCCTGGATCTGCCATGGACATGCTTGGGGGTGGCAGGCTGTTGGCCTGATTTGCTGATAATTGTAGCTGGCATGACTGGCCTCACTATCCTTGCACCCTTGCTGGTGATGCTCCAATGATATGTTAAGGATATCCATTCCCCTAGCTGGAGGCTGGTGGTTATGGCCATGGATATCGTTTAGGGGTCACCCGGGGTCGCAGCTGTGACCATTGGCTTGTACCTTGCAACCCCTGCCTTTGAGATCCCTGGCCTCAGAGGTGGTGGCAGATCCTCGTTCTGGATGTCGGTTTTTGGTCCCACTCTCTTTGTTTTATCTCAATTTTATTTATTACACCAATAGTGACTCATGTTTCATTATTCCCTATTAGTGTAATACAAAAAGGAGTACAATTAGCCGGAATATAATCTTCCATGGCAGCTGAGGTAAATAAAAAAATGCTTCAAACTGTATGTTGTGTGCTGCTTGCGGGTGGGTGTATGTTTAGGTGAGAGAGAGAGTGTGTGCAAGTGTGAATGTGTGTGTATGTGTACACATGTCTGTGAGAGTTAAAATTAAGGTCAAAGGGTGTGTGATATCACTTCCAATACCCCTAGCGCTTTTGTGAATTGAAGTTCATGGCTATGGAGCTGGATGTGGCTAAGCCAAGAGTGGTCATACATTGGGAAAGAGGCCCTTGACCTGCAACAAAAGGCGGGCTATTGGACCTAATCGTCTGCCCTTAGCAATTGGACAGTTACTGGGGACCGATGCTGAGCCATCTGAGTTCAGAGCAGTGGCGTAACGAAAGTTGAGGGGGCTCCCCTGCCAGGTACACGGAGGAGCCCCTCTCCCGATTTATTGTGAAGCTCTACAAGCCTGAGTATTGTGCTGAGGGGGCCCCCTGCAGCTTGGGGGCCCCGGCACCATGGGGGCTGCAGGGGCCTTTGTTACGCCCCTGGTTCAAAGAATATATAGGGCTGTCTCAGCACTTACTTACTGGCAGACAGGACTGGCCCCGGCTCTACCCAATGCAATTTCACTGACTGGGATGCCATCTCTCAGGTGTGATCTACGGGGAAATCCAGAGAAGCTGCGATGGAGGAGCCTCTTTGGGGTTAGACTGCACCCACCAAGTGGGCAGCATTCATCACAAATCTTTATAGATTTGGAGAGCACTGATACATACTGAGCCTCGTCGAGTGACTGCGCTACTGCTCTTACTGCCTTGTGAGACTATCTGCCATAAAGTTCAACTCTATGCCTGATCAATACTGCACTGGATATTACTAGTTATTTGAATTGTCTTTTTAATAAATAAATAAATACATGAATAAATAAATAAATATATAGTTAAAATAAAAAGAGACTGATATATAGCATTCTGAATCAAAATGAATATGTAGATGTAAAGTTTGTAAGAAGAAAGATAATGTTTAATGGAGTGACATATCGAGACAATATCTTAAACAGAAAGTATATTTCCTTGGATTTGATTATAAATCAAATATTGCATTTTTCCTCACGATAAACGAGAGTCTAAATTGATCATCTTACAGATTTGTATAATTCAAAGATGAATAGTCGTCAGCGTAAATCATTTAAGAAAAACTGCACAAAATTAGCATTCTTGACAGGGATGAACAAATGCATTTCTATCAGAAAATTATGTGGGTGTATTGCACTACCCAACATTTGGCGACAAGACTAGCTCTAATTTTTCTTGTTGTGATGAGTAAACTTGACCAAGGTATGCCTGGGAGCAGTTAATGCATAAAAATTGTGCACATCTCTCCTGTACACTGTTAATCAGGCAATGCACAAATGCAGATAAAGATAGGTACAACTTTAATAGTTATTTCAACAAAAGCACACCAATGAAACCACAGCCACAAAGACTAGCAGACGTGCTCATGTCAGGTAAGCCCAACCTCCTTCTTTCAATGCATTGCTTGGTTCAGGGTAGTGCCTGGGAAAGTTGCCTCTGATCAGACAGGTCCAGGCACTTCCAGAGGATGTCTTCCATCCTCTCTCCATGTTGTGAATCACAGGCTCAGTATGCATAAGGGAGCATCATCCAAGTCCATTGTTCTCCTCTTTTGGCAGTCTCTGGAGCAGGCACACTGAGGGGTATCAGTGAGCTGATGTAGCTCACATTGCTTGAACATACACACCGCTTGAGGAAGAGAGACCTTCGGACAGACTCAGGTCAACTTCAGTTACTCTCCTCCAAACAGTCGACTCTTTTGGGCTGTCCCTCTTCTGGGCTCAGGAGCTCGGCTTCTACTTTCTAGGGCATTTAACTCCTGTGGGGTTAGACACACTCAGAGACAGATCCACAGCTTTTCCAGCAAAAGTGCAGACTTCAGGTGATGACCCCTCACCTCTGTGAGACTTGCTGGTAGACATAACATAAGTATTTGTAAAGCACATGTTCACCCATAGGTCTCTTGGCGCTGAATAACAGATGTTTATTGTTACCCAACTCAATAGTATTCATTTTATTGAGATGGGTGAAAGGCTGAGTGAACCCACTGGGATTTGAACCTGTGACCATGAGGGTGAACACAGGTCCCTGTAGTGAATGCATTAGTCCACTGAGCCACCAGACCCGACATCAGCCCTGTGTCTCGGCAGTTCTTTTGAGTACTCTGAGGAGCACTCCATTCCTTAGCCTTGAAGAACGTAGGATTGGAATCAAGTGGGCCTTTTGGGTTCCATATTTATACATTCTTCCCACAGTCTTTGTAAAATGTGATGGATCTCACAACAGGTATTGGCAGTACTGGCTTCACGAAGGAGTACCGACAACTTGAGCACAGTGAAGTGACTCTTATCCCCCATGGTGAAGGAGAGGGCCTGTTTTTAACTTTGGAACAGGGGCCCATAATTTAGATCATACAAATAAGAAATGCCATCCCTGGTCCACATCTCATATACCTTTTCAGAGAGATGTTTATTATAGCTGCATAACCTCCTCCCCATAGCCTTTTGCGATGCTCAGAAAATAACTTCTGTTTTTAATTTATTGATTATATGCCCATAATAGATAGAAAAGTTACCAGAAATGTCCAGTGCACCCTCAATATTGCTAGTGATCACTGGCGGATATAAAGCAATATATTAAATTCAAAATAGTTATTATAATAATAATTGGCATACAAGTATTTTCAATCTAGCCAGGAACACAGCTTCAGAGCATTTCAGTGCTTCTGACCTTAACGTGGCGGCTTTTCATGAATGAAGGAAACTGCAAGTGAGAAGTAGCATCTGGTGTCTGGTGCCCAAAGACAGTGCAATGCTCTCTCCCTTTATCCCATTTACGATTAGTTGGACAAAGGCACTGTGGGGCATATGGGCTATTGATCTGATGAACTGGAAAGACATCCCAAAACCCTTCAAAAGTGACTGACCTGAAATGCTAGCTCACCAGCTCAAGCAGAAGGACTGTACTGTCCCTGTCACAGGTTGCACGTGTGCAGCTTGGTGGTGGCAGCACACTGTGTTTTGTAATGATTATAATAACCATGCTTTTTTACCTCCATCATGTATACATGACTGCCACCCATTCATCTGAAAGTTCCACTGTTCACGATAAAACCAACATCCCAGTGGCAAGATCCTGAGCACCAAGCATGTGCAATGCTAATATGCATCACATGTTTGTCTGAAAGAGCCACAGTGATACAGACCTTTGGACTCCATTTTGGAAGAGCCTGGCCTGGGTATGTGTAGAAGATAAAGGTGGAGTTGCCTTCCCCACAGTAGCGGCTCGTGGAGGGAGTTCGGTGGGGTAGTGAGGTGGGGTGGGAAGGGGCAGGGTGAGGAAATGTAAACACCGGAATATGGATGAACGGAGGTAAGTACACATTTAAATTATTAAAACGAATTCCTTTGCACGCGTTGCATCGCATTTTGCGATGCAGCGCGCACAACGAAATTCGAGTCAGCAGAACAACATGCTCACCAAATGCTTACCAAATCCTTGCGAAATGCTATGCATACTAACCTTGGTCACTACACTATCATATAACGTGGTACCCTGATTAAATAGGTAACCGCCAAATAAACAAGAAACACAAAAAAAAATCCCCACTCTTTCAAATAGCTCAAGCACCATCAGAATCATAAAAGCCCTGTGTATTTCTCTGCTCTGCTTACCAGGGCCTAGTTACGAAAGCCTGTAAGTTGGGTTCAGCACTGTGTCTTTCGCTTTGTCTTGCTACGAATGGAAGACACCTGGGCAGAAGCGGACTCCAAGATATCCCTCGCTGTCTTCTACAACTGAAAGGGTTGTACTTGGCCCAGTTTGCAGAACCATAGTAGGACAGGTTCTAGGACACTAGAGGCAAATGGCCCCCGTCCCTACGGCATGACCCGGTAGCCCCGTCTGCCCATTGGCCTCCAAAATGGGCTGTGACAGCTTCATTGCACAGATAACTATTACGTTGCTGCATGTTACCATATTATGAGGTATGCTACCCAACAGCAGTTTCTTTACTTAAGGATACTGATTGTATACTCTATTGTACGCCAGTCCTTCAGACATCCCTGTTGCATTAATAATCATTGCTCTAGCACATTCTGATAGGCTGTTAGGATCCACTCAAGTGCTAATGCACTTTCACCTATTTAGGAAAACTTGGTCTGTAAAAAGTGTTCAGCTTGTTTAGGTACCTTAGCCTTCAAACTCTATATTCACTCTTACCAAGGAGCCATCTGTCAGCCAAGTCATCATTAGGTTATCACATCTGTGGGTGTTATGTACCAGTGCTGAATCCACCACAAAGATCTCCCTGACTCTGTTAATCAGTCCCAAGGGACCGCTGCAGCTGACATCCCCGGTCCGCCACTCCAACTAGTTTCATTTTTGTTTATTTCCTAAATTTCCTCTGGGTTGGTTTTGTTACTGGGTCAATACAATACGCAGGGTTAGGATTATCTCAGTGGGTTGGGCTTGGGTTGCTCCTGCTGTTTTTCCTGCTTCCCTCCGTTTCCCAATCCCCCACCCTCCTGCCTTCCTGCTAGCCCCTCCCACCTTCCAGGACTACAAATGGAAGCCGCTGCACAGCCCCAGTGAGCATCCTCAGACCTCCTGATAAGTGTGCGGTCTCCTGTCCTCCTACTGCTCAGCCTCGTGAATCGGCTCCTCACCACCCCCAGCCTCACCGCACCCGTTCAAACCCAGGTGACCGCTGCAGCTGACACCCCCGAACCGCGACTATAGCTAGCCTAATTTTTTTAATGTGTTCCCTAAATCTGTTTTGTGTTGGTTTTGTTCCTGCCACAGGGTTAGTTAACTTAGTGGGTTGGATTAGGGTTACTCCTGCAGTTTTTCCCCCTTCCTGGTGTTTCTCGAACCCTGCCCTCACACCTCCCTGCTAGCCACCTCTCAGAACTACAAATGGAGGCCGCTGCATGTCCACATGCAGTGGGCATGCCACTGGCATGCAGAAGGCATGCAAAAGGCAAGCTTGTTTGTGCCCATCCATGCCTGGACCGTACTCAGGCAGGACCCCTGGCCCTCCCGCCACCCTTGACCTGGACCCTGGACACCAAAATGACAGCTGCTTCAACTCCTTACCATGATCAACAAAAGGATCCTCCACCTGCTGACGCTGCCACTTCTCCTGCAGCATAACCTATGAAGGACCCCTAGCCACTCCCGACCAGAAGATTATGAACAACCTGGAACTGACCCACTGCATCCTGCTCAATGTCTGCTCCCTCTACAAGCATTCCACAGAAATCTGAGACACCGCCACCACCCTCTTCACTGAAGTCACCTTCCTCACTGAAACATAGCTCAACCTGTCCTCGAACCTTGACATCACCATCGCCAAGCCCAACGGTTACAAGATGGTACACAAAGACCACACCAACAAACAGGGGGGAGGCATTGCCATCATCTTCAACGAAACCATCAGATGCACCCTCACCAAAAACAACCAAACGCCGCTCATAGAACACATCAACTTCCAAATACAGATGGACGCAAAGACCACGATCAGAGGCACCATCGCCTAAAGACCCCCAGACTCTGACCAACCTTCTGTGAAGCCATCTCCAACCTCATTGCCCCCTGGCCATCGACTTGCGCTACTACATCCTACTCAGCGACCTCAACTTCCACATTGATGACCCCAATGACACCATCTCCATTGCCCTCCTGGGGAACCTAAACAACATTGGCCTCACCCAACTGGTCACTGAACCCACACACAATGCCGGACACACACTCAACCCTATTTTCAACTCCAGCGTCAGAATCAAATTCAGCCACACCACTGAACTTGCCTGGACTGACCACGCCATCATACACTTCACCATCTTCGTTGGCCAGCACAGCATCACCAACCATCACACCTCCTCCCACCGTAGCTGGGGCAAGGCTACGGGAACTCACTGAACACAGGCCCTCACCACCACCCAACCCAAAGCCTCAGCAGACCTTGATCAGGCCAGCCACCACTTCGCCACCTGGCAGGGCCGGCTTTAGGGCAGTGCGACTGATGCGGCCACACTGGGCGCTAACCTGTGTAAGGGGCACTGACCTTACGGGGGACACTGTGTTTAGCAATAACTTATGACTAGAGAGATATGGGGGACTTTTGCCCGGTGGTAGTGAGGGAATTTCAGGAGACGGACATAGCGTGTGGGGTGCTAAAAATGATTGTCGCACCGGGCGCCAACAGCGCTAAAGCTGGCCCTGCCACCTGGATCACCAATTGCACTGAGAAAGTTGCCCCACGGAAACCAACAAACGCCAACAAAACTTCCAAACATGCCACCTGGTACACCCCAGAGCTCAGGACCACCAAGCACAACTGCTAACAACGGCAGAAGTGTTGGCATGTCACAAAGAACCCTGCCGATAGAGCCACTCACAATACAGCCCTCCGCATCTACCTCCAACACATCAAGGAAGCCAAGAAAGCAGCCATCTCTGCCCAGATTGACACCTCGACCAACCAAACTAAGAAGCTCTTCAAAATAGTCAAGGAATTCTCCAGCCCAACAGCCACAGAAAACAACATCCTACCCTCCCAAGAACTCTGCGACACCCTTTAAGACTACTTCCACAACAAAATTGGCACCATCTACAGTAAATTCAACCCCAAATCCACCACCCTTAATCTCAATGACCTCAACCAACCTGCACACACCAACCAAACACACCAACCACCTGGTCTCCTCTCACTACCCAGACCACCACAGCCATCATCTCTTCCATCCACTCCAGTGTACCCACCAGCCCCTGCCCCAACCTCATCTTCAAACTTGAAACAAACTCAGTCAGCTCAGAAGTCACCAGCATCCTCAACATCTCCATCACCACAGCATCTTGGCTAAACAAATGGAAACACACAGAAGTGAGATCCCTCCTAAAGAAATCCTCCGCCAACCCCAGCGATAACAAAAACTATCAACCAATCTACCTACTCCCCTACCCAGCCAAAGTACTGAAGAAAGCCATCACCCAACAACTCACTGAAATGCTGGAGCAACACCACCTACTGGACACCTCACAATTCAGATTCCGAGCCGGCCACAGAACAAAGACTGCAGTGATTGCCGCCACAGACGACATCAGAACTCTCCTCAGCAGTTGGGAAACTGTGGCCTCGACATCCTCGACCTCTCTGTGACGTTCGACACCATCGCACACAACAACCTCATCAACAGACTCCACAAAATCTGCATACAGCAAGACGCCCTCGAGTAGATCGCCTCCTTCTTTACAGGACGCACACAGAGTATCCAGCTGCCTCCCTTCACCTCCGCATCCAAGAACATCAATTGCGGGTAACCCCAAGGATCATCACTCAGCCCCACCTTATTCAACACCTACATGACCCTCTCGCAGACATCGTCAGATCCCATGGCTTCAACATAATCTCCTGTGTAGAGAACACTCAACTCATCCTCTGGTTCACTGAGGACCCCACCAACTCCAAAACCATCTTCTCCAACGTCATGACCAATGTAGCCAACTGGATGAGAGGCAACTGCCTCAGACTGAACTCTGATAAAACAGAAGTACTGATCTTGAGTTTTTTTTTTTATATATAGCGCGAACTAGACCCGAGAAATCAGGTATCAGAGTGCTTTCCATGAGCACCAGTTTCATTACAGAAGGACACATTCATTTTTGTTAGGCACGGGGAGATTAAGTGATTTGCCCAGAATCACAGGATGTTTTAGCGTGGTTGCAGAGACTCGAACCCAGTTCCCCAGCTTCAAGGTCGACCGCTCTAGCCGTAAGGCTACATCCTCTCCCCATCTTCCGGAACAACACCTCCACCTAGGATCACATCTGGTGCCCAGCGGAATTTGGACCAACTCCTTCACCAACAGACCACGCACGCAACCTAGGGATCATTCTTGGCAGCCAACTGACCATGAAATGAAAAGTCAACTCAGTTGCATCCTCCTGCTTCCACGCTCTCGTATGCTTCGCAGAATCTTCAGATGGATCCCTATTGACACAAGAAAGGCCATCACCCAGGCCCTGCTCACCAGCAGCCTCGACTACGGCAATGCTCTCTACGCTGGCATCTCAAACCAGCTATTCAAAAGACGCCAGAACATACAGAACATGGCAGCCAGACTCTTCCTAAACCTTCCCAAACAGTCACATACCACCCCCACTTCAGAAACCTCCACTGACTCCCCATCCAGAAGAGATGCCAGATCAATATCCTCATGCATGCCTGCAAAGCCCGCCATGATCAAGGACCAGCCCACTACATCAACCATCGACTGAAATTCCATCGATCATTCAGACATGTGCGTTCCTCCTCACTCGCCTTCAACCACACCCGGTGCATCCACCAAAGCCACAGCGGGGGTCGCTCCTTCTCCTTCATCGTTGCTAAGACCTGGAACAACCTGTCCCACCACCTCCAAACATCACCCTCCCTAGCGGACTTCAGGAAAAGACTCAAGACCTTGCTTTTCGACAGAGACACTGCATCCTCAGCACCTAGATACCCCAAGGGGTGACAGTTCTGCGCTTTACAAATGTTAACTGATTGATTGATTGATTGATTGATTGATTGATTGATTGATTGATTGATTGATTGATTGATTGATAAGAGTGATTCTTAGTTGGAATTTTTTTTCCTTTTTCTCATGCATCTAAGTACTATATACCACCAGACATGCTTAAGGGTTTGGTGGTTGAGTTCTGGGATTCTCTTGATACTGTATAACTTCTTTTCACCTGGTATGAGATGATTTCAAGTTAGTCAATCTCTGTGTGTTTTTGTATAATCTGAAAAGTAAGCATGTTTATATACGTTCGAATTGTGATGGGCAAAATCCAATTCACAAGTCTGCCCTTGGAATCTTTGTTAATGATAGCTAATTCATTTG
The DNA here is from genome assembly GCF_964204655.1 of Triturus cristatus. NCBI lineage: Eukaryota > Metazoa > Chordata > Amphibia > Caudata > Salamandridae > Triturus > Triturus cristatus. Next base: position 1,390,924,299 of record NC_140590.1, read on the forward strand.
CAAGTCACATCATGCACTATGGCAAAGTCGCATAGAACTGCTAACACCTTGCTTGATTAGTGCATGTTTCTATGACTGGAAATTCACCTTTTTGAGCACAGTCAGGTTTGCGATTGTTAGGCACTTTGAAATGCCTTCTTGCATTTAACTCCTTGCTTTTAATCAATCTCGATTTTCTCTGCACAAGACAGGAAAATCGCAATTTGTTCTCAATTGTTCTTATTTTCATTTTGGCACAATTCTGTTAAAATTAGATTACTGTGCAAATCCCTGTTTGTGCAGGGATAGGAATTATGAGTTGTGCAGTAAATTCCTTACCCACTCAATTTGTCCTCATGAATTTTGCCATGCTAAAACTTGCTGAAATATAACAAGAGAAAAGATGGGATAAATTCTGAGATATGTGGAATTTGCTACAGAAAGTGCTAAATTCCAGATTTAAATCCTCATTTTCACATTGGAAGTTACTTCATCACACGATGTTGGTTTACCGGGTGAGGCAATTAACTCCTCTTCTTCAGGTAGATTCATAATCAGGGTCATTGAGTGTAGGTCACTTGTTCACAATAGTAAGCAAAGACATGTGTAGTGAAATTCCGTAGGTGATTTGATTCCATGCCTTTGAATTCTACTCCCTCTAAAAAATATTGTGTTTGACCGTAGTAAGTCTCAAATCCCTGCTACTAAATTATTTAGGGGGCCGCTTTGGGCCAAAGGAGGGGCGCATCACAGACCACAAACAAGGCTTGTTCAGTATGAAAAAGGCTGCTTTATTGAAGACAGGTGCACCTGACAACATATTATCCTTGGCCTGCGCCGTACAAAACTAAACCTCACTAAATATTCTCTTCCTGCCTTACCCTCCACCCCCACCCCTAAAGTTTCCCAGTTTGCAACCATTTATAAACCCCCAACTCGGTCATTCCTGCTGACCCATTAATCTTGTAACCTCTTAGCAATTCCTAAAATAACTATCTAAGTAAATGTTCCTATGCTACTTCCCCTTCCTGCGTGCTCTCGGAGTGACTTTTCCCAACCAATAAACTTAAAGTGTAAACAAATCTGACAACTATTACCAAGAAAAACGCCCACCGAAAAACTATTACCAGTAAAACAAAATACCAGCACCTGCTTCAAGCGACAACCCAATGTACATAGTTTCCCCACCCGGTGCACCTGTTCCCCAAAAACCCACCCTGGCCACCAAAAATCCAATGACGTACCAAGCCCCTAAATCTTTCCCCCTACCCCAACCCTAGAAAAAACGGAGAGGGTGGGCGGGACAAAATTCCCCCCCTCTACCTAACTAACCGGCCATCATGTCATCCCACCAAAATGGTGGCTGGTGACCCAAAAGGGCCGGTCTTAAAGGACCTAGCCCAAACACAGCCCAACAAGACATTGGCCCAAAATCCCCCAGGGGGGGCAGGCCTCCCATTGGTCGGCCGCCCCCCCCCAAAGCCCTATTGGGTCAAAGGAGGGGCGCATCACAGACCACAAACAAGGTTTGTTAAGTGTGAAAAGGCTGCTTTATTGAAGACAGGTGCACCTTACAACACATTATCCTTGGCCTGCGCCGTACAAAACTAAGCCTCACTAAATATTTCCTTCCTGCCTTACCCCCACCCCCACCCCTAAAGTTTCCCCGTTTGCAACCATTTATAAACCCCCAACTCGGTCATCCCTGCTGACCCATTAAACTTGTAACCTCTTAGGACTTCCTAAAATAACTATCTAAGTAAACATTCCTATGCTACTTCCCCTTACTGCGTGCTCCTGGAGTGACTTTTCCCAATCAATAAACTTAAAGTGTAAACAAATCTGACAACTATTACCAAGAAAAACGCCACTCAGAAAAGTCTGCCTCCAAGACTTTTCTGACCCCCCCCCCCCCTCTAGGGCCTAGGCCGTTCCGTATACCTTCTGATGTCCGATGCCCTATCTAAATCCTCCTTGATCTGGATGATATACAACTCCACTTCAAAATGCGACAAATATACCCCATCCTCTGATGAAATGTCCTGCAGCCTATCTAATTTCCGTATGTTCAACTCTCCCTATGCCCTCCTTGTCACAAAAAACCCGGCATGTCCCGGTTACTTTTCCTCCTGGCCATATCTATCACTGCTGGCCACTCAGCCCCCCTCCAATGCCTCCTTGGGATGCATTCCGACCAGATAACGTGACACCCTGGCCATTGCTGTTTTATCTGTAACATATCCCTCTTCATTTGTTATAACCAGGCCAAACCTTTACACAAAATCCAGGTCATTCTCCCCACGTGAATAATTCAAACATCAGGGCAAATACCACCGTGCACCCTCCTGTTGAAAGTGGTAGACCACTCATGCCACCTCATGCGCCTTTCCTGAACAATGAAACTTGCGTCCACACCCAAATTCAAACCCTTTCCCTTTCGACAACTCACAACGTTCATCCCATTTAACGAAAAAATTACCCACAATCCAGATGTACAATTCCGCCACAGCAGGCCCCCCCTCCGCACCTGAAAAGACACATATATGAGACAAGAAAATGACACAAACTACGCTTCCCTTTCCCGCCAAACCCAGCTGCTTAATGTATGACTTAAAGCAGTCCGACGTCCTACGTCCCAAAGGCCTAAACTCTTCCCTCCCCCACCCCCGCTTTGTGGCGTCAGTCGTTGCCCCTATGCGAAACGAACGTATCCCATACTGGCCAGGAGCTTCCCCCAAAATTAGGAGGGCTCGCCTCATGATCCATAGCAGTTGCGTCGCTGACACCCGGCCGCCAGCTTTTCGGCGAAATACGTCCTTGTCACCTTGATCCACATCCTCGGCCATCACCCCACCCCCAAAATACCGAACATGCCCTTATGTCCTGACAGTACCCATGACCACCCATTTCCTTACTCCCCACTGGTCTGTTTTTTGGATCGTTTAGGCGGCACCACTACCTTTTCATTCCGCAGATCCACCTCCCCACATTGTACCCCTTGTACCTTGTTCCCACCCAGCATTCAGAGACACGAAAAGCTCCGAACTACCTCCAAAACATTGGGGTAGAAAACAAAACGACCTCTGCTGACTTCCGGCATATCCGTGGCAGAACCTGTATCAAGCCGGACAGGAGCCCAGCTGACCACGGCTACCGTGCCCATGAACCTCCTCCCCTTTCACGCGCCCAACCTTCAAATATGCGACTGCCCCGTATCCCCGCCGAGGGCTCATAGCCCCACCATCGCTTGCCCATAGACGCTATGCCCGACACGTGCCTGCTATTGTGACCCTTTGGTAAGCCCTTGTCAATCATGGACAATATGAGCTTTACGACCTCCTCCTCCCTCGCCCATTGTTCTGATCTTCGCTGTGCCCCAGCCTCCAGAAACTCCTTTCAAGCCGGCTCATATGCCCTCCGTGTGGATGCGGCCATGGCACCTTCTACCAGCTGGAAAACCCTTTGTCTCCTACCTCTCACATCCCTGCTGGAACTTGCGTCCTGCCCTGTCCGCCTCTGTGACTAGACCCTGGAACCCCTGCCGCTGCAACCGCGATAACGTGTCCGCAAATATCATTGTCCACTCCTGGAACCTGCCTGGCATGAAAAAGACATCGGGCCCGATTCACAGAACTAACTTAAGACAAAATCCTAAACTTACTACCATTTTGGTATTCACAGAAGGCACTTACTCATTTTGGTATTCACAGAAGGCACTTACTCATTTCGGTATTCACAGAAGTTAGGAGTCCTAACTTTAGGACTCCTAAATGCCTTCTGTGAATACCGAAAGTCTTAAAATTAGGATTTTTCTCAGTTTAGTAGTAGTATAGTTAGGACTCCTAACTTTAGGACTCCTAAATGCCTTCTGTGAATACCGAAAGTCTTAAAATTAGGATTTTTCTCAATTTAGTAGTCCTAAGTTTAGGACTCCTAACTTTAGGACTCCTAAATGCCTTCTGTGACTACCGAAAGCCTTAAAATTAGGATTTTTTTCAGTTTAGTAGTAGTATAGTTAGGACTCCTAACTTTAGGACTCCTAAATGCCTTCTGTGAATACCGAAAGTCTTAAAATTAGGATTTTTCTCAATTTAGTAGTCCTAAATTTAGACTTAGGACTACTAAATTGAGAAAAATCCTAATTTTAAGACTTTCGGTATTCACAGAAGGCATTTAGGAGTCCTAAAGTTATGAGTTCTAACTATACTACTACTAAACTGAGAAAAATCCTAATTTTAAGACTTTCGGTATTCACAGAAGGCATTTAGGAGTCCTAAAGTTAGGAGTCCTAAACTTAGGACTACTAAATTGAGAAAAATCCTAATTTTAAGACTTTTGGTATTCACAGAAGGCATTTAGGAGTCCTAAAGTTAGGAGTCCTAACTATACTACTACTAAACTGAGAAAAATCCAAATTTTAAGACTTTCGGTATTCACAGAAGGCATTTAGGAGTGCTAAAGTTAGGACTCCTAACTTATGTGAATACCGAAATGAGTAAGTGTCTTCTGTGAATACCAAAATGAGTAAGTGCCTTCTGTGAATACCAAAATGGTAGTAAGTTTAGGATTTTGTCTTAAGTTAGTTCTGTGAATCGGGCCCATCGTGTCCCAAAACATCTCAACACAAAACCCTGCAACGGCTTCAGCACCTGAGCCTCCCCCACTGGTTGTCTGTTCACCACCTGTACCACTAACATGTTGTCCACCTTAAAAATCACCGTCTCGTGGGCCAGGTCCCGTGTCCATACCGTCACTGCCACTACTAATGGTAAGAGTTCCAAAAACGCGATGCTCCTCTCCCCATCCTTCCAATGTTGCGGATTCCTCCGACGGCTTCTTAGTGGTACCATTGAAACGTTTCCGGAATGTGTGCCACATGCTCCAATCTTCCCTAGTACCGGCCGACAACCACATGTGGTGATGTAGCATTGTCAAACATAACATAACATGTGTATTTGTAAAGCGCACGTATCACCCAAGGGTCTCAAGGGGCTGAATAACAGATGTGTATTGTTACCCAACATAATGGTACTCATTTTATCGACCTCAGATGGATGAAAGGCTGAGTGGACCCGCCACGATTAGAACCTGTGACCATGAGGTTGAACACAGCCCCCTACAGGGGATGCATTAGTCCTCTGCGCCACCAGACCCGGCTATAAACCATGCTATTGACATCCAGCATGTCCTGCATAACGTCTGTCATGCTCGCGCCCCTCTACACGCAAAATCTTTTAAGTGTCCTAGCCGTACCTGAACTTCCCTAACCGTCACCTTCTGTTTCGCCAGCAAATTATCTATCAAAAGCAGCATTTGCAGTTTTTGGTCCACCGTAAGGCGTGCTTCCATTACCTCTGAATCCAATTCCCATGCCAAGCAATGACAACACTCTACTGGGACCTTGCAACTCCTCTGGTGCCAGGGGCACTCCCAGGTAACCCATGAGCTCTTTAAAACTTGTCAGTTGCTCCTGACAGTCCGCAGAACCGGGCTGGCTCACCAGGAAAAAGTCATCCAGGTAGTGTGTCATCGTCTCTTTACCCGTGTGCCATGAGAAAACCCATTGCAAAATTGAACTAAAGTGCTCAAATAAGGCTCATGATAAGGAATACTCCATTGGCAGGGCTGTGTCCACGAAGATGGAACCCTCAAACTGTATGCCCAACGACTGGTAACCCCCGGGTGTACTGGCAGTAAGCGAAACGCTGATTATGTGTCGTCTTTGCCATGAAGGCACCTGCTCCTACTGAGGCCACCAATTCTCGTGTTACCTCTACCGATGAATAGGACACAGAAGTCAATTTGGCCGCTATGACGTCATTGACCGATGCCCCCTCCGGCCAGGAGATGTGTTGTATCAGCCTGTATTGCCCTGGGTCTTTCTTTGGCACCACCCCAACTGGGGAATTGATCTCTAAGGGGGCTACACGTGAACAGGCCCACCCCGTGTCCCTCTTGTATTTCCTTGAACAATTTGGCTCGCATTGCTGCCCCATGTGTCTTTGCAGATTGCCCTTCTCGACCCACCTGGCGGCCCGCGGCCCCTCATAACCTAACTTACAACCCTCTTTAGAAACTCATCTCAAGAGCTCAGCGTCCTCGGTCCGCAGATGAAATGCCAGCCATTGTTCCAAGCAACTCTGTCTAATGGGTGTATGAGCCTTTGCCCATAGTCCCTTGTGCTCCTCTGCCAACCCCTGCCCCCTGCGGGGTGCTGCGTGCCCTGGTTGGACTGCTGCCATTGCCCGTTAAAACCCTGCCCCATAACCTTGCACCAAAAGGTGTCTTCGTGAGCACTTCGAGCATTTGTGCTTGAACTTGCAGAATTGTCTGGCACATGTGCCCTGATTGAAATCCCAGCATGGTCCCAGAGCGTACCTGGTGCCATTTGCCATTTACACTCCCCCCTCAGGTGGGGTGGTTCTGCTAGGGGTGGGAAACCAGCGGAAGCCCACTGGCCGTGTAAATAGTGTTCCCAAACTTTGTGTCCCCCATTGTCTGCTGCTCTCCTTATTCCCCTCGCTAAACTCCACCCACCCTTTTGTTCCTTTTTCTTCTGCCTGGCTCCCACCCCTTTGCCAGTCTGCACACCGACCACCTGCCGGTGTCCCCACTCAGTGCCTGCAACCCCCCTCTTCCCTCCCCCCACGCATCTGTGCCTGCCGCCACTCTGCCCCACATGCTGCCGCTCTGCTATGCGTGGGCCTTAGCCTTACCCGACGTCAAGGTCGGCCTCCTGACCAGATACCGCCGCCTGACCCATTGTGAAGGAGGAGCTGCCACGCCATCCACCATGCGCAATCTACTGTGTCCCTTCTGCAAAAACTAGGCACATCATTAATGGCATCCCCCCCTTTCTCTGTGCTATCTTCGTCATAATTCAATATCCACCGGCCGTCCCCCGTGGACTCCAGCCTGTGTTTGTCATATTCCAATAACAACAGGCCGTCCTCCGTGGACTCCATCCTGTGTTTGTCATTCCAATATCAACAGGCCATCCTCCGTGGACTCCAGCCTATGTTCGTCATTATCCAATATCAACAGGCCATCCTCTGTGGACTCCAGCCTGTGTAATTGTGCTTGCTCCCTTCCCTTGCCTATCAGTGAACCTACGTCCAAGCATGCCTGCTGCTCCTACCCCAGCCTTTCTGCAGTATCCCTTATTGTGGACCTCAACACCTGTGCCCTTGCCCCTGAGGCCGCATCGACCCACCGGGATTGTGACACACGAGACCGCTCATTCATCCTAACTTGCGCCACTTTGTGACAGTCCCTCGCCGGGGTCCAGCTGCCTGCACATGGCATAGCCTGCCCGTCCTCTCAGTGGGGAGGAGCAGCATGCAACTCACCAGAGGATCACACCTGCCCTGGAACGGGAAAGCGGGGACCGACATGCCGGGGTTAATGCCTTCTGCTGTCCCTGCCAATGCCCCACTTCCCCCGTCGCCACCCTGGGGAACCGTCTGGATGCCCCCCGCCAGGGTACCCCCGCAGGCACCCGTAAGCCCTGGATACTGCTCAACCACTCCTCCTCTTCTCCACTCCCTACCAATGTATGGAAATGCCTCTTGCCCGTGTGACCCCCACCAACCCTCCCTCCCTTGCAGAGGGCCCTGTCCACCCACCCTCCCCAGCTTCAGGGTGGCATGGGGCCCTACCTGGGCCCCCCCGCTCCACCCTCTGTGAGACCAGGACGACCCCTCCCTTCTGCCCACCCGCGTTACACCATGTCAAGAGACCTGGTTTTGCCCGTTGCCCTCCCCGCCCCCCTCCGGGGCTCCCCCTGCAGGCGCCCCCAAAAACCCCAACTGGACGGCAGCACTTCCCTACACCCAGGGGCCCCCACCCACTCCGGGCCCTTATCTGGCTGTTCCATTCCCCCCGCTCTACCCGGCCGCCCTGCCACTCCCTAAAAGTATGAGAGATGCCCAGACACCCAATATTGATATCGGGGCTGCCCCCCCGCTCAGGAGTTGATCCGCATTCCTCCCATGCCTGCCCCTCTCGAGCAATATCAGGGCTGACCCTCTCCAGCAATATCGGGGCCGCCCCCTGCCGCATGAAAACTAGGCCTGGGCCAAAATTCCGTTCAGTTCGCGGAAATTGCGATAATTTGGCATTTTCGCGTTCCGCGGAAAGCGCGAAAATGTCAAAATTTCCGCATTCCGCAGCTTGGCGATAATTTGTTTCTTGCTCGCGCTGTAAAATAATACATTCTCGCGTGCGCGCGATCCCCTTACCTGAATCCCCGCGTTCGCCGACAAGTTTTCCCGATCCGGTCGCGTTCTCCACGGGATGTTGGATTGTTGGTAGCCATTTGCGCTGTCTCGCGACAGTTCGCGCCCGCAGTAACGTCATGCGTCGCGCGGTCACGTCTTTCTTCTCGCGATCATGCACCGCGAGACAAGTGAAAACAAGATGACCGCGCCCGCGAGCAGCCGCATGGGTAAGTTGGCGAGCCACGACCACGCAGAAAATACCGCGAACGGGCGGCAAAAAAACTTCAGCATCTTCGCGATATTTCCGCGTGTTTGTGGAGATTTTTAACATTTTCGCGATAATTTGCGAAAGTGAATTTCGCAAATTCCGCCCACCCCTAATGAAAACCCACCCTCCTCCGGTTTTGGTTGGGGGCCCCTCCCGATCCACAAACACACTCCAGGGAGGCCCGAGGAGCTGCACAATACGTGCTGTCTTTACCCGCGAGGCTGCCTAGCCCTGCCACCACGCCCACCCCCAGCTCAGACCTCCCGTGTAGTTCGGGAGCGCGGTGGCAAGCACGTTAAGACCGCCGCGGCGGCCCCGCTCGGTGCCACCCTTGCAGGCCTCACCTCATTCGCGGGCCGCAGCAATCCGTGCAGCCCGCTTCTGTGAGTAACTTAAGGCCTCAGTCACCCTGGGATCCTCGCCGTGCAACCTCTCAGCGTCGGTTCCCCGACCATTGTTGCAAACGCTGCCCGCTCTACCAAACAGAAAGCGCCACATACCTCTGCGACTCCCGCTATATAGAGTCCTAAACCTTCCCATAACGAATCCTCACACAAAATTTTTCCCCCCTCTACCTAAATAACCGGCCGTCGTGTCGCCCCACCGAAATGGTGGCTGGTGACCCAAAATGGCCGGTCTTAAAGGACCTGGCCCAAATACAGCCCAACAAGCCCAATTGGGCTCTGGACTGCGCAATTGGCCCAAAACCCCTGGGGGGGCAGGCCTCCCGTTGGTCGGCCGCCTCCCCAAAGCCCTATTTGCATACTTTTAAAATTGTGTTTCTAAATTGTTGATATTATACAGAAACTCGCTCTTTCTACTTCATCATTCATGAATTCATGAATCAACATGAATAGAGGAATCCCTACTTTTCAGCTTCGCATATCTCCTTTTGTAAAATGTTATTACATAGTTTTGATGCTCTTTGAAGAGTTTCTTGAAACCCTATCCACATAAACAGCACTTAGGAAGCACAAATTTGCCAAAAAGTAAAATAGCTAGCACTCGTATCACATTATATTGTAAAGGCTGATGCCAAAATCTGTGAACTGCCTGCCAAACATAGGGCAAAATTTATGAAAAATGTTTGCACACAGAGCAAAATCACTGGCTTTCCGAGTATCTAATCCATAGTTGTAGCGCGTGAAAAGTGAAAAAGCAATATGTGAACTGCAATGATCACAAGGCAACCATAGCCGTCAAGGGGAATCTCCTTATTGTTGTAACTCGCAAGGCAATTTATCAGTGCTTTGTAACTGCTCCTGAAGGTGCAAACATTGAATTGTTACTGATTACTAAGGGAAAGCTGTAAAAATTTTCCAATTTCAGAATGTACTGTTTTTGTGTATTGTGCTCCCAGTCATTTTGAGATGTATGTCACACTGCCAACACATTGCGAGTGCAAATGTTGAGATGGGTGTCTGTCATCCCTTGCAGGCCTCCATCCCTGGAATAGCTGCTATGCCAGGGATGAGCAAGGACACTTCCTTCCTCATTAGTATTAATGATTTGAGTTCTTGCACCACGTTGTCTCCAGGCACTTTACTCTGCATCTATTTAGAATACTGGGCACAAGGCAAATGAGTGACGGCACCAGGCATGCAACTCCATTGGGCTAAAAGGGCTTCAGCCCCTCACACCATCATGTGCCATAGCCTGGGCTGCTTTTTGACGTGCTCGTCTTGAGTAAAGCCAGGGCAGAGCATTGCTTGGAAGCCAGCACAGAGATGCTGCAAAATGTTCTCACGGGACATGGAGGAGGTCAACGGTAACCTAGGTCATAGACTCCAGGGTAGGGACTCTCACTGTGCATGGCAATGCGTTTTGGATTTCACTGTTGTTTTAATTAGACCTAATAATTGCCTAGAAACACTGGGATGACAGAGAGAGCGACTGCACTTGAAAGATGATCTCTGCCCTCTCTTCAACTTGACTGGTACCCTTTGAGTGCTTCCACGCAAACAAGGCAGAAAATTACAAATTCTCTTCTATGTGTGAAACTGGGTTACTGGTTGAGGGGGTGAAACCCTACTCATGCAGTCACCAGAATCCTTGTCAGGGCGAGGTACAAGCAAACCCCAAATTAATATGTGCTCAACTCTCTGGTAGCTTGGCACAGAGCAGTCAGGCTTAACTTAGAGGTATTGTGTAAAGTATTTATGCAGGACTTCAAACAGTAATAAAGTGAAAACACAACTTAAGAAAGAACCCACACCAATTTAGAAAAATAGAGCAAAATGTAATAAGTAAATCAATACCGAGACAACAAGAATCCAATCAGTAGAACTGGAGAAATGCAATTTAAAAATGTTAGTGAAAATAGTGCGAAAAGCCCTAAGCAACACTCGTGGCTATCTGGTTGTGCGAGGCCGGGAGGAAGTCACAAGTTCACACCGACTGCGATGGAGCACAGGCAGGATCCTGGGAAAAGGTTAGTCTCACTGGAAAGTTACCTTCTCTGTCCAATGCAAAGAGTTAAGTTCACGAAGGAGAGCCCAGCGAGGAGCAGGCAAGCGTCGCAGACGTCAGTCGATGTACCACGAAGAGCAGGACTGCCGTCATGGACAGCCGTCACTGTAGTTCAATTATCCTGTTGTTGTAGTGAAAGGTTGGGCAGGAGCCTCGCAGTGGCACTCCCCGTGAGCCATCGATGCTGTAGTCCGAAGGGTCGGGCTGACGGACCTTCTAATTGGCAGGCAATGCAACTGACATGGTTTTGGCACCAATTGCCCATTTGCGGTTTTGAAGAGCCCAAAAACCGATTCAGCTCCACTGAGGCCACACCAATGGTCCAGGACCTGAGGGGCACCACTTGGGGATCAGGGGTTGCTCCAGTTGGATATGGCTGCTAGATCAGGTGGTTGGGAGCCTGTTATGTCCCAGTGGCTCTGAACAGGAGGTTAGGAGACTAGTCCTTGAAGTCACTCTGGGAGTCCTGGGTTGAAGTGCAGGTCCACTCCCTCTGACTCAGGCAGGAGGGCAGCAGAGAAAAACTCCAGCAGGACAGCAGTTCAGCAAGGTAGTAGTCCAGCAGGGCAGCAGTCCTTCTTCCTGAGAGAAACTCCACAGGTCCAGAAGTGTACTGAAGAGTTGGTGTCTGAGATCCAATATTTATACCAGGTGCCTCCTTTGAAGTGGGTAAAGCTTCTACAGGTTTCCTTTTGAGGAGCACAGGTTTCGCACCTCCCCTGCACTGACTCCAGACTCACTACAGGGGGTATGCAGCCCTTTGTGTGGAGGCAGGATACAGCCTATTCAAGTGTATGTAGGGCTGTTCCCAGCTCCACCTGTCCATCCTGCCAGTGATAGCCCATACAGGAACAGCTAATCTCTCTACTGTGTGTGGCTATCTAGGAGGAATACACAAAGCCCAGCTGTCAGCTACACCCAGTTATGTGACCCAGAGACAGGCTGCAGGAACTAAATGACTAAGGCAGGAAAATGGCAACTTTCCAAAAGTGGCATTTTCAAAACTGTAATTTAAAATTAAATTTTACTATAAGGATTTTTCATTGCAATTCCAAAGACTGCAAACATGAACGAGTTACATGTTCCCATTTGGAAGCTGCAGCTTATTAAATGTTATAAGGTACCTCCAATGTTCTCCTATGGTAGAGATAGGCCTTGCAGTGGACAACAACATATGTAAGAGCTTTTCACTACCAGGCCATGTAAAACTTAAAAGTTGATATCCAACTTTTTAATTGCACTGTACCCTGGCCTCTGGCTGTCCAGGGCCTACCCTAGGGGTGACTTATAGGTATTGAAAAGGGAGATTTGGGCATGCCAAAAACTTTATTTTGCCAGGTCGAAATGGGAGTATAAAACTGTTCACACAGGCACAGGCCTGAGACGAGTTTGTGAAAGGGCTACTTAAGTGGGTGGCACAATCAGTGCAGCAGACCCACTAGTAGCATTTTGTACAGTCTCTGTACATGTAGTACCACTTTAATAGGGCCTTATAAGTAAATGAAATATGCCAATTGGGTGTAAGCCAATTCTACCATATTTAGATGAGAGAGCACAAGCACTTTAGTACTTGTTAGCAGTAGTAAAGAGCGCAGAGTCCTAAGGACAACAAAACGACATTCAGCAAAAATAGGAGGAGTGAAGGCAAAACGTTTGGGGGTGACCCTGAAGAAAGAGCAAAGGCCAACAGTATGCAATTGCATTCATATGTAGCCCTTATTACACATGACGAGGGGTAGCAAGCATTATATAGATGCAACAAAGGGGAGAACGTTTTTCTTTTTTTAATGGGGTTGCAGTAATTCAGTGTCCACAAGGCGGTCTAGACTTTTCAATCAATAGCCTCCTGCATTCAGGTGGGGTGGAGGATGGTTGTGGTTTTGGTACTAAAAAAATTCAAGTAGGGGCTAATAAATAGGAACATGCAAAGTGATATTGACAAACAGGTATATGGACAGTACTTACTTTGTTTTGGTGGTTGCTAGTGGTTTGACACCAGCACTTATTAACGGCCACACATATTAAGTGAAAAGGGATAACCAAAGTATGTGGTGGGGTTAACTAAATTTTGCAGCAAGAATGAGAAAATGAAACAGAGTATTGTGACAAATTTTGTGATCATATTCATTATTTTGTAATTTTTACTCACCTGATCTAAGGTTTCACTTCACTAGTACCAATGCGACACCAAAGTACAGCAATAAGCAACTAAAGATGGCCAGTCGACCTTTCTGAAAAGCCTTCCAGTGTGCAGCAACACAGTTTTGCTGCAGTTTCAGTAACATTTGGAATGTTTGAGCTCGAAACATATTTTTTGCAAAAATCTGCAAATTTTTCAGCAGAGGACGAAATATGTGGCACATGCAAATCAATAATAATGCGAAAAACATCACAGCCACAGAATTCAATAATTCCAGTGGCCCTGCATATTAGTTGGGGCAGGGTATTTTAAATGATGGTACCACAGGCAGCAGTCCAGATCCAATAAGGAAATTCTCTATTACTGCCTGTTCTTTCCCAGAAGGAAGGCCAGCTAAGACCCAAATATTGATGTTCCTTGTGAGTCCATCAGGTGATGGCTTAACAATACCATAGTGTGACACAGTTACTCTAACAGTTGACGAAGACAGGGGCGCAGAGCAGCCTGTCACTGTGCTCATTTTTCTCATGCTTGCTCTGTGGTCCAGTTTGGCTAGGGTAGGACATGGGCACCACAGAAGAAATGCACATGAGGTACAATATTCTCCTATGTAACATCAAAGGCTGATAACCTCTCAGAAGGCCCTGTATGTCTGTTGCTCTTTGTGTTTGGTTGTCAAACAAGTAAAAGACTGAAGAGGCAAATCAGCATGGCGCTGTGCATGGACAGCACCTGCAATTGCTCTTAATAAATCTTTGTGCTGCACAGGGGTGGCTCCTCCATTAGGGCGGAGGAGCGTCACCCCACTACTTTCTCACAGTGCGAGAAGCAGAAACATAAAATGGTTATAGCTACCATTTCATGTTTCTGCTTCTCGCACTGCGAGAAAGCAGAACAGAAGGGTTTGGTTGCAGGCGGGCAGGCGGGCAGGTGGGCTCGGCTACTCTGGGAGCAGGGGAGGAGTGGTGTGCCCACTCCTGAGCCATCATGACTGGTTTGGTCGGCCCTCTGGGGCTGCCCAAACCAGTCATGCAGACTCCGCCCTTTCTCCATGCAGGCTGCAATGCAGCCTACATGGAGAAAATATCTTCCCCGTAAGCCCCTGGCTGGGTGGCAGCCCCACCAATCACAACGCTAACATTGCAGCATTGTGATTGGCTTAGGGCTGGGGAGGGAGATTGCCTGCTTCCTGTTCCTGCTGGAAGCAGGGGAGCAGGAGCAGGTGCCAAGCAGGGCTGGCGCCGAACAAATGCGGGACCCGGCCTGCGGACAGGTACGTTTTTTCTTTTAAACAAAATATTTTTAACCCGTCCTCCTTGCGCGACTCCTCCACGCCCGCACCCACGATTAATGCTGGCCACGACTGTTGCTGCAGCTGCATGGTATGCCTGAGACAGCTCAGCACTCATGGAGTCTGCCTCTTGGTTCTCTTTCCCATCTCTGCGAGTAGCAGTTGGTGCTTGTAATACCTTGAGCTGCAGGAAGAAGGGCACTGTGCTCTAGATCAGAGTAACACACACATCACAAATGGTCAGTTGAAATGCATACTGGCTGTGCCTGCATGGGCCTTGCTGTTCCTCAAGCTGATCCATTTTGCAGTCAGCTGGAGCCACCCTCACCTACTATTGCTCCATGCCAATATCAAAACAATAAGTGTAGTCCAGTGGGTCAACAAACCTGCTGAAGAGACACAGTTCAGGTGCCTCTCCTTTTCTCAATGTCCATATGAACAGTGGATTTTAAAACTCAAAATGGGGTTCCCAGAGACAAAAGTTCAAATTTTACATGTTTGTTCATTACTTTTTGCTTTTCAACTACTATGGCACCAACCATAGGCTGTCACCTGGGCCTCTGCACTGTACATTTTATTTTTGTCTTCCTTTTTATTTGCCACTGTCTCCTTCACCCTGCCTATACAACCCTGTTCTTTCTAAAATTCTCCACCACAAATATAGGACACAAAGAAAACCAACATGCCCTGAAAACAACGACTTTCAAGAAGACATTCGTAAAAAGCATAAACGGTAAGGAGCATGGGGAGATGGCACGCGTGTGCAGTAGAGAGTGGATTAGAAGACAAGATAAGTAAAGATGAGAGGTTCATCTGCAGTGCAAAGCAAGCATCACATATCTAGTGTGTTGCTGCACAACGCACTAATCGAAGGATTAGGACTGCTTGAGATTTAGAAGCACATTTATAAGCCCCTTGCGTTGCCGGTAGGTCACTTTTTCCATATTAAAAGTGACGGTTCAGCGGAGCAAGGGCCTTGTAAAAAAGCCCCATAGTGCTGAAACCCCTTCACATACAGAGCAGAATCCAAGCACAAATTGAACTAAGCTCATACAAATATACTGTTGAGCTCCTTTAGACACTTCATTTCTTGTACTGAACCAGAACTGATCCCTTATGTGCATAGGCACAGACAGAGTCACGTTCCTTCACAGACTGGGAGCCAGATCTCAGGCCGCGTTGAGCTACTTACATGTTCAGTCCCACAATGTAGAAGCAGATTTTGTGGGGATGGAGATTATTGGCACCAGATCAAAATCTGTTGAGGTAACAGAGGCCTCTCATCAAGGTTAGTCTCAAATATGGACTGTCCCTTATAGGAAGTGAGGAGGAGAAGGTGGGAGGGAGGATGACATTGAGAGAGAATGTACTAGCAGAATATATTGTGGTGAGACAAGACAGAGAATAGTGAGAGAGAAAATGGAGAGGAAAGAGGAGAAAGCGCAGAAAGAAATGAAAGGAGAATGTGACTGAGATGGGAAAGAGGAGAGAAGAAGGGTGACATGGGAGATGGCAGAGCGAATGATGTGCGAACAAGAAGCACAACAATGATGCTGTGGCAAACTACACACCACATATTACCCACTTACTTTCTTCTTCACCCGAGGTCTGACTATCACCTTGTTTTTCGGCAATGCCAGTGCTGCCAGTGGATGTTGCAGATATGAATCTCCAAATAAACATTTTAGACACCAGCACCTGGGGACCTGGGCTTGAATCCAGCTTGGTACTTGACAGAAAATTATACAGTTCAGGGCAAATCACTTAATTTCACTGTAAACTTTAAATGTGAGATGTCAGCAGAAATGTGTGTAATTCAAAGACTTAAGCCCCCACTTGGACTAACTCCCCATGGTGTACAGTGCTCTATTGCTCCACAGCTGTTTCCGTGCTATATAAACAACTCATACATGTTTTTATATTGTGATCAGTTGATCCAACATATCCCACACTCTGAATGCCCCTACCATTTGAGCTCTTGGTTAACAATCCTCATTTTGTGTCAACCACACAGAAACCTCTTCACAATTTTCTTTATCCCAGTACATGCTCCACACCTTTAGATGGATTCATATAAACCTGCTTCTCTAGGTCCTCCCATACACATCTACTTGTTCCCTGTAAACATGTGTTTTTTATGTGGCTGATGTTGCTCTTAGTAAGAAAATACCCTTTCCCAATAAGGCTTCAGAGCTTTGTTTTATGTGTGCCAGAAATAAAGACCCAACACCTGACTCATTTGGTACAATTTTGCAGACATCTGATGCTCACTGGTCTGGTGGACTCTCTTGAAGCTCCAGCAGTTCTTAGAGTCTCAGGTGAAAGCACTGGCAAAGCAAATAGATCTGGCTTTAAAGAAAATACGGGCATGCACAAATGCTATTTGAAAGTGTTAGCACATTAAAGAGATTACTATTGGATTTGCTAATATGCGTTCTTATATTGACTCTGAGGATGTCTCCACCCCCTTTACGTGAAGGGGTTTCCCTACCACTGTGGTCTGAACTAATAACCCCTTCTGAAGTTTAGGCCTAGGTGCTTCCCTGACAGCACCATGCTATGAATAGTCTGAGCAGGTTTGCTAGGGGATCTTCTCTATGCTGTATTGGCCAAAATATCTTTGGCAGTTCTCGGATTTTGTTAAAGCTCATGTAATAAGCCATGGTTGCCAGCCATAATATGTTCAATTCTCCTACAATATAGGGACCAGCATCTTAAATGTATGGCATGGTGGTTGAAAACTTCCTTTTCTCATGATTCATGATGTAAGATGCATCCACAGACCACTTTCAGAGATAAAAAGGAATTTATTTGAGTAGTACGGAAATGCTTGTGGATCGTCCGGCAAGGCTTCAATCAGCGAGGAACAAGCAGGGCCATACTTTAATGCCTTTGAATATGTGGGCAATAGGTGCTCACAGATACTGAGCCTGTGCCTGTAATGTTCAGTATTTTATCACATCCACCATACCAGGGCTCTCCAAAGTGGGTCCTGAGGGCAGGATCCATGCAGATTTTTAAGATAACTACATTTATCTAAATGACGATATGCTAAAAATCTGGCATGGATTTGGCTCTCCAGGACCGACTTTGGAGAACACTGCACTATACTAACCACGCTGGTTGTGCTGATTAATTCTGCATATATGACATTTAATTTTTAGTTCCTGGCGTAAGAGGCGGGATACAATTGGTGCTCAAAAAGTGCACAATCCTACAGTTAGTAAAATATTCAAATCAAAAATTAAATATATGATTGTGGGACTGTAGAATAGGTCTTTCGTCTCATGGATGGAAGCTACAAGCGGTGGGGGAGAATAATGGCAGCAGACTGATTAGAGACAAAATATGATTGAAGCCACGGCACACAAACACCGTTTCACAGTTCGCATGAGACTCTTCCTCCACAAACAAGTTCCCGCTGACCAAAATGATGCGAAAAAGAGTAACTTTCAGAAAAATAACAATTAAACGAAATAGGCAATACCCAAAAACTTGGAATCATGCAAGATTGTTTGCATAATTATTCTTTTGAGTAACATTGTTGCTACTGGAGTTTTTTGTTTTTGGCAGTGGTTGACGTGCATTAAGCAAAGTATGGGAACTGTGATGCTGTGCGCAAAGGGGCAGGGTGAGGGAGTATGGCATGGCTAAAAGAAAACCTAAATATTCTGTAACTTTTTTTTGTCTTTTACCTTTGGGTAACTACTTATGAAATAAGGTACACCTTAAATGAAAAATAAAGGCAAGTTCAGTGAGTAATCAGTGGGAAATGCACTATCGTACATTATGAAACCTCTATTACTTAATGCACTGCAGAGGCATTTGTCTGTAAGCAGAGAGCCAGACAATTGAATCCTGGTTGGTGCAGTGAAGAATAGTGCCTTGTTTATGTTTAGTGCTACGAGGTCCCAGTCTGTAACAGAAAGCACTGTGAATATGTAAGTCATTATTTCAAACTTGCATTACACACAGCAGAAGATAGGGTACTATACAATGCGCAAAAATATTTAAGATAAGAAATTGCTTTCGAATATGGATTTTGGTAATATTCAGACTGTTCTTAGTGCATTTTTTATAACCGCCCTTTAAAAGCACACACTTCACATCTCAGCTGGTAACTCCCTTGCAATACTACTCAAAAACAATAAATCTAACCATGAAAAAAAACCATCAGGAAGCTTCAAGTTTTGCCATCAATTAAAGTCAACACTGGCTTCCAAACACCCTTTACACCCTTTACATGCGCAGATGAACCAGTTGTGCATATTTACATTTCTTTCAGGCAAACGGACACCCTGGCAGACTCCCTGCCTTACAATTCAGCTGAGGCATTTCAGCTCTCGGAATTAACCGTCCTGGGATGGTAATCTTTTCACAAAAAGTCCAGTTTTTCTTAAATTAAAAAAGTATGGGTACTTCCACTGTGTTCTTTGCTGTTTTTATAAAGCGTAAAACTGGCCCAAGAGGGTTACAGTACTTCGCAGGCAAGGAGAGATCCAGTTGCAGCTCCTAGTGGGAGGGCTGCGGGGCGGTGGGGCTGGGGAGGGGCCGGGGGGGGGGGGTAGAAAACTACGGCATACGGCTGACCGGAGGTATGTACATAGATAAATAAATAAAACAAATTAAATTGTGCGCGCTGCAACGCAAATGGCGTTGCAACGCAAATGGCGTTGCAGAGCGCAATGTAATTTGTTTTCTTTATGTACTTAACTCTGGTCGCCGTATGCCGGAGTTTACTACCCCCCATCCTGCCCCTCCCCCACACCACCGCCCCGCAGCACTCACGATCCCATCTTCATTGGGTCTCTCTCGACCATTTCTATGAAACTGAGGTTTTGGTTAGGTGGTTGTACAACTCTTTAACAAATCTAAAGAGCATTCCTCTGCCATGCAGGCATGCCATTAATGGAAGCTGCCATAGAGGGCTTGAGGATTACTGCTTCATGCTTTCACTTTCCTCTTTCCATAAAACAGTGATGGGAAGTGCGTGGACCTCTATTCCATTCTTTTCCCTTCCGTTGCATTATTTGCGTCCAATTAAGAGACTCTTGCGAGCCACACAGCATGAGCCAACTACTGGTGCGTCCTAATAAAGTGGTGCAGATGACAGCTGCGTATCATCAAGCACTTCAAGTCCATCAAAGGCAGTAAATCTGTAAGACAAGAGAATTCCTCTGATTGATACATGTGTCCAGCATCTCTGCTTTAATAAATCACCATGGATACGGCAGTGCCATGTTTTGTAATTCCCCACAGGGGTGCATGCAAATTGAGACCAATCCTCCCTCATTACCACGCAAAGAAAAAAAGCAGTGGCGGTAGCAAAATTTACCATCTACGGATTAAATGGTTTCATCCACTTATTTTTTTGGGGGGGGAGGGGGGCCGTTGCCAGTATTTTTCATCTTTACTATGGAGTTTTTGATTTTCCCAAAGAATCCAAGGCATAATTTACCAGATGTTAATTTGAAACATTATCTACTTAACTTCACTACATCAGCAGCACGTTTGTATCACAGAGCTTTGTGGCATTAATAAGTATTGGGGTAAAGGCGCACAGTAGTTGCCAAATTAGTGCAGTGGCAACGTGAAGACAAGTGGAATAAGCACTGGTCATGGGCGGCTGGGTGAGCGGGGTCCTGGCATAGAAGTTTACGGGGGTCTCTTCACATAGGAGCAGGACCAAGGCTGAGTCCCATGTTGTTGGTTCTCGAGTGTCTTCTCGGGTAAAAAACAATGGACTGGATTGTGTCTAGAGTAATGCTAAAAGGTGAGGTTATTAAATCAGTCCACCCAGAACTTTTTTCCTTTTTCCCCATAAAAATTCCATCCCCTTATTGTTATATCATAAAAAAATGAGAAACAGCCTTAACCACGCAGCCTAAACTACGCATGGTTAAACAACGCAAGCAGAACCATGCACGTCTAAACCACTCATATACCTTTATGCGAAGTATTGGTATGCTAAGTAATGACACATATTCCTTTATCACGCATATGCTCAGTGTAAATGTTAGTGGTAGTTAGTGCTCTAGACTTGGAGCGAATGGGTGGGGGGTGGGAGGTGTTGCAGACTTAGAGGGACTTCCTGCCCGGATGAGGAACGGCTTGGTGAGTATTATTTCTGGGAGTGTTGGGGTCGGGGAAGATTTTAGGGTGTTAGGGCTCAGGGCGGGTGGTCAGGGTACTTTATAGGGCGGGGAGGCTGACTTTAGGCTTCAGATTAGGGGGTGGGTAGTTTGCAGGGTGGTGCTTTAGGGCTTCAGGGCGGGGATCAGGATACATTTTGCTGCTGGGGGGATGGTTTTAGGGTTCATAGTGGGGGGCTGGGCTATTTTTTAGGGTTGGGGTCAAGGTTTCGGGGCTCAGGTTAGGGGGCGGGGTCGTTTTCAAGGGTGAGAACTGTGTTTTAGGGCTCAGGGCAGGAGTCTGTGTTTTTTAGGGCTTGGGTGGAGTTTGTTTTTAGGGCTGTGCGTCGCTTTTAGGACTCAGAGCTGGTGGCTGGGGTATTTTCAGGGCTGGGTTCAGGGTCGTATTCAGGGCAGTGGGCTTGGTTTAAGGGCTCAAGTGGGGGCTAGGGTGTGACCTTAACCACGCATGTGCCTTACCAACTATGCCATTACAACTAAATCCGTTGTAAAGACATGCGTGGTAAAGGCATACGTGGTTAAGACCTGGTCATTGTTCAGCCATGCTTTGTTGGGGATTGCGGGGTTCTGTCATACAACCTCAACAAATATCAGGTAATTGCCATTGGTGCTCAACCGTAATGTGGAGATGTGAAGCAGCTTTCATATCTATAGTCCAATTGGTCGCACACTGCTCTACCTAACAGCGTGTTGCCCCAAAGAATTGTCGTCCCTGAAGTCAGCGTCGGCGGATACGCCTATGCCCGAGTCTTGAGTGCAAGTAAGTGTAGCGTTAGCCATCCCTGGACACGTGTTTCGAGGTAGTTGCCTCTTGTCAGCAGGGAGTAGGTGAGTGTGTAGGGTTGCTGTGTAGGCTGCTAAAATAAATGTTATCAGGTAAAGTACCTCTCGAAGCGCGCAGGTGCGTCACCATGAGCTCGTCAGCTGCACCGGCTCAAGGAGCCTGAATATTAACAAAAGTCCAATTGGTCGCACACTGCTCTACCTAACAGCGTGTTGCCCCAAAGAATTGTGGTCCCTGAAGTCAGCGTCGGCGGGTACGCCTATGCCCGAGTCTTGAGTGCAAGTAAGTGTAGCGTTAGCCATCCCTGGACACGTGTTTCGAGGTAGTTGCCTCTCGTCAGCAGGGAGTAGGTGAGTGTGTAGGGTTGCTGTGTAGGCTGCTAAAATAAATGTTATCAGGTAAAGTACCTCTCGTAGCGCGCAGGTGCGTCACCATGAGCTCGTCAGCTCCACCGGCTCAAGGAGCCTGAATATTAACAAAAGTCCAATTGGTCGCACACTGCTCTACCTAACAGCGTGTTGCCCCAAAGAATTGTGGTCCCTGAAGTCAGCGTCGGCAGGTACACCTATGCCCGAGTCTTGAGTGCAAGTAAGTGTAGCGTTAGCCATCCCTGGACACGTGTTTTGAGGCAGTTGCCTCTCGCCAGCAGGGAGTAGGTGAGTGTGTAGGGTTGCTGTGTAGGCTGCTAAAATAAATGTTATCAGGTAAAGTACCTCTCGTAGCGCGCAGGTGTGTCACCATGAGCTCGTCAGCTCCACCGGCTCAAAGAGCCTGAATATTAACAAAAGTCCAATTGGTCGCACACTGCTCTACCTAACAGCGTGTTGCCCCAAAGAATTGTGGTCCCTGAAGTCAGCGTCGGCGGGTACGCCTATGCCCGAGTCTTGAGTGCAAGTAAGTGTAGCGTTAGCCATCCCTGGACACGTGTTTCGAGGTAGTTGCCTCTCGTCAGCAGGGAGTAGGTGAGTGTGTAGGGTTGCTGTGTAGGCTGCTAAAATAAATGTTATCAGGTAAAGTACCTCTCGTAGCGCACAGGTGCATCACCATGAGCTCGTCAGCTCCACCGGCTCAAGGAGCCTGAATATTAACAAAAGTCCAATTGGTCGCACACTGCTCTACCTAACAGCGTGTTGCCCCAAAGAATTGTGGTCCCTGAAGTCAGCGTCGGCGGGTACGCCTATGCCCGAGTCTTGAGTGCAAGTAAGTGTAGCGTTAGCCATCCCTGGACACGTGTTTCAAGGTAGTTGCCTCTCGTCAGCAGGGAGTAGGTGAGTGTGTAGGGTTGCTGTGTAGGCTGCTAAAATAAATGTTATCAGGTAAAGTACCTCTCGTAACGTGCAGGTGCGTCACCATGAGCTCGTCAGCTCCACCGGCTCAAGGAGCCTGAATATTAACAAAAGTCCAATTGGTCACACACTGCTCTACCTAACAGCGAGTTGCCCCAAAGAATTGTGGTTCCTGAAGTCAGTGTCGGCGGGTACGCCTATGCCCGAGTCTTGAGTGCAAGTAAGTGTAGCGTTAGCCATCCCTGGACACGTGTTTCAAGGTAGTTGCCTCTCGTCAGCAGGGAGTAGGTGAGTGTGTAGGGTTGCTGTGTAGGCTGCTAAAATAAATGTTATCAGGTAAAGTACCTCTCGTAACGTGCAGGTGCGTCACCATGAGCTCGTCAGCTCCACCGGCTCAAGGAGCCTGAATATTAACAAAAGTCCAAATGGTCGCACACTGCTCTACCTAACAGCGAGTTGCCCCAAAGAATTGTGGTCCCTGAAGTCAGCGTCGGCGGGTACGCCTATGCCCGAGTCTTGGGTGCAAGTAAGTGTAGCATTAGCCATCCCTGGACACGTGTTTCGAGGTAGTTGCCTCTCGTCAGCAGGGAGTAGGTGAGTGTGTAGGGTTGCTGTGTAGGCTGCTAAAATAAATGTTATCAGGTAAAGTACCTCTCGTAGCGCGCAGGTGCGTCACCATGAACTTGTCAGCTCCACCGGCTCAAGGAGCCTGAATATTAACAAAAGTCCAAATGGTCGCACACTGCTCTACCTAACAGCGAGTTGCCCCAAAGAATTGTGGTCCCTGAAGTCAGCGTCGGCGGGTACGCCTATGCCCGAGTCTTGGGTGCAAGTAAGTGTAGCATTAGCCATCCCTGGACACGTGTTTCAAGGTAGTTGCCTCTCGTCAGCAGGGAGTAGGTGAGTGTGTAGGGTTGCTGTGTAGGCTGCTAAAATAAATGTTATCAGGTAAAGTACCTCTTGTAGCGCGCAGGTGCGTCACCATGAGCTTGTCAGCTCCACCGGCTCAAGGAGCCTGAATATTAACAAAAGTCCAATTGGTCGCACACTGCTCTACCTAACAGCGTGTTGCCACAAAGAATTGTGGTCCCTGAAGTCAGCATCGGCGGGTACGCCTATGCCCGAGTCTTGAGTGCAAGTAAGTGTAGCGTTAGCCATCCCTGGACACGTGTTTCGAGGTAGTTGCCTCTCGTCAGCAGGGAGTAGGTGAGTGTGTAGGGTTGCTGTGTAGGCTGCTAAAATAAATGTTATCAGGTAAAGTATCTCTCGTAGCGCGCAGGTGCGTCACCATGAGCTCGTCAGCTCCACCGGCTCAAGGAGCCTGAATATTAACAAAAGTCCAATTGGTCGCACACTGCTCTACCTAACAGAGTGTTGCCCCAAAGAATTGTGGTCCCTGTAGTCAGCGTCGGCGGGTACGCCTATGCCCGAGTCTTGAGTGCAAGTAAGTGTAGCATTAGCCATCCCTGGACACGTGTTTCGAGGTAGTTGCCTCTCGTCAGCAGGGAGTAGGTGAGTGTGTAGGGTTGCTGTGTAGGCTGCTAAAATAAATGTTATCAGGTAAAGTACCTCTCGTAGCGTGCAGGTGCGTCACCATGAGCTCGTCAGCTCCACCGGCTCAAGGAGCCTGAATATTAACAAAAGTCCAATTGGTCGCACACTGCTCTACCTAACAGCATGTTGCCCCAAAGAATTGTGGTCCCTAAAGTCAGCGTCGGCGGGTACGCCTATGCCCGAGTCTTGAGTGCAAGTAAGTGTAGCGTTAGCCATCCCTGGACACGTGTTTCGAGGTAGTTGCCTCTCGTCAGCAGGGAGTAGGTGAGTGTGTAGGGTTGCTGTGTAGGCTGCTAAAATAAATGCGCGCCTTGAGTGGTACTTTACCTGAGAATATTTTTTGCCAGCCTACGCAGCAACCCTACACACACACACCCACTCCCTGCTGACGAGAGGCAACTACCTCGAAACACGTGTCCAGGGATGGCTAACGCGACACTCATTTTCATTTTAAATTTTTGGCATATGCGTACCCGCCGACGCTACTTCATGGACTACAATGCTTTGGGGTAACACGCTGGTAGGACGAGCAGAGTGCGGCCAATCGGATTTTTGTTTATATTCAGGCTCCCTTGAGCCGGTGGGGCTGACGAGCCCATGGCTACGCACCTGCGCGCCTTGAGTGGTACTTTACCTGAGAATATTTTTTGGCAGCCTACGCAGCAACCCTACACACACACCTACTCCCTGCTGACGAGAGGCAACTACCTCGAAACACGTGTCCATGGATGGCTAACGCGACACTCATTTTCATTTAAAACGTTTGGCATAGGCGTACCCGCCGACGCTACTTCATGGACCACAATGCTTTGGGGTAACACGCTGGTAGCACGAGCAGAGTGCGGCCAATCGGATTTTTGTTTATATTCAGGCTCCCTTGAGCCGGTGGGGCTGACGAGCCCATGGCTATACGCCAGCGCGCCTTGAGTGGTACTTTACCTGAGAATATTTTTTGGCAGCCTACGCAGCAACCCAACACACACACCTACTCCCTGCTGATGAGAGGCAACTACCTCGAAACACGTGTCCAGGGATGGCTAACGCGACACTCATTTTCATTTTAAACTTTTGGCATAGGCGTACCCGCCGACGCTACTTCATGGACCACAATGCTTTGGGGTAACACGCTGGTAGGACGAGCAGAGTGAAGCCAATCGGATTTTTGTTTATATTCATGCTCCCTTGAGCCGGTGGGGCTGACGAGCCCATGGCTACGCACCTGCGCCCCTTGAGTGGTACTTTACCTGAGAATATTTTTTGGCAGCCTACGCCGCAACCCTACACACACACCTACTCCCTGCTGACGAGAGGCAACTACCTCAAAACACGTGTCCAGGGATGGCTAACGCGACACTCATTCTCATTTTAAACTTTTGGCATAGGCATACCCGCCGACACTACTTCATGGACCACAATGCTTTGGGGTAACACGCTGGTAGGACGAGCAGCGTGCGGCCAATCGGACTTTTTAAAAAAAAAAAAATTTCAGCTTTCATATCTATGCCCAATCTTATATTTTAACCCACCCCAGATTTAGCATGTTCAAGCTATTTTGGCACCCCTCTCGAGCTCGGCATAGGTGTGGGAAAACTCCTAGTTTGACACAATCGCTCAGTGTAGTGCTTGTATAATCAACCCCTCGGTGTAGCTGGAAATCAGCCCCCAGTGAGAAAGATAGTAAGTAAGGGTTATGAGAAAGATAGGTGGAGTGCCTTATGTTCTAAATGGAATTTCAAAGAAAGTGGTAGAAACCAGTTCACAGTCCCTATTAGCACCCCAGAACAAAAGGTATGTATAGACAGCATGTGTTCATAGGGTTGTGTTACTCAATCCGGTTGCTAGCATCTACTTGTTTTTGTAATGGGAATAGGTAAGCTGCTCGCACCAGGTTGCCAAATCTACAGGAAACTCTTAGAAGACGCTGGGGCTAGTGGTAGATTTTTCAAATGGAGGCACAAGTTTGTATTTTTCCAAGGATGTGCTAGATTTGCAAGCCTCTAATGGTTTCAGGGCAAAATATGAAAAGATTATAAAGACAATCTGCGTTTCAGTGTTGACTCTCTGTTGACTCCCTAAAAAGATTGGAAAACAATTTGTTATATTTGGTGCTTCCGGAGAATAGTTACTCATCCGTGGATGTGCAATAGAAATAATTAGCAGGAGAAACAAGCTGAAGGAGGAAAGGAAGGTGGATCAGGGGCTTCTAGGGAACAGCAGGTGTAGCGCTCACTTTACTGACATAAAGTTGCTGAAGGCATCTGCCAAAAATGACCTCATTAGAGCACTTTTATTTTTAGTAATTGCTGGCGGGACGGGGGCTGGAAAGCATCTCAGACAGAGGGAGGGTGTACAACTGGGAAGGTGTAGATGTCTCCTGTCCTGCCTTCTCCTCAACATATAAAAGGCGCTTTGATGCAGTGGCTTGCAAGATGGCTAAAATGATTCACACATAGGCAAGACCTATTGGCTTCGCCAATGCTTGTTTTTTTCTGGAGGACATGAAGATGAGGCAGGGCAAGCAACACAGTGAGACAGAGTTGGAAGGACAACCAACAACACAGGATTTTAGTGGGAAGAAACAACGTGTCTGGTTTACGCTATAAAACATTTTGAAAAGAAATGTTTGATAGCTGCTTTGCCAGGAGCCAGTCGCCATACTCCTTGACTGGGTCTAGACCAATAGTGTTCAAGGATGACGTGCAAGCAGACATGCTTTGGTTTAATGGAAGTTGTTCCCATAGGAAAATGGAGTGCAACTCGAGCGCAGGAGGTTTAGCGGCAGAGCTCTCCCGGGGATCGAAGTAAGTAGGGCTTGTTTGGGAAAGGATATTGAGGATTAGATGAGGATCACTAAACTGATGAGAAAAGCCGTCGACTTCTCACCCTGCCTGGAAGAAACTACAGACCCTGGGGGTGAGCAACCTGCATCGTTTAACTGGGGAAGCAGCAATCATTAGCACGTTTTTCTCCTGAAAAAGCCAAGAGTGGGTGAAAATGACATTTTCTACTCAATCTTTTGTGATGTTTACAAAACGTTGCATGTGAAAGAATTTACTTGCAAACCCTTTTTGTTAGAAACTTTTCCCAGTAAAAGTGAATTTTTTCTGGAATTGTTACCCACAAGCCCTATTTTTGTAGATGTTTTCTCAATTTAATCTTTGAAACATTTGTAACGGTTGCAAAGTTTGTAAAGTTGTGAAGAAAACCACAAACTTTAGGGATAAAAATGTTACAATTTAGCACTATAGAGAAAAAAAAAACTTGAGTTTCGATGTCCTATTGATAGGTTTCCATTCCCAGCAGAGGCGTCTTTGGACTGGTCCGTAAGAGAATCTGGAGATTTCAGAGCAGGCGAGTGCCTCTGATAGGTTCAGCAGAAAAGAGACAGTCACTTCCAAGGCTTCACTATACAACAGAAAATCCAGCGTGGCCATGACAGTCAGCCACATGTGAGACATGGCTCGAGATAAGTGTCTAGACTCTAACTTGCCTCTCAGAGGCACTGGGCTTTCTTCCTTTAGGTTCCAGTAAGTAGCAGAGTCAGCATAGGGACTGTAGGCCAATAAAAGTGACGTACCGGTGGCGCAAGGGTCTTGTAAATAACCCCCCAGGTATTTAAATCATTTTACCAGAGACTGTGTCGACCCAGACCTTCACACCACACAGATGGTCCGGCTCAGATCTTTTCCTCACAATACACTTTGATCCCCTGGTTTTGTCCCCAAATGAACACCACAAACCCAGAGTGTCACCTTATTGAGAAACTGTAGAGTGAGAGCTTCCCCTTGCACCGAGTCTGGGAAGTCAGTTGTTCACTTACATTGGCAGTGTGCTCTCAGGACTTCACGCAGACACCTTGGCCCCAGGGCTTTGCCACAGATACTGTGAGGTTGGGCATTCATCTGACACATGCTCTGTTCGCATGCACTCTTTTTACATTTACACTGTGGGTCCAGAGCTGTGCCCCACAGAGACTGCAAAACCAGGACTTCACCTCACCCAGACACTGAGTAAACTCAGGGCTTCATCTCAAAAATACCGCGGGGCCCATGCCATAAGTCGCCACTCACACAATGGGCCTAGGGCCTCTCCACAGACAGACAGTGTGGGCCAGAAGTCTCTCCACAGACAGGGGGTGTGGGCCAGAAGTCTCTCCACAGACAGGCGGTGTGGGCCAGAAGTCTCTCCACAGACAGGCCGTGTGGGCCAACAGCACCTCATCAGAAAGACAGTGGGGGGGGGGGGGGTGGGTTTCACCTCACAGAAGCACTGGGCCAAGGGCTCACGGTGAAAGATCGCTGCCAGTAATGGGAGTACTGTGGTTGCCCTTTTTGTTGTGATAACATGTGCGTGGGGAGCTCGAGGTGTGGTCTCGAGCCTTCGTTCCCGTTAGAGCATGCCGGTCATGATGTCACCGTCAGAGCGAGGAATGCGCCTTAACCAAGGAAACAAAGCTGCGCGCGGAAATCTAGAAAACAGGAAGGGAAGGGGGCATTTTTCCAGGTATACAGTGTTGCAATGTTTAATTCAGAAGCACACAAAATTACAAATGCTGTTTCAGGGAAGCAGTCGGCTAAAATACTTTAGAAGGAAGCTGAGCGCCTATCACATCCCGGACAATTATCGCCTCTGCAACCCAGCTATATGAGCCACATTTGTTTTTAATATTTTAACTAATGACTAATAAACCACTAAGGTCAGCTCGCTTGGCAAACGCTGATTAAACGTCGCGTCTCTGTTATTCTATCCAAAATCAAACAAAATACTGCAATAGGCGTCTGCGTTTCCTTCTTGAAAGTGCACATTAAGAGCATTTTCGCAAATCTTCGAGGGCTCTCGTTGATCTTTTTTGTTAATGGATATTTTGTGTTGCTCTTTTTTTCTGTTTGTTCTTTCCTCCTGTTCAGTAAATGCGTTATTTCTCCCCTCTTATCCCAGGCCCTTCTTCTTGCTTTATTTTCTATAACAACGAGCCTCTATGTTTACCCTCCTTGCTTTATTAGCCTCTTATCTCTGTCACTTTTTTTCCCTTCTATAACTTACTCCATTTTAACTGTCTCTTCTTCTTTTACACATTACTGCACCTATTGAAATTGTGTGTTTTGTGCTAAATATGGAAAGATGGGTGGGAAATGGCCATGCTTTAGCATTTACCAGAACAAACTAGGGGGCATATCAACAAGGGCTTTATCTCTGCTTTTTTGGCTTTAAAAGCCAAAAAAGCAGAGATAAAACTAGCGCCCTATCAACAACAGGGTGCTAACATGCAAATTGGCATGTTAGCACCCTTTTACTCTACGCTTCCCCTTGCATCTCTAATGAGATGCAAAGGAGGCGTTCCAGAGTAAAATAATAGGAGAAATGTCGCTAAGCGACATTTCTCCTATTATCAAGAATATCGCTAACCCTGTTAGAGACAAAAAAAGCAGCGCTAACCTTGGTTAACGCTGCTTTTTTACGTCTGGTATTTTTCTGACTTAGCTATGATATCCTATGGAAGGAGGATATCATGGCTAAGTTTGGGAGTCCCTATCAACAATCTAACGTGAGATTATCGCTGGGTTTCCAGCGATAATCTCACGTTAGCCACTTAGCGTGAGGATTTTTATCGCTATTGAGATAAGCGTTGCTAATAGCACGCTATCTCAGCGATAAAAATCCACGCTAGCCGGCGATAATTATCCTAGCGCTAAGTGCGATTAGCGATAATTATCGCCGGTTGTTGTTGATATGCCCCTAAGGGGTATATTATCAAGCATGGCATTAAAATTATCGCTGCTTTAGCGGCAGAAAACTGCCGCTAAAGCGGCGATAATGGGCTTGATAATATGCCGCAGAGAATTCCCATGGAAGCCCATGTTGACACCAGTACATGGGCTTCTATGGGAATTCTCAAGGGCATATTATCAAGCCCATTATCGCCGCTTTAGCTGCAGTTTTCTGCCGCTAAAGCGGCGATCACTTTAACGCCGTTTCTTGATAATATGCCCCATACTTCGGTGCGATGTGCAGCAAATCTGCATGCTAGTCCCTAAAAACTTGTGGTTTTAGAATGTTTTATGGACAATTGTCTAAATAAACGTATTTTCTACCTACCCAAAAACTTGTGATATGTAATACATTTATTACTCCCAATAAATACCGCACTCCTCAATGTAGGTTTTTATCAGGTGCAACAATCATTGCATCTGATAATGACAACTCCTAATGACTGTCTTACTGTATATTACTGCCCTGATCCTTTTCTCAGGTTTCTTTCACCCTCTTCATTTTTATGTTCTACACTATCTATTAATAAAAGACTTGACTTGTGGAAGTCTACCCACAAACAATAAAATGTTAGCGTTTCCAGTCTGAGCTGTTATTATATATTATATGTATATATATGTTATTATATATTTTTAACATGGTTGATTGTTGAAGTGGAGAAGTGTGGCTCAATGATTAGAGCGGCAGACCCTGATGCAGAGGTCTACCCCGGGACCAGGGTTCAATTCCCTGCCTTGGCGGATCTTGGGCTCAAAATTTCCACGGACCTGATAATTCTCGCCTCAGTGCCTATTCCAATCATGGAGTCCCACTCTGCAACTCTGGGCAATAGCTTGCTTAATCTCCACAACGGCCCCCATAATGCTACGGATGCCTGGCCTCCACCTTGGGGGTGCCCAGGAGTGGATGCCTCACAGGGAAAGCCAGGATGGGTTCCACAGCGGTATTCGTACAAGCGCCTTGAGACCCTTGCGGTTGAGTAGTGCGCTATACAAGTATCAAATTTACATTTTACTGTCCTGATACCAACTACAGAAATATTGAATTACACATACATAGATCCAATAATATGGACTTCCAACGTCAGGTTCGACATACATAGGGAATTATTGATTTACTATTCTAACTCCACATATACGTGCCGGGACGATGTGTTAGTAGTCGATATTTCCAAGTTGTTACATATGGAGATCAATTTTAAAACTTTGATTTTATGGCATCAAACCCATAACACTGACATTCAATGTGCTTTCATCTACTCTCCTCTTTGTGTAGTGAGACCAGAGAAATAAAGGTATTTGGCAAGGAGCCCAACATTTTTGTGTAAGATGAAAGTAGTGATCGCATTTCTGGTTTCCCGGTTGCAAACTTGCCAACTTTCTGCAACGCCTCTTTTTCTGTGCACTGTCTCTCAACAAGATTCTGCCTTTCTGTTTCTTTTGGATATGTATTCCTTTCCTTGCACATTTTTTCCTCCCAATTCACTTTCCCTTTCCCTGCTCTCTCTCTTTCCTCCCAAGCCATCTCCTATCTTTCCTCTGACTTCTAGACTCTGCTGTTATTCTCTGAACAAGCTTCAAGTTTCTGCACTACCTCTATCTACCTATCCGCACAATCTTCTATTTCAATTCAATTACATTTTTATATGGCAGTTCTCGCCATCAATAGTCATAAAAAAAAATGTGTACATACTACTCAAAGAGATACAGTGTATGACATGTTTATAAGAGAACAAAGGCACATTGAAATACAATTTAACATACAATTAAGCACATACTACAATAAGCTAATAGTCAAAAAGTACTCTTTGCCTAATCCTTCACATTGCCATCAGGAACCTCGACACCCCAAAAAACCACAAATTGCCTAGTATCTGATTGTATAATTCTTAAGGCTTCTTGCAATTCTCTTACCCTTAAACTATGAAATAGTGGGACAAGCCATTTCACCCTAGTGCCATGACGACTAGGGCATGAATTACAGAATTAACAGTGGCCATGTGTTTGATTAACCCATCGACCCCACCTGGCGGTGTATGATGCACGGAGAAGGGTCCCATATCTAAAATGGAGATAAATCTTTCTTGCATTACTAGGCCCAATTTCACCCATAAACTGCTCTAATACAAAATCAACTTTCTGCATAAGAAAATCCTCTATTGGCTTCATTATCTACTATTCTTTGTATGCAGGGCCGGCTTTAGAGCAGTGCAACTGGTTCAGCCGCACTTGGCGCTGACCTGGGGACGAGGCGCCGACCTCAGGGGGGGGGGGGGTTGTGTTTAGTAATAATTTACAATTTTAAAACAAATGCAGCAGAGTTCCTCGTGCATTCAGATTTCTGACAGCATTAAAAATGTCAAGAGAACTCTTGTGATTAATGTTCCTGCTAGAGAGAGAGAGATCAGAGTTTTGTCTAGTGCCAGTTTTGACTCTAGATAAAGCAGCACAGTGGGTTGATATGCCTGCTGCAAAGAACGCGTACCATGCAGATCACAGATCCATATTTTATGTGGATAGCTGATTGGATTACTGCTTTTGTCACAGTTTTTGTAACTGCAGTTCATAAAATAAAACCCTAATATAGAACAGTAACTGTTACGAACTGTCATCAAAGAGCTGCATGGCAACTGCATAAAATAGTCTAGATGGTTCTGTTTTTTCCCCAGTCTTTCATAATCTATTCCTAATTTTCCCAAAAATGGTTTGTTTGGCTAAATATACCTTCTTATTAGTAAAGCCAGCTTTTACCAATACTTTAAAACAAATGAAATGAATGTGAGAGAGGGCCTAGGGAGAGTTGAGGGGCACTTTTACCCAGCGGTCCGTGGTCGTGAGGGAATCCGAGAGGTGGTCATGGGGGGAAGAGGGCACCAAAAATTATTGTTGCATCGGGCGCCAATAGCTCTAAAGCCGGCCGTGTTTGTATGATCTCCTCGTCCACTCACTGTCTTCTGTTCCACTCACTGTTCCCTGTTCTGTAATTGTTCCTCTTGTCTCTGAATGATCCCCTGTTCTTTGCATGATCTATTCTCTGCAGTCTCCAATTCTCAGATTGGTCTCCAATTCTTTCAATCCGCTGCACAGCCTCATTTTTTCTGAACAATTATTTATTTGAACCATCCCCTACCCTTTGCATGGTCTTGTATGGGCGTACTCGTATTCTGTGCACAATCTGCTTCTTTCTGCATAATCTCATAATCTCTGCACAATCGTCTAGTCAAAGCATGATTTTCTTCTTGATGCACAGTCTCTTAATCCGTGAACCTTCGCCTGTTCTTTGCACGATCTGCTTTACACTACACAGTCTTCTATTTTCTGAATGGTCGCCTATCTTTTATACATTCTCCTCTTTTCTGTACATGGACAGGTCTCCTGTTGTCTGCATGTCTTCAATTTTTGGATGCTTTCTATTCTCTGCGTACGTTCCTATTTTCTACACATTCTCAAATTCTATGTTCTGTCTACTATTCAATGCACGGTTTCCTATTCTCTACACAATATAATATTCAATGTGAAGGAAGAAGGGAGCACACTGCCTCACATCCCAGCACTCTGTTCACTCAGCTGCATTATGGTAAAGGCAATGCGTTGTAACACAACAAAAGTCTTTCGTTTCCTCCACTGTTGGTGCATCCACCGATGTGCATCTCTGGACACTTGTTCCAGGATTGTTGTCCTTCTTAAGTAGATATTAATACATTGTTTTAGAGGTGCTGGAAATGCTGCTCACAGTCTTCTCAGATCTCTGTACCACTCACTTAGCCCAGGTGCCTCAAACAGCTCATCAGCTCAAGGATGCCTTACAAAAAAAAACCTTCTTATGTGTCCCGTATTAGTTACACAGTGATTTATTCTATACACATTCTTTTATACTTTCTATAGTCTTCTATTCTCTGCATGGCCTCCTTTTTTCTGGGAGATCTTCTACTTGCAGCACAGGCTCTTATTCTATTTATGGTCCCTTATTCTTCACATGATTTGCTATTCACTGTACAGTCTTCTCTAAACATTGTCCTGTTCTTGGCACAATATAATATTTACTTTATGGGCTCCTACTCTTTGCAGGGCCAAGCCTTCTATTAACTACATTAGCTCACATTCTTTGTAGGCCTCTTATTTAAAGCTGAGTTTCCTATTCAGAACAGAATTTCATGTTCTATTTTTTGGACAGCCTCCGCTTGATGACATGGCCAGGTCTCCTATTCTCTCTATGGTCTACAATTCTTTGCATGACCTCCTATTGTCTACATGCTTTGTTATAAAGTACGCAATCCAACATTCTCTGTTTTTTCTCCTATTCTCTCCATAATTTCCTTTTCTCTACACTGTCTTCCTTTCCGTCCAGTATGTCTTGCGTGGTATTCTTTGCAGTGTCTCCTATATTCTGTAAGGTGTCCTGTTCTCTGCAGGATCTACCTTGTTGCACACTAACTATATTATTCTGCATGGTCTTATCTTCTCTCTATGGAATCTAGTTGCACTCTTAAGGATTTATGGTACCTCGGGTAACATATATTTGGTGCCTCTTGTTTGGAGCAACTTTAAATTCATTATTCCTCTTCGGTTAATTCAAGCCTTCATTATGCTGAAGAACATTGAATTATAAGTTAACAGGGGCTTGCAAAAAACAACCAAGAGTCCAAGCTGCCTGGTGTCCGCCAGTGAAACAGTGCTAACAGAAAGCTTAAACAAGCATTTAGAAAGCATTTACTTTTGCATTTGAGCTACATTTGCTTGTGCAACAGCAGCAACATTTTATGTGGAAATCAGAATCTAACCAGGTTGTTACACCAACCTAGGAAAACATGCTAAAGCAATGTTTGATAGATGTTTGGTTGACTAGTGCATAATATTAAAAAGAGACAGGCACATAGTGTTTTCAATTTCTGTGTTAGTTGCCAAATATTTGAGCTACATTTGCTTGTTCAACAGCAGCAACATTTTATGTGGAAATCAGAATCTAACCAGGTTGTTACACCAACCTAGGAAAACATGCTAAAGCAATGTTTGATAGATGTTTGGTTGACTAGTGCATAATATTAAAAAGAGACAGGCACATAGTGTTTTCAATTTCTGTGTTAGTTGCCAAATATTTGAGCTACATTTGCTTGTGCAACAGCAGCAACATTTTATGTGGAAATCAGAATCTAACCAGGTTGTTACACCAACCTAGGAAAACATGCTAAAGCAATGTTTGATAGATGTTTGGTTGACTAGTGCATAATATTAAAAAGAGACAGGCACATAGTGTTTTCAATTTCTGTGTTAGTTGCCAAATATTTGAGCTACATTTGCTTGTTCAACAGCAGCAACATTTTATGTGGAAATCAGAATCTAACCAGGTTGTTACACCAACCTAGGAAAACATGCTAAAGTAATGTTTGATAGATGTTTGGTTGACTAGTGCATAATAATAAAAAGAGACAGGCACATAGTGTTTTCAATTTCTGTTTTAGTTGCCAAATATTTGAGCTACATTTGCTTGTGCAACAGCAGCAACATTTTATGTGGAAATCAGAATCTAACCAGGTTGTTACACCAACCTAGGAAAACATGCTAAAGTAATGTTTGATAGATGTTTGGTTGACTAGTGCATAATAATAAAAAGAGACAGGCACATAGTGTTTTCAATTTCTGTTTTAGTTGCCAAATATTTGTAATAAAAAAATGTACAGACCTTCACTACTAGCTTTCCTTCAGCAACAGTGAAAATCAAAGCACTACTTTGAAGATTTTTACCATTCCATTGGTTGAACTCTGATAACTTTCTTCTAATTTCTCTTGCTGTTCCATGCCCCTCTACACCTCTTTAAACGTTTGCACTTCTCTAGCTAGACTGTTACATGTGACACTGCTGAGTAACAAAAATGGGTCGGGCAGGATACAGGAGATGGAATGACACAAAGAGGGCACTATAGCGAGAGGCATGAATTAGAAGAAAAAGGGTTCGAGACAGGGATGATGTAGAAAGATATGTGAGGAAGGCAGAGAAGTAAAGTAAATAGAAAAATGTGAGGTAGACAGAAGGAAATATAAAGAGGGGTGGAAAGAAGGAAATTTTAGAGTGCAGAAGAGTGGCAGAGAGAGATACGGATAGAGATGAGTACATTTTAAGGAAGGGAGGGGAGTATAGTACTTCAACGTGTGAGGTAGAGAGCCACGTAATGTAAAAAAGAGTTGAATTAGAGAGAGATAAATGCAGCGATGGGCAGAGGTAGACAGAGACACTAGAGAAAACAAAGAGATGCAAAGAAAAGAGAGCAAATTGAGAAGAGGTATACAAAAATTGGCCAGGTGAAGCGAGTAATAGAGAAGAGCGAATGGTGCACAAAAGCGTGAAGGTTAGATATAGCAATGTGGTGTAGAGCACAAAGAGGAAGCTGAGATATATATATGAAATGGAGTAAGATATATGTTGATATGAAATGGAGAAAGAGAGGTGAGGTTTAAAAGGAGGAAGAGAATTGTGAGAAAAAGAGAGGTGAGGTATAGAGATGTGTAAAAAAAGGTTTAGAGAGATAGTTGAGGTGGAGGTTGTGAGTTCAAATAGAAAAGGAGGACAAGAGAGAGATGTGTGTGTGTGAGTGAGAAAGAGTTAGAGAGAGAGAAATAGAGAGAAGAAGAGAGAGTAATTGATGATAGAATAAAAGGGTTAGAGGTAGGTAAATAGAGATAGCAAGAGGGGAGTCAGAGCTTTAGAGCGGTGAATGAAAAGAAATAGAGGTAGAACGAGTGAAAGTGGAGGTCGGGAGATGGGGTAGTGAACTAATGGTGAAATAAATTGAGAGGTTTGGTAGTTAGAGAGATGAGGTGAAGAAAGCGTTGAGGTAGTGAGAGAGATGTCAGATAGAAAGAGAAATGATATGAGAGGTAAGTGGTGGGGTAGAGAAGAAAGGTCAGAGAGAGTGGTAGCAAGATCTCAGGCAGTAAAGACATCGAGAGAGAGAGAGACAGAGGTGCAATACAGATAGAGATGAGCTTCTATCACACGTGAAGTAGATGGAGGAGAGCTACAGGGTGTCAGATATAAAACGAGCACTGAGGTTCAGAGAGAGGGATATGGTAGAGAGAGCTGAGGTAGAGAAAGGGGATAGAGAGTGACAGAGTTAAATG
Organism: Triturus cristatus; assembly: GCF_964204655.1. Classification (NCBI taxonomy): domain Eukaryota; kingdom Metazoa; phylum Chordata; class Amphibia; order Caudata; family Salamandridae; genus Triturus; species Triturus cristatus. Next base: position 1,390,961,325 of record NC_140590.1, read on the forward strand.
TTGGCCGAAAACTGGATAGAGAGAGGGGCAAGGTAATGAGAGAGAAGTTGAGGGTGATGAAGTGGAGTGACTTATGGTGGATATATTGAGAGATGTGAGGTACACAAAGATGAGGGACAGATGAGAGAGGATGAAGGTACATAGAGAAGTAGAGATAGATAACATAAGAGAGAGGGTTAAGGTATAAGCGGGGAGGAGTATTAAGGTTATAGGATTCACACAGAATTTGTTTTTCAATGTAATTGCCACCAACTCATGAGAATGCTTGAGAGTGAAGAAGGCCAGGCATGCATACCAAGAGACAGTTTAATTATTGCGTAGAGCAACGCAGTACAGTGATGCATTGCACAAGGAGTAGACAGGAGCGTAGAGCCATAGGACGAGTCTTCCTTTTGCCCACAGAATCTTGGGGATTGGCCAAAAGAAGCCTCAGCTCTCTTCAATCTAGGGGTTATCATTAACTCAAAGCTGAATTCAGATAAGCAGATAGAAATGGGGACAAAATCCTGCCTATTCTATATCCACACTATACTCCACAAAATAAATTACTTTCCCTCAAAAGATCATGATAGCCAACCCTTCCATTCAAGCATCCATAGATCATGGCAACTCAGCTTCCCTGAGACAGCACCAGTACCAGCTGATCAGACTACAAAGGATCTGGAATGCTGTAGTCAAAGTATCTAGAACCTACTAGCAAACACTACTTAATTACAACAAACTGTGTGTTCACATATGTGGATAGCTTCTTTTGCACCAGCACTTTGACCACCATTTTTTAATTAATATTTTACGACAGTTCAGACTTTTATCCAGACTTTTGCACATTGCGTTGATTTTATGATAGCTCCGATTTTTACGCAGACTTTGCATATTGTAATGATTTTTTAAATAATCCAACAATGAAGGTTGGTTGATTGAGGCTAGAGCCTGAATAGATTTGACTCTGTTTCTGGCTATTTAAAGCAACTTCATTGACTCCCTGTGCCAAAACGGATCCAATTTACATCAGCTTGAATAATGGTTAACATATTTCAGGACACTGCTCCTTCATTCCTGACAAGCAAATTGAATAAGTATTTCCCAACAAGGACTTTGAGCTCGTCCTTTAAAACCTATTTGGATTATCCTGATTCAAATGTGTGAATTAAGGAGGCAGAGTTTTCATGCTTCAAGTAGCTAAATTATGGAACCAAATACCATTGGAAATCAGAGATCAGCCAACAATTCTAGCCCCCCGGAAGTTTCAAACATGTGCTTTTTACTCGGTAAGCTGAAGTTAACCGTAGGTATATAGCTACCAGCATCAAAAAGACTAATTAGAGTGTGGGTGCTCTATATAAAATCCCACTAATAAAATAAAATAGTTAAAAAAATGGCCAGCTGCTGCTCACTTTCCTGCACTGGAGCAAAAAAAGGCTATCTAACACCACACACAACCTTGGCACCATGGTGCAGAGAATGTGTATGATGTCTAGCATAGGATTTGTCCTGGAAGCACCGCCTTCCAATGCAAAATTCTATGCCTAGCAAATTTCCAAAATCCTATCCACTGGATGTGTGTTACAAAGTGCTGCAAAGATGAATATGTGGACTGCTTCAAGAAAGGAAAACGAGTCTCCAAGTTAACGCTTGCCTTAATGATGTATTATATTTGTCACAAAGCCTAGTCTACCAATCTTTGTCGAGCGGCGTTCCCGTTACAAATCATGGATGCTTGCTCTGATCTTTCCAAGTTACACCTATGTAACACCACTTGCCAGAAAGTGATGCAAATCATCACAAAGTGATTTTGTGCTGAGAAAAGGCTATCTTTCCAGAGCAAAATATCTTTTGCAAAGGATAGTAAATACCCTTCCAAGATCCTGTTCAGTTTTGCATTGCTTTGCATGACTTTACCCTGGTGCAAACCTTTAATAATGTGATCCTATGTTTCTGTTAAGCATGCTCAGTTATTAAACCAGGAAAATAAGCTGGTTTTTATGACTACTGTTATTATGACAGGAATTTTGATTGCCTTATTCAGTTTATCAGTGGGCCCCTTGGAAGGTGGTGGCTCAGCGCAACTGCCCACTTTGCCCGTGTCTAAAACATCTCTGATCTTCGTGTCTTTTCTGTGTCTCCCTTACCAAATCTGTTCCTTACCATACACAGGCTCTCTATTTGCTAATAGTGCATCCTTTCATTGAATTGTTTTTTTCAATGTCACTGACTACTTTCCATGAACTGTCCCCATTGCCCTGCAATGATTACTTATTTGGCAAGATTACTCTATGTTGTCTTTTTTCTGAACTGTCTTCATTTTCCTGCAATGCTCCCTCTAATATTCTGCATGTTTTACCTTCCTACTTTTCATGTGCTCTTCATGCCATGGGAAAAAATATATATTATTCTATGTTGTGTTATGTTATCTTACGTGATATATGCTGCAATGTCTGGACACGGCATATCTATCAATGTAGTGACTGCTTGCAGCTGAAAAACTGGAGTCTGGGTCAGTGTTTCCATGGCTAAACTACTTGAAGAAGATCAAGTACTGTATATGTTATTGAATGGCTAAATTACAGTGGTGGTCTGCTCAATGGTAATTAGTGGTAGTGTTCAGAAATGGTGGCCCTTTGTATATTTCAGATGTCACTGTGTAGTATATGGCTGCAATTGTCAAAAGGTACAACCTATTCAGACAGAGACCAATATATTTTGAGGAAGTACCAAGTGCATTATCCTGAAAATGTAAATCAACCTGATCAAACATGAGAGAATTATATATAAAAAAGATACGATACTTATTATAAAAAGGTAAACATTCTTTATCTATGGTGAAAACTTTGCGAGACAACTACTCAACGGAATTAAGTAGAGCAGATTTCAGCCCACACAAGAGAAAAAAACGAAAGTGTCTAGTGCTTATGGTAAAGATGCAAGCATGCCATGGGCAAAAACGTTATCAACTGACAAGCCAGTGTAATTGAAGCACATGATAAGCATAAAATGAGGGCGTGTTGGACAGACCTCACCCCTACTACTAAAAATGATGACCTTAAAAAAATGCGAAGTGCATTGAGCAGTTTTGGGCAAACACACACAATATGCAATAAACTTTCTCATGAAAGCTCGCCCGGTCTACTATTTCTAGATGCCCATTGCTGGATCCATTTTGGGGTGCCGTCCTTGGTGGGATATCTGCAAAGTCTCTGTTTTAGAAGTGTGTCCCTCATACAAGATGGATAATTAATAGGTAGTCAAATATGGCTGAATTTCCATGCTAATCTATTGTGTTTGTAGAGACCTAGGCCTGTCCCTGATGCGTGGGGCCCAGAACCTGCTCTTCTCTATTATCTGTCTCTAATTATGCTTCAGAAAGGCTGATGATGGCCAGGTGCAGATAACTCAAACTACATTTTGCCCATGTTTTGGGTACTACTGCTTGGAACCAGCAAAGTTGCTATCTGCTGTGTGAGACATCACTTTTCATAAAGTCTGTGTCTGGAAAGCAGCCTGAAAATGACATCTGAAAGAGAATCTACCCAAATGGTTTTGAAGCCTTAGATAGAGGATTCACATCCTCTGTGTTATAAATGTGTAGAAAAGTGTCAACTCACTCACTTTGTTCAAGTCCCACGGTCTTCTTGACCAAGGAAGTGGGTACTCCGTTCCAACTGGGGCTGATGTCTGCATTACACTCAGTCTCCCAGATGTGAGGGGCCATCACTTCAAGTTAACACTTTCTCATGGAGTTGCTGAGAGTCTTCCCAAAGAACCTAGAAGCCTCCTGCCTGTTGGGAGAGGCAAGGGGCATGCTGGAACTGGCAGGAGGAAAGATTGTCTCCACGAGATGAAACCCAGCATGTTTTCATTGGAAGAAGCACCCAGAGAAAGCTGACATCACAAAAGTGTGAGCCATGGATGACCCGTGCTGTGAGGACTTTCCACTTGTTCCTGTGGGAGCTGTATCAAGATTGTACCAGAGCCTATTCCAGGGTCACCGATCAGCCCGCTGCAGCCTTGAGAAATTGGTGCTGCCACCTCTAATGAGAAGAGGAATGCCTCATCACTGCTCAAGTATAGAGTCATGACTGGCCCTGGGGTTGCAATTGCTCCAAAGACACCAAGGCCATCTAGAGACCACAACTGCCACTATCTAGGGCCTGCCTGCAGTCACCACTGTTAACAATGGGCATCGACTCACCGTTCTACCTCACTGAGTTCTGAAATTAAAAAGACATTGAACTGAGTTATTCCAGAACCATTAATAATATATGAGCCATTTGCACATGAGTCTAATCCCTGCCTTAGTCCATAGTGCATTAGTGATATATTAACAGCTGGATCTTAACGATAACAGGTGGGAGAACAGTTACCTCGAAGAAGGTGGTGTGGTGCTTCACTATTAGACTACAATTTATGACAACCCTGTGTAGTACCCATCAGATTATGTAGTATTTAGTTCTGCTGCAAAATTAAAGTACTTTCTTTGTTCATGGAACATAATCTCTGAACTGGACATTACATTATAGTGTCTGCTGGTTGCAGTTGAATTCTGAGCTGTTGCATCCACACTACCTCCCTGACAGGGGCGGCCAGTAAGTTTTGGAGGGAGGGGGGCGGACGGGCCCACACACATGCATACATAAACATTACACTCACAACCATGCATTCACACATGCGCGCACAAACACACAAACACATTTATTTACAACACTCTTTCCCAAACATTCATACATGCATGCACGCACGCACCAAACAATTTAAAAAGGAAACAACCACACATACCTGCAGCCAGCTCTGTGCTGCCATGGCGGTTCTAGAAGGCTTGGGACTTCTGCCTTCCCTCATTGGCTGACCTAAGGTCAGTCAATGAGGGAAGGCAGCAGTCCCAACGTCATCACAGAGAGGGATGGGGTCAGTGAGACTACTGACCCCACCCCACTCTATGATGAAGTGTCATTGATTGCCACTCGACCCTGGGCACTTCAGGGCTTAAAACTGAAGTGCCCAGGTGCGAGGCAATCAGTGACGCCACCCCTCGTCACTGAGGGGAGGGCCTCAGGAACCTTTGCTCAGCTGAGAACGTCATGCCCACAGGAGCTGTGACTTTCTCAGCCAAGCAAAGTTCAGTTCAGGCAGCCAGGAGCCAGTGCTGAATGCGCATGTCTGGCTCCTGGCTGCTTGAACTGAAAGTGAACAGTGTCTGTCAGGCTGACCTTTCTTCAGCTTGACAGACACTGTTCCTATGGGGCAAAAGGTGGAGGGGCGTGCCCCTCTACCCAAATGGACCGGCCGCGCCTGCTCCCTGAAAAGCCTTTGAGTGCTCGTCTTCACTATCCTTAGACAAGTTTGCAAAGGGTTGTTCTTGGCCAATTTGCATATAGTAGGACGGACTCCAGGACACCAATGACATACAGTCTCAACAACTATGGTTGGGGTGGCCCTGGGCTCTGAACGGAGTATGATATACATTTATACATACAGCTTGAATATTTTTAATGTGTGCGGTGAGTTAAGTGAGTTACATGGTCGATAATTCAGAGAGAGTATTGCGACCAACACGCAAACAGCAGCTCATTTTCACTTGAAATCATCTTTGTATGTAAGTCAGTCCTGAGCTGTGGCACAGCCGGTCCAGGATAAATAAGGTAATATGAATCCTTCTATTTTAGTACAGAACAATAAGCCCTAGTGCTAGCCCCCCTCCCCCCAGGCCTGTGGATAATTGTTTACTACACAAGTGTAATGCTACATTATTTATATATTTTGCATTACGCTCAATGTCCAAAATTTTGGACATATAATATAATGCAAAATCTCACATGATTTTGATCACAGGATGATGAATAAAAAAAAAAGCCTTGCCCGGAGAAAATTTCCCTCAAACCTGGCTCCTACAACAACTTAGTATGCTCTCACTTAGAAAAGTCACCCACAATACCGGTCAACAATGTGTTGCACACCACACGTAAATTTGTGTCATCTTCCCACAATTTCAGGTTATGCACAAGTCTTATGTTCCGTAGTGTTCTGCTCCACTATGCAAAATGTAGCAAGGCCATGGTCAGCGCTCAGAACAAGGCGCTCTTAGGGACAGTCAGATCATCTTCCGTCACCTGAGAATCAGTACCTAAGATTTTAGCACACATTAAGAAGGAGTCTGGTTTTGAGCTGTAAGGGTTATTGGAAGATTGACAGAATTGGTGGGCTGGGAACAATGAATGAGTGCTGATCACTTACAAATTCAGGCCAAGCAAATTTTGAGCTCACACTTTGGGGGACTGTTGAGTGAGAGTGGCCAAGGGTGGGGGATTCATCCAAAAGAGAAGAAGGGAAAGTATGGGAAGGGGGAATGGATGATACATAAACAACAGCAAAGAAGATCCTAGGGCTTGGAATGATTTACAGCGTACACAGAGCCGCGCCCCTCAACAGAATAATGAAGAGAACATAAGCACAAACAGATGAGCGCTCCTCGAGGCTGACTAAAGTGTAAATCACATGTTTTCAGAGTACAGTAGAGTTCAGCATGCCGACCCAATCTCCAGAGGCAAGGAGGGGGCTGGGGAGTGCCTTGAAGCAACTCTAATGATGGTTCATGCAAGGTAAAGGCAGGGATCTGAAGGCCACATGTTCTCATATTTGTTAAATTTCCCCATCACTTGTCCTTTGGAGCAATCGCCCCCGTACACCCCCAGTCCAGGCCCTCAAACAGAAACAGTGACACCCCCTGAAGATTTTTTGGCGTTCCCACACCAGGCCTTTACATGGCGAACTTATCTTTTTTTTTCATCAGTCTGGGTCTGGCGTGCTTCTGTTTTAGTCGCATAAAACCTGATGAAAACTGGCGGCATCCCTAAACGTCTGCCAAGAAAAGTCCAAGCACTGAATTTAGCAGCATAATTAATGGGCTGATTCCTTTGGAAGTTCGTGTTCCTTCTTAAAGTTTGTTTTGTTTGTTCAACGCCGCTATGAAGCGTGAGGAAAAAAGAAGGTGGTGTGCCCGAGCTGGCTCGTTGTGTACATTGTTGCAGTGATTGCGAAACAAATGTTCCCGCTTTGACGTGATTAAAAATCCGCTGCGACTTAATGTTTGTTACTTGTGGTGTGCACCTCGTTAAAGAGCCGAAAATGACCTTAATTGAGCTTAAATGACATTTCCAGCAAAACCGAACTACCCCTCCATCCTTCTTGACTAGTATATCTTTCTTTGCCTTGGACCCGTTAGGGAGCTAAACTGCATTTTGATTACGTTTGCACTACCAAACAAACTACAAGCCTAAATATACATTCGCTATATAGTTGTATCAGAAATATTCTTTCAAATCAATGAAAAACTCTTTTTTTTTTACAACATTTCATTTTTATGAAAAAAAATGATTAAAGCTTGCACTTTCAAAATACTTGACACTTCTAAGTTGCCTTCTATTTAGCGTTCCCGTTCTTATGCTTTCTATTTATTTTATAATGTAAAACAGTTTTTGAGCCAAAAAGATGTCCTTTAGGGGCATATTATCAAGCCAGGCGATAAAATTATCGCCGCTTCAGCGACAGAAAACCGCCGCTAAAACGGCGATAATGGGCTTGATAATATGTTCTATGGAATTCCAATTGAAGCCCATGTTAGATGTGAAGGACATCTAACATGGGCTTCAATTGGAATTCCATAGAGCATATTATCAAGCCCATTATCGCCGTTTTAGCGGCGGTTTTCTGCCGCTAAAGCGGCGATAATTTTATCGCCTGGCTTGATAATATGCCCCTATATTTCTTCGAACTCTTTTCAGTCATACATAAAAATACTAATATTTCCCCAGATGGTGTTTGTTTGTTCTCAGCTGCCCTTTTGACTTTCAGATGTCTGATTTTGTCTCTGGATTTATCTATTATGAGGTCGAGCCTGGCAGCACACGCGCTGATCTGGGAGGCATGCTGTACTCTGGTATGGGCTTGAAGCTCCGCCCACTCTCCACCTATCTTTTCAATTGGCTCCTGTTGCTGTCCTTTTTAAATTGTTGCTTTTGATTCATTAATAGGCTTGCCCCTCCGTAGTAACACCTTGTCTGCATTTGTAACCTTCCATGAGGACTGGACTTTTTACTTGTGTGGTTAAACAGAATGTTTATTTAGTCTGTGAGCCTTATTTTCTTTAATTATTTTGTCATACTGCAGACACACATGGTTTCCTGCATCAATTCAATTTATTTACCCAGCACAGCACATACCAGATGCCACAAAATGCTTTACTCCTGCCTGCTGTTGTAAGTATCTACTGTTGCAAGCAGAAATTGCCCTTTTAAAAATGTGTTTAACCAGCACGGCACACACCACGCGGCACACCTCAGTTGGATTACATTTTTTCGAAAAACAGTGATTTGGGTGTGGCCAAAAAGGGTCCAAGGAGGACGCAGGGGGTGCGTCACAATAAGGAATACTGTAACTAAGTCTTGAGCATCAATTATTGTGGAGGCAGCAAGGAAAAGTGTAAATAGGGACAATTCTCAGTTGGAATAACAAAGGTTATTTATTTCAATGTTATGTAAATAGAAGTAATAGATCATGTGCTCACATATAAAAAGTAAAAGACACACAATAGATGGACGGAATGTAGAACAAATCAAAACATTCACCCCCAGTCAAGAGATCTGGCTTAATTCCATCATTCTTTTGCTCACCATGCCACCCCAGTTCAGACCTGGCCATATGCAAATCATTTTTGACCCTGTGCCTCATGGGAACAGTCCAGCCTGAAATGCCAAGCCAGGTCCTCCTTGGACCGTAAACAAGCATCCTAGGACTGGTTTCGGGGGTTCACCCCTCTTCAGCCAGGAAAGGTTGATCCAGCGGCACAGTGAGCCCAGGACCCACGTCTGGGCATACCTGGCGCACTTAGGGCGAGAAAGCAAAAGACATACACAATAGATGGACGGAATGCAGAACAAATCAAAACATTCACCCCCAGTCAAGAGATCTGGGTTAATTCCATCATTCTTTTGCTCATCATGCCACCCCAGTTTAGACCTGGCCATATGCAAATCGGTCTTGACGCTGTGCCTCATGGCAACAGTCCAGCCCGAACTGCCAAGCCAGGTCCTCCCTGGACCAGAAACAAGCATCCTAGGACCGGTTTCGGGGTTTCACCCCTCTTCAGCCAGGATAGCTTGGTTCCAGTGGCACAGTGAGTCGAGGACCTACGTCTGGGCACACCAGGCGCACTTAGGGCGAGAAAGCAAAAGACACAAAATAGATGGACGGAATGCAGAACAAATCAAACCATTCACCCCCAGTCAAGAGATCTGGGTTAATTCCATCATTCTTTTGATCACCATGCCACCCCAGTTTAGACCTGGCCATATGCAAATCAGTCTTGACCCTGTGCCTCATGGGAACAGTCCAGCCCGAACTGCAAAACCAGGTCCTCCCTGGACCGGAAACAAGCATCCTAGGACCGGTTTCGGGGTTTTACCCCTCTTCAGCCAGGATAGCTTGATTCCAGTGGCACAGTGAGCCCAGGACCCACATCTGGGCATACCAGTCGCACTTAGGGCGAGAAAGCAAAAGACACACAATAGATGGACGGAATGCAGAACAAATCAAAACATTCACCCCCAGTCAAGAGATCGGGGTTAATTCCATCATTCTTTTGCCCACCATGCCACCCAAGTTTAGACCTGGCCATATGCAAATCAGTCTTGACCCTGTGCCTCATGGGAAGAGTCCAGCCGGAACTGCCAAGCCTGGTCCTCCCTGGACCAGAAACAAGCATCCTAGGACCGGTTTCGGCCGATTTCAATCCCGCTGCGACCACCATCGTAATGTGCCCCTATACGCATACCTTCTATATTCTGTCGCACAATATTGTTGACACTACAAAATGTTAGATATGATAACCCATGTCTGTGAATACAAGATAAACATTTCTTAGGCTTTCATTATGCTCTTCCTTGTTACTGTCAAAAATAGATGCATTATTTAGGAAGAAACAAAACCCCTGTAAATTATTCTAACATTTTAGTCATCTATCGACAAAATAAATGGCATTTCGAAAAATCTGTGAACTCCCGTAGGCGCAATGAAGGTCTTTAAATCCTGCAATCCTTCTATTTTGAAATTAGGGGCTAGTACGATTACTCAGGTGCTCAACTCTTCCATCAATTCAGCATGTGTCCCTGATACATGGAAACTGGTTTATGTCACCCTATTCTTAAGAAGAGAAATGCTGATCCACATGCCCCAGCTAATTACCAGCACCTCTCACTATTACCAGCACCTATAAAGATGTTTGAAATGCACATCAACCATCAGCTCTCAGATGTTCTTGAATGATGCAAACTTCCAGATCAATCTCAATTTGGTGTCCGTGCTCTAGCATATAGTGGATTTTGCTGTCAGTGTCGGAGCATCTTAAACACCCACTTGATGGGAAGACACTGCTTTTCTACTCTTTTTAGTTGTATGCAGCCTTCGACACACTATCTCATTCCATCCTCATTTTGAGATTAAGGGAAATAGTTGTTGAAGGCTCTGCATTAACCTTGATTTCAAATGTCTTAATTAATAGATCTCAGTCAGTGCATACCCTCCATTTTCAAAGATTCCACCCACTTGAACTGTGGTGTATCACAGGAGACATCACAGAGCCCACCAATTTTTCACATCTATAAGCCCCCCTTGGCAGCCATGTTCCAAGTTTATGGGTTACAGGTAATGTCCTATATGAAAGACACAGAATTGGCTATGTCAATAACACGCAATACCTCTACTGACCAAGATAGGTTCAGGCAATGTCTCCTCCTGGGGCCAATTACGATGTCTTCAGGAAAGCATTCCCACTGAATCAGTTCTGGAATGCATTCCCAACGTCTAGGATCAGGGGAGTCTCACCAAGCGATATGGATGCATCAGGATCAGTAGCAGAATACCCCCATGGCCTTGATTCGGAGGGCCCCAGGTTTAGTGTAGTTCCTATTTCCCTTAGAGGCTCTGCGCATTGGAATAATATACACTATAGTTGTGGCATAGGACTGAGGTCAGTATGCCTCTATCGAGTACATTAAACTTAATTACTTTGTGTGCCAGCTAGCTCAGTGGCCACTAGAAACTCGTTGAATAAACAAGAAGGGAGTCGTTTCTGGCAACCGCATAAACATTACAACTTTGTTTCCCTTAGAATCGGAACATGTCTCAGAATCGTGGAAACAACAGACAACAGTTTCACTCAGTCAATCGGGCATGCTAAGTTTCTTCAGACTTACACAGAAATAGATAGATGGGCATTTCAATAAAAGGATTTATTGAACAGTCTTGTTTCTCGTGTTAGAGATATGAGCTGCTACAATCGCAAGACAGTATGCGAGATATAATACGTACAGCGTAAGCAGTAAGAAGAAATATTACTGCAACAGCATTGTCTTCTAGCTATGACATATATTCATATACACATACATAAATAACATAGGCTAAAAAGTGGATACTCGTTTGATGCTTCCAAATAGTTCTACCCCAGTGTACCCAACCTAAGTGTAGTACAAGGTAAGAAGAAGGTGCCGTATTCTATAGTATGGTAAGCTATAGTTTTGCATATGCCAAGAGTCTCTCTAGGTTCTAGTCAGCTCCATATCTTAGAATGAGAGAGGTGGGAATCTCTTTCCGGGTCTCAAACTCTAACACCTCATGAAGGGAGTCAGAACACTGGAAGCTGGATTCTCTGCGAGCAGGGATGACAGCGTCTGGTCAGTGCGTCAGGCAGGGACTCAAATTCTTCCGAACTTGCCATGGCGAGCCGTATCGAGCTGTGCAGCCGGGCCGTGGTTTACCATGGTAAGGGAAGGTATATTTATACCTGTAAGGTGCTTAGGAATGTTAGCATTGACGTAAAGTCGGGCAGAGGAAGACGTCATGAATGGACCCCTAAGGAATAGTAGTTCATGCATAATAGATGAGTTCTTGGAGAAATCAATAATCCTGGCAAGGGAAAGTCCCAATGGCTTAAGGGTCTGGTTTCTAAGAACTCGTTGTGAAGTGTGGATGGACGGATATAGGTGACCATGCCTGTATTTGGATAGCGTGGCTAATGCCTAAATAAGGACTGAGATTCTATGCCTAAATAAGGGCAATGCGAATTGCGCCTATATAAGGACATGATTTAGGAAAACCTATGTACGGACATTAAAATCGAAACACAACACCCACTCCACTTTCGAATGAACGATAATACTAAATGCTAAACATGAAATGCTAAACATTTAAAACTGAGTACCGCATGTTGCTAAAAACATTTGTAAAAGCATACTTAAATAAGTTTATGGTAAAAAACGTTTACTAGACATGAAATACAAAGGTGCTATACATATTAAAGCAATGTTTCATTCTAAGCATATGTTTACAGTGAATGCTAAGTGAATGAACAGAAATATATGCCCATATGATGAAATGGCTCATGATTACAGAAGAAAAGGTCAAAGCCATTTTATGTCATGGTACATACATGAAATTGTGGTGAATAAAGGTGACAATGTGTCCCTGGAAGTGTTCAAAGAAGTCTGTTCTCTATGAATAGTTCTACTTTAAGCATATTACTTTGCCATATAAAGAAAAATTCAATTTTAGAGAGAAGAAAAGAAGAAAAAAATTGTTTGAAAAAGTTCCAAGGTTTTGTCTTTGCTTTGAAAAATGAAGGCCAAATTCGTAGCTTTCCCGGTACACTGTGAGCCGAATCAAGCGTCAGTGTAAAGAGCTGGTGAAAACATGAAATCCTCTATTCCTGTAGACAAAAGATCGTCTACCGATGTCGGTGATAGTTGGAATACCTCGTTTAGAAGATTAACTGCACATAAATGTGAAGCATCGCCAGTAGCAATGTTCATTTCCGATGTTACCTGTGTGCCGGTTGATCCATCTCGTACCTCAGCAGTAGCATGTTGCGTCTGTGAGATCACGAATGCCGTCATCAGGATTGGTAGCCTCTGGGGACAACACATAGCATGGGCCATAATCGGGTCCAGCAGATAATCGATATCCGTTGGCATGACTGATGGGAGTGTTAGACAGATGTCTAGCACGCATTCTTCACTGCAAAGCAGGCAGCATAGAACAGGTAAGATGCAATCTTGCCAGATTGGTCTCAATGACAGAAACCATGTGGTATTTAATTCTCGTAGACAAGGTAGCCCAAAAGTTGTACTATGTGCTCACGACCCTTCCTTTCCAGGAGAGCTTTCTCCAAGGTGCTGGGAGTGACGCTGGTGGATTGGCTTGCCATAGCGTAGTAGTAGGAATAAAAACGGGATTTCTGAAACGAGTGCTAGAATTAGCAGCAGACCACCAACCACCAAGTGCACGAAGTTTGGAATGATTTCGAGGACTGCTTGAAAAGGTGTTAACAGTCCTGAACATATGGTCTTAAATACATGCACAATACCGCTTGTATCAGACATGTTTAAGATACGTTCCAACATTTCTGTGAAATGTGTAGGGCAGTTTGTACATAACAGAGCCTGTATCTCAGCGGAAGTCCTTTCAATTTGTAGATCATAGGTTTCGTTGGCCGAGGTCAAAGGCACGGTTTGTTGTAAAAGAATGGCTTTCATTCTGCTCAAAGTATCAATTCGTATAGAAGAGATGTTCAGTGAAGACCATAAAGGCGACTCCCTGACTGTGTCTATTTAGGGGAACAAAACTTGCATACAGCAAGTGACCCTGGAGTCAACCGTTACCAGATATGGGATGCCTGGCAACATGCCACAACAGCTCTGATCATTCAACATGAAGTAACACCCATTTGACAGTTGGTCAAACGTTGGATTAATCACAGCGGCTGGTGAACCTTTCAGGTGGCAGGATAAATTTGCAGTAGAACCGCTACAGGCCCCATGTAAACTAATATCCAGACATATGAGTGAACCGCTCAGTGCATTTTCACAGTGTGTACTGCTAAGAAACTCTTCACGCCCACCCACTCCAACATCTGTGCGTGTAAGGTAAATCCCAGGATGTCTTGATGTATTCTTTACCCAACCTTTCATATTTGCCTGCTTGCATTTGTTTGAGGCAATACTGAAAATGGAAAGTTGTAACAGGCAGAGCTATTTTGCCATGAATGATCCATTCTGTAGCTGGTTTTTCTGCTACTATAAATGGCAATTTTTCTAGTTTTTCAATGCTCAGCACTGTATACTTTGCTCCCCTTTGTGCCAGTTTGATCTGTTTATCAGTGAGATTGTATTCTGAAAACAGAGACGACGCGTTGATGAAATGTCAAGGCGCATAGCCTGCACGCACGTTTTGTAGCGTCCAGCCTAATAACAGAATAGAACGTAATTGAGACAGGCCTTGTCACAGCAGGACCAAATCTTGTTCCACAATGTCTATAGCTGAGGATACAACATTACCCAGTGAATATATCCTGGATGACAGAGTCATTAACCCATTGTCGACCACAGCGAGAGATTTCTCTAAATTAATACGATCAATTTCTCGTATTCTTTCTGCGGCATCTGCTTGGGTAACCCTCCATATTTCATTATAAGCAGCATAGATGCCGGCATATATGAAACGTTTTTGACGCAGTTTTCTTGGACCTAGCAAGAAATCCCTACGGTCTGCGCCTTCTTTAAGTAAAGATAAGTGTTTTTTCACATCCTCTAGTGTAGATTTCTGTAGCAAATCAAGACATCATTTTCCTACACTGTATGTTGTTACTACCCCTGGATGCTGTCTTTGAACATAACGTGGGTCTGGCCTATTGATTTTAAAACCCTGTATTCTGTTCAGGAATCTTTCTTGACAGATGTTTGTGTGTGTGGGTCAGAGCAACCATTCTTCCCATTCAGGATCTGATCAGTTGTTTTTTAAAATTGTATGTACGTCGACCTCCCCCTGTGTAGTGATATTACTTGCAGGTTTAGGCATGGACTGTGTGTTCATGTCTTTGATCTTGGCTAACCCAAGGCAAGACGTTTGTTGGACAGTGTCATTCAAAAACGTTATTTGCTGTGGGATGATGCAGGCTCTAAACAAATCTTCTATCCCCTGCACTTGCCAATCTTTTGTACCCCAGACAGATTTTGTGTCAATTGTGTCTTTTCAAAAGTCGAAACCCTGTCTAGACAGTTGGGCAATAAAGGCTGCAGAATAAATCTGTTTTGTGCTGGTTAACATATTTTTCGCTCCTGTTTTGTCCACATTCTTAAAGTAAAACGTTTCCGGATTGGATGTATTATACCCTGAAAAATATGAAAACTTCATTGCAAACGTTTTTGAGCTACCCCTTGGTGGTGTAAGACAATGTTCCTTTTGGTTATACATAAATAAATTTCTAGGTGTTGCAGATTTATGCAAGAAATGATGACCATAGTGGTTGTAACAATAAAGCTGTTCATAATCTGTTGAACCCTCTAAGTATTCATGGTTAGAGAATGCAGCAGACTTTTCTAGATCGGACATCATGTTATTAACAGTCTCAAAGTCCCAATCATAAGAATAGGTACTGGAGGTAATAAAGTCACTTAATGAAATCTTAAATAAGTGTGGAATCTTCAAAAGTTCAGACGGACCGAATATATCATAATCCGGTTTGTCCCAAACTATACCATCTTGTATAGAAAGGGCTGTGATGTTCACTGCTGACAAGTCTCTTGCTTCAGAATGGGACGATTTGTGTGGATTCAAAAGTATGTTTACATTTTTACTTTCGATGTCCAAGTGAATATATCTTCCATTTATCAGCATAATCAGAGTCAAGCTGGCCAAAGCAGAAAGAAAAGTATTCCAGAAATAATCCATAGTTCAATCCATGGTGAAACCAGATAAGTCTTTTCCAGGAGATGAAAAAAGTCTTGTACTCGTTTTTTGAAAGTTCTTTTGGCTGGCATCGTTTTCGGTTCGCTTGGATCCTCAGAAAACGTATCAAAGTTAATGAAATAGCCAGAGGCAGTTCTGTCAATGGTTGAAATTGCATCATGATTCGTTGAAATCGCTGGCACCAGTTGATCACGTGTTACGTTGGTGTAGCCAGGTGTATCAGGACGAACTGATTTTTGGGTTTCAAGAGGACTGAGTTCCATAGCATTGTTGCTTAGTCCTTCATTTCTTACTGCTGACTCCTTGATGGTGATGAGTCTTTCAGTTTGAACCTCTTGAATGGTAGCTAGAGGAGTGTGTCTGCTACTTAGTCGGAGTCCACAAGGCCTACTGCTTAGTATTGGCCACATAGTGTGGTTTGATGAGGTCGATTGACACAAATCTTTTCTCCTTTTTTCCACCAAGGGGCGGCAGAAGTGCTGTTCTTGCTCCGTGGATGGCTAGGACAGGTACTGGTTGTCTGTAAGAAAGCCCAAATTCCTTCTTGTCTGCAATCTTCTCTCTGACTAGATCCCCAAGCTTTGGGATCCAGACAGGCCTTGCTGGGACGGATGGAATTTCCCCAGTGGTGGTTGGCTTCACTAACACGTTGCTTTGTTTCGATCTTAGTTCATTTAAGTCCTGTAAAACAGCCAACCGATCTTTGATATCAAATGGTTTATTTTCCACCACTGTGCCTTTACATTCATGATCTGGAACCTACATTTGTGTCCCAAATAGGACCTCATATGGAATGACCCACCTAGAGAAATTCTTGGCAAATTGTCTAATGAGCGTTGGACCCCATAAAGATGTTTGACCCACCCATCACCCGAACCTAATCCCCTAGCTGTTATAGACTACTTTATGTGGTGTTTTTCCTTTCCACAACAGAATTTCCCTCAGGATGAAACGGAGAGGAGTACCGCAATGCAACGCCCAAACTGGCCATGGCTTCTTTGTAAGCTCGAGAGCTAAACGCAGGGCCCTGGTCAGAATGTAGTGTGCCAATTGCGTATGTGCTGATAAAGACTCGCAAATCTTTTAGAACAGTTCGAGCGTCAGCCAAGCGCTGAGGCCACATCCATAGGAACCTTGAGCACAAATCCACTGCGACCATGATATATTTATAGTTCACATCCCTTTGCAAGGGACCGCAGTGATCCAGGTAAACACAAGCAAATGAAATTAACGGGGAGTCTGCGCAGGCCGTTTCACTGTAGAGACTTTCATCTGTTGGCATATTTCAAATTCCAAAACAAAGTTTTTGGTCTGTTTCCTAATGCCGGGCCACCAATGTCTCTGTTTTAATAACAATACTGTGGCAGAAACACCTGTCAAGTCAAGTCAAGTCATGGGTATTTGTATCGCGCACATATCACTCTTGCGAGTCTCATGGCGCTTGCAGCCTGCAGAGAGCAGGATGGAAAGGAACCCACGGCTCTTATACAAACAGCCAGGTTTTCAATCTTTTACGGAAACAGTTGTGGTCTGGAATGCTGCGAAGTTCAAATGGCATTTTGTTCCAGGATGCAGGAGCCAAAAATGAGAAGGCACGCCCACCCTGTCTAACAGTGTGGATCTTAAGAGGGGTGAGCAGAGCAGAGTCACTTGAGCGCAGAGCCCTAGATGGTTTATACCATCGAAGTTTTTGCATCCAATATTTAGGACCCTTGCCATACATTTGCTTGTGTG
The DNA here is from genome assembly GCF_964204655.1 of Triturus cristatus. NCBI lineage: Eukaryota > Metazoa > Chordata > Amphibia > Caudata > Salamandridae > Triturus > Triturus cristatus. The sequence goes on from NC_140590.1 coordinate 1,390,978,848, forward strand.
TGAGACACAAGGTCTTAACAAGCATTTGCAATGCAATAGGTCTCGCATTTATAAGAGTTTGAGCTATTGGCATTGTAAAATTACAATGCCTTTTATTTATGTTTTGGTTTTAAAACAAATAAAAGGCATTGTCATTTACAATGTCAGTAGCATAAACTCGCATAAAAGCAGTGTGTGGAGTGCAGCAGTGTGCGGCGTGCAGCAGTAAGCGGCGTGCAGCAGTGAGCGGCGTGCAGCAGTGAGCGGCGTGCAGCAGTGTGCGGCGTGCAGCAGTGTTTCGTGTAGCAGTGTGAGGCGTGCAGCAGTGTGAGGCGTGCAGCAGTGTGAGGCGTGCAGCAGTGTGAGGCGTGCAGCAGTGTGCGGCGTGCAGCAGTGTGTGGCGTGCAGCAGTGTGAAGCATGCAGCACTGTGTGGCGTGCAGCGGCGTGCAGCAGTGTGCGGCGTGCAGCAGTGTGTGGCGTGCAGCAGTGTGCGGCGTGCAGCAGTGTGCACCGTGCAGCAGTGTGTGGCGTGCAGCAGTGTGCAGAGTGCAGCAGTGTTTTGTGTAGCAGTGTGAGGCGTGCAGCAGTGTGAGGCGTGCAGCAGTGTGCGGCGTGCAGCAGTGTGCGGCGTGCAGCAGTGTGCGGCGTGCAGCAGTGTGAGGCATGCAGCACTGTGTGGCGTGCAGCGGCGTGCAGCAGTGTGGGGCGTGCAGCAGTGTGGGGCGTGCAGCAGTGTGCGGCGTGCAGCAGTGTGTGGCGTGCAGCAGTGTTTCGTGTAGCATTGTGCGGCGTGCAGCAGTGTGCGGCGTGCAGCAGTGTGCTGCGTCCAGCAGTGTTGTGCAGCATGCAGCAGTGAGTAATGCAGCAGTGTTCAGCAGTGTGTGGCGTGCAGCAGTGTGTGGCGTGCAGCAGTGTGCGGCGAGCAGCAGTGTGCGGCGTGCAGCAGTGTGTGGCGTGCAGCAGTGTGCGGCGTGCAGAAGTGTGCGGCGTGCAGAAGTGTGCGGCGTGCAGCAATGTGCGGCGTGCAGCAGTGTGTAATGCAGCAGTGTGTTATTGGATAGTGGAAATGCTTTTGTCAGATGCCAGATGTCTGGCCACAAGCATGGACAGCTCTAATGCCCCGACATTACCAAATAAGTCTCTAATTGAAAATCTCGTCGTCATTTTGGTGCACCTATAATGCCGGATAGGAGGCCGGGGCTTTGTTAGGTCTGTGGAAAAGCCAGACGAAGAATTGAAGCGTTAACGTGTGTGCTCTTTTGTGGCAAAAACTACAGCCAGGTACAGAGAATGCATCGCACAGTGCATAAAGGGATACTGATACAATTACTGTATTGTGCTGCTCTTATGGGACAGCGGAGTCCTTCAACAGATAGTGACATGTATGCTGCACAGAAAACAGCAGGACTGGGGAAGGAAAATATGTAGCATCAATGATACAAAACAGATTATAAACTGGGCCAAGGTTTTAAAAATGTACATGGTACAGTGCACGGATGCTTTAAAGTAAATGTATTATTACGTTTTGAGGACTTTTAGAGAAAAGAGAGTATACTAGATTGGAAATGTATAACCTACATTAAGATTCAAACAGTGCCCTGTTAAAAATAGTCCATAACCCAGAATACACATAAAAATGCCTGGAGCTGGGACTAGTGGGAGCCTGTTTACACCAAGGGAACATAATGATACTCCCAAATGTCATATCCTACAGTGCACACCACCAGGATCAAATAATTGTCAGTGCAATCTGCAGACAGATCTCTCAGATGAAACGAGGCGACGGTAGAGCTCTATACAAGACTGGTGTCAACAAAGGCTACTTTGATAGAAAATTCGAGGTATTACAGCAGAACTGCCTGGCATACAAATAACTGCATAGGCTCAGTTTGGGTAAAGGCCCACCGAATGCTGTAGCTGCAGCAAATATATGCTTGTCACATTTTGGAAACACTTGAACCACTGCACTTTGTAGTAGAAGAGCATTTCATATTTAAAGCTGTACTGACAAGCAAGCATTTCTTGCGTTGTTAACAAGTCTTGTAGGACTGATACCGAGTAAGAGGAAAACGAAGTAGAGTGTTACGTTTATGGTTTTAGCCGTAATACTGTAAAAGAGGCCGATTGTAAACTATTTGGAAAGCTTTCTAGCCCACCATTCGCATATTGGTATGCAGACATAATCAAACGACTATTTATTAGGTGAGGCTGCATTATTAAAATATATGGTTGACTAATGAAGACAGTCATCTATATTTGGGCGACTGTTGCGATATGATCGCGGAAAACATTGTGGACTGTGGAAAAAAGAAACGAGACGCGATGGTGGAGGGGGTGGGGGAGAGAAGCGGGAGTGTGAAATAGCAGCAGGGAAGGGGGCGGATAGGGGCTACGAGGGAGAGCGACGTTAAGCTATATGGCTGCTTTGCGCGCGTGCACGATAGCTATGGAAAAGTTATGAACTGGGCCAAAGAGGAGGTCCTGCAAATTATCAGCCTCTGTTCCTACCGAAAGAGGTGGGCAGCATAAAGCAGCTATGTTTTCCAATCTATAGTAAATATTTACATTAGGATGTCAGCAGGAGTTCAGTATATAAAAATACCTTAAGAAAAAAAATACAGTAAGGTAACGGAACGGCTTTGCTGTTTCAGTGCTAAATTCTCTTGATCTTGTGCACATTGTAATGACTCTACTAGCTTGGCTAATGGTTTCTAGGTTTAGTTTTATCGACTTCTAGCAGTGCTTTATATAGCGCAAACATGACCCGAAGGCAGTGGAGCATTTTATATGAGCACCAATTACATTACAGTTGGACACAATTTGTTTTTTAGGTAAGAGGAGATTAAGTGATTTGCCCAGAATCGCAGGATGTTAAGCCTATTTCAAGACTCAAACCTGGTTCCAAACTCAGGAGCTCTGGCCATAGCGCCACATCCTCTCCATTGCTCTGCTTCTGAGTTCACTGCTTACAGCGTGAAGGTACATGCATGGAGATGAACCAAACAGAAGTACTAAAGGGAGGTCCGTGGGGTTAGAAAAAGCTTTCATGTGTGCAAAAGAGTCACATTCATTGGTAGTGAATCCCGTAGTGATATGGGATCAAGCAACTAGTGCCAGTGCCGTGCTCGAGGGAGGTGCATGTGCAGCTGCTACACAGTTTGTCAGCTCGAGGCACAAAGTCTACTGAGCACTGCAGACCGCTGGACACCAACGGGGATGTTGTCTATAACGCTTTGCACAACGTTCGTGCTTGAAGTTTCAATTAATATGCAACTGCTGCTTATGTAAATACACCAATGACATGTAACTTCTGCTGCTCCAACAGCAGTGCTGAGTTATTAGAATACTCACTTCTCCAGCGCGAGACACGAAGGTGGGGGGGTGGGGGAGAGAAGCGCGAGTTCTGATAACTGGTGAACTGGTGTGAAATAGCAGCAGGGAAGGGGGCGGAGAGGGGCTACGAGGGAGAGCGACGTAAAGCCATATGGCTGCTTTGCGCGCGTGCACGCCTCGTGCACTGTAGCTCTATGCCAGGGGAAGCACTTTCAAAAACCCACATACATAACATTTGTGAACATTTTGGCCATCCAAACACAGTGGCAACCCCTCCTCACGGCTTGACTGCGAGTTTTTTTTTTTTTAACCGGACGTAAATATTGCATGATCGGGTGGTTTACGCCCGGGTAAACTGAACTATAATGAAAGAGCCATGAGTCTCTAGTTTTAGAACTCTCAAAGGGCAACTTGTAATACTTCTCATTCCAACAGCATTAATACTCCGATAAATCGAGTTGATGTAGTTTGATTCTTAGGCCTGCCCTGTGTGTGGCTTTAAATCTTAAGCGTTGTGGGGGAGGGAACGCATCTCGGTTTATTAGAGAGGGTTCAAATCGGAAATCGCATTTCAGCATCTGCTGTTTGTGGGAATAACATGCGTTAGATTTCATGTGATGTTACAATAACTTGTGCCAGAAGAACTGGGAAACACTGGGGTATGCAACGATGCGTCATCGGAAACCCCCTCCCCTACAGTAGTGCACATCACTCGTGGACATCCGGTTTCCATGTAGCGCCTTAAAACGATTCAGCGCTTGAGTTCTGAGCGGATTTCTGTGTGTATCAACAGAAACAACACCTGTTACCAACAGAGCTTCGAGCATAGAAAGACTGTATTGTGTTTTCTTGTTTTCACTGCGGTTATCATTCGTGTTATTGTCGTTACTTCTGTTGTTATGATTACAGTGTAGTAAGTCTGGCACGTGACGCGCCGCACCCCAGGCCAGCAGAAGCAGGCACTGTTTTTGCAGTGACAACGGTAATTGCAGCTCGTTTGGAAATAAACATTTCACACCCTGTTATCGAAGTGCCCGTGTGCCCGGCTTCAGTCGGCTGGAGTGATTGGGTCTCCGCAGCTGTTCTGTCCTTGTTTTGTGCCATTTCAGTATTTGCCTGTTTGCTTAAAGTGCCGTCACTTCAGATAGCCGTGATTGAGCTGTGCTGACCACGACACACACGGCACCCAGCCCCGAGAGGGCTGATAACACACAAGACACGGCGCTGGAGTGGGCTGACAACAGCACACAAGACACACGGCCTGGAGAGGCCAAAGCCTGGAGGGAGGGGTGCACACAGGTACAGTGCACGCGATGGTCAAAGGACAATAATAGCATTACAGAGAGGTGGCGCGAGGACAGACTATGCACAGATGTGTGTTCGAATATTCAGTGGCTATGTCAGAGACCGCATTACACACAACAAGCTGCTGGGAGAGGGAATGGGAGGAGGACGTGTAGGGTGGACGCAACAGGCAGACTGTCTGGAAGCTGAAGGCAGAGAGCTCTGTGACTGAACCGAGCTCTTCACAAAACAAGCGCGCACTGAAGTTGACGAGGAGGGAGTGGGAGGGGGGAGGGGGGGCGGGCACAGTGCAAATGGTGTGCCCTTTGATGTCCTCAGTGGCCTCGCGGCTCACTGACGGACATCAAAGGGGCCGCGAAGTGATCAGGCAGTGCTTTTCAGGCTGCCAAATGGTGCGCGCGCCCAGCGCACATGCACTGTATTTGGAGGCCTGAAAAGCACTGTTTGCACTTCCAAAACTCGCTTACTATAAGTCTCGCCAGAGCAGCGCTAAAGCGCTGTCTCAGACGAGACCTAAAAAGGGTGCGTTTTCTCACTGGAAGCCAGTGGAGAGTTTTAAGACAAGGTGCCGACGGTGGTCTATGAGGGCGGTTGAGGACCAACCTCGCAGCGGTGTTCTGTAGAACCTGAAGTCTATCAAGAAGATCGGAATTGATAGATAACAGTAAGGCGTTGCCGTAGTCCATTCTATTAATTATAAGACCTTGTATTAAGGGTCTACGGGCTTCAAGGGGGAGCCATTTAAAGACTTTACGGAGGCTCCGCATAACACCGAAACAGGTGCCAATAGTGTGGTTCACATGTCCCTTCATGGACAGACCGCAGTCCAGGTGGACGCCTAGGTTACGAACCGAGTTCTTGTGGGGAGGACATGGGCCAAGTCTGGATGGCCACCAGTCCTGCGACCAGTGGTTGGACGCTTTACCAAAAAGCATGGGTAGAGGCCATCCCTTCATGTGCTGCTAGGATTAGTCCTAATCTACTTTCCATGTTTGGAATTACCCTATCCCCACTACAGGGATTCGAGCAAACGGAACGTTGTTTGCATCAATTATATACGAGTATTTGAGTGGAAATTTTTTAGGTAACGCTGCACCACTGCCTTTGCTTGAAGCATTGACAACCAATAATATCTCACTGTCTATTCTCGTTTTTGAACGAGTGATTGCAGCTACGCAAGCCGTTTGCACAGCCCCCTTCGCGGCTTCGTCAGCCAATGAATTCCCTGCAGCGTGAACGGCATCACGTTGATGACTCAGCCTGTTTATCACGTGAGTGTTTTGTAGTTCGTCTCGCAACTGAACTACTTGTTCCCAAAGTGTTTTATGCTTGATTGTGCCACCTTTTGCATCTTTAAAACCATTTTGAAGCCAATTCTGTAAATATTAATTATATGATTGAACACAGTAAAAAGAATCTCACACTATAAGTGTGGGGAATTCGCGATCCGTATTTTCAAGCGCCAATTTGAATGCTTGTAGTTCCGCTCACTGAGCTGTACAATCTCCTAGAGATTGTGTTTTAGTGACCATTGATCGGAATTTACCATCGCGCATGCGACCTTTAACTATTACGCACGCTGCACTGTAAGCTTGTTTATTTTCCGTAGCGGATTGTGCTGATCTGTAAGTATAAAATATAAATTCGTACTGATCAAGAGGGAGAATCTCAATAGGCAGAGGACATTCATGTTCATATTGACGGAATGCTTGTGTTTTTAAATAAGGATCAAAAACATATTCAACATCCTTTGCAGCAAGTGAATTAACCCACTGTATCCATCTTGGATGTAAAGCTTTTGCATTTGGAATGCTCACTTTTGTAACTGCCTCTAAGGCTGGTACCGGAGTCACGACAATAATATGTTTCCCCTGAGCTAGAGCTCTTTCTTTTGCTACTGCGGCTTGAACTGCTGTCAGAATTTTTTCTGCCGAAGTGAAGCGCTTTTCCGCTTGTGTATACAAATGTGATTTGTATGCAATTGGTACTTTTTCACCTTCATTTAAAGTTGAGTAGGTGAATCCGCATTTACCCGAAATTATTCGGATCACTAAATTGTGTGTATTTACGAGTGTTTGTAAGTGATTTGTTGCTTACATGTCAGCTTGACGTGAACGCAGGAAATCTGTGTGTTCCTATATCCAATGTTTGATTTTGAAATCAGGTTTGATTAATTCGTAGAGAAGTTTAAACCTATCTGCATAATTTAGAATATAAGTTCTTCCAAAATTCAGGAAACCTAGAATCGACTGTAAGTTTTTCAGCATTTTTGGTGGTTGGAGCAGCGCACACTTTTCTAAAAAGTTAGCTGCCAGGCTTTTGCCTGCACTTGAAATCTCATATCCTAGGAAAAGGACATTGAGATGGGCAATTCTTGATTTTTTAAAATTGAATTTGTAGCCCTCAGAGGCGAAGCCCAGTATAATGGTATTCACCCTGTTCAAGTGCCTATCCATGTCATCGTCTGTCAGATAGCTATCATCGACATATGACAATGCCTTTTCATCATACATTTGTAGTAACTCTGTTACTCTTGCTGAGAATAACCCCGGGCTGTTCTTGAACCCTTGAGGGAGTCAACAAAAGTGACGTTGTGTCCCCATTATTGAGTAAGCTGTCAAGTACCTACTTTCAGGTGCTATGTTTTGACAAAAGAACCCATTTGAAATGTCTAATGTGGTTTTATATTTTTTACGCACAATGTTTTTCATTAATGCTGTACTGTGTGCATTTTGCACTGCAAATGTCTTAGAACAAGTGTTCAGGTGTCTGTAATCCAAAACTAGACGATATGTATTGTCTGGTTGGAGACAGGAAACAAAAGATTGTTCATTGATGAGGTGCATGTTTCAATCACCCCTTAATGTTCAAGTTGATCTAAAATTTCCCTGACCTGTTTTTTAGCTTCTTGCTTAAGTGGGTACTGCCTTTGTGCAGTAGGTTGATTTTTTAACTGTATCTTGTGGTGAGGTGAGTCCTCATACCATCCTACATGATTTTTGTGTAATGCTGGGTCCTGGGCAACTGCCCATTTCCTGGCATATGTATATTTTAGGTGTATTGGAACATGGTTGGAGAAGGCTGGCATAATGATGTCTTCGCCATGTGGGCACTCCCTGACAAATTCTGGTGGCCAGTCTTGTTCTGCTAGAAGTATATCATAACCCCTTGAAAGTTTTTCCCAAAAGAGTGCTCCCACTTTTCTTGGTATGTCTCCCTCCATCCGGAGTGTTATTTCATATATCCTTTGTGGAGTACTAACCCTGGTGTCTACAGTCTCAACTGTGATGTACTCATTCAAGTCCCCTATCTCCAGAAGTTCCTTCAGGTTCTGGCGAGCTATTGTTACTTCTACTGCACTGTCCAGCATTGTCTGAGCCCATTCTCCGTTCTTGAGTTGTGTTCTCAGAATTCTCTGCATGTCTGATCTTCAGACCTGCTACCTTCTTCTTAGGGAATTGAGGTTTTGGTTTGTTTTTCTGAACGTGTTGTTTATCTTTGGACTTTACGCGTTCTTCTTTGTGATCTGACCGTCCTCTTCTTTCAGATGTCTGTGACGATATCTGAAAGGTACGAGAGGAACGTGCATCAGTATCTTGATACCTGTCAGGTTTTCTCAAATTATCCCTATTCTTGAGGTTATACCTCCTTTCAGAGGGCTCCTTTTGAGGAGACCTACCTCGGGATTGAGAACATTTCTCTTTTTAATGTTGTTTGTTATTTTCCCACTTCTTTTTAGAAGATTTAGGATTGTGTTTAATGGAGTCCTTCTCAGGACCTTCAGACACTTGTGATTTAACTGGTTTCCCACCCAAACTATCTCTGCCTAATTCTTCATAGGATTTTTCTATTATTCTGGGTATTTATTGTTGATGTTCTGTTACATCAAATTCCCTTAAGCGTTGGTGGATCGCCACTGATGCTGCCTCCCCTTAAATGTTAGATAATATTATTGTTGAGACCTGGTCGAAGTTTTTTTGTAATTTCATACCTAAATTCAGAGCAGGCTCTGCCCCGTATTCATTTTGAATTTGTTTCAGGACATCGGATATTACCGCAATAGATGGAACGCCATGTGTTTTAGTATAGATGGCAGCAAAGACTGTACCCCAAGTGGTGCAGTCTTCCAGATGTGTTGTGATCCCCATTGGTAAACAGATTGTTAGGATTCTGTGTTTCTCATAAGGACTAGTATTAGGAAATACTGCTTCGATTTGAGTAATTTTTTGGGCTATCCAGAATGGATTTTGTTCACGTTTTATGGGCATTTAATCCATGACTGCGTGTAAAGTCTCTGGAGTAATTTTTAGTGTATTCCCCGGGTGAGGGGATTGATTTGGAATGGTTAATGGTGGTTGGACTGTGAAAGTCCACATGACATATTGGACTAAATGTCTGTCAATTTTCATTAACTCTTTAAGTTGAGTGAAATAAACCCTTACATTAACGTCAAACATATCTGGTATCCGGTCACTTCCAGTCTCTTTTCAAATCAATCCAGACAATCTGATGTCTTATTATTAATACCAGAAATGTAAGTCTGAAGTCATATTCCTGCAATCCTATTTCTCACTTACAAATCTTGGAAGAGACTACGGGGCATATTTATGACAATAGTGGTGCAGGGCAGCACAGCAAATTACCTTGCTGCCCTGCATCACAGGGAGAGGCAGGAATTATCTTCTTTCTGTGTGCCCTGCAGAATGCAACACACATAGAAAGAGGAACGCTTCCCTTGCGGAGACTAAGGAGACGAATAGCGACACAGCGATTTGCACTGCGTTGCCTTACACCAGATTTATGAAGCCATTCCAAGCCAAGCAATGCGCCTTTGTGTGGCTTCATAAATCTAGCTTAGAGGTCTGTGTCACGCATGTACCACTTTGCGAGGTTCAAATGTGACTTAAACCTCTCTTAAAAATGCCCCAACATTTATACCATTCTTAAACAGACCTCCCTCAAAGGCTTATAGTCAATGTCTATATCGCATTATGGCCACACACGAAGTTTTCAAAATATTGTATTGTCCATAAAACCACCAAACCGTTTCTCTGACTAGGTGAGTGATTTCTCTCTTCTTCCTTTAAGGCATGAGAAACAGAAGCTATAGTGTTTTTTAGGCCATCGACATGCCGGGTGAGCACTGCCCCACAGCTTTCATGCTTGCATCAGTGGTTATGCAACACTTAAGTCCTGGAATATAAGTTTGTCCATCTGTTCCTTTCTCCAGTTCACCTTTTAAAGTTGTTGAATTCCTATTTACATTTATCTGACCAAATAAATTCTGTACTCTTTTAACCATCCTCATCATGGCCACCGTCTCACTAGCATAATTATTTACAAAATTCATGTAACATTCTGCCATGCCAATAAATGGCACACTATCTCCTTTCTTCTCAGGACTAGGCAATTTCCCAGCAATTCCAACTATATTTTCCTGTAGGATTCAATACACCCTTTGTTATGATGTGGCATAAAGGATTTCATGTAATCCAAACTTCTTCTTTAAAGTAAGCCTTTGTGCTCTCAAGATAGTAAGGGTCTTTCTCATCCCCTCATCATGCACTGTTCTATAAAAATTGTACTCCTTTGAATTAATCGAATAAATCATTCATAATCATTTGAAACACTGAAGCATTCAAAATCAATCCAAAAGGCATGTATACTTATCTATAAGCATCAAAAGGAACAGCTGTCAAATTTTGCGATTTTTTATAATGGTGAATTTGATGGTATAACAATCTTAAATTCAATGAAAAGAACACCCAAGCCCTGGAAAGTAGTTTCTGTTGCTAAGGCGTTACACGATGTGGCACCACTGGGAACCTTAATCTTTAATGGTGCACCATTTAAAATCTCTAACAGCACCACTCTTTGGGTCTCGCTCAACAGATCATAGCTGATATTGCTACAGGGCATCTAGATTTAATCCTTCAAAGCATGCCATCCACAGGCAGCTCTCAGGCAACTCTCCCAGACATAGTCTTTTCAGTTATTCAATTCCCGGTAATCACTAGCTTTCTCTGACACTTATCATTCTATAACTTCTTGGAGGGCCTACAACTTCCACTTAAGAACTAACAACAAAAGTGCCTTGTATTGAGCATCTGCAGTCTAAAGGCAACATCCAGTGTCAGCAGCTATGTGCTCTTCCTCCTCTTTGTGAAGGCACACCGAGCTTATTCGACTTTGTCAAGCCCCATTGAATATAATCTTGCCACCCATCCTCTTGGAGTGCTAGAATGAGTCCCATATGCATGATTTAAAGTTAGATGGTGAGGTAAGATGGGTGACAGAAAATCATTAGCATTTTGGAAGGAGTACTAAATCCAGAGGAGACTCCACTGATGGAATTTCTTCCCTCATGCATTGTATATGGTGGAAGAAATCCCAGTGGGGTGTTGGGTCTACCATGAAAATGGTGTTGTGTAAACAGATGGTCACGTTGAACATACTACTGTGGACTACACAGGATACAATGAAATATTTTCAGTGTAATGAGAAGAGAGCTTGATATGATGTTATCTATGCAAAAGCCTTCTGAAAATTATACCAAACCATTGCTTTTTCAATAAGTGATCTACAGAATGATCTCCCTGCTGCTGCAATTAGGGTGTAGAAAACAAAGTTGTACCATTCAGCATGGTTAATGTAACAACGCAGTATAACAAAATACTTGTAATACAGTATTCAGTTTAAGTTGAACAGAGGGGAAGGGGCGAACGGAAAGAGGGAAGGTAAGCACTTAGAGTCTCATTTACAAGGCCCCTGCACTACCAGAACTTTACTTTTAGTAATGGTCCGGTGGCGCACACTGCAGGCCCATACCACCCTGTGTGGCTTTTCATGGCCTTGAAGATATGGACTGCGGCAACGCAGCGTAAGTTGCTGCGTTGCCTCGACCTGCGATAGGGAGGTGTGCCATGGGCGTTGCATCCGGTGTTCCCTCTTAACACCCATGGCGTTTGACGCCTTCCCAGATTTACGAGATTTCATAAACTTGGGACTGTGTCAAAAACGTATGCCTCCCAGGGGTGGCATAGGGGAGGTACAACGATCTGAAATAACATTATTTCTCCTTGTTTTTTCCTCTATCCATGTGTGCTGCATTTTGCAGCACACCTAGAAAGAGGACATCGCCTCCATTGATCGTTTTTGTGCAGGACGGTGTCTTGTTCTGCACAAAATAATCACCTCTAAAATGCAGACACACTTGCACCATGGTGCAAGGGTGCCTGTGTTGATGTATGGCAGCCATTTGTGGTGCACCGGCGCAGGGGGAAAGGACACATATGTGCTATATCTGACAGATACAGCGCATTCCTGCCCTTTTCTTTTGATGTAGGTCAGCACAGCAGGAAGGCTTGCACACTGCCCTACATCAAAAGATTGTAAATGAGGCCCTCAAGGTATATATTATCATGCAATCAGGTGTGGTACCAACATAAGAGGTAATATTTGCTGTTTATTAGTGGCTTATCAGGATATACAGATGAGATCATGAAGAACACAGTACCGTTCAATCACATACTGGTTCCCGTGGGGAGTCTCAAATCAGATAACTTTCAAAATCCATTTAGCACCCCTCCTGTCCCACCAATGGGCACCTCATCAGTTCATTCGGGTCCTCAGCATATTCTGCTTTAGTCTACTGGATTTAGTGCTTGCTTCCAAAATTGAAGGACTATCCAAAATCGCTCAACACTTAATCAGGCCTTAATTGTGCTGGTAACTATTAGGGGTGTGCCCAGTTTCTAAGGGGTTCTGTTGATAACTTTACAAAGTTGTTTTAAAACTTTGCCATCTCATCTGGATTTAAAAAACTGGTGAACATTTGTAAAAAAAAGTGGAAGAAATATCCCACAATAAGTAGGTCTGGGGGAAGAAAACTCTTCAGCACTTACTTTGCTGATGGATATTTTGCTTGCAGATGAATTTTTGCAAAGTTAACAAAATGTACAGCTTTGGGAGCATTGTAGGAGAAATGATAATTTTACTCCCTTCTTGTTTTATTTTTCCCCAGGCCAAACACTAACTCCCCAACTGTGTTACTTTGTTGGCCTGTTTTGTGGTCAGGTCTTGCTAATATATCCCATGAACGCTATAAAACCTATTTCCTGAAACTGTACTTTTTATTGACCAGCACTGAATTTCATAGTAGCTAATGTAAGTGTATGTACTCCTACTGAGCAGTTCAATTATTTGCTTCACATTCCTTAATCACTTTCTTCAGCTTTTTCTGCTCCTCTTCTGCACTTGTTTTAGCATTCTCCCATTGTTTATTATTTTATCTGCCTTCCCTAACTGAGCTTTTGATCTTGGTACCTCCACAGCATCTACTGCAGAGTAAGCCATGAGCTTGACTTCTGTATTAGGAAGTTTTGGGGCTGTGAAGTTTTGCTGGTAAGGTCATTCCGCCAGTTTAGCAATTGTATTTATGAATGTCTTTGGCCACCACTACCTAGATTAATAGGGACATGGCAATATACAAACTAATAATCTTCTATTGATATACGCTATTCACAATTGCACATAAGAGAATGATCCTTGTGAATACACACACTTTTCAACCTTGAAAATGTACCTTGAGTGAAAGGTAATGGGGTCTTGGTGATTTGAGGCCAGGAGATGGGGAAGGCTATGCAACAGTTACTACCTGATTTGTTTGGAGAGACATTGGAGGGGTGGCGGCTAATGAGATTGAGTGGGGCTAAACAATCACTCCTACACTCTCCAAAAATGGGACTTTCCAGGGCTTAGGAAAGTTGTAAGATTTGTAATGGATCTCATCTGTATGGAGGCTCCACACACAAGCTGGGAATCGACTCTGTGCAGGGGTTTCCAGTTCACTTTACATTCAAAGTGTGATATTAGCTCTTCAGTGGATGACTGTGTCAAGAGTGTCAAAACTATGTGATACATTTTGCCAAAGTGTGGACCCTGCAATCTGAATATAATTTTTAATTGGTATAAAGATTGTGACAACTATGATGTTCTTACATCTTTAGATCGTGCATTATGTTGGCTAGAAAATTAGTGCAACAAATGTAAGTGAATGCTATGTGTTGACAATACTATGTGTGTATCATTGGTTTGTCTGGATGCTTCATCCTGCTCATCATCATTGTATTCATGTTAAAAGACTACATCAGAGACTAAAAGGGAAACACAAACAATACTCCCTCACATCTGAGGAAGTTGAAATATTTTACGAAGAATTTGCCACCTATTAATATAGAAATGTGCCTTAGCGTTAGCATGAAAATGCGTGATAAAATAGGCGTTAGGAAAGTGTGCCTTTATTAAATGTGAAAAAGTGAAAAATGCTGCTTATTTCTGCAGAAAACTCTCATTTATATCATTCTCACACTGCTAGGCGTCTCTATTCTTTTATTTGTTTCTATCCCTTTAAGAATATAAATGCTTTTGCAAAAGATGATTTAATGTTATAACTGAACTGTACAACTTGACCTCTTTGTGAAATGTGCTGTTTCTTGAAAATTGTATTTCTCTGTTTATCATACCAAAAGATTTCACTGTATTTAGTTTTCTCTGCCACATATTCATAATGAACACGTGTATTACTGAAAGAAAATGCTTACTGCAGCTTAAATTTCACGATCTAACCAGAACATGCCAGATTTAAATGTTTAATTTCATAGAAAAGCTCATTGTTACACAATGGAAAACTAAGCAGCTAAGAGTAGGATTGCAAAAATGTTCACATGAGAACTTTCGTAGATGTATCTTGTAGTACGCTGTAGCTACATCTGAGTGACTTCATGTCGACATTGACGTTTACCATGGAAATCGAGGCCGAAGACAACGGACCATCGGAAGATCTTCCTCCATTGGACTTTGATGACATAGTCACCTGCTTTTGCAACATGTTTAGTGTCTTTTCTATATAGTACTTGTTCCTAGCTAAAGAGTCAAGTGATTCTATGCACTCCTATTCTGCCATGCCCCCTAGCACTTTATAGTGCTAGCTCGAATTACCATAAGCTATTGCTAAGGATGATTGTCTTCGATTTCCCTTGCTCTAAGTGAGTAGGCTTTCTATCTCTATGTCAATCATAGCTACTGCTGTGGTTCTTTCCTTCTACTTGTATTAACAGTTGAACTGCAACTGTTACGAGAACTCAGTTTAGTCTCTGGAACTACCCTTTATGGGGACTTCTACCTGTTTCTAGTTATCTGACTTTGCTCCAGAATTTACTTGCTCTTTTCCAAAACAAACTCTTTATGGGTTCTCGTTAGGATAGGATAGGTCCTTTCAATTAAAATAAGATCTAAATTATGAATGAAACACCCTGTTATTTTGTATTTTTGCTCTAATTAAACTTATTTTTGATGATTTCTTTAATTGGAACTATTTGACTAATCTGAATAAAAAGAACAAAATACTGACTAATCTCTTAAAGAGAAAATAAACTTTTGAAACTTCACCAAACCTTTTATTTATTGGCTGAACATCTGATGCAAATAATGATGTCTATTTTGTTGTAATGCTCGATTCTAATATGGTGGCAAAGATTCATCGACTCAGGAAGGTGTGGAAATTCCAGGTTCTCTAAGTAAGTTTGAAGGTGAGGAAATATTTACATGATTTCTGCGCTCGCCCATCATCCCTTCTGACCACCATTGCAACATTCATGCTTCGGTTTAACAGAGAGATTTTCCTGTGCCATGACACTTTGTGTGCTTTATTTTCAAGTATCTATCGAGATAGAGAACTTGTGGGCCATGCCAAGGTATGCAGAGCTGTATCATGTTCATGATTTTTCACTTTAGGGTTTTTATTTACCAGTTTGCATGTACACGTATGCCCTTTTTAGGTCTCGCCTGAGCCAGTGCATGCGCTGGACTGGCGAGACATTTAGTGAGTGGGCTTTAGAAATCAGACCACAAGCTTTTGCGTGTGGCCTAAAGCTTGTGGTTACGCGCGTGGGCACACACACAGCCGCCATCTGGTTTTTCTCGTGGCACCCTTACAGCATGCGATCAGGCGCCATCTCGCTTTCCTCTCGCTTGCTCTCCCAAGTGCCTCGCTCCGCCTCTCCCCCACCACAGAGCACGTCTTGCGGCCGCGTATTGATTTTTAGAGCTGTCTGCTGCGTATGTCTTCTTATCAACACTTAATACAGGCAGAGCAATTTATTTTAATCGCACTGCTGTGAGCGTGTTTTCTTTGAATATTTTCAGAGTTGAAGTTAGTTATTAAGGGCTTCACAGTAGCCAAAATTAGTCTTTCCACCATTTTCATTTTGCTTCAGGCATGTGACCTCTAATTTAAAATCACTGATGGGTTCGGGTTTCTTGCACCGGCACTTTTAATGGCGGCACGTTGTCTTAGTACAGCATTTTCCTTTCAGAATGCACATGCACTGCGAGCCTTTGCACGTTAGACGCGGGTGTTCTTCGGTTATGGGCACCATTTTTATGATGTATTTCTCCTAGAGCACGTTGTAAATATGACACGACTTCCCGAGGAACAGAGGTATCGCTAGTTGCGGCTCCCTGATTGATAATATAATTGTCAAGACTTTTCTCAATGGGTCTCCGTGTTACTCCATTTCATTAGTCCCATTCAGGTACGGCAAATTTCTCTTCTAAATTGGGTGTCTTAATGTGATTCACTTTTTTGTTTTTTTTGTTTTTGAGTATCTCAGAGCTATTCCGGGTTACCTCCGTACACAACTCTGTACTGGGTTGCCTGCTCAGAACCAGACTGCCTGTTTGCAGAGCTGTGAACTGGGCTGCCTGTGTGTGTACAGAGGTATCGCTGTGCAGAGCATTGCACCGGACTGCCTCTTACTTTACTTTTTCTAGTTCCTGTTGCTGAACAGGACTGTCTGTGTAGTGAGCTCTGTACCGGGCTGCCTGTCTACAGACCAAGCTGACCCAGAGTCTACATCTTGGGAGGGCCGTGTGTATCTGAGTTGTAGATGCCACAGTGCATCAACCCAGAAAAGTGTTGTTACATAAAAAAATAATTCTGTGCCATCCTGTTATGTTGGACTTGGCTGTTAGCATTGTATAATGTGGTAATGTGCTTATTAGTGTCAAAGCCTCCATGTTAAACAACAGTAGATATTACAGCAATCAGCATAATGTGCTGCATGGCTAAATACTTAAAGGTTCCAAAGGCGGGACCAATTTCCCTACCATTTATTGGATGCTTTGTAAGACAGCAGCATTACTTTTTTTAACGTACATGGCTATTTCCTGGAACAAGCAGCTGTGGCAGGAGAAGGAAACATTGGCTGATTTTATTTTATTCTTCGGGAAGGCAACATTGTCTGCTAATTTTTCGGCATTATATCTTCACTCTCTCTTTCCCCACCCACTGTCTTTTTCACACTCTCTTTCTCTATTTTCACCATATCTAATTCTCTCACTCCTTTATTCTCTCCACCTTATCTAATTCTTTCGCTCCTTTATTCTCTCTCCTCTCTCTCTCTATCTCCCACCACCACAGCATCACTCAGCACCACCACAGCATAACTCAGCACCACAACAGCATCACTCAGCACCACCACAGCATCATTCAGGGACACACCAATATCACTCAGCGCCACCACAGCATCAATGAGCACTACCACAGTGTCACTCAGCACCACCACAGCATCACTCAGGTCCACCACAGCATCACTCAGCACCCCCACAGCATCATTCAGCACCACCACATCATCACTCAACACCACCACATCACTCACCTTCACCACAGCATCACTCAGAACCACCACAACATCACTCAGCAACACCACAGCATCACTCAGTACCACCACAACATCACTATGCACTACCACAGCATCACTCAGCGCCACCACAGCATCACAGAGCACCACCACAGCATCACTCAGGAACACCACAGCATCACTCAGCACCACCACAACATCACTCACGAACACCACAGCATCACCCAATACCACCAGAGCATCACTCAGCACTATCACAGCATCACTCAGGAACAACACAGCATCACTCAGCGCAACCACAGCATCACTCAGCACCACCACAACATTACTCAGCGCCACCACAGCATCACTCAGCACAACCACAGCATCACTCAGCACCACCACAGCATCACTCAGCACCACCACAGCATCACTCAGGGGCACCACAACATCAATCAGCACCACCACAACATCAATCTGCGCAACTACAGCAACACTCAGCACCACCACAGTGTCACTCAAGCCCACAACAATATCGCTCAGGACCACAACAGCATCGCTCAACGCCACCACAGCAACACTCAGCACCACCACAGCATCACTCAGCACCACCACAGCATCACTCAGTGGCACCACATTATCACTCAGGGCCAACACTGCATCACTCAACAACACCACAGGATCACTCAGCACCACCACAGCATCACTCAGCACCACCACAGCATCACTCAGGGACCTAAGCATATCACTCAGCGTAACCACAGCATCAGTCAGCACCACCACAACGTCACTCAGCACCACCACAGCATCACTAAGGGCCAGCTGAGCATCGCTCAGCACCACCACAGCATCAGTCAGCACCACCACATCATTACTCTGCGCCACCACAACATCACTCAGGGACACCACAGCATCACTCACCTTCACCACAACATCACTCAGCACCACCACAGCATCACTCAGGAACACCACAGCATCACACTAAAGCACCACAGCATCAATCAGCATCAACACAGCATCAGTCAGCACCCCCAAAGCATCACTCAGGGCCACCAAAGCATCACTCAGGGCCAGCACAGGATCACTCAATGCCACCAAAGCATCAGTCAGCACCACCAAAGCTTCACTCAGCAGCACCACAGCATCACTCAGGGCTACCACAGCATCACTCAGCACCACCACAGCATCAGTCAGCACCACCACATCATCACTCAGCACCCCCACAGCATCACTCAGGGCCACCACAGCATCACTCAGCTTCACCACAGTATCACTCAGCACCACCACAGCATCACTCAAGAACACCACAGCATCACTCTGCAGCACCACAGCATTAGGCAGCACCACTACAGCATCACTCAGGACCACAACAGCATCACCCAGGGCCAGCACAGCATCACTGGACGCCACCACAGCATCACTCAGCAACATTACAGCATCACTCAGGAACACCACAGCATCACTCAGTTCCACCACAGCATCACTATATGCTACAACAGCATCACTCTGCAGCGCAACAGAATCAATCACCATCACCACAGCATCAGTCAGCACCACCACAGCATCACACAGGACCAGCACAGTATCACTCAAGGCCAGCACAGCATCACTCAACGCCACCACAGCATAACTCAGGGCCAGCACAGCATCACTCAACGACACCACAGTATCACTCAGTGCTTCTTACACTTTTTAATTACAACTTCTCAGCATGTTGCACAGCAGTCACACTTCTCTACTGCACAGCTTAGAAACATTGGCAAAGTCAATAGCTCTACCTAAACACTTATAAGGCCCCCCAATGCATAGCCGATAGGTCTATCCTTTAGGACATTATAAGTGTTTAGTTATCCAGCACAATATCCTTGATTAAACAACATCAAGTGTTGCATGGCTAAACACTTATAAGGTCCCAAAAGCGAGACCTATTGGCTATGCCAATGCTTGTTTTGGTACTATCATTGTGTTCCTCCCTTGCATGTTTGGAAGCCCAACCATTTCTGAGAACTGCTTGTTCTACCTTTCAGCAACAGGGCACCTATAGTGGGACCAAAATACACTGAGACCTGCCTGTCATTTTGTGATGGGATCTATATATTGATTAGTGCCATCACAAAATGCCCATTCACAGCAAAATAAACAGCCTCATGAACAATAATAAGACTGGTGCTGTCAATGGAGGATGGTAGATTGCAATGGACTACAGCGTGTGTCTTCAAACGTTTATGAACTCAATCCCCTCGCCCCAGTAAAATAATTGAATCTAGTACCCAATGAAATTTAATTTAGATAAAATTTAGATAAAATGGTAAATTGCTACAAGTATTCTAATTAATATTAGTGGGTCTTGAAGACTCATCCACTAACAAATACTGATAAAACTCATCTGCAGTTGTGGTTTTCAATTTACAAAATTAATCTCTGTAGGCAAGTACATAGAAAGCAAGCCACACATTTCAAGTGTAATTGTGGGATTGAGGAGCATATTAAAACAATTATCCAAATGCAATGCTCTAACTTAATTTTCCTACAATAAATCCCATATGTAAAACTGCAAAAAAAACTAAGCAAAGGAGTCAAAACGTGTACGGGACTTTACAGGACTTCAAAAACCTTTGTATTAATTCTTGCCTTTTTCCACCATATCAAACCTAACTGGTAACTGATCCCATGGCATGTATGACACCTCCAAGCAGCCCCAGCTATTTAGCCAAGAGTACTTTGCATACCCCTCTTTACCATGCAAAATGCAAAACTACAAATCCTACATTACAATGCACAATTGGCTAGGTTGACAAAATATAGAGCCAAATGTAAGCTATAAATATATTTAACAATTCAAATAGATATGCTCAGATAACATGTAACAGCACAGTCAAAATGATGATTGAGTATCTCCACATTGATTATTTATCAGAAATGAGGAGGTGAAAGTTTGAAGGTTAGTTGGAGGCCTTGCTTTGACACCTACTGTCTACCAGAATATTACTGAAGAAAACCATGAATAATGGTCCACTTACGGAAATCACAGTTCTGGATTTAGCTTGATCTGTGCCTGTGTCCCTCTTAGCCAGAGTCTGATGCCCTCACTCCCACCCTCCTGACATTCATTGACAGTTCCCTCTCTGGGCATCCACCCCACAGTTTAAATACCTCTACAGATCTCGATCCCTTTGGGAATATTTTTAAAGTAGCCCATGTTCATTAAAGGAACAAGGCTGCTTCAAGAAACGTTTCTTTTTTGGGAAGCCATCCAGGATAGCAGGCAGTGGTCTTCTAGCTTGCTACCTCTTGAGGCCAAACAACATGGGGGCATATCAACAAGCAGGCGATAAAAAGTTATCGCTGCTTTTGCGTCCGTTTTCGGACGAAAAGCGGCGATAATTTTATTGCCTTATCAGGAAGGTCACGCTATCGCGTGAAACCTTGCCTGATCGCCATTTCCCTTAGCGCCCATCTTTGCATCTCTATTGAGATGCAAAGTGGACGTTCCTCCCCAGGATAACGGGAGAAATGTTGCTAAGCGACATTTCTCCTATTATCAAGCCTCACTCAAAGCAGCATAGCGACAAGAAAAGTATCGATAACCTCTGTTATCGCTACTTTCCTTACGCCTGCTTTGAAACTGACTTAGCCATGATATCCTATGGAAGGTGGATATCATGGCTAAGTATGTGAGGCCCTATCAGCAAGCTATCGTCAAAAGTTGTGTGATTATTGCTGGATTTCCAGCGATAATCTCACTTTTGGCTGTTAGCGCTCTGAATTTTATCGCTTTGGAGATAAGCGTTGCTAATAGCACGCTATCTCCGCGATAAAATTCAGAGTTGGCCGGCGATAATTATCCTCACGCTATGAGCGCTGAGCGATAATTATCGCCGGCCCTTGCTGATATGTCCCATGATTTCCGAAGGGGAAACATGTTCTATGGAGAACTTTTCCAAGGGAAGTAGTTATAACCCACTTTTTGGTTTTGGTGATTTATCAATGATTTGCGACCGAAATATAAGCCACAAAACACTGATGCATGTATTTGCAAATTGCAGTTAGTAGGGGATGGTAAGAATGAATCACAAAACCCTTTTGTGAGTTGGAAAAGCCTCACTGACTTGCCAAAGGGGCTTAACACATGACCAAGCACCATGTTGCGATTACAAACCCTGTAATTTTGCGATCGCACAGTTTCCAACTGCAAAATGCCTTTGCTCATCTGACCTTGGTTCTCAAACGTCTTATCCTGTTTGGAAGTATGCCAAACAACTACAATTCTGGTTGTATATTTTCTTATTTCTCCATTTTGCTTGCTTGGGTATTGAACACAGACACCACAAACTGTAGACAGATGACTTGTTCGCTTTTGTACTTGAGGTTCCCTTTTTCTCATCCACGATTTTCACAAACAGAAACTCTCTCCAATTGTCAAAAACTTTCTCACCAGATCCTGAACCACCTTGTCAACTTGCTACTTTTAGCACATTTCTTTGTGCAAATTCCAGGACCCATATAGTGCTCTCTGGTGAATCGAAATCCAAAACTGAGGCTGTTTAACAAATCAATATCTTTAAATAACATGGAGCACATTAGGCTTCACAATGAAGGTAGATAATGGTTAAACTTTCAAACCATAAAGTTTTATTAAAGGTTAAAGGTTAACAGAAGGCAACGTTAGTATCATTCAGTATATGAATGCATCCATTAACATGGAGTTGAAATGAAGTAAGTCATAACTAAGAGGATGAACTACCATAGAGTCAGCTCAAAGGGAAGGGTAAAGGAAAGACAGTTCTCCCATAAAGAGAGGATTCGAAATCTCTTACACTGCTCTAAGCTGCATCGAAAAACAGACAAAGCATTTCTGAACTTTAAAATTCACTACACTGGCTTAATTCACACAATTCTAACATTTCCTACACCTACACACAGTTCTCATGAAACGTTACAATCACGTTAAAGTGAAATGACACAATCTTGTGTTCGTTAGCTTCTCAGGACCCTCCACTATACAGATTTACATCCTTCAAACTTACATTATCTGCAAAAAATGAGATACATGGACCAGAATGTATTATGCAGGTCTTCGTGACTATGCAACCAATTACAACATTCCATGTATATCACAGTAACCAAAACATTTCACCTAGGAAAGAAAGCAAAAGAACATTGAATTTGTTCATTAAGGCTTCAGCTTTGTTGAAAATAAAAGTTTACGTGTCACAAAGGAAGATGGCAACCAATTCCAGCCATTTTAGACTCAGTCCTACATCAGCTATGGTTAATCTAAACATGAGTAAAATCTAGTTATTAACACTTGCAGATACATATGTTAATGTTGATTAAAAGCAAAACATTTAATATGAAAAAACCCTTAACTACAAAAACGTATTGCTATACTAGTGGCAGATTGTGTGCCATACAAATGCTAATTATTAATATCAATTTTGACTATAGTGAGTGTTTTTGTAGAGCGCACACTACGAAAAAGCCTATGTGTTCTTCTGTGGATTTACCATTCAAGGAAATTGCTAGTTACGGCCACCTTATTGAAAACACTTCAAGCAAAGCTCCTCTACAGGAGAGGTAGCTTCCACACACTGCTCGCCAGTGAGTGTCAAATGACTCATAGAAACATTTCAATATGTATGCCTCTTGCTGAGGCATGGCAAGAGGGAGGGCAGGTATATAATGCAGATGGACATTGTATGGAGGAAACAACTTGAAGGAGTCCATTTTTGAATGGGACACAACCACCTATGTGATGGCATGCATGGCAGATAGAGAATCACAGACCCTTTCCTTTATTGTGCTTTCAGGTAGGGGGGACCTTCTATGTGCCCTCATGGGAATGTACAAATGGCTGGTGGTTGTTTCAGAGAATAAAGTTTGCCACGCCGCAGTTATTACAATTTTGAGATCTAAGAGAGGTGCATAACAGTAGAAGTTAAAACAATTGTTACGACTAACTCTGAGAGTGGCAAAAAGTGACCGGATCATGAGGATTTCTTGTCCTGTGATGTGGACACCTGCTCACAGGAAACTAAGCTAAGACCATAACTCATATGAAACAGCCTAGATAGACATAATCATATGGTAAGCAATAATCAGCAACCTAAGGCAGGTGTGACCAAACACCTAAAAAAGGAATGCAGCACAATCCTTTGCGAAACCACTGAGCTATCAAGTACTTATTAGTGCTTCAACAATCTCAAGGGGGTGAACAGAAATGTCTATATGTTTCTGCTTGTTATCATTGTGCTCATGATTGCAGTGAATATCAATTTAAGCTATTTCAAATGCAGACAGATGTTGATGTACATTTCTAAAAATTGACCATGGACAAGCACTAATAAGCAGTAACATGTGTATTTATAAATAGCTATCAGTAACAAGCAGTCAAGTATGTATTTAAATATGGTTGGCCCTGATCCACTAAACTGCATTTCCTGTAGACAGTGAGCAAACATGTAGATTCCGTAAATACTTCAAATGATATAAAGTGGGCCCTAATTTGCTCAATGTTTGCACAGGAGCCCGCACAGCAATTGGCAGCGCTTTACAGCACAAAGAGCAGTGGTGATCAACTTTAGCGCACAAAACCTATTTTGCTTTGAAATTTGGTGCAAGCACTGTTTCACTATCCCTGTGTACTGCAAAATGCCACAACATAAGCATGGAAAAGGAGTTTAACAGGTGTGGAACAGGTGTGGATCAGGGCAGACACCAATAGGTTTTCATGCAAAGCCAGATCAACAATAAGTCCATGACCAGGATTTGTGAGAAATCCTAAAGCCATGGTAAACCAGTCACAAGTAAGGGGCATGTGGAATGATGCATGATGTTCTTATAGGTAACAGGTATAATTACCCATTTTTGTACATTTACACATTTTACTTTTGTGGGGTTGTCCTTGTGTTGAAATGTGTACTGGGGAGTGACTCTTGAATACATACCTCATGCAAAGCACCTCTTTCTCGCCTTTGCATCTCCTTTCTGCTTTGTCTCACTGATAGTGAGATCACCTGAATGGGATTGGTTGGTTAGAAACAACATAATGATCACATTGCTATAGAATTTGAGTAGCAATCAAGTCGATGAATGCACCTCCACAATCACAAAAAAACAGTGTCCTTGCTGTTTTTTGTCATTTACTGGAAGCATTTGCATGGAGAAGAGGTGCATTTTAGGAAGGCACAAAACTCCTTGGTTGTCTTGTTCTAATATCACAGAAATGTCAGAGGCATAGCTACCACTGGTGCAGCAGGTGCAGTGACACCAGGGCCCAGTGGTCTGAGGAGTCTTTGAGCCCTGACATGGCTGTATTTTACTACCCCAACAGCAGTCAAAGGGGGACTTTTTTGCCTGCCCCTGGGTTTTTGGTATTCTTGCAACCCTACTGAGAATGATTGGCTGCTAATGGTCTGCTCCTCATTATAGGAAAGTATCAGGATATTGTACGGCAGTTCGGAGTTTGAAAAGCATGTAAAGGCACTTGCCCTGGCTCCTCATGGAGCAGTATCATCACAAAATGCTTAGGTGGCGTTCAATTTTTTTATTACATACAGTTAGGGATGATTTATCACATATATGATGATAAGAGCAGGTGAAAACTAAAGGGAGTTATATTTTGAAGTGCAAGGTAAAAGAAGGTTGGAAGCTTAACACGAGTGTACTGTATCATGTTGACTCTTGCCAATAAAAAGCTAATGTCTCCAAATAAATGTAACCGGAAGTCAGCACCAGGGAGGATATGTAACTTTGTTACCGTGTTATAGTCAGGCCACAACTAGAACAAGCATTGGCATAGCAAATAAGTCAGATGTTGGCTGACACCTTTTTGACTTTGTCAATGCTTGTTTTGTTTTCTGATAGTTTTGTGAGGGAGGTGCCAGGACCTTACTGATACAAAAAACAGAAAAAGAAAAAATATATTTTTGTTCTTAAAAAGCACACATTGCTATAGGTGTCGTTAATAATTAGGAGAACTACTTTGTGTGCCGATGTGCTCCTTGTGAATCGTATAATGCTCTCACTCTCAGTGAAGTTGGCCTATGGCTGAAGTGGTCTGCCCTCCAACTCCATTCTACATGCAGCAGTATGGAGAAGAAATATGTGAGTGGCACAACTACAGATCAATGGATGAAGAGGGCTGGCTGAAAGAACCTATAAGCAAGAATATTATATGTATAATTCCAGAAAAATCTGAAGGTTTTGCTAATGCCAGAGCTAAAAAGTGGAAGCATCATAAACACTGCACAGAGACGCTAAGAAAGGTTGATTACGTGTCACTGCGAAATCACGTTGGCTACAATGTTCATGCACTAACAGAATAATTTTAGGATTATCTGCAGGAGCTCTGGACAGCACAGCACGGAAACACAGAGCAGGAAACACTGCATGCACTACATCACGAGTCGAATATGTGACGTTACAACGTATGACATTACTTTGCATGCCGTTGCAACGTCAACTTTTACATCGACTTTCAGTCGGGGGAGCTCTGGAAGTTGGAATAGATTAATTTTCTATTCCAACTCCGGTGTGTGCAACAGTAGGGAAGGTGTTGGAGTTAAATCCAACACCTTCTACCCACTGCAGCACACCTTTTGCGTTGCAATGCCATGCGATGTAATGGCATGCGTTGTAACAGTTGCATAGTAAAGGCTGTTTCCGTCACGAGTCAGTGTTACAAAGTTAGAGAATGCACTTACAACATCTGGATAACTTTGTTCCGCACCTGTCCGCAGGTTCCATAGTACGGCCCAAGGAGATTATTCATTGTCTACCGTGATTGCAAAAACAACAGAAAACAAACTAATGGATGAAGGGTACAAATAGGAGGTGGGACTCCAACTTTGACTGTTCTACTCCTTAGAAATAAAAAGACAGGTAAAATGATCTAGGTTTAATTGAACAAACAGGTGATATCAGCAGTGTTCATTGGCTCTGTCTAGTCACATAATAGAGTGAACATTACTGCTGCAGTGATAAATGTCTGATCACTTTACAGAAGGCCTCCATCAGCCCAAGCCAATTTTTTCGAAAATCAGTTTTGTGAAAGGTTTTTCGTAACAACGAAACTCAAGCATCTGTATGTTTTTGCTACAATTATGATTTAACACTGTGAGGTCGTTGTCATTATGTGTTATTCCGAGGAAGAGTGGTAAAGTTCCTCAAAGATAATTTCACTTCCTCTTGATGTACAGCAGGGAATCGCTTACATTGTGTCAATGAAGCATTAGATTCAAGGGGGCATATCAACAACAACCGGCGATAATTATCGCTGAGCGCACTTAGCGCCAGGATAATTATCGCCGGCTAGCGCCGATTTTCATCGCTGAGATAGCGTGCTATTAGCAACGCTTATCTCATCAGCGATAAAAATCCTAGCTCTAACTGGCTAACGTGAGATTATCGCTGGAAACCCAGCGATACTCTCACGTTAGCTTGTTGATAGGGACTCACAAACTTAGCCATGATATCCTCCTTCCATAGGATATCATGGCTAAGTCAGTCCTGAAGCAGGCGTAAGGAAAGTAGCGATAACAGGGGTTATCGCTACTTTTCCTGACGCTATGCTTCATAGCGTTAGGCTTGCTGATAGGAGAAATGTCGCTTAGTGACATTTCTCCTGTCATGCCAGGTCAGGAACGCCCACTTTGCATCTCATTAGAGATGCAAAGCTGGGCGTTAGAAATCCTGACGCTAAAGCAAGGTTTCACGCGTTAGCGTGACCTTGCTGATTAGGCGATAAAATTATCGCCGCTTTTCGGCCGAAAACGGCAGCAAAAGCGGCGATAATTTTTTATCGCCTGCTTGTTGATATGCCCCCAAGGTGCCTTTACCTTGAGCCATAGATCATATACCATGAAAACTGAGAAAAGGGACACCATGAGTAGCATTAGTATTAACCTCTCCATCCCCTGTCCCCTATATACCACAACCAATGTATGCAAGAATCGCATGTTTAGATATTAGAGTAGGAGCTAGACCAATACTTATGGTCTCCTTGACATCACCAGTGTTCTTTCTGTGATTCTGTTCTCATGAATTGCAGATATGCCAAAATGGAATTGACTAAGGCATTCGAGGACTACTCTAAGTTTTCCCTCTTTGATTAGTACCCTGTACATTGATTTTATCTTGCGAATTTTAAAATATCTGCTCTCATGTGTGCCGTTAATTGGATCTGTGTGCAGTCTATTGCTCCTTTTACATTAAGTGATCCATTAATTGGATATAGCCCAGTTTTAACTAAAAGGATGAATGATGATTATATGTGGAAATTTAATGTCTTGCATGATGGATCTCACAAAAATGTAAGTAATGAAACATGTGACCGAAAGTCAGTTGTGAATTGCGATGGTTGAGTCCCTGAATTATGCTGATTCAAAAAATGTAGCACCTCACTAAAGTTAATGTTTTATTGTTTCTAATAGCAATGACTGTAGCCCCCAATGGATATCCTTGATTACATCAGAGGTCATGTGGAGGTCAAGATTATGAATGGGGATGGTAAGGTTCTTTGATGTATCAGTCTTACTCATGCAATCCACCAATATGATGTTTCTTCTTATATTAGAGAGCTACCACTTTATCACATGCCTGGCCTTGTTTACAATTACATTGACTCATAAGGCTACCATTATTGTGTTGCCTCCAAATGTTAGTATCATTTACTTATGCTTGCAGGGCTCTTGAAAATCCTGTGCGATTAAATAATATTACGGGATTCTGTGATATTGTCCAGTCTATAGATTTAGTACATACGGTGTAGGGGACAGCCCACTGATTTGCTGCTTTAGATAACATTTATTTTAATTGTATATTTACATGTTAATGCCAGCATTTATGATGACAGTCAATGTTTACAGCATTGTCCATAATGGCTTACATTTGGGGCTACGCATTTGATCTTCTTTGTGTTTGTGCCAAACATGTTGTGCAAGACTAGACTATATAACAGAGCTGCTCGATTGAGATGCACAATGCCACACTCAAATCTGTTCTGAAAAGTGCTCTCAATCAAATGGACTTTGAAAAATGATATAACGACAAAAAATACAGTTTGATATAATGAAGCATTTCTCATCCCAGCATCAAAGAGTTAAACAATGGCAAAAAACATATACTTCATCAAAAAAATCTTAAATACACAAATAAATAGTAGAGATATTAGAGGTCACAATGCAAGAACAATGCAATTCTCACTAATGAGACTTATTTTCAGATATAGTAAGATTGTAACTTCTCACATCAAACACAAACCTAAGCTGTTAGACAAAGCCAGAGAGTGGGTGAATATGTATCTTCCTTGTGTGGTACTAGCCTAATTTCAGGCCTCTCTTTTTATTTTTCATTTTTATCAGTTTTTTCAGGGGCAGAGAGTGAGTATATTACTTGTGATACCAGAACAGGTTATCCAAGATTTACCATCATAATCCAAATTAGATGCTAATCCGCAGTGGAAACCTCACAATGCGGCAAATCAGTGAACTGCCTAACACGGTGAATGGTTGGACCCATGGCAGAATGTGAGCCATTCAAATGTCAACAAATGTGTAGTGCTTTTTAAATGCAGATGGTTAAGATATAGGAATGACAGATGATGGAAGTCAGGGTGGGGGAACATCCTTTACATCGCGGTTAGTACACCGCGATGCAGTTACATCGCAATCGTTATAACGACTGCGATGTTACCACGCCATGCCATTATAACGCAAGTCTTTACATCGACTTGCGCTAGATGGCGTGCTAACATTACAAATAGTGTAGTTTACTATCCCAACACCTTCCCTACTGTTAAGTGGACTGGAGTTGGAATAGTAAATTACGCTTTTCTACTGTTAGCACGCCATCTAGTGCAAGTCGATGTAAAGACTTGCGTTGTAAAGGCATGGCGTGGTAATATCGCAGTCGTTGTAACGACTGCGATGTAACGGTACGCGTTGTAAAAACTCGCGTTGTAACATCGTACATCCTCAGGGTGGGATCCAAAAACTTTATATAACATAACGTAGCAACATATCATAAGTGACACCAGTCCCTATTGCGCACAAAGCAAGCATACCAGACAAATGAAACGCTCCATGAGTCGTTGGTAGTAGGAATCCTTCCTCAAATAAAAAAATGAACTATTGGTGTCACATGCCACATTTGTATTTCTATTTTATTTATTTGTATTTCATTTTACGGTCTACCTCTGTCCCAAAGAGCATCAGTCCTATATGACAGCAAAACCTGCCCACACTATACCTGCTAACTGATAACTCTATTGCCTTTCCTGTGACCCATTCATCCTTCTCCTCTTTACCATTGGCCAGTGTTTGCACAAAGCGCTTACGGTAGTGTGTGTTTTATAGAAAGAGTAGGAGCGGTGGTAAGCTGTGCAAGTGCAGCGGCCATATTATTGCATAGACTGGTTCTGGTCATATTTTCTCCCATCAGTCAGTGATGCTGCTCTCAAAATGTGTGTATTCCATCCTTGATAGTTGGCTGGCTCCTTGCAATCATAGAGATGGGATGATGATTTACGTGCCTATGAAGCCCTTTTTTCTTGACTCCAGATTATAATTCTAGCCCAAATGTGTTTGATGGTGTATTTAGAACATCGTTCTAGCCCAATAAATAAATGGCTTCCTGTGTAAGAGGCAGGGAGTGGTTGGAAATCTTTTTTTAAATAGACTGGTTCGTGGCTAGACAATGACTGGAGTAGAGGTATGTGATCCAAGGCTAGGCTGTGGACTATTCCCTTCTGCACTTGAAGATCTTGGTGTCAAATCTAGTAAGCAAGCTTATGAATAGGTTAAAACCGAATACAGAGGAAATTAAACCTTTGTATCCCCAGAGTGTGCCATCACTCAGTAACTCAGCTACAAATGGAAGCATCATCTTGATCAAGCAGTTTTCTATAAGTCTCTCTTCTATTTCTCTCATTCTTCCCCTTTTACATACTGACTAGCTTTTTAATCTTATATCAACGTAAAATGTTGTCTTTTTAATCCCAGGTAACATTGCGATGTTGAGTCTCTAAACTCTCATTTCCACTGAGGAGCAGGGGAAATAAAAATGTCGGCAATGCAGTGCAACTTTGACAACTGCTGCGCTTAATGAACTTAAAAAGTTTGTGAACCTCAAACAGTTTTGCCGGGGCACAATGTCTTCCACAAAAAAAGTATTTATGATTGGGAATTTTCACACAAAAGACTTTCACTGCTGGGGATTTCTTCTAAAACTATTTCCTTGCAACAAAACCTACTTTTAACATGGGTGCTTCCACTTTCTTTGTTAACTTTGCAAACTATACCAAACTCACAAAGATCTGCAATTCGTCTAACCTTCTTACTAAAGTCTTATGAGTTTACATGTCCATATGTACACCATGGAACCTAATCTGTGTATCTGAAATGGCCAAACAAACAGATGTTTCAGTCACAGGAGCAATAGAACAAGATGGAAAGCGGCCGCCTCGGAGATGAATATAGTGTGACCTGACAGTCCTGATTGACTTGTCAACATCCTGCCTCCTTTGTTGGGCAAACATTCCTTGATTTAGGCCTCCATTTGACTGGAGAGGTATACGAGGCTTCATCACACAAGTACTTGCTGCCAACTAGTTGGACCCTTAGGCCAGTCTTTTGAATCTTATGTGGTGAAGGAGAATTGCTATAAATATCCTGTCCTGAGCCTCATCTTGACCCATTTCCAGATCAGTGACACCAGTTCCAGTATCTCAACCAAACCATAGACGGATGGCGCCATTTTGGCCCTTTGTAAAGCAGTGGTACTACGCAGCGGCAAATATTTACCTCGTTGCCTTAAAAGTTCAACAGAACAGTAATTAAAATAGTAAACACACGAAATGTTCCGGTGGGTTATTTAGCTGAGTGATTCAGCTGTACTAGCTGTTTGCTTCCATAGGCTAAAAAAAGATCACAGCTAATGACTTAAAATCTATTAAAAATGATAGATTAACGTAAGGTCGTCCTTAACTGCTTTGTACATAATGGTTCAAAAAACAACAACATCACCTCAGACGACAGGGTCTGGTAAGGACACATCTGGCATCCTCTACTTGATGGGGCGCTTGCCAAGCTTCTCAGTGCGTTTTCCGCGCTGAAGACTCCCAGAGAGGATATGCTGTCTTGCCTCATCCTGGCGTGTGTCACTGCTCCTACAGTCAGAACTATAGTCTCCATAGCACTTCCCCTGGATCCATCAACAGGAAGCAGATCACAGTCCCATCAGGCCCTATTGCCTGTACAAATGACACTCTCTTCGATAAAGCTGAGAGCAACATATCACTTCATTTATCATCTTGAGACGTTAAGGGTAGGCTCAGGTGACGTTTTCATAGCGGAAACTTGCGAAATTTGACTATTTCGCATAATGTTGATTTTTTTAAACTTATTACTATTCAGCAAGTGCAAAATTTCACATTATTTTGACCTGTGGAACAATGGTTTCAAAATGGTGCGTGGGACCAGTAAATTGCGGATTAAGGACATTACTTTTCCGCCCAGTCTTCTCCTAGTGTCTTGGTTGACCGTTGAATTTCCTCACGTTCAATTTCCATGTGAGATTCCAGTCAGGAGCATTTCATGAAATACGTAGAATTCTGTGTAATATTTTAAAAATTATTTGGGGGATAAAAATTCACAATTTCATCCACCTTGATTTTGGGAGTCCACTTAGGGATCGGGTATCACATGTATGGAAACTTGAAACGGGGGATCATTGACTCATGGTACAGGTCGGAACTGGGCACACTGCGCAAGGAAGGATGTGCACTGGCATCAGCCGCAGCCCATCAATTCCTTAAAACACAGGAAGGTCACGACCTTTAACTATGCAGATGATCTCCAACTTGTTTTTACACTGGATGGCTCAAATTCTGCTTCTGAATTTCAAGCTACGATGCTCCACATCCAGCGCTGGATGAACATCAATCACCTCAAACTTAACCCCGGCAAGACTGAATTAGTCCTACCGGGATAAAGCGTAATCATGTGGGGGCCCCATTTTTGTCCATCCGACCTCGGACCCCCTCCCATTCCCTCTCCCTCAGTAAAAAGCCTCGGAGTTACACTAAATGCCGACCTCTCGCTTAGAGGTCAGGTGGGCACCGTAGTTTCCTCATGTATCTTCCAACTGAGGAAAATTAGGAAAATCGCTTACTTACTCACCCCCTCGGCTCTCACCCAGGCAGTGATAGCCCTCGTACTGTCCCGCCTTGATTTCTCTAACTCCACCTACCTCGGCCTGCCTATGTTTTTGTTTAAACGCCTTCAAATAGTGCAGAACCAGGCGGCTAGATTAATATTTCAGCAACCCAAATGGCATTCCGCCAGCCCCCTTCTGGCTAAATTACACTGGCTTCCAATTGCACAACGCGCAGCTTTCAAGACCGGTTGCTTAATCTTTAAGGCTCTGCATTGCAGAAGCCCCAAATTTATCAGTGACCTGATCGTGAAACACATTCCATGTCGCAACTTACGGTCTGGCAACCTCTGGTTGCTTGCTACTCCTACCATCAAACGTAAACGCCAGGGGGGACGCAGGTTCTCGTACCTCGCACCTGGCTTCTGGAACTCGCTGCCTCTAGACATCAGAGCGCAGGAAAATTTATTGGGATTTAGAAAGGCCCTCAAAACATGGCTGTTTGCGCTCTCACACGACTAGCCTGTCTCGCCGCGTCACTTTGCAACAATCAGCGCCATGAAACCCTCCGGTGACCGTGCGCTTTATAAATCTCTATTAACATAACATAACATAACATGCAGGTAAGAGCGGTAGGGCGGCGGGGTCGGGTGGGGGGGTGGTATTTCGACAGATGACCAAAAGGAAAAATAATGTATTTATCAAATTTTCCCTCGTGGTCGTCTGTCAAAATCCCCCCACCCATCCCCACCACCCCACGTATCTTATCTGCATGGGTCGCAGCCGTCTGGCATCAATGGCCCTACATTGTACCGACCCATGTGACTAGTGGGAAAGGCAGCTTGTGCAGAAAGCCATTCTGCAAGGACTTTGGTCAAACTAGGAGTTTGGTAATAGTTCCTTTATTTCAGAAATGAATCCCTAAAATATTACAAAAATACAATTAGTGTCTTTAAAGCCAGTTCTAATCACAATATGCACAGGCACATTTATTACAGTAAATCGTTATGCTGCCTTCAATTAAAGAGCTATGTGAAAAGGAAGGAGAGTCACATGATACATTCTCAACCCAAATGAGTTTACGCTCTGAGTTTCACCAACACCTACTTGTCTTTTCAAAAGTAGGTACCAGTACTTTTGGCAGAGGGCTTTCTCTGTTGAGTGAGACCTTCTCACGGCCTCTCTTGCACTTTTAAGAAAAGAGTTGAAAACCTGGGGGATCCACCGCTTTCGGTCTACCATAGTCTTCTGGCTAATCATAAACTCCAGTTGCCATGGAAGTGTTATCATTTCACCTCCATGAAGCTACAATGTCTGTTGCGCTTAATAAATAACACATAAAATTAGATTTAATATAATCCTTCACTTTAACTTCAATACTCACAAGGCATGCCAAAAACATTACTCTGACAAACCCTCACAGGGCGAAAGCCGCCTGGTTTTGTTAAATATCTTTGATGCATTTCTTTCACTGAAAAAGTCACATTGAAAGTTACCACTGCTTTATAAATTACACCATTTACCCCACACAGACTAACTTCTCTCCTGTCCGGACTCTGGGAGTTGGCTTACAAGATGGCGTCAGTACAGTTCTCACCAACATCTGCATATTACATAGAGTCCACCAGACCCACTGCGAGCAGAAAACTTTGTACCATTAAACAAGTATATTTAAGTCAGTTGCTCCAATATGCCAGTA
Organism: Triturus cristatus; assembly: GCF_964204655.1. Taxonomy (NCBI): domain Eukaryota; kingdom Metazoa; phylum Chordata; class Amphibia; order Caudata; family Salamandridae; genus Triturus; species Triturus cristatus. Next base: position 1,391,012,999 of record NC_140590.1, read on the forward strand.
CAGCAACAATGCTTTGACAAATTGACTCAAATGTAGGTGCAAATGGCTCTCCAAAATGTATGCAATTAGAAATGATGGTGCCAAATGAAAACAGCACTGGTGCTACATAACGAGGGCTCTAAGGTATTACCTTATTAACCCATAGCCACAGAATGGATAAACCCCTTTGATGGAGAAGACAGCTGGGGCCGTATTACAGATGGTGCCCCAAGGGCGCAACGGGCGTTTGCGCCCGCTTTGTGCGTCGTCGGGGCACTTTGTTGTTATTGAAGTGGACGCAGATGCTTGTGTGTTCCCTTCTATAATATCGATAGTGCTGGCGCACTTAAACCACCAGCGCTATCAACAGGGGGTGTGCCCTTATTTGCATAGGGGCGTGCCCTATGCAAATGTTGGAATTCCATTGACACAGGCGCAGAGTCATAGAATCCCTCAGGGAACACACTGACAGTGCGCCATTTAAAAGGTGGCGCACTGTCTGTGCGCGACAGAGCGCCTCCTGGCAGCAGCCCTCTGGTGGGCAAAGGGGGTCCCATGGACCCCTCAGACATTCCCTTGCAGACGGGTGCAATCACTGATTGCACCCGCCTGAAATGGAATCTCTAATCCCCTTTGAAAGTGCAGGTGGGTGACGCCTGCACTCTGAAAACACGGAAAGGCTGCTCTGCGTTTTCACATGAATGTGCTGCCCCCAGGGAAGCGCGAGTTCGTGGCTGCCCTGAGGGCATGGCATACACCATAATGGGGTACATTATCACTGTGTGCGCCTGGCACACCTTTTAAAAGGTGTGCCAGGTGCAAACAGTGATAATGTGTAATACGACCCCTGGTCTTTTCTACAACATGGAACAGCAGTTAGAGTAGCGTCATGCAGTTCACGCCATCACTTGAGAATGGCCCTAGCTGGTTCTTCCCCTGACCGCAGAGCCTTTAAAAGCAAAGGCACCACCCTTTTGTGCATAATGAGTTCATTTATAGATCTCACCTGTTGCTGATGGGTCCACCTGGAATAAGCAAATGATAAAGCCAACGGTTTAGTCTTCTGTACGGTGAAAGGCATGCAGAACTAACTTCCTCCCACAGAGAACAGATACAGGAAAGACAATTATTATTATTATTATTATTAGTTTTATAATGCGCATGGCTGCCCCAGCAACGAGGCGTCCCAGCGCAGCAGCGAGAGCCCGGGAGCGAGAACCGGAGCAGATCAACAAAGGGTTAGATGATGGAAAGGGGGAAGAGCCACGTCTTCAGGGCCTTGCGAAAGGTCAGATGGCTAGGAATAGTTCTAACTGAAGTCGGGAGAGAATTCCACAATTTTGCTGCTAGGTGTCGGAAAGAGCGCCCCCCTGCCCTGGCCCTCCACCAGCAGTGCTACCTTCAAACACACAAGCAAAACAGGCACAGTGCAGTGCAGTACAGAATGGATCAAAGCAGCCCATGCTTCAGTCACAAAAAAGCATGAATGTGAAAGTTGTTTCATCTCTTTCAATCAATCAATCAATCATAGGCATTTATAGAGCGCTCTACTCACCCGGAGGGTCTCAAGGCGCTGGGGGGGGGGGGGGGTGCTGCTACTGCCCGAACAGCCAGGTCTTGAGCTTCTTCCTGAAGGCGAGGTGGTCCTGGGTCAGGCGCAGGTCGGTCGGGAGGGAGTTCCAGGTCTTGGCGGCCTGGTAGGAGAAGGATCTTCCTCCTGTTGTCGTTCTTCGGATGCGGGGGACGGCGGCGAGGGCGTGGCTGGCTGATCGGAGGTGTCGTTTGGGAGCGTAGAAGTTGATGCGGTTGTTGAGGTAGCTCGGGCCTTGGTCGTGAAGAGCTTTGTGTGCGTGGGTGAGGAGACGGAAGGTGATTCTCTTGTTGACCGGGAGCCAGTGCAGGTCTCTTAGGTGTCCGGAGATGTGGCTGTGTCGTGGGATGTCGAGGATGAGTCTGGCTGAGGCGTTCTGGATCCGTTGGAGTCTCTTCTGGAGCTTGGCGGTGGTTCCGGCGTAGAGGGCGTTGCCGTAGTCCAGTCGGCTGGTGACGAGTGCCTCTTTCAAAGAGCAATTGATTTCTGTTCCAACCCGGATGGGGCAGATGTGTTTCGAGAGCATATGGGCAAGAAGGCTCAGGGGAACTGAAGGCTTGGAGACTTTGGGGGTAAGGGCAATGAGGTAGTGACGAAAAAAGGCAGAAGGTGGAAGGGCAAGGAGTATGTTTTATTGGTGGCAACTGTATTGAAGACACTAGATGGTCACTCAATAATATGTAAGAACTTTACAGGATTCACGATATGGCACTCCAGCGGGCACAATGGAGGTATACAAAGTTTGATGTAAGCCATGCTTTTAACATATTGATGCTATACATTGTAATAACATTACTGAATTATAATGTGATGTATTGTATGACCTTGCTACTAATGCAATGATGTATCAGGATAATTTCATGTCAAATTTTTTTATAAAATCTGTTATAATTTTTTTTTTTTTTAAAGTGGAATGGCAAGGAGGAGCAGACGCTAAAAGGTCAGGAGCCGACTGACTATAAATTCAGTCGAGCTAATGCCAGGTGGACCAGGCTGCATTAAAGGTTTTCAGGCTGCTTCACTGCTGCTTTAGGGCACTCCGCTGCTTGTGCAGAAAAGTTAATAGTGCAGCAGCATTTTTTATTTTGTTTACCATTTAAATAAATGAATCAAATAAATATATACAATTAATTCACATTAATAATTAACATAAAAAGAAGTTTACCACTTTCTTAAAGTTTAATAAACGATTCACATTTTCCGTATACTTTACCATAAGGAGATCTCTGTCCCGTGGCAGAGAACCATGCCTACATGTGAAAAGTTATTAGTATCAACATTTTACTATTTGATTCGTTTTAAATTAAAAAAATATATATACATATTTTTTTATATTTATTGAAAAGAATCACACCTAAAATAAATATTTGAATTTACTTATTATACTTACTTATTATGCAAAGCCAGCTCCTGATTAATTATTGGGAATATGCACCTACCTGATCTCTCTCGTGGCTGCCCTGGGTGTTGTAGCCCTCTTCCCTCCCGCCGCCGCACTGCCAAACCACCGCGGCCGCAGTGTAGTGGGACTTCACCTCCCAGGCTCCCCAGCGTTTGAGGGCGGAACCAGGAAACGCAGCCTACGCGCCTGGAGGCGCTTTAAATCACAGCCTTCCTCCCGCGTCGCGGGACAGCGCGTGGGCCGCGCCGGGCTAAGCCCGGGCAAAGTGCGGGCCGTCTGTGGCCGTCCGGGGCAGGAGGAGGCAAGGCTGGACCCCAAATCTTAGCCCTGCTATACGGGACAAAAAGTGTAAGACTCACGTTTGACTGTTTTGTGCCATTCAAGCGCCTAGTAATTGTTAGGGTGGACTACTTTTCCTTTTACCCTCCTAGTGTGAGCACCGCACTGAGACTTACGGCCCCTTGAGCAGCCCAAGCATATATTTCCTCAATTACGTCTTCCCATAACTCCCAAAGCAGACCCTCACTATTAGGAGGGTCAGTACGAGGAACTTTGGACAACTTTATCATAAGGGCTACTTCAGTTCTTGAGAAAGAAATTGCCTTGGCGGAGCGGTGCCTATCGGCTGATCACTTATTAAATAAACGCTCTTCAATCGGATCGATCCAGTTGGTTACTTCACCGGAGACTGCACCACCATTGTCTTGTTTGGTGAATAACTCAACGAGTGACGTCAGTATTCCCATACCTATGCAAGATAGCATTCTCTTGGCAAAAACCCATAATGACTCGATAGGGCTTGTTTCTAACTTATCTTCTGACTCACCCTCAGACCTTATTATCTCAGAGAGACAGACACCTAGAGACGATATTGTAACTGCTCATGTGAAGAAGAGCAAAGAAACCTTCACCGCTGGCTCCCCACCAAAAAAAAGGAAGAGGGGAGGGAAAAAAAGTAACAAACATATTATTAGTAATAATAAAAGTAAATTAGTGAAAGTTACTAAGATGCCTGTTTCTTTAGACGTCCCAAAGGCCCAGGGGGGCGAAATTCATTTGGACCCTCATTTTTTTGACCCATTAATTAACGAGCTAACGGGACGTTTGGAGATACTTGTCAGATCACTCCTTCTTCCACTTTTGGAAAGATTGAAGGGAGTGTCTAATCAACTTGGGTCACTGGAGAACTCGATTTTAAGTAACACCAATCAAATAAAGGTTCTCTCTACTAATAGAGCGACACATCCAAATAGCTCTACACAAGTAAAACCATCTCTATTGACTGTTGATAGACAGAGTAAGTCAGTGGCCGTTAAAAGTGTACCTCCCCCTTTGAGTCCAAAAAACCTGATTCCCCAGTTGATGGATGACATCGAATTAGAAAATGGGCAGACAAATCCCAGTGCGCAAACCCACGGGTCTGACCTGCCCAGACGAAACGAAACTGCATCTATTGTGCCGGGTAAGTCTGACGGCGCAAACAGGCAACATATAGATTTGCCCCCGGAGGCGGTCCCATATGTTCTCGTTTTAGTAGGAGTACCAATACTAGAAAAAGGGAAAAAAGAGGGATACTATGATTTAAAGAACAAGGTTGTTCATTGGTTGGGTCAGAACAGACCCTTACCCCCTAACATTGACGAGGAAATTCTAAATGTACGCAGACTCGGCTGGGTTGGTCCCCGGCCGAAGGAAACACAAGGGGATTTGATTATTGTAAATTTTAGAGATCGCAGGGCAACAACGCACATAATGAACTGGTTTCAAGGGCAGAGTGTTATTAGAACTTACGATCTGACCTATTTTTACCCCCTGACACTATTGAGGAACCCAATACAGCCTAGAGCCCATCCCCGGTACCAACCTGGGGGCTTTAATTTTAATATTCCTATCTCCAACCGTTTCTCACCTCTTCGAGGCTTGGAGGACGTAGACTGACTCCCTACTGGGGAAAAAAATCGGGATTCTCAAGGGTCTGGCGACAGGATACCAGAGAACAGTGATTCTCCGTTTCCCTGCCCTAATCCTCTTATAGCTCATAATAAGAACGTACAACAACAGGATCAAAGCACCGCCCCTCAATGGGTGGACGAACTGTTGGTATCCCCCCCCCCCCATCTTTAAACATTATGACTGGCCATAATCGGGAGATCACTAAGTCAAAAATTGACGTTGTATTTTGGAACGTAGCTGGACAACGCTCCAAACTAGGGAATGATGTCTGGACTAATTTTATTTTAAATTTTAATATTCTGTGTTTACAGGAGACATGGTTGACGACGGAGATTCATGTAGATGGGTACAAAACCTATTTTTCACCTGCCCAACCTTCTAAGTCTGGTAGGGCTAAGGGAGGCTTAACCATTTACATTTCAAACTTGATTAATATAGATGAGATGAGGGTTACAAAACTTGATCCTAACTTTCAGATCCTTAGTTTTTGTATAAACACGAAGGACACTTTCCTGTTGGTTAATTTTTATAATAATCTTCCCGAGATAGAAGCAGCTAACTTAGTAAACTCTATCTGTTCCTTAATATCATCCATTACAAGGAAACTAGCTAGAGAGGTAATTACCATATGGGGTGGTGATTTTATTCAGACCTCTTGCCAAGTAACTAATCAATTTATATGTGGCATTTATGATGAGAGAGATAACCCTATTCCCCATTTTAGCCACACGAGATTAGGTAGCTCCCTAAACGAAACTATGTTCAACTTAGACCTGGGAATTGCCAATAATTTAGTCAATTCGAACATGGCAATGGCCCCTACCTTCCATGGGAGAGGTTTTCATTCCACCATTGATTTTATTCTGATGTCAAATGGAGCAATAAGTGGAGACAGCTCTTTCCATTTACACCAGATAGTCTTGAGCGACCACTATCCTCTGAGCATCACCATTCAACTCTCTTATAGGCCCAACCCTAATATCCCTAGCTTACTGGATCAAAATAATTTAGTATTAGACAGATGTAATGGCTACTCTCTTAAGTGGGCTCTTGTCGATCCCGTTGAAATTGTTAAAACTGTGGTAACCAGCGCACATTCGTCCATTCAGAAATGTTTAGATTTGGCCACCACAGATGCTGATGTTATTACTAATTTTGGCACAGTGACTAAGGCCATAAACGAAGCCCTAACGGTGAAAAATAATAATAAACCAAGGAAAAGACAGGGCTGGTTTAACCACAGGTGTACTGTAGCCTATTCAAACTTAAAATCTGCCTTACGCATGACAGTTAGGGTTCCCATCCAGATCTCCAAACTGAGGAGGGCATATAACTCTGCTATAAAAGAAAGAAAATTGGAGTTAAAACAATAACTTTGGGACCAATTGCACGAGAGCTGTTTATTTAAAAATAGTGCTGCGTTCTGGAAAGTGGTAAAATCACCTTTTTTAATTGATAACGGTGACTCCCCCAAAATAGAGGCCGCTATCGATGAAAAAGACTGGGTAGAGCACTTTTCAAATTTTTTTATGAAAAACCCAGTATCTATTAATAAAATCAATAGTGATTCTCCCTATCAACGGTCTTCCCCGTTTCCCATTGACCTGGACATCTCATTAGACCAGGTCACTCGGGCTTTAAGTGCAAGTAAGAAAGGGAAGGCCCCGGGCCCCGATGGGGTCCCAATAGACTTTTTTTAAATTCATACCGATCTTTGGATCGCTTTTTTGACTAGGGTCTTTAATGCATTGTGCATTATGGGACTCCCAGAATCCTGGAAAAAATCCATACTGGTCCCGATTTTTAAGAAAGGGGACCGAAGCGTAGTATCCTGCTATCGCCCCATCTCCCTTTTGGATTCCTTGGTGAAAATGATGGGTCGGATAATTCTCGGCCGTTTGCAGGAGTGGGCGGAGGATAGCAGCATCTTATCCGACTTACAATATGGGTTCCGTGAGGGTCTCGGGACCATCGACCAAGCCTTAAATCTATCACTTTTGATGGATAAATATGTAAATGTTAAGTCTGGAGCTCTCTATATGGTCTACGTTGACCTATCTGCTGCATTCGATTGTGTCAGTCACGCTAAACTCTGGTCTGTTCTGTTAGAGATGGGGGTGGAGCAGAGTATAGTTACCTTTTTGAGGGAACTATACTCAAATGCGACCACCAGGGTGAGGTTTGGGACCAGTGGAGAACTCACTGCGTCGTTCGGAGTGGAGAGGGGCGTTAGGCAAGGATGTGTCCTGGCTCCCTTTCTCTTTACCCTTTATACCAACGGATTGGAGAGGGACATGTTGAGGGGGGCCCAGGACCTCCCTATGGTAGGCAACCGTCTAATACCGGCTCTTCTCTACGCGGACGACGCAGTGATACTGGCCCGCACCCCAAACGAACTACAAAGGGCGTTAAGTGGGTATTCATCCTTTATGGCCAATTTGGATCTCAAGGTCAATATTAGTAAAACCTTTGTTATGAAGGCCGGGGTTGGCAATAAAAATAAAACTAGGGATATTTACATGAATAATGAAAAACTGGCGACCACAGATAAATATCCTTATTTAGGCGTGATGAAATTAAACTGGAGGCGGCAGTCGATGTGAGGAAACTCCAATTTATGAGAACTACCACAGCCCTTGTAAATTTCTCTAGGAAACTAGGCAAAAAAGCACCCATGGAAATGGTTAAAATCTACAAAGCTAAATGTATTACAGTGGCTTTGTACGGAGCGGGTGTGTGGGGCCACGCAGCTTTGGACTCTATTCAGGGGATAGAAAACACTTTTTTGAGGTATCTTCTTGCATTACCAAGGAGCTCCGCACATTTTTCTTGCCACTTGGAATTGGGTCTTCCTTATGTGGCAGACCTGGCGAGAATACAGCCACTTTTATTGTGGCACCGAATTTGGTCGTCGGACAAAACAGTCTTCTCACAAACAATCATTCAAGACTGTAAAGCTCTGGAAAACGTACTCAAATCTAGGTGGTTATCCTATGTTAAAAGATTTTTAATTGACTTAGGGTTAGTAAAATATTACCATGATCCCCTTTTAATTCGGGAGGTACCGAGGAAGGTCTTTCAGAAACTCTGTCTAAACCACCTCGAAGAATTGCGACTTACCTCTGAAGTTATGAAGCAATCTGTCAGACACAGCTTGACTGTCCAGATGGTATTTGGGATGCAGCCTTACCTAACCTACAATATTACTGCTTATGAATTGTTTCTTTTGGTTAGGTTTAGGCTGATTGTTTTCCGCCGTTTAGTTGCATTTCCGATGAGAAATAACTGGGCGAAAAAACTACCCCCTTGTCCTTGTGATGGGATTTCTACCCAATCCACAATGCATACCATTCTTTTTTGCAAATATTACACGGAACAACGGAAAAAACTACTTTTCCGATTATTAAAACGACTGGGCTTTCGAACATGTCGTCCAGCTTTCCTTTCTTTACAGTTATTGGATGGGGTGGGGCTGGTTTACATCGTCTCTAATTTTCTGCAGTACATCATGCGCCATAGAACGAACTTAGGATGATTTTGATACGCCCTAGATGGCAAGGATGGGTTGATGATAGGATTTGAGTGTTTTAATCTACACTTATTTTATGATCGATTTTATTACTATTCACTGGTTGTTAAAGTTATTTCGATGCTTTTTATCCAGTTATTTTATATGCATTGTCACTTTAGCCGTGATTAAATTCCGGTGATCAAAGTCAATGAATTTTATAATGTTGGCATATTCTTATGAGATGTTTTTAACACTGTATTTGCTTCTGCATCTTTTATGACCTGTCTTCGGAAGGTCGAATAAAGAAATTTTTGATTGATTTGATACTTATTATGCATTAAAAATTACAAACAGTTATGCATAGAATCAAGGGGGGAAAAGTTAGTTATATTTGTTATGAAATAAAAAAGGTTATTAAAATATGTAAAAATAAATAATATTTTTATTTATATTCACTAATATGTAATAATTTTAAGTCCCTGCCTCCATTGTTGTCTATTGGAGGATCTTGCAGTATCAGTGGCTGGCAATGTGTAGTGCAGGACTTACTTCTGCTCCTTTTTGGCAATAGTAACTTTATACTTGTATACTTGGCTCCACTCCATGCTTCAGGGGTGGAGACCTTCTTCTGAGTAATGTGATTTTACACTTGGATTTTTTGATTAGCCCAAAGTACTAAGGTTACTCGAAAATGTAATAGTAAATACTGTAGTCCTGAATATTTTTTGATTATGCTGGTTAATACACATAATTCTTACAGGAAATTAACAAAATTTCCAAAGTTTCTCAAAATTTCAAATTACATCTTGTTTTCAATGTGTGGCTTATTCACACAGAAATGTCTAGCTGAGAGACATTTTCTGCTCAAAAGAGTCTCATGAAGGAAATATGCAAGACTCATTGGAAGTGCACTATAGTGTGGAAAAAAGTCACGTGAGATAACCACAAACCAAATGTCTCTGTGGAAGCATAATTTTATGAAATATTTGTGGAATGTCATGAAATTTTGGTAAAAGAAAAGGTCCCAATTTCTCACATCCCTTCTTGGTCCCGATTACGACCTGGAATCCGTCCAACATCGTTTGGGAACTGAGACCGAATTACTTCTTGTCGTCGGTTCCAGCCCAGCAAGTAGGATGCAACCAAACCCTGTTCGGTCGCACTCCTATACTTTACAATGGGAGCATGCATTTCGAATGGAATGCATGCTCTCATTGTAATGAGCAGAGGTGCAGTTCATCCCTCGTCCCATGGCAGGCACCTCAAGGTGCCTTACATTGGGTGCAGTGATCACCAGGGGGGCCATTCGGCGACCTTCCACCCATGGGGCCCTGCTGGATCCCCTAAAGACTGATTCCCATAGCCTTTCTGTGTCAGAAAGGCTATGGGAATCAGCCATCGTAATCCCTCGACTGTAAAGAGGCAGCCGAGGGATTACTGAAGGCTTTCGAAATAGCGGGCTCCCTTTCGACCAACTCTATCAAAATGGGTCGGTCGGAAAAGAATCCAACGAGCCGATTACGAAGCGGGCTGAAGGGCTCCAACCGACGGTCGGTGCCATTTCAGCCCACATCGTAATTGGGCCCTTAGTGGTGATTGTGAATGCCATATTTTATTTGTATTTCATGGGCCACCTGCTGTTGAGTTGTAATTGACTTCTCTGTCACTAAAATGATGCTATTTCAAAAACTCTGACTGCAGATCCCATCTTTAGTTCATTGCCACAATTGTGTTCAACTGTATATTCTCTCAACTTTCACATTACTTCCTTCGGCTAGCCTTGGGATAGTTCTTTACTGTCCACCAAGCTACATGGGGGAGTTAAGGAGGCTATGGTGGAGAGAGGATTTGGCCTAATGGCTAGAGCGGTGGCTCTCAAAGCTGAGGAACTGGGTTCGAGTCTCGGCAGGTTGGCTCAACAAACTGTGATTCTGGGCAAATCACTTAATCTCACTATGCTTGACAAAAGGAATGTGTTCTTCTGGAACACAACTGGTGCTCAGGTAAAGTGCTCTAATATCTTCAAGTCAGGTTCGTGCTATATAAAAAACAAAATGGCTGCCAATATTCATCTGCATTCTGGACACTGGTGAACAGAGGCAATTTTAAAGTGCTATGTGGCTACTATGAATTCGCAGATCTGGGTACTTACACCTTTGTATGGCCTGATTATACTAAGGGAGGCTGGGAAATTGTTAGCGCTTGTCCGACTTGTACTTTTGTAGTAGTGAGAAAAGGCTTTTCCAAATTGGTGATGGGTATTTGTACAATGACATGCACCAAGGTTCATTTGCTTTTCCACAGCATTACAGAACAATGTGTTTAGTATGAACTCACTAATTGGCTCAGCTGTGCACACTACCCACCTCAGAATTGGGCATGTTACCAGATACTTGACACCAGGGCAGCCATCATGCAACACCCCTATATGGACTGTTCGGTATCATGCAACTATTGCTACGTTAACCAGCAAGTCATTTAACATGGCTCTCCATACATAGGTGGAAATAAAATATTTTATTATCATGATAGATATTTTCTGCCATTAGATAATGACAGGAAAGCCCAGGGCAAAGATTGAAGGCAATTACTTCAATGTGCCACGTTTTATTAGACTGAATTTATAGAGATGTTCATTGCCACATCATCTTCGCCCCATCAGTCTCATGAAGCGCACACACCCTGTAACTCAGCTCAAGTTAAAGATATGATAGTACTGGGATAAGGAGAATTGTGGATATGGCATATTTGTCAGTGGAATCAAGTCAAACACATTTCCTTCATATTCAATTCATTTTGCCAAACACAATCAGATGGTGGTCATAAGTGGCCCAAAGTGTTGAGTTGAGTGGTAACACACTTTCCTTCATCATGATGGGTGCACTAGAAAAAGTATTGCTCCATAAAGCTAGGCTGTAGCTGTTGGTGCTTTTACTAGACTAGTTCATAATTTCTCTTATTACAAGTTCTCACTTGATTCTTCCCTAGCCATCCTAATTTTTTTACTTTCTCTGGTCTTAAAGGTCCCCCACTGGTGCCTCCCCTCTTGTAAGATATGGGCCCAAATCTGAATATTGTAATTAAGTGCAGTATCACAAACCAGCCATGGATCAATGATTGGTCTGATGTCCTTTCAATGAAATCAATGTTTTTTCTCATTCAATCACAAACACCACCAGCTTACCCCAAATCCAAATCAACGTTATTTAACAGAAATAGTAAAACAGATTGTAGTAAATGCTAATAACCTGTTTTATATAGTATGTATTTACCGTGTGGTTTCAGGGATTATAGTGCTTCTGCACACTTGACCAGAGCAGAATGTCAACAATAGACTATACAATGGGGCAGGAACAACTGGAAGCCTACCGACCCACACATCATGGCACAGTAAGGGTGAGCCATTGCAAACTGCCATTCTGAACCACTACTAACAGCCAATCAGAATGGTATCGGGAAAGCCAATCCTGATAGGTTGTTACCAGACATCAAGGGAGGTAGAGGCAGCCCAAGCAAAAGAGGCTTTTCTATGTGCTAGCATGGGATCTGTCCTTTTTAATCAGCCGCGGCCAATGCAAGTCGTAGCAGTGGGGCGGTGGGGGGGATTTCGGCAGATGATGACGGCGGAAAATGAATTACTTATTTAATTTCCCCTCGCGATCATCTTTCGAATACCCCCAACCCGGCCCCACCTCTCTTACCTGCAAGGGCCGCAGCTGTTTTAATGCATAGGAACACACTGCAAAGTTATGGAATTAATGTTTGAATTAATCTCAGACACTAGCTGAGAGTTCATGCTCCTCCAACAGGACTTGAGACGTGTTCCAATGTGCTTAGACCTCTTCATTGAGGTATAGAGTGTGTTCTGTGTCCCATCTGAGAGCAAGAGACCACCTTCTGAGCATATGTCTCACACTTAAAGCCTCTTCTACAACAAGCGTGTGGTACAGACGCATGATTCTAAAATTATTCTTTATTTGACTTTTGAATTCCTTTACCCTGGCATCAAGTCTTCCTAGGCCTACCCAAGATCCCTCAAACAATAAATAAATGCCAAGAGGTAGATTACTCTCTTTGATTCAAACTGGATTTTACACTCAGACTTGAGACCTTTGAGGTAGCTAGAGAGCAGTACGACGCTCTGCAAAACCCCCAAAGAAATGCAGCAAGTACATATCACTTATTAAATGCGCATTGCAAAAAATAACACAAAGGCGTTTCTTCACATTTTAAAAGAAAATAAGAAACAACATTTACACCACTGAAATGTATTTATGTCATCGTTGTAAAAATTAAATGCATTTTATGCAGCACAAACTTTTATTACACTTTCTGTTCTGCAAATATGCTGCAATTAATTTGAGTACTATAGGATTTTAGCTTTTAGATACTGATAACAAAATATACTGCCAGCAAAGCAGACGGTATATTATCAGGTTACTCTGGAGGGAGAACGAGGCCCATCTTGACACATTCATGGCTATATCAATGTTCACAGAGAGAAAAAAACAACCCAAATATTGAATATGCATTAATGTGCTACTATGGGAACTTTAGATCTTAATGTGATTTTCGCTGTTATTTTTTCATACTCCATTTGACTGGCTCAGTTATTAAACCCCAGTGACTGCACATTCTTTCTTTTTCCTCTTCCGCCTTTTCCTTTAGTGGCTCCACAACAAAGTTACTTTTGTGCAAGAAAATAAAATGTTGGTGCCCTGTATTTATAATCTTATTACTCAAACTTCAATAACTCTGTGCTTGAACCATGATACCACACCAACTGTCTTCCATTAAATGGGAACTAAAATTGCAAAATGATGTCAGCATCGTTGTAGGACGCTGGCTCTCTATATAGTGCACTAAAATGAAGTACACTGTGCAGAGACTCCAAGGAGACCCAAGATTGGTACCCAAGATTGGTATACACAGGCAAAAGTAGATAATGCAAACGCTCTATTTGTGGTAGTGTGGGGGAGCAGTTAGGCTTATCTGAGGGTAGTGCTAAGCATTTCTTGTACTCACAGAGGCAAGAAATGAAACACACACTCAAGAATAAATCTAAGATTGTAATTTTTCAGACCAAGAACTTTGTTCTACAGTAAGTACTTTTTAGGATATGAATTTTCAAAGATCGCGAAATGAATTACTTTTGTGCTCAGTTACGCACCTTTGAAATCAATGGAAAGAAATAAGAAAATACAAATAAAATCACACAATTGGGTCTCAAAGTTTGGTAAGGCCAGGCCCAATATTCCACCAGCGGATTTTTGGGAGCATCCCGGATTCGGCCGGGAGCAGGGTGCTAAGGTCGTTGGTAGCTGGTGTGGACGAAGCAGGGGGCCACTTCAAAACACACTGCATAAGCAGACTTAAAGGTAAGTCCAAGGGGTCCCACTAAAGAAAGCAAGTCTCATGGGTCTTAGGACTACGGGAGCACAGCTGGTTGATCAGTTCCCATGCTGGGAAGGCTGGGTGCAGATCAGATAGATCAGGCGTGCAGCAGATGTCAAGATTTCCTTGCAGTCAGGACCAGGCAGCTTGGAGAGGCGAATCCAGGACAGCTGGGACACTCACAAAGTGGGTCTCGGGGGTCTCAATGTCCTCCGATGGGTGCTTGCTTCCTGGTCAGTTGGAGTCCAGATTGATCTCTTCGTCTCGGTGATTACTGCAGAGGGTCCAGTATCACGGATATTGGTGTGGCACGGTTCCAATAGGTCCTGGTGTCTCCAAACTTGGTAGGGCAACAGACCTGACCCTCCGGAGCCTATGCACCACTTTTAGTTTGGGTGCTGGGTCAGGGTCGCCAGGGAGCAGCCGGATTCTGCGGTTCGGTGCCTGTAGGCTGCAGCGGGGCAGTACCCCCACTCCAAGGGAGTTCATTGATGAATTATAGAATGCTGGAGGAGTTCTGGGGTTCTTGGAGGCCTCTCAGTTGGAGGACAAGACAGCACACCATGATTGTCAAATCCTCAAGGGAGCAGGCAGGGTTTGGCACCAATTTTCTGGAAAAGGGCTTTAGCCCTCGGGTCAACAGCTCTTCTTTGTCCATTTCTTCTCTGTGTCCATCAAATCTAAGGACAGTGTCCAGGGATACCATCTAAATACTACATTTATGTGCTTTAAAGGGGGTTATAGGTAGTAGCCAATGAGCTACCTAACTTTAGGGTGTCCACACCCTGTAGGTGACCACTTCCTATGGGAAGGGGCACTACCCTGACCCTAATTGGCTAATTCCCCCTCAAACAAGATGGAGGGGAATGAAAAGTGGGCTTCACATCACCTGCCCCAACTTAGGGGTGGTGCTGGCTAAATGGGGACCGACCTCCTGATGCAACTAATTTTCCCTCCTCTCCTCCCGCCAAATGTGGAGCAGGAAAGGGGTGTTGGCATCCTCCATTAGCTGGAGCTGCCTGGGTCGCATTTCAAAGGCGGTATAGCCTTTGAAGCTTTCCACCTTGGAAGGCTGTCCTGGCCTGGGGGGAGGTGTGAAGCATCTCTGCCAACAGCAGGCTTTGTTTCTGGCCTCTGAGAGCGCTGACTCTCACCCCTTGAGGTCAGAAAGATGTCTGGGGTGGCAGGGTGCCTAAGACTAGTCAGAGACCACACTGATGCTTGGTAGGTTTTCAGGGAACCCTGTAATGGGCCTCCTGTGTGAATTTATTAATGAATCCAACAATAGCATCAGTAAGGATTTATTAAGACAAGATGAATGGTACCAAACATCTTAGGGTACAGTGAAGCCATCATGAGCTAGGAAACTCGGGATGACAAGTATCCAGTCCATGTACTCTCTATGGCATCCCTGTGCAATTACACTATCCAAGAATGGACTTAGATATTATAGGGTCACATCTGCTCATGCAGATATGTCCACACATGGGATATTGTGAACCCTGCCTCAGGGCTAGAAGGTCTCCAGTAGGGGTGACTTACCTATATCTTATGCAGTGTAGGGGGGCATGGCATACAGCTGTTCAGTTTTCTCTACACCAAGACACACATCCTGCAATAGCAGTATGCATGGTCTTGGCGAGGGCTAGGCCTGGGCAAAATTTGTGAGATCGTGGAGTTCCACTATGTAAAACTCCATGGAGTGCCCAAAAAACTCCACCATACTACACGGAGTTCCGCAAGCAGTGGAGTGCGATATGTTGTGCTGCTCACACTGACTTCTAGCACCAGGGGTTTACCCTGCGATGTAAAATCAGCACAAACTGCACCACATGTAGCGCAAGAGGGCGCTACTTCTTTCTGCTGCTCGAGTAGATGTTTCACTCGAGCGGCAGCTTCCTCAAGCGAGCAAAGTTTTCTCGAAGCGAGCTTAGCGACCTGCCGCGACCGCCTTTGTTAAGAAATCTCGCCAGGAAGATGTCTGAAGTACGATTTTCCTCGTTCTCACTCACCATCTTAACATTGGTGAGAGGAAAAACTCTGCTACGCACCGCTGCACAGAGTTTTTCTGAACTCTGAGCTCTACATGGAGCGCAGAGTGGGAAAAACTCTGCAAACTCCGAGAGCGGAGCAGAATTTCACACCCAGGCCTAGTGAGGGGTTCCTAGGATGGCACAATTTGTGCTGCAGCCCTAGGGGACCCTCTTCAGCCCTAATGCCCTAGGTACCAGTAGTACCATTTACTAGGGACTTATAGGTGTTGCTGAAGTTGTGCCAATTAGAATAGCAATGGGGTAACCCAGTATCCCTCAGAACCTGGGCAGTTATGCAAAAACAACAATTGGTTCTGTCGGGTAGGAATAATTTCTTTAGATATTGAGTAACTTCTTTAGTTATTCAGAACACAACAGCAATTTATAAAAATATACACACAGTGAGACCACAAAGAATATAAACGATTTTATAAATTCCGTCATTTATAAATACTTGAATTGAATTATATGGCTGTCAAAAAACGAGAATGATTAAAGAATTATTGGTGACAAGGTGACATGTGGTGCTCAGTGAAATAGTGATAGTGCGTACTATATACAAGGTGATTATTAAAATTCCAACAATTTAAAGAGGCCAGAAAAATAGGTAATTGAATAGATCTGCATATAGGTATGAGTCAGTCTTTTAGCAGAGTCTTTCAACTGATCCAATATTAGTCGACGTTTCAACCCTGAAGGTGCACAACTGGTTAGTCAATGCGGGTCTTCATCAGGACATTACGAAGGTGGGGTTTGGGGTTGACAGCCTAGTGTAGTCCGATATTTCTTAAAGGACTTGGTACAAAATCTTCGACTGGCAAGTGTTCAAAGATCTCCTGAGTCACACTAGTTCCAGTATCTGTTACGGGTCTTGCAATCGGGTTTCAGATTAATCAATAGCCAAGCGCAGGCATTCGTCCTGACTTCTCTGAGCGCATAAATCGCTCGTCTGGGAGGTTCCAGTATCAGTGTTATGTCTTGCAGTCAGGTTTCGCATTATTTAGAAGCCGGGTGCAGACGTCCGGATCCCTGTGAGCGTGTTAATCACTCGTCAGGAGGGTTCTTGGTGTGATTCACGACTGGAAATTAGTTGGAGAGGGGCTCAGGCATACGTCCTGTCTCCCCACGGCCGAATCACCGATACTGGAACCTCCCAGACGAGCGATTTATGCGCTCAGAGAAGTCAGGACGAATGCCTGCGCTTGGCTATTGATTAATGTGAAACCCGATTGCAAGACCCGTAACAGATACTGGAACTAGTGTGACTCAGGAGATCTTTGAACACTTGCCAGTCGAAGATTTTGTACCAAGTCCTTTAAGAAATATCGGACTACACTAGGCTGTCAACCCCAAACCCCCCCTTCGTAATGTCCTGATGAAGACCCGCATTGACTAACCAGTTGTGCACCTTCAGGGTTGAAACGTCGACTAATATTGGATCAGTTGAAAGACTCTGCTAAAAGACTGACTCATACCTATATGCAGATCTATTCAATTACCTGTTTTTCTGGCCTCTTTAAATTGTTGGAATTTTAATAATCACCTTGTATATAGTACGCACTATCACTATTTCACTGAGCACCACATGTCACCTTGTCACCAATAATTCTTTAATCATTCTCGTTTTTTGACAGCCATATAATTCAATTCAAGTATTTATAAATGACGGAATTTATAAAATCGTTTATATTCTTTGTGGTCTCACTGTGTGTATATTTTTATGAATTGCTGTTGTGTTCTGAATAACTAAAGAAGTTACTCAATATCTAAAGAAATTATTCCTACCCGACAGAACCAATTGTTGTTTTTGAAGTTGTGCCAATAGCAGTACAGTTTTTAGGAAAAGAGCACTGCTACTGGGAACCTGATTAGCAGGGACCCAGTACACCTCAGTCAAAGTTGCATAAAAAAACGGGAAAAATGGGGGTAGGGGGTACTGCAACAAGAACACAGTTTCTCACAATCGTGATCTCAACTGCATCAAACCAGTCATGGCTAATTCTGTTTCTTGGCAATTGGCAAAAATCATCCAGAAAACTTTCCAGTCTGTTTAGGGGGTTTACTATACGTTCACGGAATTGAGTCGGCTGTAGTTAGTAATGTATACATTACAGTGTTCATGTACATTATGCAATACACTGGACCTTCTTTGCTTTAATACACTATGGTAGCTGAACGTTTGTTTTTATTGGTGTTTTACATTTTCTTCATGTACATTATGCAATATTCTGTTGCCTTCTTCGCTTTAACACACTGGTAGTTGTACTTTTGTTTCTATTGGTGTTTTACATTCTGGGAAATACATCAATACTGTAATAGCAGGCTTCCAATTAATTAGCAAAACACATGTACATGACAGCATAATCCTCCAACTGCCCCCTCCTATCCCTGTAGTTTTTCCGGGCTTTCTCCCCACCCATATCATCAGTATCCCCTTACAGAGTCCCTCCTGGAAGCAAGTCCATAACTCTTTGTAACATTCCACCCAAAGTCTCCAAATCTTCCCCAACTTGTCATCCTTTTGGGTACATTTTATGGGCTGCTCGTCTGCCAGTGCCCACTCCCACAAGTCTGTCTTGAAGGCCAGTGCCTTGGCAATGGGCCTTATGGCCAACACCACTGCAACACCAACATTCAGGTTTGCATTTTGAGGTGACCTTCTCTTGCAACTACGTCCAGCAGACACAAGGTTGTGGATTCCTCCACTTCTTGTCCAATTATATGTGTAAGTATCGCTAGTGCATTCCTGCAGTACTCTGTCAGCGGAGAGCAAGCCCACATCATGTGCTAGAAGTCAAGTGATGGCTTCCCACATCTGCCACAAGTCGCTAGGCTCGCCGGGTACGTCCGCATCAGCTATACGACATCAAGTAGGTGCTTTGTAAATAGTTAAAATGTATTAATTTAAAACTAGCATTGGGGGAGACCTTTCTATCCTGTTCACAGGCCCATTTACACACATGTGCCATAATCTCCTCAGGACAGTCCACACTCCATCTTTGCTTTGACATATCTGTTGGTCACCCTATCCTGCATCATTACTGCCTGCAAGTGTGTGATCAGTTGCTTACAGCCCCCCATCAGCTGTTTCACCACCACCTGCTCCTGGGGTTTATCAGGGAAGGAGGACCAGACTCCTCACGCCACATGTGCCAGTCTAGCATAGTGTAAGGACTGACCTAGGCCAATCCCAAACTGTTATTGTACTAGGCAAAAGAGATAAACCTATTGCTCAAGTAGAGATCGACCAAGGGGTCACAGCCACACTTTCTCCACTTCTCATAAGCCTTGTCTGCTCTCAACAGTGAAAGGTTGTATCACCCATATGGGGAGATCTACCATGAAGGAGGACCTTTTCAATCGCTTGCTGACTAGTCTCTGCCACACTGCTGCCATTAAGTGGATCAGGCATGGGAGGTCTTTCGGGACCCCCTTTCCCATCATAAATAACTCTGGTAGAGTATACAGGTTGTGCATACCCGTCAGTAAAGTCTTCTCCCAGTTAGGGTCATCGTCAAACCAGCTCACATCATGTTGCAGCTGGGTGGCTGCAGAATATGAGAACAGATCTAGCAGCCACAGTCCCCTCTTTACCCAGGGGTGTTTCAGGATGGCAACTTTCACTGGCTTCTCTTTCCTACCCATACCAGAATTCACAGCAGTATGTCTTGCTGGTCAAAACGTGCAGCTGGGACCCAGTACAGCACATTCTGCAGCACATGCAGGCATCATTGCAGGAAGACCATTTTAGCTAAGGATGCTCTCCCTATAACTGATTGAGGGAGATTCCCCTCTTAATTTCACACCTCTAGGGGTCCCCTTTGTCCGCAGCTTCTCACCAGCTCACAGCCTCCGCCACCCTCTTGCAGCCTCAGACTCCTCCTCTGCAATGCCGTGCTGTAGGACTCTTGACGCTCCATGGTTCGAAAGGCCATCCAGGCCCCCAGCCAACCACAAAGTCAAGGTGTGGGGTGTCCTTGGCTCCAGCAGGGACCCAGATTTCTCTCAGTTGCTGTCCAGGATTCCACAGGATTTCAATAGGGATGACGGGGCTCTGTGAAATTACCTCTTGTGGTCCATCTTGCTCGGTCCTGTCCTCACTATGGTAGCTGTATAGAACAAGTCTCATTGTGTGGATGTTTACGTAAACAGGCTTGGATCGCCTCAGAAGCTCAAAATGCATGACTGAAAATGATATTCTTTTTATCATGAAGCAACTTCCTGTTAGTGAGTTTTATGATATATTTTTATGATTTTTATGGAATTAATACGGAGCTCTCTCTATTGGAAAATTGGGATGAAGAACATTCCACCATTTTGTCCTAGCAAGCCTGAGCTCGGCTTCGCACTTCTTTTGTCTTTCGCCACATGTTATTCTTGTCCTTGTGAACTGTACGGTCTTCTCCACTGCAGCCACTAGCCATTTGTCATCCAGACGTCTGCTGCTAATATCCACTTCTATAATCATCATGGGCGGCTCCTCCATGTGGGCGGAAGAGCGTCGTCCCAATGCTTTCTCGCAGTGCAAGAAGCAGAAACATAAAATGGTATTATAAATACCATTTTAAGGTACTGCTTCTCACACTGCGAGAAAGCAGAAGGGTTTGGTTGGGGACGGGCGGGTGGGCGGTTCTGCTCTAGGGCAGGGGAGGAATGGCTTGCCCACTCTGAGGACACTGACTGTTTGATCGGCCTCAGGGCCGACCACACCAGTCAAACACACTCTCCCTTTTCTCCATGTAGGCTGCTTGCAGCCTACATGGAGAACAAGCATTGGCATAGCTAACAGGTCTCGCCTTTGGGACCTTATAAGTGTTTAGCCAGAGATATTGACTTTGCCTATGTGTTTAATTTGTGCTGTATAGAAGTGTGCAACATGCTGAAAAGTTATAATAAAGAGGTGTTAGAAGCATTTTTGATACATTATATATGATTAAGAAAGCATTAAGAACAACTGAACGTTTATGCTAAAAACGTATTTAGAATAAATAATGTGTTGATATTTTTTTTGTTCTTTTAAGGCCTGCAAATTCTATATGCCTGTTCGAATGGTTGCTTGTTATGGGTTTTTTTTGTTATGGGGGGGCATAAATAACAGGAGGGTGAAGGTTGTGAAATAGTACCTGTATAAAAGTTAGTGAAAGAGTTAGTTCGTTAGTTAGTGAGATAGTAAGTTAGTTAGTAATTTAGTGAGAGAGCGAGTGAGAGAGTGAGTTAGTTATAGAGTCAATGAGAGAGTTAGTTAGTTAGTTAGTTAGTTAGTTAGTTAGTGAGAGAGTCCCTAAGCCAGTTGCAATTAAATAGCTTTTATACGCGCTTTGCCTTCTTTACCAAACAGTCCTCAATGAAAATATACATACCTTAAAAGGCAAACTGTGCTAAGGAGGGATATAGCAAGATAGTGCATAACCATTTAGGAAATATATGTTCGCCGATGACACCTTGTTACTCGCTAAGTCCCCGATGGGCATCCAGCGAGTGCTGGATGGATTCGTCTCTTTTTGCTGTGATAGAGGACTGGAAATTAACACCACTAAAACAAAGCACATGATACTGAATCCTCCCAAAAAATCCCGTCCTACTCCTACCATTGGTGGAGTTACCCTGGAAAGAGTCAAAATGTTTGAGTACCTGGGAGTGACCGTAAATGAGAACTTTCTTTGGACCGAACATCGGATCAAATCCCAACTAAAATTAATACAAAAAACAGGAGGGATCATTAAACTATGGAATAAATGTCACGTAAAACCTATTGCCCCGCCACTTGAGATAAATAAAATGCAGGCAAGAGGAGCAATAATTTACGGAGCTGAGTTATGGGGCCACGATTGTCCACACGAAATTGTGGTCACCGAAAATAAATTTCTCCGGCAACTCTTATCACTTCCTAGTGGTACTCCTCTTCTCCCCCTCAGGTTAGATTTAGGTATAAGATCAATTAAGGAGGAATTAGGCCTCAAGCCCTTAACTTTTTGGAGGCGCCTCTGGGCAACCCCAGAATTGAATACCTATAGACTTGAATTGTTGGATTTATTAAAATACCATTCCATACAAAAACTTCCGTGGTTAAAATATATAAAGGAAGAATTCTATAGGTTGGGTTGCCCTTTGTTGTGGACTAGCCCTGTGGACGCCTCAAAAATGATATCACGTAAAGATCTGGTGGGATTGTATTATGAAAGTAACCAGTCGGTTTGGTTAGCCTCTGATAAACTGGGTTCTTTGACCTGCTCATTTCTTTTAACTAAAGATTATTACAAGTTTGAGACTGTGATGAATGACATTTTCCCCGCTAGTCTCCGCAAATAATTTTTTCAATGGAGATATAACTCGCTTCCTATACGAGCTCTTCTGAGCAGATGGCACCCCCCATCCATTGAAAATTGTCCTCTTTGCACTGAATACCCGGAAAATGACCTCCATATAATGTTTTTCTGTCCTTTGTATAAAGCTTCTAGGAAAAAGTGGATTGTTCCACTATGTAAAAAATGGGGCTTCAGGAAACATTTGGAGGCGTATCGATTATTAAAAACAGATCTGTCATTTATGACCGTTTTTGCTGTTAGCAAATACCTAGATGCACTATGGAAAATTAGAAGAAGATTCTTGGAACAATGAGTATATCATGTTAAATATGTCTTCTTTTCTTCTGAATGGGGGAAATTATTTCCAGGTATTATACTTGTGATCTGTTACAATTAATTACTACTTAATTCTAGTGCAATTGTCTTGCCACGATGTATTTTTTACATATTTTGTCAAAATTGTAATTGTATGCTTGTTTTTCTTTGTGTTCTTTTATGACTCTTTGTAGTCGAAATAAAGATCAAATGATGATGATTTAGGAAATATAAGTAAGCGTGTGCGGAAACGCTAATTATAAACAGTTAACCCCAGAAATATGTGCGTGTGCAGCAGCTACAGGGTTAAAACAAAGCAAAGCTGACTGTAACTTTCATGCTTTATAGGGAGAATAACTGTTTTGCACAAAATAACAGTATAGTGAGCAGACGCCGTGACTGGAACATGGTTCACCAGCTTCCCACTCAACAGATCAGTTCATTACGCCACACCCTTTTTTTTTTTGTTATGGGCCTATGCTCTGTTTTTGTACGGTTAGGTTGCAAAGAGGGATTATTTACCCGTAATATTATGTGCAGTGCGCCACAATGATGCAATGCATCACGTGTTAGTGTGGAAAGATGGGGTCTGGGGGCACATAAAGGAGCAGCGTGTTATACAGTTTACAGAACTGTGCATGACTGGATAGGGTAGTGTTTTGAAGGACGTCAGTACGCTCCATGTATAATCCCTCACAATTTACAGTAATGTAAAATAATCCAACATAAAAACACAGCCAGGGTTTGCGCTAACATGCCCCCATAAAATAAATAAAAACTTCAGAAGTGAAGCGCTCTATGTATCTCACGAGAATGGGCGCTAAGGTCCGTGAACCGTTAAACAAGGACAGACGTGCAGCCATAACAAGCATAATAATTAAAAGCGAGCCATAGTGACAATTATTTTTAAATTTTAAAAAACGTTCAAAAGGGATAGCGAGTGCTAGACAAACAAAGTGAAAAATTAAAAAGAGCACACAAGAAATCGACGGCAACACAAGCAGTTGGGAAGGGAAACCTAAAAAAAGAGCACACAAGAAAGCGACAGCAACACAAGCATTTGGAAAGGGAAAATAAAAAAAAGAACACACAAGAAAGCGACGGCAATACAAGCATTTGGGAAGGTGAAAAAAAAGGCAACAGCAGCCAAAACACAAGAACACATTTACTTTTACAACACACAGGAAGAAGAATTGTTTTGCACAGAATTACAGTATAATGAGCAGACAACGTGACGTGAGGGACGAATTCCTTTTTAACTCATAATGAATTTTATTTTGGATGTGCGCGTCTCATTAGGAACCTGAAGTGAAGGTTAATTATTTGATGAACCTGCAATGAATGCATTAGGGACTACCCGCAGGGGGTGAGGGGGCTCTCATTTGTGCGGGCTCTGGTGTGCAGCTTGGGGGGTGCTCACAAGTGGAGTATGCAAGGGGGGGCTAAATAAGGGTGAAAAGCATCTGTAGGCATTATCCACCCTAACGCTAGTGGCCGTAGGCTTTTGCGTTAGAAAAATATGTGGGAACTTTGTAGGTTTCGGTAGCACAATAAGTGTGTTCCAATGCAGGCTTCTCCAATTAAACAGCACTGTGTAACCCTGGGCACTGCATCATCCTGGACTGGCGTTTCCCAATTTAACTAACACTGAAGGCGCTTAGAAGTACAATAACCCCCAATGAAAAGCGCTATATCAGTTGGAGACTGACATTTTTGGCGCCCTCGGACAAGTAGGCCACATCGTGAGTTTGGCTGCATCGAGGTGCTATAAACCTTCGAGGAGGGTTTCTATTAAAGGCATGGAAAAAAACAAATAGATAAAGCAATTTGTAAGCACTCATGCTAAACACTCGAGAGTTGGGGAAAAAACAAATTGAAAAAGCGAGTTCTAAGCACTCATGCTAAACACTCAACAAATTGAAAAAGCGAGTTTTAAGCACTCGTGCTAAACACTTGTGCCTGTGCTAACATGCCCCTTGTGAGAACGAGCAGAGGCGCGCACACCATATGTTTTCAATTAGCACGCGCGCCGCTGCTCGGTCCAGCAAGGTGGATGCCAAACACAAGCACAAGTGCTGAAAAGGAGCTGACCAATTTCTAAAGGTCATCTCCTAGGGCAGCGCATGAGCGCTGCCTAGGCGAGACCTAAAAACGGCCTTCCTATTGATGCCTGTGTGGTCGGCATCCCAGCCAATCACAACACTGCCATTGCAGCATTGTGATTAGCTTAGGAGAGGTGTGGGAGGCTGCCTGCTTCCTGTAAGGAGCAGAGAGAGAAGCAGACGCAATGCGGGACCGGACCGGACTGGATAAGATAAGTTGAACTTTTTTTTTTAAATTAGACCCCCCGTGCGACCACCTCCCCGCACGACCCCCCGTGCCCTCACGTGTGAGTAATGCAGACCGAGACTGAATCATCACTGCCTTTATTCACTGAGGCGTGGTTCATCCTAACTGGTGGGTCTGTTAAAAATGACTAAATTGGAATTTTAGAGGTTAGAGAGCGACTTGTTTATAGATGTCTCTGTGAAGAGGGGTATGAACATTTACTAGTGCTTTGCCATCTCTGAGAGCTGAAGTCACCAAAGAAATTGCAATGTAAAGACTGGCAGGTCTGAGAGTACCTAGTTGGCAGAGTACATATTGGCATACTTACGAGCTGCGTTGTTTTTCTAAAGGTGGTGCAAGATTGAAGCAATTCCTAAGTGAGATTTATGAAGCTATACAAGGCCAGTTTGTATGGCCCTGAGTGACTCCATAAATATGGAGTAAAGCAACACAGCGCAAATCGCTGCATTGCCTTACTCTGTGCAAGGGAGGTGTTCTGTGGTCGGTGCATGGGTGGTCCCACACAACTCCCATGGTTTTTGATGCATTCCCAGATTTACCAGACTTGGTAAATCCGGGAATGCGCCAAAAAGATATGCCTTCCTGGGGAGGTGTAACGAGGAGTAATATCTTGATTTCTCCGTGTTACTTCCTATTTCTATGTGTGCCGCGAAGAGAGGACTATGCCTCTTAGGATTGTTTTTGTGCAGGAAGTCGTCCCCTCCTGCACAAAAACAATGCTCCATGCAACGCAGGCACCCTTGTACCTTGGTACAAGGGTGCCTGCGTTGGTGCTAGGCTGCCAAAAGTGTGCCAAAGCAGTGGAAAAGGCAGGAATGCACCGCATAGCCTTACATATAGTGCATTTCTGCCTTTTCCCTGTCACGCAGTGCAGCCCAACAAGTTAGGCTCCTTAGGGTTTGCATTTCTAGACTAACCAAGGAAATGCAACAACTGGCATCGCTTTTTTAAATCTTGAAAATGCACATTGTGTGGAGATGTCTTAGGTCACCATCCATTTGATTTTCTACAGTTATGTTATTCACTTTATGTTAAAGGTTCCTTAAAGTAATTTCAATGAGCTGAGTCCTCGTTTTGCTAGGTCTACGCACATGTTTAGTTTTTCCATGACGACAACTGAAATTTCATCAGGAATGACAGTTGGCCCTTAATATAGTTTGCCTTTATTCTTGAACGTTAATTTTAAAACAATTTTCTTTGCAGCTTGGAACCTGCATGGATATTTGAAGTATTTTTTTCTTTAAAAAACTTATAAGTGTTCCAAAGTCCTGATTTTCACCTGAAAACCCAATGCGGAATACTTTGCAATGTAGGGAGTCGGAAAACAAGGAGCTCAGTATTCAAAAGAATCACGTGACGTTCAGGAGAGAAAAACTTTGTAGAAACCTAGAGCATATAACCTTAAAGCCGTATTATGCTTGGAAGCCATCACTGTAGAACGCCATTTTTGTGTTTTTGGACACTGCCATCTTGAATTGCATAAAAATTGACAAAAACATATTTTCATTCAAGTGAGGATTTGTGACCCCGCCCGCTTGTGTCTCTAAAAAGTCACAAAAAGTGCACCATATTCAGTAGGTTGGGCTTATTGTCATAAGTTCCAGAAAAGATTTAAATGGTATAGAACCAAAGACACATATTATTATAGTTCAAGAATCATGGTGTATGTCAACAGAGATTTGGAGCTTGGCTTTTAATAAAGCAAAAAAAAAAATCATATCCGGCTCGCATTGCACGCCTTGAAGAGAAGCAGTCATGTTATTTGGTCTCATTACAGGATTGATAACTGAATATGGTTCTATGGCGCCCACGTACCTAAGCGCCTTAAATCCGGCTATTACATGATCTAACAGCTTTCACAGGCGTGAACACTCATGCGAGAGGGCGGACGAGCGCGTCTCTATTGGTGACTAATTGATGGATATTAAGATGATGAAGGGACTGTCATCCACCAACAATGCAAAGCTGGTTTGATGGCATGGCACTAATCACCTCTTCTGTGAAAACTCTTCAACGCCTCATTGATAAAGCCGGAGCTATTGGATTTGTATGGAATTAGTTTTTCCCTTCATTTGCGGTGAACTAATAAATGATGGGGCAGCATGCACCCTCCTGTACACATTTATAAAGCAAGTGGCAATATTGGCCACATGTGTCCCTATGCCATTTCTACACTCCTTCTCTAAATAAACTTATAGCAGCTGTCATCAGTACGGTAGCCATATTTCAGTGCCTTTAACCTACATGGACATCTTTGTTATCATAGACCCTCTGGGACCACCCATGAGGTCTTGGGGGGCAGTGTATCCCTACCCTGTCCCCTCATATCTTCTTTTTTTTACTAGACTAAGTCCCGAGTCCTGTAATGGCTAGCAGCAACATTCTTCAAATGTTGCTGTCAGCCAAAAAAAAGTGCTCGTTCTCACAGGATTCGAACTCCTGCAAGAGCAAGATGGATCAAGGGGAAAAAAACTCCCTATGCCAATCGGAACGCCCTATTTTGAAATTGGGGCTCCTGAGAGTCACTCAAGCCTTTCGCGGACCCATCCGTCGGGATATCTATATTTCCTTTAACCCTAATTTCTCAAAAATACTGACCGTATTTACACCAAATCACAAAAGCACAATCTGCGTAGCAAGATATAACTTCCTGCCAAATTTGGAGTAAATCCATTCAGAAGTATTTCTTGTAGCCCTGTCTAAAAAGTCTATGGAAGCTGCATGGAGTTTGCATTTTGGGAGTCCTCTTTTTTCTTGGCTGCAGCTTGAGTGATCACCCCCTCCGAAATTTTCCCTGCACAAACTATTCAAAAGTAGCATCTTTTTGGAAAGTTTTGTGGCGATCTGTCAAATGGTGCCAAAGTAATCAGCAAAACAAAAAACTATGTTTTTATGGAACACGTGAACTAAGTACAACTACCCAGTGGCGATGGCTAAAATTTACTATGGAAATGCTGATATATATATATGCACCACTGGGTAGTTATAAATTGAATTTTTAGTTTTCTAATAACTTTAGCGCAATTTGACAAATTTTCTTGAAATGTTCCCAAAAAAGTCTCATCCACCTCAGTCATTTCCTGGAAAGCTTGGGGTTATCTGTCATTCAAGGTGCCGAGAAAAAGGGGGTGTCCTAAAACGTGTTTTCCCCTTGCAGTTTTCCATAGGAAAATTAGGCATTGCTTCATCCAAAACGGGTGACCACGATTACACCAAATTTGGCGGCAAGCTAACTCATGACCGAGAAAGTGTGCTTTCGTGATTTGGCGTCAATCTGTTCAGTAGTTTTTGAGAAATTAAGGTTAAAATGTGTGCATATTTCTTGCAACTGAGGTTCTGCGGACCCGACGGATTAAAAGAGAAGATCTGCTTGGCTGCCACAACTTCAACAAAGATGTTGCAGCAGCCATCTAAGGACTCAGGAACTCAGTCACTTGTCCTAAAAAAAATAGAATAGAAAATACATATGGGGGCAGGGTAGGGATATGTTGACCCCCTTGGCATAGTGGGGGGGATCCTTCGGGGACCGAACACGTAATTTAATTAACGTTACAGTGGATCTGCAGATCTGCTGCAAAAAGTTAAAAGAACGATTAGCCCCAACCCTTTTCAACAAAAGTCCCCTGAGATGGCCTAGGGCCCAGGGGGTCAGCACACCATATTTTTATGGTTAGGGGGTGTTCGGATACCCTCCCCAAACCATTTGAAGTGCCCAGGGACCCCATTCCCTGGGGCTAATGTCATTATTATGGGGTGGTGGACATTCAGCTCCCCGCCCACAGCCCTTAAATGGCCCCGGGGGACCCATAGCCCCACAGCCCATGCTGTTTTCATTGGGAGGGGCATGTTCCTCACTTCCCTAGCCATTAGAAGTCCTTGGTAACCGCATCCCCCAGGCCGATATTGGTTTTTTTAGGACGAGGGCATGCCCCAGGTACATTGAAATTTGCTCCAACTCAGCAGGAGCAGAAAGAAAAGCTGCTCCCAGCCAGGCAGCAGCAAAACACTACATTGCTCTTGCCTAGCATGAAAACCTGGATGGGTGCTGGATGGTGAGCTGGTAGGGCTGCAGGGGCCATGAACCTCCACCCACGGCCCCAAGGGCAGGAAAAGTTGTTGGTTCCCTGAGTGGGACCGGGGGCACCCACTTTAAAAAATACATATTGCTGGCTCCCGCCGCACTCTCAATTCATCAGTTATAGTTGACTGAAGTAACGAGATATTGTATTTTTTTATTAGCCCATACCTTTTGACACTGAGGACAAATTAGCAACAAATTTGGCAGTCACTTGGCATAGTCTCCTGAGTTTGTGCATGCAAATTTTCATACAGATCCACTGGAAAAAATGTAAAGGGTGGGTCAAAGAAATGACATATGCTCCCATTTTAGCTCACATAGGAAATGTTGCTCATGCTTACAGCTACCTGAGAACAGATTTACACCGAAACTTAAAACAAAAGTTTAACCTCTTGAGTGCCCATGACGAGCTGGTCTCGTCATGGGCCGCGGTTGCGCTGTGCCCATGACGAGACCAGCTCGTCATAAACCCCGCCCGCTAATGCAACGGCCGGCACAGGGCGGGGAAAGGGGCGGGCACTCAAGGGGTTAACATTCTTCAGGAAGCACATTTTGTTGGGTTTGATGTAAATCCGCTCATTTGTTTCTGAGAAATAAGTGTTAAAAAAGTTACAGAGTTGGTTAAAGGGTTGATATTTTGTATATTTGTGTCACTGAAAATTGCGTATCATGATTTGCTACTCCTAATAATCACATTTTGCATTTTTTGACGAATTGGATTCGCTGGAGAAGGGATCTGAAATGTTTCTTCTAAGCCATCTTGTAAATCTGCTATCAATACTGATTTGTGATTCTTGCACGATGGAAAACATAATTTACAGACATAAGTGACCGTCCTCAAAGGTGTGCAACCCAAGAGGCTGGCGAAGGGTGCCCATAGGCATGGAAAACTCAAATCCCACTTCAGCAGTAAACGAGGTAACCTCTGTACGAATCGAGACACAAAAAGCTGTTGCAATCCTCCAAGCCGCAATTTTAGGTGCTAGACTCGACCACCATTTTGGAACGATTTACGAACTGATTATGAGTCATGACTATTGCACTGTGGGGAAAAAAATCGACAGGCAAGGGGAGACACTATAACCAGTGTTTGAACCCCAGGGTACAGTTGGTAGGAACCAAAAAGTGTTTGGTGCCAGCAGGTTGGGTGCAAGGCCCACTGTGCACTGCCAAGGACCGTGTGAGTCATGGTTGGCAACTAGGAAGGGGTTGTGGAGGAGTGTGGCTCAATGGTTAGAGCGGCAGACCCTGAAGCAGAGTTCTGGCCAGGGACCAGGGTTCGATTCCCGTCTCAGCAGGGCTTGGGCTCAATTTCCTCGGACCTGTCTATTCTCGCCTTGGTGCCTATTCTAATCACGGGCCCCACACTGCAACTCTGGGCAATAGCTTGCTTAGCCTCCACATCGGCCCCAACAGCACTAAGGATGCCTGGCTTCACCCTGGGGGTGCCCAGGAGTGGACACTTCACAGGGAAAGCCAGGAGGGGTTCCACAGCGGTATGAGTATCAGCGCCAGGAAACCGCGAAGGTGACACTGCAAGGTGGCCGTCTGGTGACAGTGCGCTCTATAAGTACCTTGACATTTACATTTACATTTTACCATGCTCTAAGCACCAATTTGCTAATGGCACATAATGGATGGATGGCTGGCTGGCTGGCTGGCTGGCTGGCTCCCTGTGAAAATCAATATCACCATTCTGATGAACACCCACAAACCTCTCTGCGGAGCTTTACTGATGTCATGGCCACTGGGATTATGGGTCATGGAGGAACAAATCATGTGGCAAGGTTATATATACAAACTAAGTGACGAAAATGTAAATTAAGTGGCACATTATTTGATAGCCACAAAATGCACAAATCTACTGGCGTTCCTCAGTGTCCATTGTTTTATAGACACTTTATTTTTGAAAGGTAACCAAAACCTACATATTCCAGCCAGTGACCGTTGTTGGCCGCACTTTGAGGAAAACATCTCTTTCAAGATAACTACCGCAAAATAAACATATAAAATAAAAATAATACGTAACAGGAAAGTGTAATATGGTTTATTATTGACATTGTGGAGTTCTGGTGACATATGAAAACCAATTGTCTATGATCAGGTCCTGTGGAATAATGCTATATTACAGTTTCGGCATTTTCTGCATAAATATGGATTTGTGGCATTTGCCAGATAATCCATCATCTGTTACCTAATCATCATATTTTAACAAAAACATATTGCTTTTAGCTCAAAAGTATTAAAAGTTTACAAAAAATGCGATAAGGTGTTGCTACGCAGTGCAAGGCACTTCCCAAAGGTTGACTGGTCATCTTTCTGTTGCTTATTGCTGTATGTGGGTGCCAGGCTGGTTCTAATGAGGAGAAACGTTTGTCCAGAGAGTGTAAACGTGTGAAAATAACAAAATAATTCCTGGTTATCCTATATGAATGCAGTTAAATTGATGCAAACCCACTCCGTCTCAAACTCACAGTCTTAGTTCCTGAGCATCTTCTCCCCTGACTACTTTTGTGTTTTTTTGCCCGAACGTAAAACGGAAGAAAGGCGATTCAGGCCATTGCTGTTTTTATTAAACAGATTCTACCCTTCATTTACTGCTTCTGGACAGTGCTCAGAAACTTGAAGGAAATGGAAAATGTACCGTGAGAAGTGATGAACGACACTGTGCCGGGAGCATTTGTGTCCGTAAAACCGCAGAGGGGTTGATGGCGACTCGCTGTCTCCTGTGACCCCTTGCAGGGCCGTCTCGAGCCGTGCGAGCCACATCTGGAAGCCATCGGGAGAGACCTCGTTCGCAGCTGAGTCACTGAATAGAGGTGACCTGGACAGATCAGACTCCAGCCAGCAACAAGGGTAAGGGAACACGAACGGACTTAAAGCTATAGTGAGGGTGAGGTTCCGTCACGTGACGTACAAACGAATGGGGTTCATTTCTGCACTTAAAATTGGGCTCCTTTGCAGGGGCCACAAAAAAGTGGAAACTACCACAGAAAAGATCTCACAGGCTGCCGCAAGCCAGGCGTTCACCGCTCATCCTGTCCAGGGCTTTCCTTCACATTTGCTACCTATAGACTTATTTGTTCATAACATATCTGTGGGACTGCAAGTCCCAGAATGCTTTTAATAAATGATTACTAGATAAATGACGTGCACAGGTCAAAGAATAAATAGAAATGTGTGCTGGAGGGTATATTTTCAGCAGCTAGGCATACAGCCATTTCACCCTTCCCCTCTGTCAGGCTCTCTGCCTGTATATGGCACACTCGTTACTTGCCGGGCACCCATGAGAAATCGGGAACATTCTCTCGTTCTTCAGTCACATTGAGAGTTGATGCAAATTTAGGGGTTTTTGGTCTACCATTGTATCGCCGTTTATTAACTCCTCATGTTGCTGGAGGGAGCTATTCATTCAATTTGATACATATTTTACTTACGTATTTTACGTTTTCATAAACTGCATCTCTTCTGCCAAAAGGGTGCGTCAGTGTGCCTTATCAGTGGCGAAATTTAAAATACGCTGTAGTAATTTTGTATAATGGCAGATATTTCACAAAAGTAAAATAAATTACCCTTTTACATCATGTCCTGTAATTATGTGCCCTTTACCTCACAAATGTTGTGCAAGCGCATGGGAACAGTGAGAACAACCAGAACGCAAACTACTATTGATTGGAGCACGTGTGTTTTTTGCCCTTTTTTTAGTGCAAAATGTGCCTTTATGCCCAAAATGGCTGCAAAGACGTTTATCTTATGCTACAATATAACTGTATTCTATTTAATATCTCATAATTGTTTCCAAAATGTTGGTAACTATGCAAATGCAAATTACGCAAATTTAACACACCCCTAAGTAGGAGGAGACACCTCTTTCCAATTGTGATTCAGTATGAATTATAAAACACCGTTTGTGATTCTGAAGACCTTTTCTGAATTTCAAAAAGTGTTAAGTAGATACTAAAACGTAATTTTGCAGACACAAACCATATGATGTATTGCAGTTTGCAACTGTAAAATGTTTTATTATAGTGGGTCCAAAGAAGGTTCAGCAGCAGGCCCTAGAAAGGGAAGGAATTGGGAGGAATGTGGTAGGATAAAAATTAAACACATTGGGGCCGATTCACAGAACTAATCTGAAATAAAATCCTAAACTTACTACTTTTGGTATTCACAGAAAATCCTAAACTTAGTACTTTGGTATTCACAGAAGGCATTTAGTAGTAGTAAAGACTCCTAACTTTACTACTACTAAACTGGGATAAAATCCAAAAGTTACTACTTTTGGTATTCACAGAAGACACTTAGTAGTAGTAAAGTTAGTACTCCTAACTTTACTCCTACTAAATGCCTATTGTGAATACCGAAAGTCGTAAAGTTAGGATTTTGTCTCAGTTTAGTAGTAGTAAATTTAGGAGTCCTAACTTTACTACTACTAAGGGCCCGATTCCGATCTCGCTCGGAAGGGCTCCGAACGCGATCCGGCCGGAAAAAGTCCAAGCCATAAGCGTGATTTCTGAACGACACGTACAGCTGTACGAGCGAACAAGTACGATGCGATAATCGCATAATCACCGACCGAATCATATCTGGGACCGAACCGCTCTGTACGTATCGTTCGTAGCCTAACCGTGCCATGCAATGGAGCCGATTTCCAACCGAGCAAGTACGATGCAGGATTTGGGCAGCCGGATCGAGTCGAAGCCTCCGACACGAAAAACTTCCGGAAAGCAGACTTCGGGGGGCCGTAGAGCAGTAGCGGCCAGTGGAAGGAGTGCCACGGGGTGGTGGGGTGGGACGGGGGAGGGAACGGGTGGGGGATAGTAAACTCTGGCTCACGGCCGACCAGAGTAATGTAAAGAAATAAATAAATAAAATGAATTTCATTGTGCTTGCTGAAACGCATGCCGTAGAGGGCCCCCCTTCACCCGTAGCCTTACGAGTCAGTCACAGGGTCCCACCTGCACATGCATGTACGGTGTGGGTGGCATCGACGCGTCCCCACTACAGGGGGCGCTTTTTTCCGCAACTTACCTTTTTCGTCAATGGCAGCCTATGAACGTGACGTACAACAGGCTCCCATTGACTTCAATAGGGCTCCGAGCGACCCAAGTCTGTCAGCGCATACTTGCATCGTACTCGGGCGCTCGGAGGCGGGATCGGAATCGGGTCTTAATGCCTTCTGTGAATACCAAAAGTTGTATGTTTAGGATTTTATCTCAGATTGGTTCTGTGAATCAGCTCCATTACCTATGAGTTAAGAACACCCCTGCTGTGGGCAATGCCAAGCATCATGGGTGTGGGGGTTGCGGTAACTAACCAAGGAAAACAAGCAATATGCCTCTCCAGCAATAGCTGGACCTCTGTCAGTATGTTTGGAACAGAAATTTAATAACTAAAAGTGTAATTTCTATTGAGAACTGAAAAACCTCACAGGGAGGCATGGTTGTGATTCAACTGATGGCAATGTCAGTTGGAAAATCTAGGTTTTATTTTGACTTTGCTTGAACTAAAACACTGTGCAAGAGTTTTCAAAATTCCAGGCAAAATTGAATTTTGCCTCCTTGCAATCCCAACGTACTAAAAAAGGCAGATTTACATCTCTTGGTGGAAGCACCGGTCATGCACATATAGTCTTACCATGTGAAGATCATTTTCCCTACCTGCAACCTACTTTTTAGGTGCATATAAGAAATATATATATCATATAAACCTAATGTATTTATAACTGCAGTTTATCTGTAAAGTCTGGGATCTAAACCAGCCTATCTACTCTACCTCTTCCCTTTTTCTAACCACATCTCCCTATGAAGTTTTGATACTCCCTCACTAACACCTCTCTTTCTGCAATCACCCCTGTACAACTGCTCGTTCTGATTGCAGAGGTAAAGTGGGACAAAATAGTACTTCTGCTTTAATTCATTTGTAGCTATAGCAGCAAAATGCAATGTTTGAGTTTTTGCTCTCTGTGCAGGTGATGATAACTTTTATTGGACCACAGTAACCTATATACCGCCATCACTCATATATATACAAGTTTTCGGGATCTCACAATCCCTTTTTCAAATGTGTATTTCTTGGTCTATTTGACTTTTAAATTAAAATTAATCAATTTACAACACTTTCCTTTTAAGTGGAGGATTGACCAGATGACTTCAAATCAGAGCACTCTTGCAATGTTTATCTAGATGTTTTTATGTCTGCTTTACGGTTGATGACCAACCCATTCTTTAGCACTTTCCTACAGGTGGGAGCTGCGCAAACAGAAGTAAAAATGCTATAATTACACCCATTTTCAAGAAACTTAGTTGTGACTGCAAAGTCCTGGATAGGTAAACATGTATATTTGACCTAAGTGCCAATACCAGAACCCTAAACACTGTATTTACTTATTGGTGCTTTGCCCCTTTGGAAACCAACAAACTTATCAGTAACTTCCTGGCAGCTTCAGACCTAGCAGAGGCATCAAAACTGTCTCATGAACTTTGAGGAAGAATTTGTCTCAGCCAAAGATAATGGTCATAGGTGGGCACTGAGTGTTCTAGACTTGACTGCCTCATTCAATATGGCTGATGACAGCATTCTCCTCTCCTGAATGGAAACCACATTTGTCTTGGAAAGTACTGTTCTCCACTGGTTTAGCTCATTCCTCTTATCTTGTATCCTTCAACTAAATCTTGGTTCCTTCCTATCAAAAACTACTCAAATTACTTGCAGGGAGCCTCTGGGATCATTACCCGCACCGGCTCTTTTTAACACATCCATGATCCAAGTACAAAGTGTGTCGACATCACTCAATTACATATCATAGTCACCAAAGAACCAGGACATACAAGTAAATCACATTAATGCATCTACTATGTTAAAAAATAAATGACAGAGAACTTGCTGCATATGAATGGCACAAATTCCCATACCCTACTCATAGATCTTGAAAAACTTGAGACTCAAATGCGCTGTCTTGGTGTTGGAAATTGCCCTTTTTGCCTAGTTACCCCAAACTTTTTGCCTTCTTCCTCCCCTGCTTTTGACTTTGTTTTTGCTGGCTTCAGGATTCTGAGCACTTTTTCACTGCTGACCAGTGATAAAGTGCATGTGCTCTGTGACTAATAAGTAATGGCATTTGGTTTCTCCATGATAGGCATATTTGATTTACTGATAAGTCTCCAGTATAGTGCACTACATGTGCCCAGGACTTGTAAAGTAAATGCTACTTGTGGGCCTGCATCACTGATTATGCCACTCACATGAGTAGCCCTTTATACATGTATCAGGCCTTCCACTGCAGAGCCTGTGTTTGCAGTTTTAAACTGCCATTTCGTCCTGGCAAGTTCACCCACTTACCAGGCCCAAATGTTCCCTTTCATTACATAGAAGTCACCCCCTAAAGTAGGGCCTAGGTAGCCCTATACGCAGGGTGCAGTATATTTAAAAGGTAGGGCATGTGCTTTTGAGTTTTTGCATTCCCTGATAGTGAAAAACTGTTACATTTGGTTTTCACTAAAGCGAGGCCTGTTAGCATTGGAACTGCCATATAACACTTTAAAAGCGTAACTTCCAGTTGGGAAAATATGTGAAGAGTAAGTTTTGTGTCTCTATATTCACAATTCAAAAATACATCTTTTAATGAAGTTGTTTTTTAAATTGCAGGCCTGAAAATGCCACTTTTAGAAGGTTGGCATTTTCTTTCATTAAACATTCAGTGCCTCTGCCTGTCTCTGGAACACACGTCTGGGT
This sequence comes from Triturus cristatus, assembly GCF_964204655.1. Lineage (NCBI taxonomy): Eukaryota > Metazoa > Chordata > Amphibia > Caudata > Salamandridae > Triturus > Triturus cristatus. The sequence continues at coordinate 1,391,049,643 of NC_140590.1, forward strand.
TGGACAACAGCTGCACTTTGTGGATTTCCTTGAGACAGTCACCCAGAAAGGGAGCCATGGTGCTCCTCTGCTGTGCACCCTGCCCTGCCAAGTGGTGCCAAAACCAGCCCTGGGCCCTTGGAAGTGAGTCTTTGGTACTGCAACCCTAGAAACCAATGCATCGGCACCGAAGCTTTGATCGTAACTGGCGTATTACCTGCAATATTGACGCATCGCCGCTGCATGCTTTGATGCCGTGGACAAAGCATGCTGAATGTGTGACGCAATGACCTCGACTTACAACTCAGTCCCGACTTTGCTGCCGCAGCACCTCTGATTCACTGCTGCTGCATGAGTCTCAGACAGCACATCGACAACGACTGCGATGCACCATATCCAACTCTGATGCATTTCTTGCCTTGCACAGCTTTGCGCCAACGCATCGTCTACAGCCCAGTGTTTCGACATCAGAACCAACACACAGCACTTTGGACATCGACACATCAAAGACGTTGCCCAACATACATCTCTCCAAGCTTCGACGCATCCAAGTTACTGTCAACGGTTCTGCGTGACTCCTGTATCCAGCCTGCACTTCATCGCGGTCGGACTGAACTTTTGGATTTACCCCGTTCAAGTGAGACCAGATAGCCAAAGTTGGAACTATTTAAGCATTGCATTTTGATTTAATCTTGCAAAATTCATAAAAGCTTGTGTATGTTGGATTGTTATCATTTAGGTGTTGTTTTACTCAGATAAATATTGGCTATTTTTCTAAACTAGAGTGGAGTACTTTTTGTGGTGTTTTTACAGTGTTACTGTGTGCACATGCACAATTACTTTACACATTGCCTCTTTAGTTTAGCCTGACTGCTCTGTGCCAAGCTACTAAAGGGTGAGCACAGGTAAACTTTTAGTGTGTACTACACTTACCCTGACTAGAATTGTGGTTTCTGCTTGGACATGGTGCATACCTCTGTCAACAAGAAACTCAATTTCTATCACTCGAGAAACCCCACCCTCCCCAATTGCCTCTGTGCAAAACCTGAAAACCAGGGCAGCATCTTCAAAAAAGATTTATCCCTCTTCATCTCGGCCAGTTCTGTGACACAGAGCATGTTTTCCATCTCAGTTGCTTCTGCAGCATTGCCTCTCTTCTGCACTCAAAACCTTATTCCCTGTTCTAGCAGAAGCCCTACCATGTATCAATTACTGCAATGTCATCTATGGGGGACTTTCCAGCGAAAAGGTAAAGCATGGCACAAAGTACATTAAGGGGCTTATCATGAGTTTTGCGGTCTTTGGCTGGGACCACCCCGGCCGCGGTCCCAGGAAGACTATAAAGCCTCTGGTGCACCTGCCCGCCAGATTACTAGTTTAATCCAGGGTGGGTGGGCAGTGCTGCGGCGGTCTCATGGTGACAGTATGTAAGGCTCATAGGAGAGCCTAACAAGCATACTGATGCCATGAGAGAGCCTGCAGCATGTTCCTGAATGGTGTGGCATGCACCATGTTGTGCATGCCATACCGTGCAGGAACTAATGTTCAATTCCAGGGGGGCACAACATGTGCCCTCCCATATGCATCGTGTGGCCAGATTTGGCAGGGGCCCTGGGAGGCCTCCCTTGCCTGCATTTCTGCCACCTTTTCATGGTGGGGTCCCCATCATGAAATAGGTGGTGAAAATGCAGGTTGTAATATGCTCTGCGATACTGGCATAGGCACATCCAATATATTCAGTCCCTTTGAAGGCCACCGAACAACAAGATCCTTAATTTCAGCAGAGGCAGGGGTCTTGTGGTGGTCCCACCACCACACTCGTAATAGAGCAGACCTGTGGTGGTGGTCAGACCAACACCGCGAGTGTGGCAGCCCCAGGACCACCATACTCGTATTGAGGCCCTAAATGTTTCTGTGGGCCTCCGCTTTGGCTGGAAAGGCACTTGCAGTATCATCCCAGCCTTGAGAACAATCCACTGGTTGTCTATTCTAGTAAGTAAAGAGTTAACTTCAAAAGCATGTTCGTGGTACACAAATCAAGGCACAGCACAGCAACAAACTAACTATCCAAGCTATTTATCCACATCAGTGGACTAAACTATTAAGGGCATCCTTCAAACACCATTTTGCACTGTTCCTTCAAGACAGAATTGGTTTGGTGGAAGATCTTTGCACCTGCTAGACTCAACACTCAATAACTTGCTTGGGACTCATTTCCATTGTGAACCCAACTGTACATCATTCCAGAAACAATTGAAGACCCATCTCTTCCTCCAAGCATTCACTCTTGAATTACTTTCTCCTCTTGGTATCTTTGCCTCTGCCCATGAAGTTCTTGGTGCTCCATAACATCCTTTGGTTACATGAGTTAAATATAAAAACTGTAAAAATAAAGACACATTCTATAAATATTCATACCAAACTGGTTATTGTCACTAGTAATGCATTTGTATCAATAAAAATCTTTGTTAGGCGTATAGTAAACCATAAAAGAATACATGTGCAAAAAAGATCATTAGACAACAGGAAATTCAAATTGTAGAAACAAGTTAATTGAGCATAAGCACATATCCAAATTCCAGTATAGATATTTAAATTCATACATGTGCAAATAATTTAATAGGAGCATAAATGTAAGATTTAAGTACAGCTTCGTCATGCATAAAAACAGGAACAAGTGTCAGTGTGTATATTAAAATTCAAACATAAAACAAACAAATAGAGCCAGAGCCAGACATATATAATCAATTCATTCTCCTTATCTTCACTTCCCAAGTTACGGTAAAGCCAAATTCCATTTAGACAGACAAGTACTTGAAGTAGCTGAAAGTACAATAAAACAGATCTGCCTTTTCTAAAAGTAAAAGACTATAATAGGGGTACAATTTCTTCAAGAATAGATCCTAAGGTGACAATGTGCAAATTAAATTACAAGCATAAAACATTGTTTAAAGACCAAACATGGTTGAATAATGAATTCACAAATCTTCAGTACCTATCTTCCGTACTCCGCCTAACCTAATCACACCCGAAATGAATTTGTGTATCATGAAACCGACGATCTCGGTCGGAAAGCCTCCGGAATAGGCCAATTTGTTTGGATTTGCATAAAGGTTGCACATAAAAAAAAATGCAACTTAGAATTTGCTGGCAGTGGACAAAGTGCAAGGTTCCAATCTCTATACACAGCTTTGGGATAGGAAACCCAGTTATGAGCCATACTAAAATGGAATCTAACCGAGTAAAACGTGTGGCAGTGATTGGATGTAAAAGATAAATAGAGTTCTACATGAATTGTGGTTCATGAAAGTTGATAAGTTGCCACCCTATGAATGCTGCAATCTGCCACCTCTCCAATCCTTGTTGACATTGTTAGATAGTCGAGTTTGACAGATGCATTAGCAGCAGGTTACTGCACATCTGCATTCTCATATAATATTACGCCCAACCCAACAAAGCGAATTGCTCTTTTATGCACACCAACAATGGAAGATTACAAGGATTTTCATGTCTCATGCAATCTAACATCACAAGTTGATTAAGTGTTGTTTCTGGCTCAGACCATACACTCATGGCACTCCTAAGTCCATTAACTAAACCCATTTTAGTAAATGTCCTTAGGAGTGCCATGAATACAGGGCCACAGAGGTCATTGACATATTCAACTGTCATCCCTATTTTCAACACAGGGAATATATGTCTTCTTTCAGATATAGACTTAATACTATTGTGGATACTGGAATATCTTCCACCAGTGGGTGGTACATTTCTCTATGGTGTACGATATTCCTACAATAGTTTGGGTGGGAAATAGCGCTTTGGGTATTAAAGGCCTGAATGCAGGGACCTTCCAGTGATCACTCTGAAAGAGGTAATCACTGCCAAGCCCAAGGAACAGTGCTGCAGGCCCAGACGGGGTCCATATTAACCTGCTTAAAGATAACATTTTCTCAGAATGCCCATTTTATTGCGCATCTCTAAGGGAGGTATAGAGCAGGCGTGCTGTAGAAGTACACAACTTATGGACAGTGTGAGTATCAAAGGATTGTGATCACAAGCAATTATGCAATATTCTAAAATCTTCAACCTAGTGTCCCATGGATTTTGAGATAACAATATAATCAATCATGCTTCCACTGCCCTTCCATGTAAAAGCAACTTGATCTTCTTCCCTACCTGGGACTAAACCCACTGTAAGCACCAACTTGATAATTCTCATGACCTGATTAAGAATGCCCCAGAAGGAATAGGCTTAAAATGCAAATAGTCCACATTATCAGCATGTCCTGGGATGCTGCACACTCCATTACATGAGAGGGTGCAAAGTCTGCAACTGAAATCGCTGGCCCAAATTATTACTGATTCCCCCTCTGAGCCACAGAGTGCGTTACTTAGCACATGATCTAGTGACTTCATAATCTCTGTGGTACACTGGTCCAAGTTATTAAGGTAAAAGTTGACTACAAGAATTTTCTGCATAGCGGGAATGTTAATAGGCGCAATCTGAAAATGGCGGGAATTACGGTGGATTTCAGTAATCCTGCAGGCTAAGGAGACAGAAATCAAAGTTAGTTGGTCACCCTTGTGCTGACCGCGAGTATAAGAGACAGCCGGGTTACCAAAGAGATAAACTCCTTTATATGTATAAAGTATCACACAGACAGGTCTCCAGTAGAAACCCAATCATACATTCATTTTTAATTGTAATCCAAGAGGAATAACTCAGTTTACTAGCAAAACCAGTCAACTTACATTTTTGGGTATTTGCTACAGACGGGATTAAAGTAGAGGGCTCACTAAAACCTGGTGTAGTACAGTCTATTATATCAATGGATCCTGATACATTTCAACTCATTGGGACTGAGTTCAAAGTCATCATAGTATTAGTGTCCTCGGTACACTAATTAATGGGGAAACAACCATTACCATGCAGCCTTTTCCAAGCATTATAATGAATATGCCTTTACCGCGCATGTTGTCACCACGCATATACCTTTACCACGAATGTCTTCACCGCGCATGCTTTCGCCACACATATCTTTGCCACGCATTATTGGGTAAGTATATAGCCAAGTACATGCAAGTATGGACAGGTGTCTGTTTTATTATGAAGGTGTGTACTGGGAAAATTTCAATAATATATTTTGTAATAAGTTTATACATATGTTACATATTTTTAAATAAGAATACTTTTGTGAATTATTTTAAATCTCATAAAACAATGTATTAGGGATGGGATGTAAGGTATATAGGGCTATTGGGTGGGGAAGTATATTAATATGCAGGTATTAAATTAAAAAACAGAGAAATAATTTATAAAACATGAATTTATAGGGTTTTTATTGCTACAATTATTTTTTGAAAATATTTTTTAAACTGTAAAAAAAACATTTAGGTATAGCATGCAAGGTATATAGGGGTACTAGGTGGGGAAATGTATTAGTACTCAGGTATTCATTTCAATACCAGAGTATTAACTTTTAAAACAAGGATTTGTAGGGTTGTTAGTATTATATTTGTTTTTCAAAATATATTTTTATAGACCTAGAAAACAAACCTTAAGGGATGCGATGCAGGGGATATAGAGGTAGTAGGTGGGGGATTGTATTAATACTCAGGTTTTTATTTTAACACCTGAGTATTAATTTAATAAATGTGAATTTATAGGGTCTTTAATGCTAAAATTATGTTTTACAAATAATTTTTAATTTTGAAAACAAACCTTTAGGGACAGGATGCAAGGGATATAGGGGTATTGGGTGGTGAAGTGTATTAATAATGAGGTATAAACTTTAATACATATGTGTTAATTTTTAAGCATGAATTTATAGGGTTTTAATATTATATTTACTTTTTTAAAAATCTCTAAAACTAGAAAACAGACCTTTAGGGTCAGGATGTAAGGGATACATGGATATTGGGTGATGAAGAGCATTAATACTCAGGTATAATTTTTCCTAGCCGAGTGTTAATGTTTAAAATGTGAATTTATAGGGTTTCTAATACTAAAATGATTTCCTAAAAATAATTTTACAATTAGAAAACTGACTTTTAGGGATGGGATGTAAGGTTATGGAATATTGGGAGGGGAAGTGTATAAATACTCAAGTATTACCTTTAATACATGTGTATTGTTTTTAAAACATGAATATATTACACATTTGGCATCATGCATAATTAAACTAAATCATGTGAGAGGGCTCTCAATGTTTCCAACAAATCTATGGGCGGTCCCATCCTAATCCTACGGTCAGAACCGCCAACCTAAGGTTGGGCAGTTCCAAACGGCAACGGACGTCCGCCCGACATCGGAATGAGGCCCTTAATGTATAGTTTTTTTGTTTGTGACAAATAACGTGCTTTTGAATTTCTTCACAATATGTCTTCTTGGTTGGGGACAAGGATCATTGCTTATCTTGACATGAAAGAGAGACAAATATAAACATGTTAAAACTCTAAGTGCCTTATTACCACTATGGTGGTTCCTTGGGAATGCCGTAGCCGTGGTGGCGGTCTGACCACTGCCACACCAAGGGACTGCCCACAGTGTTATAAGTGTGGCAGTCAGACTGCCACTGAACAGCTGCTACCGCCGTGGATCAAGGATCCTGCAGAGGTCTGTCAGCCGATCAAGGACAAAATATGCTGGTGGTGCTGCTGCAGCACCGCCGAGCTTATTTTGCGCTGCCCCACTGCCACCCTTTTCATGGCGGTCACACTGCAATGAAAAGGGTGGGGGTGAGACAACAAAAGGTGCTCTATAGAGCTCCCTTGTGCCTCTGTGCACAGGGGTGCATACAGGGGGCACCTGTAGTTATGCACCCACAGTTCCTGCACAGAAAGGAATGCCCAACATGACGCATTCCTTCCTGTGCAGGAGCGTGAACTGGCAGTTCCATGGCAGTGCAGTTTAAGGTTCACAATGAGCCTTTAAACAGCAGAGCCATGGGACCACCACACCCCCCACCAGCCGGACCACAAACTTACTTGTAATCTGGCGGGCGGGCAACAGTGAGTTTCGGCAGTCAAGGAGTGGAGCAGGGGCATGTTGCCCGCTCCAGGACTGCTGAAACTCATAATAAGGCTCTTAAACTGCTCTGTAAAAAGATTACACTTCCAATGTGTTTCATAATTTTAGGAAAAAGTGAAAACAAAATCTGTAAAGGGTTGCCATATTTTGCACTGTGTTCTATCGATTTATAATGATGATTTAGAAATTTGCGTCATGTTACACTTTAGTCTGGGTTGCATGGTAGTATTCTGTTGTAAATATTTGCGTAGGGCTGTGATGCATGTAATGGTTTTGCGGTATATTACGTTGTATTGTGTTATGTTACGTGGAGCTGCTCCTCACAAAGTCATTTTATTTATAGAATTGTTTTGATAATGTATGTTACATCATAATCATACCATTAAATATACATATATTCTAGTATTTTACTATGTATATGTATTACTTTTTGTTATCATTTATTAGCATATGTTTAATCTATATTATAATTTTCATACTGGAAACACAATTGTGTAGTAGCGGTTTGCATGATAATAATATGCGTGGTAATGGTATGCCTGGTAATGGTACCTGTAATGTACCCCTATGTATGTTCATGGTAAAGATGTGCATGGTAAAGACGTGCGTGGTAATGGTATCTGCGTGGTAAAGACTGCGTGGTACAGGCATGCTTGGTAAATACATCCATTAGTGTAACCACAATTTAATAATAAATTGTCCTTGTAAACTGAGGAAATCATAAGGAAGGGTGTATCAAAAACAGCAGTCCCAGTACCCCCTGATCTCTCTTTACTTGTGAGTCAATCTACCTGCCTCACAAAGTCATGGGGAGCAAACCTACTGTGGGGAAGGACCGTCACACTCACTGGACCTTGTGCAGAAGCTTTATAAATAATTACACCTTTAATTGGTTTGTAAAAGTAGCCTAGAGGGAATATAGGCCTTTTTTTCGCATGCTTTTACAACGCATGCCATAACAACGCGGTCGTTACAACGACCGTGTTGTTATTTCGCATGCCGTTACAACGCAAGTCGGAAGAACGACTTGCTTTTAGGGGGCGCTGGATGTTGGAATAGTTTAATTTCCTATTCCAACTCCAGTCTGTGTGGACACTAGGGAAGGTGTTGGATTTTTAAATCCAACACCTTCTTCCCCCTAACGCAAGTCGTTCTTCCGACCTGCGTTGTAACGGTATGCGAAATAACAACGCGGTCGTTGTAACGACCGCGTTGTTATGGCATGCATTGTTTAGCATGTGAACAAAACGCTGTTCACCGCTTAGAGGGGTTCACTTTTATTTTACTGTCCAAGATGCCAGTGCAATTTAACCACTACAATAAAAAGCCTACCAATTGTGGGCCCTCAAAATTAATAACAACTGCCCCCAACTTTAGGGCTATTCCTCACACAGAAACAATTGAAGACACATCTCTCCCGCCATGCATACACTCTTAAATTACTTTCTCCCCTAGCTATCTTTCCCTGCTCTGCCCATGACATTCTTGGCACTCCACAACATCCTTTGGTTGCATGAGTGAATTATAAAAACTATAAAAACAAAGACAAATTCTGTGAATATTCATACCAAACTGCTGATTGCCACTAGTAATGCATTTGCGTCAGTCATAGAGTCAAACATAGAGTAGGAACTGCTGAATTGGTAAATACATAGGGGAAAAGGCTGCAAGTATTTCCACATGAATGGGTGTCTTTGAATGCCATGCTTGTGTGCCTATAATGTGCTTGCTTCATAGTGAGTTAGAACATGTAGCCTGTAAAGAGGTTTGGTATGTTATAGACTAGATTGGCCAGTCGTGCTACACTCTTTGCACCACATGTTTTCCTTCAGGCTATTTAATCTGCTGGGGGCTAAATTGGGATAAGGATTTCTTTTACATTCTAGCATAAGAAATGTGTTTTTTTATTTTGAATATCTTTGTGTCTATTAATTTTGAAACGTTCTATTAGGTACAGCTTACTGTTCAGCTTGAAGGTCACTTTGGCAGCATGTCGGTGCCCTAAATGGGTACAAACCGGTAACAGACAATATTACTCGTCAGGATAGTTTTGGGGGGTTTTAAACCATCAAAGGAACAAAAAACGACCATATAATACATACAACAAATTTTGCTTCTTTCAATAACTTGATATATAAATATAATATAATGAATAAGACAACAAAATGCAATCATAAAACTTGGCCCCAATAGTCACCCACAATATGATTTCATTACTGATGTAGCTTTCAAATATCAAAATAATCCATCACATTAGAATCTTATATCTGCAACAAAAATCAATTTGCTCCAGTTCCTAATGGATGAAATTTGTTATGAAGTAAAAAGTGCAATTTTCATAAAAGTGTTCTAGAGAGAAATAGCCAATAGTAAAAACTGTAATACACATGACGCATAAATACTTAAAAATGTGTTTCCTCAAGCCAACACATGCACTGAGGATACTTGAATACAATATTACTCAGTTAAATCAATGAGGACATTGTTCCAGTCTGGAGGTGAAAAATATTTATAAACACCTGCTCAGCGAAGAAATAGGAAGATCAGAGAGTTGAAAGGGAGACGGGGGGAGAGAATGGAAGGGAGAGAAAGATGAAAGTGAAAGAGACAGAGAGATATCCCCGGTATCAAGGATCCAGTCCCGAAGGGGAGGTCTCAATCTTGCCTCTCAATTGCCCTCACACACCCCGAAGGATGCCATGCTTCATCATCGGGCTTTTTTGCTCCTCGTCGGGCCGGCGCTGCAATGCCCGATGGTCCCCCGAAGGGTCTCTTTCGCGGAGATCTTTTAAAGAGAAAAGCCTATAGGTGAATGCGAGTGTCTGGGGTAAAAAAGGGGGGATCAAAAAAATTGGTGGTTAGGTGCGTGCAAAGGTATGTGGATAAAATTACCTAGGGGTGTCCAGATAAGGTTATTTAATGTTGTGGGACCCCTGGTAGGATAAAAGACCCGGAGGTCAGTAAGTCACTAATGGGCGCAATGTGCCCGTGTAACTCAAAATAAGGTTGACATGTTTCACGCCTGCTTAGCCTAAAAAGATCAATGGCGTTTCTTCAGGACCCAGCTATTGTGGATAGTTGTGCACGGTGTTGGTGGGGGTTCCGGGTTAGGTAAGGTAACCCGCGTAAGTAAGAAGGTGTGCTTGGGTGGAGACCGCAAGGTTCAATGGCCTAATGAGCAGTGTATGTCTAAGTATTGTTCCTTAGAGCGACCCAAGACTTGTGATACCCTCGTTTGTATGGGCGAGGGTTTCCTAGGCTTGACCATTGGCTGCCCACACCCTATTTGGGTTGCGTCGGGTGCCGGCTCATTCCGCACCTACCCTCTGCCAGCGGGACCGTCGGGCATTGCAGCGCCGGCCCGACGAGGAGCAAAAAAGCCCGATGATGAAGCATGACATCCTTCGGGGTGTGTGAGGGCAATTGAGAGGCAAGATTGAGCCCTCCCCTTCGGGACTGGATCCTTGATACCGAGGATATCTCTCTGCCTCTTTCACTTTCATCTTTCTCTCCCTTCCATTGTCTCCCCCCGTCTCCCTTTCTACTCTCTGATCTTCCTATTTCTTCGCTGAGCAGGTGTTTATAAATATTTTTTCACCTCCAGACTGGAACAATGTCCTCATTGATTTAACAGTTTACGTTGGAGCACGGACATTGGACCAAAACTAGGGGGCACCGTGTTGAAATGGTTTACCAACTTCCTCAGACAAAGAAAACAGACTATTCTCCTAGGTCCACATTACTCTGAGGCAAGAGAAGTTCAATCTGGGGTACCTCAGGGCTCTAGCTTAAGCCCCATATTGTTTAACCTATATATGGTCCCCCTAATGAAACTTATCTCCTCTTTTGCTATCAGCTCAATAGCCTACGCCGATGATACTCAACTAGTTGTAATCCTAGATGAGGACGCGGCAATTGCTGAACGTTCCCTCAGAGATTGTCTGAAGGCCACTTTCGAGTGGATGAACACAAACCACCTGAGATGCAACACTGCAAAGACAGAAATTTTACCCTTTGGGAAAAATAATCTGTTCTCCCCCCAAACCTGCTGGCCACCTAATGCTGAAGCCCCGCCGAGCACCATAAAGAGTGCCCGAAATTTAGGAATTAAAATTGACGAGGCACTATCCTTCAAGCAACAGACCAGTGAAGTGGCTGGCTCCTGTTTCAATATCATCAAAAGCCTTCGGAAATTCTTTGACTTCCTCCCCCTACCAGCAAGGAAAACGGTAGCGGTGGCATTGATTACATCTAGGTTGGACTATTGTAATGGACTGTATGTGGGTGCCAACAGGGCCCTCCTACATAAGCTGCAGATGGTGCAAAATACTGCAGCAAGGCTGGTGCTAAAAATGCCAAGAAAATCCTCAGCATCCGCAGCACTTGACACCCTCCACTGGCTCCCTATCCAAAAGAGAATCCTATTCAAACTACTGATCATCTCTTTCAGAGCATTCCATAAAAGAGGCCCTACCTACCTGACTAACAAATTTAATCGCTACCACCCCGGACGTCATCTAAGATCTGCTACGGCCAACCTAATGACCATTCCAAAGTTTCGATTGGCCACTAGAGGGGGAAAGTCCCTGGCGGTCAAAGGCTCTAGAGCCTGGAACACACTTCCACCTCAAATTCGTGAAATCTCCTGTGAGAGCAAATTCAGGAAAGCCATTAAAACCTGGATTTATAACCTAACTGCCTCCACCTGCAAAACCCTGGTCTAATATCTACTTTAGGGTCTATTACATCTCCCTTCTGCCTACGAACCACACAAATTGAACCTAGCGCCAAGATGCTCCTCGGAGCGATAGAGCGCTATATAAAATCCCCCCAAACATAAACATAAACATAAAACTAGCTCCTGGTCCCCCCCTCTCATTTTTTGTTGACATACAATATTACTCATACAGGGCTTTAAGTGGGCCGGGTCTCACCGGTGCTGATCACCGGCAGTTTTTTAAAGGAGGCCTCGAAACGGGTCTCTAACGGGCTCTGTTTTGTTCCCTGACACCAGCGGTCCGTTTTTGTTCGGACTGCAGTGACTGCAGGCACATCGATGTGCGTGTGCTCACACTGCTCACTTTTCACTACTGGAGAAGTTACGGCATGACGTCATGCCAGGTGAGCGTTGTAAGGGGATGGAAATCCTTTAAAGAGAGTCATTTTCTCTCTGAATTTCCCTTCTCTTTTTGAATCTCGGTAGAAGAAAGATAGATGTGTTGTCACCAGGGCTTTAAGTGGAAGCATTTTCAACAGTAGCGGCTCGTGGAGGGAGTTCGGTGAGGCAGTGAGGCGGGGCGGGGGAGGGGCAGGGTGGGGAAATGTAAACATCGGAATATGGATGAACGGAGGTAAGTACACATTTAAATTAATAAAACGAATTCCTGTGCGCGCGCTGCATCGCATTTTGCGATGCAGCGCGCGCAACGAAATTCGTTTTATTAATTTAAATGTGTACTTACCTCCATTCATCCATATTCCGATGTTTACATTTCCCCACCCTGCCCCTCCCCCGCCCCGCCTCACTGCCCCACCGAACTCCCTCCACAAGCCGCTACTGATTTTCAATGTTATATACACGTCATAGTTGCTGCTTATTTATCTGATGCCACTAACAACCACTGACAAAGCCAATATGTCCTGACTTGTTGTAGGTGTAATGTTACTTGTTGTATCATATATCTGGATGTAATGACAGAAACAGCAACATACAAGTCGGGCGGCACACTATGCTAAGCACAGACTTTTAGCTTACGTGTTTTTAAACCACGCCCTTAATTACATTGGCCACGCCCCTTTGAGAGACCCCCCAGTTTTTTCATCCCACTTAAAGCCCTGCAAAGCACGTCTGATTAGCATCGTAGAACTTGGCCTTTCGAGGGAACAAGAGGATGCTGAATCGAAGATGCATGATGGTAAAGGCCTTGGAAGCAGCGAAAATTGTTTAATGTTGGGTGTACATGTGGCACAACTCTGCTTTGCTGGTAAAAAGGTGTTGTGATAAGAGTGTAGCAAAAAGAGGTCAGTGGAACAAACTTTAATTGCTTCGATTGCCCCCACATCTGCCTCTACAAACTGCTAAGTGTAATCTTAGGAGGACAAAAGTTCTCAGAGCTGGCTGGGCATCAGCCTGTGATTCTAGCTGTCTGTTATTACTTGAATCCTGCAAGCAGCTCAGAAGCATAGGGTTCCTTGGAGGTCTGGCCCTCTTTAGTCTTCTATGCTCAATCACCCTTATAGCTGGTCCTCTGTAAATCTCACTTACTATGCTGGTGGTGTATTCCCTGCTTGAGAATACTTTGCACTTTGAGCTTTGACCTGCTTTTCAAAAAGTATTTTAAAATCTGGTTATTTGCTTTTGTTTGATTGGTGTCATTTCAGTATTGTTAGTCTTCAGTGCCAGGACACTTCTAGGTGTAGCTGTGTGCTCTATAAACCAGCTCAGTCGTTCAAATAGTACAATTGTAATTGCATTTATATAGCGTTTGATAACACTTACGAGGCAGTAAGCACTATAGGTGGACAGAGAACAGGCTACTTTGTAGGTTTTGGACCAGGAGTGACAGCCCACTATGATAAATATGGATTTTAATTCTTTGCCCCAATATAATAAAAAAAAACGTTGGGACATGCAGAGTGAGAAATTAGCTGTTTGTACTTGGGAAAATGGAGGGTAGAAACATGTTGGATGGAAAAAGTTTGCATGCCGCTTTACTTTTCTTGTAGCACTTCACAACAAAATACTCACAACAAAGTAAAATCCACCCATCTTTTCCTTCCTCTCAGGTAAGAAGTTAATTGCAAATAATTGTAAATAACAATTGCACTGCTGTTTTTTTTTTTGCCAAAAGACATCATTTGCTTCCCTTGTATATTTATTCAATGGTTTGTGATACAAGCCTAGGGAGGAGGTGAATCATGAGGTGCACCCCGAGGTTCTAGACTCAAACTCAGTAAGTGGCTGAAATGTTCCAGGGTCGGGGAATCTATAGGGATAAAAACCAGACCCTTTTTATGAGTCCGTCTGACAGGAGACAACAAGCATTGGCATAGCCAATAGGTCTCGCCTTTGGAACCTTATAAGTGTTAGCCATGCAACAGTTGCATAACTAAATACTTATAAGGTCCCAAAAGCGAGCCCTATTGGCTATGCCAAGCGGCCATGCGGCCACGAAAGTGAAAGTGATCGCGATCAAACATCAAACCGAAAGTAATGGCGGTAAAGCGCGGCGCGCGCGCCCGCGCACAAGCACTGTAGCTCTAAACTGGCCTGGTAGCACTTTTTGGAGCCCTCTCAATAAGTCTCGCCAGACCAGCGCATGCGCTGGGTCAGGCGAGACCTAAAAACACTACCCACTGGGAAGAACCATTGGCCTCTGTTCAGAGAAGACTGCATGCAAAGAACCTCCTCCAAGAAGACTGACAGGCAACATTAAACATGAAAACTAGCCAAGCAAAGTGATGAAACAGCACTCAAGCTGAGGGCAGTTGCACTGAAAAGAAAATAATACATTAGCATGAAGAACTGGATTCTAAATCTAGTAATTCACTGCTATGACGTAGCAGCAGTGGGTTACAGAGCTTGTTAACTACTATTGCTGCTCATAAGGGAATTCCAGGCTGTTCTGGCTGGGCTTTCTGAGAGTCTGTCAGAGCAGTGCTGGGAAACAGAGAGCACAGCTTCTGGAGCAGAGGGAAAGGAAGACAGAGAAAGTGGTTGCAGGAGGAAATGCATTATTTCAAAATTTGGGACAAGGAGGAGAGGCCATGTTTTATGTATGGCTCCCTATCAGTCATTATTGTTTCCTGCGTCACACCTTCGCCTCAGGTTAGCAGTTGAAAACACGGGCAGATCATTTAGGTGGCCATGCATAACATAAAATAATAGATGGGTAAAATGTGAATAAAAGGATGTGGAGAGCACCAGAAAGCCTGTAGACATGTCACGTGTTCCACTTGGCACAGTAGGGGGGGTTGCAATGGAGCCAAAAAGCATTTGCAGCAGACTCTCTGAGGAGGTTCTGAGATTCCTATGCACGCTCACTTTCACGAGCCCATCAGACACCGTTCGTGCTGAACCGACGCCCATGAGGCCTCCTACATAATGTATTTTTTTCTCTTCTTTACAGAAACCTCCAAGGCTTTATGTGGGCCAGGTCCTGCTGGTGCTCAGCACTAGCAGTTCTAAAAAGCAGGTGCTGAGACGCAGGCGCGCAACACCCATTGGACTCAAAGGGCTTCAGCAACCCCCCCCCCCCTCGTGTGTGGCAGCCCGGGATGAGGCACCTTCCTGGGCAAAAAAGCAGCCGCTCCCGAGCACTTCACAGGTCTTTAAAAGACCATTTGCATGTTAATGAGGCCTTGCTGTTGTTTCACCCCTTCTAAGAGCCCCTGCAGCTCCACTATTGCTTAAAGTTCAGCCCCCCCCCCGAAATTTTTGTTCAGCCCCCCCGAAATTTGGCTCTCGTTGCGCCCCTGCTGAGACGGGTCCCAATCGGATACTCCATTTTTGCCCTCATCCTCAGGATGAAAAAAATAAAACCTTAACTCTGCAACAGTACCACCCTTCCCTGGCTTCGATGACAGACTCCTTATAGTTCTTTACAGTCTCATTGTTTCAGAACTGAAGCATTTTCAATATTCTACACAACTAAGCCACAGTTGTTGCTTATTTATCTTATGCAACTAACAACCATTAGCAAAGCCAATAGTCCTGACTTGTTGTAGATGTAATGATACTTACTTGTTGTATTATACATATGGATGCAATGACAGAAGCAGCAAATTACCAGTCGGGTGGCACACTACGGTAAGCACAGATGTATAGCTTACTTTTTAAGCCACGCCCTAATTGCATCGGTCACGCCCCTTTGAGAGACCCCCGAGTTTTTTCATCCCACTTGAAGCCCTGGAAACACCCACAGCATTCTCGCGTCTAAACATTATACGGGGATATTGCCAAGTTGATTTGGCTTTTTTTCATCTTTAATTACTGCCAAGCGTCGCCCTTGCCTGTCCTGTTTGGTGCTTGAGTCACGCGCGTCTCCAGCTCAGTCGGGCGACCCGCCTCGGCTTCTATTTACATTCCTTGAACGAATAAATTAGAAAGAAATAGCGAGCGAGAAATTCCGCACCTTGGGAAACACGAGAAACCAGAGCAGACGCGGCGTGTTTTTACTAGGCCGACGATGCATCACGCACGATCACGGGGACAGGAGGGTGTGGGGGGGGGGGGGGCTGTTTGCTCTCTAGCCTCTCGGTTGCGTTTCAGGAGCAAGGGCCCAGTCACTCCCTGAGTGTGTGAGCCATCACTAGGCCCGAGCCTGGCAGCTGACTGGCTGGGCGTTACGCTGCTGCAGGCTGGGGCTTAGCTTTTCTTGTCTCGGTGCCAAAGTACACAACCCTGGCTGCCCGAAGCACAAGGGAGTGGCGCATTTATTCTACCTCACTCTATTTATCGTCTTGATAACTGCTTGACAGCGTGCTCAGGTGGAGGCAGCAGGGGAGGAGGCCGGGTGGGGTGATGTCCCTATTAACTCAGACAGACAAAGCCTGGCAGAAGTGGCGGGTTGGAGTTGTTTTTCTATTCAGCTGTGCCAGAGCATTAGCCTCAATCATGCAGATGTTCTGGCTTAAGATGATGACAAGGGGGCAATCGTGCGTTAAGATAGCTCGGTGGGTTTGTGCCTGCTGCAGCAATCTGTCAGAAAACTTTCGGGCACAGTTTCTAATCTCAAAAGGGAGATACTTCAGCATTCTTAAAATGTCTGCTGTCGTTTCTGAGACGTTCAGCCAATCATGTTTTGTGTTTTTCATCTTGCATTGCTAGAAAAAGGGCGACTTGCAGTTTTTAGTTTTGCCACTTTCGGGAACCTTCTAGCTAAAACATAACACATGGAACAACTGAATAGGGGGAAACGACACAACACAGCGTTAAAAAGTGCATAGTTCCATATCCAATGTATATGCTAAGAAAATATATAAAAGTCTCAATGGATACGTCTATTTGAAACAATTCTGTGTGTAGAACACGGGTAATCCGGCAAGCTCGACACCGCCCTCCATCCTTCCGAGGTCGGTAAATTGGGAATCCTTGAATTTGGTAAAAGTAACACTTTTATTTACACTGCTTAGAAATAGCAGAAGTGTTCTTTGAAGTACTACATCAAAAGTTATTATTGCATCCATGTTTGTGTGTCAGACTCCCTGATACCATGAATACCTGACTTTCTACCCCATGGATTCCGGGTTCCCTCATTCCAGACCTTTTACGGCATGGGCAAAATGGGCAATTTCCCAGGGGCCCTACTTTCCAAGACCCTCCCTTGGTGAAGTGATAAGGGCAGCCCTGTCATAATAGTAGCATGCATGAAAAATATGCCTTTTAAAATGTGATAATTGGGCATCCACACTTGATCGAATCTCTAGGACTGTCCAATCTTATCCTATTGCACTTTCAGGCAGTTGATGGCAATGAATAATAAAAAAACAATCTTTCTGGTCTACCTCAAGCCTCTGCATTTATTTCACCTCACCTCTTCTACCTCAGCCTCGCATGCTGCCTGTTTACCTATCTCTATATCTCTATACATACCCCTTGTATCTCAACTCTTTGACTCATCTATTTATTCTTCAATTTTCTCTCAAGACACATCTCTCTAGCCCATGGGTACTCACAAGCTTTCTCTCGGGGGCCAAATTTACAGTGTGGTTTATGGCCGAGGGCCGCACCGGTGGGGGCTGGGCAGTAGGGTGAGGGGGCGGGGCTAGAGCAAAAAAAAAATAACTATGCCCATGAGGTTGAACACAGGCCCCTGCAGCGGATGCCTTCGTCCACTGTGCCACCAGACCCGGTATACACACATCTCTCTCTCTCTATTTATCTCTCTCTCTCTCTCTCTCTCTCTCTGTCTGCCTCCCTCTCTCTATCACTCTCTCTCTCCCTCTCTCCCTCCCTCGCCGTCTCCCTCTGTCTCACTCACTCTGCTTGTCTCCCTCTCTCTCGCTGTCTCCCTCCCTCTCTCTCTCCCTCTCTCTCTATCTGTCTTCCTCCCTCCCTCTGTCTGTCTGTCTCCCTCTGTCTCACTCACTCTCGCTTGTCTCCCTCTTTCTCTCTCTCTGTCTCCCTCCCTCTCTCTCCCTGTCTCCCTCCCTCTGTCTCCCTCTGTCTTTCTGTGTCTCCCTCTCTCTGTCTTCCTCTCTCTGTCTCTGTCTCCCTCTGTCTCACTCACTCTGCTTGGCTCCCCCTCTGTCGCCCTCTTTATCTGTCTCCCCCCTCTCTCTCCCTCTGTCTTCCTCCCTCTGTCTCCCTCCCTCTATCTCCCTCCCTCTGTCTGTCTCCCTCCGTCTGTCTCCCTCCGTCTGTCTACCTCCGTCTGTCTGTCTCTGTCTCCCTCTGTCTCCCTCCGTCTCCCTCTATCTGTCTCCCTCCCTCTCTGTCACCCTCCTCCCTCCGTCTCCCTCTGTCTGTCTCCCTCTGTCAGTCTCCCTCTGTCCATCCCCCTCTGTTTCCCTCTCTCTGTTTCCCTCCCTCTATCTCCCTCCCTGTCTCCCTCCCTCCCTCTGTCTCCCTCCCTCCCCTGTCTCCCTCCCTCCCTCTGTCTCCCTCCCTCTGTCTCCCTCCCTTTGTCCATCCCCCTGCCTTCCTCTGTCCATCCCCCTCTGTCTCCCTCTCTCTGTCTCCCTTTCTCTGTCTCCCTCCCTCTGTCTCCCTCCGTCTCTCTGTCTCCCTCTCTCTGTTTCTCCCTCTCTCTGTTTCTCCCTCTCTCTGTTTCCCTCTCTCTCTGTCCCCCTCTCTCTCTGTCTCCCTCCGTCTGTTTCTGTCTCCCTCCCTCCATCTCCCTCTCTCTGTCCCCATCTGTCTCCCTCTGTCTGTCTCCCTCTATCACCTCACCCGCTGCTGTCACACTCTGCTGTCCTCACCCTCTGTCACCCCCCCCCCCCGCGCGCGCGTGTGTCACCCTGGGCTGAGGCTGCTTCCCGGGCGCACACAGCCACTGCCGCACTGTGTACTTCACAGGTCTTTTAAAGACCATTCACTTGTTAATGAGGCTTTGTTGTATTTCACCTCTTCTTGGCGCCCCTGCATCTCCACTCAATCAGAGGGGAGATGCAGGGGCGCTAAGAAGAGGTGAAATACAACAAAGTCTCATTAACAAGTGAATGGTCTTTAAAAGAATCGCCCGGCCCCCATAGCTCGACGGTGTTTGCTGACAAGCACAGGTACGATGTCTGCAAGGTCTACGGGCCGCCAAGGAAGGCTTGCCGGGCTGCTGGCGGCCTGCGGGCCATACTATGAGTACCCGTGCTCTAGCCCATCTCTCTCAATCACCCTCTGTGCCTACCTCTGCCACTCTACGCACTCTCTACCTCAGTCTCTCTCTTCATACCTTACTACTCAGTTTCATCTCAGCTACCTGTATTTCTCCTCCAGTTACAATACCTCCCTCTGAAGCTAATCTTTCTTTACAACACCTCGTTACCTCTTTCTTCATGTCTATACCTTACCTCTTCTCTCATACCTTGAGCACTTTCTACCTTACCTCTGCCTATCTAATGTCTCTCCTTAACTCACATCTGTACCTAACGTACCTCTCTCTTCCCCAACTACCATTATCTCTCACTACCTAAACTCTTAATTTCAATGGCCGTTCACTCACACGCTCCATCGTCTCTCTCCATCTCTTTCTTTCTACCTCTGTTTCTCTACATCACCTCTCTCACCATCTTAGTCCTTTCTTGCTTCCTCTCTTTCTTTACCTCTGACTCGTTTGTCTTTCTGACATCGCCTCTTGTACCTCATCTCTTTCTGCATCCCATCTCTATTTCAACATACACTCTCTATCTCACCCTTGTCTCTATCTGCCCTTTTGTGTTCATCGCTCTACCTCATATCTCTGTTTCAAACTCTCTCTCTCTCGCTCTCTGCCTAACATCTCTCTGTACATCAGCACTTCTCTCTCTATTGCCTTATCAATCTCACCTCTCTTTCTCGCTTCGCCTATGTCTCTCTCACCTCATCTCTTTTTACCCTTCACCTTCTCATTCTCTACCTTTCTCTCTGCCTCACTACTCTCTTTATCTGACTTATCTTTCTATATCATTTTGCCTCTTACCTCACTGCTCTGTCTATCTAGTATCTATCTATGCTTCTCTATGTCTTTAGGTCTCTATAACTCACCCTGTTTTCTACCTTACAGCTCTCTCTGCCTCACTCCTCATTGTACCTCACACCTCCCCTGCACAATACATTTTCATATCCTGAGCTTTTTCTACCCCACTCAAAAATATTACTTCTCTCTACTTCTCTTTTTCTGTCTGCCTCTCCATCTTTCTCTCTCTTTGTATCTTTCTTTCTATCCACCTAACAATTTTCTCTTTATCTTATGTTTATTTCTAACTTACCTGTCTCTACCTCATCTCTGGCATGCAGACATATTATTGAGTTTAAAATATCGATATGCCATAATATCGATGTTTAAATTTCGATGTGACAGAATATCGACCGGAAAGAATATTGTCAACAAGAATATCTACATGCAGGTAAAAAATATCATTTTACTTAATATCGAAGTTAGTAATATCGTAAGTAAAAATATCATTGTTTATAATATCGATTTTCTTTTTAGTGTTCTGTATGTTAGTATATGTGTTAAGAGTATAGCTTTTTTTAATGTATGTTTGAATTTTTTACAAGTAATTAACTTTATGTTAATTAATTTTTGCATATTTTAGTTCTATAGTGGGTTGTGGGTTTATAGGGGAATAGGGTGGGAAGTAATTTAATTATAATATATTCATTAATAAATGTTTAGAAGTTATTAATTAAAAAAAAAACATATATATATCGTGTTTTAGTTCCGTAGCAGGTTGTGAGTTTATAGGAGAATAGGGTGGGAAGTAATTTAATTGAAATTAATTAATTAATAATTTTATTAATTGATATTTTTCTATTTATTCATTTATATTGTTAATTGTGTTAATTAATTTGTTATTAATTATTTTTAAATAATAAATAATAATTAAATGGTAAATATGTTAACTGTGTAATTTCTTTAGGAGCGGGTTGTGGTTTTATAGGGGAGTAGGGTGGGAAGTAATTTAATTATAAATAATTAATTGTTTAATGATTGTATTAATTTATATGTATGCAGTTATTTTATATCGTTAATTGTGCTAATTAATTTTTTATTAATTTGTTATAAATTGGGTCTTAATTGTTACTAATTAATTGGTGGATATGATAATTGTGTAATTTTTTTTAGAATGGGTTGTGGGTTGATAGGGGAGTAGGGTGGGAAGCAATTTAATTTGAATAAGATTTTTATTAGGTTTTTATATAATATTTATTTAAAGGTATTTTATAGTGTTAATTGTGTGATCTAATTTATTTTTGATGGTTTTTAATTTGCTTGTTAATTGTTAATAATTAATTAATTAATTGATAATTAACTTTGCTAGTTGTGTATTATTTTACAATATTGGTGGTGTTGTTTATAGGGCAATTTGGTGGGAGGTAAATTATTTTTGCCAAATTAATTATTTCTTAATTAATGTTAATTATTTTGCAGGAGTGGGAATACTAAATTATTCCCCTCCGCTATCCAACACTTTCCCTACTGTTGCATTTGCTGGAGTAGGAATAGTAAATTATTCCCCTACGCTATCCAACACTTTCCCTACTGTTACACTTGGTGGAGTGGGAATAGTAAATTATTCCCACCCGCTATCCAACACTTTCCCTACTGTTGCACTCGTCGGAGTGGAAATTGGAATTTTTACACACCCCTGCTGTCCAATACTTTCCCTACTGATGCACTCACTGGAGTAGGAATAGTAATTTTTACCCCCCCCACTATCCTACACTTTCCCTACTGTTGCACTCGCTGGAGTGGGAATAGTAATTTTTACCCACCCGCTAGCCAACACGTTCCCTACTGTTGCACTCACTTGAGTGGGAACAGTGATTTTTACCTACCCGCTATCCAACACTTTCCCTACTGTTGCAATTACTGGAGTGGGAATAGTAATTTTTACCCCTCTGCTATCCAACACTTTCCCTACTGTTACACTAGTTGGAGTGGGAATAGTAATTTTTATCCACCCGCTATCCAACACTTTCCCTACTGTTACACTCGTTGGAGTGGGAATATAAATTCTTACCTCCACGCTATCCAACACTTTCCCTACTGTTGCACCCGTTGGAGTGGGAATTGTAACTTTTACACACCCGCTATCCAATACTTTCCCTACTGATGCACTCACTGGTGTAGGAATAGTAAATTTTACCCCTCCACTATCCAACACTTTCCCAACAGTTACACTTGTTGGAGTGGGAATATTAATTTATACCTCTATGCTATTCAACGCTTTTCTACTGTTGCACTCACTGGAGTGGGAATAGTAATTTTTACCCACCCGCTATCCAACACTTTCCCTACTGTTGCATTTGCTGGAGTCGGAATAGTAATTTTTACTCACCCGCTATCGAACACTTTCCCTACTGTTGCACTTGTTGGAGTGGAAATATTAATTTATACCTCTCCGCTATCCATCACTTTCCCTACTGCTGAACTCACTGGAGTGGGAATAGTAATTTATACCGACCCACTATCCAACACTTTCCCTACTGTTGCATTTGCTGGAGTGAGAATAGTAATATTTACCCCCCCCCCCTGCTATTCAACACTATCCCTACTGGAGCACCCACTGGAGTGAGAATGGTAATTTTTACCCTCCTGCTATCCAACGCTTTCCCTACTGTTGCTAT
Organism: Triturus cristatus; assembly: GCF_964204655.1. Classification (NCBI taxonomy): domain Eukaryota; kingdom Metazoa; phylum Chordata; class Amphibia; order Caudata; family Salamandridae; genus Triturus; species Triturus cristatus. The sequence goes on from NC_140590.1 coordinate 1,391,072,421, forward strand.
TACTGGGTTGGATATAGTCATTGTAACCCCTCCGCTATCCAACACTATCCCTACTGTTACACTCCTTGGAGTGGCAATAGTAAATTATTCCCCTCGGCTATCCAACACTTTCCCTATTGTTGCACTTGGGGGAGTGGGAATAATAAATTATTCCCCTCTGCTATCCAACACTTTCCCTACTGTTGCACTCTCTGGAGTGGGAATAGTAATTGTATCCCGTACGCTATCCAACTTTTTCCCTATTGGTATAGTTAATTGTTGCAGGGATTCTGCTTATGCACAGAACTAAGCACAGGAAACCGGGACCTCAGTGAATTGTGGTGTACCAAAAACTCACCTCAGACCCCAGAACCCCTTATCCGACCAGCATCAGTGTCCTATTCGTTATCCGAGTTTTAGCTCGGCGGTCCCAATGTATAGACAACCCAGAACAAGCGACTTAGGGTATTCTCAGGAATGGTGGGAATCAGAAATACCTGTTCGTAATTATTCTCATATCAGTCCACAACAGAATAAACAGAGACACGGTAAAGTTTAAAGAGTTTATTTTATAAACCTCGTGTCCTAAGATGCAGTACTTTGACTAGCATAAGCAGACAAATGATTAAGATCAAAACCATCAGCATAGTTACAATACCATAGAAAATGAAAGGAGTAATCATACTAAAATGACAGTGGATATCAGCCACCTTCCTTTCGTTAATAAACTAATATTATTATTATTAGACTAATAAAAGGTCTCTAGGCTTGAATGGGGAACCCCATACCGTAAAGATCAGCTTAGTGAGATCACATCACAGGATCAGCTAGACTCTGCTCCTGGAAAAGCTCTTCTTCCGAATGTAATGAAAAACATGCAACACTGCAATATTAAAAGCACCCGACTTTCAGGTATTTGCAGCTGCGTGCGTGTTATGGCTAAATAGTGGGCCGATCAACCTGAACCCAACAACATGCACCGTCTAGTGACCCAGACTGTTTCTTTACACGATGTTCAGACCAAGGTCGCTACTCACTGTTTGGGATGTGAACAACAGACAGTTCTCATGTGAAGCAAAGTCGAGCAAGCATTTCTCAATTAATAACATGTAACTACAGTGTTGTGTGCAAAAGCAGCAAAAGCGGCAAGATGGCTTTCTAACATCTAAGGCGGTTGTGCTAACTTAGCATTGTACGTATATAGATAGCAATCTTCACTACACCCCCCCTTGATCGGACCACTAACCAGTAGGGGCGCACTTGCAAGAACGCAGAGTTCAAGTTTTATAGAACGGAACCAAGGGCATGAACTATAAGTCCATATAAGGTACGTGAAAAAGTTTGAAGAGAAAAAACAAAGAAAAAAAATAAAAAGGATTGAAAAAAAAACCATTTAAAGGATAAAATAAAACATCATTAAAGGACGTATGACGAAATGAAGGTGCAAAAAAGTAAATCCATCAATGTATAAGCGCAATAAGTTGCAACAGCTTCCAAGAGGAAATCATTGGAACGTTCTGCAAAATTATCTGCCATCCAGTTCAGCACGGGGAAGGAACACACATGTTCCTCGACAACCGGAGCCTCCAGCACCATTCGAGGACAACTGGCGTGTTCTTCAAGATAACTTCTCGCTAAGACTTCAGTTGCAGCCGTTCCGATGTCCCAATTCCCAAGGACTCCATGTGCTGCTCCACAGGCCATAATCCTGACGCCAGAACAGTCCAACTCATGAGCCACTAAGGGGCTCATTAGCCGATCATAATCCGGGGCAGGAGACACCGAGTTCGACAGGCACAAATCCAGAGCCCATTGGAATGGACAATCTAGGCAATGAAAGACAGGCTGCACACAAGTAAAGTAGGGAAACCGGAAGGACAATCCATAGGCTATGCTTAAGGTCACCAGTGGTAAAGTGCCATAGTATTCAAGCATCCGGTTACGAAGATGGAGCAGCCGGGACCTGCTATCGTGTGAAGCAAGTTGTGCATCCATAGCGTAGTACGCAGATCAACAAAAGCACCCCAGCTACGAGGCCGAGAAGCAAAGGGAGACCTCCGAAGACGCTGGAAAAAATAGAATGAAAAAATGCCGGGATCACACCAAAAATAGTTTAAAAGGAGGTCACGAGGCCGGAGCCCACAATTTTAAAAAAATGAGCCAGGCCACTTGTTGACGAGGCATTAAAGATAGTCTGAATCAGGGCCCCAAAATGAAGTGGGAGATCAGTATTCAAGAGCGCTTGCACCTCTGTGCGTGTATTTGCTACGTGAAGGACAAATGTTTTCCTGGACGAAGTCAACGCGACTTCTTTTTGAGACAATAGAGCCCTTATTCTGCTCATCTTATTGAACTCTGCTTTCAAGGTTGGAATGGAAGGCCAGATGGATAAATCAAGCCGTCCATGCGGGGGTGGGAAAAGGACGTTATTACAGCAAACTACCCTCTGTGAGACAGTCACTATGTAGGGAATTCCCACTAACATCTCACAGCAAGCTTCATTATTTAATAGCAAATAACTACCGTTAGCAAGCAGCGTAAAAGACGGTGTTATAACTGGCACAGGGATCCCTTTCAGGACGCATGCTAAATTAGGAGCGTGCACATTACATGCACCATGCAATTGAATGTGCCTACACACCACAGAGTGATCTGGAGTGGAAGTGCACTCTTCACCTTTTAAGTATACCTCTTTTCTGTCCCTCACACATCTATACGTGAATGGGAGTGACCAAACTTCGTGCAGGAAGGCAGTACCAATTGTTTCATATCTGCCAAGGGCATAATGTTTCATGCACAAACTGAATTTAAACAGGGGGAATGGTAACGTGATCAACCCGTGGATAAGCCACACAGCAGAGTTTAATTCGGCAACAGAGAAAGGTAAAGGTTCTAACTTTTCAATGTGCAGCAATGAATATGTCGCATCTTTCATGGACATAAATTGTTGTTTTGCAGAAAAGGGAGAAACAAATATGAAGTATTCATGTAATCCCAAGGGACTTTCCCAGCCTTTAACGTTTGCAATGTCCATGCAAACTGCATAATGGAACGCAATTGATTCTGACCATGATACAAAACAGACAAATCATCCTGCACAATGTCTACCACAGATGAAACAATATTATCTAAGGTATAAATTCTGGAAGACAGGGTGTTAATGCTATTATTTATTACAGCCAATACCTTTTCCATATTGGCTTGATCAATAGCTCGTAATCTGGATGCAGCCTCAATCTGTGATAGCTTCCAAACTTCATTGTAAATAGCATATACCCATCTTTTGGACCTGCCAACCGCAGGACCCTTAACAAAATCATTCAAATCTATTTTGTCATTTAATTGTGATAAATGAAGTTTAACAGATGCTAAGGTGGAATGTTGCAACCAAGATTGGCATAACTTCCCTACTGAGTAGGTAGTTACAGTGTGAGAAGACTCAAAACGGGGGTCTACACGAACTTGTGTATACCCCGGTGCTAAATCCAGAAACCGATGTTGACAGGAATCTGAACTCGTTTGCCACACCAACCACCCTTCCGGATTCAATTCAGAAATATTGAAGGATGTGTTGGAAATGTATGACTGCAGCGTAGCAAGGGGCAGATTCGTATGATTACCCCAATTAGGATAAGCACCCAGATCTGGAATGGAGGGAGAATTTAATTTTTTAGAAGTAGCCAATCCAAAACAGGTGGTCTGAAAAATTGACGAATTTAAAAATAACATGTGGTTCGGGATGAGGCAGGCACGATGCAAAGCTTCTGTTCCCTGTACCTGCCACGGTTTAGAACCCCAAACCGATTTAAGATCGATAGTAGCTTTCCACAGATCATAACCTCCAATTGCCAACTTGTCCATAATGGACTTGGAATACAACAATTTGGTGTGTGTCCGTCTAACTTTAGAAGCAGACTCAGCCGCAACCTTAAAATAAAAGGAGGCCGGATTTGACACACTGAAATCCGAAAAAAAAGTGAATTTGTCCACTAACGTGGTGGAGCTGCCCAGCCTAGGGGCGGGACAGTGTTCCCATTGTGTATCATTTACGAAATTTCTAAACGTATTTGCTTTGTGTAGGAAATGTGTGCCATAATGTTGATAGCAGAATTGCTCATCATAATTAGCAGTATCTAAATACAAATCTTCAGCATCAAATGCAGCATAATATTGCAAATCAGAAAACAGTGCTTCTATTGCTTGTACATCCCAATCATCTGAGTGGATGTTCTGCTTGACTACATCACCCATAGAAACACGAAATACATTTGGCACATTGATTACTTCAGTGGGGCCATGAATTTGAAATTTTACAGCATCCCAACCGATCCCATCACGTACAGGCCAGGCAGTAATGTTCACAAAAGTCTGGTCCCTTTTCATGACATGTGATGAGGAGTGGAGGGCCAAAGTTCCATCAATTAATCGAATCGTAGATCTTTCTTTCAGGTAGTGTCCATTGATAAGTCTAAAAAACACTACCACAAAGCCAATGGACATAAACAAAGAAATACATATGAGCACCAGCCAAATGTAAGTCCAAGGGGGAATAAAAAAATGTCTTTTGAACCAGGCAACAAAAATTGAAACTTTTGACGGGGCAATGGAAGTCATTGAATTAGTGTCAAAGGAGTATCGTGACTGGGTAACTGTGGTGGATTGTAAAACAGGCAATGGAACATCCGCAGGATAAGCATACTCAATATCTTCAGGTAGACCACCAGGTGTCGGTGGCAACAAAGGACCAGTAACTATATTAGGCCTGGGCGGTAAATTCCGTTCCGTTCGCGGGATTTGCGGAATTTGGGTAATTTCGCGTTCCGCGGTGAACGGGAAATTGCCCAAAAATCTGCGTTCCGTGACTTCGCGAAATTTTTTGCTTGTTCGCGTTCTCAATATGCGTGTTCGCGAGATATTTCAACCCGAGCACGCAAACAGCGATCGCGAACAGGAAAAAAGTAACGCGAACAAGCAATTCCGCGTGTTCGCGGAATTTCTGCGTGTTCGCGGAGATTTTTTACCGTTTCGCGGAGATTTGCGTAACGCGATTACGCAAATTACGCCCACCCCTAAACTATATGCATCTCGACGGCAACATCAGGCAAGGTGTTAGAAGCTGGGGCCACAACAGAATTTCTCAGCATCGAAGGGCAAGAAACTGCCGGTGTCATACTAAGAAGAATCGGCCACTCGCTGTAGCTTGACATTGTCAATAGAGATGTACCTGTTAGCCTTTCGACCAGGAAGTGGAGGTAAAATGACTGTACGTGTACCCTGTACTCCAAGCACCGGAACTGGTGCACGATAAGAGGGGCCGAACTCCTTCTTGTTCTCCACCTTCTCACGGACCAGATCACCAACTCGAGGTAGCCAGCCGACTACCGGAATCTGAAGTGCAGCATCAGATGTGGAGGGTACGTGTTCCTTCGCTAGACTGTCTCTGGCTTCTTGAAGATTCTGCAATACAGCACAGTGATCATCTACGTCAAAGGGTGCGGCCGACGCCGCCATGTCTAGACCATCAAGGTCCGGGACAAACATTCGTATGCCAAAGAGCATCATGTATGGGGTCCGCCCACCCAGAGACCTTCTAGGGAGATTATTAAGTGCACGTTGCACGTCATATAAGTGGGCTAGCCAGTTCCGGCCAGTACCTAAAACCCTGGCTGTCAAAGATTGCTTTAAGTCACGGTTCATTCGCTCCACTAAACTATTACCCTCAGGTCGGTATGGAGACGAAAATTTGACTTGGACCCCCAAATTTCTCATGGCTTCTTTGTACGCCTTAGAGGCGAACGCAGGGCCCTGATCAAAATGAAAGGTACCACATGCAAAACTTCCAACAAAGACACGCAAATCCTTGATGACAGTACGGGCATCAGCACTCCTTTGTGGCCACACCCACAGAAAACGTGTGCACGAATCCACTGCAACCAAGATGTATTTGTATGCAGTATCAGAGGTAAATGGACCGCAATGATCTAAATAAACACAACCCAGTGGTTTATTAGATATGTACAACTGAGTTTGTGGTGGGCGCGCCGCAGTTGAAGGTTTTATCTGCTGGCAAATGTCACAATTAAGAACATAAGCTCTGGCTTGTTTTTCTAAACCGCACCACCAGTAACATTGTTGTAACAGAGATACAGTAGCTGCTACGCCGGCATGCGCAGACGCCATGCCCTCGTGAGCTGCTAATATCAAAGATGGTCTGCAGTCCGCGTTGGGAATCAATCTGTAACCAACGTCATTAATCCTCACTAATGGGACGTTATCAGGACTTAAGCGATAATGGTAACGAGAAGGGAAACCTCTTGGATATTTTGTTCCCTTCTCTGTAGCAGCAATAGCTGCCAAGATGTCATCATCGATCTTACTTTTGGATCTTGTAACTGCTGCTACTAAGTATGTCGCCACTGCTGTTTTTGCTGCCTCGTCAGCTAGGCTGTTGCCGAGAGCATGGACACCAACTCGTTGGTGACCAAGAGTGTGAATAACATTCACGAGAGGCAGATGTTCTTTAAGTTCTGACACTTGAACCCAAAGCGTTTTATGCTTAATCGTGCTACCTTTGGAATCATGGTAGTCATTCTGAGACCAAAAATGTAGATTGTCGTTGTATGATTGGACACAATAAAATGAGTCACTCACTATAAGAGTAGTGACTCGGGAATCAGCAAACTCTAGTGCAAGCACCAGAGCACGAGGCTCCGCCAACTGTGCGGTACAATCACCCAATGACTGCGTATGCACGACATCGGATTGGAATTCACCATTCACGAAAGTACCGACCACAATTGCGCAGGCCGCTGAATGGGCATGCTTCGATCCAGTAGCTGGTTGCGCAGAAGCGTCAGTGTAAATGACACAATGGTAATCCTCGAGCGGGCGCAAAGACAGAGGAGCTGGATGAACAAATTCATACTGCAAAAACTCCTGAGTCTGAAGTGCCGCGTCAAAGATATATGTGACGTCAGGCGATGTCAAGGAAGTGGCCCATTGTATCCACCTTGGATGCAAAGCCTTAGAATTAGGTACACTTGCTTTCGTCACCACCTCAAGGGCAGGATATGGTGTTACCACCAACATGCGTTTGCCTTGTGATAGCGCTCGCTCTTTCAGAATCGCCATCTGTCCTGCCGTCAGAACTTTCTCGACAGCGAAAAATCGCAGTTCAGCCGAAGTGTACAAGTGTGGTTTGTAGGCAATGGGGACGGTGTCGCCCTCATTGAACGTTAAGTATGTGAAACCCACTGCGCCTGGCAAAATTCTTATTACCAGGTTAGTGTGGTTATCACGCGTCAGTAAGTATTTTGAAGCAAGAAGGTCAGCTTGCAATTATTGCAATATAGCTGAATGCTCCGGCAGCCAACATGATTTGGAAAAAGTAGGTTGTACCAAGGCATAAAGCGGCTTGATATGCTGGGCATAATCTGGAATGTAACTTCGACCGAAATTCAGACAACCCAGCAGAGATTGTAATTTCTTCAATGTTGTGGGAGCACGTAGGCATGCGCATTTCTCTAGGAAGTGCGGAGCCAATCCTCGACCTTCATTGTTGAGTTCGTATCCCAAGAACAACACTGTATATTCCGCAATGTGAGACTTCGCAAAGTTGAATTTGTAACCGAAGTCTGCAAACAAAACAATGATGCGATCAACGCGACGGAGATGCGGTCCCAACTTGTCATCTGTGAGATAAATATCATCCACATACGAGTACGCATCAGGGTCTATGCTCTCTAAGAGAGAGACCACGCGAGCGGCGAAGACACCAGGACTGTTTATATAGCCCATCGGTAATCTTTTGAAACGATTTTGTTTGCCACCCGAGGTAAATGCCGTCCACTCACTACTAAGACAGGACGGGTTATGGCTGTAAAAGCCATTGGAAATGTCAAGTATGGTTTTAAACCGTTTTCTCACGAGACTATCGACGAGAGCCGAAGTGTGGGTATTTTGTACTGCGCATGTCCGGCAATGAGAGTTTAAATGCCGGTAATCCAAAACTAGGCGGTACGACCCGTCAGGCTTCATCACAGTGAATAAAGGATTATTCATTGGTGACACACAAGTTTCAAATACACCTTGATATTCCAATTGTTCAAGGATAGCCGCGACGTGAGGTCGTGCTTCGCGACGCATGGGATATTGGGGTTGTGGCTGGGGCGTGGACCGCAACGGAATTTCATGGCTGGGGGACAATTTATCCCAGCCTACCTGATTACGATACAGCGCAGGTGCAAGCACCAGAGCCCACTCCTCGGCGAACTTTTTAGCTTGGTCCTTTGGCACTGTGTGCGCGAAGGACAGGAGGATTACCTCCTCCCCTCTAGGAGCATCTAAAACGAAAGCCGGGGGCCAATCAGCCTCTGCTAATAGAATATCATATGAAGAGGTCAGATTATCCCAAAAAATCCCTTTAATCGTGCGTTGTATGTCACCCTCAATTAAAAAGACTATATTATATAGTCTGTCAGGGGGAGCCACTCTAGTGTCAGCTGTTTCTACAGTTATGAATGTATCAGTTGCTGTCGCCACCAGATATGGACGCAGTGCTTGTCGCACTACTGTAACTTCCGCCGCGCTGTCGAGAAGCGTTAGTGCCCATGTCAGGTTCTGAAGCTGCGTCCGCACCATCTGTGGCATACCTCGCTGTTAGCGCAGCAACTTTCTTCTTATGAAACGGGGGTCGTTGACGTGCAGACTCGTTCTGCTTGCCTTTGCCGTCAGTCTGGCGGGGTTGCTCACGACTTTGGGCACGCCTTCCTTTCCCATGGTCTCCGCCACCGGATTGTGAAGCTGATTTTTCCTGTGAAGAACGAGGAGAGCGTTGTTCAGAAACCTGAAATCTATCAGGTGACTTAATACGAGATCGATCGCGCAGATCATATGTGCGTTCGCTGGACGACTGCACGGGCGAGGCAGGACGAGACCCCTGTTTCTGTTGCTGCTTCCCCTGTTTCCGCTCGCCAACTTTGTTTAGGAAAATTTGGGCGTTCGTCTTTAGTTGACGAGCTCACCTTAGTTTGCTGCACAATATCAGGAATTATTACGGCTGGTTTAACACCCAAAGCACTACGGCCCACTTGCCTGTAGGCTTGCGCAATTATTTATGCGAACTCCTTGGGCTTGTCGAGTTCATCCACGCTGTCCAGCTTATTTAGTACTTGGAACTGCATGGCATCGCCTTTGAGGTTGCCCATTACCATGGAAGCCACCACAACGAACACTCCGACAAGCCTTCTTCCTAATTCAACAGCAGCCTCCGCACCGTGATTCTCTTGAACACGTTTGATGACGGAGGGTAGTACAGACATGAACGGAGTGCCGAAGCACTTCGAGTAGGTCGCGGCAAAGACCTTGCCCCAGTTTGTGCAATCAACCATATCTGGGACCAAGTCTTTCGGCAAACTAATGGTGAGTATCCTGTGTTTCTCCACAGGAGTGGTATGCGGAAAAACCGCCTCCAGTTGGTCAAATTTCTCAGCAAGTCAATAAGGAAAGTCATCCTTACTCTGTGGGCGCTTGCCCATTACCGAATTAACCATAACAGGACTAATAACCACCGCGTGGTGGTCCGTTGGTTGTCCCACAACAGCAGGTGTCCCCACCTGCATGTTGCACGACACGAACTGCACTAAAGCCCTATGAATTGTAATCAGGGCTGTGTGTAGTACCCGCAACTCAGCCACCGCCACCGTGAGATAGCGGGGATGAGGCATATAGCCGGCCAGCACCGGCCATGTGGCCCCTGCAATAGACAACGGGCCCATTCTTGCCGGTGCAACCGCATGGGGAAGGGCGCCATTAAACCAAATGGTTTGCTGCCAGGCAGAGATTGGAATTTCTTGTGTCCTATACGGGGTATAGACCACAGGTAGCTGTGTGGCAGTAAAGGAATAAAACGTATCATCTTCATCCACCGCCGGAAAAGTCACACAAGAGTAAAACAACTCATACGGGTAAGACGCATCAGCGCTCACCACAAAAATAACAGCCGTCCCATCATCTGGCACCCCATACGTCGTCAAATGACGGCGTAGAGGTGCACGACTATGCGCGGCTATCTCGACCGCCATTAGGACACACTAAAGAGTATCAACGATATCAACAGTAGCACTGGGGTTCAGTAAAAATAACCATTTTAATGATCAAGCTTGAATGAACCTATTAGTCGAAACACAGATAGGTTAAACCGTCACTCCCGTCAACCGGAAACCAGAGTGAGGGTGTTGTGGACTAATACAAGCACTACTAAGGCGTTTCAAATCAATAGACAAAACGTTAGGTGCGCCATGTTGCAGGGATTCTGCTTATGCACAGAACTATGCACAGGAAACCAGGACCTCAGTGAATTGTGGTGTACCAAAAACTCACCTCAGAACCCCTTATCCGACCAGCATCAGTGTCCCATTCGTTATCCGAGTTTTAGCTCGGCGGTCCCAATGTATAGACAACCCAGAACAAGCGACTTAGGGTATCAGAAATACCTGTTCGTAATTATTCTCATATCAGTCCACAACAGAATAAACAGAGACACAGTATAGTTTAAAGAGTTTATTTTATAAACCTCGTGTCCTAAGATGCAGTACTTTGGTTAACATAAGCAGACAAATGATTAAGATCAAAACCATCAGCATAGTTACAATACCATAGAAAATGAAAGGAGTAATCATACTAAAATGACAGTGGATATCAGCCACCTTCCTTTCGCTAATAAACTAATATTAATATTATTAGACTAATAAAAGGTCTCTAGGCTTGAATGGGGAACCCCATACCGTAAAGATCAGCTTAGTGAGATCACATCACAGGATCAGCTAGACTCTGCTCCTGGGAAAGCTCTTCTTCCGAAAGTAATGAAAAATATGCAACACTGCAATATTAAAAGCTCCCGACTTTCAGGTATTTGCAGCTGCGTGCGTGTAATGGCTAAATAGTGGGCCGATCAACCTGAACCCAACAACATGCACCGTCTAGCGACCCAGACTGTTTCTTTACACAATGTTCAGACCAAGGTCGCTGCTCACTGTTCGGGGTGTGAACAACAGACAGTTCTCATGTGAAGCAAAGTCGAGCAAGCATTTCTCAATTAATAACATGTAACTACAGTGTCGTGTGCAAAAGCAGCAAAAGCGGCAAGATGGCTTTCTAACATCTAACGCAGTTGTGCTAACTTAGCATTGTACGTATATAGATAGCAATCTTCACTACATAATGTAGTGTAAAATATTTTTTTACAAAAATATAAATTTTAATATTTTAATTTATTACATATGTATTTAATTTCTATAATTATATTACAGGTTTATGTATATATATATATATATATCCAGCTCAGTTTTTCCGTCTCCCTCCCTTCACTCGCGATCGGGTGCTTCCAACGCGGTGACGGACACCGCGTACAGTCAAAGCTCCTGGTACACAAAACACACCAGCACTCACGGGAACAGTGTCCTGTTTTTAATTTCAGGACAAAATCACAGCAATATATATATATATATATACATATATATATATATATATATATATATATATATATATATATATATATATATATATATATATATATATATATATTTTCACTGAAAAAACCATAGGTTTCACACATGTTATAGTTAGCGGAAATTTTACTGATAAAAAACCAATGAAATTGCCCCGTTATAGTTAGTGCTGGCAACTATAACTCACGCGACCGCAATCCTCTGCTGATGCTAATACTGTATTTAGACACTTATTTGCCCATGTCTTCTTCCATACATTTTTAGCTATACATATATTACAAATATTTTTTTTTATAAAGACACATATGTCATCAGCAGAAGATTGCGGTCGCGTGAGTTATAGTTGCCAGCACTAACTATAACGGGGCAATTTCATTGGTTTTTTATCAGTAAAATTTCCGCTAACTATAACATGTGTGAAACCTATGGTTTTTTCAGTGAATTTGCAAGGTTTTTTAAATGCTAATTCCTAACTATAACGTGTGTGAAACCTATGGTTTTTTCAGTGAATTTGTACGGTTTTTTAAATGCTAAGTTACTTTACGCCATTCGAGGCGTGCGCGCCCACTTAACGCAGTGCGTTCCGTGCACGGTTTTTATCAACTTTAATAAGCCCTGTACATTTGGTGGCCTTCGGCCACCAAAAGCACAGGGGGTGGGGTCAATGTGGATAGTGTTTTTTTTATTTCGATTTTATAATTTCATGTTGCCAAAATATAGTTTTTTTACTGATGTAATAAGCCCTGTACATTAGGTGGCCTACGGCCACCAAAAGCACAGGGGGTGGGGTAAGTGTGGATAGTGTTTTTTTTATTTCTATTTTTTACCGTACGCTTACGGTAAGCGTACGGTAAGCGTACTCGGCGAAATTGCCGAAAAAAAAATAAAACCGTTTTTGCACTTGGGGGATGTTTGGGGACTCCCTCAACATGACTATGTGGGAGGGAGTTGTCAAAACAGCCCCGTAACATGTTTTTGGGCATCATGTTTGATAAATAACACTCAGTGCGAGAGACTAAATGGCGGACGCCGCTTCCTGGTTTCGGCCGATTCGAATGTTTACTAAGATCTAACAGCCAATCAGAATCGCGCTCGCGCACGCCTCCGTACGCGTACCGTAAGCTTACCGTAAGCGTACGGTAAGCGTACCGTAAGCGGGCTCAGATATATATATTGATTTAAAGGCTATTTTCTCAGAATCTACTGAACAGATTTACACCAAACCTACAAAAGGCACTTCCTTGACCTACGGACTACCTCTCTGCCAAATTTCTAGTAATTCTGTTCAGCCGTTCGGGCTGTAGCTCGTTCTAAAGGTCCTATGGAAAAATGCATGGGAAAAACGCATTTTGGGATCCCCCTTTTATCTCAGCCCCCGCTTGACGAATCCCCCCGAGACTTTCAGGGTAGGAGCGGAACGTAGCGCCCCACCTATTTTGAGAAATTCGCGAGGATTCATCGACCGGCGCCAAAGTTATTCAAAATAGAATGTTGCGGATTTCCTATGGAAAAGGGGTCCTAACTATAACTACCTACTGGTGACTGCCAGTAGGTAATATATATATATATATATATATATATATATATATATATATATATATATATATATATATATATATATATATGCAAAAAAGAAGCAGAGAACTCTGGGTAGTTCTCAAGTTTAGGTGGAAAGCAGCTCCTGTATGGAGCACTCTCAACACCAGAGACACTCTAGATCTGCTCACCTCAAATGTCTGTTTTTCTATCAAAATCTTTAAGCACAGGATTAGCACAGTGCCATCCGCGCCGAGACTTTTGTACGAGTGAAAAGTGCAGCTAACTATTACGCCCCTGAAACCTATGGTTTTGTCAGTGAATTTCTAAGGTTTTTTAAATGCTAATTCCTAACTATAACGTGCCTGAAACCTATGGTTTTTTCAGTGAATATATATATATATATATATATATATATATATGTATGTATAATTTTATTATGTTTCTAACGTTTTATAATTAAATAAAATAATTATTTATTATTAAGTTAATATATATAAATGTTTTTAAATATGTATGTTTAATTTTATCTTTATATTACATTTATTTATCATTTTAACTTTTTAAAATAATTCTAACTACGTTTTTATTAATTATATTTATTATTTAATTAATTTTATATTATTTTTAAGACATTTAAAAAAATGATATTTTAAACAACGATATTTTGGTTTAGATATTTTTGTACTTACCTTTGTAGAGTTCTGTCCATTGATATTCTGTACTCGATATTCTTGTAGGTCGATATTCGGTCCGTCGATATTCTGTCAGTGATCCCTCATCTCTATCTCACTTCTCCCCCAACTTCTCCTCTAGTACTGTAAAGTTCACCTTTACCAATCCGTCCTTTTGTCTTATGACCACTCCCATTTCTTCAGCAGAAAATGTTCAAATTTCACCCAATGAATGGTAAAAAACATCTTCAGAGCTTTTATTTTCACTGTTTAAAGAAGAATGCCAGTTGTGAAGAGAGATTTAGTCAATTAATCTCCACTTTCAAGTGCTATGTCCATATAACATATTTTAATATTATGTACAAATCCATTAAACATCAACGCTTACTGTGTTTTTCCTATAATGAGTGGAACTGGTTGGTTAGTCGCTGAATCCATGTAAATTAATGTTGTTGTAAGGAACAACTTAGATTAAGTGTAAAAAGAAATTAATTTATCAATGCTTGTTCAACCTTTATTTTGGTACGACTTGGCTTGCGGATACCAGGCAGCTAATGCTTTTTGTTGCTTTTACAATCCATATTTCTGAAAGATTAACATACAACTCAATACTGTTTAGCATCAGGAAGGCTTAAATTATCTCAAAATTAGTTATATATTCCAAGTTGTCCCAAAATCTTAATATACCACCATCTTACACATTGTAGGCCATCCTACCTGCTGCACGAATGCCTGGCTCCCTGATATGGTGAATCCCAAACACCCTGACCCATGGCATTCAATGAAAGCCATCCTCCTGGTCCAATCTGTGTCAGGGTCACTGGCTGTTGGAGGTAAGACATATTGTTCCTTTGAAGCAAAGCTTCCTGTTTCATTGATGCCATATTGCCATTCTTATAGCCGGCCCTCTGACGTCTACGATGCCAGACTCTTTGCTTCATGGTGACCAGGCTGCTCATTATATTGTTGCCACAATCACATTACAGAGGATGCCAGATAACTTTCCACATGAATGCCTTGCCCATTGTTCAATGTGACCAATCTTTCCAGCAAAGATGCCACATTGAATGCCTAATGCAGCCATATTTCATGTCCACAGATATTACATTTGCCATTCCACAGATTTCAGATAACTCATTCTGTTGAAGCAAAGCCACACGCTCCATGGGGATCAGAAGCCATGTTATAGTGATGAGAAGTTCCTCATTCTTAGAGGCCAAAATCCTTGCTATGGAGGCCACAAGGATGGCTAAATTCCTGGTCTGTTGAGGTCAGTCTCTTTTCACCATGAATGCCAGACTGCCTGCCACAGAGAAGAGAAGCGTTCTAGCTCTCTGAGGCCCAAAAAAATCAATAACATTAAACAAATTAACCAGTATATTAAACCGTCAACTGATCCGTTATTCCTTTCTGTATTTTTATGGGATCCTGTGCCTTACATGCAGGGGCTTATCAGCAGAATTTAATTGAGAATCCCAATGGAAAGCCAAACATAGATACTAGTACAGCCTCTTATGAACCCCACCAATGCCACCCTTTCTATATCCCCACTGTCGTTATTTGCAAAATGAGAGCTCAGACACAGTTGAAGCAGAACTCTCTTTGGTATAACATATTGATAGCAATAGGTAGGTTCAGTAAGAGAGAAGCTGATGAAATGATTTTGGTCTTTCATCGGCTCTCCAAGGAATGTATGACGTTACAACGCATACATTTACAACGCGGTATTTTACATCGAGTTCGTTACAACGCAAGTCGTTATAACGAATTGCGCTGGAGGGTGCTGGACTTAGAAATAGTATGATTTACTATTCCAACTCCAGCCTACTTAACAGTAGGGAAGGTGTTGGAATAGTAAATCATACTATTCCTTAGTTTCGAGCGCCATCCAGCGCAAGTCGTTGTAACGACTTGTGTTGTAATGCCCGTGATGTAAACATACTGCGATGTAACAACCGCGTTGTAAAGGTCGTTCTCCCTCTCCAAGACCACCCTGTTAGCATGTAACCAACCATGTGCCTTGTATCTACTTCCCTGCTGAACAGTATGTTGTTTATAATTTAAGGAGGTCAACAGTAGGAAGTCAGGATATGGTACACAGAAATATCGCCTGACATAAATATCATGACCTAAATATCATTTACGAAAATACCTTCTCACTAGGTGCAGCTTTTCTAAAATTAACTCCAATAGGGTGATTTTGTTTGTAGACAACATTTAAAACAATTTTATGCGAGACGATTTTCCCACAACAATATGGATGTACCACTCTACCTTGACTTGTCCAGTTCTCTCCTGTACCAGCTGGCATTTCATTGTTGGGTCCCACAAAGTCAGCTGTGTCTTCCCACTACACATGTGATCTGCGGCACCTGCTTCTATTCTATTATGCCAAGGTTCACAATTTGAGAACATTTTGTGAACAATGATAAATTTTACAGCAAATGCAAGCGTCTGAAGAACACAACTTGTGCCAAAGGCGTGGAAACCACCACACTGCTAAGAGGTCAAATAGCCAAGGAGCAGTGCGCTACTAACAAACCACATAGCATTATGTAACTCAAGAGGAAAGAAGTGAAGTATGAAGGTCTAACAGTACTGGGTTGTTCAAGGCAAAACTAGAAGAGATGACATGTGCCAGTGGGATACTGTCCACTCTATCACACTCTGTGCCAGAGATGTCTATGATTGGAAATTCTCAAGAAATTTTTCTCCAGAGGTAGCCAGATTAATTTACTTAAAGGCAACATATAAAACTACTTCAGTTAAGGGATGTCTCTTAATGTCGGTAAATTTTCAACACACTGTAAATCAACTCTATAAATTCTTGCTCCATTCACAATAGACAGAGCACTCCAATGTCAATTCAAGAGATTGGTTCTCATTCAAGGAAAATATTTTGATGAAATATTAAAATAGATATTACTATGAATGGACAGCTCACGTTTTTTTTCCCTTTTAAAACTTAAATTGTGCATGGAAGGAACTTCTGGCCCTCCCGTCCCCGAAGATACACCATCGCTGAGCTCTGCATCCTTGAACCAGGACGCCACAACAAACACGGTCACCACGCCAACCCAAGCTCCACAGTAGGACCTTTCCCCTGCATCCACTTCCACTTCATTTACCACTGCACACACACCAGCCCACCAACTAGCCTCACCTTAAACACACCACAGACATCACCTGAACAAAAACACCAACTCAGATGCACCCTTTTCAACACACGCACACTATGCAAGCATTCCACTGAATTATGGGACCTCATCACCACCCTATCACCTGATATCATCTTCCTCACTGAGACCTGGATCAACCCCACATCCGCCCCAGACATTACCACAGTGATTCCAAAGGATATGAAATCACCCACCAGGACAGCAACAACAAGCTGGGAGGAGAAACAGCCATCATCCACAAAGAGACGATACAGTGTACCACTACTACTGACAACACCACCACTCCATGGAACATCTCGACTTCAAGCTCCACAAGGACGACAAGATAACCATCAGAGTCACTCTTGCATACCAACCCAGGCCCACGCTCCACCTTCTGCAACACCATCACAGACTTCATTGCACCCCAAGCCTTAGACTCCAAGGATAACATCTTTCTCAGCGACCTAAATTTCCACATCTGTAAACCCAATGACAAAAACACTGCACGCTTCCTCGACAGTATGAGCAGCCTCGGATTGACCCAGAATATTCCTGACCCTACACACACTGCAGGACATATGCTGGAACCAATTTTCACCCCCAGCAACCTTGTCAAATATAGTCATGTTATAGAAGTCACATGAAACAATCACTCCAATACCCACTCCAGCATCTCCATCTCCAGCTCCTGCACCATCACCCACAAGGTGACCAATGTCCCCCACTGGAGGTGTAATAAAATCTCAGAGACCAGCTGGGCAAATGCCCTCAACACCTCCAACTCTGCTACCGCCTCCAACCTCGAACAGGGACTGAACTACTTCAACACTTGTATCACCAATTGTGCGGACAGCATCATCCCTATCAAGAGCAACATCCAGAGAAAAACCTCCAAAAAGTCCAGCTGGTACACCCAAGAACAGTGAAATGGGACATAAAACAGTTGGAGAGGATTTGGCGTGCCTGCAAGGACACCACCGACAGGGCAGCCTTCATGACCTCCCTCAACCGCTATCACTGTCTGCTGAGGGCAACAAAGAAGACAGCCCTTGCCGCATGCAGCGAAACCAGTGGCAATAACACCAAGGAACTTTTCATCATCGTTAAGGAATTCTTCAACCTGTCTGCCAGCGAAAACAACATCATACAGGTGTTGTGCGACAACCTCCCCCACTTCTTTCACAAAATGATCGCAACTATATACAGAAATTCGAACCCCAACCTACACCTATGGACTTCCTCGACAGATACACCACCACTGTAACTGACACGCACCACACACTGACCACCGGGAACATCCTCTCCACCGAGGACACTACCTCCACCATGAAATATATCCACTCGAGAGCTCCCTCTGACCCATGCCCACACCACATCTTCAATCTCGGAGACCTAAGTATCTGCCAGTAACTCACCACCCTACTCAACACCTCTAGCACCACTGCAACATTTCCCGATGCCTGTAAACATGCCAAAGCCAGACTACTTCTCAAAAAACCCTCTGCCTACACCAGCGAACTCAAAAACTACCGGCCACTCTCCCTGCTCCCATTCCTAGTGAAGGTACTGGAAAAGATCAACAATCAACTCATGCCACACCTGCAGCAGAACCAGCTATTGATTCCTGCCAATCCGGCTTTCGCATAAATCACAGCACCGAAACTGCTCTGATTGCATCCAAACCCTCCTCGACAGAGAAGAAACAGGAGCTTGTTCCTCTTAGACCTCTCGGCAGCCTTCGACACCGTATCCCACCACACACTGAATGAAAGACTCCACCACACTGGCATCCAAGGGGACTCACTCAGATGGATCACCTCCTTCCTCACTGGAAGAACCCAGAGGATCCACCGCCCACCTTTCACCTCAGAACCCAAGGAGATGACCTGTGGTGTCCATCAGGGCTCAGCGCCATGCTCTTCAATGCATATATGACCCCGCTGGCCAACATTGTAAGATCCAACAGTCTCAACATAATTTCCTACACAGATGACACCCAACTCATCCACTCACTCACTGACACCACCACCACCACCAGAGCCAACTTCAAAAGATGCATGACAAACTTCGCCGACTGGGTGAAGAACAAATGCCTGCAGCTGGACACAGAAGTACTGAACTTTGGCAAAAGCAGCAAAACATGGAACAACTCCTGGCAGTCATCAAATCTAGGACCTGCACCCACTCCCTCTGACCATGCCAGGAACCTCAGAATCATCATTGACAACAAGCTCACTATGAAATCACAGATCAATGCCATTTCCTCAGCCTGCTTCCTTTCTCTGTTCTTGCTTTTTATGATCTTCAAGTGGCTACCCCTACACACAAGACACATCGTGGCACAAGGCCTCATTACCAGCGAACTAGACTACGGCAATGATCTCCATGTAGGAATCGCCACTCACCTCCTACAGAGACTTCAGAACATACAGAATTCCGCATCCAGACTCATCTTCTGCCTTTCCTGATGAACCCACATCACACCCCACCTCAGGCAACTCTACTGGCTCTCCATACAGAAGAGATGCTAATTCAATCTTCTGATCTTTGCACATAAGGCTCTATACAACCAAGGACCCGCATACGTTAACCACCACCTGAACTTCTACCCACCATCGAGAAGACTGTGCTCCGCCTCCCTTTCACTTGCACATACTCCCAGCACCTACAGAAGCAGAAGTGGAGGATGCTCCTTCTCCCTCATGCAGCAAAGACTTGAAACAGCCTCCCCACGCAACTCCGGACCATTACCGCACTTCTGGAATTCTGGATTGCCCTCAAGACCTGGCTGTTCGAATAAGCCTCCGGGACCTGCAAGCACCTAGATACCCTATCGGGTGATAAACCGCTCTTTATAAATCCTGATTGATTGATTGAAGGAATGCCAATCGGCTAATTTCTATCTACTGTCTATCTTCGATTTGTGGCATATTCTAAATTTTTGTGTACAGTTTTTGATTAGGGAAACTGAACTAGAGCCAGCAGGGTATCCGGCTAGTTGGATGAACCGTTCTGTTACAAAGTTGATAGCAGGCAAGATCCATAAGTTAATTTTAAGAGTTAACTTGAGAGCTATTGTAGCATCAGACATGGTAAATGTCCTCAGAAACAATTGTTATTCACCCTTCAATCTAATTTTAGTAGATGGAAAGTTTCAAAGTTTAGGCTCTCACATATGTCGATATTGTCAGAGGACTGAAGTTTTGTTTGAGAATTTTATCCATGGTACTAGTGTAGAAACTGGAAGCAGTTCCTTGGAATACATGATCAGGTGCTCCTTATTTGTTGAGCATAACTCATTTTGAGGACTCTGACTTACAGAATAACATCTGCACTGGGAATGAGACTGTCACATCTTAGTTACAAAGGGAGTTATTAGTTGAATACATCAATGAAAATAACACCTTAGTTACTGTTAATGGTAACCTTTAGGCCTCATAGCCTTTAAATGGACGGCACGCATCTGACTGTAGTTATTGAACAGATTGTCTTATGATTTTCCTACTGGCTCGCTTACCTAAGGGGGCATGGGCCCAACTGAGAATATTTTTAGCGTAATCAGTATTACATTTGGCACTTACAGCTACATTTAAGTAACTCTAGTCTTTCATTCTGAAGTTGAATATGCAGCGATTTATTGAATTCTTACCATCTATCGAAGTTGAATAGGATATAAAGCCCTGATCAGTGATTCATTTCACTCTGGCCTGTACAGTTTTAGATTTTGTATTCTCCTGATGAGTAGACAGCATTGTTGCACAGCTCAGCATTTGGATTTGTCTTTAGTACCTTTTAGTTGTATTTTAGATACATTTTAGATACAATTCTGCAATAATGTTGAAGTCTTATTGTACCCACCAGACACCTCTGCTCCACCCAACTGGTCCTTGCCATCATACCTCAGATCCGCAAGACCAGGACCAGAGGAAGATCCATTTCCTACCTCGCCGCCAAAACCTGGAACACCCTGCCTCTCCACCTCAGGCTATCCCGGTCTCTGACCCAATTCAGGAAGGATCTCAAGACATGGCTCTTTGAATGAACCCTAGCACCCAGTCACACCTGCAGAAGTTCCCCCCCCCCCTGCAGCACCTTGAGACTCTCACAGGTGAGTAGTCACACTTAACAACTACTGATTGATTAATTGATTGATAAAATTGTAAAGGGATTTTTTTAGGACATTGATATACTGCAGTTAAAACTTGAATTTGAATAACATGAATTATTAAATAAATAATTTTTATCTGCACCAAAGTCCAGAGTTCTACATAACTATGTTCAGTCAGTCCAGTAAAAGCACCACTCTCTGTAAGTGTCAATCATTTGTGGCTTTCCAAGCCCAGTCCCTGCATAGTAAAGCCCCTGCATCCCGCTTACATTCTGACCACCTTTACTGTAACAGCTTTGTGTCTTTCGAAACACTTAGGCCCTGATTCTGAGTCAGTCAAAGCTGCAGGTTCTAATTTTTCGCACCCAATAATTTATGTGGTGCCTTAAATAACACCTATTTCAAAATTTCGGGGAATAACATGCAGTTTTGATGCTTAAAGCACCAATAGCTGCATGCTACAGTAACTACCTATGCCGAATTTGAACTGGAGGGACCTGCAGAAATTTAACAAAGGGTACATTATTTCACATAGGCAGTGATTTCTGGGTGGTATAAATACCACCTAAACAAGGGTTCGGGCTGAGGTGGGAAAACACTGATCAACTTGGAGTCAGGGTCATAGTGTGCGTATTTAACCACAGTAACCAGTAACACTGGATCAACCACTAACCTTGAGTTCCCAGAGCAGCATGTTGGGCATACAGCCCTTCAACCTCTTGTAAAGTAATAGATAAATGTAAATTAGAATACAATGCATTTGGTTGCAGAACAGGTGTGTTGCATGTAGCTTGTGAACGTCAGCAGGTTTGCTTGCGTTTTACGCCTTTTTACTGAGGGCTATGCGAAGACAGCAGTGTCTAATCTGTTCTGAGCCACGACCTGTTGACTTAAAGTACTGCGGCAGAAAACTGCCGCTAAAACGGCGATAATGGGCTTGATAATATGCCCTTGAGAATTCCCATAGAAGCCCATGTTCTAGTGTCAACATTGGGCTTCTATTGGAATTCTCTGCCGCATATTATCAAGCCCATTTTCGCCGCTTTGGCGGCAGTTTTCTGCCGCTAAAGCGGCGATAATTGTAACGCCGTCCTTGATAATATGCCCCTGATTTTCCACATTTTTTGAGCTTGCTAGTGATGGATGGGGAGGTCCTAGATTGATCACGTGGGACATCGACCACACACCATAGTATCAATGCATTATGGGGCGTTGTTTGTGGCACAGTCATGGTATAGGATTAATTAAGTAAAGAGGAGGTTGCTCTTCAGCTAATGTGGCAGTGCAGGTATCTGTGAGAAAAGAAACTTACACACCAGTGGTGATAATTCCTCAAAAAAACTCACCTTTTTGCTTTCTTAGTTTTGTCATCTCCGTTTTTTATTCAGTGCATATCTGTTTCCCTGTTCGAAAGAGTTGTCTATGCCCGTCCATAGCTCAGAACCTGTTCTTCCACTTGTCAAGTCAGGATTTACAGAATAATTCAAACTACAGAGTCAGTTCAGCAACCTAATTGCAGCATGCAAGCTTTGAGTGGCCCATGAGTCATGCATGAGTCACATTTTTGGCAGGTGCCCCAGGTTGTGACTTTTAACTCTTTCTCATCCAGGTAGTTTTAGATCTCATGGTGCAGTTGGAATAGTGAGTGGTTACACACAAATTTGGCAGGGGAAAAAGCACAAAATCAATAGACAGTCCAGAGGGAATTCTCACAATTTGACTTAGGGCCTCATTTATGTGGCCCCTTGCACTGCCGGAATGTCACTTTTTGTGACGATCCATGGCGTAGGAGACTGCTCTAAACCACTTTTTTTTTGGCTTAATGCTGCCTCGTTAATATGGATCCCTTTAACACAGTTTTCTGCGTTGAAAGGGGCGTGCAATAGATGTTGCTGGGTGCGTTCCCAGCAACATCCATGACTTTTTTGGCACTGCCTTAGATTTACGAGAAATCATAACTCGGAGGCAGAGCCAAAATCGTAGACCTGAGGGAGGCACAATGAGGAGAAATATCTTTATTTCTCCTTATTTTTCATTTTTCTGTGTTCTGCAGCACACATAGAAAGAAGAAAAAGATTCTTGTGATTGTTTTTGTGCATGAAGGTGTCCCTTCCTGCACAAAAATAATCCTCCCTGCAATGCATGCACCCTTGCACCTTGGTGCAACGGTGCCTGCGTTGGCACACGGCAGCCAACTGTACGCCGGCTCAGGTGAAAAGGACAGGCATGTGCTGTATCTGATAGATACACCTCATTCCTGCCCTTTTCTTTTGCCATAGGACAGCACTGCAGGAAGGACTGCGGTGCTGCCCCACGTCAATACCTCATAAATGAGGCCCTGAGTTTCTATTTATTGGGTAGGCTAAATTGCTACCTCAGACCAGAAGGGCTGCATAAGGAGGACAGATCCAAGCTGAAACAATTGTTTCTTGAAGTGACACAGAGAGAAAGGAAAATGGGAGAATTAATTAAATCCTAGAATTAGGATTATATTTTGATTCAAACCACTCTAAGGCTTGAGCCATATCTGAAATTTGTGACTATTACTTGGGACAGGGTCCTCTTAACTAGAGTCAGGCTTGGGTATATTAGATGGCAGCCATGTTTTCCTCTCAGGCAATATCAATTCTCTTCCATCCTTCTCTGTGCTTGCAATGAAAATTCAGCATAGAGTTTGTTGCATTTTGTGTTTTTTTGTTGATTTTATTCATGTTTTACAAGACGCTTTCCAATCCCAGTATTGAGGGGCTCTGGGTGACTAAATGTAGGCCAGTTCTACTGTACTTGCAGACACTGAGCTCACCACTGATTTGTTTTGGTGTGAGCTCATTTCTTAAAAGCACTCTTTGTCTTAGGAGTCACATGGTCTTTTGAAATAAAGTTGTAATAGGGCCAGGATTTTAACGTTATGCTTTTAGGGTTTTTAAAAATAAGCGTGGCTATTATGTATCTGCTCATATGATCATATTTAATGCCCGAATAAGGCTACTGATTGAAGACTGAAGACACATTTACAAGCCCCTCTGCATTTCTCTTGCACGACGCAACTTGATGCAAGAGCGATGCAAATTGAAAATGAGATTTGGCCCTGAGTGTCTTCATGAATCGCAAGTAATGCGCAATGCAGGGCAAATCACTGCGGTCCATTACTCTGCTCCATGGAGGCGTTTCCATGGGCATAGCGTGGTGTGTTCCCCCTCAACATCCATGAATTCCGATGCATTTCCAGGTTTACCAGAAGTGGTAGACCTGGGAATGTGCCAAAAACCTAAGCCTCCCCAGGTGAAGTGTAACTAGGAGGAATATGTTCATTTCTCCTTGTCACTTCCACTATGTGCTGCAATCTCCAGCAAATAGAAAGAGGAAAGTGCCTTCCTGCACAAAAACAATCCTGCTTACAACACAAGCCCCTTTGCTGCATGATGCAAGGGTGCCTGCATTGGTGCTGGATTGCAAATAGGGTGCCAGTGCAGGGGAAAAGTTTGGAATCCACCGTATTGACTTAAATACGCTGCATTCCTGCCCTTTCCCTGTCACACAGTGCAGCGCAGCAAGGTGACTTGCTATGCTGCACTGCGTAACTTGGCCATAAATATGGCCCTTAGTTACTAGTGTAGAGAAATTATATATGACTTAGACCCCTACTAAAAATGTGCATTCAGATTTGCTTTTTCAGAGGCTTATTTTACTTTTTAATTATTTTATTTTTAGGGTGCAAACAAATATTGAAGATTTACGCACTGAAAACGCTATGCACAACATAGGAAATACAAAAGACACAGCTGGAAAACTGCTAGTACCAGAATGGCAGGATAAAAGTCTGTCCTGCAATGTAAAGTATAAATGTTATGTTTTCTTTGAGTTTCCTCTAATTTAGAAGCAATTGCCGTTAACCTGTATGACTTTTGTGTTTGTTGATCCTCTGTTAACTTTCGCTCTTCACACCTGAGTTAGTGGTGCACGCATTTGTTCACGTTCCTCCATTTTGGTTGCAATAATTGTCCAAGGCACATTTAGCCTTTGCTTTCCATATTACACTGTGCTTTTTTTCAATGATGAGTACCTTGCTTTACTGTTGAAACACAAACCAATCTGTTTTTCTTGCAATGTGTGTGGCTGCATGTGGTTACTTGTCAGGCTTTCCCACTCAGCATGGCACTGTTTCTGTTACTTGTGGTTATGCTTGCCTTGTGGTGAATGTTTCTGCTTTTCATACACTTCGATGCTATCTTTTGGTTCACATTATAGACTCGGGAGAAGCAATTTAGTCTCTTTTTATTCCCAAAATATTTCCCAATTAAGTATTATTGGAGCCTGCTCCACCCATAATAGCATCTGTTAAAAGTTTGGACTTCACAATTTGCACCAGTGAATCCCACTACCACCAACCAAACTTATGATACCACAGGGGTATATTCAAATAAATGTACCAGAGAAAACTGCTAGGCAGAGACAGTATACTGCAAGTACCTGGCTCCCATTTCAGCTTTGTACCACTGGTCAGTTTCCTGCTGAAATATATATTGCTGATTATTAGACACTGGTGTAAAAAAAATATCCTGTAGGGCGCTGGCTCTCTATATAGTGCACTAAAACGAAGTACACTGTGTAGAGAGTCCAGGTAGACCCAGACTGGTATACAGAGGCAAAAATAGACAACTCTAATGCTCTATTTGTGGTAGTGTGGGTGAGCAGTTAGGCTTATCAGAGGGTTGTGCTAAGCATTTGTTGTACTCACAGAGGCAATAATTAAGACGCACACCCAACAATATATCTGAGACCAATTTATAAAAATAACACTGATTTTTATGTAATTTTTCATACCAAGAACTTTGTTCTACAGTAAGCACTTTTTAAGTTATTAATTTTTCAAGTTTGTAAAATGAATTACTTTTGTGCACAATTAAACACCGTTGAAGTTAATGGGAGAAAAGAAAAAAAAGCATATTAAATCACACAGTTGGATTTCAAGGTTCACCTTTGGGATATAAGTCAGTAGCAAGGCCAGGCCCAGTGTTCCATGAGTGGATTCTTGGGAGCATCCTGGATTCAGCCGGGAGCAGCGTCGTGAGGCTGTTGGTAGCTGGTGTGCTACAAGGAAGGGGGCAACTTGAAAACAGACTGCACAAAGGGACTTAAAGGTAAGTCTGAGGTGTCCCACTCAAGAGAGCAGGTTGCAAGGGCTTCAGGATAACAGAAGCACAGCTGGATCATTGTTACCTTGGCCTGTCAGGCCGGGTGCAGAGGAAATAGGTCAGCCGGGCGGTGCAAGTCAAGATGTCCTCACAGTCAGGGGCAGGCAGCTTGGGGAGATGATTCCGGGACAGCTGGGTCACATATGAAGTGGATCTCAGGGGTCTTGATGTCACTGGATGGGTGCTTGCTTCCTTGGCAGTTGGAGTTTGGATTGGACTCTTCGTCTTAGTGAATGCTGCAGAGGGTTGAGTTCCCCGGGTATTGGTGCGGCCCAGCTTGGTAGATCCTGGAATCTCCAAACTTGGTGGGGAGGCAAGATTGATCCTCCGAAGCTGATGTACCACTTTTGGTTTAGGTGCTGCGCCGGAGTCGCCGGGAAGCAGCAAATCGGTAAAATTAGATTCTGTGGTTCGGTGCCTGTGGCTACAGGGGAGCGGTACCTCCACTTCAAGGGAGTTCATTGGCAATTTGTAGGAGGCTTGAAGAGCTCTGGCATTCTTGGAGGCCTCACATTGCAGGATGAGGCAGCACACCACGACTGTTGAGTCCTTAAGGCAGCAGGCAGGATTCTGCACCTTTTTGTGCAGCAGGGCATCAGTCCTTGGGTCAGTAGCTCTTCCTTGTCCTTTTCTTCTCTGTGTCCATTGAATCTAAGTTCAGAGTCCCGGGATTCCATCTAAATGCTACATTTAGGGTTGTTAAAGGGGGAGCAACAGGTGGTAGCCAATGGGCTACCTACCTTCAGGGTATCTACACCCTCTAAGTGACCACTTTCTGAGAGAGGAGGCACTACCCTGACCCTAATTGGCTATTTCCCTCAAAAACCAAGATGGAAGGAAATTAAAGTTGGCTCAACATCACCTGCTCCACCTTAGGGGTGGTGCTAGCTGAATTGGGGCCCACCTCCTAATTTAACACATTTTCCTGCCTGTCCTCCCACCAAATGTGGAGCAGGAAAGGGGGATTGGCATCCTCCACTATCTGGAGCTGCCTGGTTTGCATTTCAAAGGCAGCTTCTCCTTTGAAGCTGCCCTCCCTGGAACCCCATCCTAGCCTGGAGGAGGTGTTAATTACCTCCGCCCAGAGCTAGCTTTGTTCCTGGCCTCTGAGAGCGCTGGCTCTCACCCCATGAGGTCAGAAACATGTCTGGCTGGCTAAGACTAGTCAGAAATCACACCAGCACTTGGTAGGTTTTCATGGGACCCTCTGACTGGTCTCCTGTGTGCATTTGTTAATAAATCCAACACTGGCATCAGTGAGGATTTATAAAGGCAAGATGTTTGGTACCAAACATCTTAGGGTACAGTGAAGCCATCCTGAAGCTTTAAAACCAGGCACATTCCTACATAGCCTCTCCTGTAACTCAATAGTAATGGTTTTGTAACATATTTCTGAACTATGCTCTGAAAACTATGTGCAAACAGAGACTTCTGAAGTGAATTCCACTAGACCACAAAGGGCGCCCTGAGTACTTTGCTTGCTGGAAGCAGAGATTTTCAGGCGTTCTGTGCTTGTAGCCCAAATGTCAGTCTGATGATGGAAGAGATAGATCCTGCAGGGCATCTGCATATAGCACACTTCCGCTGGAAGGTACAGCTGGGCAACAGAGGCTAATTTACCCACACACCAAAGGATGATTGCTCTGTGTAGAATTATTGCCGGATCTGTTTGGGTAGTGGGTGCTAAACAGATAACCTGTTGCCACTAAGGCCTAGATTTACCAAAGGTTGGCACTGGCACTTGTGCGACATATGCAAGCATGCTATCAGTAGTGATGGATCATCTTTCACACTCAAAAGCTATTTTGAGTTGAAAGTTGACCCTGGTGCTGTCCCCAAACCCCTTTTCACTGTCTTCCTCTTAATATATACTAGAGGTCTGTCTGGTTCAAGGCAGATAAAAAAATGTTGGGTTTGGCGTTAAGCCTAATGGTCTAAATTAGCGTGATCCACCTTTGCCCTAAATCTTACTCCCAAGTAAAAAGCAGGTAAAAACAAGGGGTTATGCCTAATATATCTAGATGCAACATGTGTGCTTTATCCTACAGCACAAATCTTACATGTATGAATAATATGCTGTGATCTACATCCAGTCGCAGTTGATAATGAACAAGGGTGGTGGGGTGGCATTGGGGGGAAATGGGGGAGTGTTCAAAAATAAACCTCACTTACCATTAAAGACCGCCGACTCTCCTCCATTGTTTTATCTCGTCCGCTTGGTCCAGCCGTAACAGGAAGTACAAACAGGCTCCCCTAGCCAATCACAGGTCTAAGCGCCACAGGATCGACGCTCAGACAGGCAGAGGGAGCCTGCCCATGTTCCCCACCAGGATGTGCATTACAGCCTGGTGGGTAACATATTAACTGCGCATGACGGCTTGGCTGACCCAAGAGGGCCAGCGAAACCATTATGTGCACTTAAGTGCACATATTTCCTCCTCCCCCAGCTGGCTGCGATGACAGCCAAACCCCGATCCTGCCCCAAAACCTGCTTCATCTAGGAAAAATAAAATGATTACAACATCGTGTTGTTATCATTTTATTTCTCCTTCTTTGCACTGCTAAAAGTAGTGGTGCGATGCTCCTCCGCCTTATCGTCTACACCTAGGAATTTGTACCAGAAGGTGTGCCTCGGGACAAATCCTAGGTTTAAAACTGCTGGCTCGCTTTTTTGCAACAGTGCAAGGTTTAGCATCATGCAGTACATTCAGATTCAGCACGGGCACCGTTGACGATGTCATTGACAAATAGCTGTTACTAAATCTTTTGCAACACTATTTTTGCCCTTCATTGAAAGCAGCATTTTATTGCATGAAAGATGGTAAATATTTTTTTTAAATCACAATCAAATATTGTTTTGCTTTTCTCTCCTTAGTGGAATAACAAGACCTTGGGGTATATTGGGTAAAGCTCTTCCCAGACTCAATAAATAAGGCATTCGACACTCTGAAAATAGCCCCTAACCTGGGTGTAGAAAATGGACTCCCATAAAGAATGGCTCAGAGGGCATCAGAAATTGCCCTGGAGAGTGCTGTCAGTATTTCTCAGGTCTTATTGGTGTAATAAAACACAAATTCCGTTTGCCAGCTCTCAACTATGCAGTAAGAATAAAAACATCAAAATTATCAAACTGTTCCTGTAGGTCAAGTTCATGCTCAAGTATGATTGGCTGATGCCTGTAACAGTTTTGGTCAGGTGTGTATTATTCAAAATTCACTACAAAACTCCACTTGATGATCAGGCTGTGAAAATACTTTAAAGTGCTCTATTGCACATAGGGCAAGATCGCTTAATGCTGATCTGAATAGTGAATGTAAACAAGCCTCCAAGGTCATTGAAAAGAAATAGGTTGGATCCCCTGTTTGTTAAAGGGTGAGAGAGAAACAAGAAGTCATATAGGAGCAAAATATTAGGGATTTGTATGGAGACAAAACGGAGATGACAGAGACAAGTGATAGAACCCATCAGTGGCCACAAGAAGTGACCAGCGGCGGCTCCTTCAGTAAGTAAAATCCAGCATTAGGGTGGAAGCATGGCCCCTTTTAGAACCTAGCACTTTTAACAGTCTCTTGGCTAGCATTAAATCAGGCTGTCCTAGAGACTTTCTTCCCATTCCTGTGATGAAACAGCTTGAGGCACCGACTCATGCCTCTTTACAGGAAGGCTTTGTTCCTCCAGACTGGAAGCATGCCATGGTGCTCCCTCTCTTAAAGTAGCCTAATGCTGATCCTTCTATGCCATCTAATTTTCATCCTATTTCTCTGCTTCTGGTTTTCTCTAAGCTTCCTGAAAAACATGTCAATTCTCAGCTGACTTCTTTGATTGAGTCTCTGAGTTTCCTCCATCCTTCTCAGTCTGGTTTTCGAGCAGGTTTCTCCACTGAATCTACTCTACTTGGGGTTACCGAAATGTTGAGATGGCATCTGGACCATGGTAATATGGTGGCTCTCATCTTACTTGATCTCAGTGCCGCTTTCGACACGGTGTCTCACACGGTCATGTTGAAAGCCTTGCATTCGTTAGGCCTTGGAGGCTCAGCCTTACCATGGTTTCGCTCTTTCCTGGCTGATCGAACTTTTCAGGTTTTCTATACCACTGCAAGTTCTAATATCCATCGATCTCCTTACGGAGTTCCCCAGGCCTCTGTGCTGAGTCCCCTGTTGTTTAATATCTATGTGTGCCCGTTGGCATATATTGCTGAAGAGGCTGAGCTGTGCCTTTTTTCCTATGCGGACGACATGCAGATAATCTTTTCCCTTACCTCATCTAGGGGATCTGATTCATCTGCTCTCCAGATAGGTCTGAGGAAAATTGCATCTTGGATGCAGAACAACTTGCTCAGACTAAATGGAGATAAAACTGAGGTTATGATTTTAGGAAAAGAACAAGACCTCTGGGACCGCAAAATTGGCCCACTGAAATGGGCTTGTTAATCCGCCAGCACATCAAGTTCGTAACCTGGGTATCATCATTGACGACCATCTGTCAATGAAGCAACAAATCACTAAGGGGCATATTATTTAGGTCCGGCGTTAAAATTATCGCCGCTTTATCGGTAGAAAACTGCCGCTAAAGCGGCGATAATGGGCTTGATAATATGCCCGTGAGTATTCCTAAAGGAGCCCATGTTGACACCAGAACATGAGCTTCTATGGGAATTCTCTGTGGCATATTATCAAGCCCATTATCGCCGCTTTAGCGGCAGTTTTCTGCCGATAAAGCGGCGATAATTTTAACGCTGGACCTTGATAATATGTCCCTAAGGTGGCTGCGAAATGCTTTACCATTCTGAGATGGTTGAGAAGAATTCTGAGGCTGTTACCCCTCTCTGTTCAACGTACTCTGGTTCAAGCCTTCATTACGTCTAGACTTGACTAGGGCAACGTTCTATACTTAGGCTCAAATAAAACTATAATACGTAGGTTGCAGGTGGTGCAAAATACAGCTGCCAGGCTGCTGTGTTAGGTACCCAGGATGGTGTCAGCCAACGATTCTCTTTGCAAATTACACTTGCTAAAAGTGGAGAACCATATTAAATTTAGGGCCTTGAGCTTTATGTTTAAAATTAAATCCGGTACAGCCCCACAATACTTGAAATCTTTAATCCAGTTGTACACTCCTTCTCATCTGTTGAGTTCTGCTGGACAGTCTAAATTTGTTATCCCTAGAATTAAACTTATCAGGATGGGCGATAGATCCTTCTCTTTTTTGGGCCCCTCCCTGTGGAATTCTCTTCCTATCTTTATACGGGAGGAAACTGTCCTTAGTAGTTTCCACAGACACATGAAGACCTTATTGTTCAATCAGTAATTTTATTCCCACTCGCTCTTTTTCACTCTTACCTGCCAGGAAACCCCTCGGGGTAGCTGTGCCCCTTATACATTTAAAATAACATAACATAACAAGGAGGAGGAGCGTCGCCCCACTGAGCAAGTCAACGAGGGAAAAATAAAATGATAATAACTCATAGTTATTACCATTTTATTTTTCCTCTTGCTCAGCTGGGTAGGGGCGGTCCTGCTCTGCTCACAGAGCAGGGCTGGGGAGGAGTGGTTTGCATGTTCTCTATGCAGATTGCATTACAGCCTGCATGGAGAACATGCCCAGCCTCCCATTCTCTGGCTGAGCGCCAATCCACGCCACTCAGACCAATCACAAGACTGCACTGCAGCGTTGTGATTGGCTATCGGGAGGCTGGGAGCCGGGTGCCTCAGGCTTCCTGCCCTGGAAGCGGGCGAAGAGAGACAGGAGGTAGCAGCAGCAGGCAGGTAATTAAAAAAAAATAAAAATTCTTCCTTCCCTCCACACCTCTGGCCCCGCGACCCGCCTCCCTACCGCCGTTATATACCACTCACCACTGGAAGACGCACATTAAATAATCTGTATTTGATTAGGCTTGTCTTCCTTTTGAGACTCTATATTGCAGTAACTATTTCTATACATTGTTTTAGTGGCTATGCTACTAATATACCTTTAGGGCAATCATTTGAATACATTTTTTAATTTCAGATAGAATCTCAAAGATGTGTGATCTACCTAAGGAGGTTTTACTGAAATTTAATTTTGTATTGATAAACTTTAAAAGGGATTTTCAGCCTAGAACCCATGCCTTCACCACCTTGAAGATCCGCTTATTTATTTATATAATGCCTAATACCACTGACAAAGTCACAAGGCACTCTGATTTGTGGCAGTTTCCTAGAATCTCATTCAAGTGTATAGTTGGAAGAATGATGGCTGTGGTATGACCTAAATGGAATGAGTTGGATGAGATGTGTGAGGTTTAAAGTCATGTTTCAAACATGAAGCATGATAGGTTGCTGCACATAGGCATGAAGTGTTGAGATGAAAGTTAAAATAAATCAACACATCCTCACATACATACTTTCAGTTTATTTGGTCGTCAAAGTATCCCCTGTATATGTGGATGGGAATAACCAGGATATTGTTCCCTTTTGAGTTCAAGGTGATTGTTGAAGCATCATATTCATGAAGGGATTAAATTCTAGAGGTTAGCAAATGGGTTGGAGAAGAAGCTTTTTCCAGTTCCCAACTTTTTGAGGAGATTGTCAAACTAGGGACCAGTCTGTAATGCAATGGTCTTGTTTGTTGAAAAAAGAAAATTCTGATCTCAAATATGTCTCAATGAGCGGTGCACATTGCGTTAGCAGTAATGCACCCTATTCAAGGGAACCCCGTGCATGGATATGAAGCTGGGTGGGACATAAATCTGTTTATCTTAGTTGATAAACAGTTGGGTGGCTGCAGTTTGAATTCCCAGTAATGTCTTTAGTATTAATTCAGCTGTTAGAATATATAATATGTTGGTATAATCAAGATGGGCAAGTAGTAAGGCTATGGAACATTGAATTTTTGGGGGAACGTCAAGGCATGGGAAAATTTGCCTGAGTCATCTCACCATGTACAGCTTTGTTGGAGACTTGGCATACTTAAGGTATAAGAGAGAGACTGGAATCAATAACTATTCCTAAATTTCCTAAATTCAGCTGATTAGAATGGTGGTGGTCATATGTAGCAAGATGGATCAATGGTGATAGTTGGTTTGTTTGATGCATGTCAGTATTCCAGATTTTGAGAGAGGTGGATGATTCACTGAAAGCTCAAGCCACGCTCGAGCTTGATGGCTGGCCCTGGGTCAGTTCAAGGTTCTCTTGAACTCACAAGCCCAAACCAAGATTAACTTTTATACTCATGCACCAAGAACTAAAGTCAAAGCACTAACCTTTGTTGTGAAATGGGCAAGAGAAAGAGATACACATCTAGCGACTGAATTGAAAAATTTGAAACCAGAAAACTAGGGATCAATCTTGCCTTTCTTGCTTGATCAAATTATTAGAGGTGTGAAAAATTCATGTAGTTTGCTTTCTTGTGATTATGCAAACTATTGGCAAAATTTTGAGTGTAGGAAAGTAGGATCTGCTTTCATGTTCCCCCCCTTTCTTTGCTGGTGTCATTATGTTTTACTGACTACTCTGACTGGGATCCTGCTAATCAGGACCCCTGTCTCTGTGCTTCTCCTCAAAATTGGACATGGTGAGTACTTAGTTGTAAGTGCATCAGCCATTACAATATATAGAGTAGCCATGCGTCATCACACAATGGCTATCTCTACATTGGCTGTAATGAACCCTGTCGAGTTTGGTTTCAAACATGTTGAAATCATACCTTGGTGTTGGATGTTTGATTCCCAGCACTGATGCACT
The DNA here is from genome assembly GCF_964204655.1 of Triturus cristatus. Taxonomy (NCBI): domain Eukaryota; kingdom Metazoa; phylum Chordata; class Amphibia; order Caudata; family Salamandridae; genus Triturus; species Triturus cristatus. The sequence goes on from NC_140590.1 coordinate 1,391,106,305, forward strand.
GTAAAGCTCCTCCGGGAGGCTCTCAGTGCTCCCGGTACCAGTCTTCTAGACCAAGACAGTTGCTGCTGACCAGAGGCATGATTTTGCCCTCCTGCTGCTGAGCCAAGCTCGAGCGGGGGAAGGGAGGCCAATAGGTTTCCTGTCACAAGGAGGTGTGACCACCTCCCAGACAGTACTTAGTGATTGGGACAGGGTGGGGATACTTGCCAGTGCCACTACACTGCTTTGAAGGGCACATTTGGTGCTTTCCTTGCATACTCCAGTTGGAACCAGTTCAGGGAGCTGCTGGCTCTTGATCTGGGGTGAAACTGGACACAGAACATGGGAGTATCCTCCCCACTGTCCAGCCCCTCCTGTGGGAGGGACCCCAGAATCATCCCGACCCTTCCCTTAGGGTACTTAAGGGCCTACCTGTGGGTGGGTCCTTAGATTCATCATGGGACAAGATTCAGATCCGAAACCACTTTACCTTCAACCGTCTTGGCACTTTGGACTTCGTTGAACTTTGCTTTGGGAACTGAGACTGCAACAGTAAAGACTCATGCTGCGCCTAGTCCCATCATCCTGCCAGTCTTCTGTGTCGTCTGTGCCTGTGCTCCATACAGGTTCTCCACAAGGCCTGTGGACATCCAAGACACCTGAAGGAATCTCCCTTGGAGGGTAGGAGTCACCCCCCTGCATCTGCGGACAGAGGAACAAAGCTGACCGGTCTGCTTTTTTTGAGCTCCTACAGACTCCAAAAGGTTTAGCAACACAAATGGTGGTTCTGCAACTCCCTAAAGGCCTGCACTGTCTTCACAGCAAGTTTGAAATCTGTATCCCTCGTCAGACCCACTGGATTAGTAACCATGTGCACCGTGTTGACTTGCTGTTGCCAAGGCTTGATGACTCTCTCTGCCAGAGATCTTCAGGATCCGAGAAGCTCCTTCCTTAAGCATCTCCTGTAACCAAGATCTTCATCCTCACCGCATCCTCTGCACCATTGGCCTGCATCATTGGTGAGCTGCTCAAGGGTCTCTTGCAACTCCTGTGCCCCAGGCCTTTGGGTTTTCTTGAGGGTCTTCTTTGGCTTCAGTGTGTTCACCTGCTTGCTTGTGGCCTGATATGATTTACCTGCTCGTGGTCCGTCACTTGGCCCTTGCTGGTCCCGACACAGCACCTTTTTCACGTACCATGTTTGTTGCCATTGCCAAGGCTTGTTGATGCTTCCCGTTGGACATTGACCTCCTGACTCTTAACCTCCAATGTGGGGCAGCTTGTGAATGGCTCCTGGTTTTCCACCGCATTGCCTGGTCCACACAGCTGCAGCTCCAAGTGCATTTTCAACTCTCCTGCATCTCCAACATTGGTGGGCGTTCGTTATCCGTGCCTCCTGGTCACTCCTTTGTGGCATAGACTCTGTACCATCTGCTTGCAGGTACCCCTCATCTTGAATCCACCTTGGGGTTTTTCACCGAATTCTTTCATCTTCTTCGCTAACGGCATCTTTACTGAAGTCCTCCATTGTGGTCAACGGCTGTTCCCGACGTCACTTTGCACCTATGCACCCGGCTTCCCTGGTGTAGGGATCCTGGTTCCTGGGGTATCCATGTATGGGGTGACTCTCCAACCTTTCATCTTCCAAGGGGTTTCTTCAGGGTCCTCTTGGAAGGGTCCTTTTTTAAAATTGCAACCGTGACTTACCCATTTACTAGAATTGAGCACGCTGTCGTGCTCCTACTCTGCACACGGCCTCTGTGGGGTTCCTGGGTACTTACCATGGGTGTTTCCTTGGATCCCCTGCTCTTCTACGTCTTCTAGGTCCAGTCTCGACATAGGTTGTGGTTCGCAATCCACTATTTTAGTATATGGTTTGATCTCCCCCTGGAGACCACTGTGTGTTTGTGCTACTTGCGTGTTCTATTATCAAAGTATTGTGTGTATTGTGGTTATATCTCCGGTACGAGATATTGCAATGTGTTAGTGAGTGTTTATAATAATACAAATTTTTATAAATACACTGTGTGGCTTTTTTCACTTAACCTACTGGTAAAACAAGATGCTTTACACTTCTTCTGGACTAAGCCTGAAGGTTGCTCTCCACAGCTACCACTTAGAGAGCTTTCTATGGTTGTCTAAGAACACTAAAATCACCATAAGGGTTGTCTGGATTAGTGCAGGGTGCTTCTCTTAAATAAGTGTGCACCATATACTAAGCTAGCCTCCTACAATGAGAATGTACACATAATTGCACATTCATCATTTAGTGTCATATCTTAGCACAAAATGCTTTATCGCTCTAAAAAAATAAATTTTTCAAAAAAAGCACCGCAAACATCAGCCGCTAGTGTTCTATTGTTCACTGTCTTCAATGTGAGTTTTTACCATGATTAGCTAATTGTTGGTACATTTTCCCAAATTTACACATAATTGTACAAAGTGGCGAAATGGCAGATTTTCTCGAATTTTGCATAACAAGCATAATGTGAATTATCAAAATTATGCAAACTATGCCGGCATAATTTAAATGTTGGCCATGTCTGCAAATTGTGTATTCCTAGGCAAATATTTTATTTCACCAAGCCTTCTTTTTCTTCATTATCACACATGAGAGCACTTTCAAATACGAGTTCAGGATGTGTGCTATATTATACCTCTCGTGTTTGATTTATTATACTCTAATGTTGCCCCATATAAATAAGAATTTATGCCACATTAACAACTAACTGACAACAGATTTAGATTACTAATGCCATGTCGTATTGTCATCAAGGTGGAAGGAATGTTTCTAAGTTTATGTTCAAAAGCTACCACATTTAACAAGCACCTCTCAATGTAGTGATAAAATCTGATGTACTATGGAGAAATGGTTCACGCATGTTAAAAAAAACCATTTTGGGGAATTTTCGAAAATACTTTATTATATTTTACATGATGTTTATTGCATGACTTTATTATATTTAACTTGATGTTTATTGCATGATTTACATGCCAAATATTTTCATGACTTGGCTAATGCATGGCTTGTTAGAGCCACGTCAGACCTTTGGCTGGCTCTGCTCTCCCTGTTAATTCGCTGGCTCACCCACCTCTAGTTTTAGAGGTATTTATCCAGAGACTATTTACTTGTAGGCAGTGTCTGATGGCACAGGAGTCAAGATCTGATGGATATTCAAGTTTTAATATGATTTGTGCGTCTTCGCATAGTTACATTAGCTGACCTTAAATAATGATGGGAAACGAAGTCTGGAGAAGCAGTAAACATTGAGAAAGTAGAAGAACCGCTTCTCTGCTTGAGTCAGTGATAGTTTTGATATAATCCTATGTGGCTAATAATTGTAATTGCATTTATATAGCGCTTACTACCCCTGATGAGCCATCAAAGCGCTTTTCGGCAAGTAGCACGCTACTCCGGAAGACTAAAAGGATTAGCGGTGAACTAGTACTTGGAAATATAAAATCAACTTGAGGGTGGACATGTGAGTCTGTCAGTTGGAATGAAAGGGATGATGGTGAGACAGCAGAGGGAAGGGTATAGAAAGTGCTTATTTTTAGATCATAGCAGTAGGAGGAGGTTTGGGATGAGTAAAGGAGAGATGGAGGGGAGAAGAGTCTCTAGAAGTGGATTAGGGAGAAAGATGAGGTATCAGATGAGCCTAGGAGGGATACATGAGGGAAGGGTTTAGAAAGGCTTGTTTGGGAGATCTAAATAATAAAAGAGGTTTGAGATGATGGCTGGAGCAGAAGAGGTGCACTTCATTACCACCAAGAAGACAGAGTCAAATTTAGTGATCCAGTAGCATATTTTCTTCACTGAATGGCAATATTTAGTTAAAAGCAGATCTTTGAATGGATTTGCCTTATAATGGGCAATAAGACATCTGTCAGTAGAATGCAGTATGAGAAGACTCAATGCTATTTAAAAAAAATATGTTTATGTAGGCAGTTTTGAGTTCGCCCACAGTGATACCAGCTGCCAAAAAATGTGTCATAATGGAAAAATACAGTTTAGGACATGTACTCACTTATGAGGGTAAATCAAGCATCAAATTTATCTTGGCAATGCCAAATCAGTGGACCCAAATTAGAGACAAAAAGGGTCTAATTATGATGTCAGGCGGAAAGCCATCCAACAGTTTGTCAGAGGCTTTCTGCCCAACATCATGAGTTTCTATCCGACCACCGTATAACGATACTGGCAGTCAGAGGGAAGCACATGTGTGAATTCCAATTTGCTTCCAACGTGCTCACAGAGCCTATCATGGCTGCGGGCAGATTAGTAATCCCAAAAAGACATCAGAGCTAGCCTCGGCTCTGCTGTCGGGATTACGAAGTCACTTTCCGCCATGAAAAGGTAGGTGGAAAGTGACTTGGGGGACCCCTATGGGGCCTGGAGGGCACCTATGGTCCTTCCCTAAACATCCATGTACCATGTGGCGGTGTCTGCTACATGGTACAGGGATATTTGAAAACATCTTGTTTTCTGTTGCAGCTTGTGCTATGGCCCTTTTCTGGCCGCCGCACAAGCTGCTAAGGAAAATGGATGTTTCCGACTGCCCATAGAGCAGTCACATCCTAATGCTGTGAGGGTAACCGCCGACTAATAGTTGGACGGTTCCATTCCGCTACGGTGTCAGTCGGATGCCCGTCCAACCTACATCGTAATCAGGCCAATAGTCATGATCAAACAATTTTGAAGACGCCTGGCTTTTATTAAGGTTTTACAAAGCTACTGTTAAGCTACAGCATAAATTGCACTTAGTAGCAAGATAGAAAATGAGGATTGTCAGGAGTTTATTGAATGACTGACCATCTAAGTGTTTCAGATGTGTTTTTTTCACTATCAGAAAGAATGCGAGCGCTTGTCAATTCAACAAACTGTCACAGAAAAATGTTTAATGTAGTGTCCATCAAGTGCGCTTGTTCTGTGCATTTTAGTACAAACAACTTACCAAAACAATATTGTAGACAATTAATTTAATTTGAATGAAGCACTAGCCTCTAATGGGAAAACATTGCATTGTTTCTAGGAAGTTCAACTTTGGTGTATTTATGCCATATACAGCAAGGATGGAACTCCAGAAAGGGTGTGTCTCAGTCAATCCTATGTGTAAATTACTGGCTGGACAAGGAGCAAGGTAAATGATGGCCACAGAGACCCAAGAGAGGATTTTACCTGGGAGGTCTACTCTATACAATAGGATAATTGCACTGCTATTGCCAATAAACATTCGAAGGATCTAGGGTAAGTGTCTGCAAAGCAAACAGTGCAGTGTAAGATGACCATACCAGCATTAGGTAAGTGGGAAGAAGGTTAGCTATAGTAGCTTCACAGGATATGTCGCCTCCTCCAACTGGTCACTTCAAAAGTGCACATAGTCTACAATTCTGTCCTTAACAAGAGGTTGTAAATTTACATTAGGTCATTATTGCCAACTTACAATCATATTGCACCCACTACATCAACATGTCTCTATACAATAGGGTAAGTATACATTTACTATTCTTAACTCAACACATACTTACATTGAGAGGTAATTCTATGTGGAAATAAGAGCAGTAAATCATACTGAATTCTACTTCCCGTATAATAACAACCATGTTTAGATATCAAAACAGTGCAAAACACTGAATGGAATATAGCGCACATTTGTTCGGTCGAATAAATGCAGTATTTCACTTGCAAACATGATAACACACATAACTGCCATTGCTAAATCAAGCAATTGAATGCATTTTGCTGCTATAAATCAACAAATATGAAATGCAATGTTGACTAACAGATCCAACAGGAGGGGTTCATGAGGTTGCACTTCTCGAGTCAAAATGTACCCTCATAGAAGTGCTGATTTAAATTAGGGGTGGGAGTGACTCGCTGCATTCAGGACAGCATAATCACCCCGATTTAGCAAACATTTCTGCGAGATTATGCTTGAAGTACGTGAGAAGCGGAATCAACTTGAGGGTGGACATGTGAGTCTATCAGTTGGATTGAAACGGATAATGGTGAGATAGCTGAGGGAAGGGTATAGAAAGTGCTTATTTTTAGATCATAGCAGCAGAAGGATGTTTGGGATGAGTAAAGGAGAAATGGAGGTGGAAGAGTCTCTAGAACTGGATTAGGGAGAAAAATGAGGTAGCAGATGAGCCTAGGAGGGATACACGATGGAAGGGTTTAGAAAGGCTTGTTTGGGAGAGCTGAATAGTAAAAGAGGTTTGAGATGATGCACGGAGCAGGAGAGGTGCACTTCATTACCACCAACAAGATAGAGTCAAATTTGGTAATCCAGCAGCATATTTTCTTCACTGAATGGCAATATTTAGTTAAAAGCAGATCTTTGAATGTATTTGTCTTATAACGGGCCATAAGACATCTGTCAGTAGAATGCAGTATTAGAAGACTCAATGTTATTTTTTTTAAATATGTTTATGTAGGCTGTTTTGAGTTCGCTCACAATGATACCAGCTGCCGAAAAATGTGTAATGATGGCAAAATACAGTTTATGACATGTACTCACTTATGAGGGTAAATCAAGCATCAAATTTATCTTGGCATTTTGCTGCTATAAATCAACAAATATGAAATGCAATGTTGACTAACAGATCCAACAGGAGGGGTTCATGAGGTTGCACTACTCGAGTCAAAATGTACCCTCATAGAAGTGCTGATTTAAATTAGGGGTGGGAGTGACTCGCTGCATTCAGGATAGCATAATCACCCCGATTTAGCAAACATTTCTGCGAGATTATGCTTGAAGTACGTGAGAAGGGGAATTCTGTATTTAGAGCTATTTATTAGATTACATTTTATGAATTGTGTCTTTTATGATTGAAAAAAATCGAAATAAAGACTAATTGAACTGAGCTATTTATTAGCACAAAAATGCCCCCTCCTGTCCAAAATTGACAGGATGATACCTTTCCGCTAAGAAGATAGTGCTAAATACAACAGAACACGAATAGCAAGCGGCACTCACTAAAGGTGCTTTTCGGGTGGGATATTCCCACAACTTACTACCAACATTTAGGGCTATTTCTTAGCGCAAAATGCACCTTCTTGTCCAAAATGAATGCACGGATTCACTTTGTGTTAAGAATTAGTGCTAAACACAGCAGAACACAAATAGCGAGCGCCCACTCGTGCTTGCTAAATGTGCTCTCGCGCTCGTTTTTTCCCCTCAAAATACTCTAAATTATGCGAGGAGTAGTAATTGTGTAATTATTGGTAATTCTGCATCAAAGAGTGATGTGGAATTACAGAAATGTCTCCAATTATTACGGCGTAATTGAAATAGGAAGAAGGTTAGCGAGTTTGATTTGAGTTGATTTGAATAGATAAACCAAATCAAAGGGAGAATATAAGCAAGCGTGCTGGGGAGATCAATACTAATAAAAGTAATGAGAAAACTGGATGATTTTTAGTTTATTTCAGAAATATAGTAAAGAAGATTGGATGAGTAGGTTTGGGAAGATGGTTTTCCAGATTACAACAGTAGAGTATCAGAATGATTGTACTTCAAAATCTGGTTTTAAATTTCTAACCTAAAGATTTAACATCTTATCAGGACTGTGGTGTATATACCCAGATGTTTCCATATATTCACACACGTAAAGAGCTTTACTTATATTGATAGTACTGTAAATTTGGCAAATGGGTTAAAATTTATTTTTGGCTACTGGTGATCACCAACGTAGCCCATATATACTGAAGCAATGTATTCATTGTATTTTGAGCCAGTGTCCAGAATGGCTGCTGGTCGTAAAGAAATGATTAATGGGGTGTGAGTGTTGGGTTTGAAGCCAGTCACTATAGACAAGCCAGGCCTTGAATCTGTATATCCTTTTCTTGGTGCATGCCTTTCCAGTTGATGTAGTTGAAGTTGACAGGTTTGCCTTCTTTGTTGTATGTAGATGAAAAATAAAATTTGATTGAGATGTAAATTAATTCCAATTGCATGCACCCATTTACTGTTTTAAGGTAAGAATTATGCAAAGATGCTTCAGTGTATGATTGCTGTGAGTTAATTTTGGAGATTATTCACTTTGGCTAATCAGCTACATAGCTGGTTACTGGTTCCTTAACTTGAGCAGTAGTTCACACTGCAGAAGAAATCTTGTCTGGACCTTGGCATCTCTACCAGTTACTGTTTAACGTTGCTTCTGCTTGCAGTATTCAAACTTGTAGGAGATGTCCAGGCCACATCTGGAGGGTGACTGTTATATGTGGCCACACAGGATTCCATTTTCCTTCAACAGGGTGGAACTTAACATGGAGGGTTAAAAAAAGCACAACAAGCAATGTGAATTGCTGGTTTTCTTTTCAGTGCTGCTAAATTCCTTGATATTGACCAGACTTTAGGGTGAAGACGTTGGGAGATAGGTCCCTTTGTTGTGTGAGGACACCACTTACCCCTTCCTGCTTCAAGTCTTTACCAAAGGTAAGTGTGAAATCCCTACCGATTTGGGGCCTTAGTTTATATGCCCTGAAAAGAAGTCTCATCTCTATTTCACCTTCCTGCAAAGTAATGCAAAGCATTGTATCAATTTGTTTACACCTGTGGGAAGTATCCGACTGAGAAAGAAAATAGACGAGCGCCAAACGAAAAGTAGCCCCCATTAGTGAATTACCAAGCTAAAAATGTGAGTCATGTTTGCAAAGTAGGGCAGTTTTGAACTTGTAAATATACAGGGGCAGATTTACAAGCCCCTTGCGAGACATTTACGCCGCAGTTGCGTCACTTCTGTGACGCAGCGGCGGTGTAAACCATGCGCCATGTTGCGCCTTATTTACAACGTGACGCATCTAGGGAGATGCGTCACGTTGTAAAGCCCTGAGCTACATTAAACCTGCGTCAGGTTTAATGTATGCAAGGTGGGTGTTGCGTCGGAAAAAGCCTCGGAAAAGTGACGCAGTGATTTCACTGAGTCACTTTTCCGACGCTGCTGCGTCAAAACCCTGCGTTTGCTTGAAGCAGGCATAAGGCATGACGCAGCATGTTCGGTATGGGCAGCCCCTGTGCATTGCTCGAGTTGCGTCGTGCTTGCGACACGACTCGAGCAATGCGCCGCCCTTATGCCATCAGATGCGTCACGCATCTGTTTATCCTTGCGCCATGATGCGATGTATTGTAAATGCGGCGCATCTGTGGTGGCGCAAGGGTAAACTTGCATGACGCATCTTTCCTGGCGCATCCCTGCTGATTTGCAGGGATGCGCCAGGAAACATAAATCTGCCCCACACTGTATAAGTGTTTCACAAGGTGTGGAAGACTGCATAGATTTGAGCTTGCTGCAGGCAATGTTTGTTTTAGTATCAGGGAAATCAGCAGTAAAAACCGGCCCCTGCAGACCATAAACAGGCCCACCAACACCCTGAAAAGCAGCCCACACACTGACCTGTGAGATCAGCACGTCAGGCACTGCCCGATTGTCCTGCCTGACAGTCCAACCCTGCCTGTTGGCATTGCAAAAAATTGCAGACACTCCACAAAATTGCACAGCACTTCATGAGCTCCTGCTCAACCTTTTGTAAATTTTAGGATCTGATTAGCAAAGCTGACTGCCACAGCTGGATTTGACTTACTCCTGGAAATACAATACCAAATCACTTGCATAAGCTACACCTCCTTACAGAAATTTCTTTGGAAATCTAACTCTTAGATAATTACTATTGTACACTCCCTCTGCTTAATTTTGCTCAAGTTTTTGATTTTTTAGGAGTATTCTGGTAATAGATTGACTTCTTGGCTTTGTGGGATGTGTAGGACGGGAGAGTAATGTAAGCTGCCTGTCCTCGAACACTGAGGCGTAGGATGAACGTTTAAAGGGTATGTGTTTAGGAGCTTTTTAGGGTGGAAACCACACAATCCCTGGGGGAGCAGCATTTTGATGGGTTAAGCAGAAGAGTACAAGAGAGGTTGCCACGGGCTTTCCCTCGCTTCATGGCAAGTGCATCGAACATTGTTTAAATAAGTTTCAATTTAATATAGGAGTCCTTTCATGCACATTAGCATTGTACTTAATATATAGAGTAATCCCATTAAATTGTGTATTTGTACAGCCTTTTCCCAATAATATATGTTGATGTGTTCATATTTTATTTCCACTAGTATTACTAATAAAGAAAATGTGTTTTTAAATATATACGACTTCTTGGTGACAAGGATATACACCAAAAGGAAGGGTTTTTACATTTGGGTGACACATTAGTATGAATAACGGTTCAGCTCCAAATCTGACGCGCACTTTTTCAAAGCTCTGAAGGACACTGGAGCTGTATAGAAGTGTCTTTAACAGCGATGTGGACTCCAAGGAGTTTACGCGAAATTGGGGCACCCTGCCACTTCGGCCCTCTAGAGATTCAAATTAAAAGAAAAGTGCTTTAAGACTAAGTCAAAGAATGAACCTTGATATGAAACAGGATACACGGATTAATACTTAAGGCAGTGCTAATATAAAGGATACCAGAGGATGGAAAACTGCGAAAGGTCCAGTTGCAAAACACTGTTAACTGTACAACACCAAACTCTTTTTACCATCCTTCCTTACTGTCTTCCTTTCGTCCTTTCTTCATTCAATGTTCCCTTATCTTTCCTTTTCTGCCTTCTTTATTTTATGTCTTTGTTCTATTCTTTCCATTTTCTATCTCCCTTCCCTGTTTCCATCTGTTCTGCCACCCTACGTCTCGTCTCGTCTCCACTCCTCTCCTTGCTTGTATACAGCAATACAACAAGTTCCAGGCACCAGACCAGTTGGTACATGGAGGAACTCAGACTAATGAAATACCACTGAAAACAACTGGAGCCCAAAGGGAGAATGAGTCAGGACAATGCGGAAAGGAGCACATTTAAATCTGCCCAATGATGCTATGACCAAATGATACTAGCAAATAAAGGCACCCCTCTGGCGGACTGCATACATGCCAGCACCATCAGAAGAAAATACATTTTAGCCACTGTGAAAGATTTCACCTCACCATTGGCTGCCCCTTAGTGGAACATTCTCTCTCAATTCTTCAGCACATAAAATCACTGCCACTTACAGCAACTTCAATCAAGACAGACAGACCTCACCAAACACCTACTGATCCTGTCCATAGAACCAGTTCTAACCACATGGGCCATCCACACACCCAAGGAAACCGCTGCCACCATGAAGTCTATCCACTCATGGGCCCCTAAGGACTTTTGACCCTACAACACCTACTCCAGAGGACTTCAACCCATCAGCACCGTGCTCACACCCATTCTGAATGCCTCCTTGTGTTCCGCGTCTGTCCCAGATGCTTGCAAACATGCACCTGCCCTCCCATTGCTGAAGAAATCCTCTGTGGAATCTTCACCACTCGCCAACTAAAGACCGATCTCCATCCTACCATTCCCACCCAAGGTCATAGAGAAAATCATCAACAGACACCTCACAGAATATATCAATGTGAGAAATTGGGTTGTTGGTAGACTGGGGTGTGAGCCCTATTCCAGCACCAGCCACAATCCTTTGCAGGCTGAAAAACAAAAAGTCACTAAATTAACCTGTGCCTAACCCTGGGTAGCGTGGCACAGAAAGCAGGCAGACTTCACATAGAGGCAATTTGTAAAGTATTAAACGCAGCACGCAAATAGCAATAAAGTGAAAGCACAACACAGGAAAACTCTCAAACGAATTTAGAAAAAGAGAGTACATTTTCATAAATTATTTGACACCAAAATGATAAAAAGCCAATCAGTAGTCCTGGAGTTATAAATTTATAAAGTCGTAAGTGAAATCAAAGATCCAACCGCAGACATCTGGCCGTGTGAGACTGCGATGGAGCGTGGTTTGGATTCAAGAAGTGGATTTGGCCCCCTCAGCGCTTACTTTTGGACTTATAAAAATTTTGAAAGAAAATTGTCTGCGAAGGTAGAAGTTCAGGGGGGCAAGACTTCAGGAGTGTCCGTGGAGGTCTGTGGAGTGAAGCCGCGGTGAAGGTTTTTACCTTGGGACTTAGTTGCCGAGATGGAAGTCAAAAATATGCAGTGGGAGAAAACAGAGGGTGAAAGCCGAAGACATTTTCATAACATTTGGATACCCCTTTGGTGAAGAACTGCCTAAACAGAATTGTGGCTGCAGAGAAGAATGTGATGGAAGATGGAAGAAGCCACAATGTCAATCTGGCCGGCAGTGCACCTCAGGCGGATAGATGAGCAAGTTGGTTTCGGTCAACTCCTGGTTCTCAGAGCACTTTTTGAACACATTTTGCCAAAGTCTTAAGTTTTAGAAATTGGCCATCTGGGCACCTTTAGCACCACAACCAAGGGCTCAGGAGAGGAGGGAGACTTATTGGGGGATCAGGTCTCACTCAGGCTATGTATAGATGCGGGTTCTAGATGGTGGGATCCCGCAATGTCCCTGTGGTTCTGAACAGGAGGCCAGCAAACTAGCACTTGGAACCACTTTTGGCAATCCTGGTTGCAGGTGAAGATGCAGGGCTCAACAGCAGGGCTAGACTCTCAGGATTTAAGGAAGGTTCCAGGCAGAAAACCAGTCCTCCCAGGTACAGCATCAGTCTGGCAGAGTGCACAACAGGTACAGCAGGCAGCCCTCTGAGGGTCTTTCCGCATGTCGAGTCGTCAGCTGGAGAGTGGGTGCCTTTCTTCAGGAAAGCAGGAGAAGCTTCTGGAAAGGTTCTTTGAAGTGCATGGGCTTTCTGCCTCAGTAGCCCTGGCTCTAAGCTGGCTGCAGTGACAGTACATCGGTCATTAAACCTTTTATGATGAGACAGGACGCAGCCTACTCAGGTGCAAGTGTGGCTGTGCTCTGCTCCATCCCCCCATCCTGTCAGAGATGGCCCATTAAGGCACACCTAATCCCTCTATTGTGTGAATGTCTTAGAGCAATTCACAAAGTTTAACTGTCAGCTACACCCAGTCATGTGACCGAATGCAGGCTGCAGACACAAAGGGCTAAGGACAGGAAAATGCTATCTTTCTATGAGTGAAAAAAGAACAGATGATGGAAGTAAGTGACACAGTGAGTACGGGCCCACATCAGGGCATACCCTTCCCACTTAGGGCGCAGCATTTTTGCATATGATTGGTTCCAAACTGGGGTGGCATGGTGAACAAACGAAAAATTTATTCAACCCAGAAATCTTGACTGGGGGTGAATGTTTGATTTGTTCAGCATTCCATCCATTATTTGTTTGCGCAGCATTTTTAGCCCTAAGTGCGATGTCCAGACATGGGTCCTATGCTTACTGTGCAACTGGATTCAAGATAGCCTGGCTGATGAGGGGTGACACCCGAAGCATGTCCCAGGATGCTTGTTTTTGGTCCAGGGAGGACCTGGCCTGGCAGTTAGGGCTGGACTGTTCCTATACGGAGCAGAAACAAGGCTGATTTCCTCATGACTGTGTCTAAACTGGGGGTCATGGTGAGCAAAAGAATGATGGATTTAACCCAGATCTCTTGTCTGGGGGTGAATGTTGGATTTGTTTAGCATTCCATCCATCATTTCTTTGCACATCATTGTGCGCCATAAGTGGAATGGCTATGCCCAGACCCACGCTCACTGTGCCACTGGATTCAAGCTAGCCTGGCAGATGAGGGGTGATACCCCAAAACCAGTCGCAGGATGCTTGTTTACGGTCCAGGGAGGACCTGGCTTGGCAGTTCGGGCTAGACTTTCCATGAGGAGCAGGGTCAAGACTGATTTTCATATGACTGGGTCCAAACTTGCGTGGCATGGTGAGCAAAAGAACGGTGGATTTAACCCAGTTCTCTTGACTGGGAGTGAATGCATGATTCTTTCAGCATTCTGTCCATCATTTGATTGCACAGCCTTTTTCTAAAAGTGCCATGTTTAAAACTGTAATGAAAAATCCGACTTTACCATTGAAGAGGGTTCATCATACAATCCCATAGATACCAAACATGATATTCGACCTCATCTTAATTAGGAATTACAGCTTATCACATGTAATAAGGAATCCACAATGTTATACTGTGGGAGGGGTACACCTTACAGTAGGGAAAAACGAATGTGGGAGTTTTTTACTACCAGGACATGTCAAACTTAAAAGTACATTTCCTTCCTTTTAAGTACATAGCACCATGCCCTATGTGCTTCCTTGGGCCTACCTTAGGGGTGACTTGTATGTAATAGAGAGGGGAGTTTAAAACTTGGCAAGGGGGTTTAAATGCCAAGTCGACATGGCAGTGTGACACTGCATTCAGGCTGCAATGGCAGGTCTGGGACAAGTACGTTTTAGACTGCTACTTAAGTGGGTGGCACAATAAGTGCTGCAGTCCTAACAGTGATAGACAGAATGCAGAACAATGTCATACATTCACCCCAGTACAGAGATCTGGGCCTAAATCCCTCGTTTTTTTGCTCACAATGCCTTTTCAGTTTGAACCCAGCCATATGCAATTCAGTCTTGACCCTGTGCCACATGGGAACAGTCCAACCCGAACTGCCAAGCAAGGTTCTCCCTGGACTGGAAACAAGCATCCTAGGACCAGTTTCGGAGTTTCACCCCTCTTCAGCCAGGTTAGCTTGATTCCAGTGGCATGGAGAGCAAGGGACCCACGTCTGGGCATACCCTTCCCACTCGGGGTGACAAATGCAAAAACAACAGTTATGTTATGTTAAATAGTTTGTGAAGCACGTGAATCTCCCCCGGGGGGGTCTCTCAGCGCTGGCAGAACTGTGCGGGGACGTTGGAGCGGTGTCATTCTGTGAACAGGGTGGTTTTCAGTGTCTTCCTAAACCTGAGGTAGTCGGAGCGGTTCAGTGACTAAATATCGAGGGACAAAATATCGACTATACAAAAAATCGACACTAAAATATCGAGGGACAGAATATCGACACCCTATCTACAAACAGGTAAGTACTAAAATATCGATTCCAAAATATAGACTGTCAAAATATAGTTAGTCAAAATATCGAATTTTTTAAATGTATTAAAAATAATATAAAATTATTTATATATTAAAAACAATTAAATAAAACATACATAATATAATATAAAATAGCTTAAAATGTAAATATAATATAAGTAATTTAAAAAAGTCGAGATTTTGTTGGATACTGAGAGCGTAAAAATTACTATTCCCACTCCAGTGAGTGCAACAGTAGGGAAAGCGTTGGATAGCGTAGGGGTAAAAATTACTATTCCCACTCCAGTGAGTGCAACAGTAGGGAAAAAGTTGGATAGCGTAGGGGTAAAAATTACTATTCCCACTCCAGAGAGTGCAACAGTAGGGAAAGCGTTGGATAGCGTAGAGGTAAAAATTACTATTCCCACTCCAGTGAGTGCAACAGTAGGGAAAACGTTGGATAGCGTAGGGGTAAAAATTACTATTCCCACTCCAGAGAGTGCAACAGTAGGGAAAGTGTTGGATAGCGTAGGGGTAAAAATTACTATTCCCACTCCAGTGAGTGCAACAGTAGGGAAAACGTTGGATAGCGTAGGGGTAAAAATTACTATTCCCACTCCAGAGAGTGCAACAGTAGGGAAAGCTTTGGATAGCGTAGAGGTAAAAATTACTATTCCCTCTCCAGTGAGTGCAACAGTAGGGAAAACGTTGGATAGCGTAGGGGTAAAAATTACTATTCCCACTCCAGAGAGTGCAACAGTAGGGAAAGCGTTGGATAGCGTAGAGGTAGAAATTACTATTCCCACTCCAGTGAGTGCAACAGTAGGGAAAACGTTGGATAGCGTAGGGGTAAAAATTACTATTCCCACTCCAGAGAGTGCAACAGTAGGGAAAGCGTTGGATAGCGTAGAGGTAAAAATTACTATTCCCACTCCAGTGAGTGCAACAGTAGGGAAAACATTGGATAGCGTAGGGGTAACAATTACTATTCCAACTCCAAACAGTGCAACAGTAGGGAAAGCGTTGGATAGCGTGGAGGTAAAAATTACTATTCCCACTCAAGAGAGTGCAAAAGTAGGGAAAGTAATGATTTAAATTAAATATAAGATGACATTAATTATCAATACTGATAAAAAGTTAATTAAAAATAATTACCAATTAATAACAATTAATTACCATTTAAAAATATTAATTACCAATTGATAAAAATTTAATACCAATTAATAATAATTAATTACCAATTACAGATTAATTATCAATTATCAATACACATGAATAAAAAACATTAATATTTACTTTATTACAATTAATTTACTTCCCACCCAATTCCCACAACCCACTCCCAATAATAAAAAATACAATTCACATTATTATCAATTAATCAATTAATAAAAATATGTTTGCAAATAATAAAACTTATTTAGCAATTCATACAAATTATTTACCCATTAATACAAATGTATTACAAATTATTAATTAATTATCAATGAATTATCAATACACATAAATAAAAAATTAATTATTTACTTTATTACAATTAATTTACTTCCCACCCAATTCCCCTACAAACCCATAACCCGCTCCCATTAACAACAAATACAGTTAACATAATTATCAATTAATCAATTAATATATATTAATTACCAATTAATAAAAATAAATTACCAATTAATAATTAATTATCAACTAATTAATTATCCAAACATATAAATATAATTAACATTTAATTAACCATAATTAAATTACTTCCCACCCTATTCCCCTATAAACCCACAACCCGCTACGGAATTAAATTACGCAATAATTAAATTACATAACATTCATTTGTTTAAATAAATTAAACATACATTACAACAATAATACATCATTTTAACACATATACTACCATACATAACACAAAAAAAAATTCGATATTATGGTAATCTATATTTTAAAATTCGATATTATGGTATTCGATATTTTTAAGGTCTATATTTTGGTAATCTATATTTTTAAGGTCTATATTTTGGTAATCGATATTTTGTACCCTAAATTCGATATTCTGACCTATCTATATTTTGTAGAGTCGATATTCTGACCACTCTATATTTTAACTTCGATATTCTGGGCAGTCGATATTTTGGAATTGATATTTTGGGTGTTTACCAGTCGGAGCACTGTCTGAGCGGAAGGGGGAGCTGATTCCAGACCAGCGGAGCTTGGTAGGAGAAAGATCTACCTCCAAGCCGTGCTCTCTTTATCCTTGGAATGAGTAACAGAGATTTAGAACATGATCTCACGTCGCGGTTAGGAATGTATTGGTGAAGCCTTTCCGCCAGATATATCGGGCCAGGGCCCCACAGAGCTTTGTGTGTCAAGCAACAGAGCTTAAACATGATACGTTTCCTCACTGGTAACCAGTGCAGACGTTGAAGCAGCGGATGAGAGGCTGATCTAAACGGTGCATTGGTAACCAATCGTGTAGCGGTGTTTTGCACCACTTGCAAGCGGCTGAGGGCAGATTCATTGGCGGCAACCAAAAGGGCATTGCAGTAGTCCAATTTATTCAACACAAGAGCCTGAATAAGAGTTTTGCGGAAAGAGTCCGGGAGATAGGGGAGAGCTTTCCTCAGAAGTCTCAGTGTAGAGAAACATGCACTAACTGTGTGAGATACATGATCTTTCATATTAAAAGCCTGGTCGAAACGGACCCCAAGGATTTTTGCTGTAAGCTTAGGCTGGGGAGCGGGACCCAATTCAATTGGCCACCAAGTAGGTGACCACATAATGGGGGCATCTCCAAAGAGAATGATCTCTGTTTTGCTGGCATTCAGCTGGAGGTAATTGCCGCTCATCCACTCCGAGATAGATAGCATACCTAGGGAGAAGGATGTTTGAGTTGTCGGTGAGGATTTGTCAAAAGGGAAGATAAGTTGGGTGTCATCAGCATAAGATACGGGGATGAACCCAAGAGATCTTAAAAGAGAAGCAAGGGGGGCCACATAGATATTAAACAGTGTTGGGCTCAGACAAGAGCCCTGTGGCACACCCTTGTTCAAACTTTCGGTGGTGGAACGGAAAGGACCAAGATTAAGAGTTTGTGTGCGGTCGGAGAGGAAACTGGTAACCCAGTTCATCGCCATTCCCCCTAGTCCAGTCCCTCTTAATCTTCGGAGCAGGGTCAGATAGTCAACCGTATCGAAAGCGGCGGACAGATCTAAAAGGACCAAGATGGCAGATTGTCCTTGATCAAGTGTCCGTCTGATGTGGTCAGTTGATGGACAGAATGCAGAACAATGTCATACATTCACCCCAGTACAGAGATCTGGGCCTAAATCCATCGTTTTTTTCCTCACCATGCCTTTCCAGTTTGAACAGAGCCATATGCAAATCAGTCTTGGCCCTGTGCCACATGGGAACAGTCCAGCCTGAACTGCCAAGCCAGGTTCTCCCTGGACTGGAAGCAAGCATCCTAGGACCGGTTTTGGGGTTTCACCCCTCTTCAGCCAGGATAGCTTGACTCCAGTGGCGTAGTGAGCACAGGACCCACGTCTGGGCATACCCTTCCCACATAGGGCGAACAGCAAAACACACAAGATGATGGACGGAATGTTGCACATTGGCAAAACATTCACCCCCAGTCACAGATCTGGGTTTAATCCATCGTTATTTTGCTCACCACGCCACCCCAGTTGAGAAATGGCCATATGCAAATTAGTCTTGACCCTGTGCCTCATGGGAACAGTCCAGTCCGAACTGCCAAGCCATGTCTTCCCTGGACCGGAATCAAGCATCCTAGGACCGGTTTCGGTGTTTCACCCCTCTTCAGCCAGGATAGCTTGACTCCAGTGGCGTAGTGAGCACGGGACCCATGTCTGGGCATACCCTTCCCACATAGGGCGAACAGCAAAACACACAAGATGATGGACGGAATGTTGCACATTGGCAAAACATTCACCCCCAGTCTCAGATCTGGGTTTAATCCATCGGGTGAATGTATGACATTGTTCTGCATTCTGTCCATCAACTGTTGTTTTTGCATTTGTCACCCCGAGTGGAAGGGTATGCCCAGACTTGGATCCCTTGCTCTCCATGCCACTGGAATCAAGCTATCCTGGCTGAAGAGGGGTGAAACCCCGAAACCGGTCCTAGGATGCTTGTTTCCAGTCCAGGGAGAACCTGGCTTGGCAGTTCGGGCTGGACTGTTCCCATGCGGCACAGGGTCAAGACTGATTTGCATATGGCTTGGTTCAAACTGGAAAGGCATGGTGAGCAAAAAAACGATGGATTTAGGCCCAGATCTCTGTACTGGGGTGAATGTATGACATTGTTCTGCATTCTGTCCATCAACTGTTGTTTTTGCATTTGTCACCCCGAGTGGGAAGGGTATGCCCAGACGTGGATCCCTTGCTCTCCATGCCACTGGAATCAAGCTTTCCCGGCTGAAGAGGGGTGAAACCCCGAAACCGGTCCTAGGATGCTTGTTTCCAGTTCAGGGAAAACCTGGCTTGGCAGTTCGGGCTGGACTGTTCCTATGTGGCACAGGGTCAAGACTGATTTGCATATGGCTGGGTTCAAACTGGAAAGGCATGGTGAGCAAAAAAATGATGGATCTAGGCCCAGATCTCTGTACTGGGGTGAATGTATGACATTGTTCTGCATTCTGTTCATCAACTGTTGTTTTTGCATTTGTCACCCCGAGTGGGAAGGGTATGCCCAGACGTGGGTCCCTTGCTTTCCATGCCACTGGAATCAAGCTATTAAGCGAAGTGCCCATTAATGTCACAGCATGTTTTCATTCACTTCCATGGGATGTATATCCACAAATGCACATAATATGCACCATTTTTAACAGCTTTATAGTTTCCTTTTCTACACATAACACTGTCCATGTTGATACATAAACTTTTGTATAAGTGCCTCTTGTTAACCTAAAGCACAATAGAATATTTACTATAATTAATACATATATGACACATCCTTCATGCTCCGTGGGTGACTCCAGAGTCTGCCCAGCAATAGTGCATACTTTCCCAATACTAGAGTGGTTCCCCAATACCTGGTATATGTTTAGCTGTGTTATTTTGTATAAGGAGCCTCACTGATGTAGCCACATGTCTGTCTGGCATGATCAGAAGTGCCACAAACTTATTCACTGTGATGGGTGGGACACTAAGTACTTCTTTTAAATCTTGCTTATTGTGAGGAGCTAGTTCTCTTAAATGGCCACAAAGTGTAGTGTAGTTCCTTAATACCCTTCATGCAGGACCTGCACTGTTTACGGATAACATAAACTGTGGGTTTGATGGCAGACTGACTCTGTTACACCCCCGCTGAGTATGTTAGCCTATGTTTTTGCATTAGCTAGCTCGCAGTGCCACTAGAATCTCCTTTTATCATAGAGATTAGTTTTTGGCAACCTCAGAACACAACAAACCCTGATTCCTCATACTCGTGAAAACAATATATTACTTTTCACCTAGTCAATCGTGCTTGCTCATTTTCTCTCAGAAAGATACACAGAAGAAACAGTTGGGCGTGTTTACAATAAGATTTTATTGTACCGTTGTTCTTCTCATGTAAAATATATGTGCTGCTACAACTGTGACACAGTAGCAGAGATAGAGTATCAGGAGTACAGTGAAAAAAAGGAATAGTACAGCTCCACCATTTTTCAATAGTCATGAACATATACAGGAATATAAAATGCATTTATAAAATAAAGTGCGTACTCCTAAGATGCCTGTCTAGATGTACCTGAGTGTACCTAGCATGTGGGTAGGTGTGAAAGTGCTAATAAGCCTTAGAGCCTAATAGTCTAATTGCCTAGGAGTCTAAGAGTCTAGAGTCTAGAGCCAAGAATCCCACTAGGATTTAGTCGAACCCCATTACCTGAATAGTGAGAGTGTGGGACTTCGTCCTTGACTTGAGTTGGACACCCCGCAAGGGATAGTCAGACCACTGTCAGCTGGAGCGAAGGCATGCTGGAGCCGCAGCGTCTCTGGTCAGTGTGTCGGCCTAGAAGTCTCTGTTCCCTCCTGCCTACTGATAGCAAGAGGTGCTGTATTTATACAGTCTATGTGCATGTGTTAGACATTGCTCAGTATGAGGATGACGTTGGGGATTACACCTTTGTGCGTAGATAGGAGAGGTGATGTATGTCCCCTGGAGAGTGTTCTCATAAATTATTCATATTTGCTAAGGATGACGTCTTAGCAATATTGATCGGGCAAAACCCACCCTCGTCATGAAACTAGGTGAAAGGTTTAGTCCTTTAAAGGCGTCAGTCCTTATAAGGCGTCCAGTCCCTATAAGGCATTCTATCCTTATTTGGAGTTATGTGCTTATAAGGCTCGTTCATATGAAATGATGGGGAGATGATGTAGGGAAAGAGTACGATGTTCTCTAAACCTATATTAGGGTACCGATATGAAATATAACACCCACTCCACCTTATACTTAACAATAATAATACACATATTGAGATACACATTTATAACGGTGTCAGTGCATAATATTATCAAGAAGTCATTTAAAATGTTTCTAAAAACGTTAAAATTACTTAAAAATAGTTTTAAAAATGAGGAAATAAAGGTTCTTTGGTAAGGTTTGACTTTTTGTTGTAAGGTTCCGCAAATCACAGTTCTAAATGAGTTTGATCAAACATGTTGAACTACTGCAAAGGTACTTAGTAGGCCATACTTATTGAAAGTTTCAATTTGAAAAAGTTATTTTGAAAAGGGGAAAGAAAATTTCTGAATTCGTTCCCAGCACACGGTGAGCCAGATTTAGATTAGAAGTCCTGGCTGGGAGACATAACATTTTCGCTACCTTCTACAGCAGGGGACAAACACTGCAATACCTCGCATAGCACGTCAAGTGTGCATAGATGAAACTCCTCGCTGCCAACTGCTGTTGTGGAGGTAGCTGGTGCTGAATTCGATACTTTGGTGCCAATGCTCGAGCTGAAATTCAATTCAGTCGTGAAAGGCACCTCCGGTTCCCCAAGGAAGTCATGCATCAAGATGGGAATATACGCTGGGGATAGAGTCATGCATTGGACCACATGGGTTCCAGCCTGGAGTCTAAGTCCGCTGGCGTCTCCATGTCAGGTGTCAGACAGATGTCTAACTCGCATTCTCCTCCAGAGAACAGGCATCAGAAGACAGGTACGATGCAGTCATCAAAGACTGGTTGAAGGATAAGCACAAAGGAGCACTTAGTTCTCGTAGACGAGGTGCACCCAGATGCTGTACCATGCGCTCACGGTAATATCTCTCCAGGAGAGCTTTTGCAATCTCGCTGGTGGATGGTCCGTCCATTGAGCAGCAGGTAGACGATAATCAGGATTCCAACTACAGAGAGCAGGATCAGAGGTAGACCCCCGAAAATGCTTCCAAATACAGAGTGTATAAAGTTAGGAACAACTCAGAGGATCGTCTGGAAAGTGCTAAGGAATCCTGACCATATGGTCTTAAATAGGTGTATAATGCCACTTGTATCTGACATGTCAAAGATACGTCCCACCATTTCTATGAAATGTAGGGGGCAGTTGGTACGAATAAGTATCTGTATCTCTGTTGAGGTCCTTGCAACTTGGAGATCAAAGGTTTCTGGGGCGGATGTTAACGGCACAGTCTGCTGTAAAAGCATGGCTTTCATTCTACTCAAAGCATCAAACTGTATAATGGAAACATTCAATGAAGGCCATATTGGTGCCTCCCTGACTGTATTTGTCGGAGGAATCACTACTTGCATACAGCAAGTAACCCTGGTATTCACGGTGACCAGATGTGCAATCCCACAACAACCTTGATCGCTCAGCATCAAGTAACTCCCATTCGAAAGTAGCTCAAACGCTGGTGTGAGTACGGCAGCTGGAGTTCCTTTCATGTGGCAAGACAGATTTGCAATTGAACCATTACAAGCATCGTGCAGAATAATATCTCGGCACATGAGAGAACGGCTTAAAGCATTCCTGCAGTTAGTACCACTAAGAAACACTTCTCGATCCCCACTCCGGCATTGAAATCTATATGGTAAATCCCAGGATTTTTTAATGTATTCTTTACCCAATTTTTCACATCTGCCTACCTGCCTTTGCTCAAGGCAATAGTGAAATTGAAAGGTTGTGACCAGGAGAGTGATTTGGCCATGAAGTAGCCATTCTGTTGATGGTAATTCAGCTACTGTGAATGGTAACCTGTCCAGTTTTTCAATTTGCAGCATTGTATATTTAGCTCCCCTTTGTGCCATTTCTATCTGTGTATCAGTTAGATTGTATTCTGAAAACAGAGACGTACTGTTTATAAACTTCCAAGGCACAATTCCTGCACGCAAGGATTGCAGTGTCTTGCTCAATAACATAATAGAACGAACAGTGATTGGCGGTTTTGTAATATGGCTAAATCCTGTTCCAGTATGTAAATGGCAGAAGAAACAATGTTGCCCAATGAATATATTCTGGAGGCCAAATTGTTAACCCATTATCTACCACAGTAAAAGCTTTTTCTAAGTTTATACAGTCTCTTTCCCATATTCTCTCTGCGGCTTCTTGTTGGGAAATCTTCCAGATTTCATTGTAGGCAGCATAAATGTCTGCATATATGAAACGTTTTTGACGTTGTTTCCTAGGTCCTAGTAAAAAGTCCCTAAGATCGATGTCTTGTGAGAGTAAAGATAAGTGTTGTTTCACTTCTGCAAGTATGGAGGTTTCTAGCCAATCTAGGCACAACTTCCCAACACTATAGGATTTCACTACCCCTGAATGTTCTCTCTGTACATAACGTGGGTCTGGCCTATGCATGCTAAGTCCCTCGGTGATTTGCAGGAACCTTTTATGACATATGTTTGTGCCTAAGGGCCAAACCACCCACTCGTTCCAATTTGGGTCTGATCTATTGTACTTTAGTATGTCATCAACTGTTGCCCCTTCCTTTATAGAAGAATTCTGCCACCCATGTATTGGTGTAGGTAACCTTGGAGCGTTTAGGTCGTTTATCTTGGCTATTCTAAGACAGGATGTCTGTTACACAGTCTCATTTAAAAAGATCATCTGATGTGGAATGAGGCATGCTCTAAATAGTGCCTTTGTACCCTGGACTTGCCAGTCCCTTAAACCCCAAATTAATTTTGAGTTAATTTCACCTTTCCATAGGTTGAAACCCTGTTCAGACAATTGGGCCAAAAAGGAAGCAGAGTAAATCTGTTTGGTGTTTGTCAACATAATTTTCAGTGCTGATGTTTGTGCAACCTTATAGTAAAAAGAGGCTGAATCTGTTGTATTAAACCCTGAAAAGTATGCAAATTTCTGTGCAAACGCTTGTGAACTCGTTTTTGGTGGTGTTGGGCAATGATCCCACTGATGGTACTCAAATACATTCCTAGGTGAAATGGATTTGTGTAGGAAATGATGACCATAATGTTGGTAACAGTACAATTTGTCACAGTCTGAAGAACCCTCTAGCATTTCATTATTAGAAAACGTAGCAGTTTTCTCTAAATCAGACAACATGTTATTTACTGTTTCAGTGTTCCAATCATCAGAAAATGTACTGGAGGTAATGATATCACTTAATTATATTTTAAATACATGATTAATTTTTAAAAGTTCGGTTGGTCCGAATATGTTGAAATCAACTTGTCCCATACTATACCATCGGGTATAGGAACTGCTGTAATGTTCACTGATGACAAGTCTCTTTGCTCACCATGTGATGATGTTTGTGGCTTCAGTAGGATGTTAACCATTTGGGCTGTGGAACCTTGTTGAAGATAGTGTCCAATGATAAGCATACTAAAAGTCAGTACTAAGCCTAGCCAGAAAAGAAAAAACAATATCCCAGAAATTATCCAGAGTTCAATCCAAGGAAATAACCAGATATGTCTTTTGAAGAAAGAGAAGATAGTTCTTTGCCTGTTGCTTGAACGGTGTTTTGGCTGGCGTCGTTTCCGGCTCGCTTGGATCCAGAGAAAACGTATCATAGTTAATGAAATAGCCAGAAGCAATTCGATCAATTGTTGGAATTGCATCAGGATTAGTTGAAATGTTATTTTCGTCTCGACGAGGCAAGTTGATGTAGACGTCTGTATTAGGTCTGATTGCAACTTGTGAATTATTTAGATTTTCAGTTTGAATTTGAATGTCTGGTTCAAGTGGAACAAGTTCCATAGCATTGTTGCTTAGTCCTTCATTCCTTATAGGTGGCTCTTCAAACATGATGAGTCTTTCTGTTTGAACTTCTTGAATTGTAGCTAGAGGAGGGCATCTGATACATCGGAGTCCACTAGGCCTACTGTTTAGTATCGGCCACATAGAGTGGTTTGATTAAGTCGATTGAAACTAATCTTTTTTTCCTTTTTTCTGGCAAGAGGTGGGAGCAGCACAGTTCTTGTTCCTTGTACTTCAAGGACTGATACAGGTTTTCTGTAAGAGTGTCCAAATTCCTTTTTTCCCGCAATTTTCTCTCTGACCAGATCCCCGATTTTTGCTATCCAGACAGGTCTTGCCGTGACTACCTTGACTTCCTCAGTGGCGGTCTGCTTTAGATGTGCATTACTTTGTCTTGTCCTGGATCCATTTAGATCCTGTAAAACATCCAAACGATCATGGATATCAAATTTTCATCCGCCAATGCCCCTTCACAATCAAGATCAGGTACCCACATTCGTGTCCCAAAGAGGACCTCATATGGAGTGACACCTCCTAGAGAGTTTCTTGGCTGGTTGTTTAATGCCCACTGGACCCCATAAAGGTGTGTGACCCAACTACCACCCTTGCCTAATACCCTAGCTGTTAAAGATTGCTTTAAGTCCTGTTTTTTCTCTCTCCACAACTGAATTTCCCTCGGGATAGTACGGAGATGAGAACCTCAATGCTACGCTCATACCTTCCATGGCCTCCTTGTAAACCCAAGAGCTAAAGGCAGGGCCGCAGTGAGAGTGTAACGTACTAACTGCGTATGTACCAATAAAGACTCGCAAATCTTTTATATAACAGTTTGAGTGTCAGCAGAACGCTGAGGCCGTACCCATAGGAATCTTGAGCAGGAATCCACTGCAACCATGATATATCTGTAAGCCCCGTCCATTTGTAAGGGGCCGCAGTGGTCCAAGTACACACATGCAAGAGGTTTGTCTGACTGTAGTAATGGCGTCTGTGCCGGGCGTGTAACGGTGGAGCCTTTCGTCTGCTGGCAGATGTTGCATTTCAAGACTCAGGTGCCAATTACGATCCGGTAAAAAATTTCCCCGTACGACTCGTATCCGGTCTTTTTACCGTACGAATCGTACAAGTGCTGTACAAACTGCCAATTACGATTCGCATGGGAAAAAGACCATACGAATCGCATTGGGATTCATTCCCCACACGTCCTCGGGTCGGAAAAAGTGTCCGACATGTCCTCGGACGAATCACCGTACAAATGTGAAAAGTGAAGTCCGACCGCGGAATCACGATCCATCCCGTGCGTCAGAAGTTACAACCGTATGGAAAAAACACCGTCCGCACCGAACACCCATAGCAACCATGGAGACATGTGCCCGCATACGTGCTGACCCCCCCCAGCCCCCGTACGTACGCGCCAACCCCCCCCAGCCCCCGTACATACGTGTCGAACCCCCGTGTATGTACACCCGTGTACGTGTCCTACCCCCGTGTATGTACACCCGTGTACATTAGAGTCGTACCCCCACCCGTGTATGTACACCCGTGTACGTGTTGTACCCCCCGTGTATGTACACCCGTGTACGTGTCGTACCCCCGTGTATGTACACCCCTGTACGTGTCGTACCCCTCCGTGTATGTACACCCCTGTACGTGTCGTACCCCCCCGTGTATGTACACCCGTGTACGTGTCCTACCCCCCCGTGTATGTACACCCGTGTACGTGTCGTACCCCCGTGTATGTACACCCCTGTACGTGTCGTACCCCCGTGTATGTACACCCGTGTACGTGTCGTACCCCCCGTGTATGTACACCTGTGTACGTGTCCTACCCCCCGTGTATGTACACCCGTGTACATTAGAGTCGTACCCCCACCTGTGTATGTACACCCGTGTACGTGTCGTACCCCCGTGTATGTACACCCCTGTACGTGTCGTACCCCCCGTGTATGTACACCCGTGTACGTGTCGTAGCCCCCCGTGTATGTACACCCCTGTACGTGTCGTACCCCTCCGTGTATGTACACCCCTGTACGTGTCGTACCCCCCGTGTATGTACACCCCTGTACGTGTCGTACCCCCGTGTATGTACACCCGTGTACATTAGAGTCGTACCCCCACCCGTGTATGTACACCCGTGTACGTGTCGTACCCCTCCGTGTATGTACACCCCTGTACCTGTCGTACCCCTCCGTGTATGTACACCCCTGTACGTGTCGTACCCCCCGTGTATGTACACCCCTGTACGTGTCGTACCCCCCGTGTATGTACACCCGTGTACGTGTCGTACCCCCCGTGTATGTACACCCGTGTACGTGTCGTACCCCCCGTGTATGTACACCCATGTACGTGTCGTAGCCCCCGTGTATGTACACCCCTGTACGTGTCGTACCCCTCCGTGTATGTACACCCGTGTACGTGTCGTACCCCCCCGTGTATGTACACCCCTGTACGTGTCGTACCCCCTGTGTATGTACGCCCCTGTACGTGTCATACCCCCCGTGTATGTACACCCGTGTACGTGTCGTACCCCCGTGTATGTACACCCCTGTATGTGTCGTACCCCCCGTGTATGTACACCCGTGTACGTGTCGTAGCCCCCCGTGTATGTACACCCCTGTACGTGTCGTACCCCTCCGTGTATGTACACCCCTGTACGTGTCGTACCCCCGTGTATGTACACCCCTGTACGTGTCATACCCCCGTGTATGTACACCCGTGTACATTAGAGTCGTACCCCCACCCGTGTATGTACACCCGTGTACGTCAGAGTCGTATCCCCACCACAACATCCTAAGTACGGAGCGCACCCCAGGCCCCAACATCACAACCGCATGAACGAGTCGTACCAAGCCACACACAAGGACAGCACCGTACAACAAAATGGCCCATGTACACCCCGTACACACGCTAAAAATGCACGTACACAACCAGGACAAACCAAAACAACACAAGAATACACCATTCGAATGGCACAAAGCCACTAAACATGTCCAACAACCACTAAAACAACACATTCACTGACCTGCAACTGTCAAAAACAAACAGAGGCCCAAAACACCACCACTCCTTATAACACACCCACCCAAACTTCAAACACAGCCACACCCACCAATGGACCAATAAAAAGGGCCCACACACACAAACCATGAGCCTTTGCAACAGACTCACTGCTGCCAGACCCCACAGACAACCTACAGCACCATACTAGAAGCTTTACCACACCTTACACTTGCACACCTTCACACAACCACCTTCACAAACACCCCCTCATCACATTCACACACACACACCTGCACAACCACACCCACACACCCACAACCATCCACACACCCCCCCACCATCCACACCAACACCCCTTACCATGCCCACTAACAAGAATCCAAAGTTCAGTAACCGAGAGTTGGAGGTCCTTGTCGATGAAATCCTCAGAGTCGAGCCACACCTCTTTGGAACATTGGTCAGACAGACCAGCATTTCAGAAAAAACAGCCATGTGGCAGACCATCGTCGATGCTGTGAATGCTGTTGCGGACACCAGAAGGAACAAGCAGGAATGCCAAGCCAGGTGGTACGATCTGCGGAGGAGGGTCCGAGCCAAGATGACGGATGAACACAACCAGGCCAACGTCACTGGAGGAGGGCCGTCCCGCAGACCCGTACACTACCATCCCTGGGAAGAGAGGGTGATGGCCATACTGCTAGTGGAGGCAGTCGAAGGATTAGGAGGACTCCGAGACCCGGGTGAGTACACAAACAACGCACCTCACATGGGGGGACGTCATCCACAACCAAACTCACAAACAGGCATGCAACCACCCCAAGCTATCGCATGACTCAACCACACTCCATGAACACGCACATGCCACTGGCGCCACCATGCCCCATGCACCCAGCTGGACAATGTCAAGTCACAGGCCACAGAAGACACCAACACATGACACGATAAGCCGGATGGCGGTAGGGTGGGCCCCAAAAATCACATAGTGCAACTCAGAAGCAGACAACAATGCCCTCTGCCCATATGGCCTAGGTCACAGCCAGACAAACAGTGTGTCCCCACACAGGAAAGACTCACCAGCAAATGGCGGACGCCTTGCATTAACACATGGGGGTGAAGGCACTGTTTTGCACATGACAGCAGCTAATGAACAGCCAACACTGTGAAAGAGTGGCAGCACACACCACCACAGCAGCAGCGCAGACACACACACTACACCCAATGGGTGCCTGGAGATCAGAAACAAACTCACAGCAACAATCCAAGGGCCATTCAAAGAACTGCTAACAGTGTGTGCCCAGGAAGCTGGGCTGAGGTGACAGAGGGTGACACACAGAGGAAGGGAGAGGGGGACAGAGAGGGAGGGAGACACAGGGAGACGGACAGAGGGAGGAGGCTGACACACAGAGGGAGGGAGAGGGGGACAGAGAGGGAGGGAGAGGGGGACAGAGAGGGAGGGAGACACAGGGAGACGGACAGAGGGAGGAGGCTGACACACAGAGGGAGGGAGAGGGGGACAGAGAGGGAGGGAGAGGGGGACAGAGAGGGAGGGAGACACAGGGAGACGGACAGAGGGAGGAGGCTGACACACAGAGGGAGACACAGGGAGACGGACAGAGGGAGGAGGCTGACACACAGAGGGAGGGAGAGGGGGACAGAGAGGGAGGGAGAGGGGGACAGAGAGGGAGGGAGACACAGGGAGAGCAAATCAGCCTTGTGGTGTGTGGGAATGTCTGCTCGTCAGCAGGTGGACTGCGTGCATGTAGACAAGTGTGGCCAGTGCCAGCACCCCCCCTCTCCTCCATGGCAAAACACAGGGCCATGTCACAACCTGTGCATGAGCACAACGACAGCTACCTGCATCATTGAAGTGTGTGGAACAACTTCATGTGCCCATGTACAGTGCAACACGGAAGGCGCCAATGCACGGCTCGCCACACCTGCCCACTCCACTGCTGACTGCAGTCACACTTGACGCAGCAAGTAAGACTGTGCCACACATAGTTAAAGTCGCCAAAGCTGTGCCCAAGGGACACACCCATGCACAAGTGCACTGTGAGTGGAATGCAAGACAGATCCAAATTCCCAGAGGAAATGTTCCAACTTTGAAACTAATGAAACATGGATGTTGCATGGAACAAAATTAACATTGTCTCTCTCACACACAGGTCAACCTCGTGGTTCACCCCCCAACACTGGGGGGGAAGACTCACAGGACCCGGCTCTGCGGGAGGCCGATCCCACCGGCAGCGACGACTCTCACCACTCTGTGGACGACCCCGACCAACCTGGCCTCTCTGGTGTCCAACGACCTGCAGCACCTGCGTCAGGTACAACGGGGCCAACCACCACCCCCACTCCTGCCACATCCCAGGAGACACCCAGGATCCCTGCCCCACCCCCACAAAGCAGCCAGGCTGGCCAGGAGGGACACGGTGTCCCGGGCACCCAGGAGGAGGCAGGCGCCAACGCCAATGCCACCCCTTAGGGGTCCCGGAGACCCGATGTGCCCACAAGGGCAGGCCAGGTGCAAGTGGGCAGGGGTGGTGGGAGTGGAGGACGGCGGAGGCGCCAGCCTGACCAGTTGGCTGGGGAACCGGTATTTTACCATGTCCGAAACATCCTGGACACATACCGGCAGGACACCACGGGCATGGCCCAGGTTGTGTCCAACCTCAACGATATGAAGGGGACCCTCGATGAGATCAAGACCCAGCAGGCCCAGCAACATGCGGAGCAACATGCCTGTCTACTGCAACACCAACGGAGGATGGAGGACAGACAGGCTGAGCTCGTGACGGTGTTCACGGGAATTCACAGTACACTCCGTCGGATGGCCGACAACATGGGCAACCCTCCCTGTGCCAGAAGGCGTAGAACATCACCACCCACAGGGAGGGATCAGGAGGAGGAGGAGGAAACATCCGATGGAGCATCCCAAACATCGTCACGGCCTGCTTCTGAGGGTCCCCTCAGGAGGGCGGGTCGTCCACGGAAAAGACCGTGAGGGTCGGCGCTACAGCACCATCTCCCAGGACACCTGGCCTGGCACCTGGCCCACTGGAGCAACAGCAGCACAGCATCAAAAGACATTCTCTGCCACATGGCCTTGCTGGTCACTGTCTGACCAATGTTGACAAAGACTGTGGCATGGACTCTGAGGATTTCCAATGGCAAGGACACCAACTCCGCTACTGAACTTTGGATTCCAAACACCCGGAAAGCCCCTCATGTCATACCCCCCCCCCCCCCCCACTAAAATAAAAAGTCACACCATGAAGAGAAGATGCCTGCTGGTTGCATTATTACCTTACATGTGTCTTGTAAAGTCTAAACATGCCTGAGTTCTCTTTTGACTTCAACCATCCACACCCTGGGGCCTGAGTCTGGCACAGGACACACGGGTCACAGTGTATTAGGCAAGACAGACATGGAGCACCATACACACCCGTGATGGGCCCAACCAGCTGAGGGGGTGGCCGCACAACCGTGCCGACAGACATATTGAGTACAGCAACAGTCATGCGCAGAGGTCAGGGATCATGTCCAGTGTCCTGGGGGGCACCCAGGTATGTGTAGACAGGTGGCAGCACCATGTCCTGCAAGCTTGAGTCCGGTGGATGCAGATAATGGGGGCCTGGCCAACGTTGGATGCATGGGGATGGCACATGTCACAATACCCACACAGTCATGGACATCATGCACAATACACAGTCTCATCCCACACACACAGCTTGCATCTTGCTACTCGACACATAGACACATAGCCACTATCAGGGAAAATCATGCCAGACATGCCGGATGCACCGTGGCAACACACCAGCATTGACTGAGAAGAGGCACCTTGGAGGCATAGGGACACCTTTATTAGTCATGTATTCAGGAATGCAGAGGCAACTCGGAGTACACATACACAGGTCATGTGGAGTAACATGTGGGTCCAACACTGGCACCCCCCTTCTGCAGCACAAATGCGTGATAGCCATGGAACTGGCACACAAGTGTCGGCTAACAGCTAAACACCCCCTGCTGCTCACGGAGAGGCTGCCATACACCATTGATCCTCTGATGTGGAAGTCCCACACCATGTCAAGCCAATGCAAACCGTATGTGTCCGAGGGCAGTGTTACACACATTGATGCCATCATCACAATCCACTATCCCATCACAGATGACTGTCAACTAGTCTGACCATCTATTCAGGTGTACCCAGCTGCATGTTATGTGTACCATGGTGATGCAACATGTCTGCAGAGGAACCAAACATCGACAGGGGCAGTGTGCATACATCGTGAACAACTGCCACACCCAATACACCCCTGATGCATCCCTTACCCTAAGGAGACTTCCAAATGTGTCCGTGCCTGTAACGCTGAGTCAGCACACGATGACGTGTCCATGAGGAATAGCAGTGCCACAACAATGCAAGCAGCAGACGGCATGCGCAAGTACCTGGGGAAGAGAGACACACAAGAAGTCAGCCACAAAAAGCACAGCCACTTGCATGTGCATTTACTCGACACATGTATGGATGACAACATGCTAGGCCACAATTTTGACTGGGGAAATACAACCATCACTGGCACCATCACTCCAGTGACACACCCACACACACCTCTGACTCACGTGCCATACATGCATGTGGAGACACACATCACAACACATGCCACACGGGGACCAATGCGTGCACACTCAGACACTGGTACTCACCACTAAGCAAAGAAGTCGCGTATGAGCCGAGTCCGGATGTCCTCTTGCGGCTCCACATCCTCCACATCACTAGCCCCATTGCCAAGACCTTCGTCCTCCACGGGTGGATGGTCCTCGTCATCTTGATCCAGGATGAGTGGCACAGCTTTCTCAACTGCCATGTTGTGCAGCATGCAGCAGACCATGAAGATTTTGCAGACCTTCGCCGGGGCATATGGGAGGGCGCCGCCGGTCTTGTGTAGGCACCTGAATCGGCTCTTCAGGAGGCCAAACGTCCTCTCTATCACTCGCCTTGTCCGGCCATGGGCGGTGTTGTAGCGGAGCTGGGCCGGCGTGATGGGGTTGCGGAGAGGTGTGATCAGCCATGGCATGTTGGGATAGCCAGCATCCCCTACATGGAAAGCACATGGACATAAGCAGGACAGGAGAAGCGGTCGTGCTGGAAGTCTACGCAAAATACAGGACAGACAGACTGTACCCACCAACAACACATGCTCGTTCGTTGCGCAGCTGCATCATCATTTCAGGCACCCTGCTACGCCTCATGATGTAGGCATCATGTGCTGATCCTGGAAAACGAGCACAGACATGTGAAATCACCATGTTGGACAGACACACCACAAGGGCATTGATGGAGTGGTAGTGCTTGCGATTCCGGTACGCTACCTCCTGTGCCTGTGGTGGTACCAAAGCAACATGTGTCCCATCTATGGACCCAATGACATGGGGCATCCCTCCCAGGGCATAGAATCCACGCTTGACCCCAGTCAACATTTCAGGGGTAGGAAAATGGATGAAGTCATCCAGGTGAATCAACATGGCCTCTAAGAAATCATGCAGCACACGGCAGAACATGCTCTGAGACATGCCACCAACATGAGCTATGGTATTTTGAAAGGTACCCGTGGCTAGAAAATGTAGGGCTGCCATTACATTCAGCTTGGGTGTCAGTGCCGTAGGATACCTGTGCAGCGGTTGCAGGTGTGGTGCCAGTCTCGCCGTCAAATCCAGAATCAACCGTTGGGGGAAGCGGTAGCACCGGATACAGTCCTTCTCCCGCATGGCAGCCAAGTCCGGAATTGCTCGGGGAAGAGGCGGCGCTCTGCAGTAATTTGGAAGTGACAAGGAAGAGTGAGTGCACCACAACAACAATTATTTTGTACTGAGCACATGTTAATCTGTCTATACACATATGCTACATACGGAGTCAGGTATGTGCCACATGCCCTGGACACGTATGGCTGCCAGGTGACACTCCTACCAAGACCCAGCTACACACGGAGATTGTGAACCTCCACATGCCATGGCATGGGATTAGCTGTGTCCCAGTGCAAGTGAACAGCCAGATGCAACACAGGAGTGACATACATCCACACATCAGCAGAAGTAGGATGTCAATTGCAGAGACTGGTAGCGGAACACTAGAGCCACAGGTCACATGCCATTACACTAGGACAGCCCACACACCTTGCCATGAAGGTGTACATGTCATGACTCACCACACATTCATAGAGAGGATGCAGACATGTCCTTGTTACGCTACTCCGTGTCCCATGCATACATACGCACCTCACATCCGATACCACATGTGGCATGGTGTGCGGAACAGTGTGCAATGTCAATCTACACACAGACACATGTTGGTTGCTGCAACAGCTGCAGCTTTTGAGGGTGCTCCAACATCAACCTAATGGGAACCCCCCACACATACATGACATAGTCACATCGTGCACCGTGGGTAGTGACATGTCAGGTGTGGTAACCCCTGTACCGGGCATCAGGGGACACTTCCATGTGTTGGTGTCCGTGCCATGCCAGTGACGCTCATCCCAAGTGTGCAGTACGACATGCACACATGTCAAAGGAGTCAAGGGCATGCCTGGCACACATTACACCGTCACACATTACATCTGTACACATCTCATCATACATCTGGTGCCTTCTCGACTCAGGAGTAATGTGCCACATCACAGCCTGTCACACCTGTGCTCCACACATGTAGTACTGCCCAGACAATGCCTTGATGTCCATCCATGGACAAGTATGTCAGCCCTATTCCTTCCTGTGTGCTGCCTGTCACCACTGTGATGTGTGAAAACCACCGTACTGCTGCTAAGAGGGCCTGTGTACGTTCCCATATCACTATGGGAGTGCTGCCGTATGTGTACCCATAGTGATGGTGAGCGTACAGGCATGTGTATGGTCAGTAAGTACGCATACGCAAGAACACCCATAGTGGTACGGCCCGTACACACGCCTGTACGTTCACTATCACTACGAGTACGCATACGCGAGAACACCCATAGTGGTACGGACCGTACACACGCCTGTACGTTCACTATCACTACGAGTATGCATACGCGAGAACACCCATAGTGGTACGGCCCGTACACACGCCTGTACGTTCACTATCACCATGGGTGTCCTCGCGTATGCGTACTCGCAGTGGTACGGCCCGTACACACGCCTGTACGTTCACTATCACTACGAGTACGCATACGCGAGAACACCCATAGTGGTACGGCCCGTACACACGCCTGTACGTTCACTATCACTACGAGTACGCATACGCGAGAACACCCATAGTGGTACGGCCCGTACACACGCCTGTACGTTCACTATCACTACGAGTACGCATACGCGAGAACACCCATAGTGGTACGGCCCGTACACACGCCTGTACGTTCACTATCACTACGAGTACGCATACGCGAGAACACCCATAGTGGTACGGCCCGTACACACGCCTGTACGTTCACTATCACTACGAATACGCATACGCGAGAACACCCATAGTGGTACGGACCGTACACACGCCTGTACGTTCACTATCACTACGAGTACGCATACGCGAGAACACCCATAGTGATAGTGAACGTACAGGCGTGCGTACGGTCCATACCACTATGGGTATTCTCGCGTATGCGTACTCGTAGTGATAGTGAACGTACAGGCGTGTGTACGGGCCGTACCAGTACGAGTACTCATAAGCGAGGACACCCATAGTGATAGTGAACGTACGCACGCGTGTACGGGCCGTTGCTATGCATTTGGGGTGCCCTAGGGGCCCGGAACGCACCGTACCTGTGGGTGAATCTCAATTTTACATAGGGGACACATGAGGGACAAGTATTAAGGCCTACATGCATGTTGGTTGTCATGGACACCAAGTTTTAAGTTTGAATTTGTTCTGGAAGGTGCACAGCAGAAGTCAGTTGGAATGAATCTACTTTGTTGCAATGTGTTTGTGGGGTTGACATCATGCTGAAGAAAAAAACACAATAAGAACCCACTGACTGTGCTAGGTTTGAAGGGATTGGAGGAAACATAGGATGCAAAGGTGAGTGACCAATCACTCTGTACTCCTGTGCATGAAACAGGCCAGCAAGGCAGATATAAGGCAGCCAGGTCCCACGAGGGAGCACTTGCCTGCACATATTTCGATTCTACCACACTGCTGCTGCTCCTGATTCCCTGGAACCATGTTGAGGTCTGTGGAGAGGTCACAGCCATTCACCCTGGAGGAGAACCTGGCATTGCTGGATGTGATCCTCCCACAGTACCCCCTGCTGTATGGGCGACCAGGGTATCAGGTGAGTGCAGAGCTACTAGCACAGACTGTGTCCCTTTTTTTGTGACTGTGACTTCTGCCATTGTGTCCAGGTGTGACACACATGCTATGTACTGTAGGGGGGGTCCCAGGGGCGGGGGAATGCCTGATGTCTCCCAGCAGTGCCCAGAGACAGGAGGGGTGTGTGCAGAGTCCTCCCAGCAGTGCCCAGAGTCAGGAGGGGTGGGTGCCTATCACTCCCAGCAGTGCCCAGAGACAGGAGTGGTGGGTGCCTATCACTCCCAGCAGTGCCCAGAGACAGGAGGGGTGGGTGCCTATCACTCCCAGCAGTGCCCAGAGGCAGGAGGGGTGTGTGCAGAGTCCTCACAGCAGTGCACAGACACAGGAGGGGTGTGTGCAGAGTCCTCCCAGCAGTGCCCAGACACAGGAGGGGTGTGTGCAGAGTCCTCCCAGCAGTGCCCAGAGACAGGAGGGGTGGGTGCCTATCACTCCCAGCAGTGCCCAGAGACAGGAGGGGTGTGTGCAGAGTCCTCCCAGCAGTGCCCAGAGACAGGAGGGGTGGGTGCCTATCACTCCCAGCAGTGCCCAGAGTCAGGAGGGGTGGGTGCCTATCACTCCCAGCAGTGCCCAGAGACAGGAGGGGTGGGTGCCTATCACTCCCAGCAGTGCCCAGACACAGGAGGGGTGTGTGGAGAGTCCTCCCAGCAGTGCCCAGAGACAGGAGGGGTGTGTGCAGAGTCCTCCTAGCAGTGCCCAGAGTCAGGAGGGGTGGGTGTGATGCACAGTGTGAGCCTTGATAATTGATTGTGTCTTTGCCCTCATTCCACCTGTGTACTTTCACTGGCACGTACTGCTTTTGCCCTTCCCCAGAGGAGTATGTCCCTATGGCAAAGGTGCAATGCGTTGGCTGCATGACATGCCTTGTTGTAACCAGCTAATTTGTTCTCATATGTGTCTCTGTGACATGTTGCAGGTGTATTGATGTAGTGTCACTTGTTCATCCTCACAGGTAGGCGCCTCTGCCAAGGAGCAGATCTGGCTGACCGCCGTCAGTGCCGTGAGGAGTGCGGATGGTCGGAAGCGGCGCCTGTCCCAGGTGAGGAAACGCTGGCAGGATATCCGGTGCTGGACGCGGAGGATCGCACGGGTCCTGCTGGGGGACTCACCTGAGAGCCATAAGAACCGCGGGCGCCGCCGTCTCTCCCACATCCACAAGCGTGTGCTGGCAGTGGTATTTCCAGACTTGGACAGGCACTTACAGGAGATGCAGCAGCAGGAAGGGGGTAGGTACATGTGTGTTTGTTGTGTTTCACCAGCATTTGTAAGTGCACTGTTCCATGGATGCACTGCCAGGGTTTAATGGTGCTGTGCAGATCCAGTTACCCACAGTATTGCAGTGCTCTCCTGCCTCCCTTCCCCTCCTTGCAATGTGTTCCCTGGTCTGTGTGAAGTCACTCCGTCACAAGGTTATGTAGCCTGGCACCTTCTCCACGTGTACAATGCCTGCAGCATCATGTGTGGGGGTGGTTTGTAACAGGTTTTGGGACCTTGCCTGTGCCCTGTCCAGTTCTGGTCTTGTGGGTTCCATGTCAGTTGGCACTAATGCTGAATCCAGACATGGGAGTTAGTCTCTCAAGTGTGAGGCCTTACAGCACGCATGTCCTATGTGGTGGCCTGTGACATGATGTGCATGAGTGTGCGGTACGCATAGTGCGGGGATGGTAGCGTGTGTTGCAGTCATTCCCATTCAGGAGCATGGAGTTGTGTGGCCACTACTGTCCCCAGGGGCATATTTTCCTAGGTATCATGTGTGTAATCCGAATATGTTGACAATCTCTGTGTCTACAGCATAGGTTGTGCTCTGTGCCATTGTCCCCTGGCCAAATGTATATTGACGTGAAATGTAGTACAAGTGTCCACTGTACAGACTGACCTGATTTTCCTTGTTCATACTCACGGTGGACATTGCCTGTGTGTCTTGTTACAATCATCTGATGATGATGATGCCCATTTGTACATGATTATTTGGACAGGCGCACCTTGGGTATTTTGTGTGCAAGCTTGATTTGTTGCATCCCATGTGTATTTCACCCAGACTAAGGGATGTAAGTGCTTCCTGTGTCTCCAAATAATAGTCTCATGTAGGGGGTGGATGGTGCGGGCATGGACTTCATGTCACAACCTGATATCTCCTTGCTAGGACTGGCCAGTGTGTGATGTTTGTCTGGACATGCACTCAAG
Source organism: Triturus cristatus (assembly GCF_964204655.1). Lineage (NCBI taxonomy): Eukaryota > Metazoa > Chordata > Amphibia > Caudata > Salamandridae > Triturus > Triturus cristatus. The sequence continues at coordinate 1,391,144,808 of NC_140590.1, forward strand.
GTGCAGTGGGCCAGTCATGGTGGGCATGTTTTCAGTATAACCTATGCTGCATGTGCCTCTTGTTCCTGGATATGGTCCCTGCTCATCCCTATTTCCTGCCACGCTGTGTGGTGCAGATGCAGTGCTGGATTGTCCCCAGGGCCTTCCTCCTCAGTCAAAATTCCATTCCATCTCATTTGCTATTGTGTCATGCTCTCCATAGTTTTTCGGTGGCATGGTGGGTCAAACAACTGTGTCTTGCATGCCCTACATATGTACCTTGTTTTGTAGATGTAACTCTTCTTTTGTTTCAGGCTATGCACTGTGACCTATGTTGATTGGACTCATGTGACATATGTATATAGATGTATGATTAATTTCTGTCTCTTCGCCCTGCCCACAGCATCGTCGGGGGACACGGAGGGAGCAGAGGGACCGAGCACCAGTGCCAGCGGTGACATCGGGGCTGGCACATCAAGTGGGACTGAGGCGGAGGAGAGTGAAGCCGGGGACCTGTCGACTGGCACAACAGAGTATGAAGCTGACAGATCCGAGGATGATCTCTCCGAGTGGGCGGCGGCTGCACCAGCAGCTGACAGCAGCACTACATCTCGCCCCGCACCCTCCATTGCCATCAGCCGCCTCCCACTTGCTCGTGTCCCTTCCCAACGTGCCCGGTCACCACATGTCTCCTTCCTGCCAGGCACCGCACCCCCTGCCCCTGTCTCCACTGCTGCCGCCAATGCCGAGTCTGTGGACATCCAGCGGCAGTTGCAGGTTGGTCAGGCTGCGATCCTTAATGTCCTCCATGGCCACAGCCAAGTGCTGCACAACATGGAGGCATACTTTGAGGGCATTCATTCATCGCAGGCTGACCAACGCAGCTTGCTGAGGTCGATAGACTCGACACTGACTGCAGCAGTGGGTCTCCTGCAGCGCTACGTCCCACCCCCTACCCCTGCCCCATCCACACTTCCCACTCCCATGCCTGTCCCACGTACACCCAGACGTCAGCATGCACCCACCACAACACACACAGGCACCACACCAGCAGGGAAGGTCCACCGCACACCTCCTGACACGCACACACAGGGTGAAGTAGGCACACCCACTGGGTCGGGGGGCAAACGTGTGACACGCAGCCAGAGTGGGAATCCGCATTCCACTCAATCCACTCCCTCCAAATCCCCTCCCCTCAGCTCTCCTGGCCACATCTCCCCCAAAGACTCCTTCATGGCCGCTCTGTCCCTGAGCCCCACAGTGACGCCACCACGCAAGCGGTCAAGGAAGTCCTCGGTCAGGGTGGTTGATTCCCCCCCCTGTCTACACCCTCCCCCAGTGGCACTGCGACCCATCCCTCTGACCCCCCCCCCCTACTTGGGGCCTGTGGTTCCTTCGGGTGCAGGGGATTCCCTGGAGGACCTTGCTCAGGTGTGCAGCGAGCTCCTGGCCTCCACCTTTGGCCCTGCCCCACCCCCTGTGGTGGAGTCCTCCATCCCTGCACCCACGACGCCTACCCTTCACCCTCCTGTCCCTGCGGTGCCTGTTTCTTCCCCCCCACATGATGCCCTCACCCCTGTGTAGGACGACGGAATGTAACTGTGCAGGCAAGCTAGGGGACACGCATCCCACTGTGTCCCCCATCCAGCTGTGACTTCTGGACTGCCCTATGGGCTTTGTAAATATTGAACTTTCTACGAACATACAATTTTTGATCATGCTGATTAAAGCCATTTTTGTTTCCTTTGAACACTACTGCTTTTCTGATATTGCTGTTGGTGGGGCTGCTACATGATTTTGGGTGGTGATCATGTGTTGGTTGTGTGGGAAATGTAGTAGTGTGCTGGTCATAGGGGGGACCCTGGGATCTGTGTGCCATCACACGGTGTTAGCTAGGTTTCTGTGTTCATGTAAGCAGTTGCTGCATGGTGAAATTGTCCAAAGGTGTATTACTTCCTCTGTGTACCCTGACATCTTCCCTGCAGGGTGTTCCCAATATTTAGCGCAGAGCTGTGTGTACATTAGCTGGGTGTGTGATGAACTCCTTCTACTTTGCACATGCATGCTGAGCGATGTCTCCACCTGCATCATTCGTGGCATTCTTGGTAGTCATTGTACTTGTGTATGTGGACTATTGACATGACTTCATGTGTACATGTTTTCTTTTCTGCGCTATGCATGCGTATACTCCCAGCCTTGCACACATGTGGTACATGTACTGCAGGGTCTTTGTGCACCTGACTGAAATTTGTGGGCATGGTATCTGTGGCTACTCCACCCTTTGCGTTTCATGGGCACTGCTGTGAGTGTTAGGCACACACCCCTCCTGCCTCTGGGCACTGCTGGGAGGACTCTGCACACACCCCTCCTGACTCTGGGCACTGCTGGGAGGACTCTGCACACACCCCTCCTGCCTCTGGGCACTGCTGGGAGGACTCTGCACACACCCCTCCTGACTCTGGGCACTGCTGGGAGGACTCTGCACACACCCCTCCTGACTCTGGGCACTGCTGGGAGTGATAGGCACCCACCCCTCCTGTCTCTGGGCACTGCTGGGAGTGATAGGCACCCACCCCTCCTGTCTCTGGGCACTGCTGGGAGTGATAGGCACCCACCCCTCCTGCCTCTGGGCACTGCTGGGAGGACTCTGCACACACCCCTCCTGCCTCTGGGCACTGCTGGGAGGACTCTGCACACACCCCTCCTGACTCTGGGCTCTGCTGGGAGGACTCTGCACACACCCCTCCTGTCTCTGGGCACTGCTGGGAGTGATAGGCACCCACCACTCCTGACTCTGGGCACTGCTGGGAGGACTCTGCACACACCCCTCCTGACTCTGGGCACTGCTGGGAGGACTCTGCACACACCCCTCCTGACTCTGGGCACTGCTGGGAGGACTCTGCACACACCCCTCCTGACTCTGGGCACTGCTGGGAGTGATAGGCACCCACCCCTCCTGACTCTGGGCACTGCTGGGAGGACTCTGCACACACCCCTCCTGCCTCTGGGCACTGCTGGGAGGACTCTGCACACACCCCTCCTGACTCTGGGCACTGCTGGGAGTGATAGGCACCCACCCCTCCTGTCTCTGGGCACTGCTGGGAGTGATAGGCACCCACCCCTCCTGTCTCTGGGCACTGCTGGGAGTGATAGGCACCCACCCCTCCTGACTCTGGGCACTGCTGGGAGGACTCTGCACACACCCCTCCTGCCTCTGGGCACTGCTGGGAGGACTCTGCACACACCCCTCCTGACTATGGGGACTGCTGGGAGGACTCTGCACACACCCCTCCTGACTCTGGGCACTGCTGGGAGTGATAGGCACCCACCCCTCCTGTCTCTGGGCACTGCAGGGAGTGATAGGCACCCACCCCTCCTGCCTCTGGGAACTGCTGGGAGGACTCTGCACACACCCCTCCTGCCTCTGGGCACTGCTGGGAGGACTCTGCACACACCCCTCCTGACTCTGGGCACTGCTGGGAGGACTCTGCACACACCCCTCCTGTCTCTGGGCACTGCTGGGAGTGATAGGCACCCACCCATCCTGACTCTGGGCACTGCTGGGAGGACTCTGCACACACCCCTCCTGCCTCTGGGCACTGCTGGGAGGACTCTGCACACACCCCTCCTGACTCTGGGCACTGCTGGGAGGACTCTGCACACACCCCTCCTGTGTCTGGGCACTGCTGGGAGTGATAGGCACACACCCCTCCTATTTAACAATATGTACGCTTAGTCCATACACGTGTGTGGGTTCGCTCCATGGGGGTACGGGTCGTACTTACACTGTTGGGGTGGGAGGTACGCTCCATACGTACGCGGGTGAGGGTACGGGTCGTACTTACACTGTTGGGGTGGGGGTACGCTCCATACGTACGCGGGTGAGGGTACAGGTCGTACTTATACTGTTGGGGTGGGGGTATGCTCCATATGTACGCGGGTGGGGGTACGGGTCGTACTTACACTGTTGGGGTGGTGGGTACGCTCCATACGTACGCGGGTGAGGGTACGGGTCGTACTTACACTGTTGGGGTGGAGGTACGCTCCATACGTACGCGGGTGGGGGTACGGGTCGTACTTACACTGTTGGGGTGGGGGGTACGCTCCATACGTACGCGGGTGAGGGTACGGGTCATACTTACACTGTTGGGGTGGGGGTACGCTCCATACGTACGCGGGTGAGGGTACGGGTCGTACTTACACTGTTGGGGTGGAGGTACGCTCCATACGTAGGCGGGTGGGGGTACGGGTCGTACTTACACTGTTGGGGTGGGGGTACGCTCCATACGTACGTGGGTGAGGGTATGGGTCGTACTTACACTGTTGGGGTGGGGGTACGTTCCATACGTACGCGGGTGAGGGTACGGGTCGTACTTACACTGTTGGGGTGGAGGTACGCTCCATACGTACGCGGGTGGGGGTACGGGTCGTACTTTCACTGTTGGGGTGGGGGTACGCTCCATACGTACGCGGGTGAGGGTACGGGTCGTACTTACACTGTTGGGGTGGGACGTATACGTCCGCGGGTGAGGGTACGGGTCGTACTTACACTGTTGGGGTGGGGGTACGCTCCATACGTACGCGGGTGAGGGTACGGGTCGTACTTACACTGTTGTGGTTGGGGGTACGCTCCATGCATACGGTGGTGGGGGTACGGTCCGTACATATCCGTACCCACGCTATGTGATGCTTGTGCGACCCGTACCCAGGCCTTTGCCATGTGGGTACAGCCGTCCCGCCATTGTTGGGGTGACGTAGGTGTGGGCGTGGTACGACTCGTACCCACGCTCTTAAGGCGTGGGTACGGGACGTACCTGTATAGTTGTGTTGCCGGTTCGCGTCATCAGGCACTTCCTTTGTGGCGGACGCTGGCTTTGCTGGACACGCCCCCACCCCCTCGTGGTGACCAGGGCATGGGGGTCAGGTATGTCCAGGGCATGTGTGCTGTGTGACATTGGTGGTGGTTTTGTGGCCTGCCCCAGGTCCTGCCCCCCCCTTTCCCCCCCTCCCTTAGTTGTTCTGACCTTCTGCGGCGTCTGCGTCGGAACCTGTAGAGGAGGTCAACTGCTATGAGGGCCGGGATGACACGTAGGTTCGGGTCCATGCCCGTCCGTCGCGTACAGGTACTCCTTGTCCGCGTCGTCCTGATTTCCCGGCAGTTTTTGGCAGCCGGAAAATATTCCACCGTGCGGGATGACGTCGGTGCGAATCGTAATTCCTGGTTCGTGAATGGCAGGCTGCGTGCGCCCCGACGTCACGTCGGCGCTTTCCCGGATCGCATTTGTATGTTTATTTTCGTCGGTCGGGGTTTTGTACGATTCGTACGGAAATGGTGTTTCCGTGCGAATCGTAATTCCATGTTTGCACATTTTGACGACCGGGTACGCGTCGGACGGAGAATATGCTCCGTCCGACGGTTCGTACCCGGTTTTTACAGGATCGTGATCGGCACCATAGTCTTTAGTTTGCTTAGATAACCCTGGCCACCAATAGCGCTGTTTTAGTTAAGAAATAGTTGCTGTAACGCCTGTGTGCACAGAGCCTAAACCCTTGTGCGCCGCTAGTATTAGACCTTGCCTACGATCCATATGTGGTATTACTCTATCCCCCACTCCAGGAATTTGAGCATATGGAATGTTTTGTGCATCTAACTTGTAGGAGTATTTGAGTGGAAATTTTTTAGGTACTGCTGTGCTGCCTTTGCGTGAAGCGATGACAGCTACCATTATATCTCTGTCTATTCTCATTTTTGAACAAGTCAGCACAGCTATGGAAGCCGTGCAACCAGCCCCCTTTGCGGCTTCATCAGCCAATAAATTCCCTGCAACGTGAACGCCATCACGTTGATGACTTAGTGTGTGAATCACGTGAGTCCTCGATTTTCAACTCTGCTACCTGTTCCCATAGCATTTTGTGTTTAATTGTTCACACACGACAAGTGTGGGGAATTTGTGATCCGTATTTACAAGTGCCAGTATCAGTGCTTTTAATTCTGCCAACTGAGCTGTGCAGTCTCCTAGAGATTGCGTCTTTGTGCAATTAGGATGGAACTTGCCATCATGCATGCGACCTTTAACGATAGCACATGGCGAAAAATATTGCTGCTTACTTCCTATAGCCGGTTGCGCAGATCCGTCGGTGTAAATAATATATTCATACTGATCTAGAGGCAAGATTTGATTTGGTAGAGGATATTCTTGTTCATATTGCAGGAATGCTTGAGTTTTTAAACTTGGATCAAATCTGTATTCAACATCTGTTGCAGTAGGAGAATTAGCCCATTGTATCCATCTTGGATGTAACGCTTTCGCATTTGGGATGCCGGCCTTTGTAACAGCTTCTAAAGCCTGTACCGGAGTTACGACAATAATGCGTTTCCCATGAGCCAGTGCTATTTCTCTTGCTACCGCAGTCTGAACGGCTGTCAGTATTTTTTCTGTTGAAGTGAAACGCATTTCTGCATTTGTGTACAGCTGTGATTTGTATGCGATTGGTACAGTTTCTCCTTCATTAAAGGTCAAATAAGTGTGCCCGCATTGACCCGCAATTATTCGGATCACAAAGTGGCGAACGTTTAAGCGTGTTTGGAAGTGTTTGGAAGCAATCATGTCTTCCTGGAGTAAACAAAGAATATTGGTATGTTCTTGTGTCCAATCTCTGGCTGAAAAGTCAGGTTTTATTAAGTTATAGAAAGGTTTTACCCTTGGTGCATAATCTAAAATGTATGTCCTGCCGGAATTTAGGAATCCAAGTATTTATTGTATATTTTTTAGTGATTTTGGAGGCTGGAGCAGCGCACACTTTTCTAAAAAGATAGATGCCATACATTTACCTTCATTTGACAGCTCATATCCCACCAAAAATTTAAAGTTGCATTTGTAGCCCTCTGTGGTAAATCCCATAATGATGGTGCTTACCCTGGTGAAGTGCCTCTCTAAGTTGTCGTCTGTCAGATAAATATAATCCACATAGGACAACGCTTATACATCAAATTTTTGAAGTAACTCTGTTACTCTTGCTGAAAATAAACCCGGCCTGTTTTTATACCCTTGTGCTAGTCGACAAAATTGTCGGTGTGACCCTAATGCACTGAATGTGGTCAGATACCTGCTTTCAGGCACTATATTGTGACAGAAAAATCCATTTGAGATATCAAGTGTGGTTTTGTACTTTTTGCGCACAATGTTATTCATTAATGCGGCACTATGTGCATTTTGGACAGCAAATGCTTTTGTGCATGAGTTTAAATGTCTGTAATCTAAAACTAGACGATATGTATTGTCAGGTTTAGAGACAGGACACAAAGGATTGTTCATTGGGGAGGTACATTTTTCAATGACCTCCTGGTATTCAAGTTGATCTAAGATCTCCCTGACCTGTTTTTTTATCTTCTTGCTTTATTGGATATTGTCTCTGAGCAGTAGGTAAAACTTTTAACGGAATCCCGTGATAGGTTGAATTCTCAACCCACCCAGCGTGATTTTTGTACAATGCTGGAGCTTGAGCTACTGCCCACTCCTGTGCATATGTATGTTTAAGGTGAACGGGAACGAGATTGGAAAATGCAGGAAATATTATACTTTCTCCCCTGGGGCACTCCATTACAAATGCAGGCGGCCAATCTTGTTCTGCTAACAGGATGTCATAACCAGATGATAAGTTCTTCCAAGAAATACCTTTTACTTTCCTGGGCGTGTCCCCCTCCATGCGGAGTGTTATTTCATATAACTTATGTGGGACGCTCACCCTGGTGTCTGGTGTTTCCACAGTGATGTAATCATTCAACTCCGCTGTCACCAGAAATTCCTTCAGGTTCTGGCGAGCTAATGTTACTTCTGCCACGTTGTCTAGCATCGTCAGAGCCCATTCCCCGTTCAGAAGTAGTGTCCTCAGAATTCTGGGCATGTCTGATTTTCAGACCAGCAACTTTCTTTTTCTTAAATTGAGGTTTTGAGTTTTGCTTAGCTTCTTTTTTAGAAGGAAAGTCTTGAGCGCGCTGCTTGTCTCTGGACTGTGTGCGCTCCTCTCTATTTTCTGACCGTCCTTCTCTTTCGGAGCTTTTCTTCGATCCCTGAAAGGAACGAGAGGAACGTGTATCAGTATCCTGATACCTGTCAGGTTTCCTAATATTATCCCTATTCCTAAGGTTGTACCTCTTTTCAGAGGGCTCCTGTTGAGGAGACCTACCTCGGGACTGAGATCTCTTGTCTTTAAAGTTTTCTTTTTTATTATCCCACTTCTTTTTAGAAGAAGTAGGGGGCATATTATCAAGCAACAGCATTAAAATGATCGCCGCTTTAGCGGCAGAAAACTGCCGCTAAAGCAGCGATAATGGGCTTGATAATATGCCCTTGAGAATTCCCATAGAAGCCCATGTTTTGGTGTCAACATCGGCTTCTATTGGAATTCCCTGCGGCATATTATCAAGCCCATTATCGCCGCTTTAGCAGCAGTTTTCTGCCACTAAAGCGGCGATAATTTTAATGCCGTGCTTGATAATATGCCCCTAGGTGTCTGTTTAGAAGTTTCCTTCTCAGGACTGCCCCGTAGTTGAGGTTTTAAAGGTTTTCCCCCCAAACTATCCCTGTCTAATTCTGCGTATGCAGTTTCAATTATTTTGGGTAGTTCAGCCTCCTGTATTAACGGGCCGGCCTCCCTTAGGCCTTGGCAGATTGTCACTGATGCTGCTTCCCCTTTAATATTAGCTAGCATTATGGCTGATACCTGGTCGTAGTTATTTAATAACTTCATCCCTAAGTTTAGGGCAGGTTCTGCTCCGTAGTCATTTGTCTTAATACATCAGGTAATACTGCTAATGAAGGAATACCATGGGTTCTGGTATATATGGCAGCAAAGACTGTACTCCAAGAGGTACAATCCTCTAGCTGTGGTGTAATCCCCATGGGCAAACAGATTGTTAACATCCTATGTTTTTCAAATGGTGTGGTATTTGGAAATACTGCTTCCAACTGGGTTATTTTCTGAGCTACCCAGAAAGGAATTTGTTCACGTTTGGTGGGCACTTTGCCCATTACCGCGTGTAATGTTTGTGGAGTAATTTTAGTACCTGTGCTCTGTGTAGGAGCTGCATTTGGTGTAATTACTGTTGGTTGGACCGCTAGTGTCCTCAAGATGAAGTGTGTCATGTTTCTGTAGAGTTTTATAAAATCTTTGTGTTGAACAAGCAGTTCATCACTTGGCATTGTGTCAATGTCTGGATGTTGTGCATAGGTCGCTAATATCGGCCATGTTGCTCCTGGTATTCCTAAAGGACCAAGCCTTGCTCTTGTTCTTGTGTGGGGTAGGGCGCCATTAAACCAGAAAATATGTTCCTGGTAGGTAAGCGGAATCTCATTCTCCTCAAACGGAGTGTATGCCGCTGGAACATGTGTGTAATAATGAAAAGTTTTTGTTACAGCATCTGCTTCTGGGAATGTAACCCATGAGTAGAATACCTTGTTTTGAAATCTTCGTGTGCCTCTATCATGAATATTACTACACCTCCTCTGGGTGATAACCCATGTTTGATGAGTTTAACTGTCAGAGTTTGTCTTACTTTGGCTGCAACTTGTATTGCAGCCACGTCTTCCTCACCAGACTGATTAAGTCCCTGGGCCAGATGGTTTATTGGGTTTAAAACTCCCTCTTGGTCAGACATTGTGTTTAAGATACAGAATAACTGTCCAAGGAGGTTATGTAAAGGTGTAATGCAAAGGTTTTATGCACAATTTTGTGAATATTTCCTTCAAGCTTGATGAATAACCAACAGCCAATAAATAGGATATTTCGCCTACTCAGCATTGGCGGAGTTTTTTCCCAATTCATTTCAGACGTCCATGGATTTTGTAAGTAGGGTCTCTGAGAATAAGCACAAATGGGCTACTCAGATTCTACTGTTAAATAAGTGCCTAACCACGTTGAGCACCATGTAGTGTAGTTCCTTAATACCCTTCATGCAGGACCTGCGCTGTTTACGGATAACATAAACTGTGGGTCTGGTGGCAGACTGACTCTGATACACCCTGCCGAGTGTTAGCCTATGTTTTTGCATTAGCTAGCTCGCAGTGCCACTAGAATCTCCTTCTATCAGAGAGATTAGTTTTTGGCAACCTCAGAACACAACAAACCCTGATTCCTCAGACTCGTGAAAACAATATACTACTTTTCGCCCAGTCAATCGTGCTTGCTCGTTTTCTCTCAGAAAGATACACAGAAGAAACAGTCAGGCGTGTTTACAATCAGAATTTATTGTACTGTTGTTCTTCTCATGTTAAATATATGTGCTGCTACAACTGTGACACAGTAGCAGGGATATAGGATCAGCAGTACAGTGAATAAAAAGGAATAGTACAGCTCTACCATTTTTCAATAGTCATGAACATATACATGAATATAAAATGCATTTATAAAATAAAGTGCGTACTCCTAAGATGCCTGTCTAGATGTACCTGAGTGTACCTAGCATGTGGGTAGGTGCGAAATAGCTAATCAGCCTAATAGTCTAATAGCCTCAGAGACTAAGAGTCTAGAGCCAAGAATCTCACTAGGGTTTAGTCGAACCCCATTACCTGAATAGGGAGAGTGTGGGACTTCATCCTGAACTTGAGTTGGACACCTTGCAAGGGATAGTCAGACCACTGTCAGCTGGAGCGATGGCATGCCGGAGCCGCAGCATCTCTGGTCAGTGTGTCGGCCTTGAAGTCTCGGTTCCCTCCTGCCTACTGATAGCAAGAGGTGCTGTATTTATACAGTCTATGTGCGTGTGTTAGCCATTGTTCAGTATGAGGATGGTGTTGGGGATTAAACCTTTGTGCGTAGATAGGAGGGGTGAAGTATGCCCCCTGGAGAGTGTTCTCATAAATTATTCATATGTGCTAAGGATGACGTCTTAGCAATATCGAATGGGCAAAACTCATCCTCGTCATGAAACTAGGTGAAAGGTTTAGTCCTTAAAAGGCATCAGTCCTTATAAGGCGTCCAGTCCCTATAAGGCATTCTGTCCTTATTTGGAGTTATGTCCTTATAAGGCTTGTTCATATGAAATGAAGGGGAGATGATGTAGGGAAAGAGTACAATGTTCTCTAAACCTATATTAGGGTACCAATATGAAATATAACAAAAGCAACATATGAGTGCTGTGAAACGTAGTGAATCAAATCAATTCATAACATTATAAATAAATATCAATATGTAAAATCAATAAAAAAACAAATGAGGTGGTGCATCTCCCTTGCCGATTGCTTAGTCCCTTGCAGCTGGGGTGGGAGAGGCAAAGTTTGTCTCATTTTCACAGAGAAAGCAACCGCATACAATCAGAGCCTTAGTGGGTTTTCAAACAGCAGGGCAGGAACACAAATCAAAAACAATATATATGTTTCTTTATTATGGAGCTTAAAGCACCACAAAACCTCCTTATATGCACTACAGAGCACAAAGGACCAGATGTAGGACAGTTTTTTGTGGTTGCAAATGGGAAATCAGCCCATTTGCAACCATAAAAAAGGGTCCCAGCATGTACAAACACTATTTTGCGAGTCGTGACTCGCAAAATAGCGTTTGCGACTCTCGCTATTAGGAAGGGGCGTCCCTTCCTAATAGCGAGTCACAATGGAATATTCCATTGTTTTGCAACTGTATTAGTGGTCGCAAAACACAGTTTTCCACCTACTTCATGTAGGTGGTAAGCCACTTACAAACAGGTAGGGGTCCATGGGGAAACTCCCTTCCCCTTTGTGAGTGTGTGCGACCACCACCTGGACTTAAAAAATGAAATAGAAACGTTTAATTTTTCTTTTTTAATTGCATCCCATTTTCCTTTAAGGAAAACGGGCTGCATTAAAAAAAAACCTGCTTTATTAAAAAAGCAGTCACAGACATGGTGGCCTGCTGACCCCAGCGGGCCACCATCCCAGTGAGGGCTAGCCATTCCTAATGGGTTCGCAAACAGCACCTGCCTCATGAATATTAATGAGGCAGGCAATTTGCGACCCCATTAAGAATTGCTAACAGTGTCTGAGACACTGTTGTAAATTGCATTTTGCGAGTTGCAAATTGCGATTCGCAAATTGTGAGTCGCAAAGCGACGCAATTTGTATGTCGCAAAATGTAAGAGTCGTACATCTGGCCCTTAGTCCCACTCCTCCTGACAATCTCTTTCCTCTACATTTCCCTTAAAAACTCTGGGGCATATGTACAAGACCCTATCGCCACCACAATGTCACTTTTAAGGACGGTGTGGTGGCGATAGGGGCTTAGCCTTATTTACAAGGCAGCGTTAAGCCTTCCTACACATAAACAATCCTCCACTGCACACAGACACCCTTGCACCATGGGGCAAGGGTGACTGCATCGACTCTACACTGCTAAGTGTAGCACCAGCACAGGGGGAAATGCAAGGCTGCACCATATCCTTGTAAATATGGTGCAGCCTTGCGCTTTTGAAGTGGCGGAGTGAGGTGGTAAGCCATGACGGCTAATGCCTCACTCCGCCACTCAACTTGTACATATCCTCCTCTGTGTCACTACCTCACTCTCTCTCACATACACACACACATGCCTCCTCTTCTTTTAATTGTCTTTTTCTTTCATATGTTTCACTGGATAATCCAGTATCTCAGGTACACATATCAGATGCCGTCTAATTATACCAACTGGAAGTGAACCTCCAAATAACAAAATAATATCATTTGCATGGATCGGTGGAGCCTGCACCCCTTCTTTGAGTCCCAGTGAAAGCAACCATGGTGTATTTTTGATTTCTCTCCTCAGCTATCACCAGAAGCATGGATGGATGCAGGGAGCCAGTCATAAAGTCCTATTCCAAGCCTGCTACAAGAGCTCCCTGGGAGAAGGCTTGAAGGAAGGTGCAGTCACTGAAAAGAAAGGAGTTTTGTAATTATTCAAAGAGCAAAGGGTTGCTGAAAAGAGCAATCCATAGCTTAGCTACATGGAGAATTAAGGACCAGCGCCAGAAGGACTGTAAGCACAAGTGTGAAGCACTAAGGGAGAAGTCAAGAAGAAACCTCTTTACCAGGATGGGTGGTGAACAGTTGCTGTCAGTTGTGCCTTTTTGCTGCCTCTAAGAAGTCTGAAAGCATGCATTTGAATTTGCTTCTGCAGAGGAGAGGCACCTTGTGAAAGCAGGCAGGGTGGACGTGCGCTGTAAATCCCTAGCCACATGTGCCTGTGGAATCTTGGCTTCTATTATTTCAAGGTCTTGTTCATATGGGAAGTGTCACTGGGCGAGGTGTCAATTACTCTGTCAATATCCTACTGGTGCATCTCCGGCCTACACCCTCAAGATGCAGGTGTCAATCAAGTGCTCTTTCCCAACAGTAATGGGCTTATCATGTCTGTGGACTGTCTCAGGTGCAACCAACTTCTGTTTTGCTCTGTGTCAAATACTGCAACACACAGGGCTGTGAAAACATAATCTCATATTATGCACTTCACCTTTGTTTTTCGGTATATCACAGTGCCTACCGATATATTTTATAATGGAAATGAATGTTGTGTACTTATTGATCTGAAGTATTTTTTAGTGTCTATGATTGCTTGGTTTCATAACTCTACTAGGCTGGAAAACCATTTTCTGTAGGGTAGAACATTTTCACATTCCTGTAAAGAGTAATCTCGCTTTCAGGTAGTTGGAAGCTGAATTTGAGCAGAAAATGAACTCATTATTGTATTTGTGAGAGATGTCATCTCCTAAAGGATGTCTTGCATTTCCTCCAGAAGATGATCCTGCCCCAGCTCATTAGATTCGTTTTTGCTGAAAGTAACACATGTCCGTCACGATTAGGTCCCTTAGACTTATATTGAGAGAACACCCACATACACTGTTTGAAATGTCACATATTTCACCATTAGACTCCAAAGACCCTTTTCTGGTGAGAGCACTGGTAAGTTGAAATGGCAATTATTTTTTATTTATTTGCAGTGCTGACTGTTATTTTTGGATTAAACACCTGTTAGACTGGGGGCTTCCCTACAGGGTTGAGCAAGGGCAGGATGGCCTGAGCTAAACACAATACTCAACCTTTTAAAGTAGTAAGATCAAATCCATAACATATTTGCTTCAAGGAGTAGTATGTTTGTTCATCTTCAAGAGAAGAACAAGTCAGATCTTGGAAACTAACTGGCATAGGGCCATGAAGCCAAAACAAAGGGGCCAAATCTAAGACAAAATCCTAAACTTACTCCTTTTGGTATTCACAGAAGTTAGGATTTTGTCTTAAGTTTGTCTTAAGACAAACTTAAGACAGACTTAAGACAAACTTAAGACAAAATCCTAACTTAAGTCTGTCTTAAGTCTGTCTTAAGTCTGCCTTTAGTCTGTCTTAAGTTTGTCTTAAGTTTGTAAGTCTGTCTTAAGTCTGTCTTAAGTCTGTCTTAAGACAAACTGAAGACAAGCTGAAGACAAAATCCTAACTTCTGTGAATACCAAAAGTAGTAAGTTTAGGATTTTGTCTTAAGTTAGTTCTGTGAATCAGGCCCTAAATTGTGGTTAAGTACTGTACCACATGGAAGTCTGGCTCGACAGACTCTAGAGGGTAAAGCATCCTGCACGTGATCTCCCCTCTGCACCGTTTTTTTACATGTATCCTACGAGAGATATTTTGATTTTGTTTGATTAGTGAACCGGTCAATATATCTTCCCTATATTGATCAATGTCTATGTATTGAACCTGCAGTTAAAGCTGCCACGTGGAGCGTTTAATAATCATAGATGTCTACAGAGTGAACATTATAGCATACTAGTGAATATAAGTATTGCATCCCTATCATGATTGTGCTCAATGGTACCCTCTGTGGATTATTTCCCTGTCAGCACTGGGGCAAACTGCTTTAGAGTCTCGGTGGACTGTTGCGTGTGCATAATTTGTCACCATTTTATTTAGGACCTGATTACAAGTTTGGCAGACCGGGTTACTTCATCACAAAGGTGATACCCCATCCATCCTACTACAATTACATTATAACCAATGCAACTTGTGATACAGTTGATGGGATATCTGTTACGTTTGTGATAGGGTATCCCATCCACCGAATTAATAATTAGGCAGCTTGTGTCTCAGTGCTGTTTCTGTACAACGCCCTGTCTTAAGGCTGCACCAATGGTTATGCAGTGTTGTCCCCAATTGTGAGAATCAGAGCAATCTTTATCAAACAGGAAAAGTAAAGTTAATGTACTTCTCGCCAGAGGAGCAGTTACTACTAGCAGGAGTAGTGAATTCTGATTTCAGAGAAGCCAACCAAAGAAACTTGACTACTTTCCAAATGAGTAATGCAACACAGGCAGTGCAAATGACTTCAAGTTCAGTAGCACTACATGTGCCATTCTATGTCTAACAACTAATAGACCTTTTTTCCCTGGTTCACATTTACATATGTACCCCCAGGCAGGAACAAACCTTGCACACACTTCCCTTGAAAAATGATGTCTTCAGCACTTAAAAACTGCATTCAAAGAGGAACCCTGGCACACCACTCTCGCCCTGCAGTTCAATGATCCCTCGTGCAGTCGTGAAACTCTACTTTCATTCTGATGTGGCTTCCAAGTCTTTCTCTCTGCTTGGTGGATGCCTCACTGTTTACACCACATCCTGAAAGGCTGCATCGGAAAGAGGATGTTAGACGCCTGCTTAACCCTGGTCTGTATCTCTGCCTTGTCTGTATAAGGCTCGAGCAGTGTTTACTTTGTCAAAATATAAGGGTAGGGGCCCAAGAGTTTCTCTGCTGAATGGCAGAGATGCTGATTACCAAAGCTAAATAGCTTTGATTCCACCTCGTTTTTCTCTCTTCCACCACCTTACAATTCCTGTCTTTATGTCACTGTGCCAGGTATGTTCTTTCTCATTCCTGCTTTTTCCTTTGCCACTGTTTCTTTTCTTTCTCCTCCTCCCTCTATTTTCCTTTTCTACCTTTCCATCTCTGGGTGGAGATCTGATGAAGAGGAGTGGGCCCTCGTCCCCACACATGAGTGCAAGTGCCCACCGCCTGCAAACACCAGCACAAATTAAGCACTTCGTGAGCAGTTTAACTCCGGTTGTATTTAATCAGTGTGGATTATGTGAGAAATCAGCCTACCAAAGGTGTTGTTTTCCTATACCTCAATACATTTGAGAGGATTTATGGTTATGCTAAAGTCAAGTTTAAAAGGAGAAAATGATCATAATCCCAAGTGAAAGTTTTTTTCTGGTTTAAATTCTTGCCACTCTAGCTCAAAATGAGTTTTTCACTTAGGGCCTTATTGCGAGTTTGGCAGCTCGTGGACCGCCATCACAGCAGTGGCGGTCTGACGGCTATGAGCCATCCGCCGTATTATGAGTTGGGCAGATTGGCTTTGCAAAGACCGTGGTTGGATCGACGGCACAGCCGAACACTGGGGTCGCAGTTGGGGGAAGGCAGACTGCATTGGATGGTACAGAGCGCAAAACACTGACATCCGTACTACGAGTTTACTGCCTGATGAGCCAGCTGGTGCGGTCAGACAACCGCTTAAAGATCAGCGGATATTAAAAATTTGGAGTGCATATTTGCCCCTTTACAAATCTTCCAAGCAGATTTTGACGTGGCTCCCTTTCTCCAGGTCCCTCCTACACAGGAGCTTATTCACCCTGAGGAAGACAACCCTATCTTCAGCGAAATGCAGATAAGTGCTTTAGTAACATGTACCTATTACTGGGACTGCCCACATATGGGTCGGACTCCAGCAATGAGTAGGTGGTATTTTTACACATATATTATGCACATGTGTGCATTCGACACATATGCAGTCAGAATGTACACACAGGCATCAACATATATGGAAATACATTGCCCATTGCTGCAAGACCACCACGATCACACAGCTGGCCTCTTGGAAAACTCGTAATACGGTGGTCGAAGGCCACAGGTGCAGCGTTCTCCTAGCGGTTGAGGTCCTTCAGCGGTCAGATTGCCGAACTAGTAATAAGGTGCTTAATGTGACTCATTTTAATTCTTTGCTTCTATCAGTTGCCAAAATCTCGTAAAGGTGTCATGGCCTACCTCTAAGCCTTTTGGGAGTATAGTAGTCTTTTTTCTTATCTCCGAGGCTCCCTCCTCACAAAAATGCTGTTGCTAAGATTCCTAGATGTCTCTCTTAGGGAAAGAATAACTTGGCAATGGAAGACCATGGTTAGTACTATAATGGCTGTGAAGTCTTCAGCAGACAATTTTTCTCATAAATTTTTAGTCACTTATATTTAGTGCTCCAGTTTTTATATTCAGGTTTTCTACATTTTCTTCTGTATTTATTCATATGTGTTTTTGCTAATCTTATCATTGTTTAACTATATTTAATTTGTGATTTGAAAAAAGAAGGTCCAGCTAATATACTTCCACACTTATTTAATCTATAATTGCATTCAAACTTGGATGCCTTTTGGGATTTAGCATAGTAATAAGAAGTCAAATAAAATACACTGTTAGATACTCTTTACAAGGATATGGGAAATCATAATTGTCAGGACTGAAAGCCACTCAATAGAAAATCTAGATTCTGTATTTTGTTGCTTGACTAATTATGCATTGAATAAATGAAACACCAATACAATTTGTCAACCTTCAGGAAATTATGCATTGAATAAGTATTACAAATACAAAGCTTATATCCTAGTAGATGATCGAACATTACATAATATAGACTAAAGGTCTCCTGTATGTGGCGAGCATGGCAAAAGCAGAGGGGAAATGGTGTCACTATATGAAGGTATTATAGAGAAAAAAGAAATACTTTTAAAACATTTTTTAGCAAAAATAAATACAGACAGGGAAATACATTGGTTTCCATCTGAATTTTTGTATCAAATTAATAAAGCCCAAAAATTAGAATCTTATTTACATATAATTTACTTGTATTACACTTTAATTTGGGTATAGAATAATCCTCACATTTACTGTCTTGTTTACAGATCATACGGGATGCTAGCCATGAAGAGTGCTTCGCTTTGAATGGGAAGGTCACACAATAAGAGGAATGGTAAATCCATCCAGTTCTAAGGTTCATCTTGTATTGTACTCTGAGATGCAATCAAATAAACAACATTCTACAAACACAAAAGATACACAGCCGACTGATAAAGCGCACATCAATATCAAAGTCCCATATTAGTACGTTTCCTGTGCCAGGCAACTCCGAGATCTGCTGTGTTTGGATCCCACTGGAAAACCAGAGAAAACAAATGGAAAGAAGTGGAGGTGGCACCAGGTATGAAGTCACAGTCACGTGAAAATGGATTGGTTCACTGTGGTACTTTATTCTCCTTCATATAACATGTAAAAACAGCCAACGCGTTTCGTTCCGTTTAAAGGAACTTCATCAGGGCAGAAAGTAAATCCAAAGGTGAACGCTCTGTGTAAGTTTTTTCGTAAATATCTGAAGAAAATAAAGATCCGGAATGGCAAAGGTCCAAAGAAGCTTCTCCTTTGGACTGTGGGTGCCTAATCTGTGATCGTGAGGCGTCAATCGTAACGCCGTCAACATATTAGACTTCGTCAACCTTTGACACTTATTTTTTTCTGGATAACGTACAGAGAAGCTTTCGAACACAAGGTCGCTTTCGGAATTACATTTCTGATTGACCTTTGCCATTCCGGATCTTTATTTTCTTCAGATATTTACGAAAAAACTTACACAGAGCGTTCACCTTTGGATTTACTTTCTGCCCTGATGAAGTTCCTTTAAACGGAACGAAACGCGTTGGCTGTTTTTACATGTTATATGAAGGAGAATAAAGTACCACAGTGAACCAATCCATTTTCACGTGACTGTGACTTCATACCTGGTGCCACCTCCACTTCTTTCCAAATAAACAACATTCTTTGAGCCAAGCCTATATGTATTCTGCACCGTCTGCCACTTCTTCTTTCATGCTGGAGGGGAGGGATTAGCAGAGACTAATTCCCATCGTAATATACAGGTCGGATTCCTTTCCGATTGCCTCATTACTAGGCCTGGGCGAAGCACTACGCTACGCTCGCGTAGTTTGCGAAGTTCGCGCTACTTCGCACTACGCGAACTGCACGTAGCACAGTGCGAACACGCGTAGCGTAGTGTTGCGTAGTGCTGCGGTCATTTTTTGCTTGCTCGCGGTCCTCAACGTCAAGTTGGCGACCGCGAGCAAGCAAAATGACATCCTGGCGAGACTTTTTCCTTGTTCGCGATCGCGAGCATGGAAAATAAACCTCCCGGCGAGATTCCCAACGCGAGAAGGTCAGGTTTCTCATTGCGAGGGGTCGCGTATGCTCGCGACCGCTCGCGATGAGAAACTACCAGTTCGCGTTGAGAAAGCTGCAGCTCGAGGAAAAATCTACTCGAGCAGCAGAAAACTACAGCTCGCACTGTGCAAGATGCCATTTTCAATGATTGCACAGTGCCGGTTGCTTGTCCGCACTGTGCAATCATTGAAAACAACATCTTGCACAGTGCGAACATGTTACTTCGCAGTTCGCGAAGTGCTACGCGTAGCTCGCGTAGTGCGAACTTCACTTTGCGTAGCTTCGCAAAGTGCTACTTCGCGAACTACGCCCACCCTTACTCATTACAATGGAGGGGCTTGGAAAGGAATCTGACCGGTCATTCCGGCTGGCTTCCGACAGGCTTGGAGAGCCTGTCGACCAGTCGGAACGTGGCCTGTAATATCAAGGGTGTCTCTTTCCGCCCTTGGGATTACGATGTCAGGTTTCTGCAGCCTTTCTGTGTCGGCCTGTCCGACACAGAAAGGCTGTCAGAACTCGCATTTGGGGGGCACCAGCAGGGCCCCCTGGGGTGCATGGCCTCCAGTTGGAGGCCGAGGGGGCACCTATGGTGCCCCACTGTTGATCCCTGCACCCATGGTAGGGACATTGAGGTGCCTGCCATGGGGTGCAGGCATGAACTGCACCTTCCATTTTACAATGGGAGCATGCATTCTGGCTGGTTTACGGTCGTAATGCATGCTCCTATTGTAAAAAGTAGGAATGCGACAGAAGAGTGATCAGTCCCATCCTAATAGGCGAGTCAGGATGAGACGATGTCGGGTGGAGACAACTCCGCCCATCATTGTAATCAGCCCCTTTAATGGTACAATAGTCCCCTCTTAAACCCTCCCTTACAAAATTGACTATAGATGGTTAAGCTATTTAATATAATGAATTATGTATGAGGGATCAAGTATTGGGACAGAACTTTATTTGGATAGATGCGCTTTTGGGTTTACAAAAGTAAGGGCTTTAGTCTCGAGTGTGGTCCAAGGAGGCATATTTTTGATGACTAGGCATGCTTTTTAAAGTTTGTCTCAACTTTATAATTGATGATGGACTTTTGAATAGATGCTTAACAGGGTATTGCATAAGTGATACTGGTGAACTTTCCACTTGCACTGCACTATATCATTGTGTATGATATGTATTACGTGAGATATGTATTTGTGCTTTTTATGGTTTTTAACCAATATAAAATCATATCAACTGAAAAAAAATAAGTCCTGTACACTCTTGTCTCTCCTACTTGCAGCATTGTTGCTTTATGTGAAGGTTTACTGTGCTTTGCAAAATGTTGTTTTCTTGATCTCAATATTCTACCCCTATGCTATGTTATGTTAACAACGTGAAACCTTTATGAATTGCAGTTTTCTTAGTACTACAGGTGTGAATTTTGGAAAGGTACTGAGGTTTCAATTTTAGACTGGAATCTGATTTAGCTTTTGATAATGTTTTGTCAGTAGTGTGAATCGGCTTGGCCAATGTGTCAAATTAAATGAGCTGTGGGTGAAGGTTCTTGATGTTTGAAGCGCAAGCCTGGAGGGCTGTAGCAAATCTTTTGCACATCTTCTACGTTTATAGAGCAGACATTGGCCAGAAGGTATATTTGCGTATGTAAAGTTAATGTTGGCGTGATGATGGGTACCATCATAGTCAGTTAGTGACGTATTTCAGTTGTGCCCATGGTGTTTTAATAATTCTGCCACAATGTATTCTGATGTAGAATAGTTTGTGATTTATCGAGGTGGAATGTATTATTTTGAACACAGTGATATCCGACTGTGGGCCTCATTATGATGGTGGTCGGACCAGCGATAGCCCTTCGTTCCGACTGCTGGATTACAATTACGGCGGTCAGATCCACAGTGGTCAGAGGGAAGACTGCTGCCTCCACCAGGATCAGAGATCCTAACGGGGCGACAGTTGGAATCGTATCCCCGAATGGCAGTGGGCCGAAGCAGGCACCGCCTTTGCTATTACGATATCTCTTTACGACAGGCTTTTCATGGCGGGAAGACTGCCATGAAAAGGCCGTAAGAAAGGGATATGGGGCCCCCAATCAGGGCACCTGTCCATCGTGAGCCACTGTAAGATGGCCCTGGGGGCACAAGTAGTTCCCCCACTCATCTCTATGCACAGTGTATTATGCACAACATGGTGCATGGAACACGGTCCATAGACGTACAGGAGGTGCTCCGTACCACGGCAGCATGTGCTGCAGCCGCAGCACAAGCTGCCATGACATGGAGCACTTTTCAACCACCAGCACAGCGGTCATATTGAAATGCGGCTGTCGGACCGCTACCTGCTAGTTAGGCAGTCTACAGACAGCCGTAATAGCAGGTGGTAGTCTGACCGATTGCTATCAAAAGCAGCTACTATGTTGGGTGTGTATCTTGTGGAGAGTGCCTGTGAGTGATCTATGGACTTCTGAGATACCCAGCTATAAGTATGCCACACCAGCGTTGGTGGTATATAGTATGGTATTTGGACAAAATAGGATAACATAGATGAGTAGTGATAGTAGTGTGTTGGAAAAGTTTCCAGGGTAGATTCCGATCCACAGGTAAACTCTTAAGAGCAGATTTAGCAAGGGCAAAGCAGAATATGCAAAGTGCACACTAGCTAGTTTGCGAACCATACTTTGTTTTGATATAAGACTGACGTGTACTCTATGTGATAGCAAAATGGATATTCATAGAGGGTCATAAAAACTAGCCACCTCATGAATATTAATTAGGCAGGTCACTTATTAATACTCTCTATGAATGGCTGAAAATTAAATGAAACTCTCAATGAATGTCTGCAAATGAAGGGATGGAGGCCTGAGAATGACAGCATACCTCCTTCTCTACATTCACTTTTCCAGCATATCAACATTTGTTTTTGCAATCTGCCCATGTCCCTTAAAGGGACAGGTGTTGCTTTACATTTTTTTTGCCATGCTTAGAATGTATTGGGAGTTAGGATGCATTTGTCCCCTGGATCACTAGCTGCTCCCCAGTGGAATCCTGGCAAGATCCTCAGAGGGAAAGCTGTCCTATGAAGACAGCTTTCCCTTTGTTAACTGGTAACCAATACTAATCTGGTGTCAATACCTAATCAATAGATTGCAACTGCATCTGTGGTCATAAACCATTGATACATCTCATTGCAGCTTTCAAATGGAAAATGTAAACACCTTTCATGTCCTCCTACATGCAGTTGAGAAAGGGTTGTAAAACCCATTTTGTGAATCAGGATGACTTACTGACTTACTAAGGAGCTTTCAAAAGGTGTTTTGTAGTTGCAAAACCTGTGGTTTTGTGACTTGCAGGCTTGATGACCACAAAATAACTTTGTACATCCGGCCTTTAGTGCTATTAATGAGTTCTCCCTTAAATGAGGTATATGGAAAGAAGAGTTACTCATTTCCTAGGCATATTATTTGCAGGGCTTCATTCCGGTAAAGTTAGCAGATTACTCAGATATCAAGAAATGCTTTTATCTGAGGATTAACATATGAGTGTATTCCACTCACACTTGATTTTTGAGGAACATAGAGAGAAACTTGCTTCTTATGGAAGTAGAAGTTACTCTTGTCAAGAATGATTTTCAAAGATAATATTAAGTTACTTATTTCTTGGGGAAAGTATTTGTAAAGCATGCCCACATGATAATATCTGTCCCTATCCTGAAGGTTCCTTTCTTTCCCTAGTTCTAGATCCCACTGTCCCTTTTACTTTGGATGGTTTTGATGATCTATGGGCGGTCCTTGAAAATTTGAAAGGCATCTTAAACTCCTTAGGGAAACATGGGCAACTGTATCAGGGAACCAGAGGAGCCAGTGTAATTGGGTTGAAACAAGGGGTCTCAATTTAATTTCACCTGTTGTAGAGAAAATAGAGAACATTCTTAGCATTTTATCCTTGAAAGGTTGTGCTTATCACTCCCTGAACATTACTAGATCCTGTCAAAACCAATCTTCTCTTTAGTTGCATAGCAAGGATGCCATGGATGCCTTACATCCCTGTATGTTCATTCCACTGCAGCTGCTTCCCTATTGATAGCTATAGCCCTGTCTCTTATAGCATAGGAAGACCCAGTTCTGACATTGCAAACCATTCTGTAACAGGGTCGAGTCAAGAGGGCTGGGGTCTCCTGCCAAGGAAGCACAGACAATGGATATCTAGTTGGACTTGACATCTGCTGCAGCTCCCTACGTCTCAGTATGGTGTGCTCTTACTGAGATAAAGGGACTGTACATGCCCCCAAGCTTTGGAAAACATATTTAAAATAGATGCCATCATAGTAAGCCAATAAAATGGTAACAGACCTGCTCCTAGTTAGTGTCCACTTACTGTGTAGACCTGGTGCGGAAAATGAAATAACAGCGGGCACAATGGAGCCGCAGAAAGCATGAGTTGCCCACGTACTAGCAAGAACATTTATTTATTGCATTGCAGCATAGTTAGTTATATAGATGTTGCATGTTAGAGGCCATTTGCACTGTCTTCCCTCTTCCATTGCACATTTAGGGCCTACTTTAGACTTTGGTACATGGTTGTATGTATGTCAGGACCACAAAGAAAAATACCCTGTTGCCCTGACAGACATGCTGTCTACCAAATGTAGAGATGTACACCAGCCATGGGACCATCTCTTAACATTGATAGGAGCTGCTGTGACAGCGGTTCCTGTCAGTGTTGTAAAATGTTTGATGGACGTCTCTGTAATCGGGTGGGCGGATTTTGAGTTTCGCAGAGAGAGTTCTCTGTTGCCACTGCAGTGGAGTACTCTTTCTGCCAAACTCCAAATCAGCCCCTTTGTTGTTTTGCCTCAAGACACTCTCGCATCTTTCTGTGACTACTTTGATTCCTATCTGTTGAATCAAAGTCACTTTCCTCAGCATGACAAACATGCCTAGGAACCTCAAGCTCCTGGTGTGGTTCCTTCCTACACTAGCCCTAGCGTTGTTGGTATTCCTACATTCTTTTTGTGTGTCTCTTTTCCTGGTCTCTCCAATTTACAGCTCGTTTGCTTCTCAAAAGAAAATGCTTTCACTGTGTGCTCAACGGACTGAAAAACTGACTATTTTTCAGATGTAGAAAAACCTGGCAGGTCCACTGTTTCTGTGGGTAGCTCATGTTTAGGTGAGAGATCATCCTTTAGCTCAGAGGTTAAAAAAAGGAAATAATTTGGTATATGTTAGATCAGGCATCTTTGGCATGTTTTTCCCCTGTCTTTTTTTTGCTTCTGACCTCCTGTTGTTGACTGTGGGCTGCATTCCGTCTTTGCTGGTTTTAGATCTCTGCCGAACTTTACCATTGTTGCTTAGTGCTAAAGTGCAGGTGCTTCCTGTGTATTTTGTGATTATGATTGGCTATCCCTGATTGGCATATTTGATTTACTAGTAAGACCCTAGTAAGTGCCCAGGGCCTGCAATTCAAATGCTACTAGTAGCCCTACAGCCCTGATTGTGCCACCCACATGAGTAGCTCTGCATCAATGTCTCAGACCTGCCATTGCAGTGTCTATGTGGGCAGTTTCAAACTGCCATGTTGACCTGGTGCCCAAACCTCCCCTTTTACTACATGTAAGGCATCCCTACGTTAAGCCAAAGGTAGCCCCATGGGCAGGGTGCAGTGTATTTGAAAGGTAGGACATGTATTGGTGTGGTTTACATGCTCTGATAGTGAAATTCTGCTAATTTCATTTGTCCCTATTGCAAGGACTATCTCTCTCATAGATATCACTGGAGTTGCCTTGTAAACTCTTAGAAGTGTAACAAGTAATTGGGAAGAGATAGAGATTTGGAGTGTGTGGTCCCTGAACTCAAACTCACCATTCACAAATACATATTGTAGAGAAGTTGGTTATTAAATTGCATATTTAAAAATGCCACTTTTAGAAAGTTGGCATTTTCTTGCTTTACCACTCTGCCTGCCTGTGGAATCGACATCTGAGGGAAGGTGACAATTGAGTTGTTTCTGCATTCACTCTTGACAGTCACACAAAGGGCGCTGAGGTGTGCCCTGCATATCCTGATGGCCCATCACCAGGTTGATGGGTCTTCCTGAGTTAGAGTGCTGGGAGGATTTGTCACTGACACCTGAATCGGGCTGTTACTGTTCTCACACAAAGCTATCTCAACCCCCCTGTGGTGTGTCTGGAGCCAGGTCAGGGAAAGGCAGGGTCTTGTGCACTACAAAGACTTTCCTTTGAAGTTTGTTTACTTCAAAGGCAGAAACTGGTATAAGTACTAGACCTGTGACACCATACCTTCAAAACACTTCTGGAGTAAAAGAGGATTCTGCCAAGAAGAACAGCTGGAGAAGCGGTAGGAGGAGAACTGCCACTCTGCTTGTTGCCTTGTTGTGCAGGCCTACTGCTTACTGCTTCTGTCTTGGGCAGTGAAAGGTCTGGGCTTTGCTTTCTCTAGTCTGCCTGCCAAAGTTTTCCAAGGGCTTGTGTGTGCTTGGCTCCTGTTAAAAAGTCTCAGGGCCATCAAAAAATTAATCTGCCGCCCCTGAACACCTCTGCTATGAGTTCTGACCTTCCAAGTGCTGCCAATTCCAGTTCTGGCCCCCTGGAGGTAGCTTTGCTGCAAATGACTGAAGAAAATCCATTTATCGACCTTCAGGCCTGTTTTTCCCACCACAGCAAAGCAGTGTTGTTGAGAACCCAATGCATCTCTGCGATGCGACCGAAGAATCGACACAGTGCCTGTTGTGTGGCTAAAAGATTGTCGCAGCCCGAGTCCCAAGCACTGTGTCACGGACTTCTGTGGCACACTCTCTGACTACGACGCAGGCCCTGCTGTGTGGCTGAGGAAATCAACGCATCACTTGCTTGTGGCTGGAAAATTGACGCAGAGCTGTAGTAACGAAGTCCAGATATGTAGCGGATGTTCAGTAGATTAATTGAAGTAGATTACAGGATACACAGCTAAGTCCAGTACAGACCCCACCAGGAGCAGCCAGCATACTTCTCAGCCCTTCTTAAGTGTAGCTTCTGACTCCCAACATTCTGTAATACATCATCCTTGGAACATTCCACTGGCAGAGCATAAGGTGACATGAATAACAATAAAGTCAGGATACAACATATCTCCTTTTCTTCTATATAAAAAAACAATAATGAAGTTGAACAGAAAGAAAAAACAAAATTTAAGATAGACAAAGAGGAAGTCAGAAACATCACAAACCAAAAAGAGAAGAGAGCAACAAAGAGAGAACACGAAGATACATAGGGGAAAAAACAGAGAAGGAACAGGTGAGCAAAACAGATAAATATGAACCATCCTCCCTTCTATAAATAACAATATAATAGAAAAGAGGAACACAGCGAAAGAAAACAACAAGAAAGAGGACAACGCAAAAGCACCAATGACTATCCCCTGAACATGTCACCTGGCCAGGCAGACATGCAAGGAGGTAAGGCATACCAGCACAACAGCACTAGGGTGAAACCAGATTGAGAACAAAGAAAACTGACAGCAAGAGAAAAGTTCAGAATCCACAGATGACAAAAGAGTAATAGACATCAGGAGGAAAACTGAAAAGAAGCAAGAAACAGGGAAGCTAAGAGAAAACAAAATGAGATCACTCAAACTTCTCTGCTAAAGTTGAATTGATCAAATAATGTAAACAATATTGCACAGGAAAAATTGACAGTCTACAGCAATCGGGTATAACGTTGAGAAAAATATCAAGTGGGAATGAGACACAAGCAAAACACCCTATATAAAGGAAAAGGTGTACAGAAATATGCCAATAAGGAACTAAAACCAATAAATGAACTAGAAGGTTGAGTTAATGGAACTGAAACCAATACTGTACACCTCGCGTAGAGGTCACATGTTGTGCACGGTAATGATGGGATTGTAACCCATATGACACACCTCGCGTAAAGGCCACATGTTGTGCACCGTAGCAGTGGGACTATAACCCATGCGACACACCTCGTATAGATGTCAATTGTTGTGCACTGTAGTGATGGGACTGTAACTCATACGACACCACTAGAGTAGAGGTCATTCGCAGTGCACCATAGAGATGGGACTGAAACCCAAACAACACACCTCATGTAGAGATAAAATGTTGTGTACCGTAGAGATGGGACAGACTCACCCTTTGGACCATAACTCGTGTAATGTACTAAACAAAACAGTCCATATAGGGACAACATTGGGCTGTGAAATGTTGTAGTGGGAATAAAACCCAAACTAAACACCCTGTAAAGGGTAAAAACAAAACCAGAATCTACCTCAAAATGTAAGGGAGATTATGTACAGCTATATGAGTATAAACCCTTAACATGCAGATTACTGAGTAGGTTCTGTAAATGAGGAATAAAATAAATATTGTCGAGATGTGTACTGAATGAAACCACCCCTGTATGCCACTCTTCACCCGAGGTGAACAATGTACGAACAACAAATAGCAAATCTACCACATATGCTGTATATCATGAGCAAGACAGATAAGCACAAAATCTGCCACATATTAAAAACAACAGCAGAAAATAAACTTTGCACTGAGGATAGAGACGGACTCCTTGTAAAAGGATAACCAACCAGTGTCCTCAAACTTCGATGCGAAGTGCCTCCAGTCATCAGATATAGTAGTATGACCTCAAAATGCACTCGGGAAGAAGAGGTCGTTAAAACCAGCAGAAACTTGAAAAACAAAAAAAACCTGTGGATACAGTATGAGAGATGTACAATGCGATATTTACAGACTGCAACAGGTTCAGGCCGGTCCCTTCACAACTCCTTTGAATGTCAATAAAACTTTATTGAACTTGCGGTTGGCAAAAGTTAGAAAACTATGCAGATAGAGTTTACAGAGCTCCTCCAAACTAAAGATGGCGTCACGCAAATTGACGTCGTGCCGGACGGCTAGCGGCATAACCATGCACCATAAATGTCCCCACCAGCAGGAGGCCTCAAGAGGGAATACACGTCATAAAGGATCCACTGGATGCATGGCAGAGCAGAAGAAATGCGGTATGGCAGCACACGATCAGTGAGAGCGTGCCGTGCACCACACGTGCCATGATTTGAAAGATGCATGGCGATACAACTGCCACAAAGAAGGCAAAGGTACGCCCAAAAGGTAAACTAAGTCAAAATAGTACTCACTGCTAGTTTTCCGAACAGAACCATAGGTCCCTCTCCTCAGAAACACAGGCAAAGACTCACAGGCACCTGTGTGGAAAGATCTCTGTGAGATCTTCAGGTCTAACCATGGAGGAAACTGTCTCTCAAAGTGGCAGGCCTCTGTGAGCTCTTTAGATTTAAACACGGACGAAACTGTCTCTCGAAGTGGCGGTTTTGTGCGAGCTGTTAAGGCGCACACCTCGGGAGGTTGTCAGGATCCTTTGAAGGTGCAGATGCACCACATGAACAAGATGAGCAAAATACCTGATGATGTGGCTGGAGCAGACTTACATATAACAGTGATACCTTTATAGGAGCAAGTACAGACAAGGGCATAGTTCTTGTAGACTTGTGCCAGAACACTTTGAGTGGAACAGACATCCAGATAGCAGTGACACCTTGGCTGGCACACAGACACAATAGCACACATCTTCCTCAGACAGTGCAGACGTCGATATGTGGCAGGTGAACACAATACATCAGGCTTACCCTCACTTAAAGCGCAGCACTGATAATGTGGTCCAAGGAATAACATTGACAGGAAACCGTTGTTGTTCTTTGCTTGAGTAGGTAATTCCAGTAGATGTGGCCACAAAGAAATAGGACAGCACTTTTGAATGGGGCCTGTCCGATGTATGGACAACTGGTGGGGATACGAGCTGTGCTGTTGGAGTTAGTCTTCTCTTGAGTTTCTGGTTCTTGTTTCTTTTCAAACATCTGTGACCTCTGTGAGAATATCATCTTTGTAGAGCAAGTAGCACGAGGGTCAGTTACCAGATCGTTGCCAATAAAATGTAGTAACGAAGTCCAGACGTGTAGAGGATGTTCAGTAGATTTATTGAAGTAGATTACAGGATACACAGTTAAGTCCAGTACAGACCCAACCAGGAGCAGCCAGCATGCTGCTCAGCCCTTCTCAACTGTTACTTCTGACTCCCAACATTCTGTAATACATCATCCTTGGAACATTCCACTGGCAGAGCATAAGGTGACATCAATAACATTAAAGCCAGGATACAATAAGCGCCTGTTTCGCCTCATCGACCCTGCTCGTCTGCATTTTCGATGCATGACACCTGTGCGCCAAGTTCTTCATTGACTTGACCCAGCCGTAAGGAACTGAGGCAGCGTGTCTGCAAACCGATGCATCACCTCCCCGTACAGTAAGGAACTGGTGCTTCACCTCCCCGGGCACTAAGAAACCGATGCATCGCCTTCCCTGGAAGTAAGGAACCGACGCATTGCTGTGCCTTTCCGGTGCATCACCTTCCCAGCGCCTGATTTCTTCTTTGATTCTGACACATCCCAACTACTTTGTGACACAAGCATTGGCATAGCCAATAGGTCTCGCTTTTGGGACCTTATAAATGTTTAGCCATGCAACGGTTGATGTTGTTGCACCAAGGATATTGTGCTGCATAACTAAATACTTATAAGGTCACAAAAGTGAGACCTATTGGCTATGCCAATGCATAAGGATTCTGTTGCTGGGTGCCTGACTGCTCTTTGCCAGGATAGGCGGGCCATGACAACACCACGAATGATACCTTTTTACAGATTCTTATCATGTTCCCCCCCCAAAAAAAAAATTATGGGAGTTTTCTTCATTCTGCCACACACAAACTTCTCAATGTCAATGCTTGCTCTAAGTCTCTCCTCCCTGCGTTCTTCTGAGCGTGAGTTTACCAAGCATGTGGCTTTTCCAGAGGTTCAGAAGCACTATAGATTCCAGGCAAATGTTTTGAAGGGTAATGAAACCATGGGCGTTGTTTGTAGTCTTTGACTCATAGGGTAATAGATAACAGCTTTACAAAGTACAGCCCACCGAGTAAGGGTTGCTGGTGAATTGTCGATCCTTCACTTAAGTCCATAGGTATCTTGACCCTAAAAAGTCTGTAGACATCTTGAGTAATTCCAGTGTAAAGGAAAATGTAAAACAGTAACAAGTCCTGTTTAAAGATTAGGATAGTGTGTACTCGTAGTCCTCTGAATAATCAAGTGGAACAAAGAAGAATAATTGGCCCGATAGTATAATGTGACAAATTCTGTTGAAAGAACGTGAGAGCGTGGTCTCATTACCCTTAGAATAATGAAATGCAATTAGGAAGAATGATCCATAAATGTGCAACATCTAGAGTAAAGCTTGCTACACCACCATGCAAGTGTTGAATAGAAACACCAATATCAAAGCGTGTGCCTCATTTGTCCGAAGCTCAATCGAAATTAAGCGTGTGAAAGCCATGCGTGAAATTAATATGATATTCAATCGTGTTTTGTGTCATAATACCGTATGCTTACTTTTCTATCCCCTGTGCTCATTATCCAGCTTGCCAAAAGTTTTACATTTTCGGATGTGTAAAATGAGTTCTCTTATGAAGGTTCCTCACTTTTCCCAAAGTAAAACCCATTTAACGCCTGCATTAATTGATGGTCAGTTGTAAATAAATTACACCTTAGGAGCACATTACTTTGTTTCACTGCATACCTGCAAACCAAACTGGTGACAAAAGAGCCATGCTTTTTGATTGTTAATTATTATTTGCGATCATCAATCACTGTAGGCCATTAAACTGGTATCAAACTAAACGAGGAAGGAGCAGTATTTGTTTGAAGCTTGCAGAATTTTCAAGCTGAAGCTTATCAAGCAACAAAAGAGGCCATTTATGAGTCAAGAGCTCAGTCATTTTGTTTGATTCACTGTAAAAGAATCTGACTTCTGCTATCCCACATAATCTCACCCAAACACTTTACCAGGACCGAACTACTTGGGAGTCCAATTGGTTAACCGAGAGAAACTACTGAAACGCTGCTGACATTAATCTTATTTGCTACATGCTAGGCGCTGGCCCAATTAGTCTACCAAACTGGACCGGTGTAGGACCATGCAAGGAAGAAACAAGGCAAACAGCGTACACATGGCACATGAAGGAAAACAAACCCTACCACAAGCATGAACCAGAAAATAAAGCTACGGGAGGAAAGTGCCTGCTTCTCATCTCAGTACATTACAAACAAGCAACTTGCCCCCAGCCTGTTCATCTTCTATTCATATTTATTTTGTACAATCGTGAAGGCAGAGGTCAGTGAAGATAACAAGTCAAGGCTGATTAAACCGTGGAGCAGCTAAGTGACCTGATCCGAGCGACGTAAAGCGCGCTGCAGTCACAGGAAAGGGTGAATAAAGCAAAATACTGAGTGACATAAAGACAGGACTAAATGTTCAGAAGAATGTAGTGTTTTCTGTGTCAGCCATTACAAAAAGGTCTCATTTGGAAAGAAGGCATCCCTGTTTGTCCACCCACGTGGCTTTTCGGTGCCAACATTGAGTTTGCGGTGTACATTTGAAAGGGGTGCTTTGAAACTTGAAAATGTGCAGCCACGTTTCCATAAACCAGTCCCAAAAGTTTAGGAACGAAACCATAGCGTGACTCATGAAAGCCATGTAGCCTTTGACATATGCAAGCTGCAAATGCACGTTGTAGGGAAACCCTTCAAAATCTCATGCATGCTTAATGAGGAAGAGAGGGGAGGCAGGTTGTGTGTGTGGATAACGAGAGAGTTAATGAGCCATGACGAGCAGATGATGGCTGCGCGCGTGCACATGCACGTAACCACAAGCGCTAGGCCAGCAAAATCTGCGGTAGCACTTTTAAAAGCCCACTTCTAAATGTCTCGCAGGGCAGCGCATGCGCTGGCACAGGCGAGACCTAAAAAAGGGACATATCCATAGTTTCCTATGGACTAACCTATTTTGAACCTTTTAAAAGTGATATCTTTGCTTGTCTATGTTGGATTTTTGTTGTTTTTATCTGGTTTTACTCAAATAAATATTGGTTATTTTTGTAAACTCATACAAATGCTTCACACAAGGCCTCTGATATAAGCCTGAGTGCTCATCCCAAGCTACCAAGGGGTGAGCAGGGATATCTGGGGTGTGTAACTCCCTTACCCTGACTAGTATTAAGGTCCTACTTGGACAGGGACTAAGCCACTGCCAACTAGAGACTTCCATTTCTAACAGTAGGTCCATCATAACACAGTACTTGCTCTACATTGTGGGATTCTAAAATATTTTGTGATCTTTTCTCCACTGGCAATAGAACTCAGGAGAATATTTATGATATTGTCAAGCAATATGACTGCCTTGCTGTGTTGTGTAACAGAGAAAGGACAGGAATGTGCCATATTTAAAAGGCTATGGCGCATTCTCCTGCACCTTACCCTGTGGTAGTGCCGTTTTGGCTGCATAGCGTCAATGCAGGCAAGCTAGTACCATGGTGCAAGTGTGCCTGTGTTGCATGTAGGATTGTTTTTGTGCAGGAAGGGGGACTTTTCTGCACAGAAAACATCCTGACAGGCATATTCCTCTATCTATGTGTGCTGCAGAATGCAGCACACATAGACAGAGGAAATAACAAGGAGAAATATAGATATTTCTCCTCGTTGCTCCTCCCCTGGGAAGACGTATCTTTTTGGTGCAGTTCTGGTCAATCTGATAATTCGTCAAAAACCATGGGAGTTGAGTGGGAACACCCACGCAACGCCCATGGAACGCCTCCCTAGCGCAGAGTAAGGCAACGCAGAAATACGCGCTGCTTGCTTTACTCGAGATTGATGAAGCAACTGGGGTCGTAAATATGGCCCCGATGTGCTCTCTTTTAAAGGCTTTTTGATCTTTCTCACAATTATGTTTAGTATTGAATCATTTTTTCATGTCAGAAGTTAGAACATTAGATACTGATAGTATGTTTTACCTCTACAGTGACATTTTTGAATTTAAGAACATAAATGCTGCCTATTCATGTTGATGGTCCAGCATTTCCTTTAGAGCCTACACTGTGCATGGTTTGGTGTTCCAAAGAGTATGAAAATCGTACACGAAGGGACTGATGTCTTACACTTCCCTGCCTTTCCTTTCAGGATTTCTAGGATGTTTCAATATATCTTTACAGCAAGCGACCTGTCTAGTGTTTCATTGTTAAAAGATCTTTTATTACACACCTTCACTTCATAATTCTTTTCTCCTTGTTTGAGTGCTTTGAAGCAACATGTTATGAGGCTTTTGTCTTGCCATAAAACCTATCTTTGCATTTTTAGTGTCAAGAAAACGCTTTAGTTTATTAGAGTGAAGGAGGAAAATATGTTCAATATACTGTTGAAATTGTTTTCTCCATTCATTGTTTTTGTTTCATTACTGTAGCATCTGCATCACCCTCTTCCATATTAAGAAGAGGTTTGGAATTGTGATGTGTCGTTTATTATCCTTTTGGAGTTGCTAGTGGTGTGGCTTTTCATTTTAGGACTTTGCATTCACTTCTTGAAGTGGGCAAACTAGAACTTGCCAGCCGAACAGCAGATTCCTAGAGATGCTGGTGGCTTCTCATTGGTGTTTGAGTCTCCCTTCCCACTGGCATTTTGTCCCGATGGTTCAGCACTTTATTTCACACTAATTAAGAAAGCCAACATTATTTGCTTTTATCATTACAAGCACAATGAATACAAATCTGACCATCACAACAACTGTGCTTCAGAAAAATAATGCAAACTACATATTGATATGCAAGTTATTTGCTTGTACATCACCTTTTTATATGTAACACAGCCTCTGTTCCCACAGAGCCCTTTTAAAAAAAAAAAATAAGTATGATTTATAAAAGTTTCAAAAAGAAAAAAACATCTATTACATCATTAGCCAGACCAAAAATCAGAACAGCAGCAGTGAGAAGTTTGAGGTCTTTCTTTCCTGGCATAAAAGAAGAAGCAGAGGTGAGGCTGAAAATTATGGCGCAATAAGGTGCCCACATACTGGCCAAGAGGCACACATGCACGGTCTGAAATAAGTTGTGTCATCAATACCACCAATTCCTCAGTTTCTTCTTTTGTGCCAGTCGAAAGAGACGTCAAACAAACCTGTTGGTCCTTGGGTTCTTTTCATACCCTGATGCTGCACAAGTTTTCTTTTCTCTTTGAAAGTTGAAGAAAACACCTTCATCGGTCAGGATTCCTTGGCAAGTGCATGCCATATTGGATAGGTGAATAGGAGTCTGTGCTTTATTCCAGCATTCTTATTTCACAATAGAAGGATGGTGGATAAGGAAAGTAAAACCTTGTCATTCGAGGTAAATCTCAAAGAAGTTGATAGCTGAAGGTTTGAGTAAACGTTTGCTGTACAAATGTTATGTTATGTTAATAAAATTTGTAGAGCGCAACGGTTACCCTAGGGTGTCCTGGCGCTATGAATTGCCTAGCCGTAAGAGGGAGGAAATCATTGGGTAAAGAGCCAAGTCTTCAAACCCTTCGTAAAAAAGAGAAGACTGGAAGCATTCCTCAAATAGAAAGGCAGATCATTCCAGGCCAAGAATGCACATGCCGTAAAGCTCCTGCCGCCCCAGCTGGCCTTTTTAACAAAGGGCGTCAGGACTTTTTTCGCTCCAGAGGACCGAAGGGTCCTACTAGGAACATACCATCTGAGTTTGTCCTGCAGGTATTGTGGACCTATCCCATTGAGGGCCTTAAAGACTGTACAAAGGGCCTTAAGCATACCCTATGCTTCACAGGAAGCCAGTGTAGCCTGGTTAATTCTTTTTTTACCGAAACAAATTTCAGAATACCAGATAGCAGCCTATCAGCTGCATTTTGAGCCATCTGCAACCTGTTGACCAGATGTTTACGGGCATTCAAAAGAATGCCATTACAGTAATCCAATCTTGAATTGCTGGCCAGGATACACTGCTTGTGTCGAAAGCTCTGCAAAGATAACAAAAGAACTAGTATTAAGACTACTTTGATGATTGCTCAGAGTGGCTTTAAAGTCTTACGCATCAGTCAAAAGCTTTGTGTGACTCCTCACCCAAACCTTTAAAAAAACGTTTTGAAATATACGGCCTGGCCAGATTCCTGAGGTCTCAATGTGAGCTGATTTTACTTGGAGCACACTCTGCTGAGCCAGAGAAGATGGAAGGAGTTTATTTTTCTATGCGGCTAAGCACTCGATAAGTGTTCAAGTGTAAGTAAGGATACTCAAGGGTCTTAAGAATTACTGTAGGCAGGATTATAATCACCCATTTTTGGAGCTCTTCTGGTTTAAGACTGACGGATGTGTTTGCTGTTACATCACATGGTTTGGTAGCTTTGTGACTTGTATTTTAATAATCAGTGGTGGATCTCCTCCCCTGTTCCTAGTATTCAGTTCAGGACTTTAACTCACCTGACCTGAAGCTGGATCTGGTGGCTTACTGGACTAATGCCTCCACTGAAAGGGCCTGTGTTCGACCTCATGGACACAGGTTCAAATCGTGGTGGGTTCACTCAGCCTTTCATCCTTCTGAGGTTGATCAAATGAGTGCCGTTATGTAAAAATCAACATTTGTTATTCACCACCAAGATACCCACAGGTGAACGTGCTCTTTACAAATACACGTTATGTTATAATCTTTCTTGTCCGGCTTATTTAGTCACTGACCTGAATTCTATTGGAAGAAATGTAAGGTTGGGCAGCTTTTAGCAGTTGCTGTTTGGTTTTGAGTAACTGGGGTAAAGATATTTGGGACTGAGGTGGCAACATGTACAGAGGCTCTGAAATAACATGTATATATTTATTTTCTTTTAGTTCACGGCCACCTTTGTCCTTGCTAGAACCATTACTTGACCTTATTAGCCAATAAAAAAGTTCCATTCTTCTGTATTTCAGAAACACGAAGAAGAATGGCTGTTCATCAGCTCTTGGCAAAGATGGGAAAGCAAAACAAAAGATGAATGCAATGGCCGTGTGGGGCTTCTGTTCTTCAGAGAAATTTTGTGAATTGGGAGTAATCAGGAATTGAGAACATAAACTAGGGTCATTGACTAAAACTCAGATGCATATAGTTTTCTGTGTTACAATACACATGCAATTATGGCCAACATGATAAATCAAGAGCAGAAGGTTTGGGCTAGTTTGATCTTAGATCAGGGGCCTAGCCGTCCCATGAGACGATGGCTTCTCAGCTAAATGTTAGTTTTCCAGCCTCCTCTTTATTTATCAACCTTTTGTCTCCTCATTGCTCCTTCTCCTCTCACTTTTACGGTTGAGGCTGATCCGGGTTCAGTATATTTGAGTGTGGTTGAGGAGTATGTGTGTGTGAATGCAAGTAGTCGTTCACAAGCTTTTCAACTCACATCAGAAACACACGTGGTCAGATCATCTTATTTGTCGACTGCACTTGACAATACACTTTTCTACTTGTGCATAAAGGTTTCATTAGTAGAGCATCATATGTTGATGGTCTGTATCCCTATGTTAAATAATTTGAGTATATGATCTGTGAAGATGGAACTTATATGTGGATGCAGAGTTGACACTAAAACAAGGAGGGCAATGTGATGAAAGGACCTTCCGGGAGACCTGTTTGCAGACTTCTGCAGAAATATTTGAAAAAGGTAAAAAAAAAATATTGCTGGTAGACAAGTTCAGGTGAGAGACAGAGTCAACAGTAGCAGTCCATCATCCACTCAACTTAATATAGAGCAGCCTGAACCGGCGCGGTCAGTTACAGATAACCACATTGTTCCTGATAAGAGCACATTGAGATGACTAGAGATGGTTACCTTATTGAATTCCAAAGAGAAAATTGCAATTCTGAAGGTGGGGCTAAACAAGGAAACGGGTGCCCTCCACACAGAAAGCAGTGCTATACGCAAGTCAATATCATACTAGCGGTTGCTTTAACCAACCTGTCTCAGAGTAATCAAACTCATTCACATCTTCATGGCAGGCAATTTCAGACTCAATGTCCCAATCAGAATGCTGCATTGGAATAATCCCTTTCACTGAGAAAAGCAATGATAAAGACAGCAGGGGGGACCCTCCTCTACAGCAAGGACCATCCCACTGAAATCTTCAGAACAATTGTGGGTGCTAAAAGTGAACAACCATCAGTTCTGTCCTCTGCCTTCTTATGTTAGTAAGAGAAACCCAAATGTGAAGCTTAAAGACCAAATGACAATTATGCAAGACAGCAGAAATCCAGGCATGATCCCGAACAATGGAAAATTGCTGTCCAAAACATCTCCTAATTGACAAAACGGAAACATTGGCACAAATTCGCAAAAGCATACCTGAGGTCTAAGACCTGCAAATCCATAAAAGTCAAGATCAGTGAGTGGTATTGTAGGCAACAGAGGGAGGAGTTCCTATCCTACTTTGGTGACTTTTGTAGTTCACCTTGCAATGATTGTGGTTGTTGCCTGGATGGGGCTCCCACCCCTCCCAACTAACAACCCAATTTCTTAAAGAAAGTACTGGCTCACTAATGACAACGATGACTTAAAGCATTAAGGGTCTCATGT
The DNA here is from genome assembly GCF_964204655.1 of Triturus cristatus. NCBI lineage: Eukaryota > Metazoa > Chordata > Amphibia > Caudata > Salamandridae > Triturus > Triturus cristatus. The sequence continues at coordinate 1,391,182,522 of NC_140590.1, forward strand.
AGGTAACATACTATTTACCGATTCATAAATACCGAATTTTACCGATTCGGTATTTATGAATCGGTAAATAGTATGTAGGTAAATAATCAGTAATTATTACCGATTCGGTAAATATCGGTAATTATGAATCGGTATTTATCGAATCGGTAATAATGCATCCCTTCCCATTCATTCCTATGGGCCTGAAGGCCCATAGGAATGAATGGGAAGCCAGTTACTATTACCGATTCGGTAAATACCGAATCTGTAATAGGGGAGGCATTATCATGGGTGGCAGGGTGTCACATTGACACCCTGTTGCACCCCTGATTCGTGCATGTGTGCACATGTGGCGCACATACATGCCCTAAGGGCATGTATTTCTGCCACATGGCACTTTACAAATAGCACAAAAATGCTTTTTGTAAGGTATTCGTCATTTACCATCAACTTGTAGTTGGTGGTAAATAACGAATCCAGACACCAATAATGCACTCACTTGACTGCCCCCTATATTGCATTTCTGGATTCGGTATTTACCGAATCGGTATTTTACCGATTTCTTAAAATTCCGATTCGGTAAATACCGAATCCAGAAATCAGCCACCTACATCTCAAGTGCCTCAATACCGGTCGGTAACGGGATATTTACCGATTTTTGGCCGTTACCGACCGGTAGTAAGGTACCTACATGAGGCCCTAAGTCACAGACGGACATAGCTAAGGCAGGGCACCATGACCAGTAAGGTGGGTCTGTGGATTTTGATACACCATCGCAAAACATAGAACAGTCAAACTAGATAAACCAGAGGAAGTGGTACAATGGCAATGTGCTTACTGTTGTCCACTATTATGCCGCTATTGGAAGCAGCATGCCATCAAAGTACCAGCAACACATAATAAGCAGCACCACAAAAAAAGCTGCAAACATGACACGCCTGCAAAGAAGGTGAGCTGGTTCAGACAATTCTAAAGTTCCCAGGTGAAAGTAGAGTAGCGAAATCTGGGAGCAAAACCTTCTGGTTTGCTGTAGCTGCTGTCATGCTCATCTGCATAGTTTCATTTTTGTTCTCCCACTTTTGCAGACAGGGTTATTCCGAATCTATTGGTATATGAATTTGTAGTTACATATTCCACAACTATGCTTATTGTTTTTAAAACATCATTGACTGCTTAGTAATGTGCAAAAATGTAAAAAGGTGTTCAAAAGGGGCCTGAATAACACTGGGAAAATATTCTTTTTGCTACTGGAGCCGTGTGTGTACTCGCGTCACACAACAGGAGCTTATCATACATATAACATTGCCAGAAGTCCGAGAAGCTAACATTTAATTTCTCTCTGATGCAAGTCCCATCCCAAGAGGAAGGACTTTTGATAATGGGGATCAATTCTAAGGAGCTGCTGAACTGCAGCTATTTTAAGGCTTTCCTCGCTGCTACTCAGGACAAGGGGCAGCCCTGAAATATGTGGGGAAAAGTCTAGTGGTGGGCGTAACTTGCATAATTTTGGGTAGTATAATTCCACATCATTGCATTCCAAATGTACGCTTATTTGAAAATAAACACTTCTTTTAATGACGGGTGCAATCGAGGAACTTGCCCTTTGTGAAAAAAGGTGAAGATCCCGGACTTCTGAAGAGAAGTTTCACCTTACCTGATCAGTTTCCTGAAACCTGATGCACTACCTGACTTGGTTACGGCATCATCTCTTTCCCTCATTGTTGGAAGAACTTCAATTGGACTTCCAGCTTCTGGGAAATGAGAGATATGCAGCACCACTCAAGAGGCTGCTGAGTGACATGTTTGTAGCCCTGCGCTCAGCAGCAGCAGCAGGAACATTCATGCTCTGCTTATACTCACTTTTTTGCAACATTTTTAAAAAAAAACAACTTTGGTAGGTTCTTCTTCAAAAGCTGGTGATTTTTTTTTAAAAAGTTTGATTTTGCAAGATCTAGTACTTCACAGTTTTGTTATTAATACTCAGCCTCCAGAACACAGGAGACATTATATGACCCCCACATCGCCAAAACCAACCTCCGCGAAGGAATGAAAGCCGCCGCCGAGTGGATGAAGAACAGCCGACTGAAGCTAAACTCGAACAAGACAGAAGTCCTCATCCACGGATCCACCCCCTCTGTCTGGGACGACTCCTGGTGGCCAACGCACTGGGAACAGCTCCAACACCCACCGACCACGCACGCAACCTAGGGTTCATCCTCGACTCTACCCTGTCCATGACACAGCAGGTCAACGCTGTCTCATCCTCTTGCTTCAACACCCTCCGCATGCTCCGTAAGATCTACAGGTGGATCCCCACCGAAACAAGAAGAACGGTCACCCAGGCCCTCGTCAGCAGCAGGTTGGACTACGGAAACGCCCTCTACGCAGGAGCCTCGGCCAAACTCTTGAAACGACTTCAACGCATTCAAAACGCCTCTGCACGCCTGATCCTCGACATCCCTCGCCGCAGCCACATCACACCCAACCTAAGAGACCTGCACTGGCTCCCCGTCAACAAGAGGATCACCTTCAAGTTTCTCACCCACGCACACAAGGCACTCCACAACACCGCACCAGCATACCTCAACAGACGACTCAGCTTCTACACCCCCAACCGCCAGCTCCGCTCCGCCGACCTCACTCTCGCCACAGTCCCCCACATCCGAAGAGCTACCTCCGGTGGCAGATCGTTCTCCCACCTCGCCGCCAAGACCTGGAACACCCTCCCCATCCTCCTATGGCAGACCCAGGACCTGCTGACCTTCAGAAGACTCCTCAAGACCTGGCTATTCAAGCAGTAGCAGCATTCCCCCCCCCCCGCGCCTTGAGACCCTCACGGGTAAGTAGTGCGCCTTACAAATGTTCTGATTGATTGATATGACTTCAAGCATGGTTAGCTTGCATTGTCTTGTGAGAGAGAGACAACGGATTTCTTCTTTCAGCCTGGCATAAACAGTTAATGACTCCAGAGCAAAAACTGTCACGCTATTACAGAAATGAAACATGCTGCAGTGAACCAGAGTGGCTAGACACACAGCTTTATTGGATAGGTAGATATTTTTATTTAAGTGATTTTTTTTTTTTAAACTTGTCTTTATTTGTGACATTGCAGAGATCACATTGCATGTTTGCCATATACATGGTACAGTGTGTCGTTGGCAGACCATTGTTAACAAGTTGCAGCTTGGCAATCCCTTAAGCTTTCCATATGTCCCACTCATTGTTCCATCGCTGGGCATATTATGGCCAACATGGTGCTTAAAAAAAACTCTCTTCCTACCGGATCAATGCGTGCAACAATACTTATCGGTGTTCTTAACAAGAAGAATGGAAAAAAGAATAATAAAAAGCAAGGAACAGAACCTTGGCAGCGACCGGTGACAGAACCCATCTCCTAGGTAGAATATATCAATCATCTAGGGCATGACCATCAAACATATTTGTGTTACAGGACGGTCGGGGGAACACCCACCTCTGTTCTCCAGTAGGTTATTGTTTTTCCCCCATTTTATTTATTTTACACGCAGATTTTAAATGATTTTAAGATTGAGAATCGTCTACCTTTATATAAGAAGGAACGAAAGGAAACAAGTGCCATGGAATGCAGGATTAGTGATCTAAGCTGCTTGACCACACAGGCTTCTCTCTATTGTCTAAGAGAGTCAAGACAGGATTCAACTGTGTTACCATATCTTTCAGAGTTGCCTAACCCTTCCATGCGAAATGTGTTACTATAGCCTTATAGCCCGCTGTAGCGGGCTATACCAGCTATTAACCTCTTGAGTGCCCATGACGAGATGGTCTCGTCATGGGCCGCGGTTGCGCTGTGCCCATGACGAGACTATCTCGTCATGAACCCCGCCCGCTAATGAAAGGGCCGGCACAGGGCGGGGAAAGGGCGGGGCACTCAAGGGGTTAAAGGCCCGCTGCAGCGTTAAAGGCCGAAGGCGAAGGACTTTAACAAGGAAGTGGGACTTTAATAGCCAGTATAGCCCTGCTACGAAGGGCAATAAGGCTATTACAACATTCTGCCACTAGAGGGCAGAATGTTCTAACAAATTAAACAAAGGCTTCAGGTAGCGCGAGAGGATTGAAATCCCCTCAGGCTCCCTGAAACCTTTGTTCACAGCCACAAAGAAGCATTGGAATGTTGGAGCTCCGGGCTTATAGCAGCCATTATAAGCCCGGAGCACTCCACTGTTTTCATTGGAGCTTCCAACATTCCAATGTTCTAATGAAATTTCGAATAGGCTTAAATTCAGTATATGCCACTGAGATAGAAAGCAGGTTCTCCAGAATGGAGACAAGAATTGTGGTTGTGGGCTCAGGGTGTGCTGTTCTAGTGCACATTTGACAATGGGTTGGTTATATTTTATATCACTAAGGCACTAATTTTTAAAACCAGTTCTTGTTAAATTGAGGATGAAGGCCACAATGGATGCAACTAGATTTTTTCAAGCAATGTAATTATTTTAATGTAATATATGAGTTGGGCAGGTTTTTATTGGAGTAATGACATAGGAATATTTATGTGATTTTGTTGTTAATGTAAATTAAATAACATTTTGTTGTTTAAAATACCATGGTTGGGATAAACATATTTTTACTACTAAAGGGCTGATTTCGATCTTGTCCGGAAAGCATTCCGACTGAATTGGTTCCGGAATGCTTTCCGTACTCGTATCGGCGGTGTCCGACTGAGCGATTTGGATGCACTCAGATACGATTCGGTCGGACTCCCATTAACTTCAATGGGAGCCTGTGTTCCGAACGAGAACACATGCTTCCATTGAAGAAAGGGGTGGCTGGGGAAAATCGTGCACCCTGTGGCAGGCCCCCCATGGTGCCTGCCACACACCATGGTCTGAAAGGGGAGCCCCATGGGTAACCCCACTGGCCCCATTCGGAAAGCCCCGGGTGAAGGGTGACCCTGCTTCGGGCCCCAAAGACAGATTCTGACAGCCATTTTGTTCCGGGCAAACCGAATCGGAACAGCTGTCCGAATCGGTCATTGAAATTGGTCGCTCAGAAAACCTGTCCATAGAGCTGTAGGAATTAGCTCCAAAAGGCTCAACCTATATGAATAACTTTCTGAACCGATTCGGTCAGCCCTAACTTTTTATGGGCATCGTAATCGGCTGTTCGGAACTGGGTACGATTCGGTCGGAAACAAGGGCTCTGTGTTGGATTTAGCAAACCTGAATTCGATTCGGAGCCCTTCCCAACGGGATCGGAATCTGTCCCTAAGTCTCAGAGTCGTGTCCCACTGGATGAAGTCGCTCATCTGGACTTCATAGGAAAAGTCTCCCTGATCCTTAGAGTTTAGGAGATAGCAGAGTTTAAAGACTAAACTGGAACTGAAACCGACTGCAAGTTACCCACTGACCAGTGTGAAGTGATTGGTCTAGTGAGTGCCACAGGTCCCATTTGTACATCTGACATCTAAAGATTTGAACCAAGTAAAAGTTATATAGGTCCTTAAAAGTTGGGATTCTTTAGACTACTGCTGTGTGTGCTAGTCTATTTCCAGTTCCAGTAGTCCTTTGTCTGTGTTATGCCTTTGAAGAACAAGTCTCTCATTGAGCTGTGCTTGATCCTCATTTGTCACCAGTGAGTGAAGCTATGGCAGACCTTTTAATTGAACAGGGGAACTTTGACTTCCGCAGTTCCCCTAAGAATCCTAAATTTGTCAATGAAATATACAAATGCTGATACTTATGTGTAGTCACCTGGAGCTTCCCCCTTGATCAGTCAACAGAGATCATCCGAAGGTAACCAAAAAGCTCTTGGATGACAACAAATTAATGTCAGAAAACAAGGCGCCTTTGGTGGTTGGTCCAAAGAACAATGGTAATTGTGGTTGGGGGGTTTTGCCTCAAGGCAACAAAGGGCCTCTGGCACCTTGGTCTTAAGAAGGACTGCAACTGCATCTGGCAGTGTCATCTCCTTTCCTACAAGATTTCCACTGCGATCAGGGTTGTGATCTTTATTTGGGTGGTCAACTTGAGCTTCAAGCAAGATACAATAGAGAAGGCCCTCATTTTCTGGCATGAACAAGCAAAATGCAGTCTCACACTTCCCTCTGACTTTGTGGCCCTACCTTTCCAGATTCAGAAGAGGAGATCTAGGTACAGCAACAGGACCCAAAGATATCAGTGGAGTTAGCAGGGCAGAGGTAGAGTCAAAGCAGTTTTTTAGTCCCTGGATTGTGTATGCTTTGAGGGGCAGAATCCCAGCACTTGGGTGTCAGAAGAAGACAAACCACACCTCTGACTACCTTGCTTTAATGAGACATTGCAGGGACTCTAACAGACAATGGGACACCTGTGAATGTAATCTCGAACCAGCCAGGCCATACCAAAATTGGTGTTAAATGCAGCCTTGCAAAAGTGCCAGGAAATTGTAACCTACCGGTCCCACAGTCAATTTATTATATTTTGCACTGGTTGTCCATTCTTATATCTTTTCCCATGCGATGGAGTATTTTGAGTCTGCTGCACTTCTGGGTTTTACATTGGAATTTTACCCTATTTGCTCCTATCAGTTCTATATTGACCACTGGGTGCCGATACTAATTTTAACACTCTCTTTTTCAGGTTTTTATCAGCGATTCTTCCTTCAACCTCAGATTTGTTACTGTTGACTGATTTTAATATAGCAGCTGATTTCCCATCACATGCAGGGACAGGAGGTTTCTTGTTAACTTGTGAACTAGAGGGCCTTAATCAATTTGTAAAGTAATTCACCATGTTAAAGGTCATACCCCTGACCTTTTATTTTCAAATAGAGCAAACATTGTAATAACTCAATGTCTACCAATGCTCTGAATAGATCATTGCATAATTCAATTTACCTGGGAACTTTGGACTCTATCAATTAGTTAAGCACATGGTCAAACATTTAAAACATGTGCTTGTCATAAGGTTAAGCGTAATTCACTTTCAGCATCCCTAGATGCTGGCACATCTAACTCTGATTTTAATTGGTCTGAAGTGGCTGCACTAAACTAAACAATTGGTAGGGGGATAACCAAAGCCCTTTAATGCTGTAGCTCCACTTACAAGCAGGGTAAGCCATCAGCATTGTGGTTTTCAGACAACCTCCTACAATTAAAAAACAGAATGCATAAAACTTGAATAGTGTGGTGCAAGTAATGTAATGTGGGGACTGTAATGTGGAGAAAAAAGTTCTACATCTAACAGCACTTCGTTCGTATAGAAAACAGATTAGGTGTACCAAAACAAGTTATCTTACTTGTCCAATTCAGGATTGCACAAATTCCACAAAAGATTTTTTTAAATTGTTAATTCGTTTATTACCCCAGTTTTCCAACTTTAAACATTTCCAATCCTCAAGAAAAGTGTAATAATTTAGCCTTATTATTCTACAAGAAAATTGATCAGATCTTTTCTAACTTTGATAAGTCATCTAACCAAGATCTCTCCAAAAGGGAAGGTGGAGATCGTTTTAAATTAACATCTACTGAACTATTATCTAACTTTAAGAACCTCTGCTCTCAGTAATATTCATGTGACTTGTCTGGTGAATATCCTATACTTGGCTGTTGAAAAATTTGTTTTGGCTTTTACCATGCAATGAAATATTTCAGTGACTAAATCGACAGTTCCAACACGTTGGGAAAACACTAACATATCAACAATTTTAAAAAAAACTTTCAGCTGGCCTTTCAGTTCTTGCAAACTTCTCCTAGTATCACTTGTAGATGCCAACCAAGATTTAAAAAAAGAATGTAAATAATATTTTATCCTGCTTTTTAGGATCACAGCTCATCTTCGAACCCAGCTCACCTGCGATTCAGAGTCTTGCACAGCTCTGACTCAGTTCTTGTATCTGTGGTAGACACGATGTGGTGGGTCATTGATCAAGATGGTTGTAAGCCCTTATTCTTTTGGATCTATTGGCTACCTAGATGCTTTTTCTCACTAGGGCCTGTTATCGAAAATGCAGGGGATTGATGACATACATGTTTTTTAACATTGGCTGTCTTCCTGCCTTCATTGCCAAACACAAAGAGCTAAAATGGCCTCATTCTTTTTTGATGTTTTAGCAGTTTAATTTGGAGCTTCTTGGGGTCATCATTAAGCCTGACTTAAAAAAAATATTTATTTAGTTACATAGGCTCTACTCATTTGGTTTTGCGTGTATTTTTTCATGGCATGTGCTGATCATACACATCTCATCATTCATCCGGATGGCAGCCACAGGTAAATGGATGCATAGTAATGCACTGAGATTAAATTCTGATAAACCCGAGGTACTAGTTTTTGGCCACAATGGCAAAATCTGATCTGATACTTTGGACCTACAAATCTTCCCCCTCACCGACCATCACCCACAAAAGAGGTCTAAATGCACGTGTCTATGTGGATGACAGGTTCTCTTTGTCTCATCACAATACTAATACAGTATCCAGATGTTTGCTACAGCTCAAAATGCTAAATAAGATCTCCCCATTTTACTTTGGGAAAACTGCAAGATTACCTCTCATGCTTTAATGCTACCTAGGACTGATTTACGTAATAGCCTATATTTGGGTGTTGCTACGTTTTTAATTGCTAATTGCAATTACTACAAAATATTGCTATTTGTCCATCTCAGAGAATGAACTTATGTCTTTCAAAAGGCGGGTTCTTCAGTGGACCACGTGGGAAGGAGAATTCCCTTTGAATCCACCAGTTTGGTCCACCATGTGGTGTATACGGTGGCTCCTTTATATTTGTGTGCGAAATTTCGGAAATATTCTCCTAATCGCGCTCTTCGGTACATTCAGCGAGACAATCTGATATTTTAAAGTTACAGTTTGTGGAGGTGTGCATTTAGTTACCTGGCAGCCAAACACTGGAATACTCTTACTTATACTGTAACAACCCAATAGAGAGTTACCGTTGGAAGGGAGTCAAAAAAGACATTATTCAGTTCTGGACATTTATAAAATACAGGGCCATATGTACAAGGTATTATGTGGCACAGGGCTTCACAAGGTCACTTGCCTACACGCGTCACTTTGCAAATATGGCGCAACGTGGTGCTAGTTTTGCCTGGTCCATTCTTGAGGGGTGCCAGGGTGTCAGAGCAGTTTGAGATCCATCGGTGGCAGTTGCGCGCTGTGATGTCATCGTCTGTAAGTGTTGGCGGAGTATGATGTACCCAGGGTGTGCGTTCCCACGTGACAAGGCCTCATAGGAGTGGCGCAGTGAAATCCCTCAGATTTCACTGCGACAATAGAAGGACAGCACTTCATCAGTACCTTACGCCTGCCTGAAGGCTGGCGTAAGGGTGACGCAGTGCCACAGGTCTAGGCTGGCCTTATTGCTGGAGTTGCGTCATGCTTGTGACACAACTGCAGCAATGCGTGATTTTAGAGCGCAGACAGATACGTCAGGATTTCAGACGTATCTGTCATTACTTGTGTCATGGAGCGCTGTCCAGTGAATACTGCGCATCCATGGTGTCGCAAGAAGGGCGTAGTGAAAAGTGTTGCAACACTGTCTTGTCGCAGCACTGCAACACTTTTCATGGCTGAGGCCCAGGAATGCGCACTATCTTATTGATGGTACACATTCCTGCCCTGTAGTTTTGTAGCAGGGCAGCGCTGCAACATTACTTGCAGTGCTGTCCAGCACCAAAACCTGCTGGAAAGAGGCCCCAAGTGTAATCTCCATTTGTAAGACCATCTATTTTCTTGTCTTAAAAAACTGCCTCTAACTGCAGTTAGAGCCAGTTTTTTGGGTCCCCCAAAGGTCAGGAATCCCCTTGTAAATATCGCAAAGTGGGGTTAGATTCAGTTTTTGCATGTTTCCCTTGCATGTCATTATCGGTAAAAGAAGTGGTGATCTTTAGGATGGACGTTTTCGCCGGAAAGCTGCTGCTAACAGAGGTTAGCAACAGCTTGTCCATATGGCGATAAAATATCGTCGGAAAAGTGCCGCTAAGGCGGTTTTAGCCCCTTGTACATATGCCCCACAGTACTTTTATTACAAAATATATTTCATTGTTCTCACAAATGTTGCATTTGACTCTACTTTTTTCATAAAAGTATAAAAGAATGAAAAAATGGAAGAGCAAACGACCAGCACGAGTTTCATGTTGTTCTCTCAACCTCTCTTCTTCAGGGCTTCAATTTGATTTTCAGTTTGGTGTTTGTGCTCATTTTTTAAAGGAATCCTGTTTGAAGGTTTGATCCTAACATTTCCACAGTGGAACTAAATTCTATTTTGTGTGGCACCCAACATATTTTGCTTTAAAGTGCTTCATTTACAATCCGCTTTGTTCTGAATTCTTAATAGGCGCCCTTTCAGAATTAAGAACATTTGTGCTTTTATAAGTCCCTTTACCATAAAATGACATCACAGAATGAGTCCACTCTACCTTCAGAAGCCTCTCAGGCACCACATTCTGAGAACAACGCTTCCGTCAAGCACTCCCTTCCTTTCTACAATCGTACTACTACTCTTTTCATAGCTGGACTGTGAAAAGATCATTCTCTGATCTTTGTCCTCAAGGTTGAAGTGTTCTTCTTCTCAGCACATATTCATTTACAAGTCCCCTTCAGTTTAATTGCCACCCGTACACACTCCTGTTCTAAGTTCAGTCTCAGGCCTTAGCATTCTTATTTTGCGTATTTTAGGAAACTAGGTAACAGCGGTCTCCACAGTGATTTGAAATAAATAAATAAAGTAATACATAAACAAACACACAGTAAACAAATGAATGAATAAATAAATAAAGTAATACATAAACAAACGCATACTAAACAAATGAATGAATAAATAATTAAATAAATAAAGTAATACATAAACAAACGCATACTAAACTAATGAATGAATGAATAAATAATTAAAGTAATACATAAACAAACGCATACCAAACAAATGAATGAATAAATAAATACTTAAATAATTAAAGTAATACATAAACAAACACATACTAAAGAAATGAATGACTAAATAAATAAATAAATAAAGTAATACATAAACAAACACATAAACAAATGAATAAATAATTAAACAAATAAATACTGTAATAAATAAACAAACACATACATAAGCAAATGAATAAACAGATAAATACATTTCCGCCAAAGATCTCTGATGCAGTCTTCACAGAAGAAATAGAATGTTAATTTTCTGGTGTACACTTTCTCACTAAACTTTGATGACTTCTGAGACCATTTGCGGCCCTGATCCGAAGAATCTTTATACCGCTGGTCGTGAAGTGCATTTGTGTTTAACGTGGCCGGGCTGGTAGTGGCACGCAGAAAAAAACATACCAAATTTTATGAGGCATTTAAACATGGCAGCACTGTCAAGAGCCCCTTTTATCTTTCCTGATGTGATATGTGAGAGAAAGGCTGAATTCATGTTTTCCAGCATCGTGTTTCTGTATGAAACAAGCTCGAAATAGCTTCCCCTGGCTCACATTGGTAACCACAATATCACATAGTGTCCTTTGCATGACATGCAAAGCCTTACTCCAACAGCGACCAATTGATATATTCTTACACCCATTTACACAGCGAGAGACTAGGCAACTGCACAAGAGCGCTGTACAATAACAACATTAAAAGTAGTGAAAAAAAAGAAGAAAATAGAATTAAAAATATAAACATCAAAATAAATACGAATTAAACGTCCAATATTCGACAAAACAAGAGAATAAAAATAACTTTCAGCTGTTAACTGAACGCCTAGGTCTCATTATACATGCCAATTTACTTCAGACGGCCATTTAATAGTAGTTATTGGCACCATCTCAAATATTTCCATGTCTCCATGTATTGTATTGTATTGTAATTGCATTTATATATTTCTTACTACCCCTGATGTCGTGTTGAAGCGCTTTTTCGGTGTGTAGCACGCTACTTCAGAACATTAAAGGATTAGTGGTGAATTAGTGTAGTAAAAATATGAGAGTAATTTGAGTGGTGGATATGTTAGTCAGTTATTTGGATTATAAAGGATAGCGGAAGGATAAAGAAGGGAAAAAAGGTTTGCGTTTATATAGCGAGTGCTACCCCTGATGGGGGGGTTGAAGTGTTTCTTCGGCGAGTAGCATGTGAAATATTAGGGAAAATTAGGAATTGACAGATGAACCAAGACCATAATCATTAATCCCTGTGGTATCTCCTCATTTCGAAGGGGACTCTCAGTAACGCCCCCTGGTGGTTACTGATTCTCTCAGTATTGGTAGCTCTAGAGAACCTGGTAATGATGATCTCTGGATTTAGCAAGGATACCTGGGGTAACAAATTCCAAAACGTATCCTACCCCGAGGAAACAACTGGGAAAATGTTTTAAGTCCATGGAACAAGGAGACCACAAAACACAGAATAAATTGTCTCAGAGCAGCCCGCATCCCACCATCCTCATAGGCCAATCAATCCAGTTTCAACAAGGCCTGTGCCTAAAAAGAGAGCCAATAGTGTGTGTGCAATAATTTGGTCCCCTGGAATACAGAGCATTTCAGGGTCTCTCTTGACATGGATCAAAATGTGGATCCTTCTTGAAATCCTTTCATTGCAAAATCCCAAAATTCTACCAAAACAATCTCTCATCTTTCGATGAAACTCTGGAAGAAACAGCTAAGAAATATTAGACACCCCTTCTTGGACCATCTCCACTTAATGTAATGTGATGAACCAACTTGGATTTTTTTAATCTTCCCCAACTTGTCGAGCCTTATTTAAAGGTTTTCAGTCCATTCGCGCAACCACCAGTGTAGCAGAGGCCCCACCTGCACCACATTGGAAGTGGATAGGCTTTCATGTGTAGAATTCTCTGCATCGGAAGGAGGACTTTTATCTCCTGACGCAGCATCAGTCTACATGGTGGAATTCACATCAGGGAGGAAATATCTGGGGCGCCTGGCCAACTGTGGTGGCACAGTGGGATTGTCAAGTATATCTGAAAGGTGTGCAGTTCCTAAGTGTAAGTGGGAGTGTTCAAGTCTGTGAAGAAGTGCTCTCACACACCCCGAAGGATGTCATAAATGTGCGTACCAGAATTGAACACCCTAAGTAGTACCCACATCTAAAATATCCATAGTGTACTGGTGTAAAGATTGCTCCTTGTACCGGAGGGACATTTTCAGCTGTTTCTGTATGACACCTCCTTGCACACGGCAGTCTAACGCAGAATCAACACCATGAGAAATAGTGGCAACCTAGCACCTAAATCAGACAGACATCTCGTCAGCAAGTGGCACAGCTGCAATGGTTGTCTTCCTCGTATTAACACCAGGGGTGGCTCCACCACGGGGAACACTGATCGAATCAAGAGGAAGTATGCAGATGGGGGTGGGACAATGTCATCTTTTGGCGCATTTCCTGTTGCTACCCACCTCTAAATCAGGTCCTTGCTTCTCTGTTACCCTTTTCTGATTGGGATGCTATTGGTTCCTGGTGATACCACCATTTTGATGAGTGCCACTAACAGACAGATGCATCGAGGGCATGAAAGTAAGGAAAAAGAAATTCAAACAGCCTTTCTATTCAAATGTTCTTTTGGTCGCATAACTTTTTGCCTTGCTGAATGTATTATTTACTGAAGTGTTTGAAACATTATTGCAAACAGCAATGCCGGATGACTGTAGAACTGTATGGTTTATAAACAAACAGTGGCAGAGCACATTTTTTATTTGCTCGTCTCGCAGTTATGGACTTTGAGATTGCAAAACTTGCAAAACTAATAACTGTGGTCTGTAAGTGTATAAAACAAACTCTAACCCGACTCACTCCTTATTACAAAATACAAAACTGTGCTAATGTTAGGTGTATGGGCCATCATTGCATCATTCCGAGTGTTTTTCTTCTTGCTTGATTTATATCAGTCAACATACCTTTAAAATGATACAAATAGACACATTTTAAGAATGATTTATCTTTTTTACAGAGCAGTGGCATGTCATTAATTCTCTCTCCCTCTTCTGAGTTTCTCTTTCATTCTCTGGTCAAAGCCTGTTGCTAAACAAGCATTGGCAAAGACAATAGATCGCGCTTATACAAGTGCTGTAGGTTTTGCCAATGTGTTCTCAGCCATGTTATACACCAACCTGGATACTGTTCAGTATGGCTAAATGTTAGTGGAATAGAGGAGAGTGGCATGGAGTAGAGTGGAGTGGCCCAGAGTGTTGTGGAGGTGCATAAAGTAGAGTGGATTGTCATGCAGTGAAGTGGAGTGTCGTGGAGTTGCACAGAGTGGAGAAGCATAGAGTGTTGTTTTGAGAAGTTGACCTGGTATATGATGTCCACTAATTAAAGTGGGCACCTTGCACCAGTCCAAACAACCCTTATGGTGATTTAAGAGGTCAAAGATAACATTATGAAAGCTATCCAAGTGGTAGCTGTGGAGAGCAGCCTTCAGGCTTAGTCTTGAAGGAATATTAAGCAGCTTGTTTTACCAGAATGCAATCTTATTGTATTGGTTAAATGAAAGGAGAACCACACAGTGGTTATAAGAATATATATTTATTATTATAACACCTTAAATACCTCACAGTATCTGCTACACACAGATAAACACAAAGCACACAATACTTTAGCACAGAAACAATCGTAAGTAGCACTAATACACAGTGGGCTTCAGGGGGAGACCAAACCATATACTAAAAAGGTGTCATAAGAACCACAACTCAAGTCAAGACAGTGTCTAGAGTGTGTAGATTTGCTGGGACCCCAAGGAACCACCCAAGGTGAGTGAGTAGGGACCCCACAGAGGACGGGTGCAGTGTGAGAACACGACCGAGTGCTACGTATAAGTCAATGGGAGAGCCGCGGTTGTTAAAGGACCCTTCCCAGTGGATTATGAGGAAACCCTTTGGAACATAGAAGGTTGGAGAGCCACCCCACCTGTGGATACCAAAGTACCAGAGTTATCTATCCCAGAGAAGCCGGGTGCATAGGTCTGAAATGGTGTCGGAAACCGCCGTCGTTCTCAATGGGAGTCTTCAAAGAAATGCCACTGCTGGAAAGAGAAAAAGATTCCGGAGGAATCCACAGCTGGATTCTTGGTGGAAGGAACCTGAAAGCAGAGGGGACAGAGTCTGGGTCACTCGGGATGAATGCCCACTGATGTCGGTTGCTTCTGGTGCGAAAAAGGAGACCTTGACTCTTCAGCTGCAGGGAACAGGAGATGTCAAGGATGACCAAGAGCGGGATACAAGCTGTCCCATGAAGGATGTTGAGTGCTCAGGGGCCGGTGTCTGGTGGGAGCACCAACAAGCCTTGGTAAAGGCAACCCACGAAGAAGGTCAAGAAAGGTCACGGTCTGGACCAGCAAGGATCAGGGGACTCACCATAGCAAGTGGAGTCATGGCAGGCATGGAGCAACCAGTGGAGCCTAAGAAAATCAGGATTGTCCCTCAAATGGACCCACAGACCAAAGGAACAGGAGTCGGAAGGGGACCTCTAGCAGTTTCACAAACATCAGATTTCAGGGCCCAGAGCGCAAGGAGGCCAAAGTCCTTGGTAGGAAATGTGCGCAGAGGTTGGGGCTATTGACAGCCCAATGCACAAAGTTGGGAAACACCAACAAGCATATGCAATTGCAAAAATATGTGGTGCACAGGGGTTTGGGTTATGCAGTCCCCACAAAGGATACTGGCCTCCACTTGGTGAGAGGGCTGCTCAACCTCAAGGAACATAGGAACCCACCTCCTGTGTTGCTGGAGCCTTCGGAGTCTGCAGGAGCTCAGGATCAGCAGATCAGTCAGTTGCGTTACGGTGAATCCGAATGCAGGAGAGAGACTCCTTCACCCCAAGGGAGATACTTCAGTTGTCCTTGATGCTCCACAGGTCCTGTACGGAGCCTGTATGATGCACAAGCACAGACAATGCTTTGGATGGAGCAGGAGACGAAGTCGGGCCTAGTTGAAGTCCAGCGAAGTCCAGAGTGTCCAGATGGTCGAAGGTCAGTGGTTTCTTGTTCAGAATCTTGTCCATGTCAAATCTTGGGTCCTACAGCCAGGTAAGCCCTTTTTTACCCACCGGAGCGGGTTGGACAGATTCAGGGGACCCTTCCAGTGGAGGGTCAAGACAAGGGGGTGGTTACACCCATGTCCTTTGTCCAGTTTCGTGCCAGAGCAGGAGCCAACGGCTCCCAGAACTGGTTTGAGCTGGACTATGCACAGGGACACCAAATGTGCCCCTCATGCAGACTTTCAGGCACTTTGGATGTGCACCCACCCAGCTCCAATACACAAAATCCTGTCTGGGAGGTGGTCACACCTTCCTGTGACAGGATGCCTATTGTGCTGCCTTCCCCTGCTCAAGCTGGGCTCAGCAGCGGGAGGGCAGAAATGTGTCTCTCGTCGGCAGCATCCATTTTGTGATATATGGGTCGAGAAGGCTGATGCCAGGAAGACCAGGGATCCACAAAGCTTGCTTCTGAGGGGTGGAATCATACCTCCCACACCTGTTACCACTGTGGAGGTATGATTCTAAGGTGTTTGATACCAAACACGACATGTTTTGTTTGAGCCATGTTTGAGATAGCATTTACCGCAAGGTTATCATGCACCGCTAGCTATATGTCTGGCTGAGTCACAGCCAACCAGAGACAATGGCTTCTGAATGCTGCAGAGGGGCTCTGCTCATGCAGGGGCACCCTCTCACTTTAAACCCAGCACCCTGCCTTCAGGATTGTTAAGGCCTGCTATAGGGGTGACATATAGGTTTTAAAGTGTAGTGACCTATAGATATAGTGAACCTATATCTATCGTAATTGGTGCTAGCACAGGCTGCAATGGTAGATCTGTAGTTCCATTTTACATGGCCTTTCATGGGTGGCTTAATACATGCAGGTGAGTGTCTGAAAAGTTTCAGAGCTCTGTCCATCATCTCATTGTGTTTGCTTTGTTCGCCCTAAGTTGGCAGGGTATGCCCAGACGTGGGTCCCTTGCTCACTTTGTCACTAGATTCACGCTAGCCTGGCTGATGAGGGCTGTTAGCCCAAAACCGGTCCCAGGATGCTTGTTTCCATTCCAGGGAAGACATGGCTTGGTAGTTCAGGCTGGACTGTTCCCATGAGGCACAGGGTCAAGACTGATTTGCATATAGCTGTGTCTGAACTGGGGTGGTGAAGTGAGCTAAAGAACGATGATGGATTCAACCCAGATCTGTGACTGGGGGTGAGTGTCTGAAAAGTTTCAGTACTCCGTCCATCATCTCCTTGTATTTGCTTTGTTCAGTAGTATAATACATGCTTCAGTCCATGGGAGGCCTCTGGGGTACCTATGCCCTGGGTACATGTGTACCATATTCTAGGGACTTATAAGGGTACCCCAGTATCCAATCTGGAGTGTACCTAAGTACATGACATAACACTTTAGGGGGAAAGCAGATAGACTGGGGTCCGGATTAGCAGGAGCCTAGTCAGACTAGTCAAAAACAGGGTAACATGATGAAAAAAGTGGGGGTAACCATATGAAACAGATCCTACTTTCCTACAGTTGTGAAGTGCTGTGGATGGAGTAGAATGTTGTAGAGTGGAAGGGCATAGAGTGGAGAAGAGTGTCATAGAGTTTAGTGGTGTAGAGTGGATTAGAGTGTCATAGACTGGAGTAGAATGTTATAGAGTGGAATGGCATTGAGTGTCGTAGAGTCGAGGGGCATAGATTGTAGTAACATGGAGTGGCATAGAAGGAGTTGCGTAGAGTAGAGTGGCATAGAATAAAGTAGGTTGTCGCAGAGTGGAGTGGCATAGTATGTGGTAGTGTAGTAGACTGGAATGGAGCAGTCTAGAGTGTTGTAGGGTGGAGTAGCGTGTCG
Source organism: Triturus cristatus (assembly GCF_964204655.1). Classification (NCBI taxonomy): domain Eukaryota; kingdom Metazoa; phylum Chordata; class Amphibia; order Caudata; family Salamandridae; genus Triturus; species Triturus cristatus. Next base: position 1,391,200,286 of record NC_140590.1, read on the forward strand.
CAGATTGCTGTAGAGTGGAGGTGTGTAGGGTGTCATTGAGTGGAGTAGAGTGTTGTAGATTGGAGTGGTTTAGAGTGGAGTGGCGTAATGTGGAATATGCATGGTGTGGTACTGCACTGCCATTACAGACAACACATTTTCAATGGAAATGACCATTACATTTGTACAACAGTTTTACTGCTAAAACTATACAGCATGTAAATGATAATGTGAGGGAATGGCATCACCTAGTGTATTGATTTGTTGTGATTGTATTAATATGTTTGTTTCCACCACACTTCAGAATTGCAAAAAATGTGCTTCATTTATGCTTTCCTACTTGTGATATATTCGAAAAATTGGCACACTTCATTTACCGGCATCTACATTTTGTTGTGTGCTCAAAATAAAGCCTTGCCTTTCACAACCCAGTCAGATTGTTGCATAAATCCCCTCACTTTGAAGTCAGAGAAAGAAGAGTAAACACCATGCTTCCTCTGAAGAGTGGCGTAGAGTGTCATGGACTGGAGTGGCAGAGAGTGGAGTGGAGTGGAGTCGTGTGGCATACAGTTGAGTGCATAGAGGAGAGTGTCATGGAGTGGCATAGAGTGTCATGGATTAGAGTGGAGGGGCGTAGAGTGGACTAGAGTAAAGTGTTGTAGAGAAGAGTAAAGTGTCCTAGAGTGGAGTAGTGTGTCAGAGTGAAGTGAAGTGAAGTGGAGTTTCGTAGAGTGGAGTGGCATAGAGCGGAGTGGCACAGAGTGGCGTAGAGGGGAGTGGAGTAAAGCGTTGTATAGTGGAGTAAAGTGTCATAGTGTGGAGTAGAGTGTTGCAGAGTGTTGCAGAGTGTCGTAGAGTGGAGTGGCTTAAAGTGGAGTGGCACACAGTGGAGTAGCACACAGTGAAGTGGCAGACAGTGTCATGGAGGGTCATAGAGTGAAGTGTGGTGGAGGGTCATAGTGTGTGGTGGATTGGCATGGAGTGGAGTAGAGTAGTGTGGAGTGGTGTAGAGTTGAGTAAAGTGTCATGGAGTGGAGTAGAGTGTTGTAGAGTGGAATAGTGGAATGGTGTAAAGTGGCGTAGAGTGTAGTGTCCTAGAGTGTTGTGTTGTAGAGTGGATGGGCATAGAATGTTGTGTTGTAAAGTCGAGAGGCAGAGAGTAGAGGGGCATAGAGTGCAGGGGGATAGAGTGAAGGGGTGTACATTGGAGTGGCATTGAGTGGAGTGGCGTAAAGTAGAGTAGCATAGAGTGGAGTGATGTAGAGTGGAATGTCATAGAGGGTCATGAGGGGTCACAGAGTGTCTTGGAATGGCATATAGTGGAGTGGAGTGGTGCAGAATTGAGTTGAGAGTCGCGGAGGGAAGTCGAGTGCTGTAGAGTGGAGTGGCATAAAGTGTCATGTCATAGAGTTGAGGGTCATAGAGTGGAGTAGAGTGGCATAAAGTGGAGTAGAGTGGCATAGAATGGAGTAGAGTGGCATAGAGTGGAGTGGCGTAGAGTGGAGTAGAGTGTCAGAGTGGAGTGATGTAGAGTGGAGAAGTGTAGAGCCTCGTAGAATAGAGTGGAGTAAAGTGCAGTAGAGTGGAGTGCTGTAGAGCGTAGCGGAATGCCATGGAGTAGAGTGGAGTAGTGTAGCATAGAGTGAATTACCATGTCATAGAGTGGAGTGTCAAAGCGTGGAGTGGCATAGAGTGGAGTAGATTGGCAGAGAGTGTCATAGATTGGAGTGGCGTAGAGTTGCATGGTGTTGTAGAGTGGAGTGTCGTAGAGTGGATGGGTATAGAATGTTTTGTCATCAAGTGGAGGGGCATGGAGTGGAGTGGCATAGAGTACATGGGGCTAGAGTGAAGGGGCATAGATTAGAAGGGGCATAGAGTGGAGTGGCGCAAAGTAGTGTAGCATAGAGTGGAGTGACATAGATTGGAATGGCGTAGAGTGTCATGAAGGGTCATAGAGTGTCTTGGAATGGCATATAGTGGAGTGGTGCAGAGTTGAGTAGAGTGTCATGGAGTGAAGTAGAGTGCTGTAGGGTGGAGTGGCATAAAGTGTCATGTCATAGAGTGGTGGGACAAAGAGTGGAGTAGAGTGGCATAAAGTGGAGGACAGTGACATAGAATGGAGTAGAGTGACATTTTATGGAGTAGAGTGTCAGAGTGGAGTGATGTAGAGTGGAGGAGCGTAGAGTGGCGTAGCATAGAGTGGAGTAAAGTGCCATAGAGTGTAGTGCTATAGAATGTAGTGGAATGTCGTGGAGTAGAGTGGAGAACTGTAGCATAGAGTGAATTACCGTGTCATAGAGTGGAGTGGCAAAGCGTGGAGTGGCATAGAGTGGAGTAGATTGGCAGAGAGTGTCATAGATTGGAGTGGCGTAGAGCTGCATGGTGTTGTAGAGTGGAGTGTCAGAAAGTGAAAAGGCATAGTTCTGTGGAGTGTTGTAGAGTAAAATGGACTGTCATGGGGGGATGTAGAGTAGAGGTTTGTGGAGTGGAGTACAGTGGCCTAGAGTGATGTGGCACAGAGTGGAGGGCGTAGAGTGGAGTAAAGTGGAATAGAGTTTAATGGAATCCAGCATCATGAATTGTAGTGTCATCGGGTGAAGTGTCAAGTGGAGTATAGTGGCATAGAGTGAAGTGACGTAGAGTGCAGTGCCACAGAGTGTTGCAGAGTAGAGTATAGTGGCGTAGAGTGCAGTGGTGCAGAGTAGACTGGCTTAGAGTGCAGTGGTGTAGAGTGCATTTGTTTTGAGTAAAGAGGTGTAGAATGCATTGGCATAGAGTGCAGTGACACAGAGTGTTGTGACGTAGAGTGCAGTGGCGTAGAATTCAGTGGCATAGAGTAGAGTGGTGCAGAATAGAGTGGCATTGGTGTAGAGTAGAATGGCATAGAGTGCTGTGCCAGAGGATCAAGTGGTGCAGAGTAGATTAGAGTGGATTGGTCTAGAGTGCTGTGGCGTAGAGTACAGTGGTATAGAGTGGAGTGATGCAGAGTAGGTTGGCATAGAGTGTAGTGGCGTACAGTGCATTGGTGTAGAGTGTAGTAGAGTGGTGTAGAGTAGTGCTGAGTAGAGTGCAGTGGCATAGAGTACAGTGGCATAGAGTACAGTGGTATAGAGTGCAGTGGAGTAGGATAGAGTTCAGTGGCTGAGAGTGCAGGGTTGAAGAGTAGCTTGTTGTAGAGTGAAGTGGTGTAGAGTAGAGTGGCATAGCATTCACAGGCATAACATATAGTGTCATAGAGTAGAGTGGCATCGAGAGAGGTACATAGAGTGCAGTGGTTCAGAGTAGAATAGAGTGGTGCAAAGTGCTGTGACGTAGAGTGCAATAGTGTACAGTAGAGTGGCATAGTGTGAAATGGCATAGAGTACAGTGGTGCATAGTAGAATAGAGTGGCGCAGAGTGTAATGGTGTTGAGTGTTATGGTGTAGAGTGGCATAGATTTCAGTGGTGAAGAGTAGAGTGCTGCAGAGTAGAATACAGTAGTGTAGAGTGCATTGGTGCAGAGTAGATTGCCATAGTGTGCAGTGGGGTAGAGTGCATTGATTTTGGCTAAAAGTGGTGTAGAGTGCATTGGCGTAGAGTACAGTGGCATAAAGCTCAGTGTTTATAGCAGAGTGGTGTACAGTGCAATGGTGTAGAGTAGAGTAGTGCAGTGTAGAGTGGAGAAGAGAGGAGTGGTGCACCATTGATTCCAGTGGCATAGAGTGGAGTGGCACCGAGTAGAGTAGAGTGGCATAGAGGGTGGTTGCATAGAGTGTGTAGCCTAAAATAGAATGTTTCAGAGTAGAGTGAAGCGACGTAGAGTAGAGTAGAGTGGTGCAGGGTAGAATGGAATGGGGCAGAGTAAATTGCAGTGCGTAGAGTGGCAAAGAGTGCAGTCTCATAGAGTGACATAGAGTGCAGTGGCATAGAGTAGAGTGGCATAGAGTAGAGAAGTGTAGACTGCAATGGTGCAGAGTAGATTGTCGTAGTGTGTAGTAGCTTAACGTACATTGATTTCGACTAAAAGAATCATAGAGTGCATTGGCGTAGAGTGCATTGGCGTAGAGTGCAGTGGCATAGAGCACAGTGGTTAGAGTAGATTTGCATAGAGTGCAGTGCAGTGGCAGCCACCATAAACAAAGGGTGGTGGGGCAGGTGGAAGGAATGTGGAGGGGGACCACAGGGGGGTGTTAGTAATAATATATATATAAAAAAAGAACTTAGCTGAAGCCACCGTCCGACTCCCGTGTCTGTGGGGTTTCTCCAGCATGTCTGTTCAATGCAGCCGGGCTGGAGAAACTTTAGTTTGCATGTGTGTTTGGTCAGCCTAAGAAGGCTTGCCAAACACATATGTGCACTTAGGAAGTGCACATAACATTCCTCCCCTGTTTGGCCGGCTTGAGAAGGCTGGCCAAACACATATGTGCACATAACATTCCTCTCCCCATCCCATGCCTCGGCCGCCCCTCCCTACAGAACTGGCTCAGAGCCAGCAAATGAAAAATAAATAAAATGATGCTAGAACATCGTTTTATTTTTAATTTGCTGGCTCTGACCACATTCTAAGCCACTCTTCTCTACACCACTCTACTCTACACCACCGCACATTAGCGGCTGAGCCGCTAATGTGCAGTGGTGTAGAGTAGAGTGGTGTAGAGGAGAGTAGAGTGGTTTAGAGTGTAGTGGCATAGAGTGCAGTGGCGCAAAGTAGATTGTTTCAGAGTAGAGCGAAGTGGCGTAGGGTGGAGTGGTGCAGGGTAGAGTGCAGTGCATAGAGAGGCTTAGAGGTCCGTGGCTTAGAATGGCATAGAATGCAGTGGCATAGAGTAGAGTGGCATAGACTGCAGTGGCACAAAGTAGATTGGTAAAGTGTGCAGTGGCTTAGAGTACATTGATGTTGACTTAAAGTGGTGCAGAGTTCATTGGCATAGAGTGCAGTGTCATAGAGCACAGTGGTTAGAGTAAAGTGGTGCAGTGTGCAATGGTGTAGAGTACAGTGGTGCAGATGAGAGTAGTGTGGCATAGAGTGGAGTGCCAGAGAGTGGAGTAGAGTGGTTACGAGTGTGGTGGCATAGAGTGCAGTGGTGTAAAGTAGATTGCTTCAGAGTAGAGTGGAGTAGTGCTGGTAGGACGGAGTGATGTAGAGAGTCTTAGAGTGCAGTGGCATATAGTGCAGTGGCATAAGTTAGAGTGGTGTAGAGTGGATTGGCATAGAGTGCAGTGCCACAGAATGCATTGTTGCATAGTAGAGCAGAGAGGCATAGGCTGCATTAGCATAGAGTAGCACAATGCAAAGTAGAGTAGAGAGTTGCAGAGTGCAGTAGCATACAGTGGAGTGGTACAGTGTAGAGTGCAGTGACGCACACTAGAGTGGCATGGAGTACAGTAGTGCAAAGTAGAGTGCAGTGGGGTGGAGTGGCGCAGAGTAGAATGGAGTGGGGTAAAGTGGATAATGCATGGTGTGGTAGCACCCTGCCATTACAGACAATGTTTTCTCAGTTGAAATGACCATTACATTTTCACAGGCATACAGTTTCACTGATCAATCCATACAGCACACAAATGATAATGTGTGGAAATGTCATCGCCTAATGTATTGATATGTTTAGATCGTTTTAAAATATTTGTTTCCTCCACACTTAAGAATAACCAGACAATACACTTCATTTGTGCTTTCCATTATCAAATATCCACACAGCTCTCTTACAGACATTTAAATGTTGTTGTACACTAGAAAATAATATTGTAAAGACTTCCTCCAGCATGCCCCTAGTACCCAGCAGGGTTGTCACATAAATCCTCTCATTTTGAAGTCAGAGAAAGAAAAGTAAACAAAAAGCTCTCTGAGAAGACAGAGCCTGACATTTGACCTCTGTCTCTGAATGCACAGCAAGTGTGACATGATAAGAACAAGATTTAAAGACCTGCTTACAGAAAGGAACACTGGTGGAAAAATACAGGGGCCATAGTAAACAGGTTATATTCCACGGGAGGGACAAACTCAAGCTGGACACCCTAAAACAAATAAAGCCAGCAAATAGAAAGCAGGCAAATGTGAGTTGCGAACTACAAAACCAATGGTAAGCAATGTGTGGAGTGCATTGCCAGGGAAGCTTTCCAAATCTACCCAAAATGCACTAGGCAAACCAGACAGCTCCACTGTCTGATAGGTTTCAACCTTAAAATAAGTATGGTTCCCAAAAACCGAATGCTGGCGCCCAGCGCTTGCATTCATCAGCATAGATCACATATTATTATGGTACAAATGTTCTTTTACAGCGTGCACTATGCAGCAAGACCCACAAAAATATTTATTCTCCTGGAGTTTATTGCACGGTGAGAAATAAACATTGTGTAATCATCTAATGCATTTTAAGACTCATAAAAGTATTAACATATGGGTTGTTTCGTCTCTGATCTATTGCACAAGTTTTGAAACATGTGCTCAACATAGACATTTCCCGAATGGGACTCGTGGCTCATGCACGCTGTCTTGGGCTGCCTTCACATCAGCCTGAAACACCCAGGGAATTAATGAATAATACACACCCCAGAATGACCTCAGAAGAGATTATGAAATCAGATGTGGAAGAGAGAAGGAAGGGGCCCAGAGATACCACAAAAGAGGGTTGAGCAAACCCAAGGAACAGCCAATTTCATCTTTTGACCTTTCCCAGCAGTGCCGCTGCTTTATGTACATGGAACTAGAGAGAAATGGAGACACACTGGAAAAGGAGATTGTTTTCATGGCCATCACAAACATCACACAAGGCAAGAAATAGGCCTCCGGCTGTGAAATATGCCTATTGCCCAGAATATAGATATATTATTTAAAGTGAGTTGTTGTACTAGCACAAAGAATGCCATATGAAAGACAGATGAGACACAGCATGCAATTTTACTACATTATGCTGGATAGGGTACAGCCTGTGACACTGCGATCAGATTCCATCAGAATACCGTCTTACGTAAGATCTCATGGCATTGAGGGCTAAAATATCAACACGGTGAATATATATAGGGAAGCATAGGTTTACATTACTTGACTCCATGTGTATGTACCTTGATGATATATAAACTTCCAGGTACGTGGTTGAGAAGTTCCGAATAGTACAACAATACTTACCGATATATACTTACCTTCTCGATATTTTGGTCCTCATTAGTTTGCCCACAATATTATAGTAGCACGCGGTTCCTGCAGTCGATATTCTGACATACTAACATAGCTTCGGGTGTTTCATTTTTTGCCTGATGCTCTTGTAGTTCCATCGGGTATTGCACTGTCTTGTGTTCCTTGATGGCCACCAAGCCCACTCTAAATCTACACTGAGCCAATGTTTATGGTTCCATCAGAAGGCTGATGTCTGTCAAATCTACTTTTCAGTTATGGAAGGACATGACACTGTCATCCGTAACACATCCGAGTACCTAACTGAAGATGCACAATGGAAGATGCACAATGGGGAAACCAAAACTTGCTCAATTGAATCCTTGAAAAGCCTTTGGTTATGAATGCATTGCTGGAATGGTGGCTAAGATTATGCAGTAAACTGGAATGAGAACGGAAAGGGTATATGTACCATTTTAGGAGATGTAGGTGCAACAAAAAGGTCACACATTCGAATTCCAGTTGACTCGCCAATTCCTCCAGAGGACGTCCACAACTGAAGGTCCAGTGATTTGAATCAAAGTCTCCTCTGCTATCAGCAACTGAGGAAGATTCCTTGTGTGATATGTGCCATACAAAAGTCATAATCTAATGACCTTGCAGAAGACTGGGATTGCACTGGATTTGGGAATGCTGTCAGATTTTAATCTCAATGACTCTAATCTTCAAATCTGCAAGAATGGCTCCCTCTTGTATATTCCGTGTCTCTCTTAGATTCACTTAAAAGGTTGAATTAGCACCAGGGTCCAGATGCACAAAATTTGGGGATAGCGATTCCCAAATTGTGATTTTCTGCTAATCGTATAACTGTTCAGTCTCAATTAGCAATTCCTAGTGGGCTGCAAATCGACTAACCTCACGAATATTAATGAGGTAGAGTGCAGTTTGGACCTATTAGGAACCACAGCAATCACAGGTCAGCAGACTACCCTACCTGTGATTGCTTTTTAGTAAAGAAAACTTTTTTATTTGAAATGCAGCCTGTTTTCCGTAAAGGAAAATAGGATGCGCTTCATAACAAAAAATTTAAATTTTAAGTGTCATTTTATGAGAGCCAGTAGTGGTCTCTGGAACCACTGCCTGCTCTAAAAAAATAAAAATGTTAACATTCTCTTTTGGGAATGGTTACCATTTCCTTTGAACTGTGTAAAAAGTTAATGTTTTGCAACCGTAATTCAGTCACAAAACATTAACACATAACACTGCAAATCGGTATTTGGAATTGGACTCCCTAAATACGCCACTTCCAAATACTGAATTGAAAACCCAAATTGTGATTCGGTAATAAGACACCGAATCACAATTTGGCTTTTGTACATGAAAACATGCTTTTATGCTTTCACAAATGGCTTGATGTGCACCAAACTGCCCGATTCACAGAAATGGGCAGTTTTTGACCTCTAGAAAAGTTTGTGCATGAGACACCAGATTCGGAGAAGTGGAAGACCGAGGCGTTAGCCTCCTTGGCTTAACAACACGGTCCACCACTTCTGAAACGCAAGGCTGCACCATATTTACAAGAATGTGGTGCAGCCTTGCATTTCCCCCTGCGATGGCGCTAAGTTAAGCAACTTAGCCCCAACACAGGCACCCTTGCACGGGTGTCTGCGTGCAGGGGGGTGTTGTTTTTGTGTAGGAAAGTGTCCCTTCCAGCACATAAACAGTCCTAAAATGCCATTTTGTCACTTTCATGTGTGCTGCTTCATGCAGCACACATGAAAGTGGCAAAATGGCATTTTATAAAGGTTTGTTTATGTGCAGGAAGGGATGCCTTCCTGCACATACACAAACCATGACATTTAGCATTTTCCATATGTGCTGCACAAGGCAGCACACATGGAAAAAGCAAAAACGCAGAGAATTAATGCATTTCTCCTCGTTTCGTCAACTTAAGAGCAGGTTTTCCCCGGCCTTAATTTTGGCGCTGCCCTTGTACATAAGGGGCTGTGTCCAAATGAATGAGTGTTGCGGTGGAACGCCCACCGCAACACCCACTGCCCAGCCCTGTCATGCTAACCATAGCTTGAAAGGGGGCCTTATGTACAAGGCAGCGTTAAGCAACGTCAAGTGGCCTAACGCTGCCTTGTACATGAGGCGCAGCTCCTATCGCCACCACAACGTCGGTAAAAGTGACGTTGTGGTGGCGATAGGGGCTTGTACATATGCCCCAGAGAGTGCAGTAAATTGCTTGAAGTCAGGTGTTTTCATCAGTTTCTCCCCATCCTTTAGCAGGGCTGTTGGAGCATTCACAAAGTTCTGCTGCCATCGCCTTCAGGCCCCTGCTCACTGGTGTCTCCATTCCATTGAGAAATCCCTTGACATCACCCACTGTGTCATCCTTCTATACACCACATATACCTGATGAAATGGTAAATATGTTTTATAACTTTTTGCTTTGAATGTGTGACTTTCTTTTGTGAAGTGTTACTAGCCTTTAAAAGTACACTTTCCAAGATCAAATGAATCACCTGATGGAACGGTTGACACAAAGGATTCTCAAGGGTTGCCAGAAAAAATGTGGTTCAATGTTTATCAGCCACTCAGCTCCAAGTCTGAGTTTGATCTGTCACAGCAGACAGAGCTAAATTAAAATACTATTGTTTGCTTAACCAAAGTGATTTTCGGAACCTTACCAGACGATTTTCTTGGGATCCATCTTTTTGATTTAAGATAAAACCGCATCTAGAGAACTATTGTTCTGTTGCATTGTTTGTTCCCATTTCTGGGGCAGATTTATGTTCCCTGGCGCATCCCTGCAAATCAGCATGGATGCGCCAGGGAAGATGCGTCACGCAAGTTTGCCCTTGCGCCACCGCAGATGCGCTGCATTTACAATGCAGCGCATCGTGGCGCAAGGACAAGCAGATGCGTGACGCATCTGATGGCGGAAGGTTGGCGCATTGCTGGAGTTGCGTCGCAAGCGCGACGCAGCTCCAGCAAGGCTCGGGGGTGCCCTATTGTTACAATGCTGCGTCAATTCTTACGCCTGCTTCAAGCAGGCGCAGGGTTTTGACGCAGCATGGCCGGAAAAGTGACTGAGTGAAATCTTGTAGATTCCACTCAGACACTTTTCGGAGGCATTCCTGCGCCGGAACGCCCCCCCCTGTGCAGGTACGCCCACATGTGGCGCAAGCTTTACAACGTGACTCATCTCCCTAGATGCGTCACGTTGTAAATGGGGCGCAACATGGCGCAGGGTTTACGCCGCCGCTGCATCACAAAAGTGATGCAACGGCGGCGTAAAAGTGGCGCAAGTCCGTTATAAATCTGCCCCTTAGTCTTTAGCAAAACAAGAACCCCTAGTTTATCTTCGGAATAAGTCCTACTTTAATGGCTTGATTACAAAATAATCTATAACTTCTGGTCCTTGCATGAAATTAAGTTTTCACAGACATCGAGATTACGAGTAGTGTGATAAATTATTGAACTGTCATAGATTCCCTTTGATATTTTTTGCCAGGAACAACCTGAATAGCATTGGAAAAGTCAAAATGTGGGTACAAAAAATGTTGTTTCTGCATGTTATGCCTCATTCCCAGGGCTGAAACCATTAGGTGATAAATAGAGCACCTGGTAAATTTCTCACCATGGGGTGACGGTATTTACCAGATGCTGTTCAATCTACCCTAGGGGCATATTATCAAGACAGGCGATAAAATTATCGCCGCTTTAGCGGCAGAAAACTGCCGCTAAAATGGCGATAATGGGCTTGATAATATGCTCTATGGAATTCCAATTGAAGCCCATGTTAGATGTGAAGGACACCTTCAGCCAGCCGCGTCTCGCGCTCGTTTGCTTTGGGCACAGGCTCCCAGAATGCCTTGAAGCCAATCCTGAAGCTGCTCTCACATGAGAGCAGCTTTAGGATTGGCCTGAGTACCCTCAATCAGCACTCCGGGACAGACTGGGAGTCTGTGCCTGCTCTCTCTAACCCTAGCAATGCAGCTGGGATTGAAGAGAGGTTCACGGCGCATGATGATTTGGTTAAAATTCATAACTAACCATGAGCGGCTCCTCCTTAATGGCGGAGGAGCGTTGCCTTATTGGTCAGTCAGTCAGCGGTCTAGTTAAAAATAAAATGGCTGGTGACTGTTAGAAATGGGGGTCTCTTATTGGCAACGGTTTGCACTTTTGTCCAAATAGGGACCCTTCTTCCTAGTCAGGAAAAGGGAGCTACACTCCTAAAATAACCACTGCTACCGCCCTTGGTAGCTTGGCACGAGCAGTCAGGCTTATCTTAGGGGCAGTGTGTAAAGCATTTGTGCATAACCAACAGTAATACAGTGTAAGCACTACAAAAGGACACCACACCAGTTAAGAAAAATATCCAATATTTTTTTATACTTAAGAGAAGACCAAAAACGATAAAAATCTACAATACAGTACTTAAAAATCTTCAGTTATCAAAATATGCTTGAAAAACAGTTCCTTGATGTCGATAGCTCCGTCCGGGGCTATCACGGCGTCGTGAGCAAACAAATCCAAACAGTTCTGGCTGACCGTGGCGTTGCGGGCCAGCTACGGTGTCGGGAAGACCCGCAAATAGTACCTTTTAGAAATGCAGGGCGTCAGTGACCTCTCGTTGAGCTTCTGAAAGCACAGCGTCCGTGCGTGTCGGTTCCGGAGGTGAGGCAGGAGTTGTCGGGGCACTTGAAGTCACACGCGTTGCAGGTAGCACTCCTCTCTGTTGAAGTCAGGAGCGCTAGTGTTGGCAGGCGTCGGCAGGTGTCGGGTGCTGCAGTGCGAGGTGCAGCAGTGCGGCGTGCAGAGCCCTCAGGTCACAGTGTGAGAAGCGGTTCGTGGTGGTGTCAGATGGCGTCGTCAGTGAACCAGGGTCGCGGTGCAAAGTGAATGCGGTCTTCGTCACGGTGCTGGCAGGTCGCGGTGCAAGCAGCGGCGTCATCGTTGCTGAAGCGCTGTCGTCGGCTGATGAACTGGAGTCGATAGCGCTGGCATCGGTAGGCCAAGGCTGCGGTGCGGGATGAGAGCGATGCGTTGTGTAACTTTACGAGCGGGGCCCTCAAACCACAGTGCAAGCAGCGGCGTAGATTTCGACGTGGAGCGACGTTGACGGGGATACCAAGGCGTTGTCGTGAAGTGAGGTGGTGCAGAGTGCGGTGCCCACAGGTTGAAGTGCAAGCAGTGGCTTTGCGTTGCGGCGGTACCCTCTGTGGTGCCGTCAGGACACGGAGTCGGCAGCGGCGTTGTCAATGTCGTCTGGTTGCTTTTTCTTCTGTTGCAGCACAAAACACACATTTACCAGTGCTGAGGGGAGAAGAGCTTGAAGTCTTTGTTGTTCCTGAGACTTCTTGAACAGGGGGCAAGCTCTACCTCAAGCCCTTGGAAAAACTCACAAAAGTAGATTGCTGAAAGTTCAGTCTAGTCCTTTCACTGCCCAAGACAGAAGCAGCCACTGCAAATGCAGACACAGCAAAGCACTCAGCAAAGTGGTAGTTCCTCCTCATAGCTTCTCCTGCTCTTCTTCTTGGCACTCTTCTTGGTCCAAAAAGAGTTCTAAAGTTCAGGGGTCTAGGCCCCAATATTTAAATCCCAAAATCCTTTGATCTCTTAGGCAGAGAGTATCTGTGCCCAGCAGAACCAGTTCTTCCTTCTCTGGTGTGGCTCCCTGGCAGGATGTGGAGATGGCATTATCAGAGGCAGACCAGGCTCATTCAGGTGCAAGGAAATCTCCGCCCCCTACTCTAAATGCAGCCCAGGTCTATTCAGCCCTTTCCTGACCCACCTAGACTATACGGGGCGACTTCTGCTCCCCAGCCCCTGTCATCCAAAACCCGGACAGTCAATCCACAAACCCAGCAGAGGCACACTGGCTGGTTAGGCAAGAAAATACCTACTTTCTAAAAGTGGTATTCTTAAACACAGAATGTAAAAATCACCTTTACTAAAAGATGCATATTTAGATTCTGAGTTCAGGCATACTAAACTTTATTTTCCCACCTAGTTCCCAGGGCCAGTTATGTTTATAAGATGTTATAAACAAACTCCTCATTCTGTCTTATGGGGAACAGGTAGCATTGCAATAGTGAACAATGAAATTGGAAGTAAATCACTATCAGGACATGCCACACACACCAGGGCATGTCCTACCTTTCACATACTCTGCACCCTGCCCACAAAGGGTACCTTGGGCCTACCTTAGGGGTGACTGACAAGTAAGAAAAGGGAAGGTTAGGGCCTGGAAAGTGGGTGCACTTGCCAAGATGACATGGCAGTACCAGACTGCACACAGGCTCTGCAATGGCAGGCTGGAGTTACATTTATGGGCTGTTTGGGTGGGTGGCACAATACAGCGCTGCAGCCCACCAACAGCATTTGATTTACAGGCCCTGGCCCACGCACTGTACTTTACTAGGGACTGACATATAAATCAAACAGGCCAATCATGGAAACACCAATCCACAACATAGTTTATCACAGGAGCACTTGCACTTTACCACTGATCAGCAGTGAGAAAAGTGCACAGAAACACAAAGCCAGCCCAAACAGAGTCAAAACCGGGAGGTCAGGAAGCAAAAACTCAGGGGAAACACGCCAAAAGATGTAAAGTCAAACAGCGGCTGATTGAGCCAATGCCAGCAGTGCAGAGAGGGTGGGGATGGGCATAGCAGGGGGAATTCGTAGGCGCACTGTAAGTGCGCACGTCTGTTAGGCCGGTTGTCTTAGGCTGGCCAAACAGACATGGGCACTTAGGTTTCTTCAGCCCACCTCTGTTGCACAGCCAGGTGGGAGAAAGGTCACAGGAGCCTACGCAATGTCTTAGCGGCAAAACACGCCACTCAAACCAATCCTGGTGATGCTCTCATAGCATGAGAGCAGGGTCTGGGTTGGGTGGGGGACCTGTGCCCCAGTGCATGCTGGGACTCGAGGTGAGACGGAAAAAAGGACCGAGGCGGCCGCGTACTCAGGTAAGTTTATTAAAATTATTATTCCCCCGTCACCAACCCCACTTCAGTATTGTAGCAGCTGCCACAGTACCTAACTTGAAATTGCAAGATACATCACATCTACAAAATTAAAACACATTTATCTTTTAACATTGCGAAATGCTGCAAGAATGTGCGATTCAGGAAAAGCCCTGTACCTCCAAGGAATCTGAGGGGATTGATTGCAGGGTCACCTTTTTTAATTTGTTTATTTTATTTTATTTTATGCGTTTTTATATAGCGTGGACTTTACCCGAAGGTGTCAGAGCGCTTCACAATAACAGGACACGTTACATGAGGAGAAAATTACAAGAGGGCATGTTACAAAAGCAAACGTTACGTTACGTTACATGAGGCAAAAGTGACAATTGTGCAAATAACAAAAGCAAACAAGGTACAAGAAGAGGAGCACACGATACGTTACAAGAGGAAAAAGTGACAAGTGTGCATGTTACATAAGCATGCAAGATACAAGTGGAGGTATAATACTGCAATAAGTGGCAGTCACTCAAAACACAAGAACACACTAGGAAGGCACTTCTATAGGCATGGAGTACAGAATTTCCTATAGTGAAAGAACTTCCTTGAGGGAATAGAGAGGGCGCGAATTTCGCCTGATCCTTTATATGAGTAACACATAACGGGAAACAGCAGAGACCAAACTTTGCCTCACATCAGATTTTAAAATTCGAAGGGCCTCTGCATGTTGCCTGACACCTCTATGTAATTTCCCTACCTCAAAACAACTAGGAGTGCTCCAATAATCCTGTGCTGATCAATTACCATACACCACAGCATTTCTAATTCCAGAGACATGATTACCAATGTTGTGTTCATGCACCTCAAATCAAGAAGGCTGTTGCAGCATTCGTTTTGAGTTTTGTTCACAGCTTTAGGGCTCACGAGTGCTGGTGGCTCATAATGCTTGGATTAACTGCCCCATTCAGAGGTAGCGGTGCAACCAAACATTATTTTAACTTTGACCAGAAGATTGAGACATGGGAGAAGACGATGCTGTGATCAGGAGGTGTTGGTCAATACTGTCTTTACAGTAGATTCGATTCACTTTGACATTTGTATTGTTTAAGTGACTTAAATGGCCTCACATCAGTCTACTTTTCACCAGTGTTTCCCCTTTCCTGTTCAAATATTTTATTATATTTCACTTTATTTTTCTTTTAGAGTGCAATGACACACACTAACTAGAAACATGTTAACTGATATTTGGGAAGAGGTCATTCACTGGATAACGTAACAAATCTGATTGTGCAGCATTGGTTGAAGCTTATCACGTCCATTGCAACTCCCGGTCCCGCAGAGTGTCAGTGTCCTGATTGGGGCTCTAAACGCCAACCACAAGTGGTGTAGGGTGGAGCTTTGTACTACTACCCATGGAGTCGAAGCAGCAACAGCTGTAAGCCCATTGCACATGTTGATCTCTAAGGACTGAATATTACCAACATTTTGAACCCACTACCCCTTGGAGGCCAACGAGC
This sequence comes from Triturus cristatus, assembly GCF_964204655.1. Classification (NCBI taxonomy): domain Eukaryota; kingdom Metazoa; phylum Chordata; class Amphibia; order Caudata; family Salamandridae; genus Triturus; species Triturus cristatus. Next base: position 1,391,215,855 of record NC_140590.1, read on the forward strand.
ACATCCAGAGGGGTGAGTTTCTGAGACCGTGTGTACTTGTTGGATTAAAGGGAGAGGAGTACACTTAGGGCCAAATGTACGACGTGCAAAATAGCGCTTCGCAAATTGCGAGTCTTTTGCGACTCGCAATTTGCGAGGCGCTATTTGGCATGTACAACAGTGTGTTTACACTGTTTGTGATTCCCAATGGGGTCGCAAATTGCAAGGCTCATGAATATTAATGAGCCTCTCGCAATTTGCAAGCCCATTGGGAATGACAGGCCATCCCAGGGATGGTGGCCTGATGGGCTCAGCAGACCACCATGTCTGGAACTGCTTTTAAATAAAGCAGCTTTTATTTTTTAATGCAGCCCGTTTTCCTTAAAGGAAAAAGGGATGCATTAAAAAAAAAAGAAAAGTTTTCGTTTATTTTTTTAAGGGCAGGTAATGGCCCCTGAGAACACTGCCTGGCCAAAAAAAATATTTTTGGAGCCAGTCCCCTGGGGACCCCTTCCCAATTGCGACTCCATTACCATCCTCTTGAAGAGGGCGGTAATTTGCAAGTGTTTTGCGACCGCAATTGGGGTCGCAAAACATTCATACATGGCTCTGCGGTCGCCATTAGGAAGGGAATGCCCCTTCCTAATAGCGAGTCGCAAAACCTATTTAGCGAGTCGCAAATTATTTGCAACTTGCTAAATAGGCTTTGACATGGCCCGCAGTGATTTTGCATGCTCAAACAAGTTGCAAACCCGTGTGCGCATGCAAAATCACGTCGTACACCTGGCTCTTAGTTTTTCCCTCTCATAACAGGTACACAGATAAAGTTTGAAAAGCTGGTGGATTGGTAAATACATGTAACAGATGCAGCAACTGCATAGAGTAGTATCTATACACATGTAGGGATGCAGATAGTAACTGGCAATCTCATCATTTTGCAGATGATCCTTGAACAAAAACTCCTTCCGAGCTCGGAGGAGTTAATAGATTCCATCTTGTGAATTCCCACCCACCAAGGATGAGTACCCCAAGAGTTTGGCGGCTCACACATTGTACATTTTTTGTTCCACACCATACTAATAGGGATTTATTTTTCCTTTGAATAGGCTGTCGCACTTCCTTCTTTTGTCCTGAAGAAGACCCTACTTGATGTATCTACAAACACATATATACAGGGTCAAAATGTCAACGTACAACCATCTCATGTCCTGACTCACTATAGCAATTATTTAAAAAAAATAGGACTAGCTAATGTGAAAGACCTGAAAAGGACAGAGAATTTATGTTATTGTCTTACTAAGTGTTTGAATTTGAAAAGTCACCCATTTGCACTATATGTCACAACAGTCACCCATTGAATTGTTTGTGTATTTGTTATTGTGTTTTCTTTGTCAGACAGCCCCCATTGGTATTATCATTTTGTATAAAATTGTTTACACAATAAGTGAGAAAAATAGAGAAACAAAACAAATAATCTAAGAAATATATATATTTTTGATAAAAACTTACTGAGGTGTGGTACATTTATAAAAGTCTAGAGACAAAATCACTATTGATTGTGAAAGAAATAATCAGGTTCTGAACCAGTAACCCGTGGTACTTTCCCAACTGAACCACTTTTAGCTTTATAATCTCAATAACCAACCTTTATCAACTGGGTTAACCACTAACCTTGGGTTCCGGAGTAGCATGCTACTCTCTGTAAAGTGCTTCAGTGCCTCAGCAGGGGCAGTAAGCACTAAATGCAATTACAAACACAATTACAACACCCTGTAGCCTCTGCCACTGAACCCCTGCTAACCCCACTAGCTATGGCCTCCTGCTATAACAGCCACCACTCAGGGAAAGATTCACCCCTGCACCACTCTGCATTCTTAAAGGAGTTCCTGAGAACTTGGATCTCAAGTGTTTAGCTTTGTGATGGTTACAGATCACCCGTTACTCACCACCCTTGCCAAATAGGTACAATGTTGTGATTCAATGGAGTGCTCCTAAGCTAGAGAGGCCATGGGGGATCTAAGATGAGGCAAGAGTGATGGTTTATGATCAGGCAAAATGAACTACATATTATGCTTAGGGGAATATTTATTATAGGTTTTATGGCAACGTGAACCACGCAGGGCAACGCAGGGCAGCACACAACCTACAATGAGATCTATCAAGCCATGCAAGGGCAGCCTGTGTGGCTTGGTCAATCTAGTACAATGCAAGGCAGCACAAGTCGTTGCTTTGCGTTACACTGTGTAGTATGGGCATTACATGGGTGGAGTGTGGGTGTTCCCATGCATCCACCAGTGTATTGTGACGAATTCCCAGATTTACCAAGAGTGGTAGGCCTGGGTATGAGTCAGAATTGTAAGCCTCCCCACCAGAGGTGCAATGAAAAGACATTTTCTTATTTCTCCTCAGTTTCCTCTTCCCAGGTGTGATGTATTCTGCAGCATACTTAGAAAGATTAAAATGGCTCTTAGGATTATTATTTTTCAGGAAGGTGCCCCTTCATGCGCAAAAACATACTTAAAACGCAGACACCATTGCACAATGGTGCAAGGGTGCCTCTGTTGGTGCTAGGCAGCACATTGTGCTCTAGAGCAGGGAACAGACAGCAATGTGCAGTACAATGTTAAATACAGCACATTCCTTCCCTTTCCCTTTCACACAGCACAGCAAAGTGGCATGCTGCACTGCATTGCGTGATTTGTTAATATATATGCCCCTGAGTGTCTTAACTTTATGGTGCAGCTCTGCACACATAGCAATGCATTGTGAAAAGCATTCCCATTTTTGAGTCATTGAATTAGCAAATTCAACTCAAGGTCTAACTTCAGGTCACCCCAAACATTGCTCAAAGCTCTACCCTGGAACATCTTGCAGCTGGCTTAAGTATTGAAGTCATATTTGCGAGAGAGATTGGTAAGTAGCTTAAAGGTTTGCTTCCTTTGCCAACTAGGGGCCTGATTATGATGTCAGCAGATCGCCGCGGTTTTGGGACCGACGACTTCTGGTTGGTGGTCCCGACACCACTATTACAATGTGACCACACGTGGTGCTGTTGCATACTAAATGGGAGCTTGTGCTGTGGCCATAAACTGGCTGTAGCACAAGCTCCCATAGAGAAATGGGAAATTCTGGCAATCCCTGTAGCGTGTGGTACAGTGAAGAGATTCACAGGGGGGCACCAGCGGGCCTTCAACCGGAGGCAGTGGAGGAATGGGGGCCCTGCTAGAGGCCCTCAAAATCGCTTGCTAAAAGCCAATCCATGATGGAAAGGCCGACATGGATTGGTTGTCGGAAAAAAAGACTTTGTAATCCCGACGGCGGAGTCGAGCTTGCTCCGCTGACATTGAAGGGAATACCGTTCGGCTCCTTTTCCGATGGGCACACAGAGCCTGTCGGAATAGGTGCGAAATCCCCTTGTGGTTTTCCCTCTGACCGGCGTGATCAAAATACGGCAGTCAGAAGGAAAACTCTGGATGTCTGATGGAGAGCCTCCGGATGCTGGTCAGAGGGTCTCCACCGACAACCAAATCGGGCCCAGAATTGTCTCTACATAATTACTATTCTGATGGGAGAGACATGAATAATATGGACCCCTCTGAAATGCAGAGCATACATCTTTAATGACTATCCACTAGTTGCTTGATTCGCAGCACAGGACTGCAACCTGCTATCTTAACCAGGTCACCATTATTGATGCAGAACTCTTTGAATGTGGCGGAGGGAGCTCTTGCTCTGCTCCGACATATGGAGAACGGAAATGATTGGTGATCCCTTCATACTGCTTTGAAATTTTGGGAATTATGCATTGCTTTTGCAAATCTATACAACCCACTTTTTATTTACCAGTGTTTATCAACTCATTGATCAAAAAAGGGGTTTATTTTGTGCAATTACACAATTGAGTGATGTAATGCTATTGGCTCGTTGTTCTTATCCTAGTGTAAAATCGAATGATTCTCAAATATGTGACCAGATTTACTAAGATTTTGCATTGAGGTTACGTCACTTGGTGCAGCCCCGGCTCAAAATCTGTTTTGGGATTAACAACGTCATGCATATCCCGAGTAGCTTGGTTTTGCAGAGCTTTGTGGAAAAAAAAAATAACACAACACAGCCCATAACGATGCCTTTCATTACCTTGCATCAGGTAGACGTTGCATGTGTGGTGCATGGGGGTTCCTGTGCACCCACCCATGTATTTTGACACGAACCCATGTTTACAAATACTTGTAAACATGGGTTTGCGCCTAACTGGTACGCATATCACAGGCTGGTGTAACAAGGAGAAATATATTTATTTCTCCTAGTTTTTTCCTCTTTGCATCTGTGCTACAGAATGCAAAGAGGAAATATACTCAAAGGATAGGTTTTATGACAGAAGTTATTCCTTCCTGCACAAACGTTATCCTGACCATAATGCAGGCACCCTTGCAATATGACACAATGATGCCTGTGTTGGTGTTAGACAGTCACAAGTGTGCCAGCCCTAGGTTAGAGCAGAAATGTGCCATGTCTTTGAAAATATGGTGCAGTTCTGCTCACTCCCTTTTACGCAATGCAACTTCACTTACGGCTCTGCGTCGTGTGAAGTGTTAGTAAATATGCCCGGATTAACAATGTATGGGAGAGGTCGCTCGTAACCAGATTTCAGTTGGGCACCATTAGGTGTGATCTCTGTTTCTCACTGGGCCAGTATGATCCAAATAGCATTTTCATGTACCCCTGTGATGATATTTCTCCCCAGACTTTGAAGAACTTTAACTTGCTTTGCAAATTTTATGAACCTTTTAGGCGAAGATTTGTATCACCTATTTTTAAAAAGCAGGGGTTCTCACAGTGTAGACCAGCTGTCTCTTGCTGTGGGTAATCTTCTTAAATATGCGAAATGTTGGTGCAATTCTGTGAATTTTTTATGTTTTATGAGTTTACAAGTCTGTTTTTTTAGTCTATTACAATTTGATCGTATATTTAATGTAATATATTTTGTCTGTTCTTTCATGGTTATTCTCAAATAACCAAATATGGATAAAGATTGACTGATTGATTCATACACCATAGTGTTTTGTGTATTTCACAGAATTTTTCTCCTATTGGAGAGAATTCAATAGAACCGTCTGTTGGAATCTTTGAAAGCGATGTATGCTACAGCCGCATAATGTTTTCTGATCACAAGTGGCTTCCACTGTGATTTAGGTTCAAATTTGTTTCTATTGTTGCAAAAATAGGCGGGTACAAAGCCAGCCAACGAGAGCATCACAACGTTAATGATGACCTTTCTCACTAAGAAATGCAACCGTTTACCTATTACAACTAGCCCCCTCACACGCTACCCCCCCTCCCCAGGACACTCACAGCTATATTAGAACATAAAGTAATAGCTGCAGAGAAATTAGGTATGTAAGTGGGTCCCTCAATTCCGGTGTTGATAGTGGCTTGGTCAATTGGAGCAGTCTCAGATAACGGGGACATGTCATCTCCCTGAATTCCTGGGAGAGGAGTGTTATATATGGTTGCCACAAATCTTGCTAAGAATCCCCTTGTGTTGTAAGTGTCAATGACATTTTCTCCATTCCCAGTGTATGCCAAATACCATGTGCGTCGGCAACCTCTCTGTCCCCAGAGTGCCAGAATTGTCTGGTGACCTGCCCCAACCACTAATCTGATGTGAAGGCCCTTGGTTATCGTGACAGAGCTTGTGATGGAATTGATAAGTCTTGTAAGTAGGTGGGCCAATAATTCACAAAAGGTCTTGTAGAAAAGCGCTGGAATCTGTCTGGACCCAGGGATTTCACAAGTTTTTGCTTTGAAATGACAGTTATGACTTCTTTTATAGAAATCGGACACTCAAGCGCTGCTACTTGGTCCTCAGTCAAGCTGGTCATATTGACTTGTTGCAGGTAAAGGCCTAGGTTGGCTACAGGTAGGGTGTGCTCCGAATAGAGAGCTTTGTAATAACCCCTAAAGCTAGAAGTGATGACACCAACCACCTCAATTATTACACCTCAATCAGTGTCTAGGGAGTCAATGCCCGTGGCCTGTCCCTGTGCTCAGAGTTTGTTAGATTATAACCTCTCACATCTATTCCCCCCCACCATAGAGAGTACTCTTCTCTATTGAGGTTCAATCCTACCAGCTGTGTCCTAGTGGCTTCCAATTGAAGTCAAACGCTGGGGGCCCCAGTGGGATGGTGAATATGCTCCGGCTTAGGCACCTGTTGATGTAGGTGTTCTATTTTGTCTCCCCTCATTTTATGATCTGCTGCCAATATGGCAATAACTTCACCTCTAATAACAGATTTCTGTGCATTTCACGCCAATAACACAGGAACTCAGAGCTATCATTAATTCTAAGGTAATCAGTGATTGCTTTCTGTATTTGCTGGACTACAGCTCGCCTCTGTAGGAGGGTCTCTCTCAAGCACCATGGCTGGGGACTGTCATCGAGCTGTGGAATCCGTAAATCTATGGATACAGCAGAATGGTCTGACAGGGACCGTGGTGCTATTTCCACCGATATAACCATTGTCTACAGTTCCCGTTAGCCTAAAAAGTGACCAAGAAGGGAGTAGGATTTATGTGTGTGAATAAAAGGTGTAATCCCGTGTTTGTGGTTGACGCTTCCTCCACAAATCTTTTAAATCCATCTCTTGGAGCCAACGGGCGCAATCAGACGATATTGCTCCTGAACCCCCTTCTTAATGGACCGAGCGATCTAGGTCATTATGAAAAACCAAATTAAGATCGACCCTGATTAGAACTAATCGATCCTGTGCAGTCATGGTCTCTGCTTTTGACTGTATACAATGCTCCTGTTAATCATAGGGGGTATGTGTGAAACCCAGAATCAATTTGTGTGGACCCAACTGTACTCAGTGGACAAGTAAGCAGCTTCTTATTTCTGTGAGTTTAGGACCCAATTACCCCCCAAAAGAGTGTGAGATCAAGATTGCCACTCCAGCTGTTATACGTGCCATGGAAGAAAAGTATTGTTGAGGAAAGGCCTTGGACAAAAGTCGATGCCAATCGCTCACAATCAGATGAGTTTCCTGGAGGAGGCAAATGTCAGTGTTTGATTGTTCAAAAATAGGAGATAACTGCCCGCCTCTTAATGGAATTGTTGAGCCGCCTTCACATTTGAAAGGACAACCCTGAGGGTGCTATGTGGCATGGGTATGGAGTATGTATAGTTTCGGTGAGCCCTGGATGCCAAGGCCGCTTGATCGATCTCTTTGGGATGTGTATTGGAAAAGCCACCCTCAGGTGTTAGGAAGATGATTTGTAATACCAATGTTGTGTATGTGAGCACCCCTTTAAAACAAAACCCAACATGAACCAAAACATAATCAATGTCCCTGGAATGTGGAAGTCACTGCACCGCGGCAGTGGCAATCCAGTGGAAATTACATGAATGGGGATCATGGCAGAAGTACCTCTAGAAACAGACTCCCCCTCCTCCCCCTCCCCTGCGAACACCTCCAATTCTAAAGTGTTATGACAACTGTCCTGGCAGTATCAGAAATGTCCTGGGTCATTGATTCTCTAGTCACTTTTTCCAGGACAGCCCTTCTGTCCTGGGCAATGGTAGCAGAGTCAGGCTTAAGGACTCCAGATTGATATACATTTCACTGCCAATGTGCCCACCTGTTGGCTCTCCACTCCTTAGCAGCCGGATGTGGGGCAGCACTTTCAGAGTTCTCAATCTGCAGTAGTTTGCAGGCCGCCACTTGAGAGCGAATTTGAATGATGTTTTCCTTCCCAGGTGGCCCCAAGAGTATGTGAAATTCTTTTCATGGAGGAAAGTAGTCACCATAAAAATGTCTGCCTTTTCTGAAGCGTTATGGCAGAGAAGTCCTGGAACAGCTGCAGAACTTGGGCCCTGAATTGTACTGGATTCTCTGGCCTTGATTAGGATCTGTTCTTTCAGAGGAAAATCATGAAAACATGTTAAAATGTCAACTGTGAGGTAGTCCCCTGGCCACGAGAGGCCAACCCTGTGTACTCTAAGTTTATGTCCAAGGCTTGCGTGTCTTCCAGAATGTCGGCGAAGAGGGCAGTCACATAGGTTTGGATATCCTCTCCTTTTACTGCTATAGGGGCCTCCCGGATCCTTATATTGTTTCACCGGGATCTGTTTTCTAAATCCCTTGTGTGGGCCTGGAGGTCAAACTGCTGATCAGTGAGGGCGTATAATTTCTTGCTGTAATTGTTAAATCTCTTCATCGCTGGTTATTTCATGATCCTCCAGGGTATTGATTATGTCCCCATTTTCGGTCACTTCTGTCTTGACAGCTTGTAATTTGTGCGAGAGGCCTTTCTTGACCATCTGGAGATCTTCTTTCAAAGAAGAGAATAACGCTTCTAAATATGAGCGAGTGCTGGTGCCTGAATGTCATCACTTTTGGGGATGGGGCTCAGCTGGTTGCAGAAGGACAGTCCACAAACGAAGAGCCACCTTGCTTTGTAAACATATCCTTGAGTGTGCGATCTTTTTTGCTATGTACCATCATCATTTTGGAGGCCTGGTTTGCTGGGGAACTCAATAGTGATGGGCTCCAGTAGACCAGCTGAAATCTCGGAAGCATCCAATGAGGGTGAGGTAGCGTCTAGATGAAAGCTGGCAACCAGCCCAGAGGGGGCAGTCGCTCTCTGGTCGCTATCCACTAGGTTTGCGTGGGAGTGTCCCGTACAGCAGGGGGACCTCGACCGTCCAGCCCCAGGGCTGCTCCAAGACCACGCCACACCAGGCCCGTATATTTGACAGTCACCATAGGGGACCAAACAACAGTCATCTGTCTTCCTATGTTTTCCCATCGTCATCCTCCTGGGGCAGCCAGTTCCTCAGAGAACCATCACTCGCTCTCTTCGTCTCAGCAACAGGATCAGAGCTGTGTATGAATTTAGGGGCCAAACCCACACCAAACTCTGCCCTCGGGCCACAGCACTCGGGTGCTGTAGGTTATAGTAATGCAACCAGCAGGCACCCCCAGTCTATAGACCCACTTCGCCGTGATGTAAGCGTGAGGGGCCCCAGTCCCAGGACATCCACTGACCCTGGGGTCACCCCCTCCAGCGAGAAAATGAGGATGATCGCGTACCCCAGCCAGATCTTGACGCTCTCATCTGGTCGTCGCTGAAGTGATCACCACCGCAGTCCGGTCTCAGGCTGCCTCTCTGACCGCCGACAATGCCTCCCCTTCGTGAAGAGCTCAGTTTCCTCGTGTCGCCACTCAGGCCTCACGGTTGTCGTTGGGAGCCAGCAGCCTTTGATGTGAGGGTATGCCTCCGGATCCCCCAACCTCCTCCTGCATCGGAAAGGGCTGCTTGATTCAGGGCCTTGATCTGACTCCAGGCCCACTCCAGACACTTCCAGGGCCCCGTCCGGTCAGCTCAGCACTCAGGCGTGATCTTTTCTTTCACAGGCGGCCCAGGCAAGGTGTCAAGACTCACTGGCAGGACACTGATCAATAGTCAAAGGCTGCAGGCCGCTCCTCACTTCTAGGGAGTCATTAGGCCAAAACCGCTCCACTTCCCAATGCCAGCAGACTATAGCAGTCACCATCTTGTCCCCCCATTTCGTCACAGGCCCTAGAGCACTTAGTGGTCTCAAGCAGGCCAAACGCTGTCAGTCAGCGCCCCCGGTATGGAAGCGAGGTCCTGCAGGCCCGCAACACCTACGGAGAGCACACAGGCCCTGGGAGCACCTCTAGTACCCCACTGCTAAGCGGTACACCCCTCCGGCTACCCTCAGCATTCGGTCGCTGCCACAATATGGTATAGGAGCAGGAAGCCAGGCCTCCTGTCGCTGATACTCAGGGCGGGAGAGAATCCTTGTACTTATAGAGCTCAGCAGGGCATCGAGAGCCCTTGATGCCGGGGATGCAGGGGGTCTGCCGGAGGCCGGGTCGGAAGCACAGCAAGGCATTTCCTAATAGTCAACCATCTTGGCCATGCCCATTCCACTGTGATTTATAGTGACAATTGTACTTGATGTATGTATGCCCTTGCATTCAGTTTTCACATAAGTTACCAGCTATGTGCATTTCGCATAATATGTATAATAAAATGTATTTTTGTAAATTTCTACACCTAATACGATAGGAAAAAGTTCAGTTTTGTGTACTGATATATATCTTTTTGCACTGCACCAACACTGCCATGTGGGTGATGCCTGTCAGAATTTATTTAACGTAAAATGCTTTGCTGCTAGATGAAAACACTCAAACATGGCAACTCCATCGGACATCTGCTCTAGAATAATTCATTTTGCCCTCACTTACCTTCCCTTGAAATCAAACCCAGGTTTATTTGGTGGCTGTGCTCCAGACAGGGTTTGAAGTTCATGCCTCAGATGTTTACTTTGATAAGGATACAACGGGTGACCCACTGTGTACATAAAGAACTGGCTTTGGCTTGGCGCAATAGGTGGAAAGACCATATAAGCTGTGATATACTTTTGCACACCTGCCAAGACATGTTCCCTTTGCTCGAGATCCAGCAGTTGGAGGACCTCAGACGCCCTTTGACAGACTGCTGTGAACTTCAAGCAGAAATTAGATCTTTTCTGCCAAAATTATTCTTATTTATGTTTTTTGCAGAGTGCCACTTCATTTCGTTATAGTACAAATAGTTTTTGCAGAAACTGCCATGGTCGTTTGCCAAAGATGCAGAGCTGTTCACAGCATCCCACTGGTGGCCTTCTTAGGAGATCCCCTTTCAGACCCCCGGCGACTCTCGCCCCTGGAGTTACCAATACGTGTGGCATCGGTAACTCGATGGGGCAGAGTTACGGGTGATTACAAGGGGGACCCTGAGGGCCGACTTATAAATGAGGATTTGATGGGGAAATCATTAATTCTGGTCCCAAATCCCCTGCCAGTTCCTAATTCTTCCCAGATATTTCCACGGACTGCTGCCTTCAACAGGTGGGAAATCTGGGTGAAACACCACAGATCTGCAAAGTTACAGCGGATCTTCTAATCCTGATTCAAATGGAAAGTCTAGTACTGGCCGAATATAATCTATGGGGGCCATTGAAATGAGGCCCTAATAGGGAGTGGGGCAATTGGGAAAAACTAAGCAAGAGCAGCAGCTCCCATTCTTCCAATAGCACACAAGAATGTGAGAGAGGTGAATTTAGATTACAGTCCTATGTCAGATCCCAATAATGAATCCATTATTTTGTTAGCTCTTGTAGTTTTCCTTTGCATCAGAAGGAAGAACTACATGTCCCAGAATACAGCTAAGCAAACAGAACAATTTTTCTAGGTATGGTATTCTTAACTCTGTGGTTATGTTGTAAACACTGTTGCTATATATCATGTTTCCGATTGTATTATTTATTGTATGAAATTTGTACTTTTTATGATTTTAATTAATCGAATAAAGTGTTTTCTGACTGACTGACTGAGAACAATTTTACATCTGTCCCGTAGGCTTCTTTAAACATGCATAAAGGTATGTAAAATCAGTCCCGAAAATTTGTTTGTGGTCATACAAGAAAATTTGGAGGTATTATTTCACTCTTTCACCATTGATTGATGTAGTTCACTATTGGGGTTGCACTCCTGCAGTTTACAAGGTGTAACTGCTCCCAACACACCTAGGATACTCAGCGGTCCCTGTGAGTGGCTCCTCGTCACAGGACAAGCAGCACCGTGATTGAGGATGCTGCTGTCTGGGAGCGACTAATGACCAAAAGGGAGTGCTTGGAAGATGAATGCCCTGCTAATTTGCTGAAAGGTCAAACTCTTGGCCTATGTATTTTTAAGGCTTTTCCCAAAATAGAGGTTGATAGTTCATCTTCTTAGTCAAGGGTCAAAAGTCTAGAGGTCATTATTGATGTTTCTCTGTCCATGGTTCCTTAGATTAATGTTGACCAATCAGGCACTGAGTACTTCCAAATCCCAGTAGAGTGCACTCACCCCTTGAGTTCATGCTGCAAAAATCTGTTTTCACATTTGCGCCAGGAAAGATGCGTCACGCAAGTTTACCCTTGCCCCACCACAGATGCGCCGCATTTACAATGCAGTGCATCGTGGCGCAAGGATAAACAGATGCGTGACGCATCTGATGGCGTAAGGGCGGCGCATTGCTGGAGTCGTGTCGCAAGCACGACGCAACTCCAGCAATGTTTAGGGGCTGCCCATACCTAACATGCTGCGTCATGCCTTACGCCTGCTTCAAGCAGGCGCAAGGTTTTGACGCAGCAGCGTCGGAAAAGTGACTGAGTGAAATCTTGTAGATTTCACTGCGTCACTTTTCCGAGGCTTTTTCCGATGGAACGCCCACCCTGCATACATTAAACCTGACGCAGGTTTAATGTGGCGCAGGGCTTTACACCGTGACGCATCTCCATAGATGCGTCACGATGTAAATAGGGCGCAACGTGGAGCAGGGTTTACGCCGCCGTTGCGTCACAAAAGTGACGCAACGGCGGCGTAAAAGTGGCGCAAGTCTAACATAAATCTGCCCCCAAGGATCAAGTGATGTTGCACTGATGTGTTATATTTTTAAAGGCACTCACCCTACTAGGACTAGACAGATGTAAATCACGAGGCCCGATAAAATAGTCAGCACTGGTCCCTTGCAATTTTGTATTACGCCCATGAAATTAGCTGAATTCCTAATATTGGTGAAATAGTGTGAATTTTATGGGTGCCAAAATGTGCATAACTTTTTTCCATGGAGTCAAATCCAAGCAGAATATGTTATTTAGGAGACATTTTATTCTCAAGCCAGGCTGCTTATTGGCATCTCGAGTGACTTTTGGACAAGCAAGCTATTTCCTAACTTGCACTGTTCACACAAAATACCGCATGTTGAATTTTGCAAAATGTTGCATTGCATTTAATGGAATCACACGCCCTGGTGTTTACTCCTTACACCAATCATAACATAGCATCAAAACAGCTGCTGCTTTGAACATCACAGAACCATATTTTTTATGTTGTTCCAATGCACAGTGTGGCCCTATTATATAGGTGCACTTAAAGCACACACGTTTTTAGCAAATTTTTAATATTTTTATTAGACAGAAAAATGTCTTCTATTTCTATTATGACACAATCATCGGTGTTAGGGGACTCGAACTGCCTACCGCAGAAAGTCACTAAAACATCCAGCATAAGCGGCAGGGACACAGGGCTCGCGCCACCACACTGTTCAGAACTTTCACCTAGAACGATTTACATAGCACTAATGGCTGTCGAGAAATGAGGGCGTGGTAGTTGCACGTAGTTTAGACAAAGGAATAGTTGTTCTGTGGGTTATTTGCGTTAATTATGAGGTTAAATTAGGTGAAGACATACAATATTATATAGGCAATAGGTCGAACAGGCCTGGAACCTACATATTAATAACAGGATCGCACCGGGGAGTAAGCACCTTCTTCTTTAAAGTTGAAAAAGTGACTTTTCAATGCTGTTTTTGAATTTTCATAGAGACAGTATGGCCAAAGGGTGTGGTTGGGAGTTCCAATGCAGAGGCGGAAAGACTGGAGGCGGTGCATGGTGATTTAGGAGTAGCTGGAAAGCCATGATTGTTGAATTGTAGGTTTAAGCATGTGCGCATTGGGACAGCATGTGAGGGAGGTCATTTGGAGAAAGGCCAATTACTGCTTTGAAAACAGCAGTCAAAAAATTGTAAAAGGCCCAGTTTTTGGAAATGAGCCAGTTGGCTTGGCGGCGGCTTGGATATGTTTTTACCATATGACTCCTTCAATATATCCAGGCTCACTGGAAATATGCGGCAGGGGAGGACTACTTATGCAGCAGGGGTGGCTAAATTGTACAGCAAGCAATGGCAAAATATGCAGTGTAATGTGGCACATTTTGCGAAGGCATTAATTGATTGATTTATTCTACACATTAACTGTTTCTGGGCTAAAATTTTACCTCTTTAGTACCATTTTAACACCCAAATACAGTAATAAGCAACAGAAAGGTGACCAGTCAACAATTGTAAAGGTCTGGCAATTTTTTTTAATATCTTTTGGTCTGTTTGAACTGCAAATATCAAAATCTGCATATTATGCAGCAGATGATGGATTATGTGCCAAGTGCTGCAAATACATGATCAGGCAAAAAATGATGTGGCTGGAAAAAACTCATAATTCGAGTGGCCTGAATATATTATTTTGGTCATGCATACATAGAGGGGAGTTCTCAGCCAACTGAGGGAATTCCAGCCCTACCCAGTGCATGAGCTGTTATGGATCACATGCTAGGGAAAGTAAACCATACTGGTTGAGTGAGATTCCAACTGTACAAAAGTAGGTTTAGTCACTGCCCATCTTTTAGTGTGCCCTAGATGCAAGAGAGTACTGCTTTTTAGGCCTCACCTAGACAACACATGCGCTATCTCTTTGATAACTCCTGTTTTCTAACACTGGGCTTATAGGCCGCCTGCTGATTGCCATTGGTTGTCTACATAGTCACTCTCATTTGCAAGCTTCTTATTGGTCAGCTACCATAGGCTTCCTTTCTCTTTGTGTGCTTGTCCCTCCCCTGGAGTATGGAAGCATTACTTGTCCTTCTACTGCTAATATTTCAGCCACTTCTTTTTTCTTTGTGCTTAGGCACTCCACCAAAATGCATCTTTTTCTGCAGGCGCACTCGTGTACTTCTCTCCCCTTAGTGTTCCCTCCTCCTTCCTGTGTCCATGGTGCTTGTTCCCACCCATCATCCATGTTGCTTGCCCTCACTCGCCCTCCCTCGTCCATGTTGGCCGATCTAAGCTGCCCTGACTCACTCCTTCCAAGTTCAAGTTCAATAAAACTTTATTCGGCCATGTTCTGGCCATAAAAGTACATTTCGCATGGAAGAACACATACATTTTTGGATTTAAAACTACAAGATGAATGCGAATGTGGTTAAAAGCACAGATAAAATGGATTCATATAATAAAAAGATTTCCAGGTAAACCCTAGTCATTGCTGTTATCAACCCATATTTTTTCTTCTACGTATTGTCCCCGATAAGAAACTTGCAACCCAATAACAGATGAGTGGGGAGGAAAACATTTGCAGGTAAATCAGTGCTGGTCTTACTTGTGCAAAATAGCAATCTCTAAAAAGTGGTAAAATATGTTTTACTCGCAACCCAGTATAAAAACAACAGAAAAACATAAAGTGCAACAGATCTTGGTCAGGAAAAATTATCACATGCACATGGCTGGAGGGTTCCTGAATTTGAGAAACCTTTAGGTACAGTAAGGGACCAGTGGATACAATTAAATCTAAACCTGGATAAAAGAAAACGATGATGCAAGTTATTAACAAAAGGCCAAAAAGGTTGATTTAAAATCCCAGGACTTAAAATCATAAAATGTCTGCATGTAGGTTTCTTAAGTTCTTTTAATTTCTTATCCAGATTACTCCAAGTTAAGAATTGAGTTTTTATAGCTTTCACATCCTCGGGATGCAGCTTTCTTGGTTGATTAAATAGCTCTGGTTGTCCTAGAGCTGAAAACTGCCGAGAAACATATCTGCAACTCTGTCTAACTTCGTGCAGTCATCTAAAATATTTAGGTTTGGCTGATCTCTAGACCAAATTTTTAGTCACCATATCAAGGGCGCTGCAGCAATATTATCTGTAATGTGTCCCTGCCTTAATTCCTCATGTACCATAAAGGCTGGAATGCTGGAAGGAGCAGCTAAGAGTTGACGTAGGTGTTTATTTTCAACTCCTTGTAGCTCATTGCATTCCTTGTAGCCCCATACCACGCTACCATACACTGTCATGGAGACGCATTTCTCACTGTAAATCTGCAGCAGTGGTGGTATGGGTTTACTCCCTAATCTTCTAGCAAAATCCAGTGAGGCTCCTGTGGCTCTTGCTAAAGGGTTTTTCTTTAGTGCACGCTGTGCCACCCAAGTGCCATTTTCATCGAATAACACACCCAGGTATGGGTAAGTTGGTACATTGGTCAGCACTCCACCTTTACATGTAAGGGATTTTTTCTCCTGCTTTAGATTTCCCAATTGGAGCAACCCTTATACGTAAATGTGAATGTAGAATGTATTGCAATTCATTTGTTTCACCATAAAATAAAATACATGGTGATTTAGAAATTGGTTTGTTGCACAGCCTTGTTTTGAACATATGATTTATTAAGTATTATACGTAAATTTAGTGTTCCTTGGTATACTCGAGAGATGAATTACAGGTATACTGATGGTTATTGGATGTTTTTCTCTTCCAAATGAGGTTTAGGACCATTGTTTTTTGTACCAGATTGTACCCCGGTCCAAGACTATTTTGGGTGACCCCATTTTTGTAATGGCTACCTTAGATTACCAATTGACATTATGTGAGATTTAGTAAAATTGACCGCAAGGTCAAGAGCTACCATAAAATCACTAAAACTATTAACTAAAAATTTGAAAGCAATCAGAGTCCTGGCGAGTAAAACTGCATCACTCCTGCCATTGTTGTCCATGTTGCTTGCCCCCACTAGCCCTCCCTCCTTCCGTTGTTACTTTTCTCGAACATTCCACCAGCCAGCAATTTTTTTTTTAAAGTGCTATGATGCAGCCATCACTGGTGGCATCATGGTATTTTTTTTCATTGTATTTTGCTGTGACCCGTGCTGCTGTACAGCATGACCAAAAGACATTGACAAACCCAATAGCCCATTGATTTTACAGTGCTTGTTGGGTGTAGGTGTTACTCTGGAAGCAAAGTGTGATTTAAGGACTGCAAGTTTGAAATATACCTATTTGAGTAGGAAATGTATTGTTACATTTAGCTGTTGTTTGCTGTACTTTACACGGCGTAACTAGCCTAGGGGCATATCAACAACAACCGGCGATAATTATCGCTCAGCGCTCTTAGCGTGAGGATAATTATCGCCGGCTAGCGTGAATTTTTATCGCTGAGATAGCGTGCTATTAGCAACGCTTATCTCAATAGCGATAAAAATCTACACGCTAACAGGCTAACGTGAGATTATCGCTGGAAACCCAGCGATAATCACACGTTACCTTGTTGATAGGGACAGGCAAACTTAGCCATGATATCCTCCTTCCATAGGATATCATGGCTAAGTCTGAAAATTAGCAGAAGTAAAAAAGCAGCGTTAACCGCGGTTAGCGCTGCTTTTTTTGTCTCTAACAGGGTTAGCGACATTCTTGATAATAAGAGAAATGTCGCTTAGCGACATTTCTCCTATTATTTTACTCTGGAACGCCCCCTTTGCATCTCATTAGAGATGCAAGGGGAAGCGTAGAGTAAAAGGGTGCTAACATGCAAATTTACATGTTAGCACCCTGTTGTTGATAGGGCGCTAGTTTTATCTCTCCTTTTTTGGCTTTTAAAGCCAAAAAATCAGAGATAAAGCCCTTGTTGATATGCCCCTTAGTTGTTCGGTAACACGCTCCATTGCCTTTGGTCCGATTGGCGCTAATTTAAACAAAAAAAAGCTATTTATCTTTTCTGGTTGAACTGTGTAGATTGTTCACATACATTAATGACTATGGCCCTCTTTGCACTTTAATGGACTTGATTGTCTAAATAAAGTATTTTCTTTTGTTCTTTCGTTCTCAGACTATGGTTCAACTTTCTGCTGAAAGCTATACAATTTATTTTATCTCTATGCATAGTGGTCGTTCTAAATGTCATGGTACACGAAGACTACAATACCCAGCATGCACTGTGATGGGCGCTTGGGTTAACAAACCCGATAACTCGCCTTGGGCGCAGAGTTGGGCAAAAGGCAGAGTCTCGTGGGGGATGAAACAGATATATTTGACACGAATTCGTGCTTCCCTCGTTTCTATTCACCGTGTAATCTCACCATCCATCCTCCTGCCTCCCCTTCACTTCAGGGAGTCTCTCTCCCATGACGTTCTTCCATCTTCATTTGGAATTCACGTCTAAGGTAAGAATTTAGTGAAATAAATGTCGCTTCTTTATCCGATTCCCGCATTTTATTTTGGAGCGACAGGAGAAGAGTCACTTAGGCCCGTCACGCACAAGAGAAATCAGTCAGGAATTATTTTTCATGCTGGTTCTTTTTTGTGGGAAGACAGACAGCCCTTTCAGCCCAAATACAATATCGTAATTGCTCATATTCAACTGGCAAGAGGCTCCCGGATGAGCTGCAGCGAGGCGCCGCGTGCTAATCTGTCATGTTCTCCCGCGTCGGCCATGGCGCGCTGTAAAAGTGTCGTCTGCTCTCGAGTTATTTATATAGTTGGCAGAAAGCGCTTTGCTTGTACAAACTAGAAACTATTAGATTAGACCAGCAGAGACAGCCCGAGGCAATCTTTTTAACGGAGTGAGTAGCATTCAGAGTGGTGTTGGAAAGTAAATATTATTTCACTTGAAGTCTATTAGGGGGAGCTGCCGGGATAACAAATACGGGGTTTGCTAGCTGAGAACTCCTAGGATTCCGAGGGCACACCGCTGCTTGGCACCGAGGAGATTTTAACAAGATGTGCTTAGATAAGAAAAGATAATTGGCACATTCTGTGAGCTGGGGGGCCACCATTAAAATTGCGGGATGGCTCAAAGATACATTTTACTCACCCTTGTGTTAGGTCTGGCAACAGCCAGTTTAAACTTTTACGGAGCTCATGTCATCAACACAAAAAGAATACACATAGGGGCATATTTACAAGCCCCTTGCGCCGCCAGCACGTCTCTTTTTATGGGATAAATAGTGATGCACGGGCGGCGCAAGGGGCTTGTAAATAAGTCCCATAGAGAGTGCCTTGGGACAGTTCCATTCCGCCATGGCTTATTCCGTGATGGAGACTAGTTCCTTCTCTTCTGTTCCTCTGTGACACTTTGGGACATATTTACAAGGGGATATCGCCACCAGAAAGGAAGGGCCACCTTCCTGCACAGAAACAATCATTCCCTGCAACGCAGGCACCCTCGCACTATGGTGCAAGGGTTCCTGCGTTGGCGCTAGGTGGTTAACTTTAGCACCAGTGCTAGGGAAAATACAGTGGTGCGCCGTATGGGGCATACCTGCATTTTGAAAATGTCGGAGCGTAGTGCAGCGCTGCCAACTTTGGCGCAGCACCGCGATCTGACATTTTCTTGTAAATATGCCTCTTTATCTTGAGTATGCCGCCAAAAATACAGCAACAAACACCTTTCTCCACATATTGCTCTGAACCTGTTGGTTTACCTAAGACACATTGGGGCTTATTTACAAGCCCTTGCGCCGCCGGTGCGTCACTTTTGTTGATGCACTGGCGGCGCAGTGTGCCTGCCCATAGTTACAAGACCACGTAAAACCACCCTGCGTTGGTTTTCATGGCCTCCTTTCACATATTACTCTGCATGAAAGGGGCGTTCCATGGGTGCTGCTGTGGGTGTTCCCACGCAATATCCACGGAACATGACATATTCCCTGATTTACAAGGTTTTTTAAATCTGGGTATGCATCAGATACCTATGTCTCAAGGGAGGCACGACAAGGAGAGATACCTTTATTTTTCCTTGTTTTTCCTTTTTCTGTGTGTGCTGCATTCTGCAGCACACACAAAAAGAGGAAACACCTCTAGTGATTATTTTAGTGTAGGAAGGTGTCCCTTCCTGCACAAAAAATCACCACTACAACCAGGGCCGGACTGACTACCGGGCGTTTTGTAATGCTGCTGAGCTGGGGGCTGATTTCGTTGATGGGGACCTGCGTGTACTGAACGAAATTCGTTTTGATTTAATTATGTCGAAGTACACGCAGGTCTCCATGAACGAAATCAGCCCCCACTGCAGTGAAATCAGCCCCCTGCTTGGCAGAATTCCAAAACGCCCGGTAGTCAGTCCGGCCCTGCCTACAACACAGACATCCTTGCACCATGGCGCAAGCTGCCTGAGTTGTCGCATGACAGCACATTGTCCGCCAGCGCAAGGGAAAGGGACAGGAATGTGCTGTAACTTGTAGATACGGTGTATTCCTGCCCTTTCCTTGTGATGCATGACTGTGGAGCAGGAAGGCTTACTGCAGTGTATCAAAATATTGTAAATGGAGCCCATTGTATATTGTCGCACAGTCTCGGT
This sequence comes from Triturus cristatus, assembly GCF_964204655.1. Taxonomy (NCBI): domain Eukaryota; kingdom Metazoa; phylum Chordata; class Amphibia; order Caudata; family Salamandridae; genus Triturus; species Triturus cristatus. The sequence continues at coordinate 1,391,235,845 of NC_140590.1, forward strand.
GGCATTGGTATTTTGCACTGATAGCATCAGTTGCGTGGCTAGCGTTTAGCTGTGGGGTGCTGTCAGATATTTCCCAAAAAATGTGTGTCGTCATTTGGAAAAATGGGATTTCACATAATGAGTGGCTTTAATGCCAGCATTTTCAATAGCAATAACCTCTTCCTGAATCCCTAAGAACTGCTCTCCATGTAGGGAACTCTAAGGGACCATTAATTTGAGTCAATCACACTCACATAATAAAACTACACTTGTTTTCTGGGTGAAGTAACTTTCACAATTTTGCATTACAAATTGTAATGTTCAAATGGAAATTAAAGGTAAACGGGTTCCCAAAGCCTAACAACTTGTCATAGAACAAACGACTTATCTACCAGTACACATGATGCATCATAATAACATCAACACATATAACATGCAATGACATCATGTGTTGGTTCTGAGGTGATGGAGCAGAGATTTTACCTAACAAATTACATGACAAAACAACTGATTCCGACAATATTTTATACGTGATGACAAACGTGTGCTAAATTCCACGTTTTTGAAAATGACATACAACACTGATTCTGATACTGCATCGTAAAAGCAGACAGATGGGAAGATAGTTTGAGATGTTGTGTGGTTAAATTAGAAAGAAGTGGTTATTAAACAAGTACTAATGAGTTTGATTTTTCATAATTATGAACGTGATATTAATAAGACTAAAGAAATTAAATGTGTAGTAGATCGATTTTCGTGAGAAAAGTGAAAAAATGCACCGAAAATGACAAAAGAAAAGTAGGCATTACATGGTTTTGTTTGTATCTTTGTGAAACCTTTTCTAATGTGCATTATATATATTTATATATCTCTATCTGTAATCCCTGAATAACCCTCATATGATGAGATGAATAACTATTTTTCTACATGTGAAACGTTAATCCTTTCAAATAATTTATGAATGCGCTATACCTCCATGTATTAATTATGATCAGAACTGAAATGCTTATTAATGTCTGCTGAAGTTATATGTTAGTTTCCTATTAAGGGGTGATTCCCAATTTAAGATGGTCATTGTCATATATCAGCTGAATTTCACGTAGTTCTCATATTTTGCTTGCCCTTCATCCAGTGAAGTCATGGACTGAATATTTCAAAGCACATGAGAAAACTCATCAAACTTGCGAAATATATTTGAACCATTAACTGTTTCCATTTAAATCCTTTGCACAGAATGGTGCGATTGAAACAATTTAACAACATCCTAGAACAGCTGCTTGGGAAAGCGTATTGAACTTTAGCAATACCCCTTGAAGTATCCTATTGTTCTGTATGTCCTATGCCTACATGACTTAAGGACTTAAGGAAACTGCATAATTGATTTACTTAATTTTTCTGGGTTTGTATCTTCTTTCTTGCTACATTACCCTCCTCTCATATTTTCTGAACTGTCCAATGAAAACCAAGTGGACTGACTTGCTTTGGAAGGTGGGGCTTGCGGGCGGCGGAAGGTAGGGCGGCTGCAGATTACGGGGCGCGTGCAGCAGTAGCACGAGCAGCAGCGCGAGCAGCAGCACGAGCAGCGGCATGAGGCACGGTGACACTTCTGCTGTGGAGTGCAGCCCCCCTGGTCCTCCATGCACTCCCAACGGCAACACTGCTCGCAGTGCCCGGCTCCCGGCAGCACCACAGCGAGGAGGAACTAATAATCCCCGAGGACGAGTGGGTGGGTGTTGGAAACAGCCCACTCCCACTCCGCAGGGTGGTGGTGGACTCCCCGAACACACTGTGGTAGCTTGGCTCGAGTGGTCAGGAAACAGGCACAGTGCTAAGCATACAATATACCCATACAATAACCATGCGTGCATCCGTTCCAAAAACGACTCTACACCGTAAAAATTATGAAAATATTCTTCTTTATCTTTTTCTCTTAGTTGCTGGTTGGAAAAATAAATAAGACAATCACAATATACAAATTTAAATAGTGCAGGTCAAATAAATACTGGCTGTTTGATGAAATAAATAGGGGTGATCATAAATAACAGGGCATAAATACAAGTGCAATATATACAGACAATTAAATACTTTGAGGCAATAAATACTGTACCAATAAATATTGTACACCATCAAGTCCTGTGGACCTATAAATATAGTGCAGCAATAAATAGGTAAAAACTCAATAAATACAGTATCCCCAATAAATAATTAAAAGTATACAGCAACACTCATGTAATCAGATGACACTTCAATTCTTAAGGGCAGATTTGGCCCAGGCACAGCTTGTAGGGTTGTGGAAGGCTTGAGGGGGGCTACTCCCTGGCTGGGACAAGGCTGAGGCCTAAGCTGAGGTCGATCAAAGGGGGGAATACCAGTGCCCTGGCTTTCTCTCTCCACACAACCTCTCTAGGTTAGTCCCAGTTCACCCCTTGCACAGTCAGGTTGGTTTCAGCACCTCCCTAGCCCCTTAGAGCAGTCTCTCAGGTCTCCACAGGGCCTTAGGCGCCCTCTACTCCACTTACTGCCCTTTTTCTGATGTTCCGACGCCGCTGGAGTCGTGTCGACGCCGTGAGGCGGTTCCGGTTCGGTCTCGGCGGCCTCGGCACAATGTCAGTTCTTTGACGACGCCGGCAGGCGGTTCCGGTCCGATGTCGGTGGCCTCGGTTCGATCTCGACCTCCGATTCGACGGCGTCGGGCAGTCTCTTCACGATGTCGACTTCGGGCGGCTCCGGTCCGATGGCGCTCTCGGCTTCGATGACGTCGGCCGGCCTGGCCTCGATGTCGACTTCCGGCGACTCCGGGGTGCGATCCTCACCCCCGACCTCCGGTGCTCCTCCTCACAGGCTCCGGGCGACTCCGGAGTGCGATCCTCACTCCCGACCTCCGGTGCTCCTCTACCTCGGTCTCCGACGACTCCGGAGGGCGGACTTCACTCCTCCGATGACGCCGCTCGCTCGACCTCGGTTCACTTCCTCCTCGACCTCTGGTATTCCTCACGACCTCCGTCGGCGCCCTCTCACGACCTCAGGCGGCTCCGGGTACGACGTCTGCTACTTCAGTCAGCGCCGCTTCTCCACCTCGGGCTCCAGGTCTTCAGGCTACTCGACGCCGGACTCCAGGGAAACCAGTTCTCAGGTCAGAATCTTGCTGTTTTCTTGGTTCTAAGGCCTGTTCCTGCTGTCCAGGTCCTTAGGATACGTTTCTTCTGTCTTCTTCCCACACAGGGCTATAGGCTGGGATCCATCAGTAGGGACAAGTATCAAGGGTGGGTTTATGGACCCCACTCCAGGCACAAGTTTCCACCCCTGCTGCTTCACTCCTTCCTCCTTCACTGTTGTGCTCCTCTCTCTTCACCAGTCAGGTGCCAACTGCCAGCTCCAACTGCCAACTGCCTCTCTTATCCTCCCAACATTCTAAACGGTCTCCAACTGTCACAGAGTTCTGGAATCTCCTGGAATGTTCTGGAAGGTGCTGGTAGGTTCCAGTGGATGCTGGTGATGTCACAGGTGGCCACCATTTTGTGCTTCAGGCCCTCAGACAGAAGTTTCAGGGGTAGCTAAAATGGTTCCATGAATCTGTAGCAACACGAAAAAGTCTGGTGGTTCCCAAAAAGGAAAAATTCAAACAGGGTTTGAGGCAAAAGTGGGACAAAATAAATAATGATGAGGAGGGACCACCCAAAGGGCTGACAGGTCTAACACGCGTCCCCCCCAGCTGAAAGTGGGGAGAGCTACCCAACCCCTTGGGAGTTCTCATCACTAAGGCGGAAATACCTTGAGAGACCGTCTGCATTGGCGTGGTCCACTCCAGGCCGATGTTCCACCTGAAAGTCCATCCCCTGTAGGGAAATAGACCACCTCAACAACTTGGGATTCTCCCCCTTCATCTGCATCAGCCAGCGAAGGGGTCTGTGGTCGGTCTGAACCAGGAAGTGCGAGCCAAACAGGTATGGCCGCAACTTCTTCAGAGCCCATACCACTGCAAAGGCTTCACGCTCTATTGCACTCCACTTCTGTTCCCTGGGAAGTAGTCTCCTGGATAGGAAGACCACGGGTTGATCCAGGCCCTCTTCGTTGAGTTGCGATAACACTGCCCCAATGCCATGTTCTGATGCATCTGTCTGGACAATGAACTTCCTGGAAAAGTCTGGGGCCCTTAAGACCGGGGCCTCGCACATGGCTTTCTTCAATCTCTCAAAGGCTTGCTGACAAGCCTCCGTCCAGACTACCCGTCGAGGTTGTTTCTTGGACGTGAGCTCCGTGAGGGGGGCTACGATGGTACCGTACCCCTTCACGAAGCGGCGATAGTATCCCGTGAGGCCCAAAAATGCTCGGACCTCAGTCTGTGTCTTGGGGGGTTCCCAGGCCATGATGGCCTCGATCTTCGCCTGGAGGGGTTGCACCGTTCCCCTACCCACCAAGTGTCCAAGGTACACTACCGACCCCTGCCCGATCTGGCACTTGCTGGCCTTGATCGTCAATCCAGCTTGTCTCAGGGCCTGGAGAACAGCTTGCAGGTGACGCAAGTGATCCTCCCAGCTGTTACTGAAGACGGCTATGTCATCCAGATAAGCAGCAGAGAAACTCTCCATTCCGGTGAGGATCTGGTTTACCAGGCGCTGAAACGTGGCAGGTGCGTTCTTGAGCCCAAAGGGCATCACACAGAACTGGTAGTGGCCATTGGGCGTGGAGAAGGCTGACCTTTCCCTTGCTCCATCAGTCAAAGAGATCTGCCAGTACCCCGAAGTAAGGTCAAAGGTACTTAGATATTGGGCAGCTCCCAGCCGGTCAATTAATTCATCCGCCCTAGGGATCGGATGTGCATCAGTCTTTGTCACTGAATTCAGTCCCCGGTAGTCCACACAGAACCTCAGTTCTGGTTGGGCACCCGGTGGTGCAGCTTTCGGTACTAACACCACCGGACTGGACCAGGGGCTGCTGGAAGGTTCAATCACTCCTAGCTCCAGCATCTTAGTGACCTCACTATGAATGCTGGCCTTCACCCTGTCTGACATCCGGTAGATCTTGGACTTCACAGGTGGGCTGTCTCCTGTGTCCACGTCATGGACGCACAGGTGAGTCCTACCCGGGACAAGGGAGAACAACGAAGAGTACTGCCCCAGGACCTGGCGACAGTCCTCCTGCTGTTCAGGAGTTAGAGATGGGGAGAGAATCACTCCCTCCACCGACCCATCCTTTTCTTGAGACGCAAACAGATCAGGGAGAGGCTCGCTTTCCACGTCCTCTCCTCCGTCAGTCACCATCATCAAGATGACTTCGGGCCTCTCGTGGTGGGGTTTGAGGCGGTTGGCATGCAGCACCCGCAGGGGCTGACGAGGGGTCTTCAGGTCCACCAAGTAGGTAGCCTTACCCTTCTTCTCCAACACCTCAAAGGGTCCTGACCAGCGATCCTGGAGGGCACTAAGCTCTCCTGGTTCGATCACCCACACCTTCTGGCCAGGCTCCAACTCCACCGGGTGAGCGTTGTGGTCATACCACGCCTTCATTACTGCTTGGCTGGCTTCCAAGTTGTCAGAAGCTTGCTTCCACAACTTAGCCATTTGGCTCCGGAAGGCCAGCATGTAGCTCACCACATCCTGGGGAAGCTTTCTGGGAGTTCTTTCCCATCCGTCTCTCACCAGGTTGAGAGGTCCACGTACAGGGTGCCCATACAGAAGCTCGAAGGGGCTGAAGCCCACTCCCTTCTGTGGCACTTCCCTGTAGGAAAAAAGTAAACAGGGTAGGAGGACGTCCCATTTCCTCCGCAGGCTTTCAGGCAGACTTCTGATCATGCCCTTCAAGGTTTTGTTAAACCTTTCCACCAGACCATTTGTCTGGGGGTGGTAAGGAGTGGTGAACCGGTATGTCACTCCACACTCCTTCCACATTGCCCGCATATACGCTGACATGAAGTTGGTCCCCCTGTCGGACACAACTTCCTTGGGAAAACCCACTCGGGTAAAGATTCCCATCAGGGCCCTTGCCACAACAGGTGCTGTTATGGTCCTCAGAGGTATTGCCTCTGGGTACCGTGTGGCATGATCCACCAGAACCAGGATAAACCTGTGACCAGCTGTAGTTGGCGGATCTAATGGACCCACAATGTCGATGCCCACCCTTTCAAAGGGGGTGCTAACGACAGGAAGTGGTTCCAGGGGAGCTTTCAGCTTCACCCCTGTTTTCCCACTGGCTTGGCAAGACACACATGTCCGGCAGTAGGTATCGGACGACACTTTCATCTGAGGCCAATAAAAGTGTGGGACAAGACGGGCGAAGGTCTTGTCTTGCCCCAGGTGTCCTGCCAATGGTATCTCGTGAGCCAACTCCAAAAGGAAGGCTCGATAACGTTGAGGAACTACCAAGGCTCGTGACGATCCATGTAGGGGTGCCTTGGGTTCACTGTAGAGGAGGCCATCCTCCCAGTAAACACTGTAGTTCCCTTCAACGTTCCCTGCTGCCTGGGCTTCGGCCTGTCGCCTCAGCCCCTCAAGGGTAGGGCACTCCCTCTGGCCCTGGCAGAATTCCTCCCTGGACGGGCCTCCCTCCACGTGCCACTCGGCCGGGATGGGTAGGTCCTCCAGGTTGGTAACGTCCCCCTCCGCAGACTCCTGGTCCACCACCTCCGGTGGCCTATCCGTCCTACGGGGTGGAGACGCCGAGGCAGGCTCCTCCTGTCCTCGGTTCTTCCCTTGACTGGCAGCTGGCTGGGCCTTTGTTCCAGGCTCCAGCCGGAATGAACTCCCTCTTCGGGTAGTCGCGGACCTTGTGCTAACACAGGCCCAGTCAGGTGTACCCAGCATCTCGGTGTGAGTCCGGTATTCCACCTCCTTCCAAGCGTTGTGCTCCATGTCATTTCCCAGCAGACAATCGACTGGCACGGCAGGGCTTACGGCAACTCGAAGTGAACCTGCAACCCCCCCCCATTCAAAGGGAACCTCGGCCACGGGATAGTGGCCTGTTCTGCCGTCAGCCATCGCGGCTGGGTGGAGTACATCGGGAATTACCTGCTCTGGAGACACCGGCTGGCTACGCACCATAGTCATACTGGCTCCTGTGTCTCTCAGAGCCTCCCCTCTTTGGCCGTTGATGGTGATCCACTGCCCATACTTTGCGGTATTGGCGGGCACCTGGATCTTAGGAACCATCTCCCGTTCTCCCAGGGACACTAAAGTGACACCCGCCCACTCCCTTCCCTTAGTTAAGGGCATCTCCTCCCCGAGCACTACACTAGCTACTCCGGGGGTCTTTCCTCCAGTGGGAGGGGGTGATCGTTTCTGACACTTCGGATCTCCTTTATAGTGTCCAACGCCACCGCACTCGTAGCAATGGACAACCCTTGGCTGCTGACTCTGGCCAGGATTAGGGTTTCTGGGTGGGTTAGCCTTAGAGGTGAATCCTGTTCCCTTCCCTTGGAAGTTATTTTGGGGGCCTTTGGAGAACTCCTTTTTCTTTTCCCCTCCTTCTTTCTTCTGGGGGGCGCCCTGTCCGGCCTTTTGAGTATCCCCTCCAGTCCCCCTTGTGGACACCCGGGTACTAGCCCAAATGTCCGCCTCCTCAGCAAGCTTCCGGGGGCTGGTCAGCTTGCTATCCACCAGGTGTTGCCGCAGTTCAGGGAAACATTTCTCGAGTAGGTGTTCCTTCAGTACCAGGTCAAACAGCTCCTCGTAGTTCCTTACTTCACTGCCCTGAATCCAACCTTCCAGTGCCTTCTTTGCATAGTCCAGGAAGTCCACCCAATTCTGTGTGCCCAGTTTGTGACTACCCCTGAACTTCTGTCTGTACTTTTCAGGTGTTAGTCCAAACTTTCTGATGAGCGCCAGTTTCATGGTGGGGTAGTGGGTCTGCTCATCCTCTTCGAGGCCCAATAAAGCATCCCTACCAGCTGGAGGCATGTACCTATACAATCCTCCTCCCCAATACTTCACTGGAACCCCATGGGCCCTCAACGAGACCTCATAGGCTGCTAGCCACTTGGCGATGTCGTCACCCGCCCCATAGCTAGCTACTATGTCCTTTGGCAGGTAAGGTTTGGATTCCCTGGTGATTTCTTGGTCTTTGCTGCCACCATTAGGAACAGTTGGTGCCCCAATTCTTAAGATCTGAAGCTCTATCTCTTTCAGTCTTATCTCATGAGCCATCCTCTCTTTCTCCGTCTCATGAGCCAACCTCTGTTCCTCCTTCTCCTTCTCCAGCTTTGCTAAATCCCATGTGAGCTGTCTTTTCTCTCTCCGATCTGCTAACTCCACGCTGGATAAGCCCCCGCTAGAGACAGTGCTGCCCTTCCTAGAAAGTGTCCTGGGCCCTGCTGACAGGTTCCCCACCTCAGGTTGGTACATCTCAGCCCCCTCGGGGTCAGGCTCTCCATCCCTGTCTTCCTCCTCAGCCTTGCTTTCTCGGCGTGCCTCCCCCCAAGCCCTTAAGCTGGTTTGGAGTGCACCCTTCTTTGCTCCTGGGGGACAGTACACCCCCTCCCGCTGGCAAAACTCCCTGAGTTGGGCCACAGTGTACGTTTCTAAATCTTCTAGTACAAACTCCATCTTGCCCACTCAGGTTAGAGGACAGGTTTTGTGCAGTAACAATGCAGGGGGGTACCTTTAATAATACCTCCTCCCACCACCAGAGTAAATTTGGAAAAAACAAAAACCCACAATTAGGAAGGCCGCTCTTGAGAAAACTCCCGGTGTAGGCCTATGGACTACCCACAGTTATTGTTGAGTATATGTAGGCACAGCTCTATCCCACCGCTGCCACCAATTTATGTTGGAAACAGCCCACTTCCACTCCGCAGGGTGGTGGTGGACTCCCCGAACACACTGTGGTAGCTTGGCTCGAGTGGTCAGGAAACAGGCACAGTGCTAAGCATACAATATACCCATACAATAACCATGCGTGCATCCGTTCCAAAAACGACTCTACACCGTAAAAATTATGAAAATATTCTTCTTTATCTTTTTCTCTTAGTTGCTGGTTGGAAAAATAAATAAGACAATCACAATATACAAATTTAAATAGTGCAGGTCAAATAAATACTGGCTGTTTGATGAAATAAATAGGGGTGATCATAAATAACAGGGCATAAATACAAGTGCAATATATACAGACAATTAAATACTTTGAGGCAATAAATACTGTACCAATAAATATTGTACACCATCAAGTCCTGTGGACCTATAAATATAGTGCAGCAATAAATAGGTAAAAACTCAATAAATACAGTATCCCCAATAAATAATTAAAAGTATACAGCAACACTCATGTAATCAGATGACACTTCAATTCTTAAGGGCAGATTTGGCCCAGGCACAGCTTGTAGGGTTGTGGAAGGCTTGAGGGGGGCTACTCCCTGGCTGGGACAAGGCTGAGGCCTAAGCTGAGGTCGATCAAAGGGGGGAATACCAGTGCCCTGGCTTTCTCTCTCCACACAACCTCTCTAGGTTAGTCCCAGTTCACCCCTTGCACAGTCAGGTTGGTTTCAGCACCTCCCTAGCCCCTTAGAGCAGTCTCTCAGGTCTCCACAGGGCCTTAGGCGCCCTCTACTCCACTTACTGCCCTTTTTCTGATGTTCCGACGCCGCTGGAGTCGTGTCGACGCCGTGAGGCGGTTCCGGTTCGGTCTCGGCGGCCTCGGCACAATGTCAGTTCTTTGACGACGCCGGCAGGCGGTTCCGGTCCGATGTCGGTGGCCTCGGTTCGATCTCGACCTCCGATTCGACGGCGTCGGGCAGTCTCTTCACGATGTCGACTTCGGGCGGCTCCGGTCCGATGGCGCTCTCGGCTTCGATGACGTCGGCCGGCCTGGCCTCGATGTCGACTTCCGGCGACTCCGGGGTGCGATCCTCACCCCCGACCTCCGGTGCTCCTCCTCACAGGCTCCGGGCGACTCCGGAGTGCGATCCTCACTCCCGACCTCCGGTGCTCCTCTACCTCGGTCTCCGACGACTCCGGAGGGCGGACTTCACTCCTCCGATGACGCCGCTCGCTCGACCTCGGTTCACTTCCTCCTCGACCTCTGGTATTCCTCACGACCTCCGTCGGCGCCCTCTCACGACCTCAGGCGGCTCCGGGTACGACGTCTGCTACTTCAGTCAGCGCCGCTTCTCCACCTCGGGCTCCAGGTCTTCAGGCTACTCGACGCCGGACTCCAGGGAAACCAGTTCTCAGGTCAGAATCTTGCTGTTTTCTTGGTTCTAAGGCCTGTTCCTGCTGTCCAGGTCCTTAGGATAAGTTTCTTCTGTCTTCTTCCCACACAGGGCTATAGGCTGGGATCCATCAGTAGGGACAAGTATCAAGGGTGGGTTTATGGACCCCACTCCAGGCACAAGTTTCCACCCCTGCTGCTTCACTCCTTCCTCCTTCACTGTTGTGCTCCTCTCTCTTCACCAGTCAGGTGCCAACTGCCAGCTCCAACTGCCAACTGCCTCTCTTATCCTCCCAACATTCTAAACGGTCTCCAACTGTCACAGAGTTCTGGAATCTCCTGGAATGTTCTGGAAGGTGCTGGTAGGTTCCAGTGGATGCTGGTGATGTCACAGGTGGCCACCATTTTGTGCTTCAGGCCCTCAGACAGAAGTTTCAGGGGTAGCTAAAATGGTTCCCTGAATCTGTAGCAACACGAAAAAGTCTGGTGGTTCCCAAAAAGGAAAAATTCAAACAGGGTTTGAGGCAAAAGTGGGACAAAATAAATAATGATGAGGAGGGACCACCCAAAGGGCTGACAGGTTTAACAGTGGGAGAGCTACATCACCAGCCTGGAGGACGCCAGCTGCCAGGAGGTGGCCATGGTGGGCTACAACCCCTTCTCTGTCTGGGTCTGCACACCCAACAGCACGCTAAGCAAAGTCACGGCTGGAGAGATCGCAACATTAACAGCAAAGAAACGCAGCTGGATGTTCATCAATGGCGCGTGCATTGGTGGTCAGAAGCGCTCTCTCATCAGGGACAACTCAGAAGTGGAGAATGACTACGTCATGGACCTAAAGACAAAGACTACCAGCGGAGACCCCACAGTCAACATTACCATCGGCAGGAGACTCACAGCTTTGGTGGTTGTGAAGGGTCATAATGGAGTCCACGGTGGAAAACTGAACGACAAATCTAACAACATGACAAAGTATCTCCGGGGTATGAACCTCTGAAGTCCCTGGCTCCCCATGGCGGTACTACTGATGGCAAGGTAAACAAAGGGCTAATAAAACTGCCAGTTACTGGGATAGAGACTGGAATTGTTCCCTGCTTCCCGTCACAATCATGGCTTTCTAGCCCAGCCTTCCCTCACTCCACCAAACCACTTTCTGAATCCCCTGTGCTGCCGATGATCTGATTCCAGATTGAAGGGTCTCAATTTGTATTGAAATATGAGAATTAAAGTCTTCTATACCAAAAAAAAGCGGTCTGACATTTTTGGTGATCACACAGGAAGCTTATGGAGTACAATTGCTTGGATTTTGGAACAGCGACAAAGAGCGTGAGTGTGACAGCGACGGCTTGGACGCCTGAGGACTGAAGCAACTTGTGACGTAACACTGCAATTTGCCGCTGACCGGTGTGCCATCGCGGTTTCAACCTTTTCGGCTGAAGGGTTCACGTCATGCAGCTGTGACTTTGATGTTGCAGTGACAGACTGAGACAGATTCCTGTCTTTAAATGAACTGGAAATGGTTACTTGGAACTTTTCTAAATTTTCCAGAGGGCTTACATGAGTCTCAACTGATTTTCCTATTGACACAACCACTGCATGTGTCCAAATCTGCCTTGGGTGAGGAAGGTTTTTTGGTTGTCATCCCTGAATCTCAGAGGCCTGGTATTATTTAATTAAATCCTTTACTAATTTGATATTAGGGTTGTATGCTATCTCATGTTCCTGATTTACAAAATAACAACATTTTAAAATTCAAACTAAATTCTGCTGATTCTGTCTCATTATTCCTTGTGGTTAAAACATTGGGATTTGAATCATTATAATTGATATAGAGTTTTTTTTATAGTAATAAGTTAGATATAAAGATAGTAATTATCCTATTCCTCATTGGATAATTGCTTATTCTCCAAATACCTGGTCTCTTTCAGCACAGAGCATGATCCATCAGAGGACCAAGTCAGAGTTATAGGTAGCGAGGGGTTAAGAAGAAATTAGATGAAACAAAAGTTCATGATAAAATTTGGGCCCAGTGGACACTACAGCAAAGGTATACCCCTTTTGACTTCCATGAGCAATTGAAGGGAAGGTGTGTGTGATTAACAAACTCTACTTCCCGGCAGTTCCCAAAGAGAAGTCAAGACATGCCAGAAAGAGAGGAATGTCTCCCTTCGATTGAGGTTGTTGCTATCTTGGTTCCCTGGCATCCTTCCCTTAGTGCACCCAAGGCCCTCTTGAAGGCCCTCAGGGTTAGATATGATATATTCACTCCCAGACATTGGTTTTCCACTGCATTAGTAATTCCGTTGGGTCTGGCCCCCAATTTATTATTTTTGAACAAGGAGCAATAGCTTACATTTCAAAATTATTAGTAGGAAGCAGTGTATTGATTGACATTCTTGGCCTGACACATTAGCTTCATGTTTCCTACATAAATCATTTCTCTGATGAGCAGTCCCTTTCTATCACATTTATGTTGTCTTTACTCCTCACACATAAACCTCATTATGAGGTACCCTGATCTGTACTCGGTGACTCCAAAACCCAGAAATACATCGGTGACTGCAGAGGGCTAGAGTTAATGGGTATTACGTGTGAGACAATGAGGGTCCTCTGAGACATGAGTTATTACCAGGGGATTCGGTACTTCCAGGCCAGTTCTCCTGGTTATTCATCATCCCCCTATATTTAACCATGAGATTTTACCTGCTTTTAGCAGTTGGTATTTCTTGGTGAAAGACACCAAACCCTTAAATTTGCCACAGGTTTGAATAATCTGATCGGGCCATTAACTCCAATTACTGGCCCCATCAGAACTGAAAAAGCACTCATAATAAGTCCAAAGTCTTAGATGAGTAATGTGTTAGTGTTGTGATAGAACATTATGTTGGTACCACAATTTATTGATAGAATTTACCTGGTGAACCATTCTTCCCAACATTATGAGTCATTTAGAGGGGGTAAGCAGGGACAGCACTGGTCAAAGTAGGTAGATAAATTACATTAAAAGTCATGCAAATCATGTACTCTAGATGTATTTACTGAAATATAAATTAAGCAAAAAACAAGAAACAAGTTTGGAAAGTGGAGGTGTAGAGACTCTTAGGCCTTCATGTCACAGTAATAAAAAGGCAAAATCTGGGTATTTTCTTTTTAGTTTACAAGACAGTGTATGTCTTTGGTAAAACCCTTTTAGGCTTCTTTGGTCTACAGTTCACTGGTGGAGATTGGCATCTTGAAAAGGCAGGAAAAATGATGGGAGATACTGAGGGCAGGGTGTCTAAACTTTTACAAAAACTGTCTGGAACAGACATGTTTTTGAGAGATTTTTTTCAACAGTGTGTACTTGTTTAGTTGTACAAGCAAGCTTTTCTTGAGTTGATCACTTATTGTAGCCAGCTGTCTCCCCCATACACCTGGAACTTGAGTTTAGTAATACAAATGGAGGAGACCTCTTGGAGTTAAGCAGGTGTAATGACAAGTAGTGAAGTTCAGGTTTGGGGACGTAGCAAGGTGCACGTTGATAATTTTCACCATATAGATAAGAGTGCACTGGTATCCAAGTTTATTTTTTAGATAACCTTTTATTTTTTCCAATTCACGCTAGGGAAGTAGCATGGAAGAGAGGAAGGTTTTTAAAAAGAAGTTTCCTCTTTTTACACCTGTTGCCTCAAGGAAATACTATTCTCCTGAAGAACACGAAGGCCTGGCTAGCCTAAAATATATGCATATCTGAGATGGAAGCAATCCCACTGTTTATCATTTGAGTTTCCCAACCCAAGATAATGTCAATATATGTTTTTGTGTGATGCCATTTCCGGTCTTTACCAACTATAACCCTTTCACAATTTCAGATCCCTATGGGAGTGATTACGATGGCGGACGGACTTGAGTCTGTCCACCATCGTAACAGGAATCGGGACCGCCCAGCCATATGGTGGCGGTCCCGCACTGCAGATTACAGTGTGACCGCCACTGTGGTGGCCGCAAAAGCCATTTTTAACATTGCGGTGGGCGCTGCTGGCTGCAGCACCTGCCACAATGTTAAAAATGCATGTTGTGCATTTCCCTGCACTGGGTGGCAGGCACCACGCGGTGCCTACCAACTGGTGCAGGTAACTGTATGGGGCCACTATAGGTGACCACCAAGTTCACAAGTGCAGTGCCCCTGAACAAGGGGGGCCCACAATGGGCCCCCAAAGTCAATCTCCGCCAACCTTTGAATGGCGGAAGAACCGCCATTCAAAGGCTGGCGGAATGCAGCATCCAAATCTGGCGGGCGTTGCGTGCTAGGCACCGCCACCATTTTGTGGATGCTGGACGGGTCTGACAAGCAATTGTAACGATTGCTTGTATCGGACCCTTGGCGGATGGGATTTCTCTCCACCAGCACTCCGCCCGACATCCTTATCTGGCAGGCAGGGAATGTCCGCACGATGGTGGTGATCCCGCCACCGACAGGCTGCCGGTGGCAGGTTCACCTCTATCATAATCAGACCCTATGTTTTTATTGTATTCATCACCCATTTACATTGCCTTTTGTCAAAGATGTGTGATTCTTTTTCTGCTGCAGGTCTTTTTTATGCCGGACTCTTTAATGTGTTTCAGGGAAAGTATTATGCTTTGCTCAACAAATTCTATAATATTTATCTTCATCAATCAAGAAATAACAATTATACATGGGGTTTTTTTTCTGCCATTTATTGCTGGTTCTCTTATCAGGGATTCCTTTCGCATGAATATTAAGTGCAGGGTGGCACTCTGGTTACTGGAAGGAGTCACCTTTTTCTTGGGAAATCAAGAAGGAAACTTAAAAGACCTTCACAGCGTCCAGTCCTTGACATTGTCAAACTTATATATAATTAGGGCTCCCGGTTTTATGGTATTTTTTTTTTAAACATTTCAGTCTGTATTTATCCATATTTATTGTTTGGCCATCTTATTGGTATTTATCCATATTTTTTTTTTGTTTTCAGTATAAATGGATTCGCAAAATGGCATATTTCCACATTTATTTAATGTTTGGATGGGCATTCATACGCAGATGCCTGTCACGTTTTAGCAAATTAAGCAGTCACATGTAACAAAACACTACACCCACAGGTGCCTAGTATCATAATACTACAAATAAATGTTAACATATGCTTGCATTTACCGACATCTCATCCTGTATTTTTAACTCCCTATGCTGTCTATCTACTCAGTTGTTGCCTGGAATTCTTGAAAGACAACATGGAGAGTCTCTCACAAAAAGCACCATTTTCAGTATTTTTCCGCTTTTAAAAATAGATACAGACAGGAAACACATTGTTTTCTGTCTGTGTTTATCTGTAAATATCTGTAAAAGTGGAAAACCTGGGGCCTTATATATAATGGTATTAGATTTACTGAGTTGTTGGGAGATTTGTGGCTTAGAATCATCAATCTCCTCAGTTCCTGAAACTAGATTGTAGAGTCTAGAATTCCATCTCCATTTCCAGAACCATTCTTGAGGTGGAAATAGTTGGAAGTATAGGTATGGAATGTAAAAGTAGCATGCTGATTGTAGCATTCTACCCAGCCTGAGCACTAGTAAATGACTGCACAACACAACGGAGGGTAGTTTCACACATCTTTATCCATTAGCATGTAAACGCCTACTCTGTCCCAACATTCGAACATTCACATAATAAGTTTACAGAGTCCATCCCAAGCCAAAAAGGTTCCGTTACTTCTAACTCACAAGATACTACTTCTTCCCATTTGCTAAATAAAAAAAACACACATTTTTCATTACATAAACACACATACTTATATATAAATTTTACAACTCTTCAATCGACGGGGGGCTTTTGTCACATGGCCTGATCGGGCTATCAGAAACTGGGAGTCCCAGTCGAGGTGCCAGTGATCTGCATTGGTGAGGTGGAAAAAACAGCAGTCACAGGATCCTCAACGATTTGTTTGCAGCCATTCTCGTCACTGATGTCAATGTTTGGCAAGTGATGAGACACACGTCTGAAGGGCAAAGAATCTCGTTTAAGGGATTTCCCAGGATGCTGAGCTGTTGCCACGTGTCCTTTAGTGGTCACAACAATAAAAATCTTACTCCAGATCACCTCCCGGCGAGATTTCTCAACGTGGGCAGTCGAGTATGGCCGCTACCGTTCGAGTTGAGAAATCTTCTGTTCATGTTGAGGAAGCTGCTGCTTGAGTAGGACATCTACTCGAGTGGCACAAAGAAGCAGCGCCCTCTTGCACTGCGAATGGCGCAGTTTGAGCTGATTTTCCAGCGTGGGACAAACACCTGGCACTAAAAATCAGCATGAACAGCGCAACCTAACGCACTCCGCTGCTTGCGGAACTCAGCATAGCGCTGTGAAATTTTTGGAACTCTGCGAGCTCCGCAAACTCCTCCCAGGCCTAACAATATATAATGAACCAGTATATTATCATTTCCCAATTGCCATATACAATGAGGCGCGTAGGCGTTACATTAACCGTACAGTCCATGATAGTCACACCATTTCCCCCATATCTTGTTATACGTCTGGGGGCAACCTCTCCCCTCATATGTCACTTCCTCCAATTTGCCACACCAGTCCATGCCTTGTGTTGAGGCTTCCACAGCGGGACTGTCGAGGATGTACATTGGTGGGCTACATCACGTTTTGCTTTGTGCCAAGACCAACCAAAGATCTCTCCTCCTAGGTTCCCAAATATCCTCCAGAATTCCCAACATTGTTATGCGTGGATTCGATTTGATGGGGGCTCCACCCACCGCAGAGAGGATTCTGAGAAGGGTATCCGAATAGGTGTGAATCACTGCGCATTTGCACACCATATGAAAGACGTCACCCATCGGATCTTGACATCTGAGACAGGTAGGGGAGCTACGAATACCTGCATTCCATAAGCGATAGGGTGATTAATATTATTGGTGGAGATATCTCCATTGTATGAGAAGGAGTCTAGAGGTTATCGCCAAGATCCGAGGAGACATACATGCATTTCTCCAGTCTGCTTCATAAAGCTCCCCGACACAGCCTTCCCATTTAACCATCAGATCATCCAGCATTGTAGGGAAGTGAATGACAAATGATTTGTAGATTTCAGATATCCCATCCGCTCCCAGATGCTCCATAATTATCCTGCACTCTAGGGAGCTGTATTCAAGTTCTTGAAAAAATTTCACATGATCCTTCTCCCAGACATCACCTAATCTTGAGATTTCTATAGGGTCCCATCCTCGGAAGCCCTTCAGGGACAAAACCTGGATTAACCTCCTACCCTCTCATGGCGGAGTTTCTAATGTAAAATTGCCATTCCACCCTATCCAATGAAGTACATCTCTCCACACTTGAAAAGCTACTTGGGTTACCTCGGAGCGAGACGAAGGGATAGTGTTTCCATACATAAATCTCAATACCCTGTCTAGGTCCAGCAGAGCCAATTCAACTCTGTAGGCCGGGCCATTCGATTCTCCATGCAGCCAGTCATTGATGGGAAGAAGTTGTGAAAGCCAGTAGTACAGTCGCAAGTCCTCCATTGCCAACCCCCAACATACGTCGTACAAGTACATTTCCCCCAAGCCTCTCTGGGAGTCCTACTTGCCCATATAAATTTGCGTTCCATGGCCTGCATTGCATGAAACCACTTATGTCGGATATAAATGGGATAATCTTATATGACATAAAACAGTCTGATGAGGATCATCATTTAAACAGGGCAATGCGGCCCATGATGTTAAGAGGGAGAATATTCCAGCAAGTCTGATTCTCCCTTGCCCTGTGTGACAGCCTGACAGGACGGAGGTTTAAGCTCCACGTGAGGTCTGGCTCCCAGGAGATATGCACCCCAAGATATAAGAAGCTGGCCTGCCATATTGGGATCTGGGACTGCCAGGTCTCGTCTCATCGCTCACCTCTTAATGGAAATAGGGAGTTACCCCAATTAACCCGTAATCCCAAGGCCTCCCTGAACAATCCCAGTATCTGGAGGAGTTTGGGCCCTGTTTCAGCCAGATGGGACAGAAACAGCAACAAGTCGTCGGCATACAGGGCTACTAGACGCTAGGCAAAGCCACATACCTTGGCATCACACCTGATGCGGGCCGCTGAGGGCTTAATGGCCAGCGCAAATAATAATGGAAAGAGGGGACAGCCTTGTCTGGTGCCCCTCCGTATAGATAATTCACCGGAAAGAATGCCATTAACCAATACCCAAGCCTATGGTCCAGTGTTAGACGGACCGGGAGGGTCGGCCGAGGACAAGGGGAGAGGTCTCCGGGGAGAGCCGTCTCCAGCGATCGTACAGGTGAGCAACTTCCCCCCCCACAGGTATACACCACACAAGGATAGGATTTAACGTTCTTTATAGGTGATTTCTTAAGGTACGATGAAATGGTACAAGGAGGTCTGGACTCAGGGGTCCCCTCGATTCTAGTCTCTTGGTTTGGGAAAAGGGGGTAGCGGGACAGTCTGGCCACCAATCTGGTAGCTGAGATGGTATGGTGGATAGCTCACAATCCTCGAGCTCGATGTTCTAGCTTGGACGGGCCGCGGCAGCGCCAGCAGGTCCCGGTGAAGGTGGTCGTTACACGGTCCGCGGCAGCGCCAGCAGGTCCCGATGAAGGTGGTCGTTACACGGTCCGCGGCAGCGCCAGCAGGTCCCGATGAAGGTGGTCGTTACAACGGTCCGCGGCAGCGCCAGCAGGTCCCGACGAGGATGGATGATGCAGAAGGCCGCGGCAGCGCCAGCAGGCAGGACGATATTTCACAAGGCAGAGCTACGGCAGCGCCAGTAGTCCGTCAAGGCTGAGTTCTCTCGGTGTCTTTCGACTCCAGGATACAACTGCCTTCCTGCTCTGGAGCGGCCCTAGTTATAGGTCTGGCGCCCTTTGATGTCCGGACCCTCGCACTTGGAGGTCGGGGGGTCCGGGATGAGGGAGTCCAGACACCCAGCAGGGGGTGGAGCCAGCGCCTGGGGGAGCTGGAGGGCGATCGGCACCTGGCGGGGGAGAGCCATCGACACTTCTTTCTCCCATTGACCTGCCAAGTGGTCCGTTCACCTCCTGGGTGGATGGTGGTGCCGGGATGTCGGGGCCGGGCCAGGCCCAGGGTTAGGGTCGGGCTGAGGCCACACGGCCTCGTGGCGCAGTGTCCAAGATGGCGGCTGATCCGGCCGGGGGAGCCGGTAGTGGTTCGGCCCCATGATACATGGATGTCCGGGGGCAGGAGTTCCGTTGGGAGACGGGGTGCGGGTTGCCCTTGGGGGTAACACCTGGGAGTCCGGAGCTTGGGCCTTGTCATGCGGGGAGGGAGCAAGCCCTTCATGTGGCCTGTCCAACATCCAGCATATAGGCCCTTCACTTACGCATACAATCAGGCCCCAAAATACAATTTTATCAGGATTTCCGCAAATTAGGTCCAGTCGACCGCATTAAAGGCGTTTTCGAAGTCAATTAGTAGAATGGTGGCCAGACTTCCTAGAGCTTTTATGTGAGATAGGGACATTTGGACTCTACGGATACAATGCCTAGTCCCTCGGTGTGGGATAAATCCACCCTGGTCTGGTTGAACTAGGTGAGGAATAATCATGTAAGCAACTGGCCAGTAGTTTGGCATACAGGTTAACCTTGCTCTTTATTAAGGAGATGGGTCGAAATGAGTCACAGGTCACTGGTGAGGGCCTGGTTTGGGCAGGATTACAATTGTGGCATGATTTATATTGGTGGGAAGCGGCCCTTGGCAATGGCCTCAGAATACAGTTGGAACAGATGTGAAATAATGGTAGGGCAAAGCTTACAATATAGCTTGGCCGGAAAGCTGCCTGGGCCTGGTATTTTGCCAGGGTTCAATCTGATAGGGTTTTTGCTATCTCCTCTGCTGAGATGTCCTGATCAAGGGCAGCTGGTTGTGAGCCCATCAAGTGGGGCAAGGAAATGTACGACACTAAAGGGGAAATTGACTTGCATTCCGGTCGGTCCTCTGGGGCAGAGAGAGTCTCATAATAGCGGGCAAATGCAGCTGCGATCCCCAAGGAATCCTCAATCCATCCCTTGATCCATCCTGCAGCTGAGGTATGACCCTGGATTCGGATTGGCAAGCCAATGGAGTAGCTTGCTGGACTTATATCCTCATGCATATACCCGCTGCAGGGAGGCCGTCCAACATTGGTGAGCGGAATCTAAACAAAGTTGGTTAAGAGAGGCTCAGTCCAGCTCTAGTTGACATTGTTCCAGGGTGGACAGGGCATCCGGCCCCCTATGCTCTCTGCTGAGTATTGAAAACTCCAAATCTGTTATGCAACTGAGTTTGTCCCTGTGGATACCCATTAAATAAGAGAAAGCCGTACCCCACAGTAAGTCTCCCATAGAACTCCTTTCGAGGTTGACGATCTCTCATTCTGCTCAAGGAAAACTTGAAATTCCAATTGCAGATGAGCCACAAACTTTTTGTCTAGAAGAAACCAGGTATTGAGTCGCAATAGTGGACGTATATCAGTGGGGGTACCGTCAAAACGAAAGAGGACTGGAGCATGATCTGACAGTCCCTGGGTGAAATATGCACCCCTGAGCTATGTAGAATATTACCTGCAGGAAGGAACAGATAATCAATGAGGGACCTGGACCAATGGGCTGTGGAAACATGAGTGTATTCCAAGGCATCTAGTTGGCAAACCTGTCAAGAATCGCCCAGGCCGAGCCCTGTACCCAGTCCTCCAACCCTCTACTGTGCCTGGGAGTACTTTCTTGTGGGCCCCACCAGTTCCTGTGCCCTATGATGTCACTAAAATATTGCCCACAATCGTTACACCCTGGGGGAGCTAGCTTCCAAAGTCCTGAGAACTTTCAACATAGTCTGATATAGGGCGGGGTATATATTCAGTTACTATATTATGTGAAATGCCACCCAATGTGCCTTCAAGTTATATATAAAGTTCTAAGGGTTCATGTGTGACCTTGGTGACTGCCAACAGCAATGAATTATACAGGAATATAGCCACCCGTGATCCCCTAGTGTGCCCTGCATGGTGCATCCTATCTTATACCCTATGGGCCAGGAAGTTGCAGTCCTGTCCCTGTCGGGGGTTTCTAGTAAAAGGACTATAATTGGTGCGTGGCATTGCAAAAAGAGGAATATCGCCCCCTGTTTAATGCGATCAAGGAGACCGCTGACATTCCATGTCAATATCGTCAGAGACTAGGCCATGTGGGTTGTAAGAGAAGTGGTATTTGGTCCTCCTCACTGATGACCCTGTCAGCTCTGGTAGGGGACCAAGAATTGGAGAGCAGTGGCAGCCATTCCGCAATGGCATTGGAAACACCATAGCTAGTAACACTGGATAAATTATCAAGCAGAGCAACACAAACCAAAAATAAACAATCAAAATAACACCCCTATCCCCCCAACTCCCACATTCTTTAATTCCCACCCTCAAGAAGCTTCTGTCGCCCATTCCCAATGGTGTAGAACCAACTAAGGAACTATGATGGGTGTACCTAAGCAGGTTGAGAGCACCCCCCCTTTATCATCCAAACCACAGTTAACAATATCACTGTAGGATGTAGTGATGCTGGCATGCAAATAGTACCAAAAATGTCCGAGCCTGATCAGCCAACCAAAGGAAGGTTCGGTGGGTCCAGGGTTGCTTGGCCACACCCATTGACTTTTGGCTCCTTTCTCCCTTGGAGTCCATGGTTAAATCGGGTTCCTGTCCTCCCACTCGTCGACGACGTGACTGCTTCTGTTGGCGCCCACCCCTTGACCTGCCATGGCCCTGGTCTGACTTAGTGGAGGCCTCAGACGTTCCCCTTGGTAGTGGCAGATTATTGTGAGTGGGTGCTGCTCAGTAAGCCATGTCCATGCCTCCTTTGAAGAGTTGAAGAAGATGATTCTATCCTGATGAACGATCCGCAATTTGGCAGGATAAAGGCGCATGTAGGGTACACTTTAAGTTTGACTATGTCAGAGGATTTACGCTGCGTTTATACACAGCTGGTATAGTCCTGGAAGACTAGAACACGTCTTGATTAAAATAAAAGATCCTTTGTGATTCAGGCATACCAGAGAACCACATCCTGCTCTTTATAGTTTAGAAACTGTGCTATCATCGGTCTGTGTGGTGTCCCGGGGGAGGAGGTGTATCTGGGCAAGGGATTGGTGTACTCGCTCAATGATAAAGCAAGAATAAAGGAATTTGGGGTCGACCCAGGATCTAAGCCATTGTTCAAGGAATCCTTCAGGAGTCTGAGCCCTCGGGAAAGGCAATGAAGCAAAGGTTATTTTGGCGGGCCCTGTTTTCAGCATCCTCAGCCCAGTCCTGGAGGGAATTATTGTCTCCGGATAGCTGAGAGAGTTCCGAGGAGAGATGCTTCTCAGTGTCCTCTACGGTTGAGAAGCTCTCTTCATCCTCCGAGACCCTCTCAATACTTTGACGAAGGTCCTGGCAAAGAAGTTTCATGTCTACCCTCACTTCGCCTATTTTCGTTTCCAGTAGGGTCTTGGAGTTATGGATGGCTTATAGAACAAGAGAGGTGACACATTCTCGCTGTAACAGATTCTCGGTTCTGGGACCCCCATCCGAAGCCCCCTCTGATCCCCCTATTGGTGCCATATATTTGTCCATTTTAGCTTGGCCCACAGTGCTTTTGTCTTGGCCCATATTGAGATCATCAACGCAGGCCACAAGGTTCAGGGAAGTAATTCACCAAAGAGAAGGCAGTATGAGGTAGCGCTGTCTGGATTACTTGAAAACTGTGGGGCTGCGTATTGATCCGAAACAGGCAGGAGCTGGCCTTCTTGCACTGGGGATCAGGGTTCTAGGGCAGCACGAGCTGACAGCACCAGGCCCACTCCACAAGTCCTTAGGCAGCTGCTGTCCCTGCGTGCAGGATAGCAAGTGGTGTAGCTTGGTAGGAGAGTTGTAGGCGATGAGACCATCACTTTGGTTCCCAGGGTTCCACCACGAGGTTGTAACAATCCTAGGTCCTTCTATCACTGGTCTCTGGGGCTCATACAGTCCACACACTAGGCTGGTCCAACAGCTATCGGCATCTGGACCCGGGAAGCATAGGCTCATGACCACTCTCATACCCATGGGCGGGCTTGGTACAGGTGGACCAATGTGCATGTTGTACCACCTAAGGGACCCAGATGGGCCAAATCTCAGGTGGACAATGCCACTAGGTGGCTGCAGTGGGCTCTGAAAAGTTTGCACGGTGTTCCCAGGAGGTTTCCATGTCCAGTCTCCCACAAAATGTCCAGTCATGGGCTCTATGCCCACTCATGCGGTGTGCGGGCCCCAGAGGGGGTGCATGATGCCAACAGTTGTCCCCAGTTGCAATGGACAGCCTACCAATCCCAGCGAGGAAGACACGATCTCGGGGCCCTACTCCTGCACAGCCACTATACCTGGAGAGGCGGATGTGCTGCACTGGTCAGTCACTGTGGGTTGTTCGGCACAGGCCAGAAAAGGCTTCATATACAAAGAGGGCCTGGAGGAGATTTAAAGACCTGCGTGGGCGCACTCCCCATTTAAAAATAACTAAACACAACGAGCCCACGGGTCCAGACTGAGTGTTTAAGCAGAAGGTGGGTATGAGAAAATCAAGCTAAGTGACAGGGGTATCCCTTTTCAGGACGGTTCCCCTCACACACCAGAGGTGTCATGCTTCATCATAGGGGTACCTCCTCGTGTCAGAACCTAGTTCTGACACGGGCTACAAACCCCTCTCTGCGAGGGAGGAGCTCAGGGATGTTTTAAATGGGCAGCTGGGTTGTACTGAAACCCTATGTGTGCCTGGTGTATGAACAGAGTGAGAAAAAATGTGCAGTGCTAAAAAAGTGAAAGTGAGTTTAAAACTGCCTGCGAGGCTGGCTTACAATAAACTTTGTTTAGCCACCTAGCGACAGGATTAAAAAGCAATAAGCTAAAAAATGTAGCTGGACAGCATTAGAGACAGCTACATATATTAGATCGACATGTTTCAGCCAACAGGCTTTCATCAGGATCAGATAGTAAACAGCTACTGCAACATGTGTGAAGAGTGCACAACAAAAGAATGTGTGTAAAAAGAATCCTCAGTGTCCGATACTAAACCAGGAGAATTGTACCCAGTCGATCTCACCGAAGGAACCAAACTTGGGTGGTACATGCGCCAACCAACGTGAAGTGGAGAACGTTGTCTCCTGAGGCAGGTGTCCGGACCGGTAGATAGGCTTCAGACAGCGTGAGTTAGGCAGGTACTTCACCATGGAAGGCCTGCAGCTCCAACACATGACTCAGGCCATGTACGGGGGTGAAGAGGCCGTGAGTCCACCATTCACAGCGTTTGCGGCAGGCTGATCCACCATCTTGGGAGAGCCACACTACAGTCCACTGTTGTGCTCTTGGAGCCCCGGGCCCCCTATGCACCAAAATGTGTCTTTTAATGCTCCCGCCCTCATTGGAGGGCTGCACACAGCACCAATAGAAGGCAGTAAGGGAACAACGGGTACGGGAGCTCAAAGAGTTGCGCCTGCCATTTTTGCCGTCCATGCCATGCCCCTGCCAGCAAGATTTTTGAGGTATTTTATAATCTTTTTGTGATCACTTTCTTCGACTGCATCAATGAAATCTTTAAATGATGGACTCTTTGCTGACGTTGTCGGCTGTTTACCAGAACTTTCTTCATCAGTGCTATCCTGAAGGCCCTGTTTTGTGCGGGCCTCTGGGTTACGCTTGACCACCAATGGAACCTTGCCTTCGCTTGTGGTCTCCATTGGAGTCCTTTACTTTGGTGGAGATCTGTGGAGTTGTTCTGAGCCATCACCCAGCAGCTTTGGTGGCTCACTGCTTTGTATATGGAGAACATCATAAGCATAATCCCTGATGCTTCTTCTGGGGTTGCGGCGTCTGTTACTGAGGTCACACAACTCCCTTGATTCAGGATCCTATGAGTAACCAATCTCTTACATTTGAAATACCTGTACAACCTTTCCCTGGCAGCGCTTCCTATCGTAGTTTTAGCTTGTTCTTAGCTGTTTCGTTGCTTGTTTTCATTTGTATCTTCAAGCTTAGTTACATCTGCTTTTAGTGTTATCTCTCCGTATACTGTATTGTATTCTGTTGCGTAGCAGCACAGTACCTTTATTTGCAGCCTTATCAATCAATTCTCAGCCATCGACGTATAGACTTCTCATCAAAGCCTCTGTTATCTTCAAATGCTTTATGCAGGCTCAGGTCATGCTGTAACTCCACATATTAGACGCTATATCGACGCTTAGGACGACACCAGACCACCATTTTGTCCTTGGTTAATCATGTTGCAATGGGAACGCATTTTAAAAGTACGAAGGTTTGCCATCTAATCAATCTTCATCACGCATCGCCATCCACGCAACTTTCTGTTCCCATTTAGTTTATATTTTTGCTATTTGAGGTAAACCATAAAGGTACCCTATGTAGCAACCACAGTCACAAGAGCAACGTTTAAACAATCATCATCGACGTATAAATAGTGAAAGTTACCAAGGTGTCTGTACCGCTGTCCAGCTGAACAAAGTCAGATATTGCAAAAAGTTTACCTGTGGCATTTCCTGACGAAGGCACTACTGGCGCCGAAACGCGTGTCGAAGATTTATTTTCTGCCACTCTTGATTTTAATTGTATTTTTAGGTCATTTGTGTATGAAGAAATAAAATATTGTTAGCACAAAGAATGTACTATGTAATGCCATCAATTTGATGTCTTTTTAAACAACAAAATGTTTCAAGATGAATTTTAATTTGATTTGATGTAATTAAAATATTTTTATTAATACTGTAATTTGTTGGTCACACTGAGCTCTTTCTTTTCTTTTCTTGCATTATCTCAATTTTTTAAATCAATTTGTTTCATTGTGATATATTGCACATTGCCTAGGAATGTTATTCTTAATTGTAATTCCACATATGCCAGTGTTAATTCTGCATTTTGACTCTGGCACATGTGATATGCATGAGCAATTTGCTGGACCATGGCAACCTTTCTGGAAGAGCGCTGCGAGTCTTTGGGTTACTTATCCCTTCCTCGTCACCAGTTGTAGCATTCTCCCCATCCCAGGCACTCGTAAATGACTGCGCCACACACAGAGTTTAGTTTTACATGTCTTTATTCATCAGCGTGTAAACGCAAACTCAACATTCTAAGCCTGTCTTTCCTGTCCCAACATTCGAAGTTTCACATAATCAGTCTATGAAGTCCATCCAAAGCCAAAAGGGTTCCATCACCGCTAACTCGCAAGACACTACACTGATCTCACCGGGTGAGGAGTAAAGAGAGAGTAGGGATTCTGCACTCATGAAAGTGGTGTTATTTCATTTATAAACTGAGCCTCCAAGGAGAACCCACAATGTGATGGCTTTATTTCCACTAGTAGTTTCTCCAGTTAAACGGCACACTGTGTAAAACGTTATATTTTCAATATTTGTCCGGCAAACAACTGAAAACCAGCGGAAATCTACTGATAAAATAACCAGTCCACAACGTTGACAACCCTTTTGGAAAACTTGATGTGCTATGTGTGTGGCATGGAATAACTAGCTGGAAGTAAGTAGTGAGGCATGGAAGCCATATCAGTTGTGATTTTGGAAATTACTGTAGCTGCTCAGTCAGGAAGTGACTTTCCTGTGGTTTCTAGCCTGAAGTTGCCCTTCAGCTTTAACGATCAGATTAAATGGATTAATGGATGTCAGATAATGGTCAAGATAGCTCAGTGAGTAAAGGGAGCACAGGTGACATCTCGTGTGATCTGCAGATCACATTTTGATTCCGGGCAAAGTCAACTCACTCTTTCATCATTCTTAGCTAAATTGGGGAATATTGGCATCCGTTATCTACTGAACTTTGTATTAAGCTCTAATAAGAGACAGATTATTAATAGTAATAATAATAATACTACTAACAACAAGCACAAAAATAATATTAATTATTATTAATATTTGTATTATAATTATATTGATGATAATAGTTATAATGATTAATATCAATAATGTTGTTGTTCTTTTAATTAATTGTAATATTACAATCAGTGATGTAGAATATTTTAAGGCAGTAGCATAAAAGCAAAAGTTAAAGTTTTCTTACTTCACAAACTTGTTCACTTTGGAACTTATTGGGTGAATCTCATGAACCTCCCTCCACCCCCACCCCCCCCTCCCCAACCCCCCCCCCAACCAAATCGACTGGCGAGTTCTGTTCTCAAGTGGTAAAGTAACCTCTAGCTTCAATTCTTTTGCTAACTGAAAAGAACTGAGATCGCAGTCAATGGAAACAGAAAGGACAGAAAGCACCTGGAACCATCTGACTTTGAGGCAAATGTCTGAACTTCAAATGAGGTTCAAAGTGGATGCCCCAATGGATGGAGGGTTATGGAGGGTTACAAGTTGCATCATCAAAGCTATTTAGGATCGAGCATCATGGAGGAAATTAAGCCTAGTGCTTTTCAAGAAAACGAATCATGTGCTAAAAAACTCAACCCCGAAAATTCAGAGGGCTAAGAGAGGCAAGTTGGAAGAAAACGACCAAGTTCGCCAACTGAGTAAAAAAAAATAATCAACTTTAGGAAGTTGGAGAAGTCAAAGATTTTTAACTTTTCTCTTCTATGGAAAAGTCCTGATACAATAAAAACATATTTTCGCATGCAATGCAGAAAGACAATCATTCAGTAAGGACCTATTGCTATGTACAACAGACAAAATATAAACAAGAATATTTAGTAATGCATGGCGTTTTGGAAACATTTCTGTAGTAAAGTATGTCTGACATGCTTATCTTGCTTGATAGGTGACTGTTCGTGGTGGGGGGTACTGGGCAAGTTTCTGATCCACTTCTTTTGTGTCCCTCAATAGCTATACTGTGCTACACTTTAAGAAAAATGTCCACACCACATTTCTTTCTCCCTGAAAACAATTAGGACCAGGGCCGGACTGGGAACAAAAACTGGCCCTGGCAAAGTGCTCGGTCGCCCCCCTGGGGCTTGGGGGTGCCGCCGAGCTCTTTGCCAGGGCCGGTTTCCGGACGATTTTGTTACAGGGCTGATTTTGCAGCTATGCTGCAAAAATGGCCCTGTAACAAAAACGGCCCCCAGGGGCCCAAAACCGGCCCCCATCCGTGCAGCCCACCGGAGTATTGCACGGTGCCCGCTACAGCCAGTCCAGCCCTGGTTAGGACTAAACAGAAGAAGGGAGCACCCAAGTCATGACTAGGAGACTAGTTTGAAATATAGGGCCTCATTTACAACAAAATTATGTGCCACCGCAAGCCATATTGCTGCGCTGAGCTTCGTCATTTTAAAAGCTCAAGGATCTCGTCATATTTTCAATACGATGCATCCCTGTACTTTCACCTTTGCTGGTGCACAATTGACTGCCATGCGCCAATGCAGGCACCCTTGCACCATGGTGCAAGGGTGCCTGCGTTGCGAGGGTGATTTTTGTTGTGCAGTAAGGGACACCTTCCTGCACAAAAACAATAATTGATGGTGTTTTCCTCTGTCTATGCATGCTGGAGAATGCAACATACGTAGAAAGAGGAAAAAAAGAGAAAAAATAAAAGTATTTCATCTCGTTGCGCCTCCTTATGCCTCCCCCTGCGGAGGCGCAGGATTCTGACACATTCCCAGGTTTACAAACCATAGTAAATCAAGGAATGCTGCAGAACCCATGGATTTGCATGGGAACACCCACAGCAACACCCATGACACGCCCCTTTCATGCAAAGTGATGTGTGAAAAGGGGCCGTATTTAAAAGGCCATGAAAAGCCACACAAGATTTATTTGTGCTGCATTGTAGAATGGGCCAGCACACTGCGCCGCCGGTGCGTCAAAAACGGAATGCACCAGTAGCGAAGGGGCTTGTAAATAAGCCCTAGAGCTTCCATGATGGGACCGTGTGTATAAGCTCAATGGGTATATCGCTTCCTGTTAGCTGAATATGTGAATTCTGTTTTTCCACCGTGTTCATATCAGCCAGACAAGCCAGTGTTGCATTACAATATGATGACTGTGTGGTGATAATCAGTAATGAAGATGTCACACATTGCCCGGAATTTTGACTGAGCCAGAAGTCTAAGAAAAAGTTGTATTGAGACAGCTAGAGAAGCTGGAGAGTTGGCCTGGATTATCTCTTTTCTTGCTGACGGAAGCCAATCAGTCTGGATTCCACCATTTGCATCTGACCCTAAGCTGATAATGTTCAGAGTCCCACAGGACTATGGGAAAATCTGGATGAAGCAGCTAAATCTGGAAACAGTTTTGAGTTTTGGAAGTTGGTAAATGCGCCTTATTTTAAGACCCCCAATGATCCATCTCTAGACACACACATTGAGGAGGAGGCATGGGTACTACATTTTGAAAATATTTTTACTTCACACCCAAGCACATCAAATTGTCGCTCACCATTGCAGGAGTTAAGCTAAGTTCCTCTATCATTCTCACTTACCGAAGTGAAAGTAGGGCTGGACTCTTTTCAACGTTTTAAATAGTATAGTACTGGGAGCTCCATCCCCTTCGTGGTCCACAGGGGTGATAGTACCTATCTACAAAAAAGGGGATAGGGCAGACCCAAAAAACTACAGACCTATCTCCCTGCTGGATACAACATCAAAGCTTATGGGCCACCTTCTCCTTTCTCGTTTAGAGGATTGGGGAAGAGAAAATAAGATCTTGATCCGGGCCCAGTACGGCTTCCAGCAGGGAAGGGGGACTGTAGATCAGTGTCTAAACTTAGCACTGACAATAGAAACGTATACCAAAATGAAGGAGGGTAAATTGTACATGGCCTTCATGGACCTTAGCACAGCATTCGATTGCGTGGCCTATGATAAGCTATGGTCCATAATGGAGACGATGGGCGTTGAACCCGCCATATTAAATTTTATCAGGCAATCATATGCAAATGCAGCGGGATCAGTGCGTTACATCAAAAATGGAGATTGCACACGTTCTTTCAGAATCTCCCGGGGTGTAAGGCAGGGTTGTGTATTGGCCCCTTTTCTTTTTTTCCTATACACAAATGGAGTAGAAAAGGCATTGACAGTGGCTACTAGGGAGGTTCCACTTTTCGATAATCAAATGCTACCTTTATTGGCTTACGCAGATGATGCGGTTTTAATCGCCAGAACAGGGATTGGGCTACAAAGGTTGATTACTGCATACGTCTCCTTTATGGATTCACTTAAGGTAAAAGTAAACCAATCCAAGTCGTTTGTACTAATAGCAGGGGCTACAATGAAAGAAAAGGCACTGCACTTTTGTGCAGGGGTGCAAAAAATCGAGATAGTCAACTCGTTTCCCTATCTGGGTATCCTTTTTGACAAAGATCTGTTGTGGGCAAAATTAATGGAGGGGAGAAAGATGGTGATGGAGAGGGGTATTGTTGCCTTAAAAGGTTTTGCTAGAAAATTGGGGGCTACACCACTAACACCGATAAAAAACATATATCAGGCTAGAGGTAAAGCACCAGCGACCTATGGAGCTGGGGTGTGGGGTATGGCAGCAACGACACAACTACAAACTATTGAAAATGCATTCTTTAACTCTGTAGTGGGTTTACTCTCCTCCTTCCTAAATGGTATTTTGCACTTGGAAATGGACATACCTTATATTTCAGACTATATACAGTTAGCCCCAGTCCTCCTCTGGCACTCAATTTGGAGGCGAGATACAGTTCCATTGAATCAGTCAATACTAAGGAGCTGTTTGGCAGTGGACAAATGGAAGAGGTCTAGGTGGCTCAACTATGTAGAGTCACGGCTTAGGGAGATTGGTCTCCACAAACATTTTAAAGACCCCCTAGCCTGTAAGAAGGTTTCCAAACAGAGAGTGAGCGACAAGTTTATATTGATGATCAAGTACAAACGAAGAGTACAACAAAATGAGAAATATGCAGCCCGGGCATATAGCCTCAACCCACCTCTAACTGGAGGAGACTTTTCCTATTTAACTAATGTAAACAGGATGCAACATAGATTTATGTTATTAAGGTTTTGTACTAACTTGATACCTTTAATGATAGGCTATCCGGGAAAAACATATAACCACGCTGACTTATGTTTGTGTCCTTGTGATAATTTATCACCTCAAACAGAATTGCATATATTCCTATTCTGCAGCCTATACGAGAGGGAAAGAATTGTCTACCTTAAACCAATTTTAAAGAAAATGAATTTTAAGCAGTGCCGGGTAGCATTATACTTTCTGAAAACACTTCCCGACCCTCTGGTTTGCTATTCAGTCGCGTCATTCCTGTGGGCTTGCATGAGGAAGAGGAAAGGGTCAGCATGTAGGCCATTGAGTATGTAAAAATGATAACCTAAGGACCCAGAGTTAGTACATGAAAAGGCTCACTTCTTCTTTTTAATATTTTATGCATTTTCATCTTTATCTTAGAAATTGTGATGAATTATTTGTATCTTTTTTTAAAAAACAGAATTATGAAATTAGTTTTAAATGTGAATCATTTATATGTGCTTTTATGATCCTTTTTAATATGATCGAATAAAGACGAATTGATTGATTGATTGACTGCCCCATGACCCCAACAGAAGGCCTCATAACTATGTTAAAACATGTGTCAAATTCGTTGGTGTACAAACACCAGGCACAAACCAGAGAGAATGCCATCTGGCTCACATGCATATCCCTAGCATAAATATAGGGCCACTGGAATTATGCTGCAGGAGAGGTCCAAACTATGAGGCAGGTTTTACTGAATTATGCAGCAAGACAAGGCAAATTATGTGGCCTGACATGACACATTTTGTAATTGAAATTGTATTTATGTAGTGCACACAACCACTAACAAGGCCTTTTTGTATATTAGCGCTATCTGCGCGAAAGTTCAACCTCATTAGTGTGGCATCCTGCTGGACACGTCCTAGTGTTCAGCTTCCTATTGTACCCACTCTGAACACCCACCTATCACAAGTGTCACCAGTCAGGTGACCCTGCAAATAAAAGGGACCGGGCCCAGTGCCCTGGTCCAGTTCCAGTACCCCACTATCAGGTGTCCGTATGCTCATCCATCCAGCATTGTGGGCCTAGGGCCCAATACACCACAATTAGCACCAATTTGACACTAAAATATAGCAAGCAAGTAAAGGTGACCAGTCAACATTTCCAAAGGTCCTCCAACTGCTCAGCAACACGTGTTGCTGAGCTTTTAGTAACTTTTGATGGAGACTGAGCTAGAAACAACTTTGGTGTTAAACTCAGCAGGTTGTGCACGAGAAGACGGGTTGCATGAGAAACGCAATCAAATTCATAGATATGCAGAAAACGCAGAGGCCGTGAAATCCCATGATTTCTATGGCCATGCCTATATGTCAGAATTCTTGTAGTTCATAAACTTGAAGTTCGAATGCGACTTAAAAATAGAAAGTATAGATCCCGCGCGCTGCTGCTCGGCCCGGGATGAGTAATGGTTTGATGAAAGGTGGTTTTACATATATTTCCCTCCAGATGATGTCAAGCGGCTGCAATGGCAGACTGGCCATTTATCTCCCCGTATTTCCCTGCGCTGCCCTCCCCCTCCTTGCAGTGAGATGACTCTGTTTATCTCGGCCCGCGGGCAGGTGGTAATGATCCTAATGCAGCCCTGATCCAGGCAGGCGAAAGGCCGGGGCGGATGATGTATGGCCGACTTGATTGCCCTGCTACTCCCATTCTCTCAAGTGCTTCTTCGGATCAATGGGGACATTCCTCTAGTGGCTGCCTGTCTGAGCACTCTCCGCGGCCACGGCCGCGCTGCGGGCCTGTCACGGGCATGCCTGCTCTCCATCAAACGGATAAGCAGAGCTTCTGTGCCGCGAGCGCAGCGGTGGATTCAAACGCTGTAGGCAGAGCAGCTCTGAGGTGACCCTTCAGCTGTCACAAGAGCGGCGCTTGTTCGGTGACGTGTGCGTGCGTGCTACGGATCATTCTTTTCAACTCCGCATCAAGCTGAGGAGTAACAGGGCACGTTTTTTTCTTTTTATATTTGTGATTTATATGATACAGACAGACATGGCCGTCGTTTCACTCCAATCCCGGGGGAGCGGAAGTGACATCATACCCACGTTTCTTCAAGATAACCAGAAGTTTGATCCCTCGAATCTCTCTTGCAGGTTCAGGTTTGTTGCTGACAGGCGAGGAGAGGGAACAATAAACCAGGCTTTTTGAACCATACTTTCAGTTCCTGCCACTGCCCACTGGACTATTTAGAGTAGGGGTCGGATGAGACGTATCAAGGGTAGCAGATGCTCCCAGTGGTCGTGACCCTATACTGACGTCCATGTAAGACTGTTTCCTACTTTTTGGGTGCATAGTTCTGCTGGGGAGCTTCGAAGCATCATAACATACCCCACTTCAAGCGTGCAGTCAAAGCGTACCTTTTGGTTCCTGTAGGGCTCTAGCTGTGGCAGTGGCACCATTAGTGTGCAGAATTGCACTGCTTTTTTGCAAATCTCATGTATTTCTTGGGAAAAGTAGTGCTTTAGTATGAAAATCAAACCTTTTCACAAAGCTTATGTTGTAAAATAATTTGCTTTTTCAGTGTTTTGTATGGAAGTGTCAGTTAGCATACCTTTCCTTCCAGCCACCCATGACGGAAAACTAAGCATGGTATGCACTAAAGTGCAAAATGCTGACCATTTTTTGGGGGGGAGAATGTGGATGAGAGAGACAGACAGAGCAAAAAGAAAAGTTATTTTATTATTTGTGGCACATGTCTGCATCCAAATCTGAGGAAACAAACTAAGGTTAGTAACATGGAATGTAGAGCAAGAAACTCTGCAAACTGTGCTAAAGCTGGTGGTGGGTCACTGCTAAAAAGGCAATGAGGTTGTGTCTGGCGGCCATGGGTGCAAAGCAGATGCCTTTGACGGCTCGCCACCACCACTCGCTCATACAGGCGACATGCTGCGAGACACAATGTCCGAAGATACAAGTAAGGGGATTAGGAGGTTAAGAGATATGCATTCTAAGAAGAAGGTTGTGGCTCCCATTAGCAACAAGTGTGCAACTGGACTCTCTCTGGCTGCCTTCTTCAGGACTAAAGCTAATTATTTCTGTCTGCTGAAATTAGAATAAAGATGTGAAGACTGGATGGAGAGTAGTCGTGATGTAAGGGAACCTGCCTGAACACCAGGACTTTCCCTGCGGTTTAACAATACAAGACACATTGGGGCATATCTACAACGCGGCGATAAAAAATTATTGCCGCTTTTGCGGTCGTTTTCGGCCGAAAAGCGGTGATAATTTTATCGCCTAATTAGCAAGGTCAAGCTAGCGCGTGAAACCTTGCTTTAGCGCACGAAATCTTAACGCCCAGCTATGCATCTCTAATGAGATGCAAAGTGGGCGTTCCTGACCTAACATGACAGGAGAAATGTCGCTAAGCGACATTTCTCCTATCATCAAGCCCCACGCTATGAAGCATAGCGGCAAGAAAAGTAGCGATAACCCCTGTTATCGCTACTTTCTTTACACCTGCTTCAGGACTGACTTAGCCATGATATCCTATGGAAGGTGGATATCATGGCTAAGTTTGTGAGGCCCTATCAACAAGCTAACGCCACATTTCGTGAGATTATCGCTGGGTTTCCAGCAATAATCTCACGTTAGGCAGTTAGCGCTAGGATTTTTATCGCTTTTGAGATAAGCGTTGCTAATAGCACGCTATCTCAGCGATAAAAATCTACGCTAGCCGGCGATAATTATCCTAGGCTAAGTGCGCTTAGCGATAATTATCGCCGGTTGTTGCTCATATGCCCCATTGAAAGTCTGGGCTCTGGCTTACTAGGGGATTGGAGACCTCACTGACTTAGTCTGTAGATCTGTTTCCACCCCTGTCCTTTAAACAAAGGCAGTGCTTGGACATTTGTTCTGTTGGTGACTTTCTCATGCATGACCTCCTCCCCTTTGATGGATAAGAACACTAAGGAATAAGGTGCACTGGCACTCTGATAGAGAATTTGGTCTATTGATTAATGAGGAAACCGTGCAGCACAAAATCGACATTGTAGAGACAGGAGGGAACCAAATTCATTGAGTTGGAGGCGATGCAGACTTAGGCCTCCCTGATGATCACCAGAGGATGAGATTGCTGATGCCCTCTGATTGACTTGTGGCCAAATAACAAATATGATACTATTCTATATGCCATTGCTGTGTGACATGAAGCATTAGACCAATAAAATCAATGGAGTAGACATTGACTTGAACCTCGTTAGTGCAGATCACGATAAGCTATCAGATCAAGTAGCAGAAGTGGAACCAGTACTGGCAGTGACACGCCCTAAGGTGCAGGAGATACAGGTAACTGATCTCAAGTCCGGGATGGAAGTGTTGGAGGTGAGAGCAGAGGACTCTGAAGATCACTCCAGAATGATGGAATAAAGGTCCAGTCTTAGAATTTCCTGAAAGTATTGAAGATCCACAGAATTGTTCTAGGAACAGTAGTTTCAGAGTGCGTGGCTCCAGGGAGTGTCTCCAAAGTTCTCCCATTTTGTGTTAGCATGTGAGTGAAAACAGACCCCTCCTTTACCCCCCCTAGCAACAGGGATATTCTACATCAGAGAGTGAACAGAGTGAGCTCTGAGACAGAAGTAACCTGCTGTGAGTTTTTTAAGCTGTGTTTTTGTAGGGATTGGGCACTCGTTTTTTGGCTAGTGAGTAAAGTTTCATACAACCGTATTGTTAGAGGACGTTTGTTAGGCCTGTACCTGCAGAAGTCCAAAGTGTGGATTGAGCCTGTCTGTCTCCTAGGAGATTCTGAATAGAGGAGCAGCTCCGCAGCCCCCCTAGCCAGCAAACCTAACCTTGCTGATTGGCTCCCCAGC
The DNA here is from genome assembly GCF_964204655.1 of Triturus cristatus. NCBI lineage: Eukaryota > Metazoa > Chordata > Amphibia > Caudata > Salamandridae > Triturus > Triturus cristatus. Next base: position 1,391,271,777 of record NC_140590.1, read on the forward strand.
TCCCAGGCAACCCTGAACCCTCCTCTCACACCTGCCAAAGCCCCTTAAGGGTTTGTTGGGCGAACCCCCAAAACATTCACCTCCATTTTGTAAACTGCAGTTTCCCTGTGCTCCAGATTGCAATGAACCAAATACCAGGATGTGGTAAGGAGGCAGACTAGTGCTGTCTCTTTCCTAAAATTTACAAATCCATTTTCCCTATCCATGATTGCATTTTCTTTTATTGTTTTGCTTGTGGTTGTTACAGTTTAAAAATTGTAGTTTTAACCTACCTGCGATTGCATAAATTCTCCCCTGCTTTGTGTTTAAACATGTGTTTTTTTAACTTGCCCTTCACTGTTTTCATTTAACCTGTTAAATTGTGGGACTTGCAGTCCAAAATCCGTAGTTTTTTCCCGCTCATTCCTTGTGATTATCTATTTTTCCCTCCTAATTTCTCCCTTGCTCCGTGTTGAGACCTGTATGTTAGCAATCCACTCCCAGCTCCCATTTTGTGTTAGCAAGTGAGTGAAACTAGACCACCTCCTTTGCCCCTTAGCAACAGGGGTATTCTACATCAGAGAGTGAACAGAGTGTGTTCTGAGAAAGTAGTAATCTGTTGTGAGCTGCTTAAGCTGTGTTTTGTAGGGATTGTGCGCTCGTTTTTTGGCTAGTGAATAAAGTTTTATACAAACAGTATTGTTAGAGGAATACGTTTGTTAGGCCCTTACCTGCAGAAGTCCAAAGTGTGGATTGAGCCTTTCTATCTCCTATGAGATTCTGAATAGAGAAGCAGCATCTAACTGCCTGGCCAGCAAACCTTGTCTGATATCGCTGGGACCTTATATAGGGGCATATTAGCAAGAAAAGGCGTTAAAATTATCGCCGCTTTAGCTTTAGTCGTGCCTTTTGCTTAAATGGTGTAAATCCGTTCAGTAGTTCCTGAGAAAATCAAAAGTAAAATCACATCTATATCTGGGCGGAGCCAAACCACACATCTCATTGTGAGATCTGATTGGCTGTCAGCACTTCATCCACAAGAAGTGTTGGCAGCCATCTTGGGACCAATATACATGATAGCACCTCATTAAAAAGCATTGCAGTTAATAGAATGGTTTAAGACTTTAGTTACATTATAAATCATTTGTTGATGGTACCATACTCATTTTAGGAATTAAGGTATATTCTAAGGGGATTTTACCATGTGAAAAAGCCTTCTGCTGGGATATCATGAATCATGTTTGAGAGAAAACTATTTTCTCATGCTTTTCCCACAGAGGTTTGGAAGGTGATCTATAAGCTAAACTGAGAGCATATTTTCTGAAAAATTCACATTATCTTTCTCAGTCATGTGAGAAGGAAGTCTGACATTCTGAGTAAAACATGTACATCCCACAAGGGCAGAGACTGTCAGTTGATTCCTTTGTGTTCTACTGCAGCTTCCCAGAGTGTTACAAAGAACAACTAGAGCACTAACAGTCCTACTTATGATAAACGTATGGCACACCTGAAGCCATCTTGATTGGAATAAAGTGGTAACTCTTAAAACATTTAATTTAAAAAGGAACAAAATGAGGGGGTTCATTTCGCCATAGAAAGTATGATTAGTGCTGCAGAAAGAAAAATTAGGGCACATTTTGAGTGACTTCTCAAATCCTCTTCTATTTCATTAAAAAATTCTGACATGCAGACTGAAACATGCACTTTCAATACCAGCAGCAGACTTCCCTGCTCAGCACTACAGTGATCTAATGAGCAACTAGAGTGCTAAAATTCTGAATTTATGGCAAATGTGTGACACATCTGAATGCCTTTTTGATGGAATCAAAGTAAAAAACTGAAAGTATTCCTACTGAGGAGACTGTAGTAAATGAGGAAATTAGGAAACTTCATAACAAATAAGTCTCCCAAGATGGCCACCAGAGACAAAAGAGCCCAAATGTAGCACAAATATCACCCAGATGTAGCCCAGGTATAGCCCAATGACATAATGTCCCAGAGTGTTCTAAAGAACAACTAGAGAGCTAACAGTCTTACTTATGACAAAAGTATGGCACACCTGACGCCATCTTGATTGGAATAAAGTGGTAACACTTAAAACATTTAATTTGCAAAGGAACACAATGAGGGGGTTCATTTTGCCATAGAAATTATTAGTGCTGCAGAAAGAAAAATGAGGGCACATTTTGACTTCTCAAATCCTCTTCTATTTCATTAAAAAATTCTGACATGCAGACTGAAACATGCACTTTGAATACCAGCAGCAGACTTCCCTGGTGAGCAGTAGCTTTGCTACAGTGATCTAATGAGCAACTAGAGTGCTACCATTCAGAATTTATGGCAAATGTGTGACACATCTGAATGCCTTCTTGATGGAACCAAAGTAAACAAGCATTGAAAATGCAATAGGTCTCGCCCTCGTTTAAGTTAAAGCAATTCTGTTTGTAATTAGGTGGCTTTTTAGCTTTGCTTGTATTAGTGTTTTTCAAACTTTCATGTACATAACATGCATATGTATGCATATATGTACATGTATGCATGCATTTATATTTGTTTATATATATATATATATGCAGATTATATATATGTTTATATATGTATGTATGTGCATATATATATTCACTTAAAAAACCATAGGTTTCACACAAGTTATAGTTAGCTGTACATTTCACTCGTAAAAAAACAATGAAATTCCACGTTATAGTTAGATCAGGTAACTATAACTTGCGCGACCGCAATGCACAATGTGTCATTTCAGATGTCATCATTGATGTCATGAGTGATGTCACTGACCATGTCATAAGTGATGTAATATGTGACGTCATCAGCAGTTTATTGTGGGCGCGCAAGTTATAGTTACCTGATCTAACTATAACGTGGAATTTCATTGTTTTTTTACGAGTGAAATGTACAGCTAACTATAACTTGTGTGAAACCTATGGTTTTTTAAGTGAATATATATATATATATATATATATATATATATATATATATATTTATATATATATATATATATATAAACACCACGAGTTGCCCCACTGAAGCAGTCACACACGAGGGGGCATATCCATACTGCTGCCACAGGCGGTTACATCACAGCGCTTCTGCCGCGCTTCCTCTTTTAAAGCCAAACGCGTTTCGAGTTTATCAACCCTTGGTCACTGGCAGGCAATTCATACAATGGTGCACAGACAGGCAGATCGTTTTTCAGGACCTCAATTTATTAAAGATATAAGCCCCGCCCCAATGGGCGTACACAGTTCTCATGGCATGCTGGTTGTGGTAGTTCCTCAGTATTCAGCCAGGCTTAAAGTCCCATTAAAAACCCCAGTGGGTCACTGCAATGTCCGTGATATCCCAATCACCATTGTTCATTTATTAAAACTAAAATAGTTGAGAAGCGGTAGACGGATTTGCTGCAATGCGGCCAATATCTACCTGTGGCTCCGGTCCCCCTCGTTTCGTTAGCAAGTCCACAGGTGCAGGACTTGAGAATCCGCCATCCACGGCGGCGGGACTGCTTCGCGGCTGGACAGGCCGCTAAACATAAACACCACGAGTTGCCCCACTGAAGCAGTCACACACGAGGGGGCATATCCATACTGCTGCCACAGGCGGTTACATCACAGCGCTTCTGCCGCGCTTCCTCTTTTAAAGCCAAACGCGTTTCGAGTTTATCAACCCTTGGTCACTGGCAGGCAATTCATACAATGGTGCACAGACAGGCAGATCGTTTTTCAGGACCTCAATTTATTAAAGATATAAGCCCCGCCCCAATGGGCGTACACAGTTCTCATGGCATGCTGGTTGTGGTAGTTCCTCAGTATTCAGCCAGGCTTAAAGTCCCATTAAAAACCCCAGTGGGTCACTGCAATGTCCGTGATATCCCAATCACCATTGTTCATTTATTAAAACTAAAATAGTTGAGAAGCGGTAGACGGATTTGCTGCAATGCGGCCAATATCTACCTGTGGCTCCGGTCCCCCTCGTTTCGTTAGCAAGTCCACAGGTGCAGGACTTGAGAATCCGCCATCCACGGCGGCGGGACTGCTTCGCGGCTGGACAGGCCGCTAAACATAAACACCACGAGTTGCCCCACTGAAGCAGTCACACACGAGGGGGCATATCCATACTGCTGCCACAGGCGGTTACATCACAGCGCTTCTGCCGCGCTTCCTCTTTTAAAGCCAAACGCGTTTCGAGTTTATCAACCCTTGGTCACTGGCAGGCAATTCATACAATGGTGCACAGACAGGCAGATCGTTTTTCAGGACCTCAATTTATTAAAGATATAAGCCCCGCCCCAATGGGCGTACACAGTTCTCATGGCATGCTGGTTGTGGTAGTTCCTCAGTATTCAGCCAGGCTTAAAGTCCCATTAAAAACCCCAGTGGGTCACTGCAATGTCCGTGATATCCCAATCACCATTGTTCATTTATTAAAACTAAAATAGTTGAGAAGCGGTAGACGGATTTGCTGCAATGCGGCCAATATCTACCTGTGGCTCCGGTCCCCCTCGTTTCGTTAGCAAGTCCACAGGTGCAGGACTTGAGAATCCGCCATCCACGGCGGCGGGACTGCTTCGCGGCTGGACAGGCCGCTAAACATAAACACCACGAGTTGCCCCACTGAAGCAGTCACACACGAGGGGGCATATCCATACTGCTGCCACAGGCGGTTACATCACAGCGCTTCTGCCGCGCTTCCTCTTTTAAAGCCAAACGCGTTTCGAGTTTATCAACCCTTGGTCACTGGCAGTCAATTCATACAATGGTGCACAGACAGGCAGATCGTTTTTCAGGACCTCAATTTATTAAAGATATAGGCCCCGCCCCAATGGGCGTACACAGTTCTCATGGCATGCTGGTTGTGGTAGTTCCTCAGTATTCAGCCAGGCTTAAAGTCCCATTAAAAACCCCAGTGGGTCACTGCAATGTCCGTGATATCCCAATCACCATTGTTCATTTATTAAAACTAAAATAGTTGAGAAGCGGTAGACGGATTTGCTGCAATGCGGCAATGCGGCCAATATCTACCTGTGGCTCCGGTCCCCCTCGTTTCGTTGAGTGGGGCAACTCGTGGTGTTTATATATATATATATATATATATATATTCACTGAAAAAACCATAGGTTTCACACATGTTATAGTTAGCTGGACATTTTACTGATAAAAAAACAATGAAATTCCCCCGTTATAGTTACTGCAGGCAACTATAACTCACGCGACCGCAATCCTCTGCTGATGCTAATACTGTATTTAGACACTTATTTGCCCATGTCTTCTTCCATTAAATTTTAGCTTTACATATATTACAAATATTTTTTTTTCATAAAGACACATATGTCATCAGCAGAAGATTGCGGTCGCGTGAGTTATAGTTGCCTGCAGTAACTATAACGGGGGAATTTCATTGTTTTTTTATCAGTAAAATGTCCAGCTAACTATAACATGTGTGAAACCTATGGTTTTTTCAGTGAATTTGCAAGGTTTTTTAAATGCTAAGTTACTTTACGCCATTCGTGGCGTGCGCGCCCAGTTAACGCAGTTCGTTCCGTGCGCGCACGGTGCGCTTTGCGCACCTCGCACACAGTGAGCACGCGGTGCGCTTCGGGGTGGGGAGAATGTGGATATTTTTTTTTTTTTTATAATTTTTTACCGTGCGCGTACGGTAAGCGTAATCGGCGATTTTCCGAAAAAAAAAAAAATTTTTTTTTTGGGCTTGGGGGTGGTTTGGGGACCCCTGTATCAATGCTGGGTGGTTAGGATCTCATGAAACTGCCTCTTTACATATATTTGGGGTACGTTTTTGCTGCCCAACTCAGGAAGCGAGAGGGAAAATGGCGGCCGCCGCTTCCTGGTTTCGACCGACTCGAATGTTTACTAAGATCTAAGAGCCAATCAGAATCGCGCTCGCGCTCGCCACTGTACGCGTACGGTAAGCTTACGGTAAGCGCACGGTAAGCGCACCGTAAGCTGCCACAGATATATATATTGATTTAAAGGCTATTTTCTCAGAATCTACTGAACAGATTTACACCAAACCTACAAAAGGCACTTCCTTGACCTGGGGACTACCTCTCTGCCAAATTTCATTAAATTCTGTTCAGCCGTTCGGGCTGTAGCCCTGTCTAAAGGTCCTATGGAAAAATGCATGGGAAAAACGCGTTTTGGGACCCCCTTTTATCTCAGCCCCCGCTTGACGAATCCCCCCGAGACTTTCAGGGTAGGAGCGGAGCGTAGCGCCCCACCTATTTTGAAAAATTAGCGAGGATTCGTCGACCGGCGCCAAAGTTATTCAAAATAGAATGTTGCGGATTTCCTATGGAAACGTGGTCCTAACTATAACTACCTACTGGCGACCGCCAGTAGGTAATATATATACACATACATATATAAATGCATATGCATATATATGCATATATATATGTGCATATGTGTGCGTGTAGAGAGAGGTATATACAGTTATACACACACCACCACACTTACAGCAATATGTATGTGTCTAGGCTTCTGAAGTTCCGGTTTAAACGTGTGTGATATTACATCACTGATGACATATGTGTCTTTATGAAAAATAAATATTTGTAATATATGTATAGCTAAAGATTAATGGAAGAAGACATGGGTAAATAAGTGTCTAAATACAGTGATGTAATATCTGACGTCATCAGAAGAGGATTGCGGTCGCGTGAGTTATAGTTGCCTGCACTAACTATACCGGGGGAATTTCATTGGTTTTTTACGAGTGAAATGTCCAGCTAACTATAACATGTGTGAAACCTATGGTTTTTTAAGTGAATTTGCAAGGTTTTTTAAATGCTAATTCGTAACTATAACGTGTGTGAAACCTATGGTTTTTTCAGTGAATATAGATATATATATAGATATATATTTTAGGTGTTTTCCTTACCTGATAAATACTTACCATTTAGTGGTAAAGGCATACATGGTAAAGACCTGAGTAGTAAAGGCAATATATGGTAAATGATGCGTGGTAATGGCATGCGTTGTTCTATCACACGTTTGACCGAAGCACATGCACTAACCACCATGGAGGCTGCAAAGTGTTAGTAGTACACCCAGATACAGCAAGGAGAATTCCCTGGCATAAGTCTTCCAGGAGGGAGAATGCAGGTGCCGTGGGGAAGTCCTCCTGTGTAAAATTGCATTTCAGGGGCTAATATTTGTGAATGCCAAAGGGGAAGCTGACCTGTTGGTGAAGTGTAAGGAATGGTCACTTGGCAATGGAGAAAACAAAACCCTCACTCACTTACCTAGTAGAGGACATGCTTCATCATTAGGTTCCCATCTTGGTGGCTGAGTCCTCCCAGGGGTGCTGCGCTGCCTGATTACAGTGTAGCTTTTTTTTAGTGCTTCTGTGACTGTTTATGTATTGGTGTGAAGTGATAATTAAAATTGGATAGAGATTTAGAATTTAGACCAAAGACAGCATCGGGACATAGGAAAGTAGTCATGACTAGTAGTGTAATCACCTTCTTCTTCTTGGCTCATCCAAAATAATTAAAACATTCATGACGTAGTGTGATGCAATCAATCAGTCAGTCAGAATAACTGTATTTAGCCATCATAATGTAGGCATAAAAAGTATACTACAGTTAGAAAACATTCCACAGCATTACAGTAAAGTTAAAGTGGCTGTAAAAAAGTATTACATTAAAAGTACAATTCATAATTATTTACACAATACAGTAAATTAATCTCTTTTTGGGTATAAAATTTTAGCAGATTGCTTGTCTCTTTTTTAGTGCAGATAACAAAAAGGATGTCAAAGAGAAGCAGATAAAAGGGTCAGGTAATAGTTGCAGATAATAGAGAGCTACACGACACTGTTTGAAGTTCATTTTACGCATAATGGGAATAATAAACCGTTTCCTTTTATCACAATAAAATTTACAGAAGAACAAGAAGTGTATATCATTCTGTACAGATCACTCATCACAGGTACAAAGTGGGAGGTCAGAGGCAACATACACATTACAGGGATAGCCCAACATAAGAGGAATATAATTTAAAGAAAATCTCACCAAGATATACCTGTGTTATAAATTAGTGACGAAAGATAAATATGTTGTGTTTATATCCATTTGCATTATACTCGGGGAAGCCAGGTATATTTTGACTGTCGACAAATTGATATTTTTAGTCTCCCTTCCTATCCGTAGATTAGATAGCAAATGAACTTTTAAATCAATTTTAGAGATAGAACAACAAGTTGTAGGATCTAAAAAAAGGTGATGGAGCCCAACTGCTTTCAGTGTGGATTCAACATAAGTTAACCAGGTGATGTTACCAACCCCATCTAATTTCAAAACATTCTTTATAATGTCTCTTGTCAAAGCAAGGGTCTCCTTTCACCATACTGAGTGCCACATTATAATCGGCGCCATTGAGTTTTTATCAGTAATATAAGAGGCTCTTAGTTCCATGTGGCACTTATAGTTGGCACATGACTTTGGTTATGAAAGGACCCTTTTTAAAAAGTTATCTTCAATAATCTGCAGTTTCGTACAATCTCTCGTTCCCCAAACAGCTGCTCCATAACTGGCAGCAGATACAGTCTTAGCTTGGTATACTGTTTTTATTAAGTCTATTGGTTTTAAGCCAGTTTTTTTAATGAATTTAGTTAGGGCCCCAATATTCTTTTCCATCTGAGTCCCTCTGTTAACAATCATTTTTTGCCAATTAGTTTGAGAGTCAAACATAATCCCTAAATAATTAAAAGAATCGACAACTACCAATTTTCCCCCTTCAGGAATAATTTCCGGGTGTTTTCGCTGTTTTGTGCCTGCTACTAGGATAAAAGACTTTGAATAATTAACTTTCAGATCTAAATTATTCATAAACTGCGTATATTCCAGCACAAGACGACGCAGTGCATTACTAGTACGAGCTAAAAGCACTGCGTCGTCTGCATATAGTAGTATTGGTACCTGTGCTGAATTAACATAAGGAACATCCGGAGCAGATCTCAGCAGTGCAGATTCTACACCGTTGGTGTAGAGTGCAAATAAGAAGGGGGCGAGAACGTACCCCTGCCTCACACCTCTTGCAATTTTAAAAGACCTGGTGCACTCGCCATCCCTTCCATATCAGACACAGGCTGAGGCACCTGAGTACAAATCACGAATGATATTAATGATATTCAGGTCAATCCCCATTGTCTCCATGATCTGCCACAGCCTAGGCTGTGCCACGCAGTCAAAGGCTGCAGACAGATCCATGAAGGCTAGATGGAGGTGATCTTTTTTTGCAGCTGTGTATTTCGCTATGATTAGGCTCAGGTTCAGACACTGGTCCACAGTGCCTTTCCCTTTCCTAAATTCCCTCTTACAAGTAGTGAATTTATTTGTGGTATTCTCGGTCAATGTTAAAAATTAGTGGTGGATAAATGTGGGATAGCTTAATGAATGAAAGTTCTTGTCAAAAGCAATGGGCCTTTTTTGTATCTTGTGGATATTCTGATCAAGCTTCGGATTCACTGAATTCATATGGAAAGCCATATAGTTATTGCAGCTGGCCTGAATAGAGATATTGGGTATATGTTAGGCCTTGTGAATATGTAGATTGTCACTAGATACTTCACAGATGTCAGCAGACTAGATTCATGGGATTAGTTTCACCCTTGTAAAATATCTTTGGGATAGTTTATTTGCCCTTTTATTGTGTGAGACTCTGCTGAAGTAGGGCCTGTGAATTAGTATTGTCACTAAGAACTTGGTGACTATTTGGTAAACTTTTTGCCACATGCATGTTTTGTATATATTTGTAGGTTTAAGCTTAGAATTGAGCTCTGTGCTTTAACGTACATTTCTTTTTAGGTCTCGGCTAGGCAGCGCATGCGCTATCTCATTGAGAGATGCTGTATACAGTATAGTGGGGGAAGCCCCGCCCACTTTCAGCCTATCTTTGTGATTGGCCGCAATCGTAAATGCTGCATGCTGATTGGTTTTTTGTAAACTTAATCCCGTCCCCTGAGGGCCATGTCGTCATTATCGTCCTTCCACAGCTATCGGCCCCTTTACCATTAAAACCGTTTCGTTTCCCTGCCTCCTCCCATTCCCTCCCGCAGTCCGTGAAATCTCAGGCCAGCAGCACCCGCCCACCACCTCCCGTTTGTGCCTTTTTAACGCTCGCACTTCCGTATAAAATGCAATAGGTCTCGCGTAAATACGAGTCCTGTTGCATTTTAAATGCTTGTTTGGTGTGGGATTGGTGGGTGAATTAGCACTCCTTTTTCATTGCAGCGCATGCGCTGATTGTTGTATTGATTGCAGATTCGGGATGTTGGCCTACTTTGTCATGCTGGTTGCATGACCGTCTCTGTGTTTTCATTAGGTTGGGTTACTTTCCACCTCGTAGTCATTTAGGGTTTCCCAACTGCCCCCCGCATTGTAGTGGTGAAGAGGGTGCTGTACTTGGTAAGGAATTTTGGTTTCTGGTTGCCATGCTCCTACATAAATCTGTGTGCATGCTACGGTGGCGGCACTGCATGGAAAACAAGCAGTTTGACCATTTCATCCTGACAGTATGTTAAATGGCATAACTATGCAAGGGTCCGTGTAAGGTACGCCATGTGCACATCGCCGATCACCACCTTTATTTGCTGGTCTTGTTACTGCCGCTACCACGATCTACAGGGCCGAGCATGGTTTATCAATAGCTCCCCTTGAAAGCTTTTCTAAAGCCAGTGCACTCTCTGTCACCATCAAGGCGCCAGATCCCCAACCCCTAGTGGAGTGGCAAAAAAGTTTTAATCCCTACAAACAAATGTAGTAGAGGACTGTTCAGCATAATGGATTAGATCTAATTGTATAATTTATTTATTTGTTCCTCTGTTCATTTGCATTGCTTTATGCGCCGTCCATATTGTAAATATCTCTGACACTTCCAGTATGCTTAATGTAATGTTTAGTGAAATTCCAGATGTTACATATTTCTATTAGAAACCAGGCGGTACAGAGTATACTGCATTTTGAAGTACTTTAAAATACAATCTAAATGTTTTTTAAATGTGAGATGTCCGCATTGAGGTGTCAGTGGTTAAAAGTAGATCTTTTTGTCTTTTAAGTCTGCCTCTAGCTGCTTTCCACAGGGCAGCTGATTAAGAGCAGGTCCAGCGCGGGAATGAATCCCTTGTTACTGTTTGCATCCTTCTCGGTACCGGTAGTCCTTGCCAGCAAGCAGCAGACGCTGTAGCTACATAGGAAACAGAAGGAGCCTTTGGAGTGGATTGTGTCCTTGAGCCTAAAAAGGGGGCTCTGACATGACCGTGAAACCAGCGGCCTTTCTACCGATGCATTGTACTAGTGTCCATCGCATAACTTAGAAAGGGGGCTCTGACGTGACCGTGAAGCCAGCGGCCTTTCTGCAGATGCATTGTACTAGTGTCCACCGCATAACTTAGAAGGGGGGCTCTGACGTGACCGTGAAGCCAGCGGCCTTTCTACCGATGCATTGTACTAGTGTCCACCGCATAACTGAGAAAGGGGGCTCTGACGTGACCGTGAAGCCAGTGGCCTTTCTGCCGATGCATTGTACTAGTGTCCACCGCATAACTTAGAAAGGGGGCTCTGACATGACCGTGAAGCCAGCGGCCTTTCTGCCGATGCATTGTGCTAGTGTCCACCGCATAACTTAGAAAGGGGGCTCTGACATGACCGTGAAGCCAGCGGCCTTTCTGCCGATGCATTGTGCTAGTGTCCACCGCATAACTTAGAAAGGGGGCTCTGACATGACCGTGAAGCCAGCGGCCTTTCTGCCGATGCATTGTGCTAGTGTCCACAGCATTAACTTAGAAAGGGGGCTCTGACATGACCGTGAAGCCAGCGGCCTTTCTGCCGATGCATTGTGCTAGTGTCCACCGCATAACTTAGAAAGGGGGCTCTGACATGACCGTGAAGCCAGCGGCCTTTCTGCCGATGCATTGTACTAGTGTCCACCACAAGCCAGCGGCCTTTCTGTCGATGCATTGTACTAGTGTCCACCGCATAACTTAGAAAGGGGGCTCTGACGTGACCGTGAAGCCAGCGGCATTTCTGCCGATGCATTGTACTAGTGTCCACCGCATAACTTAGAAAGGGGGCTCTGACGTGACCGTGAAGCCAGCGGCCTTTCTGCCAATGCATTGTACTAGTGTCCACCGCATAACTTAGAAAGGGAGCTCTGACATGACCGTGAAGCCAGCAGCCTTTCTGACGATGCATTGTACTAGTGTCCACCACATAACTTAGAAAGGGGGCTCTGACATGACCATGAAGCCAGCGGCCTTTCAGCCGATGCATTGTACTAGTGTCCACCGCATAACTTAGAAAGGGGGCTCTGACATGACCGGGAAGCCAGCAGCCTTTCTACCGATGCATTGTGCTAGTGTCCACTGCATAACTTAGAAAAGGGGCTCTGACGTGACCGTGAAGCCAGCGGCCTTTCTGCCGATGCATTGTACTAGTGTCCACCGCAAGCCAGCAACCCTTCTGCCGATGCATTGTACTAGTGTCCACCACGTAACTTAGAAAGGGGGCTCTGACATGACCTTGAAGAGAACAGTCTTTCTGCCGATGCATTGTCCTAGTGTCCACCGCATAATTTAGAAAGAGGGCTCTTACGTGACCGTGAAGCCAGCGGCCTTTCTGCTGATGCATTGTACTAGTGTCCACCGCATAACTTAGAAAGGGGGCTCTGACGTGACCGTGAAGCCAGCGGCCTTTCTGTCGATGCATTGTACTAGTGTCCACCACGTAACAAAAAGAAAAGAAGTTTGCGTGAGAGGATCTTTACTGCAGTGGTTCTTGACCTTTGGTCTGGAGTCCGCAAAACCCACTCGAGGTACGCAAATGCTCAGAAAATTAAACAATGACTGATTAATAGTGCATATCACTAACGAAACAAAATTGAAACCAGTAAAACATTTTGTAAATGTAAAAGCATTCGAAATTGCAGGCAAAAAAATAAGTTAGTATTCTCAGATTGATTTGTGGGGGTGCATCAAACAGAATATAGGATGGACAGTGAGTGGCCTCAATGGATTATAGATGAGCGCAAACCTTTGCATTGATATTACAATTTTTATATTTTTTTTGTATAAAATGTTTGAGAATGCAATATTTTATCATTTGTTTCTCTTTTATGAATGCTTGCTTCAGTGTTTTTTGATTTGTGGTTCAGATCATTGACAATGCTTATGCAGAGGTCCCCGTTTTCTAGTAATGACTTAGTGGGGATCCTTGGATTCCAATAAAGATTCGGTGGAGCTTCTTGGGTTCTAGTAATCATCAAGTCTAGGTCCACAGAAGTCAGAAGGTTAAGAACCACTTTGTTACTCTATCTTCACAGAAGATAGATGGTTTGCTGAAGATGACTTAAAATGACTACTGTTAGGACTCAAATAGTTCAGCCACTGTCTAAGTCAGGGTTGTGCATCAGCGACTTCGTGTGATGCTGCAGGTGCGATTCACATAAACTCTGACAACTGAGCTACACACAGGACTTCAGGCACCGGGTCTATTGTCATTACTTTAAGGCATGTGCCTTAAAAACGTAACCCACTCTCAAATGTGTAAGCACACAGATTGGGCCAGACATTTTATGGCATCAAGATGTCCCCTAAGTGGATGACTAGTATGACAAGGACCTGGGAAAACGAACTGGCGTAAGGTGCATGTGAGATTTTGTTAGCCGTGTAACTCTCGTGCCCATGGGTCGCCTACTCTGAGGGCTGTCCCATAGATTGTCTCTGCTCAGAGAATGGTCATTCCCTTGCATTGTGTGCGCTCAATGGCAGTTTGTGTATATCGTCTGGCTGCTAAGGACCTATCCCATAAACTTGTCTACACTCAATTGCAGACCGTTCCTTACGCACTGTGTGCTTAGTGACTGTTCTTTCCCATGATGTATCTCCTCTGTTGAGGGCTGTCCCATAGGTTGTCTGTGCTCAGTGGATGGTCACTGTCTTGCACTGTTTGCACACTGTGATGGTTTGCTCCCATGTTTTGTCTACTCTGTCGAAGACAGTCTCTTAAACTTTCTGTGGTCAGTGAACTGTCATTCGCTTGGCACTCTGTCTTTGATGTCTGTTCGGTCTCATGGTCTGGCTGCTCTCAGTTGAAGGCTTGCGCGTGTTACACTAGGATATATGGGGTAGAGTGTCTCTGGGGTAGAGGAAACAAGCTTTGGGTGGCAAGGTGTCTAGTGTTGTGATTCATTGTCACAAGGGGGTTGGTGATGAGGAATTCTGGGACTGATGGTGGAGGTGTCTGGTGTTGTGATTCATTGACACTATGGGGTTGGTGATGAGGAATTGCAGGACTGATGGCGGAGGAGTCTAGAAGAGCTCTTAAGGTAGGCCTACTGCCAGTGAGTTGCATCTCTGAGTGTGGCGGATGAGGGAATGTTGCCTTCCTGAGGGTTAACTGCACTGACATCTTGTCTGCCACTGGTGGGGAGTGGCTCTAGCTTTCTGCACTGCTATCCAGGTAGGGGTCATGTGGAGAGTTCACTGTAGGGATGTGGCTACTTGCACCTGAATCGGACAATCTCAAACAGAAAGACATGGCTATCTGGGCTCCAGTGTGGTGCCTTTGGCATTCAATATCTCCACGAGTGGGACATGGGTTGAAGTGTGGTATTGCTGCTCAGTGCACCTGTGCTGCGTGTGGATGAAAACCCGCCATCCGGGCAGGGGCAGTATTATAGGGCCTGTCCCAACTTCAACATTCCTGGTGCCTGTCGCTGATTCCCAGTAGGACGGGCGCCTGCATTGCCTCGACTCAAGCAGATAGTACCCCTTCCCTCTGTATCCCTTGTTTACATGCAGGCTTTACGTTTTCTGTGTCAGCTGTTATCTCATATTGGTTTTGGCTGCTGTTTTTTAGTGCTCTTGTGTCGAACTCCACACATGACGTGCACGTTTTACGCAGAATTGTTTTTTTGTATTGTTCCACCATTCACATTTGCATGAATCAGACTTTTTGCTTTCGTACTCACAAATCGTTTACAATGTGTAAAGTGCACAAATTGTGTGCTGACCAGTACAAGCACCACAACTAAAATGTAATAGCCAGTCCAATTGTTGACCCTTTATCCCTCCCCGATCCGCAGCACTATGTTATGACGCTGTAACAGTGTTGGTTGGCGCCATATTGGTTAATTTGAGCTGTCTTTTTCAAAAGTGTAATGTTTTGTTTTTGGTAACGTCTCTTATGTTTGCATCCTAGAGATCTATCATCACTGAGGAGGCGTACCGGACAAGGAGTCAGAAGCGGGCTCTCGAGCAGGATCCCCCCATTAACAATCTGGAAAATAAGAAAATAAAAATGGAAAAAGGACTAACAGTCCCCAAAAGTGGAGGGGAACATTTCATAAAGACGGAAGTTGGGACAGGGAGATCGCTGGGGCTGTCGAGAACTCTTCGGTGAAGGCAGAGGTACTGACTGGAGATGAACCTGTGGACATGACGAGTTCAAAAAAGTAAGTTTATTGTTCCATTCTACTTTTCCAGCCTCTATAATACTGTGCCCAGACCGTTGCCTCTGTGTGACTAACAGCGTATACTTGTCCCTTCTATATGTGGGGTGACTGAAGAAACGATGAAACGCCAGTAAATAATAACTGTAGATAAGTTTATTCCATAAGTAGAAAGGCTCTTGATGTGCCCAGTACTGCTCCCAGTACAACTGCTCTCCGCTTACATTCTAGAATCACCATATGTAACCGGCGCATGCAGTTGCTGGGAAATCACAACATTTGAAAGATACAATTCATTTAGGTAGATATAACATATCTCCCTTCTATCAATACAAAACAAATAACAATGCACATACCCTCTGTAATAATAATAACATTGACAATTAACACATGCACTTACTAACTAGTCACAAATATAATGCTTGAGAAATTTGGGTTTGACAATAGTGCGAGAAGATTGACGAGTCATAGTGGCATTTGGTACAATTTTGCTTGATATACCCTTATCGCAATTAGAATCACCTTCTTTCTTGCAAATGGATTTAGAAGATTGACATCTTAACCACTCATTTTCCTCAGTGGAATTAAATATGGAAACCTTCCTTGTATTCCACCAATTGCCATCCGCCAGTTTTACACAATTTCCTTTGACATGTACAATCTCCTTGGGACAAGACCACTTAGATGTGCCTTTTTTAGATCTGTCACCTATATAAACTCTAACCCACATTCCTGTCCTAAACAATCGAGGAACCTTGTGAATTTGAGAATTGTGTCTATGACCATAAGAATCCTGATGTTTCTTAACACGCACTCGGATATCATCATGATTTACCACACTCTTGCGCGCTCTCATCATCCACGCCGGTACAGCTACTGTGCAAGGTATTCTACCTTTGAGAATGCTAAATGGAGTCTCTTTGGTGACAGAATGAGGAGTGGTCCTATAACTCCATAACATGTTTCTCACCTGTTGTTTATAATTTAAACCACTTTTACTAGCTAATTGTATACTTTCCACCAGTACTCTATTAAACCTTTCCACAAGACCATTTCCCCTAGGATGATACAACGGAGTTCTGGTATGCTTAATTCCCCATGTATTCAGAAAATTTTTAAATTCAGCTGAAATGAATTGCGAACCATTGTCTGAGATAATTTCGGCTGGACAACCTTCCCTTCTGAAATATCTTCGCAAAATGCAATTATTATACTAGATTTTACTTCTTTTACAAACGTTACTTCAGGCCACTTTGAAAAATAGTCTATCATGACAATAGCAAACCTGTCACTGGTACCAAGAGTTTCAAATGGACCTCATATGTCAATGGCTAGTTTTTCCCACGGTGATTCAGGTAAAGGTATAGGATCAATTGTAGACTCTTGGGTAGTATGTGATTTGTCACTCAGAGCACAAGCAACACAATCACGTACAAATCTTTCTATTTGGGTATCAATACCTGGCCACCAGAAATCTTCCCTGATACGTCTTTTCAAAGCAGACATGCCACAGTGACCCTCGTGCATGAGACTTAACAGTCGACATCTTATACTTTGTGGAACCACAAGACGACAACCTCTTCTCACCAAATTTTTTACAATGGTAAATTCAGACCATATAAGTTTGAAAGGCTCTAAGCATTCCGGATGCAACTTCCACCCTTGAATGTCAGTAAGAGCTTCCTTGAGATTCTTAAGAGTGATATCATCCTTGGCAGCAGATATCCATTCCTCTTCAGATATTGCACTACACACATCATTAATGTCAGCTATCATCCACTCATCGTCCTCACTCACACTGATGTCATCAATCGGCAATCTAGACAGGCAATCTGCATTTACATTTTTTATCCCAGGGACATATTTAACATCAAAAGAGTATTCTTGAAGTCGATAAAGCCACTTGGCAATTCTGGGAGTTGCTTTAGCTGATCCTTTTGTAGAGAAAAGACTCACCAATGGTTTATGGTCAGTTCTTAACGTGAATCTAATGCCCCACACATATATGCGAAAGTATTGGACACGCCACCAGCAAGCAAGAGCTTCTTTTTCGACTGTTGAATAAGTATGCTCTGCACCCTTTAAAGTACGTGAAGCAAATGCTACCACTCTTTCTTTTCCTTCGTGTACTTGAATGAGGACAGCACCCAGACCATGATTGCTAGCATCTTTGGATATGATAGTCATGTCATTAGGATTAAATGGTTTTAAACAAACCGCATTTGCAATGGTCTTCTTAATGCTCTCAAATGTTGTTTGGCACTCATTCGACCAAATACATTTTGTTCCCTTCTTCATCAGGTTTCTTAGAATTCGAATTTTGTCAGAAAAATGACTAACAAATTTTGAGTAGTACTCCACAAGACCTAAAAAGGATCTTAACTGGTCTTTGTCTGTAGGAGATGGCGCTTTTTCTATGGCATCTATTAAACTAATTTTAGGCTTTATCCCTTCTTTTGTTAAGGTGTGCCCCAAATATTCCACTTCAGGCATACAAAATTTGCATTTCTCAAGGCCTATCGTAAGCCCCGCATTATTCAGTTTGCTCAAAACTGATTCTAGTATGACATCATGTTGAGCACTATCACTGCCCCAAACCAATACATCATCCTGAAATACTAATATGTTCTTAAGCCCCGCTAAAATCTTTTGCATTACCCTTTAAAAGACTGCAGATGCCGAAGCAAGACCAAAAGGCATCCGTATAAACTAAAATGCACCTTCAGGCGTAATGAAAGAAGTGAGATGCCTGCTTCCTTCATCTAACAGTATTTGATGGTATGCACTTGATAAGTCTAATGTGGTGAAATGCGTACCACCCTCGATGCTGGCCAACATTTCATTTATTTTAGGGAGCGGATGACGATCAACCCATATGCCCTCATTTAAGTCCCTCAAATCAATGCACATTCTGATCTTGCCATTAGGTTTCCTGGCCAAAACTACCGGACTCAACCATTCCGATGCCTGTATCGGTTCGATTATGCCATCCTTACATAATCTTTGTAATTCGTCTTTCAATTTCTGTCTCAAAACCATTGGCACGTTCCTCACTTTGTGTACTTTGGGTACAGCACTGTCCTTTAAGATGATTCGATGTTTAAACTTTTTAAGACATCCTAAAGATTCTTTAAATAGATCCGGAAACTTGGTAACCCATTTGTTGTTGGAAGAAATAATGTTCAACACTTGATCGGGATGATTAGGATTTAGAATGATGCCTAACGCTCGTTGTTCTTTCCATCCCAAAAGAGATTTTCCTTTTTCCACAATGTATAATTTGGCTAATGTTTTCTTGTTTTTGAAACTGATCTCTGTTGACACATAACCAATGACAGGTAGTTTATTACCACAGTAACCCTCTGGTATGACATCCGTGGGTATCAAATCTTTTGAATGGAAACCTATTTTTTCCCAAATGGATTTATCAATTATGGAAAAAGGAGAACATGAATCCGACCACATATGTACCTCTGACTCATTAATTTCCACTATACACTTGGGAGGACGATAAGAGTCCTTGGATCCTTCACAATTACAGACTTGTGAAGAATCAATCATTAGCAATTCTATATCGTCATTTTCACTCTCACTAGAGACTTCATCTTCTTTCACAAAGTTAATAACTTTCTTGTTCATTTGAAAATTGCATAGTCTTGAATAATGCCCAATTTTCTTGCATCTATAACATCTGCTCCTAATGGCTGGACAATGTGTGGCATCAGCAGTGTGTTTAGGGCTACCACATCTAAAACAGTATCTTGACTTAGATCTGATTTGATCAAACTTTCTCTCGTCAAGCTTTGTCTGAACTTGTTTATTGTAATGTTTGTTAGGATTGTTGATTGTTGATACTGTGGATGGATTTATCTTGTACATCTTTGCTCGTTGAACTTTCATTTAATTCTTTCACATACTTAGATGTGTTCTCCATTCTCTTTGCAGTAGAAATTGACTTCTCTAATGAAGAATTCTTCATACCAAGCAATTTTTCTTGAATCTTGAGATTGTATAATCTATTTATCATTTGATCCCTAATGAGTTCATCTCTCAGATCTTTAAAATTGCAATTTACAGCAAGTTTACGTAAGTTGGACACATATTGTTCAGTGGATTCTGTTTGCTTTTGAGCTCGGGAAAAGAATTTGTGTCGCTCCACTACTATGCTGATTTTCCTTCCAAAATTTTCTTCCAGGGCTTTCAGCGCTATTTCGTAGACATCAATATCGTTATTATCACCACTGTCACCAGTTTGGTCTGCTGTTGCATTAATTTCATCCATTTCGGGTAATGTCTTTAACACGTTCCTTCCTTCTTGGCCAAGGGAGTGTTTTAAAATGGCCAATTTCCTTTTTGACACGTATACATCCCCCCCATGGCCTCTAAGTACGTTTCAAAAGCTTCCTTCCACTCCTCCCATGGAATGTCTGGTTGTCCTGGCTTTTGTAAAAATGGTGAAGGAACATTAATTGTTGATTGAGAAGACATTGTGGAATTATAAAGTTTTGCATTCAAATGAAATTACTGTTTAGGTCCACAGGGGCGTGTATATATAGCTGGTTTGTTTTTATTAGTTGCAGAATGGATGAGAAAGAAAAAAAAAATATAACAAACTGCATAAAATGATATTTTGTAGCGTTTTTTTTTTTTTTAGTGTATTGACACTTATATTGATGTCACAACGAACAATTGCTTGTTAAAATAAGCCGAAACTGCTTTTTACAGTAATCACGCTGTGTAATCCTTGTATCCCAATCCAAAATGGATGCCTGCGCGCTGTGACACGTCACACGCACGCTGTGCGTGCCTCGTAGCAGCGTTAACAATCCCGTGAGCCTCAGTACGTCAGAGGAGCTCGAGCAGACGTCGCGTGCCACCTCCCTACAGCGCGAGGATTCCGATTCACAGTAAGCCTTTTTATGCCGAATATATTGTATAAAAAAAAATCACAGACCTTGAGGTGCCACACCGAAGATCGGCAAAAGCTCGGAGATGTGAATTTTGAATTATGTTTCTTTCTTCCTTAATGTCGTGGATGTAGAACGTGGTTAAAGGTTCAGTGTTTGTATGAAAATGTCCCACGGCGCTTTCAATAAGATCCCAGGATCGTC
This sequence comes from Triturus cristatus, assembly GCF_964204655.1. Classification (NCBI taxonomy): domain Eukaryota; kingdom Metazoa; phylum Chordata; class Amphibia; order Caudata; family Salamandridae; genus Triturus; species Triturus cristatus. The sequence continues at coordinate 1,391,292,349 of NC_140590.1, forward strand.
GCCACTGAAGAAACGATGAAACGCCAGTAAATAATAACTGTAGATAAGTTTATTCCATAAGTAGAAAGGCTCTTGATGTGCCCAGTGCTGCTCCCAGTACAACTGCTCTCCGCTTACATTCTAGAATCACCATATGTAACCGGCGCATGCAGTTGCTGGGAAATCACAATATTTGAAAGATACAATTCATTTAGGTAGATATAACATAGTCCAAGAGAGATGGGCCCATTTTGAATATAAGGTGAAGGAAATAATGGGTTTAAAGATGGAAAACAGGAATTGAATGCTGGCAAAATGTTATCTCGTTTTTCAACCCATAGTGTGTCAAGCTGTGGCTGGATTAGCTTCCGGTGATTGAGAAGAAAATTAAAATAGTGTACTGTTCATCCAGTGGCACCACATGCACACTTGGAACGACCCAGTACTGGGAGATATGATATTGTGGTGATCTCATGTTGAGTATATTAAAGCCCATCTTGTATACGTGTTACACCTTGGGATACCTTTTTTAGGTCAGACTTGACTTTGCATCTGTCTTTAGTCCTATAGTTTACAATTCTTTTAAAATATAAATAGTGGGTGGGCTTGGACTCTGCCGAGGGTAGTACTTTTCACTCCTCTCGTGACGTTGGGTGTTTAGTGTATTGTTCATCCATCTTCAAAGTGCTTGCATTTCAAAGTACGAGTATTTTGCATCTAAAAAAGGCAATCCTCAGTTCTTTCTTATAGATGCATTTGATACAGAACATAAAAAAGTATCTGCATTTCTTTTTAATATTTTTATAGACATCAATACCGACACCGTTACCCACCTCCACAGCATTTGAGTGTGCTTTAAAAACCGACCGGTTGGGTTTGGAAGTTTACACAGGATCAAGCAATCGATGAAGTGGAAATAAGCGATTAGACCCCGGGGTCCATATTGCACTAGTGCCACTTGGGTGCAGCATGTCTGTGTTTACGCTTTCTGTTTTCTGGGGGCAATCTTGATGCTTCTGCTGCTCTTCTGTAATACAGATTGTGCCAATCACATGTAGGAACAATGCAATTTCAAGGGTGTGTTCCCTCATTTGCATGGTGACTTAAGCCTATGCCAATGAGGGAACTCTCTGGATTTGCTTCACGCTGTATTGAACACAGGCGCACACTCAAAGGAGCAAATTTGGTGGTGCATTCACTGTGCATCACCAAGAGGTGGGGCAGTGAGTGCGGCTGAACGGTGGGGTTCCATGGACATCCCCAGGCGTCGCCCTGCAGTTGGGTATAATAACTTAAAGAATTCACCTGCAGTGGGATCTTGTTGCATTCTGCAATCGGATGAGTGAACCGTCTGCTTCAAATGGCAGATCCACCTTTCACTAATATGATGCCAACAGGGCAATGCATGCACTTGCTTTTTAGGTCGAGCCTGGGCAGCGCATGCGCATGCGCTGCTTTGCAAGCCATGCTGTTTTGGAGTATTGAATAGAAGTCCCGCCCAGTCTCCGCCCATATTTGTCATTGGCTTGTGTCGTCATCCTTCATAAATGCTGGCTTCTGATTCGTTAATAGGCTTATCTGAAAGAAACACGTAGTGATAGATTCCTTACCATAGAATATCCCCAGGCATCAGACTGGATCCAGAAAGTTTTCGTCAGCAGTACCCCTGCGCTTCGGTAGGTGGCGTCGTGCGGCTCCGCGTCCGTCGTGGTCGCCGGGATGACATTGCGGGCACTACTTGAACGCCGCCCACGTGCGCTGACGTTAGGTCTTTCTGTTTCCACGCCAGCAAGCGCAGATCCGGGAAGAGCTAGTACCCCAAGTCATTTTTTGAGGCTTTTTGTCTCCGTTTCTAGGTCTCGCCTCGGCGAGATTTAATGCAGATGAGTACTTTTAGAAAAGGGCTTTAAGCCCCGCCCTTCATTTCCATTGGCTGGCGTCAACGTTTATGCTAAACGGTGGCCAGCCATTGGAAACGAGCTTTCTGGGTTGCCTCCCTTTGGCTTTTTGGGACGGCTCACCTAGACTAGCTCGCCTGCTTTCCTTCCGTCGCAAGCAATTTCTTATCTTTATGGGGCCATGTGTTTAAACACATGGCCTCATAAAAACAAGAGATCCGGCTGCAGCGTGGTCCTCCTTCACTTTCGGGACCGCGCTTGTTATGCTAAGCAGCACACTCGTAAATGTCCCCGAGCCGGTGACATTAACTCCGAGGGCCTTGTTAAGGGCCTTTATTTGTTTTGTTTTTGGCCTTATTTCTCTTCTTGCCACTGCCTTTTGGTTCTTTTGTCTTGGGGTCTGGGCGAGCGCTGCGCTCCCACCGGAAATGCCGTTCTGCGTTAATCACCATTTGCCTTTCTATAGAATTTGCTTTTGCCGTCTATCAGCTTCGAAGCATTTTAAAAATGATTTCCTATTATGAACCAAACTCACGGATAATATTTTACTGACCCGAATAGCTTAAAGGTTACGTCGTCCAGGTCTTGGTTATAACCAGTTTAATGTGAATGCACCAGATTTCAGCAGCAGACGCCTAAACCTGCTCAGCTGTCTCATCCAGTTTCTAGAATCCAAAGTTGGCACCATCGCATACATAGAGCTATTTTTGTGGGTGAGCGGGATCCTGTTATTTATTTTTAGCGTTTTCCTTTCGAAAACGTTGTAATGCTGTACGTTACAGGGCAATGGCGCTGTGTTGCCGTTAGGAAGGTCTCGTAGCGCTATCGGTGTCCAACACTTTCGCACATTGGTCTGCACATGAAGCTTCCGGGTGGGTTTGTCGTTTTGTAGGAGTTTGTGGGAAAATCACTTTAATGTATTTCAGATCCTTCAGGTTTGTGTGAAAACACCCAAGGTTTCTGTTAAATCTTTTAAATGGAGCACCCAGATGCTGAGATTATAGCGAGTAGAAAACGCTGGGAGTGTGTAAATGCACACCCTGCCATAGTTGGTATGTGTTCTCAGGCCATCTTGTATTTCACTATTGGCTCTATGGCCAATGTCAGGGCGACAGACCAGAGCTCCTTTTCACAGCTCTGTCTTTCTGCGTTACTTCCCCTACGCCCCAAAAGTTCCCTTCCCCACATTTATAGATCTCACATTAGCCAAAACTTGGCTTTCACTCAGGGCGCAAGTCCTAAACAAGCATTAAAAATGCAATAGGTTTCGCCTTTCATTAAGTTAAAGCCATTTGCTTTGCTATACAATATCATTAGGAAAGCAAATGGCTTTAACTTAATCAAAGGCGAGACCTATTGCATTTTCAATGCTTGTTTAAAGAGAAAGCATTGGCTGGACAAGGAATGAATGTTGTTATGTGTGTTGCTGAGGTCTGAGTTTCCAACCCTTATCACCTTCCTGAGGGAGAGGTGAGCTGCTCTGCCATTGCTATCATAAGAGTCCAGTGCTGAATAGGTGTGCCCGGATTTCAATTTGGTGTGACAACAGTGTGGGAACCCAGAGTGATAGCTGGTGAACTACCTCAGTTTAAACAATTGAAGCCCAGCTACCTCTGGATGCCCATTGGCCACCAAACCAGTCCTCACAACGCCCCTCTAGTCTCTCAAGATGTTCATATGCACTCTGATATAGTCGTGCTGTGGGATCACAAAATCTCCATATGATGACTATATGCGTCTGCTCAGTCTGCCTTGGATTCAGTAGAAGATCATAGCTCTTGAAAGGAACCAGAGAGAAATTTAGACCAAAGACAGCATCAGAACATAGGAAAGTAGCCAAGACTAGTAGTGTAATCACATTCTTCTTCTTGGCTCATCCAAAATAATTAAAACATTCATGACGTAGTGTGATACAATCAATCAAAGTGTGAATGGTGACACTAAACTCAGGCTTAGACTCCTTTTTCTGGTTGTTATCTAGAGGTCATTGTAAGTATTTCTGAGTTGAGTAAACCATGCTATACTTTCTCTTCTAGTGAATCTATGAATCTGCACTGATATATGTACTACACATTGTCTCTTATAGCATACTTTTTGCAGATTTTAAAGTTAATTTTTTATTCTGTGATTAGTGTAGTTGGTTATGGGCTCTATAAATTCCAAAGACCTACAGCATTGTTTTACTAGCATTTGTACTACTTAGATACATTCACTTTAGATGCATTCTGTACATTGTAATGTATTATTTTTATTGTGTGACGATCTAACCTTTATTTTGATTTTGTATAGAATATCTCCTAGATCATGTTTGTCTCAGAACGCATCAAAACTTATGATCAAAAACATGGGCTTCTGCTTTTCCTCTTCTGTTTCCTTTGGCATGGGTTGCTTTAACACAAACTCTACTGCTTCCTCTTCTAGGGCCTACATTCAACCTATAGTAGCCCTGCAACCGTCTTGTCACTTTTTCTATTTTCCACATGTATTAATTCAGGGAAACAGCGTTTACAACGCTGCCATTACCACGCGTGGCTTTACATCGCAAGTCGTTTCTACGACTTGTGCTAGGTGGCATGCAACAGCAGGGAATGTGTTTGATTTTAAATCCAACACATTCCCTGCTGTTGCGCTAACTGGAGTAGGAATAGTAATTTATACTATTCCTAAATCCAGCGCGCCATCTAGCGCAAGTCGTAAAAACGACTTGCGAAATAAAGCCACGCGTGGTAACAACGCAGTCGTTGTAACGACTGCATTGTAACCTACAGTGTGGTAATAGCACGCGTAGAAACGTCATACATTCATTAATTTATTACACTGTCCACATTGTCAGGCTCTTGCAACCTTCTCTTATTACCAAGTCAGTTTGACTTTTTTCTTCAAGAACTTTTGTTGGGCTTGCTCCACCGTTGTCTCAAAATCCCCGCTCACACTTCTTGCCTTCTCCTCCTCACATCCCTGTAGTATACAACTCTGCATTATTTATTGTTATTTAGCCTTTTTTTTCTTGTCAAAGCTGTATGACTATTTTCCATTCTTCCTCTTTGTACATTACTTAATAGTGATTTACCTCGATTATCTAAATTGCATGTGTCCCCATTAATTTTTTTATTGCAGATATTGGGATATTGCATATCCTAATAACATCTTAAGGTTTTACTTTTCCCTACGAATTTCAACAGGTATGCCTTTATTTTTATTTAACTGGTCTCTTCCTCAGGTTTGTATGAAAAGCACAAACATTTCTAGAGAGCAAATAACTTGCCACATAGCAAGTGTGCATCTGGAGAGTGCATGTTCACCCCTATGAATAGATTGGCACTAAATAACAAATGCTTATTCTTATCCACCTCAAAGGCACACTACTCATCAGGACGTTTTAGAGCAACTAGGGAAAAATGAGGAAAGAATACATTGAGTGCATGCGAGGATTACCCAGTCATGAGTACGATGGAGTTCATGAAGAGCAATACACCTAGATGTGCTAAGGAGATGATGATGTCTCAGTGAGAGCAAGCTCTCTGGCAGCCATTTGATACCTGCTGGATAGTAGGGCTGAGACCAGTTTCAAGTCTTCTCTTTTAGCCAAGGAAGAAACTGGAGCTCTTCCTGGTTCAACCTTTGCTGGTAGATAAACATACTCTGACTGACACTTGCTCCTGGCTTCTGAGGCTTCCAAACTCTTCTTAACCTCCATCTTCTGGAATTTTTCCTCCTGCTGCACACGTTCTTCTCCCATGCTGTGCGTGACATTTCCATCTTTAACGGTCTAGACAATAAAACCCCTATGATTGGTTGTTATTGCTGAAAACCCTTGAAATACACGATGATATCTCGCCTTCAAAGTCACCGACAAAGTGGCAATAATTTTAACGCCGTGTTTGATAATATGCCCCACTAGTTAGGAATAATCTTCACAACTAACCTTACAAGTGAGCCCCAGGTCTCTTATTTTATTAAGCCAGGTACTTAATGGTAGGTGGAATTGAGGCTCCCTCGCTCCCCATAAAATGTTCGAACAACTCCTCTGCCGGGATCTTGTTTGACATTTTGTGCGATGTATGATCTTGCATGAAAATGTCACATGAGATCCTGCAAAACAAATTGTGTGCCATTTCCTTTAATTTCATGAAATTTCATGTAACAAAATGCAATTGTTCATGCTTCTCCTTGAAATCAGTGTTACAAGCTGTTCCACGTGAAGGGTAAAGATTGTGAGGGGCAGCAAGATCACCAGGGAACTCTGTAAGCCAGCAGGAAAGAGGGAACCTTGATAATACTGTAAGAATGAATTGAATCTACCATCCAGGAAGAAGGGACATAAGGAGCATATGTATCAAGCCCTTATCCCGTTCGCAAATGGGCCGATTCTCAGAATCGGCCCGTTTGCGAACGGGAAAAGGTCTTTTGGGATGTATCATCCCAAAATGGCATTGCAAATTAGAGAATCGCAAAATGTGCGATTCTCTATTTTGCAATTGCATTTAAGGAATCGCAAATTGCGATTCTTTAAATGCAATGTATGAAGCACAGAAAAAGTGTGATTTGTCCTTAAGGAATCGCAAATTACCACCAACTTCAAGTTGGTGGTAATTTGCGATTTCTTTGAAAAATGCACTTTTTTGCATTTTTCAAAGTGCCATGTGGCGCACATTCATGCCCTTAGGGCATGTATGTGCGCCACATGTGCACACATACATATTTCAGGGGTGCAACAGAGTGTCCTTTTGACACCCTGGCACCCGTGAAATTACATTCTCATTTTGCTAATCTCTAACTGCGAATCGCAAATTGAGAATGTCTTCCTCGTCATTCCTATGGGCCTCCTAGCCTTCCTTAATTGCAAATTAGGAATCACAATTACGAAATGCCAAGGAATCGCAAAATATTTACGAATTTTTTTATTACATCCCGTTTTGCGATTCTCAAATAGTGATTTCCTAAAAATCGCTATTTGAGCATCGCAACAACGGTATTTGATACATATGCACCTTAGCTCTGAGGAAATATGAATTTTGTGATCAGTTATGTCCCCTATCGTAGACCCCAACGGCTCCATGTGCATGTTATAAGTACATGTATGTTCCCTCCAGTTCCAGTTTTGAAGACGCAAATATATGTGCGTCCACCGTCAACATGTCCTCTTTCAGATCCGCCATGAATGGGTCAGATATTCCATTCCTAAGTATGAAAGGCCACCGACTTTATGTGGTTCACTTTCCACATTTTACAGATTCAGGCGAGTAGGCCCAGAATTCTGTCATCAAGCCTTTTCCTGCCTTCTGCCTCTGAAAGCTCCAGTTTGAGCCTGCATCTGTATCCATGAACTTTGTCCTACTCCCTGCGCGGCTAACGGTGCCTGATCCAGTCTGTTGCCTGCCAAAAACTGTATTTCACCTTCAAGATTATCTGCTCCGCTCCTCATCCGATGCATTCCTGTCTAGTAGTTTAGGTAAACATTCCTCCAGCTACCGTGCAAAGGGCCAGGCCTCGCTGTCCTCATGCAAGTAATTCATAGCCCCCGTTACCATGGAATATTCCTACCCCCTCGCATCTCATGTAGACACTTAGACGCTTGTACACGCACTAACAGTAAGTATAGAATAGATTCTATCCTAGAGACCTTTCCTTTCGGATAACACAGTTCTTTAAACATAGGATATTAGATATGATTTGGGATTAGGTTGACATGACCCCCCAGACTTCTGTCTCCACATGTAGAGCTAAATGTCAAGTCCCCTTCACCCTCTAGTTGCACGTCAATCACACGTCATGCGGCTGCGCACGCATCTCTGCCAAATATTTCTGCTGACATTGCAGGATTCTCTTATGGATCCACCCACTTGTGACATCATGTATAATGACGTTTATTAAATTACGCCCATATGTCCGCCTCTATTAGTTACGTATGCACATTTTATCTGTATTATCAGCTGTTACGCCTCCTGCATCTGTTTCACTGTAATGCATTTTCTATAAAACTGCTTATCTGTCAATAATGTATGCCCTTCCTTCCTGAACTTTCGTGGTGATGGAATAGAAAGCCTGCAATTCGAATTGTATTCCTTTGTATAGGAATAAAGCCTTTTTAGAACCTCTAATACCACGGATTCTGCCTCTTATATTTACTGAGTTATTCTTACTAGACTTTACCGCATAAAAAATAGTACCGGTAATGAAATATTTACCACATAAATTGGCGCCCGAACAGGGACACTTTCTCATCTCACGCGCCGGCGGTGCGTTGCAGGCCCGGTCTCCTGCCACAGCTGAACGGACAAAAACGCGTACCTGCAGGATTTCCTGTATCTCCCTCCGGCCAAGCGGGGGCGACTGAGGCTGCGATCAACACCCAGACGAGGCGGTGAGAAGTGCGAAGTATCCCGACCAGAGCCTAGCTGAGAGAGCAAGATCCGAGGTATACAGAGGCCCACCAGGTTCCGAAGTTCCGAGTCCAGTCGAGTCCAGTCGAGTCGAGTCCAGTCCGGTCCAGTTTCAGTTCCGTTCCGAGGCCTTCCGTTCCGAGCTACCCGGTGAGTACCATTACCGGGGAGGCATTTTACGTGCACATAGTCTGTGCCGGTCAAGACGGGTTTGGGTACACAAATCCGGTCTGCACTGTTTCAGCAGTGTATCTGTACTGTTTAGCAGTATATATAGTATGTCTTGCATATAAATAAGTATTATCTAATGTCAGTATTATGTCAGTAACTAGTTTTCTATTAGTTATCATCGTTCGTTAAAACTGTTAAGTGTTAAATGTCTTAATACGTTCTATATATTGTGGTGTGAATGACTGTTCATTATTGTGTTCCTTGTATAAAGTGTGTTCTAGTAATAAGGTCTAAAAATGCCGCTCTTTTCGAAACTAAGACAGATCAAAACTAGAAAAGGTGTACTCGAAGAAGCTGTTCCCATCCCACCTAGGGACACTCCTGGGTACTTTATGTATCATAAGCATGGCCTAGATGCCGTATTATTTCTTGATTTATGGGTGGACTACACCAAAGAGTTACCAGAAAGTCAGAGATGGCCCGCAGCGGGGACCTGGGATGCAGATTGCATCATGAGAGTAGAAGAAGAATTATGGAAAAAGAAAGCCAGACAGTCACAGAAAGATGCCATTGAATTATGGCGTAAAGAATCATATAGACGTACAGAAAAAGCGCTCAGACAGGAAGAGAAAGGTAGAGAGAATTCAAATAAAACCCGAGAAAATCTATTAATTGAGGAAGGTACCCGAGTAAACTCAGAACAAGTAGATAGACAAAGAAACACTCTTATGAATGGTATGTATCCTCTTCTGGCCGAAGGGTTACCTAAGGCTACCCCGGAAATACCAAAAGACTTAACTCCTCCATTGCTCCCGATAAAAGCACATCCCAAAACACATCCCAAAACAGCAAAGGACGTTTTCCTTTCCTCCTATTTAGACGACGTAGCTCCCGAGTATGCTAATGCCATACCACCCACACCGCTTGCCGATGGTGTTCAACACCAAGAGCATCCGTCTGTATCCCCGCAACTACAAACTCCTACACAAGTTCCCATAGGTCCGTCCGTTTCTACAGTTTTTCCCGCATCTACAATCTCTATCCTACGTCCAACGAATCCTTTCGTGCCCAGCACCTCAGATGGTGCTACAGGAGGTACGACAGACATGTTTGCCACACCGCCGCGAAATAAACAGACCCTTAGAGATTTAGCACTCCAACGTACACCTCAATTAGCGACATCCGACATGTTTAAAGAACAGCTTGTGGATTGTAGATACGATCCAGTGCCAGGTAGACAGGACAAATTGCTCATATCATCACTACGTATACGACGAGCTACATTATATTTAATGACGATACCAGGAATGGTTGAACACCTAGATGATATATATCGCTTTGTCCAAACAGGGCGAGATCCAGAAAGTATTAACGAAGCTATGGAATACCAGAAAGTGGATGTACAAAGACAACTACTACGCTTTTTCATAAATTGCGTGATTAGGAATCAAGACAGGCCTGGGGCAGATCACGATACCATGCAAAGACTTGCCAAATGGGGTCAGAACATATCAGAAGAGAAACATGATAGACAGGCGTGTATAATCGCCATGTGTCGAAAGATCCGCAAGGAAGTAGAACGAATACATAAAGAAAGACGAGAAACAGACAGAGTAGAATCAGAAGAAGAGGAGGAGCAAGAATCGGAACAATTAGAAACGATAGCTTATGTAGGTAGAGGAAGACCCCATAATAATACCAGAGGTTTTAATGATCCGATACGTCCGATACGTCCAGAACATAATAGACATTTTCAAACCTCTATGTTAAATACAAGATCCCCTGAACACCTATTCCAAGCCGTTGATAAATTACTCCGAGATCGAAGGGGGTACCACATGCTCGATTCCATGGACGAACAAGAATTAGCCAGGTCAGCAGTACAATGGGCTGATAGTCCTAGCGAATACAATGATGATACACTAGCACACACGTTTCTGAATCTTGACCCCTACGAACAGCGTTTAGCTAGTATATACATGATTCAACACCTCCTTATATTATATAAAAGCCAACACTCCGATCCAGGACCCTTACCTGACATATTGACAGAACTACTCACGAATATATGGAGAGGGTCAGGTACTGATTTGATTAAAGAAATTCTAGAATTTCGAAACCAATATTTAACTTTCGTATGCCCAGAACACGTTCCAGTTCCCATTATGGGAAGAAAAATGTATCACATAGATAGACAGAACCCGTTACGCGAAGTACACCCAATCAGAGGTGACGGTAATAACTTTACACGCGTGTTTGTGTACACGCCTATAACTAAAATGGAATTATTAGAAATGAAGAAAGTAGTACCCAGCCATGACAAGGATCCAGCAGGTTTCCACCGTGAAATAAAAGACATGTTACTCATGGGAGAGTATACCTACCCCGACATTATGAAAATATTAAAAGTCCTATTACCCGCCGGTGTTTACGAGAAACTCAAAGAAAAGGAATGGGAGGTGGGAGACCAAAAGATAGATTGGACAGCATTAGAAAACGAAGAAAGGGCCCGAGCTGCAGGAGCAGGGCTTGGGGAAAAGACTACAGCACTACCAGGGCTACTAGTGCAGGTACTGCCACGTTTATTAACTACGAAAAAGGAAGACTGGGGTGCAATATCAGCCTGTAAACAAAAGCCAGATGAAGACACTAGTGATTTCTATTCCCGATTTGAAAAATGTTTTGGTATAAATAGTGGCATAAAAGCCAGTAGTGAGTCATATCCACATCTGTTTGTGACAAAATTAGTTGAAAATTTTCTGCTGCAAGTCAAGAATAGAGTATTGAAATTCGAAAGTACCTGTGAAGGACTGGGTTATTCTTAAGACCCAGCGGTGCCAGGGAACAACACCTGAAACCTTCGTGGGTTACCTGTTCTGGCGTACCAAACACAGAGACACGGGACACTTCCAGCGACGTCAGAGATCAGCGTTTATTTACTGCAGGGATACAGAGGTCACAAGAAGTACACAACGTGTAGGTTCTCGGAGACTGCTTCAAATTCGTAGAAGTGGATCGCTCCTTTTATACAGGTTTCGGCCATAGCACAGTATGGTGAACAAAGGTTACAACTCAGTTCCCACAATAAACTGCAAAAGGGTCGCATTCATGTTTCAAGAGGCCGGAACATAATTACAACAGTCTTGCCGGTTCCCAACTGTAAAAACATATCCCCTCCGCGATAAACACATTCCATCCTAACCATAAACGCATTAAGAGGAAGGACGGAAAACAGATGTAAGGAAAGGACAAGGATGCACAACAGGTTAGAAAAGAGGGTTGGGGCAATAAAGGAAACTCGATAGAGGGGTCGAAGACCTCGTGTCTAATGTATGCGTGGCTAAAACAATAGACCGGAGCGGCAAGATGAGCCTCGAGCGGGGCCATCTGCTTTAGTCGCGCTATTCCCCTCATCATAAAAGTCACCTCAAAGGAACACGTGTCCTTCGTGTAAGCTTGAGAGTTCCAGGGTCACGAAGCGGACAAGAAGCCCGTTCGCTGGCTACCTGAGGGCAAGAAACAAAATGGACGCTGTATCTAAAATGGAACCCGAGGGCTCGGATGAACGAACCCAAAAATGAGGCGAACCATACGTGGCTGCATAGCGAAACTTCGTACACCCACTATACTCGTCATTTGCGGTTCATAGATACCAAACTCATCCATATTCGTCACCACTCAAAACTGCGGTCCCGTGTCATACGGAACCTCAGACGCTCCTTTTGCCCTCATGTAGGCAAGCACTAGTCAAGATCGGAATCTATATCAATATTCATCAGATCGTTCAGCTGCTGCTGGAACATCATTCTATCCATCAATGTCTCCTTGGTAACAGATGACCGCCTTATACACGTCGTAGCACATAGGCCACATAAGGCAGGACCACACTGCACACAAAGGCAACACGTGAACAGAAATGCTACAACAGCCCCTACGATCATTAGAATCTTCCAACCCCAGGTTGACATCAAGCCCCAAAACCATCCTAGGAGCGTCCAATTACCTTCGTCCACGTGTATGGACTCGGAAATCTTGTGCAACTTCGAGATGGCTTGATAAACAGTTGGAGCATTGTCAGGAATAAAAATGCAACAACTCGAATGGATAATTTTGCACACGCCCCCTCTATCTGCAAGAACAACGTCTAGAACCATACGGTTCTGCAGCGTCATGAGTCTATCCGCCTGTAGTTCAGCTGTTAGATTACCAAGGGCATTTGCAGTAATATTAGCAGTCGACTCTACCACACGGGTCAACTGTCTTAGGTTCCTACTATTAACCATAGGTCCCCAAAACGGCAAGAAACCCTTAAAGAAGTCTCCTGCTTCTTGACCAGCAGTATCCTCTTTGCTAATAACGCCTCTCATGACTCTAGTTTTGTGGTAGTCCGAAGCAACTGTGAAGGTTGGAGGCAAAAGATTCGCAATATAACAGGTACCCGAAAAGTCGCGGGGTAACCATGTATATGCGCGTTCATAACACACAAAATAGGTGCCCTTAGCAGTCAGAAAAACAGGGGAGGAGAGCATCGGTAGGACGTACGTTTCAGTGCAAGCACTGTTCCCAAGTTGTGCTCTCGGATTTCGACCCAAACCCTGCAAACAGAAATTTCCAAGGTGCGGTACAATCCATATTGGGGACGAGCTCTTAAGTTGTCTATCACCCACTGACGTACTATACTCAGTCTCGCTCAGATCCTTATAGGCCTGCACTTCTTCATCTGGAATGAGTGATGTATCAAAAACATCTCTATCCAGATCGGCTATGGCTATCGCCAAAGGCTTGTGGTACGGCCCAGGACCAAAGTTGACAGACCGTGGCTCTCGACTGGGGTAGGAATCTAGTGCACTGCGAAACATAGTTTGGAATGCTCGAGCTGAACCCTGGGAGCTGTATGGAAGGACCAAATACGGAATACCCCTATCCATAGTGTGTGGCATTAACCCACACACCCAACAATTGGTAGTATTCACCACCAACTGATGCTGATGTAGGAGTTGAATAAAGGAATTATTCATGAATTCCGCACGTCTAACCTGCTCATGTTGAGGCAAAGGATGAAAGGAGTGTGGGGAAACAGTGGTGAGGGAACTTAGGTTAAGAGCAGAGGTAGGTGAAGCAGAAGGCAAGAACAACGATACTCCGAAATATACTCCACCCACCAATAACATAGATACAGTTAGAAACAATAGAAACACCTGAAACAGAAAACATTTTGCTTGTACAACCCTCCATAACTCTGATCTCTGCGCTGACACCCTTTCTTCGTCCACTAGCTTAGAGAATGCCATCCTCTACAAACCGTCCGTGACGTACTTCACGCACTTCGTTCTGAGTAGCGATTATCAATCCCCAGGAGTTCCCAGGAATCGACAAAAGTAACCGACCTAGCGTCAGAAACCTGCTAAACAGAAAGGAGTACCCGCACGGCCCTACGGTAACCCGGATGGCGAGGTTTCCTCGATTTATTACAAGTCTCTTAGCAGTGGAAAGCACAAAAAACTCAGAAAGAAAGGATGTAATTGTTCATAATATTCGTAACGTTAAAGACCACTATACTGTCAATTTTTATTAGTCCTTGAACGAAGAAAGTATCGACTTCTTCCAGGTCGAGTTTGCTCTACGAACAATTGTTCAGATGGCGCAACAGTGTTCGATGAAACAGATGACGAGTCGGACCTTGGGTTCTCTGCTACTAATGACTCCACCTGTGGATTTGACAATGACAAATCCTCCTCCACAGGGTGAGCGTCGCTAAATGGCACAAAGCGCAAAGGAGTCTCAGTTTCTGCGGCCGAAATCCCAGTTCTCACCCAACAGTCGGTTGGTAAGGGGATCGGTACCTTCTTTGTGTGGCTGGCATGAACCCAATTTTTCCGGCCCGCCAGTCGAACCGCTGTCCTCGTCGTCAACAAGACTTGGTGGGGTCCGACGAATCTTGGCTCCAAATTACGCTTTCGACCGAAGTTTCGGGTAACCACCCAATCTCCTGGCCGAAGCTGGTGTCCAGGACCCTCTGTCTGCGCTGGTAGAGCTTCAAAGACCTGTTGGTGAATTAACCGTAGTTTAGTGGTCAAATCATGCAAGTAATCGATCAACATTGGATATTCAAGACTATCAAAAGCTCTAGGTCTCGGGACTCCCCAAATGTTCGCAGGGCGACCGAACACAATCTCATATGGGCTAAGCCCTACTCGAGAGTGTACAGTCGCTCTGGTCGATAGGAGAGCCAGAGGCAGGGCATCAGGCCATGACAGACAAGTCGTAGCTTGAATCTTGGCAAGTTTCGGCTTCAGGGTACCATTGTACCCTTCAACCAAACCCGCTGCCTGAGGATGATTAGCACTGTGGAATTTCTGACGAATTCCAAGGCCCTTACACACACTCTGCATTACACTTCCCACAAACTCACTCCCATTATCCGACCATACAATCCGGGGCATTCCGTGCCGAGGAAAGTATTCCTTCAGCAGGATTTTTGCTGTGGACAGGGCAGTATTATCCTTAAGAGGATAGGCCTCAATCCATCTGGAGAACGCGCAAACCACAACCAAAACATACTTCAGATTATTGCATCTCTCCATATGGATGAAGTCCAGCTGGATAACCTCAAAGGGACAAACAGGAGGAGCGAAATGACCAGGTGGAGTGGGGGTGCCTTTTCCGGGATTATGCATCAAACACACCATACAATTCTTAACCACTCTTTCGGCACACTTAGCAATACCATCATTCCTCCATACAGGAGACAAGAACTTACATATTCCTTTCGCACTAATATGTGACAACCCATGAGCCATCGTCACAACAGCTAATACATATGCGTCTGGTAACATCCACCTCTGGCATTCCGTCAGGTCAACCCAACATCCATGCATATCCAATTTCCCTGTACTTTCTTTCCACTTGGTCTTTTCAGCTTCCGTAGCTTCGTTCTGAATTGCTTTCACACTTTCAACAGTATTTTCACACATACCAGTCTCCGCCGGCCACCTCACTAAACTCGTGACATACATTCGAGTCACAAGATTCTTAGCCGTTTCTTTAGCAATCTCATCCGCAAATGCATTACCACGACCGACATCATCCGTCACTTTCCGATGTGCACTACATTTGACGATCGCCACTTGTTTAGGCAATGTGAGTGCATCCAAAAGATCATTCACGAGATGCCCGTGCTGGATCTTTGTACCATGCGATGTCATAAATCCTCTTTCTCTCCACAATCTTCCAAAATTGTGCGCAACACCAAACGCATACTGACTGTCGGTAAACACATTCACTCGCTTTCCCTTTGACAAAACACACGCTCTTGTCAATGCAATTAACTCTGCCGCTTGCGCGGAATTCTGGTTCAACCTTGCAGTTTCCACAACCGTACTCAACGTCACTACAGCATAAGCAGTCGTCACATCACCATTCGGCAACTTGAAGCAAGAGCCATCCACATACAAAGTACCATCGGGATCTGACAAAGGAGTGTTTTTCAGGTCCACACGACCTTTTGTTTCTTCCTCAGTCCGTAAATAACAATCATGCGGTAGCACATCATCTGATTCCATATTAATCGGCAATAATGTCGCCGGATTCAGTACATTACAACGCTTGATCTGTACGTGACTTGCCAAAAGGGTCAGCTCGTACCCAGACAACCTTGCACTCGTCAGATGTTGAGTCTTTGTCCGATTCAAGAGAGTATCAACTGCATGCGGAACCATTACTATGAGCATATTGTCCATGACCAGACCTGCGGACTGCCGAATAGACGCCGCAGCTGCCGCTGTTGCCCTCAAGCAACTTGGCAACGCTCTAGCCACCGGGTCTAAGGTCGAGGAAAAATATGCACACGGACGCTGCTTATCACCAAATTGTTGCGTTAGAACACTCAACGCACAACCGTCCCTCTCATGGACGTATAATGTGAAAGGCTTGCTGTAATCAGGAGTACCTAACACAGGAGCCGAACACAGCGCATCACGTAGTTCAGAAAAACTTTTCTGACATTCTTCCGTCCAAGGCAAAGGAGTTGAAACGTCCTTGCACGTGAGAGCTACCAATGGCTTCGCTAACAGTGAAAAATTCGGGATCCACTGTCTGCAGTATGACGTGATACCTAAAAAGGCACGCACATCTCTCTGAGTTGCTGGCACAGGCATTCGAGCAATTGCTGCAATTCGTTCAGGGGTCAACCTTCTTCCCGCCTTTGACAATAAGTGACCGAGATAGGTTACTTCTTGACAACAATATTGTAGTTTGGAAGGTGACACTTTATGATGTAAAGCACAGAGATGCTGTAACAAAGACACTGTAGCGGCTCTACAGAGCTGTTCAGTGTCAGCAGCAACTAACAGATCATCAACGTACTGAATCAAGGCTGCACCAGCCGGTAACACAAACGCATCAAGCTGACTCTTAAGAGCTTGACTGTAGATTGATGGACTCTCACAGTAGCCCTGTGGAGCGCGTTTGAATCTGAAGCTACGACCACCTAATGAGAAACCAAACAAATCTCTGCTTTCCTCAGCAATTGGAATGCTAAAGAACGCATTCTTCAGATCGATGACCGAGAACCATGATGCAGTGGCTGGAATCAGAGTCAGTAAAGCTGTAATATCTGGCACCACAGGAAATTGCGGAACAACTACTTTATTCACCTCCCGTAAGTCGATAACTAGACGATACACGGGAGGCTTGGAGGGATCCGTTCGTTTCAGAATAGGCAACACGGGACTATTGCACACATTACCTCGTGTCTCCTCAATAACATCCTTGCCGATCAAATCATAAATGATCGCTAATAGTGCCCTTTCACCATCAAGGGAAATACGATACTGAGGTATACGTGGCAAACGCGCACCAACTTTTAGGTGGACAACATAAGGTGGTATATCCAACAGGCCCACGTCATTGGGACCTGTCGCCCACAAGGAGTCTGGAAGAGATCTCAATTCTGATGGGAGCTTGTCGATCGATAAATACATAGGGGAAATCACGCTCTTACCCAACGTGAGCTCCACACCCGTAGGAGAACAGTACAAAGTCGCATGTAACCTTTTCAACAAATCTAAACCCAAAAGATTCTCACCACAACCAGTGGTCAAAATCAAAGGAGCTTCCAGCTCATGAGACCCGATTGCAAGGGGCAAAGGGCTAGAAACTGGACTACTAACGGGGGCGCCAGAAAATCCAACGGAAACATTCGTTAAGCCAGACAAAGGCGCGCCAGGGAGTTTTGAATGCATGATGGAACTTTTTGCCGCACCAGTGTCCAACAGAAAAGGCTCAACAACGCCCATAGTGGCTACTGCAACATATGGCCCTCTCTGATCAACCGGAACTGATACTTCTCCCTTCCTTTGTCTATGGCCGTCCTAGTAGATACCGTCCGCATCAACATCACACTCAACATAACAGTCATCCACATGATACTGTGTAGACCGGCCGGACGATGGTTCGCGCCTATCGAAACAATTTTGCGAATCCGAAGACGTCGCAAAGCGTTCGGCCTGAGTCTGGGTAACTCCGCGACCTCTACCACGAGAAACCTGTTGAGGGCCACCACGTCCTCCTCGAGCTGACACACCATTGTTCCTATCACGGAGAACCGGACAGTCAAACTTCAAATGGCCCTCCCCACGGCAATATGCACATTGATTATAGCCCAGCACAAGGCGAGGCGCAGGCGAAACATTTCGCGGCTGTGATCTAGAGAACTGTGATTGCGATCTGTTTGGCTGCTGTGTATCACTGAAATTCGAACGCGGTGGGTAGGCTTGCTGCAACAAGACCTTAGTTTTGAGATCCTTCGTTTTCTTTTCTGCACGCTCACTTTCCTCCTTTTCTCTATTCTCGTAATATTGGGCCGTAGCCAATATTTGGGCAGTGGTAGAAACAGCCCACGCTCTCAGAATTCTTCAACTTGTTGCTAAGGTCGGGCAACAAATTCGATACAAACTTATCAATGAACAGCCGCTGACCACCCTCGGAACCCATGTCCTGACCGCTATGGTCAATGAACGCTTCCTCAAATCTCGTAAAGAAATCGGAAACACTTTCATCTCTCTTTTGCCTGCACGCCGATAATTTGTCCCAATTTACGCGCATCGCAGGCATAAGCGTTTTCATGAGGGTAATTATCCTCTGGGGCAAAGCCACAATAATCTGTTCGGGTTTAGCCCCACCGACCTGCCGGGCATCTGCCGCTGTAAGGGCAGCCCAGTCACCGCCTAACTCGGCTACGTGATTCTCGTGACGAATTTTCGCCCAAATCGGCTGAGGCACCACATTGCCAAACAACATATCAACATCGGCTAGGTTCATAACAGTAGCATCCACCAATTGGGACAGTTCTTTATAGTACCCTGCAGGATTCTTACGGGGATCAGGTAGGGATTGCTTCACTTGCAAAACTTCCGATCGCTTCCAAGGGAGGTGTATCCACACTCTCTGGAAATGGCCTGGGACAGGAGGGTTAGCAGCAGCGTCACCTGGCATCCATACCGGGGGAACTTCCCGCATAGGATATTGGCCAGGTTGTGCCATCCATTCCGCGGTCGCGTCCTTAAACAGCGCGCGCGGTTGCACTGTACATCGAAAGGATAACAAGCGTTCCAGAGCCTCTCGAACTTTGTCACCTATAATGACACCCGTGGCAAACCGAAGCTGTAGCTCGGAAACCTCAGGTGGTATATCATCAGCTATATCATCGTCCCACTCCTCTTTCAATGACTTACACAATTCTTCGAACACAAACCGTTGCGTGGGCACATTAAACTGAGAAAACGTTTCGAACACTACACGTGGGGTGTATTTAACAGGGTTGCGAATCCATCTACGTGCAGTTTCCACCAACGATTCACGTTCCCTACCATCAGGAAGCTGACTGCGCCTTTGAGCAATATCTGAAAGAGTCGAGCCAAGTATCGGCCCAAAAAGCGGAGAATAAAGAGAAGTAACAGCAGTCAAAAGACGACTACGAACAGAAGGAGAAGAAGACGAAGATGCAGGCGTAGCAGCCATAGGGGTGGAAACGGTAGAAGTAGACGCAGCAGCAGGAGTAGCGGGAACGACAGGCTGAGGAGGAACTTGGAAAGGCGCAGTAGGGAGAGAAGCCGGGACAAGAGGATGTACGATCTGTGGCCCAAGGGGATTCGGGAGTACGGGAGGAACGGCGGGCTGACCAGCAGCCGCCAAACCAGCGGGTTGAGGAAGAGGTGGACGAACGGGACCCATAACATCGGGAGCATAGGGAGGTGGCGATTTCATCAGATAAGACAAAAGCGAATCTTCCACCGATTCTTCTCCTGCCTTATCGGTCGTAGAAGGTAGCGCCGGATAACATTTGTCCACTGCCATGTGGTGAAGCCGAGCACTAACTTCCTGCTCTTTCTCATCTTTATCTAACTGATATTGTTCTGCATTGCGCATCACCGTAATAACACCTTCTCGTTTATTTTTCTTATTCTGTTTGATTTCTTTCTGTTTGGCCTCTTTCCGCCATAACCGGAAGGAATCAAACATGGCCGGCCTAGCTTTCTTTCTAAATAATTTAGCTTCCAAGTTATCTAAAATGGCAGTCTCGAAACTACCATGAGGTGGCCAACTAAGGACACCATCCTTTTTAGTGTAACGAACCCAATATGCATTATATACGATAGGACCCACGCCATGGCGACTATAGAGCTCGTAAAGCGGAGTTCCAGCCGGAGGTATCGGACATGAATCCTCCAGCCGGGAATCCATGCTGCAACATTTAAGGAACCCAAACAAAGTACTACGGCCAGGCATCGTGCACACTAACCGAGTATACAAACTTCAAGGGCTATCGGATTACGATGTCCTCGCAAAAATGCAAGACCCTCGGTTTTTGGCAATTGCAATCGTCAAATAAAACCCAACAACTAAGAACCACGAATGCTATGGAACCATGCAAACAACAAAGCAACACTGGGAGCGACCCACAAATACTTAACTGAATGAACAATGGCGTCACCAGGAAGGCCCGTCAATCGTCTCGCCGTACAAAGGACTACGCCAGGCGCCAAAACAGGTCGACAGTCAGGGCATCGGTCCGTCGCAGCCGTCAGGAGGCGGGGATCTTCGCGGGAAAAGACGTCGGGCCACTTATTTCGACAACTGGATCGATGAAGCGGGGTGCACCTTCCCTCGGAGATTTCACACGAAGTTCCTCACGATCGTCGGGCTTTGGACCGGTACCGTTGATGTCTCCCCACGTTGGGCGCCAACTGAAGGACTGGGTTATTCTTAAGACCCAGCGGTGCCAGGGAACAACACCTGAAACCTTCGTGGGTTACCTGTTCTGGCGTACCAAACACAGAGACACGGGACACTTCCAGCGACGTCAGAGATCAGCGTTTATTTACTGCAGGGATACAGAGGTCACAAGAAGTACACAACGTGTAGGTTCTCGGAGACTGCTTCAAATTCGTAGAAGTGGATCGCTCCTTTTATACAGGTTTCGGCCATAGCACAGTATGGTGAACAAAGGTTACAACTCAGTTCCCACAATAAACTGCAAAAGGGTCGCATTCATGTTTCAAGAGGCCGGAACATAATTACAACAGTCTTGCCGGTTCCCAACTGTAAAAACATATCCCCTCCGTGATAAACACATTCCATCCTAACCATAAACGCATTAAGAGGAAGGACGGAAAACAGATGTAAGGAAAGGACAAGGATGCACAACAGGTTAGAAAAGAGGGTTGGGGCAATAAAGGAAACTCGATAGAGGGGTCGAAGACCTCGTGTCTAATGTATGCGTGGCTAAAACAATAGACCGGAGCGGCAAGATGAGCCTCGAGCGGGGCCATCTGCTTTAGTCGCGCTATTCCCCTCATCATAAAAGTCACCTCAAAGGAACACGTGTCCTTCGTGTAAGCTTGAGAGTTCCAGGGTCACGAAGCGGACAAGAAGCCCGTTCGCTGGCTACCTGAGGGCAAGAAACAAAATGGACGCTGTATCTAAAATGGAACCCGAGGGCTCGGATGAACGAACCCAAAAATGAGGCGAACCATACGTGGCTGCATAGCGAAACTTCGTACACCCACTATACTCGTCATTTGCGGTTCATAGATACCAAACTCATCCATATTCGTCACCACTCAAAACTGCGGTCCCGTGTCATACGGAACCTCACCTGGCAAGGTAATACCCCATCACAGATGTTACAGATGTTACAATATCACCACAATAGAATTAGAGAAGAACAAGAACATGAACAAAGACGTATGAAAGATACAAAAATGAAAATGCTTGTTGCTCAGTCAGTTCCAGCTGATGGTCATCTAAAGGGTGATTCCGCAGGTCCTACGAAAGGGACATGCAACTATTGTAAACAACAAGGTCATTATATACACGATTGTCCAGTCCTGAAACATAATATTGCCACAGGTAGAACCCAGGAGAGACCATGTCCACCTAGACAGGATCAGAATCAACAACAAATCCCTCAGCATACACAACCTAGGTTAGCTCCGCAACAACTAGCTCCGCAACAGGGAGCTCCACAACAGACCATAGCACCACCACAAACGCAGCCTATTGCTGCAACACAAGCAACGACACAACAGATGTATCAGTACGCACAAGCAGATTATCTCGATTATCAGCGATACACATGAAATAGCCTAGAGAGGGAAGTTGGCTTACCCCTTATTGAGGTTCCTGTAGACCAAGAGGGACCTTATGTACATAGTGAACTATTAGGGGAAGACAGAAAGTTTTTACTTGATACAGGGGCAAGCAGAACAACTATAAGACGCAGTGAAGTTCCAGGGGCACCCCTCTCAGGCTCACAGAATATTTCCCTTGGATTCTCAGGAAAACCTATCATTAATGAAGTAACACAACCTCTTCCACTGACGGTTGGTCCATTGACACGTACTACAGATTTATTGCTTACTAAATCATGTCCAGAAAACTTGTTAGGTATAAAAACATTGAAAGCTCTAGGAGCCATAATATGTTGTTCTCCGGAAGGAGTACGATTATTTTTACGTGACTTTAAAGGTCACTACGTGTCTAGAGACATGGATCACCGGTTACAGAATTTACCTACACATTTATGGGCACAAGGCCCCACTGATGTTGGTTGCATGAATATTACACCATATCGTGTCACACTAAAAACAGGAGTAGTACTACCACGAATGCGACAATACAAGTTACCACCAGATGCTGTTGTGGCTTTACTGCAAATCATTGACGAGCTCATTGCACAAGGAGTGGTTGTCGAAACCGACTCCAATGTATGTAATTCCCCGATAATTCCGATTCTTAAAAGAACGGATCCAAAAGCACCACCAGTATATCGATTAGTTATTGATCTGCGTGAATTAAATAAATGTATTGTACCACAATACCCTGTGGTCCCAGATATCTCTTCATTACTCACCGCTATTGACTCAGAAGCAACGTTTTTCACTGTAATTGATCTCAAGAATGCTTACTTTAGCGTCCCAATCGATCCGGAAAGTCAATATCTGTTCGGATTCAGTTTAAATGGACGAAGTTTTAAATTCACACGCGCACCTCAAGGATTTACAGAAAGCCCCAGCATCTATAGCCAAGCACTGAAACGAGAACTTGACAGTATCCACATGCCAGTTAACACTGCCTTGCTTCAATATGTCGATGATCTGCTGATCACCGCCCGAAGCGAACCTGAATGTGAAAAAGCGTCACTGACGGTTTTGAAATTTCTGGCCGACAAGGGGCACAAGGTGTCCCCTTCTAAGCTGCAATTCTGTGTCCAGCGAGTTGTTTACCTTGGGCACTCGCTGTCCAAGGAGGGAAGGCAGCTTACACCCGACCGCATCCAGTTAATTGCTAACATGTCACCACCCAAGACACAAAAGGAGGTACGGGCTTTTATAGGCCTCACTTCATACTGTAGGCAGTGGATCCCTCAATATGCATTTCTAGCAAAACCACTCATCCAGTTGACAACACAGGAGGCAGCCACATCGACTGTCCTCCCTTGGACTCCAGAACATACATATGCCTTTGAAAGCTTAAAGAAAGCTTTATGCCAAGCACCTGTTTTAGCAACACCATGTTACAGTAAACAGTTTACACTCTTTGTTACAGAACGCGAAGGTACTGCCTTGTCAGTACTCACTCAGGAACAAGCAGGATCACACAAACCATGTGCTTATTTCTCTAGTACATTAGATCCAGTAGCTCAGGCTCTTCCTGCGTGCCTGAAATCGGTGGCAGCAACAGCTTTAGCAATCAGACAAAGCGATGCCATAGTGTTAGGACATCAATTGACAGTACAAGTACCACACGCAGTAGAGGTTCTCTTGAACCGCACACAAACACAACACTTGACTATAGCGAGACTCACCGGTTACGAATTGACATTGTTTCAGCCACACATAGAAATCAGACGTTGTAATACGTTAAATCCTGCCACACTGTTACCAGTGGGCGGAACAGATCCATTGGCACATGATTGTGTCGAAGTCATTACTATCACGACGAAACCCAGACAAGACTTGACAGACATCCCTTTGTCAGATCCAGACTTAACATTGTATGTAGATGGGTCATGTATGAGAACAAGTACAGGAGAGTTAGTGGCCGCTTACGCAGTCACAACCGACACTGAAGTCATTGAAACAAATTGTATCAACACTTTGTCAGCTCAAGCAGCAGAGCTCATCGCTCTGACACAAGCCTGTATTCAAGCCAAGAATAAGAAAGTCGGAGGAGGAGCCTAGCGCGCAACCAAGATGGCCGCGTAGGTGCGAGGCTCCCGAGGACCTCCGCGACCTCCTGAATTAATCCTGGCGATATCCTGTCCTTGTTGAGGGGACTGTGTCGGTGAACCCGAGCTGAGGCGCCACCCGTTTTTTGGGCTCGAATCGGACCCCGAACACCGGTGGGAGCATCGATTGAAGGTTGCGGCCTTCTCCTCGCCGGCCCCCCGGATTGGAGTAGTGGGGCGATCCGGGGACGAAGTGAATAACAGCGGCGAGCGGGGCTGGGCGACTCGCGTACCCCGCACTTTCATTCTCGCTTTTGCGCCCTCCTTGCCTCAGGCGGGGTCGGGCTGCGGAGCGGGGTGCGGTGGTGTTGCCTTGTCCAGGTGCCCGGCTGACCCGCCGGCGGTGGGTTGACCCGCGGCCCGGTGGTCGCCCCCGCCCCCCCCCCTGACACCCGTGATTTGGTGTGGCGGCCCGTTTGGAGATCTTGGCACGACGGTGGAAGGGCCAGCATGTCCACCAAACAAGATGGCTACCGGGCGAAGATGAAGACAACCCGCCGTGGCACGGCGCACCAGGCCAATAGTATGGATCGCTACACGCTCCAGAAGGGTTCTCCGGAGACATCGCGGTCATCCCTGGTGGGCCCGACGGAGGCGCCTGCCCAACCGGTGGATCTGACCCTCCGGGACGTCATGGGCGCCATCGCAGAGATGAAGGCCTCAGTGGACCAGCGTTTCGATACCTTGGCGCAAAAAATTGACTCGGTCCTGGTGGATGTGGGCCTTGTGAGGGCAGACTTGTCAAAAACGAACGACCGAGTTGACTCCCTGGCCCACACCACAACGAGCCTCACTACGGACGTGGTGGCCCTCCAGAAGGAGGTGCGCCGGCTTGGCCAGGCGAGCGCCCTGATGGACCGGCGACTGGAGGATTCCGAGGGTCGGGCCCGGAGGAACAATGTTCGCATTATTGGTGTGCCGGAGGGCCGAGAGGCGGAGGCGGCAGATCTCTTCGTGGAAGAACTGATCCTGACCCATCTCCAGCCCCGGGGGCTGAGTAAGCTTTTTGCGGTGGAGCGTGCCCACCGGGTCCCTGGGGGCCGCCCTAAGACCGGTGCACCGCCGCGGCCTATCATTGCCCGGATTTTTAATTTCCGGGACAGAGACGCCATCCTCCAGACCTCCAGGCAACAGGGACCGGTCAGGCTGGATAACATGGATGTACACTTCTACCCAGACTTTACTCCGGCGGTCCAGAAGCAGCGACAGAGCTTTCTTGGTATTAAACGTCGCCTAAGGGACCTAAACCTCAAGTACTCAATGCTCTTTCCGGCTAAGCTGAGGGTGGAGGTGGATGGCCGTACGCACTTCTTCGACCGGCCCGAGGTGGCTGGGGACTGGTTAAATACTTTGCCTGGAGCTCGGGGTGGGGGGGGCGCGGCTGGCGGGGAGGGCCCGCCGGATCAGAATTGAGGGGTGACTGTATAGGCCTTGCTCTGGATATTGTTCCTTTACCATATATTGCTTTCGTATGTTCCCCTCCCATGGAGGTCGGGTGGGGTCTGCTGGGGGCTTCCCTCCTCCTCGGGGGGACTAGTTAGTACTTAGCTATGGGGCGACAGGCACACTGCACTTGGGGGGGGCTATCTGGGCTCATGCAGGGGTGCAGGGAGGGGGGAGTTCTGTTGGGACCGGGGGGTGGGGGGGGGTGTGTTGTTTGTTAGCACCGCAAGGCAAACCCGCAACTGTTTTGTTGTTTTTAAGATGCTCGGTGGGGGGCGACCGATTGTTTTGACGTATGATGGGGGGTAGGGATTTGATTGTGTTGTCATGGAATGTTAACGGCCTGGGGGATAGGATTAAGCGTGGTGTGGTCCTGCAGTATTTAAAACGTATTTCTCCAGATGTTGTCTTCCTGCAGGAGACACACCTTATAGGTAACACCTTTCATGCAATGAATCGGCGGGGATATCGTTTGGCGGCCCACTCCGGCTTCACTTCGGGCTCGCGGGGGGTGGGTATTATGGTCAAGAACTCGCTCCCGTTGGAGATTGACGAGGTGCGCCATGATGAGAGGGGACGCTACACTGTTCTGGTGGGGCGAATGGAGGGTAGAGTGTTTATCTTTATATCAGTGTACGTCCCGCCTGGGTTACAAGCCACTACATTTGCGGACCTGGGGCGCCTCCTTCTGGACCTTCCGGGTGGCCTGTTGGTGGTTGGAGGGGACTTTAACGCGGTTGCCTCTGGGTCTATGGATCGCCATCCCCCTAGGGACCTCCCCCGGGCACAGGCGTGGCTGCCCGGCCTTTTAGACACGCTGGGCCTGGTGGATTGCTGGCGCTTAAAGCATCCCGTATTGCAACAGTACACCTTCCACTCGGGGGCCCATGGTAGCCTCTCGCGGCTTGATTACATCCTTGTCCCGGCGGCCCAGGCAGGGAGGGTGGGGGAGGTGCGCCATTTGGCACGGGGTATCTCAGACCACTCCCCATTGTTGTTGCATTTCGATGTCTTCCCGAGGGGGGATGGCAGAGTGGCCCCGATCAACGCATGGTATTTGCGCGACCCCACCATTCGTGCCGACTTGATCAAATCCTTACAGCGCTATTTCGATGAGAATGTGGGGTCGGTCCCGTCTGCCATCTCCCTGTGGGAGGCTTTCAAGGTGGTTCTTAGAGGGGAGGCCCTCTCCTTTATTTCCAATGCCCGGCGGCGCGAGCGGGAGGAGGTGACCCGGGTCGAGGCCGAGATTGCAGAACTGGAGGGTGACCTGGGGAGCGGGGTAACAGACGCCAAGTTGCATGCTTTGCACTTAAAGCAGGCGGCCTATCGGGCCCTCGTCGCGGAGGCGGCCAGGGGCCTCAGTAGAGAGCAGCAGGGGCGATTGTATGATGTGGGTGACAAGGCTGGCAAATTGATTGCGTGGTTGGACAAGAGGGAAAGAGCGAGCCGCGTGGTGCCTCTGATTGAGAGCGTGGATGGTGTGTGCGTCACTGAGCCGGAAGCCATTGTCTCCTGCTTCGCGGATTATTTCCGCGAAGTCTACTCCCCGGTTTCTCCCTGCTCGGAGGAAGATTCCCATGCCTTGCTTCGGGACATCGCACTGCCCTCCCTTACGGTGGAGGACAGGGATTCGCTGGATGCCCCGCCCACCCCGGACGAAATTGCCTCGGCTATTCGCTCGGTTGCATCCGGCAAGGCCATGGGCCCCAATGGTATTCCCATTGAGCTATACAAGCTACGCCCGGATGTGTTGGCGCCCCACCTGCGCGCGATGTTCCTTGCGGCCCACTCGCAGGGCTCCCTCCCGCCGGACCAGCGTCTGGCTACAATTGTGGTGATCCATAAGGAGGGGAAGCCCCGTGAGCGGGTCACATCTTATAGGCCGATTTCGCTTCTGAACGCGGAGCCCAAAATCCTCGCCAAGGTGTTGGCCAACCGGTTGGTCGGCGTGGTGGGCGATTTGGTCCACCAAGACCAATCGGGCTTTATACCACATCGCAACACGGCGCTTAATCTGCGGCGCTTACACGGGGTGCTCGCACGTGTCCCGTTTGTGCGGGAGCCGGCCATCTTGGCGTCCTTGGACGCCACTATGGCGTTTGATACGCTCGAATGGCCATATATTTGGGCGATGCTGGCGAAGTTTGGGTTCGGCCCGGGTTTCGTCAGCTGGGTCAAATTGCTATATTCGGGCCCGTTGGCGCAGGTGGTGGTGAATGGGCGAGTATCTGCCCCATTCGCGCTGGGGCGGGGCACGCGACAGGGTTGTCCCCTGTCGCCTCTCCTGTTCGCCCTGGCCATGGAGCCCTTGGCGGAGTGGTTGCGGTGGCACCCTTCTATCCGTGGTCTCCGCTGGACCCCCGAGCATGAGGACCGCGTGTCCCTCTATGCTGACGATATCCTTTTGTATCTCGCCTCCCCGCGCAAGTCACTGATCGTCCTGGTTGATGTTTTGCGCTCCTTCGGTCGCAACTCAGGCCTGGTCATCAACTGGGCGAAATCCTGTGTCTATGTGCTTTCCGGGGAGGCCCCGGTCTTGCCACGGGACTGTCCGATCCAGATTGCCTCCCAGGGTTTCCGGTACCTGGGTATATATATCACTCTTGACCCGGAGGCCCGCTATGAGCAGAACTTGTTGCCCCCCCTCCAGCGTCTGAGGGAGGACGTGGTGCGCTGGCGGCGTCTGCCGCTCTCGCCGCTCGGCCGAGCGGCCTTATTTAAAATGATGTCCCTGCCGCGCTTCCTCTACGCCCTCCAGAATACCATGGACCTGGTCCCGGTACGCTACTTTCGCGAGGTGGAGGGCCTCCAGCGGCGCCTGTTCTGGGACGGGAGGCCGCGTATTGCTCTGGCTAAATTGACGCTCCCGTGGTACGATGGAGGGGTCGCCCTCCCGGACATCAAACGGTATTACTGGGCCTCCCAACTAGCTGCAATTAATCATGGCCTTTACGGGCCCGCCTTGAACCCGGCATTTGAGATGGACAGGACGCTTCTGCCCGGTGGCGATTATAATCGAGCGCTCTACTCTGGCGCGCCCGACTCCCGTTTGACGGGACCGACGCGTGTCATGGTGCGTGTCTGGCACGCGGCTAATGCAGCTATGGGGTGGAAGGACCGTTTGACCCGAGCGTCTCCGCTGTATGCATCTGAGAGGTTGGGCTCCCTGTGGACGTCGAAGGGCTTCGAGAAGTGGGACACGATCGGAATCAGCACGGTGGGAGATCTCTGGACGAGGGGGGGATTCAAAACTTTTGAGACGCTGCAGGCGGAGTTTCAGCTGCAGGGCAGTGAGTACTTTCGGTACCTACAGGTCCGCCATGCGCTGGGCTCCGTCTTCCCGGATGTTGCATCCATTCCGGAGTCTTCCCCCCTGGAGGACAGAGTGCTAGATGGCCATGTCCCGGACAGCACGATCTCCCTCATATACAAAAAATTGATTAACGATAGATCGGGTCTGCTGACTAGTCTCCGCGAGGCTTGGGTTGCCGACGGGCTGGAGCTGGACGACGAGGATTGGATCTCCGCGGTGGCCTCTCCGAAAGAGGTGGCCATCCCGGCTCGCCCTCGTTTCGTCCAGCTCAAGATCCTTCACCGGGTCTACGTGACGGGGCCAAGGCTTTTACGTATGGGTTTTGCCGGTGATGGAATGTGTAAGCGTGGCTGTGGTGCGTTGGCGACTTTCATGCATATACTGTGGGAGTGCCCGAGGGTGGAGCGATTCTGGCGTGGTGTGCATGAGGTTCTACGAATGGTTACGCGTGTCGCGCTGCTGCCTGAAGCGAGGAGATGCTTGCTGAATGTCTGGGAACCAAATGACTACTCGGTCCCGCAGGCGCGGTGGGTGACTCTGGGATACATGATAGCCAAGCGTGATATTACCCAATTGTGGGGATCCCAGAGGCCCCCTGCGGTGTCGGCCTGGAAAGAGCATATGGATTGGTGTATGTTTCGTGAAAAGGTGGTGTATGTGGCGAGGGGTAAGCCTGGGGCGTGGATGAAACTCTGGGGCCCCTGGAACGCCTACCGCGGGGGTATTTGTGAGCCGCCGCTGCTACCGGCGGCCTCGCCGGCTCCGTCTCCCTAGATGGCGCCCCTCCCTTGGCCGCGGGCGCGCGGTCCCCCAGTCCCTGATCTACTCCCGTCCCCCTCTTCAGAATTTTGCTGCTGGTTTGGATCCCCCACTTATGGAGCACGTGTTGTCACTTTGGATCGAGGGTTGCCTTGCGGTTGTGGTTTGTTTACGTTGTTTTGCGTTAAGAAAATGGAACCGTACTGTGGGCATGGAGCTGTGAGGCCTGCACCATTGATCACTCCTGTCTTCCTACTGTGCACCGCTGAGAAAGCTTTTTGCTGTATGTATGTAATATGCTTTTGATGCTCTAGCGGCCGGCCGTGTGGTTGTAGGCCCATACCTGTAACTTCTATAAACTGCAATAAACGGTTTCAAAAAAAAAAAAAGAATAAGAAAGTCAACATATACACAGATTCACGTTATGCATTCGGAGTCGTCCATGACTTCGGCGTACTGTGGTGAGAGAGAGGTTATTTAACTTCTCACGGTGCCCACATCCAACACGGACCCCTCATTCAAGCCCTATTAGACGCGATTCATCTACCTACTGGAATATCGATTATGAAATGCAAAGCCCACACAAAAGTTACCGATATCATTTCTCAGGGTAATGACCTAGCTGACAGAACAGCTAAACAGACTGCTCAGAATCAGACTCACACAACTGACATGACAAAGACAATAGTTCCGACACCAACACATTGCATGACAGTTAAGGATCCCGCCCTTGATGTAATTGACATACAGACACATGCTACACTAGAAGAAATAAAGAAATGGACTGAATTAGGAGGGATCCAAACGGATCAAGGATGGATGACGAAGGAAAAATCTATATGGTTTCTTCCCGACTCCATGGTTCAAGTCATCATTAACACAATACATAGTCCAGCGCACCTAGGAGAAAAAGCTATGCTAGACAGCATTCAACAGATTTGGTTCAACAAACACTTGCGAGCAGCAGCTAAACAAAAAGTTCGTACCTGTATGATATGTTGTCAGTTTAATCCAGGTAAAAGCATCCCCGTAGAGCAGGGTGGATTTCAACCTCCCGATCATGCTTTTGAAGTCCTCCAGATGGATTATATCCAGATGGAACGATGTCGAGGATTCAAATATGTTCTCGTAGTTGTCTGTGCTCTTTCCCGTTGGACAGAAGCCTACCCGGTTTCAGATTACACTGCCCCGACTACTGCCAAACAGTTAGTTCGAGAATTCTTCCCACGGTACGGTTTACCACGTGTTGTCTACTCAGATAACGGTCAGCCGTTCTCATCCGAACTAATGAAACACGTTTCCCTTTTGTTAGGCTACCAATGGAAATTCCACTGTGTCCGACATCCCGAGGCAGCAGGTCTCGTGGAACGCCATAATCAAACTCTGAAAATTAGATTGTCCAAAATATGTAGGGAAAAAGGTGTCGATTGGATAGTAGCCTTACCAGTTGCGCTCTTTTACATGAGAATGGTAGCACATTCTCGAACAGGGCTATCCCCGTACGAGGTGATCTTCGGTAGACCACCAAATATGTGGGGGACGCCTATACCTCGCAAAATCACTGATGTTGACTGTAATATGCTGACAGATTACCTGGCTTCCTTGATGTCTGCACTACAATCTTGTCGTTCACAGGTAGCCGCAGCTTTTCCCGATAATACTGAGGTGAAGCCCCATGACGTGGTTCCTGGTGACCTGGTTCTGGTCCGGAATTTTGACCGGAAGACCCAACTGGAGCCTAGATGAAAATCACCAAAGTTGGTTCTACTAACTACAAGGACAGCCGTGAAGATCGAGGGACGTAAAGGGTGGTTGCACTCGAGTCATATCAAGAAATTTTATGGACTACCATCTAGTGTGAACGCTCAGCCCTGTATTCCCTCACAGACAGACTCAAAGCTCCCCTTGGTTGAGCAGTCAAAACCAGAACTTTACAAACTAAAATTAAGGTCTAGCAAGTCAGACAATTTGATTGTTTAAGTCCTCTCCAAGGTGAATCGGTTGAATTTGTCTCTGACATGTATCCTCTAGACCGGAATAGAGAAAGAAATCAACAGATGCAGCTTAAAAAGCATGCGTATTGTAAATCACTTCGTAGTCACTGCACAGTAACATTATTAATTTTGTTTTTTCTAAGTCTTCTGATCATTATTTCCAGTATACTATTGCACATGTATTACCCTATTTTTAAGCGTGTTTACAATGTAACTGCAGAACATTCTTTTAGCGAATTACCTCCGCATGAGTTGTCCTATAGATTTGCGCTGCGCAATAACACATTCATTAGTATGTTACATCATTCCCATCAGACCAGCAATGCCACGAATTGTTGGATATGTGGCCGACTCCCTCCCTATCAGAACTATAAGGGAGTTTTGCCCCTCTTTCCATATCCGTTCACTCACAATGGCTCCTGTGGAGCATGGTTTAGTTTGATTAATTCCCTAGATTCAAATTCCGCAGTTTATCAAGACAACTGGGTATGGGGAAACCTGAACCTAGTTTTGCTTAAAGTCTGCTACCCTAACAAGGAGGGACTTCCCAAAAGAACAGGAACTGATCTAGAAAATGAAGTATATGGATTAGGTAATTTTACACTTAACCTCATGATCCTGAACGTTGAATCTGAAGCTACACCAATCTTGCCCGCCATGTCAGTATTCCCAGTAAAAGGGGAATTATGTGTAAGAAAGAATGGTTCCATACACATGGGCCATAGTAAATGCACCACTGTAATAAAATTCAGTGATCGAGGCAAGTCTACATTTAGAGCTTCCCGTCATTCCTACTTCATATGTGGCCAGACCGCATATATATGTCTACCTCTAGATTGGGATGGTACCTGTTACATAGCATTCCTTCTGCCACCAGTTTTCTTAGCCCCTCCTGATTATCACAGAAATACCCATTTAGTACACAGTAGACAGCAGAGAGATCTTCCAATTGTCGATTACACTGAAACAGCATGGGAGCAATACACAGATTTCAATAAAGGTTTCTTTCCCTATATAGGTACAGTCACTAATAGTAAGCTGATACGTAGATTAACTAGAACCCTTGAAGCAGTAGTGAACGAGACTACTTCCGCCTTAGGCAATTTAACAGAAGAGCTGTCTGCTATGCGGATTGTTGTGCTTCAAAATCGTCTTGTCCTTGACGTCATCCTGGCCGATAGGGGCGGAGCTTGTAGGGTCATCGGATCAAGTTGCTGCATTTTCATACCAGAAAATTCGCCGTCAGTATATAAAGCCATAACCCGCCTTCATAAGATTATAAGCCAGATACACCAGAGTCCAGGCACCTGGACTTGGTCCGGTTGGTTCTGGGGCGTGTTGTCAGCCTGGGGATGGAGAATCCTATCCTTCCTAGGTATTGGCTTTCTCATACTATTCAGTTGCTGCTTATGTCTACAATGTGGGCCAGCGATTTGTGGTCTGTGTGCCACATCGTGTATCCCACATCCAAGTTTTCGTTCAAGATCCCGGAAGAAGAAAGAAGAACAAATGATGCTATATGAACAGATCGATGGATTGATGAAGATCGATATCTCCTGAGGGTCCGTAGGGGACAAGGAGGGAATGAGGAAATATGAATTTTGTGATCAGTTATGTCCCCTATCGTAGACCCCAACGGCTCCATGTGCATGTTATAAGTACATGTATGTTCCCTCCAGTTCCAGTTTTGAAGACGCAAATATATGTGCGTCCACCGTCAACATGTCCTCTTTCAGATCCGCCATGAATGGGTCAGATATTCCATTCCTAAGTATGAAAGGCCACCGACTTTATGTGGTTCACTTTCCACATTTTACAGATTCAGGCGAGTAGGCCCAGAATTCTGTCATCAAGCCTTTTCCTGCCTTCTGCCTCTGAAAGCTCCAGTTTGAGCCTGCATCTGTATCCATGAACTTTGTCCTACTCCCTGCGCGGCTAACGGTGCCTGATCCAGCCTGTTGCCTGCCAAAAACTGTATTTCACCTTCAAGATTATCTGCTCCGCTCCTCATCCGATGCATTCCTGTCTAGTAGTTTAGGTAAACATTCCTCCAGCTACCGTGCAAAGGGCCAGACCTCGCTGTCCTCATGCAAGTAATTCATAGCCCCCGTTACCATGGAATATTCCTACCCCCTCGCATCTCATGTAGACACTTAGACGCTTGTACACGCACTAACAGTAAGTATAGAATAGATTCTATCCTAGAGACCTTTCCTTTCGGATAACACAGTTCTTTAAACATAGGATATTAGATATGATTTGGGATTAGGTTGACATGACCCCCCAGACTTCTGTCTCCACATGTAGAGCTAAATGTCAAGTCCCCTTCACCCTCTAGTTGCACGTCAATCACACGTCATGCGGCTGCGCACGCATCTCTGCCAAATATTTCTGCTGACATTGCAGGATTCTCTTATGGATCCACCCACTTGTGACATCATGTATAATGACGTTTATTAAATTACGCCCATATGTCCGCCTCTATTAGTTACGTATGCACATTTTATCTGTATTATCAGCTGTTACGCCTCCTGCATCTGTTTCACTGTAATGCATTTTCTATAAAACTGCTTATCTGTCAATAATGTATGCCCTTCCTTCCTGAACTTTCGTGGTGATGGAATAGAAAGCCTGCAATTCGAATTGTATTCCTTTGTATAGGAATAAAGCCTTTTTAGAACCTCTAATACCACGGATTCTGCCTCTTATATTTACTGAGTTATTCTTACTAGACTTTACCGCATAAAAAAT
This sequence comes from Triturus cristatus, assembly GCF_964204655.1. Lineage (NCBI taxonomy): Eukaryota > Metazoa > Chordata > Amphibia > Caudata > Salamandridae > Triturus > Triturus cristatus. Next base: position 1,391,326,833 of record NC_140590.1, read on the forward strand.
AGTACCGGTAATGAAATATTTACCACAGCTCTTAACACATCCACTCATCCTCAAAGAGCGCACCCGTAGTGCAGGAACAATTCACAGTTAATGTATATTCCCCATTTGTAAAAAACACAAAACAAAAAAGAAACAAACTCTTCAGTTCTGCTAGAGGGAACTCTTTCTACAGGCACGGGAATCGCAAATGGAAAAGCTATAGTTACTGTGCCAGCAATTAAGAGAGTTTCGGTGTAAAGAGGAACCAAGATCTATGTTGCAACAGTTACCCACTTGGGTCAACTGACGGCGTGATGTGCGCTGCCCACATACAGAGACAACGGGACTAGACCAAAGGTGCATCCAACTCAAGGGTGCAATAGGGTAGACTTTCGAGGTCTATTTTTAATTCATCGAGTTTCAAATTCCTTTTCACAAGAAAACGAAAAGAAAAAACCTTTTACAGTGGGAAGCAGCTTTCAAAACATGACAAATTACCAAAGCTGTATTTATGAAAAAATTATTTTACAAACCAATATATTTCGAAGTAAATGTACCATTCACATTCCTCCTGTAGCACCTTCCATTTTAAGAATGCATTTTATATCCTTCAATACTGCAAACCATTTTCGAGATATGGCTGGGAGAGCAGACCACCACATTATGTAGATACATATAGCCAGGGCTTTAAGTGGGCCGGGTCTCACCGGGTCTGAGCACCGGCAGTTCTTTAACTGGGGCCTCGAAACGGGTCTCTCACGGGCTCTGTTTTGTGCCCTGGCACAAGCGGTCCGTTGTTTTCCGGACTGCAGTAACAGCGGGCACATGGATGTGCGCTGCTCACACTGCTCACTTCTCACAAGTGGAGAAGTTACGTCATGACGTCATGCCAGATGAGCGTTGTAGGGGAAGGGAAATCCTTGCTTCTTACATCTCCCATGTGTCTGCTTTTTAAAACACAAGACTCCGAGCGCTGTTGCTAGTGAGGGGGGCCCTATTGAATAGCGCACACTGCAAATTGCCACTTCTCTTTTTGAAACTCGGGAGCAGCAACATTGTCGTGGTGTCACCAGGGCTTTAAGTGGAAGCTTTTTCAATATTATATAACAAGCCATAGTTGCTGCTTATTTATCTTATGCAACTAACAACCACTGACAAAGCCAATAGTCCTGACTTATTGTAGGTATGATGTTTCTTGTTGTATCATATGTCTGGATGCAATAACAGAAACAGCAAAATACAAGTTGGGCGGCACACTATGCCAAGCACAGACTTTTAGCTTATGCGCTTTAAGCCACGCCCTTAATTACATTAGGCACTCCCCTTTGAGAGACCCCCCTAGTTTTTTCATCCCACTTAAAGCCCTGCATATAGCACTCGAGAGGCATGTGGAATGAAAAAAGTATAACATCTATCATTAGTACTGCAGGTGCTGTGGCACCGGGGAGCTGGGCTTCCGTCATAAGGTTTCTGTGCCCAGTTGCACTAATGGAACAGTGGCCAAGATGGAGCTAAAAATCTATTTTCAATAATATGAAATTTCACCTATTCATTGATTTGTGTTTTAGAGGATAATTAGGAGGTTGTGTAAAGTTATTAGGTTTAGGTGAATTCATTCGAGAAGTCCAATAAAAAAAAGTCATTTCTGGACAACCTCCCACCTTGGATTTCCTGATCTACTGTACAGTCAACCATCTAGAACTGAATTTCCTCATTCATATGTCTGTGGGGTGTAGCCTTCACTAATAAATGCCCCTCTGACTTGTGCATTTAAATACTGTCTGGTTTAAAAATTACAAAGCACAAGTCATTCTGACATAGGTGTTTTGGATTGAAACTGTATGATTTTGGTGGGATAAAAATGTAACAACCCTTGCAGTATTTTATTGCAAGGGATACAAATATGGCAGCCCTTTCACTGTTTTAATACTGTGGCGCTGCTTCTTACCCTGTTGATATATCGGATCCACCTCCAAATGGCTATATATTCGTAAACCATTTGAGGATCATAAAAATCTGACTTGGGGTGATAATTTAAAATTGCGGCCCCAATTCCAATAATTTCTGATTGAATTTAGAAATCTTGACCTCTGTGACCTGCCCCCTGACCTGCTTCTTTGTAATTGCTGACCTTCCAATTGATATTAAGGATGGACCTATAATAAACTGCTCAGTATAATAGTACAACATATGTGATGTTCAGTGTGAGCTCTATAGGAGTGATATCAAGCATGCATAATAAAAGGAAGATTTGCAGCAGTATATTCCAAATAGAGCAAGATATAATTAAGTAAATAAATATGTTTGACAGCAATAAGAGGTAAAGAGGTCTTCAGCAGAGTAGTTCAGGTAACTATCAACATCCTGAAATGTAGCAATATACACATTTCATGAGACAGGGCAGTGATGACATACAGGCACCAATATTTTATTTTAAAATCCTGAGTTGGATTGAATTGAGAAAGTTGATGTGCAGTCGTTAATTATCAAATATTTTTTCTGATCATTGACAAAATTATTCATATTAGAGTATCTTCCTTTTTAGGTCTCGCCTAGCATTGCTTCGTCCACGCGCAATTCGCTCAGCGAGATTTATTGCAGATGAGTAGTTTTAGAAAAGGGCTTTAAGCCCCTCCCATTATTTCCATTGGCTGGCGTCACCGTTTATGGTAAACGGTGGCCTGCCATTGGAAATTAGGGTTTTTGGTGGACGCCCTTTGGCCTCCGAGCTGGACTCAGTGGCCTGCTTTGCGTCTGTCGCAAAGCAGTTTCTTATCTTTATGGGGCCATGTGTTAGAAACACATGGCCCCATAAAGACAAGAGATCCCCATGGAGAACATGGCGGCCGTGAGCTGAGCGGTTGCATGCCGGCGCCGGCAGCTCTTCTGCTCTATCAATATATAGCACTCTGTAGGTATAGCTAAAGTACGGGGGAAGGTCAGTTTGCTTTTTCACTAAATAGTACTGTGAATAATCCTTCTACCTGGGATGCGTTTGGAATTTCCGTCGGATCCCTTGCGCTGCTTCTGGGCCGCTCTGGAGCTAACGAGAGTCCGGGGGTTTGCAGCATGTGGTCTCCTCCATGGTGGTCTCTCTCGTAGCACTTCTGGGAGAGTAGTGGGAAGAGTCAGCACAAGGAACGTGGCTGCTGCCGCAGTGTTCACACTGGAGAAAGAGGAGACAGTAGGAGAAGAAGAAGCCGCTGCAGGGGAAAGTGGACGAAGCCTGGCTGTTATTGAAGAGGAGGAGCAAGTCTGTGAGGTATTGGGGCCCGGGGTATCTCTAAGCCTGGTAAGCCTGGTAAGTCCTCTCCACCGTATAGTCTGAGGCATGTGAGCCAGAGGGGGGTCTCTGCAACAGCCAAGTACAGTGTGCCTACGCTGCCGATGCCGTCCTCTCTGCCTACACTGCCTACACTGCCTACCCTGCCCAATAGAGATATACAGGAGATTAAAGACAAAGTAGTAGGGAAAGTCATCAATTCTCCCAAAATTATAAAAAATAAATCGGCTAAAAAGGGCAGGAAGCGTGGGGTAGTCCAAGATACTGGTGCTCAAGAACTTAAGGCTCAGGAGAGTACTGAGGGGAAAAAAGATACAAACAAAGCACTTTTGGATAAAAAAAACATTCCAACTAAAGGTTCAGAGGGGGGCAGTGGGAAAAACTCCCCGCCTTACCGGGAATATAAAGGGAAGGGCGCCAAAAACTCCTGGAAGAGAGGTACACCTGCAGATGCTAAAATCAGAATAACTCCCTCATTGAGATCATATTTTAAAGTTCTCCCTCAAGTGTTAGACGTAGTAAAACAGGGAGAGGCTCTTAGGGAGGCCTCCAAGTCGGCAGAGTCAGTAAAGCTGCCTTCTCTCTTTGGCATGGATTCAGGTCTCTCCTTGCCCTTGACCTCGACCTCTGTTCCCATGCTTGATCCCTCGTTTAATTCTTGCACCTCTTCTGACCCCTCTTTGAATCTCTCTGGATTAGTAGTGCAGCAAACTAAGTTACAAGCCAAGCAATTTAATACATTAAAGGAGTTTGAAAACTTGGTTACTCCAGAGAACAACATGCCAGTAGCAGTATGCATGGGGGATCCAGCAAAAGACAGTGGCGAGTCCGACACAGTGGTAGTGGGAGCAGTGGATGTTTGTAGTGGTACTTTGGGAACTTTGGGAGGTTCTTTGGAAAATCTCTTTTTCACAATGGCTTCAGACATTAAAAAAGGGTTCGCTGTCTCGGAATCAAACCAGGGAGAGATCCGTCTTTTTTGCGAATCGCTAGAGAAAAAACTTGATAACTTAAGTTCAAGGACAGTGGCCTTAGAGAGTGCGATGGAAGTCTTTAAAGGTGACCTGGGAATTGTTAAAGCGGATATTTCCACACTTAAAAAAGAGGAAGCTGCCCTACGAGATAGAGTTGAGTCGTTGGAGAACAACTCAAGACGCAATAACTTGCGTTTTTTAAATATTCCAGAAGGGAAAGAAGGCAAGGATCTTAAATCTTTCATTGCGACCCTCATTAAAGATACAATACAGATTGATGAATCGTAAGATGAACTGAAGAGGGACATCAAAGAATTCATAGGGATCCTTTCAGAAGACACCCCAATTGGATAAAACCCAGGAACATCTTAAATAATTTTTTGACCTTTTCTCTGAAAGAGAAAATATTAACAGCAGCCCTTAAACTGAAGTCTTTGAAACCGAGAGACTCTTCTTTTTCTTTTGAAATAAGTTCAGACCTCTCACGCACCACTCTAGATAGACAATGGGAGTTGGGAAAAAGAATGGAAGATTTTAAGAGACTAGGGGCAACCATCCAATTAAAATTTCCAGCACAACTAAAAATTATGCTTAGCAACAAAATGTATTTTGTAAAATCAGTGCAGGAAGTTGACGAGCTCCTAGAAACTCTAAAATAATCATCTCAGCATCACTTTGTATGTAATTTTTTCTTAGTATTAAAAGAAAAAAATAATATATATATAGGCTCTTTTACCAAAGCTGACCAGGCCCTTTTTTGTATTTAATAAATAATCTGAATTTATATATACAGCTTCGAAAATAGTTCAAAGTAAATCTGGAGCAGATTAGAGCATACCGGCCGGCAGAATCTGGACTTGTCCAGGTAAATGGGGGTAGGGTTCTCCAGGGTGGAGTGGGAGGGTGTTAAGGGAGGGGTAGGGGGAGCACAGGTGTGGGGGCAGCGGGTTAAAAAAGGAAAAAACTAATTTGCCTTGCAACTTAGCTGATGTTTATTCGGTACTGTTTTTGGTTTGGGGTTGGAACTTTGTAGGATGGGGTAAAGTCAAAACCCAGTGTTTCAATCCCCCATGAGAACATTACAATGTCTGTCTTGGAATGTAAATGGCCTGCGAGTCAAAAGTAGGAGGGAGAAAAATGTCCAGTATCTGAGAGATTCACCTGCAGAGATAATCATTTTACAAGAAACTCACCTTCTAAAAAAAGAGATCAGTGAGATTTGTGGGAAGCTTAGGTGGGTGGAGCACTGTGCCTGCTCCTGTCAGACGGCTAACGTCAGAGGCGTGACGATCTTAGTAAAAAAACAAGCGAGCGCTAGCCTTCAGGAAGCCAGAACAGACACAAGTGGTAGGTGGGTCACAGTCAAGATCTCTGTGGAAAATACACTTATTACAGAAGTAGGCTATTATGGCGCTAACCAGGATGACCCGTCAACATTAAAAACTATCTTCTTAAATCTTTTGGATTTTCCTGATTCGATCATCTTCGCGGGAGATTTTAACATAGTATTGAATCCAAAATTGGATAAATCCCCAAAAAGTAAGGCCATCATCCCTTCCAAATCCAGGGTATATTTAAAAATGATGATGAAGCAATATGCTAAATTTGATATCTGGAGAGAAAGATCCGAATCTCAGTTGGGAGTATCGTTTTATAACAAAAAATACAGACATAAATCAAGAATTGATTATGTTTTAATTAGCAATGATCTAAGAGGTAACATCAAAAATATTGGCTATCTGACTCCCCATTTATCGGACCATGCTGCGGTCTGGATAGATTTAGACCTAGTAGGGATAGAACAAGCAGAAGGTATGGACCTTCGACCGTACTCTTCTCTTAGACGATGCCGTAACTGGATATCTTATCCAGGAGACAACATCTTTTTTGGATATCAATATAGGATCGGCAGATATTATGGTTGTATGGGATGCCCTGAAGCCTTTTTTGAGAGGCCTGATTACAAATAAAACTGCTTACAAGAATAGACAGTATAGTGAGGAAATCGCATCCATTGAGCGTCAAATGAAGGTGCAGGAGGAGAGGATTAATAATGTAACTGATCAGGAGTAAGAACTCCGTCAGACACTGGTGGTAGAACTAGAATCCCCAAAAGCCCTATTGGATAATATAATTCAGACCAGAATTTCCAATAAGTGGGAGCTGAGTAAGCTCGCCCATTTTGAATATGGAGAGGGGGCTGGAAGACTATTGGCCTGGAAGGCCAAATCAGACAGAGTTCGAAATCATATCAAACAAATAGATAATGCACATACCAACTCATCAACAAGCAAGGAAGAGGAAATAGGAGAAGCCTTCCATGCTTACTTTAAGGAACTGCATGATGAGGATATCGATTCAGATAGAACATCTTTTCAAGATTGGTTAAAACCGATCCAGCTAACTACATTAGGAGCAACCCAACGAGATAACTTAGAAGCTGAAATAACACACCAAGAAGTCAGGAAGGCACTTTTAGATTGTAAAAAAGGTAAAGCTGCAGGGCCAGATGGCCTTCCCGCTGAACTTTATAAAAAACTGGGGGAAGCAATAATTCCTGTCATGTCTGAGGTATTTAATAAAATTCTAATTGACGGAGTTCAACCACCCACCACATGGGGGAAGCAAATACCATTCTAATTCTAAAACCAGACAAACCCCCTACAAAATGCGGGTCATACAGACCTATTTCCTTGTTAAATTCAGACTACAAGGTATTTTCTAAGATATTGGCGGATAGATTAGGGGCAGTAGCGGGGGATTAACTGCATACTGACCAAAAGTGTTTTGTAAAAGGCAGGAACCTTTTTGACCTTACACATGATTTTATTGGTGCGATAGACTTTGCTTCTAATTTTTCTCTCCCTTTGGCAGCAATGACGCCAGATGCAACCAAAGCATTTGATAGAGTTAACTGGAAGTATCTCACGGCAGTTCTTGAGAAGTTGAATCTCGGGCCAAGATTTCATTGAACCATTTGCCTCATATACAGTGAGCCTTCCGCCAGACTGGTGGTAAATGGCAGAGTGACCAGACCGTTTAAAATCAAAAGAGGAACTAGACAGGGCTGCCCCCTCTCCCCCCTCCTTTTCGACCTATATATAGAACCGTTTGCTCAGCGTCTTAGGGATGAGGCAGCTATTTCACCATTTAAGAGCGGTTCATGGGAGAGGAAGGTAGCCCTATACACTGACGATATTCTTATTCTCTCGTCAGATTTAGAATCTTCTTTTCCTCAGGTCATTAATTTAGCAAGAGATTTCGGCCATATCTCCGGCTATGTGATCAACGCAGATAAAACGGAGATTATGACTTGGAACTTGCCGGAGTGCCGATACCAAACCAAAAATGAGATGCGGTACTTAGGAGTTAAAATTGTCCCAGAGATAGACGAGATAGCTAAAGTAAACCTCGAGAAAATCTTAAAAGAGAGTCAAAAACTTATGAAATGCTGGGATGATCTTCCACTGTCTATTCTGGGAAGAGTGAATCTGATAAAAATGACAATTTTATCAAAAGTAACGTTCTTATTTAACACTATCCCACTAAATTTTGAGAAACCATTAATAGATAAGTTCCAGGAAGCTATCAATTCGTTTGTGTGGGCCTATAAATCTTCCAGAATATCGTGGAAACAGCTAAGACGGAGAAGGGAGAAAGGTGGTCTTGAACTCCCCGATATTCAGTATTATGCTTGGGCCTTCCAGCTAATACACTCCAGAATGCTGTTAAAATCCCCAGATTCCTCAGGGAGAGGTAAAATGTTTTTAGCTATGTTACAACAATCGAGGCTTCCATACGAAGGTTTTCTTTTTAAATATGGGGACAAAAAATTCTTTAAGAAGGTAAGACTGAAAGTCCTAAGTGGTGCAGCTCAGATTTGGACCAGAATTAAAAAACTAATGGGTCTCGAATATTACTCAAGGCTAGCTTCTCTGTGGGATAGCCCAGGAGCCCCTAATTGTCTTAAAGATTTGTTGGCCATCCCTTTAAAAACAGCCGGGTTATTAGTATGGGGAGATCTAGCGGCAGATGGATCGCTTTTACCTTGGGCGGAACTAAATGATAAGCTGAAGGATGGTATGTCTAGATTTAAATACTTGCAGCTAAAAAGCTGGTCCCAGAATCTGAAAAGTCCGTTAGGGCTGGGGAACCCCCTGGAAGAACATCTGGTTAATAAACCAGCAGGGAAGAAAGAGATATCATTCTTTTATTGGGCAATTGAAGAAGCCATTGATGGAGATTTCAGGCTAGCCGGAGAGCTGTGGGAGGAATCCATCCCAGAGACAGACTGGGTGGATCTGTGGCAAACTTCTTATAACACTCTCTTCTCAGTTGTTAAGCCAGCTTGGTTGAGGAGGAACCATTACTTCACCACACACAGGGCTTATCTTTCCCCGGCGAGGCTCTCCAAAATGTCTAAAGGCCCACCTGCTAGATGTAAAAAATGTAATTTGGCTCTTTCCTGTGTTGTTTATAGTAGAAGAGAACGAAATTCACAGAGGATGTATGGAGGGCAGCGGGGGTGGGGCTGCGCAACACAGATTTCATTGAACCATGGTAGGATTGCAAGATCGGGGAATAAACATGTGTCAGCTAGTTCCAGGTATACCTTGCAAGTGCAACATGATTGCACTGCAGAACAGAACTGCATCTTCATACTTGCGTTATATAAGGCATTTCCGCTCTGCCAATTGCACGAGATGTATGCGGAAATGTTGATTAGGGTGCTAGTTTAGGATCAGGAAGGGTGTGACGACACCAGCAGCCATGATGAACAGGTGATTTAGAGACACGTTGGTGGGCATGCTTCCAATCTTGGGTTTTCATTTAGCAGTTGAGGCTTTGGTAGATTTCAATTGCACGGTATGACACTATGGCCTGAGCCAATCCTAGCTTTTTAGTCAAAACTCAAAGCACCTAACTGGGGGTGTCACTCATGACAAGGGGTGCTGGTGGTGTCACTCGTGATAAGGGGTCGCTTAGCAGATATGACCCAATTATTGCTGTGAAGTGGTCTCATGACACATGTGACACTTTCAACCACAATAACTTGCTAACATTTTTCCGACTACAGTTACAATCTCAGGTGAGAAACTACAAATCCCACAATGCACTCTTCTGTATGCTTAAAGAGTTAGACCTGACTGAACACATTATGTTGTATGTTATGTTATAATACACCTATAACGCGCACAGATGCTCAAGAGCGTCCCGGCGCGGGAAGTGACCGTATCAGTGTGAAGCTGAGATTTTAGATGGGCAGATTAAAAAGAAGGGTTTTTAATTGTTTTTTGAAGAGCCTAGGGTCCTGCGTATTCCGCAGTTCCACAGGAAGGGCGTTCCATGCTACTGCTGCTTTAATGGAGAGGGAGTGACCTCCCAGACGCATCCTGCGAAAGCGGGGGACCACCGCCCGTCGATGTGTGCCTGAGCACAGAGATCGGCTGGGGGCATGAAAGGCAAAATGCTTCCTGAGGTATGTCAGCCCCAGTCCATGCAGGGCTCTGTGAGCTAGACTAAGAGCTTTGAATTGCACTCTATGGACCACAGGGAGCCAATGCAAATCACGCAGATGCTGTCTAACGCTCGACCTTCTTGAGATGTTCAACAGAAGTCTGGCGGCTGCATTCTGTATTGTTTGTAGTTTTTTTAGCAGGCAGCCTGGAATGCCAATATACAGGGCGTTGGCATAGTCAATGCGAGACAAAATAAGGGCGCGGGCCACCATTTCTTTGGCAGAACTAGGTAACAAGGGGAAAAACTTTCTCTAAGTGATTTGAGAGTACCAAAGCATACCCCCGCAAGTTTCTTAATCAGTACGGAGAATCTGAGGTCCTCACCAAACCAGACCCCAAGTTCTTCGCTGGATTGCCCACTGAGTTGGGCCGAGGGTAGTCTGAAGGCCATAGGGTCTCTCCAAAAGAGTGAGGGAAAGATCCATACAGAAGGACCTCCGACTTGTCCTCGTTGCATTTCAGTTGAGCACGTGCAAGCCGTTTGAAGACAGTCGAGAGGCATTTCTGGGCAACTTCTGAAGACAGGTCGTTATCCTTCCAGGTAAAGAGGAGCTGGGTATCATCAGCATACGCTATGATCTTGGCTCCCAGCTCCTCCACGAGATAAATCAAGGGTGTTATATAGATATTAAAAAGTAAAGGGCTCAAAGTAGAGCCCTGTGGCACTTCTGTGGACATTTTCCTGGGGGCCGACGAAAAGGGTGGCATCCAGACCTGCTGGGTGCGATCCTCCAAAAAGGATTTAAGCCAGTCCCAGGCAAGACCTGTAATGCCAATGTTCGAAAGTCGGGCAAGTAATTGTTGATGGGGCACCGTATCGAAGGCGGCAGAGAGGTCTAACAAAATCAAGGCCACTTTGCCACCTGCGTCCAGGTACTCCCTTATTGCCTCTACCATTTCGACAAGCGCAGTCTCTGTGCTATATGTTGCCCTGAATCCGGATTGGGCAGGGTAGAGAGCGCCAGATGACTCGACATAGGCGTCTAGCTGTCTGAAGACAGCCTTTTCACACACCTTTGCCAACGCCGGTAGAAGAGGGATAGGGCGGTAGCTTGCAAGTTTGGTGGGATCTAGAGTGGGCTTTTTCAAAAGAGGCAAAAATTTAGCCTGTTTCCAATTCAATGGGACAGTGGCAGTCTGTAAACATAGATTAATAATAATATTTGCTTCTGAGTTGACCACCTCCGCAACCCCTGCTAGTACCCTAGCTGGACACGGATCTGTGGGAGAGCCTGACTTAAGTGATTTAAGGATAGCCCATGAGTCTGAGATAGCCATGGGGGAAAAATTCGTCAAAGGGGGAGCTGCCGGGATGGGGACTGAAATGGACGGGGAATGGGAAACTACCTGCACAGGGGATCCCATCCCTAGGCTAACTTGAATGGTCTGTATTTTCTCAAAAAGAAACATGACAACTCCTCACACCATTGTGACGAAGCCGGCAGAGCAGTATGTTCGGCGCATGGTGATAGAAAGCTCTGGACAATGGAGAAGATAGCAATGCGCTCCGCATAAAAGCTGCTTTTCGCCTCCCCGATAGCTGCATAATAGTCTCTCTGAGCCTTTCGAAGGGCGATTTTAGCCAGGGGACAATACTCCAGTCCTCCAGCAACGTTCAGGTTTTTTACATCCCTGCTTGAGATCTCTAAGTTTACAAGAGTACGAGGGTTTTGAGGGAGCATTTCTCGCTCACCTATTAGAGAGGGGTATAGATACGGAATTAATCCCTTGGGAGAACCAATTGACAAAACCATCTAAAGCTCCTTCCAGATTAGGGACGACAGTAGGCCGTGAAGCTAGTAAAGCCCTAGAGAAAGCAGGGATGTCTATCTTCTGTGACAGTCTGCCTTGGGCCTTGACTGTAGGGGGACGGGGCTTCGCAATAGTCCAAGAAAACTGGATTAGGTAATGATCTGACCAAGAGACCTGGAGAGGGTCTCTAATGGACAGAGGGAAGTTGGAGCAAACCAGGTCTAACGTATGACCCCCCTTATGGGATGGAGACTTGATCCATTGGGACAGTTGTGTCAGGTTGAACGAGTCCACTAATTCCCTAGAGTCATTACATGGGTCCACGTGGCAGCTACTATGATTGGAATAATGAACCTGATAAATTAGATTTGTGCAGGTTAAGCACAGAACTAGATATAATGGTTTCCCATTCACATGGAGCTATCTGCTAATCTTGAGACAGAAAATTTGGATCAAGCAGTACGAGACACGGACATCGACAATAAGGTATAAGTAGAAAAAGGAGACATGTGGAATGCAGAGAGGTGGGGTTAATTAAATAGCATCATATTATCTAGGTTCATGTGTTAGTAACTTACCCAGTCCTGGTTTTTATTTTGAATTCTGAGATTTGTACTCCAGGAAACTCGACTACTCTGGATGAGATGAAGTAGGAAGACAAGAGCCATGACAACAGATATCTGAAGGAAACTGGGTCAGGGAGAGACATGAGAGGCAGAGAACATCGAGAAATGAGGACCATTAGAAAGGATGGAGAGAGACGTGGATGTCTGGGAACAAAACGGGGTCTGAGATGTTGCCGAAAGAGGAAGAAAGAAAGACACTGTGGTTTGAGGTGGCTAGCCTACACGCAGGGTACTATAATTCTTAAAAATACACGAATACATGAGTGCACAGGGAAGGGGGGGAGGAACGACTAGACTTGTTACACGTCGCCATAATTTGTGGACCTTCCACGCTCTGTGCAATGCTGTGTCTCTGGACTAGCTCGCACTCGGCGCACAGAATATTGATTTTGATGCCACCAGGGGGAGTGTGCAACAAGCAGCAGCTGTTTTGAAGAACTCGTGCTTGTGCTGGCCTCCGCCTTGCGGGAGCGAGCAGCGGCCGCGTGAGAGCCATATGTTTTCAATTAGCACGCATGCCGCTAATCGGCCCCGCAAGGTGGATTCCAGCACAAGCACGAGTGTGCTTGAAAAGGAGCAGACCGATTTCTAAAGGTCATCTACTAGAGTAGCACATGCGCGCTGCCTAGGCGAGACCTAAAAACCAGGCTCAGTAATGACTCAATGAGTGCCTAACTAAAAAAGCAATCCGTCAATCAAGAAACAACTAAAGAAATCCATCCTCATAATTTATGCGGTTCAGTGGTACTAGTGGATGCAACACAATTGCATTCATGATGCCACAATTAGGTAGGCTCCATAAACGAATTTTAGTGCAATCAATGTCCACCACAGCGCTATAATAATACTTATTAAAAAAACATGAGCATGGCATATAACTATTAGAGGACAGCACAGTTGTGTCCAAGCAGGAAATTATACTTAGAACAAGTTTAGAAACCATTTTTTTTTAATGTGCATCGCCGGAAAATATGATTATTATCGACTTTGAATTACTGTACCACGACAACATAATTTAAACACGCTAAGATGACAAACAAAATAAAAAAGGATAAAGACCTCAAAAAAAGCACTGACAAGGTAACGTCTGGCCCTTCCACTCTGACACTGAATGGCACATATTTTAGGTGAATGTGCACATGCGATTAGCATTAACGACACTGATAGTGTAAGAGAGCCAATGAGCTGACTCATTGCCCTGTAGATGGATGAAAAATGTGAACGATATTTGACTAGTCCCTCGGTACATGTACACTTGTACATACATATTTGTTTTTGTATCCATTATTTTTTTTTATTACAGGAGGCTTCTGAGAGAACTATACTAGGCTCTAGGCCAGACCTAACCAGGTCTTGAGTGTCCTTATCTTTACTCAAATACTCTTTATTTTTAGAATTTTAACTGTCTTACTTGTATATTTGGCCACTACTATATGTTAAGGCACACTGTCTCGTACCCTTTATAAAAGTTAACAGCTCAGACAGGACCACTCTGAGGAGAAAGCACAAGAACCTAGGGGCCTATTAGAATGGCGGGCGTACCTTGCGGTGCTGGGACCGGCCGCCAGTGGTGTGACGACCCCGCACCGGCAATTAGGATGCCACTGCCACAGTGGCGGTGGCATCCCCCATCCACATCATTGTAGCGGGCGGTGCACACATCACCGCCCGCCACAATGCTGTGGCTGCACACTGTGCATTTTTATGCACAACGTGGCAGGCACTGCGCGGTGCCTGCCATGTTGTACATGCAAATGCAGGGTGGTATCCTAGGTACCCCCATGGGCCCCCCCACCCCCCAACATCCTGGGGGCCTGCAATGGGCCCCCAACTGCGAAATCCGCATGCCTTTCCCACCACGGAAAGGCTGATCGCCGCATGCATAGTAATATGGATGGCGGTGTCTAACACACACCGCCAGCATATTCAAACCTTTTCTGCCCGGTCGACTCACTGACCGGGCAGAAAAGCGGCCGACGGTCTTTCCGTCCGCCGGCGGTACCCTGCCAACATAATCAGGCGGGGGGTAAATTGCATGCGGGCAGTGGATAATGGCCACTGCCATATGGGCGGTGGTGTTCCGCCGCCATTATAATAGACCCCTTAGTATGGAAACAACATCCTAAATAAATATAAAGCAACACAAAAAGAAAGAAGAGAGCCCCACAGAATGAAAACCTGCGAACAAATGGTTAAAAAATAAAAGATTATCACAAGACGAAAAGGAATGGAGAATAGAGTTGCATACGATATTGACTTGTTGTTTAATATGCATATGCTAACATGTTTTCCATATGTAAAAAAGAATCGTTGATTTAAAGAGGCTCAATGTAAAGTGCTAATATAGAAACAGACAAATCCACTGGATACCGAATGAAACGAGAATGAAACCCAGGACATCCTATATCCTATATAATTCATAAGTTTCCAGCCGCCATCATACACCCATAGCACACCGGTCACCTCAGGGGACACGCACAATCACAACAAGAAGCACATGATATACCAGAATGGAAAAACCAAATGTGGAAAAAGTCAAAACAGTGCACAAAGCCTTTTCTGCCATACTGTTTGGTGCTGGAGCTTTACCTACCAGAGGAAATAACTGCGGCCTCTATCTGTGTAGAACGCTTCTTTTTAGAACGTTTTAAAGCGATTTATCATTTTACACACCAGAGTTCTAATGTAACTAATAATGTGTATTTCTATCCTACTATAGGCAAAGTTTTTCTACCTTTCCATCAAAGTAAATAAAGTGCTCCTGTGCACCCCGAAAAGTCTTGTGTCTCGCATTTGTCAGAGTTAGAGCTATTGGCACCTACAATGAGGAATTACCGACGGGACCAGAGTAGCAGCTAGTAGCACTGTCTAGAGGACTTAGAATGAGGAATTACAGACGGGACCAGAGAAACAGCTAGCAGCGCTGCTTAGCGGGTTACAAATGGGGAATTACCACTGGAAACAGAGACACAGCTGCTGCACTGCCTAGGATGTAGAATGACGAATTTCTGACGGGACCAGAGAAGTAGCTGCAGCACTGTCTAGAGAACTAAGAATGAAGAATTAATATTGGAATCAAAGAAGCAGCTAGCAGCATTGGATAGAGGACTGAGAATGAGGAATTACCACTGGGAATAGAGACTTGGATGCAGCACTGCCTAGAGGACTAAGAATTAGGAATTACCACTGGGACCAGAGAAGCAGCTGCTGCACTGTCTAGAGGAATTAGAATGAGGATTTACCACTGGAAGCAGAAAAGCAGCTAGCAGCACTGGCTCGGTGACTAAGAATGAGGAATTGCCACTGGGAATGGAGATGCAGATGCAGCACTGCCTAGAGGACTTAGAATGAGGAATTACCACTTTGGCCTTCCTTGGTGTGAAAATGGCAACAGTTTATTACATTATTCACAATCTGGGACATATTGTGTCACAAAATAATTGGTTATCATTATGTTCTTGACATGCAGCTAACTTACACATCAACCATGTCATTCATAGAAAATCCATCCGTGTACTATCATAACATTCTTGTATCTGTACTTGCCATAAATCATCTTACAGTCATTACAATTGTTGGTTGGTCAGACATCTTTTTTGCCACGAGTCCTCTTGTGACAGCTGTGTCTGCTACCTACATAGTACAGTGAGTTGCGGCTTCTGGTCCTCCCTTGATGCTGATGTCTGGCATTCTCGGCCCTGTAGCCATGCCTGGGAACCAGGTGCCATATACGCCCACTGCTGACCATCTCTTGGTCCTTTGTTTGCCCACCAGTATCCATGCTGTGAGGCATCCCAAGGACCATGCTTTGGGCATTTTTCTCTTTCTCTCCTTGTGTGATGTCATTGGTTAACCATCCTGGTAGCTATCCCCCAAAGACATTGCCAGTGTTTCCACGACCACTGTCAATTCCGCACCCATCACCCCTACTTCTGGGAGGGAGAAAAATCCTAGCATATGAAAAACATAACAGTTTGAGTGTCCATACAATGTTCAACAGGAACATGTCCATCCCGACGCTGGATGGGTGAACCTTGTCATCTGAGTGGTAACCTGGCATCTTGAGGTTAATGTGGCCATGTCTGACAATTTCTCAGTCCATGCCCTTGCAAAATGTACTACTTGAGATCTTAATCTTCCTTTTGGACTGCTCTACCACTTTATGGCTCACAGCCCCTCGGGCAGTTAACTCTGCCAAAGTTTATTGCTTGTACCAAAGCGGTACGTGCTTGTTGGCACACTTGGCCTGCCATAATGAAAATGCCACCATGATGGGAAAGAGCTCCAGCAGTGTTATGTTCTTTGTCCAGCCTGCCTCATGTCACCTGTCCGGTCACCAAGCCGCACACCTGGCTGACCTCAGGAAGCCACGAAAGCCTCCGCTGTATTCGTCAAAAGGTTCAATTGCTCATCAGACACCCAGGGTTCCCACCAGACTGTGGTCCCACTGAAGTTAATAAGGAAATCCTGCTGATGCATAAGGTTTCCTTTTACCCGACC
The DNA here is from genome assembly GCF_964204655.1 of Triturus cristatus. Lineage (NCBI taxonomy): Eukaryota > Metazoa > Chordata > Amphibia > Caudata > Salamandridae > Triturus > Triturus cristatus. The sequence continues at coordinate 1,391,343,466 of NC_140590.1, forward strand.
GTCAACCAGACCCTAAGGTGCTTTTCGGAGAGGCCCCTTGTCAGCCAAGCCAATCGCTTAGCAAATGTTCTTCCTGCAGTGATGGCCCTCACAGAAAAGTTGAGTTTGCACCTCCCTTAGGATCGCTTTCTTCTTGGCCAGCAGACATTTAATGACTTGCTTCAAGTCTGTAATCTTCTGGGCTGGTAATCTGCACATACATTCCATCAAGTCTAGCTCAATACCAAAGAATGTCACCTGCATTGATGGGCCTTCCGTTTTGTCACCAACTAATGGTACGCCGAGTTGTTCTTTCACTGAGATGAAATGGTCCAGCAAGGCTCTGCATTGTGCTCAACTCGGCTCCCCCACGCAGATGAAAGTCATCAAGGTAGTGCAACCTCAAAAATTCGGGACATCTATCTCCCAGTGCCCACTCTAAGAAGGTGCTAAAGGACTTGAAGTATGGACAGGATATAACGCCGCCTATGGGAAGGCATCTATCGTGATAGAAAGCGTCATTGAGCTGGAAGCCCAGCCAGTTGCAATTGTCCGGGCGTACCAAGAGGAGCAGACAAATGTTGCCATTAAGGCAACTCTACTTGCTGCCCTCCGCATATCCACTTCATCATCCAGTGTGGCATACGATTCCAAACATTGGTGTTGTTCCAGTCCAGTGTTCACTGACCCTCCCTGAATGGTGAATGAGCCTAAGCTGACCCAGCTCTTTTTAGGGACAGCTCCTAATGGGGAGACTATGAAGTTCTTGACAGGTGACTTTTGAAATGGTCTGGACTGTTGACCTTTATACGGGATTGGGAAGCCTTTTTGGAATCCTTCTGCCAGTAAATGTGCATCATCCAATTTGTGATAGATATATGACGTGTATTGGGTGGAAGCTATTTCCATCTCTCATGTAGATACACCTTCCCCCAAAGGAGTACCTCTGTTATTTTTTTGTGGGAGGTCCTTCTTGTCATTGCCTCTTTCCCAGCAGTACCCTTTCTCGAATTTCAAGCAAGTCGTAGGCTGGCCCTTTAGGACTCCCCCTCACCAGAGTGCTGCTTGCCCTTACTCCCCTGTTGGTACCACAGCACTTTTTTCTTGCTCCCATGCGACCGAAAGGCTGGTTAGTTTGGTTTGACTCGCTCATGTGCAGCAACCATGTGCCCTATTAAGCCAGTGACATCCTGATGATCCCAGTCTATTGTAGGTGATGTTTGCATTTTTGCCCTGAACTCCTCGTCATACCTTTAACCAGGCCTTACCCTGATACTTGCACTGTGCCTGATGGACTTTCTACTCATATAGGAACAGTGCTGCTGTGCTGTGGGGGAATTTTACAACAAAGACTCATGCTAGAGTGCGAAACACGTGGAGCCAGTTGTCTATGGACCTCTCAAGCCTGGCACCTTCACCTTTTCCTCGTTCTTGTCCTGTTTGACTAAGTCCAAACGTTTATTATTGGCCTTGAGCAATGAAAATATGTCTATGAACTCTTTTTGCCTTATCCTTTCTTTTACAGCCAGGGGGACGAGTCTTGCGAGTCCTGTCTCTCAAACTATTATGGGTGGGTCCCCTGATGACGGCCTCATGTATTCAATGGCTGGCTTGCCATTGGTTGTGCCCTGTGATCTACTGCCCCCCAAGCAGCTCCTGGGTCTGCTACTACTATCTGCGATTAGTGGGTTGCTATGGCCATATCCTGCACCTTTTGTCAGCAGCAGCCCGTGTAGGTAAGAGCGGTGGGGCAGTGGGGCTGGGTGGGGAGGGATTTCAACAGAGGACGATGAGGGAAAATTAATAATTTATTTAATTTTCCCTCGTGGTCGTCTTCTGAAATCCCCCCACTGCTCTTACCTGCATGGGCCCCAGCTGCGGTCCCTTGGATGTTCATGCTGCCTGTGCCTTGGCCAGGCTGCTCTCACCCTGTTTGCCTGCGTCTGCCACCTCTCCCTGCGTACTGGCAGCCCCTGCTGCCGCAGCGGCTGTGCATCTATTGCTTTCAGGTAGGCTCCGTTGCAAATGTTCCTGTACTGACCAGTGTCTGGGCCAGTAGTAAGGCCCCGACCATGAGTGTGGTGTGATCACCCCGAGGCCCAGTGCCGTACCACAGCCACCATACGTGGGACATAAACAGAGGGGCGGGATTTGTGATCCTGAGAAACATGTCTTTCCTTCGCTGCTTGCATCAGCCTCTCCTCCACTGTGCTGTAGCCCGTTGCCCTGCCCTGCCCATATGCAACCACTTGAGAGCCTGGTTCTGCATTCATAAACAGGTAGGAGGGTGACACAGTCTAGTTATCTACCCTAAACTGCATGGCGTTATTAGACAATCCCGGTAGTCACCCCGTGTACTCTGCTGTCTCATTATTAGTCTGTAACTCTGTGCTTGCTGTTGATTTGCTCCTGCGTGCTGTTGGCCCATTACAACCTATTGGCTCTGCACTGACCACATGTTTTGCACCATTCTTTGTTGGGGGCTCGCACATACCTGATGCAGGGCTCCTGTTGAGGACCACCAGTAAAGCTCCAAGTGCCTCTAGGGTGTGTGTGTTGCCAAGCACCTCATCTTTGGCGCATCTATAACCCGTGGGTACACGGATGGTGGCACGCCTCCTCTTTTTGTGAGGCTGCCGCTGTGGCTACACACCCCCTTGCAGGTGCGATCTTTTTGACAGAACCGTCACTACTGCTGGAAATCTGGTGGTCATACCGCCTGGACCATCATTCTTTCTACCGGCCCCTGCCTTGCCGGTCTCCAGAGCCAGACCCACTGCTAGAGCTCCAGTTAACCTTGCGCCTGATCTGTCTTGTCCACTTCACTGTCAAGCAATCTGAGGGGGGCTTTTCTGTCAAGCTGTCACTGCTGCCAGTTCTCCCAGTATCACCTGGGATGGACCGCCTAATGTCGGCATGTTCCCGATTCTCCCAGACTCAATGGTTTGGGCCCAGGATTTCCTCCAGTAACCAACTGCTCCCACGTTGGCCCACTACCTCCTTCATTCTCTTGATCAGCAGGCTCAAATCTTCTTTGCTGGTTGCAGTCCTAAAGCACTGCTACCCTGCTTTCGCTCTCCTTGTGTCCTCACTCTTGCTACCACTAGTTTACGTAGTGGGTCGCGACACTGCTCGTCATACTAGCAAATAGCCCCAAAGAATTCTGGATAATGTAGTGGCAGCGGTGAGTACGCCTTTGCCACGAGTATGTGAAATAATGCCATCCCTGGACACGTGTTTCGAGGTAATTGCCTCTCGTCAGCAGGGAGCAGGTAGGTATGCGGGGTGCCAAGTAGACTGCCAAAATATATAGGTAAAGTACCTTTCAAGGCGCGCAGGTGCAGACACCAGGCTCGTCAGCCCAAAGTCGCTCGAAAGAGCTTTAAATAGTTTACGTAGTGGGTCGCGACACTGCTCGTCATACTAGCAAATAGCCCCAAAGAATTCTGGATAATGTAGTGGCAGCGGTGAGTACGCCTTTGCCACGAGTATGTGAAATAATGCCATCCCTGGACACGTGTTTCGAGGTAATTGCCTCTCGTCAGCAGGGAGCAGGTAGGTATGCGGGGTGCCAAGTAGACTGCCAAAATATATAGGTAAAGTACCTTTCAAGGCGCGCAGGTGCAGACACCAGGCTCGTCAGCCCAAAGTCGCTCGAAAGAGCTTTAAATAGTTTACGTAGTGGGTCGCGACACTGCTCGTCATACTAGCAAATAGCCCCAAAGAATTCTGGATAATGTAGTGGCAGCGGTGAGTACGCCTTTGCCACGAGTATGTGAAATAATGCCATCCCTGGACACGTGTTTCGAGGTAATTGCCTCTCGTCAGCAGGGAGCAGGTAGGTATGCGGGGTGCCAAGTAGACTGCCAAAATATATAGGTAAAGTACCTTTCAAGGCGCGCAGGTGCAGACACCAGGCTCGTCAGCCCAAAGTCGCTCGAAAGAGCTTTAAATAGTTTACGTAGTGGGTCGCGACACTGCTCGTCATACTAGCAAATAGCCCCAAAGAATTCTGGATAATGTAGTGGCAGCGGTGAGTACGCCTTTGCCACGAGTATGTGAAATAATGCCATCCCTGGACACGTGTTTCGAGGTAATTGCCTCTCGTCAGCAGGGAGCAGGTAGGTATGCGGGGTGCCAAGTAGACTGCCAAAATATATAGGTAAAGTACCTTTCAAGGCGCGCAGGTGCAGACACCAGGCTCGTCAGCCCAAAGTCGCTCGAAAGAGCTTTAAATAGTTTACGTAGTGGGTCGCGACACTGCTCGTCATACTAGCAAATAGCCCCAAAGAATTCTGGATAATGTAGTGGCAGCGGTGAGTACGCCTTTGCCACGAGTATGTGAAATAATGCCATCCCTGGACACGTGTTTCGAGGTAATTGCCTCTCGTCAGCAGGGAGCAGGTAGGTATGCGGGGTGCCAAGTAGACTGCCAAAATATATAGGTAAAGTACCTTTCAAGGCGCGCAGGTGCAGACACCAGGCTCGTCAGCCCAAAGTCGCTCGAAAGAGCTTTAAATAGTTTACGTAGTGGGTCGCGACACTGCTCGTCATACTAGCAAATAGCCCCAAAGAATTCTGGATAATGTAGTGGCAGCGGTGAGTACGCCTTTGCCACGAGTATGTGAAATAATGCCATCCCTGGACACGTGTTTCGAGGTAATTGCCTCTCGTCAGCAGGGAGCAGGTAGGTATGCGGGGTGCCAAGTAGACTGCCAAAATATATAGGTAAAGTACCTTTCAAGGCGCGCAGGTGCAGACACCAGGCTCGTCAGCCCAAAGTCGCTCGAAAGAGCTTTAAATAGTTTACGTAGTGGGTCGCGACACTGCTCGTCATACTAGCAAATAGCCCCAAAGAATTCTGGATAATGTAGTGGCAGCGGTGAGTACGCCTTTGCCACGAGTATGTGAAATAATGCCATCCCTGGACACGTGTTTCGAGGTAATTGCCTCTCGTCAGCAGGGAGCAGGTAGGTATGCGGGGTGCCAAGTAGACTGCCAAAATATATAGGTAAAGTACCTTTCAAGGCGCGCAGGTGCAGACACCAGGCTCGTCAGCCCAAAGTCGCTCGAAAGAGCTTTAAATAGTTTACGTAGTGGGTCGCGACACTGCTCGTCATACTAGCAAATAGCCCCAAAGAATTCTGGATAATGTAGTGGCAGCGGTGAGTACGCCTTTGCCACGAGTATGTGAAATAATGCCATCCCTGGACACGTGTTTCGAGGTAATTGCCTCTCGTCAGCAGGGAGCAGGTAGGTATGCGGGGTGCCAAGTAGACTGCCAAAATATATAGGTAAAGTACCTTTCAAGGCGCGCAGGTGCAGACACCAGGCTCGTCAGCCCAAAGTCGCTCGAAAGAGCTTTAAATAGTTTACGTAGTGGGTCGCGACACTGCTCGTCATACTAGCAAATAGCCCCAAAGAATTCTGGATAATGTAGTGGCAGCGGTGAGTACGCCTTTGCCACGAGTATGTGAAATAATGCCATCCCTGGACACGTGTTTCGAGGTAATTGCCTCTCGTCAGCAGGGAGCAGGTAGGTATGCGGGGTGCCAAGTAGACTGCCAAAATATATAGGTAAAGTACCTTTCAAGGCGCGCAGGTGCAGACACCAGGCTCGTCAGCCCAAAGTCGCTCGAAAGAGCTTTAAATAGTTTACGTAGTGGGTCGCGACACTGCTCGTCATACTAGCAAATAGCCCCAAAGAATTCTGGATAATGTAGTGGCAGCGGTGAGTACGCCTTTGCCACGAGTATGTGAAATAATGCCATCCCTGGACACGTGTTTCGAGGTAATTGCCTCTCGTCAGCAGGGAGCAGGTAGGTATGCGGGGTGCCAAGTAGACTGCCAAAATATATAGGTAAAGTACCTTTCAAGGCGCGCAGGTGCAGACACCAGGCTCGTCAGCCCAAAGTCGCTCGAAAGAGCTTTAAATAGTTTACGTAGTGGGTCGCGACACTGCTCGTCATACTAGCAAATAGCCCCAAAGAATTCTGGATAATGTAGTGGCAGCGGTGAGTACGCCTTTGCCACGAGTATGTGAAATAATGCCATCCCTGGACACGTGTTTCGAGGTAATTGCCTCTCGTCAGCAGGGAGCAGGTAGGTATGCGGGGTGCCAAGTAGACTGCCAAAATATATAGGTAAAGTACCTTTCAAGGCGCGCAGGTGCAGACACCAGGCTCGTCAGCCCAAAGTCGCTCGAAAGAGCTTTAAATAGTTTACGTAGTGGGTCGCGACACTGCTCGTCAGGCAGTCTACTTGGCACCCCGCATACCTACCTGCTCCCTGCTGACGAGAGGCAATTACCTCGAAACACGTGTCCAGGGATGGCATTATTTCACATACTCGTGGCATAGGCGTACTCACCGCTGCCACTACATTATCCAGAATTCTTTGGGGCTATTTGCTGGTATGACGAGCAGTGTCGCGACCCACTACGTAAACTTGCTACCACTAGGTTTGACAAGCCCTCGCTTCTGGCCAAACTCCTCGCCATCACCTTCCCTTAAGTGGGTGGGTTTTCGGCAGGTTCGTTCTTGCTTTCTTTCCTAGCCTCCCTGGTACATTGCCATTGGCCTATGCTTGCACAAAGTCCTTGCTTGATTGTGACTCAACAGCTGGTCGCTTGCAGCAGATAACATAAAATACATAATGTATATCTGTATAGCTCACTTTCACCCGCAGGCATCTTGGCACTGAATATCAGATGTTGATTGTAACTCAGTGGCACTCATTTTCGTGACCTCAGATGGATGAAAGGCTGAGTGGAACCGCCAGAATTTGAACCTCTGACCATGAGGTCGAACACAGGCCCCTGCAGTGGACTCAATAGTCCACTGAGCCACCAGACCCAGCTGCTGGGCCAGCAGATTAGTGGTTCTGATGCAGGTGTTTTGATTTTCAGCTGCAACAAATCCCTTGGTGGTGAAATCAATCACGACAACACTGAGGGGTTCCCCCTCGTAACATCTCCTCTTGGCTGCTTGATAACCCCACCAAGCGGCCACCGATTGGGTGCTTTGCAACAAGTGAGCCAATTGATGCATATTTACTCGAGCCTCACGACTGCCTGTCCCCATGCTGCATTGTGGCATTAGTCACAGTCCCCTTTAAGCTTCCACTAATGCCCCCTGTGCCTGTACCTAAGCTTAATGCATCTGAGTAGGTCAAGCACTAAAGCCAAAACTATGTGTGTGGGCGGGGTGTTTGCCTGTTTGCTTGTGTGTACGCATGCATATGTTTATGCATGCTTGTGTATGTGTTTATACATGTGTGTGCTTGTGTGTGTGTCTGCATGTGCATGTGCTGGCACTGCGACGTTGTAAGGAAGCTGCCACCGCGTTCTTAAGCTGCTGAGTCAACCTTGAAAGTACTGCTGATTTTTTCAGTCTTCACATTGAGCATTTAATGCAGATGAGGATCTCCTCCTACAATTCAATTATGGAGCCATGAGGTACCTAACCGCAACATTGGGGCGTGTGGTCACACTGGGCGAGATTCATACCCACATTTTCAAGAGGGTTGCCCCCTCTCCAGTCCCCTGTCCTGAAGAAGACCCGCAGGCTGAGGTTGAAGATTCCCTCTCTTGCCGCCAAGTCGGGTCGAAACGTTGACGCCGTTTCCCATCAGGCCAGGACCATATGCCCCTTGTGTCCCTCCTCCCAGCCAAAGGAGATATATCCCTTTATCTCTTGTGAATTATGTGGATATATTGTGCATATACTGTAATATTATTGGCCAGGTCCTTGAAGACTGTTTATTTGCTATCAGCCATATTTTTAGTTTTGTTAACATACGTCCTTTGACCTTTCTTGGGAATTTTCCCTCCCCCTTCCTTTCAAATTCTATATACCTGAGCACCTTCTTTGCACGTTTCTTGGAGCAACCCTTTTTCTTCTTTTTTGATCTTTTCTGTTCCTTATATGAAATTTAGTATGAAATTGAAGTAATCCTTTTATGATGTTTGTTGAATAAACACTTGCTGTTTTTTAAAATTTAATGGTTGTTGCACATCTGCCTGTTTTGAATTAATTCGGTTTCGTGTAACCATTAGCTGACCTTTTTGGATGCTCTAAATTGTTGAATAATACTGCTACTAGAAGGAATTTATGTTGAGAGATTGGTCCAAGACCACTGTTTTTGTATCAGTGTTTTGATAGGCATGTCAATGCAAGTGGGTTTGTGTGTCAATATGCGTGTCAGTGATTATGTGTTTGCATTTTTTGCATTTGTCTGTTTTTCTGTCCACATGCTTTGTGTGTCTGTGTGGGTCCATGTATGTGTTTGTGTATGTTTGTCTATGTGTGTAGAAATGCAGAAAAAAAACCTCAGACCACATGTAAGAGTTGTGATACCCGGAAATTACAGTGGTTTGATATTAGAAACAAATTATCCAACAAATAATGAGGCTTAGAGAGGCTTTATGAAGTGAGAAGGATCCGTAACACATGATTTGTTTTTTGCGTTCGCCATCCTTCCTGCCGCTATGGATTCCCATTATCCAAATGGCTCTGCCTTAGGGAAAAGCCTGAGAAGCTTAGCTGCGTGCAGGCTCCTTCCCTTCCCTAACCTTCTCCTCTGCCATTAACAAGGCAGGGCTAGTCTCGCACTCAAACTTGTTGAAAGCAAAACTTGGATTCATTCGAACAGCATGCAATGAAAGATAAAATATTAGGACAGGACAATATGGGGCTTATTTATGTGCCCCTATGTCACTTTTGCAACGCCGTTGCGTTACTTTTTATGACGCAGCGGCGGCGAAAAAAATGCGCCACGTTGTGCCCTATTTACAAAGTGACGCATCCAAGCAGATGCGTCACTTTGTAAAGCGCTGCGCTACATTATACCCGCATCAGGTTTAATGTATGCAGGGTGGGCTTTCCCCCGCATAAAGCCTCGTAGAAGTGGTGCAGTGAAATCTTTGAGATTTCACTGCGCCACTTCTAGGATGCTACTGCCTTCTACGCCTGCCTCAGGGTAGGAGTAAGACTGATGCAGGTCGTTTCTCATGGAGCTTGTCCCATGTGAAAGGACACATTGCTGGAGTTACGCCTGTTTTCAGCCACACCCCAGCAATGAGTCACTTTTGCGCTGACAGATATGTAATTTTTTTCCTTTTTTTCCCCGGAGTTTTATATGGCGCAAACTTGACCGGAAGGTATTGGGTATCAGAGCGCTTTACATGAGCACCAGTTGCTTTACATACGGATACATTTTTTGTTAGACACGGGGAGATTAAGTGAATTGCCCAGAATCACAGAATGTTGAGCGTCGTTGAACTTGTTTCCCCAGATTTGAGGTCGACTACCCTAGCAGTTAGGCCACATTCTCTCCCCTCTTTCTGTGCAACATGATGCGTTATGCAGTAAATATGACGCATTCATCATGTCACAAGGAGGGCGTAGTGAAAACTGTTGCATCGCTGTTTTCACGCAGCAATGCAACAGTTTTCATAAATTAGACCCAATATTTTTTACTTGATTTTATATTTTCTAACATCTTCATATCTTATGGGGGTCCTCTGCAAATGTTTTGAGGACTACGAAAAATGTTGACTCCACTTGCCATGCTGTCACTATGTCAAATTTGTAGTCAGAGTCAGGAGTGTGAAAATTTGTATCATTCGAGCAAAGCTTTTATTTATTCATCAAGTCTATTTGTAAATGCACAATTACCAATGGGTGAGGACTTCCTACCGCTGAGGGAACATGAAGGTGGGAAGAGCAGGTGAGAGGAATCACTGAGAAAACAGATGGGCTACAAGGTATTTGAGGAACAAAAGATACTTGTGAATTACAGGAACAAAGGTGGCACACTGTTTGTTGGTGAGATTCCAGAAAGCATAACCATTACTGCAAGCCTTTTGAATCTGTGACACCATCATCATTTTGGACAATGCTGACCCCAGAAGCTTCCTGGGAATATAGAGAACAAAGACATTCTGGAGACAAATTCGGCAGTCCCTTGCTATGTAGTACATACAGATGCCTGTGAATTTCTCGGCTAATAAAAGCAAGTGAATTTTAAAAAGATGTCCAGCTAAAGGAGTAGAGTGAGGTGGGCCAAGAAGTAGGCAGCAGTAGGAGAAAACATACCAATAACTGATTAGGCCAAAATATAAGGATTTGCAGAAATCAAGGTGACGTCCAACTACAGCCTGAATCACAGAGATGTACAGTTGGGTGGCAAAAGAAGCACAATCTTTATTGGCATCCTTAGACAGAGGACAACTCAATGAAAATGTATTCATCTGATTGTCAAGAATAGCTGCCATATCAAAACATAAGCTTAGATTATACACTGCCTTAACAGAGGGTGGCAGGGTGTATAAAAGGGCCACTGGCCACAAGACCAGAAAGAGGAATTTCCCTACCCTGCAGGTAGCTCAGCCATGGCTGAGCTAAACTTGGGACACTTTGGATTCATCCAGTCAGCCACAATCAAAATGTAGTTCTCAAACTTTGAGCAGAGTGGGAATGGCTATCCAATTTCAGAATAATATGAGTGTCATCAATATAGGACAGAAAAGAACGGCCTACAGGCCTAGTAAGGAAAGACAAAGGAGACAAATACACATTTCAAATGATAAGGCTTAATGATCAACCCTGTAGGACAATGCAGAAAAGAGGTCTGCTGGTGGACTGGAAAGGAGCTAGCATGACTGCTTGAATACATCCAGGGGGAAAGGATAAAAGCCAAAAATAGAGACCACTGTGACATCCGTATCATGCATAGTCCTAAACCCAGCTTGTGAAGGGTCAAATTGCTTATTGTTATTAATGAAAGCAGTAAGTTGGAGGTGCACCTTCCTCTGAAATAACTTGGTAGAGAAGGGCAGCTAAGACTTAGCAGCAATTTTGCTGAGAATAATTAAAATATATATTTTTTATAATTAGGTTTAAAATATGTTCAGAAACTTTTACAATGGGATATTATTTAATAACCCTAATTCAATTCAAAATGTAAAAAATTAGAACAATTCCCATCACTAATCCAATTACAATCCATAAAAATGCATACATTGAGGGGTAGCAGCTTTAATATTCCATCCACAGTCTACCATAACATTGGGGAACATTTATTAGGGGAGATTTACTAGTCTAGCTCCATTCCATTGAATACTGTAGATGGTGCCTGTGTTGGGAATCAGATATACTGTTTCAATTCCAGCCTAACAAACATTGGAGAAAGTTAAAGAATACAACATATGACCAGGTATATTAGTGACCATGGTCACTGGCTGCCAAAGGTCATTAGTGAGACAGGAGTCGATTAGATTATTTGTAGAGGGGAGCGCTGGACTATTTCCCTGCATATAAATATCAAAAAGAGAGGAAAATCAAACGCAGATTTGGAGCCTATCTATGGCTCTTTTGTTTTCCTCCTTTTCCTGTGTTTATGCCATGCTGCCATTTATGTCAACTCCCAGATACTTAGGTAGGGGCTGAATGGAGCCACTGGCTGCCATCTTCTAATGGCAGCAGCTACAAGAAAGACTTAGGCAGTGAACGATCATAAGGTGTGGGGGACTGGGTCTTAAGGACTAGGGAAGGGACACTAGTGTATACATAATTAACCCTGGGCGTAGTTCGCGAAGTAGCACTTCGCGAAGCTATGCAAAGTGCACTTCGCACTACGCGAGCTACGCGTAGCACTTCGCGAACTGCGTAGTACCTTGTTCGCACTGTGCCAGATGTCGTTTTCAATGATTGCACAGTGCGGACAAGCAACTGGCACTGTGCAATCATTGAAAATGGCATCTTGCACAGTGCGAGCTGTAGTTTTCTGCTGCTCGAGTAGATTTTTACTCGAGCGGCAGCTTTCTCAACGCGAACTGGTAGTTTCTCATCGCGAGCGGCCACTCGCAATAAGAAACCTGACCTCCTCGCGCTGGGAATCTCGCTGGGAGGTTTATTTTCCATGCTCGCGATCGTCAACTTGATGTTGCTGATTGCGAACAAGGAAAAAGTCTCGCCGGGATGTCATTTTGCTTGCTCGCGGTCGCCAACTTGACGTTGAGGACCGCCAGCAAGCAAAAAATGGCCGCAGCACTATGCAACACTACGCTACGCGTGTTCGCACTGTGCTACGTGCAATTCGCGTAGTGCGAAGTAGCGCGAACTTCGCAAACTACATAATGTCGGAGAGAGGATTCAAACACTCTTCTGTCCTTCTTACTGTTGTACCACCAATGGCCAGCACTCTATCGGATTTCTCGCTGGGTTGGGTAGCTCACTGGCATGCAACTGAAATGAGACAATCAGTACCTTCACATGGAAGGAAATGGGTTACGACTCATGAGTGAGACTCTGCAATACAGTACAACTGTTATACACAAGCCACCATCAACCCTTGTGGCAATGATGCAGAAATCAAACTCAACATCATTTCCTCAGGATATCCTAATTATAAAACACACATTGCTCCTATTTTCAGTCTGTTTGTGCTCTGCAAACATTTCTGTTCTAGAAATACTCCTTGTCACAAGAACCAAAAATGTTTAATCTTACATGATGATAGTCATAGGAAGTTTTTTAAACCATGTCTTTATGCCAGACATCATTTCTCGTGCTCCAAATCTCTGGTAGCCTTACATTAAGTTCAAGGCACCAATTGCATAACAAGGTTGCTTTACAAAAATTCAAGCCTTAAATTCCAACAAATGTTTCACTCACAAATAGCATTGTTTCCCTTCTCTCTGATCTACTTTGTTCTCAGTTTCCAAGAACTTCAGGAAGAGACATCTCTGAACTCAGAACCAAGTTCAAAAACGTTTTCTCAAGTGCATCTCGTGTATAAACTTAGGTCGAGATTTACTAACATCTTACAACTAGGTTGTGTCACTTTTTTTGGCAGCCCCTGTGCAAAATGTATTTTGGGGTTTACTAATCCAAGCAAAGCACGATAAGCATGGCTTTGCATTCGTTAGTAAATAGAATTTTTTAAAACACAGCTCATAGTGCTGCTTTGCATTACTTTGTGGTGGGTCGACGTTCCATGGGTCAAGCATGGGCATTTCCTTGTACCAACCCTTGGATTTTTATGCAAAGCCTGATTTACTAACGTCTGAAACACTGGGTATGCACCAAAATGGTTGGCGTAACAAGGCTGGCACAACGAGGAGACATATCTTTATTTCTCCTTGTTACTTCCTGTTTGCATATCTGCTACATTCTGCGGCACACATACAACGAGACATAAGCCAGAATAATCCTGCTACAACACAGGTATACTTGCGCCAGGGTGCCTGCATTGATGCTCAGAAGTCACAAGAACAACAGCACTATGAGAGAGCTGAAGAGCACCCTATCTTTGTATATATAGTGCAGTTCAGCTCTCTCCCCTTCAAACAACTTGTGTTAAAGATTAGCAAATCTGCCTCTCTGTGTCTTTTGAGATGAAATACTCAATGACCCTCCAGACAGCTATTAAACATGAGGTACATCGCTTACCTCTTAGGCAATCCCTCAAGTGAGATCCCATTTTCAGTTTACGGATCAACAATCCGATTTTGCTTCTGCCTGTAATGAAGAACCATGGGGTATATTATCAAGAAACAGAGTTAAAATTATCGCCCAGAATTCCCATAGAAGCCCATGTTTTGGTGACAACATGGGCCTCTATTGGAATTCTCAAGTGCATATTATCAAGCCCACTATCGCTGCTTTAGCAGCAGTTTTCTGCCGCTAAAGCGGTGATAATTTTAACTCCATGCTTGATAATATGCCCCCATATTGACTAGCAGTTATTTCTGGGCTCGGCTCCCTTTTTATACAAGCACACTGTCCAAGATGACGACAAGATCGTTCAAGAACTGGGAGATACCACAAGGTCCAATAAGGGGTGCCCTTACCCTCGGGGTCGCACAGAGAAATGAAGACCGTGTGGGCAAATTATTTCCTACCTTCACTCTATGGCACTACAGCCAGGGTCCTCTCCCAAGTAGCCCCCAAAGGAAAGGGTCTTGTTCAGCCGTGCCCTTTCCTTAGAAGCTGCATGATATAGCGCACAAACATCCCTGCTGCACCACTTCAAGGTGCTCGTAGGCACCAGACCTCTGCACCTGCAGTCTGACGGAGTAGGCCAGACCTCAAAAAGAAGTGGGAAAGCCTGACAGTATTTCCATACAATTTGGCAATATTTCATAATGAGTCTTACTTGGCAGTAAAAATGGATGATATTTCGAAAGTTGCTTACATTGTTGACAAATTATTCAGAAATTTCTAAGGTGTGCCAAATAAAGATAACTTAAATCTACTTGCAAAACTGTATCAAATAGGAAAAAAACGAATTCTAGTTATTTATAAAAGTAAAATGCATATTAATTAGATTTCACAGCATAAGGTTCAAAATATACTAAAAATTAACATAAAACCTTTTTAAAAAGCCAATTATGTCGCAGAATACAAGATTTCACTACATAGTGAGAAATATTAAAACCGAGACACACAGCAAAACTAAATTTAACAGTTTCTGTTCGAATCTACTGACACTAACCCTCTAAATCATTTAAGTACCTGCTTGGTTCTATACTATATCGACTAATCATAAACAGGTTAGATCATAAACAGGTCAAACGCTTGTGACATTTTCTCGTGAGCTACCTTTAAAAGCATTCTCGTACGTAATGCAGCAGTAGCGTAAACAATGCGCCATGTTGCAGTACATTTACAAAGTGACGCATCTAGGGAGATGTGTCATGTTGTAAAGCCCTGCGCCACATTATACCTGTGTCAGTTATAATGTATGCAGGGTGGGAGTTCCCACGCAGGAAAGCAGCGTAGAAGTAATGCAGTGAAACCTGCAAGATTTCATTGCACCACTTCGAGGACACCACTGCGTCAAAACCCTATGCTTGCTTAGAGCAGGCGTATGGAGTGACACAGTGTATTGGTATAGGCCTTCCCGTGCATTGCTGGAGTTGCGTTGTGCTTGCGACACGACTCCAGCAATGCGTGACTTTTGCGCAAACAGATACATCAGAATTTCTGACGTATCTGTCAATCCTTACGCCAGGGTGAGCCGTATTCTAAATACGACGCATTCATGGTGACGCAAGGGTTCCACCTGAAGGCACAGGGAAAGTAACACATCTGCACAGATGTTCCAGCATAAGGAAGGTGCACACGATGCAGAGTCAATGAATCAGGCCAAATTTATCCAAAATTGCTTCTTTTTATTATAGTAATTGTAAAAACTGGCACACAGCCAACGTGTTTCGTTCCCGATTGCCAGAGGGAACTTCGTCAGGGCTCAAGAACATCTGGCTTCGGTCTCAATATGTATTTTCTGGCATTATAAGCACAGTCTCAAATCGCAGTAAGCATCAAGTTAGAAATAGGCAGGTAGTGTAAAATCTCGAATAACGGAAAAACCAAGATATGTTTAAATGTAAGACCACACGAGTCCAAGGATAGCTCCCTTTCCCAGGGGCTTTATAGTAAATGGTTCATGCTTTCGGGTCTTATGAAGCGGAAGGTTACGGCATAGTCACCGGCATACTATATTGAGACCGAAGCCAGATGTTCTTGAGCCCTGACGAAGTTCCCTCTGGCAATCGGGAACGAAACGCGTTGGCTGTGTGCCACTTTTTACAAATGATATAATAAAAAGAAGCAATTTTGGATAAATTTGGCCTGATTCATTGACTCCAAATCGTCTGCACCTTCCTTATTCTAGAACATTTTGTTACATTTTGCATCCTTGGACGGCGGATGCTGGAAGCGATTGCACCACCTCTAAATACATTGTATATATGGACTAGATGTGCTTAACCTTGGTCAGCCGTTTTTTCTTTTGTCGTTAACATCTGTACAGATGCATACGTTTCTTGTAAATCTGCACCGTGGAATTTTGGCAGCCTTTTTTTCTTGCTGCAATTGATAAGGAGTTAGAAAGACTGGATTTTAATATGAAAAACCATATGAAAAAAAAAGCGCCATGTTGCAATGGTGCCTGCATTGCAGGGGCGATTGTTTATACGGAGGATGGGACACATGCTTAATTTTTGGTATTGTGAGAGAAATATACTAGGCCTGGGTCAAATTTCATTATGCTGGACTAATCAGAGTAGTTTACTCTTGTATGCGGACTTACCGATAAAGACTCAATTACACACGCTTATGTAATTGTGAGTAATTTGGAAGAAATATTCCTACTGCAAGAGCACATTTAGAGAGACCTAGTGGCTTCTTATGCTGCCGTTTATGTTCTGCTGCATATAGCGCTATTTTTTAGTGCAAAAAGGAACAAACATCACTCCCTCCCCAAGGTTTTTGGGATACTAATGTATGAGACTGGCACATGTACAAGACACACTCCTGGCAATGAGAGTATTATTTCTCAAACAGCCTACACATATTACCAATAGTCATTTCTTGAAAGGGGTAGAAGGAATAAAGGATAAGGGGGAGAGAGCAGGCCCTGTGGCAGGACAAAGTAGGCTTGCTTGGAGATCAGCAGATTGTGAAGAACCTCTAAATCACACTGAGAAATGAAGGCCCAAGAGGCATGGTTCAGGATTGGTAGGCCAGATACATGTCTGGTAAGCTTCACAAAAGTTAAAAGACACAGCTTATGAAATCTGAAATATTAGTAGAGGGAAGGGGTTTAGAGTCAAAAGGTGGGGCATTGATTGGTTGAAAGGGTGGGGGAGCTATAGGTGTGCTGCTAACTCTCCATGAGGGAGGCATTCCATGGGTGGAGTATGGGTATTCTCATGCATCCACCCAGAGAATTGATGCATTCCCGATTTACTAAAGGGCGTAAACCTGGAAATGCGTAAAAAGGCATTGCTCTCTGATCTAGGCATTAACAAGTCTTCTTGGTACTTCCTCTTTTTAGGCCTGCTGGGTTCCGCAGCACACACAGAATGAGGATTTTTCTTTAGGGATTTGTGGGCAGACATGTTTTTTTCAGCACTAAAACAATCATGCCTGTAATGCAGGTGCCCTTGCACCATAGTGCATAGGGGGCCTTCATTGGCGTTAGGTAGCACAGTGTGCGAGCACTAGAGGGCAGCAGAAAGGTGGCATGTATTAACAGATATGGGGCATTTGTGATGCCTCCTTTTCGTGTAAATCAGTGCAGCAACTATGCTTCCTGTCCTGTGTTGGGTGAAATATAAGTAAATCTGGCTCTTGGTGCTTAGTATACAACCAGCTTCGTTATGAATGAAGAGCTACTGGGAAAAAAAGTAGCCGGGTGATGCATTTTTGCCTGCTGATTTGAGTATTAGAAATACAAGGTGATGAGCAGCAGGAATGTGGAATTTTGTGAGAAGCACCAGCAAAGACCTGCATTCGAAAGCATGCAGACCACAATACATGTTTTCACGATTCAGCAGAATGGTCAATTTGTCTGTAGCAACTGGGAATCTTCACTTGATTGCCTGCTCAAGGTCCACTCTTGTAACATCACTGCGATTCGTACACCCACAGCAGCAAGGCACCAAGATGCAAACACAAAAATACTCATAGTGACTAACATAAGAAGCGAAGCCTTCATGATCATCAACAAACAACACAGCCGTTTCTGCATTACTTAATGAAAGCCTCTCACTCAGAGTTAGGCGGTGTTAACTCTAAATGCAGCCAAGGTCTATTCATCTCAGCTCTGAGTCATCCAGTTAAGGCAGGGCACACCTCAACCCCCCAGTGGCTGTCTACATTGAATGCACATCCGCAGTGCCTGACACTCCAAAACCAGACAGTCAATTCACATCCCAGCAGAGGCACATAGAATGGCTAAGCAAGCAAATGGGCCCTTTCTAAAAGTGGCATTTTCAAACACACAATTTTAAAACCATCTTTACTGAAAGATGTGCTATTAAATTCTGAGTTTAGAGAGCCTAACATCCATTTCTCTATCTTGTCCCAATGGACAGTTATACCTATAAGATGTTACAAATAACCTCTGATGTTACCCAATGGGATAGATAGCCTTTCAATAGTGAAAAACGAAATTCTCAGAACTTCACTATCAGGACATATCACAAACACCAGTACATGTCCTACCTTCCCCCCACACTGCACCCTGTACCTTAGGCCTACTTTAGGTGTATAATATATGTGAGAAAAGGGTGGGTTAGGGCCTGGCAAGCCTTCATGATCATCAACAAACAACACAGCCGTTTCTGCATTACTTAATGAAAGCCTCTCACTCAGAATTAGGCGGTGTTAAAAATGGGGGACTCTAGTTGACAAAGGTTTGTACTTTTGACCAAGTAGGGACTCTTTCTTCTAGTCAGGGTAAGGGAGTTACGCCCTTAGATAACCCCTGCTCACACCCTTGGTAGCTTGACACGAGCAGGCAGACTTATCTCAGAGGCAATGTGTAAAACATTTGTGCACACATACAGTAACAAAGTGAAAACAATACAAATGGATACCACACCAGTTTAGAAACATAGGTAATCTTTATCTAAACAAAACAAGACCAAAACAACAAAATTCCACCATACATATATCAAGATATCGCAAAAAAAGGTTATTCACAAGAATAAAGCTTGAAGCAACAAATAGCTCCACCTGGGGCTATTACAAGATTGCGACAGATGAAAATCCCAAAGTACGGCACCGACCTTGCGGTGAGCATCGTCACATGACTAACAAAGAACAGAACCTTGGCAAACGATGAAAACAAAGATAGTGCACAGCGTCGGAAAGGCCGGGCAGCATCAGTTCCGTATGACCCCAAGGGAGGTGAAGCGTTGGTTCCTTACAGCCACAGAGGAGGTGAGGCATCGGTTCCTTAATGCGATGCAGCGGAGGTGAAGCGTCGGTACCTTACTGTTGTCAGGGAGGTGAGGCGTTGGTTCCTCACTGTTGCCGGTGAGGTGACGTCGCAGTGGCAGTGATTCCTTACGACGGTGCGTTGTCGATGGGTTTGGGAGGACACATACATCAGGTATCGGCTCCGCGATGATGAAGCACCAGCTTCGGTGAGGTCGGGGATGCGGTGCGAGTCAGTGCATCACGAGCATCACGAGTGGTGCCCTTGGCTCCGGTGAAGGCAGCGGCCTCGGTGACAGCATCAGAGAAGATAAGGTGAGGCCTGGGCAGGCGTCGGGGCTTCGGTGCAAGTCGGGTGGTGCATTATGCACTTCACGAGCGGCTTGCTTGGCTTCATTGCAGGTCATGAAGTCGCTTGCCGGCATTGGTGTTGCTTATTTCTACAGCTCCAGGTGCAGGAGGACAGGGGGGGTGAAGTCATTGTGTCTCTGAGACTTCAGAACAGGAGGAAAGCTCTACAATAAGCCCTTGGAGATCTTCTTCAAGCAGGATACACAGCACAGTTCAGTCTCTGTCCTCTCCTTGGCAGAAGCAGCCACTGCAGGCCAACCGAGCAAAGCATCCACACAGCAAAGGGGCAATACTCCTCATTACAGCTTCTCCAGCTCTTCTCCTTGGAAGAGGTTCCTCTTGAATCCAGAAGTATTCTAAAATTCTGGACCCCAATATTTAAACCATATCTTCCTTTGTTCTCTTGTGGCAAAAAGTCTGTCAGCTCTGTCCAAACCAGTTCTGTCCTCTCTGGTCCAGCTTCTTGGCAGGAGGTGGAGACAATATTGTGCACATGCGACAGGGCCTATTCAGTTGCAAGGAAAACTCCTCCCACTACTCTAAATGCAGCCAATGTCTATTCAGCTCAGCTCTGAGTCATCCAGTTAAGGCAGGGCACACCTCAACCCCCAGTGGCTGTCTACATTGAATGCACATCCGCAGTGCCTGACACTCCAAAACCAGACAGTCAATTCACATCCCAGCAGAGGCACATAGAATGGCTAAGCAAGCAAATGGGCCCTTTCTAAAAGTGGCATTTTCAAACACACAATTTAAAAACCATCTTTACTGAAAGATGTGCTATTAAATTCTGAGTTTAGAGAGCCTAACCTCCATTTCTCTATCTTGTCCCAATGGACAGTTATACCTATAAGATGTTACAAATAACCTCTGATGTTACCCAATGGGATAGATAGCCTTTCAATAGTGAAAAACGAAATTCTCAGAACTTCACTATCAGGACATATCACAAACACCAGTACATGTCCTACCTTCCCCCCACACTGCACCCTGTACCTTAGGCCTACTTTAGGTGTATAATATATGTGAGAAAAGGGAGGGTTAGGGCCTGGTAAGTGAGTGCACTTGCAAGGTCAACATGGCAGTAAAAACTGCGCACAGACAATGCAGTGGCATGTCTGAGAACCCTTTGAAAAGCTGCTTGTGTGGGTGGCACAATCTGTGCTGCGGGCCCACTAGCAGCATTTGATTTACAGGCCCTGGGCACACACAGTGCACTGTACTAGAGACTTACTAGTAAATCAAATAAACCAATCCATAAACACAATTTACATAGGGAGCACTTGCACTTTGGCACTGATCAGCAGTGGCAAAGTGCCCAAAGCATCTACACCAGTAAAAACAAAATCCTGCACACAGCAAAAATACAAGAGTCAGAGGCAGAAAGACAGGGGAAAACCATATCAAGGATGCAAGGTATAACCGGCGGACACTGCAGTTATGTAGTGTTTTTGCTGAGGAATACTTGCATTTCAACTTCAATGATTTTACACAAATACATAGCATAATGTTATTGTCGATAGGCAGCATCACTTTGCATGTGATTTTGTCTGCCAAAGATAGTCGACTCTCAAACATGCACAAACATTTCAGACACATATCACCCTGTCTGATATGAAGTTTTCTGATAAAAGGCAGCATGGGAGATGTCCGATTTGTAGTTGATCAAAGAGGTCAAAAAATTGAGGTCCTTAGTATTAAGTACAGGTCTCCAGGAGCTCTTGTTTGATGTCTGTTTGGGGCAATGCTGACAGGAAGACAAAGGAGTGTTTATTTTAAAAAAGAAAAAAATATATTTGAGAGAGAGACAATAAAAACAATTATTTACCATCCCTCCTCTTTTTATCCCTTGCTCCCCCCACCCTCCCCCGGCCCACTATTCATCCAGATCGTATTCCAATCTTATAGTGCTACAGTAGTTTCCAACAATCTTCCATTGTGCTATTAACAGGTTTAAAGCGCCAAGTGACGTTGTACATTAAACAGTAGATTAATTCTTAAAAATTTCAAACTTCTAGTGAATTTCAGCATAATTGATTAAAGTAGCAAATTGGGTGGGTCGACAGGAAAAAGTGCTAAGTGTGAGAAGTAAAATGATTGTAAACAACAGTACAGTTTAAAGTGCTAGGTGTCTCACTATTAACAGCAGTCACTCCTCACATTACAGTACATTTTAAAAACATGGTTGCTTAATAATCAATGAATTCAGGGGGGTTTAGATATATGTATAAACAACGAAAGAGTGATTAATATTAGACTAGTAGAGCTAGTTAATAAAACAGCGTGGGAAAACAAAAATATTTTATAAAAGAACCCTCACTCACCAACCTGGTTGGTGACATGCTTCATCATCGGGTTCCCACCAAGGAGGCCGAGTGCCTCCCTGGTGTGCTACGACGCCTGAGTTACAGCGGAGAAGGTTTTTTTTGGAAGTGATTGTGAAAAGGTTGATGGGGGTATAAAAAGTGGCTGGTTTTAACCAACAATGATTTATTCCAGGTAAACCAACGACCATTAAAAACCAAGTGGGAAGGACATGAACTGGCTGGTTAGGATAACCAGAGTTGTCCAATTTAAAATGAGTGTAAGGATATGGTCGACATGTTTCAGCTTGTGTTGCAAATTAGCTAAGCATTCTTCAGGACCGGGTGAGGTTCCACGGCGGTATGCGCACGCTAAGGCGCACCCTAACCTGTGGAATCGTGCTTGTGGTAAAACTTACGGTTCTACCGATTAGGCCTCCTAGTATTTCCTGGGCCACTAAATTCTGCAAGAAAAACAAACAAAACACACATAAACTTATATATGTGAGACGATGATTGGTTGTTGTATTCACATTGATTTGGTGCATAATAAATTTGGTAATCCTGTGCTGTGAAAAGGGAACAAGTGTATTAACAAGTAAACCACTGATGCCACTGAAACGGGCATTCACGTGTTGTCATTTACATCCGCTCTCGATCTGTGGTCGAGGAATCTAATTAGAGGTCACTGCCTGTGAGTAGTTTCGACATTTTATTATTGAAAATGTCAAGCAATAATATGCTTTAATGGTGGCATTGGCCGATATGATGCTCGTAATAGCTGACTCGTGAAAAGTATTAGGCATACAGCCGAAGCGCCAGCAGTGTGAATCAAGCGCTAAGGCATGTGTGCATGCGTAACAAGAAAAAATTGAAATAAAACAGTAGCATAAAAATAGTGGTCCACTTACTCATAACCAGTATGCGTTTTACGTCATGGGTCCGAGAGGGGGGTAGTGAGCTATAGTATCTAAAAAGAGCAAATAGCCACGTCAGAGCTTGTAACTCGGAATTCGTATCCGTTGGACATACATCACTGTGCCCCAAACTGAACAAAACAAAACTTACTTCCATGCTCGCACACTCCCGCGGGGGACCTCACGTTGTCCTACTCGGCCCGGATGTTACTGAGTGACGGCAAAAACCGGAAATAAATTGCCGGTTCCGAGTCACATGACACCAACTAGGTGCACGTGACGTCTTGTGTCTATTTCAATAATGGTAAAACAACTAGAACGCTGCTAAGTGAGTTTTTTATTTTACAAAAAAACTTTAATAGACCATATCGGAGACACACAGGCATACAGAGGCAAATTGCATGTTGATGCCTAATTTACTATGAAATGATGGGGATTCCCTGTGGTCTATCTAAATTAGTGTTTATCCAAAAGGAAAACAAACGGACAAAAAAAACGGAAAAAGCCCCTTTGGAGAATTTAATACAGTACTTATATTCGTTTGATAGGTGGACAGACTTGTGGCCCCACGCTGTCAGTTGTCAATCTAAATTCAGATTCTAAATTTTAGCGTCAGATCTAAAATGGGATCGAATAGTATATCATGCCATATCCGACTATACCAATTACAACTGAGTTAATGGTAAGCTTGATAGAAAGGGCAAAGAGGCTATTGGGATGTGTATTAAGGAAAAAGAAAGGAAAAACAGCGATCAAAAGTTGCTGGAAACTGGTGGGCGAAACTTTTAAAGATTTTTTAAGGTTTCAGAGGCTAGATTGGTAGTGCTCAATGTGAAAGATGGACAAGCACTTCAACGCTTGAGTTCACTACTCCAAGGAATATTATCATTAAGTCCTGAGCGATGTGTGGACAGGCGATAAATCCAACGCTGTTACTTCTCGAAGAGGGACTGTTGAGTGTTTGAACCCGGACTGAGTTTTTTGATTATAGTCCACCTCAAATCGTTAGTGGTGTGATTAAAAAGCAAGAAATGATCCGTGAACTGGCACCGGATGGTGCTGCGGTGTTCACAGATGCGTTGTTTAATTTTGCACCCCGTCATACCCACGTACCTGAGCTCACATGGGACGGTTATTAAATAAACCACATCTGTGGAATTACAATTTGTATGGGATTTTTGTAAGCCATTGTTTGCCTCGTTCCAAAGAAAGATATTTAGTGGTAGAGGTGAGGTGGCAAACGCTACAAGAACCACATGGGTAGTGGCCAACCACTGGGGGTAAACCCCATGTGTTGAGAACTGTCTGGTCCATTTCCTTGTCCTGTGTTCTGGGACGAGTGTGTACAAGAGTGTGCTTAATACTTCTTGCTCTCTTATATGAGAACAAGGGTTTTTCCCTGTCATGGTTATTGCTCACTAGAATGTTCCAATGTCTGTTGATGGATTTGCTCACCGCATTAGAGGCTGCGTTATAGCTGGTCATGCACGTGAGAGGTATCGTTTCATTATTGTTTTTCACATTCTCTTCTAGGAGTGATTCCCTATTTTGGTTGCTGGCCCTTTTGCAGCTCTTTTTCAAAATCTTGTCAGGATAACCTCGATCCTTCAGCTTCGAAGTGAGTTCCTGTGCTTGCTTTTTGAAAACCGAAACCTCGCTGCAGTTACGTCGAAGTCGCAGGTACTGCCCAAATGGAAGATTTTCTCTTAGTGGGAGTGGATGATAGCTGGAAAAGTGTAGTAGGTTGTTCTTGGCCGTCGGTTTATGGTAAGTCTTGGTCTGCAGCTTGTTGTCTCCTTTGGTAATAACTACGTTCCAGGAAGATCATCTCATTTTTGTCGTAAGAGTGAGTAAACTTGAGGTGAGGGTCACATGTGTTTATCCAATCAAAGAACTCAAAAAAGGTGTTTTCAGGTCCTTTCCATATAATGAGCACATCGTCTATGTACCTTTTCCAAAAGGATACATTGGACAAAAAAGGATTGTGTGATGACAAGATGTGCTTACATTCAAAGTCATACACATACAACTCAGCCACACTAGGCACGAAAGTACTCCCCATAGAAGTACCTGTGGATTGTAAAAACAGCTCGCCCTTGTATTCAAAGTAATTACGCTTAAGTGCAAGGGCAGCACAGGTAACCACAAATTCCAGTGGTGTCACGTAGTCCCAAGTGCTTGATTCCAATGATATCTTGTAATAATGCAAGTAGGCTCTTGGTGTCCTTCAAGTAAGTGCTAATTGCCTGGATTAAAGGTTTAAGGAAGAAATCACAGTAGCGTGATAACGGTTCCAATAAAGATCCGATGCCTGACACAATCGGTCGGCCTGGTGGTGGTGTTCTGTTCTTGTGCGTTTTCGGCAAAGTGTAAAAATAAGGTATGATGCCCTTACTGGTCGTTAGGAAAGCTGCCTCATGTTTTGTGATATGGCCCTGAGATTCAGCTTCGCGAACAAGGTTAAGGATTGTAGACCGGAGTTCTGGCGTTGGGTCCAAAGTTAAGCGTGTGTAGCTGATGTGATCATTAAGAAGGCGTCTGCATTCCGTATCGTAGGCAACTGCATCTTTAATCACGATGCTGGAATTGGACTGTAATGAGTGTAAAGCCTGGAACTCGTTAGCCTTCATGTTCTTGTAGAGGGATGGTTCTATAAATGATTCAATGTCATTGAAGACAGCCTGTTCAAAGGCTGTAATTTCCAGTGGGACAGTGTGAGGGGGTGGCGTAAAGGTAGATTTTAACCTAAGCCCTGTGTCACCCATGTTGAGTTGGGTGTCGTCTGTTGTCTGCTTTTCAAAAAAACTCCTGAGTTTCAGTTTTCGAAAAAACTCAGAAAGCTCACGGTGTAGTTTAAAACGATCCAGGCGAGCTGTAGGTATGAAACCTAACCCCTTTTCCAGGACTGTATTTTCATCATCCGTCAGGGTTGTTGAGGAGAGGTTAGTGATCAGACTCTTGCATTGCTGGGACCTGCTCGCTGATCCCGTGTGAAATACCAGGAGACCTAATCGGTAGAACCGTAAGTTTTACCACGAGCATGATTCCACAGGTTAGGGTGCGCCTTAGCGTGCGCCTACCACTGTGGAACCTCACCCGGTCCTGAAGAATGCTTAGCTAATTTGCAACACAAGCTGAAACATGTCGACCATATCCTTCCACTCATTTTAAATCGGACAACTCTGGTTATCCTAACCAGCCAGTTCATATCCGTCCCACTTGGTTTTTAATGGTCATTGGTTTACCTGGAATAAATAATTGTTGGTTAAAACCAGCCACTTTTTATACCCCCAGCACACTTTTCACAATCACTTCCCAAAAAAACTGCTCCGCTGCAACTCAGGCGTCGTAGCACACCAGGGAGGCACTCGGCCTCCTTGGTGGGAACCCGATGATGAAGCATGTCACCAACCAGGTTGGTGAGTGAGGGTTCTTTTATAAAATATTTTTGTTTTCCCACGCTGTTTTATTAACTAGCTCTACTAGTCTAATATTAATCACTCTTTCGTTGTTTATACAAGTACTTACAGGGGGAACAAGAGTGATCCTCTCCCTCTCCCTCTCTTTGTTGTTTTGGGTTTAGATATATAACATGCTTTGCTCAGAAAGTGCTTAATGCAGGTATTGAAGAGCTATTCCACCCAGTCTGCTACGGGCTTTCATATCTCAAACCCCTTTCTTTTTGCCTTGCGGCCCCTGCACCTGTAGATAGCTTTTTCTAGAATAAATATGGCCAACAGCCGCGCCACTCATTGCTGCATTGACGGAGGAATCAGATCTAACCAGGCCGAGGCAATGCACAGCCTGTACACCGCCATTGCTATAATTAACATCGCCCCTCCTTTTTTTTCTGTTAAGGTCGATATTCCCAGCAAGATTGCCAGCGCATCCAACTCAACCTGCAAGTGTAGTTTCTCCTTTAAAAACCCCTTTATATCCCTGATCAGGGGTTCCAGTTTGTTGCTTGTTGCAAACATATGAATTATGTCCGCCTTGTGTAAGGAGCAGTGCGGGCAATAAGCTCCCTTTCCACTGCTCCATTTCGCTATTGTGTTTGGAGTATAGGGCAGCCCAAAACAGGTCTTGTAAAATTGGACTTGCAGATTGGCCGGTATTAAAATTACCTTGGTGCTTAGAAATATCTTTTGAAAGGTGATCCCCGAGATCTCCAATCTTTCTTGCCATTTATTGGAACATAATTCCATGTCATCTTTGGATCTCTCATTCAGTATCCTATAAATGGTCCCTATTCTGGGGGGTGGGCAGGTTGATTATATCCACTAGTTCCCTTCTCCCTGACTGGTCCATCTTTTCCCTGTGTTTTTGTAGAACGTCTCTAATCTGCAGGTATTTGAAGAAATCCTTATGTGTAAGGCCATATTTAGAGGTCAATTCCATATATGATCTGATTCCCTCGTGGGAATAAAAACATTCGATCTGTTTGATCTCGGCCTCAAACCAGGATTTAAAGGGTATGTCGCTAAAAATGTCTGATAGATTCCTATTCTGCCATAGTGGGGTGTGGAAGTTTAATTTCCCTAATCCATTTAGGTGCCGTATTGCACCCCAAATTTTAAAAGCTGTTAGTAAGACTTGAACCGGACTCTTTTGTAGTATCCTTAACTTAATTGATGCCAAAGGCATCCCCAAGCGTCATGGCCAATCACAAGTTCCCCAGTCGTGGAGAATTTAGCTTAGCATTGTACTGCAGTCGATGCTCAAGAGTGTGGTAAGGTGTGTGAGTGAGGTTGCCCACCAATACAACTTTAAATTATGTAGGGCTAAGCCTCCCTGCTCCCTGGGAATTGATAACAGTTTGAAAGCTCTTCTTGGCCGTGAGTAAGGCCAAATAAATCGTGCAAAAATATTTCCAAATGTTTTAAACCAAAAATTTGTGAAAGCCAATGGTATTGCTCTAAAATAATATAACAATTTAGAGAAATAAATAATTTTAATTATATTGGTTCTGCCGATGAGAGTTGTCTAGTTTTTTAGGCCCTTTCCTAGTTTCCGCCGTGCAGCTCTCCAAATTTTCCTTAACTACCTGGTCCAGATTCGCATTGATCTTAACTCCCAGATAGTTTGCCTTCTTTACTACCCGGTTATCATTAAAAGTAATAAATTAATTGACAACTATTTGGGTTTTCTCCCAGTTCAGGGCATAGCCTGAACTTAAGCCAAATTTCCTTGCCTCCTCTTCTATTGCCCTCATTGCTTGTTCAGGTTGAGGTGTTGCTATGGCTACGTCATCCGCATAGGCCAGAACTTTACTCTTGTGGTTGTAACTCACTATCGGGGGATGTTCTGTGCAATTGTGAGATGTTTAAGAAAGGGATATATGTGCAAGGCAAATAAGAGGGGTGAACAAGGGTACCCCTGCTGAGTCCCCCTTGTGATTTTCAGAGGTTGAGTCATTTATCTGTTTATAAGTACACTTGCTTCTGGGTCAGAATACAGGGCTTGTATTGCTCTTAAAAACTTATTCCCAATCCCTTTCTTTTGCATTGTTGCCCATAAAAAAAAGTCAACAGACCCGATCGAAGGCCTTTTTGGCATCTAAAAACATGGCAGCGATCGGGTCCCATGACACTTGCTTTACGTCAAAAAGGGTAATAAACCTTAGAATATGGTCTATAGTTTCCTTGCCGGAAATAAAACCATGTTGTACATTGTATACCATCTTGCTGATGACATGCGAGAGTCGCATAGCTAGTACTTTAGAGTAAATGTTAATGTCTCAATTGATCAACGTTATAGGTCGATAGGAGCCCAGCTCCTGAACAGGTTTGTCTTTTTTCGGGAAGATTATAATTTTTGCCTGCGCCCAAGTTTTTGGTGGTGCCACCCCTTCTGCGGCTTGTAAGAACACAGATGTCAGAATTTCTTTCAGTTCTTCTTTTAAAATTCTGTAAAATTCCGTGGGGATTAAGTCGGGCCCTGCTGCCTTCTCCCTAGGAAGGTTTGACATTGCCTCTTCTATTTCGTCCCACATGATAGGGGACTCCTGTGCCTCCCTCTCCTTTTGGGTCAAAACCTCCATCTCACAGGCATCTAGGTATTGGCTTATTTGGCTTATACAATCCCCTCTCCCTCTCTCCACCTCCTCCATACAAAATGACTGATAAAACCTGAAAAAGGCAGCTCGTATGTCACTAGATTCCGTTACTTGTCCCAAGACCGGATCATTTATAGACAGAATTTCACTGCATGTCACCGCTAACATTGTTCTGACAGCTAATAAGTGATCCACCTTCTCCCCCCATTCATACACCTGCTCCCAGTGAGCTAATGCTTTGTCTATAGCTTCTCTTGTTATTTCCCCTTGGATTTCCGCCTTTGCTAGGGCCACATCTTCCTGTGCTCTTTCCATACCCTGATTTAGTCTTAGGACATCAACTAGCTTATCCTCAGCATGGGCTAGTTTCCGAAGTCTAATATCCCACAGATTATTTTCCTTTTTTCTTTTTAATGTTTGAGTATAGTAAATAGTAGACCCATTCTCGTCAGGTCTGTTGACCGACCATACATCCACCAAATCATGTATCTGACATAGATTGCATAGTGCTTGAAAAACCCTTGGCTTTCGCCCTTTATATCTTTGACCCTGTACCCATTTGGCATCAAGGTTTATATTAAAGTCTCCACACACAATAATTGGATGGGACCAATGTGCCAATTCATTGGTTAACCATTCCAGTAGGGATGGATCATCCACGTTGCTGCCATAAATTGAGCATAGAGTGAAATTCAGAAGGTCTGGAGTCTTCCCATTTGCAATGACCAAACCCATCCGAACGTACTTTGACAAATTGGATTGATTTCTTCCTAGATAGTATTTCAACCCCCTTGTGTGAGTGCCCTGTGTCATGGCCCCTATCACTGTGTACCCAAGATATTTCAGTACATCCTTCTGCTTCCCATCTAGGTGTGTCTCTTGTAAGCACACAATGTCAGCCTGCAGAAATTACAACCTGTGCGCCGCTACTTGCCTCTTTTTAACATCGTTTAGCCCACAGATGTTCAGTGTAACTATACCTAGCCCCCCATTTTCTAAGTTTAATTTGTTTTGCCCTGATAGTCAATGCTTTTTTCAATATAGTGGTAAAGATTCTAGCTGCTACCCATTTCAGTGCCTTTACCCATCCCGCCACCTTCCTTGGTCCACTTGTTCTGCCCTTTGCGTGATCCACCCCCACTTTCTCCCGCCCTACCCTCCCCCCCACCCTCCCCTAACAAAATGGCAATCAGGCAAAGCCTGAGCGATGTACGGCAGACCCACTGCCCCCCACCTCCCTCCCTCCATAAGTTTTTTATTTATTCCCGGCTGCACAGTTTTTGAGTGTCCCCAATCTTTACTTATAGCCTTTATACTATATCAGGTTTCCCTCTTCTCTTCTTTACCCTTTCTTGATAGCTTGTGGTGTCTTTTCCCTTTACTTTTTTACACTCCTTACTTCTTCTAGGTATGCCTGCGCTTGTACTTTTGAGGTGAAGCTGCGAGTTGTGCCCCCCAGATTTATCTTAAGTCTGGCCAGGTTTTGGAGGAAGACTTCAGCTCCAAGTTTTTGAAATGGAGAAAAGAGCTGCCTTAAGTGCCACCGTCTTTTAACTGTTGCGTGTATGAAGTCTGGGCACATAAAAAATGAGACCCAGTTGCAGACCTTCGGAGCATTAGGGTGGGCCTTGTCGAATATCATTTGTTGCAGCAGAAAGTTACCAATAAAGACCAACATTGCTCTCGGTTTCTCTCCAGCTTCCTGTGTTTGTATTCTCCTGAATAGGGGAAAGTGATGGGCCCACTGTATTTCCATGTCCCAATCCCAATTTGTTTGGTCAGGAAATGAGTCTTTTAGGAGTTTAACCATATAGTTTCTGGGATTGGTTCCTTCCAGGCCTTCCGGTATTCCTAAGAAGCGCAGGTTGTTTCTCCTCTGGCAGTTTTCGTAGTCTTCCAGTTTGGTCATGGCATCCATCAGAGCCGCGCCCTGCACCGTTCCTTGTGTCTTTATTGTCTCTACATCTGGTTCCAGGGCCTCTGTACGCATATCGACCGAGGTCAGGCGATCCGCAATTTCCCCACAGGTTTTGTTAAGTTTGTGAATTCCTGTTTAGACCTTTTTTGAGGCAACCCTAGTTCTGCGCTCTTCTTTTCTGTTCTCTTTCTACATTTGTTTGATTGATGTTAGGATGGTCAGCAGAGTAGGTTCTTCGGTTCTCGTTGGCTCGTCCCCTTTCTCGCCTAGGGGCCATATCTGTGTATCGGAGTAATCCCAATTAAGTTGCGTCCGTGTGCTTTTTTGAAGGCTCCCTTTCCTGGTTTTCTTTTTATTCCTTGAGGTTTTTTTCCTTTGTGCTGATATGGTTGAGGAGCTGGAGCTGCCTTCTTTGACTCGTCCTCATGTTCTGATGCCTCGGACTCTTCGGTCAATGAATAGAATTTTTCCCCACTGTGACCTTCTGGATAGCAGGTGCTGACTTGTGCAAGTAGGTTTCTTGAAGTTCCTGCAGCGAGGGATGTTGCCTGTGTTTTCTCCCTCACAGACTCGTCTCTGTGGCCAGCCTCCTTAGTGTCTTTTGGTGTTGGCTGTGTTATTTCTTTTTCAACCGGTTCGAAGTTTTAGTTGGCGGGGGGGAGGGAGTTCCTTGCTGGAATCCCAGTGGAGCCTGTCAAAGAGGTCCTGGTCTCAGTTTCCCCCCTTACATCCACCTCTTCCTGCTGGGTTTCCTCTGTTAATGTCTTATGCCCCCTTCATCTAAGGATTCAGCCTTCTTCAGGGTGGTCCAAGTCACTGACAGGCTGGCAAACTTTGAAGCAACAATTGGCTGGGCAGGCCTCCCCTCTGTATACCCTCCTGGTCTGGCCACAGTTTGTTTTTTAATACAGGGGTCGCGCTTTGCCTTACCGGTTCCTCCGCACTGTTTTGCCTCCTCCGATGTGTGAATAGCCCCATTGATGTCCTGAGGCTGGCCGCCTCCAGCGTGCGCTCTGCTATTACCGGGGCAGCTGATCCTCACCCCCTCGTCGTTCTGCCTCCCCGCATCCCCATCCAGCGGATCACCGTGTTCCTAGTCAGCTATCTGGTGTTACAATTGTGCCTGTAAATAAATACCATGAGCGCGGCTGCAGTCAGCCGAACCGCGATCTCCAGCGTCTCCTGCAAGCAGCTACCTGCTGCGATGCTCGACGGTTCTCCCGCATTGTGCAGTCGCTCCCTGAAACATCGATCCATCGAGGGAGATGGAAGCGTGATGCTGCAGCTAGTCTCCTGTCATTATTGCCACCTCAAAGATGTGTTTCAATTGCTACTTTTCAATAGCATCATCAGTGTGAGAGTCCATGACAACCATTTCCATCATTTACCTCTAGAAAATGTAATTAATGTTTGAAAGATACAAGCGCCTTTTCATAAATGACCATACTTCCTGGGGGAGTAAATTTAGTAGTTTAACTCATCAGGATAAAGGCTGCAGTGCACTCATCCCTTGTGTTATGGAACTGCATCCCTAGCTCTTTCACAAAGCCTGATATGTTACCTCCTTATCCCATTCTTCACCATCCCCAGGTTGGTTTCGAAAGTCTTGTGTTGTTGGCCTTCTTGCTAAACCTACACCATGATTTTAAATTAACTCCTTGCAACAAACAGAAACCTTAAACCTGAAGTTCAGAAGAGCTTTGACAAATTGGCTGACCACAACAAGATTACCTTACGATATAGGCCCCATCTATAAGTGGACAACTAATTTTCAAGTAGAAAGTCCAAAGGGGATGGTGTGTGTATTGGCAAACTCACCAATGCTTTACACTCTTCTGTGTCATTGGGATATCTAAGCCCCTCGGAAAAACCCAAAGCAACAGGGAGGCAATCACTGGTGAAACCATATGCTCCCCACTTAGATCACACTTTAAACAAATACTCTCACAAATGTATACACCAACCATAGCTCAAATAAGCACTACTCATCATACACACTTAAGTGTCATTTATATGCTTAAGCTCATCTAAGGTTTGCAGTGACACAACTAGAGCACCACTCTGACCCTCATGCAGGACACCCAGTGTGTCCCAAACAAGTCAAACTTTGACACTCACTCTCCCAGAAGTCCAACAATCACGAGCTATCAATCCAACACCATCCTCTCTCATTGACATGCCTTAGTGCAAGTGTATATGCCAACTTTTGCAGCAATAGGGATGTAATGCACTTTTGGGCCTCACAAAGACCCTTAATGCTTCCCATGTAGGTAACTCTATAACATACATTCGCACAAACATACTTATTAGCCAGGGTAGCCTGTTACGAGACTGTATCTGTCAGCACTCTAATGCACTATCAGTGATATGAACACACAATATTATTGATAAAATACAATGTAGTTTTATAAAGATGGGAACCTCAATACCTAAAAAAAAAAGCTTGTTTTAAAGTATGGTATGCTGGTGGACTCACAGCCACAATTGGTTCTAATCACTCCGAGGTCTGCAAGTGATCATGCCATCATTTTGTGAGGGCCGGGCAGGATCCAGAGATAATTATGTTAATTTATAAATAGAAGTTAACAGAAGTCAGAAATAAGGAATGCCCTACAGGGATATAGAAAACGTTGAAGGTGTTTTGGGGCAAAAGACTGAGGGGCAGATTTATAATTTTATCACGCAATGCAAAGCAGTAAGGAGTGTACTGCGCTGCAGGGTGTGAAAGCGAGAGGACAGAAATGCTCCATGTTTATAAAGATATGGCGCATTTCTGCTCTCTCCTTGCGTTGGCCCACTGTGTGCTGCCATGCGCCAATTCAGGCACCCTTACACGATAGTGCAAAGGTGTCTGTGTTATAGGCAGGTATTGTTTTTGTGCCGGAAGGCACACCTTCCTGGACAAATAACAACCTTTAGAGGCATATTACTCTTTCTATGTGTGCTGCAAAATGCGAAAAAGAGAGTAAGAAGGAGAAATAGAGATATTTCTTTTCTTTACGCATCTGTCGGACAGGCACACTATTTTGGTGCAAACAAGTCTTTAAAAAATCTGGGTTTGCATCAAAATAAATTGGTGCATGCATGCAAACGCCCATGCTCCACCCATGTAAGTCTTTCCCAATGCAAGGCAGCACTATGCACTGCCTTTTGTTACTTTCTATTTACTAAATCCCGCAAAGCGATGCAATGTGGCTTAGTAAATTCCAGATAAGGACTCGTGTTGCCTTGCGATGACTTGCCTCATGCAAGGACAACACAAGTCCTTAGTAAATCTGCCCTAGAATTGCTATGGGATTGGTGCATTAATTTCTATTAAATGTATTGCCCAGGAGCCCGATATATTCCATGGTGGACATAGGTCAAAGTGCTTCTTTGTTCCATCGTGAAGTACCACCATCCTGGTTCACTCAGAGTGTGTCCCTGTGTACTAGCAGCAGGGGCCAGGGTGCACCACTGACATCAGCTGAGCTCATGGAAAGTCAGTGGGACCTTTCCCTGCAGTCCATTGCAGGTGGCAATGAATAACATGGTACCCTAATCACCCGGTCAGAATGGCCCAGGATCTGGGAACTTTGAAACAGTACTGATTGTTCAGAGAAAGGATAACTGGCTGAGCACCTACATTCCTTGCAATTGGGACAGAGGATCACCTAAGATTAAAGAGAGCATTCTCCCTGTCCCAGCACCTTAAAGACAGCTTACCTTTAAAAACTCTTGCGCCCACATGGACTGCCTAGGCCATAGCAGCGAGTTCCCCAGCACAGTGATTACAGCCGCGGCGTTTGGAGGGGAGTGCGGTGGGGCAATGGGGCCAGCTGGGGGGAGGGGGTGGTTCGACGGACGTTGACGAGGGAAAATTAATTATTTATTTAATTTTCCCTAGTCAGCAGCCGTCGCAATCCCCCCACCCCGTCCCACTGCCCCACCGCCCCACCGCTCTTACCTGCACATGCCACAGCTGAGTGGTTACTTCCTAGATATAACAGTTTTTTTCTGAAGATCTTCTGAACTTCTATGTACAGTATTGAGTTGTATGTGTAAAACTAAATCACCTTTTCTATTGAGCAAATAAACACTGATTGAGCATTGATTCCATTAGTGAGGTTATTCGCTTTGCAGACTTCTGAATTTCCTTCCCATACCACCACCCCGTGTAAACCTTTCATTGCTCATCTTCGTCACCCTAAGCATCAAGTACCATTGGGGTCTACTTGGTGTTATGTTTTGGGCTTAATAGTAATGTAAACCCTCGAAGACAGCACTGGTAAAAAGCTCTGATTGTGACAATTTACCCTGAATAACCCATGACAAGGAACTCCACACAGCCTTGTTGCCCCTCACCAGTGAGCTGCAGTTGGATCCCCATGGCAAATGCCGTTCCCATTTAGGAAGTCTTACTTAGACATCTGGGGTTGATAGTGTTCCCATTACGGGGTGGCCAGACTATTCCTTTCGAGGAAGGTTCACGATCGCATTGGTTATCGACCTGTTTTTTCCTCTCTGAGACAAGTTAAAGCCAATGGAATGGAATGCACCTGGAATAATTACCATTGGTTCATGTTTATTCAAGTTTGTTGACCATCACTTTTGTGTTTTAGGACTTTTCTGAGGCCAAGGTATATCCTTAGCTAGGGTAGTAGGGAAAACCTGTATAAGTCACATATCTTTTCTGGCTTTGTTCCTTTTGCAGAAGTGCATATTTTTTGCACCCATGATTTTGTTTCAAAGTACATTATTGCTGGACAAGCTACACTCAGTTCTACTTTTCATATTGATGATCAAATGCCAATAGTTTGCCAATAACGCCACTTTTCAGAACTTTGCTGAAGGCACAAAACTGCACACTTGGATGTCCACCTCTGCTGATCCTATTCTTTTACAGATGACTTTGGTATTTTGCACGCAGGCTGGAGTGACATTGAGGAACGATAGATATTGATCTCGATAACACGCCACCAGAGTTTGCTTTTTAGCGAGTTGGAGGAGTTTGTTTTTGATAGGCAGTCGAGGAATCGGAAACCGCCCACCGCGCTTCCTGTTCCATTCACCGCTCGCGACGGTGTATTTATTATCAACACCACCATAGCGCTCGAGGAACTGCGGATATGCACGTGTGTGTTCGAAAACACGGGCTCGGACCAAAACCAATTTCGCTCTTTATTTTTACCCAGAGGTTTGCGGCTTGGCAGCGGGAAATGCCTTGGATTTACGAGCTAGCAGGGCTTGGATTGTATGTGGTAGTAACCGATTAAATTCACAATGTGCTTCATTATCAAATCTAGTACACGTTCAGTTAATGGCTTGTGGTTTGGAATGCGCTCTGTGCAAAACCCTGGCGAAGAACAATGGGGTTGTTGTGAACGAGAGATGCTAACATCTCGGGTGAAGGTGTTCTGATACCCCCTCCCCCCTCCTCAAGGGACATCCCCAGGCCCGGTTCTTTTCGGGCCTATCAAACAATGTAAGCGGGACTGAAATTCACTGCACATATTAGTCCGCTCAAAATTCCAGCCAGCTGATTTGATGGAATGAAAACCATCCGGCAAACGTTATACCTTAGCGCTAGTCAACACATTCTGAGTGCCCAGTAGTACGACAATACTGACCTAGTGATTCGTTTGTAAAAAACATAGGGGCATATTCTCAAGCCCCTATCGTTACGGGAACGTCACTTTTTTTGACGTTCCCGTGGCGATAGGGCCAGCGCCCTATTCTCAAGGCAGCGTTAACCCACTTAACGTGGCTTTAAAGCCACGTTAAGAGGCTTAACACTGCCTTGAGAATTGGGCCCCTTTCATGTTAAATTTAGCGTGAAAGGGGGCGTGCAGTGGTGTTGCTGTGGGCGTACCACCGCAACACCCATTGAATTCGATGCTGCCCCCTATTATCAAGGGCGGCGATAATAGGTGTCAGCACCGAACTTAAGACCAGAAAAATCCTGCGGGCATATTATCAAGCACTGTGTTAAAATTATCGTCGCAGTTTTCTGCCGCTAAAGCGGCGATAATTTTAACGCCGTTTCTTGATAATATGCCCCCTGGTCTTAAGATGGCGAAACGAGGAGAAATGCTTAATTTCTCCTCGTTTTTGCTATTTTCATGTGTACTGCCTTGTGCAGCACACATGGAAATAGCAAAATGCCATGGTTTGTTTATGTACAGGAAGGTGTCCCTTCCTGTACATGAACAAGCCTTTTAAAAAATGCTGTTTTGTAACTTACATGTGTGCTGCTTCATGCCGCACACATGTAAGTTACTAAACGTTATTTTAGGTTTGTTTATGTGCAGGAAGGTGTCCCTTCCTGTAGATAAAAAAACCTCCCTGCTCGCAGACACCCATGCACTCTGGTGCAAGGGTGCCTGCGTTGGCGTTAAGTCGTGAGACTTAGCGCCGTTGCTGGGAGAAACGCCAGGCTGCACCACATTCTTGAGAATAGGGTGCAGCCTGGCATTTCCAAAGTGGCGCTGAGAGGCAATAAGACAAGGAGGCTAACGCCTCTCAACTTCACTTCCTCGTGAATATGCCCCATAGTTGCAGGGCCTAGAGTTTTTCTCGGGAGCCTGCTTGCCTGTAATGCTAAAAGCCGGGGTTGCTGAATACCCTGTCCCAGTGCCAGATTAAACCCTGTGGAGACCCCAAGGTAGTCGACATTTTCAGGGCTCCCCTCGCAAATTTTCTCTTAATACCCAATAAAATCTTTTTTTTTTTTAAATCTGACAGGTTCCAGAAGATGAGCTTTTAATAAAAACAAACTGTTATGTGAATCTTATGTCTCTGTTTTATGTACTTTAAGCTGTTAATGGGTATGTTACATTAATATAGTATTTTCTCTATGGAGTCTTTAATGTACAGTTTTCGTTTCTTTGATTTAATTCATTTTTTACTATCTTTTGGAAACAATATTTAAGAAAGCTTGATTGTAATGTTTTTTCAAGATCAAATAATATTATTTTGATCCGTTGTCGCGGCCCCTAAAAGGAGTGGGGCCCATAGGCCTTAGCCTACTTAGCTTATTTGTTAAGCTGAAACTGCCTAGACTACCTAACTTTGATTCCACCTCATGCTTCCTTCATCCACCAATCTACACTTTGTGTTCTCTTTTTCTCACTCTTGCAGGTTGTTTTTCTTTCCTTCTTTCTCCGTATATCACTGTCATCCTATCATTCTCTTCCCCCCGCCTTTCTTAATTTCCTCTCTTTCTCTCGATTGCTCTGGGTGTAAGATGAAAATTCAAACATGGTGCCCAAAAATGAGTGCCAGTTTCCACCACTTTTAGCTTCCCGCACAAATTAAGCGCTGCTCAAACCATGGGGCTCAGGTTTAATCAGGTGCGGTATGACATCATCATTCCGAGTTTTTCTGCTTGAAATGAATTTGGGGAAATCAATGCTTTTCTATTGATTTCCACGTTGTGCATCTTTAAGAGCACTCTTCCCAGTTCACATTTAAACCACATCCCAAAACCAGTGCATTGATTCATCTCTGATGGTGACATGTTAAACTATTCATATGAGAGGTTGCTACAAAGCAGTCTCTATACAGTATGTGCTCTTTAGCATGTACCACATAAATCCTTCCTTTTTCTGAAATGGCAAGATCATACTTTCAGAGAGAGTACCTGAATGATATTATGTGTGAGGTGGAGCTTTCATTTTACTGGTATCAACATGGAACGCCTGTTGCATAGGCATCATCGGTAGATAACTTGAAAGGTGTTTTAGCAATGGTTTCAAAATTAAAGGGGTCATTATGATGGTGGAAGGACAGCCTGGCCGGCAGTGGCGGTCCTTCTGCCATCACCAAGCTCAATACCCACCGCCAAATTAGGATGGCGGTGGGTATCGCAGTGGACGCAAAGTCCGGCTGCCGCTTTTCCGCCTGAGGTTAATTGCACCGATTGTCTGGCAGACGGTGCAGGCCCCCTGAAATGGTGGTGGTGCCTAGCAGGCACCGTCCACCAGATCAGGATGTGGGTTTAGGAAGACCTTTCTATGGCGGGATTGGGTTTGGGGTCTTTTGTGGGCCCCCCTTGTGTGGAGGGGGTGTCACTGCACTGGGGGGTACCCATGATACCCCCCTCTTTTCCATGCACCAAGTGGCAGCACCGCCTGCAATGTGAAAAGCCTAGGATGGTCCCGCCAGCATCCTAATCGCAGTGGTGTGACTGCCGCATGTCTGGCGGGTGGTCCCAAACACGGCTACGATGGCGGGCGGACTAATCAGCCCCTTGGTGTCTTTGGTCATGACTGATTAGGTAACTATGGGCCTGATTTAGAGTATGGAGGACGGGTTCTACATCGTAACAGCGATGGAGTACCCTGTCTGCCAAATTCTTGGTCCACCCTTCCTATTTTTGGGTTGGGCGGACCACCACTTTTATGTCAATGGAGTAAATATACTTCATCGGTGTAAACCTTCTTTTGAGGACCTGGGGGAGTAAGAGCCAACGAAGGTAAGCCATCCAACCGTCTACCCCATTTAGAGTGGGCTAACAAATTGCTTTTTTATTCACTGTCAGTCACCACCAGGAATATCCTGGCACTGAGGGACAGTAATAAGTTAAAATGGCCCCCACATCAAGGGAGAAAACGTCCATGGAGTTGAGGCCATTAAGTTTTTCTTTTCGAAATCGAACTCTCCTTTTGGAATATGTTTTGGGAAAAAGAAAAACGTTTTAACCAATGATGGACGCACACCAAATTTTGAAATGGCTTTGTATGAGCTGTGGCAGTGGTTCATACAAACCCATAGGGTTCACCACAGAGTCAGCGTTAAACTCTATGTTTGGTAGGCAGAGTAAAGACTTGGTGGCGAACATAAAGTCCTCTAGCACCCTGACTGCATTTACTACAACTGCCAAACTCTAAATCGGGCCCCATGTGTGTTACGTAGGTTTAATTGTCCCCTTCACTTCTTCACAGTTCTTCAATTTGTTCTGCCATT
This sequence comes from Triturus cristatus, assembly GCF_964204655.1. Classification (NCBI taxonomy): domain Eukaryota; kingdom Metazoa; phylum Chordata; class Amphibia; order Caudata; family Salamandridae; genus Triturus; species Triturus cristatus. Next base: position 1,391,382,669 of record NC_140590.1, read on the forward strand.
TTGGGCCATCAGTAAAATGTGTTCAGGAATTATGAGGAGTAAAGTATTTTGAAAGATGTGTAGAGATCTGACAAACCAGCAGTTAATAATGTCTCTAACTTCTTCCACTCTGGAGATCTAACGCAAAGGATACATAAACATATCTTTATTTAGTTCATCTTTAAATGCTGAGGAGTGTTTGCATCTGCACCACCCAGTCTGGCCCTCTGTTGAATTCAAAGGATGAGTTAACATGAATGACTGTATGTGTTGTTTTGGCCTCACAATTCTTAAGTTTTGAAAGACTCTTACTCGTACCAGTCAATTGTAATGAATAGTGGCGACCAAGATAACTATCTAGAAAATTCTCATTTTTTTAATCAACATAGTGGAACTTTGCTAATATTGACCAGTGCATAAGGGTCTGACTGGGGCGAAGCTTTAGGCCGTGCATCAAGTGCAGGTGTTTTAGTTAATGTGGTCTGATTTTGCCAACACAGGCGATTTCCCTGCAATCTTGTTACCTAGATCACTGGGGTGAGCTCATAAAACACCTCCTGAGTGCCACAACTTCTGTTGTAGCCTCTGCATCAATGAAGCGCGTTCCTCTTTCTACCAGCTAGGCATAGTCATTGATTTTTTTCAATTTCAGAAATTGCCTGTTAACAGAACACCCATGCCAACAACCAAGGCACAGGGTTCTTCCATGATCCGCTCATCCTTTCCGGTCATCACTGTGGAACAGAATTTATCATTCCTCAGGCACCCACTGCAGGACTTAACCTGCTCCCCAGAACACAGTGTGGAGACAGTCTTATTCTAAGGGGTCTGATCCTACAGATAAGACCTGGCTGCTTATTACGTCCAGGGTTTGCATTGTTTTGTTAATCACCTTAGCCCAATGCACCACTGGCTTAGATAAAATAATATGTATTAATATTTGTATGGGCTAAAATGTGTGTGTATACACAAACACACACACACATACACACACACACAATAGCAAAGTTGAGTTAGACCATCCTAAATAGGTGTAATGTTACATATGGAGGCAGCCTGCAGCAGCATTGTGCAACATTGGGCATCATTCCAAGATTTTGGCTTCAACCTGCAAACCGTAGGCAGTCAGAAACTTTGCTCAGAGGAATGGGATTTTCTGCCAGTGTCTGAAGTCAGTCGTAGCCGCCCAGCCCCGATTGCAAGTGAATTTCCTGATGCGGGTGTCTTGTGGGAGGAACATACAGTACCAGGAACAGCCAAGAAAGGACAGTGATTTCTGAAGCTGCTAGAGGTGCACTTCCGGTGTGGGGGTAGAGGACAGTGAGTGGGGAGTGAGCAAGAGTACGAGGAGGGGGAGGTGGAACTACGGTGGGTGCAGCAGCAACAGGTCATCTAGTGCCCGACACTTTGCTGAAGCAGGAACTGTTTCTCATTTGGGGATGGGCCTCTGAATCTGTCCCTTGTGGTTTTTTAAAGCTCTGTGAACTTGCACTTAGCAAAGTTCGCCGAGTTTAAGAACAAATAATTATGCAAAGTCCCAATTTGAAACACCTCACATCTATGTGCACCCATAACCTTAGCACACCCGTATGCAGTTGGCTTTGAGCTCTATCATACAATGCACTCCATAAAAATACGCACGACTTATAAAATATCAAATGGAGATCAGTGGATGGGTGTCACGTCGCCTTCTGAAGTGCAACCCTTCAAAACACCATGGTTTAGCCTAAAATGTTCACTTTTCATGTTCTTGCCCTGGGTCACATCTTTTCCTAGTTCATTTTCCTGTCCTTGGTGTGTTATTTTGTGATGTCTCTGATGTAATATAGAAAACAAATCAGGAAATGTCTCTTTTAATGTGTAGAACACCGAGTTTTCCATTGTATGTTCAGATAATTTGTCATGTGTATACTCTTTGTATTCTCTTGCACATTTATTTGTTACTAATTCAGAAATGAAGGATTAAAAAAATTGAACAGCCTTATTATGTGTGCCCAGATTTAGGTGCTGGGATACCAGGGGGTTGCAGTACCACTCCAGGCCATTCGTTTTGAGGACCAAAGAGTTTCTACACCTAGAATCACCCACCCCCCCACGCACACAAATATATACTCCACATTCAAACATGATGGTCTATCAATTGGATCCTCACAACTCTTATAAAACAGCTTGTTTTCACACATCACAAATGCAGTGAAATCAGCCAATACTAAGTTCAACAATGAAGTAAAAAGTAGCATCTCTCCAGGAATGGTCACTGCACGTTTGTCAATCTATCAAAATTTTCTAGCGTTGACTAAGGCAATGAACGACGGATTTGTGTTCCGAAAATGACACAAGCACCTAGAATACAGGTGAACTTTTGACGTCACAACCAACAACAGGCACATGTCCAAAAGACTGCACCACCCTGAGCTTGGGGTCCTAACTTTAACTTCCCAATTAAGGACATCTTGTGACAGGCAGTAGGACATTTTAGAAACAGTTGACCCTTCAGCATTCCTTCTTTGGTATCACTGCTAAAAGCTGATGCTATTCGCTGGTAGGACTACGATTTACAAAGTAAGTTGTCCATTTTTTAAACAAGTACCTGACTAGCTAAGCCATTCTCCCTTGATGAAATGCTGAAAGTCCACTTTACTTCAGGCAGTTCAAGTTTCCATTACTAGAAGATCATGTGCCATCTAACTGAGATTCTCCAAGGGTCTAGTTAGTCCTACACCAGTCCTGCGACAAACGGCTGAGATCATCAGACAACCCTTTCCAAACACATAGTGGCCTAACAGCTAGGGCGTCCAACCTCGAATCTGGGGAACTGGGTTCGAGACTCGGCAATGACGCTCAACATCCTGGGATTCTGTGTGAATCACTTAATTTCCCCATGCCTAACAAAAATTAATGTGTCCTTGTGTAACGCAACTGGTGCACATATAAAGCGCTCTGATACCTGATACATTCGTGTCAAGTTTGCGTTTTATAAAACTCAAAAAATAAGTAAAGAAAAAATAGCCAAGGCTGAGAAAGCATGTAAACACTGAGGCCAGATTTTAAGTTGCACTTTGCACTGCACAGAGGAAGATGGAGGAGGAGCCACAGTGCTGCATTTCCAATGTGGTGCCTGTAGAACATCAAAGCAGCAATCTATACGCGAGAAACCTATATAGTCTTGCATATATACATGAGTATTGTGCTGGATTTTGTGGCACACTTTAGCACCATCAAATTGGACAACTGTGTAAGGGTACCTGTTACTTTAATGGCAGAAGTGAGGTATGAAGGGCTATATAAAAACACATTTTTATTATTAATTTTACAAAAGGCTCAGTGGTTGTTTAGATGCCAAACTTTGCCAATGACTGCTATGCCAGCCTTAACTCTTGTTGCTGCATCATCCTCAGGTTTATGGTGGCAGACCCACTCCAGTTTGTGAAGATTGCTCTTGTGCAAGGAAAACTAACGCAAGGATGAAGACTTACTCTATTGTGTTGCACATCACAGCCTAGAATTGGAGATACTGAAGTTGACCTTACAACAGACTAATGAGACTTAATGAGATTGCGTGGGAACTTTCCTGGTCATAATCCAATGATATCTTGTAGGGTCTTTTAAAGAATATTCTTTTTCTTGACTAAGTATATTATTTACATTCACGGCCCACCTCATCAGCCGTACCCTCATTTTAAGACACTTTCCTATGATTATAGGATTATAAATGGAATTTGAGCACCCACTATCTTTTTGCATTGTCGGCCATTCCATAGGCTTAGTTTTATGAAGTTGGAAGTTTCACGCTTCTGTATGGGTGTATGGGACTCCTGAAACTTACCACCTCTCTTAACCCGCTCCTTTAACACATTTATGAAATTGCTGTGAAATTGAATCGTCGATCTATTGAAAGGATCTGAAGGTCTCATTAGCTTGTTTGGGAAAATCAGGTTACATTAGCGTGAATACATCTATTTACAATGTTAAACTCAATTTCCCATGCACTCATTTTAATCTCTGTCCGGTTATAATAACATAGCAGACATTCATATCATGTATCTTTTCACAAAAACACCCTCATGTTTGGAGGATTTAAAAAAATTGGGGCAGCATAAAATGATAGACTTGGTTTATACAGAGATAATTTTGTCCATACTTTGATGCAGTATCTTGATGGCTGTTGGATATGAGGCAATTAAAATGGTTGAGAAATATTTTAAAAACTAGGGAGAATGAATGTGATGGATGATATACAAAAATACTGTGTTTTCAATATTGACCTGCACTTATCTACACTCCACTATATCGACTACCACTGTACGGTCAAGGTGAGTAGAGGTGGAGTTATGTATGGTAAATATATATTTCTCAATAGATTCCTACCTTGATTATAGCCTTCGAGCCCGCCGTAGCGGGCTCAACTGGCCATTAAAAGCCTGCTACAGTGTTAAAGGCCGAAGGGTGGGCCTTCAACAAGGGAGTCAAAAGACACACAATTGATGGACGGAATGCAGAACAAATCAAAACATTCACCCCCAGTCAAGAGATCTGGGTTAAATCCATCATTCTTTTGCTCACCATGCCACCCCAGTTTAGAACTGGCCATATGCAAATCAGTCTTGACCCTGTACCTCATGGGAACAGTCCAGCCCGAACTGCCAAGCCAGGTCCTCCCTGAACCGGAAACAAGCATCCTAGGACCAGTTTCGGGGTTTCACCCCTCTTCAGCCAGGATAGCTTGATTCCAGTGGCACAGTGAGCCCAGGACTCACGTCTGAGCATACCTATCGCACTTAGGGCGAGAAAGCAAAAGACACACAATTGATGGACGGAATGCAGAACAAATCAAAACATTCACCCCCAGTCAAGAGATCTGGATTACATCCATCATTCTTTTGCTCACCATGCTACCCCAGTTTAGACCTGGCCATATGCAAATCCGTCTTGACCCGTGCCTCATGGGAACAGTCCAGCCCGAACTGCCAAGCCAGGTCCTCCCTGGACCGGAAACAAGCATCCTAGGACCAGTTTCAGGGTTTTACCCCTCTTCAGCCAGGATAGCTTGATTCCAGTGGCACATTGAGCCCAGGACTCACGTCTGAGCATACCTGGCGCACTTAGGGCAAAAAAGCAAAAGACACACGATTTGGTATCGCTTTGTTCGCCTTAAGTTGGCAGGGTATGCCCAGACGTGGGTCCCTTGCTCACTTTGCCACTGGATTCAAGATAGCCTGGCTGACGAGGGTTATGAACCCGAAACCGGTCCCAGGATGCTTGTTTCCGGTCCAGGGAAGACATGGCTTGGCAGTTCGGGCTGGACTGTTCCCATGAGGCACAGGGTCAGACTGATTTGCATATGGCCATGTCTGAACTGGGGTGGTGGATATGAGCTAAAGAATGATGATGGATTAAACCCAGATCAATTGACTTGGGGTGAGTGTTTGATTTTCTCTAACGCTCCGTCCATCATCCCCTTTGGTATCGCTTTGTTCGCCCTAAGTTGGCAGGGTATGCCCAGATGTGGGTCCCTTGCTCACTTTGCCACTGGATTCAAGATAGCCTGGCTGACGAGGGTTATGAACCCGAAACCGGTCCCAGGATGCTTGTTTCCGGTCCAGGGAAGACATGGCTTGGCAGTTTGGGCTGAACTGTTCCCATGAGGCACAGGGTCAGACTGATTTGCATATGGCCCTGTCTGAACTGGGGTGGTGGAGTGAGCTAAAGAATGATGATGGATTAAACCCATATCAGTTGACTGGGTGTGAGTGTTTGATTTGCTCTAACGCTCCGTCCATCATCCTCTTTGGTATCGCTTCAACAAGGGAGTCGGCCTTTACTGTCCGATAGAGCCCGCTAAGGAGAGCTCTAAGGCTATTAGAACATCCCGCCCCCTAGAGTGCAGAATGTTCTAATTTGTATAACAAAGGCCTCACGGAGCCAGAGGGGGCTGACATCCTCTCGGGTTCTGTGAGGCCTTTGTTAAACATTAAAATGTTGATGCTCCGGGCTTCTACCAGCCATTACAAGCCCGGAGCACTCCATTGTTTTCAACTGATATATATTAGTAGTTGACATATATGCGCAGGCCGCTATTATTGACATGAGCATTTTGACATTCTACAAAGTGCAATTTGCTCTCTGTTGCCTCTGATGCAGTGACTGTATACTATTGTACACATAAAAATCACTCTGCTGGGCGTGTGCCGTTTTGTTCTATGGGGTGATTAGGTGAAATTGATTAGAAGCATTTCATTGATTGATATATTTTTGAATAGTGACAACATGGTAAAGTTCAACGCAACCTTTAAAACAAATAAAACATAATAAAGAAAACTAAATGCTGATGAATAACGAATGTGTCTAATATGTGTGAGATTAGAGATGGCTGCTGTTGCCTCACTTGCGGCTCCATTGAATTCATCCTTTTATAACGGCCAATCTCTGTCCCCCTCTTTATCTGTTGCATTATTTTTTCAGGGTGATTTGTGGTTTATCCCATTGTTCTGTGTGTTTAATGTCATGCTCTAAATAGGGTTTCCGGTTTAATCGTATTCTTCCTCCATGTCCCCCGTGAGCTGGACACATTGTTTGTATTAACCGATGTGCCAGAGTACTGACACCAAGTTGGCAGCCTGGTAGGTTTCATTCAGACAGTGAAGCAACATATCCTGGATGCAGATCCCACCTGAGGAAGTGACCTCCTGTGACCTTCAAAGCATGGGACATGTTCATCCTGCATTTGCTGAAATATGCTTCCTAAAACACGAGCGTTCTGCCGTTTGGGGAGCGGTGTGACCTAATGGGCTGGCAGGAGAGTGCACAACCAGGGCCTTCTCTCTTTTGCCAGTAAAAGTCTGGGCCAGTTTGTTCACAAATGAAAGTTATCGTCATCTGAGAACCATGTGGCGGCCAATGAAAGCACAGTGTGACAGGCCACACTGAGCACCCTGCTAAAGGAGTGAGAAATCAGACCAGCCGAGTTATATGCATGGCATGTAAAGTGAAAAGAATTGACGATTGTAAAGTTTGACATGAGGAATGATGTTGGCATAGCTTTTACCAACTACCCTCATGTTATCTGCAATCTCCAGTAAAAGCTTGCAAATTAATTGGAGATTCATCTGCCAGTGGATTAACGTTCTTGTTATATATACAAGTCCACCTTCCAAAATAATCGGTTATCTTCTAAAACAAGTTTGATACCCATATTAGGCCAGCTGTGTATAAATGAAAGGTTAGGTGTGCATGTCTGGGTGAGCGTGTGTGTGTGTGTGTGCATGTTTGAGTGTGTGGTTGTGTTTGTGAATGTGTGTGAGTGTTTGAGAGACAGAGACAGAGAGAGAAAGGAAATAAGCATAAGCAGTTCTTAATTTGAGACGGTACTTAATTTGAGTGGTGCTTAGCACCGGCACTTAATCATCAACACCGGTGCTTTTCATGAGCACCAGTTAGGGACACATTTATTTATGGGGAGATTAAGGGATTTGCCCAGAATCACCTGATGTTGAGGCAATGCCGAGACTGAAACCAGGTTCCCCAGCTCCAAAGTAGGCAGCTCTGGCCATTATGCCACAACCTTTACCCACTGTCATGCTTGGGAGTTGGTTCTGTTTTAAGTGGCTCTAACAGGAGAAATGGGCTGGTGGAAGCTGCCTCCTGATGAGAGCCTGGGCACTTATTATTTTTTTGACAAATTAACCACTGGGAATAAGTGAGAGAGTTGGACAGAGGGAGAAAAGCAAATATATATTTAGCACTCCTAGGAAATGGGTGGGAAAAATTGTCAGTAAGAGTGTGCAAGTGTAAAACAAATTGGTACTTGCAATTCCTGGATTCCAAATATGCCTGTAAATTCACACCAACTTTTATCTGAAAGCTTAAACCCCACACATGGAAATAAAGAGTAAGGAATCAGCGATGAATTCAAATAGGGTAAAGTGTTAAAAAATATTCTGAACCTGGGTGGTACATAAGGTGGTGGAGGATTTGATAAAAGGCTATGTACTTAATTTGTAAAAAGAAGAATAAAAACATAAGTGCAGGTACCCAAAGTTTTGCCTAGGAGCCCACTACCTGCAATGCAAAATGCCGGAGTTATCCAATACAAGGGTCGCCAGACCTACCTCATCCCTTTTTCTTTCATCATCTGAACTTCCAGTCTCTTTATTTTACTCTGGCAGCTTATTTTTCATGCCTGCTTTCTTTATTTGTCACCTTTTCCTGCCTTTCTCTTCATTCTTCTTTCTCTCTCTCTCTTTCCTTCCTTTCTTTTTCTTTATCTGGGTGAATGTCTGATGATAAAAAATAAGTGAAAACAAGAGGTGTGCTGTTCCTAAAGGAGAAAGGGGGGTAAGGTCCTAACCGGGGCCCTCACACACCCCAAGGGATGTCATGCTTCATCGTCGGGTAGCTCCTTGTTGGGCTGGCGCTGCAATGCCCTATGGGCCCCGCGGTGGGGCTCTTTGCCGGAGATATTTTACCTGTGATGTTGGCCGATGAAGCGGTTGTGTGTGGTCTGTGAGGTGTATATACAATGGTGAGTAGAGTGTGAGGAGGATGTGAGTTAAAAATAACTATGAGAACCAGCGGAGCCAACTTTACATGTCATGATTAAAAACCTACAATATTTGCAAGAGAAGGATTTAGTAATCTTATCAAGCATTAAGTAAGGATGTGGGCCAGCATGTTTCATGCCCTCTAGTGTCGTAAAGATCGTGGCATTTCCTCAGGACTTAAAAACCCTACTAACTACTCATTGAGGGGAAGTCTGCGAGTGGAAATAAGTAACCATACTCTCACCAAATTTCATCAACCGTAATGGTGTCCTTCAGGGTAAGGACCCGAAATAGGGGACGAAACGGAGCCAAACACTCCGGTATGCAGAGATGCTCAATGGCGTTGCGTCCAACTCATCCGTCGGTTGGGCAAGTAGCAACTGACCTACCCTCCATGTAATCTGGAGTGGTGTGTGATGGCCCTTGCTCCTTATAGGAACACTCCCCCTGGTTAGGACCTTACCCCTTTTCCTTTAAGAACAGCACACCTCTTGTTTTCACAGTGTATATCTTGGGGCATGTGTGCTGGACCTTTTTTGCTCCCGATCCCTCCCTGTTTATTTATTTGATGAAAAATAAGTTGCAGTGCTGCAAAATGAGTGCTGGAGTTCAAAACCTGTACAAATTAAGTTCGGGATGGGACGGTGACCTAAATGATCCTAGGATGAGAGGGTAAGGCATTGGTAGGAAAGTTAAAGAAGAAAACAACAAGGGAGCAAAGAATTAACATCTTTGTATACAAAAAATATACGTGGATCAATAGCCTGTCATAAGTGACCAAGAGTTACAAGAATTTGCAGTGGTGTAGCTAGGGCGACGGTGAGCGCAAGGTATATTTTCTTTGTTTTTTTCTCACTCATTGTCTGCGTCCATCCCCCCCCACCCCTGCTCTTCACCATCTGTCGCCAGCACCCCTCTCCTGCTTGTCGCTATCTGTCGCCCGGTATTACCTGGTCAGGCCGGTTACTGGGTGGCAAACTCAGGGATCGCCCCAAAGCTCTAGCTGCACCACTGAGTATTTGTTGAATAGATTTAACAGACCTCCAAATCTAGGATGTTCTTGTTTTTTCAAAAATGTAACGAACTGTCTACCAGAACTGTGGTATTCCAATGAGACCTTGCACGAAGTCCTTGTGATAATTCACCAAAGCTATCTGCTAGCATTCACATTTGTATCTGGGTGCGAGTAGTTGCCAAAAACCAGCAAAGATGTCTGAAAGATTGGATTATTAGGAGTCATTTGTGTACTCAATCATCAATCAGCTGTATCTCTCCACAAGAGTTACATTCAACCTTTGGCAGCCACAACTATGGTAGTTTTCAAACGATTGCCCACCCAAAAAAAGATGGAAAAACACATTCAAATGTGAAGTAGGAAAAAAGAGATCCCATTTTGAGTATGCGCTGCTCATTGAGAATTTACATAAATCTTCTGAGGTGGACACCTTCTATGGAATGCTGCAGTGGGGCAAGTGTGTGGAGCATACCTGATCATATGGAAGGTTCCTTGTGAACTTTACATAGTGTGAATGGCGGTATCTTGCCTACCTTCTCTAAAATAGTTAATTTGAGAATCTAATGTACAAAATGAATTGTTACTATTCTGAAAGTAAAGCAAACACCTCATCTCGAATAAATAAACCTTAGAGTAGTATCCCCGTGTGGGCTGCCTTGTTCACCTGAATAACTCATGTAGGGTGTCAGAGTTCTGACCTGGCTGTGAACACCAATTGTTCCATTTTGTGAAGAAGACCTGCTCTGCTTTTGTTGCTCTCATCTTCTATACCTTACTCACTTTTAAATGGGCCCTTTCTCCAGTTAAAGTCATTGGGCAAATGTGACTGTCCATGTCACCCATAGGCTAACATTGGAGAGGGCAACAACTTAGTGCTGCTCGTCCGCCACGAGAGGAATTGTGTCGCTCCACAGGCACCGCTGGCGTACCCGCCCCATAATTGATGTCACTGTGGAAGGAAGGTTGAGGTCTTACAGTATGTAAATGGTCTACATGAGAGGCCCGCCCTGATTTACAGTCAGAGTTAAGCTGCTCTTTAACCCTTCAAGGGACTGGTGGGATCTTGATCAGATATGCAGATTGAGCTTGAGTTGCTATGACTTGGCAGGAGCTTTATTAATATGAAAGCTGGAAAGGCTGGAGCCATTTACATTGAATGAGCTTTACATTAATAAACAGTATATTGGGTTACCAATGGAATAGATCAAGTTTTCTTAGTTTTACTCCAACATGCAACAGACACCCAATAGCTCAAAAGTTAACTGACCCTTTGTAATAAATTAACCTTCCCCAATATCTGTTTTCCACAGTATAAACTGTTTGTGTCTGTTTTTAATGTGGAATATAGCAGCACATGATTAATGTTGTCATCTCAAGTGCGGTAGGAGTGGCAATGATATTCTTGCCCTCTTGTTGCACAGGGTGGCATATTCTCTGACTGCTCGGTGTTCTAAGCTGCAGATACTCGCGGCTCTGGGACGCCAATGTTCTACATCAATAGGTCTGCCCTAATCCTATGCTAGATAGATCCCTGGTGCGAAATAGAAACAACATCCACAAGCCAGGAGAAAGGGAAAGTAGGTAAAGGGGGAAAATTCAGAAAACAGAAGCAAAACCAATGTGCCAGTTTAAAAAAAAAATAACAATATGAAACGAGGAAGATTGGAAAGCATGAGAACAATGATATGCAATATAATTTTGCTTAGCTATGCACAAAGAGAGGGAACTGAGAAATAGTTCTCACAAAATTAGGATACACAGTCAGAATGCTTTTGTGGGTCATTGGTCATGCAGTCCTTTTTAGGGCAATGGTTTTCCAATCAGGACTGCACCATCTCCCTCTCAATCTAGTCCTCGCTGTTAGACCCAAATATAACGGGAATAACTCACAGGCTGGAGAAACACACAGGGAGAATTAACTAGTCAAAACCGAGGGTGACAATAGATGGCCCCTAAGAATCAAATGGACAATGTGTACAGGAATAGACTGGAACAGAGAAAGTATGACTCTTCCCAAGGGCAGGGATTGCTCTGACATTTTCCTAGGACTGCATCCTTCTGAAAGATGCAGGACTGGCCTTGCCAGTCAGCCACTCTGGCATTTTCTCACAGGGTGTAGATTGTGTGGCTCTTTTCAGAGCTGAATGGGCTATCATGACCCAACCATCAAATTTCCCACTGCTCCATTATAGTTGCAACCTCCTGCAGTCCAGGGTTAATTTTAGTTTGAAGACTGCCCTGTAGAGAAGCACCTTTCATTAGTATAACCTACAAATGTAATGCACTGTAGTGTTACTGGTGATCATACGGCACTTTAGATAACTTTGCAGGGATCAAAGCAGTATTTTAGTATTCTCTTTTCATTACTTATATAGCTTTTGGTGAATATATGACGTTACAACGCATGCAATTACAATGCAGTCTTTACATCGCAACTACCATCACATTTTATGATTTTACAACGCATGCCGTTACAACACATTTTTAAAATCTACCATTACAACCTATACTATTACAACACATACCATTACAAAGCGTAATACTTTTAGGGCAACAGCAGGGTAAGTGTTGGATAGTGTAGGGGTAAAAATGACTATTCCCACTCCAGTGAGTGCAACAGTAGGGCAAGTGTTGGATAGTGTAGGGGTAAAAATGACTATTCCCACTCCAGTGAGTGCGACAGTAGGGAAAGTGTTGGATAGTGTAGTGGTAAAAATTACTATTCCCATGTACCCCAAAACTCATACCCACCTTAATTAAAAAAAAATCTCCATTCCTTACCTTATAATGCGTTGTAATGGCATGCGTTGTAATGGTATGCGTTGTAATGGCATGCGATGTAAAGGCAGTTGCGTTTTAACAGTTGCGTTGTAAAAATAGGTCGTTGTAATGACTGCGTTGTAATGGATGTTTCCTGCTCTTGGTGCGCCTGTAGTTTGTAAAGCGCTTCAATTTTAATCAGATTCCAAGCGCCCTTGGGAGTGCATGTTTGAACGGTGTCATTTTGGTCTTTCTCCAAATGGTGCAGTGAGAGCAGAGGGCAATGGTCTAACTGATCATACATTGGTCTCTTAGAGAGACAGCATTAGACACTGCAAATGAGCTGTTGATGGTAAGTCAAGTCGCGCCCAATGGATGTTAGTATTAGAGTGGCTGTGCTGCAGATGTCAATGGGGTTTCGTGAGTCTTTCACTCCAGCACTGACTGCCGGCTTTATGATTTCCTGTTAATAAGGACGGAACTCCATTAAAAGCTATGATTTCAACAGTCGCGGGCGTCGTGGGGAAGTGTGACTAACACATGGCACAGACTGCAGTGTTGACAGCACAGATCTCTGAGTTCATATGGCTGTATGGATAAGAAACCCTTTTCCTAGTCTCTGCAGCTCGGCACTGCTTGTTTACTTCAAGTATTCAGGCCAAACCACAGTTCATGTGATTTGGACAGACTCAAACGTTTCTCAATAAGGAGACAGAAAGGAAGCCATTTTTGTTGTGTGCTTCACACTCCCACAACAGGAGCTTTATATGTATATATAGCATGCTAACTAGTTCATACAGTCTGGGTGATGACCGTGTGTCCATTTACCAGTGTCCTAAAATTACATGCAGCAGAGAAAAAGTGTGAATTTCTGCAGAGGAAAGAATAAAATCTGGAATTGACTGTGAAATATCACATTGATGTTTCCAGCCTAATGGCAACAATAAGGAGAAATGTACATCAAGCTGCATTCACCCTCCTTATTTTTAGCATTCCTGAATATTTAGAAAACATACCAATTTAAATATGCTGGAATTCCCGCCCCTTCGGTCCAAATCTCTATTTATCTACAATTTGTGTGTTCAGTTATCAAAGTCTCTTTCTCCCTCACATGACTCTTCACATGGCCCATCCTTCACATATCTCTCAGCACTCCTGTCTCCTGATACTAGTTCATCTAAACTTCAGGTCCCCGCTTGCCTCGTTGTGCACCTCACATGGAATTGACGCTTGCTGCCTTGTCATACCTCTAAACTCAACCTCATTTGGAGAGTGTCATCCTCCTTGGACTCCTGTTCACCAACCAAACACGTGGCATGTCTCCCTTAACTTGCAAAGGACTCACCCTTTCTGAAAGCCTTTCTCACACTTTCGGTTGCATTATAGCTCCATTGGCTCACCCTCTAAAAACATTCAATCTCATCCTCCTTGAAAACTCGGAAGGTGGAGAAGTATGCCTTCTGTTAACGGGGATAGCAGATACTGAGAGTCAAATTCACAAAGGTAAACTTAGACCTGAAGTCTAAGGGCCTTATTATGAGTTTGGCGGTGCAGGAGTGGGACCGCCCCTCTCCCACACCTCCAAACCCATACACAAACCGCCCACCAGATCATGAGTCTTCTCCTGTCTGGCAGGCAGTTCTTTGGCGTTCCTAGGGCAGTGCCTATTCCAGGGCGGTGCCTATGAAATAGGCACCACAATGGGAACATCTGTACTGCTGCAGTCCATGCTGTGTAGGTACTGGAATGCATGCACACAGGGGGGCAAATGTTGTGCCCCCCTGTGTGCATCCACATGGCGTGAGGCACGCCCCCTTTTCTTTCCTCACGCCACACTTTTCATGGTGGTTGCGTCACCATGAAAAGTGTGGCAATGAGAAAATTCGTAATATGCTTGGCGGGCCGCAGCGGCCCCACTAAGCATATTGCAGCCTTAAGACCGATGCTCCACAGCCGCATGATAAAAGATTGAGTGAAGCTGCCAGTATTTGAACCTCTTGCCACGAGCTCACTAATTCCTGGAGTGGACATATTAGTCCACTGAGAAAACAAACCCAGCGTTACTAGATGAACACATCTCTCACGATTTCGTATTTCATGTCCTAAGCTTTCATTTAAAGATTGTGGGGGCATATCAGCAAGCAGGCGATAAAAAATTATCACCGCTTTTGCGTCCGTTTTCGGACGAAAAGCAGCGATAATTTTATCGCCTTATCAGCAAGGTCATGCTATAGCGTGAAACCTTGCCTTATCACCATTTCCCTTAATGCCCATCTTTGCATCTCTAATGAGATGCAAAGTGGGCGTTCCTCCCCAGGATAACGTGAGAAATGTCGCTAAGTGACATTTCTCCTATTATCAAGCCTCACGCAAAGCAGCATAGCGACAACAAAAGTAGCAATAACCTCTGTTATCACTACTTTCCTACGCCTGCTTTGAAACTGACCTAGCCATGATATCCTATGGAAGGTGGATATCATGGCTAAGTATGTGAGGCCCTATCAGCAAGCTATCGCCAAAGGTTGTGTGATTATCGCTGGATTTCCAGCGATAATCGCACATTTGGCAGCTTGCGCTCTGAATTTTATCGCTTTAGAGATAAGCGTTGCTAATAGCACGCTATCTCTGCGATAAAATTCAGAGTTGGCCGGCGAAAATTATCCTCACGCTAAGAGCGCTGAGCGATAATTATCACCGGCCCTTGCTGATATGCCCAGTGGAAATTAGAAATATTGGTTTTGCTTAGCTGTGGTAGAGGCAGACATGCTCTTTCTTAGAGCTCAACAATGCTACCAAGTTGTGCCTTTCTCTGTCTTGTAAATTCTCACTCTCATGTCCTACATGGAGGTAAGATCAGCTCTGAAAGTCTACACTCTTGAGTATATTTAAAGGTCGAATGTGTACTAATCCACAAGTCACTTTCTGAGCTTGTAATGTCTTATTTTCAGTTTTATCACTTGATCTCCCCTGGCTCCCTGCTCAAGAAAACATACATTTGTGTTCTGTACATTTACACTTTATTTTTCTCAAAAGCTCGTCGTCAATCCTGTTGCCAGGCGGTGTGTGATTCAGAGATTGTTTTTTTCTGTTAATGCCGGCTTCATTATTGGCATAAGCGCAGATTTATTTTACAGCCTGGTACCATGGAGCTAGGAAGCGCTTGAGCTTGATGAAGGTAAAGGATGAGAGACTGGACCAGGCTCTACACAAGAACCCCATGCACCAAGGTAAGCCAGAGAATTCACTGAACTAGGGGGAGATTGGCTGTAGAGTGGCCCAGCGTTTGACCAATCATCAGGTCAGACAGCACTTGCACGCTTTCAAATTTCTGATCTATGCAAATACTTGTGCTTATTGACTGGTGAACCTGCAAAGAGAACATGGAAGGCGTTGTGTGGGCTGGTGAGTAATGGACAAAATGGTTTGGTAGGTAAAGCTGAGAGTCCAGGCATCAGGAGGCTAGAGGTGTGAATTAAATCCACTGTATAGAGCAGAACACTCTAGAGAAGGAGCTAAAAAGTCAAAAAGATGCTAAGTTGATGACTTACCTCTTAGGATAGCCCGAGAGGTGACGGCTGCTCCACAAATACTGCGTCCCAGGAGAATACAACAGATCACATCTAAAATGTGTTGGTACAGATACTGTCCCTCATTACCTTTCTCTGGCTTGTCCATTGCTGAAGTTGGCATTTCAAATACCCGTGTTTCCATCATATTAAATATCCGGTCCCCATAGCCCTGAGCCCCACCATAGACCATCGCACCTCAATATTGTGTTGTCCCTCTCCTGTGAACCTCTGGGGGAGAAACCTTTTGTGAAAGTTGAATGGTGTTGCCAATTTCACCAGTGATAGTATTTATTTGAATGTGCCAAAAACAATGACAATTGAATGCTGCCTGTGTTATGTAAAACCACTGATTTCACTGGTGATGTAAAATTAATATTCCAAAAACTATTTTTGATTTACTTGAGCAACCGCATTCTATTTATTTTTATTTTTATTTTTATTTAAAGGGTTTTATATAGCGCTGGCAGGACCAGAGGGTATCAGAGCGCTTTACATGGGTATTAATTGCAATATAGCAACATTTAAAATGAGGTAGCATTCAAAAACCAATACAAACAGTAGAAGGCAGCTTAAATTTTACACAATCTAATTACAAAAGTTGCAATGGGCTAAGGCAAATCCTGAGAGATTAGTCTAGTGATGGAGGGAAAGGATGGAAAAGAGGGAGGTAGGTTATAGGAATGGGGAAGAGGCTAGGGAGGGGGGTAGGTTAAGTCAATATCATTTCGCTATACATGGATAATTAATTGTAATGTAACAGTATTGCTATAAGGTAGTACTCAAAACCCAACAAGACAGTAAAAACCAATCCAGTTTTACACAATCAAATTAAATGTATTGCAATGGGCTACAGCAAGTTCTGAGAGATTAGCCTAGCGTGGGAGGGAAAGGATTGAGAAGAGGGGGAAGGGTATGGGAATGGGGTGAGGCTGAGGAGGGGGGAGTTTAAGGCCTTCTACTTGTATGGCCTGAACATGCACATGATTTGAATGTCAGCAGAAGCAGTGAAGGTAAGGTAAATCCAATGTACAAACTGCCCATGTTCCCAATACATGCTACGCCCTAAATTGAAAACGGGATTCATACCTGTTATTAGCATTTTGTTCAAGCAAGGGTCCTTGTGATGCCAGATTACATAGATTAAAATAACCTGTAGTCCATTACTCCACCTCCCTTAATGCAGTGGCAGCAGGACTTCCACCCTATTTCCAAGCTCTGGCGATTGCTGCCCATCTAATACAACCCTCTAAAAACGATGTTGTTGCCTGGACCCTCATATTCACTGTATCACATGGCATGGCTGCCCTTTTGCTCAATACCAAAACCCAACATTTGTTCATTGCAAGACTGTCAGGTATCAGGGTCAGATTGGTAAGGCGGGCACTCGGGTAATTGGCGATGGGCTGGTACCTGAATTACAGCTGTGGGCTGTGTCTGTGCTGTTTAGATGCCATCAGTTACCCAGTGGCGGCCTAAGCAACCTTTCCAGAAGCAGGTGGGCCTCAATGACTTCCCTTTTACCAGGGGTGGAGGTGTCATTCCTAGTCTCCCTGGGCCGGCCCATTAATGTATGCAAATTGAGCAAGGGCCGGCGGGCCTGAGCAGAAGTGGACTCACTTATACTCAGGTTTGGATCACCATTGTGAACTAATCCATACACAAAGAGTCTAGGCAACACTTGAATAATTTTTATCTCAGTGAAGTTAAGAAAACATGCCTCTTTTAGAGAAAGCTCCCTCCTTTTTTATAATACTTCGAACACTGAAGAAGTGTTTTTCAAAAAGGTGCAATACGTAATGTGGGCCACGTAAATATGGGCCACAGTTTTTTTAGACTGCCCAGGCCTATTCTTGATTCCAATCCAACCCTGTCGTCTATGGAATACTTTTCCTGTTCGCATTCCATTGAAACTTAGTTCGGTGCCCTCTCTTAAACCTTCTGTCCTTGCTACCCCCTTTTCAGGAATGGAAGCCACATAACTGCCTCACCATAAGCACCAATCTCACTAAACCTCATATTGACCATTCTGATGCACCAATACCCAAAAGTGATCTTATATATTAAGTTGATGGATCATGTCTTAGGAATGACCGGGACTCATTGGTGGCCAGCTAAGCCATATGTACACTATATGAAGTTGTTGAAAGCAGATGTTTACGTCGAGCACAAGCCATTCAAGTTGCTGTATTGGTTGCTCTTACCCGTGCTTGTATTCTTGCTGTTCGAAAGATTGTTACTATATTCACTGACGCAAAATATGCGTTGTGAGTAGGCCATGATTTTGAGTTCCTCTGAATGAAACTGGGTTTGCTTACATTAGCCAAGACCGTGATTATGAAAGGGCCTTATGTGAATGTTTTGCTTGATCCTGAACCTGGTGGCTTAGTGAACTACTGCGTCCACTGTAGGATCCTGCACTTGATCTCAAGGTCACAGGTTTGAATCCTGGTGGGTCCACTCAGCCTTTTATTCTTCTGAGGTTGATAAAATTAGTAATGTTGGGTAACAATAAACATCTGTTATTCAGTGCCAAGATGCTCTTCCGCATGAACGTGCACTTTACAAACGCACATGTTATGTTATGCTCTGAGCTACTAAAACTCACTGTTGTAAAATTTGCTCCACATCAATTCTTTCAGGATGAAATACCCATGGGAGATACTTTTGCTGACAAAGCTGACAAAATGTGTACTTTCTGACGAAGTTCTAAAGTAATTCTATATATTTCTCAGGGGCATATTAACAAGCCAGGCGATAAAATTATCGCCGCTTTAGCGGCAGAAAACTGCTGCTAAAACGGCGATAATGGGCTTGATAATATGCTCTATGGAATTCCAATTGAAGCCCATGTTAGACGCCCTTCACATTTAACATGGGCATCAATTTGAATTCCATAGAGCATATTATCAAGCCCATTATCGCCGTTTTAGCGGCAGTTTTCTGCCGGTAAAGCGGCGATAATTTTATCGCCTGGCTTGATAATATGCCCCTCAGATTGTTGAGTCCCTAATGCCTACCCTAAAGAACTTGTATAAAGTGCAGGAATGTGCCCCTGAGGCAGTGGAACAAGCTTGAATGAAACCGAACTGTAAGTGGGACCGAGTTAGAGTCTGTAGGGAAAGCAGCATGAGAGCAGTTGCCTCAAAATGTCTCCTTCCAAATCTCACCCAACTGTACCATGTCAGCAGAGCTGGCATGAGCTGTGCCACACATAGCCACCGGTTTGCTATATTTTCCCTTTTGCTGCCAAACAGTATTGCCACTCCTGCGCCACCTGTAAATCTCACAATATCAGGAAAGGAACTGAATCCACCCCTGCTGCCCATCCACCTCTTTAAGGCCCTATCACCCACGTGCAAGTGGACTTTAACCAAATGCCTAAAGCTGATCATATCGGTATGTTTTAGCTCTAGTCTGTATGTGTTTAGGTTAGATTGAAGCTTATCCTTGCTAACACGCTGTCAATTACAGTTGCAAACATGCTGATTAGGGATTTCATTCCTGGATTTGAGGTCTAACTTCAGATAGGAGGTGACAAGGGCACTAGCTTTGTGTGTACTGAAAGGCAGAAGTGTGAAAGGCCTTGAGGATCAAACAAAACTTTAACAGTGCCTACTACCTCGAGTCATCTGGGAAAGTGGCGTGTTACAGCTGCACTTTGAAACATAAACTACCTACGATTTTCACCGAGATGGCTCTCAAGTGGCCCAACACCCTTCCCATGGCACTCTGGTTAACCAGATCCTTCCCTACTCGAAAGACTAGGCTTCATTAGCATTTGAGATTGTCATGGACTAAGATATGCTGCTGCTATCTGATCTGCTGGTGTCCCCTGCATCCCTTGATTTACATTTAAATATTAATGTTACTCTTCAGTACTGAAAATATCTTATTGGCTGTCTTTGTAGCTTCCATCATCAGGTTCAAGCTGCTTCAACTGTTTGCTTAACTGAAGCCTGCCACAAAGCGCACACAGGATACTGGGTTCACATGCGAGTCACCAGTCTGAACCTCCAGCCCCATTTGTGTCGTCCCTTACTAGTGCTGCTAACCAAGAACCCTGCTGTAATGTTCCACGGAATACTAGCCATGGTCCATGAAAGTTATTGCAAGAGGTCCCCTGAACCGAAAGACCCCAGTCCCACAGCCAACTCCATGCCTGTGAGGCAAGCTTCTCCTATAGATCCTGCTTTTGCAAACAACCAAGCTTCATCACGCCTTGGAGGAACTCTGGATACCAACTTTCCCCATCCTTTCCCTCATCAGGATCCAGCCCCTCCTATTTCCCACAGGTACCACCTCCAGATGGAGTACTTGGAAGTCTCTCAGCTACTTGATCTCCATATGGGTCTGGTCGACCATCTTTGCTGCAAGCCTATTGCATGGCTCACCGTGTGGTTCTGTCTAGATGGATTGGGTGGTGGTTGCCCAGAAAACAACAGTACTTTATCTGTTGCCCACCCTCTAGATCAGTGTTTTTGTTCACTTAGAACACCTTTATACAGATTTCACAGCAATGAGAAAAGGGCCTCAATCTTTCCTAATGCTGCATTTGTGCCCACTTAACTCTTGTCACTCAAGGGTGCATTCCAATGGTCCCTGTCACTTTTGACAAAAGAACTATGCATTGAACTGTATCTAAATGGACAATTAGTTCATGAGTGTGAAAATGCTGCTATCTTAGCTGTCAATGACTGCACTTTCCTTAACCAAGACTTCATACCCTTTGCTGTGTACTTCTGGGACTCTGCTCGTGGAATGGTTACTGAAACGCGAAATCAAACACACGTGGACCAGAGTGACTGAAATGCGGTTCTGAGGCCCGATCTGATTCCGAGCTTGAGCCTTATCATCTTGAAATTCCCTCAGGAGTCCTTTTATACTCGCTGCCACTATTTAGAGCAACCTGGTACTTATATTGTCGATAATCGATTGAGGGATACCAAAGGACTTGTCCTGACCCTGTTATCCTATGCATCATCCATACGAAATACTCCTTCAAAGCTGTTAACCACAATGAGCTGCTCCTAGTGTAGTGACCACTGTAGGGTTTGGGTTATACTGTGAGTGAAGGCATCTCACAAAATGTGTTGGACTGGTCTCACACACCACCTGGTGTCATGCTTCATCATTGACCAGTCCTTGCCCTCTAAAACCTAGGTTGGATAGAGGGCGGGCATACACCTGACGACAGGGATGCACTTCTAAACTAAGTGGGGGCCCGTGAAAAAGTGAGTGTGATTAAAAATCATTATAGTTATCTAATTATGTTTTAATGTGGTAGGTAACTATATGATATTAAAATCAATAAACGGTGTGTGGGGAAATTATTGTCCCCTAGTAAGCGTTCGACATGTTTCTGCTGTGTTGGCCCACGTGGGTCCAAGGCATTCATCAGGACCTTAGCATTAAAGAGGGGGGGCTCCCCAACGGGAGCAGTTACCTAGACGCAACGTGGGAAACTTTCCTTGAGGCAGGTTTGACAACAGGGGTTTCCTCTCCCCTCCTCCCATGGGGCAAGTAGCTTTGGTATTTAGGGCTTGAACTTGGAAGCCATCCAATTGTGGAGAGTGACACAGGTCACACCCGCACAGTGGTATTTCTTTGCCACCAGTTGGTAAGAACGGAGCCCCCCCTCTTTAATACTAAGGTCCTGATGCATGCCTTGGACCCACCTGGGCCAACACGGCAGAAACATGCTGACCGCTTACACTACGGTTAGGGAACAATAATTTCCCGACACACCGTTTATTGATTTTAATATCATATAGTTACCTACCACATTAAAACATAATTAGATAACTATAATGATTTTTAATCACACTCACTTTTTCACCGGCCCCCACTTAGTTTAGAAGTGCATCCCTGTCGTCAGGTGTATGCCCGCCCTCTATCAAACCAAGGTTTTAGAGGGCAAGGACTGGTCAATGATGAAGCATGACACCAGGTGGTGTGTTCTTTAAACCCATAACCTGCAAGTTTCAACAGATGCTAAAAAAATATATTTAAACAGCTAAAGGTTCTTGGGGGTTAGATATGGATTAGTTCTGGGTGTACTCTTTGAGTTCCAGCCCTAATGTATTGTCCCCAATCCAAAACAATTAAGGACTGTGTAGGTTTTTTTCACTGGGGAGGTTCTGGAATGTTTCTAATTTTTGTAAAGTTTGTGAAGTTTGACAATTTACCTAAATTCAGCCGAAGTTTTTCTCGGCACCGCAAAATAATTTTGACCCCACTTCAAAATAATTCTCCCTCTATTCGAAACCAGCCAATCTTTTAGATCAATGCAGACTTTTCCTCTGCAAGCTTACCTTTTTCTGAGCTTTACTATGCACAAACCTGCTGAGCAGAGACAGCTGACTAATTTGTGCAAAGTATAATTTAAGCAGAGATATTTTGTTCAGACAAATAAAGATATGAGCTTTACTATGCTCAGTCTTACTGAGCAGACGACCGCTGAGTGATTTGTGCAAAGAATACCTTAAAGAAAACTTTTTTGTTGAGTCAAATGAAGATACATGGCATACATTCTCCCAAAAGTCATAATTTACAAACGAGTACAGTAAAGCAAAAATATTTCCATTAATTTGCAAACTTGAAATGTTTTCCCGTGAAATACACACAAAAAATACTTTGCAATACTGTCTGCCCTAAAACCAAAATGCGATTCAAAAGCAGTGGAATGTGGAATACACCCCTTGCTTTATTCATCCATTTTCTGTTTTCATTTCCTACTCTTGCCAAATTCACAAGAGTTTTTGCCTCTGTGACGCCCACAAATTCAGTGAATCTGATAGCACATATACTGTTCTGACTACTCCCCAGTGAGAACTAATGTCAGACCCTGTCGAGGGCCGCAGGGCTGACATGGGCTACTAAGCCCCAACCATAGTTACCGAGGTTGTTGTTAGCTGCTAGTGTCCTCAGGTTCATCCTACAATGGCAGCTGCTTTTCAAACTAGGACAAGTACAACCATTTCTGTAGTTGCTCACAGGGTAGTGAAGGCGAGTAGTCACAGGCTTCTCCATAAGGTAGTATGGGGTCAAAAATCAAGGGGTATATTCAGGAGGAGGTTTGCGTCACATTTACACCACGCAACATGGTACATGCGCGATACAAACCTTAAGAAAGGTTTATGAAGCCAAACAAAGCCACCTTGCCTGGCCCTGAGTGGCTTCATGAATCTGGAGTAACGCAACACAGTTCAAATCACTGAGCAGCGTTACTCTGCCCTGGGAAGGCGTTCCATGGGCGTTGCGTGGGTTTTCTCCGTGCAACTTCCATGATTTTTGACACATTCCCAGATTTACCAGAACTGGTAAACTTGGGAATGCGCCAAAAAGTTATGCCTAGCAGGGGAGGCGTATTGAGGAGAAATACCTCTATTTCTTCTTGCTTATTCCTTTTATTGTATGTGCTGCATTCTGCACCACACATAGAAAGAGGAATATGCCTCGCAGGATTGTTTTTGTGGTGGAAGGTGCCACTTCCACCACAAATAATACTGCATGCTATGCAGGTACCCTTGCACCATGGTGCTAGGGTGCCTGCGTTGGTGCCAGGCTGCCAAAAGGGCTCCAGTTCAGGGAAATAGGCAAGAATGCACAGTATTGACTTAAATACAGCGCATTCCTGCCCTTAGCGTGTCACGCAGTGTAGCAAGGTTACTTTCTGCGCTGCACTGCGTGACTGTCTCATAAATGAGCCACCTACAGCTCAACAGTCAAACAACAGACACAATATTCACTGTCCAGCCAAGTGTTTATCTTTTATGGAAAAAGAAAGCACTTTAATATCACAGTAGTACTAAATGCTACACAGTTGGATGTGTATAATACACAGGGCTATGCTAAGTGGCTTATAGCAGTGAGGCACTTCACTGTCTCTCGTCATCAAAGTAATCGCTCGCCCTCCTGCTAAGCTTAAGTTCCTGCAATTATCTTTGAGCCTCTGTGGCTCAGAGAAGATTAGGCTCAAGTACAAATGGATCAAGGAAAACGGCCTGAAC
The DNA here is from genome assembly GCF_964204655.1 of Triturus cristatus. Lineage (NCBI taxonomy): Eukaryota > Metazoa > Chordata > Amphibia > Caudata > Salamandridae > Triturus > Triturus cristatus. The sequence continues at coordinate 1,391,406,541 of NC_140590.1, forward strand.
AACCCAGACAGAGCCATGCATGCCATTCCAACGCAAACACAACCACACTTACCTTAACTACGCATATGCCTTAACCACACATATGCATGGTTAAGGCTAGGCAAGGTCTAGATGCTGAGATGGGAGGGCCCAGTAACAGGAAGGCTAGGGAGAGAACACAGTGAGGTAAGTGGGGCTGGGCCCAGATTTTGGGGGTTGGGGAGTAGCTTTTAAGGGTTACAGTAGTTATTAGGGCTGGGGGTTGTTTTTAGGGCTGGGGGTAGGGGTTGCTTTTAGGGCTCATGGGGAGATCAGGATAGTTTTTAGGGCTCATATGGGGCGGGTAGTTTTTAGAGCTTGGAGTGAGGGTAATTTTTATGGCTGAGGGAGTCTTGGTGGTTTGTAGAGCTCGAGGTGGAGGGCCAGGTAGTTTTAACGGCTTAAGGTGGGGTTGGATACTTTTATGGGCTTGGGGGAGGGGTCTGGGTAGTTGTTAGGTCTTGGGGGAAGAGAGGGTCGTTTTTAGTGCTTAGGGGAGGTTGGAGAAGTTTTTACGGCTCGGGTCGGGTTAGTTTTAAAGGCTCAGAGTGGGGACAGGGTACTTTTTAGGGCTCAGGGGATGGGTCAGTAGTTGTTAGGGCTAAAAGTCAGTGGCATAGGGTGTGATCTTTACCATACATCCCTATACCAGTCAAGCCTTTACCACGAAATAGCATAGTAAAGGCATACGTGGTAAATGAATGCTTGTTCAGACACATTTGAGGTTTAGGCAGAGTAGTAGAGGCACGCGTGGTTTAGCAATGTGTGCCTCTGTCATACAACAATGGCTTAGATGTTCTCACTGGCTCCAAGAGCAATTCATCTTAATGTTCTTTAACATTCCTTTGGAAAATAGTCTCAAGCAGGCACATAAGGCTTGCCTGAGAGCCACAATCACTTGTCCCCTTATGCAGGCTATGCTCAACGGTGTATTTTCTGGTTGCTCACAACTCTCCAAGCTGCACAGCAGATGTGAGTTGCATTACCACCCTCATTGCTTGACATTTCTCCCAAGGGGGTACCATGGAGGTAGCCTCATTCAGGAGAAGATCTCAATAAAGTTGTCTGTGGTGGCACCTGACTCCAGCAGCAGTTGCCCACCTAGATGACTGCCGGCAGGCACTCATCAGTGGCTTATGCGGCCTCCAGGCCAAGTTCCTTGCAGTGTGGTCTTTCGGGGCAGTTGCGTCTATGAACCAATCAGGGTTACCTGCTTCAGCAGCACTGCAGCCTTCCTCTCCTCATCACTACCTGCCTCAATAGTCTTTTGAACCTGCGTGGACAGTCAGGCTTCATGGATGTACACACTCTGGAACTTGTTCCTTATAATTCACTCAGGACCTACGTTGAGAGACTGGGCCACCTCTTTAAAGCACTGGTCATCTCTGGCTTGCTGCTCTCTTAGGTTTTCATCTTTCTCTGAGTGATCCCTGTTCTGGGAACATGATGAACTTCTCCTAGACAGTCTCTTCTGCAGGGCAAGGCAAACTTCTTCCAAGGGCAGTAAACAGACTGGCTGGTGGTATGTAACATTTATCACGCAGTCTTTACCTCGCATGGCCTTTACCCCGCAGTCTTTTCCACACAGGTAAGCAACTTTAATGGGATTTTGCCTTCCCCCTGCATCCTTTACCATGCAGTACTTTGCTGCACTGGTAAGTATTTTCTTTTAAATGAAATTATTTGAATGTAATTTAAAAATGAAAAGGGTTAAGGTGCTAATAGAGGTAAAGGGGAGTATGGGTATTTTAGAGCTAAGCGGTGGATGGAGGTTTAGGGGGTCAGGGTGATTTTAGGGTTTAAGACTGGGCAGAGATAAAGCGAGGTAAGGGTGATTTTAGGGTTTAGAAATGGGTAGAGGTAATAGGGATATGGGTGATTTTAGGGTTTCAGATTGGGCGATGTAAAGGGGTAATGGTGACTTCAGGGTTAAGGGTTTGTTTAAGGTTAAAGGAAGTAAAGGTGATTTTAGAGTTAAGGGGTAGAGATGCAGGGGGATTTTAGAGTTAAGGGGCGGGTAGAGGTAAAGTAAGGTTATGTGTTTTTAGGGTTTAGAGGTGGGTAGAGGTCATAGGGGTAAGGATGGTGGCTTTCGGGTTAAGTGGTGGGAAGAGACAAAGGGAGGTAAGGGTTATTTTAGGGTTTAGGAGTGGGTGAAAGTAATAAGGGTAAGAGTGATTTTAGGGTTTCAGGTTGGTAGAAGTAAAGGGGTAATAGTGTTTTCAAGGTTACAGGTTGGTTTAAGGTTAAAGGAAGTAAAGGTGATTTTAAGGTTAGGCAGGTAAAGGCAGAGGGAGGTAAGTGGATTTTTAGCTTTAAGAGGTGAGTAGCAGTTAAGGGAGGGGAGAGGGATTTTAAAGTTAAGGGATGGGTAGAAGTAAAGGGTTTAGGTTGAAATTATGGTTTAGTGGATGGATATAAGTATAGGGAGGAAAGGATCATTTTAGAGTTAAGGAGTGGGTAGAACTAAATATGGAAAGTTTGCTAGGGATCAGGGGCAGGTAGAGGAGAGGTGAAGGGATTTAAAGAAAAAGGGTCGTTGGGAGGTTTTCCCCCCAAAACAACATGAATACAATGTTTGCATATCGCCAAGACATAACCACAGATTAGTGGACCTCCTACCACAACCAGCCTAATAAATAGGGTACAGAAAAAAAGAAACCTATTAGAGGGACCAGATCTGCTAATCAGTGCTGCCAGGATGCCACAAATTATAAAAATGCCAGACTTTCTCTCATGCTTCTTCATTGCTGCATCCCATAACACGATAGCCACACCTTGCTGGACATCATCACACACTGCATGGAAACACTTCCTACAGATGCGCAAAGCAACAGCAACTCACTTCCAGCCACAAACCCACATGCTGTGGCGTGCTATCCATGTGGGTAAGTGCTTCAGCGCACCAAGTTGGTGTAATAAGTGCTATACTAATGTTACATTAAAATACACTATCTCACATGCAGTAATGTTTCTCTCTACAGATTTACTTTCTCCCATTGCAAGCTACCTCAAGAGTCTCGTCCCACTATAGTCTTAAAACTATCAAGAATGACCCTATCCTTATCTTCCTTCCTATGCACGCGATCACTCTTTGAGTATAGCCTTATCTAAGTTGATGCTTTTCTGTATTTTCGGTATTATTGTATTTCTGCAAATTGTGCACACCTCATTTCATAGTTCACAACCTTTCCTTCTATGAAACCATATCCCTGCATCCTAATACTTAGGGCCTAATTATGTCTTTTGGCGGTGCTGGGGCGGGCAGCTTACCCCCACTGCGGCCTTGCACCGTCAAGAGTCGCTGCTGCCCACCTGCTAGATTATAACATAAAAGTGGTCTGGAGGGCGGGCAGTGTGGCGGTCCCGCAGCGGTGCCTCTGATTCAGAGCCACAACCAGCTGCTTGTCATCGGCATAGGTAGCTATGGGGACCCCAAAGGGAAGCACAATCTCCGCCAACTGGGCCATTTAGGCATTAAAAAGAGTGGGGCTCAGGGACGATCTCTGATGAACTCCACAATGGAGGGGAAGAGTTTTTTTATAAATAGCCTCACCCTCAAACACCTGGAGAGATCTTTCCTCCAAAAAGGACTGTAGCCACAGCAGGACTGTACCAGTTACCCCCAGAGCTCTAAGTCGGTGAACCAAGATTTGGTGGTTAACCGTGTCAAATGCTGTGCTCAAGTCTAATGGGAACACAGCGGAGGATCCATCTACATCAAGGATATTTCTGGACTGCTCGACTACAGAAAGTAGTGCAGTTTCAGTACCTTGGCGCGGTCGAAGCCAGTCTGAGAGGGGTGGAGAAGCTTATTGGATTCCAGGTAAGTGGAGAGGATGAGGTTGATATATTTCTCCGCAATCTTGCTATTCCCGAGGAGAAGCAAAATTGGGCGGTAATTGCTCAAGCAATCTGAGTCCAAATTAGGTTTCTTCAGGAGAGATTTTACCATGGCCCTTTTCCATTGGTGGGGGACTACACCCTTAGAGAGCGGGGCATTAATCAGGTCAATAATAGTTGGTGCAACTGTATTGGCTACCAGCTTCAGAATATTGGGAGGAGCCGGATCTCAAGGCAATCCACTCTTGACCTGTGTTAGAATGGACTGGAAGGATTCCTGGCTAATAGGAGAGAAGACTTCTAAAAGATGTCCCTGATTGGGCAGACCAATATTCTCCTGGTAGTGGTTAAAGTGATTGTCAACCAAGGGGAAGGAGGAGTATATAGTTTGAAATTTATGAAGAAAATGGTCTGTGTGTTCATTGCATCAATGGCTTGACACATCCGGAGTGTCTGAAGGGAGGGGGGCTGTTAAAGGTTTTTTCGCAATGCGATAGGTTTACAGTGGAGAGTTGAAGGCTAGGGAAATCCTCTCCTCATAATGCGAGGCCTGGGCCCTTTTGATTTCTACTTTATAAATTCTAACTGCCTCCCTATAATCTAATTTCTTGCTAGGGGAACAATCTTTCCTCCAGGCTCTTTCAAGTTTTTTGCAATTCTGTTTTAACTTCCGAAGTTTGGGGGAATATCAGGCGGTCTTATTGGGCCCTCCTTTCATCTGAACCAGCTTCTTTCAGGCGAACCCGGTCAAGGGTACCCTCTATCCAACAGTTGAAGCTCTTGTTACCCCTTACACTCCCCCTAATACTTCATAGGACACTCAACTTCGATGTAACCAGTTAGCAGACTTCTTTTTAAATAAAATACTATTGATTTACAGGTCTTTCTCACAGACCATAGTCCCTCAAATGGATTCTATGACTGACACCACTATTCCAATCCAACTATGTTCACTGGAAGAATTCCCCCCTTTGAATATGACATCCTTCCAGGGGATCCTGGATCGTTTAAAATCTGGCTCCCCTCTAGACCCTGTCCCACCCTCCATATTAAAACAAGTTAATATCTCGGTATACCCAGTGATACTGGATTTAATTAATGCGTCATTGCGGACAGGAATTGATCCCCCCTGCTTGGAAGCAAGCGATGGTTAAAGCCCTCCTAAAGAAACCCAATTTGGATCCGGAGGAGCTGGCAAACTATCGCCCTATATCCCTGTTACCTGGAGTAGGTAAAATAGCCGAGAGGTATGTGAATTCCATCCTCTCCTCTTTTTTGGAAAATAATAACTGTTTCCACCCTACCCAGACAGGATTCAGAGAGCAGCAGGGTACGGAAACTGCTCTTATCAGTGTTATGGAGGAAGCCAAAAGAATTCTTGATGGTGGAGCTGCACTGCTCTCATTCTCTTAGATCTCAGCGCAGCCTTCGACACTGTGAACCTCCAACTATTGATTCAACGACTTAGAAATGTGGGAGTGACAGGAATTGTATTAAAATGACTGCAGTCCTTTCTTGAAGACAGATCTTTCGCAGTCTTGGAAGATGACATAATGTCAAACCTGATGCCATTAAATTGTGGGGTTCTCAGGGGTCCCCCCTAAGCCCCACCTTATTTAATATTTATTTGGGCCATTTGGCTGAAATAGTATTGCCATTTGGGGTACATATAATTACCTATGCTGACGACACCCAGCTGGTGGTTTCTATCAACCAGTACGATAGTTCCTCACCAGGCTTAGCCTCATGTCTTGGAGCCGTCTCTAAGTGGATGGATGAATCATACCTAAAGCTTAATGGAGCTAAGACAGAGCTTATGCTACTTGGAAACTCAGCTCCCCTGAACATAGATCATCTCTGGCCCAGTTGTCTGGGTCCAGCCCCTAGCCCCAAAGAACACATTAAGAGCCTTGGTGTGTGGCTGGACCGTAACCTAGACCTTAAAGAACAAGCTCGAAAGGTTGCGGCTAGCTGCTATGGAATGCTGAGGCTGATCAGAAAGATCTTTCCTCTACTACCTTTTGGTGCTAATAGACTGCTGGTCCAGGCATTAATTCTGTCGCGGTTAGATTAATCCAGCGCCTTATATCTTGGAGCACCCCTCTCCACGATTAGAAGACTGCAGACTGTGCAGAATTGCGCAGCCCACCTGTTGATGAATACTCCTAGGTTTATGTCGGCGAAACCTGCTCTTGCCTCCCTCCACTGGCTTCCCATTAACGAACGAGTTCAGTTTAAGGCTTTATGCATCGCTCATAAAGCACTTACTGGTAAAGGCTCTTCTTTGATGCGTTCTCTCATCCAGCCCTACTACCCAAATAGAGCGCTGAGATCTGAAAATAAGCGATTGGTCACAGTCCCGAAAATTAGAAGTGTTCGAAGTGGGGGGCAACTCTTCTCGTATAATGTGGCAAAGCTTTGAAACCTTTTGCCTCTTCATATACACCTAGAGGCTGATCATCTGACCTTTCGAAAGAAAGTAAAAACCTATCTTTTCCCATGATGACTGCCTAAGTGATAAGTTGCTGCCGCTAGTGCTGGGATGCCAACGGGTGAACACGCGCTTTATAAATGCTGCTTTCATTTAATTTCATTTCATTGGCGACAACCGGATTAGTATTCAGGTTTGGCTTTGAACTCTCCAATTCCTGAACCCACTTGTCTTTAGGGGGTTTAGTCCAAGGACGGGACAAAACTTGCGTAGGTCGGGTATGTGGAGTCATATTTAGAGGGTACCATGAGAATGGAATCAAAGAGTGGTCCGACCAGGGTAGTGGAATGGGCTCTTTCCCATAGATATCCTCCAGGTTGGAGAATATCGGGTCAAGGAGGTCTCCTTTAACATGAGTCGCAGACAGGACCTTCTGAAGGAGCTGAAATACAGCAAGATCGTGAGACAGTTCAGTTGCAGCTAGGGAGGTGGAATCATCGAAATGCAGATTGAAGTCTCCTAGCAAGGTAAGATTCGCCGCAGTACTGGCAAGGTTTGCGGCTACTTTCAATACTGATTTACAAAATTGACCATTAGGTCCGGGCAGACGGTAAATGAGAATGGTTGAGAAGGAAAGAGTGGGGGTAAACCCAATGGAAAAATGGAAATTCACACAATCTTCTACCAAGCTGCCAAACAAGTGACAGGTGAGGTTCTGTTTATATATAATAGCGATACCGCCGCCCTTGCCTGTCGATCTATCCAGTCTCTGAATCAGATATCCTGGGGGGAGAGCTAGCACCACATCTGGTTCTGAGGCTATATTAAGCCAATTTTCTGTAAGAAACAGCACATCAGGGCTATAATCCTTTATAAGGAGAGAGATTTCCATTGTGTGCCGGGCAGAGACCTGCAGTTTAATAGCAGCATATCAAAGGTTTTCTGAGTGGGGGGGCGGTGGGAAAAGAGGGCAAGAGCTTAAACGAACAATGGGGACACACAGAAGCAGACTCACCGAGGGAGATGGAGTGGGCACAGTTCCCTCCTAAAGTCTCATTAAACTGCTTCAGCTCCTCGGCCGTATAATGAAAGATTTTTTGGGAAAATAATGCAGGGGGTCTGGCCGCTGGTCCCGGACGGGCGCGGACGGGCGCACACAGGCTTGCATTTGGCGTGCCTTTGGCGCGCCAGCAGCGCACGTCCCCTGCGCGGTTGCATCATCTGCCGTTTAAGAGCCGGAAGAGAGTTCAGGGGTTCAGCAACTAGACCGCTGACCCGGGACAAGCTGCTCGATAGTGCGCGCAAAATAGTAAAATAGTAGAAACACTACTTCCCCCCTTGGAGCATTGAACACAGCTCCCTCAACACAATGATCAGTAACAGTTTTAAATGTTTAAAAATAAAATGCAAGTCCTAAATTGATTAATTAAAATACAGAGTAAAACAGTGGCCTGGCGAGAGATCAATTGGATTAGATTAACCAATGCTACTCACCAAAAAGCACCTCAACGCCTCCTCATGAATAGGAAGCCCTATATAAATAAAACTAGAATATAATAGTAGTTATTAAGAATATGAATTAGAATAACAGCAGTAATATTAACAATATTATTATTCATATTAATAGTAAATAGAATAATATGCTTTATTATTGCTGGTAGAATTGTTATTGTTATTATTATTATGATTATTATCCCCTCACTTTTTTCCACCCTGCCAAGAAGTTGGGCCCCACTGAAAAAGCAGCTGAATTCGTCCCAGTGTAATTTCCAAACACGGGGACACTTTCAGCAGCGCCTGCACATTGTTATCTGCTTTCAACCTACAAGGACGTGCAGGCGGCATGGGGCTCTCTTATTTCTGACTTAGGCTGGGCCCATAACAAAGGCCGAATCTCAGGGGTCATCAGGGCTCCTTTTGTTGGAGTCTCCTGGCTGGCAGCAGTCAGGAGCCTCACACCTGATGCAAATGCAGCAGAGGGGAAACTAAGGCTCACACCTTGTTAGCTCTTCACACATACCTAAGAGAGGCAGCTTTTCACTTTGTGCAGGGTCTGTTTAGGAGATATGCATGCACTGTAAGACCATCAGATGTGTTGATCTTTCCCAGTATTTGTACAAAATAAATAGCATTTATATAGCGCTTACTACCCCTGAGGAGGCGCTGTAATAATAATTTAATTTAAATATCACTATTTCTTTTAAAGCACTATGGCTAGAGAAAGGCTGACCAAAGGTAACATTGTTTTATGCGTAATTTACAAAAGTGTGAATCTTCTGCCAAAATCAGAAGGGTTTGCAAGTGACCTCGAAATGTGCTCAAATGTACTCATGATACACCTGCTAAACATATATGTGCGGGCTTAAGATCTGATGTCACTTCTTGTGATGCCAGTTCCTGTGATGCAATGTAACGCGCCACGAAGTCACGCGCCGCGATGCCACTTGCATACGGATTAACTAGGTTAGTCCCCCCACTTCTTTTTTTAGGTCTCGCCTGACCCAGCGCATGCGCTGGTCTGGCGAGACTTATTGAGAGGGCTCCAAAAAGTGCCACCAGGCCAGCCTAGAGCTACAGTGCAGGTGCGCGAGCGCGCGCGCCGCGTTTTGCCGCAATTACTTTCACTTTCGCGGCCGCACGGCCGCTTTGCATAGCCAATAGGTCTCGCATTTGGGACCTTATAAGTATTTAGTTACGCAACTGTTGCATGGCTAAACACTTATAAGGTCCCAAAGGCAAGACCTATTGGCTATGCCAATGCTTGTTTTAGGACTTGTGCCCTACAAACACCCCAGTCCACACATGTTTACACAGTCAGCAACTCAGATCTATAGTGAACTTGGCAGCAGGGGCGCTTTTTCTTGCACTGATGTATGGAACTGAATGAATAAATGAATGAACTGATGAATAACGAAGCTTCACTGAATCGTTATAGAGCTGTGAAGTGCACGCGGGTCTGCAGTGAAAAGGCCACCGCGTGTGTGAGGCTTTTAAAAGGACTTGAGTAATAAACTGAGTATCGGTCCGTTGCTTTCGCTGCCTGCCGTCGGCCCCTCGCGAAAGATGGGGTGGTTCCCATCCCGGGGAAGAGAGTTAATCTCCGGAGGTGGACAAGCAAGTGGGAGTGAGGCGCTACGGAATGTTTAGTGTGCTGCTGGACCCCAGCCTAATGCGCGCGCAGGAAGCGGGCAGTCACAGCCTCATTTCTGTTCACACCCACTCCACGGCACTTCCCAGTTCTCTGGAACACTCCACCGCAGAGCTCCAGCTGTTGGTCAGTGGAGCCGGGGCCTTAAGGTGGGGGCTGGCAGTGACACCAGGGTGACTGATGCTGCCTTTTCAGCGCTCTCTTCCGAGTCTGCTGTGCTCTCCTGACAGATTCCACTTCAAGGGACTGTTAAGATGGTTACACTGTTACACGAGCAAAACGTGTAAGTGTATGGGCAGAAGACCAGTATGTAACAGGGCTGTTTGCACTTGACGTACAACGCGACACATTTCCTCGTACTACATGCTAGCAAATAGGGCTTGAACCAAAGAGCGCATGCGCCTAGGGGCTATATAACTAGGGGCTTAACAAACTCCTGCGGTCATATTTTGAAGAGGTCCCCACCATTCAGCAGCCCCCCCCCCCCTCCTTTGACTCTTTGCTTTTCCATATCAGTAAGATAACCAGTATTGGGGATATTAGTGTGCCATGTCAGCACTTTTTTAACTCACCACACATAAACCATACGCAAAAGTAGTTTGTCACCACCTTAGAACGCCATTTGGCATGTGTTAGAACATGGCCATGAACCACAAGTCCAACGGCCACCAGAACCCCGAGAAGAAGACATTGATGTGCGTAACCGCTTTTTTATACATTAGATAAAAACATTGAGGTTTTCCATTGGAAAGAATTTATAGGAATAATAAGTGTAATTGCAGTGAATTGTGGGAAAATAGGTTGAGTGTGTGACAACTGTGTTGTGTAGTATGGTATTTGAAGCTTGTGTTCTTTTTGCAGTAACATTAATCATCTTTCCTCTATGTCTATGCTGTCATTTGCTCTCCAAGGGGCATATTATCAAGCACGGCGTTAAAATTATCGCCGCTAAAGCGGTGATAATGGGCTTGATAATATGCCGCAGAGAATTCCCATAGAAGCCTATGTTGACACCAGAACCTGGGCTTCTATTGGAATTCTCGAGGGCATATTATCAAGGCCATTATCGCCGCTTTAGCGATAATTTGAACGCCGTTTCTTGATAATATGGCCCCACAACTTTTAGGTGTGCCGCAGTCGCACAGTTAACACACGGGGTTTACACTTGGCTCTTTCGCAACATGCACATTCGAAGCTTGGGTCATCCGTGCACGACATCTACATGAAAATAAATGCTTTTATTCCGAAGGGCGATGCAGCATATTTTGCATAGGATTGCAAACAGCACAAATGTTAGTATTCAAAGTGAATATTTTCATATTTTCAATGCTGATTGTTCATCCTAAGAAAGCAGGTTGAGTTTGTGTTTATAACATGTAAATGTTCTTGTTCTTAAATTGCTCTTCCAGTGCATTATAAACAGGACAACAGAGGTGCCAAATTATGCGGCATGGTTGCATAAATTACGCAGTAAGAAAAGTCAAATTATGCAGATTAATGTGGCACATTTTGTAATAGTATTAATTCCTTATTTTGTCATCTTTACACTTGTTAACCCTGCCTGAGCATTAGTTGGAGCTGATTAGTACCAGTTTAACAGCCAAATACAGCAATAAGCAACAGATCAGTGCACAGTTAACCCTTGCAAACAGCCATCCACTGCATAGCAATACGCGTCAGTTTGTTTTTAGTAACCTTTGAACCGTTAAGGCTAGAAACAAGCTTTTTTCCCTTCAATTCTGCAGATTATGTAGCAGAAGATGGATTATGTGGAAAAACCGGCAAATCTATGCTTATGCGTAAAACGCCGTACAATCGCATAGTTTCAATGGCCCTGATTATAAACTGCTCCAGAAGGTATTCAACGTTAATATCAACTCCAAAATATCATATTACGAAAACATAGTGGCCAAATAATCGAGGACCAAAATACTGAGACGGTATGTGTGTATAGGTAAGTACAGGGTTTTCCCAGTGGTCGAAATGGGCAGGATCGGGAGGGCATGGCGTGCCTCTACTTCTATAATTCAGTAGCTCCTGTTCCCCTACTTTTTTCATTTTAATAATGCGTCCCAGGATGGCAGAAATAGCCAAGGCCTGCAGAAAAGGCTTGGTGTTCCTGGCCGTTCGGGGACAGGCGGTGAGCAGAGAAGGAAAAGGACTCTGGGCCATATTTACAAGGCGGCAATAGAAAATTATCGCCGCTTTTGCGGCCGTTTTTGGCCGAAAAGTGGCGATAATTTTATCGCCTAATTAGCAAGGTCATGCTAACGCGTGAAACCTTGCATTAGCGCCCAAATTATTAACGCCCAGCTTTGCATCTCTAATGAGATGCAAAGTGGGCGTTCCTGACCTGACATGACAGGAGAAATGTCGCTAAGCGACATTTCTCCTATCATCAAGCCCCACACTATGAAGCATAGCGGCAGGAAAAGTAGCGATAACCCCTGTTATCGCTACTTTCCTTACGCCTGCTTCAGGACTGACTTAGCCATGATATCCTATGGAAGGTGGATATCATGGCTAAGTTTGTGAGTCCCAATCAACAAGCTAACGCCACATTTCGTGAAATTATCGCTGGGTTTCCAGCAATAATCTCACATTAGGCAGTTAGCGCTAGGATTTTTATCGCTTTTGAGATAAGCGTTGCTAATAGCACGCTATCTCAGCGATAAAAATCCACGCTAGCCGGCGATAATTCTCCTAGCGCTAAGTGCGCTTAGCGATAATTATCGCCGGTTGTTGCTGATATGCTCCTCTGTCTTTTCCTTCTTGCGCCAGAGTAGACAAGGACAGTGTCCACTTCTGCTCTGTCGCTGGCAGCTGCTCCCCCTCCCTTTCTTCCTCTTACTCCCTCTTTCTGTCTCGCTCCTCCTCACTGAAAACCATGACTTCAAGAAACGGTTCTCACCCTCTCTTTCCTCCTTTCGTTTATTTGTTCCCCTGTGAAATGGATCCAAAAAAGAAAAATACTTTTGATACAAATGTTGTCTTTTTCGGACATTATTCTATTCCAAAGTACAACCTCAGGACGGAGAGAAATAAAAGGTTCAACTATGGAAAATAAATAAATAACTAAATAAAGCAAGACAGTATTCACTAAGCGGACAGATTGATTTTATTCACACCCAAACACGTTAGCGCCATTCTACAGGGTTTGCCAGTGAAGCGCTACTTGTTTTATCTTTACTTTGAACAGCATTGTTTTCCCTAAATGAGTAAGTGCACCATTACTGAAGATACTGCAATGCCGGATTGATGGGTGGATTGGAAAACAAAATGCGTACCGCAGCTCGGTGTTCATGGATATGGTCTTTTTAAAGCATACTGCTTGCATTTTGTAAGGATATAAGCAAAGGACATTGAAGCGGGTCCCTTTCGGGCCCTGTAGTCATGTCTTTAACTTTTCAGGCAAAACTCACAGATTTCTGAATAGTGAGTGTAAATGCATTAAGTTAACCATGTTGTTCCTGCTTACATTTCACATGCTTAAATTAATCTTGCATTCCCTTTGCTTTTTTCAGGATGTTGTTACGTTTTTTTAGGCAGCGTATTCCTCTTGTCTAGTGCGTAATTTGAACTGAGTCACATCCAGGTATTTATAGCAGGGCACAATTGGGTTGTAGTTGCAGACCGTGCGAGTTTCTCTCAGTGGGGCAGTATGGTGTTAAGTGGGGGAGAGGATGTGGAACTATGGTCAGAGCTGCTAAATTTGGACCTGGGGAACCAGGCTCAGCCTTCATGACCAGTACCCGAGACCACTCACCTGAGGGAGCACATTCCCATGCTAAACCTAAAAAGGCCCTGAAAGACCATGAAGCCCTGGAATCTTAGCACCAGCAGGTTTACCCTAGTGGGGGCAAGTGTGGGTTAACCTTGGAGGCCAGTCCACCACAATCCATACTGAAGTTCACCTCTTGTCTTGCGGGCTGGCTTATGAAGCAGCACACCCTAGAGCAACAGTGACTCTGTCACTGAGGTCACAGGACACATGAGAAGTGCCAGCTCTAGGGTGGTGCGACCGGTGTGTTCGCACCGGGTGCTGACTTTGGGTGGCAAGTATATTATGGTTTTAAAGTGCTTGCTGTTTCCTTCCTGGCCTCCAGCAATTTTCAGCAACAATAAAAATTTTATGATAACTCCGTTGATTAATGTTATTCCTAGAGAGAGAGATAGGGGTTTGTCTAGTGGAAGTTTTGATTCATGGAAAAGTTGCTCAGAGGGTGATTGTGCCTGCTGCAAAGAACATGTACCATGCAGATCACAAAGTGCACATAATGTAAATAGGTCAGTGGGTTACCGCTTTTCTCAGACAGATCTTTGGTTACTTGCAGTTTAGAAGTTAAAATCCTAACATAGAACAGTAAGCTATTGTCATCTAAGAGCTGCATGCAAACTGCAAGGTGCAAATTAGAGCGTTATCGTCCCCCCCCCAGTCTTTGATTATCCTAGTGTTGCAAAAAATGTTCATTTGGATAGGAATCAATTCTGATTATTAAAGAGAACCCCCAACCATGAAATTTGGTTTTATATTCTGAGTTTGTGTTTGTCCAGACCAATCACTATTATATTATACTGCCCCTAGTATGGTTGTCATGTGACTTCTACACCTTTTAGGCCTTTGTCTTATGAAAAAGTGATTTACACATGTATAATTGATTGTCTCTGTGTAGTGTGTGATGTAAAGTGTTCTAAAACCTACACTTGTATGAGTGGCACTATAAATCAAATTAAATGCATCTGAGAAAGAGTGTGGTTATGGAGACTTGAGGAGCACTGTTAAAGGGTGGAATTGAGGGAATCCGTGGCGGAGGTGGTCATTGAGGGGCACCAACAAACATTGTTGCACAGGGCACCACCAGCGCTAAAGCTGGCCCTGCCCTTGAGGCCAGTCTGCCTCACCCATTGGTACCTCCATTGGCCTTGTTTCAACAGTAGGAGTGCAACTCACCAGCGATTGGCAATGCAGGATTTGCACGCACACCAAACTAAGTTTGCAAACTTCACATTCTCTCTGCTTCATGCACAAGCACTTTTAAGATGTGCTGCCTGCTTTGGGGCAACTGGAATTATGCAGCAAAAGAAGACAAAATTACGCTGCAGTGTTGACTAAATTATGCAGCAAAAAAAGGCTGCAATGTAATGCAGTATATTTTTTGACACTCTATTATTTTGACATTTTACACTGGAAAGATTTTGCCTTATTAGTACCAGTGTAACATACAAATGCAGCAGTGAGAAAGGTGACCAGTCAATTTTTGCAAAGGGCCCTCCACTTCGCAGCAACACAAGTCACATTTTTTTGTAACTTTTGATCCGTTTGAGCTACAAACAATTTATTAGTTATAATTGTCAGATTATGTAGCAGATGTTGGATTCTGTGGCAAATATGGCAGAGCCATAATTATATAGAAAACGTTCACCAGGATTTTTTTCCATTCATGTTTGAACTGCTCTTGTGGAAACAGGGAGAAGTGCTGATGACAGAAACTCCATGGATCAGAGACAAATGGCTTGTGCTTCCGCTTTTAAGCATATTTGGGACATTCTGTGATTGGAAACATATCCCACTTTGTGATTGTATTCTAATGTCAATACCTCATATTAAACCGTAAATAATTATGTGTATGCATTGATTGAATTAAATAACATAATAAGCTGTAACTGGTCAGTGAAATGCAAAACAAATACTAAAAATTGGGATGTTTTGCGCATTCTGGCCACACCTCTGACTCCACCTACTGATCAATTTCTCTGGTTATTCCCGCCCTCTGATTCTCCACCCACAGTTCCCCTACTTTTTTTTCCCCTCTTCGACCACTGGGTTTACCGAACCTAACATCTACATACACTGAAGTACATAGATGTGGAGTTACTAACAGTAAATCTACACTGCCTTACATATGCTTAACATTTTGATAATTTGGCCCTTGTTGTTTTGGTTGCAATATTTTGATTCCCCAATGTTTCTGTAGTCGATATTTTGACATACAACCATCCATGCGTAGTAGATCAACACCAAGAACCATCTTCAGGTCAATGCTGCATTGTAAATGGCATTGCGTCACAGTATTTTGTGTATGAAATCAACAGCTTCATTTTAAGTCAATAACAATGAACTCATTTCCTTGTGTATGACATGCCGCAAGATGAATAGACTCTTAAGCATTCCCAAGATTTTGGCAGGCTTATCCAGAGAAACATAAATACTCTCATTCTAAGTGCTTCAGAAAACCAGAAGTTATCTGCATACACCATTAGTGCCAGACTTCTGATTATCCATTTCCCACTCGTGGGAAATTACCACACACCTAGAATTATCCTCACACAAATTCTTGAAGGTAAACTTTAGAGCAATTTTTAGGGGGAAAACAAACATCATTTGCAAGGTGTTGATTTTGCTTGTGGCAAAATTGTAGCCACATGGGATGTATGACGTTACAACGCATACTTTTACAACGCATGCACTTACAACGCAATTTTTACAACGCAACATCCACTACAACGCATTCCATTACATCGCATGACACTACAACGCATTTTTAAAAACTACCTTTACAACGCATTCCATTACATCGCATACTACCTTTACAACGCATACTATTACAACGCATAATATTACATTGCATTTAAGGTAAGTATTGGATAGTATAGGGGTAAAAATTACTATTCTAACTCCAGGGGATGCAACAGTAGGGTAAGTGTTGGATAGTATAGGGGTAAAAATTACTATTCTAACTCCAGGGGGTGCAACAGTAGGGTAAGTGTTGGATAGTATAGGGGTAAAAATTACTATTCTTACTCCAGGGGGTGCAACATTAGGGTAAGTGTTGGATAGTATAGGGGTAAAAATGACTATTCTAACTCCATGGGGTGCAACAGTAGGGTAAGTGTTGGATAGTATAGGGGTAAAAATTACTATTCTTACTCCAGGGGGTGCAACAGTAGGGTAAGTGTTGGATAGTATAGGGGTAAAAATTACTATTCTAACTCCAGGGGGTGCAACAGTAGGGTAAGTGTTGGATAGTATAGGGGTAAAAATTACTATTCTAACTCCAGGGGGTGCCACAGTAGGGTAAGTGTTGGATAGTATAGGGGTAAAAATTACTATTCTAACTCCAGGGGGTGCAACAGTAGGGTAAGTGTTGGATAGTATAGGGGTAAAAATTACTATTCTAACTCCAGGGGGTGCAACAGTAGGGTAAGTGTTGGATAGTGTAGTGTAATATTATGCGTTGTAATGGTATGCGTTGTAAAGGTAGTATGTGATGTAATGGAATGCGTTGTAAAGGTAGTTTTTAAAAATGCGTTGTAGTGTCATGCGATGTAATGGAATGCGTTGTAGTGGATGTTGCGTTGTAAAAAATGCGTTGTAAGTGTAGTGCGTTGTAAAAGTTGCGTTGTAAAGGTTGTTCCCCAGCCACATGTCATTCTCCTTTCTGACCCAAAAACCCCAAAATGGGCATTACAATTGTTCCAGTGAAAAATTACGAGGTGTGGTAACCTCAGTTTACGCATGGGTTGGAATTACGAGTTTGGTTTTATTATCTAGTGCATCTGATAATTATCGAATGGTTAAATAACTTAATATTTGTTCAATTTCGGCAGATCAAACCTGCCGAAATTTAACGGGGGAGAAGTATACAGCATTTACCATATCTTGCAGATTTTGGTGCTTTAAACACAAACATCTGCATGTTATGCCCCAGAAACTCACAATACGTGCTATATATCGCCGTGACACCATTATTTTCCAGGAGTAATAAATAGCACCTATACTTGTAATCATGGCCTAAGTAGAGAAACTTACAATTTCACCTCATGTCCAACATTTTATATGATTGTTTCTAAAAATCCCAGTAATTATTAAGAAGATGACTACATTTTCCTACTCATGGATTCGGTTTATTTGTGCGACAAGATGCATTCCTGTATTAAATTGTGCACTGGCATTCTTTGAAAGCGTGCACCTTAATCTATCTGGTTCCTACCAGTAAAATCTGAGTAAAGCTGGCATGCTCCTAATGCAGCTCAATGTGCTTGGGCACTACTGGTAAAATCGGACTGCTGCTCTCATGCGCCCAGGGCTGCTCACTGTACAGGGTCCTACTGCTAAAGTCTGAGTGCTGCTGTCATAGTACCAGGGCGGCCTACTGTACCTGGGTCCTGCCAGTAAAATCTGTGGGGCAGATTTATGTTTCCTGGCGCATCCCTGCAAATCAGCTGGGATGCGCCAGGAAAGATGCGTCACGCAAGTTTACCCTTACAGATGCGCTGCATTTACAATGCAGCGCATCGTGGCACAAGGATAAACAGATGCGTGACGGATCTGACGGCATAAGTGCAGCGCATTGCTGGAGTCGTGTTGCAAGCACGACGCAGCTCCAGCAATGCTCAGGGGCTGCCCATACCTAACATGCTGCGTCATGCCTTACGCCTGCTTCAAGCAGGCGCAGGATTCTGACGCAGCAGCGTCGGAAAAGTGACTCAGTGAAATCTTGTAGATTTCACTGCGTCACTTTTCCGAGGCTTTTGCCGACGGAACGCCCACCCTGCATACATTAAACCTGACGCAGGTTTACTGTAGCGCAGGGCTTTACAACGTGGTGCATCTCCGTAGATGCGTCACGTTGTAAATAAGGCGCAACATGGCGCATGGTTTACGCCGCCGCTGCGTCACAGAAGTGACGCAACAGCGGCGCAAATGTCTCGCAAGGGGCTTGTAAATCTGCCCCTGTGTGCTGCTGTCATATCCCAGGACTGCTCACTGAGCCTAAGCCCTATCGGTAAAATTAATGCTGCTGTCTACTCCCAGAGCTTGTAACTGTGCCATGGTCCTACCTGTAAAATCCAAGTGCTTCACTCATACTCCCAGGGATGCTTACTGTGCCTGGACCCTACTGATAAAATGAGTGCAGCTGTCATACTCCCAGGGCTACTCACCGTGCTTGGATCCTACTGGTAAATGTCTGGTGCCGCTGTCATACTCCTAATTGTATTAATGAATGAATGAATTAATTTATTTATTTATATAGCGCCTGAATCGACCCCCGGAGGGGTATCTCTGCGCTTCGGACAGGCAACATGAAATGAATAGTCTTAAGGTGCTTTCTGAATTGTAGGTGGTCGGGGCATTGTCTCAAGTGCATGGGGAGCTGATTCCAGTAAAGAGGGCAAAGGTGGGCGAGTGCATCCCCACCCAGCCTAGCTGTCCTATATCGGGTGACCACTAAGGCGGCTCACTGTGCTTGGGCCCTACCACTAAATTCCTAGTGCTGCTGTCATTCTCCCAGGGCTACTCAACGTACTTGAAGGCTATCTTAATGGGTGCAGATGACAGGTCAGTGTACCTTACCGCAGGTTTCTTAGCTTGTGGTTGGAGCCTTGAATTTCTCAATATTCACTTAACAGAGGCGCAGAATTCATAGCTCAGGAATACTGCCTTGTCAAGAAAAAGAGGTGCCCCTTTAGAGTCAAAGGGATAAGGCACTGTAAAGTGATATGGAAAATTCTGTTTGTCTGTACTAGTGACTCTCAGTTATTTCGCTTGTCTATATGTGATTGTTATTATAGATGTTTTAGTATATAGGCAGTTCATTTTTATTGCAAATTATAGGATATTTACGTTGAACTATTGTTTAGATGAATTAATCCCTGTGTTTTTTATATACGGTGAACATCCAATAAATTTATCTGTGAAAACAGATTTTTATAATTAGATCATTTGGTTCTGTGAACTTTTGATTATGTGTATTGCAATCTTCCTCGATACGAATGAATGAATGAATGAAAGGATAGTGTCACTTGCACCCACTTATTTGGTCCAAAGGGTACCTTTTCCATATCACTTTTTAGGAATACTGCCACCATTTGTTGGTGCATAGGTCTTAATCCAGAGATACTCTCATGATATGACTGGTGTTTAGATCATATTAAAAGGCTACTGCAAATATATACAAAGTGAATAGGTCGTAATCAGTGGTACTGCCATGCCATGAGAGGGGCTGGAGTGAATGAATTCTCCAAACGCTGCCTTTGCAATTCCTTTTTCATGTGCATTTCTAGCAGTGACATTGCAATACTTATGCAGAAAGAGTTATCTACTCTATGCTTTCCACCACATTCCTAAATAGCTCCCAAAGCCATTGGTCTCTGATCCTACCACAGCCCTAGTGGGGATTTCACACCAGGGTCTCATCGTCATAGAGTCAAAAAGCACTGACTGTCTAGTCCAGGAACCCTGCGATCATTGAGTGCTATGGACAGTCCCTCTGGACCAAGGGATGGCTTCTCCATAGAACAGAGATGTTATCCTTCTAAGGTTTTACGAGCTCCTATGGAAATGAGAGAAGATGGGACTCCGACACTAGGCAACTCCTGGGAAAGAGCCGATGTAGGTCTAAAAGAAAGGTGCATGTAAACCATAATACCAAAATGTGCCAACAAGGTGAACAAAAGGCTTATGGAAGTGTCATCAAAGCGGCCTTCCTACTTTCCTACAAGCCAAGACAATAATTCTGTGAAGCTGACTCTAGACAGTTATCACAGTGTGTTATTTGCTGTGCAAATTTCGCGGCTAGTGCAATGAGAGTGGCCTGGCAATGTAAATGATTAGAGCTGAAAACCATGATGATTGTTCGTGTTTGGCCAAAATATAAAATGAAAAATATTGTGACACATAAATATTGTGATGCATAAATATCGTTGACAAGAATATTGCCTTTTGAGGTAAGTGATATCATGGTAAATAATTTCGGAGTTTTAATATCGTTTTCACTAATGTAGTGGTTTAAAATAGCATTTTTAATTTTTTTTAATGTGTTTTAGTTCCTATAATAATTTTATGTGTTTACTATTGTTTGTATAAATGCTATTGGTTTTAAAATGTTAAGTGATTTAGAATTTGTTATTCATTTTTAACAGTAATTTATAGTGTTGTAGCAGGTTGCTGGGTTTGTAGGTGGAGAGGGTGGGAAGTTAATTAGGTAATAATTAGTTAAGACTTAATTAATACATTTTATTTAATTATTTGATTGATACTTATGTAATTAGCGTAATACGGATTTAAAAATTTTTTTTTATTTGTGGTCTGTTAGATTTGTAGGGGTATAGGGTAATAGTATTGAGTAACAGTTAATTAACAATTAATTATTAATTGTTAAGTCATTATTTAATTGATTTATACTTATGTAAACTATGGAATAAGGATTTATTTTGCTTTATTTTAGTTGTGGGAATCCAGGTTTGTAAGGGTATAGGGTGGAAAGTTCATTAAGTAATAATTAATTAATTTTATTTCATTTATTTTAAATTTGTAAGTGATGGAATAGTTTTATTCTTTGTTTTACAACACACTTTATTGATTTAGCTTTTATACCACTATATTCATGAATACATTTTATACAACATGGCATTGGAAAGCGAATTATCATACGTTTGTTGGCTGCAATACTTTACAGTTGGTAATTTATATTGGGTTTGTATAGTTTTAGCCATGTATACACACTACAGAGATTTGGTTTAGAACAAACATTTAATAACTGGGTTTATTGCATATGTGTTACCTTAACAACCCGTCCGTCCCACCCTCCACTCCCCTTTTCTGGCTCTTGCTGGGTTATCTACTGCTATGTTATTGTGTCTCGGTCACCTTGATGTTACATGTATTTCATTATTTGTGTTTACCATGTGATTATGCAGCCAATCTGGGCCTGAGCTGGGCCCAACTATTCAGTGTTAAGTCTATAGACGCCTTCTATGCTTCAGGAGCTATAGGAAGGGTTTCCGGTTCTAGGGCTTCGAAAGCCTCTAACATGAGATCCCATTCCATAGAGATCTGGTTCTTTCATAGTCCCCAAGCCTCTTCCCGTCTGATAGCTGCGCTCTCTGCCCTACCCCAGCACACCACTTTGCCGTGCTAATTGTGACCTGCTGGAGGTTTAATCGACTTCCATTTCATTGTTATGTATCGTTAAGCTATGAGTAAAGCTGAGGCTAGGAAACGGAGCTGCACTTTATGTGATTTGGGGCGTAAATGCTGTAGAAATATGTAACTTTCAGCAGTTTCTCCTGTATAAGACCTGTCACTGTTTCTGTATTGTGCAGGACTTCCGCCCAGTATTCAGTAAGGATTGAGCAAGGCCATAACATGTGGACAATGTCGGCTCCTTCTACTTTACATCGAGGGAAGTGGTGTTTTGTAGTCCGGAACATACGTTGAAGGCGGCGCGGTGGAAGATAAGCCCTATGTAAGATCATGTATTGTATAAATAAAAATTTGGCATTTCGTTACACTTTTTTTGGGTTATTCTAAGATGCCAGCCCATTCCGCGTCATAAAATTCCATATCTAGATCCCTGGAACATTTGTTACGCAGCTCAGCAAGGGAGTTCTCAGTGTGTGCCCTGGTTCCCTTATATAGCCATTTTATGAGATGGCGCCCTTCTCCCATTAAATACGTCGCCTGCAATAATTCGTGTGCTGGAGGTTCTTCCCTGGCAGAGGCCCAGTATCTCTTTATATAGCGAA
The DNA here is from genome assembly GCF_964204655.1 of Triturus cristatus. Taxonomy (NCBI): domain Eukaryota; kingdom Metazoa; phylum Chordata; class Amphibia; order Caudata; family Salamandridae; genus Triturus; species Triturus cristatus. The sequence goes on from NC_140590.1 coordinate 1,391,428,509, forward strand.
GTATAACAGCATGTGTCATATATAAATTACCCTGTTCTCCCGAGAGAAGTTCTCGCGATCCATCAGGATTCTGTTGTTGAAAAGTGCCTCTACAGTTTTGACCCCTTCCTCAGACTAGCTAAGGATGCTGTGTTTAGTGATCCATCCGTTGGGCATGGGGAGTTCTAGAAGGGGGATATTATTTGCATATGGGTGGCATTGGTGCGTGTATTGTATTGCTTTTTTCCAATATGCAAATGCTATACGTAGCAGTGTCGGGCCATCTTGAGGGATCTTGCTTCGAGGTAAAAGTAGAGTGTGCAAGGTTCCTCGGTTGATATCTTGTATAGTATATCCTAGTTCCTGTAGGATAGCCACTGGAGTTGGCTTGCATAACAGTATGCGCGAAAGTCCAGCGCCCCAGCCCTCCTCTGATTGTCTCTAGTTTTAATTTAGTAAGTCCCACCCTTCTTCGGCCAGTCCCACAGATCAAATCCGATAAGATTGTGTAGAGTGTTTTAAAGTGGGAGGTAGGGGCAAGTACCGGTATATTGGTGAAGAAGTATAAGAGGCGTGGGAGAACTTAGATATGGCTATACGGCCCATCACTGAGAGCCGCAGTGAGATCCAAAAGGTTGTCCGGGAGCGAATCGCCCTGATCGCTCTGGTCAGATTACCTTCTATTAAGTCTTGTTGAGATCTATAAATTTGGATACCTAAGTATTTGAATGTGTGCTGCGCTACAGATAGGGTATATTGGCCAAATCGAATCGCATCTGGGGGGTCGCCATCACGAAAGAAGAAAGTATGTGATCTTATCTCGTTTATGGCGAGTCCCGAGACGCGCTCAAACTGTGAGAAAATACTTGGCGCCAGCTCCAGAGTGCCCTTCAGATCTTGGCATATATTAATAAGTCATCCGCATATGCTGATAACACAGTGTGTTTGACACTGATGTTGTGTGCTGCTGGTGTGAGGGGGGATATGTGTGTAGATTCCTACTCGTGTTTGGCAGTCACGGAGTGTGTCAATGGGCCCTGTGTGTAGTGCTGCTGGTGTACTCTTGTGAAGTAGTTGTATAGATGTGTGGCTGTTCACAGTTTGACTTCAGGGCCTTCCTTTCATCCTTGTGCCCATATATGGTTTGCCTTGCTGTCTCCCTGTGTTGTTGCACTGTGATGTCTGTGGTTTGACCTCACTGACTGTACCAGACATGTGTGCTTTGATGGTCTGAGGGTGTTGTTCTCTGTTCCTTGTCTTGCATGTGATATACACATGCTTGTTGTGTGTCTCCCTGGCCTTCCATTTGTGTGCAGCCCACTTTGGCTTTCCTATTTTTGTGCTCCATTGCTGTTGGCATGTGGGGTGTGTATGTGTGTCAGTCTGTGGTATGTATGTGTGACTATGCAGGCTGTTGTCCATTTAGATGTTTGTTCCTTGTATGTGTTCATTTGGTGCTTGTACTCATTTTTGTTTCCCAAGTGTGGTGTTGTGGTGGTGTGTGTGTTTCCCTGGCCCTGTGCTACTGTGCTGTGTGTTGTGTGTTCCTGTGCAGCCACTCCTGCAGTGACTGTCTCCCTGGTGGTTTATTGCGTGGTGCAGGGTGTGTATTCACCTGGCTTGTTGTTGTGCATGGGGGTGCGCAGGAGGGGCACATGGCATGTGCCTTCATAGGGTGTGCTAGTGTGTGGTGGAAGGGGGTGTGGTCCTGTGGTCTTCGTGCCCTGCCCATGCCTGGCCCTGACTTCTGCATTGTGCGCATGTATTTCCTTGTGTTCACCGCTGCGGTGACGTGATCGGGACATTGCTGCATGGTCGCGGAAGATGTGGTGGCAGGTGGGTGTTGTGTGGGTGCCCTTGTGGATGTGTTCCTGCCCCCACTAGGGTGTCTGATGTGGATTTGGACCCTGTGTCAGCCTATGTTTTGTGTGTTGTGTTTGTGTTATTGCGTACCTGCGGCGGCGTCCGCGGCGGTCCATGAGTTGCTGGTGATGTAGCAGGTAGAGCACCGGGAAAACGTGTAGAGCTGGATCCATGGTGGTCGTGACCAGGTGGTGTGGACCGGGTCTCTGGTTTCACGCTCCGCTGTCGAGCTTCCGCCATCTTTGGTTGGGCGGTTTCTCCGCTGCGGTGCGTCTACTTGTTTGTAGCATCCTAATTTGTGGAGCGGGTCGGACGTCATTCCGCACAGCGGTGAGTCTCCATTGGTTCCCACCGCCGCGGTGGCGGGCACACTTTGATGGCGGTGCGCATCGCACCGCGGCGGACGGGAAATGGGCTATGTTTGGCCATACGAATATGGCAGACATAAGGACCGCTGCTCGCGGGCAGAAAAAGGAATTTTTCCGCACCGCCATCACCGCGGTGGTACCAACGCCCGACATCCTAATGGACCCCTTTGTGTGAATATGGGAAACATTTCAGTGAGATGTGAGGGTGTACATTTGTTTTTTATCAATGTCATATAGTGGTATTGTTATCTCATTTTAAATTTCAAGTACCTATGTAGTCCCTCTGTTCAATTGAGTACATATTTTTAACTCGTTGACGTGAAATGCACTTTTACATTTCTTAATCTTGTAAAGTCTTATATATTGCTTTTATGGATGACTAATTGCCACCAAATAAAATGATATATTGATTGATTGATTGATTGATTAACACATACTTGGTCAGCAACCGTTCCAACTCCTGAGCGGTCAGAGCCATCAGGACAGCATTGTCCGTATATAATAGGACAGGGAGAGATCTGTAACCAATCTTTGGACAATCAGCGGGAACAGATAAAAGAGGAGATTTCAACCCATTCACATACAAGGTGAACAAAATAGGGGCCATTAAGCATCCCTGTCAAACCCCACAACTCGTCATTAATGATCAAGTGCACGTAGCACCTTGAGCAAAGCGCACTGAGGCTGAAGTCGATGAGTGGAGATCAGCTAAAAGAGCCACTATACTGGGATTGACCCCTATCTCTATGAGCAAGGCCCAGAGTTTTACTTGGTTCAAAAGCGGCATCAAGTCCATAAAAGCAAGACGTAAGGATTCACACTGAGCCACTGCTGTATTTATTAATAATTAAGTGAAGGTTCAAACATTGGTCTGAAGTCGACCTCCCCACCCTAAAGCCATTGTGGGCATCACTCAGAATCTTATTTTCATCTGCCCAGTCCCAGAGCCTATTTAAAATCACCCTCCCCAAGACCTTGACTGTAGAATCCAGTAAAGAATTTGGACGGTAACATTGTGGGTTTTCTTTATCCCCTTTCTTAAAAATGGGGACAATCACAGTGGTTGACCAAGAGGGTAATGGCCCATCCTGCACAGCCGCATTCAGGACCTGTGTTAGTAAAGGGGCCCAGACCTCCATATTTCCTTTAAACAGGTCTGTAGGTATACTGTCTGGGCCTGGGGCCCTGTTGCTAGAAAGGACAAGAATACATTTAGAAACGTCATCTAACTTGAAGACCACTCGATTACCAACGGACACAGGTGCAGCATAGCTATTAACACCCCCCACCCGCCCCCTGATTATAAATGCCCTCAAAATGATCCACCCACTGTTCCTCTGAGATATGATGGCACAGAAGTGGGCCAGAGCATTCTGCAAAACAAGGCCTGTTACAACACGCCAAAAGAGAGCGCTGTCCCCCGTTTCACTGTCTTGACAAACCTCCTCCCAGGCTAATTCTTGTAAATTACATTTGGACACCTTTTGCGCTTGATTCTAAGCCCACCTACAAACTTTCATCAGCTGTCCATCTCTTGGTGATTGCTTCAGCCCTCCTTTCAGAAGATGCAGAGATCGCAAGCAATCCTTGTCAAACCATTTAGAAGAAGCCTTCACAGTCACATGTTTGCAAACCCCCAGAGCTATGCCTTTAAAAGCCCCAAATACCTCCCCCCACCAGCCTTACTATCCAAACAAATATTAATCTCCCGCTGGCAAGTTGCAAAGAAAGAGGTTTGAAGGCACTGAGGACCACCTGGGACCACTTCAACCTCCTCCCCTGGTCAAAGACCACAAGGCTCTTAAGGGCCCCCCTTGACTGATGCTTTGTGCCCAAGGCAATATCCAGAGGTAAGGATAGGGGATTGTGGTCACTAAAAGGTATAGCAATGATATTAAAATGAGAGATGTACAGATATAAAGTTGCTGATACAAATATAAAATCAATGAGTGCCTTTCGAAGGCGGGTGAATTATGGGGTTCAAAGAATTTGGCAGTCTCTCCGAACTAAACTCCAGGTTGCGAGAGTCTAAGAGTTCATGTAACACCTTACTTTCTTGTTAATGAACAAACTGGAGGCCTTTGTTCAAGCAACAACTGCCAGAAGGAGAACCACCATCTAGGGGAGGGTACATAAGTAACAATTAAAATCACCAGCCAAACAGTTTGGGCTTGACCATCCCCGCTGGCTGAAATAGAACTCAGGAGACGATCCAAATGGGGAACTCCAAAGGGCTCTTGACACCCACCCTTACTATTATAAAAGTTAAACTACAACCATCGGAACGGACCCAGGGATTGAAAACCGTAGTCCCTGCATTGTACAAATATGCCATTTAAGGTCCAAGATATAACCACTCAACTCTACTCTAACAAACATCATTAGCACCCTCATTGCCCTTCCTGCCAATGAACGAACAGCTGGAACAAAATAAGTCATACAACCCTCAAGGAAGAATATATTATCAATTGCCCAAGTTTCTTGGAGAATAATAATGTGTAAGGATTTGACATATTGCACCCACCTGGGGTCACTAAACTTTGACGAAAGACCTGCAATGTTCCATGACAGCATTGTAAGACCCTTCGACTTCTGGGGAGGAGCTACTGGGGACACACTGCGGGCCCTACACACCTGTGAAAAATCACATGGATCCAGTCAATCCCAGGTCTCCAGACCGCGCAAAGGAAGAAATCTATTGGCAGTAGGCACCAAGATGGATGGCCTGAGAACAGGGTGGTCAATAGCAGGGCAGGGCCCACTCCCCGAGTGATGAAAGTCTTCTGAGAGACCTAAGCTACCTGGTCTATAAAAGAAACCTAAAGGCAAGGCAACTATCACTTGTGAGCCTGATGTTGATCGGGGGCAGCAGCAAGTAGCTTCCCTGCTAACCAGGGATTATTAACCACCACACAATCCCCACCCAGGGTTTCCTGTCCTTTCCAATCCAGCTAACTCTTCGTGCCATAATAATGGAATCTGCAAACTACCTCCTAAAAGAGAAATGTGAGCTAAGCCAATGCATCATCTTATTCTTGGGCTCTTGAAATGATTCCCCAGCAAAGCCAGACAGGGGGGAACATTCCCCAGACAATGACATAAGGAGTTGCGTCTGAGGGCAAATTTAACACTATTCCACCCTTACTTTGAGTCCCAGCGTTTCCGTGGATAAGACTTCATGAACACTACCTTCTTCATGACAAAGTATTTACACCAGAAGTTTATCTAAAACAATATATAAAATATACACTGCTACATTTCAGTGATATGTGAGTCACTAGTACTGCCAACTCATCAAATCCTACAACGCATAATTAATCACCAGAATGTATAAACTAGTCTTCATGGGAGCATTGACGTATATGTTTTTCTTATTCATCATTAATGTAGTCTGTTAAGTCGTGGAAGAGGTGTGGCGCAGCGGCCAGGGTGCCTGACTCTGGACCACGGAGTTTCCGGTTAGATCGCCGGCGGCAGATTAGCCCAGCAACATGTGACTCTGGGCAATAGCTCGCTTAATCTTCCTGACAGTCCCCAGCGCCAGGACACCTCTCCGGAGGTAGCTGTGCGCATCACAAATGCTGGTATTTCATTATTTCGTTTCATTTTAAGCTGTCTGTCACAAAAAATTGGGGACCTACAGTGCATAAAGGTTCAGCATATATGCTCCACTGTTAATTCTCAAAAGAAAAGAAAAGCGTATGCTGTTCCTAAAGGGGGCAAAGGACAAAGGGGAGTAGGTCAGAGAAAAGGAGCCACTACAAGGGGAGTAGTTCCTTTTTGGAAATGGGGCCCTCACACACCCTTGTAGGTGTCATGCTGAATCATCGGGCTTGCTCCTCGCTGGGCCGGCGCTGCAATGCCTGATGGGTCTGATGGACACCCTGAAGGGGGCTGTTTATCAGAGATCTTTTTCCAAAGATGTGCTGTGAAGTACAAGTTAAGGGCCCTTTGTGCCGATTGAGGAAACGAAAGGTGTTGATGTAGTGATTAGTGACTTAAAAAAAAGGCTAGGCAAGACTCAAATCAAATTTTAAACCATGAGTATGCCGACTTATTAAAAACTTAATGTCACCGGTGGGGACAATGGTCCCTGGTGACTTATAGAGCTTATGTGATACAAAGTTCCACAAAACAGCCGACATCTTACAATCAGGCTACAGATCGAGTTTTCAAATCCTGATATATCCCTTAATTATATTGAAAAAGCCCTTGAACATGTATTATGACTTGGTCACTGAGTCATCCAGTTAGTCAATTACATAGTTTAGGCAGTATCGTCCCGAACCTTCGATCAAAGACAAATATTCATATTATATATCCTTTCTTTTCAAGGCTTTATTAATATCATTCCTAATACCACTAGTGGAGATGTTTTATTTTGTCCTCAAAATCCACTATCTACATCCTGTGTTTAAGCATATACGATCTACCTATTTTTTCTAAATTTGGTTATAGATGACAGCCATTTTTATGAGTTTCTATCAAATTATCTTATAGAAAGGATAACTAGAGTGAGTGACACAAAAGATACCTTTTTCTGTTTATACCAAATATTAACCATGTCCCTTTTGGTTGAAAGGGCATCTCTCCTATTTTGTGGAGTTATTTGGTGTTGTAACACTTACAGGCACCGTACCATTATGTGACATGTAATGGAGATTGACACCTGTAATCTTATGTGCAACACAATAAATTCACATTTATCTGATACTGATAGTTTGATGTTTCTCTGTTATGAAAATATGTGAAGAAGATATTGGCAACTGCTGAGTTGAGAACAAACAGGACATTGAGGTTTAGTGAGACTTCGTGAAATGTAACTTACCAGACTTCACTGCACCAGGGATTCCCATCACGCCATCAGGTTTTATGATCTGCAAGACCTTCTCCTTCTAGGGCATGAGTTGTAAGGGGGGCTTGTGAAAACCACCACCAATCTTCCAGGCCTCCATGTGACATATGGAGGTTATGGAATGCACCCTCCCCTGCAGGTCGTTTCACCTTTTACTAATTTCCTCCTGTGTGTGCAGGTTGTTAACTACAGCATTCACTCTGTCGACTATTCTGGCCCACATTTGCCTTTTCTGAGATAGGGTTGTATTTTGGACTAGGGCTCCAAACAATTGTAGCTTTACTATGATTTCATCTACAATGACTGAAAATTCTCTCTCAGTAAAACATGGATTTTTGGGGCCTGACTTTTTACAGAGAAATATGATTACATAAAAAAATTAAAAAACAATAGTTGATGGACAGAATGTAGAACAATGTCATACATTCACCCCAGTACAGAGATCTTGGCCTAAATCCATTGTTTTTTTTGCTCACCACGCCATTCCAGTTTGAATCCAGCCATATGCAAATCAGTCTTGGTCATGTGCCTCATGGGAACAGTCCAGCCCGAACTGCCAAGCCAGGTCCTCTCTGGACTGGAAACAAGCATCCTAGGACCAGTTTCGGGGTTTCACCCCTTTTCAGCCAGGATAGCTTGATTCCAGTGGCATGGAGAGCACGGGACCCACGTCTGGCATACCCGTCCCACCCGGGGTGACAAATGCAAAAACAACAGTTGATGGACACAATGCAGAACAATGGCCAGCCTGGCTCATGAAGGGTGTTACCCAGAAACCGGTCCCAGGATGCTTGTTTCCGGTTCAGGGACTTTTCCCATGAGGCACTGGTTCAAGACTGATTTGCATATAGCTGAGACTGAACTGAGGTGGGGAAGTGAGCTAAAGAATGATGATGGATACAACCCAGAGCTGTGACTGGGGGTGAGTGTCTGAAAAGTTTCAGCTCTTCGTCCATCATCTCCTTGTGCTTGCATTAAATAAAAAATTAACCACATGGTAATAAATGAACGGAGATAAGGGAACAAGAAACAGGGACAAGAGACAAAATAAGTTTACTTAACTGACAAAATCTCTGTTAGAAAATGTTGTGAATGAGTGGAATGGCAAATGATCATGGCCTGAAATAGAGTGTGTATTATAGTGTGGTATGCAGGCGTTTCTATTTGACAAATGGATATCAGGTGTATTCAACTAGCTTCCATATAATGGCAACGGTGAGGGTGTACTGTTGAGCGTGGACCGCTATGGCTCCCTCCATCAAGGAACCGCAGCTAGGAGACTGCCAGCATAACTGTGAAATCTAAATCTGCTCGGTAGGAATCTGACGGCCCTATGGCTTCAAAGTACTGATCAACGGCATTGTAGTCTGCTGCATCAGTAGTCGTGTGCCACGAGCGTGCTGGAAAACACTCTGTCAACGAGGACGATGAGTGTGCCTGAATATATCGAAATACAGTAAGCGAAAAACCATCGACTTGGCAGAGTACTTGGACCGCTGCTTCTGCAGGACAGTGGTAAGACCATCAAGATCTAAATGTTATGTTATGTTATGGTAGCTTATATAGCGCATGGCTACCCCAGCAACGGGGCGTCCCAGCGCTTGCAGACAACCAGGTACACAGCAGCCAAACCAGGTGTAGGGAGAGCTCTAGAAAGTCGGGTCTAAAGAATGGAAAATAGCCAGGTCTTAATTTTCTTTCTGAAAGCCAAATGATTCGTGATAACACGAGCTTCAAGTGGGATTGTGTTCCACAATTTCGGGGCCAAATATCTGAAAGATCGGCCTCCGGCTCTGCACCTCCTGATCATAGGAATATGGGCCAGAGTCAAATCAGCAGAACGAAGAGCCCGAGTGGGGACATATAGAGAACCCAAATTCTGCAGATTTTTAGGGCCCGAGGAGTACAACATTTTATGGATAAGGCAAAGGCCCTGATTGCTGATTGTTGAACACGTCTCTAAATGCTTTGGATAAAATGGTAATGAAAACAAAAACTGGATGTCTGGGGTATAGTTTAAGTATTGTTTGGATCATGGCTTGTTCAAAGTCGATTCCTATTTTATGTGGGAAGTAGTTTTAGTTTTAAATTCGAATTTGGTTTAGTAGTTTATAGTAAGTGCTACTTTGTTTATTAGTTAGCAAGGCAAATATGAATGATATATTAGTGTTTTGATATTCACCATGTATGGTGCACATCTGAATAAATGGTTTGAGGCACATTTTAAATGTTCATCCATTATCATTGATTGACATTGGTTTGATTGTAATAAATTATCTGCTGTAGCAAATATACTAATATGTTTCTCATTGTTAAGGTTGTCATGTAGGAAGAAGGGTTCTTCATTATGTGTGGTGTTTAAGTGTTCTGGAATTTAAATATCTTGGTATCTTCTAGGTGCACGGGGGATTATCAATCACACGTTTTTGATTGTGCTACTAAGCATTTCGAGATGTGTATAACTGATAGCTGGCCTGTGATGTGTTCAGGTACTTTAGGGAGTAAACCATTTAGTGGTTTATTAGTGGGCTCTTGGGAACTACTGCTTGCCTCACTTAAATCTTGTAGTGTATGCCGTACTTTGCTTTTGGTGACATTTGGGGAATCGTGTTCTCTCACATTAATAAAAACATCAAGAGTGTTTTTTTTTGGTATTTTTACAATTTTTTAGGTTTTTATGGTTCCTTATGACATTGGATTGCTTTGTTGGATTTAAAATGAACCTGATTTATTTGAATTTATGGGGGGCATTTTTAGATTTCCTTTTCCCACTTTTTGGTGGATTAAATTTTTACAACATGAATATGGATGCGGATCTACAGATGCAGAATAGTAAGTTTTATTCATGTAATTATTTTTCAGTGGGAAATGTTACATTTTGTTATGTATGTGTATTTGATGTCATTGTTAGTTTTTTTATGTGTTGTATTTACTCAGTTCCATTTGATTTATTTGTAATTTTGAGCATTGTGTTTGATTATTTGTTCATTTTGAATAAGTTAATAAACATGTTATTTTCATGTATCAGTCTTTTTTGCTATTTTGTTTGTTTATTTTTTGATAGATGTATAAAATAATTTGCGTAATAATTAGTGAAAACTATTTTAGTTATGCTGGTGTGCACCTTTCTAGATGTTTACTGATTAGTGTTTAGATAGTTCGATTTTTTAAAGTAATGCTTTTATATTGATTCTAAGTAGTGTAATCTTTTGCTGTATGTTATTATTTTAGTTGTGGGCTCACATGAAGTAGTGCTTCCCTCTCTTAAATCTTATTGTGCATGCCCTACTTTGATTCCGGTGACATTTGAGGGGTGATAGTGTTCTCTCAAATTAATAACAACATCATCTTTGGTAGTAGCCCTCCAATAACTATAATATTTTGTACATTTGCAATTAAAATGTTGGTGCTTGTAGTTCCCTGGCTGTAAGAGTAGCTAAGTGTAGCCCATGTGAGAAGGCAATTGTTTAACTTTCTGTGATGTGATGTATGTTGCTCTTTTTGTCATTATGTATAAAAATCATTTATTAATATAATTAATTACATTTTAATAATTTACTTTACATTTATAGCATACATATTTTTTTTAAGCTATTGTTCTCTATTTTATATTTACATATGTATTCTTGATGGTAATTGCAGTCCTTTTTTCTCTTTTCAGTAGGGCTTGTTATAGTGTTGATTATGTATTACAGGAAACAGTGGTCCCTGAAACCAAACGATAGAGCAAAAAATGAATATAGTCAAAATTGGAACTATATTATAGCCAATGTCCAGCCGGGCATGGCAACTTTAATAAGTAGAAGTTCTTAACAGTGAACCAGGAAATGTAAGTAGAATTTCGGTGGGACACAAGCCTGTATCCTATGACTTACATACCAAGTAGACAGAAAATGATAAAACACATTCAGGCAATTACATTGATGTTTCTTTTTAGAAATAATGAATAGCGAAACATCTGGTATCCAGATTGCCACCTTCACACTATATTACATACAGCAATATTTAAGGTGTAGGGTGGGCAACAGAGTCGACGGCGTTTCGATCCTTATGAGAGAGATACAGGATCATCATCAGGACTTAATTAGTTAAATTGCCCTTATTTAGAATGCCTGAGTGAACATCGGACAATAAGGCAAACGTGAAACCAACATAGATATGGAAAAAATAAATAAAAAATAATAAAGGGGAGGGAAGGGAAAAAGGGAAAGGAAAATAATAATCAATCGATTTGTAATTACATATAAACATAACATTTCGCATCAAAATGGCACTACGTCAGATCAAGGGCTCGTTCCAGTGTGCATTCTCATGCAGAGGTGACATCGCGAGCATTTGTTTTATGGCAGCCAATGTCTAAACAGAAATACTGAAATAGACGCTGTTTAAAGGTAACGCTATAGAAATGTAAAAGACCTCATGTCAACCGTGGTTTGCTAGTCACTATCACTAGTTGCGCGGTGCGCTGTGAACCCGTGAGGCGTACGAGGGTGCTAAGTGAAGAAGCCTGTGGTATCTAAAGGGTAAAAAGAGGGGTGACAGGGAACGGCAGTGAAGTGGGGGTGAGTGGATGGGGGATTACCTCATGTTGCCATGGAGGCAACGGAGAAGGTGCCGATTCGCGATCTGGCAACGTTGCGTTAAAGAAATGGGTTAAAGTAGGACAATGCCTGTGAAGAAATGGATAACATTAGTGGGGCGAAGCGTAGTAGTGATTTTTTTTTTTTTTCTCTGCCCTGTCACTCTGGAAACGATACATAGACGATATTTTCCTTATTTGGCATGACACCCAGACAATGCTCGAAAATTTCCTTCACTGGCTGAACAACAACTGTGGTGGTTTGAAATTTACACTCACACACAACAAAATTTCCATTCCTTTTCTTGACCTCAATATAATTCACAGAGACGGGTTTCTGATCACTAGCCTGTTCAGAAAACCAACTGAGCGCAATACTCTGTTGAAATACAGCAGCAATCATCCCAGAGCTCTTAGAGACTCCCTTCCCTATTCTCAGTATCTCCGCATCAGACGCAATTGCACCCTTAAGGAGGATTATTTCAGGGAAGCTAAAGTATTAAGCAACAAATTGACCTCCAGAGGCTATCCCAAAAGACTGATCCGAAACTCCCTCAAAAGAGCTTGGTACTGTCCCAGGGACACTCTCTTGGAACCCAAAAACAAAAAATCAGAGAATCGCATAGTATGCGTTACAACTTTTTCCCTCTCCTCACACAAACTACGTAAAAGCATTCTGAAGCATTGGAGTGTAGTTAATGCTGGAATACTTAACCTAGAGAAACCTCTCTTTGCTTTTAAGAAAAACAAGAACATTAAGGACCACTTGGTCAGAGCAGCTCTCCCTAGCACCACAAACACGGGTACCCTTCATGACCATTGGTCGTTACCATCTTTGACTGGTCATAATAAATGTGGCAATTGTTCTGTATGTGGTTTTACCAATGACTGCAAGGAATTTGTATATGGAAATATACGTAAACCACTCACACAATTCAGTAACTGTAACACCTGTAATGTGATTTATGCTATCTTATGTCCCTGCGATATGATTTACATAGGTCAGGCCACACAAAAAATCCGGGTACGAATTTGCCAACACAGAAGCAGATTAAGATGCAAAACTCCAAACGCTCCATTGGTCGAACATTTTGAGGCCAAGGGCCACACTGAGAATGAAATACGCTGGACAGTAATCTCTGTAGTGAAGATCCCACCCAGGGGCGCTGATCTCGCCCAACTGTTGAACAAAGAAGAATTGAAATGGATTCTCAAAACAGGAAGCATACACAGTGGGCTGAATCGCCTTGAGGACTGGACCTCTTTGCTATGAACTTTTTTGGATTCATTTCACCCTACAATTTTCTGAACAATGACTAATACCTACTCTAGGTCACACCCTCGTGGGTTCCACACCTCGTCGCCAGGCTCCGTGATTAATGTTATTCGTTTCCCATTACAGGATGTCTGATGGTTATTGTTCCACCTAAATTACATGTTTTATTTATATGTATATATATAAGGAAAATCTTTTGTAAATATGCGATTTACGGTTACCATTCACTTTCTTGCTATATCCCTCTTCTCTTCTATTCACCCCTCTACTCGCCGGCCACTATTCTCATCATCTAATCACCCTTCCAACATGGCGCCTTGATTCTACCGACATTCGCCTTCTCACTCGCACGTCGTTGCTCCCTGATCACATGATCAACCATGTGACCACCCACATGACCTGAAACACCTACATTACGTAGCATCACATCTCTGCCTCCACAGTTGATCCGGCATCGTCCGTACACACTGCATGGCCACGGAACCCATTTCTGCCAGTTTATTGAGGTAAGCCTTGCCACCACGGACCAGCGATCCGGATGTCCCGCTCCTTACACTCGGATCCTTATTTATTTCTTTCACTTTCTTTCACTAGACCTATCCGTGTCCTTCTTCCCGGAAGATTTGTCCGTAGGTAAGCCCTTCATTTACGGCACGTCCTACGCAATCACTACTACGCTTCGCCCCACTAATGTTATCCATATCTTCACAGGCATTGTCCTACTTTAACCCATTTCTTTAACGCAACGTTGCCAGATCGCGAATCGGCACCTTCTCCGTTGCCTCCATGGCAACATGAGGTAATCCCCCATCCACTCACCCCCACTTCACTGCCGTTCCCTGTCACCCCTCTTTTTACCCTTTAGATACCACAGGCTTCTTCACTTAGCACCCTCGTACGCCTCACGGGTTCACAGCGCACCGCGCAACTAGTGATAGTGACTAGCAAACCACGGTTGACATGAGGTCTTTTACATTTCTATAGCGTTACCTTTAAACAGCGTCTATTTCCGTATTTCTGTTTAGACATTGGCTGCCATAAAACAAATGCTCGCGATGTCACTTCTGCATGAGAATGCACACTGGAACGAGCCCTTGATCTGACGTAGTGCCATTTTGATGCGAAATGTTATGTTTATATGTAATTACAAATCGATTGATTATTATTTTCCTTTCCCTTTTTCCCTTCCCTCCCCTTTATTATTTTTTATTTATTTTTTCCATATCTATGTTGGTTTCACGTTTGCCTTATTGTCCGATGTTCACTCAGGCATTCTAAATAAGGGCAATTTAACTAATTAAGTCCTGATGATGATCCTGTATCTCTCTCATAAGGATCGAAACGCCGTCGACTCTGTTGCCCACCCTACACCTTAAATATTGCTGTATGTAATATAGTGTGAAGGTGGCAATCTGAATACCAGATGTTTCGCTATTCATTATTTCTAAAAAGAAACATCAATGTAATTGCCTGAATGTGTTTTATCATTTTCTGTCTACTTGGTATGTAAGTCATAGGATACAGGCTTGTGTCCCACCGAAATTCTACTTACATTTCCTGGTTCACTGTTAAGAACTTCTACTTATTAAAGTTGCCATGCCCGGCTGGACATTGGCTATAATATAGTTCCAATTTTGACTATATTCATTTTTTGCTCTATCGTTTGGTTTCAGGGACCACTGTTTCCTGTAATACGTATCTACCCAAGGTCCCTGTCTAATTCCTTTGGGTGCCCTTGTTCCTCTTTTGATATAGTGTTGATTATGTGGCATCTTCTCTGTTGAGGAAACAAAGTAGTTTTAGTTTTATTTTAAATGTGTGTTTGTTGGTAGCTAGAACAGTCTGAAGGATTTTAATTTATTTTTAAAGTTGATAGTTGACTTATTATTTAGAACTGTTTTTAATTTACTTAATTTGTATCTGCCTTTTTTCAGGTCATTGACTACGGGAAATTCTTGGTGGGTTTTTAGTTTGTTGATGGTGTGGTATTTTTCTGTAGTTTTGAAAGTTTATGACATGAAAAAATTGAGTGCTTGGTTAGATATTTATCATTTAAAAGTTTTTAATACACTGAGTTTTAAGTTTGTTTAATTAAATATTGTACTTACTTTAGAAAGTAGTTATATGTATTCTTCCACTTCTGTTTTCTGATTTTCTGTGAAAAACCCAGCAGAATTGTTGTTTTGAAGCTTTTGTTGCTTTTGGTGTAGTAAGCGATTACATTTTGTGTTCCTTTTATATTGTTAGTTTAATTGATTCATTATTTTTAAAGGTTATTTTGCTTTGAAGTTGTTTTTATTGGTTAGCGTTTCTTTAGTTTTAATTTTTCCAGTTATTCACATTTATAGTGGGCGCTAACTAAGATTAATTTAGTTACTAATTTTATAATGTTATATATGCATTTCTGATTTGATAGGTTACTTTAGGTGTATTATGTATACATATTGATTTCTTTGTTGTTTAATGTTAATATTTCATTCCTTGTTGTAAATAGCTTTAGTTTGATCATAATTTGATGTATTTAAGTGTATATTTTGTTTGGGTGTTTTAAGTTTATTTTAGTTATATAAAATGTTCATATTGTTGTTATAAGATTAATTATATATATATTTTTAGAGTTTATTTTATTTTTTGGGGTTAATTTGAAAATCCTGTTATCATATTGTTTTGTAATCAAATGCCATCATTTTTTGTGATGTAGAATAATGTAGTCGATATTGTGTGTTGCAATATTTTTGACAATTTAAATGTGTGTTTAAAAGTAATGATATTTTTGTGTTCGATAGTTAAGTAAAAATGTATATTTTTAATGGCAGTATTTTGGTTATCAATATTTGTGTTTTTATTTGTGATATAAAGGAAGGTAAAATGTTTGAGAATGATATTTATTTTCTGATATTTTTGTGAATCAATATTGTTAGCTTTGATATAATGTAATTGATCCCCTGTTGTCTCTTCTGACAACTGGTTGCTCACTGTCACTTTGTTCACTTGACTTTGTCTCTTCTCTGATAGTTTCTGGAAAGCTTTCCTCTGACACAACCTCTTTCAGTCTTTCACCATTTTTTGGTCACTTCTCTTGTCTCTTCACTCTTCCGTTCTAAGTCCTTGCACTTTCTTCATGTTCAGGGTGCGCATCTTTAGTTTCCACTGCCTGGTTCACTGTGGCTACTCTTGGCTCATTCACCACAGACTCTGCACTGGTCTCGACTTGACTTTGAGACACTTCATCACAATCTTCTCCCTCTGAACATTTTTTCTGTGTTGGAGTTTGACTTTGTAAACTAGTGGTTGCTGTTACCACTTCTTCACCAAGTCCTCTCACTCTCTTGGTATGTGAAGCAAGAATACAGTTCAGGGAACCCCCCTATTTCACAGCAGTGCTTACCAAAAGGATGGCCCGGGGAGGGCCATACTAGCAGGTCTCCAGGCAGGATTTTTTAACTTGTTTCTTCGCCAAGACCCAGTGCCCCAGACTTAAGTCATGGCCCTGTTGCTGCCTTAGAAGCAGAGTTGCCAAATTAACCTGGTGAGAGACAGAATGTATCACGTCATTAAGTCCTTTGCAGATGTCAAGAACCATATCAATAGTTAGGAGCTTCTGGCATGGCAGGAAGTCTCATTGCTCTCCCCATCAAGATCTCATGGGGGAAGAGTCCAGTCGTCTGATCATGAGTTCTTTGGTTTCTATTTGGAACTAGGGAAAGGACATCCGGCCATTTCAAGGAAGTGAATGCACACACTTTTGCTAGTCAAGGTTTCAGTGTCCTTTTGACTTCTCAATCTACATCTGAGCCTGTATCTACAGTGGAACTTCTGTTCTATCTGGAATGTTACACTCAGCAATCTCATGATCTAATTTTTTAAATGGCTACTGTAATCTGCCTCATCATCATCATCTAATCGACTTATTTGAATTTGATAAATGCATAATAGTACAAACATTTAAAACTGGCACAATAAAATAAATGACAGAATAAGATACAGCAGAGCTATTTTAAATGTTAAAAACCGGCCTTCTGTAACATATACATACTCATAAGAGCAAAACCCATATATGGGACACAATACAAATAGTGCTAAAACATTGCACTAACAAGCTTTAAGAAACATTATTGTGGATTAGTCATTGGGATAGAACTACCCCTCTTGCAGATGACCTCAAACCTAGTCTGTAAAACTGAGTTTAAAAAGCTTGCTGTCAGATAACATATATAAGGTGTTTCCAGTGTTTTAATTATAGCGAGGGCTGTGGAATGTGAGAGTATTCTCAGTTTTCTTAACATTGGAATTATAAATGTTTTCCTCTCCGTTTTAAAAAACAAACAGAAAAATAAAAAATGGGAAGTGGATTGGGTGGATCGCTCATCACAAGGGCATGGAGACAATTGACGAAGAGAGAATACTTGTGACGGGTAGCCTACCATTAATAGAAAGCGGTGCATATTATTAGAGACAAAGGAAAGATAGGAGGCATGTCCCACTGCCACCAAGGGCAATGCCTGGTAAGTTAAAAACATTGATTTAAATTGATTTTGTTCCCACCTATCATGTTCACACTTGGCAATAAAGAGAACTCTTAGCTTCGATTTGGAAAACGACAGACAGTGGGATGGTGAATCATACAGAAATGCTAAACCCAGATCGTTAAAAGTCCGCTTGACATAAGCTAACCAAGGAATACTGGATACTCGGTCGAGAGTAACTATATCCCCTAGCACCATTTGATTTAATTTAACAGAATTCCTTTTCCAAATTCTAAGCCATAGTAAAAGTGGGGCCAATTTGATGAATCGGTTATAAAGTGGAGGCCAAGTTCTTTATGAGCAATATACCTCGGCAGGAGGGTGGAATTGACAATAATCTTTTTATAAATTTATCCTCCACAACCTGCAAAACATCCACTTGTGCAGTGCCCCAAATTTCAGCGCGATAGGAAGCTAAGGATACTGATTTTGCCAGAACATTTTCCACCATTTCCTTACTTGGTTTCTTTCCTAGATTAGAGGCAAATTTCCACAATGCTGCTATACTTTTTTTTCATAAGGTTTACCTTGTTTGCCACCATTGCACAGCAATTTAATTTAGAATAAAAAATTAATCCTAAGTACATAAAATTCTCCACTCATTCCAGGGTTCTCCCGACTAATTGTAGGTGCATTCGTTTTTTCTTTCCGGTACCAACTGCCATAATGAAAGTTTTGGACTTATTTACAAACAGCCCCAATTCTGTCATATAAACCGAATATGTACCAATAGAGCACTGTAAGGCCAATGGTATTCTAGCCATAAGGACCACATCATCTGCGTAAAGCAGAGCGGGCAGGGATAAACCACCTTCTACTGGAACATCTTTGCATTCAGCGCTAAGAACTTCACTTAATTTATTGATGTATAACGAGAAAAGGAAAGGTGCAAGAACGCTTCTCTGTCGAACACCCTTTTCAATTCTAAATGATTTCGTACATTCACCCTGTTTCCCAAACCTAATTACAGCCCTGGCTTCTTTATAGAGCACGCTAATAAAAAAGAATTCTGGAGTTATCCACACCCATCAACTCCATAATAGCCCACAGTTTACTGTGGCTCACACAGTCAAAGGCCGTGTACAAGTCCACAAAAGCGATATAAAACTAGCCCTTTTTGGCACAGACATATTTGGCTGCAATAAGGAATAAGTTTAAGCACTGATCTACCACCCCATCCCTTTCTGAATCTATATTGGATCTTAGCCAGAACGTTATTTTTAATCGCCCAGTCCTCCAAGCTATTTATTAGCAATATCCCCATTAGCTTGGCTGTACTATTCAATAGGGAGATTTAGGCGATAATTAGCTGGATTCTAAGGATCTCCCTTCTTATAAAGTGGAATAATCAGTGATTGTTTCCAAGATGCTAGGGGTCTCACTTTGGCTACGGCGTTAAAAAGTGGGCTCAGGAGAGGGGTCCACGAGGGTTTATTAACAGGAGAGATATCCAATGGGACGCCATCTGGTCCTGCTGCCTTCAGGACGGCCGATTGGGATAGGGCAAGCTCTATTTCCTCAAAGGAAAAATCCAGTACCAAAGGAGCGAGAGAGGAAACCTCAATGTCCACTCTTTTTCTTTCCGACTGGGTGTGAAATATATTTTGGAAATCGATTAACCAAGTATCTATACTCGTTGAGGCTTGTCTCAAGTTTTCCCAGTAACTGTCTTTTTCGCTCCTCCCTTGCTGATTTATAAATAGCTCTCAAATTTCTTATCATTAATTGATTTCTAGGGTGCATTTTGAGGGCTTTTCAAAGTTTTCTTGATGCCTTAGAGCAATTTTCCTCAACCCCCCTCTTAGTCTGCGAGATATTTTGGATTGCTGGTCATAAGAGGTGAGTTCTGATAGAAGTTCAAATTTGACTAAACGCTACCTCAGCTTGGGAGCTACTTGTTTGTGGATCTAAGCAGGATTGACTCTCATGTAACGTTTCCATTACAAACTTAGACAGAAAAGAGTTTGAATCGATTTTCTCCCATTTTAGAACGTACCCATTTTTTCTAGAGAGGAGTGGTTTTGGAGCAAAGAAAGGGCTTGATTTATTAGCTTGTGGCCAAGAGAAGGTAAAAAGAAGAAAAACATGATCGCTAAATTCAGTCAACTGCACCTGTGGATTCTTAGCACATCTCTTAAAATTTGCTGGAATGATTATAAAATCAGTTATCAAGGTAATTCCGGACCGTTGGAAAGTTGGAAACAATTGACTTGTAGAGAGGTGAGAAGGGTTTCTTATACCTAAATCCCAGGTCAACCGAAGGCTATTTAAGTTATTACCATAATTATAATGGTTAAAATGGGTAATCAAGGACTCACTAGAGTCAGTTACCCCACAGATGCATTGATCTTTTCTACTACATGTCTGCTAAAATATCCAGCCCAAATGATAAAAATTGGTTTGGGATGGTGAAACAGCAAATCCTACAGTTGTCAGGATTCCAAGAAGCCCAAATCATTCAGCTTGTGCCTTGCGGATCAAGAGAGCTTAGAATTAAAAATTTGCGAACATACGTGACAAGAATTTTCAATTCTATTAAGGACAGGGAGGCGAAGATTATGCTTCTCATTTTCTTTACTGAAAATTCTCAGCAGCCAATAACATGAAAATAAAACAAATAAACACTACAATACCCACAAACACACACTGGGTATCACATGACAACCATAGAGTAACCCCTATATAAGGAGTACAAGAGAATGCTATATCCTCTTTCTTTGTCAAATAAACAGTTAAGTCCATGAAACACAGTCTCACATCCGCGAACAATATGGAAAGGAGAACAAATCTTCTGAATGAAAAAACAGCAGTCCAAGGGGCTGTAGAAAGCAGTCAACGATACATTCTGAACATGTTGAAACCATGAAGGAAAACCAAGGAGGAAAATCAGCAAATTTTATTTGAGATCCGATCCTGAAATGAAAAGATAAAGCCGTAATACCTTACTCCCCAAAAGAGTATCGTACAGCAGAAAAGGGGGAGGGAAAAAATATAGGAACATAGACACAGTATAAAATATATACACAAGTTAGATAATGCAAAATTACAATAAGCAATACATAATTCTTTAGTGGGATAATCTTCGCCTCCATGTCCTTAATAAAATTGAAAAATCTTGTCACGTATGTTCGCAAATTTTTAATTCTATGTGAGGACCGGAGGCTTGATTATGCTTGTTTAAAGCTGCTCCACCACGACAGATGCAATATCCACAATAGATTTATAGTAAAAAGACTAAAAAGTAGAGTCTGATGACAATCAGCTGTATTCATAAGATCTGATAAACTGACACCCACTGAAAAAGCTTTAGAAGCCATAGTCCCACGAGCTGAATGTGCACCAAATTTTCAAACATCTATTCCCGCCTCGCCCATGAGCCAACACACCCATCTGGATAAGGTAGCTGGGGTCACTGGGCGAAATGGTTTCTGCAGAGCAATTAATAACTAACCTCTCATATCATGTCTGAATTCAGCAGTACTTACCTCGTAATCCCGAATACATTGTACCACACAAAGTTTAGGATTATCAGGAAAAACCGGATAGGTAATAGTAGCGGTATTACACTTAGTGCGTCTGGTAATCACAAAAGTAACACCCTCCGGTGAAAGTCTACGACCTGCTAGATCCAGGGCGCGGATATCCGAAACCCGTTTACAAGACACTAAACAAAGTAGCATAGTCAATTTTGCAGAGAGCTGCTTACGGGATAAATAGTTATTAGAGGGCCATGCCTCCAAGAAGCGCAAAACAGTGGACACATCCCATAACTCAGAATATTTAGGGCACAGTGGTTTTACCAACCGGATACTTCTGAGCAGTTTGCAAACCAAAGGATGTTCACCAGCTGGTTTGCCATTGATCCCTACATGACCTGCAGAGATGGCACACCGGAAATTATTTAGAGTTCTATAGGCGAGACCGAAAGAGGCAATGGATGCAATTCACCATCAAGGAGACATCCGCTGTAGCGGGATCCACTTCCCGTTGAGAGCACCAACCACACCATTGTTTCCAGGCTGAAGAATAATGCTTGTGTGTGTTGGGAGCCCAAGCCTCTCCGATAAATCTGGTAGCGTCTTGTGAAAGGCCTGGGATTTCCCAGCCATCCCCGAAATCCGCCAATCAACCAGAAGGAGCTGTCCTGACACTATCAGAGGATGCAGAGTTTTGAGAGGGTCAAGCAACAGATTCCACCGCTGGGGCAGAAGGAGCGGTACCGCACAAATCATTTCCAGAAGAACAGGGAACCATGCTTGAGCCCTCCAAAGAGGAGTGATCAGAATCAATTCCGACAGATAAAGTTTGGTTTGTGCAAGAACCCTGGGAATCATCACAAATGGAGGAAAGGCATAACACAGAGTTGGAGGCCAATCCTGTAGAAAAGCATCCGTGGCCAGAGCCTCAGGATCCGGACGCCAGCTGAAAAATGTAGAAAGTTGCCTGTTGAGGCGAGAGGGGAAGAGATCGATGTGACAAGGACCCCAACACCGATTCAACAACTGGAACACTCGAGGATGGAGTCTCCAGTCGCTTAAATCCCGGAGATGACGAGAGTGCCAATCAGCAATCTGGTTCTTGCTCCCCGGAAGATATTCCGCTACCACTAATATCTTGTTTTGAAGGCAAAAGTGCCAGAAATCCTTGGCAATTTCTGCCAGAATCTGGGACCGGGTCCCCCCCAACTTGTTCACATAACAAACCGCTGACACATTGTCCATGCGGAGAAGAATGCAACAATTCGTCTTGCGGGGAGATAGGCAGCGAATCGCGAATGAGCCTGCCAGAAACTCCAGGCAATTGATGTGTAAATTTAATTCCTCCTGCGACCAGCGGCCGCCCATAGATATCTGACCGCAATGGGCTCCCCAACCCCAACGACTGGCATCGGATTCTATCGCTACCTCCGGAGTGACTCCGAATAGGGCTCGTCCATTCCAAGACTCCATATGTTCTAGCCACCACAACATCTCCCACCTCACCCCCTCTGAAAGAGGAATCTGATCTGAATACTTGAGGCCTTTTTGGAGATGCTGGATCTTGAGCCGTTGTAATGCCCGGTAGTGAAGGGGACCCGGAAAGATCGCTTGGATGGATGAAACTAACAGTCCTACGATCCGGGCTACAGATCGCAACGATACAATCTTCTAGTGCAAAATCAACCTCTACTCTCTCTTGATCGATCGGATCTTCTGATTGGGCAAGAGGAGTTGACAAGTGAGGGAATTGATCAGGAAACCCAGAAACTCAATCGATTGAGACAGAATCAAGACCGATTTGGACAGGTTCACCAGAAACCCGAGACTCTGCAAAAGGTCTATGGTCCAATGCAGATGAGTTAGTACCAGACGAGGACAACGAGCCATGATGAGGATGTCGTCCAAGTAAATAATGAGACGAACACCTCGGGCTCGTAGAGATTCTACTACAGGCCTCAGACGTTTTGTGAAGCACCAAGGTGCTGATGATAGGCCAAAGGGGAGGACTTTGTACTCGTGCCAGACTCCCTGCCATTGGAATTGAAGAAAACATCGATGAGGTGTGTAAATGGGCACAGACAGACACGCATCTTTCAGATCCAGATGGACCATCCAGTCACCTTCCTGAAGAAGATCGCAAAGAAGATGGATCCCCTCCATCTTGAAGTGTCGATATACGACTCATCCATTGAACTCCCTGAGATTTAAAACAAGCCTGGATCCACCCCCTTCTTCTGCACTAGAAAAATGTTGCTGATGAAACCTTGGGGGTGTGGAGACGTCAACACGATGGACCTTTTTTGAATGAGACATTCTATTTCGCTGGAAAGGAAGGCCTGATCTTGAAGGGAGTGGAGGAAGAGTTTGAGAGGGGGAATTGAAGAACTATATCTTGTAACCCTGCACAGTGTCCAGGATCCACGCATATTGCGAGATCTTTTGCCAATTGTGGAGAAAACATTTTATCCTGCCCCCCAACATCACTTCGGAAAAGGAAATCAGGTTCACCTGAAGCTGAGGCATCCTGTTGTCCTCCCTGGTTACCTTCATAACGACCTTTCCTGAACTTGTTCCTAGCTCTACATGTGGGATAGAAGGAGGAGGAGGAGTTATAGCCGGAATCCTGATATCCTCCTCGCTGTGGTTGAGAGCCACACTGGGCGCCTTGTTGGAAACAACGGCCGAACGACCGTCCACGAAATCATCCGACCCGGCCAAAAACCGGGCAGAAAGCACGCCAGAGGGAACTTTGCGCCTTGTCGAGGCCACTAAAAAAAGTGCTGACTAATTCTGTCAGCTCTTTAAGAAAAGACTGACCAAAAAGCAGACCTTGAACTAAAGGACCAGATTCAGATGCCGAAAGCTCCGCAAATATCAGATTTAGTTTCAAAAGAATAGAGCGACGGCGCTCACAATGCATAGCGCAATTCGCGTTCCCTAATTGACAAATGGCCTTTTGAGCCCAACCAATCAGCTCATCCGGATCAATGGCAGAAGCAGACTCTTTTGCTCGAAAACCCAGATCCAAGATTTTTGTAAGAGGGTCAGTTAAATCCAACAACTTGTCCTGACAAGGATCCTTAGAGTATTTTTTAAGGTAGGTGAGCATGGAGGGGTCCACCTCCGAAGTATCCGCCACCTTGTCAGCCAAGTCCGGGCGGGGACATTCCGAACGCAACAGCGTTTGTACAGTTTGATCGAATGCCTGGCGAATATGGGTTTGCACATATTCAGCAACCTCGGAAGACGGGAGCCATGAAGAGGAATTAGGGTGGAAAATCTCCGTGGGATCAAAGGTGAGGAGTCTAGGATGCGAGGGTGCATCCACATAACGTTCTTTACACAACTTCTTAGCAGGGGGAGAAGAGTCTTCCAGCTCTGAAGCAGGATCAGAGGATCCTGTCATCCCCGTGAGGAGAACCAAACGCAGGGGCTTCCTTAGAAGAAGAACCATAGGCGTGGTCCTTAGACAGGGCATTTGCTAATCTGGCTAAGTCAGAGGCATGAGGATTTTTAACACCTTTTTCACTAGTGGAGGGACGACTGGTGGAACCAGGAAGCCAGCCTTGTTGTAAAGCATAATTGCATAAGTGGCGTTTCAAAGGTTCAATAGCCCGGACCAGGGCCTGTTTAACGGACTGTTGAACCCCCACATCAAGAGCTCAACAAGCTCCTGCTCCAGTGACCCAGAGGGTCCCTCATCAAGATACTCCTCCTCAAAATAAAAGTCCGACATGTTGACACAATAAAGTTACACTTATACCCACTGGAGGAGATTATGTATCAAACAGGCGCAATGTGCTGAAACACTGTAGCAAGTGCAACCAGAAATAGACAACAAGTCAGTAGGGGGGAGTGGCGAACCCCAGACAAGCCAAGCACGAGACACTGAAAGAGTAACAGCGCGTGCCAATGAAATAAAGTGTGGAGGGAGGGCTTGCCAAGACATACCACCCTAGGCAATGCCTATGCAACTGTTAGACAGACCAATTTCCCAATACGAAAACTGGCGTCGCTGGAGTTTGGCACAGGCAAGGGAGTTTTGAGCAAATTCAGCGCTGCTCCCGCGCTCCTTCAAACCGGGTCACGAAAGAAAAAAATGGTCGCCACGCATGCGCAGTGCGAGCCGCCTGTGAAGCCAGAAAGAGGACTGCGCGTCGAAGCGATGCGCGTCCTCTAACCCCTACACTCCCACTCCACAACAGAAAAGCGCGGGCGGCAAGCGCCCGAACCGGAGAGGATAAAACGCTGCCAATACACAGCGGGGAAAGCGACAGCCTCACGAAGACCGTACACCCACAGGGACACATGAAAAAAGTAAGCAGAAACAGTTTGATGGCTGCGCGCCGAGACTTTAACATGCAAACCGAGCGGGCTGAAATCGACTCCCTCTCAGCCGGATACAAAGTGACACAGATCAAAGCCAAGAGCAATCTTACTAGAAACGCGCTATGAAACAATACAGCAACAACATAGTAAATGCAAATAGGCAAGAAACAAAAGCACTTAACTGGCTGCGGAGCAGCAAAGAAAGAGGATATGGTATTCTCTTGTACTCCTTATATAGGGGTTACTCTATGGTTTTCATGTGGTACCCAGTTTGTGTTCATGGGTATTGTAGTGTTTATTTGTTTTATTTTCATCTTATTGGCAGCTGAGAATTTTCAGTAAAGAAAATGAGAAGCATAATCAGAGCCTCCGGTCCTGACATAGAATCGTGTACCCAGGATCTCAAAGCCACTCTTGGAGAGAGAATTGGCACA
This sequence comes from Triturus cristatus, assembly GCF_964204655.1. Lineage (NCBI taxonomy): Eukaryota > Metazoa > Chordata > Amphibia > Caudata > Salamandridae > Triturus > Triturus cristatus. The sequence goes on from NC_140590.1 coordinate 1,391,454,197, forward strand.
ATCAGAATTCCAAGATGGCTGCCAAACTCTGAACCAGGGTTGTGTTCTAGTTGTTATCTCAAGAGGAAGAATGTAATACCTATGTGAAGCGTGCGCCTCTCTAAGACTGCGCACTTCACTGAAGTCTTTCAATGAACACGTACCTTGTTTTTTGCTCTGAAGTTAGTCAGGAAGCCTTCACGTATAAGAGCGGTGGTTTAGCTTGCGTCGCAAAGGTAGAATTACATATCGAAACCCTTTTGGTTTTAGGTAGTTATGGTGTAGCTGAAGATTGGAGTCTGAGCATAACACTCTCGTTCCAGCATGACAAAAGACTCCGTTACTGCGTTTCTCCCGTTTTGTTGAAGAAAAGAAATACCTGAGACCAGCATTACGAAGATTACAAGTACAGAAGTGGCAGCATCTGCAGTTAATGAACTGACAGGAATGTTCCAGTGAATTCAGAGTGCTCGAGAGTTTCTCATCATATTTCAACTAAGTGACATTTATATATTTTTAGACATGTTTAAAAAGAAAAAGTAGTACTTGGAGAAAAAGGGACATGTTTACAAGCATTGACAAAAGTAGAGAGATTAATAAAAAAGAAAACTTACCTCAGGTTAAATCTTCATTTCATGGCATCTGTAAGAAAGATGCTAGAGGTTAGTTACCCAATACAGTTCAGTTAAAAGAAAAGGAAGAATAAAAAGATAATTCTTGGAAGTCATTTAAACAAGAAAAGAATGACTAGGATTCAACAAGAAAAAGAAGAGAAGCACAGGTCCAGGAGAGCAGGGTAGGTCAAAAGAATTTTAGGGTAAACAAGAAATTAGAAGTAGAAGTTTAAAAGGGAATACATGGTAATTGTTGTGTTCTTAGTTCCTCAAGTGTTCCTACAAGAATAACAAACTACAGAACAATCTACCAGAATTACAGGGAAGACCAGAAATCAGCATTCCTGGTCAGTCTCTTCTATTCTTTATTTTTTTACCCAACTCCCCATTCCCCCTAGGGGGTCTTCTGGATACTCAGTTTTGAAATTGGGTTTCCGGGGCATCTCAGAGAGGGAATTGGGCAATAGCTACATTATTTTCCCATGCAAGTTCAAGGTAAGAGAACCCCTTGACAACAGTATATCCCCAGCTCTTCAGCCACTTGAGTAGGATTAGTAAAATATGTGTTATGGAAATTTATCAGCATTAGATCGTTTTTACTTGTCCCTGTAGCTACAATAATATGGAAGTGCGGTGAATTATTCATAAAGATAAACTTTCCTAATGAGATCGTGTTGGATATAAGGCCAAGTATGACCCCTTTAGCTCTACCTGAAGGTGGATTAAAGACGATACACTAGGTGATTTTGGCGGGGTGTCTATACCTTGTAGTTTTAATACAAATGACTCTCCCTCCTCAGTCGATACAGCAGAGGGTACTATTGGTTTATCACATTCTAACTCATTGGGGAACAGTAGAGAATTAAGAGGACTAAAAAATCAGTCACAGGACTCCATGTCCTCCAACGGGGAAAACCAGTTAGAAATAGAAACAGAGTTATTTGTCAACTGACAAGGCATGGTCTGAATTCTTTTGTGGGGCAGCTCCGAAGATATATATTGGAACTATGAATAATGGAAGGTTTATAAAAAACAGCCCAGAGTCTGAGACTGTGATGGAGTGACCAGTAATTGGTTATCAAAATGCAGGATGACACAATCATTTTCGATTACATTTATATCTGACCCAATCCAGGGAGTTCTTATGGCCATGATCAAGTGGTTTTGTATGCGATAGCCACTGTTAGAAACTTGTGACACCCAATGCTGAGCTTTAGCCATTAGCTGGGATGTAAACTCTCTTTGATTAGCTCGGAGTGAGGGAACATTAACTAAAATTAGTACAAATGGACAGGCTACTGGGGGTAAATTCATACATTGGTAATTATACCTTGATGGGAGGAAGGAAAAAGGGAAGTTGGAATTAGCGTTTGGCAGAGAGGTATGTGTCATACTTAAAGTTGTATCTATGCAGCCTAAAATAGGTGCCGATGGATTAAGACTATTTGGTACAGTGTCAGTGGTTGGAGCACCTTGACATGGCATAATTCCAGTGAACTTACTCATGCAGCCCTTACACAAAATATGAAAATGAAACTTACAAGATTTGCAAGATATGGGGGAGTTAACTGAAGTTTGAGGTATGGAGATGAAATTGTCAAGAATAAAATTTGTGGTCACCACAGAGTGTTGCACTGGTCTGTTAGATGATAGCCCATCAAGTGTGGGATCTATAGCATCTAAACACGCAAAAATGGGCTGCAGTAACTGTTTGAAGTTATTCTGGAATTCGTGCCAATTTAAAGTTAATGTTGTAACATCCTGTTAGGAGCTGTTGCTAGAAGGCGGCACCAGGGGAGGAGCGCCCGTTCTAGTTTTTTTTGCAGGGCAGGTAAGTGATGGTTTAACAAGGTATCTTTTTCTTTTGCCATTTATTATAGTTGGCACCGGTAGGAGCAGAGCCCCGTTAGCACCAGGGGGCTGCTTTAGGGATTGAGAGTAAGCCAAGGTGTACTAGACTGATGAGGCAGCTCAGATCTAACACACGCAGTTACCCCCTGAGATAAAAAGTCACCATTAGTTCCCCGCCCTGTCTCCACCCTCAACGATAACCTCCTTTCTGTGAGGGCAATCTCCTTTCTGTTGTCGCCTTAGTCAAAAAAGTGTCCAGGGATTTCGCAGTTACCTCCTCTGTGAATGCAGGTATCATCCTTTTCTTGCCCATGATGCACCCGCCGATTTAGGTTGTCGATGTTAGAGGGGGTAGCCCAACCCATCCTCCTCTGGGCTCCGCCAGGGATCATGGATGGGCCCGCCAGGGCCCGTCCCCTAGAGCATCCCGCATCGCGGGTGCAAGACGCGCTTCAATGCGTGAGATTCTGGAGGGACAAATGGGAGTTGTAGTCTCCCCAGCAGCATTGGTGCGGCTCCCCACTCCTCACAGCAGGCAGACACCAGAAAGCAAGCAGGTAAACAGGCAGCAACCTGACTCCAAAGGCACTGTCAGGCCAAAATAATGGATCAACTCAGTAGTAATTTGGCCACTGTGAGACTGTCAGACCTCCTAGTCATGTAGGCTTCCAACCTATGTGAAAAGAGATAGACTAATGCAAAGGTACAGTTGAGTTCGTTGCAGATGGGCATCTCCACAAAATCTAATTGCATCCTGTTAAAGAGATCATCTGATCTTCTCATGTGACTCATAGTAATGACGATCCTCATGCCCATTTAATTGCTGGCAAGTAAGGCAACTGCAACATCAACTCTATGAAATGACAAGGAAATGGGGATTGTATAAGTTGGTTTTAAAAAGATGAACTATAGCATTGGTTCCTACATAGATAGGAGAATGGAAATGCCTTTCCATGGGAGACAACATGGCATTTGGTAAGACTAGTCTCCCATCTGTCAAAACCCAAATCTCACCCTGATTCTTTGCACATCCTGACATAAGTCATTTCTCTTTTGCGGACTCTGAGGTTTTTCCCCAAGTACCAGTAGAGCTGAACAAAATGTTTGAAATCACATCATTTTCAGATTCACATGAGTCTTTCTGATTAAATGTACTCAAGAGTGCAGTACTTTGTCATCAGTGTAGCTGTTTCCAGCAGTCACAAAATCTCATCCACTCCTGTGTGATGCCCATTTCACAACATCTACCTTTCTAGGCAATTGCAGTGCATCTAACAGATACATAACATAACTTCCATTTCTAATAGGGGAGCTAGAAGAGGCAATGAAAGCACTCTGGGGCCATAACTCTCTGAAATCACACACAATGACAATACCATACTGGACATTAGTATAGAAGTTGACTTCTAAACTGTTGGAGGCACAGCATGTTCTAAAAAGAGCAATAAGTTCAGCCATCTCTGTGGATGTAACACTGCACAAAAAGGAGGTTTCCACTGCACCCTCTAAGGTGCACAAAGCACAAGTAGCTTTCCGAATACCCAAACCGTCTCTCAAACAAGAGCCGTCCACTAACCAAAGTAAAATCAGGCTCTTCCAATGGTATGTCTCAAATGTCAGGTCTTGGCTTGGTGCACGAGTTTGTATCATCTAGACAGTCATGATGTAGCAGGGTTAGAGCTGTACACCTCTTTAAAGAAACACTACCAGCAGCCAAAATTACTTGTATGTAACTAATAAGTCTTCTATTTGTCATCTGTTAGGTTTGAGTGCGAGACAACAAAATCTACTGAGTGTAGAACCATTACAATAAGGGAGTAGTCCATAAGAATGCCCTCACACTGCTGAATACTGACACTCACTGCAGCCATCATCTTCAGGTCTACTGAATTGTGGGGCATATTATCAAGAAACGGCGTTAAAATTATCGCCGCTTTAGCGGCAGAAAACTGCCGCTTAAGCGGCGATAATGTGCTTGATAATATGCCCTTGAGAATTCCCATAGAAGCCCATGTTCTGGTGTCAACATGGACTTCTATGGGAATTCTCTGAGGCATATTATCAAGCCCATTATCGCCGCTTTAGCGGCAGTTTTCTGCCTCTAAAGCGGCGATAATTTTAATGCCGTGCTTGATAATATGCCCCTAAGTGTGGCAGAAAAATAGGTTATTTGGATTCATCATGGGTCTGTATCAACACAGATAGAGCACACCCTTCACATTCATGACAATATAGAAAAAAATAACTCTGATAATCATCCATTCCTAGAGCAAGGGCACAGCAGAGTTTCTCTCTCAGGTCTAGGAAGGCATTCATGAATTCATTGTTCCAGGGAAGTGGATCAGACACAGTATTGTGTGTAAGTGTCTGTAAAAGCTTTGCCACTAGCGAAAAGTTAGAAATTCACCGACGACAGTAGCCCAATTTTCCCAGGAATATCCTTACTTCTCTCTGTGTCATGGGGGGTGGTCATTCTCACTATTTATTATATTCTCTCCTTGGACGCTTTCCTAGCTCCTTTCTCAATGTGATTTCCCAAATACAGAACCTCTCTCTGACAATACTGTAAATTTGTAGTGGATACTTTGTGTCTATTCTCTGCCAACTGGTTCACCAAGCATTGGTGTCTTACTTTCATGGATTTTATTTTGTTGAATCCACCAGTAGGCAGCCGATATATTAGACCAGAACTGGGTTGCATGGCAACGACAAGGTCTCTAGTTTTTTCTGATCAAAGACTGAGAGACTCTCCGTATACTCTTGTGGGACTGGGCACCATGCCAAGAAAATATGTAAAATATTAGAAAGCGTAAAGAAACTAACTATCCTCCTGAAAAGGAATGGAAAAGAATGCTTGACACAGATCAATGAACGAAAACACTCAGCTTCACAGGGAATTTGAAAAAGTATCACAGCTGGAATTTGGTACCAGTGACAACATGGAACAACAATTTGGTTCACGTTTATCAAATCCTGAACAATCCTTCATGTTTTATTTGGCTTCCGCAAACCCATCATGGGTGAACTGAAGGGCTCCCAAGTATTTTCCCCAGAAGGCCTTTGTTCTAGCATGGATTCGATAATGGGAGTAATTCCTGCCACCGCCTCAGGGGAGAGGTTATATTAGAGTGTCAGAGGATACTCTGCATTAGGTTTTATGGTTATTTTCACAGGTTCAATATTATTAATAAATCCAATATCCTTGCCTGTAACCCCCCAGACTTTCTCTTTGACTGAATCTATTAACTCAGGAGGTAATTATTCAACTGGTAGGATTGGGAACAAGTTGTCTCTTGAATAAAGTCTATATCATTATCACGTGTCTGACACTCAACACCATCGGCTATGCAATAGATCACACAGTTCATGCTGCAGAGCATATCTCTGCCCGATGGACTGACTGAACTTGAGCCACACATTACAAACTCATGGTCTTATTCAAGAGAACCTTTTTTATGGGGACTTTACCTGAAACTGGGTTTGTGCTCTGTTGGTGTGAAATACCTACACCTTGGACTTGTTTTCCAGGAAGCAGTAGATTTGGGACCTTCGAAGTTCTAACAGTAGAGTGTGTAGCTCCGGTATCTATCAAAAAGGATATGGGTGTCCACTTATATCCACATCTACATTTGGTCCTCTCCAGTCTACCTTTAGAACAGCGTCAAGCACATAATCCTCCTCCCTTCTCAGGCTCTCATTGTGAATAAACAGAATCTAGTCAGATGGGACTGTCAAAGACTGGGAACTGTTGGAGATTTTCAGTACTCATGTAAGGATTCTGCTGAATCTTTGAGGTAGGATTTCAGGTATACCTTGGGTTGGCCATATTTGGTTGCATCATTAAAGCTCAGGACAAATTAGCATTATATGATCTTTGAGCTTGAATATTCTTTATTGGTCTCACATTCATGTTTGGCCTTTGAACATCATTTTGCATTCGATTTGGGTTCAGTCTACATTCTCATTTCGAATGTCCCACCTTGTTACAAATATGAATGCAGTAGTCTTTTTCAACATGTTTATATTAAACCCGAAATTCTCCTCAACAGCCATCCCTCGGCCTCTGCCTATCGGAACAAAAGTCCCAGTCTGCATCATCTGACCACCACCTTGGTAGCCAACTCCCTGCATACCTGTATCAACTCTGGGGACAGGAATAATTCCTGTGCCAATCACATTTGGACCACTCTGACACCCTCTTTGCACCACTTTAGTCTGTGCCAACATATATTTTTCCTTAATCTTTTTATGTTTCACTTCCAGATCATGCAAAAAGAACAGATGAAGGACTCTCTCAGGTCTAGGAAGGCTGGGTCTAAACTGGGGTGACATGGTGAGCAAAAGAGCAATGGATTTAACCCAGATCTCTTGACTGGGGTGATGTTTGATTTGTTCCGCATTCCGTCCATCATTTGAGTGACTTTTGCCCATGTCCAGATCATCACTGCGATATTTTGGATATCTTAAAATCTCATCACTTTGCCAAATTGCCAACAAATCACATTCTGCTGAATATAGGAGCTAATTTCTGGGTGCCAACCAAGAAAAAACTGTGACTAGAAACCAGTAAGATTTACCCTTTCTAACTCTTCAACACCGCTATGCTGTCTAAAACTTGCATTAGCCTCTCATAATAAGCATGCACAGACTCTTGGGTAGTTCTGGATGTCTTACGCCAATCAACGTCCTTCTGCGAGACCTTTGTTTCCAAAAAAGCAATCACCTGAATATGCAGGTTCATAGAATAGAAGAAGTCTCCTGAGTCTGAGCATTTCTTGGCAGTTTAGCATACGGCCAAGCTACAGACACCTTACATTCTGCCCACAGATCATACAGAACCACATAGTCAAAAAAGGTATTTAGGTTCTCCCAAATCACTTTCGAAATCGTCTCAAACCTCTTCACTTGAGTGTACTACAGGGCTTGATTCTCTCTTTATTTTGGAAACTGATTGGTGAATGTGGAAAGATAGCCACATTATCAAGGCATATACACATTCCCACCTCCTTGAACCTCTCTCAATTGATATGATTTAAGCTCTGTATCACTCTAACTAGTTTACTTTTTGAAGCTCATCTGTATTGTCTTTCTTTTTACGTCACCTTTCCTTTCTGCACCATTAAACTTTGTGCGTCTGTGTTTTACTGCATTTACTGATACATCATACTAGCTCCCTAACATGCAATTTCAAACCTGCTGCTCCCATACTCTTTATAGCATACCTATTCATGAACATTTTGAAATTCTTCATTAAGTCCTGGCTTTTATTCAAATCATTTCCAAACTCCATGGCTAATTCTTTGAATCCTTCGTGAGTTTCACAAGCATGCCCTACTGCTTCCCTACTCAAAAATAAAAACTCTTCTCCTTTGTATTCTCTCAATGCACTCCAAATCATGGTTTTAATCCTCTGCAAATTCTGCTTTTAAACTTAAAACATCCAATTCTTGAGGAGCTTCCGACCTTACTTTAAAATGCGACTCTGGATCTGCCTCGCCACCACAAACAGGCACATTCATAAAGGGGGGCTGCTCCTGTTTGAGGTTATGCTCCTGGATCTAAAGTAGTACCAGCACCGGATATACTGGGAGCTGCATTGACAACAGAGGTACCTGGGGTTGTAACAATAACAATAGTACTAGTGGTCTTAAATATGGATCTGGAGGGTGACAGGGATCCCACTTCCCTCTGGTGACCCCTGATCAGCAGGCACATTCATAGTTGTACCTACGCTCGTTCCCCCTCCCACAGTTCCTGTTTGCTTCCTGCAACTTTATGAACAATATTGTATGGAGGTGGTCAGGATGTTAACAAATCATCCATAAAGTCGCCATCAGAATCATTGGTGCTCTTGTCTCTTTTCTTCTCATTTCCACCTCCCTCTTGTGATTTCTTTCTCTATTTTCTTAGCTTTGCTATCATAAAGTACATCCCTATGCCCTCAATCACTTTTTCTCTACACCCTGTTGCTTTGTGCCCCATGTTTCCTCCAACCAACTACGAACCTTATTTCTCACCTGGGTTTTATATTTTTCCTTCTCTTTTCCATGTTCAGCCTGTTCCCATGCATTCAAAGCATTATATTCGGCAGGTCTTGGTGTGGGCTTCATTTCATACAACACTCACGTTAAGTTTTCAATTATTCTCAAACTGAATATACAATTTAGGGGGAAATTGCAAGCACCCCTTCAGCCGCCATGATCTTTTGCTATTGTTTGATCCAAACACAGGTGTGTAACCTGACCTTGGTTGTCATGTAATGCATGGTTGTGCCCTCTGGAGGGCCCTACTCACTATCATGAACAGGTGTTCTGACATCATTTCTTAAAGAAGTTCTTGTTTGCTCTTTATAAAACGCAACACAGAAATGGTAAACTTCAAATTGAAATAACCATCAGTTCCCAATCACAATGTAATACTCAATGACACAAGCATCCAATCCTAGCATAATACCTAAGGACGTGATGAGCAATCGCAGCCCAGCACACACACTAACCAACCAATTCCAGTGCAACACTTAATGTTGTAACTCGCAGCACCTCACTCCACTCAGATCAGCTCCACATAAGCAAAATCTCAGAAATAAACAATACCTATTGTCTGTTCCACTAAAAGAAAAAGCTAAAGTCAGCAATCACTCTAGAGATATGTGGCATAGCACCCTCATAGCACCATAAAACATACAAAGTGAATTCTCAACGATTGGGACCTCACCCTGCCTAGTGCAGTCTATTCCTGTGCTCAAAGGAGCAACTGAACACTAATCTCAGTTAATAAAATCTCCCAAAAGAAGTTTAATAAGAGCCTAGCTTTGTCTGGCCAATAAAGCTTTATGGTCCGACAACTCAACCTTAACAGACAAGTAACTCTGTATCCATCCCAGGACAACCAGACTTCATGCCTATGTAGTAAGCATATTACTCTTCATAAGCACAAGCAATAAACAGGGAAAAGCACTTAGCTTTTCAATCTCAACATGGAGTCCTCTTGGACCAAAGCTTGACACTACAACTCAAAACATGACACATCTTCAAAAACTGCAAACACTGCATCTCTTAACAACACACAAACAAAAACACATAACCCTACTTATACTCATAATCCTAGGATACTGCAAGTACTTCAGGAACACTGGACTAGCATCAATACTCCAAATGGGACCACAGAAGCTTGATAATATAGACTGGTTTGGGGCATATTTTAACCATTTCTGGGGCAAATTTTAAATCTGCAAAATTTAAGTGGAATCCATCTTCTGGTACCAAATTGAGGGAATGCTTTGCTTCATGCAAATTCTGGTGCAACTTCAGGTTCATGAAGAGCTCTACGATAAATCTTTAGTTCCAACTGAGGCTATCATCAAAATTCAATACATTTCAATAGCATGAAGAAGTTTAGACTGCATAGGGAGGACAGTGAGTGCTTAAATTAAGGGTTGGGCATAACTCCCGTAATTCTGTGTAGTGTAATCATTGAGAATTACCTAAGAATTTTGCAATATTGCACTTGAATTTCGAGAGGAGTAATTCAGCATTTAGCACTATTTCTTAGCATAAAAAAGTCCAGTTGCATCCAAAATGAAGAAGAGGAAACATTTTGCACTATGAAATGCAATGCAATAATGCAACAGGACATGAATAGTGAGTGCGAGTAGATGCTCGCTGAATGTGATCTTGGGTTAGGATTTTTTCCCAATTTACGACGGGCATTTTGCAATATTTTCGTAACACAAAATGCACTCTTGCATCCAAAATGGTGACAAAGATGCATATGGTGCCAAGAAATAGTGCTAATTGCAGCAGAACATGAATAGTGAGTGCGAGCGTCCTCTTGTGCTCACTAAATGGGCTAGTGCAGAAAGTTTTTCCACCCAAATTACTCGTAATTACGCATGAGGAGTATTAGTGTAATTGTCAGTAATTCCACCTCAAAGAGTAGCACAGAATTACCAAAATTACTCTGAGTAATCGAAACTCTGCCCAGGCCTAGTTAAGTTTCAATTTGGGAAAAAGGGGGTGGTGATGGACAGAGTTTCTGAATGATGCAGAATACTCTTACCAAGTCAAGAGATCATGGTTTTAATCCATCACCGTTTTTTAGCTCACTGCACCATCCCAGCTCAGAACCTGGCTACATGCAAATTAGTCTGTACCTGTCCCAGTGCATGATGGGAACAGGGCAAACCAAACTACCAAGCCAATTCTTATACTGGGAAGGAAACAAGCTTCCGGGGACCGGTTTCTGGCATCACAGCCTTCGTCGGCCCGGCTTGCCTGAATCCTGATGGTGCAATGAGCAAGGGACTCACGTCTGAGCATACCCTCCCACACTAAGTGTGGATAAAATCGATTTGGGAAAAAGGGGGTGGTGATGGACAGAGTTTCTGAATGATGCAGAATACTCTTACCAAGTCAAGAGATCATGGTTTTAATCCATCACCGTTTTTTAGCTCACTGCACCATCCCAGCTCAGAACCTGACTACATGCAAATTAGTCTGTACCTGTCCCAGTGCATGATGGGAACAGGGCAAACCAAACTACCAAGCCAATTCTTATACTGGGAAGGAAACAAGCTTCCGGGGACCGGTTTCTGGCATCACAGCCTTCGTCGGCCCGGCTTGCCTGAATCCTGATGGTGCAATGAGCAAGGGACTCACGTCTGAGCATACCCTCCCACACTAAGTGTGGATAAAATCGATTTGGGAAAAAGGGGGTGGTGATGGACAGAGTTTCTGAATGATGCAGAATACTCTTACCAAGTCAAGAGATCATGGTTTTAATCCATCACCGTTTTTTAGCTCACTGCACCATCCCAGCTCAGAACCTGGCTACATGCAAATTAGTCTGTACCTGTCCCAGTGCATGATGGGAACAGGGTAAACCAAACTACCAAGCCAATTCTTATACTGGGAAGGAAACAAGCTTCCGGGGACCGGTTTCTGGCATCACAGCCTTCGTCGGCCTGGCTTGCCTGAATCCTGATGGTGCAATGAGCAAGGGACTCACGTCTGAGCATACCCTCCCACACTGAGTGTGGATAAAATCGATTTGGGAAAAAGGGGGTGGTGATGGACAGAGTTTCTGATTGATGCAGAATACTCTTACCAAGTAAAGAGATCATGGTTTTAATCCATCACTGTTTTTTAGCTCACTGCACCATCCCAGCTCAGAACCTGGCTACATGCAAATTAGTCTGTACCTGTCCCAGTGCATGATGGGAACAGGGCAAACCAAACTACCAAGCCAATTCTTATACTGGGAAGGAAACAAGCTTCCGGGGAACGGTTTCTGGCATCACAGCCTTCGTCGGCCCGGCTTGCCTGAATCCTGATGGTGCAATGAGCAAGGGACTCACGTCTGAGCATACCCTCCCACACTAAGTGTGGATAAAATCAATTTGGGAAAAAGGGGGTGGTGATGGACAGAGTTTCTGAATGATGCAGAATACTCTTACCAAGTCAAGAGATCATGGTTTTAATCCATCACCGTTTTTTAGCTCACTGCACCATCCCAGCTCAGAACCTGGCTACATGCAAATTAGTCTGTACCTGTCCCAGTGCATGATGGGAACAGGGCAAACCAAACTACCAAGCCAATTCTTATACTGGGAAGGAAACAAGCTTCCGGGGACCGGTTTCTGGCATCACAGCCTTCGTCGGCCCGGCTTGCCTGAATCCTGATGGTGCAATGAGCAAGGGACTCACGTCTGAGCATACCCTCCCACACTAAGTGTGGATAAAATCGATTTGGGAAAAAGGGGGTGGTGATGGACAGAGTTTCTGAATGATGCAGAATACTCTTACCAAGTCAAGAGATCATGGTTTTAATCCATCACCGTTTTTTAGCTCACTGCACCATCCCAGCTCAGAACCTGGCTACATACAAATTAGTCTGTACCTGTCCCAGTGCATGATGGGAACAGGGCAAACCAAACTACCAAGCCAATTCTTATACTGGGAAGGAAACAAGCTTCTGGGGACCAGTTTCTGGCATCACAGCCTTCATCGGCCCGGCTTGCCTGAATCCTGATGGTGCAATGAGCAAGGGACTCACGTATGAGCATACCCTCCCACACTAAGTGTGGATAAAATCGATTTGGGAAAAAGGGGGTGGTGATGGACAGAGTTTCTGAATGATGCAGAATACTCTTACCAAGTCAAGAGATCATGGTTTTAATCCATCACCGTTTTTTAGCTCACTGCACCATCCCAGCTCAGAACCTGGCTACATGCAAATTAGTCTGTACCTGTCCCAGTGCATGATGGGAACAGGGCAAACCAAACTACCAAGCCAATTCTTATACTGGGAAGGAAACAAGCTTCCGGGGACCGGTTTCCCAGTATAAGAATTGGCTTGGTAGTTTGGTTTACCCTGTTCCCATCATGCACTGGGACAGGTACAGACTAATTTGCATGTAGCCAGGTTCTGAGCTGGGATGGTGCAGTGAGCTAAAAAACGGTGATGGATTAAAACCATGATCTCTTGACTTGGTAAGAGTATTCTGCATCAATCAGAAACTCTGTCCATCACCACCCCCTTTTTCCCAAATCGATTTTATCCACACTCAGTGTGGGAGGGTATGCTCAGACGTGAGTCCCTTGCTCATTGCACCATCAGGATTCAGGCAAGCCGGGCCGACGAAGGCTGTGATACCAGAAACCGTTCCCCGGAAGCTTGTTTCCTTCCCAGTATAAGAATTGGCTGGGTAGTTTGGTTTACCCTGTTCCCATCATGCATTGGGACAGGTACAGACTAATTTGCATGTAGCCAGGTTCTGAGCTGGGATGGTGCAGTGAGCTAAAAAACAGTGATGGATTAAAACCATGATCTCTTTACTTGGTAAGAGTATTCTGCATCAATCAGAAACTCTGTCCATCACCACCCCCTTTTTCCCAAATCGATTTTATCCACACTCAGTGTGGGAGGGTATGCTCAGACGTGAGTCCCTTGCTCATTGCACCATCAGGATTCAGGCAAGCCAGGCCGACGAAGGCTTTGATGCCAGAAACCGGTCCCCGGAAGCTTGTTTCTTTCCCAGTATAAGAATTGGCTTGGTAGTTTGGTTTACCCTGTTCCCATCATGCACTGGGACAGGTACAGACTAATTTGCATGTAGCCAGGTTCTGAGCTGGGATGGTGCAGTGAGCTAAAAAACGGTGATGGATTAAAACCATGATCTCTTGACTTGGTAAGAGTATTCTGCATCAATCAGAAACTCTGTCCATCACCACCCCCTTTTTCCCAAATCGATTTTATCCACACTCAGTGTGGGAGGGTATGCTCAGACGTGAGTCCCTTGCTCATTGCACCATCAGGATTCAGGCAAGCCGGGCCGACGAAGGTTGTGATGCCAGAAACCGGTCCCCGGAAGCTTGTTTCCTTCCCAGTATAAGAATTGGCTTGGTAGTTTGGTTTACCCTGTTCCCATCATGCACTGGGACAGGTACAGACTAATTTGCATGTAGCCAGGTTCTGAGCTGGGATGGTGCAGTGAGCTAAAAAACGGTGATGGATTAAAACCATGATCTCTTGACTTGGTAAGAGTATTCTGCATCAATCAGAAACTCTGTCCATCACCACCCCCTTTTTCCCAAATCTAGTTAAGTTTCAAACCACAAATATTTATTAAAATGTTAGCAAAGTTACAAATTCTAATCAAATGAGTTGGAAATCACTAATCAATGCATTAATTTGTTAGTCAATATGTTCAAAGCAATTGAAAAGGTCAGAAAACAAACACATACTATTATAAAGTTGTCTTAAAACAAAAAGTTGAGCAAGATCATTTCTCCTATAAAGAGAGCACCCTACCCTGCCAAGTCATGGAAAGGTACTGGTAAAAAGTCAGAAAAGAAGGGATTTGAAAATCATGCAAATTGATACAGCTATACATGATTCCCTCATAACAGACCAATCAGGTTAAAGCAAAAGCAGATAACATAAACTCGTAATTTTCTCAAGCAACTGCACAATGAGACTTCTGTAAATGTCATTCAAAATCCCAGTTATATGCCACACAAGTGTTACATGGGGTCAAGCTGTGCTCTATAAGTGTATTGCAACAGTTCGCTAGAACATTCTACAAGGATTGCGTAAAAGAAAACATTTTACATGAGAACAGAAAACAAGGGAACATCAAGATAATTTACAGGGAGACGACTTTTCCTGGAATAAAAAGACATATTAGGAAAGCACGATGGCAAGCAAAAGTTTGCCATTTTAAAATGCAACCTACGTTAGCTATAGTCAATCTAAATGTGAAAATACACAGTACATTTGCAGATTACATGTTTATGTCAATATAAGTGCACAACAATTAATTATATATATAAAAAAACACCATCAATACCTATAGAGTATTGATCAAGTGAAAGGCTCTCTTGATGTGGAGTAATGCGGGTTAATGTCTGGAAATGTGGCCATGCCAAATTTCACTAGCTGATGGCTTCTAGAGTGTGGTGCAAGAGAGTCTTGACCTCTCTTTTTGGGTTTCTTCAAAGGTTGTATCCTGTTTTCCCAGACTCTTCCCTGATGCTCTACTGCAGTTGGGACTCAGACTCAGGATCCATATATTTCTCTCTCGCCTACTTCTCCTCTATGAGTTGGTGCCCCACATCTGGCTATATATATGTCTTGAGTTGCAGAAAGCTGGGATGAACAAGTGGCTATGTGATTTCTTCAGTGAGGTGGAGGTGCGAAGTTTTTGCCCAAGGAGGCATACATTTTGAATCCCTCACCACCTCTAACTGCTTTACCCTTGGTCACTGGATTCATGAATGATGCTCACCAGCAGGTGGTGAATACCTGTAAGGCTAATTAACAATGTGTTTGCTGCAATGTTGAGAAAGGTCTAGGTAAACCTAGCAACTATGCAAAGTTCGCAATGTTTTTTTAGTTTTGCCACGTCAGAATAAAAACCAGGTATTTGCTACTAAAATGGTTTTGCACGAAATGTACTTTGATGAAAACTGTTAGGACCCTATTCGCAAAATGTGAATTGGAATTCACATAAGATGGATTTACACTTGTAAAAGGATTTGTTAACTGAGAATTTTCCATGTCAGTAAATCTACTACCAGTGTCAGGGCATGGAATGAGAGGTAGAGTTTCAAGGCTGGACTCCCCTGGGAGGTTGGGCACACTCAAAAGTACATGTTTGAGGAAATCACAAAATCCTTTCTGACCCTTTCCTACCCAAAAAAGGTCTAAAATGTATTACTGTCAAAAAAAGTTGTTGGGAGGGTAACGCCTCAAAATTGGTAGGGTGAAGGGGAAGAGGTTTCATCATCTGGGAAAATAATAAAGGCGTAGAGAAAAAAACAAGATGGTTATAGCTAGCAAGCAGTGATGGCTGGCATGGATCGCGGGCGGCTGAGTGGGGGATGTCATGGGGGTAGTCGCAGTGGGAGTTATGGGGGAGTCACGCAGGGGGTTTGAGTGCACAATATATTTTTTAAAACGTACCTTGCCGTCAGTCTCGTGTCTCTGCCAGGGGCGGCTCCTCCATGTGGGCAGAGGAGCATCGCCCCACTGCTTTTTCGCAGTGCGAGAAGAAGAAACATAAAATGGTATTGTAAATACCATTTGATGTTTCTGCTTCTCGCACTGCGACAAAGCAGAAGGGTTTGGTTGGGGGTGGGCAGCGGGAGGCGGGCGGGCCTGATCTAGGGCAGGGGAGGAGTGGCTTGCCCACTCTTGTGGGCGCTGACTGTTTGGCCGGCCCTCTGGGGCCAACCAAACCAGTCATGCACACTCTCCATTTTCTCCATGTAGGCTGTATGCAGCCTACATGGCGAAAATGACGCTTGTGCGGTCGGCATCCCAACCAATCACAACACTGCCAATGGCAGCGTTGTGATTGGCTTAGGGGAGGGAGGCTGCCTGCTTCCTGTTCCAGAGGACGATTCTGGATCGACGACACAGGACCGGGCCGGCGAAGGTAAGTTTTTTATTTTAAATTAAACCTCCCCCCGGACGATCCCCTCCCTATGCTACCCCCTCTCCGCGTGACCCCACCACTCACGAGTCATACCGGCCGCAACTGGTCTCTGCTCCTGCTCGCCTCGTTTTGGAACAGGAAGCACAGTCATGCCCCACTGACCAATCAAAACGCTGCAATGCAGCATTGTGATCAGTAAGCACCCAGGCTCCCCTGACCAATCACAATGCAGCGTTGTGATTAGCCTGAGCGCTGTGACACGGCGCTCAGCCCGGGGCTGGGTATGTTCTCCATGCAGGCTGTAATGCAGCCTGCATGGAGAACAGGGAATGTGCGCATGACTAGTTTGGGCGACCCGAGAGGGCCGACCAAACAGTCATTGCACAATTAGGAGTGGACAAACCACTCCTCCCCTGCCCTGCTTCGAAAGCAGAGCAGCCCCACTAGCCTGCAAAGCAGCACACAACATAAAATTATAATAACGCAAAGTTATTATAATTTTATGTTTCGTGCCTTGTACTGCTCAAAAGCAGAGGGGCGACGCTCATTCAGTGGGGCGATGCTCCTCCGCCATAGTGGAGGAGTTGCCACTGCTTAGCAAGTGCATGTGAACTTTCATGTCACGTGTTCAAATGAGAAAAGATAAATGTGTTTATTTTCTCATATTGCATTAACAAACGTTTTCCAATTTCAGGAGATCATATGGAAACGTACAGCTGTCACAGGTGTCTGGGTGTAACCTGTCAACCCTTTTTGAATTGTGAAAATAAGTAACCTATAGTGGCCATATCCTATTTTTCAATTGAGCACTTGATGTTCTTTTCATGTACAATACCATTGTACCATTGTTAGAAGAAAAGCTAAACTTATTGAAATAATCTTCATGCATTTGCCTTGTGACAAGAGAAGCTTTGAAAAAGCTAAACGTGGAGAAAAAAGATCACCGTGGACTTCCCAGCTTGGCACGAGGCATCCACATTTTCTCACTATGACGTGAAAAACTTCACAATGGCGAAGATGCAGCTAAACTGGTAATATTTGCAAACTTTAAGAAGAATGGAAATAGGCAATTTTGCAAAGTTTTGAAAGAAAAAAATACTTTAAACAAATCTGGTACCTGGGTGATTCATTAATTAATCATAAAACAACCAAGACTAGGTAAGTTGATCATTCAAAATGATTTTGGCTATAGAGTGATTTTGCTGGAATCAGCTAAAGAAATATGTTATACTCAGGGCTGGACTGGCCGTTGCGGGCACCGGGCAATCTCCCGGGGCACCGCACGGGTGGGGGCCGGTTTTGGCCCCTGGGGGCCGTTTTTGTTACAGGGCCGTTTTTGCAGCTTAACCGGCCCTAGCGAAGAGCTTGGCAGCAGCCCCAAGCCCCAGGGGGGCCGGCCAAGCACTTTGCCAGGGCCGGTTTTGGTTCCCAGTCCGGCCCTCTTTATACTTCCATTCAAGGATGCCGCCATCATGGGGGAGAGAAGGAGAAACTCTGAAATTTTCTGATGCCCAATGAGACGAGATGCCAGCCATCTGTTGGAGGTGGGCACGAGAACCCGAAGGGACAGGAATGGTAAATGTTATACTTGTAAGACTATTAGCGAAGTAACAATGTAAAGGTGACCACGTGAGGACGTGGAATTCTCTGCCAGGGACTTTTAGGTCTGGCGTTATCCAAGACCTTTTGAGTTTACTTAAATTATACACAACATACTCACATAGAAGGGGCTTCAAGCGAGCCCTCTTCATCCATTATGCTGCTGTTATGTTATGCACATTTTTCTTCTGTTCACTAAAACATACACCTTGTGTAAGTGGGGCAGACATGTCAAACATTGGCTAAAATAACTGTTAGTGACGGTGATCTGCTCTTTCACAAGGACCACACTCTCTCACAAAATAGTTCCTTCCAGTACTAACAACTACTATGTCAATATGTGATTGTGTAACCAAAAACATTATTTTGGTTTTACTCATTTTTTTTTATATTGTTGACCTCCTAGCAGGTCCCCAAACATGACAATCGAAGACAGACACCGAGAAAGCCAATAAGGCTGGCAGCCAACATAAACCCATTTACATGATCAAATAGTTATTTTAAAATATTTTTACCAATAGTGCATTTTAATCACATTAAGCCAAAACGCTGAACAGAAGTGAACTGGATTAAGAGACTAGTTCACAGGAGAGCCCAAAAACCCTGTTGCCACGTTTGAAAAATGTTTCTGAATCTGGGTCCCAGAGCCCATGTGGAGGGCTCTAGGACTACATCTCAGAAAGACACAAGCAGCATCATTGTGCAAACTGCATTAACAGCAAATAGTAGACATTTTAAATGAATTATGTTCCACGACAGCATATAATACTGCACAAAGATGTTGTGAAGACAGGTATCAGAATGTGGTGGTCCTTTTTTGGGTCGAGGCAGACTGACAGTCTTTATCCCACTGGCTGTTGCTATCTGTGCCACAATATCGATTATTGAACAGTACTGTACTGTTTTTTTAGCTAATAGTGTTAATATTGTTATGTTTAAGGTCTCATACTGTAAATTAAGTGTTTTGTGGACATAATAATTAAATGGTTGCATGACACGATATCAAGTTTGAAAATATCGACTGACAGAAATACCCCTTCCGCCACATTGTCTACCAGTACATCGTGAATGTAAATATATATCTACCTTCCTTAACAATGCATCTACTAACCTATGTTTAGCTTACCTTTCGATGTATTCTTTAGGTCGATGTCGAGGACTGATATTTGCGTTGTATGATGTAACACAGGTCATATGATGTGTGTTTACAAAATCAAATACATAAAAGGTAGCATAACGCATTAAGGTGTGATCACCTTAAATGTCTCGTTCCTTCATTAGTATATCTGTCTTAGGGCTTGTGGACTGCTAATTTACACATTATTGTGTTTTTTCAACAGTTTGTTTTACACTCTTTCCTTTTCCCCCCAGAGTCCTTGAGGAACTTTCAAGGTGACACAGCCTGTGCCCAGGGGCCTTTTCTCTAAGCACCTTCTCTTAAGCTTTCCATTGGAAGGCAACAAGAGCCAGCATGTTCGGACTTGTCCATATGCTGTCTTTCAGCAGTAGCAATTGGAGGCCTACCGAGGCAGCAGGGAGATGCTGCCAGCCGCCCAGCGGTAGGGCTCGTGTGGTTCAGAAGCTCTGCTTGCCAGCCGTGATCTGAACATCATCTCCAGCCCGAGCCTTCTCAGGTGAATCACCGCTGCAGTATTTTCTGAGAACCGCAAACCACTGGCTGTCTGTCACTGGGCCTGTGAAAGGGTCTATTGTCTGTCCCTGGCACAGGCCTCCACTTGTACAATCCAACTGAATAGAAGGCGAGCACCCCTGAAGACAGGTCTCTCTTCAGACCTCTGGGGTTCCCTGTCATCCAAAGGCTGGGAGAAATACACAACACTCATTAATACACTAAACCCTGGGGTTTCTAAGGCTGTTGAGACTTGCTTTAGAAGAAATGAATTACATTTTGAACTTTTAATAAACTTTGACACCTGCAAAGGCCTCTGCAGAAAGAATTTGGCAACATTAAGAACTGACACAATCACCAGGAGATTATATCTTCAAACCACATTCTGGTTTAAAACAAATATTTTTTTATTAGCATTTCACTACTTAAGGCACTTTGTGATACATACGATTGACATTTATAACTCCGGCACCCACCAGATACTTCAAACCACATTAATTTTGTATAGATAAAGGCTGTACACTACTGAAACCATGCACGTTCGCAGTAGTGTCAACAATTCTTCTCCCAAACATGTAGTCACATCTCATCATCTAGACACATTGTCGTGCACCTGATGTGCACTTGAAACGACTCCTTATGCTTGACGGTGGGCATACATTTATGGTGGAAAGAACATAGAGTAGAACCTACCTTTGTTGTCCATCTGCATGGTGCATCTGGGTTTAAACCAAAATCTGTCATGAGCCACTCCTTGAACAGACTTGAAATAAGAACAGTTTCTGTGCCCACAAATGCCAAGACACTGATTTTTGGTTGTGCCTGTAACAGTCCAACAAGATGTGAGCTGCCTGGGGTTATTCTGAATGTATCTTTGGTAGCCAATCACAGGGGTCTGACTTTTTATTGTTTGAGTGAAGACAATCAGAATTCCTGAAACACTAGACCATTTTACAGCCCTTAGAATGAGTCCATATGTTTAGATAATTTTGATTAGCTGTAAGACAACCATTCAAATGTGTTCAGCTCTCCCTTTGCATCAAGCACTGTCAGTGACAAGAGAGATAGGCTGGCAAATTAGCAGTGTTTTTCATGGCTTGTGCAAGATCCCACTATAATTTTTTTTTCTCTGTCCAAGTCTGCAGCAACATGTGATGAAAAAGGCAAATGTTTCTGGTATTTTGCTCCTACTTTCATCAGACAGTACAAAATCTATTTTGACCAGTCTTACTTTTTAGGGATAAAACTGACACTATATCTGAAAGGAATGCTGTTGCTGTAGTGGAAACTGCTTTTTATTTGCAGGGGTGCATTATATTCACATGTGTAGAGCGCACCCGCATATATCCCTTGTCATGTTAACATGAAGTGCTAGAATGTTGACGTAATAACATGAAACGTGATGTATTTAGGCCATTGAATAGTAACTTGAAGAATTAACATAGAATGTAAATGTAACTAGCAGAAAACATTAACGTGAAGAACCAGTGTTGTGCAGCTGACAATCCTTCATTTATTAAATGTGTTTATTAATGTGTCATTTTTCATGTAGGTGGGAATATTAACTGAACGTGTCTTGATTTCTTCTGCGAGTCCGTAAAGGTCATATGCCATTTTCTTATATTAGCTGAATCTTGTAGGCCTGAAATGCAATTTTCATGGAAGCTCTCGCTTTAGAATTAACAGCTTGAATTTCATGTGTGCTGTGGATTTCATTCTTTCTCACGTTTTGTGTTGTAGGTGGAAGAAGCGCTCTTGTTAGCTAGAATAATGTCTTTGTTTTATGTAAGCTCAAGCCCATAAGGGACTTTGTTGTGTTTTCACACTGGAGAAGGCCTGGGAATCAAGGTCAGCACGTTGCAGTTCAGGAACACTGCTATCCAGTGGAAAGTTACCTATGAGATCGTGTTCAGAGCGGATGGCGTGACCTGCAAGGACTCTTGGGAAAAATACCTATAATAATGTGATGTTAGATTAGGGAAAGTGTTATAGTCGATGTAGGTACCCCAATATAGGCCTAGGTAACATCACAACCTTTCACCTATATTCATCCCTACATTACATACATAACAGCTACTAGGACTGACCCTTCACCTAGTTACAGAACTCCTTACAGATTTTGGGGTTTTCCCTTAAAATTAGCCTCATACATTATGCATGGGGATTCAGGATTCTCGGAAATTCAGCAGGACTATCATCTCCTGCATAATAAATATGTGCAAGGTTCATTCCCAACATCATCCTAAGTCCGACAGTGGCACTACAAGGTAGAACCCCTGGTGATACCTTTGGGTATATAAACATCACATCATGCCGAGATAGTCAGAGGAGATCAAGACTTCCATGCCGACACACTGACACAAAACGCTGAGATTCCTGCATGCAGACACTCCAGCTCGCAGCAGTCTGAAAATCCCTTGCGGGGTGTCAAACTCATGACCAAGACAGGGTCCCACTGTATCTCACTTCAGGTAATGGGGTTGACTTTATCCTAGAGGGATTCTTGGCTTAACACCTACACACATGCTAGGTACACTTAGGTACATCTAGTTAGGATTGCATCGTAGGAGTACGCATTCTATTGTCATGTATTTCATATACCTGCCTGTATTCAAGATTATAACAAAATGGTAGAGATTTACCATCCATTCACTTTTCTAGTGCTTTTAAACATTTATATCTGTTACTGTCTGATGATTGTCTCAGCCCACCCATTTTACACTAGAATAATGAATGTTCAATAAATGCTTATTGAAAACGTCCATACCGTTCATTCTGTATACATCTCTGAGACTAGGGGGAACACAAGTGACTGAGCAAAAAGTATTGCACTGTTTGAATGATTCTGAGGGATCAGGGTTGTCATGTTCAATAGTTGCCAAGAACTATTCTCTCCTTGGTAAGAGGAGTTTCTATTGGTACTATGAGCTATCTGGCATACAGGCCAAAATACCCAGTGGGGGTGTCTGGAATCAGTTCAGACACCAAGCCCGCAGTGTATGTTATCTAAACGCGCAGATCTTATATAGATTTAAAAGAACTACATGACACTACTTCTCTACCTTCGGAGAGAGAGCATCTTAGAACGAGCTGTGTCTTGATAGCTTTATGCTATCCGACCCATCAATGGTGGAGAGACTTATTAGGAAGACTCCACCATGCTGGCACCTTTTATTCCTTTTCCTGATAATGCTTAAGTATGGATACCATTTTAGCGTAGTGTAGGGATAAATTAATGCTTTATTTCCATCAGCTCTCAATGCAGGGAAATTTGGACTCATGCTTCCTGATTCTCAGCATCCTATTTCTTGAGTTAATTGTTTTGTGCATGTTGCACCACCTCAACTTTATTTGCAGATTTGGCTTTATGCTGATTCTGATGTATTTTTACACTCTTGTTTTGAGGTGTCTTTATGTCCAGCTATTTTTGGCTTTGTAATAAATTAACTAACCTTACCTGGTTATTATGTGTCCAGAGAAATTCCTGTTGTATTGATTTGCATTGATAACGATTTTCTCCCCTATGGGCTTACATACGGCTAAAAAGAACCATTGATTGTAATTCTAGAACTCATGGGCCCATCCTTTTCACTGTGAATCACTCTTTCATTTTAAAACGAGCCATACACCATTCATTTAAGGCTGAAATTCCCCTATCTGTCTCTGACACAATTCCTAAGCAAAAAAAAAACTGACTATCACTAAAACCTAAATTACACCCACTTTACCAGTGAACAATTGCTGGGCTAATATTGATACTAGAAACAGCGGCGCAATAGCTCATGTTTCAGGAGAGTGTCATTGAGTTTAAGGGAGAGTGAGTCAGAGGTCTCCATACAATCACTGCAGTGTATCCAACTAAACAGATGGTATGACTAGCTGGGAGGGTGAAGACATGATGGGTGAGGGCTTTGGGAAGCTGGGGGATTAGGTGAGTATGGATTCCAGTGGGAGGGAGGACAATATTCAGAAAAGTAAACTACATTATTGGTATCAATGTGTAAAATCATACTACACAAAGTAAGTAAATTATCAATTCTGTTCGAGTCTAAGATTATTGACTACAGATGCAGTAAATACCCTCAAGCCTGTGGAAGCGAACAAAGATAGAGAATGGGGACAGTAAAAAAACATGCAAATTTGACAACTGAACACTATCAAAAGGCTGCATTTTTATTGGCTTCTAGCTGGTCGATATATACTGAGATGATTCACAGCTAGTACCTGAGACAAGTATTATCACAGGATCAACCCAAATGGCGCTACACCATTTTCCTCTGAAAGCTTACTGTGAAGACCACAGATTTCTAATAAAGAATTGGAATATTCATGCAGCTCAAAGACGCTGCACTTGAACACATGCAACTGAAGAAGGCAACCTTAGCTGCAAGCTGCTGAATATCTGTGAGAAAATGATCCTCATCTCCAGTGCTACAAGTTCCTGAAAATAAGTGTACTATCTAAGATAGGCCTTTCCATGTGCCTGAATTGTATTTTTAAAATGCTTACAGCATGGCATTTTCACCATTTTAAGGTAGTGGCCTAGTTGTTCTATATGATATGCAATGTTGCTTATTTTAAAAATTATTTAATTACACTTCAATATGGTTGTATATAAGATATACAGAAATATTTTTTTATAGAAGATAAATATATATATATATTTTTTTAATGAATTTGAACTTTTCCTTATATTTTGCTCGGACCTATATCTCGGGTCCAGAACCTTTAACAACTGGTATAGACCTCGGCAGCGGGCTATTAGGCTTTATAACAACACTGGCATATTGGGAGCTCCATTGGAGACAATGGAGTAGGTCCGGGTTTATAAGGACTAGTATAAGTCCGGAGCACTAATATTCCACTGTTTGTCATGATGTTTCTCCCTTTTAAATTTAGAACATTCTACCCTTAGTGGGTGAAATATTCTAATTACAATTATGCCTCAGGCTATACCGGTTGTTAAAGGCCCTCTCCCTCGTTCGGGTACAGGGTTTTTAACAGCCACGTACCGCCCTCAGCAGTGGGCTATAAGGTTATAATAAAAAAGATTTAGAAGATAGAAAATGTTCATGCAGGGAGATGCAACTACTCACAAAATAAGTGGAAAAAGTAAACAGAAAATTTAAATATCCAAAGAGTAATTAATTTAGAAGTTCCCACTACCTGTAAGAGTACTTCTCTGTTGGAAAATCTTTAGACTCATCAGTTCCTTTTTCAGTAACATGACATTTAGGAGTTCATCCTTTTGAAAATGAATATAGAAAGTTAGCACTCTAGTCGTTTTTTGAATTCTGAGGTGACGCCACAGTAGAACACTGGGAAATCAATTGGCTGACTGCCCGTGCTGTTGGAAGTTCATGTTTCACTCAACATACCAGACTTTATTTGTATAAATAAGAAGACATTTTTGAATTTGTGGAAATCGTATCATTATTTTAGCTTTCTACAGCAGTAACCATAATTCCGATAGCAAAATTAAACCTCTAATTTGTTCATTTACTGCAGTCTGCTAAAAATGAAATGCTTTTGTTTCTACAGCTCGTGTACGTTGCTTTCAGGTCACTTCTAGGTAGTTAGTGGCCAGGGTGAGGAAGGGTCATCGGTTTCTCATCAGGCCCTCTGCCTGACCTCAGGCCAATAAATATTTAGGAGTGTCAACCCCTTTTGCTAACATTGCTCATTTATTGACTGGTTCCATACAGAGTAATACTATTAGCACATGAATGTGTCATCTCTGTCATCGCAATGATTTTCCTGATAGTCCAATAGTCAGTTCTCAGTTGTGAGAGTTGTACCTGAAGCTCTACACCAGGATTGTGATTGACTGATTTATTCTTGAACTCCCAATGAATGTATTATATAGCTGTCTAATATTAAGTAAAAATAAGTGTAGTATAGCTACCACTAACACACTGATTGAGACTAAGGAATTAAATTCGGATCCCTGTGCAAACAGGAGTTTGAAACAATTATTGCCCCCCTCTGTTTTGCAATGACAGAATTAATCAAGTAAAACCTGATGAAATTAATCAGAGTGCGATAAATACAGAATCTGCATGTTATATCGTATCTCAGGTCAAAAACGCAAAATATGAAGTAGTAGTAGGAGTAGTAGTAGGGATATTTTATACGGTTATAAATAACCATCAAAGTGTACACAAACCAAAATACGATAGTACAGCCACACCATACATAATCGATCAATCACATTTAAAAAATGACGTTTAAAAAGTAACGCTAATCATCTCAAATTTCTGCAATAAAATATTTCTAGTTCAACATCATTTCTTTAAAGCAAAGTAAAGAACACCTTAATCACCTCATACAATTTCGTAAACAACATACCTCCAAGAGCAGTATCCAGCAGAGCGATAGGTCCATAAAGTGACCGTGCCTAGTACAACCAAATCTAATATAAAAAACGTGATTGTTAAAATACATATTTCATAGAGAACAATGGGAGACATATCCAAAAACAGTATGCCATTTAAAAAATGTTTCCATGACCTTAGCAGTGTTCTAAAAATGTGCCATCTACAGTCCACCACAGTCATATCATAGAGCGACATACTCATTAAAAACACTAAAACAGTATGATAAAGCCATAAAGTGAGATGCACACTGCAAAAAATAATGGTGCGCAAAGAGCAATCTAATTAAAAAGGCATAAGCATATTCAATTAACACAGTATTAGCACATCTTTAGACAAAATCTTTGTTCTCCTGAACCAAACAGCTTGTAGAAATTTGATGACTGCAAATACTATTTTTATTGATATATCACTTTTTAGAATTCTAAAAGCTTCCAGATGACTATTTGTTCCCATGTCACTGCAAATTAGCACAATCCATTTACGATGTGAATTACAATACTCAGGGCAAAAGAACATTATGTGTATCTAATTTTAGTCATTTAAACTACATGCAGGACAGATTGTAAGTTCTTGATTTAAAAACCATTTGCATGTGAAAGATCGTAAAGGGAGAGAACCTTGTCTAAAGCGAATGTACAGGCTCCTAGTTAGAGGCGGGGATATTAAATCTAAAAACTTCTGAAATACTGGGACAACTTAAAATCTAGACACAGGATAGTCAGAGACCCACTTGGGCTATTAGTTATGTATCTCTCATTTATTTAGTCCCAGTATCGAGCTTTTTATTGCCTTGAGGTCATTTTTACAAATAACAGTTTGATCATCCTAATAGCTCTGCATGTCGAGTTTACCCAACCAATCTAAAACAAATTTAACCCATGGGATATTCCTAGCTCCTGGCAGTTTTAATGAATCAGTCAGTAAGTCTCTGTAGGCTCCAAGTTCTGGTATGGTCCAAAGTCGAACCCAACAAACTATGGGGCATATTATCAAGAAACGGCGTTAAAATTATCGCCTCTTTAGCGGTAGAAAACTGCCGCTACAGCGGCGATAATGGGCTTGGTAATATGCCCTTGGGAATTCCAATAGAAGCCCATGTTCTGGTGTCAACATGGGCTTCTATTGGAATTCTCACGGGCATATTATCAAGCCCATTATCGCTGCTTTAGCGGCAGTTTTCTTCCTGCTAAAGCGGCGATAATTTTAACGCCGTGCTTGATAATATGCCCCTATGGTTTTTAAAATGGCCAGATAGGCAACTCCTTTCAGATGCACATCAAAGTACATGGAGGTAAGAGGCGAGCGAGATGGAAGGGCAAACAATTTCCTGATGAAGTTATTTTCTGCAATTGTCAGCGAGTTTAAGTCAGCGTAACCCCAGATTTCAGCCCAATACAGAGCCTCGCCCTGGGCTGTAGCTCGATAGACTTGCAGGGCGGGTGAGATGACATGTGACATTGTTTGGTTATAAAACCTTATGATGGCATTAGATCTGTGTTCTATCAGTAGTGGGCTTTTAATAATTTGACTTGTCCACCTATAGTTATCCATGAGTTTAACACCCAGGTAATCAAAATTGTGAACTCTTTCAAGAACCTCTCTACCTGCACAGACAGTATAACTTTTCTTTTTAGATTTCTCAAACACCATGTACTTCAGTTTACTTGCATTCAATTCTAGACTTCTAGAATTACAAAAGCTTAGGGATTTATCAATTACATTTTGGAGTCCCATGGGTGTTTTTGAAATCAGGAAGGAATCATCGGCAAAGAGGAGAACTGGTATCTTCCTAGCGTTCAGGACCGGCGAGCCATTTCTACATTGCTCTAGAATTTCTACAACATCATTAATGTATAAGGAGAACAAAGAATGTGTCAAAAAACAGCCCTGATGAACTCCTCTCTCAATAGGGATATAATCTGTTAATTCTCCATTAGGACCCCAGTGGACTCGAGCATAGCTATTCGTACGTAATTTCTCAATTAAATATATAAGATTACCAGGGGCCCCCATTTTCGACATAACTTGCCAGATTATTTGTTATAATGGGAGCTGGTACTATAGTTGTGTAAAGATTATTTTCTTGTCTCGGAGAATCACCCATCAGAGTCACTTCTAGGTAGTTGTGGTCACTATCTAATCACATTACCACTGTCATATCGGCCAAGAGTGGCCATAATCTCAGATCAAAAAGGGCGTAATCAATAACACTGGTGCAATCCCCTAAATTAAATGTTGCTGCTCTGTTAGGGCGAGAAAGCAAAAGACACACAATTGATGGACAGAATGCAGAACAAATCAAAACATTCACCCCCAGTCAAGAGATCTGGGTTAAATCCATCATTCTTCTGCTCACCATGCCACCCCAGTTTAGACCTGGCAATATGCAAATCAGTCTTGACCCTGTGC
This sequence comes from Triturus cristatus, assembly GCF_964204655.1. Classification (NCBI taxonomy): domain Eukaryota; kingdom Metazoa; phylum Chordata; class Amphibia; order Caudata; family Salamandridae; genus Triturus; species Triturus cristatus. Next base: position 1,391,482,595 of record NC_140590.1, read on the forward strand.
CTCATGGGAACAGTCCAGCCCGAACTGCCGAGCCAGGTCCTCCCCGGACCGTAAACAAGCATCCTAGGACCGGTTCCGGGGTTTCGCCCCTCTTCAGTCAGGATTGCTTGATTCCAGTGGCACAGTGAGCCCAGGACCCACGTCTGGGCATACCTGGAGCACTTAGGGCGAGAAAGCAAAAGACACACAATTGATGGTCGGAATGCAAAACAAATCAAAAATTCACCCCCAGTCAAGAGATCTTGGTTAAATCCATCATTCTTTTGCTCACCATGCCACCCCAGTTTAGACCTGGCCATATGCAAATCAGTCTTGACCCTGTGCCTCATGGGAACAGTCCAGCTTGAACTGCCAAGCCAGGTCCTCCCTGGACGGGAAACAAGCATCCTTGGACCGGTTTCGGGTTTTCACCCCTCTTCAGCCAGGATAGCTTGATTCCAGTGGCACAGTGAGCCCAGGACCCACGTCTGGGCATACCTGGAGCACTTAAGGCGAGAAAGCAAAAGACACACAATTGATGGACAGAATGCAGAACAAATCAAAACATTCACCCCCAGTAAAGAGATCTGGGTTAAATCAATTATTCTTTTGCTCACCATGCCACCCCAGTTTAGACCTGGCCATATGCAAATCAGTCTTGACCCTGTGCCTCATGGGAACAGTCCAGCCCGAACTGCCAAGCCAGGTCCTCCCTGGACCGGAAACAAGCATCCTAGGACCGGTTTCGGGGTTTCACCCCTCTTCAGCCAGGATAGCTTGATTCCAGTGGCACAGTGGAGAAGTGTGGCTCACTGGTTAGAGTAGGCAGACCTGGAAGCAGAGGTCAGCCCGGGACCAGGGTTCAATTCCCGGCTCGGCAGGGTCTTGAGTCCATAAATTGTCCATGGACTCGATAATTCTCGCTCCAGTGCATACTCGATTCATGGGTTCACACTCTGCGACTCTGGGCAATAGCTTGCTTAATCTCCACAATGGCCCCTCGCGGCGGGATGCCTGGCTTTCACCTTGTGGATGCCCTGCTGGGTTATCTCACAGGGGAATACCAGGACGGGTTCCCTAAGCAAGCGCTTAGAGACCGGTTGGTGATTTGCGCTATATAAATATCTGCACATTTACAGTGACCCCAAGATCCCTGGAGCGCTTGTTAGGGTCAGAAGCAGTACACCCATTACATGCTCTGAGGCCCCTACCAACTGTTAAGGATGCTAAATATAGTGCAAGAAGATTAGAATTTATTTTCTTAGGATGTCCTACTAGGGGAGGGATTCCCCATGTTTCGTCTTCCACTCTTGTGATCTTCATTAAATAGACAAAGGGTTCAAAGGAGGTATTAAAATCCTCTGCTACTACAATTTTTGTCTTTGCTTGGACAGTGGCCAGGAGAGATTTGTCAGCTCCCCTTAAAGTTCCAACATAGATATTAAAAATAGCTAAGCTAAATCCTGATGAGAAGGTCAGAGTGATCCCCATTAGATCAGGGCCGGAAGTGGTCATTGGTGTGAGTGTACTAATGCAACCATACCTAATTAAAATCATAAGACCCCCTTTGGCTCTTTCGAATTGCTCGGTTGGTTTTTCATCTACGCTAAATGAAGTGTACCCATCTATAAATAACTTCTCATTAACCAAGGTTTCTTGGAGTAAACAGATGTTGCGTTCTGATATGTATGTCAACTCTGAATTGTTCAACTTAGAGCCCAAACTGGCTACATCACATGATAGTAGTCTAATGCTAGTTAAGGAGGCATTTAACCCACTATGTCTACTTCCCAATGAAACCCTTGATGTTGCATCTGAGCCTATAATCTCACAGGAGTTTATGACACAGCTCCCTATTGGATTAAGTGTATTTGCTCTAGCTGCCTTAGCACTATCCCTGAGCCCAGTGGTATTGTTGCAGCACCCTATTGGGTTAGGTGTATTAATTCTAGCTGTTCCTAACACTATCCCTGAACTCATAGGTGTCATATATAATATGGTTAGCAAATATGTTACTTAACTCAGTCTCAATTGAGCTAAACCCTTCATTACTGCAATGAGCAATTACCAAAGCTTTGGAGTTAACAACAGTTATTTTGCTAGATGCACAATTGTAACCCTTGTGAGACTTCGTTATAGGGTTACACATTAGTCAGTCAATTTCTTCCAGACTCGTTCGACCAGCCACAGGCTCTCTTGGGGTCCCAGCGGGTGGAGGAAATGCCTTCAATCTTATTCTCAGTGGTTTGACCCCCTTGAGGTGGCAGGTACACAGTTCAAAGTTAATGAGAGTTTCAGCCAGATACGCTGATTTTAGGACAAGTTGCATATAATCCTATGCTGTTTGGTAAGATGGATACCTTTTGGCATACACAATGTCAGACTTTACCACAGATAGATATTTCCACTCAGCTCTCAGCCAATGGGTTACTTTGTTGATCATGGCTTCAGTATCCGTATAAGAGTCTGGCTTCAGTTTAGGGACCTGGGTCATATAGATTGATTGGGAGAAGGAAGTAGGTAGAAGCTTCTGTGGTGGTATTGGGTAATCTTTGCCACAAAGTCTCCTTGGAGGCCGAGAGGGGGATAATCCAGGATTACCAGCTTGAGGGAAACACTTATCATTAAAATAGTTTCTGTTGCCACTTAGAAAAGTAAAGGGCAATGATTTTTTAGCTGAGCGATCCAAGTGATTTTGTGGACGCAATGACTCAAAGCTGCTTTTACCCACTATTAGTTGGAATCTATTGTGTATTTTTTCAGAGACAAAAGTTTTTTCAAGATGCAGTTTACTGCAGTTTGTGAAAGTCACCTGTCGAGATGTATTACAGGAAGAGAGTTTGGGGTTTATACTTGGTTGGTCTGTTATCAGGGGATCATATACTTCCCTTTTGTGACTAGCATCTTGGTAACAAGAACAGGATTTATTTAACAGTCTGGTAACTTGAACCGACAGTGTGGTAATCAAATTTTTAAGGTGGTCCAATTTGAGGTCCAGTATATTAGAGTGACTAGTCTCTTTATGTTCATTAACAGTGTTATTAGCTGATAGAACTTGATTTTTTCCTGGTGTTGGAACCTGTTGAGCTGTAATTTCCTGGATTTCTTCATCCGGTTGAAGGGACTCAAAGCGATTGTGGCATGGCACATTTGCGACTACATTTTTATTTAGATATGGAGAGCACACAGTATTGTCCACTTTCACTGGGCTACTCAATTTGTCCATACTAGAGATCACTTGATTCGGAGATTCCAGGGTTTCATGAGATTCTGTGCTTGTCGCTAGGGAACAATACCTGAATCAGGGTGGTTGTGAGCTTTAGCTTTCATGAACATTACTGGAACTTTTGGTCAATGGCACTTCCCCATATTCACGTTTGTATTTAAAAGTTGTTCCACTTCCTCAATTAGATGGTCAATATCTGCCAGTGTTTGCAATTATGGTGGAGCTCCATTCTTAACTTTTCCTAACCTTCCTGTTTTTTTCGGGAGGGTTTCACTTTTAGCAGCTTCACCTGTCCTGCATTTGTCCATGTTGCAGAGAGAAACAAAAATCCCAGGCTTATAAGAGATCATTTGAGAGGAAAATAAGGGTGCAGGTGTAAAAGCAGTCCGCGACTGTTTTTTTACTTGTTCTTAACAAATTTAGTGGAGAGGTCATCCAAGCCACACCTAAACTATTCTCGATGATGGAAAGAAACATGTAGAAAGCTCTTCTTTTTTATCTTGAGCCGACAGTGTCCCTTAAGAGACCAGGACCCACTGAAGTACAACCCAACAATAATCAGCAACATGCGGCGAGTGAAATAAAAGACTAGGCAGTACCTTGCAGGAAAAGCGTTGGAGGTTAGGGATCCTTTCTTACACTAACAGTCGTCCTCCTGTGCCTTACCAGCCCCCAAATCTCAGGCTTTAGAGGGGGGCCTAGCCCAGCCTCCATCGGGCTACGACGGATGTGAACGGGCCCGCACTAGACCCAGGTGCGGCCCGTGCCGCGGGGCTGCAATGTCTCTAATGAAGGCCTCCGGGCGGGAATTGACTTTGTGGGAGACCGGGGATTCTGTGAGTCCGAGTTCTCCCCTGGCCCAGTCTCCGTTGTGGTAGCAGGATTCATCTGGCATCAGGTAAACAACTCTCCCAGGGCCACAGGGCCGCAATGTCTCTAATGAGGGCCTCCGGGCTGAAAGTGATGTTGTCAGAGACCGGGGATTCTGGGGCTCCGAGTTCTCCCCTGGCCAAGTCTTCGTTGCTGTAGCAGGATTCAGCGGTGTCAGGTAAACAACTCCATATGATGTATTTCATGCACTCAGGGCCATATTTACAACTTTAGTGGCGCAGGGCAATGCAGTAAGTCACCTTGCTGCGCTATCCTGCTTCCCAGGGAAACAGCAAGAATGTCCTGTATTTATGCAATACGGTGCATTGCTGTATTTTTCCCTTGTGCTGGTGCTGTTTTGGCAGCCTAGTGACAAAGCAGGCTCCCTTGCTCCATGGTACAAGGGTGCATGTGTTGTAGGCAGGATTGCTTTTGTACAGGAAGGGGCACCTTCCTGCATAAAAACAATATTGAGTGGCTTTTACATAGAAAGAGGAGAAAATCAGGAGAAATAAAGATATTTCTCCTTGTTACACCTCCCCTGGGGAGGTGTATCTTATTGACACATTACCAGGTTTACAAATCTTGTAAATCTGGGAATGTGTCAAAAACAACGGGAGGTGTGTGGGAACACTCACACAACTCCCATGGAACGCCTACCCAGGGCAGAGCAACAAAATGCAGTGTTTTGCGCTGCTTTACTCCATATTTTTAGAGCCAATCGAAGCCACGCAAATTGGCTTTGCGTAGCTTCAAAAATATGACTGTAGGTTTGTGTCGCTCTTGCACCATGGTGCATGGCGCAAGAGCGACGCAAACCGGGTCATAAATATGGCCCGCAGTAATTACCTCACCAAATAGTAGTGGTATTTACAGGTTATGATAAATACCACTCCTTTATCTGACCACCTTTTAAACAGTGTACACACGTTTACATTTTTCATGTTGTACTTTAAAATAGAAAAATATTTTTATTAAACATGTTACTATAAATTCATAGTTAGAATATACCAACAATTATCACTTTACTGTTTAAAGCCATCAACTACCTTCACAATGTCATTCTTATTTGCCCGTGCATCACAGACTAATACCTCACCCTTGAAACACCTGTATGGTACTCATAGTGTGCATATATACTGATCTGTTACATCCCATCAATCTCACTTTTGATTCATCTACAGAGCCCTCAGAATGCATTTCTGTTCTAATTTGCATCATGCACTGACTGATATCCAAGCACTGAAATGTTCATAGGGCTCTCAAATTTGCCTCTGTCCTGACCTGCACCATGCATTAATTTTTCAGTAATGAGTCATTCATATAGCACCCGTGATGCACCTCTTTAATTATCCACTACTATCACACTACTGAGATATCCACATAAACTTTCCACATACACAGAGCTCTCAAAAAGCAACTCTGATCTGATTCATGTACTGAGGTACTCTGAGTTCAGCAGGAATTTTAAACAAGGTCCTCTTTCTGTTCAGGCAGCTCAGGTGTTAACATGTCTGTTGTAAAAATCTGCTTAAACTTCAGATTCACAACTTCAAATCTGGGAAGGGACAACAGAGCTTTTCGGTCAACTCAGCTTTTCATCCCTTGCCTGTCCTTAACATGGCCACCAATAATTTTGGCAATAACACTTGTTTATTCTATTTAGGTGAAATGGCAAATGCTGCCTAGTTCACCTGCATAAACCAACCTTTTTTATAAATATGACTACATCGAAAAGGATGTGTGAGCTTTTTCATACCTATATATACATTGAGAAGAACTGGCAAAATAATGACAAGTTGAGCACATGCCACAGAATTTGTGCAACATCCAAGTTGCATGTTCAAGTTTCCGGGAGATATCGCTCTAGCTAGAGTGTCAGAGGAATAGCTAACTAGAAATGGTGTCAGGGAAATAGCTCTCTAGATAGAGTGCCAGGGAGATAGCTCGCTAGATAGTGATTATGCCAACTTGCACCCTTTATCCATCCTACTAGGTTGGTGCCGATGGTCTTTTATTTACCTACTAAAGGTGGTTGAGGGGAACAAAACAATTCATGGTTATACTTCAATATATAAATTCCTTAAAGGACCACAGACTCCGAACTTCGGTTTTGTCGATTTATTATAAGGCCAAAAACAATTGGATGCAAACACAACGAAGAATCAAAATATATAGGCATAGGAAGATCAATACAGAGCCGAGTCTACGAATATAGGTTATATGACTTGCTCTAAGATGCTCCTTCTCCTCCGAAAGCTAGCAGAAGTCTGGTCTCCCTGTCCCTGCGCATCATACAAAAAATGGGGTTCGACTGATAATACGTCATCAGAAAATTTCCATTGCAACTTTGTCAGTGTGGTGATTTTCCAGCCAGGGGCATGATGAACCTTCTTTGTTCGGATGGCCTTGGTTCCCAGATAGGCCAGACACGGAAGGCATCCTCCCTTCTCGCTTTTCAGCCATCTTCAAAGACATTCCGGGTATCTCCTTCAATCTGAAAATAATTAGTTTGCATTCCGGCACCTGCAGTAGGATGAGAACACTCTGTTTTTCAAACACAACATGTATTTATTTATTTATTTCTCGAGAGACCAAAGAGATGTGAAACTATAAACACTCTGCTGCTTTGGGCCTAGACTCGGGCAACTTAAACCAAACACAGTTTCATGATGTGAATATAATATCATTCTGTTATTTTACATATACAGGAATGACGATACATACATGATCATACTATAACGATTTCACTACGATAAATGTTTAAATGATTCGACTATATACATCTTAATATTCATAACACACTGCAAACTATAAGAATACACATGAGTTCGTTTTAACCATGAGTATAGTCCACCCATACAATATAGAGTGTTGAAAGCGCTCTATCAATAGACCATCAGTTGAAAGTGTCTGTGAGTAAACTTCTGATCACCAGTTCCTGTGCAAGTAAGACAGTTTAGTGAGTTGATGGAAATCATTGCATAGGTGTACCTGCATTTGTGCATGTGTGTGTGTGTGTGTTTAATCTCTTGATAATTCTCTGTTGGGTATCTCCCACATTTTGAGCCAACCTTGTGAACCTGTACTGCAATTATAGTGAGCATTTATCCGAATATCTCAAACTAAAGTAGCAGTAAAACGAACAGAATTATATGTCTGGGATGTGGTGTCGCATTGAAACTGAAGACTAGATCCAGAATATGATAAGAAGATGAGAGATAGCAAAACAAGTAGTGTTGCGAAGACAAGACTGCAGACTGGGCAGTTTGATTTAAAATGGTACCTGATTACAATTTAAAGGAAAGAGAAACCCCATATTTTTGTTACATTCCAAAAGCAGGAAAACAATCCACAGTTGTTGTAGGCCTAAATGTCAACATTTGATTATGGTATTATTTAATAGCTGTGTCTCTAATTATGAGATAGGTTGCAAAGCATGTGGGCAATCACCATGCAGCTTGTTCCATCTTTCTACTGGTGACGCTCTGTTGCTTTTTTTTATTTGCCTATGACATGTAGTAATGCACATTACATATGTATGACTTAGGTGTGATTTTTATGTTTAGTTTGACCATAGTTAGTGATTCTCGTGTTATACTTTACCATAGTTAATGTGTGTTTACGTTACATTCGCCAATGTCAATGTGAGCTTCAGTTAAATGGCTCATGCCAACGTTTAAAATATATTTTTGGATTCTGTGCCCTCTCACCATGGCTCTCATTTCAGGAACCAATCTACAGTAGTTATAATTGTTACAACTGTTGTCGTTTGCGCAAGAATTGTTAAATATGTGAGTTTAACTGAAAGTTGAATAAAGAGGATAATATATATTTTCCTGGGATGGGCTGACCGCAGTGTACAATCTTTAACGAGATATCTCCTGAAGGCCTTACGGCTGCGAGATTCCTCTGTGCGTTGTCTGATAAAGAGGGTGAAACCACCATAGCAGGAAATGCTGGCATTTGATTAGTCCCTACCTCTTGGGAACCATGGGGAGTTATGCTTCACTTAGACCCTGTATGTTTAGTTGTGCATTGCTGAGCTAATTATTAAGACATGCTTTCCCACTTGCTAGAAACCAGGGGCCCCTTTCCATGTTCTTGAGACCTGATACTTGCTTGTAACCTTGCTGAAGAGTTAGACTTATGAACAAATTGTTATAATCTGGTAGTTGATACATTCCGCACCCCCCTTCCTTCCCCGTGGTTTAGACTCACCTTGTCCTGAAGATTCCACAGCTGACTCCAGCTGACTGTATTGTGGTGGTGTAACGGAATAAAGTCTTCTCAACACTTACCTGAGTGTTGTCTTCTATTATATCACTGGCGACAAGGATGGGATCCGAACCCCCGTGTGCAAAGGACATTAGAGTGCAATTCACGTCTGAGAACATGAATGGATTTTTTAGTGACCTAAGCATTGTTCACCATAAAACAGCCTTGTATTGCCCCCATGCTAATGGGCTGGTACAGCGGATGAACCGGATGTTAAAGGAGTGTTTGCAAAGGGCAGAGTCCCTTGGCACACCTTCTTTAGTCGCTTTACAAGACACCATTTGTGCGTATCGCTCTACTCCCAATACCATCACAGGGATATCCCCATTCATGTCCTTAAAAGGCAGGACACCTATAATGAGGTTATCCCCGCCTAAATTGAAGAAGGAAAGAAAGTGTGTAGTGGACCAAAACAAAGATTCCAAGAAAGTAGGTGAACACCAGGCCAAATATAAGGGCAGATATGACCACACAAAGCATGTCAAATTTCGTTTGTTTCAGGAAGGAGATTTGGTTTGGGTTGATCTTCCTAAACCTTGCAGAAGGGAGGCCTCCAGATTTTCTGAACCCATCAGAATTACTAAGGTGGGCAAGAATGTGGTGCAACTTGAGAATGGCCATACCTGAAGTATGGACAGAATTGTTCCTGAAATGGGGGGGGAGGGCCCGGCGCCAAACCGGATCAAGTAGGAGCTAAGAACAATGACAGTTCAGATCAAGATGGAACTAATGGTAATATGGTACCTCAAGTTTCCAAAATTTCCGAGAGAATATAAGACTACTCCAGTGTGCACCAAAGACTATAGTTTAACCTGAGTTTATGAATGTTACATGTTTCCCTGCTCATAAGAGTAATGTTCAGTTGGTATCCATGCTAATGTAACTTCATGCTCTGCTTCCTGTACCTTTCCTGTGCTCCTTTTCTCTCTCTCTCCTCTTCACCTTTCCCTTTCCTTTGATCACCTTGCATAAGAGGTGTGTTATTATCTGGTAGTTGGTACATTCCACCTCCCTTCCTTCCCCTTGGTTTAGACTTACCTTGTCCTGAAGATTCCACAGCTGACTGGACTGTGGTGGTGTAACGGATATAGTCTTCTCAACACTTACCTGAGTGTTGCCTTCTATTATATCACAAATCCTTTCTCTTTTACTCAACTGAACCTTATTCTGCCTTTTTGAGGTTTCAGTTACTGACACCTGCTGCTTAAATTCCACAATCTCAACTGAATCCTCAGCTCATTTTTAGGGAATTGTCTTTCAGGGCAATGGAATCTTATTAGACTTGCATAGGAATTTCTTTAAATACCTTGCTTTTATATTTGCTATTTTTACTGGCTTTGGATTATACCGAACAACAATTTTGAAAAGGTGATTATTGATTTGCAACTAATTTGAATAATTTGAGTGTTTAACTTTACTAATCTGCTAATAAACCTTCAAGATTTGCAAATCTACTTCTCACTGTTATTAAAGTGGAGCCTAATGCACTTCACTGTCATTGATATACTGCCGGCGATTTGATGTTAAGTGTCAATTCAAGAGAAAGATCCATCCACTTGAGTGCAGCTTGTACTTGAATTTGTACCAATGATTTTTACAGGGCAAACCAAATCCTGTGCGGAGAATGATTATCATGGAAGCTTAGAGAGCCAGACTTCAGCCCAGAGACTGTTAGAATCTTACCAAGCACAGTCTGCGTCCCTGAGGTTCCATTGTCCGGTTTGTAGAATTGGTGATGTTCCAGCATTCCTGAAATGGTTATGCGTCTTAGATATTTTGCGGCGTGGTGTCCATTTGAGTTCAGAAGGGCTCTCTGTCGAAGTGAGATTTGAAATGAGATTTCGCATATATTGCTTGTGATCATTAAGAGAAACATACTTGCTGCAAGAGATTAGGTTTATTTATCAGACTTGTCATAGTCTAAGAACCAAGGATATATATTAACGATATCAAGTTGCAACTTGTCTGTTAAGGTTTTTTGGTGTCAGACCGTGAAGCGCTATCGCTGCACAAAAGACAGAGACTTATTAAAAATCTTTTGCAAGGGCGAGCTAACTGAGATTAGTGTGTGGTGAGAGCACCAGAAGGCCGTTATTTTCCATTTCCTCAAGAGTGATTGGTGACTTTGAACTTTTCTTTAGTGCAACAGACAAGAGTTATTGTTTTGTTTTTGTTTTTTAATAATTTGCTTATGCAAAGCTGATCGCTGTTGAGTGAGAGCTGCTGCAAGGTGCTGCGAGTGGTGTCAAGAGTGGTACACTGGCATTGGACAGTTGGTGTGTGTACTGCACTGAACTTGGTCATTACGTAAGAGCGTGCCACGTTGTGAGTGGTTGGTTCAGCAGTTTTGCACTGAGATTGGATGGTAGTGTTGTTGCCTATTTTTTGGTGGTTTGCTGAGAATTTCTGGTTATTTCAATGAAAGTCTGTTGATTTTGTACTGCGCCGTACATAGAGCAAAAATAAAATTTACAAGAAATTGAGAACTTTGTATGAGATGAAAACCCAGCCGAGGCCTGCATGATATGAAGATTTGAATACATGGGAGTGTGCTACACGTGAAGAATAAGGAAAAATATCAGACCCAAACAAAGAATAAGCTCCATAGCTGGATAGAAGCAAGGGTACATGCAGAGCAACAAGAGTAGAAGGCGAATGGAATTAGTGGCATAAGGATGTGTCTGGCATTGACAAGAGCCATAACAGGCAGGAAGGAAGTATGAGAGGGGTGTGAGATTCGAGAAAACAAAGATGAGACTAGTGACAGCGACTCTAGTGATGACTTTTTGGATAATTTATTGGCTTCCTGACCTCCAGTAGCGGCCCATGGTAGGAGTGCTGCCGGGTGTGGGAGGGGCAGGGTGGGGGGTAGTAAACTACGGATTACGGACGATTAGAGGTAAGTAAACATATAAATAAATAAAACGAATTTCGTTGCACGCGCTGCATCATGTAAATCAGGCCCCATATTTTGAAATTGAATCCGCACATGTATATAACCATCCTCCACCCCACTTTGGAAGGCTTTCTGCACTAACCTTGCTTCAGCTCATGGAACTGATATTGAGTGTGGTATAATTATTGGGAACCGGTTCTCAATGCAAACTTCCTGTGTTTTTCACACATAGGTATTTTTCCATGATAGGAATGAAAATTTACTATATTCCTTTCTCCTTGCTGATCTGACATAGTTAAGAGTTTCCCTGGTGCAAAAGATTGTATCCCATTAAAAAAAACATGGGACGTTTTCACGAAGCAATAGTTTGGAGAAAGCATGTGCACTGCATGAACATAGTCTGTAAAGATGATCCAGTAACACATACAGTTCTTGTGGTGATATAATTCAAGAATACTCCTGCAAGGAGCGAGGATATCAAACACATCGGGCCATATTCTCAAGGAGCTATCGCCGACTTAACAGCACTTTTGCGCAGCCAAAGTTGCGATAAATGTATCTCCCCATTCACAAGCTGGTGCTAACAGCCCATAGCACCACTTTTCCAACAATAGCATCTGCAAAAAACATCGCCACAGATGACCCAGGAATCTATCGCTAATGAGAAGCAGAGTAGGCGAGCAAAAAGCCGCAACAACACCACTCCTCAACATTCTCAACCACCAGAGAGATCTGCAAAAAAAACACGAAACATGCGATAAGGTGCATTAGCTGCAGGAAACTAACACCTGCTCTGACCTGGTGTAAAGTCCGATGACAACCGGTAGCCAAGGAAGCACAGCCCAGACCCAAACATGAAGAACAACAGATGCACCCGGGCAACTGAACATGCAGCCCGGAGCCCCAATAGGGCAACAACACCCACCGCCACCAACCCCAGGACCCCCCCAACCCTCCCTGCCCCCCGCCCAAACCAACAGTGAGGCAGCGCAGACTAAGACAGCGTCCTTCTGAAAACGCACCAACCTCACAGACCCAACACCTGGGAACGTCATTGCCCACCACAGGCTCAAAAGGACAACCTTCCCACGCATCGTGAACATCATTGCCCAACAGGTCGACCGCACCAACACAGCAGACAACCAGCATCCCACCCCACACCAAGCTGCTGGCTGTGCTGCACCTGTTGGCCTCTGGTACCTCCAACCAACAACCGCCAGAGTCGGAGGAGTCTCAAAGCCAGCCTCACCCAAGTCCCTCACACCTGTCCTGGATGCTATAATCAGCCTGGTACCCCAGTATCTATACGTCCACCACAATGCACAGGATCCGCTGGAGACCAAGCAAGGATCATATGCCATAGCGGATGCACGCACATGTTGGAGGCAATCCACAGCTCACATGTACTACTAGTGCCCCCTGGTGACACAGCACAAAATCACCGCAACATACAGCACACGTCTCACATCAATGTGGAGGCAACATCCGAACACCGTGGAATCTCCACCAACGTCATCGCCAAATAGCCAGCCAGTGAGCATGATTCCTTCATCCTCCGACAGTCCATCATCAACCTGTGCTTCCAGGATGGCACCAATGGGAATGTACTGCCCGTTGTCAAGTACCAAATGAACAGCCCACACACCTCAATTCCACAACCATGCAACCCACAACTCTGGCAATGCACATCTGACAAAATCACATACAACATGCACAACCACATGCCAACCCACCAGACACGGCTGAACAACTTACAATGGTAACCTGGGCAATCCCTGTACTTGAGCCATCAAGGGCATGGCACCTTAGCCACACAATAGCGGAATGTGGGCAGAGTTAGGAACCAGGCATGTGTGAAGGAGGCAAGTGAACCATGATTGGGAAAATACACAATGCCAAGAGTGGCGGCGATGTGCTGGACAGACCCCAATATGCATAACACACCCATATCCATGGCGACTTACACTGCTGGCGTATGGAGTGTAGTTGACAGTGGACGCAACCATGTCACCCCAGGTGAGTTGGGAGAGTGGGAGAGTTCGTGGAAATGTTGCCTGTTATGCCCCCCCCCCATAAGCGTGAGCGGAGTGGGATGTCCCGGCGTATGCCAGGCCAGAATAGGGGTGTGAATAAAAAGCACGCAGCCCTGGGCGTGGTCCTCTTCCGGAATTACCAACGTCTCTGCCAGGGCGGCGCCTCTCACACCCGCCACGAGGTCGACGCCGTGCTCGTGAGTAGGCCTGGGCTAAAATTCCGTTCCACTCGCGGAAATTGCGATAATTTGACATTTTCGCGTTCTGCGGAGAGCACGAAAATGTCAAAATTTCCGCAATACGCATTTTACCGGAAATGTTTTGCTTGCTCGCGCTGTAAAATAATACATTGTCGCGCGCGCGATCGCCTTACCTGAATCCCCGCATTCGCCGACAAGTTTTCCCGATCCGGTCGCGTTCTCCACGAGATGTTGGATTGTTGGTAGCCATTTGCACTGTCTCGCGACAGTTCGCGCCCGCAGTAACGTCATTCGTCGCGCGATCACTTCTTCCTTCTCGCGATCATGCACTGCGAGACAAGTGAAAACAAGATGGCCACACCTGCGAGCAACCGCATGGGTAAGTTTGCGAGCCGCAACCACGCAGAAAATACCGCGAACGGGCGGGAAAAAAACTTCCGCATCTTCGCGATATTTCTGTGTGTTTGCGGAGATTTTTAACATTTTTGCGATAATTTGCGAAAGTGAATTTCGCAAATTCCACCCACCCCTACTCGTGAGCAGAGTTGCCTGCGATCCTGTGCGCCAGCGTGTGTCACGGAGGGCCCACCACATGCCGGCGCAAGCTCCAAGCCCGAGACCCGCGACATTGGCAGCCTCCTCAGACCATCACGGCCTCCACAACACAGACCCGCTTTACTCCTTTCTCGTTGATGTACTCTACTGTTGCATCCGGACTACACTACGGTCACGTAGGTCACACATTTGGAACTGAGTCTTGATCACACCTTGGCAGTGAACATTATTTAAGGCAGAGTTTATGTCACTATACTCCCTTCGATGTGGTGCCACCAAGTCTTTGCATAGCATTACAACCACACTTGTCTGTGGGCCCACGCGGACTACTGCCCTCGGCCTACACAGCACATGAGTAGGCCACAGAATCGAAACTGAACATCGATTATTCAAAGGCAGAATACATATCATTGCACGCAAGGAGAGATGTAAGAGAAAGACGCGTTGCAGTCCGGAGGGAATAGGATCATCGTTACGGAGGTGATCAAACACTACCGACAACTGCCCTGGTGTCACTAACTCTGTGCATCGCAAGCCAACGACACATGACTGTGGGCCACTGCTAACCGCTGCCTCGGGCCTACACTGTGGTCCAGTAAGTCAAAGAGTCTTGATTTAGCAATCGCGGAGTTAATATCAGTGTATCGGCATCATCACAGGCTGCATCCCCTCTCAGCCCTGGCGCCACTAAGTCTGTTCCCCGAGAAACATGGACACTCTCTGGTCGTACAGTGGTGGCATCTGAGCCTATGGTCTAGGGGATAGTTTTCATCCTCATGTAGCTGATACCGAATTTGTGATAAAAACAATGCTGTCGCTTTCCACTCCACCATTTGCTGCTTCTGTATAACATCAGACCTTCCGCATCATGCCACGGAGGACACCTTCCTCTGTCCCCCACAAACCTCCACCACATTCACCTTCGACATCGATGAGGACCCGCTCACTGCGCCAGTCCCTACCTCAGTGCACTGCAAGTCACTTTCCCATGGCGGGGTGCATGTGCCGGCCTCTGTGCATCCGGGGCCACTAGCTCTGTGCTGGTCAGGTCCGTGACCCCTTCTTCTGGGATATTGGATGGCCTCTGAGGCGATGGCCTTGGGGTCATCAATGCCATGTGTCTGTGGCCCTGCGTTGTCTGCTGCCTCTGGACTCAATTGCGGTCCACCAGGGCTCACACATCAAATCGAGTCCTGACCTGCCCGGACATCGCATCACCACAGCAGGCACACGCCACCACCACTAGGACCACCTCCAACCGCCATCTGCCAAAGTTGAAACGGTGGTCCTGACACACGTATGGAGTTGCTCACATCTGTCGTGGATGCCATCAACGGCCTGATACCCTGCTCAACACTCCAGGTGCACCGCATGCCATCGTCCGTTACTGATTGAGTTTTGTGCTGTGGAGATGTTGCCTCAAGCAGTGTGGGAGACCTGGAATGTTAATGAGGAAGATGATGCAGGTCTAACACACCCCAATGATTCTGCATCAGGAATTTCTTGAAGGGACAGAATCCAAGACTTTTTCTTCACATGAGCGCGCTCATCACTAGTGCCCCAACCCCAATGCACTGCAACTCACGGACACTTCTGTTTGCATTTTGGGTGACCTCTACACTTGCTCTGGCTCCCTCCATGTTGCTCAGCAGTTGACTCTGTTATGCAGGTGTTTTCAGTTTCTGTTGCACTGGTGTCCAATGTTTAAGTGGTTGCCAGCACCAAGCATTCCGTGCGGGCTGGCTTATACTTATCCCACACATATCCAGCACAAGCATCACTCTGCCAATAAAGGGGCCAGACGCACATGACCATAGCCAGTTAAAAATGAGATCTGCATGTGTCCCTGTGGTCTTGTTGTATGCATGAGGGCCCTGGGCCCTATGACATTGCATTGTGCTGTGTACAGCGGACGCAGACATGTCATCGCAGGCAGCGGGTTAGAGCTTGGACATGTAGCTTTGTCGTCACCCACTCAATTCATAAGGGGAGTGGCCTGTGCCGTCGTACACAGAGCCAATTGGGTGTGTGACGGCTATTTGTGTGCCCCTGGGCGTGGTTCTGTGCATGTGCATGTGTCTATGGCAGTGTGTGTCTCCTTTGTGGGGTGTGGGTGGTCCCTGAAGGGTAATAGACACCAACGTATGTGATCTAGTTCACCTTGAATGGATTCGGAGCCCTCCCACACCTGTTAGGCAACCTCCTTTTGGCATGTTGACACATGGCATTGGGGTGCCATTGAAGTGTTGTGAGCCAGCTGTGCTTTTGGGTACTTCCTGCTGTGTGGTCTGTTGCAGGCTCTGTGTTCTCCTCTAAGTAGCTTGGCAGCCGGGCTCCTGGTGGTGGGTTGCGTGGGATGTCCATGGGCTGTTGTAGGGCGTCGGTGTTGTAGGTGTGATGGTCCTCTCCGGCATCACTGATGTGTTGTCTTCTGTGCTCTGCTGGAGGTGTTGTGTGCCCCTCTACAATGTGAATGGGGGATGCATGTTGACATTGTGTTGACACGTATGTTGGCGCATTGTTCTGGTTTACATGCAGACTGTATGACAATGTATATCGTGACTGTTTGGGAGGAGCTCAGTACTGCTGCGGGACAGTGTACATTTGCACTACATGACGGATGTGAGGTTGTATGCATACTTTTCCATTTCACAGTTTCCTGCTCTGTCAGATGTAGTAGGCATGTTTCTTTGCGTGTGCGGAGCCAGTTGTGTCCTCTGTTCTGCAGTGTTGGTTTTGCGCATTGTACCATGTTGTCGTCAATGTGGGTGTGCTGTGATTGCTATGTGTGTGCTGCAGTGTGCCACGGGGATGAGGGACATGATCCAGGGTAATTGTGGGCGTGCAGTGTGCTATACTTGATTGTGCATGTGTGCCATTGTGCCCATCTCCCCCTGTCCCATCAGTCCCTGGTCATTCCTCACCCTACTGTTGTTGTGTCAGGTCTTCTTGAGCTGTGTCCGTACTCCGCCCTCCGTGCACCATCTACACACTGATGACTAGCCTCAATTTCCTCCTGCTTCTCCTGTGGCTCAGGACTCCCACCTTCTGTTGCTGTTGCTGCCTTCCTGTTGGCAGTGGGTTTGTGCCTAGTTTAGGTTTCCAGGTCATACCAGCGCCTTTTGGCCTCATCCATTGTCCTCCTCGACACTCTGGCTGCATTCCAGGTAGTCTGATTGTGGGACAGTTGCTGGTAGCGTTTTGTCATCTCCGTGACGCTGGTCTTGTGTTGCTGTGGACTGCCCCCGTCCTCCTCTCCCTCTTCTCCCTGACCTTCGCTGACCCCGTTGTACCTTGATGGTGGTGTGTGGGGCTTGTGGGTTTTGCGTTGGCCTCTGAGCTCGTTCAGGGTGCATCCATGGTGCTGCGCACTTTGGATTGTTTCTGGTGTGTTTTTCTTGTTCTGCTTTTATAGTGCATTTTCCCGCCAGACACGTGGGATTTGCAGGTCTCTGGCTGATTTTGCAGCATTTTTTATCGCACTTGACATAAACGCAGTGTTTTTTGCATTAGTGTTTCGCATTTTTGCGGCGTGGCGTTGTTTTTAACATGCCCATTTGGCGCGTTATCTGGTGACTATCGCATGGTACAGTCGTGTTGTGAATACTTAGTTAACACGGCGTAAATTTCCCACGATGAACTACGATGTTGTAGGGTGCATTAAGTTACTTTTGAGATGATTTTCACACGTTCTTGATAATATGCCCCATAGAGTGTAGATGATTTTGTGTAAATTGAACAAATGTGCATTCATGCATGCAGAGGAAAAAATGGAAGATCGGGGTCACTGTAACAAGAAGCTGGGGAGACTGAAGGAAATAATGAGTCCAGATTCTGGGTAGAGCAGTCAGCCTGCAACATCCTGGACTGCCAGACAGTGTTATAGCTTTTCCATCAAAAGTGCAGTAAAACGAGCGGCTATAAGGAGAACAAGGCCCAGCTTGGAGACAGGCTCAGAAGTGGATAGGTCACTAGCACTGCTTGTCTCCAATTGCGTCCTCTACCATGGCCGAGTGATTGGCATTTACACACCAAGAATGCACCAGCAACTTGACATGGAATCAGACACTTATCATCTGGAAATTAGCTAAAACGACCAATTCATCTGGAATATGCTTGAAACTATGAGGTATATTTACAAGCCCCTTGTGCCGCCAGTGTGTCACTTGTAATATGGGGAAAAAGTGGCATACTGCAGGCGTAAGGGGCATGTAAATAACCACATTACTCTCTTGTTATACAAGACAAGACCCTTGTATAAGACATAGATTGTTCCACATGTCATGGAAGATCACTCTAATGGAGAACTCATCAATCTATTAGAATTAAATAGGCACAATCAAATGTATTTATAGGGCTTAAGCAGCCTTTGTAAACATGGAAGGGTGGATATGATCCTGTGCTTAACTTGTAAAAGTAAGAAAGCCGGTGCCCAAATCTCTGCTCAGAAGCCTGCAGCTGGTGCAATTAAATGTCAGTGCGCTGAATACCCAGGCTGGTAATCTTAAATCTAGCTTCCTTATTCTGCTATCAGACCATTCCTGCCCCTTTATCTCACTCCTGCAGGTTACTACTTCCTAG
The DNA here is from genome assembly GCF_964204655.1 of Triturus cristatus. Lineage (NCBI taxonomy): Eukaryota > Metazoa > Chordata > Amphibia > Caudata > Salamandridae > Triturus > Triturus cristatus. The sequence continues at coordinate 1,391,501,213 of NC_140590.1, forward strand.
GTTTGTGACAGTTTTGCTGTCTTACAATTCCTCAGTCTTTCTGATCTTGGTTTTTCCCTCTCTCCGCACTGAAAATGCCTGAAGTGGGAAAATAACCTCTGGTTCCCAAAAATATGTCCCGGTGGCCCCCACCGGCTCAAATTAAGCATGGATATGCTCAGAAATACAACCTCCTATAGAAGTCCAAATATATTAGCTGCATGATGGTTTTCCCAATGACCTAGGCCCTCACTGGTGCCCATCACTACTGTTAGCATACTGCCTAAATGTAGCTGTTACTGGGTCCTTAACTGGACAATCCTTCTTTTGAAGTCCTTTCCAGTAATACCTAAAAGAAGTTACTACCTTGGGTGAACAGATTGACTCCTTCCTTCCCTTCTCTTTGTGATCAGCGATCCTTAGGATAACATGGGCTGGCAACTGGGCAACCTCAAGGTTGTCAGCTCTATTATCGTACGTCCGAAATATGTAATGTTTGGTATTGAAAAACTTGCCTCATCACCCCTAACACGATTCTCATGTAAGAGTCGATGTGACTTGCACCCTGTGTTTACATTGGAGGTTAGCTACCTGGTTGCCCGAGCCTTTCCCGGGCTCTCGATGGCAGCCTTCTGCTTCTGCCAGCAAGACAGGAATGTGACCCCTGCCAGGAGTTGTGAACTCTGCCAGGAGTCAGAAACAATGGCCTGGACGGAAAGGAGGTGACATCTCCCTCCCTAACAGGATGGCTAGTGAAGTGGCACATCAAGGCGGTGAACTTCAAAGCTTACACCGCCTCTGATATTCATCCAGTCTGACAACTCTCTGCAAGCAAATGCAAACACTCCGCTTCCAACATGCAGTTGCTGACAAACAGCTCCCGCTTGCTGGAAGCAGAGATTTCATCTCTTTCTCTGCCTGCAGTCATGCAGGTAGGGAAAGAGATGAAACAACTGCTCTTACACACAGGGAGCTTCAGTTCCAACAGCTCCCTTCATGCAAGAGGGATGCTGGCTACCGCATGAGGTGGGGAGCTGGCTGGGACTGCAGGGACTTGAGGCTTTCCCCACGGTCCCCAAGATACAAGAGGCAAAATAAAGGTCAGAAAAGAGCAGAAAGAGCCAAAATAAAGGGCAGAAATGAGCAGAAAGAGCAATCTAAAAGTCAGAATTGAGCAGTTAGAGGCGGAATAAAGGTGAGCAACAAGCAGAAAGATGCAGAATAAAGGTAAGAAACAAGCAGAAAGAGGCTGAGTAAAGGTGAGCAACGAGCAGAAAGAGGCAAGATAAAGGTAAGTAACAAGCAGAGAGATGCAAAATAAAGGTCTGCAACGAACAGAAAGAGGCAAAATAAAGATGAGAAATGACCAGAAAGAGGCAGAATAACTGTCAGAAGGAGGCAGAAAGAGGCAGACTAAAGGCCAAAAATAAGCAGAAAGAGGCAAAATGGAGGTTAGAAACGAGCAGCCAGAGGCAGAATAAAGGTCAGAAACGAGCGGGAGGTCAGAGATAAGCCGAAAGAGGTAAAATAAAGGTCAGATATGAGCAGAAAGAGGCAGAACAAAGGTCAGAAGGGAGCAGCAAGATACACAATAAAGGCTTGAAACTAGCAGAAAGAGGCAAAATAAGCATCAGCAGCGAGCAGAAAGAGGCCGAATAATGGGCAGAATGAGCAGGAAGAGGCACAGTAGAGGTGAGAAACGAGCAGCAAGAGGCAAAAATTAGAAACGAGCAGCAAGAGACAGAATAGAGGTCAGGAGCGAGCAGAAAGAGGCAAAATAACTGTCCGAACGAGCAGAAAGAGGCAACATAGAGGACAGGAATGAGCAAAGAAGAGGCTAAAAAACAAACAGAAAACCAACAGGGAAGACACAAAACCGAAGGCAACAGAGGGTAGTGGACATCAACCAAGCTGGACAGGAAACAATATCTTTTGGAGACTTGATATTACACAATGTCACATATGAAAATACATATTAGTTCTACAAAATTATAAGGTTGCATAGCATAACTCATCTTCATATCGGTTAGGAGACTTAACAATGTTATCCAACGCAATTAAAAACATTGGATTACGGCACAGACATTTAAAATGCTTGTTTCTAAAAATCATACAAGTTGATTTTTTTTTTATTAAACACACAAAAAAATTAAACCATGACAAGGGATAAACACATGAGACAACCACATATGTCTGTTCTTTCTACTAATCTCCCACGTTTATATGTATAAAGACAAATTTTAAATGTGTCTTTATGTAAAAGTGGGAGATATTGTTTGGTCCTGATGAAGGTGGTCATATCTTCCGTCATCCACCGAAATGTGTCAACTTATAATTCAAATTAAATCCGATGAACTTTGGAGTGCATTAGAGGAAAAAGAACAATCACGTGTCACAACCAATGATTCAAACATATTAGTATTAAGAAAATACATATGTGGTTGTTTCATGTGTTTCTCCCTTGTCATGGTTTAATTTCTTTTGTGTGTTTTTGAAAAAGAAGATCAACCTGTGTGATTTTTAGAAACGAAGATTTTAAATGTCTGTGCCGTAATTTTCTGCAATCATGCACACAAAATACGTTCTTTATTGATTGCTTTTGGCGTGGGACCATTGCATTCTGTAGAGAAAGCTTTGCACAGTGGATGGTAGTTCCTTTCCCATCTTTAAACCATGGTTACAGACAAGGTTTTTCTGTTGCAGTGGTGAGCTCTTGGATCGGTTTCCACTAGTTCTTGCCTTTTGCTCAGTCCTCCAAAACAGGTTTAGTCATAGTCTTAGTCTTCAGATGTTAGTGGGAAAGTGGTGAGGGTTTGGAAATGTCCTGTCAGGGCAAACCCAAACCAAGGGCACATAGGAGAGAGAGGTTAACACTTATCTATCTGTTAACCTATGGATGGTGTCACTTCTAGTTAACAATGGAGCAGGAAAGAACAGGCGAATTTTCTTATGCTATAGGAGGACCATCTTCCTCTTATCCCGCACAACCCAATGTCTGGTCCATTTCTGGTCTGGTGGAAGCTTCCATGCTGACATAAGATGCTGAGATTCCTGAAAGCAGAAACTCCAGCACAAAGTGGTCTGACATCCCTTACGGGGTTTTCAACTCGAGACCAAGACGGGGTCCTTCGTTCTCTTCCATTAGGTAATGGGGTTGGCCTTTCCTAGGGGATTCTTGGTTTTACACCCTACATACATGCTTGGTACATTTAGGTGCATTCAGATAGGGTTAGCATTTTAGGAGTACGTGTGATTATTGCCATGTATCTATATGCCTGAATATATTCACTGTTATAGCACCATGGTTGAATTCTACCTTTTATTTACTCTGTTGGTGCTTTCAATCTTATATATCTGTTTCTGTCTGATGGCTGTTGCAGCACACGTTTTTTATACTAGGATGACGCTGGATCAAATGAATGCTCATCGAAAAACAGCCCCATAGTTTAGTCCGTGGATTTCTCTGAGACTAAGTGAGCACGAGTGACAGGGCGAAAAGTAGTACACTGTTTCCACAATCCCTGAAGGATCAAGTGTTGTCATGTTCGATAGTTGCCAGAGATTATTCGCTCCTTGGTAAAGTTAGAGGGTTTATGGTGGCACTGCGAGCTAGCTATTCTAAAGGCTAACATATCCTTTGGGGGGTGTCTGGAATCAGTCTGGACACCAATCCATTAGTTTATGTTGTCTAAACATGCAGATCCTATATAGATTTATAAGAACAACACGAAAACACCTCATCCATGAGTGAAGGACCCTGTTGCAGGGGACAGGTAGACCAATTTTAAAACACTGGAGAGGTCAATAGGTGACTCTTCTTGGCTGTCAACATCTAAAAATGTCTGTTCTACCATTATAACCTGTTGCTGCCATCACTGTCAATCCTCTACAGCTCATATAAATGACTGTGGTCATTCTCAGTAAAGATGTCCACACTTGGTGTACCCTCTAGAAAACAAAGCTCAGCTCTAGTTTGAATTTGTGTTGCAACAAGTCCTCAGAGTGCACAGTGCACATGCATGCACGATTGCCATGTGTGCCAAGAAGAAACTCAAAAACCTACAGAACCTGTGTTAGACTTGGCATCCTTGGTGTGGTTTCCGCTGACTTTTTACATCTACCTCCTGGATATTTGATGCTGTGCTGGATTTTGTTTTCGCTAGCTTAGATGCTTTGGGCACTTTGCCACTGCTGATCAGTGTCAAAGTGCAAGTGCTCCCTGTGTAAATTGTTATCATAATTGGTTATCCTTGTTTGTCATATTTGATTTACTTATAGGCCCCTAGTAAAGTGCACTGAGAGTGCCCAGGGCTTCTAGTGGGCCTGCAGCACTGAGTGTGCCACCCACACAAGTAGCCTTCCAAATGTAACTCTGCTAATGCAGTTTTCAAATACCATGTCGACCTGACAAGTGCACTCACTTACCTGGCCCTAACCTTCCCTTTTCTTACATGTAAGACACCCCTATGGGAGGCCCAAGGTACCCCCCAGGGTGCAGTGTAGGTATAAGGTAGGGCTAGTACTGGTGTGTTTTACATGTCCTGATAGTGAAATACTGCCAATTTCGTTTTTTACTATTGAGAGGCTATCTGTCACATAGGCTAACATATGGAGTCACTTTGTAACATCTTACAAGTATAACTTTCCATTTGGACAAGGTAGAGAAATGGAGTTCAGGTTCTCTGAACTCACAATTTAAGAACACATCTTTTTAGGGGGATGGTTTTTAAATTGTGTGTTTGAAAATGCCACATTTAGAAAGTAGGCATTCTCTTATTTAACCATTCTGTGGGCCTCTGCTGGGTTTTTTAATGACGGTCTGGTTTTGGAGTGACGGGGGCTCGGGATGTGCATTCACTGTAGACAACCACCGGAGGGATTGAGGTGTGTCCAGCCTTTCCTGGGGGACTCAGAGCTGAGCTGCATAGACCTTGGCTGCATTTAGAGTGGTGGGAGGCGTTTTATATACACCTGAATAGGCAGTGCCTCCTTCGCACAATGCTGTCTCCACCTCCTGTAGTGAGGCTGCACTAGAGAGGACAGAACTGATTTGGACTGGGCGGAGAGACCCTTGCCACAAAGAGAACAAAGACAAAATGGGGTATAAGTAGTGGACCTTAAACCCCAAAGAATTAGATCACTTTTGGACTCAAGAGGAAATTTTTGCCATGGAGAAGAGCTGTAAGGAGGAGTGCTGCCCATTTGCTGTGTGCTTTGCTGGGTTGGCCTGCAATTGCTGTTTCTGCAAAGGAAGAGGAAAAAGACTGGAACTTTGCTGAGATCCTGCTTGAAGAAGAATCTCCAAGGGCTTGTGTGTGCTGGCCTCCTGTTCTGAAATCTCAGTGAAGCAAAGACTTAACTAACAGCTCCCCTGAACTCCACTGCTGAGAGTTCTGATCTGCTAGGAGGTGCCTATTCCAATTTTGGGCCTCTGGAGGTTGTTCTTGCTGTTGGGAGCTGAAAGAAACCTAAATGAAGCAAGAAAAACAATCTCCGATGCTGTCAGCGATGCCACTGTGACACTGTGACCTGCACCGAGGCCAGGGGCACTGCTCGTGAAGTGCATGATGCACAGCCCCACCTGCACTGTAGCTCCGACGCCCATCGACACCTGCAGTTTTCGGCCTTCTTTTTGTCCGCTCTCGCACTGATGCCGTCATTGCCAGTGCCTGCATCCCATTATCGCAGAGCCAATAATCCCCGAGGGTGGCTCCATGAGTCTTTGACTTCTCACCACCTCATCAGAACTGATGACTCACTGCAGAAGCAACCGACTTCCCTGTCCTGAACTCGATATGTCGCCTCCTCGCGGACCCAACGCCTCGCCGCCCGCATGGCAGCCAGGGAGCCGGCCTCCACCTAGGCGCTGACGCCTTATCTCCACGACGCCGTGCATCATCCAAAAACTTTGTTCCAAGGTACTGTTGTTTGGGGGTCCACGTGACTCCATGGCTGACGCTGCGCAACATGCCGTTGGCACCGTACTTTGGACTATTGCCTGTCACAACATCGTAATAGCCCAAGGTAGAGCTGGTTGTTTTCTACAAGTACTATTTCTGCAAGTAACTGTTTTAAGTGCTATTTTGATATATGTATGTTGGATTTTTGTCATTTTGGTCTTGTTAGGTTTAGATTAAGATACTTTATTTTTCTAAACTGTTGTGGTGTCCATTTATGGTGTTTTTACTGTGTGTTTCGAGTAAAAAATACATTACACATTTCCTTTGGGATAAGCCTGTCTGCTTGTGTCAAGCTACAAAAGGGGTGAGCAGGGGTTTTCTAAAGTGTGCATCCCCCTTACCCTGATTAGAAGCAATGGTCCCTACTTGGACAAAGGTACATACCTCTGCCAACTAGAGACCCCCCATTTCTAACAACCTGGTATGAGGAACTCAAATCAAGTACGCACGTTCTCCAGAGCCATAAATGGACATTTTCATAACAACATAATCTAGCATAACCAAGCACTGAAAATGCAGTTTTCCTATAAGTCAGTGCATTCTGCTGTTGACTGATCACCTCAGTAGCGTAACATAGGCCCCGCTGTCCCTGCGGTGAGGGGTCCCTCAGCACGTTAACCTCGCCGGAGAGCTCCTGATGTAAGTCCGGGGGGGGAGGGGGCCTCCACATACCTTGCACGGGGGGCCCTCAAGTTTCATCACGCCACTGGGTCACCTGAGTGGTTTTCATTAGCGGTATAACTAATGTGCACACACCATTTAAGGGGCCAATTCCGAATTGGCTGGTAATGGGAGAAATAGATACCAGGCCCGGAGTTACCATTTCAGCTGGAATTTTCTCCACAGTTTCCTGAGTTGTAACTCAGGAATGGGGAATAACATGCAACAGCTGGAATTACTGAATCCATTACTGCATGACATTTCAAACAGTAGGAAAACATACGTAGAATCGCATTGTGTTTTGCTAACGGTATTCCACACCAGGAAGAACTCTCTCCCATGAAGATACAACTCCACACAACTTTTAACTTCCATCTCAATATTGATGTATACAGCCAGAGTGTATGAAAGAGGCCTGTGGTACCTGTTTGTGATTACTTCGCTGCTGCTAATGTCGCATGCTATTTGTGTGTGGCGGTGGATGTTGTGCAACGTGGCAGGGACTAACATTCAGAAGCATGTACCTCACAGCCCATTGGATTTATTACGCTCTGTTCAAGTTCTTAAGCTGTGACTACTGCACAGACAGGCTCCTGGCCTACCAGACGGGCCGCACTGCTCACAGCCTGGAACCTTCCAGAAGGACTGCACGCCCGCACAGTCTCACTCACACCCTTCAGGGTGCCGCTGCCCTGGCTCGGATCATTGTCTTTTTTTTTCATCATCCATTGGCCGTTGTGACCCGGTTTAACTTCATAACACGTTCTGATTGACTTTCTCACTTAGTTGCATTCAAAACAACCAAATATGTTATTACAGCGGGTGCCGAACAATAGGGGTGTGTGTGTTCCAGCAGGCGTCTCTAGTTCAAACACAAAGTCAGGCCCTAATGTTCTTCCTCGTGGCTGACAGGGGGCTGGAGAAAAGCACTGTTTGCCGCTTCAGAACACAATCAAGTGAAAATAATGATAAATAAAACATTTATTTTAGATGCCTAAAACTGTAGCCATTAGTTTGATAAATGAGTAGTAATGGACGACAGCTACAATAAAAATTCCAAATTAGTGTTTCAGATTTTGGCCCCGATTTTGACAGGCTTTTCCAAGCCTACATCAGCCTTGCAAATGGAAAAGTCAGAATGTAAGTACCTATGTATTCTTGGATGAGCCAGTGGTTGCAGGTAGGGCTGATCTGGACCCGAATGTATTTCTCCTCATACGACTCTGACGCAGAGTGATCCAATGTAAGAGAGATAGAAACACAAAAGGGAGAAAGAAAGAGAAAGACAGAAAAACAGTGGCAGGGCAGGAAAGCAGACATGAATGAGATAAAGAGGGAGTATTTGGTGGTGATTAAGAGAAGCATTAGGTGGAGTCAGGACCACACAATCTTGGTGTTCGGCAACTCATACATTGAGCAAAACTTTGGGCTCCGGCACTTAGGGTCAGATGTACTATGAATGGATTCTGTAAAGTTCGCTGCTAATTGTGCAGTTATTTTGCAGGTATGTAGAATCAAGTGGGTTTGCAAAAACTCGATTTGTAGTGGTCGTAATTTGTCCTGTCTCATGACTATTAATAAAGTAGATTGCAGATTGCGACCAACTATGAATTGTAGCCATTATGGGGATGGTGGCCTGCTGAGGTCCACTAATAAATGTTTCCTTGAAGGAAAACGCCATGCATTAAAAAAATACAATTGTAACTAGAAAAAATTGTGAGATGGGAGTGGTCCATGGGATCACTACCTACTGTAAAAAAAGAAAATTCTACAGTCTTAAAAGGGGAGGGTTTCTGTGGGGTCCCTTTCCCATTTGCAAATAACTTACCTTTTAATGTGTAGTCATTAACCCCTTGCGTGCGCTTGACGGAACCACGCCGTCATGAGCCACGGGCAGCGTGTGCTCATGACGGCGTGGTTCGGTCATGCTGCGGCCGCTCCTCCCACGCGGCACTGATTCCCCGCCTGTGCGGGCGAAATAGAGAGTGGGCGGAGTCGTGACGGAACCACGCCGTCATGAGCACAGCTCGCCCGTGACTCATGACGGCGTGGTTCCGTCAAGAGCATGGCGGCGCCGCGCTCACCCCGCACCCCTCCCAGTGCCGCGGCAGAATTCGCGCCGCAGCGAAGGGGTTAAAGCAATGTGGTTGGGACAGATTTTCGGTTTCAAAACATTAATACATATCATTCTGAATGGGAATTTGGAAGGGACACCCCAAACACTCCCCTTCTAAATACCGAATCTGTATTTGGTCACAAACCCAAATTGTGACTCTGTAACATGCTACTGAACTGCATTTTGGGTTTGTTATGTGTCAGAAACCCTTTTTGGTGTTGCAAGTGGCCTGACTCGTCGAATCAGACCTTTTACAAATGCAAAACAGCTTAGTACATCCGGCCCTCATTATTTGACAAATTAACCACTTATTTGGGAGATTGCCAATGTCCAAATCTGAACTTGGGTGTGATATATTCTAGTAACATTTATAAAGCACTTTCAACCTCGACAAGGCGCTCTGCTCTTAAAGTGTCCTTGAGGAAAATATCCTATTTCTTGGCCTTTAGCAACAACATCAAAACCCAATTCTTCAAGCAATTCTTAACACTCTGAGTTCTTTGCCCACTCCCAGCCTTCATTTTTTACCCACCCATTTTATAATAGGATTGATAATTTCAATTTTAACTTGTTCTTGTTTCACTTAGTGTATGTTACTGTCTCTCGTATGATGTAACTATTTTGGCTCACTTATTAACACCTATAGGTCTTGGGTGCACAAGAGAAATGTTTAAATAAATTGTGCTGTAACCAACATAAGCATAAATTGTTGCACACAAAGTTTTACACAACTTCAAAGGAGTGTAAAATAATGAGTGCCGGGGCCCAAAACACCATTCAAAACACCGCAGCTGGCGCTATTAAATGGCACATGCCTAATACCGATGCTGCAGAGTCCTGAATCCACCCCAGGCCTCTTTAATCCACTGCCAGACACTCCTTGCTCCTTTATCGCAAATTCCTGCTTTCTCCCTTGGTGACTGTTTTTCTGTCTTTCTCTTCCGCCTTCTTTCCTATTTCTGTGTTTTTCCCTCTCTTGCTCTCAGGAAATGTCTGATGAGGAAAAATAAGCGCTGCTACCCACAAATGAGTGCTGGTGGTCCCCACCGGCAAACAGCCACTCAAATTAAGTACTGCCCAGGTTGAATGTGAAAAATTGCCTGGATTCAAAAGCAACAGCTCCCAGGGGTGACTCAGAGGTGTGGCCATGAACAACAATGCAAATTAGAATATCATAATCAGAATATGAAGTCTTTGGGAATTCACAAACCTCCACACCTGCAATCATCTAAGCGCTTAACCTGCACACAAATGGGCAAGGCAGTAGAGGTTGAGTAAGTGTGTTATGTGCACAAGGCAGTCCAGTTGTCAGTAAGTGTGTACTATTAGACGTCATTCTTAGAAAATATTTTTTTAATCATAAGTCTACAAAATTATTGCCAAGTACTTGTGCACTGCATACTCTAGGCATACTTAGGTTTAGGGATACTGGTCCCCAGTGTATGTTTTTCTAAGTTGTGAATATTAAAGGTTCTCAACATGTTTTTTTAAGTTCAGCAGCTTGCTTGTGTGTGTTTTTTTTTAACATAACTGTAATGCACTAGTGGTGCATGCAATAGTGGGAAAACGGTCCAGCTGCTATTCTTGGCCACTAACAGTCCCACCAGAGAGTGCAAAGCAAGTGAAGTTTAAAAAAATGGTGATAAAGTTGTGTACTTTTTTTTTTACAGTTTAATATAGAGTGAACTTGGCCCAAAGGCATCAAAGCACATTACATGAGCACCAGAATACATTACACAAGATCAGATGCATTTTTTGTTTGTTTCATGTGACAATGAGGAAACATACCAGCTGCCGCTCAGGTCAGCCAGCTGCATCACCGAAGCCACAGTGCTGCAAATAGAATCTTTAAATGCGTTGTTGCATTTTCTGAAAACTAGAAGTCCCGTTCTCCTGGTCAGTGGCATAACGAAGCTTGAGGGGGCCCCCCTGCAAAGGTACATTGTCTGGACCATCCATGCTCCGGACCCAGTCAGGAGCTCTCAGGTGTGTGGGCACTGTTGCATTTCCCACTGTTGTGGAGAAGTGTGGCTCAATGATTAGAGCGGCAGACCCTGATGCAGAGGTCTAGCCCGGGACCAGGGTTCAATTGCCTGCATTGGCGGGTCTTGGGCTCAAAAATTCCACGGACCTGATAATTCTCGCCTTGGTGCCATTCCAATCATGGAGTCCCACTCTGCAAGTCTGGGCAATAGCTTGCTTAATCTCCACAACAGCCCCCACAACGCTAAGGATGCCTGGCCTCCACCTTGGGGGTGCCCAGGAGTGGACGCCTCACAGGGAAAGCCAGGATGGGTTCCACAGCGGTATTCGTACAAGCGCCTTGAGACCCTTACGGGTGAGTAGTGCGCTATACAAGTATCAATTTACTGTTGCCCAGGCCTAAAAGCAGCCATACGTGGTAGCTGGGGAAAATAGGATGCCAGTTCCCTGCAGTCTGGTATATATCCACCTCAGGGTAGATACTGATGTGGGGGAATTCAAGGTAACTTTCACCTCAGAAAGTTTTACCCCTTATGAGGAATGACAGTTTCAGACTTTTTGGAACCAGGCCACAAAGATTGTACCCTTCATTAAATGTTGGCAGGCCAATCCTGCCAGAATTTTGCAAGATGGAAACATGCACAACATTAGCACAAAAATCAGCATGTTATTCCTCAAAAAGTCAGAATAATCGATAATCATTGCACCCGATAAATTCTGAACACCTTAGTGACAGTTGTGAATTCTATAGCAGGTCCTCTGGGTGATTGAGACCCTGTGAATTCTGAATGGAAGATCTGGGAATCCGGACCTGCAAATTATCAGTAGGTTTGGCTGCAGTGCTCAAATGTATTCAAATTGAAATGCGTCAAATGCTAGTCAATCTCTTAGAATATCATTGCAACCACCCCATAACTCATACCTTTTTCTCCTCACAGTTCTAGACAAAGTGCGGATGAATTTGTTGTTGAAGACAGGGATTGTCTCCTGCCCCTCAAATAAAAAACAATACTCTACTTCTTTAATAAAGAGGTGCCATCTTTCCTTCAGGTCATATTAAATTCATTCACCACTCCCTAGGTTTCTGTTTGTCTGTTACTGGCCTGGAAGCAAGGCCGATGCAAGCATGCCCTACCATTCCTGCTTTATTACGCCAGCAAGGTAAGCAAATAGTATACTTTTGTAATGCCACTGTTTATTTAGGTTGAAGCATCTGGTTTAAGGCCCACACAGGTGATCTCTGTGCATGAGGTCATGCTAACCTGGTGCTTGCAGTTATGTCTGACTGTCTTTACATGGAAGCTATGCTGGTCTGGATCCAGTTATTCTTAAGGTCTTTAGCACTACAGGTATTTTGACTGAGGTCTGTCTTAGCCATGCATTTCTATAGCACTAACAGCCAAAATGCAGCAGAGCACTGTACAGGGTCAAGGATACGCACAAATGGGTGATAGAAGAGGTAGCTAGTCTGTGGAAGGTTAATACATTGCGATGTCGTGTTCTTTAAAGAGATGAGTTTTCAACTTGTTCCCAAATTGGAGCAGCGTTGGGGTTGTCCCGATGGATACGAAGATGTTGTTTCAGATCCTGGATACATAGAGGGAAAAGGCCTGCTGCCTTTCTATTTTTTTCTTTTCTTCACTATTTAGTCTGCGGTCTCATGGTGTCCTTACTGTAGGTTTGCTGAGAACTACCAGAGATAGTGAGCTTGCCTGCAGGATAAGCGGGGATGATGGTCATGATGGCTTTGTAAATGATGCAGCTTGTTTTGAAGATGATACGGGTTGTCATGGGTAGCAATTGGAGTTGGATCAGGATGGGGGTTATGTGATCATATTTTGCAGAACCTGAACAAGATGTGCTGTGGCTTGTAGGATGACTTAAAGGGGTCGCAGTAGAGATTCTGGGAGGAAATTCTGTCTTGTTTGGACTGACCTCCAGATAAGTTCTGTACATCCAGGTCTGGATAATGTCCAAGCAATGTTTGGGGTGTTGGATGTCTGATGCAAAGGGTATTTTCAAGTAGAGTTGTGTATCATTGGCGTACTGATGTGTCTTTGAGACTGTGGTAGTCATAGAGCCCTCATGTAACTTGTTCTGTGAGCCTTTAGCCTTTAAATTGACTGCTTCAACCAACTCTCCATTGCCTCTCTACTTCCTGCCTCTTGAGAACCACTCAGTCATACTGCCCAATCCAACTGGCATGCAGCCCTATAAGGATGACACTATGTACCGCTCTGTGTGAGAGTCAAACTACTCTCTCTCTAGTAGTGCAGTGGGTGAGACATTGATTCTCAAAGATGCTAACATGACACTTTGTTGGGCAAGATAGATGCTCAGGCTCATATGTTTTGCAGGGGAGTAATTGGAGGAGGCTGTGCTCTAATGCATATAATTATGGACGCTCGGCACAGCCTGGCCTGTAAATGGGTAAATGGGTCTTCTACTTATTGGGAATGCTGGGGTTCTAAGAATGGGATTGATTTTCACCCCACGCTCTTTTACGAGCTTCGACTCTTTTCTGGTTTTGTTTGTGGATACATTGTAAGAATGTGGCTAGTGGGGAATGTAAATAATTTAACCAGATTCAAGTCTTCTGGGGTACAAGGGCACACTGGCCCCATTGCTGTTTCAGGAGAGACAGGAAATTCCAGAGAAGGAGGGCTTCCGATACAATAAAGAAACACAAAGAGACAAGATAGGGCTGGCTCATCTTCTAGCTGTCGCTGGTGCCAGATTTAACACCATGAAAGTGGTACTGTTCCAAACTTAAGAAAATTCTAGCGTTGAAAGATACTCTTTTCAGTATTGGACATGCCCACTAAATAAGGCTTTGGTAAGAGTGAATAATGTGATGACAAAAACATGACAATTATGGAATGGTACTACAGCAATTCCCAAACAGAGGTACTACACTTCAGAATTGTTTGGACAGTGATACCTGGGACAAAATTAATAGAAGATAGTTTAAGATCATCTAGCAGAGCAGTGGATCATGCAGAAAACAAGTGAAAATCATCTTGTTCGAGAAGATATATGGGGAGAGGGTACCAATATATTCAAGGCCCTTAAAAGTCGCCGTTGTTCTCACAGTGCTGGCCAGGCAATTTGACTTACAGCTAATACAATAACTCCAAACCAAAAACAAATGTGACAACCATATGGTTATCAACTCACTTTGACTGGAACTTCAAATGTTTCCATGAAGGTCACGCCTGTAGAAGGCAGTAGGCTGTTTCCAAGTATGCTGCCAGGATCTGGAACAAAATCCCTGTATCCATAATAACCATGCCAAGGATAGTCTAATTTAGGAAGGAGTAAATAATGCACCTCTTCAAAGGACACTGCATCAAAATGCAGTAAAGTCAATTTCTACTGTCAGAATTCACATACCGCTCTATTCACTTCTTGACTGTATGATTGTCTTTGATCCTGTACAGTGCTCTTCTGCCTTTTAACTGGGTTTGCGCTCTACAATACATATACATACATGTTCAATTGCACACACATGTTCAAGTTCAGAGAGAACCTAGACTGTCCTTATTAGATCAGGACAAAGGCTGATGTGATATGGCAGGGTCTAATCTGAAGTGGCATGGTGGGAAAAAGAACAAATTGCAAAGCTTCTTCCCATCACCTGTTGTGTGTTTGGTGTAATGCTCCAAATGGACGAGGGTATGCCCAGATGTAGATCCCTTGCTCACGGTGGCGCTGGAACAAAGCTGCACTTGTCTGAAGAGATCCATTCAGGCCAAAACCTGTCTTAGGTTGCTTGTGTTTCAGTTCAGAGGACCAGGATTGGCAGTGGTTTGACAAACTGCAAGCATTCTTCTACCTTTTTCATGTTTCAGGTACAAACTTTGTTAACTGGTTGGAAAAATAGGTCACTAGATAAAACTTTGAGTTAAAGAAAACAGGTAAACAATCCAAACTGCATTTCTGGTCTCCTTCACTTTAAGTGGAACTATCAGTGCCTAATTTATGTCAGTGGTGGCAGTTGGTGGGCACCGGCACTCATTTTTGGGCACTGCGACTTAGTTTTCATCATCCATTTTTGACCAAGAGAGAGAAAGGCAAAAAAAGTGAGAAAGACAGAAGAAGCAAAACACTGGAAAAGATTAGCAAAAGGAAAAGTAGGGATTACAAGGGAACCTGTAAGAGTGAGATAAAGAAATAGAAAGACTTGGTGGTGGGAAAAAGAGACACAAAGTGGAATCAAGACTAGACAGCAGCTGTCTCAGGCATCACTACCAATTGGCAGCGCAGGTGGTGAGCTGCGAAAAAATCCTTGTGTCCTTACAATTAATATTTACCAAATTAAGCACCAGAAACAAAGAACCTGACAGATAGCAGAAAGTGCGTTTACCTGTCTGCGTGAGAAACGTGCACCGCCGCCCTCTGGTGAGTCATGTTTGTGCTGGTTGCGTTTCTGGGTTTGGCAGCGGACATCTTAGTTCGCTAAATGCGTGTGTGGTTCTTTTATTTACAATCTATCCTCGGCCAGTAAGCCTCTCTGGAAACCAGTGCACTGAGAGATGCCCTTTTTATGGCCTGCAATATAGGAGATCAATACTAGTTTATCTGATCACTGACAGCAAATACTCTTTCAATTAAAACGGGGCACATAAATAAAGCTCTTGGCTGCAGTCCTGAGGGAAGACCAATTTGAATAGGCAGCTGGCTAATATAGCTCGAGAATCTGAAGGAAAATGGAGGGCCCTTCCTGGAGCGCCCACGTCACTCTGCGCGAGGGCTTTAGATATCCTTGCACGCTCCAGAGGTGCCCATGTCCCTCTGCGCGAGGTCTTTAGATATCCTTGCACGCTTCCAGAGGTGGAATGAACTGGAAATGGTGAACCGATGGATGTGCTAGTGAAAGTCTATTCGCTCCCTTATGGAACAATTAAGTACCTAGCTACTTTCTGCTGTTAATCCACTATTTTGTTCCTGATGTGTGTGGTGTACTCAAGGTTGGATTGGGATTCAAAATCGGCCCGGGCACGCAAAAAAAATGTGTCCCACATTTGCATATTGTCTTTCCGCAAAACACTGCTTCGGCGAAATTTTATTAAAAAAAAGGGGGGGGCAAAAAAATGCACGGATTAGATTACACTGGTGAAACACACCTGAAAACAGGTGAGGCCACTTCTGCTCAGGCCCCCTGCCCCTGCTCAATATGCATATATTAATGGGCCGGCCCAGCGAGAGAAAGGTGACACCTCTGCCTGTTGATAAAAGGGAGGTAATGGATGCCCATCTGCCTCCAGAAAGGCCACTCAGGCCCCCACTGGGCCGCTGGTGGTATCCGAACAATGCAGTAACCACCCAAATCGCCCCTCCCCCCCACCAGACTGCTCAAAAAAGCAGCCCACAGCTGGAAATGGACACCGGCTCCTCGGGCATTGCCCGAGTGCCCGTGTTACCAATCCAACCCTGGGTGTACTTCATATGAAATGTTTACCTATTAGTAAGTTTAAAATTACCCAAACGTGAAAACGGAAAGGGAGGGCCCAGCGATTCAAGCTTTTGCTTTGTGTTTGGAAGGTGAGATGTTTGTGGCAGTAGGCAGAATAGGGGATCATGATTTGAGGTTTGGAAGGAAGAAGAGAAATCCTAAACAAGGGAGGCAGGACCGGAATTGGGTTTAATTGCTTCTTGCTGAGGAAAGATAAACACTCATTTAGATTTATGGGGATCAGTAAATAAATATAGGGGCATTTTATAAAGAGGCAACAATGCAGCCCAATATCCTCCCCTCACCATAGGAGTTACCAATATTGTGTATATTGATAAATCACAGTGGACGTTTTGATTACTCCAGATTACGGGATAATGGGCAATAACATGCATGAATTGGTATGTCTGTACAAACTCCCATGTTTACCCCATTTATTACCAGATTTTGACTTGAAGACGTTTTCTGTTTTCAGGAGGTGACATCTCCGGGTGAAAAGTGAGGTCTCCTACTGAACTACTCCCAGGTCGTAGTGCCCAATCACTAGTTTTCCAAATGGGATCAATTACTCATTATGAGCCCTGTCTGGATTATCAGGGCCCTCTTAAAGAGGCTGCAATTGGAGGAGTGGGCAATAGGCCTGTCAGCCTTTGGGTGGTCTTCCCCTAAACTTTTTGGGTTGCTCCTCCATATTTTTCTGATCTCATTTTTGTTGGCTTTATGACTCTGTGCACTTTATTACTGCTAACCGTTGCTAATGTGTGTGCTCACTCATTAAAACATGGCAACATTGCTTTATCAACTAATTGGCCTATTTCAATTACTGATTAAGTCCTTAGTAAAGTGGCACTACATGTACCCAGGGCCTTTAAATTAAATGCTACTGGTAGGCCTGCAGCACTTGTTGTGCCACCAACCTAAGTGGCCTTGCAAATCTGTCCCAGGCTTGCCATTTCAACCTGGCAAAATAAATCTTTGCCAGGCTCAGACCTGTAATTAAACATCTTCTTTTATGGTGAAGTGAGGTTTTTGGTTACAATTTAGCAATTACCTCTTTTAGAATGACAAAAGAACAGATGATGGACGGAATGCTGAACAAATCAAACATTTACCCCAGGTCATAGATCTGGGTCTAATCCATCATTTTTTTGCTCACCTCCCCACCCCAGTTTGGACCCAGCCATATGCAAGACAGTCTTGACCCTGCTCTCTATAGAAACAGTACAGCTCAAATTGCCAGACCAGGTCCTCACTGGACAACAATCAAGCATCTTGGGACCGGTTTCGGGATATCACCCCACATCAGTCAGGCTAGTTTGAATCCAGTGGCACAGTGAGCACAACACCTTCGTCTGAGCATGCCCTTCCCACTTAGGATGACAAAAGCAGAAAGAACAGATGCTGGACGGAATGCTGAACAAATAAAACATTCACCCCCAGCCACAGATCTGGGTTTAATCCATAATTGTTTCGCTCACCATGCCACCCCAGTTTGGGCCCAGCCATATGCAAATCATTTTTTACCCTGCTCCCAGTGGGAACATTCCAGCCCGAACTGCTAAGGCAGGTCCTCCCCGGACCAGAAACAAGCATCCTGGGACTTGTTTCACCTCTCATCAGTCAGGCTAACTTGAATCCAGTGGCACAGTGAACACAGGACCCATGTCTGGGCATACTCTTCCAACTTAGGGCGACAAAAGCAAAAAGAACAGATAATGGATGCAATGACGAACAAATCAAACAATCACCCCTAGTCACAGATCTGGGTTTAATCCATCCTTTTTTTGCTCACCATGCCACCCCAGTTTGGACCCAGCCATATGCAAATCAGTCTTGACCCTGATCCTCATGGGAACAGTCCAGCCCGAACTGCCAGGCCAGGTCCTCCCTGGACCAGAAACAAGCATCCTTGGACCGGTTTTGGGGTATCACCCCTCATCAGTCAGGCTAGCTTGAATCCAGTGGCACAGTGAGCTTGGGATCCACATCTGGGCAAACCCTTCTCACCTTGGGGGACCAAAGCAAAAGAACCGATGATGGAATTTAGAAAGTTGGCCTTTCCTGCCTTAGCCTTTTAGTGCCTGCAGCCTGTCTCTGGGTCATGTGACTGGGTGTAGTTGGTCTTTGTGTGTTCACTCTAGACAGCCACACACATTAAAGTGCTTAGGTGTGCCTGGATGGGCCATTTCTGGCAGGATGGGAGAGCGGAGTTAAAGGTACAGCGCCACTTACATCTAAATAGGCTGTGTCCCGCCTTCACACAAAGGACCCTGTAGGTAGTCTGGGCCCAGTGCAGGGAAGGCAGGAAACATGTGCACTTCAAAGGAAAACCTTTCTAAGCTTTTCCCACTTCAAAGGAGGCACAATACTGGACCTAAGACATCAACTATTCGGTATAACTGTGGACCTGTAGAAGACTCTACCAGGAAGAAGGATTGCTGTCCTGCTGAAAGGACTGACACTCTGCTGGACTGCTGCCCTGAAGGACTGCTGCCTGCTGGGCTGGACTGGCCTACTGCCTGTCTACCTCTTGTCTGGGTGAAGGTGTTCTGCCAGCCCTTCTGTGGATGCAGCAGAAGTGGCATATTGCAAGCATCTCACTGATGGCAGCCTCAACAACAACACAGGGCTTTGGTCGCAAGCCCCACAGTCTTTTCGGAACAAGCCGCTGCGGGATACATTTTCAACGCAGGATTTAGCATCACAAGCTTCCTTTGTCGCCGGCTCCTCCATGACATTGCAGGAACTCGCATCACAGCTTCTCAGCTCCCCCGAACCAACGCTACACAATGCGTCTGTGACCCAGACCTCGCATTGCCTCAGCTGATTGACACATTCTTGACACTGGACCTCGCAACACTCTTGACCATAGTTTATGGTATTGTTGTTCAGCAAGACTAACTGGGTCCCTGTAGCCGGCCCGCTCTCCATCGCTGTCAGCCTGAACTTATGACTTTGTCCCTGTGTGGTGCGACCACATATTCACAGATAGGGCTTTGTCTTTTTGGCACAATTTTCACTGAAATCTTTAAACCTGCATTTCACCGGTTCTACTGATTCAATACTTGTTGTTTTGATCTTGTTTTATTTAATAAAAATGGCTCGATGTTTCTACATTTCTACATTTATTTTTCCTGTATAGTGTTTTTATTTTATTACTGTTAGAAGTGTTGTCAAATACTTTACACATTGCCCCTTAGTTAAGCCTGACTGCTCTGTGACAGGCTACCCAAGGGTTAATTTAGGGTTGGCTTGTGACTTCACCCTGACAAGGATTGTGGTTCTTGCTTGAGTAGGGTTTCGCCCCCCTCAACCAATAAACCAACTTCTTACAGGAGGAGTATATCTGCATTTGGGAAATATCAAACAACAATGATGTAATCTGATGTAGAAGGTGAACTCAAAGACACCATTTGTGCATTTCATGCATGTATGTATGTACGTATGTACGTATGTATTCCTAAAACTCAGCATTTCAGTATCAATTAGCAATATCTTTTTGAAAAAATATATCAAATCTAAATAACATTAAATGATCACCCCCTAATCTAGGCTGTCAGTTTCAAATGGTGCTTTCTTATAAGTGCAATTATATATTCTTCTCTTAGAGTTTCAGCTTTTTCGTAGGATAAAGTCCCTTTCCTGACCTCCTGATTTACGGCTTGTAAGGAGGATTCTGTTTCTTCTTTTGAACTGTATGAACAGAAATGAATGAGGCAAAGAGGCAAGTGCGATAGAGCATAGGAAACAATTGTGCCTTTTTTTATTTAGCGGCCAAGACATATACATATGTAGTTATATATCTAATCAATGGACTTCTTAAAAAAGAATAGACCTGCTCCCTCTGTACTCGGTAGTCCCACTTTGTATCTAATAACACACACAGTGAGAAATGAGAGGCAAATCAGTAGAGCAGATTTCCCAAAGTCTCTTTATTGATTTCTTCTTTAAAATGTTGAATCCACACTTGGCCAATACATGTTTCATGATAATAAGATCAAGCACAACAAAAAGCACTTATTATATCACATTTAGACTATTGTAATAGTCTCTACTTGAATATCCAAAAGAGACATATGAATAGACTCCAAGTAGTACAAAATGCAGCAGCCAGGCTGCTGATGGGTACACCTAGGTTTGTCTCAGTCAAGAGGGAACTAAGTCATCTTCACTGGCTCCCAGTGAAACAGTGGGCCCAATTTAAAGTCCTTTGCACAGACTTCAAGGCACTAAAGGGAGGAGGTCCCGACTACCTGAAACAACGGTTTCAATGGTACGTCCCCAGAAGAACCTTGCAGCAAAACAAGTGATTGTTCCCTTAGTCAAAAAAGCTCACTGGGGAGGCGGGAGCTTCATTGCTTCCACCGCAAAAGCCTGGAACAATCTACCATTCCACCTCAGAAATGCAACCGAGCTCCTCTCCTTCAGACGAGGGCTGAACACCTAGCTATTTACGTTATAGTGACTCACTCCACAGGAACCAATTAGGCAGTGCTCAGCGCCAGGACACCTTAGGGTAACAGCCGCGCTTTAGAAATTTTATTAACATAACATAACATAACATATCATGCATGCAGAATATGACACCTCATCACTACCAAAATTGGTGCAGTGTGAATGATTGAAGGCATGTCAGACATTCATGCCATTCAAACTGCAAAATGTTTTGTGTTCCATTCATGTACCAGGTGCTCAGCGTCTAGCCAAAGTACTGACTCCAATGGGCTTGTGTGACCATGTGAGCAAGCTGGGCATACTGAAACATGATTAATTCCTAGTATAGATGTTGCTTATGTGTTTGTGTGGTGGCATAGTTAAAATGTATCATTCATTATAGCAATACCAGTGGTGAAATGACATATTGTCAGGGCCCCACATGTCTTACCTTCAGCTTGTGAAGCAATCTCGCAGAGACGACATGAACAACCACCACCGATTCCAACCTTACCCTAGGAAATAGGTGTGTACTGACCAGAATGAAGATGGGACCGGGGAAGGAAGTTATTGGTATGAATGATATCCTCCTGAAGACCTGAATGGTGACCTTACTGTGTCCCTGGGATCCCCCGGAACCACCGTCTGGAAGGAGAAACGTAAGGGAAACACTATAACCACTGAAACATACAAAGGGAAAGTACTCCTGCTTGAGTAGCTATGGCAAGTGGTATTGTGCTCGCTTGCTCTAATGGTCTTGCAAAGGAAAGTTAAAGATGAGCGCGCCTGCGCGTGGTGCAAGGTAACGGAAAGCGCTCCTGCACGTGACACAAATAAAGGGGAAGCGCTCCTGTGCGAGTGGCTGTGGCAAGTGGACAGTGCTCGCTTGCTCTAATGGTCTCGCAAAGGAAAGGCTAAGTACGCCAGGACTTGTTACTGAGGATTCAAGGAACAAGCGCTCCTGCGCGTGCTCCGTAGTACAGTGATACGCAAGTGTACCAACGAGGTACAAAAGCAAGACGAAAACTTATCAGGATCCTCATCCAGGACAGGCAGCTGGTCAGAAGGTGTTGTTTCATCTTTTGCAATGGAAACGCTATATGTTGATAGTGATCTATGAAAGATGAGTTATCTGGTTGACATGCAGACTTTCTGCTAATTGACTTTCAGTTCAACATTGATGCATAGGACGTATGTTACTCATAGGTATTGAGGCCAAGTTGCACTGTAGTAGCCTTTTAGATGGCAGTATCTCAGCATTGTTCACACAACCATTGTATGACATGGGTGCCTTTTCATGACATGACACACATTGCAACACAGTTACAAAGCTCGAAGGGCCTGTCAGGCCTCTATGGGTGATTTGAGGAAAGGCCCACATCTGCCTGGGGGATTAGCTTACTGTTTTATGCAGGCTATACTGATTGTGCTTTGACGTATTGAGGTAATTCAGTTTTCGTATTTAGCCACCATTTTGTGTCTTTCCAGCATTTTGTGTTGCCCTCACTCAGGCGGCACGGTGAACGAGGTGTTGTTTTCCCTCATCCTACTCCAACGTGTCAAATAACCTCCTGCCTCTGTTTATAGCTGGTGTCAGGGTCTGGCCGACTCCACTAATCCTCGTCTGGTTTGACTGATCCCTGTCTCAACTATCTGTTGGTTCGCACCATTCTTTCCTGACTTTATCTTATCCTCTGGCCTTCGCTATTCTTTACTCGTATTCTCTCATTTCACAACTGTCCTGCGGGGCATACAAATGTGTCCTGTCACCTGCAAGTCGACTTATAAACACTACCACTGATTAACTTGTGGGGAATGGTGACAAACACAGTTGGAAGGGAGGCTTATTTGAGTTACTTAATATCTTGTTTTCACATTCCTCTCATTGGTTGACCCTGTATGCATCGGGAGTGTTCTTTGTGAATATGTGTGTTATAAAAGATTGTGCGCCACGAAGTAAAGTGGCAGTCTCCTAAGAACATACCGAGTGTACTTCTGGGACAACTGTACTTAGCTGCAGCTAATAAACCTAATCTTCTACGCCTAACGGAGTGTCCCGTGTCTCTGTTCGACAAAGCAGGTGAACTCAGGAGATTAAAACGTACCCTGTGCCGCCAGACCCATAAGGTCTAGGTTCTTCAATTTGGCGCCCGAACGTGGGCCGGCTTCAGAGGTAGCAGTTCTGCCCGAGGATCGTGAGGAGCCCCGCAAGAAAATTCTGGAGGAATCGCGAACCACGTCAAGCGACTCCTGTATGTCGAAGTGGTCCGAAGGTCTTTTGCAGCGCGGTTTCTCCTTTCTGACGGCTGCTGATGACTGCTGCCCTGACTGCCGCCCTGCTTTGGTCCCTTTGTTGATGTTTGGTATCGCGAGACATTAGACGGGCCTCTGTTGGCGTATGAAGACACTTAGTTAAGTATTGGTGGGTAGCTCCCACTATTTTGTTTTGATTTGGGTCTTTGATTCGGCTATTGCAAAAGCCGAAGTCGAGGGGTGAGTACGTTTGTGCTGTATTATTTGATTTAACCCCTTGATGTTTGTGAACAGTCCAGTGAAATAACGATGCCTGGTCTGAATAAGTTTAGGAAGTTCTGTTGTCTTGGTTGTAATAGGGATTCCCGGCTGGAGGACTCTTGTCCGATTCCTCCGGTTGGAACTCCCACCTATGAGCTTTATTCAAAACATGGTGTCGGCCCTATTGCCTTTAATAAGGCATGGATCCGATACACGAAGAACGATGGCGTTCTACAGTGGCCACAAAATGGTAGTTTTGAGCCTGACATATTAGACAATTTGGAAGCGATATTGTTCAAAAGACAAGCCCGGCCGGCAATGTTTGACTCTTTCCGCCTCTGGCGTAAGGAAGCCAAACAGAAAGAAATTAAGGAGGCAAAACGAGATAAGAAAGCACAAAATATGACGATTATACAGGCTGCACAGCAGTTTAAAGATAATGAGATTGATAATGCAATGGAAATTTCAGAGAGACAGCATCGTATGGCAATAGATAGATGCTATCCGGTGTTGCCTAATTCCCCTTCTGATAAAAGTAAGGATCTGGAGGAAGACCCTTTGATGTCTCACCTATTGAGATTGCCTCCACCCTATGTACAAGGTGCTAATGAACCCCCGTTGTTACAACCTGTTCAGTTGCCTGTTGTCCCCCCACCTGTTCCGGTTCTTCCACATTTGCCCCTTCCGGTATTGCCACTCCCACCTCTCGTGCCACCGATTCCTTTGTCTCCATCTCCTGAACCTCAATCTTCTTTGCCTTCGGCTCCCCTTATAACTGCCAGTTCCTCTCCTGTATTGCCTAATACCTTGTCCCCTGTCCTTATGTCTAATTCTCCTACTGTGCGCAAACGAATAACAGATACTGTCTCTGGCTTTTTGTCCCCTTTCTTTGGGACTCTGAACATGTCTCCGGCTTTCTCTCGAAGACAGTCTCGTAGTCAACTTCCAGGTTCCGACGAACGGGTGGTATTGGACTCTCTCGCTCGCAAATGGATCGAGAAGGGTCCCCAGTATAGTGTGAAAGATATCATGATCACCTTTCATCAGTGGGATGCGCCCACGCAGAGATATGTATTTAATGTTATGTGTGACACTCTCGCTAAAGGATGGGAGGATATGGATTTGGGTTTACTTCCCCAGAGTCTGTTGGATGTTCAGACTAATTTTGATAAAGGACTCATTGTGGGTTCTAAGGTTGAGGACGCCGTAAGGACACTTGTTACTTTTAGGTCGTTGTTTTCTTCACATACTTTTCTTGATTCTGATCCTGCTGTCCGGCAGACATTGAAACATTACGCAATGAGAGAGGTTCCTCCGATATGGAGGGAAGAGGTTGCGCAAGCAGGTAATAATCCAGCTATTCCTGCTCACTTCCAGCGTATATGAGTACATGTCCCCTGGAAGAGATCTGATGTTTTGGCCCTCAAACAATCTTTACCGGATCCCCGAAAAAAACCCTGCTGGTTACTATAAAGAATTGTCTCAGACTGTTGATGCCTGTATTATGAATTTAGCCGATATTGGCATGTTGATGGGAAATGTAGTCCCACAAGCGTTATGGGCTCGGATTCGTAGAGAGGATCACACTCAGGAATTGGGTGGTACATGGAATGCTATAACTGCCTCGGATAGAGCACAAGTGGGTGGTGCTAAGCCTGATGTTTTGATCACAGAACTCCCTGGTAGGATTATTACTTTAATGAAAACAATGATACCCGCCTTACGAGTTAATTGGGATAAATTAGCTGTGTGTAGATAGAAGTAAGATGAGAGTGTCTCCTACTTCTTCACTCGTTTTGAGGAGACGTTTATTGATCACAGTGGTCAGGATATGACTACGGAGGGTGGACAGCGATTATTTGTAGATAAATTTGTATTTAATTTGCTCCCCGAGTTGTCACATAAATTAAAAGACTCTGAAAGTTCATGGGCTGTTTCTTCTTCTGCTCAGATATTGGCTACTGCTCAATATTACGAAAACAAGGACAAAGAGGAAAAAGACAAGCAAGAGAAAAAGACTAAAGAATTAAAAACGAAGGTTCTTCTGCAACAAGCTTATCCTCCTTGCTCTGCTCAGCGCCAGTTTCAACAGCCTCCCCAGTTTCAGAGGGTGTTTCAAAAGCCTGAGCCCTATACTCCGCGGCCTTTGTTAGGTCCTAACCAATGCGCCTATTGTAGGGAGGAAGGTCATTACAGCGTAATGGAGGACTATCTACTCCATGAGGTCGTGGTGGTTCCCAGTTAGCGCCCAGGGGTAGAGGTCGAGGTATGTCGCCCCAGACACAGCGTTCCCCTCCACCTCCACATTCTACGAACTACTTTGATCAGCAAAATACTCAGTCTACACAGTATTACAATGATGATTACTATGTTGAAGGTCAGAATGACGGTCTTCATGCTAACTAGGACAGCCATAGACAAAGTGAGGGAGTTGTATCGATTCCAGTAGATCAGAATGGGTCTTATGTTAATGTCACTACAATGGGTGTTTCAGAGCCATTTCTTTTAGATACTGGTGCGATGAGAAGTTCTATTATTCACTCCAAACTCCCTGGGGCACCTTTGTCTGGCTTAACAAACGTATCCGTAGGATTTTCTGGCGCCCCAGTTCATAGCCCGGTCTCTTGTCCTCTGCCTATTTCAATTGGTTCTTATGATTTGGAAGCTCCGCTCCTTTTAACGGCTGGTTGGGGCGAAAATCTGTTGGGTTTGGATTAATTGAAAAGATTGCATGCAACGATATATTGTTCTCCTTCTGGTGTGCATCTCGTTTTGGGGCGGAAACTGACTTCTCCAATGTATTTGTCTAAAGATCAATTTCCACCTGAATTGCTCTCTCTCCCTGCGACACTTTGGGCTACGGGTCCAAATGATGTTGGTTGTCTTGAGATCCTACCCTATGTCGTTACCCTCAAGCCCAATGCTAAATTGCCACGCATCCCTCAATACAAAATTCCCAATGATGGGAAAAGAGCACTTTTTGCTATTATTTATGATTTGGTTCAGAAGGGTGTGGTCGAGGAGATGAGGGGAAATGTATGCAATAGTCCTGTTCTCCCGGTTCTTAAACGCACTGATCCTTCTCAGGCTCCTGTTTATCGCTTTGTTATTGATCTTCGAGAGGTTAATAACATTGTTGTACCGCAGATTCCTGTTGTTCCAGATATCACTGCCCTGTTAACTATGATACCTGCCTCGGCAGCTTGGTTTTCTGTTATTGATCTGAAAAATGCTTTCTTCAGCATCCCCATTGCTGAAGAGAGTAGGGATATTTTTGGCTTCTCTTTAGGAGGCCGAAGTTTCCGGTTCAAGCGCGCACCCCAAGGCTATTGTGAAAGTCCCTCCATCTATAGCCAAGCTCTGAAATGCCAGCTTGATGCTTTTCCTTTGCCGCCAGGTGCTACCCTAATTCAGTATGTGGATGATTTATTGATTGCTGCTGATTCAGAGGATATTTGCAAGAATGTGACTATTGCACTATTGCGTCACTTGTCTGACCTTCACCATAAGGTTTCACCTTCTAAATTACAATATGCCCGACAAGAGGTTACCTATCTAGGTCATCTCTTGTCGAAGGAGGGAAGGCGACTGACCCCAGAACGTATTCAAGCAATTGCACAAATGTCACACAAAGAGAAGTGCGTGCCTTTCTGGGCATTACCTCTTATTGTAGACAGTGGATTCCAAATTTTTCTTTGTTGGCTAAACCTTTGTTGGCACTCACTTTGAAAGACACACCCCAACCCCTTCCTTGGACTGACAAATGTCAAAAGAGTTTTTCTGATTTACGTGCTGCTCTGTGCTCTGCTCCTGTGTTGTATATTAACACAATGGGGTGACCCTGTGTCTCTAGGAACCTGGGTATTTAACGTATAAAGAACAATGGTTCCCTTGGGTAGAAACAATGCGTATTGTAGTTAGCCGTAGTTACTTCAGCATAACATATAATACATTTCTGAAAGCAAAAACATTTCTTGAACAAAAGGGGAAAGAGGAACAAGAACACAGAGAAAGGATTTTCATTGATTTATGTATCAGAATTGATAACATTTGATAAACAGAAACACATTGCAGAATTTTATACTTCCAAATTCATACAGTGATACAAAATAGTGAGATAGTGGTGCTCAGTGGTGATATAAATACATAGTGCAGTGAGGTGAGGGTGGGAGGATGTGGTTTGTTTTTGAAAGGCCAGATTCAAAATGCACTATGTATTTATATCACCACTGAGCACCACTATCTCACTATTTTGTATCACTGTATGAATTTGGAAGTATAAAATTCTGCAATGTGTTTCTGTTTATCGAATGTTATCAATTCTGATACATAAATCAATGAAAATCCTTTCTCTGTGTTCTTGTTCCTCTTTCCCCTTTTGTTCAAGAAATGTTTTTGCTTTCAGAAATGTATTATATGTTATGCTGAAGTAACTACGGCTAACTACAATAGGCATTGTTTCTACCCAAGGGAACCATTGTTCTTTATCTGCTCCTGTGTTGGGTACTCCGGATTACAGAAAGCCCTTCACGCTCTATGTCCATGAAAGAGAGGGTTGTGCGTTGTCAGTCTTAACACAACGATTTGGAGACAAGCAGCGGCCATGTGCCTACTTTTCCTCTACATTAGGTCCAGTAGCCAAGGCATTGCCTAGTTGTCTTAAAGCTACAGCAGCAGCAGCAATTTCTATTCGGCAATCTGCTGGAGTGGTGCTAGATAACACCGTTATTGTTATGGTACCACATGCAGTGGATACCTTGCTAAATAGGACGAAAACGCAGCATCTTACAAGTGCTCGCTTGTCTGGGTATGAGCTGACGCTCTTGGCTAGTCATGTGCACATCAAACGATGTAACACTTTAAATCCAGCCACATTGTTACCTCTCCCAGACGAGAAAGGTATTCAGGAACAACATGATTGTTTTCTCCGTACTGAGGAGGAGACAAAAGGTAGGATTGATTTGAAAGATACACCACTAATGGACCCGGATGGGATCCTATGGGTGGATGGTTCTTGTTTTAAACTCCCTAATGGTGAAACAACTTCAGCTTATGCTGTTACCACCTTGCATACAATCGTGGAGACAGCACGCATCAGACATAATTCAGCTCAGGCGGCTGAACTGATAGCTTTGACCAGAGCGTGTGTGTTATCTAAGGGGAAGAGAGTGAATGTATATACCGACAGCCAGTATGCGTTTGGTGTGGCACATAGTTTTGGTCGTTTGTGGAAGGAAAGAGGATTCTTTACCTCCCACGGTACTAAGATACAGCATGGTCAGTTGGTAGCTGATCTTCTTGAGTCACTTGCTTTGCCTACCCAGATAGTAATCATAAAGTGTAGTGCGCATAAGAGGATTACTGATGATGTTGGTCGCGGGAATGCTTTTGCGGATGAGATAGCGAAAGAAACAGCCAGAGATGCTATGACGCGCATGTATGTTGCGGGCCCTGCAAATTGGGTCAAGGAAAAAGGAATGTGTGAGGATACAATAGAAAGTGTGAGATCGATTCAAGGAGAGGCTACAGAGAAAGAGTTGAGTAAGTGGAAAGAGAGTACAGGAATGTTAGACGCGATGGGATGTTGGATAGAATTGTCAGAACATCAGCGTAGGCTGTTACCAGATGCCTATGTACTGCCTGTAGTTGCTATGGCACATGGTCCAGCCCACATCAGTGCGAAAGGAATATGTAAGCTTCTGGCTCCAGTGTGGCTGAACGAAGGGATTCCAAAATGTGCAGATAATTTAGTGAAGCATTGTATCATTTGCTTGATGCATAATCCAGGAAAGGGAACCCCAACTCCAGCAGGTCATTTTGCTCCCCCAACATATCCCTTTGAGGTGTTGCAAATTGATTATATCCACATGGAACGATGCAACAATCTCAAATATGTCTTGGTGGTGGTGTGTGCCTTCTCCAGATGGATAGAGGCCTATCCACTGAAAGACAACACTGCTTTGTCCACTGCCAAAGTTCTTCTAAAAGAGTTCTTCCCTAGGTTTGGTTTGCTACGCATTGTCTGGAGTGACAATGGAAGTGAATTTGTGGGCCAAATTATGAAAAAGGTGTGTGCCGGTCTTGGTATTCGGCAGAAATTTCATGCGCCAAACCATCCCCAATCAGCGGGTTTGGTAGAGTGCTATAACGGCACTCTCAAACTCAAGCTTGCAAAGGTACAGGCTAGCACGGGACTTGCCTGGCCCGATGCTTTACCCTTGGCTCTCCTATCCACTAGAACAACAGTACATTCTCGTTTGGGACTCAGCCCATAGGAGGTTGTTTTTGGGCGCACGGCTAATATTTGGAGAGTCCCTCGCCCTAAAAAGTATTCTGACATACAGTATCCAATGCTGATTGACTACTTACATGAGCTCACCACTAAATTACGTGTTCTCCACCAACAGGTTCAAAACGCTTTACCAGAGGCCTCCACAGACCCAAGTCATTCTATCCAACCGGGAGACTGGGTCTGTGTGAAAAACTTTCAGAGGACAAGGAATTTGGAACCTCGTTGGAAGGCACCTCGACAGGTTCTTCTGGTGACACGTACAGCAGTGAAAGTCGAAGGGAAAAAGAACTGGATCCATGGCGTGCACTGCAAAAAGGTGCCCTTGCCTTTTGACCAGTGGGTCCGTAAGGGTGTAGGTGATTCTGAAGGCGAAAGGGTCCCTCGGTTTGTACCTTTCAGTAGTGCACACCTAGATGGAGCTCGGTCGGAGAAAGAAGATTACGACGTTTTACAAGAAGCAGTACCGCCACATCTCCGATTGAACACTACAGATCCACAGACACTATTTCAGGACCAACCTGTACTGAACAGAACTCGATATAATTTAAGGCCTAGACTGGTCAAGGACACCTGAAATTCTCATCTCTTTCGTGACATGTATCATCTGTCCAGGTTGCAGGGTCACGGTAGGAGTCTTGGTTCGTGACCTGTATAGTGGCTAGGCCCCCAGGACTTGCAGTGTCATAGGACGGCTAATAATCACAGCTAAGTGAGTAAGGAAGATTGCCGTGAGCAACAATTTTAGAGGATGGATGTCAAATTGGGAAAGAATAATAAGAAGGAAGAGATGAGAAAGAAATATTGTAAATTAGTGTACAGTCACTGTGGCATAACATTGTGTGTTCTTATGTTTTCTAGTATCTTATTGGCTTGTATAGGTTGGATTGTTCATGCTATGCAGCACAAATCTGTCCCTACTTCTATTTCCTTGCCTTTTCATCCTACTATCTCCCCACATCAATTACATACGCTTCCCCAACATGAACTAATCAGGAGAACAGAATATTTTAACAATTCATTTGTCCAGTTGTTGCATCAACACCAATTGGTAGTCAACACAACCGACTGTTGGGTGTGTGGATTTATGCCTCATACCACAGACAAAGGGATCCCATATTTAGCCCTTCCATTTTCTTATGAAGGTTCCGCTTGGGCCTATTTTGTGATGTTTTCAAATGCATATCAGAACCGATTTAGACGTCCAGTTGGTTCATATGGTAGTTGGCAAGATTTTAGTCATAGTTCTCTGATAAAAGGAATAGTGGCTATGGCTAAAATTGTGGAGAATAGTAGGGTTCCTGTTGATGAGAAACGGGCATACGATGGTTGGAACGTGACTCGTTACGCTACTAGCCTTACAGATAGAGTCAAACAGGGAAAATCTCCACCAATTTGGACTGTGCCTCATCGAGGTAACTTTTGTTTACAGATGAATGGCCAGACTACTGACACTGGACAAGGAAAGAATGTTTGTTCCCATACATACATTCACACATCTCAGAATTCACCACCGTTAGTACCATCCCAGGGCACGTATTTTGTCTGCCACGATAGAGCGTACACGTGGCTACCAACGGATTTTTCAAGAACATGCTATATAGCCTTTCTTCTCCCCCCTACATACACTGCTCCTTCGGGACATCACAGGAACAGATATGGCAGAGGGATTATTGATTCTAAAGACACGGCCGAACAAGAGGGAGGTGATTTCCTTAAAGGATATCTTCCTTTTTGGGGCCCAATGGCCAACAGTAGAAACATGAGACAATTGGTTCGTGTTGTTGAGACTACCATAGATGTCACTGAGGGAGCCTTGAGTAATCTCACAGCTGAACTTCAAGCGGATCGTCTCATGACATTGCAGAACCGGATTGCTCTGGATGCTATTCTCGCGGATCGTGGTGGAGTTTGTAAATTGATCGGATCTAGCTGTTGCATTTATATACCTGACGATGCCCCTACGGTATACCAAGCCATCTCCAAATTACATGTGATCTCCGAGTCGATTCATCAGGACGAAGGAGATTGGTCTTTATTGGAATGGTTTTGGGGATTACTGTCCAAATGGGGATGGAAGGTATTAACATTCCTTGGAGTGGTTTTGGCCATCATTTTTAGGTCTCGCCTTGCTATCGCGTAAGCGATCGCAAAGCGAGACTATAGAGAGCGGGCTGGAAAGTGCTCCCAAAAAGCGGATTGCATGGCTAGCACGCGCACAATCACGCGCATCGTGCCGCCATGCAATCTGCTTTTTAGGAGCACTTCAAAGGGTCCGCTCCCCCTCCTGGAATGCGCTCCCTCGCCCCCAAGCGCGCGCGCGCCACGCTCCGCCGGGCTTGTCTTGTGCGGCCAATGCTTGTTATTACCTTGAAGCGGCGCTCCTTTACTTTTGGAAGCAATGTGAGTACTTTAGTGAGGGGTTTCTATTTTTATCACTCTTGCCTTATCTATCCTACATGTACTTTCAACTCTGCATGACAAACTCCGTTCTTTAATTGCGTTCTAATGTTATCAAACGTCGCCTTTTCACGCTCCTCTCAATTGCATAACCATTTTGAGAACCTTCTATTCCCTCACCAGCAATTACAGCAATTCAGTTTTCTACAGCGCCAACTCGACCCGAAGGTATTCGAGCGCTTTACATGACCACCAGTTACATTACACAAGGACGGATTCATGTTTTTGTAGGCACGGGGAGATTAAGAGATTTACGCAGAATCACAAAATAGTTGACACGGAGATTCGAACCGGGTTTCAACTCTGCATGACAAACTCCGTTCTTTAATTGCTTTCTAATGTTATCAAACGTCGCCTTTTCACGCTCCTCTCAATTGCATAACCATTTTGAGAACCTTCTATTTCCTCACCAGCAATTACAGCAATACAGTTTTCTACAGCGCCAACTCGACCCGAAGGTATTCGAGCGCTTTACATGACCACCAGTTACATTACACGAGGACGGATTCATGTTTTTGTAGGCACGGGGAGATTAAGAGATTTACGCAGAATCACATAATAGTTGACACGGAGATTCGAACCGGGTTTCAACTGTGCATGACAAACTCCGTTCTTTAATTGCGTTCTAATGTTATCAAACGTCGCCTTTTCACGCTCCTCTCAATTGCATAACCATTTTGAGAACCTTCTATTCCCTCACCAGCAATTACAGCAATTCAGTTTTCTACAGCGCCAACTCGACCCGAAGGTATTCGAGCGCTTTACATGACCACCAGTTACATTACACGAGGACGGATTCATGTTTTTGTAGGCACGGGGAGATTAAGAGATTTACGCAGAATCACAAAATAGTTGATACGGAGATTCGAACCGGGTTTCAACTCTGCATGACAAACTCCGTTCTTTAATTGCGTTCTAATGTTATCAAGCGTCGCCTTTTCACGCTCCTCTCAATTGCATAACCATTTTGAGAACCTTCTATTTCCTCACCAGCAATTACAGCAATACAGTTTTCTACTGCGCCAACTCGACCCGAAGGTATTCGAGCGCTTTACATGACCACCAGTTACATTACACGAGGACGGATTCATGTTTTTGTAGGCACGGGGAGATTAAGAGATTTACGCAGAATCACAAAATAGTTGACACGGAGATTCGAACCGGGTTCCTCCGCTCCAAAACCGGCAACTAAAGCTGTTATGCCACATCCGTGTTGGAATGAAAGTGAGTTGGACGCTGGGAAACATTATGAGAGGCATTTCCCTCATCCTTAGAATGGGAATGTGGGTGAACCGGCGTTTCCCGGTTGTCGGCGCATGAAGTGCAGTATTGAAGCGTTTCGTAAAAAAAAAAAAAAACACATATAATATAAAGAACACGTACTTTACAGTCCTCTTCAAGCCATCCGCCTCGAGACCGATCTCCAGCAAATGCTTTCCCTGCAGCCGTATTTGAATGGGTATCAAAGTTTCAGTTTTGTTTCATCACTAGCCAGATCACATGGTTAAGGCACTCGAGAAGCGAGATAGAAACCGACGCCTGCTTGTTGGCAAGCATAATAACATTTAGTACCCTGTTCAACATCGATCTCACAGGTCCTGATTAAAACAAGCATTGGCATAGCCAATAGGTCTCGCTTTTGGGACCTTATAAGTGTTGAACTATGCAACAGTTGCATAACTAAATACTTATAAGGTCCCAAAAGCGAGACCTATTGGCTATGCCAATGCTTGTGGCTCCTTCTTCCCCTGAAAAACAATTCAAGAGTTTGCGCGTCTTTTGTCGGGACTCGCGCACCTCCCCCAAAGCAGGCGCACCCTTTCCATGCAGAGGGAGGGCTCCTTAATTAACAAGTGGCCCAGAGCATTGTCACGCACAATTATACTACTTGCTATCAGCGTGAGAGGGGCGGGAGCGTGCACACACTCCCCCCGCATTGTGCTTTTATCAGCCAGCTGCATTCCCCCCACCCCCCACACACACACTCAGGAGATGAATTTTGCGTGTCTGCCCCCGTGCATTTGCTGGCGCGTCACTGGCACATAAGCGTGTGCGCACCTTAGAGGGCCTTCACAGTTTACTAAGCCATGGTTATTTACCCTGCCATATCCGGGATATTCCTTGTCATACATCCGGAAAGAGAAAGGACTCTTCCCCCCTCCTCCCATCCCAAGGGCCAATAGAGGTCACGGTGTACAACCGGCGCCAGCCCCAGGTCAGGCGCACGATGTCCGTCTGTCCTGGCTTGTTAACAATGAGATGTAAAGTGCACTGCGATTTGGAGTCTGGTCCACGTATTTTGAAGACCAGACCTTCTGTACAGGTTGCGCGATTATCCAGATACAAGCATGATTGCGTCATCACCAGGCCACAAGGCGCCCGCTTGCTTGCATGTGGCGCAACAAAAGCTCCACTGATTCAGTAATTAAGTCTCCTCGTGTCATGGAGAACAGCTTTTTTATTGGTCATCTCGAATGGCCGTGTGCATCCCGACATTTCTCACTCAGCAACACAACTTGACAAAACAACTCCAGGCTACACAACTTTACATGTCTCCAGTTCAAACATTTCAGGCTCGTAGGCCTAGTAAATTTACCTTTGTTCCCTAAATGTCTGCATCTAGTTTTCTCTTGGACACAAGAACAAAGTAAGATGTCACAACAGACATAATGGTCAGTGAACCTGGCCTCTCCCAGGGTGCAACGCAGGCCGCTTCCTGCCTTGCTTTTTCTCTAGGTGTAAAGGCAAGTTGTGACACAGTGGCAAGCTGACCGAACTTCCTCTTGCTCTGAATAACAAACAAGCATTTGCAATGCAATAGGTCTCGCATTTACGCGAGTTTAAGCTATTGGCATTGTAAATGACAATTCCTTTTATTTGTTTTAGAAACAAAAACAAAAACAAAAATAAAAGGCATTGTTATTTGCAATGTCAATAGCGGATACTCGCGTAATGCGAGACCTATTGCATTGCAAATGCTTGTTTCCTGTTGTCTCTGTATGCAGTGTGGCCCCACCATCTGTGGTCTTTGTGCCACTATGTGTGTCCCAAGGCCTGTGCCACGGAAGACGGAGAGCATTAAAATGATGTTGCAGCAACAGCTTGATGACCTCATGGCCATTGACGTCGACTGAGATTAAAATGAGTCTGTATGTCTTGCCTGAGTAATGGCAAAAGGAGGGTCTGAGGTAATTCAGTTTTCGTATTTAGCCACCATTTTGTGTCTTTCCACCATTTTGTGTTGCCCTCACTCAGGCGGCACGGTGAACGAGGTGTTGTTTTCCCTCATCCTACTGCAACGTGTCAAATAACCTCCTGCCTCTGTTTATAGCTGGTGTCAGGGTCTGGCCGACTCCACTAATCCTCGTCTGGTTTGACTGATCCCTGTCTCGACTATCTGTTGGTTCGCACCATTCTTTCCTGACTTTATCTTATTCTCTGGCCTTCGCTATTCTTTACTCGTATTCTCTCATTTCACAACTGTCCTGCGGGGCATCCAAATGTGTCCTATCACCTGCAAGTCGACTTATAAACACTTCCACTGATTAACTTGTGGGGAAGGGTGACAAAAACAGTTGGAAGGGAGGCTTATTTGAGTTACTTAATATCTTGTTTTCACATTCTTCTCATTGGTTGACCCTGTAAAGTGGCAGTCTCCTAAGAACATACCGAGTGTACTTCTGGGACAACTGTACTTAGCTGCAGCTAATAAGCCAAATCTTCTACGCCTAACGGAGTGTCCCGTGTCTCTGTTCGACAAAGCAGGTGAACTCAGGAGATTAAGGCGTACCCTGCACCGCCAGACCCATAAGGTCTAGGTTCTTCAGTATTGACATCACTACTGTGCAAATTGCCCAGGGTGCCTGCATTCCCTGTGGCCAGTACTCAGCCCAGAGCCCCTGTGAAGATGATGTGGGTTTGGCTATATATTGGATTTCTTCCTGCAGTCTGCTTTCACACACTACACCACAGCACTCTACCTTGTTCTGCTGTCTTGCATGCACAGTGTGCATTCATGTGGTCATGGGTCCAGTTTTTCACGCTCATACACACACTTCTACACAGTGGAAACCCTTGCTACACTGCACGACTGTATATAGGCATGTACCTACAATGGGTTTCCTATTTATGTATACTCATGTGATTTCATTTTGCACATAGTTGCCTCCACAGTTGTGGACAGGGGGCACTGTGTACTGACTCTGATGGGATGGGCCTGGTCAAACTAGGTAGATTACCAGCATTAACGCTCACCCCATTTAATAATTGCCAGAGGTGGGCATCTGCAGAGCATCACACATCGGCCCGCTCACTTGTACATGTTTTTCATTTTCATTTCAAAAAGCTTTATTCGATTTCCAGAACAAAATCATAAAAGCATACATTAAAAGGTGCAATAAACATTAAATACAGTTAAAACAGTCGCCTGAGTTGGAAATATTATTAATATATCTGTCATGTGCAAATCATAAAAGTTCGTTTAAGAAGAAGTTAGTATTCCTCGAGAAACAGCAGAATCTAAAATATAGGGTTGATACTCATAGTGATTGCATTGAGTTCCGAAACCTGATGACCAGTTTTAGGAAGCTAGATACAGCATAAATAACAGATTCATTTTCTAGCTGTAGTAACCTGGTTATAGCTGATCTACACGTACAAATACCCCATGCCTTTAAAATTGGTTTCAGAAAAGCCCCCCTTGGCACCTGATAACATTTACAAAATAAAACACAGTGAATATTTGATTGAGCAGAAATGTCATCACATGGGCATACTAAAATTTCGTTTGACCAATTATTACAATCTGGGAATGTGGTCAGGCGAAAAAAAGTGCCTAGTCTAAAACGGGTCAATAACATTCGAGCATAGCAGCTTGACTGAATCGAAAGGTACCCTTGAAGCCCTTCATGAACAGTGATTTGCTGATATCCAATGACTGCGGTTTTAGTTTTTTCCAGATTCCACCTAATATTAGTTAGATGGTTGAGGGACCGCTTTCTTAGTGACTTTCTGGACACCGTTTCCATACTTGATGGCCTCACAAAATACTCTGGGTGTCCGAGCTCAGTTAGCATGTTCTTTACATAGGTGAGCCATTTGATATTACTTATTCCATCAAGTTTAAGAAAGTCAATGATTAAATCCCTGTTTAATGAAGTCTCAGGGGTGACCCATATTTTGTGCCACAATAATGTAGGCGCGATTTTTATGACATCTGAAATGTATGATAGACCCAACTCAATATGTACAATATAGGTAGCTGATGATTTGGGGACCCCTAATAAATAGCGAAGGAACTGA
This sequence comes from Triturus cristatus, assembly GCF_964204655.1. Classification (NCBI taxonomy): domain Eukaryota; kingdom Metazoa; phylum Chordata; class Amphibia; order Caudata; family Salamandridae; genus Triturus; species Triturus cristatus. Next base: position 1,391,538,364 of record NC_140590.1, read on the forward strand.
TTTTCAGTTTTTTGTATCAGTTGTGGGTTTTCAATACTCCAAAGGCCGGACCCATAAGTGGCAGTAGAGATACATTTTGCTTTATAAATTGAAATCAGTTCTTTCACTGGTCTGCCCCCTAGTTTGGCCACAAAATTTTTCAGAGCGCCTATTGCCCGTGTAAAAGCTAGATGTCTGGCATTTAATGCTGCATGGCAGTTGCCCTTCCTATCGAAATTTATTCCGAGGTAGGAAAATCGATCCGTGGTCTCGATCCTCCTGCCATCAAGGAAGATTGGACAGGGTGCTTTCTTTGTCCCGGGACCACATGCCATGGTGTATGTTTTTGTAGTATTGACTTTTAACCCTCTGTCTCTCATGTAATTAGCGAATTTCAGGACGGCCCTCTGTAAGCCAATCCTAGTTCGAGACATGATAGCGGCATCATCAGCATAAAGGAATAGTGGCGCTGATGTTCCCAGGATAGTTGGGTAATCGTACTGTGACTCCCTTAGGTGTTGACCGATGGAATTTATATATAGGGTGAAGAGAAGGGGTGCTAAAATGCACCCCTGTCGCACCCCTCTCCTGATGGGAAACTTGTCAGAGCACTCGCCCATATTGCCATAGCGTACCCTGGCACCTGCATCCCTATACAGTACTTTTATGAACTGGAGAATATTAAAATCTATACCCATTTCAGATAATGTGGACCATAGTTTCTCGTGGTCCACACAATCAAAAGCGGAACTCAGGTCCACAAAGGTGACAAAGAGGTTTCCCTTTTTGGCCTGAGTATACTTAGATAAAACTAAGGCCAAATTTAATCCCTGCTCTATGGTACCTTTGCCCGATCTAAATCCATACTGTAAGTTTGAGACTACGTTATTCTCTTCTGCCCAGAGTTGTATCCTATTTAGAATTATCCGGCCAGCTACCTTCATTAATGCATCTAATAATGATATTGGCCGGTAACAGGTGGGGTCATTTCTGTCTCCTCTTTTAAAAATTGGAACAACTATAGCTTCAGACAGGACGATAAAAACCCATGTTGGTTTGAGTGGTTTAAAACATTTGTTAACATGGGAGCCCAAAGATCAATCTCAGCTTTGTAGACGTCTATTGGGACTCCGTCCGGGCCCGGTGCTTTACCTGAAGGGCTTTCTTTAATTGCCTTAATGACCTCCTTACAAGTAAAAATAATACCTAGCGGGAATGTATTCAATGAGTTTGTAATATGTTGGGTACCCGTCTCATCAGTCGTGGGATTAACAGGGTCAGAATGATTAACTTTGTCATACAAGTGTTTAAAGTGGTTGACCCAGATTTCCCCGTTGATGGCTGTGTCTATAATGTCTGTCTGTTTATTCTGTAAGTAAGGAGCATTTACCGCTTTCCAGAAAGCGGTATTATCCTTAGATTTTGAGGCTTCATACAGGGCCGACCAAGCCTCTTTCCTCAGGGATAGTTTCCTCATTTTAACAGCCGACTGATACAGCTTTCTAGCTTGGCGAATCTCCATAAGGTCTAGGTTCTTCAGTATTGACATCACTACTGTGCAAATTGCCCAGGGTGTCTGCATTCCCTGTGGCCAGTACTCAGCCCAGAGCCCCTGTGAAGATGATGTGGGTTTGGCTATATATTGAATTTGTTCCTGCAGTCTGCTTTCACACAGTACACCACAGCACTCTACCTTGTTCTGCTGTCTTGCATACACAGTGTGCATTCATGTGGTCATGGGTTCAGTTTTTCACGCTCATACACACACTTCTACACAGTGGAAACCCTTGCTACACTGCACGACTGTATATAGGCATGTACCTACAATGGGTTTCCTATTTATGTATACTCATGTGATTTCATTTTGCACATAGTTGCCTCCACAGTTGTGGACAGTGGGCACTGTGTACTGACTCTGATGGGATGGGCCTGGTCAAACTAGGTAGATTACCAGCATTAACGCTCACCCCATTTGATAATTGACAGAGGTGGGTATCTGCAGAGCATCACACATCGGCCCGCTCACTTGTACATGTACATTCCTCCTCTGGCAATCCTCATTTAGGCACAGGGACTCAACTTACTGGCATACAATGATTGGACCCAGATCATACATTGACTCTCATGTGCCTACAACACCAACATTTTGCATGAGCACATCCCATTGACTGACATGGGTGGCTGTGTTTGAGGGCTATGTGTTTGACTGAACCCCACATGCTAGTAGTGCTGGAATTGGTGACATGTACCTAGCCAGGTTTGCCACACAACAAGGCGCAATGACCTCACCCTCCAACCATTCCTGACTCCTGCCCTTTGTGGTTGCAAGGTAGTTAATCCTATACCTTCACATATGAATAGGACACTTTACCCCGCACACTTTTACTCCGCGTGCCATTACCCCGCAGTTTTTACACCGCAATTCTTTTACAATACAGGGCTTTACAACGCAATCCATTACAAAGCATTCCCCATTATAACGTAATTTACTATTCTAACTCCATGGGGCATTACTTTGGGGAATGCGTTGTAATAGTTTGCGGTGTAAAGCCCTGCGTTGTAAAAGATTTTGCAGTGAAAAAAATGCTGTTTCCCTTCACATATACCAGATGCCCACCAGGGTCACACCGTCTTTTCATTCAACACGCATGGTCTTCTGGTGCCTCTCACTTGCATTTACTCCCACACCCAGTATGAATTGATACATGATAGGAGTTCAGTCGGTCCCTACCCTGGCAGGCATCACCTGTGTGCTCTCACCTCACACGTCAAGACAATTGCATGAAATGTAGTTTCATGCTAGTGACTATACACATTGCTCATTACATTTTCCTATGTGTTGATACTTCACATGCCCCAAACCTGTGCACTCTCAGGTGAGTAGTTTTTCCTATGACAAGGCCATTCCATTCTATAGCTTTACAGTTCTGATTTGTGTGCATGGACCCAAGAAAGACACAGTAGCCTCATGGTGCAAGGTGGCCTGCATTGTCACAGTCAGGTTAGGCAGGGTTGAAGTATCCATGCATGATGTGCTGTTCCAGTCCATGTTTCGTGCTTTGTATTGTGGGACTTGTAGTTCTGGTGACTGATGTTCTACATTCCACTACAAGTCCCTATATACAAAGGTGAACCTGGACTGTTGCTGGAAAGGACAAACTTGACGGAGCTGGACTGAGCTGTGCAATATGTGACTGAACAGTGTGACTTACATTTAGGTGATGTTGAACGGTACATAGGTGAGGTTCCTACCCTTACCCTTGCACAAAGCACAGTTGAGATTGCCGCGATGCACAGCATGACATTTTTGCCCATAATGCCCCACGTTGCCATTTACCCTGCAGGTGTTGTTGGTCCTCATAGCCAGCCTTGTCCTGTCTGGGAACTCTTGCCACCGACTCTACTGGGATGACAGCCGCCACCCGCTCCCCCAAGGCATCCAGCTCCTCCTGTGGCACGTGTCCTCCTCCTCCGGTCTGCATGGATGCCTTCAGGTTTTTGGCCAGCTTCTCGTTCGTCCTATGCTTATAGTCATGCCAGCATTTCTTGCTGTTGGTGACTGGCCTCTACGCTTGTCTCACACAGCCGATCTTGGCCACTATGGACTGCCAGAGGGCCTCTTTGTCCCCTAATGGCAATTTGGAGGTGACAAAAAGCTGGTGTTTGTACTTTGTCACCTCCGTGATCAAGATATAATTTTCCTTCTCACTGATGTTACACTTCGTATTTTCTTTCCCTGGGAGTCTGTCTGGATGGACCTTGTGGCTGGTGCTGGGGTTGAAAAGGGTTGTTGCCCTGGCTGCTGTTCTCTGCTCCATGACTGCTTTGTGTGAGTTGTGCAATTTGTTTTGCCCTCAATGCGTCATCTTTTATAGAATTAGGATGTTTGCCACACTCAAAAGTGACAAGTAGGTGGTTAGCATCACTTTACGGGCTGCAAACCAGCCTCCGATAACTTTTACTGCCCATGCATCAGTTTGCGTTATGATATCCTGTCCATGGATGCGCCATTTTTTGGGATGCACCATGTGTGCTATGTCATGGTGCGCCATATCGTAAATACGGCGCATCCATGGTGTTTTAAACTGACGTACTGCAGCACATGTTTTTCTGACGCATCGCAGCCCGGACGCAGCGATGCGATTTGTAAATGAGGCTCATGGAATGTAGCTTATTCATGGAAGTGAACCTCTCAATGAGTGGAATGAGAAAGGCACAAAGATAACTGGTGTGAGTGAAAGAATAATATTGTTTATATATTTATTTAACTTTTCACAGTTTTACATAGCATGTAGCAGACCCAGAATGGGGAGAAAAGTATATGAAATCACTAAATAGTACACAAATAGTGTGTGAAACCTAGGGGCATATTTACAAGCGGATTGCACCACCAGAGTGTCACTTTTTTTGACGTTCCAGTGGTGCAATGCCCTGCTCCATATATACAAAGCGGCGTTAAGCCAGCTTTCAATGGTTTAACACACCTTTGTAAATATGGTACCCTTTCAGGCAATTATCTGCGTGAAAGGGGCGTGCAATGGGTGTTGCTGTGGGCATCCCACTACAACACCCATTGCTTTATGATGCTGCCCCAGAGTTACAAGGATGTGTAAATCTGAGGCAGCGCCAAAAACTAACGCCATGCAAAAGGAGGCATTAGATTGGCGCAATGAGGATGAATACTTTTATTTCATCTCTTTTTTCTCTTTCTATGCGTGCTGCATTCTGCAGTACACATAGAAAGAGCAAATCGCCTTTAAAGATTTTTTATGTAGAGGAAGGTGTTCCTTCCTGCACATAAACAACCATTCCCTTCAACACGGGCACATTTGCCCCATGGTGCAAGGCTGACTGCGTTGAAGGGATGTTTACCTGCATCGCAGGCACTCTTGCACCATAGAAGGACCTAGTTTTTGAATTACAAAAAAGAATCCTAATGTCAGTCTGGCTGCTGTGTAAAGTTTCTACCAGAAGAGCCTGTGGAGGCACCACTGAAAACATGACAGTTGAGTTCGTACTACTCTAGAGTGGGCACATTGGGAGTTGGGTTGGCTTGGTACTCCCCCGTGCTTGCGGCTGAATACTCTACGGAGTAGACTTTCTCCAGTCTGGTTTACGAATTTCATCTGGTAGAATAAGATCAATGTGCTTGTGTAGAAACCACACGGAAAAACATATGACCAGGATTTTGCCACACATAAACACTTATAACATTCTTTTTCTTTCGCGTCTGTACCAACTTTGCTGTTGTTACAAAGCATGCATGACTGTGCATGTAGAGAGTAGGGTATAGGCTTGGTCTCTAAAACTATGCGATTCTGAAGAAGTGGCATTTCGCATAAGAATGGATTTGCCACACTTGCCACATAATTCACCATCGGCTATATAATCAATAGAATTTTAAGAAACCATTTTCTTGCTAAAATAGATAAATAACCCAAAAAGTACCATCGGGTGAAAAGCACAGTACATTTTGAAAGGTACCTGGTCACCTTATATTTACTGACTGCTCTAATTAGGTTTAAACTGGTACTAATAAAAATGCAACCTGTGCACTGGCAGGACTATATTTGTAAAAATGCAATATTGGCACATAATAAAACTGCTGAATTTTCCACATAATCCTTCAGAATTTGCTTGTTCTTGCCACATAATTTAATCAGCCCTCAAACATAATAAGACCCTCCATTGCAACAAAAGTTGCGTAGCCCTGATTATAGGTTTTCCAAATACACACATAAGCTTAACCATCTAATATCTTATTTTTTGTGTTCTCTGTCTAATATATTAACTCATAAGCATTAAAACATCGTTGAATCATTTACAATTTTAATTGCCCCTTAATATTTAATTCCTTTATTAATGATGAATCACTTTTTATCTTCTAGTTATTAGTAACAACCAGTCTTCAGAGAACCGTTGGGGTTAATTGTTGTTCACATTAGAGCCTCAGTTATTCTTGATGTGGTTATTGTGTGTCTCTTGTGTATGGGCTATGCATTAGCAATGCATCACCTACCGCTTCCTGGAGGCGCTGATCTGTATTATTCTTGCTTTGTACTGGAGCCTAGCACATTCAAATTTTGGTGGCTCAAAAACACTGCAAAACACCACAAAAAGTACAAAGTGTTCTAAAGGTGCAAACATAGACCAATCTATCAAGTTGTTCCATTACACTTTGTACTGAGATTTAGCTCTATATTAATAAAGCGTTTGCATGGTCTTTGTGTCATGCATGATGACACAAAGACAAGGCAAAGGCTTCAGTAATATTTATAAAGCCATGCAAGGCTAGATTTGTGTGGCCTTTTGTGGCTTTGTAAAGAAATGTAACACAACGGAGATGCTTGCACTGCGTCTCACCACATTTCAACCTGGGAGGCGTTCCATGTGTAGAGCATGGGCGTACCCATGGATCCACCCATGGATGTTGGTGCATTTCCAGCTTTATAAAGGCTTCTATGTCTGTGAATGTGGCAAAATGCTATGCCTTCTAAAGTGCGGCATAACAAGGAGAAATATCTTTTTTTCTCCTAGTTAATTACCCTTTCCACGTGTGATGCATTCTGCAGCACACATAGAAAGAGGAAATTACCTCTAAGAATTGCTTTTGTGACCCAATCGCCCTTGCACTATGGTGCAAGGGTGCCTGTGTTGGCGCTAGGCAGCACACACTGCACCAGCTCTAGGAGACAGCAGAAATGCACCATATCCTACTAGATATGGCGCATTTCTGCTGTATCTTTTTCACGCAATGCAGTGCAGCAACTTTGCATGCTGCCCTGTGTTGTGTGAAACATTTGTAAGTTTGCCTATTATTCTCATTACACATATTAACCCCTCGTGCTCCAATAATCACTGGTGAGGTGAGACTTGTTCGGGTGCCACACAGGAGAAGACAAGGTGGTGGATGATGAGTGAGAGCTGCAGTACTTGTTCTGGTCACAATGGCACGTGTGCTGGATTTGTTGTGAAGATTAATCCTCTGCTCTGCGCTGCACTTGCAAGAGTGCATTGTGCCTGCAGAGACTTTTTTTCTTTCAGAGAGCAGCAGCAAGGGTGTTAAACCACAGTGTTTATGGATTTCATATCAAATGTCAAAATGCTGGTTCCATATTATCGACTGTCAACATATCATCAAGCTATGTAGGTGTGGAGATAAGTATAGTATAGTTTCCATGTATATACCTATGTGACATGCCATGTGTGCCCTAATACATGTGGCCTAAAATGAAACTGGTGTCATTCATGACGAAAGCCTATGGATCAGAAACAGTCACATTTGACATTAAATTCACATCTAAAGAAAAGTGGGCAATGAGGAGTCCGAACTACTTATCATTTGCAGGTTGCCTATTTTCGATGTCACCCAGTGCCATAGACAGGAGTGAACAAAAAAGAGGTCCACAGTAGGCTTGATCCTCATGTGGTCCTGATCTTGGTGGTCCAGGTCTTCTTAGTACTCCTGGTGGCCTGGCCCCTCTTCTTGTGGTTCTCCTCATTTTCTTGGTCTTTCTGATCACCCTCTTTCTACAACAGCTCCTCCTTTCCATCTTTCTTGTCCGTGTACTCCTGCCCCTTTTTGTTCTGGTCATCTTGGTCTCTTGCTAGCTACTGTTGGATGCTGTGGTCCTTACCATTCTCATGGCCATACTCCTCCTCATCCTGTTCCTTCTCCTGGTTCTCCCTTGTATCCTTCTCCTGTTTCTACTGCTCCTGCTACCACTTAACCCCCTGGTGGGCTTCATGGTGCTTTCCTGCTGCTCCTGGTTTTGTCTTTAGTCATGATGATCCTGATGGTCTTGGTCCTCATCTTCCTCCTCCTGGTTATCACAGTCCTGCTTCTGGTCGTCTTGCTCAAATCCCTACTAATGATCTTGTTTCTCCAGGTAATCCACATCTTCCTGGTAACCTTTCTCCTCATGAATCCTGCCTCTGATTTTGGTCCTCCTGGCCTAGGGCCCAGTGGCCCTAATCCTCTTGAAGGTTCTGTTCTAGGTGGTCTTTGTCTACCTGGGAGTCCTCCTCCCAGTCCTTCTCCTCCTCCTGGTCTTGCTGGTCATCTTCGTGATCCTTTTCTTCCTCTTCATCAGTGGACCTGCTGGACCTTCTTGCTTGGTCCTTTTCTTCCACCGACCAGTGCTCCTGGACTTATTCATCTTGGCCTTAGTCATTCTAGTCCTGGTCCTTGTCTTTGTCCTACTTGTGGTTCATGTATTGGTATTAGAGCTATAGGTCCTCCGGCCTCTCTTTGTCTGATTGACACGGTCCAGATCCTCCTCCTCTTGGTGCTCTCCCTCTCCTAATGCTCCTCCTGGTCCGCCTTTCCTGGTCCTCTTGGACTTGGCCCTCCTTGGCCTCTGGGTTATCCTGGCTCAGATCCTCATTCACCTCCTGGTCTTCTTCTCCTCCTTCTGGTCATCTTTCTTGTACTGGTACTGCTGCTGGGTCCCTCTACCTCGTTATATTGGTCCTGGTACCCCTGGTCCTGGAACTTTGTCCCACTCTGCTCCTTATATTCTCTGGGTTCTGATAATTCTGTTCCTGATTTCTTTTTTGTTACTAGTCACGAACTTTCAGATGGTCCCGGTGGTCCTAGTACCATTCCTACCACTGATCCTCATTATGATTCTCCTTCTCCACCTGGTCTCCAAGCTCTTCCCACACCTCTTCACCATCCTCTAAATCATCCTCATCCATCATCCTTTCCTCTGTCTGGCCCTTCTGGTCTTGTCTTCCTGGTCTGGGCCCTCTAGTTTAGAATCCCTTTGGCCATCTTTGTCTTGTTGGTTTTGGTGTTGGGTCTCCTGGAGAACCTTGTGGTCCTCTTCCTCCTACTGGTTGTCCTTCTAGTGGTCTCGGTCATCCTGGTTCTCAGGATGGCCCTTTTCTCATGTTTCACCTCTCCCTCTTGGTCCTCACCATCCTTGACAATAACTTACTGATCCTACTGGTCATTGTGATACTTGGTCTCCTGGTCTTTCTCTTCATCTTGATCAATCAATCAATCAATCAGCATTTGTAAAGCACACTCTGTCACCCCTAGGGGTATCTGGCCGCTGTGTCTCTGTTGAAGAGCCAGGTCTTGAGTCTCTTTCTGAAGTCTGCCAGCGAGGAGGCTGTACGGAGCTGGAGAGGGAGGCCATTCCAGATCTTGTCTGCGATGTAGGAGAAGGAGCGGCAGCCACTGTGTGTGCGGTAGATGCGGGGGGTGCGAGGGTGAGTGAAGAGGAGTGCAGGTGTCTAGCGGGTTGGTGGAAGTTCAGTCAATGGTTGAGGTAGGCACTTCCAAGGTCATGAAGGGCTTTGTTGGCATGCGTAAGGATCTTGAATTGGCATCTTTCCTGGATGGGGAGCCAGTGGAGATGTCTGAGGTGGGGGGCTAAGTGGGTTCATTTGGCGAGGTTCCTGGTAAGTCTGGCAGCAGTGTTCTGTATGGTCTGGAGTCTTCTGATGAGCTGGATGGGGATGCCGGCATAAAGGGTGATGCTGTAGTTGAGGCAGCTGGTGACGAGGGCCTGAGTGGCGGGCTTTCTGGTGTTGATTGGGATCCATCTGAAGATTCACCGGAGCATGCGAAGTGTGTGAAAGCAGGAGGAGGGTATTGCGTTAACTTGTCATTTCATGGTCAGTTTGCTGTTGAGGAAGATGCCGAAGTTGCATGCTTGGTCCGTCAGTGTGGGTTCAAGTTCTTCACGCCACCAGCTGTGGTCCCATGCAGAGGTGTTCTTCCCGAAGAACAGTACTTCAATTTTGTCAGAGTTGAGTTGGAGGCAGTTGTTTATCATCCATTTGGCTACATGGTCACGGCGTTGTAGAAGTTGGTGTTGGTAGGGTCCTCAGTAAGCAAAAGGATCAGTTGAGTGTCGTCTGCATAGGAGATTATGTTGAGTCTGTGGGATTTGACGATGTCTGCAAGGGGGTTCATGTAGATGTTGAACAAGGTGGTGCTGATGGATGATCCTTGTGGAACGCCACATTTGATGTCTTTGGGTGTGGCGGAGGTGAAGGGAAGCAGTTGAATGCGCTGTGTGCAACCTGTAAGGAAAGAGGTGATCCACTTGAGGGCATCTTGCCATATGCCTGTGTTGTAGAGTTTGTTGATGAGGGTGTTGTGGGAGACTGTGTGGAATGCCACAGAGAGGCCAAGGAGGATCACAGCCACCATTTCTCCATGGTTGAGGAGTGTTCTGATGTCTGTGGCTGCAATCAGCGCAGTCTCAGTGCTGTGATTGGCACGGAATCCTGATTGAGAGGCATCCAGTAGGTGGTTTTGGAATTTAGTGAGCTACTGGTTGATGGCTTTCTCAGAGCATTGGTCAGGTAGGGGAGTAGAGAGATTGGGCGATAATTATTTAGATTGCTGGGGTCAGCGGAGGCTTTCTTTAGGAGGGGTCTGACGTCTGCGGGTTTCCATCTTTCCGGGAAGGTTGCTGTGGAGATGGAGGTGTTAACGATGTTTGTGAGTTGTGTGCTGATTGAGTTCATTGCGCAGCTGAAGTGGTGGTGGGGGCAGGGGTTTGTGGGGGCCCTGGAGAGGATGAAAGTCAAGAAGGCTGAGGTGGTTAGGGCTGTGAGTGGTGACCAGGTGGTGATGGTTTGACTAGTGTTTGCTGTTTGGTTGAGGATGTTGGGGTTGATGGTGGAGGCTTGAAACTGTTGTAGATGTTGGTGATCTTGCTGTGGGAGTAGTCTGAGAGGGTGTCACAGAGTTCTTGGGAGGGGCGGATGGTGTTATCTATGACTGTTGAGTTGGAGAATTCTTTGACTATTTTAAAGAATTCCTTTGTGTGGCTGGCAGCGGAGTCGATGTGGGTGATGATGGCTGCATCCTTGGCTTCTTTGATGTGTCGGGTGGTAGTTGCTGAGGGCTGTTTTGTGAGCTACTCTATTGGCGGGGTTCTTGGTGAAGCTCCATTATTTCTCCATTTGGTGACTGTTGAGCTTGATGGCCCTAAGTGTGCCAACTGGCATGTTTGGTGCTCTTGTTGGATTTTGTAGGATTCAGAAGTGCAACTCTATCGGCGCAGTCAGAGATCCAGGCTGTGAAGTTCTGGACGGCATGATTGATGTCTGCTGAGGCCTTGGGTTGGGAGGTGGTGAGAGTCTGTGACCACTGAGTTTTGGTGACTTTGCTCCAGCTGCAGTGGGAGGAGATCTGCTGCCTAGTGGTGGTGTGCTGGCTGTCGGTGATGGTGAAGTGTATGATATTGTGTTCGGTCCTGATGGTCCTATTTCCCATGTCCTACAGATCCTCCTCCTGCTCCTCGTAGTTCTCCTCCTTCCTTCTGGTTCTCCTGCTCCCCCTCCTCTAGGTCCTCCTATTTACACCCACTTAAAGCAGTACTCCATCTCCTGGTCCTCCAAGTTTCAGCCTTCCTGGTAAAGGTCCTGCTGGTTCAACGGGTCCTGATTTTGCAGGTGGTCCTCTCATCCAGATGTTCCTGGAGGACCTAGCTCTCCTGATAATCCTCTACTTTCACCTTTCGGTCCTTCCCCTCTTCCTCTACCTCCCTCTCCAATTCCTCCTCCTCCTACCAGTCTGCCTCATACTGGTCGTCCTAGTCCTAGTTCTCTTATTTCCAGGTGCTCCACTTCTTCCTCACACTGTATTCACCAAGGTACGACCTCCAAGCAGTTGCAGACTGGGAAACCTATGCCAAACGTAATCAATGACATTATCTAAGATATCATCAATAATGAAATTTAACATGACATCAGTGATATCATATTTGAGATCATGAGCAGCGCATGAATGAGACACAAGTTATGGTTAATTTACCTAACCATAACTGGCATATTTGGCAGGTGTTTTGCCTGGCTTGACAATGCAGAAAATGAGCTTTTCAGAAGTAGTTCTGAGAGAGGGACTTATGCCCTACCCACATGTTGTTCTCCTTCAGTACATCATTGGACTTGGTAGAAGTTGTGGATGGTGCTTCCACTATCAAACGTGCTATTTTGTTTTTACTTTTTAGCTTCTAGGAGTGCTTATGCTGAATACAGCAGGTCTGAGTTGTTTATGATGGCAAGTCAATGATTAACCCATTCCCCGCTCATGACGGAACCACTCCATCTTGAGCCACGGGTGCACTGTGCTCATGACGGAGTGGTTCCGTCATGCTGCGGCCGTTGGCGGCCGCTCCTCCCACGCGGCGCTAATTCCCCGCCTGTGCGGGCGATTAGCGCAGTGGGTGTAGTCATGACGGAACCACGCCGCCATGAGCACAGCTCACCCGTGACTCATGACGGCGTGGTTCCGTCATGAGCACAGCGGCGCCGTCAACCCCCCAAGCCCCCCCAGCGCTGTGGCAGAATTCGCGCCGCAGCGAAGGGGTTAAAGCAATAGGCCACGTCTGTTTATTATGAAAAGTTGCGATAAAAGCAGTGCCACACATATTTATTTCGAAAAGCATATGTTAAAGTTGATGTGCATTCAAGGGTGGATGTTATGAAGCTGTATTAAAGCCTGCAGGGAGTATTTTGTCATATGGAATCTCAAAGATTTCTGTAGTAGGCAAAAGTTTTGCTGTTGGTTACTCCTCTGACAAGCTATGGGTGTAGATGTTTTTATGTGATAATTGTTGTTAGGTCTTCTGAGGAGAGATATTAGCTTGCTATACAAACAGTAATTTTGAATACATTTATGATTTAATGAATGTATGCCTAACAGTTGCATTTTGGGAAAATGTACCCTTGGTACAGTAGGACTAAGTTGGGTATGGGAATAAGCCCATGATAAGGCTGCAGTCTTGATTGGTTCACTGAAAAAAGTTGTGCCCAGTACCATAGGTCTGATCTGTTTATGATGGGATGTTATGGGAAAAGAATACGCCCGGCTTATTTACTATGAGAAACATGTTTTAAAGCCAATAGGCCTTTAAAAGTGAACTTTTACCATACTGCATTACAGACTGTAGACAGGTATTATGTTACATGAAATCTCACAGATTACCGTAGTATGCATGGGGCTTGGTGTTAATCACCAACTCTGGCAAACCCTGGAGATAGAAGATTTTCACTGTGATGATTCTTAATCAGCACTTTTGAGAGGGATTTTATATTGTTTTGCCAATTGCAATTCTGTACATATTTGCAATTTTGTAACTCTATGCATCATGGTTACTAGGTTAAGAGCATTTCAGTTGGCCTGTATTGGTAAATGGGTCAAGCTAATAGTATGGACCTTATTGGTTCACTGGGAATAGTTATGTCAGATTCCATAGGTTTTATCTCTTTATTATGACAAGTTATGGGAAAGACTGCATGCTTGACTTACTTATTGGAACTTATAGGATATGGTGTGCGTTATCTGCATCACATAACATAGCTAGCGAATTGCAGTGGTTTTCCACATTTATGGCCAGATGCACAACCGTTTTTAGTGGTCGCAATCAGAGAATTGGGCCATTTGTAACCACTAAAATGGCTGTCATCATGTACCAACCCTATTTTGAGAGTCAGTAACCTATTACTGACTCACAAAATAGGGTTTGCGAGTCTGTATTAGGAAGAGGCGTTTCAAGGGTGTCCCTTCCTAATAGCTAGTAGCAGTATCATATATGTATGTCATATATGTATGTTTTGCGACCGGAATGCGCTCCCAAAGCATTCATATTTAACTGATTCCGTGAAGGAAGTGGTAAGCCATATGCAAATGGTATGAGGTCCCAAAGGGACCCCTTTCCCTTTGTGAATATGGGCTCGAACATTTTTTAAGAGCAGACAGTGGTCCCACCGACCACTGCCTACTCTTAAAAAATGAAGAGAAAACTTTTCATTTTTCTTTTTTATCTGCATCCCATTTTCCTTTTAGGAAAATGGGCTGCATTTCAGAAAGAAAATGCTCTATTTAAAAAGCAATCACAGAGATGGTGGTCTGCTGACCCCAGCAGGCCACCATTCCTGTGATTACAGGCCATTCCCAATGGGTCGCAAACTGCGACCTACCTCATGAGTATTAAGCAAGTACGTCACTTGTGACCCCATTGGGAATCGCTAAATGTGTCTGTGACACATTAGTACATTTCAGTTTCCTACTCGCTAAATGTTATGTTATGTTATGTTAGGGCAGCTTATATAGCGCATGGCTACCCCAGCAACAGGGCGTCCCAGCGCTTGCAGACGAGCCAGATACACAGCAACCGAGCCAAGAGTGGGAAGAACTACAGAAAACTAGGCCTAATGGGCGTTCATCTGGCCCGTTAACCTGAACCATACCTTCATTTTAACTGTGTTTTTTGCAGTGAATTCTGTGAAATTTAAAAAAAATATTACACATGTTTTTCCAACCCCCACTGAGCACGGCCTTCAGCTGTGCGCAGTTATATTTGGACGCAGGGCCTGACCTGCCGCAAACCTCTGAGCTCAGGCACTCCACCCACTCTGTTGGCAGCCGGTACCTACAGTGCATGCAGTACATGGCTTTTGGTCATGCGCAGCAGTGGGGTGGGAGCAAGGCCTAGCCTGCCTTCAGGGCTGGGGCTCAATGACCTGCTGTCAGCCTACCCCTGCTGCACTGCAAGGAAGGGCATAGGGCCCGGCCTGTACAGATGCCCCGCACTCAACACTCTCCCGGGAACCAACACCCGCTGCACACGGAATTCATGAGGAGAATTCTCTGGTAAGAAGCGATTTTTCTGTGTGAAAATTGTCATGCAAACATAATTTATAAAACGTTGCTACCTTTACAAATTGCAATGTTTGTAAACTTTGCCAACTTCTTACGTTTGTAAACTTTGCCAAACTTCGAAATTCGTAAACTTGATATAACTCTTTCCGTCATGAATAGTGCACAACACTTGAAATTGCAGCTGCTTCTCCCTGCATGCATATTTTATTTCCTGAAAGAATATTAAGATAAGAATAATGAGATGTTATTGCTATGCGAGTTTTAGCATTTGAGTTACTGATTCAGTCAACATTCAGGCAAAGGATTTTTGAGTAGTATTAATCTACTCCTCAGCGTGACAGGGGGGCTAGGTAGTTCTGTGGTTTTGTTTTTAATTCTAATTTAACACTTTCCAATTTTGTTCCGACTTGCAATATTGAACTGATTAATTTTTGGCCCCCGTTTTTGTGTTACATGCTGGATGGCTTAGATAAAAAAAAAAATAACAGTGACAGATTCCAGAGTTAATTTGTTTGTAATCATTTGAAAAGTACGTCCTGATTTAAGTCCTTGTTCTTGGAGGATTGCACGAAAAGGAGTCCCCGGGTGAACCTCTGCTGGGATTTCCTAAAGAAGTTCCCCTGCAATGAAAGTGGTCTCCCCTTCAAACACAAGAAGGTAACTTCAACCTGGAATGCTGCTAACAAGTAATTTTGTAAAAAGTTGGCAGAACATGAAAGGAGAGTTGGACTGCTGGAAAGATGGTAACACCAGACCAGATCTGAACATTTTATATAGCTTGCTAAACAAGGAATGTCAGAAACCTATTGCCAGGTGCAAGAAAATATGTAGGGACTATCTGGAGAATCCCCAAAAAGTTAGTGGCTAATAAAAGGTCTATCAGGAAAAAGTAGACATTGACCTTTGAGAGATAAACCCATGACAACCCCATAAATCCATGGCAACCCCATATCCTGGTATAAAAGCTCTACCAAATAGGCCCACCAAAGCAGTCCTTCATGGATAAATCATATAGGGTCAGATGTATCAAGGTAGCATTTTGCGATTCCCTAGTTGTGAATCCTAATGATTCGCTTTTAGGGAATCGCAAAATGCAATGTATGAAGGTGTATAGTACACCTTTTGCGATTCCTAGGGGGTCGCAAATGACCTACCTCATGAATAATAATGAGGTAGGTCGCAATTTGTGACCCTCTAGGAATCACAAAGATCACGGGGGTGGTGGCCTGCTGAGATCAGCAGACCACCATGTCCGTGATTGCTTTTCAATAAAGCAATCTTTTTTTTGTAAAGCAGCCCGTTTTCCTTAAAGAAAAATGAGATGCTTCACAAAACGAAAAATGAAAAGGCAGTGCTCCCACAACTACTGGCTGTTCTTAATAATGGTTTTACAAATATTCACTACTTGAAGTAGGTGGCAAAATGCAAATGTTTTGCGACCGCAAATGCGGTCACAAAACATTCATACATACCGATGTGATTCGGTATTATGAAGCGACGCCCTAAACACGCTCCTTCCTAATACCGAATCTCAAACCCATTTTGAAATTCGGTAGCAGGTTACCGAATCGCAAACTTAGGTTTGCTACATCGGAAAAGCAATTTTTGCATTCTCAAACGAGGAGATTCTGCGAATCTGCCCATTTGTAAACGCAAAAAGGCTTGATACATCTGGCCCGTAGTGAGCCTGGTTACACTACTAAATGCCCACTGTTTCATACCCATTCAGAGTCTCACACAGGGTCTGTAACATTCTGTAATTGTTTTCCCAACATTTTATAAAATGTCATGGAAATTTTGAAAACTGATGTGAAATTTTGTGGTTTGTATAGTGCAGAGTGTGTTTCTGAAAACGATAAGCTCCTCAGCAAAATATCCACGTCTCTTCCAAAGACAACCAAAAAACAAATTTGGACAAGGATCCTTCAACAGAATAATACTGTGGAAGCCGCGACCACTGCTATGGAAGAATGAATTGAGATGACATTCCAGCCTCAGGCCATCTCAGAAGTTTTAAATATAAACACAGCGGCCCCTGTATCTGATGCTCCAGGTTAGGTATTTACAACATAATTATAAACGCATATCTACATTAAAAACTAGTTTTAAAACGTTTTAAAAAAGTAACACCAGACGTGCTGATTAAATGTTATTTATTTAGAAATTATTCAAAGTAGTATTTTTAAAACGTGATGCATTAAAAATTGAGACATTATTACTTTGCAGGTTTTGATAGTGTTCAAAGCAATGCTCTGTGGGTAATGGAGGCCATGTGCATAAAATCAAAGCTTACGTGCAGCACTTTTATCATTACATTTCTACCTTAATGTCCTATATAAAATAACTTTTTGATTAAAAATATTTTTGAAATATAACTCAAAGGTGAAATTAAACATTAATTTTGAAATTAATTTAGCATAAGTAATTTAAAAAACATGTTTATCTTATATATTAAATACACGTTTTCACTGTTTTGACCTACAACAACTCAACCTACTCACACAAGACCACCAGAAATAGAGGTTGTAGGTGAATCGTCCTGTCACACAGAAGCTAAAACTGCTGAACATGTGACTACAATTCCTACACAGGCTGAAAGTTCATCAAGCAGCCCAAACACCACCCCTACATTAGAAGACACAGCTACAACGATTGCTAGCTCTGCAGTAACCGAAAGAGAAGAAGGGCAAAGAAGGGACAAACAGCATTTAACAGTAAGACCAACTACTGGAGGTCAACACGACAAATAGTAAAACGTACAATGACACTGTTTTCAGGAAGTTAAAGGAAACTCAGATTTTTTGTTTAAACTTAAATATGATCTCTGTTCTGGAGAAATATGTTCAAATGTACACCTTCTTCAAATTAGTCTGAGTATACACAGAAAATCTTTTGTTTAGTACTCAATACACCTTGGTATTTATTTAGAAATATGAATGTGATATGCATCTTAAAAGTAGTTGTTTGGGACATCATTTCTGCCTGTATGTCTCTCTGCAGTTCTTGCAGCAATAATTCCTGAAGGTAGTAAGCGAGGGGGATTCTCTGCATATTCTTCATCAGAATCTTCACTTTCAGAATTGATTGGGAGCCTTTGACATATAGCTATGGTATGCAGCATTATGAAAGGTGGCTATTATTTTGCAGCACATTATTGGATACCCTAGGGCACCCCCAGTGTTGTGCAGACATTGGAATCTGCCTTTTAGTAAACCAAATGTCTGCTCAATAATGCTCGTTGTTTGCTTGGTTGCTTGTGGTCCATGTCAGGGAGGACTTTGGGTTGAGTAGTTCCTATTGGAGCAGTGCCAACCCTGATTAGCATATGGCTGGAACCAAGCTGGATTGACACGCAAAATAATGATGAACTGGGATGCAGCCATGAGTAATTACCAGTGGCTTAAATTAAATCAAGCATCCCACCCATTACTTTTTTGTATATTTCAGTGCAATGTCCTAAGTTCGGACAATATTCCCCAGCCAGGGCAAAACTGGGTTGCATGTGTTCTGGTTTAGGAAATACCTTGCCTAGCAGTTAGGGCTTAACTGATTTGCATATGGTTGGATCCAAAGTGAGGGGACAGGTGCACAAAACAAAAACAGACTGAGATGCAACCCAAGTAATTACCAGTGGCTGAGATTAATTCAAACATTCCATCCATCAGATTTTTACACTTCAGTGCAATACTCTATGTGTGACGGGTAGGCTCAGATGTGGGTCCAATGCTCACTATTTCATTGGAACCTAGTTGCATCTGACTGAAGAGGCCCACTTATTTGAAATCTATCTTGGGTTAATTGTGTTCTGGATCAGAGAGTACCTGGATTGGTAGATTTGGCTGGAACCTTTCTATTGAAGTAAGGTCAAGACTGATTTGTAAATGGCTGGGTCTAAACTGAGGTGGCATGGTGCACAAAATAACAATGGACTGGGATGCTGCCCGAGTAATTGCCAGTGGCACCTGTCATCTTGAACCTTTACATGGGGCAGACTTGTGCTCTACTCACAAAACCAAAATACCAAAGAACCTGCCTCTACTGATGTCTCTTTCAATAGACACTCAAATGGGCACAAGTAGTCCACTCAATGCAACCCGACAATATTTATTTCAAAAGTGCTTTTTATTCCATTTTGTGAAACAATATTTGCATCTCCTATTAGTTATAATGCAATTTTCCTACCCGCTTACCTATTTAGGGAGATCAGCCGTTCTCGCGTTAGAATCAATCTGATGGTCTCTTCCCAGTTCTAATTTGGGAGACAAACGAAAAGAAAAGAAAAGCAGTCTAAAACCTTCCGTCTTGTGAATGGTCTGGATAAAAGCACTTGTGCCATATGTAGTAGTTTTACTTACCCTCTCTGCCCCCTCTCTGTTTGCTTCAGTTTCATTGAGTGCAACAGGTAAAATGAAAAACGAATCGGACAAGTTTATCAGATTAAAGAAAAAACAGATTAGAACAGATTTACATGGTCAAAATTTAAAAGCAGGCACTATTGCAGGCGGTCTTCAATTACGGAATATTCCAGTTATTTTTACAGAAGATCCCCTTTATAAGAAAGAGTATAGCTGCATTGAAACTAAATGCAGCAGAGATCTGATTGTTCTAACAGTTGAGATGGCCCAAAGGATTTCCCAACAACAACTGGAGGAAATTTCAACTCTGGAGCAAGAAATTAAAGAAAATCAATCATTAACAGATGCAAAAGCCTTGCTTCTAAAGTTGAAAAAGAAATACTGGAATTTAAGGATTACACTATAAATCAAAAAGGAATTAAATTTGAAAAGGACAAAAAGAATTTCTCTTTGGAAAACACTTATCCTTATCTACAAACAGACTTCTATTCTCGTCCAGAATCACAGAGATTTCTCCCAGATTATCAAGGTAGATCAAGGAACGAATTCATTTTCTTTTCAGACACCTCTTCATCATCAGGTGGCGAAACGGATGATAGTGAAGGACGGTTCAACACTAATCGTTGGGGCAACAACCATCAACGGGTGGTGCCTTTTTTAGGCAGAGGCTTACAGAGGCCGCGGGGGAAAAACAGGTATACCAATCAGCCTTGGGAGATGACAACCAGGTGTCAATATTACAAAAACTAATACCCTCGCCCATTTATAATCTATCAAATCACATCCTAACTGAGGCAGAAAAAAGTGTGCTGCAAAAAGACTTATCCTTCGTCCCCACCAAGAACACAGATTTCGTTAAGATGAAGTCAGAAGTTATAGAATTTTGTAGAAAGATTCGTCTTAGGACTTATTTTTCTGAAAATCCAACATCTAATAACACAGAAGTTACAGGATTTAGAAATAAGTCTACATTCTGTCCTCCTTGAATCAAAATACCAAAGGAAGTGTTAACCTTTGAAAGAACGATTCTTTCAGCTATCACAAATATGGAAAAGACAAAGAAGTTTGTCAAACACAATATTTCTAAACCACAAAAAGCGGCAATCATGGATCTAAAAAATGACTCATCAATTGTTATAAAACAAGTTGATCAAGGGGGCTCGATTGTAGTATGGAGTACCCTTGACTACATTGCAGAAGTGATGAGAAAATTGGAAAATCAAGACTGTTACCGCAAAATTAACAAAGATCCAACGGCAGAGTTACAAGGAGAATTAATGAATATCCTGAAAGAAGGACACGACCAAGGGATTTTGGGAAAAAAGAGTTTGAATTCTTAAATAACAAACATCCAAGGAATCCAGTATTATACATCCTTCCCAAGATACATAAAAATGAAATCCAACCTCCAGGAAGACCAATTATGTCGGGCTGCGATTCCTTAATGGAACCAATCTAAAAGTACGTGGAGTATTTTTTAAAACCATTCATGAAAGAGGTCCCTTCTTATCTTCGTGACACGACAGATTGTATTAACAAGGTCGAATCCATGAATTTCGAGACAGGAAGCAACATCCTAGTCACACTTGACGTGTTGTCATATATACTCAGATACCACAGGAGAACGAGCTTTCTGCCATAGAAACTTTTCTAGACAAAACAGGCAAACCAGAAAGAGTACTCACAGATTTCATTTTGCGATTAGCCAACTTCGCATTACGAAAAAACAATTTCAAATTTGGAATTGATTTCTATTTTCAAATAAAAGGGGTAGCAATGGGTTGCCCCTTTGCTCCTGAGCTGGCAGGGCTATACATGGCCAGATTCGAAGAGAAGTACATCTACAATAGCGATCCATTTTTTCAATTTTATTTCAAACTGGGTTCGCTATATAGATGATATATTCTTGGTATGGACTGGTGACGAAGAACAGCTGCTACAATTTGAAGGATGGCTTAATGCAAGGTCAGCAGACATAAAATTCAGTTTGAATTATGCCATGCAAAGGATGACATTTTTAGATGTCGAGGTGTATGCCTCAGAAGACAGGTTAGGGACAACTCTTTTAAAAAAGTCAACCAACAGAAATGAAGCACTTCATTTTACCAGTAATCATCCACACAGTTTGCGGGAAAACTTACCCTATGGACAATTTCTAAGGATTAAACATAATTGTTCTTTTAAGGATGGATATACCTCCCATGCCAACAATTTACTCGAAAGATTGATGGATCGAGGATATCCCAAGAAACTTCTCAAAAATGCCACGAAGAGAGCATGGTGGACACCACGCGAGTCTCTACAACAGAAGAAAGAGAAACCAACAACAAACAGAGTTGTTTGTGTCACAACCTTTTGTCCCAATTCCAATCTGTTAAAAGAACTATAAATCAAAATTGGCATTTGATCCAAAGTCTTGACCCTTCATTTGCAATGTACCCTTTGTTTGCCTTGAAGAAAGAAAAAAGTATCGCAAACCAAATTGTTCGGGCTGCATTACCAAAAATTACATAAAAAAATACACTGCGTGAACAAATGGATTTACCTGCTATTAGAGGACACCACAAGTGTGGCACTTGTGTGTGCTGCGATAAAACTATTGAAGGTTCCCTTTTCACTCACAGGAATATAAACTGGAAACATGAGACATACAACTGCAAAACAAAAAAATTGATTTACGGCATTTTATGCCCTTGTCCTAAACTGTATATTGGAAAAACAACAGTTGATGGACAGGGATGCAGAACAATGTCATACATTCACCCCAGTACAGAGATCTGGACCTAAATATATCGTTATTTTGCTCACCATGCCGTGCCAGTTTGAACTCAGCCATATGCAAATCAGTCTTGACCCTGTGCCTCATGGGAACAGTGCAGCCCGAACTGCCTAGCCAGGTCCTCCCTGGACTGGAAACAAGCATCCTAGGATCGGTTTTGGGGTTTCACCCCTCTTCAGCCAGGATAGTTTGATTCCAGTGGCATGGAGAGTACGGGACCGACATCTGGGCATAACCTTCCCACTCGGGGTGACAAATGCAAAAACAACAGTTGATGGACTGAATGCAGAACAATGTCATACATTCACCCCAGTACAGAGATCTGGGCCTAAATCCATAGTTTTTTTGCTCACCATGCCGTTCCAGTTTGAACCCAGCCATATGCAAATCATTCTTGACCCTGTGCCTCATGGGAACAGTCCAGCCCGAACTGCCAAGCCAGGTCCTCCCTGGACTGGAAACAAGCATCCTAGGACCTGTTTCGGGTTTTCACCCCTCTTCAGCCAGGATAGCTAGATTCCAGTGGCATGGAGAGCACGGGACCCATGTCTGGGCATACCCTTCCCACTCGGGGTGACAAATGCAAAATCAACAGTTGATGGACAGAATGCAGAATTATGTCATACATTCACCTCAGTATAGAGATCTGGGCCTAAATCCATAGTTTTTTTGCTCACCATGCCGTTCTAGTTTGAACCCAGCCATATGCAAATCCGTCTTGACCCTGTGCTTCATGGGAACAGTCCAGCCCGAACTGCCAAGCCAGGTCCTCCCTGGACTGGAAACAAGCATCCAGAAACCGGTCCCAGGATGCTTGTTTCGGGTCCACGGAAGACATGGCTTGGCAGTTCGGGCTGGACTGTTCCCATGAGGCACAGGGTCAGACTGATTTGCATATGGCCATGTCTGAACTGGGGTGGTGGAGTGAGCTAAAGAATGATGGTGGATTAAAACTAGATCAGTTGACTGGGTGTGAGTGTTTGATTTGCTCAAACGCTCCGTCCAGCATCCCCTTTGGTATCACTTTGTTTGCCCTAAGTTGGCAGGGTATGCCCAGACGTGGGTCCCCTGCTCACTTTGTCACTGGATTCAAGATAGCCTGTCTGATGAGGGTTATGAACCCGAAACCGGTCCCAGGATGCTTGTTTCAGGTCCAGTGAAGACATGGCTTGGCAGTTCGGGCTGGACTGTTCTTGTGAGGCACAGGTTCAGACTGATTTGCAGATGGCCATGTCTGAACTGGGGTGGTGGAGTGAGCTAAAGAATGATGATGTATTAAACCCAGATCAGTTGACTGGGGGTGAGTCTTTGATTTGCTGAAACGCTCCGTCCATCAGCCCCTTTGGTATCGCTTTGTTCGCCCTAAGTTGGCAGGGTATGCCCAGACGTGGGTCCCCTGCTCACTTTGCCACTGGATTCAAGATAGCCTGGCTGATGAGGGTTATGAACCCGAAATCGGTCCCAGGATGCGTGTTTCCGGTCCAGGGAAGACATGGCTTGGCAGTTCGGGCTGGACTGTTCCCATATGGAGTCATAATCTATGATTTTAATACAAATGCACTGTCACCTGAAATTTAAGTTTTAGAATTTATGAAATACCCAAATATGGCCATTAATCTTAGCTTAAAATAATTACCTAACAACCTTGGGTTTCCAAGGTCTCTTGAATATTTAATGAAAGTAGGCTCTTTCTATGGTGCTACACATACTCTGTTTAAGAGGGTGACCAAATTAAAACCTGTCTACCACCTGCAGAGCCTATCACTTGGGGGAAATGTGTTATTGCATACAATTGGATTTTTGTAGTTTCCAACCCAGAAGGAGTACTTGGAAATGCAGAGTGTGAATTAATTCTAGCCAACATTGCGTCATTTAAATCCTGCATAAGGCACTCTGGGATACTCCTCCTGCAACTGCTGCAGTGTATGGTAGCCACCAGAAGCTAAAAGGTGTAAGCTATACAAAACATGAATATGTGTAGGAATAGCACCTCTGTGTTGTGTAGGTCTGCTTAATACAGCGTTAATTAATTAGTGAAAGAATGACCTTTTTGCTATACATGTACCCAGCATAAACCTCTTCATCCCTTTGTTCAAATAGTGTCAGCTTATGTCTGAAAATCCTTTCTCTCCTTCTCCTTCTCCTGTATCGAGCTCCAAGAATTTACATTCCCTTCACAACAGTGCAGAGTGTAGCCACTGCAAAAGACTAGAGTGCCTTTTGGGCTCCCTTTTATATTTGCATTTTTTGATAGCAATTGCTGTCTTTCAACTGTCTTAGTGCTTCTCTTTCATACTGTTCTCATGTTTGCAGCACGATGTTTCCACCCTCGTTGGAGGACTTGATTATTAGGGTTTTGTCATTACAGAAATTGGTCAAAGCAAATTGCTGTTCTTTGCTGAAGTTATTCTTTTTGTGTCTCTTTTTCTTGATGGTTTTTTGTCTCAATTTTAGAAGATCTTTATTCACTGCTTCAGTGAAAATATCAATGGCGTCACTAGGCATTTGCGGCAGGAATTGTGAGATGGGCTTGAAAAGGCTATTCCCACTGCTTTGCTCTATGCCTGCTGTAATTATTTGTTGTTGTACATCCGTTTGAGTAGTTGTTGATTCATCTTCGGTATTCAAACTTTCCAGAAACTGTATTGTTTTCAAATCTTTCCCAGTGAGGATATCTGTAGACATAGGTCGCATACCAGATTTTTTTGGGCGATTAACTGTTGGTTTTAGTTTAAAAAAAAATTGTAACTTGAGCATACGTGTGAACTTGAATAAGTCAATACGTGTTTGGGTGTACTCAAGTTTTTTATTCGGACAAAATGATGGACCCAGTCTTAATACCTTCTCTTCAGTCCTGGTAAGGATTTTTGGAGTTAAATTTATGATAGTGAGGTTTTCTGATGTTACTTCTTTTTGTTGAACCGTTTGCTCCTCGTCACTGGAGGTGAAACACGAGTGAATAAATAATTTAAAAACCCACCCCACAAGTGACTCTTTCCTCAGGATAGAACTTTTCCTGAACTTGTGGAGCTACTATTGATCAACACGGGTACACCCCCATGACTGAGGCACCCGCCTGAGAGTGCTCCTGCTAAAGGTGACGAAAGGAGCGTGTATATATATGTATATTAGTATCTGATCCTCTACCTCCCTTACTGATTGAAGGTCAAAATAGTGCAGGGTGAAAGAGACCAACACGTTTCAGCCGTAGCCTTCAACAGGGTCATAGAGTTCATGTGTGTAGAGCATCCGTTTGAAGGGACCAACCCTTCCCAAATTTAAAACAACTGGACCGCTTCCCTCAGTATTACTTGCATAGCAAAATTCATTCACCATTACCTTGCATTACATGATATTACATCTTGGACACAGTGATTTGTGCAAAGTATACACTCCTAAGATATTCGTTCCAAGCATGCCTTTTCACATTCTCTGCATATAAAAGCAAATATCGTATCATGTGACCGAGGTACTTGTATAGGCAGGGGCATTTTCCTGCATGATTTTCCTGACTGATGAGGGATCACAAAGTTAGTATTCTCAGCATAGAAATCAGAATTTTCTTTGTGTTGCTTCACAAAATACATCAGTGCAGCACAGAGTATATAAGGTACATTAGTGCAATAAATTGCAGTAGCCACAGATTTTTGTGTTGTGTGCACAGGAGCCAGGATTGCCATTTAACGCAAACCCTGCAAAATGTATTAGTGCAAATTAGCACTGTAAGGTACAAAGTATATTTGTGCAAAATAGAGCATTAAAGTGCATGTGCACACACCATCTACTGATACAGTATTATTATTGACCTTGATAGTAGGAAATTCAATGATTGCACCACGTCTTGTGCAAGGGAACATCTAAAGTGCATGTATCCCCATGGACTCCTACTGATCTAGACAGCATTCCCATGAACATGCAAAGTGACTTGTGCATCCAAGGCTTTTAAGGTTTTTTTTTTTTTTTTTTTTTTTTTTTTTTTGAAACCGTTTATTGCACAATGAAAAAGTTACAGGCATGGGCCTACAACCATCCGGCCGGCCGCTAGAGTAGCAAAAGGCATATAGCATACATACAGTGAGAGTCTCTTGGCGGAGCAGATTGGCAAATCAGGTGACATCAATAGCGTAGGCCGCATAACTCCTAGCCCACAATACGGTTTCTTTTTATCAAACAGAACAACACAAAAAACCACACCCGCAAGGCAACCCGCGATCCAAGTGACAGTACGTGCTCCGTAGATGGGGGATCCTAACCAGCAGCAGAACTCTGAAGAGGGGAACGGGAGTATAGCAGGGACTGGGGAGCCACGTGCCCACGGCTGAGGGAGGGGGTCGGCTAAGGAGATGGGGCTGGCGAGGCTGCCGGTAGCAGTGGGGGCTCACAAATACCCCCACGGTACGCGTTCCAGGGGCTCCAGATTTTCACCCACGCCCCAGGCTTACCCCTCGCCACATACACTACTTTTTCACGAAACATACACCAATCCATATGTTCTTTCCAGGCCGACACCGCCGGGGGCCTCTGGGATCCCCACAATTGGGCAATGTCACGCTTCGCTATCATGTATCCCAGAGTCACCCACCGCGTCTGCGGGACCGAATAATCATTTGGTTCCCACACATTCAGCAAGCATCTCCTCGCTTCAGGCAGCAGTGCGACACGCGTAACCACACGCAAAACCTCATGCACACCACGCCAGAATCGCTCCACTTTCGGGCACTCCCACAGTATATGCATGAAAGTTGCCAAAGCACCACAGCCGCGCTTACACAATCCGTCAGCAGCAAAGCCCATACGTAGAAGCCTGCTTTTAAGGTTTTTAATGGGCTGCCAATTTTATATCTGAGAATGAAAGCAAGGGGACTAAAAGATGCTTCATGCCTTATGCAAGAGTAGCTTGCTTCAATGATATGTGCTATAAGACCACCCATGAAGTTATTGAAAAAGTTTATTTAAAAAATCTTATTAAAAAAAATCTTACTCGCTATAGCATGTTTCAAATATGTGTCTTATAGACTAAAGATGAAGTACCAAACATCCTATCTTTTGGAAAGGGGATCTAAAGAGTTGGAAAAAGACATCTTAAAGAACGGTTTAAAAGGATAATCAAAACCTAAAACCTCAAATGACAACTGATAAAGTATCATACTCAATTTACAAGGTCCTTAAATTAGTCCGCCAATTGCATTTATCTACTCTTACTCTTCCTTTCCCCAATACCAATCATATTGCAATACTACCCTGCTATAAACATTTGTCCCTTACACTTAATACCTGAAGGTGCTAAAGTGATTACATGATATAGAAAGTGTGTAATGCAAGTACCTCCTGATTGCATTTTTAGATACCAATCCTTACATTAGAGTAAGACAGAATTTAGGGAGGAATAGCCTTATATGCAACTTGCCTGGTTCCATCAAAAGACATCTCAAGTCAAGTGAGTCGTGTTCTGTACCATGGAGCTACAATGGTAGAAAATACCTTAGCCAATAAATACATTGAAAAATACCCCAAGGCTTCACTAAAATTCAGAGAAATTCAAAGGAAATTTGAAAACAAAGTCAAGAAATTCAAAAAAGGACAGACCATGTACTATAGGTATCACCCATTTAAAATGAGCCCCTTTAGAACAACAATCATGATCCTTCCCCAAGTGGAACTTAAGAATATGCAGCAGAAGTCAGGACCATTCTTCATGGCTCATCAACATCTCCTCGGGGTGGGGGTAATTTCCTATAGATTATTTTTTTTTTTTAAATTGTAGAGCACGTGGCTACCTCCAACAGAGGAGTCCCGGCGCTAAGGTAGCAGATTCACACAGAAGGCACGGGAAGAAGAGCTATGTACGGTTAAAAAGCCAGGTTTTTAATGCTCTTCTAAAGGTCGGTTCTGGCTCCGTCATGCGGAGGTGGAGTGGCATGGCATTCCAGAGCTTCGCAGTTCTGACCGCAAATGCTCTGCCACCTATCCTTGCCTTACTGAAACGAGAAATAGTGAGCAATTTCATGTGGTTTGATCTCAGGACCCGGTCTTGCTGGAAAGTTTGCAATCTGAGTCTCAGGTAGGCCGGGCCCGACCCCTGGTGGCTCTGTAAGCCAGAGTAAGTGCCTTAAATCCAATTCTCCTACTGACGCGTAACCAATGGAGGCTCCGCAGATGGGGAGAGATACAATGGTGGAATGGCACATTTCTGATCAATCTGGCCACAGCGTTTTGAACTATTTGCAGTCTGCGGAGCAAAAAGGCTGATAGTCCTAAATAGAGATTACTGGTATAGTCCAGATGAAATGTGACCAAGGCATGGACTACAGTCCTCCTGCAGTCCATTGGTAGGAAGTGGAGGAATTTACTCAATCTCGCAACTTCCAGAAGTATGAGGAGGAGACCTGGTGAATCTGGGTCTTATAGGAAAGATCATTATCGAATTTAAACCCAAGATTTCTAGCCAAATCCACAGGAACCAGTGGAGGATTCAGCTTTGATGGCCACCAGAGCTTAGAGGGTGCTGGGACGGATTGGTTGAAGAATAGCACCTCAGTTTTCTCTGTGTTCAACTTTAAGCAGATGCACATGCAACTCTGCATTATAGTTCAACTTCAATGGATGTTCAGTCCCCACTACTATGATCCATCTAGATCCCATCCTCCGTAGATCTAGTTGTCTGTCCCTACCTCAAGGTTTCTTTATTATGTTTTGGATCCCATAGAAGCTCATCTTTTTTGCATTTCCACTGTGCATTTCCCAGAGGTGTTTGAACATAGTGTAGGAAAAGTCCTTATTCCTAATGGCCCTTAAATGCTGAAGAATTGGAAGTTTGAGTTTGTTCACTGTGCTTCCCATGTACTTCTTCCAGCAGGAGCACTCCAGCACATACACTACAAACGAGGTCTCACATTTTATCTATTCCTTAATGTTCCTTAGTACTCTATACTGTGTTTTAAACCTGTTTTTTTTTTTAGCATGAGGGCAGGCGTTACACCTCTGACATTGCCAGAAGCCTTTCTTATTCGAGGCCAACCAGGTAGATATTCCTGATTGCTCTGTCGTCTCTGTTTGCATGTAGCTTCTTTAACTTCAGTTTCCTAGAAAACATATAAAGGTCTATCTTGGCATTCACTAAATCCGTCTCCACTTTTGGGAAACTGTTAATTCTTTGTTCAACAATATGATGTCATTTTCCTTTAGCACCTTCTGGGAAAGATTTATGACCACATTGTTGTTTGTTAAATCCATTATATCCTTTTTCCCTTTGCCCCTCGTTGTCTTCCTGCTCCTTTTTGACCTCCTTCTTCTCTGTCTGATGGAGGGGCATTTCCCTTGTTAGGGGCTCCTCTCTCTCTACTTCTCGTTTCCATCTGATACAGCATCATTTACCAAAAACACTTCAATTTGGGCATCGAGACTGTGTGTCCTATGTCCTCCGAACTGATCTCAGAGCTGTCTATGTTCCACAGCCCTTTCTGTTCCCATCTTTTTCTCCATCGTATGTCTTATACATATACAAAATTTGTGAGGTAGTTCTACTACTAAATCATTTTTGTGGTAGGCAGCACGCTAGGGAGGCTGTTGCTTGAAAAGGATTGTTCGTCTTGGCCCAATTCTTCATAGGTATCTCAATTCCGAGAAGGTTGTCCTTCATAGAAGTCTAGTTTACAGGTTGTATATGGCAGTCTATTTTAAAAATTAAAGTGCATGACTAAACCTCAGTGAAAATTGGAAGGCTTACATTACGCATTACCAAGGCAAAAGGTAAGCAAAGTCTTTGCAATGTCAAACTTTCTCTTGTTCCATGTTGGGTGTTTGCATGTATATGAAGTAATGGACATATGCACTCATAATTTCTTTATTTTATCTTCATTCCTTTTCAGCAGACAGAGGTGGCCAACCAACACTTGAGCCGGACACTGGGTGAAGAACTGTAAGATCATTGCCTGGAAGTTGGGCACCGCAAATCTCTTCCACCATCGACGAATGCGAACTGAGCACCAGGAGGCAGAGTGCACCCGCCCAGAGACAAACTCGCTCCTCCTTCAAGTGCCTAACTGAAACATCAGCAGTGAGGGGCGCATTCATCCACACAAGCCTGAGCCCTCATTTGCTTTTGCTCCTCAATATATTTATATGGCGCTTAACAAGAAGGACATCAGATCCACAGTGGATGGTCAGTCAGCAATCTATTAGGTTATTCTGGTGTTGATAGATGAAGTTAGGGCCTTCCAAGAGTTGCTATCTAACCAACATTAAGATCTATGTTCCCTTCTTATCTTCTTGAATGTAGGCATTACATCTAGTCTGCCTCCAGAACCCACCCTACCCGTTGCTGTCACGTCTCCTAGTTCATCATTTCTAATTGTTTCCCTTTCTACCCCTGTATAGTGCATTTCTGATGGGGTATCTGGCCCTGCCATGGCCTGTGACATTTCTACATCAGAGGAGGATATTACTGTTGTGTTGATGAAGACCAAACTTGAGGACGGCCAGGAACATTTGACCATAAACCAGTAACTTTGTTCTGATACCCCATCTGGTTTTGGAAAGTGCATCTTGTTTTGGAAAGAGACTTTAATTATAATTTGGACTATTGACTTTCATTTAAACATTTGACCATCTTTTAGGGCTTTTAAAATGTGTTGGAACATCTTAGGATGGACTTTCCTATTTATATTGCTCGTGATTTTATACCCTTCTTTAAATGCACTTTGTCCTGACATTCCGATGTGTTTTAATAATTAGTCCACCCACGTCCAAGCTTAGCTTTCCTCTTTGATTGAAGTCATTATTTTTTTAATTTTGCCCACTCCAAGGACTGCTTACATTAGTATTATTATTATTATTATTCACAACTTTATTCGATTGATCATAGATAATAATAAAAGCACACCTTTAAAACATTACATAGATGAAGACATCAACCCAATTTACCACAATTAAAAGGGCATTGATTCCCGATAGTGTACAGCACATTTAAGAAGTCATCCAACAGACAAGAAATAGTTTCATTACTCAGCATCCGTAGAAAATGAAGAGAAGGTTTGTATTAACAAAAACCATAAGTTTTAAGAATAGGTAATAAAAAACGGCATGCAAACATTTATGAAATTTGGAAAAATAAGACAAAGTGCATTAGTATCTGTCTGGAACTTTTATTACAGGGGCATATATATGTTGTTGAAGAATAAAACTGCCCCGGGGAAGCTAAGGTGACTTCTACTAGTCAGTAGTGGCTGCTACCGGATAGTACCGGTGAGGGGGTTGAAATAATAAAAAGAAAAGGAGGGGGAAAAAAGAAAGAAAAGAAGGAAAATTCCACTTAACTTCTCGTCCTTCCTCTTCTTCGATGCAGAAAGCCCCCAGGCTCCCAGACCCCCTTGACCAATCATGACGCTATCTTACAGCAGCATTGTGATTGGTCTGAATGCCATGCTTTAGCGTTCAGATGGAGACTGGGAGGCTAGGCATGTTCTCCACCCAGGCTGTGTATTACAGCCGGTGGAGAACAGGCCAAGTGCGCATGTCTGTTTGGCCAGCCTAAGACAACCGCCCAAAGCGTCATGCGTACTTGGAAAGTTCCTACCACTCCTTCCCTGCTCTGTGGGCAGCCCAGCCCTGCCCGCACCTTTAAAGCACCAATAGTGAAAAATAAAATGATGATAACATTATTATTATTATTTTATTTTTCCCGTGGGACGGCGCTCCTCTGCCTTAGCGAAGGAGCCGCCAATGCTAATAGCTCCCAGGTGGAATCTGGTTGTCGTTCCATATGGAAGTCTGCAAAGAAATGCTGCTGCTGGAAGTAAAAAGAATGTCCAGTAGAATCCAAACATGGATTCTTGTAGAAAGGAACCTGAAAGCGGAGGGTACAGAGTCTGGGTCACTTTGGAGTGACCAGAGGCTCGTTAGACGAATGCCCACCGACGTCGAGTGCTTCCGGTACGTTGATGGGGATCTTGACTCTTCAGCTGCAAAGACTAGGAGATGTCTAGGACAACCAGTAACTGGATTCAAGCTGTCCCACAAAGGATGTTGAGTGCTGAGGGGCCGGTGTCCAGCGGGAGCACCAACAAGCCTTGGCAGCGGCAACCAATGAAGATGGTCAAGTTCAGTGTCGATTTGGCCCAGCAAGGACCAGGGGACCCAACACAGCAAGGGGAGTCAGGACAGGCCTGGAGCAACCAGGGGAGCCCAAGAAAAGCAGTGTTGACCCTCAAGTGGACCCACAGGCCGGAGGCACAGGAGTCGCAAGGGGACATCAGGTGGCTTCACAGGATACCAGCTAGCAGGGCACAGAATGAAAAGATACCAGAGTCCTATGTAGAAAAGATGCACTGGGATTAGGGCTACAAATGACCCAATGCACAGAAATGTTGCACGACAACAAGCATATGCAGCTGCAATAGAATGTTTTTGCACAGAGGTAAGGGTTATGCAGTCCCCACAAGGGATATTGGCCTCAAACTCGCTGAGAGGGCAGCTCAACCCTGGAGACTTTCAGAAACCTACCCCTTGTTGTGCTGGAGCCTTCGGAGTCTGCAGGATCTCAGGATCAGCCAACCAGTCAGATGCGTTACGGTGCCTGCGAATGCAGGGGAGTGACTCCTCCACTCCAAGGGAGATACTTCTGATGTCTTGGAGGTCTACAGGGTCCTGCACGGAGCCTGTATGGATCACGGATACTGATGAGGCTTTGGACAGCAAGGGGAGACGAAGTTGAGCACAACCAAGACAATCTTCAATAATATCCCTATTATGGGCAGCATAATTATTGCATAATTATTGCACCAAAGAGCCATAGGAGCATAGGGGCTAATTTAATATTTATTTATTTATTTCAGTTACAAAGTTATATATAGCGCGAACAAGATCCTGAAGGATATCAGAGCACTTTACAAAAGGGTGGAAGGAAAATATAGTCTTCTTTATAGCTGAGGCCTGATTCCTCATGAAGAGAAAAGTGTCGGCTGCTGAGTGGAAGGCCTGAAAGACACTTACAAAATATATTTTCTTCCAGTTGTAGAGTTTTTGTTTTGAACTACCCCCCAAATTATTGTTATAGTATTAGAAGGCATTTCCATTTATATATTGCTAGCAGAAGCAAAATTGGTTTATTTCCCACTTTGTTTTGAAAAATTTAACAGCCCCCAGTATGTAGAACAGACGTTAGGCTCCTGTTTAAGAAGCAGGGGGCCAGGTACTCTGTGAATCAAATATAATTCACAAATATGGGAAATAATCAACCCTCTTGATGACACTTTCCTTTGATGTAAGTCAGTCTCATTTTTCATGTTTTTACTCCACAGGCCATATAATGACTTTTATAGAAATTTGTATGGAAATGTAAGTTGTCTATAACCTCCACAAAGTATTAATTAGGCCTTCAGGACAAGTGGGTCCGGGATATTAATACAGCATCATTTGCATGTAAAAGATCTGGTACAAAAGTCATTTTACCTTTTGGCATGTCCCGTCCTAAGGAAATAAAAAGGTGTTAAGCCCATTAATATATAAAAGGAGAAGGATAGCTCTCCCCAGTACAGGTCAAAGAAGTCAGTACACTCCCTGTTGGCCCATACCTTCCTGAATCCCTAATTCCAAGGGGCAGGACTCAAAGGAAATCCACATACTCCTGCTCCAAACGTATCCCCGATAGTGTACTCCAGAGCTTTGACTGGGTTACCCTGTCCAAAGCGCTGCTGAGATCCATAAAGGAAAGATATATAGATGTCTTCTTGGCTATGGTATATTTACTGACCATCAAGTGCAGATTCAAACACCGATCTGGAGTTCAAAGTCCTTCTCGGAATTCATATTGACCCAGTTGAAATGCCTTAGCTTCTCCAGCCCAGGACACAATCATATACAGAGTTATGCGCCCAACAACTTTAATAATTGAATCCAATAAAGAAATGGACCCATAGCAACAGGGGCCCATGCTACATTCATCCATCTATTCATGCATACTTATCATTCAGTTATCTCATTGAGATGATGACATGAAAACCACCCGAGAACTATAATCGCTTCATGATACAGATATTATATTCTGTTGCTGTCATATTTTTTCTTTGAAACCCTATCAGAACATTCAGTCGTGTTGATATAATTGAGACAACTAATAATTCTGTCAATATATTATGTACATTAGTATGTTAAAAAATATGCTGTTTAAAAAATTTGTCAGTGTGAACACATTAAATAACTGAATGATAAGTATGCATGAATAGATGGATGAATGAAGCATGTATGTGGTTTAATTATTTACTTCTCTGTTATGAATTTTATATATGGAACTGATAATAAGAAAAGAAAATAATATTTTTTGTATCTTTCTATTTAAGAGTGCCAGCTTCTCTCTTTACAATTTTTATTGTTATTTTGGATTTGCATACAGGTTGAAGTTGTCCTAGGAATTTCAAAGTATTTCTCCCAAGGTAGCGAATGCTACATGACTGTCTCATTAGGAAAGTTTTATGCTAATATAACATCATTAATAATGGTCAAGTTTGCACTCATAAATGGGCAGAACAGGTTTTGAATATTTACTGCCGCCTCCTGAGCATTAATCTTCTGTCCTTTTTAGCAAGGTCTTTCAAACAAACCCTTCTTTGACAAGTTGGTAGTGTTTATGAGAAAATCTAAACCAAATTCATTCGGGTTACGATTGCTATAATTCTTTTCTACAGTTCCCCCAGAATAAATGTGTGTAATTATGGAACATGAAATGAAAATGCTATACATGATGGTTCCTTTACCCCATACAATAAAAGTGCGGGGCGTGGCCTGCAGTCAATGAAGATGGCCGCACACTAGGTGAGCTGCGGTAGCAGATCCGCATAAATCACCCGTAATCCGGCATTATCCTTTCCATTGGGCAGCGACCTACCGTCCAGTGAAGCAGTGACACGAGCGGTGTGGGCCGTCCCTCCCCCGGGGTGATCTGCTTGCTGCAACTCCCGGGCGGCTGAAGGAGTGAGCGGCCGGAGCGTCTGCGTCCTAGAAAATGGCGCCCGTCAGCCCAGCGCTCCGCTACTGAGGTGACGAGCGGGACGGGGGAGCCCGTTGGGTGGCAGGAGTGGTGCTAAGCCTCTCGGCACGGCTATCGCTGATACCGGTGGGGGCCGCGACCGACCGAGGGAGGAATCCCGGGGGCCGCTGCGAAAGATCGACAGAGCGGGCGGCGGCCCTCAGAAAGTGCCCGCGGGGTCCTAGTGCCGGCGCTGGGCCGGCCGAGCTGGAGGCATCAAGAAATTTCGAGCCCCCGATGCGGGGGACTGCTGCCGTGGACATCGAGGGGGCAGTGGGAGCCGGATTCAGGCGGCAGGAGGAGGTGTGCTGGTGCCCGCATCTGGGGATCACTGGACGTCGGGCCTGAACCGGCTGCCTGACGGGCTCAAATGGTGGCTGACTGAGGAGTGCGCGAGTCCTCCGGTGTGGCGTGAGCCCCAGTGGCGGTGCACGACAGCGCCGGAGGAGAACACGCTGGCTGATGAGGAGGGGCAGATGGGGCGACAGGCACTCTGCAGGTTTTACAGGTGGGTGGTTGGGGGCCCATGTAGCAGGGAGGCAGGGAGGGGGGTAGGGGAGGGGGCGGGGGGAGTGTTGGGGCATAGTTTAAGTTTAGCTCAGGATGTTTTTCAGTCACAAGTGCAGAGGTTAGGTGGTAATGGCAGTCAGTGGGCGTTAGAAGGAGGGAGAATGGGGCAGGTCCGGATTTGGAATGGGTGACAGAGCTAGAATATGGATCTGGACGTGGAACGCCAATGGGTTGGGTAACAAGATTAAACGTACGCTTGTTCTACAGCACTTGAATCGGCATTCACCGGATGTGGTGCTTCTCCAGGAGACCCATCTGCGGGGAAATAAATGTAGGGCGCTGGACCGGTTCAGGTATCAGATGGTGGCTCATTCGGGGTTTACGTCCGGGTCCAGAGGGGTGGGTATCCTCGTTCGCAAGGCCCTTCCGATGGCTATTACGGGCACCTGGGTGGAGGACTCGGGCTGTCTGGCAGCGGTGGCGTTTAAATGGGAGGGGCGCACAATAGTGTTGAGTTCCTGTTACATCCCGCCGGGGTTGCACACTCAGACGTATGTCAAGTTGGGGTCCCACATCGCAGATCTTCCCCGGGGCACATTGGTTCTAGGGGGGGACACGAATGCAGTCATGGATGCGGATCTGGACCGCTCTGGGGAGAGGCAGGGCAGTAGAGGGGAGCTGGGCTTGCGGGGCTTCATCACATCGTTGGGGCTTCGGGACGTGTGGCGCGTCCACAACCCCTCCCTCAGGCAGTACACCTTCTACTCAGCCAGGCATGGGTCATTCTCCAGGCTAGACCATCTTTACGTGCCGGGTGATCAGTTGGCGAACTTCGTGGATCCCTGTACCATGGCCAGGGGAATCTCGGATTGCTCGCCGGTTGGGGTATTCCTCCAGGGGCCGACAATTGACCGGTCGGTTTTTCCCAGGATTGACCCGTGGCGCCTCAGGGACGAGTCCATTCTAGGCAAGCTGAGGGATGGATCCAAACTCTACTTCGCAGAGAACCTGGGCTCGGTGGATACGTCGTTGGTCTTATGGGAAGCATATAAGGTGGTGCTGCGGGGTCAGGCTCAGGCGCTGATCGGCGGGCAGAAAAAAGAGGAAACGCTCCAGATCCGACAGCTCGAGGGCGAAATTGCATCTCTAGAGAGGGAGGCCGGCGGGGCTCCCTCCTTGCAACAGCGACATGAACTTGCTCTTAAACAGAGGGAGCTGCGGTCCCTGGCGGAGGGTGAGGCGGACGTGTATTCCTTGGCCACACAGCATCGGGTACACGATGCGGATGACAAATCTATGAAACTGCTGGCCTGGCTCGAACGCAGGGACCGGGAGCGTTCCTGGGTTGCGTCAGTTAGGGATGAATCAGGGTCCTTGGTCACTACCGGCACGGAAATAGCCGAGGCTTTTGCGTCATACTATGTAAAGGTATATTATTATTATTTATTTTTTATAGAGCGCGTAGTCACCCGTAAGTATCCCAGCGCTAAGATCAGTACAACTGGGGAGTCAGCGGAGGCAGGGAGGGAGGTCGGTTAAGGGAAAAGGTGGGTTTTCAATTGCTTCCTGAACCGTAGGTAATTAGGTTCAGTTCTCAGGAGGTGAGGTAGGGCGTTCCAGAGACGTGCGGTGTGAACCGAGAAGCGTCTTCCTCCTGTTCGTGCCTTCTTCACTCTGGGAGTGACGATAAGATGTTCCTGATCGGAACGGAGGGATCTAGGAGCTTTGTAGGGTTTGATAAATTTTTCCAGGCTTGGGGGGCCATTGTTTTGAAGCAGTCTATGTGCCAGGCAGAGGGCCTTGAACATCACACGTTCTCTCACCGGGAGCCAGTGGAGACGCTTCAGAGCTGGTTTGACCGAAGCTCTGGCAGCGGTGTTAGTGAGGATCCGGGCAGCTGCATTTTGGACCCTTTGTAGTTTGTTCATGGTTGCCTCTGGGGCCCCTAAGTAGATGGAATTACTAAAGTCGAGCCTGGAGAGTATCAGGCCTTGAATCAACAGTTTCTGGGATTTGTGAGGGAGCAGGGGCAAGATCTTTCGAATTGACCTAAGCAGCCCAAAGCACGTCCCGGCTACCTTTTTTGCTTGTGTTACGAATGAGAGGTCCTTATCTAGCCAAACACCCAGGCTTTTTACCTCTGGTTTCGGGTCTGGGGGCGGGCCTAAGCTGGGTGGCCAGATGTTTTGTAGTGGAGAGGGTCCCTTTTGACCAAGGAGGAGAATGTCAGTCTTTGAACCGTTAAGTTTCAGAGACGATCTGTTGATCCATCCTTGTATCTGTGTCAGACAGTTGTACAGGTCCGCAGGTTGTTGTCTGGGATGTGAAAGGGACACCACTAACTGTGTGTCGTCAGCATAACTAACGATGCTCACTCCGAACGGAGTAACAACCTCCTCCAATGGGGACATGTAGATGTTAAATAATGTGGGGCTAAGGGAGGAGCCCTGAGGCACGCCACATTGGAGGGGAGTGTCGGAGGAGCGGGTGTTATTCTCCCAGATTTGAAAGGAGCATTGACTCAGCGTATATACTCCGGTGTGCACTAGAACGGAGTCGGACTGCGCGGAGTTCCTGCGGAATTTTGACTTGCCTGCTCTGTCAAGGGAACAAGCTGACAGCCTCGAGACTGAACTGTCCGGGGCGGAGCTGGGTAAGGCACTTAACTCCCTCCGGGCGGGGAAGGCGCAGGGGCCCAATGGGCTACCTGTGGAAATCTACAAGCGACAGGCGAGCATAGTCATAGATCCAATGAGGAAGATGTTTCTCGAGGCACGAGTTGGGGGTGTGTTGCCAACGGATCAACGGGAGGCTACGATCGTGGTCATCCACAAGCCTGGTAGGTCGGCTGACCAGTGCTCATCCTATCGGCCTATCTCGCTCCTCAATGTGGAGGCCAAGGTCTTGGCTAAGGCTTTGGCGACGCGTCTGTTAGCGGTCTTGCCCAGCCTGGTGCATGCTGACCAATCCGGCTTCATGCCACACAGAAGCACTCGACTTAACCTTCGGCGGCTGTACGGGGCTCTGTACATGACAGAGGGAGAGGACGACTCCCAGACAGCGTTGATGGTGCTGGACGCCTCAATGGCCTTTGATAGCATCGAGTGGCCGTACTTATTCATGGTACTACAGCGACTGGGCTTTGGACCGGTCTTTTGTAGTTGGGTGCGCCTGTTGTATGCACAGCCGGGTAAGAGTGAATGGGGCGCTATCCCGTGCGTTTCCACTGCATCGAGGCACGAGGCAGGGGTGCCCGCTGTCTCCCCTTCTTTTTGCCCTGGCACTTGAGCCGTTGGCCCACTGGGTACGTAGGGACCAAGCGTTTTGGGGTCTGGCAATGGGCAATGGGTAGGAGGAGCGTATCTCCGCGGATGATATTGTGCTGTACATGGACAGGCCGTACCATTCAATGGCGTAGGCGCTCCATCTCTTTGCCTTGTTTGCCAGCTACTCCGGTTATAGGATCAATTGGTCCAAGTCAGTGATCTTCCCCCTCTCTGGCCCTACCCCATGGATTCCAACCGGGTGCTCGGCCCGGGTGGTGTCAGAGGGTTTTAAGTACCTTGGGGTGTATGTGACTAGAGATAAAGGGGTTTTCTTCCAAAGAAACCTAGAACCACTTCTGGCGCGCCTAGCAGCGGATGTTTCTCACTGGCGATCCTTGCCTCTGTCACTGATGGGGCGCGCGGGGCTCTTCAAGATGCTGGCCTTACCGCGCCTCCTCTATATCCTACAGAACTCACCGTACCCGATCCCGGGGGGAGTGTTCCGGCGTATTTCACAGATGGTGCGGACCCTGCTTTGGGACGGAGGGAACCCTAGAATAGCGCTGTGTAAGCTCACAAGAGGGGTATACGACGGGGGGCTGGCCCTCCCGGATGTCCGTCTCTATTATTGGGCCTCCCAACTACAAGTGGTTAATGAGTGGGTGTACGCATCCGGGTCGGAGCCGGCGTATAGGGTTGACAGGCATGTTATGCCAGGAGGAAACTGTGAGCAGCTGTTGTATTCGAGGAGGATGTGCAGGGACCTCCCATCGCATACCGGGGTGGTCAGACAGTGTTGGCGGGAGGCCAATCAATTTCTTGGATGGACAGGCACCCTCACTGGTCGGACGCCGCTCTGGTTTGGGGACCAACTACCAGAGGTCGCGAGACTGACCGGTTTCAAGGAATGGCGATTGATCGAGATAGATTACCTGGGAGATATATGGAAGGGGGGAGCCCCCAGATCCTTTGATCATTTCCAGAAGGAGTATCACATGCAAGGCACTCAACACTTCCATTACCTGCGCCTCACGCACGCCCTGCGTTCCTACCTGCGACTAGGCTCCTCGCTCCCTGAGTATTCTCCCCTGGAGGATAGGCTCTTGCTTGACCCTACACCGGGGAAGCTAACGGCCACCATTTACCGTAAGCTCATTAACAACATGCCTGACCCCCTCGTATCCTTGCGGGCTAAGTGGGAGGGGGATATTGGCGGCCTGGATGACGAGGACTGGCAGGAGGCCCTGCAGGGCCCCCGCGAAATTGCCATCCGGATGCGGTTTCGCCTCATCCAATTTAAAATCCTGCATAGGGTTTATTATCCACGGACCAACCTATTTTCATGGGCAGGGCGCTGTCCCCTCTGTGTGTGAGGGGTTGCCGGGAGGAGGGCACGTTCTTCCACATCTTGTGGGAATGCCCATACATAGTACCTTTTTGGACCAGGGTGACGAACACTATGGCGAGGGTGGTGGGTGCGCCGGTCCCATTGGAGTCCAGGTGGCTGCTACTGCTGATCAAGGGTGAAACGGACTGGTCCAGGTATCACGAGATCTGGCTGGCTACAGCGGCTGGGGTGGCAAAACGGAACATTGCGAGTGCTTGGGGGCGCTTGCGCCTCCACAATGGGACCAGTGGCTCAGGTACCTGGACTGGTGTCAGAGGTCGGAGGAAACGGTCTATAAGTCCAGAGGTTGTGTGAAGAAATGGAGGAGGGTGTGGGGCCCATGGTGCAGATATCGAACCTTGAGAGGTGGGGGGGAGCAGCTGTAGCGGGACCCTTGGTTAACTTGGGTAACTCTACCGATCCTCAACTCTGTAATGTAATACTGTTGGTTTATGAGCCTTTTGATCACTGCTATGTCATGTATATGATCTTGAGCACTGTTAATTAAAAAAAAAAGATGTTTAATAAAAATTTTTAAAAAAAATACAAAAGTGGCGATCTGGTTCTCCTACTGCCCCACAAGTTACACTCAGTAACACAGTTGAAAATATATCAGGTGTTTATAGAGTTTGAACCCACTCCAATCCATGAAAGACTGAGATGATGCTATTTCCACAAACAAGCAAGAGCCAAATATGGCAAGACTCAACCCAAACTTAGTATTAAAGTCCCTCATTATAACAATGTTAAAACATTCCACAGTTGAGAAGGACCTAAGCTTTAATATATCAACCACAGGGAATAAAATATCAATATTGCAACCTTTGTCTTATTGGATAATAGCATTATAGAAATTATGAAGAAAAAAAAACAATAGATATAAAAAACCCAAATATTTGAATCCTGGTTGTAAGATATGCAAGGATATAATCTTAAAATCAAAAGATGCTCGGAACAGGGTTATTAAACAGCCCCTCGCTCTTCCTGCTGTTGAGGATGTTGAAGGCATGCAAAAGCATAGTCCCATCCCATACAATGGCCTAGTGGCCCTTTTTTCTAGCAACATGATAATTTCATAGTTCTTGGCAAAATGTATCCAAGCATCATCTATGAGCTTAGAAGCAATATCAGAAATATTTCGACAAATCAATTTCAGGCATGTTTCTTGATTGCAAGCCTCAAGTGTCCTTGTCAATATGTCATCTAAAAGACATGCAGTGAAGAGGGGCACTCCCAGTGTTGCCTTTTTTCTCATGCCCTATCAATCCTTATCATTCAGGCTGGAGAGTGGAAGAAAGTGGGTCTGATCAGAGTGGAGCCCCCTAATTCTGGGAAAGGTGCTTATAAAAAAAGCTCAAAGGAAATATGTCAATACCATGCTTTGCAAGCACACACTGTGGATTTTGGGAAAGGAGGTGGTGTGCCAGGGATGGATACTGGCAGTTTATAACAACACAGTCCCCTCTCAAAGACTTTTCAGAGTGGCCTATCTATTCAACCCGTCTCACAAAGTGTTTTGAAGACCAATGGCATACCTTGTTTTTCAACTGGCTAGATATTCCTGGATAGACAGTATTAAGGATTGGGACATCGCCATAACAACTACGTATGAACACGCTTTTTTTTTTGGACAGAGTTTTATATAGCGCGAACTTGACCTGAATCCAGTTAGGTATCAGAGCGCTTTACCTAGCACCAGTTACGTTACATGAGGACACACATTCATTTTTTGTTAGGCACAGGGAGATTAAAACAAGAGCTGGGGGAGCTGTATAAATTAACCTACCATGAGGTGCAATACTAGGAGGATGGTGTTCTTGGGTAGTAAGTGAGTCACCAGATTTATATATATCATTACCTCCATCCTTTGCAAGCGGCAGGGTTCGTACCCCCATTCTAGTGGTGTTTGAAGGGCATAGATGTTGTTGCTGATGGCCAATGGCATGCATGCGGGAAGAGTTTTTGGTTTCCCTGGAATAGTTGTTGTTCACCTTACATGGGCCAGTTAATTTCACAATTGCTCGTTCCTGTATACCTAGTCGTTCTACTTGAGGATTGATACAGGACTCTATAAGGCCTTGATTTTGTCAAAAAAGTATCCCAAATAGCGTCATCTCTACTCCCCTTCATGATCTCAATGGGTCTGCTGGATCAGAGTCCTAAG
This sequence comes from Triturus cristatus, assembly GCF_964204655.1. Lineage (NCBI taxonomy): Eukaryota > Metazoa > Chordata > Amphibia > Caudata > Salamandridae > Triturus > Triturus cristatus. The sequence continues at coordinate 1,391,580,457 of NC_140590.1, forward strand.
AGCAAAGTGCCTCTCACTCAAGCAGGACTACAGGCCTTTTTTTCCTTTTCACAGATGGACCAGCATCGCTCAAATGAGAACAGTCGAAACGTGCTGGTACGCTCTGAAGTTGCAAGCTGCTGGCTAAACCAGCCCCTAGGGGCTGATCATGCTGGAACGGGTTTATTTTAGAAAAATTTGTATACTCTCTCCATTCTGCATGTTTATATTAATAAGAATAATTAACTAATAGTAATTGTACTAAGTGGTTTGCTGTGGAAACTCACAAACCTTACTAATATATGAAATATATGTAGGAATTGCATTTGCATGGCCTAATTAATACGTAAATTAAAATGCGTACGCATATTAATCATAGACAATTAGAATTTGCATGTTATATGTTGCTTTTGTGACGTTTTTATGATTTGTGCTCTATAAAGTGAGTATAACATGCAATGAGTGTTGCTTTTTGCTAGATAAATACACACACATATGGGTATTAGCGAGGGAATAACATTTTATTAGTCATTTCTATGTATTAATTACGTTTTGTGTTTCTTTTGCTTAAGTTGACCATTCGGGCCTTCTAAAAGATGTCCGCCTTCTTAATCGACGCATTCAACATCACTCCACGAGTTTCTGGGTGAAGTGCGCCTGCGCTAAGATGAGCAACAATGGCCTCTTCCTGACCCCAGGCAAGCTGTACCCGTCAAGGTCGCACTGGGAAAAGTGCCAACCTTACAGACAAAAGACTTCCTTAAAAACCAGAACTGACAAGTATGATGACACCATGGACTAAAACCTTATGGGAACCAGGAAGGACGACCCCTGTTAGACCAATCAGAACTGTTTAAAACTCATTCTCGTTACAATTTGACATTAAATTTACTATAAAAACCCATAGAATGGAGAGGTTGTATGTCGTTTTCCCAATTTCCTGACGTTATGCTGACGGAGAGGACGGTGACACTGCAGGACAGCTGTTTCCTTGAATCTTTGACGGACTGATCAGATGCCCAATTTCCTGATGAACTGAATAATTGCTTCCCATGGGCATAGAGAGACAAAAATGACTGAATTTGACTTAGAGGACGACATTTAGCCAGAATAGGTAAATATGATGGTCAGCTGCTTAATCAACTAATGACTTTACTTGCATTATTTAGATACATTTCATTTGATTAATTACAGAATTGTGTTGGGTTGTTTATTTCAAGAAAATGTATTGATGTAAAGTAATTATAGAATTAGAAATCACTCAAACCAACAACTAGCTGATCCATGGCCTATCCATGGGAGGAATACTAAAGGTGATGTTTAGGTCTTAATGAGGTAGAGAAGGTTAGGTGAACCTATCGCTCATTAGGGACAAACGGGTATTTCCTTTCATTACAGCGACTGGAACAATCACCTCCTTAGAAATACAGACCAATAGAGAATGACTGTTGGTGTTATGGGCCCCACAGTGAATGAAGTGATTGAGTGTGTCTGTGAAGATCTATGGTTTGTGACGAAGGGAGGGATTTTGTATTCCGCGCTGTATCAATCACTTCCTCCTCTTTCTGTTGGCAATAATATGGACCCATTAAGTTCCACTGATAGGTGAAGCTCAGCCAAATCAATATCTTTAGTGATCACTCCTACTGCCTGTAGTAAAGGTCCGACACGAGCGTAACGGCGAAATGTCAAATTGAAAAAAAATATGACCCAAGCGCAAGTGGATGCTCAGTTACCAAATAAATGAAAGGCTTACCGCAACACCACACAATGGAAGGGAAAGCGGCAGCATGAAAATTCATCCAGAGAAAGTGGAACAATCAGTTCATCCTTCAATATAAGTCTATGCTTCAATGTAGACTCACGAATAATTGTTCCGGCGATGCTTGAAAGGTGGATGCTCCCCCACTCGTCGCCAAAATGTAGTAAAGGTCCGACACAGAAGAAGTTCACTTAGAGCTTTAATAGGAGCATCCACATAGAAAGGCAGCCACAGGTAAACTGAATAGAACATCCCAAACAGAATGGAATGCTCATACACAGACCAATGAAAACAAAGAGACACAACGATAAGGGAGGAAAGAATGTTCATTTAACCAAGCTTGGTTAAATGGACATTACCACACTGCCACTGCTAGAAAGAGTCCAGTGTACTCCTTTTAGCCCCTTTATTCGATTTTGCGCTATTTACTTCCCTTTTGCCCATAGGGAGGTGGTAGCTTGGGTAATAACGTTGAAAGGGATATCTGAGTTGAAGTGAATCAATACTCATAAACACTTACAACCGTCTTCCCCTACTCGCTTCCTTGATGCGTCATAATCAAATTCTCAATTGCAGGTCTTAAAAAGAAATGATACAAAAAATATAGGCCTCAACTTTTTAAAATTGCAGAAGTGCTTTGGATTCTTATCGAAGAGCCAGCAGGTATGGCCCAGCCCAGCCTCTTACTGGCTATGATGGACAAGGACAGGCCTGCCATGGGCCTGGCTTTGGCCGGGCGTGGCCTGCATGTATCCTGTGTAGAGAGTGATGTGGTTCACACTTTGTAGCTCTCAGCCAGAGGAGGGGCCCACCTCCTCTACCCCTTCTTCCAGTCAGTGTTGTACTCTGAGGCTTGGAGTCCCCAGACAAAGCTCTTCAGCGTCCTGTGCAGTGGGCTTGGGAATTTGCCCTTTATAGCACTCAGCCAGCACTACTCCATGCTCCTCCTTTCAGTCAGACTGCTCACATGGCTTTTAGCTAAGATTTGAAACAATATTTTGATTTAATAATACATATTATTAAAAAGAACATTCATTGATGTATTGTTGATCTTTTTGTAGTAAATGTGTGTGGAGGCATTAACATGGTGTTGTATGGCATGACTATGAACTGCATACGGTTATAGATATTTTTATGAAATCATTTGGAACATATTCCCAGAAGAAACATTTAGCATGACAAAACACACGTTAAAACTAACCTGACTTCAAATTAGTTATTAAAAGGTTTTATTTTGAAATGTGCTCACAGATTATATTTTTGCAAACCTGAATTTGTGAATGACGCAGACATCAGTAAGTTTAAGTATGTGTTTGAGTGAGTGTGATATTGAGGTGCCTATGTATGACCCAGTTTGTGTCACTCTTGCACCACACAACTTGGTGCAACAGCGACGTAAACCTAAAGTCAGGTTTATGAAGCCCGCCATTTTGCGTGGTACTGGGTGGCTCCATAAATCTGGAGTAAGATAACGCAGCGCAAATTACTGCGTTGCCTTACTCTGCCCTGGGAAGGTGTTGCATGGGCGTTCCGATGCAACTCCCATGGTTTTTGATGCATTCCCAGACTTACCAGAACGGGTAAACCTTGGAATGCGTCCTAAAGGTACGCCTTCTAAGAAGAGGAGTAAAGGGGAGAAATAGATTTATTTCTCCTCGTTACTTCCTCTTTCTATGTGTGCTGTATTATGCAGCACACATAAATAGCGGAATATGCCTCTCATGCTTGTTTTTGTGCAGGAAGGTTTCCCTTCCTGCACAAAAATATTCCTATATGCAACTCATGCACCCTTGCACCAAGGTGCAAGGGTGCCTGCATTGGTGCTAGGTTGCCCAAAAGGCGCCAGCGCAGAGGAAAAGGCAGGAATGCGCTGTATAGCCTTAAGTACGGCGCATTCCCGTCCTTTCCTGTCAAGCAGTGCAACACAGTGAGGTAACTTGCTGCGCTGGGTAAAATGTTTGCAAATAGGTCCCTCAGAGACTTGTGAAGTTAATTGGGAAATGGTTTTATGTTAACGGGGTCCGGGAGGTTCATCTACATCTCTGGTTATGCAATACCAGTTGTGCTTCTGATGTGATGGTGCATGTGTTGATGCTTGTGGTGATGGTGGTTGTTGTAATGTTTGTGTTTGTTGTGGTTGAGGTGGAGGTGTGGGTTTGTGGATGTCACATGAGGAGCCACATCAGGGTTTTTCGGTGGTCTTCAATAGTGTTTGGTGCCTCAGCTATACCCTGCGCGTGCCTTGGTCCTGCAGAAGGACATAGAATCTTGTTTGTTATTGCATCTGTCATTTTCGTGGCCAAACTATGATGTCTTACACTGTCTTTACTCAAAAATTAATATGTTCACGTGCATCTTTACCAGCTGGTTGTCCATCATGGAGAGGGTTGCCACCTAGGAGTCTGTGTGGTAGATTGATGAAGAGAGGCAATCTCTCCTCAGGTGACTGACCGATGACTGGAGATGCACCTTCATGAGAGGAGTGGGTAGGTGAATCAACCAAATTCCTTTAGGTTGAGGGTGATGTAGAGATTAACCCTGAATAGTCAGACCAAGTATCTATGGCTGCTTAGCTAGGGGATGGAGACTAACAATCCTTAAATGAGGCCCTGGAGGAAGAATGTTGTTTGTCCGTGAGGTGATGTTGGCTGATGATTTCTGTATGACACCAACACTATCCGTTTCCTTTTTCTTCTCACCTTCCTTTTCTTCTTCCTCTTCCCCTGCCTCTTTGTCCTCCACCTCATTGCCCTCCACTTCCTCTTCTTCCTCTTCCTCCTCCGTCACTGAGATAGCTCCTTAGGGAAGGATTTGATTTTTTCCTGGGATTGCATGTTGCTGGTGCAACTTTATTGTCAGGCTGAGTGTTCTCAGTACCAACAAGAGAAATATAATATTTGAGACACATAAAACAAAGTTTTGTGCTCAACACTTCACCAGATTTGTTTCACAATAGTCTTCTGATAGATGTTACATTTTAACCTAGTTGCATGACAGCTTACTTAAACATAAGAAGCTAACGGTTACTATAACTCACGCGACCGCAATCCTCTGCTGATGACGTCAGATATTACATCACTGTATTTAGACACTTATTTACCCATGTCTTCTTCCATTAATTTTTAGCTATACATATATTACAAATTTTCAGAAAGACACATATGTCATCAGTGATGTAATATCTGACGTCATCAGCAGAGGATTGCGGTCGCGTGAGTTATAGTTGCCTGCACTAACTATAACGGGGGAATTTCAATGGTTTTTCACGAGTGAAATGTCCAGCTAACTATAACATGTGTGAAACCTATGGTTTTTTAAGTGAATTTGCAAGGTATTTTAAATGCTAATTCCTAACTATAACGTGTGTGAAACCTATGGTTTTTTCAGTGAATTTGTACGTTTTTTTAAATGCTAAGTTATGTATTTTTTTTAAAGGTTTTTCACCATGCGCGTACCGTACGCGCACGGAGCGCTTCGCGCACCGGGCGCGCGCCCACGTTACGCAGTTCAAGGAATTTTTCCGTTTCTACCATACGCGCACGCTACGCGTACTCCGCGACTTTTCGCAAAAAAATTACAGGAAATTTTGGCCCTTGGGGGGTCCTTCTGGGACCCCCTGACAAAGGCTAGGGGGTCAGGAACTGTCCACCCTGCCCCCTTTTCACGTTCTCCACCTTTGTTTTTCACCCCCTCAGACTGCGAGAGACAAAATGGCGGCCGACACTTCCTGGTTTCGACCGATTCGAATGTTTACTAAGATCTAACAACCAATCAGAATCGCGCTCGCGCACGGCAGCGTGCGCGTACGGTAAGTTTTACCGTACGCGCACGGTGCGCGCTTATAGATATATATATGCTTTTAAATGCTATCTTCTCAGGAAATACTGAACAGATTTACACCAGACCTGCAAAAGGTACATCCCTGACCTGAGGACTACCTCTCTGCCAAATTTCAAGTAATTCTGTTCAGCCGTTCGGGCTGTAGCTTGGACTAAAGGTCCTATGGAAAAATGTTTTGGGACCACCCTTTTTCTCAGCCCCCGCTTGACGAATCCCCCCGAGACTTTCAGGGAAGGAGCGGAGCGGAGCGCCCCACCTATTTTGAAAATTTCGCGAGGATTCGTCAATCGGCGCCAAAGTTATTCCAAATAGAATGTTGCGGATTTCCTATGGAAACACGATCCTAACTATAACTATCTACTGGCGACCGCCAGTAGATAATATATATATATATATATATATATATATATATATATATATATATATATATATATATATACACCAACAAGGTATCCCACCTTCAAAGACGACTTGAATGAACCAGCGGATTCTGTGTCTTTTAACAGCAATCCTTTATTCTGAACAACCAGACATCAGCGTGCTCGTTTTAATTTGAATGCCCTACGTGTTTCTGAGCGCCTGCTCCTTGTTCACGGGCTCAGCGATGTTCGTAGGCAGATATGGCAAGTGAAAACAGTCCTCCATTCTTTGTCCTTTAGTAGGTTCAGCCCTCTGATGGGCGTGCTCAACAAGAGAGATCTCTGGGACTCGTAGTTTTCACAGCATGATTCAAATCCTCCAGTGGATTCTGCCTTACTAAACATAATTTAATGCATTATTTTAAGCTCTCCAGTGAGCTCACAAGTACCTGAATCCGGCGATTTTCATGATACCAGTCCAGACCTGCTTCAGCAAATACAGACAGTCTGTTTGCAGCAGCCCACCTGTTTTGTGGTAGGTCGTCCTTACGGCCGGGACAGGCCGTTACATATACACCAACAAGGTATCCCACCTTCAAAGGCGACTTGAATGAACCAGCGGATTCTGTGTCTTTTAACAGCAATCCTTTATTCTGAACAACCGGACATCAGCGTGCTCGTTTTAATTTGAATGCCCTACGCGTTTCGGAGCGCCTGCTCCTTGTTCAAGGGCTCAGCGATGTTCGTAGGCAGATATGGCAAGTGAAAACAGTCCTCCATTCTTTGTCCTTTAGTAGGTTCAGCCCTCTGATGGGCGTGCTCAACAAGAGAGATCTCTGGGACTCGTAGTTTTCACAGCATGATTCAAATCCTCCAGTGGATTCTGCCTTACTAAACATAATTTAATGCATTATTTTAAGCTCTCCAGTGAGCTCACAAGTACCTGAATCCGGCGATTTTCATGATACCAGTCCAGACCTGCTTCAGCAAATACAGACAGTCTGTTTGCAGCAGCCCACCTGTTTTGTGGTAGGTCGTCCTTACGGCCGGGACAGGCCGTTACATATACATCAACAAGGTATCCCACCTTCAAAGACGACTTGAATGAACCAGCGGATTCTGTGTCTTTTAACAGCAATCCTTTATTCTGAACAACCGGACATCAGCGTGCTCGTTTTAATTTGAATGCCCTACGCGTTTCGGAGCGCCTGCTCCTTGTTCACGGGCTCAGCGATGTTCGTAGGCAGATATGGCAAGTGAAAACAGTCCTCCATTCTTTGTCCTTTAGCAGGTTCAGCCCTCTGATGGGCGTGCTCAACAAGAGAGATCTCTGGGACTCGTAGTTTTCACAGCATGATTCAAATCCTCCAGTGGATTCTGCCTTACTAAACAGAATTTAATGCATTATTTTAAGCTCTCCAGTGAGCTCACAAGTACCTGAATCCGGCGATTTTCATGATACCAGTCCAGACCTGCTTCAGCAAATACAGACAGTCTGTTTGCAGCAGCCCACCTGTTTTGTGGTAGGTCGTCCTTACGGCCGGGACAGGCCGTTACATATACACCAACAAGGTATCCCACCTTCAAAGACGACTTGAATGAACCAGCGGATTCTGTGTCTTTTAACAGCAATCCTTTAATTTGAACAACCGGACATCAGCGTGCTCGTTTTAATTTGAATGCCCTACGCGTTTCGGAGCGCCTGCTCCTTGTTCACGGGCTCAGCGATGTTCGTAGGCAGATATGGCAAGTGAAAACAGTCCTCCATTCTTTGTCCTTTAGTATGTTCAGCCCTCTGATGGGCGTGCTCAACAAGAGAGATCTCTGGGACTCGTAGTTTTCACAGCATGATTCAAATCCTCCAGTGGATTCTGCCTTACTAAACATAATTTAATGCATTATTTTAAGCTCTCCAGTGAGCTCACAAGTACCTGAATCCGGCGATTTTCATGATACCAGTCCAGACCTGCTTCAGCAAATACAGACAGTCTGTTTGCAGCAGCCCACCTGTTTTGTGGTAGGTCGTCCTTACGGCCCGGACAGGCCGTTACATATACACCAACAAGGTATCCCACCTTCAAAGACGACTTGAATGAACCAGCGGATTCTGTGTCTTTTAACAGCAATCCTTTATTCTGAACAACCGGACATCAGCGTGCTCGTTTTAATTTGAATGCCCTACGCGTTTCGGAGCGCCTGCTCCTTGTTCACGGGCTCAGCGATGTTCGTAGGCAGATATGGCAAGTGAAAACAGTCCTCCATTCTTTGTCCTTTAGCAGGTTCAGCCCTCTGATGGGCGTGCTTAACAAGAGAGATCTCTGGGACTCGTAGTTTTCACAGCATGATTCAAATCCTCCAGTGGATTCCGCCTTACTAAACATAATTTAATGCATTATTTTAAGCTCTCCAGTGAGCTCACAAGTACCTGAATCCGGCGATTTTCATGATGCCAGTCCAGACCTGCTTCAGCAAATACAGACAGTCTGTTTGCAGCAGCCCACCTGTTTTGTGGTAGGTCGTCCTTACGGCCGGGACAGGCCGTTACATATACACCAACAAGGTATCCCACCTTCAAAGACGACTTGAATGAACCAGCAGATTCTGTGTCTTTTAACAGCAATCCTTTATTCTGAACAACCGGACATCAGCGTGCTCGTTTTAATTTGAATGCCCTACGCGTTTCGGAGCGCCTGCTCCTTGTTCACGGGCTCAGCGATGTTCGTAGGCAGATATGGCAAGTGAAAACAGTCCTCCATTCTTTGTCCTTTAGTAGGTTCAGCCCTCTGATGGGCGTGCTCAACAAGAGAGATCTCTGGGACTCGTAGTTTTCACAGCATGATTCATATCCTCCAGTGGATTCCGCCTTACTAAACATAATTTAATGCATTATTTTAAGCTCTCCAGTGAGCTCACAAGTACCTGAATCCGGCGATTTTCATGATACCAGTCCAGACCTGCTTCAGCAAATACAGACAGTCTGTTTGCAGCAGCCCACCTGTTTTGTGGTAGGTCGTCCTTACGGCCGGGACAGGCCGTTACATATACACCAACAAGGTATCCCACCTTCAAAGACGACTTGAATGAACCAGCGGATTCTGTGTCTTTTAACAGCAATCCTTTATTCTGAACAACCGGACATCAGCGTGCTCGTTTTAATTTGAATGCCCTACGCGTTTCGGAGCGCCTGCTCCTTGTTCACGGGCTCAGCGATGTTCGTAGGCAGATATGGCAAGTGAAAACAGTCCTCCATTCTTTGTCCTTTAGTAGGTTCAGCCCTCTGATGGGCGTGCTCAACAAGAGAGATCTCTGGGACTCGTAGTTTTCACAGCATGATTCAAATCCTCCAGTGGATTCTGCCTTACTAAACATAATTTAATGCATTATTTTAAGCTCTCCAGTGAGCTCACAAGTACCTGAATCCGGCGATTTTCATGATACCAGTCCAGACCTGCTTCAGCAAATACAGACAGTCTGTTTGCAGCAGCCCACCTGTTTTGTGGTAGGTCGTCTTTACGGCCGGGACAGGCCGTTACATATACACCAACAAGGTATCCCACCTTCAAAGACGACTTGAATGAACCAGCGGATTCTGTGTCTTTTAACAGCAATCCTTTATTCTGAACAACCGGACATCAGCGTGCTCGTTTTAATTTGAATGCCCTACGCGTTTCGGAGCGCCTGCTCCTTGTTCACGGGCTCAGCGATGTTCATAGGCAGATATGGCAAGTGAAAACAGTCCTCCATTCTTTGTCCTTTAGTAGGTTCAGCCCTCTGATGGGCGTGCTCAACAAGAGAGATCTCTGGGACTCGTAGTTTTCACAGCATGATTCAAATCCTCCAGTGGATTCCGCCTTACTAAACATAATTTAATGCATTATTTTAAGCTCTCCAGTGAGCTCACAAGTACCTGAATCCGGCGATTTTCATGATACCAGTCCAGACCTGCTTCAGCAAATACAGACAGTCTGTTTGCAGCAGCCCACCTGTTTTGTGGTAGGTCGTCCTTACGGCCGGGACAGGCCGTTACATATACACCAACAAGGTATCCCACCTTCAAAGACGACTTGAATGAACCAGCGGATTCTGTGTCTTTTAACAGCAATCCTTTATTCTGAACAACCGGACATCAGCGTGCTCGTTTTAATTTGAATGCCCTACGCGTTTTGGAGCGCCTGCTCCTTGTTCACGGGCTCAGCGATGTTCGTAGGCAGATATGGCAAGTGAAAACAGTCCTCCATTCTTTGTCCTTTAGTAGGTTCAGCCCTCTGATGGGCGTGCTCAACAAGAGAGATCTCTGGGACTCGTAGTTTTCACAGCATGATTCAAATCCTCCAGTGGATTCCGCCTTACTAAACATAATTTATTGCATTATTTTAAGCTCTCCAGTGAGCTCACAAGTACCTGAATCCGGCGATTTTCATGATACCAGTCCAGACCTGCTTCAGCAAATACAGACAGTCTGTTTGCAGCAGCCCACCTGTTTTGTGGTAGGTCGTCCTTACGGCCGGGACAGGCCGTTACATATACACCAACAAGGTATCCCACCTTCAAAGACGACTTGAATGAACCAGCGGATTCTGTGTCTTTTAACAGCAATCCTTTATTCTGAACAACCGGACATCAGCGTGCTCGTTTTAATTTGAATGCCCTACGCGTTTCGGAGCGCCTGCTCCTTGTTCACGGGCTCAGCGATGTTCGTAGGCAGATATGGCAAGTGAAAACAGTCCTCCATTCTTTGTCCTTTAGCAGGTTCAGCCCTCTGATGGGCGTGCTTAACAAGAGAGATCTCTGGGACTCGTAGTTTTCACAGCATGATTCAAATCCTCCAGTGGATTCCGCCTTACTAAACATAATTTAATGCATTATTTTAAGCTCTCCAGTGAGCTCACAAGTACCTGAATCCGGCGATTTTCATGATACCAGTCCAGACCTGCTTCAGCAAATACAGACAGTCTGTTTGTAGCAGCCCACCTGTTTTGTGGTAGGTCGTCCTTACGGCCGGGACAGGCCGTTACATATACACCAACAAGGTATCCCACCTTCAAAGAAGACTTGAATGAACCAGCGGATTCTGTGTCTTTTAACAGCAATCCTTTATTCTGAACAACCAGACATCAGCGTGCTCGTTTTAATTTGAATGCCCTACGCGTTTCGGAGCGCCTGCTCCTTGTTCACGGGCTCAGCGATGTTCGTAGGCAGATATGGCAAGTGAAAACAGTCCTCCATTCTTTGTCCTTTAGTAGGTTCAGCCCTCTGATGGGCGTGCTCAACAAGAGAGATCTCTGGGACTCGTAGTTTTCACAGCATGATTCAAATCCTCCAGTGGATTCCGCCTTACTAAACATAATTTAATGCATTATTTTAAGCTCTCCAGTGAGCTCACAAGTACCTGAATCCAGCGATTTTCATGATACCAGTCCAGACCTGCTTCAGCAAATACAGACAGTCTGTTTGCAGCAGCCCACCTGTTTTGTGGTAGGTCGTCCTTACGGCCGGGACAGGCCGTTACATATACACCAACAAGGTATCCCACCTTCAAAGACGACTTGAATGAACCAGCGGATTCTGTGTCTTTTAACAGCAATCCTTTATTCTGAACAACCGGACATCAGCGTGCTCGTTTTAATTTGAATGCCCTACGCGTTTCGGAGCGCCTGCTCCTTGTTCACGGGCTCAGCGATGTTCGTAGGCAGATATGGCAAGTGAAAACAGTCCTCCATTCTTTGTCCTTTAGTAGGTTCAGCCCTCTGATGGGCGTGCTCAACAAGAGAGATCTCTGGGACTCGTAGTTTTCACAGCATGATTCAAATCCTCCAGTGGATTCTGCCTTACTAAACATAATTTAATGCATTATTTTAAGCTCTCCAGTGAGCTCACAAGTACCTGAATCCGGCGATTTTCATGATACCAGTCCAGACCTGCTTCAGCAAATACAGACAGTCTGTTTGCAGCAGCCCACCTGTTTTGTGGTAGGTCGTCCTTACGGCCGGGACAGGCCGTTACATATACACCAACAAGGTATCCCACCTTCAAAGACGACTTGAATGAACCAGCGGATTCTGTGTCTTTTAACAGCAATCCTTTATTCTGAACAACCGGACATCAGCGTGCTCGTTTTAATTTGAATGCCCTACGCGTTTCGGAGCGCCTGCTCCTTGTTCACGGGCTCAGCGATGTTCGTAGGCAGATATGGCAAGTGAAAACAGTCCTCCATTCTTTGTCCTTTAGCAGGTTCAGCCCTCTGATGGGCGTGCTTAACAAGAGAGATCTCTGGGACTCGTAGTTTTCACAGCATGATTCAAATCCTCCAGTGGATTCCGCCTTACTAAACATAATTTAATGCATTATTTTAAGCTCTCCAGTGAGCTCACAAGTACCTGAATCCGGCGATTTTCATGATACCAGTCCAGACCTGCTTCAGCAAATACAGACAGTCTGTTTGCAGCAGCCCACCTGTTTTGTGGTAGGTCGTCCTTACGGCCGGGACAGGCCGTTACATATACACCAACAAGGTATCCCACCTTCAAAGACGACTTGAATGAACCAGCGGATTCTGTGTCTTTTAACAGCAATCCTTTATTCTGAACAACCGGACATCAGCGTGCTCGTTTTAATTTGAATGCCCTTCGCGTTTCGGAGCGCCTGCTCCTTGTTCACGGGCTCAGCGATGTTCGTAGGCAGATATGGCAAGTGAAAACAGTCCTCCATTCTTTGTCCTTTAGTAGGTTCAGCCCTCTGATGGGCGTGCTCAACAAGAGAGATCTCTGGGACTCGTAGTTTTCACAGCATGATTCAAATCCTCCAGTGGATTCCGCCTTACTAAACATAATTTAATGCATTATTTTAAGCTCTCCAGTGAGCTCACAAGTACCTGAATCCGGCGATTTTCATGATACCAGTCCAGACCTGCTTCAGCAAATACAGACAGTCTGTTTGCAGCAGCCCACCTGTTTTGTGGTAGGTCGTCCTTACGGCCGGGACAGGCCGTTACATATACACCAACAAGGTATCCCACCTTCAAAGACGACTTGAATGAACCAGCGGATTCTGTATCTTTTAACAGCAATCCTTTATTCTGAACAACCGGACATCAGCGTGCTCGTTTTAATTTGAATGCCCTACGCGTTTCGGAGCGCCTGCTCCTTGTTCACGGGCTCAGCGATGTTCGTAGGCAGATATGGCAAGTGAAAACAGTCCTCCATTCTTTGTCCTTTAGTAGGTTCAGCCCTCTGATGGGCGTGCTCAACAAGAGAGATCTCTGGGACTCGTAGTTTTCACAGCATGATTCAAATCCTCCAGTGGATTCCGCCTTACTAAACATAATTTAGTGCATTATTTTAAGCTCTCCAGTGAGCTCACAAGTACCTGAATCCGGCGATTTTCATGATACCAGTCCAGACCTGCTTCAGCAAATACAGACAGTCTGTTTGCAGCAGCCCACCTGTTTTGTGGTAGGTCGTCCTTACGGCCGGGACAGGCCGTTACATATACACCAACAAGGTATCCCACCTTCAAAGACGACTTGAATGAACCAGCGGATTCTGTGTCTTTTAACAGCAATCCTTTATTCTGAACAACCGGACATCAGCGTGCTCGTTTTAATTTGAATGCCCTACGCGTTTCGGAGCGCCTGCTCCTTGTTCACGGGCTCAGCGATGTTCGTAGGCAGATATGGCAAGTGAAAACAGTCCTCCATTCTTTGTCCTTTA